>NC_091819.1:17497500-22497500 GCF_041296235.1 Equus asinus | reverse complement strand
AGCTGTGTGACCTTAAGGTACTCAGCTTACTCTGAGCCTCAGCGTCCTCATTCATAAAATGGAGAACACAGTGCCCACTTTGCTGAGTTATTCTGAGGCATGAATGAGTGTGTTGAGAAAGATCGTGATGAGTTAGTTGTTCTCTCTCTTAATAAAAGAATATCCCAAGTCTTTACCCCAAACCTGGGCAGTGTAGGAGAGAATGTCTAATGAGGCAGGTGACAGGCAGTGTCTGTGCCTAGGGTGGCTGGTGTGCCTAGCACTGGAGCTTAGTTTGAAGTCCTGGAGGGATGGGTGGCCTCCAGCCCACGCCTGGACCACACGGAGACCATGCTGTCCTATGAGCAAGGGTCTGGGGTTGGCAAAGGGCCTGACCCAGCTCTGCCTCTGATCATCAGGCACTACCATTTCATTTTTATCTTTGCCATGTTCCAGCCATGGAACCTTCTTACCTGGCAGAGGGGTGCCTTGGGTGCCAGAGGATTGGTGGGGCTGGGGGAAAACCATTTCCTGGTTGCCATGGAGAAGCTTGTCCATGCCCAGCATCTGTGCTCACTTGCTCAGTAGCAACATTGGAAAACCATGCCAATGAGGGTAGGAGCAGACACTGAGGGGACGGGGCAGGGAATTCCGGGCTGCAGCTGGCAGAATGAACTTGGCAGTTCAGCTGCTCCTTGTGAGGGCTGGACCTCCTGAGGCTGCCCGGCGCTGTGAGCTGGGTAGTCTCCTCCTGCAGAAGATGGGCGTGAACCTGACCCGAAGCAACAAGGAGACAGTGAGGCACAGCGACGTCCTGTTCCTGGCCGTGAAGCCACACATTATCCCCTTCATCCTGGACGAGATTGGGGCTGACGTCCAGGCCAGGCACATCGTGGTCTCCTGTGCGGCTGGTGTCACCATCAGCTCTGTGGAGAAGGTACCCGTCTCAGCCCTCATGCCCTGTGTGAGGGGATGGGGGGTGCTAGTGGGAATTGTGCCTGGCAACCCACTCGGCCCTCTTCCTTGCCCCAGAAGCTACTGGCGTTCCAGCCGGCCCCCAAGGTGATTCGCTGCATGACCAACACGCCTGTGGTCGTGCGGGAGGGCGCCACGGTGTACGCCACAGGCACCCACGCCCTGGTGGAGGATGGGCAGCTCCTGGAGCAGCTCATGAGCAGCGTGGGCTTCTGCACGGAGGTGGAGGAAGACCTGATTGACGCCGTCACGGGGCTCAGCGGCAGTGGCCCTGCCTACGTAAGGCCCTCATATAATTGCTCAGCCTTCTGGGGACCCAGAGGAGCAAGACGGGCTGGCAGGCAGGCTTGGGCTGGGGTGTCGCCCAACTCTTAGGTGTGACTGGCTGGTGGAGGAGGCTGACCCCTGGAGCTAGTTCCAGTCATCAGGAAAAGCAGACCCTGGGAGGCGCCCTTGAGTGCCTGTGGCCCTGGGACTCAGTGAGCGTCTCCACAGGCGTTCATGGCCCTGGATGCGTTGGCTGATGGTGGGGTGAAGATGGGCCTGCCGCGGCGCCTGGCGGTCCGACTGGGGGCCCAGGCCTTGCTGGTTAGTACCTTCCCCCTGCATGTCCTGGAGCAGGGTCTGGGATGGGGGTTCTTGTGGGTCACCAGGGTCCGGGCAGGGGTTGGCTGGGATGCTGGGACAGGGATCGGGGAAGAGCAGTGGGCGTGGAGAAGCCTGTCCCACGGTGCCCCAGCAGGTCTCTCCTTCAATACTCCCTGGAATAGGGGGCTGCCAAGATGCTGCTGGACTCGGAGCAGCATCCAGGCCAGCTCAAGGACAACGTCTGCTCCCCTGGGGGGGCCACCATCCACGCCCTGCACTTCCTGGAGAGTGGGGGCTTCCGCTCCCTGCTCATCAATGCGGTTGAGGCGTCCTGCGTCCGAACACGGTGGGTCACTCTCCTCCACCCCAGGCCCTCCACTCCGAGACGGCCACTGGTGTGGGCCGGGTACCGTCTTGCAGAACCCGCTGTCCGTGGTCCCATTAGCAGTGTGGGAGTCCGTGCTCTGTTAGTAACCATGATTTGTTAGACTTTGTTTAGCTAAGGGTTTGCGGGCCTCACTTTGTTTAATTCTCACCACAGTGCTGATGGCGGGGATTAGCTTTGATTTATAGACGAGGACGTTGAGGCTCCAATGGTTTTCCCAAGCTCGCAGCTAATAGGTGGTGGAGGTGGGATTTGACTTCAAGTCCATGACTCCAGACTCTGTGATTCTCCTCTCTCTCCCCGTATAATCACAGATACCGCTGCAGCTCTTCATCTGTGCAGTAGCCCGCCCTTAGTTAAATAGCGCTTCTCAGAGGCTTGGGGGAGTATTTGGTGGGGGGTTCTAATTTTTAGTGGGATCAAGTCAACAAGGGTTGGGGACTCTGTGGACCGGGAAGTTCCGGCTCCAAGTTGATTGCCTTCCTCCTTCCTCCCCTCTGGGGCTTTGTCTGCAGAGAGCTGCAGTCCATGGCCGACCAAGAGAAGATCTCCCCAGCCGCGCTCAAGAAGACCCTCCTGGACAGAGTGAAGCTCGAGTCCCCCACGGTGTCCATGCTGACCCCCTCCAGCTCGGGGAAGCTGCTCACGAGAAGCCCAGCCCCAGGAGACAGGAAGGACTAAGGCAGCCTCTGCCGTCCTCTCTGTGACCAGGGCCCTTGGCAGAGGGGCCGTGCAGGGAGAGGGCAGGCTCAGATTCCAAGGTTTCAGATCCTTGTTAGGAAACCCCCTTTAATCTGTTCAGACCTAGCAGCACTAGTTTCCCCTCCGTCCTGCGTTGAAGCTGTCTGAAGGGGCGGTTGATGCCGGAAGCCAGCTGCAGCTGCACACCTGCCACTGTTGCAGGAGAGAGGCTGGCACCCCGGGCAGAGCCCCAGCTCAGTAGGGAGGACCAACTGGAGCCCAAGGCAGGATCAGTTGACACCAAGTCAGAGAGGCGAGAGGTACAAAAACATGACAAGGGTTTTTTTCTTTGCATTGAAGGTGAGTGTCTTAGAGTTGTCACAATTAGAAATGCACGAAATCAGACAATGCTTATATTTAACTCTTGCTTCATAGGTGCACCATTGAAAAAGTGCTATTCAGTGCTGCCAAGTGTAGCTACTTTAATAAAGTTTTATTTTCGATTGCCCTGCTTTTCTTAGGCTTAATCTTAGTCATCGTTCTAGAGACTTGAGGCCGTTACCAGGTGCTCCCTGCTTCTGTGGGGAGCATCGTCTAAGGGCATGAAGGAGGTATGAGAGAAAATAAGGGAGCAGGCCCTGGGAGCTGTAATGACACTCCGCTCCAACCCAGCCCCCGGGGTAGAGTCAGGAGATTGTGTTCTAGGATGAGCAAGGCTCATGGCGGAGAAGAGCCAGGTGGCCTGGGTGGAGGGTGGGGCAGCAGCCCAGGCACAAATGAGGAAGCTGCCGACTTTGTAGGGGGGCAGGCACCTGGCTAAGCATTGGCTCCCCCAGCCGCCCTTTGAGGGAGGATCTCTTCTCTTGCTCACTTTATAAAAGATGCTGAGGCCTAGAGGGGTTAAGTGACTTCTTACGCCAGCTAAGCGGCTGGTCAGTGGTGGGGCTGTCCATTTTAGCCACTGGCTCTCCTGCCTCCCAGAATCCAAGGCTGGGTGTGCCGTCCACACAGCCGGACTGGGGCCGCGGTTTCCCCCTGCAGGCTGGTGTGCCTCGCGCTTGTTCTCTGGAGCTCGCTGCCCGTGGCATTGGCATCAGCATCAGCTCCGAGTTCAAATCTTAGTTCCTGCCTCTTTCAACTCGGCAGCCTTGGAGAGGATATGGAATGTCTCTGATCTCGAGGTTTCATTCCCATCCATAAACACTGAGGTCATGCTTCATCAGAAGGTTCTGGTAGGTGTGAAACAAGACCCTGTGGAATTGCTCAACAGAACATCTAGAACACTGTGGACCCCTCCTGCAAGTGGTGCTCACCCTTCACCCTCCCACAGAGGAGGGAAGAGAGCCTCTCTTTCCCCCGAGTCAGGGCAGCCCTGGTCCAACGTCAAACCCAGGGGCACGTGGGGAAGGCACATGCCTATGGGCCAAAGTGACAAGTTCAGCAATACTAAGAGCTGTCATTTTTAAGCCCTCATTGTATGGCAAGCACTTTACAAACTTTACATAAAATGTCACGGCCTTAGGAGCTGGGTATAATTAAGAGTAAGATGAAGCCCAAAGAGGATAAATAAGTTGCCCAAAAAGATTTGGGTAGACATTTCACCAAAGAAGATATATAAATGGCAAATGAGTGTGTGAAAAGATGCTCATCATCATTAGATAGTTGGGAACTGCAAATCAACCCAAGGAGATACCATTTCCACCCACTAGTGACTATTTAGTAAAAAAGAGAGAGAGATTGGTGGCTGGCTCTGTGGTGTGGTTAAGTTTGGCGCACTCCACTTTGGCAGCCCGCGTTCGCAGGTTCAGATCCTGGGCGCAGACGTACACCACTTATCAGCCATGCTGAGGTGGCAACCCACCCAAAAAAAGGGAAGATTGGCACAGATGTTAGCTCAGGGGGAATCTTCCTCATCAGAAGAAAAACACAAACATAAATGTTGGCAAGGATGTGGAGAAATTAGAACCTTAGAACCCTCATGAATTGCTGGTGGGAATGTAAAATGGTGCAGCCACTTCAGAAAACGGTCTGGCAGTTCCTCAAAAGGTTAAACGTAGTTACCCTATGACCTGGCAGTTCCACTCCTAGGTGGCTACCCAAGAGAAATAAAAACATGTCCACGTGAATCTTGCACGTCAGCATTCATGGCAGTGTTGTTCATCATAGTCAAGAAGTGGAAACAACCCAAGGGTCCAACTACTGGTGAATGGATAAACAAACTGTGTTACACCAACACGGTGGAACATTACTCAGCAATGAAAAGGAAGCACTGACATGCTACAGCATGAGGAGCCTCGAAGACAAGTGAAAGGAGCCAGTCACAAAAGGCTACAAATTTTGATTCCATTTGTATGAAATGCCAGAAAATGCAAATCGACGGAGACAGAGACAGTGGTTGCCTAGGCCTGGCGTAGGAATGGGAGTGGTTTCTGATTGGAGTGCTGGAAATGATTTAAAGTAAGGTTGTGGGGATGGTTGCACACCTCTGTACATGCACAGTCATTGAATTGTACACTTGGGTGGGTTTTATGATGTGTAAATTACAGTTCATAAAGATTTAAAAAAATGGAAATCAGCCGCCCAAGTTTTCATTAGCCGGTAGTACCAGGGCTCAAATCCACATCCTGTACCAAATCCTGTCCTGTCTGCACTAGGCTTGCTGGCAAGCTGTCCCCTCGCCTCCTCTCCTCCCCACTGCAAGGCCACCCCTTGCCAAGCCTAAATCCACCAACATACGTTCACTGAGGACCTCTACCTGCCTGGCCTCGGTTTAGGCCTTGGCGCGTGGAGTCAGCCCGGCCCACGTGAGCCGCCACCTGCCGAGGACCCCTGCCCTTTGCTTCTTCACTTTGACAGTGTGGTCAGGGCCAGACTCAACTGGAGGTGGCTGCAGCCCCAGTCCTCCAGGGAGAGGGAGAGCAGGGCCATCCCTTGAGAGACAGTTCTGGCCGGCTCTCCCTGGGACCGCGGGCCTGCCCCTCCCAGCTGCCTGCTTTCTCACAGGGCGGACCAGCCCCTGGGCTGCAGGCAGGCAGAGCCAGGGGCTGGCCACGGCCTGAGGTGGTCAAGGGGGCCCCAGTGTGTCAGGCCCTGGTCAGAGGTCCTAGAGTTTGTGTCCTGAGCCACAGGAAAGCACCCGAATGCCCTCTGTAAGCCTTTCAGGAGGAAGAGCTGGTGTTCAAGGTCAGCGCAGCCTGTTCTGGAAGCGTGAGCTGGCCCGTCCTGTGTGCTAAGCGCCCTGTGAGGCCTGGGTGCGCCCTCGTCGGTGAGTTGCCCAAGGGCGGAGGACAGATGTGGACACAGAGAGGAGATGTGGAAATTGCGGGAAGGCAGAGAAAAAGGCAGCACGGAGCGGGGTAAGAGAGTAAGGCTGAGCACTAACCACCTCCGCCACCCCCGACCCAGCTCCTTCCCTCCTCTCCCCTTGGGAGGGGCCTAGAGCAGGCCTGCAGCCCCATCTCACAACCGGATTCCCTCAGGACCCCCCAAACGCTTCTTTATCCTCAATTTTCATCTTCTACAAAATGGGGGCAAACCTCTCTGCCCCCACTGCTCACAATAGTTACTTTGGGGAAGTGGGCTAGAGGCCAACTTCTTGTTTGATTTCTTCGTTTCTTTTCCTTTAGACGCTTGATTGCCGTAAGCAGGCGTGATCTGTGTTGTTAAAAGATTAAGAAACGTTTCACTGCTCCCCACTGGCAGGGACCACAAACATGACTGGCTTCGTTGTCCCTGTGTGACTGTTACTAAGCAACACTCTCGGGAGGGACCCTGGGGAGGCTGGCTGCGCTCCTCTCACTGTGCCAGGTGGTGTAGACAGGGCTATCTGCGCATCGAATCAAAAGACTTAAAAGCCTTGACGTGTGCTTCACTTTTAGCAACAAACCAGCACATCGGCAGAAGTGGATGCGGTGACTGTGTGAAATCAGTAGTATTTTGAAAACGAAATGCACCTCTTTTCAAGGTCCAAGCCAGTGTGGATAGGATGCTACCTTAATGAAAGAAAGGAGGGAAATACACAATTGGATAAGGAAACTCTGGAAGGATACACAAGAAACCAAGACGAGGGGTACTCGTGGGAGGGGACGGGGAGTGCAGTAGATGGGGCCGGGGCAGGTGTACGACGTTTCATTATAACCTTTTCGTACAGTGTTGGTTTAGGAATCACAGGAGGGAGTAACTTAGTTGCAAAATACGTTTTAAAAACCTTTAGGAGCAGCGGTGCGGAGCCCAGCAGGACGCATGGCCCCAGGTGGGCAGTCAGGGCCGGGCTCGAGCTGTGTCCAGGATCACTCCACGCAGGAGGGCGGCTTCCTTGGCAAAGGGAGACAGGCAGGTCCCCGGTGCCCCAGTCTCTTCTCTCCACCTAAGCCCCCCTTCTGTGCCTCTAGCCCCCAAGATGGGCTGGGGCCCGGCTCTGGGCTCCTGTGGAACCTGGGCCTGCTCCCCACTGACATGTCACATCGTGTGCTGATCCCCTGCTTCCCTCTCTGTCTCCCTTGCCAGCTTGGACGCTCCTGGGGGGCATGGGCTGGGTAGTAATGTCATTCTGCTGGTCCTAGTGCGTGACACCCAGTAAACACAGCTGAATGAATGAACGACAACTCTTCTGCTTAAATGTCAGGTTGGGCTCTTTCTTGCTCTGTGCCTAAGGAAGTGTCTGGTGTACTGGGCTGAAAGCCCTGTGCGGCCCCCAGTCTGTCTTTGGACCTGGTGATCCACTGTTGGTTAGGCTCTGACTTTCTGTTATTCAATCAGCAAGCATTTACTGAGCTCCTCTGAACTGCTGTGTTTCTGCTTGATTGGCAGGGATGTGGGGAAGACTTAGTGAATTTCCATCCTGGCCTCTGTCTCGGGCACCTCTCTTAGTGCCCCAGGGCTGCCCGAGAGCTTGTGCAGCATGTGGGCACCTCAAAGGCGTCTGCCCTTTCACACAGCTTCCCGTTCCCTCTGAGGAATGCCCTCAGGAATGTTTCCATAAAAAGGGGTTGGGATGGAAATCAATTTCATAACAGTTCTCAATTTAAGGACGGATTGGATAAATACTCTCTCTTCCTTAAAAATAAAGACGACTGAAAATGCACCCGGCGGGCTGGCGCAGCCACGAGGGACTTGGTCAAACTTCAGAGATTTTCCTATTGATTGGGTGCCAGCCCTTCCCCTTTCTGCTTCCCCAGGCGCTGTAAGTTCTCCTCTTTCCAGAGCTGGGAAGCCCCCCGATATTCCTTGTCAAGCAATCTGTCATACATGACCTAAAGCATAGACACTACCTTAATAAACTAACACGTGTTTTCTTCCTAAGTGCCAGGCGCCACATCTCATGTGCAAGATATATAAGCTCATTTAATCCCTAATTCAGTAATTATGATGTAGTTATTTCCCCATTTTACTGGTGAGAACACTGAGGCTTGGAGACGTAGGAACACAGCCAGTGAGGGGAAGGGCCTGGGTGCCTACAACCCAGACCCGTTTCCTGAAGCGCTGAAGTGTCCTGCCCCGGGTGGGCAGTGCCACCCTCACTGCTCCAACTGGACCGGAAAACTGGGCTGTAGGCAGGAGATAATGCTGCAGGGCTCCCTGGCAGGCGCCTGGGAAGGAGACCTGGAGCACAGAGTGGGGTCAGGAGTGGCCTCCCTACAGCCTGAGTTGTGAGGAGGGACCATGTTTTGAGGGTACCAAGCTACTGGGAGACACACCCAGAAAAGTGGACATTTTAATTTTTTCTGTTTTATAGAGGCAAATGTAACGGTCATTCCTACTTGCCTTTTGAATTAAGAGGACGGAACAAGAAATGAGCGTTCACGAACTTCCTTTTCCAATACCATTACCCGCATCTCCCCAGAAGGCGCCCTTTTCCCCTAATAGGACGTCCGTCTCTGCTGAAGCCCACGGCCTCCATGGTCTTGCTCTATCCACCGCCTCCACCAAGCATGCCTCCCCTTCTCCTGGGCTCCTCTGCCCCGCCTCCTTCCCCCACTCCAGCCCTGCATTGGTCCTGAGCATCCTGGACTTACGCTGTTAGTTATTTTCTCATGAACACAATAGAGCTTTTGAGCTGACAAGGTGCTGTCACCCATCACATCCAATCCCGGGAGGCAGGTGGGGAGGGTGTGGGCATCCCCATCTTGCTCATGAAGAACCCAAGACACTTATCTAAGGCAACTGGGGAGCTGGGGGCGGAATCCCAGTCTTCGGAATTCAAGTCCTCTTTCCAGTTCCCCGACTCGTCTCACAGACGAGCTCTCAGGGAAAGCAGGTGGCTCCTTAAAATGCCCCTTCATGACAAGCCCACAGGAAAGCTTGTTCTGGCTGCCCAGGGGCAGAGGGAAGGCTCCCCTGTGCCACTAGAGGGCGCCAGGCGCTAACCGCTGAGCGCCCTGGGCTGCCGGACTGCTGGGGACAAAACCTAGAGTGCCTGTGCTGGGGAGAAACCTGATCAGAGACACCCAACCCAGCCCCGTGTCCCGTGCCAGCTGTGGCACATGATTCCATGTCTTCACAAAGCAGCTGAGTGCTGGTTCGAGAGGGAGGCACTTGGCTCCTCCCCTCTGCCCCTCAGCATCGTCATCCGTGGTGGGAAAGGCAGGACAGCAGGTCCATTCAGATGACCTCCTGGCTGTCCACACCCCTACAGCCTCCCCTGGGCATCCCAGGCTGAGGGACACCAGCCTTATCGAGTGCCCTTGTGTCCGGGCTCTTGTTGGTCATCTGAATCAACACACACCCGTCTTGCTCAAGGAGAGGCCCCGAGAGTCAGATCACTTACAAGTCCTGTGACCTTGGGCAAGTTACCTTCCAGGAACTTATCTACAGGCGAGGGCTATAACAATCCCCACCTCTGAGGGTGGAGACGGGATTAAATGAGCCAAAGGGCTGGGCTTGGTGTCTGGTAGGAGGTGAGCCTATGGTGATTATGCAGGAATCTGAGGCTCAGAGAAGTTAATCAGGAGGATGGGTCCCAAAGACAGGCCTGGGGGAGCCGGAGCCAGGCTCTGGTCTGGGGGGGCCCAAGGTCCCTGTTCTCCAGGCACCACTGGCCCAGACCTACCTCTCAAATCAATTGATCGCCTGCCTTTTTAAATTAAGAGAATTGGAGAGGAAACTACATTTATCGAGTTCTGTTTCCAATCTTCTTACCCTCGACTCTCCAAAATGCTCCCTCCATCTGGACCCCAGATGGCCCCTTACCTGTGTGCCCCCCACTGGCTTTGCTCATCCCATTTCCTCCACTGGCAATGCCTTCTCCTTGTCTTTTCTGCTTCTAAATGTGGCAGATCCTCATCTCCCACCCCAAACCTCGGAATCAGAGACTCCGACCCTCAGCCAGCATGGGGGCCCATGGCAGGCACTGCCCTGCGAGCTTGACAAGTGCTTGTTAAATTGAATCGAGCTGACTGGGGTCTGCAGCGAGCATTTCCAGGTATCCAAGGAGACAGCGTGGAAAGGAGGAGGCCAGAGAATACCTGCACGACTACCCGTCAATATGTATTTATTCAGACCTTATTCACTCATGTACCAGGACCCTCGATGTCATGGGGTCAGGGGGTCAGCATCCTGAGGCATTCGGGGCCAGCCCTGGGAGATGGAGGCCCGTGGAAAGAGAAGCCCCCAGGGGCCGTGGGGCTCAGGGGGACAGGGAGCGCAGACGGAGAAGCAGGCCTTCCTGTAACCTTGGACTTCCTCAGCTGTGTGAGGATTAAGTGGGATGGGGCATCTGGCTCAATCCGACTCCGGCGTTTAACGGTTCAGTCCGCACATATGGAGCGCCACTGTGTGCCAGACACTGGAGCAGCAATAAAACCAGCCCTGATCTCTCCCTCCCCTAATGGGGTTCCTGATCTGGCGGGGGAAGCAGACATGAAATTGCTGCCACCTCCGTACAACAAGGCGATACGTGCTCTGCTGGGGGCCGTAAAGAGCAAGCAGAGGGGGTATTGCGAAGACTTGGCAGAGGAGGTCATGTTGGAGATGGGTCTTGAAAGACAAAGGGAGTTCACCTCTCCAGTAGAAAGAGGTGGTGAGGGGGAAGGGTGGGTGCAGGAGTGGCACCCTGGGCCAGGGGCACTGCCTGTGCCCAGGTGTGGTGGTGGGGCAGATGCCCGGGGCTGGACCGTCTTTCATGTGGTGACGGTGGAGAGAGTGTGTGCTGGGGAGGAGGGGTGACTGGGTGACAGACCGGCAGGCGGGTGAGGCTGGACCGTGAAGACGCTCATGGGAAGCAGGTGCAGCGTGGGAGGAATCAGCTTGGTGCTGCTTAAGAAAGGACACTCTGGAAGCCTTGGAGAACAGCAGTTTGAGTCTCGCAGCCATCTGGTTGAAGAGGGTAAGCCACAAGGCTGAAGGACCCCTCCCCAGCCCTCCCACCCTGCTTCTCCCGACACATCCGCCTATATGGTAATTGATTGTTTAAAAATCAATGTGTCTTCATGGATAAGATGAAGCAGGTGAGGCGAGCTCCTCCTGCGCACCGGTGGCCCCTTTGTGTGCCAAGCAGAGCACAATAGCTGTGGCTTAGCAGCTGCTGGGTGAGGATTGTTGAGCTGATGAAGCAAACACAGACCCCAGAGATGGGGGCAGCGGGGGGAGGCCGGTGTGGAGGCCAGACCAGACCTCCAGCTGGGTGACTCCATGGACTGACCCAGGACGTGCTGGAAGGAGATCAGTTTGGAGAGAAATCATAAAAATAACGGCTGCCATTTGCTGAGTGCCAAGGATGGGTCAACTCGGGGCGAGCACATCCTCACAAACAGCCCCATTGGGTGGGTGTCTGATTCCCACTTTCACAGACGAGGAAACTGAGGCTCGTTTGCAGCAGAGGCAAGAACCCATGCTCACCCCTCTCTGCCATGGGGGTGAGGGGAGGGTGAGGTGGAGACAGCCTCAGAAGAGGCCGGAGAACGGTGTGTGGGTTTGCAAGCGGCACGTTAATTAGAGCTGAGGAGAGTGCGAGCCTGCGGGCAGCTGTGTGAGGAGGGCAGAATATTAGCTTGCCGGGCCGCTGTAACACAGTACCACAGACTGCGGGGCTCAAGCAGCAGGCACGCATCTTCTCACAGTTCTGGAGGCTGGGAGCCCAAGATCCAGCTGTCGGATGTTGGTTTCTTCCAAGGGCTGGTTTCTTCCGAGGCCTCTCCCCAGCTTGCAGACGGCGCCTTCTCTCTGTGTCCTCATGTGGTCTTCCTGGGTCTGTGTCCTGATCTCTTCTTATAAGGACACCACCCATACTGGATTAGGGCCCACTCTCATTTTACCTTCATCCCCTCTTTAAAGGCCCTGCTCCAAATACGGTCACATTCTGAGGTGCTGGGAGTTAGGACTTCAACATACGAATTTGGGGGCCACAATTCCGCCATAACAAGCAGAGTCTGGGGATCATGAAGATCCAAGAGCTGGGGGCAGAAGGACCAGAGAGAGCTTGGGAGGACAGGAGAGGCAGTCCTGGGAGTGGAGTGAGGAGCTCACAGGAGGAGGGTGGACGAGGAGCCCCGAGGCTGGCAGGCGATGGAGGCCCCGGGTGGTCGGGGTGGGAGGGGATCGGGTGAATAGGGCTGTGTTCCTGAACTCAGAACTCGGAGAAACGTCAGGACGCTCAGGAGGTGAAGTGGCCTCCGCTGCTGCACCGACCGCTTCCCTGCTGGGGTGCCCTGCCGGAAATCCGGGCCACAGGGAAGCAGACTCCTTCCAGGCGTGTCCTCGCTCATCAGGGCACAGGGTCTGCTCCGGGCCCAGTCCACACCTGGGACAAAAGTGGTCCTGAGCACTGCTGAGCCGCTGACCACAGGATCCGGAACACCAGCCCAACCCACATTGTGAACAACTGTGAACTCATCTCCCCATTTCCAAAGGGGCCATTTTGTTCCTTTTCCTTCCCCATGCTGCCCATGTCTGGAATCTACCTAGAGCTGCTCCCATCTGGAGACCAAGGGACCCTGGCCCGTAAGATGGAAAAGCCCGGGCCCTGTTGTTAGACACATCCTGGGGGCCTCAGGTACCTGCCCGGAGGACCTGGCCTTCCCATTAAAATCCAAACAAAACCTTTGCTGGGACCACCATGAGTCTGCTCTGTGGCCGTGGGGCAGTCCCAGAGCACTGAGTCCTCTGTGCTGCCCTTGGTCAGCTTGTAGTCAGTGGGGGGATCACACACACACGCACACTCGCACACACACGCTGTTCACCCCAGAGGATGCTTTTGTTTGACTCAGTTGCTGCTGACCCTGAACGAACACAACTCAGAATCTTCTTATGGAAAACACCAACGGTAAAAATGGAGTCGGAATGAAATCAAGACACATCTTGGGTGATTCCTAACTCGGGGAGACAGCCATGGTCTAGAACCCGAGTCGCTAGAGGGACGGGAAGATCACACAGGCGAAGTCCCTCCTTGTCCAGAGAGGGCCCTGGGCTGCCCAAGATCACACAGCTCGCTGACCTGAGCCACGTCCGCTCCCCCTTGTGAGTTGGTGCTCAAGCCATGAAGGCCAGCCCGGGGCCTACCTGTGTCAATGCTGACCCACACACAGGCCCTGGAGAAGCTCTCCACTCGGGCACAGCAGCCTGGCACTTTGTTCCGAGGTGGGGCCTCCAACCGGCGCCCCCCAGCCTCCATCTGCTGTCAGGGCCCCTGGGCAGGAAGCTGAACCCCCGTGTAGGGAATGGGAGGCTGGTCCCACAGCAGCCCCGGGCCCAGCCCCCTCCCTCCCTTTGCATGTTAGTCCATTTTTAATTACAGAACCAAGGCAGCAGAGCCTCCCGGGCCAAGCCAGACATAGGCAGCTTTTTAACTTGATTTTCGTTCTCCGGAAGGAAAGCCTTGGGGGCCCACTACACAGGACATTTGGGGTCGGGGGGCAGACCCAATGCGGCCTGGAGCTTGGAGATGTGGGGGACCCTGTGACCGAGACACTTGACTGCAGCCTGGCTCTGCCATCCACAAGTAGGACATCCTTGGCAGGCCTCAGTTTCTCCATCTGTGAAATGAGGGGTTGGACCGAAGTTTCCTCTCAGACCGTTTCCAGCGCTAAAGCTCTCCAACTCCTGAACAGCTCTTCGCTCTGCACAGGAGCAGCTCTGCGGGTCCTCTGGCCTGGCTTCCGTCGCTGGGCTTTCTTCTTGTATCGTAATGATAAAGGGATTCTCCTTGCCGCCCTGCCCATGGTTCCAGCACCAGCCTGCCGCTCTCTGCGAGTTGGGGGGCGGGGGGTGTCTCCTGCTTCTCTGACAGTTCTTTTCTGTCCCGTCTGGCTTCCTCCTTCTCCCCACCCCCACCTCCCCTTAAACCCCAGCCACTAGTTATTTCCCAGAGTTGGCCCTTGGGCCCTGTGCTCAGCCCCTGTCCGTCCCACTGTGCCTGGCCATCTCTCCTCTCCTGCTGTTACCTCCTGCAGGGTCCTGGGTGTGGCCCACCAGACTCTCCCCTGGCTCCTCAGACTGATGGTCCACTCTCTTCCCACCCGCCCTGCCTGTCCTCGTTCCTTCCTGCCTCAATTAATGGCACCGCCACCTGCCTTGTCCCTGCCATGGGGTCCAGGGCGGTGCAGGAGGATGGGGCCTTGATGTTGGGTGGGGAAGTTCCCCCCACAGTAACTCAGTCCTCCTCCTTTCTCTGCACACAGTGCAGCTTTCTTGCTCCAAATCGTGGGAGAGATACTTACTTTTGAAATTGCAGGGCCTCTGTCCCTCAGGCCCAGAGAGCGGACGTGTCCTTATTATGAGCTGGTGACAGAGCTGGCCAAATTCTGGTCTCCAGACTCCTACCCCAGGGGTCTCCCTGGGTCAGCTCTACATGCTATGCCCTGTCCCCAACCCCCCAACACTGAGGCCCGCGGGGAGCTCTCTGGGGCTGGAAGCACAGGCTGGTTCCAGCAGGGACCTGCTGTCACAGGGAGGGCTGACCCCCGCACCTGGTGAGGCCCACACAAAACGCGCCAGGTCCCCTCCTGTCAGGAGATGTCCTGGGGAGCGAGGACCTCTGGGAGTTCCTGGGTGGCCAGACCCCCTCCTGGGTCTGGGGAGACCAAACACTTAAATGAAAAGCTTATTTTCCTAAGAAGGAGATGAAATCAAGCCTACCTCCTCACCAAGAGAAATCCTGCAGTGTAGGACCAAAGTGGGCCACGGTGTGGGCTCAGAGCCCCGTGCTGTGCTGGAACTGAGCTGTGATCAGGTGCAGAAACTGCCTAGTCAACACCAGGCCTGCTGCCTGGGGGACAGCCCCGCCTGCAGCCATGGGCCTGCTGCACGGAGGCTCCTGGGCAGGTGGCCCGTGGGTGGGAAACTGACGACCCTTCCTGCTCATGGGGACAGCATCCTTGGCAGGAGCCTGGCTGTATCTTACACTGATGCCAGGGACTTGTCCAGGGGAAGCCCGGTCCACCCTCTTTTCTCTTCTAGTGCTTTAGAGCTGGAAGGAACATGTGGTTTATCTCCCTCATTTTACAAAGAAATTGGGATCCAGAGAAGTTCATAAAGTTCGCACAGCTAAAGCTCCCATCTTTTAATTCATTTGTTCATTCAACAAATATTGATGGAGTACCCACCATGAGTGCTGGTCATTGTTCTTGGTGGGGGACACGGCAGTAAATGGGTTGGACAAGGTCACTGAGCCCATGGAATCCACATTCTAATGGGGACACAGTCAACAAACAGTTAAAGAAACGGATGAAGAAGATAATTTTAGATGGCACTAAGTACCATAAAGAAAATAATCCTGGATGATAAGAGAGATAGTAACTGGTGGAGGCAGGAAGGGGCATACAGATGTTTATGAGTGGCCAAAGAGGGCTTTCTGAGGAGGTGACATTTGATGTAAGTCCTGATAATAAGAATCAGCGAACCCTGCAAAGGTCTGGAGGCAGAGCCTTGCAGGCAGTGGGAACAGCTAGTGCAAAGGCCCTGCGGTGGGACCAGCATCATATGTTCCAGGACAGGAAGAAGGCTGGTGTGCCTGACTCTCAGGGAGCAAGTGAGGAGTGGTTGGCCCTGAGGTGGGAAGGTGAACCTGGGCTTTAAGGGCATCGCAAGAAATTTGAATTTTATCCAAAGTGTAGTAAGAAGCTGTTGGAGGTTTATTAAGTTACTTATTTATTAATTTTTTAAATTGACTTTATTTTTTAGAGCAGTTTAGGTTCATAGCAAACCTGAGTGGAAAGCAGAGTTCAGTGAAATCTCCCCCAGCCCCCTCGTCTATCCAACTCCCCCACCAGAAGGTGTATTTGTTACAACTGATGAACCTACATTGACACAGCATCGTCACCCAGAGTCCATGGTTGACACGAGGGTTCACTCTGGTGTTGTATTTTCTATGGGGTTATACAAACACGGAATGACATACATCCACCATTATATTATCACAGAGTATTTTCACTGCTCTAAAAATCCTCTGTGCAGGAGCCGACCCTGTGGCCAAGTGGTTAAGTTCGTGCGCACGCTCTGCTTTGGTGGTCCAGGGTTTCGCCAGTTCAAATCCTGGGCATGGACATGGCACCACTCACCAAGCCATGCTGAGGTAGCATCCCACATGCCACAACTAGAAGGACCCACAACTAAAAATACACAATTATGTACCGGGGGGCTTTGGGAGAAAAAGGAAAAATAAAATCTTTGAAAAAAAAACACACAATAAAATAAATAAAAATCCTCTGTGCTCCCCCATTCATTCATCCCCATCAGCCCTTGGCAACCACTGATCTTTTGATTGTCTCCATAGTTTTGTTCTTTCCAGAATGTAAAAGAATTATACTGTATGGATATATGGATATATATATGTATATATGTATGGATATATTGATACATATATATATGCACAGATATATATAGAGTTGGAATCCTACAATATGATTGTATGATTCAGATTGGCTTCTTTCACTTAGTAATGTGCATTTAAGGTTCCGCCATGTCTTTTCATGGCTTGATAGCTCATTTCTTTTTAGTGCTGAATAGTACCCCATTGTCTGAATGTGCCACAGTTTGTGTATCCATCCACCTACTGAAGGACAGGTGGTGCTTCCAAGTTTGGGCTGTTGTGGATAAGGCTGCTATAAAGATCCGTGTGCAGGTTCTTGTGTGGACGTACATTTTCAACTTCATTGGGTAAATACTAAGGAGTACAATTGCTGGATCATATGGGAAGAGTATGTTTAGTTTTGTAAGAAACCACCGAACTGTCCAACAAAGCGGCTGCATGAGTTTGCCTTCCCACCAGCAATGGGTGAGAGCTCCTATTGCTGCACTCTTGGAGTGGTCAGCATTCCAGGTTTGGCCATTCTAACAGGTAAGTAGTGATATGTTGTCATTGTTTTAATTTGCAATTCCCTAATGATATACGATGTCGAGCATTTGTTCATGTGCTTATTTGCCATCTGTATATCTTCTTGGTGAGGTGTCTGTTCAGGTCTTTTGCCTATTTTTCAATCGGATCGTTCATTTTCTTATTGTTGAGTTTCAACAGTTCTTTGTATATTTTGGCTAACAGTTATTTATCAGATGTGTCTTTTGCAACTGTTTTCTCCCAGTCTGTGGCTTGTCTTCTTGTTCTCCTGATAGTGTCTTTTGCAGAGCAGAAGTTTTTAATTTTAATGAAGTCCAACCTATCAGTTATTTCTTTTATCAGTCAAGCCTTTGGTGTCATATCTAAACAGTCATTGCCAAACCCAAAGTTATCTAGATTTTTTCCCACATTATCTTCTGGGAGTTTTATAGTGTTGCATTTTACATTTAAATCTATGATCCATTGTAAATTAATCTGTGGAGGGTTTTAATTAATAGAATACATTAGTAGAGTACATGTGATTAAAGTTTGTCTGAGATTACTATTGACTCAGGGGGTGGGAAATGGGAGCTGGGGGAGGCCTTGCCATTGCCCAGGGGAGTGATGGAGGGTCATGAATGGATGCAAGTGTCTTTTGCAGGTGAGACCAGCAGGACTTGCTGGGGATTGATTCTGAAGGATGTGGAGAGGAATGGAGAATGTCCCCTAGGTCTGGAGGCCTAGCTGGTGCAGGGTGGAGCCATTTACGGAGATGGCAACAGAGAGCCCGGAGGGGCAGGTGGATACACTGGTGCCCAGTGGAGAGGTCGGGCTGGAGATGTGAGCCTGGAGTCAGGAGTGAATGGATGGCACAGGAAGCCGTGAGACTGGGCGAGGTCACTTAGGGAGAGAGAGAAGCAGGTTCTTTCCATGACCTCAGGCTGTTAGCAACACACAGGTGAGCCCCCGAGGCCCTTCCGGCCTGGGGTCGGGGAGGTGGGGAGACACCATGAATAAAGGGGATGCTTGAGTGTGGCCCAGCAAGGGGACCAGTAGAGGCAGACACAGGACACACCCCCCAGACCTACTGTCCGTCTGCAAACTCAGGTCCTCTCCCGAATGTGGATTCCACATGGTTCAAGAGTTTTGCCGGGGAAATAAAATAATTGGGCAATCAGCCAGAAGAAAGCCACTGTGGATTGGGAGACGTTTTACGATGGGCTGATCAGCCGTCAGGGCCCCGCCCTTTGTCATGCAGAGCAAGGAGCCGGCTTCCCCTGCAGCAGATCTGAGGGAGAGTCTGGCCTTCTGCGAGGTTGGAGTCGGATTGGATTCGGCCACAAGGTCCCGAGGTGGTGGAGTCATCCCGAAGCCAGATCCGCTGTCCTGGAGGACAGGAGCAGGGCAGGGGCGTGGGGAGAATGAGGGAAAGCTCTGGGCCCTGAACTCCACCGTCGTTGAGGACATTGTGGGGAGATGGGTGATGGGGGCTGCGACAGGTGGGTGCTGGGAGCCAGGGCCACCCTCAGGCTCCTATAGGCCAGGATTTGACCCCAACCAGAGTCCAGGCTGCCAGGTGAGGGCTACAAGAAAACATGAGGTCAGAGGTCATCCCGTGGGCTCCGTGGGTGGGGATGAGCTGGACCTGGGCCTGGCTCAGAACCAAAGGGGACTCTGAGATCCATGAAGGCTGGAGCCCAGGAGAGTGTTCACTTCTGGATGAGAGCCCAGCATCTGGGGTCTCCGGGGTGGCTCCTGTCCCCTTCCTGGCCATGGGCAGACACTGCTGTGGGTGCTCCAGAGACACCTGGCAGCCCAGCCCTAGGTGCCCCGGGCTGCCCCCACTCTGCACCCATCAACCTCCCTGACCCCAGGCCTGGGGGCCTATGCGTGCCTTGGGGTCTCCAGACATGCCCCTGGGTGGGGAGTGGGCCCTCCCTGTTCTCCCAGAGCAGCAGGGGGGCTCCCTGAGCAGGAGGAAGGACCCACGTTTCAGTCTGTCCAGCCCCTTCCCGGCAAGAGAGAGTCCCAGGCCCGGTCCTTGCTGGGCCTCTCACCAGCTGGGGCCTCAGGCGAGTCATGAACGTCCCACTGACAGCTGTCTGCTAGTCTGTTGGGTGAGGCAAGGAGAATGCTGGAAAGAGGGGCAGGAAGGGTGCCCGCTCACAGGGCTGGTGTGGCTGGGTATGCACTCCTGCCCATACCGGTGCTCACTTACCCCTCACTGGGAGCTTATGGGAGGGGTATTATTAACGCCCCCATCCTACTGACAAGGGACCTAGGGCACGGGCAGGTGATGAACTTGTCCAAGGTCATCCGGCCAGGACTGGCCTCCTCAGTGCTCTCATTAACAATCTGTGACCTTGGGCAATGGTTTCAACTGCTCTGAGCCTCCTTTGTGCCATGTCCGCAGTGTCGTCCTCCCAGGGAGAGACAAGGAGAGCCGGGAGGTGGACGGGAAGGGAGCCCAGCATGCCCCAAGGCCAGAGCCTCCCTTGGGGGAGGTGGGGACCCTGTGGAGCCACCTAAAGCAGGGCATTTAGGGCACTCTGGGGCTCCCCAACACAGCTCTGCAGAGACCCCTCCCCTGGGGTCCCCAGGCTGCACTGGAGCTTCTATTTGTGGCAGCTGCTTCTTTGTCCCCTCGGGTGTCCCCAGGGCAAAATCCTCAATAAATATTTGCTTAATTGATAGAGAGAAAGGGAGACAGGAAGAGGAGCTTATGGAGACAGATGGCTTCTAGAAGGTCCTTCTTCAGGGCAAGATTTGGAGAAAGAGAGTGGTTTATGTGGGTGTTTTTGTTTTTGAACATTTTTTATTCGGGGAGCAAATAAGGGACTAATACTGCTAACAAGTCCACCCTCAAAAAAGAAAGAAAGAAAGAAAACAGCCCGTGTACCATCCGTCCCCCCAGCAGTGACTTTTTGATGGTGATTTTCCGAATCCTGGAAAGTCTCGTCTGTGAAAAGGGGAAGGCGTGTTTGGGCTCAGCTGCTGGTTGGGAGGGGTGGGATGGGGCGGAGGTGAGACCCTGTTGCTGCTGTTGGGGGAGAACAGCAGGTGGCAGCCCCACCATCAGCGGCCCACCGCAGACCTGAGATGGGGCGGAATCAACGCTCAGGCACGAAATAGCCCTCCTGTGTGTTTTCTCCAGCAAGATGCTGTTCACTGACAGGTGTACCACCCCACCCCATCCCCTCCAGCTGCCCAACCTGCCCCCCAGCCCTAATGGAAGACAAGGGGCCCTGGAAAGTGGGTGGTCCAGCGATCTGGGTCACGGGTCTCCACCCATGCGCCGGACTCACTTAGGCCCATGTGGGTCCCGCTGTCCTCCTGGATGGCAACTGAGAATGGGCACTGGGAGCTGGTGGTCTTGGTGCACTGCGAGAGCCTGGCGGTGGTGGGCAGCTCCCCACACACTGGCTGGCCTGAATCCAGCGGGGCGGAAGAGCCAGTGGAGGCCCCACTGCATCCTGCAGAGGTCCACATGCTCCTGCTGCCAGGAACCCTGGGCCGGCCACCTCCCTCAGGCAGGATTTGGTGGTCCCTGGAGCTGGGACAGCAGAGTGTTGGTGCGATACGTCAGGGACAGCCACTGCACTCTCCCCAGGACTCTGGTGGGCTCTGCTCTTCCAGCCCCTCCTGCCCCCGCCTCCTCTTCCTGTCTGGTACTTAAGATCAGAGAGAAGGCAAAACCCTTGCCAGGGAGAGAAAGGGCCAAAGGAGGCTCCCTTCCTCCTGCCTCTGCTCTCTAGTGTGTCCTAGGCTGCTCACCTCCCTCCCCATAATCCCCCCACATCGCACTGCCCCCCTCCGAGAAAGCCTTGCAGCCCAAGTAAGCTTCCAAACGAGGGCAGGCCACCCCCACCGCTGTAGCCGTTCAGGTGGGTGCTGGGGGTGCAGCGTCTCGCTCAGCCAGGGCCTGTGTCCGCGTGGGATGGGGATGCTCTCCATCCCACCCACCCCTCCTGCTCCATGCGGCCTTTCCTGGCCACCACCTGCGCCAACCACCTTTGCGTGTCTGCCTTCTCTGCTCTATGTTTTTTCCTTCTTCATACGTCACTCAAGCAGGGGGCAAAGCCTGTTTGCTACTCTGGGATGGGAGACGAGGCTGAAGAAGCAAACATCCCCGGAAAGGAAGCACACTGATGGGAATATAATCTGGTGGGATTATATGGAGAGCTATGTACAAATACAGATTTGAAAATAAAAGTGACATCACAGTATACCTATTGTTTTGAAATTTGCTTTTTCATTTCCATTTAGTTTATCATGGACCTGTTTCCAGGCCAGTACTTATTTTTTAACTTTTTTTTAAAAAAATTAAACAAGTAATACATGAATACATTCTCATCATAAAGAATTCCAACCATACAGAAGTATACAGAGCAGGAAGAGAAGTCTCCTCTCCCCTCACACCTTTCTCCTCAGTGGTGCTGTTTTCTGTTTTCTATCACAACAAATCATCACACATTCAGCTGCTTAAGATAACACTTTAAAAAAACAATCTCACAGGGGCTGGCCCTGTGGCCGCGTGGTTAAGTTTGCGCTCCACTTTGGTGGCCCAGGGTTTTCCCGGTTTGGATCCTGGGTATGGACACGGCACCGCTCATTAAGCCATTCTGAGGCAGCATGCCACATAGCTCAACCAGAGGCGCTCACAACTAGGATATACAACTGTGTACTGGGGGGCTTTGGGGAGAAGAAGAAACAACAGCAAAAAGATTGGCAACCGTTGTTACCTTAAGCGCCAATCTTTAAAAAAAAAATCTCACGGTTCTATAGGTCAGAAGTCTGAGCAGGTTCAGCTGGATTCTGGGCTTAGGGTCTCATAAGGCTGAAGTCAAGGTGGCCACTGGCCTGGGCTCTTGTCTGTGGTTTCTGGGCAAGAATCTGCTTCTAAGCTCATTCAGGCTGTTGGCAGAATTCGGTTCCTTGTGGCTATAGGACTGTGGTCTCCTTTCCTTGATGGCTGTCAGCTGGGAGGTTTCTTGGCTCCTTAAGGGTACGTCTTAGTCAGCTCAGACTGCTGTAACAGATACCACAGAGTGGGTGACAAACAACAGAAATCTATTTCTCACAGCTCTGGAAGCTGGAAGTCCAAGATCAGGGTGCCAGCATGGGCAGGTTCTGGTGAGGACCCTCTTACAGGTTTGCAGGCAGTTGCCTTCTGGCTGTGTCCTCACATGACAGAGAGAGAAGCAAACTCTCTCATCTTGCTTCTCACAAGGGCACTAATCCCATCACGGGGGCTCCACCCTCATGATCTGATCGCCTCCCAAGGCCCTGCCTCCAAACACCATCACAGTGGGGACTAAGGTTTCAACATATGAATATGGGGGGACACAAACATTCCATCCATAGCAGAGTATCTTCCTTCCTCTTCATGTGGCCCCCTCCATTTTTACGCCAGCAACGATGTGTCAAATGCCCCTTAGGTTTTGAATCTCTCTGACTTCTTCTGCTACCTGCCAGAGAGAGCTCTCTGCTTTTAAGGGCTCATATAATTAATTGGGCTCATCCAGGTAATCCAAGATAATCTAACTGCACCATATAATAAAATAACATAATTGAGGAAGTGATGTCTTGTCACGTTCCCAAGTTCAGGTGATTAGGATAGGACCTCATTGGGGGAGATTTTAGAAATTCTGCCTCCCACGGTTAATCACTGGCAACAGTTTGCTATGCATCTTTTCAGATCCTTTTCTATGCTTCTGTGTACACTTAAGCATATAGTTCTATTTTGTGTTATACAAATGATATATATTGGTATTTTCTTTCTTTCTTTCTTTTTTTGGTGAGGAAGATTGGCCCTGAGCTAACATCTGTTGCCGATTTTCCTCTATTTTGTATGTTGGATGCTGCCACAGCATGGCTGATGAGTGGTGTAGGTCCACGCCCAGGATCTGAACCCATGAACCCTGGGCTGCCGAAGTGGAGCATGCACACTTAACTACTATGCTGCCAGGTCAGCCCCAACATTGATATTTTTATGTGATTTTTTCAGTTAATGTGTTTTAAAATTCTTTCCATGCCAACATATTTGAATTGCTATCATTAGAAATGCTGCATATTATTTTATAATATCATGTCCCATAATTTAACTAATTGCCCATTGATGGATGTTCAGTGTTTTCTAATTTTTCGCTATTCCATAAATAATCCTATAATGAACTTCTTTATACGTATGCCTTTGGCCCCATGTGCAAGTATTTCTGTAGGTTGAATGCTCCAAGCTGCCCCCAGTTCCTTCAAGACAGGCGCTTTCTTTCTCCTCTCCACATAGCTCAGAGGCAAAGCCATTGTTGGGTGAAAGGAGATTGTAGTAGTCTGGGTCCAATCAGGAGGAAGAAACTACACAGTAGGTTAAACAGAGAGGTTTAACATAAAGAAGTATTGTCTCTGATATATAAGGAAACTCTGTATGGTACCCCAGGGCTGAGGGAGGGTCCCTAAGGAAGAACAAACCTAGAAAGAGCTCAGATCTCTTGGAGAAGGTGTGGCTCAGCCCACCAGATGGCAGAGAAGTTGGCCGGTTTGGCCTGCCTAGTTGGTCTGGTGCTGCCAAGCAAGCAATACACGCCGGGGTGATGTGCAAGTGAGAGCAGGCGACCAGCAGCTGGTGGTGTGGGTGTGCAGTGGGAGCTAGGGGCCGAGTGAGGACAGGAGGCCTTCAGAGGGTGCAGGGGCCATGCAGGGACTTGCAGAAGGAGCGGCAGCCCAGTGTAGGACCTCCGGGGCCACAGGCAGCAGCTGCACGTGAGCTGTGCGGAGGCTTACAGAGGAAGTCGGGGGCGGGTGGGTGGGGGGGTCTTCCGAGCACCTGGACTGCACCAGGTCTCCAGTTTCCATGTCAGGAGGGCTGCGGAAAGGTTATTGCCAGGCCAAGGCTACAAGGCCGCAGAGGGACTGTGTTCTGGGCTGCATCAGTGATCCACCAGACGTCCTCACACCCATGCCGCCAAATTCCAGCCTGCACTGGAAACCACAGGAAACCACATTCTTCTGCAATGTCCCTCTTGTTCTGCAATGTCCCTCCAGTGCCCTCTGTCCAGGAAGCTTAACATCATGCTCACCTCCAAGGAAAATGCTTCAAGAGATTTCTTTGTTTATCACACAGCGTATATGGAAGGACGCTTCCAGAGCTGAGAGGCAATAAATTGATGACTTACACAGTCCAGCCCATTGCCCACTCAGTTTCCATGTGCATCCTTGCACACCCATCTGAACTGCGTGATGACAAGAACACAACTCTGTGTTTCTACCTAACAAGATCCACCCTTCCTTCTTACCAGTGAAGTAGTTCACTCTTTTCCAAAATGAGAAGTCCGAATAGTTACTGTATCCATCACAGGCTGTATTTATGACTCCTCAAATATGGTCACAGTCTCACTGGAAATCCCATTTCCTACTAAATTGTATGGTTAACCTTCAATAACTTGTATGTAAAATTTTTTAAAAAGGGAAGAAAGAGAAGAGAATGATTGGCTTACATGTCAGCACATGTGTGTAACAAGCATAGAGAAACGATGCAAAGCCACTACAATACCCATTTCTGTAAGTGGTCATCTGGTCATAGTTGGTGTCTACCGTTTCCTTCTTCACCCACTCATTCCGTATTTCCCTTGCCCTCAGTCAGAACTCAGCTGCTCTGGGTTCTGGAGTGACCCAAACCTTCATTCCCCAAAGGTCCGAGTTCTCAGTCATTGGCCTATTTTGGTGGCTGTGGTTTTCAAATCACCTTTGCTATTGGGGATGCAAGTACCAAGAGGCTCCCTGGAGAATGCTGTGGATCTCAGACATGTCTTCCTTGCCACCATTGTGGCTATAACCTATCTCCCTGGGTGGTTGGGATCAGTCACGCCAGCCAGGATTGTAGCTGCTTTTTGTCGCTTGGTGGGTCAATGCATAAGGAGCCTAAAACTGCCAGGTAGACGTCACATCTTCTGATCCAGTGGAACCACTGATGTGTCCCCTGGTGGAAGCATGTCCTGCTCCACGTGGGACAGCGGGATTTCAGCAGGAAGATGTCCAGTCTTTAATTGCAGGCAGAGAATGGTAGCAAATGTTTGCAGGCAGGAAAGGGCGGGGCACGTTTCCACTCCATATTTATCCAGCCCTACTTATGGCCGCTGCTGTGGGAGGTCCCGGGGACCCACCAGTGAATGATTCAGGGCTGTTTCTTCACAGTCTGCTTTCCATGGGGAGTTGACTGGAGCAGTGGGAGCTAAGTACGAGGGCAGGCTGGAACTTTAAGTAGAAGGTCTTGGATGCCAGGTGAGGGGCCCTAACCACCCTGTCGCCAAGTGCAGGGGGAAAATCCTCTGAGTCTGGGGCCTCTCCAGCTCAGGATGAAGGTTCTCCACTAGGGGAGAACTGGTGTCACCCGCAGTCCAGGAGCCAGGCCTGCCTCACCAGGGTGAGGAGCAGGGCCCCACTCACCACTGGGGCCTGCTTGGCTGTTAGTAGGCCATGGATGGGAGATGGGCATGTGGCTCGGGGCTCCCGTGGGGTCCCTCTTCTTTTCAGGTCACCGGTGGAGGGTAAGGGAATAGTAGTGCGGTACATACATTATAGAATTATAGGATAAAGTATAAAGAAGGAAATTGATGTCAAAAATCATTGCTAGCTTGAAAGTATTTCCTAGAAAATGTGTATGCACTGACTACAAATACTCAGAGTGAGTAACTATAGAAAGAAATCAGAGGTGTAAATATTAGAGACAAGGAGCCAAATTATCATTATTAGCAAAGGACTTTTTTTTTCTTTCCTAAGAAAGACAGCAAATCCATCTCTAAAAACTACAGTTTTGCCTGGTTTTGAATTTAAATAAATGGCATCATACATCTTTTGCATCTGGCTTCTTCTGCTCAGTGTTCAGTCTGTGATAGTCACCAACGTTGTATATAGTTTTGGTTCATTTCCTTTGCTGAAGGATATTGCATTGTAGGACTATACTACATTTGGTTTATCCATTACACTGTTGGCAGGTACTTTTGGCAGGTTGCTTCAGTTTGGGTTCTTATAAACAATGCTGCTGTAATCATCGTGTGCATGCATTTCTGTCCATCTGCATGGAATTTCCAGGTCTTTGGGTAACATGGTATCTTGAACTGGAGTTAATACCACCAAATTCCCCAGTGTGGTTGTGGCACTTTCCACTCTCACCAGCAACATAGGAGATTCTTGCTGCTCCTGATCTGCACCAATCTCGTCCAACATCCATTCTCGATTTTTAAAACTCATATTATGGATACCTCCTTAACGTGATAAAATGTGTTTATCTCAACTGTAAAGCTCACACTTAAGGGGAAAACAGTAAACAAGTCTTCTTAAACCAGAAACAAGACAATGATAGCGATGGGCATCACTTTTATTTAGCATTGTTCTGGAGACACTAGCTAATGAAATAAGACAACAGGAAGGAAGTAGGTGAACAAAATTTGAAAAGAAGAATTGAATTATCCTTATTAGCAAACATTAAGATCTTGTGCTTAGAAAATGCAAGAGAATCAGCTAAGAACTACTGCAGGGGCTGGCCCCGTGGCCGAGTGATTAAGTTCTTGCGCTCTGCTGCAGGCGGCCCAGTGTTTTGTTGGTTCAAATCCTGGGTGCAGACATGGCACTGCTCATCAAGCCACGCTGAGGCAGCGTCCCACATGCCACAACTAGAAGGACCCGCAACGAAGAATATACAACTATGTACTGGGGGGCTTTGGGGAGAAAAAGGAAAAAATAAAATCTTAAAAAAAAAAAAGAACTACTGCAAAATGATGAGATTATTCCATATGGAGACTGGGTTCAAAGCTGATATATAGAAATCAATAGTCTTCAATGATACAAACGATAATTAAGCAGTGCCATGGAATAAAAGATCCCATTTTTAATAACAACAAAAAATATAAACTACCCAGTAATTGATTTAATAAGTTATATATAAGATGTAAGCAAGCCAGAACAACAACAATTTAAAAAAAGACTTAATGGATAAAGAAAAGACAAACTGTGCCTTTGAATGAGGAGACATCAATGCTTCCTAAATTAATCTATAAATTTAACATAATTCACAATTCATAATAAAAATATTAAAGTATAGAAAACATCAGCATAAACAAAATCAAAAACAAACAACAAACCAGGGGAAAATATTTGCAACATTTGCAACAGAGAAAGGGTGATGTCTCTAATATATAAAGAGTGTCTACAAATCAATAAGAAAAAAAACTCAATAGAAAAATGGAGGGGCCGGCCCGGTGGTGCAGCGGTTAAGTTCACACGTTCCACTTGTCAGCAGCCTGGGGTTCGCTGGTTTGGATCCTGGGTGCAGACATGGCACTGCTTGGCAAAAGCCATGCTGTGGTATGATCCATCCATACCAAGGAAAGTATGTAGCAGTAAAACAAAATAAGAGAATGAAGCAGTACTATATAGAAGATTCTACAACATATATTGTTAAGGGAAAGAAAAAAAGTATAAGACAATATGTGTGTTATTTTGAGTTAAAAAAGAAAGGAAAAAATGCATCTGCTCATATTTGCATAGAATATTAACCCCTAGTACCTCAGAATGTGACCGTATTTGGAGACAGGGACTTTAAACAGGTAATTAAGTTAAAATGAGGCTGTTAGGAGCCAGCCCTGTTGGTCTAATGGTTAAAGTTTGGTGCACTCTGCTTCAGTGGCCTGGGTTTGGTTCCTGGGTGTGGAACCACACCAGGGGTCTGTCAGTAGCCACACTGTGGTGGCATCCCACACAGAAGAACTAGAAGGACTTACAACTAGCATGTACAACTGTGTACTGGGCTTTCGGGAGAAAAAAAAAAAAGAGGAAGATTGGCAACAGATGTTAGCTCAGGGCCAATCTTTCCTTGCAAAAAAAAAAAAAATGAGGCTGTTAGGGTGGGCTCTAATTCAATACGACTAATGTCCTTCTAAGAGGAGGAAATTTGGTTACACAGAGAGACACCAGGGATGCGTGTGCACAGATAAGGCCACGGGAGGACAGCGAGAAGGCGGCCGTCCACAAGCCAAGGAGAGAGGCCTCAGAAGAAACTAACCAGCCAACACTGTGATCTCGGACTTCAGCCGCCAGAACTGTGAGAAAACAAACGTCTGTTGTTTAAGCTGTGAGTCTGTGGTATTTTCTTATGGCAGTGCGAGCTGACTAATACACCAAGTGTCATCAAAAGGTTGGTACACAAATGTATCTTGACTGCCACCTGGCTGATGGCGATGATGAGATAAATTCGGATTTCAAAGTGGCTAAAGTATCAGAGAAAACAGCAAGTCCCTTCAAATCAATTGGACTGATAACACTGGTGCCTGCGCGGGGGTGGGGGTGGGTGGCAGGGAAATGGTGGGGGGCCAGGGTGGGAGAGATTTTCACTGTACCCTTAAAAAGATAACATTACAATGATAAATTAAAATTTTGAAAAGAGGTCCTGTTGATAGATTAGTAAGATTTGTGTGGTGCTGGGAAAAATATCTGTTTCTTTGTAAAGCACAGACTGTCTGAGGAGGTGAAACGGGCAGGGGAGGAAGAAAAGAGAGACTGACATTTTTCAAGTACAACTGTTTGTACCTTTTGACTTTTGTACTATGTGTATTAATTATAGAAATAATTTGATAACTTTATTATTATAATTAAGTTATAATTGTTAACTTAATATTTAAAAAAACATTGTTAAATTTTTAAAACGAACTTTGTAAAAATAAGTAACAGCGGGAAAGCCTCCTGCTGTTTATGAGGCATCTACAGTGTGTCGGGGGCTGTGTGAGGCTCTTGGCTGCATCTCCATTAATACCGACAAGTTTCCTGCAAAAAAAGTACATTATCTCCATTTTATAGGAGGAGACTCACGTGGAAGAGGGTAGCAAACCCTCCTGAGGCCACAGCTGGTGGAGACGCCCAGCAAGGACGGAGCCCAAGACTTACTCTTGCCAGGAAGGAGCTGGATGAACTGAAACATGGGTCCTTCCTCCTGCTCACGGCGTAGCTGGCACCTCCCCCCCCCACCCCCCCCCCCCCCTACTGCTCTTGGAGAAGAGGGAAGGCCCACTCCCCACCCAGGGGCATGTCTGGAGACCCCAAGGCACCACAAGGATCCGGCCTCGGCTCAGGGAGGCTGACGGGTGCAGGGTTGGGGCAGCCCAGGGCACCTGTACTTTGGGGCATCCCTGGAACATTACCTCAGTGCCTGCCCTGTTCAGGAAGAGGACAGGAGCCACTGCGGGGACCCCCTAGATGCTGCGCTATAACTCAGAAGTGGGCGTGCTCCTGGGCTCCAGCCTTCACTGACCTCGCAGCTCCCTCTGGCTCTGAGCCCAGGCCCAGGTCCAGCTCATCCCCATTCTTGGAGGCTGCAGGATGATCTCCACCCTCACTTTTTTTTTCTCATGGCTCTCACCTGACAGCCTGGCCTGTGGTTGGGGTCCAATCCTGGCATATTAGGGGCAGGAGGGTGGTGGGAACATGGCCCCGCTCTTCACCTGTCCTCCAGCCTCAGCGCCCATCATTCATCTCTCCAGGACCACCTGGGTGCCAGGTTTGTCCCTCACACCCAGGCAGCCCGGGTGGCCCAGTGCCCTCCATGGTGCCCTCAGCTCTCAGCCCAGGGCCGGGTCCAAATTGGGTCCTGACTCAGGGGTACTGACCCCCATTCCCTTGTGCCCCTTTGCTCCCTCAGGATGGAAGAGCTGGCTCAGGGGCCACTTTACCATCTCCAGCCAGACCTGACCTGGCGGAGAGTAGGGCCAGACACAGGTGGGGGTGGAAGTTGGGGGGTTGGGGGTGAACCGGCTCCTTCCTCTGCATGACAAAGGGCAGGGATGCCCTCCCTCCCAACAGCTAATCAGCCCATTGTAAAACGTTCCCACTCCACAGGCCTTTTCTTCTTTTGGCCTCTGGCCAGGGTTGCCAGATTGGGGAAATAAAAAATAGGACTCCCGGTGAAATCTGAATTTCAGATAAACAACGAAAAACTCTAAGTATGTCCCAAATTGTGTCTTGCATTTTATCTGGCAGCCCTCCCCCTGGCTGACTGCTCAATTGTTTGATTTCCCCAGTAAAACTCTTCAACCATCTGCAAATGCACATTCATGTCAGGGGAGCCCCAGGAAACAGGGGGCTTACCCCTGCCTGGCCCAGCCCTGATCTCCTGGGCCGAGTACGCTGGCTAGCTTCAGACGGTTGAGCAGGACTCTGGCTGGAGAGAGCTTGGGGGTGCAGAAGGAACTTTGGGCTGGGAATGGGAAGACCTGACAATGCAGGCAACCATCACTAACTGAGTGAGCTTGGGGACACCTTGTCACCTCTCTGGGCCTTAGTGTTCTTGGCTCAAAAACTGGGTAGACTGGATCGTCCTTTCAACTCTAATCTCTAAATCCATGAACACCAGGAAGAGGGAGAGGATGGGGTTCCTTATTGGACAAAAGCCCATTGGTGCTATGGAACCAATGGTGGGGAACATCGGGTTTCCCGACCACGGCCATCTAGGATCTCAGGAACCCTCAGGCACCAGGCCCAGTCGCTGATCCCTGCAGCTGGACTGGTCCTCAGTCAGGGAGCCCTGGTGCTGAGCAGGCAGTTAGTTCCAGCAAGGAAGGGGACTCAAGCTCACACACCAGGGACTCCAGTGGGCTCTGTGACTGGGAGAACGGGCATCTAGCAGAGAATGAGATCTCCTCTTCTCCAGGAAACAAGCTTTTTAACTCAACTGGTCAGGCCCCCCAGGCCAAAAAGGAGGCTCACGACCACTGTACGGACAGCAACAGCCAGCTGTCCCCAGTCCAGACAGCCCTTTGTGTCCTTCCTAGACAGCCCCCTCCTTGGGCTCAGAGACCTGTCTGGCTGCTGAGCTCCCAGGAGGCCGGAGGGGTGTGACCTCCCTCCCTCCCTGCCTCCCACCACCCAGGCCCAGCCCAGGGCTGACTATAAAGCTGGCCCAGCCTGGCTCCCAGCATACCCAGCTGGGACCCTCCTGGAGCCTCCTCGGGGGACACACCCGCTCTGTCCTCCTCCTCCTGCGCAACACCATGCAGCCCGTGTGGCTCTGCTGGGCGCTCTGGGCGCTGCCCCTGACCGGCCCCGGGGCGGCCCTGACCGAGGAGCAGATCCTGGGCAGCCTGCTGCAGCAGCTGCACCTCAGCGAGGTGCCTGCCCTGGACCAGGGCGACGTGGGGCAGCTGGTCATCCCCGCGCACGTGAGGGCCCAGTACGTGGCCCTGCTGCAGCACAGCCACGGCACCCACTCCCGAGGGAAGAGGTTCAGCCAGAACTTCCGAGGTGAGCCCTCCCTCCCTGCCTCCTGGTCCTTGGGGAGGCAGCTAAGACTGGGAGTGTCTGTCTGGGGGACCAGGGTCCGTGGGGCAGTGAGGAGGGTCCATGGATGTGAGGACAGCTGGGCCTGGGCCCCTGTCTGCACTGAGGGCCCCACCGTGTGCCACCAGAATAGAAATCTACAGGGTAGGGGAGCAAAGTGGAAGGGGAGAGCGGAGGGGAGAAGACAGGCTGGCAAGAAGCTCGTGCTGTGGACACGGAGGCTGGCCTTAGTAGAGAGCTGCCTAGAAAGGACCTCTGGGCCGTCCTCAGCTCGGACTTCTGTTGGTCTCACTTGGACAAGTCATGGCACATCTCTGAGCCTCTTTGCTTCTCTGGAAATGACGTTACACTGGCTGTGACTGCTTCCCAGAGGTGTGGGCATTGAATGAGATGTAGGAGGCGGTTTCATAACTTTAAAGTTCATTGTTTGAAAAGAACCCTGCCAGGGATGTGGGGCCTTGTTCCCTCTCACCTCCCTGGGGCCAGGGTCCACCTCCTCAGGGCCCAGAGCTAGACTCACACCCACCCTGCTCTCCAGCCAGCCGGGTGCCTGGGGAGATGAGAATGGTCCTGAACACCTCAGCAGAGGCGAGTGCAGGCAGCCTCGGGTGTTAGGGTCAGCTGCCTGGTGCCTCCAAGGAAGGGGCTGGACATGTCCCCACCATTCACCTCAGGGCTGACTAGTTGTTTCCAGGCCCCTGGCCCCTCCTGCTCCTGTTGGGGACATTTCACAGGGCTTGAGCCCCCTCAGCAGAGAGGGAAATGAGAGTCAATTCCGGGCTCTTCCTCTGCCCCTTAGGAAAAGCCAGGTTCAGCTGGTGACCACAGACTACCATTGGCTGGGTTCTCCAACTCCAACTCTCCATGGCCCCCTCATGCAGGCCTGCTCCTTCCCCTGGAGAAGCCTGCGTTCTGTGCTCCACACCTGAAGCCCCAGCCCTTTGCTTGGGGTCCCAGAGCTGACCCTGCCAGCTGAAGAGGAGGCGCCACTGAACAAGCCCCAGCCCCAAATGATGTTTAGGAGACTGGGCCTGGCCCCATAATTTTTTCAGAAAAGGGAAGTGCTCCCTTTGTGTCCTGGCCCACCAGTTTCCCAGCCCCCAAATGCTCCCTGTGGATTGCTGGGGGAATTCTGTGCACCGGCTCTGGGCCCTGCCACCCTCAGAGCTCCCGTGGTACCCGGAGAGGCCCCCTGACCCCGCTTGTGTCCGCAGAGGTGGCCGGCAGGCTCCTGGGGTCCGACGCCTCCAGGCACCTGCTGGTGTTCGCCATGGAGCAGCGGCTGCACCCCGACCGCGAGCTGCTGCAGGCCGTGCTGCGCCTCTTCCAGGAGCCGGTCCCCGAGGCCGCGCTCCGCACGCACGGCCGGCTCTCCCCGCGCAGCCACCGGGCCCGGGTCACCGTCGAGTGGCTTCACGTCCGCGACGACGGCTCCAACCGCACCTCCCTCATCGACTCCAGGTGGGGAGGTGGCGGCTGGGGGGAGAGGGAGGGGGGAGGGGACAGAAGAGGGGGCGGGGCCCAGCGCGGGAGGGGCGGGGAAAGGCGGGGGCGGGGCCCGTCTGTCCCCACCCGCGGGACGGGGAGAGGCGCCCCAGGGCCTCCCCGAGCCGCCCCGGCCCACCCTGAGCGCCGGCCTCCTTCGCCGTGTCGCACGCAGGCTGGTGTCCGTCCACGAGAGCGGCTGGAAGGCCTTCGACGTGACGGAGGCCGTGAACTTCTGGCGGCAGCTGGGCCGGCCCCGGCAGCCGCTGCTGCTGCAGGTGTCGGTGCAGCGGGAGCAGCCGGGCCCGCGGGCGGCCAGCGCGCACAGGCTGGTCCGCTTCGCCTCCCAGGGCCCGGCGGGCGGCGGGCGCGGCGAGCCGCAGCTGGAGCTGCACAGCCTGGACCTCGGCCGCTACGGGTAGGCGCTGCGGGTGCAAGGGGCGGACCCCGAGGGGGAGGCAGATAGGGAATAAACTTGTATGGAAATGGGCAACGTTTCGGCGTGCTGTGGCAATGAAGGAACGTATACAATTTCTCCTTCGACGCCTCGGAGTAATATCAGTTATCATTTATTTTCTGGTTATTTCTAGTTATCCATCCTTATCACTGATGGCCAGCATTTGAACATGAGAGATGGGTCATAAATCTCCCTCCCCGATGCCCCCCTAGGCCCCGCCCTGGGCCCTCTGACCGCGGGCCTCCCGGCTGACCTCTGCCTCTGCCTCTCCTTGCCCCCACAGAGCTCAGGGCGACTGTGACCCTGAGGCGCCGGTGACCGAGGGCACCCGCTGCTGCCGCCGGGAGATGTACATCGACCTGGAGGGGCTGAAGTGGGCCGAGAACTGGGTCCTGGAGCCCCCGGGCTTCCTGGCCTATGAGTGTGTGGGCACCTGCCGGCAGCCCCCGGAGCCCCTGAGCTTCAAGTGGCCGTTTCTGGGGCCGCGGCAGTGCATCGCCTCGGAGACGACCTCACTGCCCGTGATCGTCAGCGTCAAGGAGGGAGGCCGGCCCAGGGCCCAGGTGGTCAGCCTGCCCGACATGAGGGTGCAGAAGTGCAGCTGCGCCTCGGACGGGGCGCCCGTGCCCAGGAAGCTGGAGCCGTAGGTGGGGGTGTAGCCACTGAGGGACTTGGCTTCCGTCTGTATCACAAGTGTTCCAGGGCACCAGGAGAGATAGCGATGACTGCAGCACTCATGGGCAAATGGGCTCTCTCCTGGGCTCTGAATCTGCTTCCTCTGACCAGTCGGCTCACCTCCTAATTCTTGTCTCCCAGGAGCAAGATCCCTGGCCACTGGGGAGCCCTAGTCTTCTCTATCCCTATGTGGTTTACTGCACTATATCCTAAGCATGCACTTTGTAGATTCGGGAAACTAAGAGCAGAAACCTGTTTGTCTTTGTTTCCTTGTCCTATTCGTGGATCTGAGGTATGACGAGAGATCCCACTGCCACTCTGGGCTTAAAACTTAGGATCAAGAAGGGGTGTGCATTTCCATCTCAGATACCATGAGCATTTTGCAAGAAACAAATAAAACACTTTTTTTTTTTTTGAGGAAGATTAGCCCTGAGCTAACATCTGCTGCCAATCCTCCTCTTTTTGCTGAGGAAGACTGGCCCTGAGCTAACATCCATGCCCATCTTCCTCTACTTTACGTGTGGGATGCCTGCCACAGCATGGCTTGCCAAGCAGTGCCATGTCCACACTTGGGATCTGAACTGGTGAACCACAGGCCGCGGAAGCTGAACGTGCGCACTTAACCACTGCACCACCGGGCCAGCCCCAATAAAACACATTTTAATCTATATTTCTATATTTGACCCCGAAGCCTGCAAATTTGAAGGGAATAGAAAGTTCTACAGGGCTTAGGTCAACCTGGTTAGAAAACCAAGAAAAGAGTTAAAAAAGACTTGGTCAAGGTCTCAACTAAGTAAAACGGGAAGCTAGAACTGAAATGCATTTAGATCCTACTGTGCCTGTCCTCTTAGAAATGAGGCAGAAATCTTTTTGTCATTGATGTTGACATTTTTACTTGTCTGGGCACAGTGAGGGGGCATTATTTCAATTCTATGTGCTACAAAATAAAAAAAGATCTGTGATCAAAATCATCATCAGGACTACAAGAATGAGGGTCACTTCTTTAGATTTGGGGGCAGATGGAGGGAGCGAATGTGGAAATGTTGGGGGTAAGATTGTAGGATGCCAAGATTACAGTGTTTTTTAAGCTGTGACTTTATTTAATGTAGGACCCAGGCCTGGGCATGGATCTCTTAGATTTCTTGCCAGTCTGCACAGCTCTCATTAGCTATAAATTTTCTCTCCTCTCGACTTCCGTTTCCTTCTCCATCAAATAGGGACGACCCTGACTCCCGCACTTTTTCCGGGGTTTTAAGGAACTGTGTCTGCCTGACACATAAGAGGACCTATGGTTATCTCGACTCACGCTCTCATCCATTTTGGCCTCCTCTTGATTCTGAAATAAACTTAACCTACTGACAATCAAATTTAAAATCCCATTCCCTGTCTGAAATCAAGGATCCTAACTTTTCTCCATGTGAGTGGTTCCACCATTCTAATTACCCGGGTTGGAATCTTGCACTTTGCTGGACCCCATGACAGAGACCAGGCAGGTGGTGATGCCATTAATGAGTCAGGAAGGAATGAGGACAGGCCGGTAGGGGAAGGGGGGTGGAAAGAGAGTAGAGTCAGTCTGAGCCAGGGGGGAGTCTGGTGGGCCACACCCAGGACCCTGCAGGAGGTAACAGCAGGAGAGGAGAGACGGCCAGGCACAGTGGGACGGACAGGGGCTGAGCACAGGGCCCAAGGGCCAACTCTGGGAAATAACTAGTGGCTGGGGTTTAAGGGGAGGTGGGGGTGGGGAGAAGGAGGAAGCCAGACGGGACAGAAAAGATCTGTCAGAGAAGCAGAAGACACCCCCTAACCCCCAACTCGCAGAGAGCGGCAGGCTGGTGCTGGAACCGTGGGCAGGGCGGCAAGGAGAATCCCTTTATCATTACGACACAAGAAGAAAGCCCAGCGACGGAAGCCAGGCCAGAGGACCTGCAGAGCTGCGCCCGAGCGGAGCGAAGAGCTGTTCAGGAGTTGGAGAGCTTTAGCGCTGGAAAGGCTCTGAGAGGAAGCTTTGGTCCAACGCCCTGGCTTCGCAGGAGCTGAAACCCAGGCCCGCGTTGGAGGGCAGTTGGTGGCGGCGGCAGGAGGCGGTGCTCCCCCGCTTCCCGGGGCGCGCGGTCCTGTCTGACCCCCATCCTGCGTCCTGCCCGGCGCACAGCCAGGCGCCCTCGGCGAGCTTACAGTCCACTTGCCGAGGCCACTGGCTCATTGGAAACAGCCTGGTACCCGGCCGCGGAGACACGGTACGCTCAGCGAGCTGGGCCAGATCCGCGCCCCTGACAGTAGCAGTCTTGGGGTCCCAGACCCGCTGGAGCCAAACGGAGGACCCTCAGGGCTTTCACGGTCCCGGCTGCTCAGAGCGCCGCGGGGAGCCGGGTCTTTCGCAGCGACCCCAGGGGGCCAAGGTGCGGGCTGACCTGGTTCAGTACCCCATCCTCCACTGCCCTGTGCGGGCCTCAGAGCCCGTCGAGGACATTCAGTATCATCTAGGGACGATCACGAACGTTTCAGATGCTCTTTGCGCGCGTCCCCGAGTCGCGACCACCCTGTGCTTGGCCCGGGTCTCCCCGAGGTGCCCGGGTTCTGGGGGCGCGCCGGGGGCCGAGGAGAGGAATTCGCCCCGGCGGCGCCCTCCTTGGCCCCTGGACGCCAGCAGATGGCCGGATGGAGCTGCGCGGGCTGAGCAGCAGCCCTGGGGCAGGGCCAGGGCGGAGCGTCGCCGAGGGCGGGCGGCTGGGGCGCGGGCGGCAGCTTCTGGGCGGACACCCGCGCCGGGCGAGGCTCCAAAATGGGCAAGCCATAGGCGCAGCTCTGCGCATGTGCAGGAGGCGCCGGAGTTTCACTTTGTAACTTTTAAGTGGTGGGCACCTCTCCCCGCCCGGGCGGGTGGAGTCAGACAACTTCCCCAGGCTGTTCCGGGCGCGCCTTCCTCCCAGGTAAGGTGGCCAGGGGCGCTGAGGAGGCGAACGTCGCCCTCTGCCTTTCCCGGGACCTGCGCGGGTGCCACGTCAAGTGTCCGGTTTCGGGACGCGGCCCCCACTCCCCAGCAGGGGTGGGCAGGGTGGGTAGGAGGCCAGGGTCAGTCCCTGGGCCGTGCAGACCCCGCGCCCGCGTTCCAGCCCCGCGCTTCTCCAGGCCCCCTGACAGCTTTTTCGGACGTCCCGCTCCCACGTCCGGCTTTTCGCTTTTAGGGCTGATCCCTCCCTCTTCCCCACCCCTCTCTTTGGGGATTTGTCAGTTGCGGTCTGGCCTCCCATCCGAGCCAGGCGCGCAGCCACGGGGCTCTTCCGTCTCGGGCGATCAGCGAGGCAGGCCTGCGAAGGGGCCAGGCATCCAGCCCCCTGCCGCTGGGAGGAGAAAAACACTTGGGGCTGTCCCTCAGTGACCGCTCCTATGGCCCTGGTGCAGTTCTAGGAGGGAGCCCGGAGGCTTGGGGGAGGGGGGACGCAGGGTGAGGAGAGCTCTGCTAAGAAACCAAAAACGCCTGGGTTCCAGTACCTGATAAGACCGGCTACCTGAGACTTTGGGGTGTCCTCAAGGGCAGCAGTGGACAGCGTGGTAGACCAAAGGACCTCCGGGCTTCCTCCCACCCTGAAGCTGTGCGGTGTCCCAGCCCCTGAAGTGAGGAAGTGAGGTTAAGCCAGTGGATTGCGCTCGCCATCCGGGCCTGGTGGGTGCCAGGGGCCTGTGGGAGAAATCCTGGGGCCTTTCTGAGGCCCTGACTCCTACAGGGCAGTTGGACACTGGTGGGGGGTGAGGAAAGACTGTGCATCATCCACGACTGGAGAAGCAACCCGTATTTCCCCCTGCTCCCTTCTGCAGGCCCCACTGTCTTGCTCTCTTCTGTGCTCCCCTGACACCTGTCGGAGTCCTGAGTCTCCTCCTGCCTTTTGGGGAATGTGAACAGAGGCCTCCTTTTCCCTTCACCCACCTTGTTGTTTGTTTAGCACTGGGGCAAAGGTCTCTCGTGGCTCTAATAGGAAAAGACATCAGACGGGTCCTGCATGCAGTTGTGTTTCCCATTGGCTGGAGGGGTGACTTAGGAGAAAGGCAAACAGCTCCTGAGTGCCCACTGGGGCTAGGCCCTGGGCTGAGTGCTCTGTGGGCGTGGTTGCAGGTGTGTGACTCCCAACAGCCCTGTATGAGCAGCATTGTCGTCCCACTTTACGGAGAAGGAAGCCAAGGCATGGAGTGCTTCAGCATCTTGTCTAAGGGACATGGTGCTGGAGCCCTGACTCCAGAGCCTGCTCAGGTGACTGGGGGGCACACAGCCCCCACCCTGCAGCCAGAGGCGACCCCATGCCCTTGGCGTGCCAGGACTGATGTCTGCGAGATAGACAGTGGTCCACTTTCCTGGGCCCTGTTTGGTGGTGCTTGAGGAAGAAGTTTGTGTTGACTTCGTAGCCGCCTTCTGTATCTAGAAGATCAGAGGGAGCTCCTGTGGCAGAAGGGCTGGAGCTCCTTGTGGTCTTGCGATCATGGTAACAAAATGAGAAGATTTGTGATGATAAAAATATCCTGAATTTGTATGGGGCCTTCTTGCGAGAGCCGACTGCTCACACACTTCTTGCTTTGTTCCGCTAGCACTTCTGGAAGGGAGGCATACAGATCATCAAGTGTGCTGCGGGGCCAGTCCTTGCTGCCAGCTCAGGTGGGCAGTGGGTTCGCGCTGGTGCTTGGCTTGTTGGTGGCGAGTTTGGGACCAGCTGTTGGATTCAGCTCTCTGTCGCACTGGCCACAACCAGACTCTGGGGAGCGCTTGAGCTGGGCTTTAAGTTGGGGGCCTGAGTCACCTGCTGCTCCCTTGGCTCCTGGGGCTCAGCAGTAATTCTTGACTTTCCTGGCCTCAAGGTATTGGCTAGGAATGAGGCGATGAATAGAGAGCTCTCTGGAAGGCATGGCTAAGAGCTAGGCATTCACATATGCGTGTCTCACAAATGTGGGATGACTGAGTGTTGCCAAAACTGTGGGCCAGGCAGGGCTCCTGTGGCCACAGGGTTTGGCCTCAGCCCAGCACTATCAGTCCCACACACACTGAGCCAGCTCCCTCCCCATCACTGCCAGCTGGTCCTCCTCAGCCTGGCAGGGCTGCCCTCCCAGAGCGGGCCTTTTTAGGCAGGTGCGGAGGGGCTGGGCTGGAGAGACTGTGGTGTTTCAGCAGAATCTGGACTTTACGTGTGTAATAGGCAGGGACAGACCACAACTGAGCTGAAAGGGCTGAGAGACTGTAGGCCTGAAGCTGTGCCCTTACCTGGGGGGCAGGTGGGACAGGCTACCCTCTGGGAGCCCTGAGGCCCCGTCCCGGGCTGGGGCTGGCCGTATTTGCTGGCTGACGTCACTGAGTTCTTCTTCTCAAACTTTGTGAAACCACCCAGGGGAGCCTGTTTGGCAAGAGGAAAGTGACTTAGAGGTGTGACTGGGGCTGACCGTCCTCCCACGGGACGTCTGCTTTGCTAAAGCTCCATAAAGCAGCATCGCGAGGGTTGTCCCGCCCCGCAGCACCACCACAGCGGCCCCTCCCTCTCAGGGACAGTGCTCCCTCTGTGAGTGTTTGCAGGGATGTGTTTTTCTCCACTCCACTATTCAAGCCTTCCTTCTTCTGCTGTGTTCCTTTTTCCTGCTTCTAGCCCTTAGGGGCCCTTGGAAGCCTTCCAGGCCGGATGAGGTCTTCCACCCAGAGTCTTACCTGGAACCCACAGCTGCAGGCGCTTCTGGGGGTGGGGGAGGTGGGACACTGTTCTGGCCCCAGCAGGGCCTGGAGGCTTTGGAGAGGCGGGGAGAGGCTAGAGCCCCAGGCGATGCTGGGTGATGAGAGAGGAGCCGGGCAGCACAGAGGAGCGTGGACCAGGAACCAGTTCTAGGAGTTGGAGGAGAGGACTAGGGCTGGGGAGAGCCCATTGGGAAGAACCATAGGCTCCCTGAGAGACACTGGGCAGGTGTGAGTGAGTGCAGGGGGAGTGTGCTGGGGGTTCAGGTCAGAACCCTTGAGCTGGCCACGGGCAGCTCCCATGTGACTCTGGCCCTCCGTGTTTCTTCAGGGAAGTCTGTAAAGGCTGCTGCCCCTCGACCCTGGCCTTGGGGAAGCTCTACAGGAAATGAGTGGCATGCCCGAGGTAGCCTGGGAAGTGGCCAGGGCTGCCCCTGACTTTGCCAGAGCCAGCTCCAACTGAGGACCTCTCCTAGGGACTTGTCCACTGTCCTTCCTTCCCATGGTGTCTGGTAAGTGTGGGGACAGGGAGGAGGGGCAGGCATTGCCTCGCAGCTTTGGGCTGGGCGGTTCTGTTGGAGTGGGGCCATTGGGTGGGGTTTAAAGGAGGGAAGCCAAGACCATCTGTCTCCTAGAGGTAACTTTCGTGACTCTGTTTGGAGCCACCAACTCTATGGCTCTGACATCACACCCTTCAGCCATTGCCAAGCCTCTTGTGGGGGTGAGAAAGTGCCTCGGCCTTCTGGGGAATCCTCCCATGCCCTCAGACCTGCCCCCACCCCATTCCTGCACTTTGTCATGTGTTTGTAAGATTGTCCCCAGCCCAGCAGTGCCAGGGGTCAGAATTGGGAATCAGCAGCCCCCCACACACACGTATACACCCCGGCATTGCCAGGTAGTCCAAACATCTGTTTGGGTTCTCCGTTCCTTTTCCTCTTGTCCCCAAGATCTTTGTCCCTCTAATGGTAGAAAGAGCAGCAGGAGTCCCCTGGGAACCTAGTTTCGGCAGATTTGGGGAGCTTAAGGAAGGTGATGCTGAGCTTCTCTCCTGGCTCTTTGGCCACAGACAGTGTGAAAGAGGCCGGAAATTGGGCACCAACTCTGTGGCCTTCGGTGTTGGGGGACAAACACTGGAGATTTCCATTAGCTTCACCAAGGCCACCAGGAGCCTCAGGAAGGAAAGGTCAGCCACTGGCCTGGAGCCAAGTCTGGAAATGCTAGGCCTTCCATTTAGACCAAAGGTAGCCAGGAACTAGCTCAGGGGTGAGGGGATGGAACTGGGGGAGTACTCCGGGGACCCTCCCCTCCCGGGACCACCCCTTCCTTGCTTCCCTTGTCTTCTCTCTTCCCACCTCTCCTCCGGCTTCCCCTTCCCTGGCCTTTAATCTCACACTGAACTAACGGGTGTTTGCCAGCTGGCTGGAGAGGGAGTGTGGCTCAGCAGAAAGAAAACTGCGAGTCGGATGCTGGGTCTGAGACCTGATTCTGCTCCAACCAGCTCCTTAATCTTGGGGCAGGTTCTTAGCCTCTGAGCCTCAGTTTCTGAGTGTATCCAAGGGGCCTGCCTCTGAGGTTCCAGCCTGAGGTCCCATCCCAGGAACAGCGGGAGCAGAGTCTCCTCTGAGGCTCAAATGGGTCACCAGCTGTTGCATTGTTGGGTGTCCCTGTGTTGTCCCCTGCTCTGCCTCTGACTCCCTGTGCCCTTCTCCCCTGCGTGGACTCCGGATCTCCAGTGGCTCCCGTGGGAATACCTCCCCGGCAGCAGTCCCGGAGGTGCAGGAACTCGGCGCCTCTGAAGCAACAGCCTCAGCACCTCCTGTGCTTCTGTGTCTTCTGGGCCAACCCCCCTGAGGAGGCTGCCAGCTGTGTCCTGCATGAGCCATTCACCCGTCCATCTGACCCTGGGGACTGTTCCCACAATGGAGCTGTTCTCTGTAGACTGCCAGGCACGCCGGGGTCCGGTGTCCTGGCTGCTCTCCCCGATTCTTGCTGCTGGCTCCCTGCGCCCCACCAGCCCCTGGAGGAGACAGCCACCTTTGGCTCTGCCAGCGCTGGCTGGGGAAACCGTGGGAGTGTTTGAGCCCTGACCCCCTGCCTGTTCCTGATCTCCAGGGAGGACAGGCACAATGAGGGACTCCCCATTCCTGAAGCTGTGGCCGTCCAAGGAGGTGTCCATCCGTGAGCAGCTGGGCATCGGGGACCAGCCCAATGACTCCTACTGCTACAACTCAGCCAAAAACAGCACTGTGCTCCAGGGGGTCAACTTCGGTGGCATCCCCACTGTCCTGCTCATAGACGTCTGCTGCTTCCTGGTGAGACCCCTTATGAATCATGTCCCCCCCTCCCCTTACTCATTTGTGTAAAGCCGCCCCCCAGGGCCTTCTGGGAAACTCGGGTGAGGAGCCAGACCTACCTGGGCTTAAATTTCAACTCTGCTACTTGCCAGCTCTGTGACCTTGGGCGTGTTCCATAGCTTCTTGGGCCTCAGGTTGCTGCTCTGTAAAGTGAGGTAACAATTCTCACCTCAGAGAGTTTTGGAGAAGATGAAATAAGGCAACATGTGGACAGAACACACGTCGCTGTTCCTTGGATTCTTTCCCAGTTATTGGCCTGTTGTGTGTTTCAGGCCCTCGGGAAGGGTCAGCGCACAGGGACGAGAGACGGGAATGGGTGGAGACTGGCTTAGAATCAGAGCAGCTGCAATTCCCACTTTACGAATGTCACCTCCTGCTCCCCACGGGGGTCCCTGGGCATTTTAGAGGATCAGACGTAGAGAAAACTGGGGAAAGGCAGACCTGGTCAGAGCGGAGCTCACAGGTGGCCTTTCTGTAACGTAGACGTCCTTGTTCCCAAAGATCCCCCCCATGTGTAATACGCCATTTTTCTTCCCTGTGCTGACTCAATATGGCCAGGTGAAATTTATTGGGCCTAAGGCGCCCCTACTTTTCATAAATGCCCATGGGATGGTCGGTCCCTCTCATTGCTTTCTCCTAACATGCAGTGGAGACCATCTGAGTACATGGGCTAAGATGGGGGCGGAGGGAAAAGACACCCTTGGGCTGCTTTGAGCCAGAGGCTAGGCTTGCGTAGGGCCTGGGAGGGGGCTTGGGGTAGCATGGGGCCCCGGTCCCTGAGAGGGCACAGGTCTCAAACATAAGTTTGCCAGCACAAAAAATGTTCATAGAATGTGGGGAGGGAGTTCTCATTCCTCCTCCTTGCAGTTTCCTGCCTGGGATTATGGTCTAAATTGTTGCACTGGGGTCTGGCTACATTGTTGATCCTTCGTGGGCTGATGTGGGAACCTGCAGGCTGCTCGTGTTGCTTTCTTGAAAAAGGGCTTTTGAAGTGTCAAGTAACCATCTCTTGGAGCTAAAACCCATTTGTAGGTTGAGAACACTGTCACATAGCCCAGCCTTGGTGGAGAGGGGCAGTAGGCAGGAGTGTGGTGATGGATTTGAGGGTCGGTGGGATTCATGGAGAAGGGTGGCTCTGGAGCTGTAATCTGGGGTCTTTGAGGGGGGGGGAGAGTTTGGGCCAAGGTGAGGAGTCCGGATTGAAGAGGGGCAGGGGCCCCAGGCGGGCGGGGTGGATATGGCTGGCACAGGGTCGGGGAAGGAGAGAGTCACTCTCCAGTGGAATGTGAGGTTTTTTTGGAGGGGGGGATTTTTATTGCAGGATGTGGTGGGGGTGCACATAAGAGCCAGAGGGGCCTGGAACACATGGACTCGCGGAGATGTCCACACCACAGGAGCCTGGAAGGCAGCAGCCAGGGAGAGAGGGCAGGCCCTGGCTGAGCAGCCTTCATGTTTATCCTACAACACAACCCACGGACTGTTGAAAATTTGTCACCAACTTCCCCATCCACCTTCAGAAAATTCCACGGGAACTCAGCCTCTCTGGGGTCCAGGACCCCTCGATGCCCTCCTGGAAAGCAAAACCCACATTTGAAAGCCCAGTTCCTGACTTGGGCAGGCAGAGATATGCTGATTCAAACATCTCTTTTTACCTGCCTCAACCTTGAAGGAAGGAGCCTGCCAAGATGGATGTGTAGGGAGGAAGGAGACAATTTATGGATTTTTAGAGCTAGAAGAGGTTTAGAGAGACAACCTAGGGCCCCAGCTAGAGGAGGTTGTGCCAGACAGAGCGCCAGGTCCTCAGTGGGCATCGTCCCCTGCCAGCTCCATGCTGGGCATCCTCAGGGCTTGCCTCCAGGAGACCCAAACTCCGAGTAGACATCTGACCACTTCTGGCTCAGCCTGGGGGTCCTCTGTACCTTGGTTCTGTAATTTAAATGAAATTCTATGTGAGGTGAAGACGGGCGTTGGCCCCCCGGGCGGCTGTGAGGCCAGACCTTGCCTTCCTGCTCAGGGGCTGCTGAAGGCAGATCAGCTGAGGAAGGCCATGGCTGCTGATGCTGCCGTGACAGCAAAGGACAGGGCAAATGAGCTTGACTAGGATGGCATCAGAGCAGGCTTGGCATTGGCCTTCATGACTTGGGCACAGAGGACGGGAGCTGGCAAAGGGGGTGAGCAAAGCATCATGCTGTTGAACTGTGTGGCCTTGGGTAGCTGAGTACCCTCTCTGGGCTCAGATGACCTTCAAGGCCCTTCTGGCTCTGCTGAGTCTAAGCAGGTGGGCTTTGCCCCTAAGACAGCTGTCTCTTCTAGTTAGAAGTCCTCCAACCTGCTTTCACTTGGTTTCTCTTCTCCTTTTAGTTGTTACTGTTGGTGTTCTCCATCATAAGGAGAAGATTCTGGGATTATGGCCGTATTGCCTTAGTGTCAGAAGCAAACAGGTGAGAAAGACACATCACTTCGAATAAGAGACTGTATGTGTGACTGGGATGGGATGGGGCTAGGAAGCCCACCAGGCAGGGCCCACGCATGATGCTGATATAGGTTGCCTTCATTGAGTGCACCTGCCAGGCCTGTACTAGAACTGTGTTGGCTCCGCTCTTCACCGCAGACCCAGGAGGTCTGCCTCGTTACCTTCGTTGTCCCATGAGAACTGAGACCCTCATGCCCGGCTCTCTCCTGGGGCTTTGGCCTGGCCATGGACCTCATTGGCTTCAGGATGTGGAGGAAATCTAATTGCTTTAGCTACTTAGGCCTTTCATCATCAGCTGAGGAAGATGTCAGTTTTTCTTCTCGCCTTGAGTATTTTCCAGTGTATCTTCTTGGAAGTTCATCAGCGTGGGGCTGGGGAGGAGCTGAGGCAGATTGAGAAGGGCAGTAGGGCTGTAGGTGAGCTGCTCCTGTCCTCCTTCCAGGCCAGTGCCCACTGATGGCCCCAGCTCAGCCAGCTTCAGATGAGTCTATGCCAAACGGAGACCCCCTCGGCCAGACCTCAGGTCCTTCCACTTCCACCCTGGGCTCTGGCAGTTCTCTGCTCATGTCACCTGAAGGGGGACAATGAATTCTAGATCTGCTCCACTGAAATTTCCAGTGCCAGCTGGCTGTCGCCCACCCCAGGATCTTGTGTCGGATGCAGCAATAGGGAGTGGGGAAGACACGGGGACGGGCCCAGGCTGCCCCGCCCACAGCCTCCCCCGATGTTCCCCAGGCAGACGCTCCACTCACTCCACAGGCTGCTCCGGTGGAAGTGAGGTCTGTGCGGGAGGGGCGAGGGGCGTCTGTAAACGCACCTTCTTTCCCCACGGTCTCTGCTGTTTTGAGGAAGTCCGAGGGCATTAACCTTGGGCTTGGGGGGGCGGGGCGTCTCGCTTCCGTTGTGTTGGAGCCTTAATCAGTTGCAGGGGGGAGCTTTTGGGACATCTGATGCATTTGTGGCACACCCACCCCTAGGAGGGGCCACGTCCTACAGTAGAATAGAGCACGGGACCTCCGGAGACCCCACCACCTCCCTGGTTGAGTGATCTTGGTCAAGTTCGAGATTCCTTGGGGCTTGTGTCCCCCTCCCCCAGGGTTACTATGAAGGTCAAGTGAGACGGTTCTCCAGGAAGGGTTTGAGAATTAAGTTTTGCTGTGTCATCATCGTTACATCACTAGAAGTGGGATGTTGGAGCCAGAAGTAAGAAAATAGAGAGAAGCAAAAATGAGCATATTGTGAACACCTCGCATTCCCGGCGCAAGGGCCATTTTTATGGATTACTCAGAAGAAGGGATCTCATTAAAATGCCATAGTTCATCAACTCCAAAATGTGCATTTTGACATTTTCTCCTCTCTGAAATTGGGATGCAACTTATTATCGATAGTGGTGATAGTTTAATCGACAGCGTTTTTTCCTTCTTAGTGGTTCATAAAATAATTGTACTCTTTACAACCAGTGGTGTGTTAGATTTGATAAAATGCAGTATTTATTCCAAATTCTATTCGCTGTATTGGGACGTATATTGTGAACAGACAACACTCTGAAATCACTTTAGGTCAACCAGTCGCAGTGCTGAGGTTTGAGGGTGTGGGCACAGATGGTCTATGATGCCCTGACCCCACGTTCTTCATCCCATGTAACATAGAGTCTTGTCTTACCACTCCTAGGAGTGGCCAAGGCCCCGGTCTGTACCTCTCACAGGGTGAGTCCAAGTTTGTCCCAGCCATGGAGGGCTGGTAGCTCTGCTCCTGAGCTCTAAGAGGCAGCAAGATACTGGGCATAAGTTTTCAGACTTTTAAAAAGGATTTTCTGTCATTTTCTCCTTTTGTGTTTCTAGTGAGTCCAGATTCCAGAGACTGTCGTCTTCCTCCTCAGGGGAACTGGACTTTGAAGGCGAGCTGGTTGGTATCTGAGGGTTGTGGCTGGGGGGTGGGGGGCAGTGACTGGCAGTAATGAGCTGGGGGGGAGAGGGCAGCTGTGCTCCTGTTCAGCTGCTCACCTGGTCCCCTGGGTTTTGAGTGGCTGGTGCCGGTGAGAGCTCTTCTCTGCATCGACAGAGGCACTTGAGCTTGGGAGACGCCTCTGGGAAGATGGCAGCTGGATGACCCGGGATCCTGGGACTTGACTCAGGCGGTGGGCTGCCGAGTGCCCTGTGGGCCCAGCGCTTGTCTGTTACCCTTCTCAGAGCTTTGTGGGACAGTTCACTGTGGACTTGCCCGTTGGCTTATGAGCTGAATGTGGGCAGGAACCGTGTCTTACCCGGTGCTCTTCCCTACTGCTTGACACCCAGGGGGTGCTGAGTAATGGTCGAATGAATAAGGAATGAATATTTGTCTTTCCCAGCTGGTAACAGTCCAGCTTTAGGGAGTATTAAGTTTAAGACTATGCGCTGGACGGTAAAACCTACCAACACCCTATTCCTTCTCTGCGTGGGAAGGGAAATGTGTAATTCCTGTCTAATTCCACTAACGGTCAAAACGTGGGAGATTTTCATCAGATTTCCAGACACAGGGTGCGCATTATGAAGGACTGGGAGTGTGCAGACTCTGTCATGTTTGGGACAAGGGGTCACTTGCTGAATTTGGGACAAAAGCGCTGTTTTCTTCTAAGAAGAGTTTAATGGTTGTTTAATGTCAAAGATGATGACTCTGTCTGACTCCCAAACACACAGACATTGGCCGCTAACCCGCTCTCTCTGCTTCCAGGCATGCTGCCCCTGGCTGACGGCCATCTTCCGCCTGCGGTGAGCTCGGCGGGGCGGCTGGGGCTTGTTGGGTGGGTTGTTTGGGTGTTAGGCCATCAGGAGGGAGGAACCAAGAAGCCTGGTCCCGAGCTGGGGTCTCTCAGATACTTTTCAGTTCAGGCCAGGGTTGTGCGGGTGCTGAGAACCTTGGGGCCAGGCGGCCCCCACAAGCTAATGAAAACTCCTGCTTTGCATTTGGATGGAAGCTCTTCCAGGCAGCTTTACATGTCTTTGAATTAGTGAAAAGTAGAGAAATAGTGATTGTTGGTACATTCAGCCCATTTGGTTAAAAGTTTTCCTTTTTCACAAAACTCGGGGCCTGTGGAGAGAAATCCTGCAAGAGATGCTTGGTGGTTAGAGGTGACTGGTCTCCTCTCACCTGAGTCTCGGCTCTGCCACCTCCTGCCATGTCTGCTGAATCTCTGGAGCCATCATTGTGAGACGCACGTTATCTTACACAGCACTGAGAATGAGAAAGGCTGCCTATTACGCAGTGATCAGCTATCATTGTAGGGGGCGCCCCATTTCAGAGGGGTTGAGACATGAAAAGGACATCTTAGAATTGATGAAATATGGTTGTTATAGGACATTGAATAAGGCCCTCTCTCTGGGCCTCAGTTTCCCCAACTATGAAAGGGGCCGAGGACAGCACCTCTGCCAAAATCAAATGAATTAGTACGTATGAGAGCATACTGTAGAAGGCAGAGTTTCTGGAGAAGCAGCCAGTGAACTCTGGTGTGGAGCAGGAGGAGGGGTTCAGGGAGGGAGGGGCCCATGGTGGGAGAGGCGGATTTGCCACCCCCACCCTTCCCTGCCCCCCACAACATCATGTCACTAGGACGCATCTCCTCCTTGTGTGGAAGTGATACAGGCACTGTGCAAAAAGTCCGTCACGTACAGAACAGAAGCAACAAGGAGAAATTATAATTCACCCGTCACTCTGCCTCTGAAAGATGCCCCTGGCGTGTTTTCTCTTGGTGGCCACTCTCCACGGCCATGGCTGGCTGGGGCTCAGGCCACTCCCCCACCCCTGGGCTGTGGACCCCACTCTCAGCCTGGACCTGATGGGGCAAAACCAGAAACGGGCTCATTCTTTTCATGGTAACCAGCAGAAGCTGTTGGCAAATGTGCAGTGCAGTTGCTCCTCTCCCCTTTCCTGCTGTTTCCATTGTCCTGTGGCCCCATCCGGTCCCCTCCGCCTGCACGCTCATTTCTCACTGAGTGAGGCTGTCGTGTGGTGTGGCTGTGTGTTCTGCTTTGTCATTGTAATCCTCTATCAGGCATATTTTTCCTTTTCAACTTCCAGTGCTTTTTCTCTTCTGTTCTAGCCACAGAATGGACTGCTCTGTGACTTTTTTAAAGCTACAATTATATTCTAACAGCTGCTCACAGCCAGTGTTACAACTGACATTTAAAGACGCCTCTCCATTTCCTTCTGAGTTGCCTTTCCCCTGCAAGATAGGGAAGTCAGAAGAGTTTCCCAAGGAAAACTGTACTGAAAACTGCTGATTTGTGGGTTTTCATCTTCGTCAGCATTTGTTTAGTAAGTGCATCTGTCATTAGGTAGTTTATGTACAAGTGAAAGCAGTGTGGCTCATTGCAAAGCTTTGTCCCCCAGGTATTAGTAAGAAGGAGTCAGGTTAGCGAGCGTCCTAGAGCATCCTCAGGTGTGGACACAGCGTCTGGCCTGCTCCTCACTGCCTCTTGTGCTCCTGCCAGGTCTCCAGGGACCCAGCGGCAGCAGCTGCCCTCCTTCAGGTCCCAGCCTCAGGTGCACCCGTGACCCGCTCCCTGGGGTGGCAGAGCCGGCTTCCACTGTGCTCTGTCTGTCAGACTGCAAAGCCCACGCTCCACACCTCTCTGATTTGCCTTTTTCTGCTGCAGCACCTGCTTCCCTGAGTTCTTCCCAGGGTCGTGCTTTCCCGGCCTTCTAGAAGCAGGACCCATCAGGACAGTGGGCAAGAGGAGACCCTCCTGCTCCCTCTGTAGCACAGAAGTCTGACTGTCAGAGCCTGGAATTTTCTGGGCCCCCAAATGACCTGGAGCCTCCAAATACAGCCTTGAGGGTGGGAAAGGGCGGAGCCGGTCACCTGCTATCTCTGGGGCCGTGGCAGGGACAGGGCAGGGGCAGTGGGATGGACTCAGCCTTGGATCGTTTAAGCAGGGGCTTTCCCTCTCTCCCAGCATGCCTGAGGGGGACACGGGAGGACAGATGGGGCCGCGGGCCTGGACTCCCTCCAGCCTGCTTCAGGGGGAGATTCCCAGCAGCCGCTGTCAGTGGCTTTCTTGTCCATAGAAGCAGGAAGGGGCTGTGAGTGATGGCATTTACACACCTCGCCCATGCACAACTGTGGGCACAAGGGTTTCTAGAGACATCAGATGGCCTGGTCTTAGGTTCCCTTGCCCAGGAGTGTGGGGCTGAGGGCGGCTCTGAAGTTCTCATCACAGCTCAGCTGTTACAAGCCACGTGACTGTAAAAGTTATGCACTTTTTCTGTATCTCTGCTTCCTCATATGTAAAAAATGTGGATGGGGCCATCCCCGTGGCCTAGTGGTTAAGTTCTGCACACTCCACTTTGGCAGCCCAGGTTTGGTTCCTGGGCGCAGACCTACACCACTTGTCAGTGGCCATGCTGTGGTGGTGACCCACATAGAAAATAGAGAAAGATTGGCACAGATGTTAGTTCAGGGCCAATCTTCCTCAGCAAAAACAAACAAACAAACAAAATGCAGATAAAATTAGGACCGACCTCACAGGATGGTCTTGAGGATTAAATGAGACCATCTGTGCAAGGCCCAAGGGCCCAGCCGCTTACTACTACTCACTGAGATCCCATGTGTGTGTCTTGGCCAGTGATGACCAGATCCTGGAGCGCTGTGGGGAGGACGCCATCCACTACCTGTCCTTCCAGAGACACATCATCTTCCTGCTGGTGGCGGTCAACATCTTGTCCCTGTGCGTCATCCTGCCCGTCAACCTCTCGGGAGACTTGCTAGGTACTGAACCCTCGTCCATGTCTGAGTTGGGTCCGGGCAGAGCTGTGGCCTTAGGGGGAGGGGCTCATCGTGGTGACCAGAACCCCAGGATTCGTGCACACGTTCAGATGTGAGGGTCTCAGGGTGACTTTCAAGACTTTTCCATCTGGTTAAAGATCTGGAGAAGAATCGACCCCAAACCTGGGCCACGAGCTGGGCCCCTAAATCAATTCCAGTTCTATCTAAGTAGGAGGAAGAAACCAAGGTCTATAGAATCAGGGCCTCTCAGAGAGTGGTTCATGCTTTCCTGCCCCAACCCAAATCAGGAGGTCACGGTTAGTGGAACAGAAGATGTTTGTGATGCTCAGGGTGAAAATGAGAGCTTGGAATTATATTTCCAAGCAACTGCAGCAATCCAGCTTCCAAAATGCCGTCATGAGTCTACTTCTTATGCCCAGGGATTCCTAACTTTGGTTTTGGGAGCAGCTTAAGATGTTTCTAGATTTCTCAAGGAATGCTACAAGAATCTCCAAGCAAGATGAATTCAAATTTGACTTTGTCCCCATGGTAGGTTGAGAAGAAGGTGTCAGGGAGCATCTTGGAGTAAGGAAGAGGCCATGGGTGGCATAGCTCTGAAAAGACTGGACAGACGTTGTTGTCCTCTGACTGGTCTGGCCATGTCTTGCTTCTCCTCCTCAGAGCTCCACAGACCAAGGCTGGTTATGCCCCCTTCCCACCTCCCCCGTGTGGCTTTGGAACTAAGTATCTGTGCTTCTCTGCAGACAAAGAGCCTCACAGTTTTGGGAGGACGACGATAGCCAACCTACAGACTGAGTGAGTGTGGGGCTGGAGGGGACGGGGTGCTGATGGAGGAGAGCAAGGGAAGGCAGATTCTGGAGCCCAGGGTCAGCCAGAGGTCGTCCAAAGCGGGTGGGCGAATGTCTGAAAGTCCCTTAGCAGCAAGCGTGTTGCTGCCTATGGGCAGGGACACGCCCCAGGCAGCCGCTGTCCTGCGGTGGGTTTTAGGAAACATGGAGGGCCTTGTGCGTCTGGGGTTCAGTTGTCAGGACAGGGCCGGGGGAGCTCTCTAAGGTGTTCACTGTGGGCCACACGGCCTCTGTTGGAGGCATCTGTTGTGATGAAGCCATCGTCCTCGCCCCAGTGCCGTGAGGGTAACCAAGCCCCAGCCCTTGCACCCTCAGTCCCTGCCTGGGAGCCGAGCCCTGACGGCAGGTGTTGTTCCCCTCCTCAGCAACGACCTCCTTTGGCTGCACACCGTCTTCGCTGTGGTTTACCTCTTCCTCACGGTGGGCTTGATGCGGCGCCACACGCAGTCCATCAGATACACAGAGGAGAACCTGGTGAGTGAGGCAGGGGGGGCGGGCTGTGCTGGGGAAGGTCTCAGGCGGGAGCCGGAAGGGATGGCAGCCAGGCTTATTCTGCAGGACCACCACAGCGGGGAGCTTGAGGAGGGGCCTCTGGAATCTGGTTTGCATAGTTGCACTCAGAGTTGGCATTATCTTCTTTTTCTTTAATTTTCGGATACATTGTTTTAGGATTCAGATATTTTCCCCTCATTCTGCCAACTAGCCCTTAGATTTGTGGGTTTGGGCTTGTAGTTACTGATTCTAGGTAACTTTTAAGACATTCAGATTGAGAGCAGCCCCCTCTCTCTTTGCAACCACAGCTTCTATTACTTGGTCCCAGGCTTGGGTCCTGCATTGATCTGCTGTGTGACCCCATTTGAGTCACTTCCTCTCTCTGGGTTCTTGCTCCATCTCCTGTCGTGCAGAGGAGGTTCACAGAACTGCTTTGGAAATGTGTTCTTTGCACAGCCTGGAAGGAGATGCTGTGTCGCCGACAGGCTCCGGGGCTCTCCCAGGCTACGGGAGAGCACCTGAGCCTTCCTAGTGCCCCTTGTTCTCCTTTGGGAGCTTGAAGGGGTGGAAAACCCGGGCCCCCGTGCAGGCTGGCTTCCCTCATGTCTGTTCTCCCTGGTGTGTTGCTCTGGCAGGTGAGGCGGACGCTGTTCATCACAGGACTCCCCAGAGATGCTCAGAAGGAGACCGTGGAGAGCCACTTCCGGTGAGCAGGGCTGTGGATGGGAACAGGAGCTGGGCACCCTCCAGGCGGGATCAGCACAGTCCCCCGGGGCAGGCACCTTAGGTGAGTGCCTTACGTCTTCCCCTTGGGCACCTGGTGAGGTCCGAGAGGGACCTGGCCCTGCCACGTGAGCATCGGATGGCTGCCGTGTGCCTGCTCTGCTGGTGCCGTGGAAGGGCTCGGGACAGGACTGCCATGGGTCTTGGAGCCGGGCTGCCTGGATTCACATCCTGGCTCAGATACTCACCAGCTGTGTGACTTTAGGCACAAGTCATTTAACCTCTCTGACTCTTATTTTCCTCATCTGTAAAATGGGGACAAAACCTCACAGGTTGTGGTGAGGATTAAGTAAGTTAATGCTGTCACAGTACCTGGCCAATAGCAAAAATAGATAGAGCACACTTATAAGTGTTTTACTATGAGCCTGAACGTGTGTAGACATTTTCTAGGCTGGGGGTACTTTGCTCTCCCTCGTCCTAAAATGTCTAAGACCTTCAAAAGGGTCACAAACTGAATAGGCTTTCAGTGATGGCCCAAGATAGGTAGGACCTAGAGCTGGCAAGGAATCTATTCCTTTGGGTGGGTAGAGGGGATAACAAACAGTGTTCATTTTTCCCCGGGAGAAGTGCCAGCTGATTTAAAGCCAAGTGGATATAAACTTGTCAGTTTCAGTTTCATGCTATTAAAAAAGGTCTGTTTGTATTCAATTTCAAAAATTCCCCCTTTGGTAAAAGACAAAGAGAAGAGGTTTCCGCCAGCACAGAGATGAGCAGTGTGATAGCTCTGCCACCCTTGGAGACTAGGGTGTCTCTCCTCCCTGGGGTCTCTTTTCTAATGGCCTTCTTTTGCCTCCGGGCCGCGCTGGGCACAGGGACGCGTACCCGACGTGTGAAGTGGTGGAGGTCCAGCTGTGCTATGACGTGGCCAAGCTGATGGACCTGTGCCAGGAGAGGTAAGGGAGGGCTGGGGGGTGGGCGTGCACAGGGGAAGCCGGTCCGCAGCTTTCTGACCCCTCCCCTCTGAGATGCCCACCCTCCTTCTGTGCTGGCCTTGGCGCCCCCAGCGGGGGAGGGAGGTGGGTGGCTCTGCCCCATTCTTGTTGAGAAAGCTGAACTCCTGGTTCTGGTGGTGACCAATGGTGGATGGTGGGTGTGGGGTCCGTACCACAGGACTGAAGTTTGTCCCCCTCCTGCAGAAAAAAGACTGAGAAGAGCCTGACCTATTACACGAACCTGCAGGTGAAGACAGGCCAGAGGACCCTCATTAACCCCAAGCTCTGCGGCCAGTTCTGCTGCTGTGAAGTGCCCGGGTGTGAGTGGGTGAGGGCCCACTTCCTGGCCAGGGGCGCGGGTGCTGGGTGCCCCTGACAGCTGCCTAGGGCCACGTCCTCACAGGGGATGTGTCCTCTGGTAGGAGGACGCCATCTCCTACTACAAGCGCATGAATGACAGGCTGACGGAGCGGATCACACAGGAGCAATGCAGGGTCCGGGACCAGCCCCTGGGAATGGCCTTTGTCACCTTCCAGGAGAAGTCCATGGCCACCTAGTGAGTGTGGGCATGTCCCAGGCACCTTCTCGACTGACTCCCTGTCCCCTCCAGATGACTTGCTGTCCCTCTTGGATAGAGATGGTGCTGCTGAATTAGCATCTCTGGGACTTGTCTGGCATTTCTATCTCCTTCCCTGGGTGTGGCTGGTAGGCAGCCATCACACTCCCTCCCTCTGTGAGCCCAGCCCGTGTTGAGTGACAGCCGGGCCTGGGTGATTCTGGCTGAGCCCCTCTTGGGTTGATGTGGCCTTACTCACTGCCGGGCCGTTACCAGCTGCCCCGGGGGTCCCACTGCCTTTGTGTCCCAGCCTTCTGCCAGGTGGGATGGATGGCGTCCTCCTTCAGATGTGAACTCTGGGACCACCGATCCTTCTGGGTGGGCTTCCCATCTCCTGCCCATGCACAGCTATGTGGGAAGAGCCCTGGGCACCGCAGGGCTGTCCCTGCTGCGGAGAGCCTGGCCTGGGCATTCATTCCCACAGTGCACCTTGGCCTGGGCTCCAGCTCGTAAAGTGCCCTCATGCCTGGGATCTGGTGTCACCTGGCCTTGGGAGCAGCAGGCGATGGGGTTGGGTGCGTGGCGCGGAAAGGAGGTGGCCCAGCAAATGCCCCTTTCCCTACCTTGCCTGCTCTGGCAGCGTGTACCCTGGGGACAGGCTCCTGGTTGTGCCCTGCAGACCCTGAAGTGAGGGGCCGGGAGGAGGACGGTGGAAAGAGGAAGGGCGTTCTGAGACGGGAGCAGGGGGGCTGGTGGGTTCCTCATGAGAGGATAAAGGGGGAAAGAGTGGTGAGGGTTGAGATGGGAGTCCTCGGGAGGGAAATCTTGGAGTCACAATGGGAACAAGCACATGTCTCGTGCTGCTATGGGGCCTGGGGAAGAAGAGAGGGACGGAAAGGTGGGGCCACTGGCAGAGGGTCCGACCATGCTCCAGCTTCCTGGGCGGGGCAGAGGGGCATGGCCCTGAGGAGGAGTGGAGTGTGGGGTAGTGCACACAGCGTGGATGCTGGAGTCACACAGATGGGGCGCAAAACCTGCCTCGGAGAGCCTGATGTTCTCGTCTGTGAGATAGGAATAGGAACCCCTGGCTTGCAGGGGGGGTTGTTCTGAGGATTAAACAAACTCCTCCACGTGGTGTGCCGAGCAGGGCATCGCTTTCACAGCGTCAGTGATAATGGACAATCATGCAGCACAGCCCTGTGCCCCGAGGCTCCCACGTGTGTACGTGGTCCCCCGCGTGGTCTGGGCCCTGGCATGTCTGTGTTTCCCGGCAGCATCCTGAAAGACTTCAATGCCTGCAAGTGTCAGGGCCTGCGGTGCAAAGGGGAGCCCCAGCCGTCCTCCTACAGCAGAGAGCTCTACCCCTCCAAGTGGACGGTCACTTTCGCCTCTTACCCCGAGGACATCTGCTGGTAAGTGCTGGAAAGAGGCCTGGGCACCGGTGGGGGCCGCCCGGTCCCCTAGAAGCAGCCATGTGAGCTGGCGCTCAGGGAGGGCTGCACAGGTCTCCTGCACCTCTCTGGGCAGGGGTGAGGCTGACCTGGGGGTGCATGTCCTCCCTGGCGTGTCACTCCAGCGTTACTCCCTGGCATCGGCAGTGTCCAGTAAGTATATGATGTGAGCTACACATGGAATTTTAGAATTCCTTGTAGCCACATTAAACAAGTAAAAAACTGTGAAAGTTAATTTTAATAATATCGCTCCCTATATATCCAAAATATTATCATTTCAACATGTGTTCCGTTCTTTAAAAATTGAGAAGTCTTACATTCTCCTTTTCATACTTATGGTCTTTGAAATCCAGTGTGGAGTATATACTTCCAGCACATCTGGATTTGGAGCAGCCCCAGTTCAATGCTCAGTAGCCACATGTGGCTCATGGCTACCATATGGGACAGTGCCACCTTAGGTCAAGTGTCAGCGGCCTGTCTAGCCTGGGGACACGCTGGTGAGCTAAGCCGTGTCCACAGGGCCTTCTCGAGCCTTAAGCTCGGTGTCCAGGGTGAGGGCAGCCCCAGCGGAGGCCCAGCCCTCTGGCTGTGCAGCCCAGCCTCAGGTCCTCGCCCAGAGCGAGCTTTGGAGGCTTGCCTCCACTGGGCTCTGGTTTGGCCTCTGACCGTTCTGCTCCTGGGTTCGTAGGGCTGTCTAAATGTGGGACTGGTTTGTGGGTCTGCTCTAGATGGGGTGAGAGGCCAGGGCAGGTGCCAGCTGCGTCTTTGTGCCTTTGTCCCCTGTCTCCCTCCTCCTTGCACCCCCAGCCTGTGGCCCTGATGGGAAAAATGTGTCGTTAGTCATAGAGTATCCCAGACATGTCTAAGAAATGCTGTGTCAGAGGCTCGTTTGGTTAGCTTGGGTGCGCATGGCATCCCTTTGGTTGGTTCTGGTCCCCCAACTCTAGCTGGGGAGCCACGTCAGCACTGAGTAAATGATTTTCGCTCTGAGCTCACAGGGACCCCAAATTTGACCTTCCCATAGCTGAAGGTCAGTGCAGAACACTTGCCTGTACCCCTGAGGTCGAAATGAGCCCTCAGCCAGAGCGCTCAGGCTAGTCTCTTACCTTGCCTAAATTTGACCTTCTGACCCACGTAGGCTGTGAGCAGGGTTGGCGTGTGGGTGGCCGGGGTCTGGGAGATAAGCCCCCAGGGCCTCTGTCCTCTCCTCTGCAGGAAGAACCTCTCTACCCAGGGCCTGCGCTGGTGGGTCCAGTGGCTGGGCATCAACTTCATTCTCTTCGTGGGGCTCTTTTTCCTGACCACGCCCTCCATCATCCTGTCCACCATGGACAAGTTCAATGTCACCAAACCCATCCGTGCACTGAATGTGAGTGACCATTCTGCAAGGCCTATCCCAGGAGGGCTGGTGGGTGGGGGAGGAATGGGACCCGAGGGACGTGGGGGACACTGAACCAGGAGGTCATGTCACTCAGCTCGTGTCTGTGTTTTAAGCCCTGAGGGGGCATGAACACATTTATTAGTGTCTCTATAGTAATGATTTGTATATATATATATATTTTAGTGGAATCAGCCTAAATGTTCAGCAGTAGGGGTTATTCAAGTTGAATGGGGTATATTCAGTCTGATAGAATGTTAAGCATCCATTAAGAAATTGTATGGACTTTGTGGCGGACCTGGGGGACTTGTGATGAAAGCAGAATGTGGAATTGTCTCTAAGCAATAGCCATAGCAATACGTGTGTGTGATGGATGCCGTGGGGACCAGGCAGGAAAGAATGAAAAGAGCTTTGTTGATTTGGGTCCAGAATCGTGAATTAATTATTCCTCTTACATTTCAGTTTCTGATAATCTTGTTATAAAGTCATTGATTCTAAATAGGGAATCATGATTTTTAAAAGTCTTAGATGAATCGATGAGAACAGCTAAACACGCCCTAAATTGGCATCTACTTAAAGAGATATTGGTTTCCCATAATTAGCTTTGTTGAAAGATCACCTTAAGTCTTTTTCTTTTTTTCCAACACCACTTGGCATTCAGTTAAGCATGCTGGGAAAGCATGCTGGACTGGAGGTCAGAGGTCCTGTTCCTTGCTCGGCCATTCCTTCCCTAGCTGATGGATTCTGAGCCCTGGCTTTTCATCCAAAAACTGGAGTTAAAACACCTGCCATCTGTACTCATGGGCTGCTGTGGTGCGGATCAAATAGCTAACGTGTGGTTGAAGCTCTCTTGTCTGACTCAGTATATAATAAGACACACATAGGATACCTTAGGCAGTTTTGTTTAGATTTCAAGCGTGGAGATGTTCATTCCTTTGCCAGTCTTTGGATATGTGGTCAATGCCTGTTCTTTTGAGAGTGGGTCTGCTGATGAGAGTTCCCGTTGTCTCTTTTACTTAAACCACCCCCTCATTTCATTGTTTGTGATTCCAGTTGTGGTTTCTTTTTTTTCCCAATTATTTTATTGAGGTTGTAATGGTTTATCACGTTGTGTAATTTCAGGTGTACATTATTATTTATCAGTTTCTGTATAGACTGCATTGTGTTTACTACCAATGTTTAATTTTTATCCTTCGCCATATATGTGTGTCCCTTTACCCCTTTCCCCCAACCCCCACCCCCAATTCCCTCTGGTAACCACTGATCTGTTCTTTTTGTCCATGTGTTTGTTTATCTTCCACATATGAGTGAAATCATGTTATGTTTGTCTTTCTCTGGCTTATTTTGCTTGACATAATACCCTCAACGTCCATCCATGTTGTTGCAAATGGGATGATTTTCTCTTTTTTTTTTATGGCTGAGTAGTATTCCATTGTGATATACCACATCTTCTTTATCCAATCATCAGTGGATGAGCACTTGGGTTGCTTCCACATCTTGGCTATTGTGAATAATGCTGCAGTGAACATAGGGGTGCACAAGTCTCTTTGAATTATTGATTCCAAGTTCTTTGGATAAGTACCGAGTAGTGGGATTGCTCTGGGTCATATGGTATTTCTATTTTTAATTTTTTGAGAAATCTCCATACTGTTTTCCATAGTGGCTGCACCAGTTTGCATTCCTACCAGCAGTGTATGAGGGTTCTCTTTTCTCCACATCCTCTCCAACATTTGCTATTTTTCGTCTTGGTAATTATAGCCATTCTAATAGGTGTAAGATGATATCTCATTGTAGTTTCAATTTGCATTTCCCTAATAATTAGTGACATTGAACATCTTTTCATGTGCCTATTGGCCATCTGTATATCTTCTTTGGAAAAATGCGTGTTCATATCCTCTGCCCATTTTTTGATCAGGTTGTTTGTTTTTTTGTTGTTGAATTCTGTGAGTTCTTTATATATTTTGGGATTTAATCCCTTGGTGGATATATGAGTTGCAAATATTTCCTCATTCTTGGTGGGTTGTCTTTTCATTTTGTTCATGGTTTCCTTTTGCTTTATAGAAGCTCTTTAGTCCAACGTATCCCCATTTTTTAATTTTTTCTTTTGTTTCCCATGCCCGAGTAGACATGGTATTCGAAAAGATGCTGCTAAGAATGATATAAAATGTTTCTTATGTTTTTCTTCTAGGAGTTTCATGGTTTCAGGTCTTACATTCAAGTCTTTAATCCATTTTGAGTTAACTTTTGTGCAGGGTGTAAGATAATGGTCTACTTTCATTCTTCTACATGTGGCTGTCCAGTTTCTCTAATACCATTTATTGAAGAAACTTTTTTTTCTCCTTTCTATATTCTTGGCTCATTTGTTGAAGATTAGCTTCTGTAGATGTGTGGTTTTATTTCTGGGCTTTCAATTCTGTTCCACTGATCTGTGTGTCTGTTTTTGTGCCAGTACCATGCTTTTTTGATTACTTATAGCTTTTTAGAATATTTTGAAGTCAGGGATTGTGATGCCTCCAGTTTTGTTCTTTTTTCTCAGGATTGCTTTAGCTATTTGGGGTCTTTTGTTTTTCCATATAAATTTTAGGATTCTGTGTTCTATTTCCGTGAAGAATGTCATTGGGATTCTGATTGGGATTGCATTGAATTTGTAGATTGCTTTAGGTAATGTGGATATTTTAACTACATTTATTCTTCCAATCCCTGAGCATGGAATATCTTCCCATTCCTTATGTCATCTTTGATTTCTCTCAATGTCTTATAGTTTTCAGTGTATAGGTCTTTCACCTCCTTGGTTAAATTTATTCCTAGATGTTTTATTCTTTTTGTTGCAATTGTAAATGGGATTGTATTCTTGAGTTCTCTTTCTGCTAGTTCGTTATTAGTGTATGGAAATGCAAGTGATTTTTGTAAGTTGATTTTGTACCCTGCAACTTTGCTATAGTTGTTAATTATTTCTAATAGTTTTCTGGTTGATTCTTTAGGGTTTTCTATATGTAGGATCATGTTGTCTGCAAATAGAGTTTCACTTCTTCCTTTCCAATTTAGATCCTCTTTATTTCTTTTCTTGCCTAATTGCTCTGGCCAAAACCTCCAGTATTGTGTTGAATAAGAGTGGTGCGAGTGGGAACCCTTGTCTTGTTCCTGTTCTCAGAGGGATGGCTTTCAGGTTTTCACCATTGAGGATGATGTTGGCTGTGGGTTTGTCGTATATGGCCTTTATTATGTTGAGGTACTTTCCTTCTATACCCATTTTATTGGAAGTTTTTATCATAAATGGATGTTGGATCTTGTCAAATGTTTTCTCTGAGTCTATTGAGATGATCATGTGGTTTTTATTCCTCATTTTATTAATGTAGTATATCACATCGATTGATTTGCAAATGTTGAACCATCCCTGCATCCCTGGTATAAATCCTACTTGATCATGGTGTATGATCCTTTTAATGTATTCCTGTATTCGGTTTGCCAATATTTTGTTGACAATTTTTCATCTATATTCATCAGTGATATTGGTCTCTAATTTTCCTTCTTTGTGTTGTCCTTGTCTGGATTTGGGATCAGGGTGATGTTGACCTCACAGAATGAGTTAGGAAACGTTCTGTCTTCTTCAATTTTTTTGAATAGTTTGAGAGGGATAGGTATTAAATCTTCTTTGAATGGTAGAATTCTCCAGAGGAGCCATCTGGTCCTGGATTGTTGTTTTTTGGAGGTTTTTGATTACTGTTTTAATCTCTTTACTTGTGACTGGTCTATTCAGATTCTCTATTTCTTCTTGATTCAGTTTTGGGAGGTTGTATGAGTCTAAGAATTTATTCATTTCTTCTGGGTTGTCCAATTTGTTGACATATACTTTTTCATAGTATTCTCTTATAATCCTTTGTATTTCTGTAGTATCCATTGTAATTTCTCCTCTTTCATTTCTTAATTTTATTTATTTGAGGCTTCTCTCTCTCTCTCTCTCTTTTTTTTTTTTTGGTGAGTCTGGCTAGGGGTTTGTCAATTTAGTTGATCTTCTCAAAGAACCAACTCAGTTTCATTGATCCTTTTTACTGTTTCTTTTTTTTTTGTCTCCATTTCATTTATTTCTGCTCTAATTTTTATTATTACCCTCCTTCTGCTGACTTTAGGCTTTGTTTGTTCTTCTTTTTATAGTTCTGTTAGGTGTAGTTTAAGATTGCTTATTTGAGATTTTTCTTGTTTGTTGAGGTGGGCCTGTATTGCTATGAATTTCCCTCTTAGGACTGCTTTTGCTGCATCCCATAAGAGTTGGTATGATGTATTTTCTTTTTCATTTCTCTCCACTTTTTTTTTTATTTCTCCTTTGATTTCTTCATTGATCCATTGGTTGTTCAGTAGCATGTTGTTTAGTCTCCACATGTTTGTCACTTCTCCAGCTTTTTTCTTGTAGTTGATTTCTAGTTTCATAGCATTATGATTGGAAAAGATGCTTGATATGATTTCAGTCTTTTTAAATTTGTTGAGGCTTGACTTGTTTCCCAGCATAGGGCATATCTTTGAGAATGTTTCATGTGTTCTTGAGAAGAATGTGTATTCTGCTGTTTTGGGATGGAATGTTCTATATATGTCTATTAAGTGCATCTAGTCTCGTTTTTCATTTAAGTCCACTATTTCCTTGTTGACTTTCTGTCTGAATGATGTATCCATTGATGTAGATGGGGTGTTGAGGTCCCTACTATTATTGTGTTGCTGTTAATTTCTCCTTTTAGGTCTGTTAGTAGTTGCTTTATATACTTTGGTGCTCCTGTGTTAGGTGCATATATATATTTATAAGTGTTATGTGCTCTTGGTGGAGTGTCCCTTTAATCATTATATACTACCCTTCTTTTTCTCTCACTGCCTTTTTTATCTTGAAGTCTACTTTGTCTGATATAAGTATGGCAACACCTGCTTTCTTTGGTTGCCGTTAGCTTGGAGTATTGTCTTCCATCCCTTCACTCTAAGCCTGTGTTTGTCATTAGAGTTGAGATATGTTTCCTGGAGACAGCATATTGTTGGGTCTTGTTCTTTAATCCATCTAGCTACTCTGTGTCTTTTGATTGGAGAATTCAATCTGTTTATATTTAAAGTGATTATTGATATAAAGGCTTAATACTTCCATTTTATCTCTTGTTTTCCGGTTGTTGTATATTTCCCTTGTTTCTCTTCCCTTGCATTTCAGGTTTTGTGTGATGGTTTTCTCTTTATTTATGATTTGTGGCTCCACTCTGATTTTTTGTTTAGTGGTTACCATGAAGCTTCTATAAAATACCTCATAGATATGATAGTCCATTTTAAGAAGAAAGAGCCTAAGCAGCTTCCATTAGCCTAAGCAGGTTCCATCCCTTACCTCTTCCTCATCTAAGTTATTGTTCTCACAAATTATTCTGTTTTGTATTGTGAGTTTGTGATTAAAATGAAGTGTTTACATTTATTTTTGATGCTTCCCTTCCCTTTATCTTTTATGTTATAATTGTTTGCTACCCTGCTCTGATAGAGAGCTGCAATTTTCTGGTTTTGTCCATTTATGTATCTTCTTGCTCAAGGCTTTGTGAACCTTTGCCTTTTTGTTTCAGGCATGAGGGCATCCTTGAGCATGTCTTCTAAGGGAGGTTAGTGGCAATGAACTCCCTCAGCTTTTGTTTATCTGGGAAAGTTTTTATTTCTCCATTGTATCTGAGGGATAGTTTTGCTGGATAGAATATTCTTGGTTGGATGTTTGTCTTTCAGTATTTTGAATGTATCATTTCATTCTCTCCTAGCCTGTAAGGTTTCTGCTGAGAAATCTGCTGAAAACCTGATGGGGGTTCCTTTGTAGATCATTCTCTACTGCCTTGCTACCCTTAATCTTTTTTCTTTGTCATTGATTTTTGACAGTTTTGCTATTATACGCCTTGGAGAAGGTCTTTTTGCATTGATGTAATTAGGAGTTCTATTGGTTTTATATAGTTGTAAGTTCAGTTTCTCCCCCAGGTTTGAGATGTTCTCAGCTATTATTTCTTGAAACGAGCTCTCTGCTCCTTTATCTCTCTCTTCTCCCTCTGGAATACCTATAATCCTTATGTTGCATTTCCTAATTGAGTTGGATATTTCTCGAAGAATTTCTTTATTTTTTTTGTAAGTCTTAGTTTCTCTCCTCCACCTGAAGCATTTCTATATTTCCATCCTCTAAATTACTAATTCTGTCCTCCATAATGTCAGCTCTGTTTTTTCAGGTTTCTAGATTGTTTTTCAAATCTCATTCATTGTGTTCTACATCTCCAGAATTTCTGTTTAGTTTTTTTCTTTTTAGAGTTTCAATCTCTTTTGTGAAGAATTTCTTCTGCTCATTAATTTTATTCATGAGTTCATTGAACTGTCTTTCTGAGTTTTCTTATAAGTCATTGAGTTTCTTTATGTCTGCTACTTTGAATTCTCTGTTATTTAGATTGCAAATTTCTGTGACTTCAAATTGGTTTCTAGAGACTTGTCATTTTCCTTCTGCTGTAGAGTGTTAATGTAGTTCTTGATGGTGTTTGACCAAATGATCCTCTGCTGCTGCCTAGTGGTGGTATCAGGTCACGGATTCCACCTGCCACTGCTGCGGGGGTCAGGAGCTGTGTTTTCTGAACCTGCTGTGTCTGCTGGAAGTTGTGTGATAGGGCTTGTTTGCATTTGCCTGCTGGCCGCAGCCACTTGGTGGGTCACACACTCATGCGCAGGCACTCTGGTGTGGATCCACTGCCTTGGCCAGAGACAGGCCAAGCTGGTGTGCTAGGCCAGCAGGGAGGGGTGCTTTCTTTCATGCATGGGTCTGCTCGGCACCCACGGGCGGTTTGCCTGGCCTGCTGTGCTTGGTGGGGGTGCCCACATGGTGGCTGAGCTGTACCACTCAGTATAGAGTGTTCCTGCAGGCTGGGCTGCCACTGCAAAAGCAAAAGCGTTCGCCTGCAGGCCGGCCCATTCCTTTGCCTCCTCCTACAACTGCATGCCAGCTGTTGCATGAGGACCTATGACCTAGATTGCTGCCAGTGGGGAGGGGGAGGGATCTGTTCACCTCCTTCCACTGCTTCCTAGGGATCCAGTACCCCCACTTTCAGATGTATGGCTGCATGGATCTCTCAAACATCCTATTGTGCTTTGTAGGGAATCTTCTGTTGGTTAATGAATATCCATTTGGTTGTAACTTATCGGAGAGAGACTAAGGGAACAGCTCACTCCACCATGATCCTGACGTCACTCCCTCCAGTTGTGGCTTCTTATAGTAAAGCAAGATTTCGAAGCTACTTGCCAAGCTGTTCTAAGGATAGAGTTTCCTGGGTTCCATTTCATTCTGTCTTTTACAGTCTATTCACTCTCATCTAATTCAAAAGTATTTTTAAGAAATTGGCCTTGATCAAGTCTTTTGAAAGTATCCAACTTAGTTTTTAAAGAAATTTTGTCTCTATTTTGATGCACATTTAATTAGGGAAAGTAATCAGTTAATCAAACCATGTAATTATGATAACAAGTACAATGGGCATAGACAGGACTGGGAACAAATGCGAGGCAGTCCTGGTAAGTCCAGGTGGAGCTGAGAGGGCAGGCCAGCTGGGGAGAGCCCTGGCCATCAGTGTTCTGTCTTCCCTTGACATCCATCATTGGTTTCCTCAAGGGAACTGAGGAGGTTGTCTATCTGGTCAGTGAGACGCGTGGAGTTCAGTTGCATGTGAAGTTACTTTCTTTGCTCTAAAGAGCTCTACAAATATCAGGTGCTGTTGATGTCTATTCATCCAATATTATGGAGTATCTACACTGTACCAGACATAGAGTTAGTTCTAGGGGTCAAAGATGACCAAAACCTGACCCCTGGAGTTCACTGAGCCACCATGTTAACAGGTCATGGCCTCAAAGCTCCTGTGGCCCACAGTCCCCCAACTCTCTCTGCGGACCTTGTTTTCTAGAACCCCGTCATCAGCCAATTCTTCCCAACCCTCCTCCTGTGGTCCTTCTCAGCCCTGCTCCCGACCATCGTGTATTACTCTACACTGCTGGAGTCTCACTGGACCAAGTGAGTGCCTGGGAGCTCAAGGCCCCTCCCCTGAGAAGGATGTCTCTGATGCTCCCCTCCATGGGCAATGAGCACACAGCAGGGCCCTTACTGGGGACACCTGGAGAATGTTGGGGACTTTGAGCGCTCACCTCTGACTTCCTGCAGGTCTGGGGAAAACCGGATCATGATGACCAAGGTCTACATATTCTTGATCTTCATGGTGCTGATTCTGCCCTCTCTCGGCCTCACCAGGTACACGTCACTGCCTCCTGCTCTCATTTCAGAATCAGGGTTGCATCTGGAGAGCACTGTCCCCATGAATATAGAAATGGTTTGGGACTGGATGCAAATCTCTAACAATATTTAAGCCTGTCACGCCCACTTGGAGTGCAGTTGCGCTGGCCCACTGATTCTTCTGGAGATGGATCTTTCTTGCTTAGAAAAAAGCTTAAAAATAAAACTTATCACAGATTTTCTACTTAGGTGGAGGGTCTAATCCTGGTTTTATTCCTCAGGAAGAAAGTTTCTGTTAAAAAAGCCCCTGATAAGTTACATTGTAGTACGTAGCATCTTAGAGAACAAATGTAGATTTTCAGATATGGCCTGTTTTTCAGAGCAGGAAAAAATGAAAACGTGTGTCGTGATCACATGGAGTGTTGGAAATAAACCCTTACGGGATTCATTTTTCTTTCAGTCTGGATTTTTTCTTCCGATGGCTCTTTGACAAAACTTTCTCAGAGGCCTCTGTCAGGTTGGAGTAAGTATCAGCCACGTTGAGTTTCGGAGCCATGGTCTCGGGTAAATGTCCCAACGGAGGCGCCAGCTGGGGCTGCACTGGGGGAGGGTGGTCTGTGTTTCAGAGCAGACATCTTCCTCCCCGAGACCACAGGGCTGGGGCTTCCCCACCACCCCTACCACGTTCCCGGCTGGGATGCACCAGGCAGAGCCTTTGGCTGCCCCACGGGAGCTGACCACTTTGTGCTATGTGTGCAGAAATGTGGTTAATTTTTTAGGCCACAACTCAATCAGTGGCAGTCTCGTTCTTTGAAACTTACTTACTGAGAACAGGGCCACTTGGGGAGAAGGGGTTGCTGGGTCTCAGTGGTGCCGGGGATGGGGAGGGAGAATGAGGTTTAAACATTGCCACCAGAATGGCCGTCTGCACTCGGGATTGTTTTTGCTAGGAGAATGGAGTTAAATTTCTTGCCGATGTGGGTCCTTGTTAGTATTTTAAGCTTGTACCACACCCACGCAGGGGAGGAAAAGTTTTTCCTTCTTCCCTTCTAGGTTCTTTGGCTGGTCTAATAATTGAATTGACGTAAGACAGATTAACAGGAGAAAAACAAATATAATTTCGTACGCATGGGAGCCCTTAAAAATAGGAGACTTGAAGTGACCAGAGCAGGCAGCTCTTAGACCTTTTAGACAAAGAAACAATAAATTTGTAAAGAATTGACAAGATAAAGGGGTTCGGACTTGGGATAGCAAATTAGTGAAGAAGTAACGAGGTTTGTTTGTAGAGTATTCTGGGCCCTAAACCCCCTGTCTCTGGGGATGAGGATGCCTTCTGCCCTCCTGGAGCAGGGCGGGTGATTCATATGGGAGAGCTCCTGCTTCTGGGGACAAAGGCAGGTCAGAGGGTCCTTCCTGTACCAGCTGCTTCTTAAGTAACTTTAATTCAAAATAATCAATATGCCAAAGTGGCACATTTTGTGGTGGCGTATTCTGCTCCCCTTCACCCACTTAACAGTAATACCTGTTATTAAGGAAGGCACTGTGCCAAATGCTTTATTCTTTTCTCCTTTGACCTTTACAACAAGCCGTGAGGTAGATACTCTGATTCTCTCCATTTTACAGATGAGAAGACTGAGGCCCAGAGATGTGGAATAACTTGCCCAAGGTTGTCCAGCTAGTTAAGAGAGAGCTGGGATTCAACCTCCGCCCCTCTTGCTCTATACTGTAGGTCCCAGTATAGGCCCTCCTGCTCGGGACTGACTTTTCCAACGGGCTGTTTATAGGGAAGGCTGGCCATGCTCACCTAGAAGGATGGAGTGAATTATTTTAAATGGGTTCTTGCTGGAAAGCTGATGACTCGGGAGCTGGTAGCCACAGACAGACACAGGTACCCCCAACCAGCTCTTGTCTAGGTTGACAGTGACTTCCAGGTTGCCAGATCCAGTGGTCAGCTCCCAGTCCTCGTCTTATGTGATCTGTCAGCAACATCTGACACCTTCATTGCGCCTTCCTCCTTGAAACACTTGTCTTCACTCAGCTCTGGGTCTCCCCTCCTCCGTCTCCCATCCCACGCGTCTCCTTCTCAGCCTCCTTGGCGGCTCCTTCTGCATCTCCTTGGGCTCTAAATACAGGCTGTCTGAGGGCTCCGGTCAGTCCTCGATCCACTCCCCCTCTCCAGGTGACCTCAGCTAGACCCATGGCTTTAATGCCACCTGACAACCCCTGAATTATAGCTCCAGCCTGCACCTGCAGACTCCCACATGCAGTGGTCTGCCGTGGCCCCACTTGGAGTTCTACTGGGCATCACAGACTTCACCTGCCCCAAACCAAACTCCTGACTTCTATCCCCAAATCTACTGCTCCCACACATTTCCCCCACCCATTACTCTGGTTTTCCAGTTGCTCTGGCAAAACCTTGGAGTCCTTCCTTTTTCCTCTCTTCCCTCCATCAGCACGTCCTGACAGTTCTGTCTCCAGGATGGATCTAGAATCCGACCATGCTCACCTCCCCCACCACAGCTGCCCTCGTTCTGCACATGAGGTCAGCAGTGGCCGTGTGTGGTCTCCTGGCCCGTGGCTCCCTCCCCACAGCCAGAGCTGCTCCGGGAGGCCTGCACGCCTGTCCACCTCACCCCCCTGCCCGCCCCGCCCCGCCCGTTGTTCCGCTGACGTGCCAGGCGTGTTCTTGTATCTGTTGTTTCCCCTGCTTGGAATGCTTTCTCCCCAGGCTTCTAGATGACTCTCTCTTGCCCTCCTCCATGTCTCTGGCAAATGTCTCTTCATCAGCAAGGCCTCTCTGACCGCCCTGTGCAGCCTAGTGAGCACTGCCCACCCTGCTTCCTGTCCGCTGCAGCACCTAGGACACCTGGCGTGCTGTGTATCCCCTTGATTGTGTGCGTCCCTAGCTAGGATGTGAGCTCCAGCAGAGCGGGGGCAGGGTCTTATTTTATTCTCAGGGTCTAGAACAGAGCCTGGCACATGTGTGTGCTGCCTACACCTACCAACTGAAGGATGAGCATCGTCTCCGGGACTTGCTGCTTCTGCCCGGCCGAGGGGCCCTCTCCTCCCGTGGGAAGGAGCCTCTCGGGGCCCTCAGCTCACACCCGCTGGTCCCCAGGTGCGTCTTCCTGCCCGACCAGGGCGCCTTCTTCGTGAACTACGTCATCGCCTCAGCCTTCATCGGTGGCGGCATGGAGCTGCTGCGGCTGCCCGGCCTCATCCTCTACACCTTCCGCATGATCATGGCCAAGACGGCCGCCGACCGCAGGAACGTGAAGCAGGTGCGGGCTGGCAGGGCGGGCAGGGCTCCCCTCCCTCTGGAGCTGCCACCGCGGCACTTCCCCAGGCACCGTGCTGCGTGCTTCTCATCAGGGGTGCAGGGCCGCCTCTGCAGGGGGCGAGGTAGGAGAGCCTGCGTGAGTGTGGCATGGTTTCACGATTCTCCACTCACACTCACAGGCTGGAGGAGAGTTGGGAATTTTGCACTTTAACCAGTCTGATCACACACATCCGTACAGCTGAAGTCCACGAATGCCTTTTCCAGGGGCAGTCATTTGCATAAACTCTTAAGATTACCGCAGAGGTCAAAGGCATTTTGGGCTGCGGGCATTTGTTCTGAGATTCCCTAAACTGGGTGGCGTGGGTTCTCTTACTCTCCTTTGCCATTGTGGGCAACGTGCGCGGAAAGCTGGAGAAGCTATGCACTCTTTCGTTTATCCTCAGCACCCCTAGGAGATGGGTGCTGCTGGTACCCTACTTTGCAGATGCACAGACTAAGCCGTTGGGAGGTTAAGCGCTTGGCCCAGGACACACGGCTTTAAGGGGCAGAGCTGATGTTGGGTCTGACGCCGAAGTCTGTGGGGGATCACTCTACAGTCTCTCCTCAGACACATCCTCTCCGCCCTCCAGGGGCTCAAGGGCTGGTTGGGTTGACATGATTTGAACAAGACAAACACTAAGAAAACATAAATTACTGTACTTTGGGAGGTCTGGGTGTGAGCTGAGGGAAGCTGGAGAAGGCTTGTGGAGGGATAGAAAGGACCTCAAGAAGTGAGGGTAGCTGTGAGTCTCCCATTTCCACAGTCCTTCTCCACGCTGCTCTCCCCTTACCATCTGGAGGGCATGGAGGGGGATTTGGGTGGAACAAGCTTGTGAGCTCCTCACCACCACCTCCTCCCAGAACCAGGCCTTCCAATACGAGTTCGGAGCCATGTATGCGTGGATGCTCTGCATCTTCACTGTCATCATGGCCTACAGCATCACCTGCCCCATCATCGCACCATTCGGTGAGTGGCCCTGGAGCTGGACTCAGGGTGGGTAGGATGGCTGATTCTGCCAAGCCCCCCAGGGACAGGCATCACCAGGGCGTTATGGAGACCCACCAACAGAGGACCTCATGTAGCTACAGGAACCACAAACTGCCAAGGAGACACACGGGACACCAAATTTAATTTCACTTCTCATGAATTCCTTCCACGAGTCTTCCAAATGATGGCCTCTCTCAGTACTTCTGGTCTGAGGCTCTCTGCCAGCTGACCACTTCATTCCTGGTCGATTCTCCAGCAGCAACTGAGACAGTGCCAGCAGTAATGATCGAGGCTCAGTTTGTGCCCTCGCCCTGGCTGGTCACCATTGCACTCCACACGGATCATCACACTTAATGCTTATGCAATCGTACAGGGCAGGTCTTGTTTCTGTGTCCTTTCACGGATGAAGCACTCAATATGCTGTTAGTGAGTAGAGCCAGGCTTTGAATCAGACTGTTTGACTTTAAAGGCCAAAGTCTTGCAACTACAGTCATGCGCCCCATAGCGACGTTTTGGTCAAGGACGGACCACATACACGATGGTGGGCCCATATGATTAGTACCATGGGTTGGCTGACCATAGCTTGGGTGTGTAGGAGGCTCTACCATCTAGGTTTGTGTAAGTACATGCTATGATGACGCATGTACTTCCGTCCTCACATGAAGCTGGAATCAGCTAACAACACATTTCTCAGAACGTGTTCCCGTCGTTAACCGACCCATGACTGTAAAAGAAAAAATCAGGAACTGGCAGAAAAATGGACACCTCTGGAAGCAAACAGAACACCCAAGAGACTGTTGATAGTGACATCTGAGGTTTAGGGGTAGGAGGAAGTTTCACTTTTCCCTGTATATTCTCTTGTACTATTTAAAAAATCTACAGTATCACTTTTTCAAAACAAAAAGATTTTCAAAAGAAGCTGACATAATAGAAAAGGCAGCACCCCTGTTCTGTGCTGCCGCTGCAGTCAGACAATTGGGCATCTGTTGACTGGGATGAGCGCAGGGGTCACCTTGGGGGGGAGAGGGCAAGGGGACTGGGAGCACTGAGGGATGAGGGGCTCAGCATGGGAGGGGTCCAGACCCCTGGGTGTAAGATAGCGTCTTTCCCCAAAATGATCCTAGCATTTCAGTGTTCCATGGGGACAGAATCACAGATACCTCGACTCCTTGGGGTCAGAAAGAGGCCAGGAAGGGGGAGGCGGAAGTGGAGGGGGGAGGGAAAGGAAGGGGAGGGGAGTGGAAGGGAGAGGAGAGAACATTAACAGCCAGGATAGGCATTTCTGCATTTAGCCCAATTCCGGGTTCAGGAGGTCAAAGAGCAGCCCGAGCCCCAGTTCCATGCACAAACAGCACCCCCAGGAGGAAGGTGGCGGAGGGGCCCTTGAGACCCAGCCGGGTCCCCAGCTCACAGCCCCGCCTCCGCAGGCCTCATCTACATCCTGCTCAAGCACATGGTGGACCGGCACAACCTCTACTTCGCCTACCTGCCAGCCAAGCTGGAGAAGAGGATCCACTTTGCGGCCGTGAACCAGGCTTTGGCTGCCCCCATCCTGTGCCTCTTCTGGCTCTTCTTCTTCTCCTTCCTGCGCCTTGGTGAGGGGCCCTGCTGACCTGGGGGGGCGGGGAGGGCAGGAGGCAGACCGCTGCCTCACATTCCAGCATCCACGCCAGTCACTCAAATCCCTCACTGCTGTAATAGCTTCAACTCAGTATCCAATCAGAAGGTGGTACCAGCATGAGGGCTGGTTGGGTGTCCAATGACAACATGGTACTCAGGGTGAGGACTGACATTGGGTGCAGATTGACAACCCAGTTTATGAGCTGGCCCAAGCTCAAGTGTAACCCTGGTGAAGGCCAGGTCGATTTTCCCAGACAGGCTTAGAGAGAAAACAGTCCCTTTATCAGCTATGAAGGGGCTGAACCAGGGGAGATGGGAAGCTGGTCCAGATTGCTTTTGGGGGTGTGGATGGGCTCAGGTGCTCACACCTCACAGTGTGGAGGGGGTGGGGGCACACAGGAGGGAAAGCTGACACTCTCGGGGGAAAAAGAAAAGGGCAGAAGAGATGTGTGACTTGGCCCCGGTCGGGTGGGGGAGCCTCCATCCTACCTGGCCGGGGACACTGGAGACTGGAGGAAACTGGCTCAGCAAGGAAGTCGGCAAATAGCCACTGACTTGGTGTCCCAGGGCCTGAAATCTGGCCAGGGATAATGCCACCCTTCATGGGTCACTCTGTGCTCCTGGCTGTGAAGACGCCATCCCAGCTGCTGGAGGGGGGCGGGGGGACGCCTTCTCTTTATTTCCTGCCTGAGGGAGCAGTCACACACGGCTCCTGCGCCAGGGTGGCCCCTCTTCCTCAGCAGGGTGAGGGCCAGTGGCAGCCCCTTCCCCCCCCCGCCAAGCTGGCATCCTTTTGTCCCCAGGTCCGATGGCCCCCCCCACCCTGTTCAACCTCCTGGTCGTGCTGCTCACCATCCTCGTCTGCCTGGCCTACACCTGCTTTGGATGCTTTAAGCACCTCAGCCCTCTGAACTACAAGGTAAAGCCCCTCCCCCACCGCTGCCCAGGGCGACCTGGGAGGAGACGGTGGGTTCACCCTCCCCCCGCTCCTCCACCCTTTCTCATGTCAGCATGTCATCAACAGCCTTCTCCGGGTTTTATTTATCCCCGGGGAAGGCGTGGGCGGTTGCCCCTATGTGTAGCTCCGCCCCCACCCCTTCCCCCGCTCCCAGCACTGCCCCCCCATCCTCTCTGGGGCTGCCGCTGGGAGCCTGGTGCCAGCTGGTTCTATTATTCTGGGTGTGAACAGTCTGTTTGTTTGGAGGGTGTTAGTTGAGGAAGATCAGTTTTGTTTGTCATTGCAAGTTTTTGCTGTTATCTGCAGACAGAAGAATCGGCAAGTGACAAAGGAAGCGAGGCAGAAGGCAACGTGCCTGCACCCTTCACAGTGAGTTGTGGTTCTCACCTGGGCACCGAGCCCTTGCAGCGGTCCGACACACGGGCCTGCAGATGTGCTCTCATCATTCTTGTTAAGGTAGAAGTCCTTTGATCACCTGGCAGGCAAGTTTCTGAATTCGTGTCATTTTACAAGGATTCCCTAGTCCCGCTCGATGTTTTACCTCGTGTATGTGAAGCCACAGCTGCCCCTGAGAAGATAATTAGTTTTACCATGATGCATGCCCATCCCCCTTGGTTTCTCTGCCCTGCTCACTGGTCTGCTCTGCCTGCTTAGTGCCTGGTGAGGGCCGGCCTTCGGAGAAGCAGTATGGCAGGCCCTCTGGCCTGATGAAGCTCCATCATGAGATTTCCCCAGCCCCTGTCTGTGGGAGGGCCTCTGCCTGGCACCAAGAGGGTGCCACCAACTCCCCTTTGAATTCAACAAATGAACCTTGCCCCTGCCTTGGAGGAGGGTGCCGTGTTAGGAAGACACCAGGACTCCTTTCCTTCCTGATCCTCCCTTCTTCCTGCCTCCAGCGCCTGCTCCTAGGGCGGGGCTGGGAAAGGAAAGCGGAGCCATGGGACCCCAGGGCTGTGACCGCAGGCTTCCTGACAGACCCAGGGCCAGGACAGCGGCCCATCTCAGCAGCAGCGTTCTTTCCAGTGTCAGGCACTCTTATCAGTGTCTGTCCTTGGACCAGCCCCAGAGGAGAGGGTTCTCAGAAGGATTCATTACCCAGAGGCTCCTGGGTGTGATGTGCCCACCAGACAAGGGATGAGCAGGACAGGTGGATGATGGACATCCCTCAGCCGCAGCCTGTCTGCCCTGCCCGGCAGCTGCAGCCTGGGACTGGGAGGAACCGTAACTTCCATGGGTCCATTCAGCTTCCCGGAAGTTCCACCAACAGCATGCTAAGCCTGTCCCAGATGGATAGACCTGTGTCCTATATAAAGCGAGGAATCTAGATTGCAGTGCTAGGAAGGTTTTGTTTTCTCTGGGAAATCAGTGTGCTTCCTTTTCTGTGATCCCGAGAACTGGGTCAGTGACTGTGTTCTCTGATTAGCTCTGGCTGCTCGGAAATCCTGCCGTTGGCATATTTTGGGTCCCGACGTTCTAAGTTGATGTTATTTCTTTGTGTCCTGTCTGAGCATTGTTCGTGTCCCCCTGCTGGAAGGGGAGGGCAGTGGGGGAGGGTGGAATCTGGTGGCCACCCCACCTGAGCACTGACACCCCATTTGCCTGCAGCCCTATGTGCCCCGGATTCTGAACAGCTTGGCCTCTGAGAGAACAGCCTTGTCCCCGCAGCAGCAGCAGACCTATGGCGCCATCCACAACATCAGTGCGACCATCCCGGGGCAGGGCCTGGCCCAGAGTCCTGCGGCCGAGGTGGCGGCTGCCCTCCAGGAGGCCTGAGGGCGGTGAGCTTCAGGATGGGCCAGGCTCCAGGAGCTGGGAGGTGAGGAGACAGAGGCGGGGAGGCAGCTCGACTCCGACGCCAACCTGGACTTCTTTCCACCTGCTTTCAGCCGCACAGCTCTGAACAGATGGGACCAGGAAGGGGCTCAGGCCCTTGGCTGATGGGGGAGGGTGGGACTGCTGTTGGTGGTGGTCTTTTCTGGTCACAGCAGCTGAGAAGGGAGTCCATGCAGCTCCGTCGCCTGAGGCTGTGCTCATTTCCAGTCCACCTTCTGCACCAGCGTCGAGCTCGAGCTGGGGTGATGTCCCCAGTGATTTTTAGCCACGATCATGTTGGAATTGTGCCCCTCCAGACCCATTACCTCTGATGACTGTGTCGGGTACCAGGGAGAAAGTAACAAGTGGAAAACCTCCCTTCTGAGTGCCCAGACCCCACCTACCCTTTCTGGGCACACACAGCGCCTGATGAGCAAAGAGCCTACAGCAGTCCCGGGCCTGAGACGGGGCCAGATGACACCCGGGCTCATTCCCTCTGGGTATTAACCATCCACCCCGCCCCCGTCTCAGGAGTGAGCTGTGGGGACAGGAAGGGAATGGGCCAGTGCTGGGCTGCAGAGGCTCCTGCAGCTGCACATGCACCTGCGCATCCCGCTATGGGTCTGTGTTCTTGTATCATGTTGCCAGTGAAGCTGTGGCTGGGTCAGGGTCGCCCTGCAGCAGGCAGGGACAATGAGGACCACTAATAAAGTGCCCATTCAGCCAGACTGGTGAGATTCAGCCTCTCCCATCTCGTCAGAGCCGAGTGCCTGGGGTGCAGTCTACATCCCTCAACCCCATCTGTCTGCTCCTTCCAAGGTGGTGGGGGCGGGGGTGCAGGGCTCAGGGCCTCCTCGGAGCCAAGGGCCGGCAGGGGAGAGGAGAAGGGGTGTCTGGGTTGGGTGCAGGGCCGCGCACCACCCTTGAGCTGTAAGCTGGGAAGGAAGGACAGGCAGCCGGTTGCCTTCTCTGTCCCCCTTTGATTCCCGGGGCTGGGAAGCCGCTTTGGGCGCTTGCGCGAGAGCCGCTTCCCTACAGCCCCCAGGGGGCGCCAGAGGCGCGAGTCGGCGCGGTCGGCGCGGCAGTGCGGCCAAGTCCTCCATCCCCCTGCAGACCCCGCCTCGTGGTCCTCAGCCTCGGCCTCTGCTCCCAGCGGCCCCGGGCACTGGGAGGCGGTAAAGCGGCTTCCTGGTGCCGCAGCGGGCCTGTCCTACCCTTCCCAGCGAGGGCGGGGGACCCCCCCTCCCCATGCCGGATGCAGACCCGCCGGCTCCGCGGGAAGGGGAACCCCACGTGGGGTCGCAGAACGCGCGCATCATTTGGTTCCAGCCACTTTTGGAAGTAAAATCATTTATCGTCAAAGCCACGTTGCTTAACACGTGTGTGTTGGGGGTGGGGTGGGCGAGTGCGCGTGCAGGCAGTGAGCACGGGGTGCCAGCGTGGGCAGGGAACAGAAGCAAACTCATTCTCAGAAAATGGGCGTCTGCACCGAGAGAAAACTGGGAGGCCGCCCCCTTGGCAGCCCCACTCCCTCGGGGAGCAGGCCCTGGGAGAATGGGGGCTTCCAGCTGAAGCGGCAGGGGTCGGCAAGGGACCTGCCACGCGGGCGTCACTGCCGCTCCAGCAGCCCGACGAACTTGCGGATGTCCTGAGCCAGCAGCTGTGGCTCCTCGAAGGCGGCGAAATGGCCCCCACGGGGCATGTAGGAATAGGAGATCAGTTTCGGGTACTTGAACTTCACCCAGTTTTCCGGGGCGTGCAACAGCTCACACGGGAAGGCAGCAAAGCCGGTGGGCACATAGACCTTCATCCTGGGTGGGACAAAGATCCCACAGAGGGGTAAGGCTGCTGCCGGCCCCCTCCCCGTCCCCGCAGCAGAGGGTTCAGGGCCTGGGGGAGGGTGCGCTCCCCACCCGAGGGAAGACATAAAGGGAAGGATAGCCCCCGGGTTTAACCACCCCCCTAAATTCCCAGCCACCAAGGGCCCTCTTTTCTGGAAGGGCAGCCCAGGCAGGGGAGCGATAGAGGACAGGCCCAGAGTGGGTGGGACAGCCTCTATTGCGCCTTTCCCTTTGCTGTCGTCTGAGGGTTTCCACACGGGGTTTGGAAAGGGTGCTGGGGAAGTCCCAGACCGTCAGTGCCACACCAGGCCAGCACCCTGGCCCTGGGGGAGGCCTGAATGACATCTAGGCGCCCCCTGTCCCTCCGTGAGCCAGTTCTAAAGGCACAGGGATTTCTCCGAGCTCCTCGACCTTCTTCAGATGGGGTTCTCATTCTCTGTACCCTGTGCACACCGCAGGCAAGGTTTTACCTCTCCCTCATCAAGTGCCCTCCCTTGAGTTCAAAACTGGGTGGACCCTGCCCCGGCCTCGGAGGCCCTCAGAGGCCACGCTCCAGCTGCGCTCACCGCTCGTGCTTGTGGGCCATGTAGCCCTGTCCCAGGTTCTCCTTGTAGAAGCGCTGGGAGGAGGTGATGCTGCCCGTTGTCCAGTAGAGCATGATGTTGGTCAGCAGGTCGTCCAGGGAGAACTTCCTGGGAAAGCAGAAGCGGAAGGCCACTCTCAGTGCCACAGGCAGTTGTACGAGAAACAAGGGCTGCCACCTTCAGACTGGGAGCATGTGCCAGGTGCCTGCCTGTCTCGCTTCCCTCCCCAGACCACACTGCGGTCGGGGTATTATCCCTGTGACGCAGGTAGGCTCGTCCCAGAGTCACCACGACGACAGGTAATGCAGTGCTGACCACATACGAGGCAGGCAACGCTGGCTGTCCGCGTCATCCTGGGTGGTGTCAGCTGACTCCCTCCCCCACCGGCCCCAGAGGTTCGGCCCAGGTGGGAAGGAGCAGATGAGGTCAGGTGAACCCAGGGGCTTTGGGCTGGTGTCTGCCCAGTGTCCAGCAGGACTGAGAGCAGGATGCTGCTGCCCCTGCTCAGAGCTGGTGCCCACTCCTGGCCCTCAGTGCAGGCCGTCCTCAGAGCATCCTCAGGCAGGCCTGCCCCTGCCCAGCCCTGTGCAGACGCTTGTCTCCAGCAGCCTTTGGAGCCCCTGGACTGGCCCTGGCCAGGCACCAGGAGCAGCAGGGCAGCACTAGGGGCTCCTGGGGCATTTTTATTCCCATCTCTGGCTTGTCAGTGTGCCTCCCACCAAACCTGCGTCACCGCAGGAGTGAGCTCTGGGGCCCTGCAGAGACCTCTTCCCTCAGCGTGGGACACCCCTTTTTTCCTCCAGCCTGGGCACTGCTGAGCAGGCAGGCCCCCAGTCCAGGAAGAAATAATCCTTTGGCCCTCACCGTTGGAGCATGTGGTCTGCGGACCCTGGAAAGCCCCACATTCTCCTGGCCCTGCCCGCCCTCAGGCTCTCTCCTCTCCTGGTGCTGGGCTCCCTCACCCCCGGCACCCAGAGCCCCCTGGAGCCCTCCATGGCCTCCCCATCCGTCCACTTCAGCTGCCCACCGGATGAGCTCCTGGGCCTCCACTTCTCCCCTCTGCCCCCCCCCCCCCGACTCACCTTCCTCCATTCTCAGCCCTGCTCCCCGGAGAAACCCCACGCACCCCAGACCCTCTAGCTTCCATGACATCACTCACCCCTTCACTGCCCTCATCCCTGTGGCCTCTGCCACCCAGGACCCACCCAACAGTCCACAGACCCGAGGGGACTCCAGCCCAGCTGACAGGTCCCTTACAACCATGCTCTCCAGTCTCTGCTGCCACCTCCTCGGAGCATCCCAACCCTCGGTGGGTCCTGATGGCCATGTGCCCACCCACAGCCTCCCCCTTCCCTGCCTTCCTCTCTGAGGAAACGCAAGTCCTTGAGCAGCTGCCCCCCAGGCCCTTCCCTGCTTCACCAGGTGCCTCCTGGTCCTGGGCCTGCATCCCCCGTCTGCCTGCTCGGGTCCAGCTCTGTGGGTCCCCTCCTCCCTCCACCACCCACAGTCTAAGCGCCAAATGTCACTGCAGGCCTTCCCCCCCCTCCATGCCCATCCTCTCTCTGCTGCCCCCCCCCCCCCGCCCTGCTCCATTCCCTGTGGACACTGAAACCGTCCGCCTGCGACAGCCCTGCCCAGGCTTCACTGGGGGGCCTCTCACTGGGCTGTCCTCCCGGACTCTCTCTCTCCCTTTGGGGCCTCCTGCAGCCAGTCAGGCTTCTCCCAGCAGCCCTGATGCTGCTCTGTCTACACCCCGTCTGAGCACATCTACCCCACAGTTCCAACTGCTAATTCACCAAGAGCACAGTGGACATAATTTCCTCTGATTTGACCCCACACCTGAGCTCCAGATCCGTTGAGTCCAGTCACCAAGTGGACCTCTCCTCCTGCACATCCTGCCAGCGTCTCCCACTCAGCAGGTCCGAGACAAAATGAGCTCTGCATCTCTGCCAAGCCCCCCCACCCCGACACCACGTGCACACACACACTCATCCACGCAAGTGCACTCGCATGCGTGCACACTCACATGCGTGCACACACTGTGTGCAGACACTTCCACATCCAAATGCACACACACCCACTCACAGGGGCTCCCCGCCTCATCCTCTCCTCCCTGCTCGGTGAATGGCATCTCCAGGCCTCAGCAGCTGTTAGAAACCTCCGTCACTGTGGACGCCTCCCTCTCCTGGCCCCACCAAGCCCCGGCTGTCCTCACGCCCTTTCCCACCCATCCCCTCACAGGAGAGGAGGCCCTGCTCCTGTCCCCGCTGCCTGGGTTAGAGACCATTTGCTGCTCCCCAGCTCTCGGGCGGTTAGTTTAGCTGGTTCTTCAGAAGCCAATTTACCAGAAATGGCCAATTTCCTGAATTTACTTGTTTGCTTCAGCTATTTAGATGCAGTTGGTCAATTCTATTTTCGTCCTCGGAACCACATTTTAAGGAATGTTCAGTCCCCCTCTGCCCTGCTCCCAACTAGGGCAGCTCAAGACGGGGACAGAGACAGGGGGTCTGAGGGGCAAAGCAGGGGCAGACAGGAAGTATGAATATTAACTAGTGGAACCTGAAGAATTTGTAAGAAGAGAGGCTTCTCAGAGATGAAGAATATAATCAAGTGACATCTTCATATTTACGAATATATTCCTCTTAGTCCTTACTCCCTCCTCTCTGAAATCCGGATCTCTAGCTATAGCAGCACAGAGCAGGAACAGAGATAAAATGAGCATTTGTTTAAATGCAATTCTGATGACAAATGAAACCTGAATAGTTACCACAAACACTTGAACCTTGTGAACTGGCTTGCATCGAGTTGGCCAAATGCTCCTCCCTCCCCCGTGGCTCTGAGTGCAGCTTGAAAACCACAACCACAGTGTGCACCTGCTGCAGTTGGTGATCTTCCCGAACACGGATCTGACTGTGTCTGTGCCCTGCTCAGAGCTTTGCTGCTCCCTGTAGCTGGGCAGGAGCTCTGGAGGGGCCCAGGGGGCAGGCCGGGGAGCCTCCCATCTGGCTCCAGGTATCTGTGCACATGGAGCACAGGCAGGCCCTTGCCAAGGTGCTCCTGGTGGCGCTCCATTGAGCCTGGTCCTGCCCAGTGGGGAGGAGAAACAGATCCCGGGGTGGGGGCTCCTGAGGCTCTTGGAGGACCTGCCTGCGGGAACAAGTTCACGGTCTGGCCCCATGTGCCTGCTCCAGCATCCAGACAACCCACTTTTTCCAAGCACACCTTACATTTTAACCACTGCTGCCATTGCTTCTGCTTTTCCCTCTGGCTAATTTCCCTTCTTCCACCCTTTCCACCCAGCAAACTCCTACTCATCCTTCAAGGCTCAGATCAGATAGATTCCCCCAGTGATTTCCCCTCCTCTTTCTCTGCACTCCCACAGTCCTTTGCATGTGTCTTTAGAGTTCATTCATCCAACAAACATTTCTTGAGCACTTAGTGTATTCCGGGCCCTGTTCCAGGGGCTGTGGCTGGGGCACAGCCCAGACAAGTCCCACCCCTGAGGCGGGACTCAGTCCCACTCAGTCTCTATTCCCCACCCCCAGCACTATGTCTGAAGGAATGCAGAGAGGCCTGGGTCCTGGAGAAGGTAGGTCAGGGCTGAACCTGATGAATCTGAGTCAGGCAGGGACCGGGGAGTCACGCGCTGTGGAGGCTGCAGCCTCTAAGGTCCCGGGAGGCGGGACAGCCCCGCCCCCCAGTCTTTCTGCAGCCACCCTCTGGGATGGGCTTCCACACATGTGCACTCCTGTGGCCCAGGGGTTCAGGAGGTCAGGGTCCTGACTGCACCGCCTCTTGGCAGTGAAAGGGCGCTCACTGCCCTCTGGACCCCTTGATCCCAGGAGAGCTGTTTGGAGCACAGACAGCCTCCAGCTCTGCATCGTGTTCTGGACGACCCTGCTGTGAGGCTTGTAGCAAATCACTAGACCTCTCTGTGCCTCAGCTTCCTTATCCAGAAATCAGGGCTACACAGGTCACAGGATAAGGATCTGTGGGTCATCCCACAACACATGGAACTTGCTGACCGTCCCACCCAGATAAAGCCACCAGAGATGAGGATGGAGAGGAGGGTGATGGTGAGGAAGGTGCGGCCGGGACGGGGTGACAGCAGGGGTGGGTGGGGGCTCACCTCTCCAGGCCTCCATCCTCCAGGTCTCGGAACTCCGACTTGGTCCAGGTGGAAAACTTCTCTAGAATATAGGCAGCCAGTCCCACGGGAGAGTCATTGAGAGCGCAGCCTGGAGTGGGAAGAAGCGAGGGAGCGACTCAGGCCTGGGGCCAGGGAGCTGGGCGTCAGGACTGAGGGGTGGCATGGGCCCCCCAGAGTGGCAGGAAGCCCAAGTCGGAGCACAGCTCTGCCCCAGCTCTCAGGGTACTCCTGCGCCCCACTTACTTAACCCTCGGCCCGAAAGAAGGGACAATACCTCCACTCCCTCATGGGGATTCATTCCCTATAGGGGCAGCTTCCTGCAAACTGAAGGGTCTATGACTCTGGGTTTTGTTAGACCCAAATGAGAACTATATCCGAATGCCATTTTTTAAAAGGTGGGCTTTTTGTTTATATGCTATGCTTAATGAAAAATGAGAAACCACCTAGAAGTCTAAAATAGGGGATCAGTTATAAGTAAATACTGACCCACCCTAAGCTAAAATACTGGGCAGGCATTAAAAATGGCTGGGACGCCAGCACAGATGAATCTCACGAAGACAAGACTGAGCAAAAGGAGCCAGACTCAAAAGAATCCTACTGTAGGATGCCATTTCATACAATGTGCAAAAACAGGCAGGGCCACTGTCTGTCAGACGTCAGGAGCGTGGTTACCCCGGGGCGGGGTGGTGGGTAGTGCCTGGAAGAGGCCACAGGGGCTTCTGGGCTGGTGGGTCATGTTCTGTTTCTTGACGTGAGTGCTAGTTATATGGACAGATTCCACTTAGGAACATTCATCAACCCAACTGTTCGCAAGCTCTCTTGAAGGCTGGGGGGAGTGGCGGTGGGGACGGACGAGAGGTCACAGGTGACTGGCTTTTCCACTTTGTGCTTTTTGCAGGTTTCAATTTTTTGACACTGAACATAGATTACTTTTATCATCAGAGAAAAAAATCTGGTTTTAGAAAGCGGTATGATTATTATCATGAGCTCCTAATGTGTGTAGGAGAGACTATCATGAAAACTTTATAAATGACTCTGAAATGGGCAAAGCGACTCCTGGGCGTCCTCTGAGTGGGACTCGGAGTTACCTAGGGGACCCTTCTGGGTCATCTGATTTATTGGGGTCCCCTCTGCTCTTGTCCTCCAGCTCTTTGACAACTCTGTAAATTGTAGAAAACTGAGAGTAATGCAAACGGTTCTTGTTCACAGAGAAGCAAATGAATTTTGTCCAGAGAGTAAATCTTAAAATTTCTCATCACAGGGAAAAAAAATACTTTTTTTTCTTATATTTATATGAGATGGTGGAGGCAAACTAAACTTATTGTGGTAATCATGGCACGTTATACGTAATTCCAGGCACGATGCTACACTCCGTAAACATAGACAGTGCCGTCACTCAGTCACATCTCAAAAAAAAGCTCAAAGGAAAAAATTCTGTCCAGTGCAGATTTAGTTGATGACTAGTCTGTGCGTTTTGGCAAATTTCACGTCGATTAGCAAATTAATTTTAGTGTTCCTAATTGCCTTTGAATTGCTTTGTGTTGTTTTACGTTTTACCTGGTCCTTTATTAATTAATGAGTTAAAATCTACATGTGTTCATTCTGTATTTTTATCAATGTATCTTTTTAAGTGTTTTCATCTTTTTTTAAGGTAATCATCCCTCAACAGGGCCCTGGGGGCAGAAATGGTTGCTGGGTCCTCCCTCACTGTCATGGGGAGCTCTCCCCAGGTGCGGGGGCACCTCTCTCCATCCCCCACAGTCCTAGAGCTGAAAGCCCCCAGGCTTCTCCTCCCCCATTGCTCTCCATCCTTCTGCTTCTTCCTGGAGGATGCAGGCTCAGGGATGGAGGAATCAAGCGTCAAACCATGAGGAGTATTGAATCCACGAAATGGAGTTGTTTGGGGATTTGACGACCATGCGTCAACTCACTTCCGTGGTGAGATGCAGTCTATGGGTCGAAGGGGCCCGAGTTCTTCACAGGAGTTTGCAGCTGTGAGCAGCGTCCTGCCCTCACCCCCTGGGGAAGAAGGCCCCGGGGCCGGGCTGCCCCCAGTGCTCACCCACGGTGTCGGGCTTGGTGGCCTGGATGTGCATGTAGCCGCTCTCCCTCATTAGGCTGTAGAAGACCTTCTCCTTGAAGGGGTACATCAGCTCCACATCCTTTTGGGTGTAGCCGAAAAGCCCCGCGAAATGCCGTCCCAGGGGAAGGGTCAGGGTGTAGAAACTTCTTAAAACGAAAGCCATGTTCAAGTGCAGGCCTTTCACGTGGCTGAGGGCAGAGAGGGGCGAGGTGAGGCCGGGCTGGCATCAGGGAAAGGGGGAGGGAAGAGACAGAGGAGGAAGGGGCCACCAGGCCGAGGAGCACAGAGCCAGCCCCCTTCAGCATCTGCCCCTCTGGAGGGGCCACCTGAGGTGGAGGAGCGGGTTGGGAAGAAAATACAGAGTTTCTAGAAAGTTCCAGTCAGCTCTCCCAGGGCTTGGTCCATCAGAAAGGTCCACTCTCTGACCTTCCCTTCCTCTAACAGGCCCTCTCTGCCTGGGCATCTGGCCCACAGGCACCAACCGTGTGTGACACCGAATGGAGGGTGGATCCGTGTCGAAGTGCCCCTGGTGGAGCTGAACGACAGGGGCCCCTCCCTCCTCTCCCCTGGGCCCACAAACATCCTGCCTGGCAAGGGGGCGCTCCAAGGCTCAGAGACTATGCCCAGGCAGGGCCTGGCATGCATAACCCTGCACGCTGCACAGATGTCCGCCTCATAGAGGCTGTGTGCGCGCGCACACACACACACACACCTGAAAGGGATCCTCACCTGGGCACCAGCTGGGCTATGTTGGTACAGATCAAGGCCCCCCAGTCCCCTCCTTGAACATAGAATTCCTGGAAGCCCAGCCGCAGCATCAGCTTATAGAAGATCCTGGCAGTGGCCACGGTGTTAAAGCCTGGTTGTGAGGGGAGGAGAACAGCGTGGAGTCACTCCCTGGGTCCTCCCAGCATCCTGTGACGTTCCTCATACCTGCCCTGCCCCGGGCTGAGCTAAGAGCAGCTCACAGGAGGTGAGAAGGGATCCTGGGTGCCCAGGGCCTGCCCTGGTAGAGAGGGAGAGTGAGTGGACAGCCAGGCTACGAGGGCAGGTGACAGGCTAAGGCCAGCCCCGGGGGACCTCTGTGGGCCCACACGGCATGCGGGGCTTGGTCAGCCTGGAACCGGCCGGGCCCAGAGGTGGACCTGCCCCTGCGTGATGAGCCTGGTGGAACACTAGCGTCCAGGCCCTGGAGCCAGCACTAGACAGTCGAGGCCTCGACCCTGAGAGTCGTGACTCGGCCCGGTCTCTCGCCACCGCACTCCTCCGGTCCTGAGAGGACATGCTGGCCTTCGGGTGTGACATAAATGCCCTCCTTGCTTCTCCTCCCTCCAGTTTCAGACCCTCCTTCCTGGGACTTTCCTCTGCCCCCGCCAGTGGCCCCCTCATCCTCCCAGGAGGGACTGGTGGCTGAGGCACGGTGTTCCGTGGCCCCCAGCGGTCCTCGTACCCTTCTTGGAGGACGCCTCTGAGAAGCCGTAGCCAGGAATGCAAGGGCAGATGACTTCAAAAACATGCTCGTCGCCCAGGCCGTGGCTCTTGGGGTCAGTGAGGAACGGGATGATCTTATAAAACTCGTAGAAGGAGCCGGGCCAGCCGTGCACCATCAGCAAGGGCTTTGGGGTGCGGCCAGAGGGCAGCTGCGGGGGCTTCACGTGGATGAAGTGGATGTCCAGCCCTAGGGGGACAGAGCAGAGTCAGGGCAGGGCAGAGGGTGCAGTCCCCAAGACGGCCCTCAGGGTCTCAGGCCAGGCTCTGCCCCTTCCGGGGCTCAGAGGGCCCCCAGAGGGTGGATCACAGCGATACCAGCAACCTTGGTTGAGCGCTTCCCCCCGGGCTCCAGCCACGTGGTGCCCTGCTCAGCCTTCACAGCCACCCTGTGAGGGGGATCCTGTCATTAGGCCCCTTTCACCCCAGAACATGAGCCCGTGCAGCCAGCGCCGGGCTGCTGGAGCACCAGCACTGCTGTGTTCCCAGAGCCCAGAGCAGCCCTTGGCCCACGGCGGGGCTCAATGACCACTTGTTCAATAATTTACAAATTAGGGGAAAAGCTCTTTATATCCAGCAACAGACAATTACATAGATTATAGTTTAACCGTATACTGGAATACAATACAGTCATTTAAAATGACAGTGTAAATATGTATTTATCCAACATGGAAAACAGTTCCATACATACTGCTAAGCAGTAAAAGTGAATTATCAAGTCATAGCCACCGCATGGTCCAACTTCTGTAAAGCCTCACATATATGCATATATTCGTACTGTGAGTATATGGATTCCAAAGTCTGGAAGGATAAACTACAAAAATGTAAAAAGTAGCTCTCTCTTTTTACAGAATTTCAAGTGAATCATCTTCCTTTTTGTGTCATCTGTACTTTATCATTTTTTGACAATGGAGAAATTTTTTAAAGTAGAGGGCTGGCCACCTGGAATACCATCCTAGGCAAGGGCAACGGAATAGATCCCAGGGGTCTCCAGAGTCCCTGTGAGAGCCCCTCCCTAGGAAGTGGCCCAACAGTCCCTGGTGTGCACGGTCAACCCAGCCAGGGGGCTGTCACACCTGGAGCCCTCCGCCACAAGGGCTGACGTTGACAGCACGGTCTAGCTAAGGTTCTGGTAGAAAACAGAAAAAATACACAAACCAAAGGGGAAAAGTCACCTATAATCTCACCATCTGAAGAGAACACTGCGTTGTCCTTCCAGACTTTTTTAAAAAAATAAATTTCATATTTTGAAATAGTTTTAGATTTATAGAAAAATAGTGACAATAGTACAGGGCATTCCCATCCACCCTGACCCAATTTCCCCTGGTATTAACACCTTCTGTTGCTATGGAACACTTGTTACATTTTGCTACAATAGATGAACCAGTACTGATAACGTTGTTATTAACTAAACTCCGGACGTTATTCAGATTTCCTTAGGGTTTTTTTTTTGTTTTTATTCATTTTTTAATTTTGTGATAGTAAGAACATTGAACATGGAATCTACCCTCCTCACAGTGTGTAAATGTGCACGACAGTACTGTTGTTATCTGTAGGTACAATGTAACACAGCGGACCTCCAAACTTCCTCACCCTGCATAACTGAAACTTTACGCCCGTTTATCAGCGACTCCCCATTTTCCCCACCTCCCATTCTACTCTCTGCCTTTACGAGCCTGACAATTTTAGATACCGCATAGAAGCGGAATCATGCAGTATTTGTCCTTCTGTGACTGGCTTATTTCACTCAGCATACTGTCCTCAGGGTTCACCCATGTTGTCACATACTGTAGGATTTCCTTCTCTTTTAAGGCTGAATAATATTGGTATATACATACAGTGGAATATGACTCAGATTGCCTTAGTTTCTACCTAATGTCCTTTTTCTGTTCTAGGATCCCATCTGGGAGACCACATTACCTTAGTTGTCATGTCTCCTTAGGCTCCTCTTGGCTGCGACAATTCAGACTTTATTTTAAATACTTAGAGAACACAACTTTCTTTTAACAAAAATAGACCTCTACATTCATTCTATTTTGGAACCTTCTTTTTTTCACTTAATATATCCTGCGTGTCCTTCTATGTTGCTAAGTTTATTCTCATTCTAAAGTTTATTTTAGTATGGGATCTTACCTCCTTTGGAACACGCTGCATGACGTGAGGTTATTTTTGATTCAAACTCTACCCCATTATCCTTTGAGCTGAAATTAGGGAAAAAGTGCACACATGTGTACATTCTCGCGTGTGCACGGGCCATCCTGCAAGCGCATATGAGAGAAGCAAAAGCTGGTGGCTGGGCGAAGGGCCCAGGGAGATTTTCTTTTCACTGAGTATCCTTCCATACTTTTTGAATTTTAAAAATTAAGAAAAATGTTAAAAGCCCATACTTCCTAATTTGCCCTAAGAGGCCCCCCTTCCCTTTGAGGAGGAAACGCTCTCCCGGTTTCTCAACAGGTCTGTGGGGCCCACAGATGCCCCATGCCCAGGCTGCTGGGTCAGAATCGAGGAGCAGAGCAGGGCTCAGAGGGCAGCACTGGGCCTGGCGGGGCAGTGAGGGGAGGGTGTGGGATGGGGGATCACGGCCCAGCGCCCGAGCTGGGACAGCGGCCGGGGGCGAAGGAAAAAGAGACAGGCTGGGGGTCTGGAGAGCTAGGTTCTGGCCCTGACCCTCTACCTCCCTGACTCTGGCAACACCCTCCTCCTCTCTGGAGGTGACAGGCTGGGCTTCCACTGAGGCCTCCGAGGCCGCCACCTGCTCTCAGACTCTCTGAGAACAGAGACCGCCCTGTGGTGGGCGGCCCAGGACGGACATGTGAAGCTCATCACAGAACAGAGAAGTGACAGGAACAGGGAAGCCCGATAATGAGGCCAGTAGAGACCAGGACAGAACGCGGGGGCTCAGAGGCTGAGGCTTGAGCAGCCCGGGGCACAGGGGTCAGTGCAGGGGCAGAGAGGACCCCGAAAAGGCCTAAACATGAGGGAGGAGGATGGCAGCAGAGAGAGAGCAAGGAGGGAGGCCCTCTTAGACTGACCCCAGCCTGGGGAGCCAGGAAAAGAGAAGTGCTGAAGGCTCGCTGGCCGGGGTGGGGCGGCCAGCTGGCACTGTGGGGGCTGGACAGAGAGCAGGTGGGCCCAGCAGGAGGGCTCCACACTGCAGGGACCAGGGCCGAGGGCGCTGCCAGCCTGGGGAAGCGACTGAGGCGCAGTGGGTTCAGTCATAGCAGGCAGCTGTCTGGGATGGACCCAAGGCCAGAAATCGCCCCCTCTGGAGCACTTGCACCCTGTGAGAGGGTTTGTGTTGTAAACACTCAACACGCTGTGGTGTCCTGAGGAACAGTGGAGATGGTCCAGTGGGGTAGGCTTTCCCACATTTGCAGCCTCTAAAACAGCCCTTTTGTGCCTCTTGTCTCTGGGTTTTTGAACAGGCTGTTCCCTCTTCCTCCTGGACCACTTTCCCCACACACTTGCCAAACTCCTAGCTATCCTTTAAGTCTCAGTTTAGATGCCACCTCCTCCAGGAAGCCTTCCCTCACACTCTCGGCAGCATGGGGGGCTCACAAAGCTCCCGGGGCCTCCTCCCTCAGAGCACCCCTCACCGTGGGCTGTAATTGCCCCTGAGCAGCCTGCAAGCTGTGAAGGCAAAGACCCTGTCCTCTCTGACTCCATGGCCCCAACCCCAGCAGAGTGCCTGGGTACAGGGGTACCCTGTCAATATCTGCTGGATGGGCACTAAAGAGCGGGGGCAAGAGAGAGATCCGAGTCAACCCACGGACGCGGGGCAGTCTCGACCAGGGGGCCCGATGGCGGTCTTTGGAAATGACACACGAGGCACTGTGTGCACTCGGGTTTGGAGGAAGCGGCTTAGATTCTATTGGGCTCAGGACAAAAGACAGCAAAGTCCCCTAAAGGGCACAGCAACACTCAGCTTATATTTAAAATGATTCTTCAACTTATTACAGTTACAGATTTCAAGATCTACTTCTTCATCAAGCATTTGAGTTCAACTTGCAAATATCATTCCATATATTTCTTAATCTAGCAGATGCTGACAGCCATTCTCCAGGGAGCTTGGATTCGTAGGTGGTTGCATTTCTCTACTTGCTCAATGACACCCCTTTAAACATTGTATCATTTTAATTTCCTTGTTAAGAACTTCAGTTGATCTGACCGACCCATACATCTTTCACATACTTTAAGTAATTCTTAGAATTTTAATAAATTAAATTTATAAATATGGTGAGGCTTAAATCTTCCAATACTGCATACAAACTCAGGAAGATTTCCGTATAAAATCACAGATCTAAATCTGCTACTTAATTACACATTTAAAATTAGAACTCAAAAGTTTTATCTGTTGCTTGAAAAGGCCAAATTCTCTTAAACATTACCGTTATTTAAAATTCCAAACATGCACCATTTCTTCAACATAAAAAATTAATAGTATGGCAACACACAGAATAGGAGGAAATATTTGCAAATCACACACCCAATACGGGATTAATATCCAGAATATATGGAGAACTCCTAAAACTCAGCAACAACAGCAAAACAAACAACTTGATTCAAAAACGGACAAGGGATTTGAATAGACATTTCTCCAGAGAAGATATGCAAATGGCCAAAAAGCACATGAAAAGATGTTCAACATCATTGATCATTAGAGAAATGCAAATCAAAACCACAATGAGATGCTACCTCACACCCCTTAGGATGGCTACAACTTAAAAAAAAAACCAAAAACAGAAAATAACAAGTATTGACAAAGATGGGGAGAAACTGGGCCTCACCCATTGCTGGTGGGAATTTAAAATGGTCCAGCTGTTGTGGAAAACATTATGACAGTTCCTCAAAAAATTGAACATAGAATTACTATTTGACCCAGCAATTCTGCTTGTGGGTCTATACCCAAAATAACTGAAGCAGGAAGATGAGCAGATGTTTGTACACCCATACTCATAGCAGCATTATTCACTACAGCCAAAAAGTGGAAGCAACCCAAGCGTCCATCGACAGAGAAACGGATAAACAAAACGTGGTTCAATACACACAAAGGGTTATTATTCAGCCTTAAAAAGGAAGGAAATTCTGACATGTGCTTCAACATGGATGAACCTTGAGGACATTATGCTGAGTGCAACAAGCCAGCCAGAGGGACAAATTTTCTGTGATTCCACTCACATGAGCTACTCAGATACAGAATTCAGACTTAAATTCATAGAGACAGAAAGTGGAATGGTGGTTTCCAGAGGCTAGGGAGAGAGGAAAATGGGAGTTACTGTTTACTGGGTACAGAGTTTCTGTTTTGCAAAGTAAGAAAAGTTCTGAAGGTGGATGACAGTGACAGTTGCATAGCAATGTAAATGTACTTAATGCCACTGAACTGTGGCATTCACTTGACAGTGTTCACTTAATGATTAAAATGGTCAATTTTATGTTATGTATATTTTACACAATTAAAAATAAATAAGTAAAAATTTTAAATTAACAGCATGAGTTTGATTTTCTTAAACATTTCTAAATTTGATTCTAAATCTTTCTGGGATTAAAAAATGCTTTTCCACTAAGGAAACTATCACTTCATCCCAAGTGATCTTGAGGTTACCTTCCCAAGAAAATTTTGAGAGACACCCTCTCTTCCAGGTGAAGTGGTGTGACAACCTATGATCTAGTTGGGACATGAGGTTTAGAGATACAGAGACAGAACAACGTTTCTTAGGACCTCGACTGGCAGGCTGAGTACCCTTTAACAGTCACAATATGGTGGACTCCAAAACCTCAAGGAGGGGCTGAGCTGACCAAGGCCATTCCCATCTCTCAAAGACTGTTCCACCACTCGACTGGATCCTGCATTTCTTTGGTTTTTCAATTATTTCCTGTCTAGCTCTAAAGACCATAGATTTGTGGGATTTTGCAATATTTTTGCATCCTGGTGAGGTTACACCTTATAAATACGTTTCAGTGACCAAAAACTGGGTTCTGGGTCTCCCCAGCTTCGTCTAAGTCGGGCGTCTAAGAAGGCCGTTCCTGGGACGTACGATGCCCTCCGGCTGGTGTTTTGGAAACGTACCTTCAATCTTGGTCTTGAAGTGGGGGTATCTGTTGAGAATCTCCACCTGTTTCTTCCAGTCAAATTCATTCCGCCAGTAGGAGACGATTTGCTTCAGATAGTTGGAGTTGAAACCGTAGTGGAAGCGGCTGTCCTCCAATGGCGGGGTCAAACGGGCCTTGTCGATCCTCTGGTGTAAGTCCTGGAGCAAAACGCAGGACCCCAAGGGGACGGGGTGGGTGGGGCAGAGCACAAGAGAAACTCTGTTTCCAGAAGACAGAGCTCACGCTGCAGCCACAGGACACTGTGCCACAGAAGAGGCCAAGCCAAGCTCATGGGAGAGCGGGAGGGGAGCGGGCGTCGGTCTGGAGGCCGCGCTCAGGGTGTCAGGCTTGTCCCAGAAGAAACCTCCTGTTCCCCACGACAGCGGCTCTTCCCACAACATATGTGTCCTCACTTTCGACTCCAGGTTTACCTCTCATCTCTCAGTTTTTAAATGTATGAACAATACACAATACGTATCTTTAAGTTTTCTAGCCTTAGCAGGTAACATATAGCAGGGGCTGGCAAATCTTTTTGTAAAGGGTTAGAGAGTAAATATTTTAAGCTTTTTGAGCTGCAACTACTCCACTCTGTCCGTGTAGTGTGGAAGCAGCCGTGGACAATATGTGGACGAATGGACGTGGCTGTTTTCCAATAAAACCTTACTTATGGACACCGAAATTTGAATGCCATATAATTTTCACATGTCATGAGAAATTATTCTTATTTTGATTTTTTCCAACCGTTTAAAGATGTAAAAACTATTCATAGCATGGGGGCTGTACAAAAACAGGTGGCCGGGTGGATGCGCCCCATTGACTCAATGATGCATTATAACTCAGTTGGTATGAAAATTAGAGACCAGGAGAGACGGCGCAAGTCTGATGGGTGAGCGTGAGGCCACTGAGACCAGCCTTGCTGGGGGAAGTTCAAGTCCACGCACAGAGATCTCAAGTGTTGCCGTTCCCAGGGTTTCCTCCCAGCCACCTCAGTCACCCCCAAGCAGATTTTAGAAATCTTAGACCCGAGTCTAAGAACCCACGAAAGAAGTTATCCTCAGGGCTCAGCCTCTGTCATAAATGGCGAGGCCTTATCAAGTCCCACCAAGGGAGCAGCAGCCTGGTTTCTCTGGGGTGCAGCCTAGTTTCTGTTTTTTCAATCCCATCCTCCTCGGAACTCTCCTGACTTTTTTCTCACCACTTTTCATGGCATTTATCCCTATTAATCTTCTAGTTAACTTTTCTCTGCGCACACTTCTTTTCTCAACTATTGGACTCTGAGCTATTTGACTCTCTCTTCTTCCAAGCCCCCAGCTATGTGCCTGCACACAGTAGGTACTCACATACCCACAGAATGAAAGCGAGAATGGGTGGGGACATCCCAGCTCCCTCCCACCCTCCCGGCCCAGCTCAAGCCTAGCTCTCAGATCAGCCCACCCCGCCAGTCACAATCATGGTTACGGTCATGGTCACGGTCATGGTCATGGTCACATCCTTCCTGCCTCCAGCGCAGTGCGGAGGAGGGGGCAGTGGCTTTGGAATGAGACAGCTCTGAGTCCAAACCCTTCTGCCTATCATCTCGGTCACCTTGGACAAACGGCTTTACCTCTCTGAGCTTCAGTTTGTGCATGTGTAAGATGCAACAATAGTCTTCAGCCTACAAGACTCCTGCAGGGACTGAGTGTGACCACGAGTGGCTGACACACAGTAGGTGCTTAACCAACACTGGCCCTGCCACAGGTTTTCTGTGCTTCGGCATTTTATGTCGCCATGGTCTTGCCTTCTCTTAGGATCTCCGCCCAGGCCCTGACGAGAACCTGCTCACTTTCTCCTACAAGCACAGGCGGGGCACAAAGGAGGCAAAACAGCTGCTTTCTGTGACCTTTGATGCATGTAACTGGGTCCAGCTGGCACCCCCTCTTCTGCCTAGTCACTGCCCGGCCTTGGGTAGGGGAAAGGAGACAGAAGAGGGAAGGAGAAGAAGGGAGACGACGGGCAGAGCAGGTGAGCTGGGTACACCTCTCTGGGGCAACTGCACCTGCCCAGGTGCACCTGGGAGAAGAGCAGACTATAAAAAAACCCTCCCAAGAGGGGCCACTTGCCAAGGCCTGGGCCCTCCCCAGCCCCAGCCTAAGGCCCAACCTGGTTACAGGGAAACCGCAGAAGGGGCTCCCTGGCCCTCCCGTCTCTCAGCTCTGCTCAGAAAAAGGAGCCTTACGTTGATCTCCTCATCTGACGTTTCCACCTTGAAAGGACGGATGCTCTCGTCCTCCCGGCCCGTGGGCCTCGACCCAGGCCCCCACCACCCATCTTCAAGCGGCAAAGTTTCCTCCTTGTCCCTGGAGACGAACCAGTAGATGACAAAGCCCAGAACGGAGGTGAGCAGAATTTCCAGCCACATGACTCCTGTGGAGTGGATAGAACCCATTAGCAACAGAGGCCACCCAGCCAGACCTCGACCCCCCGCCAGAGAGGCCAAACTTCCAATTTCTCTCCCACCCAATCCCTGATTTTATGTCCTTTTGCCCTAAAAAGTAACATAAGCATAGTATAGAAAGATTGGAAAACAATAGAAAAAGAGACAAAAGTCACCCATTATCCTACTGAGCTATGAAATCTACTAATCAAATTGGGAAAAAATGAAGCCGGGTTGGCTTCTGCATAACCCTGGTGTTGGGGGCTGCATTCCTGAGGCCCCAAGTTTCTCTGAGGGGCCTTCTGCTCCAGAAGCTTCTGAGAAGCCTCTCCCACCCTTGGGCCCCCTACCCCTACCGGAGAGCAGCGACTTCTCTGAGTGGTGGGCTCAGGAGAGGGAATGGGGCTGAGGCTCAGCCCCTCGCTGTCTCTCTCTGAGAGGGGCCTGTCCTCGGGATGTATGTAAGCGGCAAGGGGACAGGTTTGAAGGTTAAGTTCAATTCGGGGCGGGGGTGGGGTGGGGAGAGGGAGGAAGAGTCTTAGGCAGCCCAAACATGGCCACACATCTCAGCTGGGTTTTGTTTGACAGCCTTATTGACACATGATTCACAGAGCACATAATCCACCCATTTAAAGTGTACAACCCCGGGGCCGGCCCCGTGGCCGAGTGGGTTAAGTTCGCGCGCTCCGCTTCGGCGGCTCAGGGTTTCGCTGGTTCGACTCCTGGGCGTGGACATGGCACCGCTCACCAAGCCATGCTGGGTTGGCGTCCCATATGCCACAACTAGAAGGACCCACAACTAAAAATACGCAACTATTTACCGGGGGGCTTTGGGGAGAAAGAGGAAAAATAAAATCTTTAAAGTGTACAACCCGATGATTTTTAGTAGATTCACAGATTTGTGCACACGTAACCACAGTTGTAGAACATTTTCATCGCCACAAAGAGCAACTCCATCCCCATTAGCTATCACCCCCGACTGCCCCCTGCCCCACCCCAGGCCCTAAGCAACCCCTAATCTACATTCTGCCTCTATAGAGTTGCCCATGACAATTTGTATAAACTCAGCTGTTTTAATCCCCATTTGCCTGATTCCTGTGTCTTTTTTCTCAGAAAGGGAAAAAAGAAGAGCTTAGTTCCTGCAAACCAATACCAGGCAGACCAACCGTGGCCCAGCATTGTTTTCTTCCGCATTCCCAGAGAAGGAACCCACGGGAGCTTCCAGCTCACGGAAACGTGCATGGGCGCAGACACGGTGCTCGTGCCAGAGCCAGCTGAGCTTCTGCTGGACGCAGAGCAGTTAGGACCCAAGTGGAGGGGAAATGATCGTGTCTCAGACAAGGCCTCGGTAGAGCCCCTCCCCGGCTCCAGCCCTGTCTTGGAAACTGAGGCAGGAGGAGGACCCTGCTAGGAAACCCACCCTACTGTGTCCTCTATTTGCCACAGGGCCTTGCTGGGGGCTTGCTGAGGCCCTGAGGTCTGCTCCTGGCAGGAGCTGCCCCTCTAAACTGAGAACTGGGCCACTGGGGGCCATTTCTTGAAATATTCGTCCATAGTGGTCCTTAATGAAGGTTCTGGACAGACCTTCCTGCTGAAACCGAGGACAAAGGAGCGAAAATTTCCCGGGATTAGGGTGAAACTGTGCCTTGCACTCACAGGGTTAACGTGAGAAACAAAATAACCAAAGTTTCTGAGCTCACCTTGCAGAACAGCAGGAGGACCGCTGATAAGAGAGGAGCTTGTGACAGCCTCCGGCCTGACTAAGCAACTTGCAGGAATATTGAGAAGCTAAAACGACTGACTGTAAACTCTAGACGTCAAAGACTGAAAATCCACCATGTGCAACATGTAGAACAGATGGTCACGCCTGTGCAGAGGACTCTTCAGCCCCCAAGGCCACATGCTCCCCCTCCCCTACCTAAAACCCCAAACAAAAACGCTTGCTTGGAGCTTTTCAGGGAGTTCAGGATGATAGCGTTAGCTGCCTTTTCTCCTTGCTCAGGACTGTGCAATGACAAAATTCCTACTTTCTTCCCCTACACCCGGAGTCAGAGATTGGCTTGCTGTGCAACAGGTGAGCGAACTCACTTCAGGTTTGATATCAATTTGGCAACCCAGATGGGACAATGTCCCAAGTGCACATCTCACCTGTGGCACTCTGGCCTCTGGGTAAAAGCTGCTCTTGGAAGCTGTCCTGCAGCTGCCTGAGCCCCTTGTCTCAGGGACAGCCACAAGCGACTGGACGCTGGCCAGACGTTGCTTGGTGCTTTTGCTTTGGTGGTGGAAGAAACTAGGTTCAGGGCTTAGGAAGACGTCTCTTGTGAGTAGATGGCAGTTTTTGTTTTTGTCCATGTGCTAACCTTTTCCAACAGGACCAGCCAGAAATAACGGGAATCTGGCAGCCCTCTGGGCTCCACTTGTGTTAAGGTCGAGACGGCTCAACCAGATTGGGTAAGTCCCCCAGTATGCACACCAAGGTCCCTTGTCCTTGCTCATTTGGGAATATCTGTGGGGCGGATCTTCATTTGTTGGGCACCCCCTGAGTGTAGGACACGTACTAAGCTGGGACTGGAAGCACTTTGGTTTTTGGGTTTGGTTTTGGTTTCTTTGTTCTGGCTTCCATTTGCTGGCCGAGGGTTTCTGGGAAAGCACGGTTGTTTGATCTCTGGTTGTTGTTTGTCTGTCCTTTTAAAAGTGTTAACAAGAGAGGTGCCACATCTATTCCACCTAAGAGCCTGTTGGGAAAAAGTTTGACTCACTGGTCGACCTATAGTTATAAACCAATGTCTAAAGAGGGATGATTTTCTTTTGTCACACCACATGGCCACAATCATCTTTAGACTCCAGAAGGGAAAAAAATGGCCCAACAATGGGATCTTAAGTTGGAAAATTTTTTGAGAGCTCTCATCACAAACAGCTGTTTTATTGGTACCTATGAAAAGACCAAATTAAAAGAAAAATACAATGACTACTCTTAAGAACTTAAACTTAAACTCATGGTCTTACAGATGCTAATGAAAACATTAAGTTAACAAAGAAAAATCAGAAAGGGAAGAGTCACAGGACTCATCCCAACAGGATGGAAATCTTTAACTAGTTATTAAAAGGAAAACAGGGGGCAGTCAGGTGGCGCAGCGGTTAAGTGTGCACATTCTGCTTCTTGGCGGCCCAGGGTTCGCCGGTTCGGATCCTGGGTGCAGACATGGCACCACTTGGCAAGCCATGCTGTGGTAGGCATCCCACATATAAAGTGGAGGAAGATGGGCACGGATGTTAGCTCAGGGCCAGTCTTCCTCAGCAAAAAGAGGAGGATTGGCAGCAGTTAGCTCAGGGCTAATCTTCCTCAAAAAAAAAAAAAAACGGGATCAATGGACTAGACATGAATAAAGTTAAAACGAAGGTTTTAATAAAACACTGCCTAAGGTTGGATGGGCTAAAGGGACCCCTTATTGGCTCCCCAACATTAAAGGACATCAGATAGGCCTCTTCTATTTACCCCAGTTTGAAAAAAAATTAAAAAGCCAGAAGGCAGAAATCACAATAAGAAAGCTGACCAACAATTATTCGGTGCAATAGTTAGGCTACCAAGGTTAATAAGACTATAAAGATTAAAGTGTTTAACAAGTGTTTTATATATATATATATATATATATATATATATATATATATATATATAGTATTATATCAACTTTGCCCGGATTTTTTTTTTAAAGTTTGGCACCTGAGCTAACATCTGTTGCCAATCTTCTTTTCTTTCTTCTTCTTCTTCTCCCCAAAGCCCCCCAGTACATAGTTGTATATTTTAGTTGTGGGTCCTTCTAGTTGTGGCATGTGGGATGCCGCCTCAGTGTGGCCTGATGAGCAGTGCTATGTTTGTGCCCAGGATCCGAACTGGTGAAACCCTGGGCCGCCAAAGCGGAGCATGTGAACTTAACCCCTCGGCCACGGGGCCGGCCCCTGCCTGGATGTTTTTTTGGAAATAGATGTCACACCTGGCTGGAAATGCTTCCCCTACACAGTACTGTAATACCAAAACTTGCTAATAAAATTCTAATATGTTAGAATTAAACTTAAAATTAAGATATAGTTTTGTAAAAATCGGTATATTTAAATGGGGCAATTTCAGTTTACCCAAACTGATGTATTTACATATACAATTGGAAAAAGCCAGCTACAAAGTTAAATAACTAATGGGAAGCCTGTTTTAATCTTTTGAGGCTTCTAAATAAAATCAGGAGTGCTTTACTGCCTCTTTAAAAGAAAATAAATAATTAAACATGCCAGTAGCTAAAGATGAATCTGCTGCTCGTCTCTCCTCTCTTGCTGAGCTTCCCCACTTCAACTCCCCCGAGATTCCTAATCTAAAAATTAAGCAAGAAAAATAAGTAAACTTTTGAGATAATTTAAAATTGTAACAACCTCTCTGGGGAACCTCTGTTTCAGAGGATTCCACCTTAAGGGTCACGCTGAAAAGAGAGGATTCAAAATCTCTCATGATGGAATGCAGTCTTTAATTAACACACAGAAACGTCTAAGAGACAAAGTTGTTTAACATGATAAAATTAACCTTTGATAACTGAGAGCTTACTTAAGTCTGCTGGTTTAATTTAAAATAGACATGTCCTCAGAGTTATCAGCCTTGGATATGATGCAGACGTGTTGTCTCTGTTATAAAATGTGTCAGCAAAAGTAATAACTTAGAATAATAGCAGATTTTGTTTGATGTCTCATGAAGTTTCTGCAGGCAATCTAAATATAATTGTTGAGAAGAGGTAAACTAAATAGATCTAAAAAGGATAAAAGTTTTGGGGGGTACTTTTTAACAACAATTATGTGTTATGACGTATGTACTTAAAACAACTTAAGATGATGGCTAACTGTTTTAATGTCACGGGAAGTTTTTTGAGAAATCTAAACCTAATTGTTGGGAACAAATGATTTAGACAGATGAAAATGGATAGGAGTTTTTGAGTATAATAATTATGTTTTATGGTCTGTATGCTTGAAAAACAGCTTCCAAAATCTTTTTGGCAACTTAAAACTTTAGAGTTTTGCTAAATTAAATGATAGAAATTTGAGCATCTAGGTCATTGCCACATAAGATAAAATATTAGAAATTGATTACTTAGCATAGATTTGTCTGTCTTTGGTTTCTTACCTCAGAAAAACTGAAAGATGATTAGGTTTATTGATAAACATGTTTTGTGCATGCTGGGGAATTTTCTATGAGAAAATACATGTTTCTGTATACAAGGAAAGTAAAATGTACATTTTCAGTAAAGAATATAAAAAAATAGAGATATTTTTGTTAGTTTTGTTACAAAAGATAAATATGTCCTAAAGTACTGGGGAAAAAAACAAAAAAAGAAAACATGGGACAAATTTTGAATGTAAAAAGTAAGTGACAAAAGGTTTGTGGAAATAAAACCCTGAGAAATTTTGTGCATGGTCAAGCTGGCTGACATTTAAATGAATTCAATTAAATGTATGAGTTTCAACATCAAGGGTAAGCTGGTGCAAAGTTAGAATTTGGCTTTCTCACTCTTAAAGAGATAATGTTCTTAAACTTTTGGTCTGCTCTTGATATGGAGGTTATAAAAGTTTTTTCTTTATTTTTCAGTGAGTCTACCTAAAAGACAGAAAAGCTACGTTTTGTTAAAATAACTTCTTATGTTCAAAGAGACTGAGGTTTCTTTACTGTTTTTTTTTTTAAAACTGTTTAAACTCTCTCTGTTTGCCTTTGACATCTTCTGTTGTCACCTTGATTGAGTGAATAACTAAGCATTGTTTCCTTTTTGACCAAGTGTTTTAAACCCTTTTGATATTTTTGACAAATTCTCCCAAAGTTCGAATCCTGGGTGAAGTATTTCTTTTGACTTAAAAAAAATCTTTGAGAATTTCCAATGGGCCCTAGGACTTCTCAAAGAGTTTATTCTCTCTTTCTAGAAAGAGAGATAATAAACTAATTAGACTTACTTGGTATATTAAATTATATGGGAAGCATTGTCAAATAATTGATGATAAATCTTCCCAGGTTATATTGTGTGGGTAAATGTTATTAATATAAGTACTGTAAAAAATTATATAACATTCCTAACATTCTGATGTGTCTTGGTTATCAATCACAATTCTGGTTATTATCTCAGAGTGTTATATGTCATAGAAGTGGTCAGGTGTCTGTCAATTGCCATTTTTGAATGTTTTGTTATTTATAGATAGTTGTTGTTTTACTCTGATGTTTTTGCAGATGTGTTTCATCTTTAAAAACATTCATGAGGGGCCGGCCCCGTGGCGGAGTGCTTAAGTTCGCGTGCTCCGCTTCGGCGGCCCAGGGTTTCACCAGTTCAGATCCTGGGCGTGGACATGGCACTGCTCATCAGGCCACGCTGAGGCGGCGTCCCACATGCCACAACTAGAAGGACCCACAACTAAAATATGCAACTATGTACTGGGGGGCTTTGGGGAGGAAAAAAAGCAGGGGAAAAAAAAAGAAGATTGGCAACAGTTGTTAGCTCAGGTGCCAATCTTTAAAAAAAAAAATCCATGAAAAGGACTCTGGTGCTTACTCTAGAGTACAGGTTTCTGATAAATTTTCAGACTATAAAACTGAGCTGAGTAAGAAATTATAGAACTGTTACTGAAAAACCTATGGCCTCACAAAACTGCTAACAGATGATCAAGATCAAGAATTAATTATATGAGACTAAATTAATGAGGATGTTTATAATTTTTATGGCTTTTTTTGTTTATGATATTGCTGATTAATGTTTTGTCTTTTTCAGATTTAAGAAAATCTTTTTCTCTTAAGAAACTATGACTTATAACAATTTGTAAACAAAATTAAAGCATTTATTTGTTTTCCCCACCTGATCCCTCCAGAATTTGAAAACTCTTAGTAAGTGCGTGAGTATGGTTATTTTCATGGAAATATAATTGTTTGCATAAGTTCAATAAGAATCTGTTCTTACAGCAGGACACAATTGGAAACACTGGTTATATTACCAAGGCTTTGACTGGAATGTCACATTTGAGAGTAACATACAGGCTCGAATATGACAAGACAGCTTTTGAGGACTAAACATTGACTTTCTGGAATAAAGCCACTTAAAAATATTGGCCAGGTACCTGCTCACAGGGTTCCCAGTAACCTGGTATGGTTGAGTAAAAAATGTCACTCCCTCTGACAGGCGCAAAGAACCCCAGGATATTTTGGGGGACCTCACGAAGAGAGGAACTCACTCAAATCTGTAGGTATTACAGGCAAAGTCTGATGACAAGTTCTTGGTCTAACTTTCCTGGCCTTGAGAGGCCTTTAAAGTTCAATCTGAGATTCTTTATAAAATCTTCTGGCAAAGCAGGAACTAATTAAAAGATCAATTGCTATTCTTGCTGTACTTATGTAAATGATTGGGCCACATTTACCGAAACTAGACTTATTTTGTAAACCAGTGGGTCTTAATTTGGCTATCTTTGATAAAAATGAGGGTAATTCTAGAGAGAAAAATTATGCTTCAATAAAAACTATAATACACATTTGTGGATGTTGTATTTTAGTTCTGTCAATTGTCTCTGAGGTTTATTTTCTACCTGTAAACTGCACTAGATTCTAACTTCTTCTAGTCTCCTGAAATATCTGAGATAACAAATCTCCAAACTAATGTTTTCCATAATTTTCATTCAGAATTTGAAAACTAAACCTGCCCTTTTTCCTGAAGCCCTGCAAACTAAAGCTGAACATCTTGATATAAACCTAAGAAAGATCCACGCCGGCTGCTGTGTAAGCCACTCAGAAAGATACCTGAGAACCTGATGACACCATCAGAGACATTCAAACTGCAAAAGATGCTTTTGACCCTGACTTGAATCTTCTTGATTCGCTGCCCCCTGGGGTCAGGAACTGGTTTATATTTTACTCAACCATTAACCTTGTTTTTTTTTTTTTCTCTAAAAATACTTCTTATTAAATATCTGGTTACTTACTTACATGATACAGGCCTAACTTTGGGAGCCCACCTGCATCACTGCCTTATTAAAAACTGGTTCAATGAGATGAAACAACCTATGCCCCAATTCAGCAGGAAGTAGCTAGATCTGTCGTCACCCCAAACCCCTCAAGAATGAGGAATGATCAAGAGAGATTGAAACCAAGGATAAAGGAGTTAGAATTTCCCGGGATTAGGGTGAAACTGTGCCTTGTACTCACAGGGTTAACATGAGAAACAAAGTAACCAAAGTTTCTGAGCTCGCCTTGCAGAACAGCAGGAGGACCGCTGATAAGAGAGGAGCTTGTGACAGCCCCGCCTGACTCTAATCATCTTGCAGGAACATTGAGAAGCTAAAACGACTGACTGTAAACTTTAGACGTCAAAGACTGAAAATCCACCATGTGCAACACGTAGAACAGATGGTCACGCCTGTGCAGAGGACTCTTCAGCCCCCAAGGCCACATGCTCCCCCTGCCCTACCTTAAATGCCAAACAAAAACCCTTGCTTGAAGCTTTTTGGGGAGTTCGGGATGACACTGTTAGCAACCTGTTCTCCTTGCTCAGCGCTGTGCATTAAGATTCCCACTTTCTTCCCCTACACCCGGTATCAGAGACTGGCTTGCTGCACAACGGGTGAGCGAACTCACTTCAGGTTGATATCACTGATGCCGCTCAGATTCAACCCCCTCTTCTGACCCAGAGCCCTCGTCACCCACGCTTAGACTCCTGTGACAGCTTTCATGGCCGATCTCTCAGGTCACTGGCGCACTTAGAATCCACTGCAGCATTCTTCCTGGGAACCACACCCTGCCTGTCCAACCTTGAACCTCCATCTCCCGCTTTGGGTTGTGAAATCTGAAGTGGTTCAAGGTCTCATTCTCTCCATGTGTACTGATAGCCTAAGCTGTGCTAGGGAGCAGGCCCCTGCTATCCCAGCCGAGATGTGGCACGTGGGGTGAGGGCATGGGCTCTATCCCCAGCCTGAAGACAGGCCCTGGCTTCCATCTTCCAACCCCAAGCACCAACAGTGCCTGGCCCTCTCTGTGTCTGCTGATCAGGTAGGTGGCTGGAACCAGCAGTCCTATAACTAAAACAAGGCAAGGGACAGCGGGTCTGGAGGGTACGTGGGGAGCGTGTGGGAGGAGGCAGAAGCAGAGAGCAGAGCTGCCCCCAGCAGCAGAAGCAGGTGGATGAAGTTCACCTGGCAAGCGGTCACATACAATAGTCTGGAGCTCGGGAGGGCAAGGTCTGTGTCTGTCCTGGTCATTGCCTTGACCTCAGTGCCCAGCATACTGCCTGGCGCAGCACTGTATTCTGCCAATATTTGTGCAATCAGTGTACACAGTGGAAGTAAATAAGACACATTTTTGCACAATGTTGTCAGGGAGCTGCAATCGTAATAAACAACAAAGAACGAGAACCCCTTCAACCTCCCACCAGAGCTTTACAAAGCGCCCTCCTTCCGTGACTCCAGCACAGAGAGGCCGTGAGCACCGCTGTCACCTCCCTTGGATCTAAATGCCCAACTTTTATATCCTGGTCTGCACACAGCGACACCCAAGGGGCCCGCTGCAGGTCCCCCCCCATCCCCACTGCCTTTTTACAATCGCTGGGTCATTCCGACTCAGCAGATCTGATGTGTGTGCAGTGTGGTTATCTCTCCTGGACTTCAAGCAGCAAAATGAGCCAGGCTGGCCCGGGGACGGTGTGTTGAAACGATCAGTGTCCAAGGGTCCCATCTAAACCCACAGAATCAGGACAAGGCGTATTGCGACAGCCCATGCTGGCATGCCCAGGGCAAAGTAACAGATTCAAAGAGAAATTATAAAGCCCTTTGATGCGTACCCTAATTAAGATAAGAATATCAGTACCTGGTTCAAGGATGGTGAGCAGCCACTGATCTCAGATTACAAAGCAGGCTTTAGCGAAGTGTGTTGATCTCTCACCTAGTTCCCTCCCTTTATCTAACAATGGGTCTTAATTGCATACGAGGTAAGGTGTTCAAGGTTAGCCTGCTGCGACAGGCACTGACTGTCTGCAGGTGGCTCTTCAGGGATGTGCTAAACCAGGGTACATGCAAATCCATCCACTCAGGAGCCAGAATTCATTGAACTTGACTTTCCTTTTCACCTATTTGAGGCAAGAATCAGAGCAGGCAAGGGCTTCCCCCAGTCACACTGCAATTGTGAGGATTAGACTTTGTAGCCAAAGCATTCATTCTCCACCTGTCGCTGGGCGTGTCACAGCCCCCTCCCCTAGCTCGCCTCCCCTCCACACCTGTTTTCAGCCTCAAGTCTTCATATCTGCTCTCTGGGACCTCCAGAGCACAGTGAACCACGGCTCATGGGGGCCGCGACCACCCGCCCCAGTCTGTCTCCTAAGCTTGCACATCTTTTCCAAAAAAATGAAATAATGAGGAACAAGACCCTCCCCTTCCTGGCCTAGAGGAGCTGTGGTTCAACGGGGGAGGAGGTGGTGGGCCAGGGAGTTGGCCATTCGGCTCCATACCAGTCTCCTGGCCTGGGCGTGAGAACTGAGCTGCCCAGGGGGCTGGCAGGCCAAAGAAGGGCAGGCCCCAGCAGGCCAGGGGGTCCAGGTGCTGCAGCTGCCCTCAGGCCTCTGGACGTCCCTCGCCAGGGCGCCTGCTCTCCTTAGAGTATGGGGAAACCGAGGCTGGAGGCTCAGGAGGGAGGGTACCACTCTGCCCGCCCAACCCCCTGGAGGCAGCAGGCAGCGGTGTGGAGCCAGCTGGCAGCTCCCTTTCCTCCCAGGGCTGGCTCCTTGGGGTTGGGCCACGGGAGCAGATGTTGCCTCAATAGGGAGGTGGACTGTGTGCCAGGAAACCCAAGGCCAGCTGCACTCTGGCAGCAGCGGCTGGGGTTGGGGCGGGTGTGGCACCAGGCAGATGACAGAGTCCCCCTCCCCAGGGCCTCTCTCTTGGCCAGGTGGCAGGGAGGAGCAAGAGAAGGGCTGCATCGGCCCCACCTCCATGGGGCCAACCTGTCACTGGGTCGGAACCACTGAACATCAAGCTGGAAAGGACTTCAGCAGCCTTGAGTCCAACTCCTTCTCTTCATAGCTGGGGAAACTGAGGCCGGGGTGTGGGAATCAACTCGCCCCAGGTCATGTGGCCAGGGAGTGACACATCTGGGCTAACGGGCGTGAAGAATGGGTGCCCTCCCCGCCCTCTACAGGGCAGCTCTAGGCAGCTTTCTCAACCGCGGCACACTGGACGTTTTGGCCCCGCTGATGCTTTGCTGTGACGGCTGTCCTGTGTACCATGGGGCGTTAAGCAGCATCCTTGGCCTCCACCCACTAGATGCCAGTAGCACCTCTCTCCTGCAGTGTGACAACCAAACATGTCCCAGCCGTGGCCAAATGTTCCCTGCAGGGAAAACTGCCCTCAGCTGAGAGCCCAACTGTCGATCAGTGGTTCATCTTTAGGATGGGTTGGAGTCACCTGGGGAGCTAGTCAAATGGAGTTTCTGATTCAAGCAGTCTGGCGTGAGGCTGGAGAATTTGCATTTCTAACAAGTTCCCAGGTGCTGGTTGCTGTTGCTGGTCTGGGGACCACACCTTGAGAACCCCTGCTCTGCACTGGATTATAAATTCTGAGAAGGCTGGGCTATCTTTTTCTTTTTTGGTGAGGAAGAGTGGCCCTGAGCTAACATCTGTTGCCAATCTTCCTCTTTTTGCTTGAGGAAGATTGTTGCTGAGCTAACATCTATGCCAATCTTCCTCTATTTTGTATGTGGGATGCCACCACACCATGGCCTGATGAGCAGTGTGTAGGTCCATGTCCAGGATCCAAACCTGCGAATCCCGGGCCGCCAAAGCAGAGCACATGAACTTAACCACTACACCACTGGGCCGCCCTGGGTTGTGCATCTTGCTTTCCAAGGCACGCTAGTGAACACCCAGCCCAGCTGTGACAGGTGCAGGGATCCCACCAACAGCTGTTGAATGAACACTTGGGCCCAAGGTGAGAGGGGCTGTGGCCCTTCCAAAGGACCGAGAGGAAAGGCAGAGAGAAAACGCCGTCTCCGAGGTGACAGGGGAGTGGAGCCCCCTGAGCCCCCTGCCCGCAGACTGGTGGGGTGATCCTATGCAGAAAGCCGGGTACCCGAGCTGCCCTCCTGGTTAAGACCCTCTGGGGAAGGTGGACCCAATGCCCTGCATTCATGGTGTCCGAGATCCCACCAGAGACCTGCAGCAAGCGCGGCAGCTCCAGGGGCACAGGGGCCCAGCCAGGCCTGGGAAAGCCTCAGCAGGCCACCTCTCACGTGTTACCAGCTCTCTGTTCCTGGGAGGGGTACCAGAGAAATTCCATAACCTGTTCTTCGTACTGCCTGCAAGCTACAGTCTACACTCTTAGCCAGACACACGAGGCAGCCCCGCTCTGGAGCCTGAAGCCACCCTAGGCAGCTTCTCCAAATCCTAGGACACCCTCCATCTCCCCTGTCAAGTCCCTGCTCTTCCTCTTTGGGAGCCAGCCGAGTCTCTCCTCTGGCCCGGAGCGGTGGGTGCTCTCACCCTCCCCTCAACTCCTGTCCCCACGCCTTCTCCCCCTGGGGGCTCAGGGCCTGAGGGGAACGAGCAACGACAGGGAGGGCCTCCTCGGACACTGCTCTGAGCTCTTGGTATCATTCAACTCATTCACTGCCCACAACAGTCCCATTCGACAGATGAGAAGACTGAGATTGAGGAAGCTGTGCAAGATGGAACAGCCAGCAGGTGGGGAGGCAGGATTCTAACGTAGCAGCCGGATGCCCGGCCCTCGCGCGCACCCGGCCCCAGAGCTCCTCTGCTCCTGGGCTTTGCTCCCTGGGGAGGATTTTTCCGTATGATGAAACTGTGTGCTTCTCACAGATAGAGATTAGGTCCTTCTCAGCCCTAAATCCCACCAGGTCTTCTTTATAAAGGTGGCTGATAAACCACAGAACTGAATACTGTCATAGCCGAGCCCATCACGACACAAGGGGCTGAGGCTCAGCGAGGGCAAATGATTCTGCTCAAGGTCGCCAGGGGTTGTTGGCCAGCTGGGGCCTGAGCGTCTTCCCGTGCTGTCGCGGCCTCCACCAGCCCACAGATGGCTGCTTGCTGCCCAGCACGTGGTGCGATGGCTGAGGCAAGGGGACTTTGGAGAGCTCTGCAAGAAGCTGGCGAAGGCTGCTGTGGCTTCCGAGTCACCGTCCCTTTCCCCTCCTTGCCCCTCCTCTGGCTCGAATGCAATCTTCCATTTCTTCTGTCTCCCCGGCTGCCCAGCACAGCGCTCTGCATCCGGAGGCGCTCAGTGTCCATGGAACCACACTCCGGAAGCTGGGAGGCTGGTGGGCCGCCGTCCTGCCACTGGACTCAAGTAAGACGTTAACCTTTAAGGTAGGAGGTATGTCGGGGGTACCATTAACACTGGAGCCGAGCTAATGGTCCCAGGGAGAAGCTAGTTAAATCCAAATGTAACAGGAGACTTTCATAAGATTGAGCTGGAAAACTATTTGACAGAATCTACTAGAATGGGACACTGCAAACTCTATGACTCAGCAGTTCACTTCTGGGCATAGACTCAACCCAAATGTGTCCACATGTTTACCAAAAGTCACAAAGTAGAACATTCCTGGCAGCACTTTTTGCCAAGGCCCCAAACCAGAAACAACCCAAAAGCCCGTGCATAGATTGTGGTCCATTCACACGATGGAGCACCATCCAACGAAAAGGAAGCGTCTGCAACCACGCACAGCGACGAGGACGAATCCCACAGCCAGCGCTGAGCCAAAGAGGCCAGCCCCAGAAGAGCACATATCACACGATGCTGTTTACGTAAAGGACAAAGACGAGCAAAACTCTAAGGAGATACGTGAGAATGGTGTTTGCCGTTGGTGGCGGGAGCTGGGCCCAAGCACTCATATTTTTCAGAGCTCCTCAGTGATTACAACGTGCAAAAAGGGATTGGTCTGTACGTACCCCAGAAAGGAGAGACCTGGGGAGCAGGCCTTGGGCAGGTGCAGTGACACAGTTCAGGGGTGCACTGAGCAGTCCCTGCGAGGGAGGTGCTCTATCGTGAGCCCGGGGTGGCCACGTCACAGGCCCTCTCCTAGCCCGATGCTGCCCCTCAACTGTGACAACCCGCCTGGGCTCTGCTTCTCGACTCAGGGAGGCCTGCTGATTCAGAAGTCAGCCACGTAGCCTGAGTTCCGGACGCGGGCAGACCTCGGCAGCGGGCGCCCTGGGAGCATGTTGCCTCCCAGTTCCACCAAACACGGAGTACAATGCATATACTCAGTGAGTTTGGGGAAATGTGGTGGCCCACGGGGCTGTCAGCCTTTGAGGAGACAGGCTGGCTTCCCTGGAGGACTCCCATTCCACGGGACCCGCAGACAGCAGCTCTGACTACCTCTGACTGTAGGAGCTGGAACATCTCGGAGTTTACAAGAAGGGAGCTTCTAGGGGCTGGCCCCGTGGCCGAGTGGTTAAGTTCATGCACTCCGCTGCAGGCGGCCCAGTGTTTCGTTGGTTCGGGTCCTGGGCGCGGACATGGCACTGCTCATCAGACCACGCTGAGGCAGCGTCCCACATGCCACAACTAGAAGGACCCACACAGAAGAATATACAACTATGTACCGGGGGGCTTTGGGGAGAAAAAGGAAGAAATAAAATCTTTAAAAAAAAAAAAAAAAAAAAAGAAGGGAGCTGCTAGCTTGCTTCCCCGTTCCAGTAGTTCAAATCCTGGCTCCACCATTTACCAGTTGAGGGGCTCTGGGCAGGGTGCCAAACCACTCTGAGCGCCTGTGGCCTCGGCTGTGAAACGGGGAGAATAACGCCGACCCTGCAGGCTGTTTGTGAGGATTGGCCATCTCAAAGCATGTGCTCCACCAAAGTCTGTTCCTTTCCCTTCGCTTAAATCCCCTATTACTGCACGGAATCTCTGTACTGGAAGAGAACTCGGAGGAATCCCTGTCCCTATTAGATTTTTAGCCCACGCCCCAGGGCCCAGCCACAGCCTACGTGCACAAACAGGCTGGAAGCAGCCCCTGTGGTCCAAGGGCATCTGCTGTCCTTCCCGGGTGCCTCACCAAGGACATGACTTGGGAGGATGAAGGCAAGCACAGGCAAGGTACATCTTTGGCTATCAGTGTTTTGCAAAACAGGTCCTTGGGGTTGTGTCAGCTCCTCTTTGTTATTCGTCCCGAGAAATTACATTTCCAAATTAGGGGTTGACTTCCCTTTGCTAAGCCTTCATATTTCCAAAGACAGCTCCATTTATCTCTTCTGTGTGGTCGGCTCCTGCTGGCGTAGAAAATATTCCCACCTCTTCAAAACATCACCGCTTAGGAGTCACTATGAAAAATTCAGAAGTGACACAACACAAAACGAGAGGCACCTGGAATTAGAGCTCGACGGATCTACCCCAGAAGTCCCAGAAAGATTATCCGATTAGGCTGTTGTTTTGGAATGCGCTTTTCCAAACTAGTGACAAAATACTCTCCTGGGAGAGTTGGGTGGGGAGGGGAAGGCTGTCTGAATGAGAGCACTTTGTCTCAGAGCCGTGCTACTACCCTTCCTAAGAAAAAGATTCGTTTGCCCAGGGAGGAAAATGTAGTTTTTGTTGCAAAGCCTGATTTTGTTTTTTAAACACAATAACTGGAGGACAATGGTCATTTAGTTATAAGAGGCTATGCTTACAGGGAAACCTGAGACTCTACGACTGACTGCTCTGATAAGAAACGAGATTATATACAGCGTAATTCCCCCAATTCTAGAGGGAGGTCAAGTTCTGGGCACACGTTTTTGAAACTTGAAAAAAAATCAAGAGTGAGTTCAAGTTGAATAAATTAGTTGAGTAATATGATGACCTTTATCCTTAAAAGATTGACTGAAGGGAGGGGATGGGGTTGGGGTGTGCTGGTTAAGTTCATATGCCTCTGCTTTGGTGGCCCGGGGTTCGCAGGTCCGGATCCCAGGTGCGGACCTAGCACCGCTCGTCCAGCCACACTGTGGTGACGTCCCACATAAAATAGAGGAAGATGGGCACTGATGTTAGCTCAGCAACAACCTTCCTCACACACACACAAAAAAAAAGGTTGACTAAATGTAAACTATTTGAAAGTGAAAAATGACGCAAGTGGAGCAATTTATTAGTTTTCTTGGGTCTGACTCACAAAGGACAGTTTTAAATATAGGAGGTCAAACAGGGTAGGTGCTTTGTTCTCTGGGACTGTTAAAAGGAACATCAATCTAATAATTTAAACAAATGCAGTGTTTCTGTTATGCTTGGGGCAAAAATACAAGTGTTAAAACTTAGGATTCATTTTAAGATTGATAGTAAAAACTCAAGTGAACTCTTTTTCTGTAATTTGAATTTGGTCTGGAAAGTATCAAGAAGTCATTTGTTTTTGGAGTAAATAAGAGATTTGGATTCGTGTCTTGGAAAAGCAAGTATAAATTTGCTTTTGGACCAGACGGTGGTTCAGCAGACGCTGCATGTGACTATGAGTCACGTGCTTTGCAGGCACAGGGAATAAGACACAGACAGCCCTGTACCTGCAGGAGTTCCTGCTCTCGTAGGATGGACAAACAGATGAATAAACAACACCCTTCTAGTGCCAGATACAATAATATATGTACACAGAGAGATCTCTGTGATATACAGTTAAGTGAGAAGACGGGCTGCAGAAAAGTGTGTAGAATTATCAGGTGCTTTTTGTGTAGACCAAGGGTCACATGTGTCTGTGTTGAAGACTGGTGCTGGGGGCCTGGTCTGGTGGTGTAGTCATTAAGTTCAGGCTCTCGGCCTTGGCAGCCCAGGGTTCACAGGTTCAGATCCCAGGTGCAGACATGGCACCACTCATCAGGCCACACTGTGGCTGCATCCCAATAAAACAGAGGAAGATTAGCACAGATGTTAGCTCAGCAACAACCTTCCTCAAGCAAAAAGAGGAAGATTCACAGCAGGTGTTAGCTCAGGGCCAATCTTTCTCACCAAAAAAAAAAGAAAGAAAGAAAAGACTGGTGCTGGGAGTTCACCCAGATACTGGCAACAGCGACCGCCTGGAAGGAGGGAATATGCTTCCACTGAATAAGCATTTGCACCTTGAAAAAAAATCATTTTTTACCAAATGCATATACTGTTTGCTCAAAAACAAAATAATTATACATTTTTAAAAATCTGAAAACCCATAAGGGTGCCAGACCATGTGATTCCACTTCAACAGTGAGTCAGATGCCCTCACAACACCAGAGCTGCAGGAACAAGCCGCCTCAGCTGGGACAACTGCTGCGTGACTTTCTAGTGGCCATAAGGCCCTAGGACGAGGTTAATCCAGAAACCCATGGGCATCTGAGGGCCGGGGAGCTGGCAGAAATGTGAAACGGGGAAGTGAAACCAGCTGGGCTGTCAGAGAAAGTAGCTGCCAGAGAATTGGGCCATCCTTTCTGCAAACGTGGCTCTAGTGGCCACCTCTGATCAGATGACAGACACGTCGTGTCTCTAACCCAGACCTCCTCCGAGCTCCAGACCCGACACCCACCTGCAACCTGACTGTTCCTGAAAATCTCGAAACCTCCTCCGGGGCATCTGAAACTTCACTTGTCCCCTGAGATGTCGTCTTCTTCTGGGGTTCCCTCCCACTGTGGCTGGCACTACCCACCTTCCGAATGCCAAGTCAAAAACTGGGGCGACGTCCTTGAAACCCCGTTGTTCATTTCACCCACATCCGATCCGGCACATTCTGGCAGCTCCACCTCCAGGGATCATCTCGCATCCCTCTCCCGGACCACACCCCGCCCACGGTGCTGAGCTCTCCCCGGATGACAGCCAAGCCCCCACCAGTCCCCACACCTGCTTGCCCCCTCAAGATGTGGTCTCTTGAAAATGCCAGGCTGACCATGTCATGCCCCCTGTTAAAACCCTTCGAGAGCTTCCTGCTGCCCTGGGGACACAGCAACACTGGTTAGCGTGGCCTTCAAGGCCTATGTGCTCTGAGCTGCCCACCTGTCCCCTCCCACTGGGCTCTAGCCCCACCCCATCTTCAGGGAGTCGGGAGCCAGCCCGCCTGAATGCCTGCTCTGAATCCGGGCCCTGCCACGTGCCAGCCACGTGACCTCAGGCCAGGGACTCTACTTCTCCGGGCCTCAGTCGGCGGGGAGGAGGTACGAGGTAGCTGGGATGAAGGGGCTGCACACAGAGCGGCTGTCACAGGCAGCGGCGTTTTTTGTGTGATTCCTGAGCACACAAGCGGGCAGCAGGGGGCCGAGCCCGGAGCTGAGCGATCTTCCCTAAGGAAGTGCTGCCTGAGCGAGACAGGGAGTTAAGGAGGGCTCCTCGGAAGAGGAGGTGCAGAGGGCTCCAGGGGGGAACATGACACCGAAGGCCAGCAGGGCTGGAAAGCAGAAAGTGTGGGCAGGAATGGCCTTGAGCCAGGGGCCCACAGGACCTGCCGTGCAGCATCTGCATGGGTGAGGGGGAGGCCCACGTTGGGGGGCTGGCCAGCCCTGAGCACCTTTAGAGAGGGGCTGACGACCTCCACGGATTTTAAATGCCCCTGAGCTGGGGCCCACTACAAGCTCGTTCCCACAACCTTCCATGCAGGCTCTGAGTTCCAGAACTCAAAGTGGGACCACGCTCTCCACCCCGCAGGGGGCTCGCGCTCAGGCCTGGGGAGTTTCAGAGGAGGTCCTGGTCCACCATACGTTCTGCCAATTCAGTAAGAGCCGATGAGTTCTCCCTGGGTGCTGAGTCACCAGAGAAGAAACTCAAGTGGAGCACAGTTCACTGCCTCTGAGGACAAAGCACTCCCTTCTGTGGAATTCCAGCACTCGGCATTTTCCATTCGGCATTTTCCATTCGTGTGTAGACCACTCCTATTTCAGGGGACAAAGGAATGGGCCACTTAACACAGGGATTCGATTTCCTTCCCACCACAGCCACACTCGGCCCTCCCTCCCCTGCCAAGTCTGCTGCTCCTCACTCATGTGCTCCCTCCCCATCTGGAAGCTTCCTCAGGAGCGTGTAAGAGGATAGCACTGTTAGCTGGCCACTGCCGGGTAACCTGAGCCGGCTTTACCGTCTGGAACACAGTGGCAGTGGCCCGTGTGCTGTGCAAGGCAGCCCTAACAACGTGGGTCAGAGTTCTGAGGAACGTCCCGGGTTGTCGGTGTCTTGGTGGGAGTGAGTTTGCTTGTGGCAATGTCTAGGTTGCAAAAATGAACAGAAAGTCACAAAAGGCTAAAAAATACCGTTGGAGTTCAATCAAAGGCCCTGAGGGCGACTCTGAAGGTAGCCTGCCCCATCTCAACAGTCTCCCCAGGTCCTGAGGGAGGGGCGCCTGCCACCACCTGTGCCCGCCTGCCACCTCCCAGGGACAACTTGCTGCAGCACACAGGTCCTGCCGCAGGCAACAAACCAGGAAAGAACATCCATTTTCCCCCATTGAGTTGGTGAGAGAGTGAGGCTTCTCTGAACTGCCCTTGTCTCTGCAGGGCCCATCATGGGGCTTGACACTGGGACCAAAGGATTTCTCCTACTTTGTGTGTGTGAGGAAGACTGGCCCTGAGCTCACATCAGTGCCCATCTTCCTGTTTTGTATGTGGGATGCCGCCACAGCCTGGCTTGATGAGCGGTGCACATGTCTACATCTGGGATCCGAACCTGCAAACCCCGGGCTGCCAAGGTGGAGCGTGCAAACCTAACCCCCACGCCACCGGGCTGGCCCCTCTCCTACTTTCTAAAAGGCCTGAGTCGGAATACAACTGGAGAGTCACCACACCGTGCAGCAAAGGTGGCTCATCCCACAGGGCAAGCCAAGTCCCAGGCAGAGCGTCGGTGGCAACCTGAGGGGGGGCCCTCAGGAAGGGGGGAGGGCCTCTGCCTGGCCTCTCTGAGGAGCACTGTGTGGCTCCCTGCTGCACAGGGGCACCTGGGCCGACCGCAGCCTCTCAGGCTCATGGCGCAGGCTACAGCCGGCCGGAGCCAGCCGGGTGGGCCTAGGGTGAGGATGCACGGAACCCTCCCAGGGCGTGGGCGTGTGTCTGGACACCATGAGCTCCGTGAGGAAGCCCAGAGAAGCTGGGGCTGTGACAGGAGGGTGGGAAGACTCTTAAAGACATCCTCTCAGGTACTACAATAACCCTGAGAAGGAAAGGGTAGTTGTTTCTGTTTTAAAGAGATTTAAAAATGAGCTCAAGGGCTGGCCCAGTGGCATAGCGGTCAAGCTCACATGCTCCACTTCAGCAGCCCAGGGTTCCAATCCGAGGTGTGGACCTACATACCGCTCATCAAGCCATGCGGTGTTGGCGTCCCAAATTCAAAATAGAAGAAGATGGGCATAGATGTTAGCTCAGGGCCAATCTTCCTCACCAAAAAAGAAGAAGCAGTAGCAGCAGCTCAGAGAGGCTAAGTGGTTTGCTCGAGTTAACCCAGCCAGTGAGTGCCAAGGAGACATTTTAATTCAGTCTGTTTATCAATCTTCCTAAACACTAAAGGAAGCAAAAACTCCTTCGATCCTGACTCAGGACCAGGCCTGTCGTCCCCGGTTGTGGGTTAGCTACAGAATCTTCTGGAAAGTCTTTGAATTCCTCAGAGAGAATAATATTTTTTTCCCTAATGCAAGCACTTTTGCTTAGGCCTCATAGAGCCTCACAGGTGTGGCTTTGCAGTGGCTGGACCGTGCACTAAATTGGCTCCTTATGAGAACAGTGGGCACCAGCCAGGCCACAGAAGGAAAGAGAGACAGTGGGGTCCTGCGGGCATGAAGACTCCACTCCAGGTCTTCGAGCCCACTGGGAGGGCGGCTCTAGGCTAGCCTTCAGAGAGTGAAAACAGCTGCTCTCTGGTGAGAAAGGATGAACTATGACCTTTCCTGGCAAGGCAAGTCAACTTTGATGGCAGAAGAGGCCGTTCTGGTTTGAACTTGCTTTGGACAACTGCGTGTTTAATTTTATAATCCAGGGGAGGATTGCACGGTTGTTTCCTTGGTCAGAGGTGCTCTTTCTGGAGTGCCGGCCACGCCTCCCTCCTCCGGGCAGGGAGCAGCTGGAGCCTTGGCAGAGCTTTGCTCCCTCTTGGAGGAACTGTTGGGGGCCTTCTCTCTGCCCACCTTCCCCACACGGCCCCCTGGAGACTCTTAAACCGCCCGGCTTAGGCCAAGAAGCACCCCCAGGCACCCCACAGGGGACCCCAAGAGGCCAGCAAGGCTGGGCAGTGACTCTTCTGCCCTTACCTGTCTGAGGCCCTGCTCCCCACGCCCTGGGCCAGGGCCCTCATTCCCCCAGAAGCTGCCCTCAGCGCACCCCGCAGAAGCTGCAGGGCCCACCCAGGCCCCGTCAAAACCGACCGCTCTCCACCTACATGTTCCCTTTGGGCTTCTCGACCACAGAACAGCCCACGTCAGAGCTGCGAGGGCTCTTGCGGATTGGAGAGCCCAAGCTCATTTTACGGATCGGGTCCAGGGAGGGGACACATTCACAGCAGAACTGGGACATGAACCTTTCCACATCATTGTACACCTCCCAAAGGACTGAGTCACCAGTGATGGGATCTAGGGCCCTATCCGAGGTGAGTTTTGAGCAGACCCTAGACGCCCCTCAAGTCCCCACAGGCCCGCTCTCTCCATCCCCCTCCAGCCCAGGGACCAGCCCACCCTCGGCCCTCCCGGATTTTGTAAGCCCAGCTGTGTTCCATGTCTTTGAGTATCTCAGCTCAAGAATGGAGAAATGGAGTCTGGGCAGACCCCCTCTTCACATGCTGGAAGGGAAGTTAAGGTGCCAGGCGGGCACTCACTGGGCCTGGGGCACGCTGGGCTCTGACATGGATTGGAGGGGCCCTGTGCACTGGGGGCCCGGGCCTGGGACATGCTGGGCTCTAACGTGGACTGGAGGGGCTGTGCACTGGTGACCCAGGGCTTCCTGGGAGCTCTGCTTGCTGCCGCATTTAGAAGCAGACATGAACCAGGACACCACAGGAGGAGAGTGGGGGCGGCACTCCACCTCCTCCTTTCTCTAAAGGTCCCTCTGCCCAAAAAGCCCTCATTGGTCACTTGCCACGGACATCCTGGTCCCAGCCAGAGTGCTGAAGGCCCAGCTGGGAGGCAGGTGGGAGCATGCACAGAGCATGTGGGTTGGAGCAGATGGTCCCTGAGGTTCACCCTGGCTGCCTTGCTAAGCAGTTATTTTTGATGGAAGTCTTCCCTTTCCTGGAACTGGGCAGGCAGCAGAAAGTTTGGAGTCCTCTCGCTCCCAGGCTGGGCCAGTTCAGTTTATCTAGTAGGTCGCTCACACCAAAGGACGCTGCTGGCAGCATGGTCCACACTCAGCAAACAGACATAAAGCTCATCCAGGCCAGTCATGCGTCTGCCACAGGGCCTCTGCACCTGCTCTTCCCGCAGCCCGGGGGACTGTCAGCCCAGACAGCAGCCTGCCCCTCCCTTACTGCTCAGGATTATTCAAATGTCACCTCTCAGTGTGGCCTTCGTCTGTCACCTGACACTCCCTTTCCCTCTTCTATGCTTTACTTTTCTCCGTGGCACACATCTTCTAACAGACTTTATATTTTACAAGTTTATTTTGTTTATAATAACAAAACTGCAACCCCCAGAAGGGCATGCTCCCACAGAGGGCATGACCCACACTTCTTCACATGGCCCTCCCCGGTGCAGAAATTTGAGAAAGAAAAACTGCTGAACACTCCCAGAGCCTGGCGCTAAGTCAGACCCGGTGGGGCTGGTGAAAGTTCCCCAGGGGACCCCGAAGCCCGACTCCTTCAAAGAAGCAAGCCCAGCCCCAGAGGACAATGCTACTTTCTGGAGCACCGTGGCTTCCTGCAAATGTTTATTTTCAGTTGTGCTGAATTCAGGGGAGGCTGCCGAGTGGAGTGGCGCAGAAGGAAACAGGCACAATTCCCACCGTCCTCAACAATTTCCCACGACAGCTCCTAAATCCAGGCCAAGGCGCTGTGCTGGGCGCTGAGGGACCAAAGGCACGGTCCCCCTACCTCGCGGCCCTCCCCCACGGGCAGAGCCCTCACGGAGCTGCCAGGGCAGAGAGGGGCGTCAGGGAAGGGAGGGCGATGTCTGCCCATCTAGGAGCCAGGTGCAGACGCAGGCTCTATGGAGCCTGAAGCTTATGGCGGGGGAGGGGGGGGAGAGGGACACGCAGCTTTAAGAAAAATAAGTCGAAATCAGGATTATAACATTGCTAGAGCCACTCCACCACCATCACCCCCCCAATACCCACCAGGAAGGCTTCAGAAGAGCCAGGGCAAGCGAGGGGCCAGAAGCTTCTGTTCCACCGCCTCCCGGTGAATCCGCCCCTGCCAGGGAGGGCGGCTGCCTGACGCTCGGGTCCCCGCCGCGCTTTTCCTCGGCCTGATCACACTCCTCGGCTTCTCCCACACGGTGAGCTATTAACCCCAGGCCCGGTTTCCTCTTCTGTGCGCCGAGCGGAGAAGGCAGGAGAGAAGGGCAAGGGGCCGAGAGAGGGAAAAACGGGGGCAGCGGACAGAGATGGCAGGAAAGCCCACTTCATCCTAAAGCCCTGAGATGGGTCTTACGACTCCGGGCCAAGTGCATTCACTGCGGGAACGAGACGCAGCCCTGGCAGCAGTGTGCTCCCGGAGAGCCTCCCGGGACCCCCGCTGCGCCCCGATGGGGGTCCGAATCCGCAGTCCCTCGGGTGGAGATGGAGCTGTGGGGCGCCCCAGAAGCGTGAGCCTGTCTGCAGGTCGCCCGGCTGCCCTGCACGCCCCCCAGCCGCGGCCGCCGCGCCCCAGCCCGCGATCCCGATCCGCCTCGGCGTCCTGGGAGCGCGCTCCCCGCCGCCCGGGCGCTTACGATCGGCGGCTCCCCGGCTCCCGGCTCCCGGCTCCGGCGGCGGCAGGCGCGGTCCCTCCGGCTGCCGGCTGCCCACTCCCGCCCAGCTAGTCTATCGCCGCCGGCGCTGACTCCGCCCAGGCTCCGAGCGGGGCGGTCCCGGGCCGTCCAGGTTCAGTCCCGCCCCGCCGCGGTTACCTGAGCGCCTGGCAAAGCCCCTTCGCCCCGCTAAGGCTCCGCCTCTGCTTTGGAGGAGTGCTGCTCAAAGTGCGGTCCGCGGACTGAGCACAGAGACGGAGCCCAGGAGTCTAGGAACCCTTACAGCAACCTGATACAGGGACGTTGTCAGCTGAAGCTAGAAACAATAAACCCAAGCTTGCACGTCTTCTGTATTTCATCTTTCTAGCAATTCACTGTTACTGTATTTTCCACATGTATTGGTCCCGGATGGATGGGGAAATTTAAAAACAAATTTGTCTTTCAACACAAAGAGTCAGCAGCACTAGCCTGGATGAAAGTAGGACCTACTCAGAGAGGTCATCATGATGAGGACTGAGAACTACAGCGCTGCCAGCACCCGGAGAGTAGCTTTTTAGTAAATCCGCTGGGGTTCAGAAGGGGCTCAGGGCCCAGGCCAGTGGGTGCTGGGGCTCTGTGACTTCTGCGTGAATCCCATACCTTCATCCTTAGTGCTCCAGTTACCGTCCCTGCAGCCAGCGGGGAGGCCTCCTGCCCTTTAACGCTGCACCCTCCAGGGAAGCCCTCTGCGGCCCCTGCAGTCTGTGGCATCTCCGAGCTCCTTCACAACTAGCGGCCGGGGAGAGCCCCCCCACCCCTCAGATCTTTCAAACAGAAGCTCTGCCTCTGGCCATTTCAGCAGGGGATTTAAATTTGTTACTCTTAAAACTGCAGTGATAATGAAAACATTCCAAAATTAGATACTGGTGATGGTTGCATCGCCACAACTCTGTGAATGTACTAAAAACTACTGAATTGTACACTTCAGGGTGTGTTTTTATGGTATGTGAGTTATATCTCAATAAAGCTGTTTGAGTTTGGGATTTGTTTGTGTGTGTTTGTGTGTGTGTGTGAGGAAGATTGGCCCTGCGCTAACATGCGTGTCAGTCTTCCTCTGTTTTGTATGTGGGATGCTGCCACAGCATGGCCTGATGAGTGGCGTGTAGGCTGGTGACTGGGATTCAGACCCACGAACCCCGGCCACCAAGTGTGCAAACTTAATTGCTACCCCACTGGGCCAGCCCCTAAAGCTGTTATTTTTATATAAAAACACTATAGTGAGGTTGTAACCTCACTGCTCACTCCGGCATCCTAGTATCCTTCCCCTCCTTGGTTAGATCCTCCAGCCAGCATTAAATATGAAATCTAAGATAGTGCAAGATATTTCAAAGTACAGCCTACATACCCACAGCCAATAAATGAATAAGTTACAGGGTCCAACTCTGCAGGGCAAAGTTTAGACAGTCAAATTTTTTCCACTGCTTTCGGTCAAAAGCTCTTGAAAGGTTTAAGGAGCAAAAGAATGGGTATAATGTGATCTTTAGAATGAATTCTATTTAAAAGAAATCAGAACAAAGACTGTTTCTCTGTACAAACTTCTGGAGAGTCTCCAGGAACATCAGGTAGAATGAAAAATAATTTTTGTGGGGGGGATAATTTTGGATAAAAATTGCAGATCAATTCCTGACTCACCAGGAAGGAAACATCCTTTATGCCAGAAATGCATAATATGAATCTAGTCATGAGTAAACATCAGACAAACCCCAAACTAAGTAACATTCTACAAAATAACTGGCCTGGACTCTTCAAAAATGTCAATGTCATTGTGTTTGCTTCTGGATTCTAAACATGCCTTACACGTTTCCAAAGGCCAGGCTCAGATCCATTCCACTGCCGTTTCCTTGTGCTCCCACCTCAAGCTTTCCCTCCACTCTTCTTCTTCTTCTTTTTTTTTTTTTGAGGAAGATTAGCCCCGAGCTAACTGCTGCCAATCCTCCTCTTTTTGCTGAGGAAGATTGGCCCTGAGCTAACATCCGTGCCCATATTCCTCTACTTTATATGTGGGACACCTGCCACAGCATGGGCTTTCCAAGCAGTGCCATGTCCACACCCGTCATCCAAACCGGTGAACCCTGGGCCACTGAAGTGGAACATGCGCACTTAACCGCGGAACCATTGGACCAGCCCCTCCCTCCACTCTTATTCACTACAGGCTCCTGCCCTGCACAGTCTGCTCTCTGGATGCAACCCACACTTACCAATAAATTCCTTTACCAGATGCCAATCGAAAGATTATCGATTGCACCAGACCTGGTATGTATTTAATTACAGTTAGATTCTCAAAAGGGCATATCACCCACTACTCATTACAAAAGCGTTATCTACTTTAACATTAACAGATTATAAATCCACTGGGACATTAAAGGAGTTGGGGTGGGAATCCCAAAAGGCTGTTTCACAAAATGTCCTAGAGAGAGCGCATTTTGTAGGAATACTAATTACACAGAATTGTTTCATATCTGTGTCTTCTCGTCATTTTTATAATCAAGTATACTTACCAATCATTTGTTAGCATATGGTGCTACCAACAAACCAACCAAGAAATAAAACACAAGCATGATCCCCAGTTTCTAGAAACTTGCCCCTGTATAATGGACAATTTACAAAGGTATCTGTTAGGAGGTAACAGAAATGACAAAATCCTATGCACCGAGTCATGACAAACAGAAACTAATTTTAGATTTTATATAGATTTCACATTTATAAATAGATGCAAATGAAGAGAAAAGATGCAAAATGTTGGATTTTTAAGCACTTTCCCATGTCCACAGAAAGGAGGAAGGATTATTACTCACCAGTCCTGGAAATTCTTTTAAATGAATTCACACTGAATCCCCAACCACTTCTCCCCAGTTTCCTGAAATCTCTGAATATATAACATTCTCAGGACTTCAAGGGCAACGGTCAGCAACATAATCAGGCGCAGATCAAAGGGCAACAGCAGCTTGTCTGTAAACACCAAGTTCAAAAGGAGTAAAGGCCGTCTGGGGCCCCCTGTGGGCCTGCGAGGGACACTGCATTATGACTATGCCTCGCCTGAGTATGAGAATCACTTTGTTCTTGTTTTGCAGGAGTTGGGGGATTGTTTTCTTGTTTTTATTGAGGTCATAATAGTTTAAACATTGTGAAATTTCAGTTGTACATTTGATTTGTCAGTCACCATACAGATGCACCCCTTCACCTGTTACGCCCACCCCAACCCCTTCGCCTGTGGTAACCACTAATCTGTTCTCTTTATCCATGTGTTTGTTGATCTTCCACATATGAGTGAAATTGTATGGTGTTTGTCTCTCTCTGTCTGGCTTATTTCGATTAACATAACACCCTCAAGGTCCATCCATGCTGTTGCAAATGGGACAATTTTCTCTGCTTTTACGGCTGAGAAGTATTCCATTGTATATATATACCACATCTTCTCTATGCAATCATCAGTCGATGGGCACTTGGGTTGCTTCCACATCTTGGCTATTGCGAATAATGCTGCAGTGAACACAGGGGTTCATAAGTCTCTTTGAATTCTTGATTTCAAGTCCTTTGGATAAATACTCAGCAGTGGAATAGCTGGTATTTCTAGTTTTAGTTTTTTGAGGAGTCTCCATACTGTCTTCCATAGTGGCTGCACCAGTTGGCATCCCCACCAGCAGTGTATGAGTGTTCCCTTTTCTCCACACCCTCTCCAACATTTGTTACTTTTTGTTTTGGTGAATATAGCCATTCCAAAGGGTGTAAGGTGGTATCTTAGTGTAGTTTTGATTTGCATCTCCCTGATGATTAGTGATGCTGAACATCTCATGTGCCTGTTGGCGATCTGTATATCTTCTTTGGAAAAATATCTGTTCATATCCTCTGCCCATTTTTAAAAATTTTTTTTATTGAGTTAATGATAGGTTACAATCTTGTGAAATTTCAGTTGTACGTTAACGTTTGTCATTCGTGTTGTAGGCGCACCACTTCACCCTTTGTGCCCACCCCCCACCCCACCTTTCCCCTGGTATCCACTAAACTGTTCTTAGTCCACATTTTTAAATTCCTCATATGAGTGGAGTCATACAGAGATTGTCCTTCTCTCGCTGGCTTATTTCACTTAACATAATTCTCTCAAGGTCCATCCATGTTATTGCAAATGGAATGATTTTGTTCTGTTTTGCAGCTGAGTAGTATTCCATTGTATATATGTACCACATCTTCTTTATCCATTCGTCTGTTGATGGGCACTTAGGTTGCTTCCACGTCTTGGCTATTGTAAATAATGCTGCAATGAACGTTGGGGTACATAGGACTTTTGGGATTGCTGACTTCAAGCTCTTTGGATAAATACCCAGTAGTGGGCTGGCTGGATCGTATGGTAGTTCTATTTTTAATTTTTTGAGGAATCTTCATACTGTTTTCCATAGTGGCTGCACCAGTTTGCATTCCCACCAGCAGTGTATGAGGGTTCCTTTTTCTCCACAACCTCTCCAACATTTGTTACTATTAGTTTCAGATACTTTTGTCATTTTAATGGGTGTAAGGTGATATCTTAGTGTAGTTTTGATTTGCATTTCCCTGATGATCAGCGATGATGAGCATCTTTTCATGTGCCTATTGGCCACCCGTATATCTTCTTTGGAGAAATGTCTGTTCATGTCTCCAGCCCATTTTTTGATTGGGTTGTTTGATTTTTTGTTGTTGAGTTGTGAGAGTTCTTTATATATTATGGACATTAAGCCTTTGCTCTGCCCATTTTTTGATCGGGTTGTTTTGTTGTTGTTGCTCAGTTGTGTGAGTTCTTTATGTATTTTGGAGATTAACCCCTTGTTGGATATATGATTTGCAAATATTTTCTCCCAGTTGGTAGGTTGTCTTTTCGTTTTGTTTCTAGTTTCCTTTGCCTTGCAGGAGCTCTTTAGTCTGATGAAGTCCCAGTTGTTTATTTTTCCTTTTGTTTCCTTTGCCTGAGTAGATACGGTATTTGAGAACATCCTTCTAAGACTGATGTCAAAGAGTCTACTGCCTAAATTTTCTTCTAGGAATTTTATGGTTTCACATCTTAGCTTCAAGTCTTTGATCCATTTTGAGTTAATTTTTGTATCTGGTATAAGATAATGGTCTACTTTCATTCTTTTCCATGTGGCTGTCCAGTTTTCCCAACACCGTTTATTGAAGAGATCCTTTCTCCATTGTATGTTCTTAGCTCCTTTGTCAAAGATGAGCTGTCCGTAGATGTGTGGGTTTATTTCTGGGCTTTCAATTCTGTTCCATTGATCTATGTGTCTGTTTTTGTACAAGTACCATGCTGTTTTGATTAGTTTTGTAGTATATTCTGAAGTCAGGGATTGTGATACCTCCAGCTTTGTTCTTTTTTCTCAGGATTGCTTTAGCTATTCAGGGTCTTTTGCTGCCCCATATGAATTAAGATTCTTTGCTCTATTTCCCTGAAGAATGTCATTGGGATTTCATTGAATCTGTAGATTGTTTTGGGCAGTATGGACATTTTAACTATGTTTATTCTTCCAATCCATGTACATGGAATATCTTTCCATTTCTTTACATCATCATCAATTTCTTTCAATAATGTCTTATAGTTTTCATTGTATAGGTCTCCTGGGTTAAATTTATTCCTAGATATTTTATTCTTTTTGTTGCAATTGTAAATGAGATGGTATTCTTGAGTTCTCTTTCATTAGTTTGTTATTAGAGTATAGAAATGCAACTAGGGGACTGGCCCAATGGTATAGTGGTTAAGTTCATGCACTCTGCTTAGCTGGCCCAGGGTTTGCCAGTTTGGAACCCAGGCATGGACCTGTACAACACTTATCAAGCCATGCTGTGGCAGGTGTCCCACATATAAAATAGAGGAAGATGGGCACGGATGTTAGCTCAGGGCCAGTCTTCCTCAGCAAAAAGAGGAGGATTGGTGGCAGATGTTACCTCAGGGCTAATCTTCCTAAAAAAAAAAAAAAAAGAAAGAAAAAGAAATGCAACTGATTTTTGTAAGTTGATTTTGTACCCTGCAACTTTGCTGTAGCTGTTGATTATTTCTAATAGTTTTCTGATGGATCCTTTAGGGTTTTCTATATATAAAATCATATCATCTGCAAACAGCGAGAGTTTCACTTCCTCCTTGCCAATTTGGATTCCTTTTATTTCTTTTTCCTGCTGAATTGCTCTGGCCAAAACCTCCAGTGCTGTGTTGAATAACAGTGGTGACAGTGGGCACCCCTGTCGTGTTCCTGTTCTCAGAGGGATGGCTTTCAGTTTTTCCCCGTTGAGTATGATGTTGGCTGTGGGTTTGTCATATATGGCCTTTATTATGTTGAGGTACTTTCCTTCTATACCCATTTTAGTGAAAGTTTTTATCATAAATGGATGTTAGATCTTGTCAAATGCTTTCTCTGCATCTACTGAGATGACCATGTGGCTTTTATTCCCCATTTTGTTAATGTGTCATATCACATTGATTGATTTGTGGATGTTGAACCATCCCTGTGTCTCTGGTATGAATCCCACTTGATCACAGTGTATGATATTTTTAATGTACTGCTGTATTCAGTTTGCCAATATTTTGTTGAGGATTTTTGCATCTAGCTTCATTAGCGATATTGGTCTATAGTTTTCCTTCTTTGTGTTTTCCTTGTCTTTGGGATCAGAGTGATGTTGGCTTCGTAAAATGTGTTAGGAAGTGTTCTGTCTTCTTCAATTTTTTGGAATAGTTTGAGGAGGATAGGTACTAAATTGTCTTTTAATGTTTGGTAGAATTCTCCAAAGAAGTCATCTGGTCCTCGACTTTTGTTTTTTGGGAAGTTTTTGATTACTGTTTCAATCTCTTTACTTGTGATAGGCCTATTCAGATTCTCTATTTCTTCTTGGTTCAGTTTTGGGAGGTTAAAGGAGTCTAAGAATTTATCCATTTCTTCTAGATTGCCCAGTTTGTTGGCATATAGTTTTTCATAGTATTCTCTTATAATCCTTTGTATTTCTGTAGTATCTGTTGTAATTTCTCCTCTTTCATTTATAATTTTATTTATTTGAGGCTTCTTTCTTTTTTTCTTAGTGAGTCTGGCACTGTCAGTTTTGTCTGTCTTCTCAAAGAACCAGCTCTTAGTTTCATAGATCCTTTCTACTGTTTGTTGTTGTTGTTGTTTTAATCTTGTTTATTTCTGCTCTAATTTTTATTATTTCCCTCCTTCTACTGATTTTGGGCATTGTTTGTTCTTCTTTTTCTAGTTCAGTTAGGTGTAGTTTAAGATTGCTTATTTGAGATTTTTCTTGTTTGTTAAGGTGGGCCTGTATTGCTTTGAATTTCCCTCTCACGACTGCTTTTGCTGCATCTCATATGAGTTCGTATGGTGTATGCTCATTTTCATTTGTCTCCAGATATTCTTTGATTTCTCCTTTAATTTCTTCATTGATCCATTGGTTGTTCAGTAGCATGTTGTTTAGTCTCCAAGTTTGTCACTTTCCCAGATTTTTTCTTGTAGTTGATTTCTAGTTTCATAGCATTATGGTTGGCAAAGATGCTTAATATGATTTCAGTCTTCTTAAATTTATTGAGGCTTGCCTTGTTTCCCAACATGTGGTCTATCTTTGAGAATGTTCCATGTGCACTGGAGAAGAATGTGTATTCTGCTGATTTTGGATGGAGTGTTCTATATATGTCTATTAAGTCCATCTGGTCTAGTTTTTTGTTTAGTTCCACTATTTCCTTGTTGACTTTCTGTCTGGTTGATCTATCCATAGGTGACAGTGGGGTGTTAAGGTCCCCTACTATTATTGTGCTGCTGTTAATGTCTCATTTTAGGTCTGTTAGTAGTTGCTTTATGTATTTTGGTGCTCGTGTGTTGGGTGCATATATATTTATAAGTGTTTGTCCTCTTGGTGGAATGTCCCTTTTATCATTATATACTGACCCTCTTTGTCTCTCATTGTCTTTTTTACCTTGAAGTCTACTTTGTCTGATACAAGTATGGCAATTCCTGTTTTCTTTAGTTTGCCAGTAGCTTGAAGTATGTCTTCCATCCCTTCACTCTGAGCCTGTGTTTGTCTTTAGAGCTGAGATGTATTTCCTGGAGGCAGCAAACTTTTGGGTCTTGTTTTTTTTCTTTGCTTTTTTGAGGTATATTAACCCTGAGCTAACATCCACCACCAATCCTCCTCTTTTTTGCTGAGGAATATTGGCCCTGAGATAACATCTGTGCCCATTTTCCTCTATTTCATATGTGGGATGCCTGCCACAGTATGGCTTGATAAGCAGTGTGTAGGTCCACACCCGGGATCCAAACCAGCAAACCCCAGACTGCTGAAGCAGAGCATATGAACCTAACCATAGGCCACTGGCCCAGCCCTTGGGTCTTGTTTTTTTAATCCATTCTGCCGCCCTGTGTCTTTTGATTGGGGAATTCAGTCCATTTACATTGAGAGTGATTATTGATATATGAGGGCTCAATGCTGCCATTTTATCACTTGTTTTCCAGTTGTTTGTATTTTCCTTGTTTCTCATCCCCTATATTTCAGTCTACCAGTTAAGTTTGGTGACTCTCTGTGATGGTTTTCTCAGTTTCCTCTTTATGTATCATTTGTGTCTCTATTCTGATATTTGTTTAGTGGTTACTGTGAGGTTTGTATAAAAGATCTCGTAGATGAGATAGTCCATTTTCTGATAGCCTCTTATTCCTTTAGTCTAAGCAGGTTTCATCCCTTTCCTCTCCCCCTTCTAAGTTGTTGTTGTCGTCACAACTTATTCCGCTATGGGTTGTGAATTTGTGGTTAAAATTAATTGATTATATTTATGTTTAATGTTTTCTTTCCCTTTATCTTTAGAGTTATAATTGTTTGCTAAGTTGTTCTGATAAAGAGTAGCATCTTTCTGATTTTGTCTGCCCATTTATCTCCTTGCTCAAGGCTTTGTAAACTCTTTCTTCTTCTTCTTTTTTTTTCCCCAGCTATGAGGGCCTTCTTGATCCAATCTTGTAGGGGGGTGTCTTGTGATGAACTCCCTCAGCTTTTGTTTATCTGGGAAAGTTTTTATTTCTCCATCATATCTGAAGGATATTTTCACTGGATAGAGTATTCTTGATCGAATGTTTTTGTCTTTCAGAATTTTAAATATATCATTCCACTCTCTCCTAGCTTGTAAGATTTCTGCTGAGTAATACACTGAAAGCCTGACAGAGGTTCCTTCGTAGGTTATTTTCGTCTGCCTTGCTGCCCTTAAGTTTTTTCTTTGTCATAGACTTTTGCCAGCTTTCCCACTCCACGCCTTGGAGAAGGTCTTTTTATATTGATAGAATTAGGGGTTGTATTGGCTTCATATACATTAATTCCAGCTCCTCTCCAGGTTTGGGAAGTTCTCAGCTACTATTTCTTTGAACAAGCTCTCTGCTCCTTTCTCTCCCACTTCTCCCTCTCATACCTATAATCCTTATGCTGCATTTCCTATTGAGTCGGATATTTCTCAGGGAATGTCTTCATTTCTCTTTAGTCCTAGTTCTCTCTCCTCTTCCGTTTGAAGGATTTCTGTCTTCCTATCCTCTATGTTAATTCTATCCTCCATAATATCAGCTCTGTTATTTAAGGACTCTAGATTTTTATTTATCTCATCCATTGTGTTTTTCATCTCCAACATTTCTCATTGGTTTTTCTTTATAGTTTCAATCTCTTTTGTGAAGAATTCCCTCAGTTCATTAATTTTGTTGATTTCATTGAACTCTCTTTCTGAATTCTCTTGTAACTCACTGACTTTTTTATGATAGCTGTTTTGAATTCTCTGTCACTTAGATTGTAGATTTCTGTGCCTTCAGGACTGATTTCTGGGCGTATGTCTTTTTCCTGCTGGTCTGGAGTACTAATATATTTCTTTGTACCATTTGATGGAGTGAATTTGTGCCATTGCATAGTGATAGTATCTGATCACAGGTTCCATCTACTGACACTGGGGTGGGGGTAGGGGCTGTGTAATCTGAGGCCACTGCAAATCCTGTCAGCTGTGCCTGTCTGAGTCTGCCACTCCTTGGGGTTGCAGTGGCCCTGTGGGGTCTCCCACCAAATGGGAAAGCAATCACATGGGGGCTCAGGGCTGTTGCCACCTGCTCCCACAGTCCCACTGAGATGTGCTCCCGCATTCGGGGCTGCAGTGGTACTATGGGTGGCAGCTGGAAGCTTGTTCACCTGGGCACGTAAATCTACTGCTATCTTCTCCTAGGTCTCACCAGCTGTTGTGCTTGGTGGGCGGGGTCCCCCACTAGGTCCAAGCCAGAGCCACTCCCTGGGTCTGTGGTGGGACTATGGGCTCTACCACTGGACCAGAGAGGATCACACAGGGGCTCAGGGCTGCTGCTGCCCGCTCCCACAGTCCTGCCGAGTCACACTCCCCACTTTGGGGCTGCAGTGGTACTATGTGCATTCGAGGCAGCCAGAAGCTTGTTCACCCAGGCTCAGAGATACACTGCTGTCTGCTCCTAGGTTGCACCAGCTTTGTGCTTGGTGGGTGGGCCCTCCCCACTGGATCCGAGCCTGAGCCTCTTTCTGTGGACCATGGCCCTGTGGACTCTCCCACTGGATGAGGAAGTGATCACATGGGGGCTCAGGGCTGCCATCACCTGTTCCCACACTCACACTGAGACATGCTCCCACCCTTGCGGCCGCAGCAGTGCTATGAGCACTCCAGCCAGGAGAGCAGTCACGTGCAGGTACTGGGCTGCCTGGGGGCCGGATAGTGCTCACCTATGTCCACCACCTCCCCAGGGTTAATCCATCCACCTTCAGATGTATAGCTGCACAGGTCTCTCAGGCATCTTGATGTGCTGCGTGGGTGTCCTCTGCTGATCAATGAAGGTCCATTTAGTTGGAGTTTGAAGGGGGAGAGACAAAAGGAACAGTTCACTCTGCCATGTTGCTGACATCACTCCTTGGGGCAATGGTTATTTAAACTCCGTATTTTAATCACAGTCAATTGTTGGAAGCGTCAACTGTCTCTACAAGGTGTTCAAGACAACAGTTTTAGTCCTTCTGCTGCGCCACCCTCATGCCCCATTCTCCTTGAAGCGCAAAAACCAGGCTTAACCCTTGTAGCTGATTATTTTTATAATGGTCTATTTATATTTGTTTATGTTTTTTTTTTAAACCTCATCTTTGGCACTATCTGTTGAAGACCTCAACAGATACAGAAATTAGTTCTTTCTTCAATGGACCTCACTACATGGACTTCCACCCTCCCCCATATTCCCAAAATAACTTGAGTTATATCAATATTCAGTGTTTTCATTATTACGAAGGCAATTCAGGGCTGAATGTAGTAACTATGATTAATTTTCTTTTTCTGTTTGTTGTTTTCCCTAGAATATATTTAATATTTGCTTAATTTTCCAGCGACAACTTCAACACTAACCTATCAATTACCTAAACCGTTCATAGTAAATTCATTCACATCAGATTTTCTTGAATTTCATTTTCTTAAAGTGCCTGCGGAGCCTAATGACCCGCCTCTGACCTGGTCTGTTCGCCATCCCTGGTGCGCAGCCGTCACTGAGTTCCCCTTCACCATCCTGGGGACTCCGTCCTGCTGTCTCCTGTGTTAGGTGTCCCCTTCCTAAATCCCACCTCTTCCTCTTCCTTGGTTCACTCCCTCATTTTAGAAGAACACATTCTTGACGGGCCTCTTGCAAAAGGGTATATGGGAGGTAAATTTTTGAGACATCATGTAGTAGATTACTGTTCCCAGGGATTCACTGCTTATATATCCTGCTCTTTGCTATGTGACGTCCAGTGCCTCCCTGTGGATGAATATAATTCCCCAGGTCACTGACATCAGGCTTGGACAGTCACTTGCTTTGATCAATAGACTATGATGTGACATCTGAAAAGAAGCTCTAAGAGCTGTTGTGAGGTTCTGCTCTTTCGTCGTGGACCCTGGAAGGAAGAAGTGGAGCAGGAGCAGGGCTGTGGAGCCACAGCCACCTGTAATTGGAGCAAAAAATAAACTTGTTTCAAAGTACTGAGATGGGGAGGTTGTAAATGGTAAACTTAACCTAAATGTGTCCGAAAATGTCGTTATTCAATGCTCCCCATTAATTAATGGTTTTGGCTGAATAAAAAATAAAAAATTCCAGGATGGAATTTTGAAGGCATTGCTCCATGATCTTCTAGTTTCCAGTATTGCCACTGAGAAGTTCAAAGCTATCCTGATGCCTGATCCTTTTAAACATCTTTTTAAAGATCTTCTGGAAGCTTATAGGATCTTCTCTTTATCCCCACTTTCTGAAATTCCGAGTTCATCAGTCTTGATGTCTGGTCTACTTTCATCCTTTGTACAAGGTACTAAGAGGGCCCTTTCAGTCTGGAAATTCATGTCTTTTAATTTTGCAAAAATTTCTTAAATGATCTTATTGATGACTTCTTCCACTGCATTTTCTTTTTTCTGGAATTCCTACTATCCAATTCTGAACTGCTTTTCCTATTCTTTCTCTCCTTTTTTTCTACCTCTTTTTTCTTTTCGGCTCTACTTTCTGAGCTATCTCTGCAATGTTTTCTTTTCACACCTCTACTTTTTCATTTCAGCTATCATGTTCTTAATTTCCAAGAGCTCTTTTTCGTTCTTTTAGTCTAGGTTCCCCTGAAAGCAGAGCCTGAGACAAGGGCTTACATATAAGTAGCTTATTTGGGAAGTCACCCCAGGGTAGGAGTCAGGGCTGGGAGGTGACATGTAAAGGAAGAAAAGGTAAGGCAAGGGTGTGTTTTCAAACGGCCATGCTCTGGGCAACTGGTGGTTTGGTTCTATGGGACCTTCTGAGAAGCTTTGCAAAATGAGTCTCAGAACTGTCCACCCAGGGGACAAAAAGTGAGAGTGTCAGTTCCCATCCCTTATTGGTCAAGGGTGACCTCACAGGCTTTAACTTCCCTGCATCTCTGGGTTGCACGTGCATGACTATCAAGAAGACTGATGTCAGACCAACACTATAGAGGAAGGGACTAAGAGAGCAAGTGACTGTTCTCAACATCTGAAACTTCTGTATGACACGGGGTATCTGTGGTAGGCTGAATAATGGCTCCCCCAAAGATATTCATGAGCTAATGCCCAGAACCTGTGAATGTTACCTTATATGGCAAAAGGGACTTGGAAGACATGATTAAGATGGGGAGCTTATGCTGGGTTGTCTGAGTGGTCACACAATGTAATCACAAGGGTCCTTATAAGAGGGAGGCAAGAAGGTCAAAGGAGGAAGAAGGAGATCTGACGACAGAAGTAAGGGCAGAAAAGGTGATGCAATGCAGAGCGTGAGCCAAGGAATGCGAACAGCGACTGGAGGCGGGGAAGGCAAAGAAACAGGTTCTCCCCTAGAGCCTCCGGAAGGAACGCACCCTGCGGACACCTGGACTCTAGCCCTTTAAGATGCATTTCGGACTTCTGGCCCTGTAACAGAAGACATTTGTGTAGTTGTAAGCCGCTAAACTTGTGGTAATTTCTTATAGCAGCCATAGGAAACAAATTAAGTTTCCAAGGAACCAAAACAGTATCCGTACACAAAGATAAAATACGAGTGACAGAACGGGTGAAATTGCTCGCAACCTAGTTAACAAAGGATCTTCTGAATATGAAGAGGATTCCTCTTTTTTAAATTTAATGAACACATGGAAATTACTATGTGCCAGGCACTGTTCTAAGTGCTTTACAAATGTTAATTCATCTAATCTTCCTAACAACTCTATGAGGTAAATACTACTATTATTGTCATTTGACATCTGAGGAAACTGAGGCATTGAGGTTAAGCAACTTGTCCAAGGTCCCAAGAACCCTTAAGGAAATGACAACCCAACAGAGAATTAGCAAAAAATTTAGAATTCAAACAGATAACACAAGTTTGGAGATGCTGTGTCAACTCAAGTCCTCCAGAAAGCACACACCAAGATGGAAGAAGAAGTGGAGATTTATTGGCAGAAATGCCTGTGAAGGGGCAAGGGAGCAGGAGCAGGTAGGGACCTCAGGCCATGACGCAGGTCTGACACCTGGGAAGCAACCTAAGAAGAGGGTAGCGCTGGGGTGCACCTGCAGCAGATCTCACAGGTGTGCCAACTGGAGGCTGTCAGCTGACTGTGGCTTTTGTAGTAGGTTCTCCGTTTTCTTTTTCAAAACATTTTGAGGAATAATTGGCATACGACAAACCACAAATATTTAGAATATACAATTTCATAAGTTTTGGTTATGTGTACACCCATGAAACTGTCACCCTAATCAAGATAAGTGAATATATCCATCACCCCCAAAAGTTTCCTCATGTCCCATCGTAATCCCTTCCATTCACATCTCCTCTCCTCCCCAAGGAGACAGTGATCTGTGGTCACTGTAGATTAGTTTGCATTTTCTAGAATTTTATGTAAATTAAATCATTCAGGATGCACTCTTATGTCCGGCTTCTTACATTCAGCATAATTATTTTGAGATTCATCCATCCTGTTGTGTGTATCAGCAGTTCATTCCTTTTCATTGCTGAGTAAGTACTGTTACGTAAGGACATACCACCATTTCTTTATTCAAAAACCTGTTGATGGACTTTTGGGTTGTTTTTGGATTTTGGCTATTAATGAATAAAGCTGCTATGAACACACAAGTACAAGTCTTTGTATGGATGGTAGACGTATGCAAAACTTTTTAAGAAACTATTTTCCAAAGAGGTTGTACCATTTCACATTCCCACCAGCAAGATATGAGATTTCTGGTTGCTCCACATCCTTGACAGCACTTACTATGGTCAGCCTTTTCAATTTTAGCCATTCTAATAGATGTGTAGTGGTATCTTGTGATTTTAATTAGCATTTCCTTTACAACTAATGACATTGAACATCTTTTTATGTGCTTATTGTACCATCTGTACATCTTTTTTAGTGAAGTGTCTTCAAATTTTTGTGTATTTTGGGGGGGAGAAGGGTTGTTTTCTTACTGAGTTTTGGGAGTTCTTTATGTTATGGATACAAATCACTTACCAGATATATGCTTTGCAAATAATCTTTTCTATGTGGCTTGTCTTCCCTTAACTGTCTTTAGAAGAACAGATGAATTTTGAAGTACAATTTTTTTTTCTTTTATAGACTGTGTTTTTGGTGTTGTATCTTAAGAAATCTTTGCCTAACCAAGGTCACAAAGATTTTCTCCTGTTTTCTTCCAGAAGTTTTATATTTAGATCTCAATCCATTTTTTGTATATAGTGCAAGGTAGAAGTCAAAGTTCACGTTTTTTAAACATATGGATATCTAATCTTTCCTGCACCATTTGTTGAACAGACTATCCTTTCTCCATTAACTTGCCTTTGCACCTTTTTAAAATATCAATTATCCACATATGTGTGGGTCTGTTTCTAGACTTTCTATTCTGTTCCACTGATCTAGTTGTTTATCTTGATGCTGTCTTGAACAATTGCAGCTTTATAATAAGATATGATAGAAAACGGTTTTAGGGACCGGTCCCATGGCCGAGTGGTTAAGTTCGTGCGTTCTGCTTCGGCAGCCCATGGTTTCTCTGGTTTGGATCCTGGGCGCAGACATGGAACTGCTCATCAAGCCATGCTGAGGCGGCGTCCCACATGCCACAACTAGAAGGAGTCACAACTAAAAATATACAACTATGTACCGGGGAGGGGGGCAGCTTTGGGGAGAAAAAGGAAAAAAATAAAATCTTTGAAAAAAAGAAAGAAAATCGTTTTAATTCTTCTTTTGCAAAGATGTTTTAGCTATTCTAGATTCTTTGCTTTTCCATAAGAATTTCAGAATGAGCATATGAATTTCTACAAAAAACCTTGCTGGGATTTTAATTAGGACTGCATTGAACCTATAGATCAATTTGGGGAAAAATGACATCTTAACAATATTGATTCTTCTGACCCATAAATAAGATATACCACTCATTTAAGTCTTTTTAATTTCTCTCAGCAATGTTTTTTCAGTGCATACCTTTTGATATTAAAAATGTGTCTTTTTAATTTCCATGTTTGTTGCTAGTATATAGAAATAAAATTTTATGTATTATATACATTGATTTTGTAACTTGCAATCTTGATAAACTCACTTACTAGTTTTGGTAGCTTTTTTGTAGATTCCACAGAATTCTCTATGCAGGCAATCAAGTTGTCTACAAATATAGAAAGTTAGTTCTTTCCAATTTTTCTTGTCTTATTGCACTGGCTAGAGTCTCCAGTATGATGTTAGTGAATGTCCCAAGTGCACTAAAAACTGTTTTCTGCTGTTGAATGGAATGTTCTGTAAATGTCTGTTAGATCCAGTTGGTCCATGTTGCTGTTCAGTTCTTCTATATCCTTGCTAATTTTCTATTTACTAGTTCTATTACTGACAGAATTGTTGCATAACAAAGAATTTGTCTGGTCTTTGTCCCTGGTTCCTGGGAATTAACTTCTAAATCTTTGGAATTTCCTGAGTGACAGAAGAGTGTTATTCATGGGGGGCCCCTGGAACCATATCTGAGTTTATTCTCATGAGATGACAAGATAAGGGCTGGCCATGCCAGAAAGACCAACCGTATGACTAGAGGGTTGAGGATTTAGGCAAGGTGTTATCAGCACATCCCCTGGGGAGGGGAAGTGGCGCTGGACATTGAGCTCTAGCACATAACCAATGACTCAACCATTCCTACATAATAAAACATAATGGACAGCCAAAGCTTGGGTGAGCTTCCCAGGTTGGTAATCATACATGAATGTGCTGGGAGGGTAACCTGTCCTAAGGACATGAGAGCTTCACATTTTGTACACTCCAAGACTTTATTCTGTATGTCTCCTCATTTGACAATCTGCGTGCTTAGACTATTTGCATTTAATGTAACTACTGATATGTTTGCATCTAGGTCTACCATTTTATTATTTGTTTTGTGTTTGTTTCCTCTTTTTTTTCCTGATTCCCTTTTCTTGCCATTTCTTGTTATTTAAATGTTTTTCAGTATTTCATTTTGTCTATTGTGTTTTATGGTATTTCTTTGCATAGTTCTTTTAGTGGTTGTTTGAGGAATAAGCATATACATATTTAGCTTTCAGTATACTTAGAATAAATATTTTACTAGTTTGAGTGAAATGTAGAAACCTTATTATTACATGGTCCCTTTATCCTCCTCCCTTATGTTATTGATGTCTTATGTATTACACCTACATACAACGAAAATACCATTAATGTTCTATTTTATTTCTATCATCAAACATATTTTAAGAACTCAAGAGAATAGTTTATTCTTTTAACCCAGATAATTAGCATTTCTGTTGCTTTTCCTTCATTCCTGAATATTTCAGTTTTCCTTATGGTGTCATTTCCTTTCTGGCTGAAGAAATTCCTTTGGCAATTCTTTTTAGACGAGGTCTACTGGCAACGAATTCTCTTCATTTTCCTTCATCCAATGGCTTTATTTCACTTGCATTCATGAAGGATATTTTCACCGGCTACAGAATTCTGGGTTGACAGTTCTTTCCTTTTAGCATTTTAGAAATGTTGTGCCACTACCTTCTGGCCTCCATCATTTCTGATGAGAAATCCATTCATTCAAATCGTTTCCCTATATGTAACATGTTGTCTTTCACTGGTTGCTTTCAGTATCACTGTCCAGTTTCACTATGATTGTGTGGATTTTTTTGAGCTTCTTGAACCTGTAAAGTTTTTCATCAAATTTGGTTAAGTTTCTAGCCAATATTTCTTCTAATATTTCTTTCAGCACCACACTTGCTCTTCTCCTTCTGGGATTTTGATGGCACAAACGTTAGACCTTTTATTATTGTTTTGTAGGTCTCTGAAGTTCTGCTCATCGTTTTGCTTTTATTTTCCCAGTTTTTTCCTATGTTCTTCAAATTAGATAAATTCTCTTGGTTTATCTTCAAGTTCACTAACTCCTCTGTTAAAGACTAGTCAGTGAATTTTAACTTTTGGTTACTGTTTTTTTCTCTTCTGAAATTTCCATTTTGTTCTTTTTTTAATCTTCTATTTCTTTGCTAAGATTTGTTTTTTCCATTGGTTTTAAGTGCTCATGATTACTTGCTGGAGCATTTTTATAATAGCTGCTTTAATGTCTTTGTCAGATATTTCAACATCTGTGAATGGGATCTGCTGTCTTCTTCCCTAAGAGCTGAGATTTTTCCGACTTCGTGGTATGCCAGGTAATTTTGGATTGTATACTTGACATGCTGAATATTGTTATTTAACTCTGGGTCTTGTTTAAATCTACGGGAAATATTGAGGGGTTTTTTTGTTTGTTTCAGCAGGCAATCAATCTGGTTAGGTTGCAGGCAATGTTGGTTTTTCATTTAATTGCGGTTGAATTAACATATAACATTATTTTAATATCAGGTGTACAGCATCAGGCAAAGGTTTTGAAAACTGAACTGACACTGGAATCATAGCCTGCAGAAGGAAGGCTAGGATGTCAGTTCAGCTTTCAAAATTTTTGCAGTGCTTTTTGCACTTAATCCATGTGAATGCCTCCCAGCTGTCAGTCTTGGATTTGGGTGTTGCTCTATGTTTTGGTATAATGAAAAGGATCAGATCCATACACAGGTACAGCCTGGGGGTAGATCCAGGAGTTCATAAACTTTATGGGGTCACTTTTCTGAGGTCCTTCCTCTCCATGACCTCCTGGTACTTTCTGGTTCCTTGTACTGGGTCTCTGGCCAGAAGCTGAAGCTTTGGTTACCCTGTGTACTTTTGCCACTGTGTCTGCATCCAGGGCCAAGCAGCGTGGAAGAAAGAGAAAAAAAAACAGGGGTTGGTTCTACTCTTTTGGAAACACAATTGTACTGGAGAGGAAGGGTCATCTCCCTGAGTTTTGGCTCCTACAGGTTCCTACCACCAGCAGCTGATGCTGTCACCACCACGGGTTGCTTGGAGGATGACGTGTAAGAGAACACAGAAAAGAAAAACCAAAAGGATTTCCACATTCTGAGTATTGTAAGTTACCCTTCTACTCCCTAGGCCAGAACTAGAGGGCTTCTGGCACTGTCTGTCTGCACCCAGTATTCACTTCCAGGTTTCCAATGTGTTGAGTTCAGGCTGAGGGATACCAGAGGGGAAAAGACAGACTCATCACAGCTTCAGTGGGACTTCAAATTCTAGTCTTCTTCCCCACCCCCGTGCCATCTTCTTTTCACTGCTGTGCCCGGTGGGAGAGCCACGGTGGGAGAGCCACGGTGCAGCGTGCTTACTCCTCCTTATCTGGAACCAGCCCAATTAGCACTTCTAACGTAAGAGAGAGGAATGAAATATTTTGACTTTCTCCTCACATTATCACAAATTTTAACTGTCAAACTAGAACATTTTTCCTGTTTTTTAAGAGAAACACTAAATAGTATGATACTGCCATTACTGCAATAAGGCATTATTTACTAAAAGAGGAACAAGAGGAGTGCAATAACTATGACAAGGGATTTGGGTTTCTGTTCCATTTTTAGCAGGCAGAAAGGATAGGATCGCTTACTGTTCTTGGGCAATTAATTTCACATTTCACTCATTCTGAATTAGCTGTAGAATACTTTCAAGACTATTGCCATCATATTGCTGTTAATGTTACATTTTTCTAAGGGTAATAAAAGATACCAACTATCAAATGCTGCCAACACCGCCTCTAATCAATGACAAAGCTGTGACTAAGGGATTCCACATTTTTAAGACAAAGTTGGCAGGCGAGGAACCCCGAAAGGGAGAAGCCCACCCTTCCCAGCAGAGAGCACGTGTGCTAACAGCAGCATTTACTGGATCTGTGCTCCAGAGTGCAGGCCTGTACAAGAGAAGAGCAAAGTGAAACGACGTGAGCCTGTAACCGTCCCTGGAATCCCAGTTACTGCAGTGACTCCATGTGGATCGCCCTCGAGGCAGCAGCAAATACATCACAAAACCATTCGCTAAAAAGTAATCCGTGAAAGTGTGACTACAGGGTCCAGAAATACTTCCAGGTTAAAGAACAAATCAGAGTATACAGCACTGAAATTTCCAGAATATACTATGATTTGGTGTTTTATTACTTATATGGTCTTTAAGAGAGCCAATACTTTTACTACAACTGGTTCTCTCAATTTTATTTTGTGCAGACACAAATAAACCCAAGTGTTAGATTTGAGGATTTCAGTTTCCCCTCACATAAGAACACCCTCCATGCTGGCAATCTTATTTTATTTCCCAAGTGACAAAAATGGCATTTAATGAAAGACACAGCTCAGGAGAAAAGGCACACATTACCTGTAAATAATCATTCAATTAAAATTATGAGAAAACTTAACAGCTGGCTACTTAAACCTTTTCCCCTGAAAAATAATAATCATAACAATAATAGCAATAATTGCTACGATTTATGGAGCTTCACTACGTTACAGGCACCATGCTAAGGGCTTAAAATGGATTACGCCATTTAGTCCTCATAAAGTCCTACAAGTACTTCTGTTTGCCCAATTTCCAGAGAAGACAAAGGAGGCTCTGAGAAGCGTCTTGTCTGAGACCAGTGAGTCAGGAAGCAGTGGAGCCAAGATGGCAAGCCAGGCAGTGTGCTTTGGAACTTGTGCTCCTAACCTCTCTGCTATAGGCTACAAGGACTCAAAGAACCCAAATACCAGTCTCTCCCTTCCTAGTTTTCTTTATATAGTAGTGTTAAAAGTGTAAATGAGAAAGGATAAGGCCAAAAAACCTCCCAGTGATCCCACTAATTCTGTGGGAAAAAACTCAAACCCAAAAAGCCCTACACTATTTGATGTTTCTTTCCTTAATCAAGAAAACAACCTTGCCATCAAGGCACAGCTCAGAGAAAGGCATGAAATAAAAAGTACCAAGAAACGAAAAACAAAATTTACTTACAGTATCATTACACTCACTTTGGACTAAACGATTACAGTATATCCCAGTCAAGATATAATGTATAATTCAAGAAGAATTATAACAATAATTCTTGAGAAGTTAAAAAATTCAAGACAAACAATATATACACATGTAATATTTTATTTACTGACCTCTCTGAAACATGCCACAATTCATATGGCTAGTGGAACCTTCCATGGCAAACCGTTGTGCAACCCAACAAATTCCTAACAAAAAACACTTTAATGTAGGAATCAACATGTGAACATTACATTTAGGTGGTAAAATCAGGTTATGAATATAAGATAAATATCAAATAACATCATACTTCTGGTTTAATGGAAAACATAAAAGCTGTGACGGTCAGTCATGCTTAACACCTTGGTTAAGTAAAGAGAGGAATGAGCAGGTGTGTCATAGAGGTATGCAGATTTAACAGCTCAAATAATCCTTAGCCCTTCCGAGAAACTAGAGATGGGAACTATGTGGCAAATATTTCTGTAATATGGTGGTTTCAGTTCATCAGTGATCATTCTGTTCATGCATTTAAAGTAACTGCAGTTGGTTTTGAGCACTGAAAACTAGATTCAAAGTAAGTCTTTCTTCAACAACCTAATGATGCTATGAATCACTTATATTCAAAAATATAGTTTAGATTTGCAAAGTTTAAGGTAAAGCATCCCTATTTTCATTATTACTTTTAGATACAACTGAGACTACGCCACCATCCAGTCAGATACACTGCTGTGCAGTTCATGCCAGGTACCACATTTCATATTTGTTGGTCATCAAGAGCACAAATTTTATGCTCCAAAAGAAACATATCAATCCAGCAAAATGGTTCCATTTAATGTTCCTTTAAAGACAGATTAAATTTAGGGAAGAACAGGCTTTTCTTGACATCTCATTTTCAAAGTACTGATACAAATTTACCAGAGAAATAATTATATATTTTGCCCAACATCAAATATCTGCAAAAAGTTTCCAAGATAGATGCAATTCTTGATCAATTTCCAAAAGTAAATAAAGGCTTTCTAACGGAAAGCATTTACATTCCTAGCTCTCTAAACATTCAAAAACAAGGTACAAAAAAGGATCTCTTGGCTTCTGAATAGCCTACTTTGTTACATAAGTATTTTCTGTCCCAATACTTTTTCAAATTCAAAAGATATTTACTTCCTAAGAACATGCCAATCTTCATTTCAAACCATTCAGTCCGTTTCCATGGCAACACTGCGGGATTCCTTGGCTACCATAAGTCGCATTAGTTGACTGTGGAATTTCTCAATCTTCTTTACATCTTGAGCTTGGTCTGTTCTATACACCAAACACTGTCAGAAATTTTAAAAGTACACATTAACTATGTAAAGATTGTTGACAATGCAGCAAATGTATGATCAGTAAAAATTTGATCTCTGCTACCATCGTTCTGCTCTATTCTCTCTGGAGGTCATACTGAGAAAACTACACTAAGTCCCCAGCAACTACGTTCCTTATGTATGGTATTTCACAGTATTTTAAATGACCCTGCTGTGGACAAAAACTCAACGAACTCTATCAGAAGTTTCTCAAAAACGACCAGTTAAGCAACATGTTAAATCCTGCTGTGACCTAATGAGAAGAACTCAAGGCCTGGAATTAGGTAATTTCTGTCTGGGATCTGGTCATAATTAATTGAGTTATACTGGGAAAAACATGGAAATCTTAGGATCCCTTTCTCTATTTGTGAAACTGTGTGTCGACGGTGGGGGTGTGGGTGGGGGGTGGAGGATAATTTAAAAAGAAAATCTAGAATCCCTTGCTTACAAGGGATTTAATTCTGGTCACCATCTAAATTAAACCAGATAAATCTGTCCAACTTTGATTTTCTGAAGGTTATTTATAATTTTTACCAAACCAAATACTTCCCTACTACAAGTTAAATTCTTCATTAGATAGAACCTTAAGATCTGCCTATGGTTGGTCATAAAACCATTTGTTCCAGATTCTTCAAAAATATCAAATTTAAGCTGGCAGCTTTTTTCCTCATTTTGTAATATAAGTCCATTTTTCTTTAACCCATCTTAAAGGTTCATATGAGTTTTAAACAACAGGAACTAATGATCATGAATAATATTCACCAGCTTAAGTAATTTGGAGTTTGACCTTATCATGCCCAACTGATCTGAATTCATTCAGCCTTTAAATCACCTCTTAAAGAAATTTTTTATCCACACATTGTACACATTTGTGTAACAATCTTGTAAAAGAGGCCACAATAATCTCCATCGTTTCAATTTTAGTATATGTGCTGTGGGAGAAGGTAGATACCTTCTCACTACAGTATGACAGAAAAAGATTTTAGGTCCATAGAAGACAATATTACAAATCAGTCACAGCATTAGAAAAAATGATGCATAGGTGGGATTATAAAAAAGTCAAAGCCATATGATCATAATAATAAATGAAGTCTAAGACTGAGTTTTCTGAAGGAATTATTAGCTATTAAAATGAATCAGTGAGGGAAGAATACAAACTCTTCTTTAAACAAGTCATCAGAAAAGAGATTTTTACTGTTGGAGTTGATTTGTTCATCTACTATTTAGGAGGATGGGTTTGATTGCATCTTTGGTCCCTTTTAGATATGGACTAATTCTCAGCAATCTTAAGAAAGAGAACAAAAAGTACTTTTCATATTTAGACCCCCTCATAGGAATCATCAATGGTAAATGAAGTCCTTTCCAATACTGTCTATCATGGATCCTTAACCATGCTTAATCAATTCCAGGGGCAAAAAGTCATCATTTGGAGAGAAAGCCTTTTGTATTAAAATCAATTCTCCATTTTTTCCTACTTTTAAAACAGGACATACCAGATTTTCTTCAGCAAATACACTCATCCATTCCGTGATGATCACGATTACAATTTTTCTCAGTGTGAATGCTCAAGATTCAAGTATACATTCACTGGATCTACTAAGCGGCGAGCTCTAATACTTTCACCCTCGTGTTTTGCTTACAACACAACCCAACTAAGGAAGCACCCTGTCAGTATGGCACTTCACGGATGAGGAGAGTGAGGCCCAGAAGTCCACACTTTTAGCCTGGACTTTTCCAAGGCCAAGCGCTAGTAAAAGGCTAAGCTAGGACTCAACTCTCTTGACTCTAGGACTAGCATACCACAGCTCAATTTAGTCTTCCTTTTTCACATTTTCAGTTACTTCACCAAATTCATCGGTTCTTGGAGGACACAGTAATCTTTGCATGAAATCTAACTTCATGCAACCGCACGATGAATCCTTGAACACAAATATAATACATGACCAAAGACAAAAAGTGATTTTTGAACTATGAAACTTTTAAAATAATTAACCTATTAAAAAATGTTTACTAAGTACCTGCTGGGTAAGACACCACGTTAGTCCTGGAAATACAGGTAAGAGTATCACTGACCTACTCTATCGTCTTGAAGCTCACAATCTATAAAGAAGACTAATGTGATACAGCACAAAAAGAGCCAAAAAGAAAAGCAAGAGCCGCAGTGGTGCCCGTGAGCCACGTGTTGAAAGATAAGCAGCGGTCACGCCACACGGGGGCGGGGCGGGGTTCACTACTGCGGAGATGGGAACAGAACATACCGAGGCGGAGGCCTCAGGCAGCACGGCGGATCAAAAGCGCTCTTCAGCAACACAGAAGAGACCGAGATCAGAGGGCACGTGAGCGTGCAGCTCACATTATGAGTGACGAGGAGCCCCTAGGGGTTTGGAAGCAGGGTGGTAACAATCAAATTTGCACTTCTAGAAATCAGTCCAGCAGCAGGACAGGACGACTGAAGGGTGAACTGGAAGCAGGGACACAGTTGGGGGGCTATTCCAATAGTCCAGGCAAGTGATAACGAGATCCTAAATCTAAGAGAGTAACAGTGAAGACAGAGAGTTCACGACAGGAAATGAGACGAGGGAGCTTCACTCAATAACCCCCAAACGATGGGGAAAGTGCATGGAACGTATCAGAGAATCAAAAGCCAAGGTTTTCAAACGAAGGTACAGTGGACACGAGAGAGAGGAAAGGATGGGGCCAAACACAATCCACGGGTAGACGACAGTACAATGGCAGCTGGGAAACAGGAGGAGCCGGTTTGAGAAGAGAGGATGAGTTCCATTCTAGACAGGCTAATTTTGAGTAGTGAGGTAAAGATGCTCAACTTAGAGATGGTCAGGAAGTAAGAAGAAAATATGAGCCCAATGTACAAATTTGGAAATAGACATAGATACGGGCAGTACTGGACTTAATGAGTGAATGGATCGCTCTAGAAGAAGTGGTGTGAAAAGGCGACCGAGGAGAGAATCCTGGAGAAACCAACATTTGTAGGGGCACATCAATGAAATAATAAGCAAAGAAAAATGAAACAGAAACACAGAAAAAGAAAAGCAAGATAAAATGGAGCCACAGATGCCAAAGCAATAATTCCCACAAGAGTGGTTTCCTGTATCAAAAACAGCCCTGGTGGCATAGTGGTTAAGTTCACACACACACTCCACTTTGAAGGTCCAGGGTTTGCAGGTTTGGATCCCAAGTGTGGACCTACACACGGCTCATCAAGCCACGCTGTGGCAGTGTCCCACACACAAAATAGAGGAAGACCAGCACAAATGTTAGCTCAGCAACAATCTTCCTCAAGCAAAACAAATAAACAAAAATAACAGCATGGAGGTGAAGTAAGATACGAACTGATGAGACTGTTGGTTCAAAATGAAGGGGCTGTGGATGAGCTCTCACAAAGAGCAGTTTCAGTGAAATACTGCATGTAGAACCCAGACGACAGAAGGTGAAGAAGTGAATGGGATGTGAGGAAGCAACAAGAGTGAACAGACGGGGAGGGAGATATAACCATAAAGCCTACAAGCTGTGTTCAAACACCATCATCCACTTTTTACACGCCTGTAAAGAAACCATTACCCCTTACATCCAGTTGTCGTCTCTACATTCCTCTTGCTTAAGGTCTGAAAACAGCAATTTTTAAACCACATGTGACATACTGCGTAAAAGAAGCAACTTAAATTATTTCCCCAAGGGCCTATAAAAGTAGCTTCTAGAATGAGGTTCCTGACTTTGGAATGAAATGCAAAATAAGCATCCTAATGGGTGATCTGCATAAATTCTATGTAAATAACAAATCAAACAAGTGATTAACTCAAACAAATTTGAAAGTATGCAACAAATAAAAGTGTATACTTACAACTAAATCATCTGTTACTTTAATACACAAACTCCCATCAGAATGCCTATATTTGAGAACCACACGTGCCTGAAATAAAAATACATATTTAGAAACAGTGAAGTCAGGAGACATTTCTCATAAATAATTTAGCCCAGGTGGGCTAAAAAGGATTCTTTCAGAATTAACAGCCAAAACATCTAAAGGCACCTTTACTATAAACTTATCATTATTTAAATGAGGCAGAAACCAGCATTTTTGTTCATTCCTATTGCTACAATTTATTTTTTTAAAGACTTTTGAAAAAGTTGGCTATTTCACTTGTAGCCAGTCTGAAGAGATATAATGAAAATTCCCCAAACTTAATTTTAAGTGGTTTGGTGTTTCTCGACAGTAAGAATATACACGAAAGAGGATCAGAGCATCCCACCTCAAAACATGCCATTTTGGCAAAAGGACGGGTTTGAGCTGAAGGCAATTAGCTCTCTGCCTTTTCTGGCTAAAAGTAGGACACAAATTAACCTTTCTAAAGGTGGTATAAAATTCCCAATTACAAAGGTGTTCCCCTCTCCCTCCCTGGCAAGAGGTAAGAGAAGTGCTCTTATCTGTGTAACAAATCTTAATAAACAACTCTCATTTATAGCACATTTCCTAGTCACCTTCCGACAACTTACCCACTCCCAGAAGCCCAAAACCCCCTTTCCTTTGTCCAGCCTCTTTTCCACACTTTATCACCCTTTGTTAAGATGGTATATAGACTCCAACTTCTAACAGCCTCCTCAAGTCACATTTCTTTATGAATTCGCAATCATATGTGCATAATGGCTTTTTTCCCCTCTTGTTAATCTGTCTTTTGTCAGTTTAATTTGCAGGGCCCCAGCCATTAAACCTAAGAGGGTACAGGAGAAAGTTTTTCCTCCCCTACAGTACCCACACTCCTAGCCACAGAGCAATGATAGGAAAAGAAGGGGGGAAATAGCCGAAATGGCTAGTTAAGTCCAAATCCATTCCTCAGGAAACAGTGCTGCAGTCGCAGTTCAGGCTCTCCACTCTCCATGGCTCTCAGGAGGTGAGTTCAGACTATGAAGCAAAACCACGTCTTTATCATGATGGCACAACATGATGCATTATTACATAAAAGCAGAATTCTGTCTTGAAAAGAAGTCTCCATCACCAACTTTTCCAAATCTAGAATAACTCCTATACTGACTGCCATGCCACACAATACTTATTGTCGTTCAGTATTCTAGAGTTAGGTAGCCAAGAAAATGATTTAGATATTAGCATATTCCAGTAAAAGAAGACATCTCCCAATAGAGTATACAACTTTCAGGAACATTATTTTTATTTCCTCAAATGATGGATTCAAAACAGTGTATCGCAGGGGCTGGCCCAGTGGCATAGTGGTTGGGTTCAGCACGCTTCACTTCAGCGGCCCAGGTTCATGGGTTCACATCCCGTGCCCGGACCTACACCACTCATCAGCCATGCTGTGGTGGGAATCCACATACAAAATAGAGGAAGACTGGCACAGATGTTAGCTCAGGGTGAGTCTTCCTCAGCAAAAAAAAGAAGAAGAAGAAGAAGAGGAAAATAGCACATTGAAGCAGAGTCAGCTTTTTGCTAACTAATATAAACAAATCTTGTTGAGCTAGCTGTTTTAAAAAGTGCTAAGTATCTATAAGCCAAAACAGGAACATAATTTTAAAATGGTTACAATGTAGCATCAGAAGAAACAGGAACATAATTTTAAAATGGTCACAATGTAGCACCAGAAGCCTCAAGACAATTCTGAAAACTAAATACAAAGGGCTATCAGAGCTGTAACTGCCAGCTTTTCCCACTATGCTCTCTGCTCTCCTGGGATTGCAAAAAAAAGCGTCACACTAACCTATGAGATTTGTGTTGGTGAGGAAGGAAAGGGAACTCAGCAAGCACTTAAGTAGATAGAAATAATAACAACTAGGTTAATTATCTTGAGGCTACCTAACTGTTATTAAGCTATTAAATTCAGTTGTACATAGTTAAAAAAATTCAGTTCTCCAGAAACAAAAAGAAACCGAAACTTTAAAATGTACTAAGTATGACAACTATGCAAAGTTTTAGCTCTCAGTTAAAAGAATACTGACTGGCTTCATTAAGAGAAACGAGAGTTAAAAAGTCTATGGTACCATAAGAGGGTCCATTTTGTAACTCAGGGGGCACCTAAGTCACCATGTCAGATGCCACAAAGAGAGAAAAAGAAATCAAGGCTCCCGCTCTCTTAGGAACTTTGAATTCCACAAACCAAAATAACCAAAACACAAGACAGCATGAATTAAGTCCTATAAAGGTATATACAGGTAAAATACTAAAAGAGAAAACGAGTAATTTACACTGGGGGAAAGGGAAGTGTAAAAAGGCTTCAGGGAGGTGGCATTGGAAACACATTTTTTTCTGTGAAGGAAGAAGGTAGGAGAAAGGGTGAAGAAGCAGTCTGAAGGAAGAGATGGTGAATTCCGTAGCTTCGTGAGACTGGAGCTGAGAACAGTGGAAACGGTGGGAGACACGGCCAGAAAGACTGGAGAGGCTCAGACTGCGGACCAGGAGCCTGGACTTCAGCCAGCAACCACTGAAGAACCAGAAAACTGAGAGAAGTCAATTCTTATGTTTTAGAGTATAGTGGGGGAAGTAACGGAAGGATTAAAAAGGCAGACAGACCAACTAAGAGGTTAATAGACGGTTCAGCAGTAAAATCACCTTCAATTACAGCAAACGCAGACAGGGGATGGGCACAATCAACGGGTCAATGGACGGGAGAGAAAACCGAGAATTCTGTGAAACAGATTCCAAAGACTTCTGACAAAATTTCTCTTCTTTTTCAGTGCAGGCAGTATGGACTGGTAGGAACAGCACAGGCTTGGGTTTTAGAGACCTGGGTTCAAATTTTAGCTTAATGTCTTAGGTACCAGGCAATCATTTAACGTACCTAAGACTGTTTATTCATCTACCTTAAGGGGTTGTCTTAATTGTTCGCATAAGTTATAAAAGTAAATATACGTAAAATGTCTGTCATACAGAAGGCACTCAATAAAACTGTTAGTAAAGCTTCCTTTCCTCACTCATCCCCTCACCTCCCTATCAAAAAATCAGAGTCCAAAACCAGCAGAAGACTATCATGAGGAAGCAGAAGTTTTTAGGCCACTGGAATTTTCTAATTGGGTAAAGAGCTGAAAGGTTCTCCCTCTCCTGCCTGTTCTAGACATGCTTTTATTCATAGCAATGCTCTGTAATTACCATTTTATTTTCCTTTTCCCTACCACTACCACCACGCTCTTAAAATATGATTACTCTTGAAGTGAATGTATATATTCTTTAGGACATTTTCAAATATTTTTAGTTTACACTGTGGGTACTTCTGGACAAAAATCCTGTATTGTTCTCCTGGTACACTGCTTGAAGGAAGAAACAAATGGCCCTATGAACAAGGGAAGTCAACTAAATGGAGAAGCCAGACATCATGTCATCAACAAAGTACTCAATCTCAAAAACATCTAACTCATCTCATCATTTATTATTATGTAAATTTTACTGTAAAGAATGGAGCTAAGAATGTTTTACAGCTTCTTGTTGCTTATCTAGATCTAAAAAGCTAGCAGCATGTTTAATTACCAAGGAGCTGCTGCAAACAATTTTTACACATGACAATAAGCAAAAATTCCAGAGGAAGAAAAATCAAGACCTGAATGCTAAATTCCCATCACTTGGACTTCTTTGCTTTTTAATAATGAGCTAGCCTCTGGCATCCACTGATAATTTTCGTGGAGGCCATGAATGAATCCCAGGGATCCACGGGCCCCCTAAAATTGCTTGCAAACATTTACATCTAATTGCATTTTTCTGAGAAAAGGGTGCAAGCATTCTCTTATTCTCAAAAGGGTTCTGACCTCCAAAAGATTAAGAACCACTATGCTAAGTGGTGCAGATGCCTCCACATTGGGGTCCTACAAGAACGTCTCGACGGTGGTAAAAAACCACCACCGTTTTATTCTACACTTTAAGATACCTTTACCCCGGTAGTACGGGTAAAGGGCACCAAGACGACTAAGGGACGGGAGGCCAAAGCTGCAGGGGGAGGAGCCCTGCCCTTAGAGACACGTAAACCAACCAAAACTGCTAGGGGAGTTCAGGGATTGGGGGCGGGGGACGGCAGACTGCTGAGCTGCTTAGCACGCAGAAATGAACCTGATTTGGCCCATTTCACAGCCTCCCCGGCCGTTAATCAGGGAGGAGACAGTAGAAACAATCAAACTCGGCAGGGTCCGTCTCTGCTCACTCCCAGCACCGCTGCCCCGCCCCCGCCAGGGTGCTGCAGAAGCTCCGGAGGCCGAGCGGACGGAAGGGAAGACATCCTGAACCGGAGCTGGGGCCAGAGGCAGCGGCCTCGCCGGCGATTTACCTTCATGGGGTCGGCGAGGTAGAGCTTCTCGGCCGCGCGACTGAACTCCTCCCAAGTCTGGTACTGCGGCATGGTGGACCGGGCGGGACGGAGTGGGAGGCACGGCCAGGAACCGCAGGCGTCACGACCCTGCACCACTCTACCTACCTCCCACCGCCACCAACCGATACAGAGCCCCAGCCGCCCAAAGATGGTGGCGCCTCCTCGCACCAACGCCTCGTCCCATTGGACAGCCCGGAACGCCTTCGCCCAATGGGAAGGAGGGATGTTGCCAGGAGGGGGCGGAGCCCCGAGCGTGGGGCTCTGGGAGCGGGCCCAGAGCAGTCGAGAGCAGGAAGATAGATGGAGGTTGCCACAGCGCCACCTCTAGGACTGGAGGAGCAGGGGGGCGTTGTGTCCCGCTGTCCTTCGGCCTGGACTGCAAGGGTAAAGCCCAGTCCCTTCAATGAAGATGAAGCAGCTCAGTGGTAAGTGCTGGAGATATAAGAATGGAGACAACAGGGCTTAGTCACACAACCTAGTGAAAGAGAGGGGAGACATAAATTCAAGACTGCAACCGAAAACATATCATAGACATTTATGTCGGGTCAGTGGAACACGAAGGAAGAACGATCACTTGTGGGTCGGGGGGATGCTAATAGTGATGGCACAAGCGGAAGCTCGAGAAACATGATGGATGTTCAACAGGTGGGCAAGGAGGGCAGGACATCTAGGCCATTTTTGACCTGTGGTGTATTTAATGTGGCGGGTGTCTGGGGAGTAGGGGAAGAGAAGCAGCAAGAGAAGAAGTCATAGCATCCCTGATGCCGGGATAAGAAATTTGAACTTTGTTCTCCAGGCAATGAGGTGACATAGAAGGGTATCTTTCTTTAATTAAGCTTATTGAGGTGTATTTTATGTACAATGAAACACACCAGCTTTAAATGTACAGGTTGATGCATTTTGACAAATGTATAAGTGTATATATACCCTTAGGGTATACCCACTATGCCACAATCAAGATATAGAACATTTCTTAATCTCCAGAAAGTTCTCTCATGCTTTTTTATATTCAGTTCCCCCACCCCAACCCTGCCCTCAATCACTGACCTGCTTTCTGCTGCTATAGATGAGTTTTTCCTGTCCATTGAAGGCCTTTAAGCAGATTTGCACTTTTTAGGGCTCTAGCTGTGCACCAAGACTGAATGAAGTGGTGCAAGCCTGGGGGCAGGGAGACCTCTTAAGACGCTGTGCAATAATAGAGGAATAAGAGCCGTGGATCTGAATTAAGGCACTGGCTTAGGAATGGAGAGGGGATCCAGATGGAGATTTACTTGGTGAGTGATGTGGGGTATGGAGGAGAGGAAAGAGTAGAATTTCTCCCAGACCAGTGGAGATAGTGGTGCCATTGACTGATACATGGGAAAAGGACGAAGAACAGGTTGGGGGGAGATTGGGGCAGACAATGAATTCAGAGTTCTGGACTTGATGAACTTGAAGTGTCTTTGGGACATCCAGGTGGAGATGTTTGGTAGCTTAGCTGGGTATCTCCATCACAAACTCCAGGAGTCATCAGCAGATAGGTCTTTGTTGAGGCTTCCCAGGGAAACAGCCTGGGAAATCCTGGGATCTGGGCTAGATAGGTGGCTAATAAATTGGGTCAAAAGAGAGAGGTTAAAGGGTCAGCTATCAAGGAAATGTGGAGGTAATATAATAGGAAGGAGGAACTGAAGTTACGGGTAGATAAGATGTTGGGGTTTAACATTTCGGAGAAGCAATCGTTCCTGGTGAGGCTGGGTTGTCCATATTAGTATTAAAGTCAGTTGTGAGTAAGAAAGGAGCTAGGATGAAGGAGAAGGCTATGAGCCAGGGGCCCAAATCCTTAGTTAATGAGATTGGGGTCGGGGAGCCATAAAGAACAGAAGTGAGAGGCAGAGAGGGTGGAGTCGGGAAGAATGACCCTCTGGGAGGATGGGTTTTTGCCTGAAGGTGAAAACATTGGAAAGTAAGACAATGCTATCTTTGCCTTCTGTCACAATGAGGAACCTAAGAGATTAAATCATTTCAATTCAGCAAAACATATATCAAGTGCCTACCCTGGGCAAGCACCATGAGCTATGCCAGGCATTGGAGACCCAGCAGTGAACAAGACAGACCTCGCCCCTGCCTCATAGAGATCACAGCTTAGCAGGGAGGGTGACAGTAAAGAAGTGATTTCCATTGCAAGGGTTCCCATCACTGTGAGTTCTAGCATCCCAGAGCCTAGCCCAGCCCCAGCCCTTAAAGAGAGAAATCAAGATGAGGAAGAAGTTAGAGGAACTGCCCTAGATCATTCAAATGTCCCCAGCTACAAGTTTATTCTTTCCAGCTGTGGAAACATGGCTTCCCAAAGGCTGGCAGAGGGTACCCTTTATAAATTGCTCACACATGCACAGCATCCGAAAAAGAAAAATGCCTTTCATTCCCAGTCAAGAAAAGCAGGGCCTCTGCACCCTTTGTGGCTATCCTTTGGCTTCATTTTTAATATCTCATTTGAGCATTAAAACAACCCTGCCAGGGTGGTCCACAAGCCCTTATCACAATTCTGAAAGATCTGATAAACAAAAGTATCTTGGCAACTCCTTTGGTGGAAAACTTGACCTGACCTTTAGTAAAGTTGTTTGTAGTCTTCATTTGTCCCACTTGGTGTGTTTGATTACAGGGTGGAGCCCAGCCTCTGCGGGTGGTATTATGAAATATATGGCATGCACATCGTATTACCTTTTGGAATCCAACAAGCTGTGAGTTCCAAAACGCATGTGGCCCCAAGGATTTCAGATAAGGGATTATGGACCTGTGCCACTCTCGTTTATAGGTAATAAAGAAGCCAAGTCTGAGAAAGAAATTTTACTTAGGAGATCGGCACTGGACTTTGCTCTCCATTGTCCAGCAAGCGGCAAGCCAGCAGATGTTAATCACAACAGGAAGTGCTATGATTAATTTTGACCTTTAGAAAATGTACCTAGTGGCAATGGCGAAGCTGGACTGGTGGAGCAGAGCCTGGGTACAAGGTCAAAACCAAAGGCCTTTGTTCTTTCCCCTGGGTTGGTTGCCTCCTGTAACTGTTTTCCTGTCCTTGCCTCACGTTCGATTACATTCCCACCAGCGTCTTCCACTCAATCCACCCCCAGCTGAAGTTGCTTTCACAAGGTCACTAACTGCTCTCACAGGTCACTACTCACCTTCGTATTGCCCAATCCAGCAGACTGCTCTCCATCCTTTCTCGACTAGATTATTCAGCTGCATTTGAGGCCACTGGCCATCCCTTTGTCCTTAAAACTCCACAGGCCCTTGGCTTTTTGACCCCATTCTTCCTCGCTCCTCCTTCTACCGCTCTGGCTTTTCCTGCTCTGACTCTGTCCTGGCCTGCTCTGCCCTCCCTGATCCTTCAGCTTGGGTCTTGAGGTCCAGCCTTTGGTTTCACCCTTTATAGTTCTCCCTGGGCTGTACTCTAGACTTTCCTTTCCACCGCCATGCCGTGTGACTCCTGGATTTCTGCTTAGTCCAGACTTCTTCCCTGAGCTTCAGCTTCATATATCCAAATGCCTGCCAGGCCCTGGGCTAACCCCAGAATTCAATTTGGGGAGATGAAAACAATTTCTCAGCAAATTGAAGCAATTTATAAGCAATAAGTGCGATGTCTCCTTTTTTACTTATTTTACTGTTGGCATTGGCAAATTATTAGCCACTCATACTATATTTGACTGCCAGGAATTCAATAATTATGTGTTGCAGAACTTTTAAGGGCCAGTCATTGTAGTGGGCCAAGTGCTTATAAGCTAATGAGGTCAGGGGCAGAGATAATAAGGCAAATTCACAAATACCTATAATTGAAGACAGAAAACGTAATCTTTGCAGACAAAAAAAATCCACAAGATTTGGAAGCACATGTGTTTATTCTCCCCTTCCTTTATCTTTCCTCAGTGGAAGAAGGTTTTGTTGTTGTTTTTAAGATAGAGAAATGACTAGCTGTGTCTGGAGTCTTCTGCTTGAAGCTTTTTGTCCCTCTTTGTTTTCCTTAGTTGTCTGGTAAAAATGGTCAGCGCCATAGCTATTCTAGACCAAGAACAGGTGTAAGTTCTTAAATGGATTCTCATGTTAATAATCATAATAATGGTCCACAGTACTGCTGCCGTGCCAGGAGCTGTGTGTCCTTACATTGATTTTCATGCATTAAGTATTGATGGAACCCACTATGTGCCAGGAGTCAAAGAAGCCGCTGTTCCTCTCCTACCTTCCCAGGTTTCATGGATTCAATGCAAAGCAGTCAGGGTGAAACAAAGCTGGTGAGAAAAGCCAACCAAGAAACCGGTCTGCCCAGTAGTTGGGTCCAGAGTAGGGAGGGAAGGAGACCTGAGGGCATCCTGACATACATGCAGGTCTGGGGCAGCTTTGGCCTGGCGTCCAGTGGAGGGCAGTGGTGTGCAGATAGTCACATGGAGACGTGTCCCTGAGGGCCAACTCCAGCCTTTCCAGTCCCCCACGGAGCACACGCCCCTAGCTTAGCTGGGGAAGGTGTTGGTGCATTTGGTTACCTTTTGCTCAGTCTCAACACTTCCTTCCAGAGAAAGCCTGGCTCTTATTTGATTGGCAGGAACTTCCCATCCAAGTTAATTCATTAATTACTTATCAAGCTCCTCTTCCGAGCTAGTCTCTCTACCGGTGCGCTACAGTGCTACAGTGAAAACAAAGATGTGCACGGGCAGCATACACACTAACGAGAGCAGAGGACGGTGCAGGGGTAAGGCGAGTTTACAAAAGATCGAAACTGAAGGCAGAAATAAGCATTTATGGAGCACCTACCACAACAGGCACAGCACACTGGGGATGGGAGCAGGTCTAAGCATGCTGTGTCCTCCCAGATGTTTGGGGGGCGGGGGGCAGGAGCTCAGGAGGTAAAGACAATACAATATTAGGTGGGACTGTATGAAGTGCCCAGAACAGTTCTTCCTGGTGTGTCCGTGGGAACAGCCCTGAGCTGACCCCCTGGGACCCACGCTGGGCACTCCCGGATCCTGTGATCAGAAGCCCTGGAGCTGCCTAGAGACAATAAGGATGACCTTGAGGCTAGGGGATGGGAGTGGGGTTGGGGAGGTGGGGAGGGAGGGGCAAAGGCAGAGATAGAAGTCACCCTAAGAAACAGAGCCCCTCCCAGACCCACACTGAAGGGGGCTGGGAGATCAAAGCCCATTAGCACCCTCATGCCACCCCCACGACAAAGACACCCCCAGGAGCATCTCAGAGCGGGAGGCTGTCTCTCCCTGTCCTGGTTGCACCCCACCTCAAGAATGCTGACATTTCCATACTTTGGGCAGGTAATGACCCCTTTAAGTTGAAACAGATTTAAGCAGAATAAACACACCTCAAAAAACAACAGAGGAAAAAAGCCTTGTTTTTTTCCAAGGGTGTTGAGAGAGAACAGGCTCTGATTGAGCCTTGGGGATGGGACATGCCACCCTCAATGCTGCCTCCTGGGGGAAGCTGGGTCAGGCCAGGTCAGACGCTGCCCAACCCGGCAGCTCCCTGTTCTACTCTAAGAGAGACCAGAGGCCAAAGGCACGGGCACCCATTCCGAGGCTCCAAGCTTGTCAGTTTCATCTGAAACTGATTAAAATGAAATGCAAACCCAAGTAGCTGGGAAGAGAAGGTCAGAATTTTAGCCCCTCCTGCTCCCCTCCCTCCTCCTGAGCACGCTGCTCTCTGGCCTGGGTCCCATCACTGCTCAGATTTCCCCTTCACCCAGGCAGCCCCACGCTGCCCATAAACCCCAGAGAATGGCCCCTTTGTAGATGAGACAAACCAAAATAGCACTATCTTCTTTTCTCTGCCTTAGGGAGATTCACTTAAAACCCCAAAGTCCCAGATGTGGACGACAATGGAAGTTGTTGTTGCAAATTAGTGATCCTGGAACAGATGAGAGGCAGGTAGTCGGAAAACAGCCAGTGTGGTGGGAGAGAGAACAATTACACAGTCACTCCATTAACCCAATTAGCAATCCCTGGCAGGAATTCTGGTAATCACCAAAGCAGCGCTGTGGGGAAGGTGGGAAAAGGAGACACCCCATGGGTCGGGGAGACCAAGGGGCTGGGGGCTGGCGACAGGGGATCGATGCTGGGACTAAAAGGCTGAGACTAAGTCAGTTATTTCTAGGCTAATAAGTGTTATTTTTATCATTTTCTAAATGTTCTGGATTTTTTTTAACCATGCCCCAGAGCATTGGATGAACGGCGTTTGCGTTAATTAATAAATCAGATGACATCTCCGCTCAGCTGCAGGCTCTGCTGTGGAAACTCTCCCGGTGGCCTGGGAAATGGTGACTGTGGATTCCTGATTGATTACAGCTGTCGTGTCCTCTGTTATTCAGTCCAACAAGTCAATCAGCACATCCTGAGCGTCTACCTGGCACTCACCTGGTTTTGTGAGGGGAGGGGGAGCGGACATAGCACGAAGAAGGCAATGTCTGCATGCACGACTAGCTATAATAAGCGGTGTTTACGATCAAGCCACAAAATTCTGCTGAGCAGAGAAGGGATAGGTTAATTGGGGGCATCAATCAGGAAAAGCCACACGGAGGAGCTGGATCTTGAAGATAAAGGTCAGAGTATGACAGACGGCATGGTCGGGCTTTTGGATACTACGTGAGGGCGTGAGCAAAGACACAGACAAGCTTTTAGGGAGCAGATGCAGCCCTTTCCCTGGGGAGATTGGGGTACCTGGAATATGGTGATCTTAGTGGCAGAGAGGCCTAGAATGACTGGCTGGGAAAGAGGGCATTGGAGTGGGTGGTGACGACTAGAAACATGGTGAGGAAGGTCCTCCCACCCCATCTTGACTTTATTCCTTCTAGAGGCCACAGGGTGAGGGGACTGGCCTCGGAGCTTCGTGTGGCCACCGGGGCTGCAGGAACCAGGACACTGATAACCACAGCCTTCATGGCAGTAAGTGAAGGGAGAAAGGGAGACCTACCAAGCTGAAACAGCTGAACGCACTGGGTGAATGTGGCAGGACAGGTGGGGAAAGAATGACTGATGAGGTGCCTGCCCTGTCTCCTTCCCCAGTCAGCTCTGGGAGCCGTGGTCCCCCAGCTCTACCAGCCTCTCGCTCCATTGTCACTCTCTCCATGCGTCATTGTGCTCTCACCCAGTTTCTCTCCTTTGCTCTTGTCCCCTTCTCACCTTCTCCAGCCTTCCAGGCACTGTGAAAGGGAAAAATAGTAAAACATGCAAAGCTTTTGTTTTCAGGACAAAGATAAGGTGTTCTGTGTCTCAGCTGGGCGTGTCTGGTTGCTCAAGCTCCTGCTAAGCTTTGCGACCTGTTCTGGTCTGTCTTCAGGATATGGGGCCGGGAGGGCAGGCCCTGACCCTTGTAACCAAATACCTCAGACAGGACCATGCTGACAGTCCTGCTCAGTAAATATTTGCTGATGACCAGCATGACGACGCTTGGAGAAACTAACCCCCACCAAACTGTTCAGGAAAACATTCTTCTTTCATCACTGACCAATGGAATTTCTGTATCCCAGAGATGTTGTCTCAGGCATGTGAGTTGAGGTCTGTGGAACTGTCATATGATAGGGGTGAGGGCTGGGAAACATCCATCTTGGCTCCAGGGCCTCCTTTCTTCTGGGTGTGGGTCACCAGCACCCTCATAGGGGCGACCTTCCTTTTTCCATTCCAGTTTGAAAGCAGCAGTCTCCTGGAAGGCCCTCCCTCCCTCTGCGCAGGCTGGCATCGTGTTTGTGCGTGAACTGATGGGTATTCTATACCCTCTCTGTGCCCAACCACACAATACCCGCCTGTTCTCTAAGCACCAGCCCAAAGCCACTCCAGCTTCTCAGGTTTCATAACTGCCCGGCGAACACACCTGGTCCTTCTTCCCCTGGGGCTGCAAGGTTGGAGGCAGAGGAGATGGCCGCCTGGTTTCCCCCACTCCTGGCTCACTTGAGTCCAGGCCCCTGAGGCTACTGGGGATCTGGAAGCTGACTCACTATTGTGCAAGTCCAGAGAGAGCCTCAGCAGCTCGGGACCTCCTTCAGGAGGGAGCAGCCTCTTGTCCTAGGCAGGAAGAGAGCAATAGGTCTGAGGCTCACTCGTAGACAGGGGTAGGACAACGACTTTGGGAGTGCAGGAATTGCGGGTGCCCAGAGAGCTTCCCAGTGTCCCCTTGAGAGCCCCCAGCCCATCTCCCAGCTCCGCTCCTCTGGGAGGCCCTGGCTCCTCTCTAAGCAAGCCCAGACAGATGTGGCCGCGGAGCTCACCCTGACCTTGGAGCTCCCTCTACAAGCAGAGACAGGCCTTCAAAGGCCTCCTCACTTCCTGGGATGGGGGTGGCAGTTAGGGCAAGTGGCTGTTGATTGCCATTGTGTCATTTTCTGGTGCAATTCCAGGTGGCCATCTGTCCAGATGTGGAGGCCAAGGGGGCTCATGGGAGAGAACCGCTTGGAAGCTGCCGACGTGGTGCTCCTGTGCCCTGTCTGGGTGTTGGGAAGCCTCACAGCTGCTGGGGCCAGCCGAACCTCCCCCTCGCTGACTTGGGGCTTCTGTGTCAGGGTGTTGGTGAAGCGGCGTTTTGGCAAGAGCCTCGGCAGCTGCTGCCAGGAAGAGGCTGAAGGGAGATAATTAGACCTGGTAATTGGTTTGCTTTTTGCTTTTTTACAGGCAACAGTGACTACAGCTGAGAGAAGAAGATACAGAAGAAAGTTGCCCTCCAGGACGAAGGCTAAGCTCTCAATTCTAGGGGGACAATTCTGGCCCCCGGCCAGCCCAGCACTTCTGTCACATCTTGCCTGGCGCATCTGTCTGGCTGTGAAATGGTTTTCTGCACCTCATGCTGCCCCCAAGACAGCAGTGGAGGTTTGCCACACCCATCTCCATGCTCACCCATGTCCATGCTACCCTGGGGACCAGGCATTTTAAAACTCAGAAGCCAAGGCTAACCTTTAGATGGCATTACCCAACTCTGGCTACCCCAAGAAGAGATTCTGTGGGGCCTCTTGCAAAGGACTTCATTAAACACTTTCATTTCTGGGCAGAGCTGACTCATCATTTACCCCCAGATAAGTTAGCTCTCTGGGCCGTTTCCAGGCCCCCATCCCTCCCGTTGGCCATTTCTCCAGACCAGATGGCTCCTATTAGACCTCAATTTGCAACTTGCCACCCTTTGTGGGCGCATGTTCTGGCTCTGTCCCAACTTGAGCAGCTGATTCACTCGGATGTTCTGGGAAGTCCTCACTATTTGATTCCACCTCAGCACATCAGCTTCGAAGCTGCGGGTCAGATGTCCAGTTTTTGTGGGGAACCTGGGAGACTGAAGTCACACCTCAGGCCAGTTACCCGGGAGCTCTATCTCAGGTCCTCGGAGCTAGGACTGCCTTTGGGAGGGCTGGTTGCTCAAAGTCCATCAGAGGATGGAGTAGGTTGGAATCAATGATCTGTTTCGTGGCTGTTTAATATCTTGAGTAAAAGCAGAGGAAAAAATTCATGACCAGTTTGAGGTCTGAGAGGTTTAAACAGCATGGCCTTCCTCTGGCTTCTCCCCCCTCCAGTTACCCGTGCCTTTATTCAGTAGATAGTTATTGAGCATACACTGTGTCCTAGACATGGTGCTTAGGGCTCAGGAATGAGGATAAAAAGACAGTTCTTGCCTTCAAGGGCTTACTGACTAATGTCTGAGATAGGCAGGCACCGACAACAAAGTGAGAGCTGATGGGACACAGAAGTCAAGGGCCCGGGCTCGGATTCCTGCTCTGCCGCTTGCAAGCCGTGTGACTGGGTGAATCATGTAACTGCTGCGTGCATCAGTTTCTTCGTCTGTAGAGTGAGAATAATGATCACCTTAGTGTTTTATGAGGATTAGATTAGTTAGCAGATTTACAGTGCTTTGAACTGTGCCAGGAATAGTGAGGATGGTACACATTTGAGATATTTTAGAAGCTGTAGCGTCCACAGGACTAGTTGGGTGAAGGACTTAAGAGGAAGGAAGGGGTCGTGTATAAACCCCAGGATTCTGGCCTCTGGACATGGCAGCCGGGAAAGCTATATTTGAGTGTAGGGTCCACTGCAATATATGTTTTGAATCTTGAGTGTTACGGCCTTGGTTTGTTCCTTTGTAAAGTGGAGACGATAATATCTTCCCTTTCAACCTAATGGGGAGAAAGGAAGAGAAACCAACACTGGAAGCTACTATGAACCAGACACAGTTTTATTCTGACAATTGAGAGAAATAACATATTTAAAACGTGTTTATATTCAAAAAATACATTGCAAACGGTAAAGTACAACACACAGGGTAATCGTGATTTTTCTCTCTACCTTCTCCCACCCCCTGGCCAATAGCACGGAAAGCTGAGAGACGGTGGAGAAGGCTGACTTTCACACAGCAGGTCTGACTTTAATAACAGCAAGTACTGCTGTGCTACTGTTTTGCCTCCACGTGACTCACCGTATCTCTCTGCTATTTAGTTCCTGATTACTAAAGCCTTGTGACCCCTTAGGAGGCTGGTGATTTCCTCACAAGGAGGACCTAAGAGCACCAAGAAGCATAGTGAGCTCCTTAGAGGGAACGTTTCACTGACGGTGTGATCTGATGGGTTGAGCATGAACATTCTGCAGCACAGACCGGGTTCCTCCAGGCCTTGGAGGGGCTGATCTTCCAGCTCCTGGGAGCCTGTCAGTGTCTCAGGGCTTCTGGGAGCAGGCCCTGCACAGAGCATGAGCCTGTCGATGGAGGTGGGTGAGGAGGGTTCGCATCCTTTGACAGAGGGGAGAGGCCAGACTCGGGGGTAGCAGTGCAGGGAGAGCGTCAGCCTTGCTGTTTGCTCACTATCAAGAGCTGCCTTCGCATGTCCCAGAGAGACTTTTTGGCAAGGTTTCAGAGCTTGCCACCAAGATTACAGGCCAGCCGGCCTGGCAACAGTGTGGGGGAGGAGGATGTCTGCGGCTGAGCGAGCTGTACTCGGCCTGTTTGGGAGCCTGGCCAACACTAACGGGATTACCATCCGCTGCCCCGCTATCTGCCAGGAAGTTGTGAAATGAAATTTCAAGGACCCTACCGCAGAGAGCCAGAGAGAGCGTGGGACGACTTGGCTGGAGCAGGAATCCTTGGGGAAATCGGTTCACTTCCCTGGCACTCCATTAGTCTCTTTGCAGAACAGAAGCTCTGCCACCGAGGCCAGCACTGGGCAGCTGTGGGCTCCAAGAGCCGGTCTGTTCTCTGCACTGCAGCCCACGGCCTTGGATGAGGGCAAGAGAGAGGGTGCCCTGCCTGGAGGGTGGCGCGGGGGTGCATTGATGTGAAAGAGTGCCAGGGCTGAACCCCAGGAACCAGTAAGCGAGTCCCTGGCTCCTTCTCTGCCTCTCCCAGGCTTCTGAAACCTAGACTGTAGGGTCAAGATAAAAACTGCCTAGGAACCTTTATCCAACCCTCTAGAGGGTGGAGAGAAACAAACCATGAGCTTGGCGTCCGCGTTCCTGGTTGGAGGCCCTGCCTGTTCACTTAATCAATCTGAGCCTCACTATAATCTGCTTATCTTGCAAGGTTCTTGTGAGGATCAATTGAAACAAGGCGTGGGAAAGTTCTTTGCAAACTGTAAAGTGCTTTAAAGGAAGGAGTTGCTCCAGGCACGGAATCAAAGGCCCAGAGGGTAAGAGGAGCTGAGTGGAGCCTTTTGGGCCCGACTCTCTGGCTACGCCAGGCTGGCTCTTCTCCTGAAGACACAGAGAGGGACCTTCCACGTGGACCTTCTTCCTGGCTTCCTCTAACGCGAGCATCCCCGCTCTCACTGGTGGTCTGGGGTCCTAGTGAGAGGGAGTTCTCCAAGGTCACAGAGCTGACTGGTTTCCTTGTTGGGACAGGTTTACCTGTGACCCCAGAGCCATTGGTCTTGGAGACAGCACGGAGGGTCCCCAGTCCAGGGACCACCGGGGACCCTGTTTTCAGCAGGATTTTTGTTTATAACATGACAGTGTCTTTACCTTTTATCTAGCAAGAGTGAGTAATCTATTTGGGATATTTAACAAAAACCAGACATTACCTCACTCGTGTCTTATCCAGAGCTGCTCCAGTCTTCCCATTAATTCCAGTGACTCGGGGTCTTTCACCATGTTAAGCAGTATAGGGAGAAATCCACAGACTCGTTTTCCCTGAGTAGAGGGATTCATAGAACACACAAATTTGAGAAGCCCTATCTTGTATTTGTCTTCAAGCCTTCTCTTTTCCCCAGTAAACATCTGTTTTCCTCATTCTGAGAACACGGCAGAGGAATTAACCCCAGCCCATCCCCCAAACCATCCTGACTCTAATCGAGTGTCTCTGGCTCCCCTCTTCCCTAAGGGACATGAGGAGTTTGCTGTGTGAACTCGCCCTGGCCTCCCATGAGATGCTCGCTTCAGTCTGTACCTCTGGCAGCTGCTGACAAAGCCTGTGCCCACTTGAGTCACTATCTCTCTGACTCTTCTGTTAGAAAGTAGCCATCAACCTCAGAGCGGATGGTCTGCCTGCTGCTTCCCTGTCTCCAGCCTGTGCTGTTCCTCCCAGGTGGAGACAGGACTGTCCACTTCCTCAAGGACCTGTTGATGGGTCAGAAATGGAATCACCCTTGGGTGGTCCTCACAGAGGAAGGACAGCTATCATGATCCAGGCCAGGCAATAGTACAGCTACGTTTTGCAGTAGAAAAATGGAGACCCAATTAAAAACTTCCATGTATCCAAAATCACCATACATTAGGTGATATGAAGGAATATTTGTTAATTTTGATAGGTGTTATCATGGCATGATGACTACATAAGAAAATGTCCATAGTTGTATAGATGCTTACTGAAGTATGCAGGAGTAGAATGACGTAGAGTCTGAGATTTGCTTTAAAATCCATTAGCAGAAATATAAGAAAGAAAAGACAGAGATAAAGCAAGTAAGACAAAACCTTGTTAATAGTTGAGTCTGGGCAATGGATAATGTGGTTTCGCTATACTGTTCTCAACTTTTGTGGTTGGTTGAATATTTTTATAATAAAAAAAATTAAAGACACTATGAATAGCGTCAAAAGACAAGCCATAGACTGGGAGAAGATATTTAGAACACATGCAACTAGCAAAGGATTCCTATCTAAAATAATATAAAGACCTCCTATAAATCACTTTACAAAAAGTCAACTCCAGAGGAAAAAAAAATGGCATAGATTAGAACAAGCAATTCCATTCCCCGAAAGAGAAACTTGAATGACCAATGTCTACACTCACTGGGGATCAGGAAAATGCAAATTAGAAAACAAGATACCAATTTATATCTGTAAGATTAGCAAAAATCGGAAAGTCTGGCGATGTCAAGTACTGGTGGAGATGTAGAGTTTAAAATATATACTTAGAAAGCAATTTGACAATGTCTGTTAGAAACGTGTCTGTCCTACCACCGGGATTCCACGTCTGAATATATACCCCTCAGAAACTCTTGGGCAAGTGTGCAATGTGTGCTTGGAACACATACCTGGATGTCCATTGCAGCGTTGTTTCTGATAGCTAAAACTGGAGACATAATCCATGGCATATTCCTATAGCGGCCTACTACATAGAAGTTAAAAGGAATTTATTTCATATATATACATATATAATTAAGAATGAATTTCCAAAACAATATAAATATTGAGTGAAATAAATTGCAAAATAAAATTGCAAAAGGCTATGTATGTTATTATGCCACGTAGATAAACAATTTAACACACCTAATGTAGTGCTTTTGACTCTTTCTATCTATGTCATAAGAATACAGAAATAGTTAGGCCACAAAGCAATAGGAGAATAGTGCTTATCTCCAGGGAAGGAGAGAAGGGAATGGGGATGACCTCAGCTGTACCTGTAATGTTTGTTTTTTCTTTAGGAAAAAATGTAAAAATAGAGTCTGAAGCAAATAGATCGAAAGAGTGATATTTGAATATCTGGGTGGTAGGTACAGGGTGTTTATTATATTGTCTCTGTATTACTCTGTGTATTTCAAATATTTTGTAATTTAAAAAACAGTTTCTTGAGTGGGGCCCTAAAGTTCCTCCTCTCGAAATCTCATCTTTTCCCAGGACTTCAGAATCCCTCGACTGAACCTTCCCCTCGATGGAAACGATTCCCAAATCTGACGCTCTATCCTTTCTCTCGGGCTTTGTTTCGGGGTCTCCACCCACTTATGGCTAATTCTTCTACCTCAACTTCCTCCCTCAAGTCGGTGGCCTCTGCTACTGCTGTCTCCAACAGCTCTTTCTTTTCATTTCCTGTTTCTGTCAGTAGTGCACTCAGTAAATGTTAGTTTTTATTTTCATTAGTCTTTTCAACTTTTACCTCTTCCCACTGAGTTCACCATACACAGAACTGCCAACTTATCTTCTTGGAATTCAGTTGGGGACTTTTTTTTCTGAAAAGCTGTTTTTCTTCCCCCTTGAAATGTTGTTTTACATCAATTTTTCCCAAGCTCAAAAACCTTATGGTGGCCCACTGCCAGCCTAAGAAGATCCAAAATCCGGAACAATTGGTGTACCACCTCGAAGTCTGCCGCCTACGTCTCTCTCCAGCTTTGTCACCCTCCGTGTGCTCGCACTAAAGAGGCGGCCCCACCACCCGGTCATGCTGCGGGTTTTCATGTCTTCCTGCAAGTTCAGTTCTGAGATGCTGTTACCTTCAAGCTCAGGTCCAATGCCCTCCCCATAAAGTCTTCATCCAGCTCTACTTCCGGAACCAATCCCGCGGCACAGCCCACAGGTGTAGGCAACGCTCTTTTTGAACAAAACAGATCTAGAAGGCACCTCCCTTCTGCCTCCCCAGCTCCCTTTCCGTTAATACTGAGCTCAATTGTTTGGCAGACCCGGGAAGCAGAGGTGGGATGACTAGACACATTCATCCATATGGTTCCTCATCCATATAAACAGTGCATCTATCTTTCTCTCTTCCTTTCCTTTCTCCTGGTTTTTCTCCTATGACATCAGCTACAGAGCAGGCTGGCCTCACATCAGCCTTGCAGAGAGGGTCAGGTGCTGTCCTCCAACTTATGGCAAGAACCTGAGGAAAATAAGATTCCTTTAAGTGCAATATTGTATCAATTCCAAGATGCACATTTTTTTCTCATTTTGATATCTCTGAAATTAGGGTGCGTTGTACAATCAACGAAGTTTTTTCTTTCTTGGTGATACACAAAAATAAAAATGTGTTTTATATTGATGGTATCTATAACTGGCTGAAATAAGGAATATGGGAAGGTATTTGGAATGCATCTAAAATGCAAATAAACAGCTTTTACTATTTGATATGAATATTAACTATCAGTGTTAAAAATGAGATTTTGGAACACTCTCGTAGGCATACCTATCTTTGAGAAAATGTTTCCAGAACAGCATTCCGGCACATTCCCTCTCCAAAGCTGCACTGGGAACATGTCTTATCTATTCTGCCATATTTTGTAAACTATTAAAGGGCAGAGACCCAGAGGAAGATATATCTTGGTATGCTCTATAAAGAGCAATAAAGGGGGCCAGCCTGGTGGCACAGTGGTTAAGTGCGCATGTTCTGCTTTGGTGGCCCAGGGTTTGCCAGTTCAGGTCCCGGGTGTGGACCTACGCACTGCTTGGCAAGCCATGCTGTGGTAGGCGTCCCACATATAAAGGAGAGGGAGGTGGGCACGGATGTTAGCTCAGGGCCAGTCTTCCTCAGCAAAAAGAGGAGGATTGGCAGCAGATGTTAGCTCAGGGCTAATCTTCAAAAAAATAATTTCAAAAAAAGAGCAATAAAGAACAGAGATAAAGCCTAACAAGCAGAAATCCTGAACAAAAGGTTTGTATGAAGGAAATAACTGGCTAGTGGCCCCCGAGATCATATGTGGGTGGTCAAGAACAGAACCCCCAGTGCTTGCAGCTCAGTCTAGGCTAGACTCCGCTATGATCGGATCTCTTTACACATGCTTCTCGCCACGAGCAGAACATTCAGGTTATCAGTAGTCACTCCAGGTATGTGTTGTGACAAGAGAGGTTGCCCGACAGCTGGGTCAGGAATTCATTGTTTCTACTTTCTCACTTTCCTGTCGTGCCTCCCACCTGCTTCCATATCACTACCCGCCGGGAGTAAGGCAAACTAGATTCTTCCATCGTCCTCTGTCACCTCCTCAGACCACTTCTCCCAACTCTTGGTGAGGTCGGGAGCCCCAACTTTGGTCACTGTCCCTAACCGGTCAACTTATGGCTCCTTTGCCTGTTCTGTTCGAATGACTCAGGCAGTAAACTCCCCGGGTGGTAACAATTTGGGTGGTCACGGGAGACTCCGAATGCAGTATGTCACTGTAAATTATTAAGTGTTGTAACTGTAAAAGCAAGGAGCTCTGAGTAACCGGAGAGCCAGGGCAGAGAGGAGTTTGAGAACACACACACACACACACACACAAACCCAGGATGAGGTTTCTCAGCGACTTTGTTACATGGTTTTCTCTTCTGCTTTATTCTGTGCTTGACCGCTTTTGCAGTCGTAAATAAGGATGTTGCCAGCTCGGTGCCTGGATGCTTGAGCCGGGGACTGGCTGCAGAGAACTTTTCCTGCTTATGGAAGCAGCAAGGGAATTGCGGGTTCCTTCTGAGGAGCCGGTGTGACTGCAGCGATGGCAGAAGGCAGCCAAGGTGACGAGAAGCATGTGTGATGCTGAAAGGTCTGAGGTCAGGGAGCCGCCTGGCGCTCGCAAGCCCTTCCACCTGGCATCCCCAGTGCATCCTCTCTGCCTCTCACCGGCATAGCCTGGTGAATGGAGGTCAGGGAATGCTATTCTGGGTGCTTAGAGAGGGACAGGAGGCTGCTGGATGCATCAGCCTGCTTGTGGGAGGACGAAGGAACAAAAGCATCCCTGAGGCTGTGTAAGCACGGATGCTGTTCTCTGACCTTCACTCCAGTGGCTGCCTCACTCCTGGGTGTGTCATCCTTGCCAAAACCACAGGGGGAGGAAGCCACCGAGACAAAGAGGTGACCGTGGAGCCAATTGCTATTTTCAGCCTGTGGCTGACCCTGGCAAGTAACCTTGAGCAGGTCATTAACCCCTCCCTAGGGTGATTATATTGGATTCCAACCTATGTCAAGGAACTCCTGTGAAAACTGATAAGTTGAGATTTTAAAGTACATCGAGATCGTAGAAGAGATAAACAAACAACATCCCTGTGTTTTGGGCCAGCGTTATGGGCTGCCCTTGAACTCTGGCTCTCCATGCACTGGCCATGCTCTCTCCTTCACTAAGTGTACAACAAATTTAGGACTAGTAATACAAATAGCTAACATCTATTAAATTCAACTATATGCTGGGCACTTTGGTTTAATGCTCACAGCAACCTTGTGAGATACAGCTGAAGAAAGGAAAGTCTAGAGAGGTTAAGTAACTTTCCCAAGGTCACACAGTCAATAAGCCAGAGCCAGTATTTGAACTCTGGCCTCCTGAGTCCAGGGTCTGCTCTTATCCACGACGTTGGAGCATATTTGAGAACCAGGTAATTCGTCATTAGTGAGCACTTGCTGTATGTTCTGCACAAGCTGGGTAGTGTGAGATAAGGACAGGAGACAGACGAAGGTCGGGTTCTAAATCAGTGACACCAAAGTGCTTTTGGAGATGTGAGGGAAGAGGGATCAGTATGGGCTGCACTTTTGGGAGAAGCTTCCTGAAGAGAATGGGGCTTGAGTGCTCTCTTTTTTCGCCTTCTCAGCAGAATTAGAACATTTCTCTCTGGAGTCGCAGTGTCTAGAAAGATGCTAACGCATATTGGTTGTGGGAAAAGGGGCGTGGAGGAAGGACAAATCAAGGTCAAATCTGGGACCTGCTGCATACACTGTCTTGAACTGATTCCTAGTGCCCTTCGGCTCTTGAAGCCTCTACAATAAAGACACCTGCCCACGTTGTATACTTTGAACTCACACAGTGTTATATGTCCTTCACATCTCAATTAAAAAAAAAAGAAACCTGCGTGTCTCCTGAATGTTTCTGGCCATAGAACACTCTTTTCATTGAACTTGTGACAAATTCATAGACTTCAAGTTTGGAAACCACTGATGTAAAGGAAAGCACCTCATTGGAAATAGAAATAGTTTCTAATCTTCAAGCAACTTAAAACCAAACTCCCTGAACGTCCAAAGTAACTTTCGCCTTTGCAAAGCCGGCGTTCATCACTATTGCTCTTATGACGTGTGTGGTTTTTTCCTGTGGTACCATTTTACTACCCTAGCCAGCCTACGAATATCTCAGATGCAAACACTTGGCTGGTGTATCTTTTGATGCCCCAGGGCTCCTAGCCCACATCTTCTCTAAAGAAGGTCAATCAATATATGTTGATTTAAAAACAGAGACGGAGAGCAGAGAGAAGAAAATGAAGAAGAAAAAAACCCACCGTTGAAATGACGGCAATTATTGGCAATTTACAACTGACGACTTCGTTGTTAATTGCTACTCATCAATCAGTCGTCTTTGCAAGAAGAGTCAATTGCTTAAAATGCAAAATAATGCAAATTTTTGTCTTGGCCTGGGTTGGAGCTGGATCTGTAGTTAAAGGGAGCCAGCTTTGGGGCGTGGCCTCTAAAATACGTCTTCCTCTATTAGCTTTGGCTGCCTTCTGCTGAACTGGGAGTGCCTGTGGTGGCTCCAGCCATGGGAGCTTTGATGCCTGAACCTAGCTTTGGATAAAGCCCTGAGGACCCCCGGGTCAGTATGGCAGCAGGTGGCAACCGAATGGCTGCTTGTGATGCCACTACTGGTGGAACAAGTAACCCGAGGGTGGTAGGGAGCCTGCAATTAAAAGTGCAGGTGACACTTTCGGTCTCAGGCATGGTCCCCAGTCTGAACGTGCCTCCCTTCCCCACTCTTCGGACCCAGCGCCCATGGCTGGAGAGGGCATTATCTGAGAGGTTTGTGACTTTTAGTCTCTTAAGACCTGTCAGTCTTAAAGGTTCTTCCCACCCTAACTCCCTAACCCACGCCGAGTTTTGAAACTAACCCCCGCTGGGAGAGGGAATTCATAAATCATTTGTTACTGATGCCTCAGAGGGGTTTCCGTGGGACTGGACAGGGGCTTCTCTCTTTTGGCCAGAAAGGAGAAAAGAAGAGGGCTCCTGAGCAGGACCTGCACAGGATAAAGATGTCTCTGGACGTTGGTGGCTTTGGCTTACAAAAATTCTGGTTCTTGTGGGTGGAAAATTGATCTTGTTTGTTCTTTTTCTTCTTCTTGGTTGAATTCCCAGCATGGATCTTGCAGGTTTTGTCCTTGGTGTCAGAGTCACCCAGGCTTGGTCCTCACTGGGCCTGGAGACTCTCTCAGATTCCTCCGTCTCCCTGCACCGAGGAAAGCCAGGGCTGCCCCCTTGGCACAGACAGCAGGAGCTGGGTGGGGGGCTTGGCGAGATTCCTGCGGGGCACTGTGGGGGCCTGTGGCCACTTCCCCTCTAGGGGGCTCCAGTTCTTGCAGCTATTTAGAAAAGACTGGAATGAGGGGGTGGAGAGACTCAAAGCCTTGAAATAGGATCTGTGGTTGTTTTTCCGCTAAAACCAAATGGATCCCTGCCCACCACCTGGCCTGCCAGTGCCCTTCAAGTCAGTGAGCCCTGAGGAATTGCTGCTGGTGGCGGTGCAGGATGACCACATCCAGGCTCCATCCTCTTTGCTTCGGAAGCACTCATGGGCCAGTCTGGAGCCAATGCGTCCTCGTGACTTCCTCCCTCGCTGGCTTGTGCTGTGGATCAAAAGGAGGCCTCCACGGCCAAGGTGGAAACCTGTCTTCAGTTTTCCATTTAACCTTCCACTGATTCCCACAGGCCTTTGCACACAGTGGGCCTTCAGTGAATGCTGCTGGGGGAGCGTCACTCCAATGGCAGACGTGGGGAAGGGTTGGGAGTTAGGAGGCCGTTTTTAAATCCACTGTTGAGGGGCAGCTGTCAGAATCCCCATCCCTATCCTTAATTTCTCTGATGCCTGCTAAGGAGCCAGGGTGTGCACAGTTCTTAGGCGCGTTGCCAACTGTCACACCCACTAGAGCAAAGAAGAGCTGCCCTCAGCAAGGTGTGCGTGGACGGCTTGGCCTATGAGGCTTTGGCCCCACCCATCTGGCCACAGGCTCTCTTTCTTGTGACTCTACTCATCACTACCCCTCCAACCATCTGGTCACCCCCACTTCTCCTACCTGAAGGGGAACCCCTATCTGGCAGAGGCAGCCTCTCCCTACATTAAAGCTTGAGGTCAAGGGGCAGGGGAAGCCGGGAGCCGAATTGGCAGGGTTCAAACAGCACCATCAGTCTGCTGGAGGGGCCTGGCTTTCCCCACAGGAGCCCCACGGTGATGGGACCATGCAACTTGCAGTCAGCTGTTATAGCCACACACTTCCAGAGACTTTTCAGGCTGAGCAAAAACTTTTGACCACTGCCTCGTCTTGGAATTCCAACAGTTCCAACTTTGGCAGTGTAGTTAACTGGATGTCTTTCTCCGAATTCCTTTATTCCTAGCATGCATAGAGGCCAACATTTACTATGATCTTCCTACGCGCCCAGCACTACGCCAAATGCTTTCCATGTGTTATCTCATTTAATCCTCATGACAACTGGACAAGGGAGTTCACTTATCACCCCAAGTTTACTGATGTGCTAACTGAGGATGGAGAGGGTAAGTAACTCGTCTGCGATCATAGAGCGGGTGCGTGGCAGGGCTAGAAGTCTGACAGAGGCGCCAGTCTCAACAACCACGCTACTGTCTCATGTGTGTGATGACTTTCCTGTGTCCTGGAGGGAAGTCTTTCCATCTCACCAAATCTGGGTCTTTTGTATATTGGTCTAGCACGAGGATCAGCAGACTGTGTTCCATGGGCCAAGTCTAGCCTCGCCTGTTTTTGTAAGGCCTCCACACTGAGAATGCGTGTTTTTTTTTTTTTTAACATTTTTAAAGCAATGTAAAAAACACAAACACACTGAATTGTACACTTAAAATAGGTAAGATAGTAAATTTTTTTTCTGGCTGGGTCTTAAAGCCTTTTTAAAAAGATTGTAGTAAAAACACACAACATAAAATTTACCATCTTAACCCTTTTTAAGTGTACGGTTCAATAGTAAGTGTATTCACGTCGTTGTGAAACAGATCTCCAGAACATTTGTCTTGCAAAACTGAAACTCTATATCCGTTAAACAGCATCTCTCCGTTTCTCCCTCCCCCTAGTCCCTGGAAACCACCATTCTACTTTCTGTTTTTATAAATTTGACTACTTTAGACACCTCATATAAGTGGAATCTACCAATATTTGTCTTTTTGTGACTGGCTTATTTCACTTAGCATAATGTCCTCATGTTTCTACCATGTTGTTACATGTGACTGGATTTCCTTCCTTTTTAAGGCTGAATAATATTCCACTGTAGGTACATACCACATTTTGTCTATATATTTATCCATCAGCAGACATTTGGGTTGCTTCCACCTGTCAGTTATTGTGAATAATACTGCTATGAACGTGAGTGTGCAACTATCTCTTCAAGGTCCTACTTCAGTTCTTTCGGGTGTGCACCCAGAAGTGAGATTGCTGGATTTATTTTTAATTTTTTGAGGAACCACCATATTGTTTTTCATAGTAGTTGCACCATTTTACAATCCTACCAACAGAGAACAATGGTTCCAGTTTCTCCACATCCTCGCCAATGCCTGTTATTTTCTAGGTTTTTTTTTAATAGTGTGAGGTGATATCTCATTATGGTTTTGATTTGCATTTCTCTTATAATTAGTGATGTTGAACATCTTTTCGTATGCTTGTTGGCCATTTGTGTATCTTCTCTGGAGAAATGTCTATTCAAGTCTTTTGTGTATTTTTTAATTGGGTTATTTGATTGTTGTTGAGTTGTAAGAGTTTTTTTATATATTCTGGATTTTTTTTTAATTTTTTTTTTTTTTTTTTGAGGAAGACCCTGAGCTAACTACTGCCAGTCCTCTTCTTTTTGCTGAGGAAGCCTGGCCCTGAGCTAACATCCATGCCCATCTTCCTCTGCTTTATGTGTGGGATGCCTGCCACAGCTTGGCTTTCCAAGGAGTGCCATGTCCGTACCCGGGATCCGAACTGGTGAACCCTGGGCCACCAAAGCGGAACGTGTGAACTTAACCACTGCGCCATCGGGCCAGACCCTATATTCTGGGTTTTTAACCCCTTATCAGATATGTGACTTGGAAATATTTTCTCGTATTTCGTAGGTTGCTTTTTAATCTGTTGATTGTGTTCTTTGATCCACAAAAGTTTTGAAGTTTGATATAGTCCCATTGTCTGCTTTTGCTTTTGTTGCGTGTGCTTTCAGTGTTATATCCAAGAACTCATTGCAAATCCAATGACGTGAAGCATTTCCCTATGTTTTCTTCTGGGAGTTTTACAGTTTTGGGTCTCATGTTTAGGTTTTTAATCCATTTTGAGTTAATGGTACAAGGTAAGCATCCAACTTCATTCTTTTGCATGTAGATATCCAGTTTTCCCAGCACCATTTTTTGAAGCGACTGTCCTTTCCCCATTGAGAAGATAAATTTTATGTTATGTATATTTTAAGAAAAAAATTTTTTAAGTGAAAAAAAAGCATATGCAACAGAGGTAGTATTTGGACCACAAAAACCTAAAATATTTTCTATTATCTTTCTGGCCCTTTACAAAAAAGTGTGTTCTCCTCTGAGCTAGCACAGCACAGCATCCCACTGCACCAATGTGGTCTGTGCTGCTGGTGAGCCCCCGCAGGGCGTCCGCCGTTCTGTAATTCTCTGATTCACTTTGGACTAGGCCTGTTCCAAGAGTGTGCTTAACAGCTAAAAACTCAATGGATTTGTTCTGTACATGAAGATGGAGGTGCCAGTGGGGATTTAAAAACCCTCGGCTGCCCCTTTGAGTCTGTGTAAACCTGAGGCCCGTTGCCTGGCAGGCCGGCCTACAGCCTGTTTCTGGACCTGCCTGGTTGTAAAATAAGGATGAGAAATTTCGGCCTTGGGATGCAGGGAAACCAACGAGGGGAATCTGACCAAGGCTCACCGAGATATTGACGAGGAGCTCTGAAGCCTTCTTAGAAGGAAGAACCAGTATGAAGCATGGGCAACATTATTACCTTAGCAAGTCTTCGAGCTCCTCATCTAAATGTGTAAGATAATCTGCCTAGGCTCAAGGAAATATCATTTCTCCTTTCACACTGGATGTGTGAACGCACGGCCAACAGGGGCTCTCTAATTTAATATCTTCTCCTGTCTCGCCTCTCCGCCGGGTGCGAATCCCCGAGGCCTGGTCTGGGTCTCATGTATTTTACTTGGATCTTCCCTGCACGGAGCAGCACACAGCAGCTCTTTCTACTTGTTTGCTGCCTGACTCATGTTCTGAAAAGACCCTAAATGGAAGCAGACCTCCAGGAAGAGTCTCTGAGCAAACAGGGCTTTCTCTCTGTCCCCCTAGAACGATCTGGAGGCCCAGAGAGCAGGTCTGAGCCGGCTAGGAGGGCCCCACTGCCCCAGGTGAGGGGTGCCCGTGGCCCAGGCCTGGCTGCCCCGGTGTTCCCTCCCCGCCCCGTCAGAAGCCACGGCTCCAGCACTCCCTGCTCTTCAGCATTCAGCTCTCCTCCGTGCTCCAGGAAACATCATGAGGGTTAATTATTTCTCGGGGCTGACTCAGACAGCGTTTTCCTGCCAAAGAATTCTGTCAGCCAAGCACCATCCTGCTGCAACCCCCAGCGAGGGAGCCTTTGTAAGCGTGTCAGGGAGGAAGCCCCACTGTCAGGGAGACCCACAGCCCTGCAGCTTGGAGGGGGGGGTCCAGACCTGAGCTCCCAGGGTGGGGCTGGCTGCCAGGGAGGGGGCTGTTGCTGGGGGACTGTGGGAGGCCCTGTGTGAGAAGCCAGCTCCAGAACACTCTCACCACCAGGCTGCCTTTCAGCCAGTCCCTGTGGGGCCACTGCTCGCCTTTCAATTTGTTGATTGGAGATTGTGTCCCTGAATACAGCTTAATGTCCTTTAGAAATTATCTGTTCTTTTTTTCTCTTGTTAAAATTTCTCCTGCTTTCTCCATGTGGTTTAGATTGTCACTGTGTCCCTAACGGCTGAAGGTGGATAATGGGACATCCGGAGAATAGGGATGATCTTCCAACACAAATGGTCTGCCCTGTGAGGCCAAACTGGGGGTGTGTGGAGGGAGGGAGGGAGAGTCTCTGGGGGACCGAGCCTGGGAGACATTGTCTCAGGGCGGTGTTGGATGGGAAGGGGATGAGCCCTGGGGGAGTGGGGGCAGGGCCTCAAAACCAGAGCAGAAGAGGTGGCGGGCCTTGGAAGCAGGTGAGCCAGGAATGGCAGTCTGAAAGGATGGGGACGGCTTGGGTGGCGGAGGCGGGAGAAGGGGAATTCAAAGACGCTGAACTGTGCTTCCGAAATCTGGGACCAGAAGCCAGGTGAGGAGGAGGCAGGTGAACGAGGTCAAGGACTCCGGCCACGGGGGCCATCAGCTTCCACCTGCCCTCTGACCAGGAGGATGTGGGCAGGAAGGTATCCGCAGGGCGGAGCAGACGAATTGTCCCCTCAACCAGCCTGTGCTGTGTGTATGGTTCCTGCTGATGGGCCAAAGCTTTGCCTTCATACAGAAAGAAGAGTACTTTGAACAAAAGGATCCAGGTGAAGGCAGGGCTGTTCTTGTGTGAGAAATGATAATTATACTAGTCAATTCCATCTCCTCTAAGAACCCAAGACCTGCAGTAAATTACATGGTTACAGTTCGACCCTATTTCCCCGCACCCCAAAACGACAGAAAACCCAACAACCACGTTTTTCAAGAGTCAATAGATATTTACAGAACAGCTACTACATACAGGGAAGTATTTAATATATTACATCGTTTAATCTTCTCAATAATTTTGTGATCATATTTAACAATAAATAAGTGAAGACTTCAGAGATGCTAAAAGGTAGCCAGGAATCACGTGACCGGACGGGTATTAAACCTAAGCCTGTCGATGCTGAGAATGCGGCGGGCTTGGCGTCTGATGAGCGCTCTATAAATCCTTGTTGAATGAATGGACGCGTCTGCTCGGCTCCAAGCTCGGGGCTTGCCTACTGCTCCATGAGCATGTCCAGGGCCCAGAACCTGGGTTGGTCAGTGCCTACAAATATGTCTCAGGGATGTATTTTTAAGATTCTCTTCTTATCTCCTCTCTTGTGCCCTCCACTCTGCAGCTGTCATCCTGTCCCCCTGCCCTTTCCAAGAAAGCATAGAATGGGAAAGTTAATTTCATTATTTGATGTACCAAGTAGGTGAGTGCCTACCATGGCGCCAAGCCTTGTTCTAGATGCTGGGGTTAAGAGCGAGCAGAACAGATAAAAATCTCTCCCCTTGTGGAGCTCGCATTCCAGCCAGGGTACAGACATGTGTCTGAGAGAGGTTCTTCCGTGACTTGTCAGTCCATGCAGGGATCCGGGAAGCTTTGGGGGAGATAGGCCAGAGTTCTGGGACTCCTGGGCTGCTGTGCACAGACTGGAGTAGGCACCTGCTGGGCTGCCTGCCGACCCTCCCTCCCCAACACTGCCTACTGCCATCATCATGGTTGCGGGCGTGGGCTCCACAGCTCCATCTCTGCTGTAGTCCCCTTCCTGGGCCATGGTTTTCATCTCAGGACGGGCCTCTAAACCAAGCTGGGCTAATTAGTGCCACCGCATCTGGAATTCAGACTAAAACGTTCAGTCTGGGCTGATCTCTTTTTTTCTTTCTTTTTTTTTTGGTGAAGATTGGCCCTGACCTAACATGTGTTGCTATTCTTCCTCTTTTTGCTTGAGGAAGATCGTCCCTGAGCTAACATATGTACCAATCTTCCTCTATTTTGTATACGGAATGCCACCCAGCATGGCTTGATGAGCAGCGTGTAGGTCTGTGCCCGGGATCCGAACCTGGGAGCCGTAGGCCACCAAAGCAGAGCACACGAACTTAACCACTGTGCCACCAGGACGGCCCCTTGGCTGATCTCTTGAACATGTGAAAAACCAGAAGCAGAGGCACAGCCTTTTGTTTATTTTTTCTTATTTTATTTTATTTTTCTTACCATGTATGAAGACATCAACATAGAGATGAGACATGGAAAGACTCTCCTGAGACCTTCTAGTCTCTGATTTGGGGATCTTCCTGAGACACAACTGCTTTCCCGACAGTGGGTGCAGAAAGAAACCCTCTGCCCGTTCAGTGATTGATCCTTTGTGCGTAAGCTGGCTTGAGTTGGTTTCGGCTACTTCCAACGAATCCAGTCTCGTCTTCAACATAAACAAAAGCAGAAGCAGGAGCCCCGGAGCTGCCTCGATACTATCAGGTCCGGGAGTGACAGTCAAACCGGGTCCCTAGAGACCACTGATGACGGGGTCGCTTCCCTGCCAGGGCCAAGGCCTCAGAGCACATGGTGAGTGTGCAAATTGATCTGGATACAGCCAGAGTCCCACTTTAGCTCAGATCTACTCCCGGTACAGGATCAGAGTTTCTGATCCACATGCATTTTTTTCCCTTGCTCTAGGCCCTAGAAGGGAGTAAAGACTGTGTTGTAAAAAAAAAAAAAAAACAAGAAGAAGAAGGAAAAAGATGAACTACCTTCTAAACTGTGGGGACAGTGCTGGAGTGGCTGTCCACATTGATCATGGCAAGATCATTGCAAGCTCAGCAAGAACCAGCTGCCGGGTCACGGCCTGTTTGGAAAGACAAATGCAGTCCATTAAAGGGGATTGTGTATCAGCTACAGAAAGCTCCTCCTTTGACTGCCTTTATTCAGCACCTGACTGGCTCCCACTTGCCCTGCAGGCCCCAGTTTTTCCTGGGAAGCCTTCCCCAAGGTCAGCTTAGGGAACTCCTCTCCGTGATGGACCTCCTTACTACACATGTCGCTCTGTTTAAATTGCCTGTGAACGTCCTAAGAGTAGAGACCAGCATCCAGTTCAGTCGCTGGCGCATGGTAGATGTTCAATATATATTTATTCAACAAAGGATTAAATTTCGGCATTAATTTAGCACTACCTAAAAAGTCCCCATACCTAAACTTCTAAACAGATGACCATATACTTGGCGCTTCATCACACTATAAGGTAGACTCAGGTATGTGTGTTTAGGAGGCAGAGAGAGCAGATAGGGCTCAGGTGCCCTTGACTAGCGAGAAATTGCGGGACCCTCTATAAAATAGAATCTATCACTTAGGATTAATGGAGACTTTATACAACAGAAAGCAAGGGTTTACTCTCTCATGTCAAAGAAGTCCAGGGGAATTCAGTCCTGGATGGGAAGGCGGACCCCATAAAGTTATCAGGAACCCCAAGCTGCTCTGGCTTTCCAGCACTATGCTTAGCACTGGCCTCCATCCCCAAGGTCACCTCATGGTCCAAGAGGGCTGTGGCATGCCAGCCATCACATCTGAATTTCACACAGCAGGACAGAGGAAGAAAGGCAAATGGGCAACAAAAGGGTGACCTGTCCATCTGAGTCTAAGCAGACTTCTTGAAAATTGCACATATAACATCCTCTTATATCTCATTGGCCAGGAAAGCTTGAAAATGTAGACTGTAGCTGGGTACACTGCTACCTCAAATAAACCTGGAGTTTTATAAGTAAGGGGGAAGAGAAGAACAGGTGTTATGCAGGAACCCGCCGTCTCTGCCCTACTCCCTAAGCAAAACTCTCAGAAAGAGCCTTTTTTTAAATAAGTTAAAAAATCAATAGGTCTGTAGGCAGCTCCACTTAGCTGTACGTCTCAGCTCCCTTTGCTGGAGGGGCTGGTAGTCAGTACTTCCATCTCTACACAGAGAACTAGGGAAGTGTGGGGGGCCACTGCCCATGTCTGCTTCTCCTTTGCGCTCATCGCTTGCACTCAGTCAAGGCGGGACCACAGGAAGAGCGCATCCTAAAAAAGCTGCGGAGGTGCCAACTGCACCGAGGCTCTTCAGCAAGTGAGCCTCTCTCACGAGGCTGGAGGAGTTAGCTGAAATGGGGCTGACGGCAACCTTGAAAGAAATCTAGTACCCTGGGGCCCTGCTAGAGAATGGACAGCCTGGATGCTCTGCATTTCGATCCACAGCTTGCAGGAAAAGCCCTGACAGCCCGCAGGCCTGTGTGCTGGTCTCCAGGACCAGGAGAAGGAGGAGGGACCCCTTTCCTTTCATCCTCATCCCCTAGGGCAGATGGTCCCCAGTAGTCACACTTACAGCATCTTCTTCATGACATGACAGATGCCTCCACGACCTCAGGCCAGTTAGTACTTTCTCACACTGCAACCTGATTCTCTCTTAAACTGGGTCTGTCTGAATGTAGGATGACTAGGCTAAGGGAAATGTGGGAGAGGAATGATGAGCCCTGGGTTGGAATCTGGGCCCTGACCCTTGATTTCTGTGTTGCCTTCCTGGCTTGTTCAACTCCCCCAAGGGTCCATTTCCTCGGTTAAAATAGGAATGGTAATGACAGAGCTGCTCAGAGGATTAAACAAGATAATGTTGGTGAATGCAGTTAGCATAGTGCCTGGAGAACAATGGGTTCTCAATGAAAGATAGTCAAGTTTACATCTGAGAAAACAGAATGGAGATAGACGGCCAAAGCCGTTGTCAAGACTCAACCCCTAAACAAAGCTCCCTCTGAAATTAGAGAAATTTGCAACCTTGGCACCTTGGCTGGAATCCCGGGAAGGGATGGGCACTTAGAGCAGCCGAACCACCCCAGCCTGAGACGCCAGGCTCCAGAGGGCAAGGGCCACTCCCCAGCCCAGGGCAGGCCCAGCTCAGCGAGCGGATTCACATTTTGTCCTGTGGACACTGCACTTGGAAAAACATTATTGATTCTGTGGTTCAGGTTGCAAAGAGAGGAAGAAAGACTAAATTTCATTACAGAAAGCATTTATGCCTCCCTGTACTTTCTATTGAGAGGGACTTGGCAATCATTTTCATTAGTGTCTCTTCTTAAAACAATCTCAGAGATAGCTTATCCCCATTTTACAAAGGCAGGACAGACAAGTAACTGAAGAGTGTGCAGCCAAAAAGCAACAGTTGGAGTTCATGACTCCAAAATTTCTCGCATGTTGTGTACCGAGCCAGCTCCAGCAATCGGCTCCGTGAATGCCTGTGGGGGCCTCTCCAGTCCTGTACTTACTGCTCAAATCGGTCCCTCGTAATCACCAGAGAAATGCAGACACGTAAATCTAGGGCATGACTGTTTTCCCTTGCAGCTTAGGACAAGAGGTAAAAAGTGATTTTTCTTCCCAAATCACAAATGGGTCTGACTGCCAGCGAGTTGTGGAGCAGGGATGTTGAAACTCTTTCAGGACAAACATCACACTATAACCTCTGGAGATGGGAGTGTTGGGGGGGAGGGCGGGGTAAGACAACCCGATGCCTCCCCTGTTTCCAGCACCTGAAAGAAATCATGCCTGGAGTGTGGCCCCAGTGGGGCTGAGGGGGAGGTTGAGGCACGGAATAGAGGTGAATCCAGGTGTCAAGGTAAAAGCAGCTCACACTCACGCTGTACCTCCCCTGTGCGGGGCTCTGTTCTAAGATTTGCATCTATTAGCATATTTCTTCTTTGCAAAGACTCTGTGAGATGGGTTTGATCATTCTCCCCTTTTACAGAGGCTGCGACTTGAACTCAGTCTGGCTCCTGATTCCGGAATCTCCACCACTCTCCCCTAAGCTGCCTCCCAGGACAGTATGAAGTGTGAGTCCATCTAGTTGCCTGTTGGGCCAGCCTCTGGGGACCAGCATCCCCTCACGGAGGAGGGCTGGCCAGCTCCCAGGGTGGCTCTCATGCCTCCAATCACAGCAGCATGGCAATCTGTGCCCGCTACCAGAAGGAAAAGCGCTCTTGGCACGTGCCCTCCTGAAGGGGTCAGTTTTCAGAGGACGAGACATTTGGTGAGCTTGTCTCGAACTGCACAGAGCACGTGGCGAACCGACCAGGCCTGCTCAGCGAGGGGAGTCAGGAGGGTGGCTGACTGCCTTTCCTCCTTTGCTGAAGCCACTGGGCGTCTGGAACCAGCCCCAAAGCTCAGGCCTGACTTCGGCCTTCCTTGTCCGGCGAACAGGGTTTATTGATTTCAAAGCATGTATTTCATTCCCTTTTCATTCCAGCACTAAAGCAGCTCCCTTTGCTCGTTGAGGCAGAGCCCCTTCCTCTCTCTTTTCCAGAAAAATCCTGAGTCACAACTGTCTTGGATTATTTAGTTGATCCAGCATGGAAGCTGCTTGTGTGGCCCCGTTTCATAGGGGCATTCAGACAAGGAGACCGCCTGACCCGGAGCCTTCAGGAGGATTCCGGGGGGGTCGCAGGTATGCATCCACTGCATGGTCATTAACTGCTAGGAAAAAACCGGCTAGTCACAACTGTCTACTGTCAGTTTTCAAAGCAAGTCTCAGCAAGCAAGTGGCTTGGTGGGAGGCGTCCTTAGTCAGCTAGGAAAGTGAAGCTGACGTGCTGCCCGATCCAAGTAAGGCATGGGTCATACTCTTTCTGTTTTCTGGTATTCTCTGGTTCTTCCTAGGGCCTTTTCTCACTCAGGTGGTTCATGCGATACAGACAGCAAAAAGACGGGAGGATGAGAGCCACTGAGCAGAGCTGGCAGTGGTCACTCACTCCCTAACGTCACACCCGCTGGCTTCCAAGTCCAGACGCAGGTGCCTGCGCCCTGCTGGGGTTCTGCCACATCTTTTGTAACATTTTAAAACAGGCTTTGAAATGCCAGATGACAAAATGTCCCTTGGAGATGGAGAAAGTACCATTTGGGTGATGACAGAATTCTGGGACTTGTGACAGATATGCCTCCCAGGGGCCAGAGCGGGAGGTCAAGGTTCCAGGCCCCCATCCCAGTTGAACCAAACGACCTCGTCTTTTTCTGGTTTTATATATTGAGGTTGGGTACAGATTTCACTTGAAAAAGAGTTCTATTTCTTCAAAAATGTTTACGCAGCCCCCACCTGTGTTCTCCTTATCATGTCCATTAGCAGCTATAAAGAGTTTTGAAGAAGGAAAAATCAGAGAGGGTGAGGTCATTATTCCTCGGGTGTTAGAAAAGTCTACTGAAGTCATCTGGGCCTCAGCAGGACATCCGTGAATAGATCTCTACAGCAGTAACACCACCTGCTGGGTTCCACAAGAGCCAGATCCTGGCCTCCTGGGTTCCTCAAGCTCTCTTCTTTGGGACGTGAGAAGATCACAATACAGTATGTTAATCCGAGGTAATAATCACATGTAGGAGATTCCTACATAATCCAGAACTAAAAAAATGTGAAATTAAGTCCTGAGTTGCCTTCAACATAGGAAGATGCTTCTAACCTCTTCCAGTCCTGGAAGATGTCACCAAATGCTGCTTCAGAGTCAAGGCAAAGAGTAACCAGACGCTAATAAGGCTGATCCGCCCTTTCCTCTCCTCTCCCGGGCAGTGTGAATCTCTGACTACAGAGACCCTCTCAATCCATCGGGGGATAGCCTCTTTTAGATGAAACATGAGGCCAGGGCTCCAACCTGCTGCCGTCCTGAGAGGCCCTGGGAAGGAAGGCTTCTGTGCTGTACCCTGGAAGCCAGGCCAGATTGCCCCAGCTGGTGCCCACACTGCCTCTCCCTCCCTAAGGGTCCTGCTGCTATCAACTCACTGCTCACATTTCCTGTCACTGCCTTTTTCAAACTGCTGAGTGACGCCAAGTACTCCCTTTGCAGGGTTCCCTCACCCGGGGCTGGGAGCTCTCCAGCAGTGTGGGAAGGTCACGTGTTCACAACCCAAATCAGCATAGTAGGGCAGAGTGATTTGGAAGCCTGTTCATTTTTTTAGTTCATCAAACTCCTACTCACCGGGAAACTCTAAACCCGAGGCATAAACCCTCTCCGGAGTTGTGACACCCTATTGTCACTCATTTTACTTCATCAAACACCCACCCCTCTTAAAAATGCCATGAGGCATGTATTTATTTTTAAGATGAAGGTGAAGTAAAATTGGAAAATTACCTGAGAATTTCCTGGCACTCTAGCAAAAAGGAGATTTACCAGGGATGTTTGGAAATCAGAAGGAGGGATCAGTACTCCACGCAGGGAAGACGTTTGACCAAATCGAGAAGCAGGAGGGAGTTTCCTTTGCTGCCTCCCCCATCCGGCCACACGGTGCCTTTCCCCATGGACATCCCTGCCCCTGGCAATTCTGTCCTGTACGTCCCCTCAGAGTACCTCACACAGGACGGACCCTCACCAATGGCCCTCGGCTGCTGCTCTGGACCTGTCTCCTTCCAACGTCCCTGTTAACTCTTATCCCAGGCCAACCCCTTCTGCAGGTGGCCCTTGTGGGTAGCTGTTGCTTTGGAAAGGAGCTAATGACTTCTAAGTTCCCTTCCAGCACAAAAATTTTAGTATGCTTAACTGTGGTGAAAATACCTTAAAGACTCGCTCCTTCCCGGGGATATTTCTAATTTAACCAGAAGTAATATCGTACCCAGAAGAATTAATTTCCAATGGAAATTCAGCAGGTAGCAGAAACGGCTGCTGGGGAGTTGGTAGATTAGCCCATTCTGCCTCATGGTAGCTTCCATCCTAGCTGTGCAAGCCTTTGCTTTGGGACAGTGTAAAAAGGCCTGGATAAGAGTCGGGTGACCTGAATCTATTTGTGACTCAATCTAATTCAACCAGTATTTACTGAGCGCTATATGCCTGGCATTGGCTGAGGTCCTAGGAATCCAAAGATAAATGAGACACATTCCAGGTCCTCAGTGAACTCCTAGGCTATTAGGAGGCAGCTTAGACCGTGAGAAACGCTTTCCCCGCAGTATCGACAAAAGGTTATGGAAACACAGAAGAGAGGATGATTCATTCTGCCCGGAGAAAGCTGCAGAGAATTAATATTTGCGTTGGGCCTTTAAGGATGAGAAGGACTCAGCAGACTGAAAACAGAGTGAAGACGGTGAGGGACCCAACACTGGAACGAAAGCATACGGAGGCGATTGCTGGGGAGGTCCACGTATCTGGAATACGAGGAGGGAGGTGGCAGGGAGGAAGCTGAAAAGCAAGGTTGGGGCCAGATTTTGGAATGGCTGTCAATGCCTTACCGAGGAAGGGAAACGTTACCCAGCAGACTGTGTGGAGCCACGAGGAGTTTTCAAACCTTTATGGAAAGACACATTCAGGAGACTGCCGCCTCCTTGCAGGCAAAGGGCAATGGAAGATGGAAGTTTCTCCTAGGGCCGTGAGGATGGAAAGGAGGGGATGGACAGAAGAGACACTCTGAGGATAGAATAGATGCAAATGATTGGCTGCTTAGATGTTAAAGGAGAGGGAGAAGTCCTGAGTGACAAATGAGTTTTCTTGCATAGGCTGCTAAGTAACGGTGGTGCCGTTAATTGAAGATAGGGGTTATGGGTAATATATACCGCACAGGAAGTAATAATGAGCTTGGTCTGGGACCTGTTGGGTTAAGAGTCTAGGGTGTGACATGAAGGTGGTTGTTGATGTTTCTGCAGAGGATTCTTCTGCTGTTTACGGTTTCGGTCTTTTTAAGAGGATACCAAGTGCCCGCCACATGTCCGTCTCTGATCTGGCCCTTCTTTCGGGGCCATCATTTCTTCTGCCGGCCAGCAGGGTGCAAATGTAGACAGAGCATAAACAAGAGCCTTGGGGAACCTCCACACTGTTTTCCATACTGGCTGCATGAGTTAACATTCCCGCCAGCAGTGGATGAGGGTTCCCTTTTCTACACTTCCTCCCCAACACTTGTTATTTTTTGTCTTGTTAATTATAGCCGTTCTGACCAGCACAGAGGTGATATTTCACTGTGGTTTTGATTTGCATTTCCCTAATAATTAGTGATGTTGAACATCTTTTCATGTGCCTGTTGGCCATCTGTATATCTTCTTTGGAAAAATGTCTGTTCATATCCTCTGCCCATTTTTTAATTGGGTTGTTTGTTTTTTTATCGTTGAGTTGCATGAGTTCTTTATATATTCCTGACAGTAACCCCTTATTAGGTGTATGATTTGCAAATATCTTCTCCCAATTGGTAAGTTGTCTTTTCGTTTTGTTCATGGTTTCTTTCGCCGTGCAGAAGCTTTTTAGTTTGATGTAGTCCCATTTGTTTATTTTTCTTTTGTTTCCCTTGCCTGAGGAGATGTATTAAAAAAAACTTCTGCTAAAACCAGTGTCAAAGGATGTACTACCTACGTTTTCTAGGAGTTTTGCTGTTTCACATCTTACATTCAAGTCTTTAGTCCACTTTGACTTAATTTTTGTATCTGGTGTAAGATAGTGGTCTACTTATAAGTGGTCCTTTGCTTGTGGCTGCACAGTTTTTCCAACACCACTTATTGAAGAGACTTTCCTTTCTCCATTGTGTGTTCTTGGCTTCTGTGAAAAACAGTATGGAAATTCTCAAAAAATTAAAAACAGAACTACCATATGATCCAACTATTTCACTTCTGGATATTTATCCAAAGAACATGAAAACACCAATTCAAAAAGATATGTGCACCCCTATGTTCATTGCAGCAATAGTCACAGTAGCCAAGACTTGGGAACAACCCAAGTGTCCATTGATAGATGAACGGATAAAGATGTGGTGTATATATATATATATATATAATGGAATACTGCTCAGCCATAAAAAAAATGAAATCTTGCCATTGTGACAACATGGATGGACTTCAAGAGTATTATGCTAGGGAAATAAGTCAGACAGAGAAAGCCAAATACCGTATGATTTCACTCATATGCGGAAGATAAAACAACAACAACCACCACCCAACATAAATACAGAGAACAGACTAGTGGTTACCAGAGGGGAAAGGGGTAGGGAGAGGGCAAAAGGGGTAAAGGGGCACATGTATATGGCGATAGACAGCAACTAGACTTTTGGTGGCAAACACGACGTAAGCTATCCGGAAGCTGAAATATAATGATGTGCACCTGGAACTTACATAATGTTATAAGCCAATGTAATCTTGATTAAAAAAGAGAGAGAGAGAGAAAAGAGCTGTGGGACTACCGCCACCATTAACCAGAGGCAAAGCCAACTGGAAGATTCTGGAAGCTTAGGTCCTTCTTATGTACAGGTTTACTTCTTCACTTTCCAAGTGTTAAGCTATCCTTCCTCCATTTGTCTCTTGTTTTCACTGTGTCTTTCTCAAGTAATATCCTTGCGTAGGGAACGAATTATTTTTCCAAAGCGAACTTGGGTCTTCCTTCTTGCTTATTTTAGCATAAACATTGTTAAGTGAAAGAAAACCAGTGTTCACTTATGAACTAGAACCCTGTTGTGGAGAGAAAGTGGTTTGGGAAATGTTTGGAAAATTAGGGGTACATCCCCCAAACCCTAAAAATCCATGCTCTTTGACCTGTAACCTCACTACTTAGAGTGTATCCTTGAGGAATAGTGGACAAGTGCACAAATATGTATGCACAACATTGTTGATCTTATCATAGTAAAAAACTAAGAAATAACCTAAAAGTCCAAAGATAAAGGATTTAGTAAATTAATTAAAATTATTCTTACAATAGAATTTTATGAAAATTAATCCATTAAAAATGACAATGTAGATCAACATTGACTGACAACTAGAAGCTAGAAAGACGTTAGAGATTTATTAACTGAAAATAATAGCTTATATAAATGCATTATGTAGAATTTTTAATAAAAATATCTGGAGCCCAAAATCAGCAAAATGTAAATCACAATTATCTGAGAGCACAGTGGGAGGAATTTCTGTGGGTTTAATTATTTTTCTTTCTGCTTGTCTTTATTTCCTAGTCCTTCTGCAACAACTATGTATTACTGGCATGACTACATATCTATACTTCTTTCAAATGTGCCAGGGCGAGTTTACCAGCTGTCCTCCAGATTAAGCAGAGGAAGACAGAAAAATTGTTGAAAAAAAAGCTATTGGAGGGGCTGGCCTGGTGGTGTAGTGGTTAAGCTCACGTGCTCGGCTTCGGTGGCCCAGGGTTCATGGGTTTGGATCCTGGGCACAGACCTACTCACAGCTCATCAAGCCATGCTGTAGTGGCATCTCACAACAAAGTGAAGGAAAGTTGGCACAGATGTTAGTTTAGTGACAATCTTCCTCAAGCAAAAAGAGGAAGATTGGCAACAGATGTTAGATCAGGGCCAATCTTCCTCACACACACACACAAAAAAAAGCTATTGGAAAAAACAGTAGCTAAGTTGAAAATTATGACCCACAAGGTATATTTTACAAGGGGACGTCCATCTACACTCCCATCTTCATGGTCTCATCCAGTTTTAAGACATTCAGTAATGTCTGGATGCAGATGATTCTAATGCGTCCAGACCTCGCCTCTGAAATCCAGACTGGTATTTCCAACTGACTACTCAACATCTTTATTTGCTGTCTACCAGGCATCTCAAAATTAACATCCAAAGGGAAATTAACATCCTTATTTTCACTCCCCCATTTGCTCCCCACATAGCATTCCCATCTCAACTTCATTCTTCAGGTTGTTCAGAACAAAAACCTTAGAGTCATCCTCGCCTCCTTTCTTCCTGTCGTACCCACACCCACTTTCTCAGGAAGTCTGTTGCCTCCACCTGCAGAATATATCCAGGAGCAGATCAGTTTTCACCACCTTCACCACTACCAGCCTGATCTGAGCCACCATCCCATCTTGCCTGGATTACTGAAATAGTCTCCGGACTAGCCTGCCTCTGACCATCCTTGCCCCCCACCACTCTTTTCCCAAGATGGCAGCTTGACTGATTCTTTCACATTTTGAGTTATAGTATGTCACTTTTCTTCTCAAAACCCTGCTATGGTGCCTACTTGGAGAGAAGAGCCAGATCTCAACGATGGCTTTCAAGGTCCTACGCCATCTGGTTTCCTGTATCGCTCTGGTCTCCTCGTCCCCCACTCTCCCCGCTCACTCCCTCCACTACAGCCACTCTGGCTTTTTTACTGTTTCTTGACCACACAGACGTTCTTGCCTTAGGGCTTTTGGACTAGCTGCGCTTTTGCCTGGAATGATCTTCCTTCTTATGCCCTTCAAGTCTGCTCAAATATCCCTGTGACAGATTGGGTGTCCCAGGCAGCAGCCTTGGAGCTGGCAACTGGCATGCGGAAAGTTTCAGGCGTGCTCTTGGGGTCAACTCCTACAGCAGGGAAAAGGAAGCGAGATCGGTCTGTGAAGCGGTCTCAACAAAGTGGTCAGCCAACCCCACGAGGAGCTCTGCAGCTGGCAGGCCTTTCAGAGCCGTGCTGAGTTACGGTGGGGGGCCCGGCCGTCCTATCGCTGTTTTGACCAGTCATAGGATGAGGCAGCCCCAGGGGAGGGGCTTCAACGGAGGCAATTCTAAAGGCAGGCTGAGCCGAGGGCTGTCGGCTGGCAGCACTCCCAAGCACTTGGGGAAAGAAGTCCATCCGTCCTGATGGGAATCACAGATGGAGCATTACAGCATCCACTGCGATCCATCTCTTGTGTGCGCGGATCTGCTGCCTCATATCGGTTCGGGGAGCAGCTCCTTTAGAATTCCAGGGGGCTTCTTTCTTGCGAGAAACTTGTAAGAGGAAGGCGAAGGGGAGGAACCACAGCCCCCGACACTGCAGATTGTTTGGGGGCTACAACTAATATTCATTTTCCCCCTTACCCCTATTTTCCACTCTGGATTCCCCTCACACACAAATGGCACCTCTACTGGCACAGGTGGCTTACCTGGCCAGGCGACCCAGACCCTCATCTCTGAGGGATCTGTTCCCTGGTCACCATGCTTCTCAGACACGGCGGTTGTACTTGCCCATTAGCTGTCAAAATTGGGGGAGGGAGTACCAGGAGTCACCCAAACAGATCACCAGCATGCCAAACATGTTCCTTCTTGCCCCCAGTGTGTAATAGCAGTCCCACCTTCTCTGACTGCCCAGGGTCCATTACCCCTGCCAAAATGGTGACTCTTTCTCTTGTCTGCTGGTCATTTAGCACAAACAGCCTGAAGTACCCAAGTGGCAGCCATAGCTTATAGTTCAGTGAGTCTTTTGCTGTGGCCTCTGGTGGAAGCATTTCTCCTTTTGTAACCGGGACCTCTAACCCCGCGGAGCCCCGAGTTGCAGAGACAGGAAGCACAGATTCCCCAAGTGGATCATTGAGAGCGACGGTAAGTGGAGTCATTCATGCTTCCACCTCTTGGTGCCCAGATGGAAAAAGTTTGTTGTCATTCTTGAAATGCCTCGGAGTTGATGCTTCGACAGGCTATTCCACCCCTCTCTCTGACTAGAGAGTGTGGTGTATGTATCATGCTCACGGGCCTCCTCTTGTACCTCTTGCTGTGCCATGGGCCACTTGGTCTAACGCAATGTGACATGGGATCCTACGCTGGCGGGTTGTACACTCTGTAAGCACTTGGATTGTGGCACTGGTTGAGGCCCTGCACAGCGAAGAGGCAAAGCCACCCCTGGAATATCTGTCTCATTCTTGCAAAATTAATCGCAGAAAACCAAACCAAAATGAAACAAAACCTTAGTTAAGTAAAATAGGGCTGTACTTTCGCACCATCAAAATACTTTGCAACCACTGAAAACTAAGTTTTAGAAGACTAGTTAGTAACGTAGCCTGTGCTGTTCTGTGAGAAAAGCTGTTTACAAGACGTTCTGTACACAAAACCATCAGTGCAATCTGATTTTGTAAATCTATGTGGCATTGAAAAATAGTCAATAAATGCTAGCTGTTATAGTCCATTTCTATTAGGGTCCCAGCTCTTTTCTTATACATTGAGGGAGCTATATATCACAATCATAACACATGTTAATCACTTATGTGACACAAATTTAGTGCAAACTTTCCGAGTCTGTTGACGCTTCATTTGCACAGAAGTTTTAAATTTTAAAATATTCAAATCTGTTCATCTTTTCCTCACTGGTAGCTTCTCTTGCTTTAAGGCCATGAAAACTGTCATTCCTGCACAGACCTAATAAATGTTATATTTGCTACTAGTTTTTCTATTAAAAATTTTTGGTCGCTACTCTGTGCAAGGTGGCTGGTTTGTCTCCTCAAGGGACGACACCAAAGAAAGGACTCAGAGTCGGTCTCTGTTGCTGGCAGGCTGGAGGTGCAGTGGTAGGAGCTGGATCAGTCTCGGCCAGTGGGAGCCCATGTTGGCGCATCCATAGCCTCCATCCCTCCCACCATGGCTATTCCACTCATGCACCCGTCATACTGGCATTTGACGGCCAATGACAGAGGCGGGTTGACTTCACCTGGCCGAGTCATTTTTGTCTACCTGGTTGTTTACTATTTCTTCGTCAGTGGGCACTATCTCACAGGCATTATCATGATAACCAACTGTCTTTACACTGCACGCCCAGTTCCCTATGTCCGTCCAAGTGCCCCTACCGCAGACTTCTTTGTCCCAATCTTCAAATCATTCTCTTTCAAGGCCACTGACCAAGACATTCACAGGTACCCGTAAGTCTTTGTTTAATCTAACACCAAGCCACTTCCTTTTTTACACGAACTACATGACAGATTTGCTGCCTGAAGGTCTAGCCATTGAGAGGATTTCTGCTTACCACCGTCTTTCGAGGTCACCCAGAGTGATACGGTAGTGCAGCTGCCATCCACTTTCAGTCTGCACTCACATATCAAGACAACCCATCCAGGATCCACACTTAGGATTTTCCCTCTTCTGTTAACTGGTCATAACTAGTTATCCAGGGGTGCACACGGAGCCATAGGAGTGAGCTGAGAGAGAGGCACTGGTGTTACAGCGATGGGTGGCAGGTGTGTCTGGGCTACCAACTTGTGCAGATCGCTTATGCCCTTCAGCCCTGCTCGTGGTTGATCCTGGATGTACCATTTCCATCTTATGGTGGACTACTTCTGGGGCAGCCTGACCTTATTCCAACAGATCTGACAGAACCCAGCTCATGACAAGCAGTTCTGGCAGCCTAGTCATTTGCTGTCCCACGGTCAGTGTTCTGTCTCTATTAGAGCCTAACAGCATGCCAAGAGCTTTCTAGAAAGGTATTTAATTCTCTGCTGCAGATGGCATGGCCTTGTTCCAGAACCCTGGAGATCTGCATTGTGCTTCTCCCGGTGGGACTTGTCATGCATTCCACACGACGTCTTTTCCTACAACTGATACCTCTAGTAACATGGAGTCTGCCAGATCATATGGTCCAAGCAGCAGGACTGCTTGCACTGCAGCCTGGACGTTCTCGGCACAGCCCTTCCTGCTCTTGGCCCTGCTTAAAGTTGACAGACTTTCATGTCACCAGGTGTAGGGGTCAAAGTGATATTCCCAGGTTTGGAATATGCTGCCTCTAGAATCCAAAGAGACCCACAAGTGTTGGGCATCCTTCTTTGTGGTGGGAAATGTAAGAGCCAACAATGTATCTTTTACTTTGGGGGGCTGTCTCAGCATGCCCCAGACCACTGGACCCCCAGAAACCTTACTGACGTGGCAGATCTCTGAATCTTTTTTCTCCCACTCTCTGGAATGCATGTGTTAACACAGGACTGGAATGCACTAGTGACTTCTTTCTCAGCTGATCCAATTAGCATGATGTCATCAATATCCAGCCAGTCCAGGTCTCTCAGGAGCATTGACATAGTCCTGAGGCAAGACTGTAAATGTGTATGTTGTCTGTTCCGAGTGAATCAACTGTCCTGATCCTCTTTTTGGTGGGATGGAAAAGAATGCATTCATCGGCTCAGAGGCCACGTATTATGCACCTGAGGACACGTTAATTTGCTTTAGCAAAGTTATCACCCCTGGCACAGCAGCTGCAGATGGACTACTGCTTGCTTGACCGTAATCTATTGTCATCCTCCAAGATCTGTCTGACTTTTGCAGGGTGCAAAATGGTGATTAAATGGAGACATGAAGACCACCAGCCCTTAGAATTCCGAATTACTTTTGTAATTACTTTGTATGAATTGCTGTCATCCCCCCTGGGATGTGCTATTGTCTTTTATTTACTATCTTGGCTGCTGGAGCAGGAGCGATGAAGGAAAGGAAGTGTCAAAGCCTTCCACTTGGCCTTGCCACAAAATAGCTTTTATTCTCCAGGCCAAGAAACCAGGATATGTCCATTCTAATTACACCTTCAGGGACTGGGGAAATGACCACCTCGTGGGCCTGTGAACATGGTGGACACACTGGGGGCCAGACCCAGGCCAGCCTACCTTAACTAACTGGCCCCCATATGCACTCACTCTAACAGGGGTCTCATGATGATGCTTCAGGTCTCAGGGTCTCAGCTCGGACTCCAGGCCCAACAGGCCTTGAAAGAGCATTCCTTTTCCCAGTGTATGGCTACCCAAATAAAGGGGCATGGTTCCCTCTGGGGAAAGACCTGGGAAATGCCCACCATGTACAGCAACGTGGTATTACAGGGTACTTCCTACTGGGGACCTTACCTCTCTTTCAATCCACGGGTTCTGGGTCTGAAAACGACCTCGTTTCTGGAAACTGAGCAAGAGCTCCTGACCTTTTATTGGGGTAGCTGTCCTTGGCCTCCTGATCAGCCATTCTTGATCTGTTGTGTTTGTTGTTGGACAGACTGAGCAGAACCCTTTTGCCCAGTTACTTTTGTGTGCAACTCTTTGTGTCTCAGTCCCCTGGCTGCCACTCCAACCTTGCTGCTTATTATGATAACTGCATCTACCTGGCTTCCGAGAGTTAACGGCCACATCTGCTCCCTGCCGTTTCAGGGTCCAATCATGCCCATTGTCATTAATGAGACTAGTTCTGTAACGGCATCTCCTACCATTGGCTCTGGCCTATAGACTCTTAGTGACCCTGGTGCCCCTCTCATACCCACCATACACTCACTGCTTCGGGGTATTCTCCAGGCCCTTCTACTGAATATAGTCATCCGGCAGGCTTTTCTGCTGCACAGAGTACATCAATTCTAGGATGGCCACTTCTCCAGGCCTTTTATCCCCTTCTTCCATCACCTGTCGTGGTGATTCTGGCATTTCCACCTCACATAGTGTAGACCGTCCTTTTTTTCATGCTTCTAAGAGCCAGCCTAGCAGTGTGTTCACACGGTCACTCTGGAATCTTGCCATGGTGTTAAATCCTCTGTCCCGAAAGCCAGCTCCCAAATTGGGAATCTCTTCCTCTTCCAGCTGTACGTTTTGCCCCTGTTGATCTCACACTTTCAGAATGGGTCCCCTGTGGACTCTCCCAGCAGTTCCTGGTGTCTGTGTTGGTGGGCTTGGCAGCTCTTTGGGGATAGAAGTTCTTTCTCCCTTATCAGGCCCAGCGTGTCCTGGCCAGGTTATGCTGTGACGTCATCCTAGTTATTGGCCTAGTGGTTGGAGGGCAGATGGCGGCAGCTTCTACAGGGGTGTGTTGTCTTGCAGAGGCGAGTCCTCTGTATCATCTCTAAGCAAGGAGGCAGTGCTAGCCCTTCACAGGGAGAGCTGGGCCACTTCTGCAGGCTCAGAGGTCTCAAGTAATCTGGAAATTCAAGATTTGGGGGAACGTCAACTCAGATATTCATATTGCATGTGTCAGGGCCCCATTTTTTCCCAGTCAGGGCCCCATCCTTGACATAGCAGGCCTGTCCAGGTTGGGAGTTTAACCATCTTTGTCTCTCTGCTACTCTTGTGGTCCAGCCGTGTGACTGCTCCTCAGCTTTCCTAGCCTCCAGGTACAGGTGATGAGTATCTCCTTAAATGCTCGCAAGGAGGAAGTTTTAAATGGCTGATTAACCCTTCTCAATATTTCAAAGGGCTAATTATTCCTAGCAAAAGCCAGCCAGTTCCACTGTCCTCATGGTTATCATTTCCCCCATATTTCTCAAATGCCTGATATACTGCACCCACTCGTGCATTCCCTTCCACCAATTCCAGTTCACCATCAGTGAAAGTTTTAACAATTTCATGGCCACCTCGTACAGGGACTATCTGTACACCACCGGCTACCATCAATGGGGTCCTCATTGCCGGCTGGAAGGCAGGTGATCTAACGTCAAAATCCCACCTCCATATCTGCTTTCTTGGCCCACTGCTGGTGCCAACAGGCCTGGTTGAATTCCCAGGGAAGCAGACGCTGAGGCAGATATTAGCACAAGAGAAGTCTCTTAGGAAGGGCTCTTGATGTCAACACCTGTGGAAGGGAAGTGACGAGGGCAAGACTGCATTCAGGGAGGAGTTGGTGGACCACAGTGCAGTTGCAATGAGGCCTCAGCCTTGCCCATGCGAAGATCTGAAGCTGGGATGACCCTTCGGACTAGTGTCAAGATGGGGCAAGGGAGCAGGCCCTCGAATCTCCACATTGACCAATCATCGGATGTGGGCTGCCCCAGCAGCCAAAGTGATCTTAGGCAAAGTGCCCTTCTTCATCCAAAGAGGACTGACTGCTGAGGGCTGTCAACGCTTCCAGCAGCTGAGGGAATAGTCTTCAGTCCTGAAGGGGTAGCCAGACAGCGTCAGAGCATCTACTGTTATCATGATAAACAGACAAATAGACCTGACTATCTACTACTCAATGAGTAGCAAACCCTCTTCTCCAATAGATAGCACTTATCATCTTCTAACATAGTATATAATTAACCTACTTATCACATTTATTGTTTAGTATTGATTTCCCTTGCTTAAAAATATAATTCTAAGAAGATAGAGACTTTTGTTGATTTTTTCACTAACATATTCTAAGCACCTAGATAAGGACCAAATGACCACATGACAGGGGCAGAAAAAATATTTGTTGAATAAATGAACAAATAAATAAATACCTAACTCATTGGGTTATTGAGAGGGTTAAATTGAGTTGATGAATGTGAAGTATTTAAACAGACCAGACGCACAGTAACCACCATGTTACTGTTATTATCGTAGAGTTCAGAGTCTTAGACTGACATGGTAATAGTGATTGTCTCTGACTAGTGGGAGGATGGGTAATTTTAATTTTGTTCTTTGGAATTTTGTATTTTCCAAACTTTGTATGATGAGCACATTTAACTTTGGAATCAGGAAAAAAAATGGTAATTATTAAATTAAAAGAATGTTTAGTTGGGATTTTCTAGACGGTAAAGAGAATGAAGGTCCCTAATGGACATCATCTCTCTGCATCAGAAAGAACAATTGATGGGACAGCAAGTTTCCAACGGTCTTTCCACTGGACCTTTGCATTGCTGGGTGCCTAGGACTGTGCTGGCCCGGAGCAAGCCCTCAGTAAATGTTTGATTGAAAATTAAAGACAGGGACGGAGATTGGCATGATGAGAGTTAGGAGGTATCCATGCTACTGTTGAAATCAGCATTGTCAGACCAAAGGGGATTAAAAATGAACTGTTCTAGTCTCAGTTTTATCTATATCTGGTCTCAGTTTATATCTCTGCCAAACAGATAATAAATACCTTTTCAGGAACCCTCATCCACTGCTGGTAGAAATGCAAACTGGTGCAGCCACTATGGAAAACAATATGGAGATTTCTTAAAAAATTAAAAATAGAAATACCATACCGTCCAGCTATCTCACTACTGGGTATTTATCCAAAGGACATGAAATCAACAATACAAAGAGATCTATGCTTCCCTATGTTGATTGCAGCATTATTCACAATAGCTAAGACGTGGAAGCAACCCAAGTGCCAACCAGATGATGAATGGATAAAGAAGATGTGGTATATATATATATACAATGGAATACTACTCAGGCATTAAAAAAAAGACAAAATTATTCCATTTGCAACAACGTGGACGGACCTTGAGGGTGTTATTTTAAGCAAAATAAGCCAAAGACAGACACTCATATGTGGAAGATAAACAAATACATGGATAAGAGAGAACAGATTAGTGCTTCCCAGGGGGAAGGGAGTGGTGGGGAGGGAAGAGGTAAAAGGGCACATATATATGGAGATGGATAAAAACTAAGACAACTGGTGGTGAGCACAACGCAGTCTATACAGAAACTGATATATAATAACGTACCCCTGAAATTACACAATGTTGTAAGCCGATATGACCTCAATAAAATAATAAAAATAAATAAATAAAAATAAAAATTTTAAAAACCTGAAAAAAAAAAGGATAATAAATACCTTCTCCCCACTCTGAGCTGTTAGTGACCTCATAGCACTGCTTCAAGAGAAAATGACTTCAGTGCTATCAAAATCCCAGCTGCCTTTTTCATGGACGTTAACAAGCTGATCCTAAAATACACATGGAAATCCAAGGGACCCAGAACAGCCAAAACAATCCTGAAAAAGAACGAAGTTGGAGGACTCACACATCTGGACTTCCAAACTTACTGCAAAGGTACAGTAGTCAAGACAGCGTGGCACTGGCATAAGGATAGATGTATAGATTGATGGAATAGAATCAAGAGCCCAGAAATACACCCTCACATATGGTTAATTGATTTTCCAGAAGGGTGCCAAGAATTCAATGGGGAGCAAAATAGTTTTTCCAACAAAGGATGTAGGGACAACTAGATATCCTCAAGCAAAAGAATGGACAGTCAACCATATAAAAATTACTTCAAAGTCAATCATAGACCTGAATGTAAAAGCTAAACTATAAAACTCTTAGAAGAAAACATAGGGATAAATCTTCGTGACCTTGGATTAAGCAATGGTTTCTTAAATATGACAACCAAGCACAAGCGACAAAGCAAAAAAATAGATAAATTAGACTTCATCAAAATTAAAAACTTTTGTGCCTCGAAGGATGCCATCAACAAAGGGAAAGGACAACCCACAGAATGGGAGAAAATACAGCTGGCCCTCCATATCCCCAGGTTTTGTTTACCCAGATTCAACCAGTTTCAATCTGGGTTGGTTCAATTCACGGAGGTGAAACCTGTGGCTGCGAAACCCGCAGACATGGAGGGTCAACTGTATTCATCGTACTACACCATTTATGTAAGAGACTGGAGCACCTGCAGTTTCGATATCCACAGGGGTTCCTGGAACCAATCCCCCAAGGTTACTGGGGATGACTGTATTTACAGATCATATATCTGGTAAGGGGCTTATATCTAGAACATATAGAGAACTCTTACAACTCCACAATAAGAAGACAATCCAATTTAAAATGGGGCACGGGATTTGAATAGATGTTTTTCCAAAGAACATATGCAAATAGTCAACAAGCACAGAAAAAGATCTCAACATCATTGGTCTCAAGGGAGATGCAAACCGAAACCATAATGAGGTCCTTCTTCCCCCCCAGGATAGCTACAATGAAAACGAGAAACAAAAAACAAGTATTGGGGAGGATGTGGAGAAATCAGAATCCTCACACACTACTGGTGGCAATGTAAGATGGGTCAACTGCTTTGGGAAACAATTTGGCAGATCCTCAAACTGTCAAACATAGAATTACCACATGACCCAGAAATTCTACTCTTATGTAAACACCCAAGAAAACTGAAAACCTATGTTTACACAAAAACTTATACACAAATGTTCATAGCGACATGATTCCTAATATCCAAAAGGTAGAAACAACCCAGGGGCCGGCCTGGTAGCATAGTGCTTAAGTTTGCGTGCTCTGCTGCACCCCAGGGATTCACGAGTTCGGATCCTGGGCATGGACCTACACAGTGCTCATCAAGCCATGCTGTGGCGGCACCCCATAGACAAAATAGAGGAAGATTGGCAACAGATGTTAGCTCAGGGCCAATCTTCCTCATGAAAAAGAAAACAAAAAACAAGAAACAACCCAAATACCCACCAAATAACAATTGGATACATAAAATGGATTAAGAAAAAATTCATACAATGGAATATTATTCAGCCATCAAAAGGAACGAAGTACTGATAGCTACTACAACATGGATGAACCTTGAAAACATGCTAAGTGAAAGAAGCCAGACACAAAGGCCACACGTGGTATGACTCGGTTTATATAAAATATCCAGAATAGGCAAATTCATAGAGATAGGAAGTAGATTGACAGTCACCAGGGATGGGGGACAGGGATGAGGATAGCGGTGGAGAGGAAGGGGTAGTGACTCCTGTAGGGTTCCAGTTTCTTCCCAGAGTGATGAAAATGTCCTAAAATTAGATAGTAGTGATGGTTGCACAACTCTGTGAATATAGTAAAAGCCAGTGAATTGTACCCTTTTGAAAGGGTGAATTTTAGGGTATATGAATTTCATGTAAATAAAGCTTTTTTTTTTTTTAAGTTAATGACATAGAGCTGTCTCTTGAACCAGAGCATTGGAGGCTGGACTAGTGCAAACCTTCAGGGGGCCAGGAAGTCCCTGCAGGGCCATGGGGCAGCCGAGCCTTCTTCCTCACAGTGCTGGTGCTCACATCCCGTTTCCCCACATGACATTCTTGCCTCTGTGCCCTCTATCAGGTTGCTAAATGGCTTTCAGAGCCTGAATTAGCCCGCAGCCAGAAGACCTGCCAGCCACGCTGAGTGACTCTTCAGAAAGGGCCCGGCTCCTCCATTCCAACAGCCCATCCAGGGGGCGTCTGGTCTCTTGCCTGGAGTGTCTCCACCCACCGCAGTCCTCAGCGCCTCCTTCTCCTGCCGCCTCCACGTAGGAACTTCCCGGTTCCTGCAGGCCCCTCTGTCCCCCACAGAATTACAAACGTTATCCACTTCACCAAATCTCATTCATCAAAAACACCACGCTGGGTGATTTTCTTTAAGAACAGATTCCTGAGGTTCACCCGCTGAAATTCTGAGTCAGTGGGTCTGGGGCGGGCCTGGGAAGCTCGAAGTGCCCTCAGGTGATTCTGATGAGCAGCCAGATTTGGGAACCTTTGATCCGGTTCACCCTACAGCATCCCCGCCGAGCAGTTGACTCAGCTTTGCCAAGGGATGTTCCCTGACTCACAGAGCCTGAGTTAGGTGCTCCACCCAAGGGCGTGGAAAATGCTGTGCTCATCACTACCCCCATCACCAGGCGAATCACGGATCATCATCGCCTGTTTAAACGTCTCACTCCCCCACTAGACTAAAAGCTCTTTAAAGAAGGGGACTGTGTCTTGTTTAATGTTTTACCCCCAATGCCTGACTCATAGCAAGGAGTCAATACATTTGTTGAATGAATGAATGAACACCACCAGCAATCTACTAATATAGTCATTATCTAAGGTGTAACGATTGTGCTTGTAAAGCATTTGGTACAAAGAATTTCGCAGTGACAATATTTATTTGGATATGATATAAAGGGAATCAGAAATTGATGGATATATCAGCTCTGAAGATCTGACCCAAAGCAAGCTGCCCTTTGGAGAGAATGATCCAGCTATTCTCTCAAGAGAATCATTTAGGAAGACGGACCATTTACTACAAGGGTTTGAAGTGTTTCCTATGACCGAGAGCAAGCTGTGAACTGGCCTCTGTTGCCCGTAGGTGCCAGGAGAAAGGACAGTAGGAGCGGATCGTTCCCCAACCCTGAGAGGCCTCAGATTCAGCCATCCATCCGGTGAAACGGAGGTTCAAGTTTTGAGGGGCCTGAAGCTTACACAATTTTAGAGGGCCTCTTAAAGAAAGATCTTTTTTCTCTATCACTCACAAACATCCAGTGCCAGGACCCAGGACATGCTCATTTTTATGGTGCCACATCTGACCCTGATCTTTTGTGACGTGCCAGTTGAGGCTTCACAGAGGGTGGCAGGAGTATTCCCGGGAGTGAGTCCTATACCCGGACAGCCAGCGATAACTTAACTCTACACTTCAATGACAGCGTGCCCCATAAACATGTCCCCCACACCCCATACTAAATGTATTTCCCATGCAACTTCCTCTTAGCTGGATCCCCAAATGCCCATGGCCACTTCAATGTCACTTGATGTGAGGGGAAGATGATGGAGGGAAAGTTTGGGTAGAGACAGAGATCTTAACTAGTTAAAATAGCTTACTTTTGAAACTTTATAAAAACATTTAACCATGAAAGCACATAGTAGGGCCCTTCCCAAAGCCTTGAAAGGGGCAAGTGAAGCCCCAGGGAAAATGGGTGTATTGGCCACCAATGCCTAACTCTCAATAAATATTTGTAGAATGGATCAATGAATGATAGAGTGAACGAAATATTTTAGAACCAAAAACTGTTATGCTACTGAGATTTGCTAATCAAAATGAAATTCAATGCAAATTATAAAGTTGCTCCAAAAGCGAATGAAAAATTACAGGGATGTTAATGACATGGGTGTTGCACCACAATTTTCCGGGATCCAGCAGGAGGACTATTGTTCTGACATGTATTAGCATTGGCAGGTAACCAGAGATTCCTCCTCCTTTCTGGAACTAAATTGGCACTCCAGCCAGTACACCTCCAAGGCAGGCCCTTCCTCAGGTCTGAAAGGTGAGAACAGGGAGAGACAAGCGAGAACCAGTCCCCAGCTCTGTGTCACCACCTCCTCTGCTTCTGCTCCCTGGCTCCCAGGAGCTGCTGGGGAGGTGACCTATCATGGGCTCATTTGTCACACCGTCCCTCGTGGTGGGCAATCTCTTCCTCGCCTCTAGCCCCTCCGGTGCCACCCCCATCTCCTAATTCACAGAGATAGAAGACTATGCCCAGTTTCCCATCACCAAACCTGCAGAGTTCCCTGCATCTGAGTCCATTGCCTCTTCCTCTGTTCCTGTTGAGATGAACAAGTCCCAGCTCCACCATTTACCAGCTCTGTGACACCAAGAAACTGAGGCAACTGTCTGGGCCTCAGTTAAAAATCGACCCCTATTTAAAAATGGGAATAACTGTATCTATTTGTTTAGATTGTTGTGGGCATTAAATGAGAGGGACATAAAAGGCTCAACAGAGGACCTGACACGAGAAACTTTCTGGAACTGTATTACTGTTATCATTTAGTCCAGGTTCTTCCTGGGTGTTCTGAATTCTATCCCATCTTGCCTCGTCAGGAACTCCATTCCTGTCAGTTATTCGCTCTCCCTATTTCTTCGACCTTTCTCCTATAGGCTCCTACACATCGACATTTAAGGAAATTCAATTTACTCCAATTTTTAAAAATGACGATGCAATTAAAAGCTTTCCTTGACCCCACCTGCCCCTCTATCTGTCATTCTATTTTCTCCTCTACTTAATCTTCCTTAAAGAGTGGTCCTGTCTCATGGTCTCTCCTTCCTCCCTTCCTTTCTATACTCACCCACCACTCCTCTGAGCCAGTCTTATCGAGATCACTAAAATCTCCCTGTGGCTGCCAGAGCCAACGGACAATCTTGAGTCTTTTCTTCCCTGATGTCTCAGCTGCTTCTGACATTGCCGATTGTCCCTTCCTTGAAATGCGTTTTCTTCCCTTGACTTCCATAGCATCACGCTCCTTAGTCTTTACTTCACACTTTTCCGGAGCCCCCTCCTGGGTCTCGCGGATGAGTCCCTCTTCCTCTGCGGGTTCTTCAGCCTCTGCCCTTCCCTGAGTGGTCATATTCTCTCCTGTTCTAGCCTCAGTCTGGCTCTTTTCTTTCTCTCCCCTCTCCCTTGGTTCACCCCCCGTGACTCCAGGGCTGCCATTATTATCCAATGCTGGAGACCAAGAATTCAGTGCCTGCAGCCCAGATCTCTCATCTGGGCTCCAGACGCTGCATCCAGCTGTCTCCTTCCTTCTCCACTTACATTCCCCACAGGCCCCTGGAAGTCTAATCTTCAGAGATAGGCTTATCGTCATTCCCCATAAACTAGTTCGTCCTCCCGTTTCCCTCTTTTGGAGAATGGCACCACTCTTTACCCAGTTGCCCAAACTAGAAACTTGAGAGTCTCCCTTCACTTCTCTCTCCAATCAATTAAGGAGCCTTGTCAATTATTCCTCCTAGAAGTTCCTCAAATCCATTAACTTCTGTTCTTTTCCACTGTCACTACTCTCCTGATTGGCCTCTTTGTTTCCAAACTCCCTCCCTCCCCACAGGATAAAACCCAGGCGTGGAGCGTGTTGGGTGGGGTCTGGAGGGATGGGCTGGGCTCCTTGTGGTCTGGCCCCTGCTTACCTCTCCCCCCTCCAGTCTTTCCCGCTCCTGGCCACCTTCTCTTCCCTCTCACCGTACGGCTCCACTTTCAGTTTCCAAAAACGCTGAGCTCTTTCTTGCCCTTGGGCCTTTGATCCTGCCACTCGCCCTGAATGGAATGACCTTTGCAGCCTTTCGTTCCTGACTAGGGTTGGAGCCATCTCTGACAGCCCCCATATGTACCCCCATTATAACATTCCGTTTGTTGTGTTCGAACTGCCTGTTTGCCTGTCTGTCTCCCCTCCCCTTTACAAACTGCTCGAGGAGGGGACGGAAGCTCTCTTGTTCACTGCCGTATCCCCAAGGCTTTAAGAAAAGCCTGGCACACGGGAGGTGTTGGACACCTAATTGCCTGATGAACTGATGACCTGCTGGGTCTGCTGTGCGTCCGGGCAGCCGTTTAAAGGAGAGTCCTCAGAGTTGCTGAGTAACCTTTTTAGGCACGTCTTTGCTGATATCTCAGCACTTGCCCCAAACTTTCTTTCCACTATTATCGAGGCTCAAATTCTGACACGGAAACCCTGGGTATTCTGCCTCATCTTCCCCATCCTCCAATAAGTTTATTGAGGACCCAGTCTGTGTGCAGCCCTGTGCTGGGGGAGGAGAGGTGACCAAAAAGTCTAAGATGTGGTCGCTCAACTCAGAGATCCGATGAAAAGAAACACACATGAAACAGTACGGAAGAGTGGATGGCGGAATACAAGTAAGTACCGAATTACATGGCACAGGCTAGACTTCCTGTCAGGGAAGTGGAAGAACACCGAGGCTAGACAGCCCAGGGAATGTTCAAGTTTAAGGTATGAGCTGAGCTAAACTGTGTATAATGGGCAAGATTTTGGGGGGGACGTGAGGTTAGGGAGCAAGTGCCAGGTTAGAGTAAGACATGAGCAAGGGCTCCCATCTAAGCTCCCTTCAGACTTTTTTTCACACTAAAGTGTAAGTGACTGACAAGAGCTTAAAATGTAGCCTAGAAACTGTACTTGCATTTTACATCAGGGCCTTCAGCTTAGAAGATGTAGTCCTAATGACAGAATTTCAGGCATCTACCCCGAGCTGGAGAAGAGTATTAGAGTAAAAAACATATATAGTCATTCCTCTCTCTCTATTTGGTTTGCAAGTTTTCCTATATAAGAACCAGGCACAAATACGCCAGCTCTGCTGTGCAAATATTTTCCTTGATATGAGGTCAGAGTGCTGTCTCAGCCTGCCTCAGGCACACGCAACCTCGCATCCTCCCCACGGGCCGTTTGTTCTCAGTGTTGTTCCATGTCAATCTCTGTTCAGAGTGCTTTTATATCCCAAGTGTTATTTTAATCAAAACCATGTTTCATTTTTTTTTTTAAATCCTCTCTTATTTGGCACAGAAATGGCTCTCTTGTGTATTGTGAGTGATACTCCCAGATACCATATAGTGTCTCAAAATGCTTCGCATAGAGTCGCCCTGCTTAACCTTTCACAACAACAGGGTGAGGTAGGTTCCACTATTGTCCACATTTACTTAAACACAAGGACACTGAGGCACAGACAAATTAAATAACGCACCCACGTTAAATAACTTGCTGTGAAGTTAGGGCGAGAGGATTCCGCTGCCAGCCTCTGCCAGTGGCTGGCGGCGGTGGGGCTCCTGCAGCTTTGGAGATGCTCGCGTTTGATTAGCCTAACGACAGTTTGTGGTATCGAACCTACAGCCATGCTTCTCCAACTGTCTGCATTGAAGGACAAGTTTTATTTTAATTTTTTGAGTTTCCAAACCATTGAGTGACAACACTTTCAAAACTGCTATAAAAGTTTCTAAATGCGCACTTGCAATTTCTATACTTATCTCGTTGCACGTTAACAACAGACAATTTGCAGATTTGCAGACTAGCACCAGTTTGAGGAATACGTTTTAGTAACACAAATGCATATTATCAGCAAAATTGGTTTCATGCTTTTAAAATTTCATTTCATTCACTCAGTGAATATTTGTGAAGTGCTGACTACACAGCGTGCAGTAGGGCAATAAACCAGGTACAGTAAACAAGAACATTAGGGCCTGGACAAAGCTAACATTCCAGCAGGGGAAGCCAACTTGAAACAATTCACTGAAAATCAATTAACTTTTTAGATAAATGCTAAGAAGTTTAGAATACTTGGAGTTCTTATCAGGGGGCCCCAAGCTTGTCTGACAGGTCAGAGGATGTGGCTCAAAGGAATCTTTAATCTTAGAGCTGAACAATAAGTAGAGGGTGCTAGGCCCAGAGTGGGGAAAGAGGCTTCTGGGCAGAAGGAAGGGTATGTGCAAAGGCCCTGAGGCAGAGAGACAGATAGGAAATAAACAGGGACGGTGGCCTGCAGGTTTGTAAAGCCATGCATGCCAAGGGCTTTATATTTTGTCTTAAGAGCTATAGAAAGATTCTGGAGGATTTTGAGCAGGGGGGTGAAATGATCAGATTTACCTTTTAAAAATAACAGTCTTACTTTCCCATTAATTTAAACATGACAAGTTTTCGTAACAATTGTAATGGGGAATAACAATCCATTTCAGACATTTTTACATTTGAACAAGAAGTTTGGAACTGCTCTCATGTAGCGAGGGTTCTTTGTGGTGACTGTACCTCTAAAAACACACGGAGACAGCCACTTACTTCTCCAAAGGGGTCAGTGTGTTCGACCTCTGTGCCCTTCCCTCAGCCCCGCCATCCTCACAGGAGCATCTTAAGGAGAGCAGCTTTGTGATGTGTCACTAAATGGCATCCATTCCTCCCTCTTCTGCACTAACAGAACCACACTTTTGTTCAAGCCGGCGTACTCCCAGCTCAAATGCATTTTTCAAGCCTATTGAGAGTGATCATATGGCACAGCTCTGGCCAATGAGAAGACAGCGGAAATCTGCTGTGGGTTCAGCAAAACCTTTTGCTTTCCGGATGAAAGCAGCCCCATGTGGCCAGTATGGCCCTGTCCCCTTCTTCCTACCTTAAAAATGAGTCCCAGAGGTGCTACAGACACTTTGCCACCACGAGGTGACAAGCACAAGGAAGAAATCCAACATGGTAAGGTTGGAGGAACAGAAAGGCCCTGAGTCTCTGATGACTCGGCCTGGACTGCCCACTTCCTGTCCTCTTGTTATGCGAGAAAAATAAATCTCTGTGTATGGAAGACACTGTGCATCTGGTTTTCTGATTCTTGCAGTTGAAAATAATTGAGCTTTCCAATTGGAAATGGATGGTCCACAAAATCAGATCAAAGTGCAAAGCACAGTGTTCTCCCCCTGTGGCTGTTCCCATCTTTGGACATTCAGATATTTCAAAGGAAAAAGGTTTCTCTTTTATTTCTGACATCCCGCCACCCTTCTCACCGGGAGCTGTAACGGAATAAGTCACTCCGCCTTATATCCTTTGTTTCCTCAAAGGGGAAGGGCAGGCAAGGAGGCTTCGGGTGGAAAAGGCTGATATACTACACCACATCAGAATGTGCTGTTCTCATTTATTTTTTAAGACAAACCCATCTTTGCATGTGGGCACTGGCAAAGAATTGATGGTTACGAAACAGTGGGCGACAGCGGTAATATAGGAGGTAAGTGACACACAGCAAAGGAATCTTGCGTTCCAATTACACAGAACGCAAAACCATTGTGGTTCATGACATAGCTCCCACATTTTTTCCCTATTTACCCAACAGGGCTCCCGTGAATAGATAGTGCACTCCGTTTGTCAAGTGAATATGTAAAAATACTGGGCTGGGTTGCATGAAGCAGCATGTAAAAGCCATAGGAGGAAAGGTACCAGGAAGGGCTCCTGCTGCCTGTTGGTCATTCCCCTTGGCACCACTGAGTGCTGTTGAGAACCCATAAAAATGTTCTGTGCAGCATTCAGGGCTGAAGCTCGGGAAGTGGCTGTCCAAATTGATGCACGCCGCAGTTACTGTATTCAGCGCCAAAGCAATGCGTCTACCTTCATGAACATAGACGAGCAGAAAGAGTGAATTCAAAGGTCGTTCTCTAGGCAGAGAAGACATTGCAATTCCAGACACACACTGTCGAGAAGCCCATGCGCCTACAGTGTAAAGGGCTTTTTAAGATTATAAGCCGTCTTTCAAGCAAAGCAGCCTCTACTAAAAATAATTCCATTTGATCAAAGTAGGAAGAATGCTACTGGTTGGTATCTCAGGGGCAGAGATGGAATCAAAACACAGCGTGAGCTCTCCTCCCACGCAGGACCTCATGAGGGGCCATCTATCAAAGGAGAGACGTTTTAAAGGAGCGCATGCACTATTGGGGCGGCCAAATGAAAATATGAAATACTAAGACATACGCGTAATGAAGCCTCCTTGGTTTCTAATGAGGGGGACATCCCACTGACAGGGGCGGGCTGAAACTCTGAACTGGGAGAATGAGGCTGAAATCCCCATGACCTTGAGGCAGCTGCTGAAGACTTTAATGTATGTTCATTTTCAGTCACTAAATTTTTGTTAACTTCCGGAGCGTGATTAATGCCTAAAGAGGTTTAAGAACTTCTAATGACGCTAATAGCCACTGGTTACCACTGAAAAGCGGTCCTGCTGCCAGAACAACAAATGGCCAGGCACTTAAAGCCTCTAGCAGGGTGGAAAAAACATCTTGCCAAATTTAGTCCCCTCCTAGAAACAGCGTGGTCAGTTTTCTGAACTACACTTGAACTCCAGAAGTCCATAGATGCTTCATTGGATGAAATAATCTTCCCAGTACTTCAAGGAAATTTGAAAATCTTTGGAAAGTCTAAAAAGTTGCAAGATCCTAATTTTAGAAAAAGAGGAATATTAGAGGGACCGGCCCAGTGGCGCAGAGGTTAAGTGCGCACGTTCCACTTCGGTGGCCTGGGGTTCGCCAGTTCAGATCCCAGGTGTGGACATGGCACCGATTGGCAAGCCATGCTGTGGCAGGCGTCCCACATATAAAGTAGAGGAAGATGGGCATGGGTGTTAGCTCAGGGCCAGGCTTCCTCAGCAAAAAGAGGAGGATTGGCAGCAGATGTTAGCTCAGGGCTAATCTTCCTCAAAAGAAAAAAGAAAAAAAGAAGAATATTAGAAATATATACACAGTAAAATGCATTAGGAAAAATTTTTGACGTTAACAGCAGTTATATGAGGCAGTAGAATTGCTACTTTTTTATGCACCTCATATTTTCTGAATTTGCAAATCTGAACATATATTATTTTTTTATTTAGACCATACGGTTTATAACTGTGAAATTTCAGGTGTACATTATTATTTATCAGTTTCTGTATAGACAGCATAGTGCTTGCCACCAATTGTCTAATTTTTATCCATCACCATATATATGTGCCCCTTTACCCCTTTCATCCACCCCACCCCCACCCCCTTCCCTTCTGGTAACCACTAATCTGTTCTCTTTGTCCACATGTTTGATTATCTTCCACATATGAGTGAAATTATATGGTGTTTGCCTTTCGCTATCTGGCTTATTTCACTTAACATAATACCCTCAAGGTCCATCCATGCTGTTGCAAATGGGACGATTTTGTCTTTTTTATGGCTGAGTAGTATTCCACTGTATATATATATATATATACTGCCTCTTCTTTATGCCTTGATCTGTTGATGGGCACTTGGGTTGCTTCCATGTCTTGGCTATAATGAATAATGCTGAATGGACACACACTATTTTTATAACCAGAAAACTTTATAAACCATTTTTTTTTAAAGATTTTATTTTTTTCCTTTATTCTCCCCAAAGGCCCCTGGTACATAGTTGTATATTCTTCGTTGTGGCTTCTTCTAGTTGTGGCATGTGGGACGCTGCCTCAGCGTGGTTTGATGAGCAGTGCCATGTCCGCGCCCAGGATTCGAACCACCGAAACACTGGGCCACCTGCAGCGGAGAGCGCGAACTTAACCACTCGGCCACAGGGCCAGCCCCCTTTATAAACCATTTTTAAGAAGAAAAAAAATGCTTCAAGAGACTCATTGAAAAACCAGGCAGCCTTTTACAGAGGAGAAAGGTGAGTGGGTTTCCCCCCTGCCCATCACTAGCTGTGTAACCTTGGTATTGGAGATATACTTTGTAAGATTAAATGAGGTAATATACGAAAAGCACCCATAATACGTGGCGGTTTGCATCATTATTCCTGCTTAAATGATGTTCTGTGTTCAAAACCATATTCAGATAGCACCAGGTGGAAAATTCTATTTTGATGAGAAATTTACCTGAATTTCAAAGGGAAAGAAAACTGCCCTGCGAACAGGATAAAAGAACAGTCCCACCCTAGCTGCAAAGCATGGGAATCCTCCCTTCCTGCCTCAGCCCCCGTGGGCTCCAGAGAGAGAAACAACAGGAGGGGACACGATCGTGTTGGCCGGGCGCCACCGTCGGGCATCAGAATCGGGCTCCCTTTCACCTCCGTGGGCTTCCAGACGGATAAAATGTGGGAGGCTCTCAAGACCATTTGTCAGGGCCCCCCACGTCTGGGGTCAGGTGCCGTGACGTGGGTCACAGCAACTGCCGTTGCCGCAGCTGTTGGCCATCAGCCCTGGCAGGGGCTATTTTAGGTTTCACTGAGTGTTCCTTGCCCCACAAGCGAAGCTTCTGAGAAATGCTTTGAACTATTCAAGGACCAAAAGGCCCTCAGGGCCTCCATTCCTGGGAGGCCAGCCTTCTGCGGAACTCGGCCACAGCGAGGGTCGAGTTTCTCTCCTGGGCTGGGAGACTGTCTTCGCCCCGGGCCAGAGCTTTCGGGGAACAGAACCATAACCATCCTTCCTCGGAGCCAAAGTCCTTGTGGAGATTTTCTGCTCAGTTTTTCTAGTCGTTCCAGCTGAATATGTCTCGAATGAACTCTTCCCTTGCAGTGCAGGTCGGGAGGCAGTGCCCCAAAGATACAGAAACAACGACAACAGCGAACATTAGTTACCACTGCCTTTGTGCCCAAAGTTGTGCTAAGCAACTTCTGCATTGTTGTATTTATTTCTCCCACCAACCTTGTGAGGTAACTACAGTTGTGACTATTTTATATATCACTGGCCTGGAATTACTATGAGCCCACAGCCACCTTGCAATGCATACAAGCTTAGGAGCGTCCTCTGCTTACCGCCTCTCTCTGTAAAATTCTCAAATGAGCCCCAGTTTAAAATGTGCACATTTGAGTCTTTATATATTCAAAGGAATAACCCTCATTAGATTCTTCTCTTTCTCCACATTCCTACCTCGCTGACCCCAGATACTTCTCTAGAAGACCCTGCATCCAGGTTTCAAGTGTGCTTTCTTTGTATCCTGTCCCTCAAGACTAGTGCTCTGAGCTCCTGGCCTCAATTCTCTCCTAGAAGCTGTGATACTCTTTTTTAAGGCCTGAGAAACAAATGTACTTCCACAACGACCAAAAGATAGGATGGGATAGAGAACCAGCCAGGACCATATGCACTGAATTTTTTAGTGTAAGAAGAGCCCATGGAGCCCATTATTCATTTATTACGCAGGCGTCCGCTGGGTAACAGCTGACAAATGCAAAATGATGCTCTGTGCGTTACCAGACTGTCGGGTTTCTCAGCGCAGCCCAGCCGCGGCAGCCCCTTCCTCTGTCCTTCCTTCCACCCACCTCTCAGGGCCCGCTCTCGGCAAACATATGGGAGCCATTCGGGCTTCCTCCTTCTTTTCCGATGTCCAAGTCACGTTGACAACGGGGGATTTACAACTGCCCAAAATGGAGTGTTTTGTTTTAGTTTGGATTATTCCAAGATTGGGGCCTGTTAAAAGTTTTGTAACTACGTAAATATTTATCCAGAGTTTTTGGTTACTATATAAACATAACAGACACGACCCGGGACCCAAATGCTGTAAGTTGCATAAAAGTCTTCCAATTAAGAAAGGGAGCAGCTAATAAAGGCCTTCGGAACTGATTATTTTTATCATGAAATATTTTACTGCTATTTTTATTCCAGGCTTTTAAAGTACCAAAATATGTTCATCCTTGACTCTGTATAAATATTCAGACCTCACGCACCGACCATCAGCCGACGTGTTTCAGCATGTTCCGGATCACAGAGACATGGGGGAGAGAGTAGATGGTGCAACCCGGGACTTCACCTTTACACAAAACATCAGAACAACAGTGGGAAGCCGTGCGTGAAAGATGCTGCTTGGAGCTGTGTCACCTTTGAAGGCGAGATGTTACTTTCTGTTCAAATGTCACGTGTTTACATTTGTTGGAGGGTTCTGGTTGACACTTATGGGTGCTGGGTAGAAAGAGCTGAAATGTTTAGTGCCCCAGATGGTAATTACCAAGCATAGACATTGAAGTCCTCAGACCTAGGGAGGCACATGTTCACGAAAAATGTGGGGGAACATATTACTGCGCCTTCTTTTCTTAACCCCTCTGCTTGCCATGAAGTTAACCTTCCACATCCACGGTGAAGTTTCTGTTTGATGTTCTTCAGAGCTGTGGTCTCAGAAGGAGGTCACCGGCAGAGCTCCCTACTCTTCTGGGGAAAGCGCATCTGCTCTGGTGAGACCTGCTTCCTCTGCCCTGGCCTGCATCCATCTCCTCCATCTTTCTTCGGCTCCCTGTCATCACTTCCAGTGGACAAGCAAGGCAGGTCCTTCTTCATTGCTTTGCAGCTGGTCGGACTGGACCCAGGAAGCGGATTGTGTTTCTGCGCTTGATGGTCCATCATTAAGGGAAACAAACCCTGTAGCTTCAGCTCCAGGTGAAATGGGGCAGCTTTGCCGGCTTCATAAACTCTGGCATGATCTTATCTGTTGTCCAAGAAGGAGATAAGAGAGCAGGCCCTGGAAACCTTGTAGAACCCTGCTCTGGGGAAGCTCACAGCTGCTCTGCGGGGGGCTTCATTTCTTTAAGGGACTTAGCTAGTGGGCAATCACTGTTGTGGGAATGTTCTTATCCCCACTCTGTATACGAGTGAACGTTCACAGCAAATGGTTTAATGACCTGCTCCAAATTTCCTAGCACACCAAGATTATAGTTAGAGAGGAAAATAGCTAGAATTTCTGACTTTCAAACCCATGCTTTAGCCGGGAGGCAGCTCTAAACCGACATACCTTAAATGCACAGTAGGTTAATCTGAGAGAAATAATGAAGCTTTGGATGGAAGTTATCAAAGCTCGCTGCTAACAGTTGAACTCCCTCACCTCTGCATGGACCTTCACGGAGCTGAGCAGCATTGCTCTCTTTCTCCCTCTGTGGACTTGTGGTTCAGAGAGGTTAAGCTACTTAGCCAAGAACACGTTTTTAGACGTGGAGCATGACCAGGGCTCCTAGGTCTCCTGACTCCAGATGAGGGCTTTTCCGGTGATGCTAGAAACCGACTGGCAGAGGTCTGAGCAACAGTTACATACCTGCAATGATTTTGTATTGTCCTGTGTCAGCTTGGGTTAGCTGGTATTATGTTTCCCAGAATTCCCTTCTTTGTAGACTCTAGGTTAGAGGTGGCCAAAAGAGAAATAGGGGCAAGATTTGGAAGGTGGAAGTAAAGGAACAGCCACTACTCTGTGAAGGTCATTGTGGTTTCATGTGGTGACAGACAGATGCAGAAGTGCTGGTGGGTCCCAGCTTCCATTCCACGTCCAGAAATTCTTTCTTTCTTTTTGGAACCACTTTATTGGGGTATGATTGATATACAAAATGCTGTACATATTTAATGTATACAACTTGATGAGTTTGGAGATAAGTATAAACCCATGTATAATCACCACAATCTATGCCATTAACATATTCACCACTTCCAAAAGTTTCCTCCCACCCTCTTTACTGATTTATTATTATTATTATTTTGTGTGTGTGTTAAGAACACTAAATTAAGATCTACTCTCTAGGTCTCTATACTCTAGCAAATTTCTGAGTATTCAATATAGTGTTGTTAACTATAGGCACTATGCTGTACGGGAGATCTCTAGGACTTATCATCTTGTATAACTTAGACTTTGTATCTTTTGACTAATATCTCCCCGTTTTCCTCTCCCCCCAGGCCCTGGCAGCCACCACTCTACTCTATCCAGCAGTTCTTTCTGACTGCTGGTCCTGTGACCAACAGTGGCCCCAGACCTAACACCAGATGCAAAGGCTATAGCTTTCCATGGGCTTCTCTAGAAGCTCTGCTTTCACAGTCCCACTCCAGCAACTGGATGTGCCCGGCTTCCCATATTCCTTGGCAAGCTTTGACTGGTCCATTCACACCAGCGCTTTGGGAGGGCTGGTTAGTGACAGGTCCTCCAACTCCCCCGCGGGCACCCCTACTTCCTCAGCTTCTCCCACAACTGCCTAACATATCCTGTAAGGCTTACAGTGGATCTGCTTTCCCAGGTTGAACTCTGACTGATAGAATAGCCAACATGGTAAAAGTATGGGACTTGCCGAAGAAATACAAAGGCGTCCCTGCCCTCGAGGGGCTCCCAGCCCATTGGGGAGATGGAGCATTTAAACACAGCCAGCTGGGGACTCCTGGCAGCTTAGGGATCAAGTGACAAATGCACAATGTAGTCATTGCCTTGTAGTCCTTGCAGCCCGAGGTGTCCAGTGTCTTTTAGTGCAAGGCGTGAGGAGCTAAATGGGATAGGACACAGTCAGCATTCTCCACAACTGGTATCCACATTTAGTCCCAGGTGGATACAGACTTTTTCCTCCTCTGTTCCATCCAGCCTCTGGACTCCTTATCGACACAAGAATGGAAAGTTACTTACATGTTGGATGGAAATGTGGAGTGCAATTCAACGCAAATGCTGACATTGAAGATTTCCCATCCAACCAACAGAAATTCCCCTGGCCCACCACACTTGGGTAACTCGAGTTCTGGAATTCCAGCCTCGGTTAACCCAAATCCACAAATTTGCTGGAGTTATGAAACTTAGTGAGAGTACTCTTTTTCTATTATTCACTCCCAATATGTTGTGTTCTGAGCCGACACCACGGAATTTATTTTCCCCACATGTTTAACCCTCTGCATGTTGATTACCTTTTGGTATCTGCCAAAGGAAAAACAGATAAAAGCATGCATTCTTGGTCTTTTTGCAAAATAAATTTTATTTCTAATTTGGCTGGAAACTTCTCCAGTCACTCGGTCTGTTGCCTCATTTCGTTGGCCTCAGTTTCCTTCTGTTAAAAACAGAGTTATGAATACCTGCGTCCTCGGGGAGGGGAGAGCATCAGTGCTTGGCTACCAGTCTAGGGAAGATCTCTGGATGAAAGGTGATATGGAAGGAAAGCAGCAACCTGGATGAATATCCGCTGAAAAAGTCCAGTACTCCGGCCACAGCAATGCCACAAGCTTCCGGAGGCTGCTTGTGAACCGACGCTTTATTTTGCAAGTGTGTATCTACGTGCCTGTGTGTCTGGAGTGTTCACTCTGGAGACCTCAGGATACAGTAGATGACATCATAGGTAGCTCAAGGAAAATGAGGATTTATTTTTAGCTGTTACGCTTGTCTGTTAAATGATCTGAATTTTAAAAGAAAGAGGAAAGGGGAGAAGGGAAAGAAATATAGAGGGCCATGAAAGAATGTGAGATTTCCGCTTGATCTTAAAAAGCACCAGAGTGAAACTCAAGCACAGCTTTCTTATTTCTTTTCAACCAGAAAGGTGTTGACAGGAAAAATGTATGAACAGCGGAGGATATGCCCTCTCATGAGAATTTGGTTCCTTCTCCAGATCATTCATTTTGAGAACGTGGCTCCAGGTGTCCACAGTGGAGGTGGCGGTCTTTGTCAGATATCGAGCCTTTGGCTTGTTACTCGTTTATTCCTGGACATTGTAAGATGGTACTTCCAAGCCATCTGTCCTGTTTGTCTTGCTGTCTTATGTGCTGACATCCGAAAGGTTCCTGCCCGCTCTTCGTTTCTGTGCTGTGCCGAGACCTGGCAAAGAGAGAAAGGCAGCCAAGGAGTGAGGTCAGATAGAAAGCTGGGTCTGCTAAGCAAAAAGGGGGGAGGAGTAGAGAGTGCTGGAGGATGGAGAAAGAGGACTCAGACAAGGACGGTGCTCTAGGGAAGAGACTCTGGAAGGAAAGCAGGAATCTGAACAGTGGCACGAAAATAGACAGGAGACCAAGATCAAGAGACATAAGTGTTCGTTTCTGTACGAGCATGGTTGACTTAGACTATGTCGTGAAATGTGGTCAAACACTTTGTCATGGTGCCCTGACATAGCTTATACTTCAGGAACATCTGGATTCTACTCCCAGCTTTGTCGCTAAATCAATGCATGGCTTTGGACAAGTCACTTGGGCTCAGTTTTCTTCTCTATGAGCAGAAGAGGTTGAACCAGGATAGGGGTTCCCAAAGAGGAGATCTCAATCAGAAGAGATCTGACTCCCGCAGAGGAGTCAGAAGAGATCTCAGACTTGTTAGAGGACTTAAGCTGGTTGCTTCCAGCCAGCCACGCCTGGCCTGGGCCCCTCCTCCTGCCCTTCCGACACCCACGGAGTCGGCCGCGAAGCCTGGCAGTACGCCTTCTCCTGCCCTACCTCCCAACTCCCTGTGACCTCAAGACCTCAGAAAGCCAAAACTAGCTTCTCTACCCAAGTCCTAGAACTACTTTCAACCCCTTGAGACTTCTTTCAACTCTAAAATTCTTGCATTTACTGATTCTATTACAGAATAGCATTGCAGGCCACTTACATGGCAACTGACTATGGACTCTTAGAACAGTCTGGAGGTGAGCTGTCCCAACTGGTGGGCAACTGAGCTTCAGGGACCCAGGCCTTTTCTACCTTGTTGCTCTTCCTTCCCCCAGAGTTGTCCCTTGTCTGCATCGTGGACGCAGGGTCATCACCACATGAGTGCTCAGCTTGTGGGAGAGCGGAAGGGTGAAAGAAAAGTCCTGGATAAGCAGTTTCTTTTTAAGCAAGTCATGTGGGAATTACACACATCGCTGGCGCTTACGGTCCGTTGGTGAGAACACAGTCAAATAGGCATACTGAACCATAAGGGGGCTGGGAAATGCAGCCTCTGGCTGGGTGGGGATATGTGGGCTGAAACTCCATCACTGTGGAAGAAGGGGAGACATCTGCAGTCTGCTACAATAAGGAACCAGAAGACTACACCAATAGGGATGGGAGGAATTGCGGACCCTTGACTAGCCATCAAAAATGTCATGGGAAGGGGAAAGGAAAAAAAAGCTATCCTTGTTAGGAGCTGCGTGTCTGTTTGAAGGAAAATAAACCATCAGCAAACCCCAGCCTGGCCTTCCTCTTTAGCTACAGCCCGCTCTTCTAAGGACCTTTGCTTTAAGGTGAGTTGTTGTAGGGTATTCAAACTTTTTAAAAAAGAACTTGCATTTATAAAAATAAATTCTTACATCGGAATCTATTTGTAAAAAAGAAAACAAAAGCATTGCTCTGGTTGAAACAGAGGAGAGGGCTCAGAGCTCTGGCTCCCCCTTCATCCTCCCTGCTCTTGCTGTCTTGGCATCCTAGAGGCTGACACTCAAGGGATGTGATGTCAACTCAGAAGTCTTCCCCCAGAACAGCGGGGCTCCAAGAACCCAATCTGAGAACCCCTGAGCTATGGGAACCCCGAAGCTGCTACCAAGGATAATGTCGTCCATGCCAAACTAGGACTGTCATGAACCTCGTATTGATGCTCCAGGTCATATAAGTGGCAAACGTGAAGTTTACTCATTTTCTGGGTCATAACTTTGTTATTATGGAGACGTGTATTATTTGATTTTTGTTTTATGATATTAGGTGGCTATATTTATGATTGATTTAGTTAACAACACAAACCCCAGTTTAACATGGTTACCATGGAAAAATATCACCCACTTTATGACGTGGTTTTATAGACGGCACAACTGCCAAAAGCCCTCCTGGGACAAGGCCCATCTTGACCCCAAGACAGCTCCAGGACAGCACTATGCAGACCTGGGCAGAAGACACAGACAGGGGCTCCCTGCTGACAGTGCCATTACTACCAGCACCCAGGGACCAGCGACTCTCTACCTCTTATGGTGAAATATCAAGAGAGGGGCATGTGAAAGAAAAGACCTAGAAGTCCAACTCAAGATTAAATTATGGATGACATCAAAAGAAGCCTCTGGACAGTGAGGAGCCCATAATCCCAATGTCACATGAACAGAGGAGCAAGATGTTTGACTGGGCTAGAAGAGATATGGGCTGGGGAAGGGGGAGGCGGGCTGCTGTTCCTCAAGCAGCATCACCGAGGGATGATTGACAACCCCTCAGACTGTCTTCAACAGCTACTACACTTTCAAGAAAGAAAAAAAAAGGCACTGGACCTGGCTGAGAGAGACACTGTTCCTGACGCAGGTTTATTCCTGACAAGGGTAAGCAGAAGGCTTTGGAAGTAAAAACAAAAACTGAGGTGCCAGTTTTCCTCTTACACCCATCAGAGCAGATCAAGTTGCTTGACTCCCAATCCAGCCCAAATGGAGGAATGTCCCCATTTAAGCCCTGGGTTAAATGAGCAAAACGCTACGTGATGCAAATTGTTCAACAAGCGCCTTGTTAAAAAAAAAAAAAACCTAACAGAAAAATGGGAAAAAGACATGAATAGGCATTTCACAGAGAAGGTGAATAAACAATCCCAAAGATATCAAGCTGATCATTCCTCAGGGACTCACAAACACAGTGAGATGTCATTTGACACCTACCAGCTTAGCGAGAATTAAGAACTCTGACAATACCAAGCTTGGAAAAGGAGGCAAAGCGACAGGCATCCATTCACATTCCTAGTGGGAGTGTAAATTGGTATAATCACTTTGGAAAACAATTGGGTATTTTGTTGTAAAGCTGAATGTGCATATAATTAGGACCCAGCAGTTTCACTCCTGCATAGATATTCCAGATCAGGTTTTTTCAAACACGTATCTATTAGTGAGTCATGAAGCCAACTTAGCGATACACAACCAACATTTTTAACAAACAAAGGAGAATGCAGTAGAGTAGAAAAACTTAAAAGGACACTGTCTGTAGTAAAGATAAGTTTGTTTCATAAAACGTCTCACGTATGTGTATGCTCGCACCTGTGTGCAGGTTGTGATGTAAAATTTTTATCGTACCTGTAAAATGCATTTATTATGTGTAGATAAAATATTACTCTTTTTTTTGAGGAAGATTAGCCCTGAGCTAACTACTGCCAGTCCTCCTCTTTTTGCTGGGGAAGCCTGGCCCTGAGCTAACATCTGTGCCCATCTTCCTCTACTTTATGTGTGGGACGCCTACCACAGCATGGCGTGCCAAGTGGTTCCATGGCCTCACCTGGGATCTGAACCAGCAAACCCTGGGCCACTGAGAAGCAGAACGTGGGCACTTAACCACTGCGCCACCGGGCCAGGCCCAAAATATTACATTTTTTATAAGTGTGGAAACCAATGCCCTAGAGTACCTTTTTGACATATGTACCAAGAGATATGTAGAATGTTCATTATTCACAAGAGCAAGACATTGCAGACAACTCAAGTATTCATCACCAGGAAGATGGATACATAAGTTGTAGAGCATGAACACAATGAACTATTACATAGCAATGAAAAGGAATGAGCTCTAGCTACACGCAACAATATGGGAAGATCTCAGAAATACAATATCAAAAAAAAAAAAGAGGGCTGGCCCCGTGGCCGACTGGTTAAGTTGGTGCGCTCTGCTTTGGTGGCCCAGGTTTTCGCCAGTTCGGATCCTGAGCGTGGACCCAGCACCAGTCATCAGGCCACGGTGAGGCAGCATCCCACATGCCACAACTAGAAGGACCCACAACTAAGAAATACAACTATGTACTGGGGGGATTTGGGGAGAAAAAGCAGAAAAGAAAAAAAAAGAAATATGATAACAAGAGAAAAAAGCTGTGCAGAGAAGACTGTATCTAGTGTGTTATTTTTATAAAGCCCTAAAACAGCAAAACAAAACAAACCGTATTACATACATGGCAAAATTGCTTTTTTGAAGCAAAGAAATCCCAAATTTAAGATAGCGGTTACCGCTGGAGGGGAGGGAAGGAGAGAGTTACTGGTAATGTTCTGGTTCTTAAGTTGGGTGGTGGGTTTCACATGTGTTTATTTATAATTATAGTTCAGAATTTATAGATCGGTTTCATATATGTATACATGTATGTAATATATGAATGTGTGCAATGTTACGTAAAACCAAAATCAATGTAGCCATAAAAATGTCTAATCCGCTAACTCAAAAAACATCTGTTTCCAATAAGCAAATATACCTTTCCCCCTCAAAATAGAGATTTCTATCAAAACCAACAAAAAATGGACTAAACAGAAGAAGAAAAAGAATAATCCCTTTAGGCAGTCTTCACCAATCGCTTTAAAGCATTGACCACACAAATCCGTCCTTATTTTCATAGTTGGTAAATGAATCAGGCCAGACTCTTGTTAAGGAGTAGAATGTTTTCTCCTGAGATCAGCCTTTGAATGTTAAAGCAGAAAAGGTTTCCAGAATAAATCCACTGAAGTTAGTCACAGACCATGTTCCCTGCCTACTTTTCTTGACTACAATAGATTATTTTCTTCAAACTGTACTTTTGCACAAACTCATTTTGCCAGTGGGAGTACAGTACGCCCCAGACTGGAGCCGGCTCTTTAGTGGACCCAATTCATTTACTGTGCTCACTCTCAAAACACAATTGAAATGGCTGTATCCTTTAAACTGAACACAGGCAATGGCTTCTAGGCACGCATTTGGCTCAATAATTCATGAAGTATTCATGATTGCGTATTACTGAGAATAGAGTAAAATTAGCCGCAGAGCAGCCCAGGAAATGGATCCGCCCTAAAGTATTAAGTGTCACTACATTATGGCAAACTTTGCTGTTTTAAAAACCATCCATAGTCCCAAGGACCTACTGAAATAAAAGCATCAATTATGAATTGTTGGGCTTGCAAAGGTGGAACAAGCTTTCATATCTTTGTGTTACGGGGTGGATTGTTTCTCCTCAAAATTCAGGTGCTTAACCCCCAGCACCTTAGAATGTGATCTTATATGGAAACAGAGTCATTGTACATGGAATTTTTTTATAACAAAGTCGTACCAGAGTAGAGTGGGCCCTTAATGCAATATAACTGCTCTCTTATAAAAAGGAGAAATTTGGACAAGGACATGTGCACAGGGAGAATGCCATGTGAAGAATGAAGGCAGGCTGGAGTGACGCAGCAGAAACCAAGGAATGCTAAAAATGCCAGAAAACCACCAGAAGCTGGGCAAGAGGGGTGGAATAGATCCCCCTTACAACCTCCAGAAGGAATCAACCCCACTAACACCTTGATCCGGGGACTTCTGGTCTCCAGAACTGTAAGGCAACAGTGTCTGTTGTTCTAAGCCACGCAGTTTTTGGTACTTTGTTACAATAGTCCTAGCAAACTAGTACACTTTGGTTCTTTAAGATTTAGAAAACATTTTATCTCCTATTTAAATGCTGAATATTGTAATTATGACCTCTGTAGGCTTACAGTTAGCATTTGAAATCAGGAGACCTGGAATAAAGACTCTGCTCTGCCTTTTAATTGGCTGTTTAATCTCAAACAAATCATTTACCCTCTTTAGTTTGTGTTCTCGTGTGTGAAATGGTCGTGATCCCAATATTTACCCTACTCACCTCTCACAGTGGTAAATGGGCCCAGTGAGAGAACACATGGGAAAGTGTTTTGTAAATTGTGAAGCATCCGATTACTGTGTAAAATATTCTGGTTTTCATCCATTAAAGTGACGGTAGTGATTATTGACCAACTTTCTAAAGTATTGTGCGTGTTAGTATGTCATATGCTGGCTTCCCAAATAACGCCAGCAAACCTGTTGATAAGACATAGCTGAGTTTATTGCTTACTGCGGGAAGGGAGAACACCACCTCGACAGAACTTTGGTGGTGTCTTAGTGACAAGGTTGGAGTTTATTAAGAATTTGAAGTTTGGTTTAAGGCAGGTCTTTCCATATGGGGGCTTGAGTACGATTGGTAAAGACTGTCGGATAATGGTGCGAATAGCAAGGCAAGGATTTTGAGACAGGGTTTCAAAGAGTCTTTGGACGTAAACTGTTGATGCTTTCTGTTGAAAGAGTTGAAAGTTCCTGTGATGAACAATAAGGTTACTTGCCTGTGAAAGTGTCTCCTGGAGCAGTAGTGCAATTCTGGTAAACACAATGGAATAATAAAGTGATGCTAGTGTAGACAGTAGATGGTTTTGGTCCTCACGTCCAAACTGGATGGGAGTGGGGAGAGAGAGTTTCAGTTCTCAGGCACAAAATGTGGGCAAAGTGCTTGAGTTAGTGGCTAGTGTCGGCCCATTCTCTCTCTTTTGGGCAGGCTTATCTTGCTGTTCTCCATCCGTGTTCTTTCTCCCAAGGTATTCTTTCTCCCAATTTATTCAAATTGGCTCTCTGCCAGAATTGTCCCTCATCATTACCCCAAAACTCATTTCTTCCTACCTTAAAACCCAATGCTAATTTTGGTTAATAAGGCTCTATAGTACTACAGATTTCTCATTGTTATAAGAGATCCCCGAAGAGAGTTGTTTTATTTTAAGAAGAATTCAACCCAGATGAACAATGCTGCGTAGACAATTGTGCAGCAAGAATTATCTTCTGAGGAGGATCAGTGAGGGCTTTCCTCCTTCCAACACCTCTGTGTCTGTCTCCACCGCGGCCTCAAGGCAGAAGGCAGAGGGCACTTGGCCCACTCAGCTTCTGCCCCTTCTGCTGTGCTGATCAGAGAGACTCCATTAGCATCAGCTGTGTTCAGTATGATGCCCATTTCTTTGCATTAAAAACAGGAGCAGGGCCCAGGGTTTAGAACTCAGATAAAAGATCTCAGTTTGAAACTGGCTTCTAGGTCCTGGGTGGCCCAGGTTGAATTAATCTAGACCCCATTTCCTACCCCCTACCTGTTTCCCAGACTTCCTCACCCCCACCAAGCTAATTTCTTGTTTTAAAAAGCTACTTTGAAGAACTGGTAATTCTCTCCTTCTGGTGCAATCACGAGCGAATGAATGGTTCATTGTTAAAGAAGTCATTCCGCTGAGCAAGGCAACCTCTCCTTCGAACAAGGTTAGGAATGCCGGACCCAACCTTCTAATTAAGGCGAGGATTTGTGTACATTTCTCGTTCTGTAGCCCAATGTATCATAGGCATTTCAAATCACTGAATTTTGGGCGTTGCATGAATGTTATTTGTCTACAAATGAATTCATAGATGGGTATATCTTACTTTTCTAAAAGGGTTCAAAGACGTGAGATTTTTGAAAACAGACATTTTACAGGGAGCGAGAAACGTAGCTAGCAGTTTGCTGGTGGCTAAGAGTGTTTGTGAGAGTTCAGGTTACCAAGACAATTATACTTTCACTAGATGCCCAAATCCTACTTATCCGCTTATAATTCCTGTTGATTTACGAGTGAGAAATGAAGATACAATTTACTGGCTAAGCCAGTACTATAATGAGTGGAACAAAACAGGATATTCTAGAAGAGTAATAAGCACTCATCTTTGATTTCTAGCACCGTGGTCAGGGAATTTGAATTGGTTGTGAGTTAGATCTTTCGAAAAAAAAAGTGTCACTAGGTGGTCCCTAAAATTTCTGCTGGGAGATGTTACTTTTTAAAAAATGTGGTAAAATATACATTACCTAAATTTTACCATCTTAATGATTTGTAAGTGACAGTTTAGTGGCATTAAATACATTCATTCACATTGTTGTGCAACCATCCCCACCAGCCATCTACAAAACTTTTTCATGTTGCAAAACTGAAACTCTATGCTCATTAAACCCTAACTCCCCATTCCCTCCCGCTCCAGTCCCTGGTAACCACTATTCTAGATTCTATGTCTATGAATTTGGCCACTCTAGCTATCTCACATATTTGATCTCTAGGTATCCCAATATTCGTCCTTTTGTGACCGGCTTATTTCACTTAGCATAATGCCTTCAAGGTTCATTCATGCTATAGCATGTGTCAGAATTTTTTTCCTTTTTAAGGGTGAAGAGTATTCCATTGTATCTACACACCACATTTTGCTTCTGCATTCATCTGTTGGTGGACACTGGGGTTGCTTCCACCTGAGATGTTACTTTTCACATCTGTTCATTTTCTGACATCTCCCATCCCTGGCTCACTAGAGAGAGCCGGCCACAATCGGAGAGTAGGGGTGGGGGGCGGGTTGGAGGTGAGGCAGGTGAGGGGGGAAAGATGAGGCAAGTGGGAAGCCAAGCACATGTGCAGAGCGAGGCAGAGAGGGCCGCGCCGGCTTCCCTGGAGGCCAGGCAGACAGCAGCAAGACCTCCCAGGAAAGTTCTACCAGCAGCCATTCTTCATAGTTTTAGGTGTCCTTTGACCCTATGTTTAGAATCCCCTGGTCAGGTGCAGCCTCTGGTAAGTGACTGTAGAATTATACTAACACTTCTACATAAACGTTCACTGAAGCCTGCTAGAAAGACATTTACCAGAAGCAAGCCAGTGATCATTTTGACCCAGTCCAGAGGAGCAGTCAGGACGTGTGAGTTTCAACCCCCCTATTACCTCCGGACAGCAGTGTGTTAAACCTGAGTTTTCAATTTGACCAAAATGGAATCATCTTACAAGTTCTTCCTGAATTAAAAAAAAAAAAAAGGAGGCCTCTGGCCTTGGGAAAATTAGGCTGTAAGACATTCTGTAAGTAAAAATATTGATAATTTCAGTACTTCAACACATTGGACATAAATATTTTAAAATCAATTTGAACACAAAAGCTGGGTCATTTCATTTGATTTTCACAATAACCCTCAGGTGGAGGTTGGAGCAAGTATTAAGAAACATCTTACATGTGAGAAAAGTAAATTTCAGAAAAGCCATGTGACATATCTAAGGTTACACTCCTAACAAGTGACAGCTTTGGAACTGGAAACCAGGCCTTCTGAGTTTCAACCTTATGCCCTTTCTTTAAGTCAGGTGTATTTACTCCTGGGAAAAGAGACAAAAGGAGACTGAGTTGCACTGGGACTGGGTGAACTATGGATAATTTGCAAGCTGTGAGCCCTGGCTTTGCCACCAACGAGTTATCTCACCGTAGCTAAATAACCTTATCACAGCCTCTCCTCCTCGGAAACTACGACTCAACGGCTGACTAGCCCAGGGACCGGCCAGTGCAGGATTTTAGCCAAACGGTCTCATTTGAACGGTCCTCAAATTTGACCTCCATTCTAGATCAGAAACATGTCTTTATTTTTGATTATGATTTTCCAGAGAAAAGTGTACTCAGAGTTTAAAATGAATGAAGGCAAAGCTGCGCCGATTGAAGCGGGTGGGGGTCCAGAAGCTCCCCTCAGGAGAGTGTCCACAGGTCAGCCTGAGGAATCCTGGGGGGAATCAGCTGCCAGTCAGTTTGACCAGAACTTTTCAAACGTTTACAGGCCTTCCTGAAGCACACCTTGACATCTCGCTCTCCTCCAGCCAGAACTGTGGCATTTACACTGTGTGAGGTAAAGCTGGGCGTTTCTCCCCCAAGACTTCAAAACCGATTTCTCTAAGACAGTCACCCAACCCTGAATGGGGTGGCCTCTCTCTGCTGCTGGTGATGGCTGTGGGACCAGCCAAAAGGGATGAGGAGGGCTTCTTAATGGAGAGAAAGGAGAAAGGACAGGACTCCCTTTCAAGGAGAAGCTGAGAGGTGGCCTATGCACTTTGCCGTCTCCACACGTCCGCGGATCCCCCCCCAACGGCCGGCACTGTCAGCGGACGTCCCAGACCCGCCCCTGCGGCTGCAGCCTCCGCCCTCCAGAGAGGCCGCGTTGTTGCGGGGAGAGCGTGTGTGTAACTGGTCCGAGGCCGAGATGTGCGCGCAGAGGCACCCGCCTGGCGAGAAGGCGGCGTGGGCGAGCGCTAATGAGTGAAGCTGGGCCCGAGAGACTGTCACCAAGGCGATCGCCAGGCCGGCCTGGGTGTGAGGTTACTCAGATGACTGCAAACATATGGGCAAATAACACCTCCTTTGTCTAGCACTGGGGAGGAGAGTGAACTCCTAGATACTGGAGCATGTTGGCAAATTTTCCAGGTGACCGGAACTTAGAGGAACCCAAACTGCAAATTTTAAACATTTATTGCTGTTGTTTTTTGAAACTTTCTGAATGTATTCGTTTTAATGGGTCCTCATTACTAGGACTCCCTTAATGTTCCCTGTTTAGGACCCCCGAGGTTCGTGGGTCTCCTATTCTGCCCCAACAAGTTCCCACCACCCTCACCTCTGTTATGAGCCTGTAAGGTGCCTGCCTGCTGTCACACCTGTCCCTGCCTTGAGGCCTCTTTCATTTTTTGTTAACTTTAATTTGTATATGGTTGGGGGAGCCAGAATGTCAAACTCAGAACTGGTTAATAAATAATAAATAAGACTGAAATCATTCTCATATGAATTAAGTGCCCTAGCTTTTGTACATTGATTTTGTTTTTTGAGGAAGATTAGCCCTGAGCTAACATCCACTGCCAATCTTCCTCTTTTTGCTGAGGAAGACTGGCCCTGAGCTAACATCCGTGCCCATCTTGCTCTACTTTGTATGTGGGACGCCTGCCACAGTGTGGCTTGATAGAAGGTGCGTAGGTCCTCGCCCGGATCTGGGCCAGTGAACCCCAGGCCACCGAAGCAGAGTGCACAGACTTAACCACTGTGCCACCGGGCTGGCCCCAGTACCTTGATTTTTAAAACAACACAAATGTGTTTTTTTAATTATTCTTTTTAGTTGTGGTGAAACACACATAACATGAAATTTACCATCTTAATCAATTTTCACTGTACAGTTCAGTGGCATTAAGTACATTCACAGTGTTGTGCAACCATCACCACCATCCATCTCCAGAACTCTTTTCACCTTCCCAAACTGAAACTCTGTACCCATTAAACAGTAACTCCCCTTTTCCCCTTCCTTCCAGCCCTTGGCAACCACTGTTCTATTTTTCTGTCTCTATGAATTTGTCTACTCTAGGTACCTCATATAAGTGGAATCATACAGTATTTGGCCCTTTGTGACTGGCTTATGTCACTAAACATAATATCCTCTAGGTTCATGCATGTTGAAGCATGTGTCAGAATTTCTTTCCTTTTTAAGGCTAAATAATATTCCTTTGTACGTGTCTACCACAATGTGTCCATCCATTCATCTGTTGATAGACATGTGGGTTGCTCCCATGTTTTGGCTTTTGTGAATAATGCTGCTATGAACATGGGTGTAAAAATATCTCTTTCACTCCTTGCTTTCAATTCTTTTGAGTATATACTGGATTGCTGGAACACGTAGTAATTGTATTCTTAATTTTTTGAGGAACTTCCATACTGTTTTCCATAGCAGTAGCACCGTTTTATATTCCCACCAACAGCGCACAAAGGTTCCAATTTCTCCACATCCTCGCCAACACTTGTTACGTTCTGTCAAATGCCTTTTTTGCTTGCTTATTGGTTCTTGGTTGTCTTTTAGATAATGAAAACTACCAGCTTTCAGACCTCTGCATCAGTGGGGTGTTTCCTATAGGAAGCAATAACAAGTTAAGAAAGTTTGTCTCCTTTTGCACAGCAGTTGTAATAATAAAAATCATACTTTAAATATATAGAGGCGCTAACCACTAAAAAGAAGCCTATAATCAATTATTTTAAACAGATCTTTCCTAAAATACATTTTTTATTATAAAGTAATATATATTCACTGTAGAAAAGTTAGAAAGTATAGAAAAGTAAATAAAGGAAAATAATGCCAGTGTCTAAAGATAATTTCAGTTAACATTTTTGTGCATATCCTTCCTTTCTATACATCCCCACACACCTGTAGATACAAGTATTTATGTACATACATATATTTGCTGCCACTTTTCTTCCCTACATTTTCTCCCATGACCTGCACCTCCCCCACACTTGCACCTTAGGCTGTTGACCATTCCCTAATCCTGCCATACATGCCCATGGCTTTGTGGTTTTTCTACTCTTCTTTAAGAACATTGGCCTCATTCTATTCTTACAGTTTGGTAGCCTGGTTTTCTCACTTTATAATATATTAAGAGCATTTTCCCATGTCATCATATCTTTAAATCATCTTCAGATACAAACTTTTTAATAGCAGTATGGTAAGAATCCTTAAAAAAAAATAGTCACCTCTTCTCATCTATTTGGGAGGTTTTCATGTTCTGGACTTTCTTGGGGATGCTATAGAGTTTAAAAAAAATAATTAGGGGCCAGCCCCGCGGCCGTGTGGTTGGGTTCACGCACTCTGCTTCGGTGGCCCAGGGTTTCGCTGGTTCAGATCCTGGGCGCGGACATGGCACCGCTCGTCAGGCCACGTTGAGGGGGCGTCCCACATGCCACAACCAGAAGGACCTACAACTAGTATATACAACTATGTACTGGGGTGTTTGGGGGAGAAGAAGAAGAAGAAAAAGATTGGCAACAGATGTTAGCTCAGGTGCAGTCTTTAAAAGAAAAAAAAATAATTAAACCTGTTTTTACCGGAAACTCTCTGGGAAGCCTCTTTCTTGAGATTGTTACTCCCATTTTATAGATGGTGAAAGACAGACACCCAGAGAGGTATTTTTGGTCTGGTATTTTTTCCTAAATGGCAGGAATATTGACCTGTTGCATATGGGAAAGAAGTATGCAGAATGGGCCAATTCAATCAGGCACTCAGACTGTCAGGGGAGGAAGAAAATCCCTAATTTGGACAAAAACTCCTAAAAAATACGAAGGAGTTCTGGAAGATTATTGTTGTGTGATTCTGTGAGCAGCTTCGCCTCAGAGTTAATTGACAGTCAACAGTAATCCCAGTGATGCTCTGGCATTGTCAGAAGTTTGCAGCTCATGCCTCCATGTGTCTTTTTAAAGAGCAATTAATAAACGTTGGCAGTGTGTTTGTGATTCTTCTGAAATGCTTGGGAAGGATATTGTTGCTGCTGTAGCTTTGTGTATTTTGGGTCTTACAAATGATTTACCACTTACTAAATTTGAATTCCAATTTGTGGATTTGGCTCCGGCTGTTGCCAGCCAACAAATGTTATAACACTGGGAAGAAGTTAAGAAGCTATCATAGATGGCTTCAATTTCTAACTTTTTCCAGTGTAATCATGTGGAAAAGAAACTTGTGGATTTATAGGTCAAAAAATATGACAGGGAATTTGCATTATTTAAAAAGATATTTGTGATATCCTATATGGGAAAAATTTCTTTGTCACATATTTTTAACCTGATATACTTGAGTAAACAACTTTTTTTAGATTATGAATAAATGCTACAAGTTAGAATTTAAGTAATAATTACTAGATTGCTTTAATTGTGACTATTCTGCTAAATAGTAGACTGTATTTTCCTAAGTATTTATCATTCTTCTTCCTTTTGTCTTCCCTCATGGTGTAAAAGAAGGAAAAACACGACATATAGAAACATAAAGGCAGAAATTTATAGGAAAATCTTAGAAGGTGCTGTTGTTGCTGCATTGTAGATTTCCACTAATATAGTGCAATTCTTCATTATCACATCTGGCAGCAAAGTTAATTGAGACAAGACCCACTATTTTCACCTTATCACTTCATAGTGAACACGATGTTGCTCCTCAAAGCAACAAAGTTGACAATAATGCAGCGTTATCTAATTAGCACCATTTGCTCTGTCATCCGGTTTTGGAATATGTTGAAATATACTAATTTACGGGATTTCAAATAATAAATATAGAATTTTAAAAACATTAGAACTGGAAAGATACTCTAAATCAGCTATTCTCACTCTCTATTTACAGATAAGGAAACGGAGATCTGGAGAGGGTAAACAATTTGGCAGGTTCTTTTTCATTTATCCACTCAGTCATCCATCCACATAGTTAGTCAACCAATTTACCAAGCAGGAGTTAATGCGAGGCCCTCAGTAGGCAGGAAGCTGTAAGACACCATCACTGTTCTGGAGGAGTTGAACTCCAGCGAGGAGAGGCCGGCAGGCAGAGCCCCACCCACCCACTACAGCAGATTATGACGAGACCTCGTTGGCAGCATGGGCTGAGTGCTACCAAAGCACAGACATAGCTGTTAATTCTACCCGAGGAGGTCAGGAAGGCTTCCCAGGAGAGGAGACTTTTGAGCTGGACCCTAAGGAATGAACATTTTATGTATTCATGTGGAGAAGTGCAAAGGGCAGCCGAGGCGGAATATACAGCAGAAGCAAAGCCATAAAGCCCTGGGCGTGCACGGCAGGATCAGGGAACGGCCAACAGGCTAAGGTGCAAGGGTGTGGGGTAGGGGAATGAGGAGAGGTAGGGAAGAAAAACGGCAGAAGGTTGGTCTTAAAAAGTCTAGTGTGGCTAAACTGGTAAAAGCTTTGAATGCCATGCTGAGAAAGGTGAACCTTATTCTGAGAAAACAGGGCTCCGAGGAAGGCTTCTAAATAGGGCTAGGATGTGGTCAGACTTTGGTTTACACTGGAGATGAGTTAGAAATTTACATTCTAAACAGGAGGTGATGAGAGCTTAAACATGGAAGAGTGGCAATAATGAGGAACAAGGAAGATAGATGGATGGCCAATAAGCACATGAAAAGATATTCAATATATTGGTCATCAGGGGATGCAAATTCAAACCACAATGAGATAACACTACATGTCCACTAGAATGGTTAAAACTAAAAAGGCTGACCATACTAAGTGTTGGCAAGGATGTGGAGCAAATGGAACTCTCATATTCTGCTGGTGGGAATGTAAAATGGTACAATTTTGGAAAACAGCTTGGCAGTTTTCTATAAAGTTAAATATATACTAACCATGTGATCCAGCCATTCCAAATCTAATTACTCACCCAAGAGAAATGAAAACGTATGTCCACACAAAGACTTGTACATGAATGTTCGTATCAGCTGTATGCCTAATAGCCTAAAAACTGGAAACAACCCAAATGTCTATCAACAGATAAATGGATAAACATATTTAAACAAATTGTGGTATATCCATACAGTGGAATACTACTTAGCAATAAAAAGGAATGAACTATTGATAGCTATAACATGGAGGAATCACAAATAAATTATGCTGAGTGAAAGAAGTTCACACAAGAGCACATACTGCTTGATTACATTTATATGAAACTCTAGACAGGACTAATCTAATCCATAATGACACAAAGCAGACCAGCAGCTGCCTGGGGCTGAGAGTGGGGGGCAGATTGATTAGGAAGGGTCACAAGGGAACTTTTCAGGGTGATGGGGTTGTTCTATACCTTGATTGTGATGGTGGTCACACGGGTGCATAAATTTGCCAAAGCTCATTGAAGTAATGTAAACTTTAAGTGGATGCATTTTATTATATATAAATTGTACAATAAACTTCATTTAAAAATACTAAATTGAACTTGGTGAATGAAATAAATGAAAAACATGCTAGTTGATCTGATTTTAAAGGCTTATCTCTTGGTTCTACTTAATTATGAATTGATGTCTTAAAATAATCTAAACAGACACAGAAACAAATACAGAAGGGACCTCTCATTCCATCCGGCCAATCAAAGGGAGAGACTTACACAGTAGAATTCAGTAGCCAGTATGATACAGAGACCCAGTTCCACACGTTAACAAAAAGCAACTCAACTAGATATTAATGGAGTATTAATAAACTCCACTAGAATTGGAAATAATGTATTTTAAGGATTCCTGCACCACCTTTCATCCATTTGAAAAGTTACGTTCTTCTATGTTTTAAATGCATCTCTGCTCTATTTATGTATTCAGGCTTAATAAAATAATTGAGTTATCTTTAATACTGCTGGTTTTAAAAATTCCTTTATTCCTTTGTATTTTCATTTTTATTCTAATTAATTTTTAATTAAAATCTTTTTCATTTTATTGCGGTCACATTGGTTTATAACATTATGGAAATTTCAGGTGCACTTCATTATATTTCAGCTTCTGTATAGACGGCATCGTGTTCACCACCAAAAGTCTAGTTTTCATCTGTCACCGAACACATGTGCCCCCTTTACCCCCTTCACCCTCCGGCTGTCCCCTTCGCCTCTGGTAACCACCAATCTGTTCTCTGTGTCTATGTGTTCATATTTATCCTTATCTTCACATATTTTATTATACATCCAGGGGAGAAGAAATGTGGAGAAGTAAAATACGGAGGGAGGTAAAGTGAAAGAGGCATTGCCCAGAACTTGTTCCATAGCTGCTACGTCCTTGTTTAGACTTTACTCTTTTCCATCTTACTCCTTAAAGGAGTGATCCACTGGGAAGCAGCAGAACTTCGTAGGGAAGCCACATGAATTTAGAACTGTCTTATCTCCGTCTTCGGGGGGGCGGGAATGGGGGGGATGGGGGGAGGGGGGAAGGGGGAATTCCCTCCCTTCTTTTGCAGAGCCTCTCTTCCCTCCCTCCAGGGGCGTGATTCCAGCAGGGCACTCACACTGGGTGGGGGACAGAGCTACATCCATCAAAGTACTTTATCCAGCTGGCCGGTGTTCTGGTCAGGTAGGGGCACGTGACCCAAGAGGGTCAATCCGAGCTTTTCTCCGTTTTCCCCGCCTACAGTTTATTGGGGTAGAGCATGTCCTTCTCTGATAGCCAAGTAAGAGGTGAGCCAAGAGCAGCTGGCAGCTGCAGTTACAGCCTTGTGAAGAAGCCAATCTGAGAGAAAGAGAGAGATACAAATAAAAGAGAGAGAGAGAATCTTGACCGTTTGAGACGCTGGTCATCCCTGTCTTTCCAGAGGTTTTATTACATGAGGAATAACTCCCTTAGTTCAGGCTGGTTTCTGTCCATTACAAGCTTTCAAAAAAAAAAAGAGATTAATATATGTCTCTTGTCCTCCCGTATGGACGACAATACAATCAGCCTTTCCAGGGCAGCAGAGAGTGGTGTGGGGTGCAAATGAAAAAAAATTGAGGGGTCCTCCAGCGAGGGCATATGTATATTGACATGCAACCTAATTGGTTTCTAGGACCCCTTCCAGACCACTGCACCCCAGATATTTGTAAAAGGCTTCCCCGCCCGCTACCGTCCATTCCTCTTCCTGACTCAGATGTCCACTTCCACTCAGACCTAAGTGTCTCAAGCTCTTTAAGTTCCCTTCTTAGAGCCTTCTGGATCTTTCATACACTCTAGCTTCACTGCAGTTCCTCCACTGGACCGCTGCCTAGTAAGTCTGGAGGCCAAGATCTAAAATATGGCTCTGAGACCTCCAAGAATATCTGCTCCTCTTCTCTTCCCTCCTTTGAGAGAAAGGCCTTCTTGAACTTCTGAGGGATGACCTCAGTGTCTTTTTCAAATTGGAGACACATGGGTTTCATCCCAGCTCATGCCTGGCTCCTCAGCCATGACATCCAGACAATGGTCCCTCACTGAGAACTTTGCCGGAGAGCTGATTCCTAAGAGTTTAGTGGATTAGGGGAGTATCTTCCTCATATTTACCTCTGCCACCAACTTGATGGCCTAAGAGGGGTGCTGTTCCTTCTAGAAACTTGAACTTGAACATGGACAAAGACTCTTAATATGTGGTGGAACAACTGAGAGCAGTTTGGAGCATTCAAACAGGACTTTACTAAAGATTTGTGGATAAAAAAAGGAAAATAAGCAGAGAGGGAAGCAAGAATGTAGATCACTGGGTTGTAAGTTACAGTTCTTGCTCATGACCTCAAGAGCTCCTGTCTTATCTGCATGTAATGTGGTGCCCTAAGAGGTTCTGCCTTCTTATCATTCTGCGCATCCTTCCCCATCTTGCATTTCCTGCCCTCTTCTGGAGGAGGAAGAACTCCAAAGTACATTAACCAACCAACCAGTGAGGAGTTGTGGTGCAGCAAGGCACACGGACTCTGAGAAGTTCTCAGAGCATCCCTTGATACGAGAACCTAGGTGAAAGTGGACATCCTTCAAGTGGACCAAAAGCTTCAACCACAGATTTCCCCCTCAGTGCAGCAGCCATTGCTCTACTCAAAGACTGTGGGAACTTCTTGAAGGAGAGAATTGGTTTATTAGTTAATTTTGCTGTATAACAAACTACCCCATAACTTTAATGGCCTTAAAACAATAACCGTTATTTCTCATGATTCTGTTGGTTGACTGGGCAATTATTTTGGTCTGGATCAGCTCAGCTGGGGTTGGATGGTCTCGAACTCTCATTCACAACTGGGGGTTCACAAGCTGTTGGTCCAGGACCTCAGCTTGGACAACTCTCTTTTATCCATGTGGTCTCCCATTCTTTGGCAAACCAGACTAGGCTTCCTGACATGGCCATCTCATTTTCGGTTTCCAAGGAGCGGCAAGTAAGGGCAGGCCCCAATGTGGAAACCATTACAAGTCTCTGCTTTTGCTATTTGCTATTGTCTCATTGGCCAAAACAAGTCACATGACCAAACTCAGAGTCAACTAAAAGGCATGAATATTGAGAGAATATTTATTATAACCATTTTGTAAAAACTCTGACCACGGGGTAGGCCCCTGACTTGGTCCTGGCCAATTAGAGAACCTCTTCACTCTGGTTCAGGATGGTCATGTGGCTCAAGCTGGTCCAGTCAGAGTCCTTGCTGGTTGCATGGGATTGTTCAGCTTTGGGATCACCGTGCTGGTAGAATGTGAAATTGGAACTATGTATAGTAGGAGAGAAGAGGTCAAAACACAAAGGCAAAGATAAGCAGAACTCTGAGATGGAGATGGTGACGTTGTTTGCACCCCTGAATCTAGCTAGTCTGAAGATCATACTTGAAATATACAGATAAGTTCCCTTTTTTTTTTTGCTTAAGCTACTTTGAATTGGGTTTCCATGAGCTGCAACCAGAATCCTTATGAAAAGACTTGGTTAGACGGTCAAAGCAAGAAAATCTCCTTTTCTTTGACAGGTTAATGGTCATGGTGGGAGTAGTTACGTTAGGTTTAGCATCAGGGCCCCTTGTTACAATATTCCTCTTAGTGTCCTCTCACTAGAAACTCTATCATGACGAGAGGGTTAAATGCCGTATAGTCTATGGATTGACGCCAAATGAGTAGGAGTTAACCAAAAGATCAAATTGCCCCATGTCAATAACTTTTATGCATTTATGCTCACTGCCTAGACTGCTTTAATGCTCCCTTCCCTACTTGTATCCTCACATCCAGTCTTAGAACAGAGTCACTATGGAAAGCACTCATTGAGTCAAACCTGATATAAACTATGAACTTAGCTGGTTACATCAACTTTCAAAATTAAACAGACCGTTCAGTGCTTGGGATACCAGCAAAACATGAAGAATCACAGGCCAGCTTTCTTAGGAATTGTTTCTTAACTTAATTTGGGCATCATTCAGTAGGAAAGGAATGCCAAACCAGCCTTGATATTAGACAGAGGCCTGAAGATTTAAATAACTCATATAAAGCAAATCAAGATCACCATCTCATTAGTAACAGGAGAGAAAATAAAGGGAAAAATAAGAAAAAGACCAGACCGTGAAATTTTGAAGGGAAATATTATTTGCAAGTGAGACACACTGAATAAAATCAAGTACAATGAGATGCTCAGTGAAGGCAACATTACAGAAAACACACAAAATAGGAGCTATTTAAAGAAAAATTAATTATGAGATGCTTGACAGATATAAAATGCCACCTGGCTTAGACAAGAAAGCCTGAATGGGAAGCTAAGAGACTAGGGTTCTATTCAACGTCTTTCCCTGAAATATTGTAACCATACGCATTGGTGATAAATTTCCAATGAGTACTTAACACCTAAAAAAGTCCTTCACAAGAAGATAAGTGAAGAAATAAATGAATCTTTTCCAAAGATTTTTGTTAAGTTTCATCCTACACTAAGACTTTTATGTCCAATTGCTTTGCAAACAACCAAAGCTCAAGATAGCATGGGGTCACCTAGGGGCTATGATGTTCCCTATTTAGTCTCTCTGATACTAATCAGAACATTAATAAAGAGAATATAGACACTTTTCTAAACACCTTTGGGCTTGGCTTCGTTTTGTTTATTGACCTGTATTCAACAAAAAATGTTAGCCAATACACTCCAACCATTTGTATACACGTTTTTGGTTCACTGAGTTGCTTTAAGAAACTCTACCCCTATAAGGTCTAGAAACCTCTGCTAGCTGTATGCCTGGCATATCTAAGGTGAAGGAGTGGTGAATGACTGAATTACCATTGGTCACTTCCCGGTAGCATTATCATCCTGGAGAAAAACCCAACATTAATTGGAGTTCCCTAGTTCGGAGACTCATTTAACTCATTTATGGAGTCCCTACATTGCACAAGGTACCAGCCTGGGCACCCGAGATACAAATCTCCACTCAGGGGAGGGGTTTATTTATAGCTCGGGTGATCCGAATGTCATGATTTACTGGATACACTATTGTTCCAGCTACCCGTGGCAGAATCGCGAGTTAAATGCCTTGACGGTGTTTTGCTTTCAACTATGCGAGTTCCATTTCCTAAGTGGAACTTGAGTCTCTTTTTCTTTTTTCTTTCTTTTTTTAACCAGAGGAAGTAAAGTGAAGTAGAAGAGGCCATCTGGGGCAGATGTTAAGAGTGTGGCCTGTGGAACCGGCCTTTCTGGCTTTCTCAGTTACTAGTTGTGTGGCTTTGGGTAAGTCTCTTAACCTTTCTGTGCCTCACCTTCATGAGCTACATGTGTATCAAGGATGACCACAACGGTACCCACTTCCTAGGAATGTTGTGAGGATTAACTGAGTCAATGTATGTTAGTGCCTAGCAGGTCAGCAAATATCATTACTGGCTAGTCAATTACTTAGCTACATTCATCTCTTACATTCCTGTGACTCAAAGAACACTGCGTTTCTCAATGTAAAGCTTATCTACGTTGGCTACCATCTAAAGCAGGGATTAGTGCGGAGAGGAGATGGGAATGGGAGACTAAATTCTGCCGTTAATTATCTTAATTTTTGATTTGCACTTCATTTCACTTTAGACCAAATGAGAGTATTTAACCACTGACTACCTTGATCAAAGGACTCATTCTCTTCATATACAAGATGAGTACGATATCACCATTTTATTTCATCATAAGTTGGTACTAATGATAAATGAGTTAAGAATATTAAAATGTTTGGAGGCCAAATGGAAGTATTACCACTAATGACACATAATGGAATCTTTTTTCTGATAATTGCTGCTTTTCTTTCGACTTTAGGAAGGCTTGATTAGAGATTGAATTTTGACGTTAAAGCCAAGAAAATGAAGATTTGAAGATAATTTCTCAAACTAGAATCTGGCCAGGTCACCATGCTTAGCAACGGTTTCAGAGAGAAAGATAATTGGGATTTTTAATGAACTTTGAAACTTACCTGAGCAGTGGGGAAAAAAGCTACAAAAGACGTGGTGTTAAGCAGTGTGAATTAATTTTAGCTTGTTCAGGATACATCCTAGTGGTAATTTCTTTCTTCTCTACTGTGATTAGCCGAAAATAATCTTTTCTTTATTAACTTTTCTCCTGATTTCCTTTGAGGAAAGACTCCAAATTCAGTTGTCACCTGATCATAATGTCCCTAAAAGAAAAGACTGGTATTCTCAAGTTTGATTACAGTAAATGGGGTTAGTAAATCAATCCGGTGGAAGAAAAAGGGCAACCACTCGTTTTTCTTCCCAAGCTACCAGCTTGATTTTATAAAATAAAAGATGAAGAGTTCAGAATTAGATTATGGTGATGCTTCTTTTCAATCCAATTTCTAAAGGACCATGATTTGATTGCTGTCTAGAATTGGGGCCCACCTGCTGAATTCTTTAAATGGCAGCCATGGCTGAATTTTGTGGAAATAATGCATTGCATTTTATAGAATATGGCCTCTACCGACTAATGTTACTTCAATGCTGTTCAGGCTTTATGAATCTTCTGCCAAGTTTAAACAGGGTAGTGCTAAGAAAAGAAAGAGACACTGGGGAAGAGGAAGTGAAATTAACTGAATAAATCCTAATTTGGAAGGGAGAAAAATGACAAATGGAAGAAAAATGCAAATGGCAGAGGCAAATAGTTTCCTCTAATGTCTCTGTCTCTTGATAATATTTTAGAACCGAGGTTATATATGGGCAGCTAAAGCTGAAAGATGAGTAATAAAAATATCTTGAATCCTACTGGAATATCATGTTCTACATTATTTTTCTTCCATTCTTGGAGAGACAAAGAAAAATTACACTGTGAATTAATTGCCACAAAAGAAAACAGGTACTGTTACAGATAAGTAGAAAATGTATAATCACATTCGCTCCAAGCTACCTTCTCTTCCTCACCCATCCCTAAGCAACTCCTCATTTTTCAAGGGAGAATCCTTTTTTGGGTGATGGGGGAGATAGTGCCTACAATCCTTAGCAATGATTTCCTGACTGCTGAGTAGCATTAGTCATGCATCCTTCTCACGCCCATAAATGGAGGACAAGCCCACACTGATGCTATCAGACGAATTTAAACAAGGCATGTTCTGAGAGAACCCTGAGAGCCAGACTGACAACACTCCTGCAGCAAACCCATCTTCAACAGAGCACGTTTTGTTTCTTCTTATGCCTGGGTGCACACAGCTAATAGATGCGCAGGTCAACTTGGGATGGCTGTGTGTACCCAGGGCGTGGAGCAGGCCTACTATTGTGGTGTTAAGCTGGGCTTGTACTGTGAGGGAAGATTGAGGTCCATATGCTTAGTGTTAAGGAGAGTGTATTTCTTTTGATTAATTGTTTCCTCATCATCTTAGAGCAGTCATTCGTTGATTCATTCATTCACCTTTCAATCATCCAGGTACCTACATGAGGGCCGGGTATGGGGCTTCAGGTGGGGCAACCCCTATGAGAGAACAGTTCAGTGATTTTTACCATTCAGCCAAGCCAACACAATCTCAGCTAATTTTTTTTTCCTTTTTGTGAGGAAGATTAGCCCTGAGCTAACATCTGTGCCAATCTTCCTCTATTTTTTGTATGTGGGATGCCTCCACAGCATGGCTGATGAGCCAAGTATGTCCGCACCCGTGACCCGAACTGGTGAACCCTGGCCGCCAAGCTGAGCGGGTGGAACTTTAACCACTCAGCCATGGGACCAGCCCCTCAGGTAATTTTCAAGCAGAGTTTATGAGAAGAAAATCACCTTAAATTTTTACTGCCTTAACCCACTCTTACTTATGTCATAGGAAGGTAGCATGGTGTGGTAGAAGGGGGGATGGACCAATCATTGGAAATCCTAGGTTTAAGTTCCGGTTCCACCACAAAGGGAACGCATGGCTGTGGATAACTCATTGAACCTCTCTGGGCCTCACTTTCCTTTTTTGAAAAAATGAGGGGGTTGGACTTGAGATTCCTTCCATCTCTAAAATTCTTTTATTCTATATGGCAACACATTCCACAAAGTTTCCTTTGTGACCAGAATTAGTCTGTGATTTCCTAGCTCACATTTCCCTTTTGCCCTCCTTGACTGTTAAACCAAATATGAACAAGAAGCAATAACATTTGGTCACAGCCAACAAATTGCCCTTCCACAGAATGACCTTTGGCGGTCAGGCCACCCATTGCAGTATCTAAATCCAAAGGCAAGGGTATGACCAACTTGTGAGCTGGCGGGCTGCCATCCAGAAGGATGGAAATGGTTGTAGGCAGCCAAAATTCTTGGCTGGTACATTCTTAATAAACATAGAAAATAAGAACAGCATTTTCCACTTGGATTGCTTAATTTGGTACCCATACCACTGGAACATTTGCTGTTAGGATAAAGATGATGTGATATATCACTTATTTAGTGCAGGATGGATTAACTTTCACGAATGAGAAGTAGGTTATGGAGTCATCTGTAAGGAATTCTTATCCTTGCCTCTTGTCTCTGGCAGGAGATAGTTTGAGTCATTACAGCAAACTCTCCACCCCTTTTGGCCCTTTGTAAGAGTTTTCCCTGAAACACAAGCTCTGCTGGATTTACTGTATTGCTATGAATGGACTAAGGCAAATTGGTGTGAATTCTTTGCGGTCGAATATGTCTTATTAACACTTTTCCAAGATGGTTCCATATGTCCTTATTACTTTTCCAAGAAAAAAGCCTCCACAGCAAATGTTCTTTGATTAATTTGGAAAATAATATTTGAGGTGCCTGTGTTTTACTTACATAAATGACAGTGTTTATGACAAGACAATGAACCTCCTAGTTAGTAGCTATGATTTTTAATCATGCCTATTGCACTAACTCATCCAGTTCTTCAGCTCTTATATTCCGTCTTTACTTGTAAGATGGCAACAAGGCCATTTGACTGGCAAGGGTGTTTTGTCTCTAGTGCTTGGAGATCCTTGAGTAAAATACTCTCTGTGACGGTGAGCTGTAATTAGATATGTGGGTGGAAATTAGTGTTCTTCAAGTACACCATGTTTAAGCAGAGGTACTGTGCTTTTTACTACCTGAGGCCACCCTGGTCCTGTGCCATAGCTCCAGGTCACTTGCTCCCACAGGGCTGTGGGTTTGAGACTTCAGGTTCCAAAAAGAAAATAACTGGGTATTGAGTCTGAAACCGGGGAGCTTTTTATAGTTAAACTGGGCCACACCGTTCTATTACAGACAAGTCAGGCATTGACCAAATATGACTATAACTTGTCCACTTTTGTTTTGGAAGTGTAAATGATCTCAACTGTCGCAACCATACGTAATTCGAATTGTACTTCCATCTTAAAATAAAACAGCCAAACTTATGAATAGATTCCTGGAGTCACAGTCGGTCCTCCATTTTGGATTAGATCCTCTAGTAATAGCAGCCCAGAAGCAACAGACCTTTTCCATCCTAGTCATCTTTTATAGAGAAAATACATCCCCTACCTCGAGACTACAGGAGGCCTGCAATTTGTCCAGTTTAAATTTTTATTTGATTATTGGATTTGCTTCTGGATACCGAAAAACTCCCCCAACTCTAAATTCTGGCTTCCTCGATGACCCCCGTACGCCCCCACCCCCCAGTGAGTTTGCTTCGCCAGCATTTCACAATTACCTTTTAAAGGAGGTGATTTCAAGACCGTGTGAATGACGGAAAATTTAAAACCATCATTAGTTCGCAGCCCTCCCCGCCCGCCGGCCGGAATTCCCTTTTTGCTAATGACGAGAGAAAGCGGCTTCACTGGCTGCGTTTCTCTCCTCCACTCCCGCGGCTGCACACGTTTGAGCGCGCGTCTCCCGGCGACTGCGTTTCCCCGCGAGCTGGCTGCGTTCGTTTGGGGATGAAGTCATCCCTAAACATAGCGTGTGCATATCTGCTCGTTAAATCGGTCCAGCAAGCTGGGATTCCTGGGGAAGAACGGGAGCGCAGCGAACAATGATGACCATATTTTACATTTGCACGCCACCCCCTCCCCCCTTCCCGGAGGACTCGCTGGGAGCCGCCGCGCGGCGGGGGCGGGCGGTGGGGCCGGCCGGGATGCCCACCGACTCGCGGTCCCGGGCCTGAGACAGCAACAGGGCGAGCTGAGGACAAGCCCCGCGCGAGGGCACCCGGCCGCCAGCAGCTCCGGAGTCCCCCGGCCCGGCCCGGCCCCGTGCCCAGTCACGCATCCCGCTCGCCGCCTCCCGCTCCCCACGCCGGTGCCCGCGCGTCCCGCGCCCGGGAGGTCCCGCGGGTCCCCGTGCGGGAGGCCCGGGAGCTCCCCCAGCTTCAGGGGAGCGGGAGGCGACGGGGAGGGGGCCGACGGTCACGGACAACCCGGGGCGAGGACCCCCCGCGGGCAGCGGGCCGGGGGTACGGGGGGCGCCCAGATCCCAGGGGGCTGGAGGGGGCGGGGCGGGGAGGCAACAAAGAGCTTGCACGGCCCCGCCGCCGCCGCCGCCGCGCCCCGCCCCGCTCTCCGCAGTCCGGCGGGGGCCCGGGCCGCCCGCGGGGGGTGCGCGCCCGCCCCCGCCTCCCCTCCCCCCGCACCGCCCCCTCGGCCCCGGGGGAGGCGGGAGGAGGGCGGCGCCTGCGTGCTCCTCCGCGCGCCCCGCCTCCTCCGGGCTCCGCGCGGCGCTCCGGCTCTCCGCCCGGCTCTGCTCCGGCTGCCGCAGCTGCCGCTTGCACACGGCCTCGGGCGGGCGCGGCGGCGCGGGCCTGCGGAGCGGCGGCGGCGCGGGCCGGCGGCACCCCCGAGGGCGGCCGAGGAGCTCCGGGCGGCGGCGGCGGCGGACTCGCTCGGCCGGCTGTGCGCGCCCTCCCCGGCCCTGGTCTCGCCCGCTCGGCCGTTAGGGCCGGCGCCGCGGCTTTGTGCGCGGGCATGGTGTAGCCCCAGCCGCCGCGCGGAGGAGCCGGCGCGTGGCTCCGTCTCCGGCTGCGTCCCCGCCCCCGGAGGAGCGACCCCCTCGGCTCGGCGTCTCCCGGCTGCTGGGGACCCCTCGGCGCCGCCGGCACCATGAGGTGAGGGGCGCGCGGGGCGGGGGCCGGCGGGCCATTGTGCCGCGATCCCCGCGTTCCCCGACCCCGCCTTCCCCCGCCCGGCCCGGCGCGGCGCCCCGGCTCAGCGAGCTCTTCTCCCCCTCCCCCTTTTGTCCCTTCCAGTTTCTCTTTCTTTCTTGTCCCCCTCCCCTGGCAGCCCCTCTTATGGGGGGGCTCTCTTTTCGACGGTCTCCCAATTTTCCTCAACTGCTCTCCTTTCGTCCTGGATTTCCCTTCCGAAATTTCGTTTGCTCCTGGCTCCCTCCCCCCCAACCTTGGCGAGCCAAACCTGGGAGATGGGGAGGGGTTCGAGAATGGAAGCGTGCATGTTGCTGGGAAACAGGTATTTTTCTGGAGATCTGTGAAAATGTCGTGCGCTTTTATGACAAAACTCTGGCGTTTCATGAAAAAAGGAAGAAAAGTTTGAAAGATCTGAAATCTGTGCGGGTCATCGAGTGCTCTGGGAGTGGGAGGGGAGGGAGCTCTGAAAGGTGAAATTTCACGATGGTGGGGGAAGGGAAAGGATTTATTAGGTTTATATTTGGGGGGACAATGAAAGGGTGGGATAAGTAAGTTGTTTGGGGTGTGTAGACGGGGGCGGGGGCGGGATGTGTTTGGAAAACCCTTTTCTCTCCTTCCTCTGTTGCAGCCCTCTGTTGCATTGCAGCATCTGGCTTTCCCCTTTCCTCTGTAATCAATAAAACAGAAGCTAAATTATCTTTTCAGTCCCAAAGAAAAGGATTGAATGTACTGTCGTAAAATATTTTTTTAATTGATACGCTGGAACATATGGTGTGATATTTTTCTTTGTCGTTTCTCCAATTGTGTAAGAGAATAAACCATGATGTGGTGTGTCATTCATTGGGAATTTTTTTCAGCCTTCCCTAAGCCTGTTTTGTGTCCATAACCTTCTCTTTTCGGATTGGTGCAAGACTTCGTGAGAACTGGGACTCGGGAGACGGAAGGCTGGTCCGTTCTGCGGTATCATCCTTGTGGGCCTTCCTTTTAGGTTAAACAATTGTAAATAAAGTAAATTACTCCATTTCTGTCTCCTGGAAGAGATAGTCTTACACTTACTTCTTTTGTATTTGAATCTCCTTTGTGTTAAAGATTAATGGCCAACTATTGCCAAGACCTTTATAATATAGCACAATGAGATTTGAATGATATAATCTTCAAATTCCTTCGCTTTGGCGAGAAAGTGTCATGTCATTGGAATTCTTTCTCAATTTAAGTAGTTTCCATTTTAAACTTCAAGGTTTTTTTTTTTTCCTAACAAGGTTAAGCACTTTCCCATTTTGTTGATTTATGTATTTTTTTTGTTATGTAGCTGTGTGGGATTTTCACTTCAGCTTACTGTGAATTTGCATTATGTTTTTCTCTGATTCCAAGTTACAGACCTTTATTTTGATGGCCTAAAAAAACTGTGTTCAATGCTGTTTCTCTAAGTGACCCTTTTCCTTGGTGATTTCACACAAGTTACTTTCAATGTAGTGGATCAGTTTAAAATGTAATTATGGCATACAAAAACCATAATCTTTGTAAAATATGGCTTGAAAAACTTAAGCCAAGTGTTTGAGCATGGTTTTTTATTGTTACTAATGTCCTTGAAAACTCAGAAGATAGAATAAAACATTCGTAGTGTTATATCTTGTAATATTATGTATTGTGGATTTCTGCTTTAAAGATTTAATGCTATATAGGGGTCTTGCAGACCAGAAATTACCAGTTTTTTCCAAACTTCGGGTAAATTTATCTCAACACTGAGAAATGTAAAACCGTGAAAGTGGGATATTTTTAAATGAAATGATAGTAAAGTTGTCTGATTCAGAGGTGACGAACCAAAGAAAAAAGTAGTTTTGGGTATTCACTGAAGTTTGATCACTATCATGTATAGTTGTCAGTCTGTCACAGGCATATTATGTCTTCACTTAAATCTTCACTGAAAAGTTCCTTTTCTAATGAAAAGTAGCTTGTGATTTTTAAGGTATTTTCCTGCTCTATTCCTTCTTAAACCCTGGGAGGGAGGAGTCACACTGATGCTTCCCAGCAACGTAAATGCAGAATGAGGCCCACGGGTCTGCAAAGTTCGTTCAAGTAGTCTGCAGTAATTCTTTGTAGGCTAATTTTGAATAATTTAAGAGCAGAAAAGAGGATCAGCTTCTCACTCTGGAAGGCATCGGGTCATCTGGGAGGTGGCGTGTGCAGCTCGTGCATGCCAGTTCCTGAGACACCTGTAAAAGCAGGGTGGTCTCCTGGGGGGTAAAAGGTTCTTGTGCTGGTTGCAAAAAGCTTTGGGATATTTTGGTGCTTAAGAAAAGGCATTTCAGGTTATATTAATATTTGACTTAGTCTTGATGCTTTCAAGTACTGTAGGATATAAATGTTATACAATTAAACTGAGTCTTTTAGTTATCTTAAGGAGTAGTTCTCATGTCTTCAAGGCCGTCCAGAAAGAGGAATTTCCACTTAAGTTAGTCCAAATTCTGAGGCGAGGATATGATGAATATGTTGCGGTTTAAGTATTTGCGATAAGGTCTCTCAGATGACTTTAATTTTAGGCGTAGCATGCTCATTGTGCTATAGTGTAATAATCCCTATGCAGAGGGAACTGAATAATACTTTACATTCCTGAAACAATCTTCAGGGCATTCTACACATGTAAAAAGCTGTATGTAGAATTGCTTGCTAATACTTGGCTTAAAGATGAGAATTAAAAAAATGAAAAAGTGTATTTCTTATACGAGACAGTGAAAGGGCTGACTCACAAAAAATTGGTAGTTTTATTAGTGTAATGTCCAACTTTTTGGTTCTATTCTTTTCATTTATGTAAATTTTCAAAAGTATATGATGATTTGTGATTGAGGTGGGTGTATATATATGTAATATTATAGAGTGTATACCTTTTAAATAGTTGCTTTTTTTTTTTTTTTTTACTAGTTGGTTAGTTACTTAAGATCTTTTTTTATAGAAAGAGGAGCTTATCTGATCTAAAATAGTTGCATGTAGCCTAGTGGCTAAGAAGAGCTCAGAAGATTTTGGATTGACATTCTTGGGTGGATATTAAATATCCAGGTTCCACTCACCACTCTGTGGCTTTCTCATGTAAAAAGGGGTCGTGAGGTTGTGGGGATTCGTCCAAGCCACTTACTAGCTGGATGACCTTGACCTAATCACATTATTTCACAGGTCCATATTTCAAACTATGTAAATATAGGGATAATTCTTTCCTGGGTAGTGAGGGTCAAATGGTAATGGAAGAGAGGGTGCTTTGTATCCTTGTAAGCGTTACGCGGTTATGTTACCCTTGTTTCAAGGCTTAGTGCTCTCTTTAGACTAGTTACGTAAAACTTTTGGGTAGTTTGCTTCACCTTTCTGGGCCTTTTATCTGGTTCAAGGATGGCGAGTAGGTTACGTTTTGCTCATCTGCCTCCATAAAGGAAGCCATAGGCCTGAGTCTGAAGAAGCTGAGACGGGCTGTTGAGGACGGGACATTGTAGACATCACTCATTCATAGGGTGGCCAGGAGTCGGAGCTGACTGGACAGCATGTGACAGCAAGCTCCAGCTGGTAGTGGCCGCCATGTTGGTAAGGACATGGATGCATTTCTGGGCTTGGTGGGAAAGCGTGCTCTGATTTGTAATGTTTGATTGGGATGTGGGTCCCAGAGAGGGGCAGTGGAGAGTGTTTCCTGGAATGCTACTTATTTACCCATCTCTGATCTCGTCCAGTCTTCCTGTTTTATAGATGAGGAAACCCATCTTTAATTTCCTTTCTGTGTGTATATTTAGAGTCTTGGTAAGACTTGTGATTTTGTTACTTTCATCTATGGTAATGCTAAGTTTAATATATATTTTAGAGTCAGGTCCTGTCAAAGCCCAGAAGATCCAGGTTTTATATGCTGGCTCGTTAATTGAGCAAACTGGTAAAAATGGAGATAATTCTATTATTTCACAAGATTGTTGTGTCAAGAGAGATATCTATGAATGGATACAACTAGTAGTCTCTGTTCCCATGTGGCTTCATTTCTACTTATGGCTGTTGGATGTGTGACTTTCCCACAGAGGTTCTTTTTAGGGACAGGAGCCAAATTTGCATTTTTTTGGAATGTCAGTGCCTTGTAATTAGGCGTTGTTTGGCATTGTAGGTATTTATTAAGTGAATAAATGTTGAATTAGTGAGGCTTAATGGAGAAAATCTCCTGAAATTTATGCAGTATTCAAGGTTTCGGATACCTTCTTGGCCCAGTTGGAATAAGCAAAATGACTCGGCAGGCCCCATTTGGCTGTTATGGAGGAAATTACCTACTGGACTGATGATTTTGGTTACACCCAGCTTAAATCTGGGGTGATTGTATAACTTGTAGAGCGCCCAGTCTCTCTCATAAGTGTAAGGAGGATTTGGAAACATGTGATTTCCATTTTTATGTGGTTGTGGGGGAGGGAGAGAATCTTAGAGTCTACCTGTGCCAACTTAAAATCTCCTTTTCCTTTACCCACCTCCCCTTTCTTTGAAATCGGTGGATGGACTTGAGTGGAAGTAAAAGTTCAGAAACTGAACTGAGGCTGTACCTCAGTGGATGCTTCCCCAAATAAGGGCATATGAAGTTTACTGGAATAGAAAGCAGGAAGGGAATTCCTTGTTAGACCTTCTGGGAAGTAGTCTGATCTATTTACCTCCCAGCTATTCCTGTGTTCCTATGCACTCTGCGTATTTCTTTGCTGTTGCATTTATTACATTGTTTTATAATTATCTGGATCTGTCTGTCCCTCTTCATTGTAATTCCTTGAGGGCAGGGACTACGTTTTTATATTCATGGTACCAGCAAAATATTTGGCAAACAGTGGGTTCTCATATAAATTTCTGACTTTGACTGGAGCGTTCTTTTCCAGAATCTGTTCACTGACAATCACAGCCACCATTTTTGGAGCACCTGTAATGTTCTAGAAGCTCTGCTGGGTACTGTAGGGTGTGATATAGTATTTCGCATATAGTAAATATTAAAAAAGTTATTTAATTTCAACAGCCAAACAAAAACCAGCATCCTGACCAGAGCAATAGATGTAGGGTTTGTTTCTTACTCAAACAAAGCTCAGAAGTGGCCCAAAAGAGTCAGACTCAGGTTTGTCTAACTCCACAGCCCCTTGGAGGGTACCATGTTTCTGTAACTTTCTTGTTAAATCCTGAATTAATGCAGGGGCCATCCTTCTGTGCTTTAGTCTCTTTGATCATGGGACTTGTAAGTATTTTTGAGCAGCAAGTGTATGCATGTCTATTGGTTTAGCTTATTTCTGCTCCATCGAATGCCGCCTTTGTTTTGATTCTTATCAGTGTTTAAAATACCAATAATTTTTTCCCTATTTTTTTGCAATTATAAATTCTGAAGGCTGGAAGTCTGAGATCAGGGTGCCAGCATGGTTGGGTTTTGGCAGGGCTCTCTTCTGGCTTGTAGACTGCCATCTCGCTGTGTCCTCACACGGCAGAGAGAGAGAGAGAGACAGATCTCTCTGTTCCTTCTTAGAAGCTCACCAATCCTGTCAGATTAGGGCCTCACCATTATGATCTCATTTAACCTTTTTATTATTAGTTATTTAAAGATTTTGTTTTTCCTTTTTCTCCCCAAAGCCCCCCAGTGCATAGTTGTATATTTTAAGTTGTGGATCCTTCTAGTTGTGGCATGTGGGACGCTGCCTCAGCATGGCCTGATGAGCGGTGCCATGTCTGCACCCAGGATCCAAACTGGCAAAACCCTGGGCCATCGAAGTGGAGGGCGTGAACTTAACCCCTCGGCCATGGGGCCGGCCCCTCATTTAACCTTAATTACCTCCTAGAAGCTCTATTTCCAAATACAGCCACATTGGGGGTTAGGGCTTTGACATGCGGATTTTGGGGGGACGCAATTTAGTCCATAGCAGAAGATAGCCAGATTTTGTTGTCAGTGCATACCACTTTGATGGGAAAAGCTAATCTCTGTAATGCTTAGGTGAGTTATAGATAGGTTTTGTTTTAAGTAACCCTACAGGTAGAAATCATTTACTAAAGAAAATAAATGAGGGGGCTGACTTATGCAAGAAATCTCATTTTCTAGAAATTTCTCTACCATGGGAAGCTTCTTTTTTTTAAATAATTCTAATAAATTTAATTAATGGGTAACTGTTCCAAAGAATCCCTCTGATGTGAAGCAGTGTGCATACATCTGAGTGTGAAGGTTGCGTGGTATGGAGGGTACAGCTGTGAAGTCAGCCTGAGTTTGAATTCTGTTTTGACATTTACTAACTAATTGATTTTTGAGTAGGTTACACTTTTTGAGATTTGAATTCCTTCTGTAAAATGGAGATAATTTTTGCGTTACAGAATTGTTGGGAAAATTAAATCAGAAATTACATAAAACCCTGGCATAACACTTGGCACGTAAAATGGTCTTGATAAGAGGAAATCCTTTACTTCTATGGAAGTCTGACATCTCTTAAGTTTATGTTAAGAATGTGAAAAATCATGTAAAGTGGTACAGCTGCTTTAGAAAACAGTTTGGCAGTTCCTCAAAAAGTTAAACATAGAGTTACTGTGTGACCTAGCAGTTCCACTCTTAGGTAGCTGCCCAAGGGAAATGAAAACATATGTCCACACAAAAACTTGTACACAAATGCTTATAGCAGCAATATTCTCAATAGACAAAAAGTGGAAACAACCCAAATGCCCAGTGACTGGTCAGTGGATGATCAAACCGTGATCTGTCACTACAGTGGAGTGATGTTTGACCGTTGAAAGGAGTGGAGAGCTGGTGCATGCCACAGCGTGGATGGAAACAGTATGCTGAGTGAAGAAAGTCAGATGTGAAAGGCCACGTGTTGTATGGTTCCGTTGATGTGAAATGTCCACAATGGGCATATCTATAGACAGAAAGGAGACTAGTGGTTGCCGGAGTCTGGGGAGAGTGAAGGAGGAATGGAAAGTGACTGTTTTTATGAGGATAGGTGCTTGCTTTCTGGGGAGATGAAAATATTCTGGAATTAAACAGTGGTGATACTTGTATAACCTCGTGAATAGACTAAAAACCATTGAATTTTATGCTTTAAAATGGTGAATTTTATGTTACGTGAATTGTATCTCAACCTCCACTGCCCCATCCTTGGTTTGTTATTTTCACTAGAATAGATAATATCAGAAGAGGCTCTCATTTGCTTTACATTGTTTCTGACATTTTTATTACTTTGCCTTAATGTTTTAAATTGACGTCTTCTTGTTTTCTGAAGAAGAGACTGAAGACAGAGCCACTGGGCTTTTCTCTGGAGGGAACCAGGAGATGGCAGTGCCCCAGGGGCAGCACTGACCCTGGTGCCTTTGAGAGGCCTGGACAGACTTTGCAGCCCTGTTATCCTGCCAGGGTCGCAGCCATCTCTCTGGGAGCCCTGTTCTAAGTAAGGATGTCTAAGGTCGCTGATCAAGCCAACAAAGCAAATCCATCAGAATCTTCAGAAAACTGTTTACTCTGAGTGGTGATTTTTCTTGGGTCTGTTTACAATAATCTCAAATACCAAAGAAAGTTTCGTCTTTGGGGGATGAAGTGGCCTTGATGGCATTTTTAAACGGACTGAGTACTTTTCCAGTGGGTAAAGGCCTTCAGAACATCTGGTCTTGGTAACCAGCACATCTGAAGATGAAGTCAGAATGACTACCTTTAACTCTGGCTTCCAAGGTTCTCAGTCACCTTTTTTTTTGGTGTCTGCGTTATATGTGTCAACGTGGTAGGGAAGAAGCTTCATAAAGGACCCTGGACATAAGTGAAATAAGATGAGTCGCTCTTGAGGGCAGGTCTCAGAGAGTCCGTATTGCTGGTTTCACAGGGAAGTGAAGGGGTCTTTCTGTGCAGGTTTTAGTAAATATTGGTTGTATTTGAGTGTCTGCTCTGTTCTGCAACCCTGAGATGTCCCTTCTTCTCCTCTTCCAGATTCTCATCTCCTGTTAGACTGGTATTACAAGCAAAATTGTGACTGGTCAATTTTTAACAATTTACGATTTAGGAATTAGAAGTTTTCATTTAAAACTTAGAGTTTTTATTTCTCTGTAGTCTCTTTAATCTTTGTATTTGTAGCATTTTACGAGAATGAACCAATTACTGTTGTCCGAAGAAATGTCTGGTCAATGTTTTGTCTTTTACTTTTTTCCTTCTATTATAAAGCGGTACAGGTTTTGCATAGATTTTAGAAAGAATGGATGGTCTAAAGATGTTAATAACTCAAATCCAAACCGTCTAGAGTTTTGACATTTTGATGAATAGCTTTCTAGACTTTTTATAATGCGTATATACAGCCGTAAATGTGCTTGTGTGTGTGTGTATGAATGTGTTTTAAATAAAAGTGAGATCGTACTCGGTAAAGCTGCAGTTATATTATATATTTTGTAACTGGCCCCTTTCCACATAATTCTTGTCACTAAACACAGATCTGTATAATTTTACGTAGACTGCACAGTATTTTCACTATGCTTTGGATGGCCTTAATCTACTTAATCATCTCTTAGGCATGGACTGGTAGATTTTTTCCCATTATTGTGCTTATTATAAAAAACACTGCTGTGAACATCTTTGGATATATGTTTTTTGTGCACATATCTGATATTTTATATCTGCACATGTACTTAGATTTTAGGATAAATTCCCCCAAGTAAAATCAAGGAGTAGCATTTATTTCCTTCCTTTCTCTTAGTTTTCTCTGTCAGCAGGTCCTCTCAGGCCGACCTCCATTGCTTCTCTCCGTCTCACTGCCACTGCTCAAGTCCAGGCCACTGTCACTCACCTGAACAGTTAGTGTCTCCTCATTTCCATTCTTGTCCCCTGTTTTCCATGCATCAGCTAGAATGATCTTAAAGAGGAAATTAGATAATTGTTATTCCCCCTGCTAAAGCCTTCAATGGCATCTTTGTACATTTAGGATAAAACCCAAATTAATAATAAAACCAAAATTATTAAAGTCCTGGCTGATCTGGCTATATTCCTAGCTCCCAGCACCAGTGTCTGTGAGTACACAATAAGTATTTGAGAGAATAATAAATGAAATTACCAGACCAAAGGGAATTTTATCAGTTTCTGATACATATAACCAAGGTAGCAGCCCTAGGTGAGTGTGCCAGTATCTTCACGTTCTGGCCAGCTCAGGACATTATCAGCCTTTTTAATCTTTACCAATCCGATAGGCAAAAGGTGTTATCTTGTCATATTAATTTATATTTCTTGGATTACTAGTAGAGTTGAATCATTTCTTCATGTGTTTATTGTACATCTCTATTTTTGTGTGAATCAGTCTGTTCGTGTGCTTTGATTTCTTGATGGGATGTTTAGTTTTCTTGTAATGATTTATAATATGTTTTAATAAGTGACCCTTTATAAAGTGCAGACGTAGTGTGTCAGTTCTCTAATGCCGTGTAACGAACCACCTCAGGACCTAGTAAAACGTGTGTGAGTTGGTTGGGCAGTTCTTCTGCTGGTCTGCCCTGGACGCACTCATGTTTTTGTTCCTTGGTTGGGTCCATGTGGTGTGTCTGTCTCTTACTTTGTCATAGCAGCCTTCCACAAGATTGTGCCCCACTGTGCAAGCTCTTCTTAGACCTCTGCCTGTGTCCCGTCCCCTTATGTCTTCTTGGCCAGAGCAAGTCACATGGTCAAGCCTAGGGTCAGCGTGGGAGGAGACAATACACGGATGTATCAGGAGGTGTGATTCATTGGGGGCCGTGATGTAAAATCTACCACATGTATCTCCTAAATTCGTCACTTTTACGTCTGTTTGTTTTGGTATAGACGTTTTAAAATTTCTTGTCAGATCTGTCAGTCTTTACCTTTATAGCTTCTGCCTTTCTTGTCATGTGTTCCCCAACCTAAAGTTATGTGCATATTAATCTACATTTTCTTCTTTTACTTTTCTGGTTTCATTTATGTTAAAATTTAAGCCACTTGGAATTTATTTTGGTGTAAGGGGAAAGGTTAGTATCTAACTGAATATCAGATAGTCATTTGTCAGTGTCATTGTTCAATAATCCGTCCTTTCCCGTCGATTTGAAATGTCACGTTCATTGTGTAGTGAATTCCCATAAATACTTAGTTCTGTTTCTGGACTCTTTAATTATTTGTCTAAGTCTATGCTAGTACCTCACTATTTTAATTACTCAAACTTTATAACTTTTTAAATATCTAGTAAGGGAAGTTACTGTTCATTTTCTTATTTTTCAAAACCATATTTGCTATTTCATTAAATATATTCTTTTCATTTAATGTATTCTCTATTTTAATATATTCGTTTTAGATTCATTTTGTCAATTAAAACAAATCAAGATGAAATAAAAAGGAAATTTACACCCTCATGCCTGTTGAAGTTTTAATTAGAATTGTGTTAAACTAATGGATTAATGTGAGTGGAGGAAGAATTGAGCCTTTTATAATACCAAGTTTTCCATTCTTTTTTTCTCTCCATATATCCGCATTTTTTCTTTGATCTTTAGTCAAGTGCTGCAACACAGTTTCTGGTTTAATAGGTTTGATATGATACTTTTAAAAAAGTTCTTACGTATTTAGAGATTAAACTTTTGGCTCATTTTCACTATGAGTACATCTGTTTTCACTTTTAATTTTATTTAAAATGCATGTGCTTGTAGTTAAACATAAAGCTTGTGTTTTTTTAAAAAAATTTTCCTTCACTAATGAGCTTAATTCCAATGTTGGCGTTTATATTCCTAAGTTTTCTTAGATTTTGAAATGTAATACCTAACAGTTATTGAGTACTTACTGCCTGAAGTATTTTGCATATCAACCATTTAACACTCCTCTGACAGCTTATAAGGGAGGAACTGTTGTAATCTCCCTTTTATAGGTGAGGAAACTGAGTCACAGAGGGTTAAGTGACTTACCCAGGGTCACCAGCTGGTTAGCAGTCAGACTGGGATCCCATCCCTGGTGGTCTGGATGTGAGCCCCATGCTTTTAGCCGTTGCACTTCAGGGCCCCTCTGTGATGGTTAACTTTTATGAACTGAGGTCTATATTTGAATTTTCTAATTGTTGACATATGAGCAAATAGTTTATTTTTGTTTGTGATTTCATCATGTAAGAGTTCTTTATTTTCTGAAAATAATTAGCACAAGAACAAGGCCATCTAGAGTGAATTGAACTAGAATAGGAGCAACATTTCAGAGAAGCAGGGGTAGGGAGAAAAGGCTGATTTGGGTTTAATCTTGAAAAAGGAAACAAAATTATGAAAACATTCATGACATGGTGGCAACTATGTATTAAATTCTTAGAATGGAAGAATGAATCAACTGTTGGTTGCTTTCGTTTTTGCATAATTTTTCTTGAAAAAATGGCAAGATAGCATGAAACTATGTCCTTCATATTATGATGGACTTTTCCAGCATGATCCTTGCGAAAGTCATTTTTGCCAAAATATTCAAGGGCTTCATTCATAAAGCCCAGGGCTTTCCTTAGATTTTCAGATAATTTTCTTTTGACCTCCTGTTCTCTTGTCTTTGTTAGCTGTCTCCATTTTATTAGCTGATTGTATCCGTTAAAACGCTTTCAGCTGCAAGGAACAGACTTAAAGTGCCTAAACATTGAGAAAATTGACTATCATGTAATTGGAAGTCCAGAGGAAGAGTGGGCTACGCCACTCAGTGGCTCGCCGATGTCTTGAGAACTCAGGTACGTTTTGCTGTCTTTAGTGTCTGCTTCGTCTTCACACTGGTAGCAAGCAGGCCTTGGGATTTCTATGCTTCACATTCAGGAGCAGTCATTCTTTGAGAAAAGAGGACGATCTCTTCTTGTGTTCCTCCTCCCCACTTCGGGTACAATTTCCATACAGCTAAATGCATAAATCGTAAGTGTACATACAGCTTGATGAGTTTTTGCTATATATACACACCTGTGTAGCCCCCAACCGGGTCAGGATACAGAACATATTTATCACCCCATTAAATTCCCTCCTCCCTCGTGTTCCTTCCTGTCGGGGGCCCTCTCAAGTCTTCATTTTTGTCAGTGGCTTTGCCGGTGGTTGGAAACTGTTCTCATCATTTTCAGTGATTTCATAGAGACCTGCATCTTTTGGGGAGGTTTGCACTTTTGCTTTGTAGATGATTTGCATTGTGGTGCTTTGTGACTGAAATACCTGCCAATCATGGAGGAGAGACTGACAGGGCAAAGGTGAAATGGACTGACAGAGGCTAATGCTACCTTGGGAAGGATGTTGGACAGGAACTAATTTTCTAAGTGGTTAGTTCACTAGTGGATATTTTTATGGTGGGATTACTTCTGCTTCCCTGGGCAATCTGGCAGCTTATGGGAGTCTGGCAACGAATCATATTAGGACCCCTGAACCTATTTTGTCTTTATTGTATTTTTATGTGTGTGTTCTGGATTCTCTTAATTTATTGCATTGGTTTATTACTCCATCCAATCTGTTGTCCATGCAGCAGTCAGAGAGATCTTTCTGAAGTTCAGATTTGAATGCTAAGTCTCACGTCTGAAGCACTTCCGTGGCTTCCCATTGCTCTTAGGGTTAACACCAAACTCCTTATCATGGCCTACTTCCTGCATGTTCTTCTTGTTCCGTGATTCCAGAGTTAGTAAAATGGCCCAAAAAGATAAATTTTCAAAAACCACTGACAAAAAAGTAAAGATGTGCATAGACACATGCCATTCCCTTATGCTCAGCGTTTAGTGGTGGAGGAGGCATCAGTCAATTTGCAAGAGCCGTGAAGAGCGCTACCTGGTCTCCTGAGGCTAGAGGCTATTTCATATATTTTTGTTTGATTCTTTTCTAAATAATGTCGTCTGCAAATAATATTTAAAAATTTCCTCTGGTATGTGTGCCTTTTGGTCACAGCAGATTGCCAGCGTTCTTTTGTATTGCTTTAGTGTTGTTCTGTTCATCTATTATGTTGTTCAGATCATCTGCTTTAAGGGAAATCCCTCTCAATGTCACCTTTTTATGTTTCTCTGGATGTGGAAGTTTTTCTAGGTGCTTTTATTTTGGGAGGAGATAAGTTTAATAGAATCATCATTGGCTTCAAAGTCATTCTGCCATTTACTGGCTCTGAGGCCTTGGCTGTCGCAGCTCTTAGTTTCTTTCTCTGCAAAACAGGATCCATAATCCATTGCCTTGTTGTGCGGTTTGCCATAATGCATTTAGAGGATTTATGGGTTTGGTGTATTCTGTTTATTGTTTTCCTTTGTTGCGCCGTAAATAACTTTTTTTTAAAGTGAGTTCAAGCTCCTGAATGTTCTTTTGCCTTTTTTTCTTTAACTTTTAATCTGAAAGGTGTCTTTTCTGTTTTAAAATTTAAGATGAACCTTTGCATTAAAAAGCAGACCCCCTGACCTGTGGAACTGTCATTTGCATCACGAGGAAGAAGTCCCCTTTCTCGCCCTGCAGCCGCCCCAGTTCTCTCACTCTACTGTCCCTTCATGATGCTTGGTCCTGGCTTGGTCAGCTGTTGCTAGCCTTCCTCCTAAAAAGCCTGTGCCCCGTGGCACACAGAAGAGATGTCTCAGCTGGGCATTCAGGGCCCACAGAACATTCCAGCCTTGCCTTTCAGTACTGCCCACGTGAATTCATTTCAGATGGTGTTTATTGTTCCCCAAAGGCACTGAGGGATTTTGGTCTCGTTACTTTTGTTCTGTTTTCTGGAAAGCTGCCTTCTTTTTGCTCACTCAGTCTCACTTTTGCTTCAGTTTCCCCTTCTAGTTTATGTCTTTAGTGATCACTCCAGGCTAATTCTCTGTCTTAGGGAACTCACAGCATCTGTTGACTGTCCAGTTCATTTGGTACTTCAGAGTAAATTTCCCCTCAAAACATGAAGTGTAAGCTGCTTTTACTCATGGCCCTTTTCCCTGAGCACTTTGTAACATGCTGGGTACAATCAGGGACTTCCAATAGCTTTTTAAAAATAAATTAAGAAACTAAAGTGGACGGCCTAGTTGCAGAGTGGTTCAGTGTGCACAGTCCACCTCGGCAGCCCAGGGTTCGCAGGTTCGAATCCCGGGTATGGACCTACACGCTGCTCATCAAGCCATGCCGTGGTGGCGTTCCACATACAAAATAGAGGAAGATTGGCACAGATGTTAGCTCAGGGCTGACTTTCCTCACCAAAAAAAAAAAAAAAAAAAACACAAAACGAAACTCATGATTATTGATTGTTTTAGCCCTTCCCATTTTAATTCTGTAGGTAAATCATCTAATTTTCAAACATATTAGGACAGTATTTTGAACGATTTTATATTAAGCACAGTATGTTTTTATACCCCTTTAATGAAGTTATATAAAGGTATGAATAAATGAGAAAATGAAGATGTCATGGTGTAAAATCAGATTAAAAATTTTAGTATGTGCTTGAAAGTATAAGAAAAACACATCAAGTGTGTGTCTCTGTGTGTATGTGTATGTATGTTTTTTCCCTGCCTGGAAATCTTGTACAAAATAAGTATCCTGTCACCCGATCAGCAATCCTGTTTCCCTTTAACACATTAACTGTTTTAGTTCTTTCTGTCTGAGTCTATAAAAAGTACTAAAATTAAAAGCTAATTCAGTAAGGTTTTTATACACATCATGGGTATACAGATTATGAAGTAGGCAGTTTATTTTTTGTGACCTCCACATTTACTCTTTTCCTGCCTCTGTTTTCCCAAATGCTCCCATAATTTCTGGCAGTTAAGGTCCTCCAGAGAAATAGAACCAACACTTATTTATTTATGTAAAGGAATCGACTCTCACAATGGTGGGGCCAGGAAGTCTGAAGTTTGTGAGGCAGGCCGGCAGCCTGGAGACTCGGACAGGATTTTTGTTACAGTTTTGAGGCAGAATTCCTTCCTTGCCTCTCTGGCTTCTGATGTTTGCTGGCAATCCTTGGTGTTCCTTGGCTTGTAGATTCCTCAGTCCAGTCTCGGCTTCTGTGGTCACATGGCTGTCCTCTCCCTGTGTGTCTCAGTCTTCCCATGCTCTTCTAAGGAGACCGGTCATATTGAATTAAGGGCCCAACCTGCTCCAGTATGACTCATCTTAACTAATTACATCTGCAATGACCCCGTTTCCAAGTAAGGTCCCATTCTGAGATCCTGGGGGGTTAGGACTTCTACGTTAACTCTTGCTTGAGTTTCTCATTGGAGTGTGGATCACAACTTTGGCCTCATTCACCTCTCACTTTAATCAGATGGACTAACTGCCCCAGGTGACAGATACAGAGGGAGATATGCATATGCATATATTAAATATAAATATATGCAAAAAAATCTATGATAAAGCTACTGGAACTAATAAGTGAATTTAGCAAAATTGCACAGTACAAGATCAACACATAAAAATCAGTTGTCTTTCTATATACCAGCAGTAAACAATCTGAAAAGGAAATTAAGCAGTTCCATTTACAGTAGCATCTAAAAGAATAAAATACCTAGGAATAAGTTTAACCAAGGAGGCAAAAGATTTGTATACTGAAAATTATAAAATATTGCTGAAAAAAATTAAAGAAGACCTAAATAAATGAAAACACCTGTGCTCATGGATTGGCAGACTTAATATTCTTAAGATGACAGTATTACCCAAAGTGATCTGCAGATTTTTAATACAATCTCTGTCAGCATCCCAAAGGCAATTTTTTGCAGAAGTAGAAAAACTCATCCTAAAATCGTGTGGAATTTCAAGGGACCCCAAATAGCCAAAACAATCTTGAAAAAGAACAAAGTTGGAGGACTCACACTTCCTGATTTCAGAACTTATTGCAGAGGTACAGTAATCAAAACTGTGATACTGTTTTGTGTGGCGCTATAGACCAATGGAATAGAGAGCCCAGAAGTAAGCTCTCACATGTATGATCGCTCGATTTTTGACAAGGGTGCCAAGACCATTCTCAGTGAAAGGATGATCTTTTCAACAAATGATGCTGGGAAAACTGGATATTGCTAGTTCTTTTGAAAGAGAGTTTAGCATTTCTTCCTGCAAGCCTCCTTCTAAATCAGGGTTTCTCACTCTCGGGACTGTTGATATCTGGGGCCGGATAATTCTGTGTGTGGGGCTGTTCTGTGCATTGTAGGGTCTTCAGCAGTATCCTGGCCTCTGTCCACCAGATGCTAGCAGCTCACTCCTAACCGTTCCCTCTAGTATGACAACCAGATGTCTCTAGACGTTGCCAAAGGTTGCATTGGGGGAAAATCACCCCAGTTGAGAACCACTACGCTAAATTCTATTATTCAGGAACTACAGGATAACTTTTATAAGTTTAAAAAATATGTTCAAATACTTAAAACATTTAAATATTTGATGTTTAAATGAAAAAGGTGACACTTGTGCTGTTTCCTACTTTTATTACAAGAATCTTGTATCTTTTTGGTTACTTTGACTTTAGCCTGGTAACCCAACCACGATTTATAAACAGTGTTTCAGAAAAGAAAATCCTCCCTGAAAATCAGTGGATATTAGCCCATTTGTAAGTTAGGAACTACCTGAAGATGAAAAATACCGGCTTTTGCATTTTAACAAGTGAAATAAAAAAAAAAAAACACTTTCAAAGAAATTGTTGTATTTCATTGTTAGTTCAGTGTAAATATTTAAAATAAATTTAACTCATTGCTTTTAAAGATAGTTTTGTGATTAACTTTTGTGTCCCAAAGACCCCATAAATTTTCCTCATTGTTCCGGAGGCCCAATGCTTGAAGATCCCACACATGCCTGGCTTTCAGTCCCAGCATCTCTGATCAGGGCTAACCTTTGGGTAACCTTTGCGCACACTGGATACAAACCAAGTGGGCTAGCCAATTGCATATGACAACTTTTAATATGCTCTATTTATGTAAAATAAGTAGACATTTGATAAATAATAGCTGTTATTTGTTCTGCATTTAAAGACAGGCCAGGCAACTTGCTGAGTGCTTCACATGAGTCATTTCATTTAGTGGATTAGAATAAGCCGGGAGATTGGTGTCTTCATTGCTCTTTTCCACTGGGGTAAACCAAGACTTAGAATGCTTAAGTGACTTGGCTCCAGTCGCAGAGTTGGTTAATGACAGCTGAGATACAAAGTCCTGCATAATTCCAAAGGCCTCACTCTTAGAAGTCTGTCCGGCCTCTAATTGCTTTACCTTTCAGTGCTGTTCTCAGATTTCATCTTCCGTTCTCAGCATCGGTCACATCCAATGTTATCTCCACTCTCATCTTGGAGTTTGGACTGGAAGTGGTAGGAAAGGCTGCAGATTGGGCTGCATTGTGTAAGGCTTTGAATGACAGGTAAAGTAATGAAACTAATGTGCTATGTACTTCTTTACATTATTTTTTTCCAATCCTTACAGCTACTCTGCAGGGGGGCTGTTATTATCCTCATGAACGACCTTCCTTGAGAGTATGTGGCTAGTAAGTGATGGGCCCTGGACCTGAACCTAGCACTGTCTTGCTTCCATACCTCTGTGTGTTTTTGTCTTCAAAATGATTCAGCCTTTTCCGGTAGCTTAATGACTTCCAGTTTGTGGGCTCTGGAGGCAGCTGTGGGATTATTTTAAAGAGTACTTGAACCCATGTGGGTTCATCAAGCTTTGTAATCCACAAACGCCAGCCTTCATATGCATTATATGTCAAGTATATGTAGATGCTGTTATGATAATGTACAGATTAATTTAAAAGTGCTTTTAAACCACATTTTCTCAGTCAACCTATATTGAAAGTAGAATTCATGAATTTAAAGGGCCTTCTCATCTTCGAAAAGGTTGAGAACCGCTGTTGTAAATTGATTTTATCTCTGTTTAATCTATTTCTTAGGTGGGGCTTGGCAGTCATTTAACTTTCTCAAAAGAAAGGAGGAAATCTCAAAACAGTGAAAGCATTTAAAGCTATCGCAGGAATAACTGCAAACTTTAATTTTTTGTTCTTTACATGAAGTAGAATTCTGTAAAAAAAAGACAAAATTTGTGAACTGTTACTAGTTGCCTACATAGGCAATCCATAAAAATAGTAAATAAATTTTAAGTAGCAGAAAATTTAAATTGTTAGGGAATTATAGCCCTTGCTTATAAATTATGATTTTTAGAAAATAAACTGAAAGGATCCAATTACTTCTTTTAAATTATGAAACAAAAGATGTGTGGGTATGCTATTACCTAGGAGTTCTAAAAAACCAACTCTTGCAGATGATGCTTCTAAAAGTAATGTGTCCAAATTGAGTATCGGTTTTTTGCTAGTACATAGAGAAACACTGAGAAAAGGCATACCTGTACCATTCAAGTTGTAAATAGGCTGGAATTTGGGCTTGTGATTTTAGAGTTTTAGAATTTATATCGTTAGACTTCTGACGTTGGTGGTAGCCCATGGGAATTTGTTTTTGCTTACTTTCTCAGCCTTGATGGGGTTAATTGAGCCTTGGCGAATCAAGAAAAGGAGTTCTGGGCTGTTTTCAGACTGCAGAATCTTGTTGCTATGCAACAAACATTGTCAGTCAGTATAGGGTATAGTAAATTGGTATTCTCTGTCCCTTTTTACCACATGCTCATTTTGTAATCTGAGAAAAGTGGTTTTGGGCTATTTTGCAAGGTTTTATTTTAAAACAGGCATTTTAAAGATTTTTGTTGCTTTTTGTAATTGGTTACATTTAAAGTCTGTGGAGTCTCTCTGTTCTTCTGTAGAAGATAAACTAAAATGCTTGTGTTCAAGGAAAGGGTTTTATAGATCTGTTTCCAGGTTGTTTCAGGTTAGAGTAGTATTTTTGTTTTGTGACTAGAAGTGGGGTGATACTGCCAATTTCCAATGAGTGAATTTTTGCTAGAAAATTCAAGTTGAGTAACTTGAACATCAGAGCTTTACCGTAGCACTACAGATTATTTTGAAATTTCATTTTGAAAAGCGTGGACCCAGAAGTTGCTATCAGTATCCCTTGTTTGATAAGATTATTTTTAGAGGAGTTCTGAACTTGTATGGCGTCTCATTTAGAATCTGGTAGTTCGTTTTCTTTCAGGAGAAATTAAAATGTTTTAATAGCAAATGGGTGTGGATAATAGCCCTTTTCTAAAAAAGTATGGTAAAATGTATAACGTAGAATTTACCAGCTGAACCCCTGTTGTGTGTGCAGTTCCGTGGCACACGTTGCGCGACCGTCAGCTCTTTCCATCTCCAGAACTGAGTAACAGCTCTTTGTATCCACTGAGTAGCCCAGCCCAGGCTGTCTTCTAAACGCTTTAGATAAATGAACTCATTTGATCTGCATATCAGCGCTGTGAGGTAAGCACTTCTCTTCTGTCCAGATGAGGAGACTGAGGCACAGAGAGAGGAGCACACGCTGGTTGTGAGTGGAGCCAGAATTCAACCCCGGCCTTCCCGCGCTTCTGTGCTCCCAGCCACTTATGTTGTGTTGCCCTCTTTTGGAATTAATTACTTTCTTTTCTGTTTGGTAGTAAGAGCAACAATTAAGAAAATTTTTTTGGGTAGCTTTTTCAAGTAATGTTAATATACTTTAACAGTGTTGAACTGTTAATGAATTTAGTTTGGCCATAAATCCCTGTAATATTTTGGATATTTTTTCCATAAGTATTTTAAAAGGATACAGTGTGTATTATTTAGTTTTATGCTTAATTGTACATAAAATGATATATGTTATGGTAAATCATATGAAAAGGATTTAATTCCCCTTTCAGTTTGTTTCTGGACCGTTTTCCACGATGGTCCTTCCAGTAGAGTGTACAGAGAATGTAAGTTATTTTCTGACAGTTTCATGTAAGTAGATAGTAAGGCACATTGTTATTAGAGAATTCTAAAGTGATGCCATCGAATGTCCAGAGCCCACTGGCATTGGATCTGCTGCTTCTTCGTATGTTCTGAATTCATGCCGTCTTTTTCATGGATAGTCTGGAGTTAATTGTGGTATTGGCACTCCAGAATAAGGAGCAGTGGGCAGGAATGAAAAGGGAGAAAAGCAGTGCACGGTGTCATTTGAACTTTGAGTTGACGCAAAGGGATGGCTTTTTGCGAACTCCGCTTTCTTTCTGCTAGGTACCATATCCCTGTTCTCATTTTAGCTAGAGAACTTATGTTTCCCTCGACCCTCCCCTTCTCCCTGAATATTCTGGTAGATCTGCGGTGAGAACCCTGGACCTTGATCCTCCCTGAGTTTTCATGTTCCCATCCTGATCAAACAGATTTACTTTACAGTCAGTTTGCTTTTCATTTCTCTTCCCAGTTGTACCATCTTTTAAAAAAATTTCCTCTTTTTATTTTTGTGCGTTTGTATACACGTTTGATTATACTCCACACAGTTTTTGCTTTGTTCACTTGATATGTTTTGCATTTTCTATGCTTTGAAAAAACTCAGAATTTTATTAGTTGCATATTTCACTGTAATTTACCTATTTCCTTTTAAATGGCTATTTACATGGTCTAAAGTGATTTTGTATAATGAATAATGTTTCATGAACCCAAAGGGTTTTTTTCCTCCTAATTGCAGACTAATTTCTTAAGATAGATTTCCAGAAATAGTGTTAGATCTCTGAAGAAATAGAAACAGTTTTAAGAGCTCTTGAATCATATTGCCAAATGCTTTCCAAAAGTGTTGTACCAGTTTTCATGCCAGCTAGCAAATATATGGAGTGTCCGTTTCCCCACAGCCGGCAGCAGCAGCGAATGTTTTCACGTTGACCTTTCAGTCTAAGACTTGCCTTGTGGCTGTGTTGAGCTTTGTCTTGAATTACACCTAGAATTGTCATCCTGGTCGGGATGGGACTGGAGAGAAGGGAGGCCTGGCTACTACGTTCTGCTCCTTAAACTGCTTTTCCAGTTCGGTTTTGGGACAGCCGCCGCCCAGGTAAGGTTTCACGAAACGCTCTACTCTTTTGGGTGCATGAAGTGACTTCCCTCCTCTGCGTTTCAACCCCCTAAATTATTTGGTAAGTTGAATGGTACGGGACAAAGGAGAGTGTGTTTCAAATGACATTTCCCTTGAAAGTTGGGGCAGGAAAAGCATTGGCTCCCTCCTTCAGCCTGCCAGTGGGCTCCATGGGTCAGTGGAGGTGTCTGAAAGCAGGTCAGTGGCCACCTTGTCCAGGGCATGCCTCTCACCTGTAGCCTGGGTTACTGCTGCTGCTTTAGCTAGAAAATCATTGTTTAGCTAGAAAATCATTAACAACTCTGGGGGTAAAGAGGCTTCTACGTAAAGACTTGTCGTGGAATTCAGATAGACTGAGTACTGGTAGAAATTTTTCCCACCAAATAGAAGAGAGGTCAAGGGAGAGCATCCCAGAAAGGCGATAGTCTGGAGGCTTATCTGGCTGCCTCTGACCTCACACAGCCGTTCAACACTGGTCACCATCCTGGCCTCCAACCACTTTGACTTGAGTGGTTTGTGCTCTCCGGGTTCTCTCCTTATCTCATTGGCTGCATTGCTTGGTCCTTCCCTGCCTTTTCTTTCTGTTTTCCCCTCTGACTTTCATCCCCCCCCACCCCCCCCACCCCGTCTGACTGAGCTCCTGGGCTTTCCCTGCTGTGCGCTCCTGATTCCCGCATTTCCATTTCTGGCCAGCACTCTTAGGAGCTCCAACTTAATTAATTTTGTGTAACTCGTAGGCCCCTTATATATCCATGTCCAAATCTGAGTGTGTGATATGTTCATACAAATTTATGCTTACGATAAATAGGTATTTCAGTGACAAGGTTCCCTCAGATTTTCAACTATAAAAATAACATAAGGGGCTAAATGATAAATAATACCAATATAAGATTTTGTAATATTGAAATGAATGTCCTCTGCTCTCATTTTGTGACCTTTAGATGCCATTATTTTTATTCTGGTAAGCCAAAAGAAAGTTTACCTATTTCCTTCTGAATAACTGAGTGTGAAAATTATTATTAAAAGATTTTACTCGTGTGAGCTCGTCTGTGGTATATATCTGTGCCATGAAATACCACTCCTTTTCCTCAGTTGAGTATTTTGTATTCAGTAATTTGAACTATTGCATGGTGTACAGCCTGCTCAATCAGCAGTTGAATTTTGTCAGTATTGATGCCTTTGTAGAGCATTGCCTGCTTATTTGACTATTATTGTATTTTTGCCCTTGTAAAAATGAGGGGAAAAGTAGAAGAAATTTCATGTTAATAACACAGTTGGGTAGATATGGAAGTCTCTAGCTATTCCAGAAGAGGTATTTCTTCAGTCTCAGTGGGACTGGACCCTATTTGTACGTAAGCCAGTTGTCTGTATCTTGTATCAGACAAGATAATTTTGTTATCACTGACGGAAACTCAAGTTAGCTTAAGAAGGACCCTTTTATAGCTTCCGTCATCAGAGTGAGCGCTCCCAGGGCCAGGGCAGCTCCAGGACCTCAGGGTCGACAGGAGAGCGAGCCAGTTTGGTTCACTAGGAGTAACTCTCTCTCTCATCTTTGCTCAGCTTTATTTGTTGTCCCTGCAGTCTTTCTTCAGATGGTTTTTCTATTCTTCCAGTTTTTGTAAATTGAAGTCAAAGACTGTTTTCTGTAGTCTTCAGGTAGAAAAATCCTGGATTACGACTGGTGACCAGCCCTGGTTGGGTCATTGTCCCTTCTTCCCCAGTGGGCGATGGGGGTACTGTGATGAGCCCCAGTGGGTGGTGGGGAATGAACACTTTTCTGAAGTGAGGGAAGGAATGTTGGCAGCAGATATCCGTTATGATATCCAACTAACAAGGACAGTAGCAAAATTAAGTTAAATACACAACATACAGGAAACATCTCTAAAAGGTAAAGTCTGATGATGGAAGAAGTTGGAGATTAATGTTTTAGTGATCTGTTGGACTTATAGGACAGGATTCTAGAGCTTGTTAAGGGACGTAACTTGCAACACTCCTTTCCTTTACAATAATAAGAGAAGGCTGGGGTTCACCTTCATCCTAAGAAAATTGGTAGGACAGCGTCTCACTTCTTGTGAAGTCTCTGAGCAATTAAAAAAAAATCACTTCTGTCTACTAAATATTGCTGTAGGTAAAAACTAGAATTGGAGGCGAGAATTATTTAGAAAATTAATTTTATCTGCACTTTATATTTACTTTATCTTGTTTTAAGTGATTGCTTGTACCTTAGTTTTTAAAACTAAACATTCATCCCCTAAGTAGGCATTTCATATTTTTTGGCTCTTGGAATGAACCCTAATTTTTAAATTAAGACTACTGCTCAGCTCCTCCACCTTCTGCTTTCAGGAACGGGTTCTGTGTGAGAGTAGGGACACTGGAATTGCACGTCTGAGTGTTCCATGTCCACATTGCTGACCAGAGTGCTCCCCCATCACATATCAGCCTAAGGGAGGAGCCACTGCACGTCCCTCAGGGTCAGGGGGCACTTACATCTCAGCTTTCTCCCTTATTTGGTGATGCAGGGCCGTACACACCGCGTAAGATTGTGGCCTGGGAACAATCAACCCTGTGACAGCTGTCACAAGTATCAGGATCCCAGAGTATTTCCTCTTCAGGGGACCTTAGTCTTGGCCTTTTCATTCCCTATAGCAGGGTCCAAATGTTGAGGAAAACAGAACGTCCTTTCATTGCTAGGACAGATTGTCTAACCTCCACTAAATTATGAAGATTTTTTAACATTTAAAGTTTCTGTATTTTCCAAGAGATTTGTTAATGGAAGTATCCTTGTCCTTTGGATTTACCGGTAAAATTTTGGGGTTTTGATTGCTGATAAAAAGACTTGTTATTTCCTTTCTTTTTTCAATTGCGGGTTAATAATACAGGTGTTCTTTAGAAAAGCTAACCAACACAAAAGAGTTAACCCCCAGACTGAGCCCTTGAGGAAGTATTTTACTAATACGAAACAAAACAAAGAGAAACTGGGAAAGATAGTTTAGAAAACAAATCAAAGGGACTAACTTACTTTGCTAATTATAGGTAAAATATGAAAAAACTTTGGGCAATAGAATATAAATACTAAACACAAGAAGCATATGTCCCTAAAAACAGATAGAAAACCCCTCCCTTTTTGTTTTATCTTGTTCTTTTCTCTAAGCCTATTTTTTCAGGAATCTCTTAAATCCGTCCTAAGACCTCTAGTGTCTTGAAAGTTCTGGGCTGCTTTTCTTTCGGATTTTCATGTAATCCAGAATCTTTTATGTAATATAAAAGTTCTTCTACTTCTAAAACTTAACTCGCAAGGTTTTTTGCTTTAAGTAGAGAAGACTTCTGTAAACTGGATGTGTGTTTGGGATTTCTCTTTAAAAGTGTATCTTTTTTTTTTCCTCCTTTTTGTGGTTTCTTGCGTTTAAATTCACCCTTTGAGTGACTTTATGGAGCAGATTACGCTCGGTGTCCCCCAGCCTCCAGCCTTTTCCTGAAGGCTCTCCTTGCATGTTTGAGGCTTGTAGTTATGTCATTCTGCCACAGTTTCTCAAACATGGCATACAACTTAAACATTTTAACAGCTTCATTGAGGTATAATTAACATACAATAAATGTCACATGTTTAAAGTGTATAATTGGACAAGTTTTGACATGTATGTGCTCATGAAGCCATCATCGCAATCGAGTTAGTGAACCTATCCATCACCCCCGATTTAAAAAGTAATATACGCATGTCAGCAAAAATTTGGAATGTAGGGAAAAAAAGGGAAGTCACCCATAAACCCTAACACTTAATTTGTGTAATTTTCGGTGTCCTTTTTCATTTAACGTGGTATCATGAACACTTTTCCCTGTTGTTACGGGGTCTTAATAATAGCAAGACTTTTTAAAGAGTTGACCAATGACATGTTGAAACACCCTGTTTACACATCTAACATGACAGTACACAGAATGTTTCATGTTGGGGGTAGAAACAGATTTTCAGCTGCTTTTGAAGTAAGAGAGAGGAAGAAGGTGGCAAGGAGAGCTTGAGTGGTTCTGGGTGTTCCACTCTTTTCCAAAGCAAGTACTCCTGTCCCCAAGGGCTGGGAGAGGGGGTGCAGGTATGCCACCGAGAGCTTGTACGTTGTAATTGAGTGAAACTGAAGCTGTGGGTAAGGGACATGGTAAATGAGAGTGCCTAGTTGGGATATATTCAGCTGTTAAAGGCCCATGTAGCGTATGGGAAAAGTTTGAATTTTGAAATTCAGTTTAATTCAAATGAAATAATTTAGGAAAAAACAATGAAGAACTCGGTAGGTGGAGTGTCAGGAGCCTCATGGTATATATGTAAAGTAATCTCAATGATTGATGGAGATAGATTTACTTATTTTTTACATATGCACATTTCTTTCTTTTTTCCCAGCTTTATTGAGATACTGTTGGCGTGTATGTAACTTTACGAGGTACACTGTGATGATGTGATGCATGTGTGTACTGTGTGAAATGAATACCACAATGAAGTTGGTTAACATCTACATCCCCTCACATAAGTACCTTTTTCTGTGTGTGTAGTGAGAACATTTAAAATCTATTTTCTCAACAGCTTTCAAGTATGTAATACAATGTTGTTAATTATAGTCACCATGCTGTATATTAGATCCCCAGACCTTATGCATCTTATGGCTGGAAGTTTGTCCCTTTTGACCAACATCTCCCCATTTCCCCCACTCCACAACCCCTGGCAACCACCATTCCACTCTCTGTTTCTGAGGACAGCCTTTTTAGATTCCACGGATTAAGTGAGAAGATACAGTATATTTGTCTTTCTCTGTCTGGCTTATTTTACTTAGCATAGTGCCAAGAGGTAGATTTAAAGAGATAATGCTCATGGCCATACCAGGAGGGTCAGAACGGTGATAAATGTAATGAGAATGGTTACTAGGACAAGTTTAGATAATTGGTAGGAATACGAAGAAATGTTTGGGAAGATTTTTTTTTGAGGAAGATTAGCCCTGAGCTAACTGCTGCCAATCCTCTTTTTTGCTGAGGAAGACTGGCCCTGAGCTAACATCCGTGCCCATTTTCCTCTGCTTTATATGTGGGACGCCTACCACAGCATGGCTTGCCAAGCGGTGCCATGTCCGCACCCGGGATCCGAACTGACGAATCCGGGGCCGCCGAAGCGGAATGTGAGCACTTAACCGCTGCGCCACCGGGCCAGCCTCTGGGAAGATGTTTTTGTGAGTAAAGTAGCATTAGTCTGGTGATGACTCCAGTATGGTGAGATGAAAGACCGTGAGGTGTGAAGTTTGCACCAGCGTTCTGGAATTGGTAATAGGATGATGGCCTTGTCACCCTCCAGAAGAAGATTTTAGGCAAGTTGAAATGCGGCAAGGATTTTCTGGAGAAGATTGGTTTTAATTGAGGACACATTTTATTGTTTGATAGTAAGAGACTGTGCAGAAAAGTGGATTTCCAACAATTAAAAAGGATTGTCCCCACCAGTAGGGAGCTTATCATCTGTTGGCTTAAACCCAACGCACTTTCAGAAAATGAGATAGGGCTGATGGGGGAGTGGGCAGGGGTTGAGGCTCCAGATGGGTAACTGTGAAAACAAGAATGAACCAGGCATCCCAGGTTGCGTGGGAAAGTCGTGGGTTTTTAATAGGGGCCTGGGACTTTTCTGGTGGGTAAGGGGAGAAACCAGGAATGGTCACACTGAAAAAGCTTTCAGAGATAGTAGATCCCATCACAGCTTAATTTCAGATGGTCCCAGCTTTTGAAATCACTTGTTTGTTAGGAGCTCAGCACATGCCTTTCAGTGGAAACTGTGGTCTTGTGAAGGCTGATTAGGTCCTCAAGCCTCAGGCCATTTAATGCATCGTGTCCTTGAGGTGTGTATTATCTTATTAGTTTAACTATATGAAACGTGCTGGTTTTGGAGGTCAAAAAATCATCAGATATTGGCGATTTAATATGGTTTAACCCAGTACATTTGCTTATCACCAGACTCTTTTATGCTTTTTTTTTTTTTTTTGGTGAGGAGGATTGGCCCTGAGCTAACATCTGTTGCCAGTCTTACTCTTGTTTTTTTCTCCTCAAAGCCCCAGTGCATAGTTGTGTATCCTAGTTGCAAGTCCTTCTAGTTCTTCAATGTGGGATGCTGCCACAGCATGGCTTGATGAGTGGTGTGTAGGTCTGCACCCAGGATCCGAACTGGCGAACCCTGGGCTGCCGAAGCAGAGTGCATGAACTTAACCTCTACGCCACTGGGCCGGCCCCTCACCAGACATTTTTGATGTCTATAATTTGTTTGCTTAACAGTAACAATATTGTGCTACAAAATTGACCTGATGGACGTTTCTTACAAACATTCCTCTGGGACCACCCATTCAGTGTTTCAAATTGGGATGCCCAAGATTGAAGATTCCCCCCTCCCCTGGGTGTTGCTCCCTAATCTGCTTTGGGAACAGGGGTTTTCCTCAGTCTCAAGGTTCTGATGGGTCTTCTAACAGTCGTGCTCCCTTCCTCTGTCCCCAGAATAAAACTTACGGAGTGCGGGAGGAAGAGAGGCAAGGCGGGGAGCTGTTTTAGGGTGGTGGTCTTCAAACTGCATTTTTAACAGCATTTATCAAAATCAAAAGAATAGAATAGAAAACATCAGAATGTGTTGCACATGGCAATGGCAAGTACTGTTCCATGAAACGTTCAGGTCTTTGTGTGCATGTGCGCTGGGTTGCAGTATATGCGGTGTGTTTATCACCAGACTCAAAACTTTGACGAATGCTGTTGTGGGGGATGCATTGGTTTGGGTCGGGCATCTCAGGGATTCACAGTATGCCATTGTAGGGGTCCTGGGACTTCCTTCACCTTCTCCCTTTCTACTGGGGGCCGGAATGATAGGCCTTCTCTCTTTCCACTGGTGCCCCAAGCTCCTCCAGACTGCGGCTCACGTCCCTCCTTTACCTGCTATGTGATGAAATATCGTCTAGCACAAGGGCAGAATCCTTTGTTTGTTAGTTTTTAAGGGGCTTCCTAGTAGTTGCTGGGGTAAAGGTAGTTAAAAATAGAAAATGTAAGGCACAGAGGCACCTTTCTTGTTTTTCATTTCAGTGTTGTGAATAGAACATAGAACTTCCTAAGTTGAGTTTTTGTCCAGAAATCCCTGAGGATTCGCCTGTGATTCAGAGAAAACAAGATGAAACAGTGCCTGACATTTAGTAGGCACTCAGTAAATATTTGTGGACTGGATGAAGGAATGGAGAGAGTCCTGAGCACTCGTCTAGGATCCGTGAACTGCTGCTGGTGAGTGAGGACGGTAGGAACAGAGAGGCTATCATCTTCCCCTTATTTCTGTGCTGTGCTCTCTTGGAAGGAGAGCGATAAGGAGAAAGGAATCCCAAATTGGCAACTGGTTGATTAACAGCAGTCCCTGTGGCCGGCTTTGTATCTGGATGGCCATTCGTTTTTAGGAGAGCTGGGTAAGCCATTCATACAGAGCTGCTGCTGGTTTTGTTTTTTAGGGATATTGGCCCATGATTCACTTTTTCTTTCTCCCCAGTTACCGGGGAAGTTGATTGCTGGGGAGGCTGATTGCTTTCAGGGAGCTGTCGTTTTCCTCCTGGGGGATATTTGGATGAGCGTGAGGCTGCTTTGGCAGGGCAGCAGCTGCTCAACAGTCTGTTTGGGGATTAGGTGCAAGTTGGTATGTCGTTGAAATCTGCCTCCTGGTTCCCGAAGTTATGTTCCTTTGCCTCAAGGATAAATGTTTTCCTGCCTGATCCAGTCATAGTCGCTTAGTTTTGTCTGGTAATGTTTCTAACTAATAACCTTTCGCTTTAAGGGAGCTTCCTTGAAAGAGCATTTGATAGCTACTCTGAGCGAATTGAAAATGTTGCTTCTGCCTTCCCTTAGTTTTTGCTCAGAATTTAAGCACAAGTTGGTGGTAGCAGGATGTTTGAGTTAAAAAGTTAGCTGTTTATTATCTAACCACTTTGGTAATGGCGGAGACTGAAGAAGCCTTCTGAATGTTTCGATGGCAGTACCTAGCGAGATTTGTCCATACCTTGTAGTGGAATTTAAGTTCTAACAACCTTTCGAAGTGTTAGTAGTAGAGTTTACTTAGCTGGTTGAATCCTAAGCTTGCTAGTGGGTTGGGGTTGCATACATGGGTCCCTGTCTGACCGGTTCTGGTGGTACTAATTACGCCAAGAGATTACAGAAGAGACTCAATTAATTGCCAGCCTCTGACCATTGCCCACTTAGCGCTGTTCTGTTAAGATCGCTCTGATTATCTGAGTGAATACTTATTTAATACTACAGAAATAAGAACCTGCAGTATGTGCTTTTAATTTGGGTGTATGCTGACCTTTATGTATCAGATAATGTGTCTCAATCCTGAGCAGGATCTTAACAACCCCAATCTCTATTTAGGCTTTGCCTTCAAGCTCAGTATGCTCGAAGGTCTTTTGTTTTATCTGGAAGGTTTTTTGTGATATCTCTGAGCCTGGAAGAGTAAGGTCCAAGGATTCGGAGGTGTATTTGCATGTTAAGTTTGGTGGTATCTTTGTGAGTAGAATTTAAATTCACTTTTAGAGTTGATGACACAGTCGTCAGTGGACTGGTAAATTTCATCTAACTAGAGAATCACAGACGCAAATGTCCTTTTGTTTCTGATGTCCCAGGTTGCATTTGGTGGCCTGAGCTCAGCGGATTTTCAGCACTTAAGCTGGGCAGTTTCAAACCTTGATGGAGTGGGTGGGCTCCGTTTTCTGAATGACTAGTAGAAATGTGACAGTAAACTTTGAGTGCTTGTATTTTATTGGAGTCTGGAATTATCTCTTCCAAAGAGTGGTATCACTTTTGATTCTTGAACATCTCAACCAACTCTTCTCTTCAGAAAAGGATATTTTTCTCTTCAATTTTTATATATGGATACCATGTAAATATAGTTGTAAATACTATATATAGTTATGTTCTTGTGAAACTGCATTTCAACTACAGATCAACAGAAGAGTAAATGTAGTTAGGCTGCTTTTCTAGTGTATTTTAATTTGAAATCACTTATATTGGTAAAATTAAATTTATTTAGTTTTTTTCTAAGTATTATTTAATATTGGCATACTGTTTCCAGTGAATTCTGAAATAATTCTCATGCCTTAGATGTGACTCTGTTAACATATTACAGGGTTTGTGTGTGGGGGGAAGGGCATGGGGTGATGGAAGGGGGGAAGGTTATTAAGTATCTTATGGGAGCAGAAATTTGAGACAGGTGTCTAAGCTTCTGAAAATAGATAAGATATGCCTCATAGCGTATCTTCACTTCATAGTGGGCTGGAGCATTATCCTTTGTCAGGAAGGATTTATAATTAGTGATTTTTGTTGTTATGACTGAAAACCAGACCCTTGTCTTGACTTTAGGGAATACCCAGCAAAGTTCTATATTTTCTTTGGCTTGATAAGTGATATTTGCCCATTGAAGTAGTTTTATATTTAAAATAGCATTAAAAATATAAAAATAGATGTGCTTATTATAGAAAATTGACAAAGCATGGAAAAGAAGGAACAAGTGAATAGGTCAACTAGTATTTATTAACCTTACAAATACTTGTTATTACTGCCAGGCACAATTTTCTGGCCTGGGGCTATGTAGGTCTCTGTACTCAGGAGGCCCACGTTCTGGTAGGGGATGGAGGGGAAAGATGTACCAAAAAATCAGTAAGTCTGGTATTATCAGGTTGCAATAAGTGCAAAGAAGATAAATGGGTGGTGGAAAAAGATGGGGGAGGGGGTGCCCCAAGACCTGACTTGATTGGCATGGTTAAGGAAGTCCCTTCTTGGGGATGAGGTCTGAGTTGACCAGAAAGATGAGGAGGTAGTCATGTGGAGATAAGGAGGAAGAGCATTCCAGATAGAAGGTACGGCAGGTCCAAAGGCACGGTGATGAGAGTGAGGTTGGTTTGTCCAAAGAGGCAGGAAGGGGAAGAAAATAAAGCGTCCGTGGCAAACCCACAGTAAACATACTTTGAGTCTTTTTTGATGTATAGTTTGGCTTGTGTTCATAGAATTTGTATTCTGCATTTATCCCATTTGCTTCATAATGTAAATGTTCCCCCATTTCACAATGAAGGCCTTTAGTATACAGTTTTAGTTTTGGCATAATTGATTTTGTAATTGTGTCATGATTTACTTACCCATTCCCTGATAGTTTGGCATTTAGATTTTCTCTTTCTTTCTTTTTTTTTTGTTATTATAAATGTTATAATTTGAGCACTTTTGGATCTAAAGCCTTTTTTTTCTTAGGGTTGGTTCTCAGAAGGAGAAATATGAACTGGGGCAAAGATATGAATATTTATTATTTATTGCCAAAATAGTTTGCAAAATGGATTGTTTTTAGTTTGTGTTTCAATTACCAATGAATGCTTGCTGTATCCTGACCTGCATTATCATCTTTTTCTTTTGAAAACTTTTTTTTTATTGTGGTAAAGTACATACAACATAAAATTTACCATGGTAACCATTTTAAAGTGTACAATTCAGCGGTGTTAAGTACATTCACTGTGTTGTGCCCCTACTACCACTGTTTGGTTCCAGAACTTTTTCATCACCTGGAATGGAAGCCTGTGCCTGTAAGCAGTCACTTCCCCCTCCCTCCTCAGCCTCTCAGCCCCGCAGCCCCCAGCCCCTCGCAACCACTAATCTGCTTTCTGTCTCTATGGATTTGTCTATTCTGGGCATTTCATATAAATGGAATCACGGCCGATGTGGCCTTTTGTGTGTGGCTTCTTTTGTTTAGCCGAGGTTTCAAGGTTCACCCATGTCGTAGCAAGTGTTAGTACTTCATTCCTTTTTATAGCTTCGCCCTTTCTATTCCATTGTTTGGTGTGTCTGTATTTGCCACATTTTGATGATCCGTTCATTTGTAGGTGGCCATTTGGGTTGCTTCTTCCTGTTGGCTATTGCGAATGGAGCTGCTATGAACATCGATGCCCAAGTACCTGTTTGAGTGCCTGTTTTCATTTTCTCTGGGTGTTTACCTAAGGAGTGGAATTGCTGGGTCATGTGGTAGTTCTCTGTTTAACTTACTGGTGACCCACCAAACTGGTTTCCACAGCTGCACCATTTTACACTCCCGCCAGCAATGTATGAAGGTTCCAGGTTCTCCACATCCTCTGCCAACACTTGCTATTTTTGTTTTTCCTGAGTGAAGTGGTATCTTATTGTGGTTTTTGATTTGCATTTCCCTAATCACTGATGATGGGCATCTTTTCATGTGCTTGTTGACCATTTGAGTATTATCTTTTTTCAATTTGAAATTTTTGTTGAATATTACATGTGTAACAGGTACAGAAGAGTACCCCCTGTCGTAAGCGTTCCCCTCAGTTTTCACTAACTCAGTAGACCCATGTAACCACCACCGACACCAAGAAACAGAATCCAGCTCCTCTCGTGCCCTCCTACGGTCTCAGCCTCTCCCCGAACGGTAACCACAGCGCACCTTTAAAAACATAGTTGAGTTAGTTTTGTCTGTTTTTGCACTTAGATAAATAGAATCACACAGTATGTATTCTATAGCAAGCTGCTTTGGCTCAATGCTGGGTTTGTCCTGTTCGTGCACGTCGTTCCTGTTATTCCATCGTATGAACTGCTAGTTTGCTGATGTAGTCGGCTGTTGGTGAATATTTGCATTGTGTGCAGTTTTGGGATCTTGGAATCTTATGAACATTCTCGTATTTGTTTTTTTCTTGAGTATATGTGTGGGGGTCAGATTTGGCTTTTGTAGTGGTTATACCAGCTTCAGTTTTAGTCTTATTTTTACAACGTTGCCATTGGTCTAAGTATTTCCTCTACTTTGTTGGTTGGTTCTTTTTTTCTTTTCAGTTCTCTTTTGGATATAGAGAAGTTTTAAGTGGTTTTGTTTTTCCATTCTTTGGTTTCTTTCAAGTTTAGAAAATGACTCCTCCATCTAGAGTTTTGAAATTGGAAGGTAGCTCTCTGAGCCAGATAATCTTGGTATAAAGTTGAAGACTAATGAAATGTAAGCATACTTGAAAAGAATGAGAATATTTTCTGACCCAGGGACCTGGGGTTGCTTTGTTTTCTTATTAGATTTTAAGAATGTCCTCCAGTGTTTTTATAGTAATTGTAAAAATCACAGATTTATTTTTAATCCCACCGTGGCACCAAAGTGACTTATTGGGGCAGGAATCAATATTACTTTAATTCTTTGGTCTTTGAGCTCTACTAATGTTCTACTCCTTGAATTACTTTCTTTTAAAATTACAAAATAATGCATATATGTTATACAAAATTTGAAAAATACAAAAAATTACAGTTACGAATCGCTTAATGTTGTTCTGAGAAATGCGTTGTTAGGCGATTTTGTTGTTGTGTGAACATCACAGAGTGACTTACACAAACCTAGATGGTACACCCTACTGCACACCTGGGCTCTATGGTAGTAATCTTAGGGGGCCGTTGTGTCTACGTGTTGTATGTTGATGGAAATGTTGTGGTGTATGACTGTAACACCTCTACTCCAGAAAAACCACTTTTGGTGTGTTTACTTTCTATTTTTTTTTTTAAGCAATATTGGTTTTCTGTTAAACATAATCTTCTGTGGTGTGATTTCCCCCTCAATAATGTACTGTGAATACTTTCCTCTGTAATGAAATATTATTCTAAAGCATGATTTTTTAAAATAAAAGCATGATTTTAAAATTTAATTTTGATCAAAGTAGTACAAAGTTTATAAAGTCAAATAGTTCTGCAAGGCTTAGAATTAAAAAAAAGAAAAGTCCCCAGCCGTGTTCCTTTCCCTTGTAGAATCCAACTGTCCAGAGGGACCACTGTCCCCTTTTACTGGTTTCTTCTGCAGTCTTTTGGTCTTCCCAGATAGTGTGCTTAAACCAACATTTCTTGACTTGCTCCAATTTTTAGACTTTATCTCTTGACTTCCCACTATGGAAGATACAGAATTAGTTTGTTAACGTTGCCTCCTTCCCCATCATGCGTACTTTTCATCTTCTGGATGTGGTTATATGACAAATTTTGGTTAACCAAGTTTGCATTATTATGATGACATAAATATTATTTACATCAGAGGCACGTTGCATACCATGACTGCATTTTCTCTTGAAACAACTTTTTATTTTATCTAGATTTTATGAATCTTTATGTTCATTTACTTAGTTTTCCATGCGTTCATCACTTATTCAGTTCCAAACTCTCCTAGTGATGTTCAGCTTTAATTTTGCTTTCAAAATAGTCAAACACATCAGGTAATCTTTCACTGTCTTTACATTTTTTCTTGGATTCCTTTTAATCTTCTGTTCCAGTTTGGACTGGTTGCTTCCCTGGCCAGCTTCTTGTAGTGAAATTTTCACCATCATTATGGGAATTCTCTGCCTTTTTTCTGTGTTGCTTGTAGCTTCCTTGTAAATGAAGGATGGGAAGCAAATTCTTTTAGACCTAGAGTATTTAAGAATATCTTTATTCGAGCTTCCTCTTGGTGGATAATTTGGTTGTGGTTAGAAGCCAAGGTTGGAAATTATTTTTCCTCAGAATTTTGAAGCCACTGCTCTTGTGTCTTTGAGTTTCCAGTGTTGCTGTGAAAAATCTGATATGATTCTCATCCCCAGGCCTTTGTAAGAAACCTATTTCTCCTTTCTGGGAGCCTTTAGGATCTTCTCTTTATTCCTGGTGCTCTGAAACTTTATAGTGATGTGTCTTAGTGTGAATCTGTAAAAAGATTCATTGTGCTAGGCCCTAGATGGACCCTTTCAATCTAGAAACATATGCCTTCAATGCTAAGAAATTTGTATTTTTTTTGGTAATGGACTCCAGAAAGGAGGAACTCTTCTTACGGGGTTTTCAGTCCTTCTGAACCAATTCTTTTCTTCTCTTTCCTTTCCCATTTTCTATCTGTTGTTGTTTTTCTTTATGTTTCAACTCAACTCCAATAAATAAATCCAATAAAGGATTTAAAATTTTTACTGTCTTTGTGTGTGCGTGTGTGTGTGTGAGGAAGATTGTCGCTGAGCTAACATCTCTTGCCAGTCTTCCTCTGTTTTATGTGGGTCGCTACCACAGCGTGGCTTGACAGTTGGTGCTAGGTCCACACCCAGGATCTGAACCTGCGAACCGCGGGCTGCTGAAGCAGAGTGCATGAACTTAACCACTACACCACCAGGCCAGCCCCTACTATCTTTTTTTTTTTTTTAACTTCAAAAGTTTTCTTTTTTAATGAATCTTCCTTTTAATAACATTATTTAGCTTATTTATTTTTTAAAGCTGTATTTATTTATTTATTTTCCTCCCCAAAGCCCAGTACCTAGTTGTATATTCTAGTTGAAAGTCCTTCTAGGTCTGTGTGAGCCACTGCCACAGCATGGCTACTGACAGATGGGTGGAGGGGTTCTGCAACCAGAAACCAATCCTGGGCCAAAGTGGAGAGTGCCGAACTTTAACCAGTAGGCCATCAGGGCTGGCTCAGTAACGTTCTTATTTCACCAGTGAATATCTCTTTTTTTCTTTGAGGGTGTTAATCACTTATAGTTTGAAATTTTTTTCTGTTCCTGTGTTGTCTGTTTTGGTTTTGTTTTTAAAAATTTTCCCCTCTCCCTTTGTTTTGCTTCTTACTTTCAGGTTAAAGGATTTCACAAATATTTGATGATACTTGGCTGTCTATTCAGATTTAAGCATAAGGCTTTTTTTTTTTTCTTTTAAAGTGAATTGGAAGGTGTGCTTTCATGAGCTGAGCTCGTAGAATGGTGTTCCTCTTTGAAGGTGAACTGGTGGATCTGATCTTCCTTCTGAGATCTTCAGCCATCAGTGTCTGTATAGGTCTTTTTCTTTCAGGCATTTTGTTTTCCATAGAGGTATTTTCCTGCCTAAGAGAATAAGCTTGACTGCCAAGCCTCTGTGGCTGAGTTGGGGAAGAGGAGGGTAGGAGGTGGTTGGTAGTTTCCATTCAGTATTTAGACTTGCGCTTAATTCCATTCTTTGTCTGCAGTCCTGCTAGTATAAACTTTCCAGAGTGAAGGGCTAAGTGTCTGGTTGGGTTACTTGGGTTATGGGATCTGGGAGTTTGATGAATGGCTCCTTATACAGCATTTCAACCGCTTCTTTTTAGCTTCCCCCACTGCTGATTCTGGAACCTTTCTAGGCTTTCTTCCTGGTACCCACCCTCAGCAACTCCACTGGACACTTTCTGTTTTCTTCAGCCTGCTACACTAATCCATCTCCTGGCCAGCTTTCAAAATTGTACTGGCGTCTGTAGTCTGCTATAGTCCTCTTCTGTTTCTTTTTATTTTGTTCATGGTCTCTGCCTTTAAAAAAATTACGTATTATTTAGCGTTGGACTTGTATGAAACACCGCTACTCCATTCTGCCAAGGAAAGAGTGAGGTCTTCTCAGATCTTTGTGCTTGGTACTGTCAGCTGCATTATTCAGGACCTTAGTGTATGCTTAGTTAGTTTATTAGGTAAGTGTAAGAAGGGCTAGTTTTGTGATTGGTTAGGCCGTTAAAGTTTACTTATTTTGAATGGGCTGCCAATGCTTTTCAACTAATTTCTTAAAATATGGTAATTCTAGTAGGTTAAATTTAGATGTGTATATATATATATATGTATTTTTTTTTTAAAGATTTTATTTTTTCCCTTTTCTCCCCAAAGCTCCCCAGTACATAGTTGTGTATTCTTCATTGTGGGTCCTTCTAGTTGTGGTGTGTGGGACGCTGCCTCAGTGTGGCTTGATGAGCAGTGCCATGTCTGCGCCCAGGATTCGAACCAACGAAACTCTGGGGCGCCTGCAGCGGAGCCTGCGAACTTAACCACTTGGCCATGGGGCCAGCTCCTTAGGTATATATTTTGAAGGATCTAATATTGCATCAAAAGTATTTGTAAAAAATTCTCTGATGGTGCTTTATGAATAATCTATCTAAAAGGAGCATATTCTTTAATACAAGGGGGCTATGAGGTTTAGGTTTTTAAGATGTTGAATATTTTTAGGGTAAGAGTATTGTATTAGTTTGCTATGGCTGCCATAAAAACATACCACAGACTGGGGGGCTTAAAGAACAGAAGTTTATTTTCTCACAGCTGTGAAGGCTGGAAGTCCAAGATCAAGGTGTTGGCGTGTTTGGTTTCTTCTGAGCTGGCTCTCTTTGGCTTCCAGATGGCTGCCTTCTTGCTGAGTCCTCACATGGTCTTCCCGTTGTCTGTGTTCTAATCTCTTTTATTATAAGAAGTCTACTTCTTATATTAAATCATATTGGATTAGGGCCCACGTATATGACCTCATTTTACCTTAATTACCTCTTTACAGATCCCATCTCCAAATACAGTCAACATTCTGAGGCATTAGGGGTTACGACTTCAACATATAAATTTGAATGGGGACACAGTTCAGCCCTTAACAAGGATTTTCATGATCACTTATGCTTTAAAAGCAGTATTATTTCTAATACACTTGAGAAAGGAATGTATTAGTGTGACCTCGCGGAAGTAGTCTGGGCTTTGTAGTCAGATCTATAGGCTTGATTGAATCTTAGCCTTACCTCCTAATTGTTCCCTAAGTTATTTAGCTTCTCTGAGCCTTGCTCCCAAATCTGTGAACTGAGAGTAACAGTACATCACAGATTGTAAAATATGAGACTGTATGTTAAAGTGCCTGATGTAGAGGTGATGCTCACATATTCTCATTGTTCTTTCTTTTTTCTTAAAGTAGTGTGTTTTGTATCCTTTTTTTTCCTATTTAATATCAAGTCAATTTCAAATATAGATATGTATTATAAAAATAACTGTATGCTTTTCTATTCACAAGTGATTGAATGTTGGCAGTTTCATAAGGTTTAACCTAAAAGTGTGTTTACCCAGCAAGTCCCTTGTTGGAATTTCCCATCATCACAAGTAGTTGCTGGTTTAGCATCCTTATACATATGTAACACTCTTCCTTATTTCCCTAAGTGAAACCTGCAGAAGTGTAATCTGCTCCATCACTGGATATCTACATTTTGAAGACTTGTGATGCATAACGCCTGTACCTTTCAAAATGCTTATACCATTTCACTGTTATCAATAAGATAGGGTGATGCTCTTTTCCTACTCTGACATTCTCATGGTTGAAAAGGATCTCTTGTTTTAACTTGCATTTCTTTGCCATTTCTTTGAGCTTCAGTATTTTTCATACCTTTGTCAGCCTTCTCTAAATTTTTTGTGTGGATCGTTCATTTTTATATTGAGGTGTTTCTGTTTTCCTTACTGATTTTAAAGATCTCTTTTCCTTTGTCTCTAGATTGTCTTGTTTAAAAGTTGAAAACTCTTTTACTGTTTTCCCATTTGTTAATTAAATTAAAGAGAATAGAACCTTTTCATCTCATGGATGAAGAAGCTGAAACCAGAAAGACCAAATGCATACACACTTGGTAGTTAAGGGAAGGGTCAGTTCTGGGCCCAGACTGCTCAAGTTTGAATCCTGGTTTTATGGATTAGTACCTTTATACTTTAGGCAAGCTCTTTAATATATAAGCCACAATTTCCTCATCTGCAAAACTGGAAGTAACAACGTACCTATTTCACATGATTATTGCAAGGATCAAATGAGACAGCGGTTGTAAAGCTCCTATCCAGTGCGTGTCACGTTGTAAGTACCATTGAAGGTTAGCTGTCAGCAGTAAGATTAGATAATGGCTGTGGGAGTAGAATTTCTGATTCTGTGCCCTTTGTTTTTTGGCATTCCCAACCTTTTCACTGGAAACCTCATCAGCATTTAATAGAAAGCAAGTATTTATTTTAAATAGTATTTATCATTTTTCATTTTAAGACAGAGTGGGTTGCCAGCTGATTGTAATTAGTCTTAAAAATGATTTCTTGAATATGTCTATTTAGTTGCTTTTGTTTTTCTGATTATGTGATGATGGTTTGAAAACAGTATAGGACATAAAACGCCATATTTAAGAGGGATTCTGATTGTCCACAGCAGTGGTTTGCAGCAGAGGTCAGTAACTGACCCTGTTCATGACAGCACATGAGTTTTGCTTCTACCTGCTCATGTTAGAACACAAACTCACACCCTCCATGTATCTTGATTTTTGGGAGAGTTAAAGCTTGCACGTGACAAGAACCGTTTGACCAAAAGGCTAGTTTTAACTGTTAGATGTTGCTTGGCTAAATGCTAAGAAAAATTGGTGACTTTTTTCTTTTTCAATAAAATTTAAAAGCTAGACCTGTGTATCCAGTCTGCTTTTCAATTAGATACATTCACTGCTTGTTTGCCCGTCAGTGGTACTTCTTTTTGTGCTATAACAGGACTGGTGAAAGGGCAGATGTAGTGCTTTGTTTTTACATGTTTTAAGCTTTATTTTGTTATGTTCTTATTGTCTTTTCAAAGTAATTTGTTTGCTTTTTTTTTTTAGATTTTTAATTTGGTGTTTCCTGTTTGTGTTTCAGAGAATAACAAGCAATCTGATTGCTCTAGGTTTGGGTTTTTGGATCTGTTTTTCTGTCGTGCAGATTTTCTTTCGTAAGCCCTGTGAGAAATCAGCACTATACGCTGACATCATCCCTATTGGGTATAAACTGGTGAGCCCTTCACAACCTACTGTAATGTCTAATTAGTGTTGACTAGAGTGCGCTTGCAGCCATCCTTAATCTTGTCTCTTAGGGCTTACTGAAACACTCTGAGTTATGTTTATTTTCAAATCTTGTTTTTTCTCCATTTACAAATATTTGTTGCGAATATTTAGCTGAATAAAAAAGGAGAATTTATGCTGTTTGGTCTTTCGCCTACTGTTATTAATATATTCCAGTATTTTATGTTAAGACATATAATTTTTAAACTTTGAAACTTATTTCCAGTGGTTAAGTCACTCCCTCAGTGTATAGTCCCCCTTTGTTTAATAGCCATTCAGTGCATGTTTTCCCACCTACCTAATGCCCCCCCCCCCGTTATATTAAGCCCTTATTTTCCCCTTTATCTGTTTGCCCATTCTCCCTCAAGTAATTGACATTATCCAAATTAAAAAAGAAACAGTAGTAACTTCACTGGCCAAAAATGGTGGAGTCTGGACTTTAATTGTTCCTGGAAAACCCGTAAGAGTTTGGTTTTTTCAAAATGCAAGAGACAAGGAATTCCGGTTTTTATGTCTGCGACTAAAAATAGCTTATTTAAGTTTCTGAGTTTTAGTGGAATGACAGTGTTATTATTTTACTCATCATGTCTACTGTTACTGAAGATTTTTTGGCATAGGAGTTTTTGCTTATTAGAAGTTTCTAGCAGAAATTAACTACTCACAAAAAGTTTTACATTGTCTTATGGTTGAATAAATAAGATTTACAATAAGATTGACCCATTAAAACCTGATATTTGAAAGGCTATTAGCTCCTATTTTCATCTGTTTTATATAGCACATTTCTGATTTCACCATGATCTTTTTTTCTTTGCAATCCTAAGTGATCAACAATTTTTATTTTGACCATTTACGGCCATAGCCATATGCTACTTAAATTTGTGAACTTTTATCTAAAATGATTTCAGTTTTATGATTTTGTATATTGGCTGATGCTCTGATTTTTAAAATTTTACATTTGGTTAAATAGTAACGTTTTCCTTCATGTACTTTTTCACTGACTTTTTCACTGTCCGTCTGATTGGTACTTCCTAAGTTTGTCTTTGAAAATAAACGCGGCTCACAGTGCTCAGGTAGCTGGAGCAGGCCTGTAATGAATGCTTCTCTGTCCATTTCGGGCTGTGGTAGAATAAACATGGCAATTCCTTTCCTTTTTGAAACTGAAGCTTGATACTATGTAATATTTAAAGACTAACAGAACAGTTGTTTGAAGAAAGAGAAAAGCGAAGTTATATTTGAAGGCATACTTTTTTCCAGTTTTCTCTGAGTATTAATGTAGAATTAAAAATAATTTTTGACTTTTGTGTAGCCTAAAATTGAAATATGATGTACACCTGAAATTTATATAATGATATAAACCAATGTTACCTGAGTAAAAAAATGAAGAAAAATGCAATTTTATAGGAGCTGCAAATTACCGTATCTTAACTTATTTCAGGGGTTATTCTTTTGGTAATTCACTAGCTTTTAAACATGTGCCTTGAACTCTAATAGAGATATATGTAGTTAAAAAAAATTCTTCGGAAGTTTCAAAAAGTTCCACATCTAATTTTAAATGTATGTTCATTAAATTATTTACTTGTTTTTACTTAGAGAAAATGACCTGTTTTAAGGTGGAGTCTTCATTTTGGATGGTCAAGAACCATTGATTAAAGGATCTGTTTTTTTGGCCATTGATTTGTGGTGCTCTTTTATCCTTTATTTAAAGTTGTTGTTTAATTTTGTGTGTCCTGGAGAAATTCGCCTTAGTTCTGTTTGGCCATCTGTTCTTGTGTGCATCCTTGCTGTTGTCACTATTGTGGCTGTAATTTATAGTAAGTATGTCAGTATCTGAGAGTGCCGGTTTACTCTTTTTAAGGTTGACTTAGCTATTGATTAACCTTTATTTTTCATAAACATTTTTTGAGGGGGGATTTTCACTATTTATTTATGCAACCTCGGCCACCTTCATCTGGATGGACGTATGGTCCCCAGTGCTGATGACGCTGTTGCTGGCGGAGCATCTCCGCGGCGCGCGCAGGTCCGCGCGTGTCGAGGTCGCGTCTGGTCCGCCCCCCCTCCCCAGAAAGCAGAAAGCTGCGTAAACGTTTTAGGTGAAGTTTATTGAGTTCCTTAAAGAATCCAAGTAGAATTTGAGATTGCATTAAGTTTATACATTAATTTTGGTAGAGAAATGCTGTTCTAATATTTGGGGATTGTATTGGTTCTTTTAGGTAGATGATGATGTCATCAGCAACAACGCCAGTTCCATCTCTTCCTTTCTAACTGTTGCACTCTTTCTTTTTCTTTTCTGACTGTGTTGGCCAGGGACTCTAGCGTTGTGCTAGACCGCATGATAACATCCTTCTTTGACTTAAGGGGAGTGCACCTGAAGTTTCTCTATTTTATATTTGTTAGGAATTTTTGGTATACATACATAACCTTTCCAAATTAAGGAAACTCCCTTCTGTTCCTGGTTTGCTAAGATTAAAAAAAAGTTCAATTAAATAGATGCTGTCTTCTTCCTATTTTTCTCCTTCTATTGAGATAGTCATATGTTTTTCTTTTTTTAGCCTTTAATAATGGACAATCTTTGTTTTTTTAAGCAAACTTTTAGATCTGGTTAGTCAATATTTTATTCAGGGTTTTTTTTAATACCTACTTTTGTAAGTGAATTAGCCTATAACTTCATACTGTTATCTAGTTTTAGAGTCAAGATTATACTGGCCTGATAAAATGAACTAGGCAGCTTTTGCCCTTTTTTTACTTTTTGAAACAACTTGTTTAAGATAAAAATAAACTGTTTCTTAAAAGCTTGATAGAATTTGCCTATTAAAAAAATCTCAGCCAGGAGAGTTTTTTTGGGGAGAGAAGCATTGCCATTTCAGTTTCTTTAATCTTTTGATCCGTTTTTCAATCTGTTTTTCTTTCAGTCTATCCCAATTCTCTGTATTTTTGTGATAATTTTGACATTTCATCTAGATTACACATTCGTTAGTGTTTAGTTAAAAGGAAAAAATCTGTTTAGCTACTTCCCTTTTCTTGGGTTTTCTTCCTCTTTTTCTTGATCAGACTTTTAAACTAGAGTTTTATCTGGTTTATTAATATTTGCTGAGAAGCAACTTTTGGCTTTTGTTATCTTCTCAATTGTTCCTTTGGTCTAGATTTTTCGTTGATTTCCCCCCTTGTATGAAGTCCTCTTTCTTTGGCTTTTTCTGTTGGTTTTCATTTTTTTTTGGAGGAAGATTAGCCCTGAGCTAACATCTACCACCAGTCCTTCTCTTTTTGCTGAGGAAGACTGGCCCTGAGCTCACATCCGTGCCTATCTTCCTCTACTTTATGTGTGGGACGCCTACCACAGCATGGCTTGCCAAGCAGTACCATGTCCGCACCCGGGATCCGAACCGGCAAACCTGGGCCGCCGAAGCGGAACATGCGATCTTAACTGCTGCACCACCAGGCCAGCCCCTTCTGTTGGTTTTTAAGTTTTAAACCTTTTCTATTTCTATTTTCTATTTCTGATAAATGTATTTAAACCTATGTATTTTCCTCCTAAGTTCTGCCTTTGCAGAACTTTTTATTTCCTTTTTAACCTAAGGGTTGTTTAATTATACTTTTTTTTTGGTTTCCAAATTTGAGATTTTTGGTTGTTTTGTTATTGGTTTCTAATTTTATCGCATTGTTATCAGAACATAATTTGTAAATAGACTCTTTGTAATTTAATGAGGCTTCCTTTATGCCTAATACATAGTTTATTTATGTAAGTGTTTCAGATAGCCTAGAAAAAATAGGTATTTTCTATTCCGTTGGGGCCGAGTTCTGTGTATGTCTAATTTGAGCCTTCTAATTGTATTGCTCCACACTTCAGTGTTTTTGTTTATATTTTGTCTGCTTCATCTATCAGGTCTGAACAGAGTAGATTAAATTAAGAATAATTGTTGATTTTTCCCTACAGTTGTTTTAGTTGTTAGGTATATTTTGAGGCATATTATTTAGAGTGAATTTGTTTAGGGTGGATAGATCTTATTCTCCTGTCGTTTTCATCAGTATGTAACCTCTTCTTTATGTCTCTTTGATTTCCTTTTTTGGGAAAAATTTCAAACCCTTAGGAAAGTTATGAGAATATTACAAAGGAAATTAATGTGCTCTTCATGTAGATTCACCAATTGTTACTATTTTCCGTATTTGCTTTCTTACTAATTTTTCTTTGTGTATCTGTGTGTTTGGCGCACCATTTGAGAGTTCCACACGGCACTTTACCCCCTAAATGTAAACAACATGGGCATACTCCTCCGTAATCACAAAACAGTGATCATAGTCTAGATATTTAACAGCGGTACCATGTTGTTATCTAATATGCTGTGCGCCCAGATTTTCTTCAGTTTCTTCAATGATACTCTTCATCGCCCTTCTCCCCGCTCCCTGCATTCATTCATTACATTGAGTCATCCTCTCTCTTTAGTCTCCTTTAATCTAGATTCTAGAATGGTTCTTCAGCCTTTTTTTTCTTTCTTGACTTTGCCATTTTGAGGAGGCCAAGCCATTTGCTTTGTAGAATGTCCGTTATTTTGGATATATTTGATTGTTTCTGCGTGAGTAGATTCAGGCTAACCATTTTGAGGCAAGAGTATTATTTTAAACAGCTATGTTGTGTTCTTCTCAATCCATCATCTGGAGGCCTGTCGTGGCCGTTTTCCCTCATACTGTGATGTTGTTTGATTGTTTTGTTAAGATGGTATCCGCCAGATCTCTCCATGGTTAGAAGCATCCGTGTCTTTATAATTACCACGTGGTCTGTGGAGTGATGCTTGAGACTGAGTCAATATCCAACAACTTCTAACCCAGTGTTGAGCATCCGTTGATTTTTACTTTAATCAAATAGTAGTTTAATAGTGACTTTTCTCTTTCTATTATTCTGTTAACTGCCATTCTTCTATAGTTTTGCCTTACTTTATACTTTATTAGGTATTAAGGTTGCTCTTATCAACTTTCTTTTATATCTTCTACCATCCTTTTATTCTTTCTTGTCCCTCCCTACCCCTTCCTGCTTTCCACTGGATAGGTGGAATTTTCTTCAGTTGGTTTAAAAGTTATCCATTCTTTTTGTGTGTGTGTTTAGCCATTTGCTCTTAACTTAAAACATATATATGCTTATTTGCTTTTATTAGTTTAAAAAGTTTACCACTGTCTGTATCTTCTCTAATAAGACAAGGACTTTATGACACTTCCATGTTCTTGGGAGAGGTGTTTCCCCCACCCAGTCAAGTTGATCTTATCTAGGGTTTTTGTTTTCTTTAATTGTGGGTATACTTTCTGTATTTCCCTTTATTTCTTTTTTCCTTTTTCTTACTCCCTTTCTCCCTCCTTCTCCTTCATTCCTCCTTCTCACTTTGTTTCCTGTTCTCTTTACTCTTGTGTAGGGTTCTTTCTTGTAGATGACAGCAGGATATTGTATAATTTATATTATCTTTCCAATGATTAAAGTAGTAAGTAAAAATAAAATTTTGATGCTTAGAGTATAGAAATACTCTTGTAAGTTGAACAACTTAATTCCCTTCCACTTTACTCCATGAGACATTAGTGCATGAAACACTGTTTGAAAGATGGAACGCTTTTGGTTCAGCTGGGTGCTCCTAGGTAGCTTCCTTCAGTTCTTTGCAGCTGTTTCCTTATCTTCAAAAAGGAAATTAAGAATACTGACCTGGCAGAGATTTTGTGAAGTTTGAGGTCATATAGAAGCATATGACTAAATAATAATGTTAATAATTATAAAAAACATTAAGCAGAGGGAAATTCTGAAAATGCCACTGATTAAACAGATTTAAATAAAAAGTTAGGTTGATTTCAGATCCAGGTCTCAGTAGAATATGATCTTAGAATATATCTAGTAGACCTTATGTATTATCTGCTAATATTTCGTGCGGTTTTACTGTAGCAAAAAAATATATATATATATATTTTTCTGGTCTAGGGATAAATTCAGATGGCGTGTTGGGTTTCGTTGTCACATCTCTTTTAATATTGGACAGTTCCTCAGTCTTTATTAACCATGACCTTTTTGATGAGTAAAGATTATTTATTTGGTGTAATGTCCTCCGGTTCAGGTTGTATTTTGTTTCAGTATTAACCTTGTTCCAAGGCACTACCATCATTACAAAACATGGAGTTTCTATGGGTAATGATTTAACTTGCTGTTTTTTCGTCGTTGTTAAGGAAGATTTGCCCTGAACTAACATCTGTTGCCAATCTTCCTCTTTTTTTGCTTGAGGAAGATTAGCCCTTGGCTAACACCTGTGCTGATCTTCCTCTATTTTGTATGTGGGTCACTGCCGCAGAATGGCCACTGACCAGTAGTGTAGGTCTGTGCCTGGGAACCGAACCCTGGCAGCCAAAGTGGAGCATGCTGAACTTAACCACTGGGCCACACTGCTGGCCCCTTAACTTGGTTTTAATGTTTAAATTGTTATCCATCACCACTGGTAGGATGCTTGCTTCTTGGCAGAACGGAAACAGAAACTGGTTACTTTGGGCATGTGTCCCAGGTGTAGGAATGGTGTCTAGCATTTGACTGGACCACTTCCATGGTGCAAGAGTGTAGGAGAAAGGAGAGGAGAGATGAGAAGGGGGTTGAATGAAGTCTTCTGTCTAGACCTCTCATCAGAATGACAGAAACAGTGCAACTGACAGCTGGGACCACTTGTTCAACTGATTTACCATTTTTATCTTACTCGTCAGATGTTTTATTTTGGTTTTCATTTGAACATCTAGAGAAAGATTGAAGTCTTCAGATGGCAGCTGTGTGTGAGGAATAGCCTATCCAACTGCAAGATAAAGGGGAATCTTTAAGCTTTTGCTGTCCAATCACTTAATTATGATGATTTTCTTTGGCGGCTTTTGAAATGGAATTGCTCTCTGTGAGATCAAGCTTTCAACTATGTTCCTAGACCGAATAAGTTAAATTTCCTACAAGCTGTTACAATTGATTTAGAGCCAAATACATAAGCCGAATCACTCCTTCCAGGCTTGATAATTGGAGACTATTCATCGTCTGTTTTGTATAATTTAAGTGCTATTGGATGAGTATAAACAGTTAAACAGTGTATTAAAGATGGCATGAGCCTTGTGCAGCTAAGCGGCTTATGAGGCCGGTCAGGGAAGACAGAGTAAGCCAGTTTCAGAAGACTGTGTCAGTCACAGTTGTGGGAGGGCACAGTTACGTCAGGATATCGAGAAACCTGTGGTCTCTAAATTTTTAGCCGAGAAGAATGTCCTCTTTAGCAGTAGGGAAAGAGTAATAAAAAAGAATACTTTAAGTACAGTCGCAGCCATTACATATCTTGAGGAAAAAAGGGAGCGCTTCTAAAATTAAAGTGCAGCCCATAAACATTTTAATTTTTTATGAATTGGATTACTCATCATTTTGAATGTTGCCTTCTGCTAAATTACTCCTTTAACATGAATTGAGTTGACTGTGTTTCTCGTTCAGTCATATTCCTAAATGTTAGATGAAACTCGCTGAATGTTTTGAACTTTATATTTTTAGACGTACTATAAAAATTACACAGCTGTTGCCTGGAGATGTATGTGAATTGCTTTGAGAAATAGGATCGGGATTTAGAGCCTATGCCAGCTGATAGTCAGCTGCTGCAAAGTTAAAAGATTAAGCTAACACTTGGGAATATGGGTATAAACATCGTACTGGAGAATGTTCTGAGTAGTGCCTGCCTTGTTTTAGGTTCCTGCTTGTCACGACAGGGTGCATTTCATGATTAGGTGACTGGCTTTGGGTTTTCTGTTGGAAAGCTGGGAGCATTTTCTCCTCATTTTGTTAGGAATTGGAGTAAGTGTGACCAACTACTTATGTCAAAGTGTATTTCATTAAATCAACTTCATTTTCACACTTCATCTGATTAAAATTAATTGATGAGGAGAAATATTTAGTTTGAACCTTGGTGCTGTGATTAATTCGGTAGTTTTAAGACTGAGGTGCTCTCAAGCTTCAGTTCAATAAATCGACACCGTATGTGTTGTTTTCTATATGCTTATTTTCTCTCAATTATATCAATTCTCTGTTTATTTAGTACATATATAGTTTCTAACATTCACTGATTATAAGCTTTTAGCAAAGCTGTCTATAAAGTAAGGGAAATTTTCCCATTGACTTCAAATACAAAATTGCCTGTTATTTTTGTGGGAGGTGATCTCTAATAAAAAAAAGTTTAAGAAGGTTAAAATAGTGGTTGTCCGTGTTTCATGCTGGGCAGTGTAATCCATTGGTTCGTTTACATTCAGCAACTACTTGAATCTGCTTCAGTGTTAACACTGTAGAGAGAGGTGCTGCAGCCGTCTGCACTAGGACTGCACGTGGTGGGAGCATACCTGGAGGGCTGTGGGGCCTCCCGGAGGGGTGGTGTGAAAGAGGCCAGTCCCGGGAGACTCCTTGGATGGAAGCTGTGAGATGCGGATTGAGCAGTAACAGTTGACAAGAGGGTGGGGCAAAGAAGGCTTTCCGGACGTTCAGGAATCGCGATTAAAGGAACGGAGAGAAGACAGACTGTTGCCCCAGTGGGAACGACAAGATGTAGTAGATTTTAATGATGTAATTTCATTGAAGCAGTCCAAGAAACTGAGACTTTGTGCACTGCTTGAAGATGTCCTCACTCAAAAAAATAAATATTTCGTATGCTTATCACTTTTCACAACCATTTAAGAACAGATTGCTGTTAAACTTTGAATCCAGCAGGCTGCCAGGGAGGCAGTGTAGTTGGTTCTCGAGGTGAAATCACGTCGGCATTTCCAGGCTCATCTTGGCTTTTCTTACACGTCCACTCTTTCAGCTGCTGCTTCAGGTGGTTGGAGAAGAGAGTCTTCACAGCTGATACAACGTGAGCACAACAGGTGGACTCTCAGGGCACGTTAGTTTGGTTACTTCTTCTCTAGGTCCCAGCAGACAGCCTCTTCCGCAACCATTGCTTGTTCATAACTGCACTTTGTTGGTATTATCAGCAAAGCACAGCACTAAGGCCTTCTAGGCACGCAGCTTTAAAAAAAAAAAGTGTAATAATTACCATTACACCTTATTTGAACATTTTGTAGAAGTACAGGACAAGAAATTCCAAAATTTGTTGAAGGTCATGCAGTTTGTATTTGTCTGAAGACGAATGATAAAGCTGGCCCCAGTTTTTCAGATTACGGCCAGGAATTCTCTTTGATTATGCTGTGCTATTATTACTTCCTGAGCACGCTGCCAGAGTGTGTGAACAGAACATTATATGCTAGGGATTCCTAAGTCACTCTTAGCTTTTATCATGTGTATGCTGTTGTCAGTGGCAATCACACGACTGCTGACTTTGCAGCTATGCAGTTTCTTCCACCTCCCAGTGTCTCCATGTAGGTTTGGTATTCACCTTGAAATTCAGTCTTCCTCTTTAGCACTTAACGGCACTCTTTGGTGCTTCCATCTTCTCATACTGCTCGGGTACTTAGACCCGCCTCAGGGACATGCCGTGTGTCCTAGTGTGTGGAGCAGACCATAGACAATTGCAGCGTATCTACCCAGAACGTCAGTTTTACTAAAAACCTTTTGGGGACAACATGATATGAAAACAGGCTGTATAGTGGAGTGAATTGCAAAATACTCGTTAAATTTTAATATGAAACAGGAACCTTCTAAGAAATTTGTTTGCTGTAGGCTCTTTAGAGTTGCTAGATGTCTTTAGGGTATGCGTATTGAAGTCTACTCGGCTGTCATGTGGAATCTTCATAGACTTTTTCTGGAATTCTTGTTTTGTGGTGGTCATCACAGTCTAGTCCTCAGAGCTAAGGTATGCTGACCTTGTTTGATTTAGCGAATTTGTGCCAAGGGTGATGGGATAAATCGTCCTTAGGGGCTGAATTCCTGGTCTGAATGGAAGAACTAGATATGGAGAAAGAGGAGAGAAGTGTGCTTTCTCAGCTGTAGTGGACAGACTGTTTGTCAGGACAGAATTTCACAACTTCTAAAGTAGTTTTGAGCAGGAGTTGGCAGTTGGTGAATGTTGGAAGTTTTTGCCAAACTTTATAAATATCTGGTCTGGAAACATGAATGTCCAAGAAATGCTCTTGGAAAATTAAGAGTTTGCTTAGGAAAATAGGAAAACCAGGCTTTCCTCAAGTGGTTATTTTTAAGCATGAGAAACATGAGTTTATAATCAGTTTGACTAAGTATCCAATGTACCTGAATATCGTATTCATATATATCTTACTTTAAGTTGACTTTTAATTCAGATGTTAAAAATTAACAAATAGCCTCTTCTTAGGACTTGAAGAGTCCATAATTCTTAAGTTACATGCAGTAGCGGTTAACTTAAATTGAAACAAGAAGTTAGAAGTGTATTCCAGTCCCGTAGAGATGTGCCAAGCAGCAGCCATTTGTAGCAGTGTGCTGGCGACATTTCAAGGCCATTGTGAATCCCCAGATCCGTAAATACCCACTGTAGCCTGTAATAGCTACCAAATAAAATGATTACCCAAGGATGAGTAGAAATGAAGAAAGCCCCATTGGCATGTAGATGACAGGAACTTGATCAAGCTCACTCTCCACGTACCAGTCTCCCAAGTGCGAAGTTCCAGTTCTTTTTTTTTTTGAGGAAGATTAGCTCTGAGCTAACTACTGCCAATCCTCCTCGCCCTGAGCTAACATCCACGCCCATCTTCCTCTACTTTATATGTGGGATGCTTATCACAGCATGGCTTATTGCCAGGCGGTGCCATGTTTGCACCCTGGATCTGAAATGGCGAACCCCAGGCTGCTGAGAAGCGGAATGTGCACACTTAACTGCTGCGCCACCGGGCTGGCCTCAAAGTTCCAGTTCTTGAATTTGTCAAAAGATGACTCCATGCATACTGTGGATCAGTAGGCTTGTTGTCGACACATCAGATGTTATGTTTGTTGGTGGTGCGCTCACTTGTGGTTCTGGGACCCCATTTATTTGCTGTGCCCATTTACCAAAATGCTGCTGCTGCTGCTACTAACGATGGCTGACATGACTGAGTGCCCATCAGGTGCCAGATACTTGAAGTGCTTTTTGTAGTACATGGTTTATTCTCACAACAGTTCTGGGAGGTAGGTACTGTTATTATTCCGCTTAGACATCAGGAAACTGAGGCTTAGGGAGGCTAAATACCAACTTGTTTAAGGTCACACAGATGTGTGCATGGAAAGGAGAGAGCTGGAATTGAAATTCACTCAGGTTTAATGCTGGACTCCCAGGCTCCAGCACTTCTAAGGATACCCACTCTGTGCCTTATGGAACCTAGTACTGATGTTCAGATCTCAGAGAGAAATGTGAAGCCTTGTTGAATTACAGGCTGTGTGAGCGGAAAAAGGTATAGTCCATGTATCAATGATTTCCATAACATACGTATGCTTAGCAACAGTTCTATAATGAAATCTAAGATTATCATTGTCACCTGGCGTTAACTACAAAAGTGATGTTGTAATGTGGATAAACTGTCTTTATCAGTTTACCTGAAAATGAGATTAGTGAAGCCAGCAGAAATGTACATCTATTTTGTAAAAGGTCCTGATTAAAATATTATCAACTAGAGTCTCCTATGCAGAAACAGTAGGACATATTTTCTAGATAATATTAAGATGCTTGCTTATCCTTGATCAGGAAGTGCTAATTATGGGGCTCCTAGCTGGAGTGGTGGAGGTAGGAAGACTATTTTGGAGGCCCCGATAGTAATCCGGGAAATTATATATTAATGCAGCGGCTGTGGGACAGAATGGAGGGGTTTTAGTAGCGATTTGGTTGGTTGATTGACAGGGCTTGGTGGCTGATGTGGGGATGACTGCAGAGGAGCAGTCTAGAGTGACACTCAGGTTTCTAGCTGGGGCCAGACAGTAGGGTTTTTTCAGATCCTTCACCTGGGATGGGAAATAGGGAGGGAGGAGCAGATAGGGTGAGGGAGGAAAATAGGTTGCATTTTGAGGTTCGTTTGTTATATTTAGGTAGAAAAATATACTAGGCAGTTGTCTATGTGGGTTTGGAGCTAAGGAGAGAAGTCTGGAATTTAAATACCTTTTGGGCACTTTTTAACAGGTATTAGTGTTAAATATGAGTATGGGCTCTGTTTAATCTAAGCCGGTGGTGGTGGTGGTCCTGCCGGTGGTGGTGTGCGTTTTGAGTGACAAGGAGAGGAGGTTAGTCACTACACAACTTGCCAAACATTTTCATCTACACGTTGTGTCTCAACTCATTCAGTTCAAAATTTTTAGAGTTCTTACTTGAATGAACATGCAGAAATAAAACATGCCAGTCTTTTGTCTTTCCTTTTTATTAATGAAGATATAAAAATGTACTATATTATATAATTTTTATTAGGCGTGTGAAATCTGTGCATAATTAGCTCCTTTATAGAGAAGGCTGCACAGGAATGAACATTTGGTTAATATCCCCCACCCCCAACAATTTATTATGAAAAATTCCAAACATGCAGAAAAGTTGAAAGAATTATTCAGTAAAAATCTGTATACCCACAATCTAGATTCTACCATTAACATTTTACTGTACTTGCTTTATCAATCTGTCTATCCATCTGTATATAATTTATTTATTTTGGTGCATTTCAAAAAAGTGAGTTAGTCATCAGTGCTCTATTTCCCAAATATTTCAATACGTGTATCATTTAAGTAGGGTTCAGTAATACAGTATTTTTTCCTTTTGCAGTAAAATGTCTACAGTGAAATGCACAGAGCATTGGGTGAGTTTTGACAGACTCACACACCTATGGAACCCAAACCTTTCAGGATATGGGACATTCTGGGGTGATGGCAACATTCCCTGAAGCTCCTTCCCATGCCATCTCACTGTCGCCCCTCTCCCCCACAGACAACTGCTGTTCTGATTGGTTTCCACTGTAAGTTAGTGTTTCCTGTTGCCGAACTTCATCTGTTAGGAATCATAAAATAGATACTCCTGTGTAAGGCTTCCTTCACAGTGTAATGTTTGTGTATTTCTTCTGGTGTGGCACATAGCAGTTGTTTGTTTTTCTTGCTCTGTAATGTACCATTGTGTGAATATACCACAAATTGTGTGTGCATTCTGTTGATGGATCCCTGGGCTCTTTCCAGTTTTTGGCAATACCCAGCATTGGGATTGACGGGTCAGAGGGCGAATGTATGTTTAGTTCTGTTCAAGTGCCAAATCGTCTTTCAGAGTTGAACCATTTTACTGTATGCTCCACTGACAGTGTATGGACGTTACCGTTGTGCCACATTCTAGCCTTTCTGGTGGGTGTGTAGTGGCGTCTCACTGTGGTTTTAATTTGTTTTTACCTGATGATTAATGATGTGTAGCACTTTCACATGGATTTACCGACATTTATATATCATGTCTTGTGACATCTGTTCAAATTATTTGCCCAGTGTTTTATTGGTTGTCTGTCTTTTAGTTCTTTAGTTGCAGGAGTTTTTAAAATACGTCTTGGATACATGTCGGGTTTATGTTTTGCAGATTTTTTTTTCTCATCTGTGCCCTGCCCATGTATTCCCTCCCTTCCTTCCTCTCTGTCGCAGCTTTACTGAGATGTGATTCATGTACCATACGTATGCGTTTTCTTAAAGGTATTTTTTAATGAGAGAACATTTTAACTTGCCTACGTTTTGCTTCTATGATTATTACTGAAACCTTTGCCTACCCTCAGCTCATGAAGATATTCTCCTGCGTTTCCTTCTAAAAGTTTTATGAGTCTAGCTTTTATGTTTAAGTATATCTTAATTTTTTTGTATGGTGTGAGGTAGGGGTTGAGATTCACATTTTTCTATATGCTTGTTCAGTTTTACCAGTACCATTTATTGAAAAGGCTATCTTTTCTCCACTAATACGCCTTTCTACCTTCGCAAAAAATCAATTGTCCATATATGTGTCAGTCTTTTTCTGGACTTTATTTTGTTTCATTGATATATCTGTCTGTCTTGAAGCCAGTACCATACTCTCCCAATTAATTGTAGCTTTATAATGTCTTGAAATTGTATAGTGTTAGCCTTCCAACATTATTCCTCTTTTTCAAAGTTGTGGATATTCTGTGTTCTTTGCATTTCCGTATGAATTTTAGACTCAGTATGTCAATTTCTAGAAAAACACCTCTTGGGATTTTCTTTGGAATTGCATTTAATCCATAGATTAATTTGAGGGAGACTTGACATTTTAATGATATTGAGCCTTCCAATATATGAACATGGTATATATTTTTATTTAGGTTTTCTTTGATTTCTCTTACCAGTGTTTTCTAATTTTCAGCATAGAGATTTTGCACATCTGGTATTAAGTTTATTCCTACGTATTTAACTTTTTGGGTACTGTTTTAAACGGAATTAAAAAAATTTTGCTTTTTAATTGGTTGCTGCTACTATATAAAAAATACAATTAATTTTTATTAAACTTGAATCTTGCGACCTTGCTAAATTTACTTATTAGTTGTAGAAGCTGCTTCGTAGATTCATTAGGATTTTCTATATAAATAATTTGTCATCTGTAATTAGAGGCCATTACTTTTTCTGATGTGTCTTTTGTTTCTTTCTTTTCTTTTTTTTTTTCCTTAGTACGAAGGCTAGGACTGCTACTACCATGTTGACTAGAAGTGGTGATGGGCCTCCTTGCCTTGTACCTGATTTTAAGGGGACGGAGTTCACTGTTTCACAATTAAGTGTGATGTTAGCTATAGCTGTTTCTGTAGATATTCTTTATCACATTAAGGAAATTGCCTTCTGTTCCTGGTTTGCCGAGAGTTCTTGTCATGACAGATACTGCATTTTATCCTGTGCCTTTTCTGCATCTTTTGCAATGCACAGTTTTCCTCCTTTATTCTGTTAGTATGGTGACTTACTTTGGTTTTCAAATGTTATACTAGCCTTGCATTCCTGGGATAAAGTCTACTTCATCATGATACATTATTATTTAAATATGTTGCTAATTTCGATGTGACAGTATTTTAATAACTTTTCACATCTGGGTTATTGAAGGATAATGTAGTTTTCTTTCTTTGCAATATCTTTGTCGGGTGTTGGTATTAGAGCCATGCTGGTCTCATAAAACAAGTTAGAAATGTTTCCTTCTCCATTTTCTGAGTTTGTATAAAATCGATGCTGTGTTTTCCTTAAATGTTTGATACAATTCAGTAGTGCAATTATGTGTCTGGAGTTTTATTTGTGGGAAGCTCTATAATTTCTTTAATAGATAAAATTGTTTAGATTTTGTTTTATCTTGTATCCATTTATTTTTGCAAGGAATTTTTCCATTTCATCAGATTTGTCAAATTTAGTGGCATAAAGTTGTTTATCACATTCTCTTACTAGTCTTTTAATATTTTTATAGGATCTGTAGTGATAAGGGCGCTTTCATTCCGTTAGACAATTTGTGTTCTCTCCTTTTCTTGAGCAGTTTAGCCAGGAATTTTAATTTTTCTTACTGTTTTTTATTTCACTGATTCCTGTTCTTTGTTATTTTCTTCTACTTCCTTTGGGCTTTCTTTGCTCTTTTCTCACCTCTTAAGAGAGGGAAGCTTAGACAATTGGTTTGGAGCTTTCTTTTTAAAAGAAGCATTTACAGCTATCAGTTTCCCAGTTAACATTGCTTTAGCTGCATCTCATGATTTTTCTTGATCATATTTTCATAATGGTTTAATTTGAAATATTTCCTAATTTCCTTGTGGTTTCTTCTTTGACTCATGCATTACTTAGAAGTATGTTTTAAAAGTTCCACATTTATTTTTTTGGTTGTCCTTTTTGGTTAATTTCAAGTTTAATTCCATTGTGATCAGAGAACATAGTGTGTATGCTTTCAGTTATTTTGAATTTATGAGAATTTTTTATGGGCCAGCATATCATCTGTCTTGGTGATCATACTATGTGTACTTGCAAAGAATGTGTATGCTGCATTGTTGGGTATAATGTTTTTAAAATATCAATTAAATCAAAGTGGTTGAGTTTTCAGATCTGTGTGTACTATTTTTTGTGTGTCCTTCTGTTAATTGTCTAGTTTTATCACTTACTGAGAGGGAGTGTTAAAATTGGCAACTAATACTGTGGAAATGTCATTCTTCCTTAAATTTTGTCAGTTTTTTTTCCCACTCTGTTGAGAAATAATTGACATATAAGATTGTAGAAGTTTAAGGTGTTGACTTGATAGGCTTATATGTTGCAGAAATGATAATTCTGTCAATTTTTGCTTCATGTATTCTGAAACTGTAATTAGGTGCATGCACATTTATGATTGTTCTTTCTAATGAATCTACCCTTTTATAATTTTTACAAGTCCTTTATCTCTGCTTTTTGTTTTAAAGTCTACTTTTTCTGATATTACTATATAAATTCCAGCTTTCTTATGCTTATTGTTTTCCTGACATACAATTTTCTACTCATTTACTTTCAACCTATCTGTAGCCTTACATATTTAAAGTGCCTCTCTTAAAGAGAGCGTATAATAGGATCCTTAATAAAGAATCCATTTTTTTAATCAGTATTTAGTCATTAACATTTAATATAATTATCGATATGGTTGGGCTCCTGTCTACCATTTTAATATTTGTTTTCTGAGTGTCGCCTCTGTTTTTACTCCTTTCCTGCCCTCTTTTGGGTAAATGGAATCCCTTTAGAATTCCATATGATGCTGGCTTTTTAGCTGTACCTCTTTGCATTTCTTTTCCTTCAGGGATTGCTCTAGTTCTTAGAGTGTACGTCCGTAACTTTTCACCATTTACTTAGAGTTAATGTTGTAGCCTTCACATAAAGTGTGGAAACCTTGCGGCTGTCTAGCTGTCTTCCCCCAGCCTGCTTTGCTGTAGTTGTCGTGTGTATTCTGTCGGCACAGTTTGAAAGGCCATAAGATGATATTACAATTTCTGCTTTCAACAGTCACAATCTAATTTATATTTACCATTTTCAATGCTTTCATTCCATACTGAGTGTGAGTTTCCATCTAGTACCATTTCCTTTCATCTTGAAGAATTTTCTTTTATCTGAAAATGTCTTTATTTGGCTTCTTTTTTTAAAGAATATTTTCCTTTATGCTTCACTTCTTTTTTTTGGTCTCAGACTCTTCCATGTATGTTAGATTTGTTGGTATCGATCTGCAGATCCCCGAGCCACAGTTCATTTTTCCCCCAGTCTTTTATTCTCTCTCATCTTTAGACTGGATAATTTCTATTGATAAATCGTAAAGTTTACCAGTTGTTTCCCCTGCTATCTCCATTCTGCTGTTAAGCCCCTCCGGGGGATTTTTAATTTTAATAATAAGGAAAAGTAAATATCGGTGGTAGAATTTTCATTTGGTATTTCAAAAAGCTATTCTGGTGACATTTCCTGTCTTTTCACTGTAAATATATTTTACTTTATATTAATGAACATGGTTATTGTAGCCGCTTTCAAGCCTAGCATTGCATCATCTTCATCCTGTGGGTGGGTTCCATTAACTGTCTTTTCTCTCGGGAATGTTGAGTGATTTTCATTGTATTCTGGACCTTGTAAATGGTGTATTGTGCTCTGGTTCTGTTACGGTGCTCTGAAGAGGCTGGATGTTTTTGTTATAATAGGCAAATAACTTGGTTGGACTTAAACTGAAAATTCTATCTTTTGGGCAGCGGGTCAGGTTTTAATTCAGTTCTTTTGGCCTTAGCTAAGTTGCTTAGAAAGCACTCTGCGTGTGCATCGTTCAGGGGTCATCAGATGTTTAGGCAGAGTTTGTACACAGAGTTTAACCTGTGTTCCCTCCCCCCTCCCATTCTCCCTTAGAATTGTCCTCCAGTTTTCCAGCATCTGTGGATTGCCCAGAACTCTCTTTGGTTCTGTTTTTTTAAGTTTATTTATTTATTTTTTCCTTCTTCTCCCCAAATCCCCCTAGTACATAGTTGTATGTTTTAGTTGTGGGTCCTTCTAGTTGTGGTATGTGGGACACCGCCTCAGCGTGGCCTGATGAGTGGTGCCATGTCCGCGCCCAGGATCCGAACTGGCAAAACCCTGGGCTGCCAAAGCAGAGTGTGCAAACTTAGCCTCTCGGCCATGGGCTGACCCCTCTTCTTTGGTTCTTTAAGTAGAAAGACTAGCTTAAAGAGGTTTTCTGTTGAAGTTTTAGCTCTCCCATGTAGCACAGACTGGGACCTGTCCTCAGTCTAAAAACTGTAAAAATCAGATAATTCTCCCCACATCATTCGTTTCCTACAAAAGTTGACTTCCTTCCCATCGTTCTTCAGTACTCTCGCATAGTTGTTCTGTTAATTTTACCCAGAGTTTACAGTTTTATCTATGGGAGGGTCATTCGGGAAGGAGCTCATGTGGCCCTTAGTTGACCAGAAGCACAACCCTGCCTGCGTAGATTTCTGAGAAAAACAAGTTAAGATCCTGCAGTAATCTGCTTCAGTTTTCTTTCTTGATCTCATATGGTGCTTGTCTTTTGCCTTACTGCCCGCACATGGTCATTGAATTATGATCTCAGGAAGTTAATAATCTTGCAAAGTGAGAGTATAAAGGAAAAGAAAAGAAACCCCACTCCCCACTGTGCCTGTTTTTCCTTCCACGTCTGTCCTAACCTGGCCCTGTCTGCTGTCTTTATAGCTAAAATCAGCCACACTCGGTATGTTTAACTCAGCAATGCTTGGAAGTACTTTGGGCTGCTTTGCTGTATAACCTGATAAAACTATCATGAGGCAAAAAACTTCAGGAAACAGGTGAAATAATCTCTAATGAGTTGCTCTGAGAAAAATTTCTTGTTGGGAGGATTATGCCAGGTGAAATGTTTCCCCATGTTTTTTCCTTTGTGACTAATTCTAAATGTGTATACTTTTTGTGAGCTGTCATGCTATTAATGAGAGTTTGGGTTAGCTAGTGCATTGCAAATTAATCTTTGAAAACTGCAAACCCAGTGGAAAAAAAGATGGATGGCTAGATCAAGAATCTGAGCCCTATGTGTCTGTTGTTTGCTAAGTGCTGTGGGGCATGTGAAATCTGAGATTATCTTGGCTTTCAAGAAGTTTACTTAAAATGCTGTATTTTATATTTGAAAGTTGCTAAGAGAGTAGATCTTGAAAGTTCTCTGTAAAGCACTGTGACCTCAAAAAAAAAAGCTTCTCGTCACAAGAAAAAAAATTTATAACTGTGAGGTGGTGAATGTTTACTAGCCTTACTGTGGTGATCATTTCACGATATGTACAAACATCAAATCCTTATGTTGTGCACCTGGAACCAATACAATGGGGGGAAAAGAAGTTTAAGGTCTTGGGGACAGGCAAGAGTATGTGTGTGTGGGGGGGATGTATTAGTTATTTATGACCGCACAATAAAATTACAGCAAAACTTAGTGGCTTAAGACAACACACACAGGTTTATCATCGCGCAGTTTCTGTCATCAGGAATCTGAGGATGGCTTAGCTGGGTCCTCTGGCTCAGGGTTTCTTAAGTGCAGTTAAGGTGTTGGCCAGGGCTGCACTCTCAACTGAAGTCACTAGACGGGAGGATCTGATTCTAGGCTCATTCACCTAGTTATTGGTTGGATTCAGTTGCTTTCGGGCAGTTGGACTGAAGGTCTCTGTTACCCTACAGTCAGTCTTGTCATGTGGGCCTTTCCCACAAGATGGAAGCCACAGTCTTTTTGTAAATTTGCCTTAAAGTGACATTCCATAACTTTTGCTGTAGAAGAGAAGCAAGTTGCTAGGTCCAGCTCACACACAGGGGAGGAGATTACACAAAGGCATGGATACCAGGAGATAGAGATCATTGGGAGCCATCTTTTTGTTGTTGTTGGGAGGAAGAAAGAAGTCGATTTAAGTTATTTCTTATGGTGTATACTTAAAGTAGGAGTCAGGAACATAGAGCAGTGAGAAATTTTAAAACAAAGCTTACAGCTAGGAAGCTATGGGTTATCAGGAACAACCCAAAGAGATGCCTTATAGGAAGCAATAAGAGTAACAAAACATCTCAAGTAAAAGGATGTAGCAAAACTTTCTATATTCATGTTATAACAAGTTGAATCAATTCTAGAAAATGTCATTGTTTTCTTTATTAATATTAATTTTTAAAAACTTGTGTTAAGATACAACCTTCAAATGCGAGTGAGATTTAATAAATATACTTTTATTCTTTGGAGGACAAAAACTTTCTTAGATTTTCTTACTATTTGAAGCTATTATATTTATTTTTTATTATGGTAAAATATACGTAACACAGAATTTACTATTTTAACCGTTTTTAGGTGCACAGTTCATTGGCCGTAGCCACATTCACATTGTTGTGTAGCCATCACCGCCATCCTCCTCGAGAACTTTTTCATCTTCCCAAATGGAAACTCTCCCCGTAAACAGTTGCTCCCCACCCTTCCCTTCCCACAGCCCTGGCACCCACCCTTCTTCTCTGTCTCTATGAATCTACTACTCTAGGTTCCTCGTATAAGTGGAATCATACAATATTTGTATTTTTGTGTCTGGCTATTTCCCTTGGCATAATATCTTGAAGGTTCTTCTATGTTATAGCACATGTCAGGATTCTTTCCTTTTTAAGACTGAATAATATTCCGCTGTATGTATAGACCACATTTTATTTATCCATTCATTGGTCCATGGACATTCAGGTGGTTTTGACCTCTGGGCTGTTCTGAGAAATGCTGCTGTGGACGTTAGTGTGCAGATGTCTGAGTCCCTGCTCTGGGCGTTATTGTAGAGGCTTCCTGGTACAGGTGCACATAGGAAGGAGTTGGCTTTAAGTTTAATTGTCTTGAAAAAGAGATCTATATCAGACGAGAGAGGTTTCTACTGTTTTAAAAAGGCAAATGGTAGATACCTAAGTAGTTAATTGTTTCGTTAAACTTTACCAAGTTATATTGTTTTTTAGCCTTTTTGTGGAAGACCAAAGTTTTTATGAAGAATCTTGTTTCAGTGACTGCTTTAAGGAAGAGTTAACTCTGATGCAGTGTTGTAATTTAAGATGCTGGGACGTTATGGTGTTTAAAAAGATAAACAAGCTGCCACACCAGATTTCACTGGGTCTGCCGCCCTTTCGCCTTTTCTACAATAATTTTAGATTCAGATTGTAATATAGGTGTGCCCAATTTGAGAAAATTAGAGACACTAAAATAGCCACTTATCTAAAGGTGAGATTTCTGGCAACTTTAACCATCTAGAACTTGGCCACAAAATGGAGCTTTCTTATACTGTATATATATATTTTTATTCATCACTTCACTCTACACAAAGTATTTGATTCAGGAGAAATTTAGTGAGCTGAACACCCAGCTAAGGTAAATATTTTAGTAATACATGGTCCCTGCCCTCCCAATCTAGTTGGGGAGACTTTAGTAAATAATTACAGTGTCATCCCTTAGTTCGATCCATACTCATATTCAACCCTCTTCGTTTTCATTTATGTGGAAGGATCTTTTTTTCTGTAGCTTAGGTTGAAATTTTATCTTCATTTTCTAGCCGATACTTTGCTACACTGACTTGGATGAAAATAAAGTTTCTTATATTGTTTCTTTTTACTTATTCTTTTTGAAAAATGGGAGTTGTATTCCTCAAATTGGCTAATTTATTTTAAAGTTCATGTACTCCCTGTAATGCTAAACTGATACGTTGTGTAGTAACAAAATCAGAGTAGTTTAAAATAATGGAATGGGGGGTGCTGTTCTACCATATGACTTGTTTTAAAAATCGTGTTATATTTATATACTCTTCATTTGTGTGTGTGTGTGTGTGTGTGTGTGTGTGTGTGTGTGTGTGTTTGTAGTTTGGTGCCTAAAATGCTTCCCAGAGATTTTGCTTTCATGTAATTCTTTGAAGAAGGTTGCGATTCTACTTGAAGGAAACTTCCCCCGAAGTATTAATGTTGTGCATATGTTTTGCGCTATCTTTAAAAAAAAGCTGTGATAGTCTAGACATATTTTTGTTATAGTATAACATGATATTTTCCCAGTGAAATCTTCAGAAGAACCCATGCTTATTTCTGCAAGAACGTCAATTTCAGCAAATACACAGATTCCCTTCCCTTAGCTTTAAAATAGCATAAAGTATAATGTGGAAATAATATAAAACTTAGGAGGAGATAATTTTGTGGAACTAATAGAGTCAACAGACGGACTCTAACTCTCATTCAAGTAGAGTGGTCACGAGTCCGGACTCTGAAGTGGACTGGCTGCTCTGAATCTGCCACTTCCTGTAGTATGTCCTTGGTCAGATTAATTCACTTCTTATTCTCAACTTCCTACCTGTAAAATGGGAATATTAACAGGTATCTACCAAATCAAGTTATTGAATAATGAATTAATAAAGGCAAAGCACACAGAACAGTGTGTGGCACTTATCAAGTACTATATTCCTATTAGTATTTATTTTTATAATTCATATGATTATTATCCCATCACTGGCTCAGTCATTAATTACCTACGTCACTTAATTGTCTCTGGGTTTCAGGTCTTTCGTAACGTAAGGAGATTTGGATTCTTTATGACTGTGACTGGGGAGATGTCGGTCTGTACTAGATACTGTAGACAGTGATCCATTAATACATTTTCTCTCATTGATTTTGTTATGATTTTTGTGTTTGCAGTTAAGCGACACTTTGAAACATAGGCTGTGAAAATATTTACCTATGGATAGTTGTAGAGTGCAGTCTCCCGAAACAGTTGGTTTCAATTTTTAAAAAAATAACATTTGTTTTACTTTTGTTACCGTCTTCTTTCTCCCAGCAAAGGAGGAGGGCTTGCGTTTGCCCGTGCTCCTCAGCGGCAGGCCGGGTCTGCTCCAGCAGGGCTGCGCGCGTGAGCAGGCTCCCCTCCGGGGTCTTTCCAGTCTTACTAGTTTCTTCTGTCTTTTTTTACTCCCTGCTCAATATGATTTCATTTATTTTCTCTCCACAAACTTTTGTAAACTCCAGCCTAGTTGTCTTCTCTCTGTTGTGGTTCTAAGAATATTGGATTTGTGCGTTTTTATTTTCTATATTGTTCCTTTCTCTCCAGGTATATTGTTGACAGAGACAGGTTCTTTTTCTTGGCCGTCACATTTATAGAATTTTGTGCATTCTCTACTTATTCAAGTAAGGGGTGTTCATAATTCAAGTCAAATGGTACCGTAAAGATCTTAAAATGAATACTCTCATTATTCTGAAACACGCATGACTGCTAGTAGCAGGTGCCTCCTTTAAGGCACTTTTTCTACATTTTACTTAACCTAATGATTTTTCCCTGTTTTAAGAGATTTTTTTCCTCCTAAAGGGTAACCCAACAGGTTTGCTGAAATGTTTTCTAAAACATGCTATCCTGCGTTAGATATGCTGATCATTTTCTCTGGTAACTGTGGATCAGTTATCATACTAGATTGCATTTATACTTTGTACATGAATATGGATATTGTGGGATAAAGAGTTTAGCAGGGAGATTATGATAGTTTTGCTTTTTTTTTTAATCGTGGAATTTCGTAGAAGGATGAATGATAACAAATGTGTGGTCTTGACAGAGTTTTGCCTTTCTGCATATTTGGAGCTGCGACCTCCCAGCCAGTTTTCCTGCCTTGCAAGAAATAAGTTTGTTTGCTGCCATTATTTGTGCCTGCCGTTTATCAGGGGCATTCACGGTGTTTTCCCTGTATCCCTCAGTCAGTGAGCCGGGACAGCAAGCACCTAATTGTTACTAAAAGCAGCTTTAACCCATCCTGAATCTTAGCAAGTTTTTTTTTCTTTTTGGATGGAATACAAAAGGAGAAAGCTATTTAGTATTTCATGAATGTACCCGTCATAGAAGCTCTCATCTCTAATGTGATCTGTGTTGGTCATAGTGGTTGGTTAACTGAACTAGTTCACGTTTAGTATCCTTAAAAACAACATATACCTTTAAACACTTTAGTCTACTTTATAAGGTACTTGTTAATTCTGTAGCCATTTTCAGTAAAGCTTTTAGTGTTGGTCTGGTGATGAGAATTCTACATTATTTTTCTTTCCTAAGGCGTGCCCATGTTTTACTCTAAAGTTTCAGCTTTGGCTTCTTTAAAGTGGAGAGAGAACCTGGAGCTAAGCAAAGCGTTCTGAGCACAGAATTCTCCCAGACTTGATTGATGCCCCATCTTTTACATATGTCTTACACCTTGATAGAAATTTTCCAAAACTGTCGACCTAATTTCATAGAATTTCTGTAATTTTGCATTGTACCCGTTTGTATGGTATTTAAATTGCATAGTTATGAGTACAGTTGGGATGAATACATTTGGTCGCAGACACAGCTGCCTCTTGGTAAGTAGACAGCTGCTGGGAGTGGACCGTGCAGGGCGGTTAGAGCTTACTAGCTCTGAGTTTTATAAGCGCTAATGGTGTGTTTTATAGACAGAAGGGAGAGAATTTGACGCATTGTCCATTTGGGCATTGGAAGTCAGAAAAGGGAACTTTTGCTGGCATATTTTGGGGCTCTTACTCAAAGCTTACAGATTTTTACTTTTTACAGTTAATATCTCTTACTACGTTTCAAGTTTTAACAGATCTTAATTAGGAGAGATGAAAAGACACAATGGCAACCAGAGATGATATGCATAGAGTGTTGCAAGAGGACAGGGAATGAGTTCCTGTTTTGGACGGGAGAGGAAAAGCTTTCAAGAAGATGTGACACTTGTGTCTAAACTTTGAAGGACAGTCAGTATTAGAAGGTGTTTGGAAAGAGGACGTGTTCCGATGGGTCAGGCAGAGAGAAAGGCTTGTGCAGAGGAGTAGGAATATGGGCAGGTATAGCATAGTTGTTATGGCTCTAGTGTTGGGGTTTTGGACTATTTTGAACACTTATGTGCCCACACCATTTGAAAGAAACAAACAAAGAACGTCAAGGAAGACAGAGACAAATTCACTGGGGACCTTGTATGCTATGCTGGGAAGCCAGAGTTTATCCTGACGTGAGCCTTTGGGGTGTCTTAACCAGAAGAGTGATCTGATCAGAGGTGATTTCGTAAAGTATTCCTCTGGAAGCAATGAGAGGAGGGAGTAAGATTGCAGTCAGAAATACCAGTTAGGAGATTGTCGAAATAATCCGGTTGAGAAACTAGGGAGTGCCCAGATTAAAGCTTTTGAGCATTGTGAACAGAGGGACCTAATGAGTTTAGACGTCTTTAGGAGTAGAATTGATGGGCCTTGGTGTCTGAGCGCACGGGCGAGTGACGGGCTGGGAGGGTTCTGGAGTCTGCAGGATGAGTAGAGTCCAGAGTGGTAAACTGAGAGAAAAAGCACTCTGTTCGTGACTCTGCTAGTGCTTACCACAATATAGGACGTGCTGTTTATTGTTTACTTTCCTTTTTGAGAAAAATGCACGTTTATTATTCTGGTTTGAGTGCATAATCTTTTATAATTGGAGATGACCTACCTCAATTTTACTATCCCCTAGGAGCTGTGGAACAATATTTGTGGAACTGAATTGAAATCCAACATTGTCTTTCCTCTGAGCCTTTTTAATGCTTCAAGTGTTATAAAATTGCAGCCTTGAGCAAAAAATTTGACATCAGAGAATAAGTTGGAAATCCTGTGTTTAAAACTCCCAACTTTTTTGTGTAATTTCTTCCTTAATATTTTATCTTCTGAGTAACTGACATCTTAGGTCATCGAGTGACTCAGTATCAAAACAGACGAGGTGCTAACTCTTTCTCAGGGCAAACTTTCTAAGTGGTTGGTAGTAGAGTAGAGGTTATTGTGCAGACCTTAATAACTCACCACAGACCAGGCTCTGTGTTGCATATTGGGGATTTGAAGATGAATGACATTCTCCTTTTTCAAAGATGGTGAGACATGTTTGTGTGGATGTAAGAATAAATGAACTGGAACCATGACTTTGAGTAGTGATGTATGTTACAACATGTCATGTACTACTTTGGGAGTATCAGTAAGATGCCAGATGTCATCCATAATTCTTTTCCTGCCTTTGCTTGTCCCCTCTCCTCCCCTCCTCTTTCATCTTCTGTTAGCAAAGCCTGTCTGCCGTCCTTCCAGTATTTAACCCACAGGCTTCCCTCTTTGTTTCTAGTCTAGTCCGGGTCTCACCATACGTACATCTCACACTGATCTTCATGCTTCCTTTCTTGATTTCCATGCCTCCTTCTTGAATCCCTTCTCCACAGTGGCTAGAGTCATCTTTTAAAAATGGAAGTCATGTTCTGCTTAAAGCCGTCGAGTGGCTTCCCAGTGCCCTTGGGGTAAGTTCCCAACACCCTCCCATGGCTCAGATATTATGTGCTCAGAGAGTCCTCCTTGTTGAAAGTTGAGGAGGAGTATGGGAACTTAGAGGAGGGAGCAGTTAATTCTGGCTTTGGGGTATCCAGAAAGGTTTAACAGAAGGAATGGTATTTGATCCAGGTCTTGATGAGTAGGATTTTGTTAGGTGAAATTATGCACTGAACAAGCATTTGAAGAGTGCCTACTATGTACTAGGCACTGTCATATTTGTACCTTAACAAGTGGTGTCTTTGTAAGGCAGTTGCTATTTTCAAAGACCTGGCTTTATTGCAACCTCAGTAAATAGCATATTCAAGAATAGCCGAGCAATCCTCCGTCAGCTTCAACACCAGGAAACACTTCGTTCACTGGTACCCGTGAGAGTAGAATTTGGCAAGCGTTCTCTGCCATCGTATATACCTGTTTAGGAAATTTGACTGTGTTCAGACATGAACTACCTGATAAAGCCACAAAAATTGTAATGTAGTGTCATGATTTTTAGACCTTTTAACCAGCTTTTCTAGCCTTCTAATGCCATATTTCATTTTAAAATACCAAAATGAACATCGGGAAGATGAAGTATAATCAACTACAAATACCAGTTGCATTTGGTGATAAAATGAAATTTTCGTTTAGAACTGATTTAGTGCCTCTTTTCCCAATAGCTTAGTAATTTACTAATTACTTAACACCAAGGGGATTCCAAGTATTTTAGGAGCTCTGTGCCAGGAACTGAGGCGAAGCCTAAATATTTTTTCCTGTACCACAAGACGTCTGCCTCCAGGGAGGAGAGGTCCTCAGATGCTGTGGGCAGGAACGTGAAGATTTGATTTGCATTTGTCACTGAGAACCCCAGTGGGCAGTGCCATCCCTTCCTGGCTGGGCCTTGATGTGGCTTCTCTGAGTGCCTGAGGTCTCCCAGGACCACGGAGTTATTTTGGCTTAACCTGTGCCTTCACGGCTTGCCACATACCCACGTGGCGGTTCCCGCTTCTCCAGTAACACCTCAGCTCTTAGCCACATCTTATTATTTCTTTCCTTGATCTTGGCTTCTCGGCTTATTTCAGAGTTGGATGTGTATCTTTAACATGTCATTTTGAAGATTTCATTTCATTAGAAAAGGAATCAACTAATCACCTAATTTTTGCAGTTTTGGCCTTTCTTGGCTACTTAGATATGTTTATTTGGGGGTGTCTTTGTTTCCATGGCTATAGCCTTCCCAGGGAACTCGAAGTGGGCAGACGTTTGATTGCTGACCAAGTGGTTTGTATATAGCTTGATTGATTAAACACTAGTCAAAGCTTAATTAACTCTGTGCTTCACTATTTGGAATGGCTCCAGCAACCCACCCTACAGCAATGGGGAAAAAAAGGATGGAGGGAAAAGTTGGGACATTATGTCTAATTCTCCGGGTTTTAGACTTTCTCTCTCTCTATTTTTTTTAACTTTTTTTTCTGAGGCACAGAAAGACCTAATTTATAAAATAGGGGTTCAACTATTGCTTTAGCTTGTCTGATCCCACTGGGACTTCCTGAAGAGACATTATTTCTTGAACCTTGGGAAACAGTGTATGTCCCAAAATACTAACTTTTGAAAACTGGAAAAGACTGTTCTATATTAATATACCGATTTGTTTATTGAATTGTTATTTACAAGTAGTAGTAAATTTGTTTTGTGGATTGTATCCTGTAAGAGGCACTTTGCCTCGGCTTGTTTCGTGTAATCTTTCTATCGGGTTATGTAAATGTTGTCACTTAACAAGAATTTCTGTTGTGAGTGATGAAGAGATTTCAACTGCTGTGCTGACAAATGCTCTTTAATGAAGCTTTTAAAAATAATTCAAGCTTTAGTCATGGGCTTGTTTTTATTCCCTTTCCCCCAGAACTATTTTACCAAAAAATTTCGCTGCAGCCTAAAGATTTAGTCGGTACCACTGGGTTTATTTCAGGGTTTGCGCTGCACAAATATTGTTACAAGTTAGTTTTTGTGTAATTTCTGTAATGGGAAATTATGTACAGTTAGGACCCCAATAATCTGAAGGGATTTCAAGGCTTCCTCTTGTGACCTCTTTAGGTCTCCCACCATCTTCTGTCATCAAGTCACGTGACAAGTCGAGTAAAACACTTAGGTATACTGTTGAGAGATGGGGCAGAGGGTGAGTTAGAGGGGAGGGCGTGGCAGTGACTTCTTGTTTCTGAGAATATTGAGGAAGAACCCACATGATTTACTGTGTAAGGTCGTTGGGGCTCACGTTGGTGGAATGAGCAACGCTTTTGTTAAAGATGGGGTTGGATGAGCTGCTTAGCAGCATCTTTGTTCACTATGCTCAGGCGTCAGAGAAGTCTTCTGTATGGAGACTGAGTTCTTTTAATTGTTAATAGCATAGAGTTAATGTATGTTTTCTTCTGTTGCTCAATTTTGGTATTTGATTTTTTAAAAATAAAATACGGTATGAAATAAAGTAAAATTCAAATCAGTCTTTTTTTCCCTGGTAGTAGTATGGAATATTTGAAAACTGAAAATATTGCTTAATATGAAATTAAGATCATCTCTACATTCTATTTATTTGTGTATCTCAGTCTCATTTGGTAACAAATAATTGAGATGAAGCTGAGATTTAAAGATTCTGTCATGGAATTGATCTTTTCTTCTTTAATATTTGTGAAGGTTAGAACTTAAAATCTAGAAAGATCCTTAGAAATCATCTCATTTTACTTTTTCTTTTCTTTCTTTTTTTTTTTGAGGAAGATTAGCCCTGAGCTAGTGTCTGCCTCCAGTCTTCCTCTTTTTGCTGAGGAAGATTAGCCCTGAGCTAACATCTGTGCCAGTCTTCCTCTATTTTCTGTGTGGGATGCTGCCACAGCATGGCTTGATGAGCAGTGCGTAGGTCTGCATGCGGGATCCAAACCAGTCAATCCCAGGCCACCAAAGCGGAGCGTGTGAACTTAACCATTACACCACTGGGCCAGCCCCACTTTTTCATTTTTAAATGAAGAAATGTGCAGCATGGGATGTTACCTTGCCCAGATGGAATCAAGGACTTAGTTACAGTGACATCCATTGATTGTCACTGGCCACTCCGTATCTCAAGGAGCAGATAGAGCTTAGGAGAATTTGTTATATAGGCCTTGAAGCAAGCCTGATGATAAAAATAATTTTGCAAGTAAAGAGAGGTCATCACTACCAGGTCACCAATGTTATAATTGTATATGCAATTAGATTATACTTGATTTATAACTGTAAGATTAATTTACACTTGCAGTTGTGCTCAGTTTATTGAACGTATTAGATTCTCAGATTTAGAAGAAAACACCTCATGTTGCTTGTCTAAGTGCTCTTTGTGGCTCCTGAGCTCTGCTACTCCCTTATTACACTTGATTTTCTGGTCTGTCTTCCCCATTAGACTGTACCCATAAGGGCGGGAAGCCTCTCTCTTGTTCACTGTTGTTTCCAGCACCCAGTAAAGCACTAATTGTTGACTGACTGTTAGTTTGGCGAACTTGGGCTTATCTGGCTTTGTGGGAAACTTAGCGTATTTTAAATATCTTGTTTACTTTTTTTTTTTTTTTTTTTTTTTTTACAGTGAACAGAGTATCTGTCAGGCAAGAGCTGCTGTGATGGTTTATGATGATGCCAATAAGAAGTGGGTGCCAGCTGGTGGCTCAACTGGGTTCAGCAGAGTTCATATATATCACCATACAGGCAACAACACATTCAGAGTGGTGGGCAGGAAGATTCAGGACCATCAGGTAAGGGTCTGTTAAATTCTCAAAGTTACCCAGTATTACAAAGGACTTGGTATACTCAGCAAAATAAAGTAGTGCTTTAAAACTGTAGTTGGAACAGTCTCTCTAGGAAAAACTGGTCATAGGTTTGCCTGCCCAGCCTTTTCACCTTTCATGAAGCCTGAATTTAGATGAAGATTTAGAACCGATTGTACAAAACTGTGAATACCAGTGTTTGAATTGTGGATATTCCTTAGATCCTCTGGCCTTACAGCTAGTTAGCTAGCTTTTGGAATCTAAAGTAAAATTAGGACAAACGAAAATGTGAAACACCACTTAAGTAGCAGATTGTGTGTTTAAGGAATTCATTTCCTGTCAAAGGAATTTGGAATGGGGCTAGAGGGAGGAATTGAAAGTGCGAATAGTTTCAGAAAATATTGTTAAATTCATCTCTGATAGAAAAATTGTAGGTATAATGGTTGCTAGAATAGTTAGGCTTTTGTAATTCACGTTTGGGATGACAACTAAGCTTTTACTAATTCCCTGCTCTGGATTTGTTAGAAAGGTGACTGGATTATCTGATTACTTGATTTCTTGGGCCTTAACCGATCAGGAGCAGTAGATGGAGGAAACATAGATAGGGTCTTACCAGCATTAAGCATATAATAATAGCAGTGAGAACTTTTATAACGAATAGATTGACAGGATACTTTTGGTTCTGGCAAGATGGTGGAATCAACCAGCATTGAGGATATGCAGGGAAAAATGTAACACGTTTCTGGCTGAGCTCTTTCTAAAGAAAGGTAGAGCCCTGGGTTTCCACTAGGAAACAGGGTGCTGTGTAAACAGCTTCTGCCCAGCCCTGCGCTTTTAGGATGGAGATGATGAACTGGCCGTAGCTAGGGACTTAGGTTTGTCATATGTGCATGTAGAGACTGGGCCTCTGAGGTTGGGCTTTGAAACTGGTGTCTCTGCATAAAGCTGGGACTCTTAGAGAGGCTGCGCACTGTAAAAAAGAACTAAGAAAAGTCCTTCTATTGGCACAGGTAAGCAGAGGAGTTCTTTTCTGTCTGAGCTGGGTTAGGGGCTCCCCTGAAGAGTGGGAACCTCCAACTTCACTTACACAACTCCAGTCAAGGAATGAACGCATACTGGTTGCAGGCCAGTGAAACTCTTGGGGCACCTGGCAGAAACGAGTACAGTGCTCTTCTGGAGACAACTTCATAGACCTGAATCAGTTTGCAGAAAGAGCAGTTCACTGAATTTAGCAAATCTGCCTTTTGCTCCATGTACCTGTTGCACAGCCTGCTTTGGTCTCCCCAGTCTCTGTACCAGGAACCCTCGCTGCCCTGTTGGTAGTCCTGCTTGTCCTGTGTGCTTTCTTTGCTCTTTTATCTTTCGTCCAGCAAAGTGTCCCAGCAGTGAGTTAGGCCAGGGACAAATCAAATACTACTATTAGAGAGAAAAAATGAAAACTGGACAATTAAAACTTTGTAGAGGTTGTTGAACGTTCTTAACATTCTAACCGAGTAGCTGTAAAATAAACACATTTTTGGTAAGTTTGGTGAATTGATAAACAATCCTAAAAATATCTAAATATTGGTAAAAAGGAAAATGAGTATTTAAAAATAATTAGAAAGAAATCTTGTGTAAGTCAGGACATTTCCATATGAAGCACTGAAATTTTTATTCATAAGAGAAGTAAGCTCTCCTCTAGCTTTTGAAAAATGGAGTGTTTCTTAAAATGGTTGGACATTTGAAAACATACTTATGAATAATTCATGAGACTAAGATGAAAACGTTATGAAGATTAGAAAATGTTTATAAAATAAGAAAATGCTTAGACCTGAGTGACAAGATATTACATATAGAAACCCATAGGACGTCTAAGCTGTCCTTAGATGGACAAATCTTAATAGCATATAATGAGCTTAACCCAATGAAAGCAGAGGGAAATACTAAAAATAAAAGAAGAAACTAATTAAATAAAAAGAAATAGGGGCTGGCCCTGTGACCAAAGGGTTAAGTTCACATGCTCTGCTTCGACGGCCCACGGTTCTCCGGTTCAGATCCTGGGCACGGACCTAGCACTGCTCCTCAAGGCATGCTGTGGTGGCGTCCCACATAAGAGAACTAGAATCACCTACAACTAGGATACACAACTGCGGCTTTTGGGGAGAAAAAGAAATAGAAATTATTAACACAAAAGTTGCTCCACTGAATAGAAAAAAATGACAGTCTAATAAAAAAAGTTACAAATAAACAATATTAAGATTGGAAAAGAGATATTGCTATAATTATACTAAGGAAATAAATTATAAGATAATATTATGAACAGCTTTATGCCAGTAAATGGGCCATTTTGTAGAAAAATATGATTGACCAAAATTGGCAAAAAAGTAGAAAAACATAATAGATCTCCAGTCATAAAATATATCAATAGTTAATAATCTAGCCCCAAAATTTAAAAAAATACAAGGGAGCATCCATAGCATTTACAGACAAAATCTAAAAACTTTCAAGATAATTGCTTGTTTTATGCAACCTATTCTAAAGAATAGATTTTTGAGGCTGGTATAATTTTGGTATCTAAAACATAGATCAGTTTGAAAGATGAAAATTATAAGCCAGTCTCAATTCTGAATATTAACATAGATATAAAGGTCCTCAGTAAGATATTAGCAGACCAAATGCAGCAATGGATATGAAAAAAAAACCAGACTACCTCTTGACCAAATAGGGTTTCTCTCTCTTTATCTCTGTAGTGTAAGGATATTTTAACATTAGATAACCTGCTAATGTAATTTACCAGGGGAAAATCTACAAGAAACAAGATTCAAGAAAAGGATTTGAAAAAATTAAAATTCTTACATAATTCTCAGCATGTTTAGCATAAGAATGATTTTCTCAAGCTGATAAGGATGGATAATATAAAAATATAGCAAACATCTTATAGGACAGTACGGTGTTGGGAGGATCTCCATTAAACTCAGGAATAAATTGAGGATTTCAGCTTTAACCATTTTCATTTAGCATTGAAGAAGAGGTAACATATTAAGATAAAGAAGTGGAAGCTATCAGGATTGAAAAGAAGAAACAGCTGACTTTGCTCACTGATGATATAATTGTCTACATAAAAAATCCCGAAAATATCTGCAGATAAAATATTAGAACTAACAAGGTTGTTCATCAGAGTTGCTGGATACAAGATCAGTATATAAAAATCAGTAGGAGTTTTGTATAACTAGCAATAAACAATTAGAAAATATAATTCTATGAAGATACTACTTAAAGTAACAAAAATGATAATATACCTAAGAATAAATCTAATAAATAATTGGTTTCCTCTCATTCCAGAGTACCTTGTTACACTTCTTAATGGATGTCAATCAGTTCTGAGTGGAAACATGTTATAATTTATTAAATCAAATCTAAACTTTGTGTAGAAAGAAAGCACTGTAGAGCCATTAAAAAAAACCTCACCATTTATTTGTAAAATTGAATATGTGCAAATTATATAAATATATATTAAAATATTTCATTTTTTTGCGTAACACTTAGCTGCTTATTATGTTCTGGGCACTGTGTTTAGGTTTTATGTATGTAATAAAATTCCCGACCTTGAAAGAAAGATACAGGAGAGAGTGTGGATGTTCAGAAGGTGGGGAAAGAAGTGCAGTAAATTGTTTCAGTAATGATAAATGTAAATCATAGCACACTGAGAGCAGAGATGAATTTGATCTGGGTCTTTAAGCACGAGTAGGAGTTCTCACAGTGTGGCTGATCTGAGAAAGGGGCAGATGGACCCCTTGTACAAAGGCCCACAATGTCCACCTGAAGTTTGCATTGTCCTTCAAGCAGAGGAAGCAGTTGGAGATGGATGGAGGCTAGCATGCCTGGTGGGGATGGAGGGAAGTAAGACTGAAAATAGTTTAGAGCAAGATGTTTGATTAGCATTGCTTTTCATCTTGCGGTCCAAATAAACTGTTAGGGGAGTGTTGGGAGAGATGGGAATGGCCACGGGCAGAGTCAAGACTTGAACTCAGGTCACAGACCTTGAATCCTGCATTTTCCAGGATGGGTAGTATCTGAAAAAAGGAACTAGGGATATTTAGTCTGCAAAATCATATCATCAGTCAGTTGACAAATGCAGGCCATTCATCAAAAATACAAAATTCAAAGTGACATTCAGTATTTAAAAAAAAAAACAGAAAGAATCATCAGTTTGTTGAGAAGATGGGGAAGAGGATCGTGGATGACTTCATAGACAAGGTAAGATATTGAACCAAGTCACAAGGAGGAGTAAATGTTTACTGCGTGATTTTCTGTGTTATGATTAGGCCAAAATGGATGGGCGTGTGGAGGATGGAGCAGCGCCTCTAATCTAGACTGAAGCTCATTGGGTCTGAAGTGCAGAATTTAGGATTATGAGGAAGTCCAAACCTGATGACATGCTTATGAAAATCCAGTTGTTAAAGCTGTAAAAGCTTTTAAAGTTTTTTGAGATTATTTACAGGATTGTCTATCCTTGAAAGTTAGAAATGAATGAAATAATTGATTCAAATTGTAAAATTCCTTATATTGGAAGTTTAAAATTCATTTAGCTTATTTCACGTAGCATAATGTCTTTAAGAGGTCGTCATAGTTTTAAAATAATTTCAAATTTGAGTGTTGCTGGGATGAGGTAATTTAGATAGAGCCTTTCTCTGAGAACTAAAACAATTGGATAAAATAATTAAAAAGAAAAAAATCTATTTCAAGGGCTCACATGACCGTGAAGAATTATGGGTCCATGATCTGAAACCAGAAAGAACCAGAGAAGTGAGCCCAGATTTGGACCTCTCTGCCTAGAGGCATGTGTCAGATTTGAAAGGGGGGGCTGAGGAGCTGAGCAAAGCTTTTGGCACTCATGGAGCTAATAGAACACAAATTAGAAGTTAAGCCCTTCTAATGAGGGGAGGGTTGTCTTGGTAATCCCCCAGGCCGTGATTTGAGACCCAGGAGCCCCAAACCCTGGGAAGAAGTTTGAGTCAGAATTAGACTGACCTTTGAAGGAACTGAAACCCAGCCTCTAATCATTCCAATCGCTTTTGGATTAAAGTGATGTGAGATTGTTAGTTTCCCTAGCTGCTTGCCAAAAGCAGATGTAAATCTTCTCTGGAAAAATATAACATCATTGTAGGCCTCAGAATTTCCATACAACTGTCCATGCACAGTGTCTGGCACTCAGTCAGAACAGCCAGCCATACGAGGCGACAGGAGGAACAGTGCTAGAACAGACCCTCTGGGAAGCCAGTTAATGGAATTATCAGAAATTGATTTTAAAAGAATGTACTTAATATACTCAAGGAAATAAAAGACAACATAGGGAATTTCAGCAGAGCTGGAAACTTGAAAAGAGAACCAAATGAAAATTTTAGAATTGAAAAATAACTGCTATTAACAGTAACAACTCAGTGACGGGTTTTACAACAGATTATAAAGAGCTGAAAAGAATTAGTAAACTGGAATATAGATCAGAAGAAAATATTCAGACTGACACTAAGCTAATCTGAGAGAGAAGAATATAGATACATAAAAAAAGCTTAAGAGACTTAGGGAATACAGTAAAAATAACTCATAATGTGTGTGTAATTAGAGTCCCAGAGGAGAGGAGAGATTGAGGCAGAAACAATAATGGAAGAGAGAATGAACAAAAATTTTCAGAAGTGATCGAAGAACCATAAACTTAGAAATGCTATAAACCTTAAGTGGGATAAACACAAAACCATATATAACCCCATCATATTAAGATTACTAAACTAAATACAAGTGGAAAAAAACTATTTTAAATAAGCTACAGTAAACTTTTAGCTGATTTCTCAATAGAAACAACAAAAGCTAGAAGCCAGTGGATTTCAGAGTACTGAAGGAAAATAATGACCACTTAAAATTCCATATCTAATAAAAGTATTCTTCAGAAATGAAGATGAAATAAAGACATTTCCTGACAAAGAAAAATGGAGAGAATCCATGACCAGGAGATCTGCATTGAAAGAAATGCTAAAGTGCGTTCTTTAAGATCAAAAATGGGCCCAACAGAAGTTTGGAGAAGGCAGAAGGAATAAAAAGCAACAGAAAGTGTAAATATAGAGTAAATCCTAAGTGATCGTCAACTGTATAAAACTACTAATGTGTTTTGTGGGGTTAAAAATACATGTAGAATTTTAAAACCTGGTAGAAATAGCATAGGAGTCCTGAGAGGGGCGTGGGAGACGGAGTGCTGTTGGAGAAAGCGTATGGTGAAGTTTTTGTGTTGAGGGAAAGGGAAAACTACTAGTTTTTATTTGCTTTTGATAAGTTTAAGATGCCTGTTGTCATCTCCAGGGCAACCACTGAAATAACAGTAAAAACGTATAATTCATGAAGTAATAGAGGGTGCAACAATAATAAACTCTAAAAGAAAGTATGATAGATTTAGACCCAAATGTATTTGCATTAAATGTAAAGGGACTGAGTACTCTGATTAAAAGTAGAGACTGCAGATTGGATGAATAACACAAAATTGATAATCTGATATAAAATTGTAGCCACACACTAAGGACTGAGCCTGGCCAGAGCACTGTAGGAGGATGTTTTCTGTGGCTCTCAAGACTTAGGATAAAGCAGCAATAATTAAGACACTGTGATGTTGGCTCAGAGATAAGCCTGTTGACCAGCAGAACAAAAGAGAGCCATTTAGACACTTGATTTATGAAAACGGTAAACCTGCAGCACAGTTAATAAATAGTGCTGATCAATTGGAGAACCATATTGAACCTTATTTCACACCGTAGGCATAAGTCGATTCCAGTTGGATGGGAGATGCAAATATGAAGGTTAAAACAATAAAGCTTCTCTAAAATAATATGGGATAATATTTTCATGACCTTGGGGTTGAGAAACATTTCTTAAACAGGTTACAAAAAGCATTAACTATTAAGGGAAAGATTGCTCATTTGGACTGAATAAAAGTTAAAAACTTCTGTTCATCAAAAGACACCCATTAAGAGAGTGAAAAGACAAGCCAAAGAACGGGAGAAGATGTTTGCAACCCAGATAACCAACAGTGGGATCATATCCAGAATGTATAAAGGACTCTTACAAATCAATAAAGAAAAAGATGGACAACTCAGTATTTGTAGTTGTGCAAGCTGTTGTATGCTGCTGTGGAAGTGAAAATTGACGGAACCAATTTGGAAAGCTACTTGGAGTTTTCCTTAAAAAAGTTAAACATATATATGGCTTGTGACAGTTCTGCTCCGGGGTAAATGCCCAACAGAAATGTGTGCTCACGTGTACCAAAAGACCTTTAGTATTTAGTGGGATGTTCATGACATCACTATTTTTAATAGCCTCAAACTGCAGATAATCCAAATGTCCATTAATGAGAGACTGGATAAACAAACATGATTTATACAACGGAATACCATAGAGCAATGCGAAAGAATAAACCACAATTACCTGCAGCAAATAGAGGACTGTAAACAATTTTGCAGGAAAGAAGGCAATTACAGTACATATTGTGTAACTCCATTTATGTAAAAACCAAAAACCTACAAAAGTAATCTGTGGTGTTAGAAGTGTGGCTAGTGCTTTTCCGGAGGTGGGAGGAGTTACGAAGGAGGTTCCTGATGTTAACGTCCTATTTCTTGAGCAGGTTTTGGCTACACAGGAATGTTCACTGAGATACATGCTTATGTTTTTCTGAGTTTATCGTACTTCAGTAAACATGTTAAAATATATTTAATGAGGGATATAGATTGATTTTGCTGATTTGCAGACCTTTGTAACCATCAGGCAGCTGAACTTCCATCTCATGGTTATTTCTACACCTGATTTTACCTTAGGTAACTGCTTTAACTATTTTTTGCCAAGGTTTGTCAGGAACATGTTTGAATGAATATGTCCAGTCAGGACTTGTTGACTTTGTTGGTTTTACCAGTTACTAGCTTGACTTTATGAAGAATTCCTGTCTTTTAGGTCGTGATAAACTGTGCCATTCCTAAAGGGTTGAAGTACAATCAGGCTACACAGACCTTCCACCAGTGGCGAGATGCTAGACAGGTGTATGGTCTCAACTTTGGCAGCAAAGAGGATGCCAATGTCTTCGCAAGTGCCATGATGCATGCCTTAGAGGTGTTGAATTCCCAGGAAACAGGTAAGGTGCCCGTGGTTTCCTTGTTTCCTTGACTTGGAGTGCCATGTATGTGTTAAAGCTAATCTTTTCTGACCAACTTTTAAATCATAGAAGTATTTTAAGTATTTCTTAAATTTCTATTGTTTTCTACAAAAATGTGAACTTCTGTTTGTTGATGATAAACATAGTCTAGAAGGGTCATCTTATGAGATTGATTAGTTAGTGATTTTTTAACCCTCTCATTTGAAGTTATTTAGGTAAAATGTTCATCGTGCTCTAGAACCTCAACTTGTTGCAAGGACGTGAGGCCCAGAGACTATGCAGTGGATAGAAATTATGCATATTTATTATCTCACTCTTTATGAAGAAACGCATTTTCTGAAACACCTTTTTTAAGCCAGTACCCAGCCCATGAACTGCAAGTAGCACTAGATTTCTTCATCCTAGTAGATAAAAATTTGATTCTAAAAGTTGTTGAAAGATTTTAGGAGTGCCCTCGGGTGGTACAAGCCATGAATTGCATGTCCTCTGACACTGCGTGGTGGTTAGAAAGACAGGTAGAAATAATTCACTTTTAAATTACTGTTTTACAAAACAGTCTGATGTGTATGTGTCAGAGATGAGCTCTGTTTTTGTTTTTGTTTAAAAACTAGGCAAAGAAATACACGGATGTGTGGCTATCTCTTTAGGGCGATAGATTTTATAACCAGAAAATAAATATTATATATAAGATAATATAAATATGATTACTCATTACTCTTGCCTTTGTTGTGTTTTTAGTAGTGACCTTGATACAAATGTGCTATAAACAAGTTTTATTTATGTATTTTAAGAGGAAGGACTTACATAGTGAGATTAAAATTTGCTATCTTGTTGAAGGTATGGAATTTTAAAACCTATTATAGATATGTTAAATTTTATTTATACTTTGCCTTGCTCTAAAAAGAATCGAAACATCTAGCCCATGTGTTAGTCTATTTCAAATATGAATTTGAGAGCAAGAAGACGTTTTGGCATCCAGAACTACATTATTACTCCTATAGATGGTTTATGTTAGATCTTCTTTTGAGGAAATTAATACCTCTATAAATAATTTGTGCATAGCTTTCATATCTTATCTATTTTGAGAAAGTAACCACTGGCGCTTCTCCTGGTTTGTCAGTAAGTCCAGAAAATAGCGAAGGAAGGTCTGCCTGTATGTACAGTCTTGTATGTAGGTCATCTTTCTGAGTCACTGTGTTTTCCTTGCAGGCACCCAGTATTTTATTGGCATTCTATTGTAGGTATAGAATTGTTGTGTCACCATCATTTTACCATAGGGAAGAAGCTAGGGTTTTGGTTCTTGATATCTTATTAAATAGATAACCATGTGATAGATAAGTAAAGGACCAAGTTTAGAGAGTGTGTGTATGACAGAAACATTTGGCTTCCCTATGTTTGGAACAAACTAGCATTATTTTTATTTCTAAACCTTCAGAAGAGTATCCATTGATGTTAGGAATGAAATGATACTAATTTAAAGTGATTAAAATTATTGTTCATCTGGCATCAATTTTTTTTAACCAAATGGAAAGGATTATTTTTTATCAGTGTGTAGTCATATAGTTTGCTTTCAAAATGCAAATGCTAATTAATGTTTTTTTCTCCTGATCTTGATCTTTTGAAATTAATGAGTCAATGTGGAGAGACTTAGTTACATTCTCTGTTGTAATTTCCACATTATAAAAAGTTTGGCAAATGGGAAACTCGCTCATCATCTCACTAGCTACTCAAGCATTTTGCTGAGGGGAAAAAATGATGATTTTTGAAACTTTATCCTCTTCTCTGTCACAGTCTTAGCTGAGGAAAGAGGAAGAATGGTGGAAGTTGGTCCATGCTAGCCATCTCCTTTATCATGGCCAAGTCATTGGCAAAGAAGCTTTTAGTTCTGTAGCTTTTTCATCAGAGAAAACAAGCATATAAAATGGTTGATGTTCTTTATAGTCTGATTTTTTTAGAAAATGACTTTTCATAAGTTACTGTAAACACTAATTTCTGATTTTTGATGGCAGTTATTAATCAGCTTAGAAGTGGCGGCGTAGGAGAATTTAGATGCCAAGAATCAGAAGTGTCCTTGGGAAAGGATATGATTCTTTCTAGAGATCTCCAAAGTAGGAAAGGTGTGTACCCCACCCCAATATTATTTAGTGGGTCCCCTCCCATCCACCTAAACAAACATACCCCATAATGTCGCCTCTCATCTTGAACATATCTTCCCCTTCCACAGCTGTTTGCCTGGGGTTCACAGCCAATTCCTTGTTAAAACCATCTATTGTCTTCCTGCCAAAACCAAGTTGAAAAAGCTTAACTTGCATGTTCCCCTCCCTAAACAAACAATGTACCCAATAAATCTCTGATCAGAAGTAAAAGAAACAAACATTCATAAAGGTAAAGCAACTATGGATGTTAGTCTTTCCTATTCTTAATGTTTTACCACATTTTAAAACCATTTTTTGTGTATTGAATACTTCCTATTTATCTTTTTGTTTATTAGATGTTGATACCAATATTATCCATTGAGTATTGGTTAAATCTTCTTAGTGATTTTCAGACTTTTTAAAGGTATGGACACTGTTCTTGTTCAAACAACATCTTTTTCAGAAGCTCAGTCCATAAACGGACAAAGAAATGGACTTTCTCTGATTAATGTAGGGGTCGAGAGCCCCCAGCCACTGAGGCCCCTATGTGGTTCTCCAGAGCAGGACTTGAAAATTACTAACCCATCTTTTTTGCTAAAACCAATAATCACACAATTCTCCTGTCTTGTCTCCCTTGCCCCCCAAGTCCTCTAAATCCTCAAACAAATTGTTTAAATTAAGAAAAAACAGCTTTCTTTGGGGCTAGTCATACTGACCTTTACAAGGTGCTCTGTGTGTGTTTAATATTTCCATTTGTTTTATGAAAAGGGTGGGTGGCAGGAATGTTTTCCTTTATTTTGTTTTTAACTTGGTGTGCAATTATCTAATATACTGGAAAGTACAGGAGGTGCTAAATACAGTGAGTTATATTTGGAATTTAAAAAGCACAAATCGCATGTTCTAGTATTTTTGAAAAAGAGTTGATTAGTGCTCTTCCTTTTATACTAAATGCTACAGTTTATCTGTTTCCTTTGTCTAATGGAAAGGGACTCAATTTTAAACAAGTACGTTCAAGGCACATTATCCAGACTGGTATTTTTGATTTCTGTATTATTTATCAAGTACATTTATAGCAATTCTGCAGATAGTATTTATAGATTATATAAAATATAAAGTCAATCCTTGTGATGATTGATAGTGTAGATTTACACAATCTGTTTCATTTTTGAAAAAAATTTCAGTCATTTGAAAATAGGAGATAACTTTTTAAATCTCTTTTTTAAAAATGAAAATCATATGCATACCAGTAAGATTTTGTTCTACTCAACCAAGATAAAAATATTTTACCGTTAACTAAGACAGCTTTTGCTAGATTTTCTTTTATATCTTTTGAAAATGAGAACATAGTCAAGGATTCCTCATGTTTGAAATTTTCTTTAGATTTTATGGATAAATATTTATAAATATTTAGATCCCATACATTTTTTTCCTTAGATAATTTGGCCTGATATACTTTCCAATATGAGCATTTGCATGAATTTTATCTCAGCATTTTTTAATCTTTTTGAGATGTTTTAGAATTAATTGGATTTTTAAAAAAATCTCAAAAAGTTTCTAGAAATATTTTATGTTCACAGTGCCACTTTTATTTTTCAATTTTCTAGATTGCCAGTATTCATGGGAACAATGTTAAGGGGGTATCACAAAAACCATCAAACATGTTTTCGGCACAGGTGCTATGCTAGGCACTGGAGATAATACGAACATGAAAAGGCCCATCCCTTGCCTTCCAGGACATCACAACTGGGCCTGAGCTACTAGAAACAAGGTCAGCAAAATTAGAATGGTTCGTGAATGAAGTATGCAGAAGGACCTTTGGAATACCAAGGAAAATTCTAGGGTCAAGGAAAGCTTTGAAGAAAAGATGGTGCTTGAGCTATGTATGTTCTGAAGAATGAGTAGACCTCATCATGATAGAACATTCTAGGGACGCTTGGAGGCATGAAAGCATGGAGCAATTGGGAAACAGCTGATAGGCAGTGTTGTGGCTTGGGCATGAGAATTTATGTGCGGGGGAGGGAAGTCACAAGAGCTAAGAGTGGAAAGGTTGGGAAGGGCCTTGCGTTCCTGCTGAGGAGCGTGCATATTGTGATGCAAGCAGTGGCACAGTCATTGAAGGGAGCTAAGAAATATTTGATGTAATTAGGTTTGTGCTTTAGGACACACGTGATGGATTGGTAAGCACGTGGTTACAAGCACGGAGATCAGTGTAGGATGCTGTTGTGATTTCGGTGAGAAAGACGAGGCCTGAAATGATACAGTAGAAAGAGGAAAGGAGTACAGTGAAGAGGAGGTGACAAACTTTTATTTGATGCCTGCTGTACCTGCCAAGGCATTGTTTAGGCCTTCTCCTTATGTCCTCATTTAGTCCATAAAGCAGTTCTGAAGCAGGAATCGTGATCTGTTTATTGGGTACCGGCTGTGTGCCAGATCCTAACTGGGCGCATATGTTACTGATAATCTTTATACAACCCTGCAGAGTTGGTGGTATTATCCTTGTTTTAAAGAGGAGATTGGCTTACAGAGGGTCACTGGACTGGCCTGAGGCCCACACCTAGACAGTGGCCTAAGTGGGATTTGTATCCAGATCTAGTTTTAGAATTCAGCCTCTTTCCTGTGTAATAGACAGTGAGGTGTAGTAGACAGGCCCTGGTGTTATAACATGATTGCCAGATGTGTCAGTTTGGGTCACTGGGAAGATGGTACTGTTAGCCAGAGGTGGAGAGTAAGAGAATTGGACAGTGGATAACAAATCTGATTCTGAACATAATGCATTTGGGGTACTTTATTAATGCTTTCTTAAAATTAGATAAAATTGGACCTGGAAAGGATCCCAAAGGTAGTCTTGGACAGTGTTTTTCACTTTTAGATTTCCTACATCAACTAACCTGATTGGAGGAGTAATGTTTTGAAACCGATAATGCATGAGCTGCTCGTCGGGCTTACAGGAGTGACAGGTTTGGGGGTTGGGTGGTGGGACATTCTTTCGTGGGTGCTGTCACGTGCTTCTTCACTCTCATCGATACTCTTCCACAGTCTTCCCCATTCATGGACTCACCATCTTCACAGTAATGTGAGCTTAATCTGTCGGTACTATCGCTCCCAGTTTCCAATTAGGAAGATTGACGTGGAGAGATGGGACTTCGCTGAAGTCGTATGTACGTAGAAAGGGAGGCACAGCTGGGACTGGGTCTTGTGACCTTTAGGCCATTTTTATTACATTTCTCTGTTTCTTAATTCAAGATCTTCAACGCATATTTTAAAAGGCTTTTGAGAGAAGTCACTTTAGGGTGAGAAGGTAGGAAAGAGAAGAACTTTCATTTTCTTTTTGTTTTATGTTTTTTAGTAAAATTTTAAGGTCTTTTATTGTGATTTAGCGGAAAGAACTTATACTTGGAATCAGAAGACTCCAGTCTTCTCTCCCCCTCTGGTGACAGGTTGCCTTCTCTAAAGCTGTTTCCTTACGTATAAAATGTGGCTCATGAGGATACCTATGTTAGGATAGCATTATGGGAATTAAATGAGATAGGGACATCAGTCTTATTAAACTATAAAATGTTATTTTTGAATGCCAGTATTTTAAAATACATAAAAAATTCTACTGTGTGGATTAATTTACTTAGAGAAAAAGTAGTAGAGAGACTTTCAAATTTTCTCCAACCTGTTTTTTGTCTTTACTGCCCATTAAAGAAGTATCTTATTATATTTTTTCCCCAAGGAAATTAGTTACTTCATTTATCATTTGAGTGCATCTGTATGCAAGGGGAAATTAGTCTCAAATCTTGTCCTCAAGGATTCTTCTGCTCTTGAAGGGGAGCTAAGACACAACCATAATCCAAAAGACAAAGTCATACTGGAGGTACAGAGAAAATCCTATATGGTTACAAGAAGAGGAATGAGATTTGTTTTCATTGGAGCAATTGGGGGAAGCATTGGTGAGGAGATGGCTTTTTGAGCTGATTTGGAAAGGTGGATAAAATGTAGGCATGGAGAGATGAGGGGGAAAGGCCTGTAAGGCCTGGGAAATAGCATCAGGGTGCAGAAGTGGGAAGCATGAGATCTGTTTGCAGAGCAGGGAGTTACGTGATTGGCCTTGTGGGAATAAAGTCAGAGAGGTAAGTCTGATCAGGAAGGGCCTTTGAGAGCTATGGCTGATAGCGGTTTCGTGTAAGGTTTTGAGCAAGTGGCATAATGTCAACAAAACTGTACTCGAGAAAGCTAGCAGCGGTTTGAAAAGGAGCCACTGGAGGCTGTGGTTCAAGCATTGATTGCTGAGTGGAGGCAGAAGTAGAGTAGAGAAGAAAATTCAAATAGGAGAGAGATTACAGTGGTAGAATCAGGTGAGTTTAAACAGGAAACCATGATTGAATTGGTTGTACTTCATCCCTTTAGGTAACTTTTTTCATTAAAAAAGAATTCTGGCTACCCATTTTCACATGACAACAGTAGAGATCTCTGGGACGGTATCATATTTGTTTGTAGATGATGTGGTACCTAAAATTATTTCTGCTATTTGAAGAAAATCAGTAGTTTGGGTGAAAGGTGAAAAATGAAAATATAGTTCAGCATCTTTGAATTCCTGCTGTGAACCTGAGTCCAGGTTTTAGTAAGAAAGGTACATAGATACAAGTTTGTTTTTAAAGAACTCACAGTAAGGCAGAAGAAACTTCATTAGTTTCTTAATTAGACAAAGTGAAATTAGAGTGTGAATATGTTAAGCCCCCAGCTTAGTAATTTATTAACAGAGTTGGCGTACAGGAGATGTACCAGCGTCCTTTTCCTGGGAGGTAATTCTGCTTGGATTAGAGCAGCGGTTTTCGGCTTGGTGCCTGAAAACCACGGAAGTGGTTCTGAGATCATTCTCAGTGTTTCGGAAAGCTGAGTCAACAGTGTCCGTGCGTTCTGTGATAGCATTGGTTATACCTCCTAACTCTGATATTAAGCTGCTTTGTTTGGGGCTAAAATTCACCAGCTCTTTGTAGAGATACTTAGCTGAAACCAGTCACAAGTTCTAATCAACTGTTGTTGACCTTTTTGGCATTTTTGGATCTTGTGATTGTGCCAGTGACTGATAAGAAAAGTTTAGATAGTCTCCGTGCCTGAATTGAAAATGGCCAATTATGTATCTTTGATTACTTGTGAAAGAACAAAGAGTAATGATAAATAGTTTCTTTGGACAGGCTCACTCTGGATATTGAGTCCAAGGAAGTTGGTTAAAATAATAAAAGGGTTGGAAAGGTTGGGAGCTGCTGGATTAGGCTTCTTGTTCGCACGCCCTACCCACTCACAGCCTGAATTTTCAGCCACTCTCTGCGCCTTTCTCAACCAGGGTTCCATGAGGGAATTCAGCTCTATGGAAAGTGCTTTGGGTGACTGTCTTTTTGGGCACATTCTTTACCTACCCTGGATGCATTAGGGCCAGAATCTCTTGGAAGACCGCTTCTCTTCTGTTCTTTCCCTTGGCCTCTCTCTATATATACCTCTGTTTTCACCTGCGAGAAGTACCTTGAAGTTCTGGGCTGGACTCGGGACCAGAAAATGACCATGGATTAATGGAAGTGAGAATTACTTAGCGATCAGCTTTCTCATTTGTTCAGTACAGCTTTACCTGCTAATATTTCTATTGATCAGTACTTGAAATTATTCTGTATCTAATTCTTAGTCACTGAGGAAAGTTTGAATGAATGTTTAACGTAGCTGCTACTCTTAGTTTGCAGACCTCCTCGTCATTAGAGGGATTAATGCCTGGATTACTGTCTGCTTGAGTGTTCTCCATATTCTCATTTTCTTTTGGGCTGAACCGGATGCAGAATCAGAAATCTCGAGTTTAAAACGCTAACTCACGGATTCAGGAAGTATGCTCTAAGCCCCCATGAGGATCCTCTTCCAGACCCTCTGAGGGGGTCTGAAAGCACCCCCTGTTCTCCATTATACTTAACCAGAGCAGCATCCTGAAGGCAAGAGCGAATGAAACAGTCCACCTGTCTTCTGTTAAGCCGGACATTCAAGAGATTTGTAAAAATCTAAAACCATCATTCTAATCACTAATGTTTTTTATTTGGAAAATAATTTTTTTGTTTTGGAAAATTATAATTTTTCATAAAAATGTTATTTATGTTAACATGTAACAGCTTTTTAATTATCTTTTAAATGAATGACTAAAAATTCAACGTGAAAAAATGTGGTTATTTAATACAGTAAATAATGATAGATACAATGCACATAAACAAAAGCTCTTCAGGGTCTTGAGTAATTTTATTTGAGAGTATGAGGGGATCCCATGCCAACAAGCTTTGAGAAATCCTGCCCTGACTTATCAGGGAGAGCTGTTGACTGAGAACAGAATTTTTAATGTCTTTTTATCTTTTCCAGACGGCCTAGCAAAGAAATCTTGTCTGTTGTCTGTTGGATCCGATTGTCTATTGGATGAGAATTTATTATTCCCTATTTCCTCTCTCTTCACTGTAAGCCTGGCTTTGCCTATAACAGAGAAACCTTTCTTCCTATCGTAATGATTTCCTCTCTTCCTGCTTTTCATCTTCTTTCCTCCCCTGTGAAGAAGCCTTCATGGAGGGCTGGGCATTTAAAAGTGGGGATTTGTCTAATTCCCATCATCATCATCTGTCAATGAAAGGGAAAATGGAGGTCTGGTGGTCTTTTTTTGTGCTTAATCTCTAAACACTGCCCGGTGATTAGATTTGTAACCATCATCTGTCCAGCAGCAGCAGTAACCAGTGTTGCTGTTTCTATCTCTGCTTCCTAAAAATTCAGGTTCTTCTGGTTTCTAGTTACTTGGTACATTTGTGGCTTCTCTGTGTGTGATTTTTCACAATTGTGTTACAATATAGGAATTATCATATATTCAAATACCATGTGAGTGATATATTCACGTAATATGTGAATTCTTATTTATAATAAAATAACTTTAAAATGTTTACTTCTGTGGGTTTTAAGTTCCTGATCTCTAGCTGTGTGGGAAAGCAGCTTTAGCTGGACGCAGCTCCGGTGTGATACTCCGTTTTTCATGAGCATGGCTTTAGTCTTAACGTTGTGGGACTTAGGATATCTTGTCCTGCTCCAAAGTGGGAATGATTAAGTGGCTAAAAGAGGCAGATAGGATTTTTGTGATAAATCTGCATTTTATAACCTTAGAGAAAGCTGTTTTAGCCTGGAGTTTGCTGTCAGACAGACGCTGTGTTCTGTGTGCCTCTTGTTCCTGTTCTCTGCTTCTCTGGCAGGTGGCCATCTTAGAGTGTGTTGTCTGGTGCGCATCTGTCTGTGACTTCAGTTCTCTTCAGGCTTATTTTACAGTAAAGCTTGGAATTTAATTAATGGTGCTGTACGATCCCAGGAAGGATGTCATCTACTGTTATTTGCATGTTTTCCTGCATGAGAATAGTAATTTGAATACAGTTACTTTACTTGTGTTCCTGAATTTAATCCTGCGTGAGAATAGTAATTTGAATACAGTTACTTTACTTGTGTTCCTGAATTTTAATCATACTTGTTGCCCACAAATTGGAGAAGCATTTTCCCACAATAACTCGGATACTTTTTTTGTAGGATTTTTTCATCTTTAAACAAGGATGCAGGGGAGAGGGAGAAGCTTGAATAGAGCAGATTCTATCTTGTGGTCTATTGATGATAAGAAATGGATTGCAGGAACCCCTTCTGTTCTGGTGAGCAATCACAGCACATGGTGGTGACCAGACCTGCACCTCAGTGTTGGCAGCTTACTTCTGGGCGTGCTTTCATCGGTCTGTCATGTGGTGGTGTCTCATTGGGGTGTCCATGTTTTTATTCAGCAAACAGCATGTGCACGTTGGTGCAATGCCTCTGAGTTAAGGTTGGGTATTCCTGCTTTTATGATCTAGGCAAGGTAGAAGAATTCTTAATCAGTCTTTTGAAGATGGTGTTAAATAGTGGTACCTTTGAAATCAGTATTTTATATAAAGAATTTTGTAACATTGTTTCATTAATCCATAAAACATTTCTAAGAGGTAAATGATCTCATAATCTAAAAGAAGACAAGCCACGGTGAACGGAATTATTTGTACGCCTAATAAGGGACTGTGTTACATGCTATGAGAGAAACAAAAATGCATAATTCAAAATTATTGACCTTAGGGGCGTGTTAATTGTGTAGAGAGGATAAGACATGGTCAGAAATACCAGCAAGGCAGTATAAGTACCATGAATGGTACAGAGTGGTAATTAGGAAGTAGCATAAATAAATATGGCACGCTACTCATGTAAAGATGCCAAAAGCAATTTTTATAAGGTAGACCTGCTATTTCTATGGGTTTTTGCAATTTCTGAGATGATTCATACCAGAAAACAAATGACTTCTGTTTTCTGGAAATTTGCAGGGATATTTATTAAGGAGTTTTCTTTGCAAATACTGTCCTCATCTTTACTGTGGTAATACTATGATAAATACAAAGGGTTACTTTTCTCATTCAGATTTAGAGTCACTGGTTCTCATGGACTTAAAATTTTCTTTAAGCATTAGAGTTATACATTCCCAATTTTAAGATATTGACTGGATGAGTGACATTAATTCTGGGAAAATGAGTCTCGTCTGTTCTGCAGATAATACTTGGGATCGACCTTACATTAATAGGAGATAGGGTGGATTTTTGCATACCTACTGTTCTGTGTACCAAAGAATCTTGCAGTGGCTTCCCAGTGCTCTTAGAATAAAGTGTAGGCTCCTTAACCTGACTCTCGATTCCTTCATGAGCTGGCCCCCTCTGACTCTGCATTAAGCAAGCACACTCTGCTGCAGCCAGATCCTTGTACTTTCTGTGCCTTCTTTCACCACTATTGGACTTATTTTTTTCAAAATGATTTAAACTGTTAATTTCTGAACTGCATGAATAAATTTGGCAGAACCTAAGTTAGTGACAATGCTAATATAGTGACACCTCTAACAGATTTTATCTGCATATAGAGATCAAATTATTCAAAGTGTCTCTTTCTCTTTCTGCCAAAAGACATTACATCTATTTTTTAGTGTAGCCTACAGTCTTATTAATCTGGATTAAGATACAATATGTAAACAGCTCTCAAGTATATTTAATGCAATAATAGTAATTTATGGTATTTACATGAATAGATGTTTAAGTCTCTAGAATTTTGTTCTTAGGAAGTTTCAAAGGGATACTATTGTTTTGGGAAATCAGCTTGAATTATATCTTCTCTCTCTTAAGAGGTACTTTTGCCTCAGTTTGGATAGTAACAGTTTTATTTTCAAGTATCACATCCCAGACAAGAACTAGGATTTCAGGATTCTGTGATATTTCCACATTCTCAATTAGCCCACCAATTATTTCTCTGCCAAAATCTACCCTTTCATCTTTAAGGTGTGAACTTGGACAGGTGTTATTTAAATCTTCCCACCAGTGTTTCTTCCATTTCATCTTCCTGTAAATAGTGATGATATGGTCCCCGTGGCTGGCTTGTAGTCTTGACTCGCTCAAAAACAAGTTCAGCATAAGACTGTTGCCAGAGGAGTTGCAGCCAGATTGCCTTTCTAAAGAACACCCCTGGTTTCTAAAGTCCCCTCCCTTTATCGTGGCTCTTGTACTGCCTTGTGATGGTTCTTGGTCATGAAGCTTGGGGAAGGAACTTGTCTTCACCTGAATTTCTTCACTCTGGGAAGTGGCTAAGAACCAGCCCTCTTCCTTGCTTTTTAAAGAGGTAATTTTTCCTGGAAGCTTGTGGGATCCCAACCTTACAGTCCATTAAAAACTCCAGATATGGATTTTCTGGGGTTTTCTTTACATTATACTGAATTAGACTTTGAAGGGGGGACTTCCCCATCCACATAAATGTTGTTTTTTAGTTAAAGACAATTTTATTTCCCTGACTTTTGTTTAAATATTTCTGGTCTAGTATATTTCTCCTGCTCCTTTATTATAAAATTATGTACAGATTCATTCATTCTCATAGTTGTTCTCTGCCGTGTGCATTACTTAGATGGATTGGTGTGTATAGAGGTACTTAGACTACAGCTAGCACATAGCATACCTCCGACAAATTCTATTTAAGTTGCATCAGTTCTGTAAAAAAAACAATGTAGTTAAGCAAATTCGTCAATTACTGTGTGCCCAGCACTGTTCTGGTTGCTGGTAATAGGAAGGTGAATATGGCACAGATGCCGCCTTTGAGCATCTTGAAGTCTAGTGAGGCAGACAGCTGACTCTCAGTAGGTAATGTAAAGTAATAATTCGTCAGTCACACAGTACGTTGGAAAGATCTTGGGCTCTACCAGTTGGTGCTGGGGTTTTATAATGTGCTTGCTTCTGGACTCTTGCCGACACTGAAGGGTTTTTTCCCCCCTCCCTCTGTTTTGTTTTGTTTTTGAATAACAATGACTTGCTGTTGCTTTTATAGCTTATTTTCAGAGGGTATGAATAGTAAAAGACTAAGGTTTAACACGGAAAATGTCTAATGAAGAAAATAGAATAATATAAGCCTTTCTAGATTGAACTTAAATACTAAAAATATCATTTAAAATATGGTAATAAGTATTTTATGCACAGTTTTCCTGAAAAAGAAGTACTTTATTGAGTAACATATTAAGTCTTAAGAGTGGGAACATGACACTCCTAATATAAAGTTTCCTTAATTTTTACAAGTTTGGCAACATAAATGATGGCTTTTTTCATTTTCTTTGTTTGCCTTAATGTACTGATGTTTCGTCTGAACCACATGCCATCATGTTTGAATTGGCATACCAGAATTTATGGCCTGCTATTTATGAGACAATATATTTTTTAGAGAGTAGTGAAATAAAGATACATATTCTTACTGATATAATTATATTTCACAGACTGAAGTTAATGATTTTTAGTTTATAAACAAGTTTATTTTAATGTCCTTGCTGACAGCCCACACCAATAACTTTACTTGTACTGAATTCTGTTTAATAAACTCCATGTGAGGTAAATAAACCCAGTTTATTTAATTTTTTATGTATTCAACAAAACGGTTCTTTCAATAAAATTTTACATATTTTTGAATTTCAGAAAGTAAGTTTGGACATCTTTGTCATTTAGATATTAGTTGTCCTGCACTGTTTTGGAGATAAGTTGCTTCCTGGTTTCAGTGATGAAGTATCATGAATTATTGTACAGACAAAAGAAGAAGGGCCAGTGCAGTGGAGATCCCTGGAGAAGGCGACAGTCCTGGTTTTCCATGAACCATCCTGGATGGATGTGTGTTCAGAGTCAGGAGCTAAGAAACACCTTTGGTTTTTGATTCCTCCAGAAAAACAACCTGATGGCAGAGGAACTGCCGTGTGCCTTCCCAGACCAGCTCCGATGTTTGGAAAGGGCGTCTGGGTCCCAGCCCTCGGTCCCTCCAGCCACTTGGGGTCACATTGGTGTTAGTAATCGAGTCACATCCTTCATTGTTTACATCCAGTTCTCTTGTCAGAAACTAGAACCCGTTAGAGCTCCACCCGACTAAAGAGCTGTTTTGGGGAATAGAACTCCAGCACTGCATTTTGTTTTTCAAGTGAAAATAACGTTTTTTTCCTTGACTAAAAAGTCGTGTGCTTATTATAAAAATTGAAGCAGTTCAGAACAGCATAAGGAAGAAAGTAGTACCTAAAGTCCCACCACGCAGAGGTAATCACCTTCAATATTTTCCGTGATGGAAAAGGGGTAGGCATTGAGATATTTTTCAACTTTGTGTTGAAAAATAATAAACAATTCTGAGATGAAGAACACAGGCAGAACATGGCACTTTTGTTTCCGTCACGGCTTTATTGAGCTTTACTTGACATATCATAGTTTACTCATTTAAAGTGTACAATTCAGCGGTTTTTAGTACATTCACAAGGTTGTGCAGCTATCACCACGGTCAATTTTAGAACATTTTCATCACACCGAAAAGAAGGCATGCACCTTCAAACCATCGTCACCGTCCCCACACCTCGCCCACCCCAGGTCCTCCATACCTCCCTGCTCCTGGCAACCGCTAACCTGCTTTCTGTCTCTAGGCATTTGCCTACTCTGGACAGTTCATGTAAATGGACTCATGCAGTTGATGCTCTTGTGACTGGTTTCTTTTGCTTAGTATAACATTTTCAAGGTTCATACCTCTTATAGCATGTATCATACGTGACAATTTGAAAAGTAAAGCATAATAGAAAGCATCTATTCTTATATGTAGGTGTGCTTTCTAAGTTTCAACAATTGACTTTCTTGTTTTAACAATTGATTCTCTTGTTTTAAAGTTGTATGAGTATGGTGTACAGTGAAAAAAATGACTAAAATCAACATTTTTTAGATAAAGAGATTAAAAGCAAAGCAGAAAGCCTTCCTCAGATTCTTTAGTTCAAAAAAAAGTGAGCATTTAAAAACCTGGTAGATTGTGTAAAGCAGAACTGTGTAGTAATTTTTATGCCAAACTCAACGTAAATAGAATGAATACTTGACCAAATTTGTGAAATCTCCGAAGTTTATTCTTTTAGTCCCCAGGCTCAGTTTTATTGCCCAGAATTGTCCTGCCTTCATTTTTTTCCACACCCAAGTGCATTAGCTTAGAAACTTCATACTTTTTTGGTTCTCTTAATTCTTTTTCTCCTACAGAAATATGAAAGAACAGATATGGTCTTTGAAAGTCTCTGTATTATATTTTTAGAATGAAAATACTATTCTTGGTTAAGAGAGTTTCAGCTCTTTACATGTGGATGAGGGAGTGAAATTGCATGAGTTTCCTTAAACATGATCTGAGGCACCCTCATGTCCTTGAATGCAGGCCCCCTCCTGTACATGAGCCTTGCCCATAGAATTGGGTGCCTTGATCATTTTCTCTCCAAACTTTAAGTTTTTAGGCTTTTGAAGATCTATTTTCTCTTGGTCTCCCACTTTCTTTCTTGTCCGGTATGTTTGGACCACTTTGCCCAGTTTTAACATTGCATTAAAACTTTTCTCAAGTCTTTAGACAGATTCTTGATATTTCTTAGAAAATTTGATACTATCTAATTTCATATTTGTGCTTATTATCTCCTTTCAAATTTTTTGAAGTCACTAATAGGAAAAAATATAAAAGTAGAGAATAAGAATTCCCAGTGAAGGAGGGAGAAATAATTACCTTGGTTGTCTGGGGGCTAATAGTAAGTTGAGTGTTGACCATCAGAAAGTTCTAATTAGTAAAAAAAATAAGCATCCCAGTTGACCAAGAAAAGAGTATCATGGGCAGAAGGCATGTGCATGTGCATATAAATAGCATGTGTGAAAAATTCGAAGACCAGTGTACCTGGAGCATAGAGAGTGACAAAGTATGAATTGGATGAGATAGGCACATTGCAGGAGAAAGCGCTGGATTTTAATATTTACCTTAGGAGCAGTGGGAAGCAATTGAAGAGATTTTCCTAAGGGAGATGATTTGCTTTGGTTTAGTTACTGAAGTATCATTGGCTGCTAGTGGGAAGGGGGGAGGTACCAAGATGAGAATGGGCAGCTTGATTAGATGATGCTATTGTAGGAGCCTAGGCTGGTAGTCTCTTAATTTTTGAACTTATCTCCTAATATGTGTGCCTTTATAGTTTATGTATATTTACTTCAGTTGGCATATTGCATACATTATAAAATATTAAAAAAATAGAAATCTAAAAATGATGATGAAAAAATGAACAGAAATAGAGTGCTGCCACTTTCTTTCACATCCCAGTGTCTGTTTAGCATTCTGTATCCCACTTTGAAAACCACTAGTCTAAACAAGGGGTCATGGAATGTGAACGCTGGCTATGGAGATAGTTTGGCGAGAGAAATGAGGAGGTTGAATTAACAGGGCTTGGAAACTGGTTAAATGGTAGTAATAGTAGAGAAGGAGGGGGTGAGGAAGGCCCTAGATTTCTGGTTTGGGTAACTGCATAGATAATAGCGCTGGTTAGAGAGTTAACACATGCTCGAGTGATAAGCTCATCATGTTTAAGCAGCATTCTACCTGAATGCAGTGTTTTCTCTGAGCATCTGCTTAGTAACAGAGGGCAGGAGGTAGGAAGGTGATTTGATGGACAGGTCTTGATCTCTGCTCAGGAAGAAGCAGCAGAGAAATGAATGGGGGACATGGGTTGCTCTCGCCTTGGGAAGTATTAAGATATGACATGATTGGTAAATTATAGGCCCCTCAACTTCTGGTTGACTCTTGACATTTCTTTTGCTAGAAGCAGAGCCATCCGTTCCACAACTGAAATAAATGGTTTACAGAATAGATGCTGGACCGAGGAGCATATTGAGACCATTGTCAGTCAAGCCTAGTAAATTACCAGCAGTTTATCGGCTGTTAGCCGTCATTTTCATATTTGCTTAGAACGGAATAAAATGCATTTGAGGCCATAAGTTGGGGGAGAATTAAAGAAACAGGGGGGTGGGGGAACCCAATCATGTATATAGTTTTGCCTAAGATTCAATAAAACAAAAAAGAGAGGGAGAGGGTTCTATATGATGGTGTTTTTTCATATGTGGCTATGGATGCTCCATTTCCTGAGCTGTATAAGGATTTTCTTTTATTAAGAACGGCTTCTATTTTAAAACAAAATTTGAAGTTCTTTTGAAAATGTTTTCAAATACTAGTTTAAAGGTGCCGTCACTTTGGATAAAATTTACTATTTGTATATCTCATGTCTCCTGGCACAGTGCACTGGGTACCTGTTTTTTCCCCCCAGCTTTATTGAGGTGTAATTGACAAGTAAAATTAGGAGATACTTAAGGTGTGCATTGTGGTCATCTGCTATGTGTATACATTGTAAAGGGACTCCTCTCTTCAAGTTAATTAGCATATCTGTCACCTCACCTCACATATAGCTTTTTTTTGGGTAAGAATATTTAAGTTCTGCTCTCAGCAAATTTCACCTAGCTTTACGTTAGATCCTCAGACCTTATTCATCTTATTGCTGGAAGTCTGTACCCTTTTACCAGCCTCTCCCTGTTTCTGCCACCCCCAGCCCCTGGGAACCACTTTTCTACTCTGTTTCTGTGGGTTTGACTTTTTTAGACTCCCCATACAAGTGATACCATGCAGTCCTTGTCTTTCTCTGTCTGGCTTATTTCACTTAGCCTAATGCCCTCAAGGTCTGTCCATGCTGTCACAAACAGTGGGATTTCCTTCTTTCTCATGGCTGAATATTATTCCATTGTGTAAATATAAACTGCATCTTCCTTATCCATTCATCTTAGATTGTTTACGTATCTTGACCATTGTGAATAATGCTGCAGTGAACGTGGGAGTGCAGATTATTCTTTGAGATCCAATTTTCACTTCCTTTGGATATAGTTCCGGAAGTGGTCTTGCTGGGTCGTATGGTAGCTCTATTCTTAACATTCTGAGGAAGCTCCATACTGTTTTCCCTAGCGGCTACACCGATTTACATTTCCATGGTGCCTGTTGCTTTGAATGCAGGCAGCCATGGCACTGCAGGGTCTCCCTCCGTTCTGTTCCGGATACCTTAGAACAACACGCACACATTTGCTTTCGTGCCTTCGTGTAATGTTTGTAGTAGATCTTTGCAGTCTTGAGGGTAATACCTGGGGGCCCATTGGTGGTCAGAGTGTGAACCCTGCTAATTTGGATGCTGATGCTGTGCTCACTCAACAGACCAGCTTTCCAGAGTGCCAATCAATTCAAAACCAACTTTAAGCAAGCATCTCGTTTAATCCTCAGAAAAAATGCTGAGATAGGTCATATCCGCATTACAAATTGCCTTGGGGTTAACGGCTAATCGTGGAAACCTCTAATGTTAAAACATAGGAATGCTAAGGGTCTGCTATAGTAATTATATGTAGAAATGAAATATTGTAATGCTGATCAAATCTAAACAGCCTGTCATTTTCTGCTGCTCACATCTCACCCAGGGTTTCTACATTTCCCTGCTCGTCCAAAAAAAAACACCTAATGGTAGGGAATGTTAAAAGGAGGGGGGAAAGCCTGTGGGACAGCTGTTTTACAAACCACGTTAGAGATAAATGAACAACCATGACAAGATTGTTGTAAGGTCAGCGTAGCTGATAAACTTGGCCATTTTTCTTCTCTGTAAGTCTGATACAGATGCTAAATTTTGCCTTTTTTTGATACGTGAACCTCCTCAGTTCATGCTTTCCTTTATGGCCCATCCTAATTTCTGTCAACCCAAAGCCTATTTTAATATGGCTAACTTAAAAGAGAAATGGCCTTTCATAGGCAAAATGTAAGATAGATGGAATATGACGCTAGTCCTAAAACTGATTATGCTGTAATCATCGTATTACTGAATTTACTCCATCTGGCCAATGACTGTTCTTTCCCATATTCACCCCTCCTTCCTTGAATGAGTGAAGAAAGAGTTAATAGCATCATATTAAGCAGGAAGTGCTGTTAGCCTTATGCATATGATGGATGAATAATTTAGTATCTTCAGGAAATGCAAACTGCAGTAGAATTCAAGCAACCTTATCAGAATTTAGATCAGTATTTTACGTGATGTTATGAAGTAAAAGTCTAGAAAGAGGAAATGCTTAAAGATACCAAGAGCAAGAATGTTGCATAATAGTTTAAACTGTGGCGAGATTGGGAGGTTTTGGTTGAAAACGTTTGTCTTACGCAATAATAACAGTTTACCTGCATTCTGACAATTGTCAGATGGCTTCTTGCCAAAATGATTGGTAATGGAATGTGGCAGTTTCTTTGCTGTCAGAGACGAGATAATTTCTCGGGTTTTTCTTGTAAGTTTTTATATTTTTCTTATTTGTTTCCCCTGTAAATATGAATTAAAGGAACTGAAAGGTAAAGCCTGAAAAGTAGGCATGTTTATTTAATAAAGGCTTTATAGAAGTAGTCATTGACAAACATCGGTAAGACAGATTTTTTTTTTGTTTAAACTTAAAATATACTTACTGAAAGTTTTCTAAACTGTTTATCTCCTTTGCAATGATCTAATTAGCTTGGTAGACAGTTTATATGTATGCCTGTGGTGTTATTTATGTCATTACTGCAAATATTGTGCATGCGACTTTAAAAATAATAGATTGAGTGGTTAGAAGTACTTAGCAAAGGTGACATTTATCAGTCTTATCTATTCTGTTTGTGTTTAAAATATCTGCTGTATGTAATATTTTTAAAGCAAAGTTTAAACTTAAATGGGATATATTAAATCTAATTTCTAAATGTGATAAGAAATTTTCTTGATTATTTAAGACATTGCCATTTTTAGATGTGCATTCTTTAAATATAAATTGGTTTGGTTCTGATTCTCTGCCAACTTTTTTAGTTAGCATAGACTGTGTTTTTAAAGAATCAGTTTTAGGGGAAATTCCAAATATTGTCTTGTTTGCATTTATGTAGTCTTTCTTAAGTCAGTATATTTTTAACCTGTTCATTGTTTCTTGCTTAATACCCATTGGAAAAAGAAAATCTTTCCCATGCTGAAAAGAAGGTCTTGAGGATTTTATAGAAAATTATTGCTGTGAAGTTTTGAATGTCACTAATATACTACTAAAATTTTTTAAAATTTTGTTTCTTCCACCTTGATTTTGAGCATCAGCTTGATTTTATATAAGCCCTTCCCCCTTTTCGTAAATTATCCCCTCCTTCTCATTGAGTTTTTCCTCTTAAAGAGAATTTACTTCATTAATACTTAAGGTAAATTTTGATGTAGATAACTTAAATATTAAATGGCTATTTTATGTGGCCACACATTTTTAATAAGATATTTCGTCAAATATGTACACATATATACGTATTGAGCAAAAAAGGAAGAATAAAATGTGGCTTGGTAAAACAATGATTAGTTTTGATGTTTTTCAAAGTGCAAAGCAAATGAAAATATTCGTATTTTACATCAGTCAATATAAAACACTTTAATTGCTGTAGGCTGTTTAAAATGGCTTTGGGTCATTTTCAGCTAGTAGAAATGAGCTCATCTCATGTTTAGTTGACCTTAAGCATTTCCCCTAAAGTTTTCTCAGCTGCAAATGTTCCTTTCTGAGCAATTCTAAAAGAGGGTAGTTATCCTGAAATTAACACTAATGGCCATAGATCTTGACTTCCTATACCTCAGCTCCATTTACTTTTTAAAATATAATTGTAAAACAGAGATCGATTGCACTCTCTGATTCTGTAACTCAGGAAATAGTTAAGCTCTAAGTGCATCATTTGATCTGTGGCTTATTATAGGGTTTTTCCACAAATACGATGACACATAAATTTTTTTTAAAGCTCATGTTAAAGAGGATACGTTTTTATTAAATTACAGAGCTTCCAGAACGAGGATCTAGATAGTATGTCTAAATACATTTTGAACCTTTCAAAGCACCTGTTAGTTTATGTGCGTTCTTCAGATGGCCCCGCTGTCCTTTGACGTTTCTAACACCAAGGTGTCTGTTGCAGCCCAGAGCAAGGTTACTGCTACCCAGGACAGCACTAATTTGCGATGTATTTTCTGTGGTAAGCAACATTACGTTTACATTACTTTTTCAAGCTGTGGTACATACTACTTGCACATTTCCATGACTTTTGTTTCCTGAGGCCATGGTCTGGTTCGTGGTTTGGGGTATATGGCCAGCTGCTGTCTTATGTTGTGATATTTGTTGTGGTTCATGTAGGTGGTTTGGTCAGCTTTCGAGTTGGCTTCTTAGGATTTAGTTAATAGTAGGATCTTAAAAAAACTAAGTCTTGCCTGCTTCTTCCAACACGAATGAGGGGTTTTTGTTTGTTCGTTCGTTTTTGTTTTCAACTATTTTGTTTGAAAGCAATCTTTTAATTTAGCGTTTAAGAAAAACAATTATATCCATCTTTATACTATGATTTGGGGATGTCAGTGTGCCTTATTGGAAGGGAGCTTTTACTTCACTTGAATGAATTTCTAGGTGTGCCTGTTGTGAGGCAGATGTAAGCTCTTCCTTCTTTCATGGTCTGATTTCTGACCGGCAGCCTCCTTTAGTCAGTAGCTCAGATACGTGTGGCTCAGGAGTGAATCCAGGCTGATGGAGTGTTTTCTTTCACACTCATGTACACGTGTGCACATATATATATTGTTTGCAGGGAGAAACCAGATATGTCACTTAGCCACCCCAAATTACAGTTAATCAGATACATCATATCCTTGTTCTTGAACAGGGATGTTTCTGTATGTTTGTACACACACACACAAACAGACGCACACACGCAGACACTCTTGTCTGAATTCTTCTTATCCTCCTGTGATTCTAAAACTTTGTTTTGAAAACCCGAGTTCAAAAAGTGACTTTTAAATCTTAGATTTTTTTGACTCATATATGCCTTTCTGACTCCTGTATACCTTGGCTGACCAGCTTGTTTTATGAGAGAGAAAATTATAAAATGACGTACTGCTAAAAGTTTATATAAACAGTTCAGCTGTGTTATATGTACTTTATCCACGTGACTCAGAGTTTTTGACTTGATTCTTCAGTTGTACTGATACTGTTTCTTTACCTCCAAAGAAAATTATTTTAAAACATATGTGCTTACTGGTTTAGGCAAAGAAGCATGTGTTAAAAATTTCCAAAAGTGAAAATTCTAATGTATTTCTCAATCACCGAAGCTTACATCTTACGATGGCCCCAGGTGACACAGTTAGAGCTGCCAGCCTATTGTACCGCTCTTTGCAGACCCCCTCTCTGTCCCAGATTCCAGTTATTCAGTGCAGATTAGGTGTCTCATCAGTAACTTTTGTGTCTGATTTTTCTGCCTCCTCCTGGGGGATCTCCAGGCCATCTTGTGAACTAGTCACGAGTCATTATTCATATTTGTTTTATGAGGACTCTCTTTAGTTCATTTTGAAAACCTACTTGATGTTCTATACTTGGCTACTTATACATTGAGTTCCACGTGCAGAATAAGAGACTCAGTTTACCCAATTGCAGAGAAAAGATTGGTTTGGCCTTCATCATGTGTTAACATGCAGATCTCTCCCCATTACTTACTACTACCTTTAATTGATTTAACTGTGTACAAATAATACCACATTACTAAGGTTAAACTTGATTGTATTGTGTATATTAACACCTATTTGTCTTTTTAGTCCTGTGTTTTTAAATAGTCTGTGGCTAAGTGTGGAATTTGTGGAAATTAAAATGTGGCAGTTAAGTGAAATAAGCTTTAGCCAAAGCTCAATATTGAAGTCAAGACTGAAATGCCATTCATTCCTGGTTGAGAGATACTCTATTCTGATTTCCGTCATTTATAAGACACCATGTCAGTGACATGGACACGTTTTCTCTGTTAGAAACAGTAATTCACGTACTTTGCTATATGAATTCTAGCCAGGACAAATTAAGATCAACCATTGTCTTTGGCTGTGGTAATAAAACAGAGAAAACTAGTCCTCAAATAGCTACTGTTCTTTATGATAATATAGTCGGAACAAAGCAGCTTCCCTTGTTTCTTCTCTTTTTTTCCAAAAGAGAACTGTTAACCACCATATGATGCTCATAAAATATTGTCATTTGCCCACTGGTTAGGAAAGTACCTTTTTTGCATTCTATGAGAACACAGATACTCACCTAGGAATATGGCCTATGTGGAGTAAGTAATAGTTATATTCCAGACAATACGGTGGCAGCTGACAGCCTTGCCTAATCTCAGTTGCTGCTTCATGTTGTATGTGATGCCTTCAGTATAATTTACCAATTGTATAACCCAGAAGAATGTTTGACGAGAAGGAAAAATGTAATTGTGTACCTGAAGTTTATAATTTACCTAGAATTCTTTTATTTGATGCTTACAGCATATTTATATTATTTTTTAAATGCACATGAATTTCAATGTGCTCGTTATTGTGACTTGACAATATTGATGAAGAGATGAACAAAACAGCCAGATTAAATATAGACATGAGAAAATGCCAAGGGAAAGGCTTCTCCTCTCTTGCCTGCCATTTAAGAAATGTCTATGGAAAGACAAACAGGCCATTATCACAAAGAACCATGTAGAAAAGAATTTTAAGAGCTGTTCTTGGATCAAAATTCCCCCCACTTTAAAAAGCCCTTCCTTGAAGTTTTTCTATGCTTCTCAGCTGCATGAATAAAATGTAGTAAATTATTTTTATAATTAATGATATCAGCCAGAAAATATTGCCCATATTTTTAAAACAAGTTTTCTAAGTAAACTTTAACTTAAAATCCAAAATAGTTTCTGTAAAGTGCTAAGATACTTTTTTCTCATTCAGATTTTTTTGAGTTATATCCAACTTTTGTTAGTTTTTTTTTTTAAAAACCTCTTTAATAAAAATCAATAGGATTGAGTTGAAATTTTGACATCTTTTTCTTGAATTTGTATATTTGAGTTAAAACTTACATTGGTCGATGTTAGTTGGTGAATTCTGTTAACATGGTTGAGCTATAATGCCTGCCCTCGGTGTCGGTAGTGTGATTGCATTGTTCTTTGAGATGGATGGCAGGCAAGTCTAACCTGCTCACATCCAGCTGTTTAATTATTTGAGCAGCATGAGGTTTTCACTTAAATACACAAACATTATTTTAAGAAATAGTTAAACCATAATGGTCTTGTAAATTGTCCATGCTAAATGCTCACATTTAGTATTTTTGGGTAAACATACCTTTGGATACATAAAATACTTCACCCAAATACTTTATATTTTCTCAAATTTACCCTCTCACCTTGTCTGTCCCCCTCCTTCTGCCAGAAGACATATCTTTTCCCTGTAAAGTATTAAGCGTATGGCTTAATATGACAGTCTGTTTTGCATCATTGTGTTAATTTCTGGAAGAAGGAAAGCCTACCAGTCTGTTGACTAGACAAGTTATAGATTTTCATTTATGCAAACATTCAAGTGCATATTTAATTTTAATTTAAAAAGCTTTTTGATTTTGTTGTTGTTGTTGTTGTTACTGATTACATGGCATTAATATATTTTTATATTTCCTTTATGTGGTTCTCAAAATAGCAGTCTTTTAGGAAATCTAATGAGCTATATCACTGCATTTGTCATCTCATTTGTCTTTAGAGGACAAATTAAATGATTAATTTAAAAACGTGTAAAGAGATGAGGAAAAAAATTAGTAGGTAAGTTCAGACCAGATTATTTATTTTTCTGCACTTGGGATATGCTAGTACTGTATTACATTCTAATGAACCGTATCCTTCCAGTTGTGAAGACTGCTCCACTAGTATAAAATAGATACTTTGCGCTCTTAACTCACAGATTATAAGAATTTGCTGTAGTGCACAGAGCATTTATTTATTCACTGATTTTTATACTAGTGGTCTACAAAACACTTTCAGAATATCCGCTAGGGCATTTGCTGGCACACTAGGATTCACAAATACGGACAGCATCATTACTCATATATTTCTCTCCAAGAGTGGAAGATAACTACCATTTCTTTATTCTCTTATTTACTGCATTAGATTTCAAGATTGTTCTATTGTAAGCCTAGGCATTGTACATTAGGTCTAGTATTTATTTATCTCATTTTATGATACATTTAATTTTTATATCCAGTGACATTAAAATGTCCCATAATTTAGTGGCATTCTTCATAAGATGCTAAAAATGGATCTCCATTGTACTTGATATGTGGGAATGGATGGTCATTAGTTTCTCATGACAGAATCATGTTGTTGGTTTGAATGTAGGGTTTTTTTTTTTAACCCCAAATGAAAAGTTATTAAGATTACCTCTGTTCCATTAAAAATTCAGATACGTAGGTTAATTATATATGGAAGTTTAGCAAATGTTTGTTTTCACCAGTGCTGGAAATGCCAGGCCGTTAAATAAGAATCGCAGCTTAAATTGGGCAAATTTGATAAATGCATTAGCAATCGTCAGTCTAGTAATAAGGTTCTCATGCTCTCTCTCTCCTGTTTTTCATTTCCAGTGTTCTATTTAGGTGAGTTTGAATTCTGATTTTTCATTTGAGTTCTCCCTCTCCACTCCATGAATAAGCCCCCCAAAGAGAATGTCTCATTGTCGTAGAAAATGTCGAGCTTAGGTGCCTATTCAAATGCTCATTGAACACTTGTTTGACTCAAGCTCTTCATATATAAATGTTTATTTTTCCTTTATTGTTGACGTTTTCCATTTGTTTCAAGTAAGCCTTCTGGAGATGATGATAATATTATGTTGCAGTCTTTCATTTGCTCTGTGTTATGTAAAGCTTCTATTTTATTTTGCTAAACAAAAAGAAGGAACATTTGTAAATATGTGATGGTTTTATGTTACTCTCATGATTTTATCTCCTCTGTCCAGCTAAATATAAAGATAATGTTCATCTATAATGTTTTCCTCCCTTTTTAGGGCCAACATTGCCTAGACAAAATTCACAACTGCCTGCCCAGGTTCAAAATGGCCCATCACAAGAAGAATTGGAAATTCAAAGAAGGTAAATTCACAAGTTGTCGTTGGCACTTTTTCTTTTACTCAGGACCAAACTGGGAACACCCTAATATTGAAAGTAGGTTATGTCTTGGCAAACATTTAAAAGTCAGAACTGTTACTGTTATATTATTAAGTTTTGGAATTACTGTTAATAAGAGAGCAGATTCTTGTTGTGTTGGACAAGAGATGTTATGAAATTTCATATCTGCTTTTTGGGTAAAAATTGTACTAGTGTAGGTTTAACGTATTTTAAATACGCTCAACAGCATACAAACTGTCTTTACACTTCAAGGAGCCTTGTTTTTATGGTAGTTATAAATTAATCTTGGATCATTATGGCTTTCACATGACTAATTTAACTAGAAAGCTGAAATGGTCTTGGCTTTTCTATAAAGCATTGATCTTGGGATCTCACCGTGGGGTTTAGTAATGGAATACAGAATCATTCTCTTACGACTAAACTGCTAGTTGAATGTGATCAGTAACATTATCTTCATTATTTCAGTGCAGTTTAGAAATAACATTTGAAATTACAATACAGCCTCATTTAGGGGTAGTGTTTTCTGAATTAGCATATGGTCTCTGAATTATAAGCTACTTTGTAACAATAGTTTTATAAAATTCAGGTTAAATTCAGGTAATTAAAATTGAGCTAGTTAAACCAGGTGTCCCATTTTAAACAAATGAAAACTTTTTGGGAGATGTTGATATCGCATTTTATCACTAGTAGATTACCCCTGCTTTGTTCTGGAGAATTCGTAACTATTATATAGATGGACGTTTCCAGTTGAGAAGCATTTGCTCCATGGCAAGCCAGCATTTCATCTTGTGACCTCTGATTTGGATCTGACGTTTGAAACAGTCTTCATATTCTCTGTGTTGTCTTAATATTTGTGTCGTATTCCCCTGATGGACGGTCAAAGGGATCTCTTGCTATGGTTCCGTGTCGGCTGCTTTGGTGTCTAACTACTTAGCTCTTGAGGAAGGTCCTCTGGGAATCTCCCAAAATGAATTTTGTTTTTGCCATAGGCTATGTTTTCAGTAGATCGCTCTGGAAATAGCCTCCAAATTTGGTGAAAATCTGTCCAATTCTTTTGAGTGATGCTGTAACGGAAATAAATAAAATTAAGTTTCTGTGGAAATAGGAAAGCGTAGAAGATACAATTTCAGTTCCATGTGGAGAGTTTTAAACATACCCAAATAATTCCAAGAGTTAGAAATTATAATGATATTGTTGTCATACATAGAAAAACAGAGAAGTAATTAGTAAAAAATGATCATATGTTATTGAGAGTGACACATCTTTAGAAAACTAGGAGGAACCAGGAGAGAACCCAGAACATAATAGATAATCTCTGGTAATACAGAATGGACAAGCAGGTATTTCCTGAGACGGTTGCTGGAGGTCAGGACAATACAGGATAGAAACAGACCGTCGGAGGTACTCCTGGCTTGTTAAGGGTCCCCGATGGCTGATCCACTGCACAGAGGGTTGTCAGGGACTTGCAGCTTGCAATTTTGGTGTAAGAGAGTATTGAGTGAATTTTTAGTAATTGTTATAAAAACTCCAAGCCTCACGTATATGCTTTCTCCTATCAAAGTGCTCCCCTGTCAGTGCCCATCTGAACTTGAGGTTTTCCTGTTTGGATCTAAGTAGATACATAAGGGTTTGACAATTGACACTGTTGTCTATATTACTTATTTGTTTAGTTGAAGACTTGAACTCAGTCATTTTGAAGACTGAAATACAAGTTTCTGAAAAAGTGGTATGAATTTTTCAGTTATTTTCTTTCCGTAGCCATGCACAGACTCTTGTCGTGTTGATAAACCTTCCACGAGACAGCAATCAATTTCTTTCTCTTTCAGTATTAGTTTCATCTCCGTTTCTCTCTTTCCTCTCCTCCCATTTCCTCTTTAGTCTTGTGAAATCTGCTTTGCGTCTCCACAAGTCTGCTGGACACGTGGTTTCCCCTGTTGACTGGCTTCTGGTTTGAATGTCTCCTCTTAGTCCACGTCTGCCGCTTTTCTGTCTTCCTTTTGATGCTGTAGAGTCTCTTCTCTTTTGCTGACTCTTCTCTCTTTCTATCCTTTTCTGTACCTCTTCTTTTTCCTATATAGGGCCTTGCACTTAGCGATCTTTTTTCCTTTCTGTATGCAGTATACTTTTGACAAATTGATGATTTGGTTGGATGTTATTGTTTTCTCTTAACTTTTATGCTGGTGGCTTCCATATCCACAGTTCCCGCTGTGATCATCCACTACGGAGATCCAGACCCATATTTCCAGCTAAATGGAGTGTTATGGATCCTTTAAGAATTTGGTGAGAGCAGTAGACTACTGCCCTCTTCCCCCCGACCCCCAGGTCCTTCAGATATGTGTGCACGCACTTCAATGAAGAAACGTGTACCATTTCTGAGGGTCACGGAGCCCATACATTCCGACACTGGATCTTCAATGAGAATTCCTCTTGTAGAGCTCATCCATTTCGATGTCCTCCTGACACCTCAATTTTAACTCTTTATGATTTTATTCTTACTGTATGTTCCTTCTTCTCTTTAACATTCCTCCCAAATTTTCAGCTTATAAAGTCTGTAATTATCTTCATTCACAATCTCTCTTCAGGTATACTTTATTATTTCTTTCTCTAAAAGCCTCTTAGATTTCCTCTTCTGACAGTCTCGTTATTCCCTTATGTACTGCCATGGTTTTTAGTCAGTTTTTCTTTTTTTAACCTCGATCCCTTTTGGTTATTTCTACTTTATTACTGCCCGATTCATTTTTCTTAAACAAAGAAAATCTTAAACACTACAGGAGGGCCAAAAATGGGTGAAGGTCCTCTGCTACACGGTTGTGCCCCTCCCTCATAGGAATCCCCAGAATTAATCACTTTTAACCATTTCTCCTTTCAGTACTTCTAATGACTTCCTCCACTAAATAATATGTTTATGTTTCTATTTCTTGGTTAATCAAGTTGTAGCTAGTAGCTATTGACTCTCCACTGTGAAAAATGGTGCATTCTTTGCTTCACTTGCCAATTATCAGTAGTTATTATTTTTAGTTCCGCTGATGGTTTCTTTTCCAATCCTGTGTCTTAACTTTAGACACTTACCTCTTAGCTCCTCCCTCGGAAGAGGACCCCAGTGGTGCTGGACATCTGCCTGTCCCTTTTCTTCCGTTCTCCAACCTGCTTTTGGCAGACATATCGTCTTTCTATTTTCAAGGTTTATACATTTGCAATGTTTCCATAAGTGTCGTTAAATCTTTGTCTTTAGGTTTGTAAGTGATCTCCCCCACCTCAACTTCTAGAATCTTCTTAAACCTTCTGATTAACCATGGTGGTCTGACTAGATATGATTTGGGTTTTGGCCTTTTCCCCCCACTTATTTAGCTCAGTATTTAGTGTACCTTTTCTATTTGAAGACTTGGCCACAACTCTTAAAATTAAAAAAAAAATTATGTCTTTAACCATTTCCATCTCTCTGATTTCTCTGTTGTTTTTTGGGGGGCAACTCCTACTGGTCAAATGGTGGACCTCCCGGATTATTGTCTTAGGATCCTTACCTTTTATCATTTTCTGCCTCCCTTTTTTTTGTTTTGTATTCTTGATGGGTTCTTTTTCTTGAGGAAGATTGGCCCTGAACCAGCATCTGTGCCCATCTTCCTCTACTTTACATGTGGGACGCCCCCACAGCATGGCTTGATAGGCGGTTTGTAGATCTGTGCCGGATCTGAACTACTGAACTGTGGGCCACTGAAGGGGAGCATGCGAACTTAACTGCTGCGCCACCGGGCCGGCCCCTGTCATTGACGATATTTTTAACCGTAGATGCTAGACCAGCCCTATCTGGTAGAACTGTGAGCCATGTATGTAATTAAATTTTTTCTAGTAGCCAATATTAGCAAAAGTAAAAGGAAACAGGTGAAATTAATTTTAATAATGTATTTTATTTAACCCAGTGTATCCAAAATATTATCATTTCAACATGAAATAAGTATAAAAATTATTAAGATATTTTACATTCTAATTTTCATCCCGAGTCTTCAAAATTCGATAGTATTTTACACTTACTGCATTTTTCTGTTCTAGTCACATCACAGGTGCTCAGGAGCCGCTTGTAGCCACTCATGGCCACCTAATTGGAAAGCAGAGTAGTAGGCTTTTTATTGAAAGTTTAATTTTAATTTTAATCTCCAACAGCTTTTTCTTTTTTGTAATTATTCCTTTATCGTAACAGCCTGTTCTAAATTCATGACCATATCTTAAGTCTCTCTTGTTTCTCTTTCTTTGCTTCAATTATCTCCCTCCTATAGAGTTGTATTGTTTATCTTAATGGTTTTACTCAAATATCTGGTGATCTTCAGTCGTCATTTATTTCTATGAAAGAATTAGGTTGAATGAGATCAGTGCTTGTCTTGGGTTTCCTCTTCCATCGCGGAGTTTAGATCTCTCCTGGGCAGCGTCTTCCCTGAGTGAGGGGGCTGCCAAGGAGGTCCGTGGAAGAAGGCAGAGCAGGTAGACTGACAGGCTCTCCCTCAGGACAAGAGTGGGGAGCAGACAGGCCTCAGGACCCCACAAATGCTTATCCACCAGACGCCCTAGCTCGCCTGAGTCAGCTTGTTCCGTTTCTTCAGAAAACTGTCTTCTGTGGCAGACGCCGTTCCTCCACTGAGCTGGGGTTGGAGAAGGGCTGGGCTGGGGCAGCTGTTCTTCAGACGAGGCGTGCCCCTTCCCGTTCTCTCTCCTTGCTGATCGCCAGTAGATCTTTGCCAGGTTCCTCTTCTCGTGTCTGCTTCAGCCGTTTTCAGTGTGCATTCTGGACTGTGGCTGCCTCCAGTCTTTGGTCCAGTTATATTCCAGACACCGTTTGTTCTAAGGGCTTAGGACACCTAGGGGAAGGCATGCGACACAGGGAGGCAAAAGCCTTACCCTAATCAGACAGTGAACAACAGACATGACGTGGTGTATGAGAAGATGCTAAGTGCTGTGGGAAGAAACAGAGCCAAGTAAAGGGGAGTGTATGTGGCAGAGAGGGAGAGGAGGTGCTGCTTGTAATTTTAAGTAGGTCGTTCAGGGTAGATCTTACTGAGATGAAAGGATGGCGTTAGCTGAGTGGATGTCTGGGTAGGTGCACTGTGCGCAGAGGGAACAGTAATGCAAAGGTCCTAAGGCAGCATTGTGCTTGTGTTACGGGGAAAAACAAGGAGGCCGTTGAGCCTGGAGCAGAGAGAACGAGAGGAGGAAACAAGAAAGAGTAGTGGATGAGTTTGAAGATAATGGGGAGTCATATCTTGCAGGACCTTGCAGGGGCTTGTAAAGAATTTAGCTTTTATTCTGAGAGATGTGAGGAACCACTGGATGATTTAATAGGAATGATCTAGATTAACATTTTAGCAGAATCAGTCTGGCTGCTCTGCTGAGGCTGGACTGCAGAGCAGCACGAGTGGAAGCTGCCCAGCAAGAAGCCAATTAAGGAATGACGTGGCGTCCGCCAGGTACTGGAGGTGGTGGGAAGTTAGCTTCTTAGATTTCCTGGTTGGTTGTCTGTGGGGTGTGAGAGAAGCGCAGGAGTTGTGTTTTTTAACCTGAGCCAGTGCGAAGGGTGGAGTTGACCTTAACCAAGATGTGAAAGACTGTGAGTAGAGGAGGTTTCGTTGGGGGATCTCAGAGATGAATTTTGAAGATAGGAGGTTGAGATTTTCCCTGGACATCCAAGTGGAGACGTTGAGTAGGTAGGTGGATGTACTAGTCCGTAGGAACTAGGCAAGAGGTCTAGCCGGAAAGCTCCTCTCTACCCTTCCTGTCTTCTAGAAATGGCATGATAAATTTGCTTTACTAATAACCACTCTCCTCAATTTTCTACTTACAATGGTTTTGTGTACAGTTTTATGATTTTTCTGGAATTCCAGTAGAATCTTGGAGTAGGCGAAGATAGTCTGACTGCTCAAATCTGCCAGCTTGAGTAGGAGTCCACATGCTCCGATGATGCTGTGTCCCTGCTCAGCGTTCCTGATGGCCGCCTCTCCTCACCTCCAGTTTCATTCTTTGGCCTGACGTTTCAGAACCCACCCTTTGTATCTCTTTCATTTCTCCTGCCTACCACTGTATCTATACTTGTTTTTTCCTCTTTACCTCTTCTGACACGCCTTTCTCATCTCTGTGTTGTCATTTTCTGTAAACTCTGCTTCAGGCCTAGTAATGGTTTTCTTTTCTGTACTCCTATGACTTAATCATACACTCATATTTTATTGTTTATTTTACATAGGAGTCTTACCTCCACAGTGACCGTTATAGGCTGCTTGAGAGTAGAGACCTGAATAATAATAGAGACCTGAGGCATCTTGCTTTTTAACACTGTAGTGTTTTCAAGTTATAAGAAAGGTATATGCCATTTTCCTTTGACCTTCATCCCATACAATCTATTTTTGCCTATGGTTAAACCACACTTAAAAAAAGATACTACAAGCCCCCAAAATACCGATTAAATTCTGTTAGACACTTAGTACTGGTCTTCACCTTTTCTCACCAGCAGCGGTTTCCCAGGTTAGGAAACACAATGGCAGAGGGATGCACAGCATGGTCTCGGGAGAAGTTTGCTTCCCAATAGAAATTCTATTTCCAAAATTTATTTCATGCCGTTATTCATATAAAAATAAATTTTCTTTTACTTGGTTTTATTTTCAGAGGCGTGATAAAATACCCTTGGGTGAACTTTTATTTCATAAGCTGAGTAACTTTGTCCTGTTAACTTTGGCTGTGTAACTGGCTCTTTTCTACCCCATTGCTAAGAATTGTAATGAAAAAGAATATTAATGTGCATCCTGGTATTCATGCATAAGTTTCAGTGGTTATATTTTTAGTATAAAGTTCGTATTATAATCAGTAATGTTACATTTCTGTTACTACTTTCAGGTGAGCTCTTGGGGGGTCTCATAAGTTGATTTTTGAAGACTGGGAAATGGTTTGTATTTGGCGAGCTAATAATAAGGAATGGGGTGGGAAGAGAAAGATGAACAAGGTGTTCCTCAGGCATGTGAACGCACGTATATGTTTCATATGCATAAAAAACTTTCTTGATAGGATTTTAGCTCAGAACCATAAATTATAAATGGGTTATCTTAATAGCTAAAAATTCTTATTCTTCGAATTATTTTTCTTAGCTTTTGAATATAGTTACAAAAAAAGAAATTAATTGCTTAAAGAAAAGCGTAACAGCATATTTAGAGTCTGATTTTGTTTAGAGAAATCAATTGCACTTTGAGGAATACCAGTGGCACTTCAGGCGCATCAGTTAGACAATGTGACAGACAAGAAATGGCCGTCCACTTTCTCGTTTACGCGATTTTGTTGAGGAGTGATGTTCTGGATTGAGTTGTGTCCTCCAAGAAAGATATGTCCTGGTCCCCAGTACCTCAAAATGTGACCTTACTTGAAAATAGAGTCATTAGTTAAGGTGAGGTCGTACTGGAGTAGGGTGGGCCCCCTTAATCCAACATGAGTGATAGCCCTGTAAGAAGAGAAAGACACAGAAGCAGGACGACCCTGTGAGGACACAGAGACACAGGGAGAGCACCAGTGAAGATGGAGGCAGACGGTGTAGCGATGCATCTGTAAGCCAGGGAACACCAGGAGTGTACCAGCCACGACCAGAAGCCAAAGAGAAGCGCGGACCAGATTCGGCCTGAGAGCCCTTAGAAGGAGCCAGCCCTGCCGACACCTCGATTTCAGGCTTCTAGACTCCAGTACCGAGAGAAGAAATTTCTGTTATTTTTAAGCCACCAAGTTTGTGGTTCTTTATTATGGCAGCTGTGAGATACTAATACAGGTGGCAGCTAACTTGGGAGACCAGCAAAAGTTAAAACAAGCCAAGACAGAGAAGAGAAGGGCTGAGTTGCTGTGGTGCCTGCCAATAGCAATCCATTTCACAATGCTGCACCCCAGAGGGTTAGTTAAAAGTCTTCATAAGGAGTCTTCAGATATCCACATTTTCTCCGCCACACCCAAACAGGAGACTGGAGATTTATTCTCTCCCAGAGATGCTCTAGGCCGGTACTGCTCCATGGGACTAGAATGCAAACTGTGTGTCATTTTAAAATTTTCTAGTGACCACATTTTTAGAGATTTAAAGGGAACAAGTGAAATTAATTTTAATAATAAAACTGTGCAGCTGAAATATGATTTCAATAGGTAATTGATACAAAAATTTTAGAGATATTTTACATTCTTTTTCTCATATAGGTATGAAAAATCTGGAGTTATGTTTTTATACTTAGAGCACATCTCAGTTCAGACAAGGAACATCTTCAGTGCTCAGTAGTGGCAGACAGCTAGTAGCTGCCATTTTGGACAGCACAGCAGTCTAGGCTGGAAGCTGGCAGACTATAACTTGCCGGCCACATCCGGCCCTGGGCTTGCTTTTGCATAGCCAAGAGCTGTGAATGGCTTTTACTTTTCTGCAGAGTTGTTTAAAAAAAAAAAAAAAAATTTAAAAAGAATATGCGACAGAGTACTTTGTGGCCCTTTGCAGAAAAAGTTTGGTGGCCGCTGGTCTAGACTGAGGTACACCAGCCCAGCTGTGAGGCAGGGAGAGGCGCCATAGTGGAAGGACGGGTTAGTGAAAGTTAGCCAAGTTGATTTCTTTCCCTTGCTCAGTTCTTAGACATCGGCAGCCAGACCTGTGGAGGCCAGGCAAGAAACTTTGAGAGTCCCCTTTGGGAAAATTGGCTTGGCCGAGAGAAAAGACAAAGATGTTGGCACTCAGGGTCCCTCCCAGTGAAGCTCATTTATTTAAGGGCTTCTGATCAGCTTTCGTGCCCTTTTTAAGTATGAATGGACAGCCAAGGATCGTCAGACCATTAAGGACAACTTCTGTAACATGAAGACAGATCAAAACAAACGAAAAATTGAAATTAGAGGAAATAATACAAGGAGCAAAAGAAAAATTAAAAATATTGTATAATTACTTCAGAGAACCAAGAGAATATATTTTATTCATAAAGCAAAAACTTGTAAGTTATTTAAAAAGAAACTTACAGAGCCTAAGAAAATGTACTTACAAATTAAAAAAAAAAAAAAACCAGCATATTAGTTTTAAGAATAGGAGGTTTGAGAAATAAGGTTGAAGAAATTGCCCTGAAAATAATGTAAAAGATAGAGGTAGTATATGAGAAAGAAAATGGAAGAAGATCAGATTAGCACATCTACTTCCCAATGATAGGCATTATGGGGGGAAAAGAACAAAAATGTGAGGAAACAGAATCTGTGAATACATAACAGAAGAAGATTTCCTGGAACTCAGTGGCTTGTCTGTGTAGGTCAGAGGACTGCAAACTTTTTCTGCAAAGGGCCAGATAGTAAATATTTTAGTTTGTGGGCCACAGGTTTCTATGGCAGCTGTTCAGCTCTTCCTTTGTAGCTTGCCACGACGATATGTAAATGATGGGCCTGGCCGGGTTTGGGCCTCCGACTGTCGTTTGCCAGGCCCCCTGGTCTAGAGTGAAAAGACTCACCAAGTGTCCAGACCAGTAAGTAGGAAAAACATAAAAAGGCCCACCACCAAGATATATATCACTGTGGAATTTTAGAGTACTTGAATAGAGAGAAGATTTTAAAAGCTTGGAATGGGACAAGGGAGGGAACTTCAAATTCCTGAGAGACTTCCAATCTGAACTTCTTCCTCTGTACAGCTTCCTAGGAAGCTACTGGAAGATGGATTCTATTAAATGAGAGTGTAAACCAAGAAGGATGAGACCACGGGAGGAGCCAGGTAGCCAGGGATCCGACTTCAGAAAGAGATGAGGGAATTCCCAGGGTGACTGAGGGGAAAGGAGAACCTAGGGAGCCGTCTGTCCGTCGGAGCCAGGAGGGCCGAGGCTCCTGATGGCGTGTTTCCGGGGGGAAGAAAAGCAAAAGGAGCAAACAAAAGTAGAATACTCACCTGATATGTTTGACCGTATTGAGAGGGTTTACAGTTCTATGGAGAGTTTGGGGTGAAATTGGAATAGGAAGAGAAACAAACGTCAAAAAGTAGTATTACTTTTAACACCAGAGTAAGAAATAAATTGTTGTGAAAGGTGACTGTAGTCAGCTATGAGTGAGTGAATGTTGACGTCTCCAAGGTGGTGGTAGGACTTTATTGGGACAATGAGGAAGGAGAGGTTTCAGGGGGTTGGAGGGTGTAGGGACTAAATCATTTGTTTGGTAGGAAATCAGTAGATAATACCCACATCTGAAAAACTAAGAAATATTAGTTCTAAATGGTTTAACTATATTTAGAGATATGAGATAAATACCAAAGTGTCAAAAGTAGGTGCTTCTGGGGAGCAAAATCAGAAGTGGTGAGGATTGTTTTGTTATAAGCTTTGTAATACTATTTGACTTTTTAAGCTATGTGTATGTGTTTTATAAGTTTAATTTTAAAATTTTTAATAAAAAGGGTGAAATTAAGTTGATAAAGTGAGTATTTACTTTAGGTGTTAAGTCTTATTAGTCCAATACCTTTACTCTGGGACCATGAATAGTGTAGTTTAGTTTTCTGTTCATTGTGCATCATTTGTTAATATCAGCTTTTGGTTCCTACTCGTATTATTAATAGTTGGCTCTCTTGGCTGATTGTGATGAAAAAACATATTCTGAGAAACATGAGTCAGTCCTGTGTTAGTCTCAACGTGGAACTTAATTATTTAATATCTATAAATAGTTTGCAAATCACCACCGCTACCTGGCGGTTATAAAAGGGGAACAATAACCCCAGCACAGAGCAGGGAGCTGGAGCCATGAAAGTGTATGGCCCTCCGGTTGGCCCGCAGAGGCAGGATGGACCCAGGGTGGACCTCCTTCTCCTGTAAGTGTTGTCTCTTGTCTCAGGAGCTTTATAATATTAAAACCTAATTATCTTGTTTAGTTTGATCTGTTTTTCGTTTGTTTACTAATGGAGAGGTGAAATGCCCATATGATCTGATCAAAACGTATTTATATAGTTTTATTTCCTGACAATTGTCAGTATCATCAAAGTGTTACTATATGTTATGAACCCAGACGTTTTTCTTGGTCTGCCCTCCTACTTTATTATGTCAAAATTTAAATCACTTTTTATTTACCTAACACTTATTCATTATAGGAAAGTTGAATGAAATGTGTTTTTAAATTTTATTTATATCTTACTTAAAAAAATAAGTCGAATCAACATAAATTAAACGTGTTTGAATATGTTAAAAAAAACTATTCACCTCATTGTTGGCCAGTGCTTTGTGCATCTCTTCACTTGGGGAGAAATAGATATTTTGGTGGTGGAGGGAACTATTTCTGATATTTTTTAAATGTTCTTGAAGGCTATAATATTGGTCATTGGCACTGTAATTGTTTCTGAGAAAATATATATTTTCTCATTAACTTTAAAATTATTGTAAAACGCATATCCTAACTTAAAAGAAAAGTCAGTCCACCAGAATTTTTCCATAGTTCAGAGTTAGGGCCTTTGGACTTCCAAACACAGTCTTCCGATGATTCTGTCAATGAGCGAGGAGAGCAGGCGGTTGTAGATAGACTCTAGGAAGAAGAGTCATGTGCGTTTCTGGGCTGAGTGTTGGCAGTGATATTTCTAAGAAAAGCAGAGTTTATAAGTTTGGAAACTGTTTCCCTAAAAAGATAAACAAATGTCCTGCTTTAGAGGTCAAAACATTGAAAGTTGGAAGATTTATATACTCTCCAGTTTAGGTGGGAATTATTCATGCCACTAAAGATTTGTAAGCCTGGGATTTTTCTGTCTGACACACTACGTTGGGAAATATACGTAGCTGTGCATCTTTTCAGTGAGTGGGCTAAATATTGTTGGGGACTTTTAACGCTTTCCTTTCTTACCTTCAAACCAAGAAAATAGACAGCAGATCTGCAGTTGTGTGAACTGCCTGCTTTAGTCATCTGTCAGTGAACTTGGGAGATCTCTCTGGCATTGTGCTCTCTTCCTGCATCAGTAGATGCTCTTCGTCTTTTCTAAACAGAAAACCCTAGAATATTATGGTATGTGGAACCATCTTCCTCAGTTGGGACATCCTAGTTGTAAATGTCGTCATTCGGTAATTCTCTGATTCACTTTACGCGTCCCTGGCCGTCTACCTGTGATTTAAGCTTACTTTTTATGTTAAAAGCTTTGTGTTGCTGAGAGAAGCAGACAGTAACTTAGGGGCAGAAAAACAAAGAACTTGGATAAGAAATGAAATGTAATCTTAGAAATACTGTGTTTCAGCTGTGAGCACTATTTAGATTATTATATTAATAACGTTAACTCTGAGTATTGACTTACCCAGAAATCTATAGTCTCTCATGACTCTATTGGAAGAAGCTTGTGCATGAGGACGGGGTTGCAAGAGGCACCTTCTTATTAGAAAGTCAGTAAGTAATATCTAAAGTTTAAAACATGAGAAACAGCCAGAAGAGTTGACACTAATCGTCTCTGATGTGTTAGAAACGGGTGGGAGGGTCAGGGCAATGGACTGCTGGTTTTTGTTATAAGCTTTAAAAACGGTGCTCATACTATTTTGATCAAATAAAGTGAAACAGGTGGCACAGAAATGTAAAAGGACTCAATAACGTGGATCTTTTTATCGTAGATTTCTTGGTGCAGCCACTGTCCTCGAAAGTTACATACTTTCCCTTAGCTTCTGTATTCAGGTGTATTCTAATTAGAGTAGTGTGGGTGTATCTTCTGCCTTTTGGACCCAATAGATAGAGTATTACGTTTAAAACGGCCTTATTTTTTGATGCATATTGTATGCTTTAAATTTAATACATATAATCCCCAGGTGAGTTTATTCATTAGATGCAGGTTATTAAAAAAGTAAGAACTGATTTTCTCTGTCTAGTTTATTATTAAAAAAATTCTTGAGAATGCACCTAATTTCTTGCCCTCTTCCCCCAGTGATATGTTGTCCCTCAGGAACATTGGCAGCTAGTGGCTTATCAAATAGCGTAATAAAGTCAGTATTAGATTCTGAAAATCTGATTATTTTATTTAGCAGTCAGGATCTTAAACAGCTGCCACTCATAATAAGCACTACCTCGGTTTCTTCTGTTTTTCTCTTGCCATTATTGTTAAGTATGGTGCTGTGTCCAGAGAGAAGCTTTGTGTTTTTGTGAGAGAAGTGGGATTGATTTGTTTAAGTGGGCTTGTTTGTTTGTTTTATAGTCAGTTTAGGAAACGTGAAGGGGAGAGATTCTGGAAAGATCTTACTGGCTTACTGCTACTACCAGGAGGAACGAAGAAGGGTAGCAGACACGTTCTGTCATTCAGTGCTGCCACACGTGTTAGCCCAGAGAAAGTCCCATTGACATTTCCAAATTATTATTATTATAGCTGACATTTATTGAGCATTCTTATGCTCTGGGTACTTTTTAAAGCGCTTTTAAGGCACTGACTACCTCATTTAATCTTCCCCACAGAGCTACGGAATGTGTTACGTGTAGGGTGAAGAGTCCTTTTTTTTATTTAAGGGAGAGTTAGCTTTTACGGCAAGATGATCGTCTAGGCGCAGCTGTGGGTCCTGGAGACGTTTTCATGCTCTTTCATACATATGTGTATGGAAGGTAAAAAGCAAACTTTTGTGTTTGATTTTTATGAGTGTTTTAGAGCCACATACTGTAAGCCTCTGTAGGTTTCAACACATATAGTCAGCATTTGAAGTCCGAGAGTGAAAGAAGGTTTTCAATTGAATTGAATAAACACTGAGACATTCCGTATGTTCTTAGATATGGAGATAAGAAGATGTGAATGTTTTTCTAGTTTATCTTCAAATTTAATAAAACATTAATAGGATTGAGAGGATGAGACTCGGCAGAAAGCGTAAATTTAACAAAGTGATTCTAAAATTTACCTAGAAAAGCCAAATGTCTGAGAATCATCTAGAAAAACTCAAAAAGAGAAGCAATAAGCATCATCACTAATCATGAGGGAAATGCAAATCAAAACTACACTAAGATATCACCTTACACCTGTTAGAATGGCAAAAATAAACAAAATAAAAAGTGACAAATGTTGGAGAGGTTGTGGAGAAAAAGGAACCCTCATACACTGTTGGTGGGAATGCAAACTAGTGCAGCCACTATGGAAAACAGTATGGAGATTTCTCAAAAATTAAAAATAGAACTACCATACGATCCAGCTATCCCACTACTGGGTATCTATCCAAAGAGCTTGAAATCAGCAATTTCAAAAGTCCCATGCACCCCTAGGTTCATTGCAGCATTATTTACAACAGCCAAGACGTGGAAGCAACCTAAGTGCCCATCAACTGATGATTGCATAAAGAAGATATGGTATATATATATACAATGGAATACTATTCAGCCAAAAAAAAGGATAAAATAGTCCCGTTGACAACAATATGGATGGACCTTGAGGGTATTATGTTAAGTGAAATAAGCCAGATAGAGAAAGACAAACTCTGTATGACTCCACTCATAGGTGGAAGTTAAACATGTAGACAAAGAGAACTGATTGGTGGTTACCAGGGGCAAGGGGGGGTGGGCACAAAGGGTGAAGTGGTGCACCTACAACATGAGTGACCGTAGTGTACAACTGAAATGTCACAAGGTTGTAAACTATTATAGTCTTAATAAAAAATAAACAAAAAGGAGAGCAGTAAGGATGGATGCACCCTGCTAGATGTTAAAGTATATAGTCATGTGCCACGTAATGACATTTCGAGCAACGATGGACCACATATATGATGGTAGTCGTCTGAGATAGTACCATGCAGCCTAGGTGTGCAGGAGGCTACACCGTCTAGATTTGTGTAAGTGCACTCTGTGCTGTTCGCACAGCTACAGAATCGCATAACAACGCATTTCTCAGAACATGTGCCCGTCCTTATGTGACTATTTCAGACATCGAAATATCCAGATACTGGTGCATAGAAGGCAAACAGGTCTGTGACCTGAAACATCCTGAAAGTTAGAAAGTCAACTCATGGAAAGGTGGCATCTTAAATCAGGGCTGTCGATAAACGGTGCTGTGATGTAGATCACTACTTCCTGTCTCCAACCCAGGGTAAATTTCACAGGAAGTCAGGATCTTAGTATAAAAGATACAAGTATTTAAAGAAAGTGTCAGTGATTATATAATCTTGCTATGGGGAAGGGCTGCCTTAGAAAGACATCAAGGGAGGATCACACAAAGGAATGTTATTCCTTGATCCTCTACATAAAAATAACAGCCGTATTGCAGAACAACTTCTAAAATCAAAGACATAAAAAAAAAGAGTAAAAGTTAAAATGCACATGCCTAACATGTGTGATAAAGGGTTATTATCTTCCATATAGAAAAGACCTCTTTCAAATGAATATGGAACATTAACTATCCCAAGAGGAAACTGGGGGAGACTGTGTGCCGTCATTTCACAGTGCCCATGTGCAGAATCAGTGAACAGGTTCCGAGTACTTAACAATGCAAACTGTTATGTGGCATCAGTCATGTTAGCAAAGATTAAAACGACAGTCATGTTCAGTGTCAGTGAGGGAAAGGAAGTGGGCCTTCTCATATACTGCTGGGCTGCTGGGAGTATTAATTGGCACAGCTGTTCCTGAAGACAGTTTGGAACCGTGTATCAAAAATCTTGATATTTCTACCTTTTCACCCAGCAAATCTGGTCATCAGTGGTGATCCTTAAGAAGCAGTTAGAAAGGGTCCAAAGATAAATGGAGATAAATGTTTGCTGCAGTGTTAGTAATGGTGTTAGGCTAGCTGACATCCTGCCGTAGGAGACTGCTTACACACGGACAGCTTAGCCACAGAACACTATGCGCTCCTGAAAAACCACGATGCGAAACTATGCTGAGTGCCTTGGAGAATAACCTTTTACAGTATCTTAAATGGCAGAGAAGAACGTAGATTTCAGAGCGATCGGGAAATAGTATTTTGTCTTATTTGGTTTTTAAAGTTTATATGTATATTTTTACGTGAGGAGAATCTGGAGGTATGAATGCCAAAATGTTGATTATAGTTAATCTTTGAATATGAGATGATTTCAGTTTGTTTCTTTCCTTCTTTCTTAACTGTGTATTTTTTTTCATTCAGCAAACTTTTATTGAGCTATTGCTGTGACCAACCAGTGTATTTCCTAATATTATATAATAATAGTATATTACTTGTACAATGAAAATTTCATGTTATGTTTTAGGAAGGAAATGACAACTTAGAAATTTTTTTCAGTAAATGATTAAACTAATGACTTGTTAGTGCTATGTTCAGTTACTTGGAAAATGCATTAATTTGCAACATTTTATTCATGATAAGTACAGAATAAAGTGAGATTAGTGTAATGTGCTGAAGCATTCAGCCAAAAATGATCTTGAGAAGAGGAATTGTTTTCATTTCTATGAAACGAATGTGTCATCTCTATCTAAAGTTGCCGTGCTCCGGTGGGAGGAGAGATGTTGACTGCATGCTCTCCAAAGCTTTGTGTTCGAGTCAGAAATAAGGTTCACATAGGTTCACTGTGAAAGGAATAGGTTTTTAATGATGAGTGGCCATAGATGCATATTTTCTTTTTTGTTTTCCATTTCAGGCAACTACAAGAACAGCAACGACAAAAGGAGCTGGAGCGGGAAAGGCTGGAGAGAGAAAGAATGGAAAGGGAGAGGTTGGAGAGGGAGAGGCTAGAAAGGGAAAGACTGGAGAGGGAGCGACTAGAGCAGGAGCAGCTGGAGAGAGAGAGACAGGAAAGGGAGCGGCAGGAGTGGCAGGAGCGCCTGGAGCGGGAGCGCCTGGAGCGCGAGCGGCTGGAGAGGCTGGACCGAGAGAGGCAGGAGAGAGAGCGGCAGGAGCAGCTAGAAAGGGAGCAGTTGGAATGGGAGCGAGAGCGAAGAGTATCGAATGCTGGTAAGAAGTTGACACGTTGTCCTGCGTTCTTAATGTCTGAGCTTGGTGGTGGCTGAGGGTTTGTGTATTCACATGTTAGAACATTTCCCATTGGAGATGCTTGGGATTAAGCGATACGATTGGAAATTAGGAAAAATATGCAAGCAGTTGAACATTTTATTTCTCTCTGTATTGCTTTTATTGCTTGGAGACTTGACAAAAGCTCTTGGAAATTTTTATTCTGCCATTCTAATTCTTCTGACTCCCTATAAATTGGCTATAAAGTGTAAAGTGTGTTTTTATGGGGAAATTTTTATATTGGATGAACTTGGAATATATTTCCCTTTTGAGATTGCTTAAAATTGTCTTGAATACTGTAGTATTACAGTATCATTCAGCAAGAAATTTTCTTCATTGTATTCCAAAGTTTTTGAAGGAGGAATTAAAGACAGTAGGTGAAAATACCCTCTCTAAAACTGACTATTTACATTTATTTTCTAGTATTGCAAAAAATTAGAGAAAATTACTAAATCTGTTGGCTTTACTTATTTATATAATTTATTGAAGGACCCTAAGGGTTAAGATATAACGGAAAGTTTGAGATATTTTTACATTCATTAAAATTAACATTTATTATAGGATTTAAGAATTATTTTTTTATTCCATGTAGCTTATATGAAAAGTCTCGATGTGGGTTGATTCAATATTGGTTGATTGGTTTGTTGTTTGAGTTACTGCATTTATTTTTAACTGCCTAACTATTTTCTGGGGTTATAGCCAACAAAACAAAACTTTTCTGCAAATAAGCACTGAATAGCGGGTTCCTAGCCTTTTATAATAAATATTTGCCAGTTTTGCTATTTGTTGTTTTAAAAAAAACAACTAAACTTATTCTTCTGTTTGTGGTCCTATTCATGTAATCATAACGTCCTTCTAGTGGACTAAATAATGAAAATTAAGGCTACTATCTTTTTCTTGTAAAGGGTAAACTAATCGATGTAATTTATCAATCTACTTGTTAGATAAAAACAAAACTTATTTCGTCCTCTTCTGGATCTCAAAATGTGTTTATAAGTTACAGTATTCTGGGGTGAGATTAGGTGTTTGCACATGTGGCTAATTCTCTGTACTAACTGTAGTGTGCGTTTGTACATTCCGTCTGAATGCTGGTTTCGTGGCTTCACTCGCTCCCTTTTTCTCTCTCCTTTTTTACCCTGTCTCTTGCTGCCGCTTCCCACCTCTGCCCAGCTCCATCTTCAGACAGCTCCCTGTATAGTGCTCCACTTCCTGAGTATGCCAGTTGCCAGCCTCCTTCAGCACCTCCTCCATCATATGCTAAAGTCATCTCAGCTCCAGTGTCAGAGGCCACTCCTGACTATGCCGTAGTGACCGCTTTGCCACCTACTTCCACACCCCCCACACCACCACTTCGACACCCAGCGACCCGTTTTGCAACATCTCTAGGTTCAGCCTTCCACCCTGTTCTTCCCCATTACGCTACAGTTCCTCGTCCTCTGAACAGAAACTCTCGGCCTTCTTCTCCTGTGAACACACCCTCCTCTCAGCCTCCAGCTGCGAAGCCCTGTGCCTGGTCTCCTTCCAATTTCTCGCCCCTCCCTCCGTCTCCTCCAGTCATGATTAGCAGCCCCCCAGGCAAAGCTACGGGTCCAAGGCCTGTCCTCCCTGTTTGTGTTTCTTCTCCTGTGCCCCAAATGCCTCCATCACCAACCGCACCCAACGGGCTGCTTGACTCGGTAGCATACCCAGTGTCTCCACCGCCTACCTCGGGGCCCGCAGCGCCGCCTCCGCCACCTCCACTGCCTTCCCTCGCGCCACTCGCACACTGTGGATCTCAAGCCTCTCCTCCTCCAAGCACCCCCGTTGCCTCAACTCCCTCATCCAAGCCTAGTGTTCTCCCTTCTCCCCCTGCAGCTGCCCCCGCCTCTGTGGAGACTCCTCTAAACTCTGTGCTGGGAGACTCCTCTGCTTCTGAGCCAGGCTTGCAGGCAGCCTCTCAGCCGGCCGAGACTCCAGCCCAACAGGGTAAGGCTTCCGTCATTGCTGCTGACAGCTAACCACTTGAAAGTATTCCACATCGGCAACTTTAACTGCCTGGAAGAGTGGGGAGGATGGTTTTGATGATTGAACATCTTTATGCCGTAGTACCATATTTTTTGTAATTTAACAAGTTAAAGCAGGGCCAGCCCAGGGGTGTAGTGGTTAAGTTCACATGCTTCACTTCAGCAGCCCAGGGTTCTTGGGTTTGGATCCCGGGCACGGACCTACACACCACTCATCAAGCCATGCTGTGGCAGTGTCCTACATACAAAATAGAGGGAGATTGCACAGATGTTAGCTCAGGGCCCATCTTCCTCACCAAAAAAAAAAAAAAAAAAAAAGAATGTTTTTTTTTTCTCTGTTGAATTAATTGCATTTAAAGGATCGATGTGAGGAATTTCCATATTGAACTAGATTTTGGTATCTTCTGCAGTATCATAATTGGAGGTGTTTTCCAGTATTTAAGGGGCTTCATAATACATTTTTTAAAAATTTCACTAGGAAAACATTACGTGACTCATTTGATCTATGTCATAAATTTATGGCCTAACTTGTCTTCTTTTAATTTCTGGGAAACTTAGAGATTTAGTGCCCAACTGTAATCATCGTGTACATCTTCCTGGAGGCCCCTCTGGAACAGTTCTGATGGTGGACCTGTTTCATCTTGGGCTCTCCTGTGCTGGGCCTCCCATATTGGACTTTCCAGGGATTGGAGCAGGCTGACTGCAGGAGGGCTGGAGGGTGGCAGGCTTGACATATGTCCCAAAGGGTTCCATTTTTGAAACCCTCAAAATGGACCCTCCAGTTTTGAGGGTCCAGAATCATGAGAAGTAACAGGCTGAAGGGATCGTTGGGAGAGTAGCCTCCTCTGTAGTGTCCCTTCCGCATGCCTGAACCTCACTGTCATGGCAGCAGGGGAGGGAGGATGCAATCCTCTAAGATGGGTTATTTCTAAGTACAGAAGGACCTGGTTCTGTAAGTAAATAAGAAGATGTCCAGTGACCTCCTCCTCCTCCTCTTTTTTTTAATAGGATTTAGCAAGAATTACAGGAAGGAATACGACAACAAATTGGTACTTAAAAAGAAACAGTGTCATAGTCTGGATTTAAACACACCTCTTTTAAAAAACCTTAGTTCTTAAGATAAAGTACCAAGGCTTGTTATTGCTGTGTATCTGTTTTTCCTGTTGACTGAGCGGATTTGCATATACCTTGAACCGTGCGCTTCAGTTATCGCTGTGACGGGAATGCTGGGCTGCAGAGGCACAGTCCACTGATAGGTGAAGTGGCCTTCGTGCTCTGTCCTCAGAGCTCCAGGGACGCGGGGCAGATTGACAGCCTGGTGCCCCGTAGTACTCTTCGTTGAGCAATTTTTGTTTTCAGCTTGTGTAACTGCTCAAAGTTAGCAGCTTAAAAAAATTTACCACTCAGTGTACAAATAGCATTTTATTTGTCCTAAAACGCCCATTTAAGCTTTTAAGGAAAAGAGTACCGGCTAGTTCAGTCTCCTGATAGTAAATAAGTTCTTGTTCACTCCCTTTGTGGACTGCACCAGATTTGGACATTTCTCTCTTACCACCCGTCTTCCAGGCTGAAAAAACTCTGCACTTCAAATTCCATGTCATTTAATTATTTCTGATAGTTAGCCTGAGGTTTTGCGTTGTACTAGTAGATGCCTTTACGTTGGTGATTCTCAGCTCTCGCCGGACATTGGATTTAGACGTGGAATGTTTTGAGAAATTGAAGCCTGGGACCCACCCCCCCTTCGTATTCTCACTCCAGTCACTTTGGCTATCTATAAACAAGTAATATACGTGTTCACTATTGTGGGGTTTATTGTGTCCAGAATTAAGGTCTGCACAGATTACTTTGGCTCTCTTAGTTCAAATAGCACTAACTGCCATCATGTACACTAGTTTACTTTTTACGGAGGCTGCCTCCCTCCCAAACTTTAGAAGGGTTTATTTTGTTTATTTAGCAAATCCCCATGAACAACAACAAAAAAATCTAATTAAATCTATTGCATAGTTCTATTAATAAAGTGTGTAAGTAGTTATACACTTCGGCTTTACATTTCAGTATCTTTTTAATACTGATCTAGACTTAAAACATTATGGTAAATGGAACTCGTTAACAGGTAGTAACGTTTGAGTGAGTTTAATTTAGCTTGGCATTCTGCATACCTTTCCTCATAAAATACTATCACTTAGCTCTAATGTTGATGGTCTTATTTAACGTTTCTATCTCTCAGGCATTGTCTTGGGACCACCTGCACCTCCACCCCCGCCTCCCCTCCCACCAGGTCCTGCCCAGGCTTCAGCCACACTCCCTCCACCTCCAGGACCCCCTCCACCCCCTCCTCTTCCATCCTCAGGGCCTCCGCCTCCACCTCCGCCACCCCCTCTTCCTAACCAAGTCCCCCCTCCGCCTCCACCACCGCCCGCTCCTCCTCTCCCTGCATCTGGATTTTTTGCGGCATCCATGTCGGAAGACAATCGCCCTTTAACTGGACTTGCAGCTGCAATTGCTGGAGCAAAGCTTAGGAAAGTGTCGCGGGTAAATGCATTTCCAAATGATTGTATTTTTTATATATGTCTTATCCTGTCTCAATATCTAAAATACTGAATTTATTGTATTCTAATTTTATGAAGCTTATTAACTTCATCGATTAAAAAATTTGAAATAATTTAAACTTACAGAAAAGTTCTAAGAATAATATAAAGAGTTTCTGTAAAACCACCAGCCAGATTCACCACTTAACATTTGACCACGTTTGCTTTATTCTTTCTTTGTCTACATTTGCTTCTCTATAAACGCTCTCTTTTTGTCTGAATTGAGAGGAAGTCAGACACTGTGCCCCATTTCCCTAAATGCCTCAGTGTGTATTTTGTAAGAACAAGGACAGTCACCTACATGACCACAGTATAATTATCAAAACCAAGAAATTTAGCATTGCTAGAATACTATAATCTACAAATCTATTTAAAGTCTGTCTATTGTCCCATAATGTCTTCTATGGCAAATGTTTTTTTCATCTAAGATCACTCATTACATGTAGTTGTAATATGTCTTTATTTTACTTTAATCTGTTAGAATTCCTTAATCTTTCTTTCATGATATTGACATTTTTGAATACCATAAAGCAGTTACTTTTTAGAATATCATTTAGTTTGGTTTGTCTGGTGTTTCCTCAAGATTAGATTTGGGTGATGCATTTTTTACCACCGAAGTAACATGTCCTCTTCAGTGTATCACATGAGACACCTGGTGGTATTAGCATTTCGTCCCATTGTAATGTTACCTTTTATAAAACTGCCATTGATATAAAGTCAATGCTCTTTACTCCATTGGTTCTTAAGAAAATGTACAAAATGATATTTAGAGCCAGCCCTCATGGCCTAGTGGTTGAAGTTCGGTGCTCTCACCACTTTAGTGGCCTGGATTTGGTTCCCCATCTTGCAGCCACACCGCTTGCCTGTCAGTAGCCATGCTGTGGTGGCAGCGCACACAGAAGAACTAGAAGGAATTAGAACTGGAGCATACAACTATGTGCTGGGGCTCTGGGGAGGGGAAAAAAAAAGAGGAAGATTGGCAACAGATGTTAGCTCAGGGCAAGCCTTTCCCAGCAGAATAATAATAATATTTAACTGTGTTTATTGACATTCATGCTGATGTCTCCTTCTGTTTTGAATGTAATCTATTAATAAATGTAGGATTGTCTAACATAGGAGTTTATGATGATGTATATTCTCATTAAGATGGAGGATGCCTCTGTCCCAAGCGGAGGGAGTACCATTGGCGTGAATTCGGCCTCATCTAAAACAGATTCAGGTCGTGGAAATGGACCCCTTCCTTTAGGGGGTAGTGGTTTAATGGAAGAAATGAGTGCCCTGCTGGCCAGGAGGTAAGTGAGAAATTGTGTGGATGTCTCCAGAATTGAGAGGATTTTGTTAATTTTATTCAAATATAATTTAACTAGATGCAATTCTTCCCTTTTGAAGAAGTAGTTTTAATACTAAGAGTTGGATGACTTTTTAAAAAATGCAGTTTACCTTCTTTCTAGGAGAAGAATTGCTGAAAAGGGATCAACAATAGACACAGATCAAAAAGAGGACAAAAATGTAAGTTATAGTCTACTACACGTAAAAATGTGAAATTCAGGAACACCTCATTCAGGAAATCGTGTCAAAGATTAGTGTGAATTTCATTAATTTGAGTTCACAATTACTTGTTTTTAACTCCTCAGATATTAAAAATCGCTTGTTTTGAGCAAATTTTTAATGGTCCTTTTAGTAAAATGGGTTGAATGTGTGGAGTTATGGGAAAAACACTCAAGTTCAAACCTGTAAAGTTTAGAACCGTACCTAAGCCCACCAGTAAATGAGTACATGACCTGCTACCAGGTTTTTTTCTTTTTTACTCTTAGAGTTTCAGTTTCTTTGCATTTAAAGTGAAGGAATGAAGCGAAGTGAACGGTTTTCAGATATTTCCCCCAGGAGCCCTGTGGTCGTTAGCTTGAGTGTAACCTTCGTGCCCCCTCCCCAGTTCACCTGGGCAAACTGCTTTCTCTGTTCTATGTATGGGTGTTTGGCAAATGATATAATTGTTTTCCCTGCTGTATTAGCCTTCTTTGGTCCATTCCTCAAGTCTGTCCCTTAGATCTGGCTCAGTAACATTGGCTGGTGCGGTGCTCCATGACAACACACGAGGAAGGAGCTGTGGGGAACGCAGGAGGGTAGGAGAAGAAAGAGCCTGAACTTGGAGAGAGGGAGAGAAGATTGATGAAGGGAAGGTGGGAGTGGCAGAAAGAAGGCTGGACATGGAAGTTTAAACAGTAAATATGTACAACAGGCGTCTCCTTGATCTGATGTCATTAATACATATTTCTGTTCATTTAGGAAGACTCAGAGCCTGTGACTTCTAAGGCCTCTTCAACAAGTACACCTGGTAAGTTCAAGAGATGTGTTTTAACCTAAAAACTTTCTCTAAATATTACTACTCCCCAGTTAAAAATCCCAATTTCCCCACGTTTGGATCAAGTGACTGCGTGGTCACTGAAATGTTGAGGTTCTTTGTTCATGCTTGAAAGCACTGACGTTTTTCCCTCTGCCTTTCTGATCCCAGAAATAGCTATTAATTCCTTTCTGATTTTGGGAGACCCAGTAAAACCCAGAGTTCTTTCCTGATGACTGTGTCTTTGAAAATCATAATTTTTACAGATTCCATGTGTATTATTGTTAATGATTTGACATCGTTCACTAAAACAAAGAAAAATACATTATCAGGTGAAAAGGGAAGTATTTTTTATAATTGATTCTTGAGGGTAAAGATTAAGTAAGTGTGTCAGCTAGCATTGAAGTCTATTTCAGAACATTCTCAAATTGAGAAGCTTGTCATTTTAACATTCATTTGGGTGATATTGATAATCAAGGAAATAAAGCTTCTAATTTGTAAGGCAGAAAAAAATCTCCTTAAAGCTTTTGGGAAATGTTCTTGAATTTGGTGAAATTTCTGACATTGACAACTCTTGGACACAGAATATATTACTTAGAATATTAACAAAATATATTTCACTGGAGGCACTTAGTACTGTATCTGTGATGAGAATATGAGATTGTTACAAATGTACATGTCATTTCTTCATATTTGACTGAAAGGCTAAGAGCTGGACTATCTATTCACCTCTTCATCCAATTTGGAATTAGATCACATAAATAAATTTGATGATTTTGATGAATTAGTATCTAGAATGATCCATAGGTAACCATTTTAGAGAAATATCTATATTAATTCCTACGTCGTGATTTGGAGACCCCCAGCTGCCTCCAGATTCCACTTTTTAGAAAAGATACTTCGGTTTTTGTGATTTTAACCCATTTGCAACGAAAAAGCCCCAACCTCTCATTCTCGTTATTGAATTGAGACTGTGGAGTAGTCTTTTGATTGCTGAATTATAGGTACATTGTGGATTTGTGAGCTATTTTTCCTCAGCTCTCCTTGTTTTTCCTCTGAAAAGGACTCAAGTCAGTTTACATTAATTTTCGTCAAAAATTCTCTAGTTTGTGACCCACTGATTTTAGCTTTATCTTTCTTCTATCAGCCAAAATTAATTATATATGCTGTTTTTAAGACCGCAGATATTTTGGAACTCAACTGTAATTTGGGGTCACAGAAGCTTTTAGGATTTGAAAAGAGCTGTGAATCCTCTCCCCAGGGAATATTTATATAAATTTGCTCATAATTTCAAAATGTTCATGAATTAATTAAAGGTTAGCCATGGACCCCAAGTTAAGAATTCCTTACCTCATATATATCTCCTTATTTAAAAGACGGAAAACTAAAGCATGGATGGTGTGTGTGTGTTTGCATCGTGTGTGCCGTATGTATAAAATCAGGGATTCGTTCAGCACGACTGGGGGCTTCTTTTTTCACTTGTTTCATTCAGGTTTTTTTTTTTTTTTTTTTTTTTTTTGGGTAATTGGCCTGTGTCAGACACTTGACAGGCCAAAAAGAAGTGAAATTGGTGCCCTGAGCACGAGAAACTCTAGAGTTCCTGGGAAGTCAAGACACAGACAAGTGAAAAGCTAATCTTTCATGACCACATGTTGAATGTTAAATAATGTGTCAAAGAGGGAGGGGGTCCTAGAGTTTGGAGTGGCCTCGGTCGTCTTTGGAGAGAAATAGGACATTTTGCTGTGGCTTGAAGAGTATGTAGTTTGGCTGAAAGCAGAGGAGGGGGTGATACGTCAGGAAGTGGGTGTAGCGTGAGCAAAGAAGGGGGGCTGGAGAGGAGCAAGGAGAGACCAGGAAATGCTAAGTAGACTTGCCTGCCTAGAACAGAGAATTCTTTTTGAGGCGGATTGGGGGAAAAGGTTGGAAAAGTGAGTTAGAACCAAAACGTTGAAAGCCTTTTATGGGAGATCAGGAGCTTAGACTTTATCCTGCGAGGACCGAGTTGATGACCAGCTGAAGCTGTTTCAGGAACATTAAAATGGCAGCTGTGAGCAGGACCGAGATAGGGGAACTGGTGCCAGTAGGGATCCTGGTGGAGGTAGCCCAGCCTCTGTCCTTTCTCCTGAGAGCAGCCTGGAGCCCCGTGGAGAGAAGGGGACCGCTCTCCCTGTGGAGCTGAACTGACCTGCTCTTCCTCAAAACCAGAGCAGCTCTCTTAAGGTTAAATAGTTCTGGTTTGGCCGATTGAGAAGGGACCTCAGCCAGCCGTTAAACGGCAGCACTCGCTACCTCTTGGTGCCTTGGAATTATTTCCTCATCTCGCCGCCTACCTCTTCTTTGGCGACGATGTCCTGATGACCATTCCCCTGCCTGTCCAGTTGTCCTTGAGTGTCGTTCAGGACTTCCCTCTTCGCCTCCTCTGGCTGGTGTTTTGTGGGTGTATTTCTGATTCTGTCTGTCCTGGACCTCCTCTGCTTAGCTGATGTCCCCTGGCCTGCTCTGTGGTGGTCACTGAGAGATGTGTTAGCGGTTAGAATACAAAAGAAGGAATGGCAAAGTGTAATTTGAAGGGGAGAGTTGATGATTGATTGAAGAGAGGAGTAAAGCAAGATCAGTGCCGACTAAGGTTTCACACCACGTGACTGAACTCGGCAGAAATCCACACCAAAGGCCGTGTTTCCTGGGCGGGTTTGAGTTTAGTTTTGCATCTGTGTAGACTGAAGAGAGGACGAGCTATGTCGGTGAGAACGTGCAGAAGCCAGCTGAGGGGCCACATTGGAACTCAGTGCAGAGTTTCCTGGTTAAAGCTGGGCAGTGACGGGCGTAGAGGTGAAGTTCACGCGCTCTGCTTCAGCAACCCGGGGTTCGCGCGTTCGGATCCCAGGTGGGGACCTACACCACTCATCAAGCCATGCTGTGGCAGCATCCCATACATAAAATAGAGGAAGACGGGCACAGATGTTAGCTCAGGGACAGTCTTTCTCAGGAAAAAAGAAAAGGAATGAAAAACTGGGCAGTGAGATCACTACTCAGACTTAGACTCGATTCCCATGTGGCCCAGATGCTTCCTTCCATGACAGGATGCCACTCCCAGTGTCACCCAGTCGTGAGTGAGGCCTGTGATGCCTCAGTGGGTTGGCCCAAATTAGAGCAGCGGTTCACAGCACTGTAGACTGCTGACCAGTGCGTCACTGTGTAGGTCTTCTGTAATAAGAGCTTAGCCTGAGCTTATTTATATTTAGCTGGAGTTGTCCACTAAGTCCCGAGTATTGGTTGTTTGAGCATCAAGGAAGTACAGTAGAACTTGATTCTGAAGTTTGTGTTGAGTTGTTTGAATTTTTTTTTCAAGAGGGCTATTTGAATTTAGATTAAATACTGAAGTACATGAACATATTAAAGATTATACTTTTTGTTTTACCGCTGGCACTAAAAGTAGTTTAGTAAATAGTATAGTCAGTACTACCCCATCTAACAAATTTAACTATCCTTATTAATTTCAAATAATTTATACTATTCCATTCCAATTAAAATTATCCTGTTCTTATTCCTATTATCATATCTTTACTAGAGAATCTCTTACCCTCTGGTGTATAGATTTGGTTATTATTATTATTATTTTGCTGAGGAAGATTCGCCCTGAGCTAACATCTGTGCCAGTCTTCTTTGTGTATGTGGGACACCTCCACAGTGTGGACGCCGATGAGTGGCGTTGGAACCTGGGCACACCGAACTGAGCCACGGGGCTGCCAGGGCTGGCCCTAGAATGATAGTACTTTAGACTTAATATAAGTTTTTCCTAAGGAAGCTTGTCTCACTTGCTTATTTCTTTTCATTTTGAGGTCTGAAATTAATACAATTTAGAATCTGTATAGAGTTTAAAGTTCAGAATTAAAATTAAAAAATTTTTATCTATATTGCTACATTAACATGTATATTGAGATTTAGTATTTTGTTATTTGTTTTACAATATCTCTGGGAACATATAAGATAGTTACTAACTTATGTTCTTTATTTTTAAAGAACCAACGAGAAAACCTTGGGAAAGAACAAACACAATGAATGGCAGCAAGTCGCCCGTCATCTCCAGGTATGAACTTTGTTACATTTGTGTCGAAAGAGAAATTAACATCTGCATCTTTATTGTAGAAAAAAATCAAACGGTAGATCGGAAATTGTACAAGGAGCAAAGAAGACACTATAATCCTATTGTTGGACAACCACTGAGCCCCATGATATTTTTACTAGTGATTGTCTTAAATTCTACCGTATGCTTATTATTATCTGACAGTTTCTCTCAAATTTTTAGATAGCTTTTATTCTTCCCAGTGTTTTGATTTTGAAAAAATCAAAACTACAGGTAAGTTGAGAAAACAGCATCGTGAACACCCATGCACCCGTCGCCTAGATCCACCAGTTATATTAGCATTCCGCCACATTTGCTTGAACTCTTACCTATACACCCACACTTTTTTCCCTCTGAATAGTTGGGGAACACTTTACAAATATGTGCTGCATCAACCTGAATACTTGAACATTTTCCTAATAGCCAGGGTGTTCTCCATGTGACCCCAAGAGCATTATCGCTCTCAGGAAGTTTAACATTAAGCCATTATATTATGTAATGTATATATTCGCAGTTCCCCATTAATCTCCATGACATCCTTCATTTTGCAAATGTAATTGTGGAGAGAAATTTTTATGTTTAAAACTGAAAAGCAGCTGGAGAGAAAAGACTACAGGGTTTAAGAGAGAGCAACGTAAAATCTAAAACTTTGAATTTGTAAAGTGGAAAGATTTATATCTCTCTCAGTTGACACTATATAATCAGGTTAGAGAAGTTAATACCCAGAAACAAGGCTAGTTAAGGTGTCTCTCTACAAGGGGCCACCTGGGCACGGTCAGCAAATCCAGCTCTCCTTAGCTAGGCATGCTTTATTATTGTAACTGAATGTAATGTCACCGGTCTTGAACATGGATAAAACCCTTTCTTGGTTTATGAGATAGTTTAAAGGACTCATTTTTCCCAGAAAAAGTATGTATTCAGAGACTAAAAGGTTTTTTGCCTTTTCTCTCTGAGCTATTTGCCTGATAAAAAGCAAACTTGACTCTAATTATAGAAACCTAATAAAAATACAAGGAAGGGCCTCATATTGTCACAAATCTCTTCTGTCTTAGCCTGAATCTGAACATTTGGATTTGATTTTTGTGTGGTTCTTTCTGCTGGTAAGGGAAAGATTTGGTGACAACACAATTATTTAAGCTCCACGAGGAAACTGGGCCTTTTTGAATGTATAGACGCTTGGAGTTTCTAAGTGACTGAAAGATGAATGTATTTGACTTTAGAGGAAAATGCAGGAATTGCCTTTGGTGGACATGTTTCGATGGAGTAGAAACATTTTTGTGTTTCCTAGATGCCTGACTGAGGTGGCCTTCTAATGCGTGTCTAATAGTTCTAGATGTTCTTCAGTAGCACGCTATGAGGCCTCGTTTATCCAGGATGTGTCAGAGAACAGAACTGCGATGATTAGTCCTTTGAGATGTGAGTGGTGACGGGGAGGGGCTCTTTCTCCTCCTCGTCCGTCCCTGCCGCGTGGAGAGGAGTCCCACCGTGAGCCTGCTGAAAGCTAAAGCTGAGTTCACGGCAGAGGGCGCATCTTAGAAGGCTGCTCCAAATGGAATATGTCCCTTGATGTGTTTGGGTTCGTTCAGTGAAGGAAAAAATATTCTTTGAAAGATTTTTCAGACTTCCAAAGGAAATTTAATAAGTGTTCTAAAGGTCACCATTTAAAAACTATTTTTACATAGATTAATTGAATATTGGTTACTGTTATCTAGTAGTGCACTGAAATCATGTTCTGACTCTGGTGCATGGTTTTCCTCTCCTTTCCCCAAGTAGAAATTCTGAAATGCCCGATTATTTCCTGGCCACTCATACCTTTTGACAGCTTTGATCCAACAGCTGATATGTATGTCTTAAAATTTCACTGCGAGCAGTTTTAGATGATAAAAGATTTTTAAAATATGTTTAAAAGATTAAGAACGGTATTGCTTTTCTTTCCAAGTCATCTCCCCCGTTCCTTCTGAAAGGAGTACATTGGCCATTTTATGTTTTTATTGACATGTGCCTCATCCTCGTGCGGTACTGAAAGCTGCTGTTTCTCCTCCGAATGTCCATGTCAAAATTATGTTTGTGGTCAGATGGGTTAATCCTGTCATATAAATGACATGTTGCATTATGCCGTATATATTAAGTGACGATGTCAGATGGCAGAATAAAAGCAAGAATGTCATAGTTAAAAAATGCTTTAAACTATGACTGGAACGCAACATTGGAAAGTTTGTGAGCTCTTCCTGCGATTTTGTTAAGAGCTTAGAGATCTTATATTCAAGATCGGAAGTTCTTCACGTGCCTCATGAGAAGAGTTAAGTTTGTGTACTCGAAGCTGCAGTGATTTTCATGGTGCTTTTCACTTGAGTCTGTAGCTTTACGTTCACTGATAGCACAGCTTTGATTGTGTTTTGATACTTGTTGAATCTGTGTGTGGGTAGGTTTCACTGTCATCAGTCTATAAAAGTAAGCATTGCATAATGATGTTTTTAATTCTCTGTAATTGTCAAGTAAACAGTATCCTCGCATAACTAGGGTTAGTCTCCAAATATCTTCTTTTTTTATTGGAACATGGATCGTTTTAAGCTTTATGGACTCCTTCAGTTCTTACTTTGTTTGCTGTGGCTAAAACCCTATAAAACAGTAACATAATGAGAATTATTCTTAAAAGTTCTATTTTATACCCCTTTAAATGGTTTTTCCCCTTCATAGACGGGATTCTCCAAGGAAAAATCAGATTGTTTTTGACAACAGGTCCTATGATTCATTACACAGGTATCACCCTGCTGTGCCTTTGTGACTTGGGACTAAGTAACCTGCTGAGGGGAGGGCTGAGCTTTTCTGCGTGGATGGGTAATCACCACGGGGAGCCCATTAGGAACACTGAGTCTTTCATATTTAGCTTTATTTAGAACACTTAAGAAAATCCTAAGAGGTTTTAATTAGAAAAACTTCCTAGCATCCATTTCCCTGCCACGGTTTCTAGCCGGGTTAGGATGGATACAAGTGGTAAACGCCTCGGAAACACTCAGTGGGGCCCCAGGTGGACCCGGGCTGTTCGTAGCTCTTGCACTTTCTTTTAAAGGCTGTTCTCTTTGTGCGACGTGGCTTTTAAACAGTGGAGGAGCACACCGTGCGCTGGTCGTTACTGGAACGCCGGACGGTATTATAGCCACACTTGTGCATCCTTTTTCTTTGAGGAAAATCTCTGTTTCCGAGATACTTTGTAATAAATTATCTTTAACAACCCAACGTCTAACATCCTGAGCAGATGTTTTTTTTAATTGAGAAAACTTAAGATATGAACCATATATTTCTTTCTTAATTAAAAAAAAATTTGACAATTTTTAAAAATCCTCAAATACTTAAGATATTTTTAGAACTAATTTGGCAGAATAGGGACTTAAATATCATATTACAGTTATTTTATAGTCAGCTTCTAGGGTCAACATTCTCATGATAAAGTAATAAAAACTTCTGAGAAACCTTCATATTTTATGACCAATTATGTTGAAAACCCATAGGTTAGAAATAATCGAAGTATACCCAAGTTGTTATGTGCATGTATTCTTAAAAATGCACATCCAGTCTACTGGGAACATGAATTAAATAGTCTGTGGAGGGGGCGTCTATGGCAGTGAGCAAGGAGTTCTGTAATCAGACTCTATTTGGCCAAATTGTTCTTTGCTAAAATTATTTTCATTTGCTAGTACATAGAGAGAAAAATAGCATTTGACAGTGAGATTTTCCATTGTAAATCTCTCAGTTGCCTTTCTGCTTTCACACATAGTAGCCCCGGGGGTAAGTTGTTGATAATCCTTTTTTTAAAAAGTGGTGATTACTTCTTTCCCTCAGTATGAAAAGTTCCCCCCTTTAGTTAATTACCGTGGTGGTGGTGGTGGTGGTGGTGGCGGTAATGGATTGCATGCTAGCATGAATTAAATTTTTTAAACATTGCATGTTTCCACAATTGTTTATTATATAACAACAATAATTTTTTGCATTGTTTGGTAAATATGGATATATTCATAACATACCACCCGGTTAAGTAGCAGACTATAGTTATTCACATGAATTTTGGGGGTATTCATTATGTAACTGAGGCGAAAATAATTAGCCAAGTGTACCACTTAAATATGAAAAGAAAAGCAGAGTAATGAAGACTGTCATCCGGGAGCACAGGAATAGAGAGCACGGTGTGTCACCTTCAAGAATATTTGCTCAGCCAGACTGCACAGAGCGCCGGGCCTTGCGTACGGTAGATCTCAGTAAATCTTCAGTGACTTTGGAACTAAACAGCCTTCCCAGCGAAGGATAAAGGTGTCTCCTCACAAGAGGAGGGGAAATGCGTCATAGAATCTTCATACCCCCACGGTGCTTGGCTCAGTGCTTATTGAATGGAGCTTTCTGGAAGTTCTTAGTTTCCTTGTTCAGATAAGCAGAGGAGCAGATGTCTAATAAAGTGAAATTGGTTGACTTGCTTCGTAACAACCTTTTAAGCAGTAATGTGTTTTGATATTAAAGCAAATTAACTCAGTATTTCAACTTCACAAACTATGCCTATGGGTTTGAAGTATAATATGCCTTATAAGAATTATGAAATTATAACTTTGAAAAAGTTATTATACCTGTTGAGTCTTGGTTCAGACTTCTAACCACGGGTACTCTGCAAAATGGAAAATATGTGACTTGACTGATGGTTTTCATTTGCATTGATTTATGGCCCCTAGAGAGTGGCTGCTTACTATATTAACGCAGAAAATAGAGGAGTACTCATTCAAAACTCTAGATTTTCCACTTAGGATTTTCTCTTATTGCCAGAATTGGAGAGGGAGCCATGACTGATTTATTTGATATTGAAACTTTTGCTTAAAATGTACCCAATCCCAGGGGCTGGCCCCGTGGCCGAGTGGTTAAGTTCACGCGCTCCGCTGCAGGCGGCCCAGTGTTTCGTTAGTTCGAATCCTTGGCGCGGACACGGCACTGCTCATCAGACCACGCTGAGGTGGCGTCCCACATGCCACAACTAGAAGAACCCACAATGAAGAATACACAACTATGTATCGGGGGGCTTTGGGGAGAAAAAGGAAAAAATAAAATCTTATAAAAAAAAAAAAAAAGTACCCAATCCCTAAGACTTATTTCTTCATGTAAAATTTTTAATAGCATCTAAACTTTTGAAAGTGTAATAATAATTGACAGTCTGCTTCTGTCTGGCATTCCTTTTTTTTTTTAAACAAAATAATTTTATGGAAATAGTTGGAAACACTATTCAGATGACATCTCCATAAAAACTTTATCTGGAACTGGCCACATAGCCAATTGGAGATGAATATAGGTTGTTTTGTTTTGTTGTTTTTGGTGAGGGAGATTGGCCCTAAGCTAACATCTGTGCTGGTCTTCCTCTATTTCTTATGTGGGACTCCGCCACAGCATGGCTTGATGAGTCGTGTGTGTAGGTCCACACCCAGGACCCACACCCGCAATCCCTGGGCCACCAAAGCATAGTGTGAACACTCAATGGCTATGCTGCCGGGCTGGCCCCAAGATAAATATACTTTTAATCTAATAATCTCTTTTCCAACATTCTTATTTATTTTGATGCTTGAAATGGAATAAAGCATATACAGAGAAATCATGCTTACTAAAATGTCTTTTTCCTGAAAATTAAGGCCTAGAATTTGCAAACTGATCCATATTGGTGTAAAATATTCAAGTCTTTATATTTTCCCTTCCATTGGTTTGCCAGATATTTAGTAGACAATGCACAATTTCAAAAGAAGGAGAAAATGAGATTGTGTCCGTGGGCCTCGGGTATTCAGCTGGCCTTTCACCTCTGTCTTGATCAGCACGCTCACCTCTCCTGGTCACCTGCCTCGTGCCCAGAGGATACTATCTTCTACTCTTTACTGAAGGAGTCCCGTCATCTCATCGCCTCTTTCTGATTTCTTTACAAATAACTGAAAGTACTGAGAAAAGTGAAAAATATTTTCTGCTTTATGTTCTAATCAGTCCTGCAGCTTTGACAATTAACTTTTTAACACAGTGTGATTTAAGAAATGTACTTAAATCTGGTGTTGGTTTGGCAAATTTGCAGTTGTTCATGAACTCATTCAATATCCTAAGTGTTGTTTACCTGTCCTGAAAATCTCGTTTGTACAGACCCAAATCTGCACCCTCGTCCCAGCCCAGTGCCAACGGAGTCCAGACGGAGGGGCTGGACTACGACAGACTGAAGCAGGTGGGCGCTCCGTGGCAACTCCCCTTTGTTTGTTTCTTTTTAAGAAATGTACACGCGTATATTTGACAGATCATGAATGTACTTGAAAAGAATATAGAGTTAAGACATTTTTATACAAATTAAACATTAGTGGCGTTAGCACTGTATTGCCTTTTTCAATCCTCATGTTTTGCGTCAGTGAGTTCACATAAAGTTCCAACAGTGGTGGAGGGTGGGCGCACTGGTTGAATGGTGCAGTGTGAACTTTAAATGTGAGTGCCTGGTGTATAGTTGTGTAAAAAAAAAAAAGGCTTGCACTTTTCACTTATCATTGGCAAAAATGGGCACTTTGCAGTTTGGGAAAACATTCAAAAGCCTTAAAAATAAATGTCTTACCCTTGAACTCAGCAGTTTCACTTCCAAGAGTTGATGCTGAGACAAGACCATAGAAATATATGAATACACAGTGTGTGGGAGGGCCCTGCAGCGTTAGGGAATCGTGACTGAGAAGAGTGAACAGCGAATTGTGAACACTTTCTCGTGTTAGGGGAAACAGGTAACCAAACTATACGGACAATTATCTCAACTTTATAAAGAAGAAAAAAGGTGTTGTCCCTATTTTGGATATATATGCATTGTATTTAATACCTGTGTACTCAGGGGAAAAAAGTGGAAGGAGTGATAGCTGATGAGATTGTGCAGCTTTTATTCCAAGAAGAGGTAAAATAATGTTTTTAAAAAAATTGGTAGTGTTAAAAAGATTTGAAATGGAAGGCAGTGCATCTTAGTAAAACAGCTCTCGGTTTTGCAGACCTGAGTACAGATGGGCCTGTAATGCAGAATTTAATCTCCATCTTGTCACCCTGCCCTTCAGGATGGCCTCTGAAAATAGGGGTTATTCTCATCACCAAAACAACCATTTATTGACTGTCTGGTGGACGTAAGTGCCAGGCATTTGCTGGGTTCTCACGTGACATTGTCTCCTAATCCTAATGGGAGTCGTGTCATGTTTCTACTCAATTTCTGCACGTCTAAGGTTCAGAGAAGTTAAATTTACTCAGTTCCACAGCTAAGTAAGTACTTGAGTCAGGATTAGAGCCCAAATCTTTCTTCAAAGCCCATTTTCCCCATTCCATCACTCATTGTTTAAAACACTAGCAGGTGTTTAATTGGAACTCAAAAAGGGACCAATAATTTTGTAGTAATGTGAGTTCAAAATACAAGTTAAATAGCAATTAAAAAGAGAAATACTAACAGTAATTTCAGATAAACCTAATTTTTATACTGCAAAACTATTTGAAAAATTAAGTTGAGTTATATAATTTGAAAAGGAACCGTGTGGTCATTGATGATCAAGCCCTTGTTTTCCTGTGTATTAAATATGGCTTTCTTTTCTTGCAAAATGTTTTAAAATAAAGCACTTGCACACACTTTAAAATACGGTCCGTTCTTGGCTATCTGAAGTAGTGGAGTAAAAGAGAGGATAGATTTGATTTTAGCACTGATTTTAAGATTAATCTTAATAAGGATATCTGTTAGTTCATGTATTAATTTCTGTGCCTCAGTTTCCTCACTGGTGAAATGGAGGGATTAAACTAATTGATAGTTTTCAACCTTATTTTAAACATGGAAAGTTTTTTTAAAAAAAATGAAGCTTAACACAGAGCAATTTCATTTTACCTGAGACGTGCAATACTAAAGGAAGTCACGTAATTCGAACCTAACCCTCCGAAGGATAGATGTTCTTTTCACTCATTAAAATTTTGTCACCTTGTCATGTAGCCCTTTTAGCTTCCATATTATACAGTTCTTGATCATTTTTAATTGGAGAATGTCCATTATTTCAAATTGAACTTAGAGATTTTGCAAAAAATATGAAGATGGAGTGGTTTTCATGGAGGAAGGCGGGTCCAGAGCATCACTAATACATAGAAGTGTAACATGGGCCACAGAAGTATTTAAAATTTCTAGTAGCCACATGAAATAAGTACAGAGAAACAGGTGAAATTCATTTTAATATATTTTATTTAACCTAATATAACCAAAATAATATTTCAATATGTAATCAATATTTTAAAATTGCTAATGAGTTATTGTGCATTATTTTCTTCATACTAGATCTTTGAGATCTGGTGTATATTTCACACTTACAGAGCATCTCATTTCAGACGAGCCCCTTTCGAGTGCTCAGTAGCTACATGTGGCTGGTGCCTGCCATATTGGACAGAGCGGGTCCAGCAGGATCCCATCCACCTAATCTCCATCTATTTGAGCAGCCCCTGAGGACCCTCCAGGGGAATCCTAGATTCCTGGAAACATAATCTGGCAGCTTTGGTGACCCCTAAGGAATCACCATACTTCAGTCCAGATGACAGATGTGCCAAGAGCTCATTGTCCAGTTGACTTGTCTTCCTTGAAAGTTCTTTCTGCATCACTTCTCAGTCTGCTCCCAGAAGACTAGATTAAAAGCAGAGCTATTGTCTTTTCCAGAAATTATCTGAATCATGCCTTTCATTGGATGGCAGAGTAATTATTTTAGTTTGAGAAACCATTCTGTTTCATATCTGGCTAGGCCAGAATAAGCAGAGATTGGGAAGGGAAGACTGTTAAATTTACCAAGGCTAGTCTTCTAGGACATAAGTGTGGCTCTGGAAACAAAAAACCCATGTCATATTTCATACATTCTTAAAATTTTATATGAAGAAGAGTGTTTTTAGCAGTATTTTTTTTCCTGTATTCCTGATGTTTTTCTCTAATATTTTAGGACATTTTAGATGAAATGAGAAAAGAATTAACGAAGCTAAAAGAAGAACTCATTGATGGTGAGTGTTGAAAAAAATTCGCTGCCCCTAGAGTGATGTTTAAGAAATAGCCATTTTTAAGAAAATGCAAATAAGGAAGTGTCCAGTTTATTACTTGAGGGCATAAAACAATTACTTTCCCAGTGTCCTGCCCTTCGCTTGGCTGAGGGTGTGAGGGAGGATCTCTCGCTCCTTCGTATAATTGAAATCATCTGTAAAACTAGGGACCAACAAGATCCCTAAGTTCCAGGTGACGGAAAGCCAGGCAAACCAGCCTTTCTCTAGGTCACCTCCCCTCATCCATCCCACCCCACTGCCTCTTGGTTTTGAGCCCACAGAATCAGTGTTTTCGTTTTGTATACAAAAGGGAGAGAATAAATAAATACACACATATAGAAATTAGTGTCATCTTTGTGGTAAGAAAACAAAGGTCTATGCAATGAAAGATGCAAGGTCAGAGTATCTTTTTATTACTGGGAGTTTGAGTGCAATCATGAACATTTCTTAAAAATGAATTACTCATTTATTTTACCTTATCGTTATATTTGCTTTCAATACTTTTCCTTTTCCTACCAGCAATCAGGCAGGAACTGAGCAAGTCAAATACCGCGTAGAGCCACAAACTAAGGAGAACAGAGGACTTTAATCTGGAGAAAGAAGAAAAAACCTACAAACAACAAACGCCTAGATTTTGTGAGCTGTAAGAAGAAAATGGAGACAAACAGTCAGAAGGAGGGAAAAACCAACGTGTTTGAAAGCCTTCAGACATTCTTACTCTGGTGATAAGCTATTTCCCTCCCAGTTTGCTGCTTTTTTCTGACCTTTTCAACAGGATGGAAGAGAGTCATGTAAGAGTTCCTACGACAGTTATGCAGAAAATACTAAACCCGTCAGACAGGATCACCGTGCATTGAAATATTTTCATGTCGAGAAAAAAATTGCACACTTCCCACAGTCCATTGCTAAAATAAAGAAGAAAAAGGCTTAAGAAGTGTTTTTCAGAGAGCGCTGATGAAGAATTTAGCAAGTTATGCTATTGTATTGTAAATGTTTCTCTCAGGTTTGTCTTCCTATCATATTTGATATTCCATGAATAATTGAGATGTAGGTTAAGATCACAAAATGTGGAACAAATGGAATTGTATGTGCTTTTCAAGGGTGATATTTATCAGAAAGTGTCCTAAAAATGACTTGTCCAGCTTGAGGAATTTTAGAATGATAGGAAGTCTCTCGAGTTAGCCTTCATGCAATTTTGTAGATTAAAACATAAAATTCGTCCAGAATTTAAAGATTTAGATGCCTTCCTAAATTGTTACAATGCTTTACCAAATCTATGACTCCTACATAACACAAACCAGTGGTCAAATGTAAAACAATATATTGTAGATTTACTGTAGGTTTTCAACCTTTTTTAGATTTATGCATGTGGACATTTTTATAACGTAATTACAACCACCACAAAGTTAGCTTTTTTAATTGCAGACAGTAATGCATGTCACACTAATACGTAGTGGCCTTTGCAAGGCCTAGTCCCAGGGAGATCGTTTTGTAGAGTATAGGGGAGTGGGAGGAAGGGAAGGAATAAGTTTTTATTTAAAGTTAACTTCTGCACTATCTTTTTTTCTCAATTACCTGCATGAATAATAATGAGGAATATTTTGTGACTTTAATTGGTAAATATGTTAACAGAACCAAGTACTTAATCTGTTACATCATGTCTTCAGCTATTTGTATTTTAGCTTCAGTAATTTCGATGGTCTGAAACGTGACTCTGAGCTTCCCGAGTCCCCTCTCACTGTGGAGCTCAGAGGCTCGACCCCGGGTTTGGCGGTTGCCATCCCCTCGGGGCCCTGCAGTTGTACAGGTGTCCAGGTACATGTTCCTGACAACAAAGCTGCTTTTGAACTTTGTTATGTTGAAATACAAGAGTTAACAATGATGGCAGCCATTAGGATCTCAGAAATCATTAGGTGAAGGGAAACCAATGAAGACTTCTTCATGATTTTCTTTGAATAAATAAAGCGAGACTTAGGTGGTGGGAAGAGGAATTAGACACCCAAGTTCTCATTGTGTGGGTGCGCGCGTGTGTGGGTGCGCGTGCGTGTGGGTGTGCGCAGGCAGGCGTGTATGTAATCCACTCCCTTTTCTTCGAAACTCGTAAGATTAAAAGAGGGGAGAAATCCTGTATGTTGCAATGATAGATTTCTTTTTGAAAATTTAGGAAATCAGAAATTCTCCAGGCTCTCCATCTTGATTTATGCTTGAGTTGTTATGTGCCATATTTGCTTTGAAATTTTTGAGTATCAGAAGTTCTACTAAAATTTTGGAGACATAATCCATTTTCATCTGCTTTCTAGATTTCTTACCTCTCGGTTCATAAGGACAGAGCTTGTGGATAGCTTAGTTTTCTAAATGCTGCCCTTCTGCAGCCACTACCACTGCAGAGAGGTTGGAATGAGGGAATTTTTTTTCCTTGTTAAAATAGTTCTTGTTTCTGTAGAAACTTCATTTTGAGATTAATCTGTGATGGATGAGCTATCATAATTCAATAATACAGTTCTTTTTTCTATAAACTATTCACCGTCATGCAATAGTAGTGAAGGCTTATAAGTACTATTTTCTAAAAGAAATAGGAGGCATTTTCATCTTTATTATTGTACTTTTGGTTATGCAAACACTTTAATGATACAAACGTTTATGTCCCCTATAAATCTGGTCAGAAATCACTTTCGATTTTGTTGGTTAAGTTAAATAGTCTATGGTAGGATAGAGTACTGGGTACAGTGGTCCAAAGTAAGGTAAAAGACTACAATAAATTGCTAGATCTTAAAAGAAACCGGTTTATGCACTAAACGTTTTGTGCCTTGGTCTAATATTGACACGATGTCTGTGTAAAATGACAAGAAGAACCAGTGTCGAATCACATTCTATTTTCCATCATTTTGCACTATCCCAGATTGCTAACTGTGTTCTTTCCAAGAGGTTTGATTGAATTACTCTATATATTTACTGTCAGGCGTGACAGTTTTGTCATTGTTAGAGATTTCAGTAATTAAAATGGGAAACAGAAGCTTAAGTTATTTTCCTCCTCAAAACTGTGTTCCTTGGAACCCCTTATTCCGATGGTTTCGTGCTCGTGTACATTGGATGTCTTACGCTGAGCGAAGTTCAGGGGCCCTTTTTCATTACAGGAAGGCACTTCTTCCCTCAACACTGTGATCTGACCTGTGACAAATCTGTACCATACGCTCTGTCAATGGCTAACCAGTCAATGCAAACCAACTGAATGTACAAATCTTAGTGCTGGTGCTGAAATCTCTTCAGAACAGACATCACGGTTTCAAAGTTTGTTTCGAAATTTGCGAGCATCAAGTGTCACTCAAAACTGAAGATGAAACACTAATGAATGTCGGATTCTCATGCTTTAGGTGTACTTCCTGTTTAGATCTTTCGGTTCTCTGCTATTTTTACCGTACTGTTTCATTTAAATTTCCTACACGCTAACTTCGTTTGTGCGATTGAAATAAAATTGCGGTATATACATGTTGCTTGTTTGTGACACTTAGATAATCATCTGAAATAATCTGTTGGTTCTCAAATAAGTTATATTGAATGTGAAGAACACTTTTTAAAGTCCACGACTTCATTACTTCAAAGTTTACGTATCACACCACTGTTCTTTAAAGATTTCATAAAAGTCTTAAATACTAAGTAATGTATACAAAGGGAATGTGTGTAATGTATCTACTTTTTGTTTGAAATAACTTTTGGGTGTTTCCTCTTGGTTCTTATTTTCTCTTGGCCCAGCTTGACACAGTGTCTTACTCTTACAGTCAAGAGAATGATAAATATTTAATTTTGCTCTGCTTTGTTCTACAACATACTCAGATGCTTAAGCTCATTTACACAGTTCAAATCTTCCTTTATGTATTTGCAGGGTATAAAGGACATTGTGTGGTAAAGGGCCTTATCGAGTATGAACTTTAAATATAGTGAAATCTGTCTCTGTGGTGTTATTCATACATCATGCCAATTTCTGGAAATCTACGTATAAGCAACCGTACTTTTTATCTGACCCTTATGAAGGATTAATTTTGAGTTCCATTTTAAAATTCTGATGCCTTCATTAGAAATACAGTGGTCCTTGTCTTTTTTCCTTTTCCAGACCCGGATGTTCCCTCGGCTGTCCTCTCCACTCCTCATGGAGGGCGTGTTCTTGTCATTCGTTACACAGCCACAGTTCTAAAAATATCAACTGATGTTTCTCTCTGTCCTGTCTCAGGTTCTTGCTTCCTTTCATGTGTAAGTCAGAATGTTTGTCTGCAAACTAAAGTCACTTCTTCCCGTTCGAGAATGAATGAAGTAACAGATGGCCGCTTTTGCAGTTTGCCTTGCTGCAACTTTTGCGCCTCCTAAGTTTGTAGATCCTTTCAGTGCCATTGTGCAGAACTGGCCTTACATTCTAAGTAGTGCTGTCTGAGGAAGCACAGTTTACAAAGGAGGCTGCAGGATCTCTGTCCTTCTTTTTTGTAGCCATCGTAACTTCATAACCCCAGTACTCTTTAAATTCTATCGATTGTAAGCATAAAAATGACATCATATAAAGCATGCAGTGTGAAAGAACTCTCTAGGAGCTCTTAGTTCCTTTAAGTAGCTGTTATAAAATCCACTTTCCTAAAGACATTTCTACTAGCGTTCACTCTGAAGCTCCAAACCTGATCCTGCTAGTTCCGTTTTTGTTTATAATAGAAAGATGAATTTGTATCTGTCCATCTCTTGAAAGCTCCAAGGAATGGGAAAAGTAACCCAAGAGAATGTGGAAATTAGTGATGCTTAATACCTCTGACTTTTCCTGAAAAGCCATTTAATATTTCTACTTAAATGCTTTTGAAGTCAAAACTTGAAGTATGTATAAGGAATCTTTGTGAATCTGAGTGAATAAAATTGTTCTGGGCACCTTTGGCTACCTAGAGACGTGGAGAGCATTTGCTTTTAAGAAGCTAGAGTGGGTACCCCTCCAAGAAAGGCTGTTCAGACGAGCCAGTGCATTGAGGTCTGTAGTGCAGGTTTCCTCTGTTCCCAGCATCCAAATAGGGTTGTGGATTAGGTTTGTTCCCTTTGGGTTGTCTCTAGGTAATTTTTGAGAATCAAAGAGATTTTTCTATGTTAATGATGCTGGAAAAGTGAAACCTTCCAGTTTGAAAGAAGTCTAAAATTGATTAGAAAAAACAATATTGAAAGAGTAAATTTAGGATGGTTTAGGGATATTCAGTGTCAACCTACACAGAGTTCTAGAGTAAATCTTTTGTTGAATGCTAATGACGAGTTCATGTAAGAGGCAGACGGATTCTTGGGGTAAGGAGGTATATTTGATAACTGCTTAAATCTGAACTCTGTCCATTTATCTGTCTTTTTTCTGAATAGTTTATAAAGTAACAATCCTTGTGAGAGGGTAAATAAATGACTTGGTCATAAACACTTAGGATGTTAAAAAAATTACTGCGACATTGATCAGTTCTTTCTGTTAAATCTATATACGTGAAGATTGAGAAAGCAAGAAAATGACTTTTCCTGTCAGTTGTTATACATGTTGTCCATTGCACATAAGCTCTATAAACAGAAATGTTACCCTCGTCCCAGGCATGTAGCAGGCCTCAAATACTTGCCGATTAATTTAACATAGAGAATAAAGCTGAAACTTGAGTGAAGTGTCTGAGCCCCAAGACACGAGTCACTGAGCTGTGCCCCACTTCTACCAAGCATGTTGACTACTCAGAAATGGGGCGGAGGGCGGAGTCTTTGCAGGCGCCTGATGTGGGCCTGTAGGGCGCAGGTGGGGGGCGGGTAGAGAGGAAGGAGAAAAAATACACGTCTGAAAAGGGCTCCCCTTTCCCTCATTGTTTTAAAGGCCTGTGACTCCTGGTAGTTGAGAAACTCAAATATACCAGGGAACTGGCCACTAAATTCAGCCGTCTGTCACTAAAGTTAAGTTGTGAGTAAAAAATACAGCTTTCCATCTTAATAAAAATTATTAGAAAAATCTTAGTATTTCATTAAAGGACTCAATTTGCATTTATTCCATTAAAAAATCTGTAAACAGCAACCTCATAGTTTATCATGTTATAAATTTGATTTAACTTTCTCTCTCCAGTTCCAAGAATGATTTCTTTAGCAGTAGATAACAGAATTTAAAATTATGTATAAAGAAGAAATCACTAATAAAGGCAGTGAAGAATGTTACGGGTTTGTTTAGTTAGTTGTTAGTAAATGGTTCTTCCAAGCAGGCTTAGGATATATAGAAAGCTAGCAGGCAGTCCTTTGAATTACACAGGAAATAGCACTTAGAAGAAAAGACATCGGCCTTGATAGAGGTTTACACTGAGGGATATTTAATGCTCCATCAGGTCCGAAAGTTTCCATTCAAATCCACAGAAACCGAGAAAATAGATTCTCGTCTTACACTTAAAATAGATGCTATTGTAACCAAAGAAAGAAATATGTCACAGAAGGCTTTTTAAAATGTGCTTCTTAAAAAGCCTTAATATCCGTGGGACCTCTAAGGGCCTTTTTTAAAGATGAAAGGCATTTTTTTTAGAATGTCTATCAATTTGCTTCATTTAAATTTTAGGTGAGAAATATCGACTTGGGATTTCCATTGTCGGCCGCGGGTTGACCTCGGGTGTAAACTGGGTTGGTTCTGCCTGCCCTGGCTTTGGGTGTTTTAAATGTCGGGGTCTCCCTTGACTCCTTGAGTCTGAGGTTTGCCCCTTCTCTGTGGTGGACCCACTTAGCATGTAAAGAAACCTGAGCCCCGTTTGATGGCCCCAGGGCTGGCGGTTGGGCATTGATGAATTTGGGTAGACCCAAGCTCGTTCTGCACCCCGGAACAGCGCTCGAAGGGCTAGTACTAGGCACTGACTGGGTCACAAGCCTCAGAGAGAAGGAGTCCCTGCTCAGAAAAGTGTTGGGAGGGTTTAGCTTTTCAGCAGAAAGCCACTTAAATCTGGCATCATTTTCTCTTATCCTTATTTATTACCAAGGGGGTGGGAGTTTCAGGCCCGAGCCAAGAATTTACAGTTTGGTCTCCTTACCAGAGATACCTCATCTTTCTAAGTTTCAGTGGCTGAAAGTAAAGTCTGAGGGGTAGTATTTGGTCACGTGAAATAGCTTCGTTCCTGGAAGTCAACGTTCTTCCAGGACTCTGAGTTAATCCACTTCTTCGGCCCTTGCTGAGACTTGATGCTCTCTGTCCTCCGCTCTGCCGCCTTGCTCCTCCAGTTTGTGGAGCTGTGGGCCCGTCACTGGATGCACCCGGCTGCTGAGGCAGCTGTCAGAGCGCAGGGCAGGGCAGTTACCCTCGCCCAGCCTCGTCTCGACGGTCCCCTCCTCCTCTGACACTCAGTTCTGCGCCTCTTCATTCACTGTCTCCCCTGCAGCTACTGGTTAGTTTATTTCTTCTTTTTGATCCAACGGGAAAAAGGCCTGAGTTTTGCTCTCTAATCTTGATTATTTTGAAATCTTAGATCCCGTTCACTGAAAGATGTACCTCCTAGGAGTGAACAGTAAGGACAAGTAAATGAGTTGATGGCTGGAGGTCGTCAGTGTGGTAGAGATGTGGTGCGCTGCGCGTGGTTGCTCTTGGCATCGTCTGTGCACCTTCCCAGGTTGGGATACAGGTGTCTGCTGCATTCTCCCGTCCACAGCCCTCCTGGCCTGGAAGCACAGCCTGCCGTTCAGATAGACTGACTGTAGTAATGTGACAGGATCCCAGGAGACATGAGACCCATGCTCCAACTGTGATATCTCAGTGACCGCAAGTCCTTTCAACTCTCCTGGCCCAGGAGCTGTTTGTAAGTAAACACCCTGCAGAGCTGGATGGCGGGAAGCAGCCCTGAGGAGGAACACACCTGGGCGGTTTCATATCCCCTGAACCTCCTGGGCTGTCGTCTGTTCTGTCACTGTTGTCTTCGAGGGAAAAAGGAACATTACCCTCCCCTGTCTGCCCTTCTTCTTATATAAGTTGTCGTTTTTTCCCAGTTCTTCATTTTAATCCAAAACACGGTCACAGCAGTTTCTTAGACCAGGGCAGCCCTCTGTGGCGTTTGAGTGAACGTTGCTCTGAGCCATTGCTTGATCTTAAGAACATGGAGCTAATTGGCACGAGGTGAGAGGGTGAGCGGGAAGGTGGGGGTCACTGTCCTGCAGCCCCTTCTGCTTCAGTTCTCGGTGGGCTTGTGGGGGCGGGGGGGGTGACGGGTTCCTTTTTAGTTAGCGGTAGGACGTGCTTTTTGTGATGTGTGTTTTTTTCTTTTTTTGGGAAAATGAAATGTTTCGAACGAAGTGAGTGAGCTAGAAAGAGAATTCTCTCTTGAGGCATCTGTAGTTGATGGGAAATATTCTATAATACTCAATTACACTATTTCCCTATTTTCAGAGAAATTCTTTTTTGGTTTGCTTGGTAAGACAGAGGAGGCCTGTGCGCGCCTGAAATTATGGAAACACACTGAAAGTGTCTGTCTCGTCTGTAGCCGGGGATGGAGAGAGAGGGGGAGGGAGGGCCAGCCGGACCTGCTGTGGCTGAGCAGGACTCAGGCCGAGGTCCACCCCGTAGTTCTAGTTTGAAGCTTTCTGTTGCCTTCTTTCCCTGACCTGAATGGGAAGCACGTGCTTTCTGCTGGCCCTTGGGGAGCCGGGATGCGCACAGGAGTGAGCGCACGGCAAGAAAGCTTTCTTGGTGCTTTTCGTTTGGTTTTTGAGGGTTGGGGAGTTACAATGAGCCCTTCTGGTCAGAGAGCCACAGACACCGTTTCCATTACAAGCTTTGCAATGGTAAATACGTTGTCCTTTTCAGACCTACCAAGCTGGCAGGCCAAAAGCCTACAGTACAGCACAGTAGATAACATTTAAGGTGAATTTCTTCGGTCCAAATGGGTTAGTCTCTCATGTTACCTTGCTTTGCTATAAATGTTAAAAGTAGAAATGTGTGTTCGCGTCCTAAAAAGAGCCTGTAGAGCAGTCTTCTTTACTAAGGATGTCAACGCGTGCGTCCCATGAATCTGGGGCTTTGTAATCTGGGAATGATTCTCTTATGGCAGCGTGAACCGAAATAACACTTTTAAAGTTAAAGCTGACTTAAACACATAGAAGGCCATATTTTAACTAGAATGAGAAATTATTTAATGTGCACATGGAACCTCGTGTGTCCTCGCTCGTGGAATTTCTGGCGTACGGGCCTTGCTGAGTTTCAGGAGTAAAAGACACTGGTAGCAGTTTGTTGTAAAGCAACAAATAGTAAATTGCTCTTTGACTCAAGTCATCTGTAAATCCAATTAAAACAAGATCTTATTGTCAGGAAACAGCATCTTCTAAGCTTGGCGTCTACCTTTAAGGAGGGGAAGTGGGAGCGAGGGTGAGACGGGAAAGGAACAGAGTGGGCAGGGTAGGTAGGATTAAACAGCACCTGGGTTTTGCACCAAAGTTTCAAAAAGGAATAAATAAAAAGGAAGACCAGCCGCCAGACGACGTAGGAAAGACTTGCCAGGAAGCGGCAGCTTCTGCTGCCCAATCCAGTGCCTTCAAAATGACTCTGTGTGAACTGCATGCAATTTCCTGTAACCACGAAGTGTAACCTGTACGTGCATGATGTGTGTCTAGACTGTGTGCAGTTGAGAGGCAGCAGAAAGGGGCCTTGCTCCGTCACTTTGATGGGTCAACGAGCCCGCTGACGTCACCGGACTCTGTGACAGGTTTGTGGCGTCCGACCCCTGCCTTGGCATTAAGCAACCGTATCAGTGAAATCTGGTCCATTTCTCTTTCGATTTCTTTCCTACTTGGCAGCTTTGCTGGTTTTAACTGCTTCCCCCTTCTGCTTCTTGGTATCCTTCCTTCTTTTGAAATAAAAAGATGAAATACTTAATTCAAAGGAGACGTGTATTTATTTTACCAGTCGCTCTTAGTGTACCAAAGGTGGCTGACTTTGTGAAGAAGAGTTCTGGGTTGCGCTTCCATTGTGAGTCTGATCCTAAAATATGCTCCGTCAGAAAGCTTGGGGAGCTTTCTACAGGCATCCTTCTGCGTTGGCAGCCATTCGCAGAGGGTGTCAAGGAATCTGCTGTCGTGCCCCTGAGTGCTGCTCCTCACCTCTGCAGGTGTCCACGGAAACCTGGTCTGTCTGCGCTGGAGACACCCAGACCGGGGAGCGGCCTGTCGGACAAACGCACGGCTGCGTGCACGTGCGCCACCCCCGTACCCGGTGCTTTCAGTGTCACCTGGGTTTAATTTGTAATCCAGGAGAGGGACCACTGCAGGCCCCCCGATGCCCGGAGCACGTTGGAGTTGAGAACCGAGGGCAAAGCAGAGACCCCATGTCCTTGTGTCACCATCGTGCGCTCTCTGCATTTCTTAGAGCGGCTGCCTGTCAGCTAAGGACATCTGTGCACCTCTGGTTTGGAAGGAGCCTGCTCGTACGTTAGTGAGCAGGGTGTGACCTTTTAATGGCCCCCGTTTAATTTCTGCACAGTCCTCATTTTCATACTCGGAAGTCAGGGAAGCGAAAAGAAGGCTCCGGCCTCTTTCACATAAATACATTATAGAACATTTTGTCACTTTTAGTTCCCATAATATGCCAAATTTGGCTTTCCACTGTTTTGTGAAATGAGCATTAGGATTTGGGGAAACAATACTGCTTTTCGTTTCAATTTCTTTTTTCTGTGGACCCACTAATGTGGGGCTTGTATCTGCGTCCCCATAGAGCTCAATAAACACTTCCACAGGGTTAGGGCATGAGAGGAGGTTGTCACGGTAGGCCCAATTGTAGGAATACAATTAATTTAATTCAAACTATCTTACCAATTTTGCATATATGATAAAGTGTTGAGACTGATTTCTAAGTGCATAAATAGTAAAAATTAAAAACTAAGCGCAGATCTTAAAATATCTGCAGACTGAACTGGAGCCGCCTGAGTGGTTTCCTTTTCCACCAGCCTCGTTTCTAAGGAGGCTGGATTTCTTTACCTCCCTCCCTGCTTTAATATCCGAGAAGCTCCCCGAGGCTCACAGGGAAGGAGCTGTGGGAGAAGGCGCTCGGCCATCGCAGCATCTCACGCTTCCTTGGCTCCTGCAGTCTTGGATGGTTTCATTCCAAGCTAAGAGACTCCATGTTACAAAGATTTCCCAGGCCCCTCAGTTCCAGGAAGAGCCTGTCTGGGAGCCTGTTATCCTGAGGTCTGATACCCTAAGATGCTGCGTTAGCAATTGTATGACAGCAAGACATCCAGGGGCTGCTGGGTGAGGTGCGGAGCTGAAGGCAGCCCCCGGCTGGGTGGCCCTGAGTTTTGGGAGTTCAGCGCTTCTGTTTTCTCCGCCGGAAAGTTTAGTGTTTGGGTCTTTGGGGGTGGCCTTTATACCCGGCTGCAGACGGCTGAGGGTCCCTGTTACAGATGAGCCAGGCTGACAGTGACAATCAGTATCACAGAACTGGAGACAGCCTCTGACCTCACAGACGGCTGCAGCCCTGGGCACGGAGAGGTCCTGCAGGTCAAGTTCAAGGCTCCTCTCTGTGAACTGGGTGGAAAGAACCACCATCCGTTCCTCTCTGGCCACAGAGCCATCCAGCAGAGGCTGGGGGGTCACGTAGCGCTGAACTGATGTCGACGCTTGTAAAGCCACTCCTGTGGGGGAAGGTGGCGTTGCAGACCCCCCTTCAAGGCTGTTTGTGAACGTCCCCGGGATGTGATAGCGATTTCTGTCCTTCTTGGATGATTATAGTGTAAGTCATCACTCCTGACCCCCAAACAAGAACCGTGTGAGAAGCCGGGAAGCTGAAATTAGGCACAGAGTGCAGAGTTGTGTCTTTCTTGCCTCTGATGTGAGACTGGGTGGGGTGCCGGGACCCTGCAGACGGGCACTGTCACAGCCAGCCCAGGATAGGGTGCCCCACCCTGGTGTGGGACCGGATCCCAAGGCAAGGAACAGGCTGCCGCCTCCTGGGACAGAGGGTTCCTGCTATGGGGCCGCCCAAGCCCCATGAAAGGGCTGCTCTCAGGGGTCCTCACAGCCAGGATTCCCCACCATTATGGCTCTCTTTTTTTTTTTTAACTTGAAGTAAAACAGAAAAGTGCACATTCATGTACAGCTCACCGTACTAAATACACCCATGTGACGCGCACCCAGATCAAGAAAGGACATTGCTGCAACCCCAGAAGCCCCTCGTGTTCCCTTCCAGCCGGCGTCCACACCCAGGAGAAACACTCCTGACTTCTAGGCCCATCGATGAGTTTTGGTGGGTTTTGTGCTTTATAGAAATGGAATCGTGCTTTTTTGTGTCTGGCTCCTTTCCCTCAAGGTTACAAGTGAGATTCATCCACAACGTGGGTCGCGGTGGGTTATCCGTCCTCACTGTGATGGAGTCGTTCCCAGCTTGGGGCTGTTATGGGTAGATGCTGTGAATATCCTAGCAGGTGTCTTTGGTGACATATGGATGCGTTTCTTCTGGGTGTGTAACTGGAATAGAATTGTTGGGTCATGGCGTGTGCCTGAGTTCAAGTAGCTACTGACCCACCTTTTTTTTTTTTGAGAAGGATCAGCCCTGAGCTAACATCTGCTGCCAATCCTCCTCTTTTTGCTGAGGAAGCCTGGCCCTGAGCTAACGTCTGTGCCCATCTTCCTCTACTTTCTATGTGGGACGCCTACCACAGCATGGCTTGCCAAGCAGTGCCATGTCCGCACCCGGGATCCGAACCAGCGAACCCTGGGCCACCAAAGCGGAACGTGTGCACTTAACCGCTGTGCCATCAGGCCGGCCCCTCTACTGACCCACTTTTAAAGACGCTCCTGATGGTGATGGAGCTACTGTACGTGTGAGGGCACGTTGGCTGGAAGGGCCTGTGGGCCTCTGTTGCCCTGAACAGGCTCTCCCCTGAAACCCAGCACATGCTGGGACTGTGTGAGGTTTGCAGAAACATATGTGACACGGTCCCTGTCTGCTGGAGTCCACAGTGGTTTCTGGGTTGGCATTCTTCCACACATTTAGACCCCATGTGGAGAATCTAATGTGGCTCTTTAAGACACGTTCTATCTAAATTGGTTGAACGTGTCCAGGGGGAAAGTAAGAAACAGTGGCCCCCTCAGGAAACGAGCTGGCCTCCGGTTTCCTGGATGGTGGCAGGGGGCGGTTAGGCTGGTGCTGCCGGATGCGTGGCAGTGCTGTGAGCGGTCAGCTCAGGTGATCAGTCACCCGCTGGCCCCAGGAAATGAGGAGCCATGGGCGTGGTGCTTTCCCCAGGCTGGTTTAAGGGAGAGTGAGTGGGAGACATTCAAGCCAGGGGACGTTGGGTATTATGGGAGGGCCTGGGCTCATGCGACAGACAGGATGCTCCCAGCCACAAGCAACAGAGCTCCCACTGAAAAGCAGCTTCCCTCACGGGAGCTTTGCTGTAACTGCCTCCGAGCCACCCTGTTGGGGACGCCGGGGTTTCCACCCAGGGCAATGGGAATGGCCAACCACGACCCCACACATGGGACAGACGAGGCTGGCAGCCGTTCAGTAGCCACTGGTCCTCACAGCTCGGGAGGACACCGCAAACCACGTGGAGGGAAGAGAGGGAACAGCAGGGGCTTGGTAGTACCAAGAGGGTGGGGTGCCCCCTGCTTACTACCAGGGGATGTGATTGGCAGAAAGGGAAACCCACCACTCAGGGATCAGCAGGAGCTGCGCCCGGCCCCTCAGGGAGGGCTGTTGCCTGGGGACCTTATCCGAGGGAGCAGAGTCGGGAGGGGCACCTGCAGGTGGGCCAGAGGAGGCCGTCCTGACTTCACCAGACGTCAAGGCAGCACGTGATCTTGGGTCTTAGTTTTAGGGCCCAGCCCACATGACAATGAACTCTGAGGCAGAACAGCCCAGGTTGGTTACTTCCACGGCTTTTGATGTTACAGCTTCGTACCAACCTTTCTCTCCGTCACTGTCACAGCCACAGCTCCAGGGAGGAGGTGTTCTCCTTGTGCATCCCTCCTTTTTCCCTCAGGGAGGGAAATCTTTCCATGGGCCCTGGTGACTTCCCTCCGACCCCGGTAGAGCTGGTCCATGCCCACCACTCTCCATCTGCAGACAGCAGTGAGATTCCCTTATTTGGCTCCGATCAGTTACCACTCATCTCTCAGGTCCCATCACCTTTCCGGGCACCTGGCTGCCCGGCAAGGAAGGAGTGGGCGTGGCTGGGGAGAGGCGGTTTCTAGAAGGGAAACTGAGGCACATCGCATCTCTGTGCAGACCTTGTTTCCTGTGCCCAAAGTCAGCTCCTGTGGTCTGAGAGGTAGCAATGCATTTGTGTGGGCCACACGTTGGAGGATTAATCCAAAAACCGAATGGCTGTGTCTGTGAATTTATGTGGATTCAAGCTTTTGTCAAATAGAGCTGAGGAGAAACAGAAAGAAACTCCTCTCTGGACTCGACGATGGTTCGTTCTGGTCTGTACGGTGAAATGAATGACGGTTCACCTTCTCTGAATTCTGTATGCAGCACACAACGAAGAGCTTTGGTCAAACAGTCTCGGGGGAGGAACTGCAGGGGACGGGGGGCAGTTTTTGCAACACAGAAGGAGGGCGGGTACTGAGATTAGTGTCCCCCTGCGAGGACTGAGCGACGGTTTGTTACGAAGGTCCGAGGTATGCGCCATTCGGCACGGATCGGGAGCTGCGGGTCACGAGAGAGGCAGCTGCAACATCCCCTGTGGGTGCCTCGTTCCATCCAGACAGCTGCACGTGGAGGGAAATGTCGTCACTTTGGGGTTTACCTGAGGTTCCTGGAGACCAAAGATTAGAGGCTGCGGAACCCGTGAGTTACAGAGAACAGGTCATGTCAGCCGTTTCCTTGCCGCCGTCCTGTCCTGGCTCCTCCCTCAGCATCTTCAGTCCCTTTCTCTCTGTTGGGGCTTTTGAAGGTTTGGTCCTGTGTCTACCTATGTGTCTCCCTGGGAGAGCCGTCTTCCGAGTCTCCACAGCCAGTGTCCCATCGACACACCTGTGGCTCTGAGTAGGGTCTCAGCCCCGTCCTCTCCGGAGCCCCAGACCCTCTACCAACCTGTCTGCTGGATGAGACCTCAGAGCGACCTTCTGGCACCTCAGATTCCAGATGCCCCACCGAGCTCATCGCACGCCTCCCCCATTCCCATCCTCCAGGGCTTCTGTTTGACTTCTCTCCTGGGCTCACCTCCCCTGCGAATAGATGCACCCGTCCCATGGTTTCCCTCCCGAATGTGCCTCCCGCAGCTGCACCTGCTTCCATCCTGGTCCAGGCTCGCCGTAGGGCCTCCCGCTGGACCCTAAATCAGCCTCCTTCCCTTTCTCCCTTCTTGCCCTGCAGACAGTCCACGGCAGCCTCACCACATGCGGATCAGAGCACGTCCCTTCTGCTCGATGCTGTCCGCAGGATGGAGCCTGGACCCCTAACAAGCCCTCTCATGGCCTGGCCCCATCCTCCGGGGGAAGGGGGAGAGAAACGACTGGCACTGTGGCAGAACCGTCCAGTGCCTCCTCAAACCTCCCCCAACGCCGAGAGCAGAGGCAAGGGCAAAGTGGGACGGCCCCAAACTAAAAAGCTTCCGCACAGCAAAGGAAACCATCAAAGAAGTGAAAAGGCAGGGGAGGAGATCCTGCAGACCATCTATCTGACAAAGGGCTAATATGCAAAACATCTAAAGAATGCATGCCACTAATAGCAAAAAACAAACAATCTGTGTAAGAAACAGGCAGAGGATCTGAACACACATTTTTCCAAAGAGACGTACAGATGGCCACCAGGTACATGAAAAGATGCTTAGCATCACTAATTATCAGGGAAATGCAAATCAAAACCTCAATGAGCTACCACCTCACACCTGTTAGAACGGCTGTCATCAAAAAGACGAGAGATAACAAATATTGGTGAGGATGTGGAGAAAAGGGAGCCCTGTGCACAGTTGGTGGGAATGTAAATTGGTGAAGCCACTATGGAAAACAGTATGGAGGGTCCTCCAAAAATTAAAAATGGACAGGGCTGGCCCAGTGGTGTAGTGGTTAAGTTTGCATGCTCCACTTAAGCAGCCTGGTATTTGTGGGTTTGGATCCCAGGCGTGGGCCTAGCACCACTCATCAGCCATGATGTGACAGTGACCCACATACAAAACAGAGGAAGATTGGCACCAATGTTAGTTCAGGGTGAATCTTCCTCAAGCAAAAAAAGAAAGAAAGAAGAAGATTGGCAACATATATTAGCTCAGGGTGAATCTTCCTCACCAAAAAACAAAAAGAATCAAAAATAGAAATACCATATGATCCAGCAATTCCACTGGTGAATATATATTCAAAGGAGATGAAATCAGGATCTCAAAGAGGTATCTGCACCCCCATGTTACTGCAGCATTATCCACAATGGCCAAGGTATGGAAGCAACCTAAGTGTCCACCAAAGGATAAATGGATAAAGAAGTTGTGGTATATATACTATGGAATATTATTCAACCATAAAAAAGGATGAAATCTTGCCATTCACAACAACATGGATGGACCTTGAGAGCACTATGCTAAGTGAAATAAACCAGACAGAGAAAGACAAATACTGTATGATCTCACTTACATGGAATCTAAAAAAAACACAAAAAGCAAAAAACCAAGCTCACGGACACAGAGAACAGATTGGTGGTTGCCAGAGGTGAGGGTGAGGAGTGGGCAAAATGGGTGAAGGGGGACAAAGGTACAAAAAAAAGTGTGCCTTTTCCCCTCCCTTCTTCCCTCCTGACATGACCCCTTTCCGTTCCCATCTCAATCAAGTTCGGGTCTCAATCAAGTTGATCTCAGGGACGTAGGTCCACTGTGGTCTGAGGGGGGCCTGGTGGCCCCGTTCTAGACAATGAGCTATAGGAGGACGCCTGCTGGAAACTCCTGGGGAAGTTTTTTTCCTCCCAGATAAGAGGAAGGTAAACAAGGAAAAATGTTCTACCCTGCTCTGCCCTTCACTTCTCTTCCTTGAATGTGATGTGAGGATATGATGTCCCGAGCAGCTGCAGCCGTCTTGTAGTCATGAGGGGCAGGTCAAGAGAATCTCAGAGACACTAGCTCTGACTTTACTGAGCCACTGAACTGATGTCAGCAACCACCTCCCTCCTTAAAGGAAAAATAAACCACTATTTGTTTAGGCCACTGCTCACCAGAGTTTCTGTTACTTGTAGCTGAAAGGATTCCCAAGAGACACAAGCAGGGTGCTGTGGGAGAGCAGAGGAAGCCGTCATGGCGGAGGTGGTGTCTGAGTTTAACACTGGAGGGTAGATGGGTGAAGGGTATTCCAGGCCGATAGTACTGGAGGAGCCAAGGCGTAGACGTCATAGAAGAAATCCCAGCCTTGGGAATGAGGACTAGAGCTGCTGCAAGCATCCACGTGCAGGTTTTTGTGAGGCCGTAAGTTCATCTCCTTTGGGTAAATACAGGAGTGGGATTGCTGGATTGTACGGGGAGAGTTTGTTTAGTTTTGTAAGAAGCTGCCAAACTGTCTTCCAAAGTGGCTGCACCATTCTGCATTCCCACCAGCAACGCACGAGAGTTCTTGTTGCTCCGTGTCCTCACCGGCCTTCGGTGTTCTGGATTTTGGCTGTTCTAATAGGTATGCAGTTAAGTGGCCATTTTGACACAGGGACATTCAAAACACTCTAAAAAACAAATTATCAAATATTCTCATTTTCCAAAATGAAAGTGATAATTTTTTATTCTGATTATAAAAGTGAAAAATTTGCCGGCCCGGTGGCACAGTGGTCAAGTGCACACATTCCACTTCTAGGCAGCCCAGGGTTCGCTGGTTCGGATCCCGGGTGCAGACATGGCACCGCTTGACAAGCCATGCTGTGGTAGGCGTCCCACATATAAAGTAGAGGAAGATGGGCATGGCTGTTAGCTCAGGGCCAGTCTTCCTCAGCAAAAAGAGGAGGATGGGCAGCAGTTAGCTCACAGCTAATCTTCCAAAAAAAAAAAATTTTTTTTAAATAAAAAAAATTTAGAAAGTAAACAATTAGCATTGAAGGATAATAAGACAACACTAAATGTATAAAAAATTTACAATTCTACCACTTAGAAGTAACCGTGGGTAAGATGTTTGCTATTTATTCTCCCAGATTATATGCTGTTGCTGTTTTATAACCTTTTAAAAAACGTAATACTATAACGTGGACCAGTTTCTGTGCCTACAAATACAGATCTACATCCTCTTGTCTAATTGCTGTAAAGCATTTTATTAGGATCCTGGACAGTTATTTGATCAACTTACCGTTGCGGCCGTTTCGATGACCTGTTTGCCACTGTTACAGCGGTGCAGCCCTGTCGACTCAGTCAGAATTGTAGAAACACAAGCTACACTTGCTGAATCAAACAAGAGAAATTACTGCTGATGGAAGTGAAACACCCAGGGGAAGTCTCCAGCTTGGGGCATGAGTGGCTCTCAGACTTTCCTGTGTGCTTTGAGAATTCTCAGGCCGGCTATTCCCCTCATGGTGACAAGATGGCTGCCAGAAGCCACAGTGGATAACTATCTTCTCAGAAGAAAAAGCAAACACTTTTTTTTTTTTTAAAGTCAGTTCCTACAAATTGCCAGAATAAAATCTCATTTACCCTAATTGACCTGGCTTGGCCCAACCTGAGCCAATCCCCTGGCCAGGAGACTGCTCTGACTGACCAGGCATTGAAGCCCCTTTCCCAGGAGGGCAGTGGGCGCTGGGTGGGGGAACGTCCTTCCCAACATCCTTATGTGCACAAGACACCCCACCACGTGCAGTTGGTTCCCAAGGACGGACTCCAAAGACAACATGTTGACTCGACAGACTTGCACACGTACGATTTCCTCCATATGCTCGAAGGACTTGTCTTTGCTGATGTGAGAGGAGAGGAGAACGATACCACGTTGCTCTGTCGATTAGGCCAGTGAATGGCCAGGGTTCTCCAGAGGGGTAGAACCAAGAGGGTATGGAAGTGCTCAGGTAACTACAGAGGCTGACAAGCCCCAAGATCTGCAGTCAGCAAGCTGGAGACCCAGGAGGGCTGATGATGTTCCAGTCTGAAGGCAGGCAGGCTCAAGACCCAAGAGGAACTGATGTTTCAGCTCAAGTCTGAGGACAGGAAAAAGCTGATGTCCCGGCTGGAAATCAGTCAGGCAGGAGGAATTCCCTCTTACTCGTGGGAGCCTCAGCCTTTTTGTTCTCTTAAGGCCTTCAACTGATTGGGCGAGGCCCACCTACACCAGGGAGGGCAATCTGCTTTACTCAGTCTCTTGATTTAAATGTCAATCTCTTTCAAAAACTCCCTCACAGACACATCCAGAATAATATTTGACCAAATTTCTGGGCCCAGGCAACTTGACACATAAAATTAACCATCCTAGATATGACGTCCTGATCTTACCTTGGATGCCAAACCCTTGGCAGACCTTGGAGACAGGACTTTTTCTCTACTGTGGGCCAGATCAAAATGCTGCCCTTGGCTTCCTCCTCCAGGAACCATGTATGCCCTTCCCCACCCTGACCAGAAGGAGGTTTTCCCCCGTTTCATGGCCAAGGGGAGGAAGTAGATTTCAGTTCCGTATCCCATCCGTGACTCCCCAGATCCTTCTAATTCACCTGTCTGGACACCTGGACACAGCGAGCGCACCCCATGCAGGGTGGAGAGGTCCAGGGTCAGGGCCAGGGGGAGGATGTGACGACCCGAGGCAGCGCGGGTCTCAGGAGCGGGTGAGCAGCCCTATCCTGTTCTCGGATGTGGCCGGGTCCCGGGAGCGTGTCCTGCGCCTCTGGGCGATGTCACTGCCACTCTTTCAAAGGCTTTGCGTCACTGGGGTCACACATCCCCCCCGATTCCCCCCGAGCCTCGCTCCCCTTTGCACCTGCTTGGCGGCCACAGCGCCTGCGATTTGGCTCCGCATCAGGTGTGCAGAGGTTGCAGCAAACTGCTCCGAGTCTTCCAGAAGGGCGGGGTGAGGCGCAGGCAAGGGGCGGCCAGTCCAGGGTCGGCGCAGCCTCCCCCCTCCCCCCTCGTGGGTACCAGTCGGGTGGTGCAGGCGCGGCCCGGCCAGGGGTCTCCTCGGTCCGCCGCGGCGCTCGGCCGACCCCTGGCGGCCGCGTCCGGCAGCGCATCCCGTCCAAGGCGGGCGTGCAGCGCCCTCTGCCGGCCGACGGCCGCCCGGCTCTTTTCCCGCGTCTTGGCTTGGGGTGGGGGAGGGGGGGGTGCCGTTATGACCCTATTTTACAGTTAAGTAAACTGAGGTACAGAGAAGCTAAATAATTTATCCAAAGGTGGAACTGGCTGAGAAGGGACATAAATCCGGGCATTGTGACCGCAGAGTCTGAGTGGGGTCCACGACAGCTTATAGGACCTCAAGTTAGGTCAACAAAACGTGTCCCCGGGCCGGCTGACCTGACCGCTCCCGGGAGCGTGTTGAGCCCTGGGAACCCCACTTTCGGAAAGTCATCAGCAAACCACATTCCAGACTGCGTGGCCAGGATGGTGGGAGGGCTCAAAATCCAGTCACATGAGGAGGAATGGGAAGAGTGGGGTGTTTTAGCTCAGAGAAGTGACCTCGGGGACTCCCGCACCTGAAGGGCTGCGTGGGGAAGAGGGTCCGGAGCGCCTTGGATTCCGTGGTGGACACTGTAGGCAGGAGATCTCTGCAGTCCAGACCCTTCCATGGGCCAGGGCTGTGCTCTCCCTGCGGGCCCAGGGCAGGCCCCCAGGCCGCGTGCTGGCAGGCGTTGGGTGGGATGGATGCGGGGAGACCCTCGGCGGCGCTGACCGCTTGTGCAGGGTATGCGGGCGCTGGGACTGGGAGCAGGGCCGGCACAGGCCGGCTGCTCTCTCCTCCTGGGGGGGCGGGGGTGGGGGGGGCCCACGAGGTCGGAGCTCTCCGGGGGTGGGCGTGCACGGGGCCGGCTCGGCGGGGGAGCGTGTCACCTCGGCATCACGAGGGGAGCTGCAGACCTGGGGCAAGCAGGGATGGGGAGTAGAGCGCAGGCGGTGACTGGGGAGCGTCCTAAAGTCCGAGGGGGCCCCTTCTGCCAGCCCGCAGGGGAGCGGGGAGGGGGCGCCCCGGAGAACAGCCAGCCTTCGGTTCCCCCGCTTTCTCTGGGTCTTGTGATGTCGTGTTTTGTTTTTAATGGCAGCCCCTTGGCAGGGTGGGTGGTGAGGCCACCAGAGGCGGGCGCCCCCTTCTCCACTGCGCGTGCCCTGCCGGCTGGGTGCGGGGGGTGTTTCGGGTACTGAGGAAACAAGTCATCCTCCTGTTCGTGCAGTGTTGAACCCGAAGCACAGGTACCACCCCACGAGGGGAAACTGAGGCACAAGGGCGCGGAAGAGGGTGCCGCAGGTTAGGTTCTCCAGGAGGCCAACCCTGAGCCAGAGTCAGGGGAGCAAAAGATTTATTGGGGAGCAGCACCAGTGGAGAGAAGGGACGAGCAGGGGTGGGTAGGAGGGGTTGGTAAACTGACGTTCGGATCTGCTGCGCGCGCCTCCGACAGCCGGGTGGAGCTCCGAGCCATCGCTGCCCGTCGGAGGAGCCTGCGTGGGGCGGCAGGGGCTGGGCCCTCGCACCCTCCCTCACTCAGGCACTGGCTGCAGGGCCCGAGAAGATGACCTTGACCTTGGCAGCCGAGGCAGACCCCGTCCTCGGGTTAGCCATCCGCTGACCCCCCTCCCTGCAGCTGGGTAGCCTCTTGCTCCTGAGGAGCCCAGCTCTGAGTCTGCCCTAGCGCGGGGTGGACCTCGTGCCTCAGGGCCCAGGGCTCCCCTAGAGGCCACCCCGATGGGGCCGTCAAGCTCCTCCTCATTGCCCAGGGAGGAGGGGTGGTCTCCCAACTGCTGGGCCCTGGACCCCCAGTGAGGCCGGGGTTGACTTCTTAGGGTCGTCCTGTCCCTGGTGGCTCACGTCTGGCAGATGTGGCTTCACCAGGGGCCTGAGCACAGAGCGTGTGTGGTCTGCAGGCACAGCTCGGAGTGGCAGTGGCTCAACAGGAAGGCCACCTACCTTCTTCAGGGCGACAGTGTCGGACCTGAGCATCTCGCTCACTCCAGCCCTGTCCTTGACGCCTGCCTGGACCCAGTGTGCAGGTCGCCTGCTGGCCTCGGGGTCTCTCTGCCCCTGTGGGTGTCTGTCCACTCTTCCTCCTGGGCCAGCAGTAATGGCGGGTCACAGGCCGGGGGTGCTGGGGCCTCCCCTCAGGATGCCCAGCCCCCCACCAGGAGCAGAGCTCTGGACCTCCCACCCCTCTGCTCTCATCCCCTTTCCTCCGGCCCAGGGGTCCCCAGGCCACCCGGGGAGGTTTGGCCAGATGCAGTGGGTGACGATGTGGCCCTCTGGAGCCCCTCCCCCCATGCCTCTCTCCCACGCCCTGCTGCTCCTTGTCCAGGGGCAGGTGCAAGGTGACAGTCACTCAAAACTGGCATTCATTTCCCTAAAACGCTAAAAACAAGCCAAGCCTGCCCCTGTCTTAGACCATATAGGAAAATACTGCAACCTGGCCCTTAAACCACAGACACTTATTTCTCACACTTCCCGAGGCTCAGAGTCCAATCTCAAGGGCTGGGCAGACGCGGGGTCTGGAGTGAGCCGGCTCCCTGGCGCACAGACGGATGGCTTCTCACTTCGTCCTCACGTGACCGAAGGGGCAGAGAGCTCTCCTCAGTCTCCTTCACAATGATGTTAATCCCATTCCTGAGGGCCCTGCCCTCATGCCATAATCACCCCTGGAGGCCCCACCTCCTAACACCATCATCTTGGGGCTTAGGTCTCAGCCTATGACTTTGGGCACACAAACATTCAGCACGGAGCGGCTCCGTGGAATTCCTCACCCTGCAAACCCTGACGCGGCTGCTGGTGGTGGGCCGTCTTCTCTGGTCCTTCCCTCCAGCTCCGAAGGCTTTGACCTCACAGGGCAGGACTCTGGAACAACCCAGATGGCTAGAAAGTGGCGTCGGGCTGGGGGTGCAGTGCCTGGGGGCCCTGAGCGGCTGGCGGGTGAGGGCCACCTGCCAGCTTCCTGCCCTCGGCTCCCTGCCGCCGGCCAGCTCCGTCTCCAGCTCCAGCGAGGCCTCTCAGGACCAGGCACCGTGCACCTAGCCCGGAACCAGGAGGGATGCTTGGGGCTGGAGGCTGCCCCAGCGGGGACCAGGCTGTCCCACTTCACAGACCCGGAAACCCAGAGCGCGCGGGGAGAGCCGCCTGAGGTCGCCCAGCAGTGGATGTCCGCTCCGGAATCGGGAGTCCTCACACCCCGTCTCGGCATTTAAAACACCAGATCACATTGCCCACCCCCAGCAGACGGTGATTGTCTCCTTTCTCTGCTGCTAGGAGTAGGATGTTTATGCTTTATTTTAGGAAGTACTTAGCACGTATTGAGCACCTGCTGTGTGCTGGGCGCTGTGCTGGGAACACGAAGAGCTAAAACGGTCTTTGCGACTGGCGAGCATGCTCCCTCACTGCGGGTCGTCCTGAGGTCACAGAGAACTCTGCAAACCGGAAGGTCGGTCTCCACGTTGCTTTATTCAGGCGCCCAGGGCCCTCCTCTTACTCTGCCTGGTCTGAATTTCTTCCTTCAGCCACAGGACCTGACAATCTTATTCTTGGCTCCCAGTGACATTTTTGTGGCCGGGGCCCAAATTTCCCCAGCAAGGCTGCTATAAAGCAAGCGTGCTCCCCACGTGGAGGCCGGTCCCTGGAGCTAGGTCCCCAGCCTGGGTGGCACCAAGCGCTTATCCTGAGCCAAGCCTGTCGCTCAGCCCAGAGTTAAGGGATCCGAGACGCTCAGGGAGGCCTGAGGCTTCAGCACACACCCGTCCTGGTAGAGACCCCACCGGGGTGAACGGAGGGATGGAAGGTGCCAGGACAGAGGGCGCTGAGACCCGCTGCCCTGCCCGAGGTAGCCAGGGCCGCCATAGCCCAGGGCCACAGCCTGGGTGGCTGCCCAGCAGAAACGTGTCACCTACAGTCTGGAGGCGGGAAGTCCGAGCTCAAGGAGCGGGCAGGCTGGCTCCTTCTGAGGCTGCCAGGGAGGACCGGCTCCAGCCCCGCTCCTTGGCTGGCAGATGGCCGCCTCCGCCCTGTGTCTTCATGCGTTCTCGTCTGTGCCCGAACTTCCCTTCTCCTGAGGACTCCGTCATGACCTCATTACCTCTTGATTACCTCTGCAAAGACCCTGTCTCCAAACAAGGGCACATTCTGGCGCACTGGGGGTTAGGACAACAGCAAAGGAACCTGGGGGGACACGATTCCACCCCTAACTCTGAGTCGCCATGATCATCCATGTCCGGGGCAGGGGGCTCACTGTCCATTTCGGAGTCGGCCGCGTGGTGTCTGTCTCCCACGGCCGGGGCTCTGGGCGTGTCCTGTAGGGACCCGTCCTCTGAATAGGGGCACCTACACCCGTCCCTCCTGGGGCCTCGGGCAGAATCCCTGAGCACCTGCGGCAGGAAGCCGTGCACGGGAGCGGAAGATGGAGAAGAAAGAGCCCAGGGCTTGTTACCGGCCCAGAAACCCCTCTGCAGGGACGCAGGCCTGCCCCACGGGACGGTTTTCCTTCTTGCTGGTGGTTGGGTGGGTGTGGAGGGGCAGGGCTGTGCCAGGGTGGCGGCTGCAGCCATCTGCTGTCCGTGGAAACTCAGACTGGCAAACGGCCCTACTGTCAGGGGCGCTGCGTCCCCTCCCTTAGGGTTGCCAGACTCAGCAAATACAAACACAGGACTCCCAGTTACATTTCAGTTTCACGTTGACAATAAACACTTATGAGTGTATTTCCCGAACATTGCAGGGACACACCTGGACTACAAAACGACCTGTAGTGGACCTGTTCGACCAGGGGGTCAGCAAGGACCCCTCTGAGGGACATCGGGCCAGACCTCAATGAAATCAAGGGACAGCAGAGCTGATCTGGGAAAACGGTGGGGGCAGGGGACGGTGGGAGGAATCCCACAAGGGCCAGTGTGGGGTGGTCTCAGATTTTAGTTTGAGCTGGTTAGAACCTAGATCCTGGGGCCAGCCCTGGGGGCCTAGTGGTTAAGTCCAGCATGCTCCGCGTCTGCGGCCTGGGTTCAGATCCTGGGCACGGACTTAAACCACTCGTCTGTTAGCAGCCATGCTGTGGGGGCAGCTCACTCACACACACACAAAAAGAGGAAAACTGGCATTGGATGGCAGCTCAGGGCAAATATTCCTCAGGAAACAAAAAAAAAAAAAAAGGAGATCCTGGGTCCTGCCTCTAATTTAGTAGGTGTAGGGCAGGCACAGGACTCACCGTCTTAAAGAAGCCCCCTTAGAGTCTGTCTTACTCCCTCCTCCTTCCTGCATTTTCCACGCACAGCCCAGGGGGTTGACTCACTGTCGCGGGGTCAGAGCTGGGAAGCTGCTCACGGGTCACCTGGTGCAAACCACTCCTGCTACCGACAGCTCCAGGGTCTCTAGGGACCTCGCGGACAGAAGTGAAGAGAAGCTGGCGCCGCGCCTGGTCTTCAGCTCCCGCGGGTTTCTGGAAGGAGCCCGAGGAGCAGGTGCGTGGTTTTGGGGCAGCCCCACCTGCTCCTGGGTGACTGTCGCTCTGCAGTTAGGGGGCCCTCCCCGGGACTTCCGGCTCGGCCGAGTCCTGGCCGGGGGCCCACGAGGCGCCCTTAACCTCGGGGAGGTGCTCACGGGTCTAATTTGAGCGCCTTGCTGGCTCCGCGCAGAGGACCGGGCAGGGAGCAGCTGCAGCTACGCGCCCGGGCGGGGAGGCCTCGCGCCTGGCTCCAGCCTCTCCTAGTGGCTTCCACGGCGTCAGGACTTGGAGAACCGCAACGCAGCCCTGGATCAGAGAGGGCCTTGCACATAGACGGTGCTCGTCTGGTGTCCGGGCGCCGCCAGCCCGTCTTCGCGGCACCAGCGGCCCAGCCCCGGTGCACCTGCCAAGGCCGAGGCAGCGAGCAACATCCCCGAGACCCTGGGGGCGCCCCAGCCCGTCACATGCTCGCCGGGCCTCCGTTTCCCCCCGGGGGCTGTGGTGAGCTTGAGATGAGGAAACATGTGTGAAGTTGTCGTGTAAACTGTAACACACACAGGTCTTACCCCCGTCTTCTCCCTGCCTGTCCTTGTCAAGTTACCGGGAGGGGACTTGTCAAGAGTAGAAGACACACTGGGATGTCCATCCAGTTTGTGATGGCCCCTGGTTCTCTGGAGAGAATCCTGGCTCGCCATGTACTGGCTGTGTGGCCTTCAGTGGTTACCCAACCTCTCTGTGCCTCATCCCACATGTGCAAAATGGGAGGAGTAATAGTAACACCTATCTCATGGGGCTGTCACGAGGATTAAACCACGCATGTAAAGTTCTCAGTTCTGGGCCTGGCTCAGCAGGGGTCAGCTCTGATTATGCCCACGCCTGGGGGTGATGAAGCAGAGACCAGCAAAGGGGGCTCCTGCAGATTCTTGCTGGCGTCCCCGTGCCCGGACACCGTGCTGCAGCTCCACCTTTGGGCTCCCTCTGCTCCCTCGTCCTCTTTCCAGTGAATTGCCTTTTTTGGAAAAGTTAAGGTCTCTGTTACGTAAGCATGTAACCATTCCACAACCCCGGAACGTAAAACAGACAGACATCGTTTTCCCAAACGGAATTACTGTGACCTCAGGCCTGCACCTCCCTGGGGGGGATCGTCTCCCCTTAGTTCCTGGGGACCCCTCCCTGCTGCATGGGCTCACGCAGGAATCTCGAGGCTTTGGGGGAACAAGAACACTGGGAAGGGGCCTGGGCTGCAGTCCTGGGCAGTCACTGTGGCTCCTTCTGATCCCTGAGCATGTCCCCACCTCCGGGACCTCAGAGATGCACCCCCACTGGGTCTTCCTGAGGGGCCACAGACACACACAGGGATCCCCTCAACCCCGCCCTGCTCCGAGCCTGGGGACTCTGAGCGCTAGTCCAGGGCCCGTGCGGTGCCTCCGGGCGGTCCGGCCTTCCCACTGGAGGAGCCCCAAGGCCAGGGCTCCCCCTGCCAGGCGTGGGCAGGCCCAGTGGATTCCTCTCCCGCCTGGGCAGCCCCTCCCTGAAGCACAAAGACTCAGTTCACGTCCCCAGGGCCGTCCTCCTCCCTGCAGCTCCCTCCCTCCAAGGTCCTGGCCGGGAACACAGAGGCCCGTCTGTCCTCCTGGGTGGGGGAGGGAACATGCCCCTCATTTTGCTCCTTGTGTGTTTCAGAGCCATCCCGCACACTTACAGCCAAAGATGCCTCAAAGGAGGCCCCGAGGCTCAGGGGAGAGGGTGCTGAGGCTGGTCCAGACCACAGCCCCAGGCCACAGCCCGCACCTCCGCATTGACAAGGGACAGGAGGACCCCGCTGCTCCCACTTTGCTCACTCAGAAAAAGACGAGGCTTCGTATTTCCTTCCCTGAGCTGGGGCTGAGGGGACCTTGTCACCTCATTTGTTCAGATCCCACTTCCTGTCCCACCCAGGCCCCCATGTTCCCTGCATGCACCCACCGCCCAGCATCACCTTCTGCCCCGGCCTCCACCGTCTGCTCGCAGGTCACCCAACACCCCAATGGCCCCGGGGCCAGCACTCCTGCTTCCCCCGACACGCACTTACAGACAACCGACAACCGGGACAACGGTACAGCCTTTCTTTCGAAAAGCATCCTGCCAGCTCGGCCCAGGCTGGCCTCCGCCGCCGCCCGTGTGGCTCCTCCCTGGGCCCTGCTGGTCGAAGCCCAGAGCTGGCTCCCGGGTCTGAGCCCAGGCAGCCTCCAGACCCCAGCTCTCATCACTTCCTCCCTCAGGATGCGGAATGGGCTTGACGGCAGGGGCCTTTGTCTGCGTAAACGCCCAGACAAGCCTCCTAGGTTCTGTCCTTAAGAGGGAGAACAAAGGGAGTTGTTCAGAATTTTCAGATGAGAGCAAGTCCCAAGATGAATTCTTCATTTTTAAGCATCTTTCAGCAAAGAAGAAATTCCAGGAGCCAAGCTTTAGTGTTTATTTTCAACAAAAGGGTAACAGACATTTTAATTTAGGGGGAAAATAGGTGGTCATGTGCCTCCACCCTCTCCCCATCCTTCCTCCACATGAGGTTAATGACACAGTGAAATCTTTCTTGCTGAGCAGAGTTACATCCTCAGACTCTTTCTTAACCCAGTGCTTCAGGCATCCAGTGCCCATCAAAGGATTTTATTTGCCATTCCTGTAAAGCCAGGTCCCCCAATCCTGACCACCTTGTCACCAGCTCTCACCAGGACGACAGCCACGGCCCCTGAACCACCCCCCCCTCCCCCCCCCCCCCCCCCCCCCCCCCCCCGTCTCCAGCCTCACTTGCTCCCACACTGTGAACGCTGCAGCCGGCAAGGGCTGACCCTCCTGCTCATTCTTGCTCAGCAGTGAAATGTTGTCTACAGCAGGGGGCAGCAGGCTTTCTCTGTAGAGGGTCGGACACAATATTTTCTGGTCAGAAGTTCCCCTCGGCCATTGGCCATGGTATGGGAAAGCAGCCAGAGGTGATATGTAAATGAGAGGTGGGGCCGTGTTCCAATAAAACGTTATTTATAAAAACAGGCCTCAGGCTGGATTTGGCCTGTGGGCTGCAGTTTACCTGCCCTGATCTACAGAATACGATGTGGACAGCTCAGCGTGCGGTAAGAGACCTCTCCAGGGCTGGTTCCTTTCCACCTCTTCACTGTCACCTCCTACACCCCCCTAACGCCCCCGCCCCACACACTGCTGGGTCCATATGACTCACGGTTCCCACAAGGCGTTCTGCTCCCTCTGTGTCTCTGTGTCCTGGATGCCTGGCTCTGCCCCTTCTCCACCTGGAAAGCTCCCACGGGTCCCTCCAGATTCAGCACCACCCTCTCGGGGGCCTTTCCACGCACACCCCCCAGGCCACTCCCCTTTGGGGCTGTGTCTCACCTGACCTCTGCAGCCCCAGCCACTCACTCCTCTTCCCTCGGATCTGTCTCACCCCCTGGTTTCCTCCTGCCTCCTTGGCTGCTCCTCCTCTGTCTCCTTGGACTCTGCCTGGCATGGTTGCTGCTGGTCCTCGCTGCCCCTTTCTCAGCCCTCCTGGCTCTCTCACGCTGGGTGAGCTCCCATGACCTCGCTTCCCACCCGGATGCGGGTGGCCCAGCTGCCCTCCTTGGACAGGACCTCTCAGAGGACGTGCTTGCCTCCACCACACAGCCACACCCTGAAGCCGCCTCGGCCGCTCAGGCTCAGTGCGTCCATGCCTGAACTTGTTACCCCACAAAACTGGGGTTCTCTGCCCGATGCCCATAAATGGCTGGTTGATTACTGCATCAGCCTTTGGGAAAAGAGATCAGCTTTATTCTGTGACATTGACCTGTGGCGAGAACGGGGGCGTGCGCCCTCAGATCTGTCCCCCCGATTCAGGATTTGGGGTGAAATTTAAGAGCTTCGGGAGAACAGGTTGGCACGTGGAAATGCTGGAGAGAGAGGTTTTGATCGGTGGGCTTCAAGAATTTACAGCAAGGTTCTAAACATTTATGATGAGCTTCTAGACTTCTATGACAGGGTCCTAAACATTTATGATGAAGTCTGGAAGGAATTTTAATACCTGACCTGGGGCTGGCCCCATGGCCGAGTGGTTAAGTTTGCGCACTCCACTTCGGCTGTCCAGGGTTTGCTGGTTCACATCCTGGGCACAGACCTACACACGGCTCATCACGCCATTCTGTGGCGGCAGCCCACATAGAGGAACTAGAATAACCTACAAATAGGATATACAACTGTGTACTGGGGTTTAGGGGAGGGGAAAAAAGAGCAAGATTGGCAACAGGTGTTAGCTCAGGGCCAATCTTACTCACCAAAAACAAAAAAAAAGCATATTTTTAGAATAAAAACCATGGATCTTCCTGAATGATGGACTCCTCACTTCTGATAAGATTCTTACTTTCAAGTTTTGGTCGTGTACTGGTCCTTGGGTTCTGTGGGAAGGAGAATCTTTGGTTCCGTGGTCATTTCAGGTCAAGATTTCTTCTTTTGCACATGCTCTGGTTATGTGACATCATAGATTTTCTGAAAGGCAATTCTTAATCACTCTGTTGGTAAGAGATGAGTCAGTTGAAGTGGTCCTGGAGGGCCCGCGGTTCCACGCTCCCTGTCTCTCTCCCCCAGCCTGCGGCTCTCCCCACATCCCTCTCTGTAGGACGGTCTCTCCAGTGGATGTGTTGTTGGAGCAGCTTCCTGGTTCCCAGCAACCGCCTTAGCCGCAGCCATCTGTCCACCTCTCGGGGTTTTATCCCCTCCCCCTTGCTGGTCCCGGGTCACTGCCCTCAGTTCAACAGGACACCTCCACCTGCAAGAGGAGGAGCCCCCGGCCGTTCAGTCTCTTCCCTGGGAATTAGGAACCGGATGGTGCTGGCGTTTCTTCAGAGGAATGGGCCTACACGGTGTGGGTGGGGCTATGGGAGAGGCATTTTCCACCACCACGCGGCCTGGGGAAGCAGCTGAAGTTGGTGAGAGAGAGAGAGAGAGAGAGAGAGAAGAGCTGCGGCCAGCTGGGCCGGGAGGCGGCAGGGCAGGGGTCATGCGCCCATCATACAGATGTTGGAGGAGACTCTGGGAGAAGAGGATGTGGTCCCACGGCAAGTAATCCAGGCTCTGTGGCCCCAGCCAGCCTGACCCTCCCTCCCTCAGCACGGTCCGCACCCCTGAGCTTCTGCGCTCTGCAGGCAGGCGGGTCCCCCAGTCGTCTGAAGCGCCATCATGCTTTGGGTGGCTGGACCCCCCCTCATCCTCGCGACTGTGCCCCTCCTTCCCTTCCCCCAGGGCACTCCTGCCAACGGGGTTCAGAGCAGGGGTGGGCGTTGTCCAGGGTGGTTTGGGGCCAGGCCATTCTTTATCCTGGTTTTCACAAAACCCTCTGCTCCTCCAGGCAACCGGGGCCTTGGACGGGGAGGGGGGCGTGGAGGCCCAGACTCCTCCTGCCGTCTCTGGCTTTGGGACAAAACAGTGTACCCCGTGGTCTCTTCTAGCCTGGTCTGGGAGGCTAGCAGGCGCAGGACACTGCACCCTGGGCTGGCATTGGCCGCAGGGGGCGGATCCCGCAGGGTCTCAGCAAGAAGCAGGCCGTTTGCCAGAAACCCCCCCTAGGCCGTCTACTCCCTGAGAGCAGAGGGCACAGCCCTGAGAGGGCCAGCAGGGGCTTGCCTAAGGGGGCTTACTTTACGGGATTGGTTTATGTGTCGGTCCATTTGGTTTCTAACGTGTTTGAAGGCAGCCCCTCTGGGCTCCGCCCGCTGCTCCCCTGCCCCACACCGGCCCTCCAGACCCCAGCGGAGGGCGTCAGACCTGGAAGGGGGAAGGAGCAAACAGCGGACGCGAGATAAAGGATGGGTAGGCCCTCCAAGTCCTTCCACAGCAGTCCCACCCCTCCTGGTGAGCTCCGGCCGGGGGCAGTGAGCCCCACATGCTGTGCCCTCAGACGCTCAAGGACAGCTAAGAGCAGAGGAAGTGACTCGAAGGAGAAGTGAAATCACCTCCGCTGCTGGGCCAAGGCAGTGGCAGCGGTGCATGTCTGCCAGCAGGAGCGTGAAAGAGACCCTTGGCTGGTGGAGGACACCCACTCTCTGTCACTCACACCCGACAGATGCTGAATGGGGATGTGCGAGCTGCTCCACAACCAATCTTAGAACATTTCCGTCCCTCCAAAAAGGAACCCTGTGCCCATTGACAGTCACTCCCCCGCCTGCCTCCACCCCCCCAGCCCCCGGCAACCACTAATCTACTTTCCATCTCTATAGATTTGCCTATATGGACATTTCATATTAATGGAATCACACAACATGGGGTCTTTTGTGACCGGCCTCTGTTACTTAGCATCATGCTTTCAAGGCGCATCCCCGTCGTAGCAAGCCACCATTTCTTTTTATGGCCAAGTAACATTCCATGGTGTGGATATGCCACTTTTGGTTTATCCATTCATCGGATGAACCGAACAACAAATGGAGTGTTCCCAGCTTTTGACTGTAATGAATAATGAGGCTGTGACATTCGTGTGCAAGTCTTTGTGGGACGTATGTTTTCATTTCTGTATGTGCCCAGGAGTCATATGGTAACTCGGTGTTTAAATTTTTCAGGAACTGCCAAACTATTTTCCACAGTGGCTGCACCATTTTGTAATCATCTCAGTAGTGTGTGAGGGTTCTGTTTTCTCCCCATCCTCATCAACATTTGTTAATCTCTGTCTCTCTTTTTTTCACTATGTCCATCTTAGTAGTGTAAAGTGGTATCTCATGGTGATTTCGATTTGCATTTCCTTTATGGCTAATGATGGTGAGTATTTTTCATGTGTTTATTGACCATTTGTATATCTTCTTTGGAGAAACGTATTCAAGTCCTTTGCCTATTTTTAATTGGGTTAGTTATTTTTTTACTGTTGAATTGTAGGAGTTATGAATTCTAAAACCAAGGCTGTTATCAGATATCTGATTTATGAAGCTTTTTTCCATTCCAAGGGTTGTCTTTTCACTTTCTTGCGAGTAACCTTTAAAAAGCACAAAGCTTTTAATTTTGATGAAATTCAATTTAGTTACATTCTTCCTTTGGTTGCTTGCGCCTTTGGTGTCATATTTAAGAAACTGTGGCCTAATTCAATGTCACAAAATTTATGTCTATATTTTCTTCTTAGAAAATATAGTCTTAGCTCTTACATTTAGGTATTTGATCCATTTGGAGCTAATTTTTGTATATGGTGTGAGGTAGGCGTCCCACTTCATTCTTTTGCGCGTGGATATCCAGTTGTCTCAGCACAATTTGTTGCAAAGACTATTTTTCCCTGTTGAATTGTCTTGGCACCCTTGTCAAAAATCAATTGACTGTAGGGGCCGGCCTGGAGGCACAGAGGTTAGGTGCGCACGTTCCACTTCAGCGGCCCGGGGTTCATTGGTGCGGATCCCGGGTGCGGACATGGCACCGCTTGGCAAGCCATGCTGTGGTGGGCATCCCTATAAAGTCGAGGAAGATGGGCATGGATGTTAGCTCAGGGCCAGTCTTCCTCAGCAAAAAGAGGAGGATTGGCAGCCGGTGTTATCTCAGGGCTAATCTTCCTCAAAAAAAAAAAAAAAATCAATTGACTGTAAATGTGAAGGTGTGTTTCTGGACTTAATTCCATTCCATTGATCTCTATGTCTGTCTCTGTACCAGTACCACACAGTCTTGATTACAACAAAGAGTAAATTTTAAAATCAGAAAGTGTGAGTCCTTCACCTTTTTCTCTTTCTGGATTGTCTTGGCTATCCTGGCTCCCTCAAATTAAAAAAATAATAATAATAATCTGGGTTCACTCTTTTGCTTAAAGATCTCTTCTAATTCCCTGTGGACGGTGGGGCAATAGCCACACTGGCCCTAGTCTCCTAAGGCTCACTGTAAGGAGTGGGCCGTGTGGGAGAGCCGACAGGAGCAGCCAGCCTGTGCTGGACCGCAGCCGTGCTGTGCTGCTGATGTCCCCATCACTCTGGCTGAACGGGTGGCTGAGTCACTAGTATGTGAATCACAAGTTTGGACATGTTGGGTGACTGACAGGCTGGTCTTGGTAGGTCATTGGCCCTTAACCCAGGATCATGTCTAGATCGCTGTGGGAACTTATTAAAACGCAGAGGCCTGGGCCTCCTCATTCAGGTGGGTGCCTTGAGCTCCTGTCATGAGCTCGCCGGACAGACGAGTCCTGGCTCTTGTGGAGTCTGCACTCTAGGGAGGGGAAAGGCCCATACTGAACAGGATGATGTCTGAAGAAAATCACAGGGATAGCCTGGAGCGTCCTGGAAGGGCTACTTGAGGTCAGATGCTGAGGGAGGATCTCTCCAGAGATGACATCTCAGCTAAGATCTGAATGACCAGAGGGCGTCTCCCCTGGGCAGGTCCTCTGGAGTGACCATGCAGGGCCCCTCCCCAGCCAGCCCCGGGCCTGGTCTGCCCCTCAGGGTGTCCTGACTGACTTGAGCCACGTCCTCTTCTAAGAATGACCATTTTTATTTCAGTCGTGTTCTGGTTAAGGTCGCCTGCTCCTAGATATTTTCATGATGGGGCCTGTTTTATTATTACTCACCAAGGGGCAGTGGGGGAGTCGGGGGAGAGTTCACTCTGCCTCTAGAACACATGCTTCCTGAGGGCAGGGCTGCCCAGTTTTGGTTATATGTTTTCCCAATATATAACAGCTGATGAGAGCTGGCATTTGTCCGGAGGATTTGCTATATGTCAGGAGCTGTGCTGAGCGCTCACTGCATTCTCCCTTCTTACCTTTATTACAAGCCATACAGGGAAGGGGCTGACATTAGCCCCCTTTTACAGCAGAGGAAGGGCCCACGGCTGCCAGATGAGAACCCGGGAATCTCAATCCAGGAAAAACGTCTCCAGGACTGATGCTCCTGCCAGTATGCTATACCCTTTCCTCCAAATAAATATCTACCAACATCCCCGCCAATGGATTCTGCAGATGAAATGCACGCAAACACATCTTCTCCTAAGCAGCTGAATTTAGATTTTTTTGATTGAGGTAAAATATACACAAAATTTACCATTTTAACTATTTTTCAGTGTCCAGTTCAGTGGCATTAAGCACATTCACCTCGTTGCGCAACCATCACCACCATCCATCTCCAGAACATTTCATCTCAGACTGAAACTGTGTGCTCATCAAACAGTGACACCCCCTCCCCCGGCCTCCAGCAACCGCCATTCACCCCACTTTCTGTTTCCAGGAGTCGGGCTAGATCCCTCATTTAAGCGGAATCACACAGCGCTGGTGCCTTTGTGGCTGGCTTATTTGACTTAAGAAAATATCCTCAAAGTTCATGCATGTTGAAGCGCTTGTCAGAATGTCCTTTTTTGAGGCTGGATAATATTCCATTGCACATATGCACCAGATTTTGAATATCCCTTCATGGGTCCACCCACACAGGTTGCCTCCACTTTTTGGCTGGAGAGAATAACGCTGCTATGAACGTGGGGGTAACAGGCCTGTTTCCACCGTATTGATGAAGGAAATCAAGGCCTGAGCAGGGCCGGCCAGTGGGGGTCCGAGGGCTGCGTGGTGGGGAGAAGGCGCCGTCACCTCCGCACCCTGCGCCTCTCTGCCACCCACCACCGCCCTTAACCATCCCTTTAGGCGGCTGCCTCTTCCCCCGGATCCTGAGGCCCCTGAGGACAAAGGCTGGCTTCTACTGTCTTGTGCCACCCCTCTGTGCCTCCCTTCTGGGCCGTGAAGGCGCCAGTTCTCCCAGAATCCAGGCACGAGGGCGCAGGGCGGTGGGTCCCCAGGATCCGGGCGGCCCCGTGACGGGAACCCGGCCTGGCTGGGCGGAGCCGGCGCAGGACCCGCGGTACCCAGACCCGGTTCCCCGGGGCGCTCCAGAGGGGCCCCCGCGCGGGCGCAGACACCTGCCCCAGGGCCGCACGATGGGAGCTCGGGCTTCTTAGTGGCCCTGCCGCTCTCGGACCGCACGATGGTCTGACGGAGCTTCCTCAGGCCGCTGGGGTGCGGGTCTGCAAGATGCTCCCAGAGACACAGAAGTCCAGCTCTGCTCGGCCCCCCGCGTTTCCTTTCCTGGTCTCATTTTTTGTTTTCTGTTCTCCCCAGCCCATCTGTGACAGGTGGGGACAAAGTGAGGGGGAGTCCGAAGATTTCTGACAGCCACTGTTCTTAGAAACTTTAAAAAAAAATTTAAATAAAGGTTCCAGCAGATGCTGTCCGGCCCTAACAAAGGAGCATCTCCGGGGCGGTCTTTAAATGACCGCCAGGCTCGTCTACTCGGCCTTCGGGAAGGAGGTGACTGAACCGTCGGGGACTGACTGCAAACGGCTAGCGCGGCCCAAGCACAGGCTTTTTCCTTCCCCACACTTGCTGTTCAAAGGGCATCTCCTTACAGCACCCGGTGTCTGTCCTTGAAGAAAGGACAGCAGGCCACCTGGGACAGTCTGTGGCACGCTCCACAGAGCAGAGTCTGAACAGTCGTTGGTTCCCTTAGGTTTAGGGAGCACCTGTGTGCTCCATGAGACTGCTCTAGGGCTGGGAAAACAGACAACCCCCTGCCCTAGACAGCCCATCAGGAGGTATTCGTCTAGACCGGAAAAACTGATAACCATAAAAGGAGGGACGTATATATGTTTTGTGGAAAGTGGAGAAAAGGACAGGAAAGTGGGCTTGGTGGCAGTTGTAATTTTCAGCAGAATGGTCAAGAAAGGCCTCACTGAGAAGGTAACGTTGGGGCGAGACCTAAAGAAGAGAGGGAGAGAGCCATGGGAGTGTTGGGGAAGTGCTCTAGTAGAGAGGGCAGCATGTGCAAAGGCACTGAGGTGGAAGCCAACAACAAGGAGGTCAGGGTGGCTGGTGCTGAGTGAGCAGAGGAGAGGGTGGCAGGGGATGAGGCCAGTGAAGGGTGGGATGGGTGGGCGGATTCTGAAGAGCCTTGTGCACTGCTGCAAAAGATGGGAAGCCACTGGGAGGCTTTAAGCAGACAAATGACATGACTTCACATTTTAAGAAGAGAAAATCGATTGGTGGCTGTGTGGAAAACAGCTCAGCAACAGGGCAGCTGGGACTCACGAGGTCCTCACTGGGCAGGGGCAGAGGTCCCACTCAGAGCAGAGAGGGTAAATGAGACTTTGCAGAGGACCTTGGGGTCAGATCGTTCCTCCTGGGCCTAACAGCAGGAAGGAGTGTCCAAATCTTGAACGGCTGGGGCCTGATGAAAGGAAACTTCTGGCAGAAGTGGAGGCAAGAGCTGCCTCCTGAAGATGTGTGAGCCCTGGATCAAGCTGTACCTGAAGTACCAGCTCTATCCTGCACTCTCCAGTTAGGCAGCAATCAAGTAATTTCCTTGTTTTTTTCTTTTTTGCATAAGCCACTTTGAGTTGGGTTTCCCTTGCACTTTACTGAAAAGGTCCTTATTGTATAGATGGCGTTCAGAGAGAGCCACTGCCCACAGCCATGTGAGGAGAGCGAGGGTTGCTGAGCCCTTCGACCTTCCCCTTGACACACGCCCGAGGACTTGATGGCGGGGAGCTGAGTAGGCAGCTGGAGTTGCACAGACACCTGGCACAACTGTGTGGGCAGGAAAAGCAGTCCCTTATGCTCATGCATATTCGGTTCGTCTCACCAGGCTGCGCAGCTTCGTAGCACTGGGCTGGCTGGAGAACGATGCACCCTGGAATTCTCGACCGTGGGGGGAAGTGTCAGGAGCTTGTCCTGCCTCAGAGGGCCTGGCGGGCCGGATGCAGGGGCTGCCTGCCTGGGTGACCCGCTGCTCTTCCTGGGCCCTCAGCGCCCCCCAGCCTGACCTGCACTGCCTGTGTCCCTGCCTCGCTCCCTTGGTGCCCTAGCCTGGGATAGCCTTCCCGCCTGTCTGCTGTCTGCTGAAATCCTGCTCACCCTTCGATGCCCATCTCGAACGCCGCCTCCGCCGGTCACGCTGCTGCTCGTCCCTGCACAGGAGCCCTCTCACCCCTGTGGCACAGGAGCTCTGCGGTGCAGGCTGGGACAGTGCTGCCTGCCTAATGGGCAGGGCCAGGCTTCCTGGGAGGCAGGAGGGCTGAGGCTGGCTTTGCAGCCGTCACCTGCGTGAACTTGGGCATGTCACTTGACCTCTTTGGATCGATTGTCCCCACCTGTAAAATGGGAACAACACTCTACCTGAGCATGCAGACAGTGAAGGGCCCGGATGTAAAGCCCCAGAGAGGCAACGAGACCCCTGAGAGAGGTAGGGTCCAGATCAGTGGCTCACAGACCCCTGTGCTCTGGTGTGGAAGGTAGATGCAGGATGAGTCCCACAGGCTCCTCCTGCCCCCACGGTGCTCCCCGGGGGCTAGGGGACAGGACGGAGGCAGGTCAGGTGAGCGCTGAGCTCTGCACCTCTTGTGGGCAGATTCTACAGGGCGAGGATTGATTCTTCCCCATCCTGTGAGCTCAGTGGGTGAGCCCAGCCCAGGAGCTGGTGCACAGGTGGCCCTTTAATTGGATTGAGAGAGTCAAGTGTTTCCCTTCCCCACTTTTTTTTTGTTTTGGTGAGGAAGATTAGCCCTGAGCTCACATCTGTGCCAATCTTCGTCTATTTTGTGTGGGGGACACCACCACAGCATGGCTTGATGAGTGATGTAGGCCCTCAGCTAGGATACAAACCCGGGAGGCTGAAGTGGGGAGTGCTGGACTTAACCGCTAGGCCATAGGGTCAGCCCCTCATCCCCACTTTTTAAAAAAACAAATTAGGTTGAATTATGCTGAGATCTGGGCAAATGGAGAGGCTGAACCTGAGAAGGCCATGCGTGTTCCTCCTTAGGCAGTGCCCTGCCATCTCAGCCCTCCACCCCTTGCTGGTCCCTTCACTCTGTTGGCTTTGCAGAATGTATTTCTGGAATTCCTGCTCTGAGGGAGGCACCAGGGTGCGGAGTGGGTAGGACACAGACTCTGCTCTCAGGGGACAGAAATAGCGGGCACTGAAGACAGAAGGCCTTGGCACCATGAGGGATGTCCAGACGGAGGAGGAGCTGGAGCGCAGGGCCACCCCACACCCGGGCCCTGCGAGCGCCACTCCATGCCTCCCCACCAAGTTCTACTCCTCCTTCTTACCAGAGTGGATGGACAAGCTGAAGACCGTCAGGATCGAGATTCCATCTGCTTAAATCTCTGCCACGGCCAGGACGGAAGGTGGGGGCTGGGAAGGAAAGAGGAGCCAAGGTCTGGCTCGAACCTGGGGGCCAGCCCATGAGGGGCAGGTGGTGGGGCCCCATGGCTTATCCTGCTGTCAGATAACAGCCGAGTGCTTGGACCAGAGTGCCAGCGAGTAAGAGGCTTTCAAGAACCGAGAGCTGTGTGAAATCTCCAAGTTGAACTGATGCTGGGGGGTGAATTTCTGAGACTCACAGGACTTGTAGCCAGGACCCGAGTTAGCGTCCCCTGCAGTGTGCTTAGTTCAAAGCATAAACCTTCACCTAAGTCAGTTGGAGGAAGCAAAGAATAAATACTGTTCTGGGCTGAAGAAACGAAAAGCCCAGAGGCAGTTGACAGAGTATGTAGTGAAGAAGGCTAAATGTTTTCATCAAGCAGGTGGGTTTCCAAAGATCTCTTGATCCCAAATGTTTGGTCGAGAAAACACTGAATAAAATCCGTCACGTTTCCAGAACCAGGTCTAATTCAGCTGGGGGAATAAAACAGGATTAGGCCATATAGTGAGGCTTTGAATAGTGACTGCTCTGGGACAAAGCCCCATTGTAGTGAGTACCGTTCTGAATCCTTGGATGAGAAGGAGCAGAAGGACAGACTGACCAGTTGTGACTGCCCCTGCTTCACTCAATTCCAGACCGGCCTCTAATCTGGGGAGGCAGCCAGTTCAAGTCCAGACCCTGAGGGAGACACTGGGTCCTTCGGGGGGCTGGGGGGGTGTGAGGGCCACGGGGGGCAGACTCAGTGGGGTTGGGTGGGAGTGGGGCAACAAGGAAGGAAGGAAAAGGAGAGGGGAGAGGGAAAGGGGGCCTTTCCTTTATCCAAACAGTAGGAATCCTTCTGGTACCAAACCTCTTAATCTCAAGATCGTGTCGGATGCACAGCAAGCCAATCGCTGAGACATCGGAGCTTGGAGATGAAGAAAGCTTTATTCAAATTCACCAAAACGAGAAGGTGGGAGCACAGGTCCTCTCAAATCCAACTTCCCAGAGAAGAAAGATGGGGGTTTTAGAGAGCTAAGGGGCTTGGTGGGAGGATGGGAGGAGTTTCAGAGAAACAAAGGGACAATCTGTGTTTCACTCCAGATAAGCCCCTGGGCAAGCTGGCTTCTGGGCGTCAAGGGCAGCTTGGGGCTGGTTATCTGGTGAACGTAACTTCCTTGAAGGCATTCTCTTTCTTCTGTAAAACAAGCTCATAAATCCTTGTGACCCTTGAGTCACCCCTCAGGTTAAACAAGAAAATAGCAAAGTGATAAGACTAACTTCTTTTCATAACAAGGTCAAAGGTAATCTTACTGGATATCTACGTAACCCCTGGTACCTGGCTTCACTTCCAAGTTCAGTTCCAGCCCCTCCCTTCAGGGAGCAGCTTTCAGGGAAGACCCTCTCCCCGACTTGCTGGGTCAGATTTGGATGTTGCCCCTCTTTGGGCCTTTGGCTTCCATCAGAGCGGGACCATGCTGGGCCCCATGGGGACCCCCGTCTGTCTCTCCCATAGGCGGTGGGCAGCCCTAGCCCAGGCCTGCACCCAGCAGGTGCTCCATCGGTGTTGTCCTGAATGAGTGACCATCCATCCACCATCAATCCACAAGACCCTGCAACCCCCTTCTCTAGCATCTGACGAGGGTGTAACCTTGACTGTGGGCTCACCACACCAGGCGTTGTGCAGAAGGCTCAACATACAGTCCCTTGGGGATGCCAACTAGATTATTTCCTTTCTGGTGTTGGGGAGGAAGACATTTCCTCTACCCGCTCTGGGTCCTTCTGGCTGGGCTACGAATTAAATTCACATGAGACAGAATAACAGGAGAAAATCAAACAAAGCTTTATAACACGTATACATGGGAGAGACTCAGGAAAACTGAGCAACTTGCCAAAATGGCAGAGGTCCTCATCTTAAATACCGGTTCAGCAACAAAGGAGGATGTTGGGGGTGGGGGAGTCAGTTATGAGAGATTATGAGAAAAGCACAGTAAACAAGAGTAAGATTATTATGCAGATTTAAGTCCTTGCCTTCCTCATTGATAAGAGTTTCTAGAGATAAGGTCATCCCCCTTCTTCCTGGTGCAGAGAGAGAGACACCTTTATAGATGGAGATTTCCTTTACAATGTGAATGTCTCTTACAAAGGGCAACTTCTACTTCTCAGAGTTTCTCTCATGTCTGTAGTTTTTAAGAGTAACCAGCCCCAAATAATCCTCATGCCAAAGAGGCATATCTTGGGGTGGCTAATTCCAATCCCCCACACTGGCAACAACATTTTGGATCATTAGAAGTGTCTTTGAAATGCAACCCTTTAATTATGAGATAAACACGCCCCTGGGAAGGGGCCTTTTCCCAGATGCTCCGGGAGCTGCTTGGCAGGATGCCCTCCTGAGGGAAGCCCAGCCCAGTGAGTGCCTGTGGCTGTGATCAGACCTGGGGGGTCCTGTCCAAGTGGGAGCCTGAGTAGGGGATGCTCTGGGCCGGAAGAGGGGCCCCTGTTCCTTTCAGGGCCGGACTTGGGACATGCTCACCAGCTCTCCAGCTCCTAGAGCCTCCCCAGGAGGTCCCTTCAGCCATAACCCAAAGGTTGGGAGCCAGGGGTCTCTGCACACATAGTACCCTCCCTGCATACGAACATATTCCCCCCACCCCATGCAGAATGGCATCGTCTTCCTGGAACATTATGGCCAGTGTGTGTTTACCTTTGGCAGCCATGGCTTCCCCACGTGTCTCAGGCATGGCTCCTCAAACACAGCTCTTCTCTTTGTTCTCAGAGGCCAAAGCCAGGGAGGAGGCTTCTGGGAAACACCCGGGGCCGCTGGGCAGAGGTGAGCTGTGCCCCCCGCCTGCTGAAGAGCTCCATGTGGATTCTGGAGGCCAGCCCGCCCCAAACCCCTGAGAACTTCACCTGCAGGATTTTCCTGAGCTCTCTCCCTTCCCTGGGAGCCAGGTGATTATTTAATATCCAAAATGCTAATGAAGATCAAAGTGACTCTGCCATTCACCCTGGGGTTGCGGCAGCCTCTACAGGTATTTACAACGCAACCTGTGCCAGACCTGCAGGGGTGCCAGCCTGCAAGGACTTCTCCCGGGGAACCATTGACATCGTGATCCACCCTGGGGGTGCGCTTGGAAATTTAGTTAATGGTGTCTTATCTCGAAAAGTGATAAGAAACTCAGGAGGAACTGATAATACTCAGACATTTCCTCAAACAAGTATGACAGAACCACACCCAGTCCTGCTTTTCCAGTCTGATTTACTTGCTGAGCCAGGTGTAGCAGGTGACAGAGAGCTGCATGAGCGGTTGTTTTCTCTCCCCCTTGATGGTCCCAGAAACCTTGGGAGCCAGTGAGGTTCACCCTGCCCATGCCCTCAGGATGCTGTTGACGTGACTGTCAGGGGGTTTGTCTTCTTGTCGCTCCATCAGGATGCTCCATTTCACTAAACTTGCGTTTTTCTATCCTTAATTGGCAGATCCCTACCGAAACTGTGGTCTCTTCTCAAGCAGTTTTCTGATACAAAAATGTTCCTGGCTGGCTCGTGAGCAGTACTTTCTGGCATTTGTGTTAGCGCTGATCCAGGCTGTGGTTCTTGACCGTCTGCGAGACTGCCCGACCGGTTTTTAAGACCAAGCAGACCCACAGACTTAGAAAGACAGGTTGGCTCCACCCGCTGAAGTGCCCTGAGACCCGGGAGCAGTAGGGCAGGGCATCAGCATCCCCCATCTCCTGTCACTGTCCCCCCATCTCCTATCACCGACTGACTCATGTTGCTTCTCCCTCAAGTCAAACCACAGGGAGGGGCTGTTAAGTTTTAGAGAAAATCAAACTCTTTTTTTTTTTTTTTTTTTAAATCAAGTTGCGTTCTTGTAAACACTCTTCTGACTGTCCCATTCTGATGACGTGATTACGTTTTGGGGGATGTTTCCAAAGTTTTATGGTTTTACCAGCTGCCGGGACCTGGGCGCTTCCGTGGAGGACACAGGCTGGCTCCCCTCCTGAGTTTCCAGCGGTAAGAGCTCCACTCCATTCCCAGCTTTTACACATCAGTCTCCTCGAACACGGGCTTCCTGGTTTCCATCTTGCAACATAAACCAAACCGCAGAGGTTACGACTTCTCCGCGTTTCTTCTTTCATGAACCACCAGGCAGTGAGCAAGCCCTGCCCATTTCCTGCCCACGTGCACGGCCTGCAACGACCTTTTCCTCCAGGAAGTGAAGTCAAAAGCAGAGCCCGAACAATAGCGAGGCCACTTCCTGAGGCTCCTCTGCAGCCCTGTCGCGGTCAGAAGTGCCCTGTCTTCAGATAGACCTGAAATTCCTCATGTAACAAACCCCAGCCCATCCCACAAACTCCAGGCCTTCGAAATTAAATATGGATTAACTCTACCTTTATGCATGGAGATGTTGATCTGTTATTTATTTTACTTATTTGTATTTAGGTTATTCCTTTGCTCGTGTAGCCGAGGCTCCCAGGGGAGCTGTTAGAGAAAGCCCTTCTGGTAGAAGCAGAGTTAGGAGGCTGGGTTTTTGTGACATCAGATAGCCCTGGTGGGGGCTGGTTTTTTGCTATTACAAAGAGCACAGAAAGTGTTGTAAAAAGACAGCTGGGCAGAACAGCAAGCAACTGACTGGGTGTACTGAGCACACAGCCATGGCCGCCAAAGTAGGGGACTTATAACAAGAGCCCATGATGGACCCAGCTGTCAGGGTGCTCACAGTTTAGGCGCCCACACCCACTTCAAGCTGGCACCCCCAGCAGGGGCACAATGATGGGTTCTGAGCGGGGGAGCAGACACTTCCCACCTCAGAGACATCTTTGAGTCCCATCCCAACTCTTTGAGAACCAAGTGCAATTTCAGCTGCCCTTGGCTGGCCTCTCTTGTCCTTTGTACATCACCGTGGGCTCTGAGTGACACCCTTGATGTCTCTTCCCAGCTCCGCCACTCCCTCCCTGTGTCAACCCGGCAAGTCAGTCAACCCTTCTTTCAATTTCCTCACCTGCACGATGGGGATAAGTGTTCTCATCTCATAGGGTGTTGGGAGGATTAATAGAGCGATTGCACGTAAAATGCTGGCACCTAGTGGAGTTGTCACAAGTGTCAGGTAGTCTCATGCATCTTTGCATCCCAGATACGGGCTGGCCTGCAGTGGGCTGCGGCATGATGATACGTGGGACGGCAGGCAGGTGTCAAACTTCACATTTCCTTATTTTTCTCTCTCCTCCAGTATATCCTTTCTAGATAATCATGCCAAGATGCAGACCCCCTGATCACTTCCGTGGGGCGGCTGTGGAGAACCTGACTTCCCGGGGGTGCCCTGCTCTCTGTCTCAGCCAGCTCTCTGTCACCTCCCTCCCCAGGCTAGGTGGCAGCATGCTTCGGCGGCAGCGCCGCTGGACGGTGACTGGGCAGACCCTGATGGCTGGGGACTGTCTGGGCCAATATGTCCAGGTCCTCATAGCAACCACGTCACCCCTCCAGGGTGGCACATTTTCTTCCTTCGCTCTTCTCATTCCTTATTACCCTTTCTTCTTCCCTCATGTGTTTATTTTTTTTATCTACCCAACAGATCTTTATTGGGCGATACCATGACAAGGACACAAAGACCACTAAGGTGATGAAACAGTGCCTGTCCTCGGTTTGGAGTGACAGCCAGTTGCACATCATGCTGACTGACGTGTGGTGATACCAGTTACGAGGGGGGACGCGCAGCACAAGCCCCTGATGGCCAAGATGTGCCTGTGTGCTAGCTACGCTGGGCCCCACCGACGCTGGCGGCCCTCCCCGGGCTCTGGCAGTGCCAGGTGGGGTGCCCTCTGCAGAGCTCCCGAGGGTGTCTGCCGGAGGGCCCCTTCCTCCTCTAGGGGAGGCGCCACTGGGCCTGTCATGCTGGGGTGATCTCACGCGCATCAAGGCTTTTCTGTTCTTCCTGTTTAGAAACTTGAAACAGAAAACAGAGATCAGATACTGTGTGATTCTCTCTGAGCTCCTTCAGGTGCACAAAAAACGAAAAAGTTTCCAGTCCCTCTGCTTTCGGTTTCATCCGTTCGCTGTGATAAGCTTCTGGAAGTGAGCGCCATCTCCCCCCGAGCCGAGAGCAGCACAGACAACCCCACCCCTGCCTGCAAGGGTCCACCTGCTCCTGAGTGCCTGTCGACTTCGAGCTACATCTCAAACATCCTCGGCTCCATCGTCAGTTTGTGGCTCATACTCTGCTCTGTTCTTGAAAGAAATATAAACAGAACTACCCCCGCCACAGCCGGCTGAGGCAGGGCCGGCAGAGGGAGCTCAGGATGTCATTAATCATTAATTAAGTGTGTTCAGAATTTCTAATGCTTGGCATATGGGCAGTGGAAGCAAACATCTATAAATGACCCAGATCTTACCGACAGGGAATGAAACTCATCATAGAACACTCCTGAGTCTGCGCCAGACACAGCAGGTTCATTTCCACATGGGCGCGGGTGGCAACGTCACCTTGAGGAGCACCAAATCCGACTGGCGAACCTGGCGTGTGCCGTGTACCATGCCCCCTCTCTATCGCAGGCGAGGGCTTTCTTCGGTAGCTCAGATCAGCCTCGGTCGACACTGACCGCTGGGTAAGATCTTTAAGGGCCTGGTGTGAGCTCAGTGAGGACTCATTGCAAAATGTGTGTAAAGGCAGAGGGTGTGGCAGACGCCTTGGTGTGCGTGTGGTGGGGCGATGAGCACGTGCAAGCAATTTGAAGGCCTTTCTGCCAACTGGCCCCTTGCGTTTTATAATAACACGGTGGCCCAAGCACTACAAGTATTTTTAGAGGCTGTATTTTTGGATTCTGAGAGATTTCCAAACGCTAGGGAAGACGTTTTTTCAATTTAGTCACTCTAGGCTGATGGAAGGAGACCGAAGAACTCATCCAGCTATAAAGGAGTCAGTCCAGTGTCACTGGGATCAGTGATACGGTGACGATTTTCCAGCCCAAAGTATTAATTCAGGGACCCGGGAACCGCCGTCTCCTGCCTGTGGCAAGCTGTGTTCTGAACAAGAGCTAGCTGGCTGCACGCACTTTTCCAGGCAGGCTAACTGGACAGCAGCCACGTGGATCCTCGCTGGAAAGCCCTATGGAAATAATTCCTCAAAAGCAGTGCACTTCATTCCTCCCCCCCGACTTAACCTGTAATTCTTTTTGTTTTTTTTTTCTGAGGAAGATTAGCCCTGAGCTAACATCTGCTGCAAATCCTCCTCTTTTTGCTGAGGAAGGCTGGCCCTGAGCTAACATCCGTGCCCATCTTCCTCCGCTTTCTATGTGGGACGCCTGACACAGCATGGCTTGCCAAGCGGTGCCATGTCCACACCCAGGATCCGAACTGGTGAACCCCAGGCCACTGAAGCAGAACGTGCGAACTTAATTGCTACACCACTCGGCTGGCCCCTAACCTGTAACTCATTTTGATAAACATAAAAATCCCAGACACCACTGGAATTTGTTGCAAATTTTATTTTAAATTTTGATTTCAAATTTCTTCTATTGTAAGAGATCAATATGTATTTGCTGAATGAATGAACTAATAAACTGATGAATCAGAACAATTTAGTGATTGCTTATTATTAAACTTAAACCTTGCCCCAGCCGCGTGAATGGTGGGTATTCCTTTTCCCATTTTACAGATAAGGAAACAGTCTGAAAATAAAATTTGAGTGTCTTGCCTAAAGTCCCAAGTGTAGACGGAGAAGCCAGGATTCAAATGCAGGTCTCCCTGACTCTGAAGTCCACGTTTTCTTTGTTACTCGGTCCTGTGAATATTCCTCCAACCCTTTTAGAGGCCAGTCCGGTGGTGGAGTGGTTAAGTTCGTGCACTCCACTTTGACAGGGAGGCTTTGCGGGCCTGGATCCCGTGTGTGGACATACACACCACTCATCATCCATGGCTTGGTAGCATCCCACATACAAAATAGAGGAAGATTGGCAACAGATGTTAGCTCAGGGCCAATCTTCCTTACCAAAAAAAAAAAAAAAGAAAGAAAGAAGAAGAAGAAGAAGATGTAATATTCATATCTATTTTTGGTGATTTATGTAGGTGTGTGTTCCGAATAAAATATACTACTGTGCTCCAAATAGGTTTTACAATCAATTAGGATGCTCTTGCTCAAGTGAAAGGAAGAAATTTAAAATAATTGTGCAAGTTTGATTTTAACCATTTATCTCAAATATTTTATATCATCCCCCTCAAACATGTTTGAAGTGGATTTCATTGCCCTGGATACTGTACCAAATTTAGTACAAAGATTACAGTGATCCTGACCTTGTTATGACTCTTTCAAGTGAATCTTCTAAGGAAGGAAGACATCCAGCAATCCTGCGGAGTCCAGAATTAGGGCATCAGAATGACAAGAGCCAGGGAGGAGAGTCGAAGGGTGGAGGCAAGGGCAAGTTCACATGACAGCTGTGCTCAGGGAGCGTAGTTATGGGTGTTCTTTGCCCCAGAAATGAAGACAAAAAGCCCATGAGCTATATTCCATCAGCCTTGGAAGTCGCCAGCTGACACGACAGTGGGATCATGTCATATGAGTTATTGTGGCAACTGGGAGTCGACGGCCAGGAGAACCAAGAGGCCGCCCGGGGACCAGGTGCGTTCAGGTGGTAGAAAGAGCAGATGCTCTGGAATCCTTAGATGGGGGTTAGAATTTCTTCTCCAGCACTTACTTGCTGGTTAACCCAGTGCAAGTTTGTTGACCTCTCTGAGTTTCAGTTTCCTTGTCCTAAAAATGGGGATAATGGTACCTATGGAGTTGATTTGAGCCATAAATAAGGTCAGGAAGGGAGAGTGCCTTCCACACAGCAGGGTCTCATTAGACGTGAGTCCCCTCCCCACTCCTTCCCTTTCTCCACTACCCTGATGCCAACTAGGGGTGCTCCCCACTTTTCCTGGAGGTCAGGGTTCAGTTTTAGTGATGGAGTGGGTGCAGTCACTGAAGAGAAGTGAGGGAGCTAAACAGTAGCACGGATGGGCTAAGCCCTAGCTTTGGCCGGAAGTGAAGAAATAGAGTAATTACATATTACATAAAGGAGGACGTTCTGTTCCACACTGGAGGCCCCGGCTGGCCTCTAAGTGCAGACTCTGGGTGGGAGGTGGGGGCGGAAGGCTGCCCTCAGGGACTCACAGGTTAGCAACTGCGCCAGCACAAACCCTGCACGTGTGTTCCGTGTCTAAACCCCGTGGGAAATATACAGTAGGTTTTAAAAAGAAACATTTAATTACATGTTCTGGATTACCAGAGATGATGCTGCAGAGATGAAGACCAAGGTGGATGGCGATGGTGATGACGATGGCGAGGAAGCTGGGCCAGTGGCCGAGGGCAAAGGAGACGTGGAGGGGAGGGCAGTCAGCCCTGCTCCCAAAGGAGAAAGCTCCCTCACCTGTCCTGGTTAATGGGAATAATTATTACCAGCAAAGGCTCCATTGTGGCTTGCCTTAATACCGCCTTCTAGAAGCTTAGTAACTAGCCCAAGAGGGAGAGAATATAATATAGTCTGGCTTTGAGAGGAACATAGATGACATAGCTTCCTAATTAACTAATCATTCATTTATTTAATGGGAGAGATACAAAGAGAAATAAAGTGTGCTTCCTGCCTTCCAGGAGTGTGCATGCCTACAACACGGTGAGGCAGTGACAGGTGTAAGTGGGAAGTGGCGTGCGAGCAGAAAGGCACGGGAAGCTTCGGTGGGGACGAGCAAGAATAGGCTACTCTTAGGAAGGGGAAGGCATCCTCAGGACAAGGCTCACTGTGGCCCCGTCCAGAATTTTGTAGAACTGGAGGGAAAAGTGGGTGGGAAAGGTGAGACAGGCATCGAAAGGGACAGAGGAAGCTCCAGCTGGCAGAGATCCATGAGGGCAAGAGGTTTTGAAGGTCTTTGCTGTGTGTCATGCTACAGAGTTTGAATTTTTTCCTGCAGACAAATATTTCAGAACTCCCAACACACCGAAACAAATTGTAGGCTATTTTTTTTAACAGTTATTAATCAGCAAATGTTAAAGACAGTATAAGTTTGAATAATAATTACTTTTTGAACAAAGGATCTTTAAGTTTTAAGACTAACCCAGAGAGGGGTTTAGATTTTTCAGTTAGAACCATACGGGTGAAAAGACCAAAGATACAACCGTCTCAAATGTGCACCATAGGAGGGTTCAAAGGATTTAGAGACTTAGATAAAAAGCAACAAATGCACGAAAAATTTATTGACACATTTGCTATTGAAAACACCCTTTAATCTATTTACAAGTGATTAAAAATGGTGACAACGAACTTGAAATAAAATGAAGTCAGACGAGGAGTCATTGCCTGCCATGCCTTCTAACATGTGTAATTGCATTTAGCCCTCACAATTACCTTGTGGAATAGGTACCCTATCATCCCATTTTACAGATGAGGAAATCAAGACTTAGAGAACTTGCTGGAGGAGGGCTGACAGTGAGGGCTGGAACTGGAGTTCACACGGCCTTGCACGAGCACGCGGGGTTCCTGGCCCAGCCTGTCGTGAGGGGTAAACAAGTCAGGACACATGAGGTGCTCTGAGCAGCAGCCGGCAGAGGCCAGAACGTACTAAATGTTAGTTACGATGATTACTACGCCAGATCTTGCTGCTCCTCTCCCTTCTGTGTCACCAATGCATTAAGGTACAGCTGCCCCTGCTTTCAAGTTCTTCCACTGAAGCTGACGACAGCAGTGTACTTGGATCCATCTGTTCAGATAGTTTCCCCTTCTGGCCTCTGATAGTTAAATATTAAAAAAAAAGAGGCAGATAAGTAAGTGCTGAAAATATACATACGTGTAAGTGTTTCAAATAAGAATGAAAAAAATCGTTATTGAGACGGACATAATGATTCCATCGTGCTAATCTTGAGCGCCATTTCTGTGGGACCAGAAGCCATTCGGCTCAAACAACATCAGCAGAACATGTTTTCATCAGACAGCTCTTGGGGTGCTTCTACTCTATGAATGAAGGCTTTCTGAAGCTCCCAGCGTATAACAGTTTGTTCCTTATAAAACAGTACCGATGAGTCCAACTGGACTTCTTTATGCCACGTGACATTTTACTAGACCTGTTTCCTGAAAGAAATGCTTCTTCCATTCTGGTAGGCCAGACCCTCTGGAAAGCAGAGCCAAATAATGGCCAAGATGGAAAGCAATGCACGGAGGCTCCCGTATTTCCCATCTAAGGTTTCCGGGCCCCACATGTGTGTTTTGGCCGCTTCAGTGGCAGTGCTGATGCGCTTGGCTTCCTCACTGCTTCTCATTTTCCTTGTAAATGGGGCAGGGAACCGTGCCACTCACGGCCACGTTAACAACAGCAGTGCCAAGACGTGGCTCTTTAAGTGACTTTTGCTTTATATATTCAGAAAATTCACAACTTACTAATTAATTGTGGGTGACAAGCAACTCTCTGAGAACTAAACCTGGAAATTCTCCACTCCCAAATCTACACACTTTTTAGTAGTCTCTTAAAAAGATAAAGAGGAAAAACCAACAGTTCCTTTCTGATTTTTCTCAATATACTGTGGTTCTCTAACTAGAAACAAACAATAATTTTTGCATAGTTTCTCTGATGTCAAAATCAGTTCTGTTTTAAAAGTGTGTTTAGTAGATAATTTATAAGGTAGAATGTTAGCTAAACTGATTCTAGTAATTTATAATCTTTTCACTTCATTTTGTTATGACGAGACTTTATAAGCCTGACCTTTAAAGTGAGGGTTTTTTTAAAAGTGAATTTTCTTTTATTTCATAAACGGAAATGATCCAGGAAATGTGTGTCTCAAGGGAAATCCAGGGAAATCTTGGTTCTGGGTAGAACATATAAGAAAAGAATAATGTAGCACTGCTTGGCTCTTAGGAAAAATAATGATCTTAGGTCCCCGTAAACCTGGTGTAGCCTTTTCATTTCTGTGTCATTTACTGCAAATAATGAGGTGGGGCTAACACTATCTTACTTTAGGTGTTAAGGCCACTCAGGCTTAGGGCTTTGCCAAAAATCACACAGGTTTTCTGACTTCGAAGTGCAGTGTGCATTTCTGTAGCTCAGATTTCCACCCAGGGCAAGTTTGATGACAATGATAATTGGACGTCAGAACTGGTTCTCGGGAAAGGCTCTGACGAACTCATCATGTGAATGATGTTAATGATGGCGATAGCTCAATGTATCAGCTTTTTTTTTTTTTTTAAAGTAGTAACCCTGAATGTTTTGTAGTTATAACCGAGAAAATGAGAGCTCTTGTGCCTGAAGCTGGGCTCTAAAGGAAACAGCCTATTTATTATTATAATTTAAAGGATAGTGCTTCCAAAAAAGAAATTCACTTAAATTTACCTAGTAAGTTAGGTTAACTAGTAGTCAGGTTAAGAAATACTTTGATTAAAACCACACTGCAAAATGGGGAACTTCAATGGACTGCTTTAAACTCTCGACCTCAAAGGAAGGAAGCCAACTAACCAATAATGATAACTGGAGAGAAAAAAGGTTTAGGATCCATAGCAGAATCGGAGTTAACAATGTAATGATTCAGCATTTTGGAGGCAGATTGAAACAAGACTCGTGGGCTACAGGTTAAGTTGTATCTCAGAGTGTAAGGCAGAGAATTTTCTGTTCCATGCCGCACGTTACTATTTTCTAGCCTATCTCGGCAGGACCTCCTCTTAATATTAACCCCGCTCCTTAAACCAGTCATCCTAGGAACCCTGCGAGCTGTAGGGACCCTTGGACATCCTTTACCACCCGCTCCGCCCACTGGCCTCAAGCTGTGGTCCAGGTCGGTTTCTACCCAGGCGCAGCCATCGCCAAGACAAAGGAGCCCCTGATCGCCTTCAGAGCCACTGCTTGGCCCGGAGGCTTCTGGAAGATTTTAACACGGTCAGGAGAGCACTAATAGTGTTTCAGCAAGTAGCATCTTCGGCCTCGGACGGCTGATCTTTAGTTAGCACGATGCGAATTTATTATTTTCTTTGTAGCTTTTCATTATCTCTTTTGCCAAGCCCCCTGGCACCCCAAACTCTCCGCCGCGCATCGCCAGGCGAGCAGCGGGCGCAGGGAGGGGAAGGGCGGGAGCGCGCGGGCCGCGGGCGCCTGGGCGGCCGAGATAAGACCGGGGCGAATAGACGCCGCCGCGCCGCACGAGCCGCCGGCCCTCCGACCTCGGTGCCCCGGCTGGCCCGCTCGGCCGCGGGGCGGGGCGGACGCGCCACCCCGTGAGACCAATCGACAGCGCCAGGGACGATTCAAAAGGAAGGGGGACCAATGGGAGCCCTGGGAGGCCCCGCTGGGGGCGGGGCTAGCGTGGGGGCGGGGCCTGGCGGCGCGCTCCCGGGCGCGGGGCCGCGGGGCGCGAGAGCGCGAGAGCTCGGCGGGCAGCGTCGCGCGCGCGGAACCGCCGCCGGGGTGCTGCTCGGCGCCAGTCCCGGAGCCGTTCGTGTTCCCGCCGGAGCCCGGCGCAGGTGAGCGCTCGCAGCCCCGGGCCGCTCCCCGCGGCGCAGACTCCGAGGGCCCGGGGCTGGGGGAGGCCCGCGGGCCGGGCGCTGCAGGCGGGCCGGGGACCCCGGACCCTGGGCGCCGGGCCTGACGCCGCGGCCTCGCCCGCCCCTCCTCCGGGTCGATCGGGGCGGCGGCCGGCGAGCTCGAGCGCGCCCGGCCGGCCCGCTGCGGAAATGCAGCTGCGGGTTTAAATTGCGCACGTTTCCCTCCATTTTGGACGCGCGCGTCGGGGTAAGATGATGTTGGCCGGGGCGGATTTGCGGGCCAGTGACCCTGCCCGGCCCCCGTGTCCCCGCCCTGCGGCGCCCGCCCTCCCAGGCCCGCCCCGAGCGCCGTTTTGACAGATTAGCGGGTCCCGGCCGTGGGGAGGCAGGAAAGGCGCGGCAGCCGGGCGGACGGGGAAGTGGGGTGCAGGGCTGACTTGACCGCGCCCGCGCGTCACCGGCCGTGAGGGTCGCAGCCGGCTCGCTTGGTGGCTGTGCAGCGCGGACTGCAGGGCTGCTCGCCTGCACGGGCTGCGTTCCCTCCGCCGGGGCTTCCGCACGTCCAAAAACAGATGGGCAGGTTTGCGTACGCCTGCGAAAGCTCGGTCCTGTTTGACAACCTTTTAAAGACTTAAAAAAAAATTCTTCGTAATGACACCCTCCAGCGGTCTCAAGGGGCACTTAGTAAGCGCTTGATTGCAGAGGGCCGGGTTCCAGGCGCTGCGCCGGAATGATTGCGCGGTCTAGTGGGGAGGGCAGGCTGTGGATGGCTGAACGGTGCCGTGGATACACGGGCAGCGCGCCGCCGATCGGAGGGGTCTCGCCGGAGCGAGTGTGCTGGCTCACCGCTGTGTGATGCATGCACCGGGCCAGAGCCGCGCTGGCGGGCCAGCCCTCGGGGACCTTGCAGATGGACACGTGTAAATCTGTGGTTACGCTTTGTAGCAGCTGCTGTGAAGGAGAGGATGGGGGCTGCGGAGGAGAGCCGGGGCCCTCCCGGAGGCTGGGCGGCAGGTCCAGCGTAAGTTTAGTTCTGAGCGCTGTCTGGGGAGGAGGGCAAAGTGGGAGTAGGAGGCGAATGATGGTTCCCTTAAGGTGTTTGTGTTACTTTGGGGAAAAGTCGGTCCCCTTGGCCTCTGGCGCCCGGAAGGTGGCGTTTTTTTTTGCATCCTGCGGCAGGGGCACGGGACAAGGCCAGGGGTTGCTGTTTGCGTTTTGCCCAGTAGGCCAGCCTTGGGCTCAGGTGCTGAAGGGGGAAGCTGTCAGTCTTCATTTGAGCTTCCCTTTCGCCGCCTCTTTGGACCAAAGACCCTTGTAACCCCGCAAGCAGCAGAGAATAGCCGCGGTCTGTTGTGCTGGTAAATAGTAACATATTGGAGCCAAAACCTGTGCGGATTCCAGTGCCAGCTGACACTGAAGTTAGCAGGCATGTGGCTTAATCGAAAAAAGGGTCCCCATGTTTCCACTGCTTATGAGGAATGAGGACATTGTGTTCAGTAAACAAAATTTTTCTTTACAAACACACTTGGCCTAAACACCCCTTGTAAGGGAAGCCTGTCCCTGCGTCTCGGGACTCCATTAGGGGTGTATGATGACAGGCACTGATGTCGTGGGCTCTTCTGTGCTATCCTGGCTAATTCACTTGTGCAGGAGATTATATCAGGATGCGATTACACGGCTTTGTCATGTGTGACAATGGTGTGTGGGTCTTGTGCAAAGTGGGAGTGCACGTAATGTTGCTGGTTTCATCCTTTGGAACATTTGTATATAAGGTAGAGGTCTCTTAAGGAGAGTGCTGGTGTGTTCCTTTTTTCTTTTTTAACCACCCTATGAAAGATTGCTATCAAGTCCCCATTCTTAACTTTTTTCAAAAGATTAAGCTTAGCGACCTAACAGAGATCCACCAGATGTCTTAATTTGTTTAGCCCCAGATATTTAGTTGGTAACAGAAAAGCTCTTTGGCGTTGACCTGTGTCCAGTATTGCACAGATCTATGCGTGTGGTGTGTGATAGGCGCAATGGAACGATGCCAGTAAACAAATTTTCAGAAAGGTACAGAATTTTTGGCACAAAGGCCTTTTGAAAAATCCAGGTGGCCCCTAAAAGCCTGAGGGACTGTGTTTCAAAAGTTTATAAAGAGTTGTTGGAAACTTGAATGGCATCTTCCTGTAGAAAGATATCATTGTCCTCTTCCAACCCGGTTGACCAGGGTCGGAGAACTAGTGCTAACAGTGGTTTGATTTTCGGGGGTCCAGGAGGAGAGGGCACGAGAGGAGAGAGAAGGGAAGGCACGTTTCCTTCCTCTTTCTTGGTACTCGGAGGCTTGTGGCTGAATGTTGAAATAGGCAAAGCTTGCTGTTGTCACCTTCCTTTTTTGTGCCCCTCGTTCGAGTCCCAAGGTGTCCACTGTCCCCTGCTTCCAGGCGCCCCTCAGGTGACTCCTCAGCCGGGTGTGATTTCATCCCCAGAGCCTCGGGGCTCCTCTCCCTGCTGCTCCCCGCCCAGACCCATTCATTACCCCGACGGATGCTATCTCGGGATGCCATCTCGGCTGGGTGTCATGGAGAAAGCCGGCTTGTTAAGTGTTCTCTCAGGCGATTATCCGTGAAGAAATGTGGTGCTTAGGAAAGTTTTCTCAGGAGGGTGTGGGAATGTAACTTTCTCCGTTCTTCACTCCGCGTCTTCGGAAGTTCTTGAATGTTGTTGTAGACTCAGCTCTTGACAGGGGCCGGGGGAGGAATGTCTGTTTGTTATCGGGAATTGCTTAGCTGGTGAGATGAAAGTGCCTTAGGAGAGATTTTTCTGTCATGCCGCCTGCTGCTTAGACGCGGCCCGGCGCGTTCGGGTGGTGTGGGAGAGGTCAGAGGCGCTGGTTTTGTGGTGTGGAAATGTGGATCTGCTGGTGGGGGGGACCGTTACTACCAAAGAGCTGGGAGACCCTGCAGTCAGCTGATGTTTGAAAAAAGGGTGGCAGACAGGCCTCAGTCAGTGGCAGTTCGTGCAGATTGCTGTCGCTTCTTAGGGTGTTGTTTATACAAGGCTTCATGGGCCGTGTATGGGAAAGAATGTGATAACTGGGCGTTGATGTCTGCTGTGGCTTGAGAGTGACAGGCCGAGATGAAGGCCAGGGGCACGTGCTGGCCCAGGTATATGGTTGGCAGAGTTACTTGGACGCCTTTGGGATTTTGGCTGTAAGACTTGAAAGCTTTGTGAAAGAACCCCAAATTTGCTGTTCATTGTAGATTTGGGATTATTTTTCTCCTCTGGTGGGTTATAGTAACGTTAATTATATATCCTTGATTTTCCCTGATAGTCTGTTTCATAGAGTTTACTGTTTCTAATAAAGGTGGTAACTTGTTAAAAATTAAATACATTTTTAAAGGCTTTGTAAGACTATATGCAAGTTTATAAATCAGAAAACATGTCCTTTGTGAGATTGTGCCTTGTTTCAAGAAATATTGTCATTGTAGGTGGGTAACATTGTGCATAGTGCAAACCATCTGCTGGCTTGACGTGTTGTCCTAGTTCATCCTAGTGTCACTTCCATGTACCCCAGTGGCGGAGTCGTCCCGTGTAAAGTGATTGCGGACGAGACAGGACAGAGCGGAAGGGGCAGCCTCTGTGTGGCCCTAACTCTGCCACTGCATGCCGTCTATTCTTATGCCCGTGGACAAAGCAGTTAACATCTTTAAGCTTCAGTTTCCTCACCTTTAAAGTACGGGGTTGTGCACTCTCTCCTCCAGAGGCCTTTATGGCCCTAAAAGTTTGACCACTTAAAAATTTCGGAAAGTTGTATGTTAACGTTCAATCTGTGAAAAAAGACAAACATCAGTGTATATGCATTGACTCCATTTCTTTTCTTTAAAACTCCTCAGACTCATTTTTGAAAATGCCAAGTAGGAAATTCGCCGATGGGGAGCTGGTGAGAGGTCGGTGGCCTGGGAGCTCACTTTATTTTGAAGTAGAAATTCTGAGCCATGACAGCAGCTCCCAGCTTTACACGGTCAAATACAAAGATGGAACCGAACTTGAGCTGAAAGAGAGTGACATCAAGGTAAGCGCTCCTGTGGTTTGCCAGATGTGTCTGTGAGGAGCGGGAGACGACTGTCGGTGTGGCTTTTAAGCTTCGAGCCGTGAGTTCTGACTGTTTGGAGGCGCAGGGGCGCGTTCCTGCTTTGGGTCAGACACTGTTCTGGGCTCTGGGAGTGCATGAGGGACAGCGCCCTGTTCCCGAGGGGCCCCCAGTGTGCTGGGGGGACAGGTGCTTACAGTGCTCATCTCCCTGGTTGAATGCATTCTGTGACAGGGTTTACTGGGCTGCTGGCGGAGCATGTGGAGGTGAGGGAGGGGCCCTGGGTTCCAGGAAAGGCTCTCAGAGCTGGTGACACCTGAGCTGGGGGCTGAGACCAAGTGGGGAAAACTCAGGGGTGGAGGGAGTGTCTTCATCAGAGGGCAGCCTGCCAAAGGCTTGGGGTGGGGGCATGTGGACCCCCAAGTACTGGAAGGGCCTGGTGGGCGAGGGTCAGTGGAGGGTTAAACAGGAGCCAGACCTGGAGCAGTGTGGGCTTCATCCCGAGCCCTGACGATTTAATCAGGGAAGTGGCATCAGTTAGACTTGAGTCTGGCCCAGGGCTTCTTGGCTCATCTGGGGAGGGTCTGAGCTTTAAAATGTCTGATCCATGGTATACAAGCACTTACGTAAAATAGTATAAAATGAGTCAGTAGACAAATGCAAAGGAACACATACGAAGGAAAAGGCCTGACTTTTTATGACCAGATCCAACAGACATAAAATTACTTTGTTGAAATGCGATAAAAATTTCTACTGACCTATTCTCAATTTCATTCCTTCTTGCACATCAGTAATGAACAGTTCTTGAACCCGTAGCCTGTGAACCACAGTTGAGTGCCCTAGACCAGGGGTTGGCAGAATTTTTGAGTAAAGGGACAGACAGGAAATGTTTTAGGCTCTATGGACCATGTGGTTTCCGCCGCGGAGTGCAGCTCTGGGCAGCCTGGAGGCGAGTGGACATGGCTGTGTGCCAATAAAACTTTATTTGTGGACAGTGAAATTTGAATTTCAGCTAATTCTCAGGTGTCATGAAGTTTCATTCTTCTTTTGGTTTTGTTTGCAATCATTTAAAAAATGTAAAGCCATGCTTAGCTCCTGGGCTGCCCAAGAACGGGTGGGAAGGACCTGGCTGGGGTGTGGTTTGCCTTCTGCGGGTTGAAGTCCCTGGAGACCCTGGGAGGAGTGGTTTGGAGTGGGCACGGCAGGTAAAACGCTGCTCAGTCGTCCCAGCTTGTGCTCGTTTTCCGAATCTCCCTGTGCGTGTTGTTCAGAGAGAAACTGTGGGACTAGTTTCCTGTTAGTGTCTGTGTGCTAATTTCTTTTGTCCCATGATCTCAGTTTTAATCATAGTTATAACTCTCCTTGGATACGTTATTGGGAAAATGTACAGCTAATTGGTTTAGACACACTGATTTCATGGCAATACCTTCAGAAAAGACTGGGGAGTGGAAAGGCTGCGTTTGCCTCGTGAGAGATGGCTTGTTGTTGCAGTGTTTGTCACTGGCCTCATCCGACCCCTTCTCAGAGCCATGATTTCCCGTGATGGTTTTAGAGTTAACGGTACCAGTTACTGCCTTTGCGCCCCTCTTCCAGTTCGGGTCTGCCTGCATGTGTTACGACTTGGGGTAAAGCTCTTTGCCTTCTCCTCCCTCTCTAGCCTTTAACTTCCTTTAGGCAAAGGAAAAGTGGCTCAACTTCCAGTTCTCCCTCCAGACGGCGAGGGAGCAGGTCGAGGTCGCGCTCCCGGTCCCCTGGCCGGCTTCCTAAAGGTTCCCGCCGGTCCGCCTCTGCTTCGCACCAGGCCAGCGTGAAGGAAATGAGGAAGGAAGTGTTGGAAGTCAAACTGACACCACTGGTATTGGTACGTGTATGCGTATTTGGGGGATCTTTATCCTTACTCAGTGTTTAGTCTGCCAAAACACAGTCTTCCACTTTATGTCTGTGTGCTCAAATTATCTGCAGTTAAAATATTAAAATGTCAGTGAAACATCAAATCTAAGGTGATGACTTTGGGAGATGAGATAAAAAAATGAATGTTTGGAAGAATGGAAATGCTTTTATAAATGCTTTTAAATACCAATGGAAACAATGATCTTAAGTTATGAGAGTGTCTTTAATACCGTGGTTTAAGAAAAAGCAGTGTTTACATTTGAAATGGATGTAGATTGTAGGTTGAACTGAAAAAGTTTTTATAGTGTGTAAGTTCTTGTATAAAATGATGACACAGAATTGTATGTTATAAAAACATATTCTTGCTCTCTGAGCATCATTATACTTGGTCACTTTCCCTCTTCAAAGCTGGTCATTTTAACGGAATTGCTTTCAAAGCTCCAAGTTGGAAAGATCCGGGTATAGGAAGGAGCCTGTAGGACCTCGCGCAAGGACTATTTTAGATGGTGGGCAGAGTGGAAACTATTCTTTTAAAAAAGGAATTGACTAAAGGTCATCTTTTATTCTGTTCACTTAGTATTACCTTTTTTCTGAATAAAATGCACACAGACTTTTAATAACTTTAAAAGACTGGATTGTGTACATACTGTTGGAGTTTTACGTTTAAAATATTGGGACTAGCCTTCTGCGTTCTGTTTTTCTACATCATTTTTGTTGTACGGTATTGTTTGGATACAGACCATCAATTGTATAGACGTAACATAATTGTTAAAATCAGCCTCCTTATTGATAGACATTTAGGTTTTTCTGTTTCCATTTTCCCTCTTGGAAACAATCTCAGACGATCTGACACTTCTTGGGGTAAATTCTTTCTAGTGGAGCTGCTGGGCTGGGTGGGCGGAGCAGCTTAGCGGTCTCCGTACATGGCGCCAAACAGCTCCGGGAAAGTTGGTCCCAGCATCGGCAGCGTGGGAATGCCCATTTTCTCATTCTGAGTGTTCTAATGCTGATTTTTTTTTTTTTTTGGTCAATATGATTGTCAAAGATTTTCCACTCACTGTTTTAACTTGCATTTTGATAGTTACTGGGGAGTTTGAACATTCTGACTGTCTCTTAGTGGCTCGTTGCCATCAGGTGACCCGGGTGATGGAACAGATGGTGCTTCCTGTCACATTTTCATTTTGAGCATTTAGTGACCCTTATATTTTTACCGTGTAACCTTCCTGTGCTCCTGGTGACCCAAGAGCCACAGCCCGGCTTTGCTCCTCCCCAGTAGAGTGCTGGCTCGCCCGTGTCCCCACTGTGGAGTCGAGAGTGGCGGGTACGTGGGAAAGAATGTGCTTATGCTGCGTGTAGCTGTGACCATCACGTTGTCTCTGTTCTTTCGACCCCTACGTGTGGTCTTTTGCAGTAAGTTGCCTCACTGTGTCAATATTTTGTTGGTTTGCGATCAGCAAAGTTTGGGTTGGCCTGACTAGCGGTGTTCAGAACTACATTTGTGGTTACCGTAGATTATGTCGGACGTTTGAAAAACGGAGAGTATAGTATTTACCTGGCCCGTCTGCTGCCAAGTGGCTCATTGGCACTTTGGTAAACTTAGTATATGTTGAATGTTATCACTGCTCAGGTAGACCTTGAACTAGAACTTGAGACTATGTTAATGCTGTCTTCTGCCAGCTGGCCTCCCAAAGGGTATGCTTGCATTTTTGATGTGTTTTCCCCCTCTCGGTGTGTTAGTGTTAGAATTTGTCGGTGACTTTAAAGGAGCAGAGTTACAGAGTTAGCCATGCACTGTCAGAAAGCCTTTGCAAGTTAAAGCACTGCGCCTGTACAGTCTGATGAGAAATTCCCTCCACTGCTTGAAGAAAGCGAGCACGAGGAAGGAGATTGAGTCAAGAAAAGGGACGTAGGGAGGGAAAATTTAAGGTTAAATAAAAGCCAGGCAGCATGCAATTCAGAAAATAGGCAGTTTGGAGGCCACTAGTACTACTCCATTGTGGTTAGTGCTGTGGAGTGGATTCCGACTCCTGGCGCCCCTGTGGACAGCAGAGCGGAATGTGCCCGGTCTTTTGTGCCATCCTCTCCCCCCCAGCACTATATTAGGCAGTGTCCCACTGCTATTCACAGGGTTTTCATGGCCAGTTTTTTCAAAGTGAGTGGCCAGGTCCTTCTTCCTAGTTTGTCTTAGTCTAGAAGCTCCACTGAAACCTGTCCAGCGTGGGTCATCCTGCTGGTGTTTGAAATCTTGGTGGCATAGCTTTCAGCATCACAACAACACAGCTGCCACAGTATGACAACCGACAGATGGGTGCGGTGGTTCCCTATAGGAAATGAACTGAGGCCACGGAGGTGAGAGCGGTGAATCTTAACCACTGGACCACCAGGGCTGGCAGTAATACTCCATAAGTACCCAGGATTTCTTAATTTCCCATTATTGGCTATTTTCAGGTGGTGAATGTCATATTCTCTCTCTCTTTTTTTCTTATGCTGAGGAAGTTTTGCCATGGGCTAACATCTGTTGCCAATCTTCCTCTTTTTTTCCTTGAGGAAGACTAGCCCTGAGCTAACTCTGTGCCGGTGTTCCTCTGTTTTGTATGTGGGTCACTGCCACAGCATGGCTGATGAGTAGTATAGGTCAGCACCCAGGATCTGAACCCTTGAACCCAGGCTGCTGAAGCAGAATGTGCCAAACTTAAGCACGAGGCCACAGGGTGGGGAGGAGGCCCTTTTCCTCTTTTTTTTTTTGTATGAGGAAGATTGGCCCTGAGCTAACTCTGTGCCAGTGTTCCTCTGTTTTGTATGTGGGATGCTGCCACAGCTTGGCTGATGAGTGGTGTGCAGGTTGTCGCCTGGGATCCAAACCTGCGGACCCCGGGCTGCTGGTGTGGAGCACGCAAACTTCACCACCACACCACTGGGCCGGCCCCTTTTCCTCTCTTTTTTTAATCAATTAATGAACTAGTTTACCAATTTTTACTTATCTACCTCTCATAGCAAATATTATTAGAACATCTGTTATTGAACGATGAAGTGATAACAGTCTAATTTTGTTTAAAAGATGAAAGATCTTATGTAGAAATATGTACTATAAGATCCTATCTTTTGAGGATTTGGACACTTTACTCAATTTTATCCTGTTTCATTTTTAACAAAAGTAGGCTGAAATTCTTCAAAATTAAGGCTGTGAACATCTTTGGTTTGTTTTATTGCTTGATTTCACGATAGTAAATTTTACCATCATCTTCCTTTTTAATAAATTACGATTCTTATAGTTCAGTGTTTTATGTTCTTCAATTTAGAAGCCATTTGGAAACAGCATCAGCAGATACAACGGGGAGCCGGAGCATCTGGAGAGGAACGACATCCCGCTCAAGAGCACGCAGGTGTGAAGGGTGCATTGTCACCTCGGGGATTTCTTCCTTTGTTAAAGCGACTTTCTCTAGAGAAGCACCTGGAAAACCATACTGACTTCTTGCAATCTTTTCTAAAGTTCTGTCCTTAAATTAAGACTGAGTGTAATTGAACAAATTTATTCTTATTAGTGTACAGCTGTATTAAGATGCTAATGTCATAGCGTTAATGGTAGTTATTGACTACACATATTTGATACTTTTTCTTGTTTAATTAGGAAAAATTTCATTTGCCACAAGAAAGTAGCTATGTATCTACACAGTATAGCCTTCGTCCCAGAAGAGAAGAGATCAAATTAACAGAAATCGAGTCTAAGGAAGAAAAAATAGTTACAAAAGCCCCTCCATTGGCGAGAACCGGTGAGGTGACAGGCACACGGACGAAGGACTGGGAGTTCGGAGGAGCACCTGGTAGGCGGCAGACCGGGGCTGGGGCTGGCGGGGCGAGTGCTGTCGCTGTGGGGTGACCAGGAAGGGCTTTTCCCTGCGGAAACCTGCAGCGGGCCCCGTGGGGGCCTGAGGAGGAGCCTTCCACAGAAGGAACAGCAGGTGTGAAGGCCTGAGGGGGGAGCATTTTGAGGATTTTCATAGAGTAGAAAGGATGCTCTCATGGCTATGTTTAAGACTTTTAGCAATCTGTTAGTCGGTTTTGAGCAGAGAATTGTGAAGAAGTGAGAAAGGAAGGTTGGTGTGAAGTTGCGTTTGGGAGGACGGTGAAGGGTTAGGGACAGGGCGCTCTGCTGGCGCTCAGACCTGAGGGGCAGGGCCTGGCTCGGCAGTAGCCGTGGGAAGAAGCCGCATGCACGTGGTGGGGTCCTGGTGTGACCCTGCCTTCTGGGCAGCTGATGATGAGGGTCAGGGACCTGAAGTGCTCAGAGGCTCCGAGTTATTAAGTGAGTGGGACTGTTGAAATCTTATGTGGTAGTAAAAGAAAACACTTCTTGGCCAAATGGTTAAAAGTCCTGCATGGCTTCCTTGCCTTGTGTTTTGTAAATTATAACCATTGGCTAGCTGGTGTCCAGCATCACTTAAAATCTGTGCCCAAGTTACACGACTGTGATGTTATTTTAATTGTTAGAAACTGAGGGATATAAAGATTTTTGTTTTCTAAGATCAGGCTGAGATGTTTGAGATGTTCTGATCTTCAGTTTGCTGGAGTTTCCACATGTCTGCTCCCACAGTGGTGGGATGTTAAATGTTTCAGAGCTTGGTTTCCGAGGTGGAGTGTAGCTGCTCAGTGCTGGACATCAGCTGTGTCACTACTGTCATGCCTGTGGTTGCTTGGCCACTGGACGTGACAGGTGGAGATTAGGACTTTTTGTTGGGATGTCAGACAGTGGTTTCAAACAGCTAGCCAGACTGCAGCACTGACCTTAAAAAAGCCCAGATGATTCTTGAAAAAGATAAATAGACTGGATGGGATCTTGAGCCTCGAATGTCCACTCGTTGTCGCAGGTGCATTTCTCATCATGCTCGGCCTGCCTCCCTTCCTCTTCCTGTTGCTGTTGATGTGTCAACAGAGGGAGCCCAGTCTTCTGAACTTCCCACCTCCTCTGCCAGCCTTGCGTGACTTGTGGGAAACCAGAGTGTTCGGGGTCTACCTCCTCTGGTTTCTTCTGCAGACTCTGTTCCACTTGCTGCCAGTTGGGAAGGTACGTTTTTGTTGGTAGGGCAGAGTATTATGGGATTTCCTCCCCTCTCTCGCATGTTTATGTAAAGAGGTTTACAGGAGTTTTGAGGTTGAAAGCCGTCTTTGCTGATAACTGCTCAACTCACTTTGTTAAGCCTCTCCTTTTGGATCCGGTAACGCTTGTTGATTAAGAAGAACTTTGAAAACCTGTTTGAGGTTCCTTGTGTAACTTTCCAAACCAAATAGAAAAGAATAAGCTGTTTTGCAAAATAGCTTGACCAATGGTAGAGGCTGCTGAAAAAAATTCCCCTCAGTAGATGTTATTTCAGATGCCCGATTTTAAATGATCAATTAATTGATAAGCTACTGAGCTCAATGGACTTTAGTTTGTACCTTTTACTTTTTTTATTATGGTGAGTTTCTAAATTTCATCTCTTTCAGAAATTTGTTGTCGGAGGCATTTATGCTCTTTTCCAACTCATGCAATGTCTTTAAAATTTGTCCTCGTTGCTAAGTGTAGTTTTTTCTTCTTTTAGTAGAATGCTTTACTTGGATAGGTTTAAAGGAACACGAGATTCCCTAAGCAATAAATGATGCATTTAAAGATCTTATTCTTAGGGCTTTGCAAGTTCACCATCTGTCTGTAAACTGAAGGATCAGTTTTCCTAGGAGTGGCGAATGCCAGTGACCGGCGGATAGGGCCACAGACTTTCAACACTGTGGAGTCTCGCCACGACATTATTGCCCTAGAGAGGTGCACCCTCAGGCGTTAGTATGATGTGGCTGTGCAGTAAAAATCACAGACGCACATTAACTGAGGTAGAGCTGGTGCAAACTAGGTAAGATTTATTAAGAAAAGCAGTTCTGATGGTTAAAATTTTCATATACATATGTACACATATATATATAGTCACAAACTAAAACCCAACACAGAGTTTGTTAGATACTTTTAGTAGATAAGGATCTTTTGAAATTAGCTTGTGGGGTTTTGCTAATCCTGTGATCTCAAATGAGTATTACATTTCTCCTGGGTTTCCTTTCGTAGCTAATGAAGGGTAGTTTATAGTTTAGCCCAAGGCAAATGACACCATATTAATATTTTACAGTTTAAAGTGAATAGCAACATTTCTGAATAGTTATTTTGGGGAGGAAGATGTGGCTGCCGTTGGGCAGAAGGACTTTTTACCTTAACTCGTCCGGTCCGGGCATGTGTTTCCGGAACCCCTCTCTGTGGGGTGTGTGTGAGTGGTCCAGATGGTTGGATTTTGTAAGGTAGGAAGTCACTGCAGGTTTTTGAGCTAGTGGTCAGCTGGATGCAGAGGTTTGTAAAGCACACTGAGTCTTGCGGTGGCACGTGGGGTGGTGGGGGCAGGGTGGCTATGGCAGTAGTCACGCTACCCTGAGAAATGGTGACTAGATTTACGTTTAAGATGAATTCCTGAAGGTGGAGTTGCTTCATCAAAGGGTTTGCCATGAAGAGTTTTGAAACTTGTTACTAAATTTCTCTACTAAAAGGTGATCTTCCTCCTTGGGCATGTTGAAGTTTGCGTGATCTTAGAAGACATTCATAGGATGGTAAAGTGTTATACTTTTTAAAATTTTAAATTAAAAAAATCTTTTTTCTTTTAAGGTTGTAGAAGGAATGCCTCTTGCTGATGGAAGAAGACTCAAGTATAGATTAAATGGTGATTTTTTTTTTTAAGACTCAAATTGATGACTTGATGACTTGAGCGTTTGAGTGTTGTACTTTTTAAACTGTCCAAGCCGTAGAATAGAAATTCTCTCTCAGTAGTCCGAAGGGCATGCAGATAAGCTGCTCACACGTGCGTCCAGCCTGTAAAAATGGTGCATGTAAAGTCACAGAGCCCTCAGTCCCTCTTCATCCAGTTGTGTTTTCTCAGTAGCATTTATCATTAATGGAAATAACTTTCTTTGTCTGTGTGGACTGTTTTCCTTTGCTTGGGAATTACATTATAAATTTTCATTCTTGACCTTTTATCCTATCACTTCTTACCTCTCTGACTTTGGATACTTTTTTTTGGTGACTTATCAGCATCCACTCTCTCTGAAGTCACTGCTGGGTTCTAAAAGGGAAGCCAGCAGTATCTTAGGTGCCCTCTGCCTTTTGTGCTGGGCTTCAGGGCCTGACCTGTGCGGGGTGCGTCACACTCGTTTGTTGTACTGTCAGATACTTCGTTCCCTTTTACCAGATCCCTTGCCACTGGAACCAGATTTAGAATCAGTCTCTCTCTCTTTCTCTGTCTGTCTTGTCTCTACTCCAGCGAGGCTGAGTCTGGGTTTTCTCTGTGCCTTCTGGGCTGTTGACATCCGTGTTTGGTGGCCTTCCCTAGGGGCCGATGTCCTTCTTTGCTCAGTGGTCTTGATTTCTGTCTCCGCTTCCCTCTGAGGGGCTGGCACACCCAGAGGCTGAGCACGGTGCCCGGACTCGAAGCTGTTGGAGCAAGTGGGCGAGGCTGGACTGGTCGCTTGATCCTTCTTTCTGAAATTTCCTCCTCTGAGTACTCGGTTCTAGTATTATGAGATTTTACCATTATAAACCAAGGACATTCCTAAGGCAACTTGAATGGTGATTTTTAATTCACAAAGGTAGAGAGCAAGAAACTGCTTTATCTACCCTTCTTTTTCTTTAATATCCATAAATTTTATGAGAGTTAAATGAATGTTAAAAAGATAAGTTGAAAGTTACTCTTTGGAGTAAACCTGATATGTGGAAGATGTGTAATAAAGTAGAGATGACCATTTTACTTAACAGAAGTTTTGACTTTAGAATTCTTGTGTGAATAACAGCCATCTCTTTTCTGTGTTTGACTGTTTACCCGAAGATCATTTCATGTCTTTAGTCAGAACACGGCTCCTGTAGGCACTCAGCACCTGAGAACAGAACTGTCTCTTTAGCTGAAAGGAAGAGCAGAGTCCTTGCGGCCTCTCTCTGCTGGGTCGGCCTCAGCGGGCCTGGCTCCGAGCGCGGGTCCCTCTTGTAGCGCGTCCCAGGGTGCTTTTAAATGTGGAATTTCCTGTGACCATCCCTGGGCCCAGCAGCCCCCACGTGACATCCCCTCAGCTGGATGCCTGCAGTCCCTGCCCGGCCTCGGGGGCATTCACGTGGTGGCCTCTCCTTTGAGGGTCTTGAGATCTGTATTCTGGGTGGTAGAATCTGACCAGGATCTTTTGAAACCATTATTGATAAGTTATTTCAAGTAAAAATATTTATAATTTTTTAACTACCAAGATTGCCCTAAAGACTTGGAAGTGTGTGTTTGGTCCAGCTCTGCTAACAATTAGCCATTTGACTTTGGGCCTGAGGGTGTGGATTATGTGAATTGTGGGGTTCTCTTTAGCTTTTGAATAGTGAATTTCTGTGCACTGCTTTTTAGCTTTCTCTTAATTAAAAGCAGGCAGTGACTGTTCACCATGAAGATGGAACATTTGAAAAACTGTTTGAGAGAGATGGTATCTTTATTGAAGATTACCCCTCATGGGCATTGCTGGTTGGTGTTTTTGTGTGTATTTAGCCTGAAATAGAAATTAAGATTTAAAAAAATAACACTGTGTTATTTCCTAATGGTGTAAGTCTCATGTGAACCCTGGTCAACACTAACTTTTTGCCTCTTTCTTAAGGATTCTGCGCCTTCATCCTGACGTCGGCCGTCGTCGGAGCGTCTGTCTTCTGGGGCGTAGAGCTGCATTACGTGTACAGGCACTTCCTGCAGTTCGCACTGGCCGCCACTGTTTTCTCTGTGGCCCTGAGTGTTTATCTCTCTGTGCGGGCCCGGAAGGCGCCCCGGGAGGAGCTGTCCCCTGCCAGCTCTGGTGAGCCGAGTGAAGTGCACGGTCGTGGCTGCCAGCTCCAGCACATTGCTTTCTCCCAGCTTTAGTTTATGAAAGATGAGAAGAAATAAGGAAAAATAAAAAGATGAAGAAAAAATGTAAAGGAAAATTTAAAGGAAGAAAATTGATTTGATTTTTTCTTCCTACTTTCCCTTTCTCTTCCTTTTTCAGTCACGATGACAGTAAGGCGTTTTAGTAACTTAAGTAACATTTTAGTATGTTGGTAGCGTTACAATTGATGACAAATATCTTTTCTAAAGATTGGCCCTCAGCTGACATCTGTTGCCAATCTTTTTATTTTTCTTCTTCTCCCCAAAGCCCACCAGTACATAGTTGTATATTCTAGTTGTAGGTTCCTCTGGTTGTGGCATGTGGGACGCCGCTTCAGTGTGGCCTGATGAGTGCTGCCATGTCCGTGCCCGGCATCTAAAGTGGAGCGCGTGGACTTAACCACTTGGCCACGGGGCTGACCCCTATGACAAATATTTTTTGTCTCAAATAGTAAACTCCTTTAACAAAAACACAATAGCAAAATAACAAAGATTGCAAATTAGTTGATTCTGACCTAAAGTATTTAAACATTTAACAAAATTAAGCTGCTTATTTTAAAAAATTGTGAGTCTACATTAAAAACCTCTAAGTTCCCTTAAAGTCAGGGCGTCTGGCCCCGTGAGCCCCATATCTGGTAGCATCATGGATGCTTCCAGATGGCTGGCGTCCCCAGCACCTCTGTCCTCGGTGGTCCCTCTTACTTTCACTGCCACGCCTCCCCTCACTGGCTGTCTGCCTGGCTCCTGGAGGCAACTGAATTGTGACCAGGTGGTAGACAACAGTGCATGTTAAAGCCTTATAATTGGGTTGGAATCCTGTTGGGATAAGAACTTTTCCCTCCTCAGGAAACGCCATCTATGATTTCTTCATTGGCCGCGAATTAAATCCTCGGATTGGGACTTTTGATCTCAAATACTTTTGTGAATTGCGCCCTGGATTGATTGGATGGGTATGTCTTTTTTTCCCTTTAATTTCAGTTCAGTAGTACAAATGCGATTTGCATTGAGAAAGAATTGTCGACAATTTTAAAGTAAGCTGTGGGTGGTATAGTTTTAGGAATGGTTACAGCTTTCCACAAATCTGTGTACTTAAAATATTTTCTTACTCTAAGTATCGTCCAGAAGGTTAAGATTTCCTGTTACAGGTTATTAAACACTAAAAGCATTTGTTTTATTTTAATTATGTCAGTTTATATTTATGTAGGAAAGTGACAGGGTAGATGAATTCATGTGAGAAAAAATGTATTTGTCTCCCCTTTAAAAAAAAGTATTGGACCTAATTTTAGACTTGTAGTAGGGTTGCAAAAATAGAGGAAAGAGTTCCGTTATGTCCCTCATCCCACTTCCCCCAGTGTTCACGTCTGGCATAACCATAGTATAATTATCCAGAACAGCAAATTAACATTGCTACAGTAGTAACGAAATCCACACACCTTGTTGGAGTTTCACCCGTTTTTCTACTGTGGCCTTTTTCTATTCCAGCATCCTCCACAGGCTTCCACATGCATTTAGTTGTCATTTTGCTTTAGTCCCCTCTAGTCTGTAATAGCTGCTTAGTCTTTCCTTGTCTGTCATGACCTTGACGCTTGAGGAGTACGGTCAGTTACTGTGTAAGAGGGTCCTTTAATCTGGCTTAGTCCAGTCTTTTCTCATGACTGGAGTGATGATGCATTTTTGGCAAGAATATCAGAGAAATGATGTGATGTCCTTCTCAGGCGTCATATCAACGGATCCATGATGTTGAAATGTCTTATTACTGATCTTACCGATTGCTGATGGAAGGTGGTGTCTGCAGCCTTCTCAGCTGTGAAGGTACTGTTCTCCCCTGGGTAGTTGCTCTGTACCTGGGGAGGTTACTCAGACTGTTCTTGCCCCCTTTATTGCAGGTGCTTGTTAACTTGGTGATGCTTTTGGCTGAGATGAAGTTACAGAATCGTGCCACTCCATCCTTAGCAATGATTTTGGTTAACAGTTTCCAGCTCTTATATGTGGTGGACGCTCTCTGGAATGAGGTAAATAATTTTAGGAGCAGAGGCCGTGGAGGCAGATGGCTTTGAGGGTGGGTGAGTGACCCTACCCCTCACAGCCTCGGCTTCTTACACAGAGTGAGGGGAGTACAGTGGCCTTCGGGGCTCGTGAGGACTAGATGAGGGGTCAGTCCGTGGGGTGCTGGAGCTGACATGCAGGGAGTGCTAACAGACGGTGAGTGTCAGTGAATTTGGTGATACTTCCGTCTATATCAGCTGCTCTTTTAGATACTAAATAGTTAACGTCTGTGGATCTTAGCTTTGTGGGTGGACTGATTCATATAAATAAAATTTCTTTATTATATCACATGAAAATGGATGGACAGATTGTCATTGAAATAGGATAGTGATTTTTAGATTGTCAAGCAGCTGGTTCTTAAATAATGGGAGAGATGTTTTATTGTTGATATTTCAAAATATGAAGAATAGCTCTAATCAGATGGATATAAAATCAGAAATCATGACACACTGAGGAAACCAGTTTCGATGAAGCTGAGTCCCTGACAGGTGGCTTTTCTCACACGTTGGTGAGTCAGCAGTGTGTCCTGCTCCTGGAACACTGGTGAACGTTTTGCTAATTGTCTGGCTCAATTAAACATATTCCTTTTAAAAATAATTTCTTCCTCAGGCCTATTTTGTAACTATTGTATCATATTTACTGCTATCTTTGAAATCATCTCCTCCAAATTCCACGTTGAGTCTTTCAATTTTAACAACAAAATTGGCAACCCTACCTTGTAATGCTCCAGAACAAAGTTTCCTGACAGTCTGGTGACGTTTTGAGAGAAGGTCCCTCTCCTTTGAGTCTGAGCTGGGTTTTTTGTTGTTGTTTTTATTGAGGTAACATTGGTTTATAACGTTATATAAATTTCAGGTGTATATCATTATATTTCGGTTTCTGCATAGACTATATATAATGTTTACACCCAAAGTCTAATTACCATCCCTTGTTGTACACGTGTGCTGGGCGTTTTTGAAAACTGCGTTATTTGGTCATCAATACCTTACCCTCCCCACCTCTCACTGAGGCTGGTCCTAATTTGGGCCTTGCTTGTAGGGCCATAGAGGGTATTCTGTTAAAAGGACTTTGAAAGCTTGGTGTCAATATTTTGGTAGTATTCCTTTTTGGGAGGATTAGGACCTTTTGAGGTAAACAGACCTCAGAGTCAACTGGAGTAGAGAGTCTGGGTGAGGGTTGATTACAGGAGTTTAGTTGACAATGGGGTGGGGAACTTGAATCCCAGGGGGCAGTGCAGCTGAGTGTCTGAGGAGCCGCTCCAGCCCCGCGGATCTGATGCCGTTTGTAGACCTTTAATGAAGCGGTGTCCGCTCACACATCTGAGCGTCATCTTCCTCGAGGACAGCAGGAGAAATGGAGTGCCCTTCGTGTAAGGGAGGCAGGGACCGGGGTGGAGTCATGTCTACTCAGAATTAAACATGCTTTTGAAATTTTAAAAAACCCAATTCTTGTAAATGCACTTAGTCTTGGCAGTGTAGGTCTTTCTGCTGTGATGCAATAATCTCCTAAGTAGCAGGTGGGTTACGTTGTGCAAGCCAAAGGGTCTTTCACTGTTGCTTCATCACCCCGGCGATTTCTTTTTTGGTGAGGAAGATTCACTCTGAGCTAACATCTGTGCCAGTCTTTCTCTATTTTGTGTGTGGGTCCCCACCACAACACAGCTTGAGGAGTGGTGTAGGTCCGTGTCCAAGATCTGAACCCGCCAACCCAGGCCGCCGAAGTGGAGTGTGCTGACTTCACTCACTGCGCCACGGGCTGGCCCCTCAGATTTTTTTTAACTTCCTTTCTGGTAGCTTTTTGAGTATTAGTAATTCTTCCTTCTAGTTTTTTCCTTCCAACTTTCTGTCATGTAGTGATAGTCACTTTTTAAGTAGCTTAGAAATTCATATTTTCTAGAGATTTGGCCAAACATTGACTTCTGTTAAAGAACCGAAAATGTTTCCTTCTTAAGTCAATTTTAAGAAAATCCCAAGGGGAGCGGATTGGAGTCTGGAAGTTATTTTCTCTGTGTGTTATCAGCATCTCAGCCAGATCATAGTAAGCTACTCAAGAAACAGACTTTGTTTTATGATTTTCTTCAGCATCTGGCACCTGCTGGGCACTTAGCAGATGGTTGATACCTTTCCTGTTAGGTTGGTTGATAGAAATGCCTCCTTGGGGAATGTGCCACACCTTAAGAAACAGAGACTAGGAATTTCGATATAAATGCCCCTTCCTCTGAGCCTCTGCTGGGGCGTCCCGTGGAGCTGTCCTGTGGAGCCGTGTGGGTCCGCAGAGCCCGCATGCCTAAGAACAGGCGCTCTTGGCTGGAGAGGGAGCTGAGGGCCCAGAGTTGGTGACACCCATTTTTGTGTTCCATAGTCTTTTTGCTTGCTTTCTAGAAAAAACTGCTCTTTGGAGGTATCACCCTTTTCCTTTGACCTAGAGCGCCAGTTCTAGGCGCAGAGCCGGGACTGGCTAGTTTCACGGCCAGGCGGGAGGAGGCAGTGTGGACGTACCTGCCGGCCAGGCCTGCAGGGGCTTGGCCGCGGCAGCCTTTCCACGGTCCAGAGTCTGGTGTGCAGGCGTCCGGGTTGGAGGGGGTCTGGCTCCTTGCTCTTGCTCACCACACCCCCGAGAGCGCTCTCATTTTATTAACTCTGTGTGAAGTGAAGCTGGCAGTGTCCCGTATTGCCGGGAGCTTATTTTCTTGTGTGGACAATCTGTGAAAAGCCAGATTTGGATCCGAAATTAGAGCGGTGCACGAAGAATTGGAACAAGTGGCTGGTGCTCTTATGACCCCTTCACCAGAAGCACTCTGAGGACCCACCCCATGGCAGGGTGGTGTGATGGGCAGTGTGATGAGCAGTGTGCTAGGCGCCGGGGCGGCACGTGGAGCAGTGGCCCCCGCTTTTCTCTCCTAGTCTGGTGGGGACAGGGTGACTTTGACAGCTATGGCACAGTCGCACATCGGCTTCAGCCTATAGGCAGGTGGTCGAGTCTGAGAGGTCCCTCGTCTGATGGGAGGGGTCAGGAAGGCAGCTCCGGGGAGGCATAAGCTGAGGGTGGAGAAGGGCATCCGGGCACAGGGAGCAGCCTGGGCAGAGGCACGGAGGTGGGGAGGCACTCAGAGATCTGCTGTCTGGGGGTCACAGAGTGACTGGAGCTGAAGTCAGTTGAATGACTTAGTGTCAGCCACACGCCCAGGGGACCAGAATACCCTCCCCCGCTTTAAAAAAATTTGGGTTGGTGTACCCTCCCCTGGCCTTTATGAATCTGACTGTAAACTGGTGCTTCACTTGAATACTTTAAACATAGAAGCCTTTCTCCTCCAAACGTCTTCTTCGGTCTTCCCCCCGTACCCTTACAGGAAGCGGTGTTGACGACCATGGACATCATCCACGACGGATTCGGGTTCATGCTGGCCTTTGGAGACTTAGTGTGGGTTCCCTTCGTCTACAGCTTGCAAGCCTTTTATCTAGTCGGGCATCCAAATGAAGTGTCGTGGCCAGTGGCTTCTCTGATTATTGCTCTGAAACGTGAGTCTCTGTGTTACACGTTATGACTGGGTCTGCTGTGCTCGGTGGCGCCTTCCAGATTGCCATCATTAGCTCAAGTTTGGAGTAATTTGTGATGGATGAGAGATAAAGAGATTCTTGCATCTTACAAAGGCAAGGGATGCTTCATATCTAGGTTCTTTAGTAGTTTTCTAGGTTCTTTAGTAGTTTTATAAAAGGTAATTTTAAACATCATTCTGTTTTTAAATTTAATACACTTAATTTAAATTAAGAAATTAATTTTAAGCTTAATTGTTTTAGTAATGATTAATTTTTTTCTGTTGAGGGCCTGCTTTTCCTGGGAGGCACCTTAAAAAGTAGGAAGATTGGTCTTGCCTTCACAGGGCTTACGTTCTAACAGGAGAAACAAGACGCTCAGACACGGGTGGGAGGCGTGAGAGGGAGCCCGTGAGAGGGACGTACAGAGCAAATGGGGGGAGCTTCCGCTTCTCTGGGGAATGTTACTGTAAATTTAGTGGAGCATACAGTGTTCGACCTGAATTCCAGTGAGTAAACATGGGACGGGGGTAGAGAGGCCAGGCAGAGGGAGCGGCTCAGGTGGAGTGAGGGGCGTGGGAGCTGCGTTTGGGAAGGAGCGAGGAGGACCGTGTGGGGGAGCCAGGCCCATTGGGGGCCCTCCCGGCTTAGCTCAGGACGGCTTTGCTTCGTCGCACCGGTCATTACACCTCCACCAGAGGGAGGGCAGGGGGATTGGCAGTGAACTTCAAATGCAGCTAGTTTTGCTACACTAATTAGTATCTGTGAGAGAAGCAGTTCCAGCTGTTGGTTACAATTAAGATTTCATTTCATCGATGGTTTGGTTATCTGTGCAACCATGCTCGTGTGTCATTCAAGACAGTGTATGTATATTTTACAGTTCAGCTAAAAAAGAATTCTTACTACTTTATTGAAGACTGACAATGTAATAGTTAACAGTAATATGTCTGGGCCTATTAACTTTGACATTTTGAATTTGAAATAAAGCTGCCAACTTGTAGGTTTGTAGTGGGATTTAGCTTATATTTGTGTGTAAGAGGTTCCAGTCCTGATGCTAAGCTGCACTGTTATTAATAAAGCCTTCATGCTGCGCCAGTAGGTATCATCAGTAGCAGAGGAGACATCCCGTATTCTTGATTATACTGAGCTCTAGTGTGGATTGTGTTGCACTGTGGGCTGTGTTAGATTTTACTCACCGATGTAGCTCTGTTTGTTAGCTGTGCCTTCAAGGTCTTCATTCCCCAAGTGGCTGGGGAAGACACTGTGAGAGTGAGATCTCAGGATAGCTATCATCTTTTGACATTCCAAGATGGAGAGATTTTAAATTGCTCTTAAGAAATCAAACTATTCTCTGCTTTGTTTTTTTTAAAAATTTTATTTATCTATCTGTCTTTTGAGGAAGATTGGCCCTGAGCTAACATCTGTGCCAATCTTTCTCTACTTTATGTGGGACGCCGCCTTAGCATGGCCTGATGAGTGGTGCCATTTCCGTGCCCAGAATCCGAACTGGTGAACCCTGGGCTGCCAAAGTGGAGTGTGCAAACCTAACTGCTGTGCTACCGGGCTGGCCCCTACTTTGGACATTTCTTCAGAGCACAGAAATAATTTCTAAGTGAAATTACAAGTGCTTTTAAACGTTAGATTATATCTAAATTAACATTTGAAATTTTTTAAAAATTACAGTTTGTGGCTATGTAATCTTCCGATGTGCAAATTCTCAGAAAAATGCGTTCCGGAAAAATCCCACTGATCCAAAGCTTGCACGTAAGTATTGGTTCATATTTATATTATTTACATTACATGAAGATTTTCTGTCTGTCTAGAGGTCATTAAAAATGTGTTTTTATTTTTACCTAGATTTGAAAACCATTCATACTTCCACGGGTAAGAGTCTGCTCGTCTCGGGATGGTGGGGCTTTGTCCGCCACCCCAATTACCTGGGCGATCTTGTCATGGCGCTGGCCTGGTCCCTGCCGTGCGGTAAGCATTTAAGGGGAGTGCTAGTTTGGCTCTGTCTCTGGCCCCCAGGTTGTATGCATCCTTTGCGGGGACAGCGTGGCCGAGTCATTGTGGGCCTGGGACTTACCCGTTAAGAGGCCGGCCTGCCCGCGGCAGGAGCTGCCCCCGCCCTGGACACCGCTCTCGCACAGGCAGCGTCCATCATCCAGCTTCGCAGGGGAGCTAGGAACTCATAGAGCCTCAACTTGTACTCGAAACTTCTAAAAGCAAAGTTTTAGTTTTAAACTGTGCCTGATAGCTTTTCTTCTAAGCACTGTAGATGGAAATTAATTTACCTTTTGATTCGGGACTCGGAGTACATAAATTCTGAAACACTTCGATTCTTAGGAAGAAGACCAGATGGTTCTATTTTGTGTGGAAGGAGCGTGGTGTGGCCCAGCCGGCAGTGGCAATGGTGGTGGTTCTTCACTGATGGCCTAAGGGGGAAAGGGAGAGATTTGCCTTAAATATGAGGGCAGATGTTCTGATGATGATGAATTGTCAGAATGGATTAACTGCTCTTCTCTGAGTAGCTTTTAATTCAAATACTACCTTCTGCTACATACAGATAGGATTTTATGAAGCAGTTTAGTTGATTTCTCCATTATTGGGAAAAATGAAGTAATCTTATGGGTCATTTTTGGAGGATTTGGGGAAAGGCAGGGAAAACTTAATATTGTATAGTGGTAAAAGTGCCTAATGCAGTTTACTCTTGTGGTCCCCAGGCTTTAATCACATTCTGCCCTATTTCTATGTGATCTACTTCACCTTGCTGCTGATCCACCGAGAGGCCCGAGACGAGCACCAGTGCAGGAAGAAGTACGGGCTGGCCTGGGAGAAGTACTGCCGGCGCGTGCCCTACCGCATCTTTCCCTACATTTACTAGCCCCGCTCCAGCCCGGCGTCTAACTGCTCCTGCACTTCTGGCTTCCATTTGCAAAAACAAGGAAAAAAAATCCCAAACGAGCCTTCTGTTGTTGCACTGACAGGATCTTTAAGTTTCCTTTTCTTTTTGAATTAGGACTGTAGAACCACATAGTCAGTCTTTTAGTAAAGCCATGTTTATTTTTATTAAATCATAGCAATTAACATGAAAAATATAAAGAAGTTAGAATTTGTGTTCTAATAGGAAGTTTTCAGACCTTTAAAATCTGCAAACAGAAAACAGTCTTATAAATGCACTGAAAAGAATACTATTGTTGTTTATGGTTTTTGATTACTTTTCCAATTTTGATTTTTTTGTTTTCTCAGTTGGCTTTTACATTTAAAGTACATTTGTTTTATTGCAGTAAGAGAATAGAATTTTCATTTGTTTCCCCTTAAATTACTTACTAGTGATGTGATTTGAAAGTAAAAACTGGTCCTGCATTAAATGCTCTGTGTGAAGGGGAGGATGAGGGATTCTTAGCAGACCCTGTGGAGGGGAGACCACTAGCAGTCGTTTGTTTAACTTCAGCTTCTAAATCTATGTTTGAAACTGTAAATACGTAGCTTTTATGTAATATATGGTGACTTCAGATTTTTCTGTACAGTATTTTGAATGTGAAATAATTGTCAGGACTAAGTATCTTTTTAACAAAAACATTTGCAGTATTTTAAATTAAGTTTTGTAAAGTAATACATGTGAATTAAAAATTTTGAAACAATTAGAATTCACTTAATATTGTATAAAAGATGCTTTTAAAACATAGGAAGGGTGTTTTTTAATCCAAAGTGTGTGAATTTGGCTTTGCTACCTCAATTGCAGGTGTTTGTTTGCCTTTTATAAACTGTTGCAAATAGAAAAAATAGAATAAATATATATTTTTGGAGTAACATCTTTATTTAAACATTTTTACACAGACTGATATTTGAAAATTTGCCATTTCAGGCTAATATTTTTGTATGTTTTTGACTTTTTTAATTAACCTGTGTTTTTGCTACTGTTTAGCTCATGCAGTTTATACTGTGTTTTGTATATGCTTTATATTTGCAAAACTCTCTTCCCTTTGAACGAGTGTGTTGTTCATCTTTAGAAGTCTGTTCATCCAAAAACAATTTAAGGGAATAGCTTAAAATCATTTTTCTCTTTTAGTTTAGTTGATGTGCATAAGGTAGCTGTAGCTGTTAAATTCTACTTAGGTTGATAGAGAGTCTCATTATTACTTGTCCTATGATGGAACAGTGGCAAATTCACTTTGTATTCAAAGTTGAATTGTGTGTGGGTTTTCAATGACACATTTTGTGCATGAGCCATGGAGATGCGCAGTGTTCATTCGCTGTGCTGCAATTTGAAGTGTCTGTAGCGTCACGTGTGTGCTCTGATCATGAACTTGGTTTACTGTAGCATTCTGTATCTGGAACCTTGGAATGTGGTTTTGGTGAAACTGTGTTTTATCAGTTCTGATGTACAGAAGCAGTGTTTTTATGATGCTTTTCTCCTGCCATATTCTGTACTAGATTCAGCAAGGAAGCTTTGGGGAGGAAGAAGGACACTGAATCCTTTCCTAGTAATGCAAAAAGAGCCTGTTAGCAGCACAGGTCTGCAATTTCTGGATATCAGCTGTCATTTGTTTTTAATTTCGTTTTTGTCATGTTTATGTGACAAGTTTTATAATGAAGTTTTGGGTTGGAAATAAAGTTGAAAATAAAAAGATGGTGCCTGGATCACTTTGGAGCCTCATTCTTTTTTTCGCCTGTAACTCTGGGATAACTGGGGCCAAAACAGGAGGCCTTAGATGACCACCCTCACCCAACACTTGGTTTTCTCTTAGGATCATTTGTTTGGGATCCTCCTGGACACAGGGAATCCGAGGGCGAACCCGGAGCCTGCCAACCGCTGCTTGAGTCGAGGCTCTTGGTAGTCAGAGCTGGAACGGGTGAGTTGAGGGTCCAAATCACAGATAATGGCTGTGTATTTAACATTTGATGTTTGAGAAAATAGAGAAATGATCAGAACTATCGTAGATTCAGTAAGACTTTCAGATGGATTTGTATTAATCACAAAAGCATCTGTACATTTGACAGTATGTGTGACAGCACTTGTGTGTCAGCGAGATGAGGTCGGACACTCATGTCTGCATCGCTTCCCAGAGTGACCAGCAGCGCGGGGTGGGTGTGTCAGAATATGCCCCGCCACAAGCAGGTTAAAATATCACATCGTGTGATTCTTAGCTGGATCTTTACTTTTGTACTGTTGGGAGGAAAGGCTTGGTGTGCTGGCATTCTCCATAATCATGGACTGTTGTAGTAAATCATGGGGAAACCTAAAACTGTTAGCAAATGAATTGGAACAAACAGGATCCCACCTTGTGTCTTTTGTTAAAATCCTGTACTTTATCATGTTCTTACTGATTCCTCAATGACAGGGACGAGGTCTTTATAATTCTTTTCTATAGTGCAGTGTGCAATTAGGCTCTTAGTGTATGTGGTTTTTTTTATGATGTTACTTTTAGACAGTACAATTTCTTAGACATAAAATTAAGTAGATGTTGGGGCCTGCCTGGGGGCATTGTGGTTAAGTTCACATACTCTGCTTCAGCAGCCCAGGGTTTGCAGGTTCAGATCCCTAGTGTGGACCTGCACACCACTCAAGCCATGCTGTGGTGGTGTCCCATATATAAAATAGAGGAGGACTGGCACAGATGTTAGCTCAGGGCCAGTCTTCCTCAGCAAAAAGAGGAAGATTGGCAACGGATGTTAGCTCAGGGCCAGTCTTCCTCACACACACACACAAAAGTCCATGTTAATATTTTGTTCACGGCTGTTATACGATCTAGTTCTGGGTATGAGCCCCCCCACCCCCCAGAGAGGATGGAGTGTTGATTTTCATTGGTGGACACATGGGATGTGTTTTCTGCCAGTGGGCCCATTGCCAAGATAAAGTGACAATGACTGTGGCTTTGAATCCTAGTTCCGCTCCCTCTCAGCGATGTGAGCTTGGGCAGGTAACTTGGTCTCTCGGAGCACCAGTTTCCTCCTGTATAACGTCTGGCTGATAGACCACATAGTACATAGATGGTTTGAGGATGTTACGGGAGTTCTTAGTGCTCAACATAGTGCTCAGTAGTGAAAATCCTCCCTACAGAAACATTTTGATATTAATCCAGTTTGCTGAGTTCTCAGGATTGGTTGTTAGGTGGGAAGAGAAGTTCTTGTGAAGTCAGCAAGACTGCGTTTCTCTAAGGGGAGAGGACCCTCAGCTGTCTCAGAAGTCTCCAGTCAGGCCGGCTGTGTCGTGTTCTCTGTTTGCTCAGAGCAGCTGGAGAAAGTTCCGAAGACCTGCTCTTCACGTGTGTATTTGATGGGTGTGACTGCAGAAGTCAGTGATTGGGGTCAGAAAGTTCATAAAAACATGGCCTGCACCTGGCCAGGCACAGTGGTTTCACTGCTGTGTGTGTCCCAGGACAGCGGTCACCTGAGCTGGGGCCCAGCGCCAGACACTGATCAGAATAAAAAGCAGCCGGAAGGTTCTGTGCGCGTGGCAGTGTGCACGGACAGGTGGAAGAAGGAGACTGCACCTGTCAGATCTGGCTGGACACACACATGTTTTTATGAAGGGTGTGGACTACACGTGAATGTCTTGAAAGGTAAATCTGATTAGAGTCAAAAATTAAATGGTTTGGGCTGGAAGTTTATTTTTCGTTCTCCTCACACAGCAGTGCGACCTGCATTGTGATCCAGTGACTAGGAGGTTTCCTTGTGGATAAGTACACTGATGTGAAAAAGTTTGAGGGTGAGCCAGTAGTTGTCAAAATTCTTGACCTCTCAGGTGTCTGATAAACTGGACATTCAAAAGTATAGAGTTCTGAGTCAGTCTGGTCAGAAGCATCTGGTCGTTCAGTAGAAATCTTAAAAAGAAAAATCCAATAGTCAAATTGCATAGTTCAAACCAGTACCTCACATTTTCTATATGCTAGATTTGGGGGATTTGTTATGAATTAAATACATTTAAGGTTAGGTGGTTATGTAACTGCATATGGAAATTATGCCTGGAGAATTTTAATGAGTAATTATCAAGGCTTTATAGTACATACTCTTGAGAAACAACATTGGATGCAGGTATAGCATATTTTTAGACTTTAGCAACATTTTGGGCTATTTTCACTGTTGTTTGCTGTCTGAAGTATATGAGCAAATTTCCCTGGTGAAATCACAGGGAATGGGGACTACAAGAATGGTTCATGTCACCGAGGGAAAGCTTGGAGGTGTAAGATGTCGTGATAAACATTTGGGTGGTTACCTTTGTTGGCAAGAAGTATATTTCAGGAAAATCACAGCACATCTCATGGGGCAGCGATTCTTCTAGTATTTTTTCTTCATGATTCCACCTCGCCCCCTCGATGAATAAACCAAAAACACGAACTCCAGTGTCAGGGGGGTCTGTGCCCTAAAGTCAAGGAAAGGCAGTGTCAGTGGGTTCCTGGGCAGGATGCTCCATCTGGAGCTCAGGCCCGGAGGGGGTGCTCCCCAAGGTCTAAGGCGAGAACTTTGTCCTGCAGCTTGTAGACTTTGATGATGAGCCTGGAATGGAAGCACTTCCAACACCTCAAAACTCCAAATTTCTACCAGTATATTCCTTAGCCCAGAAGAGAGCAAGAATAATCACAAAAGGAGTCAAAATACACTGCGCTCAGATTTTGTCACCTGCTTCTACCATTGTGGCTACAACTATACATGTAGGCTCTGGAAATTTAAAAAGTCTAAGAAGGGTTCCATATCATGTCTTTGAATGATACGAAAAAGGCTAAGTGAATTTCTGATAAGTTTTGTGAAGTAGAAAATGTAGTTGCCAGCAGTTCCCTCTCCGGTGACTCCAGCTGTGCCTGGGGTGGGCTTGGAAAGCAGTGTGCAGCCCCGCACGTATGTGGAGGGCTGGGTGGCCCTGCACGAGGCCCCCAGGAGGGCTCTGGCTTCTCTGACTGGGCAGGTCCCTGGGAGAAGGATGGGCACAGCTGTCTGAGCCCACCCTCCAGGCAGCCTGGTCCTTGGGGCCCTGGGCTAGCGCGTTTGCCCGTAAGCTGCAACGTGGAACGGCTGAGCTGCAGTGTGGAGCAGCAGAGCTGTGCTCACCAACGCTTGCTGAGCTCTGCACTCTGGGAACTTGTCTGTACCTGGAGGTGCAACCTGAACTCATATAAAGCACCTGGTATTTTGACTTATTCTTATAAGAATAAATGAGACTGACTCAGTCTTATAAAAGACTGACTGGGATTGCTTTGTATAATAACTCTTGCTTCTCTTTGACTTTTATGTAAATCCAAAGTTCCATATGCTGCATTTGCTCTGGGATTGTCCTTTCATGTAAGTCTTGGAAGAAGTCAATCTAAGGCATTTGACAATGTGGCTTCCATTTATACTTGACTACAGTGTACAGCGGTCTTTCCTCCCAAAACTCACATTTTAGGTAATTCGTAAACAGCTCATCTTGGAGACATTTAACTCTCCAAAGAGCCACTCAGAATAAATGTAAGGACTCTTACTTCACTTAACCTGAAGCAGATCCTTGGTATACAGCAGAATAACCGAGAACATCTGATGGGAGGTTGAAGACAAAAGTCAAAGCTGGGAGGTCAGTACATACCCCCTTCTCTTCCCCTGTGCAGCCTGGGAAAAGGCCCCAGCGAACACCTGCTTCTCTGTAGCCTCTGCCGGGCCAACAGGCCGTGTCGGAAGAGGTTACAATGGGCTGTAGAGTCAACTTCACTTGGGTCAAAGCTTATGATCTGAGCTCTGTGATCTGGAGAAGGCCCTTCCCCCTCTTTGAACTTTAGTTTCCTGAGCTATAAAATGAGGGTAATTTTTGAGGATTAAATCATGCAGATAAAGAGCTTAGCATAGTGTCTGGCACACAGTAGGTGCTCAGAAATGTTGACCAATAAGCATCAGGGCCGTGATTACTGAGAGACTGATTTTCTGGAGGGCAAGAGCCTGATTCTGTTTGTCTCTGAACTTCCAACACCCAGCACGGTTCTGGACACACATAGATTTTTTCTGGTGTACAAGACAATGACTGAATATATGTATATATTGTAAAATCATCCCCACAACAAGTATAGCTAACATTCGTCACCATACATAGTTACAATTTCTTTTCTTATGATGAGAACTTTTAAGATCTACTCTCTTAGCAACTTTCAACTATAGAACACAGTATTATTAACAATAGTCACCATGCTGTACATTACATCCCCAGGGCTTTTATAACTGCAAGTTGGGGCCTTTTGACCCCCTTCACCCATTTTGCTCACCCTCTACCTCCTGCTTCTGGCGACCACCAATCTGGGCTCTGTATCTATGAGGTTTTGTTTTGTTTTGTTTTTTAGATTCCACTTATAAGTGAGATCATGCAGTATTTGTCTTTCTCTGACTTATTTCACTTAGCATAATGCCCTCAAGTTCCATCCTTGTTGTCACAAATGGCAGCATTTTCTCCTTTTTTATGGCTGGATAATATTCCATTATATATTAGAAAGTAGATACTAAGAGTTCTCATCACAAGGCAAAAAACTTTTTTTTTCTTTATTTCTATATGAGTTGATGGATATTAACCAAAATTATTGTGGTAATCATTTCACAATATATGTGAGCCAAATTATTATGCTGTACACCTTAAACTTATACAGTGCTTTATGTCAGTTATATCTCAATAAAACTGGAAACAATATTCCATTGTGTGTGTGTATATAAATATATAAATATATATACCCCCCCCCCCCACATCTTCATCCATTCATCCATCGATGGGCACTTGGGTTGCTTCCATGTCTTGGCTACTGTGAATAATGCTGCAGTGAACATGAGGGTGCAGGTACCTTTTTGGGTTACTGTTTTCTTCAGATAAATACCCAGAAGTGGGATTCCTGGATCATACAGTAGTTCTATTTTTAATTTTTTGAGGAACCTTTATATTGTTTTCCATAGTGGCTGCACCAACTTACACTCCCACCAACAGTGTGTACAAAGGTTCCCTTTCTCCACTTCCTCCCCAACACTTATTTCATGTCTTTTTGATAATAGCCATTCTAACCGTGATATCTCACTGTGGTTTTGATTTGCATTTCCCTAATAATTAGTGATGTGGAGCATCTTTTCATGTACCTGTTGGCCATCTGTATGTATTCTTTCAAAAAATGTCTATTTAGATCCTCTGCCTTTGTGTGTGTGTGTGTGTGTGTGTGTGTGTGTGTGAGGAAGATTGGCCCTGAGCTAACATCTGTTGTCAATCTTCCTCTTTTTGCTTGAGGAAGATTGTCACTGAGCTAACATCTGTGCCAGTCTTCCTCTATTTTGTGTGTAGGATGCCGCTGCAGTGTGGCTTGATGAGCAGTGTGTAGGTCCACACCCAGGATCTGACCCTGCGAACCCTGGGCTGCGGAAGCACAGTGTGTGAACTTAACCGCTACACCACCGGGCCAGCCTCCTCTGCCCATTTTTCAATCAGATTGTTTTTTTTTGCTATTGAGTTGTATGAGTCAAACACATATTTTTAAGTGACTAAATTAATAAACAAATTGAATAAATTTCAAGTTTAAAACACACCTGAAATTTAAGTTTCTTTCACTTCAGCATCCTTGCCAAATCATCACTTAATTTCTCCTAAACACCCAGTGACAGGGAATTCCCCATCCACAAAAGGACATTCCATCATCACTGGCGATTTAGCCCAAGTGAGTGCCCTCTCTGCTGAATGAGTCTTTCCCTTGGAGCTCCCACTCCTTGGAGTTGTACTTCTAGTAGAGTTAGAGTCTGGTTCTTCATGTGCCCCATCTTGAAATACTTCTTTTCTCCTCAGAGTCATCAATAGAATAAATTTCCCCAGTTCCATCCTTCTCCCAATATGGTTTCCGACCCTCAGTGATCTGGATGTTCTCTGAGTCATCTCCAAGTGCAGTCTGATGAGTGCTGAGCAGAGGACCAGCACGGACCGAGAGGCCAGACCATGCATGAGTGCTGGCCTCCTCCCCCAGATCCCAGGAGACAGAATGGGCATTTTAAAAAGAATAATTCATAACAGCACTGGAAAACAGGAAGTATTCCCCAGGGATCAGAAATTATGAGACTCCCTAAAAGATGGAAGACAGATTGATTAAGGAAACTACAGTCAATAATATGCACGGTAAAAAGCAAAACAACAACAAACTGCACACACAACAACAAAAAGCCCACAGGCTAATCTCATGTACGTATATTGATGGAAAAATCTAAAATAAGATATTATAATTAATATGATTCTACCTTAGGAAATCCTTTAATATAATTAATCATATTGATAAAGGTGAAAAATCACATGATTCTCTCCACAGATGTTGAAAAGATCTTTCATCACATTTAGCTTCCATTTTACATTTAAGAAATATTAATAAAGTAAGAATATACCTAATAACAAAATAAACTCCAGACAGATCTATCTGTTCAATCCACCATATTAAGATGACAAAGGATAAAAACTATCTCATTATAACAATAGGTGCAGAAAAAGCATTTAATATACTCAATACCTATTTATGATAAAAAAAAAAAACCTCAGCAAACTTGAAATAGGAGGAAATTTTCTTCATCTACAAAAAACCTATAACTGCCAGAACATGATGAAATAGTAAACACTGTTCTCTGAGTTTTAGGAAGAAGACAAAGATTACTATTATCAACTCTTCCACTGAACATTGTACCGGAAATAAATTAATGTTCTAAATAATAAAACTAAATAAATGTTGAGTTAAATTTATGCTATAGAAATTTTAAAAGATCTAAATAAATATTCATGATTGAAAGTCTCAATATTGTTAAGAAGTCAATTTTCCAAAAATTAAGACAACTTTAAAGAAAAACAGCAAAGTTGAAGGACTTTATACTACCAGATAATGATTATTATACACTACAGTAATTAAAAGAGTGTGGTGCTGGCACAAAGATAGACAAATAAATCAATGAAACAAAACTGAGATTCTAGAAACAGGCCCAGCATGTACAATTACTTGATTGATGACAGAGGTGAAGTAGGATGAGGATGGCCATTCAATAAAAAAGAAATGGTGCTAAGTCAGCTGGATACTCATACGGAAAAAAACAACCTTTGACCCAACCTCACTGCACTCAAACTCAATTCTATGTGGATCATAGACCTAACTGTGAAAGGCAAAGCAATATAGCTTCTGGAAGATAACGTAAGAGAATATTTTCATGACCTTGGGATAGGCAAAGATTTCTTTAAAAGAACACAAAAAATCACTAACACCAGAAGAAAAGATGGATTCACTGAATTTCATTAAAACAAAGAAAAGAGTCACCATTAAGAAAGTAAAAAGGAAAGCCATATACTGGGAGAAGATACCTCCAGTATACATGTCAATATCTGACAAAGGACTTATATCCAGAATATATAAAGAACTCCTACAAATCAATAAGAAAAAACCAGCCCAATGAAAAAAGTGGGCAAAAGACTCAAACAGGAATTTCACAACAGAGGATGTTCAGATGTCAATAAGCATATTAAATGGTGCTCGACTTCATTAGTCATCAAAGAAATGCAAATTAAAACCATAAAGAGATACCAATATATACCCATCAGAATGACTAAAATTAAAAAACTAATGATACCAAAGTGCTGGCAAGATGTGGAACAATCATACATGACTGGTGGGTCTGTAGATTGGTATGACCACTTTGGAAAACTATTTGGCAGTATTTACGCCAAAGCTAATCATAGAACTATCCATTAAATTCCCCCCATTAAACTCCCAGGTATATAGCCAAGAGAAATGAGTATTTATGTCCATCAAAAGACATATACAATAATATTAAAGTAGTTGTAATAATAACAGTGCCAAATAGAAAACAACCCAAATGTCCATCTGTTGGAGTATAGATAAGATAAACTATGGTATATTAATACAACAGTGTACTACAGAGCAACCAAAAAGCACAATTACTATATACAAAATAGGGATGAATCTCACAGATTTAGTGTTAAGCAAAAAAAGCCAGATCCAAAATAGTATATCCTGAATAATCTCTTCATAGGAAGTTCAAGATAGGAAAAGCAGTCGAGGATGATAAAAGCCAGAATAGTGGTTACCCTTGAGGGGGCGTTAACTAGGAGGGCACATGAGGGAGCCTTCTGGGGTGCTGACAACAGTTGTTTAGGGCTTGATCTGAGTGGTTGAGTGGAGTACTTAAGATTTGTGTCCTTTATTCCATGTATGTTATACCTCAGTGGAAGTAAACAAAAAGAAGCTAGTAAGAGAGTAATAAAATAAACCCAAAGAAAGCAGAAGGAAGGAACTAAAAAGGTAAACAGAAATTAAAGGAAAGCAAGCAGACAGAAAACACCATTAGAGTTGATTAATAAAGGCAAAATTTGGTGTATTTGAAAGAGTAAATGTAATAGACAAACTTAGCCAGTTTAAATTAGAAAAAAAATTAGAAATGAATAAAAGGATGTGTAATACAGACTTTGGCTGGCCTTTGTCCCTGGTTCCTGGGAAGTGACCTCTAAACCCTTGGAATTTGTTATTGGTGGTGGGCTCTTGGGACCACCCCTGAAGGTTTATGCTAACGAGGTGACTCATGGTGGTGTCCAGATAGTTTATGCTAATGAGACGACTCAGGATAGGGGCTGCCTATGCCCGAAAGAGCAAGCATTAGATCAGAGGGTTGGGACAGTGAGCCAAGTGATATCAGCCTAAGCTCTGGGGATGGGAGAAGACTGGAGATTGTTCACCCATGTGGGTGATGATTCAATCAAACACGGCTATGCAATGAAACCCCAATCAAAAACTGAACACTGAAGCTTGGGTGAGCTTCCTGGGTTGGCAATACGTCATACACACATTGCTACACATCCTCGCCAGCAGGGTAACACATCCCTGAGGACACAGATGCTTTGTGCTTGGAGCCCTCCCAGTGCTAGACTCTGCCCTGTGTATCTCTTCCTTTGGCTGGTTCTGATTTGTATCCTTTTGCTATAATAAAACTCTGATTGTAACTACAGTGCTTTCCTGAAGTTCTCTGAGTCTTTCTAGCAAATTATTAAACCTGAGGGAGGTTTTGGGAGACCCCCAAACTTGCAGGTAGTGTCAGAACTGTGCCCTTAGCCTCAAGTTTGGCTAACCCCAGGTAGAGGGCTAACTACAAAGAGTAAGCTGTAGGGCTTTAAAAGTCCTATTCACAATAGTAACATTTATAAAACACTTAGAAAAACAATCTAACAATGATTTTCTAAGACCACCGTGAAGAAAACAAAACTTACTAAAGGACATACATGACCTGAATAAATGGAAAGATGAACCATGTTTCTATACGGAAAACTCAATATTAAAAAGATAGCAACTCTTCCCCCACATTTATACGTAAATGTACTGCAAACTGATCAAAATCCCAACAGTTGTTTAAAAAAATGAAATGTGATAGGCATATTCTCAAATTCATCTAGAAGAGAAAGTGTGCAAAAGTCAAGATAGTTTTTAAAAGGAACAATGAGTTTATGGATTGGAAGACAACACTGATATCAATACTGCCTAAAGATCTACAGATTCAATGCAATACCTATCAAAATCCCAATGACATGTTTTGTAGAAATCTATCCTAAAATTTATATGGAATCTCAAGGACAACTGAATAAACAAAACAATCTCGAAGAACAAAGTTTGAGGTCTTACACTTCCTGATTTCAAAGCTTATTACAAATTTGTTTTGTTAATCAAAACAGTGTGTATTTGGCATAAAGACAGACATATAGAATAATGGAACAGAACAGAGAGCCCAGAAATAAACACACATATATGCTTAAATGATTTACAAGGGTGCCAAGATATTCAATGGGGAAAGAACAGTCTCTTCAACAAATGGTGTTGGAGAAATTGGATATCAACATACAACATGGACCATTACTTTACACTGTATACAAAAATTAACCCCAAATGGATCAAAGACCTAAACTTAAGAGCTAAACTATAAAACTCAGAAGAAAACACAGGGGAAAAGCTTTATGACATTGGATGTGTTAATGATTTCCTGGATATGACACCAAATGCACAGACAACGAAAGAAAAAATAGGTAAATTGGGATACATCAAAAACTTTTGGACATCAAAGGATACTATCAACAGAATGAAGAGACAACACACCAGTTGGGAGAAACTATTTGCAAATAATACATCTGATAAGGGATTAACATCCAGAATACATAAGGAACTCCTGCAATTCAACAACAACAAAATCCTGTTTAGGAAATGCGTAAAGGACTTGAACAGACATTGATCCAAAGTAGATATACAAATGGCCAATAAGCACATGAAAAGGTGTTCAATATCAATAGCCATTAGAGAAATGTAAATCAAAACCACAGTAAGATACCACTTCACATCCATTGAGATGGCTACTATCAAAAACCAGAAAAATAAACAAGTATTGGTGAGGATGTGGAGAAATCAGAACCCTTGTGCACTGTTGATGGGAATTAAAATGGTGCAGGCACTATGGAAAATAGAATGGCATTTCTTTAACAAATTTAACAGAATTGCCATATGATCCAAGAATTTCACTCCTAGATATATAACCAAAAGAAGTGAAAGCAGGGACTCAAACAGATATTTGTACAGCCATGTTCATAGCAGCACTGTTCACAATTGCCAAAAGATGGAAACAGCACAAGTGTCCACTGACATGAATGGATGAACACAATGTGGTGTTACAGACTGAATGTTTGTGTCACCAGCCAAAGTCGTGTGTTGAAGTCCTATCACCCAGTGTGGCTGTATACAGAGATGGGGCCTCTAATGAACTAATTAAGGTTAAATGAAGTCATATGGGTGGGGTCCTGATCTGATAGGACAACGTCCTCACAAGAGGAGGCCTGAGAGCTCTCTCTCTCCATGCACACGGAGGAAAGGCCAGTGAGGAGAGAGCAGAAGGTGGCTGCCTGGAAGCAGGAAGAGTGCTCTCAGCTGGCGCCCTCATCTCAGATTTCCATCCTCCAGAATTATTAGAAAATAAATTTCTGCCGTTTAGGCCATCCCGTTGGTGGTGTTTTGTTATGGCAGCCTGAGCTAAGACGTGGTATATACAGACAATGAAATATTATTCAGTCTTAAAAACGAAGGAAATCCTGTCGCATGCTACCCCATAGAAGAACCCTGGAGAAATCATGCTATGTTAAATACGCCAGTCACAAAAGGACAAATACTATGATTCCATTCACGTCAGGTTCCTATAGTAGTGAGGTTCATAGAGATGAATAGTAGAGCGCTGGTTGGGATGGCTGGAATGGGGAGTAAGTGTTTAATGGGCACAGAGTTTCAGTTTGGGAAGATGAAAGAGTTCTGGAGACGGATGATGGTGATGGTTGCACAACACTGTGAATGTGCTTAATGTCACTGAACTATACACTTAAAAATAGTTCAAATGGTAAATTTTATGTTATGTATATTTTGCCATAATAAAAAATGGAAAAAAGTAATAAAACAAAAAGTTGATTTAAAAAAAAGGAAAAATGAGGACTGACTTGCTCTACCAAGTGTCCACACATAACTTTAAAACCTCTTGACCTGTGGGGTGCTGGTCCTGGAGTAGAAAAATAGATTCCTAGAACAGATTGGAATGTAGTGAACAACGGCGGCCCTTCAAATCAGGGGGCAATGGGGGGAGAGTGACAGCCCTGGGGTGTGCCCCCACCGCAGCTGCCTCCTCAGGTCATTCTCGGCGCCTTTGCTGAGGGCCCCGAGGGTCACTGCAGGCTTGTGGCGGGGTGGGTTCTGCTGGGAACCTGGCTGAGCTCTGGAATGAGCACGTCCCTGGTGGCAGGCAGCCGAGCTGTGAGCAGCCATGAGGAGGTGTGCCCCACTGATTTGAAATATCACCTTTAATCCTGATCTCAGCAGCATTCAGTCTTCATTTATAACAGGGGATAGTTATAAAGTTCATTTATTGTATTTATTTAAATCTTTTATTCCTTGAATTTATTTATAATTCTATCTGCTACAGAAAGAGTGGGAGAGATGAAGTTTGGTGGCATTTGGACTTGAAGGGGGACTGTGCCTTGTCTATGCTGCCTGTCTGGTCCCTGGCACGTGGCAAGTGCTGAACAAGTTTGTTGAAGGAATGACTGACTGACAGAGGGAAAGAATGAATGATGGCTCTTTCCAAGCTTGTAAGTGCTCCAGTACCTTAAAGGCTCTCCTGACTATGCTGAGCTTCTTCTGGACGCTGGTGGAGAACTCCTCATCTTCCACGTCAGTGGCGTCAGAGCTCACATGGTGGGTAAAGCCGAGGGCGTCTATCGAGATTCCTTGGGACCTTCCATGGTCTTGAAGCACAGCAGCGAGGAAGGCTTTGGAGAAAACACACACCGACAAGTTCCTAGTGATCTCAGGGATTCAGGGCTGTGCACTTCCCAAAGTTTCTTGGGGTTAGCAACATGGATGTCTCACGGGGAGGGAAGAGTGGAGAAGAAAGGGAGTCAGGAAACGCAAGAGCTGGGCGGTAGGAGAGCGGAGATCCAGCCGCCTCACTGGGGCCTTGGTGATGTTGCTCTGGCCAGCCGGGTGAGCCTCCTGGGGAATGTGGGCTGCTTTTGGAGGTCCATTGCCCCTCCTGTACTCATTCTGGGTGTAGAGGGGCTATAAACTCTGGCACCGTATCTACTTCTGACCCAGTTTTGGCTGATCAGAGTACCTCAGACTCCTGGCAACAAAATGGGTCCCAGGGGCAGTACAAGGCTCAAGTGTGTCAGAGTCTTTCTCAGGAAATGACATGGACATTCGGGAAAGGAAGTCTCTTTTCTCCTCTGGAGTTGTTAAGCTGTTTGTGGCCATTTTTTCCCTTGCTTGCATGGAGAAAGGCCATGTGCAGCAGGAAAAAAAATGAGACCAAGATAGAGTGAAAACAGCTAAGATATGAGGAGGCAGGCTGAGAGTGACACAGAAGACAGTGGACTACCTGGATTCAGCCATGCCTGAACCCGGAATCCCTTGACTTCCTTTCCATTTATATGAGCCTAGAACTTGCCCTATTTTGCTTAAGCAAGTTTGGATTGTGTTCTGTATCTTGATACCAAGATACCTAACACAAATCTTAATTGCTCTTCTTGCCACCAGCTCCTCTTTCCCTTGTGGAATCCATTCTGCATAAATTGTCAGTTTAGTAGCTTCGTCCTACTTCTTGATCATGTAATGCCCCTGCCCAGAATCTACCACACCAGTGCTCACAGACTGAATTTTAGTCTCCTTTCCTGGGCAATTAAAACCCTGCCCTATTGGCATGTCATGCCTACTCTGCTGCTATATGAAATATCCAGAGGACAATGCACCTGACTTGAGGTCTTTGCTCATGCCATCTGCCTTGGATGGTCTTTCCTAGATTTCCCTATAATTCTTCAAAGCCCGAGGAGCCGGCTCTACAGGCCCACCCAGGCAGAAGTGACCCTGCCCTCCTCTGTGCACCTCTCAGACAGTTGCAGGCTCCAGGAGACAAGACCTGGGTTTGACCACCTTTGTGCCTGTGGTAGTAGCCGTCACACTGTGGCCTTGTCTGAGGTGCCCAGTGACTGCTGACCACGGTCTCTGTCTAGCCCAGACATCTCTCCTGAGCTCCAGCCCCATATAACCAACTGCTTGCCAGACGTGGTGTTTGTATTCTCCGAACAGCTCAAACTTGACAAGACTATCATTTTATTCCTCATCAGCGTGCTCCTCTCCCTGTGTTCCCTGTTTCAGTAATGACAGCAGCATCCACCCATCTGTCCAAGCCACGAAGCTGTGAGTCATGTTTACCCCTTCCTCCCTCCCAGCCCATCCTCTCAAACATGGAGTCCAGTTGGTTCTGCTTCCTAAACATCCTTCTAGTCTTCTACCCCACTACCATTGTCCTACTCCAGGTCACACCAGCTCTTGCCTAGAGAACAAAGCAGACTCCAGCCTTGTGCTTTTCCAATCTGCCCCTGCCCTTCTTCTGTGCTGCAGCCATCAGATCATGACGTCCCTTGCCTGAAACATGCCAGTGGTCCCCACTACCGCTGGATGGAGTAGACTCCCTTAGTGCGTTTATCCAGCCCCTGGGAGCCTGCCCATGCCTATCTTCCCAGCTTTACCCTATGCCATCCTCTCTTTGTGAGTCTTTCACTCTGACCATAATGAACATTTGGTTTCTGTAATGTGCTTTTTTCTCTCTCACCTCTGGGCCTTTGAATGGTATTCTCTCTAATAAGGATGCTATTTCCAGGTTAGTGCAGAGGTCAGTTGTAAATTTTCAAGTCAGACAAGCTAAATTCAAATCTTGGTTCAGTCACTTACTAGCTGTGTGACTTTGGGCAGATTACTTAACTTTTCTGTGCCAAGGATTTCCTATTTGAAAATAGGGATAGTAATAGTAAGAAGTCTAAGAGATTGTAGTCCTTAGAACACAGCCTGGCACCCAGTAAGGTCTATGTAAGGGTGTGAATTGTTCTCTTTTTCTGTCCCCCTCTGGATAACACTTACCTGGTAGCATGCTTCAAGACTCATCTTAGAAGTTATTTCCTTGGTGCCCTTCCCTGACCCTTAGTTTAGGTCCCTCTGTTTTATGCTCCAAAAGTATTCATTCATTCATTCTTCAAATATTTATCCAGAGCTTTTGAGGTGCTGAGGGCTCTCAGGTGCTGGACACAACAGGGCGTGGAACCAGCCTGCTCCTGCCCGCACGGAGCTCACAGCCTCGGGCCGCCCTTTACGATTCCTGTTACACCCCCGACTGCACATCGTTGTAACACCTTCTGGTTGGATGTCTGTCTTTCCTGATGGGCATTTGTGCTGAGCAGGTGGGGCCCAGGACCCAGCCAACACTCATTCATTAATTCGTGTTAAATCAATAGATGAATGGAAATGGCTGAAGCGCAGAATAACGCCTTTGGGTAGGTGCCCATCTCCAGGAGTCCCCTCAAAATGTAGTGGCCTTTGGGAGGGAGCTGGTGTTGGCCTTTGACATCACAGAATCAATGGCCTAGAGATGAGCAAGTGAGACACTCGCCACGGTGCAGGCGAGGTCTGACAAGGATGGTCTATTTTGGTGTGTGAGGAGCTAGGGGGAGGGAGGGAGGTGGGTGGGGAGGGAGAAGAGAGACCGTTCTGGTGCATGTGAGAGCCCTGGTACCTGTAGGGGTGCAGGGGCTGTCTTTTGGGCCTCTCATCCTAAAGGGGAGGGAGAAAGAGAGAGTGGTGGTGGAGGGACTGGGTCCAAACTTACCTGAGCCGGGTGTGGGGCTGGCCCTGCTTCTCATGCTCACCTTGTGGAAAGAAGAAAGCTGGGAGCCAGTATCTTGCAGGAAATCCTTCAAGGAGATCACTCTTCTGATCAGCAGAGTCTTTGCGTTTTTGGCTAGATGATGGAACATGCTGCTTCCAAGTTGAGATAAATTTCATATACCTATTGGGAGGCAGACCACAGGTCGGGGTGGTTAAGGGCATAATAACTGCACGCTCTCCCAAGATCAGAGCAACTTCCTCCAGCCCCTTCTAGGTCCCTCCTTTCCTTTTCATCGCAAGCTCTCCCCACTCAGGACCCTTGTCCTGTGCCTTAATGGAAGCCAGCTATGGCTTTAAACCTCATGAGACCACACAGTGCTGGAAGGCCATGGATTTGGGTAACAAGGGATGTTGTTATTATGGCGGGAGTCCTGGCTGGGCCTTGCGGAGTCTTGTGGTTTGTTTTTGAGTTACTGACCTCTCTAAAGGTATATAGTAACACTCGCTTATAGTGAAATGGCACAAAGGCAGTTGGCACAGACTTTGGAACCAGATTTTCTGGGTTCAAATCTCAATGCTTCCACCTTCTACTTGTGCGAGCTTGGGCAAGTTACTTCCTATCTTTGTGCCTCAGTTTCCCCGTCTCTAGAATGAGGCTGATGATGAGTGATAGCAGGTACTTCCCATCACAGGTTACTATAGCATTAAGTGAGTGACAGAAACACACTGGGGCACTCAGCAAGTGGCAGCCACCCTCGAGCTTTTCAAATTATTTTGTATTATGTTTTAAACACATTTAAAAATTGCATGTAGCTAATTCTTATTTCTTTTCAAATTTCCCCCTGCTAGTTTCATGAGACACAGCGTAGAATAATGGAAAGAGAAATGTACTAGGTTCTGGTTCTGTCTGTCTTTCAGAGTCAAGTGAGCTTGGACGAGATTCTCAGCTTCTAGCTTTCCCTTTCCTCATCCTAAACGGAAGCTAAGAATTCTTCTCTAGCTTAATTCACATGTTGTTGTGAGAACCCAAAGAGGCCAAGCATGCGAGACTACGTTGTAAGTGGTTAGGCTCTAAGAAAAAGTCAGGGAGAAAGGTGAAGCGGCTTTCATCCATACCGATGATGTAGTGCAGTGTAAGCCATTTTGGCCCAGGTGTTGAAGAAATTCAGTCGCTGGATGAGATCATTGACCCAGGAACTCAGGGGCTTGCATGACTTGTAGGCGTGTCTCTGTGGGGATTAGAGACAGGCACATCGCCGTCATTAGATTTGTCTTTAAAGTGTACATTCAATGGTTTTTAGCATATTCATTGAGTTGTACAACTGTCACCACAATCAAGTTTAGAACATTCTCATCACTTCAAAACAAAACTCGCCACTCCCTTTAGCGTTCACTTCCTAAATCCCTGTCATACTCAGCCCTAGGCAAACTCGAATCTGCTTTCTGTCTTTACGGATTTGCCTATTCTGGATGTTTCATGTAAATGGAATGATATAATACGTGGTCTTTTGTGCCTTCTTTCACTTAGCATAATGTTTTCAAGGTTCATCCATGTTGTTGCACACACCAGTACTTCACTGTTTTTGATGGCCGAATAACATTCCATTGTATAATGTGTTTGTGTATCTATATATTTATATATCTACCACATTCTGTTTGTCCATTCATCAGAAATATTTTAGTTGTTTTCATTTTTTGGCTATTATGAATAATGCAGCTATGAACATTCATGACAAGTTTTTTTGTGGACATATGCTTTGATTTCTCTTGGGTATATACTTGGGAGTGAAACTGCTGGGTCAAACGGTAACTCTATGTTATTTTTTTGAGGAACTTACAGACTGTTCTCCAAAGTGGCTACAGCATTCTGCATTCCTATAAGTAACATATGAGGGTTCCAATTTCTCCATATCCTTGCAATGTTTGTTATTATCTGTCTTTTTGATTCTATCCATCCTAGTGGGTGTGAAATTGTCTCTCATTGTGGTTTTGATTAGCATATCCCTGGTGACGAATGATGTTGAGCACCTTTTCACATGTCTATATAAGTTTTTAATTTGGTATAGGATTCAGGGTTTTGGGAAGAGCTGGCGCAGACTATAAAGGGAGAATTTAACTTCTGGAGCAAAGGTTTTTGTGTCCAATCTCATGCTTATCTTTTAAACAATCCTTGTTAATTTCCTACTCTGTACTTCCAGAACTTCATGGCTGATTTTATTCATGTTCTAAGAAATTTTGTTTTTACAAATTGATTTTCTGCTTAAGGCCATGATCCAGCAATCATTTCATCTTTTTGTTTTGTTTTTATTTTTTAATTTAAAAATGTCATTCAATTTTGTTCTGCTTATAAAAGCAATATATTCTCATTGTGGAAATATGAAAATATAGAAAAATATAAGGCAGAAATAGAAGTCACTCATAATTCTATCACTCAGAGGAAATCTGTTATTTTTGTATATTTTCCTCCAGTTCTCTCTCTCTCTCTCTATATATATACACACACATACATACACACAGAGTTGGTTCTCCTTATTTGCGGTAGTTATGTTCTGTAAAGTTGTCATGAACACTGCATCAGTGAATACTGAACCATTGTTCCTGCTCATATTTTTGTCAACCAATCAACACATAATCTTGTTTAATGTGTGTTTGTGTTTAAAGACATCTTATCTGTTTATTGTTGATTCATTAACATTGCACTCATGGCCAACAGCTCTATAGTTCATGAGTGAACAAAGCTTATCCATTTTCTCCATAAGGCACTTCACAGAATTCTTGTGCATAGGAATACTAGACAACATTTCAGCATTATGTTTGGGAGCCATTTTAAACAGTGAAATGACCAAGAAAAAACAGAAAAATGTAAAAAAGCTGGCACTAAATAAACAGTGAAAAGAACACTTGTCTACACTAGGAGGGCTGGAACAAGAGGGCGGAGTGTCACCTGCTTTGATCTCAGCTAGGAATGTGTACAGAGGGGGACTCAAACTTTTCACCACTTGCACATGTGTGCGAATGGCCACAAAAGCACTGTGACTGTAGATTTGGGGTTACAAAAAAATTTTTCAGGTAGGCAAATTCACAAAAATGTAATCCACAAATAATGAGGGTTGACTCTGTGTGTGTGTGTGTGTGTGTGTAGCTTCATTGTTATTTATGAGCATCATCCTCATGATGCTTGTAGCTGTAGCTCATTAACTTTCTCTACTGTATAGTCTATTGGATGAATATACCATATATTTATCCATTCTATTGTGAATGACACAACTGAGTTGTTTTCAGTACTTTACCATTTTAAACAATGATCTGAATATTTTTATACGTGTCTCTTGATACCCATGTGCAAGGGTTTACATACTTATTATATAGCTGAGATCATACTGTATATGCAATTTGAATGTTTAAAAAGTTCTTTATTCACAAAACAATATAATGAGCATTTCTCCCTCCTCTACTACTGTGGAAGTTATTCGATTTATTTCAGTTGTTTTAGTGGTTACTCTAAAAATTATAGCATGCATACTTAATTTGTCAAAGACTAAAGGTCAATATTAATTTTAACCTCCTCCTTGATAATACAAGACCCAAAGTTTCCATATACTCCCTGACCCTGGCTTAGGTGTTATTGTTGATTGTTTTTATTCTCAGTCTTTCCATTTCAAATTGTTAAACATTCTATCCTTCTTTATCGTGGACATTAGTATTGCTTTATTTTTGTCAGAATTTATTCACTACCTCATTTACCACTTTTTCCCTCTTCATTCCTTCTCTCATTTCAGAGCTTCCATTTCTTATCTTTCCTTCTGCCTGAAGTACATCATTTAGAGTTTCCATTAGCATTTGCTAAGCCTGAATTCTCTGTCTTTTCTCTTTTTGGTCTGTTTTATTTCATCCTCATTTTTGAAACAAAAGTTTTATATTTACAGTTTTGGTTTAACAGTTCATTTCTTTAAACATAGTGAAGATACCATTTCCACTCCCTTGAAAGTTACCTTTTTTCCCCCAGCTGCCCTTAAGGTTTTTCTTAGATTTTCTGCAGTTTTATTAAGATGTGTCTATGAGTAAGTTAAAAAATTTTTTTTATTTTGCTTGGGATTTACTGAATTTCTGACATCTATCAATTCTGGAAAATTCTCAGATCTTATCCCTTTAATTATTACCTCTGCTTTATCCTCTCCTCTCCCTCTGAACTTCAATTAAACTTATGTTGGACCTTCTGACTTTTCCCTCCGTGAATCTTAACAGCTCTTTCTTGAGTTTCCATTCTTTTGTCTCTTTGGGCTACCTTCTGAATACGTTCTTCTGATCTATTCTCTGGTTTACTAATTCTCTTTTCAGCTATGTCCAATCTCTTGCCAAAGCTGTCCACGGAGTTTTAAAATTTATTTAATGTATTTCTCATTTCTGGATTCTTATTCAAATCTGCTCTGTCATTTTTAATAATTTCTTGTTCCCTGAAAAATATGTGGTTTGTTTAAATCTCTTTATTCCTTTAAACATAGTAAGTATTTTGTTGTAATCTATGTCTGATAATTCACATATCTGACATTTTTGGGTCAGTTTGTACTATTGTTATTTCTGCTGCAGTTCTCACTCATGGTGCCTTGTTTTTGTGTATGCTTGGCTATTTTTAACTGATTGCTCATTCTCCTTGCAAAATATTTGTGAGATTCCCTGAGGCTCAGAAGGAAAGTTTCTTCTCCCAGAGAGACTTTGTGATCGCTTTTCCAAGCGTACTTTACACTAAATCTGGGCTGCAAATCCTTTAAAGGGGGACTTTGTAGTTTACCATGGCTCAGGAACAGGTTTTCTTTTCTCCCCTCTTCCCCCTACCTCACGTTCTTTTTTGTGCAAAGGGAACTCTCTCTTGCAGACCCCTGGGGGGGGTGGGGTTGAGGCTTACTTCTGGCTCACCTTTCATATGAGCATGTGTATGTGTGTTATTTCTCAGACACCTCTTGGGGTGGGCCTTGGGATTGGCTTTTTCCCCTCCCCCACAAAAAAACCCCAAAACTGAACCGCCCTTTTGTTAGGATTAGCAAATACTCTCAGGGAAAAACAATTGGTGTGCTCCCTTTATATTTTCTTGCTTTGAGTTTTGGCCTGTTAATTCTTCACTACATTTCAGCTCTTTGATGCATTTGGTAATATTAAAAGTTTTCAATCAGGCAGTTCTAGTTGCTTTCATTGAGAAGTTGGTCCTATTAAGCTACCTTGCCATTACTGGAAAAAGAAGCTCATACTTTCTTTGGAAACATTTGAAATTTTATACTATTTAAAAATCATGAATATGACAAAAAAATCAAAATAGTACAATCAGATACAATGACACATAAAATGTAACATCAAAGCCTATTTCCCCACAAAGACCCTCAAGTCTCCCTCATAAGGTAACTATTGTTAACAGTTGTTGGTGCGTTTTCTTCCAAAAGTTTAATTTGGATTTCTTGAATCTAAAGAATACAGGTGTTTTTATAAGCACATATATGCATGACAACCACATATGTTTTATATAAGTGTATATATATATGTATATGTTTTTATGATCTTTAAAAATGATGTATTTTTCTAAAACTTTAAAAAAAATTTAACATCTTAGAGATCTTTCCATGTCAGCACATACCTCACTATTTAGATATATCATAATTTTCCAACCAGATTCCTATCAATACATATTCAAGCTGTTTTCAGCTTTGTGCAATTATAAACAGTTGTGTGATAAACACCTCTTAGATAAATTTATTTAAGAGGCATTCCCAAATTGCCCCCTAGAGGTTTTATTAATATATTCTCACACCAAAAGTATGTCAGCAAATTTCAATGCTTAGGTAATATTTCATCGTGTGCACACACCATGGTAAACTTATCCTGTCCCGGGAACTGGTACATTTATTTCAATCAAGCAAGTAAATAATAAATAGGAAAGAATAATTGCTTACCTGCCACAATGTAGGCACTCTGGTATTAAGAAAAGAATCATAGATTTCCTCCAATTCTTGGGTGAGGATGATCTCTCCTTTTATAGCAAGCTGAAGATCTTTCAAGGATTTATGTATAACAAACAATAACTTATCAAATCGTTCAATTTCTAGGCTCAAAAAAGTTAGCATGGCACTATGGACAAGGGGATCATAGCCTAGGTTAAAAAAAGAGACAAAATTATTATATCCTTCAGATAAAATGAGGCTTTACATGGAGAAATGTAGGCTTTGGAAATTAAAGGAATTTCATGTGTCTAGACCAGGGATCAAAGCGCATTTTCTGCAAAAGGTCAGTTAGTAAATATTTTAGGCTTTGTGGGCCATTACTGTCTCTGTCACACCTACCCAGCTCTCCCACTGCAGTGTGAATGCAGCCATAGATAATATGGAAATAAATAAGCATGGCTGTATTCCAATACAGCTTTATTTGTGGGCACTCAAATTTGAATTTCATATAATATTTATGTGTCACAAACTACTATTCTTATTTTGATTTTTTCAACCATTAAAAGAGTAAAAACATTTTAGTTTGCAGGCTGTCCCAAAACAGACAATGGGCTGGATTTGGCCCGCAAGTCCGAGTTTGCCAACCGTTGATCTAAACTCAACAATAGTACTGTTTTGATAGACTACTGCCCAACATTTGGTTCCAAAATAAATCTTTTTTAAAGGGTTAAAATATGAGTGTTGAAAACTTAACTGGACAATTTACCACAGTCCGATACTTCAGCCCCTCAGAGCTGGGCCTGGAACCAACTCTGGACAACCAGGTTTGCTTGTCTCCTCTGGGCCTGCCCTCCCTCCCCTTAGTTCCTCAGGTCAAGACGTCTCCCATCAGAGGGCCCATCTAAACCTCATTGCCCAAAATGCTGTTCCAGAAGGCAGAGAGGCAAAAAGAAAAGAGAACTAGAAGCTCTTTAGAGTCTCTTCTCCTTTATGGTTTGCTACAATTATTATTTCTGCACATTTAGTCTTGGGGCCATGCCCCCACTCCCCCAAGCCCTACAGCATCACTTTCTTCTCTGATCCCCATCTCCCAACTTGGAGACAGAAAGGAGTAGTAGAGATTTAGCTTTTATCTCATCTCAGCCTTTCACCTCTGTGGTACCTCTGTGTGCCAGAGTCCATCCCTGAGGAGGCGGAGGTGAGGGAAAGAAGCTGAGGTCCCATGCTTACCTGTGAGACCTTTATAAAGTGACTCCCATGTGGGGCTTGACATGATGCACTTCAAGGTGCTTGGAGTTCCAGCACATTTTTCTTTCTCCACAGACAGTGGCAGCCGCTTTAGCATGTCAGATAGAATTTTCATCACCAGTTCGTCATTACTCTGCTCACGACTGCAAAAGAAATCAAGAGAAGAATGAGATACAGATCTGTCTAATCCAGGGGGTCCTCTGTTTAGGGCCATCTGGAGGTAAACACAGCTTCACAGAGTCACAGAACCATGATACAGAGACCGTGGAGACTTATAGAGACCAACAAGTTCATTTCATCTTACAGATGAGAAAACTGACCAACCCACTTTAGACATTTGCAAGGAAACAAGTATTTTTAAAGTTTTCTTCATAAAATATTCATCATCAGAAAGCATCTGCACTAAAGCTGGTGCTCCAGCACTCAAGCTGCAGGAGCTCTTTGTGATCCTTTTAAAGTTGAGGACAGCAGGGCTCAGGGTGGTGACAGGCGCTCCCTAAACAGTCAGTGGACAGTAGGGAGTGGCACACTCCTCTTCTGAGTTCCCTCTCTCTGTTACTCTACATACTGGTGGGGACTGTTTTTTCAATAAACGTTCCAGGTTGCACACAGCCAAATGGATGTCATCCTTCAAAGTAAGTGATAATCTGGAAGCTACAGCTATGGATTTAGTTCAGAGCCAGTTTACAACTCACATGAAGTCATATGTTTCCTTGCTTTGTTGTCACACTTTGTTTTCAGTGGAATTCATCCAAGGTGGCTTCAACTGATTCAAAAGATTGAAGGATTCCAAAAGTCAAACATCTTCAAAGGGCAAAGATTTGCTACCACTGAGGACAGTAGTTGAATGTGATAGATCTCTCAAGTCAAGTCTCACAGACAAGTTTCTAATACGTTTTGAGCAAAGCCAGCATAACTGCAATAATCATAGCCCCCCAAAATGACCAAAGGGACATTAATAAAGATATTTGGTAGGGTTATTAAAAGCATTCCCTTATAATAATCTCATCTCTTACTGGTGTATTTGTTGAATGCTGAAAGTACAGAATTAATCTTTAGAATTGCAGGGCCTGCAAGAAATTCAACCTGATATTCTGGGGACATACTGGAGAATTTCCGATTAAGTACTCTTCTCTCTCTATGTGTACAGCTTTCTTTCTCTGTCACAGATAGGATATATTCATTCTGTCAGTGAAGTGAGAGTTCAGTTCTCTTTATTTTGTGTCAGTGGAATGACTGTAGAAGATATGACTAAATAGTCACCCAAAGCTATAGCGAGAATCCAATCAGATGCCATTTTAACATGAGTTGCATGGTCCAAAGAGACAGGAAGACTATGAGAGAACACAGGATTCCAGTGGGTTCAGAGGTTTTAGAGGTAGATGGAAAAAAATATACATATATCCTAAGAGCCAAAGAAATGTGAAATCCAACCTATGAGTACACAGAACTATTAAATAACATATAATTGGAATCCAGGGATGTGGGCAATGTGACCATTACCTCACAGAGTTATGGATTTATTATTATCTTAATGACAACTATAAACAGGGTTCAAGGCATCCTCTGAGTGTTGCCAACAAGAATCAATTCACTTTTTGGTTAAAATCTCTGTTTTGTTTAGTTTATTTGCTTGTTTTTTTTCAACCTTAAGCAAACTGAGAAGGCAAACTAAAAAATCAAGCAGAGTGATAAAATTGGTAACTGGTAAGCATCTTTCAACTCTGGGAAGATTTAGAATTAGGTATAGAGAGAACTGATAGAACCCAAATCATAGTAAAAATATTTTTGTGTTGAGGAATCTATTTATGTTGGCATTTTAAATATTTGTAATTTTAAGACAAGTGAAGTTCTTAAAACCTTAGAGGTCAGCCTTGTGACTCCAATTTAAAAGAGATAATTGAGAAATTGGTTTAAATTTATGGTTTTAAGTTGAAATCCAGCTAAACTGATATAACACTGGAAATTATAAGAGAATTTAAGATTCATCATATTTATTTGTTTAATTATTAGATTTCTAAGAATTATTGAAAGAATTGAGGTTTGGCAGTCAGATAATTGAAGTATATTACATTTATAATAATATTAATATACTTGAAAGTGTTTAATTAAGTTTTTAAATGGAACCATACACTATTCAAAGACCTTTTAAAGTGATTGTTAAAATTTGTTGGACTTACAAATTGAAAAATTAGATTTCTAAACTGAACTTAAATGCATGAGGAACTTGTATTCTTAGAACAGCCCTGTTAGATAGGAACTATTATTATCTCTGATCTGAAGATGGTGAACCTGAGACAGAAAGACTTAATTGACTCCCCCAAGTTCACAAAGTCAAGTGATGGAGCTGGGATTTGAACCCAGGCATAGCAAGGAAGGCAGAGATGCAGAGAGGCCTGTGTGTCGTCAATTTCCTGAGCAGAGAGGAATGAGCACCCTTGGAGATGTTTAGAAATAGCAGGAACACAGTTTCTAGGCAGGGCGGGGGCGGGGGAGAGTAGGATTATCCTTTTGGCAATCAAGCCATTGAGGGCTTAAGTCATGTAGTTCCGGCCTTAACAAACATGATTTCATTTTATGATCACAGGCTGAGGAGGCCTGAGATTTTGGGTTCCATGTGTTACACCATTTAAACCTCACAACATCCTTGACTTGTCCCTAATCTCATTGATGGACAAGTAGGATAAGGCTATTGAGGCAGTGCGACCTTGGATACAGAGCTAATAAGAGAGATAATCAACACAGACCTCTAAGAGCAGGGCTAGCTCCTCTTGACCACACTGTCCTCTTGCTTATTATGATGGTCATTGTTTCCTGTCCTATAGAAGTAAACATGACATTTCACATCTAAACAAATTTGGTTTAAAAATACTGCTCACCAGGTACAATTCAAGCACTTACTCAACAAAGATTTAATGAGTACCTACTATATGTTTGGTAATTATGTATGTGTGTGTATGCTTGTTTCTGTGTCATTTGGAGAATTTAGTTTAGTATTTTTCTATAAGTTGTATACTATATCTCTTCAAATGAATATTGAATAATTTTCAGCCAGTAACTTTCCCTAGTGAGCTCTTACCTGATCATGAGGTCGGTAGTGGTAATTCTCGGTTGCATGGCAATGAGACTGTCAATGAACTTCTGGCCCTGGACCTCCCTGCAGGCCCTCGTGGCCTCAGGGTGCAATCCTAAGAGCTCAGGAGGGTCTTCATCAGGTAAGGACTGGATAATGTGTATGTAATCCTTTATGCTGGCAGATTCTGGCACTGGATGACATATCTGAAAATTCAAAAACGGTTAGTTTTTGCCTAGTGAGATATCTACTTTTGGTAGTGCATGAAGACAATATTTCCCCATGAAACTTTATACAGAAGGCTCTTCTTATTCGTAGGTGGCATACTCTAGACAATTCCAACGAAAGCTACATCTGAGACCCTTGTATTATAAAGTGCAGTCGCATGATACCCTCGTATAACTTTCTCGTTGGGAAAAGAGAGAAAGAGAGGAAAAAAACCCACACAACTGCTGGTGTCTAAACCTCCACAAAGGTGGAGGCTTGGATAGAGGCTAGACACTAAGCAGAGAGAGGACGAGAGAAGAGGCAGAGTTTCATCTTCTTGAGTGCTTGGGGCAGGGGTAAAATTCTTGAATCCCAGCTCTCCTTCCTAGCTGTATGTGCTTGCAGGCTGAGAATCTCAGTTTCCTCATCTGTAAAGCGGGAATAACGTCTGTTTCACAAGGTTGTTTTGAGCATTAAATGAGAAAGATAAATTCACTAGCATGGGATAGTCCATCAATAAATGTTAACTTGCTTCTGCTTCCTTGTGCTTTCTATTTTGTACTCTAGTTTCCCAGAGGGCATGAACCATTTTTTTATCATTCTTTTTACTTACTGTCCAGCATAAGGCTGTATTTAATAGAGTAGACTACAGGTTAGAGTGTGGAGGTAGGACTTGGCAGTTTTGATGGGTGGGAATTTCTCACCATAGGAGATATGAATGGAAGATGAGAAGGAAGACAATGCCATCTGGGTGATGTTTATAAGTTGGGTAGGGGCCTGGTATAATGGAGAGAACAGAGGTCATCTCCAGGTTGTCTGTAGAGGGCCTTGAGAGGATGGATGGATAAATGAAATGGTAACGAACAGAGTAATAGTAACTTACTTTTGTAACACTGAAAGTTAATAAAAGCCATTGAAAGTGAACATTAGAATTTATTTAAATATAGATTTTAAATAATGCAGCAATATTTAGTTAAAAATAATCAAGTAATGGAAGAAAATAAATTCCTTCCTTACCTCATCATTAGAGAAACTGAAGTCCTCTCTCAGCACTTCAGGATTACAAAAGTTGTGGAGAAGGGTGTTTAAACATCGCCTGTCCCAGTGGCCACCGTAAACCACTTCCCCAATCAGGTAGCGCAATGCCGGCCACGGGATATTGGACTGTGCGTTCAGGACATCTTTCAACATCTTTATGGCAACCTTTAGAAAATCCACTAGTTATCATTTCAGTTTGTGTTTTCAGCTTATGTGGATATTTTAACATAAAATCAACAACTCTCAAACAGCTACATATATTTCCTCTTTAAAAATATATGGAAATAGCAAGAGGAATAAAAATATTAGGATATACATTTTTGTCCATTAATTCTTTTTTTAAAAAGTATTTCTTTTACTTTTTGAGAAAGAGTCTTTTTTCTGGTGAGGACGATTGGCCCTGAGCTAACATCTGTTGCCAATCTTCCTCTTTTTTTCTTTCTCTCCCCAAAGTCCCAGTACATAGTTGTATATGCTAGTTCTAAGTCCTTCTAGTTCTTCTATGTGGGATGCCACCACAGCATGGCTTGATGAGCAGTGTGCAGGTCTGCGCCCAGGATCTGAACCGGGGAACCCAGGGCCGCTGAAGCAGAGCACCCGGATTTAACCGCTATGCTACTGGGCTGGCCCCTGTCCATTAATTCTTTTTTGTTGTTGTTGAACAAACATTGAACTACTTAATTATTATTATTATTTTTGAATAGCCAAAAGAACCACATGGTACTGAATTAAGAAGGTACAAAAGGATAAACAAAGGCAAATAAGTTTTCTCATACCCTCCACTCTAGCCATCAGATCCCCTCCCTCAGGCCACCACTGTTAGCAATTTCACGGGTACCCTCACACAGATATTCTATGTAACTATACGCACATAAATTGATTTCATTTGTCCTTTTCTCCTTCTGCATCTTCCTTCTTCTCTTCCTCTCTCCCTCTCTTCCTTTCTATTCTCCTTCTGTCCTTTGACTATTTCTCATGTCCCTCTGCCTCCCTCTCTTCCATCTTTTTTTTTCTGTTTTCCTGTCTTCCTTTCTTCTAAAAATGGTCGATTAGCATACGCACTGTCCTGCAATGGCTCTCATTGTTCAATGGCTGTAACAATTCATATTTCTGCTAAGAGTGTGTGAAAGGATTCTTTGTCACCGGTCTCTCATCCTTGCCATAGAAGGAGGTGCTGGTTTATTTAACTTTTGCCAGTCTGATAGGTAGTACTTTGTTGTTAGTTTAATTTGTATTTCACCCGGTACTGGTTATTTTGAGCATCTTTTTTTATGTCTATCGGTCAAGATTTAATCTTCTGTACATTATCTATTTTTCCTTTGGATTATTGGTCTTTTCCTTGTTAATACATAAGAGCTTTTTGTGTATTATAGATAGTAACTTTTGTCAGTCATTTGCATTGCAAATATTATCCTAAATCTGTGATTTGTCTATTGACTATTTTGTCACCATCTGCCATACAAAAGTTTTTATAATCAAATATGCCTATCTTTTCTTCTGTGGTTCTGGGTTTCCAATTTTGGTGAAGTTGTCTCCAACTCTAGGATGTATATGTAATCTCCTAGATTTAGTTTTAAAGGTTTCTATTGTTTTATAATACCTTTAAATTTTACTCCATTCTGGAATTTATTTTTGCATATAGTATAAGATAAAGAGCCAAAGTAATTTTCTTCCAGCTGGATGGCCAGTTGTGCAAGAATCATTGACTTTTAAAAAAAATACCTCTTTACTGAGTTAAAATACTTTCTATGTCAAATATTAAAATTTCATATAAACTCAGATCAATTTCTGCATTCTCCATTATGCCCCACTGATTCATTGTCTACTTCTGCCAAATAATACTGATTATAGCACAGTGATTTTTAGTATGTTTTGATACCTGGTGAAGGAAGATTCCTGCAGTATTTTTATTTTTTGAACGTTTCTAGCTTATTCTTCAGCATCTCTTCTTCCACATGCATTTTATCAATTTCAAAATCTCCCTAATAGGATTCTAATTGGAATTGCATTAAATTTGATTAGTAATTTTGGAAGAATTGGTAGTTTATGAGATGGGAAGTCTTCCCATCTAAGAACACGGAATGTATTTATTTAGAGAAGGCAGGATTAAAAAAAGGAATCAGACTGCCACTTATCAGTGTAACTTGGGCAAGTTTCTTAAGTGTCCTGTGCCTTTATTTCCCTATATATAAAATGAGGATAATTAGTGAATTTATCTCATAAGATTGTTGTGAGAATTAAATAATTCACATAAAGCAATCAGAACATTTTAAGATCTCAACAAATGTCATTCTTCTTTTTTCATCCTAATTTATAATGTTCTTTATCTAAGATACATACATTTCTTGTTAAATTTGTTCCTGAATATTTAAAATGTTTTTATCATGATTGTGAACATACTATGTTTTCCTCCTTTCATTTCTAGGTGTTTATTGCTGGGAAGAGTTTTTGGGTTTTATATATTTATAGTTTTATCCAGCTACTTTACCAAATTCTCTGTTTCTAGTAGGTTTTTTAAAAACTAGTCTTTTAGGTTTTTTAGATATACAATTATATCTTATAGTTTTTTTCTCTCTTTCACAGCATTAATACAGATTACATAATTTTCTTATCTGATTGCATTTAGTAGAACTTTGAAGGCAATGTTGAATGATGATAGGCATCCCTGTCTGATTCTTGCTTTTATTTGAAACCATTTCAGTGTTTGGCTATTTAGAATGATATACACTGTCGTTTTTTGGTAGTCTTTTTCATATTTAAGTAGCTCCTTTTAATCCTAGATTTTAGAGTTCTTATCAGGAATGGCGCCTGAAGTCATAATAAAAGCCTTTTCTACATCTATTGATATGATCATATAAATTGATAGATTTCCAGATATTGAGCCATTCTTGCATTCTTGGAATAAACCCTACATCATCAGTGTATTATTCTTTTGATTCATTGCTGAAACATATTAACAGCTTATACAGAATTTTTACCTCAAATCCTAAGTGAAATTAGCCTATAGTTCTTATGTATATTTTCTTTATAGGTATTCATATTAAAATTATGTTGTTTTCATAAAATGAATCAGGGAGATTGCTATCTTTTTCTAAGGTCTAGAATAGTTTAAATAACATTAATATGTTTGTTTTTTAAAGGTCAGAGTGAACTAAGCTATGAAACTATTTCATTCTGCTATTATTTGCAATATCTCTTATGACAATTGGTCTACTCAAAATTTCCATTTCTTTCTGAGTTGATTTTGATAATTCTTATTTTCTGGGAAATCATCAGCTTCATCTAGATTTTCAAACTTTGTCTAATCAAAACCCAATTTTTGGATTTATTTTTCTTTTCTATTACTTTTTTGTATATTATTTCATTCAAATTACAAATTATATTTATTCTTTCTTTTAGTTCCTTTTGTTTTTTTCTAATATCTTAAGATGAATATTAATTTCCTCCATTTCTTCTTCAATAATGAAGGTATTTAAGGCCATAGAGTTTTAAAAAATTTTTCTGAGCATAGTTTTTGTACTGTCACATCATTTTTGGTATGAAGTAGTCTCATGTCCATTGTGCTTGAGATATTTTGTGATTTCCCTTTTAACATCCTCTTTGATAAAAGGCTTATCTAAAGGCATGTTTCTTAATTTCCACTTTAATACATTTTTTGGGGTCAAATTTTTATTATTTATTAGATTATGATCAGAAAATGTGACCCATAAAATCATTAAAGATTTTTCTTTGTGGCCATGTTCATGAGTTTTGGAACAGTTCCTTAGATATATGAAAAGGTATGTGCTGTCTGCTGGAGGGATGTTAGCTCTAGATACATCTGTTAATCAAGTTTGTTGATTATATTATTGTATTCTGTCTTATTTTTGCTTATTAAAGCTATCTAATTCTGAAAGAGGTTTTTAAAAATTGTCCACAATAATTACATATGAATATACATGTATGTAACGTATATGTTCATGTATATGAATGTGTCTCTCTATACATACATATATGTATATTTTTGCTACAGTAAGCTATTGTTTGATAACACAGAGACCATACAGCTTCATGGCTGAAAGCACAGCTTCTAGAAACTCCGAGCTAGACTGCCTGTGTTTGAATCGTGTCTGTTCTGCTTACTAATTAGGCAAATACTTAACTTTCTGTATTTGAACTGTAAAATGAGGATAATACTCCCTTCTTTATAGGGTTGTTGTGAGCCTTAAGTTAATTAATCCATAAAACATTTAAAACCATGCCTGAGAGGAAGTACTCTATAAAAGTTAACTATTTTCATGACTGTTACATCTTCATAAAGTGTTTCTATTTCTACTATTTGGTGCTTTTTGAGGTTAACTTCCATCTTGTCTGATATTAATATTTCCATTTCTGCTTTTTTTTGCTGTTCCTATTTTCTTGGCAGTTGGAAGCTTCCTTCACGAGTTTGTCTTTTTCTTATAACTTGCATATGTCTCAGTGAGAGACTGCAGTCCATTTATATTGCATATGATGCCTGATAATATTGCTTTCGTACGACTTTATGTTATTTCTTTTACTTTGTTGTTTCTCTCCCTCCCTCTTATTTTTGATCAAATTGTCATTTCTTTTTTCTTTTTATTCCTTGTTAATTTAAACATTATAGGGTTCCCATTACAGGTTTCCCTTCCTTTCCTTGAATTCATATTGAAATAACATTTCTTTTTTCAAGTGAAAAGAAGACATCAAATATTTCCTCACCGAAGTGTTCCAGTTTCCGCATTTCCTTCTCTGTCCTCCCTAACTTTGGGACCAGCAATAAGGTGGCAGGTTCAGAAAACCTCTGCTTCCTGACCTTCCTCAAACGAAAACTCAGACGGCTTTTCCTCTCCGCCCCTCACCTACACGTCCCCTCCACTCCAACTCCCAGGTTTTGTTGAAATACGTTAGCATTTTTAGCTTAAGACCATTCTGGGAATTTTTCTTGTAGTGAGACTCTCCCTTTAAATAATCTATATTCAGCAGTTAGACTACTCACCTCAACAGTTTATTATCCTCCATTTAGATTTAACAGTTCACTGCAACGCTTAACAATAAACTGCTCACCGCAGTTTCCATTTCTTTTCATTTCTCTTTCCTTTGGGTCTCTGTTCTGATATATTTATGCATAGTTACAGATATTACTCAAGCATTTTCCACAGATAGACAACATGAATTATACATGATTAAATCCTTGCTGATATGCAAATATCCCTCTTTGACTCTCATGGGGTGAATGACATCTTGGCTGGGAACAAGATCCCTAGACTAGTCTTCTCTCAGCTTCTCTGGATGTTATTCCACTATCTCCCAGCCAGTGATGTAGAAGACAAGTCTAATGTCATTATTTTCTCTTATAACTTGTCCCAGAAGCTTGGATTTCAGGAATTTTCTAGCTTATGTCCAAATTATGTCTTTACAATCACTGAGTTAGTCAGCCTGAATCAGTGAGATTTTCAATTTGCAAACTCAAATCTGTCATCAGTTCAGGGAAAATAAACTAGCTTTCCTCTTTGTTTTTCTCCATCTATTCCAGTTTCTCCTTAGGAATTCATATCATTTTTATTCCAGTTTCTCCTTAGGAATTCATATCATTTGAATATTAGGTTACCCTTCAAATATCTGCTTAATTTTTGCCTCATGATTTCCATCTTTTTGTAATTTTCTTCCTATGCTTGGGTTACTCCTTCTATTTGATTTTTCCAGCCCTTAACTCAAGTTTCAACCACGACCATTCTTTCCTTCAGTTCATCTATCTCATTTTTTTTTAGTTCAAAAATCATGGTGTGTGTTTACAGCTCCATTTTGCTGACTACAGAGCATGGAGCCTACGCACTAGTTAACTCCTCTGGCCACACACGTGGAATGAACCAGGCCAGAGCACAACGATACCTGCCCTTTTTCTTTTGTGATAATGAATAATCTTTGGAGATTATATAAAAAATGGAGCTGTTAAGAGAAAAATTAAAACTCCGAACTTTGGAAATAGGCAAAAGGAGGACCACATATCTTCTTGATGTCATATTGGAACATCATCTGATATGCTCATTCAAGGATTATGGACCCCTCCAGGAACATCTACTTTTGTTTTGACCTACTGTTCCTATTGATTACAGCACTTTAAAACTCTGTCAGAGTGGATGCTAACTTATAGAAAACTGATAGCCCTGTATATGGTTCTTTCTGATGACAATGCAAATGAATTTTGTCATGTAGAAATACAAATGGTTCTGGCTCATAAAGAAAATTGCAACTCAAAGGTTACAATGTTATTGCCTGTGGGGCATTTACCAGTTTTGTGTGTAACTTAGCAGTCATATTTCATGACTATTTCTTTCAGTTACTATAAATGCTTCTGCTGTCTTATACTTTTAAAAATCAGTTTTACCATCCTGTTGGTTCTTCCATCAGTGAGCTAAAACAATCTTTGATATGTGCTCACTTAAAAAAATCCAGTGTGTGAATGGTGTATGTGAATGAGCTTTTAGGTCCTGACAGTCTCTTATCATTTGCTGTTCTATTTCTTGTGTTCTTTCCCTCTTTGGCCACTGGATTTCGTTAGATAAGTTATTTTTCTTGGTCTTGTCTCTGGGGCTCAGGTCCAGGTTTGGGGGAGCTTTCAGTGGCGCTCGCCCTGCATCTGGTGGAAGATAATTGATGTTTAGTCCTATGGACTAGCAGATAGCACGGGTCAGATGCCAGGCCCCAGAGGAAACTCTCTCCAGTCGCATGACAAGGAGCTAGCTGGGACTGGGACTCCCCCTAGTGGGAGGAGCTGTGTCCAAACTCAACTTCCCACTGAGCGGGAAGTTTCCATTTCCTTAATGAGAGGGGCTGAGCATAAATCCAATTTCCCACAAAGTTACAAGGGGCTAGCAGTTGGAATTTCTAGACAGCTTCCTGAACACCAGGCACCCAAACTCAAGACAGTTCAGCGCCGAGGTGGTCCGTTTCTCTCCCATTGGCAAGGCTGCTCTCACAATTGCCACATAAAAAGGGACGATAAGTGGGGGAACCCCTCCTAGAGAACAGTGCCATGATGTACCCACCGCTTTTGGCTTAAGCAGCCCTCTCTGCAAAAGGCCAAAAGGGCAGCAGCATCCATGGATTCCAGCCTGCACCAGGTGATGCTGCTGGTATTCACCCAAGCTCTGTGCACGACCAGGTACCTTCTAACTCCTGACCTTCCATAATCCCACCATTCGTTTCCCTTGCAGACAGTTTAGTGTACATTTAAATATATAGTATAAACATGTCTGCAGAAATGGGATCATTCGATGCATGCTCTGCCATATCCCAGCTTTATCAATCAATCCTATAATGGTGATTATCTCTTTCTACATCAATAACAATAGGAATTTTTTAAAGGCTTTTGATATATATTACCAAGTTGCCTTCCGGAAAGTTAATAACAATTTGATTCCCACAGCAGTATAAGATAGTGCCTGCTTCTCTGCATTTTTGTTTCTTTGTTTATTTCAGCCACTGTGGTAGTGAACGTCGGCATCTCACTGAGGTTTTAATGAGCATTTCCTTGATTGCTATGGTAGTCGGGGCTTTCCAGAAAAACAGAACCAATAGGATGTATATACATATAGGAAGAGATTTATTATAAGAACTTGGTTCATGCAATTATGGAGGCTGACAAATCCCAAGATCTGTAGTTGGCGGGGGGGGGGGCTCGGGGGAGCTGATGGTGTAGCTCCCATCTGAAGGCCAGCAGGCTCGAGACCCAGGAAGAGCAGATGTTTCAGTTCAGGTCTGAAGGCAGGAAAAAACCAATGTCCCAGCTCCAAGGCAGTCAGGCAGGAGGGTTTCCCTTTTTGTTCTATTCAGTCCTTCAACTGACTGGCTGAGGCCCACACACATTTAGGGAGAACAATCTGCTTTACTCAGTCTACTGATTTAAATATGAATCTCCTGCCACAACTAGAAGGACCTACAACTATAGTATACAACTATGTACTGGGGGGATTTGGGGAGAAAGAAAAAAAATATGAATCTCATCCAGAAACACGCCCTTAGACACATTCAGAATAATGTTTGCCCATATGTCCGAGGACCTTGTGGCCCAGCAAGTTGAAACAGAAAATTAACCATCACAATTGCTGATGAAGTTGAACAAATTTTCATACTCTTATTGCCTTTTTGTATGTATATTGTGAACTGCCAATCCATGTCCTTTGCCTATTGGGGTGTTTTTTTCTTTCCCTTATTAATTTATAAGAAATCTTCATATAATGAGCATATTAACCGTTTGTCTAATATAGGGTGCAGACATTTCCCCCCAATATATGGTTTGCCTTTTGACTAAGCTTTGGGTAAGGTTTGGACAGAAGTGTGCTTGAGCTCGTGGTCCTTGACAGGGATCCCGAGTGCAGTGCTTTAGGTGACCATCTGGTTAGGCGCAGAAGCAGATTCTCTGACAGTCGAGCTGGCAGTGAGTGTGACAGCCTCCTGTGAAAACTGAAGAGACCGATGAAGCCATGGAAGACAGGGAGGGGCCCATCTCGGGTGGGTCTAGGCGACAGACACCCGGAGGCAGAGCCAAGATTTTCCTCAGAAAGGTTTTTGGTATCTGCTCTAAGGGTGACCAAGGCAGTGTCCTGTGCTGGAAGCACAAGTGCAAGGAGGCTAACCAGGGAAAGATTTAAGGAAGAGCTCCTACACAGCTACTGTGCGATAACGAAAACACACTGCAATGGTAAGCACAAACAGAAGGTTCTGTATAGAGAATGGTAAAGAAAGACTATTAAGCTAAACTCCACCCGCCCCCACCTTGGGTCTCTTGCTTTAAATGAACAAGTGAAAACAACAAACACTTTGCAGTGGCTCATGGGTGTCAGGCACTGTCCTCGGGCTTTACCTGCAACGGCCTGGCTTTTATAGAGCCCTTCCGAGCAAGTGCCGGCATTTGCCCTCCCTGCCCCTACCCTGCTTTTTTTGGCCAAGGAAACTAAGACCCAGAGAGGTTAATGAGTTTACCCAGCAGATTAAAAACTTGTACAGCTATCAGTGGTGGAGCCGTAATTTGGAAAAACTGGCTTCAGAGTCCATGCTTTGAAACGTCAGCTGTTACTGCCTAGTTACAGAGTTCATTTTCTTACCACCGTGAAAAACACTTCGTATTTGTGTAGAAACATAGTAGGCTCTCGGTTTGTACCTAATTGTTATTTATCTATTGCTATTGTTTATTTTAAGACTTCACTTACCTCCAAGTCTGAAGAACTAAATTTATAAGCAATATTCCAGCCCCCGAATATTCCGCAGTTGTTTCTTTCGTTGATCAGAGTATTGAAAAAACATAAGCTGAATAGAAGTTTTTTCCACCATGGTCCACAGTCAGGTGTTTCAAATATTTCTTCCGTTACCTCTCCAATCCCACCATATCCAAATGTCTGGAGTAAGTTACTCTTCAATCCCTGGGGATTTTCCATGGAAATCTTTAAAACAGATTTGAGTCAGAACAGCATGTGAGAACAGATGCAGGACTAGGACTGGGGCTCTTCCTTGCAGAGCGTGGGGAAGAGAACCAGCTCAGAATGTAGCTGTTTTCAAGATTTGGCAGCAATCGAAACTCTTGTGTGATTCTTTTCCCTTTTGCAAGCTTCTGTAGCAGGACTGTACCGATTTCCTGTTGCTCCAGTTCACTGCTCATTGAGAGCACTCCTGCTTGCTCTAGTGCAGCGTGCTGGGAGCACAGCGTTTTAGAAAGTTGACCGTGAAGGGTGACCGTGGTCCAGGTGCTGCGGGGCAGCTGAGTGGCTAACAGACTCAGGGCTGCATGGCCTCAGCCGCAGATGCGGGGCGGGAGGGCGGGGTGGGGGTGGGGGGGCCAAACCATAGAAACAGAGAACAAATGGAACCAAGAAAACTATCAGGCATCTTTGATATTAGAAAGGAGAACAATTAATTTGGTGTTTTACTAAATTGTTTTGCTTGCATTAAAAATCCCTTTGGTTGACTTCTTAACCAGGATAATTGAAGTGAGGAGGGACAGGAGGTGAAGTGGGGACAGAATCTATTAGAGAGTTTTTTATGCTGAGGAAGATTTGCCCTGAGCTAACATCCATGCCAATTTTCCTCTATTTTTTAGGATGTGGGCTGCCAGCACAGCATGGCCACCAGCAGAGGAGTGCAGGTCCGTGCCACTGACACGGAGCAGGCTGAACTTAACCACTAACCCACTGGGGCTGGGCTTGGAGGGCTTTTTTGAGAGTGTGGCTTTTAAGTCTGAAACTGTGAAGGATCTGAAACGTTCTCTGATTAGCACAGTTTACACATACATACGTACATGTGCATGTCTATGTGTATGTTCGTGTATATCATACATAAGAATTGTGTGGATATGTATACATGATATGCGTAGATATGCACATATGATACGTGTGTGTGTGTGTGTGAACATGAGATTTCTGGATCAAAGATCAGACTATTTATCCAGAGCAGTTTATGGTGGTTCTCCATGCTCTGATTCCCCAAAGGGCAACATAGTGGGAGCCAGACATATCCTGTGTGTGTATAGTGGGGTGTGTACCATAGGAGGGGACTCAGATGGTGAAACATGGAGCTTATATAGAATGGCTGGCCTAAGCCCTGTGGCCAAGTGGTTAAGTTCTTGCGCTCCACTTCGGTGGCCCAGGGTTTCACAGGTTCGGATCCTGGGCGCGGACATGGCACCGCTCATCAAGCCATGCTGAGGTGGCATCCCACATGCCACAACTAGAAGGACCCACAACTAAAAATAGACAACTATGTACCGGGGGGCTTTGGGGAGAAAAAGGAAAAAATAAAATCTTTAAAAAAGAAAAAAGAATGGCTAGCCTAGTAGCCCCGCCAGAATGTAAACAAATCCTCTCTGGGGAGAGAGAAGGAGGTCTCCACAGGTTTTTCCACTCCTGGAGTGTAAGCAAATGGCTCTGAGTTTTACTGCCCTCAGGATGAAAGCAAGTGGCTCCAGGGGATTGAAGAGAAGCTTCCCTGGGTCTCTCGCTCTTAGAATGTGAGCCAGTGGCTCTGAGAAGTGCTCGAGAGGAGATATCCTCTATCTTGCAAGGTGTGTTTACCTTTCAAATGTCCTGTAATGCAGGTTCCCCACAATCTGTGCTCAGAGACCCCTGGCTGTGCAGAAATGAGAAAACATCACAGAGCATTGTTCCTGATTGTTACGACTGACTTTTCTGAGAACTCCTGCTCATGTCTCTAGAAGCAGACATGTGTCTGCCCCCGGAAGGAACTCTCTCTGAAGGGGACGAGAGACAGAAAGGGAGACAGAGCGTGAGGGAGAGAGATAGGGAGAGAGAAAATGTGTGTGTATAATCAGTATTGCCTTGGGAAGAAAGTTGCTAACATCTAGAATGAAACTTTATTTTTTTAATTTCAAAAGCAAGTTCATGCCATGTTCGTGGTTTTCCTTTCCCTTCTCTTTCTGTCCATTTTTTTTTTTAATGTGGGATGATAATGTTTGGGTCATATTTGTAAGGAAGTGATTTACTCACTCTGGCAATTGATTCTGTTAAAAATCTGAACCGATTTTTTTGCGGGGGAGTGGTTTGCCTTTTATTCAAAAAATGTTTTCTAATATACTCCAAAGCAAAGAGAGTCATAATTAACTCCATGTACCCACCACTCACCTTCAACAATGGTCAATATTTTGACAATATTGCAAAATCCTGTTTTTAATATTAACTTGTGCTTAGTTGAGCATAAAAAATGCTGTAGCCAACCTATGAGAGCTCTGTGATACCCTTGAGTGCATTATTTTGTCTATTTCCCTGTCATCTTTCAAGTCTGTGCAAATGTCCCCTCCTTGATGAAGACTCTCCTGCCTGTCTCCCTCTGTCATCCTACTGACCACATGGTATCGTGTAAAGGAAACTCTTGTTTACAGTTCTCATTCCTCCACTAGTCTGTGAGCTCCTTGAAGTAAGAACTTGGACATATACTGTTAAAATATCTTTCTTATTATATAATTAATACATACTTCTTGTAAGAATTTTAGAAAAACAAAAATAAAAAATATGAAACAAAAATATTAACAAATATATTATAAAATATTTTTGAAATCTTTAAAAATAAATAATAACATGTCACCTAGACATAACTACACATAATATTTGGTTATATTTCATTCTATATAATGTTTTTCTTCTTTTTGTTTTCTTTTATAAAATTTATCACATTATTCGTTCTGCTTTGCATTCTGCTTTTTACCGTAGTCATTTCATGTTCTCAAATCATTAAATATTCCTTTAGAATTTGATTTATAGTAGCAGCATCCTATTTCATTATATAAATATACCATAATTTCTTTGGCTTTTTCCTAGAAGTGGGTCACTTAATTAAATTGTATGAAACTTTAAAAGAATCTCTCTATATTGCAAAATTACCTTCCTTTCTGCATTAATATCTTTCTAATATTACTTTATCAGCAATATGTGAGAGTAGTTATTTCACTGTACCCTTAACATCACTAATTATAACATAATATTTAATCTTCACCAATTTGATGGACTATCAAAGGTATCTCATTGTTTTGATTTGCATTTTTCTGATAGCTAGAGGCTGAATTTTTATTTTTTCATATGTTTATTGACCTTTTGTGTCCTTAGCCCATTTTTCTTATGGGGTGTTAGTGCTTTTCTTAATTATTTGTAGTTGCTCTTATTTACATATTAAGAAAATTATCATCTCTATCTGTGTAGATAATGATATATGAAAAATCTCATAAAGTTTTATGTATGTACTAATTAGAACGACGTTAAAAAATGCTTACACTGATGGAGACTTAGAGCAATGGACCTACTTAAGATGAAATGTTCCTTGAAGCTCTGTCTCTGTCCCTCCCTGTCACCCTTCACTCCCCTGCCCCCAGCACCTCCCCCTCCCAAGTCCCCACTCCTGCCAAAGATAAAAGGCTGTTTGAGATCATAATCTGCTCCAGGAGGTAAATGGAGTATTTTGAGCCTCAGGCTAAGAGCTGTGGATTTCTCCAATCCACGTTCTGTTTTCTCCAGGAGCAGGATTGTTGGGAAGTGATCCAGAACTGTCAGCTTGGTAAATCTGCACAGGAGACTGGGAAGAGCTGGGGAGCTGTGTGACAGGGAGAAGTTTGTTCCCAGGAGTCAATCGGGTTTATTCTCAAACTGGATTGGGACTCCATCCAATCAGGAACGTGCCCCATCCACCTGATTTGCTCTGTCGTCACCCTGATTCTGTGGAAGTTGGATGGGCATGTGCTTTCACGTCTGGGCACGGCATTCTGCCTGTGCCAGTGGTTAGTTTTCTTTGCTATTAGGACTCCATCTTTTGGTCAGCTGGACACTTGTTTAACAGGATTGACCAAGTCTTAGTATTTGTTCAGACCCAATGGTGAAGATGAGAAGTCACAGGTAATCCTTAATTAGGACATTTTAGTCAATAGTTTCCACCTGCTTTCTGCCAGACCGTTTCCAGAGAATTAATAATGAACTGTGAAATGGGTAGGGGGAGCAGAGACAGAAAAAGCTACAGAAGCAAAGGGCAAGGAAAGGACACAAATTCTACATTCTGTTTTATAACAGTTGGGAGCCTAAGCATCCTTGTTTGAGAAAACAAACGTCTAAACTGTGAACCATTTGAAAGCAGTGATCTTGTCTACTCCTTTAGCATCCTTCCTGGTCCACAGGATAGGGCTGAGCACAGAGCAGAAATTTAACATACTAAAATTAGCAATCTCCAATTAATTCAGAGCTATGAATGCAAGATGACTTACATTCAGTGTTCCTCAGTCAATATTAAAATCTGTTATTCTTTGTTCTTACCTTGAAACTCTTTTGAACAATAGGAACTGGGAAAGAACTGTCTGATTTTGAGCTTAACCAGAGCCTAAACTCAGGGTCTATTTTCACATCTGGACTACTAAATCTGAAAAATACAAAATTTATAAGTATTTTAATGTGAAAAGTTTAAACCAAACCAACATGTTCTAAGAATCATAGTATTTCAATGTTTAAAGTGACCTTAGAAATCATTTTAATAATCAAAAGTCTTATTAGACTACTGTAAGAACTTTCATGTTGCCCAAGAATTTGCACAAGACCCATTAATTCCCATTTAAAAAAAGTAGTTTTCCCTCCCTTAAGTATAAAAGTGATATATACTCATTGTAAAAAATCTGGAAGCAAATTATAAATTAAGAATAAAACGAAGAGTTCCACTGGTCAAATCTGGGACAGTTGAACATCAAAATAAATGATGATAGAACATATTATAATCCATTCACTAAAATAGGAATCTATGAGTCCATAGTGATATAAATAAACAAATGGATAAATAAATAGAGAAGGAAAAGCTCTTCCTTATAGTAGAACATCATTTAATTAATTTAGAAGGAATTATGATAGGGTGACAGTCAAGCTTTAAAGGCTTGATTTGATAAAGAAGTATGAATTTCTCTTAATCATACACTGATTATATAGAATGTATTTTATATATCATTAATTACTCTTACTGAGATTTTGAAATTCTGTTCTGAAGAACATTTCTCTAATTTCCTTTTTAAAATGATACATTGTTATCTACCATTCTACTGTTTCTATCTTAATACACTTTCTTTTTTTTTGGTGAGGAAGATTTGCCCTGAGCTAACATCTGTGCCAATCTTCTATTTTGCAGGTGGGACACCACCAAAGCACGGCTTGATGAGAGGTGTGTAGGTCCATGCCTGGGATCCGAATCCATGAATCCTGGGTCACTGAAGTGGAATGTGCGAACTTAACCACTACACCACCCAGCCAGCCCCCTTAATACACTTTTTGAAGGCTGATACAATGTCTGTCTAGTCCAGGCTGTGTCCTTGTCTCTAGAATGATTTTTGGCAAATAATAGGTGCCCTATAAATATTTTTTAGGTGAATCATGAATGAAAGACCTGGTAGATAATATTGTGTCATCTTCAAAAGTTTACATCTATTGAAAGCATATAACTTAGTAATTTTCTTTTTCTGACTCTCTTAAGTGATGAATGTGAAAAAGAAATTAGCAAATAGGTTTTAAACTGCTAGAAGAAAAACAGTCTGAGAACAGAATAACTGATATTAGCGAAGTTTTCAGTAATTTAATCAGGCAGTTGCATTTTGGTGTTCTAGTCTCCTTGCAGATGCTCACAACATAAAAGCAGGAAGAAGAGAGACCCTCATCTAAGCACACTTTATAGTATAATATCGGCCATACACAGTAAAACAGACAGAAATGCAAGGCTGGAGAAAAAATTATAGTGCAATTGGTTAAAACATTGCGAATTCTTCACTCAAAGTTATAGCAACTTCCAAATACCTCCAATGAAAACAAGAAGGTTAAACCTCTGGAAACTTCTGCCTGAGTGAGCAAGCATTTTGGGAGATACAGCCGAGAAAAGTGGGTTGAGCTAGAGAAAGTTCAATCATCACTGAAAGTCTGGGTGTGAGGTATTATATTCAGCTGTTTGGAATCATAGAGAATACAGTCACATGTCACATAATGACGTTTCTGTCAACGATGGACCGCATATACGACCACGGCCCCATAAGATTAGTACTATATAGCCTAGGTGTGTGGTAGGCTCTACCACCTAGGTTTGTGTAAGTACACTCTATGATGATCACATGACAAGGAAATTGCCGAACAGTGCATTTCTCAGAACATATCCCCGTTGTTAAGGGATGTGTGACTGTGTTAAAAACTAGGTCATAGACCTATCCATCTGTATGTGTGTGTAGTTTGCATGTGTATCTACTGAGAGTGAGAGTTTGAGGAGGAGAGAGAAAGTGGTAAACAAGATGGAAAGTAAAAACTAAAGAGGCCTTTTTGTCTAATAAGAACTCATACATTCTTTTCATAGTCTTCAAGTTCTTAGAGAAAAGAGAATCCAAATAAGATAGCTTAAGTTTCCTCTAAAAGGCCTGACACATTATTTTATCATTATTTAAGTACAGTATACATTGCTATTTCCAGTTCTACTTCATTGTTTGGATAATTAATCTGACCCCTTACAATAAGTGTAAAATTCTTACGATTCTACAATAGTGCAGAGCCTTGGCATAAACGATGCTGCCAGATGGCAGTTCTGGAGGAAGACCCATCGTTCTGTTTTGGTTAGGGCCTTAACAATGAGGTCCTCTGCTTTAGCCGCCTGGCCATGACCCAAAGAAATCATGGCCACATGACGTGTTGTTCCTTTTAGCTCCTGTGCAAATTTCAGGAGGGTATTTGTGAGGTCAATCCCTGTATGGCAATGTGGAGAGAGACATACAATTGTAAACTCATTTAATTCCTTCTTAAAAAATACAATCTAGCATTTATTGAGTGGTGGTGGGAGAAGGTGTAGACACAGTGGAAAAACTACAGTCTTCCAAATTAGAACCCAGAGTTCAAATTTTGGCTCTGCCACCTCCCTACCAGGTGACCTAGGTTTTTTAACATATGGGGATGATAATATCTACCTGTAGCAGCAACTGCTGATTATCTACCCCAATGTCTACTTGTCCTTTCCTCCTGTGTAGCTGAACCCCAGTGTTACTTGAGATGGCCATGTACCCAGCTAAAATACTTCATTTTTAGCCTCTCCTGCAGCCAGGTATGGGCATCGAAGTCTTGTGAATAGGCTTGGGCAGCAAAGTTGGTTAACTTGTGTAATCGTTCCTTTCTTCCATTGCGTTGTTTAGAACACAGATGTGATGCATAGAGCCCTAGCTGCCATCCTGGCTGAGTCTTCGAGAGATGGCCAGTACCTATTGTGAGTGTGTCAGGCATATAGCCAGCTGTGTTACAAGCAAAAGTTCCCATGAGAAAGTCTCCACGTGGAGGCATTTTGAACAAGGATTTTGCCTAATAGAATCAAAGTTTGAAAATGGTAAATTCTAAAGACATATTTGATTTGGAGACGATGAAGAACAGAAGATAAATGAAGAAAATATTTTGCCTTGGAGAAAATATTTTACTTAGGGTCTGTAAAGCAAAGATAAGAAAAAGGAAAAGAAAAATTTGGAGTTTTGAGGAATACAAGGCCTGGATCAGCACGACCAAATTTTGATAGTTTATTTTATAATATATATATATATATATATATATATTTTCAGGAATCAATGTTAATTAAAACAGTTAATAAACACAAGGGCTATCCCAACTTTCAGATCAATAATACATGTTTGAGAGGTATTTTCTGCGCAGAAAACTAGCACGGATAAATTTTTGCATATTTGTGAATCTGGGAAACATTTTTCCTCTTTGTTCTTTTATAGTTTTAGAAAGATTCATTCTTAATATAGTTTAAACTTTTCTCTTTTTGAGGAGGATTGGCCCTGAGCTAACATCTGTGCCCATCTTCCTCTACTTTATACGGGGGATGCCTGCCACAGCATGGTGTGCCAAGTGGTGCACAGGTCTGTGCCCAGGATCTGAAACGGCGAACCCTGGGCCACAGAAGCTGAGTGCGCAAATTTAACTGCTGCGCCACGGGGCCTGCTCCAATATACTTTAAACTTTTAATCACTCCCCTTCTCAAAATATTTAAATAAGACTAGGGAAACATTTTAAACATAGAAACACCTGACACAGAACCCACTTCTCTACATCTTTTGACAAATATCGTACTGTCATCTTAACTGTTGACGAGTAGCTCACCATTGGAGTGCACAAGCATCAGTGGAGTTCTGGCACAGGATTCTTTATACAATTCTCTCAAATTAACTCCGGTTCTGCAAATATATTCACTTCCCATTTTTTCAGCTGTAAACTTTCTCACTGAATTCTTTAAACATTCTGGCCTGAGAATTTTTATCTAAAAAAAAAATATGACAGTTAAGGTAACTTTAAAAACCAATCAAGGGACTATTCCCTATGGGAAAATGAAGCAAAACTGAGAAATATTCCTTATTTAGGGTGTCAGAGTTGGAGGGCGTTCCTTGTGTTTGGAGAGTTTAATGGGAGACGGCCTACGTGTGGGGGGGAAACTGCCGCCACTGCTCTTGACCCTAATATGGCCCTTCCTGGATGCGAGGGCCGCTTGTGCCTCCATCTCTTTCACATTCTGGGATCTCGCTTTGGATGTAAAAATCCAAATGGTCCCCGATTCTGCAGAAAGAGATCTTTCCCCTGGATTTCTTCCTGTTGTGTTGTACATGTCTAGAGCAAGAAAACCCCATGGTGTTTGGGAGATGAAAACTTAGGATAGCACAACTGGATGAGTACTAACTCCTCCATTAATAAAACGAAAATGAATAGCACGATACTTGTGGGTTTAAGCAAACTGAGTACATATCTGAAAAGAACTCTAGAGGTACTAAAAGATGCTGGAAAACAGTATAAACAAAGTAAGTAGAGGTTCAGAACCTACTGGAAATCATTGCAAATTTCAGAAGAAAGACCTTTTACTTGAAAACTGTTTTATACAAATCACTTATGTGCTATTTCTTTATAGAGTGATCATGAATTCTGTCCTGAGCATTTCAGCATCAGAGACTCCATCATTAAGGCAAAGCCAAAACTGTATGTGTCTGTGGATCTGTGCAGATGTACTAGGTTGAACCATGGGAAATTGCCATTTTTACAGGTTAAGAACTGTCAAATATTGGTTATTTTACATGTTTAACATAATATGTTAAATCACTATGTCAAATTCTGCTTTTTTGTTTTACTTTTTGGAAAAATTAATCTTAAATTTTTGTTTTAATTACATGCATCATTTATTTTTAAAAAATGAAAATTGGCAGCACACAAAGACTCTGGGGTCTAGCACCAGAGTTCACCCAGTACATCCAATTAATGAAAGTGTTAGAACCAGCCAAGTGAAATGAGAGATTAGGTGAGGTCCCCTGACACCATCACTGCTGAGAATCTGTGCTCCCAAACGTGATCATGATCCTTTGTCACCATCATGCTGCTAGCTCCTCCTTTACTTTATTGTTCAATCAAGCATTTATTAAATGTCTCCACTGCTGTAATTTTTAATCCAAGGACTTTTTCTCTTTTTATTTTGAGGGGTGGGAGAGAAAGGGAAGATCAAAGAAATGGAGATCTATTGAATTCAATTTTACTAGCTCTTTTCTGAGCAGCTACAAATAGTTGTGAAATTTTTCTCATGTCCATATCCCCTCCTCATCATCTTTCTTTCCTTCTTTTCTGTCCAACAAGTTACAGCAATGGAGAGAGGTGAATAAACTAGACAAAGTCCTTGCCCTCATGCAGCTCCATGATGTTATCCTTCTCCAGGGTGAATCTTCTAATATATTCTAAATCTCTTATGCGGCAATCTCAATTTCTGACTCTTATAGGTCAGACCCAGTTTCAAATATTCTAACGTGGTTTCCTTAAATGTACACTCAACACTTCATCAGATCATGTCTCCTGACTGTGGCTTTGGAAAATACAATCACTATACTCATCAAGTTTCTAGTTCATAAACTAAAATCACCTGGAGCTTAGTGGAGGAAGGTAATGTAGCATGGGCTTTAAAATCCAGTTAATTTTGTTTTTGAGATAATACATGCTTGCTACATAAAATTCAAACAATACAAAAAGGTATAAATTGAAAAATGAAGGTCCTACTTCCTAGACAACCACTGTTTTTTCTTGTGGCTCCTTATAGATATTTTTACGCACATGCAAGCATCTCTCTATCTACCTCCTTTTTTTCCACAAATGGAGCCGTGCAATACAGATTGTTCAGGATTTTGCATTTGTCAGTTACTATAGCTTAAATATAGTTTTGTCATGACTATGTCAATAATCGACACGTAGAGTAGGCTGTCAATCTGTCTATAGTTGCCAGGTGGAGAACATAAATTAGAGAAGTATGTTGGATAGAAGAAAAATAATTCTCCTGTGTAAGAAAAACAAAGAGACAACTATGATGCTAACGGCAACTAATTTCAACTTCAGTGTCAGGACGTAATAGGGAGCAGCGAAGACTGCAGTGCTCTGGTCCAAAGGGGCAGATGCTCCTCTGCTCTAGCTACTGCTCCTGAGGATTGTGGGCTCAGTATTGCCCGATCTTCTAATTTCATTTTTTGGATAAAAGCTGGAAATCTGGATTTTTATGTGAAATCTCTCAATTTGCAAATTTTGGCTCAAAAGAAAAAAAAAACCTAAACAAAAGAAAAAACAAACTTGTACACCAATGTTCATAGCAGCATTATTCACAATAGCCAAAAGGTGAAAGCAACCCATGGGTCCTGGAACAGATGAATGGATAAACAAAATGTGGTGTACACACACACACACACACACACACACACACACACACACACACACTGGAATATTATACAGCCTTAAAAAGGAAGGAAATTCTGACACATGGTACAACATGGATAAACTTTGAAACCATTATGCTAAGTGAAATAAGCCAGACACAAAAAGGTAAATATTGCAACTTTCACTCATATAAGGTACCTAGAGTAGTCAAATTCATAGAGACAGAAAATGGAATGGTGGTTGCCAGGGTCTAGTGTGAGGAAGGAACGGGGAGTTACTGTTTAGTAGGTACACAGTTACCGTTTGGAATGATGAGAAATTTCTGGAAATGGATAGTGGTGACTGCACAGCACTGTGAATGTACTTAATGCCACTGAATTTTTACACCTAAATAGGGTTGAAAGGGATTAATATGAGGATAAAATGACATAATTTATGTATATTTTGCCACAACAGAAAAAACAGAAAGGAAATCAACTCACTTTAAGATATAAGTGTACACAGAATGCTATTTTACAGTACATAGGATGATATTTTAGTTATCTTATTTGAAGACTTTGGAGTTTGTAAGAAAGATCGCCTTGGTTCAAACCCATTTGTTTAGTGATAAATTGCACTTGAAATGTTGGGGGAAAAAAACAAAACTGCAGGTCAAATAAAACATGTCTATAAGCCAGATGCAGGTTTTTTTTCTTGTAATTTCTAACCATTTTATTTTTAAATAAACTTTAAGGCAGAATCAGAAGACGGGCTCCTGGCTGTCCTGGCCGGTGTCCGCAGAAGTTAGCGTGGGGAGGAGAGCGAGAGCAGGGATTTCCCCTCACAAAACTAGAGGGCACGTGTGAAAATAAGGAGATTTTTCGAGGTGAGAAGGATGAATTTAGGATGATCTACTTTGGGAAAGGATGATGCAGTGTTGCTGCAAGGAGCACAGATTTTAGAGTCCAGCTGTCTGAGTCTCAGTCCTGGCTCTATCACGCAGTTTCTAAGCCTTGGCTCCCTATTCGGTAAAAGGGAAAACCATCGTGCCTACTTCCTAAGATCACCATGAGGATTAAATGAAATGATGTATGTAAAATGCTAAGCTTCTGATGTTTTAAGGGTGTCATAAATGACACTCATTCACATCCCTAACCCACCGACCCCTGCAGCCAGATTCTGAAGCAACCGAGAAACAGAGGAGTCAGGCGTAATAGCACCTTTATTAACCAGAAAGCCCACAGTGGCAGACGTGGTTTAGGGGTGTGTGCTTCTGATACTGGGCCCTAGAATTTGAGAGACTCACTCGTCCGTCATGAGCAGCGCTGAACAGCTGCTGGCTTCTCCCTAAAGAGCCAGGGTCTGCTCCTGCACAGTTTAAGGCATTGAGAAGCAGAGCAGAAACTATGCCTTTTGCAGGCAGGCAGATCCCAAAAGGGCCAGAGGAGAAGGGGCTGAGCCATGCACTCTGAATTAGTCTCTCAGATTTACCCATCTCACACATCCTCCCTCCTCTCTAGGGAGGAGCGAATAAAGGGCAGAGAGATGCCAGGAATCTTACTCTAATTGGACTCCCTCCACATAAAAGAAACATTGAGATGGAGTGTACGTGCTTCCCTCTAGCATTACTGTTTACTAAATGTTAGCTTGTAAAATCCATATATTTTGCCATAAAAATGTAAATTTGAAGGGTTTAAGTTACTGATAAAGTTCTCAAAACATTTAGAATATCAATATTTTCTCATAGCACTTCTTACCAAAATAAGTCTTTGAAATGGAGTGAGTTTCTCCCAGGGAAAATTTATAGGACTGCTAATTTCTTCATTTTCATTCAAAAGTTCAGCTAGATACAATTTAGAGAAAGAAACTGAGATTAACAATCAAATACTTTGGATCACTAAAAGATACCACAATGAGAATTTTTGTTATAAAATTGTGAAGTTTTTTTTAAACATAGCTGACTTCCTTTAAAGAGAGCTTTATTTCTGTAGGATTTGCGGCATCACTAATGATCCTTAATATTGCAAAAGAGGCAGACGCTCAGGTAGATTTAAGGTTCCTCTTGGCTGTAGCGAAGTGGTCAATGAACAGTGCCATCACAAGACGATGGACTGCTGAAGGGAAAAAGAGAAGCCAGGGCCACAGCCAACACTTTATAACCTGCCCCTGCTTACATGATGTTTTGTGATGAATATAAACTAATAATTCCAGAGGCTAGAGATTTCTAGTCATAATCTACCTGTGACAGATAAAGGAAATGAGAATCAAGTGGAAATGCAACATGATTCTCAAATTTTTGAAAAACTGAATATTATGCCCTTATATGTTTTAATACCATCTCTCTTACTACTGCAACAGCATCCTACCGGATCACACTCTCTTGCAAGGTGGGAGCCTTCTAGTTTTTGTTTCCAGCTCTCTCAGATACGGCTATCATTTCTAAATACCTTATATTTCTATGTATTTCCTCAGTGTCTAACTTCAAATACAACTTAGATTATAGAAACTGCTTTTTTGAACATAGCTAAGATAGGTTTGTTGATCTCAAAAAAAACCCATGATACATGAAAATCGTTACAATTTACGGTTGTAAATTTGGGGTTATTTGCAAAATAAAAAGATCTTCACTTTACCAAAAGGGTTAGTAAAGAGTTTCTTTAAATAAAACATATGCATTTTTATCTTATAATATAATAAACGATGAATCCAAGATAGATTCGTGACAAACACAACAAAATAAAACATTAATGACCCAGAGAGAAAATGGTAGGGGAGGAGAACTTCTTAACCAGAACTGAAAATCCAGAAGTTAGAAAAGAAAAAAAAAACAGACCTAATTGACTATATAAACATTTAAACATTGTATGGTACAGGTACTATAAACAAATTCAACAAACAATGTCAGATTTCGAAAAATATTTGAATGAATAGGTTACTATCTTTAACAAAACAAAAAGTTAATTATCTATGACACTAGGAAGATTCTTACAGATGGACAAAAAAGAGATAAACAATCTAGTAGAAAAATGGGCAAAGTACATGAATAGGCAAATCTGAATGGTCAACAAACATCTGAGAAGGAACTTAAACCTGGCAGTAGTTGGGGAAATTCAAATTAAAGTACTTTAAACTTCTCAGATTGGCAAAAGCTAAAAAAAAATCAATACCCCTCTTGGAAAAGGGACACTTACATATTGCTGGTGGAAATATAAATTATCAAGGACTTTTAAGAAAAGTAACCTGGCAACAACTATTAACACAAAAATAATATACTTTTGATTAGCAATTCCACTTCTGGCTATAATCTCATAGAAATAGAAGTAAAGAAAACATGTTTAAGGATGTTTGTGTTATTGTATAACATAATTGTATAGTGTGGCAAAAATCTGGAAGCAAAATGGAGAAAAATGTGGAAGGAAACAAATTAGGTTGTATCCTGAATGGGGTGATGTGGGTGGAAATGGCAGGGAAAATTGAGGGGGGGAGTTCAAAGTGGAAAAACGAAAAGGAAAAGATGTACTAAAACTAGCTGGATGTTTAAAGTAAGTTATATTTCCTACGTAATTTTTAAAACACATATCTGTTATATGAAACAATATATAAAATGCATTGTCTGTTATATAAAATATATGCATCTGTTGGATGTGTAGCCTTCTTCAGATTCAAGGTTCAAAACTAGTGTGGTGTAATGAAACTAGTTTGGTATATTTCTTCTCTCTGAATTTTTGACTTTTCATCAGAATTTCTCACCAGCAACAATAATGTTCATAATAATCATTTCACAAGATTGTCGTGAGCATTACATTAAATAACACGAGATGTGCTTACAACACAGTTATGTTCCTCCCTTCACTCTTTCACAATATAAGATATTGAAGTACATTTATAAGTTGATAATCTACATACACATATATGTAATTAAACTAGATTAAAATATTGAATGCTTTCTTACTTTCCTCTGGTGATGTCTTACCTTCTTCCAATGAAGCATTTTCTGAAGAGAAAGCTATGCTCATTAGAAAATATACATCCTCACTATTATTAAAAGCATTCCATTGTGATACATTTGATAAAAGGGATTTGCATAGAAGAGAAAATGGTTCTAGTTCACTGCTGACATATTGGCACTCTTTCCACCTGGAATCTGACAACCACTGAAGATGTCGATTTCTATAGATTTCATATATGTCTAACAGAAAAGAAAAAATGACCACATTAGAAGACATATATCCTGGGGGCTGGCCTGGTGGCATGGTGGTTAAGTTTGCACACTCTGCTTCGGCAGCCCAGGGTTCACCAGTTTGGATCCTGGGCATGGACCTACCCAGCGCTCATCAAGCCATGCTGAAGTGGCATCCCACATAGAAGGACTAGAAAGACCTACAACTAGGATATACAACTATGTACTGGGGTTTTGGGGAGGAAAAAAAAAAAGGAAGATTGGCAACAGATGTTAGCTCAGGGCCAATCTTCCTCACTAAAAAACAAAAAAAAGCAGGATACTACTGTAGACAAGAGAGGCTCAATTCTGCTGAGGAGCTTGGAGAAAAAAAAAGAAGTGCTATATCTTTTACCTTTTAGTTACTCATTAATAGTAGATGCTTAACAAATTTGTTGTTGGGAAAAGCCATTTTATATAAAAATTAATTACATAAAAGGTAATTTTTTATTGTGGTAAAAGCACATATAAAATTTACTATCTTAACCATTTTAAGAGTGCTGTTCAGTAGTGTTAAGTATATTCATATTGTTGTGAAACAGATCTCCAGAACTTTCTCTGCAAATCTAAAACTTTGTACCTATTAAACAACCCTTCCCTCCCACCTCCCCAGCCCCTGGTAATCACCATTCTACTTTCTGTTTCTATGAAGTTGACTTCTTTAGATACCTTATGTAAGTGGAATCATACAGTATTTGTCTTTCTGTGACTGGCTTATTTCACTTAGCATAATGTCCTCAGGGTTCATCCACGTTGTAGCATGTGACAGAATTTCCTTCCTTTTGGAGGTTGAATAATATTCCATTGTATGTACATACTACATTTTATTTATCCATTCATCCATCCATCAATGGACATTTGAGTTGCTTCTACCTGTGGCTATTGTGAATAGTGCTGATATGAACATAAGTGTGAAAATATCTTTCTGAGACCCTGCTTTCAATGCTTTTGGATATATAGTAAGATGTGGGATTGTTTTTAACTTTTTGAGGAGCCTCCATACCGTTGCACCATTTTACAATCCCACCAACAGTGCACAAGGGTTCCAATATCTCCACATCCTTGACAGCACTTGTTATTTTCTTTTTTTTTTTTTTTTGATAGTAGCCATCCTAATGGGTGTGAGATGATATCTCACCATGGTTTTGATTTGCATTTCCTAGCGATTAGTGATGCTGAACATCTTTTCATATGCTTGTTGGCGATTTGTACAACATCTTTGAAGAAATATCTATTCAAGTCGTTGCCTATTTTTAAGTTGGGTTATTTGATTTTTTGTTGTTGAGTTGTAGGAGTTCTTTATATATTCCATATGTTAACTCCTTATAAGATATATGATTTGAAATATTTTCTTCCTTTCCATAGATTGCCTTTTTACTCTGTTGACTGTGTCCTTTGATGCACAAAAGTTTTTAAGTGTGATGTAGTCCCATTTGTCTATTTTTGCTTTTGTTGCCTATGCACTGGTGTCCAAGAAATCATTGTCAAATCCAATGTTACAAAGTTCTTTTGTTATGTTTACTTCTAGGAGTTTTATAGTTTTAGGTCTTATGTTTAGGTCTTGAATCCATTTTGAGTTGATTTTTGTATTTGGTATAAGATAAGCGTCCAATTTCATTTTTTTTGCATGTGGATACCCAGTTTTCCCAGCACCATTTGTTGAAGAGACTGTCCTTTCCCCAGTGAGTAGTCTTCAAATCCTTGTCCAAGATCTTTTGACCATATACATGTGGGTTAATTTCTGGGCTCTATATTCTGTTCCATGGGTCTGTCAGTCATTATGCAAGTACCAAACTGCTTTGATCACTGTAGATTTATAATATAGCTTGAAACCAGGAAGTGAGATGCCTGTATCTTTGTTCTTTTTCAAAATTGTTTTGGCTATTTGAAGTCTCTTGAGAGTCCATGTGAATTTTAGAAAGAATTTTTTTAATTCTGAATAACTGTGATTTTGACAGGGATTGCATTGAATTGTAGATTGCTTTGGGTTAGTATGGACATACTAACAATATTAAGTCTGCCAATCCATGAACATAAGATGTTTTCCATTTATTTGTGTCTTCTTTAATTTCTTTCAGCAATGTTTTGTAGTTTTCAGTGTACAAGTCTTTCACCTCCTTGGTTAGGTTTATTCCTAAGTATTTTATTCTTTTTGATGCTATTGTAAACGGGATTGTTTTCTTAATTTCCTTTTCATACTATTTGTTGTTAGTGTATGAAAATGCAAGTGACTTTTGTATGTTGGTTTTGTATTTTGCAACTTTGCTGAATTTGTTTACTAGTTCTAACAGTGTTTTTGTGGACTTTTTAGGGTTTTCTACATATAAGATCATGTCATCTGTGAACAGAGATAATTTAACTTCTTCCTTTCCAATTTGGATGCCTTTTCTTTCTTTTTATTGTCTAATGCTCTGACTAGAATTTCCATGTTAAACAGAAGTGGTGAGAGCAGGAGGCATCTTTGCCTTGTTCCTGGTCTTAGAGAAAAGCTTTCAGTTTTTCACCACTGAGTATGATGTTAGCTGTGGGCTTTTCATAAAAGACTTTTATTATGTTGAGATGGTTTCCTTCTCTTCCCAACTTTTTGAGTGTTTTTGTCATGTAAGAATGTTGAATCTTATCAAATGCTTTTTCTGCATCAGTTAAGATGATCATGTGGTTTTGTCCTTTGTTCTGTTAATGTGGTTATTACACTGATTGATTTTTTTATGTTGAATAAGTCTTGCACCCCAGAAATAAATTGCACTTGGTCATGGTGTATAAATTTTTTAATGTGCTCTTGAATTTGGTTTGCTGTATTTTGTTGAGGATTTTTGCACCTATAGCCATCAAGGATATTGGTCTCTAGTTTTCTTATAGTATCTTTGTCTGGCTTTGGTATCAGGGTAATGCTGGTCTCATAGAATGAGCTTGGAAGTGTTCCCTCCTCTTCAAAGTTTTTGAAGAGTTTCAGGAGAAATTGTGTTTATTCTTCTTTAATGTTTGGTAGAATTTTTCAGTGCAGGCATCTGGTCCAGGACGTTTCTTTGCTGGGAGATTTTTGATTACCGACTCAATCTCCTTACTTGTTATAAGTCTGTTCAAATTTTCTATTTCTTCATGATTCAGTCTTGGTGGATTGTATGTTTCTATTTATTCTAGATAATTCAACTTGTTGATATATAATTGTAGTAGTCTCCCATGATCCTCTGTATTTCTGTGGCATCAGTTTTAATGTCCCTCTTTCATTTCTGATTTTAGTTATTTGAGTCTTCTCTCTCAATCTAGCTAAGAGTTTATCAATTTGTTGATCTTTTCAAAAAGCCAACTCCTAGTTTTGCTGAGTTTTTAAAATTTTTTATTCTCTATTTTGTTTATTTCTCCTCTAATCTTTATTATTTGCTTCCTTCTGCTAGCTTTATGTTTAGTTTGTTCTTCTTTCTCTAGTTCTTTGAGCTATGGAGTTAGGTTGTTTATTTGATATCTGCTTTTTAATGCACGTATTTATAGCTATAAACTTCTTAGTATTGCTTTTGCTGTATTCCGTAAGTTTTGTTATGCTGTGTTTTCACTTTTACATGTCTCAACATATTTTATAATTTCCCTTATGATGTCTTCTTTGACCAACTGATTGTTTAAGAGTATGTTGTTTAATTTCCACATATTTTTGGATTTTTCATGTGTTACTGGTGTCTAATTTCATTCCATTGTGGTTAGAAAAGATGCTTTATATGATTTCAATCTTCTTGAATTTGTTAAGACTTGTTTTGTGGCCTAACATGTGGTCTATACCAGAGAATGTTCCATGTTCACTTGAGCAGAATGTATCAGGAGTGTTGCTGTTGTTGGGTGGAGTGTTCTGTGTATGTGAGTTAGGTCCAGTTGCTCTATAGTGTTGTTCAAGTCCTCTATTTCCTTACTGATCTTGTGTCTGGTTGTTCTATCCATTATTGAAAGTGGGGTATTGCAGTCTCTCAGTATTACTGTGTGGCTGTCTATTTCTCCCTTCAATTCTGTCAAAGTTTGCTTCATATAATTAGGAGCTCTGAGGTTTGGTGCATAAAAATTTATAATTGTTATATCTTCTTGATGAATTGACCCTTTTATCATTATATAATGTCCATCTTTGTCTCTTGTAAGTTTTTCACTTAAACTTATTTTTCCTGATATCAGCATAGCCACTTCGACTCTCTTTTGGTTACCATTTTCTTGGAATATCTTTTCCATCCTTTCACTTTCAGCCCACGTGTCCTTAAGTCTAAAGTGAGTCTCTTGTAGAGATTACATAGTTGGGTCTTGTTTTTTTATCCATTAAGCCAACCTATGTCTTTTGATCATGGAATTTAATCCATTTACATTTAATTATTGATAGGGAAGAACTCACTATTTCCATTTTTAAATTGTTTCCTGTACGTCTTGTAGCTTTTATGTCCCTCCTTTTGTATCTTACTGCCTTCCTTTGTATTTCATTGATTTTTTGTAGTGATATTCATTGATTCTCTTCTTGTTTCCTTTTGTGTATATTTGATAGATTTTATTTTATTAGTCAGGGTTCTCCAGAAAAACAGAACTAGTAGGATATATATACATATATACAAGGAGATTTATTATAGGATTTGGCTCACATGATTATGGGGGCTGAGAAATCCCATGATCTGCCATCTGCAAGCTGGAGAACCAGGAAAGCTAGTGGTGTCAATCAGTCTAAGTCCAAAGGCCTGAGAATGAGGGGAGACAATGGTGTGAGTCCTGGATTGAGTCCAGAGATCTGCAAACTAGGAGTGCTGATGTCTGAGGGCAGGAGAGATGAAGCTCAAACAAAGAAAAAATTTCATCCTTCTTCAGCCATTTTGTTCTAGTTAGGCTCTGAATGGGTTGGATGATGTCCATCTGCATTGGTGAGAGCGATTTCCAATTCAAATGCTAATCTCTTCTGAACACATGCTGACAGACACACTCAGAAACAATGTTTTACCAGCTATCTAGGTATCCCTTATCCCAGTCAAATTGACACACAAAATTAACCATGACAGCTACCATTGCAATTACAGAAAATATCTTAAAATTATAGCATTCTATTTTAAAGTGATAAGAATTTAACTTTAATCATATCCCAAAACTCTATTCCTTTACAGTTCCCCCCAACACTTTGTTATTGATGTCACAAACTACATCTTTATATATGGTATACCTACTAACATAGCTTTATAGTTTTTAAAAAATGTTTTGTCACTTAAATTCTATGCACCAAAATTACAATAGTATAGGTTGCTATATTTGAAAATTTATTTACTTTTACCATAGAAGCATCTATTTTCATATGGCTTTACGTTGCTGTCTATTATCTTTCTGTTTCAACTTGAAGGACTTCCTTTAGCTACTGTTGAGCAGGTCTAGTGGTAATGAACTCCGTCAAGTTCTGTTTATCTGGGAAAGTCTTAATTTCCCCTTCATTTTTGAAGGATAGTTTTGCTGGATATAGCGTTCTTGGTTGACAGTTCTTTTTCTTTCAGCACTTTGAATACGTTATCCCACTCCCTTCTGGCTTGCAAAGTTTCTGCCAAGAAATTCCCTTATAATCTTATGGTAGCTCTGTTGTATGTGATAAATCAATTTTCTTTTGCTGCTTTCAAGATTCTCTCTGTCTTTGACTCTACACAGTTCAATTACCATGTATCTCAGTGTGGTTCTCTTTGGACTTATCTTTGTTGGAGTTCTTTGAGCTTCTTGAATCTGCATGTCCATTTCTTTCCTCAGATTTGGGAAGTTTTCAGCCATTATTTTTTCAAATCAGCTCTTGCCCCTTCTCTCTCTCTTCTCTTTCTAAGATTCCCTAATGCATACATTGGTTTGTTTAGTAGTGTTCCATAAATCCCTAAGGCTCTCTTTGCTTTTCCTCATTTTTTTTTTTGCTCCTCTGAGCCAATGATTTCAAATGACTTGTCTTCAAGTTCACTGATTCTTTCTTCTGCCTGATCAAGTCTGATGTTAAATCCCTCTAATGAATTTTTCAGTTCAATTATTGTATTTTTCAACTCCAGAATTTGTTTCATTCTTTTAAAATAGTTTTTTGTTGATATTTTATTTTGTTCATGTGTTGTTTTCCTGATTTCATTTAGTTGTCTATCTTTGCTCTTTTTTTAGTTTATTGAGCATCTTTACAACAGTTATTTTAAGTTCTTTATCAGGGAGATTATAGAGCTGCAGTTCTTTAAGGTTGGTTTCTGAAGTTTTATTTTGTTCCTTTTATTGGGCTATATTTCTCTGTTTCTTTGCATGCCTTGTAATTTTTTGCGGGGATTGGGCATTTGAAAAAACAAACACCTGTCCCAGTCTTTGCATACTGGCTTTGTTCAGGGGAGAACCTTCACCAATTAGCCTGGATGTAGGTCTAGAACCTGTCAAGCCTTTTCTTATCTCTTGCTTCCCCTGTGTCTGTCTGTGGAACTGTAGCTCTCATATGCTGCTTGCCTGTTTTCAGTGGTTTCCAAACTATGGTGTCAGTCCTGTTGGTGTTCCCAGTCAGAACAGCCCCTAGAGAAGCCAGAATGTTGGATAAATGGTCCATAATTTTGTGCCATCCTGAGGGAGATGCCCTATTATGAGGGGTCTACTTTTGGTTGCTCTGTGCTATGACACCAACAGGCATGTCAAATAACATAAAATTTCCTATCCCTTTTGCAGGACTCTCTTCTTGGTTTTACAATGGCCTTGGTGCTGCAGCTTCTCAACAGGCCTCTAGAGTTCTCAAAGAGATATTGTGGTCTGTATATTGTTGTTAACTTGGTGTCTCTGTGAGGGCAGGAGATTATGTAACTTTCTAGCCTGCCATCTTGCTGATGTCACTCTTCTCCTCGCTAAAAGTAAAAGGTAACTTTTAAAGGAGATTAAGTTTTGAAAATTGTAATATTTTATTAAAAATAGAATCCTGGTAAAGGTTAAGACTCTTTTTTATTCATCATAGTGTTTACTGTTCAGTGTAAGAAAAAACTGGGAACCACTTAAGTCTCTAAGTTAAGACAGTGACTAAATAAATTTTGATAAGTTCAAAAATTGTAATGTGCAGATATTAAAGAGTCTAAGTACATTTATTGACATAGAAAGCTATTTTTGACATATCAGTTTGAAAAAAGCAAGCATAAGCACAGCAAATCACCTTTTCTTTTAAAGAATATACATATAAATATTCATATATGAATATGACTATATGTTCAGAAGATATATATAGAGAGAGTAACAACAGTTGGAAGAAGAAACAAAAATATTAATAGTGGTTATCTCTGGATGGTGGAATTACAGAAGATTTATTTTCTTCTTTTTGCTTATCTGTAGGTTCTATTGGCTTTTATAGTAAACATATTGCTTGTATAATAAAAAAATGGAAGCTGTTAAATTTTGTTGTTGTTTCTTAAAGTACACTGGGGATTTTCTAGTGATTCCAAATGCAGCAGACATTTCTTGGGTTGGCTGCCTCTTTTGCTGCATGACTTTGTTTCTTGGTCATAGGTGAGTGGTTCAGGAATAGACTCCTGACTGGGGCTGTGACACTCAGATTCTCCCTCCTGGAAATATGGAGTCTAGACCTGTGAAGCAGAGTCTGAGAACTGTGAGAAGCTGAGTTATGTTAATAGTAGTCACTAGTTCTTCTCACATTAGTGCTTGGTTGTTCACATTTTCCTTGGGTTTTTCTGAGATACCTCAGAATCCTTCTAAGAATTTTGATAGTTTTTGGTTTAAGCTATTGAGTGATTGTTTGGGTTTTTTTGCAAGCAAAAGAACCTTAATAAATTTATAAAACCATTCATCGATTCAACGGTCATTTACCAAACATCTACTGTATACCAGGCTTTGATACAAGTGAAAGCAAACAAAAAACAAAATAAGACAAAACTATCCAAAAGTCTGGTATCCTCCATAGCAACTTTTTTCATGTATTCATTCTGACTTCTAGTCTTTGCTAATAGTCTCAGCACATCTGACAAAGGCTACTCCAAATCACCACTTTTTCCTCCTCAGTGAGAAGTCAGACCTTTAACTTTATATTTTTTGTGACTTAAAATTACAACACAGCACAACAATGTGAATTTACTTAATGCCACTGAACTGTACACTTAAAAATGGTTAAGATGGTAAATTCTATGTTATGTGTATTTTACCACAATTTAAAAAATAAATATATTAAAAAATTTACAGCACAGGAGCATTTGAAAAGATCCAATACTTAAATGATTTTGCCAATTCTTTTTGGATAAGAATGGTTTTTGTGGTTCAAATTTTCCAGGAATTTTCATAAGAAACTGAGGGTGACTGTAGTTAGTTAGGAGGGGCAAAGTTTAACTCATGATGGTATTTAATTAACGTGTGTGTGTTTGTGTGGCATCCCTAATAACTAGTATTAGGTATTCTGCTTTGTAGTTTAGTATTATAATAACCATGGCAATTGTCATTTATTTATTCATTCATTCAAAAATTATTGCGTACCAGTTATATGCTCAACAGTGTAGGGGATACAATGATGAATGAGACATCACACTTGACCTCAAGCTGCTTTTAGTTTAATCAGTATAGAAGCATTGACTTGGAGCATCTTAGAAATCTTTAAGTATTTTTCAGGGAAACACGTTTTTAATGGGTTTTACTAAATCCAGAGCAATCACTTTTACTTACTATTAAGTCTAGGCTGAGGCACTACACCCTTAGTATTTATCAGCATGCCAGAATATAAGAAGATGTTCCATTCTTCATCTGGTAGGGACCCAATGTCATCCTGCATCAGATTTCCATTAGCATTATTTTGCATGATTGTAGTACAAAGCCAAAAGGAGAAGCAAAGTTTATGTTGATTAAGTAGGGCTGAAGAGACCACCTATGGGGAAAATATAACTGTTACACTAACCTGTCTAGATTAAATAAGTATGCAAAATTCATATTAAAGAATGTCTCACCTTAAAAATATTTCTGGTCAACACATCTATTGAATTTTTAAGATGCCTCTCTAAGGGACTTTTCTCACTGTCTAACTCGGATTCTTCTGAGGGATTTATAATTTCATGAACGTTTTTGAGAGACATTTTTTCCCTTTTTAAACTGTGTTCTTCTTGTGCTTTGCTTTTGGAAACTACCGATGAAACAAAAACTTGACGAAACCAGTCTAGGGAGAACTGGTACGTGTAATTGATTTCTGTAAGACTGGCCACTAGAAAGTAGAGAAGCGCACCTCGAGTAGCAATGGGAAGATAGTTTGTACGTGTTGCTTGAATTTCACTTTCTGTTGCTTCTCTTGCTTTGATGCGTTTTGAAATTTCATTTGAAGTCATTTTGGATCTTCTTAAGATGTCTACAATTTCCTCATCATCTAATACACATTCTAAAGACAAAGAAAAAATTAATTTAAATAGAAAGCATTGGAATATTAAATGGCAGTTTCCTCACTCTGTACTTTTCATGTAAAGAGTTTCTACTTTTGGTCTTTTGTTGGTTTTATTTTGGAGATGGGCTCTTAAATCAAGATAGGTCAAATTTCTACTAAGTTTGATTAACAGCACGCATGCTCCCTTTCCCACTCCCTCATCTCTTCTTTATATTACTTTAGTGTTTGTGGATTCTACTTTTATTATAGGCACAGAATAAGTAGCTGCTCCATTGCAAGGAATACATTTCCACTGTGACCCACTATACATATAGAAAATGAAAATAAAATTTCCAGAAAAGAACAAGTAAACCATTATTTCATGTGATGCACTTTGATATTTTCTATTGTATTCTATTTTATTAAGCAAATAAAGTTGATAATGACCAATGAAATTGATTTCTCATTCCACTAATAGGTTGAAACTTATCTTTTGAAAAAGCACTGTTCTAGAAACACAGATAATAATTCTATCCCGTTCAAATATTTGTGACACCTCTCATATTTCCATTATAAACTCTATTTTATAGACTAAACATTCCCATTTTCCTCAAGTGCTTTTTTAAAAAAATGATATGATTTATAGATTGCTCACTACCCTTGATGCTTATCTCTGGACACACTTTAGTTTGAAAAGAGCCCTCTTAAAATGTGGCATCCAGAACTAAACACAGCTTGATATGGCCATTGCAAAGAATTATGGGATTATTACATTCTATGATCTGGATACCATATTCTTATTGATGTAGGTGAAGCTTTCTAAGTAATGTCTGAACGTAAGCTGTGGGCCATCTCTCATAATCCCCCCCACTACCAGACCATTTCCTACAGTGGGTGGGGAGTCACATCAAAGATGAAATATTTACAAAGAAGTAGTAAGGATGACCTAGTTTATTAAAACTTGGAAAGAAGGGGGGAAAGTATGTACAGAATCAGAGTCTTTATTTAGCTTTTTTCAAGAACAGCTTTTTTTTTTTTTGAGGACGATTAGCCCCGAGCTAACATCTGCTGCCAATCCTCCTCTTTTTTGCTGAGGAAAACTGGCCCTGAGCTAACACTTGTGCTCATCTCCCTCTACTTTATATGTGGGACACCTACCACAGCATGGCTTGACAAGCTGTGCATAGGTCTGCACCGATTAACCCTTGGCGGCTGAAGCAGAATGTGCGAACTTAACCGCTGTGCCACTGGGCTGCCCCCAGGGACAATTTTTATTAAAACTACTGTGAGTAAAAGGTTACAGTCTTTTAAAAATATTCCTGACTCTAATGTGAGGAACAAGTGGTAGGGAATAAACATCAAAGGCACAAGAACTGCATATAGTGCACTGATGTGTGTATTGCAAATAACTTTTCTTTTGTCTCATTAAATCTATCTTTTGTCCAATTTAGGCAAAGGTTATAGCAAAATATGACACTTGGCATATACTAGTTCATAAAATGGGGGAGGCTGTGCTTCTGAATCTTGTTAGATCAATTGTGTCACCTTCTATGTACATTACATAATACCTAAATGTCCTGGTTTTGCTCCTTAAGAAGTTACCAGCTGATGATCCCAATCTCACAAGAGAAACAGATAAGGGAACCCTGTCGGTGTAACTAGTCTTGTCATTAATGGAAGCAGAGCTTAGTCATGTGTTACAAAGAAACCACTCATTAGGTGTAACTAAAATAGAAAAGGAATAGTCAGATCCTTTCAGGCATAAACATGTGTTTAAAATTTCATAGTAAAAAAATATCTAAGTGAGGATTTGCCCATATTTCTAACATAAGATATAATAAACTTTCAAATTTGAGTTCTTTTTTTTTAATAAATATAGTTGCAAAAATTGAGTTACAGACTTTCCTTTAAAAAAAAAATTCTCCTCTTAATACACATCTCTTTCTGGAGGTCAAGACAACGGTATACTGAGAGAGCAACACTCAGGAAGATGTCTGAGAAGAAAGGCACGCCCTCCTCACTACTTTACCCACTTCAAAATTTATTTTAGTTTGAGGTTTTAATCACAAAATGTAAAGTCTTGTAAGATCTTAAAATAATCATTTCACAAAACCAAGGCAGCTTCATGCTAAAAAACACTAGTTTCTTGTCAAAGGTTAGGAACCTGCTGAACTAGTGTTTTCTGCCTGTCTGCACAGGTCTTAGAGAGGCGACAATTGAACTCCTCATCACAGCCATTCTTCCTTTGGCCACAGGTCTCAGAGCAAAGTGTGTTAGTTGCAGCGCTGTCGGGAAAGGAATGTCAGTGTAAAGGTGGACACCAAGCGGTGGGAGCCACATTCTTTTGGCGGGAGGGTTCGCAGCCATAATGTGGGCAAAGCTTAGATTCATCACTGCACTTTAATAACTGGCAGTCCTGTCCTTGCTCCCAGGAGGTCCAAGGCAGCACTGTCAACACAGTTCTGGTTCCGGATGGCCTTCAGGAATTGCCCTCCACTAGGTGGTCAGGCCTCTTGGTGGCGCCTATAGGTGGCGGCCAGAAGAAGAGGGTGAGCGTGGACCGAGGCTGTGGAGGCACTGCCAACTGCATAGCACTGGGCCTCACGCGCCCCTTCCCTGAGAAAGGACCAGGGTCGACGCACGGTAAACATCATTTCGAGTATCTTTCTACACATACGTGCAGACAGAAGGGTGGGTAGATGGACTGGTAAATGGATAGAACTTTTTATGAGAAATGCATCCTACTACAAAGGCTATGTTTTAATGACGTAAATTTATCATTACTAGAATTAATAAAAAGAAAAACAATCTATAGGATTGCTGAATCTCAGATAAATGTTTCTTGATGTTAACAGATAATAATTCCTAAAACATCATTCTAAGGATATGAGAAAAGATTATGAAAGCAATTAAAGAATTAAATCTTTATTTTTTTAAATGAAGGTACACATTTTAATTTTGAGTAGCATGGATTAACTTCTCTGCATGAAATATTAGGTGATTGCACTCAGACTTCTACTTTTCGAATGATTGCTTATTTGGTGAGATTTCGTTATCAAGTAGTTTTTAAAAAAAATTAATTCCCTGGGTTCTTTCATGTTTGAATATGATTGCCTTTGCCTTCACACTTGAAAATAATTAGTTGGGTGTAATATGATTGGCTCACTTTTGTTTGTCTGGATTTTATTTAAACTTCTCATAGCCAATCTCATGTTCTGTCAAATGCCTGAAGAATTTTGTTATTCTAGAAGTTCAACAACATAACTGTGATAAATCTTAGTGTTGATTGATCTGTATCTGTTTGTCCTGTTACATACCTTGTCAATCTGCAAATCCAGATCTTCCTTCAGTTCAAGAAACTTTTCTTTTATCTTTTAATACACTTTCCGTTTCATTTTTTGGGTCTCTTTCAGGGATGTAAATTTCCTTTATATCACTATTTCTTTTTTAAAAATTTATTCAATATATAAAACAGGAATGATTTATTTATTGAATAAAGAGTTATTCCAAATAAAAAGAAAAGTCTAATAAAAAATGGACAAAGGATATATACAAACAGCACTCTTACAAATGACTCATAAGTATAAATGATTGCACTCATTTAAAAAATGCAAGTTAAAACAACTGGTTACCGTTTTCAACTATCAAATTGGCAAAGACAAAAAATTAAATGATGTACAGCCTCTTTAGAAGGCAGTTTGTGCAGTAGCTATGAAAATTTAATAATGCTAATACTCGCTGACCTGTCAATTCCACAGCTAGAAATTTCTCCTATAGATAGACTCATTTGTAAAGAATAGATATTTCAGGCATGTTCATTTTAGCTTTTTTTTATTGTGGTAAAAAAAATCATAACATGAGATCTACATTTTTAAATTTTTTAGTGTGTAATAGAGCATAGCTAACTATAAGCACAATGTTGTATAGCAGATCTCTAGAAGTTTTTCATCTTGCATGACTGAGATCTTATTGAATAACAACTCCCCATTTCCTGCTCCTGTCAGCCCCAGGCAACAACCATTCTACTTTTTATTTCAATGATTCTGAGTACTTTAGATACCTCATACATGCGGAATTACACAGTATTTGTCCTTCTGAGACAGGCTTATTTCACTTAGCATAATGTCCTCAAGGTTCATCCACGTTATATATATATGACAGGATTTCTTTCTTTTTTATGGCTGAATATTATTCCATTGTATGTACATAGCATATTTTGTCAATTCACCCACTGATAAATGTTTAGGCTGTTTCTACCTCTTGGCTATTGTGAATAATGCTGCAATGAATATGGCAGTGCAAATACCTCTTTGAATCCTGACTTGAATTATTTTATTTATTCTTTTACCAGAGTTACTAAGATATAACTGGGTGGCTTAAACAACAAAAATTTATTTTCTCACAACTCTGAAGACTGGCTGTCCAAGATCAAGGCGTCAGCAGGACTGCTTTCTGGTGATACCTTTCTTCTTAGCTTGCAGCTGGCCAGCTCCTCCCTGTGTGTCCTCATATAGCCTTCTCTGTGTGCAGGCATCCCTGGTGTCTCTTCTCCTTCTTAAAAGGACGCTAACCTATTGGATTATGGCCCACCACCCTTGCAACCTCATATAACCTTGATTACTTCTTTAAAATGCCCTCTCTCCAAATAGAGTCACGCTGGGGGCCAAGGCTTCAACATTTTGAGGGGACACAATTTGGTTCACAACAGCTTCTCTCCAAATTGTAGGGTATTAATAAGAATGCTCAAGATTAAAAAGATTTTTTTTTTAGTCACTATTACTCCTGGGAAGTGGCTACTTCATACTCTTTCAAAACTTTCTCTCTCTTTCCTTAAAAATATTATATTCTCGGGGCCAGCCCTGAGGACTAGTGGTTAAGTGCAGTGCTCTCCGCTTTGGTGGCTGTGGTTCGGTTCCTGGGTACGGACCTACACCACTCATCAGTGGCCATGCTCTGGCGGCGACCCACATACAAAATAGAGGAGACTGGCACAGATGTTAACTCAGGGCTAATCTTCCTCAGCAAAAACAAAAAACATCTATTCCATCTGTGTGTTCCTGAATTATATCCTTGTACAATAAGATGGTAATCTAGTGAGTAGATGGATTTCCTGAGTTCTGCGAGCCGTTCTAGCAGATTAATCAAACTCAAGGAGAGGGTTGCTGGAACTGCCAATCTGTAGCCTATCTGTCAGAAGCACTGGTAACAACCTGTGCTTTGGATTGGTGGTTGAAGTAGGGGGAGAGAGCAGTCTTGTAGGACTGAAGTCTTAACCTGTGGAATCTGATGTTATCTCGGGGTGGATAGTGTCCGAATTGAGCTGGTCTTGCATTACTGTCAGCCTGGAGGCAACACCCTCCTCCTCTGTTGAAACTGGGTATTCAGAACCCCTTTTAGGAGCAGATTTATCAGTGTGCCCCAGGAATTTATCACGCTTTATATTTAGTTGTTTGAAATTATATTGTTTAAATTTAAAGATTATAGGATTATAGGATTATACAGGATATATATGTCACTGGATTGTGTCTTTTTATACTTTAGTTATTAATACTTGGGGAAAACTGAATCTTTGGTCTCTATACTCTAACTTGATACATATAACAGATGTCAGATACCTGAAGTATAGAGTGAAGAGGGAACTAACCAGTCTTCTATAAAATTTTTCTTACAACTTATACTGATTATATGGTGGCAAGTATCCTACGACTTAAAGAGCTAAAGCAGAGATAGGAACTGAGGAACATCAAAATTCACAATGTTTTCATTATAGAAATGGGGTGGGTGATCAGTTATCTGGTGGAAATGAAGATCTAGTATTTTTGGTAAGAATTCAGAATATGGTCCTGATGGGAGTAAATAAAAAGCAATAAAACTAATAAGAAAAGTTAATATACTGAAGTATATGAGGAAGCCTTTTTGGTTTAAAACTGACTTGGCCTCAACTTGTTTTTCCAGAATGGCCTGACTTGTGGCCCGTCAAGCATGCACTGTATACCTGCTTTAAACATTAAACAGTATGCCAAAGCAAAGAATGTTGCCTTTAAAGATAGGGATGTCACCTCTCTCCATATCGACATTTCTTTGAAGATAAGCATTCTTTCCCAGAATCCAGGGTCAGATTGACCTGCTGTGGATGCAGCAAAACATCTTGTGACCGTAGTAAAAGAGGAGTATTCCTGTCATGTTTGATGTATGTTCTGAAATGGCATATACCCATGCTCTACCCTTCGCTTCTCCAGACGGCTTTCTCCCCTGGATAGTGCTTCCAAGCTATAGTCCTCAGACTGGCTCACATACTAAATTCGCCCCATTTTTAATCTTTTGATTGATTATTGGTTACTTGAGTCAACAGTCCTTCTAACTTCTATTCTGTCCTTCACAAAAGTATGCAAAGGTCTCCTAATATCACGAAGTATTTTAACTTACCTTGTGCGTTCTGCAGTAAATTTAATGTTTTTTCCTCCAGTTCTCCAAGAGTCATAGCATCAAGGGAAATACTCTCCAATAATTGGAAACGTTGATTTTCTAAATGAGGAATTTCATGAGTTAATACAGTAGATAAGAGTTGATCTTGCAAACTTTGGAAAGTTACCGTGAAGTTGATCATAGTAACAAAGTTATAAACTGATGGAAGAAAATGAGGGTTGTCTATTTCTGTAGATACGTATAACCTAAAACATGAGAAAGGCACCAGTTATTCAAAGGATGTACAGAGGGAAAAAATGAAGCTAATTTATTTAATAATGCAAAAAATAGTTCTCCTGGAAGTAAAGTTAATTTTTAGTATTATTCAGCCTTGTACACAAAGTAGGCTCTCAATTTACACTATGTGAATACATTTGCTGTTTATGACTTTAAAAAGCACAACCATAAATTATGTCTATACTATATGTCATCTAAGCATAAGGTCAGACTAAAGAAAAATGCTAAATAGTAGGAGTTTTGACCTGTCATTAGATCATTGTAAAGACTATGGTTTTATCCTGAGTAAGACACCAATGGAGGAATTTGAGTGGAGGAGAGCCATGATCTTCTTTAAAACAGGACCACTCTAGCTGCTATCCTGAGAATAGCCTGTGCAGGAGGAGGAGGTAGAAAGAAGGAAGCTGAGAGACTGGTTAAAATGTGAGAGATGATGGTGGTGTGGAGCAGGTTATTACCAGAGGGAGTGGTCAGGGGGGTCAGATTCTGAATCTTGTTTCAGTCTTCACAGCAACCCAATAAAGCAGGGACAAGTCCTCGTTCTACTTCATAGAGGGTGAAATTGAGGCTTAGCGAGGTTAGATAAGTTGCCTATATCATATGGCCAAAAAATGACAGGGTGGGGCTCTGTTGCCAGTCTGCCCTCCAAAACCCTTTCCTCCACCACCTCCCCAAACACACAGTTCAAACATGGTCACCAGGTTGTCAATTCGGAAAAATGTTACTTCATTAATTTCTCTAGAGTTGTTGCTTAATTCCATGAGAAAGAAAGAATGGGTTAACAGGGTGTTTTCCAAAGTGTATTCTGTACAACGCTATTTTCTGGAGAGGGTTCGTTAAATAAAGGAGTTTTAAGTCCTGGTAGCAAAGAGTCCTGTTTAACTTTGTTTAACTCAGTGCTTTAAAAACATACAGGATCCCTTTTTTGAGTGACACCTATTAAATCCCTAGAAATGTTGTTCTGAGGAACATACTTTTGAAAATGTTTTATTAACAGAAGGAAGGAGACTGGAAGAGAGAATTGTAAGGAGTAAAAATTTGGCAGCCGTGCCCAGGGAAAAGGACTCACTGACCGACAGATTTATGTGTGAGGACCACTCGCTAAAGAGTCAGTCTGTCAGTCCCTGTAAAGAAGTTAAACACACCAGGCTACAGACCATTAAAATCATCTTCGAATTCCCCTTGCTGATTACCCGCTCAGCTAGCAATCTCCTGATTGTGAACTGAAGGAGAGAGTGCACATGACTGACAATGCAAATGTCTCATTCTCTTGGGAATTATATTTTTGAGGTCATTAAATTTGACTGTGTCACGGTGCCCTGTGAAGTTGGCTGGTGGGAATCGGATTCCCGGAGGCCCATTACTGCTTGGAACACGGATACAATGTTTTTATCTACCTAGGTAAAAGCTCTATCTTTGCACTCTAGATATCAAATACGGATTTTGTTTCTTAAAGAAGCAGAAGCTTTTTCTGCTCAAGTAAAATGTTAGGCAAACAGATCAAATGGAGCTCCTCTGGATCAAGTAGGGCCAGGCTTCCTGCTTGTTGCCCCTCCTCGCAGCTTCTGAAGACTCCTCCTGGAGCCCACAGGTTTTATCGGGCACAGTCAGAAAAGGACTGGTTTGGAATGACTTGATAAATAAGAGTCTGTTCTCTACTCCCTACACTGATGAGTACGACTGGAAACACAAAAACGAAGAGAACATTCGAAATGCAGTCTCACTTTTTTCTCCAGGAGAAGCTTATCAGGACTGAAATACAGGGCCTTAAATATTATTGGTTTTGAAAAATATAAACAGTTGACTCAATTTAACTTTGAGAGACATTACCTAAATTTGGAATTGTACTCAATCTCAGAATCATCAACCCTGATGAAATATTGTCCTCTTTTCTGATAGATGTCCTTCTTCAAAATTGCCTTTAAACTTGGAGCTAATGTTTCAGGGAGATTCTGAAAAATCCAATAGACATTAATAAAAAATTCATCTTATAAAAAATAAATCCATTGAAAAGACACAGCATTTAAAAAATATAAATCTTGGTAATATCTGGACACCAGTAAAAGATGGAGCTGAGAGAACTGAACATGGAAAACTGTATTTATTTATTTATTCCCCTGACAAAGTTACCTGTGATTTAAAGCTCTTAGTCTTTATGCTCAGTGAATACAATACATGTGTCAGTGGCATGGAATTAGGAATTAAGACATTTTGTCCAAATACCTGCAAGAGAACACTCCCTCCTGTTTTCATAGCATTTTCAATTTTTTTGATGTAATTGCTATCCTCAGTGGAGAGCTCCTGCAGCCTAGATCCTTCCATCTGACGGATCCAGTGGTGCGTTTGCTTATGTGGGTCAATCAGCAGTGGCCACTGCAGGCTGTTCTTGATCAAGATGGCATTCTCTGTTGAGTACTGATTGGGAGGCAGCCCCTGAGAACGCCATTGGCGGATCTGGAATGAAATCATTAGTGCTTTCACTGTTTCATAAACTTCTTCACATCTTTAATATACTGCAGGATACTAAAGAATCCTGCAGGATCACTGCCTTTAGAAGATCAAATAATCTTTAAAAGAACGAAGGAAATGAACAATTTTAAACAACTGGGATACAAAATTTTGGGTAAAGTGAGTAATTATTCACTAAATTCCACTTTTCTGTTCATCAGTAAGAATGAATGCCCATCACAACAAAGATGCTATAGGAGACAGATAAGGAATATAAGATAGAATTACTGTTGCTAAGGATCTTACACTCCAATGCATATGTGAAACATGCAATAATAAAAAATTACATCGATATAAGAGGAGCTACTTTATTGCACACCTACCACCTGCCAAGCACATAATGCATTATCTCGTTAAATTACTATCACAACCCTCATTTCTCAGAAGGAGAAATTGAGGTTAAAAGAGGTTAGGAATTTGCCTATGGTCACAGTGTCAGAATGAGAGGAGACCTAGGGTTGAACTGAGAAGCTGACTCCAAGACTGACACACTTTTCATCCATACGTGGCCTCTGCCTGTTGCTCTGATTTCATGCCAGTCTCAGCACGTTGGAAGAAAAAAGCCAAGAAGGCCCCCGCAGATCAGACAAAGTCTAGGATGCCAGGGAACCTTCCACTGAAAGACAGCAGGAGCCTCCCCGGGAGAAGCCAAGGATACGTTTTAGTTTTGAAAGGGAAGAAAAAGTTTCTTGTTTAGGCCTTTGAAGAATTGCATGCTTTTGAATTCTACATAAAAGGAAATATGAAAGATTATGAGGAATCCTGAAAACTACAAGTATTTCCATCGCTTGGAGTATAGACTGCATTTGAATACAGGCAAAGAAGGAAAGAGTAAAGGTCGGTGTGGTGAGAGAGAAACTTCCAATAGCAAATCAGAGTTTCTATTTTAAGAAATGAACCATTCTCCTGACTTTCATGCTTTTCTTTATCGTTTTGTTGAAGTATGTATTCCTAAACACTGAAGTTTAGTTTTGATAATTTTTGAACTTTAGATAAGTGAAATCTTATAGCATATCCTCTTTTCTGTGTAGCTTCATCCATGTTGTTTGACAGCTGTATTTATTCATTTTCATTGCTGTAGAGGATTCCACTTTATGAATATACCTAGATTTATTTACCCATTTTACTCTTGAGGGCACTTGAATTGTTTCAAGTTTTTGGCTATTATGAATAATGCTACAATGGACATTTTTTAATATTCTATTGATCAACTTATGTATGCATCTCCTTTGGGTAAAAACCTAGGAGTGGAATGTTGGGTCATAAGGTAAGTGTATTTTTAATACTTGTAGCTAAAATCAGTTTCCTAAAATGATTATAGCATTTTATATCCTCACCAGCAATTTATGAGAGTTTCTGTTACCCTAGATCCTTACTAACTCTTGATATTGTCAGTCTTTTAAATTTTGGTCATTTTGGCAGATGAGTTCTCTTATTTTAGATTTAATTTTCATTCCCCTAATGAATGAACTTAGGCATCTTTCATATGTTTATTGGCTATTTAGATAGTCTCTTTTGTGAACTGCCTATTCAAGGCTCTTGCCCATTTATTTACTGGGTTGTATGTCTTTTTTTTTTTTTAAAGGTTTTTTATTTTTCCCTTTTTCTCCCCAAAGCCCCCCAGTACATAGTTGTATATTCTTCGTTGTGGGTCCTTCTAGTTGTGGTATGTGGGACGCTGCCTCAGTGTGATTTGATGAGCAGTGCCATGTCCGCACCCAGGATTCGAACCAACGAAACACTGGGCCACCTGCAGCGGAGTGCGCAAACTTAACCACTCGGCCACGGGGCCAGCCCCTTTTTTTTCTTTTAAGATTTTATGTATGTCTTTTGCTTATTGATTTGTAGTAGTTCTTTTCATATTCTGGATAGGGCCTTTTGTTGAATATATGTATTACAAATATCCTCTCCTATTCTTTGACTTATCTTTATATCCTCTCTATGGTATCTTGATGAACAGAAGGTCTAAATTTTAATGAAATTCAATTGATCAACTTTTTCCTTTATGGTTAGTTCCACTTAAGAAATCTTTTCTTAACCTAGGGTCATGAACATATTCTTCTAAATTATGCTTTATTAATTTGCCTTTCACATTTGGGTTCACTATTCGACTGTAATTGAATTTTTATGTATGGTGTGAAGTAATAGTCAAATTTCTTCTTTTTCTTTACAATGGATATGCAACTACCCAGCACTATTATTGAAAAGACTGTCTATTCCTCAGTGCACTGCAGTATCCCCTTTGTCATAAATCAATTGTCCATGTATGTGTGGGTCTGTTTCTGGTTCTCACTTCTGCTCCATTGGTGTAGTTGTTCAGCCTTGCATTGGTACACACATGAATAAACAATACCATTGTACTAATTATTGTGGCTTTAAAGTCAATCTTGATATTTGATATAGCAAGTCCTTCTACCTAGTTCTTCATCAACAATGTCTTGGACAGTTTGGCTCTTTGCCTTTTCTTATAACCTTTAGAATCAGCTTGTCTAGTTAGACATATGCACAAGTTAGTCACACATGCACACACACATACACACCCCTACCTGTTGGAATGTTGACTGGGATTACAATGGATCTACAGAGCAATTTGGAAAGAACTGGCAACTCCAGAATATTGAGTCTTCCAATTCATGAACATGGCATAACTCTTCATTTATTTAGGTTTCTTAAAATTTATCTCAATAATATTTTATAGTTTTATTTCTATAAGTTTTACACAAGCTTTTGATAGATTCATTTTGATGCTATCATAAATGGTATCTAAAAACACTGTGGACCGTGTTTGTTACTGGTGTAGAGAAATACAATTGGTTTTTGTATATTGACTTTAATCCAAGAAACTTTGCTAAACTTTTATTAATTCTTATATCTACAGATTCTCTTGTATTTTTTAGGTATATAATATATAACCTGCAAAAACTTATATTGTTTGTTTCGTCTTTTCCAATCCCAATATCTTTTATTTCTTTGTCTTGCCTTACTGCACCGTCTAGGATCTCCACTACAGTGTTAAATACAAGTGGAGATAGTGGATATCCTTTTGTCATGTTCCCAATCTCCAAGGAAAAATTTTCACCAATGCTTCATTTTTTTCAATTCTGATTTTTTATTTGACCTGTGGTTAGGTTAGGACTCTATTTCCTAATTTCCAGAAATATGAGCATTTTCAAAAAAACTTTTAATACTGACTTCTAGCATAATTGCATTTTGGTCAGATACATACTATGTGATTTAAGTCCTTTGACATTTGTTGAAACTTTATTTGTGGTCCATTACATGACCAATTTTGGCAATGTTCTATATGTGCTTGCACAGAATGTGTAAGCTGCAGATGTAGACTGCAGTGTCCTATATATGCCCATTAAATTCATTTGTTGATCACACTAGTCAAATCTTCTTTATTCTTACTGATTTTTGTGTTCTTTTTCTATGAGTTACAGAAAGAAGTGTGTTAAAATCTCTCACTAAGATTATAGATTTGTCCATTCCTTCTGTAGTTCTTTTAATGTTTGCTTTTATATTATTTGAGATCATGTTATTAGGTACAAACAAATTTAGAACTGTTAACGTATTCTTGGAGAATTAAACCAATTCTTATTATAACGTAAGCTGATTTAATTCTAGTAATCCTTTTTTGCCTTAATGTCTATTTTGTCCTCTTTTTGGTAATCTATGGTAAATTTCCTCCCAATTTTTAACTGTCAGTCTTTCTTTATATTTTAGATGTGTTCTTTCTAAATAACATATGGTTTCTGTTTTGTGCTTTGATTTATATTTTTACATAGTCTTACAATCTTAATGTTTTCTTTTATATATATATATTTTGCTGAGGAAGATTAGCCCTGAGCTAACATCTGTGCCAATCTTCCTCTATTTTGTATGTGGGTCACTGCCACAGCATGGCTCATGAGTGGTGTAGGTCTGCACCTGGGATCCAAACCTGTGAACCTGGGCCACCGAAGCAGAGCACGCCGAACTTAACCACTGTGCCACGGGGCTGGCCCCACAGTCTTAACCTTTTAACTGGACCATTTAGTCCATTTACATAGAATGTCGTCACTGATATATTTATGTTTAAATTGGTTATTAGCATTATGAGAATGAAAAGCCAGTATTTGCTCCTGAGACTTGGTAGGTTTGATGGTCAGTTTGAGTTGAGTTATCAGCAGGGGAACTAATCTAAAATTACTCTCTGGGAATGAAAAAAACAAAGGTTTTTTTTTTTTTTTTAATCCTCTCAACATCAGCATAGAACTTACATAGATAGATAACAAATATTTATTGATAAATTGATAAATGTGAGGTCTATATTTTTGGCTGTTTCTAAGAATACTACCTGTGGTTTAATAAGTTCACCAACTTTATTAATGAGAGGGGTTTTGGAGAGAGAAAGTGGCTAGATTTATTAGGACAGGGTAGTAGGATTGCAACGAGAAAAAAGAATATTTTGTGACTTTTGCCCAGAGGATGAGAAACAGGAGATGTAACTAATTGAGTCATTAGAACCATAATTTAAAAAAATTGTAAGGCCTAGAACAAACTTCAGTATTTTCATTTATCAAAATAATTTTGGGAAAAGATCCAAGCCAAAAACATGCGCACACATCCAAAATCCAAATCAACAATAACAGTCACTTAACTGGATAACAGAAATATGTTACTACCTCATGTTTTTGTGCCATGACTTCAATTAAAGAAAAGTTAGAAGACAAAGAAATATTGTTTTCAGTGCAAAGATTCTCCCATTTATTCACAATCAACTGGCGAAATTCTGCTGTGAACACTCCACTGTAGGCAATGCATGCTGCTGAAATAAGTATGTCACCCCAAATTCCTTCCAACTTGCTGTCTATTTGATTGATTGCTTCTTGCCATCGAGTCTAAATGTTAAAATAAAAATGAGTTATTGATATTGGATATAAAATATACTATTATGAGACATTTTAGATATTAATGTTCTCCAAGTTGGAGCTATCATTGCTATTACTTTTATTCTTTTCCTGCTGTAGTTGTATCAAAATTAATAATGGATAATATTAAAAAACTTACTGATTTCTGAGGGTAACATGAGTCCTATTCTTGGATTTGTCAATAGCGTCATATTTGCTAAGACTGATAGATAGCCATTTCAAATCCTTTGTGTAATAAAGAAGGATAATTTAAAAAATATCAATTCATTATAGTATATTATTAATGGCATTCAATAATAACAATGACCAATACTTATTGAATCCTTAGATATCTAACAGACACTTTACTTTGAAAATCTCATTTGATGCTTTCAATATCCTGTTAAGTAAAAGCCATTGACTTCATTTTAAAAAGAAGAAGTTGAACTTTAGAGAATTTAAGCAACTTGCTCAAATTTGCAAAGTTTTTGAGGGGTGTAGCTGAGATCTGAACCCATATTCCTTGGCTGTATGGCCTCCTTCTACAATTATGTATGTGCTTGATTGGTCAATAAATAAAGCATATTGACTGAGCACGAACCCTCTCTTCTGGAAGCTTCAAATCTGGGATAGTGCTGATGTCTATTGCCTCTCAACATATACGTGGCTCTCAAAGACATCAATCATATTTTGAAGGCTGTCATCTTTCTCTAATTGGTCTGATTTCATAACTTCTTTCTCTTTGTCCTATTGGAGTCTTCATGATATGTATTTATTTAGACAATTAAACTAAATTAAAATTATCTTGAGAATTTCGTAACATCCTTTGAGCTAGCTAAGGTATGACTAAACCAAGATTCTAGTCAGCCCTCTAGGGATTCAAGTATAGAGAAAGCAGATGAATTAGAAGACAGAGAAAAAGATGAGATAGAAGAGGTCAGAAGATTCACAGAACAAAATAAAATTTTCTTTTTCCTTCTTAATGACATCTCCTCTCTTCCAGCTCCACCTATGTTTTATACATTCAGTTTGGGTTGTTCCTGTGCTAGAAAAGGAAAACTCACAACACCCTGACAGGTTTACTTTGGGCCTCATTAGACAAAAGTGTGCTGATGTCTTAGGAACAAGAGAAAATAATTTCTGACCCTTGTGGTCTCTTACCTCTGTTTTAAGACTATTTGACCATTACTCCTTTGTTTTTATCTGAACAGGACTGTCTACAGATCTCAGCAAGAAATTGGATAGTAAGATAGTTTTAGAAAGTATATAATATAGCCTTCAGTGAAAATAACCTCTTGGGGTGTGTCAAGCCCAGTAGAAATTAAGGAAGGAGATACAAAACCAAAGAAAGTCATGCCTTCTCATCTTCCAGGGCAGTGAGTAAAATAGATGCACACTGCAAGCGCCTGGTGGCCAGCTTTCTTCGATTTGCTAATAGTTCTTTTTCAGCAACAATATCTTTGTAGGCTGCCTGCAAATACAGCAGATGTTCTTCAATCTGAAAGACAGTGAATTTGTTATGGAGACAAAATCTTACTCTTATTTTTCCTCAAGAGTTTTTCTGTCATTTATATAAATATAGTATGTAACCATTTCACTTTCCCAACCTGGAAAATCTTCCTGGAAAGATGGATTATATTACCAACAAAAATGTACGCTGTAGTAATAAAATGAATGATTCCTTAGAGACTGAAGTTTTTGTTTTTGTTTTTTGAGGAAGATTAGCCCTGAGCTAACATCTCCTGTCAAGCCTCCTCTTTTTGCTGAGGAAGGCTGGCCCTGAGCTAACATCCATGCCCATCTTCATCTACTTTATATGTGGGATGCCTGCCACAGCATGGCTCGCCAAGCGGTGCCATGTCTGCAACAGGGATCTGAACCGGCGAACCCTGGGCCGCCAAAGTGGAACGTGCACACTTAACCACTGTACCACCGGGCTGTCCTCTGAAGTTTGTTTTCTAAAATGCTAGCTTCCTCTATAGGCTTTCTTACAATCTTAGCATTTGAAGATTCATCATTTTCTGGTTTATTTTTCACACAGAAAATTTTATATCATATCCAGGTTCTTTCTCTAAGAGAATTTTTCCATCCCAGATACACTGACCAGCCCAGAGGAACTAAGGAGTTTTTGAAGGTAGGCTCCTGAACAACCCTCCTCCTGTGGACAAGTCTACAGCTATGCACTGAGCAATTTCCTCTGAAAGAAATTCAGAAACTAGCTGAGCGGCTCCTTCACATTGGGTGAAGGAGAAAATATTCATGTCAAAGTGGGTAGGAAAGGCTGAGACACACTCTCACCAAAAACCCAACCCTCAGCACAGCGAGATCCAAACAGGAGGGAACTACCATCTCTCAGCTTCTTCCCCAGGAGCACAGGGTTTGGACCTTACATCTAGAGTCCCAACTTTTAAGACTTCCACCTGAGGGATGGGCCTCCAAAACACCTGGCTCTGCAAGCTGACAGTCACCAGACTAGAGCAAACACAGTTTTTAATTGGCTATCCCCCCAGGGCTCAGTGCAGCGAGAGGAGATAGAAATGCCCATCTCCCTGTGTTTGCCTGAAAGAGGCCTATTTGAAAGAGGCTCCTTGGAGAATGGGGAGCCTGCAGATATCATCTTGGCATTCTCCCTGTCGCCCACTCCAGATCATCAATCCCCCTGGAAGAAGCTTGTGCACACAGTTGGTACTCCGGCTTTGTGGCTGCTACCCAGGGGAAGCATCTCTTGATTACCTGGCTCTGGTGGCCAGCCAGGCTTGCGTTCTTCAGTTCCACAGGAATGTAGCAAACAAAGAAATAGTTCTTAATGGGCTATCCTTTCAGGGCTCAGTGCAGAGGCAGCAGACAGAAACATCCATCTCCAGTTGTTCCCTGAGAGAGGTCTTTTTGCATACTTTAAAAGTTGTTGCCTGTGGGTCCAGCTTCCAGTCACCCTGCATCTGGGTGCTGACTGGTCTTTGGGACACTGACAGGTCTTGGCACACCCTCAACCTCTGGGAGCCACTAAGTACAAAGAAGGCTGCTCGGACAATCACAACAGTCTGAGAGACAACTAGGAGCTCAGGTTGAGCTGAAAGATAAGGTGCATCTCCTACATAAAACCACTCTGTCAAGACAGGGGGAAACAGGTTTCTATCAAACGTGTAGAAACCAACACAGAGAGTCAAGGAAAATGAAGAAACAGAAGATTATGTTTCAAACAATTACGATAAATAATTTCAATTTCAATCAATAACTGACCTGAAAAGTAAAACTATAGTCTACTATCCCTGACGAATATAGATGCAAAAATTCTCAACAAAATATTAGCAAATGAATTCAAGAACACATTAAAAGGATTATATACCATGACCAAGTGGGGTTTATCCCTGGGATGCAAGGATGGTTCAACTTACACAAATCAATAAATGTATTATATCACATTAACAGAATGAATGATAAAAATCACATGATCATCACAATAGATGCAGAAAAAGCTTTTGACAGAATGTAACATCCTTTCATGACAAAACCCCTCAACAGACTGGGTCTAGAAGGAACACACCTCAACATAATAAGGGCCATATACTACAGACCCACAGCTAACATAGTCAACAGTGAAAAATGGCAAGCTTGCCCTCTAAGATCAGGAACAAGATAAGGGTGCACACTTTCACCACTCTTATTGAATATATTACTGCAAGTCCTAGCTAGAGCAGTTAGGCAAGGCAAAGAAATAAAAGGCAATCAAAATGGAAAGCAATAAGTACAACTGTTGGTATTTGCAGATGGTATGACTTTGTATACAGAAAATTCCAAAGATTCAACCAAAAAACTGTTGGAACTAATCAACGATTTCAGTAAAGTTATAGGATATAAAATCAATACACAGAAATCAGTTACATTTCTATACACTAATAAAAACGGTATGGTACTGGCATAAAATAGACATACAGACCAAAGTAACAGAATAGAGAGCCCATAATTAAACCCCCTTCTATACAGTCACTAATACTTGACAAGGGAGTCAAGAGCACCCCATGGGGAAAGGATAGTCTCTTCAACAAACGGTGTTGATGTCCAAAATATATAAAGAACTCATACAACTTAGCAACAAAAACCAAACTATCTGATTAAAAAATGGGCAGAGGAACGAAATAGATATTTTTCCAAATAAGACATACAAAGGACCAACGGGTATATGAAAAGATGCTCAACATCACTAATGACCAGGGAAATGCAAATCAAAGAAAACCACAATGAGCTATCACCTCACACCTGTTAGAACAGCTATCATCAAGAAGACAAGAGATAACAAATTTTTTGGTTCCATACAAATTTTGGGATTGTTTGTTCTATTTCTGTGAAAAATGCTATCGGAATTTTGATAGGTATTGCATTCAATCTGTAGATTGCTTCGGGCAGTATGGACATTTTAACAATATTGATTCTCCCAATCCATGAGCACGAATACCTTTCCATTTATTTGTGTCTTCTTCCGTTTCTTTAATCAATGTCTTATATTTTTCAGTGTACAAGTCTTTCATCTCCTTGGTTAAATTTATTCCTAGGTATTTTATTCTTTTTGATTTAACTGTAAATGAGATTGTTTCCTTTTTCTGATAGTTTGTTGTTGGTGTATAGAAAGGCAACTGATTTTCACATATTGATTTGGATCCTGCAACTTTACAGGATTTGTTTATTAGTTCTAACAGTGTTTTGGAGGAATCTTTAGGAATCTAGGCTAAACGTTCACTAATTTTGATGATGTTTTCAAAGAACCAACTTCTGGTTTCATAGATTTTCTCTATTGTTTTTTGATTCTCTATTTTGTTTATCTCCACAGTAATCTTTATTATTTCTTTCCTTCTGCTAGTTTTAGGCTTAGATTGCTCTTATTTTTCTAGTTCCTTAAAGTTTAAAGTTAGGTTATTGATTTGAGACCTTTCTTCCTTTTAAATGTAGGCATTTATCTATACATTTCCCTCTGACCACTGGTTTTGCTACATGCCATAAGTTTTGGTATGTTGTGTTTTTGTTTTCATTTGTCTCTAAGTATTTTCTAATTCACTTTGTGATTTCTTCTTTGGCCCATTGATTGTTTAAGCATTTGTTGTTTAATTTCCGCTTTCCTCTGTTATTGATTTCAAACTTCATTCTGTGTAGTCAGATTGGATACTTTACAATGACATCCATCTTTAAAATCTATTTAGACTTGTTTTGTGGTCTAATACATGATCTATGCTGGAGCATGTCCCATGTACACTTGAGAAGAAGGTGTATTCTGCTGCTGGTGGAGTATTCTCTATGTGTCTGTTAGGTCTAGTTGGTTTATTGTGTTGTTCAGTTCTTTATTTCCTCATCTTCTGTCTGGTTGTTCTATCTGTGATATCTTCTTAAATCCATGATTTTTCGCTTGTTTAGGCTTTCAAGTTTTTTTTTTTTAAGTTGACTTTTAGTGACTAAGAACTTTCTGGAAAACCAGGCACATCATTCAGGTTTTCAAATTTATTTACATAGAGTTTCTAGTAATTACTGCAAGAAAGAATGAATGCTTTCATTAAAAATTATTTGTTCTTGAACTCCTGTTTACTAAGTTGTGTAATGTCTATTTTTTTTCTCTAAGTTCTGAGGCAAACTTTCTCCTTTCCTGGGCCAATTCCATTCATTAGCTTGTGTGGGGGACAGAAATAGGGCTGATAGTCCATGATACACACTGATGCAGATACAGCAGTTGTTAAAATATTGAAATATTTTGTAGTGGTTGCTAAATGATCCTGCCCCATGCCCAGGAGAGCACTTCCACCCTACACCCCCCACCCTGGCCCTATACCCTTTCTTTAATCTAAGCTGTTGGCCTCCAGGAGCTCCTACTCCCTGACAAGTGTCCATTCTGATTCATTGGTGCCTCTGCCACACTGGTTGCTAGGTATTTTCAATACTACTCTTGGGTAGAAAGATGTTATAGTGTAGTAGTTAAGCACATAGGTTAGAGTTACAGTTAAATAGACCTGGGTTAGAATGTGGGCACCACCACTTAGAGGTTCAAGATCTTGAGCAAATTTACCAAATCATTCAAATTTAGTTTTCTCATTTGTAAACATCTACTTCTGAAAGTTGATTTGAGGAGTAAATGAGAAAATGTATATAAAACTTAGCATAGTACCTGGAACATAGCACATGCTCAATAAATGTTAGCTATTATCTGCACATATATAAATAAAACTATATAGATACATCATAAGCTGCAATAAAACATTAGCAATAAGATGACATATCAACCTTAAATATATTCAGTTCAAATTTGTTGTTAATTTCCTTCAAAAATGTTCAATCCTTTTTATATATCTGAGTTTGCAAGAAATGCCTGTAGGGTCAGGCAGGTAACATAAAAGCTTGAAGTGAGTTGAGGGCTTACTATAACCAGGTGAGAGTGCTAGCCCAGGGTTACCAGATCTTCTGAATTTTCAAGAGAAGATAGAAATTCAGATTTTAAATAAAATCTCAAGATTTTAAAATGTGATAACTACATCAAAATGTAAGGAGTAGGGAGAAAGATTTTCTAGGCCAAACAAAAGATGTCAATGGGCTGAACTTGCCTGCTAGATTGCTGTCACTGAAGTAAATCACTTTACCCATTCTCAAAAGCAATGTGAGCTACATAGCTGACAGGGATCGATGATTTCAATTCTAGTTCTAGTTCTCAAAATGATACTCTATTTTAATTTGAAACCAAGATCTTTAAGGAATAACCATGTCTTTACAAAGCAACAGAGAGTAATTGATATAAACAGGTTAAGCACAGTTTTTTAAGAACACAAATTGATACTAAGTCTTTGGCAGATTGAAGTTACAAAGAGCTCCTGGGAGAAATTTGGTGAAATGATAAACTAGTATATTATTGACATAATAATTAACATTATTGAGTGTTTTATTATGTGGCAGGCACTAAGATCTTTACATATAATATCTATATTATTTACTTAATCACAATTAATCTCTTCACTACCTTTGTTATTATCCCCATTTTATCTTAAACTGATAAACTCTACTGAAATAACTTTTTCCTGATATTTTTGTCTAAACATAAAGATGTTGAGAGTTTAACAAGTAAAAACATTTCTTACCAGCTGTAAACCTCTTTGTTTCTCGGCCAACCTTTGTCGTGCGATTTTTAGGATGTTTTGAGCTTCAGTTACTCGGATTTGTTTAGGGCCCACCACCTTAACAAGAATGGCACAACTGTGAAGTGTTGGAAAAGTCACGTTCACTGTTAAAAATGTCACTTAAGTTTGAAAGACATTTATAGGTGCCAATTCTTAAACTTTCCTAGAATTATATGTACAAAAGGGATATAAAGTAGTTTAATATGTTGAAACAGATTAAAACAAACAAAACAACAGCATATTTGCCATAAATAAAAGAATTTGACAGGAGCACCTGTTATCTGTGTGAAGTAACATAATATATTTGATTAAAGTGTTCTTCATTACGTATTCTTTCCACAGAAGTTCATTTGAGCAATGTTAAATAAAAATTATTTCTGGGACTAAGATGTGTCACTTCCAAATTGTTACAATATTTACAAGGAAAAAGCATACCTTCTGTACTTCATGGTAGTTATTCAAAGCTATAATCCACTGGCACATAGAGCAACAAGCAACAGAAACTAGAGCAATCTTGTTTGGGTTGAAATCAGGTAAGATTAAAATTTTTTTCAGCTTCATGAAAACCTAGAGAGAATACAGTTCATGCATTATATGAGAAAGAAATGTTCTTGATCTGAAGTTTTCCCCAATCTACAGCACAATGAAATTTTACTTCATATAAGAAATACTCAACTACTTTTCAACAGTAGAATCAAAGACACATACCTGGGTAAAAAAGGGCTCTAGTATCAGCAATTTTTTTAAAAGGAGAAGAAAAACCTCTCTTATAGACATCTTGTTATTGCTATTGTTGTTACAGTAGCTTTGCTATAGTTTTTTAAAAGGAACTCCATTTGAAAACAAAAATAAAATAGGTTAGCTTTCTCCAGCTTTGCGGAATTTGGTGTACAAGGAGGTCTGAAGTCTCCTTCTTGAGCATCTTAAGTGTGAGGTGACTAGAAATACCATCCTCCACCTTCTCCCCTCAAGAGGCATACCAGCAGGGCACAGTCGCTATGCAAAAGCCTGTCTAGGCAATGATGGTGGTATAGCCTGGGGCACACTGGGGCTCACTGAGGACATTCTCTAGCTTAGTTGTGTCACACGCCCATAGGTCGGTCTCATTTAAATGGTACAACCTAATTTAGGGTTAAATATGTAGTATTTCCCATCTATTTTTGGGAGTTATAATCAGAATGAAATCCTCAGACTGAGATTCCTTTTCCCTTCCTTTCCAACCAGGCATTTTCTCTCTTGCCTGGAAGGACAGACCCCTTTTGCTGAATAACTTAGATGGCAGGTGATCTAGTCTCAATTTATTATTGATGTTCTTATTATCATTTAAAATACTGTTAGGCTTTTAGTCATTTCTTTAGATGAGCTATTAATTATTTTAAGCTTGAAACATCTATTTAAACAAAATCACAGGGAATCATTTTTGCTAAGAATGCTTCAGAGAGTGAGTAATTATTGCATTAATTCATGAATAATATGAATATCAACAATAACATACTGCTAAAAAAATTCACCTTGTTCATATATTACCCTATACTTCCTAATAGCACAGATCATCATTGTAACTAATTAACTAACTGTGTCCTAGCTATTTAACGTCTGTCTCCCCTATTATAGTGTAAGTTTCATAACATAAAGGAACGAGTTGGTCTTGTAAACTATCACAATGTCTCTTACAAGGAAGATACTCCATAAGTATTTATTGAATGAATTAATGGGTATTCACCCCTTCAGCCATTTATATGCCTTTAAATCTGTCTGCCCCTGAACTTAGCTCTTAGCTCAGCAACTATGTAATATCCCCATCAGGATAGTCTTCTAGCCTGTACACATTATATATTACAGAGCCACTCCTCCATTTTTAGGCATTTGTTATGGCAGCAACCATTTCCTGGTACCAAAACCTGTATTAGTCTGCTGTGGCCGTTGTAACAAGTTACCACAAACTGGATGACTTAAACAACAGCAACTTATTCCCTCACAGCTCTGGAGGCCAAAAATCTGAAATCAAGGTGTAGGTAGGGCAGTGCTCCTTTTGGGGGCTCCAGGGGAAAATCTGTCCCTTGCCTCTTCCAGCTTCTGGTGGTTACAGGCATTACTTGGCTTGTGGCAACATCAGTGGCATTTGGCCTTTCCATCTACGTCTGTCTACACTGTCTTGGTAGAGGCCTTTGTAACCTCTTGCCTATCCTGCTATACCCCTTTTGTCTTCCTACAAGACTCACCTGTCCAGCATGGCCTGCCCCACTCTACCGGTGCCCTGAACTCCACTGCTTGCTCAAGACTTTGGCCCTGCCCTCACCCTCCTTGAAGTCCTACAGCGAAACTACATTCCAAATTAAATCTGCTTCAGTGAAACCCTTCACTAGGTATCCAGGCTACCTTATTTTCTTTAATTTTTTTCTGTGTTCCAAACTGTACTCATCTCCTCACATCTGTAAAGTGCCCAGAACTGTGTCTGGGACATATTGTTATATGAATATTTGTTATACAGATAAAAATAAATATCAAAGATTTGGTTTAAGATGGTGACATAGGAGGATCCTGAACTTACCTCCTCCCATGGACACACTGAATCTACAGCTACATATGGAACAATTATCTCTGAAAGAAACTCCAAACCACCTGAGTGACCCCTATACATTGGGCAAACAAGAAAAAACTTACATCGAATTGGGTAGGAGAGGCTGAGATACAGTCTCACCATAAACCCCACTCCCAGTGTGGTGACCCACAATTAGGAGGGAACTCACAAGCCAGAGGTTCGCCCTGAGGAGTGAAGGGTTTGAACCCTATATCCGGCACCCCAACTTTTAAGACCTGCACCTGAGAAAAGAGCCCCCAAAACACCTAGCTTTGAAAGCCAACAGAGCTTGCATTCATGAGACCCACAAGGTTATGGCAATCTGGAAAACATTCCTTAAAGGGCTCATGCAGACACCCGCCCCACGGCCCAGCGCAGCCGCAGCCCAATGAAAAGTGCCTTGTCTTTTGGTGAGAGAGGCCTATTTGCTTGTCTTAAAGCTTCAGCCTGAGGTGCAGGCTTCTAATTTAACATACCTCAAGGAACAAAAAAGAAAAGAACAAATGGAGGCTAAAGTCAGTAGAAGGAAGGAAATAACGAAGATCAGAGCATAAATAAGTGAAATAGAAACTAAAAAGACCAATACAAAAGATCAATGAAACTAGGAGCTGGATTTTTGAAAAGATAAACAAAATTGAAAAACCTGTAGCTAGCCTCACCAAGAAAAAGAGAGAGGACTCACATATAAAATCAGAAACAAAAAAGGAGACGTTACAACTGATACCACAGGAATACAAAGGGTCATAAGAGACTATTAGGAACAATTACATGCCAACAAATTGGACAACCTAAAAGAAATGGATACATTCCTAGAAACATACAAACCTACCAAGACTGAATCATGAAGAAACAGAAGATCTGAACGACTGATTACTAGTAAGGAGATAATCAGTAACCAAAATCCTCCCAACAAAGAGAAGTCCAGGCTTCACTGGTGGATTCTACCAAACATATAAAGAAGAACTAATGCCAATTTTCCCCAAACTCTTAATTTTTTCAAAATTATAGATGGATAGAAGAAGAATAACACTTCCAAAGAATAGAAGAAGAAAGAACACTTCCAAACTTGTTTTATGAGGCCAGCATTACCCTGATATCAAAACCACACAAGGATACCACAAGAAAACAAAATTACAGGCAAATATCCTTCATGAACATAGATGCAAAAATCCTCAACAAAATAGTAGCAAACTAAATTTAACAATACATTAAAAGGATTATACACCATAATCAAGTGGGACTTATTCCCAGGATGCAAGGATGGTTTAACACTCACAAATTAATCAGTGTCATACACCACATTAACAAAATGAAAAATAAAAAAAAGTGATCATCTTAATAGATGCAGAAGAAGCATTTGACAAAATTCAACATCCATTATCATAAAAACTCTCAACAAACTGGGTATAGAGGGAATATATCTCAATATAACAAAGGCCATATATGACAAGCCTACAGCTAACATCATACTCAATGGTGAGAAGCTGAAAGCTTTCCTCTAACATCAGGAACAAGACAAGGATGCCCACCCTCATCACTTTTATTCAACATAGTATTAGAAGTCATATCCAAAACAATTAGGCAAGAAAAAGAAATTAAAGGCATGCAAATTGGGAAGGAAGAAGTCAAACTGTCACTATTTGCAGATGCAGGTGGTCAAAAGGTACAAAATTCCAGTTATAAAACAAATAAGTCATGGGGATGTAATGTACAGCATGGTGACTATAGTTAATAATGCATGTATTTTATATTTGAAAGTCATTAAGAGAGTAGATCTTAAAAGTTATCACCACAAGAAAAAAATTGTAACTATGTGTGGGATGGATGTTAACTAGACTTACTGTGGTGATCATTTCACAATATATACAAATATTGAATCATTATGTTGTACACCTAAAATTAATATATGTCGTATGTCATATGTCAATTATATTTCAATAAAAAAAACTCAGACAACTTTATCCACTCATCACACTTCCATAACATAATATAATCCATCCAGAAAGACTTTTTCCCATGATTGGCCTTCTCTCCATTTTCAGTATTTAAAGAGATTCTGAGGCATGACATTTTCTGATTTCAGTGATATGTTGTTTTCCCTTGACACTTTCAGGAAATTTATTATGTTGGGATACGCAGCTTGCTCTCTTATCTTTTAACTTTCACCATTGTCTTCCAATTCTAATAGAGAATTCCAATTTCAATATTTCTATTTGACTTCTACAGATTATAAATACAGAATTCATCAATTATGCATTAATTAGGGATCAACTTTTTACCTTCTCAGGTATGCTGTCCTTGTCAAGGTTAATCAATTTTTTTAGGAAACCAGTTTCTGAAAGAAGTAACTTTGCTGTAGCCCAGTTAGGTTTCTTTTGCAGAATAATACAAACTGCATTCATGACAGTCAGTACAAGGAAGGGAGGCCGTGCATATACTCTGTAATAGATGGTGAAAACTGAATCAACTTCGCAATTGAAATCAAAAGCACCCTGTAAACTATCTCAAAAAACAATATACCCAGATTTTTAACAAGCATTTTGATAAGGAGAACTATTTGCCAACATACAGCTATTTCATTTTTTGGGTATCTTTAAAAATTTGGCTGTCATTAATATATGGGTATTTCTGCTTTAGGAAGATGAAATGCATAAAACTTCAATATGTAGAACATCTGAGTTAGAGTTTAATTCTTTTTATTATAAAAGTATTTGCTGCAGAGTTCTTTAAAGTAGGAACTCTCCTATTTCATCCTAGTGTTGATGTACGGATGACTACTTGACAGAGACACTGTATGTATGTGGGAGGGGGTAGGTGGGGTCAGCCCTATTCTTGTGACTTAAGGGGTGCTGCAAGATGCAACTCCCTTAAACACATCGTCTGACTTTTCTTAATCCTGATACAAAATTTCTATCATAAAGATCACTGATACACCACAGGAGGGGTGGGAGGGTAGATGGGAATTTCTCTCTCAAGTTATTAACAATGGATTACTGGAACATTGGAAGCTGCCTCTTAGCTGTATCCTAATCAGCTGAGATGCCACTGCACCACCAATGAGAATTTGACATTTTGGAAAGCCAGAGGTCAGAATAACATTCACAAGAAGTAAGTTTCAATGAAAAGCCACAAGGGTGGTGGTTGCTGTGAAACAGCATTTGGGACTTGGAGCAAAAGGGACAGATCCATCGAGGGTAATGAGTCTCTCCCAAATGAAACTCATATAGACTTCCCGAAAGAAGGAAGGCAACAAAGCCAACTTTACATGCACAACATTATCTACAAGGGTCACCAAGAAGGTCCTCATGCCTTAAATTTCATCATTATGGTTCATTCATTTGGATTAATCTTTGTTTCTTTAATAGTCTACTCTTGAAATGCAGATTTTTTTAGGAGGACTAAATAATTAAACCATTAACACCTTACTTAGAATTAATTTATTAGGTTGCTTTTCTGAGATTATCAATCTGGCTTTTTTGAAATAATGAGAAAGACAATAATGAACCAAGAGGGGTGATAGGCTCCATAGAGGAGAAATGAGAGCTCCAAAAACTAACTTTTCCTCAATTTTGCCCAGGTTTGACTCTTTTTAAAGCAAACTTGATGGGAATATAGCTAAATTAAGTTGAAATGTATTATCTATGAAATTTTAAATGTAAATTAAAGGGAAAATAGATTTTAATTGACTATAGTTAAATCTACGAGCCACTTTCCAGAAACAAATATTTGATTCAAAGTGAGACCTAGCTACACTGGAAGTCTGCTTTGAAGCCCTCCATTACTACACAGAAGTACTCTGTCTTGGACTCTTACTGGTTTAATTCAATCTGCATTTTCTACTGCCTTCTTCCTTCTTCTAGTGGCTAATGTTGCAAATTGGCAAAGGCTTGTACTGTCATGGGGCAGTCATTTGCATTTTGATGATGGAAATAGCATCCAGGAAAGAGAATGGACTAAACTGTAACTGCTAGATGTCTCTGCTGAATGTCCCAAGAATAGCAACAAAGATCATATTACAGGGCATCTCATTTTTTTGGCATTTTAACGTGAAGTGAAATGCACAGTAGTAATCACAAGGGAGAATCTTTTAAAATAACCAACAACAAGGCATATGCAAGGAACTCAAGGCCAAGGCTAGTTTTCTTTTGCTGTTGTAGTACTAGGACAGGAGGAAGGGCCTGTTTGATCAGAGGAAACTTAGCACTAAATTAACTTTTATTGAGAACTTGCCTTATGCCCGACTCTAGTCTAAGCACTTTACATGCTTTAGCTCATCCAATGCTCTCAACATCTGTTATCCCTGCTGCACAAAAGGGAAGGTGAGGTACAGAGAGGCTGTACAACTAGAAAGTGGCAGTTTCAGGATTCCAACCCAGGAAGTTTGGTATCAGAGCCCAAGTGCTTAACCACTGTAATACACTGCTCGTCAGAAATTCGGCTTGCAGGAACTTGAGCTGTTCTCTCTCTCTCAGGAATATCTGCAGAGAAAAGCTAAGACAATACAACTTCTGGAACAGAGTCATGAGGTATGGGAGGGGGTCTATATTGGGAAGCGCTGGGCCTGCTGTTTCTCCGACGTCACCTCCTGCACGCCCTCTTGCTCACTGAGCTCCCACCCATGCTGGTCTTTTGCAGTTCCTGGAACTCATCAAGTACATTTCTGCCTCATGACTTTCGTGTTTTCCATGCTTCTGCTTAGAAAACTCTTCCTCTAGATACTTTCCTAGCTTACATCCAAACTTCATTCAGTTCTCTGCCTCACTGTCAGCTCATTAGAGAGGCCTTCCCCAACAGCTGACTACTGTAGTGACCTCAGCACCTAGAGTGGGGCCTGGAATTTAGTGTGCACTCAATATATCTGCTGAATGAATGAATAAATGAAAGCATAAGAATGAATACACATGAATGAGATAAAAAGGAAAAAGAAGTCAAGAATTAGTTCTCTTCCTCTTGCTTGTCTCTCTCTGTGCATTTATTTTTCAACTTCAGGTGGAGTAACTTCAGCATTGTGATATGCTCTGCTCTTCTCCATAAAAATACATCGAGTTTTAAAAAAAGCACTTTTGTCACTTTCTATTCTTATCCCCAGAGTTAATAATCTGTTATAAATATTACAGTAAATTTGTTTCACATTTCTGCACCATTCATTGAAATACTACTTTCCATAAATAATGGAAAACAACACATTCCAAGATGTGACAGGCAAATTCCCATTGTTTGCTGAGTTGGAGAGCTTGAGTTAAGTATTATCTCACCCAAAGATTCCAATTAGAACTACCAGATTAAGATCTTTGTACCTTAAAGTATTTCATTTCTTCTCCTATTTTCTTAGGAATTTCTCTTCCGTCGCTTTTCCCCACACTGGGAAGGCTGGCTTTGGGAAAGGGCACAAGGGAAGTGCTGCCCCTAGTGACACCTTGTGGCAGTGGCCAACACTGCAGTATCAGCTGTGTGTGCGTTCAGACAGATCTGAAACGCACTACAGCTAAACTGCCGTTAGCAGCAGTGCTGTCAATATTGTCCTCTTACTTTTGGAACCACAGGTCAGGGGTTTATATAATCACCGTGGTTTTTCTTTCTAGTCTAGGTAATACAGTATTTTATCAATTCTAAGATTCACATTTTTACACCTCCAAGATTGGGATTCAGTTTAAAACCAACGGCACTTCATACAGTTTACTTGGCAGTATTTTTTCTTTCTTGAGGGTACATGAAATACTGATATGCCCTACAGTTGATGGCATCATAACATCAATAAGATATAGTATTTAACACACAATGAAAATTTTAAAGTAACCAAGATGGGTAAAAATGACAATCTAAAAATGTATGAATATTGACTTAGTAACTTTTATCATGTATTTATGTTTAGTTTTGAGCTTTTCCAACTCAAAAGGAACTTAGGTAAATCACTCACCTTAACTCAGAGACATCAGCTTTATCCAGGGCATTCAGAGCCATGATTGCCTTCTCTAAAGCTGGCAGTACACTTTTTAGTTCATTGGCAGTTTTCTGAAATAAAGTTATAAGCCCCCAAATACATATGAATGAATACAGCTGCATATTTTAAAATCTTATATTTTGAACCGGAAAGTATAATTTGACATTTTTACAATGTCCATAAGTTATGCAACGTGCATGACGTAGGTGTACACACATGTTTATACTGTAGGAAATGTGTGTTATAGTCCTAAATATCATGTATTAGGCAATCTCTGATGAGAAGATATTTGTGAGAAGCAAAAACACTGTGTGGTTTCTGCCTTCTCTATCAGACGCAGTGTAGTAGTAACAATGCCGCTTTGAGGAGTGGTCCAGTAAAAGGTGGAATTGCTGTGAAGCGAATGAAGCTTAGGCTTAGCACCCTCCCTTGCACAGGCCCATTCCAAGGTCCTGGAAGGGGCTCTACCAATCGGTTTGTAGGGTTATATGTTTTTGTTAGACTTGCAGAAGTCAGACATTTCACCTGCGATCATCAGTTCAGACCAATTTCTCTTTACATTTTGACTCACTCTGTCAGGGTTCCTATCACGTCAGGTGGTGCTGGAATGGCTGTGCAGACTTTTGGGATATGGCTAAGGGGCTGAGTTGGGAATTACATTTATATTGCTCACAGCCACTTCTCTGTATAGTTAAGTGATTGCAAACTATCTCAAATAGGCATCACTTCTAAAAAGACGTCTGTTGTCCACTGTTCCAACTTTCCTGGTGATACGACATTCAGGTGCAGGGTGCAACATTATTTTCGTATTGTAATAGGAACTTGTACTATCGTGCCTGGCAAGCACCAGAAGTACGTGGGTAAAGGAGGAGAAACAGCATTTGCAAAGTTTGGATGCAGAATCTGGTCTGTTTATTAGATATACAAAATTGTAAGTAGTGGGTTAGAGTCTCTTTGACACTTACTCAAAATGGAAGCTCACTCCTTCGTGAGTACACTTAGTAACGTGGCATATACTATTCTAAACCTACCATACATTTTTCCTTTTTTTGATAGGAGTTACGCAAAAAGAACTCATCAGAATTCCTGGGTTTTTAGGTAATAATTACTGTATTTGGAAAGATGAAATAATTGAGAAATTACAGATTCCTTATATAGATATATGTGAAAGAGACTTTATTTATAATTTTTAATTTTTATATACAAATAAATAATTAAGACAAAAATTTGGGGAATGTTAAACAGTGATTGAGTGTTGAAATCAATAAAGATTATTTTGATATTGAGAAGCAAAGTGTAATGAAAAGTTTCAGATCATACCAAAGCAATAATTTATTAAGAGAAAAAAATAAATTTAGGATAGAAGTAATGATCTGGCTTTTGGTCTGTTTAATAATCCAATTAATGAAGAAGAATGCATCATATGATCACATTGGAAAAATTCAAAATTCTGGTTAAGTTTGTAAGAAATATTGACGTTAGTAAAAGTTTAAATATCAGAAAACACCTCTATAATGAAGATATTGGCAGAAAACTGGCTAGTGAATGTTCTCAATTCAAATAGTATTTAAAATTAATCACTGCACATGGAATCTTGAAATGCCATTGCTGCTTATACCAAATTTGACAGCAATACTAAAAATGTCCATGACATTATCACTGATGAGTTATGAACTTGAAACTTTTCTAAACTATCAAAATGAAGAACATTGTGATTAACTATGCTAAAGATTCCATAGGTAATGATATTACAAAATGATTATCATAGGACAACTAATTGCAGAGTATACAGTGAAAAAAATGTAGAAAAAATATTACAGGGTGTGTAAGGCAGTTAATTACTAAACATTATTATGCTATTTTTCTAGATTCTGTGATGTTTGTAATAATTGTCAGCTTTTAAAAATTTATATTTTATTTGGTTTCTTTACTTATTCTAAATAAATATTCACCTTCATGTCTAACGGTGAACTAATAATTTTGCATTCTTTTGAAAAAAATATGGCCTCAAAATTTTATAAGCTTCATTCAGGTCCTATAAAACCTGGATGTGCCTCTGAAGCCAGATTACCCCTTGTGGTATAGCAAAAAAACCCTCATTAATTCCTCTATATCCATTTTCTTTTGGCCTAAAAAGTTGAAGACTGAAATTAAGCTGTACTCATATTTAACATATTTGTTAACAGCCTTCATGCGGTTGGCCCACAGAGGTCATGGGTTGCTCACACTGACACTCACGTGGCACCCTGAGGGAAGTGGGAAGCTCCACAAGTTAGAAGGGTTGGCAGTGGTGGCTTCCCCATTTCCTAAACACCCAGCACATTAGAAGCCCTGCAGCTTACTTGAGTGCAAGTGAGGGGATTTACCTATTAGCTTATCTAGTTTGAAGTAAATTAGACACCGCAGATAACAGAAGTCCAAGTGAACGATGGGAAGAAGGCAGGCTGACCCTTCTCCTATCCCTGGTGTGAACTCTTCTTCAGCCACATTAAAACGTGAAACAACAATGATCTGATCTCACGTGACAAAAAGCCAGCCAAAAAATTCTGAAATTACCAAAAGGACTGTTGAAATATGTTTTCACATTCACTATTGTTCATGATAAACCTTCCCCTGGGCATTTCTTGTCCTTTGGGATACTAGCTAATGATAGTCACTCACGTATATAATTTATAAATAAATAATTACACATTTATTGGGGGTTTAGGCTTATACACATATTTTTAATTGGTGGAGATGCTTGATTAAACGTTCGTACATGGAAGATAGATGAAACTCCACTCTCCATCTCTGAGCAGGAGTGGCTGCTGATCAGACTAGGGTTGAGTATTTGTTAATTTGCTACGCCAGGCTGATTCCTGTTGGCAGGGGAATTGGCCAGTTTAAAAAGAGGATTATTTAGTCAATGAGAGAAATGACACACACCAAAGACAGTCTCAAGAGCTGCTTCATTTCCCGCAGGTGTTCCTCTTGGAGGCCACGTGCACTTTTGATATGGCGTAAATGAGCTTCTGTTCACTGTAACCAGAAGAACCGGCCTGTCTCTTCCTAGGATTGTGGGTTTCTCACGAACAGGAACCCTGTTGTCTTTGTACTCCTTGTTTTCATTTAATAGTGTCCTACATGTCATAGGCACTTAATAAATGTTTGTTTAAATAAAAATTAAAAGTATCCAAAGTTGGAAAACTATATATTTAAGAGCAGTCAGCCTGACCTTTACATTTTGGAGTCAGGGAATAATTTTATAAATCTCCAAATTATTTTTATTGATTATATTTTTAATTTTACCTGAGCATAATCTTCCACAATTCTTACTTCTTCTGCCATAATTTCTTCATCCTGTTTAACAAGCACCTGAACTTTCTCAACCACTTGTGAAACTTTCTGTAGTTTTTCTACTAGGATTTCTTTTTCCTAATGAACCAAAGAATTCTTCTTAGCACGAAATTTAAGGGATATGATATCTCTTTTTATTAAAGAGAAATTCAAATAGCTTATTTCTTATTACAAAATTTATCAAAATCAGGTTGAAATATATTTTTTAATAGACTAATAAGGATGACTACATTAAATATCACTTCACACAATACACATAAAGAATGATAAGTATGAGTTTTGGAATACTCGGCAGACAGCAAGTTACCACAGCACATTTCAGATGGATTTAACTAATAACTATGGAATTTTTCTATGTGAGCTTTTACAATTAGCTATATACCTATTACACATTTAATTATAAGATATAATGATGTTTCTAAATTGCTATTATTGTTGTTATTACTTTCCTCATTTTACCAATAAGAAAACTGAGACTAAGAGAGGTTACACAGCTGCATGGTAACAAAGCTGGGATTCTAATCCATATTTGTCAAGAATCAGAGCCTTTGCTTTCAAACACTGTTCTATATTAAACTATAAAATCTTTAAAAGAGATTTCAAAGCAAACACACCTTTGTTATTTGTTCTATTTGAGGGCCAAGAATCAAGAGCTCCTCCTGCATATCTGTAACTAGAGTAGTTGCTTCCAGGATCTTGGATAGACCCATAGAAAAACGATTCCTGAAGGCAAAAAAGTATTAAGAAGGTAGAAGATACGACAAAATATTAGCAAAGCAGGACATACTGTGAACATTAGTTGGAAGACAACATGGTGAAGATATCAATTCTCCCCAAATTGATATTTAGTTTTAATGCAGTTCCTATCGAAAATGCAGTACGACTTTTTTGTAGATATGGACAAGCTTACTGTAAAATTTATATGGAAAGGTAAATGAACTAAGATAATTAAAATAACTTTGAAAAAGAAGAATAGAGTGGGTAGAATCACTCTACCTGATTGTACAGTAACAGTAATCAAGATTATGTGGTATTGGCAGAGGGACAGACATGTAGATCAATGGAACAGAACAGGGAACCCAGAAATTAACCCACACAAGTACACTTAACTGATAACCCACACAAGTACAGTTAACTGATTTTTGACAAAGGTGCAAAAGCAACAGAGGAAGGAAAATTTTTTCCACAAATGGTGTTGGGGCAGTTGGTTATACAAAATGAACCCTGACCTACATCTCACGCCTTAGGCAAAAATTAACTCAAAATGGACCACAGAATTAAACGTAAAAGGTAAAACTATAATACTTTTAGGAGAAAACATAGGAGTAAGTCTTTGGGATCCAGGGCTTGGTGAAGAGTTCTTAGACATGACAAGGGAAGCACAATCCATAAAGGAAAAAAATGGATAAATTGGACTTCATAAAAATTAAAGCCACTTTCTCTCTGAAAGACCTTGTTAAGAGGTTGAAAAGAAAAGCTACCACCTAGAACAAAATATTTGTAATCCACATATCTGACAGGACTCATGTTTAGAATATATAAAGAACTCTCAAAACTCAACAATAAAGAAGTTGAACTCATTTAGAAAATGTGCAAAGGATACGAAAAGATAAAAAGGATATATGGATGGCAAATAAGCACATGAAAAGATGTTCAACATAATTAGCCATTAGAAAAGTGCAAATTAAGATCACAATGCTATATAATTATGCACTTATTAGAATAGTTAAGATAAAAAATAGTGACAATACCAAACACTTGCAAGGATGCAGAAAAGCTGGATCTTTCATACACTGGTGAGAATGTAAAATGGTACAGCTACTTTGAATAACAATTTGGTATTTTCTTAAAAAACTGAACATATACTTATGATTTGACCTAATAATCACACCCCTGGCATTCACCCTAGAGAAATGAAAATTTACATGCACACAAAAACCTGTACACAAATGTTTATAGCAGCTCCATTTATAATCACTCCAAATTGGAAACAGCCCAAATTCCTTCAATGGATGAACAGACAAACTATGGTACATCCATACCATGGAATACTATAGAGCAATAAAAAGGAAGAAACTATTGATACATGCAACAGCTTGGATAAATTTCAAAGGCATTATGCTGAGTAGTAAAGCAAGTGCACTTCCTCTATGTAAGGGTTAAAATTGTAGAGATGGAGAACAGATTAGTGGTGGCAAGATTTGGAATGGGAGGAGGAAAGGAGTGGGAGGAGGAAAGGAGTGGGCGTGACTATGAAGGGGTAGCACGAGGGACATCTTTGAGGTGATGGAAAAGTTCTGTATCTTGATTGACATTGTGATTACACAAATCTATACATAGGATAAAATAGAGTAGAACTATATACACACATTGTACCAATGCCGATTTCCTGGTTTTCATATTGTACTATAGTTATGTAAAATGTAACCACTGGGAGAAATTGAGTAAAAGGTACACTGGATCTCTCTGTACTATTTTTGTAACTTCCTGTGAATCTAACTATTCCAAAATAAAAAGATTTATTTTTTAAAAAGCTATAAGATAAAGTTGAAAATTTTCCATTTACCTATTTGCTAGAATAAAAAATTTAAAATATACAGTTTCTATGGAATAAAATAAAGTAAATATTTTAAAATCAGAAGACTACTGATATTAGTCAACAAAATTTTAGTCCTGACTCTACCAAGAGAGGTAACAAGCATTATGGAGCATTTTTTGAAAAATGGAGGGGCCACCCCCATGGCCTGGTGGTTGAGTTTGGCATGTTCTGCTTCAGCAGATCACAGGTTCAGATCCCAGGTGTGGCCTACCCTATTCATCAGCCATGCTGTGGTGGCGACCCACATACAAAATAGAGAAAGACCGGCATAGATGTTAGCTCAGGGCTAATCTTCCTCAAGCAAAAAAAGAGGAAGATTGGCAATGGATGTTAGCTTAGGGCGAATCTTCCTTAGGAAAACAAAAAAGGGAAGATATGGTCTCTACTTCTTGGGCTTTCATAATCTAAAAGAACATTCTCACCCATGCCTTTTAAATCGTCAATTACATAGATACTCTCAGTATTTGATTTTTTGATCTAACTAGGACAGGTCCTCAAAAACTTCTCATCTGGATTACTATAATAGCTTTTATTCTTGTATCTCTCCAATTTGTACCCCATTCTAATACTTGAGTAAACTTCCTAAAATACAAGTCTATTTATATTACTCACCTATTTAAACAGTTATTATTTGTTGCATATAGGTTAGACACTGTGCTTAGCATTTAATCTGTAAATATATCATCCCCAAGAAGGGGGTGCAATTAAAACTAAAATGGACTTGTAAAGGAAAAACTGAAAAAGATAACTGGACAACTGAAGCTCAGCTCCCAGTGGAGCACACACTCAACACAGGCTATTTGGGCTTTAAAGGTGATAATTCCTCAGAAGGGTATCTCCCATTTAAACAACATTTAATTATAAGTTTTGGGGTGGGGAGAGGTGTGGATTGGCTGTAAGAGACCCAAATCACATAATTAACCCTTCCCACTTTTTTTTCTCCCATGTCTACCTGTGGGAAACTGGGCTACTGGAATTTGTGAGCAGCAAAGAAGGGCTGGGGAGTGGGGACCTATAGCCCAGTGCTTCTTTTACCACCTAGCTATACTTGACAGATATGAGCAGTTATGAACACTGATGATAACGCTCATGCATATAGTCACAACTCTTAAGGTGGTCCTGGTACGACCCACACATCAGGGGCTGGGAGATGTTCTAGGATAGTATAATGTATACAAGGAAGAAACTACCTAGGAATGTGTGTGGGTATATGGTGTGGGTAAGACATGGGGAACACTGGAAAAAGGGTGAAGTGATTGTGACAGGCACTGATCACACTAATCACATGGCTGTGAATGGAAAGCAGCAATCCTGGGTGGTGGGAAGGGGACACTTTAGAAACCCGGGGGTGGGAGGTGGGAGGAGAATCCACTAATCTCTCCTGACTCTTGCCTACAATGCATCTGGCCACTTTACCCAGACTGCTGCCACCACCCTCAATTTAACCACTCACCAACAAAAATCTTAACCTAAGGACTCTCAGAAACCTTCCAGTGCTGCTAACTCCAGGAGTGATCAGCCTTTACTTAAAACAACAGAATGGGATTAACTCCCTGAACTAATATGATTCCTTTTAGACTTATTGTATTCACAGATTACACCAACTGATATAAATTTAACTGATGTGGAATCTGCCATGTCCCACCTGACCTGTTAACAAAAATTTAATAAAATTAGACCCTGACCCCACATTAGCAAAATGCTGCTGTTGGGGTTGCTACTACTATTTATATAAATGAGTGGTGATGAAGAATTTCATTGCCTTGGGCTTCCTGCTAGCCATTTGAGGCAGAGTATGTTTGACTGCCAACGCCTCTTGATGCACCTGTATTAATAACGTTTTTAACTGGCTTGGCTCCAGATAGGGAGCCTGGCTGTGGTCTATCCTCCAAGGGAAGTCATAGTATGGCTACTCTCATCCAATGTTGCCTAAGGTAAATAGAAATGATTTGATCCAAGCCCCTATTAGTACAATTAATTAGGGTATTGGATAGGTTGGCCTATTATTTCTAGCTGGAGACTTGGCAGGTCTGAGGATGGAGTTGTAGAGGAATGGCTCTCCCACGGCACCCTGGCAACATTTCATGTCTCCACATAGATCATGTAGGCAAAGTTTACTACAACTGATTTTAGTCCTGGCAAAACACCTTGTGATCCTCCTAGAACATGAGAGCGTGGGATGCCTCTGAGCAGACGCCACAAGGCCACTTGTCATTCACTTCCCTATCTTCCTGGGAGACTCATGAGACTGTCTCCTGGGTTTTGATTAGGTATGAGACTTTCTGCCTCCTGGTTTCTCCCCTGTCTTCCTAGGTGCAGCTGGAGGCTGTAAAACTGCTTAGCTGCAGCATGACATGAGCTCCTCAGCAACACGGTGTCCCACCATCTGTGTTGCAGTCATCCGGCTCCTTTTATTTTGGTGTAGTCTCATGGGATCAGGGGCATGGGGAGTAGTGTACCTGTGGCCACTCCTGCTTTCATTGCTGTGTAATTCACAGACTGCCTGACTCTAACCATCACTGCCTTTTCACTGGCTGAGTCTGTTGGTCTTGCAGGGACAGAGGCAGCCTTTGAATGCCCACAGGGGAGACAGCCAACTTACCTCTTTTAAGGTAGTCTGCAGCTTTTGCCTTTTTCCTCCACTGAAAAGGCAGATCTGGGCTCACTGTTTTGTATTTGTGTCTCTTTTTACAAACAGAAGAACCGACGTAAAATATATGCTTCTGATTTGGTCTCAAAGCCTTACCTCTGTGTTTGCATTTCCTTCTCTCGTGACCTTAAAATGTGAGCAAATGTATCCATGAATCGCAAGAAGCTACTGGGAGTGATATAAAAATGCCTTCTGGTGTTTCCAAAGTATTTTATGCTCAAGTCTTTTACACTTTTGTGGATTTGCACACATGTTGGGGCAAGTTTTTCTTTTAAGTTCTGAAAAATAATAATTTTTAAGAATTAAGAGAAAGCAATCCAAATATAGATCAAAAAAAGAGAAAACTGAACATTGTGAATAACTTGAAATAGTTTATCATTTCTGAGATGTGGAGATATAGAAAAAGGCCCTGGATGGATGAGACCAAGAATATATGAGTCTTAATGGTTGGGATGGTATTAGGGTGGAAAGGCAACAATATGGACAATGACTAATATCATGCCAGACTCATTCTACTAGGCTTTATCCTTATTTCTGTTACAGACATCCAAGGATTTAGGGCACCGTTGTCAGTGGCCAAGGTTTATGGTGCTTCCGTTGTCTCTCATCTTCCTTTCTTAAAGTAGGCTATCAATAGCAAGACCCTCAACTTCCCTGAGTAAAACAAAGCTGCAAAAATGTAAGAACTCAAAGGATATATAGATACACAGGTGGGCAAAACTGGAGTAGAAAGAGTATCCCCTTTGCTTAGATTTGGAGAGAATTCTGACTTAGACATAACCCAGTCCTGGTTACCCCTCTCCAGTCCACCAAGCCTAGCCAATCACCTGGTTACTTTGAACCTAGCTGCATTTTCTTCCTGGTTCCGCTCTGTCTCTACTGTTTTTGGCCATTGCTTTCCTCGAACACGTGGACAAGTAAGATCACAAGGCTCCTTCTAGGTCCCACATTAAGTTTCAGGCCTCTATGCATTTACAACTTCTTTTGTCAGCACCCCACAGGATCTTCAGTTGAATCAGTCTAGAAAAGATTCTTACTTACTTGTGACTCATAAATTCTAAACTAATTTTGTATGTGACTTGTGCTCTCATTTCTCTGTAGTTTTGCTGTTGCAGCCAAGCCAGAGAAATTTACAAAAAATACGCAGAAGGTTGCAGCATCCTTACCATAGGCTCTGGTATGCAAAATGGAGGTTGTTTTCCTTCATGGAAATCTGCTGTTCACCATGGGATCAGAATAGTGAAGAGACCCAGGCACTGAGGAATTTGGGCATCTTTGAAATAGGGTTAATCAGGGGTAAAAAAGATGGGGAATTGATAAAAGAGTCAAAACAAACACTTGACTTATTTCATAATTTTGCCTAGAGCTGCCTATTTTTGCCCACCTAGGGTTCGTTGCTATTCAGAGACAGGATACTGTCAGATTCTGTTAATAAATTGAAACCTTCCCTTTTATTAGTTTCTTAAAGAGGTTATATTTACCTTTCTGTTTTCTAAATCCACCTTTTCTTTTAAGAAAGAGTTGGCTACAATAAAGAGAGCTTCTTCTGGCCAATTCTCATACCAGTCGATTGTGCAGGCACTAATCATAGAAGGATATACTCTACAATTTTGGCGGAGATTAGGTCCTGCAGGACTCATGGTCATAAAAATATGAAGATTTTTATATATTCTCTGAAAATTAATGAAAATACAAGTTGTTAAAAGGTAATCCACTGCTTTGAAAAAAATATTATATTGAAAATTATATTTAAAACTTGTTTCAGTTCTTTCCTTAATGGGTGGACTAGAGGCTCATCAACTGGACATTGAGTGCCCGCCATAAGCAGAGCCCTTCCAAGGGAAACTACCAGTCCCACAGTGCTCTTCTGAGCAAAGCAGCCAGGTTCTGTTCTATGTGCCCCCACTGTCTTGGCTTCAGCTGAATGGACTGTGAAGGGGAGGCAGTGAACTCCAGAACATCTCTTATTTAAAACAACTCTTTTGAGGGGGTCTGGTGCTAGAGTTCTGTTCAGTAGGGGACCTCATATCAGATGGTGATGGGTCTGACAATTTAACTGTTTCCTCTGGGGTGGTGTGCATTTAAGACCCACAGAAGCTCAAAGTGAGAAACAGTCAGATGAATTAAAGCTTTCTGAAAGACACAGAGAGAAACAAAGATCAATGTTATGGCTAGAGCATCAGGGAGATATTAATAAACTCCTACAGTTGAAGCATTACAGCTAAGCAACATTAGATCCTGTACAATTTTGCAGGTCCTAGGCAAAGTGCTAGTTTCTATGAAGTGTGCCTGCATCCTTTCCTCCCATAACACCTGGCTGTGCTGCTGCTGTTCTGGCTTCATGGAAGGACTGGGCATGGGGCACAGATTGCTTCCCTATCTCCATGTGACATTTTACAATAAAACCACATTACTGAAAGCAGCTAATGTTCCTTTTAACTCAAAAAGTTCCATTTGTACAAAGTGATAATATCTTTGAGTATCAAGTAACCTATTTTGCCAAGTAAGTGTGGTAAAGCTGAAAGAAGACGAAAGTGTAAGATTTCCCCTGCTTTTTGTCTTTAAAAAAATTTCCAAGAGCAAATTAAACTGCTCAGTGCAAAATTCATAAGATACAGAAATGTTTAAATTAAAAATGAAATCAACTTTCTTTGCTTTACCCATCACCAAATTCCTACTTGAAGATATCCAATGTTAACAGTTGAAAGTGTGCCTTCACTATTTATTATTATTGTCAAACATTCTTGGGAGTATGGTGTATATACATATACATATATGTATATATACATATATATATTCCTGGTGTTCCTGGTTTATTCTTTATTTCTAGAGTGCACTGTTCTCCACATTCCAAATAAGAATTTCATTGTTCTTCCTTACCACTCACAATCTATTGGTTAAACCAACAACAAGGCACTAGAGTGCCACAAGTTATCAGGATAACTTCTATCCTTCTTTCTACCATGGCATTTTAAAATATAACTCAATCCAAGTATCCTTTCATATGATATTGTTCTCTCTCAATTGTGGATTCCATTTCTGGAATCTTTTACATCTTCTTCTTGTGCCAGATCACTAAGTATCTCTTGAGGAATGGAGCTTGGCCCAGTTCAATTTTCAAATAACTCCATGATAAGCAGAAAGTGGCACCAGAAATAAGTTGACCTGGTACTTTCCCAGCGAACATTTTGGTTTGGGGAATCATTTCTATCTGTTCACTAAGCCATTGGTCAATCATCATGCCTTAAAGACCCAGAAAGTCTAGTTCATTGGTCTAGTCTATATGTCTCACCAAACTGGTCCTTTCATAGCTACTCAACTGCTGAGTTCATTCTGAATATCACCTGCTCTATCTGGCTGATTTCTTTCTGTACCCACACTTCCTGGCCAATTCTAGGGCTATTCAAAGGGATGAAAGAAATCTTGTTTCTTGCCTTTCCAGACTCGTTATCAACATGACTGAAATGAAAACCACATTGGCCAGGAAGGGATCTCAGTGCAAGAAATAATATTGGGATCTTATTTCTCTCGTCTTTGCCTCTAGCTGCTATTATTTTTTTAAGCCCTTGATAGCCAGTCAGGCCCCTATCTTTTTCAATCTTTGGCCTGCCTAAGAGAATGGTGTGTCTGTGCATAGGGATGACAGCCATTATTGAAGCTTGACAAACTCATTTAAAGAACTAAAGAAATTATCCAATTTGAAAATCATATACAGAATTATAAACATAGTCTACTTTTAATTTAACATGACAATTTTATAGAGCCAATTCACAAATAAGTACCTTTTGGAAGAATGAAAGTAAAGATTGCCTATTATCAATATAACCAGACTGTTCAGCCAGAGATCTAATCCTTAGTGCAATAGAATCCAGTTCCTCATTTTCAAACAAGTCAGGCATTTTTCCCAAATTGAGGATGCCGTTCAAATCTTCTAAAAACGACTCCTTCAGTGAAACATATATTTAATTAGGAATGAGTAAATTATTTATATATTCTATCCTAAACACATAAAATTGAGAAAGCAATAGTGTTTAAGGAGCATTAAGGTTAATTTTTTTAAATACTAAACTTCTCTCAATTCAAATCCATTAAAGATTTTTTTTCTGACTTAAAATAAGCTTTATTGATCTGTTCATTCAATGAAATATTAGAGAACATATATTTGGTACTGACAGTATGCCAAACACCTGTGTCATGCATTGGGGCAAGAGGTATGGAGGGGTGGACACAGTGATGAGTTGAGCGGGGTCTCTGCTTCAAGGACTTTATAGAAGACTTCAGTCCATCTACTTTTGTGTTTGAATACTACACAAACTAGGAATAACATGGGTGAAAAATTATTTTAATTTAACCAAGTTCATCTCTATCGAAGGTTCCGAATCAAATGGGAAAGGTAACAGAGGAGAAAGAAGAGTGAAAGAAACTCTACCAGAGGAGTTATTATAAAAAAGCATGAACATTTTGGTTTTGAGAATAAATCCAAGCTTTCTTTAAAAAAAAAAGAAAGAAGCATTATTAGCATTATGTGCGCCTCAGGATACTCCTCAGATGCTCACAGGTTTCTGGTATTTCAGCCCAGGTAGCAAAGGGCAGGGAGCTAGTGGGCAGTCTCCAGTAGAGGCCAACAGAGGTGACACGGGGCTAACTGCTTTCCTGTCACCCAGACACGATGGAGAACCACCAAACACACTTAATAAACACACTGACTGTTACTCACTTGTCGAGAGTTCAGCTAAGGTACTCCACAGCATTGCTCCCTCAGCATCCATTTTGTTTGGCCAAGCGACCTGTGGGGGTCCTTAAACCGACACCAGCCCCTCACGCAAGCGCATGCCCCAGATAACAGCCCACAGAGTCACAGCCAATCTAAGTTGCTGGTATGACTTCACCAACAGCCCTTGTGATCACAGTCTCCCTGCCTCCCAGGGCCTGTATGCTTTATGTGTCCTTTAGATGAGACCCCGCGGGGCTTACCCAAACCCTGCTCTTAGGGTTTGAATTCACCAACCCAGCTCTAGCCTGGGAAACCCAAAGCACTCCAGCCACGTGCCCTAATAAAGGCATGTGCCCCAGGTCCTGCCTTTCTCTGTGTGTACCCTGCCTTGACTGTCCTCATGTGGCCCCTGGAAGCGTGCTGTGTACTTCCTCCAGGGGGACCTATGAGTAATAAACTTCTCTATTTCAAATTCACTTGTAGTCTTTTGTGGAAACATATTTCACCATCTGGGACCCTGTGCTCCACTTAACAAATGTTAATTTAACAAAATCATAACACTATTTTTTTGATTCACATGGAAAGCAATAATGTAGCCAGAAGAAACCTGGAAAGTATGGAAGGGAGTCCAATGAGCTTGAAGTCCTTAACAACATGGGAATAGAGGAGCCATGTTCATATCAGCTCTGACTTGACAGTCTTTTCTAAAAAATGATTTATTAAATTAGAGCACTAGGCTCCTGGCATGGGAGAAACTACATATTCTGAAGTCCAGAAAGAAAGCATCTGGTAGAAACCTCAACCAGATCAATAGAGCACGATATTTAAATTTTGGCAGGGGAGAATATATAGCAGAAAAACTGGATATTATGGAGTCCTGCAGACATGACATGGCACTTGGATTTACTCTTAAAATATGACATGAAAGAAAAACACAACTCTAGAGAGAGGGGTCCAGTTTTAGGAGAAAAAACAAGATGAGAGTCTGAAACAATACTAATAACTATACATTTCTGAATCATAGATAACAAACAATGTTCCCTTGACACTTTGCCACAAAGAAGTAAATCCCATCTGAAATAGTACTCCTAATTATGCTTTGGCTGTAGAAGTGTATAACTTATGCAAAACAATAGATTTTTTAAAAGGTGGGTGATTAATATTTTTTGTTTGTATATAAATGAAGTATATCCTGTAAGGAAAGTCCTAAACTAGATGGGAAATTCGAGGGATAGAGGAGAGAACCAGAAGCCTCAGCGCTGTGAGAGCACACTGGATTACATGGTCAGAGAGGGGATACAGATGGTAGCGTTTTTTTAAAAACACAGATTACAAAACTAGTTCAGATAGAAGATGGATGACTTCAGTTACATAGATAAATTGCTTTCAATTTGTCAATTAAAATGAAAATTATAAAGATATAGAGAATGCTTTTGTTGTAATGCTTGTGCAAAATTATCTACAGCATGATTACAAACATATAAACTCTATGGGTTATGACTGGATAAGGACAGAGAATAATGAAAAGAATTGATAGGATAGGTTAATAGGACTATAGATAAATATTTTCTTTTCAAATGTTAAATTTTAGGGGGCTACTTAAATATCAAACATTAGCAAATAATAAAGACAAAAAGCACTTACCTGATCTGGGTTTAAATTCGTAACTATCAAAACAGTGGGGATCCCTTCTAATCCTGCTTGAATAAACACCTTTTTAAAGTCTTCTTTGAATTCTGTGTAGGCATAATTGTGAGACGTAGGCACTCGGTATAGTCTGTTTTCTGTCAAGTAACAGGCCAAGGTTGTACAAGTTTCTTTTCCACATCCATCTGTTCCAATCTTTGGAAGAAAAAAATCCAACAGGTAATTCCTATATATGTTCTGGAAATCTATCAATATATAGTTTTTTATTTATATGTGCTAGAAATTTACAGCAAAAATATCTTAGACTATTTTTATAATCTTTTTGTAAGATATATTAAACATAATTAAAGTATTTTATCAAAGCGTTATAAGGCACTCATACACATTCAAAATTTTCATCTTTTCTCTTTACATCCTCTTGAAATATATAAGTTCACTGGAAAGATAACATAATCTGGCAGAACAGCAAAAGTAGGCTTATAAATCATCATTATGCCACTGTCAATATTTCATTCTTCATTTATAAGAATTTAGATAGGTCTTTTCCTATTTATTTTGAGCAATAAACACTTAATAAGAGCTCTTTGGTAGTGATGACAGAGCTTTACCTTTTTTAACAGCCTTACTGAGGTATAATTTGAAGACTATACCTGTTTTAAGTGTACAAGTCAATAATTTTTAGTAAATTTACTAAGTCATGCAACCATCACTACAATCCATTTTTAGAAGATTTCCAGCACCCAAGATGCCTCAAGCCCGTTTGCAGTTAATCCTCATTCCAACCCGCAGTCCCAGGCAACTATTAATATGCTTTCTGTCTCTATATATTTGCCTTTTTTGGACATTTCCTATAAAAGGAATTACACAATACCAAGTCTTTTGTGTATGACTTTCCACTTACCATGATGGTGTTGAGGTGCTTTCACGTTGTGTGTATCATTCCCTTTTATCGCTGAGCAGTATTCTATTGTATGGATATACCACATTTTGTTTATTCACCTCCTGATGGACATTTGGATTGTTTCCACCTCCTGGCTATTATACTAATGCTGCTATGAACATTTGCGTACAAGTCTTTGAGTGGCCATTTGTTTTACTTTCTTTTGTGTAGATACATAAGAATGGAATTGCTCAGTTATAGAGTAAATATATGTTAAACTTTATAAAGAATGGGCAAATTGTTTTCCAAAGTAGTTGTACTATTTTACATCCACATCAGTAATGTGTGAAAATTCCAGTTTATCTACATCCTTGTCAACACTTGTTATTGAGCACCTTTTTGATGACAGTCATTTAAGTGGGTGTGTAGTGGTATCGCAGTGTGGTTTTAATTTTCATTTCCCCAGTGATTAATGATGTTGAGTATCTTTTCATGGGCTTATTAGCCATTCATGTATCTTCTTTGGTGAAATATCTATCTAAATCTTTTGCCCATTTAAAAAAATAAACATTTTATTTTAGAAGAGTTTTTGATTTACAATAAAATTGCCAAGATAGTAAAAGACGATTTTTATATACCCCACATCCAGATTCCTCTATTTAGTATGATACATTTATTACCATTAATGAAACAATGTTGGTATGTTATTAAGTAAAGTCCATACTTCATTCAGATTTCCTTAGTTTTTATCTAATGTGCTTTTTCTGTTCCAGGATTCCATCCAAGATACCACATTACACTTAGTTGTCACTTTGGCTCCTCTTGACTGTGACAGTTTCAGATTCTCTTTGTTTTTGATGACCTTGACAGTTGCAAAGAGTACTGGTCAGGCAGTTTGTAAAATGTTCCTCAGTTGAGATTTTCTTAGTGACTAGGGTTATGTGTTTTTGGGAGAAAGGCCACAGTGATAAAGTGCTATTTTCATGATGCTGACCTTGCTCACCCAGATGAGATAGTGTTCGTCAGTTTCTCTATTGTAAAGTTGCTCTTTTTATCCCCCTTTCCATACTGTACTTGGGAGAAAGTCGCTAACAGTAGCTCACAGTTAAGGAGTTATGCTCCAACTCCTTGAGGGCAAAGTATCTACATAACATTATTTGGAGTTCTTCTTTATGGGAAATTTGTCTATTTTTCTCCATTTATTTATTTATTCAATAATTTATTAATATTTATGGACTCATGGATATTTACTATATACTTTGGGTTATAATCCCATACTACTTTATTTATTTGGTTGTTTTGGGTATGGCCATGGGGAGCTCTTTTAGTTGGCTCCTGTGTCCCTTTGACCTACTCTCATCATTTTGATTTTTTTTTTAACACTTCCTTTCTGGTGCTACAAGATAATCCATGTTCACACAGTAGGTTTTTTGTGCCAGCCTTATAATAAGCCATTTTTTCCAAGGAGCCCTGGTTCCTTTTATTGAAGAATGGTATTAGAAACCAAGATATGGGTGCTAGGTGTGCTCATTACTACTGGGGTATCACTGTTTCTAGGCCCTCTCAGCAGACACAGCAAGGAAATTTGTTTGTATGCTAACCCTGCATATACACATTTCTATAAATATTTCTATATGTAACCATCTATATTAAACTAAACATAAGTTCAACTGATGTCTTCAACTCTAATCTATTACTATACAGGTCATTCTAGCCTCTTCCCCTTGTTTATCTATAACATCCCACTCCAACAGTGAGAAAACTGGCTCCCATCATCTGCCATCCTTTACTTAATGATCCAGTTGCAGTACATATGTATAGCGGTATCAGAATGGTTGACCTGACTCCCATAGGAACTACTTTATTAACTAGAGTACAGTGCTTATGTACACTTTCTTTTGCCTTTAAGCTTAGAGACTCCACTCATTTCCAAAGTTCCTTAGGTGAGTGCCTTTTCCTCCCACTCTCTTCAGTGAGGTTGTGTCATACATTGGCAACACAATTTGATTTTTTTCACATTCTGTATTCCATCCTGGGATCCCTGGACCTCCTAAATGATTTTTAAAAATCTGCATACATTAAGGTTCACTCTTTGTGCTGTAAAGTTCTGTGGGTTTTGACAAATGTATAGTGCCACATATTCATCATACAGAACCATACAGAATAGTTTTGTCACCCTAAAAATCTTTTGTGTTTCACCTTCGTTTCTCCCTCCAAACGCTTGGCAACTACTAATCTTTTTACCATCTCCATAGTTTTGCCTTTTCCAGAATGTCATATAGTTGGAATCATACAGTATGTAGTCTTTCCAGGCTGTCTTTTTTCACTTAACAATATGCCTTAAAGACTTGTCTATGTCTTTTTATGACTTCATATCTCATTTCTTTTTATCTCTGCATAATATCCCAGTGTACCACAGTTTGTTTATCTATTCACATATTGAAGGACATTTTGGTTGCTTCCAGTTTTTGGCAATTATGAATAAAGTTGCTATAATCATTTATGTGCAGATTTTTGTGAGGACATAAGTTTTCAAATACGTTAGGTAAATATGTAAGAGCACAATTGCTAGGCTTAAGACTATGTTTAGCTTTTGTAAGAAGCTGCCAAACTGTCTTCCACCGTGACTGTGCTATTTTGCATTCCCACCAAAAATGAATGAGAGTTCCTGTTGCTCTGTATACCTGTAGCAATTCTCATTGTCAGTTTTTTGGATTTTGGTCACTTTAATTGGTGTGCAGTGGTATCTCATTGTTGTTTTCGCTAATGTCAAATTATATAGAGCATTGTTTCATGTGCTTTTGTGAGGTGTCTATTTTTAATTGGGCGGTTTGTCCTTAGGATTTCCTATAAAAAGAATCATGTGAAATATGAATAAAGACAGTTTTACTTATTCTTTTTCCAATCTGGATGCCTTTTTTTCTTTTTCTTGATTAATTGCACTGGCTAGAACCTCCAGAATAGTGTTAAATAGATATTGTGAGAGAACGTTCTTACTTTGTTCCCATTCTTAGGGAAAAAACATGTAGGTTTTCACCATTAAGCATGAGGTTAGCTACAAGTTTTTCATAGATTCCCTTTTTTAGGTTGATGAAGTTCTCTTCTACTCCTTTTTGCTGAGTTTTTTTAAAATCATAAACAGTGTTCAATTTTATCAAACACTTTTTCTGCATCTATCAAGATGATCATGCATTTTTTGCCTTTTACTCTATTAATATAGTGTATTATATTAATGGATTTTGGATGTTAAACCAAACATGTATTACTGGGATAAATCTCACTGGTTATGGTGTATAATGCCTATATGTTGTTGCATTTGATTTGCTAACATTGGGTTCAAAATTTTTATAACTATGTTCACAAGGGATATTGGTCTGTAGTTTTCTTTTATCATGATGTCTTTGTCTAGTTTCAGTATGAAGAGTGATACTGGCCGCACTGGGAAATATTCCCTCTTCTATTTTCTGGAAGAGTTTGTTAACGATTGCTTTAATTCATCATTGTTATCATTATAACATGTCTTTTTCCCCTCGGAATACTTTTTTTAACTGAGAGTATATTTTGTCTGATATTAGTATACCCACTCCAATTCTCTTATGGTAACTGTTTGCATGAATTATCTTTCTCCATCTTTTTATTTTCAACCACTTTGTGTCTTTGAATCTAAAATGTGACTCTTCTTGACAGCATATAGTTGGATTTTGTTCCTTTTAAAATCCAGTCCTACAATTTCTGCCTTTTTATTGGAACATTTAGAGCATTTATATTTAATGTGGTGATTGATTTATGTCTGCCATATTGCTTTTTTCTACTTGTCTCATTTCTTTTTTCTTTTTGTTTCTCCTTTACTATATTCTTTTGTGTTAAATCAATGTTTTCTAGAACTCTAGTTTAATTCCTTTGTTGTTTCTATTATGGATTTTTGAGTTATTTTTTTGATGGTTCCTTTAGGAATTACAGTGTAAACTTTAATTTATCAATCTACTCCAGATTAATATTAACTTAATTCCAGTAAAATATAAAAAGTTTGCTCCAATACTGCTCCATTTCCTCCCTCCTTTTTTGCACTATTTATTACTATATATACTAAATCTTTATGTTATCAGGCTAACAATAGTTTTATTATTATTGTTTTATGCAACTGTCTTTTAAAGCAGTTAAGAGAAAAAAAGAAAAATATACTTATACTGTCTGTGGTAGGCAGAATAATATCCTTGACACTCCACCCCTAAATATGTCCATGTTGTGGGCCCTGGAACCTGTGAATATATTACCTTATATGGCAAAAGAGACATTACCAATGTGATTAAGGTTAAGGATCTTGAAATGGGGAGATTATTTTGGATTATCTGGTTGGATCCAATCTAATCATATAAGTCCTTAAAAAGCAGGGAATCTTTCCTGGCTGTGATCAGAGAGACAGAGAGGGAGAGAGAGAGATGTGTGATGACTGATGAAGAATTAGTGAGATGCCATGTTGCCGGATTTGAAGATGGAGAAAGGGGGTCATGAGCCAAGGGCTGGAGGCAGCCTCTAGAATCTGGAAAATGCATGGAAACAGATCCTCCCTTAGAGCCTCCAGAAAGGACGGCCCACACCTTCAGTTTTAGCCCAGTGACATCCATGTCATACTTTGGACATGCAAAAGGATAAAATAAATTTGTGTTGTTTAAGTTGCCATACTTGTGGTAAGTTGTTTCACAGGCAGTGGAAAATTAATACACTGTCTTTTTAAAACTTCAATTGCTTTTTATTAGAGAAACAGAGAGATTCACTGTAGAAAAAGTAGGAAAATAAAGAGACATTAAAAGGAAAAAATGTAAATAATATCTCCACCTAGAGATAGCATTATCTGTGATTTTTTCGAGCATACGAACAGAAGAATTTTAAACAAAAAAAGAAATCATTGTGTGCATAATGTTTTGCCACTTGCTTTTTTTTTTGAGGAAGATTAGCCCTGAGCTAACATCTGCTGCCAATCCTCCTCTTTTTTCTGAGGAAGTTTGGCCCTGAGCTAACATCTGTGTCCATCTTCCTCTATTTTGTATGTGGGACACCTGCCACAGCACGGCTTGATGAATGGTGTGTAGGTCTGTGCCCAGGATCTGAACTGGCAAACCCTGGGCAGCCAAAGTGGAGTACGTGAACTTAACCGCTGTGCCACCAGGCAGGCCCTGCCACTTGCTTTTTCACTTAAGAATATGTCTATTGCTGCATAACAAATTACTTAGAGCAACAAACACCTATCTTCTCACACGGTCTGAGGGTCAGGAACCCCCAGGAATGGTGTAGCTGGTGGTTCTGGCTCAGGGTACCTCATGAGATTACAGTCACTACACCAGCCAGGGCTGCAGTCATCTGAAGGCTTGACTGGTATGGAAGGATCTGCTTTCAAGACGACTTACTCCAGTCAACATGGTTGTTGACTGGAAATCTCAGTTCCTCACCACATGGACTTTTTTCCAACATGGCAGCTGGCTTTCTCCAGAGTAAGTGATCCAGAAGACAGGAGGAGCAAGTCAGAAGCCACATTGTCTTTTTCTTTTTTTAGACAGCTTTTTGAGATTTACCATACAATTCACCCATGTAAAGTATACAATTCAATGTTTTATAGTATATTCATAGGGTTGTGCGAGCATCACTACTGTCTAGTTCCAGAACTTTTTCAGCACTCCAAACAGAAAGCAATCACTCCCCATTCCCTCCTCCTCCCACCCCCTGGCAATCACTAACCTACCTTCTGTCTTTATAAATTTACTCATTCTGCACATTTCATATATACGGAATCATAAAATACGTGGCATTTGTGTCTGGCCTCTTTCACTTAGCATTAAGTTTTCAACGGTCATCCATGCTGTAGCATGTTGAATAATATTCCATTGTATGGATAACGTTTTGTTTATCCATTCATCAGTTGATGAATGTTGGGTTGTTTCCATTTTTAGCTAATATGAATAATTCTGGTATGAACATGTCCAAGTTTTTGTGTGGACATTTGTTCTCTTGGGTATATACTTAGGAGAGGAATTTCTGGGTTATATGGTAACTCTATGTTTAACATTTTGAGAAACTGCCTGACTGTTTTCCAAAGAGGCTGCACCATTTTAGCATCAGCAGTGTATGAGGGTTCCAGTTTTTCCACATCCTTCCAACGCTTGTTAACTGTCTTTTTTATTATCGCCATCCTCGTGGGTGTGAAGCAGTAACTCACTGCATGTTTCTTTTTTATTTTTTTTTACAGATTTTATTTTTTCCCTTTTTCTCCCCAAAGCCCCCCAGTACATAGTTGTATATTCTTCTTGGCGGGTCCTTCTAGTTGTGGCATGTGGGACGCCGCCACAGCGTGGTCCGACGAGCAGTGCCATGTCCGCGCCCAGGATCCGAACCAACGAAACACTGGGCCGCCTGCAGCAGAGCGCGCGAACTTAACCACTCGGCCACGGGGCCAGCCCCTGCATGTTTCTTTTTATCCCACAAAGATCCAGGCTTGAACTCCCTCTATTCTTTTTTTTTTGGAGTTAAACTATATGTATTTTTTAAAAAAGATGGATACCTGAGGTAACACTTGTTGCCAATCTTCTTTTTTTCCTTCTTCTTCTTCTCTCCAAAGCCCTTGGGTACATAGTTGTATATTCTAGTTGTGAGTGCTTCTAGTTATGTTATGTGGGCTGCCGCCTCAGCATGACCTGATGAACCATGCCATGTCCGCACCCAGGATCCGAACTGGTGAAACCCTGGGCCACCAAGGCAGAGTGCGCAAACATAACCACTCGGCCATGGGGCCAGCTCTACATGTATTTTTAATTTTTGAGATGTACAACAGTGATTTGACATCTATTTACATTACAAAATGATCGTCCTGATAAGACTAGCAACCATCTGTCATTATACAAAGTTATGACAATATTGTTGACTATATTCCCTATGCTGTATATCACATCCCCATGGCTTATTTATTTATGACCGGAAGTTTGTACCTCTTATCCATTTCACCTATTTCACCTTTCCCCACAGCCCCAACACCTGTAGCAACCACCAATTTGTTTTCTGTATCTATGAGTCTGTTTCTGTTTTGTTTCATTTGTTTGTTTTTTTAGATTCCACATACAAGTGAAATCATCTTCTTTCTCTGGCTTATTTCACTTAGCATAATACCCTCTATGTCCATCCAAGTTGCTGCAAATGTGAGGATTTTGTTCTTTTTTTAGGCTTGAGTAATATTCCACCATATATATATATATATATATATATATATATATATATATATATACACCACATCTTCTTTATCCATTCATCACCAATGGACACTTAGATTGCTTTTATATCTTGTCTATTGTAAATAACGCTGCAAAGAACATAGGGGTGCACATATCTTTTTGAATTACTGTCTTGCTTTTCTTCAGATAAATACCCAGAAGGTATTGCTGGATTATATGGTAGTTCTATTTTTAATTTTTTGAGGAACTGTTATACTGTTTTCCATAGTGATTGCCCAATTTACATTCCCACCAACAGTGCACAAAGGTTCCATTTTCTCCACATTCTTACCAACACTTGGTATTTGTCATCTTTTTGATAATAGTCATTCTGACAAGTGTGAGGTGATGTCTCATGGTGGTTCTGGTTTGCACTTCCCTGATGATTAGTGATGCTGAACACCTTTTCATATACTTGTTGGCCATCCATGTGTCTTCTTTGGAAAAATGTCTATTCAGGTCCTCTGCCCATTTTTTAATCATATTATTATTTTTTTAAAATATTGAGTTGTAAGAGTTCTTTTATATACTTTAGGTATTAACATCTTATTGAATATATAATTTGCAAATATATTCTCCCATTCAATAGGTTGCCTTTTTGTTTTGTTGATAGTTTCCTTCATTGTGCAAAAGCTTTTTAGTTTGACATAGTCCCATTTATTGTCTTTGCCTGAGCAGACATATCTAAAAAATATTGCTAAGACCGATGTCAAAGAGTTTACTGCCTACGTCTTCTTCTAGGAGTTTTATGGTTTCAGATCTTACATTTAATTCTTTAATCCATTTTGAGGTTATTTTTTTATATGGTGTAAGAAAGTGGTCCGGTTTCATTCTTTTGCATGTATCTGTCCAGTTTTCCCAACACCATTTATTGAAGAGACTATCTTTTCCCCATTGTGTATTTTTGTCTCCTTTGTCATAGGTTAACTGACCATTTAGGCATAGGTTTATTTCTGGGCTCTCTATTCTGTTCCATTGATCTGTGTGTCTGTTTTCATGCCAGTACCATACTGTTTGGATTACATATAGCGTTGTAGCATAGTTTGAAATCAGGGAGCATGATACCTCTAGCTTTGTTCTTTTTTCTCAAGATTGCTTTCGCTATTCAGGGTCTTTTGTGGTTCCATACAAATTTTAGGATTATTTGTTCTAGTTCTGTGAAAAATGCCATTGGTATTTTAATAGGGATTACATTAAATCTATAGATTGCTTTGGGTAGTATGGATTCTTTAACAATATTAATTATTCCAATCCATTAGCATGGTATGCCTTTCCATTTATTTGTGTTGTTTTTAATTTCTTTCATCAATGTCTTATAGTGTTCAGTGTATAGGTCTTTCACCTCCTTGGTTAAATTTATTCCTAGGTATTTCATTCTTTTTGCTGTAATTGTAAACGGGATTGTTTTCTTATTTTCTCTTTCTGATAGTTCATTGTTAGTGTGTAGAAATGAAATTGATTTTTTTTTTTTAAAGATTGGCCCTGAGTTAACATCTGTTGCCAATCTCTTTTTGTTTTCTTCTTCTCCCCAAAGCCCCCCAGTACATAGTTGTATATTCTAGTTGTAGGTCCTTCTAGTTGTGCTATGTGGGATGCTACTTCAGCATGGCCTGGTGAGCAGTGTTAGGTGTGTGCCCAGGAGCCAAACCAGCAAAATCCCAGGCCACCAAACTTAACCACTGGGCCATGGGGCCAGCCCCTGATTTCTGTATATTTATTTTGTATCCTGCAACTTTACTGAATTCATTTATTAGCTTTAACAGTTTTTTGGTGGAATCTTTAGGGTTTTCTATATATAGCATGTCATCTGCAAATAGTGACAGTTTTACTTCTTCCTTCCCAATTTGGATGCTTTTATTTCTTTTTCTTGTCTGATTGCTGTAGCTAGGACTTCCAATGCTATGTTGAATAAGAGTGGTGAGAGTGGGCATCCTTGTCTTGTTCCTGACCTTAGAGGAAAAGCTTTTAGTATTTCACTATTAAATATAATGTTAGCTGTTAATATATTGTTTTTTATATTTAATTATGTAATTAGTCTTACTGGTACTCTTTATTCTACATGTGGATTCAAGTTACCATCTGATGTCAGTCTCTCTTAGCCTGAAATATTTCCTTTAGTATTTCTTATAAGGTAGCAACACATGCTTTGTCTTTGTTTACCTGAGAATGTCTTTATTTTACCTTCATTTTTTGAGGGATAGTTTTACTAAATATAGAAATATTGACAGGGGCCGGCCCAGTGGCTGAGTGGTTAAGTTTGTGTGCTTTGCTTCAGTGGCCCAGGGTTTTGCTGGTTCGGATCTTGGGTGTGGACATGCTGCTGCTCATTAGGTCACGGTGAGGCGGCGTTCCACATGCCACAGCTGGAAGGACCCACAACTAAAATATACAACCATGTACTTGGGGGATTTGGGAAGAAAAAGCAGGAAAAAAAAAAAAGAAGATTGGCAACAGTTGTAAGCTCAGGTGCCAATCTTTAAAAAAAAAAAAGAGAGAGAGAGAGAAATATTGACTTTTTTTTCTTTCATCACTTTGAATACATCAGCCCACTGCTTTCTTATCTCCATTTTGTCTGATGATGTCAGCTGTTAATTTTATTGAGATTTCCCAATACATGATAAGTTGTTTTTCTCTTGCTGCCTTTATGGTTTTCTCTTTGTCTTTGAATAGTTTGCCTATGATGTGACTAGGTGTGGATCTACCTGTGTTTATCAATTTGAAATTTCTTGAACTATCATTGAACTTCTTAGATGTAAAGACGAATGTCTTGGACATTATTTCTGCAAAATTTTTTCTGCACTTTTCTATTTCTCCTTTCTTTCTGAGATTCCCATTATGCATATTTTGGTACATTTTGTACACTTGATGGTGTCGCACAGATCTTTAAGGTTTTGGTTTTTCCTGTCATTCATTTTTGTTTCCCTTCTTCAGACTGGATAATTTTTCTTGATCTATCTTCAAGTGCATGAATTCTTTCTTCGGCCAGTTTTAATTTGATGTTCATCCCCTCTAGTGAATTTTTCACCTCATTTATTATACTTTTCAACTCCAGAAATTAAATTTTGTAAAATAATTTCTCTTTTTATCTCTATTTAATGAGTCAGAGAGTCACATACTTTCTTTAATTCTTTAAATATGGCTTCCTTTAGTTCTTTGAATATATTATAAAAGTTGCTTTGAAGTCTTTGTCTGTCATGCACAACATCTGAATTCCCTTCATGATAGTTTGTATTGACTGCTTTTTTCCCATGTGTAGAGTTCACACTTTCCTATCTCTTTTCATGTTCTGTGATTTTTTGTGTGTGTGTGTGGAAACTGAACATTTACCTAATGGATTTACCTGCAACCATCTTTTAAACCAGTGCCTTAAACTGACATACTAGTTTGCTTATTCTCTTGCTCTGGTAGTTCAACACTACAATCCAGTGGAACTAAGTAATATTTACTTTTAAAAAGTCATGTATAAATTCCTTTTTATTTCCTTATCTATTCAACTAATAATCTCATTTGAACTGACTGATCTAGATTATGATCATTTGCTTCATTTTAAAGATTTGTTTTAAATGTTCTTTAGCAAGCCACTCTTCTCCCTCCAGCTGCTTCTCCCTGCCCAAGCTCCATACTCCAGGTCAGCTTCCAGTCATACTATTGTTTTCCAAAGTTGAACTCCAGTTTTAGCTTGACCCAGGGTAAAGATCTATCTATGATATTTATTTGGGCAAAACAGTCATAGGATCAGAGATGAAGCAGGGACTTTCCATGTTTTACTTTGTATTTTTAATAGGGGCTCTGAAAGGACAGATATGTTCATGAGAAAACATCTGTAGAGAAATTATTAAGGCAAGTTTCTAGTTGAATGTTAGGCTTTAATAAAATTGCTCTGAGGGGCCGGCCCCATGGCTGAGTGGTTAAGTTTGTGCGCTCTGCTTTGGCGGCCCAGGGTTTTGCCAGTTCACACATGTCACAACTAGAAGAACCCACAACTAAAAGATACAATTATGTACTGGGGGATTTGGGGAGAAAAAAAGCAGAAAAAAAAAGAAGATTGGCAACAGTTGTTAGCTCAGGTGGCAATCTCTAAAAAAAAATTGCTCTGAACGCATTCTCAGAAATTTTAGAATTGAGAACTTGTTGTAAACTTACTTGTTATTAGAAAAGAAAGACTCACTTTGTGGTGAGTTTATACCCTTTGGGAATAGAAAAATAATGTTACTAATTGAAATAAGACAAAGAAAAATCATAGCTCTGATAGAGTTTATGTTCTAAATGTGGAGACAGATAATAAATAAATGAAAAATTAATAGGTAAGATCAGATACTGCTAAGGACTAGGAAGAAAAATAAGGCAAAATAAAGAGATAAAGTGACAGGGACTGAGAGGAGGGAAAGGGGCATGCTATTTTAGCAAGGAGAGCAGAGAAGGCTTCTGCCGTAGTCCAGGTAGAGATGATAGTGGCTTGAATAGGGCAGTGGCAGTTGAGATGTAGAGAAGTGGGCAGATTTGAAATACATTTTGGAAATCGTATTTCCAGGACTTACTGGTGGATGGAATGCGGGGCGTGACAGAAAAGTGTCAAGAGTGAGGGGCTCCCAGACCTCTGGTTAGAGCAGAATATGTGGTGGTGCCGTTTCTGGGCTAGGAAAGGTTAGATAAGGAATAGTTTTGGCGGTGGCAAGACTTGCTTTTGTATTTTTTCCCCTTAATTCTTTTTTTTTCTGCTTTATCTCCCTAAATCCCCCTGGTACATAGTTGTATACCTTAGTTGCACATCCTTCTAGTTGTGTCATGTGGGACACCGCCTCAACGTGGCCTGACGAACAGTGCCACGTCTGCCCCCAGGATCTGAACCGGCGAAACCCCGGCCCAGCGCAGCAGAGCGTGCGGACTTAACTGCTTGGCCACGGGGCTGGCCCCTCCCTTTAATTCTACTTTCCAATTTTTAATTCCTTTTAATTAGTCTTGTACATGTCTGTTTAAATAAAATACTGTTTAAATAATGCTCTACTTATTTTGAATGCAAAAAAAGCACTTTCTGGAAAAAACTGGTGTGAACTAAGTAAATAGTTATAAAGTATACAATAACTAAATAATAGTCATTAAATAATAACAAAATAGTCATAAATAATGTGATTCACATAATTGGCTAAATATGTTGGATTTTATTTAGCCTTCTGAAAGCTTTTCTCTATTCAAGATATTTGGGGATTTTCCAAAGATTTAATTGCCATTTGTTTTCATGAGAAGTAAAACTTCGTGCAAAGACTCACATTTCTAAATCAACATTCAACTAAGTGTACTATTTTCAAAGTCAAGATCCACCTGCACAGATACTACATTAATGCTGAGGATATGCTAGAGATGGTGCCAGACCCATCACTTTTATTCACATCAAATGCCTTCTGAAAACAAATACCATTTTTTTGTGTTGATGAATTTCTTATGCAAATTCTAGAATGGCCAAGGATCTTGTCCTGTGACTCAATGACTGCAAGCATTCATAAATGAAAAGCTGGATAAATAAAACTTTTGTCAGCAAAGTAGATTTCATTGGATTTCCTTAATTTTTATTTCACAAACTTAAAAACATTTGAAAAATTTAAATCTTACCAGTAACATGTGACTCCCTGGTTGTCGAAGGACCCTTGTAGCTCTTGTGATGTGTTCTATGGCTTCCTTAAAGAACACCATGGAATGAGAAATCTAGCAAAGGAGATGGGACAAATAAACTGATTACAGGCACAGAAAAATCTAATGTTCATTGTGGTTTTACATACAAGGATACAGGAGTGAGAATTATTAGTCTAGTAATCCAGTAATCTAGACCCAGTAAACTGGTTTACATTTATGGAAAATAAATCTGCACAATGAGGACTGTTCCTATGCCAATATTCTGGTGAGCAGGGTTAAGGGGGTCATAGGCTTGAGAGAAGAGAATGAAGAGGAGAGCAACGGCATCTAGGGTGCTTTTCCATTGCTCTGTCTTGGGGTAGAACAAGTGGTGGGAGGAAGAGTCTTAGGAAATTGTTTTATGGCATCCGTGATTTTGTGGGTGTCTCTGTTCCAACACACCTCTGCCCACAACATCAATGGGAAAGATATAAAAGAGTCACATCCATTTTGTCGCTCCTTGTTGCTACTCTGGATCCTGTTGCCACACTCTCTCTTGCAATTCTTTATTTTTTTTAAAGATTGGCACCTGAGCTAACAACTGTTGCCAATCTTCTTCTTTTTTTTTCCTGATTATTCTCCATAAATCCCCTCAGTACATAGTTGCATATTTTAGTTGTGGGTCCTTCTAGTTGTGGCATGTGGGATGCTGCCTCAGCATGGCCTGATGAGCAGTGCCATGTCGGCGCCCAGGATCCAAACTGGTGAAACCCTGGGCCACCGAAGTGGAGCACGCAAACTCAACCACTTGGCCATGGGGTCAGCCCCTCTCTTGCAATTCTTAATTCCACTAACTCTAATCATTCAACTCCCTACAGCCTCAGCTGTGCTGCTTGTTTTTAAAATGATACGTTGTTAAATGAGACAAAATAAGATGAAACAATATAAAATTGTATTTCTAATGGTTTGTTTTAAAATCTGAGGGCACGCTTTTTTCCTGATCTCTCTCTCAAACACATACACACCTTAAAATATTTGATTTGATATACATGTATATGTATATACATATATATGTGTGCATGTATAAATATATATATATACATATACAGTACTCCTTATATTTTTATATATAGTATACATCTTTACCTCCAAAGATGTTGAATTCAACTTCATTTGGAATTCATTAAGTACACTGGCAAGTTTACTATAGTCATCAGTATTCTGATAGATCTTTTTTCTATGAGATTTGTTTATATCCAAGAAATCCACAAATACAGTTGCATCATTCATCAGTTTTTCTTTGGTCCATTGAATCTATTGTAAGATGATAATTTAATAGTATCTGTTAATAGCACATTTCTACTTGTTATCAAAACTAATGCAATATATCCGTATCAGAGAAGCTCTTGGGATAATAGATCTAGGCCTCAGGGGTTCTTAACCTTTTTTATGCCATGGGCCCCTTTTGGCAGTGAAACTTGTGGACCCCTTCTCAGAATACTATTTTAAAATGCATATAATAAAATACAAGAATTACAAAGGAAACCAAACATTGAAATACAGTTCTATCTAAAGACTCTTTGAGGGTCTATGGGCCCCAGGTTAAAAACCTCTGCTGTGGGAATAATATCTTGAGGTCTCACCAACAATCTGAAACAAAGAATCTTCCCTTAATCAATTGTTCATTACCACCATAGATCTGCAAGCTTCTTCACCTGCTTTCCTGGTTCACTTGGCAAACCCTTGCCTACCTTTTACACAAGGTCATGGACTATCTCCTCTTTGAAGTCTGACCATTTCCCTCTCCCCTAAAACCAGGTACAGAAAATTACTCTTTCTTCCTTTGTTCCACCAATGTGGCATGTACACAGGTATGTCACAGCACTTACAGAAATGTATTGCACCTGTCAGGTTGTAAGGTACGTGGAGGCAGGGCCCACACTAGTTCCATGTAGGCCCTAGCACTTAGCTCACTTGGTGTCGGGTACTGGAAATTCCTAACAGGCACTCAGAAGGTGTTTAGCAACTGGCTAAAGGAAGGTTGAGGGTCAGTATAACATGATGGTTAAGAGAATATCTGGAGTCAGATATCCTGGCTTTGAATAATGACTCCACCATTTAACTAGCTATGTAACATTGGGCAAGTTCCTAGCCTCTCTCTGCCTCAGTTTCTTCATCTATAAAGTGAGGCTAATAACGGGCTAACGACACCCCTACCTGGAACGGATGTTATGGAGATTAAAATAAGTAATGATATGTAAAGCTTTTTAAAAACAGTGCCTGGAATATTCTAAGTGGTAACTATTATTAGAGTTATCAGATTATTTTTTTAAAAGCTAACCAGCCAACCAATTGATTAAATGGTATTGTATAAACCAACATTCTTAAAGGAGTAATTTACATCCTTATATCCTTAAGGAAGGCTTGGTTAATATGTCTCCAGTTTGGGTTTTGTAGCTGTTCTTGTTGCCATAGGCTGACTTCTGCCAGAGCAAGACCTGTCTCCGTAAGTATTTGCCTGCTCATTTTCTATGCCTCTACATCTATTCCTTCATCCAGCAGAGTCTTAAGACCAAATTGCAGGTGGCATTTATAGGAAGGGAGTTTAGGGATTTCTCCTGGGACAGGAATTAGCTTTCCTTACACAGTTATTTTAGCAAAGTCTCTGCATTCCTTCCTTCCTTCATTCACCTCAGATAGATTGATCCAGCACTAATTGGGAGAAAAGGAGAATGTTAAATTCTGGAGATTTAGGTAGGGATTTAAAAAAAAAGACTTTGTGTGGAACTGATAGGTTAGGGAGAGAGATAGGCAATTACATTATAATTCTATGACAGGAAAAGCCCTTAGTCCTATAAGAATATAAAGAAAGAACAATTAACCTGAAAACGTGTGGTGTTGATCAGAAAACGCCACCAAGAGAGAAGAGGCATGAGCTGAATCCTGAAGGAGGCCAGGAGTGAGCTGGGAAGTGACCCATAGGTGAAAAGGAGAGGCAATAGAGACTGTGCTGCGTTCTGGCTAGAACCTGGGGGTGAGATGCTCAGATTCCTAACACAGATGGAGGCGTGGGTGGTAATGCCAGTCACTGAGGTAGGGAAGACCAGGGCATGGCGTCTGGGGGGCAGAGAAAGTGTAGTGGACACAGACTTGGAACGGTTTTGCAAGTCGAGTAAGAAGTGCCCAGAGTAACAAAAGACTGATTTAGAAGTCAAACCCAGGTCTAACTTTAGATTTCAGGCCTTTTCTGCCAAACCACTGCTGTATTTGAAATGTAGATATAAGGTCTAGTTCTTTTCAATATTATGATAGCTTTCATTTATTGAGCACTTCCTGTATGTCAGAAACTATTCTGAACACTACACAAATTAGTGCCATTAATTCTGACCACAAGTCCTATGAGGTAGATACAATGAATACTCTTTCTTTAGAGGTGAGGAAACTGAGACAGAGGAGTCACTTGCCCAAGGTTCCACAGCTCAAAAATGGGGGGGCTGGGCTTTGAACGTGGGCAGAGCCTGTGTCTGTAACCTCTATAATCAACTGCTTCTCAGGCTGTTAGGGAAGAACAGCAAGAACAATAGAAGAGTGGAGGAGAGAGTCTAGCGTCTGCGTGAAAGGAACTAGGTACAAGAGGGGTCTGAAGCATCACCAAAGAGTAGCCCTAAGGAGGGAAATGAAGAAGGGCACATAGAGCCCTGAGAGATGCTAGACAAGTGAGTGGAGGGGGTGGCGGGTGTGGAGATGGAAAAAGAATTGCTCCTGTGCACTTAATGGAAAGATTATTTTACCAGATGTCAAAAAAAAAAAAATTGGAGGATAGAAGTGATATGGATAAACATGAATAATTATATCAAGAAGAGTCTGGGCTGAAAAGCAGAAAACTTGAATTAAAAGAAAGTAATGATGGGCGTGTCCAGAAAAAACTTAAAAGCCTGCCTGAATTTGTGACTTATCTAAAAAACATATATGTATACATATACAAATACATATATATTATATATACAGACATAGATTGACACATATGTATATACATTGTATTCTGAGTTTATATGTGTGTATCTCTATGTATAAACTTTGTATTCCCAAATTCTCTCTCACTGTTGTAAATATAGTTTTACCTTTGAATTTATTTTACTTCCTGGACTGCTATGAATAGGGTGAGAGAAAGTGGCACCACCAAAGGCGAGAGAAAAGAAAAGAAGAGTCACCTTTGAAATTCCAGAGGAATTCTCTTGAGAAGAGTTAGCAAAGATGTATAGTAATGGAATGCAGCTTACCGCTCCATTTAATTACAACCCTTTTAGTGTGAATCAGTATACTGAAGCGCTTTCCTTTGTGACCTGGACTAAAGAGGCACCATGAAAACTAAAGTTCAAAGGGCTTGTGGGGTAGCAGAATTTGCCAACCCAAAATTTATCTCTTTGGCTTGATTTTTTTTTAATCTTTCTTTTTCTTTTTTTAAAGACTTTATTTTTCCTTTTTCTCCCCAAAGCCCCCAACTACATAGTTGCATATTTTTAGCTGTGGGTCCTTCTAGTTGTGGCATGTGGGATGCTGCCTCAGCATGGCTTGATGAGCGGTGCCATGTCCGCGTCCAAGATCCAAACTGGAGAAACCCTGGGCTGCCAAAGCAGAGTGCACAAACTTAACCACTTGGCCACAGGGCTGGCCATGGCTTGATTATTTTTAAGAACAAGACTCAGGAAGAAACTTTGACCTTCCCCCTAACTGCCTAAAAGAACTTAAGACAGAAGGCCTGTTTCAGGAAGGAACTATAGATAACTATAGTATCATATGAATGAAGTGTGGTAGACAGGGAGGAACCTAGCAAGGCCCATTTGATCAAAATCCTCCCCATGTCCCATTGTCTTTGCAAGGCATGGCAAACACTTGTCTACCAAACAGTTGCTTTCCGTCTCCGTGTGAATTGCCTTCCTCCCCTTTGAAGTCCCAAACCACTACCCCCAACATCTTCCTCTGTCTTTTAGCTGAAGATGGTATTTAAGGTGGTAGCTTTGGCGACTTTGGTGAGTTACTCAGTTTTCCTGGGTTTCTCCCATGTATACATTATTAAACTTGTTTTATTTTCTCCTGTTATTCTGTTTCATGTCAATTTAATTCTTAGACCAGCCAGAAGAACCTAGAAGGGTAAAGGAATATTTCTTCCTCCTCTACAGACTAGAGAGGAATGAAAGATCTTGTTGAGGTATCAAGAGAGTATACACTTCTGCTAGTCTTGGAGAAAAATTAGCAGTTTTGAGGCTCCTAAGAGGGCAAACGCATGAGCAAAGGCATCAAGACCTTACCATTTCCAACATATCAAATCCATACTTATTCATTTTTCATATATATTCATGGAATTGTTAATGAAGTTTTTTTCATTAATATTATAGAAACGTTTGAGGACTTTTATAAAACAACACTTTTGTCCAAGACACCATTTAAAATAGTTTTTAAAATATAAGTTTACCTGAAAATAATTCTCAATTTCCTTTGAAAGAAACTGATAGAAAAGCCCTTTTTCAGTCTGTTCAATTAAGCGATCATGAAACACTCGGGTGGCTTCATGAACAAAGAAGAGAGCAGCCATCTCTTTGGAGTTAATAACAGCCTTGTCAGCTTGCAGCAATCCGAGGAGAAGCTATTATGGATTTAAAAATAACATTTTTTTTAAACGTTAGTAGGGTAGTATGTGAAGTAAAAGCTCATTTTGGCAGGTTTATGTTTCCATAAAACTGGAAGCAATTATCCAAGGTATTGTCAATTTCTCCAAGTGATAATCTGGATTTTTGATGAGATGGGCAAATTATAAGTCAGGGAAAACTGGCATAACATCACCCTTAGAGGCAGAGGGTTTAAGGATTCCTCAGCCATGTCTAGTGAAGGCCGTGTTGGATGGGAAGCCATGAGTCCTGACTATGGTGCTGACATGGAGGCAATGGGGTGGTGGTGATGCAGAGATGCTTCTTAAAGTTAATATGTTCTAAGATTCTTAATTTGGATTAAAAAAACCTTATAACCTATTTCAAACATTGTATATGCTATTTTGGGATAAAGTCCTGATAGCAAGGAAAGACCAAATTCAAAAATTGTGTTTTTTTAGCATTTTAATTCTGAAAATTATTTGACCAAGGGTGTGACTAAATCAGCACTGTTGGTAACATTCTTGGGTGTAAAAAGCAAGACTCATGAAAATTCAAGCATGCTTGTGAAATGCATACATGCTGTCATTTTCTGAGAGCCATAATAAAATCACAGAAATAAAGCAAAACCAAAGTCTATGTTAAAACTTTGTCATTTCTTTCCCTGCTGAGGATCTTAGCCAATATTCTAACAGTCTTAGTGGTTTCATCATTGAATTCCCTGCATGGAATTTTTTAAACTGGCTCATGGGATAAGCTATTAAAAAATAGCAACCTAAATTTCTCTTTTTTTTCTCTGTTAACAATTTAATGTTGACAGTGTCAATGAGTAGGGAAATGAAGAGACACAGAGGGAGAGAAAGAGGAAGTCAATTTAGTAAAATTACATTTCTTCACCTTAAATTTTAAAACCAACCTGGAGAATGAATTGTAAAACAAACCTTAAAGACATCTCGAAGATTAAACATATAGTGACATTTCGTTGGAGTTGGTAACATGCTCTGACATACTTGATAGTATATAGCGAGAGAGCAAGATATTATTTGATCCTTACTTTTCTGAACATCAGATGTGAAGTTATTAATGGAGAAATACATTCCCAAATGAGCCTTTAAAAAGAAATTTTATGATTTAGTTTGCCAAAAATTTTAGGCACAGACTATTTCTAGTTTATTCCTACTGAAAAGGAGATGTGTGTACTATAATGGAGGATTAATTTTGTTCAAAATGCTAATAATAGAATACATTAATCAGATGGCAGACTAGTACCAAGACACTCTGGGTGTTGCAAACTGGGGAAAATTCTAATTGCTCCTAGTTTGTTGAATGATGTAGAAGTATGTGTTACATGTTCTCTGGGGACAATTTATGCCCCACCTGTGTGTATGCCAGGTGTGCTGAGAATTCTTCCATGTCCTCACTCCCCAGTAGATGTTACAAGAAGAAATATAAAGTGATAGAACTATTAGCTCAGTTTGGATTGGTATACGTATATATATTCTTCTACGTCAGGTTTTCTTTGAGGTGTGGATTATTGATCACCTGTAGAATTACCAAGTGCTTTTTGAAAAATGGATTTTAGAAATTAATCTTTAAATTTTATGTTATAAAGAAGAAAAACACAATTAATTTTAAAGAATTTAATAATCTTGCATAAGATTTTTCTAATTAGATTTCAAGTTGAGCCATTTTCCTAATAAGATATTTCAGAATTTTTTTCTCTCAATATTTTTTATTCTGTAAGGAAAAGAAAAGAACAAATTAATACTAGCAAAAATCTGGTGTGCTTGTTAATAATGTAGATTCCTGGGCTCCATCCCAGATATTCTGGATCAGCATCTCTGAGAACAAAGTCTTGGGATCTGCATTTTAAACATGTATTAAACATGCCCCACTAATTATGTTTTTGTTATTTAGAGACAAGTTATAACAATAGGTCAGAAATTATGGGGGGAGGGCTTAAATCCATCCCCTTAGGAGAATTTTCCTTCAATATTAGTGGTTTTAAGTTCTAACATTTTCCCTTATACTATGGAATTAAATTTTTTTTTTCGGTAGAAAATGAGCTCGATGCATTACCTGGAAAATAGTACGTAAGGCACTTTGTGGAGGATGAGGCAATACCAGAATGGAAAAATGTTTGAGGAGACGTGGGCTAATATTCCTCCCACCAACTGGAGGAACACAAGCTGCAACTAGAGAGAGATCTTGAATATTCTGTGGGAAGAGCAAAAAGGAAGAGTAACTAAATATATCTGTAGAAAGAGAAATATATACCCATTTCCCAGCTCCAAATGGATGGAGGATTTTAAAATGTCTATGAAAAAGATTAAGATTATTATTTACTGCAAAATAAAAATTATGAGGGTAATAGAATCTATTTTCTTAGAAGTAACCCATCCTAAAATGTAATTTCAAGACATGTTACTTCCGAGAGACTTTCTAAATGTCATCAGGAAATAGCCTACTTAAAAAAAGAAGCAATCATCGGAAAATAAGCAATATGTTATTGAGGCTAGCAATGAGGATTCTGGTGATAAGTGAGAAATCAGGAGAAGAGCCTGGTGAATGTCTTTCCAGAAAAACCAGGATTGGCTTGGGGTGAGAAGATGCTTGACTGTTTACATAATAATGGCCATTTGCCATATTACAACTGCACAGAATTGTATAGGTAGGTGGAGGAATCATATGATAACCTAGTCTACTCACAATTGGGCTGCTTTTAACAACTTTGTTCCTGCCTATGCCCACGTCCACGAAAACCGACATCCCTTAAAAGGCCTGTCTTAGTATTTTCTTGACAGTTCGAGGAACTTCTTCAGGTTGTGCATTCCAGACCCATTTCTTGCTTTCTCTTTTTGCCTAGTCTCCTGGATTCTCCCTGGGTAGGCTGCATCTGGATTCTTCTCTCTGCCTTGGGTTGATGGTTGGTTCCACTCACCAGCCAGTGTGTGTTATCTAGGATCCTGGGCCCAAATTTGTCTGAGACTTGAAACTGTCTGTAATGCAACCACCTAATTTTACAGATGAGGATCCAAGGCCCAGAAAGTTTAAGTGATAAAGTCAGTTCTGAATACTGGACTTGTGATTTTCAGAGAAGAAATCAACCAGGAGAAAAATGCATTTATTTTTCAAAAAGCTTAAGCCATTCTGATTTGGTTCAATGTAACAAAAATAATTGCAGAGAAATACCTCTCTGGGAATTTTTTTGACTTTGCAATGCTCCTGAAAATCCTTGCTTTATGTTCTTGAAAATAACGATGCAGAGCAGTCTTACATAGAGATTAAAGATGTATTTGTTAGGCCACATTTCACTAGCTTTTCCTACATGCATTAACTGTTCATGCATTGAAAAATTTGATTAACTATTGATGTGTTAACAATAGTGAGCATTATTTGACTCAGAAACTAAACCTATGACATACTTGAAATTTTTACTAAGATCTAATCCTACTAAAAGTAGAATTTCTGTGAATCCAGGGACCTGTGCTAAATTGCAAAGATGTAATTGGCATGGTCAAATTAGGGTCTCAACTTTGCTCTACATGTCCATCTGAATAGATTTTAAATTTCTCACTTAATTCATTCAACATTGTTTAAATATTTATCATTAAGTAACAATATTTAATGTGAACAAAATCTTAGTATATACTGTACCTTCCATGCAATTTTTTGAGGATCATAAACTCCTCCCAAATCTAATAATTGTCTGATTAATTCCAGGGGTGGCTGTGCTCCATACATATCTGATTCTGGCATATTCAGATCATCAATGAATATTACAATCTTAAGGAAGACAAAAAATATTAAAATATATTGATTAGTACTGCCTTTCTTTAAATTACAAATTAGGAATATTAATTATGCTATGGCATAAGAACAAAATTATATGTAATGATATGTCTGTTTTTTTATTAAAAAATAGCAGACCAAATTCTATTTTGAAGATACTATTTTAGAAAACAGTAAGTTTTCAAAATAGTAGAAACTCTACTTACTATAGACCCACAATAATTACATCTAATAATAGTTAGAATGTACTTGATGCTGCATAAAGTAATCTAATTGTGGCTATTACAAAGGAACGTGGTGATTATTTATTCAAAATTTACATATTGAGTGCCTACTATTGCAAGGCACTGTTTTAGGTATTTATTTTATATGTACCCTGGATAAGGAATAAGATTGTCATCTGGAACTAGACTTTTAAAATTCTGTTGCAAATGCTGTTGTCATGAACAATTAGCAGAAAATTCAGACATTTACAATTTTTAAAATTGTATTGCTTTCCACCTCAGAAAATATTATGCATTGAAGTGCACTGATTGTAATCTCTGTGTGTATTAGCCCTTTTAGATTGTATTTATTTTTGTAAAACAAGTAAAAATTTTTTTAAAAACCCCAGGGGGCTGGACCCGTGGCCGAGTGGTTAAGTTCGAGCACTCCGCTACGGCGGCTCAGGGTTTCTCTGGTTTGGATCCTGGGCACGGACATGATACCACTTGTCAGGCCACGTTGAGGTGGTGTCCCATGTGCCACAACTAGAAGGACCCACAACTAGAATATACAACTATGTACTGGGGGGATTTTGGGAGAAAAAGCAGAAAGAAAAAAAAAAAAAGAAGATTGGCAACAGTTGTTAGCTCAGGTGCCAATCTTTAAAAAAAAAACCCAAATAGCCATTTATTTTGAATTACCTAACTACCTAATTTTTAACTGTCAATATCATTTTTTTTTAGTAAGACACTCAATTGCCCCTCTTTTGCATCATAAACTGATGATTATAGACAGACTGGTTTGACTGAAATTTCTCTTTCTTGCATTTTTCATTCGTGTAATTAGATTGACCAATTATTATTCCTTTCAAAATCCCTAAAATGTACCCAATTAGGCAAAGACCCACCAAGTTTATCCAAATCTTCAGTTAAAATCAAGGAAATGTGAAGCAAACCATTAAAAGCTCTTGAAATTGACACCCCAGGGGTTAAACCCAGAGGCACCTAAGGAACCCATGTAATTTTCTTATTAATGAATCCTGCAACTCTCTTGACCCTGAGCTTATTTTTCATTTTTTTTGAGGAAGATTAGCCTTGAGCTAACATTCACTGCCAATCCTCCTCTTTTTGCTGAGGAAGATTGGCTCTGAGTTAACATCTGTGCCCATCTCCCTCTACTTTATACGTGCGACACCTGCTACAGCATGGCTTGATAAGTGGTGTGTAGGTCTGCGCCCAGGGCTGCTGAAGCAGAACGTGCGAACTTAACCACTACGCCACAGGGCAGGACCCTACCCTCAGCTTATTTCACGTTACTGATTTGGACTCACTGGTTATAAATTTCAATTGTGACCAAGTGTCTAGTTCAACAAACGGACAGTTAATGTGCCAGGCAGACACAGGGTAAGAATAAGGAACGTACATCACCAGTTCAAGAAAGCAGTTCTTGGAGTTATAACAAGGCTATTCTCTTGATACCTTTCCCTGAGGCTGTGGATACCACAAGTTTCTCTTCCTCTTATAGTCCCAAGCCATGGTCACAGGAAGAAAATGTGGTAAAATATACAGTAACAAAACAATTGGCATCTAACTCATTTTCCAGTGTTCTGATTTGCTGATGTTTAATCCAGATACCAGTAGATTCTTTTGGTTTTAGTAATTCTGAATCAGTATAATTCATCATGTTGGAAACTGAATTATATTGATTTGAAAGCCAAAGTTTCCATTATAAACTATATTTTCTAGTAATGTTCAGGAGTTTATGTTACACATCTTTTTTTATTAGTATTAATTAAAATAAATCACTTTATCACTTAAGCAGATCAGTCAACAAGTCCTGGAGGTGTTTCACCTTGTTGTTTTTTGGTGCTCCAAGAGTGTCTTTACTTCTCCTTACTAACTTTTTAAGGATCATCTCCTTGGCTTTGGCAGCTGTCATACTGACACTAAAATTTATTGTAGAGACTGTAACTCCTTTATAACCATTTTTAAAAGAACTTTCTTCAGTTCTAACTTCTGGCTTTTTAGTAGTCTTATCTAGGATGCCAGATATGGAAAGAAAAGTTTAGAACACTTTAAGAATATTTTTGCTTTAAAGTATTAAGAAATGTGAAAATTACATCATTTTACTATATTGTTGTCATTTTCAAGAACTTACTCTGAGGACAATTCAGTGAGAGAAAGAATACCAACTTTGAAATGTTTACAAATATTTCCTTACTTTACATGGTGAACAGTGTCTCTGCAACCATAGCCAACGCAACAGTATGAAAACTCAGTGAACCATCCATTCATTTATGCACAATAGACACATATAACGTTTTATGCTTTAAAATATTTAGATTTGCAATATGCTATATTTATAATGAAATTACACATGAAAGATCTAAAAGCAGCATGTAGGTGTGGCCACCAAAGGTATCGGAATTAGGATGCATGCCTTGGGTGAGAATCATCCAGAACGGTTATTTGGGATGGTGCTGTAGCAAACGTAAAAGTAAAAACAAAAACAAAACCCCTTCTGGCAGGAATCTTGTGGTCAGGCTCCCTTTCCCCTTCTACAGCTATCTCTGGGCCACCCAATCTCTTCTTCAGAAGTGGAGTTACTGCTCCCAAGACTACGAAGTCAGAATTTTCAAGGATGAGGCTCCTGAAACTCCACCTGTGTTTCTGTTGTAGAGACTGATTTGAGAAGGTCTACAGAAGCATAACTTTTCTATTACATTATTTCTAAAAGCATTAAAGAATAATACAGACAGATATTGCCTTCAGTTACTTCTAGACTTAGTCTAAGGTTCTACTGATAAGCCAGAGTATCTGCTTCCTGGTAAGTAGATCTAATACTCCTCTACTATCACCATTCCAGCTTTTGAGTAGGGCAGAACAGTCTGAGAGGGTAGAGAATATTTTTCAGGGCATGTTATTTTAAACTATCAATTGAAATTTTCATTCTGAGATTTCTGACAGTATGAAATGACTTGCATATGGCTGAGATAGGAAGGTCTGGAAACTACTGTAATACCTACCTTGACTTCCAGTTGCTGTCTTATGAGTTTCAGAAAGCAAGATGCTGATATTTTGCTTCAGGCTGTTGGAATAAAATGTTTGAAGGGTTCAAAAGTAGCCGTATGAAGAAAATATAATGAAAGTATCAATGTGTGGTTGATTTTACTTCTATCTCCTACAAGGAAGCAAAGTTTTTTTTTCCTGTTCACATTTTTACAGATAAAACTAATGTCACTGTTAGGCCTGATACCCAAATTTAACAAAATATGAACTTACTCTAAAAAACAAACTGGGCAAATTCCTAGGATATCAGCCTATTGGGTATCTTCAGGGAAAGTAAGCCATTAACTCACTTGTCCCTTTATAAAATGCATTCTGCCTTATGGATCACTCAACAAAAACCCTATTTACCTTTATTTTGGTCTTGTCTTCAGGTGTTTCTTTCTCTAACATTATCTTCCTTTATTGTTAAAATCCACTTCAGTTTAAACATTGAACATACAGTAAAATATATTTTTTCAGACTCCATTATTCATGATTATAATAATTTAGATAAGAAATGACTCATTGTATTAAATACTTCAAAAATTATTTCTCTAACTCTTAAGGCCTTATTTAAGTGTAGTAGGATTCTACTCCAAAATCATTAGTGTAAGATGTAGACGATGGTGGCTTAGACTAAAAGCGGCATTGAAAAAAGCAAGGTAGAGGAATTCAAGATGTATTGTGAAGACAGAGCAGACTTGACTAGTAGAAGACTGGTTGTGGGGCAGGGGAAAATGAGGACCCAGTTGGGAGGAGTCAGATGGGCCATTAGAGGTGGGCTGGTCAACACAAAGTGGGCAATTCAAGGATGACTCCTAGATTTCAGGCTTGAATGACTGAGTCTCATTTATTGCAATGAAAACCACTGGAAGAAGAATAGGTTTGGAACAGAAATTAAGAGTTATGTTTTGACTATGTTAATGTTGAGATGTTCACAAGATATCCAAGTATATACATGACATAGGCAGTTGGCTATGAGTCTAATGATTAGAGCAAAGGGCCTGATATGGGCCTCTCCACAGTACTATCTTCCTACTCGATTCAGACAGCAGCAGGCTTCTCTAATCTTTTAATTAGAATTAGAATTAACTTTAAAAACTTGCACTTTTTATTTGCACAATTTAGATTTCTTTTTAATTTTTTTTTCCTTCAGGAAAAGACAGAATGACAAAGTTCTTTACAAAGAATGTTTTTACATCTGATAAGAAGAAAATATTTCTAGTGCAAGAGAACCAATTATATGCAACACTTTACTTGTATGTTTTAGGTGCATTTTTCCAGGAAGGAAAATAGTTTATAGCTGTACTTCGTTATGTTAAACAAAAATTAAGATTTTAAATTTAGTTATATTTAAAATAAATGTAAGAATTTCTCATTTAAAGGCATTAATCTAGTTGTTACTACTTTGGAAAAGTAAAGACTTTCTTCTTAACTCCTCATTCTCATTTTTACATAACAAGTTTGTATTTATATTTTAAAGCAAACATTTCTTTTATCAGACAAATCAAATTGAGTTTAATATATACAACCTTGATTTTTTAATTTCATGATATAATAGGACTTCTCCTAAAATCGACCCATGTTTCACATTAAATGCTCCTGCGCCCTCTAACTTCTCAAGTATTTGATTCATGGCAGTGGTTTTCCCAACACCAGAGTCTCCTAAGGGAAAAAAAAAAAATACATTGTTAGAATTATATGCAAGAAAATGAACAGATGCTAACGTATTAAAATGAACCAATAACATTTTCTTTCACTTGAAAATTTCATTGAAAGTATGTTTTTACTATTCCCTTTTTCACAAATGTGGTTAAGGGTGGGTAAACTAGGGAGTTAACATGAAAACCTCTCAAATTATTTGAATTATTTACATCTCTTACAAAAGGATAGATTAGGAGTTAACTGTTATTTTTATTTAATGTTCACTTAAGCCCATCACAAATCTTTTTGCTTTATAGCACATCAGAACTACTACATGAAGTTAATTTCCCTGAACAATTTTGCCATTTCTCTGGGGGAGAAATTTGATGATAAACTCCTTATTGCAGCTGAACAGGAAGTCATGAATTTGCAATTCATCAACTATTAAGTAAAAATAAGAATTTTCTTAGACCAAACCGGAGGCAAGTTATGGGTTATCTGAGAGTTCCAACTTCATTTTGCCTGAATACTTTGAGTATGGAACTTGGAGGGATACTATTGCCTCCAGTTAGAGGAAACACAACTTAGAGAGCGGGAAAAGGTAAGTGAAGGGGTTGCAATAAATGTCAGCAAAGGGCAGGAGCTATATCAAATTAGTCCTTTGATAATGGTAAAAGACTGAAAAATTTTAACATTGGGTTGAGGAATTATGTGTGTAAATTTTTTCTAACCAGGCAATTTCTTTTAATTTTTTCCTTGCATGCGGTTATGTAAGTCAGTCTACAGGCTACAGAGGCCATACATATATTAATCCAACAGTTCTACTCCTGGAATTTGTTTTAAAGGTAAGGAAAAGATGAAAAAGATTTATAATGCCCAGTATTGGCAAACACTGGGGAAATGGGCATTCATATACTGTTGGTAAGAATATATATTGATATAGTCACTAAAGCTTTTCAGGGCATATTTTTTTTCCCACTTATAAAGTAAAATGGTTAGACTAAATAATTACTAAACCTCTTCCTAATTCTGAAATTCTCCTTCTTTAAATATTTTTAATACCTGTGAGAAGTACAGGGCAGGAACTCTTTAAAAGGAGGCTGATGAGAAACGAAAGGGACATTGTGTCTCTGGTAGCAGTAGGATTAATGTTCTCTCCATATTCTGTTATCTTCAAGAGGTTTTCACCTGATCCTTGAGGATCAGCCAGTATTGAAGTTCCTAAGTTAAAATTTAAAAAAAAGTTTCAGATGACCTATAAATAAAATATTAACCTAATCTTTTAGGTACTAAATACTTTTTGGGAAAGTCTGTACATCATAAAGCAATTTAAACATATATAGATAAGCCAAAATTGTTGCAAGTGCCTGGGGGTCTCTGCTGATCTTAGAAACTGTCTCTTTCACACTCTCACCTGGTGAACTCACCACACATTCCTAAATCCACTCTATGCAAACTCTGACTTTCCTTCTGCCAAACCTACTATCTGCCCTCATACCAACGCAAGCGTCTCCTCCACTTTCCCTCCAGCAAAAATGAAGACAGGCGCTCTCTGCCAAAGCCTCCTGCAGTCCTTTCTCAAGAACTTCACTTCTTTGGTAATCTTTCTCCCCACCACTATCTGTCTCTTCCTTTCTCTTGAAATTTTCCATTGTACAAACATATATGTGCTAGTATCTCTTTTTATTAGTTAAACCATGTGAAACTGACATTTTTATTAAGTAAAAACCAGTCAAATTTTATATGACATAAAACACACTCACACACAACCCCCAAAACTAAATAAATTTCCCTTAATCCCACAGCTTCCAATAAATACTACCCCAATTTTTTCCCTTATTACACAGCCAAAACTCTCAAAAGGGTTAAATACAACATAATATCACTTCTTCACCTTTTATTCACTCTTTTTTTAAATTAAAAATTACCTGAATAGCTAATATGTTCACATAGTACACAATTCAAAAATACATAAAGGTATGCAATGAACAGTTAGTTTCTTTCTCATACCTATATCCTAGTCACCAGGTTCCAATACCGTGCATACTGTTCTGCAATTATTTTAAACTCACTGCGTTTTAGAGATCCTTATATACCAGTAAAGACTTTATTCTGCTTAATATTATTCCATTTAATGAATGTACCATAAATTTTTTACCAATGCTCCAGTGATGGATATTTGTGGTGTTTCCACCCTTTCGCTACTATAAATAAAGCTGAGTTTCTGTAATATACATATGTCATTTTGCACATATGTGGAATAATTTCTTCTAAGTAGAGTTGCTGGGTCTCTTTAAACTGGCATATGATTTATAATTTTGATAAATATTGACAAATTGTCCTCTAATCTTTGAAAGTCTTTGACTCCTCACACCCTTACCAAAGGTATCAAACTTTTTGATCCTTGTCAGTGTTATAGGTGAAAAATTGTATCTAATTCTAGTTTAGTTTGCAGTTCTCATATTATGAGTCAATTCTTTTCATATTTCAGAGCCATTTCTTTTTATGTGAACTATTTATTCATAGTCTTTATTTTTTCATAGAATAGGCAACTGGTCTTTTACTTTGATTTGTCGAAGCTAGTTCTATATTAAAGAAAGTAGCTTTTTGTGATATGACTTTACTTATTACCGGTTTTATGTTTCAATTATGTTCTCCTCTTGGCTTGTAGGATTTGTGTCATATTTAGAATGTCTTCCCCATTCCAATATTATTTCAAAATTCTCAACTTTTTAAAATACTTTTATGTTTTTTTAAAAAGCATTTTATCTTTTTGATTCTCTTGTTAGCTGGTTGAACTAATACCATTTGTTGACTAATCTACTCCCCAAGTGATCTGAAATGCCACCTTTGTTATTTGCCAAGTTTCTGGATGTGTTTGTCTTTACTGTCCGACATTCTCTTTTTCATTGATTTTTCTGTTTTTTATGTCTCAGTACTACCGTTATTACATTTGGTTAAGCTAGTCTGTCCTAATTATTTCCTGGCTATTCTCACCTGTTTAACTTTTCTATATGGAATTTGGAATCAGGTTCTCTAGTCCCCACCCACCTATTTTTATTTTATTTATATATATTTTGTTTATACATTTTGTTTATATATTTTGTTTATATTTTATATTTATTTTTATATTATATTTATATTTTGTTTATATATGTTTATTGGGATTATCTTTATGGATTAATTTAGGAAGAATGAACATCTTTATGATGTTGGATCTTATAAGAAAACATAGCAGGCTTTTTTATTAGTATATCATAAGAGTGTTTTCTTCATATTGGTTTTGCATATTTCTTGTTAAGCTTAGTCTTAAGTATTTCATCTTTTATTTTTTGTTTCTTTTCCACTATTATAAATGAGATCTTTTCTTTCATTTTTATCTTGTAACTGGTTATTGTTTGTATGTACTGATAAATAAATGACAAGCAGTAGGATATTGGAATATACGAAGAAGCCATTTGGCGTAAAACTAATTTGTCCTGAACTTGTTTTTTCCAAAAGGGCCTTGTGTGGCCATCGAGCATGCACTGCACATCTGCTTTAAGTATTTACTATGTCCCAAAGACAAGAACAATGCTCTTAAAGATAAGGATGTAACTTCCCCCACATTTGCATTTCCTTAAGGATAAGTATCTCTCCCTAAACTAAGGATTGATTGCTGATCTGCTGCGCTCACCTTGTGACCACCCACCTTGAGACTGCCAACCTGCTGTGTTCACTGAATTGCTGTGCTGGCAAAGCAGTCTTGTGACTGTTGTAAAAGGTCCATTCCAATCATACGTGATACATGCTCTTTGACAGTGTGCAGTAACCACTCTGTACATCCCCATGTCTTTGGAGTGTTCTCTTCCTTTGTGAAAGGACTCTCCTGGGCTATACAGTCCTCAGGGTTGGCTCATAATAAACTCACACCAATTTTGATTTATAGATTGTTTATGGATTATTTGTGTTGACGATATGAAGAATATTGATTTCCATATGTTATTCTGTATTTAGAGATATAACTAAATTCTCTAATTGTTCATAATAGTTTTTAAGTTGATCTTTGAGTTTTCCAGATATTTTATTATAACATCTGCAAATAATGAAAATTTAACCACCTCTTTTCAAAATTTTGTATCTCTAATTTTTTCTCCTTTCTAATTACATTGACTAGTATCTATAGAACATTAAATTAAAATGCTGAATTTTAATGGTAATGCTTCAAATATTTCCCCATTAAGTAAGATTCTGTTGTTGTTGTTGAGTTCTTAACTTCTATTAATATTTTCATTTCTAGAAAGTATATTTGGTTCATTTTCAAATGGGCTATATCACTTTTTTATAGTTTCTCATTCTTTTTAGGTATTTTCAAGCTTACTTTTTATTTCTTTAAGCATAGTGAGCATGTCTATTTTAGAATATACACCTAATAATTCCAATCATTCAAGTTTTGTTAATTTGTGGCTGTAATCTTGCTTCTGCTAATTATCTTTAGCTGATTAACAAATTTGAAAATTTTTTTAGAGATAATATAAGGTTTAAGATACCAGTCTCATTCTATAGAAAGTATATCTGTTGATTTCTTACTGGATGCTTGGAGACTAATCAGGGATTACCTTAACTCCAATTTAAGACTTGAGCTCCCCTAAATCACTCAGGATAGTGTACCTTGGCTCAGATTATATGTACCTAGACATGTAAAGCTGGCTTAATCTAGTCCATCTTTACACAGAGGGTGTAGATCTTCATTATCCCAGATTGCATTATATGTATATGTGCATGTGAGAAAGAGTGGAGGGAAGAGAGCTTTGACTTTTGTACTCCTTGGCCCTTGAATAGCCAAATTAAATGATTCAATGACTTGACTTATTTTATCAAATTTACATGTAATTTGCGTTCCAGTTCAAGATGGTGACATAAGAGGCTCCTGAACTCAACTATCCTATAGACACACCAAATTTACAGCTACATATGGAATAATCCTTGTGAAAGAAATCCAGAAACTAGTTGGGTGACTCATATACATTGGGCGAATGAGAAAAAACCCACATCAAAACAGGTCGCTGATATCTCCCTGGAAGGAGATTGTGCACACGTCTGGTGCCTGGCTTCTGCAGCTGCTGCCCAGAGGACACATCCCTTGACAGCCTGACTCTGGTGTCCAGAGGGGCTTGTGTTCACAGGTTCAATGGGTCTGTAGCAAATAAGGAAACAGTTTTTAACCTGCCATCCCCCCAGGGCTCAATGCAGAGGCAGCAGACAAGAAAGAGACAACAAAGAGCTAGGGTCAGCCAATGTTTCCTCTCCTATGTGAGACCACTCCTTCAAGACTAAGAGAAGTGTCTCTTTTATCTAACGCATAGAAACCAACGCAGAGAGTAAAGGAAAAATGAGCATCAGGGGAACATGTTCCCAATGAAAGAACAAGATAAAACAGCAGAAACATACCTTAATGAAAGGGAGATAAGTGATTTACCTGATAAAGAGTTCAAAATAATGGTCATAAAGATGCTCACCAAGGTCAGAAGAACAATGTGAGAATTTCAACAGAGATAGAAAATACCAAACAGAAATCACAGAGCTGAAGAATGCAATAATTGAACTGAAAAATTCAATAGAGGGATTCAACAGAAGACTAGATGAAGTGAAAGGAAGGATCAGCAAACTCAAAGACAGGGTAGAGGACTTCATCTGATCAGAGCAGTAAAAAGAAAAAAGAATGAAAAAGAGTAAAGATAGCTTAAGACTTAAGGGACACCATCAAGTAAAACAATATTCACATCCTAGGGGTACCAGGAGAGGAAGATAGAGAAAAAGGGGACAGAAAGCTATTTCAAAGAAACAGTAGTTAAAACTTTCCTAACCTGGAGAAGTAAGCATATGTCCAGATCTAAGAATCCCAGAAGGATTCAAATGAGATGAATCCAAAGAACCCACATGAAGACACATTATAATTAAATTGTCAATAATTAAAGACAAGGAAAGAATCTTAAAAGCAGCAAGAGAAAAACAACTTGTTATGTACAAGGGAATCCTCATAAGATCATCACAGGTTTTTCAGCAGAAACTTTGCAGGCCAGAAGAGAGTGGCACAAAATATTCAAAGTGCTGAAAGAAAAAACTGCCAACCAAGTATACTCTACCTAGCAATACTGCAGAATTGAAGGAGAGGCAAAGAATTCTCCAGACAAGCAAAAGCCAAAGGAATTCATCACCACTAGACCAGCCTTACAAGAAATGTTAAAGAGACTTCTTCAAGTTGAAGAGAAAGGGTGCTAATTAGTAACAGGAAAATACATGAAAGAATAAATCTTACCAGTAAAGGTAAATAAAGAGTTAAATTCAGAATACTCTGATGTTGTAATAGTGGTCGGTAAATCATTTATAAATCTAGTATGAAGGTTAAAAGACAAAAGTAGGAGGGAACATGTCAGCAGCATGGCAGAGTGAGTTGTTCCCTTTGTCTTTCCCCTCTAAGTTCAACTAAATGGACATCCATTAACCAAGAGAGGATTCGCTACACAGCACAACAGGACACCTGAGGGATCCATGTAGCTGAAGGTGGGTGGACTGGACCCCTGGTAAGCGGTGGAACTAGTGGAGTGGCCAATTTCTGGTGGCAGTAATCCAGGGTGCAGATCCTCATAGCAGCCAGCATGACTGTGAGTGGAGGTGAGGGCAGCTGGCTCATGCACATATGCTTGTGGAGTGGTAGTAGCCTGGCCTGCAGGAGAGCCCACTGTGCCATGGTGGCCCCACTTGTGCAAACGCTTCCTGCCAAGTGGTGGCACTCAGACCACACGAAGGTGGTCTGGCCTGAGTGGCAGCTCCACCTATGTGAGCATGACCTGCCTGCTGAGCACAGGGGTCCAGCCTGCACAAAAGTGCCCTGCTGAGTGGCTGTGGCCCAATCTGCACAAATGCAGAGCAGCCTACCAGCACAACTACAAACAGATGGGGCAGGAACAGAAAAAACAGCCCCTGTCCCCCACCAACGATGGCACAGGAAATCTGTGATCAGAAGCAACAGGAACCACAGCAAAACTGGTGACCTAGCCCTCAGGGTGGCAACCTTGACACCAGCTTCACCAACCTTGACACCAGCTCCACCAGCAGCAGGGGTTGTTACATGTCCCTGGGTTCCCAGGCCCCTGCCAGCAATAGTGACTCCTGTGAACCCAGTGCCCTTGGCAGTGGTGCAACCAGCACCCCAAGACAACCTGGGAATAGCAGCACAGGTCATGCACTGGACAGGAGCATCTGAACCCATGGAGAGCCAGTGGAGGAACACAAGACCCAGGTGACCAGAACCAAAGTAAACCAAAGACCAGAACCAAACCTGTACTCAGATAAGAAAAGGTGATTACTACCACAGATGCGTTGGCAGAGGATCAACTCATTAAACACCGTGAAAAACTACAGTAACATTGCAGAACAGAAGGAAAATGACAATTCTCCAGAAACCAAACCTGAAGTCACAGAAGACTACAATATAACTGACAGAGAATTCAAAATAGCTATCATAGAGGAACTTAACAAGTTACAAGACAATTCAGAAAGTTCAATGAGCTCAGGAATAAAATTAATGAACAGAAGGAATACTTCACTACAGAGACTGAAGCTTTAAATAAAATCAAACAGAAATTCTGGATATGAAGAACACAATTAATGAGATAAAAAATAATGGAGAAAGCATAACAAATAGAGTAGACCCTACAGAACGGAGAATTAGTGACCTCAAAGATAGAAAGCCAGAAATGCTACAGGTGGAGGAGGAGAGAGAAATAAGATTTTTTAAAAATGAAGAAATTCTTTGAGAAATATCAGACTCAACGGGGAAAAGTAACATACAGATTGTAGGTATCCCAGACAGAGAACAGAGGGAGAAAGGAGCAGAGAATTTGTTCAAAGAAATAAGAGTTGAGAACTTAGCAAACCTGGGGAAGAAACTGTCCTTACAAGTACATTAAGTCAATAGAACTCCTAATTACATAAATGCAAAAAGACCTTCTCCAAGGCATATCATATTAAAACTGTCAAAAGTCAATGACAAATAAAAAATATTAAAGGCAGCAAAAGAGAAGAAAATAACCTACAAAAGAACCCCTATCAGGCTTTCAGTGGATTTCTCAACAGAAACTTTCAGATATGATGGTGAAAGAAAAGCTTTCCTAAATAAACAAAAGCTGAGGGAGTTCATTGTCACTAGACCTCCCATACAAGAAATGATGAAAGAAGCCCTCCTACCTGAGGCAAAAAGGCAAAGGTTTACAAAGCTTTGAGCAAGCAGATAAAAGATAGACAAAATCAGAAAATTGTAGCTCTCTATCAGAACAGATTAGCAAATAATTATAATATAAAAGATAAAGGGAACAAAAGCATCAAAAATAACTAAATACTAAACAATTTAGTAACAAACTCATAACACAAAAAAGAATAATTTGTGACAACAAAAACATAGAAGGAGAAGAGGAGAGGGATGGAATCTGCTTAGACTAATGGAGATAAAACACAATAAGAAAATGGACCATCTCATCTATGAGATCTTTTAAACAAACCTCATGGTAACCAGAAAACCAAAAATTAGAGCAGAGTCAAAAATCATAAATAAAGAGAAAATTGAGAAAACCATAACAGAAAACCACCAAACTGAAATGGCAGTCAGAAATACAAGGGAAAAGAAACAATGGGAATATAGAACAACTGGAAAACAAGAGACAAAATGGCAGTATTAAGCTCTCATATGTCAATAATCACTCTAAATGTAAATGGACTGACTTCACCAATCAAAAGACACAGAGTGGCTGGATGGACTTAAAAAGACCCAACACTATGCTGCCTCCAGTAAACACATCTCAACTCTAAAGACAAACATAGGCTCAAAGTGAAGGTATCGAAGATGATACTCCAAGCAAAAGGCAAGAAAAAGAAAGTAGGTGTAGCCATACTTATATCAAACAAAGCAGACTTGAAGAGAAAAAAGATAAAAAAGGGGCAGGCCCCATGGCCAAGTGGTTATGTTCATGTGCTCCACTTTGGTGGCCCAGGGTTTCACCGGTTTGGATCTTGGGTGCAGACATGGCACTGCTCATCAGGCCATGTTGAGGTGGCATCCACATGCCACAACTAGAAGGACTGACAACCAAAAAAATATACTATATACTATATTTTGTATATATATTGGGGGGATTTCGGGAGAAAAAGCATGAAAAAAAATATTGGCAACAGTTGTTACTCAGGTGCCAATCTTAAAAAAAAGATAAGAGACAAATAGGGGCACTATATAATGATAAAAAGGACATTCCACCAAAAAGACATGACACTTATTAGTATATATGCACTTAACATATTAACAAACCTAAAGGGAGAAATTGACAGCAACACAATAATAGATGACCCCAATACCTTACTTATGTCAATGGATAGATCATCCAGACAAAAAGTCAATAAGGAAACAGTGGTCTTAAATGAAACACTAGACCAGTGGAACTTAATAGATATACATAGAACATTCCATCTAAAAACGGCAGAATACACATTCTTCTCAAGTGCACATGTAACATTCATAAAGACCATATGTTGGGAAACAAGGCAAGACTCAATAAGTTTAAGAAGACTGAAATCATATCAAGCATCTTTTCTGACCACATGCTATGAAACCAGAAATCAACCACAAGAAAATAGCTAGGAAGGTCACAAATATGTGGAGACTGAACAACATGCTACTGAACAACCATTGGATCAATGAAGAAATCAAAGGAAAAATTAAAAAAAAAAGGACAAATTAAAATGAAAATACAACATACCAACTCTTACAGGATGCAGCGAAAGCAGTACTAAGAGGGAAATTCATAGAAATACAGGCCTACCTGAAGAAACAAGAAAAATCTCAAATAAACAAGCTTACCCTATACCTAAAAGAGCTATAAAAATAAGAACAAAGCCCAAAGTCAGTATAAGGAGGAAACAATAAAAAATCAGAGCAGAAATAAATGAAATAGAGCCCTTAAAAAACAGTAGGAAGGATTAATGTAACTAAGAGCTGGTTCTTTGAGAAGATAAACAAAACTGACAACCCTTAGTCAGACTCATTACGAAAAAGAGAGAGAAGACTCAAATAAATAAAATTAGAAACGAAAGAGGAGAAATTACAAGGGATACCACAGAAATACAAAGGATTATAAAAGAATACTATGAGAAGGGGGCTGGCCCCGGGGCCGAGTGGTTAAGTTCGCGCGCTCCGCTGCAGGCGGCCCAGTGTTTCGTTAGTTCGAATCCTGGGTGCGGACATGGCACTGCTCATCAGACCACGCTGAGGCAGCGTCCCACATGCCACAACTATAAGAACCCACAACGAAGAATACACAACTATGTACCGGGGGGCTTTGGGGAGAAAAAGGGAAAAATAAAAATCTTAAAAAAAAAAAAAAAAAAGAATACTATGAGAAGCTGTATGCCAACAAATTGGACAACCTAGAAGAAATGGATAAATTCTTAGAATCATACAACCTCCCAAAACTGAATTAAGAAGAGACAGAGAATCTGAATAGATCAATCACAAGTAAAGAGAATGAAATGGTAACCAAAAGCCTCCCAAAAAATGAAAGTCCAGGACCAGATGGCTTTTCTGGTGAATTCTATCAAACATTAAAAGAAGATTGAATACCTATCCTTCTCAAACTATTCTGAAAAATTGAAGTCAATTTTGCTTGCTAACTCATTCTATGAGGCCAACATTACCCTGATAACAAAACCAGACAAGGAAAACACAGAAAAGAAAATTACAGGCCAATATTGTTGATGAACATAGATGCAAAAATTCTTAACAAAATATTAGCAAATTGAATACAGCGACACATGAAAAGGATCATACACAATGATCAAGTGGGATTTATTACAGGGATGCAGGATGGTTCAACATCTGCAAATCAATGTGATACACCACATTAACAAAATGAGGAATAAAAATCACATGACCATCTCAATAGATGCATAAAAAGCATTTGACAAGATCCAACATCCACTTATGATAAAAACTCTCAATAAAATGGGTATAGAAGGAAAGTACCTCAACATAATAAAGGCCATATATGACAAACCCACAGCCAACATCATAATCAATGGGGAAAAACTGAAAGCCATCCCTCTGGGAATAGGAACAAGATAAGGGTGCCTACTCTTATTCAACATAGTAGTGGAGGGTATTCCCAGAGCAATTGGGCAAGAAAAAGAAATAAAAGGGATCCAAATTGGAAATGAAGAAGTAACTCTCACTGTTTGCAGATGACATGATTCTATATGTAGAAAACCCAAAGAGTCCACCAGAAAACTATAATCAACAACTACAGCAAAGTTGCAGGGTACAAAATCAACATACCAAAAATCAATTGTATTTCTATACACTCATAACAAGCCAGCAGAAAGAGAAGTCAAGAATACAATCCCATCTATAGTGACAACACAAAGAATAAAATATCTAGGAATAAATTTAACCAAGGAGGTAAAAGACCTATACAATGAAAACTGTAAGACATTATTGAAAGAAATCAAGGAAGACATAAAGAAATGGAAAGATACTGCATGCTCATGGATTGGAGGAATAAACAGTTAAAATGTCCATACTACCTAAAGCAATCTACAGATTCAATGCAATCCAAATCAGAATCCCAATGACATTCTTCATGGAAATAGAACAAAGAATCCTAAAATTTATATGGAACAACAAAAGACCCCCGATAGCCAATGCAATCCTGAGAAAAAAGAACAAAGCTGGAGGTATCACAATACCTGACTTCAAAATATACTACCAAGATATAAAATCAAAACAGCATAGTAGTAGCACAAAAACAGACACAGAGATAATGGAACAGAATTGAAAGCACAGAAATAAAACCATACAACTATGAACAGCTAATCTTTGACAAAGGAGTCAAGAACATACCATGGAGAAAGGAAAGTGACTTCAATAAATTGTGTTGGGAAAGTGGACAGCCACATGCAAAAGAATGAAAGTAGACCATTATCTTTCACCATACACAAAAATTAACTCAGAATGGATCAAAGACTTCAATGTAAGACCTGAAACCATAAAACTTCTAGAAGAAAATATAGGCAGTACACTATTTGACATTGGTCTTAGCAGTATCTTTTTGAATACCATGTCCATTCAGGCAAGGGAAACAAAATAAAAAATAAACAAATGGGATACATCAGGTTAAAAAGCTTCTGCGAGGCAAAGGAAAGCATGAACAAAACGAAAAGACAACCCACCAATTGGGAGAAAATATTTGCAAGTCATATATCTGACAAGTGGTTAATCTCAAAAATATATAAATAACTCATACAACTCAACAACAAACAAACAACCTGATCAAAAAATGGGCAGAGGATATGAACAGACATTTTTCCAAAGAAGATATACAGATGCCCAATAAACAGATGAAAAGATGTTCAACATCACTAATCATCATGAAAATGTGAATCAAAACTACAATGAGATTTCACCTTACACCCATCATCCACAATTAATAATACAAGAAATAACAAATGTTTGAGAGGATATGGACAAAAGGCAACCCTCATACACTGCTGCTGGGAATGCAAACTGGTACAGCCACTATGGAAAACACTATGGAGATTTCTCAAAAAATTAAAAAGAGAAATACCATATAATCCAGCTATCCCACTACTGGGTATCCAAGAACATGAAATCAACAATTCAGAGAGATTTATGCATCCCTATGCTATCTCAGTATTATTCACAATAGCCAAGACATGGAAGAAACTCAAGTGCCCATCAACAAATGAATGGATAAAGATGTGGTATAGATATACAATGGAATACTACTCAGCCATAAGAAAGACAAAATCATGCCACTTGTGACAACATGGATGGACCTTGAGGGTATTATGCTAACCAAAATAAGCTAGACAGAGAAAGACAAATACCATATGATTTCACTCATGTGTGGAAGATAAACAAACAAATGGATAAGGAGAAGAGATTAGTTATTACCAGAGGGGAAGAGGTTGGGGGAGGATGAAAAGGGTAAAAGGGCACACAGTATGGTGATTGATAAAAACTAAGTGGTGAACACGATGCAGTCTATACAGAAACTGATATATAACAATGCACACCTGAAATTTCTACAATATTATGTCAATATGACCTCAACAAAGTAATTTTTAAAAAGTAGTAAAAATATTCTAACTACAATACTTTATTAATGGATATACAGATAAAAAAGATGTATATTGTGATATCAAAAACATAAAACATGGAAGAGAGAGTAAAAATGTAGAGCTTTAGTATGCATTTGAATTTAAATTGTTATTAGCTTAAAATAGACTCTTACAAATATAAGACGTTTTATATAAGCCTTACGGTAACAATAAAGCAAAAACCTATAATAGATACACAAAAGAGAAAGAGAAAGGAATCTAAGCATACCACTACAGAAAAGCACCAAGTGACAAAGGAAGAGAGCAAGAGAAGAAGGAATGAAGGAATGAAAAAACAGCCAGAAAATAATTAACAAAATGGCAATAAGTACATACCTACCAATAATCACTTTAAATGTAAATGGAATATATTCTTTAGTCAAAAGACACAGTGTAGTTGAATGGCTGAAAAAACAAGACCCAACTATACACTGCCTACGAGAGACTCTCTTCAGCTTCAAGGACATAAACAGACTGAAAGTGAAGGAATGGAAAAAGATATCCCATGTGAATGGAAACCAAAATAAATCAGGGGTAGTTATATCAGACAAAACAGACTTTAAGCCAAAGGCTGTAATAAGAGACAAAGATTTCATTACATAATGATAAAGAAGTCAATCCAACAAGAGGATATAATATTTGTAAATATTTATGCACTCAACACAGGACCACCTAAATGTAAAGCAAACATTAACAGACCTGAAAGGAGAAGTAGATAGCAATGCAATAACAGTAAGGGACTGCAAAACCCCACTTTCAACAACGTATAGATCACCTAGACAGAGAATCAACAAGGAAACAGGATACTTAAACTACTAATTGCACCAGATGGACCTAACAGACATTCAGAGAACATTCCACTCAAAAGCATAAGAATACACATTGTTCTCAAGCACAGATAGAACATTCTCCAAGACAGATCATATGTTAGGTCACAATAAAAGTTAATAAATTTAAGGAGATTGAAATCATATCAACTACAATGGTATGAAACCAGAAATCAATTATAGGAAGAAAACTGGAAAATTCACAAATATGTGGAGATTAAACAACATGCTACTGAACAATCAATGGGTCAAAGAAGAAATCAAAACATAAATCAAAAAATGTCTTGAGAAAACAGGACTATAACATACCAAAACCTATGGGATGGTGTAAAAGCAGTCCTAAGAGGCCAGTTCATAGCAATGAAAGCCAACATTAAAAAATAAGATCTTTAAAGTTCTCATCACAAGAAAAAAAATTGTAACTACGTGTGGCGATGAATGTTAACTAGACTTGTTATAGTGATCATTTCACAATATATACAAATATCAAATAATTATGTTGTACACCTGAAACTAATATAATGTAATGTGAATTACATCTCAACTGAAAAAAGGGAAAGAAACAAGAAAGATCTCAAATAAACAACCTAAATTTACACCTCAAGGAACTATAATAAGAACAAATTGAGCCCAAAGTCAGGAGAAGGAAGGAAATAACAAAGATCAGAAAAGAAAAAATGAAATAGTGACTAAAAACACAGTAGAAAAGAACGATGAACCTAAGAGCTGGTTCTTTGAAAAAATAAACAAAATAGAAAGATTCTAGATTTATCAAGAAAAAGAGAGAGAGGACTCAAATAAAATTAGAAATGGAAAAGGGACATTACAACTGATACCAAAAAAAATAACAGATCATAAGAGACTACTCTGAACAATTATATGCCAACAAATTGGACAATCTAGAAGAAATGGATAAATTCGTAGAAACGTACAACCTAACAACACTGAATCATGAAGTAATAGAAAATTTGAACTGACCAATAATGAATAAGGAGATTAAATCAGTAATCAAAAACTTCCTAACAAACAAAAGTATAGACCAGATGGCCTCACCAGTGAATTCTAACAAACATTTAAAGAAGAATTAATGCCAATCCTCCCTAAACTCTTCCAAAACACAGAAGAGGAAGGACCACTTCCAAACTCATTTTATGAGGCCAGCACTACCCTAATACCAAATCCAGGCAAGGATACTACAAAAAAAGAAAATTCAAGCCAATATCCCTGGTGAATATAATGCAAAATCTCCAACAAAATATTAGCAAACCAAATTCAATGGTATATTAAAAGGATCATACACCACAATCAAGTGGGATTTATTCCAGGGAGGTAAGGCTGTTTCACACCTGCCAATCAATCAGTGTGACACATCACATTAATGATGTGAAGGATAAAAGTCATACAGTCATCTCAATAGAAGCAGAAAAAGCATTTGACAAAATTCAACACACTTTCCTGACAAAAACTTTCACAAACTGGGTATAGCGGGAATGTACCTAACTATAATCAAAGCCATATAACAAGCTTACAGCTAACACCATACTCAATGGTAAAAAGCTAAAAGTTTTTCTTCTAAGATCAGGAACAAAACAAGGATGACCGAACTCACTACTTTTATTCAACACAGACTTGGAAGTCCTAGTCAGAGCAATTAGGCAAAAAAAAAAAAAAAAAAAAAAAAAAAAAAAAAAAAAATTAAAAGGCATCCAAATTGGAAAAGAAGTGAAACTGTCACTATTGCAGATAATATGATATTAAATATAGACAACCCTAAAGATACCACCAAAAAACTATTAGAAGTAATTAACAAATTCAGTAAAGTTGCAGGATACAAAATCAATATACAAAAATTAGTTGCATTTCTATATACTAACAATGAACTATCTGAAAATAAATTAAGAAAATCCCCATTTACAATTGTATCAAAAAGAATAAAATACCTAGGAACAAATTTTACCATGGAGGTGAAAGATCTATACACTAAACATCATAAGACAATAAATGGAAAGATATTCCAACTCATAGATTGGGAGAATTAATATTGTTAAAATGTCCACACTGCCATCTACAGACTCAGTGCAATCCTTCTCAAAACTCCAATGGCATTTTTTACAGAAATAGAACAAACAATCCCCAAATTTGTATGGAACAACAAAAGACTCCAAATAGCCAAAGCAATCTTCAGAAAGAAAAACAAAGCCAGAGGCATCACATTTCCTGATTTCAAACTGCATTGTAAGTTATATTAATGAAAACAATACATTACTGGCATAAAAACAGACACATAGGTCAATGGAACAGAATCAAAAGCCCAGAAATAATCCCACACATATATGGCCAATTAATTTATGACAAAAGAGCCAAGAATATACAATGAGGAAAGGATATTCTCTTCAATAAATGGCGTTGGAAAAACTAGACAGTGACATGCAAAAGCATGAAACTTGGCTTCCATCTTAACCCTTACACAGAAATTAACTAAAAATTGGTTTAAAGACTTGACTATCTGACCTTAAACCACAAAACTCCTAGAAGAAAATATAAGGGGTAAGCTCCTTAACATCACTCTTAGCACTGAGTTTTTTGGATTTGACACCAAAAGCAAAGGCAACAAAAGCAACACCTCAATCTTGATCTTTGCCGTTGAGCTGGCTTCTGTCCAGCAGAGAATGTTGCCTTGCCACCAATCCAATCGTTTTAGATGGCCTCAGAGTAGCCTCCATTAAATTGGGATAATGGTAGAAAATGGACTGAGTATAGAAAAAGAACAGAGCAGTTAGAACTATGCCTAGACAAATGCCTTTGGATGTCAATATTTGCATACATAATTGATTGGTGAGTGATGTGTAGGTTCATGCCCAGAATCTGAACCTGCGAACCCCTGGCCACTGAAGCAGAGTGCGTGATTTAACCACTCCGCTACCAGCCAGCTCCCCTAGATGAATCTTCCATCAATAGACAGGAAAGAATGGATAATTGATTGACAAGAAGCAGTGTGTGACACACAGGGTATTAACATAAGAGGTATATGGAAAGAAAAGGGAGGGTTAACTTGCTACAATATCGTAAAATTAAGTCATATTATTATTAACTAACTTTCCCATCATTTTCCTTTATATTGATCAAGGTCCTATTTTTCCATCTTGTTACTGAAGAAGGAAACATTTACTGTATGTTTCCATATATCCCCATACAAGGAACAGGAGATTCATTAGAACATTGCTTTAGTAATTTGTCTCAAATATTTATTGAATATTAATAAATGTTGCATGAACTTCAAAATACATCCCCTGATGACAATAGATTGAGTACTTTTTTTAAACAAAAAAATGTTTTTGAGGAAAAATATCTTAATCATAAAACGTAATTTTGTTTTTGGTGAGGAAGATTGGCCCTAAGCTAACATCCAGGCCAATCTTCCTCTACTTCCTATGTGAGATGCTGCCATAGCATGGCTTGATGAGCGGTGTGTGGGTCCTCACTTGAGATCCTAACTCCCCAGGCCTGAAGCAAAGTCGGTGAGCTTAACCACTAGACACCAGGCTGACCTGATAAAAGGTGATTTTTGAAGCATGTCTAGGATGCCCAAAAAATCTATCATAATGTAGTTTACCATGGAAAAAAATGATATTGATATCCTAAATGTTATAAATTTATGATGTTATATTTCATAATTTGATTATATTATAATTCATACACAATAAAATTTAATTTACATATAAGAAATTAATTCCTTATATTTTAATACATAATTGTACATCTAATGCCATGTATATAATATTACGCACAATAAATGTATACATGCTCTGCTGGGGTCAAGATACAGACTTGCCCCCGCCAAGTTGGCACCAGCTGGCACAGAACTGGGGCATGCTCTGCTTGCACGGAGCAAGGCGCGGGATGCCCTGGTGTACAACCCCAACCTCCTGGATGACCTGCAGTGGTCCTGTGGCAAGCACGAGCGGGTGGGTCCTCATCTTTGCGTTGGCCAACGACCACGGTGATGGAGGATGTGAGGCCCTCTGACCTCAAGGACACAAATGAGATCTTCCAGAAGAAGTTCCCACACATCAAACTGACACTGAGCAAAATTAAAAGTGTACAACAGGAGATGGAGAACCTCTCTGAAGAGCGCAGCCCGGAGCCTGTGACCGCCTGCACGGCCCACGTGTACTTTGAGAAGCTCATGGGCAGGGCAAGCTCAACCAGCAGAACTGAAGCTGCGCGCCGGCGCGTGTGCGCTGCCCCCGCCATCAGCAATGACCTCCGCAAGGACTAAGGCAAGCAGCTCATCACCGAGTGAGAAGTTTTTGATTTCACAGATGGGATCTAATTGGGTTTACTTGCTGTCTTCTCAAGAACCAGGCATAATCTCGTTAGAGACGCCTCCCGCGGCGGTTCTAGCCAGGCTGGCCCCTGCTCAGCCCCTGGCGCTCTAAATTGACGGCCGCACTTCCGTGGGCCCACGGGGGTGTTTCCAGGCGCTGAAGCAGTCCCCCGCTGGCCTCCGCTGTTGCACCCACCCGGCAGAGCTGTGCCTGCCCTTCTTTTCTTTACACCCTTGCTTCTTACAGGGACATTGTTTTCATTCCAAAGCGCCTCACATTGCCAATGGTATTTCTGAGAATCTTCTTGGATTCTCATATGAACAAAATGTTGGCTTTTGTTATTGATTCATTCTTTTTTTTTTTTTTTTCCCATGTGCCTAAGACTGGTCTGGCACCAGGAGCTTTGATTTGCATTGCGTAGTGGTGAATCAAAAATGATATTGTGATATTTAGATTCCTGTTCTAGGTTTGAAAGGTTTGAAAGCTCGGGAGGGTTTTGGTTTCTTCTAAGCCCTTTGCCTACAATTAGGGTAAGTTGGGACGTAATATCTTAGATTTGGAGAAAATACCTCCCACTTCCCTTAGGAGTGGGACACTAAGATACTGAGTTATGTGCACTGACATTCACTTATGCTTTTTCTATATAGTAATAAAAGCTAAAAAAGAATGACCCAGTGTTAGCACTGACATATGATACACAATTCAGAGGTTTTAAATAAGCATGATCAGCCAATAATATTTACTGTGAACAATATTATACAGTAGAACCTTGGTATTTCCAACTGAAATTAGAACTTTCTGGATGTTTCATGATTCTGATATCTCTGGTTATTTTCTGTCAAAAACTCTTCTAACCAAACTTCGATATTCTTTGATGAGAGAAAACTGACCTCAAAGCAATTCAATTCAATTTGCATTTATTGAATTTCTTATATTTGCAAGAAATCTACATGAGGTTTGATCATTAAGTTACTGCCTTAAACTTCAACCAAGCTCTCAAAGTACAATTTTCTGTATATTTTTTTCCTACAACTAGAAGCAGAAGATTGAGAATACAAACAATTTAGCATATATGGATATTTATCAAACTATGATTATTCTTTTTTAATTAGCAGTTTCCTTTACAATCAAGTGTAGTTCCTATATATGTTTTTCCTGTCTTAGAAGAGGCCCTCTCCCTTTTCTCCTTTCATTAATCACAGCTAATTAAAATAAAAAGTATTTGTTAGTAAGACTGTCAATGAATTAGTTTTACAATGTACAATTGACTCCATCAAATACATTCCAACTTTCTCAGAAAGCAATATTCAAAGGTTATTTTGTTAAAGGCATGTTTTGTAAACAGAGATCTAAACTGGTCCCTGCACAAACTTGGACTACATCAGTCTTCAAAGTTGCTGACATAACTCCTTTATATATAAAGTGTTCCCAATATTTTAGAGAAGTTAGAATATGAGTCTTATAATTAGTCTCACCTCTTTGAATTAGTGTTTGAATGCCAGGAAGTAATTCTGACCACGGCATGAATTCACATTGCTGTACATCCACAAAATACCCAAAGATAGAGCGCTCGCCAGTTGGTAGGGCGATGCCTGCATTTGGAAACGATAAATAAATCAATCCAAGTAAGAAAGGGATTCATTTACGGAATGTTTCAGTAATGATATGATATCTGAAAGATCTGATTGTTGAACCAGAAGTAGTAACTATTCACCAAAGGTATATACAAATATATAAAACAGGCCTATTTTTTTTCTTCTTCTAATCTTTAATTATATAAAAGCAAAGTTTTATTAACTTTTTGTCTTTTTTATATCCAGAAAGTAAGGTGAATCATGATCTGATATCCTTTAGAATCTTACCCAGAAGTTCTGCTTATTACCATGTGTTGGATATTATTAAATGCCAGTAATATTCTGGTTGTGGTCAAACCAATACATTAGAGAACTCTGATACTTATTTGCAAATCATATTTACTTTTCCATCATAAAAGTAATAAATTTTGCTAATAGATTCTGGAAAATACAGAATCATAAAAGAATTTAGCCATGGTTTCACCATACAAAGATACCAGGGTTAATATTTAATATTTTTCTTTGAATCATTTATAAAACTTTTACATACAGTAAAATTTACTTTTTTGGGTTATACGGTTCTGTAAGTTTTATATCATATGCATGTATTCTTGTGACCACTGTGACAGGGGACAGAACACTTTTAAAACCCAAAGAATTCCCTAGTGCTGCCCCTTTCGTATTGAGACTATTCTGCCTATCTTAACCCCTCCCAATCACTGATCTGTTCTCTATTTTTATATTTTGCTTATTCCAGAATGCCACATAAATGGAATCATACAGTATGTAACTTTTTGAAACTGAGTTCTTTCACTTAGCATAGTATCTTTAAGATTCATCCATATTACTCATCATTATTCATCAATAATTCATTTCTTTTTATTGCCAAATAGTATTCCATTCGTGTACCACAGTTTATTTATCCAGAGATCATACAGTACTTGTCTTTCTCAGTCTGACTTATTTCACTTAACATAATGCCCTCAAGGTCCATCCTGTTGTCACAAATGGCAGGATTTCCTTCCTTTTTATGGCTGAATAATATTCCATTGCATATATATACACCACATTTTCTTTATCCATTTATCTGTTGATGAACACTTAGGTTGCTTCCATGTCTTGGCTATTGTGAATAATCCTGCAATGAACGTGGGGATGCAGGTGTCTCTTTGAGATAACATTTTCATTTCCTTTGGATATATACCCAGAAGTGGGATTGCTGGATGACATGGTAGTTCTAGTTCTAGTTTTTTGAGGAACCTCCATACTGTTTTCCATTATGGCTGTAATAATTTATATTCCCACCAACAGTGTACCAGGGTTCTTTTTCCTCCACATCCTTGTTAACATTTATCTCTTGTCATTCTGATAAAAGCCATAATGAGATATAACTTCACACTCACTAGAATGGCTGTAATAAATAAGACAGACAATGACAAATGCTGGTGAGGATTTGGAGAAACAAAACCCTCATATATTGTCGATGGGAATGTAAAATGGTGCAGCCACTTTGGAAAATAGCTTGGCAGATCTTCAAAAATTAAACATAAACTACCAGATGACCCAGCAATTCCAGTCCTAGATATCCACCCAAGAGAAATGGAAATATATGTCCACAGAAAGACTTGCACATGAATGTTCATAATAACATTACTCATAATAGCCCCAAACTGGAAACAACCTAAATGTCTGTCAACTGATAAATGGATAGACAAAAATGGTATATCCATAGAATGAAATACTATTAAGCAATAAAAAGGAATTGACTACTAATAGAAGGTATATTATGGATAAGTCTCAAAAATATTATGCTAAGTGAAAGAAGCCAAACACAGTGGACCATATACTGCATGAGTCCATTTACTAAAATGCCCATTACAGCTAAATTTATAAACAGAGAAAGTAGATTAGTAGTTGCCTGGGAATGGAAGGGGGAATGGGGATTAACTGGAAATGGCAGGGATCATATTGGGAAAGATGAAAATTGTTCTAAAATTGATGTGTGGTAAAGGTTGTACCGCTCAGTAAAGCTATAAAAATCACTGAGTTATAGGGGCTGGCCCTGTGGCCGAGTGGTTAAGTTCACGTGCTCCGCTGCAGGTGGCCCAGTGTTTCGTTGGTTCGAATCCTGGGTGCGGACATGGCACTGCTCATCAAACCACTCTGAGGTAGCATCCCACATGCCACAACTAGAAGGACCCACAACGAAGAATATACAACTATGCACCCGGGGGCTTTGGGGAGAAAAAGGAAAAAAATAAATCTTAAAAAAAAAAAAATCACTGAGTTATACACTTGAAATGGGTGACTTTTATGATATGTAAAATATACCTTAATAAAGCCCTGTCTTCTCAGTTTAGCAAGACCAGTAACCTCTGTTTATGTCCTCCCTCCCCACCCCCCCGGGGCCATGGTCTGGAAAGTTCCTCCAGGAAGATAGTTGGGGCAATCATATGGTTCATCTCATTTGCTACCCCTTGGGCAAGGCCATGGTTTATTATTGTCCTTTCCAAGTAAATGAGAATGCTTCTGATTCTCCTTCTTGATAGGAATTGAAAAGAATGCATTCACCAGATTAATGACACATACTTAGTGTCAGTGATTGAGCTGACCTGCTCTAGTAAAATACTAGCTGATGTAATTGAGACTACTACTTGTATAAGTTTATTATAATCCACGGTCACCCCTTGATTCATCTTTTTTATCTAAAAGAACTAAGTTGGTGAATTAAACAGGGACATGATGGGTAAATCACACCTGCATTCTTGAAGTCTTCGAGGGTGTCACTGATATCTACCATTCCACCCAGGATATAGCATTGGTTTTGATTTACTATCTTGGCTGCCGGTGGGGATAGTTTCAGGGGCTTCCACTTGGCTTCCCCTTCCACATGGATCTTAGTCCACAGGTCAGGAAATTAAGGTGAAAGCTTTTGCCGGCTGCTAAGTATATCCATCCTGATTATGCATTTAGGTGCTGGGGAAATGAACACTGGGTGGAGTTGAACTGTGACATGGAGCTGTACCAGGATTTTACTCACCTTTCCTCCATAAGCCTTTACTCTAACAAGGGGCCATGATGGTCTTTTGGTTCTACTGGTATAACCATTAGCTCAAATACTGTATCCAATTATCCTTGAAAGATCTGGAATCCCCTCTTTCCCAGTTATAGTCATTCTGATAAATAACTGTAGTTCCCTAGTTGCTCTGTCATTGCAGGTCCTTCCTCAAGTGGAAGTGCCTTTGTTTCACTGAGATCTGAGTTCCAGGGGCACTCATTGCTACTTGGGGGTCACTGCTTCTAGGATCTCTCAGCAGAGAGCTAAGAAATATATCTACATATACTGACCCATATATACACACATCTATATTTATTTCTGTGTCTATCTGTGTATAAAGAAAAGAAAGCATGAGTTCAGCTTAATACCTTTGTATAAGTTTCCTGTTGCTGCTGTGACAAATTACCATAAACCTAGGGGGCTTAGAAGAACACAATTTATTCTCTTACAGTTCTGGAAGTCAGAAGTCCAAAATGTTTTCAGTGGACTAAAATCAAAGTGTTGGCAGGATTGCATTCCTTCTGAATGCTCTCAAAGAGAATTCTTTTCGTTGCCTTTTCCAGCTTTTTCCAGTGTTGAGTGGTCACATGTATTCCTTGGCCCCTTCCATCTTCAAAACCAGCAACTGCACAATTGCAGTACTTCAACCTCTGCTTCCATCATCTCATCTCCTTCTTTGACTCTTCTGCCTCCCTCTTCTATCATTAAGGACTCATGTGATTAGGTCAGACCCACCCAGATAATCCAGGATAATCTCCCCATCTCAAGATCCTTAATCACATCTTTAAAATCCCTTTTGCTATGAGATAACATATTCACAGATTCCAAAGATTAAGATGGAGGAATCTCTGGGGAGCCATTATTCTGCTTATCACAATACAGCAAAAGAGGGTTCATTGTAATATATGTCCTTTGCTTTCCTTCTCTGTTGTTTTTCTCTTGCAATTAAGAACTAGTTCGTGAGGAAACAGTTTCAGACTATGGAACTAACCTGCTCCTCATCAAAATTTTGCCCTAAATTTAGCATCCATTGATATTCTTGCCTGATCTAATCTTTAACTATGATGGCTGCAATGGATATCCTTTCTGTAGAATGGAACTGTTATCCTAAACTTTATATTATTCTTACAGATAATTTTTTCAAATTTAATAATCAGTTAAAGGTAACTAGCAGAAACAAGATAACAGCCACAAATTAACAAGACTTGAATGATTGGAATTATCAAGTGCATATTCTAAGACAGCCATACTTACTATGTTTAAAGAAATAAAAGTTAGCTTGAAAATACCTAAAAGGAACGAGAAACTAAAAAAGTGACACAACCAATTTGAAAAGGAACTAAACAGACCTTCTAGAAATCAAAAATACAATAGAAGTTAAGAGCCCAACAACCACAAAACCAGGATCATACTTAATGGGGAAACTCTTGAAGCATTAGCATTTATAATGTCAAAAACAAAACTAAAGAAAAAAAGATGATATACTTAAGACCAAACTTTATAAATATGCAAAATCAATATGAATAAAACTTGAAAACTCTTTTTTTTTTCTAGGTTTAATTCCTTCTTTCATGGTGCCCAGAGTAGAGTTGATCTAGACTATTGAAGTTTTCATTTAAATGACTACATTTTTCATTTCCAGAATTCCAATTGGTTTTTTTTTATAGCCATATGTTCTTTTTTCATTTCTACTTGTTTTTGCTTCATAATTGCTTATTTATTTTAAAATGGATGCCATTTCTTCATTTATCTTTTTGAGAACCCTAAACATATTTCTATTAGAATCTGTTAGGCTACAATAATTTCATCTGGAATGAGTTAACATTATGATGGGTGATTGTTGGTCTACTTTCTTAGTACTAGTTTCTTTCTGCATTTTAAAGTTTTTGTTCACAAGATGATTATGAGCGGAAGGTTTTTTGGATTCCCTTTTTTTCTCTTTCTTGTTTCTAGTCTGATGGTTTTATAGTTTTATGACTACTAACACCAGTCTCTTGTTTTCTTCCTACATCTCTGTCCTAAACTAGTTTTTATATTGGTATTTCAGATGACAGAACAAAATTTCATATTCATTGTTTTAAAATAATCTAACCTAATGAGTAATTTATTAGTTTTTCTTTAGGTTTACAGGGAGAAGATAGAATAAAGTTGGAGGTATTTCTGCCTGACAAATAAATCGAGGCAGCTTATTTATCTTTAGGAGTTAACAACATCAAATTGAATTACTAAGTTCAAAGAGAAATTACCATGCAATACTTTGATATTAAAAATTAATTTCCATAGGAAAAACTTTGTGATCCACATGTCTTAAGTGGAACTTTTACAAATAACCTCGAAAAGATACTTTAAGAGTTACATCAGACAAACTAGTAGGATTTGTATTTTTGTTAATATTTTTAGCTCTCATCTTTATTTAACAAAGTTCTTCTAAATACATTCATGTTCAATATTTTGTTTCTTTTTGGTACCTGCGTCAATGATCTCTTAATCTCTTCAAAGTTCCTTTAACAGTAACAGCTAATTGGGAAAGTTTACTGTTTCAAAGTATTAGGACAGTTTCCGCTTCTAAGAACTGATTTAAAAACACAAACACTAAATAAATCTAAGGCTTTATAAAATAATTTGGAAAATATTATTTTTTCAAAAACAAAATGTGGGACTGTAATATGCTTCTTCTACAGAAGTTCCTGCTACATGATAATATAATACAAATCCAGCTATATAGCCGATGGGCTGAGCTCACAGTTTCACAGCTTTATCTTTGTTCTTCTGCTTTACTTGAGTTACAGCTTCTTGTAGCAATAAGAATCAGTCAGGAATCTGATTTTCCTCAGCCTCTTTTCATTGGAGTAAGGGTGTTGGAGTGTACCTATTAACCCACTTTTACCTTTAATCTTAACATTTTAAAAGATGGACCTAATCAATATAAGCCCAATTATAAAAAGTTTCTAATTAATATTCTAAAGTAAGCATAATTATGATGTTTTCCCTCCAGAACTTACCTACTTGTGAGTTGCTTTCAAATAATTCATGAACAAGGTTGTCAAAATCATAGGTTACTCTTGCAGGAGAATCAGGCTCAAGACCTGAATACAACAGTATGTCATCTTCATGTTCATCTTCGCGTTTTAAACCTCCTCCAAATGCCCACGTAAATGCAAATATGAAAAGCTTCTGAATCATTATTTTTAATTTATCAGGATTTTTCTCCAGATACCATGTATTTTCAGCCCTGGGATAGATATGTGTGGAAAGGTGAAGGTTAAAATTTTTAGAAAGCAGTTCAGTAATTTATTTCAATATCATGTCAAAGTTTCTTTACTAAAAATTATAAACGGTTAAGTGTGGACATAAAAGTTTTAGAGTTAATGTATAATTTTCTTTTGATAACTCATGTAAATTATAACTGCTACTATTTTTATTTTTAAAGCACCATATGTATAAGAGATTTGTAGTCAACCTTTATTTCATTTATTTAGTACATATGATTCAATTTTATTTTAGGTCAATTTATTAGTGAGTTTACCTATCTTTTGGGAGAGGATCTGATAATTCTCCATTTTATGTAGAAAGACACAAGTGAATAGTCATTCACTCTGTACTCCTCTCAACCAAGTTCTAGAGGTCGATTGAGTTCACCCTGGCTAAAGCCAGGCAGTGTGAATTTGGGGAGAATCTTCTGCAGTGTGGGTCAACCCAGGTCATCCTGGGCTGTGGGACCCTGAAATTCTATAGTGGTAGGGCTGATGGTGATGAAGCTGAACAAAATTTTGGGACTGCTTTCAAGACATTTTGAATAGTTCAGGATTTAGCATCATCATAAAATTATTTTTAAATTATGAAAATCCTAAAAATATATCACTGAACTGAAATTTATCGTCAATCATTAATGTACAGTGCACGTGGACAATTCTATTTGAAATTTCCAGTCATGTGTAACAGTTCATTCAGCAATATTTATTGAATTCACACTATATATCAGTTACTCTGAACAAAATAAACATGATCTTTTATTTCCAGGACAAGAAAATGAATACTGAACCACGATAAGTGTAAAAAATAAGGAGTCAAGCACACCATGATGAATAGTAGTAGAGATAACTAATTTAGACTGTGGGATTCAGGGCACATCTCTCTGAAGAACCAACAGCTAAAGTGAGACCTGAAGAATGAGTGAGATTTGGCAAAATGCAGGAGGAAGAGCATTTGAGCAGAAAGAATACATGTGCCAAGACCATAAGGTCAAAGGATCAGGGCTAGTTTGAGGAACTGAAAAAGAAAACCCACTGTCATTGAAGCACATATACTGAGTGGAAGTGATCAGGAGTTGAGTCTGGAGAGGTGGGCAGGGTTTTTTTTAAGTTGTATCAAGCTGTTTTTTCCTTCCACTCTGAGTGTGATGGGAAGTCATTAAATGGCTATAAAAAGAAACACGCTAATTTATGTTTAAAAAAATCAAACTCTTGCATATAAATACCAGGAGACATGTACAAGCATATTAATCAAAGTAGTATTTGTAATACCACAATTTGAAAACAACCTATATGTTTATCAATGGATAAATAAATTGTGACATATTTATATAATGGAGTCTTAGTAGTGAACATGAATGAAGAACCCCTACATGCACAGTGGATTAATCATAGGGACACAACCTTGAACAAAAAATTCAAGTCACAGAAGAACACAGAGAGTGACTCCATTTAAGCGTGAAAACATGCAAAGTTGAAAAATACAGTCGTGCATTGCTTCACGTAGGGGACGTTCTGAGAAATGTGTCGTTAGACAATTTTGCTGTTGTGTGAACAGCATAAAGTGTAATTATACAAACCTAGATGGTATACCCTACTACACACCTAGGCTATATGGTACTATTCTTGTGGGACCACTGTCATATATGCAATTAGTAATTTACCAAAAAATTGTTATGCAGCACATAAACTGTATATTGTTTGGCAATATATTAATAAACACAAAAGTTATCTCAGATGATAGGGTGGCATAAGATCTAGATAGGTATACAGGGGACTTCAAAGATAAATTAATGTTTTTTCTATAACTGATTGGTGTGTATATGGATGTTTGTGTATTGTTATTTATATCTTACACATATTTTATAAGTATTCTTTTATGGATACTTTCTATTTAATAAAAATTAAAAATAATATATAGTTGTCATGTTAAGAATGGATTGGAAGAACTGGGGAAACCAATCAGTAGGCTATTGCAACAGTACAGGCAAGAAATAACAAAGGTTTGGGCTAAGATGCTGACAATCAAGATGCAGATAAGTGAGTGAATTTGATGGCAGAGTAGACAGGTTGAGTAAAAACCATATTTAGAATGTTCTATCATTTAAAAGAATGTTAAATGGGACTCATAATGAGTAACTTTCCTGTCTTACAAAATGGGAGTGGAATTGTAGAGCTAGTGATTTCTATAGCTATAATTTATTGAACACTTAATATGCACCAAGCACTATTCTAGATGCTTAGCAATCACATTATTATTCCAGTTTTATAAATGAGAAAATCAAAGCTCAAAAATATTTAGTTACTGGTTAAACATTTCTTAGCTCTTCAATGGCAGATTCATGAAATAAATTCATGTCAATTTTATTCCTTTCTCAAATATGTACAGAGTCTGGACAAATAAATTCATGATATTCATGTAACTTAGCATCAAATTCTGGTGATCTTGTATTAGACATACAAGGGCTCTATCTAGGCTGAAATAAATTTAAGTGGATTTTGATATTATGAGGTCATAAAAGTATTTGTTTATTGACAGGTAATCCTGTGCCTATTTGAGTGTTTGGCACCTTGTGTGTACTAAAACACGTCTGTTGAATGAATGTAGTTACCTCTTTTCCACATTCTTGAATTTGACAGAAACTTTTGACTGTGGAGAATTTGTCTCCTCAACTGATATATCTTTCAAATCTTCACCTTAAAAAGGAAAGAGTATTTTTCCACAATTAACAACAGACCTAAAATTTAGCTGGTTAACTAGTGAAGTTTAACCGTTAACATTGTTTAGTTCATGTACTGTCATAGGAAAACATCTTTGTTTCACATACAGTATCTTAGAGTTATCTTATCAGATCAAAGTGGGAGTTACTTTTTTAAGAAAATAGGGACGAAGAATGTACCTGCAATTGTCTGAATCGATTCTTATTTATTTGAGGTGTAAATATGCATACTTTTGTTCTTCATTCTATTCTGGCAACTTTTTTGTAGGTTTGCTTGTTCCAAAATGAAAACATTCAAGTAACTACCTCAAAATATGGGGTATATTACAAACTAAACAATAAGTGGGTCCTAATAAAGTGAAGCATTAAAAAAGAAAGCTGAGGGCCGCCTCGTGGCCAAGTGGTTAAGTTCGTGCTCTCCTTTGGCAGCCCAGGGTTTCGCAGGTTTGGATCCTGGGCGCGAACATGGCACTGCTTGTTAGGCCATGCTGAAGCAGCGTCCCACACAGTACAACCAGAGGCACTCACAACTAGAATAAACAACTAGGTACGGGGGGCTTTGGGGAAAAGGAGAAGGGAAAAGGAAAAAAAGAAGAAGACTGACAACAGATGTTACCTCAGATGCCAATCTTTAAAAAGAAAGCTGTATGCTTTGCTACACAAAATTCATCAAAATAAATATCAAACAGGTACACTTGAGGCAGATGGTAGCTGTCTCCCTCCTACCCCGTCACCTGCCTTTTTGTCCAAGTCATCCATTCCACAGAGGAACACAAAAAGTGAATGACTGATTATTCATTCTTCCTTTTAGCTTATTTTTTTCTTTTACATTGTTTTCTCTATATTAAAATAATAGAGGCTTCTTGTAGAATATTTAGAAATATAGAAAAGTATACAGAAGAAAATAGCAATCATCCATAATTCCACTACCCATAGATAACAACTATTAAATGTTGATGCATTTCATGATGGTCTTTTCCATAAATATATAATATTTAAATATTAAATATGTAATATTTCAAAATCTAATTCTTAAAAATTTAAAAATTCTTTAAGAGTTATTTCAGACAAACTAGTAGGATTTGTATTTTTGTTAATATTTTTAGCTCTCATCTTTATTTAACAAAGTTCTTCTAAATACATTCATGTTCAATATTTTGTTTCTTTTTGGTAGCTGCATCAATGATCTCTTAATCTCTTCAAAGTTCCTTTAACAGTAACAGCTAATTGGGAAAGTTTACTGTTTCAAAGTATTAGGACAGTTTCTACTTCTTAGAACTGATTCAAAAACACAAATACAAAATAAATCTAAGGCTTTATAAAATAATTTGGAAAATATTATTTTTTCAAAAACAAAATGTGGGACTGTAATATGCTTCTTCTACAGAAGTTCCTGCTACATGATATATATAATACAAATCCAGCTATATAGCCGATGGGCTGAGCTCACAGTTTCACAGCTTTATCTTTGTTCTTCTGCTTTACTTGAGTTACAGCTTCTTGTAGCAATAAGAATCAATCAGGCTAGAAAATGCAGATAAAACTCAAGGACACAGAGCTTAATTAAGTTTTAAGAGAAATCTTTTAAAAAATAAGAAAAACTGTCGATACAAGTGCCTTCAAGACACTCAGCCAACCATTATATCTTGTTAGCTAAAGAGATTAGTAAGTATATACACATTACTATAAAAGTTGTTATGTTTATTCTTACTCTGTTTATCATAAAAAGTTGAGTTTTTAGATAATTCTGTCTGCTTAGATGGGCAAAGTGATTTCCTATAATAGCAGAAATTTTTGTTTTAAACTTTCCAAGGACTGTAGACTCTATTTGTTTTAGGAACCTACAGTTGTTGAAATGCTGTAGAAAATTGTATCTGTTACTTAAAGATCTACACTAAATTTGACACAGGAGATTCTTTGACCAACAATATTATGATAATTAATCCACTATTTGTGATTTCATCTTTATTTTATAACTTCATTAGTATGTAAGTTGCCTGACTTCACTGGAAAATGAGAGGGTACTGGCTTTCTCCTTTTGGGCCTGTTTATATCAAACCTGTTTCTCTGATGGTTTTACTTCCAAAAAGCAACAGAAATGTGACTTTTTCTCTATCAGTCTATTTTATTCCCTGCCATATCCATAGTGCCTAGAATGGTGCCTGGCACATAGAAAGTGATCAATATTTATTGAATGAAGTAATTCAGTCCTAAACATTTAAAGAACTTGTAACATGATCTCCTCTTTGACCCAAGGATTACTTACGATGGCGTTGTTAATGTCTAATCTTTATGTTTTTTTCCCCTTTTAGGTATATTCTTATTGTTGATTTACTATTAATGGACTGGAGTCAGAAAACATGGCCTGTATAATATTGTTGAAATATTCTGAAGCATCTCTTGAGGCCTAAAATGTGGTTAATGTTTGTAATTGCCCTATGTATCTTTAAAAGACTATTATTCATAGATTCAGTAAAATTTCTATCTTTATCTATTAAAGTTCATCGAACATATTTTAACTATACATGTCTTTAAAAACTTTTCTAGACTATTACTTTCTGTAAGAGAAGTGCCCTCTGGTTCTGCTTATGTTTGACCCTGAATGTTCCATTGGCAGGTCTAACAGAACCCAGATTGTGATAGGCTTCTGGGTGCCCTGTCACTTAGTATTCCATGACTAATCACTCCATCTCTATTAGGGCCTAGTAGCATGGGATTTTTTTTGTTTTACTGTGATAAACTACAAGAAACAGAAAATTTACAATTTCAACCTGTTATGAAAGCTCTCATCCCACAGGCCAAGGATCAAATGTGGTGGAAGTACTAAGTATGTCAAACTCAATTATATATTTGGGGATCAGGAAAATAACAACTGGGTGGGGGTGGATCCCAGTGGACTCCAGTAAACTGAACCTTGGTCAGGATTCTACATTCTATTTATTATGGAGCTCTCATACACCTGCACTCTAATGGAAGGGGAGCATGAAGATGGTTAGGTTTCTGGATATCAATATCAATCAGACCCTGTGTCCAACAGTTCTGAAAACGTTTGAGTATTCCCTTCTTCCTAGTGTAAGTTACCCAAGTAAATGGCTGCAGTTTCCTTTGTAGAAGGAACAGTGTAATTATTCCTGTAAATGCTTTCCATGATGTTGCAGAGGGTCCCAGCTTCCTGTTTATTCAGTGAGCTCTGGGCCTGAAAGCTGGCTCAGGTCTGGAAATGGACAAGGGATCATGAGGCAACTTTTTATTGAGGCAACTACTTTCAATCTCCTAGTCATTCATCCTTGACTTCTCTCATGACCCAAGCTGATGGTACGTAATTGGATGCCCATATATTTTGCCTCCAGGGATGCTATAGTCTATTAACCATCTTAATAACTCTCTGAGAATCATCCCTGCCCCCCATCCCCCTACTAGGCAACATTCTGCTGGTTTCTAGAGGTTAAGGGCCATCATTGGATGTTTGTTGTTTCAGGGTCCCACATCTCCATCACTATCAGCAAGCCTGGTTCAGTAATGGTCTCCCCTACTGTCAGCTCTGGTCTACAGAGAGCCACCATTGAACTTATTAGTAATGTGTGTATTGGAGTGTTGAGAGGAGTCTGAGGGTTCAATATTTGGGGTATTATTTGCTCAGATGCCTCCACCCTAAGTGTATGGTTGGTCATTTAAACTTTCTGGAGCTTGGCCCCTCTAATTACCAAGTCCTGGTCTTGATCTTTCACTGACCTCCAGCTGCAGTACTTCCTGCAGAATTTCTTTGTATGCTACCCAGGAGGCCTTCTGGGAGGAGCTGCTAAAATATCTATGATCCTTGATTTGCTTATTTAACACTGTAGTTCTTCTGTCTGTTTCTTTATATATTTCTCTCTCTCTCTTAATCTAGAATATATATCTCCAATATATTCTTAATCCATCATAATCTCTTTTTATTGCTTAAAATGATTGTCAAGCTAAAATAAAATTTTGGCTGATATTTAAGTTGACAACTTGGCTTTCTTTTGGTTCATGTTTTACATTGTGCATCTTTTTTCTACCCCCTTATTTCAGCCATTCCATGTCCATTTTATTAAATAACAACTTTATTGAGATATAAGTCATGTATTATAGAATTCATCTTTTTAAAGTGCACAACTCAGTAGTTTTTATTATATTCATAGTTGTGCAGACATCACCACTATCTAATTTTAGAACATTTTCATCACTGCAAGAAGAAATTCCATAACCATTAGCAGTAATTCCCATTTCCTTCTTCCCCCAACCCCTAGCAAGCAAAAATCTTTCTATTTATATAGATTTGCTTCTTCTGGACATTTCATGTAAATGGAGTCATACAATATGTAATCTTTTGTGACTGGCTTCTTTCACTTAGCATAATGTTTTGAAGATTCATCCATGTTGTGCATGAACCAGCACTTCATTCATTTTTATGGCCCAATAATATACCATTATATGGATATACCATATTTTGTTTATCCATTTATCAGTTAACAGACATTTAGGTTGTTTCTCCATCTTTCGGCTATTACAAATAACGGTGCTATAATCATTTGTGTCCAACATTTTGCATGCACATGTTTTCATTTCTCTTGGGTATATCTTTTAGGGGTGGAATTGCTGGGTCACATGGTAACTATATTTAACATTACAGGAACTGCCAAACTGTTTACCAAAGTGGCTACTCCATTTGTTTCCCTTTGCTTTGATGATGATGCTTGTAGAGAAAAAAATCAAATCAGTTTCTATCTTTTAAATGGAGGTGTTTAACTCATTTATATTTATTGTAATTATTGTTGAAATTGAATTGATTTTCTGGTCTTTTGGTTGTTGTTCAAATTCTACCTTTTATTGTAAAGATCAAATACTCATTGCATGTTAGAAAGCTATGCATGCTATTATCATTCTGAGACTTACCTCCAATATATTCAGATCCCTACTTATGTTTATTTTTAACCCATCACTTTTTAAACTTATTTTTCCTCAAACAATGCAAGTAATAATTCTCACTCAGCTTTCTTTGAACTATGACCTCCTTTCTTCCCTCCATCTCCATTTTATGTTGGAATTGTCAAAAATTTTGTCCAAAATTTTGTTCTGGATTTTTTTTTTTTTAAAGATTTTATTTTTTTTCCCTTTTTCTCCCCAAAGCCCCCCAGTAGATAGCTGTATATTCTTTGTTGTGGGTCCTTCTAGTTGTGGCATGTGGGACGCTGCCTCAGCATGGTTTGATGAGCAGTGCCATGTCCGTGCCCAGGATTCGAGCCAGTGAAACACTGGGCCGCCTGCAGTGGAGCGTGCAAACCCAACCACTCGGCCACGGGGCCAGCCCCTGTTCTGGATTTTTATGCATATACTTTTGAGAAGTGTTCTTTGCTTACTTTGATGGTTTTAAGTTTTACTAAATTATTTAATCACACAACTTCCATATCTCACATAATCCTCCTTGATTTATTTTTTGCAGTACTGAAATGCTTCCTCCAAAAGTATCTTTTGTGTAAACATTTTCAGGCTTCATATATGTGAGAATATGTTTCATTTACCTCCCCCATTTATGTGATATGTTAGCCACATATAAAACACTTTGAAGACACTACTTCATTTTCTTTTTTTTATTTTAATTGATTTCACAACAGTTTACATCAATGTGAGATATCAGTTGTATATTATTTCTTGACCATCACCACATAAGTGCTCCCCTTCACCCCCTGTGCCCACCCCCCACCCCTCTGTCCCTGGTAACCACTGAACTGTTTTCTTTGTCCATGTGTTTGTTTATATTCCGCATATCAGTGAAATCATCTAGTGTTTGTCTTTCTCAGTCTGGCTTATTTTGCTTAGTGTAATTCCCTCCAGGTGCTTCTATGTTGTCACAAATGGGATGAATTTGTCTATTTTTACGGCTGAGTAGTATTCCATTGTGTATATATACCACATCTTCTTTATCCAATCATCAGTCAATGGGCACTTGGATTGTTACCATGTCTTGGCTATTGTGAATAGTGCTGCAACGAACATAAAGGTAGATGTGTTACTTACGATTGTTGATTTCATATTGTTTAGGTAGATACCAAGTAGTGAGATACCTGGGTCAGATGGTAGTTCTATTTTTAGTTTTTTGAGGAATCTCCATACTGTTTTCCATAGAGGCTGCACCAGTTTGCATTCCTACCAGCAGTGTATGAGGGTTCCCTTCTCTCCATACCCTCTCCAACATTTGTTTAGTTTCAGTGATTACAGCCATTTTAACAGGCGTAAGGTGGGATCTTAGTGTAGTTTTGATTTGCATTTCCCTGATGATTAGTGATGTTGAACATCTTTTCATGTGTTTATTGGCCATCCGTATACCTTCTTTGGAAAAATGTCTGCTCATATCCTCTGCCCATCTTTTGATCAGGCTGTTTGTTTTTTTATTGTTCAGTTGTGTGAGCTCCTTATATAATATGGAGATTAACCCCTTGTCAGATATATTATTTGCAAATATTTTCTCCCAATTGGTGGGTTGTCTCTTTGTTTTGATTCTAGTTTCTTTTGCTTTGCAGAAGCTCCTTAGTCTGATGAGCTCCCACTTGTTTATTTTTTTCTTTTGTTTCCCTTGTCTGAGAAGACATGGTATTTGAAAAGATCCTTTTTAGTTCGATGGCAAAGAGTGTACTACCAATATTATCTTCCAGGAGTTTTATGGTTTCAGGACTTATCTTCAAGTCTTTGATCCATCTTGAGTTTATTTTTGTGTGTGGTGTGAGATAATGGTCACATTCTTGTGCATGTGGCTGTCCAGTGTTCCCAACACCATTTATTGAAGAGAGTATCTTTTCTCCATTGTATGTTATTGGCATCTTTCTCAAAGATTAGCTGTCTGTAGATGTGTGGTTTTATTTCTGGGCTTTCAGTTGTGTTCCATTGATCTGTGTGCCTGTTTTTATACCAGTACCATGCCATTTTGATCACTATGGCTTTGTAGTACATTTTGAAGTCAGGGATTGTGATACTTCCAGCTTTGTTCTTTTTTCTCAGGATTGCCTTAGCAATTCGGGGCCTTTGGTTGTCCCAGATGAATTTTAGGATTCTTTGCTCTTTTTCCATAAAGAATGTCATTGGGATTCTGACTGGGATTGCACTGAGTCTGTAGATTGCTTTGGGTAGTATGGACATTTTAACTATGTTTATTCTTCCAATCCATGTGCATAGAATCTCTTTCCATATGTCATTATAAATTTCTTTCAGTAATGTCTTATAGTTTTCATTGTATAAGTCCTTCACCTCCTTGGTTGAATTTATTCCTAGGTACTTTATTCTTTTAGTTGTGAATGTAAATGGAATTTTATTCTTGAGTTCTCTTTCTGTAAGTTCTTTATTGTAATATAGAAAAGCAACTTATTTTTGTAAGTTGATTTTGTACCCTGCAACTTTACTGTAGTTGTTAATTATTTCTATTAGTTTCCTGACGGATTCTTTGGGGTTTTCTATATATAAGATCATGTCATTTGCCAACAGAGAGTGTTTCTCTTTGTCACTCCCTATTTGGATTCCTTTTATTCCCTTCTCTGGCCTAATTGCTCTGGCCAAACCCTCCAGTACTATGCCGAATAAGAGTGGTGATAGTGGGCATCCTTGTCTTGTTCCTGTTCTCAGGCAGACGGTGTTCAGTTTTTGCCCACTGAGTATGATGTTGGCTGTGAGTTTGTCATATATGGCCTTTATTATGTTGAAGTAATTTACTTCTATCCCAATTATGTTAAGAGTTTTTATCATGAATGGCTGTTGGATCTTGTCAAATGCTTCCTCTGCATCTATTGAGATGATCATGTGGTATTTATTCCTCAATTTGTTGATGTGGGATATCACGTTGATTGATTTGCGGATGTTGAACCATCCCTATGTCCCTGGTATGAATCCCACTTGATCATAACATATGATCCTTTTGATGTATTGCTGAATTCAGGTCGCCAAAATTTTGTTGAGGATTTTTGCATCTATGTTCATCAGCGATATTGGCCTGTAGTTTTCCTTTTTTGTGTTGTCCTTGACAGGCTTTGATCAGAGTGATGTCAGCCTCATAGAATGTGTTAGGAAGTGTTCCATCTTCCCTAATTTTTTGGAATAGCTTGAGCAGGATAGGTATTAAATCCCCCCTGAAAGTTTGGTAGAATTCCCCAGGGAAGCCATCTGGTCCTGAGGTTTCATTCTTTGGGATGATTTTGATTACTGTTTCAATCTCTTTCCTTGTGATTGGTCTACTCATATTGTCTGTTTCTTCTTGATTCAGTGCTGGAGGTTGTAAGAGTCTAAGAATTTATCCATTTCTTCTAGATTATCCATTTTATTGGCATATAGTTTTTCATAGTATTCTCTTATAATCCATTGTATTTCTGTGGAGTCTGTTGTTATTTCTCCTCTTTCATTTCTGATTTTGTTTATTTGAGCTTTCTCCCTTTTTTGCTTTGCAAATCTGGCTAGGGGTTTGTCAATTTCATTTATCTTCTCAAAGAACCAGCTCTTTGTTTCACTGATCCTTTCTACTGCCTTTTTTGTTTCAATAGCATTTATTTCTGCTCTGACTTTTACTATTTCTCTCCTTCTCCTGAGTTAGGGCTTTGTTTGTTCTTTTTTAAATTCAGTTAGGTGTAATTTGAGTTTGCTTATTTGGAATTTTTCTTCTTTCTTAAGGTGTGCCTGTATCGCGATGAATTTCCCTCTTAATATGGCTTATGCTGCATCCCATACGAGTTGGTATGGTATGTTATCATTTTCATTTGTCTCCAGATATTTTTTGATTTCTCCTTTGATTTCTTCAATGATCCATTGCTTGTTCAATAGCATGTTGTTTAGTCTCCACATCTTTGTCCCTTTCTCAGCTTTTTTCCTTGTAATTAATTTCTAGCTTTATAGCATTGTGATCCGAAAAGATGCTTGTTATTATTTCAATTTTCTTAAATTTGTTGAGGCTTGCCCAACATATGGTCTATCCTTGAGAATGTTCCATGTGCACTTGAGAAGAATGTGTATTCTGCTGCTTTTGGCTGGAGTGTTCTATATATGTCTATTAAGTCCAGCTGGTTTAACTTTTCATTTAATTCCACTGTTTCCTTGTTGATTTTCTGTCTGTATGATCTATCCATTGACGTGAGTGGAGTGTTGATGTCCCCTACTATTATTGTGTTATTATTAATATCTTCTTTTAGGTTTTTTAATAGTTGCTTTATGAACTTTGGTGTGCCTGTGTTGGTTGCATAGATATTTATAAGTGTTTTTTCTTCTTGATGGAGTGTCCCTTTGATTATTATATACTGCCCCTCTTTGTCTCTCTTTACTTGTCTCATCTTAAAGTCTACTTGAAGCGTTGCAACACCTGCTTTCTTTTGTTTGCATTAGCTTGGAGTATCGTCTTCCACCCCTTCACTCTGAGCCTGTGTTTGTCACTGGACCTGAGGTGTGTTTCCCGGAGGCAGCATATTGTTGGGTCTTGTTCCATCTTGTCACTCTGTGTCTTTTTATTGGAGAATTCAATCTATTTACATCTAGGGTGATTATTGATGTATGAGGGCTTAATGCTGTCATTTTATCACTCATTTTCCAGTTTTCCTGCATTTCCTTTGTTTCTTGTCCTGTGTGTTTTGATCTACCCATTGAATTATGTAGTTTTTTTATGATGTGTTTCTTTGTTTTCTCCTTATTTATTCTTTGTGTCTCTGTTCTGCTTTTTTGTTTAGTGGTTATTCTGAGGTTTGTATTCAGAATCCCATGTATAAGATAGTCCATTTTCTGACGGCATCTTATTTCCTTAGTCTAAACCAATTCAGTCCCTTTCCTCCTCCCCTTTTAAGTTGTTTTTCTCATATCTTATTACATCTTGTGTTGTGAGTGTGTGGTTAAAATGACAGGATTATCTTTGTTTTTGGAGTTTTCCTTCCCTTTAGCTTAATGCTATACTTAAGTATTTGCTATCCTATTCTGATTCTGTTTACCTATTTATCTCCTTACTCTGTGTGTTGTGACATATTTCTCCCTTTTTTCCAGGTATGAGAGCCTTCTTGAGGATTTCGTGTGTGTGTGTGTGTGTGTGTGGGAAGCGGGGGGGGGGGGGAGGGGGGGGTCTCGTGGCTATGAAGTCCCTTAGCTTTTGTTTGTCTGGGAAAGTTTTTATTTCTCCCTCATATCTGAAGGACATTTTTGCTGGATAGGGTATTCTTGGCTGAAGATTTTTTATCTTTTAAAGATTTCAATAAGTCATTCCATTCTCTCCTCGCTTGTAAGGTTTCTGCAGAGAAATCTGGGGAAAGCCTGATAGGGGTTACTTTGTAGCTTATTTTCTCCTGCCTTGCTGCCCTTAGTATTCTTTCTTTGTCATTCATTCTTGCCAGTTTTACTACTATATGCCTTGCAGTAGGTCTTTTTACATTGACAAATCTAGGAGATCTGGAAACCTCTTCCACGCAGATTTCCCTCTCTTTCCCTAGGTTTGGGAAGTTCTCTGCCATTATTTCTTTGAACACACTTTCTGCTCCATTCTCCTTCTCTGTTCCTTCTTGAATATCTATAATTCTTATGTTGCAATTCCTCATTGAGTTGGATATTTCTCAGAGACTTTCTTCATTTCTTTTTGGCCTTAGTTCTCTCTCCTCCTCTGTCTGGAGCATTTCAACATGTCTATCTTCGATTATGCTGATAAGCTCCTCTATGATGTCCACTTGAGTGTTCAGGGAATCCGTATTTTGTTTTATCTCTTCCATTGTGTCTCTCATCTCTAATATTTCTGATTGATTTTTCTTTATAGTTTCAATCTTTTTTGTGAATTAGCTCATGAACTTGTTGAATTGTTTCTCTACAATCTCTTTTACCTCTTTGAGTTTTTTGATGATAGCTATTTTGAATTCATTGTCATTTAGATTCAGGACTGAATTCTGAGTGCCTGTCATTTTCTCACTGGTCTGGAGATTTGATGTATTGTCTGACATTGTTAGAGGAGGTAGGTCAGGTTTTATGCCTTCTGATATTATTTGGTTGCAGTTACCACCTATCGGACACTGGGTGTGGGTTGGGAGCCACATATTCTGAGCCCTCCACCTTCAGCCGTGATCCCAGGCAGTGGAGCCACACTGGGAAGGTGGCAGGAGGGTCAGTCTCTCCTGGGTGCTCTCCAGGCTTACCTGCTCTGCTCTTGCTATCTGCTCTCCTGGGGTGTTGGCTTGATGAGGTCACCCCCTGTGAAAGCTTTTGCCTTGTTACAAGACTTCCCTCTAGGCTGCAAGGGCCCTAGGGAGTCCTTGGTGATCCCGCAAATGAGTATCCCCTCCCCCCGTTCCTTCCCTCATGGAGCCTCTCATGGCTGCAGATTGCAGTCTTTAGGGGAGGGAGCTCTCTCTTACCCAATTCCAGATCCTCTGAGGAGGGGCTCCAGCCTCTCCACCCTTTGTCATGTGGCTGTGTGTCTCTCTGACGTTTTTTGTGTTGTAGGATGTCCTCTGTTGGAGTGTGGATGCCCCTTTTTGTTGTATGTTGTAGGGGAGAGAGTCCTGGGCAAGTTCACTCTGCCATGATGCTGACGTCACTCCACTACTTCATTTTCTTGTTGAATCGGTATTGCTATTGAGAAATCTTGTGTTAATCTGTTATTATTATGTTGGATTTTTCTCTTTGGAATTTCTTAGAATCTTCTTTTAATCTTAGATATTCTTAAATCACAATAAATTGTTTCTTTGCTGAGAAACCCCATGCCTGAGGCTCAGATGCACAAAGCCTGCTTTAGAATGAGGCTGAAGCAGGAGAATCTGGAAATCTTCCCTGCTCCTACCGTGAGTGTTGCACCAAGTAACAACAGTGATCTATTGCTAGGGAAAATACAGGAGCACAGAGAATTTGAAGTCCGGTGCACTGAGGTAAATACGATAACAATAAAAGCTAAATCTTGGTCAATACTGACTCAACCCTCACCATCATTAACTCAACAATCTGCCAGAAGAGAAGGTGTGCCTATTTCCAGGTATAAATATGATATATCTGTCTCTACTGTTCCCTTACGCACAATATCTGACATTCAATCAAAAATTATGAGACACACAAATAAACAAAAAAATAAGAGTCCTGTTTGCCAAGAGATAAATCAGTCAATAGAACAGATGCAGAGATGGCCGAGATGTTGGAAATTTAAAATAGCTATGATCACACATTAAAGGATCTAATGAAAAAGGCAGAAATTATTAATGAAGAGAGAGAATTTCAGCAGAGAAAGGAAAACTATAAAAAAGGAGTCAAATGGAAATGCTAGAAATAAAAACCACAATAATAGAAATGAGAATTCTTTCAAAGGGCTTATACAGTAGACTACATGCAGCAGAGGAAAGAATCAGTGAACTGGAATTTAAATCAACAAAAATTATCTAAACTTAAACACAAAGAGACAAAGAATTTTAAAAAAGAGAAAGAAAAACTCACAAACCAAAAAGAACAAAGCATCTAAGAGCTGTGGGACAATATATCAATACAATATTTCTAGGTGTGGGTTTTTACTTTTCTATCCTGTTTAATATTCAGGAATCCTTTTCAATCTTAGGTCTTATGTTTTCTCTAATTCTATGAACTCCTTGGTAATTATTCTTGAAATATTTCTTTTTTTGTTTATTTTTAAAATTTCTGGCAATTCTGTTACACGGATGCTAACCTTTCAACTTTTATTCATCTTTCAACTATATACATACACTCATGTATATATGTATATATTATATAAATATATTTAAATATACGTAATATTTAATCTCTTTAGCACTTCCCGATGTATTATTAGAGAGTTCTTTGACTATTCTGGCTCTCATTGATTTGCTATTCAGCTAACCAAGCCAGCATTCAACCCATTTATTATGTTCTTTATTTTAACCATTAATTTTTTTGAGTCCTAACCTCCATTTCTATCTTTTAACTACTTCTTGCTTTGTTTCCAGTACTCCTATTTCCCTGGCTTGCACTTCTGCTGAATTTAGAAATGTGCATCTTGGGAGAGAGTGGACAGTCTTGAAGGGAGAAGTTGTGTTCAACAATCTGTATCTACTCTGTCACTGCTTATTTTCAAGTATGGGCTCTCTCTCTTAATCATTCAGCCTCTGTGATGTAAAGGGAGCTGTCAGTAGGAGGAAATACATTTTTACCTGCTTCCTAACCTAGTCAGGCTTCACTGCCAACATGTTTTGTTGCTGCCTCTGCTGTGCTGTGATGTGCTAACTGGCAAAGCGAAGGACAATGGCTCATTCAGAGCCATGAGAAGAAGGGGAAACGGCAAAAGTAAATATTCTCCCCTTCTTTATCTCTGATTCATGGTATCCAGCTTTCTTCTGCTCAGGGTTTCTGTTTCCCCCAACTGGGACCTTAACCATCTTGTCACACCAGGTATTTCTCACAATTTCTACTAGTCTGATGGATCCAAAACTGAGTTTTGGAGAGAGACTTGGGAGTCTATGTTAAGTTGCTACGTCCTCAGGAACCAGATAGTACCAGAGTTTAAATACAGGCATTTTGACTCCAGAGGCCATGCTTTCAGCTATTATGCTATACTGTTTTCTGAACATTTTGATCTCTCTAAAATCCAATAGAAAATAAATAATTGGCATTGACTAGCTAAGATGTAGCATCATTAATATAACATGGTGGGGGGGGGACTCACGTTGTTCAAGGTCTATCTTTTTATCCATGAATTCAAAGAAAGCATCAAGAATTCTACAGAGAGTTACGATGATTGTTATGTCCTGTACAGGAAATGGCTGAAATTTCTGATGCTTCTTTATAAACTGTAGTCCATTTGTGACACTATTTTTAATCATGAATTCAAGACAATCCACTCCTGATTGACCAATAATTTTTGAAGTTTTCAAAAGCCACGACTTAACATAAGGTTCCCATCCCAGATCAACAGGATCCTGCCAATAAAAAACATAAAATAATTTTATGTAAATAAATAAAAATACAATGTTCACCTAATTTCTTACTATTTCTTTACTTTACCACTGACCCTGCCAAATACAATTTAGAATTGTCACTCATTAAAGGGCAAGCAATCAAAACCCTTCTCTGAAATGATTTGTGATTTTTAACCATGGTCTTATAAGACAACAAGCACTTGGAGGATTATGTGTAGGGAGGTGTGTGAGGCTATGTGTATGTGGTGAGGGGAACTGCTTACCCAGAAAGTCAGCACTATACTTAGCTTTATTTATTACATTGAGTTAAGTATATTAGAACACAGGGCTAATCATGACTAATAATTAATTTCATGTACAGAAAAAATTTATTCTTTGTTGTGTCTTCTACTTCCTTACCACTGTCTTGGTCATGTGTTTCACACGTCCTAAGAGTTATAGAGCAGGTGTGAAAAGGCTTCAGGGCAATCTTCCCTCTTTTGGAAAAATAATTCATACCAGCAGCCTAAGTTGTCACAGTTGTAGAAAACCCTGACATTCCAACTACTGAGTAGTATTAATACCAGTAATAATTACGTTCATGTTCACTTCTGGGTCAGGAGGCTTTAGGGGACATAAAACTTCTTAACTACTGGGATTACCCTGCTGGATCCAGAAGTAACAATAAAACAAATGTAAAAAACGCTGTAGCTAATGACTAGTTATTATCCTAAATAATACTTTTTTTTAAGAAATTTGTTTTTGGAAACTTACCATATAGACCATTGCACATCGGCTGACAGTAGCAGGACTGGCCTGAGAGAGACTGTCAACTTCAAAAATCACTCTTATGTTATCAGTTAAAGGTATTCTCTCACTGTTTGCTAGGCACAACGTTCTAGTGTCATCTAGCATAGAGTTTAGATTTTCTACCCAAAATGTATCCACTGGACCATCCAAAATAATCCACTGCCAATCAAAGTCTGGAGAGAAAAATATTTTTAATGTAACAGAGAATAATCTCAGTCTTCTTTCATTGTAATCTTGAAAATTTTCTATTTTATTTAGAAAATAATTTCTAATTAAGATAAAAATTATATCCTAGAAAACACTAGAGTCAATGTGTTTATATGCATTCTCTAATATCTATTAAATACAAATAAATATTCAGACCATATACTTAATATGCTTGAAACGTTGCTTTGATATTTTTAAATTGCTAAGTTATATAATTAGCCCTTAAAATTTGGATAAAAGATCCATGAATTTATTTTTTCAAGAATAATATTGTTTGTGAATTTCCCCCTTCTACCTAGGAATAGTTTTTGGATATGCTGATTCCAGTAAATAGGAAAGGAAAATAGATGCCCTTTGAAGAAGGAATGAAATAGACAGCTTTTACAGTATTCCACACTATGAACAAATTCATTTGCTTCTTTTTCCACACTCTACACACCACCACCTGGCTCCACAGTTTTAGAAAATCTATTGGTCAGGATCGCGGGGAGGGTATGAATGGGTCCCTGTGGAGATAGAAAATAGTCAACCACCTGAAGGACATTAAGATATCTCAGAAAAACAGGTGAGTAGAGCTAGGATCCAGATAGCCACTACTGCTAAGATGAGCTCTGATGGGCTGAAATACCTCCCTTGGGGATTATCTTAAAACTCTATTATTAAGGAAACTTGTTATGCCCAATAACTGTACTCTCCCAAACTGAATACCAAAAAGTGACACACAAAAATTCAGGAATTCTAAGAAAGTAGAAGCAACTGCAGAAGTCTCTTTCAAAGTCTGTAACATAAATGTACTACTGGTGCATGTGCTGATATGAGGTTGAATCTGGAGTAGTGGAGGCAATGGTCGGGGCTCCTGAAGTAGACTGCCAGCTCCTTTGGGGCAGGGACCTCGTTATATACACTCGCTGTCCCCCTGGCACATAGTAAAGTGGCATATAATGGGTGTGCAGTTCGTTACAGATGAATATGCTTGGGTTGTATGATCTGGCCTGGGAATGCATGGATTGTCTGGAGTCCCACTTCAGAGGCAATACCATTGTAGGTTGCCACTGCTGCTTCTCACACAATATTATTCCTACCTTTGACATCTACTTGGTTCTTCTGAGATATTAATGGTCATTTATAAACTAAAAGGGCTATGTAAGCCCTCATATTTATATAACATAATTACATTTGTATATACCGTAATAGAACATGTGATAATACTATATAAATTTTACATAAACATGTGAGGAAAAAATAGTACAAGAACAAAATATCACTAATTAAAAATGTTTTAAAGATACAAATGAAGCTCATATTGACTCAGTTTGTCTTCTATGTTAATTAACATCTTTATTGAATTTAATAATAATACTTACTCTGAATTTCTGGATTTTTAATATCTTTTTCCATCTCCTCAAAATTATCATCAATATCGGCTGTATCAGAGGAGTCAAATTTGAAAACCTAAAATATGTAATCAGTAATGTTTAAATTTTTATTTGATCACACTTTCCAACTCAAATGGAGCAAATGTCAATATGCTTTCTTGAGTGATAAAAGCATGAAAGGCAGAAGGTTCCATAGCTGAAAACATCAACACACAACCAGCACAGTATAACGTAACTGAGTTGTGAAACAAGTCATTTTCTTTTACAAAATCCTTCTATTTTAGTTTTTTCCCCATAAAGATAGCACATACTTGTTGTATAATATTCAAATAATACAGCAGAGCACAAGAAGAAAGCGAAAGGTCTCTGAATTTCCACCATCTACAAAAAACCAGTGTTGACATTTTGGTGTATAGTTTTTCCTGGACCTTCCTTCATGATACAGTTTTAAAATTTGAGGGTACACAAGAATTACCTGCAGGGTTTGTTAAATTGCAGATTCTAACACCTCATCTGTGGAGATTCTGATTGAATAGGTTTAGGGATGGAGCCAGGAATTTCCATTTTTAATAGGCTCCCCAGGTGATTCTAATCCAGGTTGTTGTCACATGAATCTCAGAAATTCTGATCTATGCATATAGTTAACTCGTTATTATCTGGGGGCCTTAATTATTTATCTCCCTGACAGGGCTGCATAATATATCATCAGCTGACTGGCATTGGTTTCCTTTACCAGCAGGAATGGGGGGAAGGAGAGCAAACACTAGGGCTGTGCTGGGGGCACAGTGTGGGCTCTGAAGAGAGAGACCACACATGGGTCTGAGCACCACGTTTCAATCAGGCCCAGCAAGGCAACGAACAGCAATCAGCCTCCCATCAGGAAGACAGAAAAGTCCAAGGCTATTTCCAATTATTCTTCTTATTACAAAAGTCTACAATTTCCATCCCTGTACATAAATCATTATGCTCTACTGCATTTCTTTGCTTTTATTATTTTATTTTAATTTTTTTTCTCTCCAAAGCCCCCTGGTACATAGTTGTATATTCTTCGTTGTGGGTCCTTCTAGTTGTGGCATGTGGGATGCTGCCTCAGAGTGGTTTCATGAGCAGTCCCATTCCGTGCCCAGGATTCAAACCAACGAAACACTGGGCCACCTGCAGCGGAGTGTGCGAACTTAACCACTTGGCCACGGGGCCAGCCCCATGCTCTACTGCATTTCTTTCTCTAGATAGATTTTTTAAAACTACGGGATTGTGGGTCAAACATTATTTGCATTTTAATCTTTAATGAATTCTACTGGATTTCTTTCTGAAAGTTTGTGGCAGTAATCCTTCCACAACAAAATGTAAAAATGTCTCTTTCTCCATATCTTTCTTAACACTGAACGTTTTAGCTATTGACATTCTTAAGTTTTGAAATAATTTTTATTTTTTTGACTAATACTTAGGCTGAGCATCTTTTCATACGTCTACTGGCAACTTTTTTCTGTCAATTTTCTTTTCATAGCCTTTCCTCATTTCCTTATTTAGCTGTTTAGTCATTTCTTATTCATGTTTGAAGCTCTTTTTTTATATTAGGGATATTAACTCATTGCCTATAATACATGTTGTAAATATTTTATTCCAGACTGGTTTGCTTTAATGTTTGTTGCAATTATTTAAAAAATATTTTCTTATTTATATTTATAGTCAAATCTTTTTATCTTTTTATTTATGATTTTGGGGTTCCCCATCTTAGTTACGGACTCCCTAACTCTGAAGATATGTCCCTAAATATTATTATATTTTTATAATTTTATTTTTACATTTAGATTGTTAATTCATCTGGAATTTTATTTATCTGTAGGAAGTGAGATAAGCGTCTTTCTGTTCACACATAGGAAAATAGCAAATTATATAAACAGTGGATTTAATAAAGAAAGCTTTTCCTGTTGATTAGAAATATCACTTTAGTTGTATATTAAATTCCTAGAAATGTTTGAATATGTTTCTGGACTCTATTTGGTTCCACTTCTGTGTTAGTAACTTACAGTGGTTTTTTTTCCAGGTTTTGAGTGCTTTTTTTTCTTGAAATATAATTGACATGTAACATTAGTTCCAGGTATACAAAATAATGATTCAATTTTTTATACATTGTGAAATGATCACCTCAATAAGTCTAGTTAACATCATCACTACACATAGTTACAAATTTTTTTCTTGTGATGAGAACTTTTAAGATCTACTCTCTTAGAAACTTTAAAATATACAGTACAGTATTATTAACTATAGTCACCATGTTGTATTGTACCTTACTACTTTGATTATATATGGATTTGTTCTAAAATTAATTTAGAACATTCTAGAACTCTAAAGTATTATGGTTTTCTGCCAAGATTTTCTTTGAACTCTTGGAACATTTATACTTCTGAATTAACTTTAAAATAATTTCACCCAATGGAAAAAAATTGGATTTTGTTCAGAAAAACATTGTATACAAACATTAATTTGGTAGGGATTGGCATTTTTAGGATGGAAGTCTTTCCATACAGGAATACAGAGTATCTTCCATTTATTCAAGTTTTGTCAATTGTGTAAGTTTTCTTGCCTTTCTCCCCTACCCCTCATAGGACAAGTTCTTTTTTTTTTTTTTTTTTACATTTATTTCAATGTATTTTTATCGGTTTTTGCCACTGTTAGCAGAATTTTTCCTATTTCCATTTCTAACTGGTGGTCATTAGTAGAAAGAATTTCATCACAGCCACTTTACCACATTCCTTCTCTATCAGTTGCTGAGAAAGATGTAATAAAATTTCTCACTAGATATGGATTTGTCAATTTCTCTTTGAAATTCTGTCAACTTTTTCTCTATACACTTGCACATTATGTCATAGGCACATAGTAGTTTAGAACTGCCATCTTTTTTGACATCAATACCACACTGTCTTACTCTAATTTTACAATAACTTACATTTGGTAGGCTTCACCACCCAAATTCTTCCCCCTTTTTTTAAATTCAGGAATGTCATGGACCTTGATTCTTCCATACGAATTTTAGAATCAGTTTGTTAAGGTCTTAAAAAACACCTCACTTTCTCTATTTAAAAACTTATTACAAAGCTCCAGTGATCAAGTGAGGTATCTGCATAAGCATAGACAACTGAACTGAGAGTCTAGAAATGAATTCTTACATTTATGATTAGTTGATTTTTGACAAGAGTGACAAGACAATTCAATGGGGGAAGGAACAGTCTTTTCAACAAATAGTGCTGAACAATTGGATATCCACATGAAAAAGAATAAAATGGGATTCCTTCCTTACACCATACACAAAAATTAACTCAAAATAGACCAAAGACCTAAATATAAAAGCAGAAACTATAAAACTCTTAAAATAAAACACAGGAGAAAGCCTTTGTGACCTTGAGTTATACAAAGCTCTCTTAAGAGAGAATACTAAAAGAACAAGTGACACAAGAAAAATTAGATTAGACTTCATCAAAGTTAAAAACTTTTGTGTTTCAAAGGATACCATCAAGAAAGTGAAAAGACAAACTAAAGAATGGGAGAAAATATTTGCAAATCATATATTTGATATGAGACTTTTGTCCAGAATATATTTAAAAACCCTTAAAACTCAATAATTATAAGATAAATAACTCAATTAAAAAAAGAGTAAAGGATCTGAATAGACATTTCTCCAAAGAAGATATATGAATGACCAATAACCACAAGAAAAGATGCTCAAAATCATTAGCCATTAGGAAAATGCAAATAATAATAGGTGTTTGTGAGGATGTGGAGAAAATGGAATGGTACAACCCTCTTTAACCATATTAAACTTACATTAGATAAACCTGAGATTCTTGACTTTAGTCCAACAACACTATCTTTCTTTGAGTACCTTGCAGTGTCAAAGCATACATAATTTCGAATTGTTGCTGATAATAATCCATCAGTCCATTCCATAGTATTAGGATCCAGTTGTCCATATAGTTCACTAGGAGTGATGCACTTTGGATTTAAAACACAAATATCTACTTTTCCTTTTCTTCCTGGAATCTAAGAAAAATCCAGTGTGGTTTTTAAAGACATTAACTATGGTACAATTATTTATTTATTTTTGCATTTTTATTACCAAATAATTTTTGGAGAGGTCTTTCATTTCAAAGAAAGATTCTCTATACAGGTAGCAATTTGCAAGAAACAGTAAAAATGGACTTATAAAAATCATTATTTTAAAAAGTTCTATTACAAATGATAGCCCTGGGGAAAAAATTCCACTGTGCTTCATCCAGGAACACAATGTATGAGCTGGGATGTGGCGTGTCTGGTGCCAGGGTTGGATATAGAGGTGAAGGGGAGTAGGATATAGTTTTAAGCTTCAGGTCAGAATTAGCACTCAGGCAGACCTATTTGCAACATTCTTGTCTGGGGGCTGCCTAAAGAACTGGTGTCTGTTCCACTCAACTTGGATCTCAGGCAAGAAAAGTGGCAGGCACTTCTGGTGAAAGCTGTGGGACCCACAGAAACCTAAGTCAAGAGATCATGGATGGAGACATACAACAGACAATATATGGCCTAGGGAGAAGCTAGGGTAGGAAACTTTGGGAAATTAAGACATTCAAATGCAGCTGTGTATTGTGAAAGTCACACACAGGCCCAGTCAAGATACATGCACAGAAAAGACCTGAGAAGACCTTAAACTTTCATCTCAGGCTGATCCTTAGGCTCAGAGAAGTCCCAGATAATCAGTGAAGAACTACTTCACACAGCACAGGTCTGTGTGCACTACTACAGCACAGAGCAGGTCTGTAAAGACTAAGAAGGGTGGCTGTTTTTAAAAATGCCCAATTTTCAACAAAAAAACAAGGCACACAAAGAGACATGAAAACAAAGTCCATTCAAAGGAACAAAATAAACTGACAGAAGCCATCTCTGAGGAAACATTGGACATAATAGATAAAATTCTTTAAACTAACTGTCTTAAATATGCTCAAAGAGGTGAAGGAAATCATGGCCAAAGAACTAAAGGAAATGAGGAAAATGATATGAGAACAAGAAGAGAATATAAATAAAGAGATAGAAATTATGAAAAGGAACCAAATAGAAATTATGAAGCTGAAAATACAATAGCTGAAATGAAAAATTCAACAGTAAATTTGAGAAGACCCAAAAAATAATCAGCAAATTTGAAGACAGTACTATTGAAATCACCCAGCGTGAGGAGCATCCATAAAACAACTCTTAATAAATTTTAAAATACTGAAATCATACAAAGTACCTTCTCAACCACAAGAAAATGAAACTAGAAATCAGTAACAGAAGAAAAATTGGAAAATTTGCAAATACATAAAAATTAAACAGTACACTCTTAAACAACCAATAGGTCACAGGAGAAAAAGCTTGAGAACTGAGATGAATGAAAATGAAAGCACAACATATCAAAGCTTATGGGATGCAGTGAAAGTAGTGCAAAAAGGAAAAATTATGGCTATAAACATCCACGTTAAAAAAGAAGAAAAATCTAAAATCAATAATCTAATTTTATGTCATCAGGAACTAGAAAAAGAAGAGCAAACCGAACCCATAGCCAGAAAAAGGAAAGAAATAATAATGATTAGAGAAGAGACAAACAAAATAGAGGGTAGAAAAACAAAAGACAGAACCATTAAGACCAAAGGTTGGCTGTTGGAAAAGATCAACAAAATTGACAAACTTTTAGCCAGATTGACTAAGAAAAAAATTAAAAAGATACAAATAAATAATATCAGAAACAAAAGTATGGACATTACTATTGCCTTACAGAAATTAAAAATATTATAAGAAAACACTCCGAACAATTGTATGCCAACAAATTATATAACCTAGATGAAACAGACAAATTCCTAGAAACACCAAAATTACCAAAACTGACTCAAGAAAAATGGAAAATCTCAAAAGATCTATAACAAGAGGTTGAATCAGTAATCGAAAACCTCCAACAAAGAAAAGTCCAAACCCAGATGGTAGATGAATTCTACCAAACATTTAAAGAAGAATTAACACCAATATTACTTAAATTCTTAACCAAAAATGGAAAAGGAAGGAATACTTCCTAATACATTCTATGAGGCCAGCATTATCCTGATACCAAACCCAAAGATACAACAAGAAAAGTAAACTACAGACCAATATCCCTTATGACTATAGATGCAAAATCCTCGAAAAAGTGCTAGGAAACTGAATCCAACAGCACATTTAAAGGACTATAAACCATGACCAAGTGAGATTTATCCCAGGAATGCAAGAGTGGTAAGCATAACAAAATCAATCAATGTAATACATCACATGAAAAGAACAAAGGAAATAAACCACATGACCATATCAAGAGAGGGAGAAAAGTATCTGATAAAATTTCACACTATTTCATGATAAAAACACTAGGCAAACTAGCAATAGAAGGAAACTTCCTTAACATGTTAAGTGGTATTTATGAAAAACCGACAGATAACATCATATTCAATGGTGAAAGACTGAAAGTTTTCCCCCTAAAATCAGGAACAAAGCAATGATTCTTGCTTTCATCATTGCTAGTAAACACTGTACTGAAAGTCCAAGCCTGGCTATTAGGTGAGAAAAGAAATAATAAGCATCCAAATTGTAAAGGAAGAAGTAAAATTATCTCTGTTTAAATATGACATGATTCCATATATAGAAAATCCCAAACAATCCAGAAAACAACTACTTGAACTAATAAGTGAATCAGCACATTTGCCGGGTACAAGATCAACACACAAAAATCAGTTGTGTTTTGATATAGCAGCAACGAACAATCCAAAAATGAAATTAAGAAAGCAATTCCATTTATAATGGCATCCAAAAAACAAAATGCTTTGGAATAAATTTAACCAAGTAAGAGAAAGACTTGTATACTAAAAACTATAAAAAAGAAAAAAAATTCTTGCTTGATGAAAGAAATTAAAGATCTAAAAATGGAAAGACACCCCATATTCATGGATTGCAAAACTTAGTATTCTTAAGATGGTAATATTCCCTAAAGTGATCTACATATTCAGTGTACCCCTATCAATATTCCAATGGCCTTTTTTGCAGAAATGGCAAAGCCAACGCTCAAATTCATATGGAATGCAAGGGGCCTCAAATAGCCAAAACAATACTCAAAAAGAAAAACAAAGTTGGAGGACTCACATTTCCTAATTTCAAAACTTACTATAAAACTATAATAATCAAATTACATATATCCTGGCATAAGGATACACATATAGAACAATGGAATACAACTGAGAGTCCAGAAATAAACATAAACATCTATGGCCAATTGATTTTCAACAAAAACGTCAAGACCATTCAGTGAGGAAAAGAATAATAGTCTCTTTAACAAATGTTGCCAGGACAACTGGATATCCACATGCAAGAGCATGAAGCTGGACCCCTACTTCACTCCATGGAAAAAAAAAAACTAGCTCAAAATGGACGAACAACTTAAATATAAGAACTAAAGCTATATAACTATAAGAAGAAAGCATAGGAGTAAATCTCCATGACCTTGAATTTGTCAATGGATTCTTAGATTTGACACCAAAAGCACAAGGAACAAACGAAAAAATACTAAATTGGACTTTATAAAAATTAATGACTTTGGCACATCAAAGTACATTATCAAGAAAGTGAAAAGGCAACTCAGAATAGGAAAAAATATTTTCAAATAATATATTTGACAAGGATTTTGTATCCAGAATATATAAAGAACTCTTCCAATGCAACAACAAAAAGATGAACAATCCAATTTAAAAAAGAACAAAATATATAAATAGACATTTCTCCAAAGAAGATATACAAATGGCCAATAAGCACATGAAAAGCTATTCAACATTCATCAGTCATTAAGAAAACGCAGATAAAAACCACTGTGAGATACCACTTCACTAGAATGGAAAAAAAAATAACAAGTACATGAAGAAATAAAAAGCCTCATACACTGCTCTTGGTAATTTAAAATGGTGCAGATTCCTTGGAGAACAGTTTGGTGCTAACTCAAAAAGTTAAACACAGAATTACCATATGACCCAGCAACTGTACACCTAGGTATATATCCAAAAGAAATAAAAACATAAGTCCACATAAAAACTTATAAACAAATATTTATAGTGGCATTATTCATAAGGGCTAAAAGAGGGAAACAATCCAAATATCCATCAAGGGATGAATGAAAAGATAAATAAATTGTGATGATGGATAAACAAATATTCCCTATAATGGAATATTATTCAGCTATAAAATGATACATACTACAACTTTGATGAACCTCATAAACATATGCTAAATGAAAGGAGCCAGACACAAGAGGTTACATGTTCTGATTCCCTTTATATGAAACATCCTGAATAGGCAAACCTATAGAGACAGAAAGCCAATCAGTGGTTTCCAGGGAATGAAGAGAGAAGGTAATGGGGAATGATTTCTTAATTGGTGGGGAGGTATTCTCCTGGGGTGATGAAAAAGTTGTGAAACTAGAAAAAGGTAGTGATTGCACAATATTATGAATGCACTAAATGCCACTGAATTGTACACCTTTAAATGGTTAATTATATGATATGTGAATTTCACCTTGCGGTACATAGTTAAATTATACCCTACCACAGACCAATCCCATTCCTGGGTAGACATTTTCAAAGGAGACAAATGTGAATAAGGGCACATAGAAAAACATTAGAGAGCATTCCTATGAAGAAGAAAGAAAAGAAGTGAAGATTAGGAAATAAACTAAGTTGAAATAACTAAAATAAAATAAAGGGAAGGTCTTGAAGAGACCAACTAGGACAAAGTCATGAACTAAGGAGGAAGATCAAAACAATTCCATTACCTAAGGTTCTGCCACCAGCCTAAACATATTTATTATAATTATATTTAAAAAACTAAAAATTTAAAAATATTAAATGAGTCATTAAATAAATTATAGTATAGTCATATACATAGAATACAATCATTGAAATGATATTGTGAGAAGTCTTTACTGATATGGGATTAATTCTCAGCATATACAATTAGGGGAAAATGTGAACATTAGAAAAATTGAGATTATTTATACACTGTACTATCTCAATTATTTCAAAATATATTTAGTGTAGAAAAAAATAATCAAAGTACATATGGCACAATGTTCAGACAGAGAAAAGGATAGAGAACTGCCACATGAATGATTTTGAAGTAGGATATTGCACACTAACTGACAAAAATCCAAATAACTGAGAGCCTGACTTTCTAAGCTTTTTGGAATACATTACCAACAATGAATCTAAATAAGATAGTTGAAATACACACTGTTTATTGGAGTCTACCTTTATATTGAATAAATATATATCATATAGATTGCTTTATATACGTAGGTCATTATATATGAACCTCATGGTAATCACAAACCAGAAACCTATAATAAATACACAAAAAATTGAGAGAAAGGAATCCAAACATAATATGAAAGAAAGCCATCAAACCAAAAGGGAAGAGAGCAAGAGAAGAAAAAAGGAACAGAGAAGAACTACTAAAACACCCAGAAAAAACAGTAACAAAATGGCAATAAGTACATTCTTATTAATAGCTACTTTAAATGTCAATGAACTAAATGCTACAATCAAAAGGCATAGGGTGGCCGACTGGATAAAAAAACTAGACCCATATATATGCTGCATACAAGAGACACACTTCAGATCTAAAGACACAAACTTTTCTGAAAGTGAAGGGATGGCAAAAGATACTCTACGCAAATGGCAATGAAAAGAAAGCTGAGGTAGCAATACTTAGACAAAATAGACTTTAAAACAAAAACAGTAACAGGAGACAAAGAAGGGCACTACATAATGATAAAGGGAACAACCCAACAAAGAGAATATAACACTTGTAAATATCTATGCTCCCAACATAGGAACACCTAAATATATAAAGCAACTGTTAACAGACCTAAAGGGAGAAATTGACAGCAACACAATAATATCAGGGGACTTTAACACTCCACTTACACTAATGGATAGATCGTGCCAATAGAAGATCAATAAGGAAACATTGGCCTTAAATGACACATTAGACCAGACGGACTTAGGAGACATATACAGAACATTCCATCCAAAAACCACAGAATACATATTCTTTTCAAATGCACATGGAACATTCTCCAGAACTGATCACATATTAGGCCAAAAAACAAGTCTCAATAAATTTAACAAGACTGAAATAATACCAAGTCTCTTTTCTGACCACAAAGGTATAAAACTAGAAATCAACTACAGGAAGAAAATCAGAAAAGCCACAAAAACGTGGAGATTAAACAAAATGCTACTGAAAAAGGATAAGGTCATTGAAGAAAGCAAAGGAGAAATAAAAAAAATACCTGGAGACAAATGAAAATGAAAACACAACATGCCAAAATTTATGGGATACAGCAAAAGCAGTTCTAAGAGGGGAGTTTATAGCATTACAGGCCTACCTCAACAAACAAGGAAAATCTCAAACAATCTAACAGTGCATCTAAAGGAACTGGAAAAAGAAGAACAAACAAAGCCCAAAATCAGTAGAAGGAAGGAAATCATTAAAAATCAGAGGAGAAAGAAATGAAATAGAGCCTAAAAAAAAACAAATAGAAAAAATTAATGAAACCAAGAGCTGGTTCTTTGAAAAGATAAGCAAAATTGACAAACGTTTAGCTAGATTCACCAAGAAAGAAAGACAGAAGGCTCAAATAAATAAAATCAGAAATGAAAGAGGAGAAATTATAACAGACACCTCAGAAATACAAAAGATTATAAGAGAATACTATGAAAAGCTATATGTCAACAAATTGGATAATCTAGATGAAATGGATAAATTCTTAGAATCACACAACCTTCCAAAACTGAATCAAGAAGAAATAGAGAATGTGAATAGGCCAATCACCAGTAAGAAGATCAAAACAGTAATCAAAAACCTCCCAAAAAATAAGAGTCCAGGACCAGACAGCTTCCCTGGGGAATTCTACCAAACATTCAAAGAAGACTTAATATCTACACTTCTCAAACTCTTCCAAAAATTGAAGAGTAGGGGAAGCTTCTTAACTCATTCTATGAAGCCAAAGTTACCTTAATACCAAAACCAGAGAAGGTTAACACACAAAAAAGGAAAATCACAGGCCAACATTACTGACGAACATCGAGGCAAAAATTCCTAAACAAAATACTAGCAAATCAAATACAACAATACATTAAAAAGATCATATACCATGACCAAGTGGGATTTATCCCAGGGATGCAGAGATGGTTCAACATCTGCAAATCAATCAACATGATACACCACATTAACAAAATGAAGAATAAAAATCACATGATCATCTCAATAGATGCAGAGAAAGCATTTGACAAGATACAGCATCTGTTTATGATAAAAACTCTGAAAAAATGGGTATAGAAGGAAAGTGCCTCAACATAATAAAGGTCATATATGACAAACTCACAGCTAATATCATTCTCAATGGAGAAAACCTGAAAGCTATCCCTCTAAGAACAGGAACCAGAAAAGGATGCCCACTTTCACCACTCTTATTTAACATAGTATTGGAAGTCCTAGCCAGAACAATCAGGCAAGAAAAAGAAATAAAAGGATTGAAATTGGAAAGGAAGAAGTGAAACCTGTCACTATTTGCAGATGACATGATTTTGTACACAGAAAACCCTAAAGAATCTACCAAAAAACTTTTAGAAATAATAAATGAATATAGTCAAGTTGCAGGATACAAAATCAACATACAAAAATCAATTGCGTTTCTATACACTAAAAAAAAAGTAGCAGAAAGAGAAATTAAGAATACAATCTCATTTACAATTGCAACAAAAAGAATAAAATACCTAGGAATAAACTTAATCATAGAGGTGAAAGACCTGTACAGTGAAAACTATAAAACACTGTTGCAAGAAATTGAAGAAGACACAAAGAAATGGAAAGATATTCTGTGCTCTTGGATTGGAAGACTTAACATTGTTAAAATGTCCACACTTCCTAAAGCAATCTACAGATTTAATGCAATCGCTATCAAAATTCCAATGACATTTTTCACAGAAATAGAACAAAGAACCCTAAAATTAATATGGAACAACAAAAGACCCCAAATAGCCAAAGGAATCCTGAGAAAAAAGAAGAAAGCTGGAGGTAACACACTTCCTGACTGCAAATATACTATAAAGCTATAGTAACCAAAACAGCATGGTACTGGCACAAAAACAGACACACAGATCAATAGAACAGAATCGAGAGCCCAGAAATAAACCTACATCTATGGACAGCTAATTTTTGACCAAGGAGTCAAGAACATACACCGGGAAAAGGAAAGTCTCTTCAATAAATGGTGTTGGGAAAACTGGACAGCCACATGCAAAACAATGAAAGTAGACCATTATCTTACACCATGCACAAAAATTAACTCAAAATAGATTAAAGACTTGACTGTAAGACCTGAAACCATGAAGCTTCTAGAAGAAAACATAGGCAGTGCACTCTTTGACATCAGTCTTAGTATCATATTTTCAAGCACCATGTCTAATTGGGCAAAGGAAACAATAGAAAAAATAAACAAATCGGACTACATCATGCTAAAAGCCTTCACAGCAAAGGAAACCATCAACAAAACAAAAAGGCAACCTAACAATTGGGAGAAAATATTTGCAAACCATATATCTGATAAGGGGTTAATCTCCAAAATATATAAAGAACACACACATCTCAACAACAAAAAAACTAACAACCCAATTAAAAAATGGGCAAAAGATATGAATAGACATTTCTCCAAAGAAGATATGCAGATGGCCAACAGGCACATGAAAGGATGTTCAACATCATTAACTATCAGGGAAATGCAAATCAAAACTACAATGAGATATCTCCTCATGCCCGTCAGAATGACTATAATTAACAAGACAGGAAACAACAAGTGTTGGAGAGGCTGTGGAGAGAAGGAAATTCTCACACAGTGCTAGTGGGAGCACAAACTGGTGCCACAGCTATAGAAAACAGTATGGACATTCCTTAAAAAATTAAGAATAGAACAACCATAGCATCCAGCTACTCCACTGCTGTGTATTTATCCAAAGAACATGAAAACACGAATGCATAAAGATACATGCACCCCCATGTTCACTGCAGGAGTATTCACAATAGCTAAGAGTTGGAAGCAACCTAGATGTCCATCAAGGGACGAATGGATAAAGAAGATGCGGTATATATAAACAACGGAATACTACTCGGCCATAAGAAAACGATGAAATCCAGCCATTTGTGACAACATGGATGGACTTTGAGGGTATTATGCTAAGTGAAATGAGTCAGAGAGAGAAAGTCAAATACCGTATGATCTCACTCATAAGTAGAACATACAAACAACAACAAACAATCACACAGAGACAGAGATTGGCTTGGTGGTTACCAGAGGGGAAGGGAGGAGGGAGGAGGATGGAAGGGGTGAGTAAGCACATGTGTGTGGTGATGGATGGTACTTAGTCTTTGGGTGGTGAACATGATGTAATCTACACAGAAATCGAAATATAATGATGTATACTTGAAATTTATATAATGTTATAAAACAATCTTACTGAAATAAAAAAATACATATTATAAAAAAAGGTATTCTAGGATTTCAAGGACAATTTAACATTATTCAATCTATCAACATAGTTTATCACATTAACCATTTAAAATATAAAAAATAAATCTACACATAATTCAAAATATACTACAATGTATGTCTGAAAATTATACAATGTTATAATCCAATGTTATTGAAATAAAAACTAAAATACAAAAATAAATAAAAAATAAATATATATATTTCTTATCTGAAAAAATATATAAAAAATAGATGCTGAAAAATCATTTCACAAATTCTAGGAGTCAAAAACCAAAGAATAATGAGAATAGAAGAAAAATTCTAGAGTATGATGAATATTTATCATGGACCATGAGAAAACATCATATTAAATGCAGAAATATTAACTACATCCCAGATAAAGTAAGGAAAAAGATATTATAGTTAACATTGCCTTGGAGGGTTAATCAGTGCAATAAAATAAGCATACAAATATTAGAAAAGAGAGAAAATTATAGTCATTTAAATATGATTAAAATACCTAAAAAAACCTTCCTGGTCCATTAAGTAAGGTGACTAAATACAAGATAAATATAAAGTTCAATAGTTTTATTTTACACTAAAATTACCAATTTGAGATTCAAACAAAAACAAATCCCACTCAATACGATTTCTAACTATAAAATTCCTAGCAATAACTTTAACAAGAACATGCTTTTGTAAAGAGAATATAAAATGTTACTGAGGTATAAAATAAGATCTGAACAAACAGAGAAACATTTTATTTAGTAGAACATTTACCTGTGAAATAGATTCCCTTTGTTCAATTGATACAACATCTTCAACAGGTAATAGTACTAATGTTCTTTCTAAAATTCTTCTAACTGTCGTCTTTCCTCCACCTGTTGGGCCCACTAACATCACACCAACACGAGCCTAAAACAAATTTGCAGATTTATCGTTTATTTCTGGTTTACTGATGGTTCAGTTAAGTTGAAACTTGAAGGTTCTTATTTACAAATACATCTATCTATATCCATTGACCATTCCTTCAAATTACTGTTCAATCTGTTGTAATCTCGTTTCTGTTTTTATTGACTAGGCTAATGTTAAAATCACCAGAAATCTCCTAATTTTAAATGTCAAAGAAGAAGTTTCAATTCTTGATATTTAACAGTTTATCTCACTTCCCAATTCTCCTTTATTCCTGCACCTTTCTCTACAATTGGCTTTTGTAACACAATTTATCTGGGCTTTCCTCTCTTCTCTTTCTTGTGTTCTGATTGTCCTTTCCATGTTAGTCTTCCCTAATTCATCCTTGTCTCTGTCTCTGTCTCTCTCCTACTTTATCCCTATCCAATGTCATCAATCTGAATATCTTTAACTACGACCTAAATCCTAATGACTCCCTAATGTATACATTTTTCCCAGTCTTTGGTTCTAAGTGCCAGAATGAATTTCAATAGTCTACTAAATATTTCCATCTGGATGTCTCATGTGATTTTCAAAGTCAACATAATCTAATCTATACCTTCTCCTTGAACTTGTTGCTTCTCTTATTTCTCTAATCTGGTTAATAAAACCACTATGTACCAATTGTCCAAATTAGAATACTTGCCTTTTTCATCCCTCCTCACTTACAAAACTTTTGCTTGATTACATCTTCTCTCCATCCTAACTATAATGGACTTAAAGTTTGCACTCCCCTAACATTCAAATGTTGAAGCCCTAACACCTAATGTGATGGTATTGCAGGTGGGGCCTTTGGTAAGTAATTAGGTTTAGATGAGGGTAAGCCCCCATGATGGGATTAGTGTCCCTATAAGAAGAGGAAGAGAGACTAGAACTTGCTTTCTCTCCATTATGTGAGGACACAGTGAGAAGGTCACTGTCTGCAAGCCAGGAAGAGTGCTCTCCCCAGGAACCAAATCTGCCAGCACTTTGATGTTGGATTTTCCAGCATCCAGAACTGTGAGAATTAATGTCTGTTGCTTAAGCCACTCAGTCTATGGTATTTTGTTATAGCGGCCCAAATGGACTAAGACAAGCGGGTAAAGTGTCAGATGATAAAGCTCTTAAAAAGTGTCAGAATGGGCCCTCAACATCTCTTCTGGACTATTGTAATAGCATTAAAGAAATTATTATTTTTAGTTTGTATCATGTAAGTACCTTAAAATTCAAATACAGATAAAGCTAAAATATCTTCTCACTTCCATTCCAATCTGTGTACCTTGGTGGAAGCCTTGCGATTCTCTGCTCTGATAGTCCCATTCTATAACCGGCAGGGTAGAGGGTCCAAAAAGCCTTGCTTGTCAAATGAAAAGTGTATATTTAAGAAGGCAGCTAACCTGGCCCCAGTGGCATCATAGCTTTACCTGAAAGAGTGGCAGCTATCCCTCTTGGAGCAACTTTATCTCCCACGTCACCTCCCAAAGCAAAGCTGCTGGCTCAATGGAGCTCTTAATTCACAACGATTCCCATAAATGCCTTGGTCTGGTCTACTGATGATTCAGCTAAGCTAAAATCTGAAGGCTCTTGCTGTTGAGCCTCGGAGCCAGCTATGCAGAACCAAGAGCAGACTTGTTGATTCTGCTCACTGGAAAGAACTTTGATTCTTGGGCTTTGGCAGTGGCCTAGCTATTTGGCCTGCCACTTCAAAAACTAGAGACTAGAAGATTAAAGATAATCCTCTTTGGGGCTGTGAACTATAGAAACAAGTGGTGGCTGCTGATCAAACTATCTGAGTCACTCACGGGCCCATGGTAAGGACCCATTCTTTGATGAGATTACCCAGAATCAAGCTGCTGATTGAGCCTGTCCTTCCCAGATTGCCATGATTGCTGTCTGCATACAAGATTGTACTGGATATGGCAACATGTTCACCATCATAGACCGCACAAAGAAAAGGATTGTGTGTTTCTGATGCAGGGGCTACTACTGCATTCCAGACTTATGACTCCTGCCAAAAGTTGAGAGAGTTGTCTCACAGTAGGGGAAGCCACATTGCCCAGGGCATGAATGACCCACATATACTCTTGGCAAGGTGCTATATCTTTGATCTCCTTTTTCGGAGCTATCAGTGTTGCTGCACTGAAATTGACACTTTCAAGTTATGGCGTTGCTCTTCCAGTACAACCAGCTAACTCCAGCCACACCATTATGTCTCTTGAAACTAACTTGTGTCATGTGTTTGGATTTCTGGACCATTTGCAGTCTGACAATCGTGTATCTTTTACTGATTTTTGCACTAAAAGTTGTTGAGCCCACTCAACAATGGGCTGATGGTCAAGGTGTTTTATGGACCTTCCACACTCCCTACCATCCATAGGCATCTGGTATTACTGAGCATTCAAACAGCCTTCTCAAAAGTTGACTCAAAAAGATTTCTCATTCCATCTCCCATATCTTTTCTTTGTCCACATACCTTACCAAGGAAGTTTGGTCATTGAATGTGGGTGTCCCCAGAAAGGGATCATTTCCTTTCATCTGCTTCCTGGGTAATTATCAGCATGAAAGAGATAAGGGATTACATAGGCCTATTTTGAAAATTTAGGATTTAGTCCTGACCATTCCAGGGCATGGTGTTTCTTTCTTTTCCCTAATCACAACCCCAGGCCACCTTGATTGGTACACATTGCAAAATGGGGCCTATGGGATTCAAATTTAATTCTGGTTCAGTTACCTGGATTCTCTGGGATTGACACAGTCTTAGATCATAAGGATAATGACTGCTTGATTGAGTACACTGCCTGCTGAGTCCTTCTACAGTGGCCCATGCAGGCCAAAGTAGGAGACATAACAGTTCTAAATTTTATAAAAATGCCCTTGTCCCTCTTGCATCTAGCTCTTCAGGATGAAAGGTATAGGTGCAAATAGGGGATGTTCGGAAAATAATTATGATTGAAATGACAGAAAGAGGATATACCAATTTTGTGGCAGTGCAAATACAGCAAAAACCTAGACACCTGGGGAGGAAACATCTTAGACCATGGAATATGGGGGAAGAGAGGGGTATGGAAGATCTTTCATCTTTCAGAACTCTCTCTTTAACCTTTAAAGGAAAATGCCCTGACATAGCTATCCCAAACAACTGCAGGAGCCTTTAATAGAACTGAATGCTGGGACTGCCATCCCCTACCAAATGGGACTGACCACGATTTAATTGTTACTCCCCTTAACCTTACTAAGAAGTCTATCAGAAACAGAAGGGGGTGACTTCAGCCACCGCACATCCTAGGCAAAACACCTGTCAACACTTCAAGAAGTCTTGGATATCTTCCCCGCACCTACTGCCATTGCTCAGTCACTCCATGGGGCAGACAAATATCATCTGGTTGATGGTATGGCAAATAGGTAAGATCAGACTGACTGTCCTCAAGTGGTCACTCCAAAATAAAGAACTAGACTTAACTATTAGAACTGAACTGAGAGCCCATATTAGAGGCACTGTCAACCTGTGTCTTCCTGCCCCCTCAAACTGATGTAGGTCCCATTTAGTGAACCCAACAACTATAAAAAACACTTTCTTTCCAAGGGTACCATGTGCACCCTTAGGATTGTACTTCTTATGTAGAAGCCACGCATTAAGTTGCCTCCCTCACTAAAACAATGCGCTTTGCACCTTAGAGGTGGTTATAAAAGTGTTAAAAATCCAGTGTTTAAGGAAACATCACTTTGACCCTGGAAGGCTTTCAAATCAGTCTCAACTCACTGGCCAGGGTTGTTATGGATGACAGAACTACACTAGACACTTCCTCCTTGTGGGCCAAGATAAAGTCTATGCAATTGAGAATTAACCTTGCTGTATTTGGATTAATGCTTTAGACCAAGAGGAACAGACAATACAGAAGCTTAAGAAGAAATATACCTGGCTTTCTAAGGTAGATTCTGTTGGCTTACGGAATTTGCTTAGCTGTTTGGGTCCGGGACCTTGGACGGGCATGGTTGAGATCAACATTTTAGGTCTGTCCCATCCTACTGTTTATAGTCCTTTTGATAGAAGCCTTTATTAAATGCTTTATGAGATAATCTGGATGGATTTGGTACCAGCTCCTGTTAGTCACTTTGTAATCAGAGTGATCAACAGAGTGGCATACTCATGGGAAAATTCACATAAGCCAAGACAGTGTATAAATGAGGCATGAATATTGTTGGGAGACAATTCTTTATAGGTCTCTGACATTTCTACATGCCTCTGAGCAGAGGCATTGAAAGCTTTATTTAGAACTATCTTTTCAGAAATGTTTGTACAGCACACAGTTTTAGAAGACAGAGACAGTATCTCCTATTAGGATGGAGGATAGATTTATTTGCTGTCCAGAATAAAAGAGAGATAATGTCTCCATAAGCAAAGCCTAGGAATACTTCCTGGTAATCTCTTTATAAGGCTGGAGGGTCCCTAAGCTTGGCGTTCTTCTCCTGTGAAACAATTTACCAAGTGTGCAGGTGTCACCTGACCCTGTATTGCCCTGTGAGAATTAAGTCTTGGGGAAACTGCTGTGAGTAGTAAACTTTCTGACCCAGGAGTCTAGTGTTTTCTGCCACTGTGAAAGTGTGGCAGGCTAACCTGTTAGCTTACAAGCAGAGTGAAATCTTGACAAATATATGCATAGAGGAAAAGATATAATATCATAAAATGAAAATTCTCACCATAATTAGTAATTCAATTCTATCTCAATCAAAATCCGAACAGTATTTTTTTAGTAGAAGTCAACAGGCTAATTATCCAAGAATTTTGAAAATAACAAAGACGGAAGATTATGATGGAGTTCAGGACACACTATCCCAAAATATGGCACCTTGGCATACTTAATACATTAAACTGAAGGAGGTTTTTTTTAATGGCAGAAGCAAGAAGGTCACTGTGACCTCCTCACCTCACTACTCTTCCCTTAAACAGGTCATAAAACTCCCATGTGAAAGGTACCCTCCCAGTACTAGAAGGAAACACATTCTTACCACCAGAGACCAGGAATGTGGGGCTGAGAAGGCTGTATAAACAAAACTTGTTAAACTAACCCTTCTCTTTCTAGTTACTTCCTTACCATTTAGAAACCCCTAGCCCAAACCCCTCTGTTTTATCAATTCTTCACAAATTTATTGTTTCGTTGTCTAAAAGATTTAAAAGCTCCTTGTCCTGGTCACTTCTTTGGGTCATCGTTCTCTTGTGAAAGCTCCTAGGTACATGTTAAAATTCAATACAATGTGTATGCTTTTCTCCTGTTAATCTGTCTTTGTCAGTGAAATTTTCAGACCCAGCCAAGTACCCTAAGAGGGTCAAGGATAACTTCTTCCTGCCTTACAACTGGTATCATCAGATATAAAGACCCATTATAAAGCTATGGTAATTAAGACTGTGTGTCGTTGTCATAAAGAGAGAGAAAGAGACCAAAAGAATAAAATATAGAAGAAATTAATAAAGAAACTCCCCCATTAGATATGAAAATGTGGTATATGACAAAAATAGCAAATCAGTGAGGAAAATTCTTGGAAAAATTGGTTATCCATATAGAGAAAAACAGATCCCTGCTTGATACTTTGAAGAAAAATAAATTCCAGACAACTTAAAAACTGGAAACACAAACATCTAAAACTTTTAGAAAGAAATTATAGAAAATATCTATAGGATAGAAAAGATTTCTAAAAACAGGACACAAAAAAATAAACCATAAAAAAAAGATCGATAGAATTTACTTCACCACAACTGAACACCATCAATATTTCTAAAAACCTAAGACTTAGAGAATTTATTAGCAATGCATGTAAGCAATAAAGAAATTACGATAGAAAAATACATAATGAAAAGTCATATTATGTTTACTAAGAAAAAGACAAACAACCCAATTGAAAAAAATGAGTACATTACATAATCTGGCAATTCATAGAGAATTCAAACGGATAATAAACATAAATGGATGTACAATTTTACTAGTAATCAGAGAAATGCACAGTCTGATGCTTTTCCAAATGGTTTATTCACGGAGAAGGGAAATTCAAAGAAGGCATAGCAATGGAACGCAGAACATTTTGCACTACATTTGTAGGATTTTTTACAATTATGTATTAAGGAGATGAAGGTGAAAAAAATTACAGACAGTCCCTGACTTAACGATTTTTCGACTATGATGGTGCAAAAGCAATATGCATTCAGTAGAAACTGTGCTTCGAACTCTGAATTTTGATCTTTTCCTAGGCTAGTGATATATGGTACACTACTCTCTCATGATGCTGCCGCAGCTCCAGTAAACCACGCGATCAAGAGGGTAAACAACCAATACACTGACAATCATTCTGTTTTCACTTTCAGTATAGGATTGAATAAATTACATGAGATATACAACACTTCATTATAAAACAGGCTTTGTGTAAGATGACTTTGCCCACCTGTAGGCTAATGTAAGTGTTCTGAGTACGATTAAGGTAGGCTGGGCTAAGCTATGATGTTTGGTAGGTTAGGTGCATTCAATGTATTTCCAACTTAAGACTGGTTTATCAGGACATAACCCCATCGTAAGTCAAGGAAGACGTGAATTAGTTGAGAGTTAAAGTGAGGGGTCAAATAACAAATTTAGGTAAATGATTAATCAATAAGCCACTTTACTTAGAAAAACATTATAATAGCTCTCTTTTATTATTATTGTGTTTTTCTCTTTGATCATACCTATTAAAACACAGGAGCAAAGAATTGCTAATATGACATTCTACATTTACCTGAAGTTGATTGTAAAACTGTATGATTTTCTCTTTCTGGGTTGGCCATTGTTGTAAGCCCAATTGTCCTGTTGCAATAAATATTGCTTTCTGAAAAAAAAACACTAATTTAAAATATATTGCAAATTAAACCTTTAATATGTAATCCTACAAAATCTAAGAATGAAAACTACTACTTCCCCCTCAAAATACAATACACACAAAATTTTATGTTCACAGACCTCCAGTAGCAAATTCATAGACCGTCCTCCAATTTAAGAACTCATGCTTTTAGATGTATTTAAGAACTAGCTGTTCCCATAGCACAATTGTCTAATTATCTTACACTGAAAGAATAAAAGATTCTATATCAATGTGTAACTAATGACCATCAAGGTAGGTTTTCAATTTTATAATGATTACTCTAACGTTTCAATGTTAAGCATATTCTAAGATAGTAAGTGAAATTTACAAAATTGAAGACTTGATGTGGTTATACATTAGAACATCTCAGGAAGTAGCTACAGCTTGGAAAGACACAATATTTTAACACAGGAATTATAAGGGCAGCCATACTTCCTTCTAAAGTGGGGTTTATTTCAGTGTGGATACAATTGATAACTATGCCTACAGAAAACGGGGGATTTGTCCTTTTTCTCACCATCCTCTCCCATTCCATTTCTCACTCCTTACATTCCTATAATGAAACAAAGAAACAGCTGAAAGAGACAAAAAACTCAGCAGGACTGTACAAATGGAGAAAAAGTAGCTCCCAAACCATGGCTAACTGGAGGTAGGAAATTAGCTGAGAGGACTTTTCGAAAAGCAAGCTCTTTTAAATGGAGTTGATGAGACTGCCCACTTAATGCCTGCACTTCAAGCAGTTTTAGGTATACAGGCTAGGAATTCTTTGCTGTTAATAATACAAGCCTAGATATCTTCCTGAATACAAGCAAGAAGTCCACAGGTGTGGAATAAGGACAGACAGCATGGGAGACACAGAAGGTCAGCAGAACTGAGATAATCAAAGAAGAGAGATTCAGATAGGTCGTCCCACCTGGCTAAGGATTTTCACAAGCTCCTTACCTTGCAAGGTTTTGAAATAAAATCATAATCCTAATGTAAAGTATTGTAAGGTATGACTGTATATAACGTTCCTTGGATTCAATTGGATGATAAACTATCTGTAGCTCTTATTCTGTGATATGGTTTCAATACTTCTCAGCTAATCCTTTGGTTTCTCTGAGTTAATGACCCTCACACACATTGGACATTGTTAGAGACAGAAATGTAAATAAGTTGGATAGATTCCAACTGCCTATTTCACGCAATTCAGATGCTTGCATCTCAAATGAACAAGCAGCATAAACAGCACATCTACAGAATATTTCTTTAATAACATATATTCCTACAGGAGTATGTTATACATGACTGGTCATTGTGTAAGCCATCAAAGATACACCATTAAATAAAAGACTGGATTATTCCAAATTTAATATTAAAATCATAACTTTAAGTTATGATCTTTGGATCATTTCTATGAGCCACATATTACAATTTGGTAAGATTTTTTAAAACAGTCGACAGCTTGCATAGTTACCAATGGGAAAATTATACAAAGGGGGAAGTAGCTGAATAAACTGATATGCTTATGAAGAAAACTCTTCTATAAGCTCAGACTGCTATAAACTGACTTGTAAAACTGATGACAAGATAAATATATAATGAAGTTCAAAAGTAAAACCATTAATGTGCATGTAGAAATGTTATTAGAATGGCAATGCCATTTGTTTCAGCTGTGACTTGAAAAATGTTAAAGGTAACACTGGAAGCAGTTAAAACATATAATTGGAGAAAGGAGAGCAGGGGATTTGTAGGCACTGCCTGGGAGGGATAGAAGGATGCTTACATAAGACAAAGAAAGCAAAACTTGTCAAATGACAATTTATTTCTTTTCTTTCTGGCAAAGGGAAAATCCTCAAAATGTAAATGTAAATCTTCAAAATGTATGCAATAGCTTTGACATAAATATCCACTGTATTTCTCCTGGAAATCACACAGAGCAAAAAGGAAAAAAAATCAAATTGCATTTTCATTAAAATAAGGAAACAAAGTAAATAAACAAAACCTAAAACACATGTAAGTGATTTGAAAATAGCCACGCTTAATATTTAGCTTCAAGTTTGGACTTGCAAATTGTTGGTCTAGAAAAATCCCACTCATTTAATCATGTGAAACAAAGACTCTGACAGTATAAGTCTTTCTTGTCAGTTTAGAGAACCAAAAATAAAAGATTACACATTAAAAGGGCTAACAGAATACCAAAAGTCATAACTAAAGAATTTATAGTGAGACTAAGACTATCGAAGACAAAGTGAAAATTTTAAAAGCTTCTGGAGAGAAACAGCAGATATACTACAAAGGAACAAATATTACTGACCTTCTCAAGAGTGACCCTGGAGCAAGAGGAAAATGGAATAATATTTTTAATGTATTAAATATTTTAATGTATTAAATGAAAAGAACTTTAAACTTAGAATTTTATATCCAGCCAAACTGTCATTCAAATATGAGAACATACCAGAAATGGTCTCATGTATTAAAGTTCTCAAAAGTTTTGCCATGCAAAAACGTATTCTGAAAACACTGTTGGGGGAAGTACTTGGAAAGAGGAATAAACTGAAGTCTTCAAGAGGTAGGGAGAGAAAGTTTGATAAAATATTGTATTAATTTACAGTGTTCTAAAGTCACATGTGTGTCATGCACCTGTGTCTGTGTGTGTGTCTAAAAAAGCTAGGAAAAGAAAAAGGAAAAAATATTCCCATAACAACCAGGAACTAAAATTCTACACACCACCAACATAATAGGAGTGAGAGTATGGGGAAGACCAAAGAGTATCAAAGGGTATGCTACAGTACATGTCTTGAAAGGGAAAAGACACAGACATTGAAAAATTTCATAAATAAATAGGAACTAGTAATGATGAATGTCAGTCTTCAGGTAAGAGAAGCACCATATAGAACAAACACAAAATAAACAATGAAGAAAACTCACTCTACCCAACACAGAGTAGGAAAAGAGAGAAAACAATGAAGCAAAAAGAAATTAAGTAGATAATATAACAAATGCATTTTAAGATAACAGAATCTATAATGCATATAAAAAGTTAAAATCAATAAATACTGGGTAAAAATAGATTGTATTACAAGAAAACAAAGTCTACCAATATATCTCCTACAAGACTTATAGTTCAAACAGAGAGACACAGAAAGTCTGAAAAACAAAAGAATGGAAAAAGAAATTCTGAGGATATGAATCTCACACCAAAAAGTTGGACAACAATCTTAATATGTGACTAAATAGATCCTAAGGCAAGACAGAACATATGGGCCAAAGAGGGATATAGTATAGTGGTAAAAGAATAAGAGATATAAACATATATATACAACTTATAACTTCAACTTACATACAGCAACAATTGACAGTAGCGCAGGGAAAATAGATATATCAACAGCTGTAGTTAAGATCTTAATAACACCCCTTTCAGAAACTGATGGAACAATGGAAAACAAGCAGAGCTATCAAAATTCTGAAAAATTAATAGACTGTGTATATTACTTTATATCCAAGCAGCACAGAATACACATTATTTTAGAGCACCCATGAAGCACTTACAAAAAACCCACTCATTAGGTGACAGGAAACTTCAATAAAAGTTATCTCAAAAGGATAAATATATAAATTACAGCATATAGTCTTCAATCAAAACCAACTATAAATGAAGATTAATAATAAAAAGGATAATTTAAAATCTCATATTTGGTAACAAAATAACTTTGCTATAAAAAGAAATCATAAATTAAGAAATATTTATAACTGAACGTCAAAACACTACATGTCAAAATTTATGCTTTATGATTTAACCTATAGTGCCCTCATTTTTCTTGTCTACTGTTTTTTGACTTGAATTTCACTTTGTTTGTTAAGACTGTTACTCTATATTGTGTTTGTCTTGCAAACTTTTAGACATTCTTTTATTTTCAAATTTTACGAATTCTGCAAAGTGGAATTCAAGCCAAAAAAAGAGTACACAAGAAAAACAAGGACACTATATGTTAAAGGGTAGAATTCATAATGATGACTTATTATTAAGATTTATGTACCAAACAACATAATAACAACTATTAGAAAGCAGAAATTATAAGAATAGACAGAAACGTACTTATAGGAGACATCACTTCACTTCTCTCAGTCCAAGGTAAATCAAGTAAACTAGAATAAAGTATGGCTATAGGAGACCTACGTAACTTAATCAATAAGACAAACAAAATGGTGTTCGGAGTTTAGCTAAGCCACTCGATGGCTTTGCTGCCTGGGCATCCATTACGTTCGGCCAAATGGCCTGCAGGGGGCCTTAAACTGACACTAGGCCCGCACGCAAGTGCACGCCCCAGATAACAGCCCACAGAGTAAAAAGCACATGTACGTTCCTGATGTGACTTCCCCAAGAGCCCTTGTGATCAATAGTCTCCCCTGCCTCCCAGGGCCTTCCCCTTGTGTGCCCCTTAGATAAGACCCCTTTGGAACTTACCAAAACTCTGCTCTTTTTGGTTTGAATTGACCAATTCAGGCTTACCCTGGGAATCCCAAATCACTCCATCTATGTGCTCCAATAAAGGCATGTGACCCTGGTGCTGCCTGTCTCTCTGCCTGCACCCTGCCTTGACCTCCCATGTGGCTCCTGGAGGCAGGTGCAGTGTACTTCCTCCAGGACCTGTGAGTAACAACCTCCTCTAGTTTAATTTCTCTTGTAGTCTTTTGTTGAACTGTGGTTCACCATCTGGCACCCTGTGCTTCACTTAACAAATGTTAATTTAACAAAGTCATAACAAATGCAGATAAATGGAACTCCATGTCTTGTATTTTCAGTTGATAAGAGTTATACCCTCTTTTCATGTGTATATGGAAGATTCATAAAAATTACCTATATCTTAAGCCATAAAAATGTAAATTAAATTCCTAAGGATAAATAATAAAGACAACAGTCTCTGATCATAATGCAATAAGACTAAAAATTAATAACAAAAACAGAAAATAAAAAGGTCTCTTACCTGGAAATTAAAAACATGAAAAACCTCTGTCTGAAAAGAACACTTAGGAAAAAAAGGAAGTACTAACTACTGAATTTCTGGAAAACAATGATTACAAAAAACCTACACATCTGAACTTACAGCATATGCAACTAAAGCAGTGCTTAGAGAAAGTTTTATAACTTATAATTCTCATACACTTATATGAGTAAGTAAAAAGAAATAAACTAAATGAACTAGACATCTTATTCAAAAAGCTGGACAAAGAATAACAATATAAAACCCAGAGGAATAAGGAAAGATATTAAAAATATTAATATGGATATTAAAGAGTTGGAAATAGAAAAAGATGTATTAAATAAATAAAAGGCTTGTTCTTTGAGAAAAAAATAACAGATAAACTTCTAGGTAAAACGAAGAAAACTCAAATTAAGAACATAAAGAAAGACTGGAAAAATAACCTCAGAAACAGGAAATTGAAAGAATTATACGGTAGTGGCTTGTTCAAATCCATACTAATACATTTTAAAACTTGAATGAAATGAGAATATTGCCTAATTTAACAAAAATGACCCTGGAAGAGATACAAACTCTAAATAAACTAGAACTGTGAAAGAGCTGCCCTGTCATAAAATTCCTGGTCCAGATGGTTTTCAAGGGAAATTCTTCCAAATCTTCCTACATCACCTAATGAATGTCTTTTTTTGGTAACTGCTTCATGTGTGCTCAAAAATAATATGTATTCTGTGCTTGTTGGGTATAAACTTACATACATAGCCTATTAATTGTATTTAAAGAACAGATAATTATGAAGCTGTTTAAACTATACTTTCTAAAATAAATAAAAAACAGTGTTTTAAAAATTGGGTAGGGTCCTAGGGAAAGGAATCAATAGGTTTAATGGCCTGACACCTGATAAAGGCCTAGGAAGAGCCAGAAAACAGGGAGAAATTCAGAATGCAAACAAGATGGAGGAGAGGAATGGATGGAGGAAGGAAAAAGGATAGGATATATTGGAAAGATAACCTAGTCTGGCTAGATTGTAAAAGGCATTACATGCCAAGATAATTAATTTGGGTCTTGTACTATGGGCAACACTGATCCAATAGTGGCTTTGTTGATGTGTTCAAACATATGTCTTAGAAAAGCAACACTGGTGGCCATATGGCAACATACTAGAATGCAGAGTGACAGGAGGCTATAAATAGTAACAAGAGATCTCACTAGACTAAGGCAACGACTGTAAAGTTGTACATATAAGATAAAAAATAAAGGGCTCTATAATTATGTAATTTTAATATCACAAAATATTTACATTTTAAAGTCTTTTTTCAAATTCTGATCTAACTGGATTCTCAAAGCACTTGTTTAAAATAGGAAGAGTAGACATTATCATTCCCATTTGAAAGATGAGAAAATTGAGGAACAAAATATGTAACAGCCTTCCCTGCCTAAAGGCACACAGTTCATTCTTCTTTCCATCAGGCCATGATGCAATGAAAGCTCTTTTTGTTCCCCCAAGGGAAAAATCTATCTCCAAGTATTTTAATCCCCTCAATTATAAATAGAGTATTTCAGGGAGAAACGTTAACACTTTAAATCCACATCTAGTTTCTTACGTTAATTGATATTCTACATCTAAATCATTTGTGATGATTTTTAAAGGTCTTATTACCTCCAATGCAATTTGATTTACTTTTGAAACTGTTGCTCCAGGAAAAACATCTCCTATAATCTTTTCAAAAAGTGGCACATCTTCAGGAAGAAATTTTGATAAACTACCTTCTCTCACAGTTTCAATAATGATCAGAGTTTCATCTGTTTCAGAAAGATTGTCACTGGTGTTACTTTAATGGTAGAAGAAAACAAACATAAAGAACAAGTTAGCAAGTATGCTTTGCTGACATTAAAGACAATTAATATTCTTTTTCAGTTGTGGCCATCTCAATATCCTTTCCTCCTCTCCCTCACTGCAAAGCAGCTATGTGGTTAGGGTGAGGTTAATCTGGCCCCCAGCTCCAGGGATGGGCCCTGACTGGTCTAGAACAATCAGGGTGATGCCATTCCCCAGTCACTAACTCAGGGATGGGTACTGGATCGGTAAGGTTTTTTAGTTCCAAACAACAGAAACGAAGTCAGGCTAATACAAAATGAAAAATTACATAATGATTTATTATAAATCTCTAGGAGAGAAGAAGCCTTGCAGGCCATGCAGCTGGGAACCATGGCCAAAATTGCGCTACAGAACTAGTCCTGTGAAGACATGACTGCCATCATCAATAGGTCCACAGAGCAGGGCCTGTTGCACCAATACCACTGATGCTGGCACTAGAACTCCAGCTGCCCCTGCTATTTCTGGTCACTGGCTACTTCTACTGCCACTGCTCTCACTCTTGCCAGAATGGACTCTGTGTATATCCTATTTCCTTTCTCACTAGCTTCAGGTTCAGACTCTAGGGGACTTATCTCTGATTTGCCAAGGTCGTACACCCAAGCCATAGTTACAAGGGAGTTTGAGAAAGCAAGTATGTGGCATAACAAATAGTTATTAAAGGAATACAACTCTAGTCAATCAGTGTGTGGCAGTCACTTGGACACAGGGGTTCAGTGGTAGACAAATGACATGTCCATTTAGAGTGCTTTGGGATTTCAGGTCAATGGTATGGATAGCTCCAGTTATTATTAGAAGGCATCTGCCACCAAAAAGGAAGCCAGCCCAAAGATGATAAGCCAGCACACGGAGGGCTGCAGTGCTGAGAATATCTCAGAAAAATAAAACTGAAACCCTAATCAAAGTAGTCATACCCTGATCACCTCCAGATATTCTGATTGGGTGAAACAGCAAATTCTCCCTACTGTTTTAGCAAACTTCAGTTTTCTGTTAATTGTAACAAAAGCCTCCTGATATAATGTTATCATACAGTATACTTATTGCCCCATAGTAACAATCCTTCATATATTAAACACTTCAGCATACATTTTTATATAGTAAACGTAATCAAAAGGGTGAAACAGTAGCTACATGTGGTACGATAGGATTTTAGCGATGGAAAGAAAGGAAAGTTTTCCCTGCAAAAGTGTCCCTCCCGTCCTCTTGTCTCCTGATGTCTGAAATTCTTCATTAGGATGGTGATGCTTTTTAAGTCTTTGGTTTATAAGAAAAACAGCTAACAGTTAACATTTATTGAGTACTTTTTTAGGCACTTTGCTTAATTCTTTATTTCATTAATCTTTTCAACAATCTAAGAAGTAGGAAGAGTGATACTCAGAAAAATTAAATAACATGCCCAATGTCATATAGCTGGTAAGTGTCTGAACTAGGACTCAATGAGGTCTCTCTGACTTTCAGGCCATTCTTATAATCACTCCACTATTATGATAGGAGCCCCATACTGGGATGGTATTGATATCAGTCATTTACGTTTCCCTGTCAATACGTCTTTGAGTCTTTCTGCTGAGGATGTTTTGGTAGAGAGAGGGCAAGAGTCCACTTGAAGTCAAAGTGAGGGGGCCACCCAGAGAGAGAAAGGGTCCCAGATTTCACTGCTGGGATTCTAGGGAATATCCTTGACTTTTTCACATTTTTTCCCCAACATAGATCTTGCTTTACATTACGGGAAGATGAAAAAGAAAAAAATAGGGATGACAAGTATGTCTGGTTGGGGATTAAGTATTAGATATAGATAGAGATAATAGCTTATATAAAATAATATAATATTGTTAACATACCTTGTTATCAGATATAAAGATAACACTTCACTAAAATTCTACAAAAGAAAAATTTGGGGGATGGCATCTGAGATCACCATGGGGTCTACCTTTTACAATTTAAGGAAAAAAAAGAAAGTTCTAATGTCAACTAAAATTCAAGAAAAGGATAGCTAAATGTAACCTTTTTTTACCCATTATGATTGCCATCATGATACCAGTTCTTTGAAATTACTAGTTAAGATTTACTTTGTGAACCAGTACTGTGGTAAGTTTTATAAATGTTTCAAGTGTATACTTGAAGAGATGTTAATTCTTGAGTTGCTGACAAAGCAAATCTTTCCTACCAAGGGGATCCTAAGACTCCAGATGTTGGATAGTCTATTTTCTAAACAAAAGGGAAGATTTGGAAAATTCCTTTAAGGGAAAGACAGAAAGCTGCCTGTAGGCAGAAAAAAATGCCCCCACAAGATATATTCACTTCCTAATCCCAGGAAGCTGTGAATATTATCTGATACGGCAAAAGACGTAATTGAGTTAAAAATCTTGAGAGTAGTTTATCCTCGAGCATCCAGATCTAAATGCAGTCACATGTTCCTAACAAGTGAGAGGCGGAGAGACACAGACATGCAGAGGACAAGGTGGTGTGAAGATGAAGGCAGAGATCAGAGTGATGTGACCTTAAGCCAAGGAATGGTGGCAACCACCAGAAGCTGGAAGGAGAAAGGAATGGAATCTCTCTAAGCGCCTCTGGAGGGAGAGTGGCTCTACCCACAACCTTGATTTCAGACTCCTGGCTTGAGGTACCATGAGCAAATACATTTCTGTTGTTTTAAGACATCAAGTTTGTAGTAAATTGTTATGGCAGCCCTACAGAACTGTCTTTTACTATTTTTTAAATGTAAACATCTTGAAATTCCACTTGTGGGTTAGAGTTAGGCTCCATCAACATGATCTAGAAAGAGAAGGCAGAAAAAAGGGAAGGTTGAATTACATGCATAAAGAAATGAAAGACATTTGTAGTATTCTTACGTGCCTCAGAGACAGTCAGAAGCCTTAAGAAGAATGGGGTAGAGTAGAAGGAGAGGAAGGGACAGAGAAGGAATGAGGAAAGAGGCAAAAAGAATTAAAATTTTGGGTGGCAGGAAGGGCTAACGGACTTCGTAAAAGCAGAATTGTCTAATACTAATTTTTAAATGGTTTGCTGTGCTTCATCTGATAAAAGAATCCCCCAAATTACTTCACAATATAGTCAACTCCACACAAGCACAGCGTTTACGTGGTGCTTTGGGGGAATCAAAGAAGTGGGGCTGTCACACGTGTGCAAGCACAGAGACAGGAGATGGACTGAGAGTACACCGGGAACACGAACTCCGATCCAGGGCGCCTGTGAGAACTTTCAGTTTTCTGTGATTTGAAGAAAACTAACCAGGGACTTTGGAAGGAGAACAGTACCACTTTCACTGAAATATTTATTCATACAAAGAACTAGGTGACTATAAGAAAGACTGGAGGACCCAAGGACATCAGGGAGCTGATGCTTGGTACTATTTATTTTTAATTTCTTAAAATTATAAAACTGAAAAAAAGACACCTATTTACATGGTATCAATATTAGGTCATTTTGCAATATATGCCTCACTTCTTTTATTTTTATTTTTGGGAAATAAAATACTAATTACACTAGAGCTAAAGCCCTTTCTCTTACTCTTTTCCCCTCTTATGCAACATTTTGTACTTTTTACAACATATAGATATAATATTTACTGTTTAAAAAATTCACATAAATGGCATATTGACATACCCTTTTGCAACATATCCACCATGTTTCCTCATTTAAATTTTAACAGGTAATACATGAATACAGCCCAAATCAAACCAATAGAAATAGGCATACCCCTTACCAATAACGAAAAAGAATGCCTGCTTCTCTATAGCCTCACCAACAAAGCTGCACCCAACTTTGATATTTTTGCCCACAAAGTAAGTGAAAAACAGTATTTCAGTTTAATTTTAAGGTGTATTTCTCTCATTTTTGAGGAGGGTTGAGTGTATTTTCATAACCTTAAAGGACTTTTATGTTTCTTCTTTTTTTTTTTAAGATTTTTTTTCCTATGTTTCTTTTTCTGAGAACCATCTGTTGATGTCCTTTGCCCATTTTCTATATGATATTTTTTCCCCCCAATTTTCTAGGAAATCTTTATATATCATGAGGGTGAGCTATTCACATGAGTCACAACTATCTTTTTTCCTAGTTTGTCATTTGTCTTTTGGCTTCGTGATAAGTATTTTTCGACCATTATATATCTTTCTTTTATGGCTTCTGGATTTTGAGCCTTCGTTTTAAATGTGTTCTGTAGTCCAAGGATATAAAGGGCATTTTGTTTCTTCAAATACTTTCATGTTTTAAATTTCTTATATTTAAAATCTTTGATACTTTTTGATCCTTTCAGGGTTTATCCCAGCAAATAATGTTGAATCCAGATGGCTGTTTAGTTTTCCCAACACCATTCATTAAAAAGTCTGTTCTTGCCTCCTGATTTATGATATACTAAATGCCCAATGCATATAGTCTTATTTCTGGACTTTCTATTCTGTTCCAACTGCTCATCTTTCTATGCATGAGCCAGTACCACAATGTTTTAATTATTGAAACTTTATAATATGTCTTAATACCTAAAGGGATATTTCTCCTTAATTGCTCTTGTTTTCAATATCCTTCTAGCTAGTCTTAATCATTAGCTAGTCTTAAATGTGAACTTTAGGATCAGCTTGCCTGAAAAACAAACAATATCTTTTGGTATTTTTACTGGGATGCATTTCCATTCATAGATTAACATTTAGAGCATTTAAATATTCATGGTGTTAAGTCCCTTAAGATGTTATGAAACTAAGTATGTGGTGTATTATCTCATTTACTCATGTTTTCACTTGTCTTCCAGTTGTGTGTTAATGTTTTCTTCACATGGGTTTTACACATTTCTCATATAGGCATATTCATATGGGTTTCATATTTCTCATTAAGTTATTGCTCTTCTACATGGAGTCTTTTATTCCAGTATATCTTTTATTATGTAAAGGTAAGGCACATTTTTTTAAAGACTAGGCCGTTTTGGGGAAAGGTATCCAGAGATTTTGTGCATTTTTTTCTTCGTCTTCTTTCATATTTGTAATAACCTCTACCATATTACACTGCACCACTCTGGGAGCTTCCTATTTTATCTCGTCATGATTACTTAAAATTTTACAAATTATTTTCCCGGTGTTGTATAACTCCCTTTGACCTAACATTCAATTCAAAATTCAACTGACCATTTAAACTCCAGTCTCTTCTTTCCAGCCATTATTAAAATTGTCTTCATAGACCTCAGGCCAAAATCATAATGATCCTATCAAACATTAAAATATTTGAGTTATTGTTTCTGAGTAAAACAATGGAAAAATTTGCAGATAAATGCATATAGTTAAATCACTAATCATCTATGCTACAAAGAGAAACAGTGATACGAATTCAAGAAACCCTCAACTCTGTTTCTAATGCTCTCCCTTCTCTGCCAAACTGGTTCTCCTAACAGTCTCCTTCTTAAAAGGAAGATTAACAAGTACAGTCACAGGTTACTTAACGAGAGGGATGCATTCTGAGTAATGTGTCATTGGGTGATTTCATCATTTTGCAAACATGACAGAATGAGTGCACTTTCACAAACCCAGATGGTACAGCCTACTACACACCTAGGCTATATGGTACTAACCTTATGGGACTACCGTCATATATGTGGTCCGTCATTGACTGAACGTTATGGGGCGCATGACTGTATTAAAGGTGTTAAAAACTATCAGTATCTGAATTAAATTTTCACTGAGGAGAGATTGAAAAATATTGTTAAGAGGAATACTTTGGAGATAATGCAGTTAGCTATCCAAACCATTTTGGGTTATAAACAAATACTCATTAAGCTGGCATATCCTTGAACAATAATTTTCAAAGTGTGGTACTCAGATCAGCAACATTAGGAAAACTTCAGAACTTATTAAAAATGAAAATTCTTGAGCACCACCCCAGATAATTAGAAAGTTGGCATAAGGTCGAGCAATCTGTGTTTTAACAAGTCCTCCAAATTATTTTGATGCACAATAAAGTTTGAGAACCACTGCTCTAGATGTTAACTTCCTTGTATGGAGAAAGTAGTCTGCAATTAAAATAAAAGACACTTGACTACTCTCTCCAGATCTCAGAGAAAAGGCATGGAACCTTGACTGACTTTACACAGGGCCTTACACCCAAATCGGTGCATGGACTTGATGTGCTGATAGGAATTCTAACTTCATTATTTTCCTAGTCATTCCTGGAACAATACCAGAAAAGTTTTATATAATCACGTTTATTTTGAGAAAAACAGTTCATTACCTGTTGTGAGAGCTGTTTGCTAGCTAATTCTAAAAGGCTAACTAGCTTTCCAGAGAGTGCTTTTGCAGATTTGAAACCAACCGAAAACAGCATTATTTCAGCAATCATCTGATAATGGGGAGCCATCATTGCCACTGGTCGAAATAGAGATTTTAAGTTATCTGGGAGTTCTACTCGATCCTTGTATCTTAAGAAGACAAGAAAAACAAAAACAAAAAAAACCACTTTTCAGTTTTTCAAATGAGGAAGCACATAGTATAACTTTCTCCCAAATAATTCTATTGGCTTTCTATGTGACCCTTATCTGAAAATGAGTTTACAAAATGGTTTCTGTTGTACTTTTCATCTCACAGTGCTTCCTAGTTTATGATCTTTTCTTCCTGTGCCTCCTCCCACAATTCACCTCACATCAGTTCCCTCCAATTCCCTGGACCATCACAACATTCCATCACGAGATATTTATTGAGCTGCCCAGCCTCCACTGCCTGTAACCACCATTCTTATTATTTCTGCTATTCTCATCAGCTTTTCTGTCTGTATCTGATTTGTGACAATCTGTCGACCTTTGCTTTTCTCTCTGGCTATTTATGAAGTGAAAATGTCCCTTGGTCAGAGCTTAATGTGAGATCATCCATATGGATAAGTGCAGAGTTGTAGCTGTTGAGAGATGGTGTGGGTAGTTAAGGAGTTAGGAGCGGGTGGTGGAGGGTGAATGATAGAGATACACGTCAGACAACTCCGTCTATGGATACAATTTAAGAAAAAGATTTTGGCCTGTCTCTACTTCTACCCAGATTAACTGATACTTACCCAGGATTCATGGTGGCAAATATTGCACAGGACATATTAATACGAACTTCTTTTCCTTCCAGTACAAACCTACAAGACATTACAGTATTCATCATTAAGAGAACTATTTTCTCTAGGGCCACAGTGTGTTAAAACTACAAATGAGTTTGGAAATTTTCCTAACGTTGTGTTACATTTCAATCCAAACAGAGCATGCTGGAAAAAAGACAACGGTAACACGGGAAAAAGAGGCTCATCTTGAGCCAAAGTTGTGCGCCCTGCTGGGATCCATATTTATTTGATCACGTCTGAAGGCGTCTGGAAAGTTTTGTGGGGCCTGAGGGTGGAAGGTACCCTCTGAATGAACTGACTCACACGGGGAGAACGTCCTGAGGGGACCTGGGGGCTTGGAGCTCCACCTGGACGACACGGTGGCGTGCAGGACAGCCACAGCACAGAGTTCCTGCTTTAGCATGGAAACAGCCTGCCCTTCACCCCCAATTAAATAATCTGGGCAACATTGTGAAATGGACCCCTTGGCAGGACATCAGCATCCTGTCGTCAGCACCGGTGGTAGACAATGCAGGGAAATCCTCCAGTGACTTCATGACGACTGAGACCAAGAGGCTGGTCAAACAGGAAAGGAAGAACAACTGGGACACGACTGAGGAAAACTGAGACCCGGTGAACAACTGGTGAAATGGGGCTTATGTGACCCCCACTTACATCCACAAACTTGTGGGGCCTCAAAACAGTGGCTCGAGCAGTTTGAACAAAACCCTGAGAGGAAGGCCAGAGTGAGCGTCCATTAGCTTGAGTTAGAAATAGTAGATTGCAATAGAAATTTTAAATCCACAAATCCAATTATGCTCATAAAGTAAATCATGTAAGTACCTGACTTTATCTGAGGAGAAAAAATTTTTGCTTGAATTAGTAAATATTAGTAATCCTAACATACAAATACTGTTATTACAGGACTTTTCAGCAAAAGTATATCAATTCAGAGAAACGGAAGAAGAGCGGGCTTCAGGTGTGTGGCCGGTATAATTTTGCTTTTTTAAAGATGTAGAATTACAGAAAGAAACTTGGTTTCTTCAAATATCATAAGATGAAAAGGGACTAAGGGAATTTAAACTCAAAAGGAAAAGTCATTAGGACAGAGGTGCATTATTGTCGTGGGAGCTCAGCAGCGCGTCCCAAGTCCCAAGCTGGGGCGGGTTTGGAGGCCGCCAGGGTGGCATCAAAGGTCGTTATATATTTTCTCCTTATTCTCCAAGCAAAGGAAACATTCAAGACAAGTGCCATTCCTTTCGGTTTCTGCTTACAAACTAAACCCCAAACCCAAACACCTACTGTAGGGAAAACCCGTAACAATACAGCAGCAAACGCAAGCGCCGACGGGCTCCGCGGCCGCAGCTACCTGACGGAATAGCTGTCCTTCGCGGCCTTAATGGCCAGGATCTGCGAGGCCACCACGGAGAGAACTCCCGCCTCAGGCCGACTGAAGTCTGCGAAACAACACCACGCTCCCGACTGAACTATTCCAAAGAAGAATTTTCCCATTATCTTAAAAAAAAGAAAAGTGGTTACTGAAGTTATTACATAGGTGAAAAATTTTACTGGGAGATTAATGTCTGCACGTTCTTCCCATTTTACCCAAACCAAGCCACACAGTTCGCACGGGCCGCCCCCACGCAGCTCGTGGAGCCCAAGCCAGCTGCCGCCCAGCCTCCCAGAGTCGCCGCCTACGCTGCACGCGCCCTGTAAAAACCCTGACACGCAGCCGCGAACTCGGAGCTGCCCAGCGGCCTCTGCGTCCGCACGGCCAGCACGCCCCGGCCTCGTCCCTCAGAGCCGCGGGGGCCTGGACTCTTCACGACAGTTTTCCGGCACATGGTCGTAAAGTGTCTGAGGGCAGGGCTCCTTGGCGTGGGTCAGGCGCAGACTTGCGGGTGTGTGGGGGGCTGGGAGTAAGAGCCCAGTTTCATCCGAGAGGGGCGTTCGGGCCCGGACTGGAGCGGGCCCGCTAGAGTACGCGGCTGCTGCCCAGCTCCTGCTGTTTGCGATGGTGCAGGCCCAGCATGGCCTGTCGTGTGAGGCTGAAAGTCTGGGTTGAAATCTGTTGATTTGTAAATGTTAGCAGCTAAAACAGAACAAAACAGACGCACTGTCCGATCAAACAGCGCCGTGCACTGAGCACGGGTGGAGGCTGCCTGAGCTCCTGAGGCCTCCGCTCGGCGTGGCCGCGGACCCGGAGGGGATGAGAGGCCCTCAGGCCCGGGAGGATTCGGGAGGTGGTTCCTCCCACTGGCTGCAGGAACCCGATCTTGTCTTTATTTAAAAGTTTGATATTTTGTTTATCATGGGTTTCTTGGCATTAATTTTGATTCAAAAAGATGTTGCATTAAAGTATTATTTATCTGATTACTAGGTTTTTTGGCCCCTCCTTTAAGTTTTGCTCAGCAGGCAAGGGTCTCACTCAGCTCAGCCTCGTCCCGGCCCCGCTGCCCCCACTGGGAGGTAGTTTCCAGGGAGGGGACAAGAGACTCGGTTCGGTAAGTGTGGTGAGAACTATAATTCACTCAGCTTATTTATGTTTATTGATATTTTTAATGTGTTACGTGAGCACAGATTGGAAATGCAGGAAGTCAGAGGTAATGTGCTTTGAACTGCAAAGTAAAGTGATGCCAATAAAATGTAAAAGACTCGGACTCAATGTGCAAAACCTTATCAATTGAAATGTTCTGAAACTTCAAGTAAATTTGTGACGGGCACAGAGGTACATGAAGTTTTCATAAATATATTTCAAAATGTTATGACATATGTTTTAGTGTGTCAGCAAGACAAAATAAGGCTAACACAAATTATAATCATCTACATAAACTGACTCAAATTTTTGTGTTCATTCTAATAGCCTCATTATTCTTAATGATTACCTTTTCAGTAAATAAAAGTATAGAGTTAGAACTTATGAAATAAATGTATATTAATAATGCAGTACTCTTATTTTTTTTAATATATTCATACTCCGCATCAGATTTTGTGCAGAAAGAGCCCTTTGTCAAAAAGTTTGAAAACCACTGTCTTAAGAAATAGATTAGTAATAAAAGCAAACTGTATGATGTCTTAAGTTTCTATTACATTCTAAGTTTCTATTCAATTAGTTTAAAAGAATTAATAGCATTTATAATTCTATTAATATCTTATATAGTTATATAACTATATTTAATATAGATCTTATAGTTCTATTAATGCTTAATATCTAAGATAAATTTTTTCTAGTTCTTTCAATCTTCAATGAATTATTTCTTTTATGTGTATAGTATTTTTCCTGGGTATATATGAATAAGCTTTACCTTACAATCCAAGTCGTGAAAACATTTGAAGACCACACAATGTTTGCCTAAGGACTGGAAAAAAATATTATTTTAATATATATCTTGAAATATGACACAAAATACTAATGTTAAATCTTCCAGAGTAATAGAAAAAAAGTCTTTATTTTATGTTTTGAAGATTAGCCCTGAGCTAAACTTCTGCTGCCAATCATCCTCTTTTTGCTGAGGAAGACTGGCACTGAGCTAACATCCGTACCCATCTTCCTCTGCTTTATATGTGGGATGCCTACCACAGCATGGCTTAGCAAGTAGTGCCACGTCTGCACCCAAATCCAAACCAGCGAACCCAGGCCGCCGAAGTGGAACATGTGAACTTAACCACTGCACCACCAGGCCGGCTTCAAATGTCTTTATTCTTTTGAGAAAACTTATGCAATATAAAGATGAATTACATACCAAGTTTAGAAATTCAGGAAACTCTATGTAGTATAAAGGCACATATATTGTTATAGTTTAGATGGGGGTATGTAGCGCATTAAGGTCATGTTTTTAAACACATCAGCAAATAAAAAACTAAGAAAAAAGCATTCCAGTGATGTTTTCATCAGTTACTTCTCTCTCTGTGTGTGTCTCTCTCTTACACACACACACTGCTGTTAATCACAAAGACTAGGCAAAAGTCTGTGTATGGCACTCAAAATAAATGAATCACCCCTACAAGAAGGGGACGAGGGACAGAACTATCATTCACATGTCAGTCAGCTATTACAGTGGTACTCCAAATAAATGGAAAGCATATGTTGGCTTATATTGTGTGCTGAGATCCCAAGTCCCAGCACACAATCGACATTCAAAACTTAGTTGATGAATTGTATGAATTAATGAATGTGCTAATATGTTTATTAAATGTTATGAACATCTTAACAGCAAGAATGATGTAAATTTAAGGTACTGTTAAAGTTTGTGTGACTAAAAAAAACGTTTTTATTCTGGATATAGAAACCACTTACTTTTGCTAGGTCTTTGACACTCTCCGTTTTTCCCGTACCAGTTGGACCAGTAGGGCAGCCTCCTAGATTCAGCTTCAGTGCTCCAGTGAGAGTCAGCCAGCATCTGTCAGTGAGAGGTGTAACAGCCAATCGTGGAGTACAGCCCAAGTACTCGTAGCCATAGGTAAAGCTGGCATCTCCTTGAGATACATAGCACAACTTTTGTTTTTCATCCCATTTATATTGCAAATGCCTGAAAACAATGATTTAAAGTTCATATTATTTGGGAAAAATTAGTTTTAGTTTTTTTTCACATGGAGAAACATAAACATTAAAAAGGGAATGTTGATTTAAAAATATAGAAATAAAAAACGAAAATCAAATGAAAAGAGTGATGGATAATTCATCAATGACTATATTAGACATGAAATACTAGAACTCAGAAGACTACAAACATGAGCATTCTTCCTTCTGAGGAAAATGGCCCTGCTGAATCTTGCTGCTTTTGTGAGATGTTAGCATAAATGGAGGATTTATATAAGAATCATCCTTATGAAGTTTATTATGGTTTCCAATAAAAATGTGGTTTAAGACATTGCTTATTATAACCAGGATCCTTACTATGTGGGTAGTTGAGAGAAATGCTATTTGTTCTAAGTATCAAAAAAAATTGTACTTTGGGGGAATAGATTGCATTTATCTTATGAACACTGTGAGTTGTGTAGCTAAGCATAAATTTTCTCCTCTATAAGGCTGTGAGTTAAATTTCTGATCTGTTTATAACCTTTACAGGATGCAGTCTCTTTTCCCCCAGTTGTATTGAGATATTGACATAGCATTGTATTAGTTTGAGGTGCACAACATAATAATTTGATATGTGTATGTTTTGCAAAATGATCACCACAGTAAGTTAACATCCATGATCTTACATAGTAACAAATTTTTTTCTTTAGATGAGATCTTTTAACATCTACTCTCTTAGCGGCTTTCAAATATACAATAGAGTATTGTTAACTGTAGTCACCATGCTGTAAATTATATCCCCAGAACTTATTTTTCTTGTAACTGGAAATTTGTACCCTTGACCACCTTCACTCATTACCTGCACCCTCCACCCCCCACCTCTGGCAACCCCCAATCTGTTCTCTGTTTCTATGAGTTTGTTTTTTTAGATTTCACATATAAGTGAAATTATACAGTATTTGCCTTTCTTTGTCTGACTTATTTCACTTAGCATAATTCCATCAAGGTCCATCCATGTAACAAATGGCAGGATTTCTTTCTTTTTTAATGGCTGAATGATATTCCATTCTACACATGTACTACATTTTCTTTATCCATTCATCAGTTGATGGATGTCTTGGCTATTATAGATAATGCTGCGATGAACCTGGGGGTACAAATATCTTTTTGAGATAGTGATTTCGTTTCTTTAGGATACATACCCAGAAGTGGAATTGCTGCATCATATGGTAGTTCTGTTTTTAATTTTATGAGAAACTGCCATACATTTTCCACAGTGGCTGCACCAAATTATATTTCCACTAAAAGTGCACCAGGGTTCCCTTTTCTCCATATCCTTGCCAGAACTTATCTCTTGTCTTTTTGATGACGACCATTCTAACAGTGTGAAGTGACACCTCATTGTGCTTTTGGTTTGCATTTCCCTGATGATTAGTGATGTTAAACACCTTTTCATGTACCTAGTGGCCATTTGTATGTCTTTTTGGAAAAATGTCTATTCAATTCCTTTGCCCATCTTTTAATCAGATTGTTTGTATTTTGCTATTGAGTTGTATGAGTTCTTTATATATTTTGGATATTAACCCCTTATTAGATATATGATTTGCAAATATTTTCACCCATTCAGTAGATTGCCTTTTCATTTTGTTGATGGTTTTCTTTTCTGTGCAGCAGCTTTTTAGTTTGATGTAGTCCCTCTTGTTTTTTTTTTTTTGTTCCCTTTACTTTTGGTTCAAATCCAAAAGATCATTGCCAAGACTGATGTCAAAGAGTTTACTGCCTATGTTTTCCTCTATGAGTTTTATGATTTTAAATCTTATGTTCACATCTTTAATCCATTTTGAGTTAATTTTTGTGGTTATTTTTTATTTTTTTGCTGAGGAAGATTTGCCCTGAGCTAACATCTATTGCCAATCTTCCTCTTTTTGCTGAAGGAAGATTTTCCCTGAGCTAACATCTGTGCCAGTCTTCCTCTATTTTTTATGTGGGTCACCACCAAAGCATGGCTGCCGACAGGTGGTGTAGGTCTGGGCCCAGGAACTGAACCTGGGCTGCTTAAGTGGGGCATGCTGAACTTAACCACTAGGCCATAGGGCCAGCCCTAATCCATTTTGATTTAATTTTTGCATATGGTGTAAGATAGTGGTACAGTTTCATTCTTTACATATTGCTGCCTAGTTTTCCCAGCACCATTTATTGAAGAGACTATCCTTTCCCCATTGCATATTCTTGGCTGTTTTTTTTATACATTGATTAACCATATATGTATGGCTTTATTTCTGGGCTGTCTGTTCTGTTACGTTGATTTATGTGTCTGTTTTTATCATACCGTTTTGATTACTATAACTTTGTAATATAGTTTGAAAGCAGGAAGTGTGATGCCTCCAGCTTTTTTCTTCTCTCTCAAGACTTTTTTGGTTATTCAAGGTCTTTTGTGGTTCCATACAAATTTTAGGATTTTTTTTCTATTTCTGTGAAAAATGTCATTGGAATTTTGATAGAGATTGCATTGAATCTATAGATTGCTTTGGGTAGTATGGACATTTTAACAATAGAAATTCTTCTAATCCTTGAGCATGGAATATCTTTCCATTTATTTGTCTTCTTCAATTTCTTTAATCAGTGTGTCATAGTTTTCATTGTACAGATCTTTCACTATCTTGGTTAAATTTATTCCTATGAATTGTATTCTTTTTGATGCAATTGTAAATGGGATTGTTTTCTTAATTTCTCTTTCTGATACTTTGTTGTAAGTGTACAGAAATGCAACTGATTTTTGTACATTGTTTTGGATTCTACAACTTTACTGAATTCCTTTATTAGTACTAAGAGTTTTTTGGTGGAGTTTTTATGGTTTTCTATATATAGTAGCATGTTATCTGCAAATAGGGACAGTTTTACTTCTTCCTTTCCGATTTGGATGCCTTTTATTTCTTTTCCTTACTTAACTGCAGTAACTAGGATTTTATGTTGAGTAAAAGTGGTGAGAGTGGGAATCCTTGTCTTGTTCCTGATTTTAGAGAAAAAGCTTCTGCTTTTCACCATTGAGTAGGATGTTAGCTGTGGGCTTGTCATATATCACCTTTTTTATGTTGCGGTACCTTCCCTCTCTACCCAGTTTGTTGAGCATTTTTATCATGGATGGATGTTGAGTTCTGTCAAATTTGTTTCTGTATCTATTGAGATGATCACATGGTTTTTATACTTCATTTTGTTAATGTGGTCTATCACATTGATTTATTTGTGAATGTTCCTCCATCCTTGCATTCCTGGCATAAAGTCCACTTGATCACGGTGTATGATCCTTTTAATGTACTGTTGAATTTGGTTCACTAATATTTTGTTGAAGATTTTTGCATTTATATTCATTAGGGATGTTGGCCTGTAATTTTTTTTCTTGTAGTGTCCTTGTCTAGTTTTGCTATCAGGGTAATGCTGGCCTCATAATTTAAGTTTGGAAGTGTTCCCTACTCTTCTATTTTTTGGAAGAGTTTGAGGAGGATTTGTATTAATTCTTTAAATGTTTGGTAGAATTCACCAGTTAAGCCATGTGGTCCTGGACTTTTATTTGTTGGGAGGTTTTGATTATAGATTCACTCTCCTTACTAATAATTGGTCTGTTCAGATTTTCTCTCTCTTTATGGTTCAGTTGTGGTAGGTTATATGTTTCTAGGAATTTATTTCTTTTAGGTTGTCCAATTAGTTGGCATATAATTGTTCATAGTCTCTTGTGATTCTTTGTATTTCTGTGATAACAGTTGTTATGTCTCCTCTTTTTTTGTCTGATTTTATCTGAGTTCTCTCTTCTTTTCTTTGTAAGTCTAGTTAAAGGTTTATTTTATTTTTTCAAAATATCTGTTCTTAGTTTCCTTGATCTTTCCTATCATCTTTTTAGTCTTTATTTCATTGATTTCTGCACTGATCATCATTTTCTTCCTTCTACTAACTTTTGGCTTTTTTCTTTTTAGCTTTAAGTTTATTCTTCATTTAACTTTTAAAATACAACTATAGTTGAGTATTCTTCTTGTTTTAGTTCCTCGAGGTGTAAACTTTGGTTGTTTATTTGAGCTTTCCTTTTTTTTTTTTTTTGAGCCTATCATTTCCTTGCTATTTTTCTTTTTTAAAGATTGGCACCTGAGCTAACAACTGTTGCCAATCTTTTTTTTTTTTTTTTTCTGCTTTATCTCCCCAAATACCCCCGGTACATAGTTGTATATCTTAGTTGCAGGTCCTTCTACTTGTGGCATGTGGGATGCCATCTCAGTGTGGCCTGACGAGCGGTGCCATGTCCATGCCCAGGATCCAAACTGGTGAAACCCTGGGCTGCTGCAGCGGAGTGCATGAACTTAACTAGTCAGCCACGGGGCTGACCCCCTCTTTTTTCTTAAGATTGGTGTTTATTGCTACGAACTTCCCTCTTAGAACTGCTTTTGCTGCATCCCATAGGTTTTATTTCCATTTTCCTCTGTCTCAAGATATTTTTTGATTTCTCTTTTGATTTCTTCTTTCACCCTTTGGTTGTTCAGTAGGCATGTTGTTTGATCTCTGCATATTTGTGAATTTATTAGTTTTTTTTATTGTAATTGATTTCTAGTTTCATACCATTGTGGTCATAAAAGATGCTTGATATGATTTCAGTCATCTTAAATTAACATTTGTTTTGTGATTTAACATAAGATCGATTCTAGAGGATGTTCCATTTGTGCTTGAGAAGAATGTTGGATAGAATATTATTTAATGTCTAAGTCCACCTTGTCTAACATGTAGTTTAAGTCTACTGTTTCCTTATTGATATTCTGTCTGGACAGTCTATTCGTTGTTGAATATGGGGTATTATTGTATTGATATCTATTTCTTCCTGCAGGTTTGTTAATATTTACTTTATAGATTTAGTTGCTCCTTTGTTGGGTGCATAAATATTTATAAGTATTATATCCTCTTGTTGGAATGACTCCTTTATCATTATATAATGACCTTCTTTGTCTCTTGTTAGAGTCTTTTTCTTAAAGTCTTGTTTTGTCTGATATAAATATAGCTAGCCTGGCTTTCTTTTGGTTTCCATTTGTATGGAATATCTTTTTTCTATTCTTTTACTTTTAGTCTGTATTTGTCCTTAAAGCTGAACTGAGTCTCTGGTAGGCAGCATATAGTTAGGTCTCATTTTTTTATTCATTCAGCTACTCTATATCTTTAGATTGGAGAATTTAGTCCATTTACATTTAAAGTAATTCTTGATAGGTATAGACTTATTATTGAATTTTGTTAATTGTTTTTTTTTTTTTGTCTGTTTTGTAATTCTTTGCTCCTTTCTTCTTCTTGCTCTCTCTTCCTTTGTGGTTTGATGAATGTCTGTTGCTTTTTACAGGTTAGGTAAGTTTTCAGCTATTATTTCTTTGAATAAGCTTTCTGCCCCTCTCTCCCTCTCTTCATCTTCTCAGACTCCTATAGTGTGACTGTTTGTCCACATGATGGTGTCCCATAAGTCCCTTATGCTGTCTTCACTCTTTTTCATTCTTTTTTATCTTTGCTTCTCTAATTGAATTCACTGTCCTGTCTTCAAGTTTGCTGCTTGTTTATTCTACTTTATATAGTCTGCTGTTGAACCCCTCTATTGAGTTTTTCAGTTCAGTCATTGTATTTTTCAGCTCTGTGATTCCTGTTTGGTACTTTCTTATAGTTTCTGTCTCTTTGTTGAAATTCTCACTTTGTTCATCCATTGTTCTCCTGACATCAGTGAGCATCTTTATGACCATTATTTTGAACTCTTTATCAGGTAACTCACTTATCTCATTTCATTAAGGTCTGTTTCTTGAGTTTTACCTTCTTCTTTCATTTGCAACATATTCCTCTGTTTCTTCATTTTCCTTGACTCTATCTGTGGATTCTGCACATTATGTAAAGTAGCCACCTCTCCCAGGCTTGACAGAATGATCTAGTGTAGGAGATGAAACTTATCATTCAGCCAGGCTTAGCTCTTGGTTGTCTCTCAAACCTTTGTAATTATCTAAACTCCTTTCTTTGTTTTTAGTGGCTCCAAGTAGTTGAGAGTGTGCCAAGATATGTCACTGTCCCAAAGGGGAGCAGGCTGATTGGAAGCTGGACCCTCAGGCAGCAGCTATTAAAGTATGCAAGTAAACCTCTTTCAGGGAAAGACTGGGAGATGGGCATTTCTGTCTGCTGCCTCTGCACTGAGCCCTGTGGGGGCGATAGCCAGTCAAGAACTGTTTCATTTCTGCTATAGTCTGTTGAACCCATGAAGCCAGGCTCTGCTGGCTACTAGAGCCAGGCTGTCAAGGGGTGAGTCCTCTGGGTAGCAGCTGAAATATTGAGGCACCAGATATGTGTGCATAGTCTTTTCAGGGAGACACTGGCAACCTAGAACGGGGTAAAGGAAGAGTGCAGAGATGATGCCTGCTGGAAAAGACTGCAGTCGGACCCTATATGTGTGTTAAATTAGAAACCTAACCCTCAGGGTGCAGCTTTTAAGGTATGCAGATAGGCTTCTTTCAGGGAAAGACTGGGAGATGAGCTAATTTCTGACTGCTGCCTGTGTATTCAACCATGGAGAGAGAGCCATTTAAGAACTGTTTCTTTGCTATACTCCTATGGGACCCATGAAGGCAAGCCCTGCTGGCCATCAGATCCAGGTAATCAAGAAGTGCATCCCCTGGATGGCAGCTACAAAAGCCGGGGCTCAAAATGTGTACAAACTCCTTTTGATGAGAGATTGGTGACCTGGAGCAGGCCAGAGGGAGAACATACAGATGGCTCCCACCTACCTCCCTGATATCCCAGAGGATCACAGTCAGCTCTTAGATGTGTGTTAAATTAGAAGCCTGACGCTCAGGCTGCATCTTTTAAGATAGGCAAATAGGCCTCTTTCAGAGAAAGACTGGGAGATGGGCATTTCTTTCCATTCCCTCAGCACTGAGCCCTGGGAGAAGAGCCACTGCTAGTCCTTTTAGCGTGTTAAGAACTGTTTCATTTGCTTTAGTCTGATGGGTCTCATTGATGCATGCCCAGTTGGCTTTCAGAGCTGGGTGTTTTGGAGGCCCATCCCTTAGGTATAAGTCTTAAAAGTTGGGGCATTAGATGTTGGGTCCAAACTCTTCACTCCTTAGGGAGAAGCTGGGAGTTGTGAGTTTCCTCCTGACCATATGTTGCTGTACTGGGGGTCGGGTTTGTGGCAAGAGTGTGTCTCAGTCTCTCCTACCCATTTTGATGTGGGTTTTATCCATTCTCCCAATGTGTATAAGTCACCCAACTGGTTTTTGGATTTCTTTCAGAGGGAATTGTTCAGTGTGTAGCTGTAGATTTGGTGTGTCTGTGGGAATAGGTAAGTTCAGGAGCCTTTTATATCGCAATCATAGACCAGAACCATGGTATGCATTCTTGACTCTATTTGATGTCCGTACTAGAGCTGACTTAATTCAAAGGTGAAATATCAAAGAACGTTTTTGGAAAGAATTTTACATTTGATATTTTAGTAAAGCATCAAAGCATTATCATGGGAAAAATCATCCCTATACCTGTTTAGTAGTTTAGTGCTGTTTTGATTTTGAATCACAAGTGGAGGCAGGCACAATATCATTCAAAATTTAGTTACCAAAGGTCTTTTTGTCTTTTTTTTTAACACTCTTATAACAATCTTTATTATATGTGTTTTTATTTTAATTTAATATTTTAATTGAGATATAATTGACATATAATGTTGTGTAAGTTTGTGTGCAATGTGTCAACACGTTTATATATCGCGACTGACACCTTTATCATGGCACTCTTTTTCACCTTTGTTTGCCTTTCTTCTCTCATTCCATTTTCAATTTATGCTATCATGTAGTATTATATTCTTATAAACCCTATTAAATCCTTCCTAGAACAACAAGATACTTTATAAAGAAATCTAAAACGTTAGTAAACTTTTAAAATTTAGATTAAAAATTAAAAAAAATTATAAACTGCCACCTTGTAAAGTCCCAGATGAGAGAGCATATAACCATGAGAGAGAGAGAAGTAACTGTTGAAGGAAATGAATTTTTTTTAAAAAAAGGAATTTGCTATCCTAAGAGCCACCATTTGTTTTATGATTCAAGTTCTAAATCATTATTTAAGTGGAATATCAATATCCAAAGCTTTAGTCATTCTATTATTCTTCCCCTAGAACAGAAGTTCCCCAAGTTTCTTGGTTCACTGCACCTGTAGTGTATTAGTAATTTTTTCATGATCACCCTAGGCAAAAGGAAATATCTCATAGTTCCTTTAATTAATTTTTAGATACAAAGCAGCTTAATAATTTTATCTTTATGACTTAGTAGCTTTTAAAAAAATATACAAATACTTAAAATCATTTTTATTTCATTCTTAAATAACCATAGTTATTTAGTAATGGGATGTGTGTGCCTGGTGTGTACTGTACAGCTTCCCAGACATTGGACTCAGATTGGATATTGCCAATCTTCTTTCCTGTACCATGTCAGTTTTCATTTAACACTTGCTTTTTATCAGAGCGACTGCCAGAAACCTAGCTTTGCAAGTATAAGAAGTCACTTACAAGTTGTAGTATGATCTAATATTAAAATTGTCAGCTACTTCTAGCTGCTAATTTGCTTGGTGTCTGACAGATGCTGTGTATCCCTCTGAGTCCCTCAAAAGTTTAAAAATCATTGCAGCACCCTGTGAGCTCCCTATGGTGGCTTAGGGCACCTTGGTACATAGTTTGGGAACTGTAGCCCTAGAATCATAGACATACGGTCTTATTAAAATCTTCTCAATCCAGTGTCAAGGTGGTGGCATAGGAAGACTGAACTCACCTCCTCCCATGGGCACAACAAATTTACAACTACTCTTGAAATAATTACCCCTGAGAGAGAACTGAAAACTGGATAAAACGAATTCCCATAACAAGGGACACTGCTGAGGTAGAAGAGGCAGAAATTACTTTCTGGAGAGGAAAAAGCCACATTCTAGTCTTGGTGCTTCACAGCTGGCCAGAAGCAATCTTAAGTTTTGCAGCCTTCCCTGGAGGAGTGGGGGATCTGAACAGGAGAGCATTACCACAATAAGCAGCTTTTGGACCCAGCACAGCTGAGATGAGTGTCATAATATCTGGCTTTGCTGGTTATTAACAACAACAGGGAATACCCCCAGAAAAACCGTCAGACATAAGGGGAAGAAAAGCCTGTTCTTAAAGGGCCCATGCACAAATTCACCCATTTTGGAAAGCAACCTAAAATCACCAGAAAGAAAGCTGCACCGTCCTTTGGTGAAAAGTGACTCACTTGATAGGCTCTGGGTGCATCTCAGTGAAAGGCAAGACCTGCCCAGGCTGGGACCACTTCCCCAGGGACTGAGAGATTGACAGCAGCCATTATTGTGACCTAGTACAGGCATGCTGAGACAGATGCTGGCAGACACCCCTGGCCAGTTAGTGCAGGGGTCTGCCCCACCCACTACAGCACTGATTTAGTCCAGCTCAGGTCAGGCAGCCCACCCTAGGGACTGCCCCACCCCACAGCAAGCGCTTGTGGGCCAGCATAGGTGGGGTGTGTGGAAGCTCTGCAGGGGTGGGGGTGAGTGAATCCTCCTCTGCAGGGCAGGGCATGAGGCAGAGTGTGTGATGCCTCTGCAGTGGGGCAAGTGGGTCCACTTTAGTGGGTTGGGGCATGTGCACAGGGCAGGACTGTGTTGACAGGGTGTGTGGGTCTGAAGGCAGTGGGGCTTGTCAGATACAGGAGACTTACGCTTCTCAAACAGCCACATAGGGGATTGGCCCTGCCTTCCAACACCTGAAACAATTCGGTGCGCCCATGCTTGGGGCCAGCCCCACCCAGCTCCACTCCTGAGGGCTGACAACAGCCTTGCAGGTGTGAGGCCCACAGCAATTGTAAGCCTCTGAGCCTAGCAACCAGCCATGCTAAGAGTATACTCAACAGAAAACCTGCAACAGGAATGTGCTGTTAGACCTTGCAGCCAACTGTGCTGGAGCTCCCCATGCCCAATAAAGTGACTGAAGGGACCACATGCATAGCAGCCATATGCAGCTGAGCATTACAACCAGCTGGCCAGGGGGACAGCCTAGCCTCCCCATGCACCTGCAGCAAGAGCAGCCTTGCCGCAACAGAAGGACACATGAAGCCCACACAAGGAACACTCCTAGAACATTTAGAACTGGTGACAAGAGGGAGGCACACTGTAGGGTCTCGTAAGGCATCTCTTACATAAATCCACCTCTCCAAGATCAGCAGACATACCTGATCTACCTAACACATAGATATAAGCACAGAGATAGAGGCAAAATGAGGAGACAAAGGAATACATTCCAAATAAGCTAACAGAACTCCTCAGAAAAATAAGTAAACAAAACAGAGATAAACAATCTACCTGATAAAGAATACAAACTAATAGTCATAAGGATGGTCACTGATATTGGGAGAAGAATGGATGAACTCAGTAAAAAAGGTCAACAAAGAATTGGAAAATAGAAAAAAAGAACCAATCAGGAGGCAGAGCAAAATGGTGGGGTGAGCTGACCTGGGACTCTCTCCCCTCCAAAGTACAACAAAGGACTGAAAAAAAAAAACCCTGAATTTCAGCTAGTGAACCTAACACCAGGACTCAGAGACCTACAGAATCAAAAGACAGAAGACGGAGCCCCTACTGCCCGCCTCAGTGGAGCTGGAATGGAGTAAGAGAGAACATCGCTCCATCCCCTAGAAACTGGGATCGCCACATGGGTCCGGGAAGGAGCGGGGGAGGGGCTGCATGACCAGGGGATCCTCTAGGACTCCCGCCACCAGTACAGTGGAAACCCGCTGACAGGGGAAAGCTTCCGTGCACAGGGACCCCATAAATGCAGGGCCCCGGGAGACCAGAGAACACAACTGATCGAATCCAGATCGGTGCGTGAGAGAAACCGCCCCCGCCCTCGCCCTGGCAAAGTGCACTGGGCGCCGACATCTTGCCCGAAGCCGGAGAGCTCAGAACACGTGGCTCTCAACCCCCATCTAGTGGCAACAGGTGGTAACTGCAACCGAATTCTACCACCATGTGAAAAAAACCTCTCCTCTACCATCCAGCAATTTATAAAAGCCCCAGACCAGAAGGAAAACAATACAAACATAGAATTAAGTCCAGAGGACTTGGAATAAGGTAAACTAAATGAAAATGAGTTCAGAGCAGCTATAATAAGAAAACTCAATGAGGTAGAAAGAAAGAGAAACAAGCCAAGTTCTGGAGTTACTTCACAAAAGAGATTGAAATTCTAAAGAAGAATGAAACAGAATTACTGAAGATGAAAAACACAATGGACCAGATAAAACAGAATATGGATTTCCTGAATGCCCAGGTAGACTCCATAGAAGAGCAAATTAGCATAATCGAAGATAGACAGGCTGAATGGCTCTAGACAGGGGAAGAAAGAGAACGAAAGAGTAAAAGGAATGAGGAAAGTATTAGAGCAGATTCAATGAGGAGAAAGAATTTAAGGATCATAAGAATTCCCGAGAACGTGGAAAAGGAAAATGGAGCAGAAAGTGTCCTTAATGAAATTATAGAAGAGAACTTCCCAAATCTAGGATTGAGGGAGAAATGTGTGTAGAGGAAGGTTTCAGATCTCCTAGATTTGTCAATGTAAAAAGACCTACTGCAAGGCATATAGTAGTACAAATGGCAAAAAGGAATGACAGAGAGAATACTGAGGGCTGCACGACAAAAGACAATTACCTACAAAGGAGCCCCTATCAGATTTTCAGCAGATTTCTCTGCAGAAACCTTACAAGCTAGGAGAGAATGGAGTGACATATTCAAAGCTTTAAAAGATAAAAATCTTCAGCCAAAAATACTCTATTGAGCAAGAATATCCTTCAGATATGAGGGAGAAATTAAACCTTTTCCAGACAAACAACAGTTAAAGGAATTTGTAACCAAAAGTCCTCCAATACAAGAAATCCTCAAGAAGGCTCTCATACCTGAAAAAAGAAAAAAGGGAGAAAGGGGTCACAAACCACAGAGTAGGAAGACAGATGGATAGAACCAGAATAGGATAGCAAATATTCAACTATAGCATTAGGATAAAGGGAAGGATACTACCAAAGCAAAGATGATCTTATCACTCTAACTACAAACTCATAACAGTAGTTGGAATAAGAAGTGAAAATAATAATTTAGGAGGGTAAGAGCAAAGGGACTAAATTGGTCTAGGCCAAGTAAGTAAGAGACCACCAGAGAAGACTATATTATACACGAGATTCTAAATACAAACTTCAGGTTAGAGACTAAACTAAACAACAGAACAAAGATACAAAACATAAATAAGCAAAAATCTAAGAAACCCAGCATAGGAAATTGCAGTATCAAATGGGTAGGAGAAAGCACACAGGAAGAGAAAGCAGGAAAGCCAGATAATAAGCAACAGATTGACAGCTTTAAGTCCACATGACTCAATAATCACTTCAATGTAAACGGATTGAACTCTCCAATAAAAAGACACGGAGTGGCAAAATGGACTAAAGAACAAGATCCAACAATTTGTTGCCTCCAGGAAACACACCTCAGCCCCAAGGACAAACACAGGCTCAGAGTGAAGGGGTGGAGAACAATACTTCAAGCTAATAGCAAGCAAGAAAAGCAGGTGTTGCAATTCTTATATCACACAAAGTGGATTTCAAAATAAGACAGGTAAAGAGAGACACAGAGGGACAATATATAATGATCAAAGGGACACTTCATCAAGAAGAAATAACACTTATAAATATCTATGCACCCAACATAGGAGCACCAATGTTCATAAAGCAACTATTAACAGACCTAAAGGAAGATGTTAAAAACAACACAATAATAGTAGGGGACCTCAACACCCCACTCACATCAATGGACAGATCATCCAGAAAGAAAATCAACAAACAAATACTCGAGCTAAACGAAAAACTAAAACAATTGGACTTAATAGACATATATAGATCACTTCACCCTAAAAAAGCAGAGTACACATTCTTCTCAAGTGCATATGGAACATTCTCAAGGATAGACCATATGTTGGGAAAAAAGGCAAGCCTCTACAAATTTAAAAAAATTGAAATAACAAGCATCTTCTCTGATCATAATGCTATAAGGCTAGAAATTAATTACAAGAAAAAAGCTGAGAAAGGCACAAAGATGTGGAGACTAAACAATACACTACTGAACAAGCAATGGATCATTGCAGAAATTAAAGAAGAAATCAAAAGATACCTGGAAACTAATGAAAATGATAGCATGCCATACCAACTCATATGGGACACAGCAAAAGATGGATTAAGAGGAAAATTCATCGCAATACAGGCACATCTTAACAAACAAGAAGAATCCCAAAAGCAATCTTAAACTACACCTAACTGAACTAGAGAAAGAAGAACAAATAAACCCCAAAGTCAGCAGAAGGAGAGAAATAATAAAAATCAGAGCAGAAATAAATACTATTGAAACGAAAACGGCAGTAGAAAGGATCAATGAAACAAAGAGCTGGTTCTTTGAGAAGATAAATAAAATTGACAAACCCCTAGCCAGACTTACAAAGAAAAAAAGGGAGAAAGCTCAAATAAACAAAATCAGAAATGAAAGAGTAGAAATAACAACAGACTGCAGAAATACAACGGATTATAAGAGAATAGTACGAAAAACTCTATGCTAACAGAATGGACAACCTAGAGGAAATGGATAAATTCTTGGACTCCTACAGTCTCCCAAAGCTCACTCACGAACAAGCAGACAATCTGAACAGACCAATCACAAGGAAATAGATTGAAACAGCAATCAGAAACATCCCAAAGAATAAAACCCCAGGACCAGATGGCTTCCCTGGGGAATTCTACCAAACTTTCAGAGAGGATTTAATACCTATCCTTTTCAAGCTATTCCAAAAACTTAGGGAGGATGGAACACTTCCTAACACATTCTATGAGGCCAACATCATGCTGATACGAAAGCCAGACAAGGATGCCACAAAAAAAGAGTACTACAGGCCAATATCACTGATGAACATAGATGCAAAAATCCTCAACAAAATTTTGGCCACCAGAATTCAGCAATTCATCAAAAGGATCATATATCATGATCAAGTGGGATTCATACCAGGGACACAGGGATGGTTCAACATCCACAAATCAATCAATGTGATATACCACATCAACAAACTGAGGAATAAAAACCACATGATCATCTCAATAGATGCAGAGAAAGCATGTCACAAGATCCAACAGCATTTATGATAAAAACTCTGAACAAAATGGGCATAGAAGGGAACTACCTCAACATAATAAAGGCCATATATGACAAGCCCACAGCCAACATCATACTCAATGGGCAAAAACTGAGTGCCATCACCCTGAAAACAGGGATGAGACAAGGATTCCCTCTATCACCACTCTTATTTAACATAGTACTGGAGGTCCTGGCCAGAGCAATCAGGCAAGATAAAGGAATAAAAGGAATCCAAATAGGGTGGGAAGAAGTGAAACTCTCGCTGTTTGCAGACAACATGATCTTATATATAGAAAACCCCAAAGAATCCATTGGAAAACTCTTAGAAGTATTCAACAACTACAGCAAAGTTGCAGGGTATGAAATCAATTTGCATAAATCAGTAGCATTTCTATATTCTAACAACAAACTAACAGGAAAAGAACTCAAGAACATAATACCATTCACAATCGCAACAAAAACAGTAAAATACCTCAGGGTAAATTTAACTAAGGAAGTGAAGGACCTATATAATGAAAATTACAAGGCCTTTCTGAGAGAATTGGATGATGACATAAGGAGATGGAAAGACATTCCATGTACATGGATTGGAAGAATAAACATAGTTAAAATGTCCGTTCTACCTAAAGCAAACTACAGATTCAACGCTATTCCATTCAGAATCCCAATGACATTCTTTGCAGAATTAGAACAAAGAATCCTAAAATTTATATGGGGCAACAAAAGACCCAGAATTGCTAAAGCAATCCTGAGAAAAAAGAACAAAACGGGAGGCATCACAATCCCTGACTTCAAAACATACTACAAAGCTACAGTAATCAAAACAGCATGGTAGTGGTACAAAACAGGTGCACAGATCAATGGAACAGAATTGAAAGCCAAGAAATAAAACCACACATCTATGGACAGCTTGCCTTCGACAAAGGAGCTGAGGGCATACAATGGAGAAAAGAAAGTCTTTTCAACAAATGGTGCTGGGAAAACTGGAAAGCCATATGTAAAAGAATGAAAATTGACCGTTCTTTTTCACCACTCACCAAAATAAACTCAAAATGGATCAAAGACCTAAAGATTAGGCCTGAAACCATAAGGCTTCTAGAAGAAAACGTAGGCAGTATACTCTTTGACATCAGTATTAAAAGGACCTTTTCAGACACCATGTCTTCTCAGAGAAGGGAAACAATAGAAAGAATAAACAAATGGGACTTCATCAGACTAAAGAGCTTCTTCAAGGCAAATAAAAACAGGATTGAAACAAAAAAACAACCCACTAACTGGGAAAAAGTATTTGCAAGTCATATATCTGACAAAGGCTTAATATCCATAATATATAAAGAACTCTCACAACAAAACAACAAAAAATCAAACAACCCAATCAAAAAATGGGGTGGAGACATCAATAGACATTTCTCCAAAGAAGATATACGGATGGCCAATAGGCACATGAAAAGATGCTCATCATCGCTGATCACCAGGGAAATGCAAATGAAAACTACACTAAGATATCACCTTACACCCATTAGAATGACAAAAATATCTAAATGTAATAGTAACAAATGTTGGAGAGGTTGTGGAGAGAATGGAACCCTCATACACTGCTAGTGGGAATGCAAACTGGTGCAGCCACTATGGAAAACAGTATGGAGATTCCTCAAAAAATTAAAAACAGAACTACCATATGATCCAGCCATTCCACTACTGGGTATCTATCCAAAGAGCTTGAAGTCAGCAATTCCAAAAGTCCTATGCAGCCCAATGTTCATTGCAGCATTATTTACAATAGCCAAGACATGGAAGCAACCTAAGTGCCCATCAACAGATGAATGGATAAAGAAGTTGTCGTATATACATACAATGGAATACTACTCAGCTGCAAAACAGAACAAAATCATTCCATTAGCAACAACATGGATGGACCTTGAGGGAATTATGTTAAGTGAAATAAGCCAGTTAGAGAAAGATAATCTCTGTATGACTCCACTCATATGAGGAATTTGAAAATGTGGACAAAGAGAACAGATTAGTGGCTACCAGGGGAAAGGTGGGGTGGGGGGTGGGCACAAAGGGTGAAATGGTGCACCTACAACACGAATGACAAACATTAATGTACAAGTGAAATCACAAAAGATTGTAACTTGTGATTAACTCAATAAAATAAAATAAAATAAAAAAAGAACCAATCAAATGAAGAATACAGTAATGGAAATGGACAATTATATAATTATACTAGAGGGACTCAGTTGCAGAAGAGATGATACAGAAGAACAGATGAGTGAACTGAACAAAAGACTAGAGGAAATCACCCACGCTGAACAGATAAAAGAAAAAATTTTAAAAAATGAGGACAGTCTAAGGGACCTCTGGAACAACATCAAGTGAACTAACATCCATATTAGTAGGTGTCTCAGAGAGAAAAGAGAGTGACAAAGGGGCAGAGAATCTATTTGAAGAAATAATAGCTGAAAACTTTACTAACCTAAGGAAGGAAACACACACCCAGGTATAGGAAACACAGAGAGCACCAAACAAGATGAACCCGAGTCCCACACCAAGATACATTATAAATAAAATGTCAAGAATTAAAGAGAGAATCCTAAAAGCTGCAAAAGAAAGGCAACAAGTTACATACAAAAGAAACCCGATAAGACTATAAGCTGACTTCTCAGCAGAATCCTTACAGGCTAGAAGGGAGTGGCATGATATAGTTAAAGTGCTGAAAGGAAAAAGCCTACAGCCAAGAATACTCTGCCCAGCAAGGTTATCATTCAGAATGGAAGGAGAGATAAAGAATTTGCTAGACAAGCAAAAACTAAAGGATTTTATCACCCAGAAACCAGTCTTACAAGAACTGCTAAAGGGACTTATTTAAGTGGAAAAGAAAAGACCACAAATAGGAATAAGAAAATTATCCAAAAACCCCCTAAAAACAATAAAATTACTGGTAAAGGCAAATATACAGTAAAAGTAGAAGATCAACCACCTATGAAGGTCAAAAGACAAAAGTACTAAAATTATCTATTTCCATGATGAGAGGCTAATGTATATACACACACACATAACAGGTTAGATATGATACGAAAATCATAAAATGTGGGAGGAGAGTAAAAGAGTAGAGCTTTTAGCAAGAGGTCAAACTTAAGGGACCATAAGCTTAATATAGATTGTTATATGTGTAGGTTATTATATGTGAACCTCATGGTAATCACAAACCAGAAACCTATAATAAATACACAAAAAATTAAGAGGAAGGAACCTAAACATAATACTAAAGAAAGCCATCAAACCACAAGGGAAGACAGCAAGAGAAGAGGAAAGGAACAAAGAAGAAATACTAAAAAAAAAAAACAGAAAAAAGTAACAAAATGGCAATAAGTACATTCTTATCAATAGCTACTTTAAATGATGCACTAAATGCTCTAATCAAAAGGTATATGGTGGCTGATTGGATAAAAAAACAAGACCCATATATATGCTGCATGCAAGAGACACACTTAAGACCTAAAGATACTCACAAACTGAAAGTGAAGGGATGGAAAAAGATACTCTACACAAATGGCAAAGAAAAGAAAGCTGGGGTAGTGATACATATATCAGACAAAATAGACTTTAAAACAAAAACTAACAAGAGACAAATAAGGGCACTACATAATGATAAGGGAAAAATCCAACAAGAGGATGTAACACTTGTAAATATCTATGCACCCAACATAGGAGCACCTAAATATATAAAGCAACTGTTAACAGACCTAAAGGGAGAAATTGACAGCAACACAGTAATAGTAGAGAACCTTAACACCCCACTTATGTCAATGGATAGATCACCCAGACAGAAAGTCAACAAGAAAACAGTGACTTTAAATGAAACACTAGACCAGATGGACTTAACAGATACATATAGAACATTCCATCCAAAAGCAGCAGAATATACATTCCTCTCAAGTGCACATGGAACATTCTCAAAGATAGACCATATGCTGGGAAACAAGGCAAGCTTCAATAAATTTAAGAAGGTTGAAATCATATCAAGCATCTTTTCTGACCGCAGTACTACGAAACTAGAAATCAACTACAAGGATAAAGCTGGGAAAGTCACAAACATGTGGAGACTAAACAACATGCTACTGAACAACTATTTAATCAATGAAAAAATCAAAGGAGAAATAAAAAAATAGAGGCAAACGAAAATGAAGATACAATATACCAACTCTTATAGGATGCAGCAAAAGCACTACTAACAGGGAAATTTATAGTAATACAGGCCTACTTGAAGAAACAAGAAAAATCTCAAATAAACAAGCTTACCCTATACCTAAAAGAAGTAGAAAAAGAAGAACAAACAAAACCCAAAGTCAGTATAGGAAGGAAATAATAAAAATCAGAGCAGCAATAAATGAAATAGAGACTAAAACAACAATAGAAAGGATCAATAAAACTAAGAGCTAGTTCTTTGAGAACATAAACAAAAATTGAGAAACTTTTAGCTAGATTCACTAAGAAAAAAAGAGAGAAGTCTCAAATCAGTAAAATCAGAAATGAAAGAGGAGAAATTAGAATGGACACCACAGAAATACAAAGGATTAAAAGAGAATACTATGAAAAACTGTATGCCAACAAACTGCATAACTTAGAAGTGGATAATTCTTAGAATCATACAACTTCTCAAAAGTGAATCAAGAGGAAATAGAGAATTTGAATAAAATAATCATAAGCAAAGAGATTGAAACAGTAACCAAAAACCTCCCCTAAAAGTCCAGGGCCAGAAAACTTCTCTGGTGAATTCTAGCAAAGATTCAAAGAAGATTTAATTCCAATCCTTTTCAAACTATTTCAAAAAATCAAAGAGGATGGGACACTTCCCAACTCACTTTACAAGGCCAGGATTACCCTGGTACCAAAACTAGACATAGACAACAACAAAAAAGGAAAATTACATGCCAGTATCACTGAGGAACATAGTTTCAAAAATCCTCAACAAAATATTAGCAAATCAAATACAACAACATCACCATACATCACAATCAAGTGGGTTTTATTCCAGAGATGCATGGATGGTTCAACATCTGCAAATCAATCAATGTGATACATGACATTAACAAAATGAAGAATGAAAATCACATGATAACTAAATAGATGCAGAGAAAACATTTGATAAGACCCAAATCCATTTATGATAAAAACTCTGAATAAAATGGGTATAGCGGGAAAGTATCTCAACATAATAAAGGCCATATATGACAAACCCACAGCTGACACCATACTCAATGGAGAAAAACTGAAAGCCTTTCCTCTGAGAACAGTAACAAGACAAGGATACCTACTCTCACCACTCTTATTCAACATAGTACTGGAAGTTTTAGCCAGAGCAATTAGTCAAGAAAAAGAAATAAAAGGGATGCAAATTGGAAAGGAAGAAGTGAAACTCTCACTATTTGTGGATGTTATGATTCTATATATAAGAATCCTCCAAAAAACTACTAGAAATAATCAACAAATACAGTAAAGTTGCAGTATACAAAATTAACATACAAAAATCAGTTACATTTCTATACACTAATAACGAACTAGCAGAAAGAGAAGTCTAGAATACAATCCCATTTACAATCGCAACAAAAAGAATAAAATACCTAAAATAAATTTAACCGAGGAGATGAAAGATCTATACACTGAAAACTATAAGACATTATTGAAAGAAATTGAAGTTATAAAGAGATGGAAAGATATTCCATGCACATGAATTGGAAGAATAAACAGAGTCACAATGTCCATATTACTACCTAAAGCAATCTACAGTTTCAGTGCAATCCCAATCAGAATCCCAATGACATTCTTCATGGGACAGAACAAAGAATCCTAACATTTATATGGAACAACAAACGTCCATGAATAGCCAAAACAATCCTGAGAAAAAAGAACAAAGTTGGAGGTATCACATTGCCTGAATTCAAATTATACTACACAGCTGACATAATCAAAACAGCATGGTACTGCCAGAAAAACAGACACACAGATCAATGGAACAGAACTGAAAGCCCAGAAATAAACCCACACATCTATGGACAGCTAATCTTTGACAACAGAGCCAAGAGCATACAATGGAGAAAGGAAAGTCTCTTCAATAAATGGTGTTGGGAAAACTGGACAGCCACATGCAAAAGAACGAAAGTATACCATTGTCTTACACCATACACAAAAATTAACTCAAAATGGATTAAAGGCTTGAAGGTAGACCTGAAATTATAAAACTCTTAGAAGAAAATATAGGCAGTACACTCTTTGATATCAGTCTTAGCAGCATCTTTTGAATACCATCTCTTCTCAGGCAAGGGAAACAAAAGAAAAAATAAACAAATGGGACTACATCAGACTAAAAAGCTTCTGCAAAGCAGAGGAAACCACAAACAAGATGAAAAGACAACCCACCCCTGGGAGAAACTATCTGCAAATCATATATCTGATAAGGGGTTAATTTCCAAAATATATAAAAAACTCATACAATTCAACAAAAAACCAACCTGATCAAAAAGTGGGCACAGGATATGAACAGGCATTTTTCCAGAGAAGACATACAGATTCCCTACAGACACATGAAAAGCTGTTCAACATCACTAATTATTAAGGAAATGCAAATCAAAACTACGGTGAGAAAGCACCTCACACCCATCAGAGTGGCTATAATTAACAAGACAAGAAACAACAAGTGTTGGAGAGGATGTGGAGAAAAGGAAACTCTCATACACTGCTGGTGGGAGTGCAAACTGGTGCATCCAATATGGAAAACAGTATATTATACCATCTGCCTATTACACTGCTGGGTATTTATCCAAAGAACATGAAAACACGAATGTGTAAAGATACATGCACCCCTATGTTCATCACAGCATTATTCACAATAGCCAAGACCTGGAAGCAACCCAGGTGCCCATCAGGGGATGAATGGATAAAGAAGATGTGGTATGTATACATAATGGAATACTACTCAGCCATAAAAAAGATGAAATCTTGCCATTTGCAACAACATGGATGGACCTCAAGGGTATTATGCTAAGCAAAATAAGTCAGAGGGAGAAAGTCAAATACCGTATGAGCTCAGTCATAAACAGAAGGTAAAAACAAACACCTAGAGAGAGAGATTGGATTGGTGGTTCCCAGAGGGGAAAGGGGGAGGGAAGTGGGTGAAGGGGTGATTAAGCACATGTTTGTGGTGATGGATGGTACTTAGTCTTTGGGTGGTGAAAATGATGTAATCTACACAGAAATCAAAATATAATGATGTACACTGAAATTTATTTGTTATAAACCAATGTTATCTCAATAAAAAAATTACTTTTGAAGTAAAATACTGTTCTAATTTCCAAGTAGTTAAGAAGGAAAAAAAAAGAATCCTCTCTTTCCTAGTTTACTTGTCTATATATGCTCTTCCACTTTCATTTTCACTTTAAAAAAAAGTTAATAGGAAATAATAATAACATACTAAACTCTTCGCAGGTTCATAAACAGGGCATATTTTTTGGCAGTTAAGAATGTATATACTTATACTTTTGTAGTAAAATGAACGTGAATATAAGTCAAATATAAAGCATTCGGGTAAAATATACTTGAGTGGTATCAGTGAAATACATCAGCCTCTTTCTGCTCCATTTTCTCTAGCGTTTAAAGGAAAGTGTTGTACCTAAAATAAGGAAATTTATGCTAATGAAGAATTTCTTAAAAATTAACCTTTCTTGAGAACCAAAGACCATAATTATGCAGGCAAGACAGTTGTTTTTCTATGAACAAAGGAAACTTTAGCAAAAACTTAATTCATAAGCTTGAAACTTCACATTTATTAGAGGAATCCTGTTTGATTTCTTCTCACCAATGTCAGGGCTCTATTTTTCTATCGTTTTATATTTGTATATGAATACTACATATGTATGAATATATACTGATTGACTCTGGGTAGGAGGAAGTTAGTTCTGAATTAGAGAATTGGCTGGAAATGTTCTATGACTGGTTTCCCAGCTTAGTCTGTTCCAGAGCTGACTGCACGCAGCGGGAGGAAGAGGCTTGAGGCAGAGCTTCTCTTACTCTGTCCGCACTGATAACTGCCCTCTGGCTGAATAATGGCAAAAGGCAAGAGGAACTATGAGGAGAGTGGAGTCAGTTCAGAAAGATGAAGCAGAAAGAAGTTAAAATGAAGGGGAAGGACAGTGGAAAAGAGAAACAAGAAAGCACAGGAATATGGTACTTGAATTGGTGTAACTTGCTTGGAATTTCTGTAAATCTCAGAAAATTAAAACTTAGGTTTGACAGAGTTGGAGGTAGAGAATTAATTGACCTAGAGCTAGGTGTGTGATTAGTTGTTTTATGCAGAGTTATCATTTAGATCTACCTACCTTGTCCACTCAAAATCCTCTGCACTAAAGATATTTTTAAGTAGTAAATCTCTCACTCTGTCTCTGCAGTGAGCATAAAGGGTAAGCAAGGCCCCAAGTGCAGCTCTTGTCCGGGAGTTACTAGTATCCAGCACTACCAGTTCTGCAATCTCTTCTAGACGACAGATCAGACCAGCATGGACTTTCTCCAACTCTTTTCTTGAATGAGAACTCATAAAACTTGTGATACAGTCAGTATCAAACATGATCTGGCTCTGAAAAAGCAAGATATAAATATGATAGTTGCAGCATAAATTTTATAATTTAAAACATGCTTTCAGGAAGTATATGTGGTGTCTGAGTGCATTTGTATGTGTGTAAAAGAGCTGACACATTTGTACATATTTTGATCAAATTTTGATGAACGCTGTAGGGGCCTTATTCTTTAATAAATGGAAATATATTTATCACCATATTTATACTTTCTCAATCTGGTATTCTTAATCCATCATCACTAGGCTAAGAGTAACCTAGGGAACAGTAATAATGGTAGAAAACTCCAAGATGAAATTAGTACTGTTTCCTCAGTTGAACTCAGAAGTACTATATGTAGAATACGTAAAGTCTGTAATCGTAGTTTTCAGAAACTTTCTAGAACTTCTGTTATTTGATCCATTTTTTCACTCTCACTCTTCCCATACATACCAGAGCTGTTTTAAGAAGGCTACTGGATTAATGTCAGATTGTCTGGGAACTTAATGGAGGGCGATACGTCAGGAGGCCTGTAATTGGGTGAACTATGATTCCAGTCACTAAGATAGTACCTACTGAAGGAGAAGCATGTTGTAGGTGAAGGGGCATAATGAATTCATTTTGACATATACTGAATTTGAAGTGCCTAAGGAACATGTAAGTAGAGCTGTAAAGAAAGAAATATGAGAGTAAGCAGCAGTGAGGTAATATATTCAGTGGTGAGACTGTTTCCAGAGCAAGATAAGAGGGTACAGGATGGAGAACCTGATGCATCAGTCAGTGTTCTTGGCTGCATCCAACAGAAACTGACCGATTTCCTTAAAGGATGGTGTAGACCTACAGCAGCAGATCAGCAGGAGCAAGAGACGGAGACTTGAACGGGCAGGAGCAAGAGTCTGGGCCAGGCAGCAGGAAGTATAGTCAAGGTCACACCACAGAAGGGTCCAGTCAAAAGCCACTGTACTGCTGTCCTGGAGACATTTATTCAAGATTCACAGCCTCTGGAGAGAGTATCCATTGGGCTGAGTCCCGTCCTAGGCTGCATCAGTATATGCTGAAGGAGGATTTGGTTCTGATAAGGTAGACTGTGAACCAGACATTTATTTGTTGATTGATTGACTGATTGATGGGAATTCTCAATTACTATAGCTTGGATAAATCCATATTGAAATTCTCTCAGTGGCCAATGCATGTAGACATCTCATCATCGCCACTCCCCCATAGGTGTCCACTCAGAGACAGCTCCTAGCCATGTTACATATGCAGAAGTGCAAGACAAAGGGAAGCTGTAAATTGCGTACATGGGAAATTATCAATAGGTAGGGCAGACATAAAAGTCTGTTCAATGGTTGAAGTTGAAGTATATCATAGTTATTTCTAGAAACAGAATACAGACTGCTTCTTATTGTTAAGCATGTTAAGAAGACCAGGAATCTGGGGAGGATCTCTTTTTTTTTTTTTGGTGAGGAAGATTTGCCCTGAGCTAACATATATGCCAATCTTCCTCTATTTTGTATGTGGGATATCTCCAGAGCATGGCTGACGATTGAAGTAGGTCTGCGCCCAGGATCTGAACCTGCAAACCCTGGGCTGCTGAAGCAGAGCATGCAGAACTTTAACCACTTGGCTTTGGGGCTGGCCCCAGGAAGATCTTTTCTTAATACAGCAGATTTGATTATTTGAATGCCTGGTAAACCACAGAAATGTGCAAAGTGACTCATTATAATTTTGTTGCCTTTGTAAACAACAGCTTAAACAAGTGCTCAGCTTAAGATCTGAGAGTATTTTATCAGTATTCACTCAAGTGGATGACAGAGGGGACCAAGGAGATTTGATAATCATAGTCTGTGTCTACAGTCCCAGGTTATCTTAACAAAGACTTGAAAATTATGGTGGGTCAAGGCAAAGTAAAATGACGTCATGTTATTTTTACATTTAATAGAGAACTATAAGGTCAAGTATGTTTTAAAAATACTTGATAATGGCAACTCATGGTAATATGGCTTCTGCCTTGATCACTCTAGGAAAACTGTTGTCTCCAAGGTTCTCGTTGACCCTCATAACTGACAGACATAATGGAGTTTTCAAACCTCTCTAAAGCTTTTAAAATGATGACCACTCCCTGTTTCTACAGAAAAATCAAATGAATTCCTTCTTTCTTCCTTTAGCTTCCATGACAACTCTCATAATTTTCCTTCTTTCTTCAGTCCTCTTCATGGGTCCCCTTCCTTTGCCTGTTCCCTAAATGTTGATGTTCCCTGAGGTCTTCCCTTGCCCTTCTTCTTTCATTCTACACACTCTACAGGGGAAATCTGACTACTCCCCTGGCTTCATCCACGACTTCTAGTGTTTCAACCATTACTTCACTAGTTCTTCTCAAAAGAACTGTGTATTTTGGGTTTCTTGTTATCACACATACCTAGTTTTTCTTCTCTTTCTCTTTTGAGCCCCAGAAAAGCAGTAATTAGGTTTAACAAACATGAATGTGGTATGCAGAATAATGGCTCCCTGCAAAGATATTCATGTGCTAATCCCCAGAATTTGTGAATATGTTACCTTACATGGCAAAAGGGACTTTGCAGATCTGATTAAATTAAGACCTTGAGATGGAGAGATTATTCTGGATTATCTAAGTGGGCACAATGTAGTCACATGTATCCTTAAAATTTGAGAACTTCTTCTGCCTGTGAGCAGAAGGAGATACGACCACAGAAGAATGGTCAGAGAGATGCAACGTTGCTAGCTTTGAAGATGAAGGAAGGGGCCACCAGCCGAAGCATGCAGGTGGCCTCAGAAGCTGGAAAAGGCAAGGCAACAGGCTCCCCTAGAGCCTCCAGAAGGAAGGCAGCTCTGCTGACATTTGGATTTTAGCCTGTGAGACCTGTTTGCCCTTCTAACCTACGCAACTGTGAGATAATGCATTTGTGTTGTTTTAAGCAAGTAAATTTGTAGTAACTTTTCAATGACAGCAGTGGAAAATGAATATAATGCAATATAGTGATATTCCTAGGAAAATAATTTATTTTCATTCAACATTTTATTATGAAAATTTTTAAAACCATGGGAAAGTTGAAGGAATTATAAAAGGAATACCCACCACGTATATTCTGCAATTAACTTTTTGCCTTATTTACTTTCTCACTTATCTATGCATCTATCCATCATATTTTTTGATGCATTTCAAAGTAAGCTACACATATCAGTGCCTTTCATGATGGTTTATTTCAAAATCTTTGTTTTCTTAGCAGTGTAGCCACAAACTAAATACTTGTCTATCAAAGCAGCAGTAACTTACCACAATGAGTACCACTTGTCCTGGATGAGATACCACCCACACGGAAAAAGTTTGGTAGTTCCAGTCTTCAACCCCTTGACTTACAAACCTATAAACAAACAATTTTATTTATATTATTTATGTCTAATCATTGATTGTGGCCATTTAATGATCAAGCATGACAAGATCACAGGGGAATATTCCTTTAGTATCTCCGATTTTTTTGTTTTAATTTAGGTCTATGTATGGGACCAAATAGAGTTAGTAGAACCTTAATTTGTGCATAATGCATATTCCTTAAATTCCTCTTTAACATCATCTGCACTTTTCCTATGAGGCCATCGAGTTTCTGAGATGGTAAAACTGTGTTAAACTAGGAGATGACCCATGCAGTATTTGAACGCTATTTGAATTTCTAATACTATCAATGACAAAATCAGTATTTAAAATAATTTTTACAAGATTGAGTACTGGGGTGAAACCACCAGATGAATTTTAACACTAAAGTCTTCATTTAGCTTTAAAAATTAATTATAAGGGAGAAAATAGGATTTATGAAAAATATCCAGATATTTTTATTTAAAACCAAAGATAATATGTGACAACAGTATATGTTTTAATATGGTTATGGTGGGTTTTTTCCCTCATACAGAAGTTTTAAGTTTCTGTATAGTCAATTTGATCAATCATTTGCTTTATATTTTATTACTGATATTATGTTTTAGAAATTCTCAGTGCTAAATTTCATTTATTTTCTTCTAACACCTAAATGACTTGTTTTTTACTTATCAATATTAAATTTATTTACAACTTATTTGAATATTTAAAATGAATACTGATTCTTTTAATTTTTGCTGCAATTGCAGATGGTATCTCTTTTTATTTTCTTATTTATCAAATGATATTATCATTTATCTGAGAAGAAATATGTTTATAGCAACTTTTTATATATTTCAAAGAAGTATCAGTGGGAAACGTATCTTTCATCAGTTAAAATGACCTTTTATTTTATTTAATGCCCTTGTTTTCTTATGGTTTGCTGTTCCATGAAATATCTTTACTACTTTTATTCATAACTTTTGGGTTGCATTGCTATATCTCTCAAACAGCATATAGTTACTTTTCTGTTTTGATAAAATCTTCTTTTAATTAAGATCTTATTTCTATGTAATACTTATTTTTTCTGTGTTTATATTTATATACATACACACATACACACACGCACACTATATTTTCTTTATTTCCTCCAGAGTTTTGGAAACACTTATTCTGATTTTTCATAGTCTAGCAGGAGAGAGTGTATCAAGATTTCTGACTTAACAATCCTGTCTTCATCTTGAACCATATTCCTTCAAATGATAGAAAATTTACGAAAAATATATATACATATATAAGGAACTGGAAAACAAGAAAGTGTGTTACAGAGCATCAGAAACTTGAAAAATTTCTACCAGATGGAAAGCAAATTTGGATTGAATTATAGAAAGAAGACTGGAGAAACCAAAGAGCACTACTGCCAACTTTAACAAATGCAGGAGGGAGCCTGGGGAGGAGGGAGCCCAGGTGGGTCTTTAGGATAATTAATTAAGAGAGAGCTTTCTAAATCGGGAGATCAGTGCACCTCTGCCTCTCCCAAGACCCCCTGGCCCCATCCTGAGCTGCCGGTAGAATGCAGAGAAGTACTCGGTGGACGTCTCCTAGGGTGAATGTTTGGGGCTGGAGAGAGAAGCAGAGTAGAGCCTGAAATTACTACACATATCCTAAAACACGACTGAAGAGAAAGGAGGGAGGGACGGAAGGAAGGGAGGGAGGGAGGAAGGGAGTAAAGGAGGGAGGGAGGGAGAGGGGAAGAAAGGAAACAGAGGAAGTTGACCCTGGCATTTTTCCATAAGAAGTGGAATATTTGAAACAGTGCTGGAACTAGAGTATCAGTGAAGTGTCACAGGTGGTTTGGGACCTCCAGGAGAAATGCAGAGGAAGCTCTATGCACTACAAGATAAGCTACTTATAGACGAGGTCCTGCACATCCTGTTGTCAGCTGCAATCACTGCAGGCAGGCTGTTGCAGTTAGAAACTAATATTTGCTTATAGGAGAAGAGGACCTTGCCAGCACAAATATGAACAGACAACCAGAATAACTAAATGCTTTAGGAAAACTAATACAATGAAAAAGAGCACAAATGGTTACCAATCGAAAAACTAAAATGGGGAAGCAGTGCTAACAAAAGTAACAAACAGTTACTTCACCAATTCTAAGACATTTTAATTTCTCTTAAACCAGGGTGCATCTTATAATTGATGGTGTCTGACAATCACTCAACCAGATGAGAGTCATGACTTAGGAGTATGAAAATCATCTGTTGACATTTTCTGGTAAGATAATTCTACCAAGGTTCTGTTACATTTGATGAAATAAAAATATCTCCAAAGAGAATAGTGCAAGTATGTACTCAGAAGCCAAGAAAAGGTTTCTAGGTAAAAGAAACTATTTTTGGAAACTAAGTGTGTTATTAAGATAATAACCTCACCATTTTGGCTGAATTGCAGAATGATCATGTGTGAAAATAAAAATAATGATTTTTCCCAAAACCCAGCATAAAGAGGTAAATCTTGCTTTGCTGTGTTCACCAATCTCAAACTATTATATCCTGATCTTTACCCAATCCTAATCAAATTCCCACATTGAAAGACCTGCCTTAAAGCAGACTTCAAAATCTCAGTAAATATTCCAGTTTTATCCTTCCTGCTGCGAGGCACTCTCAGCTGTCCAAGGAGTATTCTCCTTCACTCAGTGAAGTCAGCTCTGTCTCATCAACAGACTGTTTCGGTCATATTTTGGGGAGCTAGCATTCAACAAATTGAATGTGAACTTAGAATTAACTCTATTCTCACCTAAAATAGCATGCAAATATGAGGGTAAAATAAGAATATTTGCCACCCTCAGATGCTTTCTGAAAAAATGACTTGGAGATATATACAGCAAAATGAAAATAAATTTTAAAGTGTGAGACCTGTGAAACAGTAATGAACAAAAACGAAACAAGCCAAAAAATTTATTCAGCCTAGATAATTAGTGACCCATAAATAGAGAACTAACAGCAATTTGAAATAAAATCCTAAAGGATTACAATATGGAGGAGGTGATATAAGAGAATTATGAAGTGACACATGGTCTTTGAGGACAAATTAAAGATATGTATTATAGGCTATGATAAAGTGTATTACCATTTTAAGAGTGTTCACTAGAAAAAAGAAAATGTTTATGATTTTGATACAGCTACACCAAAAGAGAGAAACTCAATCTAACAATAGTAAGTGAAAAAAAATCCCAAACCAAAAGCCCAGTCATTAGAAAATATACAGTACAATGGCAGGCGTGAGTCCAGATGTGATGGGAATCAAAATAAATGTTGAAAGGCAGTATGTACGTCAGCAGGAAACAGCACATTCAAAGGGCTACTTGAAGAGAGTGTAATGAAGGGACTCTGCAGAGATGAGGGCAGGGTTGAGGGACCCAATGGGGATGATGAAGCACCTGGGTCTAGCAGTGGGGCAGCTGTTACCACCTCTAGGCCCGAAGGGGTAAGGGGAGCAATGTTTCTGGAACCTGGTGAGGGCTGGAGCCTTTGGAGAGGGGCCACCTGTCAAAGCTGCGGCTTTAGGTAAAGGAACACAGATTCTGCCAAAACCATAGGGAGGCAGAGAGGGAGCCTCACATCTGCCCTACCTGAATGGAAGCTGGGGGGCAAAGGAAGCCAGGGTATACATCTGTGACCATGAGCACCCCAAGTACACACAGCAAGACAGGAAAGGGCAGAGGGCAAACAGACGCACCAGCACTGACAACAAACACTTTGATATTGGCAAAAGTAAAACAAAATAAAAGCAAAAATTAAAATAAACTCCACTTTTATACTTGATTCAAGAAATATTAACATGGCACAGAAATGTTAAAAATACATTGTGATGCAAATGTTTGAGATCATGGAAACAGGTATGACAAGTTATTAATATTAAAATAGCATTTAAGTAAAAAATACTAACTGGTATAAATGCTGATATGTTGATCAAAAGTACACTCTACTAAAAAGGTTTATGTATAACAACATAGCATCAAAATATATGATAGGGGCTGGCCCCGTGGCCGAGTGGTTAAGTCTTATCCGTCTTAATTTTCTTTGGTAAGTTAATACTAAAGATTGAAGGACTGACTCCCCATCCAAATAATTTTTATTTCATATGTCTTAAGAGTAAACCTAACATAGTAATTAAGAATATAGGTCAAAAACATAAAAAACAAAATGACGAGAATAATAAAATATAGTATAGTCATTTCCCTTTCCATTTTATCATCCAGATTTTACTAAGACAACTTTTAAAGACACAAAAATTTTCAGCCCCAGGATAATGGCCAAATCTATTAGCATGATATAAAAATTTCTTCAAAATCTGTGTCCAAAAACGGTTAGATATATTATGAAAAGACACTGCATCATACTCTTTTTAAAGGAAGACACTGCAAGCGGCCCAGTGTTTCGTTGGTTCGAATCCTGGGCGTGGACATGGCACTGCTCATCAAACCACGCTGAGGCAGCGTCCCACATGCCACAACTAGAAGGACCCACAACGAAGAATATACAACTATGTACTGGGGGGCTTTGGGGAGAAAAAGGAAAAAATAAAATCTTTAAAAAAAAAAAATATATGATAGATGTGGGGCTGGCCCAGTGGCACAGTGGTTAAGTTCATACACTCTGCTTCAGCACCCCAGGGTTCACAGGTTCGGATCCCAGGCACAGACCTACACACCACTCATCAAGCCATGCTATGGTGGTGTCTCACATATAAAACAGAGGAAGATTGGCACAGATGTTACCTCAAGGACAATCTTCCTCAAGCAAAAAGAGGAAAATTGGCAACAGATGTTAGCTCAGGGCCATCTTCCTCACCAAAAAAAGAATATATATATATATATATATATATATATATATATATATATATATATATATATATAAAATAAATGTTAGAAATAAAAAAAGAAATTGATAAATCCACAAAAAAGTAGAAAATGTTTAATATAGTTTTCTAGGAAATAATGTAAGTAGACCAAAAACTGAAGACGAAAATCAAGGAAAGTTCAACGTAAGGAAAGTTACAAATGTAATTCATGATGCCCACAAATTAAGGCAAAAGTGTAATTGAGTTTCTTAATAGACTGATTAAAACCATTTGATGTAATTAAACATCCTCTAATTATTAAAAAGTTTGCAAATTAGGACTAGAATATAACTCTTTACTTTGATAAGGGGTATATTCCAGAAACCTAAGCATCATAACAAATGGTGAGGCATTAGAAGCTTTCCCAGTGAAACTGGGAACAAAAGAAAGATGCTCACTGTCATCTGTACTGGACAACATGTGTTATGTAGAACAACATGAAAATGACATTTTAAAAAGAATTGTAAAGAAAGAGGCAGGACTATCATCGTTAGCAATGATGAGACTGTCTAACCAGAAACATCCCCAAGCAACAGTTGAAAATGTGCTTGTCTATCCAATACCCAACTGCATTTTTCCAGTGTTTCTTGCCTGGAAATGTAGCTTCCTCACATGTAAGATGACAGCTGGTTCTTTTTACATCACCCCCTGGGTAAGAATTGGGGCAAAGGAAAGCCACTGTGGTTATTTATGTAAGTAAATAATAATCTGCTTTGCTCTAGAAACCTTGTGTTGGCATTCAGGATTATATTTATAAATATCGATATTAAAACTTGAAGACAAACAGCCTATCTATAATCAATAATAATTAGAAATGTAAAAGACTGTTCTAGTCAAATTAGTTTTTGGATTGTTTTGTTTTATAAACCATACTTGTTCTTTTTGTTTTTCTTCTTCTTCTTCTCCCCAAAGCCCCCCAGTACATAGTTGTATATTCTAGTTGTAGGTCCTTCTGGTTGTGCTATGAGGGATGCCGCCTCAGCATGGCTTGATGAGCGGTGCTGAGTCTGCACCCAGAATCTGAACAGACGAAACCCCAGGCTGCTGAAGCAGAGCGCGCAAACTTAATCACTCAGCCATGGGGCTGGCCCCTGTTTTTTTTTTTGAAAGGTATGCTTTTTTTGTGGTGAGGAAGATTGGCCCTAAGCTAACATCTGTTGCCAGCCTTCCTTTTTTTTTCTCTCCCAAAAGCCCCAGTGCATAGTTGTATATGCTAGGTGTAAGTCACTCTAGTTCTTCTGTGTGGGATGCTGCCACAGCATGGCCTGATGAGCGGTGCTAGGTCTGCACCCAGGATCCCAACTGACGAACCCTGGGCCACCGAAACGGAGTGTGTGAACTTAACCATTCGATCACAGGGCTGGCCCCCTTAAATTAGTTTTAAAAGTTTACACTCTGATCTTCTTTCTTCACTCTAAACATAATGCAATGATAGATTAAAATATAAAAAGGAGAACATTAAAAAGACTAAACCAAGTAAACGATTCCAGGAAGCAAAAGTGAGACAAAGTGCAGAGTGGTGAAGTGGGCTGCAACTGGAGGTCTACTGAGCACTGGCGTTTTGAAGGCAAGCAGAGATGAGTTCAGATCCTGCCCAGTTTTCAGATACTCAGGAATCTCAAACTACACAAAAACTGCCTGAATGTTATCCATGATTACACTCTCAAACTGACATCTACACTGTATAAACGGTTATTCTCCATTTAATCATGTGCCATCACGTTATATCAAAACCCATTTCATAAAGGACTTTACTCCATCTGTTTCTCTAGATACTTTTCACTTAGATTAGTGGATAATCAACCAAGTTTAAATATACATATATAACATAATTTTAGGATTTGAAAATTGTACTTACTTTTTTAGCACATCAAACATGCTTTTCTCTACATTTACCAGCCAGTGTTCTACAGCACTTCTTACACGAATTTTCCTGTAATTTTTTCAAAAATAATATTATGAAGAATTATTTTTATTCATGTTTCATTCCTTTGATAAGCCTGTAGGCTAAGCTTTCTACACTTATAATATTCACGAGCCAAAGGACTATAATTCTATGATATCTTTGGGTTTTCCTAGATCTTAATTTGGAAAACTATGCAGAAAATATATCAACTAGCTTTAGGAAATTCTAACATCAAAACTATGAATTTACAAAATTATTTACAATATCATAAGAGGTTCCAGTAAAATATGAATTTACAAAATAGATATATTACAAAGCATTTTTGGATTCCTCATTGGATCTTTTATTAAACAGCAAGCCTAGGTCAGGGTCAGGTTAGGGGTTTTGGGGTATGGGAAGGTTTTGGGGTATGGGAAGGCTTAGGGGGCAGCATTTTTTAATCAACTTATATCAGGAACCTCACGCCAAAGGTTAGTGAGCCCTTGCCATGGCTGGCAAATTGGACCAGGGTAATGGAAGGACCTAGCTTATTACAATTGCCTGAGAGCCATTCATGACAAAATGAGAGGTCAGTAGAAGCAGCCGTGGGAGCAGCATCAACAGCCCCAAGCAAATAGCAAATTTCCTTCCTATCTGTGGTCGTATAATAAGACCTTGTGTTGGCATTCAGGATATTATTAACTAAAGATACAGAAAAGTAAAATTCTGCGTAAGTACATTATCATTGAAGAAATAGTTGCTTAGCAAACATCTATGGAATACTAGAAATTTACAAGCGGAGGTTGTAAGTAATGAAGTTTTTTGGAGTCTAAATACTTAGTTTGTAACATATACATCATACTTTGGCAGCACAAGAGCTTCTCCTTCAGCAGATATGAGCATTATCACAGCGGGAGGGCCAATTTCTTGTTTCCATATCAATAATTGTTTTATATTTTCAAAACATTTCATAAGATGAGGCTGTAGACCAGAAACAAATGTCAATAACATTATAAAATTCTCACCTGGTTGGGAAATAATACTGCTGAGCAGAGAATAATGATATTACCTGTACAGACCCAGTATTTCTGCTATTAGCTAGCATATCAAGAAGTTCAGCATTGCTAAGAAAGTAAAATCTTGGAAAAATCATTCTTTTAATTTCAAGGTAGTCCTGTCCAGAACCAAAAGAAATGCAATTCAGAATATATATTTAATCATGATATGAATCACATCCTCATTTGGGCCTACATTTACATACAAAAGCCACAATATTAAGGTTACAGTATACATAGTAGTATCAGTCAAAATAACATTCCATGCTCAATGAAAGCTATATTTAAACTGCTAAAAAATTTTAATAAAGCAAAACTAAAACAAATGAAAACCAAAACAAAAATAAAAACAAACCAACAGATCTCCCCTTACACACACAGGCACACACACAGAGCCACACATACAATTGTATTATTGATCATTAATAAAGCACTGTATTTTGATATTATCAGCATTACTTTCCCATGCTGTCAACTTTCTGCTCTTATTTCCCTATCCTCTTAGAGAATAAGCTGTCATTTCAGCAGTTCACTTCATATTCTACTGTACAGAGAATTCCTGTATTTCCATCCCTCCCCACAACTTAGCTGCATTCACACCAGTCTTAACTCTTTTCCTTCTTTACAGAGGAAGAGACACCCATTCACTTATGCCAGGCTAAGCTATCCTTGTTTTATTTATCACTCTCCTATATCTTCAAACTCTCCTTTGCAACAGGCTTCTCTCTTAAATTTCTCTCATTAAAAAAATATATAAGAGGGGCCAGCCCCTCGGCTGAGTGGTTAAAAGTTCCATGCGCTCCGCTATGGAGGCCCAGGTTCATGAGTTCGCATTCTGGGCACAGACCTGCTCCACTTGTCAGCCATGCCATGGAGTCATCCCACATACAAAATAGAGGAAGATTGGCACGGATGTTAGCTCAGGGCTAATCTTTCTCAAGCAGAGAAAAAAAAGAGGATTGGCAGCAGATGTTAGCTCAGGGAAAATCTTCCTCACCACAAAAAAAATGTGTGTGTGTGTGTATATATATATATGAAATGCTCTCTCTCCTTTTGTTCTCCTCTAGCTACTGTCTACTTGCCCAGCTTCTCTCCACAGTCAAAGTTCTTGAAAAGATAGTCTATAAACTCAAAATCTTTAATTATTCATCTCTCAGTAAATAAATGGCTCTGCTATCCAGCCCCCACTGTTACCAAATTTACTGGAGCTTTTCAGTCTTCTTGTTACATGATATTTCCATAGAATTTGTCTCTGTTGACTCTGTCCTTCATTTTGACTTTTGGGATTTCATTCTGCTGTTTTTCTTCATCCCTCAGCCACTTTTCTTATCATTTGCCTTCAACATCACCCTTTGTCCCCTACACTTTAATGTTGACACCTGTTGAGTTCCATCCTCATCACTCTTTCTACCCATTATGTCCTTCCTGAGCTATTTGATACATATCCACTTGTTCTTTGGCTCAGGTCACTTCCCTCTGCGCTAGATCTATATACCCAATTGCTGATTGAAGATGTTCATTTGATTATCCTGCAAGTATTAGATTTTCAATATGTACAAACTTACATGTTTCCACACAGGCCCCCTCCTCTAGTTCCTATCTCTGTAGTGTGATCATTTTCTACTTTGTTGGTCAAGCCAGAAATCCAGGCACAATCTTGGACCTCTGTCTTTTATCTTCTACTTACCTATCAGAAGCTCCTGGCTCCACCGTCTTTCATCCTTACCATGATCTTACTTTAGTTCCCCCAATATTTTTAGTCTTTCGACTAGTTTCTTTGTATCTATCCTCACTGCCCCCACTCTATATGTACTCTATGCCTCCTTCCAGGGAGATATTTCTAAATTAAATCATTTCACTCTCCTGTTTAAAGTCCTTCAGTGGCTACTCAATAAAGTCAAAATTCATTGTGATATGCAAGGCCCTTCATCATCTTCCCGTGTCCCTGGAGAATCTCATCTTTAACCACTTTCCCATCTGCAATCAATGTTCCATCTGTACCATCTTGTTTACAACTCCAGAATGTGCCATACTTGCTTGGCTCCATATCTGTACTTTTCCCCCTTGCCTAGGATGCTCTTCCCACACACCCACCTACCCTCTGACTCCTTTACCTGGCTAACTCATACACTTTCAATTATCACTTCCCCCAGACTGGGTTAATTTCTCGTCTTCGATATGGTCATACTATCCAACCTATCATAGCATACATCACATTGTAATATCTCTTTATTCTTTTTGTTTCCTGTAATAGATTTGGGATTTGGTAATAATAGAGAATATGTCTTTTATCTCTGTAGTCCAAGCATCTGCAGCAGTGCCTGGTATAAAGTAGGTGCTCAATACATGAGTAAATGGAAAATTACTGGTCGGTAATGATGTTTAGTCCAAAGATATGCTAGAAATAATTACAAGGCTTATCTCAGTGAGCTCCCAGTAAACTGGCTATTATTAACCAGATAACTCTGGGTGCAGCCCCTCATGACTTCCCCAGCTCATGGATTTATATAGCAGAGGGTCTTCCTGGGCAGAGAACTTTCTATAGGCTGTAACTGCCATATGTGGGTATTCTGGAGGGGTCATCTCAGTGGTCATCACAACCACTGAGACTTGTGTTCAACAGGGAAAAGAGATGAATGGCTGGAAAAAACTCATGGCTTATGAAGTGAAGTGAATATGTTCACCATGAATCTCAAATTTTAAAACCCAGTATTAAAAGATGTGTATGTCTAGCTGACAATTTAATGTTCTGACAATGTATAAATATATGGAATCAATAATTTAATTTATAAAATCATCAAAATATTCAATTTCAACTTTTGCAGATTTTATCAACTTAATAATAATAGTAGTGCTAATATAAATAACATTCATTAACTACTTTGTGACAGCTCATGTGCTTTAAACACTTTAAATGCATTATTTCCTTTGGCACAAAGCCCCTCAAGGTTGGCACTGTTCCAATTTAAATTTAATTTATTCCCAATTTACAGATAAAGAAACTTACGCACTTAAAAATTTGGTACCGGGGTGAGCTTGGTGGCGTAGTGGTTAAGTTTGTGTGCTCTGCTTTGGCAGCCCAGGGTTCGCAGGTTCGGATCCCAGGTGCAGACCTAGCACTAGTCATTAAGCCACACTGTGGTGGCATCCCACATAAAATAGGGGAAGATTGGCACGGATGTTAACTTAGCAACAGTCTTCCTCAAGCCAAAAAAAGAGGAAGATTGGCAACAGATGTTAGCTCAGGGCCAATCTTCCTCACACACATATGCACACAAATTTGGTACTTTGCCTAAGGTCATTTAGATTGGTACATTTACTTTTTACTTTTTTCTCCTTTTGATAGCATTTTCATTAACCCTATAGATGGTGAGAGTTTGAAATATTGTTGGCAGCTAGAGTAAAGAAGAAAATCGCATTGGAATTAGTGTCTGTAGTGCATTACACAATATTTTGTAGATTAAATGATTCTCCATTTTAGGATTGCTGTAGTTTTACCTCAAGACTTTTCTTTATATAGTCAATATATTTATTGCAATTTTGCAGAATTTCAAGGACTCCTGCAGAGGTGGTTATTCGCAAAACATCCAGTTTGTTTTGTACTTTTAACATTATTTCTTTCCACGTGGAAATCACTTGAGAGAAGAGTTTTGCTTCTTCTGGTAGCTGCCTTTAGAAAGAATGTTAGAGATAATTTTATTTTTTGAAGGTACTGTAATTAAAATTTATAATCTAAATGCATTTGCCACAGAATACTGTTCAATTTAAAAATGTTTTGATATGCTTTTTTTGATGATCATTCATTATATTTTTCACGAGGGTGTTATGTACAAGTGATGTACGTGGTAGGAAACACTAGGATACATTAGACATGCATCCCTCATTTAACAACATTATACTTAGTGAGAGGAATAAATAGATGTATACAAGTTTGACATAAGTGAGTAGAAGCGATTTGTGTCCTAGGAAATGTAATAAAACAAAGGGCTACTGAAATTCTAGAGAGGAAATGGGATCTGGGGAGAGCTTCTTGAAGAAGCTATTTGATCTGCATTTCAAAGGAGGAATAGTGCTTTCACATGAAGAGAATTGCAGAGGGGGCATTCGGCTGAGGAGCGAGAGTATAGAAGTGTGTATAAAAAAATCCAAGTTCTATTAATAACTATCTAATCTTAAAGGATGAGGAAATGTAAAGTAGGTTCAGCATAGGTATAGAAATTTTCCTTTATAGAATATTATCATCATTTTCTCCCCTTGGAAAAGGGAAGCAAAACCCACAGATGGCATGATAATCCACTGATATATTAATTTGAGTCTTGTTGCTGCTACTGTTGGAGTTGAATGAGGGAAGGATTTTCAAAAGTTGTATGCTCTAGTTCTTTCACTTTCTCTGCTCACCTACATTTCCCACTCCCATCTCACCCCAGCCTCAACCTGATTCAAGTTCCTCAAGGCTTGGAGGATGAGGTAGAGAAGAAATTAGAGAAAAAGGCTTTTTTTAAAAAAAACTTCACCTGGTGTTATTTTTTTCTCTTTTACCTCTTAAATGCCCTCTGTCAGAGCAGTTATCCACAGGGTATATCACTGGGGTCTTTAGAGTCCCAGTAGCAGGAGCTTCTACATTGCAGGATTCCCTGGCTCTCTCCAGCTGACCTCTTACAACCATTCTTCACTATTGCTTTAAGTAGTATACTTCTGGGATTCCCTTGTTCTGGCCAGCAAGCATTTTGAGTGGAGATCTTTCAAGATGGAAACTTCTACCGTATCTCCTTGGTCTGAGTCAGGATTCTCAACATGAACACTACTGACATTTTTGGCCAGGTAATTCTTTGCTGGGGGGTGGAGTGCTTTCCTGTGCATTGTAGGATGTTTAATATCCTCTATTCACTAGATGCTAGTAGTATCCCCCAAAGTTGTGACAATCAAAAATGTCTTCAGACATTGCCAAATGTCCCTAGGAGGGCAAAATCACCTCTTGTTGAGAACAAGTGGTCCAAGATAACCATGTATTCTTGCACTTCTTTGCTCTACTATTAAAGGCTGATTCAAAATTCTCCAGAGAAGAGGCAACACATGTCAAGCTTTTCCAAGAGCCCTCCCACCATTATCGCATTCCCCACCTTGGTGAGGAAATTTCTACAGCTTACAAATTTTACCTACAAATTTCTACAGCTTAGCAAAAATCCTATTATGGGAAGAGACTTCAATCTCCCCTTCTGTTAAGCACCCTCCCATTGTCTCTGGGAGTTTCTAGTGCAATTCATAGTTAGTTTAGATTAAGGGTAAATGACACAGCATCCTCTGTTCTCACAAATTCCCTTTAAAGAATTCTTTCCTTTTGGGGCTGGCCCCATGGCCTAGTAGTTAAGTCCGCATGCTCTGCTGTGGCGGCCCAGGATTTCGCTGGTTCAGATCCTGGGCGTGGACATGGAACCACTCATCAGGCCACATTGAGACAGTGTCCCATGTGCCACAACTAAAATATACAAATATGTACTGGGGGGATTTGGGGAGAAAAAGCAGAAAGAAAAAAAATAGATTGGCAACAGTTGTTAGCGCAGGTGCCAATTTAAAAAAAAAGAAAGAATTCTTTCCTTTAATGAATCTCTCTTCCCTTTCCTCTTTTTCACATTTTCACCCTTGTATTAGGGCCCATTGTCCTTCGTTAGCCACTATATGGAGGCAGGTCCAATAGACACCTATTATTTCTTGTCTTTACAACTATATACAGAAGCCTTCTGCATCCCGTAATTAAAAGCCCCCTTTTCAACTTCATAACAAATCCTGTAAAAGAACACCTGGTGACATTTTGAACCCCCTACCTAGGAGTCTTACCTCTCCATAAATTAAGAAATATTTAGTAAAAAAGTAGTATTAAAATTTGAATTTAAGGCTATATTTCTTAGGTATGTGCTTTGACCTTTGAGGACTATCAGAATAACCATAGACTAATAGAAGAATCTAAAACATTCACAGGACAAGAAATAGATGTGTATAACAAAAATGGATGTTGTTCCCTACAAAGCAATACTCCTATCTAAACACCTACTCATTCTATTTTGTAAACCTCAAATAACTCGCCTTTGCCCCTAAAATAAAGTTCAAAATATTTAACCTAATATTCAAGGTCTTCTATTGTCTGCGTAATATGCCTAACAATTACACTCCATGACTTCCTACCTTATTTCAGAATGGCTCCTACACTAGCTTGTGTGATTTACTGTCAGTAGGTTAAATTCTCTTAAATACGTATGTCTCAACTTAAGCACTCTTAAGACCAATCGCTTTAAAAAGAGACCAATTAATTTGAATGCTATGAATAGAAAGAAAAGGCAAAAATTTCAGCAATTGTCTAGGACCTCTATTCTTTCACATGATCCAAAGTAAAAAACTATCATTAATGTATGAATGCTATTAAAAACATGTTTATGAGTAACGTCAACTTCATGGCACAGTGAGCTCTTCCCTTAGACTCTCCCCTCTAAGATACGATGAAAAGGACATTCATAAACCAACAGAGGACATTCACACAATACAAAAGGTGTCTGAAGAACCCATGCAACCATACATCTGAAGATGGAGATGCTGGACTCCCAGAGGAAGTGGAAGGAGGTAAGAGGACCTCCTCTCCTTCTCTAATGGCAGTGACTGAGGGTGCCAGACCATGAGCTACTCTGAGAAAAGAGGGGAAGGGGTGGATCTCTGCAGGAACACCTTCACTCTCCAAGTTCCCTCACAGCCCATGGGAAAGCCCCACACAGAGGTGGCTAAGCTATTGTGGGGGTGTCTTCATCAAGCCAGTACCACAGGAGAGCAGATAGCAAGGGCAGAGTGAGAATGCCCCGGAAATGTGCAGGCGAAAGAAAACACCCCTCCCCCTACCCAGTGCTCCAGCTCAGCCAGTTGGCCAGAGCACATGGTGTAGGTTAGAAAAGCAGTAGCTGTGAGCAAGTGAGTAGGAAATCGCAGACAGACCCGTCAGCATAGATTCTAAGGACAGGCACAAATGCCAAAGGTCACGGTGGGCTCAGAAGACACAGCTCTGGACCCCGCCCCCAGTGGTGGCAGGTGGAAGCTGTGACCATACACTATCACCATGCAAAGACACAAATTCACTCCATCAAATAGTATGAAGAGGTATATTAATACTCCAGACCAGAAGGAAAATGACAAGCACCCAGAAATCAATCCTGAAGGCACTGAAATTTACAATCTAAATGACAGAGAATTAAAAATAGTTGTCATAACAAAACTCAACCAGTTAAGAAAATACAGAAATAGAGTTCAATGAAATCACGAATATAATTAATGAACAGAGGGAATTCTTCACAAAAGAGATTGAAACTATAAAGAAAAACCAATAAAAAATGTTGGAGATGAAAAACACAATGGATGAGATGAAAGATCTGGACTCGCTCAATAACAGAGCTGATATTATGGAGGACAGAATCAGCAGTCTGGAGGGCAGAAATATAGAAATGCTTCAGTTGGAGGAGAGAGAACTAAGACTAAAAAGAAATGAAGAAATTCTCCAAGAAATATCTGAATTAGGAAATACAACATAAGGATGAGAGGTATTCCTGAGGGAGAAGAGAAGGAGAATGGAGCAGAAAGCTTGTTCAAAGAAATAATAGCTGAGAACTTCCCAAATCTGGGGAAGGAGCTAGAAATACAAGTAAAAGAAGCCAATAGAACTCCTAATTATATCAATGTAAAAAGATCTTCTCCAATGCATACAGTAATAAAACTGGCAAAAGTCAATGACAAATAAAAAATATTAAGGGCAGCAAGCCAGAAGAAAATAACCTACAAAGGAACTCCTATCAGGCTTTCAGTGGATTTCTCAACAGAAACCTTACAGGCTAGGAGAGAGTGGAATGATATATTCAAAATTCTGAAAGACAAAAACTTCCAGCCAAGAATACTCTATCCAGCAAAAATATCCTTCAGATATGATGGAGAAATAAAAACTTTCCCATATAAACAAGAGCTAAGGGAGTTCCTTGTCGCAAGATCCCCCCAACAAGAAATGCTCATAAAGGCCCTCATTCCTGAAAAAAAGAGAAGGAGTTTACAAAGCCTTGAGCAGGGAGATAAACAGGCAGACAAAATCAGAAAATAAAAGCTCTCTATCAGAACAGGTTAGCAAACACTTAATTACAACATTTAAGATACAGGGAAAGAAAATATCAAAAATAAATATAGGAGCCGGCCTGTTGGTGTAGTGGTTAAGTTCACACACTCTGCTTCAGCAGCCAGTTTGGATCCCAGACACAGACCTACGCACCGCTTATCAAGCCCTGCTGTGGCAGGCATCCCATGTATAAAGTAGAGGAAGATGGGCACGGATGTTAGCTCAGGGCCGATCTTTCTCAGCAAAATAGAGGCGGATTGATGGCAAATGTTAGCCCAGGGCTAATCTTCCTCAAACTAAATAAATAAATGCACTTCATTTTAACCACAAACTCACAACACAAGATGGAATAAGTTGTGACAACAATAACTTAGACAGGGAAGAGGAAAGGGAAAGAATTGGCTTAGTCTAGGGAAATAAGGGGCTATCAGAAAATGGAACATCTCATCTATGAGATTTTTATACAAACCTCATGGTAACCACTAAACAAATAACCAGAACAGAGACACAAATGATAAATAAAGAGAAAACCATCATAGAGAACTACCAAACTGAACTGGTAGTCCAAAATATACAGGATGAGAAACAAGGGAAATACAGAACAACCAGAAAATGAATGCTAATATGCCAGCATTAAGCCCTCATGTATCAATAATCACTCTAAATGTAAATAGATTGAATTCTCCAATCAAAAGACTTAGAGTTGTGGGATGGATTAAAAAACGAGACCCAACAATATGCTGCCTCCAGGAAACACATCTCAGCTATAGAGACAAACATAGGCCCAACTTAACAAACAAGAAAAATCTGAAATAAGCAATCTTAAGCTACACCTAACAGAATTCAAAGAAGAAGAAGAAAGAAAGCCCTAAGTCAGCTGAAGGAGGGAAATAATAAAAATTAAAGCAGAAATAAATGAAAATGAAACCAGTAAAATAGTATAAAGGATCAATGAAACTAAGAGCTGGTTCTTTGACAGGATCAACAATATTGACAAACTGTTAGCCAGACTAAGGAAGAAAGAAAGAAGGCTCAAGTAAATAAAAGAGGAAAAATTACAATGGAAACCACAGAAATACAAATAGAATAGTATGAAAAACTATATGCCAACAAATTGGACAATCTAGAAGAAATGGATAAATTCTCAGACTCATACAACATACCAAAACTGAATCAAGCAGAAATAGACAATCTGGGGCTGGCCTGGTGGCGCAGCAGTTGGGTTCATGCATTCCACTTTGGTGACATGGGGTTCCTGGTTCAGATTCTGGGCATGGACCTATGCACTGCTTATCAAGCCATACTGTGGCAGGCATCCCATGTATAAAATGGAGGAAGATGGGCACAGATGTTAGCTCAGGGCCAATCTTCCTCAAAAACAAAAGAAGAAGAAGAAATAGATAATCTGAATAGACAAATCACAAGTCAAGAGACTGAAACAGTAATCAAAAGCCTCCCCAAAAATAAAATTCCAGGACCAGATGGCTTCTCTGGAGAATTCTACCAAACATTCAATGAAGATTTAATACCTATCCTTCTAGAACCATTCCAAAAAGTTGAAGAAAATGGAACACTTCCTAACACACTTTATGAGGCCAACATCACCCTGATCCCAAAGCCAGACAAGGACAACACAAAGAAGGAGAATTACAGGCCAAAATCATCAATGAACATAGATGCAAAAATCTTCAACAAAACATTGGCAAATCAAATACAGCAATACATTAAAAGGATCATGTACCATGATCAAGTGGAATTTATACCAGGGACACAGGGATGGTTCAACATCCACAAATCAATCAATGTGATACACCACATTAACAAAACGAGGAATAAAAACCAATGATCATCTCAATAGATGCTGAGAAAGCATTTGACAAGATCCACCATCCATTTATGATAAAGACTCTCATTAAAATGGGTATAAAAGGAAAGTACCTCAATATAATAAAGGCCACATATGAAAAACCCACAGCCAACATCATACTCAATGGGGAAAAACTGAAAGCCATCCCTTTGAGAACAGGAACAAGACAAGGGTGCCCACTCTAACCACTCTTATTCAACACAGTCCTGGAGATTTTGGCCAGAGCAATTAGGCAAGAAAAAGAAATAAAAGGTATCCAAATAGGCAATGAAGAAGTGAAACTCTCGCTGTTTGGAGATGACATTATTTTATATATAGAAAACTCTAAAGAATCCATCAGAAAACTATTAGAAATAACAACCACTGCAAAGTTGCAGGGTACAAAATTAACTTACAAAAATCAGTTGCATTTCTATACTCTAATAAAAACAACAGAAAAAGAACTCAAGAATAGAATCCCATTTACAATCACAACAAAAAGAATAAAATATATAGGAATAAATTCAACCAAGGAGGTGAAAGACCTATACACTGAAAACTGTTAAGACATTATTGAAAGAAATCGATGATGACATAAAGAAATGGAAAGACTTTCCATGCACATGGATTGGAAGAATAAACATAGTTATAATGTCCATACCTAAAGGAATCTACAGATTCAATGCAAATCCAATCAGAATCCCAATAACATTCTTCATGGAAATAGAACAAAGAATGCTAAAATTCATATGGGGCAACAAAAGACCCCAAATAGCTAAAGCAATCCTGAGAAAAAAGAACAAAGCTGGAGGCATCACAATCCCTGACTTCAAAGTATACTACAAAGCTATAGTAATCAAAACAGTATGGTACTGGCACAGAAAGAGACAGACAGATCAATGGAACAGAACTGGAAGCCCAGAAATAAAACCACTCCTCTATAGATAGCTAATCTTTGACAAAGGAGCCAAGAACATACAATGGAGAAAGGAAAGTCTCCTCAATAAATGGTTGGGAAAACTGGACAGCCACATTCAAAAGAATGAAAGTAGACCATTATCTTTTGCCATACAGAAAAATGAACTCAAAATAGACCAAAGACTTGGAGGTAAGACGTGAAACCATAAACTCCTAGAAGATAAAATAGGCAGTACACTCTTTGACATCAGTCTTAGAAGAATCTTTTCGAATACCATGTCTACCTGGGCAAGGGAAACAAAAGAAAAAATTAACAAGTGGGACTTCATCAAACTAAAGAGGTCCTACAAGGCAAAGGAAACCATGAACAAAACGAAAAGACAACCCACAACTCGCACAATTCAACAACAATAAAACAATCAACTCGATCAAAAAATGGTCAGAGGATATAAGCAGACATTTTTCCAAAGAAGACATACAGATGGCCAATTGGCACATGAAGAGATGTTCAACATCACTAATCATCATGGAAATGCAAATCAAAACTATACTAAGATATCACCTTACACCTGTTAGAATGGCTATATTCACCAAGACAAAAAATAACAAATGTTGGAGAGGATGTGGAGAAAAGGGAACCCTCATACACTGCTGGTGGGAATGCCAACTGGTGCAGCCACTATAGAAAACAGTATGGAGATTCCCCCCCCCAAAAAAAAATAGAAATATCATACAACCCAGCTATCCCACTACTTCGTATTTATCCAAAGAACTTGAAATCAACAATTCAAAGAGACTTATGCACCCCTATGTTCATTGCAGCATTATTTACAATAGCCAAGAAGTGGAAGTAACCCAAGTGCCCATCAACTGATGATTGTATAGAGAAGAGGTGATATATGTATATATATATATACACACACACACACACACACAAAGGACTACTACTCAGCCATAAAAAAAGACACAATTGTGCCATTTGCCACAACATGGATGGACCTTGAGGGTATTATGTTAAGTAAAATAAGCCAGAGAGAGAAAGATAAATACTGTAGGATTCTACTCATCTGTGGAAGATAAACTAACACATGGACAAAGAGAACAGATTAGTTGTTACCAGACGGTTGGATATAAGGGGTGAAGGGGCACATTTATTTGGTGACTGACAAATATTGTGCAACTGAAATCTCACAATGTTATAAGCTATTATGACCTCAATAAAATAAAGTAAATTCATATCCAGGGTAAAAAAAACCCCCAAGAAACATGTTTATTGTTCATACCAAAACCACACTAATATTCCAGAACTAAATAGACATGTAGTATTGTGGCTTAGGGACTATAATGACATATCTGACACTTCTTTCCCAGTCCTTAATAGCTTTATATCAATAATTCAGAAATAAGGCTTTTTTAAAAAAAAAAAAAGATAATGCTTGCAATCTTTTATGAAAGAAAAACACCACAATAATGATTCAGTAGACTATCCTCCTATTCCTATAGGTAGGATTGTTTTAGAGTGTGCATTAAAGAAATGCTCTCTCAAGGATTACAAGAAATAAATTACCTGGTATGCAGTTTTTTGCCTGCATATGGCCTATTTTAATTTTTTTACCTTTGTATTTCTAAAGAGTGAAAAATTGGTTCAAGATAAAGCCAATTTCTTTGACAGTTCATCCATTCCTCAAGAGTGTAAGAGAAGAGAGTCAAGTTTTTATCCCATGTATCCACAAGATCCTACAATGATGAAATCACACATATATACAAATCCAAATATATAAAATACTCTAGAAGAGTCATATAATAGAAACTGAGATCAAACGTCATTATCAGTCACCGACATACAGCAAGTAATTAATAGAGGGTCACATAAATAAATATAAATCTAATTATATTTAGTTTGGGGAAAGATTTGAGATTCTTGTTCATCCAATTTTGTCTTATTTATTATACAATATACTAATTTTTTGGTATGTATATTCTTTCATTCCTTTCTTTAAACATTTTTGCACATATGTACATGTACATGTAATATCTTTAATAATTCACATATATACAACCATATTACATATTGTTCTGTAACTTGCTTTTGTTTTAAACCCAATAATGTCTTTTAGAGAGGGTTTATGTTAGTAATTATAGGTTTTCTTCATTCTTCTAGTTTCTGAAAATTTCATTTTGTGGATATAACATCTTTTTCTGACTAGTATATTTATTAATTTATTAAAGTAATAGGAAAATAGTTAAAAACCAATTAATACTAAAATGCTTATTTAAAAACCAGTAGACTGGTGTATCCTCTAACTCTGGCTCCTCAGAAGGAACCACTTGTAACTCGTTTACATTTCTCTTCTGTTATTTACCTCCATATTTCTTCCTTTTAAAATCTACTTTATATTTCAATAGCTTTATTCAGGTGTAATTGACATAAGTAAACTGCACATATTTAAAGTGTAAATTTGATGTCTTGACATATGCTTATACCTGTGAAACAATCACCATCATCAAGGTAATGAACACATCCATTACCCTCTTGTAATCTCTTCCTCCTACACCTACCTCTCTCATCCCTAGCAACCACTGATCTACTTTCTGAAACTATGGACTAATTTGCATTTTATAGAATTTTATATAAATTCTTTTTGGTATTCTTTTTGGTCTGAATTCTTTCACTCAGCATAATTATTTTGAGATCCCTTCATCTTGTTGCGTATATCAATAGTCCATTTCTTTTCACTGCTGAGTAGTATTCCACTGGATAGATTTACCATATATTTATCATTCACCAGATATGCACCAGGGTTGCTTCCTATTTTTCACTGTTACAAATAAAGCTTCTATGAATATTCAAGTGCAAGTGTTTGTATGGACATAAGCTTTCCTTTCTCTTGGGTAAATACATAGGAGTGGAATAGCTGGATCATGTGGTAGGTGTATTTTAAACCTTTTAAGAAACTTTGTAAGTGATTGTAACATTTTTACAGCAGTGTATGAGAGTTTTAGTTGCTCTACATCCTCACCAAAACACAGGATGATCTTTTTTTCTTTTTTAAGATTTTCTTTTTTCTTTTTCTTCCCAAAGCCCCCCAGTACATAGTTGTATATTTTTAGTTGTGGGTCCTTCCAGTTGTGGCATGTGGGGTGCTGCCTCAGCATGGCCTGATGAGTGGTGCCATGTCTGCGCCCAGGATCCGAACTGGCAAAACCCTGGGCCACTGAAGCAGAAAGGGTGAACTCAACCGCTCGGCCACGGGGCGGCCCCTGGGATGATCTTTTTAATTCTACTCATTCTATACAGTGGTATCTCATTGGGACTTTAGCATTTCCCTGATGAGTAATGAAATTAAGCATCTTTGCATGTGTTTTTTTTCCTATCCATATATCTTCCTTAGTGAAGTGTCTGTTTAAATCTTTTGCCCATTTCTTTACTGCTTTGTATTTTGAGAGTTCTTTATATATTCTGGATACAAGCCCTTTATCAAATATATGCTTTGCAAATATTTTCTCCAAGTCTGTGGCTCATATTTTTTTTCCTTAACAATGTCTTTTGAAGAGCACAAATTTTAAATTTTGATGAAATCCAATTGATAGATTTTTCCTTCTACTGATTATTCTTTTGGTGTCACACTGAAGAAACCTGCTTAGCCCAAGGTCACAAAAATTTTCTCTGATGTTTTCTTCTAGAAGTTTCATAGTTTTACATTTTGCATCTATGATATGTTTTTGAGTTAGATTTTGTATATGCTACAAGATATGGCTTGAAGGTTTTTAAAATCTATTTGTTTTGTGTATGACTGTCCACTCATGCTAGCACCATTTCTGAAAAGACTACTGTTTCTTCTCAGAATTGTTTTTACACCTTTGTGGAAAATCAGTTGTCCATATATATGTGGCTCTATTTCTGTACTCTCTGTTCTGTTCCATTTATTTGTCTATCTTTAAACAAATCTAAAACGGTTTTGATAACTGTAGCTTTATATTAAGTCTTAAAATCAGGTAGTGTTGATCTTCCAATTTTGTTCCTCTTTTTCAAAATTGTTTAAGCTATTCTAGTTCCTTTACATTTTCATAAGAATTTTAGAATCAGCTTGTTAATTTCTATCACTAGTCGGCTAGGATTTTGATTGGTATTGCATCACATCTAGATCCTTTTGGGGATATTGAACATTTTAATTATATTGAATCTTCAGATGCATGAACACAGTATATCTTCCATTTATTCGGGTCTTTCATTTCTCTCTGCAGGGTTTTGTAGTTTTTAGTGTATAGGTCCTACATATCTTTTGTCAGACTTATCCCTAAATCTCTCATATTCTTTATTATGCTATTGTCATTGACATTTTTTAATTTCAATTTCCAGTTGTTCATTGCTAATTATATAGAGTGCAGTTGATTTTTGTATACTAATCTTGTATTCTGAAAACTTGCTAAAGTGAGTTTTATTTACATTTTTTGTAATTTTATTGGACTTTTTGCATAGGCAATTATGTCATCTGAGTAAAAAGAATATTTTACCTCTTCTTTTACAATATAGATGCTTTTTGTTTCTTTTTGTTGCCTTAATACATTGGCTAGAGCCTCCACTACAACGTAGAATAGAAGTGGTGAGAGAAGACATCCTTGTTCCCGATCTTAGTGGAAAGCGTTCAGTCTTTCACCAGTAAGTATGATGTTAGACACAGGTTTTCATAGATGTTCCTTATCAGGTTGAGGATGTTCTCTTCTAGTCCTAGTTTGTTGAGAGGTTTTTTTTAAGAAAATAATCAGAAATGGACATTGGATTTTGTAAAATGCTTTTTCAGCATGTACTGAGAAGATCATATGGTTTTTCTTTTTTAGTTTAATGTGGTGAATTACATTGATTGATTTTTGAATGTTAAACCAACCTTGTACTTCTTAGATTACTCCATCTTGGTTATAATACATCATCCTCTTTATATATATTGATGGATTTTATTTGGAAATTTTTGTTTAGAATTTTTGCATCTGTATTCAAGAAGGCTATTGGTCTCTAGTTTTCTTACAATGTCTTTGTCTGGTTTTGGTCTCAGAGTAATTCAGGCCTCACAGAATGAGTTAGGAAGGATTCCTTCCTCTACAGTATTCTTGAAGAGTCTGTGTAGAATTTCTTCCTTAAATATTTTGTATAAGCCACCTGGACCTGGACTTTTTCTTGTCCGAAGATTTTAAACCATCATTTCAATATCTTTAGTACATACAGGTCTATTCCAGTTATCAATTTCTTCTTGAGCGAGCTTCAGTAATTTGTGTTTTTCAAGGAATTTGTCCATTTCATCTTTGTTGAATTTATTGATTTAATGTTGTTCATAATATTCACTTGTTATCCATCTAATATTTGTAGAATCTGTAGTGATGTCACCCCTTTTATTCCTGATGTTGGTAATTTGTGAGTTCTTTTTTCCACTGGTTTTGAGTAACTGATTATGATGTCTCTTGAGCTTGGAGTCTATTGAGCTTCTTAAATCTGTGGCTTTATTGTTTTCAATACATTTAGAACAGATTGGCCATTATTTCTTCAAATTTTTTTCCTCCTGTTTTTCCCTCTCACTCTTCATCTTGGAAAATTCCAATTACATGTCTATGATATTGCCCAAAGTTTTCCCACAGGTCACTGATGTTCTTTTCATTTTTAAAAATTATCTTTTCTCCCTGTATTTCACTTTGTATAGTTTCTAATGTTACGTTTTTAAACTCACTAATCTTTTCTCTTGCAATATCTGATCTGCTGTTAATCCCATCCAGTGTATATTTCATATTAGATATTATAGTTTACATCCCTAGAAGTTTGATTTTGGTATTTTAAAAAATATTTTTCACATATCTACTTAACTTTTAAACATACGGAATGTAGTTATAATAATTGTTTTAATGTTCTTGTCTGTAACATCTGTGTCAGTTCCACATCAATTTCCACTGGTTAATTTTTCTTTTCATTATGAGTTACATTTTCTTGCTTCTTTGAATGTCTGATAATCTTTAATTAGATTCCAGATGTTGTGAATTTTACCCTACTGGGTACTGGATATTTTTGTTTTCCTATAAATATTCTTGAGCTTTGTTTTGAGTGCAATTAAATTACTTAGACACAGCGACATCATTTTGGGTTTTGCTTTTAAGATTTTTTAGGGAGAATAAGAGCAGCATTTAGTCTAGGCTAATTATTTTATATTACTGTGGCAAAATCCTTTTAAGTGCTCTATCTCATGCTCATGAATTATAAGGTTTTCTGTTGTGGCTGATTCCACAACACTACTGGGCACTATTCCCAGCCCTGTGTGAATGGTTCCCTCTCATCTTCTCAAGCAGTCATTTCCCTGGTCTCGAGTAGTTTCCTTACATTCACATGCCAGTGATTGGGTCTGCTGAATACTTGAGTAGGGACCTTCCACAGATCCTTGAAGTTCTCATTCCATGCAGATCTGTCCTTCCTGTTACTTTATCCTACAAATTCTAGCCTCCTTTGGCTCCTCAGTCTTTCAACAGCATCTCTTAACATCAGGGAGTCTATCAGGCTCTGGTTTGATTCCTCTCTTTTACCCCCAGTCAAGGCCTAGAAACTCAAGGCAGTAAGTTGGGGCAATCGTAGGGCTTGCCTAGTTTGTTTTCCATCTCTCAAGGATCCTTGTCCCTCAAGGCCTGATGTCCAGTGTACTAAAAACCATTTTTCCATATATTTTTTCTGTTCTGCTTTGGGTATTTCGGGCAGGATGGAATATCTTGTCCGTATACTCCATCTTGCCTGGAAGTGGAAGTCTTTCTGTGTGTGTGCTGTAATTTTTCAGCTTCAGTATGCCTAACTTATCATTTATTAAATTTTACATTTTAATAAAGGCATTTAATTCTCTAAATATTCCTTTTTACAGGGCTCTAGCCAATTGTGACAAGGTTTGATTTATAACTCTCTCCTTTCTGCTTATTTCTACTTTAAAAAAAATTTGATTATATTTACTGTATATTCTTATGGTTGTTTTTAAATTTCCATTTTTTTGTGAATGATTTTGTTGTCTTTTTTTTTTTGCTATTTTTCTGTTCTTCATTTTTTATTTTACCTCATGTTTAGAGCATGTGGTCTAAGGTTTATCCCTTTTTGTAACTTATTGAGTTCTTTTCTCTAAGGTCCAATTAATTGACATTTTCTCTAAATATCTGTTTGCAAATAATGTGAATTCCATTTGTTGAGTACATATTTCTCTCTCTCATTCTATCTGTAATCAGTTATGTTAATTTTACTATTAAATATCTCTATATTATTACATATCTTGTTGAATTTCCTTAAGTTTTAGTGATTCTTAGCTATGGTATTGGATGTTGGGCTCCCCAGAGAGAGACTAACAGGGAACAACGACTGCAAGCTGACCCTGTGGTTTAATTCCTAATTATACTTGAGTAGATGTGGAGGCTGCTGTTTGTTCTAGATAAAATAGCAGGGACACACAGGTATGGAGGTAGGATTAACCTTTAAGAACAATAGTTCAGGAAATGAAAATGAAGCATTCATCTTCAGCAAGCAGAATCGCAAGGCAGTGGTTTGGCATGGGCACTGCCAGAACTATGGATATTTCCAGCAGCAGTGGCACTGCCGGTAAAAGTCATGATTTATAGGGCCATATTTTTATATGCTCTAAATTTATCTTGTCTGCCCAAATTGAACTTTCTGACATTTCCTCATGAACAATTAATAATGTTCCCATAAAAAGTTATTTTTGGCATTCAAACTACCAAATATTCAATCTCATTTCTATATAAGTATATGAATGATTTATACAATTCAAAAGCTTGCAGAATGCAAAAAAATTAAAGTGATAAATAAAACTATAGACAATTAAAATACTCCCCCTTTGCCATGATATTTACCTTAATGGGCCCAAGATAGGAAGATCCTTTAATTGTTGCAAATATGATTTGAGACTCTTCTAACTGAGCTAATACGTCATCTACAGATGAAATTATTAGGATCGAGTTGCCCTCTGTTTGATGAAGAACTAAATGTAAAGGAGTAGTGTTCCAAAGATCAATAATCTTAAATAGCATTTTTTCAAGAGCAGCTTCATTAGTTGCTGAGGTTGATATTTCGTTTATTTTATCTTCATACTGAAACATCTAAAATGAAAAAATTACTTTTTAATATCCAGTGGAGCAAATAATTCCTGACACATTTAAAATGGAAGATTTAAATTAACATGTTGAAGTTACATCAGAAGTACTGAAGCTCCAATTCCAGTTAGGTTTACATCCTAAGCAGAGACTTCATGACATAGCCCTTTTCAGTTTTTAATCCTTCTATTTCACATTCCTCATGCTCAGTGAAAATTTCTAACCACAATGCTTGTTTCTCTGATTCTAGTCAGTGTAAAGAATAGTTAACAGCACCTTCTGTATATGTGCAGATGGTATTATTTCTTTCACCTTTCTTTTCTCTGCACTAATGCCAACTGCTTAATTACTTTGTGACATGCTTTTACTTTCTGTAGTAATTCTTGGGATATAATCATCTGACAGAATGTAACTCTAATTGACACAGCTTTCCATGGCTTCCCTTTTTTTGCCACAGCTCCATGAGGATAAGTGTCTCTCAGAATACACTAGTGGAGTATATATAGGCCTTCTTTCCATGTGCACTGATTGCCAATTCCCATAGGACAAGATCCTGATATAAGATCTCCAGATTCACTCACTGTAATACAGATACACAGAGAGCTTCTCATCTCCACATCTTAGAATTAATGAGCTGGGCTGATTGTTTTTATTCTTGAAAGAAGAATCTAACACTGCTCCCATGTGTCACCTACGTGGGGTTAAAAAGTGATGCCTAATCCCTGTTTTGGTAATGCAGTTCAGTGGGAACTATGAAAAAATATGACTAGGTTTCATCATCTCTCTTATGGGTCTGCCAAAGATGGGTATAGGAATGGTGGAATCAGCTGACTGCCTATGGCCTTAAGTAACATCTTTGGGAAAGAGGTCTGCCTTTTGATTATTCAGCCAAAGGCAGATAAGAAACCATAGGGCCATCAAATTTATATGCTGAATAAAGCACTTTGTGCCTAATGATGACATTCTGAAATGGTTAAAAACCTAAATCCAGACAGTGGTATTGTGTAAAGCAAAATTTCAACCAAGTGAATCCAGCCCTTTCAAATCTTTATGGTCAAGGTTTGGGACCTGACTGACAAATGATCAGATTTTCCGATTGACTTAGCAATATCTGAGAGGTTTCAGATGAATCTTAATGCCCATATTTAATTATCTGCCTCTATTATAAAACACATGGCTTTCTAAAAAAGTAAAAATGGTCAACCATAAAGTAATTGTGTTCATCGGATGCATACTGTTGACCTCTTCCTCTTAACTTACTTTGTGACATGCTTTTCATGTCACAGGCTTTTCAGAGCCTGCATAACATCTTGGACAGAATGATTGTCACATGACATCATAATTTATTCATTTGATTGCAAATGAACTTCCATCATAGCCTGTTCTGGACAGTCTTGCAGCATGACCACTATCTCTGAGTCAACCCTAAGATATGCATCCTTTAGTAAACGAAGGCTGAGTTTCCCGGCCAAATCCTGTCCATCTAGGCACTTACACTACACTGAATAAGTTGTTGAATTTCTAAAGGATGATCAAAATCATCCAGGAAGTCTTAGAGTTCACTTAAGATTACAGGCTGATTACCTGCTTATCCCCTCTGACTACTATAATAATTAACCTCAAGAAGAAGGAGTTCCTCTGACTCCTGGCTACAGCATTTTAGATGCTGAAGACCTTGTTCATTTTTGTTCAGATGTTGAATTATCTTAATTTGGGTCCCCCAAAAACTGTGTGGGACCTCCTTTTTAAACAATCTATTCATGTTAGAAATGTAAGGATAGCTCACTGGAATCCTCTGAGGTATTGTAGGTCACCAATCCCATGTATGCCACCAGCTGATCCCTCTATGCATGTCTTCTCTAACTTTTATTGCTTGCTGCTATGCTTAGTCAGCCAAATTTCACCCATTACTTGACTTGCCCAGGAATGAGTCCAATAACCCAAGACTTTGAAAATGAAAATATCATTGAAATTGTGCTAGATTTTTGGAATGTTGGTGTGAATAAACCTAGCCGTTGGCGTTGACCTATATGTTCAGAAATTATCTAGATATTTTGCTGAATTCACTCTTGGCACATAAATCAATTAGGAGGCTCTCATCCAGGAGAGGCTGAGAGCTACAGATGGGATGAGAAGTGAGAGAGCAAGAGAAGATTCAAAGATTATTTCATGATTTTTAGCCTAAGCAATTGGAAAAAATGGAGGTGCCATTAAGTGAGATAGGGAAGAGAGAAGAAGAGTAGAATTTGGGAGATGGAGAATGAGAAGTTCATTTTTGGACATAATTTTGAGACATCTCTTAGACATGCAAGCAGAGATATTGAATAGGAAACTGGATATGTGAGTTCAGGAGGGAAGCTGAGGTTAGGGCTGGAGATATAACGTAATCTAATTTTAAGAATCAATTGGAGGGCAGCCCCATGGCCAAGTGGTTAAGTTCACATGCTCTGCTTTGGTGGCCTCGGGTTTCACCAGTTTGGATCCTGGGTGAAGTCACAGCACCACTCATCAGGCCATGCTGAGGCGGCACCCCCCATAGCACAACCAGAGGCACTCACAACTAGAATATGCAACTATGTACTGGGGGGCTTTGGGGAGAAGAAGAAGAAGGAGAAGAAGGAGAAGGAAAAGAAGAAGAAAGAAAGAAAGAAGACTGACAACAGATATTAGCTCAGGCACCAATCTTTAAAAAAAAATTAATTGAAGTTATCTTTTAAAAATTCTTCTTTTCAGATTCTTTTAAATTTTTTCCCATTTCCTCATTATAACAGATCATTTAGTAAAAAATTATAAGTATAAAATACTATTTTTGATTACATTAGACACTGTCAACTATGAAACATGGAACATAAATGAAGCTTATTATAAGCTAAGCATGAAAATAGAAACATTTTAACTTGGAAAATCATGGGAAAATTCTGTTTTTATAGCAAAACCTGCATGCCAAATCAAATAGCTGCTAATTCTGTATTTTAAATATAATATCAAGTTATTGGTAGGGTTATCCTAATATGCTTTTAATATATACAGTAGTCTTTATTTTTCTATTCCTATAAAATGGATTCTCTATAAGAAGTAGCACTGTTAAATAATAAGACACTAATTTCATTTGTCACATATGAAAACCAGTACTACTGTTTTCTAATCATCTAGATAATAATGGCATAATGAATGGCTTACCCAATATCTCCAATTGAACATAATTCCTATTGTCTATCAGCTACTAATTTACTCCTATTTTCCAGACATTTGACAAACTTCTTCCTTTTCTAATTCCTATTCCTTGTAGATCTACTTGCCTACTTAAAATTGACACCTCTGGTATTTCAACCTGTTTTTTTCCCAAACTATTTTTATTACCTTGAGCGCCAGAAGATCCTCTACTGTACAGTTTTTATCAAGAGAAATTGACTTTCCAATCATCTCCTGGAGAGCTTCCCAATGCCTTGGCTTGAGACAGGGGTTTCCTAGAGCTGTGATGATAGGTAGCTCTTGTTTAAAATCTTTCACTGATTCCTTAAGACGTGTTACCATGTCGTTTCTAGGTAAACCTATAAAGCAGCAGTGGCTCAGTAGGCTTATGATATCTTCATCATATTTTTAAAACCAGAAAATAAATTTGCGGTTTAATGTAATATTACTTTATCAGTTATTAGCCTGCACTAAATTAATGAGTTTTATTAATATCACCCTCCCCTAAGAATCAACTACAAAATAAAGAGGAATAGTTATCAGGACTGGTGGTTAAAACTCAAGACCATCAGAGTCAAGTTATCTTGGAAAGTTTGATACTAGGGATAGCAAGCTCCCACACGGTTTCCCAGATTTTCACTGAGAAGACTGATATACAGACAGATGGGTACACACATACACATTCAAAAGACTAGGGTTTTAAATTCTGCTCAGTAAGGAAGAACATCAAAGGAAAAAATGTCACCATCATTTCATAAAGAAAATATTTTAATACTGAAATGTAGTAAAGGTAGGTAAAAACTTTGCCATAGACCAGCACTAGTCTGTCCTCTGGCACTGACAAACCATTGAGGAAGAGGACTCAAAATCTATGCAGTTGAAGCTTCAACTCTTACCACCTTTTTATTCAACTTATAAAAGAAAGGGGGAGGGGCAGAGGACTAGCCAAAGTTGGGAACTCAGGAGAACTGAAAACTATCCTATATTCTTGAATACCCAGTTTGTATAGATGGGGCTTCTATTATAAAACCATGTCAAATAACAAAATGTTTTTGAAGATCTGGTTAAATAAAAAGACGAGAAAATAACTGGTTTCTGCAAGTCTACGCTTTGGCAAATAGCAAGATTTTATATGGGAAATGATGGTTAAACGAAGGTATTGTCTACTTGTTTCTTCATACACTGTTCTCCAAAACAGACATAGGACAAAATATTGAGAGAAAATGCACAAACGAGTGTTATGTTAAAGCACTGAGACTGTGGGTAATTTGTCCCTAATTTTTCTCTTTTCTAAACTTTTCTAAGAGGAAACTTTTTTTGGAGAGGAAATTGTAGCTTGAAGGAGAGCTGAGAGAAAAGGGAGGTGTTTAAAAAGGAAAAACATTCTCTGCCAGGAGGAAGCAAACCTTGCTTTTGGAAAGGATATGATCTTAGAGAACTGCTCACACAGGACAGCATCTCTGCGTTGGCAAGATTTCAAATTTGATGATCAGCAGAAGGGAAACTTCTCAAAATGACTTCTTAGCTGTTTCCCCACTGCCCAAAGGATACTATAAGCATACCCAGTGAGGATTTGGGAAAAGATTCTGCACGTAGGCCCTTATCATCTAAACATCTCTGGCCCTTAGAAGAGGCAGAATCATCGTGAAGTGTCTAGGGTTCTACCTAGGGAACCAACTTTTAAAGGATACAAAAACTGTTATTAATTACTTAAAAAAATTTTTTTGCAAATCTCTCTCTTGCCTCAGGAAATGATTCTTACCTATACTCCAATACAGTCTCTCCAGGTATTAATGGTCAACCCTTGGGAACAGGTAAAGAAACAAGGCCAAGGACAGTGAACTTGCTGGCCCAGAGGACAATTTGTGTGTAATCCTAGGTGGGGAAACTTGAGAAAGACACTTTTACCTTTTTCTAGTATAAAGATGATGTGCATCCATTTTGAAACACTTCTCTGTACTGATTCTATGTCAATCCTATGAAGAGTACTACTCCTCCATTCCCAAAAGAGTGTTCCCCATTCCTCTTGTGCATCCCATAATAGTTTCCTCAAGGTTAAGTCATATTCAATGTCAGAGACGTCAGAAAGCACAATCTGTGTAATCTCTTCCATATTAAGAGAACACATTTGAGATTGGGCATCATGGAAAGAATCCTGGTAGTTTGAATATGTTCTCGCTTTGTTAGCTAAACTTGTGGCTTCCTCTGAGAGAGTGTGGATCATTTCCATTGCTGTTGACACTTGTGTACCAGCACATAACAGAACAGGAGTTCTTATCTACAAAATAACAGTAAGACAGTCTAAGAGATCATAACATTCAGAACTTAAACATGTTTATTGAGCATTTCAGTATGTAATCTAAGCCTTAAGAAACATTATTGCCATCATCATCTGAAAAGATTGTCCTAATTTATTTGTGTTTATGATTAATTTAAATTATTTGATGATTATTGCCACCATATCTATAATTTATTGTGTACTTTCTCTATGTCAGACACTGTGGTAACACATTACCTAATTTACTAAATCCATACAACAATCTTGAAAGATAGTTAATATTTTTCCCAATTTTTCAAGGAAGTTCTGAGGTTATAAATCATTTTCCCATCATCATATGCTTACCATGGAGGTTCCAAAGTATGGCTCTATGGCAGCCTAACTCCAAAACTCACTGCCTTTTTCTGATTCTGTTAAACTTGGTATTATTTTTATGATGCTTGTCACATGCTGCCTTGTATTTGAGTTTTACTGTTACATGAAATTGTGGACATTTGCAACAATGATCTACAAAGAGGGTTATAAGTAAAATTTTGCCCTGACCTCTCTCCTACTAAATGTTTATAATTTATCCTTCTCAAGATTAAGAATAGTTTCATTAATTTATTTTTGTAGATCTCTTAGAACCCAGTACACCAAAATGCACAAAGGAGTTGTTTATTAAAAAGTTGTTGAGGTGCTGGCCCCGTGGCCGAGGGGTTAAGTTCGCGCGCTCTGCTGCAGGTGGCCCAGTGTTTTGTTGGTTCGAATCCTGGGTGCGGACATGGCACTGCTCATCAAGTCACACTGAGGCAGCATCCCACACGCCACAACTAGAAGGACCCACAACGAAGAATATACAACTATGTACTGGGGGGCTTTGGGGAGAAAAAGGAAAAAAAAAGTTGTTGAAAGAATAAATGAATTTGGATTCTATTACCTTATTTTTCAAAAAATCCAACCCATGGAATTATGTAACATTGTGTTACATGTAGTGTGGTCATCCAATAACCACTGATTACAATCATAACATGATAAGCTGTATAAAATTGATAAACAGTATCTGTGATAACGGATAGGGCTTAATGTATAATCTGTAATAGTGATGCCTATATAATGGACATATAATACAATTTTCCTTATGCTTCTCCCATAATTTCCCATGCATTAATATTTATTTATGTTTGTAAATGAGCCATCTTAAGAGAGAGGGGATACAATTGGAGAAATACTCTTACTAGCTTAGATGGTGTCAAGGTAAAGTTAAGCCAATCCTATCAGCAGTCTTCAAACTGAGATCTTCACAGAATGATCTCAGCCATCAAGTATATAAATGAAATAGTTTGAAAGGTTATACAATTGAAGTCAGAAGATGGAATAAATATGCCCCACTCTGTCTCTCCCAATGAATACAGCTATAAACCCTTGACAGAATACATGAAGGAATCTGAAAGTAAATCGTAGAAAGCACATTGGGGAAGAAGATGGTAATTTGAAGTGCCACCACATTAGCAGTGAACTTACCATTTTTTCTTTCCACATTCCCTGAGCTAAGCTCATTGTACAGAACCCGAGAAGAAGTTTCAGCAGGCACAAACCGTGAGAACTCCAGGAGAACCTACTAGTCCTGACTTGAGAGCAAGAAAGGTTCTGACAAAAATTCTTTGCTTAACCAAAGCACGTTGGCTTCTGAACCTTCTCCTAGGTTTATCTGTGAACTTTCTTTTAAAATTTGTTTTAGTAAGAACCCTGCTAAATTAGTTTAACCAGAACCCCCACCCTCAGTGTCTGATCAGCTTCCTCATCTTCCACCATCCCCAGGTGATGTCTGGTTGCCCTGGCCTGTCTTTAGCAAGAAACCTGTTGGGTAGGTTTAGCCAGAACCCTTCTTACCTGTGATGTTTCCTCTTAGTAATTTGCCATCCACTGACTACCTCCCTACTCCTTGGCTATAAATTTCCACTTGTCCTTACTGTATTTGGAACTGAGCCTAGTTTTATCCTGAGATCTCTCTTCCCCTATGCAACAGTCCCGAATAAAAATCTGTTCTTACTGCTTTGACTACTGTACAACTCTGGTTTTTCTTTGACAGTTCGTAAATGCTCAAGGTGTAGAAGACCCCCCTTCTCTCTCTCTCTCTCTCTATTCTGTTCTCTCACACTCCAGCCCTCAAGCAACTCCAAGGTGGTGGTAGGAGCTGGTGGCAATGAAAGCCTCAGGAGCTGAAACTCAAGAGAGAAGAACTCTACCCTCTGTTCTGGTGAGCTGTGGTTCCAAGGAGGGTCAACCCTGTTGATTTTTTTCTCTCTGTGTTCTGCTGCTTTGCCCCAGATGTAGGTGCAGTTACAGAAGTGGATAGCACAGCACAGTAACAAGCCCTAGCCTTCTAACCAGAGGACTGAAAAGAAGAGTGCCAGGAATCTAAAATACTGGGAAGACTGTAGAGAGAACGATACTCTGGAAAGCAACCAGTCTGGAAAGCGACAGCATAAGGGTGTTTATGAACTCCTGGGCTCACCTGAGCTGCACACACATGAATCTGATCCTATTCAGTATATCAAAGACTTTGAGACTAAACTAACAGACCACTACAAGACTGACCACTGGACGGCACACACTTGGTATAAATCTGAATAGCACTGCAAAGGCTTTGACAACCGAAATGATGATGGAACCACAGCCCAAATAAAGTGGGTTGGAACTTCGGACCTGAACCTAACTAGGTAAACTGCCTTCTAAAACAAAAATATCAACATTCTTTGGGATTTAAATAAGACAAGGAGTCTTATAACACAACATTTAATCCAAAATATATAATACAAAATTACTCAGTATACAAAAATATCAGGAAAACTTCAACTTGCATAGGAAAAGATAATCAACAGATACCAATACCTGATGATACAGTTGTTAGAATTATGTGACAAAGAATTTAAAGTAGGTATTATAAAAATGCTACCCCAAAAATGGTGAATACTCTTGAAACCAGTGGGAAAATAGAAAGTCTTAGCAAAGAAAAATAAAAAGACATAAAGAAGAACCAAATGGAAATTTTAGAACTGAAAAACATAAACAAAAATAAAAGCTCACCAGATTTGGCTCAGTTGCAGGGTGGAAATGATAGAGGAAAGAATCAGTGAACTTGAAGATGGATGCTTAACTTGCATAGCTGAGTCCCACCCCAGCAATTGCCCTTGGCTGAAAAGAGCTAAGTCATCCAAGATTACACCCCCTCTGCAGGTCCATGGTGGAGGTATAAAGGCCCAGCCCTCTTGCCTGCATTCAGGATAACTCTGCAGAGTCATCCCACTTCTACAGATTTCCATAGGATCCTTTGAATCCTTTGTGGCAATCACACTACAGTTCCACTTCTCCCTCTGTCCAGTCTTGATTCCCTCAGTCTCTCACATTGTTGCCACAAGCACTCGCCAATAAACAATGCAACACAGATCTCCATTTCAGTCAGTGTCCAACCTAATACACTTAACAAATATCAATAGAGTGAACTAGAAACATTCATGTGTGTGTATCTGTAAATTTCTAGTAGTATGTTAAAGACTGTAATCGGATATGTGCATCAAGTACTTTGATATGACTATCTTTCATCTTCATTCTGTGTGAAACAGTGTAGATCAACTGTATAGACAGGGAAATTGAAAAAACGATTAATTGCAACAAATAACACAGTGCCTAATGCATATTAGATACCCAAAATATATTGAATGAATATGATAACTTGTAATAGTGATGAGGACAGAGGGATGGTGAGAAGCAAGGTTTCTGGAGCACTGGGTCTCACTTGCTGTGTGATCTTAAGCAAGTTACTGAACCTCTTTAAATCTCAGGGGGTTTCTGTCTTTCTGTTTTCAGGTAGATGCAAGGCATCTGGCATAGTTACGACACGTGGTACAGGCTCAGTCAGTGTTAGGCGCTTATTGTAGAGTTTGCTCCTCATGATAGGTGAGTGAGGTTGGAACCATCACTACCACCTGGCCTAGCCTAAGGCCCAGAAAGGTTTCAGGGTTTTCAGCCCTTTTTATGCTCTGGACCCCCTTTGGCAGACTTTTGAAGTCTATGGAAAAAGTCACCAGCTTTGCTGTTGTTTGTTGTCTACATTCATTCATATTTGAAGAAAATGCTAAATTTCAGCTACGTTAGTGAAAACACACATGTAAATTTACTTCCCATTCAAATTCCAAATCACTCAAATTCTGTCTGTGGATTCCAGGTTAAGAATACTTGGGTTAAATGATTTACCTTGAGTTCACAGAAAGAAAATACCTATAGGCTTAGACTTATAAGAGACTAAGATCAAGCTGATTTTTTTTTTAACTTTTTTTTTCCTTTTTCTCCCCAAAGCCCCCCGGTACACAGTTGTATATTCTTAGTTGTGGGTCCTTCTAGTTGTGGCATGTGGGACGCCACCTCAACGTGGCTTGATGAGCGGTACCATGTCCGCACCCAGGATTCGAACCCACAAAACACTGGGCTGCCTGTAGCGGAGCACGCGAACATCACCACTCGGCCGCAGGGCCGGCCCCTTAAACTGATTTTTAATGGAAAATGCAAACTTACTTTGGCTTTTAAATCCGCAAGGTCCCCCCGCAGACCCATGATGCACGCCTCCAGATTGTCTCTGAATTTAGTAATGGCAGCGTCTCGGTTTGTTTTACTCAACTTCATAGAAGTTTTTAGTTGACCAAACTTCATAAGAAGGATTTTATATATGGCAACTTGCTCTTCTGAAATATAGATCTGGTAATACCTCACAACAGAATACAGCTGAGCAATCGTGGTGTACTCTTTTTCTAATTTACATATGTCTGAGGAAATCGCATCCAAAAAATTAAAATATTCTACAAATTCTTCTATTTCGGTGGGGTCACATTCCAGCTTTTGCAATGATGATTCTACAACCTGAAATTATTAACATGTCAATTATAATTATATACTGATTTTTCACTATCTTATAAGACTAATTATTCTTTTTAATATCTGACTATCTTACATAATTATAATTTCAGAAAACAATGAAGACATCATCTAGACTATTGTTTAAATACTAGGGCATTAACATCATCCAATCCTTTTTACTGTTAACAGAACGAACTTGAATGTACTTTACACATAAAATAAATGCTACTAAGGCATAAAAGAAGTACTGTTATGAATAATTTTGTTTATAAGAAATAAATGTAATAGCAATAGCAAGGGTATGACTGAAATGTGAACAGTGCATAATAAGTGCAACCACTTTTTGAGCATTTCTCTGCTGGGTTCTTTATATACACGATCTCACCTTGTTTTGAAAGCATGTTTGCTAATTATATGATTTTCTCTAGTTTGCACAGGAGGAAACTGAGTTTCAGAAGGATTAATCTGCCTAAGATCAGACATTTAGTGGCTTACAGAGCTATGATTCAAACCCAAACTGGATTCCAAATCGTGTTTGTATCCATTATAAGTATATGTACTCAATATAAGTATGTGTATAACATCCATACTTTTTATAAGCATATGTATATAAGTCCACAAAATTTTCAAAATAATTGCATTTCTATACTCAAATTTCACTTTTATCATATTGTTTCCTCATGTTTCAAGGGCTCTTAATGATACTGATGCATAATTTTGGAATCAGTGTCAGCTCAATTTTCAATTTCACAGTCTTGAATTAATTGCCTGTATATGTCTCTACTTTTTCAAACACTTTATTCTATTTGATTATAAAAGTAATAGATATTCATGCAAAAACTGTAATACAAAAAATGTTTAAAAAACCTATTATTCCATCACCCAGTGATAACTACTGTTAACCCATCAGAAATTTCACTATGGGAGGTGTGGGGTTGTGTGTGCACGCATGAACACACTCTTACAGACACACTTTTGTCACAGAATTCATATGACCAGGCTTTAAAATCAGAGAGGCTAGTGTTTGAATCTCAGCTCCACTATTTACTAACTGTGTGAACCTAAGCGGTTGGTTTACTTTCTTCTTTCTTCTTCTTCTTCTTTTTTTGAGGAAGATTAGCCCTGACCTAAGTGCTGCCAGTCTTCCTTCCCTGGCCCTGAGCTAACATCCACACCCATCTTCCTCCACTTTATATGTGGGACGCCTACCACAGCATAGCTTGCCAAGTGGTGCCATGTCCTCACCCCGGATTTGAACTGGTAACCCCCGGGCTGCCAAAGCGGGAACGTGCACATTTAACCGCTGTGCCACCGGGCTGGCCCCTGCTTTACTTTATAAACTTGGTGTCCTCGTCTGTAGTTCTGAGAATCAAATAAAATAATGGTGCCTGCCACATGTGATAGAAAATGATCAAAACAGACGACTGAGTAAACACAACTATCTTAACCCCAACTACAAATCCCAATTAAATTCTGGAAAAAAATATTTTAAAATATGGATCCATATCACAAAGAAAACTGGTAATTCCAATTTTGCGAAATAGAGAGAGTAGAAAAAGTTGAAATATACTCAAACTTCCTTTGTCACTAGTACTACATTGATACCAAATACAGATAAAGGATGATAAAAAAGAGAAAATCACAGGCCGATTTCACTTGCAAGCGTAAGTGCAAAAATCTTAAAAATAACGTATACGTATGCACATGTGGGAAGCTAAATCTCTCAATCTGGATGTGAGATAACCTTAGACAGTCAATTAATGTAACTACGCACATGAAAAGGTTAAATGAAAACAACTGCATGATTATCTCATTAAATGCAGAATAAGCATTTGATAAAATTCATTTGGGATTTAAAAAACTATCAAATTAGGAACTCATCAAAATAAGAGAATTTCCTTAACCACATAAAAGGAAGTTACCAAAAGCCTCAGGAGATACAAACACACCTGGGGACATGCAGCAGCCAGAGAGAGGACGAATAAAGGGAACTTTCACAACAGGTCCCTAAAAACTTAGAGCTCAGAAACAGCTTCCTGGTACTAAAAACCATGGTTCTTCTGACTGTAGAAATTTGGCTCATAGGAACTCACACATACATAGTGTTCACTACGTGCCAGAAAGTGTTTAAGAGCTGTACAATCATTGACTCATTTAATTCCCACAACCACGCTAGGTTAGTTACTAATATTATCCCCAATTTACAGATAAAGAAACTGAGGTACAGAGAGGATAAGGATTAACTAAGTTTTTCAAATAGTAAATGGAAGAGCCAGGATTAATAAAAAAAGTCAATTGCATCGAAGCATAATTTACATTAAAAATGTTAATTGTACATTATGGTGATATGGTGAGTTTTAACACATTTATACACCTGTGTAATTACCTCCATAATCAAAATACAGAAAACTTGCATTGCCCTGGAAAGATCCCTTGTGCCCCATCCCAAAGTCTCCTCCCATCCCTGCCTCAGAAGGCCACCTGTCGTGGCTGCTGCAGATTAAATCTGTATTTGCCAAGTTTGATATATATGGAATCATATAGTAGGACTCCCTTGGCTACTTTTGCTCAACATGGTTTCGAGATTCAAGTTGTTGTGTGTAGCAGGATCCCATTCCTTTTTATTGCTGAATAATATTCCAATGCATTAATATTCCAATATTTTATCTATTCACCTTTTGATAGACATTTGGATTGTTTCCAGGTTTTGGCACTTGTGAAGTAAAGCTTCTTTGACTATTTGAGTACAAGTCTTTGTGTGGCCTTGTTTTAATTTCTTGTAGGTAAATGATGTGGAGTGGGACTGCTGTGTTGAATAGTAAGTGAAAATTTAACTTATAAGAAATGGCCAGTTTTCCAAAGTGGCTGTACCATTCTGCTTTCTCACCAGCAATGTATGAAAGTTCTTGTTCCTCCACATCTTAGCCAGCACTTGCTTTGTCAGTCTTTTTAATTTTAGCCACTTTCAATGGATGTGTAGTGGGATCTCATTGCAGTTTTGATGTGCATTTCCCTGATGACTGATATTTAGCATATTTTGTACTTATTGGCCATCTTCTTTTGTGAAGTGTCTGTTCAGACGTTTTGCCCATTTTTTATTGAGTGGTTTATTATTTTTACTGAGTGTTTTGACTTTTAAAAGTTTATCTATTCTGGATACAAATCCCTTGTTAGATGTACATACAGTAACGTGTCACTTAATGACAGGGATACATTCTGAGAAACATGTCATCAGGCAATTTTTGTCATTGTGTGAACATCATAGAGTACATTGAAGGGGAACAAAATTTGCCACCCCAAAATGTGTCTCTTTAACTTGAGGATTATTTTAGACTGATTTTTTTTAAGAAACAAAAGACTCAGAAAGTTTTTCTTGTTACCTCTCCCTTAACTGCCTAAAAGAATTCAGATAAATAAACCTGTCTCAGGAAGCAAGCATAACCTTAGCATCACATGAACTAGGTGGCAGACAGGGAGGAGCCTGGAAAAGCCTGTTGTTGTGCTCCCCTCTGTGTTCTGTTTCTCTGTGCAGCCAAACACTTGTTTCCCAAACATTCGCTCCTTTTCACCTACATGTGAATTGCTTTCCTTCCCTTTGAAGTCCCTGACTCTGCCACCTCCAACATCTTTTGTCTTTCTCTGAGGACGGTATTTAAAGTGAGGGTTTCAGCCATTTTAGTGAGTCACTTGGTTTTCCTGAATTTCTCCCATGTAATTAAACTTTTGTTTGTTTTTCCCGTTAATCTGTCTCACATCAGTTTAATTCTTAGACCAGGCAGAAGAGTCTACAAGGGTAGAAGAAAATTTCTTCCTCCCTCACAGCACTTACACAAACCTAGGTGGCACAGCCTACTACACACCTAGGCTATTTGGCACTAATCTTATGGGACCACCATTGTATATGCAGTCCATCATTGACCAAAAGGTTGTTTTGTAGCACACGACTGTATTCCAAAGGTTTTTCTCTTTTTAAAGATGTTATTGCATTGTCTTTTGTGTGCATAATTTCTCAAAAGTCTGTGATATTTTTTTCTGTTTCTTATCCTTTACCTTTTTTTCTTAATGCTTTTAAGATTTTCTATTTATCACTGGCTTTCAGTAACTTGATTATGCTCTTGCTGTTTTCTATGTTTCGATTTCATTGAGTTTCTCAAATCTTTTGGTTTATAGTTTTCATAAAATTTGGAAATTATTCCATTTTTCTTCAGATATTTTTTCTGTCCCTCCCTCTCTCTTTTCCTTGTGAAACTACAATTACACATATGATAGACCTCTTGGTATTATTCCACCGGCCACTGAGGCTATGTTTCTGTTTTGTTTCTTAGTCTTTTTCCCTCTCTGTGCTCCTTTTGTGATAGATTGTATTGCTATTTCTTCAAGTTCAGATTTTTCTCCTGTAGTGTCTAATCTGCTATTAATCTCATGAAGTGAAATTTCCATTAAAGATATTGTATTTTCATCTTTTTAAGTTCCATTTGGTTCTTATTTATCTCTTCCATCTGTCTGTTATATTCATGTTTTTATTTAAATACTTGTACATAATTATACAAGCTGTTTTAATGTCTTTGTCTGGTATTTCAGTTTTCTCATTTCTAGGTCTGTTTCTAGTATGTCTTCTTTCTCCTAGTTCTGGGTCACTCCTTCTTGGAATATTTAGTAATTTCTTATTAAAGCCAGGAATTATTAATTCTATGTGTTATATGTCTGATTTTTGTTGTCTTTCTTTAAAGAGTACTGTCCATTTTGTGAGGTAGTTATCTGCAGATCAGCTTGATCCTTTTTAGGCCAATTTTTCTGTTGTTTAAATGTTTCCTTATCAACTATGAAGTTCTGACTAAGCAACTTTTTTATTGAGGTCATAATAGTTTGTAACATTGTGAAATTTCAGTTGTATATTATTATTTGTCCATCACTACATATATGTGCTCATTTACCCCTTATGCCCATTCCCCAACTCCCTTCCCTTCTGGTAACTACTAATCTGTTCTCCTCGTCCGTGTGTGTGTTTTTCTTCCATATGTGAGTGAAATCATATGCTTGTCTTTCTCTATCTGGCTTATTTCACTTAACACAATACCCTCAAGGGCCATCTATGTTGTTGCAAATGGGGTGATTTTGTCTTTCTTTATGGCTAGTAGTATTCCATGGGGTGTGTGTGTGTGTGTGTGTGTGTGTTCTTTATCCATTCATCAGTCAATGGGCACTTGGGCGCTTCCACACCTTGGCTATTGTGAATAATGCTGCAGTGAACACAGGGGTGCGTAAGTCTCTTTGAATTGTTGATTTCAAGTTCTTTGGATAAATACCAAGTAGTGGGATAGCTGGGTCATATGGTATTCTATTTTTAATTTTTTTGAGAAATCTCCATACTGTTTTCCATACTGGCTGCACTAGTTGGCATTCCCACCAGCAGTGTATGATGGTTCCCTTTTCTCCACATCCTCTCAAACACTTGTTATTTTTCGTCTTGGTGATTATAGCCATTCTAACAGGTGTAAGGTGATATCTCAGTGTAGTTTTGATTTGCATTTCTCTGATGATTAGTGATGCTGAACATCTTTTCATGTGCCAATTGGCCATCTGTATATCTTCTTTGGAAAAATGTCTGTTCATAACCTCTGCCCATTTTTTGATCCGGTTGTTTGTTTTTTTGGTGTTGAGTTGTGTGAGTTCTTTATGTATTTTGGAGATTAACCACTTATCAGATATATGATTTCCAAATATATTTTCCCAGTTAGTGGGTTGTCTCTTCATTTTGTTCATGGTTTCCTTTGCCTTGAAGAAGCTCTTTAATCTGATGAAGTCCCATTTGTTTTTTTTTTTTTCTTTTGTTTCCCTTGCCCAAGTAGACAGCATTTGAAAAGATCCTTCTAAAACCAACATCAACGAGTATACTGCCTATATTTTCTTCTAGGAGTTTTATGGTTTCACATCTTACCTTCAAATCTTTAATCTACATTGAGTTAATTTTTGTGTATGGTGAAAGCTAATGGTCTACTTTCATTCTTTTGAATGTGGCTGTCCAGTTTTCCAAACACCACTTACTGAAGAGACTTTCCTTTCTCCATTGTATGTTCTTAGCCCCTATGTTGAAGATTAGCTGTCCACAGATGTGTGATTTTATTTCTAGGCTTTGAATTCTGTTCCATTGATCTGTGTATCTGTTTTTGTACCAGTACCATGCTGTTTTGATTACTATAGCTTTGTAGTATACTTTAAAGTTAGGGATTGTGATGCCTCCAGCTTTGTTCCTTTTCCTCAGGGTTGCTTTAGTTATTTGGGGTTTTTTGTTGCCCTATGTCAATTTTAGGATTCTTTCTTCTATTTCCATAAAGAATATCAGTGGGATTCTGATTGGGATTGCACTGAATCTGTAGATTGCTTTAGGTAGTACAGACATTTTAACTATGTTTATTCTTCAAATCCATGTGCATGGAATATCTTTCCATTTCTTTACATCATCATCGATTTCTTTCAGTAATGTCTTACAGTTTTCATTGTACAGGTCTTTCACCTGCTTGGTTAAATGTATTCCTAGATATTTTATTCTTTTTGTTGTCATTGTAAATGGGATTGTATTGTTGAGCTATTAGTTCGTTATTGGAGCATAGAAATGCAACTGAATTTTGTAAGTTGATTTTGTACCCTGCAACTTTGCTGCAGTTGTTGATTATTTCTAAGAGTTTTCTGATGAATTCTTTAGGGTTTTCTATATATAAAATAATGTCATCTGCAAACAACCAGAGTTTCACTTCTTCACTGCCTATTTGGATCCCTTCTTATTTCTTTTTCTTGCCTAATTGATCTGGCCAAAACCTCAAGGACTATATGAAATAAGAGTGGCGAGAGTGGGCACCCTTGTCTTATTCCTGTTCTCAGAGGGATGGCTTTCAGTTATTCCCCATTAAGTATGATGTTGGCTGTGGGTTTGTCATATATGGACTTTATTATGTTGACGTACTTTCTTTTGATACCCTTTTTATTGAGAGTTTTTATCATAAATGGCTGTTGGATCTTGTCAAATGCTTTCTCTGCCCCTACTGAGATTATCATGTGGTTTTTGATCTTCATTTCGTTAATGTGGTGTATCACACTGATTGACTTGTGGAGGTCGAACCATCCCTGCATCCCTGGTATAAATCCCACTTGATCATGGTGTAGGATCCTTTCAATGTATTGCTGTATTTGCTTTGCCAATAGTTTTTGAGGATTTTTGCATCTATGTTCATCAATGATATTGGCCTGTAATTTTCTTTCTTTGTGTTGTCCTTGTCTGGCTTTAGGATCAGGGTGATGTTGGCCTCAGAAAATGTGTTAGGAAATGTTCTATCTTCTTCAACTTTTTGTAATAGTTTTAGAAGGGTAGGTATTAAATCTTCATTGAATGTTCGGTACAATTCTCCAGAGAAGGCATCTGGTCCTGGACTTCTGTTTTTTTCAGAGGTTTCTGATTACTGTTTCAATTTCTTTACTTGTGATTGGTCTGTTCAGATTCTCTATTTCTTCCTGATTCAGTTGGGAGGTTGTATGAGTCTAATAATTTATCCATTTGTTATACATTGTCCAATTTGTTGGCATATAGTTTTTCATATTATTCTCTTATAATCCTTTGTATTTCTGTGGTATCCATTGTAATTTCTCTTTAATTTCTAATTTTATTTATTTGAGGCTTCTCTCTTTTTCCTTAGCAAGTCTGGCTAAAGGTTTGTCAATTTTGTTTATCTTCTCAAAGAACCAGCTCATAGTTTCACTGATCCCTTCTACTGTTTTTTAAATTTCATTTATTGCTGCTCTAATTTAATTATTTCTCTCCTTCTGTTGACTTTGGGCTTTCTTTGTTCTTCTTTTTCTACTTCTGATAGTTGTAGTTTAAGATTGCTTATTTGAGATTTTTCTTGTTTGTTAAAGTGGGCCTGTATTGCTATGAATTTCACTCTTAGTACCACTTGTAGTGCATCCCATATGAGTTGGTATGGTGTACTTTCATTTTCATTTGTCTCCAGATATTTTATGATTTCTACTTTAACTTCTTCTATGATCCATTGGTTGTTCAGTAGCATGTTGTTTAATCTCACCATATTTGTCTTTTCACAGCTTTTTTCTTGTAGCTGATTTCTAGTTTCATAGCATTATGGTCAAAATAGATGCTTCATATGATTTCAATCTTCTTAAATTTATTGAGGGTTGCCTTGTTTCCAAACATATGGTCTATCTCTGAGAATGTTCCATATGTACTTGAGAAGAATGTGTATTCGGCCTTTTTTTATTATTATTATTAATGTTATGATAGATTACAACCTTGTGAGATTTCAGTTGTACATTTTTGTTAGTCATGTTGTGGGTACACCACTTCCCCCTTTGTGCCCTCCCCCCACCCCTCCTTTTCCCTGGTAACCACCGATCAGATCTCTGTATCAATATACTAACTTCCACCTATGAGTGGAGTCATATAGAGTTCGTCTTTCTCTGACTGGCTTATTTCGCTTAACATAATACCCTCGAGGTCCATCCACGTTGTTGTGAATGGGCCAATTTTGTCTTTTTTATGGCTGAGTAGTATTCCATTGTGTATATATACCACATCTTCTTTATCCAATCATCAGTTTCTGGGCATGTAGGTTGGTTCCACGTCTTAGCTATTGTAAATAATGCTGCGATGAACATAGGGGTGCAACGGACTCTTGAGATTTCTGATTTCAAGTTCTTAGGATAGATACCCAGTAATGGGATGGCTGGGTCATAGCGTATTTCTATTTTTAACTTTTTGAGAAATCTCCATACTGTTTTCCATAGTGGCTGTACCAGTTTGCATTCCCACCAACAGTGTATGAGGGTTCCTTTTTCTCCACAACCTCTCCAACATTTGTCGCTCTTGGTTTTGGATGTTTTTGCCAATCTAACGGGTGTAAGGTGATCTCTTAGTGTAGTTTTGATTTCCATTTCCCTGATGATTAGCGATGATGAACATCTTTTCATGTGTCTATTGGCCATCTGTATATCTTCTTTTGAGAAATGTCTGTTCATGTCCTCTGCCCATTTTTTGATCGGGTTGTTTGTTTTTTTGTTGTTAGGCAGTGTGAGTTCTTTGTATATGATGGAGATTAACCCTTTGTCAGATAAGTGGCTTGTAAATATTTTTTCCCAATTAGTGAGCTGTTTTTTTGTTTCAATCCTGTTTTCCCTTGCCTTGAAGAAGCTCTTTAGTCCGATGAAGTCCCATTTGTTTATTCTTTCTATTGTTTCCCTCAACTGAGGAGTTATAGTGTCCGAAAACATTCTTTTGAAACTTATGTCAAAGAGTGTACTGCCTATATTCTCTTCCAAAAGACTTATTGTCTCAGGCCTAATCTTTAGGTCTTTGATCCATTTTGAGTTTATTTTGGTGTGTGTTGAAAAAGAGTGGTCAATTTTCAATCTTTTGCATGTGGCTGTCCAGTTTTCCCAGCACCATTTGTTGAAGAGACTTTCTTTTCTCTATTGTAGGCCCTCTGCTCCTTTGTCGAAGATTAGCTGTCCATAGATGTGTGGTTTTATCTCTTGGCTTTCAATTCTGTTCCATTGATCTGTGGACCTGTGTTTGTACCAGTACCATGCTGTTTTGATCACTGTAGCTTTGTAGTATGTTTTGAAATTGGGGATTGTGATTCCGCCGGCTTTGTTTTTCTTGCTCAGGATTGCTTTAGCAATTCGTGGTCTTTTGTTGCCCCACATGAATTTTAGGATTCTTTGGTCAATTTCTGTAAAGAATGTCATTGGGATTCTGATTGGGATAGCACTGAATCTGTAGATTGCTTTAGGTAGTATGGACATTTTAACTATGTTTATTCTTCCAATCCATGTGCATGGAATGTCTTTCCATCTCTTTATGCCATCGTCAATTTCTTTCAAGAAAGTCTTGTAGTTTTCATTGTATAGATCCTTCACTTCCTTGGTTAAGTTTATCCCAAGGTATTTTATTCTTTTCGTTGCGATTGTGAATGGGATTGAGTTCGTGAGTTCTTTTTCTGTTAGTTCATTGTTAGTGTATAGAAATGCTACTGATTTATGCATGTTAATTTTATACCCTGCTACTTTGCTGTAGTTGTTGATTATTTCTAATAGTTTTTCTATGGATTCTTTCGGGTTTTCTATATATAAGATCATGTTGTCTGCAAACAGCAAGAGTTTTACTTCTTCGTTACCTATTAGGATTCCTTTTATTTCTTTTTCCTGCCGAATTGCTCTGGCCAGCACCTCCAGTACTATGTTGAATAGGAGCGGTGAAATTGGGCACCGTGTCTTGTTCCTGTCCTCAGAGGGACGGCATTCAGTTTTTGTCCATTGAGTATGATGTTGGCTGTGGGGCTGTCATATACGGCCTTTATTATGTTGAGGTACTTTCCTTCTATACCCATTTTATTGAGGGTTTTTATCATAAATGGGTGTTGGATCTTGTTGAATGCTTTCTCTGCATCTATTGAAATGATCATGCGGTTTTTGTTTTTCATTTTGTTGATGTAGTGTATCACGTTGACTTGCGGATGTCGAACCATCCCTGCGTCCCTGGTATAAATCCCACTTGATCATGGTGTATACTCTTTTTGATGTATTGCTGTATTCGGTTTGCCAAAATTTTGTTGAGGATTTTTGCATCTATGTTCATCAGTGATATCGGCCTGTAGTTCTCCTTCTTTGTGTTGTCCTTGTCAGGTTTGGGGATCAGAGTGATGTTGGCTTCATAGAATGTGTTAGGGAGTACTCCGTCTTTCTCAATTTTCTGGAACAGTTTGAGAAGAATAAGTATTAAGTCTTCTTTGAATGTTTGGTAGAATTCTCCAGAGAAGCCGTCTGGTCCTGGACTCTTATTTTTGGGGAGGTTTTTGATTACCGTTTCTATTTCCTTACTTGTGATTGGCCTATTCAGATTCTCCATTTCTTCCTGATTCAGTTTGGGGAGATTGTAGGAGTCTAGGAATTTGTCCATTTCTTCCAGGTTGTTCAATTTGTTGGCATATAGCTTTTCATAGTATTCTCTTATGATCTCTTGTATTTCATTGGTATCTGTTGTGATTTCTCCTCTCTCATTCCTAATTTTGTTTATTTGCGATTTCTCTCTTTTCTTGGTGAGTCTGGCTAAGGGTTTGTCAATTTTGTTAATTCTTTCGAAGAATCAACTCTTTGTTTCATTGATCCTTTCTACTGTCTTTTTTTGTTTCAATATCGTTTATTTCTGCTCTAGTTTTTATTATTTCCCTCCTTCTACTGACTCTGGGCTTTGTTTGTTCTTCTTTTTCTAGTTCTGTTAGGTGTCATTTGAGGTTGCTTATGTGAGCTTTTTCTTGTTTATTGAGGTGAGCCTGTATTGCAATGAATTTCTCTCTTAGGACTGCTTTTGCTGCATCCCAAATGATTTGGTATGTCGTGTTCTCATTTTCATTTGTCTCCAGATAATATTTGATTTCTTCTTTAATTTCTTCAATGATCCATTGTTTGTTCAGAAGCGTTTTGTTTAGTCTCCACATTTTTGCACCTTTCTCTGCTTTTTTCTTGTAGTTGATTTCTAGTTTCATAGCATTATGATCAGAAAAGATGCTTGATATTATTTCAACTCTCTTGTATTTATTGATGTTTGCTTTGTTTCCCAAAATACGGTCAATCCTTGAGAATGTTCCATGTGCACTTGAGAAGAATGTGTAACCTGCTGTTTTTGGATGAAGTGTTCTATATATATCTATTAAGTCCATCTGGTCTAATTTTTCATTTAATTCTATTATTTCCTTGTTGATTTTCTGTCTGGATGTTCTGTCCATTGGTGTTAATGGTGTGTTGAGGTCCCCTACTATTATTGTATTGTTGTTGATGTCTTCTTTTAGTTCTATTAAGAGTTGCTTTACAAATTTTGGTGCTCTTGTGTTGGGTGCGTATATATTTATAAGTGTTATGTCTTCTTGGTGGAGAGTCCCTTTTATCATTATATACTGTCCCTCTTTGTCTTTCTTTATCTGTTTTGCTTTGAAATCTACCTTGTCTGATATTAGTATAGCGACACCTGCTTTCTTTTGTTCATTATTAGCTTGGAGTATTGTTCTCCATCCCTTCACTCTGAGTCTGTGTTTGTCTTTGGGGCTGAGGTGTGTTTCCTGGAGGCAGCATATTGTTGGGTCTTGTTCTTTGATCCATCCTTCCACTCTGTGTCTGTTGATTGGGGAGTTCAATCCATTTACATTTAGAGTGATTATTGAGATGTGGGGGCCTACCACTACCATTTTGTGTCTTGTTTTACAGTTTTCTTCAATTTCCTTTGTTTCTCGTCCCATGGTTTCATCTGTTCTGATGAAGAGCTGCTACTCTCTGTTGTTGTCCTTCTACTTATCTCCTCTGCTCTTGGTTTTGTAGCCCCTTTCCTTTTTTGGATTTTTCAGGAATGAGGGTTTTCCTGAGGATTTCCTGAAGAGGAGGTTTTGTGGCAATGAACTCCCTTAATTTTTGTTTATCTGGGAAAGTTTTTATTTCTCCATCATATTTGAAGGATATTTTCGCTGGGTAGAGAATTCTCAGCTGTAGATTTTTGTCTTTCAGATTTTTGAATGTATCATTCCACTCTCTTCTAGCCTGTAAAGTTTCTGCTGAGAAATCTGCTGATAGCCTGATGGGGGTTCCTTTGTAGGTTAGTTTCTTTTGCCTGGCTGTCCTTAGTATTTTCTCCTTGTCATTGACTTTTGCTAGCTTCACTACTATATGCCGTGGAGTTGGTCTTCTTGCATTGATAAAGTTTGGAGATCTATTGGCTTCTGTCACCTGAAGATCCATCTCTCTCACCAGATTTGGGAAGTTCTCAGCCATTATTTCTTTGAATAGGCTTTCTGCCCCTTTCTCCTTCTCTTCTTCCTCTGGTATACCTATAATCCTTACGTTGCATCTCCTAATTGTGTCTGATAATTCTCGGAGAGTTTCTTCATTTCTTTTTAGTCTTGCTTCTCTCTCCTCCTCTGCCTGCAGCAATTCTATATTGCCATCTTCCAAATTGCTAATTCTTTCCTCCATATTATCGGCCCTACTGTTCAGAGCATCTAGATTTTTCTTAATCTCCTCTATTGTGTTCTTCATTTCTAATATATCTCTTTGGTTCTTCTTTATTGTATCAAACTCTTTTGTGACATAGCTCCTGAACTCGTTGTCGGTCAGAATTCTCTCTTAACTCATTGAGTATTTTAATGATGGCTGTTTTGAAGTCATCATCATTTAGGTTATATATCTCATTTTCTTTGGGATTGTTTTCTGTGTATTTGTTATTTTCTTTCTGTTCTGGAGATTTAATGTATTTTTTCATATTGCTTGATGTTGTTGATTTGTGCCTCCGCATAGAGATAGAGTTTAGTTGCTCCTTTCACTTGTTTCAGCTGCTGCGGTGGGGGAGCAGCTGTTTATACTGCACCAACCAGGAACCCTGTCCGCAGTTGCTAACTGGGCCTGGGCCCCTCCTCGTAGTCCCAGTGGTCCTTTGGATTCCCTCCTCTGCCGTGGGGGCTGTCACAGGGGGGCTTCAGGCTGCTGGTGCCTACTGTTGCAGCCCACCTAGACGTGCTCCCTCCTTGGGGTCTGCAACAGTGTTATGGGCTTTTCCAGAGGCCAGGAGTGGGATCACTTATATTTGTCGCTCCGTCGCTGTCGGCACCCACAAAATCTCGCTTGTCCGCTATGGGTCGCAGGAGAGCTATTGGCATCTTCTACAGTCTGTGGTTAGTTCACCTAGCTATGCTACTTTTGTCCCGGGGTCTTCCAGCCTTGTGGCTGCCAGATGGGTGCTTTCTACTAGTGCTGTGCAGAGGCTTTCCCTGAGGCTGCTGTGAGCCTGTAGGGTTTCCCCCTAGGCTATGGAGCTGGGTCGCTGGAATTCCCCCCAGCCCCAGTCCTGTTCCCCAGGAACTCGGGGAGCCCTTTGCCCTGTCTTGGGGGATAGCTGGAGATCCTGACTTCAGAGGTAGCTGGTCAGCTGCTGCCCTGCCTGATATTCTCCTCTCTGGGACCCTCCCGGTATTGTGGATCCTGGGAGTGGCCCCTCTGCTAATAGCAGACAGAGAGTTTTGTTTGCTGCCCGGGCAGAACTCTGGAGCTTCCCCTCCGGGCCGCAGAGCCAGCCTCTGGAGCTTCACCCAGCCCCAGTCCTCTCCCAGATCTCTGAGATCTCCAGCAATCCCCAGCCCCCACGGGGCAGGCAACGGCAGCCTGGGGTCACCTCGCCCTCTGGGATTCCCTCCGGGACCTTCCTGGAGTTGTGAATGCTGGGCGTGGCCCCTCCGCTAATGGCAGACAGAGAGTTTTGTCTGCTGCCCGGGCAGAACTCTGGAGCTTCCCCTCCAGGGCGCAGAGCCGGCCTCTGGAGCTTCCCCCAGCCCCAGTCCTCTCCGAGATCTCCAGCAATCCCTAGCCCCACGGGGCAGGCAACGGCAGCTGGAGGTCACCCCGCCCTCTGGGATTCTCTCCGGGACTTTCCCGGAGTTGAATGCTGGGAGTGGCCCCTTTGCTAAAGGCAGGCAGAGAGTTTTGTCTGCTGCCCGGGCAGAACTCTGGAGCTTCCCCTCCAGGGCGCAGAGCCAGCCTCTGGAGCTTCCCCCAGCCCCAGTCCTCTCCAAGATCTCCCGCAATCCCTAGCCCCACCGGGCGGGCAATGGCAGCTGGGGGTCGCCCCGCCCTCTGGGATTCTCTCCAGGACTTTCCCAGAGCCGTGAATGCTGGGCGTGGCCCCTCCGCTAATGGCAGACAGAGAGTTTTGTCTGCTGCCCGGGCGGAACTCTGGAGCTTCCCCTCCGGGGCGCGGATTCGGCCTCTGGAGCTTCACCCAGCCCCAGTCCACTCAGAGATCTCCGGCAATCCCTAGCCCCACCATGCAGGCAGTGGCAGCCGGGGGACCTCCATACCCTCAGCGACTCTCTCTGGGACCCTCTGGGTGCCGCGAACACCAGGCAGGATCTCCCCGCGGGCCCAGGTGTGCAACTCCAAAGTTTCCCTCTGCGTTTAGGAGTAATTGCGGGGGGTTTAGGTAGGGTTCTGGTCACCTGTTTCCACTGTCGCTCCTCTGTTGTGTGCTCGCTCCTGCCCTAGATGTGTGTTGATCTTCTGGGGGCGTCCGTTGGAAGAAAGCCACTTGCGGGTACTAGGCTGTTCGGTCAGGGTCGGAGAGTTTTCACCTATTTCCACATCCTCCCGGAGGAAAGTCCGTCCGCCTTCCGATGTATAGTCGCGTGGGTCTCTCAGATGTCCTGAGATGCTGTCTGGATATCCTTTGTTAAGCAATAAGTGTCCAAATCATTGTAGACTCGAAGGGGCAGAGACAAAGAGGATTACTCACGGCGCCATCTTGGATCTCCTCCTCTGTATTTGGCCTTTTTTGCATGGAGTGCTCTCTATGTATCTATTAAGTCCATCTGGTCTAGTTTTTCATTTAATCTCACTTTTTCCTTGTTGACTTTCTGTCTGGTTGATCTATCCATTGATGTAAGTGTAGTGTTGAGATCCCTTACTATTATTTTATTGCTATTAATAGCTCCTTTTAAGCCTATTAATAGTTGTTTTACGTCATTTGGTGCTCCTGTGTGAGGTGCATATATATTTATAAGTCTTATGTTCCCTTGGTGGAGTGTCCCTTTTATCAGTATCTATTTATATAAATACTGCCCCTCTTTGTCTCTCATTGACTTTTTTATCTTGAAGTCTACTTTGTTTGATATAAGTATGGCAACACCTGCTTTCTTTTTTCGTGTGTGAGGAAGATTCACCTTGAGCTAACATCTATTGCCAATCTTCCTTTTTTTTTTTTTTGCTTGAGGAAGGTTAGCCCTGAGCTAACATCTGTGCCAGTCTTACTCTACTTTGTATGTGGGATGCCTCCACAGTATGGCTGATGAGTGGAGTAGGTCCACAGCTGGGATGCAAACCTGTAAACCCAGGGCACTGAAGTGGAGAGAGTGGCACTTTAACCACTTAGCCACTAGGCCAGCCCCATCACTTTCTTTCTTTCACTTGCCATTCGCTTGGAGTATCATCTTCCAGCCTTTCATTTTGAGCCTGTGTTTGTCTTTAGAGCTGAGAGGTATTTCCTGGAGGCAGCATATTGTTGGGTCTTGTTTAATCCATCCAGCCCCTCTGTGTCTTTTGATTGGAGGATTCAATCCATTTACATTTACAGTCATTACTGATATATGAGGGCTTAATGCTGCCATTTTATCATTGTTTTCCAGTTGTTCTCTATTTCCCTTGTTTCTCATCCCCTGTATTTCAGACTACCAATTCAGTTTGGTGGTTCTCTATGATGGTCTTCTCAGTTTTCTCTTTGTTTATCATTTGTGTCTCTGTTCTGATTTTTTGTTCTCTGGTTAACATGAGGTTTGTATAAATGATCTTGTAGATGAGATAGTCTATTTTCTGACAGTCTCTTATTTCCTTAGTCTAAGCAGGTTCCATCTCTTTCCTCCTCCCTGTCTGTTATTGTTGTCACAATTTATTCCATTTTGTGTTGTGAGTTTGTGGTTAAAATTCAGTGATTATAGTTATTTTTGAAGTTTTCCTTCCCTTTATCTTTAATGTTATAATTGTTTGCTAACCTGTTCTGATAGAGAGCTACAATTTTCTGATTTTGCTTATTTATCTTCTTGCTCAAGGCTTTGTAAACCCCTTCTTTTTTTCAGGTATGAGGGCATTCTTGAGCATTTCTTATGGGGGGGTGGTCTTGTGGTGATGAACTCCCTCAGCTTTTGTTTATCTGTGAAAGTTTTATTTTTCCATCATATCTGAAGGATGTTTTTGCTGGACCGAGTATTCTTCGCTGAAAGTTTTTGTCTTTCAGAATTTTGAATATATCATTCCATTCTCTCATAGCCTGTCAGGTTTCTGCTGAGAAATTGGTGAAAGCTTGATAGGGGTTCCTTTATAAGTTATTTTCTTCTGCCTTGCTGCCCTTAATATTTTTTGTCATTGGCTTTTGCCAGTTTTACTAATATAAGCCCTGGAGAAGGTCTTTTTACATTGATATAATTAAGATTTCTATTAGCTTCTTTTACTTGTAATCCCAGCTGCTTTCCCAGGTTTGGAAAGTTCTCAGCTATTATTTCTTGAACAAGCTTTCTGCTCCATTCTCCTTCTTTTCTCCATCTTGAATACCTATAATCCTTATGTTGCATTCCTAACTGAGTAGGATATTTTCTGGAGTCCTTCTGGTCTGCAGTATTAATATACCTCTTCATGCTATTTGATGGGGTGTATTTGTGCCTGCGCATAGTGGAAGTATTTAGTTGCACATTCCACCTACTGCCACTGTGGGGCAGAGGGCCAGAGCTGTGCATTCTGAGCCCACTGTGATCCCTGGCAGTTGTGCCTTTCTTTTGGAAGTTATGCTTACAGAGCCCATCTGCGTTTGCCTGCTGGCTTTTGTTGGTTTACACACCACATGTGCCAGTGCTCTGGGAGGGGTCCCTTGCTCTGGCCAACTGGCAGAGCTGGTGTGCCGGGGGGTGAGGGGCACTTTCTTTCATGTGTGATCCCAGGGGCACTCCCACTTTGCCCTATCTGCCCTCCTGGGCTGCTCAGCTTTGTGAATACACCCCTGTGGTTGCTTAGCATCCTTGGTGTGGAGCTTTCCCACCTTCAAGTGGGAAAGGGAGGGAACTAGGAGAATGAAGGTGTTCCCAGAGAGGACTGTTTCCTCCCCCTCTCCTCTTAGAGCCACACACAGTCCCACACCCTATGTCACTGCAGTTGGGGTAGGGAAAGGATATACCCTTACTTCCTTCCACTGCCTCCTGGAGGGTCCAGAACCTCCACCTTCAAACATATGGCTGTGAGGGTCTCAGACGTCTATTGTGTTGTGTGAATGTCCTCTGTTGGTTTATGAATGTCCTTTCCATTGTACCTTGGGAGGGACAGTCTAAGAGAAGAGCTCACTCCACCATGATGCTGCATCACTCTACTTTTGACACCTATTTTTAATCTTTGGTAGAGTAGACTTAGAATGGCCTTCCCTTTAGAGATAAATCAGCTCCATTACTTAGGTGAAACTCTCTGGGATCTCCATGAATACCCTGTACAAGCCCTAAGATCCTTCACTCTGGTTGGTTGGAACTTGACTTCTGTGAGTTCTGAAATCATTCTGCTTACAACTCCTGGCTGGTTTAGGCCCATCTTTGTGGACTTTCACTCTATGTTCATAGTTGGTCACTCTACTTGGTAAAAAGTCATGGGACCCTTTACCCAGATTTCTGAGGGTTTTTTCCTTTTTTTTTTTTCTTTTCTTTTGCAGAGCTCTCTTCTTTATAGAACTCTGACCTGAAAATTTTAGCCATGTCAACTCAGTGAGGCCACTGGGCTCTATTCTGGTTCCCCTTCACTTTAGATATTTGTTTCCCCATTTTCTTTTTCATAGGATGGGAGTTTTAGTTATCCTTATTCTGTTCTTTCTACAACAGTTTATATTGGATGAGTGGGGGCTTATACCTTGCCTTTTACTTATAGTTCACCAGAACACGAAGCACCACACTTGCACTTGATAAAGAGAACCGTACATACCCCAGAGATGATAAATTCCGAGCTGTACAGAGAAACTGATTTGTCTTCTTTGGGGAGCAGGTGAAGGCCTTCTATTTTTTTTAAAAAAAGGTCTGTATAGTATGAGGGAGCAACACTTATTCTCCACTTTTGATGTCTCTTTCCGTGAAGAGGGAGCTCCACTGGTCTAACTCTCCTAGTGTCTCTTCTACCCCACATTCACTGTTTCCCTGGGAAGATGAAGTGACTTCTGTGATTGATGAATTTGGAAGGAGGAACTGAGCAGACACAGCCTAGGCCCTTCCTCTCAAAAGCCAGCTTGTCCACGAAGAGTACGTGTTCCTCTCTGCTTGCTGTTGTACAGTGAGAGGGACTCACTGTAGCCAGGAGGTTGGTAATTTTTCAGGGTAGCCAGTGTTGAGTGGGTTAAGGCTCTCTCTAATTCTGGCCTTCAGTTTTGAGGTTAATTTCAAGCAAATATAAGTGATATACTCCAGGGTCCACTTTATTAGTAATAAAGGAAATATTTTAAATCTGTTTCTGCCTTAATCTGTTTTCTTATTTCTCAGTTGGTTCAAAACTCAGCCAGGTAAGAGTGGTAATATTTATTATGTCCCCTAAAAGTCAACATATGGGAAGAAGGGTGTGAGTAGCCAATGAGATGGACTGTGGCAGATACTATAAGTTGGCTAAACCCAACTCATCCAATCTTTTGCTTGCCCTCCTCTTCTAAAGAGGATGAGGAGCTTAAAATGTATCATCTCAGTCATGTCCTTTTGCAGCTGGAGGTGGCATTTTGACTCAGTTCTGGCAAGGAGAGGTAAAGTGAAATTTACCACCCTGCTTCTTCTGCTTCCCCCTTGTTTGTGTCTAAAGTATAAGCACAGTGCCTATGGGGCAGCAGTCATCATCAAAGGGAGCAGAACAGAAAGAAGGAAGAAGCCTGGTTCCCTGCTTGCATCATAGCTATTGTACCAGCCCTGGGTTACCAACGCTCAGACTTCTTTTTGCATGAGAGAAATAAACACTTTCTTTAATAAACATTGTTTTTTGGGTTTTCTGATACTTGTTGGAGAATGCAATCTTAAATGAAATAGGGAGTAACTTTTTGTATGGTCTTGTGGGTCTAGAGATAATATTTCATTATATACAGCACACAGTACCTTTCATCTGAGACACTTTTCAATCCTTTCTTAAACTCTCTGTAGCACTGAAAATTTTGCAGGCTCCTCTTCCTCTAGCAATACCCCCTAAGTGTTGATATTCTTCAGGGTCCTCTTGTAGGTTCTTTTCTATTCTAACCATACACACTAACAAGGCCACTCTCATTCACTCTGATGATTTCAATAACCACTTGTATGTTGATCATTTAGATACATATTTCCAGTCTAGACTCTCTTCTGATATCCAGACATGTATATCTGGGTATCTCTACTTGAATATTACATAACTTAACAAGCCCTATGTTCCCTCTCCCAGTGAACTGCATCACTGCCCACCCTGCTGCCTAACCAAAAATCTAAAAGCATTATTACTTCCTTCCTCTTTTCCCTTACATTCTAATCAATAACTAAATCTTATTTATTCCATCTTTTAAATATATCTCAAATCCACATACTTTTCAGATTCCACATTGTTACTTCCCTGGTTCAAGTTATCATCAACTCTCCCCTAGATTACAGACATAGCTTTCCTCTTGTCTTATTCCACTTTAATCCATTCTTCACACTGCAGCCAGAGTGTCCTTACAAAAATGCAGATTGCCTCATGTCATTTCCCTGCTTAAAGCTTCGCAATGATTCAGGGGAAGAAGGTGGAAATTGATATGGGGTGCAATTTTGGATACGGTGGTCAGAGAAGCTTTCTTTGAGGAAGTAACATTTGATCAAAGACCCAAACAAATGCAATACATGCTGGAATTTTCTTAGGATAATATTTATCATGTATGTTTTCTAAGTTCATATTTTAAAATTATAATCTATAAAGATTCTCATGCAATAGAAATTTTGAAAATACTTACTTCCAATAGATTTGCATTCTTTTTCTCAATTACAGATTGCAAGAGGCTGTGGCTCATATGTATGATATTCTCAACATAGGGTAAGCATTCTGACTGGTAATCAAGACTTAGAACATTGAAAATACCAATGCGCTTTTCAATGACCATATTAACAATATGTCTAAGATAGTTTCTGAATTTAGTTAGCATAGTTTTAAACTGTGTTGAAGTTAATTCTTCCATAGACGATATTTTCATACTCATGATTTTGGCCTTCTCTACCATGGTAAAATATTTTGTAAAGTTCGAGGTATAAACATTAACTAGGCCCATTGAATTACCAATAATAGTCAGGAGACTCACAATCTGTAAGTAAAAATGATAAAAAGTTAGTCAGAATTTTAAGAGTGAAAAAAGCACGGTCTAATATGCTAACAGTTCTGTTAAAATATTTAAAAGAACACTTTTATGTGGAGTTCATTTTGTGAAGAACCTCTACTAAATAACTAAATATGTTGGAAATGTAAGAATTTTAAAAACGTAGATAGCTTTTTTAATATATGGTTTTATGTAAAGGCTTACTGGCTATTTAACTTTATAATCAGCATATTATTTTGAGCCATGTCCTAGAGACAACCACTAATTTATTCCTCTGCTTGTCACTCTGTTTTAGTGTATATGCTCTATGCACAGCCCTAGAAAAGGCTAGTTCTATACACTATGTGACCTCACCCAGGTCCCAAGACAGCTACTTTGGATAGGGTAGACTCCTGACCCAAGCCAAGACAATTAGATTCTCTTGTAAATTTGAACAAAAATATCCAGTTAGATTGTAATGGCAAAAGTCGGGGCCATGGCAAGTCAATATTATGAGGGAACCATAAAAGAGCTCATTTTCATAGTGGAAGCTGGAAAAAAGTACACAGAGATGAACAGAGATGAAAGATCATGAGGAAGACAAATGGGGAGATAAGCTGGGAATAATTTTCCAGTTGCCATAAATTATGACTCTAGTTTTTCAATAAATCCCTTTCATCTAAGAATTTCAATGGGTTTCTGCTCCTTAAACCAAATATTCCCTAAGACAAACTATTTTTAAACTTACTTTATTTTGGTAGACAGGATCCATTTCAAAGAGGGTCTGACAATCTGGCCATCTGGTTTGCTTCTTATAGTCTCTTACATTTTCCATCTTATTAGGTAAATTCATAATTAAAATCAAATCAGTAAATATAGTCAGTCGGGGATCTTGGCAAAGAGGAGTAATTTTAGCTAAAATATATAATTCAAAAATTAGTATTTTCAGAAGTCCCATCGAAAGCAACATCTTAAAATTATCCATGAGATCTAGAACTACTGAAAACCGAGGCTGGTTTATTATGAGGGTTAGATAGTATTCTATACTATTAAATGGAATTTAAAGACAAGCGTAAAAGTTTGAATTTAATATTATAAAAACAAAAGAATCACTCACAGGTGTCTGGGTGGGGGTGGGGGCAAGGCATGAGTATAAGAGAAACTGAGAATAAATCATTAAGATAATAATTTGAAGTGCATATGCTATGTGAAGAGCATTATACCATTGTAAGAATACAAAGATTAGAAGACATGGCCTCTACAGTCAATGAGTTCAAAATCTAGCTGAACAACTGGATGTCCATAGACAAAAAAACAAAACAACTTTAACCTACACTTCATATATTATACAAAAATCAACTCAAAATTAATCACATACCTAAATATAAAACAGATCTAGGAGAAAATATAGATAAAATGTGTGGCCTTGAGTTAGACAGTTTTTAGATCCAAAACCAAAAGCATAATCCATAAAAGAAAAAAACTGATAAGGGGTACTTTATCAAAATTAAGAAGTTTAGCACTGTGGAAAAAAATGGAAAAGATAAAGCCCAGACTGGGAGAAAATGTTTGCAGATTTATATTTGATAAAGGACTTGTATCCAGAGTACATATAAAGACCTCTTACAACTCAACAATCAGTAAACAAATACCCCAGTAAAAAAAAAATAAGCAAAAGATCTAAAGAGATATTTGACCAAAAAAGATACACATAAGCATATGTATATAAGAAACATATGAAAAGACAGACAATATCATTAGTCATTAGTGAAATGCAAACTAAAACCACAATGAGCTATCTCCACACACTGTTTAGAATGGCTAAAATATCTTTTTTAATTTGACAACACCAAGTGTTGACAACCATACAGAGCAACAGGAACTCTTATACATTGTTGGTAGGAATGCAAAATGATGAAGCCACTTTGCAATTCTCATAAAATTAAACATACACCTACAATACGAATTGGCAATCCCACCTTTGGATATTTACCCAAGAAAAAAGAAAACTATGTTCATCCAAAAACCTGTATGTGAATGTTTATAGCAATTTTATTTATAATTTCCCCAAACTGGAAACAACCCAGATGAGAATGGATAAACAAACTGTAGTACATCCAGACAACAGAATATAATTCAGCAACTAAAAGGAACAGACTATTGATTCATGCAACAATATGGATGAACTTTAAATGCATTTTTCTAAGTGGAAGACGCCAAACCCAAAAGGCTCCACATGCATTTATATGACATTCTGGAAAAAGCAGAAATATGAAGACAGAAAACAGATCAGTGGTTGCCAGGAATAAGGGAATGTGGAAGGTTTAACCACAAAGGGCCAGCACAAGGGAATTTGGGGATGATGGAACTGTTGATACTAGATATGTGATTGTCAAAACCGATAAAACTGTTCGCCACAAAGAGTGACTTTTACCATATGTAAATTTTAAAAAAATAAACCAGGATGTTGGGAGAACTGAAGAGGGAATGCAAGTTAACATAACTATATTACAAATGAACTATGCAACCTCTCTGAAGAAAGTGGGAAAGAGTTGACCTAAGTAACTTTGGAAAACAGTGTTTTGACTGGAAACTGTAAGGACAGATACAAAAAGAACTGTACACAAACACTGTACTTTAGTTGATACATTTGTTTCTCAAAGAGGTATGGAGTAGCAATTATGAAATTACTTTACATGAATAACCAATAAGTAACTATGTTGTTGATTACGTGAGCCAGACTTCTCAAACCACAAAAAAAATTACACGTAAGGAAAGAGATTAGGCTAGAATGAACTCTAAGGTGCTGGATTGGGGTCTGAGATATCAGTAAGAACTCATAGTTTCAAACAAAACAAAAAAAGTGATAGCTATAGAAATAAAAATAGATGTGTGTGTTATGCATGAGCTAGTATATACACATATGTTTTCTAGATCTTTTCACTGACACGCCTAGAAGCAGTGACACTTGTGTAGTAACCAGCACATCTAGAGTCTAGATCTTGGTTCCTAAATTTCATTGTCCAATGAAAGGAACCAGGGTTCCTTGGAGAAATCGTGGATTCCAGGGCAGAGAAAATACAAGATGAGCCCGAAGCATCCTGTGGTGACAAACTAAAAAAGTGGTCACAACAAAAGGATGGGGGTATGCTGAAAGGGCACAGGAACCATTTGGAAAGAACTGATCTTCAAAAACAAAGCCAGAGCAATGTGAGCAACAAAATAAGTAAAAGTAATATTGCATTATAGTCCAAAGACTAAAACAAGTATCAGCGAACCTAGGAAATTTCTGGGGAAAAAAGAAGTTAAAAGAAGAGTCTGCTAATAATAGATGCTAAAAATATTACAAAGTTACCCAATAATTAAAACATATAGTACTGGTACATAAGTTACAGACAGACCACCTGTATAGTCCAGAAATGAAATAAAAAACATGCTGAAATACAATAAATGATAAAAGTGGCATTTTGAATCAGTGGGGATGAGGAATGGATTATTCAATAATTGATACTGGCACAGACAGATCATTAGTCATCTGGGAAAAAAAATTAAAAGAAATCCTACTTTACCACATATGCCAAATAAATTTTAGAGCAGTCAAATATTTAAATATAAAAGTGAAATCATAATAGAAAACAAGTGAGAGAATGTTTTTTATAATATAGTCATTAGGCAGGCATCTCTAACTATGATACAATACCCTGAAGCCTTTTTTAAAGGGCTCTAGAAATGTTATTCTTTAAAAATAATTTTCTGCATGGGAAAAAATATCACCATAAAATCAAGCCAAACAACCTACTAGGAACATTTTTTAAAATTTATATTAAAGATTAACGATTAATTTTCTCAATACAAAAGAACTACAAATCAATGAGAGAAAGACTTTTGACCCAACAGTTTCACTCTTATGGAATTATTCTAAGAGAAGATTCGAAAGAAGCCATAAGATATGTGCCAGAAGATGTTAACTGCAACATTGTCTATAGGAATGAACATGTTTAGCGATACATTCATGGTTAAGATATTATGGAACACTAATGTAATATAGTATTATACAGTGATCTAAATGATGATTAAGAGAATATATGAATATGCAGCAATGTGGAAAACGTCTATGATATAATGATAAGTGATAACAAAACATTTTAAACATAAATTTCACTAGGGGCTGGCTCCGTGGCCGAGTGGTTAAGTTCGCGTGCTCCACTTCAGCAGCCTGCAGTTTCACCCGTTCAGATCCTGGGCGCAGACCTAGCACCTCTCATCAAGCCAGGCTGAGGCAGTGTCCCACATAGCATAACTAGAAGGACCTACAACTAGAATATACAACTGTGTACTGGGGGACTTTGGGGAGAAGAAGAAAAAGAAAAGAAGATTGGCAACAGATGTTAGCTCAGGGCCAATCTTTAAAAAAAAAAATTCACTAATGTATGCATATGAAAGCAAAAATACAAAACAAAAATAGTTGTTATATGAGGGTAGTTGAAATAATAGGTGATTTAAATGTTTCATTATGTCTAAGGTAAATATATTTACACACACATATATGTATGTATACATATGTATACATATATCAGTGAGTCCATATTTACATAAGTAAATAACTGAATAAATAAAGAAATGGAAAGGAAGGGACAACTATTCCTTACAGAAGAATTCAAATTAATAAATGCATAGAAAATGACGGAAAAGGAAAATCACTTTTGGAACAACACAATAATAGGCAAGATCTACTGGTGAATGCTAACATTAGTGGGCAAATTTTCAGGAGAAACAAGATATTTGCATAATCCCAAAATATCCCTCCCCAAATTTATTAAACAGAAGAGTAAATATAGTAACTTCACAGTGGAGAAATCAGTCAGACACCACCTTAACCAAGTGATCACAGTTACCATCACCAGTAAAAAGACGTAGGAACATCACGTGCTACCTGATAAGATGTGCCAGAAAGGGCAGACAACCATTATGTGTGCTTCCCCAAAATGATTAACCTCAAACTCATCATGAGACCAACATCTGACAATCCAAAACTGATGGACAATCTATAGAGTATGAAAGACTGAGGAACTGTCATAGACTGGAAAAAACTTAGGAGACAAGACAAGTAAATGCAGTGTGAGATCCTGAACTGGATCCTGGAACAGAAAATGGACATCAGTGAAACAACTGGGAAAATCCATATAAAGTCTGTCACTTTATTAACACTATTGTACTAATGATAATTTCTTAGTTTTGATAATTGCACCGCAGTTAGACAAAGCATGTGAAGAGTGTGTAGGAACTCTGTACTATGTTTGCAACTCTTTATGAGTCTCCAATTATCTTACAATAAAAACTTACACAAAATCAAATGGCAGGGGCTGGCCCCGTGGCCGAGTGGTTAAGTTCGCGCACTCCGCTGCAAGCGGCCCAGTGTTTCGTTGGTTCGAATCCTGGGCGTGGACATGGCACTGCTCATCAAGCCACGCTGAGGCACTGTCCCACATGCCACAACTAGAAGGACCCACAACGAAGAATATACAACTATGTACTGGGGGGCTTTGGGGAGAAAAAGGAAAAAATAAAATCTTTAAAAAAAAAAATCAAATGGCAGAAACATTTCATAACAGAGAAAAATGAAATGGAAATGATCTTCAGATCCACACAATCAAAAGATGAAAGCCAAACAATCAAGAGGGAAGAAAAGAATATATGGGAGGACTGATGAAAAATTCTTCAGACCGAGAAGCCTCACTGCATTTTAAGATGATTAGTATAGAATGCTACATATCTAACTTTGTTGTAGTAAAGTTTCTAACTCCAAATGATAAATTACTAGACAGAAATAAGTTTACAAAGGAATGCAAATCAGAGGACCATCAGACTTCTCATCTGCAATACTGAAAGCTAGAAGGCAGTGGAACAAATCTATGGACTACTGAGAAAAACGGGGGTGGGAGAGTCATCCCAACAAGAGACCATAGGTGTTTATAAGACTATGATATTGCAAGATATAAATATCTCTGGATTTTAATCACCAAGAAACTCCTACCTAGCTGCTTCAAAAGGAACTAGGGGCATATAAAAACTTCAAGAAATTTCTTGATTTTCTAAAACAAACCCATGTTTTTATGCATGTTTCATCTTAATAATACAATGCAAACTTAAAAATAAATTTGAGATTTCAAGGGACATGCTGATTACATTTCAGCCAGTTTCGGGGAAAGAAGAAACTTAGCAGGTGTTGGTAGTTACAAAGTATAGTAAGTAAGTATAATAAGTATTGCAAAAAGAAATCAAATAAGGGACGTCACCAAGATGGTGGAGTGAGTACTCTTCTTTGTCTCTGCCCCTTCGAATCTACAACTAACTGGACATTCATCGCTTAACAAAGGATATCCATATAGCATCTCAGGATGCCTGAGTGACCCATGCTGCTATACATCGGAAGGCAGACGGACTTCCCCTGAGGCGGAGGGGGAGACAGGTGAAAACTCTCCAACCCCCGAGCCCCGAACAGCCTAGTACCTGCAAGTGGCTTTCTTCCAGCAGACTCCCCCATAGCACTGCCACACATCAAGGGCAGGAGTGTGCGCACACCGGAGGAGCGACGGTGGAAACAGGTGACTACAGCCCTACCTAAGCCCCCCTCGATTACACCTAAGCCCAGGGGGAAACTCCAGGGTCCTGCACCAGTGGCAGGGAAAGCCATTAGTGGAGAGGCTCCGCCCAGCATTCATAACGCCGGGAGGGTCCCAAAGAGGAGAATCCTGGGCAAGGCAGCAGCCAGCCAGCCGCCACTGGACTAACGGACTCCGGCTGTCCCCCAGACAGGGAAAGGGGCTCCCAGAGATCCCCTGGGAGAGGACTGGGGATGAGTGGAGTTCCAGTGGCCTGGCTCCGCAGCCCAGGGGAAAACTCCAGGGTCCTGCACTGGCGGCAGGGAAAGCCTCTACTTGCCGTTAGCAGACAGGCCCCAAACAGCATTCAGAACTCCGGATGGGTCCCGAAGAGCAGAATCCCAGACAGGGCAGCAGCCAGCCAGCCGCCACCGGACTCATGGACTCCGGCTGTCCCAAAGATGGGGCAAGGGGCTCCTGGAGATCCCGTGGGAGTAGTCTGGGGTTGGGTGGAGTTCCAGAGGCCTGGCTCTGCGGCCCAGAGGGAAACTCTAAGTCTCACAGCAGCCTCAGCAAAAGCCTCTGCATAGCACTAGTAGACAGGCCCTGCTCAGCAATCACAAGGCTGGAAGACCCTGGGGCAAAAGTAGCATAGCTAGGTGAGCTAACCACAGACTGCAGAAGATACCCATAGCTCTGCTGTGACCTACAGTGGACAAGCGAGGTTTTTGTGGGCTTCGACAGGGACACAGCTGCAAATATAGGTGATCCTGCCTCCGGCCACTGGGAAAGCCCATAACACTGCCACAGACCCTAAGGATGGAGCACGTCTAGGTAGTCTGCAATGGTAGGCACCAGCAGCCTGAAGCCCCCTTGCGACTGCCCCCACAGCTGAAGAGGGACCCCACAGGACCACTGTGACTACAAGGAGGGGCCCAAGCCCAGTTAGCAACAGCTGACAGGGTTCCTGGTTGGTGCAGTCTAAACAGCCGCTCCACCCACATACCAGTAGAAACAAGTGGAAGCAGTAACTAAACTCTATCTCTATGTGGAGGCACAAATCTACACCATCAAGCAGTATGAAAAAATATATTAAATCTCCAGAACGAAGAAAAATGACAAATACCCAGAAAACAATCCCAAAGACAATGAAATCTATGACCTAAATGACGATGACTTCAAAACAGCCATTATTAAAAAACTCAATGAGTTAAAAGAGAATACAGATAGACAACTCAACAAGTTCAGGAGCTATGTCACAAAAGAGCTTGATACTATAAAGAAGAACCAAACAGAAATACTGGAAATGAAGAACACAATGGAGGAGAGTAAGAAAAATCTGGACTCTCTAAACAGTAGGGCCGATAATATGGAGGAAAGAATTAGCAATTTGGAGGATAGGAATATAGAAATGCTGCAGGCAGAGGAGGAGAGAGAACTAAGACTAAAAAGAAATGAAGAAACTCTCTGAGAGTTATCTGACTCAATTAGGAGATGCAGCATAAGGATTATAGGTATACCAGAGGAAGAAGAGAAGGAGAAGGGGGCAGAAAGCCTGTTCAAAGAAATAATGGCTGAGAACTTCCCAAACCTGGGGAGAGAGATGGAACTTCATGTGACAGAAGCCAATAGATCTCCAAATTTTATCAATGTAAGAAGACCAACCCCAAAGCATGTAGTAGTGAAGCTAGCAAAAGTCAACGACAAAAAGAAAATACTAAAGGCAGCCAGGCAGAAGAAAATAACCTACAAAGGAACCCCCACAAGGCTATCAGCAGATTTCTCAGCAGAAACTTTAAAGGCTAGAAGAGAGTGGAATGACATATTCAAAATTCTGAAGGACAAAAACCTGCAGCCAAGAATACTCCACCCAGCGAAAATATCCTTCAAATACAATGAAGAAGTAATAACTTTCCCAGATAACCAAAAGTTAAGGGAGTTCATTGCCACAAAACCCCCTCTTCAAGAAATGCTCAGGGAAAGCCTCATACCTGAAAAATCAAAAAAAGGAAAGGGGTTACAAAACCAAGAGCAAAGGAGATAAGTAGAAGGACAATAACAGAAAGTAGCAGCTCTCCATCAGAAGAGGTTAGCAAAAGTTAAATAAAACATTAAAGATAAAAGGAAGGGAAACACCAAGAATAAATATAACCATGTCATTTTAACCACAAACTCACAACACAAGAAAGAAGAGGAAAAAAAAATCTGACAGTAACAACCTAGAAGGGGAAGAGAAAAGGGATGGAACGTTTTAATTAAAGGAAATAAGAGGCTATCAGAAAATGGACTATCTCATCTATGAGATGTTTTATACAAACCACCTGGTAACCACTAAACAAATAACAAGAATAAAGACACAAATTACAAATAAGAAGAAATGCAATATAGAAATTTACATACCTGAATTAGTAATCCAAAAATCATGGGACGAGAAACAAGGGAAATTGAAGAAAACCGGAAAACAAGAGATAAAATGGCAGCGGTAGGCCCCCACATTTCAATAATCACTCTAAATGTAAATGGATTGAACTCTCCAATCAAAAGACACAGAGTGGAAGGATGGATCAAAGAACAAGACCCAACAATATGCTGCCTCCAGGAAACACACCTCAGCCCCAAAGACAAACACCAACTCAGAGTGAAGGGATGGAAGACAATACTCCAAGCTAATAATGAACAAAAGAAAGCAGGTGTCGCTATACTAATATCAGACAAGGTAGATTTCAAAGCAAAACAGATAAAGAAAGACAAGGAGCGGCAGTGTATAATGATAAAAGGGACTCTCCACCAAGATGACATAACACTTATAAATATATACGCACCCAACACAGGAGCACCAAAATTTGTAAAGCAACTCTTAACAGAACTAAAAGAAGACATGAACAACAATACAATAATACAAGGGGACCTCAACACCCCATTAACACCAATCGATAGGTCATCCAGACAGAAAGTCAACAAGGAAATTATAGAATTAAATGAAAAATTAGACCAGATGGACTTAATAGATATATATAGAACACTTCATCCAAAAACAGCAGGTTACACATTCTTCTAAAGTGCACATGGAACATTCTCAAGGATAGACCATATCTTGGGAAACAAAGCAAGCAACAATAAATTCAAGAGGGTTGAAATACTATCAAGCATCTTTTCTGATCATAATGCTATGAAACTAGAAATCAACTACAAGAATAAAGCTGGGAAAGGGGCAAAAAGGGGGAGACTAAACAACATGCTACTGAACAATGGATTATTGAAGAAATTAAAGAAGAAATCAAATATTATCTGGAGACAAACGAAAATGAAAACACACCATACCAAATCATTTGGGACGCAGCAAAAGCAGTCCTAAGAGGGAAATTCATTGCAATACAGGCTCACCTCAATAAACAAGAAAAATCTCACATAAGCAACCTCAAACGACACCTAACAGAATTAGAAAATGAAGAACAAACAAAGCCCAGAGTCAGTAGAAGGAGGGAAATAATAAAAACTAGAGCAGAAATAAACGATATTGAAACAAAAAAAGACAGTAGAAAGGATCAATGAAACAAAGAGTTGGTTCTTCGAAAAAGTTAACAAAATCAACAAACCCTTAGCCAGACTGACTAAGAAAAAAAGAGAGAAGTCTCAAATAAATAAAATTAGGAATGAGAGAGGAGAAATCACAACGGATACCAAAGAAATACAAGGGATCATAAGAGAATACTATGAAAAACTATATGCCAACAAATTGAACAACCTAGAAGAAATGGATAAATTCCTAGACTCTTACAACCTCCCCAAACTGAATCAGGAAGAAACAGAGAATCTGAATAGACCAATAACAAGTAAAGAAATAGAAACAGTAATCAAAAACCTCCCCAAAGATAAGAGTCCAGGACCAGACAGCTTATCTGGAGAATTCTACCACACATTCAAAGAAGATTTAATACCTATCCTTCTCAAACTATTCCAGAAAATTGAGGAAGATGGGGCACTCCCTAACACATTCTATGAAGCCAACATCACTCTGATCCCCAAACATGACAAGGACAACACAAAGAAGGAAAACTACAGGCCAATATCACTGATGAACATAGATGCAAAAATCCTCAACAAAATTCTGGCAAACAGAATACAGCAATACATCAAAAAGATTATACACCATGATCAAGTGGGATTTATACCAGGGACACAAGGATGGTTCAACATCTGCAAGCCAATCAATGTGATACACTACATTAACAAAATGAGAAACAAAAACCACATGATCATCTCAATAGATGCAGAGAAAGCATTCGACAAGGTCCAACATCCATTTATGATAAAAACCCTCAATAAAATGGGTATAGAAGAAAAGTACCTCAACATAATAAAGGCCATATATGACAAACCCACAGCCAACATCATACTCAAAACCCATCCCTCTCAGAACAGGAACAAGACAAGGGTGCCCACTTTCACCACTCCTATTCAACATAGTACTGGAGGTGTTGGCCAGAGCAATTAGGCAAGAAAAAGAAATAAAAGGAATCCAAATAGGCAATGAAGAAGTAAAACTCTCGCTGTTTGCAGACAACATGATCTTATATATAGAAAACCCCAAAGAATCCATGGGAAAACTTTTAGAAACAATCAACAGCTATAGCAAAGTTGCAGGGTATAAAATCAACATACATAAATCAGTAGCATTTCTATACGTTAACAATGAACTAACAGAAAAAGAACTCACGAACTCAATCCCATTCACAATCGCAACAAAAAGAATAAAATACCTTGGGATAAATTTAACCAAGGAAGTGAAAGATCTATACCACAAAAACTAGAAGACTTTCTTGAAAGAAATTGATGATGACATAAAGAGATGGAAAGACATTCCATGCAGATGGACTGGAAGAATAAACATAGTTAAAATGTTCATACTACCTAAAGCAATCTACAGATTCAATGCTATCCCAATCAGAATACCAATGACATTCTTTACAGAAATTGAACAAAGAATCCTAAAATTCATATGGGGCAACAAAAGACCCCGAATTGCTAAAGCAATCCTGAGTAAGAAGAACAAAGCTGGAGGCATCACAATCCCTCACTTCAAAACGTACTACAAAGCTACAGTAATCAAAACAGCATGATACTGGTACAAAAACAGGTGCACAGATCAATGGAACAGAATTGAAAGCCAAGAAATAAAACCACACATCTATGGACAGCTAATCGTTGACAAAAGACCTGAGGGTCTACAATGGAGAAAAGAAAGTCTCTTCAACAAATGGTGCTGGGAAAACTGGACAGCCACATGTGAAAGAATGGAAATTGACCATTCTTTTTCACCATTCACCAAAATAAACTCAAAATGGATCAAAGACCTAAAGATTAGGCCTGAAACAATAAGTCTTCTACAAGAGAACATAGGCAGTACACTCTTTGACATCAGTTTCAAAAGAATCTTTTTGGACACCATAACTTCTCAGACGAGGGAAACAATAGAAAGAATAAACAAATGGGACTTCATCAGAATAAAGAGCTTCTTCAAGGCAAGGGAAAACAGGATTGAAACAAAAAAAAAAGCCCACTAATTGGGAAAAAATATTTCTAAGTTACTTATCCGACAAAGGGTTAATCTCCATAATATACAAAGAACTCACACAGCTCGACAACAAAAAATCAAACAACCTGATCAAAAAATGGGCAGGGGACATGAACAGACATTTCTACAAAGAAGATATAAGGATGGCCAATAGACACATGAAAAGATGCTCATCATCACTAATCATCAGGGAAATGCAAATCAAAACGACACTAAGATATCACCTTACACCTGTTAGAATGGCAAAAATATCCAAAACCAAGAGTGACAAATGTTGGAGAGGTTGTGGAGAAAAAGGAACCCTCACACACCGTTGGTTGGAATGCAAACTGGTGCAGCCACTATGGAAAACAGTATGGAGATTTCTCAAAAAGTTGAAAATAGAAATACCTTATGACCCAGCCATCCCACTACTGAGTATCTATCCTAAGAACCTGAAATCAGCAATTCCAAGAGTCCCATGCACCCCTATGTTCATCGCAGCATTATTTACAACAGCCAAGATGTGGAACCAATCTAAGTGCCCAGGAACTGATGATTGGATAAAGAAGATATGGTATATATATATATATATATATATATATATATATATATATATATATATATATATACAATGGAATACTACTCAGCCATAAAAAAGGACAAAGTCGTCCCATTCACATCAACATGGATGGACCTTGAGGGTATTATGTTAAGTGAAATAAGCCAGACAGAGAAAGACGAACTCTGTATGACTCCACTCATAGGTGGAAGTTAACATATAGGCAAGGAGAACTGATCAGTGCTTACCAGGGGAAAGGGGAGGTAGTGGGGGGAGGGCACAACGGGTAAAGTGGTGAACCCACAACATGATTAACAATGATGTACAACTGAAATTTCACAAGGTTGTAAATTATCATAATCTTATGCTGCAAAGAGGGTCCTCTGAACTCAGCAACCTATCATGATGTGACTGGAGAATGATGCAAGATTTAAGAAGCTGCCAAGTGTTCTGCTGTTCTAAGATATTTGTAAGACTTAGACTGTAGTCAAGGGATAAATTCATTGGTCAGGCTAATAACTGCGATATAATTTTAGATTGTGTACAGGCAGCTGGAAAAGAATTAATAAAAATCTATTTAATGTGAAAACAATATCTTTGTTATGCTGTGATGTAAGGTACTTGCTTATTTGTTTTAAGTCTTATAAAATTCTATAGTACATTACTGAAAAAATCCAAGCCTTGGGCTATTTTCCTAATTTCCATCTTCTATGCACTCTATGGCTATATGTATAATTCACACATCCTCAAATAACTCCAAATTCACATTGATTCATCCCAAAGAGTGTGAATTTATGATCTCCTAATATACTGTAATGTCTGCCACATCCCCAGGTAAAAGCATCAGATGCTTAAATTTATGAAAATATTGCCAAAGAAGACAATATATCTAACTTTAAAATACTTACTTATACATGTTTCAATATCAGTCACCATTTTTTGAATTTTTATTGAAAATTCCAATCTGTTGGGAGTTATAAAGAGATTTGTAGGGAATTCTAAAAATCTAAGAGAGAATACAATAAAAGCATACTTTAGAAGAATGCAGTAACTAACATATAAAATACAATTACTTGTAATTTCAAAAATGTTCTACTACTTACTCATCATACATGTATTTATTCTCAAACTCAGTCGTGAGTTCTACATCTATTAAAATCCATGGAAAGAAAGAGAGAACAAAAAATTGATTGATATTTATATCAGCTAACTGAGAAGTTGATATGTGTCAGTGCTTTCCAAACACCCTAAGAATAAACTGGAAGAATAAACTTGAAAGTTAAGTATTCAACCAGTACTCCCACCCCCAGATTCTGATTGATAACTGGAGGTCTGAGATGGAGTCCAGAGTCTGCATTTTTTTTCTTTTTGAGGAAGATTAGCCCCGAGCTAACTACTGCCAATCCTCCTCTTTTTGCCGAGGAAGACTGGCCCTGAGCCAACATCATTTTTAACAAGCATCCCAGGTGTTGTTCATCCTGATGAAAGAGACCCTCAGGCCCCCCTCACATGGTCTGTGAATTTAGATTAAAATGAATAATGGTGTTATTACTTACATGCACTACAAATGATCTCTAAGTTTATGCTCACTTTGAGCATTCTTATTTTAACATTTATAAAGATCATACCTATCAATTGATAATACATAAACTACTAAAATTTTCTTTCACTTGTTATTTTCCAGCTGTTAGGATATTTCCCTTCATTCCTATAGTCTCATTTGTCTTACCTGAAAGAATCTCTTCAAGGTTGTAACTAAATGTTTTTTGTTTCTTCCTTACTGGGAGCAGTTCTTCACTTGAGTGTTTTATGACAGGGTTGACTTCATTTTCTGACATTTCCTCTTCTTCTTCACACATCACAGATTTTTCAGAGAACTTGTCAGACTCATGAAAGTTCTCTTTAGAATTTTCTGAAGAATCACTCTCAGCGGGAATTCTCAAGTGTAGATTTACTTCAAATATTGGTGCATATATTTTTCTCAAATCCTTATCCACTTTAATACCATTCAAAATCTAATTTAACAGATATGTTAAAGTGCCAGTGACAATATATAAATAAAAGAACATATCTTTTAACTTAGGATAATACAGACCTAAATTTTAAATGATAAATAATAACTTCAGTATAACTGAGTAACACTGTATTATCATATAACTGATATTTGCATGTTAAAATAAATTAATGTGAAATAAATGATATATTATAATGCAGTAATTCCCCCCAAAAGACTGTATAAATTGATGCCAGTGTATCTACATATTAGTCATTTGAGAGCTTATTAAAAATACAAAGTCTTAGGCCCTGTCTCCAGAGAATTTGAGTTAAAAAGACAGGGGCAGGGCCCAGGATTCCGAATCATTTAAAATCCGAGCAGATGACTCTACTGTATACTCAGGTTTAATGAAAAATCAGGACTATACTTCAAAACCATTACTATAGGTCCCAATTCTTCCTTTTAACATACACACACTAGTATAGTATCCTTACTGAAAAATAACAGGAGTATTCTAGGTATAAATATCTTATTTTTACACAATGTTAGTTGCTCTGAGGCTCTGTCTAGACATGGGCTCTCAGTTAATCTATTGATCCATATATTCCATAAATAATCAGTTGTGCCTGAGGCATCTAGCAAGCATTTCTCAGTGTGGTCATCCGAATCACCTGCAAGAATCTCAGCCTTTAGTCCCAGTCACTAACAAATAAAGACAGTTAAGAGTATAAATAAATGCTATTAACACTCTATTAAGCTGCTAGGCAAAGAGCTTGAGTAGATGCTGAAGATGATTTGCAAGCCTTAAAAGTTCTACACAAATGGGTATGGAGTTTCTGTTTGGGATGATGAAAAACTTCTGGAAATGGATAGTGGTGACAGTTACACAACACTGTGAAGGTACTAATAGCATTGAATCACACGCTTACAAATGACTAAAATGGTAAGTTTTACGTTATGTGTTTTATCACAATAAAAAAGTTCACACAGACAATTCCAAACAAATATATAATGTGTTGCATAGCTCATTCTGGAAAATAACCTCTAACTCTGGGAATGACTGGACCTCAAGCCCTACCTACCTTCTAATATTATAGTATCTAAAATTTTGCATAGAATCATTCTTGAATTACCACTTAACATAGTATAGTTACCATTTGACTTATCATGCCCTAGGCACTGTAGTAAACAAGTTACCTTCACCTCATCCTCATAACAATCTAAAGACAAAAATTATTACTCCTATTGCACATAAAAGGAAATTGAGACCCAGGAAGCTTGTATTAATTTGTCAAAGGCTGTATTGCTAGCATGTGGTAAGACTGAAGTCTAGTCATGGGTCTGTGACGCCAAAGCCCATAGTTAAAGTATGAACTGGGGCTTGAAAATCATTTTGTAATAAAGAAAGTTTTTGGCTGTTAAACGCTTTTTGTGCCAACAAGAATTAACCAGTAAATAGTTTGACTTCCTTTAGGTTGTAAACTTTAAGAGAGAAATAGCCACATCTAAAAGAAACTATAAATTCTACAGCATGCAGTGGGGAATAGGGGGAGGACTTTAGCTCTGAGCTCTCTCTCGAGTCAGATCTATATTTCCAACATCCTAAGAGAAATTTTCATCTGGCTGCCCACAGGTACCTCTGACTCAATATGCCCCAAAATAAACTAATTATCTGTCTTATCTTGGACTGGATATTAGAAGGAGCTCAAAAAGCAGTTTATGCCAAACGTGTTTAGCACTGGCAAAAACAGGGGCGAACCAACATCAGAAATTAGAGGGAAAAGTATGAGCAAGATGCTAAAACCTTGATGATGGGGCAAAAATGGAATCAGGGACAACAGGAGTCATACCAGGTTCACAAGGCCAGATACATGAAATCTAATCACAAGGAAACTGGAAAATTAGAGTCAGTGTTGAATTTTAAAATATCAAAATTAAGAATTTTTGTTACCAAAGATCTACAGCTAAAGTTAACAGGTAGTGACAGGTTGAGAGGTAATATTCACAAAGTCTAAAATTAACAGAGAATCAATATCTAGAATATACAAGAAAGTCCTAAAAATCAGTAAGAAACCAACAGAAAAAAATGTTAAAAAGATATCAATAAGCAATTCAAAGAAGGAAAATTAAAATAGTTCATATAGATTTGAAGCCTCACTAGTAAAGAAAGAAATAGAAATAAAACAGCAAGACACCACTTATTCCACATCACACCAGCAAAAGTTAAAAAGTCATCAAATAGGGAGAAAGGATATGGAGAAATGCACTGGTAACGGGAATGTAACTTCTACTCTTGCTGGAGAGCAAGATGGCAGTATTTTTAAATGACGTGCATATATCCAATGATCCAGCAATCTACTTTCAAATATACATAACAAGGATAAAATTTCACCTAGTCCACAAGAAAACCTGTTAAGAGGCTCTTTATCACAGCTGTGTTAGTGATAGTAAAGACTTAGAAGTAACTTAAGTGTCTGCAGGATAACAGACATATAAAAGTTGATGCATGCAAATATTATGTAACAGTCAGAAACAATAAATTATATGTGTGTGTGTGTATACTGTCATAGACTGTGTTCCCTGGGAAGCAGACTCTGAGACAGGCAGGATGTGTATTAAGAAGTGCGTTTGGGGGTAAACACCTATGGAAAGAAAGAAAGAAAGTAGAGTGGGTAGAGGGGAAAGTGAGCTGTGATACAGGCCAACCAACAGTCTCAGTCAACCCTGTGGGGAGCTCTGGAGCTGGAACGGCCCTTCAGAATTGTTCCAAGCTGGACCAAGAGGCCATGCCTTTATAGCCCTGCAACAATTATTCATTGTACATGGACCATCCCAGAAAGGGCACAATCTTGGACAAGTGGGCTGCAGTAGAAGCAACCTCTGAAAAGGCTGACAGCTAAAGGCTATATGCTGACAGCACTCCCAGCAGCTGTGTAACAAGTCTTTCACTGACGGGGGATTTAGTGGTACAACATCATGAAATCTAGATCTAGATCCACCTATATACGACATGAACCTTAACAACATAATGTTAAATGAAAAAATGTAAAAGCAGGGGCTGGCCCAGTGGCATAGTGGTTGAGTTCAGCATGCTCCACTTTGACGGCCCAGGTTCATGGGTTCGAATCCTGGCACAGACCTACACCACTCATCAAGCCATGCTGTGGCGACAATCCACATAAAAAATAGAGGAAGCTGGGCGCAGATGTTAGCTCAGGGTCACTCTTCCTCAAGCGAAAAGAGGAAGATTGGCAAGAGGTGTTAGCTCAGGGCCAATCTTCCTCACCCCCCTCCAAAAGAATTAGATTCTATCTTTAAAAAAATGTAAAAACAGAACCGCAGCACAATGACATTTATGTAGTTTTTAACATGTATATATCAAAAAATCAATATTTTTTTAAACTTTATTGTAAACTTATGGAAGGCAGATTGAAGAAATATACAAAAACTATATTCCACTGAGTTCTCATAAGGGGAGGAAGGTTGGTTAAAGATGGGGAAAAAGGAGAAAAAATAAAATAAAACAAACAAGAGATCTTGAATGAACTGATGGAAATAGTGTGCCATGAATTAAGAATGATCAATTCAACTCTCCATATATGATCTCCTCAAAAATAAATTTTAAAAAATTATAATAAAAGAACAGGCAAAAGAGTACATAAAAAGTTAGCACACGGTAAAGATACATTCTAATCAGTCGGAAAAGGATAGAGTATTCAATAAAATGTGTTAGTACATTTGGGGAAAATTAATTTATCTATCTCACAATACATATACCAAAATAAATATTAGATTAAATAATTATTTAAATGTAGAGAATAAAACCATAAAGTTATGGAAAAACTAATTGAATATTTGTATTATTTTAGTATGGGAAATTCTTTTCCAAATATGATACCAAAGGCAGAGACTATAAAGGAAACAGCTGATAGTTTTTTTTTTTAAGACACTATTTTTTTAGAGCAGTTTTAGGTTCACATCAAAGCTGAGTAGAAGGTGGGGTGGAGCAAAATGGGAGGGTGAGCTGACCCGGGACTCTCTCCCCTCCAAACTACAACAAAGGATTGGAAAAACTGAATTTCAGCAAATAAACCTAATGCCAAGACGTCAGAGACCTACAGTACCAAAAAGACGGAGAATGGAGACCTTGCAGCAGGCCTCGGAGGAGCTGAAACAGGGTAGGAGAGAACTTCGCTCCCTCCCCTAGAGACCGGGATCGCTGTCGGGGGTGCGGGAAGGAGCAGGAGAGGGGCCGCGCTACCGGGGGATCATCCAGGACTCCCACTGCCAGTACAGTGGAAACCCACTGACGGGGGAAAGCTTCCATGTGGGGGGATCCCATAAACCCAGGGTCCCGGGAGACCAGAGGACAGAACTGATCCGAATCCAGATAGGCGCACGAGAAAAACCACCCCTCCCCCCAGAAAACCACGCTGGGTGTGGCCATCTTGCCCAAAGGCGGAGAGCTCAGAACACACAGCTCTTGACCCTCATCTAGTGGCGACAGGCTCTAACTGCAACTGAATTCTACCACCATGCGAAAAAACCACTCCTCTACCGTCAAGCAATTTATAAAAGCTCCAGACCAGAAGGAAAACAATAAAAACAGAGAATTAAGTCCTGAGGACTTGGAAATAGGTAAACTAAGTGAAAATGAGTTCAGAGCAGCTATAATCAAAAAAGTCAATGGGGTAGAGAGAAAGATACAGAAACAAGCCAACGAGTTCTGGAGTTACTTCACAAAAGAGATTGAAATTATAAAGAAGAATCAAACAGAAATACTAGAGATGAAAAACACAATGGACCAGATAAAACAGAAGACGGATACCCTGCATGCCCGTGTAGACACCATAGAAGATAAAATTAGCATAATCGAAGTTAGACAGGCTGAATGGCTCCAGACAGAGGAAGAAAGAGAACTAAGAATTTAAAAAAATGAGGAAAATCTCTGAGAGATAGCGGATTCAATGAGGAGGAAGAACTTCAGGATCATAGGAATTCCTGAGAACGTGGAAAAGGAAAATGGAGTAGAAACTGTGCTTAAGTAGAAACTGTGCTTAATGAAATTATAGAAGAGCACTTCCCAAATCTAGGGATTGAGGGAGCAATGTGTGTAGAGGAAGCTTTCAGATCTCCTAGATTTGTCAATGTAAAAAGACCTACTGCAGGGCATATAGTAGTAAAAATGGCAAAAATGAATGACAAAGAAAGAATACTCAGGGCAGCAAGACAGCAGAAAATAACCTACAAAGGAACTCCTATCAGATTTTCAGCGGATCTCTCTACAGAAACCTTACAACCTAGGAGAGAATGGAGTGACATATTCAAAACTTTAAAAGATAAAAATCTTCATCCAAGAATATTCCATCCAGCAAAAATATCCTTCAGATATGAGGGAGAAATTAAATCTTTTCCAGACAAACAAAAGTTAAGGGAATTTGTAACTAAAAGTCCTCCACTACAAGAAATCCTCAGGAAGGCTCTCATACCTGAAAAAAGAAAAAAGGGAGAAAGGGGTCACAAACCACAGAGTAGGGAGACAGACGGATAGAACCAGAATAGGATAGCAAATATTCAACTATAGCATTAGGATAAAGGGAAGGATACTACCAAAGCAAAGATGATCTTATCACTCTAACTACAAACTCATAACAGAAGTTGGAATAAGAAGTGAAAATAATAATTTAGGAGGGGAAGAGCAAAGGGACTAAATTAGTCTAGGCCAAGTAAGTAAGAGACCACCAGAGAACAGACTATATTATACACAAGATTCTAAATACAAACTTAAGGTTAGAGACTAAACTAAACAACAGAACAAAGATACAAAACATAAATAAGCAAAAATCTAAGAAACCCAGCATAGGAAATTGCAGTATCAGATGGGTAGGATGAAGCACACAGGAAGAGAAAGCAGGAAGGCCAGATAATGAGCAACAGATTGACAGCTTTAAATCCACATGACTCAATAATCACTTCAATGTAAACGGATTGAACTCTCCAATAAAAAGACACGGAGTGGCAAAATGGACTAAAGAACAAGATCCAACAATTTGTTGCCTCCAGGAAACACACCTCAGCCCCAAGGACAAACACAGGCTCAGAGTGAAGGGGTGGAGGACAATACTTCAAGCTAATAGCAAGCAAGAAAAGCAGGTGTTGCAATTCTTATATCACACAAAGTGGATTTCAAAATAAGACAGGTAAAGAGAGACACAGAGGGACAATATATAATGATCAAAGGGACACTTCATCAAGAAGAAATAATGCTTATAAATATCTATGCAGCCAACACAGGAGCACCAAGCTTCACAAAGCAACTATTAACAGACCTAAAGGAAGATATTAAAAACAACACAATAATAGTAGGGGACCTCAACACCCTACTCACATCAATGGACAGATCATCCAGAAAGAAAATCAACAAGGAAATAGTGGAGCTAAAGGAAAAACTAAAACAATTGGACTTAATAGACACATATAGATCACTTCATCCTAAAAAAGCAGAATACACATTCTTCTCAAGTGCACATGGAACATTCTCGAAGATAGACCATATGTTGGGGAACAAGGCAAGCCTCTACAAATTTAAAACATTGAAATAATAACAAGCATCTTCTCCGATCATAATGCTGTAAGGCTAGAAATTAATTACAAGAAAAAGCTGAGAAAGGCACAAAGATGTGGAGACTAAACAATACACTACTGAACAAGCAATGGATCATTGAAGAAATTAAAGAAGAAATCAAAAAATACCTGGAAACAAATGAAAATGATAGCATGCCATACCACCTCATATGGGACACAGCAAAAGCTGTATTAAGAGAAAAATTCATCGCAATACAGGCACATCTTAACAAACAAGAAAAATCCCAAATAAGCAATCTTAAACTACACCTAAATGAACTAGAGAAAAAAGAAAAAATAAAGCCCAAAGTCAGCAGAAGGAGAGAAATAATAAAAATCAGAGCAGAAATAAATACTATTGAAACGAAAAAGGCAGTAGAAAGGATCAATGAAACAAAGGCTGTTTTTTTAGAAGATAAATAAAATTGATAAACCCCTAGCCAGATTTACAAAGAAAAGAAGGGAGAAAGCTCAAATAAACAAAATCAGAAATGAAAGAGGAGAAATAACAACAGACTCTGCAGAAATACAACAGATTATAAGAGGATACTACGAAAAACTATATGCCGACGGAATGGATAACCTAGAGGAAACGGATAAATTCTTCGACTCCTACAATCTCCCAAAGCTCACTCAAGAACAAGCAGACAATTTGAACAGACCAATCACAAGGAAAGAGATTGAAACAGCAATCAAAAACATCCCAAAGAATAAAACCCCAGGACCAGATAGTTTTCCTGGGGAATTCTACCAAACTTTCAGAGAGGATTTAGGACCTATCCTTTTCAAGCTATTCCAAAAAATTAGGGAGGATGGAACACTTCCTAACACATTGTATGAGGCCAACATCACGCTGATACCAAAGCCAGACAAGGATGCCACGAAAAAAGAGAACTACAGGCCAATATCACTGATGAACATAGATGCAAAAATTCTAAACAAAATTTTGGCCACCAGAATTCAGCAATTCATCAAAAGGATCATACATCATGATCAGGTGGGATTCATACCAGGGACACAGGGATGGTTCAACATCCACAAATCAATTAACGTGATACACCACATCAACAAACTGAGGAATAAAAACCACATGATCATCTCAATAGATGCAGAGAAAGCATTTGACAAGATCCAACAGCCGTTTATGATAAAAACTCTGAACAATATGGGCATAGAAGGGAACTATCTCAACATAATAAAGACCATATATGACAAACCCACAGCCAACATCATACTCAATGGGCAAAACCTGAGCGCCATCCCCCTGAAAACAGGAATGAGACAAGGATGCCCTCTATCACCACTCTTATTTAACATAGTACTGGAGGTCCTGGCCAGAGCAATCAGGCAAGAAAAAGGAATAAAAGGAATCCAAATAGGGAGGGAAGAAGTGAAACTCTCGCTGTTTGCAGACGACACACCAAAGAATCCATTGGAAAACTTAGAAGTAATCAACAACTACAGCAAAGTTGCAGGGTATAAAATCAATTTGCATAAATCAGTAGAATTTCTATATTCTAATAACGAACTAACAGAAAAAGAACTCAAGGACACAATACCATTCACAATTGCAACAAAAAGAATAAAATACCTTGGGGTAAATTTAACTAAGGAAGTGAAGCACCTATATAATGAAAATTACAAAGCCTTTCTGAGAGAATTGCATGACGACATAAGGAGATGGAAAGACATTCCATGTACATGGATTGGGAGAATAAACATAGTTAAAATGTCCATTCTACCTAAAGCGATCTACAGATTCAACGCCATCCCAATCAGAATCCCAATGACATTCTTTACAGAATTAGAACAAAGAATCCTAAAATTCATATGGGACAACAAGAGACCCAGAATTGCTAAAGCAATCCTGAGAAAAAAGAACAAAATGGGAGGCATCACAATCCCTGACTTCAAAACATACTACAAAGCTACAGTAATCAAAACAGCATGGTACTGGTACAAAAACACGTGCACAGATCAATGGAACAGAATTGAAAGCCAAGAAATAAAACCACACATCTTTGGACAGCTTATCTTCAACAAAGGAGCTGAGGGCATACAATGGAGAAAAGAAAGCCTTTTCAACAAATGGTGCTGGGAAAACTGGAAAGCCACATGTAAAAGAATGAAAATTGACCATTCTTTTTCACCATTCACCAAAATAAACTCAAAATGGATTAAAGATCTAAAGGTGAGACCTGAAACCATAAGGCTTCTGGAATAAAACGTAGGCAGTACACTCTTTGACATCAGTATTAAAAGGACCTTTTCGGACACCATGTCTTCTCAGAGAAGGGAAATAATAGAAAGAATAAACAAATGGGACTTCATCAGACTAAAGAGCTTCTTCAAGGCAAATGAAAACAGGATTGAAACAAAAAAACAACCAACTGGGAAAAAGTATTTGCAAGTCATATATCTGACAAAGGCTTAATATCCATAATATATAAAGAACTCTCACAACTCAACAACAAAAAATCAAACAACCCGATCAAAAAATGGGCTGGAGACATGAACAGACATTTCTCCAAAGAAGATATACGGATGGCCAATAGGCACATGAAAAGATGCTCATCATCGCTGATCATCAGGGAAATGCAAATCAAAACTATGCTAAGATATCACCTTACACCCATTAGAATGACAAAAATATCTAAAACTAATAGTAACAAATGTTGGAGAGGTTGTGGAGAAAAAGGAGCCCTCATACACTGCTGGTGGGAATGCAAACTGGTGCAGCCACTATGGAAAACAGTATGGAGATTTCTCAAAAAATTAAAAATAGAACTATCATATGATCCAGCCATTCCAGTACTGGGTATCTATCCAAAGAGCTTGAAGTCAGCAATTCCAAAAGTCCTATGCACCCCAATGTTCATTGCAGCATTATTTACAACAGCCAAGACATGGAAGCAACTTAAGTGCCCATCAACAGATGAATGAATAAAGAAGATGTGGTATATATATATACAATGGAATACTACTCAGCTGCAAAACAGAACAAAATCATTCCATTAGCAACAACATGGACGGACCTTGAGGGAATTATGTTAAGTGAAATAAGCCAGTTAGAGAAGGATAATCTCTGTATGACTCCACTCATATAAGGAATTTAAAAATGTGGACAAAGAGAACAGATTAGTGGCTACCAGGGGAAAGGTGGGGTGGGGGATGGGCACAAAGGGTGAAGTGGTGCACCTACAACACGAATGACAAACATTAATGAACAACTGAAATTTCACAAGATTGTAACCTATCATTAACTCAATAAAAAAATAAACTGAGTAGAAGGTATAGAGATTTCCCATATATTTCCTGCCCCGGCACCTCCCCATTATCAACATCCCCCATCAGAGTGATATATTCGTTAAAACTGATGAACCTACGATGACACATCATAATCATCCAAAGCCCATATATTTTACATTAGGGTTCACTTTGATGTTGTACGTTCTATGGGTTGGACAAATGTATAATGACATGTATCCACCATTATAGTATCGTATGTATTTTCACTGTCCTAAAAATCCTCTGTCCTTCACCTATTCACCCTTTCCTCTCTCCCAACCCCAGGCAACCACTGATCTTTATACTGTCTCCATAGTTTTGCCTTTTCCAGAAAATTGGAATCATAAGAGTACGTAGTATGGATACGCATATAATTGGAATCATACTATATAGCCTTTTTATTGGCTTCTTCCATTTAGGAACATTCATTTAAGATCCTCCATGTCTCATCATGGCTTGATAGTTCATTTCTTTTTAGCACTGAATAATATTCCATTGTCTGCAGGTACTACAGTTTATTTATCCATTCACCCACATCTTGGTTGCTTCCAGGTTTCAGCAATTATGGATAAAGCTGTTATGGACTTCCATGTGAAGGTTTTTCTGTGGACATAAGTTTGCAATTCCTTTGGGTAAATACCAAGAAGCACAATTGCTGGATCTTACGGTAAGAGTATGTTTATTTTTGTAAGAAGCCACCAAACTGTCTTCCAAAGTGGCTGTACAATTTGCATTCCCATCAGCAATGAATGAGAGTTCTTGTTGCTCCACATCCTCGTCAGCGTATGGTGTTGTCAGTGTTCTGGATTTTGGCTGTTCTAACACATGTGTAGTGGTATCTCATTGTTGTTTTAATTTGCATTTCCCTTATGACGTATGATGTGGATCATATTTTCAGATGCATATTTTCCACCTGTATATTTTCTTTGGTGAGTTATCTGTTAAGATCTTTGGCTCATTTTTAAATTGGTTTGTTTGTTATATTATTGTTGATTTTTAAGAGTTCTTTGTAGATTTTAAATAAGAGTCCTTTATCAGATGTGTCTTTTGCAAATATTTTCTGCCAGGCCGTGGCTTGTCTTCTCATTCTCTTGACAATGCCTTTTGCAGAGAAGAGGTTTTTAATTTTAATGAAGTAATCAATTCTTTCATAGCTCAGGCCTTTGGCTATTTTATCTAAAAAGTCATTGCCATACCTGAGGTCATTTAGGTTTTCTTCTATGTTACCTTCTAGTAATTTTTATAATTTTACACTTTACATTTAGGTCTATGATCCATTTTGAGTTAAATTTTGTGAAGGGTGTAAGGTCTGTGTCTAGATTCATTTTTTTTGCATGTGGATGTCCCATTATCCCACCACCATTTGTTGAAAAGACTATCTTTGCTCCATTGTATTGCCTTTGTTCCTTTCTCAAACATCAGTTGACTATATTTATGGGGATCTATTTCCAGGTTCTCTATTTTGTTATATTGATGTATTTGCCTATTCTTTTGCTAACACCACACTGTCTTGATTACTGTAGCTTTATATTAAGTCTTAAATTCAGGTGATGTCAGTCCTCCATCTTTGTTCTTCTCCTTTAATATTGTGTTGGCTATTCTGAGTTTTTTGCCTCTCCATATAAACTTTGGAATCAGTTTGTCAATATCAACAAAATAACTTGCTGAGTTTTGATTGGAATTGCATTGAATCTACAGATTAAGTTGGGAAGAACTGACATCTTGACAGTATTGAGTCTTCTCATCCATGAACATGGAATATCTCTCCATTTATTTAGTTCTTTGCTATCTTTCATCAGAGTTTTGTAGTTTTTCTCATATAGATCCCATACATATTTTGTTAGATTTATACCTAAGTATTTCATTTTGAGGGTGCTAATGTAATTACGTTTTTAATTTCAAAATCAACTTGCCCATTGATGGTATATAGGAAAGTGACTGAGGTATTAATATTAACTTTGTATCCTACAACTCTCCTTTAATCACTTATTAGTTCCAGGGGATTTCTTGTCAATTCTTTCAGATTTTCTCCATAGACAATCATATCATCTGCAAACAAAGACAGTTTTAATTCTTCCTTCTCAAACTGTATACTTTTTCTTTTCTTGTCTTGTCTTATTGTAATATCTAGTAATTCCAGTACAATGTTAAAAAGCAGTAGTGAGAAAGGACATTCTTACTTTCTTCCTGATCTTAGTGAGAAAGCTTCAAGCTTGTTATCATTAAGCAGGATGTTCACTATAGGGTTTTTTGTAAATATTCTCTATCAAGTTGAGGAAGTTCCCCTCTATTCCTAGTTTACTGAGAGTTTTATCATGAATGGGTGTTACATTTTGTCAGATGATTTTCCTATATCTATTGATATGATCATATGATTTTTCTTCTTTAGCCTGTTGATGTAATGGATTACATTAATTGATTTTCAAATGTTGAACTAGCCTTGCATACCTGGGATAAATCCCACTTAGTACATAATTCTTTCTATACATTGTTGGATTTGATTTGCTAATATTTCATTGAAGATTTTTATATCTATGTTCATGAGAGATATTGATCTGTAGTTTTCTTTTCTTGTAATGTCTTTGTCTGGTTTTGGTATAAGGGGAATGTTGGCCTTGTAGAATAAGTTAGGAAGTATTCCATCTGTTTCTATCCTCTGAAAGAGACTGTAGAGAATTTGCATAATTTCTTCCTTAAATGTTTGGTAGAATTTACCAGTGAACCCATCTGGGCCTGGTGCTGATAGGTTTTAACTACATTAAAAAAATCTTCCTCATACTAGAAATACTATTAACAAAATGAAAAACAACACATTAGGATTTATATTTTCAATGTATGACAAATGGTTATGGTCTACATTTTATAAACAGTTTTTGTAATTTGATAAGAAAAAAGAAAACTCCATTAGAAAAATGGGAAAGGACATCAAAAAGTCATAAAAATGAGAAATACAACTGGCTATTAAGCATAAGAAAAATATTCAATAGTATGAGTAATAATATAAGAAAAAATTAAGTCTAGTTAATTCCAGGTTTCGCTATCAATAGGCAACAGCCAGTATAAAAGAGGATACACTTAAAAGGCAGTCTTTAAGAGAACAGAAAGTAGTATAACTTTGTCTGGAGAGACATTCTGTAATGAATATCGATAGCCTTAAAAAGGTCCACAGTGCTAATTTAACATTAATCTTAAGAAAAAAAATTAAAATAGTACATGTTTTTTTATTTTGAAATATTTCTATTCCAATGTGTTCATAAAAGAACTATAGAAGCAACTAAAATAATTCCCTTAGAGTACGTATTGGGGATATAAAGCACTTAGCTAAATCTAACCAAAAAATGTACAAGATTTTCAAGGAAAAAATTATTAAAAACATCAAAAGATATAAAAGAAGACTTAAATGAGTAACACAATCATGGTAGGGAGATTCAATATCATAAAATATTAACTCCCCCGCTACAATTGCCTATATGTTCTAGACAATTTCAATCAAAATCCAAATAGGGTTTGATCCTAAAAGGTACATGGAAGCGAAAATGGCTGAGAATAGCAAAGACAGTCTTAGAGAAGGAGAAGAGTTATTTCAAAGATAAAGCATTAATCCAGTATGGGACTGGCACAGTAATAGGCAAATAGACCAAAAGAACAGAATAAGAGTCTGGAAACAGAAGACACATATATAAGGAAACATAAGACAAATGATAAAGAGCTGCCACCGCAGATCAACAAGGAAAGGACATAAATAAATTGTTTGGGCAAGGTTACTCATATAAATGAAAATGGATCATTACCATACACCACGCACAAAAAACATTTCTAGATATATTAAAGATAAAGGTGAAGAAAAAATTAAAACTTTTATAAGAAAATACAGGAGAGAGTAACCATTGGCACTCACAGCTAGAATATACAACTATATACTGGGGGGCTTTGGGGAGAAGAAGGAAAAAAAAAGAGATTGGCCACAAATGTTGGTGCAGGTGTCAATCTTTAAAAAAAAAAAAAGAAAAGAAAAGAATATACAGGAGAACATCTTTATGACCTCAGGATGGCAAATACTTTCAAATACTAACAAATGAAAGGACTGATAAATTCTATTACATTGAAATTAAAAATTCATAAACAAAATATATTAAAAAGGGCATAAAAATAACACGTCATTCTAGTAGGAGAATAAAATAATGCCAGAGGGTGGGGGTGGGGTGGACAATTCTTCACAGCAAGAAAAGATTTCCTAATGAAAGTTTCTCTAGGATTCTTTCAAAATTTTTCACAATGGCTTGTGTCATTTTTAAGTTAATAACACAATCAAAAACAGTACTCTGAAGAAATGGCTGCTACTTTAGATAGAGTGGCCTTCCCTAACCATTCTCATGTAAAGTAGCATACAGCATCACTCTGTATGCCCCTATCTTCCTTTGTTTTTCTTCATAGTACTCATCACTTCCTTATCTGTCTACCTTGGGAGAATACAAGCTACAAGAGGTCAGAAAATTTGTTCTGCTCACTGATGTATTTCAGTGCCAGTTCAGTGCCTGATACATAGTCAGTGCTCAATAATACATGAACAAAGAAATCAAGTGAGATAGTGTAATTACAGCTTTCTACAGAGGAAGCAGGGGTGTGTGTGCATGCATGTGTGCAGTGGGCAAGAAACTGTATTAGTCATAAATCACATTTTCAACTCCAAACATTCATTTTACATTAAAAATCTATATTTATATTTTTCAAAGACAATTTTACCTCATTAATATCAGCTTCCGTCTTTACTTCTGACTTTCGAACAGCAGTAGCAGTTAAGTTTGAATCATTAACAAGTTTGTCACAATCATTTGTTATCTTTCCAGTGAAGGCAAATATGTCCTTGTGTATTCTAGATTAAGAAATGGAAAGAAAACAACACGGTCTTTTTAAACTCTTATATCTCATTAATATCCAGAATACACACATAATTAGACATTCCTCCAAAGAAGCATACAGATGGCTATTAAGTACATAAAAAGATGCTTAGCATCACTCCTCACTAAGGAAATACAAATCAAGACTACAATGAAATATCACTTCCTACCAATTAGGATGGCCATTATTTTTTTAAAGAAAAATAATAAATGTTGGTGAGGATTAGAACCTTTGTGCTTTGCTGGTAAGAATTAAAATGGTGCAGCTACTGTAGAAAACACCAGGGAAGTTCCACAAAAAGTTAAAAGTAGAATTACCATATGATCCAGCAATTCCACCTCTATGTATATCAACAAAAGAATTGGAAGCAGGGACTCAAACAGATATTTGCACATTAATCTTCATAGCACTATTATTTATAATAGCAAAAAGGTGAAAACAACCCAAATGTCCATCAGTAGACGAATGGATAAACAAAACGTACATACACACAATGGAATATTAGTGAGCCTTAAAAAGGAAGAAATTCTGATACATGCTGCAACATGGATGAACCTTGAAAACTTTATGCTAAGTGAAATAAGCCAGATACAAAGGACAAATATTGTACAATTTTATTTATATGAGGTACCTAGAATAGGTAAATTCATAGAGACAGAAAGTATAATAGACATTACAAGGGCTTGGGGGTGCACGGGGAATGAGGAGTCATTGTTAAAGGAGTAGTTTCCATTTGGGATGATGAAAAAGTTCTGGAAATGGATATGATGATGGTTGCACAATATTGTGAATATGCTTACTGCCAATGAATTCCACATTTAAAAATTATTTAAATGGTAAATTTTAGGTTATTTATATTTTACTACAATAAAAAAGTCTCATTTAAGTAGGACAGAGAAGTAAAAACATTTCTACAGGGGGCTGGCCCGGTGGCACAGCAGTTAAGTTCACACATTCTGCTTCTCTGCGGCCCTGGGTTCACTTGTTTGGATCCCAGGTGCGGACACGGCACCATTTGGTACACCATGCTGTGGTAGATGTCGCACTTATAAAGTAGAGGAAGATGGGCATGGATGTGAGCTCAGGGCCAGGCTTGCTCAGAAAAAAGAGGAGGACTGGCAGTAGTTGGCTCAGGGCTAATCTTCCTCAAAAAAAAAAGAAAAAAATTTCTACAAGTCTCAATGGGGGGAATAGAAAAATGAAGCATTTTTATGGAAAAGTAAAGATTTACAAATACATACTAATAGGTAAATATAATTTTAATCATAATTATTAGGAAGATACAGAATTCATAAACATAGTGAAAAGCATAAAGAACCCTAAAACATGGAGGTGAAGGGAAGCATTGGGAATTAAGAGACATTTGACTGAATCAGCAAAAATAGGGAAATTGGGAAAGGTAAAGAGAAAAAACAACAAAGAAAAATAAATTATACGGGCCAGCCAGGTGGTGACAGTAGTTAAGTGTGCATGTTCCGCTTCAGTGGCCCCGGGTTCACTGGTTCAGATCCCAGGTGCGGACATGGCACCACTTGGCAAGCCACACTGTGGTAGGCGTCCCACATATAAAGTAGAGGAAGATGGGCATGGATGCGCGCTCAGGGCCAGTCTTCCTCAGAAAAAAGAGAAGGATGGGCAGCAATTAGCCCAGGGCTAATCTTCCAAAAAAATATATATATAAGCATAAATAAAATGGAAGGAATAAAATGAAAGCATACCAGTTATTACTAAATGTGAATAGGGTCAATTTCCCCATCAAAAGACAAAAACTGTCAGAGTGGGTTAAAAAGCAAAATCAAACCACAGTAAGATAAGACAGATATCTGAATATAAGGTGAAAAATTAAGGTTGAAAATAAAGCTATTAGGAGTTTCTGGCAGCAAGAAAATGGCACAGAAGCATTGTTTTCTAAAAATTTTTCCAAGTCCCCTCATAAAAATCAGAGAAGTAGACAATCTGAATAGGACTTCTGAGATAAGAAATTGAATCAACACTTAGTAAGCTTCCAAAACAGAAAGCTCCAGACCCAGATAAGTTTACTGGTGAATTCTACCAAACATTTAAGGAATAAATTATAGAAATTCATTCTATAAGGCCAGTATAATCCTGGAACCAAAACCAGACAAAGATACCACAAGAAAAGGAAACCACAGGCCAATATCCTTTATGAATACAGATACAGAAATCCTCAACAAAATAACAGCAAACTGAATCCAGCTGCATATACAAAGGATTACATATACCATAAGCAAGTAGGATTTATTCCAAGAATGCAAGGTTGGTTCAACAGACAAAAATGTATGTATGCAACATAATATAGTACACCATACTAGCAGAATAAAGTAAAAAACACATGATCATCTCAGGGACACAGAAAAAAAGCATTTAATAAAATCCAATACCATTTCATTCAACAAACTGAAGATAGGAGGGAACTTTCTCAACCTGATAAAAAAGCATCTGCAAAAAACCCAAGGCTAACATCATACTTGATGAAAGACTGAAAGTTTTCCCCCTGAAATCAGGAATAAAATAGGGATGTTCACTCTTGCTGCTTCTAATAACAGTGTACTGAAGACTGCAGCCAGGGCAATGAAGGAACAAAAAGGAATAAAACACATTACATTGAAAAGGAAGATGTAAAACTCTATTTGCAGATGACATGATCTTGTATGTAGAAAATCCCAAGAAATTTAAAAAAAACTATTAGAGCTAATAAACAAGTTCAGCAAGGTTGCAGGATATAAGATCAATATACAAAAGTCAGTTGTATTTTAATGCACTAGCAACAAACAATCCAAAAATTAAATTTAAAAAATAATTATAATATCACCAAAAAGAATAAAATACTTAAGAATAAATTTAACAAAAGAAGTGTAAGACATATACACTGAAAACTACAAAATGCTGTTGAAAGAAATTAAAGAAGACCTATTTAAATGGAAAGATACTCCATGTTCATGGATTGGAAAACTTTACACTGTTAAGATGAAAATACTCCCCATATTTATCTTCAGATTCAATGCAATCACTATCTTAATTCCAGCTGCTTTTTTTTTTTTTTTTTGCAGAAATTGGCAAGCTTATTCTACAATCGTATAGAAATATAAGGGACCCAGAATATCCAAAACAATGTTGAAAAAGAACAACATTAGAAGATTCACATTTTCCAATTTCAAAACTTACTACAAACCTACAATAATCAAAACAGTGTGGTACTGGCATAAGGACAGACATATAGATAAATGGAATGAAAGTGAGATTCTAGAAATAAACTCATACATCTATGGTTAACTGATTGTCAACTAGGGTGCCAAGGAAATTCAATGGAGAAAGAATAGTCTTTTCAACAAAGACTGCTAGGATAACTGGATATCTGTATTCTATATGTATGTATGGATGGATGTATGTATGGATGGATGTGTCTACCTAACTACCTACCTATCTAGCTAGCTAATCTATTTCTATACCATATCTATATCATATCTATCTATTTCTATACCATATGCAAAAGAATGAATTTGGACCCCTATCTCACACTACGTACAAAAATTAACACAAAATGCATCAAAGACCTACATGCAAAAGCTAAAATCGTAAAATCTTAGAAGAAAACATAGGTATAAATCTTTATGATCTTGGATTAGACAATGATTTCTTAGATATGACACCTAAAGCACAATGAAAGAAGAAAAATAAACTGGCCTTCTTCAAAATTAAAAACTTCTGTGCTCCAAAGGATATTATCAAGAAAGTGAAAAGATGACCAACACAATGGGAGAAAACTTTTGCAAATAATCTATTATTTGGCAATAGTTAGGTCTAGTATCCAAAATATTTTTTTTAAACTCTTAAAATTCACCAATAAAGAGACAACAATTTAAAAATAGACAAAAGATTTCAATAGACATTTTCCCAGAGAGGACATATAAATAGCCAATAAGCACATGAATACCTACGCATAGAACTGCCAGACTTAGCAAATAAAAATACAGAACACCCAGTTAAATTTGAATTTCAGATTAATAATAATTTTTAGTATAGGTAATATTTGAGACATACTTATATTAAAAAGTTATTTGTTGAATATCTGAATTTCAAATTTGACTGGTCTTCCTGTATTTTATAGGCCAACCTGACCTATGCAGAATTTTGGAAAAAAAATGAGAAATTTTCCTAAATGTTATGGACAGTATTAAGTAAAGTATTACCAGATAATAAGTTCAGATAATTGCAAAAATTGAGTACATATAACTTGCTACAAGGAGAATTTTCAAATTCTAGCTTAAATTATTGGATATTTCTTCTGTGAGTGGCAATATATTACATTATGATTACAAATTCCTTTTGTAAGTCAAAAAAGTGTGATTTACTTGATGAGGTTTTCATTCTTTTTTTCCACTGAAAACGGCATTCTAGCAGAACTATTAAATAATTCCAGAAGTAGTGTGACTGCAGTGTTCATTAGTTGACGGATGAGTTCCTGAAATATGTAGTCAACCAGCATCAGAAATCTCAAAATTGTTTCTAGTAAACATCGATATATAGGCAGCTTGAAATGTAGTGTGTCATCTTCAGAGAGGTTTGACTCAAAATATTCTTTAACGTCTTTCTTTTCTGCAACCTACAATTCAATAAACAATTAAGAGATAAGTGATGATTTCCTATGTTAATACAGCATTTCTAATTTACAGTATTTTTATTAGTCTGAATAACATATTGGAACTAAATATTATCAACAATTTTCATTAAAACTTTACTTCATGCTTACACTGTATTTAAACATCAGACAAAAAGAAAACAACTCATGTTCTGAAGCTTGTGAAGTTTGGTGTCTCACTTATAAGCAGGTAAGTTTATGGTACTCAAACATTTATAAGCAGGTAAGTTTATGGAACTCAAACAGGAAGTACACCTAATGGATAGCTACGTGTTCCTACATAGAGGGACCCTCCTCAGATACATGGAGAGTTACCAATGGGGGAGAGTCAAGTCTAAATATAAGGTTTCCTAAAACCCAGTCCAGCACTGTCTCCCTTATGCCAAGGATAGCAATTAGACTTATTTTTTAACACATATATGCTACATAATACAGAATTAAGAAAAAATTTAAGTTCATTAAATCTGATGTTAGAGTTTTATTTTTTAAATAATATCTCTCAAGATAACTGACTTAGTAGGTTACTGAAGAATGGCATATTTTGATCAAAAGAGGATGGCATCAGTACTACTAGTACCACCAAACACTTCTAAATTGTGTTCCTAAAAATAATCCTGAAATTACTCAAAATGGTTCCTTCTAGACACATAAACATTTTTTTATTACTGATGGACCTTTAAAATTCTAAAAACATTTCCAATTTTTGTTCTTTTATTGGTTGTTCATGCTTTTTATTTTTTGCCCTACTGATACTTAAATACTTGGTAGGTAGTCATCCTTTTCAACTTGTATTCTAATTTTTAAAAACATAATTGCATTAGTTTTTTATGTTACCTCTCTTTATGTTTTATTTTATTCATTTGTATTTTCTTTTCTTAAAATTAATTAGGTCAGCTGTTTACCAGTTTGACAAGTTTTTTTCCAATACTGGCTGACCCTCTGGAGGAATGGTTTATCAACGTGATGTAGTTCCTGAGTGATACAACAGTTGCTTAAAGAAACTGGGCTAAAAAAGGGTAATTTCTACCTTTTTGTGGGAGTGGGTACAACCACACTGGGCCTGACAAATGGAATACTAACTTTATTAAGAGGTTATGTTTTTTTTTGAAAGGTTATGTTTTCCTAGGAGTGGCCACATGATTTGAAAATGTTATGTGCATAACCCATGGATTTTTTAAAAATAATTTTTATTACATAATTTGTAACTGTTTTTTTTTTTTTTTTTTGAGGAAGATTAGCCCTGAGCTAACATCTGCTGCCAATCCTCTTCTTTTTGCTGAGGAAGAATGGCCCTGAGCTAACATCCGTGCCCATCTTCCTCCACTTTATATGTGGGACGCCTGCCACAGCATGGCTTGCCAAGCAGTGCCATGTTCTGAACATGTGCCAGGATCTGAACCGGTGAACCCTGGGCCCCCAAAGCAGAATGTGCGAACTTAACCACTGCGCCACTGGGCTGGCCCCAACCCATGGATTTTTAATTGGTAAAATTGTAAAGTAGAGCCTATTATCCATTCAAAATAAAAATTTTTAGCACTGGTACCAAAACCATTTTATATAGCTTAAGAACTGTATCAGTACAAAAGTATATAGTGATAGGCCTGGTAATGCTGGTCTTTTTATTGAACATTGCTGAGGCTGAGGGAGATGCTGGCTTTTGATAGGCTAACTATTCCCTGTCATCACAGGGTACATTACGGGTGAGGCCCATCTCAATTCTGACTCTAGGTTTACATCACTGATGGTGGCTCTTGGTTTCCATTCCATCAGTTCTATACCTGTGCTATATTTTTCCAGAGCAAGGCAGTAATATTGCCCAGAATGGTTTTCAACCTAGCTGTTCTCTAGATTCAGCTGAGGAGCTTTTATAGTGCTGCCTGGACTCAATCATCAGAAATTCTGATTAAATTGGTCTAGGGTAGTCCCAGATATCAATATTTATGAAAAGCTCTCCAGTGTGCAGCCTGTTTGAGAACCACTAGCTTAGACTTTAGCCAGAGTAGTCAGACATCTCAGGACAGTTTAAAAAATTCATCCAAGGTGGTAGAGCAGGAGACCCCAGCCTCTGTCCCCTGACAAAGACCAACAATTAAATAGCTATCCATGAACAAAAGCAGCTCTAAGAGAGCTTGAGAGTCCACTTAAGAAACTTCAGCGACACAGTGGAACAAAAAACCTGAGAAGAGCCACACAAAAAGAGAAGGAAGACAGTTTCAATTTGTCTGCATCATTCCATCCCCAGCTGGCACTGCTCAGCACCAAGAGGGAAGTCCCCAACTAAAAAGAGCTCCCCTTGCCAGGAAAGAAAGAGTGGAGGAAGCAAACAGCTTCCCTAGACTTTGGGGCACTGCACAAAGGTCCCACTTTGATTTCAACCCACCCCTCAGACTAGCAAAGCAGAGATGTACAGAGATGGCTAGAACAAGAAAAAGAAACAGGGACTGTAATAGAAGCCACACAGCGGGAATGATCATGGTTCACAGTGTCCTGCTCAACAGACAAACACAGCAGCTTTTGCCAGTGAAGAAGGAACCAATGGCCAGCACAGCTGCTGCAGATCACCAGCAGATTTCACCAGCATTTGCCTCACAGGTATTCATATTCACTGATGCCAGCTGCCCAAGTCCCTCCCTGCTCCCTCTCCCCAATCCACTGCCCCTGCCAGAGCCTGGGAACCACTTTGGTAGCCAGCTCAGGCCTCTGTGGCTGTATGAATGCAAGACACCAGCCTAGACCTCCCTGGTTGACCCCCACCATCATGTATGTGCCCAGGGCTAGCCCCTTCAGCTGTGCACTTGCATGCCACTGGCCTGACACCTATCACCAAGCTCCACTGCGTGTGCATGCTCAGGGGGAGACTCTGCAGTCATGGGAGAGCACACATGACAGCCAGGGCCCCCACAGATGCTTGCCGGCCTGGATCAGATCCTGTCTTTGGTCACTGGCCTGCACCACTGTGCTCACCTGTAGCTAGCCCCACCAGTTGAACACCTTTATGCCCCCAGCCTGACCCCCATCATGGGCCTCCACCACCATGCACCTGTGTTGAGACCCAGCAGCCAGTAGTACATGCTGACAGGCAGGTTCCAGCAGATTCCAGTGCACCCTCAGTCATCCTGGTCTTTGCTGCCTGCCCTGGTCCTCACCACTATGTGTGTATCTCCAGCTGGCCCCTGCCAGTACATAGGCACCTGCAGATAGCCCCAACAGACAAGTATGTGCACACCACCAGTTCTGGCCACCACCACTGCCCACCTTGGTCCCTAGCCACTGGATCTGGAGCCACCACTAAGGACCCCAAACAGCTCTTGCATTTGGCACCCTGCACCACTAGACCTAGGGTCACAGCATGCCCCAACCACAGATGTAAGCATTCCCTTACCATAGTCAGTCCATGAAGTCTAGAAGAGGAGACTGCTTCTTCAAATGCACAGACACCTGTGTAAGGCTACAGGTATCATGAAAATCAGGGAAACATGACTCCACCAAAGAAATATAGTAAACCTCCAGTCACTGGCCCCAAAGAAATAGATATCCAGGTATTATCCAACAAAGGATTCAAAATAATTATTCTAAAGATGCTCAGAGAGCTACAAGAGAACACAAACAACTTAAGAATATCAAGAAAACAATTCAAACAAAATGAGATGCTCAACAAAGAGACAGAAAACATAAAAAAGAACCAAACAGAAATTTTGGAGCTAAAGAATACAATGACTGAAAAAAGAATCAATAGAGAGCTTGAGCTTCACCAACAGACTCCACCAAGCAGAAGAAAGAATAAGTGAGCTACAAGACAGATCAATTGTAATTATCCAATCAGAAGAGAAATAAGAAAAGGAATAGAAAAGAGGGAAGAAAACCTACGTAATCTATGGGATACCATCAAAAGAATCAATTTGCAAATTATTGGCGTTCCAAAGGGAAAAAAGAGAGAGAAAGGGACAGAAAGCTTATTTAAAGAAAATGGCAGAGAGGGGCTGGCCCCGTGGCCGAGTGGTTAAGTTCGTGCGCTCCGCTGCAGGCGGCCCAGTGTTTCGTTGGTTCGAATCCTGGGTGCGGACATGGCACTGCTCATCAGACCACGCTGAGGCAGCGTCCCACATGCCACAACTAGAAGAACCCACAACGAAGAATATACAACTATGTACCGGGGGGCTTTGGGGAGAAAAAGGAAATAATAAAAATCTTTAAAAAAAAAAAAAATAAAATGGCAGAGAACTTCCCAAATCTCGGGAGAGATTTGCATATTCACGTTCATGAAGCTCATAGATCACTAAACAAAATCAACTTACAGAGATCCTCTCCAAGACACATAATAAAACTCAAAACTCAAAACAAGACAAGGAGAAAATCTTGGCAGCAAGAGAAAAAAAGCTTGTAACTTACAAGGGAACTCCCATAAGTCTATCAGTGGATTTCTAAGCAGAAACTTTACAGGCCAGGAGAAAGTGAGATGATATATTCAAAGAGCTGAAAAAACATTCCCAACCAAAAATACTTTACATGGCAAAGCTGTCTTTCAGAAATGAAAGAGTGATGAAAACTTTCCCAGACAAACAAAAGCTGAGGGAATTCATCACCACTAGACCTGCCTTACATAAATGCTGAAAGGTGTTCTTCAGGCTGAAACAGAAACATACTAGTTAGTAAAATAAAAACATATGAAAATATACATTACTGATAAAGGTAAGCATATAGTCAGATTCAGAATACTCTAAAAATGTAATATGGTGGGGTGTTAATCACATAACTCTAGCATAAAGGTTAAAGGACAAGAGTATTAAAAAGAACTATAGCTACAATAATTTGTTAATGGACATACAATACATAGAGAAGTAAATTATGACATTAAAAACATAAAAGGGGAGAGAGAGTAAAATGGTAGAGTTTTTTGCATGTGATCAAAGTTATCAGTGTAAAACAGACTGTGATATCTAGAAGATGTTTTATGTAAGCTTCATTGTAACCACAAAGCAAAAAGCTAGATTTCACAAAATACAAAGAGAAGGGAATCAAAGCATACCACTAGGGAAAATCATCAGTTCACAAAGAAGGCAGAAAGAAAGGGACAGGGAACTACAAAACAGCCAGAAAACAATAAGAGGGTATTAGTAAGTCCTTACCTATCAATAATTACTTTAAATGTAAATGGACTGAATTCTCCAATCAAAAGAGACTCCTATGAACAATTATACACCAACAAATAACCTTGAAATAAACAGATAAATTACTAGAAACATACCACCTACCAAATCTGAATCAGGAAGAACCAAAACCAAGTAATAAGATTCAATCAAAACCCTCCCAACAAAGAAAATCCCAGGACCAGATGGTTTCCCTGGTGAATTCCACCAAAGATTTAAAGAATTAAGACCAATCCTTCTCAAACTCTTCCAAAGACTTGAAGAGGCAGGCACATCCTAAACTCATTTTACAAGGTCAGCCTTACTTTGATACCAAAGCTAGATAAGGACATTACAAGGAAAGAAAACTACAGACCAGTATCACTGATGAATATAGATGCAAAAATTCTCAAAAAAATAGTAACAAGCCAAATTCAATAGCACGTTAAAAAGATCATACACCATGATCAAGTGGGATATATCCCTGGGATGCAAGGGTGGTTCAAGATACATAAATCAATAAATGTTATACACCCCATTAAATGAATGAAAGATAAAAACCATACAATCATCTCAGTAGATGCAAAAAAAACCATATGATAAAATACAACATCCTTTGAAGATAAAAATGCGCAACAAATTGGGTAGAGACGGAACACACCTCAACATAATAAAAGGCCATATGTAACAAGCCCACAGCTAACATTATACTCAATGGTGAAAGGTTGAAAGCTTTTCCTCGAAGATGGAGAACAAGACAAGGGTGCCTACTCTCATCATCACTCCTATTCAACATAGTACTGGGAGCCCAGCCAAAGCAATTAGGCAAGAAAAGCAAATAAAAGGCATCCAAATCAGATGAGAAGAAGTAAAATTGTCTCAGTTTGCAGATGATATGATCTTATATAGAGAAAATCCTAAATACTCCATCAAATATGTTAGAACTAATAAACAAATTTGGTAAAGTTGCAGATTCAAAATCAACACACAGAAATCAGTTGTGTTTCTATACACTAATAATGAAATATCTGAAAAAGAAATAAAGAAAACAATCCCATTCACAATAGCATCAAAAACAATAAAATACTTAGGAATATATCTAACCAAGGAGGTGAAAGATCTATAAACTAAACATTGCAACTTTGATGAAAGAAATTGAAGAAGACACAGAAAAGAGGAAAGCTATCCCATGTTCACGAATAAGAAGAACTAATATTGTTAAAATGTCCATACTACCCAAAGCCATCTATAGAGTCAACACAATCCCTATCAAAGTTCCAACGGCATTTTTTACAGAAGAGAAAAAACAATACTAAAATTTGTATGGAATCACAAAAGATCCTGAACGGCCAAAGCAATCCTAAGAAAGAAGAATAAAGCAGGAAGCATCATACTTTCTGATTTCAAACTATACTACAAAGCTATATTAATCAAAACAGTATGGTACTGGTATAAAAATAGATGCATATACCAGCGGAGCAGAATGGAAAGCCTCAAAATAAACCCTTGTATATACTCATCGACTAATATTTGACAAGACAGCAAAGAATACTCAATGGCCAAAGGATGGTTTCTTCAATAAATGGTGTTGGGAAAACTGGATAACCATATGCAGAAGGAAATTAGACCTCTATCTTACACCACTTATAAAAATTAACTCATATTGGATTAAAGATTTGAATGTAAGACACAAAATTATAAAACTTCTAGAAGAAAGTTAGGGGAAAAGTTCCTTTACATTGGTCTTGGCAGTGATTTTTTGGATGACATCAAAAGCGCAAGCAACAAAATCAAAAATTAATAATTGGGACTACATCAAACTAAAAAGCTTCTACACAGCTAAGTAAACCACCAACAAAATGAAAAGGAAACCTACCGAATGGGAAAAAAATTTGTAAATCATTTATCTGATAAAGGGTTAATATCCAAAACATATGAAGAATTCATACAACTCTAGCAAACAACTAAACAATCCAATTAAAAAATGACAGAGGAACTGAATAGACATTTTTCTAAAGAAGACAAACAAATGGCCAACAGATATATGAAAAGGTGCTCAACATCACTAATCAAAAGGGAAATGAAAACAAAAATGAGTATCACCTCACACCTGTTAGAATGGTTATCATCAAAACAAGAAGAGAGAAGTGTTGGCGAGGATGTGGAGCAAAGGGAACACTTATGCACTGTTGGTGGGAATGTAAATTGGTGCAGCCACTATTAAAAAAAGTATGGAGATTCCTCAAAAAATTAAAAATAGGACTACCATATGATCCAGCAATTCCACTTCTGGGTATAAATACAAAGGAAATGAAAACAGGCTCTCAAAGAGATATCTGCACCCCAGTGTTCATGCAGCATTATTCACAATGGCCAAAGTATGGAAACAACCCATGTGTCAATGGATAAATGAATAAAGAAGATGTGGCGTATATACATACATACATATATATATATATATATATATATATATATATATATATATATACACAATGGAATATTATTCAGCCTTAAGAAAGAAGGAAATTCTTATATTTGCAACAACATGATTGGACCTTGAAAGTATTCTGCTAAGTGAAATAAGTCAGACAGAGAAAGACAAATATAATATCACTTATATGTGGAATCTAAAAAAGCCAAACTCTAGAAACAGAGTAGAAGGGTGGTTACCAGGGGCTGGGGGCTGAAGGAAACGGGGAGAAGTTGGTAAGGGTACAAACTTCCAGTTATAAGTGAATAAGTTTGGGGATCTAACATACAGGCTGTTGATTATAGTTAATAATACTGTATTATATATTTGAAAGTTTCCAAGAGAGATTTTACATGTTCTCATCACAAAAAAGAAATGTTAATTATGTGATGTGATAGAGGTATTAGCTACACTATGGTGGTAATCATTTTGTAATATCTAAGTGTATCAAATCAACACATTGTACACCTTAAACTGACACAATGATATATGTCAATTTTATCTCAATAAGGCTGGGAAAAAATTCATGTATTCATTTCCAAAATTCTATGAATGCTGAGTCTTCCTGGCAAGTCAAATTGATAGAACAGATGATTAAAAATTCAAATTCTTCCTAAAGGATATAGCCATTAAACTTGAAATATGATTCATATTTATTAAAACCGGCATATCTCTTCTGAAATTGTGAGTCTACTTCCAACAAGTAGATCTAAAGTTCTCTGAAATCTATGACTCCACTGAGCTCAGGGAAATTCGCAGTGAGAAATAAATATAGTCTTATATACTACGTTAAAGTCACATATCAAGTTTGAGTCTGGACACTTAAACTGCCGATACTCTCCTGTGGAATTCTGGAGTTGTGGTTCCAGGACCGGCAGCATCAAGCTTCACCCGGGAACTTGTTAGAAATGTAAATTCCTAGGTCATGCCTACTAAAACAGAAATCTCTTGTTTTACCAAGACTTCTAGGTGATTCTTTTGCCCACTAAAGCTTGAGAACCACTGTCCTTAGTATATAAATACCAAATGTCATAACAAAATAGTAGAGGTAACATCAGTGCTTTGTAATGACACTCACTCTGGAAACAGGGAAAGGGGGAACATTCCCTGAGTGATGTAGCTGCATGGGACCCAGCAACTCAGTGGTCTGTAGGCTAAAGAGCCATGTCAAAATAGGGCATGAGCCTCTATTTGAGAGATAACATTTAAAGAAAAAAAAAAAAGAACACAATGCTTTATTGGTACTTCCATTCCCAATGTTAAGTTACATCATTTTTGTCTGGACACATTCTCAATTTTATGATCTTGTCATCTTTATTAAATCTACATACTTTCATGGAGTGAATAATTTTGGTGCATTTCAACAACAGGATTGGCAGTGGGTCTAATAGGTTCTTATCTGAAATTGATTTAAATGGAAATCTCTTAAATATTTATGACCATATCCTAGTGATGTAGAATGGGATAAAGTGGAATGACTATGAACAACATTTTACTACTATCTCAGTGGCCTAAGTTACATTTTGTTAATCCCTTGTTGATTTATACTATCCTTGGGCAAACTATCCCAGAGTCTGTCTACATATGATTGGGCTTAGGGAGGTTAAGACGATGAGGAATAAGATAAGGGAATGAGAAGCTTTATTTTGTTAACATAAAAATAGCTGCACTTCATCTTCTTGTCAAGAAATAAAGCGTTGAGGTCATTGCTACCCGGTATTTTATCAAAAGTTCAATTTAGAGAAACAATACTTGAAAATGGTTTGAGGAATACCCAGTCCATCTATTCCTCCAGAGAGCCGCCAGTAGCCACCTGGATCCAGCCAAACCAGCAGAGGGAGGCAGCAAGTCCATCACTAGGTGATACTGCATCAGCCCCTTATCAAACTGCATGTGTGAGTTATGCTTTCACGCACTGTCATTCCCCATACAGGGAAGCTACGGGAAAGAGTTCTGTGAAGTGAGTCATAGCACATCGCGTGAAAATGTTTTGAGGAAACTGTTCATTGCATTATTTTTAAAAAAGGACTCACTGAACTTTGTAACAAATCATGTTTCCCTTTATATGTCAGCTCAAGTTTGATTTTAAGCATCTTGAAGGTATATATGTAAATATATATACATATGCATTTATATATATATACACACACACATATACTCATATACAGATGGTCCCCGACTTATGATGGTTTGACTCACAATTTTTCAACTTTATGATGGTTCGAAAGCAATATGCACTCAGTAGAAACCATACTTCGCATTTTGAATCTTTTCCCAGGCTAGCGATATGCGGTACAATAGTTTCTTGTGATGCTGGGCAGCCACAGCGCCTGGTCAGCCACATGATCGCAAGAGTGAACAACCCATACGCTTACGACCATTCTGTACCCAGACAATCATTCTGTTTTTCACTTTCAGTACAGTATTCAATAAATTACATGAGATTTTCAACACCTTATTCTAAAATAGGCTTTGTGTTAGATGATTTTGCCCAACTGTAGGCTAATGTAAGTGTTCTGAGCCCTTTAAGGTATACTACCCTAAGCTAGGATGTTTGGTACATGAGGTGCATTAAAAGCATTTTTGACTTAACAATGTTTTCAACTTGATGGGTTTACTAGGACTTAACCCCATCGTAAGTTGAGGAAGATCTGAACATATATATTTGCATTCTACACAGCACCTGGAAAAACTCTTGTACCTAGTAAATGCATAGCACTAGTTGGTTGGCTAATAAATTACATTTGTCCCTCTACCTGCCCATTTCCAACACTTTTTCCAGGGATGCAATTTGGAGAAATTGCTCGAGTTAGTACATAAAAACTAATAGAGAAGATATAATTAAAGAATTACCTTTAAAATTGTACTTTGCACTTCTGAAATAGCTTTATCCCTGATATTCTCAAGTTGTTTCAAGGCCTGCGTAGCTTGCTGTAACTGTTCTTCACAAAATTCATCTAGAGAATATGTTCGAGACCTATCCAGCTAATTAAATGACAGTAAATGTTGAGTGTTGGAAAGTCAAAGTTCATTTACAAAATAAAAGATATAAAATATTTTCATCATCTTTTCATGTCATAAAGAGGGTCATACTTTATACTTCCTTTGGTATACATTATGCTTGATATGTTATATGCCACACACGTTCTTCAAATTCAAACACCCATATTAAATCAACCAAATCTTGATAAAAGACAGAAAAATAATTATTATTTTAATTATAACAAAGATTAAGCCAAAGCAGAAAAATTCAAGAGTTGATGTATTTTTGAATATCTATGAACCCAGGGGAACCACCAATTCCAGGAATTGCTTTTGCCTTTGAAGTCTCAATTGTTTGTAAAACTTAAAAACATGAACACTAAATGCAGGATGAAGAGGCTAAAATTAAATAACCAAAATAAAGCAAATTTTATTCTGAATTTATCTGGAATCCAGCATGGAGAAACTTCCATCATCTATGCTATTGAACTTCCATCTGGTAATACAGAAACAAAATGTTTCATCCATTCATGTATATCCCGTCATTCTTCCTCCTTTCAGTATTTTCTTATTTTTCCTACATGATGTTAATTCTCTTGCCAAAATATATTTTTATCAATAAACATGCAGACATCTATATCCCTAGTTATACTATAATACTTTACAAATGTACGCTTCCAAAAATTTAAAAAAAAGATTGAAAAGTTCTGCTTTAGCCTTAAAATTTTGGATTAATTCTTTGTGTTCTCCCTTTCCTGGTCCCATATCTGTTTACTAGGTCCTGATTTTTACAATAAAATTATGTCTCAAAATCTCCCTCCCTTTCTGATCTCACTGCCAACATCCTAATTGAAGTCCTTATTACTCCAGTACTATACTAAGTATGCGTCTCCTCACTTTCAATTTTTCCCACAACCAACAACACATTAATTTTCCTAAGATATGTTCAGAAACTTTCAGTAGTTGTTCTTTAAGAATAGTTCTCAAAGTTTACTCTGCATAAGAATCACCTGAGGGACTTGTTAAAACTGTAGATTACTAGCACCACTCAATGCCCCCTTCCCGAAAAGGGATGAAACACAAAAATTTATGTTTTTATTAAGCACTCAAAATACTGCCCTCAAAAACACAATCATTCTTGAATGGGAAACATAATCAAAAATCCAAACTTTTGAGCTTATTCTGTGGCTTTGCATAAGTTACAATCTCTCGAGGACTTAGTTTGTCATTTGAAAGTGAAGGTTTGGATAAAATGATCCACATATGTTCTTTCCCTTCTAGTTCTACACATTCCAGCCCTTTGAAGGTGTGCTTTCATCCCAGTAGAGTACAATGGCACACTCATGAACTCCCTTCCTGGCATTAACTTCTGAACAATCCCATCATATGCATTCATAACCTTGCTCCATTCTCCTTATCTCCTCATCATCAATCCTCATTGGCGTCTGCATCCCAGCTACGCATAGGCCCCCAGCCCTAATGCACAGTTGGCCACCTTCTGATTTCTGACCCCAGGCTCAGTCCTCCTTGCTACGTATCTCTTTTCTCCCTCCATTTGACCCTGGCTTCACCACAGTCTTGGAACCTCCTATTCCTGCAAACTGTCCTCACAACAACCCCCACTAGGAGTGCCCCTGCCCTAAGGGCAGGTTCAGCTCCCACTTTTCCCTTACTCTGTTATTCTCGGCCCAACATCAAGACCCAAGCTAACTTTCAAATCAAACACATACTGAATGTTTACTCACATTCATGTTCCTTACTTAACTGCCCTATCCCCTCCTCCCTGCTACTCCAATCCAGCATGGCCTAGCTTATAATGTCCTTCTTTCATCAAACGTGCCCGAATTTTAACTCCAAAGAAGACTCATCTCTGTGTCCTATGAATTTCTGTGGCACAGCTGTTTTACAAGTATTATATGCCAGTAAACATCCCTTGCCTTATATTCTGCTAATTGGTTAGCTAGAATGATTAGCAAAACTGAGGGACTACCTCTAGAATTAGTTATTATTTTTATATGTAAAGAATAATCTCTTCCAATAAATTGTAAGTAGATTGAAAATAGCAATGCTTCATTTTTTACTTTGTACCCATCTCCTTTGCACAGCACTTTGCATACAACAGGTAATTAAGAAATATTTACATATTGTCTGGAAAGGTTTGTTCCCTTCCTCTTGGTTCTGGGGGAAAGCTGATATGGCCTAAGGTCTCCAGGAAAGAGTCCTAACACCCCTTCTCTGCCACTCTTAGCAATACCATCCATTAGCATTTTAGGCATAGACTTCAGAGAGATTCTAAAGTCTCCTTTGCGTTATGGCCCATCATTAAGTTAAGTGATAAATTCGGTCACTCAGCCACCCATAAAACAATCTAATATAGATTTACTTCTACATTAAAACCATATCAAAAATACTCTCCTACTTAACTTGAATTTAATCCTTTTGAATCATTAATATTCTCAGTATAACTATACAAAATATACTTCATCTATAGTGGTTAATTCATCTTTCTTCACTTATTAGTTCTTTTATTTATTCACGTCATCAAAGACTATTTATTGAGCACCTAGTATGTATCAGTCACTACACATAATTCTAAAAATAAGCTGTTGATTTACAAGTATTAATCTTATTACATGTGTACAGTCAAAACAACTAATTTTTGAGCTGATTGTCAAATTTGTAACTTGTCCAAACCCTTTTATTCCTTCTCTAAATCTAGACGACTATCAACTTTACTTTCCAGTATCTCCAGCACACGGTGGGTAAGTGAAGTAAAAGCTGCTGGAATCCTGTTCAGTTGTGTATTAGACACTTAAAATTTATAGTTCTACATACTTAGCTTCTTTAAAAGAACTATTCTATATAAATTAGATTATTCATTAAGAAAGTCGTTTCTTAATTGTGGAACAGAAGAATTCATAAATTTCATAATCCAAAACCTCTGAGTTGCAACTTATGACAATTTCTTGACATGCACTACTGAGGGAAGAATAGCTGGTAACTATCAACCATGTATTAGAAATAATTGATTATTTATAAATAATATTGCATATTTAGAGTTTTGAAAATAAAGAAACGGCCTCCTAACTTAGGGTAAGTGTAAGAAAGAAATTATTTATAAGGAATGTTGTTAACTATTAAAATTGACTACCCAAGGGAATAACGTTCTTTGAAGGTATTATAGAATATTAGTCGTCCATAGGGATGGTTTACTTATAGATCTGGAAATCTGTATTCCTTTGATTCAAAACTCCATTTGTTCTTCCTAGTTTCTATATACCAATATCAGCTTATAGTAGTAAATGTCTCCCTACCTTTACAAGGCATATGGCAGATGGATTATCTTCGTGGTCATCACCTTTTTTGAGGTTAACTGCATCTTCACAAAGTCCCTTTATATAAAGCAAACAGCCTTGAAATAATTCATCAGCCCAAAAAAGATGGCGGTACAAAAATGACCTGAAAGTTAAAAAATTTCCACAAACTTACCTCTCATTCAAAATGAATAAATCTAGAGATAACTAGTATAATTTGTTTCATATGCCTATAGTTAATATGCATTATACGTACCACATTTTAAATGACATCGACAAAGATTAGTAAGCATTTGTTTGACTGATTATGTTGAAAGCAAGGTTTTGGTACTGGGTGTGTTGGGTAAGGACAAAACAGGAGGGAAAAAGAAGTGATGATGTTATTCTGTTATGCCACTGAGTTCTAATAATTTTGAAATAATAGGCAGTGATATACAAAAGGAATTATATTTCCCCTATTTCTTAAATTTAAATCAATTTTCTCAATTTACTTTTCTCCAATTACAGGAAAAAACATTAACTAGGTTAGGAACCATTTGGAAAATGTTTTTTAAATTCTCCAATCACCTATATCCTAAAATAGAGAAGACGGGCCTTTTTCTTCTCTCTCCCCTTTCTGCTGCTCTGATCATGGTCACAAAGGTGAGACAAATCACTGCTGACCACACTGGAAAGAATAGAAGGACAGAACTGGAGGAGAAAAGAGGAAGAGATAAGGCTCCTTGAAAACTGTATCAGAAACAGCAAACTTCCCTGTGCAACAGCGTGCAAAGAGAAAAGGGGGCTTCCGCCCTTCCTTAAGCCCTGGTGCAGCAGCTGATTTTTACAGGTTGTCAAAATCACAACATACAAAAAAATATGATGATCAGAAATTAGCTTTTTCTGTCTTCCATTTTACAGGTGGAAAGCTTTCTATACTACAAAGCTAGTGAAGCTTCATTGGCCCTTTATTTTCACTGCCTCTTTCAAAGCTTTGTGTTATTTATCTTAAAGAAGGTTTCAAATTACTAGGCTTCACATAACATGGAACTACTCCTGAGGGAGAATTTGTTCATCGACATTACTCTAAGTATCTAGCACAGGGAGGAAGTGAGATCATACTAAAGACACGTGGCACATCTCAGAAAGTAAAACGTCACAAAAACAAACCCAATCTTTGTATTTACTAATAAGAGAATGATGACCAAATTCAGGTAGTAATGAATGCACATTACTCAACATTGCTTAAAGCTTTCTTTTTTCCTTTTAAAAAAATGTATTCCATTTTTTTGCATATTTTAACACAGATATGAAGAAACTAGGGAGAATGCATTATAAAAATAATTATAGGCTTGAAAGCATGAAAAAATTTGGAGCCGTAATGGCGAGATCTGACAAGAAAAAAATAATGCATCAGTTGATGACTGAGTATAGGTGTTATGAGGAACTCACCAACAAATTTCCATTCTATCCTTAATAGAGAAATTTTAAGTACATTCTCCAAACATTTACTCACACAGAAGATAGAACTGGTTGGTATTAGAAAACATATCACAGATGTCTATTAAAACTCAGGTCCTGCCTTCTAGGAAAATGGAGTAAACGTACTTTTCACTATTCTTCCCACTAAGTAGACCTAAAAACTCTGGATATTATATAAACAAAGCAAACATAAGAGGACACTGAAAGGTAGAGAAGAGAAGTCGAACTGGCTAGGAATGACATGGTGGTAAGTTCCCTAGGTTTTCTTTTGCCTTACATATCCCAGACTTGGAGCTGAAGAAACCAGCAACCTGAAAATGTCAACAAGTGCAGACAAAAAACCCTGCTGTCTAGATAAAGGACCAGGAAAGAGGCAACCTAGTGAGACAAAAAACTTTTAAATAATAACCATTCTACTCCAGCCAAATATCATAGGGGGAAAAAAGGCCATGTGGAGAGCCTAGAGTTCCACCCTTGGCAAGACCTAACGAGGCACACCGAGTGCCCCCTGGAGGGTTTTCAGAGAAAGCTGCGTAGGGAGCTGGGACTTTCATCTTCACTGGGTGGTAATAAGCAAAGAAACAGAAAGTAAAACAAGGAAATAGAAGATATAAAGAAGAACTAAATGGAAATTTTAGAGCTGAAAAATATAATAACTGAAATAAAAAACTCAATGGATGGGCTCAACAGCAGAATGGCAGAAACAGAGACACAAACCAGTGAACTGGAAGACAGAACAATAGAAATGGTCCAATCTGACCAACAGAGAAAAAATAGACTAAGAAAAATGAACAGAACCTCAGGGACCAGTGGGAATCTAAAAAAGGTCTTGCATTTGTGTCTACAGTCCTAGAAGGAGAGGAGAAAGAGGGAAGGACTGAAAAAACACTTAAATAAATATGGATGAAAATTTACCAAATTTGTCAGAAGATACGCAAACAGAGAGATTCAAGAAGCCAGGGTAACCTAAAACAGAAAAGACAAAGAAATTCACACCAGGACACATCAAAGTCAAACTTCTGAACACTAAAGACTAAAGAAAAATTCTTGAAAGCTGCAAGAGAAAAACATCTATAGGAGAAAAACAACTGGAATGACCATGGAGGCCAGAAGAAAGTGGTGCACATTTTTCAAACACTTCAATAAAAGGGAAATCAAGACATTTCCAAATAGAACTTGTTGCCAGCAGACTTACCCTAAAAGAATGGCTAAAGGAAGTTCTCTAAAAGAAATTAGACAACAAAACAATAAAAGAAGGAACCCTGGGACATCAAAAGGAAGAAAGAACATGATAAACCAAATTGAATACATTTTTAAAAATGTATTCTTCGCTTGAGTTTTATAAATTATGTTTGATGATGGAAGTGAAAAACACTGTCTGATATAGTGCCAAATGTATGTTGAGGAAACATTTAAGGTAATTATACTATAAATGGAGAAGGGGAAAGGGACATAAAGGCAAGGTTTCTACAATTCACTCAAACTGATAAAATGACAACACCCATAGACTGCATAAGTTGTGTATATATTATGTTAGACCAACAGCAACCACTAAAAAGCTACACAAGAGATACAGTCAAAAATACTATACATAAATCCAAATGGAATTCTAAAAAATGTTTAAGTACCCACAGGATGGCAGGAAGAAGAAGAAAGACAAAAAGCAGAGAGAACAAACAGAAACCAAAAAATAAAATGACTAACTTAAGCTCCGGTGTAAATGGTATAAATAGACCAATTACAAGACAGAGATCAGCAGGTGGATTTTAAAACATGACCTAGCTACATGCTGTCTACAAGAAACTAATGGCCAGCAGTAGTCCCCCTTTCTTCCAACCCCTCATCCCCATCGCTTGCTCCAGCCTCCCTTGCAGCAAAGGGCATAACTTTAATAAGTGGGGGAGTCGAGTGAAAGCCCAGGTCTCCACATTAGAGCCTACCCAGGTCAGGAAAGCAGTGAGCCCAAAAGTTACTTTTTAGTTTCAAGGAGCAATTAACTAATGCTAATGCCTAATGCCTAGCATGTAGTAGATGCTAAACAGATATTCTTGAATTAAAAAGAGAAAAGCCAAAGACTGGGAGAAAATATTTATAAACCATGTACCTGACAAAGGACTCACATCTAGAATATAAAAAGAACTCCTAAAATTCACAAGTACAAAGACAAACAATCCAATTAGAAAATGTACAGGAGACATGAAGAGACACTTCAGCAAAGAATTTTTACAGATGGCAAACAAGCACATGAAAAGATATTCAACGTTATTAGTCATAAGGGAAATGCAAATTAAAGCCACAATGAGATATTACTACACACCTACCAGAATGTCTAAAACCAAAAATCGTGACAACTCCAAATGGTGGCATGTATGTGGAGAAACTGAATCACTCATACATTGCAGGTGGGAATGAAAAATGTCACAATCATTCTGGAATACTTTGGTAGTTTCTTAAAAATTACTGAACAAGCAATTATCATAATGACCCAGCAACTGCACTCCTGGGCATTTATCCCAGAGAAATGAAAACTTATGTGCACACAAAAACCTCTATGTGAATGTTTATAGCAGCTTTATCTGTAATAAACAAAAATAGAAAACACTCAGGTGTACTTCAACAGGTAAATGGTTAAACAAACTGTAGGACATTCATATCATGGACTGCTACTCAGCAAAAAAAATGGAACTACTGATATATGTGACAACTTGGAGGAATCTCCAGAGAGTAATGCTAAATAAAAAGAGTCAATCCCAAAGGTTATACACTGTATGATTCCATTTATATAACATTCTTGAAAAGACAAAATTATAGATATGGACAACAGATTAGTGCTTGCCACAAGTTACGGAGAGAGTGGGAGTGGGAAGGAAGTGAGTCTGGATACAAAAGGGTAACATGAGGGGTCCTGTGGTGATAAAAACGTTCTGTATGTTGATTACAGCAATGTCACTGTCCCAGTTACCATATTGTACTATAGGTTTGCAAGATGCTACCAGTGGGGGAAACTGGGTAAAGGGTATATGGAATCTCTCTGTACCATTTCTTACAAATGCATTTCAATCACAATTATCTCAAAGTAAAAAGTTCACTAACAACAACAAAACTTGACTGCTGGAGATCCTACAAAATAGAATTAACTGTCATCTAGCTTGTATGACTTAATCACTGCTCTTTTTGGAAGCCAAAAGTTAGATCAAGTGACCAAGGGAACTTATCATTGGTCCTTCATAGCACTATGATTTCTTCACACCACAGAATGGTACACTGGGAAATATAATGTATTTATTATATTTGTATATATAATAATATATAACATTATATTTAACACATATAATATTAATCATCTTTAAAAAAATAAGATGGGTTAAATTTAATTATAAAGCCTATGAAATGTGACTTTCTAATTGCTGAGTGAAAACTAATTTATACCTACTTCCATATTACATATATAAAATAGGGCTTCCTCTTGAAATTTTTATAAATATATTGCATATCAAGACTTACCTGCTCTTCTCTGTCTTGATTCTTTTAACATTCAATTTCCAAGTAACAAATGATTTATTAATTCTGAAAGGAAAAACAGTTCTTACATTCTATATTCATAAACATGTATTTACATGGAATAAATTTAGTAAACACTTAGTAATACTAGAAAATTCTCTAGAATATGTTTCATTCATCTTGAGTTACCTAAAGTAAATAATAAACCATATCACTCTTCTCCCAAACTATCAACAGAATATAGAGCAAAAAGCAAATGTAAATAAAAGTCATTACAATTCTCACAGAGATATAACTTAGTTGCAACATTCCAATAAAGATTAAAACTATAAAAATATATTCTTTTCCATTATACATTTATTGGCTTACTATTTTTAAAAGAAATTCATATTTTAAGAAGAGTCAAGATTCAATTTTCAGTGATAATGAAAACATATGTCAATAAGAAATCATTGTATAGTTGTAAGTAAAATATTAAGATAACATATGTCATTTTGATATTATTTAATACCTATGTTTTCTAAAAAGATGCATTTGTAATTTTAAAAACTCAAAGGACCTATGTGAGAAGAAATTGAAAAGCTTCCCTGGTGACTACCCATCGTCCTTAACTTCCACGCATGAAGTTTGTTTCTGCAAATCTCCCTCGACTTCTCTAAGTGAGTATCGCCACCTAGTTTACGCACTTGTGGGACTAGTCTAGTGCTGTATCATAATCTCTCCCTCAGTGTCTTTCCCATCTTGACAAAAACAATCACTCTTAAATAAATACTGACATGTGATACTTGTTTGCCAAAGTGAGATTCCTTATGTAGCCGGTAAGAGCTGGCTGGGAAGGGAAAACGGTGGGGAAAAGACTGCCCAGTAGACCAACCAAGCAGTCAGTCTTAGTGATGTCACTGGCTGATTTTGAATCAAAGAAGACCAAAGGAGGCCTGGAGCCATCCAAGCAGTTCAAACAGAAACCCATGATGTTACTCAAACAGGCATTCTTGCGGCCTTAGAAATCAGAAATGCCTCAGACAAATCTAGTAACTTCATCCTAAATCAGGTTCCACAGGGGCATTCCAAATAAATGCCTATCTCATTTTAGTCCAAAGCCATAGAGTCATGGTACCTCAGGACTCTATAAGACCCCGAGAAACCCAGATGAATCACAGGGGAACCCAGTGATGGAGTAATGAGTGCACCAGGCCACAGAAACTAATACTCCAAAAAGTCTCATGAGGTAAAAGCTAATAATGATGCTCAAGTCATCCCTGCACTATATATGTGGCATTGCCAGCTTAAGACACTAAAACTTCATATTTATCTTATTTTCCTATTTGAAATGTTACTTGTTATAATAGTAGTGATTTAAAAAACTTCATAAACTATATTAAAAATAAAATTTAAAAATAAAAAAATCTACAAGTTTTAACCTGACTAAAATTTAACACATTTTTTTAACATGAATAAAGAAAATGAATCATTTTGACTGTGGACTTACTGATGCCAAATGTCATATAAAAAGATAATTCTTGTCCCAGTTAGGTTTCAAAATTTTAATCAATGCAAATTATTTAGAGCAGAAGCAACCCTGAGGATTTATTACAAGGCAAGGATAACAGTGAAAGTCCAACACTGACAGAGTTTAAATAAATATAGAAAATAATATTTTGGATAATATCATAAGCTGATGATCCCAAATCAAAAACATCTAGTGTCACTGCTACAGCCTAATTTATAGAGATGCAAATATATGTATTCTTGATCTACACTGCATGTGACTTGGGTTCCAGACAATAACAGAACCAGCTTTATTTCCTACCAACCTCCTCAATTCTTCAGTCACACCATTTCTACCTTAATAGACACAAAACTTGTTCCTGCCTCAAAAATTTTTGAACTTGCTATATTCTCTACCTAGAAGTATTTTCTCTCAAGACTCTACATGGATGTGTCCTTTTCATCATTTAGGTCTCTGCTTAAATACCACATCTCTGGCATCCTAACTAAAGTGGCAACACATATACACATCTCTGTTTTATTATCTCTCTGGCCCTTTCACTATCTGAAATTATCTTATTTACTTCTTATCTATCTCTCTCCATTAGAATATAAGTTCTACAGGAACAGAGACCCTGTATATCTTTTACACAGTTGTATTTCCAGTGCCCATAACAGTGGAACAGAAGAGGTACACAGTAACGATTTGTGCAGTAAGTGAATAACTTCTCTGCCAAAAGATCCATTCACTTCTCTTACAGAAAAGTTCCCTAGGTTCGTAGTCATTTCAACTGTTTACCATAATAAATGTAATAATTTAAAATATTATTTATCTCTTTTCCTAGTCCCCAGAAGATAGCAGCAGACCACAAGAAAAGACAGACATTAGAGAGGAAACAAAATTTATGGAACTAGATACAAACAGTAAAAAAAAAACCAGTCTTGGACTACTTTGTGAAGAACCAAAGAGTCTCAGGAATCCTGATCTGATGTAATGTAATGTAACTTAGAACCAGATAACTTTAAATGATGAACTTGAATCAACGAGCTGCCCCAGCTCCCTAATTCTCTGTTTCATTTTCCTTCATAACATTTCATCTCTACCTGACATTTCACATATTTATGTATTTTGTTAACGTCTCTCACCCACTATAATCTAAGTTCTTTAAGAGCAGGACACTTGTGTGGTTTGTTCAGTACAGTATCCCCAGCATCTAGAATAATGCCTGGTTCTTAGCATACTTCAATAAATATTAATTTAATGAATAAATGCATGAAAAACAAAAGGTAAATTAAAGTCATTATAGTCAATTTAAGTTTGCTTGACTATAAAATATCTTTTTCTTACAATATTTATCCAAAAAGATTAAAATTAAGATTTTTAATACTAAATGGGTAAACTTCTTTTATCTAAAAAATTTTTATGGAATACTCCTTTTCCTCTATATTTCCCCATAAATATGGCATTACTGTAGTGGAACTCAGATGTCATCCAGGCAATTACTATTTCAACAGGATCATATTACAAATAATTGGTTTTATTTTCATTCATCTCACCGAAAATTAGAAAATATCTTGAATTGCTGTAATAAATAGTAATATCTTCTTTCTAATAGCCATTCCAAAGTAGGTACAAGTTCTATTTCTTCTTCACCATCTATGTTAATAACCTGCAAATATGAAGCACAAAAACATGACTTTATTTCTTTAAAAAAATATGTGCTATTTTCAAGAAATTAAGAAAGCCTGTATTTGGCTCATAACTACTTGCCTTTATAATTAAGCTTTTTCCCTATCTGACCTCCACCACTTCACCTACACCCAAACTTGATTTCCCTTCACACACTGCTTCTATACTTGCCATTTTTGAACGTTCTTTCTCGTGCTCTAATAGAAAGTGGATAAGAGAAACTTCTTCCTCACCCTGAGATACTTTTCACAAATAGCTATTCATTTTATGAGCCTCATAATTTTCACGTTTTCCATAAAAGTAATATTTAGGAACTGAAATTTAACTATAGCAGTGTAGTAGTTCCAAAGCGGCTAATAATCCCACTACCCCAGACACCCCATTTTGACATTCAAAAACCACAGGCCCTTCACCATGAATTCTCTCTTCTCAAAGGTCCCTCTCCCCCATCCAAATATTACGATTTTCTTAAATTTATTCCATAAATAAAAGTATGCCTATATCAGCACATATGTATTTATGTGCATATTTTTGTTTATACAGAAGTTGTTCCTTCCATTTTCAGTTGCTAATGCATATTAGAAATATTTCCATATCTGCACATACTTCATTCAGATGAGGTCCTGCCCACGCATACTTAGAGTTTAGCTGGGAGGCTGGGAGGGCAGAGGAAGGTAGACAGACATTAAACAAATGATCAAAACACGTAACTATGTAATTATAACTTGCGATAAGTGTCAAATTGCTATTAAGAGTATAAAAGGGCGTTTTCTACATCTGCCAATGAAGTTTCTGATAAATCTGAGAAAACTCTTATTATTACAGTTTCTACTATGCTAGCAAATGCCTGTTTTCCATTTCTCAAAAAAATTACACTAAATATTAATAAAGTATTTGAGAGGTAAAAAAAATTCTTAAAATTGAATCCTTAAACCTAAATCTCTACAGAAAAAAAAAGTCACATTAAATAACTTTCTCCCAAGAAAGCTCTTAAACATAAACTGTTCCTCAAGTGACCAGGTTTGTCTAAAACACACAAAGATAAATTTACCCAGTTAAATTCTAAATTGGGTAATATTTTTCCATGATGACTCTGAAAGCTGAAAACATCCATTGTATATTACCTTTGAGACAAATGAAGCAGTAATAATCCAAAACTCTTTGCAGTGTCGTGCTCTGTGGGCAGAGACCACCTGAAGATCATATGGATTATAAAGGACTTCAGGATTTTTCTGAGGAAGGCAATATACAAATTCTCCATCATCTTCCACAGGTTCCTGAGGTTCAAAAACGTTTTTAATTAATTTGACCAAATTTAGTAGTAAAATGGCTTAATAGATTACTCAGTAAATTGAAACAATTTTAATATTAGTTAAAAATAATACCACTGAAGAAAGCTAACATCAAATTGTGTCTAGTCAAAGTTCAACAAGATCAATCTTATGAAAATTTATTTAATTTTCATTCTTATATATAATGTGATAAAACATAAATTGATCTATATGCTTCCTAAGGCCTGATTATTAATCCAAAGAACTTGATGACATGCCTTTTACATACATGCTGTACTTCTAGTAAATCTGTCTGCCAACACCAGAAGCCTTTCGAGCATATTAAATTTACCGTTTATTTTGATAATGATGGTGGTTTAGTACTATAATAACAATAGCTAATATTTGTTAAGTAATAAATATTTATAAGTAATAAGTGTGTTTCACAAACACTGTCTTTACAACCGTAAGAGTTTAAATTTTGATCCTTTTAATCCCATTAAAAAGATGCAGAAATCAATATCTTGAGAAATGAGGTAATTTGAGAAAAGTCAGGAAGAGGCACAGTAGGGATCTCAACACAAGTCCGACTTTAAACTCATTCTCTGAGCTACTGCAATATACTATAATGCCTCTTCCTTATTTACCGGGCATTACTGAGAAATCAGCCATTTCACATTAAGAAAATTTTTTAAGTGAAATTTATTTCTTTTAGCTTTGAAACTTTTAACTTTTATTGATGAAAACTCTATAAGAAAGTTTAATTTAGTCTCTTCTGGATAATGAAATTTTATTATAAAAAAGCATTTAGTATTATTTATTATAATTCAGTGACACTTCCAGAAGCTATTGAACTGAGTAACTAAACAGTTCCTAATCACTGTAATTTTAAATTTTGGATCCAGTTTTACTCTTCTTTAAATTTTTGTCTTCCCTGAAGACTGTTATTGTTTCCTCCCAATTGTCTCAGCCATTTCACTTTCCTATTTTGACTCCTGATATAATGTATACCTAGAAACTTTAAAAAACAAGTTTAAAAGCTGCAAATAAAATGGAATAAATAAGCTCTGAGTGATAACTTCTTTAGTACATGGGCATGTTATAGTTATTTGGCCACTTGAGGCATTTTTGTTTTAAATTATGCTTCCAAAAAGTTGAGATAACTAGAAACTTAATGTAGACACAGTTACTCTAAATGGATCATATATGTAATTAAATAATCCAATTATAGAAGCATAGGAATATGTTCCAATTAAATTATTCTTTTTCAATTAAAAACAAGTGTTTTTTCATATTATCAATCCTTTCCTCACATACAAATATGAGACATACCTTATTAGAGAGTCCAAGTATACTAAGTTCATGTACAGCTATGGTTGTTTTTTTTAACTACCATGCCCAGTATCTGCCAGGGTCAATTCTATATGTGCATTATCTCATTTAATTTCACAGCTCTCTAAGGTAAGTACTATTATCTCCATTTCAAGGTCAAAGAAACTAAACCTCAGAGAGGTTAAGAACTTGTCCAAAATAAAACAGTGAGCGTATAAATAGAGATTGAAAGCTAAGCGAATCTGATACCGTTATGTATATACTCTCCTTCACATTAATGCTGCCTCTGAACAATGATCAAGAGACCGTTTATCCTCATGGTAACCGTCTAGAGCACAGATCTTCACACTGTGGCCAAGAGCAGGGGCCCATTTTTGTAAAGCTTTATTGGATCACAGTCACATCCAGTTGTTAATGTATTTTCTATTGCTGTTTTTGCACTACAATGACAGAACTGAGTAATTGCAACAAAGATCACATAGCCTGCAAAGCCTAAAATATTTATTATCTGGTCCTTTTCAGAAAAAGTTTGTTGACCTGTGGTCTAGAGCAATGGTTCTCAATTATTCATCAGAATCACCTGGAGAGCTCAATAAAATACAGGTTGCTGGGCTCCACCCAGAGGCCCTGACTCAGAAGGTCTGGGGTGGAGATGAGAATATGTATTTCTAGTAAGTTCCAAGGTGATGCTGACACTGCTTGCCTGGGGACGAGGTCACACCTCACAGCTTGTACCCTCTGGTCATGTGACCAGGACAAGATAAAATTTCTCTGAAGAGGCTAATGAGTAAGGAGAAAATGGAAAGGATATGGAAATATAGAGATGGTGAGACAGAAAATTAGGCACCAAGGAGCAAGAGAGTGAGAAGGATAGAATGTTACAAAAGTACATTAGGATTTCTTTTAAAAATCACAAAAAACTGATAAACAGGAACGTAAGAGCAGATTCAAAGTTCAGACAAATGTCTTATCTGTTCTCTATTCTTTAAATAAGCGAAATGAAATTATGTCAAACACTTTTTATAAGCATTTGCCATGAAACAATGAATTTGATATCAATATAATAATAATGTGATAAGGGCTAATTTTCATGTGATATCTGAAATGAATGAAATAAAGATTGATACAGTTTCAAATATTAATTTTTATATTATAAAACTGAATAAAATAGAATACTACCTTTAGAATAATCTTCTTAACTGCAGTTTGGGGACTTCCGTATTCCCAATTGTTCTGTGGTAATATCGTTTGCCAACCCAACTTTTCTCTTAGCCTAATAATATGTCTTATCACATCACCATCCTTTGGTTCTGGTTTAGAACATTAAGAAAAAAATGATCCAATAAAGGTGTGAATATAGGCATTACTTAAGGATAATGTATAATATTTCAAATATTTATACATAAAAAAACATTTAAATGGTAACTTATTCTTAAAGTTTACACAAAGACTATAATTGGAGGAGAAAATATAGTTTAAATTCAATTTTAACAGAAGCTGGAAAGAAGGAATAATATTTTTCCATTTAAGAAAGCTATCACAAAAGACCTAATTCTGCAATAACACAGGTAGTTAGCAAGAGAAGACACTGGAACAGGAGCCAGTTAGAAGGCTTTTCTAAATAAAGGTCTAAGCTGGAGCAGAGCCAGTAGGATCAGAACAGAAGGGACTACTGTGTCAGATGGAAATAGCTTCCTAAGGATACCCATCCAACAGACACCTTTCAGACCTTATCTTTCTTAGCAGCTGATGATTCTCTCCTTGAAACATTCTCTTTTCTGGGTGTTTATTCACCATGCTTTACAGGTTGTCCTCTTAGCCCTAAAACTTCTTTTCTTGATAAAATAAATCATGGGAGGAGAAGCATGCCAAAAACGATGCTGGCAAAACCAACAATGCTACAAAGTTGTTCAAGATTTCTGGTTCTCCAGAAATCACAAACACCAGCTGATGAACACAACTTCTTTGCTAAGGATTAAATGAGACGAGCTATTGTATAAAACAGTGTCAGGACTACGATAAGGCACTGCATGACCTTAAGAATAAGTTCCTCTTTAAATTTCATATCCTAGGCACTTCACTTCTCCTACCCTAGTCTGGGCCATGTCAGTTGCTTAAACATGGAAATAAATTAAAAATACTCAATTGAAAAGAAAGCTAGTTAACATTAGGTATAAAAGAGAGAAAGGGAGGTACTAAAAACATTAATACTAGGGGATGGCACAAACTGTGTACGTCTAGACAAGAGGATAAACATTACAGACTCAGAGAGAAAAACATATACCTATGGAAATCAAAGTAGCACAGAGTTGGCATAGGAAAAGAAAAACAGATCAGTAAAACAGATTGGAGTCTAGAGATAGACCATTTTAAAAGACAATCTAATAAGTGAAAAAGCTGGTATTTCAAATCAACAGAGGAATGATCAACTGTTCATTAAATCATAATGGGAAAGTGGTTAGCCATTTAGAAAAATATGCAGTGATATGAAGCATAAATTATAGATAGATTAGAGAAGTAAAGTGGAAAAGAAAACTATGGAAGTATTAGAAGAAAATATGGGAGAATATGTTTATAAACCTGAGGGAGCAAAAGGCCTCCGAAAAACAATCAAAGCATGTTAAAAGGAAAACAATAATAAATTTGACTTCTTCAAACTTAGCAATTTATACAGAAGAAAAGCCACCATAAACAAAGTTAAAATAGAATTAACAAACTGGGAGAAAATGTTTATAACCTATACGAGAGTCTAGGGATTAATATACCAAATATTTAAAGAATTCTTCCCAATCAATAAGAAATAAACATTTTGATAGAAAGATGAGCAAAAAATTTATGGAAAAGGAAAACAGCCAGTAAACATATGAAAAGATGTTCAACCTCCTAGTAATCAGGGAATTGCAAATTAAAATGACAATGAAAAAGCCATTCTCACCCATCAGACTGGCAAAAAATTAAAAGTTGGAGAATATAAATATTGTGTGTGAGCTTCTGCATACACAAAATAATGCCATTTATTTTATGGATGTATTAATTATCTATCTATGTGTAACTAATTGTCCTCAAACAATAAATATTTACTATTTCACAGTTTCTATGGGTCAGGAATTCAGATGGAGCTTAGCTCGGCGGTTCTGGTTCAGAGTTTCCCATGAGGTTGCAGTCAAAATGCTGGCCAGGGTGGCAGTCATCTGAAGACGTGGACTGGGGCTGAAGGATCACTTTCCGAGATAGCTCCCTCACATGGTTATCAAAAGGAGGCTTCAGTTTTTCAATACATAGACCTCTCTATAGGGCTGCTTAGGTGTCTCACATGACAGCTGGCTTCCCCCAGAGAGTGAGTCAAAAGAGACAGCAGGAGCTTACACACAATATTATTAATATTTGCTAGAGTGGGTCACTAAGTCTGTCCTTCGCTTAAAGGGAGAGGAATAAGACTCCACCTTTTGAAGAAGGAGTGTCAAAGAAGAAGCGGACAAATTTTTAAACAACCACAATGAATACATACAAATGTAGAAAACATATAAAATCATCAATGGAAAAGATAGTCACCAATTTCAATATAGTTGTAGCTGACTCTAATTGTAACTGGGACAAGAGAACTGGGAAAGGAAAAGGTGGGAGTGGCTTTAGCTGGATCTGTACCATTTTACTTTGGCATTAGTTTTCTATCCCTATGTAACAAATTACCAAAAACCTGGTGTAAGACAACACAAATTTATTATCTCACAACTTCCATGAGTCAGGAGTCTAGCAAGTTTTAGCTGAGTCCTCTACTCAAGGTCTCACAGGGCTGAAATCAAGATGTTGGCTGAGTAGGCCCTCACTGAAGCTTGTTTGGACAAAGAACTGCCTCCAAGTTCCCCTAGTTTGTTGGCAGAATTCATTTCCTTGTGGCTACATGACTGAGGTTCCCATTTTCTTGCTAATTGTTGGCCAGGTGATCTTCTCGGCTACTAAAGTCTCCTTTCATGTCCTTGCCATGTGGTCCTCTCCACACCATGGCAGTTTGCCCCCTCCAAAGTCAGCAGGATGGCACCTGCTACTGTTTCTGGTTTCTGTTAAAGGCTCATCTAATTAAGGCAGGCTTGCCCAGGATAATCTCCCTTTTGATTAACTCAAAGTCAACTTAGTTACTTCTCAACAATGTCAAATAAAATGACATAGTCATAGGAAAGATTTTCCATCATATTCACAGGTTCTGCCTGCACTCAAGGGGAGGGGATTATACAAGGTGTGTACAACAGGGGGTGGGACTATTGGAGAATATTTTAGAATTTTGCCTACTACAACTTCCTATAAAAAAAATAAAATATTAATTTCTGTTAAATCCAGGTAGTGAGTACATTGATATCTGTTAAATGACTTCTTTACTTTTTATATTTTAAATTTTCATAATTTTTTAAAAAATCTTTTTAAAAAGCCTAAATACTTAAGTGGTTACCAGTCTATGTCTGCGTGGGTTTATAGAAGCTAAATGAGGGAAACAAATTGAAGAAATTTAACCATTAAAGGATTAGATTGTTTTTATTTATCTAGCAGCCATTATGCCTAAATTGTTACTCTTTCTTACACTGATATCAGTTTCAAAACACTAAAGAACAATGTGCCAAATTACTAAGAATTCTTAATGCACAGCCACAGTGATTGCATTTGTGCAATGAGATCCATTGTATTAGTTTTCTGAATTCATCACAAACTTAGTAGTTAAAACAACACACATTTCTGTGGGCGGGGGTCTGTATATGGCTTAACTGGGCCCTCTACTAGAGTCACAAAGGCTGCAATCAAGACGTTGGCCAGGGTTGGATTCTCATTTGGAAGCTCAACTGGGAAAGGCTCTACTTCAGCTTGTTGACTGTAGAAGTCGTAGCAGCTTGCTTCTTCAAAGCCAGCAGACGAGAGAGTCTAGAATGAGTTTGCTAGCAAGATGGAGTCTTATATAATGTAATAGAATCACAGAAGTGACAGTCCATCACCTTCACCATGTTCTGTTGTTTAGCAGCAGTCACAGGTCCTGCCCAAACTCCAGGGGAGGGAATTAGATAAGAGGGTGAACACCATCCCATCCATGCAGGTTTTGTGCCAACTGAGGCATTTATAATTTTGAGGATCTTCGTTTTTAAAAAATGAAGCCCCAGTAAGTGAGAGGTCCTGAAGTTTAAGCTTCAATAGCTTTATGATATATCTGCCCTGGACCATGGCATTTCAGTGAAAAATGGAAAAGCTTCCTTTTTCCTATAAAACTTAAAATAGTAATACAATTAAGAATTTCAGGTACAGAGAAAGTACAGGTATAGAGAAAGTACAAACTGGAAAACGTTAGTGGAGGAAAATCTGGTTAAATGAATTATTTATATGGGGATTTAAACTCTATGGTATAATGATACCACAAAGTTTTACTAAAAGGACAAAGAAAAAACCATACAACCTTATATTTTTTATACTTCTATAACCATAACATTCAGAGATTTTTTTTAAAGATTTTATTTTTCCTTTTTCTCCCAAAGCCCCCTGGTACATAGTTGTGTATTTTTAGTTGTGGGTCCTTCTAGTTGTGGCATGTGGGATGCCACCTCAGCATGGATTGACAAATGGTGCCATGTCTGCTGTCTGCACCCAGGAGCTGAACCGGCAAAACCCTGGGCCACCGAAGCAGAGCGTGTGAACTTAAGCACCCGGCCACGGAGCCGGCCCCAGAGATTGTTCTTAATTGAATAGTCTCTGTCAATTTTTTCTTTTTTTTCTATTTTATTGAGGTCATATTGGCTTTTAACATTGTACAAAATTCAGGTGTACATTATATTCCAGTTTCTGCATAGAGTGCACTGAGTTCACCAGCAGTAGTCTACTTTTTATCTGTGACCATACACATGTGCCCCTTTACCCCTATCGCCCTCCTCCCACCCCCTTTACCTCTGGGAACCACTAATCTGTTCTCCCTGTTTATGTATTTGTTTATCTTCCACATGAGTGAAATCATATGGTATTTGTCTTTCTCCATATGACTTATTTCCCTTAGCATAATACCCTCAAGCTCCATCCATGTTGTTCCAAATGGCACAATCTTGTCTTTTTTATGATTTAGTATATATATACCATGGTATATATATACCACATCTTCTTTATTCATTCATCCGTTCATGGGCACATGGGTTGATCCCATATGTTGGCTATTGTGAGTAATGCTGCATTGAACATAGGGGTGCATAAATCTTTTTGAATTGTTGATTTCACATTCTTTGAATAAATACCCAGTAGTGGAATAGCCTGATCATATGGTATTCCTATTTTTAGTTTTTTGAGAAATCTCCATACTGTTTTCCATACTGGCTGCTCCAGTTTGCATTCCCACCAGCAACGTATAAGGGTTCCCTTTTCTCCACATCCTCTCCAACGCTCATTATTTCTTGTCTTATTAATTACAGCCATCCTGAAGGGTGTGAGGTGATATCTCATTGTACTTGTGGTTTGCATTTCCCTAATAATTAGTGATGTTGAACATCTTTTCATGTGTCTGTAGGACATCTGTATATCTTCTTTGGAAAAATTCCTGTTCATATCCTCTGCCCATTTTTTGATCAGGTTGGTCTTTTGTCGTTGACTTGTATGAGTTCTTTACATATTTTGGAAATTAACCCCTTGTCAGATATATGATTTACAAATATTTTCTTCCAGGGGTAGGTTGTCTTTTCATTTTGTTCATGGTTTCCTTTGCTTTGCAGAAGCTCTTTAATCTGATGTAGTGTCATTTATTTTTTCTTTTGTTTCCCTTGCCTGAGAAGAGATGGTATTCAAAAGATGCTGCTAAGACTGATATCAAAGAGTGTACTGCCTATATTTTCTTCTAAGAGTTTTATAGCTTCAGGTCTTACCTTCAAGTCTTTAATCTATTTTGCGTTAAGTTTTGTGTATTGTGTAAGACAATGGTCCACTTTTCCCAACATCTTTTATTGAAGAGACTTTCCTTTCTCCATTGTATGTTCTTGGCTCCGTTGTCAAAGATTAGCTGTCCATAGATGTGTGGGTTTGTTTCTGGGCTTTCAGTTCTGTTCCATTGATCTGTGTGTCTGTTTTTCTGACAGTACCATGCTGTTTTGACTACATCAGCTGTGTAGTATAATTTTAATTCAGGCAACGTGATACCCCCAACTTTATTCATTTTTCTCAGGACTGTTTTGGCTATTTAGGGTCTTTTGTTGTTCCATATAAATTTTGGGATTCTTTGTTCTATTTCCATGAAGAATATCATTGGGATTCTGATTGGGATTGCACTGAATCTGTTGATTGCCTTAGGTAGTAATATGGACATTTTAACTATGTTTATTCTTCCAATTCATGAGCATGGAATATCTTTCAATTTCTTTATGTCTTCTTCAATTTCCTTCAACAATGTCTTATAGTATTCAGTGTATGGGTCTTTCAGCTCCTTGGTTAAATTTATTCCTAGGTATTTTATTCTTTTTGTTGTGATTGTAAATGGGATTGTATTCTTGACTTCTCTTTCTGCTACTTTGTTATTAGTGTATAGAAATGCAACTGATCTTTGTATGTTGATTTTGTATACTGCAACATTACTGTATTTGTTGATTATTTCTAACAGTTTTTCGGTGTGCTCTTCAGGGTTTTCTACTTATAGAATCATGTCATCTACAAATAGTGAGAGTTTCACTTCTTCCTTTCCAATTTGGATCCGTTTTTTTCTTTTCTTTTCTTTTCTTTTTTTTTGAGAGAAAGATTAGCCCTGAACTAACATCTGCCACCAATCCTTCTCATTTTTTGCTGAGGAAGACTGGCCCTGAGCTAACATCCATGCCCATCTTCCTCTACTTTGTATGTGGGATGCCTGCCACAGGATGGCTTGACAAGCTGCACGTAGGTCTGCACCCAAGATCTGAACTGGGGAACCCCAGGCTGCTGCTGAAGTGGAATGTGTGAACTTACCCACTGCACCACCAGTCTGGTCCCTCGGATCCCTTTCATTTCTTTTTCTTTCCTAACTGCTCTGGCCAAAACCTCCAGTACTATGTTGAATAAGAGTTGTGAGAGTGGGCATCCTTGTCTTGTTCCTGTTCTCAGAGGAATGGCTTCAGTTTCTCTCCATTGAGTATGGTGTTGTCTGTGGGTTTGTCATATATGGCCTTTATTATGTTGAGGTTTTTATTATGTTGGGTTTTCTTCTAAACCCATTTTATTCAGAATTTTAATCATAAATGGATGTTGGCTCTTATCAAATGCTTTCTCTGCATTTGGTGATAACATGATTTTTATTCTTCATTTTGTTAATGTGGTGTATCACAGTGATTGATTTACAGATGTTGAACCATCCTCACATCCTTGGAATAAAACCCACTTGATTGTGGGGTACTTTCTTTTAATATATTGTTGTATTGGATTTGCTAATATTTTATCAAGGATTTTTGAAACTATGTTCACCAGTGATACTGGCCTGTAATTTTCCTTTTTTGTGTTGTCCATGTCTGGTTTTGGTACCAGGGTAATGTTGGCCTCATAAAATGAGTTAGGAAGCATCCCATCCTCTGACTTTTTGGAATAGTTTGAGGAGGATAGGAATTAAATCTTCTTTGAATGTATGGTAGAATTCACCAGAGAAGCTGTCTGGTCCTGGACTTTTATTTTTTTCAGAGGTTTTTGATTACTTTATCAATCTCTCTGCTTGTGATTGTTCTATTCAAATTTTCTATTTCCTCTTGATTCAGTTTTGAGAAGTTGTATGATTCTAAGAATTTATCCGTTTCTTCTAGGTTATCCAGTTTGTTGGTGTATAGCTTTTCATGGTATTCTCTTATAATCCTTTGTATTTCTGTGGTATCCATTGTAATTTCTCCTCTTTCATTTCTGATTTCATGCATTTGAGTCTTCTCTCTCTTTTTTCTTAGTGAATCTGGCTAAGGAATTGTCAATTTTGTTTATCTTCTCAAAGAACCAGCTCTTAGTTTCATTGATCCTTTCTATTGTTTTTTTAGTCTCTATTTCGTTCCTTTCTGCTCTGATTTTTATTATTTCCTTCCTTCTACTGACTTTGGGCTTTGTCTGTTCTTCTTTTTCTACTTCTTTAGATATAGGGTACGCCTGTTTATTTGAGATTTTTCTTGTTTCTTCAAGTAGGCCTGTATTGCTATAAATTTGCCTCTTAATACTGCTTTTGCTGCATCCCATAAGAGTTGGTAAGTTGTATTTTCATTTTCACTTGCCTCTAGGTATTCTTTTAGTTCTCCTTTGATTTCTCCATTGATTCAATAGTTGTTCAGTAGCATGTTGTTTAGTCTCCACATGTGTGTGACTTTCCCAGCTTTCTTCTTGCAGCTGATTTCTAGTTTCATAGTAGTGTGGTGAGAAAAGATGCTTGATATGATTTCAGTTTTCTCAAATTTACTGAGGTTTGTCTTGTCTCCCAACATATGGTCTATCTTTGAGAACGCTGCATGTGCACTTAAGAAGAATGTATATTCTGCTGCTTTTGGATGGAAAGTTCTATATGTATCTGTTAAGTCCATCTAGTCTAGTGTTTCATTTAAAGTCACTGTTTTCTTGTTGACTTTCTCTCTGGATGATCTATCCATTGACATAGTGGGGTGTAAAGGCCCCCTACTATTATTGTGTTGCTATCGATTTCTCCCTTTAAGTCTGTTAATAGCTGCTTTATATACTTTGGTACTCCTGTGTTAAGTGCATATATATTAATAAGTGTTACATCTTTTTGGTGGCATACCCTTTTATCATGTAATGGCCACCTTTGTCTCTCATTGACTTTTTTATCTTGAAGTCTGCTTCATTTGATGTAAGTGTGGCCACACCTGCTCTCTCTTGCTTGCTATTTTTGCCTGGAGTATCATCTTCCATCCCTTCACTCTGAGTCTATGTTTGTCTTCAGAGCTGAGATGTGTTTCCTGGAGGCAGCATAGTGTTGGGTCTTGTTTTTTAATCCATCCAGCCAGTCCATGTCTTTTGATTGAAGAATTCAATCCATTTACATTTAGAGTGACTATTGATACATGAGGACTTAATGATGCCATTTTATCGCTTGTTTTCCAGTTGTTCTATATTTCCAAGGTTTCTTTTCCCTTGCATTTCTGTGTGCCATTTTGGCTTGGTGGTTTTCTGTGATGGTTTTCTCAATTTTCTCTTTATTTATGATTTGTGACTGCTCTGATTTTTTTATTTTTGGAGGTTACCATGAGGTTTGTATAAAAGATCTTATAGATGAGATAGTCCATTTTCTGATAGCCTGTTATCTCCATTATTCTATGCAGGTTCCATCCCTTTTCTTTTCCCCCCTATGGTTTTATTGTCACAAAGTATTCTTTTTTGTGTTTTGAGTTTCTGATCAAATCAAAGCGTTTACAGTTATTTTTGATGCTTTCTTTCCCTTCAGCCTTTATTTTATAATTGTTTGATAACTTATTCTTATAGAGAGCTGCAATTTTCTGATTTTGTCTATTTATCTCCTTGCTTAAAGCTCTGTAAACCTTTGCCTTTTTGTTTCAGGTAGGAGGGCTCCCTTCATCATGTTTTGTAAGGCAGGTCCAGTGGTGACAAACCTCCTCAGCTTTTGTCTGTCTGGGAAAGCTTTTATTTCTCCATCATATCTGAAGGATAATTTCACCAGATAGAGTATTCTTGTATAATAGTTTTTATCTTTCAGTATTTTGAATATATCATTCCACCCTCTTCTATCCTGTAAGGTTTCTGCTGAGAAATCTGCTAGAAGCCTGATAGAAGTTTCTTCGTAGCTTATTTTCTTCTCTCTTGCTGCCCTTGATATTTTTCCTCTGTCATTGAATTTTGACAGTTTTAAAATTATACGCCTTAGAGAAGGTCTTTTTGCAGTGGTGTAATTAGGAGTTCTATTAGCTTCATGTACTTGCATGTCCAGTACCCTCCCCAGGTTAGGGAAGTTCTCAGCTATTACTTCTTTGAATAATCTCTCTGCTCCTTCCTCCATCTCTTCTCCCTCTGGAATATCTATAATCTTTATGTTACTTTTCCTAATTAAGTCAGACATTTCTCAAAGAATTTCTTCATCTTTTAAAAATCTTAGTTCTCTCCTTCTCCACCTGAAGCATTTCTAGGTTTCTACGTTCAAGCTCACTGATTCTCTCCTCCACAAGTTCTGCTCTATTTTTTATGCTTTCTACATTATTTTTTATCTCATTAATTTTTTTCTTCATATCTAGAATTTTTTTTGTTAAGAGCTTCAGCCTCTTTTGTGAAGTATTCCTTCTGTTAGTTAACTTCATTCCCGAGCTCACTGAACTGTCTTTCTGAGTTTTCTCGTAACTCACTGAGTTTCTTTATGGTAAATATTTTGAATTCTCTGTTAGTCAGACTGTAACCTTCTGTGACTTCAAGTTTGGTTTCTAGAGATCTGTCATTCACTTTCTGTTCTGCTGTGTTACTGAACTTGTTTGTGGAGTTTGATGAATTGATCCTCTGCCAGTGTATTTGTTGTAGTAACCACCTTTCTTATTTGGGAAAGGCTTTGGTTACTTTGGTTCTGAGCTGCTTCTGCTTGTATTTGAGAGCCTGCACTTTCCACTCTCCACTGCCTCTGCTACTGTTTACAGTGCCCTTCTTGTGCCACTTGTGCCTCTGATATTGCTGATGCCTTGCTCCTTTTGATCTTGCTGCAGTTTCAGGTGTTGCCACTGAGGTCACGAGGCTGTGAGCATTTCTACTGCTTCCAGGGTCACACGGGTCTCATGGTCCCCTCCATACTTGCTCTCCACAGGCTCACATGCTGCTGCCCCATGCACCATCTGTGCTGCTGCTCTAGGGTTATCTGGGGATGCTGGCAGCATGACTGCCAGGGGTGCTAGGTTCACAGTTGTCACTGTTGCTGTCAGGGGCCTGGGTTCTTGTATGCAGCCCCCACTGCTGGTAGAGCTGGTGTCCGGGGTGCTACCAGGTGGGGCTAGGTCTCAGCTTCTGCTGAGGTTCCTTAAAGCCTCAGGTTGCAGGTGCCACCTGCCACTGCTGGAGAAGGAGTAGGGGCTAAGCTACAAGTGTTGGTGCTGGCCATGCAGCCTCAGGTCACTGGTGTCCCCTGGTGTACTTTATGAAACCTCATGTCAGGGCATCCTGGTCCTGCTGTTTTGGTTGCTGTCCCTACTGCTGGAGAGACCAAGACCATTGCAAGGGGAGAAAGAGGGGGCTGGGTCTCTGGCACCTTTATGTGTTCTGAAGCCTCAGGATGTGTGTGTCACCCATCACTGCTGAGGCTGGGGGTAGAGGCCAAGTCAAGAGTGCTGTATTTGCCCTTGCAGCCTGTGGTCACTGCCTTGTACACTGGTGTGAGGATCCGTGTTTTGTCTGCCACCCGCAGGAGAAAGGGAAGGAGCTGATCCCCTAGTTCTACTGCCTCCCGGAGGTCCATTCCACCCACCTTCAGATGTATAGATGCATGGATCACTCAGGCATTCTAGTGCTGTGCAAGAAATCACTGGATGTCAGACTGGTTGTAACACAGAGGAGAGACAAAGGGAATGATTCACTCCACCTTGATGCTGACATCACTGTCAATTTTTTAATCTATTAATATTTTAGATTTTCAAAAAGATAGAAAAACATTTTAACACCTTTTTAAGCAACCAAACACAAAATTCAGTAAGACTATTTCTTCTAAAATCAGCATCCATTATAAGCACACAAAACCACAGAATAATTTGAAAAAATGTAGTATCTTCTAAATAAGTTGGGTCAGTGATACCACATACCTGTTCTATCAAATGACATAAGGCTTTTTTTCCTAACTTTTGGACAAGCGTAAGTTTGATCCTTTTTTTCCTTTGGTTTCTCTTTTTTCTTATGGGGAACTGGTTCTGGAGGAAGTTCATCTTGTTGAGTTCTGCTTTCTTGAAGGTAATCTGAAAATAAAACCATTATTAGATGAATAATCAGCATGAGCTATAAATAACACTATGATAATTCCACATACCAAGCAATATAGTTGATCATTATATCATTATACTATTTATGAGCACAGCCTCTGAATCAAACCGTCTTGGTTCCAAGCTCAGTTATAAGCTTTACCATTCACAGTTCTGTCATTTGCTTTGTAAGTTAGCTGTCTACCTTACTTTACTCACCTTTGAAATGAAGATTGTTACAGTAAGAGCCTCATAGCATGTTATAAGAATTAAATTAGTTAATATGTTTAAATCTCATATGTTAGTACCAATTTCATTGTCACAATAAATCTTTAAAATGTGAATCCTCATGTGAAATAAACACATAACAAAACTCTTTTTATTAACTGTAATTTGATAACTGAGCCCCGAAGATGCTTAGATCCAAATGCAGAAAAGTAACACAGAACCTATTTCTCATATTCCTTCTACGACTTACCTGATTGGTGGATTTTCAACAAGAAGAAGAATGGGGAAATTATTGAAAATAGAGTTTTTTAAAAGCAAATAGGTTTTATTTTTCTCCTCATTGATTTAACAAATATTTATGGAGTGTAAGGCATTTAGCTACAATCAAATAGGAAAGAAGACACAATAAGTACAAACAAAACAAAATGAGAACAAATGAAATAGCCAGTAAGTTCTATTTCAGCCCACAGTCCTAATTCAGAGGAGAGAGAGAGAGAATTTCCCATTTATATAATCAGAGGAGATCACATACCTGTCCTGTTCCAAAGAATCAAATGTTGAACGATGGTAAGGTTTTTAATTTAAAAGGGAGTAGGGGAGAGGGCTGGAGATGAGATAAAGATAAGAAAACAGAAGGACAGTTCAGGAGATCACAACGAGAAAATGTGAGCTTCAGTGGAAAGTTTATGTGAAATAACTGTGAAAACCATCCTTTATCTTTAACATCTATTCTAAGAGTATCTCCCATCTCCTTGCCTTATTGAAACCTAGTTATTTCCTAAAGACACCACTAACATGCAACTCTCTCAAGTAGTGGTTGTTTATACTCCGACACCCCACATACCTCAGGATTAGAAAGTAGGCTTGTTTTCCTCCTTGCTCCCCATTTACCACTTCCAAATCATTACAACTTGCCCTCTTAAAAAAAAGTCCTGCTCCTCTGAAGCTCATGCCTTTCCACTACATCATACTCTTCCACTCTTCACTGACATCCATCAATCGCCTGGTCTCAATTAATCTGGAACCCTGGCTCCAGGAAGGACCTTTCTCCATATTAAATCTGCCATTGTTCTGGAAGACATCAGTGTTCACGAATTACGACCTGTCTGATACCATGTCCCCTTCTCCACTTTCTAGACATCTCTAGTCCACTTCGATCACCCACTCCCAAGATTACATCCTAGTGCTTGTCATCATTGGCCTCTATTCTTCTAGCTTGCTTAATATTCCCAACATCACCATTTTTTGACCATTGGTATCTCCAGTTCATTGCCCCATTACTTTCCTACAATCCATCATCCCTCTATTTTTTTCATCTTTCTCTTCATCCAGTTGAGATTATACTGTCATTAAACACCACTCTTGCCCATATCCTAAACCCTCTTCTTTTGGTGTCACCTATATGGCAAAACATCAGCCCTGGAGGAACCCAACTTTATGTACTGTCTATGCCTACATCCACACAGTCCCGTGCTACTAGAGAAAGGCCCACAAATGGGTGGACTGGTAACCCCCTAAATTCACTTTAATTAACCACAAATGGACCCTGAACACAAACCTGAAATCCTACTGTTTGTCTTGTTAACTTGCTCTTCTGGCTTGTCGATGGCTGTTTCAGATTTTCCCCACGCTCCTCAATTCTCCAAATCTTTACCTTCCTATCTGTGTACTTCAACTGATCTCAATGCCTACTTACCAGAGAACATGAAAGGCATCAGATGGGAATTACTTCAGTTTGCCATTGCCAAATAAGCCAAGCAAGCCACATCAGCATCCATCGCTTCCTCCTGCCCTCCTGAGTTAATAAAGGTGTCTGTTCCTCCTCCCATCCAAAACCAATCCTTTCCACCTTTTGTTTAGACCTACCCTCTCATGCTTACATTATTAATGATTCCTTTCTTTTCCATATCAAAGCAGCTCCCATCTTAAATAAAACCTATTCATAGACCACATCTCCCTCTAGTTAGCAATCTATATCTTGCCTTTCTTCATAGTCAAACTTCTCAAGAGAGTTGATAAAATCACTATTTTATTTCTTCATCTACTTAATCCATTCCAGTCATGTTTCAGAATTCCACTAAAACAGCACTCAAGGGACATATCCTTCAGATCCATAAATTCAATGGACATTTTCAGTCTTCATTTTAGTTGACTTATCAGTGTGATTTGATGCTTTAGACTACTCCTCCCTTTTTAAATTGAGATATAATTGACAAGTTACATTATATTAGTTTCAGGTGTACAACTTAATGATTAGATTTTTGTATATATTGCTAAATGATTGGCACAATAAGTCTAGTTAACATCTATCACCACATATAGTTATAAATCGTTTTTCTTTTGTGAGAACTTTTAAGATTTACTCCTTAGGAACTTTTGAATTTACAGTGCAGTATTATTACTAGGTCACCACGCTGTACATTACACCTCCATGACTTACTTATTTTATAACTGGAAGTCTGTACTTTTGACTACCTTCACCCATTTTGCCTGCTATCTCTGGCAACCAATAATCTGTTCTCTGTATCTATGAGTTTGTTTGGTTTGGTTTTTTTTAGATTCCACATATAAGTAGCATTATACAGTATTTCTCTTTCTGTGTCTGACTTATTTCACTTAACATAGTGCCCTCAAGGTCCATTCTTGTTGTCACAAATGGCAAGATGTCTTTCTTATGGCTGAAAAATACTACACAATATATATATTATACACACATTACATAATATATACATACACACACATTTTTGTCCATTGATGGACACAGGTTGTTTTCATGTCTTGTGAATAATGCTGCAATGAACATGGATGTGCAATATATCTTTCTGAGTTAGAGTTTTCATTTCTTTCAGAGAGATATTAAGAAGTGGAATTGCTGATCAAATAGTAGTTATAGTTTTAATTTTATGAGGAACCTCCACACTATTTTCCATAGTGACTACACCTACTTACATTCTCACTGAAAGTTCACCAACGCTTGTTATTTCTTGTCTTTTTGATAATAGCCATTCTAAGAGATAGGAGGCAATATCTCATTGTGGGTTTGATTTGCATTTCCCTAATGATTAGTGATGTTGAGCATCTTTTCACGTATCTGTTGGACATCTGTACGTCTTCTTTAGAAAACTGTCTTCTTTAGAAAAATGATCCTCTGCTCATCTTTTAATCAAATTATTTTTTGGTATTGAATTGTATGAGTTCTTTATACATTTTGGATATTAATCCTTATTAGATATGTGACTTTCGAATCATATTTGCACAGACGATTCATTTTTTGGTAGGCTGCCTTTTCATTTTGTTGATTTGCTGTGCTAAAGCTTTTCAGAGTGACGTAGTCCCACTTGTTCATTTTTGCTTTTGTTGCCTTTGCTTTTGGTGTCAAATCCAAAAAACCAATGCCAAGACTGATGTCAAAGAGATTTCCACTTATGTTTTCTTCTAGGAGTTTTACGGTTTCAGGTCTTTTGTCAAGTCTTTCATCTATTAGTTAATTTTTGTGTATGGTTTAAGATAGTGGCCCAGTTTCATTCTTTCGCATATGGCTGTCCATTTTTCCTAGCACCATTTATTGAAGAGATTGTCCTGTCACCATTGTATATTCTTGGCTCCTTTATCATAAATTAATTGACCACGTATGCGTGGGTTTAAATCTGGGCCCTCTATTCTGTTCTACTGATCTATGTGCCTGTTTTTATGCCAATACTGTACCATTTTGATTACTATAGCTTTGTAATACAGTTTAATCAGGAAGCATAACGCCTCCAGCTTTGTTCTTCTTCTCAAAGTTGCTTTGGCTATTTGGGGCCTATTATGGTTCCATACAAATTTCAGGATTGTCTGCTCTAGTTCTGTGAAAAATGATACTGAAATTTTGATAAGGATTGCATGGAATCTGTAGATTGCTTTGGGTAGTATGGCCATTTTAATAATAGTAATTATTCCAATTCATCAACATCGAATTTCTTTCCATTTATTTGTATCTTCTTCAATTTCTTTCATTAATGTCTAGTAGTTTTCATTGTACAAGTATTTAACCCTCTTGGTTAAATTTATGTCTAGGTATTTTATTCTTTTTGATGAATTTATGAATGGGATTATTTTCTTAATTTCTCTTTCTGATAGTTCATTATTAGTGATTAGAAGTGCAACACATTATTGTATATTGGTTTTGTATCCTGCAACTTTACTGAATATGTTTATTAGTTCTAATAGTTTTGGGGGGAGTTTCTAGGGTTTTCCATATTTAATATCATATCATCTGCAAACAGTGACAATTTTACTTCTTCCTTTCCAATTTGGATGCCTTTTCTTTTTCTTGCCTAACTGCTCTCGCTAAGACTTCCAATATTATGTTGAATAAAAGTGGCAAGAGCAGGCATCTTTATCTTTTTCCTGAGGAGTATGATGTTAGCTGTTGGCTTTCCATATATGGCCTTTATTAAGTTGACATACGTTCCCTCTATATTAATTTTGTTGAGTGTTTCATCATGAATGGATGTTGAATTTCATCAAATGTTTTTTCTGCATCTATTGATATGATCATATGATTTTTATCCTTCATTTTGTTAATGGGTGTATGACATTGATTGATGTGTGGATGCTGAACCACCCCTGTATCCCTGGCATAAAGCCCACTTGATCATAGTTTATGATCCTTTTAATGTAATGTTGAATTTGGTTTGCAAATACTTTGTTGAGAATTGCATCTTTGCTCACCAGGGATTTTGATGTGTAATTTTCTTTTCTTGTGACATCCTTGTCTGGTTTTGGTATCAGGGTAATGCTGGCCTTGTAAAATGTGTTTAGAAATGTTCCTTCCTCCTATATTTTTTGGAAGAATTTGAGAACGACTGTTATTAATTCTTCTTTGAATGTTTGGTAGAATTCACAATGAAGCTGTCTTGTCTTGGACTTCAGTTTGTTGGGAGGTTTTTGATTACTGATTCAAATCTTTTCTACTAATTGGTCTGTTTAGATTTTCTATTTCTTCATGAGTCAGTCTTGGTAGCTCGTATGTTTCGAGGAATTTAGTCCTTTCTTCTAGGTTGTCCAATTTGTTGGCATATAATTGTTCATAGTAATCACTTATGATCCTTTGTACTTCTGTGGTATCAGTTATAATGTCTCCTCTTGTATTTCTGATTTTATTTGAGTCCTCTCTTTTTCTTAGTGAGTCTAGCTTAAGGTTTGTCAATCTTGTTTACCTTTTCAAAGAATCAGCTCTTAGTTTCGCTGATATTTTCTATTGTCTTGTTAGTCTCTATTTCATTTATTTCTGCTTTGATCTCTGCTATTTCCTTCCTTAAGCTAACATTGGGCTTTGTTTGTTCTTTTTTCTTCCAGTTCCTTGAGATTTAAAGTTAGGTTATTTTAGATCTTTCCTTTTTCTTTAAGTAGCATTTATTGCTACAAACTTCCCTCTTAGAACTGCTTTTGCTGCATCCCGTAAGTTTTATGTTGTATTTCCATTTTCATTTGTCTTAAGGGATTTTTTTATTTCCCTCTTGATATGTTCTTTGACCCTTGGTTGTACAGTAGCATGTTGTTTAATCTCCATACATTTGTGAATTTTTCAGTTTTCTTCTTGTAATTGATGTCTAGTTTCATACCATTGTGGTCAGAAAAGATGCTTGATGTGATGTAATTCATCTTAAATTTATTAAGATTTGTTTTGTGGCCTAACATATGATCTATCCTGGAGAATGTCCTATGTGCACTTGAGAAAAATGCATATTCTGTTGCTTTTGGATGGAATGTTCTGCATATGTCTGTTAAGTAAATCCGGTCTAATGTACCACTTAAGGCCAATGTTTCCTTATTGATTTTTCTGTCTGGATGATCTATCCATTGATGAAAGTAGGGTATTAAAGTAGGGTATTAGATATGTTAATATTTGCTTTACATATTTAGGTGCTCCTGTTTGGGGTACATAAATATTTACAAATTTTATATCCTCTTGGTGGATTGACCCCTTTATCATTATATAATGACCTTGTCTCTTATTACAGTCTTTGTCTTAAAGGTCATTTGCCTGATATAAGTGTAGCTACCCCAGCTTTATTTTGGTTTCCATTTGCATGAAATATCTTTTTCCATCCCTTCATTTCAGTCTATGTGTGCTTTTACATCTGAAGTGAGTCTCCTGTAGGCATACAGAGCATATACATGGCATATAGAGCATACAGAGGGCTCTTGTTTTTTTATTTGGCTACTCTATGTCTTTTGATCGGAAAATTTAATGCATTTATATTTAAATTATTGATAGGTATGTAGGTATAGCTATTGATAGGTATATAGGTATATATTGATAAGTATGGTGTTACTGCCATTTTGTTAATTGGTTTCTGGCTGTTTGTAATTGCTCTGTTCCTTTCTTCTTTTCTTGCTCTCTTCCTTTGTGATTTGATGATTTTCTACAGTACTATGCTTTGAGTCTTTCTCATCATCTCTTGTGTATCTACTACAGGTTTTTGCTTTGCAGTTACCATGAGGCTTACATAAAATAACTTACATTTATAACAATCTATTTAAGTTGATAGCAACTTACGTTTGAATGCATTCTTAAGGTCTACGTTCTTACTCCTCTCCCTCAATGTTTTATGTTTTTGATGTCACGAGTTACATCTTTTTATCCTGTGCATCCATTAACAAATTATTACAGCTAAGGTTCTCTTTACTACTTTGGTCTTTTAACCTTCATACTAGCTTATAAGTGATTAACCCACCTCCTTTACAACATTGGATTATTCTGAAAGACTGAGGGTGCATTTTAGTCTGTTGTCTCTGCTCTGTGCCCTGGCGGAGGGGTAGCCCATTAAGAACTGTTTCTCCATTGTAACAGTCCCACAGGACCCACAAGTGCAAGCTCCACTGGTCACAGAGCCAGATGATCAAGGGGGAATCTTAGGTGACAGCTGTAAAAATCAGGGTACCCAACCAGTGCACAAGCTCCTACCCAGGAGATTCCAATGACCCAGAACAAGGCAGGGTTAGAGTGTGAATATGGCACCCAATGATTTCTGTCCACAAAGAGCACCTCAATAAGCCTCTAGATGCGTACCAAACAAGAAGTCTGCCTCTTAGGTCAAAGCACCAAGACAAGCAAATAAGCCTCTTTCATAGAAAGACTGGGGTTGTGTTTCAGTCTGCTGCCTCTGCACTGTGCCCTGGGGGCTATGAAACAACAAGTGTCTCTCCATAAGTTACAGTCCCATGGCCACACAAGGCCTCACTGGCCACGAGAGGCAGGCAATCAAGGGCATCCCTTGGATGGCAGCCACACAAACCAGGAGACCAGACATAAAAACTGAGGTACCAGATGCATGTACAAGCTCCCCTCCAGGAGAATTCCATGTTCTGGAGCACAGCAAAGGAAGAGCATGAAGATAGCACCTGCCCTCCAAGGTCTCTGGAGAGGATTACAGTCAGCCCTTAGATGTATGTTTAACTAGAAACCTGCCCCTCAGGCTGAAGCTATGAAGACAAGCTAATAGGCTTCTTTCACAGAAAGACTGGGTACCTCAGTCTGCTGCCTCCACGCTGTGTCCAGGTGGTAGCCAATGAAGAACTCTCCCCCTTTGTTACAGTCCTGTGGGACCTGCAACCATAAGCCTCTCTGGCTACCAGAGCCAGGCTATCTAGAGCTGTTCCCTGGGCTTCAGACACAAAAACTGGGGTGCCAGATGAGTGTCCAAGCTCCTTTCTGGGAGACACTAGTAACCTGAAGCAAGGCAGAGGGAGAGCACCAAGAGGGCACCCATCAGCCTCTGTCTTTAGAGTATTTCAGTAGAACCCTAGACGTGTGTTAAATTAGATGCCAGCCCCTCAGGCCAATGCTTTAGGACAAGCAAATATGCCTCTTTCACAGAAAGTCTGGGCACTTTTCAGTTAACTGCCTCTGTGCTGGGCCCTGGGTTGGGTGAGTCCACGTGTGTGAGCCCTTCAGCAACTGCTTCTCAGTTCTCTATAGCCTTTTGTGTCTTGTAGACACAAGTCCCATTGGCTTTCAAAGCTGGATGTTTTGGGGGTTCGTCTCCCAGGTGCAAATCTTAAAAGCTGGGGTACTAGATGTGGGGTTCAAACTCTTCACCCCTCAGAGAGGACTTCAGGGTTCCTACTTCCTTCCTGATTGCGGGTAGCCACACTGGGGGTGGGGGCAAGATTTATGGCAAGATTGTATCTTAGCCTCTCCTACTATTTTGATGTTTTTTCTCCCTCACCCAAAGTGTAGGAGCTGCTCAGCCAGTTTTCAGGTTATTTTCAGCAAAACGGTTCCAAATTTAGCTGTAGATTTGGTGTGTCTGTGGGATGAGGTGAGTTCAGGATCCTCCTAGGTTGCCATCTTGAACTGGAACCCACTCCTTCCTTTTTTATACAATCTCTTCCTTTGGCTTCTACGATACCACACACTCATTCTCTTCCTCATCATCCTACTTAGCCTAACTCTGACCAATCCCATGTTTCCATTGCAGCCATCCCCCTTTATCTGGTTCATAATTGCTATAGTTCCTCGGCCCTATACTCTCACTTTATACACTCTCCTTAGGCAATTTCATCTATGGCATGGGTTAAATTTCCACCCACATGATTACTCCCAAATATATCATCTCAGCCCTGGCTTCTCTGAGCTCCAGATACACATATTCAACTGCCTCCTTGACATCTCCATGGAATGCACCAGAAGTACTCCAAATTCAACATGTCCAAAATTGAACTCATGATCCCTCCCCCAGACCCCACAAATCCTGATCCTTCTTCAAGGGTTCCTAACTTAGTGAATGGCATGACTATTCATTATATTATACCAACCAGAAAGCTAGGTACCATCTTTGACACCTCCCTCTGTCTCACCAATCCAGCAGCATAACTGATAATTCTATCTTCAGAATATCTAAAGCCTCTTAACTGGTCTCCCTGTATCAATTCTTGTTCCTCTCCAATCTATTCTTCAATTTGCAGCCAGAGTTACCTTTTCAAAACAGAAATCTGACCAGGTTAATTCCTTGCTTAAAATCTTTCCATGGTTCTTATCTTCCTAGTATAATGCCAAAATCCTTAACATGGCCAACAAGCCCTTGCTTTTCCTGGCCCTTGTATTCCTATCCAGCCCTCTATTTCTGTTCTCTCTTTACTGAGGAATGTAACAAAGAGATCAGAGTACTCCTTTGTCTTTGCTGGAAGGGAAGCTGTGTTGGGCCTACAAACACTTAGCTATAAGGCCCAGGCACTTCCTTTGTTTTAATCTGTTAGATAAAAACATTGTTGTCCAATGAAGGCCAGAAGTTCTGGAGTCCAGGCCCCTTCAGGAAATCAAACGGACCCATGTTCAGACAGAGGCTGAAGGCAATTGCAGGTATCACCTAAATGTTTGGGGTGTGTATTTAATAAGGAATATGGAGGAAATATATTGCTATTAAAAATAATCAAACTATGGTCTAATCCAGAAAGGAGAGGAAACATTAATTTCAGCAGAACCTAAAACACCTGAGAAACAACATTTATAGGGTAGACAGAGGAATCAAAATCCATGAAAGAGATTGACAAAGAGCAGCTAAAAAAGTAGGAAGAAAGCCAGGAGAGTGGGCGGAGCAAAATGGCAGGGTGAGCTGACCCGGGATTCTCTCCCCTCCAAAATACAACAAAAGATTGGAAGAACTGAATTTCAGAGAATAAACATAATGCCAGCTCGTTAGAGACCTACAATACCAAGAAGGCGGAGATCATAAACCTAGCTTTATACCTTCAGAGGCGCTGGAACAGTAGGAGAGAACATCGCTCCCTCCCCTAGAGTCTGCGATCGCTGCAGCGCAAGTTGGGAAGGAGCGGGGGAGGGGCCGCGCGACCAGGGGATCATTGAGGACTCCTGCCGCTGATTCAGTGGAGACCCGCTGATGGGGGAAAGCTTCCGTCCACGGGGACCCCATAAATCAAGGGCCTTGGGAGACCAGAGAACAGAACTGATCTGAACCCAGACCAGCGCGTGTAACAGCCCCTCCCCCCCAGCAAAGCCAGTGGGTGCAGCCATCTTGCCCCAAGGCGGAGAGCTAACACGCCACTCTCGACCCCCATCTAGTGGCGACAGGCTGTAACTGCAACTGAATTCTACCACCATGAGAAAAAACCGCTCCTCTACCATCCAGCAATTTATAAAAGCCCCAGACCAGAAGGAAAACAATAAAAACACAGAATTAAGTTCTGAGGACTTGGAATTAGGTAAACTAAGTGATAATGAATTCAGAGCAGCTATAATCAAAAAACTCAATGAGGTAGAAAGATAGAGAAACAAGCCAAGTTCTGGAGTTACTTCACAAAAGAGATTGAAATCATAAAGAAGAATCAAACAGAATTACTTGAGATGAAAAACACAACGGACCAGATAAAACAGAATACGGATTCCCTGAATGCCCGTGTAGACAACATAGAGGAGAAAATTAGCATAATCGAGGACACACAGGCTGAATGGCACCAGACAGAGGAAGAAAGAGAACTAAGAATTTTTAAAAAATGAGGAAAATCTCCAAGAGATAATGGATTCAATGAGGAGTAAGAACATAAGGATCATAGGAATTCCCGAGAATATGGAAAAGGAAAATGGAGCAGAAAGTGTGCTTAACGAAATTATTGAAGAGAACTTCCCAAATCTAGGGATCAACGGAGAAATGTGTGTAGAGGAGGGTTTTAGATCTCCTAGATTTGTCAATGTAAAAAGACCCACCGCAAGGCACATAATAGTAAAGTTGGCAAATAGGAATGATAAGGAGAGAATACTCAGGGAAGTAAGGAAAAAAAAGAGAATAACCTATAAAGGAGCCCCTATCAGACTGTCAGCAGATTTCTCTACAGAAACCCTACAAACTAGGAGAGAATGGAGTGATATATTCAAAGCTTTAAAGGATAAAAACCTTCAGCCAAGAATACTCTATCCAGCAAGAATTTCCTTCAGATATGAGGGAGAAATTAAATCTTCCAGACAAACAAAAGTTAAGGGAATTTGTAACTAAAAGCCCTCCATTACAAGAAATCCTCAAGAAGGCTCTCATACTTGAAAAAAGAAAGAAGGGAGAAAGGGGACACAATCCACAGACTAGGGAGACCAATGGATAGAACCAGAACAGGACAGCAAATATTCAACTATAGCATTAGGGTAAAACTAAGGAAACTACCAAAACAAGGACGATCTTAGCACTCTAACTACAAATTAATAAGACAAGTTGGAAAAAAAATGAAAATAATTATTTAGGAGGGGAAGAACAAAGGGTCTAAATCAGTATTAGTCGAGTAAGTAAGAGACCACCAGAGAATAGACTATATTATACACGAGATTCTAAATACAAACTTCAAGGTAGACACTAAAGTAAAGTACAGAACAGAGTCACAAATCATAGATAAGGAAAATCTAAGAAACCCAGCATAAGAAATTGCAGTATTAAATGGGTAGTCTAAAGTACACAGGAAAAGAAACACAGGAAAACAAGATAATGAGCGACAGATTGACAGCATTAAGTCCACATGCATCAATAATCACTCTCAATGTGAACGGATTGAACTCTCCAATAAAAAGACAAAGAGTGGCAAAATGGACTAAAGAACAAGATCCAACAATTTGTTGCCTCCAGGAAACACACCTCAGCCCCAAGGACAAACACAGACTCAGGGTGAAGGGGTGGAGGACAATACTTCAAGCAAATAGCAAGGAAAAAAAGGCAGGTGCTGCAATTCTCATATCAGACCAAGTGGATTTCAAAATAAGACAGGTAAAGAGAGACACAGAGGGACAATATATAATGATCAAAGGGACACTTCATCAAGAAGAAATAACGCTTATAAATATCTATGCACCCAACACAGGAGCACCAAGATTCATAAAGCAACTATTAACAGACCTAAAGGAAGATGTTAAAAACAACACAATAATAGTAGGGGACCTCAACACCCCACTCACATCAATGGACAGATCATCCAGACAGAAAATCAACAAGGAAATAGTGGAGCTGAATGAAAAACTAAAACAATTGGACGTAATAGACATATATAGATCACTCCACCCTGAAGAGCTGAATACACATTCTTCTCAAGTGCACATGGAACATTCTCTAGGATAGACCATATGCTGGGAAACAAGGCAAGCCTCTACAAATTTAAAAAAATTGAAATAATAACAAGCATCTTCTCAGATCATAGTGCTATACGGCTAGAAATTAATTACAAGAAAAAAGCTGAGAAAGGCACAAAGATGTGGAGACTAAACAACACACTATTGAACAAGCAATGGATCATTGAAGAAATTAAAGAAGAAATAAAAAAAATACCTGGAAACAAATGAAAATGATAGCATGCCATACCAACTCATATGGGATACAGCAAAAGCTGTATTAAGAGGAAAATTCATCACAATACAGGCACATCTTAACAAACAAGAAAAATCCCAAATAAGCAACCTTAAAGCACACCTAACTGAACTAGAGAAAAAAGAACAAATGAAGCCCAAAGTCAGCAGAAGGCGAGAAATAATAAAAATCAGAGCAGAAATAAATACTATTGAAACGAAAAAGGCAGTAGAAAGGATCAATGAAACAAAGAGCTGCTTTTTTGAGAAGATAAATAAAATTGACAAACCCCTAGCCAGACTTACAAAGAAAAAAATGGAGAAAGCTCAAATAAACAAAATCAGAAATGAGCGAGGAGAATTAACAACAGACTCTGCAGAAATACAACAGATTATAAGAGAATACTACAAAAAACTATATGCCAACAGAATGGACAACCTAGAGTAAATGGATAAATTCTTGGACTCCTACAATCTCCCAAAGCTCACTCAAGAAGAGGCAGACAATTTGAACAGACCAATCACAAGGAAAGAGATTGAAACAGCAATCAAAAACATCCCAAAGAATAAAACCCCAGGACCAGATGGCTTTCCTGGGGAATTCTACCATACTTTCAGAGAGGATTTAATACCTATCCTTTTCAAGCTATTCCAAAAAATTAGGGAAGATGGAACACTTCCTAACACATTCTATGAGGCCAACATCATGCTGATACCAAAACCTGACAAGGACACCATGAAAAAAGAGAACTACAGGCCAATATCACTGATGAACATAGATGCAAAAATTCTAAACAAAATTTTGGCAACCAGAATTCAGCAATTCATCAAAAGAATCATACATCAGGATCAGGTGGGATTCATACCAGGGACACAGGGATGGTTCAACATCCGCAAATCAATCAACATGATACACCACATCAACAAACTGAGGAATAAAAACCACATGATCATCTCAATAGATGCAGAGAAGGCATTTGACAAGATCCAACAGCCATTTATGATAAAAACTATGAACAAAATGGGCATAGAAGGAAACTACCTCAACATAATAAAGGCCATATACGACAAACCCATAGCCAACATCACACTCAATGGGCAAAAACTGAACCCCATCCCCCTGAAAACAGGAACGAGACAAGGATGCCCTCTATCACCACTCCTATTTAACATAGTACTGGAGGTCCTGGCCAGAGCAATCAGGCAAGAAAAAGGAATAAAAGGAATCCAAATAGGGAGGGAAGAAGTGAAACTCTTGCTGTTTGCAGACAACATGATCTTATATATAGAAAACCCCAAAGAATCCATTGGAAAACTCTTAGAAGTAATCAACAACTACAGCAAAGTTGCAGGGTATAAAATCAATTTGCATAAATCAGTAGCATTTCTATACTCCAGTAATGAACCAACAGAAAAAGAACTCAAGAATACAATACCATTCACAATCGCAACAAAAAGAATAAAATACCTTGGGGTAAATTTAACTAAGAAAGTGAAGCACCTATATAATGAAAATTACAAGGCCTTTCTGAGAGAACTGGATGACGACATAAGGAGATGGAAAGACATTCCATGTACATGGATTGGAAGAATAAACATAGTTAAAATGTCCATTCTACCTAAAGCGATCTACAGATTCAACGCCATCCCAATCAGAATCCCAATGACATTCTTTACAGAATTAGAACAAAGAATCCTAAAATTCATATGGGGCAACAAAAGACCCCGAATTGCTAAAGCAATCCTGAGAAAAAAGAACAAAACAGGAGGCATCACAATCCCTGACTTCAAAACATACTACAAAGCTACAGTAATCAAAACAGCATGGTACTGGTACAAAAACAGGTGCACAGATCAATGGAACAGAATTGAAAGCCCAGAAATAAAACCACACATCTATGGACAGCTTATCTTTGACAAAGGAGCTGAGGGCATACAATGGAGAAAAGAAAGTCTTTTCAACAAATGGTGCTGGGAAAACTGGAAAGCCACATGTAAAAGAATGAAAATTGACCATTCTTTTTCACCATTCACCAAAATAAACTCAAAATGGATTAAAGACCTAAAGGTGAGACCTGAAACCATAAGACTTCTGGAAGAAAACGTAGGCAGTACACTCTTTGACATCAGTATTAAAAGGATCTTTTTGGACACCATGCCTTCTCAGAGAAGGGAAACAATCGAAAGAATAAACAAATGGGACTTCATCAGACTAAAGAGCTTCTTCAAGGCAAATGAAAACAGGATTGAAACAAAAAAACAACCCACTAACTGGGAAAAAATATTTGCAAGTCATATATCTGACAAAGGCTTAATATCCATAATATATAAAGAACTCTCACAACTCAACCACAAAACATCAAACAACCCAATCAAAAAATGGGCTGGAGACATGAACAGACATTTCTCCAAAGAAGATATACGGATGGCCAATAGGCACATGAAAAGATGCTCATCATCGCTGATCATCAGGGAAATGCAAATCAAAACTACACTAAGATATCACCTTACACCCATTAGAATGACAAAAATATCTAAAACTAATAGCAACAAATGTTGGAGAGGTTGCGGAGAAAAAGGAACCCTCATACACTGCTGGTGGGAATGCAAACTGGTGCAGCCACTATGGAAAACAGTATGGAGATTCCCCAAAAAACTAAAAATAGAACTACCATACGATCCAGCCATCCCACTACTGGGTATTTATCCAAAGAGCCTGAAGTCAGCAATCCCAAAAGTCCTGTGCACCCCAATGTTTATTGCAGCACTGTTTACAATAGCCAAGACGTGGAAGCAACCTAAGTGCCCAGCAACAGACAAATGGATAAAGAAGATGTGGTACATATATACAATGGAATACTACTCAGCTGCAAAACAGAACAAAATCATTCCATTTGCAATAACATGGATGGACCTTGAGGGAATTATGTTAAGTGAAATAAGCCAGCGAGAGAAAGATAATCTGTGCATGACTCCACTCATATGAGGAATTTAAAACTTGGACCAAGAACAGTTTAGTGGATACCAGGGGAAAGGTGGGGTGGGGGGTGGGCACAAAGGGTGAAGTGGTGCACCTACAACACGAATGACAAACATTAACGTACAATTGAAATTTCACAAGATTGTAACCTATCAATAACTCAATAAAAAAAAAAGAAAAAAAGTAGAAAGAAAGCCAGGAGAGTAGTTTTCCTCAAAAGTCAAGGGAAAAGAAAGGAAATAAGTTGTCAAATAATAAAATGTTACAGAACAGTCCAGTAAAAGAAAGATTATTTTATTTATAAACGAATTCTTTTTATAAGGAATTAGCAATGTAGTGGTATTTGGTGACCTGGGAAAGAGTCTTATCAGCAGAACGAAGGAGACAGAATCTATGCAGAGGAGTGAACTAGAAGTAAGAAAGTGAAGGCAGGAAGCCGAGGCAACTTTTTCAAGCCTGATCCTATAGCAGTAATTGCAAGAAAGGAACACACAACTAAAGATGTTTCTGGGCTGTTTTGTTTTGCTTAAGATGCGTAAGCCTTAAGCCTGTAGCATGTTTATGTGTTGACAGAAAAGAACCAGTAGAAAAGCAGATGGGAGAGAAGATAACGGACGGACTCTAAGTTCCTGAGGATGTGGCAGAAGAGGAGCTCCAGAACTGAGGTGGTGGGATTGACCCTAAAGGAGAGGAGGCACAGTTACTCCCCGGGACAAGTACTGTAGATAGGGCTGGGGAGCGAGAAGTTAGATGTTTCCGTTTGACTACCTCTATTTCTAGTATTCATTTTTTATAGGGTAGAAGGCATAATCAAGTAAGAGAGGCTTACAGTTAAATTGTGACAGTTTAAGCAGATACTACGAATGATGGAAGGGAAAGCTAAAAGGAGACATCAAATGAAACCATGTAGCACAGAGCACCTCACTGATGCTGGAGACCACAAATTAGGAAAAAGAACCAATCGATGTGATTGTGTAAGTTTTCTGCAGAAAAGCTTACCAACCCGAGGGTTAAAGTAGAGAAAATTGACAATTACATTGATTAGGGTTGAAGTTTTGCCAATCTGGGTACAGAGGAAAGAAATGGGAAAATGGAGTTGAAGATATCAATAACAAGAGTGGCTGATCCAGGAAGAAGTGAAGACAAGAATGGAGACCAAAGAGTAACCTTTATAAAGGTGAGGATATAGAAGAGTTGGACAAAAAAAGGAAGCTGTGGTTAAAAAAAATTTTAAATACTGCAAATGGTAGAATTTGGGATAGGGAGAAGGAAGGAAGACTTAAAACATGGAGGTATGTGGAAGAATAATCAGGACACTGGTAAACAAGAGCAACAAAGGAAGCCACCACGCAGCCAGGGGGCAGTGGGGACTTCAGAGAAGGTTGACCCCTCTTTAGGGCCTTTATTTCACAAAAAATGAGATGATACGTGTGAAAGAGTGATGTGAACTGTAAATTGCTGTAGAAATGTCAAATTTTCTTGGTGGTGGCAGTGATATCACTGTTGTTACCATTATGATCAGTATTTAGATTATGTTCCCTTTAAAAGGCCAGCTTTGTATCTGAAGATACTGCTAACTGCTATGACTAATGAAATTAGCGAAGCACCAAACCTTGTACTGTGAAAGTAGACGCTGGTATTTCAATATATTTCACTTGTTTTCTTGATTTAATGCTATGAAAACTTTTTTCCATTTTCATAAAAGAAAACAAAAATCAACATGCCTGGGTAGTAATCTTCATCAATTTCTTCTGTTTTTTCTGACTTCAAGGGTATAGACAATGCTCTAAATGTTTTATATTTCAGTGTTTCCTTTTCTGCTATTTTAGCTTGTTGATTCTCTGATGTTGTGACATCTTCGCCTTTTTGCTCTTCATATTTTAAAAGTCTAATATGACAAAGAAAATAAGATGCTATGGTTAACATTCTCTGTATCTTGAAGTTTGTCTTTATTCTGTACTTGACAATACAATATAATATCTATCCTTTCAAGCAATTTTTGATAGGCACTTTGAAAAGCAGATCTGAAACAGAGAGAGTCTAGTTAAACGCTAAGTAGGTCTAACTGATATTACCATTGAAATTTTAAAGCTAGAAGGGACTTAAGAATCCTCATCTAATTTTAAAAGACGAAGAAATGTTATCCAATTAAGTTAGTGGTGGGGTGAGCCTGGAACACAGTTTTCTGAAATTCAATACTCATATATTACCCTCCTTTATAAAACCGCCATCAGCAATCCACATCAGGATCAAACCCAAAATCTTTCCGCAATACATTGGCCAACTGCCTACTTTGTAAATGTTGTAAAAACCTTTTCATAAGAACAGAATCCAAAATCACTGCCTACGATGTACTTGTGCCATAGACCACGTTTTGATAAGGCAGAAGAAACACGGAGTTCTGTAAATCCTTACGCGTACTTCTCAGTGTAAAAATACCCACTGGCACATAGAACAAAGACACTTAATCACATGAGTAAGGAGGTGACTTCTATTCAAAGACATACAAAGTACAATTTCTCTGAACTTGTTTACAGATGGCTTTATTAGGTATTCTTAATACCTAATATTAGCACTTTGAGCTAATTTGTGAGCACTTTGTGAGTTCCATTTGGTTTTAAACACCTTGAACAATTTCCTCTTCACTGAAATGTTTATCCATACCATTTGTTTTGTTTTGCTTTTTGTACTGAATTGCTTACCATTTTCTTAACAATATTTAGGAGTTCTTTCCATATTTTGGATAGTAATCTTTTGTCATTTTTTTACGTGTTGAAAATAGCTTCTGTTTTGGACCTATCTTTTCACTTTTTTGAAGTCTTGATTAACAGAACTTCGCAACTTTAATCTAACTTATCTACCTTTACCTGTATGGTTTGTGTTGTTTTAAGAAATCTTTTCTTACTCCAAAGTGATGACAAAATTCTCTTATACTTTTTCCTAACAGTTTTAAAGTTTTGCCTTTCACAAGTCTTATAATTCATATGTAAATTATTAAACGCTTGAGTTTTGGGTATGGTTTGAAGGGCAGGTTCAATTTCTCCCCGTCCCCATAAAGATATGCAATTATTGCAGCACCCATATTGAATACCCCCATCCTTTCCCTCACTAACCTGTAACACTAAGTCTGTCATCACTCAAAATGTAGACAATTCTCTCTCCCTGGTTCTTTATTTTTATTTGTCTATCCTTGTTTCTATATCACTCTGCTTTAATTACTATAGTTTTGATAGCTGTAGATTAAGACGCTCAAATTGTCTTTTTCTTAATGAGTGCTTACATATCCTTGGCCCTTTGCTTTTCTATATAAATTTGCTGTGCTCTCAATTAAATTTTATAGTTTTCTCCATAAAGGTCAAACATATTTTAAAAATAATTTTTTCTAGATACCTTATTTTTCATTACTATTACAAATGGTAGCTAAGATTTAATTACATTTTCAATCTATTGCTGGACTAGAGAAATGCAATTCACTTACATATACTAATTTTAATCTAGCAGCCTTGCTGAATTCACTTATTAATTAGAAAACTTTGTAATTTCTTTTGTACTTTCTTTATAGATAATCACATCATCTATGAATGATTACAGTTTCTTTCTCCTTTTTCAAAGCTTAGAGCTTTCACTTCTTTTTGTCCTTTTTTTCCTTCCTTTTTGTGTTATTACCCTAGGATCTATTATAGGATGTCAAAGAGAAGTGGCAATAGCAAGCATCCTTGTCATTTTTCTGACTTTGAAAGAAACACTTTAATACTTGACCATTAAACATGATATTTGCTTTAGCTTTTTGGTAAATGCCCTTAATCAAGTAGTCTGCTATGAGTTTTTATCATTAAGAGATATTGAATTCTATCAAATGCTTTTCTTCCTTTAATCTAGTAACAGTAATTGATATTGATAGATTTTCTAAAGTTGAACTAATCTTGCATTTCTGAGATAAACTACTGCATTTGATCTTGATGTATCATCTATTTTTATACACTGCTGTAATCTGTAGGTTAATATTTTATTTGGAAGTTTTTGTTTCTAGGTCATGAATGAAACTGACTTGGAAAGTTGTATAAACGAGTCTCATAAATTAACTTAGGGACTATTTTCTCTTTTTCTATTCTGTAGAAGAAGTTGTACAAGATTGGAATTATCTGTTGCTTGAATTTTTGCTGGAATTTGTAAATCTGTTAAAAACTCAGTAAACCTGTCTGGGTCTGATATGTGTGGTCTGTGTGGGGGGAAGAGGATCAGTTGTGGGGTAGTAGTGATTCATAGCTACTAATTCAACAACTTTAGCGGTTAAAAGACAGCTCATATTGTCTACTTCTTGAGTCTATTTTGTTTATATTTTTCTTAAAATTTTCATGTTTCCAGCTTATTTCCATGAAACAGTTAATTTTCTCTTATCTTTTTAATTGCAGATCTATCTGTACTGGTTTTCCTTTTCTGATCTAATATTGGTCACAGGGCCTTTGGCTGGCACCACTCCACGGTGCACCACTCACACTGTGGTTCCCCTGGGTTCATGTTTCAGGAAGCAACATGTAAAGAGAACACATTGTGAATGGTGCTTCTTAGAGTTGTACGATGTCACAACACTATGTGTCTATTTGTGCCTTCTTCCTTTTCTTGATCGACTTTGTCAAAGGTTTGTCAATTTTATTGACCATGATTGCTTTTGCTATTTTCTCTATTTTATCTTTGATTTCTATTTTGTTAATTTCTGATAATCTTTATCTACTTCCTTAAACTTTCTTTGGGTTTATCCTGTTCAGTTTTTTCCTCCTTACTTCTTAAAGTGATTGTTAGATCACTAATTTTTCAGCCTTTCTTGTTTTTTCATATGTTTTTATGACGACAAATTTTTCTCTAAACACTGAGTTACCTATATCACATAATTTTTATCTGTTGACATAAACGTAGTTAATGCAGTAGTTTAAGCCCCTTCCTTCCTTCCTCTTTTTCTTTCTTTCACTATATTCAGTTCTCAGTTTCAAAAATTTGTTAAAACGAGTTTTACGGTCTTACACAAAGTGGTGTAACTGTTCCGTATGACCTAGAGGAGAATGTGTAACCATCCTTTTACTTTTCATCTATTGGTATCCTTTTGCCTTTCAGGTTGTTTCCACACATGTATTTTATTCTTTTTATCCAGTTTGACACCAAAAAAAAAAAGTTTAGTCCATTTGCATTTATTGTGATTGCAGACATTTTGGGGATTTATTTCTATCATCTTATTTCATTTTCTACCTATCCCTTATCTTTTCTCTCCTACTTTCTATCTCTATCTTTTCATTTTTCTTTCTGGGAAATTTCCTCAACTTTATCTTTCAACTCCTCTCTCAATCTTCATTTCTGCTATTATGTATTTAACTCCCAAAAGCTATTTTTTCCTTCAAATGTTCCATATGTTTTGTTCTCTAAATGTTAGCTGTTTCTTCTGTCACCTCTCCAATCATCTCATGACAGGTGCGTGGTGGTTGTTGTTGAACTTTCCTTCTCCCTGCACTGTATTTTCTCCAAGTTTCTTCAATTCTTTTGAGTTTCTATTATGCTATAAAATTTCCCCAAATAATCATGGGTTGTCTGCTCATATTTAAGAATCGCCACTACCACAGCAGTGAGACAGCTCTTCATGCACTAGTGGAGTTTGTCAACTGGTAGATTTCATCATAAGATAATCTGGGACTTTGCTGAGGTGTTCCCAACTGTCATCTGTAAATCTTTCCTTGTGGCTGGTCAGTTTCCCAGGGAATAATTTTCTTAGCTTTTGGATGTGAGCTTTCTCAAAGTCAAGCAGAGGAAGAAGACCAAGGGTCCCTTTGATTTGAGTACAGTAATCTACTCTCAGCTGTGCTTGGTATCCCCACATCCTAGAATAGAACTCGTCCACTGGAATGAAGGAAGAAACAGTCTCTTGGCTGTGAGGGGTGAGAAAGGAGATCTGGGTTCTAATTGCTACTTACACAAACTTTCAACTTACTGATTTCAGTCTCAGCTGTACTGCCACTTTCAGAGGTATCTAGTATCCTGAATTCCTGAATTTTGGGGGGTGAGGGGAGTAAGTGTGGGAGGGGGAAACTAGGGGGATAAATCAGCCTGCTTCTGGGCTCTACCCACTGCCATCTTAGGCTGACAGTTTCTGCTCTACAAAGTAATCACTTATCCATCTGTTTTCAAGCTTCCAAAATTTTACTGGTATCTACCACTTGCTTTTGTCTCAACTCTCATTCTCTTGTGAGTTTATTCCTTTTTGATCTCTTTTGTCATTTTATCTTTATCATGACTATCATTTTCGCAGGAGTTTAGGAAGAAGAGCAGTAAACATATAGGTTCAATCCATCATGTTTAAATAGAAGTCAATAATATTTTCAAGTACTTTCTCACCTCCATTATTTTTTTCTGATGGGATACTGATCCACACAGAGGAACATGATAAAGAAAAACAGCACATAAATCTCTTCTCTCCAATCTGCTCTGAGCTGCCATTTTCTACCCATAATCCATACCTAGAACTAACCACCTTTTGCCTTCCTGTGATTTCTCAGTTGTTGGTTAATTTCTCATAGGCATCAACCTCTTTCTCACTTTTTTGGAATATCCAAGGTTGGTCTGGGGGAAGGAGCCAGCAGCCAGTGTTAATTTGTCTATCTTGTTGGGAACCACTTCCTAAAAAACTAAGGTTTTCTAAACTCCAGAACTCTCATCCAGTCCTCATATGACACTTTATGTTTTTCACTGTGAGAATGGCTTACCACTAGGCATATACTGTTGGAATTTTAATTTTATTATATCTTATTTTACCTTTGCTTTGTGTTGCTTTTATCTTTCTTCATGTCTTGATTTCCTGTTGTCAGATCAATGGGTACATACGTCTCCATATTATTTTTTCTGAACAAAACTATGAAGTAACGGGCTGTAAAAAATACATTCACATTGTTTTTTAAATATAAAAGATGATTTCACTGCTATGACTATTGGTACTCAAAACTGCATATATATTTCCCAACTTCTCACTAAGCTTAATTTATCCTCATTACCTTCAAGTGTTTCTTATACATAGATCCTTCACTATGTTAGTTATCCTTCTCAGGGCAGTATCTATATTGTCTAACTTTCTCTCTAAGGCCAGTTTTTTACTTCTTACACTGATGGGTTTATGTACATACAATTTTAACTTACTTTAAATTCCATACTAAAGATAACGATACATTTTAAAATCATCTCCTCAGGGAAAATCATCCGAAAGAACTTAGGCAAGTCAAGAGAACTGGCAGTCTGAGCTGCTGAACTCCTTTCATCATTCACTAAGTACTAAAAGGCCACATCCACATACTCCCAGCGTCCTCAGATAGAACAGAACAGAACAAAAGGCAGTGGGTTTTGAAAAACGAAAAAGAGAGTCTCTTTCTGATTACTGAGGGAAATCTAACAAGATACAGCAAGCCTCCAAATAAAGACAATGCACTGTATGGAAGTATCCTCTAACTAAAGAATTTAAGCCAAGATGCTGGCCTAGAATCAATGTAGGACAGAAAAAGCTTTAACTGGCAAGTGAATAAGCTTCAGACAAATCAAATAATACAGACCGAAATAGGCAGGGGCAAGAGTAGTTCTTAGCGGAATAGAAATGATAGAAATCTCTATACCAGATATGAAGCTGACAACTACAATATCAATGTAGGATAGTTTACCTAGTGATGAGACTCAGGATGCAGAACCAATCAGGACCCAATACCAAGAATGGCCACAGAAGGGTCATTTAATGCAGCCAAAAACTGAAGGATATCAGGGCTGGCACAGTGGCGCAGTGACTAAGTGCATACTTCCGCTTCTCAGTGGCCTGGGGTTCACCAGTTCGGATCCTAGGTGTGGACATGGCACCGCTTGGCACGCCATGCTGTGGTAGGCATCCCACATATAAAGCAGAGGAAGATGGGCATGGATGTTAGCTCAGGGCCAGTCTTCCTCAGCAAAAAGGGGAGCACTGGCAGCAGTTAGCTCAGGGCTAATCTTCCTCAAAGAAAAAAAAACAAAACTGAAGGATACAACTTTGGGGCCCACACTTAAGATTAGATGAAGAAAAAGATCATAAGGGAGATTTCCACTAGATTCAAAAGTATCCCTGAATCAAATCCATTTTGGATTTGCAATAGAGTAGAGATCAGTAGAATTTTTCTGACAAAAGGCCAAAGAGTAAATATTTTAGGCTTGTGGGCCAAGAAGGCAAAATCAAAGATATTACATAGGTATTCATATAACAAAAGAAAACACAAATTTCCACAAATGTTTTATTGATGAAATTCAAAATATGATAATAATAGTTGAGTGTAATTTTTTAAAATACATGACTATTAATGAGAAAAACAGAATTCTTTTAAGGGGGATAACGTCACTTAACTGGAATTCAAAGTTAGTATTACCATCATCAAATTGGCTGTTATTGTTCCTTTGTAAAAACCATTCTTAGCTTGTGGACCATACAAAAACAGGTGGCATGCCAGATTTGACCAAGGGCCCATCATGTGCCAGCTCCTACAACAGAGTATATGTTAATGCCAACATCTGCTTTAACTTTGGAGTGGTTATATTTTCACAGTATCATCATTAGCATCAAACATCTAATAGACATAAGAAAAGCTGTTCAATATCACTATTAATCAAATAGTGTAAAAAAATCAAATGAGTTATTCTTTTTTCCTATCATACAAGTGAAAAATACCAAGTTAATCTCACACTTCTCCACAGCAACATTCAAATGCCAGAACATTTCCTCACAGAAGAAAAAGTGGCTTAAGAATTTTACATAGAGCCAAGTTTTCATGTTAAGTAGGAAGATAACAAACATTTTCAAACATGCAAAGTTCAGGAAAGATCACACATGAGCCCTTCTTGTAAAAAGTACACAATAATAAATCCCATTAACGTAAAAGACAAGAAGAAGACAAAAAACATGGTAATAAAGAAAACAGCAAGAGCATTAACCTGATTTAAATACAGAAGTCAGTCAGAACAACTATGGGACTTATGATTACAGAACAGAACATTGATAGTATAGAAACAACAGCATGAGTATTAAAAAAAATCAAGACGGGGAGAAGAGGAGGTAAATGGAATATAGGGAGCTTAAGTGCTATGATTGCCTCATCTTTCAGATACAGAGGTCAATAAACATTACTTAAAGCTGATAAATAAAATGACAGAAGTTTAACTATACTATTAAAAGTATAAAGGTATCCATAAAAAGAATTATAATTATAAATTAAACAATGGAAATTAGGGAGTATGAGGTATCAGATAAAATGTAAATGTATGGGTTATGTTATAATTTCTTCATTTCATAATGTGGAGTCAATAGATGTTATCTAAAATGCATAGATAGCAAAATAAAGGTTGAAATATAATGTGTTGTTTTAAGTTTTAAGCCTAGAACAACTAAAATAATGCATGAACCTTCCAAAGCATCAGAAGCAAAACATAACTATGTGTTTACACTACAGAGGAATTTAAAATATCAAAAAAAGTTGAAATCAAGTGCAGTTGTGGTTGACTTTAGTAGGTTGCCTGTGCAATACTCATTCCCTCCTTCCCTTTCCCAAACATTACCCTGATTTTTATTCAGGTAAATCTGAACACATTATCAAGGAAAAAGGAACAGAGAAGGAAAAAATGAAAGACAAGTTAAATAGTGTAGAAAAAAGAATGATAAATCGGACAAACCAACCAGGAGTGTGGAAGAAGAGAGAAGATGGGGAATACAACAACTGAGAGATTTCCAGTTTCTATATGAATCTATAGTTTCATAGGTTCCAACAGATTCTAAGCAGGATGAACATATACATTTAAGTGTACACACGCATGTGTACACACATATACACACACCCCTCCAACACAGTCAAACTGAATAATGCCAAAAATAAAGAGGAGTTCATAACAGTAACTAGAGATACATTACTTAAAGTGGAAAACAATTAGGCTAAGAATGGACTTCTTGACAGCAAGAAAAAAAAATCTAAATTGAAAACAGTTGTATAACATTGCCAATGTGCTATGGAAACATAACCGTCAATCTAGAATTCTATACTTGGCAAAAATATGTTTCAAAAATGAAGGCAAAATAAAGATGTTCTCAGGCAAATAAAAATCAACAGACCCTCATAAAAAGTATTCTAGGGTCCTGCCCAGTAGCGTAGCACTTAAGTTCACACAGTTGGCTTTGGCTGCCCAGGATTCACTGGTTCGGATCCCAGGAGTGGACCTAGGCATTGCTTATCAAGCCATGCTGTGGCAAGCATCCCACATATAAAGTAGACAAAGATGGGCACAACTCAAGGCCAATCTTCCTCAGTGAAAAAGAGGAGGATTGGCAGTGGATGTTAGCTCAGGGCTAATCTTCCTCAAAAAAAAAAAAGTATTCTGAAGGACTTCAAAAAGAAGGAATATGATCCCAAGATAAGAAGTCTAAGATGCAAGAAATAATTATCAGCAAAAGAAGTAATGAATTATGTGGATAAATATAAACAAACACTGACTGTATAAAATAGTAATTATTTCTTATAGGATTAAAAGTGAGATGGAACTAAAATACCCAACAGTAATAGCACAGAGGTCAGGAATGGATGGTCAAAATTAAATTGTTTTAAGATCTTTGTATTTTCTGGAGGAAAACTAAAACTGATACACTTTGGTATGTTAAGTGTACATCTTAAAATTTCTACTGTAACCACAAAATAAAGTGACAGAAATAAATAGGAACATATTAATAATTACAATCAATATAAATGGACCAAATTCTCTAAAAAGACAAAGACAAAAACTGGGGGAAAAATCCAGTTATATCCTATTTAAAAGACAAATCTCTAAAACATAAGGATACAACAAGGATGCAAGTAAGGGAAGGAAAAGGATATAGCAAGCAACTATTAAGTAAAATAAAGATATGATAGCTACCTTTATATGAGAAAGAAATAGACATTAAGGCAGAAAGAGTCACTAGATACAAAGAGGGTCACTATATAATGATCAAAGGTTCATTCCACCAGGAAAATAAAACAGAACTGTTCTGAACTTCCACCTAACAACATAGCTTCAAAATGTACAATGAAAATATGTAATGCAAAATTCATAATTAAAACACTAACACAACCATAAGTAGAAACAAGTAAATATAATATGATAATGGAACATTTTAACAAATTTATTTCAGTTAACCAAGCCAAGCCCCTTTACCACACATGCACACAAAAACCCCAGTAAGGATAGAGATTTCAACAATCTAATTTAAAAGTTTGACTTAGAAAATATGTAGTCTATGCAACTCAAGAACGAGAGAATGCATGTATTTTGAAGCATGTATGCCACAGTTTCAAAATTAACCACCTAGTGGGTCATAATGTAAGTCTCAACAAATTGCAAATGATTTATCATCATACAATCCAAATTCTATGATGACAATGCAATTAGATTAGAAATAGACAAAAAAAGTAAAATCCCATAATTCTGGAAATTAAAAACACCTTTCTAAATAACTCATGGTTTAAAGAAAGAATCATAATGAAAATTTCAAAATATTAAGAACTAAATCCTAAGATGCTAAATATTAAGTCTTGTGAGATGCATCTAAAGAGGTACATAGAGGTAAACGTAAAGCCTTAAATGTTTATTCTAGAAAAGAAGAAAGACTAATTATCTAAATTAAACATCTAAATTAAGAAGTTAGCAAACACAAAACTTTATAAATCCAAAGTAGAAAGAAGGAAATAGTAAAGATTAGAGCAGGCCTCTGGACATCAGCAAAATGGCCGAGGAGGAAATACCAGCCTTTGCCTCCCACAAAAAACAACAGACAGCTATCCATGAATGAAAATAGACCTGGAAGGGCTCAAGAGTCCAGTTAAGAACCTACAGCAACACAATAGAGGAAAAAAAAGAGAGATTAACTTCGTATACACAAAAAAAAATCCCTGGAGAGACTGGCTTAGCTGAGATGTCTAGAGAAGGCTAAGAATGAAACATAAGAGGGCAGGCTATGAGTTTCAGTCATGCAGCAGATGCTATCACAGTCCCCAGTGGCCTGTTCTGCAGAGGACACTGACAACATTTGCCACAGAGAATCTCAGCTGTGGACTCCCCACAGCTCTCACAGTGAAGGAACCAGTAGTGTTTGTTGGTATGGACCCCAGCAGCCTGCTCTGCAGATGACATCAGCAGCATTAGCCATCGACAGCCAACACTGGCAAAGAACCCCCAGAAAGGGAGACACTGCTGCACCCTTCCTCCCAGAAGGAACTGCTGTTGCACTGCCCCAGGACCAGTGCTGCGACTCTCCTAGCTTTCCACATGCCCTGGATGCCAGAGCCCTAGCTGCTCCAAATGTGCCCACACTTCAGACCCCGTCTCTGCAGCTGCTCGCATGTGACCACACTCCTAAGCCCAGCCCCATGGAGGCTTTGCAAGCATCCGCATCTCAGGCACTGGAGCCACCACTGCTGTGTGCTAACCAGCTACTCAGACCCCACTGCTTCTGTTCCTCCAAAAGTGCCCATGCATCAGACACCAATGCCACCACCACTATGAGAGCACTGAGGAGCCAGAGCCTGTGCCAAGAGGAATACCCTTAGCCATAACATCCCCCATGGCAGAAAAAACGATGAGGAGGTCTCCAGCACACTTCACTACCAAAGACCCCAATGGTCCTCACCACCACTGCAAACACTTGCTGCCTTGGCTGCTGAGAACCCCTGGAATCTATGCCATCACTGACCTCAGTGATGGAACTACATGGAGACTATGGTGTGGGTCCTTCCTTGGAGCCAGAACTGCCACACCCACCCACCCAGCACCCTGACACCCACCCACAGGTGGTCTTTCCTTACCAAAACCAGTCCATAACATCTGGAAGAGGTGACTGCTCCATTAAATGCACAGACATCAACACAAGGCTACTACAAGAAACACAAAAAATCAAGGAAACACAGCACAACAAAAGGAAAACAATACTTTTCCAATAACAGACTCCAAATAAACGAAGATCTATGAATTATTGGACAAAGAACTCAAAACAATTGTTTTAAGGAAGCTGAGTGAGCAATAAAAGAACACAGACAACTAAGTGAAATCAGGAAAACAAAATGTGAACAAAATGAGAAGGTCGAGAGAGATACAGAAATCATAAAAAAAGAACCAAAGAGAAACTCTAGAGCTGAAGAATACAATGAATGGAAAGAAAACGCAATAGACAGATCAACAACAGACTTGATCAGGCTGAAGAAAGAACCTGTGAACTACAAGACAGATCATTTGAAATTATCCAATCAGAGGAGGAAAAAAGATAAAGAATGAAAAAGAGTAAAGAAAGCTTATGTGAATTATGAGATACCATCAAGCAAAACAACATTAGCACATGGGAGTCTCAGAAGGAGAAGAGAGAAAGAAGCAGAAAGATTACTTAAAGAAAAACATGGCTAAAAATTTCCTATATCTGGGAAGAGATATGGACATCCAGGTTCATGAAGCTCACAGTCTCCATATAGATTCAACACAAAGAGGACTTCAGTGAAACACACTGTATTAAAACCATCAAAAATCAAAGACAAAGGTAGAATTTTGAAAGCAGCAGGAAAAGAAACTCATCTCAGACAAGGGAACTCCCATAAGGCTGTCAGGAGGTTTCTCAGCAGAAATCCTGTGGGTCAGGAGAGAGTGGGATGATATATTCAAAGTAGTGAAAGGAAAAAGTTGCTAACAAAGAATACTTTACCCAGAAAAGCTGTCCTTTATAAATGAAAGAGAGATAAAGACTTTCCTGACAAACAAAAGTTGAAGTTCATCTCCACTAGACCTGCCCTACAAGAAATGCTAAAAGGAACTCGTTAGCTAAAATGAAAGGATGCTAATTAATGACATGAAAACATACAAAAGTATAAAACTCACTTTTGTAAAGATAAGAATATAGACAAATTCAGAATAATCTAATACTGTCATGGTGATGTATACATCATTTAACTCCAGTGTAATGGTTAAGACAAAAGTATTACAAATAACTATAGCTACAATAATTTTTTAATGGAGACATATAACAAGATGCAAACTGTAATATAAAAAACATAAAATATGGGAGGGGGAAATGAAAGGATAGAGTTTTTTTATGCAATTGAAGTTAAGTTGTTTTCAGCTTAAAACAGACTATTATAACTATAAGATGTTTTATGTAAGCCCCTTGGTAACCACAAAGCAAAACCCTATAAGTAGACATATAAAAAATGAAAGAAAGAAATCAAAGCATACCACTGAGGAAAATCATCAAATGACGAAGACAGCAAAGGGAGTAGAAAGAAACAAAGGAACTACAAAACAGCCAGAAAACCGTGAACAAGACGGCAACAGTAAGTACTTACCTATAAATAATTACTTTAAATGTAAATGCACTAAATTCTCCAATCAAAAGACAGAGAGTGGCTGACTGGATTCAAAAATAACCCAAAACATGACTTAACTATACGCTGCCTACAAGAGACTCATTTCAGCTTTACACAAACACATAGGCTTAAAGAAAACAGATGGAAGAAAACATTCCATGCAAACAGTAACCAAAAAAGACCAGGAGTAATTATACTTACATCAGACAAAATAGACTTTAAATCAAAAACTGCAACAAGAGACAAAGAAGGTCATTATACAATGAAATAGGGGTCAATTTATCAAGAGGATCTAACTATGGTAAATATATATACACTCAACATCAAAACACCTAAATATATTAAGCAAATATTAACAGATCTGAAGGCAAAAATATACAGCAAAGCAATAATAGAGACCTTCAATATCCCACGTTTAACATAGATAGATCATACAGACAGAAAATTAACAAAGGAATATTTGACTTGAACTACACTTTAGACCAAAGGGACAAAACAGATGTATGCAAAAATGCCATCAAACAGCAGCAGAATACACATTCTTCTAATGCACGTGCAGAACATTCTCTAAGACAGAGCATATGTTAGGTCACAAAACAAGTATTGGGAAATTCAAGAAGACTGAAATCATATCAAGTACCTTTTCTAAACAGAATGGTGTGAAAGTAGAAATCAAAAACAGAGGAAAACTGAAAAGTTTACAAATATGTAGAAATGAAACAACACAACCCTGAACAACCAATGGGTCAAGGTGGAAGAAAACAATAGGAAAATAAAAAATATCTTGGAACAAACAAAAAAATGGAAACACAACATACTAAACTTTATGAGATGCCACAAAAGCATTTCTAAGAGCAAAGTTTATAGCAATAAATGCCAACATTAAGAAAAAGAGAAAGACCTTAAATAAACAACCTAACTTTATACCTCAAGGAATGAGAAAAAGAACAAACTAAGCCCAAAGTTGTCAGAAGGAAAGAAATAAGAAAGAGCAGAAGTAAATGAAAAATAAACTAGAAAAACAATAGAAAAGATCACAAACTAAGAGCCAGATCTTGAAAAGATAAAGAAAATTGACAAATCTTTAGGTAAACTAGCTAAGAAAAAGAGAGAAGAGGAGTCAAACAAATAAAACAAAAAATGAAAGGTCGGGGGGTGGCAGCCCCATGGCCTAATGGTTAAGTTCAGCATGTTCTGCTTTGGCGGCCCAGGTTTGGCTCCTGGATGTGGACATACACCACTGACTGGTGGCCATGCTGTGGCAGTGACCCACATCAAAATAGAGGAAGAATGGCACAGATATTAGCTCAGAGTGAATTTTTCTTAAGCAAAAAAAGAGGGAGACTGGTAGTGGATGTTAGCTCAGGGTTAATCTTCCTCAGCAACAAAAAAAAAAAAAAAGGAAAGAAAGACAGAAACAGGCTATATTAGAACTGATAACACAGAAATACAAAGGATCATATGAGACTATTAAGAACAATTATATGCCAAAAAATTGGGATAATCCAACAAACCGGAAATGGATGAGTTCTTAGAAACATACCACCTACCAAGACTGAATCAGGAAGAAACAGAAAATCTGAACAGACTGCTAACAAGCAAGGAGATTGAAGCAGGAATCTAAAACCTCTCAACAAATAAAGCCCAGTAGCAGATGGCTTCCCTGGTAAATTCTATCAAACATTTAAAGAAGAGCTAGTGCCAATCCTTCTCAAAATCTTCCAAAAAATAACAGAGGAGGGACGACTTCCAGGGTCATTTTATGAGGTCATAAAATCCTAATAAAATATCTCAAAGCTAGACAAGGACACTACAAGAAAATAAAATTACAGGTCATATCCCTGAGGAATACAGCAGCAAAAGTCCTCAACCAAAAAAACTAGCAAACCAAATTAACAGCACAAGAACAGCATCATACACCATGATCAAGCAGGATTAACCCTTGGATGCAAGGATGTTTTAACATTCACAAATCAATACATGTGATAGAACACATCAACAAAATGAAGGACAAAACTTATATGATCATCTCAATACATACAGAAAAAGCATTTGACAAAACTCAACATCCTTTTCTGATAAAAACTTTCACCAATTTAGATATAGAAGCAATGTACCTCAACATAACAAAGGCCATATATGACAAGCCCACAGATAACTACATACTCAATGGTGAAAAGGTAAAAGCTTTTCCTCTCAGGTCAAGAAGAAGAAAAGGATGCCCATTCTTACCATGTCTATTCAACACAGTACTGAAAGTCCTAGCCAGAGCAATTAGGCAAGAAAAAGTAATAAAAGGCACTCAAATTTAAAAAAAGAAGAGGTAAAATTAACTCTGTTTGAAGATGACATGATCTAATATACAGAAAATCCTAAAGACTCCACGAAAAAAACTGTTAGAGCTAACAAAAGAATTCAGTAAAGTTGCAGGATACAAAACCAATATACAAAAATCAGCTGCATTTCTATACACTAATAATGAATTATCAGAAAGAGAAATTAAGAAGCAGGGGCCAGCCCAGTGGCGCAGCAGTTAAGTGTGCATGTTCCACTTCGGCGGCCTGGGGTTCGCCGGTTCAGATCCAGGGTGCAGACATGGCACTGCTTGGCACACCATGCTGTGGTAGGCGTCCCACATATAAAGTAGAGGAAGATGGGCATGGATGTTAGCTCAGGCCAAGTCTTCCTCAGCGAAAAGAGGAGGAGTGGCAGTAGTTAGCTCAAGGCTAATCTTCCTCAGAAAAAAAAAAAAAAGAAAGAAATTAAGAAGCAATCCCATTTACAAATGCCTCAAAAAGGATAAAACACATAGGAATAAATTTAACTGAGGTGAAAGATCTGTACACGGAAAACTGTAAGACACTGATGAAAGAAACCAAAGAAGACACAAATAAATGAAATGATATCCTGCATTCATGGATGGAAGAATTAACATCATTAAAATGTCCATACTACTCAAAATGATCTACAGATTCAATGCCATGCTCATCAAAATTCCAATGGCATTTTTCACAGACTTGCAAAAAAAAATCCTAAAATTTGTACAGAACCACAAAAGACCTTGAATAATCAAAGCAATCTTGAGAAAGACAAATAAAGTTAGAGGCACTACACTTTCTGACTTCAAGCTATGTTACAAAAGTATAGTAGTCAAAACAGTATGGTCCTGAGCAAGCCCTGATTGCCTAGCTATTAAAGTGTGGTACACTCTGCTTCGGCAGCCCAGGTTCAGTTCTCAGTGCCAGAACCACACCACTTGTCTGTCAATAGCCATGCTGTGGTGGTGGCTCATATAGCAGAACCAGAAGAACTCAGAACTATACACAACTATGTCCTGGGGCTTTAGGGGGTGGAAAAAGGAAGAAAAGTGGAGGAAGATCGGCAACAGATTTAGCTTAGAGCAAAACTTCCCCAGCAAAAACAAATAATAAAATAGAAGAAAGAAAGAAAAGAAAAAGAAAACGTCTAAAAACAAAAAACAAAAACAAAACAGTGTGGTACTCATATTAAAAACAGACACATAGACCAATGGAACAGAATAGAGAGCCTAGAAATAACCTACACACATACAGTCAAATAACCTTTGACAAAGGTGCCAAGAACACACAATGGGGAAAGGATAGTCTCTTCAATAAATAGTGTTGGGAAAACTGGATATCCAAATGCAAAAGAATAAATTTGCAACCCTATCTTACAACATTCACAAAATTTAACTTGAAATGGATTAAAGACTTAAATTTACAACCTGAAATGGTAAAACTCCTAGAAGAAAACAGAGGAAAAGCTCATTGACATTGGTTTTGGCAATGATTTTTTGGATATGACACCAAAAGCACAGGCATAAAAGCAAAAATAAACAAGTGGGACTATATCAAACTGAAAAACTTCTTAACAGCAAAGGAAACCATCAACAAAATGAAAAGGCAAACTATAGAATGGGAGAAAAGATTTGCAAACCATATATGAGATAAGGGATTAATATCCAAAATATATAAGAAGCTTACACAAACAACTCAATAGCAAAAATAATAACAATAATAATCTGATTAAAAAATGGGCAGAGGAACTGAACATTTTTCCAAAGAACACACACAAATGGCCAACCAGTGCTCAACATCACTAATCATCAGGGAACTGCAAACCCAAACCACAATGAGACATCACCTCACACCTGTTAGGATGGCTTTTATCAAAAACATAAGCGATCGCAAGTATTTTCAAGGATATGGAGAGAAGGGAACCCTTTGAAGAGGAGAGAATACTGACGGTGGGAACGTAAATTCGTGCAGTCACTATGGAAAACAGTATGGTGTTTCTCAAAACATTAAAAATAGAACTACCAAATGATCAAGCAATCCCACTTCTGGATATATATTTGAAGAAAATGAAATCAGTATCTCAAAGAGGTATTTGCACTCCTATGATCATTGCAGCATTATTCACAACAGCCAAGAAGTGGAGACAACATAAGTGTCTGTCAACAGATAAAGGGACAAAGAAAATGTGGTGTACACATATACAATGAAATATTATTCAGGCACAAAGAAGGAAATCCTGCCACTTGAGACAACATGGACAAACCTGGAGGGCAGGGCATTATGCTAAGTGAAATAGAAAGACAAATACTGTTATGGTATCATTCGTGTGCAGAATCTAAAAAAAAAGTTAAACTTATAGAAATAGAGAAGAATGATGGCTTCCAGGGGTGAGGGGGAGGGGTAGGGACAGGAATGGAGAGAGGTTGATCAAAGTATACAAACTTTCAGTTATAAGATGATTAAGTTCAGTTATAAGATGATTAAGTTCTGAGGATCTAATGTACAGGACGGTGACTATAGTTAATAATGCTATATTGTATACCTGAAATTTGTGAAGGAGTGTAAGTGTTCTCACCACACACACAAAAAAAGGTAACTATGTAAGGTAATAGATGTGTTAATTAACTTGTGGTACACGCTTCACAATGTATACATATTTCAAATCATCACATTATACACCTTAAATATACACATTTTTGTCAATTATACCTCAATAAAGCTGGGAACAAAAGTTTCTTCAGAAAAAAAGTTAGACAAATTTTAAAAATAGAAAATAAACATGTAATTGGATCAAAAGAGCTAAATATTAATTAACAGACATTAAAATGTCAGTTTGCCTTTGATTGGTCTTTACATTCAATATAACTCCAATCAAAATCTCAATAGTTTTTTTTTAAGTTTTGCTAAAATTTGGCAAGATGATTAAAAAATGTATAGGGTGTGAGAGTGATGTGGAGTGAGAAGGATTTGACAATGAATTGGAAAACCTCAGTCTTCCTCCTATGTATCCTTTTACTCTCACACTACCACCACACTCACAACACTTCTGGTTACCAAACGTGTGGTAGTTTTTCCAACACCAAGCAATTCTGCAACTCCAGCTGGTGTCCTACAATTTAACGTAATTCTGACATTATCTACCTGGAGGTAGCATCAGATCCCACAGGTTAAGGGCTCAGTCCCAGGAGAGTGCCCCCCACCTTAGATGCCAATTGCAAGTAGTAGGTCCCCGGGTTACCCACAGCTACTGTTCCACTTGGCTACACATCAGAGGTTTCCGTGATCTCCTCCCCAATGGATTTGATTATTTACTAGAACAGCTCACAGAACCCAGGGAAACACTTAGTTATATTTATTAGTTTATTAAAGGATATGATAAAGGACGAACAGCCAGATGGAGAGATACATAGGGTGATGTCTGGAAGGGTCCTGAGTGCAGGAGATTCTGTCCCTGTGGAGTCGATGTGGGTCACCCTCCTGGTATGTGGAGCTGTTCAGCAACCTGAAAGTTCTCCGAACCCCACACTATTGAGATTTCTATGGAAGCTTCCTCACATAGGCATGATCAACTATTAACTCCATTTCCTGGCCCTCTTCCCTCTCTAGAGAATGGGGAGTGGGGCTGAAAATTCCAAGCTTGGTCTCTCTAGGGTCCAGCTATCCAGGAGCTATCCAGGAGTCCACCCAGAGTCCCCTCATTAGAACAAAAGAAACTCCTATCACCTAGGAAATTTCAAGGGATTTAGGAGCCCTGTACCAGGAACCAGGGTCAGACCAAATATCAGAAAAAAAGATGCCCCTAGAGCTTTTATCACTCAGGAATTTACAAGGGTTTCAAGAGCCCTGTCTCAGAAACCAGGAGCAAAGACATACATATATATAAATATATATATATATATATATTATTTTACAAGAGTCGCTTGCTGGCTGCCTATAAAGATGGAAAAATTAGTTTTGTTTGGAACTAATAAACAAATTCAATAAGGTTGCAGGATACAAACTCAATATACAAAAATCAGTTGCATTTCTATACACTAATAATGAATTATCAGAAAGAGAAATTAAGAAGCAACTCCAGAGGAAGATGGGCATGGATGTTAGCTCAGGGCCAGTCTTCCTCAGCAAAAAGAGGAGGATTGGCAGCAGTTAGCTCAGGGCTAATCTTCCTCAAAAAAAAAAAAAAAAAAAAAAGAAGCAACTCCATTTATAAATGCATCAAAAAGAATAAAATACTCAGGAATAAATTTAACCAAAGAGGTGAATGATCTGTACACTGAAAACTATAACACATTAATGAAAGAAACTGAAGACGACACAAATAAATGGAAATATATCTTGTGTTCATGGATTGGAAGAATTAATATTGTTAAAATGTCCATACTACCTAAAACAATCTACAGATTCAATGCTATCCCTATCAAAATTCCAATAGCATTTTTCACAGAAATAGAACAATCCTAAAATTCGTACAGAACCACAAAAGATCTCGAAGAATGAAAGCAAACAAGAAAAAAGAATAAAACTGTAAGCGTCACACTTCCTGATTTCACACTATATTACAAAGCTATAGTAATCAAAACAGTATGGTATCGACATAAAAACAGATGTACAGACCAACAGAACAAAGATCCCAGAAATAAGCCCATGCATATATGGTCAATTAATTTACAATAAAGGAGCCAAGAATATACAACGGTGAAAGGACAGTCTCTTCAGTAAATGGTGGTGGGAAGACTGGACAGCCATGTGGAAAAGCATGAAATGAGACCCCTTATACCACTGTGATACTGTGATTTATAATAAGAAATATATATTTGGTCTTCAACCCCATTTCTGGCACAAAGCTCCTAAAACTCTTGGAATTTCCTAAGTGAATAGAGTGATAAATGTCTTTTGCTATGCTAATGAGGTGACTTTTGGACCTCATCTAAGGATGGAGGCTGGTTGCCAGGAGAACAAACCATATGATTAGAGGGTTGAACTTTCAGCCCCACCCCCTTGACCTCCAGGGAGGGGAGAGGTGGTGGAGGTTGAATCAATCACCAAAGGCCATGCCTATGTAATGAACCCTCCATAAAAACTTAAAAGGATGGGATTCGGAGCACTTCAAGTTGGTGAACACTGGAGATTCAGAGAGGGGCATGCTCAGAGGGCATGGAAGCTCTGAGCCCTTTCCCCACACCTTGCCCTATGCATCTCTTCCATCTGGCTGTTCCTGAGTTATATCCTTTAATAATAAACCAGTTATCTAGTAAGTAAAATGCTTCTCTGAGTTCTCTGAGCCGTTCCACCAAATGGAACCGAAAGAGGGGGTCACTGGAGCCACCTGTCTACAGACAGTCAGTAAGAAACACAGGTGATAACCTGGGTTTTTGACTGGCATCTGAAGTGGGGGTGTGTCTCAGGGGGCGCAGTCTTGTAGGACTGAGCCCTTAACCTGTGAGATCTGCTGCAAGCCCCAGACAGAGAGTATCAGAATTGAGTTGAACTGTATGACACTCAGCTGATGTCTGAGCATTGCTTGGTGTTGTGAGGGAAACTACCCCCATTGGAACTGGGTGCAGAATTATATTAACCATTCACAAATATTAACGCAAAATGGATCAAAAACTTAAATTTAAGACCTGAAACCATAAAACCATAAAACTCCTGGAAGAAAACACAGGGAGTAAGATTAACATTGGTCTTGGCAATGATTTTTTGGATTCGACATCAAAAGCAAAGGTAATAAAAGCAAAAATGAACAAGTGAGACTACTCAAATTAAAAAGCTTCTGCACAGCAAAGGAAACCATCAACAAAATGAAAAGCCAACCTACGCAATAGGAGAAAATATTTTCAAATCATCTATCTGATAAGAGGTTAATATCCAAAATATGTAAAGAACTCACACAACTCAATAGCAAGAAGCCAAACAATCCAATTTAAAAATGGGCAGAGGGGGCCAGCCCGGTGGCGCAGCAGTTAAGTTTGCATGTTCCGCTTCAGGGGCCCGGGCTTTGTCAGTTCAGATCCTGGGTGGGGACATGGCACTGCTTGACAAGCCATGCTGTGGTAGGTGTCCCACATATAAAGTAGAAGAAGACAGGCACAGATGTTAGCTCAGGGCCAGTCTTCATCAGCAAAAAGAGGAGGATTGGTGGCAGATGTTAGCTCAAGGCTAATCTTCCTAAAAAAAAAACAACAGACATTTTTCCAAAGAAAATTAAAAAATGGCTAACAGATACATGAAAAGGTGCTCAACATCACTAATCAACAGGGAAATGCAAATCAAAACCACAATGAGGGGGCCGGCCCTGTGGCTGAGTGGTTAAGTTCGCAAGTTCGAGCACTCTGCTTCAGCGGCCCAGGGTTTCACCAGTTCGGATCCTGGGCGCAGACATGGCACCGCTCATCAGGCCACACTGAGGCGGCATCCCACACAGCACAACCAGAGGCACTCACAAGTAGAATATGCAACTATGTACTGGGGGGCTTTGGGGAGAATTAAAAAAAAAAAAAAAGATTGGCAACAGTTGTTAGCGCTGGCGCCAATGTTTTAAAAAAAACCCACAATGAAATATCACCTCACACCCGTTAGAATGGCTATCATCAAAAAGACAAGAAATAACAAGTGTTGGCAAGGATGCAAAGAAAAGGGAACCCCCGTGCACTGTTAGTGAGAATGTAAAATGGTGCGGCCACTTATGGAAAACAGTATGGAGGTTCCTCAAAAAATTAAAAATACAACTACCATATGATCCAGTAATCCCACTTCTAGATATATATCCAAAGGAATGAAAACAGAACCTCCAAGAGATATTTCCACTCCCACGTTCATTGCAACAGCCAAGATACAGAAACAACCTAAGTGTCCATTAACAGATGAAGGGATAAAGATGTGGGGTATATATATACAATGTAATACTACTCAGCCTTTAGAAACAAGGAAACCTTTCCCTCTGGACAAGACGGACAGACCTTGAAGGTATTATGCTAACTGAAATAAACCAGACAAAGACAAATACTGCATAGTACCACCTATATGAGGAATCCGAAAAAAACAAAACAAAAGTCAAACATACAGAAACAGAAAGCAGAAAAGTGCTTCCCCGGGGCTGGGGGTGGGAGAAATAGGGGGAGGTTGGTAAAGGGTACAAACTTTCAGCTATAAGACGAACAAGCTCTGAGGATCTACTGTATAACATGGTGACTATAGTTGATAACACTGTATGGTATAAGTGAAATTTGCTAAGAGAGTAGAAATCAAACATTCTCACCCAAAAAAAAATTATATGGAAGAATTGGCAAGAAACTTCTGAAAAAATGAATATTATGAAGGAGAGACTAATAGGAGAACTAACAGTAAAGCTTTAGTAATGAAGGCAGTATAGTACTGACACATGAAAAGGCAAGTTTACAAATACCCTAACAGAAATCACAGAAATAGTGCCAAACATAGATAGAATTGTGATATATGACAGGTGACATGTCAAATCAGTGGGAAAAATTGATCTGGAATAAAAGGCAATACGGGAGAAAATGAAATTGAATTTATTTCCTGTCTCATACCAAATATACAAATAGAACAAAAAATTCTTTTTAACTCCAGAGTAAGTACTTAAATGTGAAAAGTAAAACTTTAAAATATATTTGAATACTTTTCTGATCTTGGGGTAAGGAAAGATTTATAAACAAGAGCATAATATAAAAGTCTAAAAACTGAACTGTATTAAAATTAAGAATTTGTTTATCAAACCCCACTTTAAAGAAAGTAAAGGACAAGCTACGTGCTGTGAGATGATATTCACAAAACATATATGATACACAATCTCTAAAGATGGCCACCATTAATTCCTTCCCTCCTAGTACATGCATGCCTCTCCACTCATCTCAAAATGCAGTCTATTTCTCCGCCTCTTGAATCTGAGGTCTTTGTGATTTCCATCCACCAAGAGACTGCTGTTAAAATAACTATGCCAGTTCCAGGCCCAGCCCCTAAGAGGTCTAACAGCTTTCACTTTCCCTCTTGAAATCAACAACTGTGTAAGAAGTCCAACCATGCTGAGAGAGCCATGCCCCAGGTTAGCCACCTGGAAAAGCTCTGAAGCACAAGATGGAAGTGAAGACTTTTTGCACCTTCCAGTCCAGCCCAGCTGTCAAATGAATGCAGTCAAATGAGTGACCCAGCGCAACAAGGAGAAACAAAAACACCCAGCTCAGCCCAGAATCAAGAGAAACAATAAATCATTCTTGATTTAAGCCACTAAAATTTAGAGTGGTTTGTTACACAGCAATAGAAAACTGAAATAACTTTAACATATACATCACAAGGGTTAGTCTCAAGAATATAAAAAGAATTCCACAGAGTAAATCCATAAGAAAAGGACAAAAACAACTACACAGATAGGTAAATGACACATACAGGCATTTCAGAGAAGAAAAAATAAACCTAAGAAGAGATGTTCAACATCATTAGTAATCAGGACCATGCAAATTAAGATCACAAATTAACCACCCTATACTTCAACCGGCAAAAAGTTAAGAAGTCTGACAATATCAAGCAAAGAGTATGTATATCAATAATATCCCTTATGCATTTCTGGTAGGAGGGTATAATCACTCCAGAAAACAGTATGGCATCATCTTGCAAAAGTAAACATTAGCATACCATACAACTCAACAATTCCATTCTCAGATACCTACATACACAAAAAAAGTTTCCACATGTGCAAAAGAAGACACACACAAGATCTTCCACAGTAGCACTGTGAATAATGTCTAAAAGCTGGACACATCACTAAAAGCTCAACACTAAGAGAATAAATAAATTATGATCTAGTCATACAATGGAATATTACACTGTGGTGAAAAAACAAGATTAACTTTAGTAAAATATCACTGAAGTATAAGAGGAATTATTGGAAAACTCATTCAGAATATTAATCTTTTCTGTAAACTTGAAAAACAAGCTAAAAATGTATTGTGTAGACATACATATGTGTGATAAAAACTGTTTTTAAATACGGCAAGATTAAACACAAAATTTAGGAGGAGGGATAGGAGGCAAAGAGATGAAATAGCAAGAGGTTCATAGACAAAAATTATTTCTCAACATTCTAACTCTTGCCTTCTGTGGCAGATTTACAGGTGTTTATTTTATTATTTGAACATATAATTTATTAGTTTTAAAAGGTCGACCCAAGGATCAATGCTGACAGGGTGTAGGTAAAAAGGAGTATAATTAATACAATCTGGTGCCTCTGAGAGTCCTACCCACTCTGTCTGAAAGGTGGCCAAAAGTTTATTGATTTCCTGGTTTGTCAGACAATAGATGCCAGAAGACAAATGGATTAATATCTTCAAAATGCTGAGAAAAAAAATAACTGCCCGTCAAGAATTTTAGAGTAAGTTATAGTGTCATTCAATATGTAGGAAGACTGAGATTATCATCCATAGACCCTTACTTACAGAACAAATACGGATGTACTTTAGCACGAAGAAAAGTGACCCAGAGATGAGGTGTGAAGTAGTATACTACTACTAACAATCTAGGCTTATATAACGTGGTAGACTGAACAATGGCCTCCCCAAAGATGTCCACATACCAAACCCCAGAACTTGTAACCATGTCACCTTACATGGTAAAAGGGATGTTGAAACGCACCTAGATTAAGGATCTCAAAATGAAGGGATTATCGTGGATTATCTGATCAGCCCAATGTAATCACGAGGATCCACATAAGAGGGAGACAGGAAAATCAGAGTCAGAGAGAGATGACATAAGGATGGAAGCAGAGATCAGGAGAGAAGATGAAACACTGCTGGCTTTGAAGATAGGACAAGGGGCCCCCAGCCAAGGAATGAAGGCAACCTCTGGGAGGTGGAACAGGTACGGAAATGGATTCTCCCTGGAGCCTCCAAAAGGAATGCAGTGCACACATTTTAGACTTTTGACCTCCAGAACAGTAAGATGATAATTTTGTGTTGCTTTAAGCCACTATATTTGTGGTAATTCGAGATATTTTAACACACATCTCAATGATTTATAGATCAAATGAACAAAAAATGTAGGAAACACAGTAGTCACCCCTTATCCTCAGCTTCGCTTTCTGTGGTTTCAGTTAGCCACGGTGAACCATGGTCCAAAAATATTAAATGGAGAATTCCAGAAATAAACAATTCATAAGTTTTAAATTGCACACTGTTTGAGTAGTGTGATGAAATCTCATGCAGTCCCTCCTGGGCCATGAGTCATCCCTTTACCCAGCGGATCCATGCCATATACACTACCTGCCCATGAGTCACTTAGTAGCCATCTCAGTTATCAGATGGACTGTCACGGTAATTGCTTAGCTTGTGTTCAAGTCACCCTATTTTACTTAATAATGGCCCCAAAGTGCTTGCAGTAGTGATGCTGGCAATTCAAATATGCCAAAGAAAAGCGATAAAGTGTTTCCTTTTAAGTGAAAAGGTGAAAGTTCCTGACTTAAGGGAAAAAAAAATCGTAGGCTGACGTTGCTAAAATCTACGGTAACTTTTTTTTTTAAGATTTTATTTTTCCTTTTTCTCCCCAAAGCCCCCCAGTATATAGTTGTATATTTTTTCTTAGTTGTGGGTCCTTCTAGTTGTGGCATGTGGGATGCCACCTCAGCATGGCCTGATGATGGGTGCCACATTCACACCCAGGATCCAAACCAGCGAAACCCTGGGCTGCAGAAGCGGAGCGCAAGAACTTAACCACTCAGCCACGGGGCTGGTCTTTCGTTACAGCATATTGTTCTGTTCTATTTTACTGTTCTATTTTATTACTATCTACTATTATACTGTTCTTTTTTTTTATTAGTTACTGTCGTTAGTCTCTTACTGTGCCTAATTTATACATCAAACTGTATCACCGGTACGTATGTATAAGAAAGAACAGTAAATACAGAGTTTGGTACTACACCAGGCTTAAGGCATCCACTGGGAGTCTTGGAACATGTTGCCTGCAGATAAGGGGAACCGCTGTATATACATTTGACCCTCACAATTATTGGCTTGACCTAATAGATACATATAGAACCCTGTACCTAATAAACAATTTACTTTCTTCTCAAATCACATAAGACATTTATAAAAATTTACCACACCCCAGGTAACAAAAGACTTAACAAATCCCAAAGAATCAATATTATGCAGACCACATTTTCCAACAGAGTGTAAAGAAATTATAAGTCAACCATAAAAATACACTTTTAAAAACTCTCTCTGTTTGGAGACTTGAAATAGCACACCTAAATACACGACTGATTAAAAAGAAAATAAAAATGGAAACTACTCTCTAGACAGAACCATTCAACGACTAAAACATCACATGTTCAAACTTGGTGGATGTAGTTACAGAATACTTAGAAATTAAAATTTAGAAGTAAGAGTATTAAACGTGTTTAGTATTTTAAAGGTTAAAAATAAATGTGTTATAAAGAAGCTAGAAAATGAACAACAAGCTCAAAGGAAGAAAAATTAACATAATAGAAAACAAACAAGAATCAGGATCAATAAAACTAAAAGCTGATGAAGGAAAAAAAAAGAAACAGTATTCAAAAGGCTCTCCCTTACCCACAAGAAGTAAAAGACACAGGCCAAAAGAGTTCCACAGGTGAGCTTTACCAAACATGCAAAGAAGAGAAAATCCTTGAAATACGCCAACTCTTTCAGAAAGAAAAGGAAAGCTACTGAACTCAACTCATTTCCTGAAACTAAATTAGCAATGATTCCCAAACCAGACAAGAGCAAGTACATGCACCAAAAAAATTACAATTATGAACATAAATGCAAACATCCTAAATAAAACAGCAAATCAAATCCAACAACGTGTGTTTGATATACGTATGTGAGACAGACAGATGACAGATTGATAGACAGGGAGTCTCTTAGCGGACCTTGTCCTATGAACGCAAGTACAATACACATGAATGTTATGAATATAACTCAATACATTACTACAAAAGTTACATCTACGCTAAATCACATAAATACTTATCTATATTTGTGTTGTGCGCATACATACATCTGTACGCATACATTACACAATAAATGGTAGGAAAGTTTTTCAGAGTTCCTTACTCACTCATGATTGAAAAAACAAAAAAACAAAAACCCCAAACTCTCCGTACTCTAGGGACAGAAGAGACCCTCGCCCGATGCGGAGCAGCGACCGCCCGCCGCCTGGGAAGGGAGCTCCCCGAGGGCGGGGACGTCCCTCTGACTCAGGCCTGGGGCTCGGCCAACACCTGCCGCGGGACCCCCGAAGGCGGGATTGGGGGCATTCCCAGGCAAGCTGGGGACCGACAGCGCCCTCCCCCTCCGCTCAGCCCCAAAGGCCGGCAGCGGACCCGCCCTCCCGGGCCGTCCCCGCCGGGCTCGCAGACGACGCGACGGCCGGGTGACGACGGTCCCCGCCGCCCTTACCCGCAGCGCTGAGGCCCGACGGCCGCCTCGGCTCTCGTTTGGGAGGAGCGGCGAAGGGCCGGCCCGCACACGCCGAGGAGCGCCAGCGAGGGCGACCCAGAGGGACGGGAGGGACAGCCCCGCCGCGCCGAGTCCAAGCCCTCCTCGCCGTAACCGCCCCACCAGCCGCGGTCTGCACCTCACGAGCAACTCGCGATGGCCTTCGAGTCGCGAGGCCGGAGCAGCACCGGCTGGGGGCGGGGCCCAGGCCCGCGCAAGGCAGGCTGGGGGCGTGGGGCGGGGCAAGGCTTGAGCCCAGAGACTGCGAGGTGGCACGTGGTGCAGTCGAGATTCTTACCCCAGCGAGACTGCAAGCCCGAAGGGCGACGTGGCACTGACCGTGCCTGCACGGGGGTATGGGGATGCGGACACGATGCGGCCTGGAAATGTGCGCTAAATGCAAAGCAGAAATATCGCACACGTTGAAGGCCTCCGTCTCACCCATCTACCGCCTGCATGCCTGTCTGGGTGTGGTCTGAGGGCGGGAGAAAAGAGGGACCTTGCAGAACAGGTGACTCTGGGGACCTTTGAGAGGAGTGACATACATTTAAGATTTTCACAATTTGTGAGCATAAACTTGTTTAAAAGCCTCAGTTATTAGTAAAAGATTATATATGGAAATGTAATCAAATGTGTCTAAAAGATATAGGAATCCTAAGAAATTATATATATGTGTGTGTGTATGAAAATACCTCGTTTCTTTTTAAAGTCATAAAAAATTTAATAAGTGAATATCCTATATTTCATTCACTCAACTATCTATTGAGTACTTGTGTGCCAGGCACTGATCTAGGCAGACAAGAGGCATGAGTCCTTTTTTTTAATATTTCTTGGTAAGGGCCACCAAAGAGAAACAATACAGAAATTTGTTGGGGTCTACTATGTCTAAGACTGTGTTTAATTTAAAAAGAATGAACTTCCCACTTATTAATATTAATAAGCTTGAATATATAATCATTCAGCATGTCAATAAAATCTGAGTATGAATTCAAGTCTTTGAGAAGCTGTTTGTGAGGAGAGTTTGAGTGTTGAGGGTGAGGAAACATATCACTTTAAAAAGGAAAATCGTTTTGGAAATAACGTTGCCTTATGTGCCAATAATCATCTCTTTTTGATAACATTGGCCAAAAAGTCGAGAGTCATATTCAATAAAATATTGTTACCTGGCCCACCAGCCCATAAAACGTTAACCACAACCCTGCTCAGAACAAGCCCGACACGTTCTCTTTAGCTGACAGGAAACCGCAAAGTGGAGGGAGGAGATGGCTGCGACATGTAGTCAAAACCAACTAAAACTGGCTGAAGGAAACATGGCTGTCTGACTTGACCTGACATAGACCTGGCAGCTCATTGTATGCTCGTTGTAATACATTACCACGCTACATAACACACTCACAGTCAAGACAGTTTACAACTGCCATGGCAATGAAGGAAACATGGCTGTCTGACTTGACCTGACATAGACCCGGCAGCTCATTGTATGCTCGTTGTAATACATTACCACGCTACATAACACACTCACGTCAGGACAGTTTACAGCTGCCATGGCAATGGCTGGATATAACCAAATGAGAAAAGAAAAGAGGTGGCACCCTTGTTCCCAGGAAAAGCCTGCCCAATTCCCAGAAGAACTGTGAATGTTCCTCCCCTTCGCTACCTTGACCCCTTATAATAGCTGCTTAATTGCCCCAAGAGCTGAGAAGTTGATCTGAGAACATAGTTCCCGCTTCTCCATTCTTGGCCATTGAAAAAAAGCTTGCGCTGTTGAACGCTCAGCTTTGATTTCATTCCGAATTCACAACACTGAACAGAAGAGGGCCCTCTGAGGAAGAAAGGGCAGACTGTGGGTTTGAGACCCACCAGCCCTGGCTCTTCCTCAGGTCTCCTCTGATTGCAGGTTAAGTCCCACTGGGGGAAGCAAAATTGGTAACAATATCAGTCAACAAACTGTCTAAAAAGTAAGATAAACAAAAAAGAAGCTATGAGGCCATCGTTTCCTCCAGTCTTCCTTGTCTCAAGAAATCACACCTCCACAGTGAAGTCTTCCTTGATGCTCCCCTCCCTTACTCTCTACTCAAATTCAATTTATCACCAACTCCTCAGATTCTACCCACAAATTATGTTTAGGCTGTCACTTTGCTCCATCTCTACCATTTCAGCTGGAGACAAAGCAACAGTCTTCAAACCAGGGTACAGTAGTACCTACCCCCTGGAGGAAGCACAGACTTTCAGAGGTGTGAAGGCAGTGATGGTTATAGAGGAATCCATTTGTAGATCCAGATCTTCAGATAGACCCTTGGCTAACATCATGAAGATTTGCCTTTCCTAGCCCCTCTTTCAAAATCTCCTTCCACCCATTCTACGAGTGTCAATCTAAATAAAGAGGTAAACTGAGACAAGCTCAAACAGATGAGTTTATTTAGGAAGAACAAAGGAACTGCAATCTGGGAAACGCAAACTGGAGCCAGCTACAGGCTAGTCCAAAGAGACAAAAGGAGGGTCAGCTCTTACTAAGTTTTAGGGGGAAATTGGAGAGGGTTGTCTTGAACAAAAGTTCATTGGGGAAGAGCAGGAGTTCGAGGTTGTGGCGGTTTCTCGCTGGCTGCAGGCGGTGGTTAGAGCGCTGTTGCTGGGGCGGGGAGAGGGGAGGGGTCTGCCTCTTTTTCTTAAAAGTGGGAGATGAAATTCTCGTGTGATTAATGCCCTCCCTTTTCAAAATAATTTTTATCTTCCTTCTTCCTGCTGGTTACGCAGGCTGCGATGAGTGGGACGTGAGTGAGAGCTTTCTCTTCAGGGCTTCCCGATTCCATTTTAAATGAGGTATCCTTTATTTTCACACAAGAGAAAGATGAGCCCTCTCCCATTTGGAATTCCACCAGGGTGCGTCCCAGGGGTAAAACCCTGCAAGAAGACCAAAGAGCCAATGCAAAAAGAAATTGGATGGGCACCTCTTTTACTGATTATTTAAAGCGTCTGTAAACACATCGTAGGCCTTCCCATTTTTCTGTCTTTATCCTTGTTAAGAGTGAGGAGTGGTGCTAGAAATGGCCGCTATTGAGATGTCTTGAAATCGGATTACTGTACGATGTGGGCAGTGGATTGATGAGGGCTTTCTTTTAATGGACTCATCTCTTCCGTACCCCTACCAGCATCAATTCTTTGCTCTTATTGGAGAGTCCAATGAATGCAAAACAGAAAAGATCAGTAAAAACATTAATTACTAAATAGGGCTTTTTTCATGTATCAAAATGTAAGCAATATTTTTCAGCTGTTCATAATACTCATCTCTATCAGATTTCGTTAGCTAGAAATAAAAGCACCTTCAAACAGTGAAGCTGCACTGGTTAGTGACACTAATTCTTTTTTTTCTTTTTTTCCTCTTTTTGCTTGGGGAAGATTGTCACTGAGCTAACATCTTGTGCCAGTTGTCCTGTATTTTATGTGCGATGCCACTGCAGTGTGGCTTGACAAGCGATGCTAAGTCTGAGCCCAGGATCCAAACCTGCAAACCCCAGGTCACTGAAGCAGAGCATTCAGACTTAACCACTACGCCACCAGGCCGGCCTCCTGACACTAACTCTTTAAAATGTAACTAGAATATTTTCTAGACCACCAGATTCTTCAAAACACACAGTGGATAAAACTTGAGAACTAAAATGTTAAGTGATCTCTGTTAAATTCATTCTGTTTTACAATAAGTTAAAAATGTATTTTATCTAATTACATCATGAACTATATATTTCCAATTACATCCAATCTTATTTTATTTCATAATTTGTGTAATATTCTTCATCTACTATCAAAAAAATTTCTTTCTAGATGCTGGACCAAATAGATTATTTATCTTCATATACTTTTCTCTCTCATTAAATACATAGAAATATTTTGATTATGCTGTATATGACATTAATAGTTATTTCTGAAGTAGTCTCTATGATTCTTACTTTATAGCGGAAAGCTGATGACTAGTTTTCAATAACAAAGAAATATCATGTTTTAATTACCCTCCTTCCTTCATAATTTCTATTTTAAGTACATATTACATTGCATTATTACAGTTTAAGTAATGAGAAATGGTATGTAGGTTTATTCTTACTTATATAACTTATTAAAGTGGATAAATTATGTCTCCATTATTTAATTTTGACTTGATTGGATTTATTAATCCATTTTTAAAAATGCATTCATAATATCTTTTCCAGTGCTTTCTGTAATAGTTTTTGAAATGTTTATTAGTGAATTTATTTGAATTGAAAAGTGAAGTCAGATTTTATGATCGCAAGTCAGTCTGGTTTGGCTAATTGATTTGGCAATGCTAATTATACAGCAGACTTTCTTCGTAAATTCAATGCGGTAACTCCACAAATTCATGGTTTTGACAAAAAAATATTATTGAAAGATATGAAAATAGTGAGAGTCTTCAAAATTTTATTGGCAAAAGAGTATAAAAATTTTTTTTAATTCTCCTCTTTTGCTAACTCAGAACATTGGGTTAAATGAGACACCTGTTAGTGAAAAAGAATAACAGTATAATTAAGTTATTTGATAAAAATCTTGGTGATATTTGGGGGAAAATACTTCTCTAAAATTTAGAAAATGAATGATCCTAATGACTAGGTCATCACCACCACCCACCCCCCCCCCCCCCCCCGCCCCAGAACTCCATCCTTTGCTGCACTGCTCCCCGAGGAGCAGAGAGTCCTCAGGGCCAGCCTGTGCCCTGCTCTTCTAGACTGGCCGGAATAAGTGGACTCTTTTCCTGCCACACTCCTGCGTAGAACTCCAAGGAGCCTGAGAATTTTCAATTTAAATCTAGCCTTCCATGTCATTATGAAAGTACATATAGATATATATGGATAGATAATCAATAGAATATTTTATTTAACAATGTATTAACTTGATTTACAGTCAGTCCTCATTATTCATGGATTTCATATTTGCAAGTTTACCTACTCCCTAAAATTTATTTGTAGCCCCCAAATCCATACTTGTGGTGCTCTTGTGGTCATTCGTGGACATGCACAGAGTGGTGAAAAATTTGAGTCGCTCAACAAGCTCCTTCCCAGCTGAAATTGAACAAGGCAACTCTCTGCCTTCTTGTTTCAGCTCTCATACTATAAACAAGTAGACTTTCATGCTATGTTTAGTGCCATGTTTTTCCCATTTTTATGTTTCTGTTGGTGATTTTGCCATTTAAAATGGTCCCCAAAGGTAGTGCTGAAACGTTGTCTAGTGTTCTAACTGCAAGAGGCTGTGATGTGCCTTTCATAGATAATCAGTGTGTTCAATAAGCTTCGTTCAAGGCATAGGTCATAGTGCTCTCGGCTGGGAGTTCAATGTTAATGAATCAAAACATGTATTCAATAAGGTATCTTTAGACAGAAACACATAAAACAATGTTATGTGTTGATCAGTTGATGAAAATGTTGTGATCAGAGGTTCGCAGGAACCTAACCCTGCATTTCCTTTAGGAGCAATGGTTCAGTATTTGCTAAATCAGTTCTCACAGTGGCTTTATAGAACATGACAACTGCAAATAGTGAGAATCAACTGTCTATTTTTGCACAGTGTCTGGCCTCCTTTGATTCCCTTGCCCCAGCCCTGCAAATGTGAGGGCCTCTAGGGTTATACATCAATCTTTTCCAATTTGTTGCTTTCAAAAAATTGAAAGAAGACCTAATGGGATTGTTAGCTGACAGATTATAAAAAATAATTTTTATGATAAACTACTATTTGGATAAATTACTATTTTTGTAACTCAGGGGTTCAAAGAATTACTACAACAAAACTCTTTTCATTCTTACCTGCTCTATTTCTATGAACATGGTGGTTACCTCTTCCATCTATAAAAATGAAAAATAGGACCAGAATTGTTGCTGAACCCTGTCTCATCCCATCAATAATTCCTATAAATTGTAATTAACCATGGAGACATGAGGTACTTGGGAAAAAAAGTACTCCATTTATCTCCTTAAAAGTTGGTTTCCAAAACAATTTTATTTTGTTTAATAATTATTTATAAACGTCTCTATTGGATTTGTGTTGTTTTCATCAATTGTATACTAGTAATAATTGTAATTACTCAATCTATATTGAATTTAGAGCTTTTTGGTAATTTGTATGCATATATTGGTTGTAGATGTATATAATAGGTGAATCAGGAAAAGATTCTCAAGCATAAGAATATAATAAATTAGGGTAGAATTTTGTAAGGAATTTGGAATGGAATTGGAAGAGAAAGAGGAATGATATAAAATTCCTACTGTTAAAGAAGAGCTAGTTCCTGGAATTTTTAAATGGATAATGGTGGGTATCATACCATTACAGTTTTTAGATCCCCACTGAACACATTTATAATAGAGTGTAACAAATTTTATTTTAAGATTTTATTTTTTTTCCTTTTTCTCCCCAAAGCCCCCCGGTACATAGTTGTATATTCTTCGTTGTGGGTCCTTCTAGTTGTGGCATGTGGGACGCTGCCTCAGCGTGGTCTGATGAGCAGTGCCATGTCCGCTCCCAGGATTCGAACCAACGAAACACTGGGCCGCCTGCAGCGGAGCACGCGAACTTAACCACTACGCCACGGGGCCAGCCCCAACCAATTTTATTTTAAACTGTCAATATTTAGAATATAGCTATATCTTTTGTAATTGTTAAACATGAAAAATGTAAATGTTATCTTCAAAATATATGAAGGGACATGTCATTTTTCCAATAATTTTGGGAATGCATGAGACAAAAAGTTGGAAGACCACTGGGCCGAGGTACCGCCATTCCTTGTCTTGGTCTGCTGAAACGTCCTTATGACTTGTCTGTGTCCACCTTTGCCCTCCTCCTGTTCATTCTACCCGTAATTCCAGAGTGCCCTTTATGAAATGTAAATAAAGTCATGTCCCTCTGCTTACCAACCTTTGAGTGCTTTCCATTTTACTTAAGCTGTCTTAGGTGAGACCCACAATCCTGGGAGTGCCCTAAGCCCAGTATCGCCAGATCCCAGCCTGTCTCTCCGGCATTGTCTCATTCCACTCTCCCGCTCTCAATTAACCACAGTGACTTTCTTTAGGCTTCTGACACGGGAAGCTCTTTGCTGCCTCAGCATCTGTGCGTATTGTTCCCTCTGCCTGAAATTCTCTTTCCCTTAGCCTTCCCCTCTTTAACTTCAACTCACCCTTCAGGAAACAACTAAAATGTCACTTCCTTAAAGAAGACTTCCTTGGTGCCCCAAGCTAAAACTAGGTCACTTGGCAAATTCTCTCATAACACCCTGCAATTTTTGGTGCTCATCACAGTTATAATTACATATTTATTGGTATAATTTTTAGTTTAATGTTTGTCACCCTCACTAGACTATGCTCTGTGAGAGCTTGTTCTCTGTTTTATTCAGCATTGTCTCATCAGCACAGCGCCTAACACATAGTGAGTTCTCAACAAATATTTATTAAAGAAACAAAATAAAACTGCTAAATAAATCAGCGTTTTTTCTTACAAAGATCTCAGGACCCATGTAGGTCTCATATTTTTCTTCCACTTTCTAGCTCTAATTTTTGGGACTGAAATACATCTATTTTTGAAAAGCTCACCCTAGTCTTCTTTGTCAATTCCCACTCCCCTGCACTCTGAAAACACACCTTACAGTTCACCTTTTTGGCCAAATCCACAGCAGTGACACAGCCTGAGTATGTTTGTGTGTACGCCCATTTGAATTGTTTTATAGATGTTAACTCTTTCACACATCGTTATTGAGGATCTTTTCAATAGAGTGCTTGTCAAATTACTTTGTAATTTATCAGATGCAATATGAGCACTTTCATGTGCTCAGGTAGAAAGGCCCTGGATTGAGACGCCATTCTCTGTAACTTGAGTTATTTGCTCCAACATTAAATCTGTGTTTTCAGAGCTGAAAGATGTCTTAAAGCTCATCTGGTTTTTCCTTTCCATTTTTCAAATGAGAGTGATTTTACATTGTTAGATTCCACAAATAATTTTCATTTTACTTTCCTAAATGAAAATTAACTAATATTAAAATTATTTCCCCAGAAGAAATAATCTTCAAATCATGAGCTTAAGAGTTAAAAATATTGCTCTACTCCTTTACATACTTACTTCTGGCTCATTTGCCACTTAAAAAAATGTATTACGAACTAAAATTCAGTTATTTTAGGTTATCTAAATACCCACATTGCTAAAAAACCTAAGGGGCACCAAAAAGTCTGCTTTTAACTGACTAATCTATTCTTGGTTAATCCTAATTTGAATTTCAAACAAATGTGAGTGATGACTAATCTTTGATTTTTTTTTTCTAATCATAATTGCTTAAATCCAAATTTAGAATGAAGCTCACTGACAGGTTTCGTGTAAAATAGTCCGACTGGCTAAGTGGGGCCAGTGTTCCAGCAAAGACGGAGGTCTCATTCTGGACCTCTCAACTGTTCACCTTCATTATGCTCAGGAGATTGGTTTATTTTCTGGCTGATGCTTCAGTGCCAACGGGGTCTTCCTTCTATAAATGCTACTGTAGCCCCTTAGAGGCAAAAATATCACTCAAAAACATTACTCTTTTTTTCTACTTTAAGAAAACTACTAGATACTTTAATTCAGTAACAAAAAGTGAACTTCTGGGAATTTATTCACTCATTTTCTTTTTTTGACAAGCAAGACTTCTGGATTCCTTGAATATATAGAAAAGAATTAAATTTTATAAAGCAACTTACTATGTAAGCAAATTCAAATAGTACTTTTAAATGTAAATTGCATAAACGGGTAAAGAAAAACTCATTCACATGATATTATTTGGATTTTTAGCAAGACATTTGGTAAAGGTTCTCATGATGCCCTGTGGACACAATGGTGATATCATGCTTAGAGGGGGTTGCAATTAGTAGGAAAAGGTTTCTAACATCGTGTTGCTAGGCTCTCCTTGACCCAATCGCATTCAAAGTTTTTTTAAAGACTTAGACATTGACATTTATGGCATGCTGATTTAGGTATATACGACATAAGACTGGAACGGGGTACATAACATGACTGAGCCAGGATCCAAGAGAACCTCAGTAAACTAGAACAACAGACCAAGTCCACCATGATCCAATTTCACCAGACTGTATAGAAAATATATTTGGGTCTAAAAAAGCTAACTTTGCCAAAACACCAGGGAGTAGATGTGTTTAACAATAGTAATCATAGGGCCAGCCCCGGTGGCCTCATAGTTAAGTTTGACAGGCTCTGGCGACCCAGGTTCAGTTCCCAGGCACAGACCTACACCACTCATCTGTCACTGGCCATGCTGTGGTGACTCACATACAAAAAGAGGAAGATTGGCAATGGATGTTAGCTCAGGGCGAATCTTCCTCAGCAAAAATAAATAAATAGATAAATTTAAAAAACAACAACAACAAAAAAAAGCTTTTAAGTTCTGTGTCAGTGAGCAATGTATCATCTCTCAGCTCTGAATCACCTTTTCAGTATATGTTCTGTGATAAACAATGGAATTCCTTTGAGTAGTTCTCTTTTAAAGTGAACACAGTGTTCACCTTTCTCAGTAGGGAGCACTAAAGAAACATGGTCAGAGCAAGAAGATCTCCTGCCCTTTCCTGCAGAAACTGTGGTGAGCAGTACAGGTGTGCGTTCATTAGGCTGAGCCCGCCCCCGCCACAGGTCCCTCTGTGACCTTGCAGCCTTGGCCTGGCAGTAGCCTTTCCACAGCCCTCTCAACACGGAAACCATGGACCCCCACAGCCCATGTGCTCTGAAGGGCTCCTATCCCTGCAGATGCCCACACTCCCACTGCATGCCCACGCCACTGGCTGCTGATTACCAGCTCGCCTTCCAGAGCGTGGCCTTTTGCTTGCCCTGGAGCTCCAGTTTGGCCAAACCCGTGAATTTCTCTGCTCCTCAGTGGGCTGAACCACTTCTGCCCCAGTGGAAGTCTGTCCTTCCTGACTCCCTCAGCCCTAGGGAAGCATATAGTGTTTCCTTATATCATATGGTTACACTTTTATCATAGTTAATACATTTTGACATTAAACTTCCCCAGTTTAGCCTACTGTGTGGTTTCTGTCTCCTGTCTGGACCCAGACTTCTACAAAGTACTTTACATGAATTAACTCATTTCCTTCCCGTACCAACTCTACAAGGTGAATACAATTATTAACCTCATTGTTCAGATGAAAAAATTGTGTGAGATTAGGTAACTCACACAACAACTGAGTCTTTACTTTCAACGTTTTTCAAATCTAAAAACTTGAATAGCATGCTCTAAGAAAATATTTTACATAGGATGTAGAGGAAAATTTTGGAAAATTTCTCATGGAATCAAGAAAATATAGCCTTTTCAAAATAGGAAGAATGAGTCATAAAAAGTGAGCCATTGGCAATAGAGGCAGTAAAGAACAAAATTAATACTGCAGAAAATTGAGTAAGTGATGTGGCAGTCTAGCCAAAACAGCTCTCCAAGATTGCAGAGGAAAAAGAGGTGAAAATAATGAGAGAGAACATGATAGAAATTCAGGTCAAAGAAGTAAAGGAAAACCTACAAAATTTAGGTCTTCCCAGAGAAATAACTAGAACAATGGGGTGGCAAGTGCTCAGCAGAGATTCCAAGAAGAAATTGAAACTCATCTATCACTCATTGGGGAAAGTTTTAGAATTATTATTATATGATCTCCAAGCTTCCATAGCACTTTCTGTGCCCTGCAGCATTTGCCATATTTTGTCTTGAATATGGTAAGAGTGCTAGAATTCCACTGAGAAAACTGTGTTTCAAATCCAGAGCCTTCCACTGACTATCTGTATAACATTAACAAGTCTCAACTCCTGGGTCTCAGTTTCGTATCTACCTTATAATATACCTTCTATCTACCTAAAGTAGTTTCTCTACCTTAAAAGGTTATTGGGAGATGCAAATAAGAACCTATGTGGGAATATCAAGAAAATGATCCCTGAACCTGAGTCTTTATATCCCTTTGTGAACCTAAATACTTAAGGACAAAAATCACATCTATTTCCTTTGAGTCTCCTGCAGTACCTAGCAAATATAGGCACTCTATAAATATTTATTGAGCATGTTTAATTTAAAACAAAGGCCAGGATAATGATATCTAAATCTATCCAATTGTCCCAAAAGGAACAATAAGTTCCATACAGGCCAGAAAAATATAGATGAATAGAATTGATTGTGTTTGTAAACAGAAACAAAATTCACTTATCATTGCTATTTGTTTTAAGTTCAGTGTTTACAAAAGACAATGAATGAATATTAAGCCATTTTAGTATGGATAGTAAATTGTGATAATTTTTTCCATTCTGTGTTACAGCTGAAACACTTTAGTTCAGTATACTGTAATTTACTACTAAACTGTAATGCAGAAAATGGTAATTTGTAACAGTTTGTTTTCACAAAGAAGAAATTGATTCAAAATGACAGAAGAAAATTACAGCAATCTACATAACCATCCAAAGCAGTACTTTCTAAGCATATAAGATGACTAGTATAGTCTGTAGAAATACACAATAATTTAGATTCACAAATATGTCAGCTTTAATCAAGAACCTTAAATTCCTAGATGTAAATCAAGTTATAAAAGTCAGTATCCATGTAGTGAGAAACCTAATGACTTCTCTAAGCCAGCTGTGGAAATAATCGGTTTGAACCATGTTAAAAACCAATATTGTCCAAACATTTTCTCAGACTCTTGTCTTGTTTGGTAGCAGAGATCATCCCCAGAGAATTCACCCAAGTCCAGAGTGTCCCCAAAGTTTGAGTTAGTAGTCACCTGTGTAGAGATGTTATGTCTCTCAAGTCACCAGACAGATTCTACTGTGAATTGAATTCATGGACAGTTCCCAGATTGACCTGCTCAACCACGAATGTTTCAGACTTGGAGATTAAGTCTGGTGAAAGCCTTTTGGCAAGCTAAACCCTGGGAGCCATCCCAAGGTTTGCATTTCTTACTACCCAATAGGGCTGATCTCTATTCTCCAGTTTTGTAACTCCTGCACTGATTTTACACTGGATTCAATGTTTAGGGCTCATGTGATGCTCAAATCCATCTAGATTAGTGTTTCTTTCTCTGCTTCCGCACAATTCATTTACACAATTTAGTCCCATTAGGAGCATATATCTTTCTTGGCAGTAGACAAATATTCAAATTTAAAAGAACCAAGAGAAAGAGTAGAATTGGAAAAAGTCCCTTCTCCCAGACTCGTCGCACACACCTTGCCTTAGAGAATTTCTGATTTAGATGGTTTCTACTCTCTGATCTATGCTCTCTGTTTTAGCTAAAATAATCAGTTTGCCACCCCAGTAGAAAGAGGTAGGCAGGAATCTATGTGACTTGAGTTTGTGGAAAACCCTACAGTAGTCTATTTCCAATTAGAGATAATTTCCTCCCCACCTGATTCATTTATGTTGCTTAATTTTCTCTTCTTCGAACCAGTGTTGCCAATTTGCATCAAATTGCTTAAGATAGCAGATTAACCTTCTTGCTTTCCACAACTTTCACAGCCTAGTCCCTGACTGTAACTTACTGAGAATTCTCACTTTGACTCTCTTTCCCTGTAAGGAGATCAGAAGTGAATTTTCAAAGGACATATATGATTAAACTTGAATTATGCATTACTTTATCTGATTACAATCCTCTCTGGCAGCTAAGTGATTTTGATTATGGGTGTGGGCGTGTGTGCATGGAGCAGGTTGTCAAAAATAAAGAGCCATAATCTTGGAGTTTGGGCCACTGCCTTGGGAAAGCAGCTGTGAGGACCTAGGATACCATGTGGCAGAATATAGAACAGGAAGGTGGGAGAATCTGGAAACCCAACTTCACTTAATCCAAAGGGTTTGGAGCCTGTCCTAGTCAATGGAGCCAGCTATTGCCTTGTATACATTTAGCATTCCAAGTACTACCACCCTCTCTGGCCAGGTTGGACTAATGGTCGCAGTAAATTCCACTGTGAACTGGTGCCAAAAGTGTCTCCTGTACCAGGCCTCTGACCCTTCTCTTTGTGGTCCCGACAGGGCAGAAAACAAGTAGCTTTACTTTAAAATCAGAAGCCACTTTATTATGCTTTCCTTGTTAAGATCACTACAACAGAATAGCTACCATATTTGCTGCTGTGTTGTAAGGAGTTTGGCCTTATCCAAAGGAAGGACTTGCTTTTATCTTTGGCTCCTGGGAGTTAACCTCTAAACCCTTGGAATTTCCTGACAGGAGTGTCTTTCTTAATTCATGTTGGGCTCCTTGAACTACACCTGATGGTATATGTTGTTAATGAGATGACCCAGGGTGAGGTGGGCCACGCCTAGTAATCTTAGGATGGGGGCTGACCAGGCCAGCAAGACCAACCATGTGATTTGAGATTTGGGGCCTCAGGCCACTGATATCAGCCTGACCTCCAAGGCGAGCAGCTGGAGATTGAGTTCCAACGTATGGGCAATCAATCAATCAATCATGCCTAGGTAATGAAGCCTCAAGAAAATCTCTGGATACCAAAATTTGGGTGGGCTTCTGGTAGGGTAATCCTCCCTACATATATATGGTCATACATCAATGCTGAGGGAGTAACGTACACCTAAGGACCATGGAATCTTCACATCTGTAAGCTTCCTAGACTCTGCCCTATGTGCATCTTCCTCTGGCTAGTTCTAATGTGTGTCCTTTCCCTGTAATAAACATGACCATGAGTATAACAACTTTCAGTGAGTTCTCTGAGACTTCCTAGTGAATTCTGGAACTGAGGGAAGTTTTGGGAAACCTGTGAACTTGCACTTGGTGTCGTAAGTCTTGGACAATCTGCAGGACTTTGCCCCTAAGCTTGAGTTTGGCTAACTCCAGATAGTTGCCTTTTCTGGACTTGAAATTGGACATAGCCAGCCTTAGCATTGTTGCCTTTTTGAAGCTCTTGGGGATTTTTCTTTCCCTGTGAAAGGTCCCATTCATACTAAATGGTCTTGTCCTCCTAACCGTAGTTGGCTGGACATGGGGTCAACACTTGATCCAAACTGGCTGATCAGATTCTCTTCCCACGCCCTGTAAAATAGGGGTTGGGATTGAGAGATAGCCAACCTCTGTATGGGGTCACATGCTGCAACATAGACTCAACTGACAAGAAAGCCAGTCTACAGGTAAAGGGGAGTAAAACAGACACACAGAGAGGCAGAGATGAGAAACCGAGACTTCTCATGTCTCTCTAGTTCTTATTTTCCAGTTCCCTTCTTAAGTCCCAGGTGCTTCTTTTTTTTTTGTTTTGTTTTGGTTTTTTGGGATTTTTTGCTGAGGAAGTTTAGCCCCGAGCTAACATCTGTTGCCAACCTTCCTCTTTTTTTTTTTTTTTTTTTTTGGCTTGAGGAAGATCAGCCCTGAGCTGACATCTGTACCAATCTTACTCTATTTTTTATCTGTGGGTCACAGCCACAGCATGGCTGAAGAGTGGAGTAGGTCCATGCCCAGCATCAGAACCCATGAACCCAGGCCACAGAAGTGGAGTGCACGGAACATAACCACGAGGCCATGGGGCCAGCCCCCTGGGTGCTTCTTAAAAGCTTGAATTGGTTCCTGTTACTTGTAATAAAATGTCCTAATACCAGATTGTTTCGCTTCAGTCTAGTCTAATTCTTGGACCTAACTCCCTCTGTCCTGTTCTATCCATGGTTGTCTCCATCTAGACATAACATCCACCATGGAAAGGACTTTCCGGAGCAGTCAATTTTTGATACAGAACAATTTTGATTATATAAAATAATTGCTCTAGAGATACAAGAATTTCTAAAGATAGGAGAACTTTAAAATGCAGGATATTCAATAGGATTAAAAAACTGTGAAGCAGCATGAAATAGAAAAAGAAAAGTTACTGAGAAACAGGAGACTGAGCTGAAAGGGCAGAAAAATAAAAGGGTATGGAGCAGTTCATACACCTGGCACATAGTAATAAATATTTGCTAGATGAATTCGTAAGAAATAGAAAAGAACAGAAGGAGGGAGCATCATATTTACCCCCAACTGATTAGAGAATAAATCCCATATTTAATCTGAGATTCAGGTGGAGTAATGTATTGAATCTCCCATAGTCAAATCTCCCATAAGCCTTTGCTTCTCTCTTCCATCCCCAGGATGATGTCTAAGACATTCCTAAGGTTAAGACAGTCATTAGTGTTTGAGTTTGGAAGTTTCAGACTGATTTAGCAATTCTGGGACTACACACAGAATTTCACTCACCTCTCCTCTCTCCCTTCATTCTGTTTCCTGTATTACTTGTGTACATGTTTAAGTTTTCTTGAATGTAAAAACCATGTTAGAGTCAACTTTATATCATCCATGAAGGACGTCTTGTACATAATGTTCGTGTAGACTAAATATTCGACAAATATATAGTAAGAACCCACCTTTACTTTAAGCTAAAAGAAAATATATGAATGACCGGTGGCCCTTTTTGATCGATGGCCTTCCCTTAACTGCGTATCACCAAGCATCTTCATTTTCCTTGGATGTAATTGTGCACGCATCCTGCACCCAAAGGCATTGTTTATAGAAAAACAGAGATCCTGATGTTTTAGAAATATGGCATGACAGGCCAAATAGCAGCCTCCGAATGATGTCCATGTCTTAATTCCCAGAATCTACAAATGTTACATTACATGGCAAAGGAGAATTAAGGGAGCAAATGGAATTAGGATTGCTAATCAGATGACCTTAAAATATGGAGATTATTCTGGATTATCTGGATAATCTGGGCCCAAGGTAATCACAAGAATCCTTAAAAGTAGAAGAGGGAGCCAGAAGAGCAGGTCAGAAAGATGCTGTGTGAAAAAGATTCCACCGGCCATTGCTAGCTTTGAAGATGGAAGGGGGCTAAGAGCCAAGAAATGAACTCAGCCTCTAGAAGGTGGAAAAGGCAAGAAAACTGTTCTCCCTTAGAGCCTCCAGAAAGGAATGTGACCCTGCCAAGACTTTGACTTCATTCCAGTGAGATCCATTTTGAATTTGGATCTCCAGAACTGTAGAATAGGGTAGAGAATGGGGTTCCAGAGCCCAGAACATAGGGTTTTCCAACAGGAGTTGGATCCCTGGCAAAGGCTGCCTGGCAGAAGCTGAAAGCAAAGAGGGAGGGGCTGTCCGATGGGAGCTGGCATCTCAGAGGAATGCAGCCACTGCTGGAACGGCCCCCAAAGCAGGGAGAGAAAGGGAGAAATGGTCTAACATTTCCCCTCCTCCTGCCTTCCATCTTCAACAACACCAAACCTATCCAGGAAGCCAGAGGGCACCAGAGCCTGGAAAATGTATTCGCTGTCATGCAGCACAGAAGAAAGGAAGGATCTGAGAGCAGATAGTTCAACAACTAGAATGCCTTCCAATAGCCAATAGCTCCTACCTTGAACTAAGTGAAACCTTTCGTGGCTGTGTGAATGGAAATGTCTCTGTCCTGGTCCTCTCCTGTCTTCTATTTCCTGCTGACTGACCATGTCCCAAATCAGTCTGTACTGGCAGGATCATTTCTTCATGTCAGGGCCTTGGAGACTAAACCTAGGTAACATCCAGTTGGAAACGTTTCAAAATTCATGCTTTAAATATTGTCACAGATGTTGTAAGCCCCGCCCCATATTCCCTCAGTCCACTGGGAGTCGACCTGCAGTGATGGTGGGCAGTTTCTGTGCATACAGACAGCTTCCAGGCTCAAGGAGCCACACCTCTGCTTCTCTGTGGAGGCTCCCTCAGGCACTGGAATGGTTTGCCTGGTCCAGGATAGGTCACCCCTCAAGGACTGGGGTTTGATGCTGCTGGCAGCATTCCTTGGTCATCCTGGGACTATTGTGGTAGATAAATACCCCAGCTTTCTGGTCCTTTGATGGGACACTCCTTGGGAGGCACATACACTGCTCCTTAGAGTGCCCCCAGCAGGACTGAGCCCCAGTCACCTACAGTGGTAACCTACGCAAGGATGCTCCTCTCCTTGGCTTTTCTCCCCTCCCTGTCTCACTTTCCCCACTCCCTCACTTGCATCCAAGTCCTTGTCTTAGAGTTTATTTTAGGGGACCCCAAACTAAGAAAAACATAAAATCAAACATAAAATCTTGCTAAAATGTGGGCTGCCCCTTTTACTGAGGGAATGGTGGAGGCTCCCTCAGGCACTGGAGTGGTTTGCCTGGTCCAGGATAGGGCACCCCCCAAGGACTGGGGTTTGATGCTGCTGGCAGCAGGAGTGGCAGTGGGAGTATAGAGAGAGATTTATACCCTAACAAGGCTCTGGAAAGGGAGGGACAGTTTGTAGCATGAGTCCAACTGGAAAAAGAAAGTAAGCTACCTTATCCTTTCAGGGTCCTTGGATTTTGGAATATTGTTTTTGTATCATTATTAATCTCCTCCTTTGGTGCGGTTGCTGCATAACTTGACTCACTGTTTTCCAATCCAGGCTTGCATCAAAAGTACCTAGGAAGCTCTAAAAATACAAATTTCTGGGCCCTAACTTTGACTTACAGAATTCATCTCTCTGTGAGTGGGATTGTGTGTGTGTGTGTATAAATCCTTCAGGTGATTCTGATGCACAGTTCAGTTTGGGAACTGTGCAGAAGTTTGGCATAATTTTTCCATCTCTTGCCTTTAACAGGGAACGAGATTACAAAAGACGGGGTGGAAAGACAGAAAGTGTGGGAGTGGAAGCTTGCAGTACGCAGTAATTGAGACATTAGAATTTTACAGCTACATAATGAAGACGATTTCATGACAGTGTCAAAAGCCTGTATCCAGAATGCTGAGATGTCTCTCAAATGAGTCCTTCTCTATTACAGCTTGTAATTTAAATGGTAAGGGCACAAGCCACTTTGATGATAAAGTGTTATCCTTTAATATCTTTTATGTAAATGTAACCTTTAGGTGAGGAAGGAGGAGAGACAATATAATTAGTGAATCAAATTCAGATAATCAGCACCTCACGGAGTATTGACATATAATTACAAGGCTGAGATTCTCGTAACTTGATATTTGGGCAACGAAAGAAGGAAAAACACCTGTGACTCATTCTGCAAAGTTAAAATGGGGTTCTCTTGAGTCTATTTTCAACACAATGCTAAATAGCAGATACTAAACAGACCAAAAAAATCTTGTGAAACTGTAAATCTAGAAAGCAGGTGCAAAAAAAAATCTCTTCTCACTTGGCATCTATCTCATGAAATCGTTAAAGATAAGATTTTACAACCCTTCATCAAAATTTAAAGAATATATGAAATTTTCTAATGCCATAAAACACCCTTGCAATTAAATCTGTCAGCCCGCCCAATTTCCATCAATCTCTCCACACTCAACAATGTCTGGACAAAGTGCTATGGGGGGAAGTTTGTTTCTAGAAGTCTTACATCTCCCCCTTTGAGCAGTTTCTATAAGCCATGTGACCCCATCAGAGCCATTGCACACTGCAGTGCCTGCGACATGATTAATAAACAAATAAATGAATGAATGCATGCAAGCTGCACAGAGCCCCCGCACCCTGGTATTCCAAATTGGCTTTGGCAGCATATCTTCACATTCCACAGTAGAGCTGTCAAGTATTTATTGAACACAGCTTATGCTAGGGGCGTCAAAGACAAACGAAGCTGGACGTTGGTTAAAGTATGAAAACAGATTTTGTTCAGTAACTACTGACGGTAGAGGAGAAAGCTAAGCTCCATTCCAAAATGTGCAGAAGTCACTGGGGGTTTTAGAAGGAAAATGAGGGAGTAGGGAGACGGAGTGAGTAGGCACTCAAGTAGAGTCAGAGAAATGAAACATTACAAAGGGTAGATCAGAGTAAATGTCATTAGGCCAGCTGTGTCTGCTAGCTGGCAATTATCAGAGTTAGGATTCTATCCTCCCACAGAGACAGAAGACAGAGGCCCTATCTTTCCCGATGGCTTTCAGGTCCCTGAGAAAGACAATACTGACTTGTAGGAGATACATATACATCTCAAAGGGACAGAGAAAGGATTCACGATTATAAGCCTTTTTTAGCAAACACTCTAAGAAAGGGAGGTCAGGGGCCTCTTGTCAGGTGTCAACTAGAACAAACTAGATTCTTCTGACAGCCCTGAGCTTTTCCAGACAGGGACTCAAAAAGGGGCTGGGTTGTCCCAGGGACACTGACCTCAGGCTGCTAGAAACCGTGTTCAAGTCTGGTGGAGTCTCTTAATGTAGAGGTTTGGATGGAGTCGTTATGTGCTGAGAGTTTTTTGCAGTTCTTAGGGACTGTGAAACAAAAGACAATGAGTAACACCATTACCTATCTTCAGAGTCTTTACAGCTGAGAAGAGATAGGTGGACCAAAAAATTAGTATAGGACAGAATATCATACATGTAAGAGGAACTCTTTCCTTTTTTTTTTTTACAAAGTGCAGTGGAAAGGCCTCACGGATGTTGTCATGGAATATAGAAAAATGTTACAGATTCGCATTTAGGGAATGCTAGGAAATCAACCAGAAATCAATCAGAGAATTTCCAAGTAGAGCTTGAGTGCATTGGAAGTTAAGTGGCCTGAATTCTGGGCTGTTCTACAGCTCTGAAAGAGAAATGAAAAGTCGACAAGGATGGAGATTCTTACGTAGAGGAGGAAAAAAGTAGTTTACCCTTTACCCTTCTAAATTCTCAGCTGGGGCTGCTATAACAAAAGACAGTTTAACAAGAGGAAAACAAACAGAAGTTTATTAACATGTATACTGGGGAAAATGAGTAACTCTAAGAGGTGGGTTAGAATTCAGGCTTAAATATCATCTTCAGCTAAACCAAAGAAAGAAAGGATTGGGGGAGGCCAGTTATGGGGAGGTGACCAGGAAAAGTACAGTAAACAAGAGTAAGGTTAGCTATGCAGATATAAGTCAGTGCCTTGTCCATTGAGAGGGTTTCTTGTGATTTAGTCACCCTTCTCTTCCTGGTACAGAGACACCCTTACAAATGGAGATTTCCTTTATAATTGTAAATGTCCCTTACAAAAGAGTAACTTCGACTCAGTTTTCAGAGCTTCTCCTGTGCCTGCTGTTTCTCAAAATAATCAGCTCAAAATAATCCTTATGCCAAAAAGGCATAATTGAGGGTAGTGTAGTCTGCCACCCTTCATTCCCCACCTCTCAAAATCCCCAAAGAAGTTTCACAGTCCAGAAGCTGAGCTGGTAGATTACGCCATATCTCATTGAACCAGTCTCTTAATCCCGAGAATAAGTGAGTTCAGTTAAGCAGTTGTGTTTCATTTCAGGAGGTGGTGTTGCAGGTGGGTTCCCACAAAAGATAAACCTCTGAGTGGTGTGAGCAATCAGGTATTTAATAAGAAGCATGTCTATGGAAACAAAAGAAAAACAAAAGTTAATGATTAAAGCAGACTATAGGGGGCGGCCCAGTGGCGTAGTGGTTGTTTGTGCACTCCACTTTGGTGGCCTGGGGTTCACTGTTTCAGATCCCAGGCGCAGACCTATACACCATTCATCAAACCATGCTGTGGTGGCATCCTGCATACAAAGTGGAGGAGGATTGGCACAGATGTTAGCTCAGAGACAATAATCCTAGAGCAAAAAGAGGAAGATTGGCAACAGATGTTAGCTCAGGGCCAAATAAAAAAATTAAAATATTTGTTTTAAAAAAAAGCAGACTATAAACTCAGTTTCTGAGTCCAGAGAGCACCTAGTTGAGAAGATTTCTAGATGTTGGACTCCTGCAGTTTGAATGTCTCTGGTGATACCATCAGGTTTTCCAGTGAACTTTCTGAGTGGCCCACAGAGTGACAGGCACAACGGGTGTCCATCTGTGAGCTGTTGTGGTGATTTCCCTGAAGTTTATGTTACGTCATCCAGTTTCAGCTTCCAGAGTTTTGGAAACAGGGCAGTTTTTGTTCTAAGTGATTCCTATTCAGAAGGGTGGGAGAAATTGGAAACATTAGTTTGGAGAGTCATGGCTAGATATTTGAGAAAACTAGAATAATTCAGGATCCAGTCTGGTTTACAGGTAGATAACAAAACCTCAAAGACAATAAACAGGACTGGAATCTGATATCCACAGGGTGCACTATAGTTTTCTACTGGAACATAATTTTTCTCTCTGTAGTCACCCCTATTTCACCAAAGATAATCACAGGAAGACTAATTTGTTTGAAAAATAAGCCTAGTCTCATTAAACTCGGCCTCATTATTTACATAAGTCCATCAAGAATAGTGATTGCCATATAGGCTCTTTGTAAGTCTGCTTTGCTGAAACTTTTAATAAATAATCTCATATGGGACTTTTAAAAGCCTCCCAAGGTTAAGAAGCCAAGCCAAGGACTTGCCATTGGACTTTGCCTGCAATACCTACATATTTGGGTGAATTCTTCTCTTCTTGAGGTCTCCAAAACATCCTGAGATACCTGGCCCTGCCAGGAAGTGACCTTCCTCACTCACCTGTAAGGACAGGAACCCTATGATCAAGGTCCCAGGTTGGTTTTTCAAAGGGAGCTTTACTGGTTCCGTAAAGTCAGCCTTAGCTCCTTAAAATCATCTGGGTACATTTGGTTCTGTGCACATCATTCTCAAATGTGACCCTCCAGTCAAAGCTTTGGTAATATAACCAATGTTTCTGATTGTGTCCTGTTACAAGGAGAACAGATTCTTATTGAACTTATGCAAATAGCAAATTTCCATGAAAATAAGAATACTCCATAAGAGTTTCTGAATTCTGGAGGGGCCAGGAAGGGAGAAAAAGATAAAGGTTTCAATTCTGTACAGAGGTATAATTTACCAAATTGCTGTAAGTTATAGATAGCTTAAGAGAAAAGAGAAAAAAGAGTTTCTTAAACCTGGAAAAACAAAACATTAAATAGCCAGCAATGTTTCAAACTAAAAATCAAAATTTGTAATCATCCTCATCAGTTTATTTACTCCCATGTAATTAACTCTTGTTTTGCTTGATCTTAGGTGTGCAGTTTTTAAAATTCTTCGGTTTCTCTATTAGAGTTCTAGAAATTTTTACCCAGCTCAGTGGTATAATTTTAAAGTTATCAGAAACCTGTGCTTGTCAGAGTCCATTCTATGAATTTCTTTGAAGATGAAGCAATTTTGTCTGTAGTTGATTGCAAAGTCTTTCAGGAAAGCATCAGAGTGAAACAAAAACTGTCTGTGAATCACAAAAGACTTAAAAATAACTATGGTTAGGGGCCAGCTCCGTGGCCAAGTGGTTAAGTTCATGTGCTGTGCTTTGGCGGCCCAGGGTTTTGCTGGTTCAGATCCTGGGCATGGACCTAGCACTGCTCATCAAGCCATGCTGAGGTGGCATCCCACATAGCAGAGCCAGAAGTACCTACAACTAGAATATACAACTATGTTCTGGGGGACTTTGAGGAGAAGAAGGAAAAAAAAGAAGAAGATTGGCAACAGATGTTAGCTCAGGTGCCAATCTTTAAGAAAAAACCATAGTTAAAGATATGATGAGAGTTCATTATAATGCAATTGACAAGGAAATTTGGTTATTTCTGTAAATACAACATTTTAAGATAATAATTGGGATTAGATTACACAGACAGTAAGAATATTGATAAATTTCTAGGAATTTCGTACAATTTCTGAAACACATATTAATAACATATATCCATACAAATATAACCTAAAGAAAGTTAAACATCACTTATTTGCCAATGTTTCTCATGTAATTATCATATCAAATAAACCTAATCAGTTTAACATCTCTCTTTTTTATAAGGAGAGAGAACAAATTCTTCTGGGGTATTTACAGGAGTCCCCTGGAAAATCCCAAAGTTAGTTTGAGGCCAAAAGACTTTATTTAGAATTTGACTTTGTGAAGCTGTCACAAATATCAAAAGGTTTAAAACATTTGATTAAATAAGATCACAGTTCTCTGTGAAACAATGCTTAGTTATCCATTTAACTAAAGTGACAGTTAAAAAGATTTCAAAGGAGGATACAGAAAGTCACATAGTTGTAAAAAAAAAAAAAACCTAACTCTTTTAATATTGAGAAGATTCAGTTTTAAGTAATCAAAGACCTGATAAAGACAACATGAAGCACAGGAAATTTTTTTGATAAAACAGAATCTTTGTTTCCTAGGCAACTATCCTACTTAATGGATAAAGAAAAATCTCGTATAATAATCCAAGAAAATTTTGTCCTTTAGCAGATGAAAGAAAATTAAATTTTACTTTTGCATAGGCATGCTATTGATATTAAAGCTTATTTTTAAACCCCTTAGGGGGCCAGCCCCATGGCTGAGTGGCTAAGTTCATGCACTGTTTCTGTGGCCCAGGGTTCACTCGTTCGGATCCTGCGCATGGTCCTACCCACCACTCATCAAGCCATGCTCTGGTGGCACCCCACATAGAAGAAGAATGAGAATGACTTACAACTAGGATATACAACTATGTACTGGGGCTTTGGGGAGGAAGAAAAAAAGAGGAAGATTGGCAACAGACGTTAGCTCAGGGCCAATCTTCCTCACCAAAAAGCATTAAAAAAATAATTTTTCTAAAACCCTTATAATAAATTCATTCAATTTTAGCCAGTTTGACCACATAAGATAAGATTTTTCTCTCTCTCCCTCTCTCTTTCCTCCAACTTTCTATATCTACTTTATTTTCATCTCTTATTTCTCTTTTTCTCATTCTGGATCAACCAATGATTCTACTTTAGGACAAAATTACTCTCTTTTCCCTTAACAAAAACATGTCTTTCATACCTTATAGCTTTCCTTACCAAAACCACATCTTAGTTTCCTTGCACATTTTGTATAAAAAGTTGTTTCTCTTATTATTTCTACTAGTTTTAATTACATATATTAATTAAAATTTATAACCCTTAGTAACTTAATTTCTAGTGAAAACCAGAAAGTAAGCAATTGGGAACTTTATGAAAGTCCAGTGTTCTGTAGATAAGCAAATTTATGAAAATATCATATCACAATTTTTTATAGGTACATGCTTCCTTGTAGTGTAACTTTTTCAATATGGCAAAGATTATATTTACTAAGATGCAAAGATCTTAGTTCCTCTATAGTAAGAAGTCAAAAGCAGGTAAACATATGTTCAGGAATTAATGTTTCAGTATTTTGTCTTATTTGGAAATGATTTATATATTCAATAACTATCCATCACTTAACTTAGCAAAACTCTAAGGGTGTAAGTTATCAAAGAGATTTGGGAAACTGTTTTTAAGTAGGCTTACTATAAGACATAAAAATTAATTTTTAAACTTTTATCCTACTTACATCTATTTAATGAATGCATCTTTACTTAATTCATATAAGTACTTATTTTTCATTAAGCCAGCTAAATAGAGCTCTTTTACAAATTAATTTTGGCAACACCATCTAGAAGCAGAAAAATATGATATGCATAACATACATACGTAGACATACATAAACCTGCAAAGGGAGATCTTACAGCTTTCATTTTAAAATTTTAGCCATGTGTCAGGTACAATAATACAAAACTCACTAGTTTATAAAAGAATAGCTGAATCCAAATTGTGTTTCTGGCAGATGGAATAAGTTAAGATTACTTGTTCAGATGGCCAAAGCTTTTCACTAGTATTTGTGGAGACTTTTAAGATTTTTCGTTTGCCCAGTTTGTTTCCAAATAGCTCCTTCTTTTCCCTCCTGGTGTGAGTCATCTTCCTGAAGTTTCCATTTCAAAGACATGGCTTTCATGTCTAGAAAAGAAGGGGTTGCAAATTTGCATCTCAAAAGCACAGAGAAAGAATGTAAGTTACCCCCAACAAGGAGTTTTGTAGTGTATTTGCCTATTATTAGGGGTCTAGGGTAATTACTATTTAAATTTTACTTTTTTTCTTAAGTGTAGGACAGTTCTGTTTCCAATATCCTGGTCTTTACAACATCTGCAAGTGTCTTGAAATGAATAAGAGAGATTTGGGGATTGGTAAAAAGGATGAGTGGGCTTTGGATTGTTTCTAGAGCCACACTTCTGCTGTAAAGACTCAGTTTGTAAGACAAGTACAGTTGTTTTTATTTCCTCAAAGAATTGGGTTGCAGCCTGAATGATCTCAAGGAGCTGAGTTGCCCATCCAACTGTACTATCTTCAATTTACTTCTTTATATGGGGAAGATTTCCAACTAAGATGGAAATCAAAAGATTCCTATGTATTAGATTTAGAGCTGTATAACTTTGGAATTTTTGAATAAATCATTCTACAAATGCTTCAAAATGTTTTCTTTCCTGCTGAGCAAATAGTTCCATTTTAGTTTAGGAGAGAAGGTCTTCAAAATATAGTTCCTATTTGACTCTGAAAATCATCCTTCAAGAAGGCCAACTTCTGACCAATGAACTCCTTTAAAAAAAAAAAAAACTGTTTCAAATAACTTATTATCAGATTTCAGCCAGAACAAACAGTAAATATTCCTGGCAGCACTGAACTCTTCTTTTCCTTATTATTACTTTTTTCTTTTTCGTTTAAATTGACGTGCCTATCAAGTGGCTCAAAACCAATACCAATAAGTATTTTTGTGACTTTAAACCAATAAGCTTTATAAGGCTTAACCACGGATGCAAAAGGTGTCCCCAAAGAGGGTGCAAAACATACAGCTCTCCCAAGATTCAGAGCCACTCACAAAGATAGCCAAAAGCAAGACCTACTGGAAAAGATGAAACTATGGACACAGAAAAAAGATCAGTTGTTGCTAGGAGTAGGGCAGGAGGAGAGACAAATAAACAGAGCACAGAGGGTTTTTAGGGCACTGAAAATACTCTGCATGATATTTTAATGATGGATATATATCATTATACATTTGTCCAAACCCATAGAATGTACAACACTAAGAGTGAGCCCTAATGTAAATTTACTTCTCTCTCCTGACCAGGTACTAGAGACACAGATACAGGATTGTTAACTTGGCTAAGAATTCTTACTCTTCACTGGCTTCTGCCAGTTTTCCCAAGATCCCATCTCTGGATTGATGGGAGTGTCCCAGTGGCCCAACTTTCATTGCCAAAATCTGTAAGGGAAATAAAAATAATTTCTCTCCTATCTTGTAAGTTCTTGGCTGGAGTTCCTGTAGCAAAAGACAGATCAACAAGAGAAAAACAAACAGAAGTTTATTAACATGTATACCAGGGGAAAATGAGTAACTCTAAGAGGTGGCTTAGAATTCAGGCTTAAATACCATCTTCAGCTAAACCAAAGAAAGAAAGGTATGGGGGGAGGCCAGTTATGGGGAAAGTACAGTAAACAAGAGTAAGCTTTGTTACACGGATGTAAGTCAGTGCCTTGTCCATTGATGAGAGTTTCTTCTGATTTAGTCATCCTTCTCTTCCTGGTACAGGGAGAGAGACACCCTTACAAATGAAGATTTCCCTTATACATGTAAATATCCCTTACAAAAGGGTAACTTCTACTCGGTTTTCAGAGGTTCTCTTGTGTCTGCTGTTTCTGAAAATAATCTTCATGCCAAAGAGACATATTCTGTCACCCTTCATTCACTCGGGGCCTGGCTCAGCAGAAAAGTAAGCATGTGATACACTCTAGCAAGCAGATTCAAGTTTTGTGCCAGCCCTGACAGACTGGTAGTGGTGACCCCCAGCACAGATGGAGAAGAATTCCTAGGCCAACTCTGAACTGTGGCTGCCAGGGCCTGGGAACGAAGAAAGAGCGACCACATAGAAGCCACACAGGAGATCACATCATGAAGTCCAGAGGCTGACGTCTGAGTCCAAGCTCAGCAAGGCATAGAGCAAATGCACTGAGTAAATTGGGGGATGAGAAAGGGTCATAAATAAAGAGTTTGATGAAGCAAGATGACAGTATCAAACCTGCCAGCAGGGGCAGCCGACCAACATGTAAAGAAGTTTCGTGCTCAATATGCCTCATGGTAAGTTCTCGGGCTCTACGGAAGAAACTAATACGTTGTATTCTCCTTGACCAATCCATTAAGGCTGAAGTAAATAAAGCACATGTATAAAGAAAGGATCCATGTTTTTATATTCAGAAGCTGATTTTAATGTGTATTTCAGTTTATCTCTTAGATTATGAGCATCTGAACTTTCCTTTGTTGAATCGAATTTCCACAGTTTCTGCAAAAGAAAGCTCCAGTGAGCACTTGATAAACCAGCTAACGATAAGGAAAGACAAACCCAGGAGTCTGGGGAGCTTAATCAACCTGTAAGTGATTAACAACTATTCGGTTAGTTTGTATCTCACTAAGTATTAATTCATAATAGAGATGCTCTAAAGGCAAAAAAGCCTCTACTCAAATGAAAATTTAGTTATTGTAATTTAAATGAGATGATTTACATATGCAATTCTACCACATATTTTTTCTTTAGTAGACCAGTGTTAACATTTCTTAATGGGAAACTCAAGTATAGAGTACTCCATGTATGTTTTTTTAAAACAAAATATCAGGTCAGTAAAATTTTCTTCTGATTAGTTCTGTGGATAATTGACGAGCCAATACCTTAACAATTCTCTCATGTAAACTCGTAGATCCTCTAGTATTTTAAAAATCCATGAATTTTATAACTCAACTCCTTTCTGTTCATTTGAATTCACCAGAGAGGCAAGGCCTCTTGGTGATAATAGAATGAATTGGTTTAGAAAAAAATAAGATCCAAGAATTTATACACTATTACTTTAAGTAACTCTAAGCTCTTTAAACAAAGCAAATTAATCTTTAATGAGCCAATATGGTAAGGCCTCTATAGTCCTTACTAAATAACCATGACAGGGTAACTAAAATTTTTTTCTTTCAAAAACAACCTAAAAATAAAAAACCATAGCTACCATTTGAAGTGCAAACTGAATTAGCTTCATACTTCATTGAATCTCATCCTAAGGTAGCTCCCAAAAGCTAGCAGCCAACAGAGAGAAAGCTGGAGATGCTAACCTGTGGCTATTTTCACTATACTATTTTCTCCTCCACATTATTACCAAATAACTGGGAGGTTTTAGAGGCAGTCAACAAATGCTTACTGGCAGATAGCATTAATATGTAAACAGCCTGTTTCTTTCGCTAGCGTGTATTCATAAAGTTTAACACCACCGGATAGGTAGATGAAGTAAAGTAAAAGGGGCGGAGAGCTCCTTTGGGCTTATAGCTTTGTAATGAATTTTTGGGTGGTTTAATATTTGCTCAAAAGAAGGCTATCATTTCTGTATTTTTCCTCAGCTGTTAATCCTAGATTCTCAGGAGGTGACCTGAGATCATTCTAACCAGTAACTTTTCCAGTCTCAGAAGGAAGCATGAGTAAAAACCGCTGGATGCTCCTTTGCTGCGAAGCTTATGGGCATGAGACCTGGCGTTAGACCTTCTGGACCTAAATCCTGCCTCTGTTTCTTACAGTGTTACCTTGGGCCAGTTAGTTTTCCTTTTTCTGCTTCAGTTTTTCTTCTGTAAATTGGAGGTAATAATGGTATATATTTTATAGGATTATTATGGTGATTAGATTCCCTAATTCATAGATCGTGTCTAGAACAGTGCCTGGTACGTAAGGAGTGTTCAATAAATTTTAGTTACTATTTTATATATGTCAATCCAATGTTTATGATGTTGATTAAAATCTTATGAACAACTGAAACTAAAACTTTCAGCCTTCCATTGTGGTGACTTACATCAAGTCAAAAATATCCATGTCAATTTCACCACTCCTCTCCTAGCTCTCCAAAAAATGGTTGCAGTGAGCTTTCCATCTGGTTTGCTCTGGAGAAATTGCTTTCTAATGAGGAGGTGAAGGCTGCTGGGCAAGTACATGAACATGGAAGTTGCTGAAGAATTCGTGTGAAAGGATCAAAGAACGCTTCTGTGTTGTCTCCCTTCAACATATCAACTTCTCTATACTAATTCTTCATGCATAGGAGCCTTGTACTTCATACTTTACGCTTCACACATGGGTGCTTGTTGCAATATTGGTAGGGCAGACACTGTTGGTTGCTTGCCCAACTCCTATTCCTCCTCTCATTTCTTGCTCACAGAACTCAATTCTGTTCAAAGAATGAGGGGCCAGGTGCTTCTGGGGAAGTTAAAGCCCTCCCCAGATCCAAAAGGTGAGTCTTAATTAGTCTGTTAATCATGGTAATTCCATTCTTTTACCAGTGACTTATTTGGGTGTAGGTGTGTGACACAATCCAGCCCATGATATGTGAGGGGAGATCTGCTGAGAGGATACTGGGAAGACTTGTCTCTCACTTAAAAAGGAGCACCAAGAATGAATACCCTTTCCTCTAGTCTTAAGACACTGTTGTGTAAGGATGAGAATCCTAGAAAGGCTGCAGCCTTCTTAGGAGCCTGAGAGGAACTGGGCTAAGAAGACAGTGGAGCAGAAGATGACACTGGTGACACTGTTGAGCCTCTGAATCTACCAGCCCTAGAAGCACCTGTCTTGGGACTCGTTATATGAGATGATAAATCTCCCTTATTATTTAACCCAGTTCTTAAAGTTTAATATGCATCCCAACCATTTGTAGGTCTTGTTAAGTACAGGTTCTGATTTAGTAGGTCCGAGGTGGTCCGAGATTCTGCTTTTCTAGGAAGCTGCTGAGTGACACCGATGATGCTAGTCCATAAATCCCACTGGCCGTAGCAATGACTCCTAGTTGAGTCTTCTGTTACTTGCACCTGAAAGAAACTTAGGGTACTTTTGTTATGGAAGGAACTTGAAATTGAGGATGGGGAAAGAGAAAATAAGAAAATAGACTAATTGTTTCTGTGGCTGGACCTATAAACTCTGAGAAATCACACTTGTTCTGGTGGATAAGTTAGCAAAAGACCATAGAGAAAGAGAAGAAGCAGGTATAGAGGTACAGAAACAAGAGACAGGGAGAGAATACCACCTGGGGGCTGAAATTTTCCAGTTTCCAGTTCCGTCCCTTCCTGAGGCCCAGCTGCAGAGTTTCTCCGCCCTTAGGAAAACCTCTTGGATTAAGGTATCTCGAGTTGATTTCTGTAACCTGCCACCAAATGATTCTACTAGTTAATTGATAGGGTCATATGACTATGATTTTGTTTCTTGAATTGGAAGCTTTCCTTGAGAGCAGGTACCGTTTGCTTTTACATGCCCCACAGAATTGATTCTACGCTCTAGGACTTTACACTTATATATACACACTTATATTTATTAATATTCATATATATAAACGTTATATTTATATATACATTGTATAAATGTAAGGCCCTAGAGAGTATATATATATATATATATATTCATTTATCTATTTATTCCCCAGCATTTGAAACAGTGTTTGATAGACAATAGAAGATCAAAAAATTCTGACAGTGAATAAAAAGATGGACACGTACACTAGAAACTTACAGGAAATATGCATGTAGTTCAACCAATTCTTATTCCATCCAAATCTCTCTCATAGAATTTGCTTTCACCAAATCGGTTAACCCTCGGCTCCTTTGTGCATATGACTATGATAGTGAAGAAGTGAGATGTAGTTCCCCTTAAAGCCCTAAAGCTTTATGTAATGTTTCTTTATCACAAGAGTTGTTCACCAGCCAAATGAAATATTTCTACAATACGTGATCCTTTTTTATAGCTCTTTTATTCAGATATAATTTGCATACCATACAATTCACCCATTTAAAGTGTACAATTCAACTTTTTTCAGTATATTCACCGAGTTGTACAACCATCACCACAATCAACATTGGAAATTTACATCACACCAAAAAGAAACTCCATACTCCTTCGCAGTCACTCCCCATTTCTCCTCAGGCCTCCAGCCATAGACAACCAATAATATACTTTCTGTCTCTGTAGATTTGCCTATTGTGGATGTTTCATATCAATGGAATCATGCAATATATGGTCTTTAGTGAATGACTTCCTTCTTTTAGCATCATGTTTTCAAGGTTCGTCCATGTTGCATCAGTACTTCATTTCTTTTTATGCCTGAATTACATAACACTCTATGAATATATCATACTTTGTCTGTATTCATCTGTTGATGGGCATTTGGGTTGTGCTATTATGAATAATGTTTCTATGAACATTTTTATGCAAGTTATTGTGTATGTTTTCCTTTCTCTGGGATATATACCTGGGGTGGAATTTCTGGATTACATAATAACTCTATGTTTAACCTTTTGCGGAACTGCCACACTCTTTTCTAAAGCAGCTGCACCATTTTATGTTCCCACCAGTAGTATATGAAGGTTCCAATTTCTCCACATTGTCTCCAACACTTGCTATTATTTCTCGTTTTTATTATAGCTACCCTACTGAGTGTAAAGTAGAATCTCACAATGGTTTTGATTTGTGTTTCCCTGATGGCTAAGGAATGCATCACCTTTTGACTGATAAAGTCTAGAGGAGATGAGTTTTTCCTAGATAATTAGCTGTCTCTTGGTTGTAGAGGGTGCTTCTTTCAGATGGGCTTTTTTTTCAGTGAAACAATTTTTCATAATTTCAAATTTATTTAAAAATTGGGACAATCCACCCATCATCATATTTATCTAGGTGTTTCACATGCATGTGCCCACTGAAGGCCATGTATATTTATACCCCCATAGTGCTTTTTGCAATAATTTTTTATATGATGTAGCTATTTTAAAAATGCATAATAAATATAATAGTCCAGAGAAACTCTGCATCTATCTTAGCAACTTTTCTCATGAGAACAGCAAGCAGCCGTTCTCAGTGGCTGAACCTTCTCAGGACTGCTAGATGTTTGTGATTCAGTCTTTACCTGCTCACTTATAATATACATTGCACTGTGAATAGCAAAAACACCACCTTTCTCCAACTTCCCAAACCACAAATATATAAATCAGAAGTTGTAGTTCATGACAGAAAATTGGGGTGATGAGGGAATGGAGAAAGTACATAGATTGAAACAGCTGAAAGACTGAATATGCAAATAGACAATGGGCAGACTACAGATAAAAATAGAACTCTGACCCACAGTCCTCAGCAACCAGCCCAGGAAACCAACCCTCATCTACAGTAACCAGCCCAGGAAGCCAACCTACTATTCACAAGTCAGACTTGTAGGAAGTCAGACCACTATCTCCAAGAAACAGTCCAAGAAGCCAAACAATAACTCCTGTAACAATTGGCCCAAAATGGCCAGGACTTGATTAATAGCTGACAGTTCCTTAATTTGTATCTCCACCTCCAACTTAGGACCAGCCAGAGAAATCCAAATACACATCCCTAAGCAATCACATAGGACGCCATGCTTCTTGTTAGCCCTCCTACAGCTTCTCCATGCCAACAGCCTCCCATCAGGGCACATGCAGACTTTCCTTTTTCCACTGTAAAGCTTTCTCACTCTTCTGTCTGCCTTTGAGTCTCTGCCAAAACACAAGCGGCAGTGGCTGACTCCCTTGCTGTGGTGAGCTCTGAATACATAGCCCTTGCCTGTTCTCATTTGGGTGGTCTTCATCTATTTCCATATAGGCTATTTGGATTTAATATTCTAGCCCAATTTAGAATCTGCTTAACTATCTTCTGGGTCCAGTTGAAAGAAGTTGGACTCCTGTGACAGTGAGCTCACGCTGAGTCAGTCCTGTGGAGTGGAAAGAGCATGAGGCTTGGAGGTAAAAGACAATGACTACAGTTCAAGCCCCTGCTAACAGCTGTGTGACTCCGGGCATGCCACTGCTCAGACCTCAGTTTCCCTTCCATGCCTATGAAATGGGAATGGCTGGCAGGGTGTGGGGAGTGGACTGTATCTCTAAAATAGCTTCTGTTTCTTAATCACAGATGTTTGAAGAGATTTCTAATATTCTGTAATTAATTGCCTCCCCTAACCTTCTAATCTCATTCCCATCTAACCAGAACAAATTTCTGACACATGGAAATATGGTGTTCCCTTATCCCAAGTATTTCACAGTATAGTCTTCAAACTACCTTCATCAGAAACCTGGGAGCATTTGCTAAAAACAGTTTTCTTGTCCCTACCCCAGACTTAGTAAATCTGGATCTCTGATAAGGGGCCCCAGAATTAATTAACACTTTCAAACAAGCTCCCAGGTGATTTTTATACTATTAATGTTTATTACTCTGTTCCTGGATTGTTCCAAATGCTTTTTATTCATTCATTCACATAATCCTCAGGGCAACTCTCTATGGTCAAGTCAACCCCATTCACAGATGAGAAACTGAGGCACAAATTCTCCGGTCCAGGGTCACAAAGCTAGTGTAGGGGAGGAAAAAACAGTTTTCCTCAACCCTCTTAGGGTCCTTGCCTGGATCTGAAAATTAAACTGACAAAGACAGATTAATAGGAGGAAAGAATATAAATTTATTTGATATAAATTTTAAGTGACACTGGAGCCTTCGTAAAGAAATGAAGACCTCTAGAAACAGTTAAACCTGGGTGTTTTTGTGCTAGGTTTGCTGAAGAGTGGAAAGCTGTGGAAAGATATGGTAGGGCAGAGCATGAGCTAAGCATGGTAAACTGAGGGAAACTTAACAAGTCCTCTTCGGATTCTTCTCAGCACCCCTTCGTTTTGGAGATAAATGCTCCTTTCCTCCAGGTGCAGGGAGGGCTCCTCCCATGCAAGGGTCTTATGACCTGCTTCAGGGGAGAAGGGTGGGGGGAGTCAGAGAGACCTTCCTGCTTCTGCTGTTTTCTCAAACTCCTTCAGCTTAAAATATCAATATGCCCAGGTGCCATATTTTGGGGTAGCATGTCCTGAACCCCATCACTAGTAAGTGACGAACGAGCACGCATGCCCAGTAATCTGACTTAGACTCTGAGCTCCAGCCATTAGTCTACAGTCATGCTGCCAGTTTATTGGATGACAAGAGGCCAAAGCAGGAGGTCACTTTATGTCTCCCCGGCACTCTTCCACACAAGCTCTGAAGCTGCATTTCCTCCTGGAGGCAGCCCGAAGCATTTGGATTGGTTTTTTTGGTTACTCTCAGGTAATAATCTGTCTCTTTTTCCCAGTGTTGAAACATCTAGGCCAGTATAATACCAAGACTCCAGATTCTCATCCAGTTTAACCTTTTCCCTTTCGCAGTGTGACCCCACCTCAAGCTATGGAGTCTGAGGTAGCGCAGGGGTGGAAAGGTGAAGAGGTGGAGGGGCCGGAGGCAGCGCTTTCTTGATGGGTATTGTAATCTGGGGCTGGGACCTTCCATGTGACTGATACCCCATTACTGGTTCTTTGTCCTATGAGATTTGTGTCCTTCTCACCCCCCGCCCCCACCGACACCCACCCACACATACTAGGTACCTCCAACTGCAGTTTCCTGGTGCAAGTGAAGCCTGCTCCCACTGCCACTCAGTTGCCCCCTCCCGCTAGTTTCTATATTCTTTGGTGTAGCTCCAGCCTTTCTCCATGAAGCTGCCCTCAAGCCTGGCAGGCCACCCTCTTGGACCAGGTTCTTTATAAAGGGCTCATAGCCAGTTTCCTTCTGGTCCATGAGAATCATTCATCTTTGCCCCTCCACTAGGGAAAGTGCGGCTCACTCTGCACAGCTTTCTTTCCCCTAGCTATGGCCTCTCATCTTTATCCTTTTTCTAGGTCTGAATCACATAATAATCCCTGCTATTCCAGGGGATGTGACTGAGCTCTCCAAGCGATTCTCTTGAAGCTTCCATCACTTCTCTAAAGAAATTATCTTTCTCCAGACTCTTCAGCCTTCTCTTACACAGTTAGGCCGGGCTGATGGGCTAATACTGACAGAACTATTTTCACAGTCATCTAGCCTGACCTGCATAAGGGGTCTAGAGCAGTGCTACCCAAAACTGCTACCCGTCTGGGAAGATACAAGGACAGAAGTTGAGAGTGTTAGAAACCTTTCTGGCAATCTGACATTGCTGCAACATCCAAGAGCATGATTTTGTATTTTACAAAAGTATCCTTCTACAATGGATTGAATGGTCCTTCATCATATGGATTGAGCAATTAGAACATATCTTAGGATATGGGATACTTTTAACCTCTTGTTTAGTTTCTTAACCTTGTGGCCTCTGCTGAAACTCTGAAAAAATAGGAAAAAGTCTTATTTTAATATCCTGTTACAGTAAACATTGAAAATAATTGATCTATTCAGTTTGGATATAACTTATATGGCAAATTGATCTCCAGACTGTAAATACTTAATCTTCCCCATCAACCATATAAAAGAGGAAATCTAACAGTTCAGGCTACCCAGACAAGGCTACCTCCAGCCCTCGTATTTGTCCAGGGATGCCTAGTGCTTCTAAGTCATTAGTGGAGGCCAGTATGACTTGGTCTCGTCTGGATGTGTACCTGCTAGGGAAGTATGTAGCATCTATAAAAAAGCTGCCTTGCAAGTTGTGTGCTTGTGTATCCTAGCTCCGAAGTACACAAATGTGAACCTTCAACTTTGAGCTGTCTGTTTTCCCTCCTGAACACAGTCATGGAGGTTGCAGACATCCAGCTGTAGAGGCTGGCCAGGGCTGCTCAGTGCTGAGTAGGTGGGTGATGGTGCTCATGGCCAACTCAACAGTTGAGTCTCTCCAACCTTACATATGGGTTATGGAGAGGCAAGGTAATGCCCACTCCTGCAGAGCAGTGCCCAGGCTGGGTCCACTGCTCCACCAGCTACTTAGAATCAGTTCCTCCAGGAAAAGCCAATCCCTGCTGGTCCTTGGGCCCCACAGGCTGGTGTCCAGTGTGTCTGTCAAAGACTCTAACAATCAACTTGTCCAGTGCATACACACAACCACATCCCAGGGTACGAGCCAACCCTTCGTGCACAGAGTCAGGACTGGTACCAGCCTCTGACACCTCATGGCCCAGGACCACCATCATTGCCTCCCCGTCATCCACCCTTGTCCAGGACATTATCTGGAGCTGCCCTCAGATTCTCAGGGACTTTCGGAAACCCATCTGCATTGTGCTATCATTCCCTGTTCTCCAACTTGACTGCAAGTTGGAATCCTCTGGGGAGTTTTAGAAATCACTAATACCTGGTCCCACCTCCAGAGCTTCTGATTTAATTGGTTTTGGGTACAGCCTGGGCATCAGAAGCTTTCAAATCTCCCCAGGTTATTCCAATGTGGAGCAGAGTTTAAATGAAACTGATATAGTTGGTAACTCCTCCCAACGAAGAAGAGAAGAAAATGACCCAAGTGTGGACTCTGGTGGGGTACTCCCTTTGGTAGGGCTCCTAATGAACACACAATTCTTCCTGAGGTTTTTTCCTACCCATAGTTTTGGAGCTTAGCTCGGATGAAGGCAGCATGGAGTCCCTCCTGGCAGCCTTACATTTCTGTACTCCCAGCAATTCATGTTGATGAACAGGAGGCTGGATCATTGCATTCCCCTGCTGCAGCTAAGAAAGTAATAACACTACTAATTATAATTGTAATTGTTTTTAAAAGATAAAATGATGTTCTCCGGAGAGCATGCCAGCTCAGTAAAAATGCCAACAGCATAGACTACAAACGGTGAAGACTGTAAATCTAGGAATAGCCAGAAGTTTCATTCCAGAGTTCTTGAAAACTGCATGGTGCTTGCAAAATCTAAACTGATTCCCAAGAATCACATAAATTTAATTATTTGAAGTTAACTCCAGTTACTTTGCCAATTACTTTTAAGGGGAAAAAAAGTAGAAAGATCATGTATTAAGGAGAAACGTGTTATAATTCAGTAGCTAAAAGGGCCTTTTATCAGTGCACAGAATATTTGAAATGAAGGGCAGATACGAGTTTAAATTCTATGCTCACCCTTAAAAAACCTCAGGAAAAAAATCTACACTCAAAAAGTACTTATTTTGTGCCCCTCCAAGGTCTACCCCACCATCTTTCTTTCCCCCCAAACATACACATGGATATGCCTATTACATATACACACACACGCATGGCAATGAAAGGTGATTTGGGTAATATTGACATTTATGCAAGGCAGGCTGGGGCTCTAGAAAGAGCATGAGGTCTTCGAGTCCTGCAGAACCACTTTGAGTTCTGACTTTACTGCAATTTAAATGTGACCTTGGACAATTTATTTAAACTCTAAATCTCCATTCCCTGTAGAATAGGAATATTCTCACTTTTCTGTCAACACCATGCATGGCTGAGGGGAGCGGGGAGAGAACTAAAATTGAGGAACATCTGTGATACTAGACAAATCTCATTTCCTTCCCTTCCCTTCCCTTCAATTCATTCAACTGCAAACCAAAATTCCCTCTCTGCCCCTGTCAGGGTACTGTCTACATTAATGAAACTTTACTATTCCAGGATACTTTTGCCCAAGCAAATAATCTGACTGTTTGTTACAGGAACTTCCCAAAGAATCATCAACTCTTCAATAGGAAGCATAAACAGACAGTTTATGGCCGAAAATTTCCTTGCTTCAAAATCTTTGCCTTCCACCAATTCTAAACCATGAGAGACTCACTATACAATGAACAATGGCCAGACCAAATATAAAAATAGAACTCTGACCCATAATCTGGAGCAGCCAGCCCAGGAAACTAACTCATTATCCTCAGTAACCAGCCTTGGAAGCCAACCCACTATGTACAAGTCAGACTTACAAGAAGTCAGACCATTATCTCTAGCAGTCTACGAAGCCAAACAATAAGTCCTGTAACAATTGGCCTCAAACAGCCAAGACTTGATTAATACCTGCCAGCTTCCCAATTTCTGTGCCCACTTCCAACTTAGAACCAACGGGAGGAGAAAGCCAAATATGTCCCCCTAACCAGTCACAGGATGCCCTGCATCTAGTCAGCCTGCCTGCATCTTCCCCACGCCAATAGTCTCCAATCAGGGCACACATGAATTCCCATTTTTCCCCACTATAATGCTTTCCCATTCCTCTGCCTTCTTTTGGGTCTGTGCCAAATGCAAGTGATGGTGGCAGACTCCTGTGCTCTGAATAAATAGCCTTTGCCTGTTCTCATTTGGATGGTCTTCGTTTATTTCCACAACTGTTATGTCATGACCTCTATCCAATCCTAATTAAGCCCCTGTCAGGAAGTGAACAGTTTCTTATTTCTGCACAGTTAGGGCTTTCAGAGCAAGTTTTACTGGAATCTGGGTTAAAGGACAATTCTTGGGAGTTAAAGGGCAGTTAGATGCTAGAGAACTCCAGAAAGATTTACCTCTGTGGAGATAGGTGTCTACATTTCAAAGGAAAATAAAACCCAGACCTGGAGATCTTTCAGGGGTGTAAGCCCTGAGAGGCTTGTCTAATGTGTCCCCTGGAGACATTTATTTATATTCCGAAGGGATCTTCCTCTCCCCTCCCCAAGGAGACTTTGTTTATGGTAGGGAGATTAAGTTTCTCTCCCTCTTTCAGAAGGGGAGTCGGGCTGCTGTCCACGCTGATCTATGTAAACCGCCAGACTCCTTATTTCAAGACTCCTCTCCTGTGCTCCAAGAAGCCCTCTTTACACACACAGGCCCAAGTTTATTCCTTACTGTGGTGAGGGAGAACATCACCTTGACCGATGGGTCCCGCAGAGGGAAGGGAAGATTGGAATTTACAGTTTGGTTTCAGGCAAGTCTTTCAATGGGGGGCAGAGGGGATGCAATAAACTCAGCTTTGTCTCATCAATGGGTAGTGTTGGTGATAGTTGGGGAGCTGGCGTCTGACACAACCAATATTTGTTGAGCACCTGCTATCTGCCAGGGACTGCTTTAGGCACTTGGGCTACCTCACTAAGCAAAATTAATAAAAAACCCAACCTTCACGAGCTTACATTTGTCGACGCAAAATAACCAATAACCATTCTATAGATAAGAAAGATAAGGGGAGTGTTACTTGAGCCAAACTCAGGATTATACCCCAGAAAGGCCCTTTCCAGAAAGGAAGAAAGTGTTCTGGAGACGCATGGTTTTCAGTACAGTCTTATATCTTTTTAGAGCAAAGAACATACATTAAACACACCCAGGATACATATTCATCAGTTTCAAAGAGGTATTCCATTGCAAATTAGTAGGTCAACATGATGTCAGAAAAGAGACTAATATGGGCATTAGCAATAGGGTGTAAGAGGGGCAGTAGGCATTCTTATCTTAAGAGAGTGCACTCTTTAATGGTTAAAACAGATGTGCAATGTATGTTTCATAAGCCATAAGTCAGGCTTCTTTAGTTCAAGCCAAATCAGTTTTGAACCAGAAGTTACCCCACATACTTCAATATGCGAAAATCTCTTGTCACATTCTAGTGGGATGAGATTCACAATAAACATAAGAAGGTGAATTATATAGACTATTGAAGGTGATAAAGTGGTATGGTATGATAAAGGAGGGTCAGGAATGCCCAAGAAGGAGGTGGGTTGTAGGATGAAATAGTGTGAAATTTGAGCAAAAGCTTTGTAGGGGAGAAGAAATAATTTTCCCTCTACCCTCTAGGATCTTGGCTGAGTATCCCCTGTAATAAAAGACAGATTACCAGGAGAAAAAAAAACCCAGAAGTTTGATAACATGTATACTTCTTGCATACATGGGAGATGCCCAGGAAAACTGAGTAACTCTGAAATGGCCTAAGCCATCACCTTAAATACCATCTCTGGCTAAAGACAAAAGAAGGTGGCAGTGGGGAGGGAGCCAGTTATGGGAGGTTACAGGCAAAGCACAGTAAACAAGAATAAGGTTGTTATGCAGAGTTAAGTCACGGCTCTCTTCCTTGATAAATGTTCCTAGAGATTTAGTCATTCTCCCCTTCCTGGTACAGAGAGGGAGGCACCCTTACAAATGGAAATTTCCCTTATACATGTAAATGTGTCCTATAAAAGGGTAACTTCTGCGTTTTCAGTGCTTTTCCTGTGTCTGTTGTTTCTTAAAAATAACCAGCTCAAGATAGTCCTTATGCCAAAGAGGCATATTTGGGATGACATTCTGCTCTCCCTCAGCTTGAAGGCGGCAAGGGACTTAGCCAGGTGGACATCTGGGAGGAGAGCTTTCAGGCAGAGGAAACAGCTAAAGCCTCCGAGAGCTGAATTCATCCTGTGTATCAGACCTCACAAAGTTTCTCTAGAATTGCATTCCAAAACGCTTCCTTTATCTCTACCTTGAAAGAAATTCATCTATTTCTATATCTCCATTGTATCTGCAATTTAGTTCCTGATCAGAAATGTAGTACTATAATCGTCACTGCTCAAGAGAAAGGAGTTAATAAATTATGCCTGACATTTCCAGGCTGAAGCTTCTTTACAAGGATTAAACTTCAAGGTGCTTAGGAAACTGAATATTTTATAGGATTTGTAGCAAGAAAATGCCACATGTAAGGCCAAAGTTTTAATAGCAAAAAACAAAGGTATTGAAATGTCCTTGCATTTGTAAGCCCCTTCCCAACACATGGAAAAAATAAAATTTCAGTCTTTAAAACACAATAAGAGATTGTTGCTGATTATTAAAAATGTCTTTGCTTTGGTAGTTTTTATTTTATTAAATTAATAAAAACTAAGTCATATTCATATTATAAATAGGCAGAGAGCATCTGTCTCTATGCCAGATAATCAATAAGACTGCTCCTGCCCTTGGGCAATTTGCAGCCTCAAGAGATAAGCATATAGATAAATCATTGCTGTATAAATGGTCGGAAATATCAGAGGGTCTATTCGTCAGGGTGCCGATGAAGTTCACAGAGGAAGAAGCACTGAAACTAGGATTTGAAAAATGACAACGGCAAACAGTGCTGGCTGTGTGCTTTACAACTAGTAGCTCACTTTATCTGAACCACACTGCCCTAAGTTAGAAATTGTTTTTGATCACCTTTGTAGATGAGAAAACTGATGCACAGAGAGGTTAAGGAGCCCGCCCAAGGCTAACACTGTGAGTAAGTGACCCAGTCAGGAATAGAAGCCATGCAGTCTGATACCCAAATGCGTGCCCTTAACGCCTATGCTTCTTTTCTACTGAATGGAAGTTTCTCTGCCCAGACAGAGAAAGTGAAAAGGACATTCCAGGGAGCTTGTGTAAGTGTGGAGCTGGGAAGGATGTGGCCACCAGGAGATGCAGTTATGTCCATCCCCATCTATGCAGTTAGTCTCCTGCATCCTTGAGCTGGAGAGCACTGTGCAAAACACTAGGCAGTCAGTCGCTGGAGTAGTGGCTGAGTTATTCAAGTCCCAGTGTTGGAGCAGGACTCTTTGGCAAAACAGAACAGTTAATTGCAATCTGACAAAAGTGAGATCAAAGGTTCTCAAAATTTCTATCATCAGGATTTCTTTGGGTCATGGCCATGTCTCCAGACCCGCTCCCCACAAAGGGGCCCTGAAAGCAAGAGGCACAGATGATTATTTCCTTGGGAATAAGCAGGAAGAGGGAAAGGTCTAGAACAGAAGCTGCAGCTGGAGGAGGCCGGCCTAGGGGCAGTTGCTTGGGGATGCACTGGCCTTTGAAAGGAAGTGTCAATGAAAATAATCCATAGCCAATCTATAAACGAAAACTGGGGTGAGTTTATTATGAGCCAGATCTGAGGACTGCTTAGCCCAAGGCCTGCCTTCCCCAGGGAAGGAAGGGCACCAAAGAAGTAGGGTGTACAGAGTGGTTGTATACCCTCAAAGAGCATGTATCACATATGATTGAAATGTCCCTTTTGCCATAATCACAAGACTGCTCTGTCGGCATAGCGAAGGATGGACACAGCAGGGAGCAGGTCTGTTGTCTCGAGCTGGGTGGTAACAGGTGGGCACAGCAATCAGTTCCTAGCCTAGGGAGAGATGCTTCTCCTTAAGGAAATGCCAATGTGGAGGAAGTTGCACCTTTCTCTTAATGCCATTTGTTCTTGTCTTTGGGACATAGCGAATGCTTAAAGCAGATGTACTATGCATGGTCAATGGCCACATCAGGCCCTTTTGGAAAAACAAGGTCAGGCTGAATTAGATTTACACCAAATGGCTTCCTCATATACTCCAATATATCCTATTACTTGCCATTTGTTTGTCAGAAGAATGTGCTCAGAGTCCTCTCTGTCCCATGGATCTTCCACTGAGGAAGGAGCAGGAGCAGGGCTAACAGAACGAGCATCCCTCACGCTCTTTCATAGACCGTATCATCGGGGTGACTGTAACAGGGCTCTCTGCCTTCAGTTTGCACCCCTTTCTGGAGTCTGAACAATCCTCCTAACATGAGAGAGGAGGAAAAAGTTTTCCCTGACCCCCTGGCTGGGTCTGAAAGTTAAACCAACACAGACAGATTAACAGGAGAAAAGCGTACAAGCTTTATTGAATTTCTTCATGTCCATGGGAGCCTTCACAAGAGAATGAACAAGCGAAGTGACCAGAGCAAGAGGCTTTTATATCTTTTAGACAAAGAAACAATAAAGTTGTGAAGAGTTAATGAGACAGAGCAATTTGGACCAGGGGGAGTAAATGATGAAGTAACTGGAAAGGTAAGGGTTAGTTTAACAAGATTTGTTTATACAGGCTTTCAGGCCCAAATTTCTGTCTCTGGTGATAAGAGTGTCTTCCCTCCCGTTGGTACAGGGAGGGGACCTTTCACGTGGGGCTTTATGACCTGTTTCAGGGAAGAAGGGCAAGTGGTGGGGGAGCTCAGAGTGACCTTTTGTTATGGAGCCCTAAGGAACCAGTCACCCACAAGTGGGTCCTTCTGCCCAGAGCTGCTCAGGCCAATAGAAGAAGACAGGGTTTGGAATAGCAGAGCAGAAACTTTATTTGTTGATCAATGAACCTTCCCCAAAGGGCAAGTGAGCAGGGCTCTTACGGGATGGGGAGGGGAAGGGCTCTCTGCATCATCGCTGGGGGAGGGGCACTTGGGGCATGCGCAGATCTCTTCTTGCGCTCGGCACCTTTCACACACGTTTCCTTTTGTGCATGGCACCCCATCGACGTCTTGGACCTTTCTGGTTTGGGCTGGCTCTGTGGTTTGGCATGTGGCATTGTTCTGCCTTGGTTCCTGTACGCAAGCACAACTTAAAAACAAAGCCTTAGACATGGACACTGTTTTAGGGACTTCCCTGGGTGATACTTTCAGCTTCTGCCATTTTTAAAAATTCCTTCAGCTTAAGATATTTAATATGCCAAGGTGCCATATTTTGGGATAGTGTGTCCTGAACCCCATCAAAATAAATATTAAAACCCCCAGGGACTCCCCATTGCCTTCATGACAGCACAGCACTCCTGTTCCTGTCACTCATCTCCGCAGCCACAGCGAATGCATCCCGGGCTTTAGCCGCTCCGAACTTCAAGGCCAACCGCGCCTGGACTTTGTTCGTTGGGTTTCCTCTGCTGGCAAAGGCTGACTCGTCCTTCAAGATCTACCTCACATCTGCAAAGTCACTTGACTTCCATTTCCTTTGTGTTTTACCTCCCCTGGGACACTTCTGTCTACACTGGTAGTCCCTAGCCCTGAGCTCACCTAGGGATCTTGTGAAAGACCTCCGTGCTGGGCCCCACTCCCGGAAATTCAGAACCAGTTGGTCTAGGGTGAGCGCTGGACACAGGTGCTTTGAATTCTTAAAGAGCTGGGGCCCTGGTCTCCATCCTCAGCACCTTCCCCAGCGCCTGCCACAAGGAGGAGCACAATCACAAATCAAGTATTTGTTGAGTGAATAAGACAAGCAGCATTCGCGACCACTCTGTGAGACAGGTACTCCTGTTGTCTCATTTTGCAGTTGAGGAAACTGAGGCTCAAGGACCTTAAATGATTTGCCCAAGATTCCAGGGAGTAACCTGCTTTGAATTCTTCCGATTCCAAGTCCAGTGTGCTGCCTGCACTTGCGGAGGAAAGAGGCCTGTAGAGGAAGGCTAGCACCCAGCACTGTGCCTATAGCAGGTGGAACTGGGGAACCTGCCCCCAGGGAAGGAGAATACCCCCTCTTGGTTATTTGGAAGCCATGTTGGGGGAGGGACTTGTGCTATTCTGGTCCTCTGTAACCTTTCTTGAATTTTGAAGGTTCTCCTTAAAACTCATGCTTCCTTAAAGCTTTTCCCATCCTCTTGTTTTTAATGAATTATGAGCCATCATTTATTTATAACCCATCTACAGCTGCCTTTATGGGGCAGAAAATGAACTACTTGCCAAAGTAATTACCCTTTTTATAGACTTAGAACAAATGCTCACAGCCCATCCTTTCTCCATGGCTGTTGTGCTAGTTTCCGCTGTCTTGTTTGACCCACCTGAGCCTCTATGCTCATTATGGATCTTATGTGGGATTATTTTTCTAGCTCACCCTAGAAGCCAGACCAACTGTTGCAGAGAGCTAGCTTCTTTCTGCAACAGATCGAGCATTTTTAGTAAGAGGCTGTTTTTTCCTAACAGGGAACAGGTGCCTTTAGACTAACAGAGCCTTTTCTGGGCACACAGGCTCATAACCTGCTTTTCACAGGTGGTATCACTTGGGTGTGTAGTTCAATCGCCAAGACAGGTGGCAAGAGGGGAAGCTTGCCACGTATGCAGCTTAGGGCTGGAAAAGTTAGGGCATTCATGCCAAAAGAAAAGTCTCTACAAAAGAAAACATAACTGCAAGTTACTAATTTGACTCAGTATTCATATTCAATAGTTATATTTAATATTAATATTTATAAATGTGTACACACAGAACAACATCTTGTTCTTTCAGTAATCATTCATACAGTTTCTAAAATAAACTAAACACCGTGGAAATTTGTTACCACTTACTTCATTTACAAATCTCCTTTGTACTTCAATTTTTACAGAATATTATTATATTAGAAGTCTAAAATCCTCCAAACACTGAATGTAACTTATAAAGGTGATATTAAAAAATATTTTAAAGAGTGAGGCTAAGAAATCCAATAGAATTTTAGGTTTATTACAGATAGAATTTGAATGGTCTTGATTGGTTAAGGAAAAGCATTTTATAATAAAAATGCATTAGGCCTACAATCAACATTATCCTAGTATTTTGGCCTCTGACGATAGCTCGGAAGCTTCAAGGTCTGCCTTCTCCTTTCTTCTTTCCATGGTTACAAGAAAGCCTCTGAACTCAGCTCCAGAGTTTGCCTAAAGATTAACCAGTAAACGGACTGTAGGAAGACGTAAGATGCCACTTAGCCGGGATGTGTTAAGCTTTATTCAGGGTTGGGGGTTATGCCATAAGCAGCTGTGAGGTTTTAGATGAGTCGCTGAGCCCCTTCTTGGCTCAGGTTTCCTTACTGTGAAATGAGGCATCTGTGAACCTATGACAAGAGACAGGAAGGATGGAGTAATCTGTAGGTGGGAAAAAGGAGTTACAGATCATATGAAAGAGTTAGCACCATATAGAAAAAGCAGGGTGCGTGTCCCACTAGGTCCAGTACACATCTGGGCATCTGATCTGGCCTGCCTCCACCGGAAAAGGGGAGGAGAGAGAGTCGGTCAAAGGAAAGGGAGAGAATGGGAGAGGAGAGAGAATAGGATGGAGAAGGAGAGAGAAAATGACTGAGTGAGTGAATACATGAATGAATGATTCGAGCAGGTCAATGAGTGAAGGCAATGGGTTACACTCCCCAAGCCTGACGATGGGTGTGAACCTGGGCAGAAGCTGTAGCTGGCCGCGTCCCTAAAGCCTCTGGCCTTTTCTGGTCTTCTATTTGCTTCTCTGGAGAAGGAGAGTGGAGCCGCCCTGGCCTGGCTCTGCAGCCTCCCAGCTCCTTGGAGGCTGGAGAAAGTGCTCAGTCTGAAGAGGCCTGGTCAGGGTGTAACTTTCACAGTGGCTGCTTTTCTTGAGGACTTTTTAATGCTGGTTGGAATTCCAGAGAATGTGTGTTTGAATCACAGCGCTTTAGACAGACGGGAAGTTAAAACGGATTCAAGTCCACCCTTCAACTTTGTGGACGAAGAAAACACAGACCATGTTTTATTGCTTAAAGTGCCTGAGGACCTCGTAAACACGAACATCCAGTAATACGACCCACTTTGTAGAGTGAAATGCAGGGGGCCTGTTGATGTCCGTGCTGTTTCGCTGCTGCATCTGTACTGAGCCTCCCCACCCGGACTGCAGATGTATCAAGGACAGAGACTATGATGAGCTGCTTCTCGCTCCTGCACCAAACACACGTTCATGCCCACTGCACATGCTCATAAAGATGTTCACTACACCCCAGCCATACAATGCACACGTGTGCACACACGTAACAAGCACATGTGTGCATGTGTGCACATACTCAGCCACACATGTGCGCACACATATACATATGTAGGTGCCCGTGTGCTTACGTGTGTGCACCAGGCCTGTAACACACGTGCACATATATGTATATGCATCTGTGCACACATGCACGTGTGCACATAGGCACACACCCAGCCATGCACATACACCTGTGCACACACCTTCTAAGTTCACTTTTCTGCACCAGTGGGTGCTGGGCCAGTCCACAAGTGAGGCATGACTGACAAGGCCATGTATTACTTCACTGGGTCCTCATGTGTGCTAGGTCTCATAATTATTCCCATTTCACAGTTGAGAAACTGAAGTACAGAGAAGTTAGGCAGGTTAACCCACATCCCACAGCTGGTAAGTGCCAGAGTCGGGTTGAATCCAGCCAGTCTGCCCATAGTCTTCACTGCTTTAGGACGTCGCTCTTCATTGCCCGTTGGAATACGTCCTATTTGGTTCGCTTCAGGAAGGCGATAGCTTTCTTATCTGTACTCAGCATGTCTAACGTGAAAACACTGATTTTAAAGTATTTTGATATTCAGCTTACTTCTGCTTTTACTTCAAAAGAGTCATTATGCATTGTGAATATCAAAAAATAAAAATAAAAAAGACGCAGTTACTGACCTCCAGGAGCTCACAGCCTGTGGAAAAGATGCAAACACAAGTGAATCTGAACCAAAGCAGACTGAGAGACAAGTACCATAATAAAGATCTAAATTTCAGGCATGTTATCGTAAACCTGCTTCTCCAGAGGGACGACACACCTGAGTCATATGAACGTAACATATCTGTTTTCCAGTATGTGTGTATGCGTGCATACACACATATACCCAAATACACACATACGCATATAAAATAAAAAGAACAATAGGTTGATAGCAAACATAATTTAGTCTTTGATGATTCAAAAGGCACCAAGGAAATCTTTCAGTTCTTTGGGATTGCCACATTATCCTCAAAATGCAGAAGGGAGAAGAAGTTGACTTGAATTTGTGATGACCCCAAGACATGCCCTAGAAAACGTGTGTGCATGTGTGCATGCGTGCGTTTGAATACTCACAAAACCGTCTCTATTTGTTTCCCCTGCAGAGTGAAGAAAACAATTCCAATTATTTGAACTTTCAGAGGGCTCAGAATTTGGAAGATCACAAGTATGCTCGGTAATGTACTTATGAGCACAGTACGTGGAATGTGAAAGACGGAGTAAATGTATGTTTTATTCATCTAGGCCTCTCTCCTCAGTATTTTTCCACGAGCGTCCTCTGTTTCAAAATCTGTACCAACAATCTGTTTAGATTATCATTCAACTGTCTTTTTTCAAATGGAGATTCTTGTAGTTGGATCTGAGGGGTCTTTTGAGTTAAATAGGATAAGAGGGTTCCTCCAGCAGCAGTACCACATGCTGGGCAACCGTGCATGAGGCAGGCCGCGGTGCCTTGGGGCAGTGCGGTACAGTGGACGGAGCAGGGGCTTTGTAATCAGAAAGACGCAGGTGAAAATGCTGTCACAACAGATGTTTACCTTTGAGCATGCTGTTTAACTTGAGCTTCTTTGCGTTTAATACAGAAATAGTATTTATACAAAGGTGTCTAGTAAAAATGAAATGAGTGAATATATGCAAATACATCTGGCAAAATGCTCAGGACACGGTGCTACTAAGGAAAGAAAGAAGCAGCAGCAGCAGAAGAAGAAGAGAAGGAGAAGCAGGGGAGGAAGAGGAGAAAATTTAGCTTATTTCTGTAAAATAAATTACCCCCAAACTTAGTGGCTTAAAACTATGAGCATTTGTTATCTTGTGCAGTTTCTGTGGGTCAGGATGTGAGAGCAGCTTAGTGGGGTGGTTGTGGCTCAGGGTCTCTCCTGAGTCTGCAGTCAAGTTGTCAGCTGGTGCTATGGTCATGCAAAGGCTCAACTGGGGCTGGAGCATCCACTTCCAAGCTCACTCGCATGGCTGTTGGCAGGCCTCAGAAGATTTGCTTCTAAGCTCACTCACGTGGTAGCTAACAGGCATCTGTTCCTTGCCATGTGGCCCTCTCCATAGCTGCCTGAGTGTCCCCGTGACATGGCATGGTGATCCAAAAGAGAGAAAGCTAGACAGTGCCCAAGATGGAAACCATAGTCTTTTTTTTTTTTTTTTTTTTTTGGTGAGGAAGATTGGGCCTGAGCTAACTATCTGTTGCCAATCTTCCTCTTTTTGCTTGAGGAAGATATTGTTGCTGAGCTAACATCTGTGCCAATCTTCCTCTACTTTACGTAGGATGCCACCACAGCGTGGCTGAACGAGTGGTGCTAGGTCCATGCCTGGAATCTGAACTCACTAAGCCTCTGCCAAAACAGAGCACACAAAGTTAACCACTATGCCACTGGGCTGGCCCTGAAACCATAGTCTTTTTATAACCTGATTTTGGGCATGACGTCCAGTTATTTGTGCCTTGTTCTGTTTGTTGAAGCAAATTAGTAAATCCAGCCCACACTCAAGGGGACGAAATTGATTCCAGAAGGAAATGAATACCAGGAGATGGAACCACTGGGGACTATCGTAGAGAGTGTGCACCACACTGTTCTTTTTCCTCCTTCAAACTAGCTCCCTAGAGAAACAGGAATAAAGTGCTCACTGTTGGCAGGTGTGGAGATATATAATTCTGCATCTGCAAGAGTGATTCTTAATTCTGGTTTCATGATATTCTGATGTATATGTCTTTTTTAATCTGGATTTTTTAATCAAGATTGAATGCAATTTTTTCTATGACAAAAGTTAAATTAAATTACCTTTGGTTCCTTCCAACATTTTATTATGAAAGATTTCAAACATAAAGGAAAATTAAAAGGGTTTTACGGCAAACATCGGTATACACACCACTTAAACGCTACCATTAATATTGACTATACCCGCTTTATCACATCTATCTAGCCATCTTTCTATTCAGCCATTAATCCATCTTATTGTTTGATGCATTTCAAAGTAAAGTGAAGACATCAGTACAATTCTGCTTAAATACTTCAGCATGCATGTCATTAACTAGAGTTTAATATTTATTTACAGTATTTTATGTAAAATTTACATACGTTAACTTTTTATACATCAGAAGAGTACATTCACTGAGTTGTGAACAATGCATACACCTTTGTAATCCAAACCCCTATCAAGATATAGAACATTAGCATCGCCCCAGAGAGTTGCCTCATGCCCCCTCCCAACCTCTCTTTCCACCCCTCAGAGACAATCGCTATTCTGACTTTTTCCACCGTAGGTCAGTTAGTTTAGCCTGTTCTAGAGTTGCATATAAAGGGGATCATAGACGATGTACTCTTTTCCATAACGCTCTTTCACTTAGCATGTTAAGATTCATCTATGTTGTGTGTATCAATAGCCCGTTCCTTTTATTGCTAAGTCGCATTCCATTGTAAGGTTATAGCACAATTTTTTAATCTGTTCTGTTGATGGTTGCCTGTGGCTGTTTCCAGTTATTGTAAACAAAGCTGCTGCAAGCCTTTATGTGCCAGTCTTTTTGTGAACGTGTGCTTTCATAACTCTTGCATAGATACACTTTTCACTTTCAAAAAGATACACCGTCTTGTCCTTTTACTTCAGGTGAAAAAGTGAAAGGAAATAAGATTGAGGTATTTTAGTCCCTGAAGATTTGCAGGTTGTTGCTGTAGGATAGCGAGATTGTGGACTAGGGGAATTGATTCAATAAAATGTAAAATCATACCTATGGCTGAGAAGAACCTTGGAGGTCAAATAGTTTACTCCCTCCTCTTTACAGAGGTCATTGACTTGCTGAGGCTCACAGCTTATCAGTGGGAACCTACACCTCGGCCAGTCTGGATCTGCCGTTGGCGTCTGTGCTGATTGAGTAATTTCTCTCGAACTGGCATGTACCCAGTCTGCAGCTTTTCCACGTACTCTCCTGAAACAGATATCTTACTTCCACTACTGACATTTCAGCAGCCATGTTGCCATTGTCCTTGATATTTTTGCTTCTGTTCCCAACTGCTGTTGAAAAAAGCGGTGGTGTGCTGGCGCTGCAGGAGCTGTGAATTAAATTCCCTTATCCTCTGTGTTAGTGCAGTGGGAAAGGGTTTGAATTTTTCTGCAACCCTAGGTGAGATAATAAATATTCTCCCCAGTATTAAAATTCCTTTTCTCTTATGGCAACATTATGGTATAGCAGAAGAACGTGTTTAAAAGTAGGAAGAAAAAGATAGATTTAAGTTCTGGCTCAACTCTTCTAACAGTGTGACCATAAAAACATCATTAACCTCTCCGATCTTCCAGTTCATTAACCTAAAAATGGAGATGAAATGTTTCTCTCAGAGCTGTGAGTATTAAATACATCAAAGTATTTAATACATCAAAGTATCTAGTGTCCAGCTGAAAGAAGGCAGGAAGCAATTCCTCCTTTCTCCTCTCAGTAAAGCGGTCCTCACAGCAAAGGAACCCCACCTCCCACGGCAGCAGCCAATGGGCTGCCAACAGGGGACTCTGCTGGGTTAATTCCTCTCTGCAGGTATAAGATACACCTGTAACCCTGCTGGCTGAAATGACAAAAAGAAAGAAAACAAGACAAAACAAAACAAAACAAAAACAAAAAGAAAACAGAAAACTTCATCCTAAATGTAACAGTACTTTAAATTTTTAAATTTATTTTTTACATAAAAATTGTATATATTTAAGGTGTGCAGTGTCATATTTTGATATATTCATACATTATGAAAATCATACCACAATCTAACTAATTCACATATCAATTCCCCCCATAGTTTCCATTTTTTTGGTGTGGTGAGAACTACTTCAGATCTGCTTTCCTAGCGAATTTCAAGGATATGATACATTATTAACTCTAGCCCCCATACTGTACATTAGATCTCCAGAAGTTATACATCTTATAACCAAAAGTTTGTAACCTTTGATTAGTGGCTCTCTTTCTCTCCACCCCCCAGCCCCTGGCAACCACCATTCTACTCTCTGTTACTATGAATTTGACTTTTTTTTTTAGATTCTGCATACAAGTGACATCACGTGATATTTGTCTTTCTGTGTCTGGCTTATTTCACCTAGCATAAATTCTTCTAGGTTCACCCATGTTGTCATATATGGCATGATTTTCTCTTTTTTAAGGCTAAATAATATTCCAGTGTGTGTGTGCATAGGTAGGTAGATAGATAGATAGGTAGATAGATAGACAGATAGATAGATAAAAAATGTGATAGGTATAAAATGTAATGTATATCACATTTTCTTTCTTTCTTTTTTTTCTTGAGGAAAATTTGCCCTCAACTAACATCTGTTCCCAGTCTTCCTCTATTTTGTATGTGGGTCACCACCACAGCATGGCCACTGATAGACAAGGGGTATAGGTCTGTGCCCAGAAACTGAACCTGGGTCACCAAAGTGGAGAGCACTGAACTTAACCAATAGGCCATGGGGGCTGGCCCTATATCACATTTTCTTTATCCATTCTTCTGTTGCCAGACACAAAGGTTGTTTCCATATCTTGGCTACTGTGAATAATGCTGCAGTGAACATGGGAATGCAGATATCTCTTTGAGATCCTGATTTTATTTTCTTTGGCTATATACCAAGAAGGGGGATTGATAGATCATACAGTAGTTCTATTTTTAATTTTGGGGGGAACTTTCATTCAGTTTTCTATAATGGCTTTACCAATTTACATTCCCACTAACAGTGTACAAGGGTTTCCTTTTCTCCAATTCCTCACCAATACTTGTTATCTCTTGTCTTTTTGATAAAAGCCATTCTAACAAGTGTGAGGTGATATTTTCCTTTCTTCTCCTTCTAGGATTCCAATAATGCATAGTTTTTTTTCTTGATGGTATCCTATAACTCACATAGGCTTTCTTCACTCTTTTTAATTTTTTTTTCTTTTTTGCTCCTCTGACTGGATAATTTCAAATGAATGTCTTTAGGTTCACTGATTTTTTCTTCTGCTTAGCCAAGTCTGCTACTAAAAGTTCTCTGTTAAATTCTTCAGTTCAACCACTGTGTTTTTCAGCTCTAGGATTTCTGGGTTTTTGTAATGGTTTCTGTTTCTTTGTCGAACTTCTCATTTTGTTTATGCGTTGTTTTCCTAATATAGTTTAGTTGTCTATCTGTGTTTTCTTGTAATTCACTGAATTTCTTTAAAGGGATTATCCTGAATTCTTTATCAGATAAAGTCCATAGATCTCTATTTCCTTAGGGTCAGTTATTGGATCATATTAGTTTCCTTTGGTGGTGTCATGTTTCCCTGATTCTTGGCGGTCCTCGTAGACTTGTGTGGTATCTGCTCAGCTGAGGAAGCAGTCTGCTCCTCCAGCCTTTGTCAGCAGTCGGGTGGGGCAGCTGACTTGCTTTCCTGCTGTGGTGAGCCATAGGAGCTGCCTGTTGAGCCTGGCCAGGCTTGCAGGTTTGGTGGGGCTACAGCCTATGCTCAGCAGTTGGGCAGGGCCAATGGCTTGCTTTCCTGTCTGAGGTGGGCTCTAGAATGGGTTCCATGGCCTAGATGGCCCACCCAGGGACCACACTGGGCAGAACTGCTGACAAAGCTTCCCAACCAGATGGGGCCGCGAACTTGGTTCTGCAGGTGAGCAGATCCACTGGTTGGAATCTCCATTCAGGCATCACTGCCAGCAGGAGTACAGTCTACCAAGATTCACGTATGTGTTGCTCTGAGCTCTGCCCCCTGTCTCTGTATCTAGCTGATTCCCCCAGAGATACCCATGAGGCAATACCTAAGTGGGCCTCCCAGGAAGTGTCCTGCAGCCTGGGGGAGCTGGATGTCCACCTTGGGTTCTTTGTTTTCCCATTGGAAAAATTGTAGGCCATGGGGGACCCCCTGGCGTTGCACTGTGCTGCCTAGGGGAGGGGCAATGCAGTCTAAGTGAAACTGCTCCTCTTACCCTTCTAATGACATTTTTCTCAGTTTTTGTGGTCCAAGAGGATGCTTCAACCTCACACCTAGGTTCTGGGATCTTCACAAAGGTTTGTGGTCTATAGAGAGTTGCTAATTTCTCTTTTTGTAAAGGGGACCTAAGTTTCAAACTAACTATTTGCCATCTTGCTCACATGACTCTTTGGGTCAAGTAGTCTTGGTTGGCAGTCTTCCCGCCACCCCCCCCCCCCAAAAAGGGACTGAATTTTAATTATTTCCCTTGAAGGAAAATAAAATAACAATGATATTTAAATAGATGTCTCAAACAAGGCATCTTTCTTCAGAAAATATGAAATAACAGAACACCATCTGAAAATGCTTCCCGGCACCCAGCCAGGCAGCATTGTAAACAACCACAATCAGAGTCTCTGCCTCAGACGTTGCAAGGACCAGGAACAGAGAGGACTTGTCAGAACAGGGTATCTAGATCTCATATACTGCTCCTGTCATTCTCTCCACGTGGCTGACAGACACAAGAAATTTGGATCTCACCAATAGGTCAGCTCTCAACAACATGCATTTTATCATAAACATTGCGTGGATCTCATTCTTGACAGCTAACTTTTCTGAACTAGTCTTGATCTAATGTTCAGAGAACTAAACTATTCTTTAAGCTTCACTTCTGCTCTGAGATTCAAGAATCTATTCATGACAATCCTTGATTTTTGCCAATACTACTTTTTATCATCCCTGTGAAAGGATGTCTTGTGGACAGCAATCTGCTATGCCCACGTCTTGAGGTACACACTGACAAATGAAGTTTAGTTCTCTGACTCTGACAGCAAACAGTCTAAAGTATATTCAAGCTGGTATTAACTTATATTGCAGTCCTTTCTCATAAATACAACATAGAGTTATGGCCAGAGTTCATGCTGGAAAAACCCAAATTTATTCCCTAAGATTGATTATTTAATTTCCCACAGAAAAAGATAGCTAGAATAAGACCCACAGCAAAATTATTGAGGCTTGAAACTCCTGAGAATCCATATTCTGGGTACTGTGGCTCAAAGCATCCCAAGAAAGAACCTAGATAGGGTAGAGTTGAAGATCTCAGGCTCACACAAACCTGGGTGTGAAGCCAGCTCTGAAGCTTGAATGCACTGCCTCAGGAGTCAGGCTGCCTAGGTAGATCCTGGCTCAGACAGTTACCAGCTCTATGTCCATGGGGAGGTTATTTTAAAGTTTCTATACCTTGGTTCTTCCAAATGTATGGATAAATGAGGATAATGATAGGGTTTTGAAGATTAAATGAGATTGCTCACACAAAGTCATTAGAGAAATGACTGAAACGGTGCAATGCTTATTCTTCCTAAAGCTTGATTGTCTGCTCACAACTTAAAAAAAAATGAAACAGAACAATAGATGTAAGTAGGCAGTTTTTTCCATTCAGCACTTCGAATATATCATCCCACCCTCTTTCCTGGCCTGCAAGGTTTCTGCTGAGAAATCTTCTGACAGCCTTACGGGGGTTCCTTTGTGTGTGATGAACTTCTTTCCTCCTGCTGCTTTCAAGATTCTCTGTCTTTGATTGTTGACAGTTTTATTATAAAGTGTTTCAGGGAAGTCTTTTTTGGGTTCAACCTGATTGGGGAGCTTTGAGCTTCATGTACCTGGATGTCCATCTCTCTCTCCTCAAATTTAGGAAGTTCTCAGTCATTATTTCTTTAAATAAGCTTTCTACCCCTTTCTCTCTCTCTTCTCCTTTTGGCACTCCCATAACGCAAATATTCTCTCATGTGAAGGTGTCCTATAAATCCCATAGCCTTTCTTTATTCCTTTTCGTTCTTCTTTTTTTTTCTCTTCTGGTTGGGTAATTTCAGATGGTATGTCTTGGAGTTTGTTGATTCTTTCTTCTGCTTGATCAGTTCTGATCTCTATTACATTTTTTTAGCTCAGTTACTGTATTCTTTAGCTCCACAGTTTCTGTTTGGTTCTTTTTTATGTTTCCTATCTCTTTGTTGGACTTCTCATTTTGTTCTTGTATTGTTTTCCTGACTTGTTAAATCATTTGTGTTCTCTTGTAGTTCTCTGAGCTTCTTTAGAATAACTATTCTGAATTCTTTGTCAGGCAATTTGTGGACCTCCATTTCTTTGGGGTCAATTGCTGGTAGATTACTGTGTTCTTTTTGGTGGTGTCCTGTTTCCCTGATTCTTCATGACCCTTGTAGCCTTGCATAGGTATCTATGCAATTGAAGAAGCAGTCACCCCTGCCAGAGTTTATGGATGGACTTCAGTAAGGAAAGAACTTCACCTGCAAGTGGGGCATGCTGGAGTCTGCTGTGACACCAGATCTAGTGGGGAGATGTGGGGGCATGTGATGGCTCCAGGTCCATGGCAGGGACATGGCATCTTGTCAGCACAGGCAGCTGTGGTCCATGACATCAACAACTTTGTGGTCCTTTGCAGCAAGAGCTGGGAGTAGGGATGAGGGGGGTGACTACAGTGGCTGCAAGGGTTGGTGGAGTCCTCAGCAGCACCTCCAGGTCCAGTGGCAAAGGACATAGGCAGGTAGCCATGGTGGCTGGAGTCAGCAGTGCGCACATCCTGGGCTGTGGGGCTGGCTCTAGACACACATGCAGTGGTGAGAGCCGAGGCCTCAATAATGCTTCTGCCTTCTGGTTTGATCAATTTCTCCCCATCTAGACCCCACCAAATTAATCATCACTGCGGGAAGTAATCACATCCCGAGAAGGAGTCCAGCACCAGCCCTGTCTCACAGGAGAGAGTTTATCTGATTGTGCATGTCCGTTATACACCCCCGTGCACATTTGCATAGCTACAGCCCTTTGGAAGAAAACAAGTGTCTTTTTCCACAGTTACTCATTTGTTATCTCCTGGCTACCTGGAAGGGTGTTAACATGGCTCTGCTCCTTATTCATCAAATCCAGAATAATTGTCATCTTTGTCTTCCAAGAAATACTTCATGGCATTAACTCCTGCTGTGCTGAAGGGCCTTCATTTTCAATGCTCGCTGTGGAAATAAATTTGCTCTTTTTTCGTTGGCTAGGGTCAGCATACAGAGGTGAGGAAGACAGTGAGGTGGGTGGAGGAGAAGACTTGGTGGGGTTGGAGAAGAGCTGCAGATAGTTCATGACTTACCTTGGCTCTCCCTCCGTCTCATCTTTCAAACTCAAACCATTTTAGGAAATACCTTCCAAAGCTTAAGCGTTTCTGGCAATGTTTACAGCCTGTCCTAGTTCCTTGACATCAGAAGGGCACTCTTCTGAACCACGAAGACAAATTCATAGCAGGAAGCATTTTTAGAAACATAGTCTCCACACCCACCAAAATAAAATGAGAATGCATACTTCTCGGTAGTGATTTTGACAACATAATTTATTACTCAACAGTTGAAGAAAAAGAAACATACGGTGCACAAACACCTTTCAGGTCTATGAAGGTGAATTCAAGAAGTTGTTTGTGAAAAACATCTCACTTCTCTACTTAAATGTCTGCAAAACAGCTGCTCCCACTGCACAATGTGCAATTCTTGGTGGCATTTGGTAGATTGACAACAAAAGCAATTGGGACTGGATGTACTACTGATGTCATAGGAATAATTATACTACCGAACAGTTGCTGGAATCTATTTTTAACATAAATCTCAATAATAGACATATAAAAATGAAAGATTTTGTAAACCTGTTATAGAGAGAAAAAAAGACTCAAGTTTAGAGAACTAAAGTAAGCTAGGAAGGTTCTTACTAAAATTGTTCTCTTGAAGGTCAAGAATGGCCACGCTCCAAATCCCGTGGCCTGTTGTCAGTCCTCATCTTCCTTGACTTCTCTTTGCCTCGCCTCTTTCTTACAATTCTCCTCCCCCTTCTCTTCTAAAATATTGCCCTCTCCTGGTTCTCTTCCTGTTTTTTTCCCTAAGTATCTTCCTGCCCTTCTCTTACCTCCTGCCCTTGAACAAGTTGGGATAAGCGGTTTAGTAAGTGAGTTTGGAGTCAGATACGCTTAGGGTTGAATCCCAATCGATCACTCTTTGGGTAATCTTGGGAAATAATGTCTGTGAATCTCAATGTTCTCATCTATCTAATCAAGATTAAAAGTATAAGTACACTGTAAGCTCCCTTCAGGACTACCACTGTGTACAACTTCAGAAGGCCCCATTTTGCTCTATGTAAATGCTCCCTACCCCCAGAGTTTGTGTAACATAGCAACAACCCTGGCCCCCACACTGGTTTAAGATCTATGAGAGCAGACACTATGTTTTACTCACCAAGTATCTAGAACGCTGCCTGGAGCATCGTAAACATCCAATAAATATGCACTGAACATCAGCTCTGTCATCATCAGTTACTCAGGTTCTTTTTACCTTTTGCTCCAACACCCTGGAGCGTAGCTTCTACACTCAAGGTCCTATCACAGTCTGCTGGGGTGCCAGCCATTGCATCCCTACTCTAGCAGCAGAAAGGAGAAAGGGCAAAAAAGTGTACTTCCCAGCTAATCAATTCTCCTTCACAAGCCTTTCCAGATGCCTCACAAAACCCTTCCATTCAGAACTCTTGGCCTTGAACTTGGATGTGTGAACGCACCTCACTGGCAGGGCTTGGGAAATGTTGTTTTTGGCTCAACATATTGCTGCCTCATATAAAATCAGAGTTCTGTATTAAAAAAGAAAGGGAGAAGGGGCTGGCCCCGTGGCCGAGTGGTTAAGTTCGCGCGCTCCGCTGCAGGCAGCCCAGTGTTTCGTTGGTTCGAATCCTGGGCGCGGACATGGCACTGCTCATCAAACCACGCGAGGCAGCGTCCCACATGCCACAACTAGAAGGACCCACAACAAAGAATATACAACTATGTACCGGGGGGCTTTGGGGAGAAAAAGGAAAAAAATAAAATCTTAAAAAAAAAAAAAAAGAAAGGGAGAAGGTACATTGGGTAGGCAACCAGCAGTCTCTGTCACAAAAGCCCTGGGCAGGGCTGCGAGACTTCCTCCCAGGACTCCCTTCCGTGAGGCCCGGCCCCCAGGCTCTGCTTTCCTGACCTCAGCATTGGGGAGGGCACGTCTCCGTGAAGCAGCTGGTCACATTTTTGCAACAATAAATGTCAAAGAGTTTTTCTTTGTTTGTTTATTTGGCTCTTACAATGACTTTCCTGTGACTTTTGCCAATTTATACTAGTTCTGCTCATGAAACCATACTGAAAAAAATCTATTTTTTTCTTCAGTATGACAATGGATGTTTTATTGAGTGATTGGACAATAGCCCACTTCATTTTTTAAGAAAGCCATTCTGCAACAATGAAATCTTGCTTCCTCCACCTATATCTCTCCAGTTCTTTAAACCTTTCTTCCTAAGATCCTATTGTATTCTTCTTGCTCTTCATCACATTGTCACTGGTCTTTATATAACATGGCTCCCAGAACTGTGCAAAATGTTCCAGATCTGGGCCAGCCAGTGGGGAGCTTGGGGGAACTAACTCTGTCCCTGCTGTTCCCATCCTCTGAGGTTGAATTAGCATCTTCATCAACTGCATTATCCTTTTGGCTCACATGGAGCTTGGGGCAAGTAAACTGCCTGTGTTTTTCACATAAGCTTCTATTATGACAAGTTCACACGTTTTTGTACTTTATAATGTTTTTAACCTGAATAAATCTATATTTGACCATGCCGTATTTTCTCTTTAGTGTCGGGGCCCAACATATCGACTTGGTGAGATCTTTTAGAATTTTCACTCTGCCATCCAGATGTTCCCTCTCTCTATAAATCCCTCTCCTGGCTTCAAATCCCCTGAAGATCTGAGCAGCCTGTCTTCTAAATCTCTATCCAGGTCAAACCGCTTGGCAGAGCATCATTACAGTGGTAGATGGTAAGAAACTTCCTTTCTGGTTAAAACTAATCCATTGTCATATGAAGTAGTTTCTCTAAGTCACATACCAGGGCTTGGGTGAATTTCACAGCACAATATAGATTGGATAAGGCATGGGCTTTGTTAGAAAAAGGGGCAAACTTACAAAATGAATAAGAAAAATGAAGGCATGGGTTTCCCTTCTCCCATTATCCCCATGCGAGGTGGGTGGGCCTGGGGCATTACAGCTGACCTCAATACGTGGCTTTGTGTTCCAAGGGAGGCACCTGGCCCCCAACTGCTTTCCCTTCTTTTAGGACTAGCCTGAGAACCACCTTATTTAGATTTGGGTGCCAGCTGCTCTCAGTAGCTTCCTGGGAAAGCAAGAGGCCAGCACCTGGCGATCCCAGGCCCGCAGGCTGTTGCAGTCCCATCTGCTCAAGGGAGCATGCCACAGGCACATCCCACATACCACTGGAGAAAAGGGTGCCCAGAATCCAAGCTGGCTGGTTGTCCAGACAACCTACAGGGAATTCCCAGGGTCATTTTTGCTCAGTTCTGCCACTTGCATTACCCCCATTAATTAAAGATGCTTTGCATTTTGTCTTTTATTCAGCTACAAATTCACGTGAGAATATTGACATCCAACCCAGTTATCCATCTTGTCTATAAAGAAATCAGTGAAAATCTTGGTAAACATACAGCCCTCATCAAAAACTCATGGGTGCGTGTATTATGTATGCACCCATTCAATCTACCGCCTTCCCTGAATATGAGCTCTTTGAACACAGAGACTGTGCACTACTCTGCCATCCTCCGCCCTGGACAGAGTAACAGCTGTCACACTCACTGATTGTACTAGGTTAGGCTCTGCACCAGCGTTAGACACCTTTCTAGGTCTTTCACATCCATTATTTCATCTAATCTTCAGAACTCTTCAAGGGTACCCATGGATAATACCCATTGTACAGTGAAGAAACCAAGGCCCAGAGAAGTTAGGTGTTATGCACATAGTGCATGGGTGGGAAGTAACGGGGCTGGATTTGAGCTGAGGTCTCTGTGCTCCAAGCCCTTCTTCTGCTGTGTTAACTGCCCCATTACAGTGCAGGCTCACAATAAATATCAATGAATAACCAAGTCTATTCATCCTTGCATTTACAGGCAGGATTGTACAATAACAATTCCTGACACATGAAGATCTATGTCGTTATATTAGTCCTGTCAACATAGTCTTCCCAGAATAAGAGCCAGTTCTAAACTTAGAGCAAAGCTAACCATGCTGGGCTAAATACATCTGTTACCAGTTAATAACGAGCTGGACTCTGAGGGGACAAGCTCCCTTTAAACCCCTCTCTAGGAATCCATTAGCCCCACCACCCCATCCACGCCTTGAATTACATCTTGGCCTGGGACCATAGCTTTGTCACTTACTCTCCAGTAACAATAGGTCTGCTGATTACTTTCAGGTAATAAAATGTCCAGTCCAGTCTAATATCAAAACTCCCACTCTAATTCAGTTTAAAGTTTCTTTGCTCCTCCCAGCCGCCCAGGACACTTCTGGAGTTGGACTTCTCGTTTTCTCACTTGCTACCTCATTCATGAGCTGAAGTTTGGGGCCTCTCTGGGGTGGTTAAGGGGGTTGGAGGAGAGAGCAGGGACACAAAGCCCTCTGGGTGTGGCTGAAAACTTTATGGGTTCCTCCCAGGACCCTCTTCCCGGGGCCCCCAGTCCCTGTTGCAGTTGGTCCTCCACTGACCGTTTACAAGCTTCTCTCCCCGACCCCCAACCCCGGTTCCACTTTCTGCAAAGTATCCTCAGCCCCTTCAGGATGTAGATACCTCACCCTGGCAGAATGTCTTCTTGGGAAAGCTCTCTTCAGGTGACTCACAGCCAGCTCTTCCAACTTCAGAGAGCCTGCGTCAAGCTCTCCAGGTCAGTTTCCTCTAGGTGGTTCCTTTCTCTTTGGCTTAGGGTGAAGGGAGAGCGCTCCTTCCTCAGCCCCCACACACAGGGCAGGGGGTGGGCAAGGCCCAGTGGCAGCTCTCTATTGGCCTCTTGAACCACTCGAGGAAGTCTTGGCCTTTTCTTGTGCACCTGCTGGGTGGCTGTTCGCGAAGGGCCACAGCGTTTCACAGTCGCTGCATTTGTGATGTTGCACCTGTCGTTCTGGGCCTCTGGTGCTTCTGCTAAAACTTTAAAATCATAGGAGCAGTTGTGTTTAACATCCTCTTACACAAGGATGACACAAAAGAGAACCTAATAAAAATAAGCAACTCGAAGTACAGAAGAGAGGGCTATAATGTAATCACGGGGGGAAAGAAAGGCATTACTAATTATGTCATTTACTGGGCACCTACGTCATGCCAGGCACTACCCTAGGGTCTCTGCACAGGCTCCATCATTTAATCCTCACATCAACCCTGGGAGGTAAGTATTATTGTCCCTGCCTGCACCGTGCCCCCTCCTGCAACTTTACAGATGAGCAAATTGAACTGAATGCTTTTCTCAAAAACACAAAGTGACTTGTCTGATTCCAAACCCACACTTTTAACCCCCGTCCCACAGAGGCTTCAAAGAAGCTGGGAGGAGGATGACCACTCTATGAGAACCATCAGGGAGGGAGCTAACCAGCTGCCTCTAAGCCCATAGGGAAAGGTTCAGGTCCACACTGCTTTTGAGAATGTGATTGGAACCCCACTGACTTGTGATGCTAACTCAGGAACAGAGAGCATTGGCATCTCAGGAAACTATCCCATCAAAAGGAAACTCTTCCACCCACCATGCCAAGACCCTACCAGTTACGCCATTAGCCATCCCCAGCTGCCCAACACGGACCCTCCACTCCACCCAAACAATTGGTTTCTTGGCCCAAGAATGTCGAACTCCTTTTCTCAGTTCAGAGCTTTAGTGTGTGTAATATGCTTCCAACCTAAAACATTCATCCACTTCTTCAGAAATCTGTATTTGCCATCTTATTTCAAGACCCAGCTCAGAACTCAAATCATAAATTGGTTTTGCCACATTCATCTTATCCTCAGCATTCATTTACACTTCTCCCATTTTTCCTAAGGACCAAGAATGCAGGGGGGCTGGGGTGGGGGAGACTTAGAGACTTGCAATTGGCTTTTACTACCGCTAGATGGGGCTCTTAGGATGGTAAGATGAAACGCTGACTCAGTTTCCTAAGAGAAACCAGGAAACTGATAAATTAGAGGCTGAAGCTTATAAGCCAGTCAATTAAGGCAGTAAAAATATATATATATATATATATATATATATATATATATATATATTTACATAAAACATTAAAAATATAAAAAATATATATATATTCGGGCAGAACTGAATAAGTGAATAGGTGAAATGCAAGTCTGCAAGAGGCTGGGACTGCCTACATGATCTTGTGTGTAGAATCATAGCGTGTTGGAGGAACCATGTACTCCATCATTTTGCTCATGAAGAAACTGAAACCCAAGAATGTGAAACAATTTATCAATGGGAAAAACTAAAATGTTTGTCATTTTCAAATTGCTTTGTTACATTTCATGATACCTATGATGTATTTATTTATTGACACTATAGGTAACAGTAGACCAGAATATAAGTTTTCTAACTCATTTGAATCTCCCACATGTCTACTAAGTACATAGGAATAACAATATTGCCAGCCATGGCAACCATTTTTGAGCACCTACTACGTGCTAAGGTGCTATCATGGTAGGTGATGTTTTGTATACCTAAACTCACATGTTCCTCAGAAAAGGTCTGTATTATCATCATTCCCATTTTTCCCAAGAGAAAACAGAGGCTTGGAGATGTTAACAACAGGATGGACAACACAGAGCTAGTAAGTGACAGCCAGGGATTCAAGCCCAGATCTGCCTGAGCAAGGTGTGCTGCCACTCACTATGCCCACCGTCTGTCTGTACAGGGCTGGGCATCAGGACCACTCCAGAAAGCCTTCTTAGTGGGGTTCTGCATTCCTAGTGGGATGAGCTGGCGCTCAGTTGTTTTCCAGCCCCTCAGCTGAACCAGGGCAGCCAGCTCTGCTCCTTTGCCCTCGATGCCCTGGGCTGGACCCTTTCCCGCTAAGGCCACAGAGAGCAGCAGGAAGAGCCCTGCTCTGAGGACCTGATCAAGCCTCGTATACTTCGTGGACTCAGGCATTTGCCACAGAATCAGAGTGGGATGGACCGGGCAATTAGCCCTTCCATCAAGTGTTTATTTGGCTTATCCCTGGCTGGAGAGATAAATAATCATGGTCCCTGCCCTCTGAGCTCCCCATCCAGTGAACGAGACAGAAGGACTTGGTGGCTGTGAGCCCAGAGGACTCAGGGGAGGAGCAGGGACTGAGGAGCCAGGGCTGAGGAAATGACCTGACCCTCTGGTCAGAAGCAGCCCCGTGCCCTTACTGCTCTCACCAGCAACTCGCTACAACTTTGCTTTGGTTTCCAGCCTATGGCCAGAGGTCACCTCTGTTTTTTTTTTGTTTTTTTTTTTTAAATTTAATTGAACACTATTTGGTGGCCTGAGAAGGAATCACAAGTGTCTTGACCTGCTCTTTCTCCAAGACACGCTGGGCAGGTATGCACACCACCAGCAGAGGGCGCTGCGCCCAAGCTGGCATTTGTCAAGAGACTCTGAGTAACGCATCATGAGAAAGTTCTCAAAGCTGGATCCTTGTGATTACGCTGACTATAACACACTGGGCTTTAAGGTTCCTGTCTGCATCTTGCTTTGGGACTTTTAAATTAAGCGTGTTTTACAGACTCAGGCTGACACATTGTTAGGATCCCAGAGTGGGATTAGGGAAACCTGCCTCTCCTTTCATTTGATGTCAGGCCTGTGGGACACCTCAGGTGGCCTGTCTTCTGGGACACAGTCCCCTCACCCTTGGTTAATGGCTGTCACTGACCAGCATGGGTCAGTACTAAGCACTCTGCGGTGTCATCTCTTCCAACCCTCTCAGCCGCCATCTCAGTCATCCCGGAGGAGAGCTGGTCCTCTCAGAGCCACGTGCTCTGATGTGGACATCTCGTGATGACCCCTAGTCCAACCCAGGCTGGATGGGCGGTGCTTAAAGCCTTACTCCTGCGTTCCCTTTGGTCACCAACTTGTCATACAGTCAGGAGGAGAGATGCTACAACTGTCACGGGGGTGGCCAAAAAGTCTGAGCTCTGACAGGAAATCCATATCTACTCAGCTGCTCCCCTCAGCTGACCACTTTGGGTGAGCACATCTTGTCAGGATCACTTGCCATGGTGTGGGGATCCAAGAGCCTCTTTCACAAACATCAGACATCAGACAGCGCCGGAACGGTTTGTTCAGTAGACTTCTCAGCACCCACTCCTCCAGGCACTGGGCTGGATGCTGGGGGTGCAGAGACGAAATAGGCCTGGTCCCCAACCCTGGATCTCGATCTGAGGTGGAAGGAGTAACAAATCAATGGACTAAACGTTGATTTGTCTGAAGATTTGTTCACGAGGCTAAAAGCCTCAAACGCTGAGACTGTTTCTGTTTTGCTCCCCACTGAATTTGCTCCCTGCCTGACACGGTGTCCATGCAGATACCGCTCCATGAATATTCCCTGAACAGATGAATATTGAAATAAGGTAAAGAAAGGAGGTAGCACTCACTGCTCCCGGTTTATAACCAAAGACAATTTGTCGTGCTACCTGGAAGGTTCTCTCAGGCATGCAGAGGCAGCATATAAGGACCATTTGTGCAGGCTGACTGTCTGATGGTAGTTAAGGCTCGTGGCTCACTCACCTTCACACCAATGGGATGTCCATTGTTATAGGGGTGTCATCCCCATTATTTTTTCCAGTTCACCTGAGAGCCCCAAATGCAGTACAGACACTCCGTGAGTGAGTCTAAGCTTTCACAATACACTAGACAGTGGCTCCACCCCCTGAACCCCGTCTTGGCTGTGTGTGTGTGGGCAGAATAACGTGGTGACCCCTCTGCGGTCACACATGGACTTGTGAAGGCAATGATTGGGTAAGCTCTGTAGATAAAGGCTTCAAAGGAGACCCCCTCAACCCAGCACTAGATCGCCAGGGTAACGATGATGTCATTCACTTTGGAAAATGACCTTGCCAACAAGGGAAGTCTTGCGGATTGTGATCGACTCACTCACTCCCATTCTTTCTTCTTGAGACCCCATTTGTGAGAGAGTTAAGCAGATTCTGACAAAAGCCCACCTGTGCAAAGGTCTCAGCCAAGGTCAAAGTCTCTGGTCGTGATAATTTTTCATAGCTGGCATGACTAAGGAGCACAGTGGCTGTCCCTCTGAAACACTCCTTAGACCTGGAACGGTGAGTGTAAGCCACGTCACCATAAGGTGACATCTGTGTGGGGCCTAAAGGGAGTTCTGCTCTCGTGGAGAATTAATTATTCCATCTAACCAGCAATTGGGCAAGGTTTAGGGGTCTCATATAACACTCAAATAAGATACTGGTTCAAGGAAGAACCAACTCATATTTCAAAATCTTTAGCCACATGGAAGCATGAACGAGCCTGAGTGAACACCTTCTTCAGCTCCTTGGCCACCAGGCCCTCAGCTGTCCACTCCACACAAAGAGGAGGCCCTTTGGCATCATTCCAGGTGAGCATTCAAGGAGAAAACCTGATTCTGATTCCAACGTATGGTGAGACACACTAAGGGACGGTATGCATCGGAAGATACAATCATGGCTCCCATCTTTAAAAAACTTGGTGCCAATGTGGGTGACTACAAAAAAAGTTGTTTTGTAAAAATGTAAGTTGAGTTATCTAAATACTAATAATCAATTCATGGTTAGTTGGCAACTGAATGCTGTAGATGAAAGTCCTAAGACTTCGGAAGATAGAGCCACTATAAATCGGACCACCTGGTGAGGCCTCGCAGATGAGATGGGCTGCAGACAGCCCTGAAGGTGGAACCGAGCAGCATTACTTCTCTTATCCTATGTATTTAGCCACAGAGGCTGATTTTCTCTGGAAGGTCTGGCGCTGCCTGTGTTGTGCCCATGGCCAGTTTCCCGGGATAATAGGCAAGCTCCATCTGACAATTATTTATGTACTGGATTCGTTGGTGCTCCCATCAATTTCAGCAGGGCTGTCTGGAACTGAAGCGTCTCCCAGGACTGAGGCTAATTGACCCTCTACCCTGCCACCTGTCCCCTAGGGGCTCACGCTGGGCTTACCTCTCAGGCCCCTCCTGTGATGTCTCAGCCAGGGATCTCCTGCCAAACAGCACCCTGAGCTATCCCAACCTCTTCTCCATCATCAGTCCTGTACAGCAAGCGTGCGGGCTGACATGGGGCTACAGAGATGATTAAGACATGGCCTTTGTAGACTGAGGGGCACACAGTCTTCACCTAAACTTCAGCTTAGTGTCATGGCTACAATGACAGTGGCAAACAAAGGGAACTAAGGGAGCATGGAGGTGGTTCAGGAAGGCTTCCTGGAAGAGGTGGTGCAGGAAATGAGCATTAAGAAAGTACCCAGGACAAGGGAGAGCACTGATGGGAAGTGCATTACAAGATGAGAGAACATCGTAGACAAAGACAGGGAGGTGAGAAACCGTGTGGCAGTGCAGTGGTACGTGCCTGCTGGCTCCTCTGAATCCTAGACGTTCTGGAATTTCTGGTTGTCAAACCTTTGGTAGCTTGAAATTGGCCATAATGGGAGTATTTATGCCAGAGAAATTGGGAATTGCTGCAAATAAGGGCTTTTTTTGTTTATTGGAAAGCCAGTTTACTAACACAGCATTGGACCATATGTGTGAGGAACCAGAAGCAATTTGTTAATTTTAGAAGTAATGAGACTCTTGGTTAAGAGGCACAGAAGTTTATGCTAAGGAGACTGGGCTGTCTTGTGGACTCCCAGCAGGCTGCAGGACTTTAGGAAAAGATGTGACCCAGAGGCTGAACCCTGTCAAGACCTTCTGGCTCTTAGCTCTGCTTTCTTCTGATATCTCTCTGTCTCTGTCTCTCCCTCCTTTTTCTCTCTCTCCTTCCTACTCTCTCATTCTCCTAGCGGTCTCTCTGTGTCTCCGGATGTCAGGACGTGGCTGATATGGCTGTTAACGTTTAAATACAATAGCTTCAACTCCTGAAAAAGATCTCTCTCCTTCCCTGTTCCACTTGTAAAATGTCCTAGAGATGGATTGTAATTCACTTACTTTGGCCGGGCGTTCATTTCTGGACCAACCAACTGTAGTAGGGGAGGGGTGATTCAGAGGAGAAACTGAAACTGGTCAAGTGCCCACCCCAGAACCAACCATCTGTGGCCAGAGGTTACGTCAACGCCACAAATTGCAAGGTCACCATGTAGATGAGTGGATGTAGCAATTCCCAGAAGAAAGGAGGTGGCGGGCAGGAAGCAACAGGTGTCAAGATGGAGAAGGAAAGCAGCAGAAGGCAAGCCCGTAAAATAGGCAGACTCTCGTGTGGCAGGCCTGGGCTTTTCCCGTGGATGACTCAGGGTATGGGGGGGGGGGGACACCTGGGAAAGAGTGTCGTGATCAGATTTCTGTTTTGAAGAGATTGCCATGGCCCCATTGAGAAGGGTGAGTACGGGACAGGTCAGACTTGTGGCAGAGAAAGGAATTAGAAGGTGATTGTTCTCGCCCAGGTGAGAATTCATTTAATTTAATTTATTTCATCATTTGACCTCATGCTTACAATGTTGTATTTTGTTTCCTTTTTTTATTTTTGCAGGCTTCATCATATTACCACTAATCTCTTTCTTGCTTTGTTAATGTTAATGTATAATTACTATACTAGTGGTTATCTTCCTTCACCCAAACGTCATAAACAAACTCATTTATTTCCTCTGATTTATGTCAAACAAGATGCAAACTATTTCTGCACAGTAAGCTCTTTTAATCCCCCAATGTTGCCTCCCTTAATAATCTGAGACTTTTAAAAACCTTTACTTCCCAACTTTTTCCCATAGACTTTCAGAACACTCTCCTCCAAAGGTTTATTATAGCAGACAAGTATGCCTTATTTTACCTCATTTTAAATGAGTTGAAGTAGACAAGATTGGAAAATCAGGAGAGAGTCAGGGGAACAGCCATGAGGGCCTGGAACCCAAAGACAAGCAGGGAGGAAAGAAGAGATAACGCTTGAGGGAACAGGAGGCCCCAGGACAGAGCAGAACGAGACGGGAAACAAGAGGACAAGGAAGGAAGGACCGAAATTGCATTGTAATTACTTTTGCTGGTTAGCCTCTAGCTCTCTGTTGGGCTTGTTTGTACCAAGACTGACCCAACCGGCTCCCAGATGTATCTAGGTTATAATTTCCTAAGTCTCTTTGTGAACATTATTATTAAAAAATCCATCCAGTGAAGTTTTTGGATTTTTCATTGAAATAGGGATACAGAAAAGGACAGCTAAGTGAACAGCTCGATGAAGTTTCACATACTGAACAGACTATACCTGTGTGCCCAGTGCCCAAATCCAGAAATAAAATATTATGTGCATGCAGGGAGTCCCCCGTGCTCCCTTTTGGTCACTGCTAAGGATAAGCACAACCCTGCTTCTAACAGGATAGGTTGGGTTTTGCCTGCTTTTGTAGTCTATGTCTATAAATAGACTCATATGGTATATTCTCTTTTGGGTCCAGCTTCTTTGGTTCCACATTGGGTGTGTGCTATTGATCCAAATTGTAGCAGGAAGTTGTAGGTCATCCATTCTCATGGATATGTAGAATTCCATTGGGTGAATATGCTATAATTGATCTATTCTTCTGTTGATGAGCATTTGGGTAGAGGCCAGGTTGGGATTACTAAGAATAGTAGTGCTATGACCCATCCATTGGCTATTAATATGAAAACTAGTCGTAAATTCTTTAATCCTGAATTATTAATTTATTTGTCATCAAGTGGTAGATCAAAGGTTTTAACCAGGACTGAATTTAGCCCGTCTAATCTTGGTCACAGAGAACTGTGAAGGACTATGCAGCATGAGACAAAGAGAGAGAGAGAAAACAATATAATAAAACAATAAAATTTTGCCTCTGGACAAACAGAACTCAGTAGCAAGGCAAGACCCCCAATCTATGGAGCGCCTTAATCTCCCTGGGATGCTCTGCTCCATAAGCAAGTCCTTCTCTTTTACACCCAGCTTCGCACAATAATAATAAAACAATGTGATGTTTCATTTAATCCATCATTAACATGCCGTGGTCACACTTCCCTCAGCGTCTGCCTATATTACCGTTTTTGTTGGACAACAAATCCAAAGTTTAATTATTCAGTTTGCTGAAAGAGATACTGTTGTGTTTTAAATGCTTCCCCCCACCCTCTTTTTTAAAATATATCTCCATATGCATTTGCCTTTAAGATTGGAATTGAGCCTCTTCATTATGCAGGAAACAAAATAAAAATGATCTCTAAATAAGGCAAGGCACAGTGGGCCCTCAGAGTGCGTCAGAAACACACGCACACAGAATTTTCCACTGTAAGAATTTTCTACCTTATTAGAGTTGACATTTAGCCCCACATCTGAATTGTAGAAAATGACTCTTCTATAATAAACTGCCAGAGCACTGATGACCTTGCCATCTGCATGAGTTCTTTTAACTTTTGTGTTTAATGAAAGATGTGGTAACCAACGCTGCATTCCCATCTGTTGGCTTTACCCAATAGCCCTATTTCTTGTTTCCTCCTTGAAATGAAAGAAGAGAGAGGTGGGGAATGGAGTTGGGGGAGCCCGGATGGGAGCAGGCCTCACCTCGGTCATTGACTGAATCATGACGGCAGCATATAGATTTCACAGGTGCACTTAGGAAGCAGGTGGAAGTGTTTGTAACGAGCAGTCAGTGCTGCCAGCCCGGCAATTGACTCTCTATAAATACTGTGGTTAGGATGAGAGTTTGGGAGGAAAGTCCTGCCCACAAGCCTAAACAATTTTTCTACATCACTGATCACTTCTTCATTTGGAAAGGAAAATGTTTGATTTGAAAAGCTGTGCATTTTAAAGTGGCTTTCAGCCTAGGAAAGAGCCCAAAGACCCGGATGCCAGTGCTGTCTCTGCCACGGATTAGCTGCTTGACCCTGGACAAGTCACAGTCCCTCTGGGCCACTGTTTCTTCACTGGTGAGTCTCTAGAGAAGATCATCAATGTGGAAGTGTTGTCTGCACAATGCTCAAGCCTGCTCCCCAATGAGATGGGCTCGTGACAAGATACTTCTCCAGGGAAAATGAATCTTACAGCAATAATGTACCAGTTAACAATATAAATATCTGTACTCTGTCCTGTTAATTTTTCTACTCTGCCTGTGGATTCTGGGCCATGTGGAAGGTCCACAGCACATGTCGGTGAGCCATCTTGCCACTATAAGCAGTGCTGGGTTTGTCTTCCCTATGGCCAGGGTTTATTGCTCTATAAACTGAGGGTGTGAGTATGGGTGCGTGGGCTGGGAGTGGGGTACAGGAGGAGGAAGCAGGGACCCTGGGCTTCCAAATTATCAATAAACATTTGTTTATGGTAAAGATAAATTAGAAGAGAGAGAAAAAAAAAAAACCCCTGAAATTAATCTCGTTTCTCACAGAAGGCTGTTGACCCTCTGGGACACACTTTCCTTGCAGTCTCAGGAGGGAAGGCCTCTGCGATGGGGTCTGAGGACTCTAGGCAGGCCTCCAAGCTCTAAAAGATCCTGCAATCACTAAGTACCAAAGTCCCACCCTCAAACCCTTTTGGTCAAATGGAACCCAGACGGGATGAACACTTTAAACATTTAGATGTGACAGGTACATAGGTATCAAATCATTTTTCCAGCATCATGGATGACCTTGGATAGCATCATGGGCCTGAGGGTTGGAAGGGGAGTGTGGTAAATGGAGAAAACAGAAAAGGTGTCAGCTTTGCAGCCAGCCAGCCCAGCACTGGGTTCTAGGGGTAAAAGACACGGACTCTGTCCTCAAGGGAGTTAATCTAGTGATGACCGAAAACACAAGCAGACAATAAGGCAAGATAGAAAATGCAAAGATATGGAAACCCATAAATCCCAAGTCTAATATTCTCATTTCATAGGAAAAAAAACTCAGGCCCAGAGGGAGAGTTAGTGAATTATCCAAGGCCACCCAGCTGTTGTCAGAGTCACACCAAGACTCCAGGCCTCCCACTTCAGAGACAATTGCTCCTTTCACCAACTCCCTTCCCCTCCCTCCTTGCTTCTTCCCTCTCTCCAGAAGGGCTGCTGCTTATGTAGCACTTTGAATGTACCAAGACTGTGCTAAGTTTTTACATGGATATTCTGCTTCTAATCCAAATAAATTTCATGGGTAACATATTGTTACTTGTAATTTTATAAAGGAGTAAATTGAGTATGGAAGAATTCAAATCCACTCCTTCTTCCATGGTTATAGGACTGTGGCCAGGTATGGAAAGCTAGACTGCATTTCCCAGCATCCCTTGCAGCTAGGCACGGCCCAATGACTAAGTCTTCTCCTTCGGAATAGAGGTAATGATTGCCACTTCCTGTGCAGGGCTTTAAGAGGGTGAGGGTGCCTCCTTGACTCTCTGTTTCCTCTTCCACTGGCCAGAAGCAGATGATGTGGAAGCCCTTGGAGAGAGTAGAGTCCCAAGAAAGAAGGAACCAGTTCCCTGAGTCACTATGTGGAAGAGAGCCTCCAGCCCACCTGAACACTTGCACAGGACTGTTACCTGAGCAAAAAACACATTTCTATAGTGTTTCAACCATTATATAGTTGGGTCTATTTGTACAGCAGTCAGCCATCCAAATAATCACAATGAGATGTAACCCAGAATGGTTAGGTAACATACACAAGACCACAGAGCAATGCAGTGGTCTGGGTGTGATTTTTACTAAGATTTGTAAGTCTGAAGTCTAAACTCTAAACCATTGGTCTCCAAAGTGGAACACAAGATAATCCAGTATTCAAGAGGACAGCATTTAAATATGAGAAATTCTATTAATATTTTTATTTTGTGTATATTTTAAAATGTACATCCTATATCAGTACAGTTGTATAAGAATATAATTTATAAATAAAAATATACACATATATTGGTGCTTTGTGTTTGGAAGTCTTTACGGATGGGGTGAACGATCTAAAGGAGCCTGAGTGGTCCTGATGGTGAAGTGGAGGTAGGCACTCAGTGATGGTTTTGCCCCTGCAGTTTGCTGCCCATTGTATTCAGATTTCAAATCACAGGGACCTTTATAGATGGCACTTGGTTTTCACTGATGACTAATTAATCTTTACCTTCAAGCCTTCCTCTTTTACCACTTAGGTGGAGAACAGAAAAACACTTCTTCTGCTTTTCCTCCCTGGAATCTCTTGGCGATGCTCTTTTCAGGATCTGTGGCTGGGCTTCTTTACAAATGGATATTTGTCACCAGGTACTTCCACCCTCCCTGACAATGTGAGCCTTGCCGTCCTGCATTCACTTCTGTTCACACATGTGCTTCTACGTAAGAGGCTCCACCTGCAGTAGGAAAGCTGACTTTCCTGCCAGACTGCAGGTTCCTTGCGGCCTGGACTGCTACAAATCCTCTGTGACTCTTCTGAATTTCTTACACGCTGCCCGGCCTCTTCACAGTCAAGAATTTCAGCCCAACACCCTGCACTTACTGGCATCCTGTTAGCATGCTCTTCACTCCTCGGCTTTAGGGGACTTTTCCAGTTATTTTCGCTGCCTAACAATTTACCCCAAAATTCTTAAAATAGTATTTGCTTTGCTCATGAATCTGCAATTTGGGCAGGGGTGGGTGTGGCTAGCTTGCCTCTGCTCCACTTGGCTTCAGCTGGGATGGTTGGAGGCTGGGAACTGGAACCACCTGAAGATTAAATTACTCCAGTGTTTGGTGGTCAACACTGACTGTCAGCTTGTCTAATGCTGTTTGCTAGAACAACCACACATGACCTCTCCATGTGGCTTGGGCTTCCTCACAACACGGTGGCTGGGTCCCAAAGCTGAGTGTCTTGGGAGACAGAGTGAGCCAGATGGAAATCATGTCACTTTTCATGACCCAGCCTTAGAAGTGTCACTTCCACCACATTCTATTAATTGATGCAGTTGCAAAGTCCCTCTTGCCCCAGATTCAAGAGAAAGGAAAATCAACCATCTCTTGGTGGGAAAGTGGCAGTGTGCTGGGATCACATATGGAAGCAGAAATATTGCTGTGCCATTTTGGGAAAATACTTTCAGCCACAGGAATTCTTGTGACGGTGATGTTGAGGGTGCTCCTGGTCAGGAGATTTTCTTTCTCCTCATTTCTAATTATCATAGGAATACTTAGCACTACCTCAAATTGCAAACTTCAGATTTCTTGCTCCTTGACTCAAATGTTTAAAATTAAAACAAAAATTTTCAATAAGTTTATGGAGAAAACAGAGTGCACATTCATAGGCTTTCATAAAAAATATTGTTTCTCGGGAATAAAATCAGATTCTTATTGTTTATGCCAGCACAGAGCGTGATCTTACATGGATACTTACTCTGACACTGGTAGGAGACATGATTTTTCAAGAGCTTTCAAAATAAATTCTTCTCTTGCCGTCTGCACGCACATTTCCATCTGTTCATAGCTGACATGGGAGGCGGTCCAACTTCCTTCAAGGTCATTTGCAGCAAACTTTTGTGCATCGCAGTAAACATTCACTTGTTAAAATTACCGATAGAATTATTAGATGAATGCACTTTGGTGCCCTTCAACCAAAGCTCTCTTGGATCCATTTGAAGCTTCCACTGAGAATGAGGCAGCGTTTCAGCACAGTCCATGGCCATGTTTGTGAAAACTAAAGCTTCTGGAAGCAAGGAAACCTAAACTAATTAACCCATGAGACACGTTCAAGATTGGCCAGCCTCACTCAATTTGCCTCAAAACTAAAGCCAAAACTTTGCTCTGTGCCTCAAAAGTACACGATGAAATTAGGAGTGGGCTGTTTGCCTCCTGTGGACTTCCTCTGGCTTGCTCACTCATTTTATTGAACACTCTTCCTCATTAATCTTCCTGAAATAGGTTCTGTTCCCAATTTCTACGGTCTCCATCCTGGTAGAAGCCTCATTATCTCATGCCTCACGTAGTCACCTGACTGGCATCTCCCCCCTCTAACCCATCCTCTGATGGTCCCCAGTTCAAAAGCCTTCAGTAGCTATGAATTAAAATTTATATTTCTTCATGCAGCGTGAAAGGGCCTTCATATCTGGCCCCAGACTGTGTTCCAATTTCATCTCCTCCAAAATGTGTATTCTCCTCCAAGATGAGCCACTGGGATCTCCCCAAAAAGAACCCCCACTTTTTTTGTCTTACACCTCTGCTCTGGCTTTCCCTCAGCTGGCAGCGTTCCTCTTTGGACCTGTTCAAATCCTACCTACTTTTTGGGATCTAAGATGCTGCTGTGCAGCCTCCCTGAGCCCTGCAGCCGGAAGGGATTTCTCCCTCCTCTGAACTCCAGAGCATATTACGATCCGCATCTCTCTCGTTACTCACACTTACTTTCTCTACCTTGTGTTATACCTATTTAAGAATATGTCTTAATTTTCTTATTAGCCCGGAGCTTCTTGGGGACAGAGTATAAACGTATGATTCCTCTTTGAAGTTGCCAAAGCATCTGGCCCAGCATTTGACACGAGGGACTCAAACGACGTTCATCACTCCAGACTCATCCTCTTCCCTCCACATCTGTCCCTTCTCCTGACTTCTCTGTTCTGTTAATGATGGCATCATTTTCCATACTCCCCCACCAAACCACCGCCTTTCCTGTTGATTTGTCTTTTGCCATCCTGTGTCTTCTCACTGCCTTTCCACTTCATTGCAACCTCCCTACTCCACTTTCTCGTGATCGGAGCTCTTGTAACAGCCTCCTAAGGCATTCTAACCTTCAGCATCTCTATCCCCAAATTCATCTGGTAAAGAAGCACCAGCTTAGTATTCCAACAGTACTGCTCGATGCAAGTACCCTGATAGGACGATTCCTGATTGCCCCCCACACAAGTCTGAATGCCTCCCTCTGGCATTTGAGAGGCTGCCATAATTCCACCCTGACTTTTCTTTCAAGCTTTGCCTCCGAGTTTTCCAACATCAGATCCTTTTCTCTAAACTGAAGGCTCGGTGGTTGGCCTCGCTTCCAGCACGTGCGCTTGCAGCCTGAATTCCAGCCCTGCCTCTTAGAATCCTCATCATCCTTAATCCTGGGCAAACTTCCATGTCCTTCAGGAGACCGCCTCAGCCCTCCAGCCGGAAGTTCTCTCCGGGTATACCCATTTGCCAAGTTCCGGATATTCTGACCACACTCTGACTCTCAAGGCTCACCTTCTCCTTCGTTCAGGCCATGTTGTCATCAGAGAAGTTTTCACAGAGACAACCCTGCCAGCCAGCCGTTTACACATTTTTATCACCATCTGTGACTGACAGGTTAAACCTTTGCAACTACGATGATTAAAATATGTCATTTTAATATGCCATTTCTAAATATATATTGGGCCCTTGTTCATAAGTCTTAGTCATTCAACATAGTGCATTTTCTCCATTAGCCACCTTGTGTTTAGCAGATGCTGCTGCTGCCCCACCCATTTCTTCGGGGGACTCCTACCAGCTTCCAAGGGCAAGTCTCTGCATCTCTTTCCCTGAGGGTTTTCTCTGTAGCCTGAGGGGACCCGGGCAGGAGTGAGGAATTGATATCCCCCTGGAGTAGCCCACAACCGATGACTGACAGGAGTTGGTGTATAAGTATCCCAGATCCCTCAGTCCTCAGGTGGGCCAAATCTAAGGAGTATGTTTGACATTATTATCCAGAGTTCCCCTCGAGATTAAGCTCCAGACGCTCACAGAGGTAGCAGGCTCGATAACACACCCTCCTGTGTCTCATCACTCCCCCTTCCCTCCTGGGGCCTCCTGCTCCTCTCAAATAAGCCACCTGCCTTAAAGTCCTTATCTCCGTGTCTGCTTCTGAGGGAACCCAAACTAGGACACCCTGTGATAGAGCTAACACCTACCCCAGGAGAAAGCTATTCACCATCAGAGTTTCAGTTTAACATAAAGACGCTTTTCTCTCCCTCCTCCACTCCACAGACAACTGGAGGGAGTTTTCACTTCAGACTGAGTGGTTTCCATTCCCTGACCTCCTCCAGCCCTGTGATCTATAGCATGCACGTAGGTGTGTAACCCAGGCCAACAGGATTCATCAGGCCCACTTCTTAGATCTATATTCCGTTCTGCTGACTTCAATTGATCTTTGCAAAATTTCCTGCTTCTGATCTCTCACCTGCAGGGTACAGGCCAAGCTCCTTGGCACGGCATTCAAGGCCCCTTCATATCCACCCCCTCATGCCTGCCTTTCTGGCCTCACCCTTGTCACCCTCTCACACACCCCTTGGCCTTGCTTGTGGCTAGCCGGGTGGGGAACACGATGCTTCCCCTCCCCTCTGCCCCTTTCTGCTGGTCTCTCCTCCTGCCCTTATCCCCCTGCAAACATCTGCTCTGCGGCTGGTGAGTTGTTGACGAGCTGAGCTGTCATCTGCTCCTGAAAGTTTTACTAGTTTGTCTAGGGTGGGGCCAGGACTTCCTCCTCTGTAGTGTAATTCTCTCACAGCACTGCTGTAACTATTGTGTTTCATTTCTCGTCTGCTATGCCACAGATCTTCGGAGTTTTCAATCACGGAACAACCATTTTCTCCTAGAGGAAGTATAATGAGATCCTGCGTGGCTTCTGGAGTCAGATTCGTTGCATTCAAATCCCAGCTCCAACACTTAGCAACTGTGTGACCTTGGACACGAGTCATTTAAGCTCTCTGTGCCCATTTCCTCTTCTGAAAGATTTGGCTAATAACAGCACCTAACCCAAAGGGCTGTTGTGAAGATCAAACGGGTGGAAAATGCAACACAATTGAATAATATCTGGCACACAGAAAACACTTAATAAACATTAACTACTATTAGAAATGTTATTAGAAATAGCATATTATTAGTATTAATGTTAGTTTTACTTATTTTTATATGCCAGAGCAGAGATTCCCTACACGGGGATGGCATTTGTAAAGCTTTTGAAAAAGAGATGCTCCTGGGACCCACTCCAAACCTACTAAATAAAAATTTCTTGGGCCAGCCGGGTGGTGTAATTGTTATGTTTGTGCACTCCACTTCAGTGACCTGGGGTTTGCGGGTTCGGATCCTGGGCATGGACCTACGTACCACTCATCAAACCGTGCTGTGGTGGTGTCCCACATACAAATTAGAGGAAGACTGGCACAGATATTAGCTCAGCAAGAATCTTCCTCAAACAAAAAAAGAGGAAGATTGGCAAGAGATGTTAGCTCAGGGCCAATCTTCCTCACTAAAAAACAAAACTTCTTGAGATGCAGTTTGGAGGAAACTAAGGAGACAGAAGAATTAACTGTAGTTAGTTCTGATCCAATGTAGGATCTTGGACCAGAAAAAGGACATTCATGGGCCAATTTGCAAAATTTAGGTAAGATCTGTAGATGGATTAATAGTATTGTGTCAGTGTGAATTTCGTGGTCTAAAATTAATTCAAAACAAAAAGATTTTAAAATTTTCCTGGGATAAAACATGTATTATCAAAAGGCTGCATTGGTGGGTGATTCTGATATGCACCCTTGCTTATTGAGGGCCTAGAGCACAACGTGGTGCCTGCTCCAATGGGTGAATTGACTGATGCATTCCACGCACCTGGGATGACCATTCAATGTTTCGCGGTTGCTTGGCAATCTCCTCAATAAATCTATCCGCTCCCAATAGACAGGGCCAATTTAATTCTTTCATTGCTCCCACGGGACCTCACATAGCTCACTGGAAATTCAATAATAATAATAGCATTTGTTTAATTGAATTTAATCAGCACTCCTTTTACGCATTGCCAAGAGAGTTTTTAGTATATTTCCTGAGAATACTGACCTATTTCCCAAGATACGATGAGTTTATTTGAAGTCAATACTGTACCTCAGAATACCGGTGAACACTTTCGGACTCATATCTCTTTCTAAACTTACATGTCGTACCTGGGGAGAGTTCTAGAAGAAAACTGAAAAGTAGAATGTTCAATTTAGCAGTTTCTTGTAAGTGCTGTAAATCATCATAACCTCAATGAAAAGAGAAAATATCACTCTAGAGAAACTCCTACTTAATGTTGTAGGAGGCAAGAAAGTCCTGCGATGAATGCCACCAATCCGTCAGAGAGGCGAGTGCAAAGCCTTGGGTGAGAATGCGGGATGAAGGCAATCGGGCAAAGCATCCCTGAGAAGGTGTGTCCCCTAACGGACAGCCCTGCAGCGCCAAAGGAAAAATAAAGATTTCACCAACGTCGTTCAGACTGTGTAAGATGGGAAGTAATGATACTTCCCATCCAAAAAATGCAGTAATGGCCTAACAGTATTATTTGGTTAGCAACTGTGGATGAGTCAAAACCAGAGGAGGCCATGCACCTCCCTTGCCATGTTCCGCCACACACCTGGCTCGCCTGTATCAGAGGAGCGCTCTCCGTGGGTCAAACAGGACACCTTTCACGGGCCTTTGCTGCTGACCAATATTTTATCCTCTTTACAGATTTCCAGCTGATGCTCTGCTCCTAGGCACTCTCAGGACTGGAGACAGTGTCTAACTTTGATCATACGTGTCCCGGAATCCTCCTCATGTGGCCAAGGATTCATGTGGGATGGACCAGGGTCTATGGCTTCTGGCAAGAAGGAAGAGACAGGAGAACTCCTTGTCCAGATTTTTTAAAATCAGGATTCCTAGAAGGAAAGTAACCTGCCTCCATTTGCATACTCTTTGAACATTACTGACTCTCTCCCCTTTTTTCAGTTATTTTACTGAGGTCGTGATGGTTTATATTATTGTGTAATTTCAGGTGTACATTATTATTTATCAGTTTCTGTATGGACTGCATCGTGCTCACCACCAATGGTCTAATTTTTATCTGTCACCAAACACATATGCCCCTTTACTCTTTTGCCCACCCCCTACCCCCTTCCCTGCTGATAACCACTAATCTGTTCTCTTTATCCATGTGTTTATCTTCCACATATGAGTGAAATCATGCTACGTTTGTCTTTCTCTGTCAGGCTTATTTCATTTGACATAATACCCTCAAGCTCCATCCATGTTGTTGCAAATGGGACCATTTTGTCTTTCTTTATAGCTGAGTAGTATTCCATTGTATATATATGCCATATCTTCTTCATCCATTCTTCAGTTGAAGAGCACTTGGGCTGCTTCCACATCTTGGCTATTGTGAATAAAGCTGCAATGAACATAGGGGTGCATAAATCTCTTTGAATTGTTGATTTCCAGTTCTTTGAATAAATACTCAGTAGTGGGATAGCTGGATTGTATGGTATTTTTTAATTTTTTGAGAAATCTCCGTACTGTTTTCCATAGCGGCTGCACCAGTTTGCATTCCCACCAGCAGTGTAAGAGGGTTCCCTTTTCTCCACATCCTCTCCAACATTTGTTATTTTTTTTTTTTGTCTTGGTGAATATAGCCATTCTGACTGGTGTAAGGTGATATCTCATTGTAGTTTTGATTTGCATTTCCCTAATAATTAGTGACGTTGAACATCTCTATGTGCCTGTTGACCATCTATATATCTTCTTTGGAAAAATGTCTGTTTATATCCTCTGCCCGTTTCTTCAGTGGGTTTTTGTTGTTGAGTTGTGTGAGTTCTTTATATATTTTGGAGATTAACCCCTTGTTGGATATAAGATTTGCAAATATTTTCTCCCAGTTGTTGGGTTGTCTTTTCATTCTGTTCAGAGTTTCCTTTGCCTTACAGAAGCTTTTTAGTCTGACGTATCCCATTTGTTAACTTTTTCTTTTGTTTCCCTTGCCACAGTAGACATGGTATTCGAAAAGATGCTGCTAAGACCACTGTCAAAGAGTGTACTGCCTATATTTTCTTCTAGGAGTTTTATGGTTTCAAGTCTTTAATCCACTTTGAGTTAATTTTTGTGTATAGTGTAAGATAATGGTCTGCTTTCATTCTTTTGCATGTGGCTGTCCAGTTTTCCAAGCACCATTGGTTGAAGAGACTTTCCTTTCTCCATTGTATGTTCTTGGCTCCTTTGTCAAAGATTAACTGTCCATAGATGTGTGGTTTTATTTCTTGGCTTTCAATTCTGTTCCAACAATGCGTCTGTTTTTGTGCCAGTACCGTGCTATTTTGATTACTCTAGATTTGTAGAATATTTTGAAGTCAAGGATTGTGATGCCTCCAGCTTTGTTCTTTTTTCACAGAGTCTCTTCTTGTATAGAACCTCAGAGTTAGACTCTGAGAAGCCAGATAAGTAACATAATTCTAAAGCAGGCTAAGCCAAATTCCAGGAAGTCAGGCCACTAGAGACAATTAGCAGCAGACCACCACTTCTGATTTCACACTTGAAGCTGGCGAGCAACCCCACAACCCAGCAGGCATTCACCCTGCTCTATAAGTTCACAAGTCACTGCTGCAGCATCCCTGATAAAGGATGCCCAGTCCCAGCTTCGACACTCACAGCACCGGGAGCTCCTTATCTCCCAATGTAGCCACTCTTTTCCTGGACAGTTTAATTATGGCATAGTTTCTATGTGGCATCAATATCAACTTCTTACTACCACATGGTTCTGTCCTCTTAAATTAAACAGAATTTTAAATATTTATTGGACACTTACTATGTTTTAAGATCTTGATGTGAATTGGATGTGTAAAGACATGTGGCACAGGTCTGAGATCTCCAAATACTACCATCATAGTCTGTCCAAACTATACATAAGAGATCAATGTGCCCCAAAGCTCCTCTCTGAAAATGGGTATTCGGTCTTACCCTTGGCCTTCTCTTCTCCAAGCTAAACACACCCATGAATCTGACAGGTCTGACTTTTCAATACCTTCCCATTCCTCTTAGAATAAAATCTAGACTCCTTACAAAGCCCAGCTGGATCTCTGAGTCTCCAGCTTCACCTCCAGCCTCACCTCCAACCTCTCCTCTTGCACAACATGCTCCACAGGCCTCCTTGCAGGTCCTCTTTCCCATCTCGGGGCCTCTGTGTTTGCTGTTCCCTCTGGCCAGAAGGTCCTTCCCGCCCTGGTCTTCACAGGCCAGCCTCCTGCTAATTCTTCAAGTCTCCACTCAGAAGACTCCACCTCCAAGAGGCCTTCCTGGAAATACTTCCCTGCACCTTGCACTCCCTCCGTTACTCTCACAACAGCATAACTTATCACTGTTTGAAATTATCTTGTTTGTTGATAGATTTAGTTGTTTAGGATCTGTCTCCCCCAACTTCAGCGAAAGTTCCATGAGGGCAGGGTCATGCCTGTGTCGTTCCCACTGCATCCCCCTGCTCACTTGGAAGGTGCTCAATAGTATTTTTAATGACCCAGATGCCCTTGATCCAGATCATTCCCTCAGGGCTATCTCAATGAGTAAAGACTCTACTCGCAACATCCAGCACACCGGCTAAGACTGCGTGTGACAGAGGGGAGTGGAATGGTCTCCAACATAAGGGGCACACCAAAGGCTTCACCATGTCCTCCAGTTAGACTGCAGCCTCCTGAGACATTTCAATGTGCCACACACACCCAGAGAAGCTCCCAGTTTTACTCTATTTGTTGCCTAATCTCAGAGAAAAAAGTGCTGCTGTCTCCTGGCAGTGCCTTCTTCATGTTCCCCACCGCCTGCCAGCTTTCTGCTTCAGCACACCAGTAATGGTACCTCCATCCTCAGTTCTCTTCACACCGTTATAACCATACCCCTCACCCATGTTTCAAAGCTCTCTCCAGCCTTGTGTTTCCCAGTGTACTTATTTGTGCAGTAGTTATGAATGCTTAGGGGGTACTCCTCCATTAAGGCAAAAAGCAACAAAAAAAACACTCCATTTTATGTGCTGCAGCAGCCTCTCCCAGACGTGCAAGGTACTAAAAGGGAAGTTGTATTTCTTCCTTATGTCTCAGGAAATGGTTCCACTAAGGTCCAAGTCTTGACAGCGGGAGGCACTGCTATTCATTTTGAGTCAAATGAAGACTCTGAAACTGACTGGTAAGATTCATTCTCATGGCTAATGCATAAGGTTGTTAAAACTGTAAATTCACATTTTGGTGTTTAACCCAGAAACATAATTGGAATGCCAAAAACCCGTGAGTCCCATTATCAGGCTGTTATGTGTCCTGACACAAATGTAGTGGTTCTAAAACACGCCTGCAAGTTCTTCAACACTCCTGCCATCGAGAGGTGGGGTCTAGGGCCCATTCCCATGAATCTGGGTGGAACTTTGTGACTGCATGGACAAACAGAATGTGGCAGAGTGACGCTGACACTAGTTCAGAAAAGGCCCTGCAGATTCTGCTGATCTTTCTTGGGAAACTTCAGTGCAATGGACATGTAAGAAGGTTGTTACCCTGAGGCCAACATGTGGGGAGACCACAGTGAGAGATCAGGGAGAGAGAATGAGAGAGGATTCCTGAGGCGCACCTGCTGTTCCAGCCCCTAGCTGACGGAGTTCCCAGCCCAAGCACCAGACACCTGGACAAAGATCCCTCCGTCTGACTGCAACCACATGAGAAACCCCCAAGCAAAACCTACAGAGCTGAGCCCAAAACCTACAGAGCCGTGCCCAGCCATATCCTAGATGTGTGAGCGAAATAAATGATGATTATTAACTGAAGCCATTGGTTAGTGGTAGTTTGTTGAGTAGATAACCAGAACACCAACTGTCTCTAAACGTGTTTGGTTGACATAAAATACTGCAAGGGCTGTGTCCTAATGCCTCCCCAAAACCACGACAGCTTCCACCTTGCTAATAATTAGCATAATAATGTCTGCCATTTGTTGCCCTCTTTCTGTGGAGACAGAGCCTGGTCTAAGCACTCTCTATACATTATTTACTTGAATCCTTGCAACACTTCTATGTGGTAGATAATGAAACCAGGGGCCAACTTTCTTTAACCACACTCAGTTAGTTGTCTGTTTGCAAAAGTAGTTGGATTACGCGTTACTAAAACCCACCCTATAGATAATATCTCTGATGCTTGGGTCACCATGGTAACAGGTGCTTGAGTTTTCAGGAACTGCGAGTCAACTCTTTGTGCAGTTCAGGCTGATTAAGATCACTGACTTGTCAACTGGGCCTGCATGGATGATGGACAGGTGACCCTTTGACGTCAAAGAGCCGAAAACTCCATCCTCAGATCACGATAATGCTGTGATTTTGTGAACGTGCATCCTGTGAAGAGCTATGAAGTTTGATATACTTGCATAGATCATCAAAATAGCTCACTTCTCCTTACCTTCAATCATCCATCCCCACCCTTCAGACCACCTTGCCCACTACCCCATAAATCCCTAGTCCTCATTTTTAGGAAGGCGGATTTGAGATTTGTTCTCCTGTCTCCTCACTTGGCTGCCTTGTGAATAAACCGTTTCTCTGAAGCAACTTGTCATCTCGGTGATAGGCATAATCATGCGTCAGGCAAAACAAACCTGGTTCGGTAACAATAATATTATTACCCCCATCTTACAAGTAAGATAACTGATATTTTAAGACATTAAATAACTTCTCCAGTGTTGTCCATTTAGCAGATGCTTATTGAAGGCCTCCATGCTGTGTATCAGAACCTGAGGAAAATGAGACCAGGCAGATATGTCCTCACCTCATGGAACTTACTGGATGGTGGGCAGACAGACATTAATTCAGTTTTACACTAATTAATGCTGTGATAAGAACAAGGAGAAGTACATGATACTGTAAGAGCATATAACAGAGAGATGGTCTGGGGAATCAAGAAACTCTTCCCCAGGAAGTAGTGGTGAGCTAAAGGTAAGGGCTCGTGGTGGGAGGGCCAGGCTGCACTTGAGAAGCCAAGGAAGGTCTGGGGTGGGGAGCCAGGGTGAGAAACCTCTGGAGAAAGGGGTAGAGGCCAGACACACAGGGCCTGGCAGGTCACATTAAGAGTTTGGGTCCTCATTTTAAGGCCTCTAGGAAGCTATTGAAGAGTTTTAAGCACAAGAAGGAAACAATCAGAATTATGTTTTTGGAACAATCTCTTTGGTGTCAGTGGGGAGGAGGGCAGACATGAATTCAGAGAATGTGAAAAACCAACTTCCTACCACTCCTTCCACAGAAAGGCCTGCGACCCCACCCAGTCTGACAAACCATGCTACTGTGGGGAAGCAATAGGCAATTTTCTCCTTTCTCACTAAACCCAACCCCTTCCACAAGGTATAATAATCAAAGAACACAGCCTTGGTTAGGCATTTCAGTTTTTGGATGTTAAGCTCCACGTATTCCTAAATGGAGCGCAGTAGGAAATACTCTGACGGTGCTGCCTTTTACTGATAACTCCTCATGTTAATGGGTTTCCATCAACCTAGTCAGAGCAGGCAGAGCTTCCCACATTTAACAATGGACCATTGGTGGTGAACAAAGTGCAGTCTACACAGAAACTGAAATACGATGGTGTACACCTGAAATTTATACGATGTCATAAGCCAAAACGACCTCAATAAAAAACAAAAACAAGGGGTCCAGTGGCGCAGCGGTTAAGTGCGCACATTCCACTTTGGTGGCCTGGGGTTCACCGGTTTGGATCCTGGGTGCGGACATAGCATCGCTTGGCATGCCATGCTGTGGTAGGTGTCCCACATATAAAGTAGAGGAAGATGGGCACGGATGTTAGCTCAGGGCCAGTCTTCCTCAGCAAAAAGAGGAGGATTAGCAGCAGTTAGCTCAGGGCTAATCTTCCTCAAAAAGCAAAACAAAACAAAAACAAAAAAAATGAACTACTGCTAGCTCTGTGCTTGGTACCTACGAGAAATAAATACTTCACAGTGTGTACCAACTCCTCAGAAGGTCTAGAGGAGCAGAATTTGCTACCCCAAAATGTGTCTCTTTGGCTTGATTTTTTTTTTTGACAGCACCTTCTCCCGACACAGGTGTGCGCCCTGTGAGTGGGTCCTGCCTGGAGTGGTAGCTGTGAGACACAAGCCTCGTGGACTAACCAGGGGGGACATGAGGTGACTTTTACAGGTTCTCATGAGAGACTCCCCAGAACCTCCAGGAACAGAGTCCTAGATAGAGCTGAGGGTCTTTCCTTGTGCTGCTGGAACACAAATCAGGGAAATCTTGTTAGTGGGGAAATGAGGCTGGGGAAAGCCGGGCTATCAGGGAAGCCAAGAGCCTCACGGTGTTCCACTGATGAGACACACAAAAGAAAGAAAACACAAGGACTCTCCCGGTTCCCCAAGGTGGGAGGGGACTAAGCAGTAGGAAGACCCTCGTCCCTCTTCCCAAGGAGACCAGTCATCCATCACCCCGTGATGTTCAGCTGACAAAGACTTACTTGATGGCACCTGAACACAGTGTCTGATGGACAGGAGGGAGCCGGGGAGAGGGCTGGACAGGGGACCAAAGGGCTAATGGAATCCAACAGCAAATGTGACATGCAACGTAGGATTCGATAATGGGGGAAGTTTAAAGACACGCTGTTGGATCTGCATCTTCATACTGGTTCAAAGCAATGGAAATCACACGCATTGAGCAGAGGAACATTTGGTATAGGTTTTTGAATGAATTACCATGACTCAGTCCATTCTCCCAGGGAGGCACATCTAAATAAAAATCACGGATGTGGAAATGAAGGGGACCATTCCTAACATCCATTTCAGAGGTTGAAAGGAAATGCATTTTGCACCAGTTTCCGGAAACTCTGGATGGCTGCTGAGGTGACCCCAGTAATGAGGCCATTCTGTAGCAGGACCCTGGGAAAATGCAGAGCCCTGTCTCTGGGAGGAAAGCGAGTGTGTCGCCCAAGGGAACAGCTGAGGTTGGAATGAGAGGGTGTTATGGGCTGAATGCTTGTGTTCCTCCCAAATTCATATGTTGAAATCCTAACCCCCGCTGTGCTGGTGTTAGGAGGTGAGCCCTTTGGGAGGTAATTAGGTCATGAGGGTGGAGCCCCCATGATGGGATTAGTGTCTTTAAACTTCCCCCAATATTGAATCCTTACTTGGGATTGGTGTCCTTACAAGAGAAAGTGCTTTCTCTCTTTCTCCCTCTTTTTCTCTCCCTCTCTCTCTCCTTTTCTCTCTCTCTCCCTTTCTCCTTCTCTCTCTCTCTTCCTCTCTCTCTCTCAACCTGCCACCTGAGGATACAACCAAAAGATGGGCGTCTGCAGACAAGGAAGAGGGCCGTCACTCGACACTGGATCTGCTGGCACCTTGGCCTTAGACTTCCTAGCCTCCAGAATGGTAAGAAATAAATTGTCGTTTAAGCCCCCTAGTTCATGCTAATTTGTTATAGCTGTTCAAATGGACTAAGACAGAGGGAAAGAGAAATGTCACTATGGACAGGATGCTTAGGAAGCCTGTCCTGACATCCCTTGAGATGTGGAAGACGGCCATGTCCCAGGCACTGAGCCAGTCTGTCATGTGGGAATAACAGCTCCTTGGGAGCAGAGGGCTGGGCCTACAGGTGGAGCTAGTCTTGGCTCTTCTAGTAGCTTTTCATGTGACTCGGGGCAGTTGTTGCACAAGATTCTCCAGGTGTCTGCTCCATGATTTTTAAAATAAGAGGACGGCAACTTGAGTGCTTGCATCCCCAAGCAGGGGCAGTAGAGCGTGGTGTCAGGGAACTGGGCACTGAGCACCTGGGTGCTGGTCTGAATGCCAGCCACCACTCAGCCTTCCACAGCTCACTTCCCTCGTCTGTATTAAGGAGTTAGTAACATGTATGAAGCCCAGAGAGCTGTTCCTGGCACAGACTAAGCAGCTCCATACGTGTGAGGTACAGGAACAGAAAGCTAAACTGGGAGAACCAGTGAAAAGTACAGATTTCCCAAGCCCCCCTTGCAGAGATGCGAAGTGGGCAGGCCCTGGAATCTGCATTTTAACAAGCCCTCTTGAAAGTACTTCTGAAGCAAACGATCCAGAGTTTGAGAAATAAATAGTATCCGTGGTTTGCAAACTTTTCTGAGGATGCTCTCAATAAGAAACCAATTTTATAGTCCAATATACAAGGCTTTCACACATATACAAACAAAACAGAAGTTTCACAAAGCAAACATTGCACGAGATGCTCTAATCTATTTTGTAGTTTTCATTCTTTTTATTTCTCTTTTTAAATTTTTTTGCAGGGAAAGACTCTCCCTGAGTTAACATCTGTTGCCAATCTTCCTCTTTTTTTTCCTTCTCTCCCCAAAGCTCCAGTGCACGGTTGTATATCCTAGTTGTAAATCCTTCTATTTCTTCTATGTGGGTTGCTGCCACAGCACGGCAACTGACGGATGCTGTGGTTCCACAACCGGGAACCGACCCCGGGCTGCTGAAGAAGTTAGAGCACAGAACTTTAGCCACTAGACCATCAGAGCTGGCTCTATTTTATTTTTCAAAATGCTGTCTTTGACCCACTTTTGCAAACCACAAAGTGAAAAAAAACAAACACTGAAACAGATGATTTCTAAGTTTCCTCCCAAGTCTTTATAATAAAATCACCATTAGCCATCCTGACACAAGACTATTACAAACTCTGTACTTGGATTTGAAATGCATAGTGATTCACTCCCTCAATTAGGTTTTGTTTCTGCCAGGTGATATTTGACTTGACCTTGAAGAACAAGTGGTCCCCCACATTGGACAAAGCCAAACAGGAGAGACGATGAAGCTCAAAGTAGTTGATCTCCGTAAAGAGAAAGAGAATCCACATGTGCTCAGGAACGGAAACCTCGATAAGCAGGCTCTGAGCAGGAGCGGAAGCCCTGAGCGCCAGTGATGGCAGCTGATGCCCAAATTCCAAGGAAGAGGAAAGACCTGCAGGGGAGCAGTGAAGATCTTGTCTTCTCTGAGGGACACAGAGTGGGGAACAGACAGGAGGGAGACGCACCAGGTAGATGAGGGCCACGTGCGCTCCATGACACCTCTTCCAGGGCCTTTGAATCTTTGTGAAACTGAATGAGCTCATCAGTGTTTTATGTAAGTGGCTTTTTTGTGCCGTGAAAGAAGCCAGTTTGCCTTTGTTTTGGAAGGAGGCAAAACAGACCTCAGGCAGAATCACAGGAGCAGAGTTGGAGGGGCAGAGATGCTCCTGACCTACAGGTTATTTCTATTTCTCAGTTGACCTGACAAAAGCCCCATTTTATAGGTGGAAAGATCGGGTTAGCCTGTAATTTAGAAGCTAAATTTGGACTGAAAACAAAGCTATCCAAACCCTCCTCCGGAGCGTTCCCAGCCCCCGCCCAGGACGCACCGCACAGAGTGGAAGATGAGCCGACGACCGGGGCCCACGAGGACTGAGAACCCAGCTTGGGCTCCTCGGCTTGCTTTTTTCTCTCCTTTCTCCCGGGCTGAGCTTCCCCAATGAGAAAAGCTGAGCAAGGCAGCAGAACTGACCTGCCTGCCTCGTGCGGGACTGGGTTTTTTGTCTCCTCTCCCAGAAGATGTCACACTTCTATCAACGAGCACGTGTGATGACAGCCACTCACTCTTGCCTTTGTGTGTAGTCACAGAAAGTGATTCTCCCTCCTCCCACGAGTGTGAAACACCACCACCCTGTCATTCAGGCTGACCTGGGGGAAAAAACGGAGGATGGATTGCCCAAAGGAGTGCCCATTTAGGTCAGTCCCCAAGCCAGGCACCAAGTCCTACCTAGTCATGGAGAAGGGCAGGTAGAGAGGCCCCCCCCCTCCAGGTTTGCCTCTCATTTCAGGGTCGCATCTCATTTCAGGGTTGCTTTGTCACACAAACACACCAAAATCAAAGAGCCAGCACTCGACAAAAGGACACGGGGGGGTGATGACATCAAGCCACAGTGATGTCACATTTATAATTAACGCTCATTCTCCACCACCCAACAGAGCTGATTAAATGCTGACAAAAGGCCCCGTGGTACCTACCTGACATAGTTATTTTGGTTCTTTGCAGCCAATAATTGCTTATTCTTCAGGCTATGTTTCCTGTCATCACGTCCCATTGTGTTTAGGACTGTGTGTTTCAGTAACAAACTACCAAGGTAAATACAAGAGACTTGGAGAAAAATTCAATGATTCTTCTATTTATAATCTGAAATGAATGCAGTGGAGTGTTCTCAAATTCCACTTGCCATGGGTATCACACAAAGCCATGAGAACGTCAGCACAGACAGCTTCAAGCAGCCGCCAAAGAAAGAGAGAAGCAGAGACCCGTGTGCACACAGGAGCGAGGATAAGAGCTAAATTGTACCTGCTGTATATGAAGATTGCCTAAAACCTTACCCACTGCACTTTGTCTAATCCTACAAACAGCTCTGTGAGGGAAATATTGTCACCTCTATTTAAAAGACTTCCAAAGGCTACACAGCCAGTGAGAGTAAGTAACTGAATGTGGATTTAAATATATTTCAAACCCATGTTGGGTCTACACTGCCTCTTAGGTAACTGGCCCTCCCTTCCCACATGCCCTCTTGACTTGGATCCCTTGGACTCCTGGCAATACCAACTGGGATGGGGATTAAAAAGGAGCTGGGCTGAGCGAGGAGAAGACTCTTCTTCTCTTTGGTGCTCATGGTCCCCTTAAAGCAGTTTCATGTGTGGCTCCTATGCACAGCATCCTTGGATCCCTGCTTCAAAGCTCGAGATGTCTAGACTCACCTGCCTTAGGCTGAAAGAACACTGCAGGCGGCTGAGAAGTCCTAGCTCCAGCACTGCAGGGCCGCAGGACTTTCATGGGAGGCACTTTGGCCTTTGTGGGTCTCTTCTTCCTTCATTAAAAAACATTAAAACATATTTTGCAGCTATGTTGGTATAGAGACGAATGTAATCCAGGCTGGATTCATTAGTCCGTATTCATCCATTATTGTTATATTCTTTTTTCCTTTCGATTTTAAAAGAAATTAAAATGAAAACATTTTCACGGACCTCTGAAAGGGGGCCTTATGCATTGTGCCTACTGCACCTAATGCATAGAAGTCCCCGGGTCACAAACCAGCTAGGTGACCTTGAGCAAGTCATGTGACCTTTAGGGGTTTCCACCTCCTTGTCTGCAAAGCCAGCCTGTCTGCTCCCCAGGGAGTGAGTACGGACAGTGGGAAAGAACCGTAGCGCTCAGAATTCAGCCAAGCAGAGCCCGTCGCTTATGGCCTGACCTGGGAAATGGCGAGGGGCTGCAGGGTGGAATTAGGCCAGCTCACTGGGGTGGGACAGAAGCCAGAAGGGCACTTGTCATCCCAGAAGGGGCTCAGGCTGGCCAAGCCGGTACGCACAGACACACAGCACAGCAAGTCTCAGTCACCAGGAGCCAGCAGACCTCGGTGTCCCAACGGTTACACAGAGCACAGATCCGTTCAGCTCGTGTTCCCCCCAGCAAATCTCACAACATGAACAGAACTTCAGCACCCAGGCTCATTTCTGCCTGCCTCATCTCAGCTGCGACTTGTCTCTCTGACTTGTGATCCTTTTTGCTCTTCCAGTTCGGGCACCCTCTTTCCCGTCTCTCTCAACACTCAACTCCTGCTTCACATCTGTGTTTACATTTTGCATCTACACTCTTGGCCAGGGGCTGCCCCAGACCAGTGAACCCAGCAGCGGCCCCTCCTTGGCGCACGCAAAGTCAAGGTGTGCCCACAGGTAGCTCTGGCTGACATGGCCTGACACCTTGGCCTCTATTGAGGCCTTGGAGGGAGGGCTAGACCAGACAGTGAGGAATTCAGAGAAGGTAACACTCAAGTGTAGACAGCATGCAGGCCGGGTGCTCTGGCAGTGAGCAGCAGGCCAGCCCCAGACCGGAGACCGCCTCAATGTCCATATATCGGAGAACTGCTGAATAAATGATGGTACAATGGAGAGCACGCAGCTGCACAAAAGAATAAGGAAAAGTTCTGTAAACTGATGTGGAGCCTTTTCCAGGACTTGGTGCTAAGTGGAAAAAGCAAACCATGGAAGCATGCTATCTTTTGTGTAGGAAAGGAAGAGTTAGAAATATACATGTATCTGCTCATTTGTGCAAAAAAGAAACACAGGAAGGACAAGTAGAAAATACAAGGTTGGTTACCTATAGGGAGTGGGAAGATGGGAGCAGGGTAGAAAAGATGGTGGGGACGGGGGTTAACAGTTCTCCGAGCATTCTGTCTGTATACTTCTGACTTTTAGAATCGTGTTAATGTCTCACACTCAAAAAAATAAACAAAATCATCAAAGACTAGAGTGAGGGGGGATTCAAAATGGAATACAAACAGAACCAAATGACTGACTGTAATTCAAATGAATAAAATAACTACTCTTAAAGGGGCAACGGGACGGGGAGGGTAGAACTAACGTTAGTAACTTCGAACAACGTATTTTGAAGAACTGTAAGTAAATATTGGACTCTAGTTAGCAGATTTGTTTTCACTATGGTACGGGTTACCAATTCCAAAAATACTTAGCCGTATTCTAGGATTCAGCAAATAGGTAAATACATTGCGGATAATGAGAGAAACAGATTTCTCTCACAGTTGGAGAAGAAACTTGTAAGTGAGTGGGGGAGGCTAGAATGAAACCTGTGTGAGGCTGGAGGGGAATCGGAGCTGTCAGTATGAACCTGGGCTCATGGCTATGCACACACACACACACACGTAGAAATGGATATAAATGTGTACCTATACACATCTATACACTGGCTGATACATTAGATGTATTTCCCAGCTCTGTTCACTGAGGGAGCCTAGAAACAATGTCTCCAGGGAAAGGAAAACCAGTGGGCACACCTAGTGCCTACGTCTTCATTTCTAAATACCATTTTCCAGTAAGAAGAACCAGGGCTCCTTGGAGAAATGGTTAATGCCAGGGCTGGGGCATTGAAAATAGAAAACAAGCCTGGAACATCTTGTGATGTCAGAAACCAAGGATGTGCTCAAAAAGGGATGAAGTCATGCCCCAAGGGCACAGGAGTCAGCTTAAGGAGGCTCCCACTGACCAAATATGGGATAATTCCAGCCACCAAAAAATAGCAATGGATTATATCCAACAGAACAGAAGAATTCATGAATCCACATTGACATAAATCGATAGATGGAGAGGAGGAAAAGCTCTTCCAACTACTAAAACTGGCAGAGATGACAGAATTCGAAAATCATCCCTTGGAAACCACCACAGTAGTAATTATTTCCAGCCAGAATCATTAATAAATGATAAATGCATGGGAGAAAGCCTGAGAAACAGGATATTTACATAGTTTCAAAGTATTTACCCACAAAATACCTATTAATTAGAAAGGAAAAAAACATAACTTTACAATGGAGAAATCTTGCACATACCACCTTAATTATGCAATCAAAGCGAACATCATTTGTAATTTAAAAAATGGACATAAATGCAACGTGATCATGAACTAGGAACAGGACATTAGTGGGACAATTGGCAGACATTGAATAAGTTCTTCCATTAAAATTGTAACAATGTTAATTTCATGACTTTTCTAATTGCACTGTGGTTACGTAAGAGAATGTCCACATTTTTGGGAAATACGTACTAAAACACATAGAGGTCAATGCTTACTCTAAAACACTTCAGAAAATAATTGCGTGTGTGTGTAGCTAGAGAACAAATGATTAAGCAAATGGGGTTAAACGTTAACATTTGGGAATCTAAGTGAAGGGTATATGGAAATTCTCCGTACTATGTCTTTTCTAAGCCTGAAATTATTTTGAAATAAACAGTTAAAAAATATAGCACGAATATCAGTTGCTCATACTAACAACAAAGGCACCTTTTTAGAGCATTACAATTCAAACTGATTGGAACGTAACTTTTTAAACTGACAACCAGTACATAACATGGTTTTAAAACTGAGCTAGAATGTAGTTTCTCTGCCGCACCTGCCATGTTGATGGGGTATTTTTCGTTTGCTAATGATAAGTCACACAATGCTCCCGTCAAGAATCAAAGAATCGTAAACTCTTCTTGCTGAAAGGGACCCAGAAGAACAGTGAGCCCAACTTCTCATTTGAACAATGAGGAAACTGAGGCTCAAAAAAGCAAAGTGCTTTGCCCAAGGTCATAGCCGAGCTGAAAGATTGCCATCATTATCCTAAGGTACCAGCTAAAGAAGCAGACCCATAGAGGTTGACCCAAGCCATGCAGAAGAAATGCACGATAGAGCTAAGGCCAACTGGACCAACCCAAGAACTCACTGCCAGCTGGATCCCTTAAGTAAAGATGGAGAACTACCTCAGTTGCTAAAAAGTACTCTGCCCTGGGGCCTGTGGCATGACCTATGTTCTACCATAATGATGTCAAATGAAGTCATTTCTAGAAACTTCTGCCCTGAAAGCCTTGCCTTGGGAGGCTCCAACTACTGACTGCTAGATGGCAGACCCTTGGGAGAGGCACTGATTGTGGGAAGCTGTGACAGACCCAGAGCTCCAATATAATTTCCGGCCTGGGGAAGATCCTACCACACGGGTGTCTGCTCAGACGTAGATATACAGGGTGGTCTGGGTCCTCCTTGCTCAGCATATGCTGTAGGCAGAGCAATGACCTTGAAATCAGGAGGCCAGTGTTGGACTAGACCTCATCATCAGACGTCATCCATACAATATAACCAGTCTCTATGAAACCAAATTTGCTCTGCTTGAAACAGAGACGGTGTTTGCCCTGCTATAGGTGGTAAGGCCAGTGCTCCACTCAGGCTCCCTCAGAATCCTCTCCATCAGTTTTTTTGTGCATCACCCTCTCAAGCACAAGGCAAACCAAGGCCGACAGATTCAGCCAACAAAGAAACAACAAGGTCTTTTCATTTTCAGACAGTTTATTACTCCATGTTAACTCTCGAAAGTGAGGAACAGCCAGAGATGCCTGCTCCCGTGGTTGTGCAAGGCGACACCAAAACAAAAGGGACCAGATGACTGCCACACAGATGGTGGGAACCCCTGTTTCTGAGAAGCTGTATTATAAATATTTTTAATTTTCTGTATATTATTATGTTCTGACATCTTAAAAAACCTTTCTGGCTGGGGAGAGGCTGCCCCTCCTCCCAGGTGAGCCAAATCTTAGAGCAAAGGATATGCGTGCCTTAGATATGTGAGGATCCCTCCCTCCTCTCCACGGCCCCAATGCCCCAGGAGGCAATATTCCTCTGCTTTAAGGTCCCAGGGCCTGGTGCCAGGCAACTGGAAACCACCTCTACAGCCCAAAGCTGCGATGTTATTCAAGCTAGACAGTCCCAAGCTGTTCACCCTCAGACCTCAGAACCTGGGAGGCGACAAGAACCGTCTCCTGAAGGCCTCCCAGGGCAGACAGCGAGGTGAGTAGCACGTGGCCTTGCAGCAGCGCCTCACAGGCCTCCGTGCTCCCACAGTCTGGGAGGATCACAGAGTATTCTTCAGCTGCAGCTCAAGCTTTGCCTTTGTGGCTTGTGTGGATAGGCTCATGGGCACCAGGGCACCGGGGCAGAGCTGTGCCCTACACGCCCGGTTTAGGTATGCTTTTTGCTTCCAACAGCCAGTACTTCCATCTCTTTTTCCAAGGACTGTCCCCCACAGCAAAGAAGCAAGAAATACCTGGGAATTTATTTTCCCTCTCCTGTGCACCACCCCCACCCGGGGAAGCCCGTAACCAATGACTGAGAGGGGCAGAATTACGCCCCAGGGAAGCATAATTTACACTCCAGCATCCTCCCGAGGTGTCAGGCTGAAGCTTCCCTGTGGGCCTGGGCCTGACATCTCACACCCTTGGTCGGCTTGCTCCTCTTCCCGGTCCTGCCTCCCACACTCCCTTAGTGGTTTCCCCTGGGAGCCGTTTCCAGACTTGATCACCTGTGCCTCATCTCCGGGGAGCGTGTATTAAGACACCCACTGACTTCACAAGAAAACTGTGAGAATTAATGGATATAATGTTTATGAAGGAGTTTTGTGAACCAGAAGGACCTACAAATATAACGCGGCCCTGTTGTCACCATGGACATTTCTGAGCGTGGCCTCCCCTTCAACCTCCTGGGCTAGTTCCCAACTAGGACCCAATCTCAAATTTCTCTGCTAACGTGCAAGTGTGCCTGTATCAGCTATCTATTGCTGCATAACAAACCAGCCCTAGATTTAGTGGCTTAAATGAGTGATCATTTTCCCACAGTTCTGTGGACTGACTGGGCGGTTCGTCGGTCGATCTTGCCTGGACTCACTCAGGCCACTGCATTTGGCCAGTGGGATGGCTGGGGGCTGGGCTGAGCTGGGCAGCTGTGCCTGAGCTACACGGTCTTTCATCCCCGTCTTCACAGTTTGACGGTTTCAGAGCAATGTTCCAAGAGAGCAAGAACAGGAGCTGAAGAGCCTCCTGAGGCCAAGGCTTGGGAGGCTCACAAAGCCACATCGGACACACTCTACTGGTCAAAACAAGTCACGAGGTTGGTCCAGATTCAGAGAGGTGGAAAAACAGATTCCACCTTGGATGGGAGTTGCTACAAAGAATGTGTGGCTGTATGGAAGGCACACAGCACCTAATTAGCTTTGTGCGTTGTAACCAGCAGTGCTGATGAAACAGAAGTCATAGGTTTGGTTCCCATATCGTTCAGAAAGCACACTGCATCTCCTGAGGGTGGCCAGCAGCCCTCTCTCCAGGGCAGGTCATTGATCCAAGAAACGTCTGCCTGGGAGAGAGTGGCTGGGTCTGAAGAATCCCACCACTGCCTCCAGGTGGACATCTTAACGTGACTGTCAGCGGCCCGGCTCGTCAGCCCCACCTTACCTACACAGGATGGCAGCCTGTTTACTTGGCCACTGTTTGGCTCTCCTCGGAGGGCCCCTCCTCATCCACTTATCCTCCCACAAAGGAAACAGAGTGAAACTTTTTTGGGCATGGCAGTAGCTCAGTACCTGGAAACGAGCTTTAAATGTGTGGAGCTCCAACGTGTGTGGTGCTGGGTGGGATTTAAGGAGAGCAAGGACGAGGTTGATGCTCCAGGCTCAGGGGTGGTCCCCAAGAAACACCTGGGGCAGGAAGGAGCATCTCCCAAGGGTGGGGCCGGTACCTACAGGGAGGGGGTGGGAAGGTTAGGAGGAAGAGTGAGGGGCAGAGCAGTGCAGGGCAGGACCACACAGGGAAGACAGGAGCAGATCTGTACGGGGTGGCATTCCATAGAGAGTATTATTCCAGGAAAAAGTATGGGTTGATTGTATCCACCTGTGTCACCAAAAATAAAGTTGTTCATTGCACGGTCCTCATATCACCCCTTATCTCAGTCATCCTCAGAGAGAGGCAGGATGGGGAACCTGGGCTTCAAAGAGGTTTCGGTGGCTTGCTCAGGATGGCAGAGTGCATAAAGTAGAGGAGTGGGAGCTTAAACCCAGGCCCCTTCGCTGTTTTGTTCTCTTTCAATGTGTTTCGTTTGTTTCCATCTTCTTTAAGGCTTGTGAAACCTCCAGCCTCTTTGCGCCAGATCTCCTCCTCTGTGAAAACAAACCCTGCCTCCTCCTACCTTCTCCACCACAGAATGACTAAATAATGTCCATGAGGAGCTACAGAGCTTCTGGAAGAATCTACAACATCATGCATTTTGGAGGGAGACCACCACTCCGCTGTGGTGACTTTTCCTTTCTTTGACTTCCTACTGCTGACGGCCTTGGACCACAAAGAGTATCAGTGAACTTGCTTGAGCATTCGCTCTTTGCCAGAAGCTGTGCTAAGAGTGTCACATACCTTCATCCAGTTACTTTTCCCAAAGACACTGCGAGGCAGGTACACTTACTAGCCCCACCAGCCCCATTTTTCAAGGAGAGAAATTTCCAGGTTAAGTCATTTGCCAAAGGCCACAGAGCTAGTAATTGGCAGAGCTGGGACAAACCCCTGTCTCTCGACAACGCAATAAGGCCACGACATCTCTCTGACATCGTTAGGAGTCCTCACATCCATCGTCTGTGGAGTGGGTAAGAAATACAGACATGCGCTGTAGAGCATGAATAACATACAGATTCACTGAAAAAGCATTGAGAAGTTCCTTGGAGCTTTGTCATTATGTTCTCAATCAATTAGGAACTAAAATTGTATCTACTACAAAATGTTGGGCTCTCTGTCCCACAGCCTTTACTATGTATCTCGGGCATTCAGCACTGATTTGCTCGCCTTGTGCTTCTATTTACCTCTCAGTGTTATTGTGTTGTTTCTTCAATCAGAGGGACTTCTAGTAAGTGGGACTCCAGAAAAACAGGGTGTTTCTTTTGAGTCCTGCTTGGTCCTATTCCAGGGTCTTACCCTTAGATACAGGTTTAGCTGATCGGTTGATTGCAACAGCCTCTGTAACATTTCTCCTCATAAAAGCCCAGAGAATGGTCAGTCTCAAGTTTCCTGCCCTATATCACCATCAGAGGGGCCCTGTTGTGGCTTGCGTGTTTCCAACGATCCCTGGGCAGGAGTGGGGAGGGAAAGAGTGAAAATAACTACCATGCATTTAGCACCTACAATGTACCCAGCACCGGGAATACAGTACTGAAAAGGAAAGGATGGAGCTCACCTGGTGAGTGTGTGTGGCATTTCATCAATACAACCATCTATCAGAGAGGCAGCATCGTCTCCTTTTTACTGATGGAGAAGTTGTAGGAGGAGACTTGAACTAAGGTTTATTTCAGAATGTTTCAAACTGAGAGCCATGACCTATTGTTGGGTTAGTGGGTAGTAAAAGGTATTGAGTGGGTCATAACTAACTTTTATTTTAATGGATTGGATTGGAATGGAATTATCAGAGTACATAGGGGTATATAGTATGTAGTAAAAGTATTATTTTCTGAAACTTTTGTTTCATTACACACACACACACGTGATCACAATATATTTCTTACTGTGGATCATGTTAAAAAACATATGAAAGCCACTCGTTCGTCCAAGCCCCAGCCTGTCCTCTTATTTTCTAAACTGCCTCTTTAGAGAAAGAAACTTCTCAAAGTACTCCAAGACTCTTTGGAAACTTCCTGGAATATTTTGGGCCCTGATTACACTTTGGAATATGCTGCCAGGCTCAGGCAGTATGGATGTGCCCCCATCCTCTCTCCCGTTGGAAAGCGCCATTTGTTCTGCTTGCGGAAGAGCTCTGTCCCCCGTCAACATTCGCAGGCAGCTCCTTCTCACCCAACTGTTGTCTCAATTGGTTTTACCGTCCTAAAGAGACGCACAATTAAGCTCCATGGCAACCATCAAGATAGGATGGAAATCATCTAATATTTTCTATCACTTAAGAATAGAGTGGCAAATGATACAAGAACAGGATGTATAATACCACCTAATACTCTTGAGTGCCAGAACCATCGTAAAATATTAGCCACGGAGCACTCAAGCATTTTAGCATGTAGCCACCAAGACTTGAGACCAGGGGTACAGGATGACTGAAGTTTCCAAGGCATTATGTGTCCCTTACACCTGAAAACAGACTGCTCATCTTGCATTTGTGATCCACCTCTGAGGAGCATTAGGTGTTTGGCAGTTCCTCCTACATCTGCAGGAAAGGTTGGGATGGAGAGAGGTAGTGGGTGATTCTCTGGAAACAGCACTGCACTATCAAGGAGGAGAAGACCAGATCTAGCCCCAGCTCTTTCTCTCGTTACACATGGACTTGAGCAAGTCATTTAGTCTGTGAGCACCAATTTCTTCCTCTCAAAATAGAAATTAAAAACGACTTGCACTATTTACAGAATTGTGAAGATGAGTTAAGATCATACAACCTAACTATATACTGTAAACTCACTTTAGATTTAAGGATACGCATAGGTTGAAAGAGAAGAGATGGAAAAATCTATTTCACACTAATGGTAACCAAAGAGAGCAGAGGTAGTTATAATTGTATCAGACGTAATAGACTTTAAGTCAAAAATTGTCATAAGAGACAAAGAAGGATGTTATACATGATAAAAGTTCAATCCACCAGGAAGATATAACAGTTATAAATATGTATTCACCCAACATCAGAGCACCTAAATATAGGAAGCAAACATTGACAGAACTAGAGGGAGAAATATATAGCAATACAATAATAGTAGGAGATTTCAACACCCCTCTTTCAATAATGGCTAGAACATCGAAAGAAGATCAATAAGGAAACGGAGGATTTGAATAACACTATAGACCAAATGGACTTAACAGGCATATACAGAACATTCCACCCAACAGCAGCAGAACACACACAGATCTTTATCCAGGATAGATCACATATTAGATCATAAAAGAAATTTTAACATTTAAAACTACTGAAATCATACCAGCATCTTTTCTGACCAAAATGGAATAAAACTAGAAATCAACAGCAGAAGGAAAAATGGAAAATTCACAAATAGGAGGCAATTAAACAACACACTCCTCAACAACCATTAATTCAAAAAAGAAAGTCAAAAAGGAAATTAGAAAATACCTTGACACAAAAAAACCAAAAACACAACATATCAAAACTTATGGGATGCAGCAAAAGCAGTACTAAGAGGGAAGTTTATTGGGATAAATGCCTATATTAAAAAAGAAGAAAGGTCTCAAATAAACAATCTAACTTTACACTTCAAGGAACTAGAAAAAGAAGGACAAACTATGTCCAAAGTTAGCATAAGAAAGGAATATCATTAGAAAGTTATTGATATTGCGATAAGTAAAAGTGTATTCATTAAATTTTACCAAAACATAATTTAAGTTTTCTCCTTCTTAGCTATGTGACTTGGCAAAGGTTTTTAATCCTCCTGAGACTGCATTTCCTCAGCTGTGACGTGGCAGGAACTCAGTGAGGATTAAACGAAACAATGTGTATGAAAACCCCCATTTGTTCCCCTTCCTCTTCCAGCAAAGACACTTCATTTTCATTCTTGTTTTATTTGAGACTCTTTTATTTGCAGATAACTGAAACCAACTGGAACCAGCTCAACCAAGTCAAAAAAGGGCAAATGTCCTGGAAAGACACAGGAGCATCTCACCGATGGCAAGGCAGAGGCAGAGCTGGGCTTCAAGGCATCACGTGGCACCTGAACCGAGAACCAGCAAGCTGTCATGACTCAGCTCTCACCATCTGTCTCTGGGGCCACATGTCTTCATGCCTTCACTCTCTGTGACATTCATTCCACCTTCCTTCCCCTGCAGGCGGACCGTGTCTGCTTTCCCTCGTTATGGCAGCCCCACAGCTCCTGAGTTTAGTCTCCTCAGTGCCAGCCTCTCTCAGAGACCGATAGGAAGTTGCTCACTGTCATCTCTTAATGCACAGGAAGAAGTAGCTGATTGGTCAATAGAGGTCAGGTGTCCACTGTGGATCCAATCAAGTCTCTTTTGTTCATCTACCCTTTGGAGAATTGGACCCCCTTCTCAGAAAAATGCACACAAAGACTATCTTTACATATAATGTCAAGGGGTTTGCAGGTCCTCTGAGGCATAACTGTGAGCCATGGACCTGAGGACGAGAATCCCTGGTGAGGAGAGTTTTATTGCTCTAACTCACCTCCTCGTGACCTCTTTCATATTTGAAAGAAGTGAGTCATTAATGTAATTTGCACAAGGGAAACGTTCACATTCCAGAGGCACGTCTTATAACCTGATCATAACAAAATGCTCCTTGGGTACAAATACAGCAACAGCAATTATATTTTACTTCTAATTTCTAATTGACTGTGGCAACCACCACATGTCTTTACAAACCATTCCTATACATCCGCTTTAGCTCAGCGCCCACCTGCAGTGCCAGCAGATACCTTTTCCATATGATCTTGGGCTGTATCTCTTGCTGCTGCCCGCGCACTTACACACACCCACACTGTCCTCTTAAGATGTGTGTGAACTCTAATCTCCTTTCCTTTCCTATTTTCCACCTGGATACTGTGAGATATGGAACCCTTGTCTCAGACGAATGACTTCCCAGCCAAGATTCTACATCTGTTTTTTGTGTCCTTCCTATCACATCACCCTAAGTCACATGCTTCTGTCAGGATTCTGAGTCACAAAATCAAACAAAAACCAGAATTATAGCTCCAACTGATTTGAGAAGAAGAGAGAGAGGCAGAATTATTAGCTCATTTCACAGGCATTAAGTCATGTAACTGAAAAGTCCAAAGTAAGTAGAACTGACATTAGGTACAACTTGTATCCAGGGACTAAAGTCATCCACATCAAGCCCCTATCTCTTTTCTCATCAATCAGTTCTGCTTTCCTCTTTCTTGGTTTCATCTCAGGGAGGACATATCCAGGGTGAACCTCTGCCAGCTCCGGGTTTATGATCTCCTTTTAGCTAGAATCCCCAGTAGAACGAGAGCCTCTCCATTCCAACAGTTTCAGCAAAACTTCAAAACTGCACCTCTTCAAGGCAACTTGAATCATGAACGCATCCCTGAACCAATCACTGTGGCTATGGAGATGGCAGACACTCGTTGGCACAGCTGAGGTCACATGGCTGTCCCTGGGACTGGTCCACCTAACTACCACTGGGTCTACCCCACCAAAAACTTATGAAGTAAGAGTGGTTCTTCAAAGGAAAATCAGAGCTATTGTCAGAAGAAGGAGGGATAAATAGGAGGCGGAAAAAATCATAAAGGTCTATTACCTTATTAAATTGCCATTTCCTTTTTCCTCCATCCTCTTCTTGGAATCTTAATTTTATAGCATCTTTTCATACTCCAGAACAAAGGCAGCTACACGAAAGCTCAGCAGCCACTCTGGGGATCTCTCCACTCCAAGAATGACTCAAGATGGTGGACATTGGAACTCCTGGGCGCCCAGAGGGACGAACGATGGGATGGGAGTATAACCTCATCCTCTCTATAGCTCACACCCTGAACAAGAACCCAGATTTGTTTTCTAGTCTCAGGCCATCATTACTTGTTTTATAACCTCAAGAGTAATTCTATATATATGTGCCTGGGCTTCACAATTTATGACCAGGAAACAGGCCATCTGCTCATAACTAAAGATAATTAGAAGGGATATAGAGATGACCTAGGATTTTTCTTCTAGAATCCTACGAAAAGGATTCTGATCAAGCACACGTTTCCCAGTTTTTCCTCACTGTGCAATAACCAGTCTAACTTGCGTATATCATCTCTTTTCTAAAGCCTACAAGAAAGTGATTGAAATTGTTTCCTAAGTGCTATTTAATGCTAACACTGGCCCTGCCTACTTGACAGTAGGCTCCAAGAAGCAAATGAGATAATGTGTGCAAATGTACTCTGAAAATTATAAAGTACCATTCAAGAGCAAGCTATTGTTATTATTAAATAACAATTAAACAGTCATTTATTAAATCTTTCAACTACTACTTTCTAAATATTTACCGTTTTCAAGCATCGTGGCATTTTCTAGGGCTGTGAAAATGAATAAGATAGTCTCAGAAGTAATATACTTTCTAGCAGAGAGCAGACACGTGAGCAAGTAATTACCACACAGTGGAATCAGAGGTGGGTACTGATGTTACAGGAGCACAGGGGCAGGAACACTCAAGTCACCTTGAGAGGATGCCCCAGAAGAGAGGGTATTGAAAGAGGTATCCAAGAATGGATGCCACTGGGCCAGCTGGAGTAGGGGAAGATAGATGTGTCTGACCCAAGACACTATGAGCAAAAACAGAGAGTGGACAAGCCCATGCTGATTCAGATGTGTCCAAATCTTCCAGGTGCTTTGCTGGCTCCTCTATCTGTACCGATGAACACCCATCGTTCTCAATTTCCGGGTCTTTATTGGATTTGCCGCCATTTTTAAATAATACCATGGCTCAATATTCTTTGTATCATCCTCCTTTCACTCTTTACCTCATTCCTTGTTTTGTTTTTTAACTTTTCCCTCCTCTTTCCTCAGAAAGTATGCATGAACATTTTGTCTCATCTGCTTTAAATGAAAGACCCCACTTTTTCAGCTGGCTGCAGAACTAAATAGTACTTTCGCCAACAACGGCTGCCTTTAAGTTTGGCACTTTATTATGAACAGCCACTGGCAGCTAAAACTTTCCTAATTGTGCTTTTTTAATAAAAGAAACTAATTCCATGCAGATACTTTACTCCGAGCAGGACAGAGCAATATCCTACACAAGCAGATATATTAAAAATTTATTTTTCCCCTGAATAGATGGAAATTCACAGTGTTCGTAATAAGTGTTCATTGAATGTGGTTTCTGAGTTGCACAATCTGATCCATGAGCAGGGTTCCAGTCTTCATTACAACTATGTTGTTCCAGAGGAACTTCTCATGTTCCTTTTCAACCCAGATGTGAATTTTCTATCACAGTCTCCATCCACAAAATTGGCTAGCCCAGCCCTTGTTCCAGAATAAGTGAATGATTTGGGTCTCTTTTATGACCCACATGTCATCTCCAGGTAGGGAAGTCCCTTCCACCCTTCAAAAAAATGAAAAATAGGGACTGGCCCAGTGGCATAGTGGTTAAGTTCATTCGCTCCACATTGGCAGCCTGGGGTTTGTAGGTTCATATCTGGGTGCAGACCTACATACTCATCAAGCCATACTGTAGCTGGGTCCCATGTATAAAATAGAGGCAAATTGGCACAGATGTTAGCTCAGGGCCAATCTTCTTCACCAAACAAAACAAAACAACTAAAAATAGACTTTTGATCTATGTGGATAGCTTGGACCATAAAACACCTTCGTCCTGTCATGGAGCCAAGCCATGTTATTTTTACTAGCTAGACAAATGCATCAACACTTCTGGTCAGACCAGGTGACATCAGGGTCACATCTCCAGCATGTCAAAAGAGGGAAATACTTAAGATTTTATTCTGCACAATGTGTATTCTATCAGGTGAGAAAAAGCGAATGAAAGAGAAAAATGAGAGCGTGAACCAGAAAACAGAAACATTCTCTGTCAAGCTACAGTTTGGAAATAGGAAATGAATCTATCCCTTTTACAACCATCCATATCCAATTAGGAGAGAGAGAAACCATTAAGTCGCTGGGAATTTTATTTAATTAATCACTAGTGAAGAAGGAAAAAAACAGATAAATAAAGGCAGTGTCTTATTACCTCCATCACTCATCACTCTCAGCGTAGTTTCATAAATTTCGGCACCTATTGCCCGCTGCTCCTAATGACATTTTAATGGTTCTTCACTCAGACAGTTCTGTGTGGAACAGTGGGAGAGTCAAGATTTGGACATCCTGATTCAGTAATGAGGTGAGATTCCACTCAGGCTCAGGAGGAGGTGAGGGGCTGGATACCCCTCAGCAGCACCCAACCCAGCAGGACATTCAGGCATCCAGCCTGCAACCCAGGGGCCTCTCATCAATTAACTCAGCAGTGCCATTTGCCCTGACTTTTCACATGGAAAATGAAGATATCCTGACTTGATGCTCGCTTCTGGCCTCCCGGAAGGATGAGGGGGCTAGAGATGGGAGTAGAGAGGCAGGATCCAGAGTTTGTCTTAGGTACCACAACATGCTCAAAGCAAAGTGAAGGGCTCTGTGGCAGCCCCCAAAGGGGCCACAGTCTTCATCTCATACCATGGTTTTCACGAATTCATCCACTCTTCTTTCAACAAGTATTGAGGGTGTATTAGAAGAGGTAGTCCATCAAGATGAGGGAGGGACCCAAGAAAGAGGAGACACTGCCTCCAGGGAACAGAGGACCTGGTACAAGAGGCTTTCCCCAATGGTGATAAAGGGAGATCCCAGGACGAAGCTGTGCAGGTGGCCAAGAGATCAACCAATTCCAATGGGACAAAGTTCGAAGGAGCAGGACTTCATCGAGAAGATGAAGTTGACAGACTATTTAAGGTGCTTTGAATATATTGAAAGATTTACATAACTGGGAGAGAGCCTGGGGACAAGTTACTGATAAGTACCTTAAAAATTAAGCAAAGACAATTATTAACTCAAAAAAAAAATCCCACAAGTTATGCCTCAAAGGAAATGTAAATGGCTCAGCTGTGAATAGGATTTACGTGGTGATAACCATGTAAACCCCGACTACGGATCCAATCAATGTTACCAAATACCTATACTGAGAGATTGCTGGGAAGGGAAGTAGCTTGAGGAGGGTAGTGAAAACTTAAATCCTCCTCTTCCGTAGAAGTCAGTAGATAAGGTGAGACTGAGAAATCAAGATGCAGCAACGTAAGTGTGGCATTTAGAGAAACGGAGCTAAACTTTCCTCACTAGAAAAAATCAGTTAGCGATGCTGAAAATAGTTGTTTCTGGACCGTAGGAAATGAAGAGAGGGAATAATGAAAGAAACATGTTTTTGTAGCAAGCCACGTGGAACTGTTTGACTTCCTGAACTTTATATAACATGGAGAGAGAGATATATATCTCTCCATAGAAAACATGGATATATATGGATATAACAAGGATAAAAATAAAATGTTGTGGGGCTGGCCCCGTGGCCGAGTGGTTAAGTTCGCATGCTTTTCTTTGGCAGTCTGGGGTTCACCGTTTCAGGTCCTGGCTGCAGACCTATGCACAGCTCATCAAGCCATGCTGTGGCAGCATCCCACATAGAAAAACTAGAATGGCTTACAACTAGGATATACAATTATGTACTGGAGCTTTGGGAGAAAAAAAAACAAAAGAGGAAGACTGGCAATGGATGTTAGCTCAGGGCCAATCTTCCTCACAAAAAAAATAAATAAAAAATAAAATGAAATGTTAGACAAACAAAATAAAAGCAGCCTTATGAGTCTCAAAATTGTATTTATCATAAGTCAGTTTGCTAGACAAAATATGGAAATCCCAGTTAAATTTGAATTTCAGATAAAGGTCAATTGTTTTTTCTTGTGAGGAAGATTGGCTTTGGGCTAACATCTGTTGCCAATCTTCCTGTTTTCTGCTTGAGGAAGATTGTCACTGAGCTCACATTCGTGCCAATCTTCCTCTGTTTTACGTGGGATGCCACCACAGCATGGCTTGACGAGCAATGCTAGGTCCACGCCCAGGATCCAAACCTGTGAACCACTTACCACCAAAGTGGAGTGCACGAACTTAACCACCACACTACTGGGCCGGCCCAACAAATTTTTTTAAATTTAATCTAATTTATTTTTTGGCAATAAAAAGTGGATATATTTAAGGTGTACAATGTGATGTTTTGATATATGTATACACTGTGAAATGATTACCACAATCAAGCTAATTAACATATTCATCACCTCACATAGTCACCCAAATAGTTACCTTTTTTTTTTTCGTGGTGAGAACACTTAGCAAATTTCAGGTATACGATATAGTATTATTAACTGCAGTCACCATACCATACATTAGGTCCCCAGAACTTGTTCATCGTGCATAACTGAAGCTGTGACCAGCATCTCCCCATCTCCCCACGCCCAGCCCCTGGGCCCCACCATTCTACTCTCTACTTTTACGAGTTCCAGTTTTTTAGATTCCACATATAAGTGAGATCATGTAGAATCAAACAATTTTTTAGAATAAGTTATGTCCCAAATATTTCATGAGACATACTTATACTGAAATATTATTCATTACTTATCTGAAATTCAAATTTAACTGAGGTTCTGTATCTTTATCTATGTAATTATGTATTTATTATGTATTAATTGATGTTCTGCATTTATGTCTGAGGCCACTATAAAGAACCATAGAAGACATTTCTTTAAGGTCTCAGTTCCAGAAAAAGTATATTGTCTCCTGAGCACCTAATTCATTTCTTTTCTTCTGGACACTATGAAGTAAGCAGAAGAATTGATCTGGACTCGAGATTTGTTATCAAAAAGCTGCCATTCTGATGAAGTCTACCCACTGGTCTGAATCTGACAGAATCCCCACAAATTTGGTAGTCTTGACTGGCTATAGGCAATGAGGAAAACGGCTACATAAGAAACAAACTTTATTATTAAAAAAAACAACAAAATGAGCAAAAACTAACTAAACAACCACAACAAAAAAGCCCTCTGGTTTTCCAGTCCCTTTTTGGTGGTCTCAAAGAAGAATCCAGGGAGGCTGGGCCAGCGACATCTTCAATGCCGGCCACCTGGGCAGTTGGGTCTGTGCTCTTGGGGACCCCCAGGGCCAGCCTTTGGGCCTCATAAGCCAGTATCTTTCAGACAGCATAGAAATGCATCTGGGAATAAAGTCTTTCCCTTCCCTTCTCCCCACATGAGCATCAGGCGTGAAACCCCAGCTGGCCACTCATTAAGATGCCAAATTTTACTTCTTTCTCCTGTAAGAAGAGAGTGTCTGTCACTGGGGAGGTGATATCCTCAGCTGCTGGAGAAGGGGAATAAATTATCCTTCTCTTGACGTCCCCTGCCAGCTTGTTAGCATCACTGACAACCGCTCAAAGCAGCAGAGCAAGAGAGATGGCAATGAAGCAGAGCAGGGGGAAAGTTGCCACTTTCAAGCTTACACTGGGCAGGTTGTTATCTGGAGTAATTACCCAGTATCAGTTTCACTCAAAAGTTCTCCTCCCCCCTGCTTTCCTATAAGGCAACACAAAAGGAAGCCTGCCACCCCATAGCAGTCACAGCCATGTACTTCTGCTCTGGCTACGTCTCATTGTGCACAGCATCAGGAAGGGATGAACATTTCTGAGATGCCCTTCCAAAGGCTAGAGGGCATAGTGTAGGGCTTATAGGGAACTCTCCGGGGTCAGAAGGACCTGGGGCTTAAAATGTGACTGTATCACTTACTTATTAGCTGGGGTCACCTCAGCAAATAGCCTCCTTAAGCCTTTGTTTTCTCGTCTGTAAAATGGGCATCATGAGTCCATCCTCTCCCCAAGTTTATTGTGAGGACTAAGTATAAAATGTTGAATGGTGCTTGGCGTAGAGTAAAATCTCATTGAAGGGTCTTATTCACCTGCAAACCCAACCCTGTGAGCTGTGCAGCCCTCCCTCTCCACCCACTTCATCGTTATTTCCTTCTCAGCCCCACTGAGGGCAGCTAAATGATCAGTCTTTGCACTCCAGACCAGAGATGACAAGTGGGACAATGTCTGCCACAGAACAAGTGTTAGTGCCAGGTCTTGGGCCAGCTGGGTATGACAGGATGATTCTGTGTGAGAAGAGCCCAGCAGGGGAGTCCCCAGTGGGCAATGCGCCAGGGCAGCACCGACCTTCTGGAATGCACCTGGCAGTGCACAGGTGCGCCCTTCCTTTCTGCATCAGCGACTGGCTCACATGATACAGGTGAGACAGTAGCCTGAGCAGCCTCCCAGAGCTCGTGGCAAGAGTTTCTCTGGGCACCTGATAGAGGCATTGTTGGGGTGGAATGGCTGAGGAGGCTCGGGGAAGAGCATTGTATCTTTGAGGGCCCCCACTTCAGGTGAGGGGCGGGCAAGAAAGGAAAGGCTTATTCTCCATCTTGTTGGTCACCCAGCCCAGAGCTTACACAGGTTGTTTCCTTGTGGCTAGGACATTAGTTTTTGTGGCCAAAATTACATTTTGCCCACTCTACTATCCATTCTCCCCTTCTGCCTTAGCGATAGAATTCCTAATTTTTAGCTGTGCACATGTGTGCCCAAAGACCAGTTTCCCACTTTCTCTTGCACTTAAAGGTGGCCACAGGGCGAGGTACTAGCCAGTTAGATGGAATCAGAAGTGCGGCGTAGCAACTTCCAGGAAACTTCCTTAAAAGATAGTTAACATATGCCCTTTGCCACTTTCTCTCTCCTTTCTATCCTTGTGGACTAGAATGTGGACATGATAGCTGGAGTTTAAGCAGCCTTCTTAGGGTAGAAGCCAAATGCTGATGGAGGAACAGACGGATAGATGCAGCCTGGGAGCCTGAGTCTCTGAGCATGAACGGCCGCAGTAGCTCTGGGCCATTTCCCCCTGGACTTCTTTTATGATGGAGAGAACTAAACCATCCTGTTGAAGCCACTTTTACTTATCTATTTTTGTCATATACATTTGGACCTAATTCTAACAGATAATTCAAACTCAGAAAGAATTATTATAGTCATCACACACCAATAGAGAAGACTATCTGGAGGGTGGTAGGACCAAACGTTTTTCATTTTAGACAATCAGAAAAAATTTTTTTCTGTTTTTAAATCACTTTGTTATTGCTTTTGGTTTTTGTTTTCTCTCTTTCTTTTCTTGTCCTTCTTTCTGATTTGTTTGTTTGTCTGTCTGTTTGCTGGGAAAGATTCTCCCTGAGCTAACATCTGTTGCCAATCTTTCCCCTCTATTTTTTCCCCTCCTCAAAGCCCAGTCCATAGCTGTATATTCTAGCTGTAAGTCCTTCCAGTTCTATGTGAGCTGCTGCCACAGCATGGCTACTGACAGCCGGGTAGTGTGGTTCCACGCCCAGGAACGGAACCCAGGCCGCTGAACTGGGACATGCAGAACTTTGACCACTAGGCCATCAGGGCTGGCTTATGATTTTTTTTGCTTGTTTTTTAAATGCCCATTCAGAACATTAAATGAAATCTCCCCGGGCCCCATACTCTTTCTTTTCTACTTTATTTCTGCAAGGTCTATTATCTTCCTGGAGATAAATGTTTTATGATTTTGTTTTAATCCTTGAATTGCCTCCACACGAAAGACTTCTCATAAGTTTGAATTTAAATTAAAGCTTTTGCTAAATCTTTTTCTCAGTCCTTTCTGTTGTTGTATGAGCATCCTATAGAAGGTGTCTAGCTGCCTGGGAAGAAGGATACTCTGTGGGGAAGACAACTTGCCACCTGCTCAGGCCCACGCCATGGCCGGTTAATGTCTGTGGCTCAGTGTCTTCTCTGTCGCTTCATCATCGCAACGAGCACAGGATGGTCTCACAGCCCGAGAAATCTACTTCTTCGTTACTCTAAGGCCCTAACTAGTTTATTTGGGCTGTTTTTCACAGCTGGCATCTGCTAAAGCCAGTCTACAACAGCTAATTAAGCTAATTCAGCACAATTACCCCAGTCATGGTTACTAGTCCGTGTCTTATATCTGAGATCCCCAAGAGATCCAGTGAGTGCCACAGGAAATGGCGCTGTTACCAAACTCGGGCTTTCTCATCTCCTTCCGTTCGGATTTTATAGGAACAGGTATCCTGGGAAGCCTGTTGGCCTCACGTCTCACACACATATCTGCACTCAAGTCTCAAGACAAGAGTCAGTTGGGAGCTATGGGGGCCTCGGGGTGGGGGTATTGGTGACTACCTATGTTTCCCAGACTCCGTGATGACAAGAATCACCATTAAATCCCAAATTCCCCCAATCCAACCCAGACCCACTGGATCCGAATCTCCAGGGAGGGGCCTGGGTGGTTAGGGAGACGCTGACCCAGGTCTCAGTGAGCAGAGCTAAACACAGAGCTGGCTTTGGAGTTCGATGGACCTGACCACCCTTGTCTTGGGCAAGTGATTTAACTTCAGAGCGCCTCAATTTCGTCATCTCTAAAATGGGGGTAACAAGTCCAACCTTTCAGGCTTGGGGTGAACACTGGGAACAAGATCTACGTGAAACACCTGGTGCTTAGCAAGAGCTCAGCCGATGGTGGCTGCCAGCATTATTCTGGTGACAAGGATTTTTATGAGCCTGAAGAAGTCTTAATTTGCATTCAAGAATGGGGAGGACTTTGAACTTCACTCAGGAGCCCGCATTTCCCCTAAGGTGGGGGGTACTTTGGGGTATTGCCTTGTTCAAGCAGGAATCCTACATCCACGCAAACCAGTTCCCACATCAGGTCTCTGGGATCTTAAACTCGGTCCACAAATCCGGAGGGAAAGTGTTTGTCCTAAATCGTCTTAAATACTGTTTCTGGGCTTTTCTGCTGTGCGGCCAACAGTGCCTCTACAGGCCTGGCCTAAAACCCTTCTTGGCCTTGGGCTCCTCCTCTGCATATGCACACAGACACCCGGACTAGGGAATTTGGGCTCAGAAGGTTGGAGAACTCCTAGGGAGCCAGGCAGGTCGGGATTTTCTTTCTCTCCTTAGAATCACATAGAGACACCAAGCGGACCTAAACATTATTCCCTCGGCCTGCCCTAATCTCCTGGCTGGCACTGATCCAAACAACTGATAATTATGACTGTTTAGTAGCAAAAAGACGACCCTGGGGACCCTAGCTGAGTATGAAACCCTCCATCCTATGCCCAAATACAGCACAGAATTGAAGATAGTGGGGGAGGGGTGTGGGTAATGTCAGATGAGAATCTTCATTTCCTAGGCACACTCTGAGCGTTATGCTATTTCGTTTTAGTAACTGCCCTAGGAAATGGGCTCTATGCTACCCATTTTACAGATAGGAAAACAGGTATAATCTTCCAGTCAAGCAAATTGCTCAAGGTCACACAAGCAGTATAACGAAGAACCAGAATGCACATCTATAACCAGTGACTCCCACACCCGTGCCCTTCGCCCTCCACCAGGCTGCCTCTAACAGTAGAAAACAGAAGAAGAATTGAGAAATCCACTGACCAAAGTTTAAACAAAACATGAAGGCATTCCCGTATTTGGTTTAGATTTCACCCATTTTCTCCTGACATAAACAATGTCACCTCACCTGAGGGTTACAGGCCAGTTATGTAGGACCTTCTTCCTTAAACCTTGAGCCAAAGGCTCACCTCTCCCTGCAAGGCTTTTGTTGGCCTCTAGAGCCGAAGGAGCAAAGGGTCGGAGAGTAGATGTTTTAGGCTTTGGGGTCCACGTGGTCTCTGCGGCAAATCAGCTCTGCCTGGAGGGTGCTAGCAGCCACAGAAAAGACGGACAGGAACGAGCAGGCTGTGTGGCAGTAACACTATTTACACCAACAGCTGTGGTTTGCCAACAGGGTTCTTTCCTGCTTGTCTTCCAACTTCCTCTCGGTACCAGCATAATACACCTGTACATTGTGAATACGTAGTCAGATCAACAACACGTGAGCTGAAGCCCTCTGCCCTCTGAGATTAAAATGAAATCACATGCAGGGGCCAGCCCCGTGGCCTAGTGGTTAAGTTTGACATGCTTCGCTTTGGCAGCCTGGGTTCAGTTCCTGGGTGCAGACTTACACCACTCTTTGGCAACCATACTGTGGTGGCTCACATACGAAATAGAGGAAGATTGGCACAGGTGTTAGCTCAGGGCAAGTCTTCCTCAGCAAAAAAAAAAAAAGAAAGAAAGAAAGAAACCACATGCAGAAGCAAGCCTGTCTGCCACCCAGTCTCTCCAGGGGGAATGAAATTTACCCTATTTCGCTAAGGTAATCTAGTTTATGGATCGTCTTGCCTTCCTATATTTCCCATCCCTATTCTACACCACATCGTGCCAGACATAGATCCTAGCCTCTTTGCTTAACACACATGTGTGTGCATGCATGCACACACATACACATCCCATCATACAGAAATTTGTGTCTAGCCGAATTACCTCATGGGGAAATGGATGTTGGGTTTACACTGAAACGATTCGAACATTTAACATCAAATATATTATCCTTATTCTCAAAATTCCTTTGGCCACTTTCTTTTTAAGTTCTAGCCTCCTACCATCTTGCTTGGCTTACTGTCTTCCAGAAACTTCTCCCACTTTGTTAGGCAGAGCAATTCAGCCCTTGTCTCCGCCCATCTCTGTGCCTCCCTTGGCCGCACTAGAAGATGTACCATGTTCTCTTCATTCCTCTCCCACCAGCCTCTGCCAGAGGAAGGGGATAACTTAGACATATACTGCCATCACCCTGAAACTACCTCCCCCTTTAAAATCAAAAGCTGCTCTATAGTTTTAGTTTTAACTGACATTTTTTTGTCCCTTATATAAATTAAAAATCACTCTATCTATTTATCAGATAAAGTTAGTTTTAACTTTAAGCAATAGAAGTGAACTCTAACATAAACAGGAGAAGGGGGTTATTGGACGGACACAAACAAAAAGCTGAACAGTTGGTTTCAGAAAGCCAGACGGTGCAGCAGGGCGGCCCTGGCGGGCAGGAGCCCGTGGTCTGTTTCTCTAATGCGCCACCACTGAAGGCAGCCCCAGAGCCTTGTCCCCACGCATCTCTGCTCCAGACTGGATTCCAGAGAGAGACGCACTCTACTTGTTGGGGCCACATCCCAATTCCTGTGGTCGGGACCCTGAGCACTCAGGTTGGCAGCCCCATCAGAACCACATGGATTAAGGAATGCTGTGCCCTCCCTTAAAAACCAACAAATAAACAGATAGCCACACCCATCTGTTTCCAACCAAAGACTTCTCAGCCAAAAGAAGAGAATTACTCATCAGAATGCTGTAAATACGTGTAAGAGGCCATTATAAGGAGATCAGATACCGTTAGATGCCTCTCTCTTTCCTGGCTGAGGCAGTGAATGCTCTCTAAGGCGTACGTATAGCTGGCTCCTAAGCCCCGCTCCCTCAAAAGGCTTGCTCTTTGACTGTAGACTCCTTTATTCATGATCGCCCTGCAAACTCCAGGTAAAGTTTTACTATCATGCCCATTTCACAGATGTGGACATTGTGACTCCACTTCTGTGACGTGTCACTGACACACCTTATTTGCGATGGAGGTGGGATGTGAAATCGGCCTTGACTGCTTCCAGCCTACACTCTTTGAGGAGTTATTGAAATCTCTTGATTGTATAGGTCACCTGAATATCCCAGATGTCATCTGTCCCAAAGTACCATACCCTTCACCCACCTGCTTATGCAGAAACAACCCCTGGGAAGTGCCCCCGTCTCTCTGGACCTCCCTGGGACAGCGTCTGGCACATGCTCAGTAACAAGGTGCTTGTGCCCTCTGCTCTGGGCTCTTCACCTGGGCTCCTGACCCATCTGCAGTCAGCGCCCTCCAGGAGGGTACAAAGACACCCCTACAGAACTCAGGCCTCTTTCCTGCTGAACCCAGAGCTCTCAGGGTACCAGACATGTGCCGGTGGCTGAGGGGGGACTGGAAGCAGAGTGGAAGGACAGCCCCGTCTCCAGCTGTGGATGACACTGTTTCTTGGTCCTCAAGAGATGATTCCCAGACATGGACACTAATCTTTCAGCTTCTGGCCCTAACCTCCTCCTGCTCCCTAGTTCCCCATTCACAGTTCTGCAGGGTTTGTCCGATTGCCCGGGCCTTGGTCGTACTCCGCACCCAGGCCGCAGGAAGGCTAAGACAATCACCTGGGCTTCTCCGCTCACATGGGGAACGTCCCAAATACACAAAAAGGGTTCAGAAATTGGGAGGTCCAAAAAATAAAAAATAACAATGGCAAATGCTGACCAGGAAGCCGCGTAGCGCCTCCGTTATCACTCTCACCCCCAGCTCCTTCACTGCATCCACTCTCCTCCTTTGGCAAAAACAAGCAAACACGTCAACATTAAAATCCCTTCATATTAAATCAGGCAATTCAATACTTGGGAGGAGGTGGAGTCCCACACAGCAGAGGACTCAATGTCCCAGCTTTAGTTTTGCTAAGCAAACCCTACCATTCTAAGGACCACGGAGAGCTCAGTGATCATTCATTAAGAAGATTGCAGCTGGAAGTGAAAAGACGAAAAGGAAGGCGCAGGGAGTTAGGGGCAGAGGCCTTGAGGCTCAGAGTCACCACTTTCTACAGATCGGTTCCTAAAACTTGTAAAGGAAAGAGTTCTTGTTTTAAAGTTAAACAGACTCAGGGTTCAGATTTTTGTTCCACCACTGTGTGACCTTGAACAAGTTCCTTAACATCTCTGAGCCTAAGTTTCCTTATTTGCAAACTAATGAGAAGGAAAATTGCAGAAAGCTTTAAATAAGATAATGCATGTAAAGTGGCTGGCAGATGGCTGCTTAATAATCTTCCTCTTCCTTCTGGGGAATTAAGATAAATAAGATTCCTATTTGTCCAATAAGCTAGTTTGTATATTTCTGTATAATCTTACCTATGTGCAACTGTTTTATAAAAGCATTTTTAATATTTCTGTGCAAAAGCATCTATAATTACTTTTAATAAGAATTTCAAATAAAATTATTCTTATTTTAAAAGGAGCTTTTATTCTAAGTGGAAATCATAGACTAAAAGTTATCAAAGAGGGGCCAGCCTGGTGGCGCAGCGGTTAAGTTCGCACATTCTGCTTCTCGGCAGCCCGGGGTTCGCCGGTTCAGATCCCAGGTGTGGACATGGCACCACTTGGCACGCCATGCTGTGGTAGGCATCACACATATAAAGTAGAGGAAGATGGGCATGGATGTTAGCTCAGGGCCAGTCTTTCCTCAGGAAAAAAGAGGAGGACTGGCAGTAGTTAGCTCAGGGCTAATCTTGCCCCCCCCAAAAAAAAGTTATCAAAGAGTAGTCTATAGTGGCTAATGAAGTAAATTGTAATATATGATTTCTGGGCTTACAGAGAAGAAGGTAAATTAACTTTTATAGGGTGCAATACTGCTGTGTGCCAAGCACTTGATATTTAATCTCTACAACAGCCTTATAGGAAAGTCATTTTACAGACATAGAACCTGAGGCTGAGAGATGTTAAGTAATTTACTGAAGGTCACACAGTAGAAGTTTGTCTGAATATGAAACATATTGTCGAGAGTTCAGCTAAGCTACTCCACAGCATTGCTCCCTCAGCATCCATTTTGTTTGGCCATCAGCCTGGGGGGGGTCCTTAAACCCACACCAGCCCCTCATGCAAGCGCATGCCCCAGAAAACAGCCTGCAGAGTCACAGCAAATGAAAGTTGCTGGTATGACTTCCCCAAAAGCCCTTGTGATCACAGTCTCCCTGCCTCCCAGGGCCCATATGCTTTATGTGTCCTTTAGATGAGACCCCCATGGAGCTTACCCAGACCTCGCTCTTAGGGTTTGAATTCACCAATCTGACTCTAGTCTGGAAACCCCAAAGACTCCACCCACGTGCCCCAGTAAAGGCATGTGCCCCAGGTCCTGCGTTTCTCTGTCTGCACCCTGCCTTGACCTCCCCGTGTGGTCCCTCGAGGCATGCCATGTACCTCCTCCAGGACCTGCGAGTAATAAACTGCTCTATTTCAGTTTTTCTTGTGGTCTGCTGTTGAACTGTGCTCCACTTAACCAATGTTAATTTAGCAAAGTCATTACACACATACTCAAGCTACTTCCTCTAAACCGCTCTTGCTCACCTGGATCATGGATACCAAGCAAAAACAGGATAGGCACGTCCAAAGTCATCGCTAGGCAGCAGCAGTGACATCTGATAAGTTGCTGATCGCAGCCCCGTATGTTCTGCCAGTGAGGAGCCCAGGAGCCCGAATAGATTTAGGCACTTTAGTACTCACAGCACAGCAGACAGTATAAGGTTCACGTCCGCATCAGTTCCCTTGCTCCCCAGGTCCCATGGCGGGGTGGGGAGGATGCAGAGGTGGGCACAGGTGAGTATGGTGCACAGAGCAGGTGTCTGACAGCTGAGGAGCTCTGAGCTCGCTCACCCTCCCCTCCAGAGAGAGAAGTTCTCTTTACTACCCTGCAATGTGAACAAATCTTCCTTGAGAGGGGAGAGAGGTCTTTATCTTTACTGTCCTGGAATGTAAATAAATCTGAGTAAATTAGCTATCAATGCCTAGATGTGAAAAAATGTGAGAGATTCATAGACGTAGTCTCCCATCCCAAAAAAGTAATGAGATGTTAATACACCACCCTTGTTACCCCTTCACTCATTAAACGAATATCTACTCATTTATGCACTCATTCAAAATTAATTCACATATTATCAAGTGATTCCTACAAGTACAGCTAGGTGTGCTGGTTGCTGAGCATAAAGCCGTAAGTTAGATGAATGCAGTCCTTCCCTTTCTGGGGCTAACATTTTATTTGGGCCCAGGATTTGTTTCTGCAGCCATCTTTCTCAGCCAATGTCCACCTGGGCTGACTCCAGATAATCGGGTTGTTTCTGGACGTCCCCTCTGAAAGCAGGGATGGCGACTTAGACCAAAGATTCACAAAATCTTTTCAGAGAAGGAGCCATTTAACTAGTAAGTGAACCTAAATATAGGCTTATTACCAAGGCAAGGAACTGAAAGTCGATGCTCAGGAGGGTCCAGTACACGTGTTCACTAAGTCTTAGGAGGGAGTCGATGGTGGCGTTGACGATGCAGAGACAACCAGGCACAGAAAGGACTGAAAAGACAAGGAGATAAAACACGGATGGTGAGCTCCAGTCTTAGTGATATCTTTGTGGATCTGACTCCAAAGACAAGGGAAACAAAAGCAAAAATAAACAAATGGGACTACATCAAACTAAAAAGCTTCTGCACAGTGAAGGAAGCTATCGTCAATATGGAAAGGCAACTTACTGAACGGGAGAAGATATTTGCAAATCATATATCCAACAAGAGGTTAATATCCAGAATATATAAAGAACTCATATAACTCAACAACAAAAAAACAACCAACCAGATTAAAAATGGGCAGAGGACCCGAACAGAAATTTTTCCAAAGAAGACATACAGATGGCCAACAGGCACATGAAAAGATGTTCAACATCTCTCATCATGAGGGAAATGCAAATCAAAACCACAATGAGATATCACCTCATACCCGTTAGAATGACTATTATCAAAAAGACAAGAGGTAAGTGTTGAAGAGGACGTGGAGAAAAGGGAACCTTCATACACTGCTGGTAGGATTGTAAACTGGTGCAGTCACTGTGGAAAACAGTATGGAGATTCCTCAAAAAAATTAACAGAACTATCATTTATTCAGTTATTCCACTTCTGGGTATTTATCCAAAAAATACAAAAACACTAATTTAAGAAGATGTATGCAACCCCACGTTCATTGCAGCATTATTTACAATAGTCAAGATATGGAAACAAGCGAAGTGTCCATCGATGGATGAATGGATAAAGAAATTATTCTGTATATAGACAATGGAATACTACACAGTCATAAAAAAGATGAAATCTTGCCTTTTCTGACAACATGGATGGACCTGGAGGATATTAAGCTAAGTGAAATAAATCATATAGAGAAAGACAAATACCATATGATTTCACTCATATGTGGAATCTAAAAAAACAAAATAAATGAACAAACAAAACAAACTCACAGACATAGAGAACAGGCTAGTGGTTACCAGAGGGGAAGGAGGTTGTGGGATGGGCGAGATGGGTGAAAGGGGCCAACTGCGTGATGATGGATGACAGCTAGACCTTTGGTGCTGATCGCTTTGCAGCGTAGACAGATGTGGAATTATAATGTTGCACACCTGAAACTTATATAATGTTATTTACCAATTTTACCTCCATAAAAAATAAAGACATGGAGATGAGCAACAGTCTTCTCCTTACAACATAAACGATCCTAAAAACAAATATTCTTTATTTCCATGGTAATTACTAGTTTGTTTCTTAGAAAATATTTAGCTTTTTGTTGTATCTGAAAGTAATGTATGCTTAGGATAATAAAAATTGAAAACGTAAAAAATGCAAAGGAATTAGTAACTCATCATGATGTCGTCCAGATAAACGGATTTTAACTTTCCAGAGTATCCTTTCTGGTCAACCGATATTCACATACTCACACATCTATGGGGATTTGGTTTGTCTTTCTTTTGCTGAATGCGAGTCCTGTTGTATATGGAGTTTAGTTTATTGCTCTTTTCCCCTTAACATTTCTAATAACAGTCTTCCAAAACAATTTTAATGACTACGCATTGGTTCATAATACAGATAAACATTAATTTATTCAACCAGCCCCACACTATTGCACCATAACTTGTGTTTTGTTTTTTGCTGCAATAAATAGCTTAACGATCAGCATCTTTTTTTAGACATCTTTCCCCACATCGCTCTGTTTATTTCGTTGGGATTGATTGCCAACAGTGGGATATGAAACTAAAGGATGTGAACGTTATTGCTGAACTGCCCTCCGGAAACACTGGCCTATTTTACATTCTCCACTCGATTGTTTTGTCAAACTCTAAGCTTTTGCGGGGAGGATGATAGAGAGAGGGCTGGGGCGAGGGAAGAGGAAGCGGGTAAAAGAGAATCCGACGCGGGTAGCACTGGTGACTTACAGTTCATGAATCCTGGGAGCTTGTCCCCCCGCAAGCGCACCTTTGTGAACGTGCTCATCCATTTTCCTGAATTTGCTTCCCAGAAAAAGCTCTGATTAGTGCTTCTAGATTCTTCCTTCTGCAGTCCCCATTTGAATTCTCAAGGATGCTAATGTTAGATAAAGTCCCCTACACAGAAGGCTTCAGTTTTAGAACTTAAGAGGGTGTCTTTTCATTTTGAGAATTTTTCAAACGGTGAGAGGTGTCACAGCCTCAGTCTTATTATTCAAGACTGACTCTTCGAATAATACCCAGATTACAAAAGTAAATTTTTCAGAGTGTCTTTGTTTTTCCTTTCCTAAATGTGTAGATTTTTATTTCAAACATATTCCATGCTCACTTAAAAAAAATTAGAAATGCAGAAAATAACACTAGAAGATAAACCATCTGTAATCTTCACAACACAGTCATTGTTAACATTTTAGTGTTTTCCTTTCAGGCTTTTATGCATGTATATATGACTTTTTCTTTTACAAAATTGTAAACATACTATAAATACAGTTTCTTACTCAGCTTTTTCCCACTGAACAATGCCATGAGCAGCTCGCCACGATGTTACATAACCTTTGGAAATATTCATTTTAATGGCTGCCAGATAGTCCAGTGAGAAGATGAACCTTAATTTATGTTGTCATTCCCCTTGGGGGGACATTTAGGATATTTCTGACTATAAATAACCCATGTCAACATCTTTGTGCATAAAGCTAATTTCACGGTTATCTTTGATCTAAGATAGATTATTAGATACAAAATAGTAAGAATAGCTAATAATAACAATGATTACTTACTGAGCACTTACTATTATCCAAGAATTTTACTTGCATTACTCCTATTCACAATGACTTTTTTGGGTAAATAAGCATGTCCCCGAAATGTAAATAAAGAAACTGAGACTCCAACATTAACTCGCTTTAAGATGCAAAGCCAAGCCTAAGCCTCGATCCTTATTGTTCCAAAACCCCTTCCCTTTCACCCAAACATACTCAAGCTTTATTATATCACAGGGTGTAAATATTTTTAAGAATCCCGACATGCATTATGTCCTATTACTTCTGCCTTCTTTTCTTCAATATAGAAAATTTTAATTTTCATAGATCTGTTTATGCTTGTTTGCGTGATTGTTGGACCTAGAATGGTTTTAAAAGTTTACATTGCCAAACGTCAGTCTTTCCCTCTATTCTAAGCTTAGAAGGTTGGGAGCTATCCACTACTTTTTCTTTTCTCTTTTTGTCTATTTGATTTTTTATATTTAATTCCTTATTCCATGAAGAATTTAATTTAGTAGGTGGAATCAGCTGTGAAATTTAGTTCAGTATGGGAATGAAAATAAGTTAATTTTTCTCTCAAATTCCTAACCACTTAACCCAATTGCACATATTAAAGATATTTTCTTTGCTATTGAAAGATATTAGATTTTTTTAATACAATAGAATGTGTTCCTTTGCTTTCTCCTCTCATTTATCCATCTACTCATTTCACAACTATTTATCCAGCGCCTGTTCTGCCAGATCTTGGGGACACAGTGGCAGAAGACAGCAGATTACTAATCAAATAATTAAACCAACAATTACTTGATTATAATATGTCTAACAGCTGTGAAGAAAATACAGCGAGTACCATGATGGCTCATAGCAAGAATACCTAATTTATTCTTGCACAAATATCACTCTTTTAATTACTGACGTTTTCTGAATTTTAACATCTAATAATTTAATATTCCCTAACTCATTGCTGCTCTTGATTGTTCTGTCAGGTGAAAGTAGAAATTCTTTTTCAACTTATGAAAATATCAAATTGTACGATTGAATTAAATAACATTAAATAGAGTAATTAAACTGTAAAGAATTATCATTATGATATTCTGTAACTCTATCCAAGTTTTCTTTTATAATTCTCGACATTTTGTAGCTTTGTAGTTTTCTCCAGACACATTGTTCAATTTTCTTAAGTTTGTAGGCATTTCATATTTTTTCTGCTATTGTGATTAGAATCCCAGTTTTTATTGTATTTCATAACTTGTTTTTAATGTTATAAAAGCAAGCTATTGGTTTTTATGTATTTATTATGTATTCAGCTCCTCTGCTGAGCTCATTAATTCTCACTTTTTTTCAATTTTACTCCATTTGGTTTTCTATAGATGCATTCCTATCTGCAAATAATAGGCTTTTTCTCTTCCTTTGCAATGTTTAGCCCTTTTCTCCTATTCTATTTGCATCAAATTGACCAGAACTCCAGAAAAATAAATAATAATGGTGATTATAGGCTTGCTTATATTGTGCCTGGTTTGATGAAAACTTCTTCATCATTTCACTGTTTCCTATGATGCTGTCTGACGGTTAAGCATGATACTTCCCAACTGGGTTAAGAAAGTATCCATCTATTCCTAATTTTAAAAAGAGCTTTTATCAGGAATAGGCATTGAATTTTATAATTTTTGCGATCTCTTACGTAAGATAATTATTTCTTTAACCTATTAGCTGCTGCATTGGTCACATTTGACTGCACTGTCTGGTGAGTTTCTTCTAAAGAAGGCTGCAAAATTCTTGAGTACTTTGGTGGCTTTGGAAAGAAGCTCAGACCCAGAGTCACCCACCTTGGTAGAAACAGCTCTGTGAATTCAAGAGGAAGATGCTCCAGGCTCCTGAAGAAGAAACCCAAGACCCCACCAGGCATCTGAGTGAGGGCCACTGCAAAATGTTGTGTAATTTTTAAGAACATTTCATTTCTCTGGGGGAATAATGACTTGATTTGATGATGGAAGGGGCATTGCAGTTTTCTGTGTTATAGTGTCAGTAGATTTGGGGCTTGCCCTCCTCTTGGCATGCTGTATATTACCTGGACCTTGGCATAGTTTGGTCTGGTAAGCTTGGTTGGAGGACATAGCCAAATATAATTGAAGATGTGAAATAAACCTTGGCCATAGTTTTGGGGTCTGGCATTTAGTCAACTTGGAGTAGACCTTATTGGAAATAATTTCCTGATCAGTCTCAGTCTTCTAACAGCTATATCCAAGAGCCTTGAGTTGCTGGGTTGCCAATTTCATTGGTCATTCATTCAACGAATATTTATTGCGCATCTCCTGTGTGTCCAGCACTGTGCTAGCGTGTTTTAAAATGTAGGTCTTATTATGATTCAGGTATGGTGAGGCCAGCAGATCAGGAGATGACTGCCACTGAAAAGATAGTCTGTTTCTCATAGTTCCCAAGAGGAGGGAGCATGCATGCCACACAGGGCCACCAGGGAAGGGGAGGTCAGTCAGCAGCCACAGAGAGGGGAAGGAAAACAGGGGCAGGAGCCTTTATTGCAGTTTTTATGGGAAGGGACAGGCAAGGCAGGGCGACAGGCTCAGCATTGGCTAGTTTGAATAATTTCAGCGTGCTCTGGGGTGTAGGAGCTGGATTCAGTTGTCTGGCACCTGGCCCCGGGGTGACTAGGGCAGGGGAACAGTGCCCTGGAGGGTAAGAGCCCAGTGAGAGCCCAGTGGCTGTGGGTATGGGCTTCAGAATGGTTGATTGGCATAGGAAAGGTGCACTTGTAGGTGAATCCTTTACTATCTCTAAAAATTAGTTGCCCTGGCAGGGGCAATCTCCCCAGGATCAACAAGGTCCCCAAATGTGAAAACATAAGAAAATACAGAAAATAAAGAGGGGATTAATGGACAGAGCTTCAATGAGAAAGAGACACAGCAAGCCATGAGAAGGGTCAGAGAAAGAACTTCATGGAGATGCTGGGAAGTCCTTTCCTGAGATTCCATAGTCTCTTAACTGGGACAGCAGCAGGCTCGGCTGTGGAGTGCTTGAATTAACAGAAGGATAAACAAAATAAGGCTGAGAGTTGACCACAGTCTCTACCCTCTGGTGGAGTGACAGGCATCCACTGTTCTGATTTTACTCTTCCCTGAAATGGGTCAAGAACAGAGAGGGTTCCGAGGACAGAGATGAAGGGCCACATGCTGGAGGAGGAATCCCTGGTGAGATCTTGTCCACAGGGCTGGATGGGACAGACACTCTCCCGACAACTGGCCCTTCTTCAGATGACTTTGGGGTTCCTCCAGCATTCTCTCCGATGTGGCTCAGAGTTGGGTGGGGTGGGGTGGGAATCTACTACTCAGGATGATTTCTTCACCTCCCCTGGAGGGATGGAGACATCAGCTTAGGTCCGTTCTCTTTTAGGGCTGCCAGAACATTGTTCTTGCTGTGAGTTCATCAGTTGACCACATAGGCCAGTCCCTGCTCGGCATAAAACCCCAGAAGACAGAGTTCAGCAAACTAAAGAGTTTTGCAGTGAAGAAGGGGACCCAGATGCCCAAACTTCGTGTTCAAAAAAAGAAATCTAACCAAGTCTTCGGTTTTATTTATTTTTATATCTATTCACGTGGAAGAAGAAAAAGTGTCAGTGATCCTCTTCTGATTTATCAAAGAAAACTCACAAGCATCTATACCTTTCAGGAAACAGAGACATCAAAGGGAGCACTCTTCCATTACCAGGACAACTAATGATTCAGCCAACCGGTAAGAATGGCAGAATTTTTTTCTTACAAGTGTGTTTACCATTTGCAAGGATTGTTTTACGATGCAGAATATTCTCAGGGAAACGGAGAACATTTTATCTTCAGGAGACCATTTTCATCATCAGTTGAAAGTATGCACAGTTTCAAGGTTAAGCAACAGAATTTCACTTTTGAGGACCTAGGAAAAAAGAATAGGCTGAGGATCTAAGAACTTATGGAAAGGGGAAGGGTAGCAGAGGAGCAGTAACAAATGAATTACTCGGCGTGAGATGTTTTTCATCTCCGTACTTAAAAGCAATTCCAATTGTTACTGATGTTCTCAAAGAATATCACCAAGGATATAGTTCTAAACCATAGCGATGTGTCTTAAAATCCCCTTCTCTTTCTTCCTTCTCAATCTTGCTTACACACCTTGTCGATCAAAGCCTCTCTCTCCATTTCATCTCTACCTCGCTGCCAACGCTCCCCAATAACCCGTCCAAGTGACTTTCGGCTCCTTTGCCTCCCCTCCACCCTCACTCCTGGATCTATTTTTTTCTCTCTCACTGGATATTTGCTTCCTCTCTGATGGAAATGCTCTGGCCTCTCCTCCTAGGTGTTCCAGCCCAGGCGTTGGGTTGACAACTTCAAATTTCCCTTGGAAGGAGAGCAGGGAGGGAGGGAGATGCAAATGATGCTCTTTCTGTAACAGTCAGGGGGATGGGAAGGTGCTGTAAATCTCATCGTTTACTCTTTTTCCTTTACGACTCTCCTCATCAATGTGGCAATATCTTAAGGGCCCAGGTTAATGGCCCACAAAACCCATTTGGCATGTTTTTAGTCCAGACCACTGATCCTTGGGTATGATGGGTAGAGGTGCTGGGAAAGGGAGAAGAAAGGCTGCCAGTCTCCAGGGGGGCGTTTTCAAATTAGACATGCCTCTCCAAGGAAATCCTGAGCCCTTTCTCTCAACTGAGAATCCCCTTGACTTCTCCTGCTCTCAAATCCTGAATTTAATTTATCAGTAAATCCTGTTGGCTTTACTTCAGCATTTGTGCAAAACTCAACCACTTCTTGGCATCTTAATGTCACCGCTCCAGTCCAAGCCACCAGCAACTCCTACTTGGATTATTGCAGCAGCAAACCTGTATTAGTTTCCTATGGCTGCTGTGAAAAACTACCAGAAATTCAGCCGCTTAAAAACAACACAAATTTATTATCTTACCGTTCTGGAGGTCAGGGGTCCAAAATGAATCTCACCAGGTCAAAATCAAGGTGTCAGTAAGGCTGCGTTGGAGAATCTGTGTCCTTGCCTTTTCCAGCTCCTGTCAACTGACTACCTGCCTTGCTTGGCTCGTGGTCAAGTCTTCCTCACTCTGCGTCACTCTCTCACTTTCCTGCCTCCTCCTTCCACTTCTAAGGATCCTTGTGATTACCTTGTTCTGACTTGGATAATCTCCCCATCTCAAGGCCAGCTGATTAGCAACCGTAACTCCATCTGCAACCTTCATTCTCCCTTGCCGTGTAAAACAACATATTCACAGCTTCCAGGTCTAGGCCGTGGACATCTTTGGGAGGCTATTATTCCCCCTTCCACACCTCTAACCCATCTCTCAGCTTCCACTCTTGCCTCACTTCAATCTCTTCACATGGCAGCCAGAGTGAGCCTGATGAACCATTTATCACATCCCTTCCCTCCGCTCAAAGCCTTCTCTCGGCTCCCACTTCATAGTCCCAACACCCCTCAACACCACTAAGGTTCTTATCAGCTCTATTAACATATTTGCTGATATGAACAATCCTCTCACTTCCAGCATCGACCTTACTGCATTGCGGGGACAAGGACTCATTCCCTTTGCTCCTGCTTTGTTTAGAATGTCTTCGTCTGTATTCGTAAGTGAGGTTGGTCTTTCGCTCTCCGTGTTGTCTTTGTTTGGTTTTGCCTTGTAGCATAGATTGGGGGCTTTGCATCTTCTATAGCGCAGAGACACTGAAATAGCATAGAAATAATTTCCTCCACAAAAATTTGAAAAGTGCCTCCAAGAATTTTTTTAACTTAGCTGAGCCTTAAATTGATTAAGCATAAGAAACATTAAGCAGTAAGGCAAAGAAGTCTCATAGAGCAAGCTTTTCAAAAATACATATCATTTGTTGTCTTTCTCCGGGAGTTTTCCCATTCTGTTTACCCACTTATGTAACCCAAATAGAATACAAAAACTTCAATTAAGGTGCTCCTTCCTAAGCCACATCCAGTCCATCTTAGAGTGTAACTCTGAGGTACTCTTACTGCCCGGATTTCAAGCTGGCTTGGTGGCCAAATGCCCCATGCTGTTCACCAGACGGCTGATTGAGTTTACAGGTAGCCTGCTCACCTGGGCAGACTGAGGGAGCTAACGGAAGAGAAAGCCTGGGATGACTTTCTAGGACTCTGCAGTAGCTGGGGGACCCTTCAGCAGTCCTTTCCAGCCCAGGATTTCCCGACATGTACCCTCTGACTGGCCAGAATGAAAATGAAGATGGAATTAGTTTACACTCCTCCTCACACATGTTAAGCCGGCGTCGTAGTCAGCTTGGGCTGCTCTAACAAAACACTGCTCACTGAGTGGCTTAAACAACACTTATTCCTCACAATTCTAGAGGCTGGGAAGTCCAAGATCAAGTGCCAGCATGGCTGGTTTCTGATGAGTGCTCTCTTCCTGGCCCGTAGACCCTGCCTTCTTGCTGTGTCCTCACTTGGCAGAGTTAGAGAGAGGGAGAGAGAGCTCTCTAGTCTCTTCTTATAAGGACACTAATCTCATTATGAGGACTCCACCCTCAGGACTTGATCTAAGCTAACTATCTCTCAAAGGCCCCACCTCCTAATACCATCCCATTGGGGGTTAGAGATGCAACATACAAATTTCGGGGACACAATTCAGTCCTTCATAGGCAGATATTTGCTAGTCAGAAGGAAGTCGTTTCCCACTTTAGTCTAACAGAAGAATCAAATATTGGCCCCCCCAACACACAGACCCTCTTTTATTTTAGTTAAAAGCTACTAACTTGGGATTTGCCTACTGTTAGTCTTCTCAACATCACCTCAGCCAAGCTTTATAAACTATGTCTACAAGAAAGCCCTGCAGAAACTGCTCTCAGAAAAAGGCTGAATCCGTGACAAGAGGGACAAGATCCAAGACAAGAGTCCTGTGTCTAACATGAAATATGATTTTCGCATGGAGATTGGAAGCTCACTCTGTAGCTTAGAATAAAACTTTGCTGCCCTGGGAGCAATTCTGGAAGCCTTGACTGCCCAACAATCTGAGGGTCTTTGCTGATCAGCTAAACCACATAATTGCTATCAGTACTGGGCTTCCTGGTGTCTCAGACGCCCCGAGATTAAGACAGAAGAGATTACAGCTGTTGCTTCCATGCATTCTCTCAGTGGGGCATCCCTCCTACAATGGGAAGGGCGGTCTTCCAGTTCGCCTTGCAAGCACCCCTGCGTTCAGCATCACAGCCTCAGTGGTGTGTCAACCACACTAAGGACAGGTGGTCAACACAACATTCCCAGCTGGTCAGAGCAGCATGGCCGCTCATAGCAATGGCCAGTGACATAAGACTGCCCTGTTATGTAGCTCAATATTTTTCCTCTCTCTTTTAATGTCTCAAATCACTCAGAGAAGTACTACATATTATAAAGAGATGGGGCTCACAAAAGCTGCGAGAGCATCAGCTCCAGTCGATGTCAGTGGCAACCTGTACATGACCCCTGGCCCAGGAAACAGACAGTAGAGTTGAGGAAATGAGAAAAACTCAACAGGAGATTATCTGTATGAGTATTGAGCATACCATCTTCCTGGTCCATAGGGTCCATAGGATTCAGAGCTGTTAGTATTATTATGGTTGTTACTGTTAATATAAGGTTATCGTTAGAAGCGTGAGAACAATGTTGAGAAACCCCATATCCTCACTCTTCCATTGTCACCATCCACCTTCCTCCTAGCCGTTGTAGGGGGCCAGGAGGCCTGACAATGAGCCAGTGCTGGAGAGTGAGCTCCAGGGGCAGAAGCCAGGGATAGGCATCCACTCTGAGCTGTCCAGAGCATAAGGAGTCAGAAGTGGGAGACTGAGCCAAGACCTGAAGAAGTGCCGAGAGTCAGAGCCAGGGCAGCCAGAGCCAAAAACCAAATCCAAAACCTGCTGGTAAAGGGAGAGAGACTGTGGGTCAGAAGCCAGGGAGAGCCCAGAGCAGACAAGAAGCCAGTGAGGAGCAAATTGAGGCGACGCTGGGAGGTTGTCCAAAATGGTGCTGGCATCGCCACAGTTCCCCTTTCCAGGCCACTGGGCATGGCCCTGTTTAACCATCAGAAGGCTAAGGGGTCAGGGCCCCATGAACAATACTGTAGGACAGCCATTCTCGCAGTGGGGGTCTTAGGTCCAGCAGCATTGGCGTCACCTGGGAACTTGTTAGAAATGAAATTCTCAGGCCCCACGCCAGACCTGCAGAATACGAAACTAAGGGTGGGCCCTGGCATCGGCAATAAGGAACTGCAGGAAGGCAAAGTATAACTCAACATTTCTCTACTTTAGCTATACCAGGAAATGACCCGAGCACCCAGCCCAGGTCAGTTAAATCCAGATCTCTGAGGGATGGGGCTATGGGGCTTTTGGCCGTTTTTTAAAAAGGCTCCTGGATGATTCCAATGGTGGGGAAAGCACTAGCTTCAAAAACCTTCGTAAGAGAAATCCCTTTATAAATGAAGGGTATTAATATGTCATCATGGTTACCTGGGCTGGAAACAGTGGAGAGACCCCAGTCCTGATTTTATCAGCCCTCTTCTCCAGTTTCATGTAGCCTTAAATGAGATGGCTTATCGGAAGGACCTTTAATGGCATTAACTGACTCTAGTTAGAGGCTTTCTCCTCTCCTGCCCCACAGATTACTTCTCGAGTGTCCGAGTAGAAACTATAAGCCTTTGAAGTGAGAAGGGCGAGCTTTCCAGAAACCTGGATCAACAAAACCAAGAGGAAGGCACTCTGTGGGTCGTCTCATGATCACCCGGGAGGGACCAAGGGTTTTTCCCACAGAAATGAAAATGAACTCTAGAGTCAAGACAGGTTCATTGTGTTCTCTGTAATGGAAGATCTACTTACTAATTTCATTTGGGGCTAAAATCTTTATTGTCTACTCAGCGTTTCAATCTGTTTTCAGTTTTTTTTGGTGCTTCTCTACTGAATTTCCATAAGAAAATTCCTATGCCCTCTCTGGCTTTTCCTCTTTTCTCTCGAAGCCTTATTCCCCTCCCGCCCTTCCCTTCCTCCTTCACCCGTCACACGGTCTGAGAAACGTCATGTAGATTTGATGTGAATAACACATCCTTGGGACTGTGCCTTGCTTGGGTTAAGACCACTCACAGCCACCGCCAGCCACGATTGCCATTATAGTCAAAGGCAGTTTTTGCTAAGTGTGCTTACGAATTTACCAGAGAGGCTAGATTAATTGCCGTTCATAATATCTTAAAGCTTCCCATTGTGTTAAGGGGCCACTTAATTCCTTCCTTCTAAACTAATTAATCCACAAGCAATATGCTTTTCATAGTCTCTGAGTAATTACCAAGCTGATACAGTCTTTGCTAAGCTCAGGCCAACTGGGGCAGTCACACAGGCCCCCGGGCAGCAGCACCCACCCAGATCCCTGTACATGGAGCTGCCTCACCTGGCATCTTCCTCTTGCTGCCTCCTTGCCGGCAGACGAACCAGTAACATTTCTGAAAATTCATCTGCTCTTTTTTAAACAATAAGAGACATGGAAGCAGAAATAACCTCCCGCTCCTGCAAAGCCAGGCTTTTTATGCCTAACTCCACTTCTTGTGAGCCGCAGGGGGCGACTGAAGGAGGGTTGGTGGTAGGGAACTGTGCTGGCTGCATTAACCCCCGAGCTGTATGCAATTAGGCGAGTGCGGTGAGGGTTCCGGGGAGCCACTGCCCCTTCTTCCCACCCGCCTGCTTTAGCTCCGCAGGTTGATCCGCACCTGCTTCTTCTCTCCTCCCACCATTGCCCCAGCCCCTGCCTCAGGCCTTGCCCTTCACAGCCATTGCCAGCACCCCCACATTGTAAGAAAAGGTTGCATTTTGATTCACAAACAACTCCGCATCTCATTCTTACCTGGGAACAACTCAGTGACTTGACTCAGGAGGCATCTTCTCCATTTTACAAACAGCTGCAATGAGGCTCTGGGAATTTCAGTGACTTGCCCAGGGCGGAATTCAGACTCCACAGCTTTCTGACTGCAGCTGCTTGGGGGAACCACACTGCCTCTCTTGGGCACCTTACAAGACTTCTGGAGAAACCTTCTCCTGAGATCCCGGTGCACACCAACCCACCAGTTTCGATGTTGAAAATTCCAAATCAGAGGTGGTTCATTTGGTTGGGGCGTTGGGTCTGAGTGAAAATTTACTGCCCTTGGAAAGGAGTAGCACGTTCAGCTTCCACGGAACACCAACACCACCTTGATTAGACTTCACGCTCAGAAGGCTCCTTACTAAGTGGAGACTGAGGGCCTAGCAAAGGAAGAGGCCGTTTTGTTGAGGAACAGGAAAGGAAATGTGGGGTGAAGCAGGCAGGCTCCAGAACCAGGGCACTGAGGACACCCTGGGATTGGGGTGGGGACAGGAAAGTGGACAGAGATCAGCGACAGGCGAGGTACGTGGATCAACTCTGTACCTCAGGAGTTAGCTTCAGGGTAGCCGCATCCCCTAGAACCGACAAGTGCCACCCGACTTGAAATTTCTCCTCTGCTCAGGTCTGAAAGCCCAGAGACACAGCCCACCTTCAATGAGGGTCAAGCCAGAGCCCCGAATTTGTCCTGCACTCAGATTCTGCCTACCCTCTGTCCAAGGCTGACGCCTTTCCCCCTGCATTGTCGTAACGCGGCAGAAACGTTGCCTCTGCTGTGGGTTGAGACAAGGAGTTAAGCCACAAGCCACGTCATCATCATTAGGCTCCTTTGGAAAAACTTAGGCTCTTAAACAAGTTGGCAGTCTTGTACCCCTCACCTCCTCTCCACTCATAGCTTCTGTGTGGTATCGTGTCTTATTCTCCCTATTCAAGCACGAACTCCATGGGAATGTCGATGCAAATAATCCATAATCAATCTATAAATCAAAATTGGGGTGAGTTTATTATGAGCCAGATCTGAGGACTAGCCTGGGGCCTTCCTTCCCCAAAGAAGGAAAGGCACCAAAGAAGTGGGGTGTACAGAGTGGTCATATAGCATCTTGGAACAAAGAGCTTACATCACATATGACAGGAATGCCCCTTTTACTACTGTCACAAGATTGCTTTGCTGGCACAACAGATCCGTGGTCACAAGCTGAGCACAGCAGGTGGGTAATTAATCCTTAGTTCCCAGGAAGAGATGCTTACCCTTAAAGAAATGCCGATATGGGGGGAAGTGACATCCCTACCTCTAGGGGCATCATTCTTGGCTTTGGGACATTGTGAAACTTAAAGCAGATGTACAATGCACGCTCAGTGGCCATGTCAGGGCTTTCGGGAAAAAACAAGATCAGGCTGAATTAGTTTTAACCCAAATGGCTTCTTCATATACTCCAATATATCCTATTGCTTGTCATCTATTTATTAGGGGAAAGACTGTTTCTCTTTTCATCCATTTCTTACTACCTCTCTACCCAGCACAGATTTCCAAAGCTAATAAATTCTGCTTTAAGAAGAAAAAAAAAACCTTGGTAAAATATATCAAAGCGAAGAGTCACAGAATATGCCACCCCAAAATATGCCTCTTTGGCATAGGGACTATTTTACACCGAAGGCAATTGAGAAGCAGATACAAAAAAAACCCTCTACCCTCCCTATTCCTATTTGCAGGACATAAATTTACAAAATGCCCCTCCTCCCCTCTCCACCAGGAAAGACAAAGCTTAATCCACCCCCCCCCACACCCACCCCCAACACAACTTTAGACCCTTATCATGGACTTAAATCTGCATACAAACCTACTCTTGTTTACCATGCTTCTCCTAGTCACCTCCCTATAAGTGGCCTCCCCTTTGCTTCTTTCATCTTCAGTTAAAGATGCTATATAAGCCAGAGTTTTATGATGCCTCTGAGAGGTACTTGTTTTTCCCTGGGTCTCTCCTATGTATACATGAGTTAGACATGTTAATAAACTTCCGTTTGTTTTTCTCTTGTTAATCTGTCTTTTGTTATAGGGGCCCCAGCTGGAACTTAGAAGGGTAGAAGGAAAATTATTTTTCCTCTCCTACAAAAGAAATGAATAAGTTTAAGCTCTCTTGCAATGCTTTACACTTGGGTGGTGTCTGATGGAGAGTAGGGACTGGGTTTCATTCCCCTCTGCCTCTGAAGCACTGGCAGGATGCCGACAGGTAATAAATGCTGGTAAACATCCATTTAATGTTGCTGATTTGCTGTCCCCGTCTAGTTCACAATTCCCCAGGCTCTCTGTGGGTCGTTTCGAGTTTGCATGCATGTTTTTGGGGTCTGGAGGCTTGTTCCTTTCACCAGGAGGCAGCTGATATCCTCTGTGCTTGCTGCTGCCGCAATCTGATGCTCCCCTGCCGCAATCTGATGCTCCCCTGCTTCCGCTGCTTCCCATATAACATCTCCTACAGCTCCCAACGTCTAGACTCCTTCCCTTAGATGCTTTCTCCAGGCAGCTCCTCGCTCTCCCACCCCCAGAGCTGCCTCCTCTCCACCACCCCCATTTGTCTAAATCCTTCACTAACCACTCAGGCCAAACTGCCAGTGGAGGCTCCATTTTCTACATTCTTATTTCTTTTATAGTCTAAGCCCCACGGTTTATCCCTTTAGTCAGTGGTGTGCTGTGTTATCTTTGCTTACCTATTGACAAATAAAAATGGCAAGCAATAGGATATATTGGAGTATATGAGGAAGCCATTTGGTATAAACCTAATTTGGCCTGATTTTGTTTTTCCAAAAGGGCCTGACTGTGGCCCTTGAGCATGCATTGTGTATCTGCTTAGACATTTTGAGATAAAGGTGCGACTTCCCTCCCCCTCCCAACGTTGGCAACTCCTTAAAGATTAAGCATCTTTCTTTAGCCTGGGAACTGATTGCTTTGACCACCCAGCTCATCTGTGACCACCCAGCCTGAGGCAACGGACCTGCCACCCTGCGGGGTTCACTGAGACGGCAGGCCTATCTGCTGTTTCCATCAGTCACTGTGCTGACAGAGCAGCCTCCGTGACTATTGTAAAAAGGACATTTCAAACATATGAGAAACACACTCTTTGAGGGTATATAACCACCCTGTATACCCCCACTTCTTTGGAGTGCTCTGTTCCTTTGTGGAAAGACTCTCCTGGGTTATAATCCTCAGGTTTAAGCTCAGAATAAACTCACCCGAATTTTCATTTACAGATTGGTTATGGATTATTTTCGTTGACACTATGGTCCACAAAGGCAAGATGAACTTGCTTATCCTCCCATGGTGCAACTCCAACCCATCTGCCCCTTCCTTCTGGCAGGGGGAACAGAAAATATGCCCAAATAAGAGTAACACTCGTTCATTTCCGTGCACTGGGCTAACTAACGAGAAAGAAGTATAGCATCATGCAGAGTTTCTCAAAGGTTGGTACTAAATCACCTAGGCCACATGCTCCTGGCGGGGAGTGGATGGGAACTTGTTAAAAATTCATATCCCTGGGTCTTGCCTCAAGCCCTTCAGAACCTTTGAGGGCAGGTCCAGGATCTGAGTTTTAACAAACTCTCCAGATGATTCTTACGTATACAAGTAAGTCCGAGAGGTACCGGAACAGTGGTTCCGTGCCTGGGACTTGTGACTGATGGGGTTTGATTCTTGTGTATTTCTTTACTTCCTTGCACTTCACTTTATCATGAACAAACTGGAGGCAAAAACAGTCCCCACCTCAAGGGCTCGTTGTGAGGATAACTGAAGAAAAGCACTTGGCATGGGGTTAGGCATAGAGTAAGTGCTCAATAAACAATAGCTTTTGAAGAGGGCAGGCTCCTTCATGACTTTTGATGCTTCCTTCCCTGGGGAGGGAGCTCCATTAGCATTACGCTCCCAGCATATCTCCACCATGTCACTCACCGTGGCGTGGAGTACCACAGGGAAAGTGGAGTGGCACCTCCTTGATCAATTTGAGGAAAGCAAAATGGCCATGCTGGGCTCAGTTTCTTCCTTTTCTTCTTAGGAATGGAACTGGCCCCAAAGGGTACAAATCATGCCAGTTTCCCCAGGGACTGACTCTGTCCTTGTAGAATGGGAGTGGGGCGTCAGGGAAGGAGGCAGGGGTCAAGGGGAGGAGGAAGGAGGAAGCCTGTGCAACCCTGATCCAGCCTGATTCGCTCAGCCCAGGCCCAGCTGTGCCAAATCAGGGTCCCGTACTAGGAAGCTGTAATGGCGTGACGCCATTTATTGTCACTGCCGGTGACCTGTTGGAGATTTCTCGCCTCCCATCTCTTTCATTCCAGGTGTTTTAGGTTTGGAGGTCCAGGTTCAGGAGGAGGAACATTCCCGCCAGAGGATTTAGCAAAAGAACCATTGAACTATTAGTAATGGCCTCAGCCGGGGCACTTGGGGTTTGTTGTTTCAAGAGACTTGGCAAGAAGTGGAGTCACCATCTTGGCGAGGGAAACTGACCTGACCAGCAGGAGGAGGCGGGGCAGCTGTGCACAATGAGACACACAGGAATCTGGTGCCCAGGTCATCTGCTTTTACCTCTTGGTGCTCCCCTGACCAATTTTGACAGTAAATGGACAAGTTCAGCAACCGTGGCCTGAGGAAGGCATGGTGTCCGGGGGCTGCATACCTAGACCAGCAGAAGTGTTTGCTGAGGATGAGGGAGACAATGATATTCATCGTCCCGCTCCCAGGATGGGGGCTGTAGCTTGTCCCCCTAACCTTTTTGTTGTATGCCTCCACCAGGAGAAGAGGCCTGCTGGCGTCCTGGAGAGCTGCTTCCAGAAACTGAATGAAAAAGTGGATCCACGAGCTGCCAGCATCCACTGAAGGACTTCTTCCCCCTCTGCTGGGAGTGCTGCTGTGATAGCCCTGGGCTAAGAGCCCCCTCTGGGAATTGCCCCGGACTGAATATTGCTGTCTCCCAAGGTCACAGCCCTTGTCAGAGGCAGCCTGAACCCAACGACTGGCCCATATAGAAGCAAAAAGACCCAGCATGCTCCAAGGAGGCAGCTGAGGCCTTTGGTAAGACGGCATCACGGGCTCACCTTTCACTCTGCGGACCCTACTTCCACACCATTCCCTCCCACGGATCTAGATCCCAGAAGAACTCCCTGCAACATCGTCTCCATCTCAGACTTTCTGCCCCCGTCCTGCAGCAGAAACCCATTCTGCTCTCACACAAAGTGACGTTCTCTAACATAGCCCTTATTTGCCTTACACTACCTTACTCTTTGCCTTATTTCTAACTCAGAATCTGCACAGGGAATGGAGGCACCATTTATTGGACTGCTTCAAAATCCCAACAGCCATTATTAGGATATTCAGGAAAGGCCTGTGCACAGAGACAGGCAGGGCACCAAGAGTGTCATTGCCATGTGGACCATGAGTGACAGTACAGAACCCGGTAAGAGCCCGAGGCCCAGGGAAGCCAGGAGTCGCCTCAACCACAGCGAGAGGGAATTTAATTTCAGGCTTTATCCATCATAAGCAGGCTCCCTGTGGAGCACCTTTCAGCCAAGGATCAAGTCAAGAATTTCCTGACAGTAATGGGAGCCGAGGTCTTACAGTGCACCTGATAACCTCGTCATCTGGCCAATGGTTAGCAGTGGGGTCTAGTGAAAATAACAAGGGCTTGGAACAAGAGTGACCAGTGTCAGATTCCTCGTTTCTCTCCCTCTATCTGCCTGACCCTGAACAAGCTACTTAATTTTGCTGGGCCTACCTTGCTCACCTGTAAAATAGAATAAGAAGAACCTTGCAGAGCTGGCAGGAGGATTAAAGAAGATAATGTATGTAAAGCCCCTAGCACCAAGCAGAGCCCTCAACAGCTGATAGGCGTTCGTATTTTTCCACACAAAGAGTTTTTAAGCTTCTCAATGTGACGAGTTATGACTGGTCTCTTCTAGCCGATTCATTTACCTCCCACTGTGCCATTTCTAAATAGGGAGACTATTTACACTTGGGCAGAACAAGCCCTAAGTTTTTGGGCAGCTATGTAGGGCAGAGAGCCATCTAATGAGCATGGCGTATTTTTATCCACCACTTCTGCGTTTTAGGCATCGCTATTTTGATATGGGTCAGCCCTTCCGATAAAGTGATATTGCTGCTCACCTGCACAGGGTCAGTTATATAATGCCACTTGGCCTCGAAGGACAGAGAGCGATGAGCTCCAGACAGAGAGAGGTGTTGTAATGCAACTTAAGGATGTATGAGATCGGGAGACCAGAAGGCCAGGGCTGGGAATGGACAGAGATGGTGACGTGGCCAGGACGAGGATGTTTGCTGGGACAGTGCCTCCCAGAAATGACATCTCCTTGGTTCAGTTGCAATTCTTAAGTCAATTCCCCAGGTCCATTGCAAGAAGGAAATATCAGTAATTCAGGGAATTGCTTTACCTGAGGAGGATGAAGTTCTGGAAGAAAATATCAAAGGGATTAGATAAATCAATATGGAAGACTGACACCTCTGCCCAGCCCTGTGGCATCATTTCCTTCAGGCCTCTGTGGGCAACAGAATCTTTGGCCGGATAGCCCACTAGCTGACCCAGTATGTATGTCCCCACCTCCCTGGGCTCCAGCTCTGGAAAAACTAGAAAATGGGCCTAGCTGAGGGCTGGAGCGAGACAAGCAAGGGACCCTCATAAGGGACCGGACCCCCAAGTCCCACCTGAGCAGTTGCTTGGTGAGTCTAGGGGCCTTAGGACCAGACCTGACAGTGTCTGGAAGGACAAGCCCACCCACGCCACCCAGTGAGCTGCTCTGGCCTGTTCTCCTCTCCAGCGCGCTACCCACCAAGTCTGCACCTGGACAAATCCAGGACGCAGGGGGATTTGGATTCTCTGTCCCCAACTTCCTTTCTCCTCATCCTTTCACCCTCTTTCCACCTTCCACCACAGAAACTGCTCTGAAGAAAGAAGCCTGAAGCGAATCTTCTTCTCTGAAGTCTCCTCTGGAATGGTTTACTGGTTAATGCTCATCTGATTGCCCAACAGAAGCCTTTGTCCTGTGTGGAAGGTACTCGCACATCGAGAGAATGGGGGAGGGGCACAGGTGCTCCAGAGGGCTCTGGTGACCTTGACCCTCCTGAAATCACAGCCCCGGCCACTCACACATGGGACTGCCCCCTCTGCTGCCCTTGCAGCCCTTTCCCTCCTGATGACATCAATGCACACATCGGGTGGGGCCCTGGGACAAACTGCCTATGACAATAATAATAACACCATCAGCTGAGCACTGTGACGCTCAGGTCTTCTTGTTCAGTATTTTACTTGATCCTCACAACACCTCTAGGAAAGCAAGTGTCATTGTTTCCCATGTCACAGATAAGGAAACCAAGACTTGGAGAGGACAAGCAACTTGCCTAAGTGACATAGCTGGTAAGTGGCAGAGCCAAGGTTCACCCTCAGCTCCAGCTGAATGCAGGACCTGAGCTCTCCACCTCCTTTAACTCCACGTAGCTCCAGATGCTCCTTATCTAAGGGGAGCCAAGTGCCTCCTTCAGCTCGGGCACCCCCTCCTCCAGAGAGCTCTCCTTGATCCCACCCCTCGCACCCCTAGCTCCCCAATTCCCAGGCCCCATCTTGCTCAAAGATGTATGTTTCATTTGATTATGGGTCTGCTTCCCTCCAAAGAGTGAGGATCTCGTACGGTTCTTGAGAGTAGGCTCTATGTCTCACTCGTTTTCATATTCTGTGCCCTGTGCAGAACCTGGCCCACAGTGGTGCTAAATCTAAAGACTTCTAGGCTTTCCTAGAGACTGGGGCTGCCATGTTCAGTCTTGAGTGGTGCCCAACTGAGCGGGCAGGCGGGCGTTGAAATGGAATCTTGACCCAGAATGCCTGGAGCTGGGTCCACCCAGAGGGACGCCTCCTTCTGATGCTCACCAAGGTGCCTGTGGGATAACTCAGCCATTCTGACCTGGGAATGAACAGTGGGACAGCTGGAGTCCACATCATACAGTTCAAATGCTTCTAATCTAGTTTCTTTTAGACAATCTAGTTGTTAAGTTTCATCAGTTGGGATGTGTTATGGACTGAATGTTTGTGTCCCCCTCCTCAGATTCATATCTTGAAACCCTGTCCCCGAGTGTGATGGTGTAGGAGGTGAGGCCTTCGGGAGGGAATCGGGGTTAGATGAGGTCACAAGGGTGGGGCCCTCTTGAATGAGATTAATGCCCTTATAAGAGTTGCAGGAGAACTTCCTGCTCTCTGCTCTCCACCACGTGAGGATGCAGCAAGAAGTCAGCAGCCTGCAACCCCAAAAAAGGCCCTCACCACAAGCCACCCATGCTGGCACCCTGATTCAGACTCCCACCCTCCAGAGCTGTGAGAAATGAGTATTCATTGTTTCTGAGCCACCCAGTCTATGGAACTTTGTGAGAGCAGCCCAAACAAAGACAGGATATAGCCTAGGGTGCCTGCTTTGGCTCAAACCACTTAAAAATCTTCAAGATAAAAGTCCTGAACAGGTCACCCTCATTCTGCCCCATCCTGTGTGGGAACTTGAAGTCTCAGCGAGGAACAAGTAACCACGACTTTCCTGAAGCGAGCAGCTCAGGCCCGAATCACTCTCATCTCCTCTGACAGCCCAAGCTTCGTTCCTTCCAATTATATGCATGAGAAATAGCATTTAAACTAGTAAACCTCATCCCAGAGCAGTTTCACATTATTCAAAACTGGAGTAATGATCCTTTAAATAGCATCCCAGTCACTTCTCTTCGTCACCATGTCCTTACCTTTAAAAACGAGAACCGACAGAGATGATTTTTAGGTATTTTGATAGTTTCTGATGAAATTAGCTAAATATAAGTGGTATTGGTAATTCATCTGATTACTTATGCCAACTAGGAGTGGCGAGACTCTTGTGGACACCAAGATAAAGTCCAGAATCTCTAAAACTCACTTCAGCCGGCTGTAGCCCAGGCACATGGTATATCCAGAACACAGACTCTGGAGCCAAGCTCCCCGGTTGGGTCCCCAGCTGACTGCTGTGTGGCCTCACTTCCTGACCTCAGTTTCCCCACCTGCTAATACAGGAAGTGTGAGCGCACCTCGCCTAGAGGATTCTCATGAGGGTTTAGTAAAATGATCCACTGAAGTGCTTAGCATGGCGCCCATCACGCAGAAATGCTTAAGTGTAATTAAAACCGTTCCATTTTTTTAAAAATCCTTACTGTTTGAGATAAAATTAAATTTATTCCAGAGAGATTTGGCCCTTTTAAAAGCCCTGTCAATAGAAAGTGAGTCTTATTAACCATCAGAAGTTGTGCCTGGCAAGTCTGGCCGAAGCCAGGAGGCCGTGAGGAAGCTCACCGTGTGAGCACGAGAAAGGCAGAGTCCGCGGTTCCACCCACTCTGTCGTGACTTGTTTTGCCCGACTGCGATAACTGGACAGAAGGACCGGTCCACTTGTTGCACTGTCACCTTGTGCCCAACACTCCCGGCTTCAGGTCTGGCTCGCTCTGTCATTTCCGTTCCGTGGTGCCCTCCAGGCCTGGCACAGGGCCCAGTGGTTCCAGCTGTGACCAGGATTCTCTGACCAACCAGACCCTGTGGTCTTGGGTAAACTTCCCTCCCAACTCATCCGTGAACCTGAGGGTCATGGGGGTCATCTTGGGGGTCATGGCCCCGATAGGCAGTGTTGGAGGGGGCACACCTGAGCCTGGACCAGGCGAGCAGCAGAGTCCAAATGTAGCATCAAGAGGAGGTACTCTTGGTCCCTGGTCCACCCAGGACCATCCCAGTTTTAGCACTGAGAGTCCTGGGCAAGTGGGGATGACCAGAACCCGAGCAGAATCCTGGAGGTCCCCTCATAGAGGGTGCTTGTGCGGGGGCATCGGGTCATGTCAGGGTAGGCAGGAGCCCAACAGCACTGACCCCAAACCTTCCCACCGTGTAGTGACAACCCTTTGGGTTTCTTCAAAAGCCTTCAGAGAAATCAGCACTGGTCGCCAGCCTCTCACTGTGCAAGACCTGTGATGCACTGAAGTATCATTTTCATTTCATCCTCCAGTTTTCTCCAGACTGAATAATACTGGTCCCTTCGGGCTGTGTGCTCATGCCATAATCCCCTTGTCACTCTACTCTGAGCTCTCTCCAAGATGGCCCTGGTCCTTCCATTTGGAACCAGAAGAGGACCGAAGGCTCCAGGAGCCGGCCCCTCCTCCTGGTGGAATTCTCATCTTTAGGATCCAGCAGGGGGCCTGGGCTGCAGGGTCAGGGCCCAGCAGGTCCTAACCTGGCTTTGTCGGAACCTGAGTGACCACAGCAGCCAGTTTAGCTCTGGATTTTCTCAAGGGCCTGGGAAGGTGAGATACAAGGCAGAAAAATGTCTGACTCGGGGGAGACAAAGTCAGAGTTGGGGGACTTTCCCAAGGGCACCCCCTTCTTACTTGTCACCCCACTCTCAGGGGCTCTTTGAAGCAGCCCCTGTGAACCAGTGCACCTGCACAGCTGCTGTTCACAGACCCCTGGCCCCCAACACCTCCTCCAAGAAGCCCTCCCAGCCACTCCCGCCCGCTCATCAGCCCCTTCTATAAACTTCTGGTGCTCCCAGCGAGTGTACCACAGAGAGCACACTTAATGACTGTCTTAAGACTACACTTCAGGGGAGCATTTCTACAGTTTTATTGAAGAAGATTTTCCTGAACGTGTAGAACACGGAAGAATCCACAGAAATAAAGTCCCATTATTCTGAAGAAAAAAATGACTTTCTGATTTTGTTTCTTGATCGTTTCGTGTTAATTTTATTTTCTCAATGATGTTTCAAGATCTTTTAGGAACAAGAAGCTTGTGTTACTTTTCTTAATCCATTTTTTCTTTTTAAAACTTCACAGCATCTATCAGGCTGTCAGGGAGCTAAAAAGCACTCAATAAATATAACCAGAGGATGATGAGTGCATTCTGAATACACCGTCCCCCAGCGACACCTCACACAACAGAGCTCAATGGGTGTTTGTTGAATGAATAAATGAACACTCCCCTGTCTGGGAAGTGGATCCTGCTTGCCCACAGTCTTCTATTCGCCAGAAATGATAAAAATATAAAAAGATGGAATGAGACAGAAATATAAGAGTGGGATGAAGTGCTTGGTATTTAAAGGATTTCTCTTTTTATGGGGAAATCCTGGCTCCTTAGCCTCTTATTTATTGGCAGAAGGAGCTGGATGTATATTTGAAATACACATCCACCATAGGCCCTTCCTCTAGGATTTTCACTTGTGTCCCTTTCAAAAAACCCCTGCTTCTTCAGTAGCTGTAGGCAAGCCAGAAGACGGCAAAATTTAATAGGAAAAAACAGTAGCGCACATTTAAACTGCCGATATTCTGAGAGAAAATCTTTCAGAGTACTTTTAATGCTTTTTGCCGCTGTCTGCACACTGCACAAGTGGATTTCTATTTACTAATGATGGCAATTAAGGCAAAGTCTTAGCTTAACAAAGCAGTTGCTTACTCTAGCAGATATGCTAATCCATTTTCCTGCCATGCTTAATTCTTCCATCTAGTTCAGTATGTTGTTCCCACAGCCTCCGAAGGAACAACCCCCGGTCTGTAACATCCATCTTCCCGGCCACATAGGAACACCTGACTGGAAGTGACCGGCAAGATTCTGCTGAAGGAAACGTGAAATAAACGGCTTAGAAGCTCTAGCCGAGTAACCTTCGACATCACTTGTTTTCGGTCTCCTCATTTGCAAAATAGGCGTACAATTTTGGAATTAAATGTCATCACTTATGCAATGCACTGAACATCGTGCACAGACTAGAACTGCTCAAGAAATATTGGCCATCGCAATAATGATCATTGTAAAACAGATGATTATAAAACACGCTGTTGTTAATGCTAAACTGAGAAGTGTGTGCAGTTGGAGCCTGAAGCCACTGTATTAGGCCGTGAACACCGTAGAAGGAAAGGAACTAGAAAAGGCAGGGATGAAAGAGACCACAAGTTCCCCTCTTCCCAGTTCTGCTGCCGCTGCTTTCTGCCCTCAGATGTCCATCGGCTTGAATCTAGTGCCCTTAAGTACATGCCCTGTGGCAGCCAGCCTTCAAGACGACAGTCCTCACCCTCAGCCCTTGAGTAGCCATGCCCACGTACAGTCCCGTCCACCTCTGAGACTAGGTCAGAGAACACTCTGAGATGCCCCCTCTTCTCTCCATCACTCTGGTGGAAGCCGTGTACCACGTTGTGGGAAGAGCCCACGTGAGGAGCCTCCTGCTGACACTCGTGTGAAGAGCCATCTTGGAAGCACATCTTCCTCCCCAGTCAAGTCTTCAGATGACCATAGCCCTGGCAAACACGTCGACGACAACCTCAAGAGACACCCTGAGCCAGAACAACCCAGCTCAGCTGCTCCTGGCCCTCAGAAACTTTGAAATAATGAATGTTTGTTTTTTCATGCAATTAATTAAATTAATTTAATGGGGTAATTTGTTACACAGCAATAAATAACTAATACATGGCTCTTTGCTTAAATTCGATTGAATGCATTTTTGTACCCTTTAGTCATGATCTCTGGCCAAGATATTTACTTTGAAAATATTAGCTTAAGACAGAAATGCAGGGGCCAACTGGGCGACATAGTGGTTAAGTTTGTGCATTTGGCTTCAAGGGCCCAGGGTTTGCCCGTCTGGATCCTGGGCGCTGACCTACATACCACTTAACAAGCCATGCCATAGCAGGCATCCTACATATAAAACAGAGGAGGATGGGCACAGATGTTAGCTCAGGGCCAATCTTCCTCAGCAAAAAGAGGAGGATTGGCAGCAGATGTTAGTTCAGGGCTTATCAAGAAAGAAAGAGAAATGCAAACAGAACTGCAATGGTTTTAAATTTTCTTTTGCTGAGGTATATAGACTCTGAGCCTAGTTTTAAGATATAGTACTTAGCTATCTATTTATCTGTTTGTCAATCACGTCCCATCACACATTCATCTACCCATGCCATGCCTTAAGACCGGGGTTTTAAGACAGAAGATACATAGATAAATAATACATAGCAGAGAGGGAAGAATCCTTTTTCTTTCGAGCACTCTTTGGGGAAGGTTTCTTCAGAGAACTGGTTTTTGACCAACTGACTTTGGGTAAAAGTTAAGCTTCCAGGGCACAATTTGTTCAGTATGAGACTGTGGGGAGGCGGGGTTGGAGGGGAAGGGTTGGAAGTCACGTTTATTTGTGTATATTTAGAAGAAACACAAGAAGAATGAGAGAAAGGGAGAGGAAAGGGCTGAAGGTCAAGGCTCCATGGTCTGACTTTTCCCTTTGCTCCTCGTTCGTCTTATGTAAAATTACTCACCTCACAAAATAATTGAGGCATGTGAATTAGAGAGGCAGAAAGCAGTGATGGGGCGAGACTCTGCGTTCATACTACTGTATAGAATAAGGACCTCCAGGCAGCTGAAAAGCACAGGGGCAGAGAGAAGGAGGAGAAGGAAACATCAGGCACACAGAGCATCTATGGGGAGGGCTTACAGAGTTTCACAGAGCGGTAGTATTGGGGGCTTGAGGCTCCGTTGAATCTCTGAGGTCCCAGTGGGCACCCTGGATGATGGATGGATGGATGGAGGGATGGATGGATGGATGGATGGATAGATGCATGGATGGAGATAGGTAGAGAAATAGACAGGTGTGAGCTCCTTGAAGGCTGAGTGAAGTAGCTTCATCCTATTCAACTTTCAACATTGCACATGGTGAGATTTTATAAACTTCTGTGGTATGAATGAATGAGTGAGTGAGTCAGTGAACAAATTATATACAAATGAATAAATAGATGAATTAACTTGCAAGTATTAATCTTCTAACACACGCCTTCTATCTATCCATCTACTGTTACGGTTATCCTGAAACTTATGAGTTTATTTCATAAGCTTACTTATATTTCAGGGCTGGAGAAGATATTCCCTCAGCTTAAGTATACTTACCATAAGCAATGTTTTACTGCTTACAAAAGACATAACATTTCCTTTGGGCCCACCAGACAAACATTTCTGTTCCGCCTTCACTTCCTGCCATCCATCTGGGGGCAGTGGAGTGGAAAGGAGACTGGAGAATGGATGTAAACAGCTAATACAGCAATACTTCTCCAGCCCGAGCAAAGCAGGAGCTACCACAAGTGGGCTGGCTCGTGCTGATAAATATATTCTGATTCTCTTTCTCAAGCTTCTCCAGGATTCTGGAACTGAACATGCCATTCTTCTCCGCATGTTCGAACTGCTCTTGTCACTGGCTAGATGTGACAGTCCTCTGCCTGTGAAGTTGTAAATCAGGCACAAAGACTCTGCCATTTCCACACACATCCACACACAGCTCTGTTGGTCTGCACTGGAGCAATGTGTCCGCCAACTGGTGCATATTAATTCAATTTAGCTGTCCTTTTTGTTAATCACACAGGGAATTTCAATACAAGGGAGACCATTCCAGTACCAGCTGCCGGCTCCAGGGTAGTCCTGGTAATCACCACCTTGTCAGACCTGGGAGTCTTCCTACGTGCTGTGTCATAGTTCCAAGTCCATCTGAATTTATGAATTATTTGCAGAGGGAATGAAACCTATCAGATTACCTTTCAACTTCATTCAAAATAAAATTAACTGGCAAGGAGGACATAATGGCTTATGGAAAGACTTTCATGTCCTTAAGATAGCAGGCTGATTCCCCTCTCTCCTTTATCCACTCTGCCATTCCTTCACTCTTTTCTCCAGTTAGCCCACTACTTCCTTTTCCTTCTCATTGGAGGTTTGGAAGGGCAGGAGACTGGAGGAGCCAGATGGTTAAAAAAAGTGTAGGGAGGTGCCAGCCTGGTGGTGCAGTGGTTAAATTTGTGTGCTCCACTTCTGTAGCCTGGGGTTTGCAGGCCTGGATCTTGGGCGCAGACTTATACATCGTTCATCAAGCCATGCTTAGGCAGTGTCCCACATACAAAAAATAGTGGAAGATTGGCACAGATTTAGCTCAGGGCCAATCTTCCTCACCAAAAAAAAAAAAATGTAAGTGTGTGTGTGTCTGTGTAGACAGCTGCTGATTCTAATTCAAAGGGAATGGTATTCCTCATCTTCCTGTTTAATTTCTAATCCCCCTCAAACATCCCAACTACTGCTAGTGAGGTTCTGGAAGGCAATCCCCAAAGATGAAAATCAAACAGAAATAAAATTATGACTAGAATTATTCTCTTTTCTCGTTTCATCACCTCAAAGGTGATTTACAAATGTATAGCTCTAACCTAGAACTTTCTCCTCAGACCTCTCTATCCTACTACCTTATAAACGTCTCACCTGAATGACCAATTGATATTCAAAGTCAACATATCTGTGGTGGGGACTGCCACACATTCACCAAAACCCACCTGGACTATGTTTCCCAACCTTCCGGGTGGGTGGGTGTGGCTTATGACTGAGTTCCAGGCAAAGGAAGACGAGCAGAAGTGATGTGTACCAGTTCCAAGGCTGACCCCTTCAAAAACCTGTCACGTGACCCTGCCTGCTCTTTTCCCATCTGTTGACTGAGTGGAGAGAATTCTAAAGACCTTGAATAGGTATAGCTACAAGATGGAAGGAGGCTGGGCCTCTGAATAAGCTCACGGAAGTCCACCTGACCTGGAACTCCTGCATTGGCCTACCACACCCACCATAAATAAAATTATTGATTCAGGTTTATCTGTTACCATATGTTTTGGTTGCCCTGGGGTGGGGGCTGGACCAATTCCCTACCCAAAACTTGGTTTGGATCTTGAGACTGAAGATGCCACACAGACACCAAGTTATTACTCACATAGTGACCTTTCAGGGGAGAGCAGGACAAGCTCCCAAGCAGGTCCAAAAATGGCTTGAGAGAGCAAGGAGGGGTGACTGGCTTTGGGTTTCATTGTGATTAGGGGATGGGCCTAGGGCAAAGGTTCCCCCACACAGGCCAGCGTTTGTATGGCTGGAACTTCCCACTGGAGTCAAGGGAGGGAGCATGCAGATTTCTTATCATCTTTCCCAGATGAGGGGAAGAAGAGGAAGGCAGAGTGATGAGGCTCGAAGGCTGTCGGCAATCAAACACTGAAAACGGAGTCAGGCTGTTTATTTCACCACAGCTAGAATCACCTTAACCTACACAACATCAAACTGGGTACATATCTTCCCCCCCAAAATTTCTCATGTTTCCCTTTCTCCTTTTCTTGCCCAACTGGCTACCAGACACAAAATCCAGAAACATGAACACCATCCTCCAGTTTCTTACCCTTCTCACCAAACCCCATCATTCTCATCTTATAATCTTCTCAAACTCCACCCTTCTTCCCATTCCCTTCTTCGTTACATCAGAAAACCATCAGAGGGCTAAAGGCTCCATTCCCTGAAGTCCCCCTACCTGGGTTTGAACCCTGGATCCACATCCACCTCTTCCTAGTTGATAATCTTGGATGGCTTATCGAATCTCTCTGTACTTGAAGCTCCACATTTGTAAAATGGGGATAATAATTGTACCTGCCCCATGCAGTTGTTGGGAGGATACGATAAGGTGATATTTATAAAATGCTTAGAACAATGCTTGTCACACAGTAAGTGTTATACGAGTGTTTGCAATCTGGCTTTTCCCTGGGTTTCTGCTGTAGTTTCTAACCATCTCCCAACCACTTTTCTTTTCTCCAGTCCACTCTGAAGACAGGGCGGGCTTTCTAAGGCCCAAATCTGACCATGTTTCTCATCCGCTTTCAATCCCTCAATTAAATTAGGAGATTCTGACCCTCCCTTACATTGACCTTGCCCTCTTTGCTCCACAAAGGCACCGCAGAAGTGGATTAGCCAAAGAAATAGCTCACCCTGGCCAAGGGAGACATCCAGTGACATCCCAGGACAACTGCTGAGAATATTCTCACACAGTAGTTAATAAGTAAAAAGAAACTAGTATTCCTGAATCCAATGATACTATTTCCAGTAGAACTAATCAGAATAACATACATCTGACAATGTCTGAAGCAGCCTATGATAAAATGTGAGACAGATGAGTTTACTGAAGAACTCTTCTGACTGATAACAATGGAAACTACAGAATTTGAAATGAAAAAGAGAATTAGTAAAACATTCATTACCAAATAAAGTTCCATTGGCTAAAACAGCCCATGGTAAAATCTGTCTATACATTGACAAAAGAATTTGGTGTCAGACAATTTGTCTCGGGAAATTTGGACTTCGTAAAATTAGCGGTTCCATAGGAAACTCACAATGGCAGAAGTGATAGTTGTTTTTTTAACTGACTGATAAATTTAATCTTTGTCACAAAATCTGTACAGAAGATAACGATTTCAGGGAAATTAATTTTAGGAAAATAAAAATGGAAAAATTTGGAAATGGTTTAATGGTGCTATACTAAAAATTACCCAAGATATCTATCCTAAGAACTTGAAATCAGCAATTCCAAGAGTCCCATGCACCCCTATGTTCATCGCAGCATTATTTACAATAGCCAAGATGTGGAAGCAACCTAAGTGCCCAGCAACTGATGCTTGGATAAAGAAGATATGGTGTACATATACAATGGAATACTACTCAGCCATAAAAAAGGACAAAATTGTCCCATTCACAACAACATGGATGGACGTTGAGGGTATTATGTGAAGTGAAATAAGCCAGATAGAGAAAGATGAACTCTTTATGACTCCACTCATAGGTGGAAGTTAACATATAGACAAAGAGAACTGATCGGTGGTTACCAGGGGAAAGTGGGGTGGAGGGAGGGCACAAAGGGTGAAGTGGTTTACCTACAACATGACTATTAACAATAATGTACAACTGATATTTCACAAGGTTGTAAACTACCATAATTTTAATTAAAAAATTACCCAAGAAATTAAAATGACCTAACAGAGTTCAGAAATCTCTTTCTCTGGGGCTGGCCCCGTGGCCGAGTGGTTAAGTTCGCGCACTCCGCTGCAGGCGGCCCAGTGTTTTGTTGGTTCGAATCCTGGGTGCAGACAAGGCACTGCCCATCAAACCACGCTGAGGCAGCGTCCCACATGCCACAACTAGAAAGACCCACAACGAAGAATATACAACTGTGTACCTGGGGGCTTTGGGGAGAAAAAGGAAAAAAAAAAGGGAAATCTCTTTCTCAGTGAAAAGTCATCAAGACTGATAAAGTTCTCACTTAAATTTTTGTATTTTTAGACATAGAGTGAAACATTGACCTGGGAATCAAAACTGCTGAGTCAAAAACATCCTGTACCCCAATAATCAACAGCCTTTACAGAGGCCTGGAACATTCCAAGTAATCAAGGATAACCTCTTAAGGAGAAAAGCAGGGCCGGGCAGCAGTTTATTCCCCTCTTGTCCCAAAGGCCAATTCTTTCAGGTCTTCGATGCGACAGACTCAGATCCAGCTATATTTTAAATATGCTTTTGAAGCAGAAGAAAAGTCAGCACCTCCTGTGACTATAATAGTAAGAACCCCTCATACCTGCTTTGCATTTTCCACACTGCAAGTCGATTTCATGTAAACAATCTTATTTAATGTTCCCACTATCCTTGAAAATTATGCATTAGTGCCCCCATCTCACAATTGAGGAAACTAAAACCCAGAAAGGTTGAGAAAGTTGACCAACATCACGCAGCTAACAAGGAGTGGAGTCAGGATTCCGACGGACATTATTCTCACCCTAAGACCAGGGCTCACTCAACGACGCAGGAGTTCACTGATCGCCTGATTAACACCACGGCCCAGCTGGACACCAAACCAGGAAGGCAGAGGATTACGAAGCCTAGGGGTCCCCATGGCTCCTGAACAGGCTCGGACCCTGGAGTCAACTTAAACCCTTCATTCAGATCACCCATTGTTCCACACACGCCCTCAATCCCCGAATCCCTGGCAGGTGTGGGTTGAGGTGGCGTGTGGCGTCATGCACAAGTCCAGTCTGCATGCCATTACCCAGCTCAGTCCTGCCCTTTCCCCTGCTTCCCTTGGGACCAGGCTGACCAACCTCAAAAAAAGTTGGACACGAACAAATGACCACCTTACAGACGTGATTGAGGTGAAAGTCATTCTCACTGTCCACTTACTCTGCTCTCACCGGCTCCCTCCCTCTTCCACGGCCCCAGCTTGGAGAACGTCCAAGGGTGTGTGGGAAGATGGGAGCCACTAAGTCCCTGTTTCTGCCAGAAGCACTGTGCAAGAGCTGAGGCAGTGATGGCCAGCCGTCAGTCACCTCCGCTGCACCTGGGGAGCTACGCGGGGTTTCCTGTACATTACTCCCCACAGCTGCTTCGGTGAGCCAGACTCTCCCAGGCAAGCAAACAGCAGTCAAAGGCCTGGCTTTTTTTTTTCTCAAGGTTTTCTAAACTGTTATGAGTACAAAAGGTGATGAAGCTTAGTGTTGGTCACTCCGACTCTGCAGAGCCCGTCGTCTCTGCCCCTTTGAGTCTAGGAGTTGTATGTTTCAGTGATTCAGAGGAGAACGAGCCCAGAGAGTTTTCGCAGCAGTAAACAACCGTCTGCAGACACCCCCTACGGGCCTTGGCCTGTTTTACTGCTACGGAACCAGACGGCTCCAGGACGTGGGCTGCACAAAGCCTCCGCATTGTGTTAAGATCCCTCCCACATTCCTCACAGGACACCGATGCCTACTGACTACAGCAGGCACCCCTGCCTCTTGCTGATTCCAAAAGGGATCCGAAATTCAATTTACTCCAACATGTATTTACTGTGGCCTATTAACGACTAAGCCCAGTTCTGGAACTATCTAAACAAAATCCCATCCTCAAAGAGTTTATAATCTCTGGGATCCTGAATCCAGTCCTTCCTATTTTGTTCTGCAGTCGAATTACGTGGATTAATTCTCATTAGAGCTGTTGTCCAATTTGGAGCAAGCCCAACTTTTTCGCATTACTTCCGATACTTAGCTTCATATGTGGAACCCATTCCATCTCAGAATACGCACTCGTCTCAGTCTACCATCGCCCCCCGAGAGCTCTGTCCCACTCCTCTGAGTCTCTCCTGCTGCATTTCACAGAAAGTGCCCTGCCACCCGTCACTCCTGCTGAGGCTCGTGACTGACAGATTCCTGCCGAGGTGGGCTGGGAAAGCCTGCTGACATGTTGAGCCCGGCAAGTCCCGCAGGTGTTTGACCACGGAACACTCCTTTCACCTGACACCTCTCCAGACCCCTCACTGGGAAATGACTGCTCCAACACCCTATGAAAAGAAGGGGCTGGGAAGGGCCACTGTCACCCAATTCCTGCCCACTGCGCTCTTGGAGCCTTTGACCTTTTGAAGACAGCCTTCTTGAAGCTCCTCTGCCCAGTCCTATGAAATGGACTCCAGATGCCCTTTCTGGGCACACTCAATTTCTCAGTGTCCCTCTTAAATTACACGGGTGCAGGGGCCAGCCCGGTGGCATAGTGTTAAGTTCATGTGCTCTGCCCTGGCGGCCTGGGGTTCGCAGGTTCAGATCCTAGGCGTGGACGTACACACCACTCATCAAGCCATGCTGTGGCAGTGTCCCACATAGGAAATAGAGCTGATAGGGGCCGAGGACACTAGGGCCATCTTCTACCACGTCATTTTAGACTTTTTATAATGAGGCCCAACAGCTGCTGTAGCTTTTTGGCAGACAGATCACACTCTTGGCTCAATACCAGCTCAGCATCAGTTAAAACCCACTGCCCATCACTGGTCACCACTCCACCCCTCTTTCACCTTCTAGATCTTCCTGCTGCCTTTTTGAGCCCAATCTCAAGACCTTCCACTTACGCCTATTGTATTTGCTCTAGTGAGGATGGTGTTCGTTTTTTTAAATCTCTTCTTCCTGTCCTAATTTGATCCTTTCTAGCTTTGTATCATCCCAGAGTTATCAGTCGCCTTCGGGTGAAAGTCACTGATAATAAACATTGAACAGGACATGGTTAAGTGCAAAGCCCCATGGCGTCCCATTCAGGGATGACCTTCCACCTTCCAGGTCGATGCTGATCCATGAACCAGCTCCTGAGCTCCCTCTATTTACCTCCCTAGAAAGTATCGTCATCCAACTGGCACTGAACATTTGGGTCTGGTGTGGGCTGGGCTTCCCCAAACTGTGAGGCTGAAAACCTATGATGGGGGGCTTTCCAGGAACCCAGACCTGGGCGTCATGTGCCTCAAAGGAAGAACATGATCTGGCCTCATTTTCTTGTTTTTACCTAGAAGTGGTTACTGCCGGAGCTGCAGCCAGGTCCTTCCTGCTCATTTTTCCACTGCACAGCGTTAGGTAAGTGCTAGATGTCTGGGCATAGCTGTTTGAAGCCAATCATGAGATATTAGGTAAACACAAGAAGTGCTGATTTTACAGACCGGTTGCCAAGGGTGTAGGGTTCCGAGCCACCCCTTGGGGATCTGGCCCATCTGCTTGGTCTCTGTCTCACTGACAGGGCTCTCTGTACCTTGCAGAGTCTAGAAAGTTCCCTCAATATCAAACTTACTCTCAATTTAGCGACGGGAAACCAAGAACAGCGTCACAAGACCTGTTTTCTGACGCCACAACAGACAACGTTTCCCCCCAGGCTGAGAGGGCTGCCCTGCTGTTTCCGTTCTAATCCCAACGGACTGTCCCAGGCATGGGGGCCGGACTGACGCATCTCACTATAATTTAATGTGGGGACTGGCATTTAACTGGCTTCTCATTTTCCCTACTTCCCCTGCTGGAAAATCTCAGAAACCTATTCCGACCAGACAGGTGTTGTTTTTCTGACGGGCCAAGCATTTCCGAAAAGGACAGGGTTTACTGCTCAGACCCCGATGACGTTTGAACAAAAACTCTGCCAAGGCATTTAGGGCTCTCTCCGCTGGCTGCCAGGTCGTCATACTCCAGGAAACAAAACAACCTCCTCGGATGGTGGCGTCTCTAAACCAAAAGGTGTGTGTCTGCCCCCTGCGGTACCTGGGGCCCAGAGAGAAGACTGTTTGCCTGGGGGAGAGAGCGCATGTAGAGGGATGGCGCCCGTAAGGCTGGCGAGGGAGGGGGACACCCATGTAGCGAACAGCCTGCCAAGCCCAGCAGAGAAAGGATGAACACAGAAAGGAGCAGTGGCGACTGAGCTTACACTGTGTGCAAAGCACAGCACTAGGCCCTTCGCAGACATTGCCTGACTCATCACCAAGACCATCCAAGGAGGCAGGTAAGCAGCAGAGTGCAGCCCACCCCAGCACTCAGACAAGAGCGTGGGCCCAGTGCATGAAGGCCAGGGAAGCCTCCTGGGAAGGGACCCATCCTTCAGGAAGAATGACGGTCCCCAAGTAATTCAAGGGCAGTGGGGCTAGAGTGAAGCGTAAAAGCATGTCCATGCTCAGTAGGTTTCACAGACATTATCTCCAGGCCCAAGACCTTGTGACTTAAGTGGGTGAAACTTAACAAGCTACTTTCCTGTCATCTCTGGGGCACAAAAAGAACATAATTGGGAGCACCATTAGTGTCACTGCTGTGCCATGCAGGGTGGCCCAGCTAGGAACAGTGTGTTCTAGTAAACGTGAACACTGAGGACTAGTAAATCTTTAACAACTAGCACGGGGGGAGGGGGGAGGGAGAAGGAGGCAGCTAAACTGTAGCGTTTGCCAATTCCTGTCGTGTAAATACTACCACCATGGCCAATTTCAAGCTACTAATGGGACAGCACTGAACACAGAGGGGAAGAGATGCACAGTGGCATGCTGTCATACAGTATTTCCACTACGCTACAACAGACACAACCTCTAGAGCATAGGTAAGAGTAAAATGTAGTAAAATAATTAGGAGGTGACGAGATCTGACGTTATTACCATTGTTTTAACATAATTCATTAAATTGTAAGCTTACATGATCAGTTTTAATAATGGCTATGTTTAACAACTGTTTAGCAAAATCCCTAAGAAATTTAACGGTTGGTTCTCAAAAGCCTGTACGAGCCAGCTCTGGCACACCACCAGCTGGGAAGGAAGAAAATGTGGCCATCACGTGGTGTCCTGGAGGTCAAGTTCCCACCACAGGAAGATGCTCCCGGGGCATCCAGAGCGACCTGGGCAGAATGATCTGAGAACCCGGGCAGAGCCAACAGGAACAGAAACGATCACAGAGAGGGTGAGGCAAAGACTGGAAGATACTCTTTTGTGGCTGTATTGACCCTGCTTCTATTTCTGGATCACGGGCCACAACTGAAACCCAACCCAAGGCGTCAGTACTAAGGTCTTCTGCCTCCACAACCGCAGCTGCACAAAATACTTCCATTAGCACGCAGAGGTCCCGGCAACAAGGGGACCTGCTTCCAGCTCCTGACCAGGACAAAGCTAAGACAGGCCTCCATCGTTCCTTAGAAATGCGGGGTAGTGTCCTGGAGAATCACTCCTCTGCTCAGCTCATTCTTCCCTCTGCCTGGGAGGAGGCAAGTCACAGGCCACTTTCCAGGATGCCCCCAAACACCCACAGGGATGATAGCCTCTGCCTAAGCCTCGGGAGATGAGTAGCCCCAAGATATCTGGCGAGGAGAGGCAGCTCTGAGGTCTGGACCTCACTTCCCAGAGCACAGTCTGGAATAGAGCAGCCCAAGCCCAAGAAAAGGAAGGGTTGTGAAATGGATCTGTGCGATGACACAGCGTGAGCGCAATTAGTTGTTGTCAAAGCATTTTGCTGGCTGCATTCGTCTCTTATGTAGGGGAACAAAACTTTCATAACGGTGACAACTTTATTCAACATTGATGCAATCACCAAGCCCTAAAATTAGGAAGCTAAAGGGAGATTTTCTTGAGAGGGCTGAGCTCTGTTACCCATGTCACATGCCTGGGACAGTCCGCCCCCAGGATCAAGGGAGGAGAGGAAGGAAGCGAAGATTCATTGAATGCTGCCACGTGCTACTATGAGCAGCCTTTTAGCATTTTATTTTACACAATCCTCCCTTCAACTCTGTGAAGGGAGGGGCAGTGGAGTGGGGCACTGAGGACCGAGATTTGCTGGGCGCCCATTACGAGACAGGCTCTCTGTACATAGTTTACCTCGATTATCACAACCACGCTGAAAGGGAGGTATTACTATCCCCATTTTGCAGATGAGAAAGCTGAGTCTCAGAAAGGTTAAGAAGCTTGCATAACATCCCGCAGCTCAAATCCTTCCGATTACAAACTCATTTACACTGAGTCGCTTGCTGTGAAACCCGCAAGGTGGGCAGAGCCACACGTCTGGGACGGCTCCCCCACTCCCGCTCCTTCATCCTCTTTTCTCTTCCTTCTCACATCCCGCTGCCCTTCCTATGCTGCATCACCTCCCAGGAAGGCAAAAGTGGTCCAGGCCCCAGAGCAAAAATAGACTTGGGTGGCAGTCCAGCTTCCATGATGCACTAGCGATTGTGACCTTGGCTCACTTGTTTAACTGCTATAAGCTTTAGTATTTCAGCTATAAATTGGGGATGGTAATAGTTCCAACTTCATAACAGTGTTGTGGGGATTAAACGAGACCCTGCTTGTCAAGTGCTCTGCACAGAGCCTGGCACGCGGCAAGCATTCGACAGCAGTTGTTATCAGCACTGACTAGAGATCACGGCATCGCATCGAAAGGCGGCCGCATCAGGTCACAGCCTGACCTCCAGTCCCAGGACTACAGACAGGAACGGGCCTCAGGAGGGCAGCTGGGGCCAGGAATCTTCACTCCCTTCCCGCATGGCCGGTTGACTCCCCTGTCTTTGGAGGACCTTGCCCTGGATGCGCACAGGACAGAGTCAGGGCGCCCAGGGAGACTTGCCCCTCCGAAGCGTTAGGTGGTACTCCCCACGTCCGGGGCACCCTCCCAGGCTCTTGGCAAATATGAGCTCCTTTAGTCTTGACAACAAGCCAGTACAGTGGGCACCATTATTCGCTTCACTTAGTAAAGAGAAAAGGAAGCTCAGGTGACTCCCCCCAGATCTGACCCCCGGGGCACAGCCACGCCAGGCCTACGGCTCTGCCTCTCTAAGGAACTAGGACCCAGGCCACCACCACCACCACCTCCACGTGGTGTCTGTGCCCCCTGAGAAACTCTCCATGTGCCCAACCTCGTGCTTCATAGGGAGCGCTCCCCATCACCACGGGAGACATTCACTTTGTGATTTCTCCAGGGTGCCGTTTCTCCTGCTTCACTCCCCCTCCTCTCTCTGATCATTTCTGCACGAGAAACAAGGAGAGACAAAGATTTTGCAGCAGGCGGATGCTGTGAGAAGAGGCAGACCTGGGCTTAAATTCCAGCCATGGCTATGCATCCCCCTTACGAGCTGTGGGTCCTGGATAGTGACTCATCTTCTCGCAGTTTCTGCATCTATAAAACAGAGATAATATCGACCTCACGGTGTCCTTATGAGGATCACACAGAAGCACTTGAAGAATTTAGAATAATGCTGGACACCTCAACTTACAGCTCCTGTTATTATCTGGTTACTTATTCGCAGCACTGATCTCCTGCTCTGGCTAGTTCACCCAGGGAGGGCTCACCTTTCACGAGCGCCCCTGACTTCCTCATCTGTAAAGGGGGAACAGACACATGCAGCCTGCTTCATAGGAGCCACGTGAGGGCTGAGAGGTCGCGGCATAAAGCCTGGCACACAACACAGGCTCCCCAAAGTGTGCCCATGACTCTCATTCTTATCACGATCAACTTCTCCCAGGAATTAAAAATCGGCTCAGACTCCCAACAGACCCCTGGAATGATCTCCCAGCACAACTTGTGGGAGGGAAATGTTTGACGTTTCTCTTTCATAAACATAAGAACCACCTAAGAGGCACCTGCAGCTTGTAAAGCTTTCAGAGGCCCACCTTCCACACTAAAGCAAGTCTGAGGCTGGCGCACACAGGGCAAGGAAACGAGGTACTTCCTCTGCAGCTCCTATTTTCAAAATCTCCTTTTCTCAAAAAGTTAATGCTACTGACCAAACCTTACCAGGACCCTGCTACTCTGCCAGCTTGTAGGTGTGATGCAGAGGACGTGGCATTTTTAAAGTCAGATGAGCTGTGTTCAAAGATAGGTCTGTGACTGCTGTGTGACTATAGCCAAGTCACTTACCCTCTCGGAGCCTCAGCTTCCTCACTTGGGAAAAAGAGAAGTATCAACTTCATAGGGTTGTGAGGAGGGTCAAATGAGAACAGGTGAAAGGTGTAAAATGTCAAGGACTATGTAAACATGAATTCCTGATATTTCCTGCTGGAGAAAGGATGCCAAATTTAAAGCTCCATCACAGGAAATAGAGTCGTTCAGGACATCGGTATCTCTGTGGCCTCCTCCTTAATAAGCTTGAATTTCCTATCTCCATGTTAACAGTCTTTCTGTACTTGTGTCTGCTATTATAAGCCACTTCAAATCTTTTAGAAAGGAAGCAAAATCTAAAACAACAAACAAAGCAGCTTCATGGTGAGAAGTAACGCAGCCCATTTACCCTCTCCATTCGGTTGCATTTCCAAGACAGTGGTGAGGTTAGATTTGCTGTCTGCAGCCTGGACCCCAGGGCTGGCTTCCCTGGAGGAAGGTAACTGGTGCTCTCAGGAACGGAGTCACAGACGAGGCCACCCAGCCCTGCTAGGAACTGTCCCCTCCCACCCCAGTCAGCCAGCGGGACCATGGGGAAGGGGTCGCCTGCTCCCGAATACCTCGCCTCAAATCCTCCACTTTCCATCTTCCCCCTCACAGCCGAAGTCTGCATTTTGTTTTCTGTAGAATTTTTAGAAGCAAAATGCCTTTTTGAAACTTTGCTTTTTCTACCTACCAGTTTACCACCCATACGGAGATGAAACCAGCCCGTAACGGGGTTTAAATGAGACAGCCAGGTAGGTGAAACTCTGCAGATGTTGTGGCGTTTTAAACATAGCACACGACTGTTACACAAACACCATTCATAAACCTGAGTCACAGGGTTCGGACGGAAGCGGGGTACATGTATAAATAGCCTGTGGCTGTCACACGGAAGAAAGGAAGGGAGGTTTGGAGAATCAGGTCAAAATCACTGTGCCCAATTTAAACACGATAAAAATCTCAGCCTTGTCATTATTTACAACCCCCCAGCACGACTCCTACCCAAAAAAGGAGAGAACGTCAAATGGAACATTCTCAATAAGCTAATGTCCTGGCATTAAACTAAACAGTACGGCTGATGCAGCATCATAGAATGAAGCTCGATTATGCTGTCTCGCTTCTTGGCTGTCGGATGCCCACAGTTGGGAGCAGACACGCCAGCACTTTCCAGCCTGGGAACTGCTTTAGGATCCTTAAAAGAAGGTAGCTTCACAGACTAGAGATGACCAATTGATTTGCTTTCAATGACTCCGCGATGGCTTTGAGCGGCAAGAGAAGAACACACTTGGTTGTGGTAAAGAACTAACACTTCGAACATGTAGGAAACATTTTAAAAAAATCATTTTTCCTATGACTCCCCCCTCCCCAGGACACCCCCATTCACGTGACTCTGAACAGAACTCTCTCCCAACACACTGCCCCAAACGCAGCTCCGGGGCTAAGCGGGGCTCCACACAGCACAGCGTGAAAACAGACAGGGCTGCGGGCTCAGGGCCAGGACAGCAGAAAGCCCACCACACACCTTCCAGCCCCTCCCGCCGGGCTGAAGGGCCTGGCCAGGGCTTGGAAGAGACACAAGAGCCCACAGCATCCTCGAGGCCTTCAACGGGTCCCACAGACTCAGCCTTGACCCTGGGTCAGTCTGTTCCTCAGCAGACACCTTCCAGCCTCCCCTCCACAGTCCAGGAACTCAGCGTGAACTTGCAGGGAGCTGTTCGATGACGTGGATTCAGGAAGCAGCCACTCTCGCTCAGGAGTTTAGTGTTTCGTCACCCACTCCTCCGGGCCCTTATCGCTCAGAAGGGATCAACAACCTGGCTGTGGGACACGAAGGCCAAAGACTGTGACACACAGGGTCACAACACGCGCACGGTTAACTCGGCCAGCCGGCTGCTGCGTGATTCCAGTCCTGAGTCCCTCGGGGTGTCTGCCGGGTCTTCCTCACACATCCCGCTCTGGTCCCTTCTCCAGTCACCGGCAGAAGTGGACTCGCAGTCTCGTGCCTCTCCCATCCCAGTCTCGGATGACGTGCGTGGTCTTTGAGTTAAGAGCTCACTAAAGTGTAGATCATGCTGAAGGCAAAAGAAGAGGAAAAAGAAGGCATGAGTGGGAGCCCACGAAGGACTCAGACCGGCCCCCAAAAGAGGGACCTTCCAAAAGCCAGACCCTTGGCTTCTTTCTCATTCCTGCCACGAGAGCAATTCATCTGCTCCTCCTTCTGGCCCCCTCCTGCTTCCCACAACGTTGGCCTAAACGTTTGGGACGAGAGCATATTAAGACGTGATTGCTCTAAGCGCCTATCGTTCTTCTCATCAGGATGATTATCATGGTTGCTTTTCCTCTTTTCTGCAATTGCAGGGCAGGTTTGGGCGGGGGGTGGGGTGCAGTGGATTCTTTACCCCACCAGCTGCCACATGCTTATGTGATGGCCGTGTCCAGAGGCTCCCAGATTATCCTGGATAATGTGTGAGCACTGGGGAAACAATCGTCATCGCTATTGCGAGGACCGATGTGCGAACACATGAACTATATGAATTCTTAATTGGGTACCTCCCTGGCCCTCCCGTTTCGCACAGAATCCAGGCATTAAACACGAATGAAGTATCCTACGGCAGGGCCTTGACACTCCCAAGGAGGGGGCCACGCGTCCCTGGGCTCTCAGAAACAGCAGGCTAATTCTGCAAGGCCGAGGAACGTTCAACACCAAAATGGACCACTTTGCCTATTTGGCAGAAAGGAAAACAGTCACCTTTTCACGTTATAGAGGGGAAAACGGATAATCTAAGAAACAAAACCAAAGGAAGACAACTCAAGTGTTTGACTTCTAACCCTATCCAGCTGTGAAGCTGATGAGCTCTTCCGAGCAGCCGGAGTTCCGTCTTTGAGAACCTGCTGGACCTCATGTTCACAGAGCATTGCTGGTCAGGCCTGGAGCTGGAGGGGTCTTATTCAACACGGGGAAGTCAGGGGTCAGGAGAGAAGGGGATTGCTTGAGGTCACACAGCCACATCCCAAGGCCAAAGCTATGCTCTTTCCATTATAACACTGAGCTTCAGCGTGGATGCCTGTTTACTCACTTCATTCATTCACTCATTCATTCATTCATTATTTATTGAGCACCTCCTGCATGTCAGGCACCATTCTCAGTGCCAGGAAACGAGGGTGAGCACGCAGCCCCCATCCCTGCCTTGAGGGTGCGTATGGCCAGGCTGAACAACAAACAAGGATTTAGTGAGTACCTACTGTGTGCCAGGCATCAGCCAGGGTGGTGCACACATGGAAAGCATGAAACAGAGAAGGTCTTTGCCATCAAATCCGCCATGAATAACATCATATAGAGTGAGAGAAATATGTGGGAGGGGAGGCAGGCACGACCCAAAGTAATGGGCAGGAGGGTGGTGCTCCTGTTGGTAGGTAAGACCAGCTGCTTCACACCCTTGATGTGAAAAGATCTTTATACAGAGCAGGCAGAGGGAGCTCACACTGGACTGACCCACTGGCGTCAGTGTCAGTATTAATGTCAGCTAGTCCCCATCCCGTGTAACCCGCAAACATCTGGTGCACAAGGCAACCCGAGAAGGGGGGTGCCCCAGGGTGGGATGGTTAGCACAGCACCATGGGAAGAGCCCAGGCTCTGGGGCCAGATAAACTGCTAACTACCAGCTAGGACCTGGGACATATCTCTTAATCCTTCAGGAAGCTCGAACCGTGAAACGCCAACCCCCCCTTTACAGGTTCCCAGCTTCTGTCACTTGAGTCTCTATCACTGTGCTCAGACCAGACGCAGCTCTCCATACACGAGCGCCCCCTCCCCTCCCTAGGAGGGGCCTGGGCTGACGGTCCTGCGCCCTCCACCTGCTCTGGACCTGAGGGACTGGGAGCTCCTGTGGCGGGAGAAGCAGGGTCTTTCAGGGGCCCTGAAGAGTCGCAAGAGGTCAGGTTCAACAAAGAATTTGGAACGCAGGCAGCCACCCAGGGTCCCAGCGGGGCAGGAGGAGAAGTTGCTTCCAATTTTGTTCTGGAAACAAAGTAATTACCAAATGTAACATGAAGCAGGGCCAAACTGAACCAAGGATCTCCGGGACAGACAGTCAAACAGAATGTCTGGAACATCATCCGTTACAGAACGATCACGCCCATCTAAGGGGCAGGAGCCGCCAACGCCACCCCACCCCACCCCACTCCCTCCTGTCCCTGCAGCCCAGCAGACTGAGAGCTGCTTTGCTCTCTGTCTGAAAATTTCTTTTTTTTTTGAGGAAGATTAGCCCTGAGCTAACTCACCCATGCCCATCTTCCTCTGCTTTATACGTGGGACGCCTACCACAGCATGGCTTTTGCCAAGCGGTGCCATGTCCGCACCCAGGATCCAAACCAGCGAACCCCGGGCTGCTGAGAGGCAAAATGTGCAAACTCAACTGCTGCGCCACCAGGCAGGCTCCTGTCTGCGATGTTCTGTGTTCTTTCCCACAACGGGCTCCAGCAGTTACCACAACAAAACTAAAATGATGGAGCTTGACGTGCCTCGGTTCCCATGCAGAGCAAGGGGGATCCCAGGCTAACGGGGAAGGAGCACTACCCTTGTTCTGCTGGCTTTGAGAAGGGACAGTGCTGCCTCTGGGGACAGGCCACTCAGCCTACAACTCTGCAGCAGAGGCTGTTGCAGCCCCACAAAGAAAGGAGTTGAGTACACTCCAGCAAAGAAATCTAACCTCCATGTCAACCCAGGGGCCGAGTCGCTAAGCCATGAGGGCCTGGGCCACCCTCTAGAGGTTTCCCGACAGGAACCAGCTGGAGCCAGCTCTAGTTGATAGAGTTCAGACGTGGAGTCAGAAAGACTTGGGTGAACCTGCGGGGCACCTCGGAAATCTCCAGAGAGGCTTCAAGCAACTTGAAGTTGAAGGAGGGGATGTTCCAGGACACTCTATCAAGGAGGAGGAGGGAGGAGGTCACCCTGAGCCTGGATCAACCATTGAGTCCAAGACGAACGTGGCAGAATAACTCTGAATCCCCTCGAAGGCTGAGTCGCTCCAAGGGAAGCTGTACCTCCAGGGTCTCTGAGCCTTCTGGATGCTGGGGATGTGGAGGGGAGACGAGGCAGAACCAAGCAGCACCTGGGCAGCAGGACCCACCCTCAGGCGAGCATCAGAATTGGCTGACACCCAGCCCCGAAATTCCGAATCAGCAGATGGAAGCCCAGCAATCTGCGTTTTTTTCGTTTGTTTAGTGAGGAAGACTGTCGCTGAGCTAACATCTGTGCCAGTCTTCCTCCACTTTGTATGTGGGACGCCGCCACAGCATGGCTTGGTGAGCGGTGTGCAGCTCCACACCAGGGATCTGAACCCACAAAACCGGGGCCACCAAAGTGGAATGCACAAACTTAACCACTATACCACCGGCCCAGCCTAGAAATCTGTATTTTTAAGATGGGTCTGATGCAAGAAGTCCAAAAACCACATTTGGATGAAGAATTTCCTAGAGGTTTCCTAAGATAGCCAGCAGTTAAAAGCTCAGTCTTTTGGGTCAGATTTGAGATGAACTTACAGCTGTGACACTATAAGCTGTGACCGTGGGAGAATTACCTAATTATCTCAAATTCCGTGTCCTCATCGTTAATACGTGGGTAGTGATAGCGTTTCGCTCGTAAACTGAGAAACACACGTCAAGCTCTTAGCCCAAAGCCTGGCTCCTTTTTAAATGCTGGACAAAGGCAGCCACCGCTCAGCCCGCCCCAGCCCAACCGAACCCTGAGGTGGCCTTCCTCACGCCCCCCACCTCCCTCTGCCTCACTCGCTGCTGTCGACCAGGCCCTTTGGAGACCACACCGGGATACTGGGAGATCTCCATGCCCTGCCACAGGTAGCGACAGGAGAGCAAGGCGACAGGTGAGATGCCCCAGAGAGAAGCCCAAAGAAGAAGAGAAAGGAGGAGGAGACGTTTCTGGAAAAAGCACTCTCTGGGGTATCAAACCACAAGACACGCTGTTTACAACTATCTGCTTAGCTAGGATGTCCTGAGTAGAGAGGTGAAAAGACAGGAGATTCCTGAAATGGAATTGCAAAGTCAGCACGTTTTACTTAATTAGGGTGGTGTTATGAAACAGTAGGAGAATCGTAAGCGTAAGCATTTAATGACCCAACATGCCCCCTTTGTGAATCATGACTGCCACCGGAGGTTTCTGTTACGGTCCCCAAGAATGCTTACACACAGGCGAGGGGGCAGGGGGCAATGAGGCCACAGGCCACCTGATTGGCTGAGTTGCTAGAGGCCGGAGGCCCATGGGGACACAGGACCACATGCACCAGTAACGTCCTGAGAGGTGTGGGCAGAATGCGTTTTCACCGTGTGGCCCTAAGGGTGCAGCTGTCATCAGGTGAGGCCTCCTAGTCCCTCACACAGAAGCCCTTGCTCCCAAACCAGAGTCAGGCAGCTGGGCTCATCCCCGACAGATGAGCCATCTCCCAAAGACCAGGAGGCCGGCCTGAAGTTCCCTCCATTGCTTGCAGGAGTCAAATCCACCAGGAGGGGCAGCAACTCACCAGTAAAGGTAGTAGAAGAACGAGAGGAGATAGAAGGCCAGCTTACACCAGGCCTCCTTCTGACAGTAACTCAAGGTGTCCGCGTTCATGACCACCGGCGGGTCGTAAGCTAGTTCAGAACTATCTGCCGGACAGTGGAAATACCTGCAGGGAAAGAGCACACAGCGTCATCAGCTCTGAGCTTTGGAAGGGACACCTGAAGTTGTCGGGGCCAAGGCCTCCTGATGCCGGACTCCCCCTGAGGAATCTCTCCTGTGCCGCTGTCTGCCTTCTGCCCGCATCCCTGCCTGCACATGGCCCGGACACTGCCACAGAGCAGCCCAGCTGCCATCTTCCAGCAGATAGCAACTCCCCAAATACTCAGATCACCACATCCACAGCTACTCCGACAGAAGGAAGAGGTGGCACCTGGTGGCACCTGGGAGACAACAGGAAGAGCCTCCTTTCTCCGGGGGAATGGGAGTCCACCATGTGTGTCCATAGCGGCTCCAGTGTAGGCACAGGTGTGGGGAGACAGAGAGCTGCATCTCCACTGCCAGATGCCACTGGACCACAATTCTGCCCTAAACATTAATTACTTTGGATAAATATTGTCCCCTCCCAGACCTTCTTTTAAAATTCTGAGTATTCTGGAAGGGACATCATATTCTCACTGGAGTGTGGAGTAGTTCACAGGTACTTTTCTTCTTCATAGAAGGACCCAGAACAGCAGAAAGAACAGCAGCGGCCATTGCAGGGCAAGAGCAGCCCTGGGGGGAAACTGGGTAAGCCAAAGACAGCAGGTGGAAGAGAGGAGGGAGCAGGGAGAAGGGAAGAAGGGAGGAGGGAGGAGGAGGAGGGGGGAGAGAGGAAGGGGGAGGGGGAGGTTAGGGGGGAGGGGGAGGTTAGGAGGGAGGCTGAAGCAAACTGCCTGCTTCAGACATCACGTGGGCTCCATGTTCACAAGCCGACAGCAGCTCTCAGGCTGGGGGAGACCTGGGGCGGAGGCCCTTTGAAAGTGGTCTGGCAGGAGGCGAGTGCTGTCCTCGGACCATCCTCTGGCCCTCAACAGGACACTGGCCCCGGGCCCTGGGCCACAGCCTCATTCGAAGCTAAAGAACAAAGCCGGGCTGAAATCGCTCAGTGGGCTGCTTTTTTGTCATCCTGGTAGAGGAATCAGGAGCCAGCGTGCAAATTAACGGCCCTGTGAGCCTCTGGAACAGGCTGTGGTTCTGGATGATGAGCAAGGCCCTGATTAATCACACTGCTTTGAAGAACATCCCTGGGACGGAGCAACTCCCCGAGCTGGGGTTTCAGTTCCCTCTTGCTTCCTCTTCTTAGGAGCACCCTGACAGGATCTGTCACCGACACTGCCGAGAGGAAGGCACAAGCCAGATTCAATGACACCTGCCAGCTCAGAGCCCTCCAGGCCTCTCACCTCTCCTCTTCCCAGGGGCAGATTTCAAAACCTATTTGCCTTGGCTGTGGCCTTGTTCCCAGGTGACCTATTAAGTGGAGGCAGGGGATGGGGCAGGGGACCACGTGGCTCGGTGGAAAGAGCCAGGGATCTGCCGCACACGGGTCACCAGACTGACTTTCCTCGGGTCAGTCACTAACCTCTCTGAGCCTCAACTTTCTCATCTATAAAATGGGATGAAATTGCCTACGCCAAAGGGCTGTTGTGACGATTATGGGAGCTGATGGATGCAAATAATCTGCAAAGAACAGGCACCAGATAAATGGCAGGCAATTCCAGTTTTATTTAAGCAAACTGAGAGCTAGAGCAGAAGGCAGCTTCACGTGCGTGACAAGCGTCCCTGGACTGGACCTGCTGTGGTGGGGAAGGAGAAGGGAAGAAAGAAGGTGTTCAGGGACTCCGGTATGTAAAGGACCCCTCCCTCCTCATTCCTTTCTCTTTCATCTTCTGAGCACTTACAAATTGCCAGGAACTAGGCTAGACCCTGTCAGGGATTCAAAAAAAGTAAGACGAAGTCCCTACTGGCAAGGAGACTGCAATCACTCTCTTCCTAAACAAACGTAAACTTGCCAAACGTAAGGACCCGGGCTGGCTCTCCCTTTCCTCCCTCTGGAAGAGCGACAGCCCTAAGAAGCAGTGCATCAACCAAAGTTCTGGAAATTCACCACGTTTTTGATACCCTGGCTTGACAGCACACTATTTGAGGGACCTGGGGATAAATTCCTTTTATAGGGAGAAGGGCCAGCCCCCAGGGTGGCATGCCAGGGGACAAGGATGTGGACTGTGATCCATACAGGCGTGGGACCAAAGCCTGGCCTTGCCATGTCCTAGCTGAATGACTCCGGGGCAGTGACCTAACCTTTGTGAGTCACTGTGTCCCCATGTGTAAAACGGAAAAGGAACCCCGACTCACCCAGATGTTGTGGATACTGGATGAGGTAAGGCACGGAAAGTCTTGAGTGGGTATGCAATACATTTCAACACCACGATGCTTCTATCTGACTTCTCTCTAAGTCCAGACTTTAGTGGGTTACCTTTAACATACGCGGGACTTTCTTATGCAACTGACTCATTTTCCTTCATCCCTAAACCTGTGAATTCTCCTCTCCTCCTGCTCTTGGCCAATGGCACCTTCACTCTCCCAGCCGCTCAGCTTACAGGCTCTTTCTCCCTCACCTCCTGCACCCAATTATTGGCCAAGGCCCCCCCCCCAGTTTACCTCCGCGGATTGTCCCCTTCTCTCTCCATTCCAACTTCCACCACCCAGTTCAAACCTCCATCATCTCTTCACCGGGAATTTCATCATAACCTCCTAATCGGATTTCCTCCTCAAAATTTCACCCTCCAATCCATCCTTCCCACGGCTGCCAGCATCACCTTCCTAAAAACCAGATCTGGTAATGCCATTCTCCTCCTCAAAAGCTTCTGAGAGCCGTCCATTCCCTAGAGAATAAATTAATTCCCCATCAAATCATTTCAGACCCTCCGTACGGATCCCCAGCTGTCTGTCAACCCCATCTCTGCTCATATCCCTCCAAGACCGCTACCTCCAGCCACACTGCACAGCTGCTGTTCTCCAGACACACCATGTGCTCTCGTACCTCTGAGCCTTTGCATATGCTAGTCCTTCAACCTGGAGTGTGCTTGTCCAGATTTTCCAATGTCACTCTTCCCACCTAATTTCAATGCTCATTTCTCCACACTCCTACATACATTGCTCATATTTCTGTTAAGAATATCTTTCCCTCTGCCACTAGGGTGTATATTCCTGGAGGGTAATGATTATATCTTACATTCACCTTGGAATCCCTCACCATATCTGGCATGTAGTGTGTGCTCCATATGTTTCCTAAACGAAGGAGTGGATGTTCTAGACGTGATAAAATACAGGCTATATTCTATGGTAAAATGACAATGATGGAATGTTTGGGGACCAAAGCACTGGGAGCAGGGGTAAAGGGTGGTTAGTTTATTTGCATAACTGCATTCTTTACTACCCTTGTATTTCCCGCTCCCTGCCTCCTACATCCATATGGTGACTATATTTTACAAAAAGCCCAAATCACATGATCTGAGGCACAGTCTTAGCAGGGAACAGACTATATAAAATCAGAACTGGCCCAGAAAATCCAGCCCATCTGGTAGGTTTCTTCTTTTTAATTAACATATAATTCACATAAGAAAAAAATTCACCTTTTTAAAGTATACATTCAGTAGTTTTTAGCATATTCATAGAGTTGTACAACCACCACCAGTATCTAATTTCAGAACATTTTCATCACCCTAAAAAGAAAACCTTGTACCCATTAGCAGTCACTCCCCACTCCCCCTCCCTTCTGGCCCTTGGCAACCATCAATCTATTTTCCATCTCTATAGATTTGCCTATTCTGGATGTTTCATGTAAATAGCCTTTGGTGACCGGCCTCTTTTACTCATAATTTTTTCAAGGTTCATCCACATTGTAGCATGTATCAGAACTTCATTGTGTTTTTTACAAATAACATTCCATTATATGGATGGACCGCATTTTGTTCATCCACTCATCTGCTGATGAACATTTGAGTTGTCTCCACCATTTGGCTATTGCGAATAATGCTGCAGCTGCTTTTAACACTGACCCATGAGGGTCGAGGCTGCGGTTATTGGAGCCTATAAGAAAGGCCTGGCCTTATTGGACTGCTGTCCGAGAGCAGCTTGGAAAGAAGGCTCTAGGGAGAAAGTCCCCAAAAGGAAGGGATGCGAGGAAGGCCCTGGGTGGCTGGTCTGTTTGGGGGACGTCATCTCTGGAGGGCAGACTGCCCAGGCAGAAAAGAGGAAGGACAGACCGGCCCCAGGCAGACTTACCTCCAGAAGTGATAGAAAAGCAGAGGGACATTCAGGCCCAGGGTGAGCCACTCCTGAGCGCACAGGAACATGATGCAGAAGAGGCTGTGGATGGAGTATTCTGGCAGCACCAGCTGAAGAGGGAGCAGAGACACAGGCCAGAGTTAAAGGGAGTAAAAGCCACTCCTGCCTCTACAACAGCTGACTTCTCCCCAGATACTGCCTCCATCACGCTGGTGACACAAAGGCGCTCCCTGCAGCAGCACAGACTCACTGCCCCCAACCGATCCATTTCTGCCCAGTTCTCCTCTCTGTGGTCTGGGAGTCATGCTTTATACTCAAGCTCAAACGGACACAGGCTCTGGCACCCTACTTACCAGAATACGGCACTTGCTTCTGGGGGTCACCCATGGATGACCACCGGGAAAACTAGAGGAGGCTGTCCAGCCCCTGAGATGTCTGACCTGACTCAGGACCCACGAGAAGAAATACTGGTGGGGTTTCCAGTGATTCTGTCATTCTTGTTTTTCTAGTCCCTCTGTATCTTCCTGCAGAAACTCACCAACCTAAGTGAGTATGTGCGTTTATTTCAAATACAGGAGGGTCGGGAAAAAATTGAGAAACAGCATTTTGTTTGCATGATGGTGAGTGGATCAAGAGGAACCCCAGAGAAAGAACACGTAGTCATAATAAAAGAGGGAAAGTGTGGCATCTGGAGGAATGGGAAAGAAACCAGCCCAGACCAAGAAGGGTCAGATGGTGGAAGGTGACCAGCAGGAAGGCTAAGCTCCCCATGCCATCTACCCACACAGGCATACGTGGGTAAAAAGAGCTTAAAATGACTGTGATGCCCTCCCAAGGCTGTTTACATCTTAACAGAAATCAAAGCTGTCATAGAAATCAAAATGATTGTAAAGGAAAAATTTGGTCCCTAGGCCAGTAGTAAGAAAATCTGAAGACTCAGACGCAAATGTCCCATCTTTCCAAGTTATATAGGAATATATATATATGTATGTGATGGGGGGTATAGCCTCTGTGTATTGCTTAGACCACCATGAATGCTTTGGTCCTCCGAGCAAAATCTTCCTAACCATCCTTCAAGGCCCATCTCAAATGCCACTTCCTAATGAAGGCTCTGCTCACCCTATCGCGCCTCACCCCAGCCCACCCCACCCTGCAACTCTGAGCCCCACAGCACACTTCCTACCCTCGTCTAGGGTACCTTCCATAACCTATCCATCGTGGAGTCATTATCCACCGCCCCCTCCCAGCACACGTGGATCTACTCCACTCTTCCATAAGCCATCTCGGCCAAGCTCTATTGTTTTCTCATGTCCATTTAGAAAGTGCTTTGCACAGTACCTGGCACTTAAGAGTGGTAACAAATATGCGATGAAATGAATCGAACTGACCAAGTGCAGATTGCAGCCTGGCTGGCTGGCGTTAGGGATGCAGCCTGTGGTCACAAACTGAGATTTCTCTGGGTGGGAAACACTGCCTCACGCTGTCGCATCTGGGTACAGAACACCATTCATCTCCCACTTTAGTCAGATGAGTTGTCTGCCCCAGATGACAGATACAGAGGGAGACACACATTAAAGATAAATACATGTAAGAAATGCATTTTGTAAGTAAGTGACATCTTCTTTAAAGTCTGATGAAGAATGAATTGCCTTGACCCCTGCCTCAGAATTCTCAGACAGTCACCCTGCATACAAGCGCCGTCATTCCAGAGACCTCCGTGGGTGAACTGGGAACAGCCAGCCCCTGTGAGCCTCAACCACCTGGCAAGGAAGGGGATGTGTCCCTATCATTTCTCCTCCCAGGATCTCAGAGCCATCCTTAGAAGCCCACCCACACCTGGTCAAGGCACCACCACACCTCCTCCCACTAAAGAGAAAGCCCCGTCCTCAGAGCTGGGCGTGCCAGTCCTGGAGGCGGTGGCTGTGACTTCTGCTATGCACATCTCTACATTTTTTAATCAGCAGTTTCGGCAACTTATGCCAAGGTAATTAACATGTTTAGAGACAGCCACTCTGGGCCTGAATCATCCACGATAACACCATCCCTGTCTCCGACTCCAGTGACAAATCTGACTGATTACAGCTTGGATTTCAGGTCCCACCATTAATCACCATGGCCTCTTCCCTCTTCGGGGCTTGATTTATCGTGGTGGCTGCAACCTTCTGAGCCGGGAGGATTCGTCACTGTCACCGTGCTGAGGAAAACTGCTTAATAGAGGCCAGCTGGTTCCAGAGGTCCCTAGCCTGTTGGGGGGTGGGAAAAAAGCTACAGTATTCATCCTGCTCTTCTGAGTGGCTTCTCCCAGTTGCCTCTTCCTATCATGGAACAGGATCCTTACAAGTGGGAGACGCTTCTCCACTTCATCCAGGGAGACGTTCAGGAGCGATGGTGCCCTGTGCGGACACACACGGGTTCCCTCCTCCTTCCCCAGCCTGTCCCCGTCGCGACGCTGTGGAAGATGTAGGGAACTTATCCCTCCCAGACCGAATGAAAATCAGCCAGCCCTCTGCACGGGGCTGCGCCGTGGGCATTGCTGCTGCCCTCCACACACTTCCACACCCTGCCTTGGGGAACCCAGGAAGACTGCACTGCTCAGAAACCCATTGCTGGGTGGGGCCCACGGGCTCTGAGCAGAAATGATGCAGAGAGAATGCTGGAGTTGTTACTCGCCAAGGCAAAGTGCTCCAGAGTCTCTCTCTCCGCTCTGATGTAAGAAAACGCATTTACGGTGGGGGCTACTCCATCATCCTGAAACTATAAGTGAAGAGAGAGGCCCCCCCAGCAACCGGCGATGGACTCAGTGTGAGTAAGAAAGACGCTTGTGTTGTTTTAAGCTACTGAGATTTGGGAGTTGTTTCTTATGACAGCATAATTTGACCGATCTTCTCGGATGCAGAATGAGTAATCAATGGGAAAGGCAAAATCGTGTTCATCCCTCTTCATCCTCCCCCGACCATCCATCTAGTGTTTTCTTTCACCAGCACTGAACAAGCTTATTTAGGACCAAATGACCGCCAGGCGGGCATGACGCTTATTCATGTGTGTGGGCAGCTGGACTGGATGTCCCCTCCCAACCCTGAGCTTATCTAAGTGTTAAAGACGCCCCTGCATCTGCCAGGCAAACTACAGACACGCTGAGCAAAGCTCTGACCATACCCCCAGCAGCCTGAGTCATCCGTCAGCACTGGGAGACTGTTTTTTCATAAGAAAGGCCGTCAAATGATGCCAATCTCAATCTTTCATACAACAAACAGAGGAACTGTTTCACGCAGGCCACAGTCTGTTGAATTCTCATGTCTTATTATGCCCTGCTTTATAGAGTTGTAAATACTAAATAAGTGGCCTCAGCTTAGGGACTGTGGGATTGCTGAGAGACTGGAATTCATTCCAACCAGGGGAGCTCACGGAAGGTTTTGTGATCCAGCGAACCAAGGAAGGTTGGAAAGGTTGAGTAAAACTTAATCATGAAAGGAAGCCAGGGGTCAGCATTACAGGGAGAAGAACCATGAGACTAAAGCAGAGAGATGGCAGGCACTGCCTGATGTGGGTTCTGCACGTCCCCACCTGACAGGGCCACTTATTCACCACTTAATGGCATTAAAGCCAGGCCTGACATGAACTGAGGGCTGGGTAAATGTCAGTTTTATTCCCCTCCTGCAAGAACCCACTTTCTCATCTCCTGGTGCTGGAGCATTTGGGTGTCACCACCATAAACTGAAGGGCTGAGACCTGTCATAACAGTATGATGACAACAGCCCCTCCCCTCCCCTATCCCCTTTCTCTGATGCGTGCCAGAGGTGAAACGTCAGGTGCAGTTCTTGGAGAACACTAGGTAGGCTCATACGCTTATCAGTAAAGACCTCAAAAATGTCACACACTCCCCAGCTTCTTCCATCACTTCCTAGAGGATGCATTTGGCCTCTGGTGAGGACCACCTGTCCTGACTTCCTGCCCAGATTCTAGTCGTCAATTTCCATTTCCTGGCAGACATTTCCATCCAGATATTCCACAACCACTGCATGCTGAAAACTCGCGTTCCTTCCAGTACCTGCAAACTTTATCTCCTAAATTTCCAATTTCTGCTGACAAGAGCCATCTCTGACTCCTCTGTCTCATCCATTTCCACTTCGGTGTGTTTCCAAACCTTGCCATTTCTTCTTCACAGCCACTTGCATCTGTTCTTTCCTTTTTATTTCTACTGCCGCCTACTGGTCTGGGCCCCTGCACCTCCTCCCAAGGCTGGTGCAAGAACTTTCTGGCAGGTTTCTGTCCCTGCACACATGCTCCTTCCATCCAACAGAGCAGCTGCCTCCTCTCCCTTGTATATATGCCACACTCAGTCCAGCTCTAAGCCTTCATCCACAACTTTGCCATTCCAGGAATTTTATTTTATTTTGTGTTCAAAAGATCTTATTTCTATTATTATGCATCTTTTCATTCATTCATTCATGTATCCATTCATTTGCTGCTTTAGCTCACAAATGATTTGCAGCTGACCGCTAACCTTTCCCTATTATGGGGGAATAACGTGGTGATGGAACAACTTCTACCTTACTTCACAGCTGCAGTGGAGAGGGGCATCGGAGGGCAGGAACAGGAAATAGGGAGAGGACACTTGGAGTTGGAGCGAAGGAATGAAGCTCCCTGGGGAAGAAAGGGGATCCTCTAAGACTGGGAAGAGGGAAGGTGGCAAAGATGGAGAGGTGATGGCAAATGTCCCTAGTGCTGGAGATCTGCTCGCAGCTCCCACCATCCATCCCAGAGGGACAGGATTTCTGAAGGGCTGGTATAAGCCTGCCAGGGACCAAACACTAAGAGTCAAGCCCCGGAAGCCATGGGGTAGGTCCCAGGGCTGAGGGTAGCTTGAAGGGAGAGGCAGCTTGAGACCCAGTCTTCACCCATCTCTGAATGGACCGTCAACTCAGGCAACAAGCTTTTCTACTGTGATCACCTTGGGCTAAAAATATTAGCCTAATATCTCAAAGTGTTATATAAATTCATACCAGGTACATAATGATCAATCTATGCTAACCACGCTGAGCCTTCTTTTCCTCAACTGTAAATGCCAACATTTACAAACTACCAGCAAGGATGCTATAAGGGATACAGGATGTCCTATGAATGACAGTGCCCTCAAAGGTGGCGAAGCACCAAGCAAAGGAAGACGGCGCCATGGGGATGAACAGGATCATTATTATTGCTAACCATCGCGTTCCGGCGCATCGCCATTCTCAGGTGGGTAACTTGTTGCTCTTCCTCTGAAAGTCAGTGAAATGGCCCAGAACCAAATTTGGTTTCCCAATTCTCCACCCAGTCTTTTCTGACCCCGGTCTGATTAAACTGAGCTTCCAGCTTCCCCGAGTGGGAGGAGAAAACGAAGCCTGTTTAACAGCCTGCCTCTCAAACCATAAAACCCCAGTCCTTGCCTGTTTTCAACAACAGTAATCCTGTTCCCTGTGTGTCTGTCCTAAGGTTTATCTGTCCCGGTAGCTGACAAGTGTGAAGAAGGAGGAAAGGATGATGTCTCTTTCATCTGACTCCCCAGCCCATACTAAACTGGCCCTCAAACAGAGGACCCTCTCCGGGCTGAGCAAGGTGGAGGGAATTTTCTCATAAATGTCCGACGTGGAGATCCGTTCTCCATTTGTCCCCAAATGAACAATCGTGCACATGATTCACAGTGGGGGGAGGGGCAGTGGAAAGGAAGGAAAGGATGGCATGCTTGGGGACTGGGGATTTTGCTGAACTAGAAGATGATGAGAAAAGCATCCCAAGCATCATCAGGAAAGCTTATTCTCTGTCCTTTGCTGGAAGGAGGCCATTTTCTCTTTGCTCTGGGCAAAGGCAGCCGAGCTCAGGCCTGTCTCCCCCAGGGGCGTGCTTTCCCTGCATGCTCGGATCCCCTCCTGCCGGGGACTGGCACCCCATCTCAGATGGCACGATTAAGCAGGAACACCCCAAACCCTAGGACCTGGGGTTGGGCTGCCTGAGCATTGCCTATTTCACAGCAGTGCTGGCGTGTTAAACCATTTGACCTCCTGGATCTTGCGCTAATGTTTATATCAAACACTTTGAAGGGGTGAGCAGATGGCTCTGGTACACAAGGAACTTCTCACAGAATCACCTAGTCTAGAATTGTAATTTAAAATGTCACCATAAAATTAATCTGACGCATGCCTGTTGAACGTACACCAGGAACCGTGGACATGGCCCTGAGCCCCCCGTTGCCAGCAACTCTCATCAACACCTGGGCCAAGTACTGCTTTGCTGCCCTTGTCGTGATCAGGATCAGACCCCCGCGGCTGGTCCCAGGGTACGGGGCCAGGCCTCAAGGGCAACCAGTCACAGATCATTTTCTCCATGGGCCTCTTCCTGTGCACCAAGAACATGGGGAAAATAGGGGGACATGGCAAGAGAAGTGGTGCCCTCCCCGGGTGGCCCAGGACCTGAAGACACAGAACTTTCCTTCCGGCCTGGGGAGGGCATCTCGGCAGCAAGGGCGCAGAGGTGGGTGGCGGGGGACCACAGAGCGCTGTTTCCACAGGGGCTTCCTCTCCAGGCTTCCCACCTTCCAACCCAGGGCCCTCTGGCTTCCTCCCACTCTCTCCTTCGCCCACCCTCCCGGAGCACGTTTAATCCACACTGGGGAAGTTTCTGCTGCTTTTGTGGCACCCACATGGACTCAGTTCTACCTCTGCGTGGGAGAAGGAAGCTCAGAGAGGAAAACACCCAGGGAGGGAAGATGGGGGGCAAAACTCACCCCCTGCTGCCCTTGGCTCCTGGCTACCCAGCAAGTGAATGGCCCAGTTCACAGCTCAGCCGAGAGGCCCGTGCTGGGACCTGACTGTGCCCTGACAAACCTGGACTGCCTGATCCCACGGGCTCCAGACACTCGCCCCGCCACCGTGGACCGCTCTGGCTACCCTCATCCCTGCTCTGAGCCCTCTGAGCCACCTGATCCTCCCTGTCCTGACTGCTCCTCGGGGACCAGCTTCCAGCTGACTGATGCCCATCAGCTCCGGCACCCCTAGTCCCACTGCTGTCTCCTGTGGGCCCCCACCACCAGCTGTGCCATGTACCGGGGATGCCGGCCAATAGGGGAAATCCTTCCACTGTGATCCAGGAGGAAACGTGTGCATGCACAACACCACGAGGAAGAAGATTCCCCCCATCAGAATTCACAGGGGTCTCAGCTTCGTTTCTGGAGAAGGGAACCGGGAAAAGAGGTGACAGATGCGCTTAGCTCACCACTCTACTGTCCTGACACTTCCACTCTGCCTCCTCCTCCAGCCCATTTCTTTGTTTCCCCATCATCTAGGCAGTGGTTCTCAACTGTATGGTACTTCTTTTTTTTTCTTTTTGAGGAAGATTAGCCCTGAGCTAACGACTGCCAATCCTCCTCTTTTTGCTGAGGAAGACTGGCCCTGAGCTAACATCTGTGCCCATCTTCCTCTACTTTATATGTAGGACGCCTACCACAGTGTGGGGACATTCTACCCAATTGCATCCTGGAGCCATTCTCCCAAGAAGGGGTTCCCATACTCAACCAAAGGTTAGAGTTTGGTATTTTCCTTGAACTGGAGTCCCAATTGGGACTTTTCCCGCAGTTCAGAGAGTGGTCAGGTGCCAGAGGAAGGGATCCTAATCCAGCCTTAGGAAAAGAAACCTCTCACGGGAGTCTTGGAGATTGGCAGCCGTCCTAATGACTTAAGTGGCCGACCCGTGCCCACGTAAAATTTGTCTATTAGAGATGGAGTCAGGAAGGAATGGATTAATTCATTTTCCATCACCCTCAGGCTTAAGGTACTGATTCTCTTCAGGCTGAATGCACAATTTGCCCCAGAGAGTAGCCATGGGCAGCAAACATGGATTCATACAGCTGTCCGAGAAGGTTCCCGATGGAGCAGTGAATTTAGATCCATCCTTGAAAAAGAGAAAGGCACAAGGAAGACTAGAACTTCAGCTCACAAGCTGGTGAAGCAAGTGGGCTCAGCAAGCCAAGGAGTCAAAAGAAAGACTTCCTGGACTCAAGGTCTGGAAGTAGCGCTCCTCTATTCAAATAGCGTGGGGACAGGGCCTATGGGCAGTGAAGAGCTGCAGCATGGCGACAGGACCCATGGCCAGGACTTAACAGGTCTTAGTCTTATAATATTGCATAAGGAAGCATTCCCAGGAAGACATTTTAAAGCATACTCAAGCAAAGTAGATATAACTTCTTTATAAAAAGAAAATCAGCTCAAGCATTCCAACCTTTACAATCTTAACACATAGACCTTTATATTTCACCAATTCAATTATAACCTGAGTCAGGGTTTAAACTTAGTTACCATTTTCTTGTGTTTCTTTTTTAATTTGGCTTTTTTTCATAGATACCAATAAAAATTATGATGAGAGCTCTCACAATTTTTTTTCCCCAATTTAGAAGTTTTCCGAATTTAAATGATCCATCGTCTGGCCGATTTGACGAGTAGGATCTTAACAGCGACTTAACCAAAGCTTAACCAAGGACAAAGAGGCGTCCCCAAAAGAGATCCAGAAAATTCACTCCCAAAAATAGCCTAAGAAAGTAAAGGCAAGCAACAAAGGTTGAGACGACAAAGGCCCCTTATGAAAGCAGTTGGGACCTCTTATGACAAACTCCCTGAGAGCTTAAACAGCCGAACAAAGAGAGCCAAGCTCTCAAGACAAACTTTCCCAGAGCCCCAGTCTATGTGACTGGCCGCCAAGATGCGTGCCGGTACATGCATCCTCCAATGGCGGAGACCAGAAAGGTCACAAAGCCAAGCTCTCAAGACATACAACAAAACAAAAAGCCCAGACAACAGGCTTATAGAGATGCCTGTGTCTTATGACAAACAAAAAGACAGAGACAAGGAAAAGTCTATCTCTGGGAGGAAAAGGATCTACAACCAGTGAGTACTCAAATCCTAGAGTTGCTGAATCCAAGAAGCTAGCCTCACCAACATTTTCTCCTGCTAATCTAAATTTAGAAGAGCAAAAAACTCACCACTCTTGCTTCCACTGGAGCCTGCAGGCAGAGATCCGGGAGACTGACGTGGTAAGAACTCTTACCTCTTGCCGGCTCTCGTCAGGGGTCTGGGATCTCTCGGCCGCAGCAGTCCAGGAGCAAGCAGTGTGCAGCCAGGGAAATTGATCCTGCCGACTATGCCAAAACTGTAGGGGAGGAGGACATTTCCTCTCCCCAAATGGGGGTTCATCTGGCCGGAGAACGAATTAAATTCACATGAGACAGAATAGCAAGAGAAAATTAAACAAAGCTTTATGGCCCGGGGCATTTCTTCCTGAAGGAAGAAAGGGCACCGAAGAAGTGGGGTACACATAGTGGTTATATACCCCCAAACAGGGTGTTTCACATGTGATTGAAATGTCCCTCCCACAATAGTCACAAGATTGCCCTGTCGCACAGCGCTTGATGGACACAGCAGATAGTGGTCTGCTATCTCGGTGGGCGTAGCAGGAGGCAAGTCTGGAGCTGGGCGGCCACAGGTGAGCGCAGCAATCAGTTCCTAGCCTAAGGAAAGATGCTTAATCCTTAAGAAATGTCAGCGTTGGGAGGGGGAGGGAAGTTAATTACAGGAGGTTACCAGACTAGCACAATAAAATGCAGATTTTAAGTCCTTGCCTTTGGTATTGATTAAGAGTTTTTAGAGAGAAGGTCATCTCCTTTCTTCTTCCTGGTACAGAGAGGGAGGCACCTTTTATAGACAGAGATTTACCTTACAAATGTAAATGTGTCCTAAGGAAGGGCAAGTTCCATTCCTCAGAGCCTCCTTCCCTGTCCCAGTTTATCAAAAGCAATCAGCCTCAAATAATCCTGATGCCAAAGAGACATATCTTAGGGTGGCCATTTCCAGGTCCCCACAACAGCATGGCATGCCAGCGGTGCCATGTCCACACCCGGGATCTGAACCAGCGAATCCCGGGCTGCCAAAGCAGAACGTGCGAACTTAACTGCTGTGCCACCGGGCCGGCCCCTGTATGGTACTTCTGAATCACCTGGAGGTTTTGCTAAAACACAGATGGCTGGGCCCCACCCCCAGAGTTTCACATTCTGTAGGTCTGGGTGGGGCCCAAGATTCTGCTTTTCTAACCACTTCCCAGGTGAACCACTGAGAACCTTCTCCTCAAAGTGTGGTCCCAGGACCAGCATCCCCAGCAGCAGCAGCAGCAGCGCCTGGGAGGTTCTTAGAAATGCAGAATTTTGGCTCCACCCCAGACCTTCTGAATGAGAACTCGCATTTTAACAAGACCCTCAGGTGATTCACATGCACATTAAAGTTGGAGGAGTGGCTTCGGAGCAAGGATTCCCAATAGGCTTCTCCAGCCACCTCATCAGAATTGCCTGGGGCAGCTGTAAAAATGCAGACTTCTGGGTTCCACCCCAGTCGCTGGGCCAGGAACCTGCATTTTCTTGAAGCATCCCAGAGGACTGTGTCAAACATTTGAACTGAGATTCACAGGGGTTTGAACACATGGGGCAGAGGCTTCGTTTTTGAAGACCCTGGATCCCAGTCCTCACCCCCATCCCCCAGCAGGGCCGTGACCGTCCTGCACTCACAGAGCATCGCTTGCCAACTACGGCTCACGGACTCGTCTGGGCAGGCAGCGCCTGTAGATAAGAGCAGCAGTGTCCGGCTCCCGGCTCTCCCAGCCACCGCCACGTGGGAGAACACCCCTGAGGCTCCCTTGTCCCCATGGCCAGTCTCTCATCTTGGAGGGCTGGCCTTGGCATCTTTCAGGGATGGAGCTCAGCTCTCCAGCATCCTTCCACCACACAAGTCCATAGTCTCCAGGTCCCGCCATCTTCTGCCTGTGCCCGGCAGGCCACCCCTGCACCTCCAGCTGTCTCTGGCCCTCCTGGTGACACTTTCTATCCCTGGGAGGTGACCGGTTCCTTTTAGAACCAAACCTTTGGGTTCCGGCCCTGCCCTGCCCACACCTCCCCGCCTGCCTTTTATAATTGTTTTCATGCAGCTTCAAGACACACTTGAATCTCAAAAGCCTCTCTCACTTGTTTCCTCAAACACTTGTTAAATTACTGAACTGCCTCAGAACCCACTCAGGGAGGATGTGGGGATGAGAGCGCTCTCTCAAGTAATGCCATATTTTCAAAGGGACAGAATTCTCCTACACCTTGCTGGCAATTCAGAGACATCTTAACTTAACACTTGTAGCTACCCACTCCTTTTCTTCCTTCTTCAATCCGGGGATGGTGGGAGTAGGAATCGTGTTCAGAATATAGGGAGTGATTAAGCCCAAGTTCAGACTGTTTGAGAGGAGAGACACTAGTAGAAAGAAATGTTCTAGAATGAGGAAGGCAGAGGGGTAAGGGTTTAACAAGACTTCTAGTGCTGAAGAGCCCCACTTATGCACTCATTCAGCAAATATTTATTATAAACACTTACTAGAGAGTGAATGCAAAGCAGTGTAGCTAAGGCAGACTCCCATGGAAGTGGTCACTTGTACCGCAGATTCGACAGCACAACAAAAATGGGACACAAGGTACCGACAGAGCCAGCATTTGGCACAGGAAGAAAGGAGAGAAGAAACCATTCATTCTGCATGAGGAAAGGAAGGAGGGCTCCTCGGAGGAGGAGAACTGCCTCTGAGTTGAGGCTTAGACAATGAGCTGTATTGGGGAAGGCAGAATATTAAGGCAAAGGGCATCCTCAAAGGATGCTCAGCATCATTCTTCATTGATGTGCTTGAGACGGCCATGTTTTTCTTTATGTCCTAGAAAGCCGTCACTTCCAAATCTGCCACAGAAATGACATTGAGACCTGAAATCCTTCACTCCAGCCTCCCTTCCAACCTGCCCGACTTCCAGGGAACAGTCACCATTTCACCTGACCAGGGAAGACCACAGTGACAATACGAGTCATCTTCTGCCTTCATTTTTGTCCACGGCCTGAGCAGAAAGCTTTGCACATGGTGGATGACAATTAGTTTCAACGCTGGACTCACCTTCGTCAAGTTCACCAGTGAATTTCCACACAGCTGCCAGCGCTGCTCTCCCCTCTCGGGTCTGTCCCACCCATACTGCCCTCCCAGCCCAGAGGGAAGGGAAGGAACCCCAACTCTCATTGCGGGAAGAGGGTTCCAAGCCCCAGGTCCGCCCTTCCTAATTCACTGCCCTCCTAGAGCGCTGTTTTCCCAGCGAAGCTTCTGTTGACACATCTTTTATGTAACAGGAACCTGCTGTTTCCAGGGGACGGAGTTTATCTCCTTGCACCACAGATTGCTCCTTAATAGAGCGAGCCTAGGAGCAGCCGGGGTCTTGAGCAGCACCGTTGGAATCCAAAGGACAGCCTTTTCCAGGATAAAAACAGATGATTATCCTACTTAACAGCTATTAAGCAGTGTTAATTACCTATTACCTTCAGCAGGTTGGAGAAATATTTCTCAAAACAAGCAAAAGAGGGTGAACTGAATGAGGGAGCAAATATTGGCACTGGGGACTTCATGGCAAACTGTCATCATCACATCAATTAATATTTGCTGACTGTCCACTGGCGCACGTACAGGGAAGTGGACGGTCTGCTAAACAGCACGATGCGGAGCCCGAGGAACAAAGATGAGACAAACGAGCAGGCCCCACCCCCGGACCGCCCAGATAGGCAGTCTGAACAGGCGCGCATGCAAATGTGTCCGTCCAAAGTCTGCTGGACCGTGCCGAGCTCTGCCAGGAGTTTGGTTGAGCAAATTAACATTTTAAAGAAAAGACAAAATAATACTGTAACTTTTGCACCCAGTAAGGGCTTAAGCGTCAGTGTCTTAGTGAAAATGGTGTTAGATGAAGGAACAAGAGACTTGGGCTCTAGACTTGCCCAGGAAGAAGCTACAGAACCCCAGCCATTTAATTTCAGTGGGCTCAGTTTCTTCATCTATAAAATGGGAATAATAATAGTATCTACTTCATAGGACAGCCATGAGTATTAAATGAGTTAATATGTACGAAGCTCTTCACATAGCATCTGGCTCACAGTAACACCCCATAAATACCACCATTATCTGTAACGGGAGGCACACGACCCACACACCCCCTATGGTTCTTTTCAGCTCAAATATTCCATGTGCTTCGTACAAAGCAGCAATTAACCTCTCTTGAAAACCGAATGAACATATCTTCCCTTTCCCTCTCCAATCTACGTCCAGTGCTTGCAGATTTTTTTAATTCTCTTCCTCCACTTATCTCTATCCCCAGAAACGCCACGTGTTCTGGAGAAGCTGATCATTTTGTGTGTCAACAATAACTATGCCTAAGTAATAAAGCTCCCCATGCTCGTGAGCCACTGCTGTGCATGGTGTGTGTTTACGCCATCGGTTTGCCTGTGTGTCTTCGTGGATCTCTCTCCATACAATTGTTCTATCAGCACAGTGCTGGGTACATAGTGAGTGCTCAGCAAACCCACCATTTATTCATTCAACGAACATGAGCTGAGAGTCTACTATGAGGTGTCAAATGCTGTGAGAGGCACTGGAGGGGCCAGGACGAACTGGATGAGCACCGTCACGATGCTCCAGGCATCCCCAGGCTGGCAGCAGACCAATAGCTGGACCAATAGCTGGACAACAGAATGTGCTGCAGAAGGCACTTGTGTAATGGTAAGCAAAGGGCCAAGAGAACAGCCTAGACTGCAGCCAGCAGGAAAACCAGAGGCAAGCACGCAGCCTACAGGCAGCCATGGGGAAAAGGCTCCTGCTGCAGAAACACAGAAACAGCCTGGGCCAGGCCCAGCCTCCATCACCTCTCATGGGAACCACGGCAGCCTCCTCTAGCCAGACTCCCCTCCCCCACCCCACTCCCAATCTAGTTTTCACTCAGTAGCCAAAGAGATCGTTTTGAAATATAAATTAGATTATGTCACTTCTCTGCTCAACCTTCCAATGTCTTCCCATTGCTCCTAAAATAAAACCCAAACTCCTTACAATGACCCCTAAGGCCCTATGTGATCTGGACTCTGTGCCCTTCTGACCCCACACCCCACCATTGCTCCCTTGCTCATTCCATTCCAGCCATTACTCATCCCTTTGTTGTTCTGCAAACTCAGCCTGTGTGTTCCCACCCCAGGGCCTTAGCATGTGCTGCTGCCACTAACTGGAGAGTCCTTCCCCACTTTCTCATGGCTGGCTCCTCCTCATCATTCAAGAATCCACTCCATTCAAGACCACCTCCTTGGATCAGCCTTCCCTCTCCATGCAATATTGTCTCCCTCTTTATTCCTTTAATTTTTTCATGGCACTTATCATTATCTGGAAATATATCAATTATGCATTTGTTTATTGGCTGTTTCCCACACTAGAATGTTCCATGAGGGCAGCCTGTCTTGTTCACAATTTTATCCTCAGTGCCTAGATTAGTGGCTGGCACACAGTTCAATTCTTTGTTGAGTGAATAAATAACCTGGTCCTTTGTTCACTCCTCCATACAAGCATAGCTATCACCATCATCGAGATAATTTCTGAGTACGAAAAACCACAACAGCCACATCAGTAGACTAAAAAACGGTGCACCAAACACTAATTTAGCAAGCCTCAGGTTCAGTGGATCTGGTGTCAGTATCCGCTTGTCCCACATCCCTAGACTTTAGCCCCAGCCATGGCTGGCCCTTTACAGATGTGCGCAACTGGTCATGAGGAGTTTGAGGAGAGAAGAATCAGTGCGAATTCAAACTCAGCTCAGCTCTCCGAGCTCCGAGCACCCAAGGCACAGGGTTCAATACGGCAGGGAGCCCAGCAAGGAGGAGGATGCAAAGACCTTACAATAGGCCAGAGACAGAAGCTGAACACCTAAGTGACTATAAATCCCAGGCAGAATATGGGGAGAAACAAGATAGAAATCGAAGCCAGGAGGTTCAAAGGAGGAAGAGAGAACATTAGCCAACACTGGCCCTCGCTAGCATATGCAGTGCTATGGACTGAACGTTGATGTCCCCCCATATTCACATGTTGAAACCTAATCCCCTGTGTGATGGTGTTTGGAGGGGCCTTTGGGAGGTGAGTAGGTCATGAGAGTGGAGCCCTCATGATGGGATTAGTGCCCGCAGGAGAAGAGACATGAGAGAGATGATGTCTCCCCACCGTGTGAGGATACAGAAGAAGGTGGCCATCTGCAAACCAGGAAGAGACCCCTCTCTAGAACTCTGCCACCCCGACCTCAGGCTTCCCAGCCTCCAGAACAGTGAGAAATAAATGTCTGTTGCTTATAAGCCACTCCGTCTATGGTACTTTCCCTGGAGCAGCCTGAGTAGACTAAGATACACACATACACACACACACAGTGCCTCGGGGAGCCTCGTCTTGCTTCTCCCTACTGTGAGGGCACAGGTCTGAAGGACCACAATGGGCTGGCCAACATCACGAGAAAGGGATGAAAGGCCACCTGTCCCCAGCTATTGCCCAGAACCCTCTCCTGCTTATAAGGTCCCCAATCCAGGCCCCTAGCAGGGGCTCCCATCACTCCTGTGGCAGAAGTAGGAGCCCCAAGGGAGCCCATCTAGGAGCTGCAGTGGGTCACTGCAAGAACAAAACACTTCCTCTCCTTTCTCATCTCCACTTCTGGGGAACCAAGAAATAGCAGAGACAGGCAGGAGAGGATGGGAAGACAGATCCTACTTGGGGTCCTTACTTCTCACCTTGTGACTCCCTCCCCATTCCCTTCTAGGCTGCTCAAAACTTCATTCCTCAGTTCTCAGCCTGCTTTTCAAACCTCCAGAGTTCTCACAATATACCCCATTCTTTCCCCAAATCTCCATCCCTTCTGCTAATCCCAGGAGTTGTGTCCTCTACGCATTTCTCCCAGCCCCCAACCACCCCACTCCTGGAGCTACTGACACAGACGCGTCCCTGGAGAAGCTAAGGCTACAGTGGGGACAGATGGCTTCTGTGACTCCCAAACAAAATTCAGGACATGTATCCATCGTATTCATTCACCATTCACCATATACCAGGTCTATGTGCTGTGAGGGGTATACAATTGGGACTAAGACACCATTCCCTGTCTGCACGAAGCTTATGTCCTAGTGTGGAAAACACACATTACTATGAAGGAGAAGAAGGTGACACTATGGGAGGGAAAGCTGATGGTCAGAGGTCTGGGGGTCTGGGAAGGCTGCCCTGAAGAAGAAGAGTCAAAGCTGAAGGAGAAGAGTAATCCTCTGGCTTCACCCTTTCTTTACTGTGGTCCAGGCAAGAGACCATGGTGGCTGGGATAGGACAGGGGCAGAGGGATGGAGCCACATTGGTGGATTTGAAAAATACTTAGACGGCTCTATCTGTAGAACTTAGTGACTGATCAGATGAAAGATGAGTGTGAGGGAGAGGAGTCAAGGATCACTCTCAGAAATCTTGAACAGCTGGGTGATGGATTTATTGAGATAAGTAGCATTGGAAGAGGAAACATTCTGGGAAGGGGAGAGATATTAGCCTAATGTTGGCTAGTGTTTAAGGTGTCTGTAGGACCCCCAAGGCAGTTGGGTGTAGAGGACCGGTCCACAGAAGAAAGATTTAGAGGTGGTGGGAACATTGATGGTAAACGATATTCAAATTGCCTGGTGGGAGAGAGCAGAGTGAGACGAAATCAAGAACAAAGTCCAGGATTAAGTCCTTGGGTTCACCAACATGCAAGGAATGAGCAGAGGAAGAAGAGCAGACCAAGAAGGCTAAGAAAGAGCCACCAGAGGGCACGGTGTCGGGAAAGCCAGAGGAACTCTGTTGTTAAAGATGGATGGAGAAATGGGCAGCCAAATGCTGCTGAGGAAGACGAACACCACAGGAAGGAAAAAATGCCCATTGGCTTCAGGGGCACAGAAGTCACTGCCACTTCATACCCTGTTTAGAGAAGACTGACCATGAAGAGGAGGCTGGTGAGGGGAAACAGCTAGAGAGGCACATGGGAACATGGACTTCTTCTGTTTGTTTTCAAGAAGGCCCATGAGATAAACACAACTTTACACGGAAGGAGGAGGGTCCCACAGTAATCATGACCCCATCTCTCAGCACACAAGGGGACATGAATCTCTGGATTGCCTAAAGACAACACCAGGTGGAAAATCAGTTTGTATTTCAATAAACTTTCAGGTGAATTTTCGGAATGCAAACGATCCACTTATAAGTTGGGGACAGTCTGTGCTTCTGTAGCCCTGCAGCTCCCTGGGACAGTGCTGTCAGGTGCCCTAGAGTAGGCATTTAATGACAACTTAATCAATGAGTGGATGAATGGAATGACCCTGAGGTCTGATTAATCACTTGTCCCTGGAATTTCAATGGTGGCCAGCTCATTCGCTCCATCCACTCACTCAACAGACGGCATCAGGGCCTCACATGTGCCACAGACCTGGGCGACCCCGGCACACGGAGTGCGTGAGAGGTGCAGGCAACAGAGCACGACGGAACACGTCAGAACACGTCCTTCCTCCTGGGAAGTGCAGAACAAGCAGCTCTCCTCACTGCCTGCAAAGTGAGGGTCCCGGGTGTGTGTTCACCCCCCTCACAGAGAGCACAGGAGACAGCCCCGTGCACGTCTGCTCTCCACTCCCCAGTATCTTTCACACTGTCCCTGGGGCCACGCAAGAAGTTGGTCTCAACAAGGTGATTCTCAGTGAGTTTAAGGAGTGGTTCATAGAAAAGTACACATTTTTGTGCAACTGTCCTGACAGAGAACTCTGCAAGTTAAGTTAAGACTGAAAGACAGGGCGTACTGGTGCCATCCTGTCTGGGACTCCCAAGCTGGCTTCTGGAGCCGGCTTTAATTCAGGGAGCCTAGGCCCTGGAGAGGCTGCTTAGAAGATAGATAACATTAACACTGTGTGTTGCAGAGCAATTACAAATTACATTGAAACAGGAGGAATCAAAGTACTGAAACAGATTTCCTACTGAGTAGAAAATAGTGTATGCTTTCCTCGTTCCTTCTAATAAAGCCAGGCTATGTGCATATATGTAGGTTGATAATAATAATAATAGCTAATATCTATGCAGCCCCAACCACTACCTTAAGTGCTTCAGCTGCATTATCTCATTTATTCCTTGCACCCACCTCTGAAGTAGGTGCTTTTCTAATGCTCTTTTTACAGAGTAGGAAAGAAGCTCAGAGAAGTCAAAGTAACTTGCCCAAGGTCATGTAGCCTGTTAGTGACTCAACCAGGGCTGTTGAGTGTGGACTTACAGAAACAAAACCCTGGATGTGCACACGTCACGTACACGTGGGCACGGCACACTGAACAGAGCCAAGGAGAGCTGTGAGGTCCAGGATACTGCTTGGAACTGTGCAAAGACTCAGCTGTGACATCAAAACCACACCTACTTCTCACAGTTACATGTTTGTTCCTCTTTTCGGCTTTTCAATAAAACCGGAGACATGTGCTGGCAGCCAGAGGTGCAGTGATCACGGTTAAATAAACTATCGGGCTGCGGAGGAAGGTCTCGCGGGCAGTGTGTTTGCCGCCTGGTTAACACACTGCTGAAGACGATATTTCTGTGAAGATCCGGTATTCAATACGGGTCTAGTCAAGAAAGGAGTATGTGACAACAATGATGCTCAGAATGCTGGGGGTTTTTGAAGGAGTTTTAGGAGATTTAGCTAATTAATTAAGATTATTTAATGTTAATCTTTCTGCTCAAAAGCCATACAGCAGCTGGAAAATCTGAGAAGTTTGGAAACTTGAGATAAAGCTCTCCGGAGTTTTCAAGGTGGTTGCCAGAGCAACCTCAGGAACCAGATTCTGGAAGAGCTGAAGCATTCTATTTTAAAAACACTCAGTTGATCATCAGAAAGCCAGAAATGAAACAACCAACTAATAAGGTACACATCAGAAATTCTTATAAAGATGAGCATTTTCTCAAAACTGGAAATAATTCAGTGTATGAGGAATATTTTGACCCTGGAAGCAAACAGATTTCAAAGTGACTCCCCAGAGGTCTGATTATCACCTGCATTTTGCACAAAATATCGAAATTAAAAGCTCCTCTTTCCAATTGAATTTCCCCTCAACTTCTGGCTACATTACAAACTCCTTTTGCCCTTCAAGTCACACCTCTTCAGAGAAGTCTCCCACGCATGCATTCATTCCTGCATTCATACATTCATTCATTCTCCAAACACTTCATCATAGTAATTTATCATGTTACTGTGACCAACATCTGCCAGGTGATGCAAGGCGAGACAACTTAATGACACGGTCCTGCCTTTAGGAAGAGTACAATCCAGAAGGAGAGGTCAGGCAGATACATAAATACAACGCCAGCAGCATGAGATCCCATTACACGATGGGAGGGTCCCAAAAGTCACTGGTTCCCAAAACCGTTGCACATCAGAATCTTTTGGTAAATCTTTATAGAAATGCAGATTTCTAAGCGCCACTACAGAATTTCCAGAGGGTGGCGCCCGGGGATCTGTATTTTAAATGCTGTGCATCTAACTCTAATGAGCGCATCCAGGTTTGAAAACAGCTGCTCTAGGTGACAGGAAGGACTTACCCACGGCTGAAATGACAGTTAAAGATCCCAGGGAAGTGGGTGGGCTCTAGGCGAGCCTTTAGAGTCTAGGGAAGACACGGCACCCAAATGGAGGGCGTGTTACTAGATGGCCTGGGTTCAAGCTAGGGAGAAGGCGACAACAGCCCAGGACCCCCTGAAGGTCAGGAGAAAGAGTTGGGACTTGATGCAACATCAATGAGGAACCATCCAAGACCTAAGCACCGGAGTGACACACACAGTGGCGTCAGCAGAAACAATTTAGCAGATTTGTGATGGACAGATCGGCAAAGGTTGGCATCTGGTTTTAGAAAAACCAATCAGGAAACCTCTGGTTCTTGAGGGCAAAGAGATACAAACCTAAGTTGGTTGCAGGAGGAATGAAGAGGAAGAGATGAAGAAATATTATTTCACATTTTTATATGCTGCTTTATTTCAAAACAGATTGTAGGTGGCCCACAAGTGTGTTGTTAATTAACCATGACATTTTTGTCTCTGTACAGCTATATTTAGTAATACCTGGGATCATGCTTAATTTATTTGTGTTTTTAAGCACTTTTCTCAGGGTTCATTCCATTTCCTACTTTGGAGAAAATGCAATTTTATGAACACTCATTGACAGAGTGCCTCTTATGAGCTAGGAACGTGTGAGAACCTCAGGGAACTCAGGATGAAGACGACTTAGATTTGGCCCTCGGGAAGATGGGAGCCACAAAATACAACCAAACATTTAGACAAGACATCGTTCTGCAGGAAGATTGTAAAAAATCCAGTAAAACAGAGGAGGCAGAGATTATTTCTTGCTTAGTGGATTAGAGAAGGCTTCATGAAAGAGGCAACATTTGAGCTGAAACTGAAAGATTATACTTTAGCCAACAGAGAAGAACACGCCAGGTGATAAAGTAGTGTAAAAAAAAAACACAAAGAAAGGAAATCCCAGAGCAGAGTCTTATATATCTCTATTCAAAGGACTTGACATAATCCCTGGTACACAGCAGGTACTCAATGAATGCTGGGTGAGCAAACGGGTGTTTGAAAGAAAGTAGATTTCAGTAAGTTAAAAGATAGGCTAGGAAATCACAGAGCCTTAGGAGCAGTACTAAGTACTGGTCATTCATTCTCCAAAACTGGGATCCAGAGGAGGCTTCTGGATAAGGTCATATGTGATGAAGGTTTGCCTACACCACTCCACAATAACATGCAGGTGAACAAGGGAGGGGGTCTAGGGAACAGACCAAAGGCCCAGGGGGAAAAGCCACCTAGGAAGCTACTGCAATAGTCCAGGCAAAAGCAATGAGAGTCTGAGCTCATGAAGGAGCGGCTTGGGGGCGGAGGGTTGTCATTCATGAAGCACTTCAGAAACAGAATCTACAGATGAACGACAGATGGGGTATTAAACCTGAGTGACACGGAAGACAGTGTCTCAAAAAGCATGGAACCCTTCAACTCCTCCCTCTGCATTCTCGCTTCAACCCATACAACAGGAATTCCCACCAACCATTTCTACATCTTGGGGAAGTATGGGGAGGAAGCCGTGGCCTGGCTTCTCTTGCTGTGCGACCTGCCTGTCCCTAAACTGCATTTTCTTTCCTCACTCCTGCAACCACGTGGTAGGTTCATGCGGTCAGGGTCCAAAGCCTGCCTCCTTGGCAACACAAGGCTGGAGCCTACCCCTCTTTGGCACTCTCATTCTCTCTCTCTCCTGTACCTTATGGTGCCGAGTCCTGTCATGACTGTCCATGCAGCTGGTTGGGTACGACACTGTATTTTAATCCTCATCGAGACTCTTGTGTCTGTTCTCAGCTGGTTCAAACCCAAAGAGGTGGAGAAGTGTCACTCATCAGCACTCTTAACCCCAATAGTGAGTTTGAGGTACAAGGAGCAGAACCAGGTAAGGATGCTCAATAGATGGTTAAAAATGCTTGCCTGGAATTCAAGAGAGAGAGGAAACAGGAGAGAAGGCATAGATTTGGGGGCCGCTAAGATGAATGATGATAGAAGCTCTGGCACCGGAGCAGACGAGCTCAGGAGAAAGCAGAATCTTACACTCCAGTGCGTACAAGTGGTAGACAGATGGGGGTGTGGTGGGAGTGAAAATGATGTAAGGGACACACCTCCACTACCCAACACCAGCTGATGGCTGCCTTCAGGAATCGGGTTCCAATATTGCCAGATCCTGTGCAATTTTTCAAAAGAAGCTAAAAATCCAGATTTTTGTGTGAAATTTTCAGATTCTTAAAATATTAAATGGATCAAACAAAATAAATTTGCAGGTCCTATATGACCCACAGGCTGCTGACTGCCACTCTTAGTATAGAACAAGAATAAACAAGGTCAAGGGCAGAATATGAAGGAACACTTGTATTCACGGTGTGAGGGAAGAAGAGTCAAAAAGGAGATGGAGATGCATATGCACAAGACAGAAGGAAAACTAAGATGGTCCTGTGCCAGGAAGCCACAAAGAAGGTGATTCGTAGTGTCACACTACAGAAAGCTCAAGGGGTATAAGGAAGAAGAAATCAATCTATTGGATTTGGTAATTGAAATGTCATCAGTGACCTTCAAGATATCGGTTTCGATAGAATGAAAGGAGCATCTGCCACATTGCAAAGGATTCTGAGATGAGTAGGAGTGAGGAAGTGCAGGCAAAGAGTGTTGATGACTCCAGAATCTGGCAATACATGAAAGAAGAAATGTGTGGGTTGGTAGTGTGAACAGTTACCAAGGTCAACGAAATTTTTTAGAACAAGGAAGACTAGATGTGTTTGAAGATTTGGAAAAAAGAGCTGGACAGCAATGAGAGCTAGAAGGTACTCTGGAAAGAGGGAGTTAGTTTGGATATGCTCCAGAATGAGTTAGAAGGAAACTCAATCAAGGGAACCCATGGAAGGGGTGGGCTTCAAATGGGGCAGAGAGGGCCCCGAGATAAGAGAGAAGGACAGGAGAGACGAGACGTAAAGCAGAGAGGAAAGAGATGGGGAACCCATCATCAGTAGCCCCACTTACTCCTGAGCACAAGTGGTCGCTGTTGAGAAACGGCAGAATAGTTGGGACACTTCAGGGAAGCAGAACAAGTCAGGAGCAGCCGATGGGGCAGCATGAGAGGAGCGGTGCAGGAATGAATCAGAGGCCAGCTGCACAGCAGTGAGGACCCAGCTGCAGGGAGGGGGCAGGAAAGCAGGGGACAGAGATGGTCTCTGGCAGCGCCTGGGGTTCACTCACGAGTGTGTAATGGATGTGGTGGGAAAGACAGGTCAATAAGGCAAGACGTCCACTCCTACTATACCTTCCTACAAGGCTGCACACAGTGGGCGCTCAGACAGTGCTGAAGAGCAGTGTAACCAGTCGGCTCTGTTTTTGACAGCCAGACTGTTTTTGACAGTTTCAGCCATGCTGCTCAAAATAACACACATACAAATCCCCTGGAGGTCTTGTTAAAATGCAGACCACGATCCCATAGGTCTGTCGGGGCCTAAGATTCTGCATTTATCACAAGTCCCCAGATGATGCCAGCGCCGCTAGTCTGTGGGCCAAGCGAATAGCAACATTCTGGGAGCTGTCCTCCCAGGACTCTCATTACTAGCTGCCCAATTCCACACGGAGGAGAGAGACAAGAAAATCTGCTTCTGTGAGCTTCACGGTTAACGCTCAGTCATCCACACTGATAGAGGGGGTCCCTGTGATGTCCCAGAGCAGCACAGAAGCCCTTACTCAAGGTTAGAGGGGGGTGGAATGGTGTTTTGAGATTGTTTGTTTTCATCCAACAGACCTGGTCTCTTGGTTGCATCTTGCTTACGCTGGTGTTAAAATGGACTTCTCTTTCCTGTGGTCAGAAAGGAGAGGTGGCCAAGCAGAGGCTGGATATTTGCAGTAGATAACAATATGAAGGATTATCCACATGTCAATGATGGAAAGTCAAGGGGATTTGGACATCTGAAAGGAATAAATAGCCCAGTGAAATCAGGGCGAGATATGGGGAAAAGGACTCAGCGTAGAGAGGAGATGGAGTGAGACCTAACTCTGCCATTTGGGGCGCTGAGTGGGTCTCTGTCTCCCTGTACTTTTTATTTATCTTCAGTGAAGGAGTTGGACCGGAATTCACTAAGGTCCTTTCTAGCTGTAACAAGCCATGATCCTACCCCCGAGAGCCGCGTCCGGAGGATTCTCAGAACTGGATCCGGCTCTCCTTCCGCTTCCTTCCATTCGCTCACGGCACACTGACTGCACACCCACGACGTGCGGGCGCCATGCTAAGGGCCGGGGAGCTCCTAACCACAGGCTCAGCCCCTGTCCTTCATCAGCTCAGGGTCTGGTTGGGGAGAGAAAAATGCAGGGCTGCCGGGTAAGCGTGAGGGCAGACTTCAGCCCAGGGTGCTGGGGGAGCCCACAGAAGGGCACACACCTCAACTATGGAAGGAGGCAAAAGGCTTCCCAAAAGTGGTGACGTGAGCTGAATTTTAAAGAATGGGTAGGTTCAGTCAAAAACAAAAGTCGAGGAGGAATGAACAAGAAAGGAGAGGGTGAACGAGGCTTAACTGGGTGTGGCTCGAGCAGGGTACTGTGGCAGCCCCAGGAAGGGCCACCCTCCACAGAGCATCCTCAACAACCCACCGCTGCTGCTAAGGGAGAGAGCAGAGGCCGCCACTTACCCACCCGCCTCAAGCAATCAGTGCAAAGGGCTCAAAGCTTGAACAGCCGCCACAGAATGGGCAGAGGAGACCCTGGGAGGGAGAGGGAAGGAGGTGAAGATGCTGAGCAACCAGAAAAGGAATTGATCAGAGTGGCCTGGGACGCCGGAGCAATGACGAATAAACACGACGAGGGCCAGAGCTGGACATGGAGGGCACACCCCCTTCAAAGAGCAAACGGCACAGACAGGAGCACGGCTGCCACAGGCTCAGAGAACTGAGAAGCCGGAAGGGGGCGGCCCCCAGGCCAGCATCCGATCCGCTTGTTTGTTTTCCCACATACATATTTATACAGGGAAAACAAATTACGCCATCCTCGACTACGGCGCTTCTCAAATCCTGCTGCAGCTCATGGAAAATTCCTCCGGAACTTTCAAAAAACTGCCCCCATTCAGGAACTCTTCAGAAGGTCATTGTCATGAAAAAAAGTGAACAGACTGTTCTAGATTAGAGGAGACTGTGGGAAACACGACAACTCAATGCAACATGTAATACTTGATTGGATCCTGGATTTAAAAAGCTATAAAGAACATTATCGGAAATTAGGGGGAAAATGACTATGAGCTATAATCAGATGACATTATTATCACAATGTCTTTGGGTGTGACAATGGTATTGTGGTTATGTCAGAGAGTGTATTTTGGGGTGAATAATCATAATGTGAGCAACAAATCATCCAGTGATGACTTGTGGGGAAGGCTACATAGGTATGCATTAGATGACTCTTTCAACATTCCCTTACATTCGACATTTTTCAAAATAAAAAAAAAAAATTTTTTTAATTTGATGTCTAATCCTCACCATGGCATTGGGAACTCAGGGGGCTGGGCCAGGGCCTCAGCATTTTATGAGCGCTGCCAAGACGGCTCCAACGCGCAGGCAGGAGGGAGAACCACGGCCCTATTTCTTTTTGGATCTGGAAACACTTCTGACCTCTAAAGGCCCACTCATCCCAGCTGCTCCAAGGCTTTTTCTAACCAGTGGAGGTGCCAAGAGATTTAGGGGAGCTAAGGACAGGTGTCTGTGCACCCTATACGGCCCTGCACTGGGGTCGGGGGTGGGCCAAGGTGGACGCTGGCCACCAGACCAGCTGAGCCACAGCAGCCAGGCCACAAAGGGCAGGTTGAATGCATGAATGGACGTGAGTGATGAAACCTGCTTAGCAGAGGGCTTCAAACTTGCCTGCACAGTAGGATCACCCAGGGGAAGCTTTAAAATCCTGACATCCAGGATTTATTCCCAACCAATTAAGTCAGACTCTCTGGGGACAGTACCCAGGCATCAGTATTTCTTAAAACTTCCCACATGAGTCCAATGTGCAGCCAAGTTTGAAAAACAGTGCCCTGAAGGGCACTTTGCAAATGTTCAACATCACAGTTAGTAATTATGAGGGCCTGGCGATGACAACGACAATGGCCATCCACTGATATTCTAGTACCTCAGGTCGTTACCTGCCCAGTTGCTTCTTTCAAGCATCCTAAGTAGTTCTTGAGCTAAGAATAGCGTTTCTGTAGCAATTTGTTTCCTGAAAGACGGAGGCTCATCTTTTTTCACGAAGCAAAGCCATTCCTAGTGTTTTTATACATGTTAGCCCTCTCCTAGCTCTGCAGGACTCTGCTGGCCCCAATACCAGCACGCTGGGTCAACACGCCATTTAGGCAGACGGAGGTAAGCACCGGCAGGCTCTCGTCCCACTGAGGCACACACCCACACTGTGCAGGAAACACCTGAATCGCTGCTGGTCTGCAGGCTTCCCACATCAGCCCTCGAGCTGCGCCGACTCAGGGTGAGCGTCGGATGGAAGTGAACAGCAGTGTAGCAATCACACCGTGAAAGAGGCCAGTGATTCAGTGTCCTGGCCTCTGCATGTGGTCTGTACACCTCTCGGGGGTGCACCTTCAGTGGAGTGAGGGTGTGGGCTCCTGTTCTTGAGGCAGCCATGTGTGTCAGGCCAGTGCACACTGCAGGTAACAAGGGGTGGGGTGCCACGTGGAAGAACATGACGTAAGTCACGTCACCTATGCAGCCAAGGACACCCCTGGGACGTCCATGCCTCTCTGGTCATGAGAGAGCAGTGGATGCACCCCTCCCCCTTCTCTCCTGGAAGCAGTGCTCCACACTGGCAATGTGGTCCCGCACGGCCCTAGAGCGAGGGCTGAAGTCAGTCCTTACAGCTGGTGTGTTCCCACAGGACCAGGACCGTGAGTGAGAGGCTGCTGGCTGAAGGAAAAGGCCTCCAGCTTCCAGTAAAGTCTCCACTGAGCTGTAAGGAGAGCACTCCGAGGAGGGAGGAAGGAACGGGGGAAGGGAGGGGAAGGGAGGGGAAGGGAGGGGGAAGTTTGGATCTCGGTGTCTGCAGGGTCTGTCTCAGAAGCTCCGCACCCTGTCAGCCCATTAGAATCCCCTGGAGAGCTTCGAGCACACCTCTGCCCATGCCCCGACCAATTCAGTGAGACCCCCTCCAGGTAGGGCCCTGGACTCGGAAAGCTCCCCAGGAGATTCGAATGCGTTACCAGGACTGAGAAAGTCTGGTCTAGAACAACTTCCGGACCACTCGAATGTGCCTCTGCCCAGGGCTGCACCCACGGCTGAGGACAGGCCAGCCCGCGGGCTCCCAAGAGCATCCAGTCCTCGTGACGGCCATGTGGGGAAACATGCCCTCTGACACCGCCGGTGGGACTACAAATGGCTTCACCCTTTTTGGGAAAGTAATCTTGTAATTTTTAGAAAAGTACAAATTCATATACTCTTTCACCCAATGATCTTCCTCCTGGGATATAAACACACAAAGTGTATATTGCAGAGTTATTAGTAGGAGCCAAAAAAACAAAACTGAAAACAGAATGTCCATCAATATGTAAATTACTGAATAAACTGTGTGTACTGTGGAATGTTAAGACAGTTTGTGCAATTACTTTTAAGGGAGTCAGATCTATAGCATTGACCTAGACGGGTGTCCATGATGTAACAGTATGTTGGGAAGAAACACATTACAGAAAAACAATTTATCCATTATTGGGAAAAAGAAACAAACAAAAGCCAATCCTGAGTGTGGGTATGAACACATATGTGTGTGTGTGTGTGTGTGTGTATTTGTGTGTGCATGAGTGCGCATGGAGATACGAGCATGAGGACAGAGACCCAAGCTTTTAACATTAGTTATGTCAGAGAGTTAGCAACAGAGAGGGGTTGGGGTGCTTATTAATATTCCCTTCATATTAACTTACCATCATTTTCTAGTCAAAATGAGGACATATTAGTTTTATAATTAAAACAATTAATAAAGAAAAAACAAAGAGCGAGCTCTGGGTTAAGACTACCTAGACTCAACTCCTGGCTTTGCATGTCCTGGCTTCAGTTCCTCAGTCCCTCCACCATCATCCTCCTCATCAGCGAAGGGGACCACAGTGATGTCACATCAGAGGGTGAGTACCGAGTGAGACGACGCAATCAAGCACTGTCCACAATGTCTGGCATATTTTATGCCACATACAGTAACTTAATAAAAGTTGTTCTTGCACAAAAAACTTTTCCTAAACCACTAAGGGCCAATCTTCTTTTTTTTTTTTTGAGGAAGATTGGCCCCGAGCTAACATCTGTTGCCAATCTTCCTCTTTCTTTTGTTGTTTTCTCTCCTAAGCCCCAGTACATAATTGTATATCTAGTTGTAAGTCCTTCTAGTTCTTCTACGTGGGACGCTGCCACAGCATGGCTTGATGGGTGGTGTGTAGGTCTGCACCCGGGATCCACACTGGCGAACCCCAGGCTGCCCAAGCAGCGGGTGCAAACTTAACCGCTACCCCATGGGGCCAGCTCCAGGATCAATCTTCTAAGTCTAGGTCAGCTGACTTTCTCTAGCAAAGAACCCAGGCTCCCTTTCCACTCTCTGCACAGCACAGGGACATGCCTCTTCCGCCTTCCCCAGAGCCGTGCATGTAATGCCTCTCTCGTGCAGTCTGCGTGGCACTCTGGGTGGGCAGAGTTCTTTGTTACTGCCTCCAGCCCCAGAATGGGTCATGCTGTCCTGCAAGTGACAACTTCTGGGCAGGGAAGTGTCTGGGATCTCCTGGGAAGGGATGTCCTATAAACAAAAATAGTTACAATAATTATCTAACTTCAGCCCACCTCAGCAGTTGGCACTTGTGCAAGAGCTCACATCGCAGACATGGATTTGGTCCTGACCCCATGTCTGCTGGGGAGACAGGAACCACAGCTAATTAGAATGACGAATGACCCGTGCCTTGTCCGCTGTGTGCTGAGCCAACTGTCCAGGCTCGGGCCACTGGCCTTGCATGCGGCTCCCTGCTGGGGATGTGGCAGCAGGAACAGGCGGGGTCCTGTCCTTTTGTCTGGATCATCCCCCGCAGGGAATGACAGGGGCAATTCTTCACTGGCTCTGCTCAGAATCAGTTTGCTTTTTATTCTGATAAACATGCAATAAAGTCCAATGGAAAGGATAAAAGTCTTACACTCTCTTTCACTGGATTACACCTGTGGACGATGGGAAAATGCTAGTAAAATCTAAACTCAGGGGCTCACTACTCACTCTGTTTGCTGTTTGCCAACCAGTGAAATTCAAGTTAAGGCCAATCATTTCTCCTAATCAAGGCATGCTATTTCCGTAAAAACTCTTTTCTGGAGCATGGATCCCGTTATGGCTTGAATTGTGCCCACCCCCCAAATTCATATATTGAAGTCCTAACGCCTAGTGCTCCAGAACGCGACTGTATTTGAAGATGGGGGTCTTTAAAGCAGTAATTAAGGTTAAATGACGTCATGAGGATGGGCCCTGATCCAACCTGACGGGTGTCCTTATAAGCAGAGGAGATGAGGAAACAGACACACAGAAGCATGGCCATGTGAGGACACAGCAAGACAGTGGCCATCTGCAAGCCAAGGAGAGAGGCCTCAGAAGAAACCAACTCTGCCGACACCTTGATCTTGGACTTCCAGCCTCCAGAACTGAGGAAATAAATTTGTGTTGTTGGAGCCACCCCGTCTGTGGTACTTGGTTGTAGCAGCCCCAGCAGAGGAGCACAGATCCCAAGGGGACCAGCATTAGAGGGGGCGGCACCTTCTGAAGCCTCGTTCTCCCAAGCCTTCCGTGGCCCAACAGTCTCCTGAAATTGAGAAGATGCCTTTGGTCAAAACCTCTTAGCCTGCTTTTGACTTGGAGGCTGAGAGTCAGTTGAGAAGGGACGGTAGTCAGACTAGAGAACAGCACGGCGCACTCGTGCATATGGCTGATGATAGTCACGGGAATGGATAAATGCTGGTGCGTCAGAGGCGGTGTCTAAGTCACTATGAAACTCAATGGTGTGGAACTGTCCAGGGAAATGGAGGGAAACATGTTTTTAATCCCTACTGTGTGGAAACATAAGGATTCCTAGGAAGGGCAGGCATTTGGGAGTCAGAGCACGATCTGAATCCAGACCCAGCAGTTACCACCTGAGCGACCTGGGCAAGTTCCTCCTTCTGTGGCCTAATGTTTTACAAGAGGGGAAAGTCCTTTGCCAACAGGCTGTTTCTGCTTTCGGTCCTGTTCTGAGGTAAGGAATTACAAGTCAAGCCTCAGTGTGCCATCTCCCCGACACAGAGCTGTGAGAATAAGCAACATACTGTGGGCAAAGGGCCTACACAGCCACCAGGGAGGGGGCTCCACTCATCCATTCCTTCTGTCAGCAAAGCATGAGGAATATGTGCTGTTTTCTAGGTAACATGCTAAGCAGTGAACAAGATACACGGACCCGCCCTCACCAACTCTCGGTCTCTGAGGAAAACATCTTACACAGTGTTACACCTCTGACTTTACCCTCCCACACTGCCTTCCTTTTAAAGTCCAGAACACTTGTGCTTGAAATTATCAATAACTTGAAAGAACCCAATGTCCACCACTCTTGGTCTCTACTAACAATTGACATCCACCATCAAAAGACATTAGAAGGGGCCGGACCAGTGGCGTGGTGGTGAAGTCCGGCGCACTCTGCTACAGCGGCCTGGGTTCACAGGTTTGGATCCTGGGTGCAGACCTACGCCAGTCACCAGCCATGCTGAGGCAGCAAGCCACATACAAAATAGAGGAAGATTGGCACGGATGTTAGCTCAGGGCTGGTCTTCCTCAAGCAACCAAAGAGGCAGACTGGCAACAGATGTCAGCTCAGAGTGAATCTTCCTTACCAAAAAAAAAAAAGATATCAGAAGTACCACAGTGATGTGTATTAAAGTCTAGCTTATACAAAGAGGATTATACAGACCCTCACAGAAGATGTATTGTTTGCTGTTTCATCCGTACATCCTGCTGATGTAATCTGAACAAGGCTTATGTTCCGCGAGGGCAGGAGCCTTGCGTAAGTGGCCCCTTTGTCTGCTTCCTACCAGGACACGAGTGGCACTGGCACCACTTTATGCTGATGTGTTGAGCGGTAACAGCAGTGATGTCACCACTAAAAGGCCACAATAGCAGAGCTCTTCCTGCTGCATATTTCCCGCCCACCTTCCTGTGCTATAATCGGCCATCATTGTCCCCCAGCATTTCATCGTTGCTCTGACCATTTGGCAGACGCAGAAAGGGAACAGTATGGTTTCTCCTATCCCTTTCTAAGAATGGCACTTTGCATTTGTATAGCACATTGAACTTATTCAGTGCATTTCCTTGTCTATTGCCGTGTCTTATCCTAACGAAACAAAACTCCATGTGTGTTGTAATTGTCTGTGCCATAGAGACGGCTCAGGAATCAGAGGCAGTGAAACTGTGGGCTGGAGGAGGCCCAATGCCCCAAATTGCTTAAAGAATAACAAAGCCCATATAAGTTGCAAACGGAGGCAGCGTGATAATGCGGCAATGCAGCTATTCCGAGGGAAAAGACACCTGGAGCACACAAGTCAGTTCAGCACACGCTGGGAGCCCATGCGAATTCTCATCCGGGTCTCAGGGCTCTCGGGGCCCTGCCTGGGTGCAGACTGGGTAACCCTACAGGGACTATGAGCCTATTAGGGTTTGGCGATATGGGCACATTTTGCGGCCTACAAACACGACCCAGAAACGTTTCTTGCTTTTTCAGCAATTTGGAAAAGGACAAGAATGAGGATCTGGGAGGGTGAGCACGTGGGGGGGTTGAAAAACTGAATTTTTACTCCTCCTCACATTTTGGAAAAGGGAGCATTTGGAAGCAAAGCTCCACCAAGAAGAACAAGTTGTCTGCGGATTGCTCACAATGAGTCGTCCCTCGGGGGCGACCCTCTCCTCGGAAGCAGGAAGCCAGGCCCCCGCTCCTTCAGTCCACCTGGGCAGCCCCTGGGCAAATTACTGCTTTCACTCTGGTACCATCTAGAAAATGATGGCTTTCTAAATCATCCCCGATGGGCCTGAGAAAGTGCAAACGCCTCCCCGGCTGCATTTCCGACGCCTGGCGGACCCGCCAATTCAGTGATTTGCAGCCTCGCTGCACCTTAGGATCACCTGGGGGGCTTACCCACCACTCCCCCCCCCACCACCCTCCATGCCCAGGCTGCATTCCAGGCCAATGAAACAGAAACTCTGGGGGTGGGAGCCAGGAACAATATTTTCTAAGCTCCCTGGGTGATTCCAATGTGCAGCTAAGGTTGAGAACCAGCCCTCTAACTGCATCCATTACCACGCCACCCACTGGGCAGTGAGGATGCTCTGATAAGGCAAAGCTTGTCACATCGGCCCCTGGCCTCTCTCTGGTCTCCTCCACCTGCCTTAAGCCCAGGCTCAGCAGTGAGAATTCTGCCTCAGGCATTATGAAAGTAACAGTCCAAGCCATTATGTGGGTGCCGGGCTCACGTCCACTAATCCGTTTAGCTAATTAACGTGAATCTGACACCACGCTAGGCAATGCAGCAGATACAAAAGTTAGGAGGGCACCAGCCCTACCTTCAAGAATACAACTGTGTAAGACATGCTTTATATTCAGCGACTGTAATATAAGGTATTGTGTGACTCAGAGAAAAAACAAGATGCCTATTAGCTGGACTGAGCTGGTCTTCACAACTGACACATCACACGATGCACTTTGATCCCCCTCAGCACATAACACAGGACTATGCGCAGAGCAGGCGCTAAATGAATTCCAGCTGAATGAATGAGCGAATTCAAGTGGGCACCCGTTGGAACACGCCAAGGCCAACAGCCAGGACTCCGCTTTCTTCTCCAACCCCCACCATGTCCCTGCTCCTCCAGGGACCGACTAACATCACCTCAACCTTTAAAGCCTAGTCCTGTCCTTCCTTCCCCACCTCCACCTCCCACTGACCTTGGAGTTCTGCCCTTGAAGCCGCTTCACTGGCTATGTGCCCTGCTGACCAGAATCCCCCGAGACCAAGATCTACAGTCATCCCCCGGTGCCCACTCTCCCTTCTCTCGGGAACAAAATCCTTGATTTTTGGCTGAGCACATAGCCTCCCAAAATAAGACCAGATGCAGCCATTTGCCTAAGATCTAGCCAATGAGTCAAATGGAAGTGATGTGTGCAACTTCTGGGTCACGTCCTTCACCGAAATGGCCCTTTCTCCTCTTCCCTCCTCCATCCCGCTGAGGAAAGGACATCATGGTGTGATGCCCTCATGGACCACGTGCACAAGAAAATGCCCTAATGATGGCAGAGCTCCAAAGGCAGGAGGAGCCCGGGTCCCGACGACCTTGTGAGGCAGGGTCCCCACCATCCCTGCCCCCCGCCAGCCTGGACCGGTCCCCCAGACAGACCGAGCTCCCTCACGTTTCCACCACAGTCATCATGCATCCTTTACTCATATCGGAACCCAATCCCAGTACGCCTTCCTGCCTCCCACACATCCTACAATACCTGGAGTCCCTTTTTGTATTAATGAGAGGAGAAAGGTATTACAGAAAACCAAATTATTTCTGTCAGAAGGGGCAATGATTTGGTGACTTCTCATAACAAAACTGCCGAGAGTCCATAAATCTTTATTGCTTAGAAGGTCAGGCTGCGAGAATCTGCTTTGCCAATGAATGCCATCAGTTGACTGGCCTCCTTTTTCTGGTCCACACAGTCTGTGGAGACTACAGGGGAAACTGAGTGATCATCATTCTTGGTTAGCAGCCTGCAGAGGCTGGTCCCTCATGTAGGGGCAAGAAGCTCTGTGAAAGGCCTGGAAAGTTACCGGCTCCTATGGATGGAAGCAGACAGAAGCAGCAAGGGAGAAAAGGGGTGAGCGTGGGTTCTGGAACCAGACCCATGAACTGGGTGACCTTGAGGAAGGTGTTGACCATCTGGGGAAGGTAGATAACTTCACCCAACTCAGAGGGTCGGTGTGAAGATTCAGTTACACAGCAATCCCAGGGCCCCTCCACAAACCTACTGAACCTGAACTTCCCAGGATCGAGGAGGGTATATTAGTCAGGGTCCTCCAGACACACAGTACCAACAGGATGTGTATACACACACATAACACCCTCAAACACATATATATAGAAAGAAATTTATTTGAAGGAATTGGCTCACAAGATTGCAGTGGTTTGTGAAGCCCAAATTCTGCAGGGAAGGCTGACAGGCTGGAGATCCAGGAAGAGCCAATGCTGTATTTGAAGTCTTAATGACATTTACCGCAGAATTCCTTCTTGCTCAGGGGAAGTCAGTCTTTGTGTTATCGAGGCCTTCAACTGATTAGACGAGGCCCACCCACATTATGAAGAGCAATCTGCTTTATTTAGAGTCCACCAATTTAAATGTTAATCTTATTCAAAAAACACCCTCACAGAAACATCTAGAATAATGTCTGACCACATATCTGGGCACCATGGCCCAACCAAGTTGACACATAAAGTTAACCATCACAGGGGTTGGGGGGGGCATTCAGGAATCTGTATTTTTAATAACCTCTCCAGACACGATGTGAGGCACAGCCAAGTTTGGGGGCCATTCTCGATGATGCACCCTAAGGTCATTGACAGTTTCAGGATTCCTCCCCCGACCAACGCGAGGGCCACTGGCCTTCCTCCCTTTGTGAAGCTGGTTGTGCCTTCCATCAGAACCAACCTTCCATCATGTCTTGGGTCAGGAAGATGTTCGCTCCACACACAGCCAGGACAGAGCAGGCTGGGGAGATGCACCGGGAGCCCAGGGCTCAGCTCATCCGGGGCGGTCCGCAGAGGGGTAGGCAGCTGGCCCCATCTGTCTGCTAACTGCCAACCTCTCTGGGTGGAGCTCTCCTCCCTTTTCCCTCTCCCTCCACAGATCTCATTCTCCAGACCCCAGGGAGCCATCGTGGGAGCTGCTTAGAAATCACCAGCACATCCACCAACCATCCACGTCACCCAACATTTCACAGAGTGTTTCTCCGCCTCCGCCACCCCTGAGAAGCACACTGGGTGCATTTTCAAAATACAGATGACTGGACCCTCCCCAAAGCCACTGGAGCAAATTTCTGGAAGTGGTTCTTAAGCAGATGTGACTTGGAAAATCTCCACAGGGGATTCTGATACGCAAAATGATTAGAAACCACGAGTTTCACTAATGACAACACAAAAGCACAGGGACTCTGACATCTGCCACTTCCTGATACTACGCTGGCATATGATTTTTCACAACAAAGACAAAGTCTCCCCGGAAATGGCAAGTGCTCTGTAGGCATTTCACGAGAATTGCTGGGTGCAGAATAATGAGTGGAGAACATCAAAGCCATGTTGAAACAAGGGTGCAGGGCATCTGGCTAGACTCACTCAGCAGCTAAGTAACACATTCATGCCACTAGCCTGAGAACGTGCAGGATCAAATTCACGGTACAGACATACTGCAGATTACCACGTATGGCTGACCTTCAGGGGTGCTCACACACAGTCAGAAGTGTGAAAGCCAAGTCTTGAAACAGCCACAGTGCTAATGAGGCCACCGCTTACGACAGTAGGACCGAGCTTCCCACACAGCCGTCATGATGGGAAGAAGACGCAGCAGATTCATCGGAGCACGGCTCACGGTCCTTCCCTCATACTCGTGATCCTGTGGCAGATGATAACGCACCCGAGCAGGGCCTGCCTCCCAAGACTCCAGCTAGAACAGACCACTTCGCTGGGACCTGCTCCTTTGGAAATAACCAAGGCTCTTGTCCACAACTTTGTCTGGAATTCCAGAATATAAAGGTGTGAGGCCTTATTCCCAGGCCCATCAGATACCAAACTGGTGAGGGCTTGTACCCTGCGGGGAAGACACAGTAAATGCCACTCCCAGTGAAATGGCCATTGATGGGGCAGGGATGAGGGAAGTGGCATTTACTCACGCAAAAACACTGTGCTTGGCCCTATTAAACAATCGTGAGCAAGGAAGGTTTGGTTCCTGCCCCCGGAGAGCTTACAGTGGAGAGGGGTTCTGTCCAGTTTCAGGGACCTCAGACACTGAAAAGGGCACTGTGGACGAGCTGGCCAAGAGCCCATACACACCGGTTCTGATGTCATCTCACCACTTGATCTGCTGGGTCTCAATCTCCCCGCCTGAAAATGAGGGATCCGGCTAGATGTCCTCTAAGGGCCACTGCAGTTCTAGTATTTCACCTCCTGATCGTGCGCTGGCCATCAACCTCGTGTCCCACACTGTGTTAAACTCCGGGGGTTCAAAGATGAGGAAGACATTGTGTTCCTCCTTCAGGGAACTCACAAACTAAGGGGAGAAGAAGGCATCCGCAGAGACAATAATACAGTGCAGCAAGTGTAACAGAGATGCGGCCCCCTACATCTAAGAGTCCACGTTACCATCCTAGAGAAAGTCTGCAAAATTCCCCACCGCTGAACCGGAATCCCCTTCCTATGGCTATGTGGCAGATTGATGGCAGTTACGGTGCCAATTAATGGCCTCCCTCTATCCACGCTCTTTGCCCTATAACTGTAGCCCCTCCCACAATGACCCCGGGCTTGGCCATGTGACTTGCTTCAGCCCATAGGACACCAGTAGATTTGATGCAAACCAAAGTTTGAAAGAGTGCTTATGCATTTCCACGACTTCTCCTGCGTCTTATGACACCATGAGAACAAGCCCGGGCTTAGTCGCTGGAGGATGCTATGTGGAGCAGAACCAACTGTCCCAGCTGAGGCCATCCTAGATTAGCAAATATATCTGCCGACAGCCAGACAGATGAAGGAGCCCCAGCCAAGACCAGAAGAACACCCCTTCTCCCCACAAGCCCAGCCAAGATCAGTGGAACCAACCAGATGACCCAGGGATTCATGAGAAATATAAACTGTGGTTGTTGTAAACTTGTTTGATATTCTGTTATGGAGGCAATAGAGAGCTAAAGAGAACAGGGTCGGCCAGCTGCCCAGAGTGGAGTAAGAAGCTGAGCCCACGTGGTTGGGAGCTGCCGTGAATCCTCTGCTGCCCGGGCTGCAGCCATGGAGGAGAGTGAAGCGAAGCCAGGACGCCGCCCCAGCCCCTCCAGCTTCGGGTTCAGCAACAGCGTGACAGCACCATTATTTAGAGAGCGAGTAGAGCGTCCCACCTTTCCCTCTGACTAACAAGGACTTTGCCACAGAAGGCATCTGAGAATAAATTATACATGAGACACAGTTTCTGAACTAGTGGCAAGTTTTGTTCCAGGATATTTTTGTTGTTCTGCAAACATTCCCTCCAGGGTGAACCATCCTCCCAAGAAGTTAAACGGAATTAGAAAAGAGCCTTAAAAGGATGCACGTGGCCCCATCAAGGGTGAGCCAAGCATATCACAGGGTCTCTGAGGCCCTCTGTGACTTCTGGTGTTCGTATCTTCCCTTTAAAACAGCTCAGGAATAGGACTGTAGTGCTGGTCCTTAAGGAGGGTGTTTCAGTGAGAATCAACAATTTCCCCTATAATGTGGTGATTAAAAACGTGGACTCTGGGGCTGGCCCAGTGGTGTAGTGGTTGAGTTCACATGCTCCGCTTTGGTGGCCCAGGATTCACAGGTTTGGATCCCAGACACGAACCTACATACCACTTGTCAAGCCATGCTGCAGTGGCGTCCCACATGCAAAGTGGAGGAAGACTGGACAGATGTTAGCTCAGCAACAATTTTCCTCAAGCAAAAAGAGGAAGATTGGCAACAGATGTTAGCTCAGGGCCAATCTTCCTCACCAAAAAAAAAAAAGTGGACTCTGATTAGACAGATTTGCCTTCAAAGTCCAGCTCTACCAACTGATGAAGTATGAGACCCCAGGATATACACTTCACCTCTCTAAGCCTTGATTGCCTCATCGGTTAAGTGGGGCTATTAATAGTGACCACTTCATAGGGTGGTTGTGGGGATTAAAAGAGGCACACAGTAGTCACTCAAGAATGTAAGCAGCCATCCCCAGTGTCATGCTTTAGAAATCCCCCAAGCAGCAGAGAATCCTGATCTGGAGCTGAGACAAGGATGCTCTCTCTAAGGCATTCTGCACAGCAGCCCGTGAGTTTGCATCCCTGTCACTGTATTATGTCTCTCAGTTAAAACCCACCATTCCCCCCAGAGCCCAGCAGGAAGAGCTGCCTTAACGCCCCAAAGACTGGAAGTCAAGTCAATCCCTTGTGACAGGGAGTGCTCGTAATTAGAGAAAAGGCACCGTCTTCACCATTTTCCCAAGTAGTTAATGCATGACAAGTATTGTGCTCCGAAGCGACACAGGTCCTTCTCTGAGTTCTGGTATAGAAATGCATTTAGTAGCCTCCTCTCAGGTCAAAGAAATTGGGACAGAGTCTAAAACTGTCTATTTATAAGTTTGTAGAGTCAGCAAATGGCTGATCTGTGGCACAGAACAAAACCACTTTAAAAGAAAAGATTTTCCCCCTTGTCAGAGTGGCACAGTCTCGGCTAGCTATTGCCATAGAATGCTGCATGACAAATCACTCCAAAATTCAGGACCTTAAATGACAATCATTTACACTTGCTCACGTATCTAAAGGTTGACTGGGGGTCACCTGAGCTGGCAGGCTTGTCTGAGTTACAGGGGCCCCTCAGGCTCCTCGAACCAGTGGGTTGGCCTCGGCAATGTCAGAAGTGCGAGAGGGAGAGCAGAAACACCCAGGGACTCTTGAAGCCTCAGTACACACTCATGGGCCCGCTCACATTCCAGTGGACAAATTTCATCACATTGCAGAGCCCAACGCCAGTGGGGAGGAGAAACATACTCTGCATTAAGCAAGGACTGTGAATCCTATGGCAAAGGTCATAGATGCAGGCAGGGCCGGCTTCAAGGGCATGTGACCTGTGCACTTGCACAAGGCTCCACACTCGGACGGGCCCCGCCTTTGGTTGAGTGCTCTGCTGCCAGCTTCATAAAATTCTTAATAATGTTTTGACATGGAGCCCCACGCTTTCGTTTTTCACCGGGCCCTGCAAATTATACAGCCAGTCCCGGAAACAGGGGAGGGTGAAGAAGTGGGCACGATGACGCAATCTTCTCATTTAACAAACTGACCCTGCACTATAGAAGTGTCATATCCCTTTCCCACGGCCTCCAACTCCTGCTTTCAGAACCACAGCATGGAATTCCTGCAGTGGAGTCAGGCTTCGACCATTCAGCTTCACTTCACACCACGACACCTCCCCTAAGACAGAGGTGTGACCTTGAGAAGCATGAAAGGGGGAGGGACATAGGTGGCCATTAGCCATAACGCTTGTGGCCTTATCCCTGCCATGTTCTTTCCAGAACTAAGCATGGAGCACCTGCTCCCCATCCAGCCTGGTTATACCTCCCCAATAAACTCAACGCTCCACCCACCCCGACCTCTGCCCACTCACCCTCCTCTTCCACATCCCAGCGTGACTGCCCAAGGGAGAGAGTAAAAGTTACCCATCCGCTAGAGCTTTTCACAGCCACGAATGTCAGAAAACCTGCGGTAAGACAGGACACACACTCTTGGGGAAATCGGGGGTGAGCTGGACAATCACAGAATTGTCATGCCAGAAGGGACATCCCAAACTATGCAACTAAGTACCCCTCTCAGGCAGGCCAACTGGAAACCACCTCAGACCTTAGGTTGTCTAACTCAGCCTGAGGGAGGCGAGCATGTCACACAGCCCGGGGACAACCGATCCAAGGTTTGACGACCTCCGTTTCCGAGAAAGTTTCTCTTTATTCTCATTCCAACCTCGGGCTCTCAAATTCATTTCCTCTAACCATTCCCTGCATCTCTAGGGATGCAACAGGAGGCCCCAAGTCAGTCTCCTCCCCAACGAGGACCCTTTATGTGCCTGAAAGCAGCCGTTGGAGCCACCTCTGCCTTCCAGGGTGCTTCCTGCCCCAAACCTGTACTTCACAGCGACCCACAGAGCCGGTAACGTGCCCCGGGCGCGAGAACAGGCAAGAAGCAAGCGGCTCTTGCCATGAAAAAATGAGTCACAAGCACAAGTCGACACAAGAATCCTGCGGTTCAGACAATTACCCAAAGAACACATTTTCTGATAATTACAGAGCTAAAAACGGATCCGCTTTGAAAATCCCTTCCTTTCTCCCGAGAAAGCTGAGGAGGTGGTTTAACAACAATCAGCTGCTGAGATGCAGCACATTCTGGGGTGTTTAGGAGATGAGTTCCAAGAAATTTCTTGGAAGGTACAGTTCTCGGAAGGTAGTGCCAACTAGACCCATTAACCCTCCCCATCATCCCCAACGTGTGCTCACGGCTCGGGAATCTGAGCACAGAAGCCCATACAGAATGAGAGACGAGAGGGCGGAGGCCCAGGGGCCCCACCTCGTGATGCGCCCAACATCAAATGGCACTGACCTAAGAAAACAGGAGGAGCTGCTAGGGGGGTGCGGCCTGCCTCAGAACCAAGTGTGTGCCTGGGGACGGTATAAGGGGCTTCAGGCAGCAGCTGAGGGTCACAGAAATCAGAATAATACCATGTAATGCATACGGGGCATTTATGGGCTAGAGGCAAATGTATCTCTCATCTAATTCTCACAACAGCTCTACACGGAGGTTTCTGTTCTTATTCCCCCACTTCAGAGTCCCGCTGAGGGCGACACAGATAAGCAGGGCAGAGGCCAGATCGGGACGCAGCAGAAAGCTGCGCACTTCACCACCCCCTACATGACCTTTCCGGTGGAAGGAACCAGAATTGGCTGAGAAAAGATATTAGTACAAAACAGACTGCAAAGAGGGCAGAGGGCACAAACAGGAAGAAAAGCGATGGGATGGGAGAAACCATAGGGTAACCTTCTGCGTCATAACGAATACAATACGGAGTTCAATTTGATTTTAAAACACAAATCTCATACATGTAGTAACATATATGCTTTGTGCGCATCACGGACACTATGGAGATGAAGAAATGAAAAGCTTACTGATTGTTATCCCAGTGGGCCCAGCAAGAAGGACTCAGATTCTAGAAGTGCCAGGAGTTTAGCGCTCCTTCATTAACTTATTGAATAAATATTTTTTGAGCACCTTCAGCAGGCGACACACTGTTCTTCCTTCTGTGTCACCGGACATGTGACAGTGAACGGAACAAAGTCACTGTCCTTTCAGAACTTACATTCTAGTGGGAGGACTCAGACCCGCATGCCCAGTACTGAATGTGTCTGTGAGAATGCAGATACCCAATTAAGCTAAAAAACATGTGAGGGATGGCAAGACCTCAATGGACGGACCATCCAAAACTCTGAAAACTTGAAATTACGTCCACAAAGAAATCATGTGGACATCAACGACAACGACCTCGGGTATCCAGGACACACAGACACAGAGCTGAAGAGCCAACAGAGCCAGGTGTTGAAAGGAAAGGTGTGCTAACCACAAGAGCACTGGAGCAGGAAGAAGATGCCACAAGGAAAGTGGCTTATGTCAGCCTCAAGGTCATCAAGGGGCACTGGCCAGTGTGGTTCCCGTGGGAGAGAGAAAACTGTCAGGCTGCAGAACGCACGGTCAGGTACAGTGACAACACCTAAAGTCTTGAAGGCAGTGTTTCATGAGTCTCTCTCGAACTTTCCTCCCTGGTCTTTCCCGCTAACAATGAATAGCAATTGCATTCACTGAAGCAGCAGTGGCAGCAGCATGGGAAGAAGAAATAAATGAAAAGTGCAAAAAACAGAAAAAGGTACGTGGGGTACCATGTTTCCTGAAGGAAAACACCTCAGTCTACTGTTTATAGAAACTTATGCAAACTATATGCAAATTTGCAAATAGTAATGCTAATTCTTGCACAGCCTGTGTACTTTTTCATATCCTTGGCTTTGATCTTTGAAAGGTCCAGGGCTGTGGGCAGCAGGACCGTGGCAGAGGCCATCACAGGCCATCGCCTACTGTCTGGCCGCAGTCAAGGGTCAGGGAATACAGAAGGATGAGCTAGGCTACAGTGTGATGGATATGGATTACCGCTCTGCAGAGAAATCGGGATGCTACATCCAGGATGGGGAAAAAAGGGCAATGTGGAGTTTGAAAGACAAAGCTCTGATTTAGTCTTCAGCCACTCTAGGCCACTTAGGTGTCAGGCTTAAAGAACAAACCAGAGACCATGGAAGTGACAGCTGGAGCAGGTTACTGGTATGCAAGATACTATCTGGGAAAATAACAGACAAATTCATGAATTACCCTTAATACCAAATGTCATATGGTTTTTCTTAATCATTCTTTATTCCTCAGGTCACTAGTATTTTCATTACCTGAGAATACTTTGCTGCTCTGACATACAAGATGCAGCATTCTAACATAATGAGTTTCTTGGAAAATATTAAAGTACAAGTAATTAGCTAGAAAAATTAACTTCTTGATTAAGCTCTCTCTCCCAACAAAAGGTATCATTATTGAAATATAGAAAAAATTTCAAAAGCTTGCATAATTGCTTCCCTCCTATCAATGTTGGCATGGCATTTGGTTTCTCTCCTATTCACATAAGCCTCAAAAACTCCTTCTAGGTCCGCAGGTGGCTTTCCCGTGGCCTGTAGCCCATCCACTCTGGACAGGGGTCAGAGTTCTCCTTTGGCTCAAGGCTATGGACACTGCTTTTTTTACTCGCAAGCGGCTGTTCTCTACACTTTGCTGAAAAGCACGCACTTTCCTGACTGGAGAGTGACAGATCGGTCTTTCTGGCACAGGGGTTCCCCAGCTATGTCACAGAGTTGTGCTAAATACTAAGCTGGAGCTGCACGTGCACAGACGACTATTCCTGAACGCATGTAGGGCAGCTGCAAATTACTACCCATCCATTCAGAGCAACTCTGAATGCTCGGCTCCCCTTATAATAACACCTCCCCTCCCGCCCCTCTGACACTCCCAGTGATGCTGTCAATCAGATTGCAAAGCTGAGGGGCAGGCTGAAACCTCAAAGGAAACCCAGCATCCAGAGATAGACTTCCCTGAGTAGGGCGGGGGCACTTCCGAGCCCAGCACCAGACAGAAACAAAGGCTGTGAGGCAGCGCCAGCTGTAATCGCCATCCATCATCCAGCAAAGAGAAAGAGCCTCTAAATGCAACCAGAGGGCACTGCAAACATCCAGTGCTGCCCTGACACTTTGATTGATGGCCGCCCCTTTTAATTAGCTCCTCTTGCCTCTGGAGCTTTTCAAAGAACGGATCATCACTTGCTCCCACCTCCCCCGCCCCCACCGCCATGCGCCTTCCTGGGAGACAGGACTGGAGCAGGCACTGAGCCTCGCTGGCCGATTCCACTCTGTGCCCACCCGTGACCATGTGACCGTCCACCCGCTGGCCTGCAGCTCTTGCACTGACCTTTCGCAGAAGGAAGCAGATGCGCTCGATGTTCCTCAGCCGTTCCCTCTATCAGAATGCACAAGAAAGAAGGGAGAGGGGAGGTTAGAGATTCTGCTGAAAGACCAAGAGAAGCCCCCACATCCAGCCCCCAGTAGAGGAGGCAGGAACCGCCAGAGACCCCTCCCAGCCAGCTGGCTTGCATGTTCGCGCCCAGTGGCTTTTCCCAACAAGAGTTTCTGCTCATACAACTCAACAGCAGAAAAACCAAACAATTAAGAAACGGGCAGAGGATCTGAAAAGACACTTTTCCAAAGAAGAAATACAGGTGGGCAACAGGTACATGAAAAGATGCTCAACATCACTAATCATGAGGGAAATGCAAACCAAAACCACAATGAGATATCAGCTCACACACGTTAGGATGGCTGTCATCAAAAAGGCAAGAGATAACAAGTGTTGGTGAGGATGTGGAGAAAGGGGAACCCTCGTGCACAGTTGGTGGGAATGTAAACTGGTGCAGCCACTATGGAAAACAGTATGAAGGGTCCTCAAAAAATTAACAACAGAACTACCATGTGACTCAGCAACTCCGCTTCTGGGTACACATCCACAGGAAATGAAATCGCTATGTCGAAGAGATGTATGCACCCCTATGTTCATTGCAGCATTATTTACAATGGCCAAGACATTGAAACAACCTAAGTGCCCATCGATGGATGAATGGATAAAGAAAATGTGGTGTACACCCACACACACACACACAGAATGGAATATTATTCAGCCATAAACAGCCATAAAAAGAATGAAATCTTGCCATTTGCCACAACACAGAGGGCATTATGCTAAGTGAAATAAGTCAGATAGAGAAAGACAAATATTGTATGATCTCACTGATATGTGGAATCTGAAAAAACCAAACTCATAGGAAAAGAGATCAGATTTGTGGTTATCAGAGGCAGAGGGTGGGGAGGGGACCTGTGGGAGGGGGTCAAAAGTGCAAACTTCCAGTTAGAAGGTAAATCAGTCCTGGGGAGGTGAGGCACAGTGTGGTGTACTTGAAAGTTGTTAAGAGAGTAAATCCTAAAAGTTCTCACCACGAGGAATGAAACTTTTTTCTTTTTTCTCTTTTTGTATCTATAGGAGGTGATGGATGCCAGCTAAACTTGTGGTAATCATTTTGCAATATATGTAAGTCGGGTCATTATGCTGTACACCTGAGACTTACACAGCAAGGTACATCAATTACATCTCAATAAAACGGAAAGAAAAAAAAAAGAGCTTCTGGCTTTTTTTCCATCTACCTTGTCACAGTCATTTGCTCTTAACCAAACTCTCCCAGCAAACAGGAGGGGCTCAGCTTCTCTCTCAGCCCAGGGGAGGTTTCTGTATGTTTTCCTACAGGCAAAGTCTCGCTCAGCCTCCATGGACCCGGAAGATGGCCAAAGTGCAGACGGGGCACATGTGTTCACCGAATGCCCTAAAGCTCGCAGCCAGCCCTCCCACTCGGGTCTCGAAGGGCATGTGTGCCCTAATTAGCGGCTAAAGGAGGGAAGTTCTCTGCCCGTTGCTTTTCTTTTTCTTTTTTTTTTTAAACATTTTATTTTGTATTTTTTTTGAGGAAGATTAGCCCTGAGCAAACATCTGCCAATCCCCCTCTTTTTTGCTGAGGAAGACTGGCCCTGAGCTAGCATCCGTGCCCATCTTCCTCTACTTTATACATGGGACGCCTACCACAGCATGGCTTGCCAAGCGGTGCCATGTCCGTACCGGGGATCCGAACCAGCGAACCCCAGACCGCCAAGAAGCAGAACATGCGAACTTAACCACAGCGCCACCGGGTCGGCCCCGCTTTTATTTTTATAAAGTGACTGAATTTAGAGGAAGAATTCTCCCCCCTAAATTAGACACCAGCAGCACCCCCGGGCTAGGACTTTTTAAGATGTTGAAGTCCACCTCCGGAGTCTGGCCCCCTGCCGAGGGAAGAAGCCCCGTGGCTGGGCAGGTGATAGTGCTCACATCGCACACAAATGCTGGCTCTCTTTTCCTCGCAGTGACTGTCTCGATTTCTGGAGCCACTCGGAACACAGCTGTGGCGTCTCCCGGTGCTTCATTACTGAGGCAATTTGGTTGGCGTAGCTGTGAAGCTAATGAGATTCCTCAGAGATCTGGAGAAGACAGGTGGCTGGGACGCTTCAATTTGCCTAACGGAATCATAAATACAGTGATTCCTGTGCGTCCTTTAAGCCCAGAGGAAAGAGTGTCCATGTGGCTAGCAAGACAGACCACGTCCTCCTCAACATACACACACTTGCACACACACAAACACACACCCGCAGCTGGGCATCGAGGCTGCCTAAATGGAGAACAATGGGAAAAGGCGTGAGATACCAGGCATACACCAAAATGGTACAGGACACACACTAGCTCCTTCCCCCGCAAGTCAGAGCCTCTCTGCAGGACATCCTTTCTCCTTACGTCACAGGGACACCGAATGCCCAGGAGCAAGAGGGAGGGAAAGCACTCACATGAGAAACTAGAAGTAAAACAGAGCATTCCTCCTCCTGGACGGGGTCCACCCAAAGGGTGCAGCCATATTTGGAGCTTTAGGGGACCTTAAACCCAAAGAACCAGCGGGCCTCAGGCACGCTCATTTCGAAATGCATCACATCGATCAGCGATTCTTTGTAGCACGAGTCCTTCCAGGGCTGGAGTCACCCACCAGCGAAGTAGCTTTTTCAAGCCACCTGATCCTGAAATGCTACTGCAGGGGCTCCTCAGAGGCCCAAAGGGCTCCAATATGAGTTCAATGAGGCGTCAAAGCGTTTCACCTCCTGCCAGGGAGTAACATCGTAAGAACTGGGGAAATGCGTCGAATACTCTTCCATTTAGGGTTTTTACGGACTGTATTTTAATCTCAGGCAAGAATCCTTTCCCTCGCAGCTTCCGTCTGCCCAGGAGATGTCTGGCCTTCAGGGCCCAGGCTACTTAATTAATTCATCAACTAATTAGAAGTGTGGCTTTAATAACGGGAGTAAACAGTTGTGCTCCAGCTTCCATGCTACACAGCTCCCCCCTCCAATATCCATTCATTCTCTCATCAACAGTTACCGATCACCAGCTGTGTGCAGCTCTGTCCTGGCTGCAACCTTTCACAGAAGCTCCCGGGAACTCACGCTAGGCCTAATTTTCTCTGTTCTGTCGGAACTAAGGAACTTGCCAGGGTAAGATGGAAACGGGCTCCATGAAAACGTCTCATGGTTTCAGCAGTCACCTGCAATACCCATGTAATGTCTTCACTGGCATTTACCCTGGGATCATACAAGAAAGCTCTAGGTGTCCTAAGTGAGCTGCTTTCTTTCTTTCTTTTTGAGGAAGATTAGCCCTAACATACCCTGCCAATCCCCCTCTTTTTGCTGGGAGGGACTGGCCCTGAGCTAACATCCATGCCCATCTTCCTCTACTTTATATGTGGGACGCCTGCCACAGCATGGCTTGTCAAACGGTGCGTAGGTCCATACCCGGGATCTGAACCAGCAAACTCCAGGCCACCAAAGCAGAGTGCACGAACTTAACCGCTGTGCCACCAGACAGGCCCCATGAGCTGCTTTCTAATTTGAGCCCAAACAACTGGGAGGGACGGAAAGCAGGCTCTTGACTTTCCTGGCATTCCAAAAGGGAAGTGCTCCCTCGGACTAAGGCAGCACCGTGCACCTGGTCAATATAGACGAGCCAGGTGTGTGATGTAGGTGCCAAACACAAAAACATCCGGAAAGAAACGAGGCCCAGGATGCAACCCTTTCAGGCCTGGTGGAGCCTGGTTATCACAGGTGGGTGGGGAGGCCGGCACAGGGAAACAAAACAGATTTTAACAATGATAAGTTTCACGAGATACAGTAAGTTTCCAAGTGGATCTTAGGGATTCTTTCAACTTGCAACAAAATTCTGCTTTACATAGTTGATTTTGAAAGAGTTTGGCTCTATTTCATAGAATCAAAGAATCTGATGCCAAAACGGGCCTCGGGTATGATAAAATCAAGTGTCTTAAAGAGACAATGTTGAGTCGGTGGGAAGAACACAGGGTTGGAAGACATGCAGAGCTGGGTTCCAATCTTGACTTCACCACCCATGAGCCAAGAGTCCTTGGATAAGACTCTATACTTTGGGTCAATGACGCCTGTGTGGCAGTTGAGAGAATTATAGACCACACATACAAAGTTCCTAGCACACAGTAAAAACAAAAGAACTACAAGTCCAGTAATAAGCCTCTACTTTACAGAGGGGGCTGCTGAGGACTGACCCACCAAACGGTCTTTGGGTGCCTCCCTCAGAGCACAGCCTTCTTTATGGAGCCTGCAGCTACGGCGACTAGAGCTCTTTGTCCTTGTCGCTAAAGAATGACGCCATAGCCTTCCAGGCTGTGATGGTATCATACCAGCAGAGGCTGGTGTTCTCTCCACGACTTTGGACTGAAAATATCAACAGAGCTATTCAAACAAAACTCGCCTTAGCCCTGGAAACCAGGGGCTGGAAGGAATTCAACCAACCCCAGGCCGTGAGTTTAGACTGAGAGATACACTCAAACGAACTGCGTGTGCTCCATCCTGCGAGCCCAGCAGGGCTGGTCCAGAATGATTGGGAAAAGCCTCTGTCCACACGCAGGGTTGGTCCCGGGCTCTGGGACATGGGCTGCACTGGACAGCAACACCCACCCCGCACAGAAGTGAGGTCCTCCTCTCCCTGCATCAGGGCCTCTTTCTACATCCCTTCCAGGACAGAAGGGAGGGCAGCATGCACGGGCTGGCAAGCAAGATGGAGCACTAAGACCCTGGAGGAGCGCACGCTGGGGCAGAGGGTCCTTCACATGCTAAACCTGGAGCAAACCACCAGACGGCCTCAGATTCCCCAGTGGGAGGTGAGCTGACCTCGGGTCTACAGAGGCCCTTTAGATGACTGCCTCACAGGTAGGAGATATGGGGCTGGGAGCTTTGTACCTCCACCCACCCGGCAAGTCTCCCTCGGAGAAACTGGCACAGCACAGAGTGGGGTCGACCACTAAGGATGCTCCCAGACCCTTACCAACATGTTGGCCAACACGGAGCCTGTCTCTTTGTTCAGGATGCGTAACCAAAAAACACCAAGACAAGGCCTTGAGGACTCATGGCCACAGCACAGCAGACCCTTCCCACCTGGGTTCCTAGGACTGTCACACTTGACTTGCAAGATAAATCGAGACCTCAGCAGGCCTCCAGAATGAGAAGTCTCCTAGACAACCTTAAGCCAAGCCTGGAGGTCCAGCCAGTGCCGAGCACGTGCTCTACTCCTCCAACTCATCGAATCCTCGCCCTCCTTCACAGGCCCTGGGTGGCCTGTGGTGATGCCACCCTGCCCGTCACCAGCACCCACTACTTACCGCATGCACAGGGTTGCACTGGTCTATGGGGCTCTTAAAATCGGTTCTTAACTCGTCAAAGGCAATTATCTGAAACAGAATACACAGAATCAAGATATTAGCACCAAGGTGAGTCCGTACAGCAAGTCAAAGCTTTCTGTAGATTTGCTCCAGAACAACGCAGGAGGTGGGAAGAGGGCAATAGATGACCCCAGACTGCCCAGGAGCTGGTTTCTGTCGAAGCTGGTGACGGACACTTGGGGTTGACTGTACTCTCTGTCTGCTTCTGTGTATGCTTAAAAACCCCCAAAACAGCGAAAGGGAGAGAAGTTGCTTAAAGGTACATACTTCCAACTAGTAGATAAATAAGTCCTGGAGACCTAATACACACCACAGTGATTATAGACAACAAAACTATATTATAAATATTAAACTTGCTAAGAGACTAGATCTTAATTGTTCCCAACACTAGAAGAAATGATGATTCTGTGACAGGATAGAGGTGTTAGCCCACGCTACAATGGCAACCACACTGCAATTGAAACATATCCAGTCAATATGGTGTAGACCTTAAACTTACACAGTGCTTTGTGTCAAATATATCTCAATTTAAAAATCCCCCAAACAAACGTTTTAAGCCTTCTGTGCTTCACAAAGATGTCGAGAAAACTCTACTGTGGCGAGGGCAGGCTGGAGTTTGGATAAAGGCACAAAAAACTGAAACTTCAAACCAGCACTTTCAGATTCTCTGCTTACAGGAAGGGCTGGGGGTTTTTTGTTTATTTTGGCGCAGAAGCTGATTGGAAGTAAAATAGACAAAAGTCACGCAAAAGGGAGAAGAGAAAAACAAGAAAGCAGAGTCAACAACAATAACCGGATCTCGAGCTGTCCACAGGCTGGACAGTCGGGTCCAGGCTTCACAGCTTGATCCATTGGACTCGGGGCCTCCAGTTCATTCTGGACAGAGACTCCAAGCTCCCCAGAGAGCCACAAGTTTCCCCATTTGTCCAGAGGGGAGAATGTTGGAGGCAACCTTCTGCAGCCACAGCAGGAGACACAGCACATCCACAGAAAGAGCTAACTTCCTAATCCCAGACACCTCATCCCCAGAAGGGGACTCAATGACAGGACGAGGTGGTATTTGGCCAGTGCAGTGTCCTCTCTTAGGGTGTGGACTGTCAGCAGCATCCCTCCTAGGCTGCACGTAAATGGGCCCCTGAACACTTGGGGACTTGCTACGGCCATGAAGCCAGCACACCACCCCCGAGCGTCCTTGTTCCAGCAACATGGGGCTGAGAGCAAGCAGCAAGAGAGGAAAAACGGCTTACTTCCCTCTACGAAGCAGTATAATTGTAAAGCAGTCACGTCACCCTGCTTTCAATACTCCTACAGAATTAGGAGAAAATTCTAGTATAACTTGGATTAAACAGACACATTTCTATATCATCCCTTGCCAGAGAGGTAATTATCCAGCCTGTACTTGAACCTTTTAGTAACAAGAAACTCGTCACTTAACTGAGGATGCTCATTCCATTTCCGGCTACCTCTCATTGATCACTGCCTTCCTTTGCTGACCCTACACATGACTCCCCTGGCTTCTACCCACAGTAGAAGCCAGGGTCAGCGCCTCCAGCCCGCAGGCCAGACACAGCCGGACGCCCATTTTTGTACAACCTGGGAACTAAGAATGGTTTCACACTTTTAAAATAGTTGAAAAAATCAAAAGAAAAATAATATTGTGTGACCTGTAAAAATTATAATCAAATTTGTTTCCATAAATAAACCTTTATTGGAACACACACATTAATTCGTTTATATGTTATGTATACTTTCACCCTGCCGCAGAGTGGAGTAGTTGCAACAGACCCCACATGGTCTGCAAAGCCCAAAACAGCTACTTTCTTACACTTTACACAAAAAAGCTGCCAACCTCTGGTCTATTTTTTTTATTTGCCCTCTAGAGCTGCACTGACTAATACAGGGGCCACATTTGGCTATTTCAATTTTAATTAGTTAAAATTAAATTAAAAATTCAGTTCGTAGCCACATATGAATTGCTCAGAAAACCACACCTGTCTAGTAGCTAGTAAATAGCTCAGATACAAAACATTCTCATCCTCGCAGACAGTCCTATTGTACAGCACTGCTTCAGAGGCACTTAAGATGGAGCAAATCACTCTTCGAAGCACAAGGAACCCCTTTAAGTACTTTCTGCTATCATGACCCCAGCAAATCTTTCTTCCTCAAGCTAATCTCTCCGACTGTTATTTACATAAACCGGCGCTAAGGTGCTTCGTTATCCCGATTGCCCTCCATTGACCTTACAGGTTGTAAATGTCTGTACTAAAATGTGACTGTCAGAGCTAAACACCATATTCAAGGTCAGGTCAGCTGGCACACAGACAAAAGTACACTCACCTCCTCTCTTCTGTAGCCTGTGCCTCTGTTAACGCAACCTGATTTCATTAGCTTTTCTGTGGCCACATCACATCCCTGGCCTCATACTGACCTTGCGTTGCCTAAAAGCCCTGTGTCTGTTTCATGTGCTTCAGTTAAACTCAGTCCACCTCATTCTGCATACACATTGTTGGATTTGGCGGACCAGAGAGCAGGAACTGACCTTTGTTCCTTTCACTTCCTCCCTATTCAGTTTGGTCCATCAGGCCAATCTATTGAGACATAATCTATCTCCCAACTACAAATCCTAACGCACATAAGGTCCTCAATATCCACATCCACATTCACCCTGATATAAATGTAAACTGAGCTGGACCAACAGCAGAGCCCGAAGCTCGCTATTCCTAGCTCCCACAAGGCCGGCGTCAGCAATCTTTGGGCCTATTATTTATCCAGTTGTGAAGACAATTCACCATCTTTTGACCCAGTCAAGCCCCCACATTATGGCTGTGACTGGAGACACACCGATACAGGCCCATCCCCAGCCCTGACCTGTGCCCACGGCCCTGGATAAGTGCTGGGAGGCGAGTCTGGACTGAAGGGAACAAAGGCAGCTGGTGCTGGAAGGAAGAAGACAGGAGCCCCTGGGGATTCCAAGCTGCCGAGCGAGTCAGAGGGCAGGCAGCCTCCTGACTGGGAGGAAGCAGTGAAGGAAGGAAGGCTCCGAGGCGTGGCTTCCCTTTCAGCTCCATGATAACAGCTACTTCCCAGGGCTTTCTGATGATGGCGACGGCAATGGACACGACGGGGATAAAAGCTTTCAGCATCCCATCCCGATAACTACCCACTAGTTAACCCATCCACGGACTTGATGTTCAGTGAGCATCTCTTACACACAGGCACAGGGCTAGCGCCTGGACATACAAAAATCCACAAGACACAGCTCCAGTCCTCATCAGGTTCTGGCCGAGAGGAGAGACAAGCATGTAATGATCGCTGCATTACAACGTGGTAAATGCTGTGGCCAAGATGATTATAATAAGAGCCACCAGTTACTGCGTGCTTCGCTCCGTCAGGCACTGGGCCGCATGCTGTACACGCTTTTTACTGTTGAATCCTTCGGCCACCCCATGAGGTAGGTACTGTTATTGTCCCCACTGTAGAGATGAAGGAACTGAGACCAAAAGCAGCTGCAGTGCGTGCCCAAGATCACTGCTCCGGTGCCAGGATTCGGACCGAGGGCTCTCTGATGCTAAAACCTGTGCAGTTACCGTTACGTTATCCTGCCTCCCAGGCGGAGAGAAGGAAGGAAGGATTTCAAGGACATATAGGACGAGCAACTGCCCCTGTGGAAGGAAAGCAAAGCTTCCCGGAAGGGGTGAGGTTTAGGTTACCCTCTTCTGAGCACCAATTCCTAGTTTCCCAGTCACAGCCCCCTGACCCGCGTCTGAGAACAGAAGACACAGGCAGCACAGCAGGGCACACCCCTTTGGGGGCCGCAGGCTGCTACCTGGAGCCGAGCCATGAGCATCAGGGATGGACCGGGAGGGTGGCAAGCATAACGACAATGCCACGATCAAAGGACGGCCAGTTTAACTCAGCCGTATGCACAGACCAGCTTCTCTGAGCCTCCAGCTGTGGAGCCCAGCCTGATAGTACAAGGTGAACTTTAAAATCCCTTCAAGTCCCACACATGTTTTTAAAAATTTATCTTTAAATTTACATACGGTAAAATTTCCTGTTTTAACTTGTATTTCTCCAGTGACTAACGATGTGGAACATCTTCTCATGGGCTTAATTGTCATCCGAATATCTTCTTTGGGGAAGCGTGTGTTCAAATCATTTACCCATCTTTTTTTTTTTTTAACTTAGCTGTTTGTTTTCTTATTGATTTTTTCTTTTTTTTTTTTCCTTGGTGCGGAAGATTCATTGTCCAAATGAAGCCCCCTCTGAGAGGACTCACCAGAGCCTAGCGGCCTCCCATGCTGAGGCTGCCCTAAGTCTGGACAACCTTGACCCCATCAGGCCTCAACACCAGGGTCGGGGAACACCTGGACCCCCCTCAAGAAGCAAGGAATTACAAAAATCCTCCAAAAAAAACCTCTCAAGAAGCCTTCCTTCTTTAGGCCCACAGCATGTATAGTCAAGAGATTAAAAGTTACCTTGATTGTCTGAAACAGTGATTTTGCTAAAAATAATTGTGCTGTTCTATGGCAAACAGCTTTCAGGAAGAGTAAGAAATGATTGAGATCCCAACCTCCATTAGCTAACGAGTCCCCTGGGCTGCCCCGTCAGAGAGTTCAGCATTAGGAGAAGCCTCTTTTCTCTGGAACATTCTCTCCTGTGTTCGCTCCACAGGGTCCTCTGGTCTCTGAAAGATCCGAGCTGGTGGAGCCCTCATGATCTTGCACGTGTGTTGCATTCTCTTATTGCAGTATCTGACCTGCACAAGAACTCTGTGCAGTGCATAGCAGTGTCCCCTGGTGCACAGTCTGGGAAACTGAGCCCCGGGCAGAGCGTCAAGTGACATACTCTACGGGGCACGATGAGTGAGTGACAGCCGCACGGGACCCGGTGCTGAATCCTGAACCAGCCAGTGCTCCATCCAGCACGGTGTGGTGCCTCCAGTGATATGAAAGGGTAAAAAGAAAGAGTTGAGTTACTAAAGATGCCCAAAAATCGACAAGGCACCCGCAACGTACCTGGCCCTGTTCTGGGCCCTGGAACGCAGCAGCGAGCAAAAAGAGAAGGTCCCTGTCCTCACAGAGGTGATCATCGGGACAGGGGCGGGGTAGAGAATCAACAAATGAACAAGACCAATATCGGAAATGGCGGGCTGCGTGAAGAAAACACAACAGAGTGATACGGAGACACACAATGGCGGTCAAGGCAGGCTTCTCTGAGCAGGTGCCGTTTCAGCTGAGAGAGCTGAATGTCCAGGAGCCGGACATGGAAAGTTCCAGAAGGAAGTTATGCTGCAGAGCCCCTAAGAGGGGAATGTGCTCAGCAGGGGTGAGGCACCAAAAGGCCACAGCAGCTGAAGCCCAGGGATGGAGAGAGATAGTGGGAGGAGACGAGGTGGAGAGCAACGACCAGCCCCCATGTGGGACTCTCCCAAGTGCAGCTCTGCACAGTAGACCTGTGGGCGAGACATCGTTTAGCCCACGTATTCCACTGATGACGTGGCCTTTAGGCGACTCAAGAAGTGAGCGTGTCTGCTGCTTCTGGTGTACAGGACCAAGGGGACAGTGATGAGACAGGCCAGTAAGTGTGGAGCCAGCATCGTGTGCGCATACTGAGGAATAGGTGGTGGGCTGACAATTCTCAGGTCCTGTCTGCGAGGCCGCTAATTCACCAAATGAGAAGTCAGTGCTCAAGGCAATATGGAAAGAGATCATGTACGCTGGCAAGTCAGTTCCAGGAAGCCAGAGGACGAATTTGGGGTAACCCACCCCAGAGAGCAACTGGGCACTGAGAAAGACTGTCCAGTTTTCTAACAAGAGGGCACATGGACTGAGCCCCCAAGAATTTCTGCCTACCGACCCATCTATCACCAGGGACAACTCCCCCTACCCCCACCAGGGCTTCGTCCAGACTCCTATCTGCAGCAGGGCCACCTGGGCCGACCTTTCTCGATTTCTCCACACTGTGAGTTGAATAATGTTCCCCCAAGAGTCACGTCCACCTGGAACCTGAGAACATGACCTTATTTAGAAACAGGGTCTCTGCAGATGTAATCAGCTGAAATGAGGTCATACTAGATTACAGGCCCTAAATCCAGGGACAGTGCCCTTATAAGAAACAGAAAAGGACACACAGAGATGGAAGTGATGCAGCTACAAACCAAGGAGCACCAAGGAATGTCGGGAGTCACCAGAAGCTGGGAAGATGCAAGGAAGGATCCTCCCCAGAACTTTCCGAGGGAGCAGGGCCCTGCTGTCACCTTGACTCCAGACTTCTGGCCTCCAGAACCGTGAGGGAATAAATTCCTACTGTGTGTGGTAATTTCTAAGGCAGCCCAGGGAAACTGAAACACTCGATTTGCAAAATAGCCGAACTGTTCCCTGTGTGACCTGAGATGTTATCAGGAAACAATGGCTTTTGATGCCACCAACAAATGCTAGTGTGAAAGAAGAAACAGAAGCATTTCTGATGCAAAATACACACCTCGCCAGGGAAGTAGGCTTTTATACTCACCCCGACTCTTCCTGTAACTCCCCCAAAGCCATGCTCAGAATGCGCTAATAATTTAGAAAGAAGTCGGTGTTTTACTTCTCCATGTCTTGTCCCAACAAGAGCACCTCCTTCAAACCGCAGCCCAAGCCTTGGGGCCCTTTCTGAGGGGCAGGAGCTCCGCCAGACAGGAGAAAGACGACGGATGGGAAAGATTTTATTGACTGTAACACACATCCGGCTCAAGCTTAGTCCTGGTTTCACCTGACACTGGTGCATCCGTGAGTTCCACCTCTCTGTTCACCGATTCTAAACTGCTCCAGGCAAGCGTTTGCAAAGCCACTTCTGAGCCCCCAAGAAGAAAGCAGCATCGGCTCCACATTCACAGGACCAACTCCTCCTTCCGGCCCTTGCTCAGCCCCTGGCGCCACGTGGTTTGTGAAACCATTCAGTGTCTGACACTCACCCCACCACTCACCCCTTTCTCTAACAAGTGCAATGCCCAGCGTCACAGCGTGGTTTAAACTTTCCAAAGTATTTTCACGTCTTATTTTTTTACGTTCATTTTAGGTAACATCCCAAGTAGGCGTGACACCCACTTTCCGAATGAAGCTTCAAGGAGAATGAGAGGTCACTGGGATGTCCAGGGGCGCCCAGCAGAAGGCAGAGCTGAAACCAGCACTGGCATTCTCTGCTTCTCCTCCTTGTGCTTCTCCAGCAGGCCACGCAGGCTCACCTTTCCGGGGGGAGGGGGTGTAAGGAGTGTTATTAAAGCACCCATCAGCATGGGGTGCCACACCGAGCATGACACAGCAGGCTCAGCACCCAGAGCCCTGCCTTCAACAGGCTGCCAATCAAATAAATTGTCTGCTTAGCCCTAGATGGCCAAGAGCTTAGAAAAGGAGAATAAACTCTGAACCAGGAAAGGGACTCCAAGCCCTAAACTCACCCCATTCCACCTCTGTATTAGTCAGGGTTCTCCAGAGAAACCAAACCAATAGGATGTGTACAAGTAGAAAGAGATTTATTTTAAGGAATTGGTTCATGCAATTATGGAGGCTAAGAAGTCCAAAATCTGAAGGCGGCTGGCAGGCTGGAGACACAGGAAGAGCTGAAGTTGCCATACAAGTCCAAAGGCCGTCTGCTGCAGAATTCCCTCTCGCTCTAGAGAGGTCAATCTTTTTTTTTTTTTTTTTTAATATTTTATTTTTTGTTTTTCTCCCAAAGTCCCGGGGTACACAGTTGTGTATTTTTAGTTGTGAGTCCTCCTAGTTGTGGCATGTGGGATGCTGCCTCAGCAGGGCCTGATGAGCGGTGCCGTGTCTGTGCCCAGGATTCGAACTGGCAAAGCCCTGGGCCGCCAAAGCAGAGTGCACGAACTTAACCACTCGGCCACGGGGCCGGCCCATGGAGAGGTCAATCTTTTGATCTATCCAGACCGTCAACTGACTAGATGAGGCCCACCCACATTATGGAGAGCAATCTGCTTTCCTCAAGTCCACTGATTTAAATGTTCATCTCATCCAAAAACACCTTCAGAAAAACATCCAGAATAACGTTTGACCACATATCTGGGCACCATGGCCCAGCCAAGTTGACGCATAATATTAACCATCACAACCCCCTAATACCAGGGACTATCACAGGCTCTGGGCAGTGCTGGGTCCTGGCCAGTGGGGCTTGGTTAGAGGAGCATGACAGAGTGATGGTCCCCATGGGTCCTATTCTCATGTGAGAAACCATGGCGAATCTTGGCATCTGTCACTGAGCCTCTCTTAGGAAGGAAGCTGCCTTAGAATAACTTGGGAAAAGTGTGTGATCCAGCCTCACAAGAGGGTGGGGCTGGGCCAATTCCAAAGCAGAGACTTAAGGGTCAAGAGCCCCTTGGCCCCTGCAGGAGGGGAGCATGTCGCTCCACTCCTCCAGGCTGTGATTTCCTTAGCTATACAATGGGGATATCAACCACCAGCTGACCTCAACTGGCTGCTGCAGTGTGAAATGAGGTGATATCAACAAAAGCGTTAGAGGAGAGAGAAATAAAGAGGACGCTGCATGAGGAGGCGGAAACCACCATTATATAAAAGTTGCAACATCCCCTAATGGTTAAGCATATGCCTGTGAGTCAGAATGTCTCAGTTCAAATCCAAATTCCACCACATTTATTTGTGTGGCTGCAGGCAAATTCTTTAACCTAAGGCTCAGCGTCCTCCAAAATAAAGAGGGGACAGTAGTGGTTCCTACCTCATCTTGTTGCTGTGAGGATTAAATGAAACAACGTACATAAAACACTGGGCCAGTGCCTAGCACATAATAACAATAAATATTAATTGTTACTTAATGACTGTAGTTATTACCATATCATGCAGATGTCGGGCCCACCTCTCTGGTCTTATGACTCTCCTCCCTCCCTGGTCTTGAGCACGATCATTAGCATCAGAGTCTGAGTCCAGGAGATCCAGGCACTTCAGGGAAAAAGTGGGGCAGCAGGATGTGGGTAGGAGCCAAGGGCAATGCCATTCTGAGGACACAGGTGGGTGAGAAAGCAGCGGAGCCCATCCTGTCCCAGGTGGGAGGCAGAGCCCCGGATGTGGGGAAGGAGGCTGGGGTCAGCAGCGGAGATGAGAAAGGAGGCATCCGCTGTCCCCAGACCGGTCCCTAGACCTGAATGATGAGTACAAATTGGGAAACACAGCACACAGCTTAGTTGCCATTGTCTGCACCAGAATTTGCAGACACAGCTGGTTCTGACATTGCTTCCCTGATCCTCATCTAGTTAACAGAAAACAAAGACGTCCCAGAGCCATGCACTTCTGGGACGGAAGCCAAGAGCGCAGGAGACAGGACAGACCCAGCTGACTTGCTCCCGTTGACACTCAGCAGGATAGTCCCCAGCTCCAGCCAGCAGCCATCCCCATCAGGGTACAATCCAGAGAGGAGAGGCCAACGGAAGGGCTCACATTCTGGTTCTGCTGACTTGGGGTAGGTGAGGCAGCAACTGCGAAGAAAGCATACAGAAAGGGAGGGGTGGGAAGAGGGTGGCAGCCTGCAGCACTGGGGGACCTTCCCACTCAGTCAGGCCACAGACCCCTGCTCCACCCTGCCCCAAGGCAGCCAGCCTGCCCAGCACACGGCCTACCACGTCAAGCAGCCGGGAACCACAGAGCCTGCTCGGTCTAAGTTACTGTTCCCAGCCGCAGGGTTCCCCCCCTCCCCCGCAGCTTGGGCTTGCTCCAGCAGCCTTGGTTCTCAAACAGGAGACTTCAGGAGCAATTTCTAGCTCAGTCTGGTGACCCTCCAGACACCTTTGGGGCCTTGGCCTTCAGCCTCCCACATGGCTCGTGGAATTGCTCCTCATGGTTCCAATGTCCTCTGCTCCTTAGTAAACAAGTGCCTGCTCCAACTGCCGAGCCTGCAGGGCCCACGCTCCGAGGGAATGCACGCCCATGAGTCAGTGCGATGTGCATCAGGGGGCGCCCACATCCCAAACTATCTTCCAGGAAGACCTATCATTATTCATTCCTAAAAATTCTTACTGAGCATCGAGGGTTTGCCAGCACTGTGGTGGGCACTGGAGCTACTACCGAAAGCAAGGCAGACGAGGCGCAGGCATCTACCAGTGACAGAGACTCTCTCCGCCACCAACCAGGCTCTTCTGAGCCCTCTTCTCAACTAGGCTTCCCCCCGGGCTCCTATGTCCATCCTTGCAGAGTCTAGTTTTAGCGAGAATCTTGCTAAGTCAGCTTAGAGAGAATCCCCACCTTGATACCTGATCCCCCTAGTCTGCCTTCAGTAAGAACCCTGTTAAGTCAGTTTAGTAAGAATCCCCCCCACTTGGTGTCTCCTCTTAGTATTTTCCACCTGCCACCCCTTCACCCTGCTCTTGGCTCTAAATCCCCACTTGTCCTTGCTGTATTCGGAATCGAGCCGGAGCTCTCTCCCCTTTTGCAATAGTCTTGAATAAAATCTTCCTTACCACTTGAACAAGTGTCAGAATCACTTTTTCTTTAACACCAACCTTTATTCATTCTCTTGTGTTAACTCTGAAAAAGCAACAGCCTCTGGGAGTAGCAGCCTATTAAGCAAGGCATGGATGGTTCTGAACACGAATGTAAATTATTTAACCAAATTGAAGGTAGAATGTGTATAAAGGGAGGCAGGACTCCCAGCTCTGAGCCAGAACGAAGTTTTTAAAAGCTGGTGGTGGCTGGCTGCGTTTTGTTTGTTTTGAGATCCTCAGGGCAGAGGGTGAATTAACCATACGCCTTGGTTCAGGACACATGATCATCACTGATCTGAGCAAGGCCCTCTCCTGTTGCATTTATTCATTCATTCATTTCCTTTTATCCCATTAGTCCTTTCCCTCCATCCAAGGTGGATTTTTGGTGATTATGTTTAACATGTATCTTTCTCTTTGTTGGGTTCTTACAAAACATGTATGTTTGTGCGCACTTATTTTTAATTTACCTGGTTCGTATCTCACTCTTCCTTGCCTTCTGCACTCAGCAGCGTAGTACGGGGCTCCGTGGGTGTAGCCACTACAGCTTGCCTATCCACACTCCCAGTGAGACCCAGACTGGTCCCACCTCTGCACCTCAAATAATGCCACAAAACCCACACATGTCCCTTTAGGGACTAGTGTAGCAATTTGGGGGGATTTATAACTAGGAGTGGAACTGCTGGGCCATGCACTTACGGTTTCTTTGATTGAACTAAGTCCTCCCCAGCTGTCCTCCAAAGTGGCTCCATTCCGCCAGCACAGCCAAGGCTGTGCATCTCACATCCCCACCAACACGTGGCAGCATCTGACGGCCGAGGCTGTGCACGCCACATCCCTGCCAACACATGGCAGCATCCGACAGCCAAGGCTCTGCATCCCATATCCCCACCAACACGTGGCAGCATCCGACGGCCGAGGCTGTGCACGCCACATCCCCGCCAACACGTGGCAGCATCCAGCTTTCGAGGGTTTGCAGTCTAACATGTTTGAAGTGCTCTTTTTGTTGCTTTAACTTGCATTTCTCCAGTTAGAGCCTCTCTTCATATAAGGGTTAGCCTTTTGGGTTTCCTTTGCTGTAAATCGCCTGCTTAGATGCTCCACCCATTTTCCTATGGGATTGCCGCCTTTCTTCTTTTTGATTTTACTTGTTGCTGGTCTGTCGTAGATGTGACTCCTCTTTCCGTGTTAGGCATATTGAATCCCTTCTCTCCTCTGTCACCTGTCAATTCACTCTCTCTGAGGCATCCTTCATTGAATGGAAATCAATCCATTTCTGCCTTACATGATGTACTTTTTCAAGTTTTGTTTAAGAAGTCCTTTCTTGCCCCTCAGACACACAGATAGACTCTTACGTTATTTTCTATTTCCTTTATGAAATTCTAGAACTCTAACTGGTCCTTTCCCATCCTCCAACACCAGTATCTGGGGCTGTGCGGAGTCAACTCAGGGCATCAGAGTTCACCAAATATTAATGAGCACCTACTATGTCAGGCACCGTGCTTGGAGCTACAGATAGAAGACAGGACACGGTCCCCGGACTCAATGACAGGAGTGGAGTAAGAACTCCACATGACAGCAGATGAGAGGATTCAGGAAAGGGCAACTCTAAAGAGAAGGAACGAAATTTCAACTCGCAAACTGCCTAGAAGAGACTGGTCTCAGGAGGTATATGTAAATCATATGCAAGTCAGATGAAAATGACTATGCAAATATTTGCGGGGGTCCAACAACAGCCTGGAGAGGACCATCATTCCGGCTTTAGATTTCCTTTCTCAGTCTAGAAGGAGTTGTACCAGGACTTTAGTGTTAGATAGCATTCAAGTCCTCAAAACCAAAAGCGGAATCCACCACTAAGAAGAAACTGATCAAATGCACTCAGCTCAGCCTCCAGGGCGCACCCCACGGGCAGACCCCTCCTTGTAAAGCGATCTCCTCCAAACCTGCACAAACCCATCAGTGAGCTGGGCAAGGGGAGGCTGAGCCTCTGTGGAGACCTCCATGAGCTGCTAAGACTCTTCTGGTAGCAAAAGCCCCGTCACGGTCTCCTGCAGGGAGACTCCCCCACCAGGGGAACACTTACACACTTTGTTTATTAAGATTTTTTAAATAGCACCATCTGCTTTGAGAAGTCTTAAGAACCAAGCACTAAAGATTTAATAATTAAAATACTTCAACGGAAGAACAGCAACCACAGCAGCCAGTGAGAATAAAACCAAAATGCACAGGCTGTGCCCCTGCTGGCACGCTTTCCAGAGCAGGGCACAAAGCAGGATGGAGCACTTCTCAGCAAGTGCACGTCACCACCCCACCTCCCCACCCCCACCATCTGCACGTTCACGAAAGGTGAACAGCCGGAGCTCGTGGAAAGGGCATTGCACGGGAGTTAGGAACTTGAGTTTGGGTCCTGACTTTGCTCTTGACTGTGTGATGCTGGGCAATCTCTTTGCCCCCTTGCGCCTCAGTTTCCTCATGTGCGAAATTAGTGCATTCAGTTGGATCAGCGTTTCTGAACATGGTACAGGGATGGTAAGCATTTCAGATTTCTTAGGGAAGTTGTCAAAATACAAGGGGACACAGCCCCCACTCTGGATCTGCTAAATCAACTGGAGGCTGGTACTGCTGCGGCCAGCTGAGAATTACTTGACTCTCTCTCCAGCTCTAATGTGCTCTACGTGACTTGAAGAATGTTATCATGACACGTCACCTGCAGCATCCTTCAGACAATAAAAGTCCAGCATACCAGCTTCTTTTTCCCTTTTTTTGGTGAGGAAAATTGGCCTTGAGCTAACATCTGTGGCCAATCTTCCTCAAGCAAAAAGAGGAAGATTGGGCACAAGCTAACATCTGTGCCAATCTTCCTCTATTTTGTATGTGGGACACAATCACAGCATGGCTTGATGAGTGGTGTCTAGGTCCACGCCTGGGATCCAAACGTGCAAACCCCATGCCGCTGAAGTGGAGCACACAAACTTAACCACTAAGCCACCAGGCTGGCCCCACACTAGCTTCTTCAGGAAGTACAGACACAATCCTCAGGATTATCACCAAGTCTTTGACTCTGACCTGTAGATACCATTCTACAGTGTTGGGAGAATGGGGAAAAAAGCTGTATATCTCTTTGCAAATACAAACATCTTTAACATAGCAACTTAGATCTATAAACCCTAATTTTAAAACCTAGCTTTGATCTCAAAAGTGAGTCCTGGCACATACCCATTAGCTTGTGAGTGCCCCGGGAAGACAGGACGTAACACTGTAGGAGAGGAGGCACTGTGCTGTTCATCACTGCTGTGAGACGATAGAAAATGCATATATTGGTCTCTGCCTCCGTTCTAGCACAGGAACCCATGTCATCTCCTAAGTGATAAGAATACTTGGAGCATCTCTTGTTCCAATATTTGGACTTTGACCCCATCCCTGACACAGGGCTCCTAAAACCCTTCTAAATTCCTAAGTGCTAAGAGCACTAGCAGCATCTTCTGTTGTAATGGGGCGACTCTGGGTGGGCTCCTGGACGGCGGCTGGTCTCCAGAAAAACCAAATCAAGATTAGAAGCTGGGAATTTTCAGCCCCGCCCGCCCCCATTCTCCAGAGAAGAGAGAGGGGCTGGAAATGAGTTAGTAATTGATCCTGCCCCGTGAGGAAGCCTCTATAAAACCCCAATAGTACAGGGTTCAGACAGCTCCCAGGGTGGTGAACACATCCCCAGTGGGAGGGTGACGCCTCCCAGCTCCACGGGGACAGAAGCCCCTGTGCTCGGGACCCTCTCAGACCTCGCCCCATCTCTCTCTCCATCTGGCTGTTCAGCTGTCTCCTTTATTATATGCTTTAATAAACTGGTAAACGTAAGTAAGCATTTCCCTGAGCTCTGCAAGCCGCTTAGCACATTAACCCCACCTGAAGAGGGCGTCGTGGGAACCTCCGATTTGTAGCCGAGTGGGAGAGAAGTTGCTGGTAACCTGGGGACTTACTACTCTCGATTGGCATCTGTGGTGGGGGGCAGTCTTGTGGGACTGAGCCCTTAACCTGTGGGATCTGACGCTAACTCCAGGTAGATAGTGTCAGAATTGAGTTCAATTGTAGGACACTCAGCTGGTGTGGCAGAGAACTGCCTGGTATGGGGGAAAAACCCCATACATTTGGAGCCCAGAAGTGAAGTGCTTTGTGAGGGTAGTAAAGGAGACCCAACAAGGAGGGCAAAAATGAGGTTTTTCCTCATTCAGCTGCATCCCCAGCACCTGGATCAGGGCCAGGCACACAGCAGTTGGTTAATAAATACCTAATGAAAGAATGAATGAACGTTTACCCCTCTTTGTATCCTTGGCCCGGTGCTTGCAGTAAATGTTAAATGAGTGCAGGAACAAACATGAAACATTGTAAACTCCTCAAAATACTTTTCTAAATACTTCATTAGCTGATCACAACCACCCACCCAGTTCTTCTTGCAGACAAAGTGCAGGACGTCCTTCTACCCCACGCTATCTTCCTAGGAGGGTGTGTGTGTGCTTAAGGACCATTACCTCTGTGCTGAAGCTGGAGCCCTAAGGGAATCCAGTGTACAGGATGGCAGTTCCCTGAGGGGCAGTCACATGTCCATCCATCGTGCAGCAGGTCCCAGGATTCAGAACCTCCATCCAGAACACTTTCCTCCAGATCAGTAATTAACTAACTGAACTTACCCATATTCAGGAGCATGTAAGAATACTCTACCTTATAAAAAATTATTTCAGGTGGCTTATCAGAATGACAAAATAATATTATTCACTACAAAATAAAAATAGTGACTATAAAATATTAATTATAATAATGAATAAAATATTCACTATAAAATAGTGGAAAATAACTGAGAATAAAAAATCGGATGCAGAAAAAAATTCAAGCTAGAATAAAATGTAAAAGTTGAGAGAAGGAAATACACACACACACACAAAGACCCTAGGACCCCAAAGAGCCAAATTAGTTGGCTTGAAAATTTGGATCTAAGCTTCCCAGACGCTACAGCGGGAAGAGAGATCAGTTACATAGATTTCATGGCCACAGAGACACAGTGTACTAGCTCCTCAGAGGAAGGAAACAAACGATCCCCAACACTCACATCTGAAAATCATTTACTGCATATATTTTAACCACAGTAGAGGACGCACACACACACACACAGAGCAGAGCAATAGGATTAGACTTTTTATTGTAGCATACCTCAATAGTGGCCGAGAACTCAACACAAAAATGTGACCCAGTAAAAACATTTTATAGGGGAGGGCAAGACAATATGGTCCAGATTTTGAATGTGCTTCAAAAAATCTCCCACTAATCTACCTCCCAACTAGGCATCTGAACAGCTGGAGAACAAGCAAGAAGAGGTTAGGTTCTGCCTTAAAGACCTAGACCGCAGGTGGTCTGTGTTGCTCATTAGGAGGGTTCCCTACAGCTTGGAGGTCGGTGCACCACCAGTGACATGGACAGTGACTTGTGAAAATGGAGGAGTCCAACCAGGCTTCTGTCTCCTGCCTCGATGTCCGTTTTCCTTCCACCCAAAGGTGAGCTGTGCTGGAAAGTCTCCATTTAGCCCTGCAGAACCCTCTCCAGCCTTCTCCACCCTGCTCTGGGCCCTGGGAGGCTGGCCTCTTCTAAAGAAGGCACCCGCTGGCCTTCTCTGCCTCCGGCTTCCCACCATGTTAGGCCAATAGAAGGCACCAGCAGAAGACCGCAGGATCCTAGGAGGGTACTCGTTCTCCGGCTCCCTTCCTGCTGGACTCTGGCTTGGCAGTGTCTCTGCTCCTCCACAGGAGGCCACAGCAGCCATCAGGAGACACCCCCACCCCATAACCCTCATGAAGTTCCGGTGAGTGCTCCCTCCCTGGCCCCTTCAGACCTAGGACCATAGAGCTTCCCCCTCTGTGAGAGCCAGGTACTCCACCCTCCCTGGCGGCTTCTGACCCTGCCCCTCCTCTGCAGAGAGTCCTTTCACAAACTCTCCTCGATCACCCTCCTTAAATGTGCCCTCTGTCTTCTACTGGGACCCTAACTCACACGGGAGCCAACAAGAGACCTCAGGGTTACGCCACGCTGCTGTTCCTAAAAATTAAATAAATACATTCCAGGACAGGAGCAGACGAGCGATCAAGTCCTCAACATTCTACACCGTACAGAACGGAATACAGTGGCCTGGAAAAACGTCAAAGCAAGCACTACCAGTTAGTAGTTTCTCTAGTCGCACAGCAGGGGGTTTTGTTTGTTTGTTTTTTCAATCTCAGTCGTGCTCCTGCGGGACAACTGGCTTTGAACAATACAGGTTCCTAATGAATTCCCCAGGATGAACTCTGCAAAGTGCATCCCTGAGTAACTAAAGGAAGCGACCAGCTCTATGCAGTTATTGAATTTAACCAATTAAATTTTGCAGCCCATCCGCCGATGCCAGTTTTAGAACTAGGTTTCGGACAATGACTAAAATAAGTGTCTATTGAGGCCATTCCTAGGTTATGGCCAAAGAAGAAAACTGTATCGTCAGCAGATAGAAGATCCTCTCTATTAACAACCACAACAAAAAAGACTCTATAGCAAGGAGGCACGCGTAGAGATTATCCAAAAGCAACTCCAAATCTTTAGCTTAGGTTAAAAAAAGAAAAGGGACGGAAAGGCAGCTGCCTCACTTTGTTCAAAACAGGTAATCTGACCTACCAGGGGGCCGTGGAGTCCACACTGACGTGCACCGGGGTTAAAAGCAACAGTAACGGGGAGTTTATACTGAGTTCAAGGTGAAAGTGAATGGAGATGGCAAACGGTCTTCTGTTTTCTTTAATAGATGCCTTCATGAGAGAAGCACATAAAAGTGATCGAGAAAAACGTAGAAATGCCTAAAATCCAGTTGCTCCTCATGTCAAATACTGGTTGAGAAATGCAGACCCACAATTTAAGGAAGAAAAACAGGAAATGTAGACGAAATGTCTCATACGCTACAGTTGCTTTTAATGAGGACATCCTTCCAGTCTGAAATGGGATTGCCCAAAAAAATGATTTAGAAGGAAAATGTAAGCTAGTCGATAATTCACTTTAGCTATCAAAACATGGCTAGTCACTCAACCGGGCTGGCACGACATGTTCTCTTTCCTCGAGCTGGCCTTCACCATTAGTGCATAAGGAGGTTTCTGGTGAGTCGTGCGTCTGCCTCGTCTCCATCACCTTTGTCCTCTCAACTCTGGCACAGCTAGAGCTATAAGCCCCTGCCCAGGGGGGCTCAAGCAGAGAACAGAAGCCCAAGGGCCTGTGCCATCCTCACCATGGACAGGAAGCACATTAGCAGCCCAGGCCCCCCAGTTGGTGCAAGCTGGATTTATTTAGCTTCCCTGGGTTTGATTTCTGGAAATCCAGACAGAACCCCCATGGGGCATCTCTGCTGTCTTTCCTGCTCCTTCCTTGTTGACGTGGTTTATGCGACCAGGCGACCAGGCTCCTTCCTCAGCCACCCTGCCCTGTAAGGGACTTGCTTGCCGTAACGAGAACATACCTGCTTAGCGCATGTCTACTCCTCTCCTGGGGCCCTGAGTCCATTCCCCTTACCCCATCCCCTTTCCTCCTGCACCAAGCAACTGGCTGGAGTCCAGTCGACTGCAAGCTGATTGATTACCTGGAACGGATACCTGTACCAGCTTCACCTTCAGTAGCATCTCCCTACTGCTGGGTCCTGCATGATAACGCATCAAACCTGCTGGCTCTTGTGCACAGACCAACCAGGGACTGGAGCCAGATTCTTTCCCCCCACCCTATGTCCAGTCCCAGTCCAGGCATGTTAAAGTTACCCCGATCCTCCCCATTGATCTGCTCCAATACAGGCACCATCTGCTCACTCGCATCTGGTCCAGCCTCTGGCCTTAGGCAGCACACAGAGAAGAAAGACCTAGGTGAAGTGACAGGCCAGTTACCCAGAAATTACAGGTCAAACTTCCAGGCCAATCTTCCTGCTTTACAAGAAGAGCCAACGGGTCAATAAAGTTATAAAAGTTTCTCAAACTCACTCATAGGCTAAGGAATGCAGATGAAGGTAACACTGAGATATTATTTTACACCTTTCAGACGGAAAAAGAAATTTAATTGTGATAAGTAAATTGCTGTGGGGGAATCAGAGAAAAAGGAACCCTCACTCACTGCCGTTGAAAATGTGAACTGGTACAGCCTTGGGAAAGTGATCCGAGGATCCTATTGCCAATGAAAACATACGCACCCTTCACCCAGCAATGCCCCTCCTGGGGATGTAGCTCGTTGAAATAAATGCACCACTAGGTAAGAAAGGATGTGGAAGCACTGTTGGAGATGGCAAAAAACCGGAAACACAGTAAATGTCCATCAATAAGAGAAGGACGGAGTAAGTGGCGATGCACCCCATCCACGGCATATGATCCATACCAGTGAACTCAGAGGGGCTTCCTCGAGCTGTTACTTAGTGAGAAAAGCAAGATGCAGACAAATTTAAAACCAAGACACATGTTAAAGAAGTATTTGTGTCTGCATATGATTTCATGACCATGAAGAAATATATGAAGGCCGTACACCAGGCTGTTAACACTGGTGACTCTGAGTGTGGGAGGTGACACTGGTTGGGAGGTGACACTGGTTGGGAGGGAAGGCGGGTCCCTGTGGGTGGAGGGAACAGTTACGCAAGAACAGCAACAAAAACCACAACTTTTTAAAGTGGTGGTAAAAAAAAAAAGTATGATGTAATTCCATTTATGTAAAATTATGCAAATGTGTGTCCATAAAAGATACATGAAAGTATAGTCACCAGAATGCCTAGAGAGGTAAGCACTAGGCGACTTCCTTACAGCATTCCTGTATTGTCTGCATTTTTACAATAAGTATGAATTATTCTTATAATTAGGAAAACACACCCCCCAAAGCTATTTTACTGTTAATTTTTATTCACCTGATTTTCTACCTCTATTGTCATGCCAAAGTCACTACTTCCAACCAAATAAACCACATCATAGAGGCAGCTGCCCCCTGCACTGAGCTCAGTGTTCATTAGTTCTGATATGTGTGTGTGTGTGTGTGTGTGTGTGTGTGTGTGGTCTCTCTCTCTCTCTCTCCCTCTCTTCCTCCAGCCCACTGCCATCTGAACAAGCAAATGGAATATTGAGGACTCGTGCCAGAAGACCCATCGAGCCAACGTCTATACTGAAAACACAGGCTCCATACCTATCCCCTCATCTTTGCCCAAAGAGCCCAGCTCTTAAACCGGGCTTGTGGGGGGGCCCTGCCTGAGTGCCGGCGGGAATAACCGGGGCTCCACTAGAGAGCCAAGGACTCTCCTCCTCCATTACCATCTCAGGAGTTGGCTTCTGACAAATCTTTTCCTAACCTCTTACTCCCGAGAAGAGTTTATAAGGTTCTAAAACCCCATGTGAATGGAAAGCTGTTTATGAACAGTGTGCCAGTTTGCTAAAAGAATTTTTGTTGTTGTGGCTGTTTAAACTGGAACAGTCCTTCCTTCCACGGCCCACCCCCACGCACGTTTTGCCAACACAACAGCCCCAGAGTCCCAGAGCCAAAAGCAGAACTGAGCACAGGGGCAGCAGAGTCGGAGCAGCCGAGAACAGAGCAGGGCCAGGCCGCTCGGCTCTGGGGCTTATTCACATATGATTTTACATAAATTTACATGTTGGTCTCCAGAGGCCTAATTCCAAGTATTTAAAATCAAATTGGTTAGTTTGTGCAACTTCTTGGAAGTATGTATCCAATTAGCCTCCAGCTTGGTCAGCATCCACGAACACCTCTGTCCCTCTGAAAAGTGCTATTTAGGCAGGGAGTGTGCTGGCCCACGCTCCTGAGGGTCTTTACCGGGAGGTTCCCCATCGGATGGGATAGCTTATCCAGCCTCAGAAGCCGGCTGAGCGCGTGGCCAGTGCGGTGTCGGGGAACTGTCTCTTTCAGGACACTGAGGTTGCATGCAAAGCAGAGCATCAGCTGTTGCCCCTCAACACTTCATGCCCATAGCAGAGCGCCTTTGTAGATAATGAATTACACAGAACACCTCCCGCTCTGTGTGTGTGAGCACCGTGAGAGCAGGAACCACACCCTGCTTACTCAAAATTTCTGCTGATTCAAAGACCTCAAAGCTTCCATTAAAGACAAAGTTGATGTGCGGTCATCATTCCACCTGGCTCTCTCAGCTTGGAGGAATCTCCTCGGTTTCGATTTGCAATGGCGGGAGTTTAAAAGCGGTGAAGGGCAAGCTAGAGTGGAGGCGATCAATTCCGCCCTCCCAGTGCAAACACTGCCCAGGCAGACGCTGCATCTGGCGGCCAGGGCTGGAGGACGGATCATCCTGCAATTAACAGAGGAGAAGCCGCTGGGGACTCCCTTCCTTGGGCAAAGTCTCCCCCACGTTTCTACCCACCCAAAGGAAGCCAAGTGGATTTCAAAAAGCACCATAAAGCACCCCACCCTGGGGGTGTGAGTTAATAAGGAATTCATTATTCATCCCACAAATTAAACTGAGCAGCTATTATGTACAAGGAGTCTAGGTATTTATTAGTGTATTCGTTTCCTTTAGCGGGTACATCAAATTACCACAAATTTAGTGACTTAAAACAACACGTTTATTATTTCACAGTCCTGGAGGTCAGAATTCTGAAATGGGTCGCACGGGGCTAAGATCAAGCGTCAAGAGGGCCGTGCTCCTTCCGGAGGCTCCAGGCGAGAATCCCCTTCCTTGTCCATCTCAGCTGCTAGAAGCGGCCTGCAGCCCCGCTGTGGCCCTCAGCCTGCAGCCGCCATACCACCCTGACCTGCTCTGTTATCACATCCCCTTCTCTGACGGTGATGATGCTTCTTCCCTCTTAAAAATCTTTGATTATATTCACCCCACCCACATAATCCCCCCAACTCACTATCCTTAATTTCATCATACCTGCAAAGTCCCCGCTGCTTTGTAAGGTGACATAGTCACAGCTTCCAGGGACTAGGGCGCAGACATCTTTGGGGCATTAGTCTGCTCACAATTGGTGAGCACAATAAATGAGGGGAGCCCCAGCACTTACGGGCTGGCTGCTAAGGCCAGGGATTCGCAAAGGAAAAAACTCTGGGAACAAGGGACATGGGTCATTCACAGCTCAGGATAAATCGTAGCTCAGGACCCCAGGCCTCTCCGGCCTCCCCCTCCCCTCTCCAGTAAAGGGCATTTGGGGTGGGTGTGGGAGCTCGCCCTTGGAGAGGGGCTGAGACCCGCCCTGCTCCTCCCCGGGAAGGAACCATTACTAATCTGACTGCAGAACCTGACTAGGCCCTGCTTACTGGTGGGCAGGGGCACCGGGCACTGAAAGCTCAGAAAGTCCTCCCGTGTTGGTCCTCTCTCCCAGGCCAGACCCTGCCATCTTACTCGGCTCTCCCTTCCACCCTTTGGGCGTGGAGGCCAGCCGGTGATAAAGTTGGAATTTGAGCTTAGAGGAGGTAGCGACTCCCACTTGGGCATTAAACATAAGCCTCGGGCTCAGAGCAGCTGAGCTGGAGCCCTCTGCACTGGGGAGTCTTGAGCGCTGGCCTAAGCCAGCATGGAGTCTGTCCTCGTTTCCCACTGTGCTAGTGTTCCTTATATCTGTATCTCCTCCAGAAACATCCCCAGGACAAGTGATGGAAAATTCAGATATTCCTGCATCGCTGGTCTAACATCATCTTAAAGGAAACTTCTCCCCAAGTCCAAACAGTGCTTTTGCTCCTAAAGGACTCTCGAGAATGAGCCCTGCCCATGACAGTAGCGGTATTAAACGGACATTTGATGGATGAGGAAACTAACAGGAAAATATCCTCCCTATGCTCTTGCCTTTGGTGAACTTATCCCTCCCACAGGTTCTGTTATCCTTTCTAGACTGACAACTTCTGGCTGAACAGCTGCACTCTCTCGCCAGCTCCAGACCCAAAGCTTCTGCCCCAAGCTCCTCTAAAACTTCAAACTCAACGTGCCCAGAGAAGAACTTACCAACATACCTCCCCAAAAGCTCCTGCCCATTTCTGTAACTGGCACCCCTCTGATAGCGAGCTTCAAAACTCTTTTTCTTAACTCTTAACTCTTTTCTCATCCACCTGCTACTGATCCCTAAGCCAGCCTGATGCACCCAGACCCTGTACCTGCAGGCTCATTACACCGATCTGGGAACACCAGACGGTGCTCTGACATCTCTACTCTAGAGGATATTTCCTTCCTCTCGCCACCACACTGCTTGCTTCCATCCTGCCTTCTCTTTGACCTCTCTGCCACCCAGGCACAAATTCTTGGCTCTGGGGGCTTCAGCCTCCATCCCAGCCTCTGTCTTCTCCAGAATTGGGGGTAACACATATTATCCCAAGTTGTTATTTTTAACAGACTAATTTTTAGAGCAGTTCTAGGTTCACAGTTAAATTGAGTGGAAGGTACAGAGATTTCCCACGTACCCCTGTCCCCCACATGCACAGCCTCCCCCACTATCAACATCCCCCACCACAGTGGCACATTGGTTACAGCTGATACATCTATACATCATAATCACGCAAAGTCCAAAGTTTACATTAGGGTTCACTTTTTTTGTTCTCTGGGTTCAGATAAATGTTTAATGACATGTACCCACCATTATAGTCTCATACAGAATAGTTTCTCTCTCCTAAAAATCTTCTGTAGAAAAAAAAAAAAAAACAATAAAAAATAAAATAAAATAAAATTATTTTGCTGAAAAAAAAGTTTTTTTCAATAAAATTATTTGGCTGAAAAATAAACTTATTTTTGTGAAAATAAAATAATTTTTCTGAAAAACAAAAATTATTTTGCTAAAAAATAATTTTGCTGAAAAAATAAATTAAAAACCGCTGAAAAAATAAAGCTATTTTGCTGAAAAAAATTAAAAAGATAAAAATCCTCTGTGCTCCACCTGTTCACCCTCCCTCCCCACTCAGCCTTGGCAACCACTGATGTTTTTATCTCTCCATAGTTTACCTTTTCCAGAATGTCACATAGTGACAATCACACAGTACACTGTAGCCTTTTCAGATTGGCTTCCTTCACTTAGTAATATGCATCTAAGCTTCCTCCATGTCTTTCCATGGCTTGATAGCTCATTTCTTGTAAGTTCTCCCAGGTTTTGAGCTTCACTTTCTCCTTGTGGTTCTGACCCAGCTCGCTGCTTTGGTTCTCGTCACAACCCTCAGTCTCGGTTGAGAACTTCCTGCCGCAGCCTTGGGCACACAGAACCCAGCCCCCGCCAGGGACAGCTTAGTCAACTCAGCCCACCCCTCGTCCAGGCAGGGGGGTGTCAGACACTTCCTCTTTCACGTCAACATTCCCTACTCAAAGTTCACACTCCATGGACAAGCCAAACCAGACTACTTCAGAGTTCTCCCAAATAAATCCCGACCATGTGGACTCATCTCTCTATCTTTCTCCTCATCTCCATCTGTCAAAATGCTCAGGCCCATGCAGACGCCACCTCGCTGTGATGCCCCTGATCAGACGTGACCTTGATTTGAACGTCCACGTGGACCTCAGCTGCCTTATGCTACAGTTATTATCTTAGACTGTCAGATCCCTGAGGACCGGGCCTTTATCTTCCTCTTCCTATCTCCTCTAAGTTCAAACACAGTGACTGACGAACGAGTGCTCAATAAATATGAACAGAATGAAACACAACTGGTTTCCCAAAAGGGCCACCCAGCACAGGGCTAAAAATATCCTGTACATTGCCAGGAGCAAGAGATTATCTGATTTATGAATTAAACATGGTCCATGCTTCTCTTTTGCATCTCCCCATTGTTTCCTGCCCGTTGGCCATTTTGGTCCTTATTAACTCCTTCAGGGAAAGATGGCCGGAAACAGAATATACCACAACACAAATTCCTCCATTTGGGGGGAGGGTGGTAGGAAATGGTGCAGATAAACCGGACTCGAGATGCGCTTTTCTTTAGATTTTTAGGCTACAACAGATGTAAATATCCACTGGCCACAGTGGCCACACGCTGCCATAATAGAGTCTTCCAGACAGGGGCTGTTTCACATGTCAACAACCTCAACTGGACCGGGGCCTAAACCTCACTAGCCCCTAGACTTTGGAAATGTATACTTTGGAGCCCAGAGACCGTGTCACACACATGTTTATGGGTGAGCTGCACAGCCCTGACTTCAGAGCAGCTTGAAAACGCTGGAGACTGCTGGCTTTGCATCCTCCATGGCAAATTCCGGAACAGGCATGTAATCCAGCACAGTGCTGAGAAAAGGAGCAAGGGCAATGAGGCCACACCCAGTCTCTTTGTCACTTCTTTTCGGATTTTCCTTCCACAGCTGGGTCAGCCACCACCTTTTGGGACCTGAGTACCCATAGCAGCACCCAGCCATGACCAGACACCAAACAAGGCAAAACCCCAGAAAGTAACACAGGAGAGAGGATGGGGGAGGGGACAAAAGCAGCAAAGGAGAAGCGGGGCAGAGGGCGAGGTGGGGAGACAGGAGAAAGAGAAAGGGCTCAAACATGGTAGAGAGACCTAGAGAGAAAACAGTTTTCCTTGGTAAAGACCACGCCCTCTGAGTATTCTGCTCCCTTAAAATAAAAGAAGGCAAGGACACACAGAAATAGAGGGCAGTTTCACTGTTCACTGGTCAAAGTGGTGAGACAGCCACTGCCACCTGTCATAAGCACTCCTCACACAGGATCTACCACCGTCCCATTTCCCTCGGTCAGCCAGTCAGAGACCTCAGCCACTGCCCACACCAGGTCTGTTAGCACAGGTGTAACCGTCATTCTCCTGCACCCCCAGCTCAGATGTGCAAGCACCTGGCTGCTCACGCATCTATTGCTTCAGCAAGGTTTCAGGACTAGCATCTGCCTGTTCTCCAGATTTCTCAGCCCCTTCAACTGGAAGGCTCCTAGTTGTTGTGCAAAATCTCAGCCCTCTAGTGACACTGGATGAGCATTACAGCTTGGTAGAGAAAAAAAATGGGTCTCAAATTGACGACAAGGCTGTTTAGAACACTCAAGTGTCTATGGGATAACGGACGGTCGTCCACTTGCAGCAGCCAGGAGAAACTTAACTAAGAACAGATGAGATCAAAGATATGGGTAAGGGTTATAGAGATGCTTTTTCCCTCCCTAGAATTGCAGAATTTTTTGCAATTCAGCAAAGACATCTTGCCCTTATGCCAGGCAGAATGTTAGAGCCGAAAGGTCCCCCAGACTTCATCTAGTGCAACCCTACCCTCTCTGATATTCTGTCATCTATCTCCAGAGCTACCACCTTGGATGTGAAATTATCCAGCAGAGATATTTACAATCTCTTCCACATATTCAGTGGCCAAGGACATGTTGACTGCCTGCTGTGTGCAGGCCCCAGGCTAGGTGCTAGGCAATGGCTAAAAACGAGGCAGACCTCGGCCCTACCTTCATGGAGCTGTCAGTCTAAGAGGTCCCCGGGGTGACTCAGCCTGTACCACAATTCAAACATCCCACTGGATTCACCAGAGTTGTGCCAACACCCACTTCCCAGCTTTGGAGACACCGGAGTTGCCCTAGCCGGGCTGAGTTTTCTCCCTAGGTGCTCAAGCATCTGGGCCACAGTGAGGGGGCTGCCTGGCCTTCAGTAAGGCAGGGCTCCCCCTCATTCACCAACCTGCCTCACTTGGTCTTGCTTCCATGACTCACTATCCTGCCTGGGTCACTGCCATCAAGCTGACTGGCCTGCAGGAGCCAGAGCAGGACCACTGTGGTTACATTTAACATCGACTGTGTTTTCTCTAGTTTCCCTAAGCATGGATGAGACTCCACGCAGACGTGGCTGCAACCAATCTCCAAAAGACACTGCAAATAAGATGCTCTGTGGATGTAGCAGCCACCACACTAGGGTGCAACTGCTTGTCTTACATGCATTTCCGCCAGTGGACTGCCGTCTTCAGAGCAGCCCTTGCTTTGGTCCTCCCTATATTCTCAAGGCCCAGGATCCTTGATAGGTATTTGATAATTGTGGAATGAGTAAACGCATTTGAGGACAGCAATATAAGAGCTAAAATCAAAATGCACGCTCTCCAAGTGCATACCTACAGACACCACCCCAAGACCACAGAAGGCCTGCAGATGCATCCAAGCTGCCAGGTCATGGCTGGCTGACACTGATAGGAATCAGGAACCCTTCCGGAGCCTCGGAGGAGGGCTGCGTCTTGACTTGTATGTTCACCTGCATTGACAAGTCTCCCTTCAGAGCTCTCTTAGGAGAGCTGGCTGCTCAGAGCAGCATCCGTTCAGCGTCCCAACCTCTCCTCCTGCCTAACCCGCAGCCTCTTACCTCCTAGGGTCAGGCTTTCTCTCATGAGATGGAGGACCCAACCATCTTCGAGTTTTCTTTCACCACAGCTACACATAGCTATGTGCAATTCTAGGATGAGGAAAAATCAGAAATACCAATCATTCTCATTTTTTAAAAAAAAAAACCTCTACCCACCAAGCACAGAGAGCTTGAAACAGTTACCCAAAAGGTATAGCAGAGCAGAGGTGGGCCAGCACAGCGTACAGAGCCTGCTCTGGGTCAGCCTGCCTGGCATCAATCCGGGCTTGGCCATGTACTACCCATGTGACCATAGGCAAACATTCTGTGCCTCCACTTCTCCATCTGAAAAATAGAGATAGTGATAGGATCCGGATAATAGGACCCTGTGAGGATTGAATGAGTTGCTACAGTTAGAACAGTGTCTGGCAGAGTAAGTATTCAATCAATATTAGCTATTATTATAGTGATTCCTACACTTCACTCCCTTCCACAAAATAGCGATGTAGGTAGAATATCATTATCTAACAAATCCCTATGTGCAAACTGAGCACAGCAGCCCCCCCGCCCAAACCAGAATCCCCAAGGGCAGGAATTAATCTGAATTTTGTGAATGTTTCCTAGCGATTCACGTGCCCACTGAAGTTTGAGAACCGCTGGTCCAGAACACTGGTAAGGAACACCCCAAATGAAACTACAGCAAGATGCAGGAGGAATGAAACCTGGAGCTGTCGCTGGTTTTACAAAGACAACTCCACTTTCCATCTCTCATCAGTTATCCGTCATCAGAGAAGGAGGCAGAGCAGGGAGAAGAGAGACAGCAGACGGGATGGCTCACCGTCCTAACCTCAGGTGACGGACAGGTGATTCCGTGTGCCCGCTTCTTCAACTTTCTAGACAAATCAGAAAGTATTGCCCTGGGACTCTCACACCAACAACCCATTTATTTTCCATTAACTACTGAGGAAAGGAAGTGGGGGCCTGGCAGCCTCAAGAACTCTTGGAGGTGGGGACAGGCCAAGATCCCCATCCCATGAGAGAGATGCTAGCACATGATGAAGACAACATGACAGAGGACAAAGGAAGTGTGTTGTGGGGAGAGGCCCGTAGCCTCTGAGAGTTGGCTGTCCTTCAGTGAGAAATACACCAGTGCTCAAAATAGACCCTGGAATCCAGCTAGAGTTGCCTGAGCAGAGGCCACGCCTGTGCAAACTGTGCTCTTAGCAACGTTTTCCACTCAGACGTCATGATATTGATTAGTCACAGGGCTGGTGGTTCCTGGCTTCCTTCGGGGCCTGAAAAATCAGGGTCCTAATGGGCTGGAAGAGGAAGCAAAGGCCAGTAGCTATAGATAAAGCCATGCCTCTCCACAGATGGGATTGGGGGAGGGAGAGGCAAGGAAGAGTCCTCCGGGGGTGCCTCCAGGGCTGGGTGCTTGGAAAGAGCACCGTTGTATAAACGTGGGGACTCTAGAGAGGCCAGCCAGGGAAGGACGGAACGGAGAGTGCCCAGCTGGGTCGCACATGGTCGTGCTTGGGCACTATTCCAGGAAATGACTGGTGGGCAAGGAGGCACATTCCCCCGGCAGGGAACCTTCTAGTCCCCTCTCCTCCTTCCTCCTGCAGGCCTATCCTGCCATGAGCAGGGGCCGCAGTTCAGGGCAGCTGTGGGGTGGTGCCAGGGTCTGCCCGGGAGGCTCAGCTCATGCTGCGCCTCGAAGACTCTTATCAGCAGTGTCTTCGTGTCCCAATTACACTGAAAACGAGCCTCAGAGGGCCTGGGGAATCGCACTTGCCTGATCAAGGAAGCAAACAGAGCACAAAGTAAAATAATCCTTGCCAAATGTCACTTATTTCACGAGAAACGTGTCACCGCCACATTTCCTCACAATCCAAGGATCCTCTTCCTTCACCTTTGGATCTGCTGCTTAGGAAATGACAAGCAGTGGCCTTCAGCCCATCCCAAACAGCCCCTACCCCTTAACAACCACTCAGCCATCCCTTAGGTGATGACACACACAAACAGCATCTTGGCAGATGGTGGCTGAGGTCCTCCACCATCACCCAAACCTCTGGTCCCCCGGCTCACGCTGCTCCCACCCCATCAATCACAATACAGTGGGCGGGGCTGTGAACCACCAATCACAGCACAGTGGGTGGGGCCATGAACCACCAATCACACTGCAGTGGGTGGGGCGTGAACCACCAATCACACCACAGTGGACGGGGCTGTGAACCACCAATCACACCACAGTGGGCGGGGTGTGAAGGGATCACTTCCCTTGTTCCTCCAGCCCCTGCCCACTCAGGGCACAGGCACTAATGAGCAGAGAATTACTGCAAAATGCAGTGGGGATGCTGAGGGGTAAATAAATTATTCAGAGGACCACAGGAACTGGGAGTCACAAAGGCTCCAAGAGTCTGAATCACCAGAGGACAGACGTGGCTTCCCCAGACAAACCGGACACCAACATCCTTTGCAAAGAAAGAGCTTTTCTAAGCAGCACTCGCCTCTCAGGGCACCTGTTGCTTCAGGGCGCAGCACAGTGAGGCATACGGGGGAGCCGGGGCCTCTCTTCAGCAAAGAGCTGAAAGGAGCTTCAGCTGTCACCGTGTCTACCCCCTCGATTTGCAGATGGGAAAACGACGGCCCAGAGAGCGGGGCTGAGGCCAGTGAGGTAGGGAAGGCAAGTTGATGTGAGCCAGCACACACACACACACACACACACGTGTGTCACAGAGCAGAGGGGGGTTCCAGCCTGCTCTCACACAACGATGAAGCACCAGAGGAAGCCACAGGGTACAAGACAGCCAGTAGGCCTTGGGGAGGAGGGGAGACAAGGGGACCCCATCAATGTCTGAAACACAAAGTATCAGATAATGGGGCTTCCTGTATATGAAAGTCTGCTTCAAGGAGAGTGCTAGGCAGCGGTTGCGAATTTCTCAATGAAGACAAAGGTCAAAGATCAACAGTGGTCACTGAGCCTTCGACTACCGGCTCCTTGCTAGGAGGGGAGGACGGTCAGTTTTCCTTCTCATGGGGGAAAGAAAATTCACAGACTAAACCACCAAGAAATACATTTCCTGAGCAAAACAGTAAGGACTGCTCCCTGTTGTGCGGTATACACATCACCTTGAGGATGGAAGGGAGCCCTCGGTCAAAAGAGAAACCAGCAGGTAGGAAGCAACCCATGGGAAACCTTCCAAAGGAAGGAAATTGGAAATATGGATTGGTAGGAAAAAAGGGCTGCAAATAAAGGAAAGAATTACATGCTGGAGGTACACATGTGGGACCAAACTGAGTGTAAAGAAAGGACAAGGTGATGAACTTTACTTAATGTGGGGTCCTGGGAAGGAATCATGAGGGAATAAGAGTCAAGAGTCTAGAACGTCACAGAGATCTCTTGAGTTAAAATAACATCTAGGAGTGAGGCAGCTAAGGGAACCACTAACTCTGCCACCCCCCTCCTTTACAGAGCAGGAAACTGAGGCCCAGAGCAGTGGAACGAGGTTGGTAAAACCAGGAAAGGCAGACAGAAGGAGAGTTCTAGAGCCCAACTTCGGAAGGTCAGGCTGACACGACAAGGGAAAAATGGTCCACAAGGGGCGGAAGAGAATCCGCCTGGCTGTTAGGATGAGCATCCTGGTGGGTGGGGCTCAGAGGGGGGCTGCAAAGCCTCCTGGAGATTCCAAAAAAGGCTGAGCCTGACCAGCCTGGAGGCAGGGGCTGTGCTGAAGCCTTGTCCCCATACCCTGCCCCTAGAGAATCTCCCCGTGGCTTTCATCTCTTCGCCTGCATCCTCTGCAGACACTACCTGCCCTCTCCCAGGCAGTTCAGCATCACGGGGACAGATGTAAAGCCTCACAGAGGTGGGGCCGACATTTGTCTGGAGTCTAAGGTGCAGGTCGGCCCGGCTGAGTCTACCAGTGTGTTGGCACGTTCACAGGCACAGCTGCAAAGCATTCTTCCCATCTCACTACATAAGCTTCTATTTCCTTTATGGTTCAGGCAGGCAATACTTAGGTTATACTCAAAAGCAGAGTTTCTGTGTTGGAAACATCATAAACAGGAAATGCACTTGCTTTGTTTTTGTTTCTTTCTTATTCATCCATCTGAAAAGCACTGAAGCCACATGGAAACCTGACTGACCTCTGCAAGGCAAGAGTCTCACAGCCAGTGGCAGGGAGGGCAGCCCAAGGGAGGGACAAGGGGTGGGGGTGCAGGTGGAAGGTGTCAACTGGCCAAAGGGATCGACTGAAAAGCTACAGCGAAGGGCCTGGGAGGGGGGCCCCCAAGCATGCACCACCACAGTGCTGTCTCCCCCCAGTGGAGAGGTTGGTGGTGAGCAAGACCACCACAGTGTGAGCAATGTCACAAGTGGCTTTAGTGAAGCCATTTTAAAATGGAGTCAGAGCTGCCTTTCCAGAGAACCTGCCTTGCTGTCTTGAACCTTGGACGGGGCGAAACCTTTGGACTGGGCCCAAACAGCAACTGTTTTACAAGCAATTGTTTGAGAAGTCAGCTGGAGAATAGACATCCTGATCACAAAGACTGAGGACTGTGGACTTTCTGAAGATGGAATCAATAGCCAATCAACAGTTAGCCAAGACGAGCTTCTGCCTCCAACTCCAATGAAAATTCTTTGTAATGCAACCTCCCTTCTTTGCCTTTAAAAGCCCCTGACTTTTATTCCCTACAGGACACTACTTAGGTTTCTACCTGGATCTGTGCTCCCAGAATTGCAATTCTTGAGACTCCACATAAACTTTTCGCTTCCCTTGCAGTTTATGCCTCATATTCATTGACAGCAACTAGACCTCAACTGGCCACTTGGTGACATGACAGCCATTACCTTGCTCATGACCTCGTGTCCTTTAAGACTGTACTGACTCAGAGGACAGACACCATGACAAAGGGAGAAAGGATGTGGCTTCGCTGATGGTTTAGAGACCTTCTAAAGGCAAGGAGGGGGCCAGTGCTAAACCAAACCACTCCTGAGAATGCAGGACCATAAGGTTTTGAACGTTATGAAAGCTGTGCTGATGCAGCAGAGAGGGTGACCCCCAATTCAGAACACCAGGAGAAACAGAAGACCCCTTGTTTGACAATTAAACAGAGTGTAACCCAGAGACAGGTGAATGGACCTATGAGGGGTGGTTTGGGGCTGGCCCCGGGGCAACGCCCATTCTGGCTCAGTCCTCTGAATTAGGAGCGCATGTGTGTGCCAGGCCTCTTGGACGGAAATCTCTGTTCACAAGGAGAGAATGCACCTCTCAGAGACAGCGAAGTAAATAAATAAAAATGGTAAAACCACCCTCTAATTTTTTTACATCTTCCTCAGGGCTACACAATATCTTAAATATGGAGATTGGAGGAATATTACATCTATCCCTCTTTTCTTAATTCAATCAATAATCTCTTTCGCCCTATTTAGAAAACAGCAAAACGTCACAAAATCCGATTATGACTTGTGGAAGAAGTATGAATACGCAGTCTGCACAACTGTAAAGATCAAGGAGACACTCTTTATTCTTTATTTCAGCTGCTACAAAACACAGTAGGTTGCCTGATGAAAACTCAGGGTTTGAAGTATCCTCATTTCCAAAGGAGAAGACAAACTAGATGATCGCGGTCCCTTTAGGTGGCGGGATTCAAGGACTGGATGTTTATATGAGACTATCTATCCCCTTTCATCAATGTAAGTCAAAATTAAAAGAAAACAAATCAGGGACTGGCCCGGGGGCCAAGTGGTTAAGTTTGCGCACTCTGCTTCGGCAGCCCAGGGTTTCACTGGTTCGAATCCCGGGTCCGGACCCTGCACTGCTCATGAGGCCGTGTTGAGGCGGCGTCCCACGTAGCACAACTAGAGGAACCTACAGCTAAAATATACAACTACGTACTGGGGGGCTTTGGGAAAAAAGAAAAAGAAAAATCAACAAACAGAAAACCAAACCCACCCACTCTGCCCCGTTTCCAGGAGGAGGGCACTGTCAGCTAAGTGCAGAAGTCCCCGTGTGCCGATGTGGAGCAACCACACCCTCTCTGACATCACTGGGGGAGCTCTTGACCCCAAACCCTTTCCTGGTTGGGTTTTGGTCTGTTTCATTGGGTTTTTTTCTTGAATAAAGTGTTGCCCTTGGTAATTTGAGATAAGAAAGGAAAAAGTGAAGAGAGAGTCCGTGGACTAAGAAGTAGCTCCCAGCAACCAAATTCTCTGCGTGGTGCTGCAGCCACCTCCCCCTCTGCGGTCAGTGTCCCTGTCCCAGGCCCCGCACTGGGCTTGCCTCCTCCTGCCTGGGTGGGACTGACTTCCTGAAGATGCCACCCTGTTCTTAGAGCCACTGCTGCCTATGGCTTTAGTAATCTTGCCACAGCAAACCTTACTTGGCTCCTTGAGGACCATCCTAGAATGGTGGAGGGACTAATTTTAATGGAGGTGCCAGCACACAGCACAGCTCTGAGCCTTAACATCGTCCCTCTCCTCGGGGCACCACTGATGCTGCCTCCCATTTACAGAGCAAGATAACTTACTCTGTACAGTGGCAGAAGTTGCCAACTTTGCTCATTAGAAGAGAGTGGCTCCTGGTGGGAAGCCAGCGGGGGGCATATTAAGTGGTACAGACAGGGCTTTGGGGGGAGGCTCCTGGAACTGAAATTGGGCACATCTGCTCAGAAGAGTCTGGATGTGGGGCAATGGGGAATTTCTCAGGAAGGGGAGGGAATCTGGGGGTGAGGGGTAGATTTTGCAACAGGAAAAGGAAGAGCTGGGTTTCATTTTTACCTCTTTCCTCTAGAATTTGGGGCTAAACAGGCTGGGAGACACCAAACAGGCAAGACATTGTTTTTCTTATTCACACAACTGGTGAGCATGTGCTTTGCTAAATTCCTGCAAAGCTGGCATCCGCGTGGACTCTGTAAAAGCTGCAGGCTCGGAAAGAAAGACCTGTCCACGGAAGCACGTCACACTGCTCCACGGAACGTTTTAACAACGAGACGATGGAGACTTGACTAAGTGGGCAGTCATCACTCAGAGAAACAGGTTCAGGGCCACCAGCCCAGTCAGACCATCCTCCTGGCCAGAGCACAGCTGCTCCTCATCAAGCTGAGGATGAAGAGAAATAAGATCTTTTTCTGTAGCTCACACGGGCTAACACATCACAGGGGCTGTGACAGCAAGAAGTCAACCTTTAGGAAAAATTTTGCCTTCTCTGAATACAGGTGAGGTGACAGCTAAACTGAGGAGCTCAGATAGAGAACACCTGCCATTTTGGGGTCACCCACCACCTCTGCCCACTTCCTACACGGGTCTGATTTCCTCTGAGGAATTGCCTCTCTCCCTTTGAGTGTATTCCCGGTGGGAGGGTAAATCCACGTGCCCGCCCTTCCACTGGGGAGACCAAAGGGTCCCCTGGGGATCACTGTCATCCTTCTACACACCACTCAGTACGGCCAGCAGGGGGCACCAACGCAAGCTCAGCCTACAAGACTCCATCCTTAGAAGGCACACCAAGGACAGCAGAGGGAGTGCCCTTTAAGTCTAGGTTATTCTGTTGCTTCAAGTCTTGATTTCTGGACTTTCCATCCATTCTATGCACACTCCAATTCCACTTCCATCAATTCCTTTTTTGATTAAGGCGGCCAGAACTGATTTCTAAGAACCTTAACTAATACATTCCCTTCACAGAAAGCTGACACTGAATGCTGGGAAGACCATCAGAAAAGAAAAACCACGACAGGAGACAGGAAAAAGAACGAGAGGCATGTAGCGAGCAGCAGAACCACAGAATCCTGGAGCTGGACAGGAGCTCAGAGGTGGCTTTGTTCCGCTCCTTTGTTTTTTTCTGCTTTTTTCTCCCCAAATCCCCCAGCACACAGTTGTGTATTTTCAGTTGTGGGTCCTTCTAGCTGTGGCATGTGGGAGACCACCTCACCGTGGCCTGATGAGTGGTGCCATGTCCGCGCCCAGGATCTGAAACAGTGAAACCCTGGGCCGCCGCAGCAGAGGCGCTAACTTAACCACTCGGCCACAGGGCCGGCCCCCGCTCCTTCATTTTATACCCACAAAAAACAAAACGCCCAGGGAGATGCCGGGATGTGTCTAAAGCCACAGAGCAGCCTGCTGAGAGCACCACTCAGCAGCAGCAGCAGCCCCATTAGCTGCCAGCCCCTTTCCAGGGCATCACTTTGAGTTCTAAAACTGCCAACCAATGAGAGAAAAGGATGTCAAGACCGAACACATTTTCCTCCAGTCATTTTTCTACAGTCAGCACATATGCTTTGCTGGCCTCGGCCCAGGTCCCTCATCACTCTCCAGAACCTCCAAGAAAAATGATTCCAGGATAAGTCACGGTCCAGTAATGATGAAGTGACTTCAAGTTCTGCTGCATCTGGTTCCGATTCCCAACTCCAGATGACTCCACATGCCCTCAGGGGCCATCTCTCCCCCAAACTGCTCCAGCTCGGGGGGGCTGTCACTCCTCTTTTCCCAGCGTCACCTCCCCCTCCATCCTCGCAAAGTGGCCAGCGTCAGCTTGATGCCACCTCAATTCAGAATCCCTCTCAGACAGACTTCCAAGCCCCACCCAATGGCCCACTTAGGATATACGACAATGAGAACAAGTCCTATAAAGACTTCAGGCAGGCCCATGGGATTCGCTGGGCCGGTACCCTTTCCCAATGAACAGAAAAAGGAAGGAGAAGGGAAACAGGATGATCTGGGCATCTATTCAGTGTGGAATTTAGAAATAGTTGGCACAAATTTGTTCTCTTTGGCCCTGGTCTGCCTACAGCTGCCGTGACGCCTCCCCAGCCAGCAGGACCTCCGGTGGACACACAAGCCGGACACGCAGTCCATCTCCACAGGTACACACATCCAGGCCGGACCCCTCTGCCTCTGCCTGTGACACACCCGAGAATGGGACACCTCAGGCCTGTGGACAGAGCAGGTCAGTGCCCTCAGAATCCACCTCCCCTCACAGGATTCCCCCATATCTGGGCCTCAGACCTCCCAACTCCTGTTTCCTAATCTTTGTGCTCTGGGTGACTAGAATCATCTGGCTAGTTCCATACCCACACCCCTCGAATGCAGGTGCTAACTCCTTCTCTCAATAAGGTTCACAGCACACACCTAAATATTTTTTATCGAAGGTACAAATGTCTCTATTATATAGGGGGCCATCTGGGCTGCTACAGCTAGCTGGCTATGTGCTCTCAACTCTTTTTTTAGGGTTCATGAATCAGCTGCCATAAGAAAAAAAAAAGGAAGTCAGCTCCAAGACTCTGCTTTCCTCCCCTGCATTTTTTCCCAGCAGGAGAACCGTATCCCGTAGTCAAAACGGACCATGGGAACACAAAAGCAGAAAAGACACCTAAGGAGGATGGTATCTGGAAATGTCAGCCCATGGTTCTAGATGCCTTGGGGAAGGGAGGGGTGTCAACTAACTTCCCAGCCCCTGGGCCTTCCAGCTGGGCTAAGTAACATTGTGCAGCCTCTGGCAGATCTAAGATAGATGCACAGGAGAAGGAATAAAAGGAGGTAATAGAGACAGACGAGAAGAAAGGAGAGAGAGAGAGCAGTCAAGGCCTGGGAGTCTGCAATGTCAGAGACTCAACAACCACAGACTTCTCCTGAACCAGCCAGGCAGCAGGTCTACCTGCTGGGCAGGGCTGGGGAGCTGAGCTCTGGGTACAGCACTGGCCAGAGAGAGGAAACAATAAAAGTGGGAAACCAAAGAACGTGAATGGAAAAGCTGAGGAATGGAGAGCAGACGTACCATGGATTCCCCGTGGCCTGCCCTGCGGCTCCTCCCTCGCTAGGAGGAAGGGTGTCCAGAGAAACGAAATCAGTGTGTCATTCACTCAGAAACGTGTCCTGGGCACACATCTGCAGCTTTTACAGACACTGCAAAGGACCAGAAGTTATAGCGACGTTCTGGTCAGACAGCATCACAGAAACCCAACCCCCCACGCGCAGTTCCAGGTGTCCGTGGCACTCAAGGCTGGACCATACAGGTAGCCATTCCCTAGCTCCTGCACCAGCCCACCACCCACTCTTACCCAGGAGGACGGAGAAAAGCAAATCCCACCCTCCCAAAACTTATGGCCAGGAAAGGCTGGGATCTGCAATGCTGAGAAATATTTTTTGTTGTGGTGGTAACTGCATGTGTACGTGTGTGTAAAATTACATTTTGACAAATCTAGTTTGTTTTTTTAAACCACTTTTGTGACTGAAAGCAGCTTAAAGAAACGAGAAAATGAAGTCATGCTCCAGGCATTTCCCAGCGCGCTGACAGCCTGCTTCACTTCCGGGCCCCAGCAGTCCCCAGCAGAGGGGCAGGAACAAACAGAGGGTGTTCGGCTCCTCTGCAGCCCGCGTGAGGCTGCCCATCCACCCCATGCAGCCACCATGAATATCTGCACTTACAAAAATGCAAATAAAGTTTTAATGAACGACAACAACAAAATTTTTCACAAGATCCCTTTGTTCTTAACATCAGGTGCGTTTCTCAGTTCTCTCACACACACAAAACCTTCTCAGGCCTAAAATCTCCGGAAACACTGATGTCTCTTCCTGATGAAAACCCCTGGAAGGAACCACTGTGGTCATGGGGCCATCTGCCTGGCAGAGCCCAAGCGTTGCCTCCAGTAAAATCTGTTTAAGGAGCATTTATAACTCCTGACAAATAGGAGGCAATGCTAAGACTTGAAGAAAGATGCTATCACTATTTTATTCACCTAAAAGACTTGAGCATTCCAGAGTAATGTAATAAAACGGACCAGATATTTGGGCGAACAAGTAGACCTGGGATGTGTGGGGCATTGCCATTGGTCCATCCAAGAGGGAGGCAACCAACAGGAGCCAGAGGGTCACGAAAAGTCAGAGGGTTGGTGCACCAAGGACTAAGGAGCAAGAGAGTTTCTGCTTGTAACATTAGAGGAGCCACAAAAAATTAAATGTAGAAATACCGTGTGACCCTGCATTTCCACGTTTGGGTATATACACCAAAGAATGCACAACAGGGTATCGAAGAGATATTTGTACACCCACATTTGTGTCAGCACTATTGACAATGATAGCCAAAAGGTGGACCCAGCAGAAGAATGGATAAACAAAACGTGGGCTAGACATACACTAGAATATTCTTCATCCTTAAAAAATAATGAATTCTGACACATGCTACAACATGGATGAACACTGAGGACATTACGCTACTGAAATAAGCCAGAAACAGAAGGACAAATATTGTATGATTCCACTCATATAAGGTACACAGAAGAGACCAACTCACAGAGACAGTAAGCAGAGTGGTGGTTGCCAGAGGCTGGGGGAGGGGGAACCGGAGTCAGTATTTAATGGGTATGGAGCTTCAGTTTGGGAAGACAAGAAAGTTCTGGAGATGGATGGTGGTGATGGTTGCACAACAATGTGAACGTACTTAATGCCACTGAACTACACACTTAAAAATGGTTAAAAATAGTAAATTTTGTTATGTATATTTTTCCACAACAAAAAGATAAAATCAAAAAGTTACAGGAGCCAGACAGAGCCCAAAGTAGAAACTGCAGGGCTACGTGAGATCCCCTTCTCTCTCTCTCTCTCTCTCTCTCTCTCTCTCTCTCTCTCTCTCTCCCGGTCCAATTGAACACACACATAATTAGTGTCTACACAGCCCTGCTGAGACAGAGGTTAAGAGCGAGCCCCGGCCCTCCACATGCCTGTGCATAACTGAGGCCCTTATCAATCCTTCAGCTGGAGTAATTGAGTAACTGTTCACTTACGACAATGGCCTCAGAGTCAGGTGGTGATGGAAGGTTCTGTTCTCGGAGCCCCGTCACAGACAGCAGTACCAAGGCCGGTGGCGCAGGGCACCCCTGGAGGGTGAGGCGGTCCCCTCTAACAACGGTGCCCAACCCGCACTGACGGGTGGGTCCTGGAGACCGCACTGCGCTGACTCTCCCTGCGGAGCCCAGGCCCAGGGCAGACGGCAGGAGCAGCTCTCGTACCTGGGAGTTCTGCCCAGGTGGACAGCAGCCCCGGCACACTGCCAGACAGCCCACCATGGCAGGGCTGAAACCTGGGCGCTGCCCCCCAGCCGGCCACCACTGTCCCCAAAGCCACAGGCTCCTGCTTTTCTTTTAAGAGATGAGACTTGCAAGCTTCTGGGTTCACGAGTCACACAAGACTGCCTAAGAGGTGACTCGCATTCCTCTCGCCACCAGTCTGAGAGTCACAACCACCAGCCATGGGCTCCACACGGGTTCGTGTGTCCTCCTAAGTTCTATGAATGCAAGACGTGGACAGCACGGGCCCTGCCTGCCATCAGCTTCTACTTCACTTAGAGAGCTGGCAGACACAAGAGAAAGTGTGTACTGCCACAAGGCCATATGTGCACAGGAGCAAACGAGCCACACGAGCTTTTAGGAATCTGTGGTAGGCGGGAGGGAGCAGAGTTGATAATGGCAGCACTTGAGCCAGACAGTGAAACAATGTGCAGAATTTAGATGCAAGAGGGAGAAAGTCTTTCCTCGTGGGAAGAAGAATAAATACACATATCTAGCAGGCAGTAACGTCTACCTGTGTGGGCCAGCCCTGGTGGCCTAGTGGTTAAGTTCGGCACACTCTGCTTCGGAAGCCTGGGTTCGGTTCCCAGCCACAGACCTACACCCCTTGTCTGTTGGTAGCCCTGCTGTGGTGGTGGCTCACATACAAAAAAAAAGGGGGAAGATTGGCAGGGCATCTTGGCTCAGGGTGAATCTTCCTCAGCAAAAAAAAAAAAGTCTACCTGTGGAGTTGGGGGAGTGAGAAGTGGGCGAGTGGGAGATTGCCTGCAAAGGCAGGGAGACACTCATTGTAATAGGCCTCCAACGCCAAACATATGTAGACTTTATCCTATGAGATCCCTGTCTTCAGTCCCCATGTCCTGTAGCAGGGACTGTCCCAACCAAGATTCTGCAGCCTTAATGCCTGTGCACACAGAGATGTGGGTGGCTCCGTTATGGCCTACCAGCTTGATCTTGATTTAGGTATCTTTCTTAGTGTTTTATATTTTGGCTTTATTTTAGCATAAGACTGTCTCATGTTTGCCTCACTTTCCATGCCAAACGAAAAATATTTGCCAGACTCATCATTAAGTTCTAGACTGGTATTCAGAGACCAATTCAGGATTTAATCGTGCACTTGGAGCTTTCGGTGACCTTTGTGGGAATTAGTCAGATTCCGAGTGCCATCAGAAGCAGGGCGGGGAAGTCCCAGTCACTCCTGGAGCACTCCTTCATCCACCCCTCAGCGTGGAGTCTGTCGTCACGTGCACGACCTCAGTGTTTGTACAGGACTCACTTAACGCCTCTTCTCTAAACTAACAGGGCATTTTGTTTCTTAGGACTCTCTATCTACAAGAAGAGGAAACAAGACGACGGGCAAACACATCAGCCTGGAATTTAATATCTGCCTTATCTAAGCTACGAGGGGACTATCTACACCTGGTCATCAAAGGATGGGAGAATGGTGTATTTCATAATCATCCTCAATCAAAAATGGGAGCCACAAGATACCGTGGGGCCATTACCTTGAAGCAGAAAATCAACACAGCCTGAGCCAGCCCGGACATCAATCTCTGCCCTGGGACAACCACGTGGGCTGTGGTCACTGTCTGACAGCCCATTTCAAGGACAGCACTTCCTCTCTGACGCCTACTGTTCAGCACCTCAGCCCAGCAGAGCCCTCCGCACCTTCAACCAGCCTGACCTGTGTCATCTGGGGTCTCCCCTCAACCCAGCAATGCTGGACTGGGCTCCGGCATCCTCCCACCGCACCTGGGACTCCGGGCCTCCAGCAGAGCCCAGGAACGTGTGTTTTTAACAGGCACCCAATGACTGCTATAACCAGGTGCATCTGGGAAACCATTCCCTGAGCAAGAGTTTGTCAAGCTTGGGTTGGCGACAGTCAAACAGCCAGATCTAGCAGGCGAAAGAAGCCAGAGAAGTGGTTAGTATGGAAGAGATCCTGCCAAGAAAGACCACTCTCGGCAGCGGTGGGGTGAGTTCATTCAGGTGAGAGTTTAACCAAGGAGGCCATTTTGGAAGGGACCACAACGCTCTGAGAAGCAGCAGACGAGAGCCTGAACCAAGGCAGAGCCACATGCAGGGAGAACAGGGATGGATATGACCAGGAAGCGAAGAAAGAATGGACAGGAGTGGCGAGGCAGTGGTGAGTACTGGGTCCACTGAGGCCGTGAGGGCTCAGGAGGGCACGTGGATGCATTCAGTTTGGAACCGACTGGGGGACACCGGGTAGGCAGCCCGAGAGACAGTCTGCGTCGGAGGACAGGTCCGGGAAGCATCGGTATCTTGGGGCGGAGAACCACCAACAGGTAAATGAAGGCAGAGGAGAAGGAGCCCAGAGAGGAGACGGGGAGAAATGGTCAGGCGAAGGGGAAGAACACAGATGCAGCGTGCAGAGAGAGCCACAAGGAGGTCGTGGACCGTGTCAGAACCAGAGAGGTTCCAATAAGCACTAAATGGTACTCAGAGACTGGCCAGTGGGAGACCAGTGCTGCCACTGCCAAGAGCAGGGCTGAGAAGAGGTGGGGACACAAGGCAGTGGCCAAGGAGGAAACGAATGCCTTAAAAAGACAGAAAGGAAGCAAAAGTGGCAAAATGCTAACATCTGCTAATTCTTGGTGGAGGATGCAGAAGAAGGTTTCATGAGTCTCTACTTTTCTGTATGTTTGATGTAAGAATAAAAAGAGGGAACGGGAGGCAGGACGTGGGGAGACAAAAGCTGTCTGCGAGGGAAGAGAGGCTGGGTGGCCTGACGAGGGGACAAAGAGGCTTGTCTGCAAGCTCAGAGACGCCACATCTGCCAGGGGTGAGGACCAGCAAGGGGCAGTGGCCGAGGACACAGGAAGCGGGGATAAGGGATGGAGCAACGTCCCTGGGGAGCAGGCAGGGGGGCATCGGCCTCAGACAGAAGGAAAGACTCTGCTCCTTCGGAGTCTGGGAAGGAAGGAGAAATCGCAGGGGCAGAATCAGAGCAGCTCGGGGGCCAGGCAGGAATGGAGGTGTCCCTGTCTGATGACCTCCATCTTCTCTGTGAGTTGGAGGTGACGTCATCTGCTGAGAGGAGATGGTAGGGGGGCTTTGGGGAGCTTCATGGGGCTCTGAGAAAATGCCAAAGATCTAGAACAGTATTGTCGGAGCTGAGAGAACGCACCGGGATGACGCTGATGACTTCTGAGGCAATAGTGATGTCAGCCCCAGCAGCCCCCAGGCACCCGGGTGAGAGCAGAGGGGGAAATGAGTGGATTCCTCGGAGACCAAGGGCTTCCAGGTGGGAGCGATGGGACACAGGACACAGCAGCTGAGAGCAGCGTAAGAGCCAGGTGGAGGATGATGAGGTCGGATGGCACAGAGCAGGAACTGAACCCTCTCCTCCTCAACGACGGGGGGACCGCGGAGAGGGCGAGAGGAAACGGCTGGGAGCGAGAGAGCCCAGGGCTCGCCCTGGACAGGCAGAGCCAGGGTGTGCGGCTGAAGGGATGGAAGTGGTCACTGGAAGTGACCAGCGGCGATTGGAGGTGAGGTCAGATCACTGACAGCACCCAACGGGTGACGCAGGATGCGGACATGACTGTGACCAGATGCCAGTTCTTTGTTGGATCCCTGGAGGAACGGCCGACAGGAGACACATGATGGCGACCAGGAAGCCTGGCGAGGGCTCTCCCCAGACAGCCGTCTACAGGAGAGGAATGTGTTTGCAGACTTTCTGCGGCTGGGAGAGCGGCAACAGAGCACAAGCCCAGAGGAGACAGCACAGAGCCACGTGTATGCAAGGAGAGAACGGGCCAGCTGGCCAAAGGGCAAAGGGCCTGGATGAGCCAAGTGAAGTCATCAGACCTCACGATTCAGGAGGGAACTCCGCCCAGGCATGGCCTCAGGGCCAACAGAGGCGCACACCCCAAGCACCTGGCAGAGACCTGGCAACAGCCACTGCCTTTAAGGCTTGTTCAGCAACTGTAACGTCAAAGTCAAAGGTTCCAGTGCCCCTGCAACAGCTGACCCCAGCCCCACCCTGAACCTCCCCAGGAGGGGTGACGGGCCAGTGGCCGCTCCTTTTAGCTGGTCTCTGAATTCAGCATCCTCCTCTCCTCTCTCTCCAGCTGACTGTGGCAGAAATACAATGATGCGTAAGCCTTCTCTTCCAGGGGTAGTTACCGAAAATCGCCAGCCACCGCCTCAAGGCCAGCAAGGGTGAGCGGCACGAGTTAGCACAGACATCACACCTAAGGGAGGCGCGCTCTCCAGGCACGGCTGGCACCGCTCCCACGCCATCCGCTGTGGGGTAACTAGCTCCACTGTCCTCAAGACGGCACCCCAGTGACGGCCAGTCTTCTTTTGTAACAACTACAGCTTCCAAGGTTTCAAGTGACGGGGTTCAGCAGAAAATGCACATGTCCATACTGCCTGGGGAGCAGTCACTGAGAAGCAGCCAGAAGCCAGACCAGAAGTGAGTTACCGCATCAGCCAGAAGGGAACAAGAAATTATTCTATGACCGAGCCCCTCCTACATGCCAGGCACTGTTCTAGCCTCGAGAAACAAAGGGAACATGCTCTCAGGCAGCTTCCTTCTAGGCTAGCCAGGAGGCAACGGAGAACGAGGTGGGGACGAGAGAGGAGGGAGCAGGGGGGCTGGAGGTGCAGACATCACATCCAAAAGGGAGAGACCAGAGGGGACGGAGACGTCCCAGACAGAATCAAAAGTGGAGACAGGTTAGGCACGGCTAAGAGCTCGTCAGACCCACCTGGGTAGCGCAAGGAGGGTCTTCAAAGGGCAGGCCACTGTCAACCCCAAGCATCCGACCACTTTACATAAACCCACTTCTTGTTTCCAGATGGATAATTTGAGAAACTGCAAAGTTTACTCGGTTCCCAGTGGCTGAGTCTGTGCCGGTGGAACTGGCTAAAACGTTCAGCCATCAAGACATTTCGCCTAGTAAAACTGCCTCGCCGTAAATTTGTATTTGTTATCATCTGTTAGGGCCCATTAAAACTCTCCAATAGCAACTGCTGCTACGAATCCAAAAAAATATTATTAAGAATTAACTTCATTTGTATGTTGTCAAAACTCACAGTTTTTAAAAATAACCCTAGATAGAAGAAATTTTAAAAGCTAAAAACCTGAAATAACTAGTAACGAATGTTTAATCTTTTCAAAGAGTGGTTTTGTCTGTGTTTATATAAATGAGACCGTCTGCAAACAGGCTCAACCAAGCTGGAGCCGAGAGGGCTCTTGTGAGAAAACATGGTTCATTTTATACAGGCTGCAAAGAGATATCACTTCCCATGTGAAACCCCACAGAGCATTTTTTTTTCCTTCTAAACATCCATACGCAACTTTTAAAAATACACACATACACAATGATTGGAAGAAGACACACCCAAATCTGCTCTGGATGATAAGATTAGTGGTGATTTTGTTCCATTACATGTCCCTGTATTTTCAAAATTTTTGGCAATGAACCTGCATCATTTTATAAACAGAAAAACTAATTTTTAAAAAAATGAAGTAGAATTTCCTCTTTTTAAAAAGGATACAATAGTGTGTTTGGTGTCTTCTTGTTCCATCAGAAATTCCAACCCTGAGTATTTTATTTATAACAGAGGAACGTAATTCCTTGGATAGAAACGTTATCCACTCTCATCAAAGTTAAGCCAAACACAGTAACTAGGGTTAGAAAAAAGTCATGGGCATAAGAGTCTCAGACTCGGCTCAAATCCCAGCTCCAATACATACCAGCTGTGTAACCCCAGGCAAATTTCATAACCTCTCTGATCCACAGTTTCGTCATCTGTAAAGTGTCAGTTGCGAGGACTAAATGGCTTCCTGGGCAGTAAGAAGCCCCGTGGCCGAAGGTATGCAAAGCCACAAAAACCCCTCAGTTTTATTCTGCATCCTCCAAAGGTGACAAATGTACTCAAAGACAGGGGCTGATATAAAACAAATTGGTAATTCGAAACATTTTCATTTGAAAACAAATGGAGATACACATTCAAAGTAAAAAACAAGACTTGCAAGAAATGTGCCTATGGCTGGCCACATGCATCCCCGCTCCCAGGCCTCCAGTGGGAAGAAAGAGGTAAACAATTGGAGGAACACCTGAGAGGGCGTCCATAGTGGCAACAACTGGCCTACCGTAGACACTCACCGAGCAGTAGCTCCTATCCTTACCCCTGAGTAGGAATGCACAATTAAATAAGGAAAACACGCCCTCTTCGCATCTCTCAGCCTGGGGATGGCGATGGGGCTGGCTTTCTAACCGCTGTGTGTTAAGTGCCCAATTCATTATTTGGGGCGTCATTATATCTACGCAATCAATATGGCTCGTCATATCAAGAAACAGATGAGGAATATACAAAGCTGGAAAGCAAGCAAACACAGAATCTAATATAAAACTAACTGTCCTAAGTTTTGGTTGAAATAATTACCACCATATACTCAACCCCCACACATACAATGTGTGCGCTGCAATCCACGGTCTCAGATTTCCCCTTTCGATGCTTCGGAACCTAATCAACGTGGTGGGGTTTTGGGTGGTTTTTTTCTGGAAAATGGGAGGAGGAAAAGACATGGAAAGGAAGAGGGCTGAGACTGGGGAACTGTTATCGTAACTTGAATTCAAAGAGTACAAATCCTTTTATTACTAGAAACTGGAATCTTGCCATTGCCACTGGGATTCAGGTCAGGACCTGAGCCAGACTAGGAATCTGATGGCATTTAGCTCCCCTGCACAAGGGGGTAAGCACTGGGACCCCGGAGAGTGGAGGCCAATACGGGATCAGAGCAATGCCTGGTTGTGATGCAAACATCTATTAGTCATCCAGCGGCACCAACTGTCCATTTAATTAACTGCTCCTGAATTATTTATCATCTACCCCTGAGGGAGAGAAAAATCACTCTTTCTGGTTACCTGCTCTGCTTAAGGGGCTGGTTCAGAGAACTCCAAGGCTGACAGTTTGAGGGAGCTCTGGTCCCTGCCACCCTCTGGTCAAGGCAAAAACATACGGAAACAGCAAATGAAGTATTTCTGGAAAAAGGGAGTAGTCAGCCTTCTAGAATGCAAACAACTCCCCAAATCCAAAAAAGCAGAGAAAAACTCCTCTAAAACACATTAGCAGGGGTCAGCGGCACTGTCTGGGCGTGATGTGTTCTGCATCCTTTTTTGTTCTAAATTAGGTAAAGTTTCCTTTTCCCTTAACAACTGTCGACAACTTCAAGGCTCAACTCCCTACCACAGATGAGACCCAGCCTTCCAGGGCAGAGGAGGAGAGGCTGTGAAATCCCACCGCTTCTCACCCACAGGATTTCTGAACAGTTCCAAGAGCCCTGTGTCTGAATTCCTTCTGTCTCACCCCCAGATGCCGAAATCAACTGATTCCCGGACTTCACACCATGTTAGACAGAAGGGGAAGCTTGGAGATCATCCGGGTCCACCTCCTCACTTGGGAGATGTGGAAGGAAGCCCAGCTAGCGACTTTCCTAAGGTGACATAATTAAAAGCGCTCCTGGGGTGGGGGTGGGGGGCTCCCTGTCCTCCCTGCCAGAGAGCCTTGTCACAGGAGCAGCTCTAGCTGCTTAGTTCTATTTTAAGATAAACCCTCTCACTCCAGTAACCACTTATACAAAACACCTGCATCTCACCCGCCCTGCAGTTTCCTTCGGGCTTTATTCGGGGTCCTCTCCCAGGGCGCTCCGCTCTCGAAGGGGCGCCCGGACCACGCCTCCAGGAATGCATCTCAGGGCAGTTGCCAGTCACCCGGACTTGCCCGGCAGGGCAAGGCTGTTAATGGGGGGAGACTACGCACTACCGAGCTCCTTCTCAAAGGCTTGACCTTACACATTCTCCCTGCCAGCCCTCTGACGGTGAGGGGAGTGAACCTAAACAACCTCAGAGGAGGAATTCCAGTACAATCGACTCCCACATCGGGCACGCTCTCTACGAGAAGACGAGCCTTCCCGCGGCCGGCTCCCTCCCTTTCTTCCTACTTCTATTCAGAAGCATTCGCTCCCCCATTCCCACACCACACCTGCAGAACTGGGACCCACCACGCTGCCCTCCACCTGGCGTCGCCCTGGGAAGGGGGCAGGAAAGCTTGTGCCCGCTGGGGATGCTGAGGGCCTGGGAAGGGAGGTCTGCCACCTGCCGCCCCGGAGTCTTTCAGGAGTGGGACAGCTGGGGCCCCAGGAGAGCAAAGGACGAAACTCGCTCTCCTCGACTTTCCTCCAAGGCCCCATTCATCCCCGGCTTTGCCCCGGCCCCCTCGTCTTCTCGCTTCTCTCTCTCCCTTGCCGTTCCGCATCTCCCAAGTCAACCCCCATCACCTGGGTCCCCTCCGCTCCCCTCCCCGGGCCTCTCCCCACTTCCTCTTACAAGGCGCTCCTGTCGTGTTTCCACTTTGTCTCCAATATGTCTAACCGCAACCCACCACAGATTTTGACATTTTAAATGTTTAGTTGTTATAGTTACTTGACTAATTGCCGGGCCCGACAGCGGCGCTTCTCCCTCGCCTCCGGCGAGCATGAGAGAAGGGGGCAGGGGAGGTGGGGGGTACGGGGCTGTAGCCGCCACTCCTCGGGGCCCGGGACTCAAGGCTAGGCCCTGGCAAGGGTGCCTTGCCTGGGAACCGGCGGTCCCTCCGCCTCCAGCCTGCAGCCTGGGCACGGAAGGCACGCCGGGCCTCTGGATGCCGCGCACCGTCTCCTGCCCGGGACACGGGAGCGGCCGGGGGGCAAGCCCAGGGGGGCCAACCCCAGGAGGCGCCGCGGCTGGCCTCCCGGTGCGCCCACGCTCGCAATGCGGAGAAAGTGAGGTGGCATTTTAGTGGAACTGGGGAAGGAGGTGGACAGGGGCGCTTTTGGGGCAAAGAAAAGAGTTAGAAGCGGCTGGGCCAGTTACTCACGTGCCAGATAGCGAAGAAGATGAGCGCAGCGCACAGCACCAGGGACAGCATGTAGCAGAAAGCAGCGAAAGTGAAGGCCATGGCCGGTGGTCCGATCCCGCCACGCACAAAGAGCCCCTAGGAGGCTGGTGTCCCCCTCGGCGACCGCACTCCCTCAAAAGAGGGGCAAAAAGGAGCCACGCCTGCACCCTGCCCTCGAGGCGAGTGGCTAGGAGGAGGCACGCCAAGCGGAGAGAGCCTTAAGGGTCAGCGAACAGAGACAGGATTCCCGCAGGCTCCGGCGACCCGGGATGACAGCCCGCCCGCGAAAAAAGGAAAAAGCGCGTCAAGCGTCGTTGGCGGGAACTGTCCCCAAATCGGAGAAGAAACCAAAGCAGTGGAGAACTCCTCAGATGACTGCACGCCAGCGAGCCTCTCGAGACCAGCACGGCGAGGGGCGCGAGGACTCCAGGGAGGACCGCGTGAGCAGCTCCGGGCCCCCGGAACCCCAGGGAAGAGCCCTCCGCTCTCCGCGCCCCAGCCCAAGAGCAGAGGCGAGCGCGCCGCTCAGGACCCCATGCGCCGCCGGGGCGCAAACGGAGAGCGCCCAGCGCGGGGCCCGGGCGGACGGCGAGCTCCTCCCGAATCCCAGAGCCGCCGCCGGCGCCTTCCCGGGGGAACAGATCTTTAGGTGGCCGGGAAGGACCAGGTCCCCGTGGTCCTGCGCCCCGGACGCGGCTTCCAGGGCTGCTGTGCGCTCCTGTGCGCGCCGGGCCCCGGCCTCGGTAATCCAAGTTCCCCGGAGCCTAGGGATGGGCGCGGGGTGGGCCCGGCCTCCAGCCCCGCGGGCCCGCTCCCGCCCGGGCGGCAGGAGCGGCGGGTTTCAGGCCAAGAGCTGCTCGCTGCCAAGCGCGCTCCACCTGCTGCTGCTGCTGCTGCTGCCGCCGCGTCTGGCGCTGCGAGCACGGGAGCGGCGCGCCCGGGGTCCCCTCCCTCCCGCCGCCCCCTCCCTCCCGGCGCCCCCGGCTCCGGCGGGCGGGCGGGCGGAGCTGCGGCGGCGGGGGCCGGGGACGGGCGGGCGGCGAGGCGCCGCGGCGGCCGTGGGCGCGCCGGCCGCTCGCAGGAAACTTGCGGCCGCGGCGAGCGGGGCGCGCGGAGCGGAGCGGGGCGCGCGGGGCGGAGCGGGGACTCTTTAAACACGTGCGTCGGGAGGAGGTGGGACGCCGCGGAAGGGTATGGCGTGTACCTCGCGCGAGGGCGGCAGCCGCCCCTCCGGTTCTGGCAGTTTCTCCAGCTGAGTGGGAGCCGTGGGGGCTGAGTGCTGTGATGGTTGCGGATACAGACAAGCCCTTGGCCCCCGGGATTGCTTGGCGGGGGGCGCTTCCCAACTTGTAGTGCCCTGAAGGCTCCGAGCTGTGTTTGCGGCGCTGCTCCCAGCCCCTGCGAAATTCTCCATTTCCCTCGCCTCCTGCACCCTCCCCCACCGTCTGACCTTGGGACTGGGAACTAGACTTTGTGGTCTGTTCTGGGCTGAAGAGGCGGCCGCAATGGCCCTGTGCAATTGGTGTGGGTCTAATGGAACTGTCGAGAGCGTGTGCTTTTGGAGTCAGACCCCTTAGAAGCTGCAAGTTTCTTAACCTCTTTAAACCTTGGTTTCTTTATCTGAAAAATAGGAATAAGAGTACTACCGATCCATTTTAGGGGATTAAGTGGGAACATAAATAAAGAACGTAGCCGAAAGCCTGGCACTTGGTGCACATTCAGTAAAGGGTAGGGAATGTTATGTGCACACTTGGCCCCAGTGGCCCAGCGTCTTGGAAGCACAATGCCTTCCTTCGTAAGGGATTTCTGATACAGCTGTGAAGGAGGCGCCAATCATTCCAGATAGAACTTGGGTTTCGGATAAGGCAGTGAGTCCAGAAAGCAAGGTGAAATATCCTGAAAAATGATTGGCAGATCCACATCATGGTTTGGAGTGAGTCTCAGAGCACCTGGTATCTTGCACAGAGTGGGTGCTGAATAAATAACTGTCGGGGTATTCTAACCCTGGTGGGCTAGCTGCCCTGTAAACAAATGTGATTGCAAAGGCTTTAGAGCTGGAAGAAAGGAGTTACAGAGAGCTAGTCATACAACTAGCCAGTGATGGAACTAGAATCAGGTCTGCAGACTCTAATCCGGCGCTTTTTCCACTACACCCCAACATTCTTGCAGAGGTTTGGCTGCACCTCCAATCTGGAAGCCTTTTGATGGGAAGTGGGGAAACTAGAGCAAGTCCAGTGGCTGTTGACGGAGTGGTCAACAGATCAGCATTTAGCTGCCTCTGGGTCAGGACTGGCTGCATACTTTGCAGGGCCAAGTGTAAAATGAAAATGTGGGGCTTCTTGTTAAAAAATTATTAAGAATTTCAAAATAGCAACAGCAGAGCATTAAACCAAGCATGAGGGCCTCCTGACCACAGGACCCTGGGCAACTGCAGAGGTTGCACACCTGTGAATCCAGCTGTGCTCTGTTATTTTCTTTATCACTTTCTCTTTTACTTAAGTATGCCTTCTAATTTAAATTCTCATTGAAGAAAATTTGGAAAATGCAGAAATGAATAAGATGAAACAAACACCATAGTGTGCCATTCTCAGACACTGCCAGCCAGCACAATAGTGGTAATATTTCCTTCTATCTCTGTTTTTTGCTTTTTATTTCACGTCAATCATTTCTTGTAATAGTTGTTAATTATACTGTATAAATTTTTGTGACACCAAAACAATGAGATAATATCAAGGAAAATTTGATAATTCAAATATTTCAAGGCCCTTTAGGGCTGATCTGCTGTCTTTTGTTTCTGCTGGGTTTTGTTCATGGAGTCCTAGCTCCTCGTGTGTCTAGTAATTTTTTAGTGTATGTCAAACATTGTTTTGAAAAGTTCTTTGCAGGAATTTGACGTCTAAGATGATGTTATGTTTCTCCAAGGAGGATTTTCTACTTCTTTTGCCAGTTGTCTGGGGGAAACCAGCACTCAAGAATTACCTTGATCCGTATTCAGGGTGAGATTTTCTGGGCTAACCAGATGACTCTGGTCTGTAAGAAGGCTGGTTTGTTTCAGGTTCCCCCTCATTCACATGGAACAATCCTTGTGGATCCCAGGCCAAAGCAGGCAGGTCATGAAGTCCCACGCCCTGGTGGTCCCTGGACTCTGACTTTTGCTCCCAGCCCTACAACACAGGAAAACCTCAACTGAGCCTCTCAGCCACCTCCTCCAGACTAGCACATGGCCCTAGAGTACAATCGGCCCCAAGCTAGGCTGACCTCTCTGGGTTCCCAAACACCATCAGAAGTTGGCCCCAATAATTGCTTACTCTCTTAAGTCTTTGATGCCTTTAGGAAGATGTTTGTATATTTCATTCAGCTTTTTAAATTGTTTTCAGTGGGAGAATTGATCTGAATTATCTAGCCCAGTGTTACCAGAATCAGGAGTCTCTACATCAGAAGAAAATTTCATAGGAAAAAAACGAATCCATCATCCGCCACTCTGACTTTCAAGTCTCTACCCATATCACAGAAAAATGGCTTCCCTTGCCCCACCCCGCCTTATCTTGTTTTATCAGGTACAGAATGGTATCTCAGTAAAGGTGACTGCAATAATAGAGTTTCAGAAAATAAGGACCCCAAACAGTCATTGTTTATTCCTTTAACAAACATTACTTAGTACCTATATGTGGTGTACACTGTCAGAGATCCACAAGGTTCCGGGTCTAATTAGGGAGGTAACAAAGATCTTCACAAGGCAGTGTTTAAAAAAAAAAAGAGCCTGTGACACAGTAGAGGAAGGCAAGGGAGAAAGTGATTAAGAATGGATGTTGAGGGGCCAGCCTGGTGGCATAGTGATTGAGTTCATGTGCTCTGCTTCGGCAGCCCAGGGTTTATGGGTTTAGATCCCAGGTACAGACCTACACACCACTCATCAAGCCATGCTGTGGCAACATCCCACATAAAAGAGAAGAAGATGCACATGGATGTAAGCTCAGGCCCAGTCTTCCTCAGCAAAAAGAGGAGAATTGGTGGCAGATGTTAGTTCAGGGTTAATCTTTGTAAAAAATAAATAATTAAAAAAATAAAATTTAAAAAAATAAGAGGAATATTGACACAGATGTTAGCTCAGCGACAATCTTCCTCAAGCAAAAAAGAGGAAGATTGGCAACAGATGTTAGCTTAGAGCCAATCTTCCTCACCAAAAGAAAAAAAAGAATGCATGTTGAGAGACCAACCTACATTGTTTCACCTACTATAGACATTGAAAAGCCAATTACTTGATTTTTCCTAGCCACCATGCAGCTAGGAGTGGCCATGTGACACAGTTTGAACCCATGAGATATATACTTCTTTTTGCCTGAAATGCAGACCTGATACCTGGAGGTACAGCAGCCATTTTGTGACAATGAGAAGGAAATCAAACATTAAGAATGAAAAAACTAAAAAGAGAGAGCAAGAACCATTGACAACATAATTGAGCCACCCCACTGGCCCTGAACTTCCTATTCCCTGACTTCTTATTGAATGAGACCAAAAAACTTCCCACTTTTTTAAGCCATGAAAGTAAGGAATTCTGTTACTTACAGGTGAACACAATTCTTAACTGATAATATGGTTTAATGGGGGGGGGTGGGGGCTGTTTTCCTGATATGACATGAAATGGGGATATTCAGGCTGGTGTAGCAGCTCCATGTCACCATGACTGTCCCCAGCTCTTTACCTTCCTGGCTTGCTATCCTTTCCATGTGGATTTAGTTCTCACGGTCACAAGAAGGCTGCTGCACCTCCAGGCATCATGTCCATGTTGCAGGCAGGAAGAAAGAAAAGAGCCAAAAGGTTTCAGCATGTCTTTTGGGGAGAGTAAAGGAAGCCCTCACCATGGATGTTGTGCATCTCACTGGCCTGAACTCTGACACTTGGTCACCTCTACCTCATTGAAAGTGAGTCTGAGGAGATGAATCTTTTCTCATCCTGGCCTTTATAAAATAGGAAGGCAAAGAGAAAAGGGTTTTGAGTGGCTTTGAATATCCACGTTTCTTCCATACAGCTGTAGTGGGGTTTCCTGTTCCCAGCAGCCTGAGACAGTTTCCGGGTGTCACAGTGGTGCTGACAGCGCTGTATAAGACAAGGGACAGCTTTGGGGGTGGTGTGATTGGGGTGCAGGGGTGGGGGTCATAGACAAGGTGACAACTTTAGGCAAATTCCATCAAGTTCTCTCTCTGCTCTTAAGCAAATCTGATGGTTCCATGTTCTCCTGCCACATTCGCCTCCTCCCAAGTTGACACACCTGCACAGGTGAGTGTTGACGTTCTGCCCTCTCCTATCTTACGTATAGTAACACCACAGTTTATCAAAGATGAAGGCAAATAAGGGGTCCCACCCAACTCAAGACTTGGATCCTCAGGAAGCTTCTTCCCCGCTGTCCTGCTTCCGCCCTCTCCTTCCACCCCGTCCCCACCTGGCCCGCAGGCACCTGGCATGGTGCCCATGGAACGGCACCCATGAACCTTGGGAAGGGTGGTGAAGCGGGCCGTGCGCTCCTTCCAGCCCACCCCCAGCCCCGTCCCACCCACGGCAGAATCTGACCAGACGCTTCGTTTATTTAGCACAGAATTCAGGAGCAGCTCGTCACTGGCACTCTCCCCCATAAACGAACTCCGTGAGCTTTTCAGTGCCACATGGTGGGTCCAGTCCCTCCCTTGCTTCCCAGCCAAGTGTGTCGGAATCCTGGCAGGCTTTCCCCGTCCTCCAGGGTAAAGCCAGTCCACCGAGTCTGCCCTCACCACCATCCAAACGCTCCCGCAAATCCTGCCAGAAAGAGACTATGTCCAGCCAGTCCACCTCCCCGGAGACTCTCTGTTTCTCTCTCTCTTTGGTGGATTTGGAAATTAGAATGTCCTGAGAAGTGGGGGTTTTTAAATGACTGTGTATTATAAAATTTTCAAGCAGATAGAACAGTAGAGGAAAGAGTATCGTGCACATTCATCGAAGAATCACCCAGATTCAGCCACTGTTTCCATTTCGCCATGCATGCTTCCTGTGTCCCCAAATGGTATTTTACAGCTGGTTTGTTCAAACCGGGATCTGCAGATTCTCCCTTCAGTCCTCATGCCTCAAGACATTGTAACCTTTTTCTTGCATATAATTTATTCAATAATTTTTTTTTTTTAAGTTGAATGCCTGCCATTGACGGCTCTGTGCTGAGCACAGCGACTTCTTTCACTGGTGGCCAGTGTTTGTCGCTCTGTGTGCCCTCCTATGTCTAAGCTGGTGTCGTCTGCCTTGGGAATATGTTTGCTTGCCCGCCACACATTCACGTGTGTGGAGAAGCTCGCCGTGAACTGTAGACTCACAAGTGCTGGATAAATCACCTCTTCATTTGCTTTAAAATCACTTAAATCTGACTTGTGCCCTCTTCGTGCTTGTAGGACTAGCAAGAAATTCAGTATCAGCCTTTAAGGGGGCTCCCCGTGAGATCAGGCAGAGCTTCTGGGGGGCTTACAGAGCGCTGAAGCACCCTGCAGCTCCCCGCTCTGCCGTTGGTCATCGGTCCATACTGGTTCCTGCTGAGACGTGCTGGATGGTCCTGGGTCCGTCCAACTCCGGTCTTCTGCCCTCTCTAGCTGGACTGCCTGGGAACCCCTCTGTCTGCCTGCAGCCTCCCTGGGCACCACAGGGCCATGTCTCTGAGGTCTTGCCTCCCCCACGAGTCGCTGGCACGAAGCAGTGTAGGGGTCCCCTCCCTCCAGAACCCCAACTTCAGCCTCTTTCCAGTCTGCAGGAAATTGCTCCCTGCTTCCCTCCTGCTGTTGGCAAAGCCATTTTCTCTCCTCTCTCAGTCTCAGGGGCATCTCCCAGAATCTCTCCAAAACCAGAAAGAAGCTTTAACTTCAAAGATCTACTTTCCACCTCTCCATTTATTTAGCCAATATTCATGAGTATAACTGCAGTGATCGTGATAATAATATCGAAAGATTTCTGATTGGCAAATACTACAATAGTTATTGCAGCAAACAGTAAAATTAATAAATAATTTAAAATTCTAAATTAAACTCATTCATTCAGGCTGATCGTCATTGGATGTCACAAGGACCATCGATAAACGAGCCTCTCCCACAAAGCATACTGTGCAATTTACACCCCGGTTTATCACCATACTGAAATCATGTGGCTGCCACTGATCCTAAATAGTTGTTGCTTTAGTTGTATTTGTGCATTGTAATTCTTGTGTAAGTGGTAAAGGTAGTGTTTCAATATTGATAAACGTAAGAATTTATAAATGAAATGTTAAAAACGAGCTCGCAGAATAGAGACCACCAAGTGTGGATCCACTTATTAATGTCCCATTTAAATATCATCCGCCTCAATCTTTGGAGTCTGCAGAGAACAAGCAGTGATATTAATAATGATGAGCAGCCTAGAGCACCTTCTGTTACCACACAGAAATCCAGACAACCTGAACATCTTTTACGTGTGCAAGAATCGGTACAGAATCACATGATACTTTTTATTTCTTTAATACAAAATAATTAGATTACTTCGACAAAACTATGAGTGTCTCCTCAGTGGTAGGGATGCAAATCTGAGATACAGATGGTGCCCAGAGTTGATTGTTAAAAGACTTAGATATTCATCAGAATGGCAGTCACATTCTGCCAAAATTCATGGTTCAATTAAAAAAAAAATTATATAAGAAAAACAATCAAAAGATCAGTTTCACACAATAATGCATTTGAAAGAACAAAATCTTCTAAATGTAACAAAATGTTGATAAAATGATTAAAAATATTAAGAAAGTGGGGCTGGTCCCATTGCCTAGTTGTTAAGTTGGGTGTGCTCCCCTTCGGCAGCCCAGGTTCAGTTCCTGGGCACAGACCTACACCACTTATTGGCGGCGGCCACACTGTGGTGGTGACCCACATAGAAAACAGAGGAAGACAGGCACAGATGTTAGCTCAGGGTGAGTCTTCCTCAGCAAAAAAAAATTTTAAGAAAGTACCCTTAAAAATGTTAACACTGGGGGGCTGGCCCCGTGGCCGAGTGGTTAAGTTCGCGTGCTCCTCTGCAGGCGGCCCAGTGTTTCGTTGGTTCGAATCCTGGGCACGGACATGGCACTGCTCATCAAACCACGCTGAGGCAGCGTCCCACATACCACAACTAGAAGAACCCACAACGAAGAATATACAACTGTGTACCGGGGGCTTTGGGGAGAAAAAGGAGAAAATAAAATCTTTAAAAAAAAAAAAAAATGTTAACACTGGCAAGCATGGACTTAAGCATTTCCCAACATGAAATATTTGGAAACATTTCCAAACATGAAATATTCAACAGCCATTAAAAAAGAATAATATATATACACACATACATTGCATTCTAGATTTATGATCCCACTTGTTGGAAAACATATATCTACTGAAAAGAGAAAACAACTTATTTGAAAATTTATAAATCAAGACAGTAAAATATTCATTTTCTATGAAACTTCAACTGTTTCACATAAAGGCATATTAATAATCTATTTTAAATTGAGAAGTTTAAAATTTTGTTGATCTTGTGGAGTTGGAAGGAATAATACTTGAAATAATGACCAAACTTTATTGTCAATTCTTGAGAAAAATGGTACCAGTGAAAAATATTTCCATGGAAACTTTCTGTTCAGACAGTGCTGGTGCCTATATGTTAGGGAGAAAATCTGGCATTTCAGCCAAAATTTTAGAAACGTTTCTAAATGTTTTTAATTTGGCACTAAGTCCCTGTATTAAATTACCCCTGGATGATGTAATGAAAGATGTAAATTCAATAAATCACTTTGAATTTTTTCTTGATAAGCTTTGTGTTTATTACTGTATTAGTCTGCTCCGGCTGCCATCACAAAATGCCACAGACCAGGTGGCTCACACAACAGAAATTTATTTCCTCACAGTTCTGGAGGCTGGAAGGCCAAGATCAAGGTGGTGGGAAATTTAGTTTCTGGTGAGGACTGTCTTCCTGGCTTGCAGAAGATCGCCTTCTCACTGTCTTCACTGCCTTTCTTCCGTGCACACACAGGGAGACAGAGCAGGGGAGCGGCCTGGTGTCCCTTCCCCTTCCTAGAAGGACACCAGTCCTGTCCAATTAAGGCCTCACCTTGTGACCCCACTGAAATGTTATTACCTCCTTATATTTCTGTCTCCAAACATAGTCACATTGTAGGCTAGGGCTTCAACTTCTGAATTTGGGGGGACACAGTTGAGTCCACAACTCCAGACATCAAATAAACAAAGAGAAATAATCTCTCTCGTGACCTGGGAATGGAGATTAAACACTGAAAGGATGTCTGCACCTCGGTGGGTGGCCTATAATGCCGTAATGCAAAAAGAATTTAGAAATTTTGTCTTCATTTAATGTAACTCATAGAATGGGAATAAACACTTCGAAAACAAAAGAAGAGTTTAGAGAATCAGCCTTAATAAACGATATTCTAACAGTGATATCTATACTTTCTATGGTTTACAAGAAATAAGTTTCTATCAAATCAATTTAATTCAACAATCAATAAAAGTAATTAAGCATATAAGGATACGCAAAGGAAACTATAGAGAAACAAAGAAACATGATTAGCACTTGAAATGAAACAAATTATAAATTCTAAGAAAGCTATTGGAATATCTAGTAAATTATGCAAAACGACTGATGACAAAAGTAAGAAGCATAATGAATTTTTAAGTTGTTTCTATTTATTAAATGCTGCCACTTCGCCAAATGATGTTTGCAAAGCTCCACAGATTGAAGGTGATCAAAAGATAATACAAATCAGTCTGACTCATTAAATATGATATTCTACGAGGAAAGAGAGGCCCGGCCAGCCCCAGCTCTCCCAGTCACGCAGCTGGGGGGCCACACGTGTGGGGAGGCCCTCTTGGCTTTTCCAGTCCCAAACCCACAGGTAAGTGCAGCAGACCCCACCTGCAGCCGAGATAGCGCCCAGCTGAGCCCAGCCCGGAGCTGAGTCCTGAGCAAAGAAAGGGGACTGTGGTTTTAAGCAACTAAGTTTGGGCGTTGTGATAACTGAAAATGTTCTTTATTCACCAAGTGACTTTTTTAATCTGGTGCCCACTGTGCACAGAACTCACAGCTTCTGGAAAGGACAAGTATAGAATGAAGGAAACAACCCTATAGCTTAGATAAGATGCACCTCCTTTTGCTCTGATTCCAACAGCTGCCCAAGCCCCCTTCCAGACGAGCAGGCGCACAAAGGCTCTGGGGTCTGGGCCAGGGTGCAGCGTCCAGGCCACCTGGGCCAGGCTTGGGCCCCAGGGGTCTCTTGTCCTCGGGCTGAAGACTACTACCACCCTCTTTGTTTGGAGGTTTTTTGCCCAGTAAAATATATATAACATACGATTTACCATTTTAACCATTTTTAAGTGTTCAGTTCTGCGACACAACATTCACATTGTTGTGCAACCATCACCACCATTTATCTCCAGAACTTTTTCATCTTCCCAAACTGAAACTCCATAGCCATTAAACACTAACTCCCCATTCTCCCCTGCCCCCAGCCCCTGGCAACCACCCTCTACTTTCTGTCTCTATGAATTTGACTATTCTCAATATTTCATATAAGTGGAATACCATACTGTCTTGTAATGCAACTCTTTATACATTGAATCTCTATCTACCTCCCTCTATAAACTGGGGGGTCCTTGACATTAGAGACTCTTTCTTATTGATCTTTGAATCCCCATTACCCCTCCCAGTGTCTGGCATATCATAGATGTCCAGTAAGTGTTCAATAAATAGGTGGACGGATGGATGGATGGATGGGTGGATGGGTGATGGATGGGTGGATGGATGGATGGATGGATGGGTGGATGGGTGGATGGACGGATGGATGGATGGATGGATGGATGCAGCTACCACAGTCTGACTGATATCGTGCTGACTTAAACAAGTCTGCCCCACTAAATGCTGGGCAACATGCAGGCAGGGACTGTGTCTACCTTTCACTCGTGTACCTAAGAGCACTTTCCACCCTGCAGGCACAATAAACAGGGCACAACCTGTGCCTGTAAGGACCTCAAAATCTAACAGAGATGCAGAGACATCTCTGACTGATAGGAACCTCAACAGAGGAGCACAAATGTCCGTGGAGGCACCTAGCACAAGGCTTCGGACACAGAGTATGTTCAGTAGACGTATTTTTCACTGAATTGAATCAGATAAGAAGCTAGTTGGGTAGCTTTGAGTTTAAATTCCCACTCTCCAGCTGTGTGACTTTAGCAAGTTACGTCATCTCTCCAGGCCCCACAGATGTGTATCGGTTCTGACATGAGAACCAGGTGGAAGCCAGCTTGGCCTGTGCAGACAGGACTCAGCAAAGGCAGAAGCTACGTTTTCAACAAAGAAGTGGTGGGGAGAGAGGCGGGGGAGGGCAGAGGAAGGCCTCCAACCCCAGAACCGACAATTTCAGAGTGTCCTTGGGTCAGGGAGGCAGAGCAACGGGAGGCAGCTTCCTGCTCGCATCCGAACTTGTCTAAATGTCATCTTCCCACCCATACTGCCTTCTGTGGAAATTAAGTGATCTTCCTATTATTAGCACCGTCAAACAAGCACTGTAAACAGATCGCAAACAACAGGGCTTGGTGAGAAACCCCACATTTAGTTCTGGGCCCTGGCTCCTTCCACACCTGGAAATGCATCATCTACTTGAACAACACTGCTCAAGAGGCAGCTGTCGTGTCAGGAGGGATTGTCTGACTCAGAAACTGCAGAGCTTTCGGGAGGAGCTTAATGGTGTGTGCTGCGGATCCGAAATGCCCACACGCTCTCTGCAGGAAACCCCCTCCCCCGTGTGGCTCTCTCTGCTGCTGAAGCTCTGGTAGTGAATGCCTTAATGGCCAGGGCTGGCATTATTATTAACGTGACCACTCCGTGGTGCCTAATTTTTTCTGTTTGCTAATTCAGACAGGAAACTGGAGAGGGCCTGAGCTTTCCCATCAGATGCGAAATATCTCCCTGTGCCTCCACGTGCCGTGAGCCAGTGTGGCGTTCTTGACAACAACTTCAGGTGGCCTGCAGAAAATCGGAGGCTGCTCAGTCTAGCCCCTCAGCTCATGAGTCTGTAACTCCCAAGATGAATGTTGGATCTAATTTTATGGAGTCTGACTATTACTGCCACACTTTCTTTTCTCCTCTGGACCCCTCCCAGGCCCTGACTGTCTCTTCTCTTCTCTCCTCGTCTTCCACCCCTCTGTGCTCTACCAGAATTTCAGCTTTTAAAAGCTGGGAGTCACTTAATTATTCCATTTCTCAGTTCACGTGAAGGATGTCTGAAACCATTATAAAGATCAGAGCATCTGTATACATACATGCATGTGCATACACAGACACACAATGCACACACACGCGCACACTTGGAATGAAAGAAGCTCTGTCCTATTTGGACAAAAAGAAGTCCTCTAAGCTTCATTTGAATGAACACTGGATGTCACAGTGACCCCCAGATAATGACAGCAACTGTGTATGTGTTCTGTGAAAATAGTTGATGAGGGGTGGTTATTAACAATCAATGTTGATTGCTTACTGGGTGCCAGATCCTGGGCAAGCACTTGCCATTAACTGTTTCCTTTAATTCTCACACTCTGCAATGTGGGTATTATCAGCTCCATTTTACCAATGAGAAAACTAAGGCTCAGAGAGGTCAGGCACTTGCCTAAGGTCACACAGTAAATAGCAGGGTCGGCTAAGATTCATGCCCAAATCTCTGTGACTCTAAAGTCTGAGCTCTAAACCGCACTCACTGTAGCCCAGTGGTGGAGGTCTTGGGATGCTGACTCCCTGGATAGAGATCAAAAAAACCTAGCAGCTAAGCCTCTGAGAGCACAAATGGGCAGTTTTACAGTTTGGTATCTGGGATCTACAAAAACGAAACTCTCCAGTTGGGACCATGCCAACCTTTATGTCCTGCTGTGCAGGACAGGGAGCAGATGCCAAGAGAGTCGGGCCTGATAGTCTGTGGGCTCTCCTGATCCTTTGAAACGGGCCTCTAAGAAACCCATCTCCCCAGTGAGACCGAGCTCCTCCCATACGCCATTTGTAAGGCCCAGAGGTACAGAGAAGTTAGGTAACTTTGCCAAGGACACAGAGCTGGGACAAGGAGAGGTCAGGATTCAAACCCAGGCAATCTGGCAATTTGGGACTGCAGAGCTGGTTCCCAAACCCCACACTTCACAAAGGGCCTGGACTAACTGCCTCCGAATAGTGCAGATCTAAGGTGACTTCACAGCACAGAGAGAATGGCAGCTGGCACCGAGGGGGTGGCCCTTCAGCCACACGGGGAAGAGCAGGTAGGACTGAAGGAAGTGACAGGGTGCAGGGTGCCGCTGAACAGACCTGTTTGGCCAGGAGCTAACAGAGGAGGGAGATAGGAAGTAGAATTAGAAGCGCAGGCTTGGTGGCCTTGAATGCCAACCTGGATTAAACCAAAACAGCGCCAAGAGAACTCAGGGTCTACCTTTTCCAATCGCCTCCCACATCGTGTTCCAAACACATAACTTTAGGGAAGGACCTGTTTCTGCAGCAAGATCCCCATAAATCTCACAGGAAAATGTAGCCGTAAATGAAGCCCCAGAAGTCCCACTAGGCTCCAGACACAGCTGTCACAAATGCAGCCAGGACCCGTCACCTGGGAGGGAGGTGGAGGGCAGGGCCATCCTCGGTGATACACATGCTCGCAGGGCAGATGCAGAGCAGTCACAGCGAGAGGGCAGCAAGTCATAGCAGGAAAACAACCCAAAGGGACCAATAACCCAAAAATCTTTCCTGAGATCATATGGTGGAATGTGGGCTTCAATTATTTCTCCATTTATTCAACAAACAATAGTCATGGTCTACAGTATGCTGAGTACTGTGCTGGCATTTAAAAGCGAGTCTGCTGATAGACTGATAATTCTGAAACCTCCAGGCCAAACAGTAAGGTCCCACTGGCAAGGCCCCACTTGGGAGTTCCTGGAAAGCCGCCTCCCGGCTCCAGGGCTGCACTTCTCCAGGCTCAGTCCGGGCTGGAGGAGGCTACCAGAGTCTTAGAGATGCACAGGAGAGCTCTCATTCAGCCCAGGGAGTCCTTCCCTGGGGCTAGGCGGCTAGGACATGTACTCTGGGTTAGAAGTCTTTCCCGCCCTGGAACTCGAGTTTAGGGCAGAAATATCACTTTAAGCTACAGAGCAGCCATCAGAGAGAAAGGCGTCCAAATGTCGACAAACAATTCACACAAAAAACAGCCCCCACCAAACCCTCCAAGAGTCAGCTTTGAAAAGAGGCTGCAGCCTGCAGCTCACCCAGGACAAACTCAGCTTGCCTGCACAGGGAAAGGTATGCAACTTATTTTTCATGTAACCCCAGATATTCCATCTCCTCTGAGGAGACCAGACCGTTACTTTGATTCAGAATATAGATTTATACTAACAAGGATGGGTTAGACTCTCCAAGTACCCCTGAGCAGGAAGCGAGCTGGGAGATGCTGGAATTCAGAGACCTTCTGTGGCAGAGCCTGTGAACAGCGACGCACCAAGCTTCTGCCCTGGAGAATTATTCTGCTGCCCTAACATCCAGGCAAAGGTGAGGAAAAGCAGATCCAAACTTAGAAAAGGAAGTTTCGACTCGTGCATTTTCAGGTTTTCTGAACAGCCATAGCTGTGCTCACTTAGCCACTTTCATCTCCAGAGCTCAGGCTCTTTAATCGATTCTGAGAAAGGTCTGGAAAGTTGATAGATATTACAATCCCTGGTAAACCTGCTCCAGAAAAAGAAAAAAGGGTCAGGGAGAAGCTAGTGGCTTGGCCCAAGGCTTAATGTTAAATCAACTTCAAAATTGAGAACAGAAGTTTCCAGGGCCATCCTTTACTCTCACAGCAGGTGCCACAGCCTAAGAAGCCAGCTACCAAAATCCAGAACCATTTTTTAACTCCTAGGATCAGCACCATCAAGTCAGAGCTGAGAAATTAGTAAGTGTTGTCTGGTGCTGCCAGCAAAATGAAAAAAGTGCAAAAATCTAGTTAATTACTCAGGACATGTTGGCAGACACCTCTGCTTGTCAAATTCCTGGTTGTCTGAATGGTTATTTACATCTGAATTAATTTACACTGTGGGAGTTTGAAATACTTTTTTTTTTAAAGAGCAGCAAAGATCCTACCAGAAATTGCTGTTTCTGAAAAATTCCTCTTCTCCATCTCTGATTTATTCATAGATGCAGGAGACCCTGCCAGAGGGCCGTGACTTTTGTGTTGGAGAGATCCAGACAGAAATTCTCAAAAATTCTCACTCAGACATCATCACTGGGACCACTGCCATCGTCCTGGGTCTTCCTAGACCCTGTGCCTGCTCCCCAGACCTCACAATCTTGTAGCATCCAGGTCCAAGAGGAAGGCCCTAAGAAAATCTGGACACTCTTTACAATTTGAAAAAATGTGTGAAAGTGGTCAAAAGGTACAAACTTCCAGTTATAAGACAAAGTCCCTGGGATGTAATATACAGCATGGTGACTATAGTTAACAACACTTTATTGTGTATTTGAAAGTTCCCAAGACTGGGGCCGGCTCCGTGGCCGAGTGGTTGGGTTCACGCACTCTGCTGCGGTGGCCCAGGGTTTGGATCCTGGGCGCAGACATGGTACGCTCGTCAGGCCACGTTGAGGCGGCGTCCCACGTCCCACAACTAGAAGGACATGCAACTCAGATGTACAACCGTGTACGGGGCGGGGGTTGGGGAGATAAAGCAGAAAAAGAAAAAAAAAAGATTGGCAACAGTTGTTAGCCCAGGTGCCAATCTTTAAAAAAAAAAAAAGAAAGAAAGTTCCCAAGAGATTATATTTTAAAAGTTCTCATCACAAGAAAAAAAGAAATTTGTAACTATGTGTGGTGATGGATGTTATTGTGGTAATCATTTCACAACATATACATATATCAAATTGTTATACTGTACACTTTGGGCTAATACAATGTTATATGTCAATTACATCTCAATAAAACCAGAAAAACATGATAAAAAATACAACTTGAAAGAAAGATATTGAGGAAAAATAAAAGGAAATATTACACATTTTGAATTTTTTTATTCATTCAACAAATATTGAATGAGAACATACTATGTGTCACGATTGTCCCATTAGGTCTTGGGGACACAGATCTTCAAAGGTATATTCAAAGATGACTCGCATCATCTCTGCCCAAAAGGAGTTCACAGTTCAGTGGAGAAAACAAACAGCAGGGGAAAAACACAGAATATGGTAAATATTTAGGGGTGGAGAGGAATTGAGGTTGACATTTATATACTAAAATTCAAATATGCAAAAACTTTAAATATATTTCTTATAACTATTCTTAGCTTGTGCTCAATCCCCAATGACAATATACATACACAAATCTTAAACTTTCCAATAAAAAATAACTTGGTTTCCTCTAGGCTCTTCATTCCTTTCAGGTAGACATTTACTCACCTTGCCGGTTCAAACTCCCTGTCAGGTCTGCTTCCCCTTTCCAAAGGAGCTCGGGCCACACTCCCGCTTCCTTCTCAAGATGGCGCTGGGGTGCAGGGGAAACTTCCTATCCTGATGGCATCCGGCATGGATGCATAGGGCGAGGTCTAGAAGGGTGCTGAACACAGAAGCTTCTGTCTCCATGGAATTTGAGGTACACCACCCTCCCAGCACACAGATGTGTTCCGGCTCACCAATCTGGAAGGTCTGCAAACCTCATCCCTTTGGATTTTTGTGGAGGCTTCGTTACACAGCCGTGACTGATTATATCATTGGCCATTGATGATGGAACTCAATCTCCAGCCCCGCTCCCATCTCCAGAGGTGAGGAAAGAGGGCTAAAAGTCCCAGCCCACTAATTGTGGTCCATTCTCCTGGCAACCAGCCCTCATCCTTAGGTTACCTAGGGGCTTCCCAAATGTCACCTCATTAATATAATTCAGGTGTGCTTGAAAGGCACTTATTATAAATAATAAGACATCTATTTCACCTTTATGGCTCTGAAGCTATTTCAGGAACTAAGGACAAATAAACAAATATTATAACAAAAGGTGCTCCCATTGCTCTTATTGCTTAGGAAATGCCAAGGGTTTCGGGAGCTGTGAGCCAGAAGCAGTGGATGAAGACCAAATACATATTTCTTATTATAAATTACAGTATCACACCACCCCATTTCTCCCCTCAGCACTGGGGGAGGGGGGACTTGCCTTTTTCGTGTGAGATATCTTTCCTATGTCGTATCCTGAGTTCTCTCTACACTCACAGTAAAATGTCCATCACCTGCATAGGCCCAGATCTGCTCTCGGGGATGATCTGAGTCTCTAGAAAGTCCTTTTCTCTTTCAACAAAGTCTGGCTTTCAAGACTATTGCCTGGCTATAGATTAAAAAAAAAATCTAATTTGAAATTTAAAACTGAACCATGATCCTTCTGTTCTAGGTTATTTCCACCCTCTCTTGAGCCACTGGTTCAGTGAGTGCGCAGCTCCAGGCCTTTTTGGAAGAAAAGAACTGCACTGTGGTTTAACATCACCAGTACAGCACCTGGCACATCTGCTGTGTGGCCTGTGGAAGCACAGATGTGATCCGCTGCAGGGACTGTGTCTTAGCCATCTTTATTTACAACACCAGCCACAGGCCTGGCATATGGGAGATGCTCATTATGCGTGTGTTGAAGGGGTCTGGAAGGCTTCATGATAGAGGTGACATTGAGTCAGGCCTTGAAAAATAAATGAGTAGGATTTTGATCTAGGGAAATGGGCAGAAAGGGCAAAAACACAAAGACATGGAGGCATCGGAGAGAGTGGCATGTTCAGGACTGGTGAGCAGCCCAGCCTGATAGGCGGGTCATGGGACACGAGACTGAAAGGGACACTGAGGCAAACACTAAACGACTTGAATGACAGGCTGCATAGTTGGGATTTCAATGGGAAGGAAATGGAGGGAGCTGATGCAGGCTAAAAATGGCATGTGCTTCCAATGCTTTATTGGTCTGTACCAGATTACTGGGGAGGCCAGCAGAGCATTACAGGGGGTTCTCCCCTGACCTTTTGAGACTGATGTCAGCAGATGTAGCTGTGTCCTCTCCATTCCTAAACATGCCCCTTCGTCCTCTCCTCATAGACTCAATGCTGGCCAACCCACATTGACATTTCTGAGATTCCCACGTTCTTATCTTAGACTATGGCTGAAAACACCACACAGTCAACTACACCACAAAGTAGAAATATCCCAAAGAAACAAATTTCATGACCAAGAGAAGCTTCATTTTTTCCAAATGGTCAATGAAAATCAAAATGCTGAATGATGTAGCCAAGAAAATATATATATCTCAAATGATAAATACATTTGTTCATCAAATTCAAGTTTTGCAGTCCTGATGAATGCAATGTGAATATTTTTACCAGCCTTTGTTCCAAGACAAAAAGGATCAGCTTCTCAAAAAGGAAGGTTCAACATCAGCACTTTTTCCTCTGCCTTTTAATGAAACATTGTCTATTCTGGCATAACGGGTTTGTGACGGAACCAGTTATTTCTTTCTAGTCCCCAAACAAGATGAATCCAGTTTGTTCAAGACCAAGAAGTACCTTGCTATCTTAAATATCGCCAGGCATGACATTGTCTCTGAGTCTCCCCATATTCTAAGGATGTTCAGGGACAAATTAGACATGCAGTGTTTATGGAGATTGTGCACCTTTATGCAACAGAAACTTCAGATTTTTTTCTAATGCCTTTCCTCTGTGTATATAATAACTTTCTTTTAAAGGAGAGAATTAGACAAAACTGAAGCTGGAAATTATAATAAAATAGCTTTCAGAACATTAATAATGATGGTAATGTCAGCAATACAATGTGCAGAAATATGCTTTTTAAAAATTGTCCACAAAGATCTCACAGAACTATGTATTCTGTGGGGTTATGTCCCAGGAAGGGGTTATAAGTGAGGCTAACGCAATCGCAAGCGAGCTGGGGAAGCCGGCACGTGTTAATTTGGAGGATCCATAGTCGGGTACGGTTCCGAACATCACGCATATTGGGGCAGGGAGTGGCCGAATACCAATTCATGTCCTCCTTATTCCTTCGCAAAGTCTTTCAAATTGAACCCTTCTTTTCCATCTCCATTGTCACTGCCCTAAATCCAAGTACCATTATATTAAAAGTAGGCTATTGCAATTATTTCCTATTTCAGGGTTTTTTAACCAGGGAATGCAACAAAATTCATGGAAGAGCTTTTTTCAAATACAGATTTCTTGGGCTCCACACCAGACTTCCTGAATCAGAATGTCCAGTGGGGGTCCTAGCATGGGTAGTTAAAAATGCTCCCAGGTAATTCTGAGGTGCATCTCTGATTAGGAATCACTAAACTAAACAACCTGGTCTCTAAACTCACCCTCCACCATTGCATCCCCTCCCCCAGTTAACCTCCCTAAAGCCTCCCTTTGATGATATCCAAAAGCATCAGAAATTCCCAATAATGAAAGGACAGTCGATTGTTGGCTCTCACCCACTGACCCCCATATACAATTTAGGTATTATTCCTCACTCTTCCACAACTTGGCCAAACAGGACCACTCTCTGGCTGGCATTTCCACCGCTGAGCTGAGACTCACGCCTCCTCTCACCTGGCATGGCCCCATCCACCCCAAACACGTCTATCAACCCCTTCCTTACAAACACTCCCTATCCTTTGAGACTCACCTCGAGTCCCACCTCCATAAAGCCTGCTGTGGTCACTTAGGACTCTGTCCACGGCCAGAAATGTTCTCTCTGTCCTGGGAATTCTTACAGCACTTTGTGTGTGGCTGGGGAACGTAAGTACATAATATAGGGGGAATGGGGGTGTCTAGGAGCACAGACTCAAGTGTCCCAGAGCAATTTCTTTAAAGTTAATGTTTTTAAAATGCATGCAAGTTTTGAATTCTCCACAATCTATTATAGAGACCATCAATCCCTCAGAAAGATGTGCCATGTTTATTCTGAAGCTTCTGTTACCCCAGGCACGTGCCATGTACCCCGGGGAATACATCAGTTGAAGTCACTTGGTGGTGTAACAGAGAAAAAGGATTCAAAGCTGTTTGAAATAATGAACTTCTAACCTCCAACCTCACAGACCTGACCATTTCCATATTCAGAAAGACAAAGTCCTCTGGTTAGCAGGACTCCCCGTTCTTAGAAGACATTTGGAACCCTTCTGATTCCCGAGCATGTCATTTGGGGTCCCCAACCCTGACCTCATCAGGCTCCTCAAAATATTCCTTCCAAACACATACTCCCTCTCTCCAAGAGGAATCTGGGTGAATAAAGTTTCTTCCGTCTCATTACCTCCATCTGTAAGAAGGAAATTCTGCAGTGGTTCAGCCAGGCATGTCATCCACAGGACACCACCCCAGAGATTTCAAGATCCATCACCACTATTTTAGATCAGTAGCTACAGGAGGGAGAAAAAATTAAATGTTTTGTTCTTTTCTGTTTTTACGTGACGTACTTGTCACTGCCAAACCCTACAAAAAAAAAAAAAAGCCAACCACATCTGTCCATACCATAATAAGAAAACATTTGCCTCTAAAACTTTAGGTTAACGCACTAACACACTTTAAGGCCTGGCCATCTATGGCTATCTATCAACTATAAATAGCAGTTAAAAGAAAGAAAGAAACACAGGAACAGCTGGAGGAGGCACAGAGAGGGTAAAGGAAACCCCAGGCCTGTAGCTTATCAAAGCCAAATAGTATGCTAACTTTATGAATGCAAATGCAAAGATCATCTGGAGCCCCCAGTCCTCTCACATCCTCTGGGCCAATTTTTGTTATCGGTCTTCATTCCTTTTTTGTGCACATCTGCCCCATCATCTGTATGGATGAATGTTTAACGTCACAATCTCTCCTACCCAGTTGATTCCAGATATGTGAAAAGGCATACAGGACACACAGCTCCAGCGACCTCCTCTCCAGGCTTCCCAGAGTCTTCCTTATCCCATTGTCATTTGGATATGAACAGTCTGTCTCTCAAATTCCAGGCTTAGAGTGACTCAAATGTTATCCTAAAGATCCTTAGCAAAGCAGATGAGCTAACTATGACCTTAACAAATCATCTTCCAAGAAAAGAAAAATGATGCCCGTCATCTTTAAAAAGCCACTCAATCAACAACAAAATAATGGGCTCATAAGAATGACAATTCTTTTTTTCCCCATGACGCAAACCACATGCAGTAGCACTGCTTTCAAAGGAGTAGTACAATTTACCTCTCCTACTTTCTCGTATTGGGGAGTAATCAACATGCTTTGGCCTCTTCATATTATAGTCTCAAGAGCAATGAGTAATTTGTCATGTGTCTGATTATTATTTGTACCAATTAGTCAAAATACATAGTCAAATTAACTAGCAGATAGTAGAGACCTGTGAAACTGGGACACAAAAGTGAAAGGTTTTTAAACGAGGGGTAGAAAGGAACAAAAGAACTGGAGCAATGATTTCCAATCTCTTCCCTACCAGGATGCCTTTTCTACTTCAAGAAATTTTGGGGCTCTGGTTAAAAATGGCAGACTAAACACACTCATTAGCCTCTCCTCCCTCTGAAAATCCCACAAGAACAGTAAAGAGACTTGTGATAAGGCAAAACCCCCAGGACAAAGAGAACAGGACAAAGACAAGAGCAACACAACAACAGAAACTGCAAAGGAGATGGATGAGCAGTGACTGACTTAGAAAACCCAAGAAAGCTGAATCCTAATGCAGCTCCAGGCGCCTTTGGAGTAGAGATGAAGCAGGGCTAAACTGAGGGGTCTGAAGGTCTCTTTAGAATACAGTTAGAACCCCACACCCTCATTCCGTCAGCACCACCTTGGCTGAAGACCAAAAGCTTTCTCTCTGCAAGGGGTAATAAACCAGGACACTTGGCACAGCTGAGGGTTGGGATACCTTATTAAAAACATGAAGGGGGATGAGTTGAAGGAGTACAGACTGAATTTTGAGACACCACTACCTCCCCCACTTCAGGCCAACTTCCACTCAGTTCCTAGACACTGTTGCTCAGACTTTTACCCCTTAGACAGGAGACTAGAAGAGCTTTCCCTATAGAATCTGATCCCAATAAAAAATTGGCCTAGGAGATACCAACATCAAGAGATTCCCCAGGGAAATGTTCCAGCCAGATCACCATAAAGAAGCCCAGATGTGACAAGCCCCACCCAACATGCACACGATTCCCAATGGGCTTCGTGGAGGTCCCACTCATGAATATAAACAAGGGCCTAGGCTCACTGGGCATTTGAGGGAAATGTGTAAGATGAAAGAGAGGCCAAAACAAGCAAGCAGAAAAAAGCAACTAGGAGGAAACAGAGCTTATAAAGAGAAAAAAGAAGAAATTCCAAAAAATACTATATTCTTAGAAATTAAAAATGTGACAGAAATGAAAATCCAAATAGAAGGGTAACAAGTTAAAAATGAAGAATCTTTCAGAAATAGAGCCAAAGGCAAAGAGATGGAAAACAAGAGAAGAAAAAAATAATAAGTATATGAAAAGAGGACCTGTTAGGGGGTCCAACATCTCAAAAAAAGGATTTCGAATAGTTGTTCTTTACTTTCTACATGGAAAAGAAGAAAGTAGCAAAGAAATAATTGAGATTTCCCAGGATGGAAGGACATGAGTTTCCAGACTGAAAGGGCCAGCTGAGCGCCCAGCACAACAGATGAAAATAGAAACATTCGCTGTGAAATTTTAGACCACTGAAGATAAGAGAAAATTCTACAAGCTTTCAGAGAAAGGAAAAAGGGCAGGGGGAGGGGGTTTCAACAAAACTGTAGAGAATCAAAAAGATGTTGGGTTTCTCAACAGCAATACTGGAAATGAGAAGATAAGGAAGCAGGGGAAATGTTTCCCAATCCAAAATTGTATACAATCTAACTACAATTAAGTGTGTGGATAGAATAAAGATAGTTTTAGACACGCAAGATCTACAAACACTTGCTTCCCATGCATCCTTTTTCGGGGAGGTAGTAGATGATGCGTTCCACCAAAATGGGGAAATAAACTAAGAAAGAGGAAGATATTGGATCCAAGAAACAGAATGAAACACAAAAGAAAGGCAAAGGAAATTTCTGGGATGATGGTGAAGAAAGCCCTGAATATGGCAGCTGTGCAGTAGGCACAGAGCACAACTCACCCAGCCTGGAGCAGGAAAGGAGGCTCTGGAATCGTCAAGAAGATGAAATTGAGAGAAATACCTAATGTAGTTAAGTACTGAGAGCAGATTTATACACTGGGAGCAAGTTGGGAGAACGAATTAGTGGTATGTACAAAGAAAGCTAACCAACCAAACAGATGCAAACATTAACTTCAGGAAAAACAAAAAGTTTTGAAGGAAGGAAAAAGTAACTACAGTACACAACATGGCTCAGTTGCGAACCGCATTTACTCAAGTCACAAGAGTGCAAACATTGACTATTGATCTAATCACATGTGCAATAGAACGGGAGGGTCGTATGTGAAGAAAACTAAATTCCTTTCTTCCTTAATGGGAAATAAGCAGATTATTCCTAACAACAAAAATCAAGAAAGAGCAAGAAAAATGTGTTATTTAGAGATATGGAGGTAAATACCAAAGGATTGTATTGTACAGTCATGTGCCACATAACAACATTTTGGTCAACAACGAGCCACACATATGACGGTGGTTCCATAAGATTAGGACCATATAGTCTAGGTGTGGAGGAGACAATACCTCTAGGTTTGTGTACGTGCACTCTAAGATGCTCACACAACCACAAAATCTCCCAAGGACGTTCTCAGAACAGATCCCCGTCGTTAAGCGAGGCATGACTATACTTACTTCTGAAGAGCAGAAAACAGGAGGAGGAATTGGGAGTGGAAGGATACTGATCCAGCTTCTCCCTTTTACTGTTTGACTCTTTAAACTATGTACACATATAATTTTTCTTAAAACTATTTTTTAAAGTGAAAAGAAATTTTATAGATGTCCCCATGCACATTTAATGCCAATCAATGGAGAAAGAACACAATAAAAGCTACTACCAATAAAACAACATTTTAAAATACATTTGAACTTCCTTAATCAGAGTAGCATTTACATACATTGGAAAAATAGTAGCTTTATGTAAGTACAAATGATGGAATTGGTTCATCCCTAGGCAGGGCTCAGTACCCCATGGATCTGCTCCCCACTGGCTTCAGCAGTTGAGAAACGACCTCGGTTTCCTACAAATGGTGTTAAGAACGCGCCTGGTTGTCCACTTGTCCCTTGGATTCTGTGAGATGCATACACTTTTAATAAGGCCCCTTTTATAGGCACTAGTTTGGTAAATGATAGAGCCAAGATTTGAAACTAGTCCAAAGGCCATTCTACTTTCCTCCAAACTTTTAGATCTTCATAATTTTGCCTCAGTGACTCTTTAAGTAACTTAAAATAGTTCTGTTTCGAAGGAATACCTTGTCTAATCAACAAAAAGATGGTATTACTGTGACAGTGAGGCCACTTAACATTTGCAAAGCCATCGGGTGAGAGGTTGCTTGTTTTCTTGTAGGTACTTGACCTGAAGCAGTGGTTCCTCTTGTGGCCACAGGGACCCACCAGCCTGGCTTTTCCCAACCATGGATACCTAGAGAGACTAAATTAGCATATGGTCTAGTCTGTATGCTTTTTACATACAAATATACTATTAAAATGTCTAAAATGAATTATGTATTTTCTACTTAGAACATATTAAAAAGGTAAATACCATTTACAAAAAAAAATTTAAGGAAATGAAAGCATATACATAAAATGAATTACCTTCCTGTTAACAAGACCTTACTTGTAGCCACCTCTCCTTTACCTTTTTCATCACCCATTTCCTACCCCTGGTGGGAGAATGCTTCCTTCCGATAGGAAACATGGAAAAAGATAAACATCTCCCTGGAATCGGGGAGCCTGAGCTCTGATCCGGAGTGTTGTATTTTCACGTAAAATGCTCTGCTGAACCTCTGATCCTGGGTTAATTTGCTAAACTATCACCTATTTCCATTTAATTTCATTCTAGTTTTCCTAATTTTGCCTTAGGGGAGGACTTTCCGCGTGCTCTCTCTCGTTGATAAGGTGTCCAGAGCTTCGGGCCCTTTGAGGAACTCCCAGTAACACGCCACCTCCCTTCCAGCTTAGATCTTACAGCCCAGGCAGGGGCTGCACTGTCTCTCCTCTGCCCCCAACCAAGTGAATGTCCGGCCATTCTCCAACGCTGTACCTTATGGCTTGTGCTTTAAGCTCCCAATTCTGCCCACTCTATTCCTTGCAGCAAGCAGCAAATAGAAAAGGAAGACAGAGTGGAGATAAATAAAACAGAGGTAGAAAAACAATAGAGAAAGTCAATGAACCAAAAGTTGGTTCTTCAAAAAGATCAACAAAATTAATAAGCCTTTAGCTAGACTGACTGAGAAAAAAAGAGAGAAGACTCAAATTACTAAATCTGAAAGGAAAGGAGAGACATTTACTACTGATTTTACAGAAACAAAAAGAATTATAAAAGAGTACTGTGAACAATTGTACGCCAACACATTGGATAACCTAGATGAAATGAACAAATTCCTAGAAACACACAATTTATCAAAACTGACTAATGAGGAAATAGAAAGTCTAAATAGACTTTTAACTAGTAAGGAGATTGAATCAGTAATCAAAAAACTCCCAACAAAGAAAAGCCCAGGACCAGATGGCTTCACTGGTGAATTCTACCAAACATTTAAAGAAGAATTAATACCAATCCTTCTCAAACTCTGCCAAAAACTTGAAGAGGAAGGAACACTTCCTAACTTGTTCTCTGAGGCCAGCATCACCCTGACACCAAAGTCAAAGACACTACAAGTAAAGAAAACGACAGACCAATATCCTTTATGACTATTGATACAAAATTCCTTAGCAAACTACTGGCAAACATGTTAAAAGGATTATACACCATGACCAAGTGAGATTTATTCCCCGAATGAAAGAATGTTTCAACATGAAAATCTGTCAATGTAATACAATACATCATATTAAAAGAATGAAGGGGAAAAAAACACGTGATCACCTGAATTGATGCAGAAAAAGCATTTTAGAAAATTCAACACCCTTTCATGCTAAAAATACTCAAAAAAATAGGAGTAGAAGGGAACTTCCTCAATATGATAGAGGTCATATATGAAAAATCCACAGCTAACATCACACTAAATGGTGAAAGGCTGAAAGATTTTCCCCCACCATCATCAGGAGCCACAGTTCTACTTTCTCTCTGAATTTGCCTATTTTAGACACTTGGGTTGTTTCCACCTTTTGGCAGTTTGTAATAATGCTGCCATGAACATTGGTGTACAAGTATCTGAGTCCCTGTTCTCAGTTCTTTGGGGTATACACTCAGAAGTGGAATTGCTGGATCGCGTGGTAATTCTATGTTTAGGTTTTTGAGGAACTGTCAAACTGTTTTCCACAGCAGCTACACCATTACCACCAGCAATGCATGAGGGTTCCAATTTTTCCACATTTTGCCAATGTTTGTTATTTTCTGTTTTATTGATAGTAGCCACTCTAATGAGTGTAAAGTGGTATCTCGTGGCTTCGATTTGCATTTCCCTAGTGACTAGTGATGTTGAGCATTTTTCATGTGCTTAGTGGCCATTTGTATGTTTTCTTTAGAGAAATGCCTATTCAAGTCCTTTGCCCATTTTTGAAGCCACAGCCTGATGGTGAAAGAAAGAAAAATAGAGGCACAGTGGACACCTGCAAGCCAGCACACTCTGTCTCATCCTGATGCTCTGCATCATTACATGATATATAACACGCAGAAAAGGAGTAAAGATAATGGCTTGCTCAATGCCTGCCCTTGGATTACCTTCTGGCCCAAAGTTTACAAATCCCTAAATCAATTTGAAGTCATCTGTCACACACAAGAGCCCCAAATCAAAGAGAGTTGCAGCTAATATTGACATTTCAGCAATAATGGCTCTAATGTTGGTCTTCTCCCTACAATTTTGCTTTTCTCCTTTCATAACCACGAAGCAGCTTGAAAAAAACCCCAAACACATACAAGGTTTCATTATTTCATCCAAACAGACTTCAGAGAAGTGGCATCCAGGTATGCTATAGAGACAAACAGTAGAATTTCTGAAGTAATTAAAACCAGGAGCAGAAAAAAAACAGGCCAGACGAGGACTGCATTTTCCCTGGTGGACTGAAAGACAGAGTAAGCAAACAAGGAAGACGAGAAAAGGATGATGAGCTGGCCAGACCTCAGCAGTGGGAAGGAAGAAAATGACAACTGAGACAGTTCATTCATTCACGTGTGGGAAGAGCGGAATTTGCCACCCCAAAATGTGTCTCTTTGGCTTGCTTATTTTTAAGAACAAAAGACTGAGGAAGAAACTTTGACCTTCCCCCTAACGGCCTAAAAGAATATACAATAGGCCTGTCCCAGGAAGGCACCATCACCATGGATAACTATAGTATAACATGAACCAAGTGTGGTAGACAGGGAGGAACCCAGCAAGGCCCATTTGATCAAAGTCCTCCCCATGTCCCATTGTCTTTGCAAGGCATGGCAAACGTTTGTTTACCAAACATTTGCTTTTCTATCTCCATGTGAATTGCCTTCCTCCCCTTTGAAGACCCAAACCACTACCCCCAACATCCTCCTTTGTCTTTAACTGAAGATGGTATTTACGGTGGCAACTTTGGCCATTCTGGTGAGTTACTCAGCTTCCCTGGGTTTCTCCCATGCATACATGTTATTAAACTCTGCTTGATTTTCTCCCATTATTGCTTCTCATGTCAATTTACTTCTTAGACAGCCAGAAGGACCTAGAAGGGTAGAGGAAAATTTTTTTCTCCCCTACACATTCAATCACTGAGCACCTGCTGTGTATGCCAGGCTCTGTGCTGGGAAAAACAAACACAGTCCCTGCTTTGTGGAAAATACAGCTTAGTAGGGGAAAGAGAGAAGCAGATGGGTGATAAATGGTGTGACAGGAGAGGCAGGGGCTGCCACAGGAGCACGCGGCACCAGGCCTGGGGGCTCAGAGAGCCTTCCCAGGGGAAGCAACACTAACCTTAGACTCAAAGAGGAGTAGGAGTTAGCCTGACATAATGGGATGGGGGCAGGGGTAGGAAGCAAGGGGCAGAAAGCCCCAAGCTGGAGAACGGCAGGTGTGGAGGCTCAGCGAGTGGGCACAGTGCACAGGAGAAGGATAACTAGACCAGGAGACCTGGAGCAAAGAATGCAGGAAGGGCAGTGCTGGGTTCATGCTCTCCACGGTTTCAGGCCCACTGGACAAGCCTGGAAAATGTACAGCCTTATCCCTTAAGAGCAGAACTTCATGATTCGCACACTTCACTGTATTTTCTACTGTGTCTTGTACTCTTGCAACAATAACACACTGGGCTGTGGGTATGATGTAGTCTGGGAGGTACAGCTGTGACATGACAGTGACTCAGGGTAGGCAGTTGGACAATACAAACTTAGACCACAATTACAAGCCTTGTTTAAAATTTTTGCAAGAAAAACCATTTGCAGTGAGTCCCCCACCACACACATACACACACTCAGGTCTGCTACCCCCAGAACTCCCCCACGCCTCTCTCCCATCCCTGTTATATATTAAGAGGAGACTCCAAGCATTGCAATATCTATTTTGGGGAATGATTACCTGTTTTATAGCCCACCCATCGTTACTGAGAAAACCTCTGATGAATTGACTCACCTAGACTTTTCATTTTCAGATCTGCTCATACATAGCCTTAGGGCATTAGTAATGTGAGACCGAAGAGGACTAGAATGTGTGAGCAAAGTCTGCTTGTTTAGTCCTGAGCTATCCCACCCTCCCTGTCCAGCACCACAGCTGCTGCAGGCTCTCCTAGCCAGAGACCTGTCGGGAGGAACCAACAGGGGTATACCCATCCAGGTATTGTCAGACTTTGTTTCAACTATAATTATTCCTTCATGTTGACAGAGGCATCCTGGTGTAAGACAGAGCAGGGCAATCTCACCCAGGTGCGTGGACCAGGCAGCAGGCAGAGTGCAGTGAGGTGGCTCTGCCATTTGGGGCTTAGAAGGAAGGGCCTGAGATTCACACATCCACCCCCAGCCCATAAACTCCAGACTTCCCAAAACAAACCAAGTGGTAACACCTCCATTCAGTCCTATTCAGCCCCTCTGGTCACATGGGTCCATTTTGTGACTTATCATCCTCTTCCAATTAGCCCTTGACATTCATTTTGACCTGATCTCACCAGGATAAAAATGATGGGTTGTCAGAAACAGAGGTCGAGAGTGGGAAGGAGAGAAAGTTAATAGCGTGATTTGTCCTGAGGTCTCAACAAGCCCTGCTGACAGTCTTACCTGTTCTGTCCAGACACGGTCCTGATGGAAAGCATAATGGATTATTTTCCTAAAAATAATTAATGTTATGGTTAAAGCTAAATCATTCTATATTTTTGTCATCCTAGAAAACCAGAGATATGTTCCAAACTGGTAGTGACTGTTTCTTCTACCAATTTATGCCACCAGTGCCTTGCACATAGCAGGTATTTATAAACATCTATTGATGCTAGATGATGCATAAATCAGCTCCAGAGTCTGCTTATTTAGAAAAGGAAGTTTCAAGAAACCAAGACAGAAGCACAGGCGTGGGCTACCCTGTGTGGGCTGTTGGGGAGGAAAAATTTCCTTCTACCCTTCGAGGTTCTTCTGACTAGTCTAATAATCAAATTGACATAAGACAGATTAAGAGGAGAAAAACAAATTAATGTTTAATAACATGTACACCTCCTGTATACATGGGAGAGACCCAGGGAAACTGAGTAACTTGCCAAAATGGCTGACACTGTCATCTTAAATACCACCTTCAGGAAAAACAAAAGAAGATGTTGGGTGTGGGGAGTCAGTTATGAGAAGTTACCAAGAGAAGCACAGTAAACAAGGATGAGGTTGTCATGCAGATTCAAGTCCATGCCTTCTCCACTGATGATAGTTTCCGGAGGTTCAAATATCCTCCTCTTCCAGTACAGCGAGGGAGACACCCTTATAAACGGAGATTTCCCTTCTACATGTAAATGTCTTTTTTTTTTTTTTAAAGATTTTTTTATTTTTTCCTTTTTCTCCCCAAAGCCCCCTGGTACATAGTTGTGTATTCTTCGTTGTGGGTTCCTCCAGCTGTGGCATGTGGGACGCTGCCTCAGCGTGGTCCGACGAGCAGTGCCATGTCCGCGCCCAGGATTCGAACCGATGAAACACTGGGCCGCCTGCAGTGGAGCGCGCGAACTTAACCACTCGGCCACGGGGCCAGCCCCTACATGTAAATGTCTTTTATAAAGGGTAACTTCCACTTGGTTTTTAGAGCTCCTCCCATGTCTGCTATTTCTTAAAAAATAAACAGCCTAAATTAATCCTTATGACAAAGAGACATGTTTCGGGGTGGCAAATTCTGTTCCCCATACAGGGCACACCTCAACATGCGACTGCTCAAGGGAGCTCACTCTATTGAATCACCTATAAATAGGACTTGTATCGCATGGAACCTTTCAATGTGAGGACCTATCCCTCTTCGAGATGCCACCTGGGGATCCCCTATTAGAAAAATACATATTCACCCTATAGATTTTGTTGAGATTCTGTCCTCTCTGTGGGAAGACATTTGGAGACGCCGCTCAGCAGCAGGCACTTGGAGGGACCAGATGGCTGGTAAACGAGAGGCTATTCTCAATTCAGGGCCAACAGGAAAGCTGGAAGCCAGAGCCCAAATTTAGACTGAAACCTGGTACCCAACAGTATAAAGTTAGAAACTCCCTTGAACCATCTGGCTCTTTTAAATAAATACCTGTCTGTCCAATCCTAGAATAGAAAAAAAAAAAAAACCCTGAAACTCTAGCTCCCTCCTCAAACACAACGTCTGTACCATCAACAGCACCCCACAGCCACCGGAGATGTTCAATATGGACTAGCTGACCGAGCCTACATTAACGGCTACCAATCTTGAGGATCTTAACGTTCTTTGGAACCTTCCTGACTCCAGCATATCTTTCACTCTTCTCTTCCCTCCCCCAAATTCTTCTTTTATCCCCTACCTGAGGCTGGAACACACGCACACACGTACACACACACACACACACCGTATGTACCCCTATCTAAAATGTTTCAATGTATTATTGTCCTCCGCCAACCCATCCCTAACGGACTTTCCTTCTCACGGACCTATACCTCTCCACTTTCTATTGTCTCTCTTTCCCTTTCTCTGGCAGTGATACAATTTATCTGTGACCCCTAAAACTCAACATTTCATCCCACTGTGTGAAATGACCACCCCTCAGTATTATGAAACATGGTGTCAGCCAGCCAAATCAATGTATATCACAGAACCTCCTCCCCAAATCCCCATTTCCAACCATCGCATAGTTGGATCTCTCTCAGCACACATAGGTTTGCCACGTGCTGACACTACCTTGACCTTCTACCTTGCCTAGAATTGACCTAACCTGATCAATTTCTTCAGCTGAATCTTCTGCCCTTGGAAACAAAAGTGAGGAAAGACAGCCTGGGATGGGAGGGTTGGCGGTAAAGACCATGGGAAATAAGAGACAAATAGGACCTCCTTTAACTGGTTCCTTTTTCTCCCCTATTCAACAGCCCTTTTAAAGAGTAAATGAGATAATGTGCAAATGCACTCAGCAAACCGTTCAAGCCCAATACAAATGTAACTTAACATTGCTATTAATTTTTTTCACAAAAATCCCTTAATTGGTTCCCTCAAATGAGCTCCAGCTCCATGACACAGTGATTCAGTCTCAGTCTTGAAGTCATCTTCAACTCCATCCCCTTCCTTGCCCTCCACATTGTCAGGCACACATTTCCATTCACTCTTCTTTCAGAGAGCCCTTCAGTCCATTCTCCTTATATATTCTCTTTTGCCCTGAACTCAGCCCAGCCCTCTGTGACTTTGACACTGAAGTATGACTCTCTTACTCTAGGATCTACCTACTCTATGTCAGTTTGGGTCCTCCAAGAAGCAGATGCCAAGATGGGATTAGACATGCAAGATATTGACTGGGGAGATGCATGTGAAGGGTAAAAAGGGAGGGAGTGGGAGGAGGCAGGGAGAGCCTTCAGACCACAATGCAGGTCTGACGCCTGTGAGAGGTGGAAGGAAGACTGGGCGGGAAGAGCCTCAGACCACAGTGCAGTCCTGAGAAAGTCTCAGTTGACTGATGGGTACTCTCCAAGCAGAGGTCCCCGCTATAGGAGGCCCACATGGGGCAGAAATGGTCTGGCTTCAGTACCCTCGCTGTCTTCAGTCATTAACAGGGCACAGCATGGCCTCAGCATAAACATCATAGTAATGGGGAGAAGATAATCTTCTCAATAAAGGTACTGGGTCAACTGAATATACATAAGGAAAAAAACCTGAAACTTGATTTCCTCTCACAACATTCACAAAAATCAGTTCCAGGTGGATTTTAGAACTAAACATGAAAGAAAAAATATGAAAGAACAAAAAAAGACAAATTAAAAACACAAAAAGCTTTTAGAAAATAATACAGGAGAATGTGTTTATGATCAAGAACGGAAACCTACAAGCCATTAAGGAAAAGAGGGATTAATTGGAATACATTAAAATTAAGATTTTTTATTTATCAAAACTAAGAACTTCTGTTTTGATAAGTAGAAGAGAGTGAGAAAACAAACCGGAGTGGGAGGACACAGTTTGAACACATATACTTGATAAGGGGCGCATAACCAGACTGTATAAAAACATCACTAAAAGTCAATTAAAAATAAAACAACAGAGAACCCAGTAGAAGAAAGGGCAAGAGATTTGAACAGGTGTTCCACAAAAAAGGAGATCCAAATGGCCAATAGACTTACAAACAGATGCGCAACATCATTAAATCAGGAGGCATATGCACATTAAAACCACGAAACACTCACCCGAATGGTTGAAATTAGAAGGACTGATAACACCAAGTGCTGGAAGGAACGTGGAGCAGCAGAGCTTCCCACGTGTCACTGAAGGGTGTGCAAATGGTTCAATCGCGTTGGGAAAATGTTTGCAGTATCGGCTACTCAGCTCACCCTGTAGCCAGAAATTCCACTCCTAGGTATGGAAGCACCTAGAAGTAGCACTAAATAATACTTAATATGTACTCCAAAAGACACATACAAGAATGTTCACAGCAGCATTATTAGCATGAGGCAAATGTCCACCGAGAATAAAATGGATAAACGAGTGGTGGCAGATTCATTCCGAGGCGTACCATAGTGAAAGTTAATACATCAAAGCTACACCCGATGATATGGGTGCATTTCACAGATATAACACTGAGTGAAACAGACTCTATGATTATACGAAGTTCAGAAACAGGCGAAACTAAACCATGGTGTTTAGTGGTAAAACTATTGAAAAAAACAAAGCAAAGACACGACAACCATGAAATTCAGGATAGTAGTTCCCTTCAGCAAGAGGGAACGGGTGTAATTAGGGAGAGAGACGAAGGGGCTCTGGGATGCTGGCAACAGTCTAATTTTGACTTCCACATTTGCTTTATAATAATTTGAAAAATCTTACTACCATCTTTCCTGCATTTTTCTTAATTGTGTTATATTTCACAACTTAAAAAAAAAATTCCCTTAAAATAAAAAAAAAAGAAAAAAGAGGAGCAATGCAGATAGGTCCAGCTCCCGTTCCTGAGACCTCACCCCTAATCGTCCAACCAGGACCACGTGGAAACCCAGGCAAAATGTAGGAAATCGAAGACCAATCACAAATAAGTTAATTTCATGACATGACAAAGCATTGTCATCTCTTTTTTTAACAAAAGAGGCAGAAATCACAAGGTATTATTAATAGAAACATCTTTTGAATCAAAACTGTCTGCATAGAACCCCGCTGTCTGCCTAGCACCCCAACTGTATGGAGAGAGTGGAGACAACTCTGCCGCGGCCCCACTCAGGTGCGGGCTCCCTTCCTGCACGTTGGGTTGAATGACAAGTGTGAATTGCAAGGAAAGACGACACCGTGACTCATAGTGGCAAAAGATGACAGATGGCTAATCTTACCAAGGTACTTCTGGGGCCACCTCGCAAAGAGCGCGCTCAGTACTCTGATTATTAATGGGTAAGTTGGCAGGCATTTTTTCATTTAAAGATATTTATTTCTTAATTAAATTGACGTGCAAATGTTAACATTTATTAATTAGTTTACTAGCTCACAGCAGTATAATTAACCGACTTTAAAAGCTGAAAATGATACTGCCATGCTTCAGAAGTTGCCACATTGGGTCTAAATGAAAACAGGAAGCAGGAAAAGTTGCTCTGGGGCCCTTCCCAGCTCAGTGCACAGTACCTCTCCCTACACCTCACCCGGGGACTGCTTACAGGTGGGCTGTAATAATTCTCCCAAGCTTGTGCACATGCCCCTCTGAACTGTGACGCTGTCACTACTCCCACCAAGAGAGGGGTCTCTTTCCCCACCAGGAGCTTACTGAGGGGAAGAGCCGTGGGAGCAATTTGCGCCAGGAAGAGCAGGATTTTAGCACATTGTTTAGAATCACCACCACACGGTGATAATAAAAGCAGACCAACGTTTAGTTTTATTGTTCTTCACTTCTCTGCAGAAGATGCACCCTCTTACTGCCTGCACCCAGGCGTTGTGCTCCCAATGCTACCTTTGGTATGCAAGTCCCCACCCCTGAATCTGGGTGGGCTTTGTGACTTGCTTTGACCAATACGGCAAGAAGGATATTTTGGGACTCCTAAGCCTAGAACTCCCAAGCCCTGGAGGCTTTGCAGATTTGACTCTAGCTATCTTGGAGCCCTGAGACTTCCGTGCTGGGAAGCCCCACCTGGCCTCCTTGAAGAAAGGAAAACGTGCAGAGAGAGGTACAGCAAGCACCAGTCATCAAACTTGCGAATGAGGCCATCTTATACCATCAGCCCCAGTCAGGCCATCAGATGCCTACAGCCACATGAGTGATCCCACGCAAGACCAGCAGAGAACTGTCCTGCTGAGCCCAGCCCAAACGGTGGACCCACAAATTTATAAGCAATTCAAATGGTCCTTTGAAGCCATTGAATTGTGTTCTCTTCCTAGTTCTGCCTCTTAACGGTGTGACCGGGAACAAGTCACTTAACTTTTCTAAGTCTTTTTCCTTCTCTATAAAATGCGGATAATGCTAGAACCTTCCACTGATAGTGGTGGCGAGGACTGGATAGGATTATGTCTATATACCAGGTGGAGACACTAAGATGCGATAAGGACCAGACACCAAAGTGAGTATGAGCATCTCCTGCCAGAAGAATCCTAAAAATGGACAGTCAAGAAGTGGTGGAGGACTCTTGGCCCCCTCAATTCCACCTCAAGGGAGCAGAGAGAGTGCGAAGATTCTGCGAGGAGGTTTTCTTTGGGAAAGCCGTGTTGTGAGAGTTCTTTAGGAGGGGAGAGCTGGAGGGTGCTGCCCTCTCATCAAGCCCGTTGGAGGGCAGTGCCTTCAACGAGGCTGCTGGGAGAGCCTTGTGTGCTCCTTGTAGTCCAGCCACACTCAGACCTGAGACGGCTAAAGCAGCAGAGTGGACGGCTGTCTCTGGGGCCTGAGGTCTGTCCCCTCTGAGAGGAGCAGGAAGGATGCAAGGGCCAATGAGAGAGAGAGGAACCACTGCCTGGAGCTGTTTTAATGCCTGCCCAGGAGGGTCACCTGAAAGGTGAAGGGACTCCCTGGGGAACAGCTGTGTGGAACGGATGCTGGAAAGCCAGGGACTGAGAGGGCAGTGGCAGCTGGAGGTCCAGAGAGGTGGTCCTAGGCTGCCCGGGGGGTCCAGCAGAGGCATCTGAGGGAGATCCTGAGAAAAAGTCAGGTTTCAACAGCTGCCAGGTGCAGCGCAAAACCAGCCAGTTCAGAGCACCACCTACGAGGTAGGCGCTATGATTATCACTATCATTTTACAAAGTAGAAACAGACGCATAGAGAGGTTATGTGGTTTGCCCGAGGTCATACCGTAAATGCCAGAGCTGGGATGAGAATCTCAGGATGTCTGACTCCTGAGGCCGGTTCTTAACCACTGTGCTGTTCCAGATTACCTGGTAGAATACATGGTAAAGCAGACAGGTGCCCTCACAAAGCCAAGAGCAAGTGATGAAAAAGACAGGAAAACCAATCTATAGGTATGGCCGGTTCTCCCTCCACGATCCCAGGAAACAAAGTGGACGTCCCATGGCTGCAGGCAACGAATGGAAAGAACAGAATGAGGGAGCACATGGCCATAAGAGCAGCATTCCATGCCTACCCTAACGTCCACCCACTCTTCCTCTTCAGTCTCGGCTGAGACCCAGTGAAACACCACCAGCAGCCAGTGGGTACAGCAGCCTGGGGCAGGAGGGGCCTTACCGCCATCCGCCTGATGGGAGGTCAGCTCTTCTGCCTGCTTACGGTCAGCTGTGGGAACAGGCAGACTTGCAGCTGGCCGGGAACATGGCCAGTTTGTTCATTAGGTCCCGGAGCCACAGGGCTGGGCCTACAAGTCCATTCGAGGGCAAAGGAAAGGTTTGAGACGGAAAAAAAAATGTATTGACTCCAAACTACGAAAAGAACATTGCAGAACCATAATCAATGTTTAATTAAATGTCTACAAAATGTAATATTATGTCAACCTCATTTGTTAAATTAATTCATAAGACTCTCATTACATTTGAAATCAGTCTGTAGGCCAGGCTTTCCTACCTCACAAGGATCCCAAGTGGGAAGGAGAAATCACAGCCAATTGTGAATTAAATACATTGCTCGTAGCCAGATGACTCCAAAGGCAAAATTATTTTTAAAAACTCTTCCCACAAAAAAGTCTTCCAAAATATTTATAGCAAAACAATTACATTTAATGTAGCATTTTATTTTTTTTAATGATACTCAGCTCTGGCCACTGTTGCCCTGAATCCACAAAGAAGGGCCATTAAAACATTCAATGAACCTAACTTCTTTGACTGAAACATTGTTGGTCTTCACTAAATCTCAGTTGTATCTGGAGGCAACATTTCCTGTGATTATGAGTGCAAGATCTGGAGCCAGACTGACCCGGTTCAAATTTTTGCTTCATACTTCACTGTGTGTCTCGAGGCAAGTGGCTCAACCTCTCTGAGCTTTATTTTCAAGCATAATAGAACCCACTTCCAAAGGTTGAGAGAATTGACTGACCTAACACATGTAAAGTATTTATAACCGTGCCCAGCACATAGGAAGTATTGAATAAAGGCTAGTGATTCATGGAAATTTGGACCAGCTGAGAGAACCCCATCCCACAGCCTTACTATTTAATCACTTTTACATCTCCCCAAGGTGAGTGTGCAAAGGAGGAGATGCTTCTTCAACCAGGCTTCTCCCTGACAAGGTCAGGGCGTATTGCCCAGGAAGAAACCTAGTGGGTGTTCCGGGCCAGGGGACAGATAGGAGTTGAGCAGAGAGCCAGAAATCCTGGCAGAAACATGACCTTCAGAATGGAGCCCCTTACTCTGGGTCGGCTCTGAAATAGTTTTCAGCCCCTCCTGTGGTGGATTATTTATGCCTATGGAGAGAAAAAGGAGAATTTTTGCAAAACTACGTGATTAATTAATCCTCAACGAACCGAGCAGTTGATGTGCAGCAAATGATGCTTTCTGCAGAAGTATCAATTATTTGAACACAAATTCAGTGTTTTATAGTCCCTCAGGAGATCAAGATAACTCTTTATAAACATCCACTTTGCCGGGGAAAGGAAGGGAGGGCGGAAGAAAGGAAGGAAGGAAATCTAGAACCAAGGAATTTATAGTATGAACTCATTAAAAAAATGAAATCGAAACTCCATTCTTGTATATGTTACACGTGTAAATGCATAGAGAAAAGACTGAAGGAGCGCACACCGAACTGTCTGCAGTTCAACCTCTGACAGGGAGCAGATTCTCTGTAGGGGGCTGTGGTGGGAGGGCAATGGGGAGCGGAGGGTATTAATAGCCTGGAGAGATGCCCCTAAACTAAAGAGAGCAAAATTTGGTGAATTAGCTGGGACCCCCAAACCTTGAGCTAAATTCACAGTGCAGCCACACCCCACTGGAGGGGGGTCCCAACCAGATTTGGCTGGGGGAATGAACAGCAAGGAACTCTTGCCAGCGGAGAAGAAATCAATCTGCATCTTATAGGCTAAGTAGCATCACCAGGCAAAGATGGCAGGAAACAAGCCAGCTGGCTAGAGGCCCACCTGGCCAGAAGGGCCAAATCAGCTCAGGAGATTTCCCCACAAAGCAAGCACATCTCCACATCTCTCTCCACCTGAATATGCAAAATGTTAAAAATCTCAGGGCAGTCTGCACTCAAGTTACCTGTGCCCAGCGCTCCAGATGTGTGATATTTGTGAACCAGAGGAAGTGTCAGCATCCTTGTCATCAAGGATGTGTCTGTCCTGTACAGCCAGGTGAGCTACTGTCTCAACATCACCTGCTCCTCCCCTGACCCTAATGGTCTTCCTACAGATGTGCCTTGAACACTCATGCAACCTCGCTGTGTACTAAGCTCTGGATTCAAAGATGAGTAAGACACAATGGAGTAAACAGATGATATGGTTCAGTGGGCTTAGGGCTACAATACCAGGGAAAGCAGGGCAGTGTGGGAATGCACAGCAAACCATCTGACCCAGCCTGGAATGGAAGAGGTGAGTCAGGAGGTCATTACCCTGGGTAGAGTCTTGAAAAGGGGTGAACAAGGGGAAAGGCCAGAGCTGATACGGACCAACAGGGATGAACATGCACACACCCGCTGCCAACACTCCTGAGGCCAGACCTCAGCAGCGGTCAATTAGTCTACACTCTCTTTGCCATACACACACTTGGCCTTGCCCCACTGCTCTTTGGCACCAGAATACTTCTAATCTCATCTGTACATATATAGGACTGTGGGCAGAAATGATTAGTCCCTAATAGAACTCTGTCACGCCGCTCCACCAGGAAACTGCTGCTGAAATAATCAAGTTCTGTGGTGAGGGAAGCTTCATTTAGGATGGGCAGTGACCAAGTCACACGGCTCAGATATACCCTAAGCAGTCATCACATTTGGTCTACTCATGAACTTTGTAACTTTTATGCTAAATATACTTGTCTTGGCATTTTAATACCTATTTTCCTTCTTGAACAGCTCCCTTCCCTCCTACTCACTCCTGTCTACCTTCCCCTGTGGCTTGGGTCACCTGCCTTGTAATATTAAGTGGATTCAAACAGGTTTCCAAATCCCCCCCTTTTTTAAGAACACATGGGACACGCGTCTAGTTCTTGGCGTTCAGGTGACAAAGAACAGCAGGAGATCAGGGATTCTATCTTTTTATTCCAATTGACAAATATCTACCGAACACCTTCTCTCTATAAGATGTTGTGCTAAATACTAAGTAGAATGCAAATACATATAGGATATCTCTCAAGATACTGACAGTAGGGAAAAGAAGACCATTATCACAAGAGGAAAAGAGCAACACAAGACAGAAACAAGTAACAAATGACAGGTAGGCATTCAGAGAAAGAAGAGCGCATTGTCAGAGAGGCAACTGCAAATTTCCCCCAAAACTAAGAGAGTAAAACTAAAACTCAACTCTAAACAGATGAGATTTCGACATGTACGAAAAAATATCTTAAACATAAAACATTTCTAGGACCAAACACTGGATAAACAAGCAAATTCTTGCTGTGTTGTTACAGATCCAAAGTTGAAGCAGACAAGATGGCATAAATATAAAGGGATCAAGTGAGCAACGAAACAGACTAAACAGAAGTCAGAAGCAACTGCAGGCACCCACCCAAGATAACCAGGAAAGGAGACGCCGTGGCCCATAGATCCTGGGCGCACACAGTGGGGACATCTCCACAGTGGAGACAGATATTCTGAACTAGGTGTCTTTAAATATTTTTAAAATGCAAGTCACTCCCCACAACTACATTTCTGTGATTACACAAGAACCTAGAAGCTTTGGATTAAAATTTGACTTGCTGTGTAAATTTCCCTATTGGGACACAATACACTGACCAGAGAAGGTAAGTATCTTGGTGTTGAAAGGAGCTAAATTTTTCACTATAAATGAACAAAATAGTGTCCTAAATTCCTTATAAATCTCTTGTGAAACTGGACAGTATGAATCCATTCTGGAGAGACTGATCCATTGTGGGTGTGCTCAGCCTAGAAAGCTAATAATATAAGCCAATGAAAATTCACCAGGGAAAATGGCGCAAGCACTCTGCCTTCAACAGTGGACTTTGCAACCAAAAGAAGAATCAAAATAATGAATTCACGCATGGAGAAGCCAAGATTAAAAAAAAACAACAACAACAACAAAAAACGAGTGATGATCTGAATTCAGTTAAACATAGAAATAAATCTTAACTGGTAACTACAGTTACAAAACATGATGAAATCATTACAAATCTTGGAAGAGGAGCTACACATTTTTAAAATAATAATAATTTGAGGATATATTGGAAAGAAATTTCAGAATGTGCCAAAAACAGGATGTCAAACAGGAGGTGCTATTGGAGAGCAAGTTCTGTACATTTCATAGGGAGAGTCAAGACACTGATTCATGTATGGAGTTGACAGACTAGGACATGTAAGTTTAAATATACTACATTTAATATATAAAGATGTAACTTAAAGATAAAAATAAAGATAGAAAGGTAGCTATCGACTATTTGGCTTCCACTTCCAGCCAAGACAGAGTAACACGGATTAGATTTACATGCTGCTTGAAACAACCCCAAAAAACAGACAAAACATATAAAACAATGATTTTCAATAACTGGACATCAGACAACTAAGGACAGTGATCCCTGAGAGACAGAAAACAAACAGACATGAGTCCTACACTGGCCCACCTTACTGCCTCAAGAGAGTCTCAAGGCTGTGGCTCAGAAAGGAGGAAGGAGAGCCAGGCGGAACCCCACGGTCTCTCTGAGCCGAGGACACAGATGTGGGAGAATAGGAAGGCCGAGGTGGCCAGTGCTCACAGGACAAAGTACCAAAGAGGAGAGAGCTTCACAGACAGAGAGCCCGAGAGATCTAGCAAGGGTCTCCCTCCAGTCTTCAGCTGAGTCCCAACCAGCTCATATGTGAGAGAAAACTAAGGCTGAGAAAAGAATCACAAGAAAGGCTTAGAAAGAACAATCCCCAGACAATGACAGGAATAGTTCCTGCTCTTACCAGCCAGAGTGGAAAGCCTCATAATTCACAGTACCTCAGCGTATGCAGAAGGGTCCTGTGTCAGTATTGGAGGAAAATTATCCCTAAATGCTGCTCTGGTCTCACCCAACAAATGTTAAAAGCAAGACCGGAAAGAATCAAACTGGTAACTTAACCACATCTCCAAACAAAGTTTAATAGTATTCAAAGGAAATACACAAGTACCCAGGAACCACCAAGGCAAAAGTCAGAGTCTGGTGTCCAATCAAAGATTACCAGGCATGTTGGGGCCAGCCCGGTGGCATAGTGGATAAGTTTATAGGCTCCACTTCAGCGGCCTGGGGTTCACGGGTTTGGATCCGGGCACAGACCTAGGCACCACTCATCAAACCATGCTGTGGTGGCATTCCACATACAAAATAGAGGAAGATGGGCACAGATGTTAGCTCAGGGAAATCTTCCTCAAGCAAAAAGAGGGAGATTGACAACAGATATTAACCCAGGGCCAATCTTCCTCACACACCAAAAAAATTACCAGGCATGCAAAGAAGCAGGAAAACACAATCCATAACAAGGAGAAAAAAATCAATCAACTGAAACTGATCCCAAAATGACAAAAATGATAGAATTAGTGGACGTGGATACCAAAACACTTGTTATAGCTGTATTTCATATGATCAAAAAGCTAGAGGAAATATTTAGCATGTTAACTATAGACGTGGGAGATATAAAGAAGATTCTAACTGAATGTCTATAAGTGAAAACTACAATGTCTAAAATTAAAAATACTCTGGAAATAAGCAATCTAACAGTGCCCCTAAAGGAACTGAAAAAAGAAGAAAAACAAAGCCCAAATTTTGTAGAAGGAAGGAAATAATAAAAATCAGAGCAGAAATAAATAAAATAGAGACTAAAGAAATAATAGAAAATATCAATGATACCAAGAGCTGGTTCTTTGAGAAGATAAACAAAATTGACAAACCTATAGCTAGACTCACCAAGAAAGAGAGAGAGAAGCCTCAGATAAATAAAATCTGAAATGAAAGAGAAGAAATTACAATGGACACCTCAAAAATACAAAAGATTATGAGAATACTATGAAAAGCTATACGACAACAAATTGGACAATCTAGAAGAAATGGATAAATTCTTAGAATCATACAACCTTCCAAAAGTGAATCAAGAAGGAATAGAGAATTTGAATAGATCAATAAAGAGAGGGAAACAGTAATCAAAAACTTCCCAAAAAATAAAAGTCCAGGAGCAAATGGCTTACCTGGTAAATTTTACCAAACATTCAAAGAGACTTAATACCTAGCCTTCTAAAACTGTTTCAAAAATTGAAGATGAGGGGAAGCTTCTTAACTCATTCTACAAGGCCAACATTACCCTGATACCAAACCAGACAAGGACAACACAAAAAAAGAAAATTACAGGCCAATATCACTGATGAAGTTCAATGCAAAAAATCCTCAACAAAATACTAGCAAATCAAATACAACAATACATTAAAAAGATCATACATCATGATCAAGTGGGATTTAATCCAGGGATGCAGGGATGGTTCAACATCCACCAATCAATCAATGTGATACACCACATTAACAAAATGAAGAATAAAAATCACATGATCATCTTAACAGATGCAGAGAAAGCATTGGACAAGATGCAGCATCCATTTATGATAAAAACTCTGAATAAAATGGGTATAGAAGGAAAGCACCTCAATGTAATAAAGGCCATATATGACAAACCCACAGCTAATATCATTCTCAATGGAGAAAAACTGAAAACTATCCCTCTAAGAACAGGAACCAGACAAGAATGTGCACTTTCACAACTCTTATTTAACACAGTATTGGAAGTCCTAGCCAGAGCAATCAGGCAAGAAAAAGAAATAAAGGGGATCCAAATTGGAAAGGGCGAAGCGAAACTGTCACTATTTGCAGATGACATGATTTCATATATAGAAAACCCTAAATAATCCACAAAAAAACTTTTAGAAATAATAAATGGATATGGTAAAGATGCAGGATACAAAATCAACATGCAAAAATCAGTTGTAGGGGCTGGCCCAGTGGCATAGTTGTTAAGTTCACGTACTCTGCTTTGGTGGCTCAGGGTTCGCAGCTTTGGATCTCAGGTGCGGACCCAGCACTGCTTGTCAAGCCATGCTGTGGCAGCATCCCACATAAAACAGAGGAAGATTGGCACAGATGTTAGCTCAAGGCCAATCTTCCTCACCAAAAATAAAAAATCAGTTGAGTTTCTGTACACTAACAATGAAGTAGCAGAAAGAGAAATTAAGAATATAACCCCATTTACAGTTGCAACAAAAAGAATAAAATATCTAGGAATAAATTTAACCAAAGAGCTGAAAGACCTGTACACTGAAAACTATAAAACATTGTTGAAAGAAATTGAAGAAGACACAAAGAAATGGAAAGATAGTCCATGCTCTTGGATTGAAAGAATTAACATAGTTAAAATGCCCATACTTCCTAAAGCAATCTACAGATTCAATGAAATCCCTATCAAATTTCCAATGACATTTTTCATTGGAAATAGAACAAAGAGTCCTAAAACTTATATGGAACAACAAAAGACCCCGAATAGCAAAAGCAATCCTGGGAAAAAGAACAAAGATGGAGGCATCACAATCCCTGATTTCAAAATATACTACAAAGCTATAGTAACTAAAACAGTGTGGCACTGGCACAAAAACAGACACAGATCAATGGAACAGAATCAAGAGCCCAGAAATAAACCCACACATCTATGGATAGCTAATCTTCAACAAGGGAACCAAGAACATACAATGGAGAAAGGAAAGTCTCTTCAATAAACGGTGTTGGGAAGACTGGACAGCCACATGCAAAAGAATGAAAGTAGACCATTATCTTATACCATACACAAAAATTAACTCAAAATGGATTAATGACTTGAATGCAAGACCTGAAACCATAAAACTTCTACAAGAAAACACAGGCAGTACACTCTTCAATGTCAGTCTTAGCAGCATATTTTTAAGTACCATGCCTGACCGGGCAAGGGAAACAATAGAAAAAATAAACAAATGGGACTACATCAAACTAAAAAGCTTCTGCACAGCAAAGGACACCATCAACAAAACAAGAAGACAATCTAACAATTGGGAGAAGATATTTGTAAACCATATATCTGATAAGGGGTTAATATCCAAAATATATAAAGAACTCATACATCTCAACAACAAAGAAACTAACATCCCAATTAAAAAATGGGCAAAAGATCTGAAGAGACATTTTTCCAGAGAAGATATATAAATGGCCAACAGGCACATGAAAAGATGTTCAACATCACTAATTATTAGTGAAATGCAAATCCAAACTGCAAGGAGATATCACCTCACACTTATCAGAATGGTTATAACTAACAAGACAAGAAATAATAAGTGTTGAGAAGGGAACTCTCATACACTGTGGTGGGTGTGCAAACTGGTGCAGCCACTATGGAAAACAGTATGGAGATTCCTCAAAAAATTAAGAATAGAACTACCACCCAATCCAGCTATTCCACTGCTGGGTATTTATCCAAAGAACAAGAAAACACAAATGTGTAAAGATCTATGCACCCCTATGTTCATTGCAGCATTATTCACAAGAGCCAAGATTTAGAAGCAACTTAGGTGCCCATCAAGGGATGAATGGATAAATATGTGGCATATATACACAATATAATTGGAATGCTACTCAGCCATAAAAAAAGATGAAATCTTGCCATTTGTGACAACATAGATGGAACTGGAGGGTATTATGCTAAGTGAAATAAGTCAGAGGGAGAAAGTCAAATACTGTATGATCTCACTCATAAGTAGAGATACAAACAACAACAAACAAACACATAGCAACAGAGACTGGATTGGTGGTTACCATAGGGGAAGGCGGGGGAGGGCAAAAGCAGTGATTAGGCTCACATGTGAGGGGATGGACTATAATTAGTTTTTGGGTGGTGAACATGATGTAATCTACACAGAATCAAAATATGATGTACACCTGAAATTTATATAATGTTATAAACCAATGTTACCTCAATAAAAAAACATACAATGAATGGGATTTACAGGAAATTAGAAATTGCAACATGAAGACGTAGCTAAAATACCTCTAGTACAACTTCAAGCAGCCAAATAACTGGAATCCAAAAAGAGAGGAGAGAGATGGAGGGATAGAAAAAGTATTTAAAGAAATTTTTCCAAATTTGTTGAAAACTTTATAAAACCCGCAGATCCAAGAAACTCAATGAACACCAAGCACAAGAAACATGAAGAAAACTACATAAAAATAAATTATAATCAAATTGCTCAAAACCAATGATAAAGAGAAAAATCCTAAAAACATCCAGAGGAAGAAAACATGCTACACACATTAGAATGAAGAGAAGCATGAAGCAGACTTCTCATTGGAAACAACAGAAGCTAGGAGACAGCAGAGCAAATTTTTTGAGGTGCTGGAAAAATCAACTCTGACTTCTATACCCAGCCAAAATATATTCCAAAACATGAACATGACATAAAGATTTTTGCAGACATACAAAAATTGAATGAATTCATTCCCCTAGAGGATGAATTCCTCTAGGTCAACCGTTAAAAACTGGTTGGATCCTTCAATTCTATCTCAGGGATATAAAGAAATTCATCACCAGCAAACCTGCACTACAAGAAATGTCAAAGGAAGTCCTTCAGGCAGAAGGATCATTATAATGGGCAAAGACCTCGATCTACACAACAGAATGAAAAGCACCAGAATGGTAACTATGCAGGTAAACATATTATTTTCCTATTGCTACATAATAAATTACCACAAATTTAGTGGCTTAAAACAACACCCATTTATTCTCTCACAGTTTCTGTAGGTCAGGAGTCTGCGTGCAGGTTAGCTGGGTCCTCTGCTCATGTTCTCATCAAACTGCAATCAAGGTTGTCAGACTGAAGTCCTTTTCTTTCTGGCTGTTGGCTGGGGACCACTCTTAGCTCCTAGAGGCTGCCCTCAGGTCCTGGCCACATTCCCTCCCATAGATAGTTCCCAACATGGTTGTTTGCCTCTTCAAGGTCAGCAGGAGGATCTCTCTCACTTCCTGTCTCTGACCTGTAGACCATCTTTTAAAGGGCTTGCCTGATTAGGTTAGGCCTACCCAGGATAATTTCCGTTTTGATTAATTCAAGGCCAACTGATGGGTAATAGCATAATCACAGAGTGAGCTTATGAAACTCACATTCATAAATCCCACCCACACTCAAGGGGAGGGGATTATTATGAAGCATAATGTACATGAGAGGGCAGTACTCCTGGGGGCCCTGTGTGAATTCTGCTTACCACAGTAAATATAAAATGTTTTACTTATTATTCAAATCTCTCTATGAGACTTGTCTATGTTATTTTGTTAAAGCAAAAATAACAATGTATTCTGATGTTTTTAGCATATGTAGACATAAAATGTACGATAACAAGATCACAAAGGATGCAGGGGAAGACTGGAAGGATATTGCTGTAAGCTGCTTATAGTATTCGAGTGGTGTAATGTAACTTGAAAGTAGATGGGGTCAAGTTAGAGATGGATGCTATAAACCTCAAAGCAAACACTAAAATAGAAGAATGAAGAGTTATAGCTAATAAGCCAACAGAGGAAATAGAATGGGATCATAAAAAAATACTCAATTGATCCCCAAAAAAGAGGAAAGGGGGAACAAAAAACAGGACAAATAGAAAGCAACCAGATGGTAGATTTAAACCCCACCATATCAATAATCACATTATTGCAGCTGGTTGTGCTTTTTTAAAATTTTTTTACTTTTCCTTTTTCTCCTCAAAGCCCCCCACTGCATTCTTGTGTATTTTTAGTTGTGGATCCTTCCAGCTGTGGCATGTGGGATGCCACCCAGGATGGCCTGATGAGCGGCACCACTTTCGCACCCAGGATCTGAACCGGTGAAACCCTGGGCCGCTGAAGCGAAGCACACAAACCCAACCACTCAGCCACAGGGCCAGCCCCGCAAATGGTTTTAAATGGAGCCATTCCTTCTTCCACTCCTTGTTTCCAGACCCATTTGGTATACCTATTGGAGACATGGCATCATATAATGGTTATTCATTTAGGAGATATTCTCTGCTGGAGGAGGGTGCTCCATCCTCACAGGGTATCATCTCTAAGTTGGTGCCTCAGTTGTGCCTTCTGTAGGGGAGGAAGACATTTCCTCTACCCACTGTGGGTTCTTCTGGCTGGAGAATGAATTAAATTCACATGAGACAGAATAACAGGAGAAAATTAAACAGAGCTTTATAATATGTACACATGGGAGAGGCTCAGGCAACCTGAGCAACTCGCCAAAATGTCTGAAGTCCCCACCTTAAATATCATCTTCAGCTAAAGACAAAGGAGGATGTTGGGGGTTGGAGGAGTTAGTTACAGGAGGTTACCAGACAAGCACAGTAAACAGGAATAAGATTATTACGCAGAATTTAAGTCCTTGTCTTATGCATTGATAAGAGTTTCTAGTTTCACCCCCCCTTCTTTGTGGTGCAGAGAGGGAGATACCTTTACAGATGGAGATTTCCCTTACAAATGTAAATGTCTCTTAACAAAGGGTAAGTAAATTCTACTTTTCAGTTGCTTTCCTGTCTGCAGTTTATTAAAAGTAACCAACCCCAAATAATCCTCATGCCAAAGAGACATATCCTGGGGTGGCTAATTCCAGTCCCCCACACTTCAAAAGATGATTCATTGCTCTCTCAGCCTGGCAGCTTCTAAGTAATGTATATGTGATGGGACCAGTGGATCCCATAGTCACCTACCCGCTGCTGCATCTCTTTTGCTGTCCCATGGGTTACTTGATCCATTGTGATATTATATGGGATCCCATGTTGGTGGATCAAACACTAGGCTCCTCAGATAGTGGTGCTGGCTAAGACCCTAAAGGGTGGAAAGACAAACCCATACATGGAACAGGTGTCTATTGTAGCCAAGATGAATAGCTCCACCTTCCAGGGTAGCAGGGGTCTAGTGTAATCAACTTGCCACCAAGTGGCTAGTTAGTCTTCCCAAGAGATAATGACTTAGCACAGGAGCTTAGCATTGATCTCTGTTGCTGGAAGACTGGGCATTCAGCAGTCTCAGTACCAATATCAGCCTTGGTGAGTGAGAGTCCATGCTGTTGTATCCACATACCTCCATCCTGCCAGCAGGTATGGGTACTGCATTCCTGTACCCATTGTGCCAGCACTGGGGTGACCAATGAAAGAGACTAGCTGACATCAACTGGCTCAGTCATTCTGCCTAACTGGCTCTTCAATGCCTCTTCTGCAGTAGATGCTGTGAGCTAGACCCAGGCCAGGACTACACTCATTTGCTGGCTTCTCTTTGCTCCCCAATCTTCCAGAGAGCCCTGATAACACTTTGCTTTCCAAAGAATCAATTTCAACTCCAAGCCTGTATAGAGCATTCATTGCAATGTCAGAACATCCCCCTTTCCCCAGCAAACAGTCACCCAAGTAAATGACAATAGGTCACTTCAGGGAAGGATTGAGAGAATTATTACCATACACTTTTGACATGGTGTTGCAAGGTCCTTCTATGGCAGAGACTGTGGAAATCTGACCTCTTCTTCAGTCAGTTTTGAGTCTGAAAACTGGCTTATGTCTGGAAACTGGGCAAAAGATTATGGTTTTTTAAATTGCAAAGTTGCCCTCAGCCTCCTGGTCATCCATCCTTGATTGTTTTGATTGAATATACTGAGCAACATCCTTGGGACCCATGAGTTTTGTCCCTAGGGATACCATGTCCTTTTAACCACCTCCATAGCTGCCTGAGGGCCTGGTCCCCATGGCTATCACTCTGACCTCGCCTCTCATTACAGTAATAATATGCTCCATCTTGCTTCTGACAAATAAGTGTCACCACCTGGCCTCTATCATTTTGGGATTCTAGCATCTCCATTTCTATAAGAGATCTCAGTTCCATAACAGCATCTCCTAATGTCAGCCCTGGCCTAGAGAGGAAAGCTCCACTCAGCTTCTCAGTGATGATGCTGCTCCTCTCTTCAGCATGCTCCTTATTACTCTGGTAAACAGTGTTCTCCAGACCTACCCGCCAAATACAGTCATCACTGAGCTTTCCAGCTTTGGATGGTATTTCCACTCTAGCACGCCCACTTCTCTGAGCTTTCGGATCCCTTCTTTCACTGTCTGCCACAGCATTTCTGACATTTCTACGTCAGTTAACATGAACCATTGCTTTTTCCAAGCTTCCAAGAACCATCCTAGCAGGATATTAGCACCATCTCCCAGGGGGTTTGCCAAAGCAGTAAATTCTGTATCATGAGAGGGTAGTCCCTTATTGAAAAACTTCCATCATCCAAGTTTATGTCCTTGAAGTTGGGTACCTGAGGGTTACTGTAGATATTCAATAAGAACATGATTGCCTTTTGACCTTGTTCCCAACACAGACAGAGATGAAAGAAGTTAATCTTGTTAATTTGCTGTTTTCTTGTTTAACCTGAAAGCTGCCTCTGGTCTGGAGGATTTGTGAGCTTGTTTTGCAGGAGAAAGAGAATGCCTTCGGGGAGGTTGCCATGACCAGATGACCAGGCCCCCAGCTTCCATTGCAGATTGCCCAGGACCTTATCAGGAGTGACCCCTCTGTTTCTCCAAAGCTCCTCCTGCCAATCCCCTTAGCTCTATAAAACCCCCCCGCTTGCTGCTCTTGTAAAGGCAGATTTGAGCACACCCCATGCTCCCACCTTCTCCTCTCAGCCAACTCAAATCGGGTCCTTCTCCAACACCAAGCACCGATGTCTCAGTGTTTGGCTTGCTGCACATTGCGCACACAAACTTGAGATTAAGAGGTTCGGTATCCTCTTCTCTTGATCTAGAACTCAGAATCCTTCCCCATATATACTCTCCAGCTCCTGCCAGGATGTGGTGTTGAGGTCTTGTAGCTCCTTTAGAGTATAGTCCTTTTCCTCCCTTAGCAGACCCAGTGCTTCTCCAGCCAGGTTATGTCATGACTCAACCCTATTTATTGGCCTAAGGCATCACCTTGAAGTAAGAGGGAATGCTAGCCTTTAACAGGGAGAAGTGGGTTACTTGTGTAGGCCCAGAAGGTTCAGAGTGATCTTGAGATTCAAGATTTTATCTACCTAAATGTCCCCATCGCATGTCTCAGGATTCCACTCTGCCCTACTCACACCCTGACCTTGAAGTAGCAGACTTGACAAAACAGAGAATTCAACCTCCTCAGGGACACTGCTACTCCTATGATTAAGTTCTGGGCCTGATCCTCAGATTTTTTCTGCCATCTGGCTGCAGTTTTCACACTTAGCCTTTAATTGGTGATTAACCACCTTTAATCATTGTCTTTCTTCAATGCATTGATTGCCCCTGTCTACAGCCATCCAATTCTACCTTCCTTTTTTAAATTACAACTTCCCCCTTAATTGGCAAATGCCTGACCTATTACCCTGGCCAATGCATTCACTTCCATTGGTATCTCATTCCAGTTCACCCAGTGAAAGTTTTGATGACAGCATGCCGTGGCAATCCATGTCCCCTGCCATCAGCGATGGGCATCTCATTGCCAGTCTGGTGGAGGGTGATCAGTATAGGTTTGGTGAATGGATGGGTTCACAGGACATGTGGTTGTTTGGATGGATGGATGGATGGATGGGCAGATGGACAGATGGAGTTCTACTGAACTCCACTAGGTTAGCCTGAAAACCACTGGCATTTCCCAACCAAAGATTTTCCTTTAGTAAGAGCACCACAATCAATGGAGATAGAAAAAGCAATTCTTTGGCAGCTTCTGAACTCTCAGTAATTAATAATAAATCAGTAACTTCACAACTGAAATGGACAATCATCAAGCAAACATAATATGACCATGAAACACTAATCTAAAATATATAAACTCAGCCAGAATCCGTGTTCAGTCAGAGCAGCTGGAGAAGACCCTCTTTCCCCAGCTCTGAGGTCTCCTGCCCCTCCAGGCCCTGGAAGCAGTGGACTGGAGGGGTCTATGTCACTCTCAGCACTGCCTACTTTAGGACGTTTTCAGGGCTGGGTTACTCGTACATTTACTAGGCGAAACCCAGGTGAAAGGAGGGGAAAGGGAGCATTTCTTCACACCAGAAACCTCTGGCATTGTTTCCAGATCAATTCAGGGTGACAGGGCCCTCTCTGTTCTTCCCCAGTCATTTATCAAATTGCCAGAGGACCTGGAATATCTCTAATCGTTAGATAATCTCACCATTCTGAAGATCAATCTCCTTTTGCTCATTCAGCCTCCAGCATGGAGGCAACCTTGCAGGAGTCCCACTAGGTACCCACCCATCTTACAGCTACAATTACCACTTCAGAAGTCCAATTAAGTGGCTGAATGTCTTATTTCTGGCCTGTGATTGTCACAGGGCTTGGTTGCTAAATATATGTGCTCCACCCAGAGCCCTGCTGTGTTCCACGTCAAATGTGCCCCGTCACCACCTCTTCAGGAAAGGTGCTCCATGAGGATCACCAGAGGACAACTAGACAGTGTTACAGATTCAGACAGATTTACTTGTCAGAGCTGAAGTTTCTGCTGACTTTCGGGTTTCATGAGAATGGGAGGATACATTTTGACAGCCTTGCAGAGAGCATGGAGAATGGGTGTTTCTCAATGCAGTGGGCTGAATGGGGGACATATTGCGTAATTCTTCTCTGAGATCCATAATCATAAATCTGCTGAACCATGCGACACACTGGGTCACAATGGACCTCCTCCCTTTATTCCCCACTGTTCGCCAACGTGCATAGATTCCAGCTCCGGACACCTCTGTAGTGTTGCTCTTCCCCATGCCTCTGACACTGCTCTTCACTCCCCTCCCAGTAGGCTGCAACAGGCTCTGGTCTCTCACTCAGTCTCTCTCCCCTCAAGTCCACGCTCACTGATGCCATCAACAAGCAGCTGAGAGGTGTGCTGGAGGGAGGGGGTCCAGCATTTTACCTTGTTCTCGTGTCCATTTCTATTTATACACAGTTCCCTCTGGGAACTGGTAGCATGGGGGTCATGGGTTAATGCATTGGGGTTTCAGTTGGAGGAAAACTTCCATAAAAGAGGCACCCAAATATATAAGAAGGAAACAAAGACTGGTGATGTGGTGTTATGGCCTGAATTGTGTCCCCCTGAAACTCACGTGCTGAAGCCGTAACCCCCGCTCCCTCAGAACGTGACTGCATCTGGAGACAGGGTCTTCAAAGAGGTAAGGAAGTTAAAATGAGGTCATACAGGGGGGCCCTAATCCAATATGACGGGTGTCCTTACAGAAGAGGAAACGGGCATAGACATGCGCACACACAGAGCGATGACCCCGTGGGGACACAGTGAGGAGGTGACTGTCTACACCAAGGAGGGAGGCCTCAGGAGAAACCCACCCTGCTTACACCTTGACTTGGACCTCGGCCTCCAGAACTGTAAGAAAATAAATGTCTCTTATTTAAGCCACCAGTCTGTGGCACTCTGTTAATGGCAGCCCTAGCAGACTAATACATGTGGTGATTTTCAAAGTGGCAGAAGCCAACATTAGCCCCACTGAGGTCTAATGTTCAAGCTGATTCAGGGAAAATTCCCCCCTGCCTCACCCTTTTGTTTCCCTCCCTCTCCTGCCTGGCGCTTTCTGATGTCTGTTCTTACATCTATCGCCATTATGCCTTCCTGATAACATTGATTTTCCCAACCTGGCCCCTAACCTTAACGCAAGCCGAGCTCTTCGAAGCCTCATCCTGGACTAAGAGGAACGACACACAGATGAAAGTTCACCCTGAGTGGCAGGGAGTCTGGAAGGACTGGAAGGCTCTGGAATTTGGGTAACCTAGCTGATACTATTGTGAAATGTGTATGCTAAAATAAAGGTGATGCAAACACTTCCAAAAGGTAAACTTGCCTACGATGAGTCTCAGTTCATTGTGGGGTTTCGGTATTATGACAGACGGGACTGAGTAAGACGGGAGGAGAGACAATGAGGAAGTATGAGCGGTAAGGCACAGATGTTTGGCATTGTTCCTTTAGTCCACAAATGTTTACTGAGTGTCCACTATGTGTTTGCTTCAGATACACTGGAGAGCAAAACCTACACAGGCCCTGCCTTCGAGAAGCTTCTAGCGAGGAAAACAGAGACTGATATAAATATATATAATATACGTATACAACAACAACTGTAGGAAGTTCCATGAGGGTTAAGTCCAGGAAGCCTTGGGAGTGAGCACAGCTGGACTGCTCTGGTCTGAGCGGACAGGAAGGCTGGCCTGAGGCATGACCCTTGAGTCTGCACCATAGAGAACCTTGGTCTCTCAGCTAACACTCACCCTGCTCCATCTCTTCTCCACCACCAGGACCAGAAGCCTGAAGAATACATTTCCCAGACTCCCTTGCCAGCTGGTTCTGCCAATAGAAGGCGCTGCCAGGGGACTATAAAGTAAGAGGAAGGGGGAAGCTGTGTTTCTTCCTGATTCTGATGGTGGCAGCAGCAGCAGCAATAGAGGCAGTGACAGCAGTGACAACAGCAGCAGTGGCAGGAGCAAGTGAGGGCTCCTGGGTTCCTGGCAGCCAGTTCCAGAGTCTCAGCAGCACAGGACGTGGACTCTGGGTAATGCCCCGTTCTCTCCTGTGCTTCCAGCCCCAGAGGTGCAGTGGCTTCCTAAAATCACCAAGCTTTACATAGACAACGACATCGTACTATAATCATCAGACTTGCTAAGAGACTAGAACTTAATTATTCCAACCACCAAAAAGAAAGGATAACTATGTAATGTGATAGAGGTGCTAATTATCGCTACAATGGCAATCACATTACAATATACAAATGTTTCAAATTAACATGTTGTACATCTTAAATTTACACAATGTTAAATGTCAAATATAGTCAATAAATTTTTTTAAAAATGACCATTTTGAGTTATTCAGCCTTTCCTTTTTTGCTCTTCCACTGTTCCAAGAACTTTGTTACCAATTTCCTGTGTTAAATTCCCTCTGTTTAAAAAACCTAGAGTAGTTTTTGCTTCCCCAACTAAACTAATGCTCAGCTCCTAAAACAGCCCCAGAAAATTGACTCAAAGATGGGAATCTCGATCAGTTATCTGAGCTGATATGTCTTGAATGCAGTGATGACCTCAGTGCCAGTGGGAAAGGGGATACTGGCCCTCCACAGTATCCGGTAGCAAATGGTTACTTAAATTATCACCGCTGGCTACTTGGGATGAAGGGCTTATGGAAGGCAAGACTTGAGAGGACCAAGCAGTGGCTATAAGTGACCATTTTGGCGGGAATGATGAATATAAAGCCTCCGGGTGGGCTGGCTACTTCTTCTTGCTCTGGTGAATTCACAGAAAAAAAAACCGACAAGCTCGGGGCTTTAATATCTCAGCTAAAGTCAAGGTCAGAGAACCAGAAAACTTCTACAACAGCGAAAGAGAACCTCTTGTCTCTGATAGCCACAGAGCCAATCTAGCCAACAAGTCAGACCTCAAATTTGATCTTGTAGGTTGCAGAATTATGATTAACAGACTCACCAGGTCTCTTATGCAACCTATGAGTCTCTAATTGATCAACCAATCAAGTTATTGTTCTAGGTACTAGAACTTGTTCTAGATTCTGGGTTATTGTTCTCTGTTTGGGTATAGAGGTGAACAAGACTGACAGCACTTCTGCCCTCTGAGAAGAGCATGCAAAGATCTGGAGGAAAGGCATTCCAAGCAGAGGGAACAGCAACGCCCTGTAACGGAGCCAGCGTGGTGCACATGAGGGACATTTACAACACTCCAGTGTGGCTGGAATGTAGTGAATGTGGAAATGTGGAGGAGAGTAGAGGCAGATGGGGCCAGAGAGGCAGGCAGCGGTCAGGCCTGGTAAGGCCACGGTGAAGACTTACCTTATTCCGGCTTAATAAAAGCCATTTGAAAGTGCTAAGCAGAGAATGTACTGTAATACCATTCTGACGCTAACCACCCAGAGTCAGCACAGACCCCACGGGTTAAAGGACACAGCCCCCAAAGAAAACAGTCATCACTTCAGATGCCAGCTGCAAATTTGGAAATCCCAAGGCCACGCTCACTTCTGACCAACTGGCTAAAAATTCAGAGGTTTCCATGACCCCCTCAGGTTTGATAATTCACTTGAACAACTCACAGAACTCAGGAAAGTGTTATACTTACAATTACAGTTTTTATTATAAAGGATACAAATCAGGACCAGCCAAACGAAGAGACCCACAGGGGAGGTCTGGGCCGGTCCCTAATGCAGAGCCTTTGTGCCCTCTGTCCAAGGAATGAGTATGTGTTACCTTCCCAGCACACGGATGCGTTCACCAACCAGGAAGCCATGCGAGCCTTGGTGTCCAGAGTTTCTACTGGGATTCAATATGTAAGCGTGACTGAATGAATCATTGGCCACGTGACCGAACTCTACCTCCAGCCCCCCTCCTCTCCTCTTCCCAGAGGTTGGGAGATCAGGCTGGTATCTCAGGGCTAAAAGCCCTCTCATTACAAAGGGCTGCTCTTTCCCGCATGGCATACCCCCATCCTGAGTCTTCTTATTAGCATAGACTATTAAGACTCACCATGCATAACAAAGGCACTGCTATCACTTGGGAAATTCTAAGGGTCTTAGAAGCTCCCTGCCCTAAACCTGGGACAAAGACCACAGAAATTCTTTATGATACAACAGCAGGGAAGTAGCATAACCTGAATTAAATTTTAGAAAGATTATTGCAGCTGCTACAGGGAGGGGAGGCTGGAAGAGGCAAGAGTGGCATTCTAACCAGACACCTCTTCTGGACACCTCGTCTCCCTTGGTCTCTGTCCATTTTCCAAAACTGGTTCTCTAGCCCTCCCATTGATTCTAGGAGCTACCTAATATCCTTGTAATAAATACTTTCTGCTGAAGTCAACCAGAATTGGTTTCTGTTATTTTCTACCAAGAACCCTAAGTGTTGCATACTCCCTTCTTCCTTTCCACCGTCAGGCTTCCGTAGTTTCTCTTCCACAAAAACAGAATGTGGCTGACGCTCAGTTCCTAAGTTTACATGTTCCAGTTCCAGACACTCACACTGGTTTCCAGTTCCACTTCCAAATCCTGGGAAAGAGAATTTGATCATTCCATTTTGAGTCGTATGTACTCTCTTAGTCCAATCAAAGGTGGCTAGGAAAGCAGGGTCAGTAGTGCAAACATCACTGCTAGAATCTCATTGATAAAGGCTCAACACAAGGTTGACATAAGGGAAGACATATTGTAGAAAAGAAACCATACGGTAACTTTATTTCTTTTTTTTTTTTTTTTGAGGAAGATTAGCCCTGAGCTAACATCAGCTGCCAAGCCTCCTCTTTTCGCTGAGGAAGACTGGCCCTGAGCTAACATCTGTGTCCATCTTCCTCTACTTTATATGTGGGATGCCTATCACAGAATGGCTTGCCTGGTGGTGCCATGTCCGCACCTGGGATCGGAACCGGCGAACCCCGGGCCGCCGAAGCAGAACATGCGCACTTAACTGGGCTGGCCCCCATATGGTAACTTTAGATGACCTCTGACTAACTAGCCCAGGCAGGCTCTGTAGATTTTGTGGCCCCTCCCAGCTGCGTTAAGATGATAACTTTTGTTCTTTTGAATTCCTCAGGAATGTGGTGACCCCCAGGCAGAGAGCCTATGCCGATAGCCATCATCAATGACAACTGAAAGATCAGGGCATAGGGCAGCTGCTCCATTCTCTGGCACATATCCAGTAAAACAAAGGACTATCAGGAACTGGGACCAGATGTCTGCCCCACCCAGAGACCAGCCACCTCTTCCACCTGGAGACCAGCCCGTATATAACTGGCCCCTAGTGTTTGTTCTGTGAGATGGTTCTTTCAGACATGAGTCGGCCATCTTCCCACTTGCTAGCAAGCTGTAATAAAGCCCTTTCTCTCCCACCACCTTGCTTCCTGACTATTGGCACGTCTTGCAGCAGGAAGACAAGCCCACTTGGGTGGCAACATCATGTGCCTAAAATGATTACAAGTAGAATAGACACCCCAAATATTGTTTCCTACAAATAGGTAGAATTTAGATAGCCAAGGGAAGAAAAGTGTGAATTTCAAGAAGGGAAACATGAGCTGATGATGCATAGAAGCTGGAATGGTTGTGGCATTTTCAAAGAAGAGGAAAGATTCTGAGCAAATCACAGCAGAGGGATTTGACAGGAAATGGAGGGGGCGTGGGCTTGGCTAGGAAGGGTGAGGCCATATTGTGGATGCCCTGAAGACTCGGCAGAGTAGCGTCAACTTGCAAAGGAAATGGGAAGCCACCGAATTTTTCTTGGCTGGAGAAAGATCTGATGAAAGTATTATCTAAACAGTGGCAGCAAGTTGGATTGGAGGTGATGGTGATAGAGAGGGAGAGAGAGATACAAATGTTTCTTTTAACTAGGATATAGTAGTTCATTCCACATGGAAAACGAAAGAGAAATAAATCATAATTATTATTCAAAGCCATTAATGAGAGAGTGCAGTAAATCTCAAAGTTACAAACTACAAATTTATGAATGTCCCATAAAAAAGAATAGCCAGGCGCACACTGTGTCTGTTCCGTGCTTGTTCCTGTGGCAGCGCCTGCCTTTCAGGAGCGACAGCATGGCCTGTTACTGGCAGGAAACTCTCACATCTAATGGATGGTTTTTTCCTCTTGAAGGGGGCTCCCGCATTTTGCTGACTCAGCTCACTTTTACCAATATGGGACATTTCTTTTTCATATGCACACGCACCCTGTTTAAGAGCCTCTTCTCCCTCTTTCCTCTCATGTAATTTTTGCTCAATTACCTCAGGAAAATGTCCCTCCCTTTTGTCTCCCTTTTCTTCCATTTGTGAGCCAAAGAAAAAGGACCCTAATTACAAATGATAAGTTTAAAATCCTGCCAGTGATATATCCATCCGGGGAGAAAGGAAGGCCCCACATTTGGAAGCGAGACTTAATGTCGTAAAGAACCAACAGCATCAATTTGAAAGCCTGGGAAAGGGCCCAAATTTCCCTTCAGAATCTCCACTATAGTACCCATCTATATTTTCATGCTCCTTTAATTAAACCTATTTTTCCACAGGCATCATCATTTAGTAAAAATGAAAACCTCTCTTAATCAATTTCAGGGACGAGAGATTAAATTACTTACATAAAGCTAATACCGCAATGGAAATGTTTTTTTTTTTACTAATCTTTCTTGCAAATACACAAATGGCATGAATATTATAAGTTTAAATGACTTTGGTGGGCCAGCCTGGGTAGCTAGCTGCATTCATAATGGCATTTTTATGAGAAAATGCATTACATCTTCAAACCAACAGCCTTTCAAGCTGATTTCTGGAAATCTCATTTTTGAAAGTTGAACACTGCTTAACTCTTAATAAAAAGAGCCTAATGGGAAATATGAAGTTATATAACTATTTAAGAATAGTGATGGAGAATTCCAACATGCATGTTTAATGCATGTGACTTCCTTCCCTCATCGTTTAATGGGTTTGGGGAAGCAGCCAGTTCTTTATTTGTTGTTCTTAAGCTGTCATTATGAAGTCTGCTAGCTCGTAGAGTGAAAAAAACACAAGCAGGAGGTATGAGTTCTGCTGCATGGGTTTTCTATATATATTATTAATGCTCCTTAAATTATCCTCAAAGCTGGGTGTCTCTCTCAATTTAGAGCATCTTCTCACTTGGTTTAGCACCACGATCTCACTTTTATTGTCCGGATAGCCAGATGCAGCTGCATTTATTTACATTTTTTAAATGAATGAAACTCTTAACTTGTGGACATATTGGAGAGTCTAAAAATGTCCCACTTAAAGTCATCGTCACAACTATATCCGCATGGGTGGCAGTTGAATTAGCCCCACTTTGTAGCAGAGTTGATTTTCAAGCGAAACGTTTGAGTGAAAATGAAGGGTTTAGAAAGCCTTATTATTGGGTGACACAGAAGAAACTATTTTGGTTGCATTTCAAATTTCCAACTGAAATTTCAAGTCAAGGCCATGAGACAAAAACCAGAGGAGCAAAATGGAATGAGAAGGCAGCTGCATTTCCGTTTCAGACTTCCCATCAGCTACTTCCCCAGGAACTCGATTATCTTCTTTTGAACTTTTGGCTAAGGTGAAGAAAGATCAGAAATTCTGAAGCTTTGCTACACACTTCAAGGCCGGCCTCCCAATTGCCCACATTGTATGATCTGAAGAATAATCATTCATTGGCTAACATTTATCAAGAACCCTCTATGCGTAAAGCCCTGTGTGTCGGAGCCACAGGGATACAGGAGAGAATAAAATTCAGTGACTGCCCTTGAGGAGCTCACAATCTGAAGGGACAGCAACTAGTTAAAATACAGCAGAGTGAAAAGAGGTACTATATTGGAGGGGTAAGCAAAATACTGTGGAAAGGTAAAGTAGGGAATGATTAATTCCAACCAGACGACTCAGAGGAAGCTACACGGAGAGCTGGATTGGAGTGGAAGTGAGGAAGATTCCAAAGATGGCATAAACCAAAACACAGAGCCATGAGTGGCAAGTTCAGGGAAGGGCCAGTAGTGCAGTGTGACAATTGTGGGGGCAGAGACAAGCACAGAGGGTGGGGAAGCTGGAAAGGTAGGTTGGCACTAAATCGTGGAGGGTCTTGAGGCCACAACTAGGAATTGAACCAGATACTTTGGGCAAGAGGGAGCCACTGAAGATTTTGAGGGGGTAAAACTATCTGAGCTGTGTTTTCAGAAGATAACTCATATGACAATGGAGAACATGGGCTGGAAATTTGATATATCAAGAAGCGATTGAAATAATCCAGAGGAGAATTAATAAGTACTTAAATTAGAACAGAACCAAGGTATTGGATTGGGAAAGGAGCTCAAAGGAAGAAAGGACAGGACTTGGCAACTGATTATTTGGATGTCAACAGAGACTGGAGTCTAGAGAGAATGAAGAACAAGCTATGGAAGATGACTGAGGGTTCCCACCCAAGTGACAACAAGGGGAGAAGTCCCAATAGCCATGACAAGTAAATGTGGCAAGAGGAGCATTCTGGTGGAAAGTGGGGTGTTAGATTAAATGTGGTCAATTTAGTTACTGATGAGAAATGCATGTGAAGGTATCCAGCAGACCACTGGAAATCTGTGTTCTCCACAAGAAGTTTAGCAGCAGATATAGGGGAGATCCCTCAGAAAGGGACCCTGAGCAAGAAGAGGACATATGGGAACATAAAACTTTGAGGAAAGCTACATTTAAAGAAAAGGAACCAGGAACAATCATAGAGAAGGCATCATGGGAGATGCAGAGCCAGAGGAACATTCTTAGGGGCTAAAGAAGGGGGAACGGGGAGGCACGGATTTCAAAACCCCCTCAAATGAAAGCTCTTTGAGGTTGCCACCTGTCCCTGCTATGGCCACACCAAAAACTACCCAGGGTCTCTCCTTAGGAATGGAATTAGGGCCCCTAGCTCTCCTCCATACATCTAGTCATAATACGCTCATCTCCTCTCGGCCAGTCAGTTATGGGGCGGAAAACTACCACATCCATGAAACTCTCATGGGATGAATTAAGCAGGGAACCAATCCAGCAGTCTGGCAAAGCTGAAGTTGCAAACCTTCCCCTCTCAATTAAAGTGTCTGATTTGTATTCTTAGATCCTCTATCTTTAGTCGAGGAAATTAAGTCCTTTTTGTTTATTATGGGTGATAGCGACAATCAATAAGGTTAGCTGAAATTGTGCAGGCATCTCCCTGTGCCCCAGATGGCTGTTACTGTTACTGTAATTGTTGTCATTATACATCATCTATGGATAAAGTGCTTTATAGCTAATGAGCACTCCTCCGTGCAGTGACTCACGTGCCTCTCACCACAACCCTGTAAGGAAGATACTGTTTTGCTCTCCCTGATTCTCGCACTCAGAAATCCTTGCACGAATCTCCCTCTCTCTCTCAGGACTGAGTCCAGGTCACCTTTCCAAGTCTTTCTCTAGTTTGTTCTCTGTATTAACTGGAATCTACCTCACCTCCTTTCCCTTAGCACACGATTCTTCCTTTCTAAACTCATCCCTAGTCAAGATTTTCCTACTGGCAATCCTCACCTGCGAGCTAACAAGAACACCATTGTCTGGCCCACTTTCATTAGGTTTCTCTCCCTCCATCTCTGCCCCATCACCCTTGGGTATTAAAAGAATCTACACTAGGACTTAGCATTAAGAGACAGCTATTTCCCACAATAAAAAAAGGTGCCACCAAAATGCAAATAGGCTTGAAATGGGGGCTTTTCATACTAGAGATATCCTTGGACAGGCAACTCAAAGCCGGGGAGGGGCAGGCTGCTGACAGCTGGCTCCCTGCCCCAACTGGCATTGTCGGTACACATTCTGCACCCCATCCCCTTCCTCGAACCCCACTTGCCACCCTTCTTCCCCCTTCTTTGTCCCTCAGGGAGGCGACCCTTATAAGCATCCACAGGCTGTCTTGCCCTTCAGCTTCCGGTTGGGTGAGGTTACCAGAAATCAGGGGGTGGGAGAAGAGTACAATCACATATTATCCCCCTGGTCCCCTCCCCCTGTGCTGAAGGGGACAGTGGTCACCTGCTTCTCCAGAAGGCCGGGGAGCCTGTTACTACACCACAGCTGCCGCTCTCTCTGGCTCCGGTAACTGCCCTTGCCCTGCCTCCTTCAGGCCAACGGATGGTAATGGCACCTCTGTTACTAGCCCCAGCCGGTAGTGGTCACCCTCACCATCCCTGCTAGTTGCCTTACCCCCGTCCATATCTTCGTGCGTCCCTTCATTAACCAACTCAGTTAGCACATTTGAGGGTGATCTGCCAGACAAGGTCCCTTACAGAACATGCAGTGCTCGGCAGCTGCCCACACCCAAAATACCATCAACCACTACAAATACCTTCATAATAATTCGCTTGCTAAGTTAATCCAATGGAGTGCAGGGACATAAGGAAAAGAAACTTAAGACAGTAAACTTTGGTGACAGGAACAGTATATTCGTTTCCTAGGGCTGCCATAAGACAGTCCCACAAACTGGGCAGCTGAAAGCAACAGCAATGGATTCCCTCACAGTTCTGGTGGCTGGAAGTCCCACATCAAGGTGTCAGCAGGGCCATGTCCCCTCCTAAACCTGTAGGGAAGATCCTTCCTTGCCTCTTCGAGCTTCTGGTGTTTGCTGGCAATGCCTGGCTTCCCTAGGCTTGAGCTGCAGTGCTTCAGTCTCCGTCTGTCATCACACGGCCTTCTCACTCGGTGTCTCTGCCTTCACACGGCGTTTTCCTCTTTGTGTCTATGTCCAAATTTCCCCTTGTTATAAGGACACCGGTCATATCGGATATAGCCCACCCTAATGGCTTCATCCTTACTTGATTACATCTGCAAAGACTCTATTTGCAAAAAACGTCCCATTCTGCGGTCCCGGGGTTAGGATTTCAACATTATCTTTTCGGAGGACACAGTTCAACCTAACAGATGGGTTCAGAAGCACAGGTTGCTAGATGTCTGTGAATGCCTCATGTTTCTAAAGAGGCTGAATCTGTGAAGCACGCTGCCTACAGCTCATGAGTACCTGCCAGCACAGCACCTGTGCCTGCCACTGACAGATCAGCATGGGCAACTCAAGAGGAAACCAGCCTCCTGGACTTGTTCATTGCAGAGCCAGCCCTACTCGTGGGCCAAAATATCAGCCCCTCCAATGAAGCTGTGAAAAGGTGATAAATGTAATGGGTCCTATTTGTGAAAGACTTGAGGAAGCTCAGGTGGAAGACTCTGTCTATGGCAATGATATATAATCATGGCAACTATATTTAGACTCTTTCATTATAGAAAATGACACCATGTTCATGCTGGTCTTACCACTCACTGGCTTTTTCCGTGTTTGCCTCCCTGAGTCCAATCCTGCTACTTTCAAAGATTTTTAACTCAAGGAAAATAATCTCTGTTCTGAGACCACAGACTTGCTACTTGGGTATTCCAAGCTGGCAACCGGTATTTTTAACAGTCACTTTTTTATAGAATCAAGGGACAAAAATCTGGTGACATCTTCAGACAGATTGAGGATCTAAAATTCATAAATCTCAAACTATAAACTATAACTCTCCACCTGGCCCCATAAAATCAACTCAGCATTTCAACTAACAAGCTTTACCACCCTTGGCGAAGCATTGTCCAAACTCGTCCACCTGGCATTTGAGATCCTCAGTAGTCTCACTTAACCACACACACACCTTATATCCAATCACGTATCATTCATTCCATTTATTCATTCAACACATAATAACTAATCACCTACTATGTGCCTAGCAGGTGTCATGGGTTGAACCATGTCCCCCAAAGGTATGCTGAAGCTCTAACTGTACCAGTACCTGTAAAGTAACTGTACCTGGTACCTGTGAATGTGACCTTATTAGGAATGAGCATCTTTGGAGGTGCCATGGAGTTAAGAGGAGGTCATAGTGAATTAGGGCAGGCCCTAATCCAATATGACTGCATCCTTATAAGAAGAGGAGAAGAGACACTGAGACAGAGACAACAGGGAGAACACACATGACAACCACAAGGCAGAGATGGGAGCGACGCGCCTATGGGGCAAGGAATGCCAAGGATTGTGGACAACAGCTAAAGCTAAGAGAAAAGCAGGGAACAGATTCTCCCTTGGAGCAAGCATGGCCCTACCAACACCTTGATTTTGGACTTCTAGCCTCCAGAAATGAGAGAGAATAAACTTTTGTAGTTTTAAGCTACTCGGTTTGCAGCAATTGGTTACAGCAGCCACGGAAAACTAATACAGCAGGTAAAACCCTGAGTCTAGCCAGACTGGTCCCCCGTTCCCTCCCTAATGCAAGAACATTTCCCTCCATGTGGAATGTCCTCTTCTGTACTCTCTACCTCTACAGATCAATGACGTCTAACCTTTTCTCAAAGACTAATTCAGGTTTCTCTGCTCCTTGAAGCTCCCCGAATGATTCCAGCTCACATAAATCTCTTCTGAACAGACTAGTATAATATTTACCATATAAATGATACGATTTAGTCCTTAATTACACCCTGTGTTATATTGTCTTTACCACCATTTATTATCCACTTCATCTTCCTGAGTCTCAATTTGTTGTTGTTGTCAGTGCCAGTGAGTCGATTCCCACTCCCAGCGCCCCTGTGCACAGCAGAGCAGAACCCTGCCCGGTCCTTTGGGGCCATCCTCTCGCCTGCCAGCGCTGTATCAGACAACGCCTCACTGATATTCCTGGGGGTCTTCTGGCCAAGTTTTCAGAAGTGTGTGGCCAGGTCCTCCTTCCTAGTCTGTCTTAGTCTGGAAGCTCTGCTGAAACCTGTGCACCATGGGTGATTCTGCTGATATTTGAAATCCCGGTGGCATAGCTTTCAGCATCACAGCAACACGCAGCTGCCACAGTATGGCAACTGGCAGAGGGTGGTGTGGTTCTCTGACCAGGAAACGAACTGGGACCACAGCAGTGACAGTGCCAAACCTTAACCACGAGACAACCAGGGCTGAGCCTCAATTTCCTCACCTGTAAAATGGGAATAATAACACTCCACTATTACGGTAAAGACAATAATAATGCTCATCTCACAAGGTGGTTGTGATGATTAAATCAGACACCAGGTTGAACCATATAAAACTGCAAAACAGCAAACCTAATATATAAAAAGTCTTTTAAAAGAGCATCCAGGATATAATAGGTACAATTTGGTGTTGTTATTGATGCTCTTCTTCTTATTGGCTCAAGTATTTTAATCTCCCAAACTAGATCATTCAAAAGGTTTTGAAAACAAAAATATTCCTATTCTTTGCCATGGCGACTCTGTTAGGTGGATTCTATTCCATTTAATTTAGCAAACCGTCACTCAGTAAATACCTGTTGGTTGACCTCTGGGTTCCAGGCCAGATCTCAGGCCCAGGACCCAACCACTTGTCCCGACCTCTGCTGCCACCACCGCCTCTCACCCGGACGACTGCAAGAGCCCCCACTGGTCTCTGCGCTTCCACCATGTCCTTGACAGGCCATTCCAAATACAGCACCCAGAGTGATCCTTTTGACTTGACACGTCATGTCACCCTTCCTCTTCAAATCTTCCACAGGTTCCCATTTCAGAGGGAAATCCTGAGCCCTTACAAGGCCCACAAGGCCCTCTGTGCTGAGATCGCCAACAATCTGTCTGACCTCGTCTCCTGGCTCCGGCCACAGGGCTCCTGTGCTGTTCCTCAAACACGCCAGGCACACTCTTGCCCGGGGCCTTTGCACTGGCCTTCTCTGCAAGAAATGCTCTTCTTCATGGCTCACCCCCTCGCCCTCTCGACAAGGCTACCCTGAGCACCCTATTTAAAACTGCGACCCCCTCCACCAAGTCCTCAATCCCTTACCCTCCTCTACTTTGTCTCTCTGCAACACACCTTCTAAGTCCATGTTTGAATGATATACCTATTATTTCTTGCCAGACTTCCCTCTCTCCCCTCTACATTCCGTCCTAGAATATAGGCCCCACGAGCAGGGATCTTTGTCTTTTTCATTCTGCAGCTCAAGTACCTAAAACACCCCTGAGCACATCATTGGCAATAAATGTTTGCAGAATGAATGAGGACCTTCTCTTCTTTCTCTACCTTGTCCCCAGGTTGACTTCATCAGCTCTCTCGGTTTCACTTAGGCCAAACTCTCTCTTCTCCTGAGCTCCGGCTGCCCACCTGCCCTTCAGTCATTTGGACGCCTCACAGCCACCTCAAACTCACCAGGTCCAAAACTCACATGCATACTCTTCACACACAATGCAGCTGAAATAGTACTTGGAAAGTTCAAATCTGACTATGTCACACTCCTGCTAAAAATCCTTCAATTGTTTCCCATTATTCTTAGGATAAGGAGCAAAGTTCTTACATTCCCTGCATAACCTGGTCCCAACTCACTTTCATTGGTGTACACTCTTCTCTTTACTCATTCCAGCTGGACTGATCTTTCAATTCTTCAAACATACCACACTCCACATGACCTAGAGCTAATTCCGCTCTCGGCTTTGACACAACTCTCTCTAGGAAGCCTTAACAGATACCTCAAAATTGGGTCTTCCTGGTTAGACCTCATATTCTCTAAAGGTGCATGGTGAACCTTCTCATAACATTCTGCAGAGCGAATAAGGACTTATCTAACACTTGTCTTCCCGTGAGGCCCTAGGCTGCATGAGGGCAGAATCCACACCTGCCTTATTCCCCACTGTGCCCCCATTATCTGGAACAGTGCTTGGCATAGAGCAGATATTTAGTAAATGCTTATTAAACTAAGGGAGAGACTGGTGTGCCTACAACTGGAGTACACCATGCTCTCACCCTCCACGCCCACAGTCCTGAAACTTTCTCCTCAATATCTGAAAATCAACATGACAGAAAGAGGGAAATGGAAGATGGAGAGATGCCCTAAACTCTGAGCCACCTATTCCATGCCTAGAAGGTCCACCCTATGCAGCTAGCCAGGGGTGAGTTAATTTTATTTCAAGAGGTAAAGGAAGAGGAGAATGGGATGATGGAAAGAATGTTGGGTTTACGGTAAGAAACTTAGGGCTGGAATTCCAGTTCTGCCTCTGGGCAGCGGTGTGGTTTGGGATGTGTCTCACTCCCCGAGCCTCACTCTCTCATCTGTAAAGCATGGATAATAATCTCAACTGCACAGGCTTGCTGTATCCAATGAGACACCACATGTGAAAATGTTTCAGAAGCTCTAAAACCTGTAACATACAAATGCTGGTTAACATCGATAACAGCAACTTGTGAGTAATTACATTTGAACAGCCAAATGCAATTTGGGACTGGATTTATGAGACTTAATTTACTCCATATACGTTAAATGAACAATCGCTCCAGGAGAGAGGTACACAGAAACTTCGCAAACAAAATACAACATAAAATAATAACTAGGTTTCACAGCACATTCTTTAGCCCCCTCCAGCCTTCCTCCTGGAAACGACCTTACTCTAGGCTTTGGAAAACTGCACAGGATGCATTTGGCAGGAGCCCTGCCCAACTTCCAGACTTAACAGAAGTGCAACTCTCCACTGTCCCAGAAGAGACACTGCTTTCCGTGCCACCACAGCATGATCTGAGGACAGCACACAGCAGGGGCTCAGCAAGGCCAAGGTGGCTCCCCCCCCCGGATCTTCAGGTAAACTTTGGCTGAAACAGTCTTGGTTCCCATGCCTACATCAGCGTGTAGAAATTTAGGAGTATATCTCTAAGCCCTCGTTATGCCCATCACATCTGTTACGGCATCAAGGTAGAGTCCATTATTACAAAGAAAGTCTAACTTTTAGCAGGTCAGACATAAATATAGAGTCAAAAGCATTCTTTATTTCACCATGGACTCCCTTATCAGGCCACACTGAGAACTCCTTGGATGACAGTGGGAAATAATGTTTCCTCTCTGCCTCCCTACCTCTTCCGGCCCATAGTTCCCTGTCCTCTCCCACCAACTGCACCCTGAGTAGTGGCCGAGCTTCACCTTGGAGGGGCGGAATAAGTTCATTGAGGTTCTGTGTGAATCTGTGGAGGCTCTAGGTCCTTCTGATCATTTGGAGTGGCACATCTCCAAGGCAACCCTTTCCTCTTGCTCATATGGACCACTTGGCCAGCGCTCTTGCCTCACACCAAAATCCCCACCCTGATAAGATGCAATTGTATAGTTATGCATCCCTCTACTGACTACACCTCAATTTGTTTCTTCTGCCACACTTCCTTTTCCTGCAAATATACTGATAAGCAAACACACCAGCAGGTTGACACAGATTGATGTATCAAAGTGGAAACACTCAGTTTCTCTGTGCCAGGGAACGACTGGATCTCAGCGTAACAGAAAGTAAGAACAAAGCTGAAAAGTTGCTCTGAATGAAAACAAGCTGGCCACCAATACTCATGAGGCCATGTCAGACTCATGCTGCTTTCCCTTTTCAGTTGGGAGCAGTGGGAGCTGCCCGGGGGGAGGTTTCCCTGGAAGACACCCCTGCAGTTCCCACCTCCTGTCCCCCCACACGGCACGCAGACCAGGAAATGAGTGACATCGGCAGTCTGTCTTCCCTAGGCACGTGGGTAAGGCTCTTGCGAAGACAGCAAAGAACTTCAAAATTCTCCACACTCAGTTCTCAGCTCCATCATTCGCTCCCTGGATAACCATGAACAAGTTAGGTAGTTTCTAAAATGTGGGGTATTTGTGATATGATCCACGTGGGACGTTATCAAATGCATTATTACTGTTCATAAGTTTCAATTAATTCTTTTTTAAAAACAACTTTTGTCTTTATATTCTGATCATAAAATAAATAATCACATAGAAAAATAATATATAATCATTATGGAAAATTTGGCAATGCAAAAGAAGAAACCCAAATCACTATAATTCTATGATCTAAAGGTAACCACTATTAACTCTGGGAATTTTCCTTTTAGTCGTGTGAGAGTGTGTGTATGTGTGTGTGTGTGGTGCATTAAGTATGTAGATATAGATTAGAAAAAGGTATAGGGGCCGGCCCAGTGGCACAGCGGTTAAGCTCGCACATTCCGCTTCTCGGCAGCCTGGGGTTCGCTGGTCCAGATCCCAGGTGTGGACATGGCACCGCTTGGCAGCCATGCTGTGGTAAGTGTCCCACGTATAAAGTAGAGGAAGATGGGCATGGATGTTAGCTCAGGGCCAGTCTTCCTCAGCAAAAAGAGGAGGATTGGCAGTAGTTAGCTCAGGGCTAATCTTCCTCAAAAAAAAAGAGACAGAAGGAAAAGAAAAAGGTATAGATGTATGCATATACATATGCATATCTATATAATTTTTTTGAAAATTCTATGTATTGTAACCTGTTTTTATTGCCTAACATTATATCCAGGTCAATTTCCCATGACTTTAAAACTGTAGAAACCATTTTACATGAAATTTGCATAACATTCCACCATAGGCTTTTAGTAAAACCACGTTGTGCTATAAATACAGAGTGGAGTTTCTGGTAGAAAGCGTTCATCAAACAGAACCTCATTTCGGCACCTGTTTTGTCAGAACCAGCCCCTATTTTAGGGTTTGCTGCCTTAGTGACAACCATCAGGCAAAGTCCACAGTTTTATCCAACAGCCATTTCGCTGGCACTTTTGTGAAATAAAGAAGGCCATCTCCTGCAGTAAGAAATAGTACTTTCTCTCTTTCTGTTAGGATTAAAAAATTATCTTAGGGGCTCACAGGATTCCTTGAACAGATGGGAGGTAAATAAAAGCCGCCATTTACAATGTCAGTCAGCAGCAGGATTGACCCCGGGCTAGAGCCCCCTCTCACCTCCCCTCGTCAGCACAGGCCCCCAGGGGGCAGATCTGAGCCAGATTCATTTTCCTCCAGGCACCTATCGCCCACACATAGTGAGCCCTGAAGCTCATCAAGCTTTTTTGAGTACCTGCCTTTGGTCTACCCTGTGCCAGATGCTGAGGAAAAGATCTGACTTCAAATTTGGTGGGAAGATCAGATATAAACATTCATAATAGAAGCAAACAGAAGAGGTAACTGTGATTAAGGGAACTGGCTGTGCCCCCATCCGCCTCTGACCTAGAGCACCGTGTGACGTCAGACGGACGCAGGCCCATCAGCTGAAGCAAAGGACTCAAGGGAAACCTGCAGTGCTTTCCAGGCATCTGGTGGTACCTTAGCAGCAGCACCGAGCTCAGGCAGACCCTTCAGAACAGCCCTGAGCAGCACAAACTCCATCCCCCGGGATATGGCAGGCCTGCCTGCTGTCTCCTTGAAGCATCCCTGTCTCCTTTCTCTTCTGTCTTCCCAGTTCCCAACTCTGGTTCTGTCCTTTCTGGCTCCTTTTCTAATACGTCTTCTGCTCAGCCTTTGGCTCCTTCCACTTGTACTCCCAGGAGATGGCCTTCCTTAATCTCACTGTTTTACCCCCTTGTTCCTCAGCCTGGATCAGAGGCTTACAGATCCCTGACCCCTGAACACCACTGGTCTTGTATATCCCATGCCACCCTAGGTCTAGTGGTGATGGCCAACAAAGCTACTGCCTTCACTCCTCTTCCATGGGTGGAACATGCTGCTGCCACACATGTGTGTGCACAGCAGAACATACCACCGTCACTGTGACATGCATGCCATCAATGCACTGGCTCAGGAGGAGATTCACAGTGACACACCCTGACTGTGGAAGGCTGGATGCCCTTCACTTGGGGTAAGGGGAGGCGGGGGCATACATAGGATGTGCGGTGGGACAAGTGCTCTCAGGCCTTGGATGCCAAACCAAAGAAACAAAAGAACGTATTCAACTAGGTCTTCCCTTTACTGTATTAGTCCCTAAAAGTTAGGCATTTCAGTAAAAGCCACTGTCCTCTCATTTAGTTAAGAAAAGCTACAGAGCACGAAATACACCCAAAGCATAAGGAAGTGTTTGCATTTCCCATTGCTGATCATGACTCAGTTGCAAGTTTCAGAAACCCAATTCACGTGGTCTCAAGCAAAATACATTTTTGGCACATGCAACTAAAATGTACAGAAGTATAATTGTCATAAGAGCTCAGATGAGGACCTCAAACTTAGTCTTTCTCCATCTCCTGCCCTGTTTTCGTCTTTATTGGCTTCATTTAGGCAGACCCTTCCCATGCAATGGCATGATAGTGCCCCCAACACCTCCAGGCTTATATCCTACCACCCTAACAACACCGGTGGAGAGGAGCTTCTCTCTCCCCAGACATTCTCACAAGTTCAGAAACTGAATCTCATGGCTTGGGCCCCTAACCTTGGTCACTTGCCTATCTCTGAATCAACCACTGTGGCCAAGGCAAGGGGATAAACCACATGGTCTGAGGGTTTGGAATAGGCTGGTTCTCCAAAAGAAAATCAGGATGCTATTACCATAAGAAGAGGAAACTGATAGTTGAAGGCGAAAACAACAAATGTACACTACAATCCACCCCTTAGCCCCTCATTATCTCTGCACATCCTTCTTCCATTTGCACAATTTCAGTAAAAACCCTACCTAACATAATGAAACTATGCCACACACATCCAAAAATTATATCCCTCCATCTCCAGTCACAGGCAACCCAAAATTATGCCCTGATTTTGTACCCAGCTCCATGACCAGGGTCTCTGGGTCATGAAGATTCCTCTCAATGAGGTCTGGATATAGCACATCATAGTTTGACACCCTTCAAACTAAATGATAGATGTAAACACTCCCAACATATACAACAGTGTTGTTGTATGCGAGAGTGAAGAGGAAATAGGATACTATGATAGAATCTCCGTTTGGAAATGAGAAGGGGAACTAGCATGCGATGATCAGCAGTGCTTTACCTGTATCATGTTGCTTTAGACAAGAACAACAAGGACTCGCGCACTGGCAGGGTGTGAGGTCCTTAACCAGCCTATCTGACGACCCTGGGTCTGCTCTCTAAGAGGATCCCCCTCTGCCGGTTGTCCCCCATTTCCATATCTGAGGAGGGACTCTGGGGAGGATCCCTTACTGACCCATTTCCAGATGGTGCAGGTTTGGGAACGGGGCTTGCCTTAGGGCTGAGCAATCACAGGCCCTTGTTAGCCATGCTGAGATTTCCCTGGCAAGATAATTGCCTCAGAAGCTTAGTACTTAGCACTCGTTCAGTCAATTTACATTTGGTCATTTCATGGGATATTAACCAAAGCAAGAGATGTTGTCCTTAATCTAGACTCTGCCTGGGAGTTCTGTTTCTTAGCAGCAGCCTGAGGGCTCTACCCTCCTCAGCTTAATGGCCTCCACTTTATCCTCAGCATCAGTGACATTCAAAACTGTAGCCTGGAACAGGAAGGCTCAGCTAACCTGCCTCTCACCCTGCAGCCCAGGGGATAATCATGATTTTAATGAATTGCTGATTTGTACTCTCCCAACCATCTCTCTTCTTCCAAAGTCGATGATTAGAAGACTTTTTAAAAATGTTATTGACATATAGAGAAGGGCAGAAATCATATATCTTATAATCCAACAAATTATCACAAAGTGAGCACACCCATGTAACCATTGCCAGGCCAAGATACAGAACAGCACCAGGACTCTCAGAAGGCCCCTTGTGCCCACTTCCAATACTATCCCCAATACTTCCCCCAAGGTCTCCATTCACCTGATTTCTAACACCATATATTAGTTTTGCCTGTTTTTGAAACGTACATAAATGGAACCCAACAGTATGTATTCTTTTATGTCAAGCTTCTTGCACTCAAACATATCTGTGAGATGGATTCACGTTGTTGAATGTAGCAACAGTCTGTTCGTGTTCATGGGTGTATAGCGTTCCACGCAACTACACCAAAATGGATTTACTCATTCTGCTGTTGATGGGTATCAACTGGGAATGACTACCATCTGCTAAGAACATTCTTGTAAGCATCTTTGGTACACACATGCACACATATTTCTAGGAATGGAATTGAAGCTGGGTACGTGAGGGTTACTGTAAATAGCCAATTAGAACATGATTACCTTTCAACTTTGTTCCCAGTACACACATAGATGAAAAGAGGTTAATCTTGTTAACTTGCTGTTTTCTTGTTTAACCTGAGGAGTGACCCAAGGGTCACAAGGATTTATGAGCTTGTTTTGCAGAAGAAAGAGAATGCCTTCAAGGAAGTTACAATCACCAGATAACCAGCCCCCAGATGCCATTGACGCTCAGAAGTCAGATTGTGCAGGGGTTTATCTGGAGTGACAGAAACATGGATTATCCCCTTGTTTCTCCAAAACTCCTCCTGCCTTAGCTCTTAGCTCTTTAGAGAGCCCCTTAGCTCTCTAAAACCCCCAGCTTTCTTCTCTTGTGAAGGCGGATTTGAGAAAAGTATCCTCCCACCTCCCACCTTCTCATTTTGGCCAATTTGAATAAGCCTGTCTCCATCTCCAAGCACCAGTGTCTCAGTGACTGGCTTACTGCACATCAGGCACATGAACTTGAGATTAAGCGGCCGCGTATCAGAATTGCTTGGTAGTAGAATAGGTACACATTCACCTTTAATAGGTCATACCACACTGTTTTCCAAAGCACCTATTTACACTACCAGAAGAGTATGAGGGTCTCAGCAGATCCACATCTTTATTAACGCTGGTATGGTCAGCCTTTTTTTATCTGAGCTATTCTGGCAGAATGTATAGTGGGATCTCCTAGTTGTTTTCATTGCATTTCTCTGATGACAAAGGAGGTTGAGCATTTTCCCATATTTATTTTGACATCCTCTTTTGTGAAATGACTGTAGATCAACCCTGCCCACTTTTCTATTGGATTGACTGTCTTTTTCTTACTTATCTATAGGAGTTCCAGATAGGAGCATGTTGTCAGTGATATGAGCTGCAATATCTTCTCACATCCTGTGGCTTGGGTTTTCCCTCTGCAATGACGTCTTTTGATGACCACAAGGATGAGTGGCAACAGGCTCCACTCCTTTGTGGTTTTATTCTTATCTTCTGTTCTGTTTCTAGTCTTCCTGCTTTTGTTGGAACAAACTTCATCATAGGACAGAGAACTCACCTCTTCTAGTCCTGCAAGGTATGGTGTTACCTGGCTGTCAGCTACCAAAGGCAGAAAATACGTCTTTTCTTTTCTTTTTTGAGGAAGATCAGCCCTGAGCTAACATCTGCTGCCAATCCTCCTCTTTTTGCTGAGGAAGATTGGCCCTGAGCTAACACCTGTGCCCATATTCTTCTGTTTTATATATGGGACATCTGCCACAGCATAGCTTGATAAGTGGTGCATAGGTCTGCACCCAGGATCCAGACTGGAGAATCCCAGGCCACTGAAGTGGAGCGTGTGAACTTAACCGCTATGCCACCAGGCTGGTCCCCAGAAAACACCTCTTTTATCAGACATATTTTTCTTTTTTTTTCTACTTCCAGATGGACTAACTTTGAGAGAAACTTGCCTCTTTCTCATAGAAACTCACTGCAACTTCAAGAAGCAGTCAATGCATTCCACAGCCTGAAGAGTTCTCCCAAGTGCTTCAATGATCCAGTCTCAACGGCACATGCTCTGAGTCCCACGGGACAGTGGCAACAACTTAGCCAGCCGCTTTGTTAGAGCATAAGGAAGACTGCTAACTTCTCAGCTGGGGATAGAAAGACCCTGCCTGCCCTCCATTGTACCTTGGATGGTACATTTAAGAGTCTATCACTTGTAACGCCCCACTGCTGGGTACTGATTCCCAGCAAGAATCTTTCACAACTCAAACTAGCTTATGTAAATTTTTTTGAAACAAGGGAAAAAAAAGTGGAGAGGGCAGACTTACTAGATCACGTAACTGAACAGTCCGGGTGTGAATCTGAAACGGGGCTCAAGCAATTTCATTTGGTCCAAGTTTCTCACCATCTCTCAATTCTACTTTCCTCTGTGTTAGCTTCATCCATCCATTCATTCAGGCACGCAGGCAAAATCAACACCAACAGCTGCAGCTAGCATGCTGCCTTCTCAGACACCCCAGGGTAAGGAGAACACGTCTTCTCCCAATAGTTCAAACAGAGGTCGTGAAATTGTGCCTCACTGGCCTGGCTCAGATCATGTTCCCTCCCTCAGAATGATGGAGAGGAGCCCCCCAACTCCTACCTCCCTCCATACCCAAGGGAAACCAGTGTGCGCCACTGAAGGAGGCACAACGGATGGTGAGCAGGTGAAAACAAAAGACGTTCTTGACGGTCATTCACCAAGTGGAAGCACTGTAACAACTTACGACAAACACTATGACTTATCTACCCAGTGTCCATCTCCCCTATCCCTTCTTCCTGGCTGATGGAATCTCAATTTTGTGTGCGTGGCAATACGCCGTTTCAAGGTATGCATTATAATTGGTCTAAACCAAAATTACTGAGCACATTCTCCTTTTCCAGATTACTAATGGGTGGTTTCATGACAAGCTCTGGTCAATAAGATACAGGGAAAATCTGCTGGGAAGGTGTGGCTCTCGGAAAGATTTTCCTCCCTGAAAGAGAGAGAGATCCGTGCAGAGAGCTCTCTTGCTGTCCTGGCCCACTCCTAGTTCCTGCCTCTCGTCACAGTTGTATGGGGACGTGATGTCTGGAGCTGCTGCAGCTATCTTATGGACCATGAGGGAAGGCCAAGAGAATAGCAGAGATGCTAACTCAGGGCCCTGATGTCACAGAACTACTGTCCCAGCTCTAGAACTAACACCCCAGCTGCTTGTTAGGAAAACAGTATGTATAAAGCCACTGGTGTTCAGATTTTCTGTTTCTTACAGCTATACACATCCTAATTCTGCCACGACTATTCTCCACAAACACACACAAACCTCTCTTCATGTAGCAACGGCAGGCAACAAACAAGTAGGCATTTGGTCAACCAGCTTTTGTTGAGTTAAAACTATCTGGATTATCACCAACCCATACATACAAACACAGGACTGAAAGAGGAACACAAGCCACAGATGCTCTTCCTGCCCCAGAATCTCTATTGCTTTTCTCCCTTTGCCTTGTATTAGGTTGAACCTTATGAAATTGAAGATGTTCAACTCTTTCCGATCTAGAGGAAAGGCAACGTCATATGGTTCAAACTAATATAATCTTTCAACCAGTAGGGACGTCCTTTTACACCCTTTTACAATGGTGTCTTTATGTTAACAAGTGTAGAAGCAGAAAAATTGTTTCCTTCATCTCCTGGCCATGGCAAATCCTTGAGCAACCTTTGGAAAAAATAACAATAGTAAATGGCCCTGGAGGAGATGGGGAACGGTGCAGCTGTTGTTGAGTTGCCCTGGGAAGAAAGCTTCTGCTCAGCAACTGGGTGCACAGCCTTGGTCTCTGGGCAGTCTAGATCAGCACCATCCCTTAGAACTCCCTAGAATGATGGGACTATTCCACTCTGTACTGTCCAACAGGGTAGTCACTGGTCATATGTGACTACCTGGGCCATGTGAGTACTTGAAACATGACTGGTGGGACTGAGAAACTGAATTTAATTGTATTTAATTTTAGTTAATTTCAATTTCAATAGCCACATGCCAGCTAGTGGCAACCATGCTGGACAGTCTAGACTTTTAATGACTGTCTCCATGGCCTCATTTCAATGGAAGAAAACAACCTTGGTCCTGCCCCATCATTTCTAGTAAAAGCTAAATCTTATGGGAAATATGACTCAAATAGTAGAGGGCAGAGAAAGCTATAACCAGTCTGGATCCTAAGCTAAGTCCAGATGCAGAAGGCCAAGGCAAGCTGTATGACGTTGCTGCCCAGGTCACTCACTAGGAATGACACCTGCTGCTGAGTGAAGGCTAGAAAACCTGCAAGTATTTTGGCTCACGTCTCCTCAAAAACCGACTTTGGGGAAACTGCAGGTACAAATATCATCTCTTCAGGTTGGGCATTAATTTAAGGGTGATGAGGAATGGTGGTAACAGTTCATTCAAAGTTTGTCCACAAGTTTCTCAAGCTCAGCAGGGGTAAAACCAGATCCATCCATAAATGATAGTCTCTGTGAATGTCTGTGGTCCTCTCCCCTAGCACAGAGCTCTGCTTATCAAAGCAGTGGTCTGAGACGGAGCTAAGAGAACTTCATACTCATCCATCCATCTATTTATTTAATGTACTGAGTGTCTTCTATGGGCCAAGCTCTGATGCATGCCACAGAGACACAGAGATGAGCAAAACAGAGTCCCTGCATACATGCAACTTACTTTCCAGTGGCTCATTGTAAGAAGGCCCTTTGAAAATAATCCCTGGAACAATCCTGCAAGCTCAACACAGATTCTTGATCAAGGCACCCTGCTAGCTTCCTATTGAAAGCTGGGTTCCTTTGGAGAAGAGCTTAGTATTCTAAGTAGTTTGGCATACACTCTGTTCTTTCAACGCCAGAATCTGTCCTGAGCTATCAGAGCATGCTTCTAGTCCGGGGTTTCAGGGAAATCCTGAGATGTGTTGTATGTATCATGGCTAAGAAAGATGACAACTGCCTTAATACGTGTCCCCAGGCAGGACCTAGGAAGTGCTTGATTGCTCAGAACATTCAGGGAAGTGAATGAACGTCTCAAAGGCTCTGCGAGGCAAGCAGCTCAGGATGCCAGCGTTCTCTTCTGATCTCTCGAGAGTCTTGAACGAGCTCATGCTTCTAAACTCTGATCAGAAGACTCCAGGACTAGATATCTCTATGACATACTTAAGACTGTAGGCTCATCCTAAGAAAAGATATGATCAGTATAGATCAAAGGGTCCAATTAGGGGATGTGACTTGCAAATTGACTGCAGTGATTTCTTGGTCCATCTGTGCATAGTTTCATACATTTACCCACCTAACAAACGTTTACTCAGTACATACTGGCCCAGAAATGTACTAAGTGCAGGGGGTACAAAGATTAAAAAATACATGGCACCTGATCTTGGGAAGCTTTTAAAGAAGATAGATTAAGAAATAAATTAGAATAGATGGGGGATAACCACTCAGAACAAGACACACAGAGACTGGGTACCTCTGGGAGCATAGAGAAAAGGCTCTGAGCCTAGTGGGGAGAGGGCGTCAGAGCAAGCTGCTCAGGAGACGCCAGCTCAAGCTGAGTGTTGTAGAATGGCCTGAAAATGGTGCGGTCTGCAGTGGTTCTTAATACTTACTGTGCATAGAAACACCTGGGAATGGGCCAACACCTGAGCCCATTCCAGGCCAATTAAATAAGAACCTTTGACGGTAAGACCCAGGCACAGGTGTTTTCTAAAAGCTCCCCACGTGATTCTACTGTGCAGCCGGGCTTGAGATCCACTATTCTTCTTGCTAGAGTCATAAGCAAGTGATGCATCCCCGACTATGCATTCTCGGGTTGGCATGGCACCAACACAGAATGAAAGCTAAACAAACCAACCAAAAAAACCTGCAGTTCATGTTCACTGCAACGAACAACCACAGCAGGAGCAAACGACTGCTCCACATCCCCAAACAGGCGCTTGCATTCGCAAGACCAAGACAGAACAACTCAGCAATGGATGGTTTATGTGTGTGTTGGGGGAGGTGGGGGGGAGAGGAGGAAACACGGCAGAAATTAAATGGTCCCAGAAAAACTTGAACCCCTTCATTTGGAGAAGATGCATCACAGATTAAATGTACTTCAAACTTAACCCTGACTTAAGCCTTCAATCAAGACAGCACAAAACCAGGGAAAGAAACAGAAGCCCTGACGCATCCGGACACAGCCCAGGTCCCCCATTCTCTACGCCAACGAGAGAAACTACGCTCAAACACAACCAAACATAACACTTAGCCTTTGAAAGAAAGAAAAGGAAGGAAGGAAGGAAGAGAAAAACATTAAGTATAAAAACAAGTAAAAGAAAGAATTTGCATGTAACCCAGCATACTCTTCTTTCCGTTTTATATCATGCACCCCTTTACAAAATAGAATTTGCCAGCAGGGGTCAGCCCATGGGGTATGCTGTTTGAAATCACTGTGCCTGCAGCAAGGGCCCATGGCTAGAGTGCCAAAAGAAAAGCGAGATAATCATCCTGGGGTGAATTGTGCAGGCTGCACCAAGGAGAGCCAGCCCCTCCCTGCCTCTTGCTGAGGCCTCCCTCCCAGGCCGGCGTCAGTTACCCGTGGGGCCAGCCCCCAAAGAAAGATGCTAACCGCCTCCTTGACTCCCTTTAAAGGGCACCTCTAGTATTTTTCACTCTCATCTTCTCTCGGTACCTGCCTCAAACTGAGTACACACAGTGAAGAATACATGCCATCGCAGTGTTAACTGGATAACTTTTCTTCTTCTCGAGACTCCTTGGTAATTAAGTGCCTGTTTTCCCATCTTAAATGCCTGCACTAGGTTTCCTCAATTTTTTGTTATTGTAAATCTTATCTTCCTGGGTTTGTCGTCTGTCTCACAGTGTCCTTTTTGGCAGGGCAGGGGTAAAGAGAGGCCCATTTCCTATCAGAGAATAAGGAGGCCCCATCGATGACAAACATTCCCAATCAAAGACCCTGAGTAAAAACATCGGATGAACCTCAGCTGGTCCTTATGATTTGCAATAAATGCGTCAGCAGTATCCTCCTGCCCTGAGAGGCACAGCTGATCCCCAGGCAAAGCTGAATAATAATAACAATAATTAGTAGTAGCAGAACAGTGGTCATCATTCTCATAATCAGTAATAATATTCACACTAATACTAACAACAAGGCTTTTTGCTTTCCTCACATAAACCACAGGCAACAAAGTGAGGAATCAGTTTTAGAAAATGGGTACATCCTATACGTTTTGAAGGGTTTCACTAAAGTCTCTGTTGAACACTGGAATGCTGTTTAATGGTAAATAAATTACATGCATTATAGATATAAAGTGTCCCAGGCTTGTCCCTGGTATCTCCAAATTCAGAGTCAGCCAAGTCTTATAATAATCATCATAGTAATAACTGCTGCTTGTTAAGGGTTCACTATATTCAAACGCTGAGCTAAAGTGTCACAAACTTCATCTCGTTTCATTTTCAAAACAACCCAAGGGGGTAAGTATGATTAGTATTACCTCCTTTTATAAAAGATGAAACTGAGGCTTAAAGGGATAAAGTAACTTACCACAGTCCCACGTGTCATACTTGATGGCACTGGATTCAACCCAGATCTGCCACGCCCGGATCTCGAGAGCCCCCATTCCTGACCACTGTTCCTCTATAGGAAGCACAAAGAGAAGAGAGTCTGGAATCCAAAGGCTGGCTTCCAGCCCTCCTTCTTCCACTTGTTGGGCCCTGCACAGGTTGTTTCACGTCTCTCAACCTCAGTTTCCTCGTGGTAAAATGAGGTTAGTCCTCCCACCCTGCCTGTGTCACAAAGTGATAACAGCAACCGGAGGAAAAGCACTGGCTCTGAGGGAAGGTACCAAGTCTGTCTTGCATCCCCAGCATTCTGCACGTAATAAACGTTTGTTGGAGTAGTAAGGCACCCCACAGCACTTAGAAAGCTGTAAAGCAACATAAAGTTCAAATGTATGAGAGTCATGAGGAGCCGCGGTCTGTGAGCCGTGAGTAGGGGCCAGCTCTGCACTGGTGGCCTCCCCACGCAGCTGGTGGATCCATTTCTAAGGTGCTTAAGCCTCAGGCCTCCAAACACTACAAAGGAGCATGCCTCCAATCTACAAATGACAGTAGGGGACCGTCATCGCGCTGACTAGCCAGTTCCCAGAGGGTGGTGCCAGTTCATCAAGGTTAGGACGAAAGGTGAAGTCCAATTATTCCCCAGCCCCTCTCAGACCCACCCATCATTACGGCCCAGGAGTCACGTCTTCACTGGGTTGTGAGTAATGAAATCCCAGTATTTCTCCTCAGATTTCCTCAGAAATAGGAAAACAAGAAAACATTTCTCCTCAGAGAGCAATGCCCTAGAAGCTGAGATACCAAATGCCAATCTACGGGTAATTAAATCCTTGTGGGGCCGAGGTCAAGCCTGCCCCAGCCTGACAAAAGCGCTGGGCATGGGCTGAGTTTATGCATCCTGGGTTCCAGGACAGCCAGGCTAAATACACTCCCAGCCTGTCACTCCTGCACGCCTCACGGGATGATGCCCTGGGAACAAGGCTCCATCTGAGGTCTGCTCGGCATCACCCCTACTCTCCACAGCAACGCAGGTCTGCGGGGTCAGGGGGTCACGCTCCCCCAGCTAACCTCTATCAGGTCAGGAATGCTGAGGGCACTGGGGGAAAACACAACAGACTGAGATAAACACAGAAAGACAAACAGCTCCCAGAGCCGGAATGCTCGTATCTGCCTGTTGGAAGATGCAAGATGCCCCATCTCCAGGATCCAGGTGAAATTCTACTCTACCCTCCACCCCCCAAGTCCCTAAAAATAGCTCCTCACTTCCCTGTCCCTGAAACAGAAGCCGGGTGGGGAGGTGGGTGGAGCCATCTGGCTTTGTAGCTATGTCTCCGAAAACACCCACCGGGGGCCCACAGAGGCCTCACAAGGAGAGAGCATGTCATTGCGCTGCTGCCTGGGGACAGATCGCCTGGCGGGGATAATGAAATGATGGCAGAAGGTAGGAAAATGTGCTGCAAAGTTTGCAGTCTGCCCCATCTGTTTAGTGCTGTTTGTCCATGGCATCAGCTTCTGCCACGCAGGCCCAGGCCGCCTGGAGCAGTCTATGGAGACAGGGAGGGCCAGGCGCCGCAGTCTGGGGCATGCAGAGCCCAACCGAGAAGGCAGAAAGCCACCACTCCTCCCACAGCACTTCTGCTTTGAGATGGAAGAATCAGCCATGTCTGGCATTGAGCTGGGCTCTGAAAACACAAGAATGAAAGGATGCCATGGTGCCCTCCAAGTTCTTGGCCTCATGGAAAAACCACAGATGTGGCCAAGTGGTAGGGTTTGCAGCTGAATATGAAGGTAGAAAGATAAACTGAGGCTGGACCGTGAAGGGCTTTGTGTGCCAAGCCAAAGAGCTCAGATCGTATCTCCACATTGGTGATCTCTAGATTTTGTGGGCTGCAGAAGATGATCCAGAGAGTATAGGAAGAAAATATTAAATTTCCCATATATTTAGTTTATAGAATTAAATGAAAAATAAATTAAGCAATGATTTTCACTCCCTCACTTGGTCCACTCATCAGTGATCACAAGTCATGGAGGGTCCTGAGGGATCCTGGGGAAGAGTGGACACTTGGTTGACAGAAGCAACTTCATGCCCCGGTCCTTGCAGCACAATGTGACCTACTATAGACAAGCCTAGTTACAGAGCAGATCTGGTTTTTACCTAAACTATCCCAAAAATGGGTAAGAGGCTTCAATTTTTTTCCAAAAAGAAACTGTGGGGTCGGCCTGCTGGTGTAGAGGTTAAGTTTGCATGTTCTGCTTCAGCGGCCCAGGGTTCCCAGGTTCAGATCCCAGGTGCAGACCTACAGACTGCTCATCAAGCCATTCTGTGGCAGCGTCTCACATACGAAATAGAGGAAGACTGGAACAAATATTAGCTCAGGGCCAATCTTCCTCATCAAAAGAAAAAGAAAGAAAGAAAGAAACCATGCATTGAAGTAATAATGCAAGATAAAGTAAACAACAAGAAAAAGGTGGACCTGACAAGTTCTTAGTCAGCCGCAACACAAGGGAAAACAATGACAACATAATCACATCTCACCAGTCAGCCAAAAAGTTTTTAAATTACCAAGACTACTTGAAATGTAGCTTGACATATTCTGTTGATAAGGAGGAACCTAATCCTGAGTGTAAATGGTGCCTGAGATATTAGCTAATGACAGTAATGAAACCATTACAATTAACAAGACATTTAAAACTACTGGTTACATTATCTTTACCACGTCTTTTCTGAATTTTTACACATACATTATAATGAGCATAATATTTAGTACTGTAATGTGTGTATAAAATTACAAATAAATGAGTATTCATCTGCTGGGAGTACAGACTCAACACTTTTCACTGCTAACGGTGGGCCATCAAAGCGTCTTGGAAGCCACTGCTCTAAATGATGGAACCCAGAGGTAGCCTAGACAGCATCCGGAGCCCAGTACCTCCCAAGAACTCTCGCTTCCAGGCTCGGCAATGGGAGGGAAAACCTTACAAGAGGAGGCTGGAGGGCCAGCCTGGTGGCACAGTGGTTCAGTTTGTATGTTACGCTTCGGCGGCCTGGGGTTCGCTGGTTCAGATCCCAGGTGCAGACCTATGCACTACTTGTCAAGCCATGCTGTGGTAGGCATCCCACATATAAAATAGAGGAAGATGAGCATGGATGTGAGCTCAGGGCCAGTCTGCCTCAAAAAATAAAAATAAAAAAATAAAAAGGGGAGGCTGGGCTCTGTCACCTACATGACTTTGTCAAAGACCATCGCAAAGTGCAAGATCTACAGGTTTAACCAGACTGTTTCTTCCTGGCCATGGTCATGTGCCCAAGAGGAAACACCCAGCTAAATTCAGCTCTGCAACTCACAGAGTATTCGAGCAATTCACGTCAAATTCACACATGCAAAGTAAAGGAAGTGTGCCAGGTGCTTTTATTGTAGTGTTAATGCTTTATCTTAACATGTATTTGAGGAACACTGATTTTCCACTCATGGTAGTGGTTTTCTTTTAAAATCAATTTACATAAGTTTTATAAGGGTGGATGTTAAAATAACAAGCAAATGGTTTCGCTGGCATGCAGATTTATGTGTCGAAAATTGGAGAAGTGGGATATAAAACACTGAAGACTAGGAAACACTGGGCCCGATGACCTTTATCTTGTGTCCAGGTCTGAAACTCTATGATTATCCTTATCTCATACAGACACAAACTAAAATATTGTAAAGCCCATATAGCAAATAACAGGACTTAAACAAGCAGGTTTCGGTTCAGGTTGTGCCCCATGTCTTCCCCGTTTGGGCTGCTACTTCAAAAACACCATAGACTGAGGCCTTAAACAACAAACATCTACTTCTCACAGTTCTGGAGGCTGGGGAGTGCAAGATCAAGGCACGGGCAGATTTGGTGTCTGGTGAGAGCTTCCTGGCCCTTCTCCTTGTCCTCACATGGCGGAAGGGGTGAGAGGGCTCTTTGGGGTGCCTTTTATAAGGGCACTAATCCCACTCCTGAGGGCTGCACCCTCATGGCCTCATCGCCTCCCTAAGGCCCCACCTTCTAACATCATCACACCGGGGTTAGGTTCCTACACATGATGGAGGGGGACAAAAACATTCAGTCCACAGCACCCCACTTGGTCTCCGGCTCCTGACTTCGGATGAACAAATGCAAATCAAAGGAGGATAAACAGGGTGGCTCTCTGTGGCGATGGCTTCTGCTGTGGCTGGAGGTAGGGCCCCTAACCTCTGAGGCCCAAGACCCTCCCAGGCCCCTCCTGGGAATCCCTACCATCTCCTGGCAGCTTTCTGATTCTTTTTTCAGAAGAGTCGGGGGTGGGCGGGAGCACCGGTTTGTCTGGTGTTTTAGCAAGGAACATTCTCTGCTGTGCTGCTGTGGAATCCAACTATTAAAGAAAGAAACGACCAAACCCCGGGAAAGACAGTGCTGAGCAAACAGACCAATGCGACCGTGAGCTTGAGACCCTGCCACTTGGCCAGGCTCGGTCTCCCGGCAGAACTGCGCAGGTTTGCTGCCCCCTGCTGTCCCTTTCCTGCCTGTGTCTGTGTCCCTGTGTTCCTATGTCCTGTGTCCTGCATCCCTGTGTTCCCCATGTTCTGCCAGAGAGGGACATCCCGGCCACGGCAGCAGGGGGATTGCTGTAAACTGGGCATGTAACAGTGGGGTGAGACACTGTCTTGCAAAAATGGACTTGAAACATCAAGAATGTAAAAGCCACGATTGTTAAGAAAACCAGTGCAGTGAGTGGCTCTGCCTTGGCCTTCCCTTACCACTACACTGAACTACCGTGCACCCTGCAGAGACGGCAGCAGGCCCCCATTAGTGTCCTCTGCCAGACCGCCCAGAGCCATCAGGGTGTACTGAGAACACAGTCACAGTGGTGCCAGACCTGGCGTGGATCTGAACTGAGGCTGGGAGCGAGGCTGGGGCATTTCAATCATTTCTTCAAGAAACAGTAAGCTACACAACCAGAAAGACCCACAACCAGCATATACAACTATGTACTGGGGAGCTTTGGGGAGAAGAAGAAGGAAAAAAAAGAAACAAGCTTCCACACTCAGCCAGGAGGCACTGTAAATAATACAAAGGACATTTAATATACAGGTCAGGAGCAGCATCCTGCTCTCAAAGGGCTATCTGTCTAGAAAAAAGAGATGAAAATATAAATGGTTAAATAATATTAGTTAGCATTTATTGAGCCAGCCACTTTACCGTTATCTCCCACGTTAACAACAATGCTCTAAGCTGATGATTGCTAGGTTACAGATGGGGAAACTGAGGCTCAAGGAGGTCAAAGGACACAAGCCAGAAGCTGTCTGTCAAACCCTGTTTGGCCTGACTCCAAACTCCATACTCTGGTCACTCACATCCTTCTGTGGCTTGGCTCTGTTGTACACAGGGGGGAAAACTGCAGTCACCCACACAGCGACACACAGGCCCACATCACGGAAAGGGAAGGCGCACACCCAGACAGCGTCACCTCTGGGTTCACTAGAAGGTAAGTGGGTGGGTTGAAGCATATACAGATGTTTTACTTCTTTTATTTTAGAAACAAACAAGCTTTAAAACCCACATATAACTCACGGTGTGCTATTAGATAAAAATATTTTTAAATGCTAAAAAAAATTATTCATTGTTAAGAAAATGTCAATATTTGTTCATTCCGGACCGTAGGTGAACCACTGGTCATTATATTATTCTCCGTAGAGCTCCATATTTTAAAAAATTTTTCCTAAATAATATTTTTAAAGAAGAAGGAAAGAAACTGGATGGAGATAAGTGTCCTCCAGGGATCTGAGTATGAAATCGTGAAAACCAGTCCACCCACGTCGCAATCACATATGAGCTTGACTGTGAAATCCCAGGTTCAATCCGCGTGGAGAACAGTCAGCTGTTTACGCAGCGGCTTTCATCTGGGGACCTCTGAGCACTGCGCAAACACGAATTAATTGCACCTCCTGTCACCTCCTAAAAGATGGAGGAGCACGTTACAGATTGTTAAAGAGGGTCTGGGGAAAATGAAGTGTCTTGTCGAACATCACACCACAAGTTACAGGCTGAATGGGGATAGAGATTTAGAAACCTGACGAGCAGCCCTCCAGCCCAAGCACAACCGTACTGGTATCACTGATCCAGGTGACACCCGTGGCATCGGCCGTTCCCACTGTTTTCCAGATACACTGTCATGTACGGTGCCTTTAAGGTCACCTCCCTTTCCACACATGAAGCCTCATCTGAAAATATCCTTCCACACAGAAATAGAGATCTTTTTCAGGGACGACCCAAACCACATCCTCTGGCTTTTATTTTACACATCCAGCCAGGCTTTTTTAAGCGCTGGGCCTGTGGTAGAAGGAAACCACTCACCTTCTCCCTCCCCCACCTCCCCTCCTCTGAGCAGATAGGGCCTGGGAGGAGCAGGGAACCTGTGAGCATCACAAACCGCCAGGGGAGGCCTGGACCCAGCAGAGGCAGGACAGAGACCACCGGCCCCGGAATCCCCTTCGGAAAGCAGTAAACTTCTGGTTGTCGATCCCGGAACCCATCCCCTCTGACGGTTCCTCTTACCTGCCAACCTGATTCCCACAGCAGCACTGGCCAGGACGCTAACAAGGTTGTGGTCCTCATCATCTCTCATCTCCATTCTTAGCCTCCTAACTGGCCTCCACGGCTCCCAACTCCGGACGGCGATTGTTCAAAAACACAAATCTGACCGTGTGGGGCCCCCACCGAAAACGCTAGGCCTCCCTACCGGCTGAGGATGAAGTCCACACTCCTTTGCATGGGGCAGGTGGCATCGCCTCCCTCTGCTCCCCCTTCGAGCCGAGAGAATTCCAAACTGCAGGGAGCCCGTGGGAAGCAGACTCAGAAAAGCAGAGCCTGACGCCCAGAAGCTAACAGCTGGACTGGTTTTCTCTGTGCTTCCTGCGGCCAAGGCAGAAAAGCATTCAAGAGGGGACCCTGCCACCCTCTCAGGTCTCCTTTCCCAGGTGGGGTGGCCGGGGACTCCTGGGTTTGCTGCTGGAAGACACTGGCTCAGTCCATGGAAGCTCTGAGGAGGCCATGAGGCCTCAGGACGCCACTCAGGCTGGGAAGCTGCCCCAGCAGGCCAGACTGAAGTCCTGCAATGAGTCCAGCACTGAGACCCCTGGGGAGGGAAGCCCAGAAGCACCCGGAGGCTGAGCATGGCCGGACGCCTCAAACCATGGCTTTGGATGCACCCTGTGGCCAAGAGGGAGCCATGGACGATCTCCCTGGGGAGTAACACAATCAGATGGCAGTTTGTAGGAAGACCACTCTGGCAGCTGTTTGGGGGCTGGGAGACGACTTGGGAGATGATGATAAGAGTAAGAGGGGGAGACGGCAAGGGCCTGAACTTCTGCAGGGAGTGCAAGTCTGGGAGGCGAGCCGTCCCCAATCCATGCTGGATCTCCCATGAGCGGTGATGAGGCCGGAGGTGGAGGGAAGCACGGAGCCAGAGCAGACGGGGAAGCCCAGAGGAACACTCCCCACAGATAGACCAGCAGTGATCGGGGTTTCATTTTCCGTGAGGTCTGCCCAGGAGCACACAGCATGGGCTACACTCCTCTTTCAGCATCTGACATATTTTACCTCCAGTTCAAATGCCTGGTTCTACGATTAAACTGTAAGTTACTTTACAATAAAAATCTTATTTTATTTATCTTTGAACCCCCAGGATCTAACACTCTATCTCACATACAGCAAGTGTTTAATAAATAAGGTCAAGAAGGTCTCACTGGCTGGAATACAAGAGTGTGAGTGTGTGTCTATATATATGGATAATTAGTGGGAGAAGCAGGAAGGTAGAGTTAAGCCGTATTTTAAAGGATGTGGAATTAAGGGTCTATTTGTATATTTGACCCTGTAAGTAATGGGGAGTCACTGAAGTTTTATGAGAAGAGTAAGTTGATCAAAGCCATGCTTAGGAAAATTAAATTGGCCAAGATGTGTTTCCTGGATTAGAGCACGAGGAGCTGGGAGTGAGATCAGTCAGAAAGCTGTGGCAAAACTTTTATCACAGAGTGCCTGCAGAGAGCGTCACACACGGCCCACGGCCCCCTGCCACGGAGCGCGAGCAGAGCCACCGACCGTCCAACTGAAAATCACATCTCAGGGATTCCAGTTAAGACAGACACAAACACAGTATAAACTCCAGCTGTGCAGGCTCGAATATTCTGTCTTTGCTGGGAGAGCCTGCTCCTTCAAAGGCCAAAAGCATTGACGGCTCCCGGAGTCTGAGCCTGTGCCGTCGTGCGCGTCTGAAGAGGCCCACATCTGGCTTTAATGACCATTGTCTAAAAAGAAAGCTCTCTGGAGAACTGGAAAGGAGGCTTGTGTTTAGGGGCAAAGCGAGGGAGGCTAGGTTTTACCCCAAACCTTCTAGCTTCTATTTCATAAAACTCTCCGTCGCCAAACACATTTCAGGCCTGGATTCTCACAATGCTTACATATAATAGAAAATAGGTGCTGAAAATGGAAATGCCTCTCATTTGTCACTCTGGTGTGGCAGATGGCCCTCTGCTGACACTCAGGGACATGGACATTGCTTTCCGAGAGAAAAGCCTATAAAGCAATGAAGAGTTGTCCATGATACGCAGAAATGCTTAAGCCCTGCCCCAGGCATCGGACATGTACGTGGAATATAAACGGCATTCCTGAGCAGGGACCAGGCCTTGTTCATCTTCCCATCACCGCAGTGTGCTGTGCATAGCAAATATCTCTAAATGAAGACCTCTGTCTAACCAGTTTAATGAGAAGTCTCGACTCCTGAGTATAAATTGGTCTCTCGTACTGGTCAGACTGGGGGGTTTGCAGTTCAGCAGGAATCCAACAAGAAACGAGAGGCCAGGAAACCCCTTCTTGCAGAGCCCCTTGATAACAGAGCAGGGATGGGGGCAAGTTTGGGGGTTAGACTGTGTTATACTTAAAGCCTTTTGTTTACCGACGGGCCCTAGTTGACATCCTAGGCTGCAGGATCTACCATCCGGGGGATATGTACATTTATCAGAGAAAGAGCAAATACATGTGTGTATCTGACAAACACTTATGCAGAATTTATTACACGGCAGGCACTATTCTCATCACTTTTAAAACATTAATTCATTTAATTTAATGCTCATAACACACCCACAGGAGAGGTACTATTTATTATTCTCATTTACAGATGAGAAAACTGAGACACAGAGAGGATACATAAGCTGCCCAGGGTCAGAATGCCGTTAAGCGACAGAGTCAAGATTTGAACCCTATCTGTCTGGACCCAAATTCTGTATCTTAATGGTAACACCTGGCCTCATACACACCTCTTTGCTGGGTTGCTACAATTCTCTACTTGATTTATTCTGTCTGGAGTGAGAAACATTTGACATGTCTTGAGAATTGGTGCATCCTTTATTTTATGAATAAGAGTACTTCTCACGTAGACAGTGAGCTTGTTGGGAATTAAAATGCGATCATTTTCTCCCTAGTGCAATGCTGGGCAAAGTCTGATTGCTTAACACATGTAAAGTTCCAGTATAGCCAAGGGTCTAGTGTAAAAACAACTAAGTTCACTTCCCATGGGTGACTGCTAGACATGGCGGCTTGCTGGCTCCCCTTCTGACCTCACATTCTTCCCCTAAAAGGGCTGAATCAGGTTGAACTTCAGGGAAGGCCTTGGAAACAGGGATGAGGCAAACTCCATTCTCCTTCACGCTCCCTCGTTGCAAATGCCCCAGAGAGGAACACCCGGACTAAAACTCAGCCCACTGAGTGGCAGTCCATGACTGCCAGCAGAAGCTTTGCTACTGGGGCCAGGAGGAGGGTATTATGGAGCAGAGCGCTGATGCCTGGCAGAGCAGAGGCCAAGCAGGAGCCGAGACAGTAAAGGGAGAATGTGCTAGCCTCAGAACCTAGTCTGAAGTGCTTCACATTCCACTCTTCTTGGACAAGGAGGAGCGGCCGTGTGTGGAGTGAGCACGTATGTGTGCAACGAATGGGAATGTGGCCCTGTCCTGGTGACTCCCAGCAACACCTCTTCACTGCCGAGTCTTCGGCTGTGTTTAACACCCAGCTGCCTTTGTCACAAAAGGATCGTCGTATTCCTAAGAGATTCGCTAGTCCCCAAAGACTCGTTCCCAAAAGATCATTAGAGGTCAAAATTCCATGAGCCGAGGTTCCTTAAAATAAGGAAACTGCCCGTGGACCTTGAGCACCAAAATCTTTGGTACTGGGGGCGGGAGAGAGGGTGCACTTTCAAAGTGGCAAACAAGATTACGCCTTTAAGCCAATCGTTTCGAGAGAAATGACCCAGCTTTTAGGGCCATGGATCACGAGGATCAAAGTTCTCCTTTCGGTTACAGCTTCGGCCTGCTCAGAGTACTTTGCACCTCCAGACTTTTTGTAATCAATTGACAATTTACCCATTTTGTTGGACACCAGGAGTTCATACGGTGTCAGAAACAGTAAATTAATAATTAAAGTTTGGAACCTGTTCTGCAAAGACAGTGTGACTGAAAGGCACAAACAATATAAATAAAATGAAACTTCAGAGTCAAACAGACCCAAGTTTGAATCCCAATCCTGGCAGCCCTGTAATCTTGGTCAAGTTACTCTATCTCTTTGAACCCTAGTTTTCTTGTTGGTAAAATGGGGATAAATATACCTGCCCCAGGGATTTGATTCTCTTGTGAAAGTTAAATGAGATAACACGTGAAAGTGCCCAGCACCGGGCCCCCTACACAGTAAGTGTTCCTCTTCCCTGGAAAAATACAGACCAACAATCTGCCTGCCGTCGCTGCGAAGGAGCAGCATTCTGCAAATTCACAGGTGAGTTCACCAAAACGGAGGGAAAACGTTTTCAAGGCATTTATTGAGTACTCAACGCCTGTCCGCCACAATTCACGAGAAGGTGAGAAAACAGAAGACACAGCCTCTTACAATCCAATAAGAGGCAAAATGCTCATATCAGACACCCAGCAGCACAAAGGTCCTAACCAACCTCTACTGGGCGCTCACAGTGCGCCGAACACGATGCTGCCCACTTCAGGGACAGGTGTCATCTGAGCCTCTTAACAACCCAAGAAAGTAGGCACTGCTAGTCCCCATTTTCCAGATGAGGAAACTGAGGCTGAGCAAGGTTCCCTTGCTTCCTCAAGGCTCAGAGCTCGTGTGTGGGCTTTGAACTCAAGCTGAATCCAGAAACACTGGCATGCAGGGACTGGTTACAGCTAAGTCTTGGGAGAACTCGGAGAAAGATGAAGGTGGGGTTGGACCAATGACACAAGACTCTTGGAAGAACGGAGTTGCGCCCTAAAGGAAAAATGAGATTTGGACGTGCAGAGGGGAGGAGAGAGGAACCACAGTGAGTAAGTCACAGGAGGAGGCTCCAAAGGATGGGGGGAGGGGCCAGCCCGGTGGCGCAGCGGTTAAGTTCGCACGTTCAGCTTCTCGGCGCCCGGGGTTCGTTGGTTCGGTTCCCGGGTGTGGACATGGCACTGCTTGGCAGCCATGCTGTGGTAGGCGTCCCACGTATAAACTAGAGGAAGATGGGCACGGATGTTAGCTCAGAGCCAGGCTTCCTCAGCAAAAAGAGGAGGACTGGCAGTAGTTAGCTGAGGGCTAATCTTCCTCCAAAAAAAAAAAAAAACAAAGGATGGGGGCAGGAAGGGGGCACTTTCTAGAGAGAGAAGAGAACGAGAAGGGGATCCCTTTACAAAAGCTGCTGGGGGCCCAGCACTTCCACCGCCTGCATGAGAACCACACTCCACATTTTTAAAGAACGCAACACAGTTTATAAAACACTCACACAAAATTGTACCACTTGATGAGGACGACAGGTAACATTTATTGAGCAACTTGTAATAAGCCAGGCCCTGTACTGAGCTCATTCCAGCCTCCACATCACCCTGTGTGCGTTCTATTCTTGCCGCCCTAGATGAGAAGACAGAGGCCAAGGTCAGCTACCATGGGGCAATGGTAGGGTCTGCACCCAGATCTAACTCTGGAAGGCGTCACCCAACCACAGAGTCCTCAAAACAACCTATTTAGTAAGCAGGGCAATTCTTATTTCCATTTTCCAGATGAAGAAACTGAGTCTCCAGGACAGCAAGTAACTTGAGTAAGTTCACTCCACCAACAACCAGCCCATGGTTTGTGACACTGATTCCTCACCCCCTCCCCCCAAACTAGGACAGGCCACCCCAGTACCCTTCCTCCTTCCTGTGATGGGGTGCAAAAGGGGACTCCTCTTAAAGAACAGTGTGCCCGTTTGCCTGCCTGGGACCGAGGGGTGGGGGCGTGGGGGTGCGCTCCCTGAGCTGGTGGCGGTGCCGGCCGCCAGGGCGCGTGCTTGCGCCTGCTGGGCGGGGCCTATCCTTTCGCAGTAGTTGGCACTCCCGCCGCGGCCTCTGCCAGAGGGCTGGGTCGGCTTTCCTGTCTATCTCCTCTGCAACAGCTGTGTTTTCAATAGGGAGAGTCTCCTGCTCGCTCTCCTCGTGGGAGGACCCCGCTCCAGCTCCCCGTATTAAATGCCAGGCTCCCGTGTGCGCGCGCAGGGTTGTGCGAGGATAAGATTAGGAGGAGGGACCCGCCCCTGCGCGGTGGGGGCCCCAGGCGCCCCGTGGGGCTGGGGCTGGGGCTGCAGCAGCCCCGGACAGGCCTCCCCTGCGCCGCAGCGTGTGCTCCTTTGCTGCCCGCGAGGCCTGGGCGGTAAAGCGCAGCACGAGGACCCCCCCGGGGAGGACAGCACAGCCTTCCCACTGCGGGCACCGCGGGCTTTGTCAGGGTGGGAGCCTCGGGCTCTGGGAGGAAGGAAATGAAAAGGAGAGCGGCAGAGACAAAGGGATTGAAGAAAGAAACAAGTGGGGGAAAGACAGGGATTAAGGGCCAGAAGGCCGAGACGGGAGGAAGAAGCTAACTGTGCTGCCCTCCAGGTTTTCAAACAAGTGTGAGGTTCACAATTCCGTCCCGGCTTAAATATTAATTTTAATTATACGAAATTAAATTGGATACAAAACTAGTACATTGCGAACTACAAAGTATATTGGCTTTTAATACAGAATAAAGATCACCCTCTTGAAATGATCCTCCTCCCAAAATGGTGGTATCCTTGCGGAAGTCTCCCCGGTTTCCTGTGCCCAGAATCTCCCCCCGGGGAACTGTGTGCCTTCCAACGAATGCCTGTGCCTCCTGCCCGTCCGAGGCTGGTACCCAGCCGGCCGTTCCCTCCTCTCCCCTCACCCTCCACAGTTCCTTTCCCTTCCCCTTCGCCCGGATCGCCCCATCAACTCACTCATTTTCATCATCCATCTCGCCCTTCCCTCCACCTTCTCTGTCTCCCTGGCTCTGTTCCTCGCCATTCATATGGTTTTTAAATGCACCGCTTCCTTTCAGTGGTTAGAGAAGGGATAAAAGCTTTCCTTTCTTTGTGTTTGCCAGTGTTTAAATTGCTTCTGAAAACACTCAGTGCTAAAGACTAGGAAAAGGGGACAGTCTTTTTCAAGGGCTTGTTTGTGCAGAGTTTAGCGGGGAATACAGGCAGGGGGTGCTCACTAATTACTGGACTCCATTCTCCTGGTCCCGGCCCGCCCCCCTCCTCTGACTATCCTTGGTGGCATAGCCATCCGCCTCCTCATGGCTGGCCAGGCCCGGCTCCCGCAGGGTTACCTGACCCGGGAGAACGGCTCTCCCTCCACTCTCCCAGGCCGGGAGTCTCCGGAAGCAGGCAGAGTGGGGTTCAGCTGGGAGGGAACGGGTGAGCCCGCAGAGGAGAGGCGTTCAACTCCTGCTGCGCCGCCCAGCCTTTCAGGAGGCCCGGCTTTCTGATCCAGCGGACGCCCCTCTCCTCTTTCCTCCATGTTGTCCCCCTGGAGTGTCTTCACCGAGAGGCTGTGCGTTCACCATCCCCATTCTCCTAGGTACCCTCTGGCCACAGCCTCACACCCTCAGTTTATCTCAGCAGACGTTTGCTTGGGCCTCTAATTTCCATTTCATCCAGCCAGTAAAATGGCTTGATTCCCTCAGTTTCTGAGGACCCTCGGGTGACAAGGGCCACGCTCAGCAGCACCCCTGGATCCTGCCCTCAGGTGGTATCCTGAAGGAAGGCCCTTCTACCCTAGACAAGGCTCCCGGGTTCCTGCGCCCGCCTGCCCTCCCCCATCCCTCGACACCGTCCCTCCGGGTTCTCCAGGGAACGAGCTGGAGGCTGAGATCCATCTGAGGCACCTCTCTCTGGGTCTTCCACGAAAGGGTCTCTTTGCAGACACATTTCTGTATAAAACATGACACTGCTTGAGAACGTGAACTTTGGAGTAGAAAAACACCTTGGTTCAAGGCCCTGTCCTGCTGGCTGCGGACTGCGACCTTGGGCGGTTCAGTAGACACTCTAGCCCCCAGGTCCCCCGCTGTGAACTGGGGATGATAACAGCATCTACCTCTGGTGCTGTTACCAAAACTAAACGAGATGAAATTACGAGAGGAGAGTTCTTAACAAAGTGCCTTCCACACAGTAAGCTCTCAATAATGTTATTGTCATTACTCGTGACCATTTAGTCAACACTCTTAAGCCCCTACAATGAACAAAGTATGAATCCCTCTACCTTACGGGTCTTTCTGTTCAGTGGAGGAATCTGACAATTGGATATAATGCTGTAAAATAATAGACATATATATAAACATATATATGTATTGCTCTCTAGCCTGGTTCCTACTGTCTGGTCTTTGACCCGGGTTCCTGACACAGAGCTCTTAAAACCCTGTAATTTCCTGAGTGAGAGGAGCGTCTGACACGCATCTCCTAAATCACTTGGAATTTCCTGGGTGGTAGGAGTGCCTCTGTTCTAACGAGGCGACTGTGGGTCGGCTCCTGGATGTGAGCTGGTCACCAGAAAGACTAAGCCACCATTAGAAGCTTGGAACTTTCACCCCATCCCCATTCTCTGGGGAGGGGAGAGGGCTTGAAATCGAGTTAATCGATCATACCTGCATGATGAAGCCTCCAGAAAAATCCCCAAAGAATGGGGTTCTCAGAGCTTCCAGGTTGGTGAACACACCCATGTGCCAGGAGGGTGGTGCACCCAACTCCACCAGGATAGAAGCTTCCGCACTCAGGACCCTCCCGGACTTTGCCCTATGTGCCTCTCCATTCCAACATTAGCATGTGTTTCCATGAATTCTGTGAGCTGTTCTAGCAGATTATTGAACCCAAGGAGGAGGTCGTGGGAACCTAAATTTATAGCCAGTTGGCCAGAAGTACAAGTGACAACCTGGGACTTGCAATTGGCATCTGAAGTGGGACAGTCATGTGGGGCTGAGCCCTTAAGTTGTAGAATCTGATGCTAACTCCAGACAGATAGTGTCAGAACTGAACTGAGTTGTAGGACACCCAGCTGGTGTCAGAGAATTGGTCAGTGTGGGGGAAAAAAGCATGCATCTGGTGTCAGAAGTATTGTGAGTATGACAGTAGAGGAAAACACAGCACGTTTTTCCTAGACAAATGCAAAGCGGGACTAAGAAATGCAGTTACACGTGAGAAAGCAGCACGGCGTGCTCTGGGGAGTAGGGGGACAGAAGCAGGATTAATTTTACCAGGAGAGAGACACAGACATCAAAGTGGCACTTGAGTAAAGCTTTGAAGTGTGAGCAGGACTGTGATCAGTGGAAGCACAGGAGGGAAGGCATAGAAATGAGAAGGTGCAGGATGTGTGGACTGAACAAACGCTGGATACTTCCTTAGGTTCCAGCCCTCCTTTCTCCTTCCCAACAGCCCCAAAGTCCATTTAGGTATCCATTCAGTTCTGGGGAAACTCTTGGTGTAAGGAGGAACCTTGCAGCAGGCAACCAGTCAGCACATCCCACTGGCCACAGGGATTGGTGGAGGGGTAGACACACGACCTAAGTCTAATCAGATTGAAGATAGGTTAGGAATGCTGGGGCAAAGACATTCTGTCTTTCTTTAGAGACATGAACAAAGAAACACAAAGTCCAAGAGTTGCTGGCAACCATCTTGGGACCATGATATTCAAATAGAAAGAAATTAGGTCCTTGGGGAAATTGTTGAGCTGCTGGATCAAGCCTTGCCTGAAGCTCACACTGATAATGAACTTTTTTTGACCCAGAGGTAAATAAATCCCTGTATTATATAAGCCAGTTTGAGCTACGCTTTTCAGTCCTGATGTTTAAGAAATGACCTGAAATCATGTATAGCAGGAATTGTGAATACATAAAGGGTTGTAAAAGATGTTGAAAACAGAAAGGTTTCAGAGGGTTACATCATGAGAGGCTTTCTTTGCCCCATGCTAAGGTGTTGAACTTTATGTAGGTGGTGGGGAGACCCACCGAAAATTGTTTGAGGAGGGGAGGTGGCATGATCAAATCTGTTTTAGGAAATTAACTCCCATGGCAGGAAGAATGATAGACTGCAGAGAAGAGAGATTGAAGCAAGAAAATGTGATTAGCGATGAGTCTGGGAAAAGGACATTTTATCAAATGTCCCCAGATGTTGACAGGGCCGGGAGTGGGGAGGGGCAAGCAAGCAAAGATACTCCAGTGGCAGCCTCTCCTCTTATCAGCACCAGAGGCCTTGCCTCCGCCCTTGAGAGCGTCCGGGAGAAGCCACGTCCTATTACTGCAGTACTGCAGGAGGCTAGCCAGCTGCCTTAGAAGTTTCAAAAAACAGGAAGTTTTTTTATTTTTAAAATCTGAAACAAAATTAATTTTAATTTACTTATATGTTTTAAACTAACAATACTCTTAAAGGGTGGGGAAAAGAATACACCCCCAAACAACAAGCTACAGCAACGTGTCTCCACATCTGAAAGTTTGTGAATCGCTGATCTGAATTCTGGTGCTCCCCAAATCCTGGTGCTCCCCTGAAGCACCCATCACGGCTTGGGTCCCCAGGTCCCTCAGCAGCTGCCAGTGTGCTAGAGCCTTCTAGAGCCTGTGGGCAGGGAGGGGCCTCCGGGGCTCACGTGGCTCCATCCCTTATATCCACAAGAAAATGTGAGTCTGTCCTGGAGCACTGTGAGCATCTTCATCTTCTCCCACTGAATCAGCAGAGAGCCCCCTTCCCCAGGGCCCTCGCCGCCCACTGTTCCGGCCCGGCCTTAGGCGGACCCGGCCTGCAGCGAGGGCTCCGCACCCCCCACCCCGCTCCCTGCCTTGTCGTCGCCTCCCCTGTGCTCTTCCCATTCTGACTCGTTCCCCACTCCCACAGGCAGACTGCCACCTGCATTCCAAACCGACTGTTTAATTTACATAATTCCGATAGCTTTCATGGCCAGCTTCCTGTTTTTGTAAACTCCTGGACGATTTTTTCATTTCTTTGTTTCATAAGAAACAGGAGCCCTGGCTCCCCATCAGCCTCTACCAGCATCAGGGAGGCAGGGCAGCTTCCAGCCCATGGTTTCCCTTCTTGTTTTAGAAATAGAAGCTTAAAAAACACCCAGAGGTTTCCAATCCAGGGTTTCATACAAGCTTTGCCTTCACTGGCTACTGGCTTCCTGTTCACAGACAGAAGTTTCAAGCTGAGTCAGACAAGAGAGCCAGGCCCAGCAGTGATTCATGAGTGTTGCTAATGACACCCCTGCCACCACCACCAACGACCATCAATGCTGCCTCTGCCCGGGCTGCCTGGCCTCTGTGTTCACCTAACCCTAGGAGAGCAGGAAACTGCAGCTGTTTTCCTGATTTTCTCTTCCAGATGGTGCAGCAGAAGCAGCAGTGCGCACAGGCCAGGCAAGGCTGGCCTTGAGATAAGGGGCCCAGCTGGGCCCTGAATCAGGTGATTTCAGAGATGCCCAGGAGGCATCGCTGCTTCAAAATAACTTCCCACTCTCCCCACCCTCCCTTTCCACAGGGCCTGACGAGTCGTCCCTCTGAGCTTTTTTGACCTTCCTTTAAGATACAAATAGAGCTTGAACGGGCCACTCACACCCTCATATGATTAATACAATGATCTCACTTTGGAAAACACTGATCACTCGAGAGAAGCAGATGGAAGAGATGCGGAAAAGATAACCCAAAAGCCTACCGGGCCAGCAGACAGAGGCAGGAAAGAGACACAAATGGCAACTACTTCTCAGTTTTGTCCAGGACCAGCCTTGGTTGCAGGACCGGCAGCAGGGAAATCCCTCGCCCCTTTGCAAACCTGAGGATTTCTCCTGATTCCAAGATCCTCTTGCAGGACCTGAACAAACAGCAACCCGCACAGAAGCTGCTTTATAGATGCAGGGGGTTCCAAACTGTGCCAGAACCACCACAACAAAGCGCTCACAGGTCTCACGGCTGAGTCTAGCCCACGCGCTGTTTGTTTAATCTTCACAGCAAGCTCGGAAATACAGCTTCTCCTGATTCGAGAGCTGGAGGGTGAAGACGCCACAAGTCAATTTGTCCCAGGTTTTCTGACTCCAAGTATCATAATACATCACGGTATAATTGATTACTTCCTAGATTTATTAAAAATCACCATGTAATTCACAGAACCTAAAATTCACTGTTTTAAAGTATACAATTCAGTGGGTTTTAGTAGATTTCACTATGTTGTGCAACCGCCAGCACTATCTGATTCCATGCGCGAGCAGCACATGAACTGGGCAGACAGGAAAGTCCTTCCCAGAGGCCCCCCCATGGCTAGACGGGCGAGTCAGGGTCTCCTCCTTAGGTAGATGGTAGTAGGCAGACACCAGGAAACACCAGAGAGGAGGGAAGAGCAGAAGCCTTGAGGAAGCAGTTCTGAGGTACGGAGAAGAAGAGGGTAGTCGCTTGGTAACCAGGAGATCAGAGCTCAACAAACTCCAGCAGCTGGGAGGACAAGGGGCTGGGTCCCTGGAATTACGTAAGATCTCAAATGATTTCTCACTTCCCAGATTATGTTCCACTCACGTGAAAAAAGCATATGCTACTGCTTAGTAGGTATCTCTTTCCCCACGGACATCTCATAAACGTTTTACACTTGACTAAATGCAAACTGAACTTCTCCATTTTTCTCCTCGGAGTCTGCTCCCTGCCCCCTCGCCCGCCCCCTCCATCTTTGTCCTCCAGACTCACCGGCCTTCCTTCCTTGCCTTTATCTGCTCTGCTCCTCTGGCACCAGAGGATTTGCTCCTGCTGCACCCTCCGCTGGGAACACAGCTCACTGGACGGTTTCCCTGAGCCCCTCTTCGGCCCAGTATTCAAATACTCTTCACCGAGAATGCCTGCCCCTCTCGGGATCTCAGGTGGGCATCGCAGCCTCCTGGAGGACCCCGCGGAGCAGCAACACCTCTCTGTATGCTCTCACGGCTGCATCAGGCACAGCTTCTCTGTAGCCCTGACCACTGCTGTCTTAGTACGTGAAGTGTGATTGTTCCACTAATGTCTATATCCAGCTGGACGGAAACTCCACTAAGGCAGAGGCCCTGTCTCTTTTGGCTCGCCTGTGACTCCCAGCGCCTAGCACAAAGCCTGACACGGAGCACAGCAATAAATACTGGATGAAGAAATGAATTCAGTTCTCATTGGGACAGAATCCCTAAGAGCTCTCTAGGATAAAGTGGCTGCAAAAAGAACCTCAAAAGAACCACAAGAGTTAAACTACAGAAACCAGGAGTTCGCACCATCAAGCTGGTTACCACATTGCTTCAGCCGCAAGCAAGGGTTGGGCAGGAATGTGGATTCAAGAACAGGGACTGTCAGGCCGCGGGCTTGATAAACCAGTTACTACTTTTGGTCCACTGTATCATCCTCCCCTTTCTGCTTTCAACAAGTAGGCTGAAGGAGGATCCAAGTATGTGACATGGGCTACTGACAAACACATATTCTCTCCGCCTAGTGGTCTGACAGCACTGGAAGGACATAGGCATAGACTGGAGGGCTTGGCACGCCGAGAAGATGTGGGCGGAACTAGTTCATTCTAATCACGTGGACTAGATACATTTCAAGGAGCTCGGTGACTTCTGAAATTCTGTGTAACAATGATATGAGATCTAATTCTGCAAGTCCTTTTAGTCGATTTTATCAATAAGGGATGTGAAATACCAACATTGCTGATAAAATATTCAGAAATGATCTTACCATAACTTTTGACCCAACATCTGTGCTAAGACAGATTTAAAACTCGACCCTGGTGGCTTCTAAGACTGAAAGACATTCTTACTGATTGTGCAGTTCATTTGAAGAACCGCATCTGATTTTACATTGTCCTTTCTCATCAGATCAATACGTTCAAGTTTAAGGTCTGTTAAAATGCTGCAGTCCTGCAGCTAATTGACATAGCATTTTGGTTCTGTGGCCATGATAAGTGCAAAGCCATGCTAAGGAAGGAACTCCGGCCTGTCCCTTGCAGGCAGAGAGGAAGTTATGGAGCCCCTTCCATGGGTGCGAGAGGAGGAAGGAACTGCCTTCTCTCCTTCCCCACTCTCCCTCTTCTCCTCCAACCTCCACATCCAGCTTTGGTCCTACCTTACTTACCGGGCTCCCCAAAGCACTCGGGACTGCCAGCAAATGAGAGTGAACCCGAATTATCTCCAATACATGATAAAGCAAAGCATCCCCAAATCACAATATTTTTACTATAACGGAAACAAATCACTTGTGATAACACCTTGCAACTCATCTGGACACCTGGCTGAGAGACTAAACAAGGAGTTGATTGCTTTCCTGGAAAAAAAGATACACTGGTTTTCCAGCCCATGGTTACACATTACCCCTGCAGACAAAGGGGATAATCTGGCTTCGTTTCAGCCTCTTTGTTGTTCTATCTCACTTAACACAATAGTCATGTTCCTGAAAACCTGTGTGCATTTTGTCTTTGATAAACAGTACCACAATTGGAAGGCACCGAGGGAGCTTCCTATTTACAGGAATTCCACATGAAGCAAATATCAAAACTATGGCTACAAAGACTTTGTGGCAACATGAAAAATGCTTATGACTCAGTGTTAAGAGGAAAAAAGTCATAATCAAAATTGTGTGTATACTACGATTAAAATTTTTAAATGACATAGATGTACATATGATAAAATTTGGGGATGGAATTTACCAAAAGTTAAAATTTATCTAATAATAGTTATCTTAGGGTGTTGAAATATGGGTTATTTATTCCTCATTCTACTTTTCAAACGTTCTGGAATGATGTTTTTAAAACTAAAAAGTAAAGGAATCTTATTTAAAAAGTTGAACAGTTATTTAATTGTGCTATCAAAGTGAACCTTTTCACAATGAACTTCATTTAAGTTGGGGCAAATCTGTATTTTAAAGGTTTTCAAACCATTAATATGTCCCATTAAAATAAAATTTAAATGTAACAATTAGAACAACCCTAAAGTCAATCAAAATTAAAGTGTGAAGAGGAAACATATGAGCAAACTAGAAAAGGACTCCATTCCTCTGCATGCAACTCCCAAAGCAGTTTTGTGCACAGGACAGGCTGCAACAGGAATCTCTCTCACCTTTGTGCTTTGTTCTACACTGGAAACCATCCTGTCCCCTCTCCCCAGATGTTTACTTTTCATTATTTTTGCTAGAAGCGAGCATATCCCTTCATTAAACCCCTGGGGCAGACTGAAACTACATTCAGAGAAGCATCCCACTTCTCCCCATCCACCCACAAAATATGTACAGAAACACACACACACATACACACACTCATGTCAAACCTTTCAGAGCCTCAGGTAGCTGTCCCTGACCTTTTGGTTTGCTAAGGACAACTTTAAAAGCTAAGAATTGGCTTCTAAACTTCCTTTATGCTCTGCAAATATAAAATTTCTTTACGTCTACTACACAAATGAGTCACCTACCCAAAAACCTCTTTACTATCTACCATATCAAGTTTTATATACAAAGACTAACCAAATAACTTTCAACAAATTGATTCCTTTAAAAAAGATAAAAAGAAGAAAGACTTTTATTTCTAGGCTCAAAGTGCCCTTGTCAACTGGTGACAAATGAAACACATTTTATGGGATGAATTAAAGGCCACAGGGTCAATGCCCTCACTATCCAGGCAAATCATTGACTAAATCCTTATAAATTAATTAGACGGCTCACTCTCCTCCATTCTGATGTTGTTGGATACTATAATAAAATAGTCAAAGTCATCCAGTCTTCCCATCAATGGACGGTGTCTGCTTTTTCCTTATACTTGCCTAAAGGCCTTTGCCATAAACTCAGAAATAAAGTTGAAACTCTTGGAAGCAACCTCAGAAAGAGATGCAATAAAAACTGTAGCAGGTACTGCTAACTGTTGATGTGACAGTGAACACTCATGAGCACGGGCCTCCCAGCTGGAGCTGACATCATTTCCACAGACACCTGTCCAGCCTGCATCAGGGGCTTTGTCAAGACTTGTAGGACTTCTTGCACAGAAACAGATGACTTCGTGAAAGTAGACTGCTTAGCCTAAGAACAGCAAAATAAAAATTCATTTCCTGGGATTAAGTGAACAATCAGCTCACTGATTGTGGTTAATGTTCTATTTTGAGTAGGTATATGAAGAAAAGTCCTTTTATTTCTCCTTTATCTCTAACAATCAGTTTCATGGGACATACTATTTATAAACCAGAATGAAACATTCTTTAAGTGGTATACCAACATCCTTCCCTAGAATCAGGAAAAAAATTCTTATGAAAATTCTTAGTATATATTTTACACTAGGAAATTGAAAGAAAAACTTAAATATAAAAAATAGTGATTCTGTAGTGTATATATATATATATATATTTTAAAGATTGGCACCTGGGCTAACAACTGTTGCTAATCTTCCTTTTTTTTTAAGGATTGACACCTGGGCTAACAACTGTTGCCAATCTTCCTTTTTTTTTTTCTGCTTTATCTCCCCAAACCCCCCACCCTGTACACAGCTGTATATCTTAGTTGCATGTCCTTCTACTTGTGGGATGTGGGAGGCCGTCTCAACGTAGCCTGACGAGCGGTACCATGTCCGTGCCCAGGATCCGAACCCTGGGCCACTGCAGCGGAGCGCGTGAACTTAACCACTCAGCCACAGAGCCAGCCCCTGTAGAATATGTTAATAGACTATCTACAAACTACTCAAAACAATGGTAACAATGATTAATACTATTCAAAATGCTTTTCTGGGGCCAGCCTGGTAGCGCAGCGGTTAAGTGCACATGTTCCACTTCGGTGGCCCAGGTTCACCAGTTCGGATCCCAGGTGTGGACATGGCACCGCTTGGCAAGCCATGCTGCGGTAGGCATCCCACGTATAAAGTAGAGGAAGACGGGGACAGATGTTAGCTCAGGGCCAGTCTTCCTCAGCAAAAAGAGAAGGATTGGCAGTAGATGCCAGCTCAGGACTGATCTTCCTCAAAAAAAAAAAAATGTTTTTACTAAGTTCCTTTACTTTTCATGATCATATAGTTAATTACTTAGGTTCAATAAAAATCCATCCTCTTTCCTATAAAATTGAGCTGGATAAATCAAATTCGCAACAATAATCAAGACACAAACCTCTTTTAATTAGATATGACAGGCTACTAAGCCACTGCTAGGCCAAGAACTACTCTTTGTAGGTTGAAGGGAAATACCTACAAACAGTAATGTGTTGGTAAGTGTTTAACAGCCAGCTCTCCAAAGGAAAACAAAGCACTGCTTGGCAGCAGCTGCCAATTTCTGTGGTGTAAAGACTCCTATCATGGCCAACTGCAACACGACATTACTGAACATGGAGCTGGGAAGAGACATACAATAGTACACCATTATACAGTATTTCCACCACAAGGATACAAAAGATGTAAATAAACTCAAGAGCATACATTAAAATAAAATACACAATAATTAGGAGGTGACAGGTTTTGAGTATTTATTACCACTGATTTAAATACAATTTATGTAATTGTAAGTTACACATAAAGTTTAATTTCTAAGAATGGCCATGTTTAACAAGCAAAAATTCCTGCAAATTTAACAGTCAGCTCTTGTGAACTAGTATGAGCCATTTCCAGTATACTCCAGTATACCCAGAAAACTCCTGGAACTTCTTCTATGGCTTTACGGAATAGCAGCTTCACAAGTAACAAAGAATTTCCTAGCAGGTCAGGAATTTGACAGACTTGAGGGTCTCAGACAGGATACCCAGAGAGGCTCCTGCAGGCAAACCTCATAGAAGCAAATTGGATAGTCCTTGCTCCTTAGCTCAGTAGATGAGCTGATAAAGGCAATAAAATAATTCTGATACATAGAAGTAAATTACAACCCTAGAGGATTTACAAGTTAACTCTTAAACCAGAACTGCTCTGGTTTTATTAATATGTAACAAGGACATCTGTGTACATTAACATCTCTTATACACTATGTAAATAAAACTGGTTAAAGAAAACAAAACATCACAGGAGTTACACTGAATCAGAAAAATCTAAAAACAATTTATGAGGTCAAATCTGCACGTTAGAGTGGGACTTGATCACAAGGAGAGACTGTGAAAACAACTAACACTCTGCTGAACCACCCTTATGGGGGGCACATCCCATCCCACAATTGGGGGAGAAAGCCACTTTGCGCTCAGAGACAAAAAAACCCCACAAAAACCAGGATCACTCTGTGTAATCCTAGTCCCCCAAAAATGAAACCCCGAATCTTTCCTGCAGGTTACTGACTTCCTAACAAAAACATCTCTATCCCTAACTTTTGCAATATTGATATCTGAAGATAAGTCTCAACCTTCGTAAATATTAAAATCACGCAAGAAAACTAGGCTTTCTCTACCATAAGCAGGCTGACAGTAAAGTCTGTGATTCTGTCATTTTTTTCCTTTAAATATCCACTGCATTTTTTATTTGATGAGCCTGCCTTTCTAAAGCCGGGACTCCCTTGCAAAGCTCTTAGTAAGTAAAGTTCTTTTCTTTTCTAAATGCTTTTGGTCTCTGAGTCTTTCTTTGACAGCAACTTGCATATTTGTCCCTATTTTTTTGGCCCTATATACCCATCTAGGTTCTGCTGCTAGTCATGGCCATGTGGCTCCTGTTGGACCAACCTTCTTGCAGATAGCAATTATAATCTCGGAGCAAAATATAAAAACAACTATCTGAAGACATTGGAGAGCAATCAAAATCAGGTAGATATTGGAAGGGAGTCAACATTTGCACGAAAGCAAAAGAACTGGGTGAGTGTCCCATTTTTTACGGCTTTTATCTTGAGAGAAGGCCTCAAATTGCACGATGCAAGGCAACTAAAAGTCAGGGGGGAAAAAACGAAGTCTTACTGGCTTGAAGAACCAGAGGACAGAGTTCGAGGGAAACGCAGCCGCTGTAAAGCAAAAGAGGAAATCCTGAAAAGGCAAGAGAGAGAGGGAAAGGAGGAACCCCAAGTGCTGTGTATAAATTCTGTCCAGATCTCTGGCTGATGCCAGAACCACACACTTGTGAGGCCGACAAAATATTTGAGGAAATAATAGCCAAACACTTCTCAAAATTGCTATGTCCCCACCTAGATTGCAAGCTCAATGAACGCAAGGAATTCTAAGTTAGACCTCTTGAGTAGTCCACACAGCACGTAACAAAGTTAGGCCACATAGTAGGTTCTCAACTAATACTTAGTTATACATTCAACATCAAAAATAATTATTTGTTGAGTGCCTACTGTGTGTACAGCATGATGAAAGATACTAGAGACACAAGATGCTTTAGGTACAGCCACTGTGCTTAAGGAAGGAATAAGATTTTGAAAAAGATAAGAGGGAAAAGCCCCATTGTTTCTTTTTGAGGAAGGAGAGGACTTCCAATGGCCTCTGCTTGTCATTCCTTCCTAGGCAGTTCATCACGATTTGATTTATCTTGCTCCTAGTGATCCCTGCTAAAAGGAGAATGCAGCACTGTGAATCCAGAGTGAGAAGGGGTCTCTCATCAGCAGCCACGATCACAGGTGCATCTTTCCAGAGCCTCTTCAAACAGTCCTTTTCTCCCCTAACTTTTTTCATTTAGGATAAATGGGGTAGCCTCTTCTATACGATTTTCACTATTTTTGCTTGAAGTTGACTTTAGCTTTTAGGCAGAATTTATGTCCTTTAGACACCTACAGATGACTAACCATGACTTTTTTTTTTGAGGAAGATTAGCCCTGAGCTAACTGCTACCAATCCTCCTCTTTTTGCTGAGGAAGACTGGCCCTCAGCTAACATCCGTGCCCATCTTCCTCTACTTTATATGTGGGACGCCTACCACAGCATGGGTTGCCAAGCAGTGCCATGTCCGCACCCGGGATCCGAACCGGCGAACCCCGGGCCGCCGAAGCAGAACGTGCACACTTAACTGCTGCGCCACCGGGCCGGCCCTAACCATGACATATTTTGATACTTCAGTAAAATATGGAGGAAAACAGCTGGGAAAGACCATTTCTCCACTTTCGGAAAAATAGAGGTGTGCATACCTCTCCGGGGAATAGAGAGTATAAAATCAAAAGGATTACGTGTGTGTGTGTGTTAGGGACAGAGAGACAGCAAGAGAGAGTGTCAGAGAGACAGAAACACAATGACAGAGACAAACAGAGAAAGTGGGACTCTTAACATTCCTTTCTCTGTGTGAAACCTTGAAGCATTTCCCTCAGTCTGTTTACAAACTATCCAATAACAGTCTGTGATTTTCAGCCTGTCCACAAATAAACTCAACAAAACACCCCAGCAGAGACGTACTGCTCTGATATGCTCATTTTAAGTATTACTGTGGATATAAGGACATGATTTTGGGTAAAAAAGTCCAAAACTAGATGCCTGTGATCGTAAATTTAGTAAATCCCCTTGTAATGAGCTGCTGGAAACACCCGGGTTCTGTTATAAACAGAATTCACCCATAAAGATATAGACAGAAATTAGATTTCGGTGTGTTCACAGGATCCTCTGAGTCCAGGAAGCGGCATTTATGAGTTTGGTTATGAGCCTGTCACTGACTCTCAGAGTGACTTGAGTCAGTATGTTAGTGTCTCTGGTGCCTATTCAGTCATCAGTTGGGGTAACACTCTGCCATCCATTTCACAGCAGCGCTGCATCTGTCATGATCGCAACAGCTGTCATTTATTGAGTTACTACTATGCATCAGGCACTGTGGTAAGCACACTACTTGCATTATTTCTAGTCCTTACAATCATCCTGAAGGTGGGTGTTATTCAACTTACAGTTGGAGATACTGAATCTCAGAGAAGTTCAGCAAGTTTGGGGAAATCACATCAACTAGTAAGTAATATTGCCAGGACTCTGTCAGCTGCTTCTCACTAAATTACACTAGTTTGCTCTTATTCGTTGAGCAAAGTTGATATATAAAGAACATTCTTGGTATATAGATATGTACTCAGAAAGCTTAGGAACTGCATTCAAGGAGTATACACGTAGATGAAAGATGAGATATGGCCTAAATCAACCAGAGAATATAAACAAAGCACAGAGTGAAGGCCACAGGCGGCACGTAAGAACGATGCATAACGGGAGAGTATTTGAGACGCTTGGGGTATTCCCTGGAAATCACTGGAGGCTTTCAGTTTTCATGTTGTATGCATCCTAACCTGGATAACAAACCAAGAGTCCCCCACACATACCCACAAGACAAAAGCATTGTGCATCCCCTACCACGTGATTTCTGTTATAAGTTAAAAATAAGTCTCGAACGTTTGCAATCAGAAACATTAGAAAAATGCATTTTCACAAGTTGGTGATTGTTGATGGGTACTTGGGAGCTCACTGTACCACTCCCTCTATGTTTTTGCAGGCTTAAAACTTTCCATAATTAAGATTTTAAAAGAAAGACAGTGGAAAAAAGAAAGGAAAAGAAAAACGGCAGTCTGCCTGGGATGGAAGAAGAGTGATACCTGAAAACAAAGAAGAAATTCTGATAAAATAAATGACTTATGAGGGAGTTTCTTTCCTCCTGTTGCCAATAGTTGTAGGATTTTTTTTTATGCTTTTTTCTTCTAATGGCTAAGGAAGAGGATCTGTTTGATCCTCTTTAGCTCTTTTTATTTATTTATTTATTTATTTATTTTGAGGAAGATTAGCCCTGAACTAACTACTGCCAATCCTCCTCTTTTTGCTAAGGAAGACTGGCCCTGAGCTAACATCCATGCCCATCTTCCTCTGCTTTATATGTGGGATGCCTACCACAGCACGGCTTTTGCCAAGCAGTGCCATGTCCGCACCCGGGATCTGAACCGGCGAACCCTGGGCCACAGAGAAGCGGAACGTGCAAACTTAACCGCTGCACCACCGGGCTGACCCCAGTTGTAGGATTTTAAGAGGGAAAAAACTCAGGGAATAAAGAGAAAGATCCTCCTGTTAAAACCTGAGAGTATTCTTACAAGGAGCGAGGGACTCTGAATGACCAAGAAAAGCCAGCATCTTGGAAGACAACACCAGTGTGGCCCAATATGGAGGAGCTGAGAGGGGCTACATAAGGAGCTCAGGAACAAAGGGCAGGGTTGTAACAGAGAACTGTTCTCAATGAACTTAACTGCATCCTAGAACAAAGTTCAAAAATATTAATAACATATTGGGGCTGGCCCCGTGGCTGAGTGGTTAAGTTCGTGTGCTCTGCTGCAGGCGGCCCAGTGTTTCGTTGGTTCGAATCCTGGGCGCGGACATGGCACTGCTCATCAACCCACGCTGAGGCAGCGTCCCACATGCCACAACTAGAAGGACCTACAATGAAGAATATACAACTATGTACCGGGGGGCTTTGGGGAGAAAAAGGAAAAAATTAAATCTTTAAAAAAATATATTAATAACATATATATTAAAGCTATATCTATACTGATATCTCAGTGAATCAGTCTGTTGGAGCACTTAGGGCTTGTACACAGTCATGTGTTTTGCCCTAGTTGATCTTCTTTGCTGACGTTGGCATGAAATGGCCAATGGTGGCTGTTACAGTTGTTCTTTCATACAATTATAGCTTGTAAACCAGTGATTCCCAATCTTTTTCAAGTTAAGACATCTTACCATCGCTTATTTGATTTTATGAAACTTGTTCCTTTTTTTCTCCCTAAAGGAAAAAAAAAAATTATGACATTTATTTTTTAATAAAACTAACCAAAATAAAAGTTCTGGCAATTCTTTAAAATAATTTTTTTAATATTAATAGGAATACAAAAATATCCAGCATTCAATATGGTGAAATTAACAATGTCTAGCATCTAATCAAATATTATCAGACATACAAAGAAACAGGAGAACCTTACTCTTGATGAGAATGATTGGTCAAGAAAAACTGACCCAGAACCGTCCCAGATGTTAGAACAAACAGACAAGGACATAAAAATAGTCATGATAGTTGTGTTACATATGTTCAAAATTTAAATAGACACATGAAAGATATTTTTAAAAAATTCTTATCAAACTTCTAGACATACATAGAACAATGGAACAAAACAGAGAGCCCAGAAATAAACATATGTATACATGGCTAACTAATTTATGACAAAGGAGCAAGAATATACAATGGAGGAAAAATAGTCTTTTTAATAAATGGTGCTGGGAAAATTGGATAGTCACACACACAAAAATGAAACTGGACCCCTACCTTACACCGTACACAAAAAGCAACTTAAAATGGATTGAAGCCTTAAATTTAAGACCTGAAACCATGAAACTCCTAGAAAAAAACATAGGTAGTAAGCTCTTTGACAATGGTTCTTGGCAATGATTTTTTGGATTTCACACCAAAAGCAAAAGCAACAAAAGCAAAAATAAATGGGACTACATCAAAGTAAAAAAAGTTCCTGCACAGCAAAGGAAACCATCAACAAAACAAAAAGACAACTCACCAAATGGGAGAAAATATTTGCAAATCATATATCTGATAAGGAATTAATATCCCAAATATATAAATAACTTATACAACTTAACAACAAAAAAATGAACAACCCAATCAATAAATGGGCAGAGGATATGAGCAGACATTTTTCCAAAGAAAATGTACACATGGCAAACAGGCACGTGAAAAGATGTTTGATATTACTAATTATTAGGGAAATGCAAACCAAAATTACAATGAGATATCACCTCAGACCTGTCAGAATGGCTATTATTGAAAAGATAAGAAATAACAAATGTTGGCGAGAATATGGAGAAAAAGGGATCCTCGTACACTACTGGTGGGAATGCAAACTGGTGCAGTCACTGTGGAAAACAGTATGGAGATTTCTCAAAAGATTAAAAACAGAAATACCATATGACCCAGCTATTCCATTTCTGGGTATCTATCCAAAGAATATGAAAACACTAATTCAAAAAGATGTATGCACCCCTATATCCATTGCACCATTATTCACAATAGCCAAGACTTGGAAGCAACCTAAGTGCCCATCAACAGATGAATGAATAAAGAAGATGTGGTATATATAGACAATGGAATACTACTCAGCCATAAAAAAGATGAAATCTTGCTATCTGCAAGACCATGGATGGAACTTGAGAGTATTATGCTAAGCGAAATAAGACAGACAGAGGAAGACAATTACTGTCTGCTCTCACTCATATGTGGCAGATAAACAAACACATAGGTAAGAAGAACAGATTGGTGGTTACTAGAGGGGAAAGGGGGAGGGGGAAGGCAAAAGGGGTAATGGGGCACATTTGTACGGTGGCAGATGGCAACTAGACTTTTGGTGGTGAACACAATGCAGTCTATACAGAAACTGAAAATATAATGATGCACACTTGAAATTTACATAATGTTGTAAACCAATATGACCTCAATAAAATTTAAAAATTTTAAAAATCAAGCTCACGGAAACTGAGAGTAGAAAAGTGGTTGCCAGGGACTGGGTAGTAGGAGAAACAGAGAGAATTTGGTAAAATGGTACAAACGTTCAACTATCAGACGAACAAGGTCTGGGGATCTAATGTATAACATCATGACTACAATTGATAACACTGTATTGTACAACTGAAATGTGCTAAGAGAGTAGGACTTAAATGTTCTCGCACACACAAAAAAGATAAATTTGTGAGGTGAAGGATGTGCTCATTAACTAGATGGAAGGAATCTGTTCACAATGTATATCACATCATCACAATGTACACTTTAAATATCTTACAATTTTATTTGTCAATACCTTAATAAAGCTGAAAAAAAAAGTAAAACAAAATAAAATACCAAGCAACATTTAAACAATTCCCGAGAAAAGGAAAAAAAACTTCTGGAGATGAAAACTACATTGTCTGAGATTAAAAAAAAAATTTAGATTGCATGGAATGAATGGCAAAGTAGATGTTGCAGAAGAAAAGATTAGTGGATTCAAAGACAGCGATAAAAACTATTCAAAATGAAACAGAGAGAGAGAAAAAAGAATTTAAAGAAATGAAATCAGGCCGGCCCCGTGGCTGAGTGGTTAAGGTCACATGCTCTGCTTCGGTGGCCCAGGGTTTCGCTGGTTCCAATCCTGGGTGCGGACGTGGCACCACTCATCAGGCCACGCTGAGGCAGCGTCCCACGTGCCACAACTAGAAGGACCCACAACTAAAATACACAACTATGTACCAGGGGGATTTGGGGAGAAAAAACAGAAAGAAAAATAAATAAATAAATAATGAAATCAGCAGTGAGCTGTGGGGCAACATCAAGCAGCCTAATATACATGTAATTGGAGTCCCTGAAGGGTAGGGGACCTGGGGACATAAAAAAATATTTGAAGAAATAATGGCTGAAATTTTTCCAAATTTGATGAAAACTATGAAGTCACAGATACAAGAAGCTCCATGAATCCCAGCACATAAACATGAAGAAAGCCACACCAAGGCACATCATATGCATAGTGCTCAAAACTGGTGAGGAAGAGAAAACCAAATGGACATCCATAGGCCAGAACCAAATGAACCTCAACCTAAGCTTCACACCTTTTACAAAAATTAACTAAAACCGGATCATTTGGGAGAACAGATTAGTGGTTACCAGAGTGGAAGGGGGCAGGGGGAGGGCAAAAGGGGTAAAGAGGCACGTGTGTACGGTGACAGATAAAAACTGGACTACTGGGGGTGAGCACAATGCCCTCTATAAAGAAACTGATATACGATAATGTACACCTGAAATTACACAATGTTATAAACCAATATGACCTCAATAATCAAATTTTTATTTTTTTTATTTTTTTTTAAAGATTGGCACCTGAGCTAATGACTGTTGCCAATCTTTTTTTGTTTTTTGCTTTATCTCCCCAAATCCTCCCAGCATATAGTTGTATATCTTAGTTATGGGTCCTTCTAGCTGTGGAATGTGGGATGCCTCCTCAACGTGGCCTGAGGAGCGGTGCCATGTCCATGCCCTGGATCCGAACCAGTGAAACCCTGGGCCACCGCAGCAGAGCATGTGAACTTAACCACTTCATGTGAACGGGGCCCGCCCCCTCAAATTTTTAAAAATGGATCATTGATTTAAACGTAAAATGTAAAACTATAAAAATTTTGCAAAAAACATAGTAGAAAATCTTCAAGACCTAAGACTAGGTAAAGAGTGCTTAGACTTGATGTCAAAAGTATGATCCATACAAGGAAAACTTGATAAATTGAACCTCTTAAAAATGAAAGGCTTTTACTCCGTGAAAGACCCTGTCAAGAAAATGAAAAGACAAATTACAGACTGGGAGAAAATATTTGCAAACCACACATCCAACAAAAGACTTGGTATCTAGAATATATAAAGAACTCTCAGAACTCAAGACCAAAAAAGCAACAAAACAATCAGAAAGTGGGCTAAGGATGTTTCATTGAAGAGGATATATAGGTGGCAGATAAGCAAATGAAAAGATAAGCATCAGCAACTAGGGAAACGCACGTTAAAACCACAATGAGATACGAATACACACCTATCTGAGCAGCTAAAATGAAAAACAGTAATAATGCCAAATGCTGGCAAGAATGTGGAAAAAGTGAATCATTCATATATTGCTGGTAGGAAGTTAAAATAGTACAGTCACTCTGGAAAATAGTTAGGCATTTTCTTCTAAAACTAAAAATGCACTTACCATGCAACCCAGCAATAGCATTCTTGGGCATTTATGCCAGGTAAATGAAAACCTACAGGCACTCAAACACTATTCATGAATGTTCATGGCAACTTTATTTGTAATAGCCCAAAACTAGACACAACACAAATGTCCTTCAATGTGTAAATGATTAAACAAACTGTGGTACATCCATACCATGGAATACTACACAGCAATAAAAAAGGAGCAAACTATTGCTATAAGGAGACCTTGGATTGGCCTCAAGGGAAAGCCAATCTCAAAAGGCTATATACTATATGACAAAATGTAAATGATTCCATTTATATAACATTCTTGAAATAACTATATCATGAAAAGGGAGAACAGATGAGTGGTTGCTGGAGTTACAGATTGGGAAAAAAGGGGTAGATTTGCTATAAAGGCACAAGGGAGCCTTGTGGAGATGAAAGGTTCCGTATCTTGATTGTGGTGGCAATTACACAAAGCCACACATATAATAAAATTGCATAGATACACATATGCATACATATACACACAAACAAGTACATGTATAACTGATGAAATCTGAATAAACTCTATGGATTGTACCAATGCCAGTTTCCTGTTTTGATATGCTATTATACTTATGGAAGATGTCAACAAGGAAGGAGGTGGGGTGAAGGGTACACAGGACCTTCCTATACATTTCTATGCAACTTCCAATGAATCTATAATTATTTCAAACTAGAAAGTTTAAAAGAAAAAGAAAACTTACTGTTTACAGAAATAATAATACACAATGGGATTTATAACAAATACGTAAGTAAAACATATGACAGAAATAGTATAAAAACCAGGAGCAAAGAGAAGAAGGTATACTCCACAAAGCTCTTATGCTATACGTGAAGTGGTAAAATATAACTTTTGAAGGTAGACTGTGATGAGTTAAAGATGATACTTAAAGTAACCACTAAAATAGCAAGTGAAAAGAAGTGGCTAACGATCCAACGTAGGAGATGAAATGGAAGCATAAAAAATATTCAACCCAAAGGAAGGCAGCAAAAGAGGAAACAGCAAACAAAGAACAGATCAGACAAACAGAAAACAAATATAAATGATAAATTCAAATCTAATCATATCAATAACCACTGTATCCAACAAAAAGAAAATACATATTCTTTTCAAGTGCACACGGAACATTCACCAAGATAGACCATATTCTGGGCGATAAAACATATCTCAAAAAATTTTTAAAAATTTAACTCAGGGCCAGCCCCAGTGGCCTTGTGGTTAAGTTCAGTGTGCTCCACTTCAGCAGCCTGGGTTTGGTTCCTGGACATGGACCTACACTGCTCTGTTAGTGGCCCTGCTGTGCTGGCAGCCCACAAAGTAAAAAAAATAGAGGAAGATTGTCACACGTTAGCTCAGTGCAAATCTTCCTCAGTAAAAAAAAAAAAAAAAAACAGTTAACTCATACAAAGTATGTTCTATGGTTACATGGAATTAAATTAGAAATCAATAACAGAAAAATGTCTGGGAAAATCTCCAAATATTTGGAAATTAAGCAACACATTTCTAAATAACCTATGAGTCAAAGAAAAAACAAAAGGGGAAATAGAAAGTACTTTTAACTAAATAAAAATGAAACACAACACAGAGTTTGCGAGATTCTGCTAAAGCAGTACTTACAGGGAAATTTATAGCACTAATTGCCTGTATTAGAATAAACAGAAAGGTCTCAACTCAATGACCTCAGCTTCCACCTTATGAACTAGAAAAAGAAGAGCAAATGAAACCAAAGTAAGGGGGACCCAGAAAATAAGAAAGATCAAAGAGGAAATCAATGAAATAGAAAAAAGGAAAACAATATACAAAAATCAATGAAGCCAAAAGGTGATTCTTTGAAAATATCAATAAAATTAATAAACCTCTAGCCAGACTAATTGGGATAAGAGAGAAAAGATACAAATTACCAATATCAGGAATGAGAAATGTGACATCACTACAGACTCTACAGATATTGATAGGATAATAGGAGAATATTATGAACAACTTTATGCCTATAAATTTGACAACTTAGATAAAATGGACAACTCTTTGAAAGACACAAACTTCTAAAGTTCACTCAAGAAGAAATTAATAAAGCCACTAAATCTGTGGTTAAATCCTTCCCACAAAGAAAACTCCCAGTCCAGATAGCTTTAATTTGACCAAATATTTAAGGGAAAAAAAAACACCAATTCTACACAAAGTCTTTCAGAAAATTCAAGAGGAGCGAATACTTCCCAACTCTTTCTATGAGCTAGCACTTCTCTCATACCAAAGCAAAGAACATTATAAGAAAAGAAACTACAGACCAATATCCATCATAAACATAGATAGAAAAATTCTACACCAAATATGAGTAAATTGAATTCAACGATTATTAAAAGTATATTATGACCAATATGGTTTATCCCAGGAATGCAGCATTAGCTTAACATTCAAAAATCAATGTAAGTCACTACGTTTACAAACTAATAAACATCATATGATCATCTCAATAAATGCAGAAAAAGCATTTGATAATATCCAACACCTTTTAAAGATAAAAACTCAACAAACTAGGACTAGCAGGGAACTTCCTCAACCTGATAAAGAGCATCTATGAAAAACCTATAGCTAACATCACACTTAATGGTAAAAGACCCTATGACCAGGATCACACAATGATGTCTGTTCTCATTACCTTTGTTCAACATTGTACTGGAGGTTCCAGCCAGTGTAATCAAGCAAGAAAAAAATGAAAAGCATCAAGCTTGGAAAGGAAAGCATGACATTGTCTTTATTAATTAACTATATGATCATCTAAGTAGAAAATGTGACAGAATCTACAAAAAAGCTATAGAACTAATAAGTGAGTTTACTAAGTCTGCAGAATACAAGATCAATATAACAAGTCAATTGTGTTTCTCTATACCAGTAACACAAAATCAGAAATTGAAATCTTAAAAAACAATACCATTTACAATAGCATCAAAAAATATGAAATGGTAGGGATAAATCTGACAAAAGATATGCAAAACAGGTACACTGAAAGTTACAAAATATTGATAAAAGAAATGTTTCAAAACTAAAAAAATGAAGAAATATACATTGTTCTCAGGTAAGGAAAAACTCAATACTGCTAAGACATCAATTCTCCCCAAATAGTTCTATAGATTCAATATAATCACAATGAAAATCCCAGTGGGATTTTTAAATTTGTATGAAAATGTGAAGAACTTAAAATAGCCAAAACAACTTTGAAAAAGAACAAAGTTGGAGAACTCATACTACCTGACTTCAAGATTTATTTAAAGGCTACAGGAATCAAAAAGTGTGTAAATAAGGCAAATAGATGAATGGAACAGAATAGTGAACCCAGATATAGATCCATTCATACATGGACAATTAGTTTTTGACAAAGGTGCCAAGGCAATCCAATGGAGAAAGGATAGTGCTGGAATAATTGGCTATCCATATGCAAAAAAATGAATTTCGATCCATACCTCACACCATATGTAAAAACTAGCTCAAAATGGAGCATAAACCTACGTGTACAACCTAAAACTACAGAACTTCTAGAGGAAAAAATGGAAAAAAAGTTTGTGACATTGGGGCAGGCTAAGATTACTTAGATATGACACCAAAAGTATGATCCATAAGAAAGAAAAATTGACAAAGTGGACTTCATCAAAATTTAAAACTTGAGCTCCTAAGAGAATGAAGACAACCTACAAGTCAAGAGAAAATCTTTGCAATGCACACATCTGATAAGGGACCTGCGTTCATATTATATGTAGAACTCTTAGAAATTAATAACAAGAAAATAAACATTACATTTTTTAAATGGGTAAAGGATTTGAACAGATCCTTCACCAAAGAAAATATACAAATGGCAAATAGGGAAACAAAAAGACTCCTTAGGGAAATTCAAATAAAACCAAAATGAGATCCCACTCCACACCAAACAGAATGGCAAAAAAATTAAAAGATTGACCATCCCAAGTGTTAACAAGGATGTGGAGGAACTGGAACTCTCATACATTGTTGGTGGGAATGTAAAATGGTGCAACCACTTTGTGAAACAGTTTGGCAGCTTTTTGAAAAGTTAAGCATAGCACAGACGATGTTTAGGGCAGTAAAACTATTCTGAATGATATCATGGTGGATACATGTCATTATACATCTGTCAAAACCCACAGAATGTACAACACCAAGAGCGAAGTCTAATATAAACTGTGTATGGGTGATAATGACGTACCAACGCAGGTTCACAGATAGGAACAAATATGCCACTCTGGTGTGGGAGGTTGATAACAGGGGAGGTTGTGCATGTGTGTAGGCAGGGAGTGTACGGAAACTTGCTGTACTTTCCACTCAAGTTTGCTGTGGATCTAGAACTGCTCTAAAAAATAAAGTCTATTTTTTTTAAAGGAATGAAGTACTCACACATGATCCAATATGGATGAACCTTGAAAACATCATGCTAAGTGAAAGAAGCCAAACACAAAGGACCACATATTGTACGATTCCACTTCCATGGAACGTCCAGGATGGGCAGATAGAGAGAGACATTACTCGTGGCCAAGAGCCACTGGGGGAGATCAGGAGAAAGAAATGAGGACTGACTGTTAGTGGATACAAGGTTTCTTTTGGGTTGAATGTTCTAAACTTAGATTGTGGCGATGGTTACATAACTCTGTGAATAGACTGAAAACCACTGAATTGGATACCTTAAATGGGTGAATTCTGTGGTATGTTCATTAAAATCTTGATAAATATGTTTTAAAAATTAAAAACTTACTATGATAACTGAGAGAAGAAATGGCATATATGATCATTTTGGAAGGCACATAACATGTAAGGAAGAAGTATATATTCAGAAACAAACATATATGTCCATAAATTCATTAAATTCCTTTCAGCTGTGATCTCAAGTCAGAGGCAGGAAAGGAAATGAGGTGTACCTTGCATGCGGATGTTTTTCCACAGAATATTGGTATGACTATATGACTATCTCCACTGGGAAGAAAGGGGAGTAAAAGTCATAAGGCTATGAAAAAATCTTCTCTCTCAAATGTGTACTGAATCAGATATGTCTATATTAAATATCTTTTGTTTAAAATATACAATGGATCAAGGATAAGTGTGTCAGTGTAATAAGAAAATCAGATTAGGGAAAAAAAGTTTAATTACTCCTACCATACGATCCAGCCATTCTGCTCGTCCATACAGAGCCAAGAGTAACACGGAGGCTGGCATACAAACATTCATAGCAGCTTGAACAGCCAAAACCCAGAAATGATAGAAACATCCATCAACAGGTGAATGGACACACAAACTGTGGTACATCCATACAATGGAATATTATTCAGCAATAAAAAGGAAGGTACTGATACATGCAAGGAGATGGACGCATCTTTTAAAAAATCATGCCAAGAAAAGACAGTCAAAAAAATAGTACACCATATGATTCCATTTATACAAAACTCCAGAAAATGCAAACTAATCCATAGTGACAGAAAGCAGTTCAGTGGTTGCCAGGGGAGGGGTGATGGATTACAAAGGGGCCTGAGGAAATTTGGGGGGTAAAGGATATTTTCACTCTACAGATTGTGGTGACAGTTTCACAGATGTAAACACAGGGCAAAACTTATCAAATTATCTACTTTACACACGTGCAGTTTAACATATGTCAATTACACCTTGACAAAGCTATTTTAAATCAAAATGACTCCCAGATCAAGAAAGACATGGATCATAAGACTCTAACAACCCTCCCCCCGCCCCCACCCTGTCGGGTGCAGAGAATCGGAACCAAGGGCCTCACCCCTGCTTTTTCTGAGCCCAGGACCAGAATGTTTCAGGAGCTCGAAATGCGCATCTTACAAAGGCAGTCAGAGCAGACTGTCTCTCCCCTCTGCATCCTTATTGCCCCCCGCACCCCACCCCCATCTTTAAAGAGAAACTAAGAGAAACTAACGTGGGTTTATGAAACTCCAGCTCCATCCCACCCCATTTCTGCTCTCTATTAAGAGCTGTTGGCCCCTATACCACATACAGCAGAAGAGGGAAACAGCTGGGTCTCGATGAGTCACAGTATCTGTCACAGTTAGGTTTGGCTGTGTATGGTTTACATAGGTGCGTTTATTCTCTCACTTTGTTGAAGACGAGAAGGAAGCAGTCAAGCACTGTTTGGGCAGCTCCATGATGTCATCAGGGTCTCAGCCTTCTTCTGTCTCCCCAAGGATGTGGCGTCCATCCTCAAGGTTACAGGATGTCTGCTGGAGATCTTGGATCTGAGCACTAGGAGGGAGGAAGAGAGAGAGGCAAAGGGAGGTACCCTGACTGTTCTGGAAGGGACAATCAGAAGACGGAGAGGCGGTGCACCAGCAGGCCAGGTGCCTGGCTGTTTGGAGTCAAAAAGATGGTGGACATTGGAGCTGACCCTGCCATAGCACTCGTGCCGTCTTCACCCTCAAGCGCGCTCAGGAAAAGAGATGATCGCTGGAGCTGAAACGTCCCCTGGGTCCAGGACCAATAGTTGAGGGTGGTGCTAAGATTTTCTTTCCCTGAAGAGCCGCTGTGGAAGAGCTGCTGTCCTGTGTTCTGGACCCACCCTTGAGGGACGGCATTACAAGTGCAGGCAGGACCTCTCCTCCCTGGAGACCACCCCCCGCGCTGGGAGACTCCCCTGAGGCTCTGCCCCTGGATGCCTGGCCTCTTCCTCTGAGGCCACCCAGCAGCCCAGTGTTTCTGGGTACCGGTGGCGAGCTGGTGAATGGGCACAGTCAAGCAAGAGGAGTGTTTGCCGTCCCTGAGCACATACTTGAAAAGTGGTTACGCTCAACCAATTCATAAAAGTATGTTGTCATTAAGGGGAGTCGTGGGAAAGCAGTGGGAGGTCTGTTCAACGGAGGAAGGAAATGTTGGAAACAGACAGTAAGAGGCATAGAGAAGGTAGTCAAAGGTGGTTGCTTTCATCAGACCTAGCTCTCCTGCCAGCCAGCCGCAGGCCGCATTGGCCCCCAGCCCTGCTCTCTGATCTTAGAACACGGGGAGCATCCGCCTCACCCTGAGTGGCCTCACCCTGCCTTGTGGAACTCAGCTCCTGGCGGCCTCACACCTGCCAGGCATCAGAAACCTGAACACGGGTTTGGCTCTCCACCTGAGCCCTCCACTGAGCATGACCGTGGGAGGCGGGCAGCCCACATCTGATGGAGGGAATACTGCTTCCTTCACTCAGGGGAGCTGGGAACTTCTCCTGGCTTCACACTCTGGCTAGATGACTCCTCAGGACCAGCTGCTTCTGAGCAGCCGGGCTCCTCCACCGCTGTCAGAAAACAAGATCAGAGTAGGAGCAGCTGTACTCAACTCCCTCAAAACACACGAAAGAGCCAGAGGGCCCTGGACACCAAGCCGGGGGAGGAGAGGGCGGGTAGGAGCCTGGAGAACATCCTGCACTTCTGGGCCTCCTGCCCAGGTGGGGCGCATCAGCTACAAGCATTAAAGTCATACATCCTCTCTGTTTAAGACAGATCTCATACAAAACTGAAGGGTCCTCTAAGGACCACAACATCCAGTCTCTGGTCTGTCTTTACAGAAATGTTCTACCCCAATGTATTCTGTGGAATGCATCTGCAAGAGTTTTACTTAAAAATAATTCAATTAACAATCATGACTAATTTATAAAGTACATTTTATTTACACTGAAACTGGAAAAACTAAAGCAATTAATGATAAAAAGTGGATGTTCAAGCCTCCCAGAGTGCAGTTTTTGAAATGACCACCAGGTGTCAGAGTTAGCAATAGTATTCCTCAAATTACGACTGGAAAGTTGTTACGTGCTGTCCAGTCGGTTGGAACTCCTGGCGACCCCAGGAATAAGTGATGTCCACAGTGTCCTGTGCTCATAGCCCTGTTCAGCTCCTGCGGGCCCATGACTATGGCTTCCTTTATGGAGTCAATCCATCTCATATTTGCTCTTCCTCTTTTCCTGCTGCCTTCTACTTTTCCCAGCATTATTGTCTTTTCCAAAAAATCCTGCCTTCTCATGATGAGCCCAAAGTAGGACAGCCTCAGTTTTATCATTTTTGCCTCCAGCCATAGATCAGGCTTAACTTGCTCTGGGACCCACTTCTTCTTTCTGGCAGGCCAGGGTATCCATAGGGCTCTCCTCCAAGACCACACTTCAAATCAATCAGTATTTTTCCTGTCAGCCTTCTTCACTGTCCAGCTTTGGCACCCTACTTAGTAACTGGGAACACGAGGGTGTGGATACCCTTGGCCTTGGTCTCTAAGGACGCTTCCTTACACTTGATGATCTTTCCTAATTCTTTCATTGCTGCCCTTCCGAGTCAGTCTTCTCTTGATTTCTTCACTGCAGTCTCAGCTAAATTGATAACAGAACCAAGGTAAACAGAATCTTGAACAATTTCAATATCTTCACTGTCTACGTTAAAGTCATACAGTTCTTCTGTAGTCATGATCTTTGTCTTCCTGATGTTCAAATGCAGTCCTGCTCCTGCGCTTTCTTCTTTCACTTTTATCAGAAGTCGTTTCAAGTCATTGCTGTTTCTGCCAGTAAAACAGAATCATCTGCATATCTTAGATTGTTGATATTTCTTCCACCAGTTTTCATTCTTCCTTCATCTGAGTCTAGCCCAGCCTTTCGTATGATATGTTCTGCGTACAGATGAAACAGATGAGGAGATTAAATGCACCCTTGTCTGACATCTTTGCCTAAAGGAAACCATCCCATCTCTCCATACTCTGTCCTGACCGCGGCTTCTTGTCCACAGTACAGGTTACGCATCAGGACAGTCAAGTGCTGAGGCATGTCCATTTCTTTCAGAGCAGCCCAGAGCTTTCCACAATCCACGCAGGCACAGGCTTTACTGTTCTCTATAAAACTGGAAAGTTACAAGAAGGGAAAAGTGCCTGGTTGGAAATGAGACGGCGAGATCACTAAATAGGACTGTTTGGCCCTTTGGCCCAATATCTCTTCTCTTTAGGGTTGGCGGGGGAGGGATAAGGGGAGCTGCAGGGAAAAATATTAAATTCCCAGAATATAGATTCCCTTTCAGTTGGGTACCCTCTGACCTCTGGAGAAGCTCTTGTAAAGCGCAGTTAAATTTCGCACAGGAACCATAAAAACGGCTGGGCGGAGTCCGTCCTCCCAGCCGTGAGGCTACTTTGGGCAGCCAGGGCTGCCTCTCCTCCTCACTGGGGAGACCAGAGGAGGGGCGAAGGCAAGAGGAGGACACACACCAGAAAAGGGCTCAGTTAGGGCGATCCTTGCTTTAGAAGAGAAAATCCAATACTGTATGAGTAGCTCTTCCTACTTAACCTTTAACATCATAGTCTCTTCCTCACTTCCAGCTGGACCCCTCACACACACGTCCTTCACCAGGCCAGACCTGGCTGTCGTCTAGAGCTGCGGACCCAGAGGACATTCACCCTCCATGCTTGAGAGCAGGGAGTGGGCTGTCTGCCACCACAGCCTTCAGGCTGCCGCCCAGGGGTAATTACACTGCTCCTCCTCCAGGGACCAGGCGCAGGCGGCCTTGCTGGCACCACACACCTGGCTCTAGTGGAGCCGATATCCCGTGGAGGACTCCAGGTGCCGCCCATGGCAAGCCTCATCCTGTATCTTCTTGGATCACCAACATGCGTCCCTGTGGAAGGGGGATGTTGAAGCAGTTACAACACAGCCTTGTGCAAGGAGAGGACAATGACCGTGGCTCCAGAATGAGCAAGCCTCTTCCCTGGGAGGGCACAGCTGAAGACTGTCAAAAAGAAAGGAGAATCTTTGCCACATGTCCCAGTTGGCACTTGTCGAGGCTGTTCCCTGGACCACATCCATTTCTGGCCCTGGGTCCAAGGAAGGGTTCAGGCCCACTACAAATTGGTGCTTTTCATGGATGGAACTTTCCTACGTGTATCGAAGCCAGGCCTGTGGAAGGGGGTCAGGAGTGGTGTGAGGAGAGGGGAGGAGGTAAGAAAAGAGTTCAACATTTCACGGGCAACGTTATTGATATTTAAATACTACTTAAGGGGGCCAGCTCCGTGGCTGAGTGGTTAAGTTCCCATGCTCCGCTTTGGCGGCCCAGGGTTTCACTGGTTCAGATCCGGGGCACGGACATGGCACCACTCATTAGGCCATGCTGAGACGGCATCCCACATGCCACAACTAGAAGGACCCACAACTAAAAAATGCACAACTATGTACTGGAGGGCTTTGGGGAGAAAAAGGAAAAATTAAAAATCTTTAAAAATAAATAAAGTAAATAAATACTACTCAGGATTTGTGATTTCTATAAATTCTGACAGGCAGATTAAGGCAAGCTTTGTATGTGATTTGAATGATCTCACTGCTAAACTGGTACATCCTATATAGGCCACATGAAGCAACAGTAATTATTTAAGTCACTATACATCTTAAATGCTGTATACACAATTTAAAATGATACACCTGTGGTGCCATACACATAGTAAAAATGCCAGTTATTATGAAACATAGGTAGTATTCATATTCCAATATGACCATGCATTATGTTTCATGTTTCAAACATAATATACAAGTCAAATGCTTCATTTAAAAATAAAAAGGGATAAAACGATGTTTATATAGGGATTTGCATTAAGCTGACCATGACTGGTATAATAACTGTTGCTTTGATGTGGCCAACACTGGAATGGCAATGGAGATTTTTCTCCCCATTATCCTATTATACGTGATATAAGAGGTATGGAACAGAAAGAATCTCTCATAACGCTAATCACACTCTACCCCGCATCGTTTCAAAGGGAACGCCCTCCCTGAGGAGGGTCAGACTGAGCCAGGGGGAGGGCCATCGAGCACCACCCCAACCTGCTCTGAGTTTGTCCACCTCAAGGAGGCCAGGTCAATGACAGGCCTGCCCTCCCGTCACTGTTCAGTGACTCCTGGACAATCCTGGACCCACTAGATCCCTGGAAAGTCAAAGAGGCCCCCCAAACCCCTGCAAAGTCTCGCCACCCACCACAAGTTCTACTTCATTAGGCCATACAAAAGACAAGGGTTTCGCAAGTACAAGACAGACTTCACTGGTCAAGGTGCATCTTGAGATTCCCAGATTTCTAGGTCTTCAGGGAAAAGGAGCAGCTGATGGGGTCTTGGGGGGTGGGAACAGAAAGGATTCCGGCCCCACCTCACTGAATCAAACACCTGCCCGCCACGGCCCCCTCCAGCTTAATCATGCTTTGGGTGAGCGAGTCAGAGGGAGGTGGGCGGTTCTGTTTGGTTTAGCCATTCGTTTGGTATCCTAATGACAGCGACTCCTCCCTCTACTTAATCCCTCTTCCACGGAGGCTCCACCTCCAAGCCATGCGCTTGGCCAGGCAAAAGGCTTGATTCAGAATCTTGTCACCTCACCAGTCCCTGAGGCTGTTTCCCTTCTATAAAGCAAGTAAGGAAATCATTGATGTGCGCACACAAAAATAGAAGACTTCCTGAATCAGACAGGGGTTTGGGTGCAGAGTAAGGCCAAGCTAAAAGCTCAGAGGTCACTGACCATAATTATCCCTCCCATGAGGGAGCCCTCCTTACCTGTGTGGCCAAGCAGCTTCCGAGGCAGTGACGAATGGCTGTGCTTGTCGAAACTCCAGCGGAAACACTCCTCCGCAGGCCTCCCGGCCCAAGCTTCAGCCACGGGTACCAGAAAAGCAAACAGACTGAACCAATAGAAACAAGAGAGAACTAGTTCTTCTGCTCCCCAGAAGGTTCATGACACTTCAATTATCTTCAACACAAGATGCCTCAATTGTTTTTAACCTTTATGAAGCCTCCTGGCTTCACAAAAGAAATACTAGTTGGTAGAGCTGAAGGATAGCTAGAAGCAGAGACCAGAAAAAATTTGACAGGTAGAAATGAGTGTGTAAATGGTACTATTCCCAATATGGGGGAGGTAAAGCACGGCAGCTGTTATTCGAGGAACCGCAAGTGTGGTACATTTTGGGCGTTGCCTATTTACAATTTATTTCTCAGAACAATATAGTGCATTTCCTTTAAGCAATTTCACTGCTATTTCAGCAAAGGGCAGAGGAACTCTCAGTTCCGACTTCCCCACTTGCTCTGCTGCCATATGATCAGATCACAGCAGAATGGTTCGAAAGAATCCTGCTGAAAGTCAACATGAAGAGTTCTTAACGCACCATCTTCTGGACAACTTGACTCAGTGTCTAAACAAACCGACCTCATGTTTAACAGGTCTCCCATGGGGCAAGGGGAGAGAAGGGTCCATTTTCTCTCTTTATTCCACTTTTCTCCACTTCATGCTATGAAAATCTCCTTTCAAAATTTATCAAACATATACCACAATCTCATGGCAAAAAGACGCAGCCAGTGTTCTTTTGATTATGGTATTAAGAGTCTAACACCACAGTTGTAACTTCCAGTGCCTAGAAGTACCAAATAGATTTGTTTCATAATACTATCTTGAGTTGTATTCCTTTGGCCCTGAAATACTTTGCTTTTTAAAATATCCATTCTTCTTGAAATAGAGCCCACCTTTTATAGAGACATGAGTATGAGAAATAGCTCACTTTCCTCTTAATTCTACTATCAAAAATATAACAGCACACGTTTGACCATAAATGGCAGCTGACAGTCAATCTCAACATTTGGGAGGCAACATGGAGCAGTGGAGACTGTGATGAACTGGAGAGCACAGAAGCTGTACAAAGGTGGAAGCCACCATTAATGCCAAAAGTTAGTCTTGCAGAAGTCTGGGCCAAAGTCTTTTTGGAGAAACCAGAAATCCAGATTCCTATGGACAATTTCCCAATTTTTAAATACGGACTATTAGCATAAAAAAACCCCAAACAGTCATTAGGTTGCCACTTTGCTAGCTTCCTTTAATGACTGAAGGCAGTGTGACTGGGAATAGAACTACCGTGGAAGTCAGGAAACCAAGACTCTCAGACCTAGCTCTGACGCCAACCCACTCTGTGCCTGGGCAAGACACCTAACCATCCTGGGCCTCAGTTACCTTGTCTGAAAAGTTTACAGGTCCAAATTCCTTTCAATCCTAAATCATTACACTGTAAGGTTAAATCAGTTTTCTAGATGGCCAATTCCCACAAGAATAACCAGGAACAGAATTAAAAGGGGGGAAACCCACAAAAAATAGACCATTGTGCCATAGCAGCGTCTATTACGCTGTCTAGACATGGCCTTGGTGTGGCCAAGCCACTTGGTTAACATAACCACAAGAATGTGAACACTGTTATCAGGCCAGATCAGATCTCCTCTGTGATAGCTACCCACCCACTGGGGAAAATAAAAATTGTATATCTCCAGTATATCATGACTGTGGCAGGGAGCACTCTTCTATGAAACAGAACTCTCTTGGGTCTTTCGAACCCAAACCCAGGGTTTCAAGGGAACAGTGAGTCAGAAAACAAAGCTGACCAACAGGCAGCCCTGAGCCACGACTCTTGCTTTTCGAGTTCATGCTCAGCCTACCTGCGATGAGCTCTGTAGCTGCCACATCGTGGCCTTCTGCATGAGCCAACTATCCTCGGCGCGGCTCTTGTTACACAACCCTCGGCCGTGACCCACGTGTGGACATGAGCACACGGCTCGCCCTGCACAAAAGCACACAGGATTTCAGACACGGTACCTTTTTTTTAAGGGAGCACAGGAAGGGAATGAAAAATATTAAGCTGGAAAATAATGAGGGATGGGTCAATTAAGGGCCTTTCCCTACTGTACAGGTTAAAAACAGCCACATTTCGGAGCAAATGAAAGTGTTCACCTTCTGGTGGTTATATTAACTGCGTGGCTTGGGCAAACTGAAAGCCCAAAGAAGAACAGAAAGCCAAGTGAATTGTAACCGGGCAGCTTCTCCACACAGGCCTTCCTGACAGAGAGCCTGCCCGCAGGTGAAGTGGGGAGGGGCATTCGGCACCTTCACTCTTAAGTGCTTTCGCGCATCAGTTGTGAACAACAAGCCCTTTTAATTTTGCTATTAGCAGCTGCCAGTAAGTATCTAGTATGTTTTAAAGGATGAATTACCTTCGACTCCTAAACCAGCTATGCTCTATCTCTTCAGCTCTGTCTCTTATGGCATTTTCTTCATGGTGCCGTTACTGCCCTGGCTTTAGGTACCAGTATTTATTCCAAGCCAGCTCATTCTTACCCTAAGGCCTTGGTATCATCTGTGCCCTCTGCCTGGAATGCTCTTTCCCCTGACCTTCACAAGGGTCGCTCATTCAGCTCTCAGCCTCCAGGGTGTCCCTCGGAGAGGCCCTCTCTGCCCATCCGATATAAACTATTCACCCACGCGCTCCATGTCACATGACCCTACTTTAATTCTCGGCCTGGCGCTTCGCACCACCTGATTTACTTCCTGTTTATCTCTTTCCTTATTGCCTGTCTCCCCTCACTAGAATATAAGCCCCATGGAAATAAAGATTTTGTGTCTTGTTCATGGCCTATTTCCAGCAGCTAGAACAGTGCCCCGCATACAACAAGTGCTGGATAAATACTAGTCGAGAGAATGAATGGATGGTTGGATGAATGAAGAATCCATCCAGCAAATAGCTGTGAAGTGCCTCTGGTGCACAGCGGGAACACAATGAGGAGTGAAATCCTCCTTCAAGGACTCCACAGACTACCGGGAAAGACACATTCAGACAGTGCAGTAGGGGGAGAGAAATGCTATAGAAGTGTACCAGCCTTCTACCCCAGAGGAGTATGAGGGCCATCTCTAAGGAAACTTAAGAGTTGGCCAAGAGGGCAAAGGTGAGAAGAGGGGTGGCAGGGAAGGCCCCCTGCTGAGAAACATCACCACAAAGGCACCAAGTCTGAAGGGAGAGCATGGCTTCCAAAAGTCCCAGCAGGTCTGGAACCGTTGGTCCACAGGTGAAGGAATGAAGGAGCTGGGGCCTGAAACAGAGGCAAGAGCCAGTTCTCAAGGAGCCTGGTACACCAGTCTCTGGCCACTGGTTAAATCTTCTAAGCAGTAGGAGCCCTGGAGATATTTTTAAGTAGGAAAGTGACTTGATGGTGTTATGCCTTATAAAGATAACTTTAGGGGCAGTGAAGGCAACTAATTAGAGAAAAGAACAAAGTATTCAGGAGCTTATTGTCCAGTCCAGGTGCAAAAATGTCAAGGATCCCAACCAGTAGTGGTAATGGAGAGGGAAGAGAGGAGACAGACCTGAAAAAGTATAGATCAGTGGAGCTTAGTGACAGCCAAAATGCGGGAGGTGAGAGAAAGGACAGGGTTAAAGAAAATCCCAGGTTGTGGTTTTTGTCATCAAAATGAATGGTTTTCATGCTTTAGGCCTGTGAAGCCCTAAATTCCTTCTGTTTGTGACATGGCAGAATCCAAGTCGGCTTGCTTACATGAGCCCATGGACACTTGCCCAAGTGGCTATGTATGGTCCTAGCACAGATGTTAGTTTATCTGCTTAATAAGTAAATTTGTATGGAAGTCCCTCTAATGTGTGTGCATCAAATCTACCATGTTGATGGTTTCTCTGTTCCTAAAGATCCACGTGTTATTATTTCAATGCGCAGCCATTTTTGGAGGCACACACTGATCCATCACCACAGAAGCATGACTATTGGTCTAAATATAGATGCGCCTGTCACCTTAGAGAAAGAACAGACCAGAAGTCATGATTCCACTTACTCCAAGGAAATTTTAAGGTGATAAAAGTTGAAAAACAAACCAATGTAATGTTTCTTAAGTCTGTAAAATCTGATCTAAAGATCAAATTATGATGCCCTCACCTAGGTTTCACTTCTCTTGACCTTAATTGCTAATTTAGCCCCGAGACCCCACTGAAGCAGCCCCTACTCCCATCCCAAGAGACTTCTCAGAGGCCTCAAGGGATGGCTCACAGGTGCTGGAAAGCAAGCACAGTCGGCTCTCTGGCCAGACAGCCTGCAGGGACCCCAGTTTATTCCTTTCTCCTCCTCTGGCCCCCATCTGCTGCTGCTGCCACCTGAGAGGCTATATAATGTTAAGAGCATGGGCTCTGGTGCCTACCAGCTTGGACTTGAATCCCAGCTTTGCCATTTGTGAGCTGGGTGACCAGGGGCAAGTTATCTTGCCTCTCTGTTCCTCAGTTTCTGCCCTTGTAAAATAAGAGTAATATTATCTAACCCACCTCAGGGGTGGTTGTGATGATTAAATGACTTAACACTTATAAAAGGCTTAGACTAGTCCCTAGCACACAGCATGCACTAAACATGTAAGCTATTATTCCTACTACCACTGCTCCTACTGGCACTGGGGAAGCCTCTGGTAGGTCCTGCCACAGAGTGCCAAAGCTACAGGAGTTCTGACATAAGATGAGAGACAATGCCGTCCTTTTGTAATATGATATCAAAGGGATCACAAAGCAGTACAGCTTATGTCCCGTGTTTTCTGAAATTACCAGTAAAAGAGTTCTTTACATTTTTTTACTTGCAGTCCTCTCTTCTCACACCATCCTCCAAAGGACTGAGACATGAGTCCCTGGGCACCCAGGCTAGAAGACAAATGAGTAAGACACTACACGGTCTCCCTCCTTCAAGGTGGGAGACCGTTACAAGGTCAAGTGGGTCCGGCCTGGCTCCCACTCCCTTAGGATGTGTTCTTCCCAGGAGAATCCTTCGTTTCTCACCTAAACAGACTTCTGGAGCCACCCTCTTCCCGATTCTTCCAAAGGGAGGGTTTAAATATGATCCTGTAAAAGAATGAAAGACCAGATGTATTGCGAAATTATTTGTAAGTGGAAAACAAGTAAAATCTGTAAAAACATGCTAAATTCAAGACTAAAGAATAATTCTGATATGGACTTTTTAAATCTATCTTTGATAATGAAGTATCTGTCAGTAGTCTTAACATTAGGACAGGAAGAGGAAAATGAAATTTTAAACATGATACCATTTACATTAGCATCAAAAAGCATCCAATATATAGGAATAAATCTAATAAAAGACATGTAAGACCTAGCCAGAAGATCAAGATACAATACTAAGAAAAGTTTTAAAAGACCTATATAAATGGAGAAATATTCCATATTCCCAGACACAAAGATTGAATATTATATAAAGATACTTGTTCTCCCCAAATCGATCTATAAATTTTATTCAGTTCCAGTCAAAATCTGAGCAACTTTTTGTGGAAACTGACAAGATGATTCTATTTTTTCTACAGAATGCAAAGGGCCAAGAATGGCCAAGAGAATCTTGAAGGAAAAAACAGAGCTGAAAGATGTACACTACCAGATGGCAAAACTTATTATAAAATTACAGCAATTAAGTCAGCATGGCAGTAGCACAAACTTTGTCAATTAAAGTAAAAAGATATACACATAGACTGATAGAAGAAAGAGAGTTTAGAAAAAGACCTACATATGTACAAGCCTCTAATTTATGATAATGGTGTCAACACAGGACAGAGTGGGAAAGACAGTCGTTTCAAAATGGCACTTGGTCATCTGGATATCCACATGGAAAAACAAATGAACCTTGACCCCTATCTCACACCAGTCACAACACTAAATTCGGGAAGAAGTGTAGACATAAATTGGAAAGGCAAAACAGTGAAACTTCCAGAGCATAACTTAGGAGAATATCCTCATGCCCTTGAGGACAGGAAATGACTTCTAAAGTAGGACATGAAAAGCACAAAGCATAAAGGGAATAATGATGTATTGGATTTCATTAAGAACTTCTGCTCATCAAGACACCATTAAGAGAGTGAAAGCAAAGCACCCATTGGGAGAAGAAATTTGCAGAACATATATCCAACAAAGGACTCATATCCAGAATATATAAAGAATTCCACAAATCAATAAGACAAAGGAAATACAATTTCAAAAGGTGGGAAGAGCAAAAGACTTTAAAAGGCACTTCATAAAAGAGAATATCCAAATGGCCCCCAAAAATATTTAAAAAGGGCTCAACATCATTAGTCATCAGAGAAATGCAAATTAAAGCTACACTAAGATCCTAGTGGGGTCCTGGTAATGTTCTATTTCATGGCATGGGTGGTGGTTTCACAGGAAAAAAATTCACTGAGTTGTACACTTAAGGATTTGTGCACTCCTCTCTCTATATTATACTTTAATAAAAGTGTTTCCTAAAAAAGAGAGAATTTAGAAATATATCAACCAAACGCAATGTGTGGACCCTATTTGGACCTTGCTTCATATGAGCCAACTGTTAAAAAAGAATTTGTGAGACAGTTGGGGAAATTTGAACACTTACTGCATATGTGATGATAATTAAGGCATTATTAGTTTTTTAGGTGTAATCATGGTATTGTGGCAACGTTTTCAAAAAGAGCTCTTATCTTTTAGAGCTATATTCTGAAGCATAAATACATAGGCTATAAATAAAATAATATCTCGGATTGGCTTCAAAATACTCAGAGGAGGGAGAGTAGATAAAGAGCAGAGGAGTTGATGACTGTTGCTGCTGGATGGTGGGCACGTGGGAATTGCTGTACTATACTCTACCTTTGCGTATGTTTAAAATCTTGCACAATAAAACATTTTTTAAAGTGATAGCATAGCCAAGGTTTTATGCTTCGGGACTATTTATGACTCCTCTCTTCTACCCCTCCCCAACCTAATCAAATAATATTATGTAGTGACAGTGGAAACCATGAACATTGAACCCTTAGGCTACAAGGACCTCAAGAAGTCATCTTGGCCGTTCACTCATTACCCACGCAGTCTCTGACACAGAGGAGAACCCATGCCACGTCTGCACACTGACCAGCATAGGAGACAGTGTGCCTACTCCCGGAGAAGCAGTTAAAAAAGAAACATTTACTAGGGGCCCGATATGGCAGAGCAATCATTTCCACATATTCTTTGGGGTATATGCCAGTGTGAAGTCTTTAGCAGCCTGGCCACCCTTCCTCAAAGAGCAGACCCTTCACAGAAGCTCCTGCAGCCCCCCAGAGCTGACCCTTCCTGTCTTATCCCTCGATATTAAGCTGATGCTATGCAGCCTCATCTCAGTTAGGTACCTGTGGCTGCCTTTGCCAGCTGACCTGGCTGGAGCTGCTAATGGAATCAAGTAATCAAGCAGGAATTCCTGCAGAAATCAGTCTGGCTCTTTCTTATTCCAGGATCCTAGACTAGCCTAGGCTTACACAGTTAGACCTTCATTAGATGGATACAAGTGGGCGCACAAATAAGCTGGCGAGGGCCTCTTGACTTAAGGTGTCTCCCTGGAGGCCCTCTGGGTTTGGAGCTTTCTCAGTTCACAGGGAAAGAAAACTCACCCCTTCCTTCTGGCCCTCACTCACCATTTCAAGGTGAAATCTGCTAAATTGATAAACAAATCTCCAGGCTACACCCAGCTTAGTGTGCTACCCCTTCCAGGCAAAATGCTGCATTTCAGCAAGGACTTCTTGGAAAAACGTATCTTTGATAACAAGCTTTCAGGCCCTCTCTGTGGTAACTTCTGGAGGAAGGAAAATCTTTTACTGTCCCTCATGGGCTCACTTATCTACTACTAATTAGGCTGATGAAAGATGAGCGCTTCCAAGGTGAGGGACCAAGGTTTCCTATACACAAAAAGGGCACAGTTCAGAAATTAATTTATAGGACTGACTCCATTTCTTCTTTTGACCCCTAGGAATTTAAACAACAGGGACTTTTCGGACTGATACCGGCTGTCTCTGAAGAGTAGTATGGTGCAGGGGCTGAGCACCCAGCTTTCCCACACACCAGCTATGTGACCCCTAGTTTTCTGTGCTTCGGTTTACCATCTGTAAAATGGGGGTAATAACAGAACATAACTCATGAGGTTGATGAGAAGATTAAAATTGTACAATATATCTACAGAACTTAAAACAATGCCTGCTAAGTGTTAGCTCTTAATAGTATTTTATTATTACAGAAGCTCTGCTGTGGACATGTGGCATCACAGGAAAGAAAGAATGGAAGGGGGGAACACTAGGAAACAAAATGAAAAGCACAGCATTGTTGAAACTCTGTGGCTAAGCCTTATGAACACATCTATTTATATCTATTTCCATAATATTTGTCAATAATTGGGGGATAGAGAAAAAGATGTTCTGAGGCAGCAGGAAAGTGGACATCCTTCTGTTTCAGAAATGTACATGGGAAGGCTGCTCCTGTGTGTGAAGACACAAACCCCATTAGTACTAAAGGAACCAGCAAGTCCCAAAGATTGTCAGTCCTGATTTAGCCAAGCACTGCTCCACAAGCCACAGAAAGAAGCTAAGAGCTACTGTTTTGCTCTTTTGTTGTTAATGACTGGCATTCATGCGCTCAGTCAGCCAACTACTTTTTTTTTTAATTAGGGTACAGCTTTATAATGTTTCACATTCGCCTATAAATTTATTATTATTCAGGAAACATTACAATTTTAAAATTAAAAAAAATTAACCAAGTCCAGGGACCTTTTCAACAGCTTTTTAAACTTTATGAATAATTACCTACTAGTCTTTAAAATTTTTAATTTTTAAAAGTCTAGCCGTTAGACCATTACTTCTATATGAGCTGTGTATACATATTCAGAAAACATCTTTTCTCACAATAATTAGATTTTTTTTGTGGTTAACAATCATAATTGGGTTTTACTATTGATTATTATTTATGATTATCATAATGCCAGAGGGATGAACAGCATATATGAAACTGAGAATGAGGAAGACTGCCCACAGGGCTTATTGTCTACCATGCAGGGACTCCAGGGGCTATTAATTATTTATCTACTTTTCAAAGTTAATAAATATGAATGTCTTTTTGCCCTTTATTCCCCAGATGAATTTAACCAAACAAGAGATGGGGGTGAGTTTGTGCAGAGTTAGCGGTCTGAGAACAGGATGTGCAGGTAAAGGAAAGGAGATTTTAAACAAACAAATATATTTAATGTCAATTAAATATGCACAACACTGCTTTATCTGGCATGTTTTTATTATGGTTAAATTCTCATGAATATTTTGATGGTTTTTGAGCATACTTTAAAAAACATGAGTGCTTTAAAAACATCACATATATTAATACAAAAAAAAAGCAAAATTCAAATAACCCCAGTTGACACTTAAAAAAATACCTATATATAGTTAGAAAATGCAAACACCGAAGAAAAGTATCGAATGGAAAAAAATAAGAACCACCCTCCCAGTCCTTCCACCCAAAGGTAAATCACTGTTTATGCTTTTCTATCCTACCAGAAAAAATAATGTATGCATATATAGTCATTTATTTACCAAAACGATTATTATGCACAGTTTTGTTACATGCATATTTTTACTTAATAACATATCTTGAGAATATCTCCACATCAGCGCGATTACCACATTTTTTGTGCTCATACACAATGCTTCAGTGAATATCTTTGCACACAGTTTAGCGTTACATGCATTTTTTTAATGTGACCCACTGCCAAAGTGAGTGCAGCAAGTACAAGCTACTCCAAGCAGTCAACCCCAGCTGTGTGGTGGAAAAAGAACAATCTGGTTTCCTTGGTTTATTTCAGTTTCTTCAGAAAGTTTCCTGGGACACTGTTATTTACACCAAATGGGTCTCAGGAACAGCTTGAGAGGGCTCCTGAGCAGCCTCTTCAGCTGAGAGGAAGGTGAATACGTCTACCTGTGCGTTTCTGCCTGTGGAGGCTCCTGTGACAACGCAGGAGTCCTGTCTTTGCACTGAGATCCACCTGGCGCACCACCCCTACCCCACTTACAGGAGGGTCCCGAATGCTCATGGCATGAACGGGATGTTTGTAGAAAGGGGAAAGAAGCAAGCGCTGGAAAGACATGCATGAACAGCAGGTAGAACGGGCAGACTGCTGTGCCCTTCACTCTGTTACCCAGGTACTGGAAACTCCCCACTCACGGAAGACCAGTATGAAGTACGACATTCGGAGCTGTCTGCCTGGAGGTGCACAGCTGAGGGGCAGAGCTGGGTAAAAAAGTAACTACAGAGTCCACAGCCCAGAAATATTAATAAGGATACAGCCGTCTTACATCTTTGCACTCAGGTGCCTTAAATCCTTCTGGAAATGATGCTGAATTTAAACTATATTTTAAAACCTTTCAACATAGTACTTTTCCAAATGTTTGTTATGTTTGTCATCTCCTTTGACTCACACATCCACCCCACGAGGCAGGTAGGCCTGTGTCATTATCCCCACTTAAAAGCTGAAGTGACTGCCAGGCAGCAGGTACAATGACTTGCCCCAGGTCAACCAGCTGACTAAATGTTCTGACTCGAGAAGTGTGCTCTTTCCTCAATGCTCTCGAGCCTGCTCAAGTCCAACAAGTCCAGCTTGCTAATTTTAGAACCCATAAGCAAGAAAAGCTAGGAATGAAGCCAGAGGGGTAAGTATGGATATATCCCTCCTCAGGGAGACCCAAGATCCTAAATATTACCTTTTCCTAATAGAAATTTAATAAATTGAATAATACTGATGTTGCTAAGTACCAGGTTGAGATACCAAACTTAAACTTTCACAGAAAAACAAGTCTCTACTAGTTTTATGATGACTTTTGTGAAAACTTAGTTTTATGTTTCATTATAAACACCCATGCTATCTCAGCTTATTTTAATCTCATAGCTCTTGATTTTTACAATTAAGACACTGCCTTGTCCAGCACAAGTGTCTGTCCTTTAGGTATCTAATACCTATTTCTTTTTTTTTTAAAGACTGGCACGTGAGCTAACAATTCTTGCAAATCTTTTTTTCCTTTTTTTTGCTTTTTCTCCCCAAATCCCCCCAGTACATAGTTGTATATTTTAGCTGTGGGCCCTTCTAGCTGTAGCATGTGGGATGCCGCCTCAGTGTGACCTAATGAGCGGTGCCATGTCCGCGCCCAGGATTCAAACCGGCGAAACCCTGGGCCGCCGAAGCGGAGCTCTCAAACCTAACTACTTGGCCACGGGGCCAGCCAGCCTCGTAACAGCTATTTCTTTTGAAGATTTTACTTTTTTCCTTTTTATCCCCAAACTCCCCCGGTACATAGTTGCGTATTTTTAGTTGTGGGTCCTTCCAGTTGTAACACCTATTTCTTGAGTTGCCTTTTTGTCAGTCAGGACTGTCCTAGATGAGTGTTTTTCAAACTTTTTTGAGAATGGCCTACAGAAGAAATATATTCTACTTTGTAAAACATAGATAGTAGCTATCATTTAAAGAAAATCTTCACAAAATTATAATTACCCTTCCTATGGGTGACTTACTTGGATATTTTCTATGCTTTCATATTTTTCCGTTTCATTTTTAAAAATTTAAACATTGATTTCATGACTCACAAATGGGGGGTCATGGCCCACAACCTGGAAAAGCCTGGCTTAGATGAACAGTACTCAGATCCTGCCTCAAAGCATTTATACACTAGTTGGGAGTCTCATATTTATGTAGTTCACAGACATCTTATAGTTGAAAAGTCCTTAGAGGTCAATTAGTTCAACTGTCTACTCTGTAACCGATTTTACAACATCCCTGACAGAGGGTGACATACCTGACAGCCTTTGCTCAAATATTTCTTGGACCAGAAGTTACCTCTGATTTGGAACCTAGCACAGGGCTGTTCATAGAAAGACCTGCTGAAACGGTACAAGAACAAAGTTAAAATGAATCAAATACCTAAATATAAATTCAATTTCTTTTTCCTGAAAGACAACTTGGACCTTTATTCCTAAATCCACCTCAGTCTTTTCCAGGAGGAAGGTGAACAGGGGAGGGGAAAAGAGGTCTAGAAAGTCACCTCTCTGACTTGAAGAAGGGGCTTAGCAAGTTAAAAACATTACAAGCAGCCTTCAGAATTGGAGGCCTACATAAATGATACTCACAAGGGCTAGGAGGCTGGGAGTCAGGAAAGGCTCCCCTCAGCAGGTCCCAAATGAGCCCGGTCTCAAAAGATGGACTGGAATCAGAAGGGTGGAGAGAAGGTGGGAGGGTGTGATCACCCTCAGAGAGAAATGAGCCCAGCACATTTGGGGGACAGTAATGAAGGGTTCATTAAGGGAGCTGTAAGAGATAAAGCCAAAAAAAAAGACTGAGGTCCACGTGCAGAAAGCAAGATAGACTTCAGCCTGTAGGTAATACAGTGTTACTGAAGGTTTCTAGTGTGTACAGACTGGTATTTCAGAATTATTCGTCCGCAATGGACTTGAAACCTGGCTCTAAAAGCACTTAAGGGGCCAGCCCCATGGCTGAGTGGTTAAGTTTGCGCGTTCCACTTTGGCGGCGGCCTAGGGTTTCGCCGGTTCAGATCCTGGGTGCAGACATGGCACCACCCATCTAGCCATGCTGAGGCAGCGTCCCACACAACACAGGCAGAAGGACCTGCAACTAGAATATACAACTATGTACTGGGGGGCTTTGGGGAGAAGACAAAAAAAAAAAAGATTGGCAACAGATGTTAGCTAAGGTGCCAATCTTTAAAAAAATTAATTAATTAAATTAAAAAATAAAAACACTCAAGAGTTCAGTTAACAGGTTCTCCAGCTGTACTTTAGTATGAAGAAAAATGTGCGCGCACATGGACTTCATAAATTCAGAATTCTAATAACAGCAGGCCTCGTCACATAAAAAATAGAAAAGCTGGGATACACATATTGAGTTTAGACCGCAATTGAGTCCAGTTTCTCTTTCCTTTCATCGTTTGACTTTTCTCAGTGAAGTGTAGGCCTTGTCTGTAGCTCCCACTAAGTCATTGCTTCCTTTATGAAAGCTATAGACTTTATTCAGAAGCTTGTCCTCAATACTGTTACGGGCCTGATAAATTATTATAACCTATTTGGCAAAATTAAATTTTGAATAAACAATAAACACTTTGACTAAGGTTGCCTAAAGTTAATATACGAACAGGGATTTCTGAAGGTGTTAACTATCTAGCAATTCAGGCTCTGCTGGATACAGTGACAGTGCCCTATGAACCTTAGCTGGAACTCAGACCTGTCTCAGGTGAATACAAACACCGAATGTGAGTCACCTTGCAATTACACCGCCACCTGGAAGCATATTTAAGAGATGAGAACTACAAAGCCAAACCTCTGTAAGACCCTGCCTCGGTCTTCCTCTCCCTTCTTCCAGTCTGAGGATCATTACAGCTCAGGATTCTTCACTAATTTCTCACAAGCATCATTTTTTATTGTTTTTCTACATTTAAAAAGGACTGTCTCCAAAGGCCTCAGAGTTACTTTATTGATATTGCAAATTTCAGTGATATCAGATGCATTATTTGAGTCTATATTTTTTCCATAGGGAAATTACTGCAAAGAAAGATTTTTTTTAATTTCTGAGAAAATGTTTGTACCAATCAGGTGCACATGCTACCCACTACAGACAGATAAACATTTTTAGGGGGTAATGTAGACCGTTCACCCAGGATGCCGCCCAGTTCTTTGTTGCTGCATTTCTACATGCACATAAATGGGTAAGTCACAGTGACAAGGACGCCTCACATTTCACCTAGAAATCTCAAGCCTGGCTCTCAAGTGGAGCCTGAATTCTCCTTAGGATGCACGTTTTGGAGGCAGCTGCTTGATCTACGTTACTGCTACCGAAGCTGGGCAGTGACTCGAGAGGCAACTGGAAGGGAGAAGGAGGAACTGGGCAAGTGTTAAAAAAAAGAGTGAAACCCCCTCAGCAAAGTCCCGCCCCTCCTCTCCACACCCACAGTCGTTTTGTGACTCCTCGTCCCCATCAGATATTGCTCATCTAGATTATTTCACCGTCCCAGGGTGGAGCACAGATTCTCATGTGCTCATCACCTCAAACCTCCTGGGATGGCCCGAGCCCCACAGCTGTGTGGGGCACCTGGCTATGGAAATTCGAGTTTTTCCGCACTAAAACGAGGAGGCTGCTTGAATCCTGGCTTGAGTCCCGGTCGCCACCAAGTGAGCTGACAGGGCCTACCGCCACCCTGTGCCTTGAAGTCTGGGGACAAAACCTTGCCACCTGCTCCAGCCCCCTCCTCAGCCCGGGCTGGGGAATCTGCGGTCCCTGCGCACGCCGTACATTTCTAGGTCACACCGGGGTACACACGCACACGCTCGCGCGCACACTCGCGGCCATCCTGTGCACGCCCGGCCTCGGAGGGCGGTGACAAACTTACTCCTCGCCGAGGCGGACCCGCCAGGGCGCAGGCAGAGAGGCCGGGCTGCCGGGCCCCGGGCTGCGGGGCGGCTCGGCTCGGGGTCGGGGTCGGGGTCGGGGTCGGTCCCTGCGGGCCCGCGGGCCTCTCTCCCCTCCCGGCCCGGCCGGCCCCCGGCGCACGTGCCGGGTGACAGGCCCCCTATAGGTTCCATACCTGCCACCGGAAGTGAGTGAGGAGGGCAGTATAGGCATTTCCTGTGACGCGAGCGCCTGGACTCCATTAGGCAGCAGCTGGGGGAAGAATCAACACACTAGGGAGCGGAGCGGCGCGCACCGAGGACAGAGGCGGCCGCTGCCTCCGCCGCCGCCCGCCGCCGCCGCCGCCGCCGCCCCGGCGCAGCCCCGCGGCCGGCCCCGCGCCCCCGCGCCCCGGGCCGCGCAGCGAGCTGCCTCCGGGAGGGGGGGGGGAAAGGGCCCGGATCCTCCTTCTCCCCCTCCTCCTCTCCCCTCCTCCCTCCTCTCCCCGACCCCGGCCCCCCGCCCCGGCCCCCGCGCCCCGACCCTCGCCCCGGCCCCCGCCTCCCTCCCCCGCCTCGCCCCACCGGCTTCCCACCACGGCCTCTCTCGGCGAGGAAACTCTGGCCTCCGCTTCCTCCTCCTCCGACTCGGACACCGGCGGAGCCTCCCCGCCCCCGCGGAAGAAACCCCGAGCCTCGGCGGCGGAGGGAGCAGGAGAGCCCGGGGCTTCGGCCGGCCGAGCAGGCCTCTCCCCTCCGTCCTCGTCGTCCTCGTCTTCGTCCTCCTCCTCCTCCTCCTCCGTGGTGGTAGTGGTGGGCCTCCCCCCGGCTGCTGCCCCCTCCGCCGCCGCTGCCGCCCCCCACCGAAGTAGCGGCCACAGCCTGGTCAGCGGCAGCATCATGCAGGCCAACGGGGCAGGAGGAGGAGGAGGAGGCGGCGGCGGCGGCGGCGGCGGAGGAGGGGGCGGCGGGGGCCAGGGACAGACCCAGGAACTCGCCTGCCTGGCGGCCCAGAACGGGGAGTCGTCCCCCTCGTCGTCGTCGTCCGCGGGGGACCTGGCCCACGCCAATGGGCTCCTGCCTTCCGCCCCCTCCGCCGCCAGCAACAATAGCAACAGCCTGAATGTCAATAACGGGGTCCCCGGCGGGGCCGCCGCCGCCGCCGCCACCGTCGCAGCTGCCTCCGCCACCACGGCCGCCTCCTCTTCCCTGGCCACCCCAGACCTGGGCAGCAGCCTCAAGAAGAAGAAGCGGCTCTCCCAGTCTGATGAGGATGTCATTAGGCTAATAGGACAGCACTTGAATGGCTTAGGGCTCAAGTAAGTATTTCTCCCAGGCAGCTGGTGGGGACAGACCGAGGGACGGAGGCGGCAGCGGGAGGGGGGGCTGGCAAGAGCTTGGTCGAAGGGAGAATCACTGGTGGGCACGCAGGGCCCCGGGCCCTGGAGGACGCGGCTCAGACAGGCCGCCCAGGGAGGAGGAGCCGACCTGGAGGGAGAGAAGGCAAAATCAGTCAGGCTGACAAACTGTGAGCGAGACGGGCTGGGGGGGGGGGGGGTGGGGGAGGAGGAGTAGAAACCCCAAGATTTACCCTTCCCCGCACACCTTCGGTGCTTAATTGTCTGTCAGTAAAGACAGATGCGGGAGTGGGTCTCTGTATGTGTTGGGGGAGGGGTGGATTCGAGCTGGTGGAAATAATGAACCTTGGAGGATTTGTTTTTCAAGTATATCTCAGAGGCATCTTTGTGGGACACCTCCCCACCCCCAACCATGACAGACAACTCGGGCAAACTACCAATCAGGAAAGACAATCACCTACAAGTGTTTATGGAAACTGAGGGGCTGGGATAATTTGGAAGGAGGTGGTTGAATAAATCTGATGGAAATAATGAAGTGAGATACCATGTTGATGTCATTTGGAGGCCCTTGATTGTGTACAAGAGGCCTACCACTAGCTGGTCTGAAATCCCTGTTTAATACCAAGAAGATGATTGCCTCTGAAAGAGGGACATCTGAGCTGGTGAATCATTTGTTTTCAAATACAATTTACATGGCCTTGTGTACCTAAAACAGGGTGGAAGTAGACAACGACCTTGGCTAAAAACCACCGTTTTGTATACACACAAAGAAAAACTAAGAGGGTAGAAGGTAGTATTGGTGGGAGTGCCGTGGAGCCCATTGGAGGAGGTGGATGAAGCAGAACAAGAATAAGACTAAGGGGAAAAACATGGAGCAGTCGGTTTCTTAGCTTCAAAGCGTAGATTAAAATAAAGTCTTTGGCTCGCCAATGTGTAGTTTTGGATTCACAGATTTGTTCTGGGGAGGGGAGGAAGGAGCACTTTTGAAAAATCACACAAGTATTTTGATTCTCAGATTATTGTGCTGTTTAGCTGAAAAATAAATGGAGCTGAATAAGAAAGCACTGAAACAAGAGTGTGAGACTGAGAGAGGAAGATTCTTAGATCTCAAAATATCTGACGGGAGAAACCACATTTGATGAATGTTTGAAGCTCTCAAAGAGAAATATAGGAAGATTTCACTTTGTTCCCTGAGGAAAAGGATTAGTATGAAAACAGATTTTGTAAATGCTAACAGAACATATTACTGAGACAAGAAGCAAGCTGACAGCAGCAGGAGGAGATAACTCGTGACTGTTTGGAACCTACAGCATAGTAAATTTGCTATTTTTAGTCTAGAGAGAAAGGGAGTGATTTTTGATGCTGGATTTGTTTTAATTTTAAAGATTGACCTAGTAGAATTTCTATGCAAACGTAATATCTGGATGTGAGGCTCTTACCTAACAGGTCATCTCTATCACCTTGTATGGAGCTAACAATTTTTATCTTTTGAAATGTGATTACGTGGTTAGTATGTAGATCCTGGTTTTTTCATTTCTTTAACCAGTTGGTTACAACACGTTTTTAGAAATTCTGTGCTTCGTTCAACTTCTGAGGCATTAAATGGCAAAAGTAGGAAGAACTTATTTTGATTCTGGTTTCAAGAAGGTTTTTAAACTTGACCTGATAGAAATGTCAGTGGCAGTTGAAAAATCAAGCTTGTTTAGCCAAGCACATTAAAGCTCTTTATTTCTTTTTTCTTCATCAGGAGGTTAGCTTAAAAACTTTGGCAACTGTTTTCCTAGACATTAGTTGATTTGGAAGAGTGAGCCCTAAAGCTGGTCAGGTCTTTCACACTGTATCTCTCCTGCAGCCAGACTGTTGACCTCCTCATGCAAGAGTCAGGATGTCGCTTAGAACATCCTTCTGCTACCAAATTCCGAAATCATGTCCTGGAAGGAGACTGGGATAAGGTAAAGTAGGGCATATAGAGCTGTGTGACTGCTGCTAAAATTAGATATTTGATGTGCATTTTGTGACATCTCTGTTTTTTTTTTATACCAATTTTTGCAGGCAGAAAATGACCTGAATGAACTAAAGCCTTTAGTGCATTCTCCTCATGCTATTGTGGTAAGAGGCGCACTTGAAATCTCTCAAACGTTGTTGGGAATAATTGTGGTAAATACACTTTTGTTCTTAGTTTCACATTTATGCTTATTTTAGTAGGTTATTGATAACTCTTGGTTTCTGCCTCTTGTAGAAGATAAAGGCCTAAAAGTTAAATTTTATGTAATTAAATTTGTAAACTAGGATGAGTGTTATGATGTTTTAAAGTTTGAGTTTTATATTTTTAAAGTCACATTTAGTCAATGTGTCATTTGAACCTTTGTAAATTAATAAATTATGAATTAATTTTATAAAATTAACTATAAATTTATAAACTAATCTACAAAATTATATTGAAAGATCTTCATGCTTTCAGTGCTGTTAATAGGAATTTGTCATTTACAGAGTCAAGGGTAAATTAAACTTTTATATTATTTAAAATACTGAATGTGCTGGTAAAGAATGTGTTTGGGTGTGTGGATATCCAGATAGCCTTAAGTAACGGCTACATTCGTTATCCTTTTATTAATCTTTGGGAATTATAGTTAATTTGGACCAAGTCCGTTGGTGTGCTCACCATTTTCCATTCTTGCATTCCGGTTGTGTGAATTGACAGTGTCAAAGTTTGTCTCATAGGCCTCACTCTGGTGAAGGGTTTGTGTGCAGATTTGGCCATTGGGCTCTGCTTACTTGCCTTATTTCCCCAACAAGATCAATTTCGTTTACCCGGTTAGCCTCCTGCATAAATCTTAATGAATCTTTTATACTGATAGGCTTGAATTCTTCAGTAGGTGTTGGTGAGGGAGAGGAGGGGATAAGTTTTTTTCCAAGTGATTGGAAACCGTGAAGAATCAGCTGCTGGCCGCTGGCTTGTTAACTTCGAGCTGATTCATTTGTTGTCAAAGGCAGTTTCCTGTCTGCGGGGGGAGGGAGAGAAGGCGAATAGGAAGTGAAGTAGGGAAACCGGCTGTTTGTTAAATATTAGTAAATGTCTGTTCCATTTCGATTTTTGTAAATTGGGTCAAACATTAATCTTTTTGCCTTTGTCTGTAAACCGAATAGAGCCTCCTTTTTTTTTTTGTTTTTTGAGTTTTTTTGAAACCTTAATTACAAAAGTTTTCAAATTCTTAATGTAATTTTATGCAATAATATAATCCTAGAAAATGGACTTCAGGTGAATTAAAGGTGCAAACAAGTATAAACAAATATGAGTTCATTTAAATTGATGATCTGTTATATTTTTTCAGTAGATAGGTAAAATACTAAAATTTTTAACTTACTGTTGACTCAGATGATTGATAATAAATTAACTCATAATAATCAGTGCCATGGTAAGTTTTACTGATGAAAGCACAGACGTTAAAATAAATAAACATCTGTATTCAAAAGGATTCCAAATTTTCCAGTAACTAAATTTTCCCCAGTCAGTATGTTTGGGGTTTAAAAAAAAATCTTAAGTTTGTTTTAACTGGACAGTTTTTCATAAATTGCTAGCCATGACAGAATGGAAGGTGACCCTAAAATAAAGACAATTAAATGGCCAAAATAAGAATTGGGATTCTTTTCCTGTTGGACAAGCTGGCGCTGCTTGTATGGTGACCATAGAGAACTTGTCCATGGACTGTTTTAAAATAAGTCTGTGATTTCTTGAGGATTGTTTTCCTTTTTTAAGCTTCACCCAAATTATATCTGTAATTTAGTAGTAAAAATTTTAATAGGTTCACTTTCTATTTGTTTATTTGTTTATAGTAATTTGAGACTTCTGAATTGGATTTAGATTATTACTATCTCATTAGAAACCTTGGTTAGAAGCAACATGTAAACTGAAGAAAGGTAATTGTAGATAAAAAGGAATCCTTTCTTTTTACTGCTGTTCTGTCTAGAACATTCTAGGATCTAATAAAAAATGGAGATTAAGTCTCTGGCTGAGCCTCACTCCATCCAACTGTTTAGGTATTGATACAAAGAAAGAGATTCTAACTTCGTCGCGCTTTAAGCATTGATGAATCTATTGCTTTTAAAGATTCGTTTCAACATTTTTTCTCCTTTCTAATTGTGTTTAGATTTATTCCTCTCCCTCACTCCATCTTTAGAAGATAATCCAATGTAAGCGTAAATTTGTAATAATACCTTAGAAACTATTTGGGGGTTTTTTTATGTAATTATTTTAATTGTATGCCCAGACACATTTGATGACTTAGTCTAGAATCAAATTGTCTTTTACTTTTTAAATCTGAATGTTGTTATTGACCCAATCCATTCTCTTCACTCCCTTCCCATATTTTTTAATTGTTTCCAGTCAAATGATACTAGGAATAGCAGAATTTGCTCTGGATTTTCTGGAAGCTGAGCTCATGAATCAACATTTTTTAGTTTGGGTTCAAATATGCTTAGCCATGTCTGGGGAATTTAGGTGGGTATTTGAGATCAATAACAGAAAACTTTTTTTTGTCTACAAATGTTTGATTCTTTATTTTTTAATATGATAGAAATGTGCTTAACAAAAGTGTTCAAATATTAACTTGATGTACAAAAATTAACTAGTATGTTTTAAAGTCAAAGAGGGAGGACTTTTGAGAGCCATGGTATAAATATAATTCATTTCCGTTTCCTCTGAGTCATGATTTAATTGATATAACTTGGTTATAACCTTGTTCCAGAGTTAGTCAGACCCATCTCTAAGTTAGCTAGGAGGCTGCCCTCGATAACCAGACTTCTTGTGTTCACAACCTATGACTTTTTCTTCCATATTGAATTCTATATAATTATATGGGAGGAAAGGATGAAATAATCCAAATATTGGGTAGGATGGGGGCAACAGCAGTATTTACCATGTGAAACTGTCTTTCAAGCTGTCCTAGTCACTTATCAATTTCAAGTTTTTATTAGATAGTGAAAGAGAAAAAGAAACAGTGCTGAGCCCAAAGATGCTGCAAAATTATCAGAGACCAGAAATAACCTTGCAGAGGTCTAATTAGGAGTTGGAGAAAGATAAAAAGAAGAGTTTATTTTCTCTTTTTTTCTTTCTACTTCATTTAAGAAGCTCATGATCTTTTAAAAAACCGTTAGTATAGCCTGTCCCCACCTCAGCAAATTTCAGTTTTGTCTGATTTTTTAATCTTTTTCAGTAAATAATTAACATCGTTTGTGAAAGATGTTTATTTTCTTGAAAGTGTATTTACATTTTTGTGCTTTAAATTTTGGGAAGTAAAATACGGTTTTATCTCCATCCTTATCATATGTGTCAGATACTTGAACTGATTTTTAGGAGAATAAACATTCTCTCACCCAGATCTCTAGCTGTGCCTGGCCAGGAGCATGTACATGACCAGGATTTGGTGTCTGAGAATATTCTTTGTCTTAATCTGGATAAAATGACTCATAGAAAAATGTTCTTGCACTGCTTTTACAGCAGTCCCTGTATATACAGAAGCATGTATTTATATTGGCTTCTCTCAAAGTGTTACTCTGCCTTCCTCTTCTCTCCTGCCCTGCCTCTGCCCCATAGAAAAAGAGTAACAAGAGTTCTAGCAGGATCTTGGTGGGAAAATAAGGGGGAAATAGCACTTGGGACACTGTCCCTACACACATTGGAATGGCGGAGGGAGTGTGCATAGGACCTAATGATTGATTACCCCCCCCAATAAATAAATAAATAAATAAATGAAAAACTTGCCCTGAATTTAAAAAAAAAAAAATTTCCCCAAATTCCCAAGTGCTAAAAAAATTGAGTGAAGAAATTAAATACACATACTGGCTCATTCTGTGTGGCATTTAAGTGAAAAACTCTTCAACTAAATGTGATTAAGTTTGAATCAAAAACACTATCCGAAATAAAACTTTTAACAGTATATTGATAAATGGAAATCTGTGGACTCTTCATTTCATAAAGAATTGAAGTTTTTTCCTGCAAGATAAAATGGTGAGAATATCCAGAATGACTTATATCAAATCCTTTGGTTTTTAGATTGTTTTGTTTTATTTAGCCTTGTTTCGGTTTTTGTCACCTGATGGATGTCAAAGCATTTTTTTAATTTGACATATAAAGGTTAACTTTAGGTTACATGTACAGCAACGTACTTTTCAGAGCATCTTGCTAACTAATCTATTTCTGAAACATTCCTTAGTCAATCTAACTTTATGTGTAAAATTTGCTAAGTGTAATTTTTCTGGAGTTATAGGAACTTATCCCCTAGTTAGAAATTTTTTCTGGTGTTCTTTAGCTATAGATTTAAGATTATTACCAAACATAAGCACTGTATCTTATAAAAGATATATTTAAATGTATGCCTAACTTATATGAGAGGGTTTGTTTTTGTTTTCTTCCGCTAGAAACCATTTTCACAAGCTTCTCTGTTATGCCTTTCTTCTAAATATTCCCTAATAGAAAATGTTGTGGAGCAGTTCCTTATACTCTTTGAATTCTGTGAATAAATGATCATTTCTCTACACTATTTTTTTTTCTCCTCAAATCCCCCAAGTACCAGTTGTATATTTTAGTTGTGGGTCCTTCTAGTTGTGGCATGTGGGACGCCGTGTCAACATGGCCTAATGAGTGGTCCATGTCCCCGCCCGGGATCCGAACCGGCAAAAGCTGGGGCCACTGAAGCGGAGTGCGCAGACTTAACCACTCGGCCACGGCCCCACTCTCTAAACTGCTTTTTGACTGCAGTATATTTTTAATGTTTTTATAAAGTAAGCATCTTACTGAAGAAGAAGGCCGTCATTTGGGTTTTTCTTTTAAGTGGATTTGAGATTTTTACCACTATATTCCTTGGCGTTTCTAAATATAACTAACATTTCTTATATACTAACTTTTCTACCTACATCAGTTGGCTTGCTCAAGCATCACGAGTAGCAGATATGATGAAAGAGTCCCTCCAAGCAGTGGTCCTTAATTAGGTTTAAGGTTTAAAAGAAATTCCAAATTTGATAGTCATAAATCTCTCTTTCCTCTAGCAAAAAGCTGCTCAGATTGTGATGATCACTTTCAAGTTAAAAGTAAAATAGCGTAAAGGAACATCAAAAAAGTGTTAAAGCCAAAGACATTTCAGAAAAAAACTAAATGTGAAAGTGCTTCACAATAAGCTGGAAATGGCTTGTCCCTTTGGGGGGAAGACCTGGTAATAATTGTCTCTGCCTCATTAGTCAAGTGCATCAGTGATCAGATTGTTACCAATACGCAAATACAAATACTGAATCTTTTTAAAGACCTTTGAGTTCAACCTTCTCTTAGAGGCATCCCTTATTGCCTCCCAGAGTGCGTGAGTCCATCAAGATTATGCTTGTCCACTTCAGTCATAGGAAACTCAGTGCTTTGCACACTAACCTCCACAGCCACGTGTCGCTTAACGATGGGGATATGGTCTGAGAAATGCATCGTTAAGCGATTTTTTTTGTTGTGCCAGCATCCTAGAGTGTGCTTGCACAAACCTAGATGGTATAGCCTGCCACACACCTAGGCTGTATGCTGCTAATGTAATGGGACCACCGTCGGATGTGTGGTTCATCATTGACCGAAATGTTGTTATGTAGCGCATGACTGTAGTCCTTTTGCTGGATAGCTCTTCTTACTTTTGATAAGCCAAAATCTGACACTTTGCAGCTTCTACCTTGTGACTCTAGCTCTGCTTTCTGGTCTACTTAGTCCTTTCACGTTGTGGCTTTTAAATAATTCCTTCATTAACTGGTTTTTCTACAATTTTTTGAAAACTTGTTGCATCAACCCCGCCCAATGCCTTCTTATAAAAGCCAGACTTTTTAAAAAGCAAATTTAGAATACTTGGAATTGTTCTAAATTTTCATACAAGAAGTAAAATTCTAGGTGAATGTTTTGAGGGCAGAATTCATTTTTTCCTGTGTTGATGTCTTAGTTGCTATTGATCTTATCTAATTTGAGACTGTTCATTCAAAGCAGAGTTTTATTAAGCTGTGGAATTGAGCAAAGTCACATTTAATCTACTGTGGCTCTGTTAAACCAAAATATTTTGAGTCATCTTAAAGCTTTATAAAAAAGTTATTTTCAAAGGGCATAGTAGAATGGTTTCTACTGTTCTGTTTAGGCACAAACATTTTCTGAAACTTCCGTCAACTTTTTTCCCTTGACTGCTGCTTTCTGTCATGTCAGAGGATGAAGTTTTTGCTGCTGCAGCAGAAGTACCTGGAATACCTGGAGGACGGCAAGGTCCTGGAGGCACTTCAAGTTCTACGCTGTGAATTGACGCCACTGAAATACAATACAGAGCGCATTCATGTGCTTAGTGGGTAAGAAAGCTTAGTTCTTAGTCTCCAGCTTGACGGAGGGGGTATTACTTTTATTAAGGTGACTGTTCCAAAGTTACGTTTCTGTAACATTTTCCCAAGATCTGAATATTGCTAAATTCTTAGATAATATTTGTCTGGATAAACTCACTTATATGTGTCCAAACTATTTGTCATCCTAGGGAGCTTTCCATATTAGAACAGAGAGATATTTAAGTGGATGAAAGGGAGAAGAAATATGTATTGCTTCTATAAAAACAATAGGCCATGTAGTTTCCAGTATTGATGCATGCAAACATTTTTGCCGGGTCTTTGCTAAGCATTTCGTATATAGAATCTCACTTTAATCATTTTAGTTTAATTTCCTGTCAATCCTTTAAAAGTTAGAGTGCCCGAAGGCTTGGTTCAGGACTTCCCTTCTCGTCTCTGTCTGTGTGCTCTTCCTCAGTAATCTCATTCTGTACCGTGCCTTCACACACTGTCCTTATGCCAGTGGCTCGTATATTTGCCCTCTCAGCTGAACTCCTGATATATATATGTAAGAGCCTACTTGACAGTCTCCATTGGGATGTCTAAAATGCTTGATTCCATTTGTCACTCTACCTACTCTACCCCCAGAGACCTGTGCCTCTACTTTTCCTCATCTCAGTAAATGGTAAGACCCTTTACCCACTTGTTCAAACAAAGAACTTAAGCCTCATCCTTGCTTTTCTTTAAATCTTTTAACTTCGACATGTATTGACCTAATGCCAAAACAGCCCAAATTTCTGCATTTCTCTCCATCTCCTCTCCATCTTTCTCTCCTGGTTAGACCACGCATGTCTCTCCTAGGATATTATAGTGTCTTCCCTTAACAATGTGTATTTCACACAGCAGCCAGATAAATACAGTAATAAATCCCTACAGCAAGTCATCTCTCTCCCTTTCTTAAAACTTTCCACTGGCTTTCCAACACACTTAAAGTCCAAAATTTCCGCTCTGCGAAGTCCCTGATGCTTTCCTGCCATCTTTTCCCTTATTCATTACTCTCTAGCAACACTAATGTTCTTTTTGTTCCTTAACTTGCCAAGCCTTAAGGCGTTTGCACTGCCTGTTCCCTTATCTTGAATGCTCTTCCCCTGATCTGGTTGCTCAGCCCAGCCCAAATGTCCTTTCCTGAGACCACCTGCCAGGTGTTCTCTGTCATATCACTCTGTTTTTAAATTTTTTTCTTTATAGCATTTTTCACTGTATGATATGTCCAGCATCTAGAACAACACCTGGCACATAATGAGTTTTCAGATACAAGGTGACGGACAAAAGGATGGGCCCAAAGAGGTGTAGGCTGCATTGTATGGTTTTTGCAGATAAGGAAACTGAGCCTCAGAGAAGTGAAGTAACCAGCCCAAGATAAGCTAATAAATCAGAGAGCCAAGAGTTAAAGGCTCATTTGCCAGATTCCAAAGTGATTGGTCCCTACCTACCACTACAGCTTGAAATAGTAAATTCTGCTGGATGAGTTAATATTGTAGCTGACAAGTTACCTTGTTCTGGTTACCTCTTCCATAAGGTATCTCATTTCTGTATCACCTAAATACCATTCACATGATGAATTTTTTCTTGCTCTAGTAACAACGTATAATTTACTCACATTAGTTTTTATTCCAAAATGAACTTCATCAAGTTTATCCTTTGAATTTTGCACATAAGGGAATAGCCCAGAGATGACAAGATGTGGAATTGGAGTCAGAACCCAGGCTTTCTTCCTCTCAGTCCACTGTCCTTTCACTTAGACTATTTGAGTTCCCATAGACAGGTGTCCTTTGAAACCTTAAGGTATAATGTGTATTTTCACAAGGGCACAGAAGCAATCATAGATCACTTTGGCAAAATTTAAAAAGTAAACAGTTTTTCCATAAAATTATTGATAATGAATTTTACTCCCAAAAAGTTACTTTAGAAACTAAGTTTTCGCAATATTCAGCTTCTTATGGTGTGTTCTGATCTTATAGGGTGTTTTAATCTAATTGCTCATACTGTTAAAAACCAGTAAGTTGTTCTCATCAGCTAAGATATTGTTTATATAATAAATAGCAAGAGAGCAAGTAGTTCTGCCGTTGGGTAAAAGGCTGTTAAATTATTTCGATGCTTAATGCGATATGCTTTATGCAATTAAGAAAAGGAGGAGGTGATAACTCATGTTAACTGGGAGGTTTCTGGTACTTAACACTATCCTTTATTAAAGCTCTACCTGTACACGAGGTAGTGGACCAAGTACTTTATATACTCTTACCTTATTTAATCCTCACTACCCTATTTAATACCGTTTTTACAAGTGAAAAGAATAGATTTGTTTTAAAACAGAATGCCAGATAAAATAGCACAAGAGTTACTTGCCAGGTCTAATCTCCATGTTTGAATAATGCCTTCACTTCTTTTACTTTTAAAGCCCGTTCTTCTGAGAAGAGCCAGAAGCAGGTCAGGGTCACACTTCCAGCAGGGGGCCCTCATGTATTCTCCAGAATCCATGAACTTTAGCGTTTATGCCTCCTTCGGCACATATAGTGAGTAATAAAACAGTTCCCAAATTTTCTGCTTTGGGATCTCAGTACCTTTCACAGGATGACACAAGGATGATTATCCAGTTATACCATTTCTTGAGTGACATTTATGATAAACTCTTGAAACTATGTTGTTTTTCTTTAGTGTAATATCTTTGAAGGTTTTTTCAGTTTTCTTTTGTTTTGCTATTGAGAAGCAGTGAAGTTCGCGTGGTGTTTAAGAGCAAGTTCTGCAGCTAGACTGCCTGGGTTCATATTACTACTTTGCCTCTTAACCTAACCCTGAGCCAGTGTCTTAAGCTTTCTGTGCCTTGCTTTCCTCATTTATAAAAATAGAATAATAGTGCTTACTTCATACAGGAGTGTTATGAACATTATGTGAAGTAATATATGTGTTGAGTGCCTAGATCAGAGCCTGGCACATGAGAAGAGCTACATATATACATGATGATAAATAACGATAAATACAAGAATATATTCTATTTATAGATAATTAGCTGTTACTGTTATATTACATTTTAGCAATCATATCCAAGTGCCAGGTTCTGTTAATGAAGTGGGTCTTCTGTAGAAATTTCTTCTTGATATGTGTTTCTTAGTAAGACCTAGGTATTCAAAGTATAATCAGTATTTTTCAATTATGTTTAATCCAAAAGAAAGGGTTTGAGATTGGGTGCTCTCTCTGTCGCATTTTAGGTATCTGATGTGCAGCCATGCAGAAGACCTCCGTGCGAAAGCGGAGTGGGAAGGCAAGGGGGCCGCCTCCCGGTCCAAGCTGTTGGACAAACTGCAGAGTAAGAGGCTTAATTTTTGGTGTTTCTGTGTTTTTCTTAGACTAGAAATAGATGTTATGGATCAATTAGGGAGACCTGTGTCTAGACATGCTCTTACGGAGTGGTTACATAGGGGAAGCGAGCGGAGGGATCCATTCAGAGGCCCTTTAAGCCCAAGGTGTTCCAACTCTGCTATGGAATCTAAGAAGCTGACCCCAGGAGTCAGTGCGAGGATGCTGGTCCCAGAGCAATTCTCCTTTCACTTGTTTTTGTATTGATGTTCCCCTTAAGATTTTGTTTGGGGGAGAAGTGTGGTTAGAGAAAAAACATGTAAACCACAGCTTTGAGCCACAAGCGTTTTAAATATTTTGTTGATTTCAGTAGTAAGGCCCAAATTTCTTTAGGTAAATTGTTTTACTCTCCCCCCAAATATGTTACATAACTTCCCGATTAGAGTAAGGGTTTTATTTTTGCCTTGTCTTTATATAAAAGGTATTTTCTCTTTCTGGTTAAATCATAGTATTTTCTGTTGCATGTTGAGGTGGGAGTGGAGATCCTAAGAATCAGAAAACCATGTGCTGGGGGAGGTAGGAGGCATTGAAGGATTGAAATAGATCAGCATCCCTGTCAGAACACCAGTGGGTCCCTGCATTTTCACCGTGTGCTTGGCATTAGAAGCGGTTCCATGGGACCTGGAACTTGGCTTGCTCCAGCATTTGGCTGCTCTTTGTGACGTGTAGATTTTCTTATACTTCTAGTGATGCTTACTCTCCCTCTGGCACACAGTCCTCTTTAGATTTTCTTCTCATTATCACCACCTTTTTACTTTTTGTCGGGGTTTTTTGTTTGCTTTTGTTTTTGTCTTTAGAAAATTGGCATACAAATTAAAGCACCCCATCCAAGTATATTTCATTCTAGGGGCAACCTAGCCGTAGCTGTGGACACGTACTCATAAAGCTCACATGTGTATCGCATCGCCCAGGAGTGCTGCTTAAGGGACACAATGTTATTAGGCTAGGCAAGTGCAGCAGACGACTAGCACATGTCTTCAATAAAAGTTTATACTGCTTTGTGTTTTTTTTTAATTTTAATTTTTATTTCTCTTTTTAAAAATATCTTCCATTAAAGCTTATTTACCACCGTCAGTGATGCTGCCCCCACGGCGTTTACAGACTCTCCTGCGGCAGGCGGTGGAGCTCCAAAGGGATCGGTGCCTATATCATAATACCAAACTTGATAATAACCTAGACTCCGTGTCTCTGCTTATAGATCACGCGTGTAGTAGGTAAGAGGAAAACGTCTTACATTCTGAAGGAGGCTGACACTTTACAGACTCCATTATGACCTGTATTAAAGTGTTTCCTTTTTTAGAGTTTTATCCTGTAGCTATAAAACTATTCATGTCTGATTTATCACATGTTCACAAGCAGAGCTAGAACAGTTGAAGTTGAAAATGAGAGGGACTTGTGTATGTAAATCACCCCTTGAGATCTGGAGCTGGATGGCCTCCTTTTCCTTTCCTTGTCTATGGGTTTGGTTGGTCATTTTCTGTATCTGGCCGTTTTTTTAAGGACTTGTAACTGATGTTGTGTGGGAATGCCAGTGATGCAAGTGTTTGCTGTCCTGGATGCCAGATATCAGTGACTCTTTTTCTGGACCTTGTGTCTATTTCAACTATGGCCCAAATTATTTTCTGCCCATAAAGATCATGGAAATAGTTTTTTCATAATGAAACTTCTGGCTTTTAGTAGAAGATGGCCTCTAAACTAAAAATGGTTGGAGTAACAGGTATGAACTTTCTGACTTGGGTTTTATTATACCTACCCATGTACGTAATTTAAGTTGTAGGAATTCAGGTTTCACTTTTGACGTTAAGAGTATTTTGAGTAAAAGTGTCCCTACTGTTTTAATAATCTCCAAAGTTACAGCAGAGCATTAATTTTTAAGATACTAAAAAACAAATTGTGAAATCTCTCAAACTCTGGGAAGGAACTGATTGGGTCTGGTGAACAGACACGAGCAGCTGCAGGGCGTGTGCTCAGTGTCTTTTGCCAAAGATCATCAAGAACCAAAAGGAGCATGAGAGGAAGGACAAAAGTACGCAAGTGCGAGGGCTTCGGGCAAACGAGGGGCTTCTGAATAATCATAGAAATTATAATATGTACTTTGATTTAAGGTACCTTTTTGGGTGTGCATAAACTACTTTATATATAGTTGAGTTCTTACCTCACCTTCCCCATTTGCAATAAAAAATATTAATTGTTTGAGCTATTGGCCTCAAATTAGTAAAACGTTATTTATCTTAAAGATTTGGATGGTTACTTGGTGCGTGTCTTAAAAGTTCTAGAAGAAAGTGATTGGAGATCCTTTTCCTTTATCCCTTTTTACTCTTTAAAATGGTTCTTTGACTTGCTTTTGAGAATTTTGAAGCCTTTTCATTTAAGTTGAATAGAAGTAGGAGAAGATAATAGAGTAAAAGGCTGTATGGTTTCACTTTTCATAGCTCCTTTAGGGAGTTTGAAACCACTGTTAAAATTAAGACATTTGTGAACGCAAATCATTTTTTGGTTCATGAGTTTATTGTTGGTGGAACACATTGCAAGGTGTTTATGGTAGACGTGATGGTTCAGGAGGTGTTAGTAGGTCAAGAGCTTGCCTTCCTGTTTGTAAACTGAAATCTGTCAGAACTGACCTATGTTTTTCCTAAGCTCTTTAACTTCTTTACTATACCTATGACAGTAAATGATGGAAAATATTTAATCTAACTTTTTCCACCTCTCAGATCAGGAACAGCTCCTGTAAACCTGCATAGAAAGCTGTCTGAAGTTTTACGTAGGAATGAAAGAGTTCTTGTTCTTCAGGAGTGACCATTGATTGAAAGGTCTTCTCTATAATCTTTTAGAGACAAAGCAAAACTTGGACTCTAAGCTCCTGCTCGTTACCACTCTCCCGCCCCCCGCCCCCCCGCCTCCACTTTAGAGCCAACTTCTTAAAATAGTTGCCTACTATATATTCGCAGAAACTGCATCCTTACTTTTCCTTCAGTCTTCAGATTTCTGTAGAATTAGGGCTTGTGCAGGCAATGCAACACCAGAACTGTTGCTGATGTTGGTGAGGAACAACGTCTTTGTTGAATCCAGTCGCTACTTTCCAGCTTGTGTCTTGACTTTTCTATAGCATTTGATGACTTCGCCTTGAAACTTGTCCTTTGACTTCAAAAACGGTCTAAGCTCTGGCTTTTATTCCTGGCTTTCCTCCGGCTGCTCCTCTTTACCTGTCCCTTTAATAAGCATGTCTTCCGGAATTATTTCTTTTCTCACCCTACTCTCATCCTTTAGGTTAGACCTCCCTGGTTCTAATGCCTCCCAGGTCTGGGCGAGAGCTACAGAATTTGTCTGCAAAGCCTCAGACCTTAACGCCACGACGTGGGTGCTGCTCAAGTACTTCTAATGCAGCACGCCACAACGAGATCTTCCTCTCCTCTCGCCTCTCCTGCCAAGTCTGCTTTTCCTCCTGAATCCCCCGTGTCCGTGACAGGCTGCCATCTACCCAGCTTCTCCAGGCCAGAAAACCAGGGGTCAGCCTGGGCTTGTCACTCTAGAGATAGGTTTTAAAGACACTAAGGAGGGAGATGTCAGGTGTTAAGCCAGTGTCTACAGTCTTGAGTGAGTTGTGTCCTTTACTCCTGAACCGGGAAAATAGAACCTTCTTGATTTAATTCCTAATATTCCTCACTCATCTAAAGGTCTTCAAAAGAAAAGTTGATATTTTTTATCTGCTTTATTCCCTTTTAGAAACTAGATTTTAGCATTGAAGCTAGAAAACTACATCTTCAGACGTATTGAAATCTAAATACCTTTTCTCTCTTCTCTCTGGAGAACAGAAAATTCATTATGAATTGGTGAACTATAACTCTTTTAAAAAGTCCTGATCAGTGCTGAAGAGTGTTCCTTAGGTTGTGTATTATTTATATTTTTTCACAGTTAGTGTGTACATATTTTTGGTTAATTTTGAGCAGAAAAGAACAGGAATTTTTTTCTTTTTTTTTATGATTTTGTGCAGTTTTTTCACCAGCAACCACTAGAAAGCTGTTTTCACAGGTAGCTTTATAAGTATCAATTTTTTTAGGAAAGGACTCTTGTAAGTTATTTATAGAAACTTAAAATGTTGATTCAGTTTGATTAAAATGCTACATTTTATTCAGTTTTGTTTGCAAAGGTACTGATATTTTTAACAGCATCTTAAATTTAAAATTTCTTTGACAACTAAGACGTGGAAACTCACTTGTATACGTCTAAAATTAGGCTTTTAATAAACTGGGGACTGTTAATTAGTCATCTTAAAAGATTACTTAAGTAATGATAAAGTAATGACAATTTAGAGGCCACATTAGGGACATTCAGGTATGAATGCGTGTCGGTAGACTGGATGATTTGTGCCCTGCAGCTCTGATAATGAATTATTCCCTCCTGAAGGACGTTTGCTACGCTGGTTTCAGATGTATCATTTCATTCATGATAAAAGTTAGCCATTTGAATTACTGTGTACTTTATGCCTAGATGTGAAGTCTTTCTCACTGAGTGAATGACATCACTATTGATTACTACCCATAGGAGGGGAAAAAGAGCCATTTTTTATTTTGAAAGTACTTATTTGGCTGGAGTTTTATCCAACAGTGTCTCGAAACATATGATTTAAAAAATTATATTTGGAAAGAAAATTGGCCTTGGAGTCAGCCACAGTGTAAATCCTAGTCTGGTTCTTTATCAGTTTATGATATCTGATGAGTTATTTGCCCTCTTTGAGCCTCATGAAAGTGGGATATTACTTGCCTTGAGAATTAGCAATACTGTGTATACAGCAGGCAGCACATTGCTTGGCCTCCCGGAAGTACTTGAGAGATGTCAACTGGTATTGATTCTGGTTCAGTTCAGGTATAGAATAAAAGTTTAATATTTAAAGGTAATTTATAACTAGACAGCCTGAAAGTTGAAAGCAACCTCCAAATAACCAGCTGCTGAGGTAGAGTGCCGGGTGTGCCAGCTAAAATAATGAATGTGAATTGATTTCTAAATATCTGTTACCTGTCAGGCTGGTGAACTGACAAAATACATTATTTTGGGATAAAACTAGAAGACGACCATTTTTTCAAGACAGACTTAAAAGTTTATCCATTAAGGTTTAAATAACTTTTTTGTAATAATATAGAGAATGTATAATATGTTGTACTGTCCAAACAGTAGCCACTAATTACACGTGACCATTTAAGTTTAAATGTGAAGTACTTCAAGTTAAAATTAAATTAAGAGATCAAGTTCCTCAGGTGTACTAGCCGCATTTCAGATGCTCAGTAGCCACGTGTGGCTGGGACTGCCAGACTGTCACAGGTAGGTGACATTTCTGTTAGCACAGAAAGCTCTATTGGATGGCGCTGAAGTAGAAACTGGGAAAGGATAGAATGGTTTTTAAAAGTGAGTGTTTAATGAGAATAGTCATTCTTGTGATAACTTTTTCCTCTTTTAATTTGGTAAAGTTAATCATACAATTCTTTGCCCTTAATGTATAATAATAACTGCCACTTACGAAGTTCTAGCTAAATGTCAGCCTCAATCTAAATCCCTTACATTCGTTATCCCATCCTTTTATTTCATCCTTGTATAAGGAATTCTGTGAGGCAAGTACTATTGTCCTTATTTTATAGTTGGAAAATTGGGATTTAGAGAGATTAATTAAGTTTCCCAGAATCACAGCTAGTAAGTGGCTGGGCCAGGATTTGAACCCAAGTCTGGGGCTGGCCCCTGGCTGAGTGGTTAAAGCTCTGTGTGTTCTGCTTCGCCTGCCCGGGTTCGTGGATATGGATCCCAGGTGCAGACCTACTCCACTCGTCAGCCGTGCTATGGAGGCGTCCCACGTACACAGTAGAGGAAGATCGGCACAGATGTTAGCTCAGGGCTAATCTTCCTCAAGAATGAATATATATATATATATGAACCTCTCTCAGACTCTACTGCCTCACTCTTAAGGCTTTAATCTCAACCACTACAGCCCCTGCCATATATTGCACCTCTCATGTGCTCCCCCAGAATAATACCAGTGATCAGTTTTGAATATCTGTTGTGTTCCAGGAATTTTAGATGTATTTCTCATCCCTACAGGAACCCTAAGAACCCTGAGAGGTATATATTAATCTCATCGTGCAGATGAGGGAGCTGAGGCTCAGAGGAGTTAAATGACTTGCCAAAGCTCGTCACCCAGACTTGTCTGACCGCAATGCCTATTCGCTTTTTGTTATGCCGAGTTGCTTTTATATAAATGAAAATGTACATTATTCCTGCTAGAACAACCTGATGCCAGCCAGCTTGTACAAACATGAAGCCCTGATTGTTAATTTTTATATATGTGAATTCACTTAATCAGACCAAAAAATTCTGCGATGGATACATACTTTATCTCTTTTTAATCTTGAGAAGAATAAATTGTAAACTGAAGCAAGTTTAGATTAGTGATTTCCCCAAAGATTGCCTTCACTAATGTTATAATATTTTCTTTTTCAACATACCAATATAAACTTGATTCTTAAGATTACAAAGGCATTCATATCTTATTTTTAAAATTTTTGGTCTCCAAAGAAGTTTTATCAGTTGTTTAACCTTTTTCATTATTATTACTCTAATCTGTTTTGAAAGAATAATTATTTGTGGACTTCTTTGTTATAGGAGGCAGTTCCCGTGTTATACTCAGCAGATACTTACGGAGCATTGTAATGAAGTGTGGTTCTGTAAATTCTCTAATGATGGCACTAAACTAGCAACAGGATCAAAAGATACGACAGTTATCATATGGCAAGTTGATCCGGTATGTACCCCTATGAGTGTTCAGATTGCAAAAAGAGATCATTTTTAATTTAATTGATTGCATACTTTTAAAGCATGAGTATATAAATAGAATCCTTCTCAAGAGCGGTTTTTTGCTACCTTTGTCATGTCTGTCTTCTTTCTCTGTTGTCTAGATAATATATATAGATAATAGTGTTATCAAAATTGTTGAATGCTTTGTGCTGACTGTATGTATGTGTTATCTAATGTACTCCTCTGAGTAACTCTGTGAGAGACTAACATCTCCTGTCTTCTGATGAGGAAACTGAGATGGAAGTTACCATGCCCAGGCTCTCAGCTAGTAAATAGCAGAGTTAGGACTCAAATTCAGGAAGATTTTTACTCCAGACCTACTGCTCTTATGTCTCTGCCAGTTTGTATGTTTGTTAATACTTGATTTACGGATTAGTATGATGTCTACTCTGTCACAAGTTAGAAAAGACTCCTTGCCATTTTGCCTTCTGAAACCCTTCATTGTCTCGTGTAATTTGTGGAACTTCTGTTAAACACCCCCTCCCCCCCTTTTCCCCCCCACTGATACATATGAAAAGTATTATATTCTAGATTTAAAATTCTACGTTCTCTCTAAAATAAGATTTGTCTTCGTTTTTAACTAGGTGACCTACAGATTTGTAGAAATAAGTATTTCCATTTCTTTTAGCCAGTTGAACATTTATCGAGCAATCAGAGAAGTACATGACTCCAAACAGGTTAGGAGATAGTTTGGTTTAGGAGTCATTCACCTAAAATCATGAACTAAATAACCTATTTTAAAATTTAGGATTAGAATATGATATTAGCCCAGGATAAAGTTTTGGACTCTTACATTGAAAAAAATAGAGAAAAGAACCCATGGAAGGAAATAATTTTAAAAAGAAGAGAATCAAATTTGAGAGCATACATCAATTCTTGTGTACCTGCAATATGCTGTGAATGAAGAAAGGTAAATAAGGCTGTTCTTGCCTTAAAGCAGGTGCTCGTTACTTTTTTTGTACCATGTACTCCTCTGGCAGTCCTGTGACCTATGGACCCCTCCTCAGAATCATGTGGGGTTTTTTTTTCTTTTTTCTCCCCAAATCCTCCCAGTCCATAGTTGTATATTTTAGTTGTGGGTCCTTCTAGTTGTGGCATATGGCATGCCACCTCAGTATGGCCTGATGAGCGGTCCCATGTCCGCACGCAGGATCAGAACCAGCGAAACCCTGGGACACTGAAGCGGAGCGTGCAGACTTAACCACTCAGCCACAGGGCTGGCCCCAGAATCATGTTTTCAAATGCATAAACCAAACACAAAGGAAACCCAAGTATATGTTATACATTAATTACTAAGGAAACCCGATTATATTGACAGAAAGTTATCAAAATAGTACAAAAACAGATATAGTATAATTATCTGTTGCTAACACATTAAATAACAAATTCTAGCAGATCTACTAATGACCAGAATTTGAAGTAGTGATGAGCATAAATAATATTTCAAGATATCTGCCACAACTGTAATATGATGTGAAAATATTTGAGATTTCTATTATTAAAAGTCACCTAATACTACCTAATATAGCATACTAATATACCTAAAATATCACCTAATGGTAGCTAATATAATACCTAATACTTCCTTGTTAATTGCCTACAAGATTGAAGGAAATACTGAATTTCAGCCTGTGGTTAGTGAAAATAAAGATGTGTGGTTTTCCTCCCGCTCAGTTCAAGGACTCCTCCTTCTGTGCCTGCTTGACTCCTTGTAGATCTCAGGTCAAGAGCCCCTGTGAAAGGGATGTGCAGTTTAGAAGGGGAGGTGAAACACACTGGAATAGATATCACACGATCTGGATAAAGTATTCTGGAAGCACTGTGGAGCCTCCCAGGTTGGAGGGCCTCGTTCCAGCCTCACAGTGCATAACACAGCGCGGGCAGGAACGGGGCATTCTGCGGAGAGAGGGGCCTTTCCACGCCCTCCCTCCACCCCACATAGGAGAATGGGATGAGTGAGGCAGAGAGTGGGAAAAGAGACTAGAAAAATAGTTTGGGATCCAGTCATGGCCTTTGAATACCATTCTGAGGAGTTGTATTTTCATTCAGCGGTTATTGACAAGATGTCTGAAAAGAAAGCAACAATATCAAAACTATGCTTTATTACATTTTTTTCTAGCAGGAGTGTGTAAGAGTCCTTTTGGTTTGGCAAGTGCTTCTTGAGTACCTGCTGTGTGCCAGGCCTTTCACTAGAGAGAGACTGAGCTCATGACAACACAATTGTTCTGTAGCGGGGGCTCCAGGAGCTCAAGGAAGAGATCCTAGTGGAACTGGAAAGCAAGGGAAAGTAAGACGAGTGAGTCTTAGGTGAAACAGGATTTTTAAGAATTATTTAGGGCAGACCTGGTGGCGCAGCGGCTAAGTGCGCACGTTCTGCTTTGGCGGCCCGGGGTTTGCCGGTTCAGATCCCGGGTGTGGACATGGCACTGCTTGGCAAGTCATGCTGTGGTAGGTGTCCCACATATAGAGTAGAGGAAGATGCCAGTCTTCCCCAGCAAAAAGAGGAGGATTGGCAGCAGTTACCTCAGGGCTAATCTTCCTCAAAAAAAAAAAAAAATCCTGGGGCTGGCCCCGTGGCCGAGTGGTTAAGTTCGCACACTCCGCTGCAGGCGGCCCAGAGTTTCGTTGGTTTGAATCCCGGGCGCGGACATGGCACTGCTCATCAACCCACGCTGAGGCAGTGTCCCACATACCACAACTAGAAGGACCCACAATGAAGAATATACAGCTATGTACCGGGGGGCTTTGGGGAGAAAAAGGAAAAAAAATAAAATCTTTAAAGAAACAAAACAAAAAAAGAATTATTTAGGCAGAGCTAGTTAGGACTGGCCCTTGGGTGACAGGAAGCATGGCTGGGCGTTGGGCAGTTTGGGGACGAGATCTTATAGAGCAGGAGGTGAGGTTAATGAAGTGAGCAGGAGCCAGATCGAGGACGCTCTGGTACACTTTGCGAAGGAGTTTGGACTTTGCTGCCGCTGTTTCCAGGGTGTTTTTGTCAGAATACTGGTTATGCAGAATGTCAACAGGTGTTAGTGTAAAGAGCGTTCGTGGCCGGATTAGCTTGGGAAATGCAGAGTTAATGCTTACATTCCAATCTGGCTTTAGAGTTTGGTATGGTGGTATCTTGTTATGTCAAGTACCATTTGAAAACCTTGTAAAAAAAAATTGGTGATCCTTTTGAATATGTATTTTTTAATGGATAGGAAAGAGAATACATAGCCAGCCCTAAGATTTGAGTTGATGTGATTCCAATGCCTAGTTTCCTTTAACAGGTTTTCTTACCTTTGTCCCCAGAAAAAGAATTTTACCCATTCCCTCCGCCCCCACAAATCCAAGCAAAGTTAACTGGATTCCATGAACTTTATATTTCCACTTATTAATGTGCACGAAACAATTAGTTTTTCAGTTAAATACTCCTAAAGTAGTTTGTCATCAGTTTAGAAGCAACTCTTTGTGGAGATCAGAAGCACCACTGTGGGTGAGAGTTTGTTCCCGGGACATCTGCAGCCACTCCAAAAGACTTGGCTTGCTTATTGAATTGTGCACACCGCTTTGACCTAACGATACTGTGACCTAATGCAGGTACCTCGTGCCTGTTCTCCTCCTCCCAAAGAAGAATCAGAAGTAGTTGCATTGTTAACTATTTAATTCTGTCAAAACAGTGGCAGTTTGAACTAAATAACTGAATGAATGATAAACCTAGGGTCCAGTGAAGAAATAAATAACAGTAAACACACCCATTTCTCAGTGATTTTTCTGAGAAATGAATTTCTGGGAAAACGTCTGCAACCTAGTTTTATCAGACTGGTTCCAGACCCGGTTCTAAATGCTTGGAGGTCGTTGTCATTGGATTTTACTCCAGGCTCAAATCTGGTCTCAGTAACTCTTTAGACCAAAGTCTGAAACTTAACTCATTGCTCTTCCCACCACTAGCCAAGTTCCTACTTCCTCTAGTCCCTGCCCGCATCCATCCGTATCCCCTAAAACAGAAATTTGGAGGTTGTCTTGGAACATTTCTTGTCTCGTTCTCTTGTGTTGATTATGTCCCAAGTATATTTTGATCTGAGCTCTTTAAGTCCTGACGTGTTGGTTTAGGACCTCATTGTCGTAACTGTGGCTGTTGCGTTGGCTCATTATGGCTGTCCTTATCCTGTGTCTCTTCTTTCCACAGTGTTGTACAGTGAGTTCTCTTTCTAAAGCCAAATATCATGTTATGTATTGCCCAGCTTAAAAAAATATATATATATATTTTTTTTTTTTTTGGTGGGGAGGACTGGCCCTGAGCTAACATCTGTGCTTCCTTTATTTTGTTTGTGGGTCACCACCACAGCATGGCTTGATAAGTGGTATGTAGGTCTGCACCCGGGATCCAAACCCGTGGATCTCTTCATGCACCAGAGTGGAGTACACCAACGTAACCACTATGCCACTGGGCTGGCAAAAAGAAAAATCTTAAGTAGCTCTTCACTCACAGGATAAATTTAACCCCTTAGCCTAAAATAAAGATGTCAACTTGTCCAGCCTCATCACTTGCCCCTTCCCTGTTTGCACTCTCAGCTCATCCTGCACCGCTCAGAGTATCTGCTCTAGAGGTAGGCAGCCCAGGCTCACATCCCCACTGTACTAGAAACAGGCAAGTTTCCAGCCTTTCTAAACCTCCATCTCCTTCCTTGTGATAGCAGGGAGGAGAATAATACTTTCCTTTCAGATTTTTGAGGATTAAAGGAGGTAGTGTTTGTGAAGCGTGCGAATACTGATTAGCACCAGATAAGTGGTAGCTCTGCTGGAGTGAGTGGAAAGTGGTCCAGACACTTGGAAAGCGGTTTGGCACTTCCTCAGAATGTTAAAGGTGGGTCTGCTATATGACCCCGAGATGCCACTCCTCTGTGTATACCCAAGAGAAAGAAAGCACAGGTCTGCAGAGAAACTCGTGCCTAGTCATAGCATTATTCATAGTAGCCAAAAAGTGGAAATACTCCCAATGTCCATCAGCTGATGAGTGGATAAACAAAATATGGCATATCTATAAAGAGGAATATTATTCAACAATCAAAAGGAGTAAAATACTGATACATTCTACAGCGTGGGTGAACCTTGAAAACATTGTGCCAAGTGAAAGAAGGCAATTACAGAAGACCATGTGTTAGATGATCCCATTTACATGCAATGTTCAGAATAGGTGACTCCATTGAGAAAGGAGTGGTTGCCGGGGCTGTAGGGAGAGGGAGTGGGGAATAATTGCTGGTGAGTGTGGGGTTTCTTTTTGGGGTGATGAAAATGTCCTAAAATTAGACAGTGGTGGTGGTTGCACAACTCTGTGAATACACTAAAAGCCACTGAATTGTATACTTTAAAAGGATGAATTTTACAGTATGTAAGTTATATCTCAATAAAGCTGTTTAAAAAAATAAATAAGAGGTCGCTTTCATTGTACCTGTGTTCAGTTTCTGTGAAAGCCTCACAAGGACCGAGTCTCTGTCCTTGTTTGTTTCCATCTGGCACATGGTGCCTCGTATATAGCGCATGCTGCATAGACGTTGTGGTGTGAATGGTCTTCATGAAGTAAGCTGCTAGAGCTTCCTTTGGGGGACACTTGGTGAGATGTGGGAAAAGCTGCTCAGATTGAATTGTCCAAGTCCATCTTCGCAGCTGTGTAAGTTCTTGTGCCAAAAAACTCACTGGGGGTGGGAGTTAACAGAGTTGTCTCTTTTCCCTCCTAGGATACACACCTCCTAAAACTGCTTAAAACATTAGAAGGACATGCATATGGCGTTTCTTATATTGCGTGGAGTCCAGACGACAACTATCTTGTTGCCTGTGGCCCAGATGACTGCTCTGAGCTTTGGCTTTGGAATGTACAAGTGAGCACTTTCCATCCTTGGTTTAGCTTTTAAAGCGTGGTCATACCGCACATACTCAGTCTAACTTTACCCTGGATCTGTAGAACAGAGCCATTCAACCAAAGTTAGCGTAACGCATCTGCTGTGGAAGATAATCCTTCAGATGGCAGCCAAGTGGCCAGGTTTATAAACTTAAATATTAGGCTGAGTGTAATAGAATTTTTGGAAGAAGGATCAATTAAGTATTTTAAGAAATGTTGTATTTTATACTCTGGGATTGGTACTATTTACTGTGGTACTTGGTACCTCAGAAATGATTTTACAGTTTCATAATTTCATAGTTGTACAGTACACAGTTTCATGTGTGAAAACATTGGCATAAAACCAAATTTTCCATCTGATGACAATCACCAGCTTGTTACCTATATTTAATACTCTGATTTAGTTAAGTAACTTTAAATGATGTTTTCAGTACTTACTATTAAGAGCTTAATTACTGTTTCTCAGTGAAAACTTGAACTTTCTCCAGGGTTGCATTTTACAAAAACTCAGCATTAAGTTCACTCCATTATTGACAGACTGTTTTGGAAACCTCGTAGTTAGGATTTAAATTTTTTTTTCGCTTCTTCTCTCAGCTGACGGTTAGGTGATGTATCTTGTTCTTTTCGCCACTAGGCAAGGGAGTGGGCCAGGCTGTGGTTTGGGTGTAAAAGTACAAGTGATGGGATAAGGTTTGAGTCTGGGGGCCTGTAAGTAAGTTGATTTTACTGAGAGAGTGAAGGTAAAGCTCCACAGAAAAGACTCGAGTCATAAAGATGGCCTAGAGGACAGAGGGGACACTCAGCTTTGCTGGAGCGCAATAAGCCATAAGTCTAATTCTGCTGTTAGAACAGTAAGATTGTCTTAGTGTGCAGTTGTTTATTTTTAGTTCAACCCCAGTTTTTTTATTCAGAAAATTTTCAAATATTAACAAAAGTTGAAAGAAGAGTACAGTGATGACCTGTATACCCACCACCTTAGATTCAACAGTTGTTAAAACATTTTGTTATATTTGTGTGTACATACATACATGCATACAAATATGTATACATATTTACATATATATCCATATCCAAAACATTTGAGGGTAAATTATAGATATGGTATTATACTCCTAAATACTTAGGCACATATCTCCTAAAAAATTACATTCTCCTATATTACCAAATATCATTATCTTATCTAAGAACTTTAACCATAATTCTCTAGTATCTAATATTCATTTCATAACCAAAATCTCCACTTGTTCCCAAAATGTCTTTATGCCATTTTTATCAAACCAGTTGTTTAATCAGTGTGTTTGTGGTTGGGTTCAGGGGCATGGCACAGCATGAAATAGAAGAGATGGCTTTCTCTTGAGGAAACAGACTTGAAGGGAATCTGACCTAAAAGACAAACTTTTTTTTTTCATTAAAGCTTCTTTTCCCCTCCTAGGTAGGAGGTATGTGCTCCTAATGCTTTGATGGAGACTTAATTTCTAGCATCTGTGTAGTCTTCCTTTGAGTCAATTTTGAGTTTCTAGACAGTTAAACTATATTCTAGCCTGTTTTACTATGCATTATTTTATATAGACTTGTTCTAAAAAGATGGTCTTTTTTGGTCAGTTTTCAAACTGTTCCGTTAGGTTTGTAACTAAGTTCCTGATAATAGTCTCACGTACTCACTATCCTGAGCGTAACAGAAGAAAAGACCATTTCTGCTTTCAGAACTGGTGTGTTAACATAGCTGTGAATAGAAAATGCCGAGCATTTGGCTGTTGCATGTGTATTTGTGCTTCCAGTGTTCATATCAAGCAACCCAAAAAGTTGAACTGGTGCGGGCGGTAAGGGTGGGGAAAGGACTTGAGATTGCTGAGGATTTTTTCAGTGTGAGGGAGACATCTGGTTTTCTATTTTTTTGTGCCCTCTGTGCTTTTATTACTTGGCCCCATTTCCTGATCATACACTTTGTTTTCACTCTTTTTTTTTTTTTTGCTTTTGATTACCCATTTCTCACAGGAAAATTATGCCCATGTACTTTAATTATACCAAGGGCAGCTCTTATCTCTCAGATCCTGTTTGTAATCCATGAGCAAAATGGAATCAAGACTAGATTAAATGGTATGTGTCTACCTTCTAAGTTGAATAACTTAGAAAAATAACAGGAGGACGTCTGAGGGTTGTAACCACTGAACAGTCTTGCCTAGCTGGGGGTGCTTGAGAACGGCTGTGCTGAATAGTACCAGGGTTCCTCTTTCTTTTCTGTTACTTTTGATTGAGATAAAGTTATGTACCAGAAAAATGATTTTCATTTCTCTCTTCCCATCTTCCCTACTACATTTGGAGCATCTTGAATATGAAATTTAACATAGTTTAGACTGCCCACACCATTGGCCTAATTTAAGGGCATAGTTTTTTTCTGCTGATTAATCATGTTCTTAAGGAAGTGTTAATTGCATTAACTGCAATTTTAAAATAAAATTTATAAAGAACTGTGGACTGAGGAGAAGTGGAAACTCAGAAGGAATAGGTCTGTCGTGTTGGGCTTTTCATCGTCTTACTTGGGAAGGATTCTGTGTTTTAATTTATGAATGTAATTGATTTAAGATGAGTTTTATCAGAATTTATGTCTCCATATCTAGTCTTTGGATCAGCTATGCTAGGTATTGTTTTTAACTCCTAGATTTTTCTTCAAGTCTTTCATTTCTCTTCTGAGTGCTGCGGTTTTGTCCTAAGGCCGGTTAAGACAGCTGCTTTCTCTAATTAAGAATACCGCACTAGCCAGATGTCCCAGTTACTAGCCTTTTTTTTCTTTATGTATTCCCTTCACAGGGGTATCTTGAAGGTCTTATATACAGTTTTATTTGTTTGTAGACAGGAGAGCTAAGGACAAAAATGAGCCAGTCTCACGAAGACAGTTTAACGAGCGTGGCCTGGAACCCCGACGGGAAACGCTTTGTCACTGGAGGGCAGCGCGGGCAGTTCTATCAGTGTGTGAGTATCCAGCGCTCCGTCCGAGGGCTGCTAGCTGCAAAGCAAATGCAGTTTTGTCTAAAGAAAGAATTCACTCGACTTGCTATCTTTTATAAAACACACTATATAAAGACCTGCATTGTCGTCTTTCTAGATAAGCACTGTCCTATAGAACTTGTGTAGTTGTTTTTGGGTTTTTTTTTTTATCATTTCAAGCATTTGTACAAAGCATAGATGTTGAGTTTTGTAAAACATTTAAAAATTGTTTTACTAAACATTTTGGTCTTATAAACAAGTTGCTAATGTATAGGAATGAAAAGTTTTGGTATTTAATTTCTTTTGAGGTTTTTAGCCCTTTGAATTTTCTGTATAAAAAAAAGATGGTGAATTTCATAAGCAGAGTGTCTTAAATTTTTGAGGAATGAAAGTGGTGCTAGTGCTCCGAGGGAGCTTTTCGGTCTTCATTTGGGGTATCTTCTCATCAGCACCTGCCCTGTTAATCTTGGATTGTTGGGATGATAAAAATAAGTAAAAGGTAAAAAGTCTTGTGACAGGGTAGACCATGACACAAACACAGTGTCGTTAGTGTCCATCCAGATCCCATGTCTCATGGCACTGCCTAGCGTGGGTACAGTAGACATGTCCAGGTTTATTTTTAAGACTAAAATTAAACACGATAATAAATCCCTTTGAATCGTTCAAAGTAGCTAAGATCACTTATCATAAACACTTTTATGTAGCCATTACAGATTATCGATTTTTTTCATTGATGGCCATGAAACTCATGGAATATCTAGTGTCATATTCTCTCAGCATGATTATAAACTGTTAGTTCTTAAATCCTGGGTGCAAGATGGTCATGTCCGTTTCTGCGGACTTTGCCATCCGATACAGTGTTTCAGCCTTCAGGATCCGGGACTTGATAGTTCCCTAGTCTGTAAAATGCGAGTGGGAATGCCTCTCAGAGCTTTCAATATTCAGTAAGAATGATCCTAAGAGCTTTGATCTGTAGAGTGCATTACAAATTTGATGACTGAAAATGTCACGACAGATTCCTAAATTCTGTAAATCTATAATTAATGTTTTAGTAATCTTTTTCTATATCACAACTTCTGAATATTATAGGACAAATCCCAGTAGAGTGAATTGTGAAGGAATGTTGAAATTTTCCGATAGTAGTAAGACCTTTCCTTGGAACTTAGGGATTCTTTCTTTGCATTTATCTGTGCGTGACAGGTTACTGAAGGAAGGTAGATTTTCAGAGGTTCTCTCCCCCTACCCCTGAAGAATTGTTTTAATGAAATTTGACCTGTATTCAAATTTTCATTATTAAAACCACTTAGGGAAGAGTTAGGTTGAGATCAGTGTCAGGAGAAGACAAACTTAGTACAAGGGGAGATTGCTAAGCGATTCTTTGGTTGGTTGTTTGCTTTCTGAGCACCGTTCAGTAATGCAGTTAACAGGAATTCTCTCCCACAGGATTTAGACGGCAACCTCCTGGACTCCTGGGAAGGGGTGAGGGTGCAGTGCCTCTGGTGCTTGAGCGACGGCAAGACTGTTCTGGCGTCAGACACACACCAGCGAATCCGGGGCTACAACTTCGAGGACCTTACAGACAGGAACATGTAATGAGCTTTACATCCATTAAGCCACAGCTGTCTGCTTCATATTAAAGTGTGGAGTGGAACTTGCTTTTTCAGAAAAACACTTTTTATTCTGCTTTTTGTTTTGGTGTGTTTGAAAATTTGGATTGATGGTCAGGTGGGCTTAGTAATCGTTAATTCAGATTTGTTTTCTTGATTAAATATAGTGTATAATAGTGATTACAGACAAAATTGTGGTGTTTAAGCTAGAATATTTTATATTTTGGTAATTTGAATGTCTTGATTCTCAGTATATTGCTTTTGACAAATTATTTTCTGGTTACAGAGTACAAGAAGATCATCCTATTATGTCTTTTACAATTTCAAAGAATGGCCGATTAGCTTTGTTAAATGTAGCAACTCAGGTACGTTTATTAATATGATTCTCAGGAAAATTTAGGGTAGTTCAAGTGTTAATTGTGATTTTTTAGTCTGTGTATATATATAAACAGAATATTTCTACTAATTCTTAAATTTTATTGCATATGTTTGATCCTTAAGTATGTAGAATCAGCTGTAAATTTATCAGAACATTAGCATTTTGCATAAACAGAAAATGAAAGTGTTCCATCAGGCAAAGGGATATTCACAGATTACTTTTTAAAATTCTTTCAAGTTGTGGTAGAATAACTACTTCTGTTCTCTTTGCCTACAGGGAGTTCATTTATGGGACTTGCAAGACAGAGTTTTAGTAAGAAAGTATCAAGGTGTTACACAAGGGTTTTATACAATTCATTCATGTTTTGGAGGCCATAACGAAGACTTCATCGCTAGTGGCAGTGAAGGTAAATTGTTTGTGTCACTATCAGTTCGCTTATATTGTGGGTTTAAAGTTCTGTAATTCTCTCAATTTGTGAAGGTAGTCATGTCTCCAGGCAAACTCAAGGTGTTAAATTGCATGAGTTATTTATTCAGACACTGTTAATTAACTTCCACTTTTTTAGAATGATTTGGGTCCTTATTGTCACAAAGCAGTAGTGCCTATTCCAGCCGTCGGGTGGCGGTGGGAGGGGAGTTTTGGGTACATGGATCAAGTCCAGATTTGGTTAAATCATTACTCCTTCATGTGTTGACTTGTGTTTCCTCAGACTGATGGTTTTCAGAGGTTATTAGTATCTAAAAAGTCAAGGTTAATTGTGTTGTTTTACCTGACCTTGGACGGAACTGACTATAGTTAGATCTTCAGTGTTTCTTTAATGGCCGAAGAGAATAATTTAGTTTGATAATTCTTATGGTCTCAGAAAAGTTAAAATTACGGACTTGTCTCCACTACCTCTATTTTTCAGTCTAACAACATCAGTATTTCCGGCAGGCATGTGCCTAAAGTAGCCAATCTAATTAAAATCTAAATTGTTATAAAATATGCAAGCACAGATAAATAAGGCAGTATTAAAAGTTAGTGTGCTTTTTAAGGTGATAGAAACATCAATAATGGCAAATTATTGCAAGTTTTCATTCAACACGTTTTTCTTGAGTACCCACGATATTCCTCTATAGTAGCAAATTATTTAAGTTACTTTTTAAAATACTGAATCTAGGCATGGCCTCGTGGTTAAGTTCGGCGTGCTCTGCTTTGGGTGGCCCAGTTATATGGGTTTGGATCCCAGGCGTGAACCTACACTACTCATCAGCCATGCTGTGGTGGCGACCCACATATAAAGTGGAGGAAGTCTGGCACAAATGTTAGTTCAGGACGAATCTTAGCAAAAAAAATACTGAATCTAGTTTTACAAGATAGACCAAGGAACTGGATTGTGTTGGCCAACACTTTTGGTACTGTTCCATTTATTGTATAAGATGTTTACTATCCCATCTCAGTAGATAAGAAGATCACAGTGTGACAGTGAGTTCTTCCTTTGTGTATAAAGCACACGTAAGAAAGAGGACAGAGAGAGGCATGGAGGGATTTCGATTTTAACATGAAGCATTTGAATTTACGTATTCTTTCTTTCCCAAAAAAATGTGTGTCAAATAAGATTGAGACGACAGAAGAGTGGCTTGTTAGATGACAGTTGTGAGTTCACTGCTTTCCAGTCCAACACTCTTTTTCTACCTGTTAGTGTGATCACGTTATGTTCTGATTCTCCATTGGTTTCTAATTTGATTTGGTGTAAATATATTAAACCTTCAACTTGCTTTTTAGCTCCTCCTACTCTAAGATCTCTGTCCCATGCTCTGTCAGTCGTGCTTCTGGTGGGGTTTTTTCCTCTTACTTAGAATCCCTCAAAGCTCTTTCTAACAATAATATGTACCCTACAAGTACTGAAAAATGTGTATGGCTACCATTAGCCCTAGAGATGCCAGTCTTTTTTTTAAAGCCAAAACTAACTTAGAACTAAGCCTGATGAATAATGTAATTAAACCACATTATATTCTGTTTAGGGCTAAAATGAAACGTAACTAAAGTAAAGAGAGTAGTGTTCTCATAACCCACGTGATTTAAAATGGTTCTAAAAATGTTTTGAACTCCAGGTAGATATAGTGACTATTATCTCTCAGGATGAGCACAGTGATCCATTTGTCATTTATTTGTAAGGTTTATAGTCCAAGGACCTTCCAAATCCCCAAGTATATGAAGGCCAGTATCAAACAGAGCAGCGAGGAAGCCTTTCCCTCCAAAAGTGGTGCCATTACTCGAGTTTTTTCACTGTGTTGGCAATATATATGGAAAAAAGCCTTAAAAATGAAGCCTAAGCACCGGTTTCCTAGACTGAGACGGCAAGCAGAGCTTAATCAAAGCCTGTCACTCGGACCTGGACTTCTGCACGTCTGCACTTTTGCTGCCTCTTCAGCTGATCTCCTCTTTGGATTCGCGTTCACAAAAGCATTTACCTCCACGTTTCAGTTGCATTCACACTTTTCAAGCCTATAATCTTTCTCTTTTGTGTATTTCTTCAGTTCAGTGGGAAACACAGCTAATCCTTTCCTTTTTTCTTCTTCTTCTTTTTCTTTTTTTTTTTTTTTTTTTGCTAATTTCATTTTATGCAAGGGAAAATTATTTTCAAAAGTTATGGAACAAGAAATACCTTCTAAGAAAGATAAATTCAGTTTTTCAATTAGGGTGTTTTAGCTTTTACTTCACACACACACACACACACAATGTTCAGATAGAGTCCCAGCTTTTTATCTTTATGTTAGAAGTTTTGAAACCAGGACCTATTCATTTACCACAAGTTAATTGCTTTCTCACCACTCTAAAGAGTCCTCAGCTGGCAGCACACCCACTGAAGGTTCTCACATGGACCACATAGCTGACGGACATTTTAGTTTGACCACTTTTCTAATTTACCTTGGGCTCCTGCCTTCTATTTAAGAACCATCACTTATATTTGGTTAACTTTTTACAGTAATACGTGGTTGTTTACCATGTGCTAGACTTTGTTGAAAACTCTTTTCCATATACAAACTTATTTTATCCTCATACCATGATAAGGTAAGTACGAGTTGCCATTTACAGATGAAGAGTTGCAAAGAGCGGGTGACATGCCCAAAGTCACACAGCTAGTCAGTATGGAGGGTGTGAGCTGGGGAGGCAGACTCCGGAGCCCGGAGCCCGAGCCACTACTGTTTTGGTTGTGTTTTTGAAGATTAGTTTATCACGAAGTGACAGAGTTGTCAGGGCTTTGGTTTTACGGTCCCTTCAGGAGGTTATAAATAGTGTGCTACAGAGCCGTATTGTGACGTGCATGGCAGACAGTCGTGTAGGCTCACTGGAAAGCTCTAGAGTGGGCGCCCCTGGATTTCAGTCCCAACTGCACCCTTACTAGCTGTTGACCACAAGCAGCTCACTTAACCTCACAGGCTCTACCGCCGCCCGTCAGAGGGTGAGCACAGGGCCCACCTCGTGGCGGTGGTGAAGACTCAGTGATATGCGTGAAGTATTTTAGCACCTGTTGTGCTGTCAGCGCTCGCTAAAGGTCTACCTGTCGTCTTCATTCTTGCTGTTTTTGAATTTAGATACATTGCTTTTCGGTCACCTCATATTTCCATGGGATTTGTCATCTCTGCCCTAGATTTCTTTACATTCAAAGACCTTGCTGTATTACAGAATATTGCAGGTGGAACTGGTGGTGGCTTGATGGCTAACCACCCTTAACGGGGGGAACAAATGCATATTTTATTAAAGTGGCTTTTCATAAGGTAATTTGTTAAAACTATTCATGTTATTTTTCTTTTTAAATTCTAATAATCAAGACATATGTTCTGTTTGTAATGAATGATAAACCTAAAATCAGTTGGTCTTGTTAACCTATAACAATGCCATAACTTTGTCTGAATTACTTTGTTCAGATCACAAGGTTTACATCTGGCACAAACGTAGTGAGCTGCCCATTGCGGAGCTGACAGGGCACACGCGTACAGTCAACTGTGTGAGCTGGAACCCACAGATTCCATCCATGATGGCCAGCGCCTCAGATGATGGCACTGTTAGGATATGGGGACCAGCACCTTTTATAGACCACCAGAATATTGAAGGTAACACTGCTGTCCAGCATCCTGTGTTTTCTCCACGAGACATCGCTCTGCTCATTAGGAACTTGCAGCACTTTAGTTAAAGAGTGGGATATAATTTATTTTTCCATCTTTTAGAGATTGTACACTATCTCACGCCACAGAAGGAGTTTGCTAAGTAATCTAAGATACGATGGTCCTTGTTTTATTGGTGACAGTGGAAGAATAAGCTAGAATGTGCCACCTCATTTACGTCCACTTATCACTTTACAAATATTATTGAAAATCTTGCTTCGTCATGCCAGGAGCATTTTATACCTTTATAAACATTAGAACTAGCCTAGTATACAAAATTTGAACAACTTTAGAATGATCTCGATTAGGAATGTTACTCTTAAACATCTGTTAACACCATGTAGCATATGACGTGAGCCTGATGGATAGAGAAAGAGAAGGGGACTGAGGTTTATCGTGTGCTGACGCACCGGGCAGCGCGGTAGGCCTTTCAGTACGCCGCCGTGCGTGAAATCATCAGAGCCCTGTAAGAGAAGGCTTCCGTCCTCCTTTCTGTGGGTGAGAAAACTGAAGCCTGGCGAGACTAATCAGCTTGTTGAGTGCTGCCATGTCTTCAAATCTAGGTCTGAGAGGTTTTTTTCCCATTACTTTCAAATACTTGGAGGTGCGAAGGCCTAAAGCCAGCAGGCTAGCAGTTAAGGACATAGCTTAATTGAGCAAGACACAAGTACTGGAAACGAGAGATAATGAGAAGTTTTATGTAAATCACACATCACCTTTTTTCCAAACAGAGCAAGTAAAATATTTAGTTTGCTTAGAGGGAAGTAATTTGCCTAGAAACAGATAAACAGATTTTTTGTGCACACTGTGTTCTACCTGAATATTTTAGTGAGAAAGATGACCTATGGCTCTCAGTTAAGTTATTCTCAGTGGAGGAGGATTATAGAGGCAGCATGTATGGTTTGAAAAAGCATATTCTCTATACTTTGTCTTTGTCTTTGTGGTACAAACCGTAAAAGACTTGACCAGATCCTCCTGGCAGGTGAGGACATACGGCCAGAGGTGAGAGTGAAAAGCACGAAGAGTACATGGTTCACTGAGTAGGGGGCTGCTATTCAGCTGTTCAGAGCCTTGAAGGGCCTTGTTACATCTGTAGATCCCTGTGTGGCATTCTGCCTTTCCTCTGGGAGATCAGCTAGAAGCAAACATCTCTACCTTCTTGTGTAGTCCTATGAGGTTTCCAGGCCCACTCTCTACGAGAGATGTTTTATGGATCTGTCACTGTGATTAAGTGTACTTTTATAATTGTGTTAGTCATTTGGAAGTTACTTCTTTAAATAAGCATGTTCAATTTGAAGAAATAGGCAAATATGAAGGATGTAGTAGCAGATTGACCTTGTGAGTGGATGCAGTTTGGACATGCCTTTGTGGTGTGGTCATGCTCCGCTGCAGTGGGGTGAGACTCACTCTGCTCCTGGTAAATCTAGGTAACACGGGTGCTCACTGTGGGCTGGGCCACATTGTGGCTCAGTTGTAAGATCTGGGTCCAATTCAGCAACTTTCCTTTGTTCTTTGGCAACATAGGCACAGCCCTAAAAAGATTTTCATTTACACCTAAAACGGGAAAACAACCAGAAATTTGGTTACGTGCCTTTTACACAGCTATCTTCTGGGTTCTTTTTCCCATGCTTGAAAACATTGGTTTTTCTAATTAAAGAAAAACCTGTTTGGAAAAGAAATTTTTAAAGATACAGATGAAGCTAAAGAAAATGACATTTAAAAATCATAACCTAAGATACGTCATTTAAATAAAAATATTTCACTTAACTCCATTTCAATAAAGAGAATTTGCTGCCCTTTTGTTATAACAGTAGAGTTCCATACTGTACTTTTTCTTTTGAGGAATGTATAAAATGGAATGGGATCAAGTACCAATACACGCTACAACACGGGTGAACCTGGAAAACAACATGTGAGGTCCAAAGAAGCCAGACACAAACGAGCACATGTTGTGACTCCGTTTATATGGAATGGGCCTTAATAGGCAAATCCATGGAGACAGAAATAGACTAGTGGTTGCTTAGGGTTGGGGTTGGGGCTTTTGTGTGTGACTGCTAATGGGTGATGAAAATGTTCTAAAATTGATTGTGGCGATGGTTGTGCAATCCTGTGAATATGCTGATAATAACTGTTGAGTTGTACACTGTAGATGGGTCCATTGTGAATTACATGTGAATTATATCAATAAAGCTGTTGACACATACTCCCCGCCCCCCCCCCCCCCCAAAAAAAGAGTAGGGGGATATTGCAGAATTCACACTGAGCCACTGAAAGGAGAACTAAGTACGATAGTTAGGGGCTGGCCCGTTGCACAGCGGTTAAGTGTGCACGTTCCGTTTCGCCGGTTCGGATCCTGGGTGCGGACATGGCACCGCTTGGCACACCATGCTGTGGTAGGCATCCCACATATAAAATAGAGGAAGATGGGCACGGATGTTAGCTCAGGGCCAGGCTTCCTCAGCAAAAAGAGGAGGACTGGCAGTAGTTAACTCAGGGCTAATCTTCCTCAAAAAAAAAAAAAAAGTACAATAGTTATCATGCACAGTTTACCCTGGACTGCCAGATCTTTCCTCATTTCTGTTGTCAACTGTCAAAAAGATTTTTCTATTCTGGGTAACTATTTCAAGGTTCGTTTTAAAAGTGTGAGATTCCAATATGATTATTCACTTGGGTTCTCCAATATTTAATTATGAGTTAAGACTAATATATAGCCTAAGACATGATGTAGACACATTGTTTTAATGATTATAATGAAAGTATCAAGAATTTGCCTTGATGTGATTGTTTTTTAATGTTACTATATTTTGTAATGTCATGATGCTAATTTAAAACTTTCTAACTGGTAACTTTTTTCTCCCCTCCCACCCCCTTTTTCTTCCTCTTCCGCCCCGATACACATTCGTCTTGTCTCCATTCAGAGGAATGCAGTAGCATGGATAGTTGATGGCGAATTTGGAGCAGACGACTTCTGTTTAACTTAAAATTAGTCGTATTTTAATGGCTTGGGATTTGGTGCAAACAAACATGATTGATAGCTGGACAGACATGCTCGTCATGAAAAAAGAACCATTTCTGAAGCCCGATTGGGGCCAAACATTTACACCTTGCTTCATAGTAACCAGTTGAGATGAAGCACGTCGTTAGAACGTTGTTGGACACCATGTTGAACACCCCCATCGGTCGTGAAGAACTGTGCTACATTCAGGCTTACCCATTGAACTCAGTATATATATTTTTCTCCCTCCTGCCTTTTGTCTGGCAGGATACCATTCTTGTTGCTCTTCTGTGTAATGAAGTTTAAATGCTTGTTTGGAAAACTTTATTTAACAGTTTAGAAGGCTTGATAGAAAGAGTGCATTAGTCTGAAGAGTATACATTGGATAGGAAAGAATTCCTTCTTTTGTTTCTCCAAATCTTTCCGCCTTATTTAGCTTGAGATCTTTGCAGCTTGGTTCATGGATTCTAGCCTTGCCCGTTGCGCAGTATATACTGATCCAGATGATAAACCAGTGAACTATGTCAAAAGCACTCTCAATATTACATTTGACAAAAAGTTTTGTACTTTTCACATAGCTTGTTGCCCCGTAAAAGGGTTAACAGCACAATTTTTTAAAAATAAATTAAGAAGTATTTATAGGATTAAAGTGACTTCATTTGTATACATTTGGAATCTAAACCAGCTTAAAAACAGTTTCCTCTCTGACTTAGATACGCAGTATAACTGATGCTCTTCTGGAATACACGAGAGACACGGTCAGGAACAGTGCTCGAAAGGACATTACACAGGAAATTCAGAGTCATACTTGGAAGGTTTTCCCCCTTTTGTTTTATTCCTGAAGGAACATCAGTACCTGATCTTGAAGAAATTCAAGATTCAAAAAGAGAATTTTAAATATATACCAACATGAGAGATCAGTAGTCCGTTTAGGTTTTCGACAAAGCTTGTTCCAAGTTGTTCTCAACTTGGCGAATCATTTTGGTGTGATATCTAGCAAGAGAGTAGAACTTAGCAGATATAACCACTTTGGGAGTTTATAGGATAACTGAGCTTGTTAGAATTCAGCAGGTTACAACAAACTGAGTTTAAAACCTCATAGTCCTTTCTCTTAATTGTCCTGAATATTTTGACATATAGGGATACATAAATTTAAAGAATCTTCCTCCTCAGTTTTTCAGATGTTGCCATACTGAACCTCATTCTAAACTGGTGCTGTGGATAGTCTTTCCCTCTCCCCTCCCCTTTTAGTTTAAGGAAAGGTTTCCTTCATGGAAAAGCACTTTTAATTTTGAGAACTTCACATTTAAAATAAGCCAAAAGCCTGATGTTCACATTGTGCTTTGAAACCCCATAACAGCTGAATCCAGCATACTTAGTCGTCTTTAAAATTCGCTCCCTTTTCTAGTAGAGGATAAATACGGTGACCACAGCTGTTATGTTGGGAAAAGAGTGGGAGTACCCCCAAAATAAGATTCTGGTGAAGGAAAAGTCTTGTACTAAGTTCGCTTTAGGCCCAGCCAAGTCTAAAATACCTTATTACCATGAGTAGACTCCTTCAGGATCCACAAAGAAGAGAAAGCCTTGGATGTCAGGAATTCTTCCATTGGCGGGTGGGGGTAGGGGTGGCAGCAGGGAGAAACGGGAAAGTCAGGGAAGGGGAGAAGAAAGAAAAACACAATTGGCCTTAAAATAGCATGGATTCTCTCAAAAGCTCACAGTAAGAGAAAATGACAGATCGTGGTCAGCAGATTATTTTATCAAATTGGTATGTAAAAGATTTCCTTAAGCTCCATTTTGCAGAGACCACCACTTAGAGAATCAAGAATTCTTGTTTTGATACTTCTAAGTTAAAATAACTATATGTTACAGTTTATCTGGTACTTCATTTTTCTTAACTAAAATTACTTTTTACTTTAAGCTTGAATAAAAATCTTCATTGGTAACTGTATACAATTAAGTGGCACCTTCTCTTTATCTCAATGCAGTTAAATCCATTCATATTTTAAGTGATTCATATATACCTTGAAGCCGTTAATCCACCCCTGTCTCGACAGTAACATCACTAACAGCCCGGGCATAGAAACTGCACAGCTGTTTACAGATTTGGTTACAGTGTGCTCTGGCGCATTTGTAACATTCGCTGACGTTCGTGCCCATTCAGGGGCAGTTTGGCACTCAGATTCCACTGTCCTTCCCCCAGCCACCCCTAGAGCTGAGTTTTCAGAGTGCTTCTAAAGTACAGTTAACAACACTTTCAAAAAGTGGAATAAAAGTGAGGCACATTTTACAAGAACATAACTCCATTAAAACGGAGTGACAACTATGCAAAGGTTTCTATAGCAGCTAGGTGAGTGTGTTTTCCAGTCTGTCTGAACTGGCAGCTCCCTATCTATACTGGTACTTTGCTGTGCCAATTTGCTGTAAACGTCTATTTCATGCATTTGCCACGCAGTGACTGTGCTAGAAAGGTGAAATAAATGGTGAAGAAACCTAGGATTTTATGGTACAAAGAACCTGATAGCAGGATGGTCTGACCCATAGCTGTTGACTAAAAACTTCTGATACTGCTATAGTCTCTACATAGGCTTAAGAGTGAGAATACATGAGTGAGAGTACTATCAAGCCAGCGCAAGATACTAACAAATGTATAAATTGAAAAGTACCAATACTTTTTGCACATAGATCAAAATAGAGTGGAGAATTTTGGCTCCAAAAATCAGGTTAGTAGGCTCATTTCCATGTGCTTAAAAATGTTTTCGTTGTTGTTATTCATTGATTAAGGGCTAGAGCAAGAATGAAATTAAATGTCTTTTTCCTCCAAATAATTGGTTATTAATAGTACAATGTTGGATTTGGGGATTACTAAAATTGGTGTGTGGGTGGTGATAAAGAATTAGAGTGGGGAATTGGTTGGGAGGGATGACAAAGCATCAGTTTTGGTTTTTTGTATTTTATTAGTGTTCATGCCAGCTACATTTCTGTTACTCTTATTGGCCAAGTAAATGTGTTATATTAAACCAGGTAAGTAGTTTAAACAGAGGAAATTTTACTTGCAAATGTCCCTACAAATTGGCCCATTTTAGTGGGTGGGAGAACAAAAAGGGATTACCTAACTTTAAATACAAACTAAGTAATTGAAATAACCTGCTAGTTGAGAGGAAAAAAGTCCAATTTCTCAATATTTTCTTAATCTGAAGTCACACTAGCAGTAATATGATGATTTTTATTATTAGGAGTGTTCTCCCTCTAGAGTGGCATTCCATGGCATTAATAGAAAACCCTTCTTTCCCACCCCTCCCCATCTTCAAATTTTCTTTTTTAGGATGTTGGTTCCTGCACACAAGAACTGACCCTATCACCTCTGCTCACAGTGGTAAATATATCGTACATCTCTTGAAAGGGAAATATCTGACATGGATATTTCCTTCACAGCAGAAGAATGGCTGCTTTTGAATGGGGAGGAAAGAAGACATTTTTCTTAATATCCTTTTTGTCCCATCTCTAAAATGTATAAATATCTTGATTTAGTTTTACGTTAATTTCTCATTGAGACTTGCAACTCTTTTGGGGTTGCTCTCTAAAATATTACTTCCATTTCAAAAACCATCTGATTTAATATAAACTGCTAACTTTAAAAGAAGAGGTGAATTTGCATTTACACTTTAGACACTTTCTAAAAACAGGGTGAACTTAATGGAAATTTTTCAGTGTTGTTAAGCTCTTGTTATAGTAGCTGCCCTATAGTTGCAAAAACAAAAACTATAAAACCCCGTCCCCTGTCCCCTTAATCCAGGTAGCCTGGATTTAATGAAACGAATATGTGTGCGTGCGTGTTGTGTGTCTGTGTGGAAGAGAGAGTACTCGATTCCTAAAAAGCCCTGGAAACAGCTGTGCTGGGTTCTTGTCAGTTTTAGTAACAGTCTCGTACCCGTGTGAAGTACCCTCTCTGAATCAAGGTTTGGTTAATACTGGTATATTTTTATAAGATTGAAATTGTGTCCCCATCTTTAACTTAAACATTTTCATTATCAGGGTCAATGTGCTAAAACCGAATCGTAACATTTTTAGGCACAAATGGAAAAAATGTTATTGGCTCCTTGAGAATGTGTGTGTGTGGCGAGGGGAACAGATCCACAGAAGCATGTGTGTACTTACAAACCAAGCTGTAGAGATCAAGAGAAGAACTGCAGTGTTGATCTCAACGTTTCTAAATTGTCAAGATTTACATGGCATTGTGGTGAACTAGTTAACGCTTAGAGCTTTTGGTATGTAATAACTATTTGCTATGGACTGACTAAATGTTTCAAAGGATTGTGTTCTTAAATTTTGGGGGGTTTTGTTTTTGTTTTTTTTTTAACTGCCTCTCAGATTATATTTAGTAGTTTAAATTTCTTTGCTTTATTATTTCATTAAAGCATAAAAAACTTCAGGTCTCTGATATTTATTTTCACTTGTTCTACTAATTATTTACAAAACACTCTTTGTTAACTTTTATTTTATAAATGTGTAGTATATTAAACGTCTTTAAAATTTTGTTCAACTGAAACCACATTAACTTTGATTTGCTTTCCTGGGATTTTTTTTTAATACAACACCTTTTCCATGTCAGTGCGTAGCACTTACCCAATCGTTTGTACTCCCTTTCAACCCAATAAACAGAATGAATAACTAATTGCTGCTCTTGTCTCCTCATCCATTAACCAGAGTGTTTAAAGAGTACGCTTTTTCTCTAAAACAACTCATGTGCTGATTGGACTGCCATCTGTTCACCTGGCATTTTTAAGTGGTGTCGGAGGCAGCACTGCTTCCTCTGTCGGGATAGCTTTTTAAGGAGCTGTTGTATACAAGCGTGGAGGAATTTAGAGAAGCCGAAGGAACACTGGCCCTTGTAAAGGAGTCACAGGCCCCAGTTCTGGAGTGTGACTGCTTCCGGAGTTAGGCGTTTAGGCACTGTGCACTTGAGTAGTAGAGAGAATATATTTCCAGTTTGAAATTAAAGTTCATTTCACGATGAATAGTTACATAGGTCCTTAAAGATCTCCTTGGAGAAAGCATTAATGTGTGCAAACCTACAGTACATCTGAGTTACGAAGAGAGGAAAGAACCAGTTGCCCCATCGGGGTGAATTATTACAGAAGTGGACGGGAAGCATCTCTCCTACTGAGAGTGGAGTCGAGTGCGGTAGAAGGGAGTTCAGGTGAGCAGCGCTGTCGTTTGGCAGCTGGCGAATGGGGAGTCGGCTTAGACCGGCAGACCCCCACGAGGCCAGACAGGCGACGCTGCCCCTCGCTCCTGCTCGCCGCGTAGCGTCATGGCTCACAGCTTCCCCTGAACCAGCACAGGAAAGAAGTTTTACTATTTGTTTTCTTCAAATACGGCTATATTTTGCAGATTTAGCTGTCAGAGTTTCATGCCGGAACCCAGCATCAGATGTAAAAGATTTCCCGACCTTAAATCTTAGAGAGCTGTGTTCGAAAAGAATTCATTCCCTTCCACTTAAGCAAAAGAAAAATTGATGGTCTTTAGTTACGTCATTTAATAACTTCTACCTGAATTTTTTCTCGAAAAACTTGAAACTGTTCAGGAAGATTCAGGAAACAAAATGATCCCATCATCCTGTCACTACTTCCAAGAACTGTAAGTGTCTGCCGTCGGTTTGTGGCAGCAGGCTCTTGTCCCTCAGACTTGACGAGCGGAGGACGAGAGCTCGCCGTATCTGAGCCGGTATCTGACCGTGTAGTTGAAATACCGAACCAGCATGGAACCGTAATGCAGGAAGCAGGCAAGCACAGACTTCAGTCAAGTTTTAATTTCCTTTTCTGAGGTGAGGATTAGTGGCTTCTTTGGCCACTATATTGATGCAACTGGAGTCCCCCGTATGCAATTTAAGACATAGCCTCAGAAAAAAGTCTTAAGACATAATTAGCCACCGTGATAAACTATATCTAGAATTGAAATTAATGAATATGGTAAATGTCCTGAGTCTAAGTCCTGTGTGGCTTCTTGTTCCTCGTTTTCAAGTTAAGAATGGAGCTAGGGGCCGGCCCCATGGCCGAGCAGTTGAGTTCGCACACTCCACTTCAGCGGCCCAGGGTTTGGCAGGTTCGGATCCTGGGCGCAGACATGGCACGGCTCATCAGGCCATGTTGAGGTGGCATCCCACATGCCACAACTAGAAGGATCCACAACTATGTACCGGGGGACTTTGGGAGAAAAAGGAAAAATTTTTAAAAATCTTAGAAAAAAGAAATGGAGCTAATTGGCAGTTGTACACCAAATAGTTTCCAAATATTGAAGAACTTTCCCTCATCCCCCATACTGAAAAATAATTTGTGACCTGCGAATTCAGAAAAGTGATCTTGATTTTATTATCAATGAAAAAAAGTTCTAAAATTTCTTTTAAGCGAACAGATACACTTTTTTTTTTAATATTTTATTTTTCCTTTTTCTTCCCAAAGCCCCCCAGTACATAGTTGTATAATTTTAGTTGTGGGTCCTCCTAGTTGCGGCATGTGGGACGCCACCTCAGCATGGCCTGATGAGCGGTGCCATGTCTGCGCCCAGGATCCCAACCAGCAAACCCTGGGCCGCCGAAGCGGAGCACGCGAACCTAACCACTTGGCCACCGGGCCGGTCCTAAAAATAAACTTTAAATGAACATGCCTGATCCTTTCCCAGGAAGATACGTTTGAATGGGCTCTTTTTCCCCATTAATGGGTTTGCATGAAAAGACCTTTTTCTTTTTCTGTTTGCTTGTCCGCAAAGACCTGCAACTAATTGGTTTTAATATCCTTTTTCTCTACACTTTCTCCTCCTAGTAAACGTATATTGGAGCACTTATTAGGTACGAGGCACTTGATAAACGTTATTTAAACTTCTATGTCTGTACGCAAGTATTATTGCTCACTTTTTTGGTGACAAACTCGAGCTTAAAGAAACTGTAAGAGCTGATAGATGGTGGCACCGGGACTCAGACCTGTTTGATTCCAAAACCTGCGCCGTCCGCTCCTAAAGCCAAGTGCCTGTGAGACACCATGGGAGGCTCCTGTAACTTTCAGGTTCCTGAGCCACCTTCCAGGTCTTGAGTCAGATCTGTTAACCCCTCGGGTAATTTTGGGTTGCCAGCTGGCACTGATGCGCGTACGGGTGGTTTTTGAGAATCCCAAGACTGTGCTCTATTACTTCACCAATGAGACCGAGAATTAACAGCAGGAGCAGGAAGGGCATGGAGGGGGACCAAGCACAACACTGCACACCTGTCTGGTCACTGAGTAGCAGTAACACGTAACAGCTATCTTCAGTGGGCTAATACATCGGGAGTGACCGTAGGCCAGTCACTGTGGATGAGCCACTTCATGTGCATTCTCACTGAATTCTCAAGGTAGCTTGAGGAGGCAGATACGCTAATGCCCATTTTACCAATGAGGGAAATAGGCTTAAATAAATTAACTGGTGTGAAGGAGCTGGCACTCAAAGCTAGGTGCCTCTGAGCTCATGTTCTTAACCACTACGCCATACAAACCTCTCCCTTGGTCTGTAGATGGCCACTTAGCTTGGTATAAAAAGTGACTGTTAAAACTTGTCAGAAGGGCCCACCCTGTGGCCCAGTGGTTAAGTTCTTGCACTCCACTTCAGCGGCCCAGGGTTCAGCGGTTTGGATCCTGGGCACAGACCTAGCACTGCTCATCAAGCCATGCTGAGGCGGCGTCCCACATAGAACTAGAATGACCTACAACTAGGATATACAACTATGTACTGGGGCTGTGGGGAGAAAAAAAAAGAGGAACAGATGTTAGCAACATTGGCAACAGATGTTAGCTCAGGGCAATCTTCCTCACCAAAAGTATATTCAAAACAAAACTTGTCAAAGATAGGTAAGAAGTTTAAGGGCCCACTTTACTGATTCTAGTTAACTGCGTAGTTCATAGAAGAAAATGACACTTTTTAAATTATATCAGGAGACTTTTCTCCATACAATCAAAGCAATCAGGAAAACTCCACAATAAATTTGACTATCTTTAAATTGTTTTGTAAATTTGTAGAGTAGTGGTAAGAATCAGGGGTTTTGGAGTCATCAGACCTGAATGTAAATCCTATCACTTGATGTCTCTTCAGCCAAGCTGCTTAACCTGTCCGACTGCCCAAGCCTAGTTCCTCACCTCTAACAGCCAACAGTATGGCAAACTGCACGGCAGTGCACACAGTGCAACCAGAGACTAGGTTTGAAGAGGGATTTAAAAGTTATCAGAGGATACAGTCAGCAAAATCCAGAATATTTGGAGGTTCTACACAACAAATGACTTGAATACTACGTCAGATGACCCAGTTTATTCCACAAATTGCAAGGAGAAAAAGAGAGGGAACCAAGCAGATTAAGAGACAGTAACCAAATGAAATGTACAGATCTTGTTTGGATCCCAGTGTGAAACAACCAACTGTAAAACTTTTGAGCCAACGGGAAATTTGAGCACCAACTGGATATTTAGTACTAAGGAATTACCAGTTTATGTATAGCATTGGTATTATGGTTAAGGGTTTGTGTTTTAAGAACTCTTACAGAGACAGGTAAAAAAAATACTACAGATGTAATGACATCTGGTATTTGCTTCAAAACAGGGAGTGGGAAGGAAGGTAGTAGGTTATGGTTAAAGCAAGAATGCCCATGAGTTTGATTATTATAGCCAGTGTAATAGAACATTACCAAGTAACATGGATTAGTCCTGTTCTTCTCTCCCAAAAGTTAGTGCCCTTACATAGAGCCACACCAGAGGACCAGCCTTGCCCTGCAGGTCTCTTTGTGATAGAGTAGATACAGTGGCAGCCAAACTTGTTGCTTTTAACTGAGCCATCATGTTCAACTCTCACCCAGTTTGCATGCAATCTGTGAAGCAGGCTGCTGATCAAATCAAGTGATAAGATCAGGCTCTAAAAGAAAACTCATTCCTTCTCTAACTTGATTCCATGTCCTTCAGAGATTGTCAATTTGAGTGAATTGAGCTGTAAAAACAGACGAAGGATTCAAGCTCCTTCCCTGGCCCAGAGTATATGGTCCCTAGGATAGCAGGTGTCAGAGGAGATCAAGTCCCCCGGAACAACAAGAAGGTGGAGGTTCTATAAAGCGCAGGGCCCTCAGAAGGGGACAGGAATGAGGGACGGCTGCAGAGTGACAGTGCAGTACAGTCTGACTCAGTCTTACCACGCCCCTCAATCTCTGACACACAAGGTGCTCTATCGGAGAACAGGAATTGAAGTGTTTGCTAAACTGACTCACATTTTGACTAGTTCTAATGTTGAATGGGAACTGATACAAATGAAACCAAGATTGCTCCACGACGGATGCAGCAAACCATACACAGAGGAAGCCACAGGCAAACCTCAGCACTCAGCTAGCTGATTCTGCTCACCCCCTCACTCTTCCCCACCCAGCTTCAGAGGGAAGCAGCTGAAAACCAACAGCTTTAATCAAGGAGTTGATTCCAAAGAGCAAGTTGAGCTCAGCAAGTTCGCTCCGTGAACACCCCTCCGACATCTATAGTCCTGACAGTGATTCCGCAGTTCACAAGGCTGACCTAAGGCCTTGACCTTCTGTTAGATTGTATTCCTGTTACTAAGCAAAACAATTTGGCTACCAGCTTTTAGAATTTTCACAAAAAGTATGGCTTAAAACCAAAGGGCTTCAGGGCCGGCCCTGTGGCCGAGTTGTTGAGTTTGCACACTCCACTTCAGCAGCCCGGGGTTTCGCCAGTTCGAATCCTGGGCGCGGACATGGCACTGCTCATCAAGCCATGCTGAGGCAGCGTCCCACATGCCACAACTAGAAGGACCCACAACTAAAAATACACAACTATGTACCCAGGGGGCTTGGGGAGAAAAAGGAAAAATCAAATCTTTAGAAAACCAAAGGGTTTCATGACAAACCCTCAGAAAGCCAGAACAGCCCTTTCTTTGAACAGCCTTGTTAACTGAAGTTTCACTACACTATTTCACTCTTTGTTACACTACATAGCAAAATAGTATATTGGGTTTAAAGTGCATAAACTCATGGCAGAAATCTAGATGATAAGCACAGACTTTCAAGCTTACCTTCTGTATCTTGCTGCCTGTTTCTATGTATTAGAACAAGTTTATTTACATTTTGGGGACAGTTAATTACACCTGGTACATAATACTTTTCACCACAACTACTTTTAACAAAATATTACTTGCGGGTAAGGCTGACTTTCCAAGTCTCAAGTGCACCAAATACAGCAGTTTCCTTTCCCAGCCTAGCCTGTCGTAGAGCATCCGTAGCGTGAGGGCCTTGAAACAAAGATGGCGGACTTGGATTCTGTTGCTCCATTCCTTCTCACTTCTCTCACGTACAGGGCAGCAGTCAGACTTCATTGCTGAAGAGCAACAGCACAGCACAATCAGATTTACGTGTTCAGTCAACAATCATTTATTGTTTCTGTGTGCAAGGCACTGTGTTGGGTGCCAGGAGCAGCAGGAGGAAGAAACAAATAGGAACATGAGTGTGCTCTGCCCTCCAGGAGCGTACAATCTAGTAGAAGAGATTACTTGCACACAAGTAACTCTAAGACCAGACAGAAAGTGGTAAGCGCCACAGGAGACAGAGTTCCACAGGAAGCTTTCTTAGCTCTCAACTTCAAAGTAAGACTAGGTGAGAGGAAGCACATTTGGACTCATCGCATTGTCATCTGTGTGGCATGAAAAGGTGGCTGAGGGGACTGCCAGGCTTTGACAAACTGAGCTGCATCTTACGTCTTGCTTCCTCAGCTCTGTCCTCTGAGATTCCACTGATTAGCAAGGGCATCTGCTACCACTGAAAGGATGGCAGGAAAAGGACCAGGGAAAATGACACAACACGAATACAGAAATATTTTGCACACAGGAGCACCCCATGGTAGTCTGCCCTGGCTGGGGCCTTGATGCTGCCTTCTAGACGGACAGGGAAGAGGAGTGACAAGGGAGAGAACTCTGGACCAACCATCAGGATTCCAGATGCGATCTCTAGGCCTCAGTTCTCTATCTTTAGGATGAAGGAGTTAGACCAAATGACCTCTAACGTGGTTCTCTGCAACTGTCCAATCAATGAAAAGCACAGATTAATCATTATCACCTTATAACCACAGCTTTTAAAGTCAGTGCTGTTTCCCCTTTTCATCATTTGTAGAAGAGCCCCTAAAAAATAAAAACAAAAAACTAGAGTTACCCCCTTTCCTGGCTTTGGTACAGACAAGCAATATAAGAAAGGTGGTTTTACTTGTTTTTAACCAGTCTCAGAAGTAAAGAGCCCCTGTTCTTTGTTATAAACAAGGCACCTTTCTGATTTGCTCAGCCTCAGCAACTTCTGCCTGACAACATTCAACTGACAGCCAGAGGCTCCCTCAACTACATGGATTTCTATTTCGGTTGTTAAGAATAACTGAATGCAAAGATAAAACACGTGGTCGGCCCTCTTCCAGCACCTTTGAGCTTCTTAAAGTAGCTAGTCCGTCTCTTAGGTCCAAGGATTTCACTTCTCCAATGGCTTCACTGCTTTAAAAGCTTGAGCAAAACATTAAGAGGCACTGGAAGTTAGGGAGAAAGGCAGAGTGAAGGGACTGGTTTTTTAAACAGAGGAATGTGCCTCGGAAGGAAAATGAGAGAGAGATGCAAGCAAAGTTAACTCCCATGTTACAGCTTCTGGTCTCCTGGCCCGGCAGAAATTCAAGATAAGTACAAGGAGCAATTTCCGAGTCCCCAGAGAGGCCAGCAGAACCAAGGTTACTTTGCCGACCATTTCACTGCTCCTTTCCCCAGTGGCCAGGGCACTACATCCATCCTCGAAACGTGGCTCTGTCTGTACAGGGGGTTTTGCTTAGTGGCTCCCTGGCTTCTGCTAAGGCTAAAAGGACGGGCAACACTTGATCTTTTGGTGACCACACACCTTGTTTAGCCGCCCAACTCTGCCTCAACAGAGTGAATAATCTCTTTGGACTCTGCCAGCCATAAAACACAGCCATGTTTTGCCTAAGTGCCAACACTTAAGATAGTAACATTAAAGCACAAACCAGGACTGAGACTAAAGCGCCAGGTTCACTTTACCCGGCCAACAGAACTGAAGAGGCTAACTGCTCTCCCCAACTGCCAGAGTTTACAAACAGCTCCAAGGAAGGGAGTTTGGGTGGCTATTGCTATGTCTGTGAAATGGCTTGTACTGGGTCTCCCAATTCACAAAACGGTCCGTGCAGCGGGACAGCAGCGTCACAGTTAACCTGGCACCAGGCAGAGCACTGACAAGCTCCATGTCACTGACACTGAAATGACCGGCTCTTCCTGCTTCTAACGTGATGAGCATCTTCCACCCAATCACCTCTCCAAACCCATTAAAACAGAAGTCCAAGAGCTCAAATACAACGGGCTCAAGTGGGACACAGAACCAAAACCAGCAACAGCCAGCGCAACGCATGGGTTTGAGGGGGAGCGGAGACACGGTGGCTCTTAAATGAACGCTTCTTCATCAAGTTTTGCTCTTCTGATTTATTTTCCTTTCTCTAAGCAGGAATTACATGGTACCTGGGCAAACGGCCTATATGGTTTCACAAACTCTGCAAAGAAATATGTATTTCTTGAAATGTCATTTTCTGTTAACACTCTTGTGAAAAGTTTCTTAGCTGACAGTCCCACAAATCTTTAAACCACATTAAACATATAAAGCTGCCACGATGTAGACTAAAGGGTAATTTACTTTCACTCTTCCTTTGCCCAGATCAGCAGTGTTGTTTTGTACTCTGACTTTTCAGTGGACTTGAAGAGCAGCTGTGCCATCCTGACATTTTCCCCTTAAAGCCGGCCCTTTCTTTCTTTGGCATGCAAGGCTGGAATGGCAGTCCTGTTCCTACATACAAACGACTATCTTCAACATACAGATGATGAAAAACACCTTCACATGTTGGGGTTCAGGCTAACGTTGAGAACCAGAAATCTACAAAAACTCAATTCATGTTTTTTAAATACTTTATATGATAAAAATACAGCAAAAATATTTTTTTGTTCAAAGAGGAAAAAATATACTGCTCTGGTCACGGCTCTAACGATGATTTAAGTAGTCTCTGGCTCCTCAACTGTGCACTGTAGTGTAGGCTGACTTCAACCACGGCTGCTCCAGCTCAGTCGTTTATCAAAGCTAAAATCATACTGTGGAGAGAAGAAATCAGTGTTACTCATGTTTCCTTAGGAATGTTCCTACACAGTCTGGTCTGTCCAGACTCGTATTCCTAAGGCTCAGCAAGGAACACTCATTTGAATACAAGAAAATCACCTACACCTAAAGGAAAGAATATCCATATTAGAGCTTCTCAATGGCCCAATTTTTTCACTAAAATGTAACTCGAGTGGGGATGGGGGCAGAGAGTATAACCTAAAACCAATGTTGGGCTATAGTTTAGAAAAAACTATGTCCATTAAAAAAACTTTAATTCTCTAGCCAGATCTTTGCATGTGCTGTCCCTCTGCGTGGGACCCCTGCTCCTCAGCCCACCCCCAAGGCACCGCCTTTGGGCAGCGGGGGCCTCAGCCAGGGCAGCTGCATGGCTTCCTCCCATAGCCATCCGCTTCCCGCAGACTCCGGCTCACGTTCCTACCGCTGCACCGTGAGCTCTTCCAGCACGAGAGGAGAGGCGGGCATCACCACCTTCATATTCCAGGCAGCACCCAAGCTCCCAGCTTCCACACAGGGATTCTGTGCTGCTCCTTTGTGTCATTTGCAGTGCCTTACACAGTGTCCAACATGCAGCAGTCACTCTATAAATACTCTATTGAAACCACCACAGTTAACAGCAACAAAACTATCATTTCCTTTCACTGGAATCAGCCTCGCTCTGCTATCAAATGACTAAAGTACAGTGAAATACCCTTACATTAATTGTCCAAACGTAACCATACTAAGCATACTCAGTGCGCAGCAGAGATTAATGATAGTAGCTAATATTTCTGAAAGATTTCCGCAAGTTTACTATAGGCCAGTGCAAACCTAAATGCTTACGTGCATTATCTCATTTAGTCTACAACACAATCCCATGAGGTAGGTACTGTTACTAGCCAATTTTCAGATGAAGAAATCGACGCTCAGAGAGGTTAAGAAACTTGCCCTGGTCACATAGTAAGTGGCAGAGCCCAGATTCTACTAGGCTGGCACCTAACCAAAAAACCAAAGGTACAGATTTCACCAACCTCTAAAGAACGTAGGCATTTTTCCTTTAATTCTATTTAATAAACCCTGAATGTCTGCTATGTGCAAGGCACCACGCAAGCTGTGGCAGGCGATAGAGGGGAGCAGCATAAAACCCCTGCATTAGAAATCTGACGATTTGGAAATAAAACTGCTTTGAAACAACAGCAACCAAAACCTAAGAGGAAAGTGCTACAAGGACATCTTCTGAGACTCCTCTTTCATCCTGATCCCTTGAGCTCTGGGTGGTGCCAAGGGGTAAGTTGATAGCAGTATGGCTAAAAATGACAAGCTGAGGAGGGAAGGGGAGAGAAGGGGAAGAGAAGGAAAAAGAAAGGACACAGCCAGTGAGGAATGCAGCTACTCAAACCAATTACACAGGCTGTATATCTTTTATTTAGTTGTAAAGAAGCACACCTTAAACGTGCCCCAAAATGCTTCCTGATTCCTCCAATCCTGTCTTCAGTCCATCTTCCCATTGCTTTAAATTCACGACTGAGAGCTAAGAAACTCGTGCATTTTTAAATGCTGGAGGGGTGGGAGGCTCAAGAAAGGACCCCTGAGCAAGGCTGATTCCAGCTCGTTTTTTGTCTCTTCAGAAACAGACAAATATAAAGGAACAATATATGATGATAAAGAGACCATCATATTGTTTGACTTAAAAAAAGTAATAAAAATGATAATAGGTGTGTCTTAATACTGAGTATTTTGGCTCTTCAGTCTTTATCTTTAATACCAGGATTAACAATTACGCACACTGGCAGTGAAGTACAGTGTGAGAACCAGAAACTGATGCCAGTGTGCTTTTTCTGTCCTAGTTTTTAAAATACAGAAAAGCAAGTAAGATAAACTGTGAAAAGGAAACCCTCTAAACTCTAATTTCGATCTCATCTATGGTAATGGGTGGAACGAGCACAGGAAAAGGATTTTAGGAAGCTTGCTTTTTCAGGCAGAGGCTAAAATGGCTCTGACTCCTAAACCATTTCAGACAAAATAGCAATTTTTTATACAGTTTCTAATTATTAACAATCTTCTCAATGACAGAAGTGTATTCAGTACCAGTTTTTCCTAATAGCCCTTATGCCTATGTGAAAAATTAAAATTTACCTGGGGAAAAATAGGAATGATCTAATGAAGCTTGGACACAAAGGTTAAGCCTGACATCTAGATTCTTAAAGGTTTAATCAAATTGTCATATATATGACAATTTTTCCCTCTTCTTTGCTCTATTCTATGGGTCTATGATAGGTGAAGGAAAAGGCGGCATGTTTCTCTCTTCAAACATAAGGTGATAACTTTAAGTCTAAAACAGGACTGCAGAAAGCTTCCAGTGTCTGACAGCCAATCCTTCATGTGAATTCTTCCTTCCTATCTGTTACAACCGGAAGACTGATAAAAGTTTGCCAGAACAGACCACTTCGCATGCCGGAGATCGGCATCACACCTAATTCCTTACTGCCAAGAAAGACCAGCCCAACATGGAGACAAGCTGTTGAGGGCTGCTGCCAGTGGTCTGGTCCCCAGGAGACCCACGAGTGCGGCAGTCTCTCAGGGTACATGCATTAATGCTTCTAACAGGCAGGGAGGCCTCACAGCTGGATACGAAGGCAGGAAAAGAATGGCAAAGACAGTTTTAAGCATGTTGAGAGCCTCAACAGCTCAGGAATAACTGAGACCACAGAGTAACTCTGTCGTGGGTCAGATCCACACTATGCTGCTTCAATGACACACATTAAAAGTCTACACAGCCACAAGAAATTCGCATGATCCCCAAAAGCTCTGTAATGTCAATGCAAAATCCTATCGTACAGTAACATGTCACCTGTCAGAAGCAGGCGCGGCACCCAGGAAAATGCCAGGAGTGCTGTAAACTCACCTATAAAGATACATGAAGAAACAGAGCAAGTGGAACCCAAGCTTGATCATGGCTTCCTTCATGTGTGACTTCAGCTGCCCTCGATTGTGTATTTCTGTGGGATCAAATACTCCCATGTTACCACTTGGCACCATAATGAACCTGAGAAATTAAAGGATGCACACCCATTAGAAGGAAAATCAAATCATCAGCATAAATATTCAAAAATAAGTAACCATTAATAAACAACCTTTAAAAGTGAACCAATCATAGCAGCCTTAAATTCAGACCAAATATGGCCAGAGTATTATGACAATGTCACCAGCCACCACTTAGTTTTCCTTTGAAAGATATGATACTATTAACTTGGGGTGTAATTTTCTGCCCTCTGAAAAAAGAGTAACACTCTAGAGAACAATGATTTCTGCACTGAGACCCTTTTACCCATCTTCTGTAGAAAACTCCTGAACCAGTCAAACCCACAGCCGTCTTCCACTAGAAGAAGTGAAGGGGGCCCAAAACCAAACCGATTTTATCAAGTTCTTAGAAACGTCTTTATCTAAAAAGTTCTAAATTAATTAATGCAATTCCCTTCATCTTCACATCTTCATAAGGAAGAGCAGTGTCAAACATAATTATTCCCATTTCACAGATGACAGTAAAAGAGAGAGTCCATGTCCACAATAGAACCCTCCTCTTTGGTGCTCCTGCTGATCAACAGAGAATACGTTTCAACCTGCATGGTTTATAAATGGTACCTACCTTAAGAGAGCAATTTAAAGAGGACAGAACAGAAACCATTTAGAATAAATGCTGCTGTGGTAAAATACAATTCCTCTTCACTTAAGATAGTAAATGGATAGTTCAAACTCAAAATGCAATGTGTAACTTTACATAACTCTTAAAAAATACAGATTAATACTAATACTATTAATACTAATAATATTCTGACAAATAAGAAATGTACCTTTTATAGTGGTGGAGGAATGACCACAGTAAGCAGATAGGATTAGGGCTGCAGATCAATACAGAAGGTAAAGGGCACCAGAAGATGCCCCTGGTTCCGGACTAAACAGTTCAACTCAGTGTTCCCGCAGATGGAGAAGATTCGAACTTTAAAAAAAAATCTTAAAGATACTATGTCTAACATACTATGGAGTCATTCAGGCTCTTCAGGTAACGTATAACATTTCATATTTATTTCATATCACGTGTATATAACAGTTACAAACGATAGTCTTCTTCTTCCCCAAATGATTCCTTTTGCAGGTAAGGAAATGGGCTTACATTGAGGGGACCAATGAGTTTAAGTGTCTGGACTCCAACATCCAGACTGCATCATCTGTGCAACACACATGTCCTAACCCAGCCCTGTTCATGACCTCTTGCTACTCCCATGTCCAAGCTTCTTCTAGCGCAAGCTTGGGTTCCTCATTCTTGCCATACACTGAGTTTCTCAACTATCACTTCTGCGAAATGCAAATGCCTCTCTCAGTTCCACAAGTCTTAAATTCTCCCCCAAATCTTAGTAGCCTATCTATAGCTGAAAGAGTGTATTTACATTTGAATAACTGAATAATGTCTCAACTCAAAGAGTCTTATCCTTCTCTGACTTCTAGGTTATCTAATAGGAAGGAGTGTTAACCATTTTCTTGGTGGTCCTTAAAAGCATTTTCTTACTCAGTTGACTTCTCTCTTCCTCATCTTTCATAGGCGGTATGTCAAACTCTTGTCCATTCTTCCTTCCTATCACCACTTATATAGCTCTATCTTTTCCATTCCCACTATCACAACCTTGTTCCAGCACTATATTATTTTACTCCAGTGTCTAAAATGGTTTCCCTACCTCCCGGCTCTTCTCCATCTAATCAATACTACATAATGCTTCCAAAAAAATCTTCCCAAACCAGCATTTATTTTGAGTCAACTTAGCTACTCAAAAACATACAGAGCAAAGAGGATATAGGAATGCCTATAAACACAGTAAGATACTCGATATCATTAGTCATTAGGGAAATGTAAATTGAAACCACAATGAGATATCACTTCACACCCAATAGGATGGCGAAAATTTAAAAAAACAACACACAACAAGTGTTAGCAAGGATGTAGAGAAATTGGAAGCCTCATACACAGCTGGTGGAAATGTAACATAGTGCAGCTGCTTTTGAACACTCAGGCAGTTCCTCAAAAGGTTAAACACAGAGTTACTATATGACCCAGCAGTTCAACTCCTAGGAGAAATGAACACATACATTCACACAAAAACACGCACGTGAATGTTCATAGGAGAATTATTCATAATAGCCAAAAAAAGTGGAAACGACGCAAATGCCCATCAATTGCACATGGATAAACAAAATGTAGTACATCCATACAATGGAGTATTACTCAATAATAAAAAGGAATGAGTACTGATACATGCCACAACACGGATGAACTCTGAATATTATGCTATGTGAAAGAAGCTAGTCGTAACAGGCCACAGGTTGCTCTCTTTGGTGTGTCTGTCAGAACAGACAGTAGACTGGTGGTTGCCTAGGGCTAAGGGAGGGAAGGGAGCAGAAGCTGCTAATGGATACAGGGCGTCCTTTGGGGTGATGAATACGCTCTAAAATAGACTGTGGTGACGGCTGCCTAAATCTATAAATACACTAAAAATATATCGAATACTATACTTTAAATGGGTGAACTTTATGCTACCAGTGCTCACATTTACACATAAACTACTTGGACCAACGTTCAAGGTTCTCTGTGACCCAATCGACATTTCTAGCTTTGTCTATTACTACTGCCTCACCTACATGATTTCAACCTAATTAGCCCTTAAATATGCCTTGTGTGTTTGCTCAAGCTTTCCCTTCCACTCCTCCCCTTCTCCTTCGCTCCCTGGAGAATTCTTTCCCCACTCCTCTCTGTCAAACCTCATCCATCCTGTAGGGCTCTGCTCCTTGAAACTCCCAGTCCACAGTAACCCAACTCTCCTCCCAACCTGAGCATCCTCATCACTCATCTGATAATTTCTCTTACACTGCCTCAGCCCACTTCTTATTTTAACTAGCTTACTTTGTTATTTCATGTTTCGCCTCTGTGTCCTATGATAAGTAGAGTCCACTTCCTATATGTCTGTATCCCCACTAGCATAAAGTACAGATGTCTGAAAGGAGAAAATGATCCATCTGTTGATATTTTTTAACCTTTTTAAATAGAAAGTAAATTTGTGACCAGCAGACAATCTATCATTGCCATTATCAGGGCAATAAACACACACGACGTCTGTCTTTATAATTACAGGAAACAGAATCTATGGACTTTATTGCCCCAAGTAAGACCGTAGAGCCTTCCGCCAGTCTGTGCTCTAGACGAAGGAGCCATGCCACAGCTTGCTCTTCCTCTAGCAAATTTTCATTTCTAGTAGAGCTGACTGATGGTGTGGTCGGGGACATCACTAAGATCCACAGTCTCAGATGTTCCATTGCCTTCCGCGCGCTTCCCCATCCTCCTCCAGCCCTCCTTTACTCTCATCTACGTGCTTCTTATACTACCTGCACTTCAAAAAGGCCACACTTAAAAATCAGTCGATAAATGATTTTACCCAAAAAAAACCTGGATATAAATAAAATTAAAATGAAACCTAAAAATTTAGCAGAGCAGCAACCTACTAACATAAAAATAACCCAAGGTTTGTCAAGATTATTCCACAGTTCTTCACAAGAAAATATGCAATGTACAATAGCCCATCTACAAAATTACAACCAATTAGTATTTCCACTGAGCAATGTTTGAACAAACTTCCTAAATTTATGAAGTCAAAATTTTGATGTTATCTAATTTGCAGGCTTTAAAATGAAATTTTCTTTGGAGCATTCCAAGTATACTCTAATTAAAACTGCAGATATAAAAAGCAAGGATCTTATATTCTCAGGCTTTCGATCATTCTTACAGGAAAAAGAGGGGCCGGCCCCGTGGCCGAGTGGTTAAGTTCGCGCGCTCTGCTGCGGTGGCCCAGGGTTTCGCTGGTTCAGATGCTGGGTGCGGACATGGCACCACTCGTCAGGCCACGCTGAGGCGGCATCCCACATGCCACAACTAGAAGGACCTGCAACTAAGATATACAACTATGTACTGGGGGGGATTTGGGGAGATAATGCAGAAAAAAAAAAAGATGGGCAACCGTCGTTACCTCAGGCCGCCAATCTTAGGGGGAAAAAAAGAAAAAAGGAAAAAGATACTCAAGACAACGGAAAAACTTTTCACAAGTCTTTAGACATCACAAGTAAACGTCACATATTTCTAAAATGTACACATGCAAATTTGTGTTTATACTGTAAGACTGAGCCACGCAAATTGCCACTTGCTAAGAATACCAAAGTGTATAAAAATTTATCCTGATTTAATAAAGCATTCTGCTATCATTTATTTTATGACTGGCATATATTTTATTAGAGAAGAGAAGCTGTTAAAATTTTTTTTAAAAAACATTTTCTTTAAACTGCCCTGACACAAAACAGTAAATAAACTATACTCACCGATATATATTCCAAGTGGCAACAGGCAGGTTGAGAAGGAAGATGAACCAGTGCAATGAAATGAGCATCAATACAGTGACAATAGCATGGCCAATCAACTCCGGAATGACCCACTGCAAGGAAAGAACAGAGGATTACACCTCACTGCTGTGTTCCTCCTGAAGGTACACGTTGTTTGAAGCTAAATCAATGAATGTACAGAAAACTTCCAAACTAGTGTTTCAAGACTATTTTTAGACTCAGATGTCCCAGATTTGCAGACTGCTGCAACTGCTTATTCCAGGACAATACATCAGGGCAGAGCTTTAAAATAATGCACTTGCATTTCAACTACGTTTTATCCTAAGCAAAGTTTCATCCATTCACTAAAGCGGGTTTGAATGACAATTAGGGGAAAAGAGAGTAGTATTTACTTTCTATTCCAATATCTGCGCTAAAGCCTCTTACTCTAATTTGGACTGATTCATACCCACGTACATGCTGCCTTTCAAGTCAGAATATCAATCTTAAAAATTTTTTAATCTCCAGAATCCTGAGGGAAATCATTTCACATTCACCAAAAAAAAGGTACTTTAACAGCATACAATAACAGCTCAGAGTTGAACAAATGTGAAAATGAACTAGGATACCAGAATCCCAGCCTACTGGCTTTCTAGTGCCCAATGTCCTTATCTACGCTCTCTGATTATTGAGCAATATTCCAGTGCTCATGCATCAACAGCGATTGTGGCAGGTTCTTAATTCACCAACAATCTTCCTCTCCTGTGAGTAGAGATTTTTCTTTTAATGGAAGCTAACAGATAATATTCATGGAGCCAGAAACTGGCACTCCCCACTTACAGAAATGAGGAAAATAAACCTCAGAGTGGTTAAGTAACTTGCCCAAGGTCACACGTCTACTCAGTGGAAGAGCAATGTAGTACAGGCCCAGATACACTGGCCCTAGGTCTCTTGCATTTATATATCAGATACTTACTTTGTAAACAAACAAGAAGGGATTCTCTGGGCATTATACCCAATTTGCAATCAACTGGAACTGTTTGTTTATTTATTTATTTTTGCTGAGGAAGATTCACCTTGAGCTGACATCTGTTGCCAATCTTCCCCTCTTTGTATGTGACCCAACACCACAGCATGGCCACTGACTGAGTGGCGCAGGTCTGGGCCCAAGAACTGAACCCAGGCCGCCAATGCAGAGCACACCAAACTTAAACACCAGGCTCCTGGGGTTGGCCCTAACTGGAACTTTTTAATAGGTAACATGCATTTTAAGAAGTGTAACCAATTTAACATAATGCTTACAAGTGTGAGCTGCAAAGTCCACACACCTGGAGTGGAACCCCCACTTTAGCCCATGAATTAGCTGTGCAATCTTAGGAAAAGTCACCCATCCTCCCTAGGCCACCATGTTCTCATCTGTAAAATGAGATAATACCCACACCTCATGAAGTTGCTGTAGAGAATGAGATGAAATAACACACGTAACCACATGCAAAGGAAGTACTCAATAAATGTCAGCCCATGTTACCATTACCACTCTCCACGCTCACAGACTCACACAGCAGTAGCTGCCGAGCTTTGGATTTCTTACTGTGGGCTGCAAAGAGTTGTTTTACGCAGACACAAACCTAAAACAAAAGTTTCAGGAAGCGATACTCAACCTTCTTCTGCTTAGTTTACTGACTTTCCACCAAGTCCTCCGTCTGTTTTCTCTTCTCTCCTCAACGATGTGTTCTCCCCCTAACTTGTTCTCAGACACTAGCACCAGGCGATATCCCCCAGGCAGGAGCTTGGAGGAGTCTCCTCTGGAGCAGCTTAATGGCACAAGAGAAGACACCTATAAAAAACTGCCGATTTCAAATATCCCCCACAAAAGGCCAGGCAGACACCAATTACCCTACAGTGACGCCTATCTACCCGCCAGTCAACAGCCTGGACCACCCAACGAGCTCCAAGGAGTATTTTAGTGCTTTACCCTCAAGGATGAATAGATAGCCATGTATCAGAAATTGAGGAAAGCCTCCAATATAAAAGAAGGGGAAAAACAAATGGAAAGGATCTTGGAGGAAACAGATATAATGTACAAAGCAGAAGGAAATTTCAAAATGACTATAATCAATATTGTCAGAAAGCTAAGAAGTCAAACTTGAACTAAGAGAACAAAAATCTCTTAGAAATTAAAAACAACATAAATGACATATATACTAGAAAATTCAGAAGATAAAGCAGAGGAAATCCTAAAACAAAAAGATAGGAAAAAACCAAAGGAGGGTCCAGCCCCGTGGCCACGTGGTTAAGTTCACGCGCTCTGCTTCAGTGGCCCAGGTTTAGATCCTTGGCGCGGACATGGCACCGCTTGTCAAGCCATGCTGAGGCGGCGTCCCACATAGCACAACTAGAAGGACCTACAACTAGAATACACAACTATGTACCAGAGGGCTTTGGGGAGAAGAAGAAGAAGAAGAAAGAACAGTAACAGATGCTAGCACAGGTGCCAATCTTTAAAAAAAAAAAAAAAAGAAAGAAAAATAAAAAAGAACTGGCAGATCAATCCAGCAGATGAATTATCTTATGAACGGAAGCTGTTAAAAAAGAAGAGAGCAAAAAGAAGGGGAAGACATTGTCAAAGAAAGAATAGGAGAAAATCTCCCAGATTCCAAGAGCCTATCAGACGTCCAAAACAATGAATGAGAAAAGCCTAAACAAAGGTACACAAAAGTATACCACTGCAAAATTCCAAAACTCCAAGGATAAAGAGAAGGTTCTAAAACTTATGGAGAGGATAGGAAAAAAAACAAATGAGAGATCACATAAAAAGGGTAAGAAATCAAAATGGCACCAGACTTCCCAACTTGAACAACAGTGGAAGTTAGAAGACTGTCGAGCAATGCCTTCAAAACTCTGAAAGAAAAATCTTTTCTAACCTGGACCTCTGTACTCAGAGAAACTATCAAGCCAGGGTAAGGATAAGACATTTTCAAACACGCAAGGTCTCGACATTTAATTCCCATGTGCCATATCTCAAGAAGCTACTCCAGCAAAATGAGGTCGTAAGCCAAGAGAAAGGAAGTCTTGTCTTCCAAGCAGCAGGGGATGGAGACCAGGGTTCCCAGGAGAGAAGCTGTGAAACAGGCCTAGAAAGCAACCAGTCCTGAGCACAGCAAGAGGATGGAGGTCACGTGGGAAAAAACTTAACTGACAGATTACTTTAACATGCTTGAACCATGGAGAAAACAGACCTGAAGGGCTTTAAAGATGTATCTGAAAAGACCTAGCAACACGCAAATAGAAAACTAAGGAAATAAAGACATGTAGCAATTATTGACTCTGGAGAAGACAGGCTATCCAGAAAAAAATAAAAGAAAGAAAAATATGATCACTGTCTCCTATGAGGCTGGGCAATAAAAAATATTTGCATTATTATAATACAACAGTACATCATAATGATGTAAACACTGAATATCAATTTAACCCAAAAAGGAAAACAGAAAAACAAAAGAGGAATGTTTAGGGAAGGGAGGAGCTAAGAACTAAATGTATCATATTGACTCAGAAGTCAAGAGATAAAATTTTAAATTGATAAATCAAAAAGTAGTAGTACAACCATATAAAAGAGAAATATGGACATAAATACCAGAAAAAAATTAACAGCTCAAGTGTTGAAATCAGTTGCCCCTAAAAAGCAAGACAGAATTTAAAGGGGTCAGGAACAGGCTGCTGTCTTTCTAAGCTCTGTAGTACCTTTGACTTTAGCTGTGTGCAAGTATAATTTCACAAAAATAAAAATCAACATTAAAAAACTACTTAACTTCAAACTGAAGGAGTAATTTTCTCAGTAGAAGAATCCAGGTAATCTTTTCTTTGCGTTTAGATTTTTATTTTATAAAAGAAAACCCACAAAATACCTACCTAAAATACTGAGTAAGCAAGAAATATAAAAGAAAATACATTCTATCAAATAAAAGATATATATCATTCTTCTAAAGATAAGGAGGACTGAAACTAGTATAATGTTATATGTCAATTATATCTCAAGAAAAAAAAAACTCCTAAGGCATAGCACATAAACACAAAATCTGTTATTAAATCTATCACTGTATTAAACCACATTTTGGAAATTTTTAAATAAATAAAGTTGAGGAGGAGTATAGTTTACTATAAATTTTAACTTCCAAGTGTAACTTTATTTCCCTCCTGGGCAGAGAAACTTAAGCAGAGTGATGAGGTGAAAAGACAGAGGGGAAGCATTTTCAAGTCAAGCCAAAAGCAGCTCTGGGCATTGTAATTTTACACGAACTTTTACCCAGAAAGCTTTTCTGCCTGCTAATCTCACAAAATGAATCAGGACCAACTCGTTTCCCTGTATCTAGACAAGCTCTGCAATTCAGAATATTCTTGCCAATATCAAGTTCGGACTCTACGCTAAACATAAAATGGCCTTAAAATAAGTCAGCTAATTAATTCCATTTCTCAGCAAGCCACGAAAAGAAGGTCGCCTTTCATTCAACAAAAGAAGACTGAGCTTTTTTTTCCATGAGCAGGAAGGAGGGGGTTTGGACACAGAAGACAAAAATAATTACCCTCATAATGAACCTTTATCTAGTCTGAGTAAAGATGCTGTCCACGGACAAGGAAGAAGAGGAGTAAAGAAAAAAAATTTCAAGTTAGGTCTTCTAATATAGTTTCGTGATCTTAAATATTGCAAAACACAGTAATTCTACCAACATTTCATAACTAAGAGACAATATGCATTCAAATATACACATGCTGATTATCTGTAATAATCTCTAACACAGAAAATGGAGAACTGCCTTCAATGCCAGAAAATGAGCAAAAAAAAGTCTTACCTTGTTTAATTTCGAGCAGCATGATCTAGCATTAATGTAATCACATTCCAAATCAGACAATGTAATTATCTGATGATCAAGATAAGGAATTATTATACTTTTATAACAATTACTTGTTTTTAAGTTTCACAAAGCAATTCCAGTTGCAAGGCAGAATTACCTTTGAATTCAAAGGAATTTAGTTATTTCCTTAAAGTTTGCTCAATAGACAACTCAATTTTCTCATGTTCCTTCAACAAATGATTTTCACAAAATAATGCTATTATGCTCAATTCTAACGTTACACACACCAGAACATTGGATCTGAGTTCTCAAATGTCAAACAGTGGCTGTAAGAAATGGAAAGTAAGACCTATAAAAAGCAGCTTAGGGGCTGGCCCCGTGGCCGAGTGGTTAAGGTCGCACTCTGCTTCGGCGGCCCAGGGTTTCACCAGTTCAAATCCTGGGTTCGGACATGGCACTGCTCATCAGGTCATGCTGAGGTGGCATCCCACATGCCACAACTAGAAGGACCCACAACTAAAAATACACAACTATGTACCGGGGGGCTTTGGGAGAAAAAGGAAAAATTTTTAAAATCTTAAAAAAAAAAAAAAAGCAGCTTAAATGTTAAAAACCTGAATTCCCAATAGTAGAAAAAGTGTTTACTTATGATAAATAAAAAGTGTTTGAAGACTTAAGATATGAAAAAATAAAACAGGATACAAAACTACAAATACACCATGGTCATATGTTAGCAGTGGTTATGCCTCCAAAGTTGGATTACAGATGATTTGTTTTCCAAATACTTTATTTCCCTAACTTCCCACAGTAAACCTGTAGTATCCTGGAATTAAGCAAAAAGTGGTTTTTAGTACAAAATATAAACTCACAAATAAAAATTTGAGGGACAGGGTGCAGCCCCGTGGCTGAGTGGTTAAGTTTGCACACTCAGCTTGAGTGGCCAGGGGTTTCGCTGGTTCGGATCCTGGGCATGGACCTAGCGCCGCTCATCAAGCCATGCTGAGGCAGTGTCCTACACAGCAGACCTAGAAGGACCTACAACTAGAATAGACAACTACGTACTGGGGGGTTTGGGGGAGAAGAAGGAGGGAAAAAAAAAGATTGGCAACAGATGTGAGGTGCCCAAAAAAAACACACTGAGGAACAGATAGACATAAAAGGAAAGGGAAAAGTCCTCAAATGAATGACACAGTGCCTCAGATTTACTTTAAAACACTCTACCACCCACCCCCTAATAGGTGGGAAAGAGATGAAAAAGAATGGCAAAATGTTGAAAATCATTGAAGGTTGGTGATAGAAACTTGGGGTTTATTACACTACCTCTCAACTTTTGTTTGAAAATGTCCAATAAAACAAGTAAAAAGAAATGTTATCAACTAAATCCTAAACAGTCTCATATGGATATTCCCCGTCACCTCAACACAGCTGAAGCCAAACCTTCACTTTCTCCACAAACTGTTCCACCTCCCATTTGTTTTATTTCTGTCAATGACACAAGCATCATTTGCCCAGGCTCAAAATACGGAAAGTTATTTCTGCCTTCTGTTTCATCTCTCATAATTGTTCATTACCAGGTCCTATCAATCGTGTCTCCCTAACACCAGTCACATTAATCCCTCCCTTCACCTGCCCACAACTAGCACTTTATTTCAAATCCAGATGCACCTACTCCCTGATGGTTTCTCACCGTGCAGTCTTTCCTGTTTCCAACCCACTGTGCAGATTCAACTACTTAGCACATCACTCTATGTCAAAAATTTTCCATGGCTCCCTATTGCCTAGAGGATAAAAGTGAAAGCCCTCCCCTCCTGAATATTCAAACCCTCCAAAACCTATCTAATCCAGCATTTCTAACCTGACCTAATACTGCCAAAATCAGCCAAGTGCTCCAGAGGGTCTACTCCTCAACCCCATCACTGAGAAACGCAGTGAAAGTACCTGACTCTGCACCTTCGCTCTTGCCTGTGTCTGATTTTGAATATCCACCCTCTTCCTTCTCTGCAGGTTTTCCTCACAGTTCAAAGTCCAGGAAAACCCCTATCCCTACAGATCGTCTACCCCGACCATTTTCCACCTCTTGATTCTAATACTAAGCTAGTGCAACTATCCAAAAATACAGTAACACAATATGCTGAACTTCATCAAAACACACCCTGAATGTACCTTAATAGACGTCTATCTACATCAAATACTCCACGTAACATTTTTCTATGCACATAAGCTGGTTTATATAAGCCAGAGTTATTTTAAATTCTCCAGCCTAGTTTTCCAAACTGCAAAAAGAGAAATCCAAGTTTCACTTCTGTAAGTGTAAACTCCAGTTCCTTATGTCACAAGAGGGACACAGGTCATCAAAACTTAGGCAATCGATGCTGCCCTTTCAGTCAGTTCGCCAGACCTAATAAAACTCAGGGTTCTCCTTATTAGAAATTGTCAGTTAAGTAAAAACTGCAGCTCAATTGGGGGGAAAGGGGTAGAGCAATATTTACTGCCATGGGCTGGCACTGTACTACACGCTTAACACACGTTCTCACTGTACACACACAGACCTGGGAAGTACACAGTTCCCCCCATTTTTAAAATAAGAAAACTGAAGCTTAGAGAGGCGAAGTCATGTGCACAGCAAACAGGTAAGCAAGGAATGCTGATTCCACATTCTGTCCCTTTCCACTACAACAGGCTGCCTGTCCATAACAAAGGATGAACCCACAGTGAAAACACACTCTGTACAACCATCCTATAGCCAGGATGCTCTGGCAAACAAAAACTTGAATTCGGTCAGAAAGGGACACATGCGATTTCGGAGGAATCGGGTTTTTTCTTAGCTTGCATTTAATTACTTAAATTACTTAATTACGTAAAACTAGATTGTGCATTACAACATTGGGCAACAACTAAAACTAGATGCTCCCTCAAGAGTTGTGAGAAGTTCCCGGGTCAACACTGACCGGCCTGGAAAATACAGTTTGAATACGGTAACATGCACAGCTATATAAAATACTGACGTTTCAAACACGGACCGACCCAGAAAAGTGGGAAAGTTTTGAAATGACTGGGAACTAAATCACGTGGAGAGTTACTGAACGGACGGATCTGCAACCGCCAGAAGCAACCAAAATAATCACTTGCAGATGGTTTTTAGAAGAAATTCCTCCCAATGCTCCCTCCAAAGCGGCATCGCGCAGGCAGCACTTCACCCGTCTCTGCAATGAGTCAACTCCTGGACGGCAGAGGTCCCCGCGAGTTCCCACACCCGCGCGAACAAAGGGGCGGGCGGCGGCGCAGCTGCCCGGAGTGACAAGAGGCTGCAAGTCGCCCCCGCGCCCGCCGGCCAGCCCCCCAAGCGTGGGCAGCGCCCCCCGGGACCCGGGTCTCCGACCAAGGGCCGGGCCCAGGGGATCGCCTAGAAAAACCGCCACCCTTATCTCTCGAGGCCCCAAGTAGGGAAAACCGCGACCGCTCTCCCGAAAGGGCCACGAGGGAGGCCAAGAGCCTGCCCCGGCTCGGAGAAAGGCCGCTCGGCCCCGGCGAGGGGCGGCCAGCAGCCCGGGCAGGCGGGCGGGGCAGCGGGGCTCTCCTCCCGCCCCGCGCCCCGCGCCGCCGCCCCGACCCGGCCGCGTCGCTTGCTCCCCGCACCTGCCCCGGTCCCGCCGGGGCCCCCCTCGGCCCCGTCCCTCGGGCGGCGGGCCCAGGCCGGCCTCAGCAAGGATACGAAGTACACCGAGAGGAAGATGAGCGCGCAGCAGTCGAGGAGAGAGAAGACAAACACCACCACCTCCATCCTCCTCCTCCTCCTCCTTCGCCGCCGCCGCTTCTTCCGTAAAACCGGCTGGCGCACCCCGACCCGCCCTGATAGGCCCTGGTCCCAGCTTACTGGGGCGCGTCGTCCACGCCGCCGAGGCGCGGCATGTCGGGAGTTGTGGTCCACTTTAAAAAGTCTAAAGCCATAATTCTGATGCATGCTGGGAAATGTAGTTCATTAGTACGAATACCCATCAAAGAGGTGGACCGGGCCTCTACCCTAAATTTGATTATTTCCGGAAGTTGTGACAAGCAGTTAGTCAATGCATATTTACTGAACGCTTGTAATTTGTAGGAAAAAAGGTAGAATTTCTTTGTCATGTGCGAAATTTTCTTTTGATTCTGCAGTGGACCCACTGGATCCTCTGACTTGGGGTAAGAGATTTTTATCTCAAGGCACAAATCTAATCTCGAGACTCCTGGCTTGACAGCTGAGACTTCTTCCTGATCTCAGTTACTCCGGAGATTTCACAATCCCTTGTTTCTTCTCTGTTACAGGAATGTTTCTCTCCACTCTAGATTTTAAGATCTTTGACAATTGAATATGTTGTCTTACTCACGCATTAATTTAACAAATATTTTCTGACTCCACCCCTACTATGTGCCAAGAACTGCTCTAGACTCCAGAGATACAGAAATGAACAAGGCAGACAAGGTGCTGTTCTCATCTGGTGAGGAGGAACCAGCAATAAAGTAGCAACTAAATACAGAAAAAGATTTCAAAGGGTTATAAACTCTATGAGCGAATTATAGCAAAATCATACATTCATTCAACCAATATTTTCTGAACAGCTAGTAGTATATGCCAGGTACGGGACCTTAAGGATACATGAGGAATAAGAGAGAAAAAGTCCCTACATTCCCGGAGTGTGTGAACTTAAATACTATGCCACCGGCTGGCCCCAAAATATGTACATTTTAAAAGAGAATGAAACTGGACCACTATTTTACACCATAAACAAAAATTAAGTCAAAATGGATTAAAAGCTTGAACGTAAGACCTGAAACCATAAAAAATTCTAGAAGAAAACATAGGCAGTAAGCTCCTTTACCTAAGTCTTGGTAATGGTTTTTCAAATGACACCAAAAGCAAAAGCAACAACAGCAAAAATAAACAAGTGGGACTACATTAAACCAAAAGGCTTCTGCACAGCACAGGAAACCATCACCAAAATGAAAAGACAACCGATTTGCAAAATAGGCAAATAATTGCAAATCATATATCTGATAAGGGGCTAATATCCAAAATATATAAAAGAACTCATAGTATTTAACAGCAAACAAACAATCCAATTAAAAAATGGGAAGAAGACGTGAATAGACATTTTTCCAAAGAAGACATACAGATGGCGAACAGGTACATGAAAAGATGCTCAACGTCACTAATCATCAGAGAAATGCAAACCAAAACCACAATGAGATATCACCTCACACCCGTTACAATGGCTATCATCAAAAAGACAAGTGTTGGAAAAGATATGGAGAAAAGGAAACCCTTGTGCACTATTGGTGGGAATATAAATTGGTGCAGCCACTGTGGAAAACAGTTTGGGGATTCCTCAAAAAATTAAAAATAGGGGCCGGCCCAGTGGCCTAGTGGTTAAGTTTGCACACTCTGCTTTGGCAGCCTGGGGGTTTGCAGATTCGGATTCCATGTGTGGACCTAGCATCGTTTGTCAAGCCGTGCTTTGGCAGCATCCCACATAAAAAAATTTGAGGGAGACTGGCCAGATGTTAGCTCAGCAACAATTGTCCTCAAGCAAAAAGAGGAAGTTTGGCAACAGATGTTATCTCAGGGCCGATCATCCTCACACACACACACACACACAAATTAAAAAGAAAACTACCATATGATCAAGCAAGCCCACTTCTGGGTATTTATCTGAAGAAAATGAAAACACTAACTCAAAAAGATATATGCACACCCCATGTTCATTGCAGCATTATTTTCAATAGCCAACATAAAGAAACAACCTAAGTGTCCATCGATGTGTGAATGGATAAAGAAATTGTGGTATATACGGTCGGCCCTCCATATCTGTGGGCTCTGCATCCACTGAGCCAACCAACGATGGATCGAAAGGCCTGCAATGGTTGGTCCATACTGAACATGTACACATTTTTTTGTCATTATTCCCTAAACAATACAGTAAAACAACTATTTACATAGCATTTACATTTTATTAGGCAATCTAGAGATCATTTAAAGCACAGGGGAGGATGTTTGTAAATTATCTGTAAATACTATATCATTTTATATAGTGGACTTGAGCATTCACAGATTTTGGTATCCACAGGGGGCCCTGGAACCAGTCCCCCGTGGATACCAAGGGTTGACTGTACGTGTATCGCTTAACGAGGATAAGTTCTGAGAAATGCATCTGAGGGGATTTCATCATTGTGCAAACATCATAGAGTGTACTTATATAAACTTAGATGATATAGCCTACTACATACCTAGGCTATATGGTACTAATCTTATGGGACCAGTGTCGTACATGTGGTCCATCATTGACTGAAATGTTATTATGCATGCATGACTGTATATACAATAGAATAATATTCAGCCATAAAAAAGAATGAAATCTTGCCATTTCCAACAACATGGTTGGATCCCAAGGGCATTATGCTAAGTGAAATGTCAGACAGAGAAAGATAAATATCATATGATCTCTGTTATATGTGGAATCTGAAAAAAAAAAACCAAACAAGTTTACAGATTCAGAAAACAGATTGGTGGGTGTAAGAAGGGGGTGGGTGGGAGAAATGGGTGAACTGTTTCTGTTTCTTTTTGTTTGTTTGTTTAAATAAATGGAATAAAAGAATAAATAAATAAATCCAGAAAAGAAAGGAAAATGAAAATATCCTTCTGTTTGGTACACTGTATGAAAGGGGGATGAGTTTGTCTGCAAGGAGACCGCTTAGGAGAGAAGAGGATGGACAGGGGAATTAGTATGAAGGCAAAACCAACTGGGTTTGCCTGACATTGCGTAGGCTCATAGGATCATAAAGGGTTCATAGGTTAAAGCTAGAGAATTAATACATTATTTATAAACCAGCCATCATTACACTCCCTCTGCACCTTATACACACCTCTATCAGAGCACTCATAACATTAACTCTCCTTCCTTACGTGCCTAGCCAGTCACGCCCTAGATTATAACAAAAGTAACAGATTTTATTAGTTTTGTACCCCCAGTACCTTTTTTTTTTCCACTCAAAGTTGTTGTTTTTTTTTTTACTTAAAGACTTGTGCCTGAGCTAACATCTGTTGCCAATCTTCTCCTTTTTCTTTTCTTCTTCTTCTCCCCAAAGCCCCCCAGCACATAGCTGTATATTCTAGTTGTAGATCCTTCTGGTTGTGCATACCCTCAGTATCTTCTATCCTGTAAATCACTGGTGTTTAATGTTTACCAAATGAATGACCCATACTGACTACAAGGGGAGATTTTATTAAAATGAGTCCAGATTTTATTAAAAACATAAACCTCATTTCACACACGTTCCCCTCAAGTTGGAACAGAAAACAGGTTATCACATATTCTTTATCTGCTGCTTTATCCTGAGTAAAGAAAAAAGCTGGTACCACAATCAAGGGTGAGAATGACGGGTTCTAGTTAAGATAATATTTATCTCATTCTACTTGAAAATTCAAAACTTGGTTGTGTAGGGGAGGAAGACATTTCCTCTTCCCAAATGGGGGTTCGTCTGGCCGGAGAACGAATTAAATTCACATGAGACAGAATAGCAAGAGAAAATTAAACAAAGCTTTACGAGGAACCATGGCCCGGGGCCTTTCTTCCCTAGGGAAGAAAGGGCACTGAAGAAGTGGGGTGCACATAGTGGTTCTATACCCCCAAACAGGATGTTTCACATGTGATTGAAATGTTCCTCCCACAAGAGTCACAAGATTGCCCTGTCAGCACAGCGCTTGATGGACACAGCAGGTAATGGTCTGCTATCTCGGTGGGCGTAGCAGGAGGCAAGTCTATTGTCTGGAGCTGGGCGGCCACAGGTGAGCGCAGCAATCAGTTCCTAGCCTAAGGAAAGATGCTTAATCCTTAAAGAAATGCCAACGTTGGGAGGGGGAGGGAAGTCAGTTACAGGAGGTTACCAGACTAGCACAATAAAATGAAGATTTAAGTCCTTGCCTTTGGTATTGATTAAGAGTTTTTAGAGAGAAGGTCATCTCCTTTCTTCTTCCTGGTACAGAGAGGGAGGCACCTTTTACAGATAGAGATTTACCTTACAAATGTAAATGTGTCCTAAGGAAGGGCAAGTTCCATTCCTCAGAGCCTCCTTCCCTGTCCCAGTTTATCAAAAGCAATCAGCCTCAAATAATCCTGATGCCAAAGAGACATATCTTGGGGTGGCCAACCTCAGGTCCCCACAGTTGCAATGTCAAAACTATGGGGAATGCAAAATTTGAGAGAGGGAAATGATCAGCATTACACAACAATAAGTACTCTGTGTGTCTGTGTGTATGTGTGAGAAAGAGTCATCAAGACTTTTGATTTAAAATATATGTTATATTTTAAAAGTACAGATTGAACTGTTTCAGTTTCCTGTCTGGCATGTAAGGAGCTTAGCAGTTACCAGTGGATCCTAACAAGAAATAAAAAGCCAAACAAACTGAAAAATCAACAGCTCTTCTTAGATCTGCCAACGAAAATAATCCATAAATGAAAATTTGGGTGAGTTTATTCTTAGCCAAAATGTGAGGACCATGGCCTTGGGCCTTTCTTCCCAAAGGAAGAAAGGACACCAAAGAAGTGGGGTGTACAGAGTGGTTATATACCCTCAAAGAGGATGCTCCACATATGATTGAAATGTCCCTCTTAGAATAGTCACGAGACTGCTCTGTCGGCATGGCGATTGATGGACACAGCAGGTAGTAGGTCTACTGTCTCGTGGACAAGGCAGGGTGGCAGGTCTGTTGTCTCAAGCTGGGTGGTCACAGGTGAGCACAGCAATCAGTTCCTAGCCCAGGGAAAGATGCTTATCCTTAAGGAAATGCCAATGTGGGGGAAGTTGCACCTTTATCTCAAGGCCTTTGTTCTTGCCTTAGGAAATGTTTAAAGCAGAGATACAATGCGTACTCAATGGCCTGTCAGACCTTTTTGGAAAAACAAAGTCAGGCCGAATTAGGTTTACACCAAATGGCTTCCTCATATACTCCAATATATTCTGTTGCTTGCCACTTTTATTTGTCAGATCTGTCAGAGAAGTGAGGTCACAGGGCAAACCACTGCCCCTGAAATCACAACGACAGGCTGATACAGAGAATCACAACTTATCAGAGCAGACACACACAGGCAGAAATCTCTGCGGAACCAGTATTGGGATAGGAAAACCTGAACTGTAATTGACAAAAAGCTAGAGGCTCAGTGTGGATGAGCCTAAATAGGAAAATTCCAGAGAGGGCTCTGCACTTTTGAGAAATTTCCCTCCTGTTGGTCTACTGCGTTTTCTTGGTGAAGATCAAAGAAAACTTTTCTTGTGCTTCCTGCAGGGGGAGGTGAAAAATGCCCATTTGGAAAAGACCAGAGCATTCTGTTCTTCTTAAAAAGACCTGCCCTCAGAAGAAATGATTTTATCAGAGCATGACCTTTTGAGGTTTCATCAGAGTCCAAATGACCTGGGGGAAGGGAAATACTCAACTCCAGGCCCCTCAGTCATCTGTCCCATAGGAGTTGGTTAGAGGTACTTGTGAAGCTCACAGCCCAGGGGCACAGGCTCGCTAAAAAAAAGACTTAATCATAGGACTTTAGAGCTATCCTTCTCCCAACCTCCCACCACCACATTGCTAAAAGCCTATTCCTTGGAGTTCCTTTCACCCAGGACATCATGTTCAGCTTTCAACAAAAAATTACAAGGTATAATAAAAGGCAAAAAAAAACCCACACCACAGTCTGAAGAGACAGAGCAAGCACCAGATCCAGACTCAGATATGGCAGAGATGTTAGAACTATCAGATCATGAATTTAAAACAATTATGATTAATATGCTAAGGGCTCTACTGGAAAAAGTGTAGACAACCTGCAAGAACAGATGGATAATGTAAGCAAAGAAATGGAAATTCTAAGGAAGAATCAAAAAGAAATGCTACAGATCAAAAACACTGCAACAGAAATGAAGAATGCCTTTCACAGGCTCATCAGTACAGTTGACATGGCTGAGAAAAGAATCTCTCAGCTTGAGACTATGTCAATAGAAACTTCCAAAACTAAAAAGCAAAGAGAAAAAAGACTGAAAAAAGCAATGGAACAGAATATTCAAGCATTGTGGGACAACTATGAAAGGTGTAACATATGCATAATGGGAACACCAGAAGGAGAAGAAAGAGAGAAACAAACAAGAAATACTTAAAGCAATAGTGACTGAGAATTTCCCCCAAATTAATATCAGACATCAAACCACAAATCCAGGAAGCTCAGATAACACTAGGCAGGATAAATGCCAAAACCGACACATAGGTATAACATATGAAAACTTCAGAAAATCAAACATTAGAAAAAATATACTGGAAGAAGCCAGAGGAAAACAATACCTTACCTACAAAGGAAAAATGATAAGAATTACATCTGACTTCTCAGAAACCAGGCAAGCAAGAAGAGAGTGGAATGAAACAGTTAAAGGGTGAGAGCAAAAAAAAGACACCAACCTAGAATTCTGTGTCCTGAAAAATTATCCTTCAGAAGTGAAGGAGAAATAAAGACTTTCCCAGACAAACAAAAATAGAGAATTTGTTGCCAGTAGAACCGCCTTGCAAGAAATGTTAAAAGAAGTTCTTCAGAGAGAAGGAAATTGATAGAAGTCAGAAACTTGAATCTATATAAAAAAGAAAGAGCTTTAGAGAAGGAATAAGTGAAGATAAATAAAAACTTTTATTTTTCTTATTCTTAATTGATCTAACAGATCAACTTATATATATGGATATACACACACACGCACATACATACATGCATATGTATAAGTGAAATGAGTGACAGCAATGACACAAAGGATAAGAAGGAGGAATTAGGAATATTTTATTACTATAAGGTACTTGCCTTAGCCACAAAGTGGCATAGTGTTATTTGAAAGTGGATTTGCATGAATTGTAAATGTATATTGCAAACTCTAGGGCAACTGCTAAAAAAAAGTAAAAAAAGAAATATAATTGATATGCTAAGAAAGAAGAGAAAATGGAATCATATAAAATGTTCAGTTAAAACCCCAAATGGCAGAAAAAGAGTGAAAGACAAAACTGGAAACAAAAAATAAGGCAACAAATAGAAAACAGTACAAATATGGTAGATGTTAGTCCAACTATATCAATAATTGCTTTGTGTCAATGATCTAAATACACAAATTAAAAGACAGAGATTATCACAGCAGATTAAAAATCAAGACCCAACTGTATGTTGTCTACAAGAAACCCACTTTAAATATAAAGACATATATAGATTACAAGTAAAGGGATGGTTCCTATGAGAGTAGAGCTTTAATATTCTCACTATAACAACAACAAAATAGTAATTATGTCAAGTAAAGGACGTGTTAATTAACCTTATTGCAGTAAACAGTTTGCATCAAATCATCACATTGTACACTTTAAATTTACACAATGTTATATGTCAATTATATCTCAATAAAGCTGCAGGAAAAAAAAAGTAAAGAGAGGTGAATAAAAATATACCATGCTAACACTAATCAAAAAAAAGCAGGAGAAGCTATATTAATTTTAGACAGAGCAGACTTCGGAGCAAGAAAAATTATCAAGGATAAGGAGAAGCATTGCATAATGATAAAAGTTCATTTCTCCAAGAAGACACAACAATCCTTAATGTGTATGTGCCTAACAACAGAGCAATCAAAATGAGACAAAATTGACAGAACAGCAAGGAGAAATAAATGAATCCATATTATAGTTGGAGACCTCAACAACTCTCACACAGAAAAGGACAGATACAACAGGCAGACAATCAATAAGGACACAGATGAACTGAACATCATCATCAATCAACTGGATATGATTCACTTCTATAGACTACTTCACCCAACAGCAGAATACACACTCTTCTCAAATTGAACTGTTTCTTCACTTGTCAGGTGACTTCCTTCAGTAGATTCCAGAGAAAAGATACATGGATGTAACTTTTTGAGACTGAGAGTGTCTGAGATTAGCTTTGTTCTACCCCTACCTTGACTGATAGTTTGAATTGCTATAGAATTATAGGTTGAAAATTATTTTCCAGAATAATTTTGACAGCATTGCACCACTGTCTTCTTGCTTGCATTAGTGCATGAGTTGAAAATGGCGTGCCATTCTAAAATTCTTGATCCTACGGATGTATCCTATTTGTTTTCTCTGGAAGATTTAGGATCTTCCCTAATCCTTAACATTCTGACATTTCATGACAACACGTCTTCATTGTGCTAGGCACTCAGTGGTCTCATTCAACATGGAAACTCATGCCTTACAGTTCTGGTAAGTTTTCAAGGGTTGCTTCTTTATTTTTTTTACTTCTGTTTTCTCCCTTCTCACTTCATAAAACTTCTTTTAGTTATACATTAGTACCTCCTAGATTGAGAATATTTCCTGTCTTGTTTTGATCCTTGTGTATTTATTTTTTACCTTCTATGAGAATTTCTCAGCTTTACCTTACAAACCTTCTAATGAGGCTTATTTACTATCATCTTTTTAATTTATAAGAGATCCTTTTTGTCCTCTGATTGTTCTTTTTTATAGCTTCCTCTTATTATTTCAGTGATACAGTATCTTCTCATTTCTATGAGGATACAAATTTTGGTATACTTGAAATATCCTTCTGCTCTGTGCATTGTCTCTCTTTCCTCTAATTTACTTTTTTCCATTTCTTTGCTTTGGTCTGTATTTCATGTTGGACATTACCTGCAAATAAACTTGGAACCTTGACAGTCTGTTCATATGTTAAATGAAAACATATTAAAAGGGTGATTGGGAGTTCCATACAGATGGGAAGGGCTGATTGATTAGTGGATTTCATTGTGTGTTGGTCAGTAGTGACCTAGTAGATCAGTGGCTGACCTTTGCCTCCTCAAAGGTGGCACTTTTCCCTAGGACCCTTCAGTTACTCCAGAAAAGAATCCAGCTCTTATCTGAAACAGTCTAAGCCAGGCTGCCAGTGTTCTGAGAGACAAATAGGAAAATGGAGCTGGGGTTTCATTTGAAGACTATCACTTGATAGTCCTGTTTCCGGTGTTATGCCTCCTTTCTGTTCTTTGCTATACCTAGTAAGTAAAATAAGAGGAAAAAATTACACATGGGCATCACGGCAGAGTGAGCTCTTCCCTCAGACTCTCCCTTCTAAAATACAACTAGAGGGACATTCAAACACCAACAGAGGACACACACACAACACAGGAGACATCTGGGAGACCCACACAGCCATATGCCTGTAGGTGCTGGTGAGGCTGGATCCTCTGGAGGAAGGTGAGGCTGCTCAGCAGGAGCTCTGTGGAGAGAGAAGATTTATGGCTAGAGGAAGGGCACAGTTGGGGAGAGGTACTCTGTTCCCACCTGGCATTCCAGCCCCATGCTCCAGCCCCATGCTCACCAGGAGAGCAGCATGGTAAGAGACGGGCTGGCTAGATGAGCAGCTCAGCTGGGGAGAGGCGCTGTGTTCCTGCCTGGCACTCCAGCCCCAAATTCATGGGGAGAGCAGCATGGTGAGAGAGGGGTTGGCTAGAGGAGCAGCTCAGCTGGGGAGAGGGCTCTGGTCCTGCCCAATGCTCCGGCCCTGTGCTCCAGCCACATGATCACAAGGAGTACTGCACACAGAGAGAAGCAGTGGCAGGTGGAGCCCTGTGAGCATGCAGAGACAGGCATCATTTTGGGGAGGCAGGCAGGTATAAGAAAGTGCTCCTTACCCTGCCTGGCACTCCAGTCCTGCTATCACCCAGAGCTCTGCACAGAGTGAGAAGCGGAGGCTGAGGGAAGCACAGGAAAACAAGAGCACCCCTCCTCCTGCACAGTGCTCCAGATCTGCCATTGGCCAGAGCATCACACAGTGAGAAAAGCAGCCAGTGGCTAGAGCTGGGGATCCCCAGATCATGCTGGACCCAGAATACACAGCGCATGATCCTCACCCAGTGGAAGCACATGGCAGCAGCATCCAGATAATAACACCATGCAGAGGCAAAAACCCACACCATCAAGCAATATGAGAAAGTATATTAAATCTCCAGACCAGAAGGAATATGACAAGTACCCAGAAGACAACCCTGAAGACACAGAAATTCATAACCTAAATGACAAAGAATTCAAAATAGCTATCATGAGAAAACTCAACAAGTTACAAGAAAATACAGAAAGACAAATTAATGAATTCAGGAGCTTCTTCACAAAAGAGATTGAAACTTTAAAGAAGAACCAATCAGCGTTGTTGGACATGAAAAACACAACGGATGAGATAAAGAAAAATCTGGGCTCCCTAAACAACAAAACTAACAATATGGAAGACTGAATTAACAATTTAGAGGACAATACTATAGAAATGCTTCAGAGGGAGGATAAGAGAGAACTAAGACTAAAAAGAAATGAAGAGGCTCTCAGAGAAATATCTGACTCAATTAGGAAATGCAACATTTCCTAATTACATATAAACTATATATTTATATATATATATATATAAACAATTATAGGTATTCCAGAGGGGAAAGAAAAGGTGAATGGAGCAGAAAGCTTGTTGAAAGAAATAATAGCGGAGAATTTCCCAAACATGGGAAAGGAGATGGAAATCCACATAAAAGAGGCTACCACAACTCCCAACTACGTTAATGTAAAAAGACCTCCTGCAAGGCATATAGTAGTAAAGCTGGCAAAATTCAATGACAGAAAAAATATTAAGGGCAGCAAGGCAGAAGAAAACAACTTACAGAGGAACCCCTATCAAGCTTTCAGTGGATTTCTCAGCAGAATCCTTACAGGCTAGGAGAGAGTGGAATGATACAGTCAAAATCCTGAAAGACAAAAACTTCCAGCCAAGAATTCTCTATCCAGTGAAAATCTCCTTCAGATATGACAGAGAAATAAAAACTTTCCCAGATAAACAAAAGCTAAGGGAGTTCATAACCACAAGACCTCCACTACAAGAAACCCTCAAGAAGGCTCTCATGAAAGAAAGAAAGGAAAAAAAAAAGAAAACAGGAAAAGGGCTACAAAGCCCTGAGCAAGGAGATGAATAGGTATGCCACAATCAGAAATTGGCAACTCTCTTTCAGATCAGGTTGGTAAACACTTAATTCTTACATCAAGGATAAAGAAAAGGAAAACATCAAAATAAAAATTATATCATCACCTTAACCACAAACTAACAACACAAGATGGAATAAGAAATGACAAGAACAAATTAGAAGGGGAAGAGGAAAGGGACAGAATCAGTACAGTCTAAGGAAATAAGAGGCAATCAGAGAATGGACTATCTCATCTTCAAGACTTTTTATATGAACCTAATGGTAACCACTAAACAAATAATTAGAACAGAGACACATATGACAAACAAGGAGAAAATGAAGAAAAGCAACATAGAAAACTGTCTAATCAAATTGGTAGCCTGATATACTTGGGACAAGAAACAAAGGATATGCCGAAGAACTAGAAAATGTGCAATAAGATGACAGTATTAAGCCTTCATACATCACTCTAAATGTAAATGGACTGAATTCTCCAAGCAAAAGACACAGACTGGCTGGATGGATTAAAGAATAAGACCCAACAATATGCTGCCTTCAGGAAAAACATCTCAGCTCTAAAGACAAACAGCGGCTCAGAGTGAAGGGATGGAAGACAATACTCCAAGCTAAGGGCAAACAAAAGAAAGCAGGTGTTGCCATACTTATATCAGACAAAGTAGACTTCAAGATAAAACAGGTAAAGAGAGACAAACAGGGGCAATATTTAGTGATAAATGGGACTCTCCAGCAAGAAGACATAACACTTATAAATATATATGTGCCCAACACAGGAGCACCAAAGTACATAAAGCAACTATTAACAAGCCTAAAAGGAGATATTACCAATGATACAATAATAGTAGGGGACCTCAACACCCCACTTACTTCAATGGATAGATCATCCAGACAAAAAGTCAACAAGGAGATAATGGAATTAAACGAAAAACTAGACCAGATGAACTTAAAAGATATAGAGTACTCCATCCAAAAACAGCAGAGTATACATTCTTCTCAAGTGTGCATGGAACATTCTCAAGGATAGACCACATATTGGGAAACAAGGCAAACCTCAATAAATTTAAGAAGATTGAAATCATATCTATTATCTTCTCTGACCATAATGCTATGAAAATAGAAATCAATTACAATAAAAAAGCAGGGAAAGGAACAAAAATGTGGAGACTACACAACGTGCCACTGAACAACCAATGGGTTGTTGAAGAAATAAAAGGAGAAATCAAAAAATATTTGGAGACAAATAAGAATGAAAACACACCATACCAACTCATAGGGGATGTAGCAAAAGCAGTCCTAAGAGGGCAATTTATAGCAATACAGGCCCATGTTAACAAACAATAAAAAGTTCAAATAAACAATCTTAAACTACACCTAACAGAATTAGAAAAAGAAGAACAAAGCCCAGACTCAGTAGAAGGAGGGAAATAATAAAAATTAGAGCAGAAATAAATGAAATTTAAACAAAAAAAGACTGTAAAAAGGATCAATGAAACAAGGAGCTGATTCTTTGAGAAGATAAACTAAATTGACAAACCCTTGGCCAGACTCACTAAGAAAAAAAGAGAGAAGGCTCAAATAAATAAAATTAGAAATGAAATAGGAGAAATTACAAAGGATATCACTGAAATACAAAAGATTATAAGAGAATATTATGAAAAACTATATGCCAACAAACTGGACAATCTAGAAGAAATGGATAAACTCTTAGACTCTTACAACCTCCCAAGACTTAATGAAGAAGAAATAGAGAATCTAAATAGACCAGTCACAAGATATTGAAACAGTTATCAAAAACCTTCCCAAAAATAAAAGTCCAGGACCAGATGGTTTCTCAGGAGAATTCTACCAAACAGTCAAAGAAGATTTACTACCCATTCTTTTCAAACTCTTCCAAAAAATTGAGGAAGATGGAAAAAGTCCTAACACATTCTACGAGGCCAACATCACCCTGATACCAAATCCAGATAAGGACAACACAAAGAAGGAAAACTACAGGCCAATATCACTGATGAACATAGACGCAAAAATACTGAACAAAATATTGGCAACCTGAATACAGCAATACATTAAAAAGATCATACACCATGACCAAGCAGGAACCATGACACAATGATGGTTCAATGTCCACAAATCCATCAAAGTTATTCACCACAATAACAAAATTAGGACAAAAACCCATGTGATAATCTCCATAAATGCAGAGAAGGCATTTGACAAGATTCAACATCCATTCATGATAAAAACTCTCAATAAAATGGGTATAGAAGGAAAGTATCTCAACATGATAAAGGCCATATATGACAAACCCATAGCCAACATCATACTCAGTGGGGAAAAACTGAAAGCCATCCCTCTGAGAACAGGAATAAGATAAGGGTGCCAACTCTCACCACTCTTATTCAACATAGTACTAGAGGTTTTGGCCAGAGCAATTAGGCAAGAAAAAGAAATAGGGGCAAGCCCCAGGGCCAAGTAGTTAATTCGCACACTCCGCTTCAGCGGCCCAGGGTTTCACCAGTTTGGATAGTGGGTGTGGACATGGCACTCCTCATTAGGCCATGCTGAGGCAGTGTCCTACATGCCACAACTAGAAGGACCCACAACTAAAATATACAACTATGTACCAGGGGGATTTGGGGAGAAAAAGCAGAAAAAAAGAAAAAGAAATAAAAGGAATCCAAATAAGCACTGAAGAAGTGAGACTCTCGCTGTTTGCAGATGACATGATTTTATACATAGTAAACCCTAAAGAATCCATTGGAAAACTATTAGAAATAATCAACAACTACAGCAAAGTTGCAGGGTACAAAGTCAACTTACAAAAATCAGTAGCATTTCTATACTCAAATAACTAACAGAACAAGAACTCAAGAATACAATTCCATTTACAATCGCAACAAAAAGAATAAAATACCTAGGAATAAATTTAACCAAGGAGGTGAAAGACCTGTACATAGAAAACTATAAGACATTAATGAAAGAAATCAATGATGACGTAAAGAAATGAAAAGATATTCCATGCACATGGATTGGAAGAATCAACATAGTTAAATGTCCATACTACCTAAAGCAATCTACAGATTCAATGCAATCCCAGTCAGAATCCCAATGACATTCTTCACAGAAATAGAACAAAGAATCCTAACATTCATCTGAGGCAAAAAAGACCCTGAATAGGCAAAGAAAGACTGAAAAACAAGAACAAAGCTGGTGGCATTGCAGTCCCTGAGTTCAAAATATATTACAAAGCTATAGTAATCAAAACAGCATGGTGCTGGTACAAGAACAGACACACAGATCAATGGAACAGGATTGAAAGCCCAGAAATAAAACCACACATCTATGGACAGCTAAGCTTTAACAAAGGAGTCAAGAACATATATTGGAGTAAGGAAAGCCTCTTTAATAAATGGTACTGGGAAAATGGGACAGCCACATGCAAAAGAATGAAAGTAGACCATTATCTTTCCCCATGCACAGAAACAGACTCAAAATGGACCAAAGACTTGAAGGTAAGACCTGAAACCATAAAACTTCTGGAAGAGAATATAGGCAGTACACTCTTTTATATCACACTTAAAAGGATCTTTTCAAATACCCTATCTACTCAGACAAGGGAAACAAAAGAAAAAATAAACAAGTGGGACATCATCAGACTAAAGAGCTTCTGCAAGGCAAAGGAAACCAAGGTCAAAATGAAAAAACAACCCACCAACTGGGAGAAAATATTTGTAGATCATATATCTGATAAGGGGTTAATCTCCATAATATATAAAGAGCTCACACAAATGAACTACAAAAAAACAAACAACTCAATCAAAAAGTGGGAAGAAGACATGGATAGAAATTTTTCCAAAGAAGACATACAGATGGCCAATAGGCATATGAAAAGATGCTCAACATCACTAATCATCAGGGAAATGCAAATCAAACTACACTTAGATACCACCTTACACCCATTAGAATGGCTATAATCACCAAGACAAATAACAACCAATGTTGTAGAGGTTGTGGAGAAACGGGAACCCTCATCCACTGCTGGTGGGAATGCAAACTGGTGCAGCCACTATGGAAAACAGTATGGAGATTCTCAAAAAATTAAAAATAGAAATATCATATGACCCAGCTATCCCACTCCTGGGTATTTATCCAAAGAACTTGAAATCAACAATTCAAAGAGAGTTATGCACCCCTATGTTCATTGAGGCATTATTCACAATATCCAAGACATGGAAACTAACTGAGTGCCCATCGATGGATGATTGGATAAAGAAGATGTGGTATATATACACAATGGAATCTAACCAATCATAAAAAAAGACAAAATTGTCCCATTTGCAACCACATGGATGAAGCTTGAGGGCATAATATTAAGTGAAATAAGCCAGACAGAGAAAGACTAACACCATATGATTTCACTTATATGTGGAATATAAACAAACTTATGGACAAAGAGAATAAATTAGTGGTTACCAGGAGATGGAGGGGTGGAGGGTGGGCACAAGGGGCAAAGGGACATACTTATATGGTGTATGACAAACAATAATGTACAACTGAAATCTCACAATGTTATAAGCCAATATGACCACAGTAAAAAACAATAATAATAAAAATAAATTTTAAAAATTACACATGAACTGGAAAGGAGAAAATCAATTTTATCTGTGTAGACTGTCTTATTAATAAGGTTGGAGGACACAAAGTCAATACACAAAAATCAATTGTATTTTTATACACTACCAATAAACAGTTAAAAATCAAAGTTTTAAAATAACAGTACCACTTACAATATCACCAAAAAGCATAAAATACTTAGGGATAAACCTAATAAAATATCTCCAGGATCTGTATGTGATAACTACAAAACACTGACAGAACAATCAAAGAAGACCTAAATAAATAGAGAGATATACCATGTTCATGGATTAGGAGACTCCATATTGTTAAAATGTCAATTCTTCCAAAACTGTTCTATAGGTTGAAGGCAATCCCAATCAAAATCATAGCAGGATTTCTTGTATAGAAATATCAAGCTTATTCTAAAATTTATATGAAAAGGCAAAGGAATTATAACAGCCAAGACAATCTTAAAAAAGAAAAACAAAGTTGAAGGACTCATACTACCTGATTTGAAGATATACTAAAACCACAGCAATCAAGACACTGTGATATTAATGAAAGTAGAGACACATAGATAAATGGAACAAAGTAACAAGTTCAGAAATAGACCCACACATATATGGTCAATTTATTTATTTTTTGATAAAGGTGCAAAGACAATTCACTGATCTTTTCCAGAACCAATTGTTCTACAAGTATTGGACTTCCATATGTAAAAAGTGAATGTTGACCCATAATCCTCACCTTATTCACAAAGTAACTCAAAATGGAATCAGACTTAAATGTAAAATTCTAAAAATATAAAGGGAAAAGACTGTGATCAAACTTTTCATTGGTAACTATATGCAGTAAAGCAGGAAAGTAATATTCCCAATATTCTAAGGGAGAAATTCAATCAATACTGACTGAATATTGTGTCAATGAACCACACTGACCTGTCTTCTACCTGGTGCTGAACACAAAGAAATTCCACATAAAATGCAGCATTAAAAAAATAAACACTGAGTTCATTAATTAAAAGGTGGGGTTTCCCCAGTTTCATAAACCCAGATCAGAGTAGAACAGTGAAATGGAGCTGAAAAGCTCATGAGGGAATTGTAATTACGTATGGATCACAACCATTGCAAGCTGGGACCTTAATGTCCAAGTAGGGAAGTAGAGACACATAGATAAATGGAACAAAGTAACAAGTTCAGAAATAGACCCAAGACCAAGAAATAGAATCCAAGACCAAAACCTCCTATGCAGGAGAGGTATGGCATAAATTACAGGAATCCTATAGAGCAGCCCCATTTATAAGAAGAGTTTAAGATTAATAGAGAGCTATAATAAGCACACAGAAGTATCAAGGAAGCTTCACTTTGTGTAGAAAAAGTCCCCCCCAAAAAATCAGAATCTAAAGTCCGGGCCGTGCTTATACACAGGATCTCACTTACGTTCACATTTACACTGCACAGGTGGAATGGGTTTCTAAGATCTGCAATTAATGTCAACAAAATATGTTCTTGAACAAGGGAAACACTGACAGAAGCAAACTACCAATTGAACAAAATAAAGCATAAAGAAAAGAGGCTCAGATATCTAAGGTAACATGAAAAAAGGTGCACTTAAAAATAGTGGAGAGAGCCAAAAACTGGAAATCACCTAACAATTCTGAATAGGCAAATGGGTAAAAAAATTACGGTGTAACCATGCAATCGAATACTACACAGCAATAAAAACAATGAACTACTGGTATATGCAAACCATGGATAAATTACAAAGACATTATGTTGAACAAAAGTCAGAAACAAAAGAGTATATACTATTTGATTCTATTATATAAAATCTGACTGATTAAAATCTAATATATAGTACCAGAAAGCATATCAGTGGTGGCCTATTTCTAGGGGATGGTGGATTGGCTGGGAAGTGGCATAAGATAATATTTCAGGGTTGATGGAAATTATCTCTAGCTTTCCATTGCCTGCATGGGTCCACGTGTTGTTAAAAACAATTAAATTGGAGTGACATCAGTGAAGCTGGTGGACTAAGGAACTCCAAAAGTCTCTCCCTCCACAAAAGCAGCAAGTAAATTGGCAAAAACGGTCAGAATCAACTTTATCAGAATTTTGGAAAATAATTGAAAGTTTACAGCACTCACACCTAGGATTAATCAAGGAAAAACAGCTGAATCTCAACATTTAAGGAAATCTTTGTTGAGTCACAAGCTGATCACTAAGCTAAAGGAACAGAGTCTTCAGTGGCCACACACAACAAAGAATATACTTTTTAGAATTAGTTTAGATAAGTAACCAAACAAGCAAATGACAAATGCAACAAGCAGCAACAATAAAACCTGGGAAGGGAGTTGTCATATTACAACATTCAAAACATCCAGTTTCAACAAGAACAACAGCAAAAATGAGGCATGCATAGAAACAAGAAAGCATGGCCGACACACAGGATGCAAAGAACTTAATAGAAACTGTCTCTGAGGAAGCCCAGATGCTGGGTTTACTAAATAAAGACTTTAAATCACCTCTTTAAAATATGCTCAAAAGCTAAAGAAAACTATGCATAAAGAACTAAAAGACACTGTGAAAATAATGTCTCACAAAACAGAGAAATTAATAAAGAGATAGAAATTATCAAAAGGAACCAAACAGAAATGAAGTTATTGAAAAGGAAAATGACTGAAATAAAAAAAATTCCATAGAGGGTATCAACAGCAGATTTGATCAGGCAGGGAAAGAATCAGCAAACTTGAATATAGGTCAATTGAAATTACCTAGTCTGAGAAGCAGAAAGAAAAAAGAATGAAGAAAAATGGTCAGACTACATGAAACCTGTGAGACACTACCAAAGATAGCAAAATATGTATAATGGGAGTTCCAGAAGAGGAGAGAGAGAAAGGAACAGGAAGAATATTTGAAAACATAATGATCAATAACTTCCCAAATTTGATGAAGACATGAATTGTCACATCCAACAAGCTTGACAAGTCCCAAGTAGGATAAACTCAAAGAGATCCACACCAAGACACATTATAATCAAACCATTTAAAGCCAAAGATGGAATCCTGAAAGCAGCAAGAGAGAAATAATTAGTCATATACAGGAACTCTCAATAATATTAATAGCTGATTTCTTATTAGAAACTGTGGAGACCAGAAGACTTTGGAATAACATAATCAAAATGCTAAAAAAAGAAAAAAAAGAAAACTCTAAACTAAGAATTCTATATCCAGCAAAACTATCCTTTAAAAGTAAAGGAAATGTAAGACCTACAACTAAAACTTCTGGAAGCAAACATAGGAAAGCTTCATGACATTGGATTTGGCAGTGATTTCTTGTACATGACACCAAAAGCTCAGGTAACAAAAGCAGAAATAGACAAATGGCACTACATCAAACTTAAAAACTTTTGTGCATCAAAGGAAACAATCAACAGAATGAAAAGGCAACCTATGGAATTGGAGAAAATATTTGAAATCATATATCTGATAAGGGATTAACATTGAGAATATATAAAGAACTCCTACAACTCAACAACAACAAAAAACCCCAATTACAAAATGGGCAAGGACTTGAATAGACATTTCTTCAAAGAAGATGTACAAATAGCCAACAAGCATCTGAAAGGATGCTCAACATCATTAATCATCAGAGAAGGGCAAATCAAACCATAATGAAATAACACCTCACACCCATCAGGTTGGCCACTATCAAAAGAACAGAAAATAACAAGTGTTAGTGAAGATGTGGAGAAATTGAAACTCTCGCACACTGTTGCTGGGAATGTAAAATGGTGCCGCCACTATGGAAAACAATATAGAGCTTCCTCAAAAAATTAAAAATAGAATTATCATATGATCCCGCAATCCCACTTCTGGGTATATATTCAAAAGAATTGAAAGCCAGATTTCAGAGAGATTTGCACACCCACGTTCACTGCAGTATTATTCACATTAACAAAGAGGTAGAAGCAACCCAATGTCCACTGATGGATAAATGGACAAAGAAAATGTGGTCTATAAATACAATGGAATATTATTCAGCCTTTGAAAACACTGTTTTGTCACATGCTACGACATAGATGAATCTTGAGGAAATTATGCTAAATTGAAAGAAGCCAGCCACAAAAAGACAAATACTGTATGATTCCACTTATATGAGGTATCTAGAGTAGCCAAATTCACAGAAACAGAAAGCAGCATGGTGGTTTCCAGAGGCTGGAGGGAGGAGGAAATGGGGACTTTTGGTTCAATGGGCACAGAGTTTCAGTTTTGCAGGATGAAAAAGTTCTACAGGGCAAAAATCAGTTGCCCAACAACGTTAATATAGTTAACTACTGAACTGTGCACTTAGACGTGGTTAAGATGGTAAACTCTGTTATGGGTGTTTTACCACAATCAAATTTTTTTAAATGAAGGAAAAATTACAACATTCCCAGATAAACAAAAACTGAGAGATTTCTTTGCCAGTATATCTGCCCTACAACAAAAGGTAAAGCATGCCCATCCTTTAGGCAGAAAGGAAGGACATTAACTTGAAACCAAAAGAGGAAATAAAGAATTCTGGTAAAAGTAACTACATAAGTAAATGTAAAAGTTAGCGTTAATGTAATTTTGGTTTGTAATTCTTCTTTCTTTGCTATATGATTTAAAACAGAACTACATAAAACTATAATTATAAATCCGGTGATGTGCACACAATGTATAAAAATGTAGTATGTGCAGGGGCCAGCCCCGTGACCAAGTGGTTAAGTTCGTGAGCTCCACTTTGGTGGCCCAGAGTTTCACTGGTTCGGATCCTGGGCAGGGACATGGCACTGCTTGTCACGCCACGTTGAGGTGGCATCCCACATGCCACTACTAGAAGGACCCATAACTAAAATATACAACTACTTACTGGGGGGATTTGGGGAGAAAAAGAAGATTGGCAACAGTTGTTAGCTCAGGTGCTAATCTTTAAAAAAAAATGTATGTGACAATAACAATATAATGAGGGGGACAAAGCTATATATAGTAGCAAAGTTTGTATACTACTGAAACTAAGTAGATATTAATTCAAACTCAACTATTATAAATTAACATGTTAATTGTACTTCCCAGGGAAACCATTAAGAAATTAACTTTAGGGGCCGGCCCAGTGGCGCAGCGGTTAAGTGCACGCGTTCCACTTGGGTGGCTCGGGGTTCACCGGTTCGGATCCCATGTGTGGGCATGGCACCGCTTGGCAAGCTATGCTGTGGTAGGTGTCCCATGCATAAAGTGGAGGAAGATGGGCATGGATGTTAGCTCAGGGCCAGTCTCCCTCAGCAAAAAAAAAGAGGAGGGTTGGCAGCAGATGTTAGCTCAGGGCTAATCTTCCTCAAAAAAAAGAAAGAAATTAACTTTAGGGAAATGGGAATCAAAATCATGAGATACCGTTTCACACTCCCTAGGATGGCTGTAATTAAAAAACAAAAAGACAGAAAATAAGTCTTGGGGAGGATATGGAGAAATTGGAAACTTCATACATTGCTGGTGGGAATGTAAAACAGTCCAACTGCTGTGGAAAACAGTTGGGTTGTTCTTCAAAAAGTAAACATTGAATTACCACATGATCTGGCAAGCTCTCTCTTAGGTATATACCCAAGAGAACTGAAATAAGGTATTCAGAGAAAATTTGTACATGGATGTTCATAGCAGCATTATTCTTTAGAGCTAAAAAGAGGAAATAATCCTAAAATCAATCAACTGATAAACTGATAAAATGTGATATATCCATACAACGGGATATTATTCAACCACAAAAAGGATTGAAGTATCAATACTTGCTACAATCTGGATAAACTTTGGAAACACTATGCTAAGTGAAAGAAGCCAGACACAAAAGGTCACATATTGGATGATTCCATTTATGTGAAATGTCCATAACAGGCAAATCCAAAGAGACAGAAAGTAGCTTAGCGGTTTCCAGAGGCTAGGGAGAGGGAGGAATTGGTAGTGACTGCTTAACGGGCAGGGGGTGTCTTTTGGGGCTGATGAAAATGTTCTCGAACTATACAGTGGTGATACTCGCAGAACAGTATAAATTTACTAAACGCCACTGAATTTTATACTGCAAAATCATTAAGCTGGTGAATTTTATGTTATGTGAATTTTGCCTCAATTTAAAAAAATAACTAAATAGTATGCTTAAAATGGATGCATTTTATTACAGATAAAAATGATACCTCAGGGGCTGGCCCCATGGCCAAGTGGCTAAGCTTGCACACTTCACTTTAGCGGCCAGGGGTTTGCTGGTTCAGATCCTGGGTGTGGACCTACACATCGCTCATCAAGCCGTGCTGTGGCAGCATCCCACATGGAACTAGAATGACTTACAGCTAGGATATACAAGTAGGGCTTTGGGGAGGAAAAAAAAAGAGGGAGATTGGCAACAAGTGTTAGCTCAGGGTCAATCTTCCTCAAGAAAAAAAAAAGATACCACAAGAGTTTTTTAAAAAACAAATAATGATACTGAGTTCTTATTCAGGAATCTTTTGGCTCTCCTTGATCATTTGCTCTTTCACATTAATCTTAGACTCAACTTTTGAAATTCCTCCAAATAACCTATATTCACTCAAATTAATGTTGGTTGTGAATGACAAAAACCTCAAATAATGGTGATTTAGACAACAAAGAAGTTTATTTTTCTCTCTTTCTGTTCCTAGAACAGGTCACCTTTTTTTCTGCCTTAGGGCCTTTGCATACTCTCTCTACCAGAAACTCTTCCAACACAACCAGTTCCTGCACCCTTCAGCTCGTTAAAAAGTCTTCCCCTGACCGCTCAGATTAAGGTAGGCTCCCTTTGTCATGCTCCATCATAGGACCCAGATTATTTACTTCGCAATCTCCATTCATTTACTAACAATTATCCACTGAAAACCTTCTATATGAAAGGTATTGTCCCAAGGACTACGAAATCCTCATGATTTCTCATTTCTGTAATTATATGTTTATTTTTTTGCCAGGCCATTGCCTGTCCCCCTCACTAGAACGTAAGTTTCAAGACCATATCTGTTTGATCATCGCTGTATCCTCTGACTTCAGCATAGTACCGGCAGACAGTACAACTAACACTTGTAAACTGAACACATAAAATGCCAGCTCAAAATGCTATTGTCATTCTATTCAAGATTAGGGACATGAATGAAGTGGTCTTTCCAAAGGAGGATAAACTTGATTAGAAAACAATTATTAGCCTTTACGAAATAAAATAAATCAAGTCAAAAGCATTTTTGTCTTAACCTCAGGAACTCAAATGCAGATACAGTCTGCAGCTCCCAGCAAGCAGGCAACCCTTTTGAACCTCAAGAAGGAAACTCTGCCATGCGCACACTCTCACCTTTTTCTCCAGGTTCCTATTACACATAGAGTGACTGTATAATGTATTGTGCAAACTAACACCCTTTTGAGAGAAAAAGGTGAGAAAGCAACTATATGAACGAACAATGGCCAGACCATATATAAAAACAGAACTCTGACTTACAGTCTGCAGCAACCCGCCCAGAAAGCCAACCTGCTATCTGCAGCAACTAACCCGGGCAGCCAGCCTGAGAGCTACAAGTCAGACTCACAGGAAGTCAGACCACTATCTCTAGCAAACAATCCAAGAAGCCAAACAATAAATCCTGGAACAATTGGCCCCAAGCGGCCAGGACTCCATTAATAACTGACAGCTTCCCTAATTTTTGTCCCTGCTTCCACCTTAGGACCAACCAGAGAAAGACAAATATGCTCCCTTAACCAGTCACAAAGGATGCTCTGCTTCTAGTTAGCCCACCCACAACTTCCAGATGCTAGTAGTCTTCAGTCAAGGCATCCTGGAAGCCTTCCCCTTTTCATCTATAAACTTCCCCAATTCTCTGCCTGCCTTTGAGTCTCTGCCCAAATGCAAGCGATGGTGGCTGACTCCCTTTCTACTACAAGCTCTGAATAGTCTTTGCCTGTTCTCATTTGGGTGATTTTCATCTATTTTCACAAAGGGAATACTATGAATAATTATGCTGGATCAACAGGCAAAAATCAGGACTGTTCTGAGTAAATCCAGACATGGGTTACCCTAATTACAAAGCACAATTAGACAAGGGGCTGTTTGCTAGTGAGATACAAAGTTTCGGAGGGCAAAGGTGGGAACACCAGAAGGTGAAATGTGCCACTACCACTAGGGGGGGTTGCGCCATTAAAGAATGGAGGACTGTTCAATCACTGCAGGAAGTTCTTGAGATGTATACGCACTCAAGTTACTAGCATTCAGCAATCTTTTTGGTTTAGCTGTATGCCACGGTAAAATAGTCTTCAGGGCGATAATTGCTGGGAATAATCCCAACGGAAAACGTTCAAGCATACTATTATTGGTAACATATTAATTTACTTTCATTTATTGCCTACTGCATCTGATGTAAAGAGGCGAAAACCGCACTCCTTGCCTTTAAGAAGCTAGCATTCTAGAGAACTTCAGGTCTGTGTGGGTCACATAATTTGCAGGGCTCAGTTCAAAATTAAAATAAGGGGCCACTTGTTCAAAAAGTATGAAGAATTTCAAGATGGCAACAGCAAGAGCATTAAACCAAGTGTGGGGCCCATCTGAGCACAAAGTCCTTTGTGTCTGCACAGGTCACACATCCATGAAGCCAATCCTAAATGTAGACTAGTATTCTCTAACAAATTACAGACCAATAAACTATGCTGCTTGGTATATGTTGTGATGCTGCTGGGCCCTTCAGCCTGTTTTTACTCTCTGTGGTACATTTGGCATGCACAGAATTAAATTACGTAAAGAAGTTACTGGGCATTGACTATATTTGTGCTATTCGCTGTAGGGAATCTTTGCTAAAGTTTAATATAATCAAGCACTTATATGCTTATCCTACTTTAAAAAGATGTTATAAAAAGTTACAATTATAATTCTTTTGCTTTTCCCCACAAGACTCAAGGACAGGGCAGGGACCGAAACTGGAAGGCAGTCAATAAATACTTGCTGAATGAATGACAATAAGGTTCAATGGGTGGCGCTTTTGGGAACTATCAGGAAAGTCTGAAAGGGAGATGGTTAGCTGGGATTCTGAAAGTCATAGGCTGGCCAGGAAGAGGGCATTGGATGCAGGAGAAAACGTCAATGAAAGCAAAGTGCTGGAGGCCTGCCCAGTGGCCCAGCAGTGAATTTCCCATGCTCTGCTTTGGCAGCCCAGTGTCCCCTGGTTCGGATCCTGTGTGAGAACATATACACTGCTCATCCAGCCATGCTGTGGCGGCAACCCACGTAGAAGAACCGGAAGGACTGACGACTAGGATACACAACTATGTACTGGGGCTTTGGAGAGAAAAAAAACCAAAGAGGGACATTGGCAACAGAAGTTAGCTCAGGGCCAATCTTCCTCACAAAAAAAGCAAGCAAGCAAGCAAAGTGTTGTGTACAATTTATTTATTTGTTTATTAACATTATCTTCCAATAGAGCTGTTAAGCCTCATAGAAGCAGGAATCTCTTTCTTCACAGCTGTACTCAGTGCCTGTGACCTAGCAGGCCTTCAACAAACATTCATTGACTGAATAAACGCAGGGAATGCTACTTAGCTAAAAGCAGAGTACACATATAGCAAAAAAGTGAAACGAAGTTGGAACCAAGTTGACCGATGTTTTGAATATCAGAGTGAGAATCTATACTTTAGTCAGTGTACAGAAAAGAACCATTGAAAAGAGCAGTGATACCATCTGAACTCTGAACGGACAGTAAGCCAGGGGTATCCTGAGCAAGAAAATACAGCTGTCAACAGCTCACCATCTTAATTCCACTCCTCTCCTCCCCTCTCTACACCTTAATACACAACTAAGGCTGCACTTAACATTGTCATAAGCCAAACAAGACCTCAAATAAGAATATTGAGAACACGAGTAAAACACACGCAAGCAAAAAACTAAAGCCGGTAACTTTTCTCCTTTTTCCGATTAATAATAATTGTCCCTTTATTTGTTTCCTTAACTGCATGATAAACTTTTTAGGGCAAACACATACGTTAAATAAAATCCTGGGCAGTTTCTAGATCGAGCTGAAGTCTTGCACTGAATGTGCTCAACAGATTATCTATGGAAAATAGCACAAGATCAAACGATTCCCAACTCTAACACACGGCTTAGTTGCCCAGGTAAACCAGTCCTTTTCTTTTGACACCCAGCCCCGTTCTTGGACCTCGAGAATGTGGGTATTTAGGTGGAAAGGCAAGCAGCAGGATGGCAATGTGTTTTTATCCTGACTTACTCGTCTCAAATATCCACAGCTTTTAGTTTTAAGATTCCGGGTCAAGACTAACTTTGCATCCAAACAGGGTGTGTCCGGAATAAGACAAACGAAACCAAGTCTGCCCACAGACGCCGGCAACAGATCCCCGGCAGGAACCTCCCGGCAGCCACCGCGCGCACGTGTCCGCACAGCCGGGAACAATAAAGTTGAGCGCGTTCAAAGGGGTCCTCGCCATCCAGGACCTGTTAGACAAGCCTGCAAAATAAGACTCCTAGAAACTCCCTGATGTTTTCAGCTCTTCTCCTCGTTCTCGGGAGTTTTTTTCCTCACTCGCGGGACAAAAGTCCTGACTGCAGCGGCGTGGGCTAGGCCGGGCGGGGCGCATTTCGGGTGCAGCGGGCCCGGCGATCGCCGCGGGCAGCCCCGGGAAGGTCCCCGGCTCACGTGGAGCCGGCCGCCGGGGTTGTGGCCGGGGAGACAGACGCGATGAAGCCCAGACCCGGGAGGTTCGTTGATAACAAGCTGAAGCAGCGAGTCATCCAGGTGTGTATCTGCACGGCCGGGCCTCACAGTGCTCCCTGTTCGCTGCCCACGGGCACTGGTGGCCCTTTCTCGGGAGGCTTCACTGGCGGCTTGCCCCCGTCTGGGTCGGGCGTGGGTCTGTTGACAATTCCACTCCTCCGCGAGTGGTGCGGGGCCTGCCCGTCCCGTCGTGGGCCGGGGTTTCAAGGAGGAGCCCGGGACCCAGGAAGGGTGCGGCCTGGTGGGCTTGCCCGGATCTGGTCGACCTCAGCCCAGATCCGTAAGGAGGGTGGAGATGGCCTTTGAGTTAAAAGCTTCCTGTCTTATGAAGTTAGGACAGAAACGTTCTTCAAACGCCCACATTGTACGAGGCGCTTTGGGGGCCATAAAGAATACGTTAATTTCTGTTTTCAAGAAACTCGGGGTCAGATTGGGACACAAATGTAGGTGACAGGTATCTGACATTATGATAGGTTCTTTACCTGTGGTCTTTTCATTTTCATAATCATCAGTAGAAAGCAGTGTGTGGTAAATGTCTTGGAATGGTACGGTCAGCAAGCATTCTTAGAAGGAGGGAGAGATTTTTCTGCACATTGGACTTTGGGAGCTATACTGTCCTGGTTTTTCTTTTACTTTCCCCACCGCTATGCAATCTCCTTTTTGCATCTGTCTCTTTCTACGAGTCTCTAAAAGTTGGACGTGCCCTGAGCCCCTGTGCTCTCACCTCCTCTTTCTTTATCCTTATAGTCCTCTCTTACCTATCCGTACTTCCGAGGTGATCTCATCCAGTCTAGTACCTTTAAATACTACCTATATATTCATGACTCCTAAATTTATATCCCCAGTGCAGATTTTATCTTGAATGCCAGATCGATATATCCAAATTCCTTCTCAACATCTCCTCTTGAATGTCCAATAGGTATCTTCAACTTAACTTATCCAAACTGAACTTGTGATAGTCTCCTCCAAACCTGTCCTTTCTTGGTGTTCTCTATTTCAGTAAATGACACCACCAGCCATCCAGTTGTTAAGGCTAATTTTTTTTTTTGCTGAGGAAAATTTGCCCTGAGCTAACATCTGTGGCCACTCTTCCTCTTTTTTTTTTTGGTATGTGAGCTACTACCACAGCATGGTCACTGACAGAGGAGTGGTGTAGGTTGGTGCCCATGAACCAAACCTGGGGCTCCAAAGCAGAGCTCCCCAAACTTAACCACTAGGCCACTGGGACTGGCCCTCCAAAATCGTAAGAATCATTCTGACTCCTTTCTTTTGCTTTAATCAACAGTCTGTTTGGTTTGCCTTCAAAATATACTCCAAACCCCACCACTTTTTACCGTCTCGTCTCCCACCCATCCTAGCTCAAACTGCTGTCTCTGTATTAGACTATTGCAATCGCCTGCTAACTAATCTCTCTGGTTCTGGTTTTCCCTAAAGTCTGTCCCCACAGAGCAGCCAGGGACATCCTTCTAAAGGGAAAGTTGGAGTTTGCCAGGGCCCTGCTCAGAATCCTTCAGTGGACTCTCAGGCATCTGGAGTAAAACCCACCCGAAAAAGCCCTGCATCTTCTGGCCCCTGTCTGCTTTTTCTCCTTGTTTCCTCTTGCTCTCTCCCTTGCTTACACTGACCTAACCACACGGACCTTCTCAAACATGCTGAGCATGGGACCTCTGCTCTTGGCGTTTCGTTCACTGAAGTGCTCTTCCTCTGGATCTTCCTGCAACTTGCTTCTTCACTCAATTCAGCTATCTGAGCAGTGACTCCTAGTGGCCGGAACCAGTGGCCTCTTCTCAGTCCTGGCCACACGTGACTGCTCTTCAGCATTTGACATTATCACTTTCCCTCTGTTGCTTTTACTTTGGCTCATTATAAAAGCAGTAGTTCTCTTGGTTTAAAATAAAAGAGACAGAAGGGCATACAATGAAAAGAAAGATTTCCTTTCTTCTTTACTGTGCTTCTCCAGAGGTAAGTATGGAGTTTCTCTTGTATCTTTTTTAAGATTTTATATGCATATGCACTTATATATATTTGTTTTTTTAAAAACAGTCACACACTTGGGCTCCTCTGCATCTCTTCTGCTGCTTGCTTTTTTCACTTGGCTGTATATTTTATACATCTTCCAAATAGTTCACTTGCCTCCTTTTAACTAGCATGTTAGTTATCTATTGCTGCCAAACAAATTACCCCAAAACTTAGCAGATTAAAGTGGCTTTATTTCTGTTGCTATCAAGGAGCTTTTTGACTTGTAGTGGATATGAAATGTACACAACTATGTATAATTCCAAATAAACTATAGTGAATGATGGCATCCTCTAGGAGTCCAGAGACGGGGAAGATTAACTAGAACTGCCCAGCTTTGGATACCTGGTCTCTCGTCATTGGAGGCAGTCATGCAGAGACTGTTATCATGTGTTAGGGAGTCTTGAGAAGAAATTGCTGGATGAGTGGGAGACCTGGACTGGAGAACTAGCAAGTATGGAAACGTGGAAGTTGATAGTTAGTCCAGGTTTGAAATCTGGCCCTGTAACTTACGTGCTGCCCAGCAAGTAGTCAGGCGCTGCATAATGACGGTTTGGTCAGTGACAGACTGCGTATATGATGGTGGTCCCATTAGATTAGTACCGTGCAGCCTAGGCGTGCAGTAGCTACACCATCTAGGTTTGTGTCCTTACACTCTATGATGTTCGCACAGGATGAAATTGCCTAATGACACGTTCCTCAGAATGTATCCTTGTCTTTAAGCAATGCATGACTGTAATTAACCTTGTAAAAGCCTCATTTAAACTTCCTCATCTGTAAAATGGGGAGACTAACATCTACCTCGTAGGATTGTGCATACTAAGGGGATGATGTATGTAAGGCCCCTACAGCAGGTTTACAGGGCCTTTTGTCTCTCAGAAGTTTTTTCGTCGTGACCCTAGGCCAAAAGTAAAATTTAATGGGTCTGTTTATTAAGTAGTTAGGTTCGAGCAACTTAATAACGATTTAGGCCAAATAACTTAGTAGCTTTTTGAAAGAATAATATACAAAAATGGAAGGAAAATTAATATATTTGTAGCTCATTCTTAAATAACCACAGTCACTTACTAGCAGGATTTGTGTGTCTGTTGGGCACTGTGCAACTTCTCGTACCTTGTAATCAGATTGACACTGCCACTCTTATTTCCTTTTCCACATTGATTTTTGCATAGTGTTTGTTTTTTATTACAGCAGCTGCTGAAAACCCAGCTTTACAAAGTTATTCATGATCAAAAACCGATGCAATGTTGAAACCATGAAGTGTCTCAGGCTAGTAGTTCCTGCAGTGCTGGGTAGATGTCAGATATTACTGTGCTCCCTCAAATTTAAATTACCTCTTTGTGCCCTTGAGTTTAGTGCTTTGTTCTGGGCTATTTAGGAACCTAGGATATAGGAAGCCCTCACGTATTACTTTCTTGCTATTCTAGTCATTGTGTTGTCATAGTGATTAATAATGTTAATTCTCTGATTCCAGACTTGACACTTGATTTTTAATTTTTATTTGTTTCTTGTGTGCTTTAATAATGAAGTTTACATTAAAGTATAACATTTGAATAGCTCAATCTCTTATTTGTCGATTAAAATCACTGCATTTGAAATAGTTTTGCATATTTATTGTATTTTTTGTCCTAGTACCTCACCAGTAACAGATGTGGCAAATATGTGGACACTGGAGTCTTAGCATCTGATTTACAAAGAATGTATAGGTAAAGAAATGTCTTCAGATTCATGCTTTTCTTTCCCACCATTTTTTAAAGTTTCCATCCTGCCTAAATTTCCGATTGATGTTGGTAATTACTGGCATTGGTTCACTAGCCCATAAGCTTGGAATTCAGTTCAGTTGTACAAACATTTATCCTGCACCTGTGGTATGAAGGAGCTATGCCTGTCACCAAGGGGAATGGCTGTTGCTTATCTTTTGGTCCCCCGAAGTCTGGTCAGGAGATAGAGAAGTTATTATATTACTTCCTTTCCTGCTTCGTTAGAAAATTAAAACCGTCAAGCGTGATCTCCCTCAGCTTCCTGACTGTTTATCTAGAAATGTGTCCCTCATTTAGTCTTTGCACTAAAGGTTAAATCCTTTCTTCCCTTCTCTGTCCCCTTCACTATAAGCTGGCAGTATTCCTAATGCTATACCGCCATCTCTAATCCAGAAAAATTACGGTAGTAAAAATGTAAACTCGGAAGTTGTTTGAAAATAAGTTTATGGTCAGTGTGAGTACAGTGACATAATAATATATTCATGCAAATTTATGTGACCAATTTAGATTGACCTTAATGGAATAATGTGAGTGGAGACCACTGCACTAAACTCCTTTTGTTTTTTAGTATAGACTATGGTCGAAGGAAAAGAAATGCTTTCAGGATTCAGGTAGAAAAAGGTGAGTCTTTTGTGATAGAGCTGAATTAGTAATAAAGGTATAGAAAGAAGTGTTTTAGCTGATGGTATTTTTCTTTTTGTTTCAGTATTTAGCATAATTAGTAGTGAGAAAGAACTTAAGGATATAAGAGAATTGGAAGATGAACATCTGGCAAAAAGAGCAAGACAAGGTGAAGATGAGAATGAGTAAGGATTGCACAGCCATGGGGTTTTTTCTAAAACGTGAACCTGAAGTCATGTTTCTGGGGTCGAAGAGATGGTTTAAGATTAGAGATGGTTAAAGGTTTAAGATTTCTGGTACATTTGGAGTTGCCCTCCAAAAAAGAGTTGCCTCAGTTTAAACTCCCAACAGCTTTGTGTAAAGAGTGCGTTTCTCTGCACCCTTGCAATCCTGGTTATACTATTATTTAATCTTTGCCAGTTTTATGAGCAAAAAGTGATCATACTGGTTTTATTTTTAATTTTTTGATGACTAATGAGGTTAAATTTTTTATTTGAGTGTTTCATGTTTCCTTTGTGGTTTAGTTTGCTCATGGGTTTTATCTTTCATTTGAGAGGTATTTGAATTTTCCTTATTAGTTGTCAGAGCTCTTTGTATTATAAAATAGCACTTCTTTTTATGTTTTGCAAATGCTTGTCCTATTTTGCCATTTTCCTTTTATTTTTGTTATTTTGTTATTATAGTGTGAGAAGTTCTGCATCTTTACCTAGTCATATCTGTCATCTCTCAGTCTTTTCCTTTATGGTTTATGCCGATATGCTTAGGAAGACCTCTATCACAAGAGCATGTAGAATAACGACCTGTACTTTCTGCTAGTTCCTTTATAGTACTACATTTAACTCTTTAATCCATTTGTGATTAATTTTGTTTGTAGGTCGTGAATTGTAGGGCAAAACAATTTTTTTCCAGATAGTTAATTAAGCCAACTTCTTTACATTGATTAGAAATGCCCCACTATAATTAACAAGGCAAGAAATAACAAGTGTTGGAGAAGATGTGGAGAAAAGGGAACCCTCATACACTGCTGGTGCAGCCACTGTGGAAAACAGTATGGAGACTCCTCAAAAGCATTAAGAATAGAACTACCATATGACCCAACAATTCCTTTTCTGGGTATTTATCCAGAGAACATGAAAACATGACTGTGAAAAGATATATGCACCCCTAAGTTCATTGCAGCGTTATTCATAATAGTCAAGATGTGGAAATAACCTAAGTGCCCATCAATTATGTATATACATACACACAGTGGAATACTGCTCAGCCATAAAAAGAGGTGAAATCTTGTCATTTGTGACAATGTGGATGGACCTTGCGGTTATTATACTAAGTGAAGTAAGTCAGACAGAAAAAGTCAAATACAATATGATTTCATTCATAAGTGGAAGATAAAAACAAAACAGCAACAACAAACAGACACATAGATACAGAGGTTAGATTGGTCGTTACCAGAGGAGAATGCTGGAAAGAGGGAGGAGGGCAAAAGGGGTGATAGGACACGTGTACGGTGGTGGATGCTACTTGGTAATTAATCTTTAGGTGGTGAATGTGATGTGGTCCACACAGAAATCAAAATACAATGATGTACACCTGAGATTTGTATAATATTATAAACCAATGTTACCTCAATATAAAAAAATATTTTTTTAAAGAAATGCCCCAAATTCTATTAATTGAATGTAATGAATAACAAAACTATTCATGTCTTACTTATGAAGATGAGTCATAGCATTCATTTAAACCTTTTTACTTAGGAAAAGTCTGTTTCTTAATTATTTTCTAAAGAAACTATATTAAATAGTAGCAAAGTCCTGTAGTTACTTGAAGCTATTAGGTATCAACTCTCAGTTACAATGAACTGAGACTACGTTCTCAGTTTGTCCTTATTGGGATTTATACTTGTTTTTTGCCGTATCGTATGAAAAACCCTTTTACCTTCATTCCTCATGAACAGACTTGGGAGAGTTATGTTTGGTGCATCACTCAGAGTGCTTAATTACCGCTTGCCGGAGTATTTCTTCTACTGGCGTCTGATGTTCCTAAGTGAGACCCTTGGATCAGATGGAAATTTTGTTACTATTTATTTATTGTCACTTTTGTTTATTGCTGGGATAAAGATAACCAGAATTTATTAGGCATTTGCTATGTGCTAAGGACTTTGCAGGCTTTCATTTAATCCTCTAGTAACCCCGTGAGATAGACATTATTTTTTATTTCCATTTTGTAGATAAGATAGCTGAGGCTCAGAGAGGTTAAGTAGAAGTTAGTAACTGGTAAAGCCAGATTTTGAATCTAGATTTCTCTGATTCAAAGCCTGGTCTCTTAATTAACCACCATAATATTTTGCCTCAGTATATTTTTTTTGTTTTGGGTATAATATTTCTAGGTTATGGGAGAAAAGCCTTTAAAACATTCCTTTTCCTCTTTTTACTGAGGTATACTGAAAGCTATTCTGATGATGATTCAAATGTGGAAGATTACCCAGATGCACAGGTAAGCCAGATATTTAATGGACCCACTTTGAATTTTTTTTTTCCAATCGTTATAAACCCTCCTTAGAAAAAATCAATAGAGTAAGAGATTTTGAACATCTTGATCAATAAATAATTGAATACTTCCTGTGTACAGGGTTAATCAACTCTTGGATTAGCCGTCCTTCCAGTATTTGTGTTTATTGCCTGATGTACAGGGAAAAGGAAGGGAAGAGAACATCCAGAAATAAGGACGGACAGGAATAGAAAGGAGAATTAATAGTAAAAATGTAGAAAAGGATACATTTTCTTCCAAAGAGCTGGCATTGCCAATAAATAGGCTTGGATTAGAGAAGTGTGGGAATAATGTGTCAAATTATTTGTAACTTGCTCTCTATTTTTTTCCCCATTGGTAATTCAGTTTTTGAATTTAGTAACAAAGTCATGATGATGCTCAGTTATACTTGATCCGGTTTTGAATTGGTGGGATGGTAGTGACACTCACTGACTACCAGCTCATTTTCATACTTGCTTATGTTAGATTTTTTTAAAGCGACCATAACTCATTTGGTTTTATTTAGCAGCCAATTATGAATTGGTCCATTAAGTTGGAGTAGTGTTTTTGAATAGTAAATGTTTGTAAGTCCTCTTGGAGCGAATACCTATATTTTCTGACTGTAAATGTTGTGAGAGAAGTAGTTGAAAGTGGAATGTAGAAAACTTAACTACCATAGGTGTTCAATCTTCCCTGAGAACCTATTGAGTAATTTATGCTAAAATCGTGTTTCTGCCAGTCCGCAAATCATATGAACAGTTCCCTGCTCTCCTTATATCGGAAAGGAAATCCTGATTCTGTTTCAAGTACTCCTGAGATGGAGCAAAGAGAAACCACTGTCTCAACACCACGGATAACTTCCAAAGCAGGCTCCATTCCTTCAAAGACCCCTGCCAGAGGTTCTGACGGAGGATGGTTTATTGACAAAACGCCAGGTGGAAAGAAAGAAAGTTTTTTCCTGGACCTATCAGATGAAAAAAGTAATCGTAAGAAGCTAATATCTGAGGTAGAGGTATTTTTATAGTGAAATTTTAATCCCACATCGTTGGAATACATTACAGTCTTCTCGTTAAATATAATCTAGAGTAGATTTTGTGTTTTATAGAAGACATAGGAACTTTGAAATACATGCAGCATTTGATCACTTCCCAGTGCTGCCATCATTTCCATCCTAGTCCAAGGCTCTACTCTGTTTGTCTTGACTGTTGAAATAACCTTCTAGCAGGAGTCTGCTTCATTCTTGTTCCCCTTGTTTATTCTTCACACAGAGATATCTTTTCCACAAGTTAAGTCAGATCACTGTCATTCTTGTATTGAAAACCCTCCAATGGCTTCATTCAGGCTAAAGTCAAAGATCTTGCAGTTGCCAGTAAAGCCCTGATGGATGTGGCTGCCTGCTGCCTCCTCAGTCTCATCGCCACTACCCTCCTCCACCATGTCCCAGCTTTGCTTCAGCCAGAGCCAGGCTTCTCACTGTTTCTAGAGCACGCCAAGCCCTCTCTCACTGGAGGCCTCTGCACCTGTACTTTCTCTCTGGGACACTCTTTCCCCACACTCCTGTGACTCACTCCTTCATTTCTTCACGTCTCTTTTCACGTGTCATCTTCACTGCGTGGTCTTTCCTGACATGTAAAGTAGTGCATCGTTGAATGCTTTGCTTTATTTCTTTTACGTAATTAAAATCACCTGACTTACCGTGTAATTGTTTAGTGGGTTTTTCCCCTTTGTCTCCCCCCGCTAGAATGTCAGCTCCAGGAGAGCAGGCACTTTGTCTTCTTTAATAATGTGTCCCTGGCTACAGTAGATCCAGCACGTGGTGGGCAGTTTGTTGAGTTAGTGCTTAAAGAACTTCCAGAGATGCATTTGCTAGTGAGAGGTAAAGAGCAACTGCTTTGGGTGTGCGTTACAGAGAGGCGGGCGTTGTGGGAAGAGGGGAGGCAAGCTGCTAGAAGAGCAATGTGGTTTATTTTCAGTTGAGGATAATACCTTGAGGGAACCTATGTAAGTGGATGTGCTACGAGGATGGATAGACTCTGTAGATACCCTTTTTCTTTAGCTTTTTAAAATGAAGCATACCATACATAAAGAGAAGTAAAGCTTGATGTGTTATCGCGAAGTGAGCACATGGGGTGTTGTTTTTAGCTGATTCTTTCAATGGCTGGCAGAGGGGGGTTTAAAGTAATCTATCCCATGATGGAGCAGCTGATTGCGCTCCAGGGCTCACTGTCCAGTGTGGTAAGTGGTAGTCGCGTGTGGCTGTTCAGCACGTGAAATGTGGCTAGTGCAAAGGAGGAACTGAATGTTTAATTTGAATTTAAAAACTAGTAGTCAATTCAGTTATTAGAAAACTTCTAAGTATGTTTGGAACAAGTTGAATATATGAATCTCCTTGTTCAGCCGTAAATTTTATGAAATCTGAATACAAATCAAAGATCTCCCATGAAAATTTAGCATTCAAATTGAGATGTGCTGTAAGCATAAAGTGCACATGGGACTTTGAAGACTAACTACCAAAAACCTCTATAAAACATCTCATTAACAATTCTTTATACTGAGTATATGTTGAAATGATATTGTGAGTATATCTGGTTAAATAAAATAGATTGTTAATTCCACTTGTTTCTTTTTTCCTTTTTTAAACGTGGCTACTAGAATGAGTAAAATAAATGGCTCACATTCTGTTTCCCTTGGACAGGGCTGCTCTAAGTGGTTTCTAAGAACTAAGCCTTTTGGTTTGGCAACTCTTTCCCCCTTTTGAATTGTTAGTAAGTCTTTTCCAAATCTCTTTACTTTAATCATTTGTTGTTAGAGAACATTATTGTGGTTGGCAAGGAAGGAAAGAACTTGACTCTTATGTTGAAGGATACTTTCTTATGGCTGTCAAAGAAGCTTGCTAGTCATACTTAATTTAGTGATTCATCAAACATCAAGTGAACACCAACTATGTAAGATGGTCAGTGAGAAATAAAAGATGAACGTTAGGGTCCCGACTCCAGAAGCTCACAATTCAGTGAGATAGACACAGACAGATAAATCATCCAACTACAAGGCAGATTATGGGAGGCTGTAATGCAGTTGCAAATTCAGTATTCTGGGAATGTGAGGAAGAGATAATTCTAACTAGAAGAATCTGAAAAGGAAGTTTTCAAATGTTAGGCCATCCACTGAGCCTTAAGGTTATGGAAAAGAAGGACATCCCCAGCAGAGACCATCCTTGAGCAGAGAAGTTGGGAATAGCTAACAGGGCTGAAAGTGCTCGGGCAGGAATGGGTCTTTGTAATAATGCCTATCTTTAGAAAAACATGAATGGTGTTATAATTTCAAGCATGGCATATTTAAATTGTCTTTCCAGGATTCGAAAGATTCTTCTCTTCTGGAGAGTAATGAACAAAGGAAAGGTAGGCTAAAGAGCAAAGGAAGCAAAAGGAAGAAAGAAGATCTCCAGGAAGCAGATGGAGAAATAGAAGCTGTCCTGGAAAAGAGAGGTGAGACGTGAGTCTTGTGGGTGGCATGGGCCGTGTTTGCATTGAGCGAGGCTTCACTGTTCCAAGCTGTGATGCTTGATGGACCTTCTGTGTGCAGAGACGTTCATTAGAAAATATTTCAGTATCTAGTGGACCTTTGTTTATGTAAGGATAATTAAGTATAATTCTGAGTTACTACTGAATCACGAGTCTCTTCATCTCCTTCTTTGTTTACCAGCTAAAGCCAGGGGGCTAGAGCTGCAGATCTCCAGTGTAAAGTTCGAAGATGTTGGAGGCAATGATACGACATTAAAAGTTAGTTGAAATTCAGAATTTTACCTTAAATGAGAATATTGCTAATCACTTATGCTGATGAAGCTGATCCCTCTGTTTCTACTGGGAACTGGATGTAGAAAAGGAGACTGGGGAGGTGAGAAGGGCAGACCTGATTTGTACCTTTCATGGTATTGAGGGCTAAAAGAACCACCCTCTCTTTAGCTTTTTCACCATTTTAATTATAGTGTACATGTATAAGATATATGCTTTATACATAATAGTGTTTTAACACTAGCAGTAATAATAGTTTCTATTTATTTTTTAGTGTCTGCTCTGTTCCAGTTACCAAGCTAGTTACTTTTCATTGTATCTGCAGGGTAGATGTTATTACAGCTTAGGAAATGGCAGCTCAGAGAGGTTATTCTGAAGTCACACAATAGGTACCAGAGCTGGGATTCAGACTCCGGTGTGAGTCTAAAGCCTGTACTCTCTCTACTGTGTTTTGCTGCTCCGAAGAATAGGGTCTTTCATTCCACATCGACTCTCTCTTGGGCTGTGAAAGACATCTTTCCTGTTTATTCCTGCTAGGAAGTCTGCAAGATGCTCATACACATGCGTCACCCGGAGGTGTACCACCACCTGGGCGTCATTCCCCCTCGTGGAGTCCTCCTTCATGGACCGCCAGGCTGTGGGAAGACATTGCTGGCACATGCAATTGCTGGGGTGAGGTTTGCTGACACTTGTTTGCTTTTGTTATTTGTTTTTTTTTTCTCTTTGGTCAACTGGAACCAGACTTGGCATAAGGAAGACTGATCCCGTCTTCGTTTTTTACCTCTTTCATGCTGCTCTTTGTGAGATGCTATTTTATCTTTTAGTGTTTCCACTTATTTACATGGCAAGGATTGGGTGGGAAGCAAAATAATATAGCTGTAAGCAACCCTTTTTTAAATATGTGGTTTACATTTTAGTAACTTCTCTTTCCCTTTAAGTCACTGGTTCTCAAGAGCAGTAAAATAAGAAAACTAACGATGGTATTATTTTTCAGAGAGCTAAAATTTATTCAAAATTTCCATTTAATCGTGTCCTTATACTTTTTAGTGTTAGAATGTCCTTTCTAAATGAGGATGTAATGTACAGCATGGTGACCATAGTTACCACTGTATTGCGTATTTGAAAGTTGCTGAGAGAGTAAATCTTAAAAGTTCTCATCATAGGGGCTGGCCCCGTGGCCGAGTGGTTAAGTTCGCGCGCTCCGCTGCAGGCGGCCCAGTGTTTCGTTGGTTCGAATCCTGGGCGCGGACATGGCACTGCTCATCAGACCACGCTGAGGCAGCGTCCCACATGCCACAACTAGAAGAACCCACAACGAAGAATACACAACTATGTACCAGGGGGCTTTGGGGAGAAAAAGGAAAAAAATAAAAAAAATCTTTAAAAAAAAAAGTTCTCATCACAAGTAAAAAAAAATTCTGTACCTATGCATGGCAATGCTGGTTAACTAGACTTGCTCTGGTGATCATTTTGCAATGTATACAAATACCAAGTCATTATGTAGCATACCTAAAACTGATGTCGTATGTTGATTGTACCTCAATGAAAAAATAAAACACAAAACATATCTTCTCTAAGATGGTGATAAAAAGATACTTGGCAAAATAAAAAGTCATCAGTCTTATTTTAGTTCCATGAGTCTTTTTAGAAACTGTACAGTATTGGGTGGTAAATTGCGCAGTGTCAGAGTAACTTCCCTTTGAAGAATAGCCTACTATACCAATCACTAATAGATTAGTGCTCTGTGAAGGAAAATCATTCTTATTGGAGAACTTGATTGATTTGCCTCATCTCTTAATTTGTTGAATAAATCTATTGTGTGATTGCAACATGCCAGACATTGAAATATAGTAAGTACAACACACCCAGTGTTTATCTTTAAGGAGTTTTCCAATCTAGTGTGAGAGACAGACAGGAAACAGTCATTCATACAAGTAAATGTTGTACACAGTTACAACTGTAATAAGTGGGAGACAGAAGAAGTGCAGAATGCTACGTCGTGTGTTGTCGGGATACCCACGTTAAAAGTTGGGGTCGAGGAATATATGACTGAGGAAGTGAGATTTCAAGGCAGCCAGAAGAATGAGTAGGACTCAGGCAGGCTTGCTGCCGTTCGCATTGGTGGGACAGCAGTAGTTTGTCTTCCTTGACTTGAAGAGCCTGCCTCCTGTGACTTCTGGCCTCTTCTCTGGGTGCAGGGGTGGGGAAATGCTAGTAGGCTGTGTGGGAGACAGCTATGTTGCAGCCCCTACTATTTCCTTTCCAGCAGATAATTAACAGGTAAAATTGTTTTGGCTCAGCTCTAAGTGGGGGGAAACATCTCTTAAGATTCAAGACTCTTTATTCGGAAGAATAACAGAGTCTTATAGTGGTGTCAGTAAAGTAAAAACAAGTAAAAGGTATCCGGTCAATGTCTTTGAATAAAACACAGATTTTTAAAGATTTTTAAAGAATGTAGATTTTTAAAGAATGTTTTTCATTGGACCAACACAAAAAGATGAAGTTCCTCAGAAAATTGGTCATTTAAAAGAGTAATTTCGAAGGACTGAGTAAGGAAAAAGTTGGGAAGATAAAATGTGAAAATTTGGTCATTCTTTTATATATTTGTGCGTAGGAACTTGACCTTCCGATTCTGAAAGTAGCTGCTACAGAAGTTGTGTCTGGAGTATCTGGAGAATCTGAACAGAAGCTGAGGGAACTGTTCGAACAAGCTGTGGTGAGTGGGCTAATGCCCAACGTCGGGTGGTCAGACTGTGTAAGGCTCTACTGAAGATCCTGTTTCCTCTAAGGCTGGTATTTGTTAACCCATTCACTGGGCATTCTATTGCAAACATGGTCATTTTCTGCCCTTGACGGCTAAATATTTAAAGCAGATTTACCGATGCAGACTGTTGGATAAAATAACCTGTTTAATCTGAAATCAAACATAAATCTAATTGGTGACAAGTTCTGGACTGTCGTACCCAGTAGTCATGTTGACAATAGATTATCTTTGTGATATTTTTTTTGACTTTTTGTTTCCTCAACTTAGGTTTGACTTACTAACTTGTAGGCAGTGTGGAAATTTTCATCGTTTAGGATTATCACATTATAAAAGCCACCACAGGAACGCCAGGATAAACTCTCCCCTATTTGCATAATTGGAGCTGTGAAAAGAAAGTTCTGTCACCAGAGAAAGTACAGACTGGCTTTTATCCTAATTGTAGTTCATGTTATTAAGATGTGGTTGTTTAAGGACTGAGGAAGATGACGTTTGTGTCCAATTAAAGTGTTCTCTTCAGTTGAGTGTAGTGGTTAAACGCCTGTAGTTTCAAGTCAGAAGCACAGGTTCACATTCCTGTGTCACCATGTACTAATTGTTACTAATCCTGTAGTCCTGGACAAGAGATTAACCACTCTAACCCTTAGTTTCCTTACTGGTAAGCTGGCTTAATACGGCTACTCAAATCTCATGGGGTTGTTGAAGTATTAAATAGAGATTTCTTGTAAAACCTTTAATGTGGTGCCCAGTACACAGCAGGAGCCCTGTAAATATTAGCTGTGACATCACGTATGAGCAGTCACTAGTCATCACTGTGGTTAAAAACTAAAAAATGGTGAAAAGTTTAATTTTATGTTATTTGCACCCTGAATATATTGGTGCTGGTGAACATAGCCGATGGCAACTGCTAGAAGCCAATGTGAAGTTAGAAGAGAAATAATATTTTAGCGGTAATTGAGAAAATATTTTTTAAAATAGCAAGAATGTGGAAGCCATCTACTTGATTTAATGTGTAAACTGACATTTAGAAAGGTGTGGACAATACAAGGAAGATTCAGAGAAAGAGTGAGGAGGGTACTGTGCACAGCAAAGCTGAAATCTTTCAGTTGTTACCTGTTTTCCAAAGTGAACTCTATATTAAATTGGCATGCATAGCCAGAGGACAAGTCATACATTTTCTGTTTATGGTAAACACAATGATGAATGAGGGTGAAAGGGACAAATGGCGTTTTTAGGTTGTTAGTTCTGTGTTTTCATCTCTCTCTGAACCGGTACTGAGCTGGTACGATGCCTGACAGTAGATGCTTAGGAAATAGATGGTCTAGCACCCATCTTTCCCAGACCCCCTGTTCCCTAATGAAAGTGAGTACATGAAGTATGTGGATCAGAGAACAAAAAGGTCAAATCAAATCAAATGTTCTCTGTTGAAAACTGTATGCTTTCTTTAGGCTAAATTCTGATGAACACCACTTATCTTTCTTTCTCTGTTTCTTATTCAGTTGTGCTTGCTTTCTGAGACCTTTGCATTCTGTAGCTTTACTCTTTTGTAACTGGGTGATGTATCCAGCAGTCGTAGGTGCTCCTTGGTGAATGGTCATGAGGAGGACTGAGAAGAGAGCCAGCTAGCGATCGGCCAGTTTCCTTTTCCTTTACGTTGCAGTGGTCCCCGTGGTTTTGAGATGTCTTAGCCAGGCTCAGAGTCTCCTGGCATAATCAGTGTCACTTCCAACCACTGAATAATTAAGAGTGAGCTCTGCTTTAGATTGTATATCTAGATGTTTTCATTTAAATTTTCATTTTAACTGATCCTTATCTCTTTTTGTTTGTTTTTATTGTGGTAAAATATGTTAAATTTAAATTTACCATTTTAAACATTTTTAAGTGTACAGTTCGGTGGCATTAAGTACACTCATGTTGTTCTGTAACCAATACCCCCATCCATCTCCAGAACTTTTCATCTTCCCAAACTGAGGCTCCATACCCATTAACCACTACCTCCCACTTTCCCCTCCCTCCAGCCCCTGGCAACCACTATTCTGTTTTCTGCTTCTATGAATTTGACTACTCCAGGTCATTATGCTTATATTATATCTTAATTTATTCTATCTTAACTCTGTCTGGTTTGAGTTTAAAAAAAGACTGAAGATGATCGTTATCCACACAGATGTATTCAAACTTTACCATCCCTCCTCATTCAATGTAGTCTTTAAAACACGCCTCTGGTTGTTTCAGTATGGGGCCGTGAAAAAGTTCTGGAGGTGGGTAGTGGGGATGGTTGCACAGCACTGTGAACGTGTTTAATGCCGCTGAACTGTGCACCTAAAATGGTTAAAATGGTAAATTTTATGTATATTTTACCACAATAAAAAAATAAAAAACAAAGCCTCTGGTGCTTCTTAAATTCCTCTTACAGCAGATTCTAGGGAAAAGTTTGGATATTTTTATGTTGGTAGGAAAACTAATATAACATTTGTAAGCTGAGGCTTTCTAGTTTAAAGTTTATAAACATTATTTCATAGCATAGCAAATATGCCTAATTTGCAAAAGAATTTCAGTAGATTTATCATTACAAAACATGGATTGATGAGAAGACTGTAAATGTGTTATCCTACACGCAGTCTCTTACTGTGCTCTTTTAAGCATCTTGCTGCTCTTAAGTCAGATGAAAATCAGAAGTAATACACTGAACTGCTTTCTGTAGGGTTATTCTTTTGGTGAATGATCCTTGAGCTTTAAGATTTTTTCAAATGTGTATACTTAACTATGATGCAGTATAGGGAATGTATTTATGATTGTCTTTTTGTGATATTCTTGTTTCTAGTCAAATGCACCCTGTATCCTTTTTATTGATGAAATTGATGCTATTACCCCCAAAAGAGAAGTTGCTTCCAAAGATATGGAACGAAGGATTGTGGCCCAGCTCCTAACCTGCATGGATGGTCAGTTCAAAATAATGAATTCACTTTAAGATAATAAATTGTTTTTTTTAATAGTATAAGTAATATGTGAAGATGTGAAACATTCAAATAGAATAAAACTCAGAGTAAAAAACAGAAATCTTTTTCTTTGCATAGAGGATTACATCATTAATTTTTTTAGCATATCTTACACTTATCTTTAATGCCTGTGTACGCATAAATACATACACTAACTTTTTTTTTTTCCACAATACTAGGATTGCACTATACACATTGTTCTATAACTTGCTGTTTCTATCATAACAATATGTCTTGGAAATGTTGCCGTTTTAATGCATTTATAGTTACCTCTTTATAACTGCTCCATAGTATTCTTTAGGATAGATTTATCATATGGTACTTAAACATTCCCATTTTGATGGATATTTAAGTTTTGTTTTTTGCTTTACGACAAGCTGTAGAGAATATCCTTAAATGGGTCCTTTTGGTGTGCATGTATTTTTCTACGATAAATACTAACAAGTGAAGCAATGTTTGTTAAAGATTATACATTTTAAATTTTCATAGGAAATGGCAAATTACTTTCCAGAAAGACTGCAGTTTACCTTTCCACCAATACTGTATGAGAGTCACCCTTTTTGCAGATCCTTCACAACACTGAATGTTATCAATTGTTTTAATTTTTGCCAATCTGGTGGGTGAAAATTGACATCTGTTTGTTTTAATTTCTATTTCCCTAATTACCATTGAGATTCATCATCTTTCCATATTTTTTTGGCTATTTGTATCATTTCCAAAATCCCTTTTCTCATCATTTGCCCATGTTCTATTGAATTATTTTTTAAAAATTGATTTGAAGGTATGATGTATTTTAATATATTTTGCAAACAAACCCTTTTTTAAATATATTGCAGTTATTTCCATCCTATCTGTAACTTGTTTTTCAGTTTTGTTTAATGGTCTTTAGATACAAATTTGGAGGGAAGGACCAGGACAAGCAGAACTTTTGGAATTGATCTTGCCTACTATGAAATAACATGTTTTGTACATAAGAGAATGTGAAGTAGTGCGTATTTTGTGTTCCTTGTGGTGCTGGGTTGTAGAGTGTTTATTCTGCTGTTTTATTTTTATGTAAAATTTTCTTGGCATGTTTTGAGGCCTGTGTTCTGATTTGCCATATTTTATTGAAGCTGAATTGTTGTCAATTATAAGATACACCATGATTTTATATATGTCCAAGAAGGAAAAAGACACTACCAAACTATGACACACTTTCTTACCACACTGATAGTAGAAACATTCTGACTTCAGAGATAGTAAAATATGGAGAAAATGAACAGTCCAGGGATTAAGCAGATTACCTATTAGTACACATTACTGAAAGCTCTGTTAGTTGGGGTTTTCGGTGTGTATCTCTGTGTGTGTGTTGAGGTCCCCCTTTATAAACCAGGCTAGGGAGAACAATAAACAGTCCCACTTACACAGTTATCCTGCCAAATAGTGTGTGCCATGTGGTTATTATTCCCCACAGTTTGAGGATTTTGTAAAACCTTATAAATTCAGAGTTTACAAATTTGAAATTTTAATAATTTAAAACTTTTAAGTAAACAAATCTGAACAAGATAATGAGATCACTCAACAGAACTGATGGTACCTAATTTCAAAAACTTAAACTCAGATATAATTCTGATTATTAAGAGCTGGAAAGATCTTAAAATATCATCATCTTGTGTGTGAGGAAACTGATGCACAGAGAGCTAAGGGCCAAGTTCATGCAGTGAGTCATTGGCAAAGCATGGGCTAGAATCCAGATGTTTATTTACACATACACAATTAATGAGCTACCCACAAATGCTTGCTTTATTTATGAGAGAAACACATTAACTGGTTCCTTTTATTCTGTGTAGAAGGAAATAAAACTTCATTCCTTTTATGATATTCTGAAATTCAAACTGTTGGCTAGCATAACTTCAATTTAACATGATCAAATCATACTCTAGAAGAGGGAGAGAAAGAGTGGGATTTATCTTGAAGTTACTGGCAGTAGTGGCTGGCCAATCCAAGCTGAGGTCTGATTTTTATCTTTCAAATGACTTCCTTTAGAACAAAGGAGAAAAACAGCATTTGAAATGGTGCTTATGTTGCTAAGTTGATTTCCTATGGAAGAATTTGTTCGTTACTGAAGATTTAACAGATTTCCGTGATGGTCCGTGTTGAATTCAATTCTCAACCCTTGATATGCTCAGAGCTCATCCCAAGACTAGTGCGTGAGCAACATGAACCAGAGAAAAGACATAAATCCTCCCCCTTGCTGGTTCTTTTAGCTTCGGAAATTGAGACGTGTGAAGCAGCAGTCGAACAGCTTTGGCTCTATAGCAGCCTTCATGCAAGGAGGATTCAGGGTAAACATCTTCACGTGGATGCGAGTTTGTAGCTCGTGATGTCCCTGAATAGGAGACGGCTCCTCGTTTCCTGTGAGGTTTCTTTTGCTTGATCAGTGATCCATCTCATCGCATGACCCTCTTCCTTTAGCCAGTTTCTTCTATTCAGTTTTCAAAAAGTATTGAAGAGCTTTCCTGTTTCACTCAAACCCACCACCTTATGAACTCTCTTCTTTTCCTTCCAAAATTTATCAAAAGAATAGTCGCTGTCAACTAAATGTATGTTCCTCTTTCCATTCTGTTCTACACCCCACCCCATGATTGTATATCTGCCTCTGCCGTTTTACTGAAACTGGTCACAGAAGAGTCGTTGGTGTCATCTGTTTGCCGCCTGTGTTGGCTTGCTTTTGGCTCCCATCCCTCTGAACCTCTGTTCTTCAGTATCTCATCTAACACCTCCGTCTGAGGGCTGCTGTGAGGGTTGGCTGAGGGAGAGGCTCTAACCTGGAGGAAGCAGAGCCTGGCGTGCAGCGAGCTCTCAGGACTGATTGTCGTCGAGGGCGTTTGGTCCTGCTGATCCCCTTGCCCTTGTGATTGTTAGTACGCTTGGCTTGAGTGACACCGCCCTCCTTCTGTCCTCCTCCGGGTTCTCTGACAGCTCCTCACCACTGTCCTTTCCTTGCTTGCCTCCTTTTACCCATCCCTTAAAGATAGTCTGAAGGCTTTATGCTGGGTCGTCTGTTCTTGCCTCTTACCCGTTTCCAAACTATTCCTGTTCAGCTCTTCATTGGAAAACTCTCCAGTTACGTCTCTAACCTGGTTCTGAGAAGCTTCAAACCCCTATTCCCAACTGCCTGTCAGACACTTGCCTGTGACCATCGCACAGACGCCTCACTCAGTGTGTCCGAAGCTAAGCTCACTCTTCCATTTAGCCCCCTCCGCCTCTCTCGAACCTCCCTCTGTTCCACATTTGAGTTAAGAGCATCACCTCCAACCTTGTCAGCCAAACTAAGTCGTCTTTGTGTCTTCCTTCTTCCTCACCCCTCACATGGAATCATTAGTGCTTTTGATTCCGTCTACGACCCTGTACTTAAATTGGGGGTTTCCTTTTTATTTACTATGTTCCTACCTTATTTCACCCATCTCTTACCCACTTATTGTAATCAAATACCACAAACTCTTTTCCCCTTTATTCCTCTTTACTCTCTTCAAAATTATTGTTAGAATTATCTTTCCAAAACACAAGTCTTCTCAGAAAAACCTTCCATGGCTTTCTGTTGGCTACAGAACATACTGTAAATTCCTCATGACTTGGCTGTCAGAGTACTTAATTAGCATCTTGCTGCCTTCTTATTACACACTCTAGAGGGTATAACTCAGACTCTGCTGTTCGACCCTGCTTCAGTTGAGAGAAATAATACTTAGGAAAGATACACTTTAGGCCCTGCCTTCCATCCATTGCTAAAAATCTGTCTGTAGATTTAGCAGAGCAACTGAAGACTGTTGCATCCCCATCTCAAATTAATGCTGTGAGTCTCTGGAGACAGACATCCTCTGTCTTGCCCAGACCCCCTGCTGGACTGCTCACCTTGTCTAAACATGTCACACCTGTTTGTCCGTCTCTGCCTTCACTCGTACCATTTCTTCCATGTAGAATATCCCTAACCTGCATCTCTGCTTATTAATATCCTGTTCACCCTTCAGGGCTTTCCCAGAGTGGTGGCTCCTCCCGAACTCTCCCTTCTTCCTCGATCGGAATTCATAGTGTCTTCCATTGCATTGCTGTGGGGCTTTGTTCACACCTGCTGTTGGGCTTCACAACATTTGTCTTACATGTTTCCCAATAGAGTGCAAGCTGCCTGAGGACAAAGTTTGTATTTATCTTCCTCACATCTTTCATGTATTAGACATTTAGTCATTGTTAATTTTATATGTATATTGCTATCAAAATGTGTAATACTTTCCCTCCAGCCACTGAAATGACTTGCGTAAGCTTTATTGTCCTCATTGTCAGGTGTCTTGTTCGCCTCTCATCCTGTGTCTGGTGTTACTAGATCTGAATAACGTGGCGGCTACAGCTCGGGTCCTAGTCATTGGAGCTACTAACCGGCCAGATTCCTTAGACCCTGCTTTGAGACGTGCTGGAAGGTTCGACCGAGAAATATGCCTGGGCATCCCAGATGAAGCATCCAGGGAAAGGTACGTTCTTATAGAAAGCAGTTTGTGTACACCGTGTCATCTGAACTGAATGCTTTGAAAATGAGGGGCGAGAAGCACATGTAGCCTTCTTTGTCTCTCGTCCGTTCTTCTTCAGCTGTTATATTCATAGTCTTTCATGTGTGTGCACGTTGCATTTCCGCATAGACACTCTTTAAGTAGTTAGTCATTCAGGGTTGTTGACTAACGTGTTTATGCCTGCAGCAAAATAATAATATTTAATACTTAAGTTGTTCGTATTTATTCAGCAAACATGTATTGAGCATATAGCGCCTGTATATACCACTGTAGTAGGTAATATGGGAAACACAGAGAATTATAAGTCCTTGCTTTCGAGATGCTTGCAATACAGGTAAAGAGAAATAAGGGCTGTGTCCATTATCAAGCCTGGTTGTGATTAAGCACCAGACCTGATGGTAGAGACGTGGACACAGTGGGGCCTGTCATCCCTACAAGATGAAATCCTGTGTCTGTCTATCCAGTATTCCATCGTCAGCAAAGTCTTCAAATGGCTTTAGTAAATGGCCATATTTTGAAAAATTTCAAGCCTACAGAAGAATTGAAAGAATAGTACAATAAATATCTGTATTTAGCCCTTCAGCTGAATTTACCACTTGTTAGCGTTTTGCCATGTTTGCTTTCACTCTCTCCATACGTTCAGATGCACGTGTGTGTAGACTTTATTTTGCCAAGCCATTGGAGGGACGGGTGACGGCATCATGACACTTCAGCCCTAAATCCTCCTGTGTAACTGTCATACCATTTTAACACTCAAGAAACTTAACGCCTGACATAACGTTACCTTAACATGTAATCCAGTCTCATTTTCCCGGTTGCCCCCAAAACGTCCATTATAGTTGTTTTCATCTTTCATTTTGTTTAGCTTTTTTGTTTGCTTTTTTGTTTTACCAGAATCCACTCAGGAATCAAATCTGCTATTAAGTTGACATGTCCCTTTAACCTCCTCTAATCTGCCTTTTTGGGGGAGGGAGTACTTTCATGACCTTGACATTTTTGAAGTGTCCAGGTAAGTCTTTTGTGGAATACCCCACAATTTAAATTTATCTGACTGCTTCCTCATGACTGGATTCAGGTTAAACGTCTTGGGCAAGAATCCTACGCAGGTGGTGAGGTGTCCTTCTCAGAACCTCTTCTCCAGAGGTTCATAGTGTCAGTTTGTATCATTGGTGATGTTAAGTTTGGTCACTTGGTTAAGAAATTTGTCAGAGATCTCTCCTTTCAAGGTACCTTTCTCCTTTGGACTTAATACGTAGAATCCAGGTATTTCTGGTGTCTACAGTTATCTATGACTGCCTTGTGTCAGTGTGTTCAAACGCCGTGTTAGATTCAGAGAGTAAGTGCTATAGGCATTTATGTTGGTGTTTTATGTGGGCTTAGTGGTCTAGCTAAGCCATAGGTGGCCAGGGCAAGAATTCTGTCTGAGACTGAACAGGGGGTATTATAAGTGTGTTTAAGGCTGGTGGGAAGAGCAGGGTCAAAGGCTGAGAAAAGATAGCTCTTGAATATAATTATGAGTGGGAATTTTTTTTTTTAAGATTGGCACCTGAGCTAACAGCTATTGCCAATCTTTTTTTTTTCATCCTGCTTTTTCTCCCCAAATCCCCCTAGTACATAGTTGTATACTTTAGTTGTGGGTCCTTCTAGTTGTGGCATGTGGGACGCCGCCTCACCGTGGCCTGATGAGCGGTGCCATGTCCGCTCCCAGGATCCGAACAGGTGAAACCCTGGGCCACTGAAGCGGAGCTCAAACTTAACCACTCAGCCACGGGGCCGGCCCCTATGAGTGGAAATTTTTTTTTATTTTTTATTAAGATTATGATAGTTTACAACCTTGTGAAATTTCAGTTGTTCATTATTGTTAGTCATGTTGTAGGTGCACCACTTCATCCTTTGTGCCCTCCCTCCATCTCCCTTTCCCCTGGTAACCACCAATCAGTTCTCTTTGTCTATATGTTAACTTCCACCTATGAGTGGAGTCATACAGAGTTCGTCTTTCTCTATCTGGCTTATTTCACTTAACATAATACTGAGTGGAATTTTTTAAGGAAGAGTATTGTTGTTTTTAATTTTTTTATTGTGGTAAAAAAACGTAAAATTTACCAGTTTCCATTTTTAAAAGTGCAGTTCAGTAGTGTTAAGTATATTTACATTGCAACAAATCTCTCGAACTTTTTCACCTTGCAGAAGTGAAACTCTGTACCCATTAATCACTAATTCCCCCTCCTGAGGAAGAGTATTTGTAATTGAGTCTTTGACAAAGGCAAATGAGGTTTTCTTGTTTTTGTGCTTTTGTCTGGCTCTGAGTGCAGAAGCAAAGAAGTGATATTGTATGCAGATGTCAAGGAGTTAAATTCTAAGTTGGGGCAATTATTTATTAGAATTGAGATACGTTGATGTTTGTTTTATGTCATTAATTCCCAGTCATTCATTAACTGCGGAGACATTTATTTAAGCACCTGTGGCACACCAAGGAGACACAGTGGTTGGCACTTAAGCCGCTCCTTTGAGTAATCAGAAATGAGATGAATACAGAAAGACAAAGTCGGGGTCTTAGGGAGGATCTATCAGGTCTGGGGGTTCTTAAAAGCTTTTCTGAGAAAGCTGAGACTTGAAGAATAAATAGCAATTAACTGAAAAAAGTATTCCTGGTAGGAATAGTGTGTGTAAAGGCCCTGAGGTGAGTGAGAGCTCAGTGTGTCCAGGGAACTGGAAGAACAATATGGCTGTGGAAGAAGAGAGAGGATGTGGAAAGGCCAGAGAGGTGTACAGAGGGCAGTTCACATACTTGGTGAGGGTTTTGGACTTACTCTGTGAGTGGCAGGAACGAATAAAGCAGTTACGCAGGACCCTGAGGGAAACAGCTTTTTGTTCTGAAAAGATCCCTGTAGCTGCAGTGTGAGGCGTGAGTGACAGGAGAGCAGGAATCGGTTTGGAGGCTGTCGCGAGATGCAGAGGTGGTGGCGGGTGGGTTAAGGAGGTGGGAGTGTAGATAGAACTGGAGTAACTGGAGACGCTTAGGAAGTAGACTCAGTAAGTTATGTTTGTTGACAGATCATGTGTGGAGAGGTGGGAGTTGTGAACAAGACGGAAATACTCCCTGATTTGTGACTTAAGCCTCTGTGCAGGTGGTTTTCTGTGGAGGGGATGGGAAATACGGGAGGATAAGAGGATTTGGGGATGGATGTTGAAGGTAAGGGCAGTTGAATTAGAGGTCCTTGCAGGATGTCCAATGGAGGTGTCGCGTTGGCAGCCAGCAAATGAGTCTGAAGCTCGGAGGAAGTGAAACTTTGGGAGTCGTCAATATACTGATGGCACTTGAAGCTGTGAAAGTAGATGAGATTGTCCAGAGAGAGAGTGAAGAGCAGACGTAGAGGTCCTGGGACAGGCCCAGAGAGCCTGACAGGCTAAGGACGTGGAAGGAGCAGCCAGAAGTATTGGGAAAATGAAAAGAATGTTGTGTGGTGGAAGCCGAGGGAAGCGGATGTTTCCAGAAGGAGGAATGAGAGGTCATGCCAATGAGAAGTCAAGCAAGGGAGGGCTGAAAAGTTGTTTTTGAATTTAGCAACCTGGAGGTCACTAGTGAACTTAAGAAAAAATTGTTTGAGTGGAACGATAGGGGTAAAATCCAGGTTGGAACGGCCGAGGAGCAAATGGAAAGTGATGGAGCGAGAGCGACAGACTTGCCTGGTTCACTGAAGGGAAGTCTGGCTGTGGAGAAGGAGGAGGGGGGGAGCTGCAGGAGGTAGGTAATGGAGTGTCACAGAGGGCTTGTTAGCATAAGAGAAACCTGAGTGTCTTTAAGTGCTAATGGGAAGGAACAAATGGGAGGAGTCAGGGATCAGGACTCGTGTGTAGGTGCTGGCCTGAGAACAGGGCTGCTTCTGTTGAAAGATAGTAAAGGGGAAGGAAGCGTGTGAAAGGAAGTAGGTTTATGTGTGGCGTGCTGGCAAATTGAGGGCGTTTCCTCTGTGAGTTGAAAGTGAGGCCCGCGCTGGATAGGTTAGAGGTTTGAGAATGATGGTCTGAAATTGCTTCCGTGGATAATCTGAGATGAGCTGGCTTGGATCACAGTAGGATTTTCAGGCAATGATTAGGACTGGGGTATAGAACCATACCAGTAGGCCTGGTTTTATGTTTTTTTTGGCTAGCTTAAAGGCTTCCTAAGGATTGAATTGTGTACCTAGCACAATGTCTGACACATAGAAAGGAGAACATTTTTTTTTTTTTAAAGATTTTATTTTTTCCTTTTTCTCCCCAAAGCCCCCCCGGTACATAGTTGTATACTCTTCGTTGTGGGTCCTTCTAGTTGTGGCATGTGGGATGCCGCCTCAGTGTGGCCCGATGAGCAGTGCCATGTCCGCGCCCAGGATTCGAACCAACGAAACACTGGGCCGCCTCCAGCGGAGCGCGCGAACCTAACCACTCGGCCACGGGGCCAGCCCCCGAAAACATTTTTTTTGAGGTAGCTCTTGATATTTTTCTGATCCTTAAAAGCAATTTATTATGGAAAATTCCAATGTACAGAAAAGGAGTCTAATATAATTGTTCCAGTTTCTATTGCTGCAAAGCAAACCACCCTAAAATTTCGTGGCTTACAACAACAACAGTTGTCGTATTGTCTCTCACAGTTTCTGTGTGTGAAGAATCTAGAAAGGCCTCGGCTAGTTGGTGCTGTCTCAGGGGCTCGTGTGTCTGCGGAGATGGTGGCTGGAGCCAGAACCTTGCGGGGGCCTGGAGCAGCAGGGCTGTCTTACCTGTCTCCCTGCCTGTCCATCTCGTCTAGCTTGTCTGTCTCTGTATATCTGTCATCTGATCTGGTCCATCCCCTTCCTCCTTTCTCTTCCCAGCTAAAGGCCTCTGCATGTGGCACCCTTTACGGACAGTTTGGGCTTCATCAGAGCTGGGCAGCCTGGAGGTGGTCAGATTCTTACGTGGCTGCCTGGGGCTGCTGCCTGAGGATTGCAGAGAACAGGCTGAAGTGGCCTCACTTTAGACCTATCCTTGGAAGCCACGTAGCATCAATTCCACTATACTGTGTTTGGTCACAGCCCAGATTTAAGGAGAGAAGCCGTAGACCCCACCTCTCACTAAGAAGAGGGTCAGGAACTTACGTGCTTTAGAACTGTCACAATAATGAGCCCCATGTCTTAGCACCCAGGTTCAACGATTATCAACATTTTCACAGTCGTCTTTTATTTACCCTTCCCTTTTTTTTCCTGGAGCATTATAAAGCAGATCTCAGGCATTGTATCATTTCAACTATGTACTTCAGTATCTAATGGAGAAAGACTTTATTTAACATATATACAATGCCATTACGTAGCCAACAATCTTTAATATATCTAATATCCAAACAATATTCATATGTTTGTAGTATATAGTTGTATTATGAATTTTGATATATCCATATTTAGCATTCTCATTTCTCCTCTATATAAATATTATTCACTGCTTTCCCAGGTCAGTGGGAAATGTTATGTTTGCATTTCCTCTCTTCACTTTTTTAACTTTTCTGGAATTCACGGTTGCCATATTTTTCCATTTGCTAACCCTCTCACAATTTTTTCCACATCCCTGTTTCCTCCAAGTTTCCTTTTTGCTGTGTGTGTGTATGTGTTTATTTTGGCCTGTGCTAGGGCCTTCTATTACAGTGAGAGGCAGCAAGAAGTAATGTGCACAGTCAGGACAGCAGTCCCTGGTCTGGAGTAAGTCTCGGTAATTGAGAGCTGTTATTACTGTTCTTTCGTGCTGGCAGCTCTGCTCACATGGCAGTCCTTGGCTGTCCATTGCTGTTTTAAGAGTGAGGCTGAGGGGTGTGGCTTCATGGCTGAGTAGGTAAGTTTGCGCGCTCCACTTTGTCGGCCCAGGGTTTGCTGCTTTGGATCCTAGGCACAGGCCTGTACACTGCTCATCAAGTCACACTGTGGCAGCATCCCACATAGAAGAACTAGAATGACCTACAACTAGGATATACAGCTATGTACTGGGGCTTTGGGGAGGAAAAAAAAGAAGATTGGCAACAGATGTTAGTGCAGGGCCAGTCTTCCTCACAAAAAAGAAAAAAAGAGTCTGATTAGACATCTGCAGTACAGGCTCCTTTGTGAGTGCCATGATGAAGCAGTCAGATGACCAGCTAACTTTTTAGCTAAAAAGCTCCAAATGTCAGTTTCTGTAGATTCTTTTCATTGAGTCAGTTCAGATTTTTCAGAAAAAGATCTTCAGACAACACCATGGGGCTCTATGGCTAACTGCTGGTCTTCTGACCTAGGCTGGGGGAATGAGCTGAGGAATTGCATACACTGTACAGAGTTTCACCCATTTTCCTGGTGGAGTTGATCTTAGATTGTCCACAAACCTGGAGCTTCCCTCCCCTGGTTCGGTTTCACCGGAGAGCACGTTCCTGGTATCCTGCTGGTCCAGGGGGTGGGGAATATGTGGGGTCTTAATACTTCTTAGGCAGATTTTCAGATAATTTCTGTTTTCGGCTCCCTGCTGTGGCCCTGGTTTCTGTCCTGGGACACTTTGATGCCTCCAGTTCCTGGTCTGTGGCATTCCACCAGACAAATGCACTTCCTTCTCATCAGTGCCCCTTCTCCCAAGGTTAATTTTGACTTCTTCCCCTCTGCTAGGTCCTTTACCATTCTCCATCCACTTTCTTTCTTCATAAATTGTGGTTCAAAATTACAGAGAGTCAAATACCTATTAGTCAATACTGATGTAAATAAATGATTGAATAAATAAATAAATGGGTGAGAATAGGTGCAGAAGAATTCCAAATAATTTATGTAGATGCACTGCCCTTGAGGAGGTGGCCTGTAACTCTCTACCCTTAAATGAGAGCTGGGCGTAGCGACTGACTTCCAGAAGAGTGCAGTGGAAGGAGGGGAAGAGTAACTTCAGGTGGAAACCCTTTCCACCACTGTCTCCGACCTAGCGATCATCCACAGTGATGCGTTGTGTTGATAGTAGGCATCCCTGATGTGATGTGGTGAGAAGGACACTTGACCTCTGTGGTCCTCTTCTGGAAAACACATCCTAGCCTAATCATAGTAACAATATCAGACTAATCCCAATGGAAGGACATGCTACAAAGTATTGGGGCAATGAGCCTCAAAATTGTCCTTCATAATAGGAGAAGGGTGTGGGGTGTGTAGAACTCTGTACTGTCTTTGCATAATTCTGTAAAGCTAAAATTGTTCTAAAGTAGTTTTTTAACATTTTTAATTAATTAATTTGTTTATTTTGGTGAGGAAAATTAGCCCTGAGCTAACATCTGTTGCCAGTCTGCCTCTTTTGTTGCTTGAGGATGATTAGCCCTGAGCTAACATCCATGCCAATCTTGCTCTATTTTGTATGTGGGTTGCTGCCACAGCATAGCTGATGAGTAGGTCCGTGCCCAGGATCTGACCCTGTGAACCCAGGCTGCCGAAGTGGAGCATGCCAAACCCAACCACTATGCCACAGGGCCAGCCCCTAAAAGGTTTATTTTTAAAAAATTAGTTAACTCATCCTATTTATAGTCAAATATATCATTAAACCTAGATCATTTGTTCTGGGAACCCTGTAATACTTGAATCTTTCTGGGGATTTATAGTCCTTAGGGCATCAGCTAGAGCTGACAGAGAGACCTATATTGAGTGGCCTTTCTCTTCTTTGGTAGTAAAATATGCTTCCATCGCAACCACCCAGATACCTGTTTGCTTCAGTCTCTCTTGTCAGCATCAATACCTCTCTTTATGTAGAGCCACGCTGACGCCTTTAGCCTAGGACGACTGTTGATAGCTTTCAAAGGCCTCGTAAAAATAAATGCTGATCCTCTATTGCCAATTATCTGCAGAACTTCCAGAGCAGGCTGGAGGAGGGGTGTTGGGGAGAGTACAGATAGTCTCCTAGTCGCTTAGACCACGGAGTGTGTGCTTCTGTTTCTTGTTTTTGTTTTCTTCGGGCAGAGGAAGCATTGCTGAAAACCTTTTACTCCACCTCGTGAAACTGAAAATCTCTTAATCATTATTTTCTCCTCCTTTGGAGTTTCTGTAGTATGATGAGTGGAAATATCCGCGTTTTTTCCAGAATAGACTGTAACTGAGGAAAGGATGATAATTGTTTTATGTTAGCTATTTTTCATGAGATTTTAAATCTCTTAGATTCTTCTGCATAGCAGCAAATGGGGTCTGTATCTTTAGGAAACAGTTCTGTAATGGAACGTTTCTTGGTTCCTGTTGTTTAGAGTCTCTGAGTGAATTAGTTTTCATTTGTCAGTAACGTTTATCTGCTTCTATTCTGTTCACTTACATGATCCCAGTGACTTTTCTATGACTTCTCCATCGGCTTGACATTTGAAATGTTAGTCTCCCCTACACATTTGGAAATTTCAAAATACATTTCCTTATCCAAGTTAATTAATATCACAAAATGTGAATAATAATAACTAACATTTATTGGGTACTTACTGTGGGTCAGTCACTGTTCTAAGGGCTTTGCATATGTTCATTTACAACAACGTCCCCTTGAGGAAGTGCTACTATAAAATATATTTAACCAATGAGGAAACAAGCTGAGGAGTGAAGCAGCCGGCCCAGGTTACTCAGAGAGTGGAGGAGCTGCTGTCAAACTCAAGCGGTGTAGCTTCACACCTTCCATCCTGAGTATCTCTACAGCTTTTAAGTTTTATTCAGTAGGTCTTACCAGAAATTAAGGTATTCCGTTAATAATAATTATCTAGAAGTCCACATTTCATTTACATATACCATGTTGCTAGTTAAACTGAGCAAAAGTTTTCACACATGCAGTACAGGGATGAACGATAGGTAAAGATGAAGTTGGAGAAGTAACTGCCCTGATGTAAAATTGAATGCTAAAGTGTGCATCTCCGTTAATTGGTTGTGATGAATAGAATTAGTGGTTTATTTGAGTTTGGAGGCTTTTATTTCTGTTAGATGTCCATTAAATCTACACTAAAAGTAGAACTTACCTTATATCCTCATAAATCATTTATCTTATTTCCTCTGTGATATTGTAAAATTCTTAAAGGCAGAATATTTTTTAAAATCTATTTTTTGTTCTTCACAGCATTAACAAAGCAGATGTTATACCTTAATCTTTAATGGAATAAAGTGAGTTATGTAACAGCGATTTAGCATTTGTTGAATGAATGAATGATTTGCTCTTATATTGCACCCGTTAAAATACCATTGACAGAGAGGAAGGACTTCAAATAAATATTGTCGGTGACTTGTTTTTACTGGTAGGTTAGGAATCTGAATTTTTTTCCCTGTCTTTTCTACAGAATACTTCAGACTTTGTGCAGAAAACTACGACTTCCCGACACTTTTCATTTTCGCCACGTAGCACACCTGACGCCGGGGTTTGTCGGCGCTGATCTGATGGCGCTCTGCCGAGAGGCAGCCATGTGTGCAGTCCACAGGGTCTTAATGAAGCTCCAGGAGCAGCAGAAGAAAGATCCCGAGACTGAAGGTTTGCCATCTGAAGGAGGCCGGGAAGAGAGGGCTGGAACTGAGCCCACTTCCGAAACACAGGTGCTCTCTGTGCAGGGCCTTACACTGTCCTTTAAGGGTTTTTACTTTGTGTTATCCTACAAGCAAGTATTGAGGTAGTTGAGGTTTATGATTTTCTGTTCTATTGGCATTTTATCTTTAGAATAATTATTGGTTGTACCCAGAATGTTTATAATTTCCGAAGTATAGTTTGACTTTTTTAGTTGATTCTGAATAAATTCAATATAACAATGAAAACTCAATATAACATTTATGTAGTATTTTATAGTTTGCACAGGGAGCTTCTATAATATAATTTGGTCTATTTAACTTTGTCAAGTAAATATCATTACTTTACCCATTTTATAATCAGAGAAACTAAACTGTAAGAGATTGTGCTTGCCCGAGGCCACGTGGCCTCACCTGTCTAGAGCAGGGGCTTAGATCTAGCTCTTTTGTTTTCAAATCATTTGTTTCTTCCTTACTCATCTGGAAGCACAATTAGATCTGTTAAAAGTAATAGTGAACAACTTCCTTCCGTAATATTGCATGTAAATTAGCATTTTATAAATTGAATTAGAGTTGCTTTTTACACCTGTCCTCTCATATTCTTCACAAATCGAGAAATCTGCCTGTCAAGTTCCAGATTTCAGTAGTCCTAGGAAAATTGCCTGCTTTCTATTTAGCTCATAAACCACCAAGGAACCATATTATGAAATCAGACTGCCAGGGTAATTTTGTTTTAATTTCATCAAAATTCAGCTGCTGCTTGAACATCTGTAAATGAAAAATGGAAATACCTGGTTGTTGAAATGGATGTTTGCGAACTGCTTGTGTTTGCCCTAGCTACCCCTAGCATAGCATGTGGCAATCATTCTCCTGTGCTTGATTATACGCGGGGTACCTTTCCTTGACCAAATCAAATAAATGACTATGTCAATGGAGAAAATTATTAAAACATAGAAGTTTACTATGGCTTACAGAAATATTGTAGTAATAATTTTTGAAAGTATAAAAAGTAACTTTTTCAACAAACTTTGTGGTTTTTCATTTTCTCCCTCAATTTCTCCCTTTAAGGATGAATTGCAAAGGCTACTGGGGTTGCTAAGAAACCAAGATCCCCTCTCAGAGGAGCAGCTGCAAGGGCTGTGCATTGAACTGAATGATTTCATTGTTGCTCTATCCTCTGTGCAACCCTCTGCCAAAAGGGAAGGCTTTGTCACTGTGCCTAATGTGACGTGGGCAGATATTGGTGCCCTGGAGGATATTAGAGAGGAGCTCACCATGGCAATATTGGTAGGTGTCTCTGCTGCAGAATGTCGTTGGCATACGTGGTGGGTAAACGACCACGCTTGTGTCCTAGGTCTGTGTGTAAATGGGCTTGACTGTTTTCTTTTCTATGTTCTGTTGTTTCATTATTAAGCCCCAACAATGGATTTTCATTCTTTTGAGATCTGTTTTAGACTTACTCTTTTGGTTGTGCTTGATTCTGTGAGTTTAAAAAAAAAAGTTTGGGTTTCACCAAGACCAAGTTGTTTGAGAAATACTTTCTGAACTCAGTCACACTTGTAAGGGTCAAGGCAGTTTTAATGCCCATGAGACTTTGGGTTAATTTTCATTTAGTCTTACTTTTCCCCCTTACTCATCATTCCATGGTTTGTTAGTGAAGTACGATCCGTTTAGAGGTGTGTAACTGCTGAAAGAGAAAACACACTGGCATCACAGTGAACAGGTGTCTCTGGCTTTCGCCTGTGTAGACCTCCGCTGCTTCTGGAGGGCATTGCTAACATTTTTATAAGCTGGACATTTAGCACAGGGATTTTAGAATTTGTTACCATATACTTCATGCGTGGAACAGAGGTAAGCACTCTGCACCAGGCACTGTTCTTATCTTTGGGCGTCAGAATCTGTGTTGAAAATACACATCTGGAGGTAATTAGAATGTGCTGTAGGAAGTAGACATGTGTAATGGACTGCTGTTGGGATCATTCGTTCCAGGCGCCAGTACGTAACCCAGATCAGTTCAAAGCTCTTGGATTGGTGACTCCAGCTGGAGTCCTCCTTGCTGGTCCTCCTGGCTGTGGGAAAACTCTGCTGGCAAAGGTATGGTATAAGTTCAACTGCCGGTATTTTATTTCTTACTATCAGATAGGAGAACATGAATTTAACTTTAAAAGTTACAGTGAGATATTGTGCAATTCTATTTGAAGTTCATTTTAGCAACACCGACAGTTTTCTTTAGGAAAGTTTCCCACTTTTATTTTAATTACAAAAAGTACATCATTGGAAATTTGGAAAAGAAAAGGGTTTTTAAGTCAACCGTAACCCCATCAGTTTTAACACAGCAATTATTATGTTTCCTGTGTATTATAACCTGGCTTTTTAGTGAGTGTTATTGCATAGTTGAGGTTTGTAGCTGACCTTGTTTCCTGCTTTGGTTTAGATGTTATTTATAACTTAAGTATTTTCCTCTGTGTTCCTTAAAATTCTTATTTTAAAAAAATTGTTTTTTCACAATAGAAAATATAGATAAGCAAAAGGGAAAAGCAGTATTTATAATCCCCTCACTACTGCCTACTGCTACCCACTGTTTCGTTTTGTTGTCACTCCTTCCAGATGTTCTTCTGTACTTACATATCAAGATAATATGTATGACTTTTACACACATTTATGCAAATATGAGGTTTTTCAACACTTAGCAATATTTCTTGAACATCTTCCCGTGTCGGTATATGTAAATACACATCAGTATTTTTAATGTCTGCATAGCATTCTAGCATAAAGATGTTCTGTAACTTATGGAAATGACTCCCTATTAGAGCAGCACTGCAGGCCAGCACGGGCGTAGTGGTGAAGTGTGCATGCTCTGCTTTGGCAGCCTGGAGTTCACAGGTTCCGATCCCAGGTGTAGACCTACACACTGCTCATCAAGCTATGCTGTGGCTGCATCTCACATAGAAAATAAAGGAAGATTGGCACAGATGTTAGCTCGGGGCCGATCTTCCTCACCAAAAAAACCCCAAAAAACCCCCCAAAACAGCATTGCATTAAACAATCCTGTACTTACATTTTTGTAATTCAGCTGATAATTTTATTAGAATGCATTCCTGAATACTTTTTCAATAAAAGGAGTGCATGTTTTTTTTTTTTTTTTTTTTTTAAAGATTTTTTTTATTTTTTCCTTTTTCTCCCTAAAGCGCCCCAGTACATAGTTGTATATTCTTCGTTGTGGGTCCTTCTAGTTGTGGCATGTGGGATGCTGCCTCAGCGTGGTCTGATGAGCAGTGCCATGTCCGCACCCAGGATTCGAACCAACGAAACACTGGGCCGCCTGCAGCGGAGCGCGCGAACTTAACCACTCGGCCACGGGGCCAGCCCCAGGAGTGCATGTTTTAAAAAGCTCTTGATCCATTACCATTTGATCAAAATGATCCATTACCAGATTACATTTGATCCATTACCAAAGTGCCTTCCACAGATTTTCACCCCTATCAATAGGGTGTCAGTATCCATTTCACTACATTGGAAATTAGCAATAGCCTTATTAACATTGTTTTTAATATTTGACAATCTAATAGGTACAAATGGTATCTTATGGTTTTTAAGTTGCATTTTTTCTTTTTTTTAAAGATTTTATTTTTCCTTTTTCTCCCAAAGCCCCCTGGTACATAGCTGTGTATTTTTAGTTGTCAGTCCTTCCAGTTGTGGCATGTGGGACGCTGCCTCAGCGTGGCCTGACGAGTGGTGCCCTGTCCACACCCACGATTCAAACCAGTGAAACCCTGGTCCGCCCCTAAGTTGCATTTTAAAAATTACTAGTGGACTTTTTCATATATGTTTATTGACTAGTTTTCTTTATGGATTTGTTCATATCCTTTGCCTGTTTTTTTGTTAACATGCATGTGGTTTTCTTTCTTATTTATAATCACTCTTAAGATGTTTTATTTGGGGGCTGGCTCCGTGGCCAAGTGGTTATGTTCGTGCACTCTGCTTCAGCAGCTCGGGGTTTTGCCGGTTTGGATCCTGAGCACAGACATGGCATCGCTCATCAGGCCACGCTGAGGCAGCGTCCCACCTAGAACAACCAGAGGCACTCACAACTAGAATATACAACTATGTACTGTGGGGCTTTGGGGATAAGAAGAAGAAGAAGAAAAAGAGAGAAGATTGGCAACAGTTGTTAGCTCAGGTGCCAATCTTAAAAAAAAAAAAAGATGTTTTATTTGTAAATATGTTTATCAGTTTATTTTAGCCATTTTAATTTTATTTATCATATTTTTGGCACACTTTTTTTGTGTTTTTTACATATTTAAGTGGGCAAATTTCCCAGTCTTTTTATGATTTTTCCCTCCTTTGGAGTTCTGCTTATTAGAACTATCTTCCCTTTTGATAAGTTGAATCAACCATCATTTTTAATGTCTGTATAATAGTCCATGCATAATTTACTTAATGCTTACAAGCTTTTAAAAATATTTGATTTACTTGTAAATAAGAAATTAAACCTAATGGTATTTTTAATAAGTACTACAGCAGCCAAATAGTGTGTGACTCCTTGGTAAATATAAAATATCCAGTGTCATTCGTTCATGTGCATGTACATACATATATGTGTATATATAATATATAGACAAATTTTGTAAAACTCATTTTTACATATATTACTAAATTTGCTTATTTAGTGCTTCCAGTACTCCTACAAGGTATTGCTGTAAAGGAATTTGGGAACACAGGAGGGAGAGGAAAACACCACAGTCATGGGTCTACGTTTTTTCCTAGCAGTTTTAGAAAAACATACTCAGAAAGAAGGTCCTGCCTGCTAGCGTCTGGATTCACCAGGTGGATGCACTTCCCTCACCTGAGTGTCTCATAACGTTTGTTTTTTAATTAGTTCATCTACCTTTGATTAGTCCTGGTCACAGCAGAGAGGAGATAGCTTGGATAATTTGAAATCCGTAGATAATGTTAAAACATCATAGATCAAATTTTTCCTCTTCTCTCCCCATTGCAAATTGCCAACACTTTGGTACCTCTCTGTTCAGTCGGATTTCTGGTGTCTGACAGTTGGCTCAGGGGTCTTGCCTGGGACTCCATGGATGGCTTCCCAGCTCACTGGATCCACGAGCCCAGGCAGTATATTATGTGTATAGTTGCGTGTCACTTACAAACAGGGATATGTTCTGAGAAATGTGTCGTTAGGCAATTTGGTCATGTGAACATCGCAGAATGTACTTGCACGAACCTAGAAGGTACAGCCTACTACACACCTAGGCTGTACGGTACTGATCTTATGGGACCACTGGTCGTATATGCGGTGAGTTGTTGACGGAACATCATTATGTGGCATGTGACTGTATATGTATTTTTTCCAAGGAGAAAGTTCATCACTTTCATCAGATTCTCCGAGGTACGTGACTACAGGCCCAAGAAGCCAGAAATAATAGAAAATGTCCTTGAATAGCAGAAGCAAAGTGTTACTGAGGGAAAGTCATGGAACTACATGTCAATCAGAACCTGGCAACGTAGAATTGGATTAAAATTAAGATTTTGGCTGATCTTGGTTGTTTTGTTTACTCGTGATAGCAATAAAGTAATACAGTTTTTCTAAACACTGGCGCATAGTATGTAAAGAGCATAAAGTGAGAGCATGTAATTGCTGGAGTCATCACACTGAAAACTGATGACCAATAAGGAGACTGAAAAGTATAGTAAAAATCATTTAGTGTTCTGGAACTATGTAGTATGGAAGCAAACAGCTGTTAATACTGAATACAAGATTCATGGTGATATTGGTGATATCCAAGAAAAAATTAAATTATGATCATCGTATTTCATTTAGAAGACAAGACTTCCGACAATTTCAGAAACTCTCAGGGGTTTTAATGGGATAAATTTTAGTTGTCTGACATATGGATGTTGAAACCTAATATGGATAGCTCATACTTTGTTAGATGTGTATCCTGACTCTCCTTTAGTGAGAGGCAGGAAAGTTATGAAATTGGCGGCAGGAAAGACAGATTGAGAGAATGTGGATAATCCACATTTTGAGCAGTGTTTCCATGGCAGAGCATGCATGTATTCATTTGTCCAACAAGTATTTACCAAGCTACTTACTCTTTGCCAGAAGTTGTCTGAGGTGCTAGGGGTAAACTAGTGAACAAGATGCCTGCTCTGATGCAATTTACTGTCTCTTGGAAGACGCAGGCGGTAGACATGTAAAACAATAAAATTGCAGATCCAGCTACGTTACGATGGAAATAAGCAGACCATTGTGATAGACTGATCAGGAGGCGGCTGTTTTAGCTGTGGTGTTCAAGGGATGGTGATATTAACAGAGTCCTGAAGGACCAGCCAGCACACAAAGAGGCAGGAGGAGAATCTTCCAGACAGAGGGAACAGCAGATGCAGAATTCCCTGAAGTGGGAAAGGGCTTGGTGATTTTGAGAACCAGAGACAGAGCCTGTGGCTGGACTAAGGAGAAGCTGTCTTGTCCCAAAATACAGGCCTGTGAGCCATGGTAAATATTTCAGATTGTCCTCGAAGATAAATGAGAAACCTAGTAAAAAGATATAATCCGATTGATGTTATTAAAAGAGTGCTCTGCCTGCTGCGTGGAGAATGGGTTGGAGGAAAGAGAGCGAAAGGAGGAGACCACTTAGGGTTTTTCGGTTTGGGTTTGGTTTGGTTTTTTGCGTGTGCAGCCGGGAGATGGTGGCGCTCTGGGTGAGGGTGGCGGTATAGTGGAGAAGTAGAGAGTGGCAGACTCACATGTATTTTAGCATTAGAGCTGATGGGACTTGCAGATGGACTGGATGACGCAACAGGACAAGGGACCAAGGGAGACACCAGGGTTTTACCCTAGCAACTGTCGGAGTTTGGGGTGTGGGGTTTGCAAGGAGTTGGGAGAGAATCAGGAGTCCTGCATTGGAAGTGATAGGTTTAAAATACCTGTAAGATCGAAATGGAGATGCTGAGGAGTTACGTTGAATATAGTTCTGGAGATCAGAGATCAGATTCTAAGAATAGGAAACACCTCTATTCCCTGATCATTTTGAAGTTCTGAGTGATTTTTTTTTAGATTGGCACCTGAGCTAACATCATTGCCAATCTTCTTTTTTTTCTTCTTCTTCTTCTCCCCAAAGCCCCCGCAGTACATAGTTGTATATTCTAGTTTCAGATCCCTCTGGGTGTGCTGTGTGGGACACTGCCTCAACATGGCCTGATGAACGGTGCCATGTCTGTGCCTGGGATCCGAACCAGCGAAACCCTGGGCCACTGAAACCGAACACGTGAACTTAACCACTCAGCCACAGGGCTGGTCCCCCTTAGTGATTTTTATTCAGGTTTCATCTCTGTGTTTAGATTACAATTCTTGGATTCTTCTACACGTGTAACCATGTTTCTCCTTTGTTATTCTCTTTGGCTTTGAACCATACTGTTTAATCTTTATTTATTAAAAATAATCCGTAAATACCGACCTTTGGTAAAGACTGATACTGACGTTTTTGAATTTTGGTTTATGAATGAGTGATTGCTTTCACTGGGCAAAGTGTTTTTGATACAGATGATTTCAGTAGAATTCCAGGCTAGGGCTGCAAATGTACCTGCATAAGCATGTTTGTGTAAACAGAACATTTACACAAATGTTTTGTGCTCTTTCCATCTGCTTTCTAGTCTGAGTATTCTTGGAAAGTTTTAGGTTAACGTTTACTTCCTTTGATTTTTTTTTTCCAGTCCATTTCTCCTTTTCCCATTTGTCTCCTCTCCTGATAAGAAAGAGGCAACTATAAAAGGGGGAAATAGAGTATAAACCACAAAAAGCCCTTGTGTTGTCACAAATTATTGTTATTGCTATTACTTCATTGTATCTTTGTCTTATTTGTATCTTTTTGTTTCCTCTTACTAGGCTGTTGCAAATGAGTCTGGACTAAATTTTATATCAGTCAAGGGCCCTGAATTACTAAATATGGTAAGTTGTGTCATTTACCATTGTTTTAGATTAGGAAAAGTAACGGTCATTCAAATTACAGGGCACACTGTCCTTAGGTCTTTGAAACAGCGGTGGTGATTTTGGTCAGATCACTGCTGTCGGAGTGAACAGGTTGACCTCTGGGCTGCTGGACCACTTGGTGTGTGTTAATGCTTCCTTAATAAGTCTTTCAATCTCTGAACCTCAGTTTTCTCACCTGCAAAATGGAAATAATCAAAATAGTTAATATTTTAGTGTTTACTCTCTGCCATGTGTTTGTCTAGCAGTTTCCACATACTGTTCTTCACCAGCCCTGAAAGATATGAGTTACGGTTTCCTCTCGTTCACAGATGGGGGCACTTCAGTTTGGAGGGGTGTGTAGCCTGGCCAGAGTCTGGCAGCTGGGAGCTAGTGGAGCTGGGGTTTGAATGTGGGTTGTCTGACTCCTGATCTGCTTTCCTTGTCCAGTTGTTGTGTAGCTCACCTGAGTTAAGTATTAATAAATAAAAATACTGTGGGGCAAAGAAATCCCTAAAGTACTATATAGCAACTTCTTTCTGCATTTAAGCAGTTTCTATCTCAAATGTAAGAGAGTTTGCATTTCTTATTTCCTGTCCATCCCTATGGAAAGTAAAAATGCCATTCTGTAATATAGAAAGAGAAGAAATGAAAGCAGTATCATTTGTTTTAAAAAGCTTTTAAAATGTATCCCCTCTCCCATTTTTTGTATATTACTTTCCTCCTAAAATAAGGATTTATACTTAAGTATTTCCTGTGAGCTTTCTGTGCACCTCTTTACTTTTTCTGGCACTGAATTTTGGTTCTTTAGCGGAGGGGAAATTAGAAATGAGCCTTGAAAGGGTGGGGACTGGTGAGGGATGAGGCTGGAAAAGAAAGCTACAGCCGACAGTGAAGGGCCTTCATACGAGGCTAGAACTGGATGTTGCCTTCAGAATATCAGAGAGCTAATAGAGGTGTTAAAGCAAGAGTCTAACATTTTTTTTAAGAATGTAATATTTTTTAAAATTTTATTATGAAATATCTCAAGCATATAAGTTATACAAAGTAATATAATGAATGAATATATGTCTCACCCAGCTTTTAAAAAAACCCAAAACTAATGTACCTGAAGCCCCTGCACCCTTCCCTAACCACAGTCCCCATTCTCTCTCGCATAGAGTTTGCCATAATCCTGAATGTGGTGTTTATTAATTCTGTGTACTTCTTTCTATATTTACTATCTATGTATTTATCCCTAAACAGCATATAGTAGTATTTTGCATATTTCAAAAATGTTTATGAGACAGTTGGAAATTTGAACACTTAGTGGATATTTGATATTAAGAAAATAACTTTTAAGTGTGATAATATTGTAGTTGTGTTAAAGTCATTGTCTTTTAGAGGTAGTGAAATGTTTACAAATAAAATATAATGTCTGGGCTTTCCTTCAAAATAACAAAGAGAAAGAGAAGTGGATGGGGTAAAGATGAAGCAAAGGTGGTCATGAATTGAGTCAATGATAATTGAGGCTGGGTGATGGGTGTATTTGGGCTTCAGTATACTATTATGTCTACTTTTGTTATATGTTTGGAACTCTTTTTATATACAATGAAACATAACCAAAAAACCCTACTTTATATAGATGATACGTGATTTTTTTTTTCCTGAGGAAGATTTGCCCTGAGCTAACATCTGTTGCCAGTCTTCCCCTATTTTGTATGTGGGCCACTGCCACAGCATGCCCACTGACAAATGGTGTAGGTCTGTGCCTGGATACTGAACCCAGGTCGCTGAAGCAGAGCACGCCAAACTTAACCACTAAGCCACCAGGGCTGGCCCTAAATGTTTTTTGGTAACTTGGTTTTATTGTTATTTTTTCAGCATTATGTTTATAATATTTATCTTTGTTGATATGTTTACCTCTAGCTTGTTAATTTTCTGTGTCGTATTCCATTGAATGAATATAACCGCACTTTTAAAAATCAGATTTTTTCTTGATGGATGTTTAGGTTGAACATATATATATACACGCATATATCTTTATGCATATTTGTGAGATATTTTCCCCCAAGGGTATACCCTCAGAAGTAGCATTGCTGTGTCTTACATAATATGTGTACTTTCAAAAATAGTAAGTATTGCCAACTTTTTCCCTAAGCGGTTGTCATGGCATTATGCTTTCACCAGCAGTGAGGGAGAGTTCCCATTGTTAGGTTTTTGCCAATCTGATGAGTATGAAATGTTGTCTCATTCTGGTCTGATTTGTCTTCTAGGGGTAGATGTGGGAAGAGAATGACCCTGAGAGATTAGGTAATCTGACAGGGAAGATAAACATCTTGAGGTTAGAACGTGAGTTTGCTCCAGCACTTTTTAGCCGTTGGGAGATACGGAGCAGACAGTAAGAAATGTGAGTCTGGCGCTCGGAAGAGATTTGAGAGTCAGTGTCATCTAAACATCTAAACGGCAGCCCAGAGCTCGGGAAGGGACAGGCCTGCCCGGGTGAGTGTATTAAGTGAGCCTCTGACGCAGCCTCGGAAGACTCCAGCAATTAGAGAGCAAGGAAGGAAACGCTGGCAAAGGAGACTGGTCCAAAGGTGGAGGGTGCCCAGGACTTTCTAAGCCTGAAGACCAGGGGAAGATAATTTTGTCAGCCCTGTCAACGTAACCAAACAGCATAAAAGAAACTGAAACTGGGACTTTGGATTTCGTGATCAGAAGGTCATTAGTGACTTCAAGGAGAGTGTTTTCAGTTATTTCCTTTGCAAAACCCACATCATAATGGTTGAAAACTGCGTAGTGAGTGAGGAATTAGAAAGAAGTATAGGATCCTTATTTGAAATATTTCTTAAAGGCCAAGATAGTTGGATTTTCTTGTTTGCTTATTTTCAATCATTGTTGACTTGGTTAAGATGAATTGATTTTAATCTAGTCTTTTGAAACTTGAGGTTTACCTCCTCCTACATCGAATTTCCTTTCATGTAGTCATTTTGGTTTGCTATATCCAAAGTCCCTTTGCCAGCTAGAGTGATCGTTTTCTTCCCTCCCTGTTTGAAACTTTCTCTCTCCCAACCCACTGAGATCTTTTCTTCCAAAATATCTACTGAGTATTTTGGTTCAGCATCCCAAATATAATTTTTGCTGAATTAGATTTTTCAGGAAACTAGATTGGTCTACTATATATCTGTACACTATGCAGGATGTTATGAGCAAAGAAAAATTTGAAACTCTCATGACTTAGGCTTTCCAGGGACTTTATGGTATAATATAGTGACAGCACCTCAAACATTATAATAGTAGAAAGCGCTTGTAAGAGCAAATAAGAGAGAGTGCTGGGAAGAAAGATGATTGGGGATCTATTAGAATGCAAGGACAGCTTTTGGAGGGAGGTTTGAAAAGCAGTTTCCAGTAAGGAAAGCAGAATGAGCGGAAGTACAGGACAGGTGTGAGGGAAAGAAGGTTCTCTCCAAATGAGAAATAAAAATGCTGCTGTCACTGTCATCTGTGATGTATTCTATGCCTTAATTACTTTATTCTGGCCATGTAGTCATAAAGTAACATAAGAGGTATCTTATGATCTAATCGGCACTGTAAAGATGCTTTCAGATTCTGTCTTATTTAGCAGTTTTATTACGAAAAACCTGCTTTTCATAGTTAACTAGTTTGAAATTTTACAGGAACAGTTTCTCTTGGGCCCAGGTAAAAGTGAAACTGTATTTTTACATATAACTTTTTATATTAAATAGCTCTAAATGTTATAGCTGCTTGTGAGTTGCTGTATTTCTTGACTGATCTTAATGTTTTATGTTTTGATTTCGATTTTGATGTACAGTATGCCATTATGAAACCTATTAGAGCCCTGGCTGGCTCAGTTTGCCTCTTCTGGTGCTATATGACAAAATAGCTCTTCCTTTAGCAAGATGACATGTGTAGAAATGACAGTAGAATAGTAAATTGTCTTGTTTGCATTTAAAATTACTGTTGAATTAATGCGAATAACTGCTGGGTGTTTTATATGCATAAAGCTCAGGGGATCAGTTCTAAAAGACAATAGAGTTTGACCTAGAGAAGACCTTACATTCCATTTAAGTCTTCATGTCTTAAATGAGGAAATTTATAAACTTAAATAGTAACTAATTTTTTTAAGTTGAACCACATACAATGGGCTGTTTTCATAGGTCAAAAATGGTTAAATATCAGCAGTTGTATATGGTTCAACCTAATACTTTTTGGACTCTGACATATAAATGTGATTTAAAACTAGTTTTGCTATAATTTGGCCCGCACCCAAAGCTGCGCTGTCTCTGCGTTTTGTTTCCTTTCTGTGTATGTTTAGTACGTTGGTGAGAGTGAGCGTGCGGTGCGACAGGTGTTTCAGCGAGCCAAGAACTCAGCGCCCTGTGTGATCTTCTTTGATGAAGTGGACGCCTTATGCCCCCGAAGATCAGACCGAGAGGTAAGTGTCATAGGTTAGTGATTCAGAGAGTTTTTTAAGCACCGTAAACCTTTTGTAAGTTCTTATGAAGTTGTATAAAGTTCAGGTGGTTCTTATGAAGTCATTCCTTGCAAACACTGAGACTCTTTAAGAGAAGAAACCTAGTAATTTGAAATAAGGGCTTGGGGATGACTGTTGTATTTTTGTTAGCCTCTGTACCTGTTTTTTCTTCTGTGTATTGTTTTGGTTGCACATATCTGATTCACGCAAATGAGGAGTTAAGAATGGAAATGATAGTTTTGAATAGCCTACCTTGTAATCTTATGATTCTCTTCAGTTGAACAGGTTCTTGAGACAGGAGAAAATGTAATTTAAGACATAATGCACTCAAAGTAGGCTCAGGTAATCTACTTTAAGACTCAGCACCATTACCACCTGGGGAAGATACATAATTGGTCTGCATTGAATACCACTTGCATTGCTACACTGTGCACAGTTCTTAGAAATTTGAGTACAGCCAGTGCCCAGAAAGTTGTTATCAGGAGTGCTGTTATGTAAGAGTTGGAAGCATAGCGACACGTAATACTATAAAGAATGTATAACCTTTTTGAAGCAGACAGCAAAGACTATTATTTAATAAGTACATTTATTACAAGATGACTAAGAAGTGATTATGTTTCCTTTGTGATTTATTTTCAAATATTTATTCTGAGTGTGTGCTTTCAGGTTGTAAGACATTTATTAAATGCCTCATTTCACTTGAAATCTCCAGAAACATGCAAAAGTTACAAAAACAAAACCTGACTAATAGAAGTGTGATTCACATTGTAGCAATTGTTTCCTCTTCCAGTAGTCATCAGGAAGGTCCCTGTTACAGTCTTGTCTCTGATAGTGATGTCGTGGCCAGGGCAAAGATCCTTCCCAGGTTCCCCTGTCATATTCCAGAATCCAGTGTGGGATCCAGAGCGAAACCCTCCCTTTGTATCCAGCTTGTTGGGGCGTGGGATGCTCTGCATTACTCCTTTTTATTCCCTTCTCTTTTGCCATGAATAGACCCTTCATGTGTCGACAGCCCCTTTCCTAGGCTGGCAGCAGCTCTCTGTTACCAGCTGGTGATGTAAGTTGGGAAGGGTTCTTTGAGGGAGGGCCCGTCCACTGCTGGCCCTCGGAGAAGTGTGTGGCCTTGAGAACTGCTTTTCTAACTTCCAGGTTCTCTCGCTTGGATATCTGCTACCACACATTTCTGTATTCTGATGGTGTGCGCACTGAAGGGCATTCTGGAAATATTTTCAATTAGAATGTATTCTGTTTCTCATTATACAAGTTAAACGTGAACACATACTTCTGAAAAATTCAAATAAATACAAGTATGAAGAGAGTGGAAGTCTTTCTTCCTATTCTCCTTATTACTCTTCTTGGAGGTTCCTGCTGCTAACTGTTCAGTGTTTACTGTTGGTCATTTTAGAACATTTTCCATAGGCTTAAAAACATATATGGTCTAGGCTTTTTGGTTACATAAATGTTGTCATTTTGTCTTGATGATGTTCCCACGTCCTTAACTTTATTTTTTTAACTATTGCGTAAATATTCCACAGTCTGGCTACAGAAGAATTTGTGTGATAATTCCCCAGTTTTACACATTTACATCATTTCCGGCTGTTTCTCCTACAAACAGAACTGTAGTAAACATTCTTATCCCATTTTTTTGTGCAAATGTGGGGAGCATGTGAGGGTTTTAGAAGTATAATTTCAGGATAGATGTACACCTGTTGTATTTTGAAAGATAATACTAAATCATCCTTCACAAAAACTGCCAGGTACTCACACCAACAGTGTGTAAATAACCATTTCCTGCACCCTTGTCAACAATAGATAATCCCCATATTTTTATTTTTCTCAATTTTATTGGCAAAACATGATATTAAATTTTAGTATTCATGTCCCTGATGGTCAGTGAAGTTGATGTTTTTCAGTGAATTTGTGTTTCATCTTCTATGAATTGCCTGATCATATGCTTTGACCCTTTTGCTATTAAAGTGTTTTTCTTTTTTTTAAATTGATTTATAGGAACTTTTTATGTGTGATGGAAATTAGTCGATTGTCTAGTTATATGTTAGGCTACTATTTTTCCCAATCTTATCCCCCTCTTTAATTTTTTTTAATTATATGCAGTGTTAGAATTGTAATAAAATCTATCAACCTTTTCCTGTACTGATTCTGAGATTTTTGTCTTGCTTAGGTAGGACAATGTTTGGGGTTTTTTTTTTACCCAATACTTCTTTATTTTTTTGAGTCTGGATTAATCTTCTATTACTGTTATGTCTCCAGGAAATGATAATAAGGTGCACCAAATTTTTTTCTGGAGAAATCAGCAGTTAAACTCATTACCACATAAAATTTATGTTGAAGAATGACAGTTAATGACAAAAAGAAACACAGCACCACTTTTCTCATTTCCTCCATTATGCATTTTAAAAATTTCTGTCTCCAAGTAATTTCTCTCTCTATTCCCCAACCTCCCTGAACCTTTCTCTTGGGTGTTGCCCTGGGGTAGCTATACTTCATACTATATGCTTCAAGGAAAAGAGAAGAGGCATCCAAGTTGAAAGATCTGGAACATCTGATGTCCTGGGGTGTCTGATCTGACATGTAAAAGTCGAGTCTAGATTCACCCAAAGGGGAATTTATTGTGTCTGTTAGATCTTTGAATAACTCGGAGGTATAAGAGTTAGGAATCCGCTGGGCCTGAGATTGAGTGTCATGTCTACCCTATCTTGCTGTGAGGCCTTGGACAAATCACTTAACCTCTCTAAGCTTCAGTTTCCTCTTCTAAACTGTGGGTCATAACAGGATTCCTGGGGAAGCACGCCGTGCCTGGATATAGTGACTCCTCAGAAAATGATCATCGTTATCCCTTTTGACAAGATCTTTCATTCAAGTTTGCAAATGTATTATCTTGTATGGAAAAGAAAGTCAGTGATGTGTTTTTCTTTTTATTGGGAGCTGATGGCGCTGTATTAATTTCTTTTTAGACGGGGGCAAGTGTCCGGGTGGTGAATCAGCTGCTTACAGAGATGGATGGTCTAGAAACACGTCAGCAGGTTTTTATTATGGCAGCCACTAACAGGCCAGGTAAGAAAGAAGAGTATGAATCACATGAGTCTTAAAAACTTTCAGCATTTAAAAGTAATATAATTTATATACGTCCTAGTAAAGGAAGATTAAGTTTGGGTAATCCCTTTGTGGTTCATAAGTTGAAATAAAACCTTAGAAAGCTTTTATGTGAGCGATAATAAAAAACTTAGTGTTGCTGCCTGGATTCCATGAGATGTTCTTCTGTGTTGGTACTCAGGAAGTTGTCTTGTTGGCAGAGAACACTTGCCTTGTACACTTTTGACCACAAAAGTAATATCAGAATTTAGGTCCTATGATTTCTCTCAAGATTATAGGAAACAAGAACCAGACTGTTTTCACTGTGTCTGGAGGTTGAAGATAAGTTTTTAAGGATTTATACTGGAAGCATTTCCCTATACCTGCGCTTAACTGTTATTTAAAATTGTTTACAAGCTTCGGCACTCTGTGAGGGATTTAGAAAAAGGCTGAAAACTTCAAAAGCGCTGAAGATGGCATTTACTTGGGATCCTAAATTCTCTTCATGTTGTTTAATGCTTTGCCATCCATATGAGCCACTCTAGCATAGCTGCTCCTGCGTCAACATTTATGTGAACTATGTCTGCCAGCAATGATAGGGTCCTTTGATTGCTTTAAGTGGATTTCTCAGTTGTCAAGCTGATGTCGTTTTTCATTTGTCGTAAGTTACTATGGAAACTAAAACGTTCATGAATTATATACCATTTCATTTTAAAATGAAAAACTGCAAGTTGTTAATGGTTTATACTTTGAGTCCTGGCTGTAGCACTTCATATCTTAGTAACTGTTCTGTTTCCACCCCAACCGGTCTAACATCAGCTGAGGAGATGGTAACTCAGTTCTGGCACTAACCACCTGGAGTTAGTGTCAGATCTTGCAAGTGAAGGATCAGTCCTCTACAAGACTGCCCTCGCTTCAGATACCAGCCACACGTGGTGTCTCCAGGTCACCTGCACTTCTGACCAGCTTGCTACAAATTTGGGGATTCCCATGACTCCCTCAGATTCAGTATTCACCAGAATAACTAATAGAATGCAGGAAAGCACTATATTGAAAACTACAGTTAAAAGGATACACATAGGGTTGGGTCAGGGAGTGGGTGCGGAGCTTCCATGCGCTCTCCCCATGGAGTCAGGGCGCATCACCCTCTTGGCCCTTCATTGTGTTCATCAACCAGGAAGCTCCCTGGAGCTTAGAGTTTTTCTTGGAGTTTCATTATGTAACCATGATTGATTGAGCCATTAGCCATGTCATAAACTCAGTCTCCAGCCCACCTCCCTTTCCCAGAGGTCTGGCTCCGCGTTCCAACCCTCTAATCACGTGGTTGGTCTTTCTGGTAACCAGCCTCATCCTGAAGATAGCTTGGGGCCAACCTTGGGTCATCTCAGTAGTGTAACAAAGACATTCCTGCAACTCAGAAAATTCCACGGATTTTTGAAGCCCTGTATCAGGAACCAGGGGCAAAGACCAAACGTATTCTTTTTACTTTTGTGTGTTTCAGGTGTACAACATTATAATTTAACATCTGTATACACTGCAAGGTGATCACCCCCCAAAAGTCTAGTTACCATCCATCACCATACACTTGACTCCCTTCACCCACCTCCCCCGAACCCTTCCCCGCTGGTAACCATGATCTCTGTATCTATGAATTTGTTTTTGTTTTGTTTAAATTCCACATATGAGTGAAATCGTATGGAATTTGTCTTTCTTTTTCTTTTTGACTTGTTTCACCCTCAAGGTCCATTTTTTATTTATTTATTTTTAAAGATTTTATTTTTCCTTTTTCTCTCCAAAGCCCCCTGGTACTTAGTTGTATATATTTAGTTGTGGGTCCTTCTAGTTGTGGCACGTGGGATGCCGCCTCAGTATGGCTTGATGAGTGATGCCATGACTGTGTCCAGGATCCAAACCAGTGAAACCCTGGGCCACTGAACCAGAGCGCGCGAACCCAACCACTGGCCCGTGGGGCCAGCCTCCATTTTTAATTTTTTGAGGAACTTCCAGCCTCTTTTCCCTAGAGGCTGCACCAGTTTACAATTCTAGCAACAGTGTACAAGGGTTCCCTTTTCTCCACATCCTTGCCAACACTTGTTACTTGTTGTCTTTTTGATAACAGCTGTTCTAACAGGTGAGGTGATATCTCATTGTGCTTTTGGTTTGCATTTCCCTGGTGATTAGTGATGTTGAACGTATTTTCATGGGCTTGTTGGCCATCTGTTTGTCTTCTTTGGAAAAATGTCTATTCAGATCCTCTGCCCGTTTTTTAATTGGGCTGTTTTGTTGTTGTTGTTGAGTTGTATGAGTTTTTTATATATTTTGGGTATTAACTCCGTATCAGACATACGATCTGCACGTATCTTCTCTCATTCAGTAGGTTGCCTTTTTGTTTTGGTGATGGTTCCCTCCCTGTGCAGAAGCTATTCAGCTTGATGTAGTCACATTTGTTTATTTTTGCTTTTGTTTCCCTTGCCTTTCGAGTCAGCCAAATGTAATCTTTATTATACCACATTAACCTTGGGCATATATTACTTCATCTTGCTAATCATCATTTCGTCATCTGTAAAATGAAGATAATAATGCCTAGTGGGCAGGATTGTCACAAAAGTATCTACCACGGTGTGTGGCAAGTAGCTGTTTAGTAAATAGTATCACTGTCATGAGTACTTTTGGTAATAGGAGCAATCATTAGGTCGTAAAATCACAGAGTCATCCTAGAAGAAAGCTTGAAAGTCTCACCTTTGGGCAGAATCACATTCTACCTTTCCTAAGCAAATACGGATCTCTAACAGATTTCAAGAAGACAGCCTTTGGGCTACTGTCATAACCTCTTCTATTTTGAACACACTCACCATTTTTCATATGTGTTTATTGTAAACACTTTTATCTTTTAGTTTAATCTCTTTAGAAAATAACAGGTCCTTCAGTGGCACTAGGTTTGGCTTAAATCCTCTCCCTCAGGCACCTGTCCTCTTGGGTCTTTTTTTCCCTGATCTCTTTAATTCTCCTTAGTTGTGATGAAGCCCAGACAGAATATGGTGGTTGATGTTGAGTTTAGCCAGCGACAGGAAACACAGATACATTGTCACCTAGTGTGTTTTGTCCTTTCCAGTGTCCTTGAGTATCGTCTTCCTCTCACTGCACCTCAGCCATCCCTTTGCCCATTACAAGCCCCATTGCATCGATGACCTACATACATTTAAAAATAGATGTTCTTGGGGCTGGCCTGGCAGCATAGTGGTTAAGTTTGTGTGCTCCACTTCAGCGGCTCAGGGTTCGCAGGTTCAGATCCCAGGCACAGACCTACACACTGCTCATCAAGCTGAGGCTGTGGCAGTGTCCCACATACAAAATAGAGGAAGACTGGCAGAGATATTAGCTCAGGGCCAATCGTCCTCATCAACAGGAAAGATTTTTTTTTAAGGAAGATTAGCCCTGAGCTAACTACTGCCAGTCCTCCTCGTTTTGCTGAGGAAGACTGGCCCTGAGCTAACATCCATGCCCGTCTTCCTCTACTTTATATGTGAGATGCCTCCCACAGCATGGCTTTTGCCAAGAGGTGCCATGTCCACACCCAGGATCCGAACCGGAAAACCCCGGGCTGCCTAGAAGTGGAACGTGCGCACTTAACCGCTGTGCCACCAGGCCTGCCCCTAAAAGAAAATTTTTTCAAATAAAAAAAGACAAGAAATAGGGGCCAGTCCCGTGACTGAGTGGTTAAGTTCACATGCTCCGCTTCAGTAGCCTGGGGTTTCGCCAGTTCGGACCCTGGGGGCAGACATGGCACCGCTCATCAGGCCGTGCTGAGGCGGCGTCCCACATAGCACACCCAGAAGGACCCACAACTAGAATATACAACTGTACTGGGGGGCTTTGGGGAGAAGAAGAAGAAGAAGAAGGGAAAGAAAAAGGTTGACAACAGATGTTAGCTCAGGTACCAATCTTAAAAAAAAAAAAAAGACAAGAAATAACAACTGTTGGTGAGGATGTGGAGAAATGGAGAAAAGGGAACTCTTGTGCACTGTTGATGGGAATGTAAATTGGTGCAGCCACTGTGGAAAACAGTACGGAGGTTCCTCAAAAAATTGAAAGTAGAACTACCATATCCAGAAATCCCTCTTCTGGGTATTTCTTCAAAGAAAACAGAAACACTAACTTAAAAAGATATATGCACGCGCATGTTTGTTGCAGCATTATTTGTAATAGCCAAGCTGTGGAGACAACCTAAATGTCCGCTGACAGATAAATGGATAAAGAAAATGTGGTGTATATATTATTCAGCCATAAAAAAGAATCAAGTCCTGCCATTTGCGACAACATGGATGGACCTCGAGGGCATTATGCTAAGTGAAATAAGTCAAACAGAGAAAGGCAAATACTGTTATGATCTCACTTACATGTGGAATCTAAACAAAACAAAAAAACCAAGCTCATAGATACAGAGAACAGTTTGGTGGTTGCCAGAGGTGGGGGGTGGGCAAAATGGGTACAGGGCGTCCAAAGGTACAAACTTCCAGTTACAAAATAAATGTGTCATGAGATGGTGTACGTGATATACAGCATGGCAACTATAGTTGTTAATACTCTGTTGCATATTTGAAAGTTGCTAAGAGAGCAAATCTTAAAAGTTCTCATCAAAGAAAAAAAATTATGTATGGTGATAGATGTTAAGTAGACTTATTGTGGTGGTCATTTTGCAGTATATACACATATCAAATCATTATGTTGTATCTGAAACTATTATAGTGTTGTATATCAATTATACCTCAATAAAAAAATAATAGAAACACAAGAAAAAGAAAAGTTTTAAATTTTGGTAAAGTCCAGTTTATCCTTTTTTTTTTTTTAATCACATACACTTTTGATGTCATATCTAAGAAATCATTGCCTAACCCAAGGTCACAAAGATTAACTGCTATATTTTCTTCTGAGAGAGTTTTATACTTTTAGTGCTGACATTTAGGTCTTTGATCTATTTTGAGTTAATTTTTGTGAACGTTCTGAGGAAGGTGTCCAAATTCATCCTTTTGCACGTGGATGTCCACTTGTCTCAGAACTGTTTGTTGCCAGGACTAAGCTTTTCCCCCATTGAATTGTCTTGGCACTTTTGTTGAAAATTGCAGGTCCATTTGTAACAAAGTAAATGTTTTCCTAAAGTTGAAAGTTGCTCTCATTAGCTCTTAAATTTTAGCTTTTTTTAAATACTTGATAGAGCAGTAGGTGCTTCTTGATCAACAGATCTAAGGGAGAATTCTTTTTCAGGCATCCTTCTTATTTGCAAGTAAACAGATTTTGTCTTTAAAGCTTGGGGATTGTTGGTGACTTTTTCATTGCAGATGTAAGAATTGTTATCTTGAGTCTTCCACCTCAAGGTTCTGTCTCTGACACAGTTAGATAGAGAACACAACTAGTTTGGAAGCTATAACGATAATCTAAGTGTAAGATGTTGGTTATTTGAACCAGGCAGTAGCCATGGACATAGAAAGAATCTGGATGTATTGTGTCATAGAGTTGACAGGACTTGCTAATGGATTGGATATGGATTTAGAAGAGTGGAATCAAGCATGACTCCAGGTTTTAGGCCTAAGAAACTGGAAGGGTGAGTTGGCATTAAGCAAGATGGGAAAGGCAATGATGGGGCTCTGTTTGATGAGGAGATGGGAAAACATGAGAGATTTATCTGTCAGGTTTAAGATGCCTGTTAGTCAAATGGAGGTGTTGGGTATGAGCCAGCCTCTTTCACTTCTTAGAACTTCCGTCCCTTGCACACTTCTCTCTAGTATTTAAGCTCTTCTACAGTGCCAAAAAGCAGGTTAGTACATAGGAGTTCTAGACGGACAGTACTAGATTTTCTTTAAGAAATGATGTAATACATAGAATTTTGTAGGAGCTTTGGTGGAGCGTAGTTTAAATTATCTAGTACTAAAATAAAGTGCTCAGGATGCTTTTTACTGTAAATAAAATAAGTAAATAATTTCTTAAAGTATGTAATACTAAATGTGGTATTTGTCAGTCAGAGATATTAAGTGATTATCAAAGTCGTACACTAAGAATGCTTTCTAATTATAATCAGAATTGCTTACATCAGGCTTTATTTTTGGGCATGCGAATCTGGCTTTAAGATCTGTATTTGTATATTTAAGTTAGAAGTTGTTTCCATAGCCTGTTGCTGGTATAGACATAAATATATAGATCAATGGAACATAATAAAATCCAAAAATATTCCCACACATATCTGGACAGCTGATTTTTTTATAAAGCACAAAGGCAATGCAGTGGAGAAAGGTTAGACTTTTCAAGAAATAGTACTGGGACAATCAGATATCCATATACAAGAAAAATGTACTTTAATCTATACCTCTTACCACCTGCAAAAATTAACTCAAAATGGGGGCTGGCCCCGTGGCTGAGTGGTTAAGGTCGCGCGCTCCGCTGCGGGCGGCCCAGTGTTTCGTTGGTTCGAATCCTGGGCGCGGACATGGCACTGCTCATCAAACCACGCTGAGGCAGCGTCCCACATACCACAACTAGAAGGACCCACAATGAAGAATACACAACTATGTACCGGGGGGACTTTGGGGAGAAAAAGGAAAAAAATAAAATCTTAAAAAAAAAAAAAAAATTAACTCAAAAGGGACCAAAAAGACAACAGGAAAAATCAGTGAAACTAAGAGCTGGTTCTTTGAAAAGATAAGCAAAATTGACAAACCGTTAGCCAGACTCACTAAGAAAAAAAAAGAAAAAGCTCAAATAAATAAAATCAGAAATGAAAGCGGACGAATTACAACAGATACCCCAGAAATACAAAGGATTATAAGAGAATACTATGAAAAACAATATGCCAACAAATTGGATAACCTAGGAGAAAGGGATAAACTCTTAAAATCATACAACTTCCCAAAACTGAATCAAGAAGAAATAGAAAATCTGAGTAGACCAATCATAAGTAAAGAGAGTAAAACAGTAATCTTAAAAAACTTCGCAAAAAATGAAAGTCCAGGACCAGATGGCTTCTCGGGTGAATTCTACCAAACATTCAAAGAAAGTTTAATACCTATCCTTTTCAAACTCTTCAAGAAATTTGAAAAGGACAGGATGCTTCTTAACTCATTTTACAAGGCCACCATTACCCTGATACCAAAAACAGACAAGGAGAACACAAAGAAGTAGAATTAGAGACTAGTATCACTGAAGAACATAGATGCAAAAATCCTCAACAAAATATTAGCAAATTGAATATAGTACATTAAAACGATCATACACCACGATCAAGTGAGATTTATTCCAGGGATGCAGGGATGGTTCAACATCCACAAATCAATCAAGGTAAACACCACATTAACAAAATGAAGAATAAAAATCACATGATCCTCTCAATAGATGCAGAGAAAGCATTGGACGAGATACAACATCCATTTATGGTAAAAACTGCCAATAAAATGGATATAGGAGGAAAGTACCTCAACATAATAAAGGCCATATGTGAGAAACCCACAGCCAACATCTTACTCAATGTTGAAAAACTGAAAGTTATTCCCCTAGGAATAGGAACCAGACGAGGATGCCTACTCTCACTGCTTTTATTCAGCATAGTATTGGAAGTCCTAGCCAGAGCAGTTAGGCAAGAAAAAGAAAGAAAAGGGATCCAAATTGGAAAGGAAGAAGTAAAACTGTCACTATTGGGGTATGACATGATTCTATATATAGAAACCTTAAACAATCCACAAAAAAACCCTGTTAATTAGCAAATGCAGTAAAGGAGGAGAGTACAAAATCAACAAACAAAAATCAGTAGCATTTCTATATACTGACAATGAACTAGCAGAAAGAGAAATCAAGATTACAATCCCATTTACAGCTGCAAAAACAACAAAATCTAGGAATAAATTTTTTTTTTTTAAAGATTGCACCTGCTAACATCTGTTGCCGATCTTTTTTTCCCCCTCCTTTTCCCGAAAACCCCCAGTACATAGTTGTAAATTCTAGTTGTGAGTGTCTCTGGTTGTGCTGTGTGGGTCACCACCCCAGCATGGCCTGGCAAGCAGTACCATGTCCGTGCCCAGGATCCCAACCAGCAAAACCCTGGGCCGCCGAAGTGAAGCACGTGAACTTAGCCACGGGGCTGGCCCCTCTAGGAATAAATTTAACCAAGGAGGTGAACAACCTGTACACTGAAAACTGTTAAGACGCTGAAAGAAATTGAAGAAGACACAAAGAAATGGAAAGCTATTCCATGCTCATGGATTGGAAGAAGTAACATAGGTGAGATGTCTATTATCTAAAGCAGTCTACAGATTCAGTGAAATCTCTATCAGAATCCCAACAACGTTTTTCATGGAAATAGAACAAAGAATCCTAAAATTTATATGGTACAACAAAAGATCCTGAATAGCCAAAGCAATCCTGAGAAAAAAGAACAAAGCTGGAGGTATCACACTCCCTGATTTCAAAATATACTACAAAGCTATGGTAATCAAAACAGCATGGTACTGGCAGAAAAACAGATAGATCGATGGAACAGAATTAAGAGTCCAGAAATAAACCTGCACGTCTATGGACAGCTAATTTTGGACAAAGCAGCCAAGAGCACACAATGGAGAAAGGAAAGTCTCTTCAATAAATGGTGTTGGGAAAACTGGACAGACACATGCAAAAGAATGAAAATAGACCATTATCTTACACCATACACAAAAATTAACTTAAAATGGATTAAAGACTTAAATGTAAGACCTGAAACCATGAAACTCCTGGAAGAAAACATAGGCAGTATGCTCTTTGACGTTGGTCTTAGCAGTATCTTCTTGAATATCATGTCTCCTCAGGCAAGGGAAACAAAAGAAAAAATAGACAAATGGGACTGCATCAAACTAAAAAGCTTCTGCATGGCAAAGGAAACCATCAACAAAACAAAAAGACAACCTACCAATTGGGAGAAAATATTTTCAAATCGTATATTTGATAAGATATTAATATAATATCCAAAATATATAAAGAACTCATACAACTGATCAAAAAATAGGCAGAGGATATGAACAGACTTTTTCCAAAGGAGGTATACAGATGGCCAACAGGCACATGAAAAGATATTCAGCATCACTAATTATCAGGGAAATGCAAATCAAAGCTACAGTGAGATGTTATGTCATGCCCGTTAGAATGACTCTTATTAAAAAGACAAAAAATAGCAAATGTTGGAGAGACTGTGGAGAAAAGGGAACCCTCATATACTGCTGGTAGGAATATAAATTGGTGCAGAGACTATGAAGAACAGTATGGAGGTTCTTCAAAAAATTAAAAGTAGAAATACCATATGATCCAGCTATTCCACTTCTGGGAATCTATACAAAGAACACAGAAACACTAATTTGAAAAGATATATGCAACCCTATGTTTATTACAGCATTATTCACAATAGCCAAGACTTAAAAGCAACCTAAGTGTCCATCAATGGATGAATGGACAAAGATGTGGTATATATATACAACGTACTACTATTCATCCATAGGAAAGATGAAATCTTGCCATTTGCAACAACATGGATGGACTTGAGAGAGTATTATGCTAAGGAAGGAAGGAAGATGGAGAAAGACAATTACCCTATGACTTCACTCATATGCGGAAGATAAACACACACATAGATACGGAGAACAGATTGGTGGTTACCAGGGGGAAAGGGGCAGTGGGAGGTTGAAAGGGGTAAAGGAGCACAGGTGTGCGGTGACAGAGGCAACTAGACTTTTGGTGGTAAACATGATGCAGTCTATACAGAAATCAAAAGAAATGATGTACACCTGAAATTTACATGTTGTAAGCCCCTGTGACCTCAATTTAAAAAAGCTAAGTCAAATGGATCGAAGACCAGTGAAGACTCAAAGCTATAAAACGACTTGAAGAAAACATGGGAGGAAACTTTTTCTACCTTGGATTAAGCAACGATTTCTTAGATATGACACCAAAAGCACAGTCTTTTAGAGCAAATGCATAAGTTGAACTGCTCTTCAAAAGATGCCACAAAGAGAATTCAAAGACAAACCACACACTGGGAGAAAATACTTGCAAAATATATATCTGATGAAGGATTTATACCCAGAATATATAATGAACTCTCAAAACTCAACAAGAACAACAAAAAACAAAAACAGGCAGAAGATTTGTACAGACACTTCACTATGGAAGGTATACAGGTGGCAAATATATGAAAAGGTGCTCAGTATCATAAGTCACTGGGGAAATGCAAATGAAAGCCACAGTGAGGTATCACCACAAACCTTAGAGTGACTGAAATTAGAAAGACTAAATATACCAAGTGTGGGCGAGGATACAGAGGAACTGGAGCTCTCATGCGCTGCCAGTGGGGTGTACAGCTAGTTTGGAAAACAATTCGTTGGCTTTTAGAAGTTAAGCACACACCTACTGTGTGATATAGCCATACTACTTTGCATCCCACACCTAAGGGTTTACCAGAGCAAAATGAAAGCATATACAAAGACTTGTGCACGAGTGTTCATAGCAGCTTTACTGTAGTAGTCCAAAACTGGAAACAAACGAAATGTTTGTCCACGGAAGAATAGAAAAACAAATGTGCAGCATATCCAGGCCGTGGAATACTACTCAGCAATAAGAGAGAATTAAGTACTAATACACGTAACAATGATGAATCTCAGAATAATTATGAATAAACATAAGTGGATAGAGTACATATTGTATGATTCCACTTATATGAAATTCTAGAAAATGCCAAGTAATCTATATTAACATAACAGATTAGTGGCTGCCTAGGGATAAAGGGGGTCCTCAATAATTTTGTAAAGTGCAAAGGGTTTCTGAGACAGGATGTTTGAGAACCTCCCCCCATGGTCAGATGGCCCTTAGACAGGCTGGTCACGCAGCGCTCTAGCATGACACTGCAAGTGCTACCCTTCCTTCTGCGGTGGGGAGCAGCCGCTGAGAGGGCTGGGTGTGTGTTTGGGGAGATAGCCCTGGTGGCATTGTAGGGGGTCCCAGCGAGGGCAAGTGTAGAAGCAGGACTGGTTAGCAGGATGTTACGTTTGGCCTTGACCGAGGGTCTGGGTAGTGGGAGGCGGACTCGATGGAGTTGATAGGACGTGTCTCTGGTCAGAGGGAAGGGAGAGACCTGCCTTGTGTCTGGGGGCAGGCGGCGGTCACTGTCTGAGAGAGAGAATCCTGGAGGAAGGCAGGTTTGGGGCAGGAAGGGAGGGCTGGACTTTCCACTTTCTGAAGGACATATTCTGATGAGAAGAAGCTTTTAATTTTAATAAAGTCTAATTTATCAATTTTGTTCTTTAAAAAAATATCCTCTTCCCATCTCTCACGTTAATTATATTTTTTAAAAGATTCTATTTGAAGGGGGTGGGGGAGAGGGCAAAAGGGATAAAGGGGCACGTATGTATGGTGACAGATGAAAACTGGACTATTAGTGGTGAGCACAATGCAGTCCATATAGAAACCGATGTATAATAAGGTACACCCCAAATTAGACAATGTTATAAGCCCATATGACCTCAGTAAAATAAATAAATGAGAATTCCATTTTATTTACTTAAGACTTTTTTGTCCCTTCTTCTCTAGATATCATTGACCCTGCAATCCTGCGCCCAGGCCGGCTGGATAAGACACTCTTTGTGGGTCTGCCTCCCCCAGCAGATCGTCTCGCCATCTTAAAAACGATCACAAAAGTGAGTTAAAGGAAATGGTATATTTTTGTGTTATGTTTCTCTCGTTTTAAAAACAGACAAGTAGTAATTTAGGATGCCTAGTCCCTTTCTTTTCTGTAGCTGTAAATATTTGCCCAGCCTGCATATCTCCGAAAGGAGAAGGTGAGCTGTTTTTGGTCATTGAAGAGGCCATCCGCTCTTTTTTATTTGCTTAAAATAAAAGGGATGGTTAGAGTTAAATGCTCAACTGATGTGCTGGAGATGTCACTCTAATCACACTTTGATTTTTTGATCTTTGTTACTTTAGAGGAATTGTCTTCAGAGCATATTTGAAATAGAACAGAAACTTTTGGAGATGGAAAGTAAATAGATACAGGCCCATTATAAATATCCAGAGAAAAATTGAATTTTAAAACCACAATTTTTAATTCTTTCCTCCATGTTGGTGTATGCCAACTTTTAAGATGCCTGTACAGTATTGACTTTGCTATTTTTATAAAAACAAGTAGTGCATACAAAATACAAAGAAGAAAACAAATCACCCTAAATTGTACTACCACAGAATAATCTGCATTAGCACTTAGCACAGGCATCTTTCCAAACTTCTTTATGCAGCGTGGGTGGTGGATGGGTGGGTGCTTGAGTGAATGAGGAGGAGGAAGAGGAATGAACTTAACACTATTTAAATAAAGTTAAATTTATTTGAAATTTAAAAGAGAACAAAGCTAAAGGAATTATTAAACTTCCAGTAAATGTTTCTTTTCCATAAAAGATATTCTTTCCCTAAAGAATCACTCTAAGGATTGAAACTTTTAAAAAAAGATTAATAAAGTTACTAAGCAGCTAAGTCATTCTTTTTTCTAGTACACTTTTTTTGTGTGTATGTGTGCTTTTTCTCCCCGAATCCCCCCAGTAAATAGTTGTATATCTTAGTTGTGGGTCCTTCTAGTTGTGGCATGTGGGACGCTGCCTCAACGTGGCCTGACAAGTCGTGCCATGTCCGCGCCCAGGATCCGAACCAACGAAACCCTGGGCCTCCGAAGCAGAGCGCAGGGACTTAACCACTCGGCCATGGGGCCAGCCCCTCAAGTACATTTTTCATTGTAGATGGCGTTGGTTTAATTTCCTCTCTGAAGTTTAGATCATTAGGATCTCTGTCTTTCCTTCCTTCCACTTCTCAGTTGTTTTCTATAGGTTTTTTCTTGTCCAGTGTCTTCACATTTTCATTCTGTTATAGAGTCACATTCTTAGTTTCATGTTTAAATAGATACAGTACTCACAACCAGCACTTTGCCCACGGCTTTTATATGTTTTCTGGTCTATGGTGTTTTGTCTTTTGGTTGACTATATTTCATGAGGTTTGTTCTACTTATTAATAGTTTGTTTATTCAGCTCTATTCCCTGGGTTCTTTTCGTGATTAAGAATGTCTGCCTGTCGTCTTTAGACTTGAATGGCGTATTAGCCAGGAATGATTTTTCCTTGGTCGCACAGTCTTTCTTTCTGGTCTTTGTAGAAATTACAGCATCCTTTTTGGACATTGAGTATGTCTGTAAAGATGTCTGAGGCTAGTCTGATTGTTGTTTTCCCCTTGCTAGGTGACTTTCTCTGCTTGGATCTCTGAAAAATCCTTTATCTTTGAAGCTTAATAACTGAACTAAGATATGTCACTGTCTGTTACCTTTTTTGTTATTGCTGATGGTGGTGATAGTGTGGGTTTATTTTGAGTGGAGAGGAACTAAAATCTGGTGTAGCTTTTTATTCTGTGGATGCAATTCTGCCTTCATTCCAGGGAAAATTTTCTGTGTGGCATGTCTGAAGACTTTCTCTGATTCATTTATTGGATGTACTTCTCCAACATCACCAATTATTCTTACATTAAATCTCCTGTGTCTTCCATATCTTTTGTCTAATTGCTTTAGTTTTGTATTTTGTCTTTAATTTTTGCATTCACTGTGATTAACTTAGTCTTCTTTTTCTTTTTCCTTTTCTCCTTCCTCCCTCCCTCCCTTCCCATTGCGTTGCTTCTTTCTCTTCATCTGGATGGTTACTCCAACCCCACCTCCTCTTGATCCTAATATAGAGTGGATGCATTCTCCACCTGGACCCATCTTCCTACCCCTTACCCATTAGAATTTGACGTCTGCTTAATTGTTTTTATCTACATTTTTACAGCCTAGGGGTAGGAAAGGGAGCTAAACTGGTAGTAAGTTAACCCTCATGGGGAAGCCTGAGCTTATTCTCTTCTCAAAGATGCCCTATGAAGTGTCTTATACCTGGACCTGCTCTGTCTGTACAGAGCATATCTCATTGGTATGGGGTTGTGCCCCCAGTGCTGCACAGCCCCTGGAGACTGGCATATCTTGGCAGTTCTTCCTGATGCTGCCAAAATCCCTTGATGGTATGTCTGAGGGTTTGTCTTTAACTTTTCCTGGGGATATCTTGTCCTCAGGCTGCTTCTCTCCAGATTGGAGTATTAATGGATGTTCACAAGATTTGTCAACTTCTTTCCTCAATGCTGCTTCCCAGGAATGGGGGCCTAATTGCTAACCACTCCAGAATTTTCTCTTTCTTTGGCACCCACTTTTCAACATTTACAACATGAACATTTACCCCTTTCTTTATTGGTTGCCACTAGTAAATTTTTAAACTTTGCCCTTTTTTTAGTATTTTCTTTCTATGTTGGCAAAGGAAGATTTTGTGGTCCTACATCACTGGACCATCATTACTTAAAACTACATATAGCAGTGTTCATAACTATCTCCCAAAGGAGGGAGAACAGAAGGATGATCAGCTTTTTGGGTTAAAAAGACGCCACTGGCCGGCCCCATGGCCAAGTGGTTCAGTTCGCGTGCTCTGCATCGGCGGCCCAGGGTTTTGTCGGTTCAGATCCTGGGCGGCACGGACATGGTACCACTCATCAGGCCATGCTGAGGCGGCATCCCACATGCCACAACTAGAAGGACCCACAACTAAAATATACAACTATGTACTGGGGGGGCCTTGGGGAGATGAAGAAGAAAAAAAAAACATTTAATTGAAAAAAAAACAAGACCCCACTGACAGCAGTATGGAAGTTAGCTCGGAGGAAGGTGAAACTAAAGGCTGTAAAGGTAAGCATGCTGGAACTAAGGCACTATCAGGGGACTAGCAAAGAGGACATACATATGGGAACTGTTTAAAGGTACTAATTAACAGGGCGTTGGATTAACTGTAGAGTTGAGGGGTAAAGAAAAAGGAAGATGAATTCTCAGCTTGGACAGCTGAATATCCTCCAAGATACGGTTTTGGGAATGAGGAGGTGGTATTATTCGAGTTTCAGGTGCCTGGGCGTTATCCAGGCAGAGACGGCCAGCAGGAGGTAGGTTCTGTGGTGGAGAGTTCAGGAGAGTCCTCTGGCTCGGTTATAGTTTTGCCTGTCATCAGCACATAGCTGGTGGTCAAAGCCGTGAAAACACATTGCTTTAGTTCAGTGGCTCTCAACCTAGGGCCATTTTACCAACAACAGCCTACCCCACCCCTAACCCGCAGGCAGTGTCTGCGGACAGTTGTTTATCACCAGGCAGGGGAGTGATGGTGTTACTAAACATCCTGCATTGCACAAAACAGCCCCGCCACAAAGAGTTACCTGACCCCGTGTATCAATAATGCCAGAGTTAGGAAACCCTGCCATAGTTGTGTAGACTTGTTTCTTTGTACCAAGCATTTCTTTCCCTCTCCTCGGCTCTGTCATGAGGAACTATGAGAGTGAGATTTTGTTTGCTTTGGTTAATGTATGTGTGTGTAGGTATACACAACACAGGCACATGCGCGTGCGTACAATCCTAGTTTGTTTCTTTAAATTTCTTGTAGTTACGATGACATGATGATAATGCTTCTACACTTGCCCTGGGATGCCCCTAACTAAAGGCAGAGATCGCAGTGATTCTCGCTTCTAGACATGCCTGACGTGAGGTGTGTGGAGTTCAGGGCCTTAGAGATTCAGACCCGGAAGACTGGTTGGCTCATTCTTCCAGACATGTTTCATCCACTCCATAGTAGTCAACACTGTGGAACCACTTTACGTCTTCCCTTCATCTGCAATTTTAGTGCTGTTTGCCGACATTCCTAGCCCTCAGACTCAGGGGTAAATGCTCAAAGTACCCCACTTCAAAGATAAAATTATTAAGAAAATAAGGTAGTAGAATATTAACCTAAAGGAATGATCTTTTGCACAGTCAACTGGTACTTATTGTAAACTAAATATGTCCCTGGTTGTGCATATCCCATGGGGAAACGAAGAAACATCAGACATGACCTTTCCATACGGAACTTGTCTTCCAGATGAGAAGATAATACAATGTTTATAAAACAACAGCCAGCATGTTCACTGATTTCTGAGAAGGGGAGAAAAATGAAGACAACTGAATAGGCTGGAGACTTCAACTATGTAAAGAAATATAGAGAAAAAAGTCAAGAAGAAAATATACTCAAATATTAACAGTGCTTGCCTCTAGGGGATGGAATTACAGGTTATCTTTTCTGTTCCGTCAGTGCCCTCCAGCCAGGAACACGCCTGTAGTTGAACAGGTCGGGCTTGTTGCCGTCTGCAGCGAGGGGGTGGGAGGTCTGCGGCCGCTCGGGAAGAGGATGCCAGAAGGACTCCAGCAATGTGTGTTCGTGGTAGAGTTGGAAAGAGTTTAGGCGGCTTTGCTCTGATCGCTTTCGAAAAGCGGGTGTAATTTTGTGATTGAAAGCTTCATAAATTTTATCCAGAAGGAAGGAAAGCTAGAGCAAGGCTCGAGCTGTGATTGGGAGAAGCAGCAGTCGCTTGCTCACGTCAACCCGGATGGGGATGTGTCGGCATTTCTGTAGCTTAGACAGTGGTCATGTTTTGTCTGTGTTCGGACGTGAGTCTGCGGCGGGCGGTCTTGTTTTTGTGTTGGTCATCTGGTCACAGGGTGGCCTTGTCTGATCTCGATGTTCTGTGAACTGTTGATGCCAGCAGGAGAACACCCGCCCAGCTGGGAGTGTCCAGAATTCCCCAGCACCCCGGCGCCACCTGCTCGCATCAGACCTGCTGCTGTGTGTCAGGAGATGCTTTTCTCTGTCTCAGTTGCCTTATATTCCAGATTTTCTGTCGTGAACATATATGTATGTATATTTGGGGGGTTTTGTTGTGTTCTTTTAAGGAATAGTTGTCTGGCATAAATGTGGAGATTTAGGAGGAAGAGCCTAGAATTAGACAGACAGGCCCTTTGGGCAGCCTCCATGCACAAAGTTGTGAATATGGAAAGGAAAAAAAAAAAAGAAAAAGGCATTTTGATAGAAAAATCAATTTGACTTTAAGAGCAACTTTGTGTAGGATTGTGGTCATCCGGCTGTGCTGTAGGCAAAGAAGGGCCTTTGGCGATGACCCTCTCTGACCTTCAAGTCTGTCTGCGTTGGTCTGGGTGTGTCGCGTTCTCCGGCGTGGAGTCTCTGCACAGACCTGCATTGGAGGAGAGAGCCCCGGGCTGCTGACAGGTGTGCTGCTCTGTGCCTCTGAGGAGAGCCGCTGCTCGAGTGTCATGTCCCTGTCTTCCCTCTCCCCTCCGGACGCCGTGACTGTTCCTGTTCGAAGATCTTTGTTGATGGCTCACACTAAAGCTGGGTAGAGGGAGAGGAACCAGACTCTTTCATTTCAGGGGAGAGCCACTGGTCAGACCCCTGCCCCTGTACATTCTTTGTAAATCAGCTGAGAGTGGGAACCATTGGCATTTTAATGTTTACCCTTTCTGTTTCAAAGTTTACTGGCTTTTTACTTTAGTTCCCCAGATTGCTTTGTATACGGTTTCCTCTTTTTCCAATTAACACCTGAAATATTGTGGGGAGATTACAGTAAAATTCCTTACTCTTGTTCCTAAAAGTTTGAAGATATTTGTAGGTCAGGCAACTTCTCAGTATCTTTTGGAGTCCAAGTTTCTTAAAAGAAAAACAAGTGATGACAAACTACTTCTTTCTATATCCTATTTGGTGTTTCTGGTAATGATGTGGTAGCAAGAGGTGTATCACCAAAACCCCCTGGGATGACTGGAATGTTTTTTTCTTAACTTCCTTTTTTCCCCTGTAAATTCATTAAAACTTAACGAAAGCCGGAAAGATTATATGATGTCTGCCAAGTGCTTTGAGGTAATATATAGTCTTTAAAATAATGATAAAAAGCCCACTAGGGGACCCAAAGTTCCAATTTATTTTTTTAAATGTGTCCTGTAAGACTATAACATATATTAACTTCTCCCCTAGAAACACCATCTGTTAAATTTTCATGAGCTAAGAATAGCTGGTCTAATGATAGGTAATGTTTACTGAACACTTACTGTGTTCCAGGTACTTTACATATACAAGTATGCTTATTCCTTGCAACTGCCTTTTGAAATGCTTGAAATTAAGTATTTAAATATTCGAATGAATATTATTTCCATTTTACTGATGAGCAAACTATCTCACAAAAGCAGGATACAGAGGTGTGTGTTTCTTTGTATATGGTCAAAGACTGGCAAGAAATTGCAAAGTAACAATTACCGTGTTAGGGTGGTATGATAATGTTAATTTTCCTTTCTTTATTTTTTTCAAATCAACTGTGTGAATAAAAGTTATTACTTGGAGCCTGCCTGGTGGCGCAGGGGTTAAAGTTCACACATTGTACTTTGATGGCCCAGGGTTTGCCAGTTTGAATCCTGGGCACGGACGTACCCACTGCTTACCAAGCCATGCTGTGGCAGGCATCCCACATATAAAGTAGAAGAAGTTGGGCCTATATAGATGTTAGCTCAGGGCCTATCTTCCTCAGCAAAAAGAGGAAGGTTAACGGAAGATGTTATTTCAGGGCTAATCTTCCTCAAAAAAAAAAAAAAAAAATCAGGGGGCCAGCCCAGTGACGCAGCAGTTAAGTTCGCGCGTTCCGCTTCCCAGTGGCCCGGGGTTCACTGGTTTGGATCCCGGATGCAGACGTGGCACCGCTTGGCAAGCCATGCTGTGGTAGGCATCCCACCTATAAATTAGAGGAAGATGGGCATGGATGTTAGCTCAGGGTCTTCCTCAGCAAAAAGAGGAAGATTGGCAGTAGTTAGCTCAGGGCTAATCTTCCTCAAAAAAAACAAAAAATCATTGCTGATTCCAGACTCTGTTATGTGACGAAGAGTAGATTTCTGTGACTAAATATAGATATAATTATTGAGATAAAAGAAAAGTAACAGTGCAATCTTGAATTACTTTTTGAACCTGAGTGTTCCATGAAATATAATACTTAATCAGAATTATAGGAAATAATAGTGTAAATGGATCATGACGTCTGTTTTTTAAAATTCTGTGTGATTTCCCTCATATGTGGAAGATAAACAAACACACAGATAAGGAGAACAGATTGGTGGCTACCAGAGGGGAAGGGAGTTGGGGGGAAGGGCAAAAAGGGTAAAGGGGCACGTGTGTACGGTGACAGATGGAAACTAGACTTTTGGTGGTGAACACGATGCCGTCTATACAGAAGCTGAAATATGATGTGCACCTGAAATTTACACAATGTTATAAACTGATGTGACATCAATAAAATCTTTTTTTAAATTGGTACACTGTTGAGTTTAAAACAAACTAAAAACAGTAGGTACAAAGATAGTTAAGCTAATAACCAAAAGTTCTTATTGCTTTGAAGTTTCATTTATTTAAATGAGTTTTAATTTTCTAAATCCACAGCTCAGTAAAAAAGGTCTTTAAAAAATAAAACGCTTAGTTCTTTTGTATTCAGCTTTGAAAAACCGAAAGTGACATAAAAACAATTTTTTTATTTTGCTCAGCGTATTTTCTAATTTTGTAGAAATTTTGTAATGTTTGTATTTTCTAATTGTTTTTACAATGTAGTATTCCTTGAGGAAGTTAAAAAGTTCTAAAATAAAAACAAGCAAGTTTAAAAAATAAAATGGTAAAATATATTTAACTTAAATTTACCATTTTAACCATTTTTAAGTGTATAGTTCTTTGACATTAGTACATTCATATTGTTGTGCAGCCATCACCACTGTCCATCTCAAGAACTCTTCATTTTGCAACCTGAGAATCTCCCGTTAAACACTAACTCCGCATTCCCCCTCCCCCAGCTCCTGGCGACCACCACTCTGCTTTCTGTCTCCGTGAGTTTGATGGCTCTGGGTGCCTCATATAGTGCTTGTGGGCCATAAACTTCTTAAGAGACTGTTTTCTTGTTTTTCTTCTGATTTCTTTGGCTCAGCTTTCTATAGTCACCAAATTATTTGAGATTTCTCTTAGAGCTTTTATTAAGAGATAAAACCAGTAGTGAAGAAAAACCAAGTTAGTATCGAAAGTTCTAAATATTCCCTGTGTTAGTACCATTTCAAGAAATGATTCTCTAAAATATTTATAAATTTTATTTTATAAGCTTTCTAATATACCAGTAAAAAATTTCTAATCGCTCCCACTTGACAGTATGTAGAATTCACTTTCATTTTACTTCTTGCTACGGGTCAGAAACATTGCTGCATTTCTGTTAAGAATAATCAGATTTTAATGATCCAAAGATTCTTCAGGCCTTCTGTCTACAGTTGGAAAGTAACGTTGCTGTTGAAACTTTTGGAGGGATCCTAAGTAGACCACACCCCACTCTCTCAGAAACAGGCGGTTTGTTACTTTCTTTCACGTGATGGTATTTGGGAGATTATTTTTTCTAAAAAATTAATTTCCTAAGAATTAGAAAATTTCTGAGAATCTAAATTCTAAGAATTATTTTTCTGAAGTATTATTTTTAGATAATCATTTATTTATTGTGTTCCTTTATATACTGAGCTTTCACAAAAGATTTCACTTAAACAAAGGGTGCCCTATATGTAGAAAGCTGACAGTTCCTCCCAGGATGCAGATGCGAGAAAAATTTCTCCTCTGGGTCCTCATACAGAGAACACTGAGATGTGAAGGACAGTGTTTTTAACAATATCCCTGTCGTAAGCGTAATAATAAGCCTTTTAGGACTGAGGCTCATGGTCTCTTAATGTGAGCTGAGGATGTAACTCAAAGCCAGTGCATTAAAAACAACTTTATAGTTAATAGTTTCTTATGAACATTAAACTAATAAGGGCTCATGCCTAATGAGGTACCTGCCCCCCTTCTCCCCCGCCTCCTTCTGATGATGGATTGAGAGACTGAGCAAGGCGGTGTGATCAGACCTCCCCTCCCCTCCCAGAGAGAGCACAAAATTATATCTCCTCATCTGGAGATAAGATACTGATGTTTTTATTATCATTATTATACCAAAATAAATAAAGATCTAGGAACTTCCCAAAGGTCCATTCAGTTGCAGATTTGAACTTTGGAACTCAGGTTTTCTAATTCCTGGTCTGGTGTTTCTTCCACATGTTAGACCTTTTTATTGAAGTATAATATACATACAGAAAAGTGGACATATCGTTAAATGTCCAGCTTCATGAGTTTTCATAAACAAAACCTCCAGATCAAACTCCATTACCAGTTAAATTCGTAGAGAGGGAAAGTAGAATGGTGGTTGCCAGGGGCTGGGGCGAGGGAATGGGAGGGTTAATGGTTAATGCACGTGAAGTTTCATTTGGGGAAGATGAAGAAAGTCCTAGGGATGGATGGTTGCATGATAGTATGAAGGTACTGAATGCCACGAAACTGTACACTTAAAAAAGGTTGAAATGATAAATTTTGTTAAGTAAATTGTACCAGAGTAAAAGACAGGGAGAGAACACTATCAGAGCCTCAGAAGCTGCCGTCCTGCTGCCTTCCAGCTGCTACCCACCCTGCCTGCCCAGGGTTAGCTGCCTAAATTGAAAATGTTCACATTAAAAGGAACCTTAGGGATCATGTAGTCTGACCGTTTGGTTTACACACAACTGGAGGAAAAAAGGCACAAAGATTGTTTGCTGCAAGTCACACACTTATTTCCCCGTGATCACATCCCAGGTCCACGCGGGCTGCATGGGGAGCATAACTGCTTCTTGAACCTGTGTCAGATGAACGTTTGCACTTTATCAAATAGTAGCAGCCGGCAGCTGTACAGTTTATTAAATTCTCGAGCATGTCCAGCTGGGAGGAAATGAGAGGACGCCGTCCGAGTGTGGACCGAGAGGCGGGTGGCTGCCCGGGTGGCTGCCTGGGTGCCAGGCCTCCTGACACAGCCCTGCCCTTGGAGCACCTGCCGTGCTGGTGTTGACACTTCCCTTGAAGCTGAACGGCATGTGCTTCCTCGCTTTTGTCCGTGTGTTTCTTCTTAAACTACTTCCTAATATAATATTTGCTACAAAGGAAAGAGAATATGCAATGTGTATGTAAGTTATAAATCAGAATAATAAAGCAAAAATTCACAGACGTTCCATCTATGTCATACATTTTAAATCACTAAAAACTGTTTTGTTTCCATCTGCAGTTTAAATCACTAAAAATGTGCTTACGTACGTATGGTCCGCATGCAGGGTACTGTATAGAGTGTTGCTGAAATTCTAAGACTGTTCTGATGCTTGACCTTTCTAGCGTCTCTTGGTATGACCTGAAGGGGAATTGGCACCAAAGTCAAGGCTGAGTTTTAGATAAAGGGTTCAGAAAGAACATAATGAGCACAGAGGGCTTTTGGCTTTTATTGTAGAGCACTTTACTGCTCTTCCCTCCTGGCCAGGTTCAATGTTATTTCTCCCTTCTTAGCCAACCTCACATCAAAACTAAGCACATAAAGGGGCCAGCCCGGTGGCCGAGTGGTTAAGTTCATGCACTGCACTTCACCGGCCCAGGATTGACAGGTTTGGATCCCGGGCACGGACCTAGCACCACTCATCACGCCACACTGTGGCGGCATCCAACATAAAATTAAAGGAAGATTGGCACAGATGTTAGCTCAGCTACAGTCTTCCCCAGCAAAAAGAGGAGGATTGGCAACACATGTTAGCTCAGGGCCAATCTTCCTCACAAAAAAAAAACCCCAAAAAACAAAAACTCACATCAGAACTAAGCACTGCTTAGTGTTTGCCGTATTTAATCAAGCAGAGGAAATACTTCTCTTCGCCTTTGGAAAGATTGAGGTGGTGATTTTTGTTCTCGGTGCTGTTTTTGCTGCAATGCACACAAATCCACCAGCATGAATCGTTTGCCTTTGGCTTTGCCAAGTCTGGAGTCTACTTCTTAACCTCATTTCTCAAAATCGAAATTTGCAAAAATCCTTATAACACTAGTCTGGGAGTCAGTTACATTCATTAAATCAAGCAGCCGTTCCTGTTTATTGAGAACCTATTACGTGGAAGAGTAATGGTCTTTAAAGCCTCAATGAAAGATGGTTTTTCTCTCGTTTTTTAGAATGGCACCAAACCCCCACTGGACACAGATGTAAATTTGGAACAAATTGCTCGTGACTTCCGCTGTGATCGCTATTCGTAAGTATCTCAGTCTCAAGTCGGTTAGTTCTCTGAGGCTCAGTTCCCCATGTGTAAAATGAGGGAGAATGACGTCCACCTCACCAGGTTGTTGAGAGGATTGCATCGGATGTCTGTAAACCACCTCACGTTTGGTTCTTCCTTAGAGAGGGGACTGCCCATCTTAGGCTCTGAGGAGTTCTTGGGAATGGCAGGAATCCTCTCATTCGTTGACCTGAGCACCGTTGCTGCCCTTTGCAGACTGTCTCTGTTCTTCCAGAATATTTGAGCAAGCGTTTCATTACTGGGCTGCCAGATGACCCAGGTGTCTCAGCATTTAAGAGACAATAATCTGTATGTGCCACATTTTCCAAGCTCCAGAATGCGTTTTCATAGCACACCTGTTAACACCCATGCAGCCTAGTAAAAAGCAAGAAATCCAACATTTCTGCCTTCAGCTTTCATATATTTATGCTGGTTGTAGTTTTTGTTTTCTTCATATGTTTTTAAGTAAGTTTGTTTGTTAACTTTCCCAATTTTGACGCACAGGGAAGAAAATGAAACTCAAGGTTAACTAACAGGAGGCATCGCCCCTCTGGCTCATTTTAAAGCCGTCTTGATCGTCCACAATATACTTGGTGTTCATGCTTTTCCTTCAGGACAGGGCCAAACAGTTTGCTTTCCGAAGCTCAGTCAGGCAGACGAGGCAGTGTTCTCACCTTTGAGGGCTTCGGGAGTCTGTTACTGAGTAGTGTAAACATACCCAAGGAACCCACCCACTGCTCCTAACACAGGCGCTTAGTCATTCCCAGTTCTGTTGAAGAATTTCCCATAACTCTCTTACAAGATGATTCCACGTGAAGCCACACTGATCATTTTTAGGGTGTGTAGTCAGGAGACAGAGGTTTGCCTCCAGGTTTTTTATAGATGGACGTCTAGGGCCACGAGTCTCAATCTCTGTTCTGCCACCCCTGTGCCCCGGCTCACACTTTGCTCAGTCATCTTGGCTCGCTTAAGAAAGCGGTGGATGTCTTGATGAAGAGGAAAGGATCGAGTCCCAGGCTGGGTGGTGGGGGCCTCTCCTCTCTTTAAGGAGACTGTTTCTCTCCCCCTAGTTGGGAATCAAACCCGTACCAGTCTGTACTTAAATGAACTGACTGTCAAGGAAAAGGAAAAAGACAGAAATTTACAGCTTTGAGTGCTAAAATCTGAAAAGATTTTCAGTGAGTTACGGAGACGGTTTTGATGGCAGAACGTACCAAACCTTTTGGATTGTACCACGTAGGCTGTCAGGTTATAGAGGGGTTAGGGTTAAAGTTGTACATTTTGGGTTTAAATGCCACTGTCATCACAGTTGGAGAGAAACTATAATACCACTGTCGTCAGCTACCTGGCTAAGTTAGTTAGTGGTCTCTCCATGAGTGCTGGATTTCACATTAAGGGCAGGAATGAATACCCCTGCATGCATGTGACTGCTAAATAATGTTGTAAACCTAACACTTTACCAACAGGAACGTTAGATTCAGTTAATAATTTAAGGTCTGTGTCTTTATACATTATATAGATTGTCAACATTATATGTTAAATAAGTTTAATGTCTAGAAATGAAGGTTAATCCCTAAATTCAAACTCTTTCTCAAAGGGTCTCTATGAAGACGTACTGTAGTGAAACGTCAGTCAGCACCGCTGTCCTTCGTCGAGCTCAGGCACTGTGCTGACGAGCATTTGAGTGCACAGAATAATTAATTGAAGGCCTGCTAGTTCTTGTCGTACTTAAGTAACTTATGATGTGTCCATTCAGCTTGAGCTTGATTCAAGTGCGTCAGACTTTCTAGCCTTCACATTTTCCCCTTTTGCTCTTGGGGCCTTAATAACTTTCCATATTAGCTTATTTTAGACATCAGGTGGTATGCGAATGGGCCAGTCACCATGTTAGCATAGGCCTCGTGGGTGAAAATTGTACAATAAATAATGTGTGAGCTTCTTCCACTGACTGGATGTTTTTATATTAACGTTAGTGTCTATAGCTATTAGCATGGGGATATTTGTGATTCATTGCATAGTTTGTGCCATAATTTCCTTTCTTCTAAAATATTTTAAGTGAAAGCGAACCAAGCTCTCTCCTACTGACCATAATAGTCTATCCCACCTTTAATGGTCACTTTCTTTCCTGATTGTTTAAAATGCGACGTGAGTAGAGACTGCTGTCAGACTTGTTTCTGGGATTTGCGGCATCTAAGAATAAATACGGAGGAACACTCTTTTTCTTACAGGGGCGCGGATCTCTCTGCCTTGGTACGGGAAGCTTCTCTGTGTGCCCTGAGGCAGGAAATGGCAAGACAGAGGAGTGGAAGTGAAAAAGGTATGCTCTCTCGGATCTAATTAATCCTTACTCTGGATACCTGAAACCACTATGGGCCTGGAAGATGACCATTTTCTAACATCTGTTATCTGTCGTAGTAAAACTGACATTTTTCTCATAAGACCTTTAGAAACTGTTCTGGAATATTACTGTAGGGGCATTAGCTGGTGTGCCGCTTTAAGAACCATGTGTCCCTGAGGCTCCTGTCTGGGCTGTGTGCCAGCACGCATGATGATAACAGTCCTGGGCTTGGCCAACCCAGCTGCTTTCTCATGGGAGAGTTAGCACCAGGACCCTCAAAGTTGGAGGGAACACAGAGGCCGTCTGGGGTGGGGGGGGCTCTGGTCCTTGGAATGCAGGTCATACAGGGATGATCCCCATTGGCAAGCATGCAGCCTTTGTTCCTCTGCCTACTTAAGCAAGCTTCTCTCAGGGGGCAGTAGTGGATGCACGTTGCTGTCCAGCCAGCCGCCACTGGACCTTCCCTGTAACTCCCAATAAACCCACAGGTCTTGTTTCCTGTCTCCGGGTCTTTTCTTTGGTCTCTCGGCAGCCTATCCCACACTGCTTGCCCAGCTAGGTGTGTGGTGGAACGGTTACATAATGTCTGTGGCCAGCAGCTATAATAATTGCAAAGTTATTTGGTGCCTCTCTAACAGAAAGTATTCATCTTTCCTTCTCATTGTATAACAAATGCTGAGATTTAGGCACGTGGGTCCATTCACTGTCATCATCATGAGTTGGGTCCATTCACTGTCATCATCATGAGTTTGGTCCATTTATCAGTTCTGGAAAAGCTCCTTCTTTTGCTAAGGTGACTTGTACATTCCTGTTAAAACGCAGCCTGAATTGGAGAGCTTCGAACACGAACACACACACACACACACACACACACACACACACAGATACATGAGAAGTGAAAATGAAGATAATTTTCCATATACCTAGACTTTCCTTTCAAATTACTGCAAAATCCAGATATGTTATTATGTGATGATTTGGGGCCATCTCAGCAGCTTTGTACCATTCTTCACATTTGATAATATCTTGGTGCTATTTCAGTGTGTTTAGCCAAAAAAGATTTCATTTGTGACCTGCATTCCAACCAAGCCAAGTGCAGAAATAGCCTTTGCTTTGTGAGGATCCTGTGACAGTTGAATGAGCAGTCGAGTTCGTGGCATCTTTGTAGTACTGTGGAACACCTTCCAAAACCCTGTCCGCCAAACCTGTACTTTCATCTCAACTTCAAGTCTGTGTTCATGGCCTTTTATTCACCAGATTCCTAAAAGACGTCTTTTTTATTTAGCTACCAAGAATCTTAGACCTAAATTTTGTTTACAGTTACAGCAGCATATACTCAGCTTAGATTTGTCAACACACATATCTTCACTATGAAGTCCCTGGATGTTTTGTTGTTTAATTTTAAGATTCAGTTATCTGAACTTCTTTTATTGTAAGCTATTTTAAATTCCTTTTGAAATTAGGTGAGATATAATTAGCAAAATTAGAAGATAAAAACATCCTAGATGATAGCGTGTTGCCTCAGAGCTGAGTCTGATGGCCGTGTTGGGATTTGTTTTGTCACTAAATTAGCAGGCCTCTGTACATGTGTTGGCTGCTACTGATAATTCTATTTGGATGTTATGTTATAAACATATATAACAAATTCTGCCATCCCTGCTTTACCACAGTTTGCATTTCTAGCTATCTGTCCTTCAGGGACTTTCATTGATATCTTAGGAAACTGAAGTCAGTAATGTCATTCAACTTCCAGTGGATAGGTTCAGCTACACATTGTATTTTATTTTGGGGTATATCTACTATTCTAATATCTGTCTAGAAAGTTGACTATTATAAGTATAAATTGGGGGCGGCCTGGTGGCATAGCGGTTAAGTTCGCATGTTCTGCTTTGATGGTCTGGGGTCTCCTGGTTCGGATCCTGGGTGCGGACATGGCACCACTCGTCAAGCCATGCTGTGGCAGGTGTCCCACATGAAATAGAGGATGGGCACGGATGTTAGCTCAGGGCCAGTCTTCCTCAGCAAAAAGAGGAGGATTGGCTGCAGATGGTAGCTCAGGGCTAATCTTCCTCAAAAAAAAAAAAACATATATATGTATAAATTGTAATCATGTAAGTCATATTAACGTTCTAAACCAAGCTTTATGTAACATTAGTTACTTGATTTCTCTTGCTTGTGTAATGACCTAAGTTTATAAAGAATTAGAACCCCCTTTTTAATATAAAAAAATCTAATCCAGTATTGTGATATTATCTATATGTATTATATATTATGATACTGTAACTCCATGACATCTAGTTATATGTATGCACACAAATACTTTGGAGTTGTACTTTCTGTTCCCAGTTAAATGTATTTGAGTTATCTCAGAAGAGAACGATTCTGGTTCTTCTTCATGAACATCACCGTTAAGCTAAGATAAACAGTGCAGAGAGGGCCTGCAAAGGGTTGTCTGTCTGTGAGGGATAGGTCTCTCTGGGCGGCATGATTAAAATTTGATGAGCAGACGGTGGGGAAATGGGGAGATGTTGGTTAAAGTGTACATACTCCCAGCTATAAGAAGAGTGAGGTCTGGGGAGCTAATGTACAGCGTGGTGACTGTAATTAACAGTATCATATTATATACTTGAAAGTTGCTAAGAGAGTAGATCCTAAAAGTTATCACCACAAAAAATAAAGTAATTATGTGAGGGGGTGGAGGTATTAACTAACCCTATTCTGGTAATTATTTCACAGTATATACATGTATCATATCACATTGTGCACCTTTAACTTCATATGTTACATGTCAATAACATCTCGGTAGGGTGGGGGGGATAAATAAATAAAACATCATGCACTGGTTTAAAAAAAGATAAGAATTTCTCTATAATTAAAGATGAACAAAATGCTTTTTTAAAAATTGAGATATAATTGACATACATTATATTAGTTTCAGATGTACAACGTATTGATTCAATATGTTTATATATTGTGAAATGATCACCACAGTAAGTCTATTTGACATCCATCACCACACAAAGTTACAAATTTTTTTTTTCTTGTGATGCAAACTTTTAAGATCTACTCTCTTAGCAATTTTCAAATATACAGTACGGTATTATTAATTGTGGTTGCCATGCTGTACTTTACCTCCCCAGGACTTATTTATTTTATAGCTGGAAGTTTGTACATGTTGACCACCTTCACCCATTTCACCCACCCACCCCTCACCCCCTACATCTGGTAACCACCAGTCTGTTCTCTGTATCTGTGAGTTTGGAGTTTTTGTTTTGTTTCATTTTGTTTTGTTTTGATTCCACATGTAAGTGAGATCATACAGAAAGTGTCTCTGTCTGACATTTCACTTAGCATAATGCCCTGAAGATCCATCCATTTTGTCACAGACGGCGGGATTTCCTTCTTTTTTATGGCTGAGTAGTAGTCCATTGTATATATACACCACGTTTTCTTCATCCATTCACCCATTGATGGACACTTAGGTTGTTTCCACATGGTGGCTACTGTGAATAATGCTGCTGTGAACGTGGGGGTGCAGATAACTCTTCAAGTTAGTCTTTTCATTTCCTTCAGATAAACACCCAGAAGTGGGATTGCTGGATCATATGGTTGTTCTGTTTTCAATTTTTTGAGGACCCTCCATACTGTTTTCCATAGTGGCTGCACCAGTTTACATTCCCATTAACAGTGCACCAGGCTTCCCTTTTCTCCACATCCTCGCCAACACTTGTTATTTCTTCTCTTTTGATAATAGCCGTTCTAAGAGGTGTGAGATGATACCTCATTGTGGTCTTGATTTGCATTTCCCTGTTGATTAGTGATGTTGAGCACCTTTTCATGTACCTGTTGGCCATCTGTATGTCTTCTTTGGGAAAATGTCTATTCAGAACCTCTGCCCATGTTTTAATTGGATCGTTTGGGGTTTTTTGCTGTTAAGTTCTGTGAGTTCGTTATATATTCTGGATATTAATCCCTTATCAGATAGATGGTTTGCAAATATTTCCTCCCATTCGGTAGATTGCCTTTTCATTTTGTTGGTGGTTTCTTTTCCTGTGCAGAAGCTTTTTAGTTTGATGTAGTCCCACTTGTTTATTTTTTATTTTTGTTGCCTTTACTTTTTGTGTCACGTCCAAAAAATCATCTCCAAGACCAATGTCAAGGAGCTTGCGGCCTATGTTTTCCTCTAGGAGTTTTATGGTTTTACGACAAAGTACTTTTTTATATAACTTGCCCCAAAATAAAGTGTTTTGATTGCTAAAAAAAAAAAAAAATTGCACTAAAATTTATGATCTTATAAAACTTAGCCATTTATATAAAATTAAATATGGTCAGATATATGTAAATTAAATAAAAATGAAAATTGTATAAGAAAAATTTGATGAGCAGAATATATCTGGCTTGACTACTGTTCTGAAAAAGAACACAATCAATGTCATTGCTAATTTCCTCTCTGTTCCCCTTAAAGTCGTGGAACTCTCTTAAGAGGAACTAAGTTATAAATCACAATTAGTCTACTGTACTGATATGTGTATTTACGCATTCGCTTCACAGGTGAGCTCAAGATCAGTCAGAAGCACTTTGAAGAAGCTTTCGAGAAAGTAAAATCATCTATATCAAGAAAGGTAAGCAATGCTCTTAAATGTTAGAGAAAAGAGACTAGATTTGAGGCCAGTAGATATGAACTCATGAAAACAAGAAAATAACTGCCTTTTTAAGAATGTTCTTTAGAGATATTAATTTTGCATGTCCTAGGAGACTAAAGCATGGTTACTCCCAACTGGACTCCTTAATAACTCTTACTCAAAGAATATGACCTCTTGTGTCTGGTTCCACAATCTCAGAATTTGTAATCAGTCTCACTCAATTCAAGTGTTACTTGACCTACTCAGTCCTTTGTGACCAATGGTTTCTTATCTTGGAGCTAGACTACCCACACTAAGCAGTAGAGACTTACTCATACGTTTCAGGGAAGTGAAGAGATCTTCACCATAAGGTTGGAGAAGCGTTACAAACAAATCACACTAGCTTTTCCTTACATAAAATGCTGGGTTTTGCATGTTTACTTCTTACTGTGTAGAGGTTTTCTGTTTGTAATAAGTTAAAATGGTTGCTGTTAAGTGAAGTCAGGTTGTTGTGATGCAAAGAGGGTTGGCAGGGAAACATCCAACCCTAAGAAGTGGCTGAATTAAATACTCTTGTGATGGGTTTGTTCCCTTGGGTCTCTTTTATTTCCAGGCTCCTAGAAGTATAGTATGCCTTAGCCATGGAACCTGCTTAAGCTTGTTGACTCTGCTTAAACTTCCTTTAAATCGTTAGCCCTGTATCACTTCAGGCTCAGCATTTCTCGAGATTGAAAACTCCCAAGTCAGAATGCAAACAGTTGTGTGTTCTGAGGTGGTTGAGACTCTTATCACTTCTCGGTGCAATAACTAGTCGCTGGGTTTGGGCTAGTTGGTGGTGTCTTTAGGCATGTGGACTGCCTTCTTCTTCAGCTCAAGAGTTGCCGGGCCGGGACTGAGTCTTCCCCGTATTTGGGGAAACAGTAGTCTGCCTTGACCCCTTAGGCGTTTTTGTATGCTAGAGAACATGTTCTTATTTTACTGAACATCTTTGAATAAGACAGTCTCATTAATTAAAATCAGAAACAGGTTTGCAGTTAATATTACTGGCATTTTTCATTCTGATCAACAAGAGGCTAGTGATGTGTGTCCTCCTAAGATTTGATCATTAAAAAGTTTTTTTAACCGAGACTGTTGTGACCTACAGCCTGAGTTGGGAGGCTTTTCAAGAATTAGGACTTACTGGCATAGCTCCACGTTGCCGCTCGTTCGCTGATCTTACTTTTTTTAATTGGAGTTTAACTTACAATAAGGCGCAAACTGAAGTGTGCAGTTTTGTTTGACAGTTGTAACCAGCACTGCCATCGAGATATGGAGTATTTTCATCACTTGAGAAAGGTCCTTGTGTCCTTTGTAGTCACTGCCTTTCCAAACCACCTCCAGGTGACCCCTGGTCTGACTTCTGTCGCCGTCCTCGAACTCCGCCTGTTTTAGAACTTTATGGAGGGCCCGCCCGGTGGCGCAGCAGTTAAGTTCGCGCATTCCGCTTTGGTGGCCTAGGGTTCGCCGGTTCAGATCCCGGGTGCGGACGTGGCACTGCTTGGCATGCCATGCTGTGGCAGGCGTCCCACAAATAAAGTGGAGGAAGATGGGGACGGATGTTAGCTCAGGGCCAGTCTTCCTCAGTAAAAAGGGGAGGATTGGCAGCAGTTAGCTCAGGGCTAATCATCCTAAAAAAAAATAGAAAAAATAACTTTCTGGAAACGGAAACATGCAGTCTGTGCTCCTTTGAGTCTGGCCTCTTTTGATCAGCATGTTGTTCTTGAGATTCCTCCATGTTCTTCTCTTTTTCGGTGGTTTGCTCCTTTCTCTTGCTGACTAGTTTTCGTTATATTTGTATACCACTGTTTGCTTATCTTTTCACCTGTTGGTAGACACTTGGGTTGTTTCCAGTTTTTGGCTTTTATGAATAAAGGTGCTCTGAACAAGGATGTGGACATGTTTTGATTTGTGTGAACATGTGTTTTTATTTCTCTTGAGTAAATAACCAAAAGAGGAATTGCTGGGTCATGTAGTAAGTGTATATTTAACTTTATAGGAAACTGCCAGCCTTTTTTTCCAAAGCACCTATACTGTTTTCCATCTGCACTAACACTTTTTTTTTTAATTGAGGTGACATTGGTTTTAACATTATATAAATTTCAGGTATACATCATAATCTATTTCGATTCCTTTGTAGATTACATCATGTTCACCACCCAAAGCCTAATTACAATCCATCACCACACATGTGCCTAATGACCTCTTTCACCCTCCTCACTCCCCACTTCCCCTCTGGTAACCACCAGTCTAATCTCTGTCTCTGTGTGATTGTTTGTTGTTGTTTTTATCTTCTACTTATGAGTGAGATCATACAGTATTTGGCTTTCTCTCTCTGACGTATTTCACTCAGCTTAATACCCTCAAGGTCCATCCATGTTGTCACAAATGGCTGGATTTCATCGTTTCTTAACGGCCGAGTATTCCATTACATATATGTACCACATCTTTATCCATTTGTCCCTTGGTGGGCACCTGGGTTTCTTCCAGGTCTACACAATTGTGAGTAATGCCGCAGTGAACATGGGAGTACATATCTCTTTACACATTCATGTTTTCATGTTCTTTGGATAAATACCCAGCAGTGGAATAGCTAGATCATATGGTAGTTCCATTCTTAATTTTTTGAGGACTTTCCATACTGTTTTCCATAGTGGCTACACCAGTTTGCAATCCCACCAGGAGTGTATGAGAGTTCCTGTCTCTCCACAAGTTCTCCAACACTTGTTATTGTTAATTATAGCCGTTCTGATGGGCATGAGGTGATATCTCATTATAGTTTTGATTTGCATTTCCCTGATAATTAGTGATGCTGAACATCTTTTCATGTGCCTGTTGGCTATCTGTATATCTCCTTTGGAAAAATGTTCAGATCTTTTGCACATTTTTTAATTGGGTTGTTGGTTTTTTTGTTGTTGACATGTATGAGTTCTTTAAATATTTTGGATATTAACCGTTTATCAGATACATAGTTTGCAAATATCTTCTCCCGATTGTTAGGTAGTCTTTTCATTTTGTTGATGGTGTCCTTTGCTGTGTAGAAGCTTTTTAGTTTGATGTAGTCCCATTGGTTTATTTTTTCTGTTGTTTCCCTTGCCCTGTCAGACATGGTACTTGAAAATATGCTGCTAAGACCAATGTCAAAGAGCATAGTGCCAGTGTTTTCTTCCAGAAGTTTTATGGTTTTATGTCTTACCTTCAAGTCTTTTAATCCATTTTGAATTCATTTTTGTGTATGGTGTAAGATAGTGTTCTACTTTCTTTTGCGTGTAGCTGTCCAGTTTCCCAACACCGTTTATTGAAGAGACTTTCCTTTCTCAATTTTATGTTAATGGCTCCCTTTTCAAAAACCAGCTGTCTATAGATGTGTGGGTTTATTTCTGGGCTCTCGATTCTGTTACATTGATCTGTCTGTCTGTTTTTGTGCCAGTACCATGCTGTTTTGGTTACTATAGCTTTGTAGTATATTTTGAAATCAGAGTGTGTGATACCTCCAGCTTTGTTCTTTTTTCTCAGGGTTCCTTTGGCTATCCAGGGTCTTTTGTTGTTCCATATAAATTTTAGGATTCTTTGTTCTGTTTCTCTGAAAAATGTTGTTGGAACTTTGATAGGAATTGCATTGAATCTGTAGATTGCATTAGGAAGTATGGACATTTTAAATATGTTAATTCTTCCAGTCCAGGAGTATGGAATATCTTTCCATTTCTTCGTGTCTTCTTCAATTTCTTTCAACATTGTTTTCTAGTTTTCAGTGTACAGGGCTTTCACCTCTCTGGTTAAGTTTATTCCTAGGTATTTGGTTCTTTTTGTTGCAATTGTAAATGGGATTGTATTCTTGATTTCTCTTTCTCTTACTTCATTGTTAGTGTATAGAAACACAGTTGATTTTTGTATGTTGATTTTTTATCCTGCAACTTTACCATATTCATTTATTATTTCTAAAAGCTTTTTGGTGAATTCTTTAGGATTTTCTATATATAAAATCATGTCATCTACGAATAATGACAGTTTCACTTCTTCCTTTCCAATTTGGATCCATTTTATTTATTTTTCTTGCCTGATCGCTCTGGCTAGGACTTCCAATGCTATGTTAAATAAGAGTGGTGACAATGGGCATCTTTGTCTGGTTCCTCCTGTTCTTAGGATAGCTTTCAGTTTTTCTCTGTTGAGTATATTAGCTGTGGGTTTGTCATTATATGGCCTTCATTATGGTGAGGTACTTTGCTTCTATACCCATTTTTTGAAAGGTTTCATCATAAATGGATGCTCTATGTTGTCAAATGGCTTTCTCTGCATCTTTTGAGATGATCATGTGTTTGTTTGTTTTTTTCCCTTGAGGAAGATTCACCAGAGTTAACATTTGTGCCAGTTTTCCTCTATTTTGCATGTGGGTTGCTGCAACAGCATGGCCGCCAACAAGTGGTGTAGGTCCGTGCCTGGGAACTGAACCCAGGCCTCCAAAGTGGAGTACGCCGAACTTAACCATTAGGCCATGGGGCCATCCCTGATCTTGTGATCTTTTATTCTTCATTTTGTTAATGTGATGTATCACATTGATTGATTTGCAGATATTGAACCATCCCTGCATCCCTGGAACAAATCCCACTTGATCATGATGTATGATCTTTTTAATGTATTGTTGTATTCAATTTGCTAGTATTTTGTTGAGAATTTTTGCTTCGATGTTCATCTGTGATGCTGGCCTGTAATTTTCTTTTTTTGTGTTGTCCTTGTCTGGTTTGGCATCAGGGTAATGTTGGCTTCGTAGAATGAGTAAGGAAGCTTCCCCTCCTCTTCAGTTTTTTGGAAGAGATTGAGAAGGATAGGTATTAAGTCTTCTTTGAATGTTTGGTAGAATTCACCAGGGGAGCCATCTGGTCCTGGACTTTTATTTTTTGGGATATTTTTGATTACTGTTTCGATCTCCTTACTGTTGATTGATCTATTCAAATTCTCTACTTCTTCTTGATTCAGTTTTGGAAGGTTGTATGATTCTAAGAATGTATCCATTTCATCTAGATTATCCAATTTGTTGGCATATAGCTTTTCGTAGTATTCTCTTATAATCTTTTGTATTTCTGAGGTGTCTGTTGTAATTTCTCCTTTTTCATTTCTGATTCTATTTATTTGAACCTTGTCTCTTTTTCTTGGTGAGTCTAGCTAAAGGCTTGTCAATTTTTTTTTATCTTTTCAAGGAACCAGCTCTTGGTTTCATTGATTTTTTTTTTCTATTTTTTTAAGTCTCTATTTCATTTATTTCTGCTCTGATTTTTATTCTTTCCTTCCTTCTACTGATTTTGGGCTTGCCTTGTTCCTTTTTCCAGTTCTGTTAGATGCACTGTTAGATTGCTTGTTTAACAATTTTCTTGTTTGTTGAGGTAGGCCTGTATTGCTATAAACTTCCCTCTTAGAACCACTTTTGCTATATCCCACAAATTTTGGCATGTTGTATTTTCATTTTCATTTGTCTCCAGGTATTTTTTTATTTCTCCTTTGCTTTCTTCATTGACCCAGTCGTTGTTCAGTAGCATTTTGTTTAATCTCCATGTATTTGTGGCTTTTCCGATTTTCTTCTGTAGTTGATTTTTAGTTTCATACCTTTGTGGTCAGAAAAGATGCTTGGTATTATTTCAGTCTTCTTAAATTTATTGAGATTTGTTTTGTGGCCTAATGTGTGATCTGTCGTGGAGAATATTCCATGTGCATTTGAAAAGAATGTGTATTCTGTGGTTTTTGGATGGAATGTTCTATATGTATCTACTAAGTCCATCTCGTCTAATGTGTCTTTTAAGGCCAGTGTTTCCTTATTGATCTTCTGTTTGGAGGGATGATCTATCCATTGGTGTAAGTGGAGTGTTAAAGTCCCTTACTATTATCGTGTTACTGTTTATTTCTCCTTTTATGTCTATTAATAATTGCTTTATATATTTAGGTAGTCCTGTGTTGGGTGCATAGATATTCACAAGTGTTGTATTTTTTTGTTGGATTGTTCCCTTTATCATTATGCAGAGCCCTTCTTTCTCTCTTGTTACAGTTTTTATTTTAAAGTCTGTTTTGTCTGATAAAAATATTTCTACCCCAGCTTTCTTTCCTTTGCCATTTGCATGGAGTATCTTTTTCTATCCCTTCGCTTTTGGTTTGTGAGTGTCTTTAGCTCTGAAGTGTGTCTCTTGTATGCAGCATATATTTGGGTCTTGTTTTTTTAATCTAATCAGCCACCCTGTGCCTTTTGATTGGAACATTTAGTCCATTGACATTTAAAGTAGCTATTGATGAGAATGTACTTATTTCCATCTTGTTATTTTTTCTGGGTGTTTTAGTAGTTCTTCTCTGTTCCTTTCTTCTTCTCTTGCTCTCTTCCCTTGTGGTTTGATGGCTTTCTTTAGTATTATGTTTGGGTTCCTTTCTCTTAATTTTTTGTGTATTTATTATAGGTTTCCAGTTTGTGATTACCATGAGGTTCATATATAATAACCTACATATATAGCGATCTATATTAAGTTGATGGTCTCTTAAGTTTGATCTTTTGCTCAAAGCTCTACTCTTTTACTCCCCTCCTCCCACATTTTATGTTTTTGATAGCATATCTCACCTCTTTTTTGTGCATGTGTATCCGTTACCCTCTTATCATGGAAATAGATAATTTTAGTACTTTTGTCTTTTGACCTTCATAGGTAGTTGATCTGGTACCTTTGTTGTATATTTGCCTTTACCAGTGATTTTATTTATCTTTGTTTTTTTGATAGTTTTCTTATTCCTATTTGTGGTCTTTTCTTTTCCACTTAGCTAAGTCCCTTTAGCATTTTTTGTAAGGTTGGTGATACTCCTTTGGTTTTTGCTTGTCTGGGAAACTCTGTATCTGTCCTTCCATTCTGAATGATAACCTTGCCAGGTAGAGAATACTTGGCTATAGATTTTTTCCTTTCAGCAACTTAAATATATGGTGATACCCTCTTCTAGCCTGTAAGGTTTCTGCTGAGAAGTCATCTGATAGCCTTATGGGGTTTCCTTTGTATGTCACTTGTTGCCTTTCTCTTGTAACTTTTAGGATTCTCTCTTTATCTTTAGTTCTTGACAGTTTAATTACAATGTATGTTGGTGTGGGCCTCTCTGGGTTTCTCTTGTTTGCTGCTCTCTGTGCTTCCTGTACCTGGGTGTCTGTTTCCTTCCTTGGGTTAGGAAAGTTTTCAGCTATTATTTCTTCAAATAGATCCTCTGCCCCTTTGTCTCTCTGTTCTTCTTCTGGGACACTATAGGTGTCCCATACAGATGTTAGTGCACTTGATTTTGTCCCAGAGGTCCCTTAGACTGTTGTCCTTCTTTTTAATTCTTTTTCCTTTTGTCTGTTCTGGTTGGATGATTCCTCTAGTCTTTTGTCCAGCTCACTGATCTGTTCTTCTGCATCATCTCCTCTGCTATTGATTCCCTCTAGTGAACTTTTCATGTCCAGTATTGTATTCTTCATTTCTGATTGGTTCTTTTTTATATTTTCCAGTTCTTTGTTGAAGTTCTCACTGAATTCATCCATTTTTCTCCCAAGGTCAATGAGCATCCTTATGAATATTAGTTTGTACTCTTTATCAGGTAGAGTGTTTATCTCTGTTTGGTTTCGTTCTTTTCCTGAGGATTTTTCCTTGCACCAGCACTTGAGTATTGGGAGTCTTTTAATTTTCGCTGTTCTACTGGATGAATATTGTTGTTTAAATTTGCATTTCCTTGATGACTAAAATTTGAGCATATTTCATATGCTTATTGGCCATTTGGATATCTTGTGTCCTCATATTTTGCTCTTAAAAAATTGAGTTGCTGAGCAACTAAACTCTATCTCCATGCGGAGGCACAAATCAACAACATCAAGCAATATGAAAAAATACATTAAATCTCCAGAACAGAAAGAAAGCAACAAATACACAGAAAACAATCCCAAAGAAAATGAGATGTATAACCTAAATGACGATGACTTCAAAACAGCCATCATTAAGATTCTCAATGAGTTAAGAGAGAATTCTGACCGACAACTCAACGAGTTCAGGAGCTATGTCACAAAAGAGTTTGATACGATAAAGAAGAACCAAACAGAAATATTGGAAATGAAGAACACAATAGAGGAGATTAAGAAAAATCTAGATGCTCTGAACAGTAGGGCCGATAATATGGAGGAAAGAATTAGCAATTTGGAAGATGGCAATATAGAATTGTTGCAGGCAGAGGAGGAGAGAGAAGCAAGACTTAAAAGAAATGAAGAAACTCTCCGAGAATTATCAGACACAATTAGGAGATGCAACGTAAGGATTATAGGTATACCAGAGGGAGAAGAGAAGGAGAAAGGGGCAGAAAACCTATTCAAAGAAATAATGGCTGAGAACTTCCCAAATCTGGTGAGGGAGATGGATCTTCAGGTGACAGAAGCCAATAGATCTCCAAACTTTATCAATGCAAGAAGACCAACTCCACGGCATATAGTAGTGAAGCTAGCAAAAGTCAACGACAAGGAGAAAATATTAAGGACAGCCAGGCAAAAGAAACTAACCTACAAAGGAACCCCCATCAGGCTATCAGCAGATTTCTCAGCACAAACTTTACAGGCTAGAAGAGAGTGGAATGATATATTCAAAAATCTGAAGGACAAAAATCTACAGCCGAGAATTCTCTACCCAGCGAAAATATCCTTCAAATACGATGGAGAAATAAAAACTTTCCCAGACAAACAAAAATTAAGGGAGTTCATTGCCACAAAACCTCCTCTTCAGGAAATCCTCAGGAAAACCCTCATTCCTGAAAAATCCAAAAAAGGAAAGGGGCTACAAAACCAAGAGCAGAGGAGATAAGTAGAAGGACAACAACAGAGAGTAGTAGCTCTACATCAGAACAGATTAAACCATGGGACGAGAAACAAAGGAAACTGAAGAAAACCGGAAAACAAGACACAAAATGGGAGTGGTAGGCCCCACGTCTCAATAATCACTCTAAATGTAAATGGATTGAACTCCCCAATCAAAAGACACAGAGTGGCAGGATGGATCAAAGAACAAGATCCAACAATATGCTGCCTCCAGGAAACACACCTCAGCCCCAAAGACAAACACAGACTCAGAGTGAAGGGATGGAGAACAATACTCCAAGCTAATAATGAACAAAAGAAAGCAGGTGTCGCTATACTAATATCAGACAAGGTAGATTTCAAAGCAAAACAGATAAAGAAAGACAAAGAGGGACAGTATATAATGATAAAAGGGACTCTCCACCAAGAAGACATAACACTTATAAATATATACGCACCCAACACAGGAGCACCAAAATTTGTAAAGCAACTCTTAATAGAACTAAAAGAAGACATCAACAACAATACAATAATAGTAGGGGACCTCAACACACCATTAACACCAATGGACAGAACATCCAGACAGAAAATCAACAAGGAAATAATAGAATTAAATGAAAAATTAGACCAGATGGACTTAATAGATATATATAGAACACTTTATCCAAAAACAGCAGGTTACACATTCTTCTCAAGTGCACATGGAACATTCTCAAGGATTGACCATATTTTGGGAACCAAAGCAAACATCAATAAATACAAGAGAGTTGAAATAATATCAAGCATCTTTTCTGATCATAACGCTATTAAACTAGAAATCAACTACAAGAAAAAAGCAGAGAAAGGTGCAAAAATGTGGAGACTAAACAACACGCTTCTCAACAAACAATGGATCATTGAAGAAATTAAAGAAGAAATCAAATATTATCTGGAGACAAATGAAAATGAGAACATGACATACCAAATCATTTGGGATGCAGCAAAAGCAGTCCTAAGAGGGAAATTCATCGCAATACAGGCTCACCTCACTAAACAAGAAAAAGCTCACGTAAGCAACCTCAAACGACACCTAACAGAACTAGAAAAAGAAGAACAAACAAAGCCCAGAGTCAGTAGAAGGAGGGAAATAATAAAAATAAGAGCAGAAATAAACGATATTGAAACAAAAAAGACAATAGAAAGGATCAATGAAACAAAGAGTTGGTTCTTCGAAAGAATTAACAAAATTGACAAACCCCTAGCCAGACTCACCAAGAAAAGAAGAGAGAAAGCGCAAATTAATAAAATCAGGAATGAGAGAGGAGAAATCACAACAGATACCAATGAAATACAAGAGATCATAAGAGAATACTATGAAAAACTATATGCCAACAAATTGAACAACTTGGAAGAAATGGACAAATTCCTAGACTCCTACAATCTCCCCAAACTGAATCAGGAAGAAATGGAGAATCTGAATAGACCAATCACAAGTAAGGAAATAGAAACGGTAATCAAAAACCTCCCCAAAAACAAGAGTCCAGGACCAGACGGCTTCTCTGGAGAATTCTACCAAACATTCAAAGAAGACTTAATACCTATTCTCCTCAAACTGTTCCAGAAAATTGAGAAAGATGGAGAACTCCCTAACACATTCTATGAAGCCAACATCACTCTGATCCCCAAACCTGACAAGGACAACACAAAGAAGGAGAACTACAGGCCGATATCACTGATGAACATAGATGCAAAAATCCTCAACAAAATTTTGGCAAACCGATTACAGCAATACATCAAAAAGATTATACACCATGATCAAGTGGGATTTATACCAGGGACACAGGGATGGTTCAACACCCGCAAGTCAATCAACGTGATACACTACATCAACAAAATGAAAAACAAAAACCACATGATCATCTCAATAGATGCAGAGAAAGCATTCGACAAGATCCAACACCCATTTATGATAAAAACCCTCAGTAAAATGGGTATAGAAGGAAAGTACCTCAACATAATAAAGGCCATATATGATAGACCCACAGCCAACATCATACTCAATGGACAAAAGCTGAAAGCCATCCCTCTGAGGACAGGAACAAGACAAGGGTGCCCACTTTCACCACTCCTATTCAACATAGTACTGGAGGTGCTGGCCAGAGCAATTCGGCAGGAAAAAAAAATAAAAGGAATCCAAATAGGTAACGAAGAAGTAAAACTCGCATTGTTTGCAGACGACATGATCTTATACATAGAAAACCCCAAAGAATCCACAGAAAAACTATTAGAAATAATCAACAACTACAGCAAAGTAGCAGGGTATAAAATTAACGTGCATAAATCAGTAGCATTTCTATACACTAACAATAAACTAACAGAAAAAGAACTCAAGAACTCTATCCCATTCACAATCGCAACGAAAAGAATAAAATACCTTGGGATAAACTTAACCAAGGAAGTGAAGGATCTATACAATGAAAACTACAAGACTTTCTTGAAAGAAATTGACGATGACATAAAGAGATGGAAAGACATTCCTTGCACATGGATTGGAAGAATAAACATAGTTAAAATGTCCATACTACCCAAAGCAATATACAGATTCAATGCTATCCCAATCAGAATCCCAAGAACATTCTTCACAGAAATTCAACAAACAATCCTAAAATTCATATGGGGGAACAAAAGACCACGAATTGCTAAAGCAATCTTGAGCAAGAAAAACAAAGCCGGCGGAATCACAATCCCTGATTTCAAAACATACTACAAAGCTACAGTGATCAAAACAGCATGGTACTGGTACAAAAACAGGTCCACAGATCAATGGAACAGAATTGAAAGCCCAGAGATAAAACCACACATCTATGGACAGCTAATCTTCGACAAAGGAGCAGAGGGCCTACAATGGAGAAAAGAAAGTCTCTTCAACAAATGGTGCTGGGAAAACTGGACAGCCACATGCAAAAGATTGAAAATCGACCATTCTTTTTCACCACACACCAAAATAAACTCAAAATGGATCAAAGACCTAAAGATTAGGCCTGAGACAATAAGTCTTTTGGAAGAGAATATAGGCAGTACACTCTTTGACATCAGTTTCAAAAGAATCTTTTCGGACACTGTAACTCCTCAGTTGAGGGAAACAATAGAAAGAATAAACAAATGGGACTTCATCAGACTAAAGAGCTTCTTCAAGGCAAGGGAAAACAGAATTGAAACAAAAAAACAGCTCACTAATTGGGAAAAAATATTTACAAGCCACTTATCCGACAAAGGGTTAATCTCCATAATATACAAAGAACTCACACTGCTTAACAACAAAAAAACAAACAACCCGATCAAAAAATGGGCAGAGGACATGAACAGACATTTCTCAAAAGAAGATATGAATATGGCCAATAGACACATGAAAAGATGTTCATCATCGCTAATCATCAGGGAAATGCAAATCAAAACTACACTAAGATATCACCTTACCCCCGTTAGATTGGCAAAAACATCCAAAACCAAGAACGACAAATGTTGGAGAGGTTGTGGAGAAAGAGGAACCCTCATACACTGTTGGTGGGAATGCAAACTGGTACAGCCACTATGGAAAACAGTATGGAGATTTCTCAAAAAGTTAAAAATAGAAATACCCTATGACCCAGCCATCCCATTACTGGGTATCTATCCTAAGAACCTGATATCAGATATCTCAAGAGTCCGTTGCACCCCTATGTTCATCGCAGCATTATTTACAATAGCCAAGACGTGGAACCAGCCTACATGCCCAGAAACTGATGATTGGATAAAGAAGATGTGGTATATATACACAATGGAATACTACTCAGCCATAAAAAAAGACGAAATTGGCCCATTCACAACAATGTGGATGGACCTCGAGGGCATTATGTTAAGTGAAATAAGTCAGTCAGAGAAAGACGAACTCTATATGACTCCACTCATAGGTGGAAATTAGTATATTGATATGGAGATCTGATCGGTGGTTACCAGGGAAAAGGGGGGGTGGGGGGAGGGCACGGAGGGGGAAGTGGTGTACCCACAACATGACTAACAAAAATGTACAACTGAAATTTCACAAGCTTGTAATCCATCATAACATTAATAAAAAAAAAAAAAAGTAAAAAAAAAAAAAAAATTGAGTTGCTTCTCTCATTATTAACTTGTACAGATTCTTAATTTATCTTGGATTGAAGTCTTTTATCAGATATACATATTGAGGCTATTTTCTCTTGATCAGTAAAATATTTTTTTAAATTTTGTTTTCTAATTGTTACTAGTATATAGAAGTTCAGTTGGTTTTTACATATTGGTCTTGGATAGCTTCTCGCTTGTCACTCTTTTATTTTCTTTATCTCTAAAAAGATCAATTTTCTAGAAACTTCTTTGTTTATATTTGCTTGCTGTAATTTTTAGAAGCTTCCATATTTATTGCTCAAGTCATTTTATTACAGATAGCTACTAATGTCTCATGCAAAGTTTGAAAATAGCTCAACCTGATTGTTAAATTTGGCCATGTTTTCATCCTTGTAGTTACAATAATTAAGGATTAAATCTTTGTTTTATCACCTTTGCTTACTTTTTGCCTGTAAATTTGAAACCAATGTGTATTATATTTTTCTGGGGCTCAGTTCCTTCTTTCTGGTTCTGGTTCTGGTTCTGGTTCTGTTTCAGGGCCTTCACAGTTCAAGGCTGTGCTCGAGAACCTCTCCCTCCTGATTTAGGAGAATTCAGTTGGAATTAGAGGAGTTGGCATAGTCATACAGAATCCATTTCAAAAGTCAAACTACAAGAAAAATTATGTAACCGAAAGAAAAGCGTGGCATTTGTTAAGATGCTTTCCTGAATGTAAAATTGACCAGCTCATTTAAAAGCCACCTCTTTCTACTTTTACTATTAGGGCCCTTTTAGTTGTAAATGACAGAAATCCAACTCAAACTAATATAAGCAGAAAAAAAGAGGAATTCATTGGTCCATATAATAAGGATGTTCAGAGCACAGCTGGCCTTGGGCATGCTGGATCCAGAAACATTATTGCTTTATCTCTTGGGGGAAGATGACTGCCTGCAGGCCCGGACCTACAGCTGCTTCTTGACCGCCATAGCGAGAGAACTCCTCATAGCTCTGGCAGGACAGTGTCAGGGAGGCCTGTGGTGGGTCCAGCCCAGGTCAGGAGCCCATCCCAAAAGCCATCAGTGTGGCTGACTAGGAAATGAGATACTCCGGCCAGGCTGAGTCTTAGGGGCAGCATAGTTTTTATGTAGATGATGACTTCAAGCCATAGAATGAAAACCTGTAAATGAGATGCTGGTACTCAAGTTAATGGACTTGTTAGTGGCAGGGTTGGGATTTTGAGTCGTCTTTTTACACTAAAGGAGAATCACTAGATTTTGTTAAATGTGAAAGGAATACTTATTACATTTTAGCCTTTCAGACATTCCTGCAAAAATAGCAATCACTTTGAAGTGAGTTAACATTAAATAAATCAGGAGGAGATGTCTAAAAAGGACAAAGAAAGAAGAAAGTTGTCTGGTTCTGTCCCAGCATCTGCAGACCTGTCTTCCTAGTTGTGAACTGTTAGCCTCTTAAGCCAGGTGACTCTGTCACACTGGCCGGTGCTCTTTCCTTGGAGCAGTTGCCTCCCTGGTGCCACGTGATGCTTACTCTGGGGTTGGAGAGTAAGAGCATGAAGAGTGCATTTGGTGTCCAGCAATTGATTGACATCTCTCTAGGGTTTAGTTGAGGAGCCAGATGCAGAAATCTGTCACCTGACCCCGTAAATCCTCAGTAACTAGTGGAGGGTGGAGGTGAGGACAATGAGCAAACGTTCCTTCTCTGGGTCTCTGCCTGTGCTCATTCACTCCCACTCCACTGGCCTATCTGTTCGGCCCCCTGAAGCTCCTGACCCCTCCTGATCTCCAGGGGGAGGCTGTGTGCCGTCGTGGCTCCAGGAGGACTTAAACGGCTGGCAGTTACGCCAACAAATAAGATTGGACTCTTTTTGCCAGTTGCTTCTTAAAATTCAGAGATGTTCATGTCAGCTGTGTCACCCTTGTATTTTATCCCCTCAAAGAAGCCAAATTCTCTTGTCTAATGTATGTCATTTCACAGACCAAGAAAGCATAACTTACTTTGCTAGTCTGGTTTTTTTCAGTATTAACTGCTCACCAGAGACCTGAGGCTAAGTTAACTATTAATAAATGTTGAGACCCTGAGATTATTTTCCCAGATACTTACTCAAATTAAGACTCAAATTGTAGTCTTTTCACTCTGCCTACTATGGCATTGTTCCACTGTCAGGAAGGAAACCTCGCACAAACATAAATTATAAATTTTTTTCTTTCTTCCTCTGTCTTCCTCTGTTAAAGCCACACCATAGAAACTCTTCAGTTTTGTGAACTCGTTGGCTTGGTGTTTTTCACACACACTGACCAACGGCACTTCGATTCTCTTCTTCACACTCAGGATTATACAGTTCATCCACTTGTCTGGTTGTTTCTGTCACCTTGACATTAATGAGAGAAAAACTTGCCAAGTCAGTCCCCCTTACCCCTGGTGTGTGTTAATGGGTTACCTGAGATCCCGTCCTTCTGTCCAGGCACAGACATTTATCATGTACCTGCTGTACATACAGCAGCACTGTGCTGGACTCCCAAGATGGAGAATCCTGTGAGACGTGCTTCCTAGTCTGTGAGCAGCTAAAGTCGTGTGGTAAGCCCTACCATGGATGCGTACCTAGAGAACACAACAGCCTGGTCACTCAGCGCCGCTCGTGTGAAGAGATGCTGCAGGACTAAGGCCTGTGACTGAATGGAGTAAAAACGTGTCTGAACCTATAATTCCAGACATCGTAGGGGTTTTTTTATCCTCTTAGGAACAGCCCTTGGAAGGCTACATGTATGCCCTAGTGATGCTACTTGATTCTAGTGGATTCTTTTTAGTATCTTTGGTGGTCATAATTCTTTAAATATTTGATTTCTGGAAACTACCCCAGTGTATAAGAAGCTACAGCTTCTCTTTTGGAAATGGGCTTAGTATGAATTTTCAGTAAATAATAAATAAAGCAGATGACCAAGATCTTTTAAAAAATAAGGCATAACATCAAGGTAAAGAGACTGCTTTCCCTGTTTGGCTTGTTAACTGGCCATTAGGAAATAATTACTTACGAAGCTCATAACGTTTGCGTTTGGGAGAGAAACTGGGTAACTGGAGGGCCTTTATCCTATTTGAAATTTGAATTGTGAATTATTACTTATTCAAAAAATTTAAATATTTTAAAAATAATAATTTTAAAAGGTCTGGAAGACCAAAATAGTAACAGTAGTTATCTCTGGAAATTAAGGATTAATTTTTATTTTTTTCTGCTGATCTGTATTTTCTAATATTTCTATAATGAATATTGTTTTATAACTTAAAAAATTATTTTACTGCTAACAAAGGAATTGCTTTAACCTGGTTATAAACAGAGCATGCTGAAATGTCTTTACCATGTACTATTCAGCAGTGCTGTTCAGACACAGAGACCCTTTCATCCTGTTTCAGAGTTAATTCAGCATTTCACTAATATCTATTTTGTGTTCACTTTTAAAACTGTGTGAGAGGTACTTGAAAAATCACTGAAATAAGTTTATAGAGGTTTTTCTTTAAAATCTATCTTCCAAACCAAAGGTAAACATTAAGTACAGTCCAGGAAATGCTTTTCCCTCCTGAATGGCGGATTTGCCCTTCCTTTCTGTTCAGTGTTCTGTTTGTTAGAGGTAATATTGGTTCTGCCTTTATCTGTCGCAGAATTATCGTCAGAATAAAATAGAATGTCGTAAACTCACTTTTTAAAAGTCAAAAATGTTATGTGTGTAAAAGAACACATTATTGCTAATTTCCATGAGTTCAGCTTGCAATTTCTGTAAAGGTTTTTAAATGGTCCACTTCTCCTTATCTCCCATCGTCTGATTTTGATTGTGCTAGGAGTTGGAGAACGCTGTGCTCAGGCTTGCTGGCTGTTCTTTTGGCTGTACAAGGCAGTCTCGTTTATTTGACTTTCCCCAGTCCAATAGGCAAAGAAGAAACTTCAGTGCCAAGGCCCCTTGTTGTCATTCACAATTACTTTCATGGCTCTGCTCTTTGGTTTTTTATTTTAATTTTTGCTTGTTTTGTTTTTGGGACCAGACAGGGGGATCTAAAGTGTATCTAGAAAAATAAGCAAACCTGAACAGCCAGGAAAACTACAAAAGGGAGATCAAGCTGGGGGTGGAGCCTAAAAAACACTAATCTATTTTTCAAAAGCCTCAATAATTAAAACATGGTGATTAGTGGTACATGAATTGACTCACAGACAAATCGAACAGAATTGAAAGTTCAGGAGTGGACCTTAATATGATACATAATCTCTATAAAATATACATAGGATGGCATTTTCCCCATAACTCTGACAGAAAGATGGACTGCTCGGGGATTAATATTGGGACAACTGGGAATCATCTCAAAAATTAAAGTTGGACTCATATTTCATACTGTATACCAGGATAAATTCCAAATGAATCAAGGATTTAAATGTAAAAACTGAAACCTTAAAAGTCCCAGAAGAAAATAGGGAAATTTTTCTATAGTGTCAAGTAAGGAGTGCTTTTTCTACTCTCACACAAAACCCAGCAACCATAAATGAAAAGCCTAAAGAATCTGATACATGAGAATAGAAATTCCTCCATTAAAAACAATTTGTTGAAGGAGAAATGACCAGGTAGGGAAAACATTTGCACTTCATATCGCAAAGGGCTAATCTCCTGCACCCGAAAAGAATGGCTAGAAATAGGTGAGAAAAAGACCGACATCCTAAAACATGGACAAAGAACACGAGCAGATCCTTCACAGAAAAGGAAATGGGCTCGTTCAACGTGGAGAAAGACTCTCACTTTACTGATAACGAAAGAAGAGCAGCGAAGATACTACTTTTTACCTGTCAGTTAGCAAAAACCTCAAAACTTGATGGCACCCCACTGGCCAGGAAAAACAGTTGCTCTTGCACACGTGCTGGGGTGGCTGTCCGTCAGGAGGGCCCATGAGGGGCCACAGCCTCACCACAGCACAAGTTGACCCAGCAGCTGCTTTCCGTAAATTTCTCCTCAGAAATGCACGTTACTTATTCTTCAGAGCACTGTGTATAGTCATAGCTAAAGACGGAAACCCTCAGTGACTGTGTGATGAATTGTGATGTAAGCACTCTAGAAAGACTGAAAAACTCCTCCTAAATGTGTTATTAAATAAAAAGAGCAGGAATCGTGTCCATGTGTGCCACCATTTACATAAAAAACAAGGGAAAATAGTGAATATTAGTATGTGCCTGTGTGTGCGGAAGGAAAATGTAAAAGGAGACATCGCTCTGGGGGGCGGGTAGGAGACGGCCTTTTTTCAGTTTATGACTGTATTTTTGAACCTTGTGAACATTTTACCTATCCAAAAGAATAATTTAATAAAATCAGAGTTTTAAAAAAGATTTTAAAGAGCTAGAAAGACGAACTCGTGCTGCAAGTATTTCTTCAGGATTTCACAGGAGTAGAATTGGCTCCAGCGCCTGAAATGCCGGGGTAGCGGCAGTGAGATGCGCTGCGCGCGTCAGATGCCTCGCCCGAACGCTGGGCCGCGCCAGGTGGGGCAGGCACGGGAGGCGGCCTACCTGCCCTGCGTTGTTGCTGCGGACGGAGACTGACAGGGCCGCGCTGGAGGTTCCTCTGGCAGTTTCTCTGCTCCCTTGGGGTGTTAGGCTGCGAGGGCGGCCATAACAAAGCCCCGCAGCCCGGGCCTTACACAGCAGAATCTTGTTTCCTCGCAGTTCTGGAAATTAGCAGTCCGACATCAAGGTGTTGGCAGGGTTTCTTCCGAGGCCTCTGCCTCTGCAGGTGACTCTCTTCTCCCCGTGTCCTCACACGGCCTTCTCTGTGTGTGTGTGTGTGCCCTGATCCCTCTTCTGATAAGGACCCCAGTCTTACTGGATTAGAGCCCCCCCAATGACCTCATTTTAACGTAATTGCCTCTTGAAAGACGGCGTCTCCAAATACAGTCACCCTTCTGAGGTGCTGGGGATTAAGACTTCACCGTACGAATTTTGGGGGACGTATTCAGCCGCTAACAAACAGTGACGGGCTCTCTGTTCTGTCCTCGCCCCCCCCCCCCTCAGGATCAGGCGATGTATGAAGCTGTGCAGCGCTCCCTCAGCCGCTGAGTCGTGCAGCAGCGGCCGCGGAGGAGCCCGGCGTGGAGCCGTCGCAGAGGCCCCGGCGCTCCGGGCGGCCCGCCCTCGGCTGGACGTGGCCGTGGGCTCCTGCACCCACTCTCAAGCGAACGAGGCCGGGTTGGAGCCGAAGAATCTTCTCCTCTGGCCAAGCTTCTGTGGAAACACCCCGCCTCCTCTTTAAGAAAAAGAAAAATTTTTTAACTGCAAAATAAAATAAATGATACTTTTTAAAAATAAAATGGTGGTTTTGAAACAGTCTCAACTGTACTGTGGAAAAGTTGCAATTACAATAAAAAAGAACGTTTTTTCCCCTTACCCATCTGAGAGTAAGTTGCCAGCCTGAATTCCCCATCACCCCCAAACACTTGAGTGTGTATTTCCTGCACACCAGCATAGTCCCTACATCACCAACCCTCAAAATCAGGAAATGAACATGGACACATTGCTACCATCTGATCCTCGGGTTCCGTTCGAGTTTCTCCACTTGTCCTGATAATGTCCGTTATAGCAAAGGCATCCAGCTTAGAACCGGCTGTTGCCGTTCATTGTGTCTCTTTAGCCTCCGTAAAGTCGGGAACAGCTCCTCTGTCCTGACTTTGAACACTTGAAGGTTACAGCCAGTCACTTGGCAGAATGCCCTCAGTGTGGACTCCTCTGACGCTTCCTCGGGTTAAACTCAGGTTCTGCGTCTTTGGCAGGAATATCGTGACGTGATGTCCTGTCCTTCTCGCTGCCTTCTGTCAAGTGCTGTCAACTTTAGTTGATCCCGTTACTGATGATGATCGCTGTGATCCCTTGATGAAGGGAGTTCTGCCAAGCTTCTTAGACTATAAAGTTACTGTCTTTTTTGTAATTCATATGTGTTTTGTGGGGAGGTATTTGGAAACTATGTAAATATTCCATTCCTCATCAAACTCAGGAGTTACTATGTTTCCAGTGTGTTATCTGTTACTATTGTTATAGTATGTTCAAATTGTCCCAGATTTGGCCAGTTGGGAACCCCTCACGCTGGCCTTGGTGTACCTCTGAGAAGTCCCCAACTGATACTTTCTGAAGGGTTTAATTTGTGTCATGTTTAATCTCATTCCTCATCTACAGTGATGCTCGCAGTATATTCTGAGTCTGTATAGGTAGGTTTGGTTACCTACTTTTTTTCTCCCAAAATTTCGAATCCATCTCACTCTACAAAAATTTTTATGCTACTTTTAAGAATGTAATTGATAAAATGGAGAAAGTATTAATAGATAAAAGCCGATCAGGTAAATAAGACACAGTCCCCTTTTTTTCGAGGAGTTCGTAAGGATACAGACATCTAAACAGTCTCCCGGAGCCCAAAAAAGGGGTGTGACAAGGAGGGTGTAGGACCCCAGAGCAGGAGGACACACACACACAAGCAAATCAGGTTCGTGTCCTAGAGATAGATGGTTAAGAACGAAGGGAAAATTAAATCAGAAGTGTGAGCCAGAAGGTCTTAAACAGTCACTAAATTTGAGTAATAGATTTGACTGCTTAACATCAGCCAAATTGAAAGAGAATCACCATCTGGTATGTTGTGTACGTAGGTTATGAGAAAAAGTAAAGATTTTCTTGACAATCTTGACAAGGTTAAGTACATAACTCTCTGGTAGTTCAGCTTGGCCTAAACATGAAATGTAGAATGTGGAAGAGATCAGTCAGGCTGCCTGTCCATCAGCTTTGCAAATGAGCTGTGATACAGGTTCGACGGCAGGCAGGCAGGCATTGGGCAGAAAACTAACCAACTGACATCACAGTGGATTTTGCCAGCACTTCTCCAAGAGGAAGGAAAGAGAACATGTTCAGAGCACAGTATGTGCTAAACACCTTCATAGATGCTCTTTAATCCTCCCAACTCTTACTAGGGAGCAGATGGTGTCCCCATTTTATCAAAAAGACTTGGTTCAGGGGCCAGCCTGGTGGCACAATGACCAAGTTCATGTGCTCTGTTCTGGCAGCCTGTGGTTCCCCAATTTGGATCCTGGGTACGGACCTACACACCACTGATGAAGCCATGCTATGGTGGCGTCCCACATAAAATAGGGGGAGATGGGGCACAGATGTTAGCTCAGGGCCAATCTCCCTCAGCAAAAAGAGGAGGATTGGTGGTAGATGTTAGCTCAGGGCTAATCTTCCTCAGAAAAATAAATAAGGTTCAGAGCTTGTTCAAAGTCATGCACTAATACAGAACCATCTGAATTCTAGTCTACAGCTGTCCATCTTTTCTTTCTCTTGTGAAAAAGATCCAGTCCTGTGTTCAGAAACATCTGGAATTATGTCTTCTAACACTTTGAAAAGTTCAACAATTGCGTTAAACACTTTGTGCTAAGCACTGATAACATAATGGTGAACAAACTCAGAGCTTACTGCCTAATTTGATATATGTGACAGAAACAGCTAATCGTCCCACCATATCCATTCTTTCCTTCTTCCTTTTAGTAAGAAGGGCTCTTGCTGCCGGGAGAGTGACTAAGTTCTGACTGCTGTAATATGAACAGAAGTGATGAGAGCAGCTTCTGATCACATCCTTAAAAGGAAGCCACTTGGACTGCATAACCACCATCATGTCAGGACAGCCTACATTGAACTCGGGCATCTTAGCCCACAGGCAAAGCCTGGGAATGTCCTCAAAAACCACAACTGGTTCAAAAATAGGAAATGCTCCTCGCCCTCTTAACTCTGCTTTTCCCTTCCCCAGGCTAGAATCTGATGAGGTGATGATGGACCAGCTCCAACCATGGAGACAGCATTCTAGGGGGTGACAGCAATAAGACCTAAGAACCCGAGGGCCCTGGGCATCTCAGACTCAATCAGCCTGGACTTCTGTGTGACCTTTATTGTGCTTAAGCCACTTATATTTCGGTCTCTGGTAAAGCAGCCAAACTAATTTCCTAATTAGCACAGTGGTCAGACGAGTAGAGAGGCAGTTACAAAACAGCGTGAGAAGGGCTCCGAAGGGATGAGGATAGATGCCATAGGAGGAGCACAGGGGAGGGGCAGCTAGTCCATGATGGGGTCCAGGAAAGTTCTCCAGAGAAAATGATGCCTCCGCTGAGTCCAAGAGGTAAGGAGGAAATGCAGGTAGGGAATAAATGATCTGAGCAGAGAACAGAGCCCTGGAGATGGGAGCGGGGCTGGTGGCTCTGGGAACTGACCACAGGTGGCCTCTCACTTTTAGACAAGTTATTGCTGAAAACATGTCAAAGTAGTGTTTCCAGGAGGATCTTATTTCCGAAAGCTCACGTAGTTGGAAAGCACCGTGTTAACCCTGTACGTTCTAGACACAATCTTAGCCATTTACAAGCATCTCTCCATTCTCACTACCTGAATCCAGGGACTGAATAGATTTGGAATCATTTTTGGGGATGAATCCCTCTCTTTGAAATTGTGCTGCTTGCCTTCCAAAGGTGAGAAGCCGAATAGACTTGGGATAAAATGGTGTCGTTCATCATTCAAACTCCATCCGTAACCCCATTGCTTTAGATCTGCGAGATTTGTGCCTATCGCTGGAATCAGCATTTGCTTTTTTATTTTCAACTTATTTTTACAAAATAAGGACCAACATAAATGTTCAGTTAAATACACAGGTGTCGCAGTTGTCTGACTTCTGCTTTGGGTCCCCTGCGAAGTTTCCTGAGGACAGGAGTCCTGTCAGTCTTGCCTCTGTAAGCACCCAGACCAGTGTCTGGCATGCAGGAAGTGTTAAATAAATGCATTCTCTCTTCTTAAACAACAAGGCTGTCCAAAGGAGACTGCTGGCTGGTGCACAGCTGTTCCATGTGAGAACTTAAGGTGGTGATTCATCTGATAATAGGAATCTGACTTTGTCCTGTGAAAAATGATAAAGGGACATGTGGATAGCCTTTAACCCAGCAGTTCCACTCCTGCACATATATCCAAAGGGAGTGCATACGTATGTTCACCAGAATAGCAGCAGAATTCCTAACAGACCAATGGGGCCAGCCCCATGGCCTAGTGGTTAAGTTCGGCCCACTCCACTTCAGTGGCCCAGGTTCTGTTCCCAGGCGTGGACCTACGCCACTCATCAGAAGCCGTGCTGTGGTGGCATCCCACATACAAAATAGAGGAAGATGGGCACAGATGTTAGCTCAGGGCAAATCTTCCTCACAATAAAAAAAAAAAAAAGATTGGCAACAGACATTAGCTCAGGGCAAATCTTTCTCTGGATAAAATAATAATAAATAAATTCGTAACAGACCAAAAATGGAAACAATCCAAATATGCATCAAGAGTAAACCGGATAAATGTGATGTTTTCATATGCCTGAATACTGCGCAGCCGTGAGGGACTATATGCAGCCACACAGGCGAGTCTCACAAGTAGTGAAAGGAGCCAGACCCAAAATCGTCTGTGATTCTACTTATTAATATGTAAAGTTCAAAAAGGCAAAACCGACGGATGCCGTTAGAGGTCAGGTCGGTGGTTCCTATTGGAGGGTAGTGCCTGGCAGGAGCTCCAGGTGAGTGGCCTCTGGGATGTCGCCACACTCTCCTCGGTCTGGTGATGGCCACACGGGCGTGTTCTCTTGATGATGAGTCATCGTGCCACATGCTTGTCTTCTGCTCTTTTCTATAAGTATATTCACTTTAGTTAAAAAGTTAAGAAAAAACCCAAGGTGAAAAATTTTACCTATAGTTTATGATTCTTCATCTGACTTTATTCGTAATAAACATTTTGAAATTCAAAAACAGTAGGAGTATCAATGTTGAAAATGTGGGTTACTCAAAAGGGAAGAACCAGATGGAGCTGAGGATGCCGGAGGATGAGTTAGCACCTTCCCTCCCTCTTTTTCCCCTGAAACACCGGTACTTTGCTCATCCTGTCCTCCCATCTGGTTAGTGGAGAGAAAATGACATAGAAGAGGTGGGCACGGGCGGGAGGGATGGAATAAAGTAGCCCGGCACTAATACTGTCTTCTACTCTTGGGAGAATCCGGGCTTTGAAGATGTACGCAACCATCAAGGTTATCTGGAAGAACATTGCCTTCTGGAAACATTTCCAGGGAGAGCATGTCAACAGCACAATCTGGTTCCACTGCCAGGTACGCCTTGCCCGTGAGAGGAGGAGGCAGACTCAAAAAAGGTTGTTCCAAGGAACTCTTCCTTAGGCATGGAGGTAGAAAGTCCACGCTCTCTCACAGCCAAGGACAGTCTGTCTTCCAAGACCACGGTAAGTCTCAAGGTGGAAAAACTTAAAGCAGAATTCGTTAGCTTCCCTTCCCTCTCTATCCTAACACCTCTCTGCCTCCCGCAGTCCTTGTCACCCACGCCAGAAATCTTGAAGTCATCTTCAGTGCTCCTGATTGGTCATCAGTCATTATTATTTAGAATTGTTTCTGAAATCTGTCCCTTCCATTGTTCTCAGCGACACTGACCCTGTTGAGGCTGTCATCATCACTTTTCATAACTTTTATATGGCCTCCTAATTCATCTGCTCCAATCCCTGGTACAGTAAAATCGGGTTGCCTTTCCAAAGTACTAACTAATCATGTCACTTCTCAGCTGGACGTCCTTCAGCGGCCTGCACTCAGTAGTCTAATTATACCTGGACCTTTGTAATCTGATGTCAACCCACCTTTGGCACCTGCCTGGGTTTATTGCCATTCCAGGAAAACGCCGTGATCTCTCACGTCTCTCAGCCTTTGCTGACAAAGTCCCCAGCACCCGGAACGCCTCCTCCCTACCACCCAAACACAGGGCCCACTTCAGCGCTGGGAATGCTTTGAGAAGCTCCGCCCAGTCCCTCCCTCCGCCTTCTGCTCAGACCTGGTCTTGTGATGACCTGGACCATGGCTCTCACATTAGGTCACCTGTGTACGTCCTGGATTGAGACTGTCCATGACGAGTCCCTGCTCATTTTTGCATCCGTAGCACTTGGCTCATAATAGGAACAAAGTGACTCTTTAATTGCACAGTTGAAGCACTTTATGGCACAAAGCGTGGCTGACTCAGGGACATTTGATGGAGATTTTGTGTTTTTCCACCCCAGGGATCTAGCAGACTGGGACTTCATGGCTGTCTGAAGAGGAGCCAGCACAGCTTTGGAGAAGGGGCTCCCTCTGGGATTTAGTTACTGCTGGCCAGAAGCTCTTTTAGCCATACTTCTCCCCTGCTGAGGAGCCCTGAGTGTGGTCAGGCATTGCAAAGAAACTGCGCCTAAAAGCCCGGCCTGCCGAAGCATGCTCTACAACACAAAGCTTTGAAGAGAAGATTATATATGTGTGTTACAACCCAAATTCGAATTGCCTTCTTCTTTTGCACAGACAGGAACACCTGCTCTCCCTCTCTGGCTGCCCATTGAGTGAGCCTGCCAAGTGGAGAGTGGCTCTTCTTTTCATACTCCAGGAATTTTTGCTGGTTTGAACTTTCTTTTCTTTTGGTGAGGACGATTGGCCCTGAGCTAATATCTGTTGCCAATCTTCCCCCTCTTTTTTTTTTTCTTCCCCAAAGCCCCAGTGCATAGTTGTATATCCTAGCTGTAGGTGTAATTCTTCTGTGTGGGACACCGCCACAGCATGGCCTGATGAATGGTGTAGGTCCACCCCCAGGATACGAACTGGCGAACCCCAGGCCGCTGAAGCGGAGCTCGTGGGCCTAACCACTATGCAACTGGGCCAGCCCCGGGCTTGAACTTTCTCAAAATTAATATTTCAGAAAGCTAAATGAGTTTCACAGTGACTGAGCACTTCAGAAGTGGAGGTGCCGGGTGGGGAAGTAGCTTCATTTGGGGAGCTGTTTGCAGCATGTAAGGAAATCCATTTTTCCAGTGAAAAAGCACTGTCTCAAAAGAGGATCGAAAGCAAATGAATTAACGTGACTAACACCTTCTGAGCACCTCCTCCAAGTCCGCCCCTTCCCATGGCCTCCTTTATTCTCAGCTCGCTAAGAATTGGATGTTGAAGTACCAGCTTCTCCACTTCCTTATTGCCAAACTCAGTTTGTAGTCAGCTCAGATTCTTTCACTGAAAAGGAAATTATTTGCGCCCCCTTTAATTTTACACCTTGCCTGGCACAGGTTTGGAGCATCTGTACTTTAACACACACGGTGTCACAGTCTTTGTCATTATTCCCTGGTGGCGTGGGATGGGGGAAGAAGAGGGGGGTGGACTTACAACATCTTACTAATCTATCAAAACTGAGACATAGGGTATCTTCATTTTATATTTGAGCAAACTGAGGCTCAGAGAGGTTAAGCAACTTGCCCTTGACCACACAGTTAATACACGGCATCCGGGAAGTCAAACTCGAGACTTTCTTAACTCTAAAGCCTTTATCCTTCTCCTGCATCCTGCTGGCCTCTTTGGCAGGAGGTGGACTTCTGTGTCACATCTCCTGGGGAACTACCAAAATGCTCTTCCTTCGTTAACTGGTGAGACTTGTATTAATAATAATCTTTATTAAGTAGTGGACAACATTTCTTCTAACTCGAGCTGCTAGTATCAGAAACCGCTGCACCATAACCACCCCGTAAAGTCTAAAGTCTTGAAAAACAGACAAGCTTTCAAATGGCTATAGGGTCTTTCTGAGGAGCTCGTTGTTGTCAAGCTCTATGTTGCAGGAGAAACCACAAAGGTAAAAATGGAACAGTGAGAACATAGCTGAATGTCTGATTGAACTGTTTGTTATGGAAATTTTCAAATATATCTTAAAGAAAATAGTATTTGGTTAAACCGTAGGAAATTGCCGTTTTCGTAGGTCGAAAACATCAAATAGAGCCATGTGATATGGTTCAACCAAACGTAACGACTCCACCATGTGCCACCTCACCCGCTTCACCAACCTGGTCCTCTCCTCACTGCTGCCCGCCCTGGATTATTTTGAAGCAAATCCAAGATGACATATCATTTAATCCATGTGTATTTTATTTTTTTATTTTTTGAGGAAGATTAGCCCTGAGCTAACATCTGCTGCCAGTCCTCCTCTTTTTGCTGAGGAAGACTGGCCCTGAGCTAACATATGTGCCCATCTTCCTCTAGTTTATATGTGGGACGCCTACCACAGCATGGCTTGCCAAGTGGTGCCATGTCCACACCCGGGATCCAAACCAGCGAACCCCGGGCCACCAAAGCGGAATGTGCGAACCTAACCACTGCACCACCAGGCTGGCCCCTCCATGTGTATTTCAAATAAGTAATTTTTAAATGGATTGAGTGGAGGCAAAGAAATAGCTATCCTGTGGTCCAGCCTCGGGAGTAAAAGATTTAGAAAAATGGGCAAATGTTTAACTCCAGGGACACTAAAGAATGCTCACGTCTCTCCTCAAGCATCATCGGAAGCCCCAGCTTGTTGTTCTTTAAATCCTCCGGAATTCTAGAGAACAATGGATATTTCACAAGACGCGATCTGAGGTTACCCAACCTCATGGCCACTGGGATTTTATTTTGCAAATTATTACCTGCTGTATTGTCGTCTCTTTCAGAACTGTTGAGTCATAAGGCTATGAAAAGCCTTTGAATGTCTGTCAGTGTTTCTCAATCAGGATGACACAAGAACCCAGTGAGGCTCTTCGAGAGTGCGCCAGCTGGGCAGCCCCTCCTTTGACTGCTGAATCAGAGTCCCGGGGCCAGGGCCGGGCCTGGGAGCCGCGTGCTCAGGCTCCCAGGTGGGTCCGATGTCCTGTAAGCAGGCAGGGCCCTTCGAGCCCCACCCTTGCAGTTTAAGATGGAGAAGGCAGGGCCCGGAGTGAACCGCCCAGGAGAACACACTAAGGCCCCAGGCTGGGCCCAGCTCCCTGCTCCAGGCCAGTGTGTGTTTATGAAGACCACGCGGGACTGAGAGGGCGAGAGGATGATGACCCGGAGTCAGAGTAGGCCTGCCTTGGCTTCGGTCTACTCCCAGCCGCCAAAAGGCGGTGTCAGGGATAGAAACCAGCCCCGTCCCATGTAGCTTCCAACGCCCCCTTAAATCTCCCAGAGAAGCCGGAGCGCGGTGTCCGGTCGGCCCCGGGCAGCCGGAGGACTGCAGGCGGGGCCTGGGATGGAGACTCGAGCTTCGGGTACCGCCGGCCGCCTCGGCACCTGGAGACAACTCACCCAGCCCATTAAGGCTAAATGCTGCTGCTGCGGGACAGCCTCCCGGGCCCCAGGTCCAGCAGCCAGCGCCGGACACACCCCTCCTCCTCTGTGCCTGTGATGCAGAGCCTACGGGTCTTCCGTTTACCTCTTCCCAAGGGCTCTCCAAGGGCCAACAGTGCTAGTCTAAGTTCTCCCGGCTTTTAGTCCTGACCCTCCTGGTTTTGTGTGACCCCATCCACTTTGACAGTCTCTACTGAGTCCAGATCAGAACATCCCAGCTGGTGGGCTGTCTTGCGGGAGGCCCTCAGGGAGGAGGCATGGGTCTGGTGGAGCTGGAGCCCCCGGCTGATTGTCTTCAAGCAGAATGCCTATTTGTAAGGGGACGTGTTCCACCAAAATGAGGGAGTCGACCAAGGCAACAGGGAGACACGGAGAAAGGATCCAGCACAAGGAGGAGGACAGGGGAGCTCTCAGGAGGACAGCCTTGCTCCAGACCAAGAGGGCAGCCTCTACAGACGACGGCAGTGACTCAGAAGACGGACACATTGAGGGTTACGGTCACAGAGCAGCCAACAGCCCTTCTGCAGTCTGTGGAACGTGAACAGAGAGCCCACGGTGGGCCTGGCCCGCTGCTTGTCTGCATTTGGTGGTTCTGTCCCTTCACTGAAGGAGGGAATGCCTCGCTTCCCACAGCATCTGGGGACACTAATGTCACCCCAGATGTGTCCTTTTCAGCCTCCTGCAGCCAGGGTGAGTCTGGAGGCAGAAAAGCCAGAGCAGCCCACTCCCGTTGGCCCGTGTGTCTGCCGGACCCATAGTGCCTCGTCCACACTGCACCCTGCCACTCGCCCTCGGAGAGGCTCTGGAGAACCCCAAGGGAAGCCAACGCCACGTCTAATGGGCGCGTTGTCACCATTGCCCTACAAAGCAAGGTTTGGACTTGCTGGTCAGCGTCTCAAAATGAAACAATAGGTTTTTTTAGGGATCCACACACAGGTAAGACAAAAAGCAATGCAACGGGTGATTCACACAGAAGTCAGGATAATAGGCACCTCTGGGGATGGAGGCAGTAGGACAGGGAGGCGGCCCCGGGGTCCCCTGTGCTGTTTTGTTCTGCTTTTTTTTAAGAAAAAACCCACTTTATCAAGGTATGATTGACATACAAAAAGCTGTATATTGTATACAACTTAATGAGTCTGGAGATACGTACACACACACGACCCCACAAGCTATGCCATAAACCTGTCCATCACATCCCCAGAATTTCCTCCTGCCCTCTTAGTTAATTGATTAATTAATTCTTTTCTCACGATAAGAACACTTGACGTAAGACCTTCCCTCATAGCGGATTTCTAAGTTTACAACACAGGGGTCTTCACTGTGGGAGGGGTGCTCTGGGACTTACTCACATTGTACAACCAAGACTTCACAGCCCCAAGCCCTCCCCTTTCCCCTTCCCTTGTTCTGTAGCTATTAGGATTCTTTAAATGGTGCATGTACGTGTTCTGTATTTATGATATATGTCACAATAAAAACATTTTTAAAGAGTCAGGGGGGACCAGCCTCATGGCCTAGTGGTTAAATTCAGTGTGCTCTGCTTTGGCAGCCCAGGTTCGGTTCCCAGGTGCAGACCTACACCACTCATCAGCAGCCATGCTGTCGTGGTGACCTACATACAAAATAGAGGAAGACTGGCACAGATGTTAACTCCAAGCGAATCTTCCTCAAGCAAAAAGAGGAAGATTGGCAACAGATGTTAACTCAGGGCAAATCTTCCTCAGCAAAAAAAGAAAAAAGAAGGAAGATTGGCAACAGACATTAGCTCAGGGCAAATCTTCCTCAGGAAAAAAAAAAAGAGGGGTTACTTTGGAGAAAAACAACTTTGGAGTGAGATAATTGGCTGAGGTTGAAGTGGTTGGGTTGGAATGGTCAAGATAATTTTATGTGACTGGGTAAAAAGCTTCAGTCAAACAGAAAGCAAAAGCAAGATCTGTGAACTCTGATGCCGTGCCATCCCTGACACTGAGCACATGAATTCGCTTTCAGGAATACGTGCAGTCCGGACAGGCACGGTGCCTACCGCATTCTTAAGATGCAGTCTGTGCTCAGACTTGTTTCAGATAAACAAGCAAACGAAACACTGCTTTTTATTCTCCACCTCTCCTTTACCTTTCCCTGCAGGCAAACCCAATCAGCTGGCTGTTTGGGGGAGCTGAGACATCAAAATTAAACTTTGCTCCAGCAGAATTTCACAGGGTCTTTTTTTTTTTTTTTTTTTTTTTTTCACCTGCCGGAGAGCTGGAGAGAAGCATTTTGAAGTCGAGAGGCAGTTCTGAGTGGCCTGGGCAGGGAGCATTGTGTGAGGGCGACAAGGGGATGAGGCACTCATGCCAGGAACCCTTCCTCCAGCGGCTGAGCGTGGAGTAAAGCGGGAAAAGAGGGCAGACCTCTGGAATCGCCTTAGGTCTCGAGTCTTGAAGGATTCTAAATTGGTTTTTCACTTGGGACCTGTAACTGGTTCAGATGGCAGATTAAAATCAAGCCGAGTTTGTTTCAAGTGAATCTAATGATTCTTTAATTAGCATCGGGGCACAATAGATATAGTAATCTGCAGTCCATAGTCCACTTGTAACTTGAAATTAGAAACTGAAAGGCAGTAACATAAGTGGGAGGAGAGCTTTCATTAATTCCTTCAACAAATATTTATTGACTGGCCGCAGTGCTCTGAGCAAAACCAAAGGGCCCCTCCCTGGTGGGCCTTTCCTTCTGGGGCGGGTGGGGATGGAGGAGACGGGCGGAGTCAATAAATCCAGGTCCACGTATGCTCATGTGCACACACACACGCATCAGATGTGAGCAGCGATAAGTGCTGGGCATGAAAGCTGAGGAGGGGGCTGGGCGGGCCGAGTGTGTCGGTCTGTTTACACAGGCTGGTCGGGAGAGGAAGTGGGAGCGAGCCCTGCGGCTCTGGGGGGAGAGGGGTGAGCGCACTGGGCCTCGGGCACAGCAGAGCTGTTTCTGCACATTCCACAAGGTCAGAGTGTGGGGAACACGTGGCTGCCCGTGTCCTCAGTGGCTCCTTCCTGTGACCCATGTGGGCTACATAACTTAAATGCCCACTGTCCCTTAACGTTTGTCCCAGCTTCTTCATCAGAACCGTAGGAGAAAGAATGACACTTGGCCAGCCCCCTCCAGGCTGATGTACTTTCGAGCTGCATCACAGGCCAGGTTGGGGGTCTTCTGGTTACACATCTGCCGTCCTCACATCTATCAGAAGCCCCTGCAGGTCAGGGCGTCGCTCTGTTGCACCTGCCACAAGCTCTGTGCCGTGGTAACGGTGCCCACCACCTCTGCGGGGTGGGTGGGGGTGTGCAGAGCGATGAGTGTGTCTGCACACCTGGTGGGCTCCCAGGTCATTACCACCAGGCTGAGGGAGAGTGGCTGTTTGTGAGCCGCCCGCCGTCACACATTTTAACTCACTCCATTCTCACAGTAACCCTGGGAAGGAGATGTCACAATTATCCCTGGTTTACAGATGAAGAAAGTGACCGCAGAGAGTGGAAGGGACTTACCCGCAGCTAGAGAAGGGCAGAGTCGGGCAAGTCTTAGCCGCTGAAAATCCCATTCTTTGAGGAAACAAAGCACAATTATGAAAAGTTTAAAGGTCTAGGGTTTACATAAAGCTTCAAGTGTAGTCACAAGGCGAAAACGGGTGACTCATGAAAGGAGAGAGGACTTAAGTAATCTTAAGTACCGCCTGTGGGTATGCACAATCGCCAGACGTGCCTGGAGCGGGGGTCCGATGACCAGCTTGGGTGTGGGAGAGCAATTTGTTAATACGCCTGTGGGTAACTGTTCTGTTCTTTTCTGCTGCTAAAGTCATTCATAGAAATTCAGAGAAAGGTAGACGAGACACCATAATCCTGCTTCTCAAAGACCGCCACTGTTGGCATTTTTCGAACATTTGCCTCTGAGTTTTTCTCTGGTCAGGGGGTTGGGGTAATTTTTGTCCCTGATCAAATGTTAATGTTACTCCCCCATGAAGCGGGTCTTACCGTGTTCCTGTCCTGTCCTTCGCAGTCACCCACCTTCATTCCTACAATCAGGCTAATTCCAAGAGGTGAAAGGGCCCTAAGGGGACAGCTGGTCCCAAGGCCCTGAGGCCAGAATCCTTTCGCCCTATCTCTTTCTTATCTGTGAAAAACACCTGCTGACAGAAACACTCTGGGGGAAGGTCCCCTCACAGGAGACCTCTCCCCCCTAGGAGACCTAAGTGGGAGGCTAGTTTGGCCGGCTAGCCCATGCCTTTCTCAGGCCATTCTGCTTGTTGGAAAGCTTGTCCCGCTTAAAGCTTGACCCCAGACTCCAGGTGAGGTGTGATCATTAACAGAGCACGTTGGGTAGGTTACTCAAGTTGCATTGTTTCTTTTTTGTCTTTATGATTTTTTAAATCATCTTCTTTGCAGTCAGTAAAAATATCCAGGGCTTTTCCTGCCTGAAATGCTGGATATCTTTTGTCTTAGTCAGCTCCGACTGCCGTAAAACAAAATAGCACAGGGGGCCAGCCCAGTGGCATAGTGGTTAGGTTCGGGCGCTCCACTTCAGCAGCTCAGGGTTCGCCAGTTCAGATCCTGGGTACGGACCTACACACCACTCATCAAGCCATGTGAGGCGGTGTCCCACATAGCAGAACTAGAAGGACTTACAGCTAGGATAGACAACTATGTGCTGGGGCCTTGGAGAGGGAAAAAAAAACGGAAGATTGGCAACAGCTGTTAGTTCAGGGCCAATCTTCCTTAAAAGAAAAAAAAGAAGAAGAAATAGCACAGACTGGGTGACTTAAACAGTAGAAATTTATTTCTCACAGTTCTCGAAGCTGGGAAGTCCAGGATCAAGGTGCTGGCAATGCAGCTTTCATTCTGAGGCGTCTTCTTTTGGCTTGTAGTGGCGACCTTGCCCTGTGCTCATGTGGCCTCTTTGTGTGTGTGTAGACAGGAAGCCCTGGGGTGTCTTCTTTCAAGGTCACTAATCCCATCACGAGGGGCCCACCCTCACAACTTCCTTTAACCCTAATACCTCCCAAAGGCCCCACCTCCACATACCATCACATTGGGGGTTAGGGCTTCGACATATGAATATTGGGAGACACAGACATTCAGTCCACAGCACAGTTCCAGGTTCCTCAACCAGAAGGAATATGTGAACCAACCCTCTCCAAGAAAGGTCTGTAACACGAGGGCTGCCAGCCAGCTTCTCCGACTCTATCAGGATTATCTGTCTCATGCTGTGCTCCGCGTATCCCAAAGCCCCTTGGGAGCAAGTTAAAAGTAACGAAGCAGGCAAACTGACCAGGGAATTTCTTTATTATTTGACAGTAGTAAACGCCAACTATGTGCCAGGCTCCTCGGAGAGCTGGGGATAATGTGGCAAAAAGACCAATAAGGCCCCTGCTCTCAGAGTCCACATGAGGGGCTGATAACTGACCAAACAAATACCTGAATAGGATGCTTTCAGATAGATGCCATGCAGAAAATGAATCAGGGGCCTAGGCAGAGGCAGATGCTAGTTTTGTGGGGCCTGGAGCTTATTTGGGGGTCCTCTTTTAGAAAAAGAACACGTATAACCACACGAATCCACGGTGTATTCATTTCCCAGCGCTTCCCTAACAAAGTTTCACAAACTGGGCGGCTTAAACCACAATTCTCTCACGGTTCTTGGGGGCTGGAAGACCACGATCAAGGCGTCGGCAGGGCTGGTCCCCTCTGAGAGCTGTGACGGAGAATCTGCTCCAGGCCTCTCTCCTGGCCTCCAGTAGCCCGAGGCATTCCTTGGCATCTAGATGCATCACTCCAGTCCTCTTTCTTCACCTCGTTCTCCCAGTGTCTCTGTCTTCACATTGTCATCTTGTTAAGGACACCAGCCATGTTGGATTAGGGGCCCACCCTACTCTAGCATGACCTTGTCTTAACTAATTACATACCCAAATGCTACGTCCAGTAAGGGCCCATTCTGAGGTCCTAGGGGTGAGGACTTCATCACATCTTTTTGAGCACCACAGTTCAACCCACAGTACATGGTTAGGGCTCCTCCAGGGCCTTGCACAGGGCTGTGCCAGTGAGGGGCTCTGAAGCTTAAGCTTCCTGAGCATCACAACCCCTCTCCCCAGGCTTAGACCAGAGAATGGCCTGGTGAAGGTGGGTGTACCATCCCCAGGAGGCACAGCAGACCCCTCAGTGCCCTCCTGCCCACTCTGTAGGTTCCCCTTCCCCTTTGTGCAGAAGCCTTCCTGGGTCTCTTTGCCTAAGGGCTTCCCCTGTCCCCCACCCCCAGCAGACTAGAAGTGTCCCCAGGAGAAACCGTCAACCACAGAGGGCCAGGGATTGGTGAATGTACGCCTCAGCTTCCTCCCGCCTCAGAGGGACTTAAAAAATCTTTCGTGGCTAACGCAGATGCAGAAGAACGCTCCGAGCAAACGCAGGGCTTCACGGATTACTCCACACGTCGTATCCACGGCGGGACTGTTCCGTGGAAGCTCCACCCAGCCGATCAGGGGTTGCAGTCGCACACAGCGGTTGCCTCTGACTTCCTCTGTGACCTGTTTGCCTCCCCGTGCTCCTGGGATCACCTCCCAAATAAGCTGCTTGTCCCCAAGTTCTTGTCTCAGGGTGAGCTTTTGGTGAAACTCAGAATCAGACGGTTGGCGAGGACAGGCATCTTTAGAGGTGGCATTTGAGGTGAGACCTGAGCGCTGAGAAGGAACTCAGCGGTGCCGAGATCTGTGTCCCAGGCGGAGGGAAGCGAGGCGGCCCTGAGGCAGAGTGGCCCTGTGTGTGGCTGGAACGCAGCGAGTGAGAGGGGGAGCCTGAGCAGGGCCTGGGAGAGGCAAGCAGAAGCCAGATCTCAGAGGGCCAGCAATCTGGGTCCGTGTGCGCGGGCGCACGGCTGTGAGGCGTGTGGGAGGTGAGGAGACTAGAGGTCTCTCCTCTTTCTTTCTTCACTTTCCACTTCCCCCCGCACACACCTAACACATCCACACACTCACACACATTCACAGGAGGTTGAGTTTTTTAAAGATTTTTTTTTATTTTTATTTTTTTCCTTTTTCTCCCCAAAGCCCCCCAGTACATAGTTGTATATTCTTCGTTGTGGGTCCTTCTAGTTGTGGCGTGTGGGACACTTCCTCAGCGTGGTTTGACGAGCAGTGCCATGTCCGCGCCCAGGATTCAAACCAACGAAACACTGGGCCACCTGCAGCGGAGCGTGCCAACTTAACCACTCGGCCGCGGGGCCAGCCCCACAGGAGGTTGAGTTTTGAAAACCTAATTTCATGTGGCCATTCCAGTCCCACAGCAAGTATCTGTTCAGATCAGGTAGGTAGAAAAACGAAATCATCTCCACGTGAGCTACACTAAGCGCAAAGATATGTGGATTCCCAGCGTCTCTGAATGTTGCCTAATAAAGGAAGCACGACTCCGACTGCCGAACTGCAGGCAAGCTCGGAGGACGGAGCAGAAAGATAGGAGGCAAGTGCCAGCCCCTTCGGCGGGGTGAGCCACTGGCCCTCCGGTCTCTCGGACTGTGAAGAGGGCATGAAGCAGGATGCTGAAAATTTGCCCCACCCTGAGGCTGGGGAGGGTGTGGCTCCCCCTCTGACTGAACCCACCCTGCTCCTCTGGCGTCAACGGGCCTTCTGTGCAATGTTCATGGCATGTATTGCAAAGTTAAGAGTTTAGCTCATTTAAAGAAAGAAACACTCAAGTCAAACTCATAGAGACAGAAAGTAGAGTGGTGGTTGGCAGGGATGGGAGGTGGGGAACGGGGAGCTGTTTAATAAGATGAAAAGGTTCTGGAGATTGGTTGGCCCAACAATGGGAACGTCCTTAATGTACACTGAACCGTACACTTAAAGTTGGTTAAGATGGCAAATTTTGTTATGTGTATTTTATTAAATTTTTTTTTTTAATTCTGGGGGGAAGAAAAACAACCCCAGGCAATAGTTTGGGCAGCAAGCATTAACTGCTGTGGTTTGGAACAATGGTGACATATCCTTTGTCTCTAGCGCTGTCCCAATGACCAATGGCAACACCTTGAGGTTCCCAGTGGCAGTAGTAACCATCACAACTGAGACCCACACTGCAACAGTGCCTTTAAGATCTGAGCTCCACAAACCATCCCAGCCGCCTGGAGGTAAGTGGATGGATAAGGAAACCAACTCAGAGAAATTGGTTAAATTGCTGCAGGCTCCGAAGATCCTGTTTTTCTTCCCCATTGCTGTTCTGAGATGTGACGTTGCTTCCTCCAAATGTCACAGAACAGTGGTGACCCAGCTGGGATCCCTTCCCAGTGCTTCACTCACAGGCCCATGCTCTGTCCTGGGCCCAGGGGACTGGGTTTTACAACTGTGGCTTAATAAATAGCTGCAAATTGTCCTGCTGATCAGGAGATGGGGTTGACTGTGGTTAGTTTGTGTGCTGCACTTCAGCAGCCCAGGTTCACAGGTTTGGATCCCGGGTGCAGACCTACATCGCTTGTCAGCCATGCTGTGGCAGTGACCCATATCTAAAGTGGAGGAAGATTGGCAATAGACGTTAGCTCAGGGCTAATCTTCCTCAGCAAAAAAAAAAGAAGGAAAGAAAAGAGAGGTCAGCAATGTGAGGAGCTTACAACATCCAGATGTTTACCTTCCTCTCTTGTTGGCAGGCTGGGCCTGGGATTTGCCTGCTTCTCCTAGAATGGCAATTGAATTATCTAAACTGGACTTTGCAGAGTTGCGTTGTTTGGAAAACTGTATGTTTCTGAGCCAGCTCTTAAAAATGTTTGGTTAAAAGTGAGCTCCAGGCCACAGGCTCCTATTCTGACTTTCACTTAAGCACTCTCCAGACCAGTTGAATGTGGAGATGGCTTAAGGAGCTTCCAAGCTGTATATATTCCCCCAACCCACACTCTCAACTTGTTAGGAGCCATCACTGGGCCTGCTGCCCAAGTTCATGGGAATGGTAGAATGGATATTATTTTTTTTTGGTGAGGAAGATTGGCCCTGAGCTAACATCTGTTGCCAATCTTCCTTTTTGCTTGAGGAAAATGGTCGCTGAGCTAACATCTGTGCCAGTCTTCCTCTGTTTTGTGTGTAGGACACCACCATAGCACGGCTTGATGAGTGGTATGTAGGTCCACGCCCAGGATCCAAACTAGCAAACCCCAGGCCACCAAAGCAGAGTGTGCGAACTTAACTACTACACCATTCGGCCTGCCCCAGATATTATCTTTAGAAAAACTTCATGTGTTAGACTAATTAGGAAGAAGGCTCTGAATTCAAGAAAAATCTTCATTGTAAAATCCTTTTTAAGAAATGCAACTATCATAGACTTTGATTTAGACACTGGATTTGAGTTTTGACTGTGACTTTAGACAAGTTTCTTATTCCTTCCTATTCGTTTGTTTCCTTGGCTGCAAAATGGGGATGATGCTGATGTGAGAATTAATAGCGTGAGAAGAGACTAGCCCACGTGGTAGGAACCCCATCAGTATCGTCAGCCCCTCGGTTACGATTTTCTGGGAATAAGCAGGCTCATTTGTATACGTCATCCTTTAGGCCTCAGAAATAATTTGGCTTCTTAACAGATTATCCTCTGAAGTAAAGTCCTTCCTACAGCCTTGCTGACATTATTAATTGACTCCACAAACTTTCACAGAGCCAGAGGAACCCTCAGGACAGCCAAGTCCAAATGGGTCGGGAGCAACGTCACGGTTTTCTCTAGAAGTGCAGCCATCAGCCTGAGCTGGTTGCAGAGACGGCTCATTGCCTCATTAGCTGCTTCCTCCTGGCATGTGGGAAGATGACGGGGACGTGGACGAGCCCAGCCCTCGCTGAAGACCATCCTTCCAATTCTAGCTGTCTGTGCTGGAGCATTCAGACACCCCAGGATTCCCAGCTGATGGCAGTGCGGCCCAACGCCCTCCTTTCACACATGAGCAAACAGAGGTAATTGAAGGGAGGTGTCATGGGGTGGTGGCAAGGGCTTGGGCTTAGAACGCAGCTACGATAGTTAAAACCTGCGTTCCGGTTCTGCCACTCCTTGGAGATCGAGCTGGCCGACCGGAGGCAAGCTGCCTAACTTTGATTCTGTTTCCCCCTCCTTTCAATGAGGATAAGATTTGCCTACGTTGTGTGCTATAAAAGATGCTAAATTGCAATAGGACAGTTAGTTCCCGGTACATGAGCACACTTGTCTCTAAGGAGACAACGAAGGGATCAGAGGGGTGCATCAGGCCATCTGAGCCCACCTGGGGGAGTGCCCAGCCTGGAGCCCCGGGGGGCCTCTCACATACAGTTGGAGAAATCTCCTGACGCTATAAAGGAAGAGAATTAGGGACTCTGGATCATTTATCTGTAAGCCAACTCAGTTCCCAAAGGATGGAGGAAGATTTTGAAATTTGACTTTAGCTCTTTCCTGTGCCCCACCCCTTCTCTCTGGTGGAAACAAACAGCTCCAGTCAAACTGCTTAGACCAGGAAAGGCTTGTCTGATGGCGTGGGGGCCGGGCTGGGCTGGGCCTGAGCAAGCCCTCACCCCAGAGGGAGTCAAGTGCTCTTAAGGGAGAGAAAGAAGTGTTGAGGAATTTATTTATTTATTTTATTTTTTTTGAGGAAGATTAGGCCTGAACTAACATCTGCTGCCAATCCTCCTCCTCTTTTTGCTGAGGAAGACTGGCCCTGAGCTAACATCTGTGCCCATCCTCCTCTACTTTATACGTGGGACGCCTACCACAGCATGGCTTGCCAAGCAGTGCCATGTCTGCACCCGGGATCCGAACTGGCGAACCCCGGGCCAATGAAGTGGAATGTGTGCGCTTAACCACTGCGCCACCGGGCTGGCCCCTTGAGGAATTTATTAAATTCGTCGTTCAGACTCGATTTTTGGTGAATTCTCTTGCTTTTATTTATCTATGTATTTTTGAGAAGGTAGCAGGAGATGAAAAAATTGCTTTTACAAAATGCAAAGATGGCAGAGTTTGAACTAGAATCCGCAGCTGTTCTTTTCAACTCTGAGTCCTGAGAGTGGGGCACAGCGGGGTGAGCTCCCAGGTTTAATTGGGAGCATGTCTCTGTGAAGGGAAAGAGATCAAGAGTGCCTTTCCCAGGCTCCTGACCAGGGAGACAGCCTCCGGTTGGGCCCAGGAGATTCCCTCTGGAAAGTGAAGGTGTCAGGAAGGCTGCCCAGGGTGCTGTCCCACGGTGACCCCACTCTGGGAGGCAGAGATGGACACACATGGGGAGAAGGAAGCCGACCCCGGCCGTGGCACTCAGAGTTCGGTTGGGGCGACCAGAATGCAGGGGACCACTCAGCGCTTTGAAGCCCAGCGTGGCGGGCTGGCACCTTTATACTGTCAGCGCTGAAGCTGACATATGCTCAAAAAGTAGAAAGTGACATGAAAGGGTTTTTACGAAAGACAACAACAGGAAAGAAGCCACTGTCTAGCATATTTAAGGCCCAGCCTGGAGGAGAAAGCAGATGTCTAGATATTGGCTGTGGTGAAGATGGGAGATTGCCGTCCAGGCTGGGAAGGCAGTGGCACTCTCCTTGTGCCAAAAAAAACCCTCGGCTACTAAATGAGAGGAAAATTTGAGGCTTAAACCACTAACTGGGCGGATGACTGTCCCTTTCCCTTTTTTGACAAATGAAGAGTCACCCATGGTCTCATTTGACGCTTCCTGAGGCCCCCTTGATAGTAACGTAACAGGGGAGGGGACTGTCCACTCTCTCCTTGGATTAGCAAATTGCTGATCTCCAAGGATTTAGAACCCAGCACTGAGGGCAATTCAGTTCCTCCAGGCCTTTTTCACAAAGCCTCTATTCTCTTCCTTTCCCCAGGATTACAAATACAGGGGTGTGTACCTGGTCACACATAATCCACTCTTGACCCTATAAAAATGCTACTTGTGTTTCTTTGGGTTCTACTTTTAGAGGAAAATTCTAGGTGCCCCAGATCCAAGAGGAGTACTGTCTGTTCATACTCCCCAAGCAGCCAGGTCACAGACACGGTCCTTGGCCCTTGCTTTTGGTCTTGTGTGCCAATCCACACACGCCTGGGAGAGCAACTACCTTCTGAACATCACTGACGCATCTACTTGGCATTTGAAAGCTTCCCCTTGGCTGGATCCAAGGATTAGCTTCCTGAGCCATCTGCCAATTCACACTCAACTTAGCACATACAAAGCTGTCTTTTTTGACGTGCTGCTCCCCATTCTTTCACCTCTACCACGTCATTAACTCTGACCAAGAAGTCCCTGCATGATCTGACCTGCATGTCCTTGTGTTGTCAGATCCTGTTCCCTCTCCCAGGCGGGACTCTCCCTGGGTTGTCACCACACCCCTTCTTGCTAAAGCCCCACCACAGACGTGGCCCACAGCACTCCAGGCTTGCTCAAGTCTGCAGGCTCTGCTCCCTGCTCTCTCTTTCCCCTGCTCTGAGCTTCCCTGACCAGGAACGTGCGTGCTCATCCTTGTCCTGTCTCAGAATCAAACACACCGCGAGCATCTTAGGGGTTTGTGCTCTTGGGTTTCTGAGGGTACAGTTTCTTCAGGGCATTCCCAGCCCTAGGCCGTCAGACTATCCTTGCTCCATTCCAAATGAGCAAGGCTCCTGAAAGATTTTCCTAAGACAAGAAACAACACATTTCCCTGTTCACACAGAGCTTCCAAGTCAGCCGGGCAAGCAGGATTGCAGAAAGAGCACGGCCTTTAGCTGCCCGGGGTCCGGGCATTGGCTCACCATGCACGCCTGCAGGCTAATCTCTCTGGAGCTCCATTTGTCCTTCCATGAAAGCGTGGTCCCCCACGCTTATCTCCGTCAGCAGGTGGACGTGGATTAGATGCCCACCTGCACGTAGTCTGTCAGAGCAGTCTCCACGAGAGCTGCTGTGTGTCCTCCACCCAGTTCCAGCCACATCGTGACCCTCCCAAGTCCCTGATTATTGAATTCTGACTCCACACACCCATCCCACCGCTGGAGCATCAGCTCCTTCATTTGGGACCACATTTTGTCTTTGGATCCTCACTGCCTCATGCAATGCCTGGCAAAGTACCTGTAGAATGAATGAATGAATAAACGCATTTTTGCTATGGATTTAAACATTAATGTTTCACATTAGAATTTTAAGATTGGCCCTTTCCTCAGCTTCTGCTAAGGTGCTCGATCCTTCAGAGGAAGCTAAGGCCACACTGAGGTGGGGCCCTAACTTCAGATGGTGCTCACCACGCCCAGCAGCTGCCCACCCAGCACCCGCTGGCTCCATGGCCTCTGTCTCTGAGCTCACCTGCATCTGCTCAGATCTCGTCCTGCACGACTGAGGCTACAGTCACATACGATAGGATCAATGCCCTCATTGAAGCAGCCCATGTAAATGTTGAACGTTTCTGGCCAGGCTTGTTTGCAAAGACCCAGGCCAACATCAACATCGGGAGCCTCCTCTGCAGTGTGGGGCTCCTGGCCCTGCCCCCTCCACCACTGGTGCCCCAGCAGAGAAGAAAGTGGAAGAAAAGAAAGAAGAAGCTGAGGAGGCAGGTGATGACATGGGCTTTGGTCTTTTTGACTAAACCTTTTAATGTGTTCAATAAAAAGCTGAACTGTTAAAAAGATAAAAGGAATTTTAGTTTATTTTTTTTTGCTGAGGCAGATTTGCCCTGAGCCAACATCTTTGCCAGTCTTCCTGTATTTTATGTGTGGGTCACTGCCACAGCATGGCCACTGATGAGTCGTATAGGTCCATGTCTGGGATCCAAACCTGGGCTGCCAAAATGGAGCATGCCAGACGGCCCATTATTTTAGATTGTTAAAAGTCAAAAAAATGCAGGGATCCAGCCAGAACTGCTGGTGCACAGGAAATGGTTAACAAGGCAGTGGAACGAACACATATTTGGTAATGCATGGGGACCTATTTTTTTCTTTCCCATTCCCCTTCCAGAACCAGGCTCATCCGACAAGCCATGTGGAGCACGGTCAAGAGTTTTGGTTCTGGAGTCACACATTCTGAATTTCAGATGCTGTCTCTGCAAGCGACCATGATCTTGGGTCAGTTACTCAGTCTCTCTCAGCCTTACTCTCATCTACAAGTTAAAGATATTGATAGTGCTATCTACGTCATAGAAGTGTTGAGAATTAAATAAGACAATGCATGTAAAAACCTCAGCACAGAGCTCAGTGAAAAGATTCTCAATAAACGCCCAGTTTTCAGTACAACACACTTACTTAGAGGTTATCCAGAAGCCCTCCATCTTTTGCTTTGTTTCTGTTTTAGGTGAAAAGCTTCTCAAGTTCAAGGACTATCTTGTGGGTCTCTCTCCATTTATTAAGTACTTATTTCAAGCCAAGCACTGACCCTAGTTTGGGGAATGGAGAAAGAACAGGTCTTTCCTGTCCTTAAGGAGTTCCAGCCTCAGGGAAACAAACTGTGCATATTTACAACAGGGTGTGGGGCTGTGAATGACGGTAACCACTGCTTGAGGGCCCAGAGAAGTGGAAGTTAACCTGCCGGATGTGGAGATGGGCGACAGATGCTGGTGTGAGCCTCGAAGGATGAGCTAACCAGACCAGAAACGGGGAAAGGGCAATCTAGGCAAGAGGAAGTTGTGCAAAGTCACCCAAGGATTTCTCAGAATTTCTCTGTGCTTGAAAGGCTCTGCGGCCCAGCCCTCCTCCTGCCCTCAGTGGTAGGTCCCTCTTTGGACAATTCACTGCCGGCGATGGAGAGAACGAGCTGAGTCGGCAGATGGGAGTTCGATGGGCTAGACCTGGTGGAAACCCCCATTCAGGCAAGAAGTGTCATGTCACCGCAAACAGCAGGTTTGGGAAGGATAATGCAATCTCTACACAGCTGGCAGGTCCCAGAATTCAGGGAGGGCTGCCCCGACAGGAGACGTGGGTGTCTTCAGCATCTGCGTGTTCTGTAGGCAAGGGGAGCGGAGGGCTCGGTGGGCGCCCACCCTGTATTTAATGTCTAGCCTCAAATCCATGCATGTTTCACAGATACTTTTTTACTGACTGGGACCAAGGGTATGTGATTGTAAAGTTGGTTCTCTTATCACTCTAAACTTTAAAGCAATGGTGTTTAAGCACCAGTTCAAAGATATGAGGAATTTTCCCAGGCAGGAGGATCAGGCAGGGAAAGCAGTCCTTTGGGGATGAAATTACGTCTGCAAAGCAGGTTGCCAATCCCTGCGAGGATGAGGATTCTACTCTTTGCTCTCAGCGGGGTGAAACAGCACGATGGCTGGTAATTATAAAAACAGGAATCTTATTATAATATCTCGTATTCGGGATGCCTGCCTGAGGGTTGGTGGTGTGTACAAATTGTAGACTGTTAGATTTTTTGATGCCACATGATATTTTTTAATATTACACTAAATTGACCGAAGTGACACATTCCAGCTAACCAGGACTTCGAGCCTAACAGCCCATGGTACTGGCTACTTGAGACCAACTATCTACCATCAGACCACAACCAGTTTCTGCTGCAGTGAAATGACAGGAAATGCTTTATCAGTTGAGCTGCTTTCAATGTGGGAGTCAATGCGTCTGAAAAAGGAAGTTGAATGTTGGACACAATTAAATTCAGTAAGTACTTTATTTATGAATAAGGCTGTGTAGGCTTCAGCAGTGTCTAATTTAGGTCCCACGTACAATAGCAGACATTAAAATGAGTAATTCAGCTTGCAGTGAAAGATACTGCCAGGCTTTTTTTTTTTTTTTTTTTTGGTGAAGTTTTAAAGTAAGCTCACCCTAGTCCGGGTTTCCCCCACCATCTGAAAGCAGTGTTCCTACGAAACCTTTTGTGAGCCGAGACGGTGTAAAGCGAAGCAGTAATTACCACTAACTTATATGGGAAAATTTCTGAAGCATCCCCAGAACCCAAAAATAACCTACCAAAAAAAATCGAGATAGAGCACAAAGGCTCAGAGACATGGTTTGCAGCTATGGCGGCGGGATGCTGAGAAGCTGGGTGTCGTCCCAGGGGAAGGGGCCTGGTGGTGCTGCCCTCACTGCTTGGGGTGCCGCTGTCTCTATAATGCTATTTTCGCTTTTCACCTTTTTTCATAAAAGCGAAAATCCTCTTTGGATTTCTTTTGGTTAGTGAAAACAGGTACCAATGTAGGTCCTTCACAGAAGCCAAGTGGCCTAAAGTGAACTTTCGGATGGCTGGGGAAACCCGTACCCTGGTTACCGTATTACATGGTATAGAGACAATAAAATACAAAAATGTGATAAATACTATTTGTTGTGATTAATAGCTCAGTTTATTAACAGTTTTAATAAAGGAAAACTTTATAGTGAAAATAATGTACTAGAAACAGCTTTTTAAAAGCTTCTTTATGACATGCTTGCAAACTGTCAGACATGGGTGAAAACATCCTCCACAATGACAACACAACAAACACACTCCCTGTGAGTAAAGCTGAACACTGCGGACAAGCTGGTAGAGCCAGGTTAGCTTCCTGACACCACGGGGATCACACTCAAAAACTGTATGAGGGTGGCTCCCACACCCCTTGGTCTCGGCTTAATAATGCAAGAGCTCCACCTTATCGGCTACTTGGACGTTTCAGAGAGGAATTCTTCTGGCTCCGGCGACCTTCACTCCAGTTCCACCTCGCCTTTTTGATGCCTCTTCATCCTGGAGTAGGGACTTATGGTGTCATCTGTCACAAAGTCATAGAGCACTTTTATCCAGGACTGGTAGTGGGGGAGGCTGTCATAGTACTCGGCTGCGATTTTCCTCACCTGGAAGGGAACAAAGGCCGCAAGGTGAATGACGCGTGTTCCCTGGGTCCTGGGAAAGACGACAGATGAATGTCTGACACCAACGCTGAGAAGAGAAACCAGGAGACCTTCCTTCCTCCCTCAGAACAAACAAATAAATAAAAGCAGCAGCTTTGGGACTTCGAAACGGAAAGCAGTTTGCATTTCAACAAAAAATATACTTAACCCTCTAGGATTACTGACTCTTTCCTGTCAAGCTCTGAGGGACTAAACATCTGCTTTACTGGTAAAATTTGGCACTTGGCCTCTTTAACAGCAAATACATGCAATGCAGTCAACCTGATATTTTTCAGGCACGTCCTGAATGGCTGGCACTGTGGGACAGAAAGGTAACACCTGACCCCTGTCATTAAGGACCCTGCAAATACTAATAAATTCCTGTGGCATGTCAATTAGATAGAAATTTAGCATGGATCAAGTGTGCAATTCTGCCATCTCAAGTTGAAAACGTCTTTAAAAAAAATGACTACTGCCAGTGTGATTAGCAAGCAAAACTGAATGCTGAATAATAACGGTTCCCGGGCTTCATCGAAATGCACAAAATCTATCCTGATAAATCCCAAAGGAAAACAAAAAAGCAGAATCCAAAATGGAAAAGAGGCAGCAAGAAAAAGAGAGAAATGAATGTTACAGTTAGAATCAACTCCTTCAGTTTGGGAAACGTACTATGTTCTGGTTGTGGAGAAGCAGATTAATATACAACTCTCAAGGAACAATTAAGGCCAAACAGAGCTTTTCACACGGGTGTTCTCGGTCAGTCAGAAGAAATGCAAGAAGATGTAATACCTTTGATCAAAACTTCCTAAAATTTTCTCATGAATAAGGATGATCTACAGACCAACACATAGAAATAAACCTGGATCCCAATCCACACTGAACTTATGTCAAAGCCTGGCAGCAACCAGTTTAACAGCTAGAAGACACTTATCTTCTGAAAAAATAAAATGGCAGAGTCAGCTCAAATCCCGAATAAGCATTTTGAGTCAAATCAAGACACTCCTTAAGACTAAAAATACATTAAAAACCATAATAAAAACAAAAAAGGTTATAATTTGTAAATTTTTTAAAAGACAAAGTCAAAAATCAATGAATTCCTTAGTACTAGGAGCTAGAAAACCTGGGGAATTTATTAGCCACGTGTCCAATTCAGTTCAAACACTGACATCATAAACCCCTGACGCCTACCTCTGTACTTTACAAGGCTGTGAACAAGTGGAAAAATACACACTCAGGGGGGCCGCCCCGTGGCCGAGTGGTTAAGTTCTCACACTCCGCTTAGGTGGCCCAGGGTTTCGCCGGTTCAGATCCTGGGCGCAGACACGGCACCGCTCATCAGGCCATGCTGAGGCGGCATCCCACATGCCACAACTAGAAGGACCCACAACTAAAATATACAACTATGTACTGGGGGGATTTGGGGAGAAGAAGAAGGAAAAAAAAGAAGATTGGCAACAGATGTTACCTTAGGTGCCAATCTTTAAAAAAAAAACACGGGCCGGCCCAGTGGTGCAGCGGTTAAGTGCGCACGTTCCACTTTGGCAGCCCGGGGTTCACTGGTTCGGCTCCCAGGTACAGACATGGCACCGCTTGGCAAGCTATGCTGTGGCAGGCATCCCACATATAAAGTAGAGGAAGATGGGCACGGATGTGAGCTCAGGGCCAGTCTTCCTCAGCAAAAAGAGGAGGACTGGCAGTGGTTAGCTCAGGGCTAATCTTCCTCAAAAAAAAAACATACACATAGCATTTTGTGGACAGCAAAGCTCAGTAAAAAAAAAAAAAGAATTAAGAAATCAAAAACCTGTTGTGCTAAAAATGTTCTAAAATTGATTGGAGTGATGGTTGTACTACTCTGTGAATAATCTAAAAAGCATTGAATTGTACATTTTAAATGGGTGAATTGTATATATGAGTTGTATCTCAAGAAAGCTGTTAAAATAACCTTGTTATAAATACCTATTAACTGTGTGATAGTTACATGTAGTGTAACTACTGTAACATAAGGTATTTATTGAGGAAAAAAGAACAAGATACTCTTTGACATACACCACAGAAAAAGCAGGAAAGGGAGGAGCAGGGACTCTGAGGACGTTCGGTAGTTTGGCTAAGGAGTAAGAAGACAGCGTGAAATGCAGAGGGAGATGAACGGCCACTGCTGAACCACGGGCCTTCAGTCAAGCCATCTCTGAACTGAACTGAAGTAGTTTTCAGTTCTGGGTCCGCTCAAGAAAATTACAAGTTAAAGTCTGTGGTTTATGCTGGAAAAAATCCTTTCACTCAAAGGACAGCCAGCTTTCTCCATCATCTCTTGAAAAATTCGCCGCCCTAGTTCAGGAAGAGGCAAAGGAAGGCTCCACACTCTGCTCGGGCCGACACAAAGGAGCTGTGCCAGCATCACGTTTCACCCGTGTCAGAGCTGTCTTCAGACAGTGCTGTTTGCCCCCAAACATTTTATTTTGAAAAATGTAAAACCTACAGAAAAGTGGAAAGAACAGTAAAACGAACACCCATATGTCCTTCACCTGGGTCCACCAATAACACTATGTCACAGTCACCTTCTCTCTGTATGTAACATACACCACACACTTTGCTTTCTTTGCTGAACTTTTTGAGAGTAAGCGGCAGACACTGTGTGACAACTGACCCCTAACATTTCACCCTAAATATTCAACATGTATACCCTGAGAACAGGGACATTCTCCTCAAAATCACTGATACCCTACCACACCCAAGAAATTTAACATTGACACAAAATTATCTATCATACAGTCCAGATTCAGAATTCCCCACTGACTCAATGTCCTCTCTCAATTTTTCTTTCTTCCATTGGAAATCTAGTCAATCATCAAACATTACATTTAGTTGTTATGTTGTGAGTTTTTAAACAGCATTTGAAAACTCGAGTAAATCTATAAAATTTGGGTGGATATGATAGCATAAATTATGTGGCTATGGTTCCCTTCTATCATAGCTTAAAAAAGTCAAGAGAAACTATTATTACACGTCATACATATTCCCTTTTTTTGAATTATGGAAACATTTTTTGATAAAAGAGCTCTGAAAGCTACCCATTTTGAAGATGGGAAGTCTAATAAGAGAATTCACCAGAAAGATCACTGAAGCTAGGAAGGCGGTCCTTTTTTGGAGGGTGAAAATGTCTTCTTTCATTTACTCCGTGAACAATACACTACAGGTCTACCGTGAAGGGAAGCCCCGGCCCCCTGCCCACAGGTCTGCAGGGCTGGAAACGGATGAGCGTTTCTTCTGCAGATCGATTCTGTAGGACACCTGTATTTCACAGCAAGCCAACACACGACTCCTGGCTCAGCCTATTCCGTTTGACAGTGATGATGGTTATGTGAACTTCTGCTTACTCCACAGAGGGATTTCGTCCTCCGTTTCTGAACCACTTCCTAAGTTAGCAGATTTTCCAGATCCAACACTTCTAAACCCTAAGCATTCCCACCAGGCTTAGGGATCCGGGAGCGTGAACTCCGTAAACTGAGGCTGGCGGACTCAGGACTTACACTCTTGTTGCCTTCTCTGAGGAGTGGCCTAGATGGGGAAAATAAACTCAATTCCTTTTTAAATGAGCAAGGTCAAGACTAATTTTGATCAGATGACCATCAGAAGTTAGAACATGTATCAAATCCTTTACTTACCAGGGGAAGGCTTTTTCCGGGAATGTTGGGGAAGTCATGGTGTTCGTTATGGTAACCCACATTGAAGGTAAGTAAATTCAGAGGGCCATAATACGAGTAAGTTTCATGTCCCTTTAAGAACATGTAATGTTCAGCTATAAAATGTCCAGAAATCGGGTGCAAACCTAGACCAAGTAAGGATGCTGCCAACATGTAGAATAAAGATTTAATTCCAAAAACATAGTAAACTATAATGTCAAAAGTGATCTGGATCACTGTATTGATAATTTCCAGATAAGAAATTGGTTTGGGGTTGATGAAGAGAGGTCGAAATGCATAAAAGAGAGGCTGAAGAATGACCCATATAAACTTTCTGAAAGTGGTACAGAAGAACCAGCCTTCAAAATCGGTTGGAATATCCACATCGATGCCATCGCCTCCGAGGTACCGATGATGATCCATGTGATATCTCTTAAAGGAAATTGAATACGGAACGCCGATAGGAAGATTAGCAAATATTCCAAACCAGCGATTCCACATGGCTCTGTAGTGGCCAAAGGCGCTATTGTGGGAAACTTCGTGAATAGCCAGAGTCATTGAATGGTTAACGCAGCTGCCAAAAGCGTATGCCCAAAATACAACCCATTTCCAGTCCAAGTCCTTCACTAGATAAAACGCAACCAACTGAGTGAGGACCATCACAATTATAATCCATATCAAGTTGGGGTCAGGTTTCATCAAGGATTTTATCTCTGGATACTTTGCTGTAAAGAAAAAACAGACAAAAAAATGAGGAACTGAGGCAAGTGCATAATAGTTCTGTAATTATAACTAAATTAACAGCAATTAAATTAAATCAACACATTAATTTTTTTCTTTTTCCAAATCATTGCATGCGCTCTATTAGAGACTTTATCAAATATTTATCTACCACAGGGAAGGAGTTTATTCTAATAGTAAAGTTACTAAATACCATGTCACAACAAATTGAGAATAAATTAGCCTCAATATCTAGACTTTCCACATTAACAGGAAGATAGTCACAAATGAGTAGATTTCATGTTATCCAATTCCCTTTTCGCCCCTAACGATTCTTTATATATTAAATTTATAAGCTTTAAAAACTTGCAAAGTCTGCTAAATCTATTCTGTCTGACAGAATATATTATATACTTATACATACTACATACTTATTACATACTTATCATATACTCATATATACAATATATATGCAATATATTTACACATATACAATATAACACGTACTTACATTTCATAATTTCCTTTATAATGACTAAATCACTTCTAATTGCTAGTTGTAATTTCTAACCATTTCCCTATTTTTAGACACTTAGATATTTAAAATTTTTGCCAGTGCAGACTTACTCTAGTCATCTGGAAATTAGGATAATTTCCAAAGAATTCTATGGATTTACAGTGCCACTTTGCTTGTTTATTTATTTTTGTGTTAGAATTGCACAGTGCTAATTTGTGTTACATTTTTATTTTCTTTGTTGAATCTACACACAAATATCCAAGTATTATGAAAAAGGCCAATAAGAAAAACTCAGCATTTCAGGCAAGTGTCCCCTAAGGGCAAATGGAGCTTCTTCTCTGTGTCCTCCCAACCCAGAGATCAAAACCCAGATAGAATGAATGCCCCTGGTTTGATGCGTTGCCACGTATGTTTGACCCAGGATGGCAAAAAGGAGGAGGACCCTTTTCTTGGGACAGGTCATTGAGAATGTTATTTTTATTTTCCTTCTCCCCAAAGTCCTCCAATACATGGTTGTGTATTTTAGTTGTAGGTCCCTCTGAGTGTGCTATGTGGGACGCCGCCTCAGCATGGCCTGACGAGCAGTGCCATGTCCGCACCCAGGACCCAAACTGGCGAAACCCTGGGCCGCTGAAGCGGAGCACGCGAACTTAACCACTCGGCCACGGGGCCGGCCGGGAGAATGTTCTTGAAAAGATAAAGAAGGGAAAAGAGCCTCTCCATCCTCTTTTCTCTAAATGTGAAATGAGGAATTCAACAAAAGCTTAAAATGCAAGACAGGAAGTTATTTTAAGTCCAGTTTTATATACAAGAAGTAAGGGCAGGTTAACTCAAGGTGAGTAACCTCTAGTTTCTTTCCTTTCCCCTTTTCTCTCTCCATTCCTGAACTTCTAATCTTTCTTAGGATTAGTTCATTTTATCAAATGTTAGGAATTTCCTAGGCAATAGACCAAAATAAGTAATCCTACAGGCCTAGAAGTGAATTAGTCTAAAACTAATTTTCCTGGTATAAATGAAAAGTTCAACTAAGTTATTCATTAAAATATGAGCATTTTTGAGCAGTTCTCCAGGAACAGAATAACAACTGTTCAGTTTATTGGTGGATAAGTAATAACTCTTTTGTATTAAAACGTGTTATTTCTGTCTAGGCAGAGCTCCAGCATCTTTACCGTATATAAAACATGATTAAATTGACACATCTGACAAAAGATAGAAGATAATACACATTTTTGTAGATACTCTAAAATGATGAAACATGCACAGTTCTCTCAGACGAATCAACCTGCTCCAAGTAATAATGTACCAAATTTTTCCAAAGCTGTTAATAGTATATAAAAATCAAGAGCGCCAATATAATTAAATGGGGAAAGAATACTCTTTTTAACAAATGCTGCTGGAACAAGTGGTTATCCACATGCAAAAAAATGGAGCTGGACCGCTCCCTTACACTATGCACAAAAATTAACTCAAAACGGATCATAGGCCTAAATACAAGAAAACTATAAAACATAAGAAAACAAGTAAATCTTTGTGAGTTTCACGTTTTCTTAGTGAAATGAGAAAAGAAAAAGTGATAAATGAAAAAAAAGATCAACTGGACTGCATCAACTTCTGTTGCAAATGATCCCATCAAGAAAGTGAAAAGACAATCCACAGAATGGGAGGAAATATTTGCAAATCATATATGTCATAGGTGACTTGTATTTAGAATATATAAAGAACTCTTAAAACTTATAATTAATAATCTAATTAAAAAATGAGCAAATAATTTAAATACACATTCCTCCAAAGCAGATAGACAAGTGACTAATAAGCATATGAAAGATGCTCAACATTATTAGTCTTTGGGAAAACGCAAATTGAAACTAAAATGAGATACCACTTCACACCCACTAGAATGGCTGTAATAAGAAAGGCACTATCAAGGATGTGGAGAAATTGGAACTGGCACACACTGCTGGTGACAATGTAGAATGGTACAGCTGGTTTGGAAAAATTTAGAAGTTCCTCAAAATAGAGTCACCAATGACCCAGCAATTCCACTCCTACGTTGATACCCAAAAGAAATGAAAATACATCCATACAATAACCTGTTGATGAACGTTCAGAGCAGCATTATTCATAAGAGTCAAAACCCAAAAGTCTACCAACTGATGGATGGATAAATGAAATGTGATATATCCATACAATGAATGGAATGTTATTCTGCCATAAAAAGAAAGGAGGTACTGATATACACCACGACATGGATGAACTTTGAAAATACTATGCTCAGTGAAAGCAGCAGCCACAAAAGACCAAGTATTGCATGATTTCATTTATAAGAAATGTCCAGAATAGGCAAATCTAGAGAGACAGAAAGCAGATTAGTGGGTGCCTAGGACTGGGGTGGGGGGGCACAGGGACTGCTTGAGTTTCTTTTGGGGTGACAACATATTCTAAAAATTAGATTGTAGTGATAATTACAGAGCTCTGTAAATACACTAAAAAAACACTGAACTGTACACTTTAAATGGGTGAATTTTATAGTTTGTGAATTATATCCTAATAAAGCTGTTAGAAAATACTGTTTCCCTGTGTAAGCATAGCAATAAAGGGAGCATTTCTTGAGAGTTATTATTTAACCCACTAATAATGGTCTAGTCTAGATTTTTATTATTTGACTCACTAATAACAGTCATTAATTTCAAGCAGACGCCTTTTAAATGAACCTTTAATGTAACTCTAAATGTAAGCTTAGGGTACAGATATTGGTGATTAAACATTCTATCCATGTTCTCTCATGCCTCTTTCCCAAAAGCTTGACAAATTTCAGAAACATCTCTTATCATTTAAGTACAATTTAAACACATCTCCAGATTCTTATCTTTCCTGAGGTTATTCCATCTCCGCCTCTGAAATGGAACACTGAGCATATTTACACCTGCAGGAAAAAATTATGATATTTTTCATTGAGAAATATGTAGTCCTTTTACTTTCCAAGTGAAATGGTTCGGTGATAACAAGGTTGTGGGGAAAAAAGCTCAGTGTTGAGATAAGCATCAATAAGCACCCTTTTACTTCCTTAATTTTCGGAATTTTAAATAGACAGCCAAGGGCCAGGATTCAGGAGTTGGTTTTTACAGGGCAGACATCCGATTATTCTTATGCAATAGGTTGATAAGGCATGGATAGAATGTATCATATGCTATCTTTATGTGTGATTTGCAAAATACACATTTTAATTAAAAATAAAAAGCAAGCAAGCATCGGAGAACCAGTCTCTTAAAAGGTTACCCTTAAAAGTCACTGTAAAGCTTCAAGCTCCCTGTTTACTGATTCAATTTTTTAAAATCCATTTTAATAGGATCCACTAAGTCCTTTTTGTAAAAACATAAAATTTCTAACTTTAGATATCCTAGCAAAAGTCAGGAGCTCGCTCTTTCTTTTCACGGGGCAAATGGATGCTGAGAAGAAAAAACTAGGGAAATTCTCTGTATGAGAAAGAATTCCTCCTATTCAACTTAGCGCCCAGCCGTTTCCTGGGTTTTCAGACAACAGCAAACGGGTTAAGGGTTTCTGCTTTGGAGGCGACCTACCCCAGACTAGAATCTCCCTCTAACGTTTACTTATTCACTCTTACCTCATTCTTAAAATAGGGAAAACACAGACCTAGTCACCGGGAGGACTGAACTGAGTAATGTCTGTAGAGCGCTCAACACACCTGCCTGACTTAGCAGCAAGACATCCTGGGGGAGAGGAGAGAATTCTCTACATGACTAATATACAAGCTCCAAGAAGCTGAGCGCGCGCCCTGTACCTCCCGAGAGTTAGACAAGGCCCAGTTCGCCTGATTTAGGTAAAGGCCCCTAAATTAGGCGGACCAGCAGGCTGATCTTGACAAGTCTTCCAAACTCAGTCTTTTCATGCCCTAAACCCGCATGGGTGAAAAATACGCAGGAATCTGTCCTTCTCGCGCCCCAGGCTAGCTGTGAGGAGCATTGCGACAAAACGCGAGACCGCCCAGGACCCTAGGCCTCGAGGGCTCACCCGTCCCGCCCGACAGGCCCCCGGGGGTCCCACGGCTCGGGTGCCAGCGCTCCCGCGGCCCAGGGGCTGGAGGGCGTCTGCGCGAGCGTGGCCGGCGCGCGGGCCCCAGATGCTCGGGGACCACGCCCTGCCCGCACACTCCCGCAGCCTGGCTCCGCCGGGCGCCCGCGGCGAGGGACCGGCACCCGCCCGGGGCACGGGCTCTCCCAGCCGGAGCATCCCCCCGGGGCGGCCTAGCCGCGGGGCCCGGGCTGTGCAGCGCTCGCCCCCGCCGGACGCCGCGCTCGGGGCCGCGCCCGCGCCTCTCCGCGGAAGGGCCGGAGCCCATCCCTCCCCCGCCGCCCGCGCCCCGCCGGGCCCTTCCCGCGCGGCCGGGCGGCGGCAGGACGCGGCTGGTAACGGGCCTCGGGCGGCCGCGGGCGCGCAGGGCGCCGGGGAGAGCGCGCCCCGGCGGCGGGAGGCCGCGCGCGCACATAACGGGGCGCGGGCCCGGACCTCACCCAGGATCTCCCGGCGCCGGGTGGCGTGGGGCTGGTCGGTGTAGACCCACTCGAAGTCTTCCCGCGACACGCGGCTCCCCATGGCGGCGGCGGCGGCGGCGGCTCGGGGGCCCGCTCTCGGCTCTCGCTCCGGCCCGGCTGCTCCGAGGCAGCGGCGGCGGCGGCTCCCGGGCTCTTGTCAGCGGGCGGCGGGCGGGGCGGCCGAGGAGACCGCGGCGGGGGTGGAGCCCCGAGGCCCCGCCCCCAGCGCGGGCGGGAACGTGAGCCGGCGGGTCGGGGATGCGCGACGCGGCGGGGCCCGGGGACCGCCCCTCGGCCGCCGGCGGGGATGCTGCGTCCGGGGGATCCCGGCTGCCTGCCGCCTGTCCTGCGCGGAGCTCCCGCCCGAGCCCGGGAAGAAGGTAAAGGCAGGGACTGTCTCCAGTTCAGGAAGGCTGGAGCTCGGTCACGAGGCTCCTGGGTCATTAGGACGTGGCAGCTGGCCCAAGTTATGTTTGCTTTTGAAAAGCAGATTATTCACTGAGCCATTTTTGGGCGGCCTCCTGGGAATAATACCTCAGGAAACAATATGGAGCGTGTGGCCATTAAAAGCTAATTAAGCAAAAAGAAAACACCATTGTTAAGAGGGAAAAATAAGGAATTTGTTGTCTTGCCTGAATGATTCTGGTGTGACCATTTCTCTTGCACGGTGGTTGCTCAACCTGACGTCTGTCACAGAACCTCTTCCTGAAAAAAGGGATATTTTTTGTTTCGAAATTAGTTACCACTTCTCCATTCAAAAAGAAACTTTGACTAAGATTTCAAAAAGGAAGATAACCATATATGGTGTGCCTAATGATAAAATCACACACACACACACCACCAAAGCCGATCGAGTTCCTAGATCCAACCGCTAATGTACAGAAAATAGACAGGGCCGAGGAGCACGTTAAACTCCACCACAGAGATGCAATCAGCAAGCTCCTGACTGTGAGAAACTATAGAACAACGTTCTGGGTTCTTTAATAAGTAAAAAGCAAGAGAAAAAAAGAAAAGAGGGGAAACCTCTAGATTAAACGGGGCTTAAAAGGCATATCAGACAATTGCAATGTGTTGATTTTATTTAGATTCTGATTCAAGTTGTCAAAGTTAAAAATTGACATGAGATAATTCAAATATCGGCTGGGTGTGTGATGATATTAAGAAATTATTGTTAATTTCTTAACTGTGATGATAGTATCATGGTTATAGATTTTTAAGTCTGTATCTTTTAGAGATTCATCCTAGGGGAAAAAACCTCACTAAACTAAAAACAAAGCAATAAATTATGGTACATGCAATTAACCATATACAATGTTATACTACCACTAAAAAAAAAATGAGGAAGTTCTTTATGTGTTAATATGAATTATCTCCAAAAGGTACTGGTAAATGCAAAACACGGGGTACGGTGGGGGAGTGTATGCATAACACGTATAGAATGTATGTTTCCTTGGATATGCATAAAATGTGTTTAGAAAGACCCCCAAGAAATGATTACATTGTAGGAGAGTAAGTGGGAATCTAGGGGAAAGCGTTGAAAGGAAAAGTTTTCATTTAACCTTGTTTTACTTTTCACATCTGAATTGAATGTGGATTTTGACAACCTGAAAAAAAGGAAACAAATCTGGCTGAGGATTGTTGTGCGTCTTGACAAATATTTTAATTACACCTAGGCATGTTTTTTTAGTTTGCATTTTTGAAACTTCCTAATGTGTTATCTAGCTCTCACATCTTTTCCTGACTCTTGCCAGGTAATTTGTTTTGAGGCAATCATACCAGTTATTCTAGAAAGACACTATGCACTCTGCTGTTAAAACATGTAGTGAATCCCAATAGTTCCTGATGGCATTAGGAAATTTCAGATGACGGCAGCTGAACTTTTGAAATCAAAGTGTGGACCAGACCAGTGGTGCAGTGGTTAAGTTCACATGTTCTGCTTCAGCAGCCCAGGGTCCACAGGTTCGGATCCCAGGTGCGGACCTATGCACCACTTATCAAGCCATGCTGTGCCAGGCGTCCCACATATAAAATAGAGGAAGATGGGCACGGATGTTAGCTCAGGGCCAATCTTCCTCAGCAAAAAGGAGAGGGTTGGTGGAGGATGTTAGTTCAGGGCTAATCTTCCTCAAAAAAAGAAAGAAAGAAAGAAATCAAGGTATTCTTCCGTGTAGATTTTTCATTTTCCATTTGTTTGCTTTTTAAATGGGCAATTCATTTGTAAGACTATTTTGATAATTTCACAGTTGAGATCTAATAATAGTATTACAAGGTACTAGCCTGTGGGTAGCTTTGCCAACTTTAATTCGTGGAAGAGTAATTACAAAAGAAATTCTTTATTCCCTTTAAATGGACCTTAATCATAATAATTTTATGTCATCTATTCTTTGACACCAAATAACAAAGACAACTCTTTCAAGTCAGTAGTTAATTGCCAATAAATATCTTTTCTTACTTATTTTAGACTGTGTTATTTAATTTGAAAACTAGCACATATAAATGGACAGTTACAACAGTTCACACATCTGTCTATAACTAAAGCTGACTTAGTGTGGTGGGGGCAACACCACACCCTGCCTGTTCCATCTTTTGCTCTGGTGGCCTCACTCACTCTATCTGGTCCTGCCCAGTTTGGGGGCATCATGTGTCCCTATTGACTGCTGAAATCTTTAGTCCCACAATGGTCTCCAGTCTCGGAATCTACACACCAGATCTGTCTCCCCTGAACCCGAAGTTTCTTCCAGCCACAGCCTTCTCAAAGCTGCTGGACCTCACTTCTTTGGAGGGAGGATTTTGTTTAGCTGGTTTCCTCGTCCCTAAGGGGTTGGTTGTGCAGGATTCTGTGAGTTTGTCCTCAAAGCCATCAGGTATAGACACTTCCCTTAATGGGACAGACTGGAAAGTCCAGAAATAAATCCTATCAGTATGTAGAAATATAAGGGGCTGGCTCCGTGACCAAGTGGTTAAGTTCGTGCGCTCTGCTTTGGCGGCCCGGGGTTTCGCTGCTTCAGATCCTGGGTGCGGACATGGCACCACTTGTCAGGCTATGCTGAGGCAGCATCCCACATACCACAACTAGAGGGACTCACAAGTAAAAAATATACAACTATGAACTGGGGGAATTTGGAGAGAAAAAGCAGGAGAAAAAAAAATAAAGATTGGCAACAGTTGTTAGCTCAGGTGCCAATCTTAAAAAAAGAAAAAAAAGAAAGAAATATAAGATCAGAGCCAGCCCTGATGCCCCAGCAGTTAAAGTTTGGCACGCTCCATTTTGGTGGCCCAGATTTGGTTCCTGGGCATGGAACCACACCACTCATCTGTCAGTGGCAGGCTGTGGTGGGGGCTCACACAGAAGAACCAGAGGAACTTACAACTATACACAATTATGTACTGGGGCTTTGGAGGTGAAAAAGGAAGAAAAAAGGAGGAAGATTGGCAACAGATGTTAGCTTAGGGCAAATCTTCCCCTGCAAAAAAAAAAAAAAAAGAGAGAGAGAGAAATATAAGATCAGTGAGGAAAAGGGAAGATTTTCAATAAGAATGGTGCTGAGATAATTGGTTATCAGTATGAGAAAACATGAATTTGAACCCACCTCATACTTTATGCTAAAATTAATTCAAAGTATCTTATAGACTTAAATATGAGAGGTTAAAGTAAGAAACTTTTGAATTTAGGAGAATATTTTGTTTAGTCAAGTTTAGGAAAGGATTTCTTAAAATAGGACACCAAAAGCACAAACCATCAAGAAAATATATTTTAAAAGTCGACTACTTCATTGACTTTAAGAACCGTTCACCAAAAGACATAGGTGATGGAGGAGTTGAGAGGCAAATGGGACAGTAAGGACAATGTGTGAAGCTACTCCCATTCCCTCAGCTGGGAGGACAAAGGTAGAAGAAAGTGTCCTAGGACCCCAGGATTCAGCATTACCCAGTGAAAGCTGGAGCCACGGTGGGCATGTCTGGCAGGAGCTCAAGCCACAAACAGAGCAGGCAAAGTCCAGGGAAGAGAAGGGAAGGGATAAACCCCAGGCTTCACCCTCCTGCCTCCCAGCATGCCCCCGATGTCTCCCCTTGGCTGAACTCAGCCCGAATAGAGCTGACATGAGAGCCTGGAAAACACAGGCTGTGGGGTGAACCCCTCTGCAGTGCAGTGCAGGAAAACGCGAGGAATGGATCTGAGGGCAAACAGGCACGCCCTGCACGGGTGACCCAGGATGACGTGAAAACGTTCAACTTTGTTACTTACTGAGGAATGAAAACCCACAATAAGGTACTATTTTAGAAGCTCTCACTTCCAGCAAAACAACCGTAACTGGTAGAAATTTTAGAAAACGACAATAACTATTTGAAGTCTCTGGAAATTGTCCTAAGGGCATAAAGCAAGTGAAGAAATATTTATTCAGGGAAATCCACTAAATTACAGTAAGGACAGCAAATGTCTATAGCACAGCCATAACTCCCCTCAACCCCAGCTCAGCGTAACGGATGCTCCACTTCGGACAGGTGTGGCCAAGAAGATAAGGCTCCCTGTTCCCCCAGCTCCTAGTCAAGGGCTATGGGTCTCCCTAGGAGGCACAGGTTGCCAGCATTTCTCATGCTCCCACCTCTCCCCTCTCCCCACAGTTCCGTGTGGCAGAGGCTAAATCCCAGGAGAGTGTAGCCGAGAAGTCAAAGGCTCCATTCATCCACTCAGTCCTGACTCATGGAGCAGAGGCTTTACAATAGTTGTGGCAGACTGAGAATACTGGGCTGCTGATCACCCTCACTCACCTTGTTTGTATCTCTGGAAGGTTGCTCAAACTTAATTGAATCAGATTGTGGAGCAATTTACGCTCCAGGGCATTGCCAAAAACAACAGTGCAATCAGACAGCAACTAGAGGAACCAACAGCTGGGTGTAATACCAACAGAAGCAGACAACTTAGGTCAAGGTAAGGGGTAATCAGAGAGTGCCTGCTAAAACCACTCTTATCCTGGAGCCATTGTGCACACGCCCAAGGCTGTGCCCCCTGGTGAGCAACATCAAAGCCTTCACATTGAGGGGGAAGTAGAATTCACATTGAGGGGGAAGTAGAATTCACTAAAACAGTCCAGCCAAGTCACTTAACAAATAAACAAGCAAACAGCTACCACAACAAATCCTGGGGAAGAGGGAATGAAGAATCAGTATTGAGAGTTGCTACAATGTATTAGCTAAACTTCTTTTTTTAAAAAAATCTAAGACGTGCAAAGAAAAAGGAGAGTGTGATCCTTACATAGGGAAAAAAGCAGGTGACAGAGGGGGCCCAATGTTAGACTTCACAACACTTTAAAGCAGTCAGGATAAATAATGTGTAAAGGACTGAGGAAAGCTGTGCTTAAAGAAGTGAAGTATGGTGGCAATGCTTCATCAAATAGATAATAGAAATCAAGAGAGAGAAATTTATAGAAAAGAATCAAAGGGAAATTCTGGAGTTGAAAAGTACAATAACTAAAATTAAGAACCTACTAGAATCTCCACAGTAGATTTGAACTGGCAGGAGAAAAAAATGTTGAACTTTTAGATAGATGAAACAATCCAAAAAAATTTTTTTGCAGATTGGCGCCTGAGCTAACAACTGTTGCCAATCTTTGTTTTTTTTTTTTTTTTTTGCTTTTTCTCCCCAGATTCCCCTTCATAGTTGCATATTTTAGTTGTGGGTCCTTCTAGTTGTGGCATGTGGGATGCTGCCTCAGCGTGGTTTGATGAGCGGTGCCATGTCCGTGCCCAGGATCCAAATTGGTGAAACCCTGGGCTGCCAAAGTGGAGCGTGTGAACTTGGCCATGGGGCCAGCCCCAGAGCTTTTTTTTTTAAAGGAAGAACAATTAACAGATACAGGGAAAATGCCGTGTGAACATGAAGACGGCCATCTACAAGCCAAGGAGAGAGTTCTGGAACAGATTCTTCCCTCTCAGCCCTCAAATCAACCCTGGCAACATCTTGACTTCGGACTTCTAGCCTCTAGAACTGTGAGACAGTAAATTTCTATGGTTTAAGCCGCCCAGTTGGTGGGTTTGCCCTAGAAACTAATACAGGCAACAATCTATCATCTGCTGCTAATCTCTCCAAAGTGGGTCTGACAAATTTTTAGCATAAATTTTGATTCATCAATAGCATGCATTTCCAACTAAGAAAAGAATACGACCAATTCCACTGGGTCTTTGAAGTGGTCACGGTGAGCGAAAAATGCTGACCCATAATGGGTCCACGCACACTGCAGAACAGATTCGTTCACGTCTTCTTTCACCTGTGTCAGTATTTGGAAAATAGGGGTAAAGTGACACTTTACTGTAGAAAGACACTTTAGAAGAAGCTACTCTTGTGGCCTGATTTCTCAAAGAGCAGACTGGTGGGAAAGGCCATCACATTTCCCAAATCTATTTCTTTCTGTCGCTCCTAGAGGTATTGAAGCGACACAGACTATAAGCTAAAGTGACAAGTCAGTGTGTCAGGAGGCAATCTCAGGAGAAAGCCCCTCAGACATGGCTCTACCCCCTGCTCTAGTGGCTTTCACTTGCTTCTGCTGTAGGAGCCAGAGGCCTGTGCTTCCTGATGGTCTGGTATCACGGAGCACTGTCCGTGCGTTTTTAGTGTATGCGGGAAGCAAACGGTGTTACATCTGTCTGCTCACTTGCAGACATGAAATCAGAGAGGGAATTCCACGTTATAGAATGTGAGAACATTTTCAGATGGCAAATTTAAAATATAACCCTAAATATATTACAATTGGATACAAATTTGACTTTTCCTTTTGTTTTGGAGTTTCATCAGAGGCTCCAGAAAGGGTGAACAGAAGGGTCTAGATGCTCTGTGTAGGACATACTCAAAGATGATGAAATAGGTTTTGCTATTGTCAATTTATCACCCCCCTTGAAGCGTCTATAAGAAGAAACAAAGAGAATAATCAAGAAAGGTAGCAATTTCTTTAGAGAGAGTTGGTGGGCTGTGCTTTCCTTCCCTGTTGCACACACCGGCCACACTCTCTGGTGGCAGGAAGAGTTGCCGCTTTGTTAATCCCAGCCAAGTAAGGAGTGTTTCCCAGGATCCCTTGTAGAGCTTGTCTCTTGTGTTTGGGAATACACAGGGACTGGGACCCGACTTGGGCATGACAATGCCTCAAGGTGAGAGGCGATCGGGAGCTGTGTGTGGTGGCTGAGTGTGGACAGGTCTCTGCAGGTAGTGGCTTTGCTGGCAGGCTAAGGTGGCAGGCAGGTGAGATGGGCCAGGTTATAACCATCGGCGGGGGCTGGATTTGCTCCTTCATGGATGCAGTCTCACAGCCCATGCAGCCTGACGGCTCTTCTTGAAAGGGACACTGATCACCAGATCCTGGAACTAAGGACGGAGTCCCACGGGCCAGCTGTAAGAGGTGTAGCTCTCAAAAGGAAGACTTATGGTGGAGGTATCCAGAGGGGAAAGAGCGTCAGAACCAACCGAAAGTGCCAACCAGGGACCATGCACGGCGGATGAAAACCATCCCAGTAATGTGGGACTTTGTCCTTTCTCTTTAATCTGCCTGTCACCCTCCCCACCCCCAGAGTTAGATGCCAGAGAGTCAGAGTCATGCAAGAGGAGACAGAGGAACAACAAGGAAGAGAGAAGAAATGGAAGACTTCCTCCTGGGGACCCTGCTCCATTGTAGCATCTGAGCCCGAGGAGGCCTGTCTGGTAGAGGAAAGAAGCTTTTAGTCGAGGGAGACAGTAACAGGTTTATTTGGACGAGAGTGGAGTTCTAGATACCTAGATCGAGGTGTTTAATTTGTTAGTGACCAAGAAAGACTAAAAGGCTCTGTGATCTGCCTGAGATTTCATCCGTGGTCAGGGCAGAGCAATTCAACAGAACAGTTTTGTAAAGGGGCAGTTACCGAGGAAAAATTAAACGTGCTCCTGTTCGCACCATTCCGAGTCCAGCTCATCCAAAGCAGCTGTGCTCCGATGACTCAGTCTCCAGCAGCTCCAGCCCCTGGAAAAGGACATTTATCATTTGGAAGAGGGGCGAGGGGCAGAGGCTAGAAGAAAAGCCGTGGACTTGTGAGCACTGAAGTCAAAACTTCAGGCTTGTGATTAGGGATATGTCCTGTGTTGCCCCCATTTTATGTGGAAGCTAACGCTTTGAGAGGATAAGTGACATATTTTAGGTCACACAGCTTACAAAGTGGTAGAGGCTACAAAGCAACCAAGGCTGTCTGGCTCCAGATCTCAGATGGAAGAGGGAATGGATCCAGAGGAGCTCACGCTGTGGGGAAGGCAGTGTTCAGGATCCAGTGAACACCGCGAACCAGTGATGGGACTTTTCTGCAGGGTGAAGTGGTTTTGTCCACCCGTGTGAAACCAGCCATAGAATGAGTGGAGCTAATGGTGTATAGCTTTCATTTTTCAAGGGTCTGAGTTTTGCAGGGTGAGTGCCTGGAATTGATAATAAATTTACAAGGCACTTGGGCTTTTCCAGGCTTTGGGTTTTCCAGAAAACAGAGGCTGTTTTCTGGGCTTTTATAATACACATCCAAAATAAAACCATAAAAGGCCAATGTCTTCTTAAAAATACTATGTTTCTGGTCCTCCATTGCTGCCTGCAATAGGATTAGAATTTCTACAGGACCATTCAGAGGAAAAAAATACAAAGAAAGAAAAAAAATGGAAAGATTTTCAACATTATTGCCCGTAGAATGCATTGAGCCTGAACATGAAAATAAATTAGTTCTTTTTCTGGCAAATGTTTAGAAGAGCTTCTTTGCTGTTTTTATGGCAACACTTCTGACACCAAATGAGAGGTTTTTGCCTCCTGACACAAAATAATGTGGTGTCTTTCCCAACACCTCTTCTCCAACTCTCTTACCCTATCTACCTGGAATTAGCATCAAATTCCACAGATTCAAGGGTAAAGTCTCGCAAGATTGTCTCCCATTTCAGATGTGTCAACCACAAGTCCTGGGCCTCCTGTACGTTTGACCAATCCCAGCTATAAATCAGTGGTTGCCATCACCCCCTCCTCAGGTTCAATAATTTGCTAGAATGACTCAAAGAACTCAGGAAAGCACTTTGCTTGTTATTACTGATTTATTACAAAGGGTACAACTCAGGAACAGCTGGGTGGAAGAGATGCATAGACCAGAGGGTGGCCCATTGAGTTTCCATCCACGTCCACTCTGGGCACACCACCACCTCAATGTGGGTGGCATCTCAGCAGGTTGATGTGTTCACTAACTTGGAAGCTGTCTGAATCCCATCCTTTAAGGGTTTTTTTGAAAGCTTCATTGCGTGGGCGTGATTGATGAAATCACTGTCCATTGTTGATTGACTCAATCTCCAGCCCCCTCCTCTCCCCAGATGTCATGGGGTAGGGGTGAAAATTCCTACCCTTTAATCATGCTTTGGCCTTTCTAGTGAGAGGCCCCAGCCTGAAGCTGTCTAGGGGCCTGCCAAGAGTTGCTTCATTGGAAAAAAAGACACTCCTATCACTCAAGAAAATCCAAGGCATTTAGGAGCTCTATGTCAAGAACCAGGGATGAAGACCAAATATATATATTCCTTTTCTTTTCTTTTCAAAGTGTAAGACAAGGTTTTATTGGGGGTTATGCTCGAGCACAAGGAGACAGCACAGGAGAAATGGCTCTCTGGCTGGCTCCCCGAAGGTAGTCGTCCTGAGTCTTTTACGGGGAGAGGGAGCAGACTGGGCACGATTCTCCTCCTCCAGAGGCATTGTTTCCCCCTTCCTGGTGATGTCCTCTTTGCACGCCCCAGGCTGCAAGAGTGGGGTTTGGGTGGGGGAGTGGGGGAGCAGGGTGGAGGTGTTTGTGGGCTCTGCGTCTGCCCAGTAGGTCCAACATGGCAGTATTGCTCACTACCGCCACCCCAGGCGGGTCATATAGTGGTCATCTCAAGGCTTTGTGTGCATGAGGAAATCGGGTGATTGCTTGGGGGAAGTTTTGCAGCTGGAAGGTTGCTTATCTGGACTTGGAAAATAGTTGAGCTGGGAGGTGCCTGATCAGGTGGCTGAGGGGGAGGGGCGGAGTCCCGTCCCTGTTCTGTCTCCTTCCTGGGAGAGATTTTGCCCTCTTCATTCTTAATGGGATAGAGACTGGTGGTCTCGTCTTCTGGAGCTACTTTCAGCTGCCCAGCGACGCTGACCCTAGATCCTGGAGGACTAAAAAAATCTCTCACTGACTGCTCTAAGGAGCCATAGGGACTCTGGTGTTCCTGTGCTATCATTAGTTTGATATGAAGCTGCTGAAGCCTGAAAGATACAAACTTTACCAATAGATTAAAGAGACATGGACTGAAAAGTAATAGAAGAAGGATAATCATTGAGGGCCCCAAGAAAGGAAAGAACCACGTGAGGCAAGGGAGGGCTCGCTCATATATATCTTATTGTGTCACAGGAGCAGATACAATTTAGCTACTCTCACTTAAAATATTCTCCACAGGCTGGCCTGTGGCCAAGTGGTTAACTTCATGCTCTCCTTTGGCAGCCCAGGGTTTTGCAGGTTCAGATCCCGGGTGTGGGCCTAGCACCGCTCATCAAGCCATGCTGAGGTGGCATCACACATAGCAGAACCAGAAGGACCCACAACTAGAATATACAATGAAGTACTGAGGAGCTTTGGGGAGAAAAAAAAGAAAAGATTCTCCACCCTGGACATTCAGAGGGACATATACCCTCAGTCCTGAAAAGGATGCTATTTAGCAAGGCTATCACGCTCAGGAAGTACGAGTGCTCTAATAATTTTTGAATGCACTTTCAGTGACATTTTAAAAATTCTTTTGATTATAATAGGAGCATCTCTCCGTGGCTGACCAACCTACTATTTGAAGAACATGTTAAATCCTGTGCAAATAACTCTTTTAACCATCTTACAGCAAACCAATGGTATAAATAGGAGTTCCTTAAAACTCCAAACTTTGGGGTCCACAATCTTTGGGAATACCAGTAGACAATATATTCAGGCACCATTCCCTTCTCCAGGCTTGCCCTTGCAATCGTCTGTCTGTGCTGTGTGGTCAGATTAGGGAATCAACTAATTTCTCATATTTTCCTTGTTAATTAAGCTGAGATTTGTCCTACTGATAAACACGTGAAAGCCAATAGATATCCTGGACTGTCTGGAATTATTTCAGGGTGGAAAAAGTGATAAATCATTACCATTCCCACCCCAACCTGTGGCCAATGGCTTATATTTTTCTGGGGTTTTTTCCCCTGGGAAAAAATGGGGATTTTCTTCAAATTATATTTTTAAGCCAAAGAATTACTCCTCCTTCCCTTCATGAAAACCTGATAAAAAGGGAGCTGTGGTTTAAGTATAAACATTGGCCAGACATGGAGACAGAAAAAGTAATAGAGGTTAGTAGAGGCTGGAGGGTGGGGGCAGAGGGGTTTGGGGTGATTAAAAAAGTTATGAAAAAGTACTTTCACAATGTACAACGTTGTGAATGTACTTAATGCCTCTGAATTAGACACTTAAAGATCATTAAGATGATAAATTTTGTTATGAATATTTTACCACATATGAAAAAAAAATTGAGGGGTCAGCCCAGTGGCACAGTAGCTAAGTTCGCACATTCCGCTTTGGCGGCCCAGGGTTCGCTGGTTCAGATCCCAGGTGCAGACATGGCACTGCTTGGCAAGCCATGCCATGGTAGGTGTCCCACATATAAAGTAGAGGAAGATGGGCACGGATGTTAGCTCAGGGCCAGTCTTCCTCAGCAAAAAGAGGAGGATTGGCAGCAGATGTTAGCTCAGGGCTAATCTTCCTCCAAAAGAAAAATTGAATAGAGCCTCAAAGAAAGGTGGGACACCATTAAGCTCATCAACATATGTGTAATGGGAATACAAGAAGGAGACGAGAGAGAGGAATAGGAAAACATTTCCAAGAAGAAAATAGTTGAAAACTACCTAAATTCGATGAAAAACCTTATTCTACACATCCAAGAAGCTTGAAGGACTACAAACAGGTTGCACACAAAACAAAGACGTCCATACACAGACATATCATGATAAAAATGCTGAAAGAGGAGGAAAAAGATCCTGAAAGAGCAAGAGAAAAATGGTTCATCACATACAAAGAGACCCCAAAGGATTAACAGCTGACTCCTCAGAAACAGTGAAGGCCAGGAGGCAGTGGGATGACATATTCAAAGTGCTAGGGGGAAAAACCCTGTCAACCAAGAATCTTATATCCAGCAAAACTATGTTTCAAAAATGAAAGCAAAGTAAAGTCATTTCTGGATAAAAACTGAGAGAATTTTTTGCTCGAAGAGCTACTTGATAAGAAGTACTAAAGGAATTTTTTCAAGCTGAGAGCAAATGATCCCAGAGTGTAACTTGAGTCCACATGAAGAAATAAAGAGCTGCAGTAAAGGTATTTAAGTAATTATAAAAGAATAAATGCTTATTTCTTCTACTTTCTTCTCTTAACTGATTTAGAAAGCACTTTTATAAAGCAATATATATAATTGCATGATTGGGCCTATAGGATATAGAAATGTAAAATATTTGATAATAACAGCCCAAAACATGTGATGGGAGCAAAGTGCTGTGGAGTAAGAAAGTTACAGCAGATGGTAACTCAAATCCACAGGAACAAATGAGGAGAACTAGAAATGGTAAATAAAGAGGCCTGTAAAACAAACTCTAGATATACTTTCTCTCCTCTCAGTTTCTTTATGAGGCATACAATTATATAAAGTAATAATTATAGCAGCATATTTGTAGATTTGTAATATATATAGAAGTAATATGTTTAACAATAATAGCATGTAATGGAGGAAAAGGAAATAGATCTATATGGGAGTAACATTTCTCTGTCTCATGGGTGGAATTAAGTTAGAATAAATTTGAAATATTCTGATAAGTTAAAATGTTTATGGAAAGCTCTAGAGCAACCACTATGAACATGACCAAAACATATAGTGAAAATCTCCCCTCCAAATTACAACCAAAAAGAGCAACTGCTTTCCAACCAAAAAAAAAAAAATCCTAATAACAGAAATTGTCAGAGACCCATGGCAGCCAAGTGACAGAGGGCGGAGAGGCTGGATCCGTCCTCGGAGGAGCAGGAATGGGGTAAGAGAGAACTTCGCTCCCTCCCCTAGAGACTGGGATCACTGCCGCGGGTGCGGGAAGGAGTGGGGGAGGGGCCACACATCCAGAGATCGTCCAGGACTGCCACCACCCATGCAGTGGAAACCCTCTAATGGGGAAAGCTTCCTTGTGGGGGAACCCCAGCAAGCCAGGGCCCCGGGAGACCAGAGAGCGAGAGCTGATCTGAATCCAGGTCAGCGAAGGAAAGAAAGTGCCCCTCCTCCCTGAACCTGCACTGTGCGCTGCCATTGAGCTGAAGGCAGACGGCTCAGGATGCGCGGCTCTCAACCCCAATCTAGTGGCAACAGGTTGTAACTGCAACCAAATAATAGCATTATGCACAAAAACCTCTCCTCTACCATCCAGCAATTTATAAAAGCTCCAGTCCAAAAGGAAAACAACAAAAACACAGAATTATGTCCTGAGGATTTGGAAATAGGTTAACTAAGTGAAAATGAGTTCAGAATAGCTACCATCAAAACACTCAATGAGGTAAAGGGAAATATAGAGAAACAAGTCAACGAGTTCTGGAGTTACTTCACAAAAGAGATTGAAACTATAAAGAAGAATCAATCAGAAATACCAGAGTTGAAAAATACAATGGATCAGATAAAACAGAATATGGACTCCCTGAATGCTCGTGTAGACACCATAGAGGAGAAAATTAGCATAATCGAAGATAGACAGGCTGAATGGCTCCAGACAGAGGAAGAAAGAGAACTAAGAATTAAAAAAACTGAAGAAAATCTCAGAGAAATAGCTGACTCAGTGAGAAAAGGCAACTTAAGAATAATCGGAATTCCTGAGGGCGTGGAAAAGGAAAATGCAGCAGAAAGTGTGCTCAAAGAAATAATAGAAGAGAAATTCCCAAATCTAGGGATTGAGACAGGAATGTGTGTGGAGGAAGCTTTCAGATCTCCTAGATTTGTCAATGTAAAAAGACCTACTGCAAGGCATATAGTAGTAAAAATGGCAAAAATGAATGACAAAGAAAGAATACTCAGGGCAGCAAGGCAGAAGAAAATAACCTACAAAGGAACTCCTATCAGACTTTCAGCAGATTTCTCTACAGAAACCTTAGAAGCTAGGAGAGATTGGAGTGACATATTCAAAACTTTAAAGGATAAAAATCTTCAGCCAAGAATACTCTATCCAGCAAAAATATCCTTCAGATACGAGGGAGAAATTAAATCTTTTACAGACAAACAAAAGCTAAGGGATTTTGTAGTCACAAGACCTCCACTACAAGAAATCCTCAAGTAGGCTCTCATACCTGAAATAAGACAAAAAGGGAGAAAGGGGTCACAAAACACAGAGTAGGGAGACAAATAGATAGAATCTGAATAGGATAGCAAATATTCAACTATAGCATTAGGATAAAGGGAAGTAAATCACCAAAGCAAAGACAATCTTATCACTCTAACCACAAACTCACAGCACAAGTTGGAATAAGAGATGAAAATAATAATTTAGGGTGGGAGGAGGAAAGGGACTGAAACAGTCTAGGCTAAGTAAGTAAGAGACCACCAGAAAATGGACTAGGTTATGCACGAGATTCTGAATACAAATTTCAGGGTAGCCACTAAACTAAAAAACAGAACAGAGATAAAAAACATAAATAAGGAAAAATCTAAGAAACCCAGCATAAGAAATTGCAGAAGTCAATGAGTTGGCTAAAACACACAGGGCGAGAAACAAGGGAAACACTGGAAAACGAGCAACAGAATGACAGCATTAAGCCCTCATACATCAATACTCACCCTCAATGTAAACAGATTGAACTCTCCAATAAAAAGACACAGAATGGCAAAATAGATTGAAGAACAAGATCCAACAATTTGTTGCCTCCAGGAAACACACCTCAGCCCCAAGGACAAACACAGGCTCAGAGTGAAGGGGTGGAAGACAATACTCCAAGCTAACAGCAAACAAAAGAAAGCAGGTGTCGCAATACTTATATCAGACAAAACAAACTTCAAGATAAGGCAGGTAAAGAGAGACATAGAGGGCCAATATATAATGATCAAAGGGACACTTCATCAAGAAGAAATAACACTTATAAATATCTATGCACCCAACACAGGAGCACCAAAGTTCATAAAGCAACTATTAACAAACCTAAAAGAAGAATCAAAAATAATGCAATAATAGTAGGGGACCTCAACATCCCACTCACATCAATGGACAGATCATCCAGACAGAAAATCAACAAAGAAACAGTGGAGCTAAATGAAAAGCTAAAACAATTGGACTTAATAGACATATATAGAACACTCCATCCAAAAACAGCAGAATACACGTTCTTCTCAAGCACGCATGGAACATTCTCAAGGATAAACCATATGTTGGGAAACAAGGCAAACCTCTACAAATTTGAAAAAATTGAAATAATAGCAAGCATCTTCTCTGATCATAATGCTATAAAGCCAGAAATTAATTACAAGAAAAAAGCTGAGAAAGGCACAAGGATGTGAAGACTAAACAATATGCTATTGAACAAGCAATGGATCATTGAAGAAATTAAAGAAGAAATAAAAAATACCTGGAGACAAATGAAAATGATAGCATGCCATACCAACTCATTTGGGATACAGCAAAAGCTGTATTAAGAGGAAAATTCATCGCAATACAGGCACATCTTAACAAACAAGAAAAATCGCAAATAAGCAATCTTAAACTACACCTAACTGAATTAGAGAAAGAAGAACAAACAAAGCCCAAAGTCAGCAGAAGGAGAGAAATAATAAAAATCAGAGCAGAAATAAAAGCTATTGAAACAAAAAAGGCAGTGGAAAGGATCAATTAAACAAAGAGCTGGTTCTTTGAGAAGATAAATAAAATTGACAAACCCCTAGCCAGACATACAAAGAAAAAAAGAGAGAAAGCTCAAATAAACAAAATCAGAAATGAGCGAGGAGAAATAACAACAGACTCTGCAGAAATACAATGGATTATAAGAGAATACTACAAAAAACTATATGCCAGCAAAATGGATAACCTAGAGGAAATGGATAAATTCTTGGACTCCTACAGTCTTCCAAAGCTTAGTCAAGAAGAAGCAGACAATTTGAACAGACCAATCACAGGGAAAGAGATTGAAACAGCAATCAAAAACATCCCAAAGAATAAAACCCCAGGGCCAGATGGCTTTCCTGTGGAATTCTACCAAACATTCAGAGAGGATTTAATACCTATCTTTTTCAAGCTATTCCAAAAAATTAGGGAGGATGGAACACTTCCTAACACATTCTACGAGGCCAACATCACGCTGATACCAAAGCCTGAAAAGTACAGCATGAAAAAGGAGAACTACAGGCCAATATCACTGATGAACGTAGATGCAAAAATTCTCAACAAAAGTTTGGCAACCTGAATTCAGCAATTCATCAAAAGGTAATGCATCAAGATCAAGTGGGATTCATACCAGGGACACGGGGATGGTTCAAAATCCACAAGTCAATCAACGTGATACACCACATCAACAAATTGAGGAATAAAAACAACATGATCATCTCAATAGTTGCAGGCAACTATTTGACAAGATCCAACAGCCATTTATGATAAAAACTCTGAACAAAATGGGGATAGAAGGGAACTACCTCAACATAATAAAGGCCATATATGACAAACCCACAGCCAACATCATACTCAATGGGCAAAAACTGAGTGCCATCCCCCTGAGAACAGGAAGAAGACAAGGATGCCCTCTATCACCACTCTTATTTAACATAGTACTGGAGGTTTTGGCCAGAGCAATTAGGCAAGAGAAAGGAATAAAAGGAATCCAATGGGGGAGGGAAGAAGTGAAACTCGCTGTTTGCAGACGACATGATCTTATATATAGAAAACCCCAAAGAATCCATTGGAAAACTTTTAGAAGTAATCAACAACTACAGCAAAGTTGCAGGGTATAAAATCAACTTACATAAATCAGTAGCATTTCTATACTCTAATAATGAACTAACAGAAAAAGAACTCAAGAACACAATACCATTCACAATCGCAACAAAAAGAATAAAATACCTTGGGGTGAATTTAACTAAGGAAATGAAAAACTTATACAATGAAAATTACAAGGCTTTTCTGAAAGAAATGGATGACGACATAAAGAGATGGAAAGACATTCCATGTACTTAGATTGGAAGAATAAACATAGTTAAAATGTCCATTCTACCTAAAGCAATCTACAGATTCAATGCTATCCCAATCAGAATCCCAATGACATTCTTTACAGAAATAGAACAAAGAATCCTAAAATTCATATGGGGTAACAAAAGACCCCGAATTGCTAAAGCAATCCTGAGAAAAAAGAACACAGCTGGAGGCATCACAATCCCTGACTTCAAAATGTACTACAAAGCTACATGGTACTGGTACAAAAACAGGTGCACAGATCAATGGAACAGAATTGAACGCCCAGAAATAAAACCACACATCTATGGACAGCTAATCTTTGACAAAGGAGATGAGGGCATGCAATGGAGAAAAGAAAGTCTTTTCAACAAATGGTGCTGGGAAAACTTGAAAGCCACATGTAAAAGAATGAAAATTGACCATTCCTTTTCACCATTCACCAAAATAAACTCAAAATGGATCAAAGACCTAAAGGTGAGACCTGAAACCATAAGGCTTCTGGAAGAAAACGTAGGCAGTACACTCTTTGACATCAGTATTAAAAGGATCTTTTCGGACACCATGCCTTCTCAGAGAAGGGAAACAATAGAAAGAATAAACAAATGGGACTTCATCAGACTAAAGAGCTTCTTCAAGGCAAATGAAAACAGGATTGAAACAAAAAAACAACCCACTAACTGGGAAAAAATATTTGCAAGTCATATATCTGACAAAGGCTTAATATCCATAATATATAAAGAACTCTCACAACTCAACCACAAAACATGAAACAACCCAATCAAAAAATGGGCTGGAGACATGAACAGACATTTCTCCAAAGAAGATATACTGATGGCCAATAGGCACATGAAAAGATGCTCATCATCGCTGATCATCAGGGAAATGCAAATCAAAACTACACTAAGATATCACCTTACACCCGTTAGAATGACAAAAATATCTAAAACTAATAGCAACAAATGTTGGAGAGGTTGCGGAGAAAAAGGAACCCTTATACACTGCTGGTGGGAATGCAAACTGGTGCAGCCACTATGGAAAACAGTATGGAGATTCCTCAAAAAACTAAAAATAGAACTACCATACGATCCAGCCATCCCACTACTGGGTATTTATCCAAAGAGCCTGAAGTCAGCAATCCCAAAAGTCCTGTGCACCCCAATGTTTATTGTAGCACTGTTTACAATAGCCAAGACGTGGAAGCAACCTAAGTGCCCAGCAACAGACGAATGGGTAAAGAAGATGTGGTACATATATACAATGGAATACTACTCAGCTGCAAAACAGAACAAAATCATTCCATTTGCAACAACATGGATGGACCTTGAGAGAATTATGTTAAGTGAAATAAGCCAGCGAGAGAAAGATAATCTGTGTATGACTCCACTCATATGAGGAATTTAAAACTATGGACCAAGAACAGTTTAGTGGATACCAGGGGAAAGGTGGGGTGGGGGGTGGGCACAAAGGGTGAAGTGGTGCACCTACAACACGACTGACAAACATTAATGTACAATTGAAATTTCACAAGATTGTAACCTATCAATAACTCAATAAAAAAAAATTCAAAAAAAATGGGCAGGAGAAATAAACAGACATTTCTCCAAAGAAGATATACAGATGGCCAATAGGCACATGAAAAGATGTTCATCATCGCTGTGCATGAGGGAAATGCAAATCAAAACTACACTAAGATGTCACCTTACACCCATTAGAATGACAAAAATAACTAAAACAAATAGTAACAAATGTTGGAGAGGTTGTGGAGAAAAAGGAACTCTCATACACTGTTGGTGGGAATGCAAACTGGTGCAGCCACTATGGAAAACAGTATGGAGATCCCTCAAAAAATTAAAAATAAAACTACCATACGATTCAGCTATCCCACTACTGGGTATCTATCCAAAGAACCTGAAATCAGCAATCCCAAAAGTCCCATGCACCTCTATGTTCATTGCAGCATTATTCACAATAGCCAAGACATGGAAGCAACCTAAGTGCCCATCAACAGATGATTGGATAAAGAAGATGTGGTATATATATGCAATGGAATATTACTCAGCCGTAACAAAGAACAAAATCGTCCCATTTGCAACAACATGGATGGACCTTGAGGGAATTACGTTAAGTGAAATAAGCCAGATAGAGAAGGACAATCTCTGTATGACTCCACTCATATGAGGAATTTAAACAGGTGGACAAAGAGAACAGATTACTGGCTACCAGGGAAAGGTGGGGTGGGGGGTGGGCACAAAGGGTGAAGGGGTGCACCTACAACACGACTGACAGACAATAATGTACAACTGAAATTTCACAAGATTGTAAACTATCATTAACTCAATAAAAAAATTGATAGAATTGAAGGGATGAATAGACAATTTAACAATAATAGCTGGAGCCTTCCATACCCTACTTCCAGTAATAGATAGGACAACTAGACAGATGATCCACAAGAGAACAGAAGACCTGAAAAACACTATAAACCCACTAGACCTAAAAAATATACATAGAACTCTCTACACATGGACAGCAGAATATGCATTCTTCTCAAGAGCACATGAAACATCCCCTAGGACACACCGCATTTTAGGCCATAAAACAAGCCTCGAAAAGTTGAAAAGGATTGTAATCATATGAAGTATGTTTCTGAGCACAATGGAATGAAATTAAAAGTCAAAAATAGAAAGAAATTTGGAAAATGCACGTATGTTCTGAATATTAATCTCTTACCCGATATGTGACTTGCAAATATGTAATCCTATTCTGTGAGTTGTCTTTTTACTCTGTTGATAGTGTCTTTTGATCCACAAACTTTTTTCGTTTTCATGAAGTCCAATTTGTCTATTTTTTCTTTTATTACCTGTGCCTTTGGTGTCATATCTAAGAAACCATTGCCAAATCCAAAGTCATGAAGGTTTTGTCCTGTGTCTTCTGCATAATTTTAGGTCTTACATTAAGATCATGGATCCATTTTGAGTTAATTTTTCTATATGGTATTATGTAAGGGTCCAATTTTAGGATTTTTTTGCATGTGAGTATCCAAGTTTCCCAGCACCATTTGTTGAAAAGACTATTTCCCCATTAAGTGTTTTTGACACTTCCATCAAAAATCATTGACCATATCAGTAAGGGTTTATTTCTGGACTCTCTTCATGCCAGTACCACACTGTTTTGATTACAGTAGCTTTGTAGTAAGATTTGAAATCAGGAATTGTGAGTCCTCCAGATTTGTTCTTCTTTTTCAGGATGGTTTTTGGCTATTTGGGACCCCTTGAGAATCCATATAAACTTTAGGAGGTTTTAACCAAGGTCATTAGGCAAGCAAATGAAATAAAAGACATCCAGATTGGGAGAGGAAAAGGTAAAACTATCTCATCCACAGATGACATGATCTTGTACATAGAAAATCCTAAAGAACCCACCAAAAAGTTAGAACAAATAGATAAATTTAGGAGGGTCATAGGAGGCAAGAGCAATATACAGAAGTCATCTGTGTTTCTATCCTTGCAGTGAACAATCTAAAAATTAAATTAAGTAACAATTCCATACACAATAGCATCAAAAAGAATAAAATATTTAGGAATAAAGTTGTTTAGGAAGTGTAAAACTTATACTCTGAAAACTATAAAATATTGTTGAGGGAAATTTGAGAAGACCTAAATAAATGGGAAGACATCCCATATTCACGGATTGGAAGATTTCCTATTGTTAGATGGCAGTACTCTCCAAATTGACCCACAGATTCAGTGAAATGCTTTGAGATCCACTCAGAGGGGATAGCTTTGAGCTCACAACTAAACAGACTTCAGAAGGCCAGGCCTTTTGGGAACACATTCAAACATACATTTTGAAAATAAAGGAAGTCATGTTATTCACTCAGAAGAATGGAAAAGGTAAAGAGGTCGTGATGATTGTGGAAGGCAATAGAACATTAAGTATTTTTGTTGTTGTTAGCTGTGTTTTTAACTCAAATTCTGTAACAGAATTCTGTCGATGATGAAGGGGCTGATTTCTTCTTTAGTACACAGTGATTTTTGTTGTTCTTTATACAGTGAATACACGTTATCATACAGTACTATTTTATGCTATATTTCACAATTAATTAAACATAAATCAGTACAAGAAAAACTAATTTTATTTTTGCTATATTTCACAATAAATCTAAAAATTAGTAGGAAATAAACTTTTTTAAATTAAAATTTTTTTTGTATAGCTAATATCTGCATTATTGGCTCATTACAAAATCGCTAGACTGAAATTAGAGAATCAAATTGCTTTGCAGGGGCTGGCCCCGTGGCCGAGTGGCTAAGTTCGCGCGCTCCGCTGCAGGTGGCCCAGTGTTTCGTTGGTTCGAATCCTGGGCGTGGACATGGCACTACTCATCAAACCATACTGAGGCAGTGTCCCACATGCCACAACTAGAAGGACCCACAACGAAGAATATACAACTATGCACCAGGGGGCTTTGGGGAGAAAAAGGAAACAATAAAATCTTAAAAAAAAAAAAAATCTCTTTGCAGCTAAGTCCTTAGTCCGTGAGAGGAACTGTGCAGAAAGGCTCTTTGAGGTCTCTGCTGATTTTAAAGCAGTGGGTTGCTAGGACGTACAACTAAAGTTGAAAGGGCACTATAGAATGCTCTGAATTTCCTGGGCAGATATACAGGATGAAGGCAGGAGGTTAAGAGGAAAACACTACATTGTTCACATTTGTTGATGAGAATGTCTAAAGGATGAAGCTTCTTCCTAGAGGGGGTGGGGTGGTTCTGGTAATACCAACTCAAGGCCTGAAATGTCTACCAGAACTGTGATTGGCTTGGGCAAAATGGGCAAATTGCTGTGTAGAAATTGCTATGTATTTTAACCCTACAATCCAGGTGGGAAGAATAGCCCCTAAGTGGAAATGTTTACATGGCAATTGCTAAGAGTTCAGAGTAGCATGTGTATCCTTCGTTCTCTTTTAATTGTAGGAAAATGTTACCTTTCTACAGTGCCCATAAAGAACCTGTAGCTAGTAATGTGAAAGCTAAAGTGGGCTTTGGAGACTTGGACAGACAGAAAGAGACCATAAGGTGGAACCTGGCTGACCCCCAAACCTAGACAGCTTGTACCACTGGGGGCGACAGCCTGCTGAGGATCAGCATGAGGAAGGTGGTGACTCCTTGAAATAGGAAGGCATGGTGGCAGGTTTGGCTCGGGGTCCTGGTCTGTATTTTCTGCTGGCCTGAAATAAATACTAATCCCCATATATGGAAAGCTCACCTGAAGCTTCCCTTTACTTTTTGCTTATATAAATCAGTATTTTCCTCTAATATACCTTCTAACTGTTGATTATTTTTGAGAATTCCCTTTCAAAATCCAGAACTTGAGGCCAATTTACTTGGAGCTCAGAGTTTATAAAATAAACCATGAAATAGGGAAGAAGGTGTACTTTACCAAATTGCTATATAGATAACTTAAAAAAAGAGAAAAAGTTTTTCTTAAATTTGGAAGACAAAACATTGAAGAACCAGCAATATTTCAAACAAAAAGTCATCAAAAAATTTATAAGCATCCTCATCAGTTCATCCAGCCCCATGTAATTAATTCTTGTTCTGCTTGATCTTGGGTTAGCAGTTTTATGAATCCATCATCTTCTTCACTTGTTCCGGAAATTCTTACTCAGTCCAGTGGCATGGTCTCAAAGTTATTCAAGTGATGCCCTCATGGATCATTCTCACAGGAGCTGGTTGTAAACATGTTCAGAGAAGAATCAGAGTAAATCAATAACTGTGAATGACAAAGACTTAGAAATGGCCGTGGTTAAAGATCTGAAGAGAGTTCATTTCATAAGGAAATTTAGTTATTTCTTTGGCATACAATATCTTAAGATAGTAACTGGATAACAAAGGGATTGACAAATTTCTATGAACTTCACACAACTTCTGGAATACCTAAATTAGTAACATATCCATGCACATAAAACCTATGGGGGTTCATCACCACTTATTATTCGACAGTGCTTCCCATGTAATTTAACATACAAATAAACCTAATCAGTTTAACATCTTCTATTACAAGGTGAGAGACAAATCCTTTGAGATTTTGCAGAGGCCCTCTGGGAAATCTCAAAGTTAGTTCAAGGGCAAAAAGACTCTATTTAGAATTTGATTTTTGAAAGTTGTCAAAAATGTCAAAAGGTTTGAACACTCGATTAAATAGGATCACAGATCCTTATGAAATAACACTGAATGATCTATTTAACCAAAGTGACAAAGATTTTAAGGGCAAATACAGAAGGTTGCATAGTTGTGAACAAATCTTAGCTCTTTTAATATCGAGAAGACTCGGTTTTCCTAAGTAATCAACCCGATAAAGACAAAGTGAAGCACAGGAACTTATTCTAAAACACAAAATCTTGGTTTCCCGGGTAGACTACTTAAGAGGTAAAGACCCTCCCACCCCCGCCTCTTTTTTTTTTTTTTTTTTTTTTATTACCATTTCTTATTATGAGCAGACTTAGAGTCTAAGAAAACTAGGAACCACATAGTTGTGAACTGTTTGCCACATACTATCATTCTGTAGCAAATTTATGAATACATTTTATAGTTTTCTAGAGGTGTATGTTTTTTTCGTAGTACAACTTCTCATGTTTATCAACAGACCCAAATATATGTAGCTTCTCTATACTGTATAAAAGCAAGATGCCAAAAGTAGGTAAAGGTATGTTCAGTGGTTAGTGTTTCAGTATTGTATCTTATTTGAAAATGATCTAGATATTCAATAAATATCCATCATTTAACTTAGTATAGCTTTAAGCTTTCAAGTTATCAAAAACGTTTTTGAAACGACTTTTAAGTGGATATACTAGAGAGCATAATTGTGGAAAAGTTCATTTATAAACTTTTATCCTACTTGCATCTTTTTAATTCACTTTTCTTAACAGTTATGTTTAGACTACTCAGGAAAACTTCACGAGACATTAAACAAAGCTAGCCTTCATCTTAAGTTATTTTTCTTGTTAAAAAATCAGGCAGGTATCGGTGCCAGCCCTGTGGCCGAGTGGTTAAGTTCACGCACTCTGCTTCGGCCACCCAGGGTTTCGCTAGTTCGAATCCTTGGTGCAGACATGGCACAGCTCATTGAGCCATGCTGAGGCGGCATCCCACATGCCACAACTAGAAGGACCCACAACTAAAAAAAATACACAACTATGTACCAGGGGGCTTTGGGAGAAAAAGGAAAAATAAAATCTTTAAAAGAAAATCAGGAAGTATCAAAAATATCACAAAAGGAAAAAACCTAAAAGTATGGTTCTTCTCTCTCTCTCTGTTTTTACCACTATGCTTGACATGCATCAAGCAATTCATTTTTGTTGAACATTTTGTTTATGGGTTGGATTTGTAGTTTTATAATCTTAAACATCTAGTAGAGATAATATAAGTTTGTTTGACTAGTAAACCTAGGTAGAAAAAACATTATATGTTTGCATTATATTTACAACTCTGAAGAGATGCCTATTTTTATTTTACCAGCACTTCAAAAACTAACTTTATTTATCAAAGATTATCCCAGATCACATGATTTTAAAAAAGTATTTGGGTTAGTTTCTATATTTCTGAGAGCTTTAGTAATACTTAATTTATATGAGCACTCACTTATCTCTAAGCCAATTTGAATAGAAACTCCTTTAAGGGATATTATAAATTAATTTGGTAATACTATCTGGAGGTAGAAAAAATCACGTGGACATAACATACATACACACACATATACATAAACATACATAAAGGTAAAGGCAGACAAAATCAGAGATCTTACAGCTTTCGTTTAAAAATTTTAGCCAGGTGTCAGGTACAGTGATACAAAACTCATTAGTTCACAGGAGAACAGTTGGATCCAAACTGTGTTTCTGGCAGATGGAATAAGTTAAGGTTACCTACTCAGATGGCTAAAGCTTTTTACTCATATTTGTGGAGAAGACCTTCAAGATTTTTCGTTTGCCCAGTTTCCAAATAGCTCTTTTATTTTTTTTAAACCAAAGGTATCCCTATCAAGTGACTCAAAACCAAAACTAATAGGCCCTTTATGACTTAACCATGAAGGCAAGAGGCATCCCAAAGAGGGTGCAAAAGATGCAGCCCTCCCAAGATGCGGAGCCACTCCCAAAGACACCCAAAAGATAGGAAGACTTAGATAACCCTTGTCCCAGAGCTGGCAACAGTCAGTAGGACACTAGCCACAAAAGAGGTGCAACCCACATTTCTGTCCCACCGTATTTCTGGCGTCCCCAACCTGACATTTGGTCGCCTGCCCTCACAGAACCTGCCTGCACCCACAGGGAAAGCCAAGCCAAGTTCTTATGGCAAAAATGAGACACAGACAGGGAAGCAAAGCTGCCCCCGGGAGGAAAAGGATCAATAACCAAGGGATGCCCCCAAACCAAATTTTAACCAGTCATAATCCAAAGCACTAATTTTTACAAATGTTTCTCCTCTGCCGATCTGAATTTGGAAAGGAAAAGACTCTTAACCACCTTCTCTCGACAGGTCCCCACAGGCAGAGATCCAAGAGACTGATGGGTAAGAATTCTTACCTCTGTTGCCTTTTGTCAGATGTCCAGCATCTCTTTAGCACAGTTTCCAGACCCAGCAAAGGGTCCCCAGCCGAAGGTGTCTCTGTTTGGGTGCCAGAAACTCTAGGGGAAGAAAAAGTTTTTCTCTATCCTCTTAGAGTCTGAAAAGTAAACTGACAAAGACAGATTAACAAGAGCCAGACATACACATTTATTTAATATAAGTTTTAGTGACATGGGAGCCTCCATCAGGAGATGAAGACCCAAAGAAATAGTTAAACCTGAGTATTTTTATGCTAGGTTTGATGAAGAATAAACAGTCATGGATAAATATGAGAGGTTAAGGAACATGAAATAAGGGTAGTAAACTGGAGGAAAGTTAGCAGGTCCTAGTTGTTAGGATTCTTCTCAGCACCCCTTTGTTTTCAGAGATAAGAATGCTCCTTCCTCTGAGTATAGGAAGGGCACCTCTCACAGAAGGGTTTCATGGCTCAGGGGAGAAGGGTGGGGCAAGGTCAAAGTGACCTTCCTGCGTCTGCTGTTTTCTCAAACTCCTTCAGCTTAAAATATGCAATATGCCAAGGTGCCATATTTTGGGGTAGCGTGTTAAGATATCAAACCCCCCCCCCCCGAGTTGATCCATAGATCCAATGCAGTCCCAATCAAAAAAATATGAGACAAAAGCTTCATGATTTTGGACTTGGCAATGATTTCTTGGATGTGGCACTTAAGGCACAGGTAAGAAAAGAAAAAATAGATGAACTGGACTTCATAAAAATGAAAAAACATTATGGATTAAAAGACACTATCAATAGAGTAAAAGGCAGCTCACAGCATGGGAGCAAATATTTGCAAATCATATATCTGATAAGAGGTTAATATCCAGAACATATAGAGAACTCCCAAAAAATTTTTAACAGAAAATACCAAGTATTGCAAAGGATGTGGAGAAGTTGGAAGTCTTTTAGACTGTTGGTGGGAATGTAAAATGGTACAGCTGCTGTGGAAGACAGTATGTGGTTTCTCAAAAAACTAAAATAGAATTACCATATGATCAAGCCACTCCACTTCTGGTTATATACCCCAAAGAATTGAAAGCAGGGTCTCAAAGAGGTTATGTGTACAGCCCTGGTCATAATAGCATTATGCACAATAGCTAAAATGTGGAAGAAACCCAAGTGTCCATTGACAGATGAATGCATAGGGAAAATGTTGTGTATAAATACAATGGAATAGTATTAGCCTTAAAAAGGAAGGAAATTCTGACATATGCTACAACATGGATGACCTTTGAGGCCATGATACTAAGTGATGTAAGCCAGTTACAAAAAGACAAATATGGCATGATTCCACTTTCATGAGGTACTTAGAATAGTCAAAATCATAGGGACAAAAAGTTGAATGGTGGTTGCCAGGGGCTGGAGGAAGGGGAATGGGGAGTTATGATTTAATGGGTATAGAGTTTCAGTTTTACAAGATGTAAAGAATTCTGAAGATGGATGGTGGTGATGGTTGCACAATATTATGAATGTATTTAATACCACCGAATTGTACCCTTAAAAATGTTAAGATGGTAAATTTCATGTTATGTGTATTTTACCACAATAAAAATTGAAAAAAAAATTCCTTAGATACTAAAAAAGATCTACAAGACTGATTGTTAAGGAATAAACAATGTGCAGAACAGTATTATAGTATACTAACTTTTATGTAAAAAAAAGAGAGGGAAATGACATACTGCTATCTAATTGCACGTACATGCATAAAGAAACTCTAGAAAAAATAGACAAGGAATTAACAATGGTGGTTGTACGTTGGTGTTGAGCAACTTGGCAACAGGGAACAGGAGTCCAGGTGAGCTTATCACTAGATAATTTTGGTGTATTTTTCAATTTTTGAACTGTGGAAATGTATTACCTATTCAAAAATTAAATTAACAAAAAGAAAGAACATAAATTATGTTTCTTCCTTTGAAAATAGTATACATTTGCTATAGCTGAATTTTGGCACATATGATGTCAGTGATGAGGGGAAGGAAGCGGGGAGAAGCTTAAGGACTTCAGAGAACTGATGATTGTGTTATCCATCATCTTTTTTTTAAAACTAATTTTATTGAGGAATACATTAAATGCAATGAAATGCACCCATCTTAAGCGTATGGTTCTTTACATTTTGACAGATATATATACCCATGTAACCACCGTCACAACTGAGATAGAGAACATTTTCACCACCCTAAAAACGTTTTCTCTGATTCTTCCCAGTCAATGCCCATCCCAAGACAAGCCCCAGACAACCACTGATCTGCTTTTTATTGCTATACATTAGATTTGTCTTTTCTAAGAGTTTTATAGTTTTAGGTCTTACATTTAGGTCATGGGTCCATTCTGAGTGAAGTTTTGTATACAATGTAAGGGTCCAATTTTGTTCTTTCGATGTGGATATCCAGTTTTACCAGCACCATTTGTTGAAAAGACTGTGTTTCTCCATTGAGTGGTCCTAGCACCCTTGTCACAAATCACTTGACCCTATTTGCGAGAGTTTGTTTCTGGGCTCTCTGTTCTATTCTATTGGCCTGTATGTCTGTCTTTACGCCAGTCCCACACTGTTTTGACTACGTAGCTTTGTAGTAAGATTTGAAACTAGGAAGTGTGAGTACTCTAGTTTTGTTCCTTTACGAGATTGTTTTGGTTATTCAGGTCCATATGAAATTTTAGGACGGGTTTTTCTATTTCAGAAAAAAAAAAAAGTCATTGTGATTTTTATAGGAATTGCACTAACTCTGTAGATCGCTTTTAGGAATATTGACATGTTAACACTGTTAAGTTTCCCAATTGATGAAGTCAGGGTGAATTTCTATTTGCTTACGTCTTTCTTTAATTTCTTTCATCAGTGTTTTATAGCTTTCCTTGTACAATCCTTTCACCTCCTTGGTTAGGTTAATTCCTAAGTATTTTATTCATTTTGTTGCTATTGTAAATGGAACTGTTTTCTTAATTTACTTTTCAGATAGTTCATGGTTAGTGTATAGAAATGCAACAGATTTTGATGACTTTGAATCCTGCTACTTTGCTGAATTCATTTATTAGTTCTAATGGTTTGTGTGTGTGTGTGTGTGTAATCTTTACGGGTTTCTGCACATAAGATCAGATTGTCTGTGAAGAGATAATTTTACTTTTTCCTTTCCAATTTGGATGCCTTTTATTTCTTTTTCTAGCCTAATTTCTCTGGCGAGGACTTCCAGTGCTATGTCGAATAGAAATGGTGAAAAGTGGGCATCCTCATCTTGTTCCTAGTCTTAGATGAAAAGCTTTCAGTCTTTCACTATTGTGTATGATGTTTGCTGTGGGTTTTCCATATATGACTTTTATTATGATGAGATAGTTTCATTCTATTCCTAATTTGTTGAGTGTTTTATCATGAAAGGGTGTTGAATTTTGTCAAATACTTTTTCTGCATCAGGTGAGATGATCATGTGTTTTTCCACTTGATTTCTATTAATGTGGTGTATTACTTCATTGATTTTCATATGTTGAAACATCCTTGCATTCCAGGAATAAATCCCACTTGGTCATAATGTATAATACTTTAATGTGCTACTGAATTCAGTTTGCTAGTATTTTGTTGAGGATTTTTGCATTAATGTTCATAAGGAATATTGGTCTTCAATTTTCTTTTCATCTTGTGTGTTTACCTGGTTTTACTATCCAAGTAATGCTGGCCTTAGAGAATGAGGGAGTGTTCCCTCCTCTTCAATTTTTTGCAAAAATTTGACAAGAATTAGTATTAGTTCTTTGTTAAATGTTGGTAGAGGGGTAGCGCTAGTGGCCTAGTGGTTAAGTTCAGCATATTACCCTTCAGTGGCCCAGGTCCAGTTCCCAGGCACGGACCTACACCATTTGTCTGTCAATGGCCATGCAGTGGTGGCAGTTCACATAAAAACGAGGAAGATTGTCAGTGGATATTAGCTTATGGCAAATCTTCCTCGGCAAAAAAAAAGAAAGAAAGAAAGAAAAGCAAAAAAATGTTAGTAGAATTCACTGGTGAAGCCATCACACTTGGGGCCTTCCTTTTCAGGAGATTTTGATTGCTGACTCAATCTCCTTACTAATTATAGTCCTATTCAGATTTTCTGTTTCTATGTGATTTAGTCTTGGTAGGTTTTGTGTTTCTAGGAATTCATCCATTTTGTCTATGTTATCGAATTTGTTGGCACACAATTGCTCATAGCACTCTCTTACAATCTTCTTTATTTCTGTAGATCCATAGTAATATCTCTACTTTCATTTCTGATTTTAGTAAATTGATTCTTCTCTCTTTTCTTCTTAGTCCATCTAACTAAAGGTTTTTCAATTTTATTGATCTTTTCCTAGTACCAACTGTTGGTTTCATTGATTTTCTCTATTGTTTTTCTATTCTCTGTTGTTTATCTCTATTCTAATCTTTATTTCCTTCTTTCTGCTAGATTTGGGTTTAGTTTGTTCTTCTTTTTCTAGTTTCTTAAATTGTAAAGTTAGGTTGTTGAGGGGAAGCTCCCTAACTCGTTCTATGAGGCTAACATTACCCTGATACCAAAACCAGACAAGGACGACACAAAAGAAGAAAATTACAGGACAATATCACTGATGAATGTTGACGCAAAAATCCTCAGTGAAATATTAGCAAATCACATACAACAATACATTAAAAGGATCACACACCATGATCTAGTTGGATTTATTCCAGGTATGCAGGGTTGTTCCACATCCACAACTAATCAATGTGATACATCACATTAACAAAATGAAAAATAGAAGTCACATGATCATCTCAATAGATGCAGAGAAAACATTTGAGAAGATACAGGATCCATTTATGATAAAACTGTGAATAAAATGGGTATAGAAGGAAAGTACTTCAACATAATAAAGGTGCTATATGACAAACCCACATCTAATATTACACTCAGCAGAGAAAAACTGAGCGCTATCCCTCTAAGAACAGGAACCAGACAAGGATGCCCACTCTCACCACTCTTATTTAACATAGTATTGGAAGTCCTAGCCAGAGAAATCAGGCAAGAAAAAGAAGTAAAAGAAAGAAGTGAAACTGTCACTATTTGAAGATGGCATGATTTTGTATATAAAAAACCCTAAAGAATTCACCAAAAAACTTTTAGAAATAATGAATGAATACAGTAAAGTTGCAGGATACAAAATCAACATACAAAAATCAGTTGCATTTCTGTACACTAACAATAAAGTAGCAGACAGAGAAATTAAGAATATAATCCCATTTACAATTGCAATAAAAAGAATAGAATACCTAGGAATAAACTTAACTAAAGAAGTGAATGGCCTGTACACTGAAAACTATAATACATTGTTGAAAGAAATCGAAGATGACACAAAGAAATGGAAAGATATTCTGTGTTCTTGGATTGAGAGAAGTAACATAATTAAAATGTCCATACTTTCTAAAGCAATCTACAGATTTGATGCAATCCCTATCAAAGTTCCAACAACATTTTTCACAGAAATAGAACAAAGAATCCTAAAATTTATATGGAACAAGAGAAGACCCCAAATAGCCAAAGGAATCTTGAGAAAAAAGGACAAAGCTGGAGGTATCACACTCCCTCATTTCAAAATATACTACAAAGCTATAGTAACCAAAACAGCGTGGTACTGGCACAAAAACAGACACACAGATCAATGGAACAGAATCGAGAGCCCAGAAATAAACCAACACATTTATGGATAACTAATTTTCGAGAAGGGAGCCAAAAACATACAAGGGAGAAAGGAAAATCTTTTCAAGAAATAGTGTTGGGAAAACTGGACAGCCACATGCAAAAGAATGAAAGTAGGCCATTATCTTACACCATGCACCAAAATCAACTCAAAATGGATTAAAGACTCGAAGGTAAGACAAGAAACCATTAAACTTCTAGAAGTAAATATAGGCAGTATGCTGTTCACCATATGTCTTAGCAGCATTTTTTCGAATACCGTGTCTGACTGGGCAAGGGAAACAATAGGAAAAATAAGCAAATGAGACTACGTCAAACTAAAAAGCTTCTGCACAGCAATGGAAACCATCAACATAGCAAACAGACATAGCAAAAAGACAACCTAAGAATTGGGAGGAGATATTTGCAAACCATGTATCAGATAAGGGGCTAATATCGAAAATATACAAATAACTCATACATCTCAACAAGAAAAAAACTAACAACCCAATTAAAAAATGGGCAAAAGATCTGAACAGACATTTCACCAAAGAAGATATATAGATGCCCAACAGGCACATGAAAAGATGTTCAACATCACTAATTATTAGGCAAATGCAAACCAAAACTGCAATGAGATATCACCTCACTCTCGTCAGAATGGTTATAATTAACAAGATGGGAAACAACAATGTTGGAAAGCATGTGGAGAGAAGGGAACCCTCATACACTGGTGGTGGGAGTGCAAACTGGTGCAGCCACTATGGAAAACAGTATGGAGATTCCTCAGAAAATTAAGAATAGAGCTACCATATGATCCAGCTATTCCACTGCTGGGTATTTATCCAAAGAACTTGAAAACACTAATGCATAAACATACATGCACCCCTATGTTCATCACAGCATTATTCACAATAGCCAAGACTTGGAAGCATCCTGGGTGCCCATCAAGGGACGAATGGATAAAGAAGATGTGGCACATATACACAATGGAATACTACTCAGCCATAAGAAATGATGAAATCTGGCCATTTGTGACAACGTGGATGGACCTTGAGGGTATTACGCTAAGTAAAATAAGTCAGAGGGAGAAAGTCAAATGCCGTATGATCTCGCTCATAAATAGAAGATAAAAACAACAACAAACAATCAAATAGAGATAGGGATTGGATCAGTGGTTACCAGAGGGGAAGGGAGGAGGGAGGTGGGGAAAAGGGGTGATTACGCACATGTGTGTGGTGCTGGATGGTGCTTAGTCTTTGGGTGGTGAACATGATGTAATCTACACAGAATTCAAAATATATTATGATGTTCACTTGAAATTTATATAATGTTATAAATCAATGTTACCACAATAAAACAAAATGAAATACTAAAAATACCCAGAAAAAGGAGGGACTTACTTTTGTCATTTTTCTATTTGTTTTCTGTACGTATTATAGCTTTTTTCCTCACGCTTCCTACATTACTGTCTTTCTTTTGTGTTTAGTCAATTTTTTGTACAGAAATGTTTAAATTTCTTTCTCATTTCTTTTTGTGTATATTCTATAGCTCTTTTCTTGGTGTTTACCATGATTACATTTAACATCCTAAAATTATAGCACTCTAATTTGAATTTGTACCAACTTAACTTCAATAACATGAAAATTCTGCTTTTTCAAGCTCTGTCCCCACCCCTGTCAGTTTTTGATGTTGCAAAATTATGTGTTTATACATCATGTGCCCAAGAACATGAACTAATAATTCTTTTAAATGCATTAATCTCTTAAATTATGTAGAAAACAAGATTTGGAGTCATAAACCACAGTTATGATAATACTAGCTTTTAGACTAGTAAATTTTTTTCTCAATTGTGTTAATCCCTTAATTCATGTTGAAAATAGTATGGTTACAAACCAATGTTACAATAACACCAGCTTTTATAATTACTCATGTATTTAACTGTACTGAGATCTTTATTTCTCCACATAGTTTTGAGTTACTATCTAGTGTCCTCTCATTGCATCTTACAGAACTCCCTTGAGCATTTCGTCTGTGGCAGTCTAGTGGAAATGAAATCCATCAGCTTCTGTTTATCTGGTAGTGTCTTAATTTCTCCCTCACTTTCAAAGGATAGTTTTGCCAGGTATAGGATACTTGGTTGACTTTTTTCTTTTAGCCTTTTGAATATATTGACCCACTGCCTTCTGGCCTCCAAAGTTTCTGATGAGAAATTTGCTTATAATCTTATTGAGGATCCCCTGTGTGTAATGATTTGCTTCTCTCTTGATGACTTCAACTGTCTCTGTGTTCAGCTTTTGAAAGTTGGATTCTAATGTGTCTCATTGTGTGTCTCTTTGAGTTCATCTCCCTTGGAGTTCATTGAGCTTCTTGGATATTTATGTTTGTGGTCTTTCATCAAATTTAGAAAGTTTGCAGCCATTATTTCTTCAAATATTCTCTCTGCTCCTTCCCCATTCTCCTTCTAGAACTCCCACAATGTGTATGTTGGCCTATTGATGCTGTCACATAAGCTCCTTAGGCTGTTAGTTTTTCTTCAATCTTTTTCTTTCTGTTCTTCAGACTCAATAATTTCTACTGTCCTCTTTAAATTTGCTGATTCTTTTTTTCTGCCTGCTCAGATCTGTCTTTGAATCCCTCTAGTGAATTTTTCATTTCAGTTATTGTACTTTTCAGCTCCAGAATTTCTTTTTGGTTTCTTTTTAGGTTTTCTATCTGTGTATTGATATTTCCATTTTGTTCATACATCAGTTTCTTGACTTTCTCCACATTTTCCTTTAGTTCTTTGAGCATCTTTAAAACAGTTGTTTTGAAGTCTTTGTCTAGTATATCTGCCATTAGATCCTTTTCAGGGACAGTTTCTGTTGATTTATTTTTTTTCTTTGAATGAGCCTTATTTTCCTGTTTCTTTGTATGCCTTGCAATTTTTTTTGTTGAAGTCTAGTCTTTGGTTGAAGACCAGATTTGAATTTAATAATGTGGTAACTCTGGAAATCACATTCTCCCCTGTCCACAGGATGTGCTGGGTTTTGTTATTGTTTTCATTTACTTGTTTTTATTGTTGTGGGCTGTCTCCACGCTTAGGGTCCCCTTGAACTGTAAACTTAATGTCCTCTCAGGTCTTTCCCTCAGCATGACCAGTCACTTTCTAAGTTTCCCCATAAATACAGTTGTTTTTGAATGTCCTTGTCTTAATGTCTGGCTCCCAAAAAAGGAAAAAAGAGAAAAATGAAGCAGGGGCAGGGGGAGGGTGCTGGCCCTTTAAGGCCCCAGGAAAGCGCTTGAGCTGGTGGGGAAGGGGCCCTGTACAATGGGAGGATGTGCGACAGAGGCCTCCTGCCTCTTTGCACCTGTGTGATCAGAAGAAGCAAGCAGTGATCAGAGCACAGATCCCAAACATTTGGAGGACAGGGTCTTTTGGGGCTGCCCTGGCTCCTGCAAGCTGTTTATGGGCTGCTCCAGGAACATGGGCACAGCTGCCTGACTGACAAGTGGCCGTGGGTAGGGGATGGGTGGCTGCTACTGTACTAAGAGCTGAAACTGACCAAAATTAACCACAAGTCTTTCCCTGGACGTGCAAGCTGTTGCTGGACCCTAGAGTTCCAAAATAGTTACATTTGTCACATTCTGCCAGTATAGTTGTTGTCTAAGTGGGGAGATAGATTCCTGGTGCTTCCTACACTGCCATCTTCCCAGAATCTTCTTTGGATTTTTGGACCAACTCTGAGGTAGGACGTCTTTTACGAATGATGAAACTGAGCCTCAGAGATATTAAGTACCCAAGCCAGTATTACCTAGCCGGGAAGTGGGAGAGCTGGGATTAGGAGCCCATGTATTCTGAGCCTAGAGCACGTATGCTTGACCCTTACTCTAAGTTGTGTCTTAAGGTGCAAGGCGTTCTGAAGAGGCTCCTCTCTTCAGTCTACCGGGTGCAGCCCAAGGTGCCCCTTCCTTCTCAGTCCTCTCAGCCCAAGGCAGAGAAGCATGAGCAACTGGCTTCTCTCCTGTGGCTCTCAAGGAGGCGGGGTGGGGCAGTGCAAAAAGTCCTGTGAATTTAGGAGACACTTAAGCGACCCTGAGTTGCCATTCTCAAGGAGTGTGGCCTGTGCAAATCATGGTTACATCTTTACAGAACAGAGGTGAAATTGATTTGTAGGTTTTTATTTCACTGAAATTCTGAATATTTAGTTTTGGAAGTGGAAGTGATTTTGAAAAGAGAACCGGTATTCTCCCCTGGCAGAGCAAAAGAACTGGTGGTCACTACTTTTGTACTGATTGGCAGCAGAGATTACAGTGAGCCGCCTGTGGACCTGTTAGTGGCCTCACGTCACCTCCACTGCTAGGGCTGCCTCCTATTTAAGATCACAGGTTCTAGAAGCCTTAATGATGCTTTACCCGTATGTCTAGGGTGAATCCAATGCCAAAAAACTTTAAGACAAAAGTTGCCTCTGCCAAGCCCAGCCTTTTCCCTGATTTTAAGTTCTATATGTTAAAGTTAGTGATTTTGGCGCTGTGTCTAGTGGATGTATGGAATGCTTATATATTTACGTTTAGAGTTAATGTAACCTTGAGTCTCGTAGCTCCCAGCTGTTTCAGAATGTAGTAGAGTGTAGCAGGAAGTCCCTAAGCTGTGGAGGCCGGGAGTTCTGAGTTCAGATCCTGTGTAGGCATGTAGGCACTTACTTGCATAACATTGAGGATGTGTTTTTTAATGAGTTTAACTTTCCTATATAGAGTAAAACCTGCTTTATAAGGCAGCTGTGAGGACTGAAATAACATCTGTAAAGCTCAAAGGTATAGTGCTTCAAGAGGCGGTGGCTATTAAAACGGTATTTGTTAGAGGCCGAGCTCCATAATCTTTTGTGCATGAAATACAAAGAAAACAAGTAGCACTGGTAACAACACATTTATTTACGTACCCTGTTGTGTGACCGGGAGGGGTTTTCACTTTCCAATGATTGAATTAGGTTATAACAATTAAAATTCCAGAAGGTAAACTAATAATTTATTGATGCTCATGAGCATAAGTAAACAGACATGGTACCACATCGAGGAATTTTACACACTTCTGAACTTCTGCTATGGCTTTGAGATGAACCAGTAGACTTTGGTAATGGACCTAACCGATTACCAATATGCTTCGCAATCCCATGGTTCTCTTCAAAGACACAGGAAGAATCTGGATTTAGCTTCTGCATTTCAGAAATTTAACAAAGATTCTCAGGAAGCTGGAAAAGGCCAACATTACTGACGCCTATCATATTCATCACGAATATATGTTTGCTATTAAAAATAAAGTCATGGTAGGTGGCAGTCAACCAATTGCTAGTTTCATTTTGTAGATTACTTTATTATTTCTTGAAAATAACTCACCTCAGGTGGCAGGCCATAGAAGATTATTTTTAAGCAGTTTTAACTTTAATAAGTTAATACCTTTTGTGGACTAGTTAAAGGAATTCAGATAGGTCCCAAGTCAAAGAATTGGACAGCGTATCAAATTGGATTTTATATTAGAAACAGCCATTTCCAAGAGACTGCATCATGCAGGACATTTCTTTTCAGAATGCCTTTTATTCCTGGCTTCAAATCTTAACTTACAGCATATGCTGTCTTTAGAGGGTTTGATAAGTGTTAACAAATGGGTACTCATTGCCAGAGCAGGATATAAGAATGTGCTGATCACCAAGTATGACATTTTACATTACATTAAATTAAAATTATATATTGTTGGAAATAGACAAGATAGGGAGTTCCTAGATCCTAGAAAGTATTATGGCTGAGGAAATAGAGAACTCAGAAAAGGAATCCGCCTCCAAGAAGCTCACTCAGTATAGTAAAATAGAACTAAGTGCCCTGTCTTAGGAAAACGTTTATTAATAAGGAACAACTGGGACATCATACATCGTTTCTTTGGAGATTAAAGTGCAGGCTATGAAATGGCATATAAAATAATCCATAAAATAGTGCAATCTTAAGGTGCCATTATTTTTGTTTATTACACATAGCCTATGTTCATATGTCCATTTTCTCTCAAAAATCCAGCTGTAGTGACACCTTTTAGCTTATTTATTTAGGCATTACTTGTACTCTGTTTTACCCGCTTTGGGGCTACATAGAATATTTTAACATTTTAACAAGTAGAATAATAGCGTGTACATCTTGAAACTACTAAAGAGAGATTAAGGCAAGCCCCTGTAAAGTTCTGTACTCCAAAAAACACGTTTTACAAAAAACGTTGCTTCCAAAACCAGTGGCTTTAGACCTGATGGCACCCCAAGAGTTTCCAAACAGTATGGTTACTCTGAATACATCTGAGTTTGCCCCATTATTTCCAGGCTCTGTACATCAAGAGAGGAGCTTGAAAAACAACAGGACCTAGATCCTCATGTTCTGAAGTAATTCATATTTATCAAAGCCAAGTCCATGTGGGAGGTAAGCAGAGGATCCTGTGGGGTGAGGGGGGAGCAGTCCTCTTCATTTCTATTTGTCTTTTCACATTTTTATCTGTCTGTAGTGTTGTACCATAATCAATTTATAAGTGGGAGTGACCCATTAAAATAGAGAAGTCTCCTCTGAAAAACAGTCAAGGAAGACGACAAGAATACTTTAGGAAATGTTGCTCTAGGACGACACAATGCTAACAAACAGCATTTACATTACTGACGTATAACCCAGGGCCGGATGGTCCTCTCTCAGGAGGCTAATGTACAATTTTCCTATAACATGTCAGTTTCAGCTGATCAAAATAATTTGTGATTTAGCCTTAAATACCATTATGCTATCCAAAAGCAGGTATAACAGCTATCCAATTGGTCAAGGCAATAGCCTAACATGTTTTCGCTCGACAGTCTAAGTAATATTTAAGACTGAAAACAAAGCACTGAGCCGTAGTGCTTTATTCTCCTACTGTTACGGAACATTCACGCACTGACAAGTGCCACTCATTAACCGTATGGCTAGGTGCTTACAAGTGTGTACTGCAGAAATGTGGACTTGGAACAGAAAATCTACCTTCTAATAGTGTGAATGCTTATTATGAAAGCCAAATCCTCATGTTTACTATGGAAGACTATAGATAACATTCAGGGTGTATAGATATAGTTTAAAAAGAAACCCAGGAAACTTTAAATAAGTCATTAACAAATATTAAAGAAATCAGCTGAGGTCGTATCCCTTTGATGCATAAGGATCATACTTTGTAAACCTGTAAACATGTACTTTGTTACTTAAAAAATCTTCCTATTACCAGGAAAGCAGACTATTAAAGGCCAAGAGTATTCCAGGAGGCCTCCTCCAAAGGTATGACAATATGGCTAAATCCTACAATTACAAAAATGAGACCTGCTGAGAAAATGAGTTCCAGACGGGGACTTTTATGGAGGACCTTGACTGACAAATGGTTTTTGGAAATTGTTTATTTTAAAATTACCTTCCCGACAAACCATGAAACACTTGGATGTTATTTTATGGTTTTTCACTGAAAACATACTACATTGTAAATGGAGTTTCAAAGTTAGACATAGAATTGATCAAAATCTAAGGACAATCTTATGTAAGGACAATATTAAAAATGGAGAAGAAAAAGTTTCATTTGGTGAGGTCAATCTAAAGGATGCATAACCATGTGATGTTGGACGGATAAAGATGGCAACCTTGTGCTTTTACTCCACTAAGGTACTTACCGAACCCTTAGGTTTATACAGGTGTCAGACTCCCACCTGGAAAGGGACAGTTTTCTATATTACACCTACATTTATTTTAAATAACTGAAGCCCAAGGCAACAGTTGTTTAAAAGAACTTAACAGTCAAATAATAACTGCATAATTTAGTACATTAAAATAATACTAGGACAGTAATAACTGAATGTCTCAAAAATGGACAACTGGGGAAAATAACCACTGTACACAATTTGGAGGTTTGTAAAGTGACCACTTAGAAGGTTGAACAGTGCAAGACATGCTTTTCCAGTTACAAGCTCAAAACAGGAGTGCAAACGAAATTAAAGCTTTTGTTTACAGTTGTAGGGTAAGGAAAGCTTGAAATTAATGTTAAAAAGCTTCCCTCGGGTCATCCCCCAGAAATGAAATGATCAAAATGCTTTTTCATAACACAATTTTTGTCAATGAACCTTCTTTCACTGGTAAAACTGCATCCCACACATTGGGTCCCCTACTCACACCACTGGTAATGACCACATTTGATCAATGAGCACACCCAGTGGTGAGTAAGGAAGAGTACTGGTTACCAGAGGTCTGATATTGATAGAGCCTTGGAATTTGGGGTTCTGCCTTAGCCAGTGTACCTGAACCCTACAGAGAAGAGATAAAGCAATGGGCTTTAATATTCTCTTGTTTCTGTAAAACTGGAGGACAAATGGACTAACAACCTCCCCCCAGAGGCAAGCTGTTGTGGTGGAAGATGTTAAGCACTTAAACTAAGATGCTGCTCTAAAAAGTGAACAAGTAGAGAGGTTCAAGATCAATGCCAGTGCAAGAGCTTTTTAAGTGAGTTGACTAGGCAATGCATGCATCCATCCATGCAATGTAGGACATGGCCCCAAAAGAGAACTGAAAACGTGTATATAACAACTGGATAAGTCCCTTGCCAGTAGTTTATAAAAATATATAGTCAATACTGTAGAGGCCCTTCTCCAGTCAATGCTATGGAAGTCCGTTTAGTTACCCATTACTTCAATACCAAAAAGCATTTACTACTTCTCAGACATTCCAGACAAAGGTCACTTATAACAAAAAGTCAACATTTGTTTTTTAAAACAAGATACTGTCCATTTAAAAAGTAGGTCTTTTCTTTCAAGTGAACAGGACATTTTCTGTATTCAACTTAACTTCTAGTCTGTCAAGACTGATTTAAGATCCTTATATAATGTGCATATATGCAGAGACAAATAAACTTACTTTAAACATTATCTGCACAGAAAAAAAGTTAACTCCTCAAAACATGATAGAACAGGTCTGGTTAGTACAAATCTATTGCAAAGTAAAAAGATTCTGTGCATCAGTTCAACCAGGAGAAGCAGGAAAAGAATGTCCCAACCATGAGAGTTCAAGTTTAAGTTGTGTTCTGAAAGCCTAGAAGCCTACAGGACACCGTGTTGCTTGTGGCATCCTGATATGCATAACTGCTGAAGCCACTAAGCCGGGCCTTCCTCTGGAGCTAGAGCCACGTTCCAGTCTACTTTCTGTTCCGGAGACGTTTCGATTTCCTCAGAGAGTCTATGGCTTCTGCGGCCTTTTTTCGTTTCCGAGGAGACTCTTCATTCTGCCCAGACCCTGAGGAGTTTCCTACTGCACTTTCCATCACTTCTCGTAGTTTCCGTTCCAGCTCTGCCAACCGCGCGTTCTGTTCCCCTATGATCTGGGTCTGCTCTAGCAGTTTCTGGTCCTGGTCTTGAAGCTGTTTCTGCTGCTCTTGCACTTTGGTGCGAAGCTCAGAAATCTCCCTCCTGAGAACAGTCACTCCAGCACCATTTGTCTTGACCTGCTGCTGGAGCTTGGTAACCTCTTGTCTTGACGGGTTTTGCTTAGAGAAGAGCTGCATTGTTGTCAGGGCTGCAGAAGGTCCTGGAACTGTGGAGAAATAATTAAAAATGGTCGGTTAAGCACTTACAATGTCTCGCTACCAGTAATACTTCATTATAAAACATTTTTAGGACCTAATAAGAAAATACAAGTAGTAAAATTAGAATATAATTAGTTTCCATCTTATTTCACACAAGCAAACATAAACATTCAAGTTAGAAGTATAGACCTACCATGTTCTTAAGTTCTCTCTGCACTTAGTTATATGCAAAAGCTTCGACTTTAGCAAAATAAGAGGGATGGCAGCAAAAAGTGGATTATATCCACATGATGATCAGGAAGAATTTCTGACGTGGTATAGGAAGGCTTTGGAACTATTTTGTTTTAGGAATAACAGAATGTAACATGGGCATAAAAATCACTATTTTAAACTAATAACCTACTTTTTTTTTATAAACCTTATCTCCTGAAGGTTTTCTAAAAGGACCAGCTGGATCAGTTCATCCTCCAAACCCGTCATGCTAATTTTCTCCTTGTACCTCTAAATAACCAGAATTTTTCCGTGACTGATGCATTCTTCCTTCTCTCTCTGCTTATTTTTATCCAACTTCCACTAACACATCAAAGCTCAGAATAATTCTTACCTCTTGTGAAGTTTCAATCAGACCAGCCCACAATGATCTGATCTTCCTTAAGAAGATCTGTCTCTGCTACTCATTTGGCATTAGGACACACCTTTAAAATATTTCTCCTGCCCACGATAGTTCACCTTTGAGGCTGGATGTGTCCCGCCTTTTGAATTGTCAGACCCTTGAGAGCAGACAGCACGTATTACGCTTCTTTTCAGTCTCCACAGGCCACAGAACAGTGCTGTGCGCATAACAGGTACTCAATGACAGAAATAAATGCTGAGATACTGCAGGCTTTATTTATTACATTAGAGAGCCGCTCAGAGACCCCACTGACTACTCCAGGGAGCTAAGTAAGTCGAACAAAACAAAACGTTTCACTAAAGTTTATTTCCTGATTTAACATATTTGCAAGGGGTGAAGACACTGAACAAGTTAGGCTTTCGGTAGAGAAGGGCACAAATCTCTAGGACCCAATATACTTTTGCAAAACAGCTACCACAAGAGAACCCACAGTGTTCAAAATAGCCTTACGCACCCTGTCTTTTAAAGTAGCAGCCAGAAGCTCTGGGGCTGAAATAATTAACTGGATATTTCTTTGAAGAATTTCTGGGGTTTTATCTGGTATGTTTAATTCTGCTTTAGCATAATGAATATTAACTAGTCAGAAACATAAGAAACACATATATACGTAGCTTTTCACCTAGCAATCGAACTCTGATAAATGTACTCTAAGTCAACCGTTGTGGATATGTGCACAGATCTAGCCACAAGTGTGTTCTTCAGCGTGCAGTTTAAATAACGGAAAACCAGAGACAAATGTACTTAAGAGTAGTGGATCAGTTATGTAGGTTATGGTCTATGATCCAAGTTGTCATTAAAAACGACGTTGCAGATACATATTTACAGACAGAGAAAAGTTCAAGACAGACAGTTAAGTGGGGAAAAAGCCAGTTACGAAACGACCATGTGATTAACAAACGAGAGCTACCTGGAGGGGAGCCCATGAGTCTCCCAGACACATCTGATCCCGGCAACTTCCTCTTCAGAATCGGAACGATCTTCTCATCAAAGTACTCCATGGCCATGGAGGAAATGTCCCTCAACTCCTGAAGGACTTCGTGAGCTCGCTGAGGGGCTCTGGTAGAATTGACATATCTCAACACACGATAAATCTCATCGATCACCTAAAAAAATGAGCTCTCATTACCACTTTTGATTTTTTTCCCCAAAGAAAATAGTTAAATAGGGAGAGAAGTGACTGCTTGTTTTGTGAGTCCTGTAAAGACCCACAGGGCCATTTAACTGATGTACTGGCCATTGATAACATTACCATCTGTAACTCACGGCTTTAAGGGGCTTGTTATAATACTTTATATTTCATACCATTTAAGCATCTTTTCTGTATCAGGTACTGTGCTGAGCCTAAGAATCAGGATGAATAAAATATAGCTCCTGCCCTAAAGAAAATCACAGTATAATTGAGGAGACAGATGTGTAAATAAGTGACACAAAGAGGGATATATAAAGAAACGAGAGGACTATACTAAGAAATTAAATCCTGGGTGTGAGCAGGGGCAGAGGTAGGGCATAAGCCACAGCCACATTCTTCCGGCCTCCAAACCCACTCCACGCTAGCCCGAATCTGCCTGCCACAGCCCGGGGACTCAGCCTGATCGCCTGCTCTCTTTCACACGCCACCACGGGCTCTGTCCCTTGAAGTTTTCTTTCGCAAAAACTTGCTATGGATTGCAATGAGGTCTCCTCAGCTCCCGCTTTCTTGCTATCACCAAAGGGTATCAAGAGATCCTTTTTCATTTTAATGATAACTGCAATGGGGAAACGCAAGGCATAGCACACGTAGAGAAGAAACGAAGTTCTGACAATTAGGAAGAGCTCCTAATTCCCCTGCTACAACGGTAACCGAACCTTCCTTAGGCCTTTCTGCCCTCAGCTTTCGTCCCTGTGATGTGATCCTTAATACTGCCCATGGCTTCAGCATAGACCTCAAGATGCTAATTCACATCTCTGAAGGTCTGGATGACATCTATTCCAAAGGGTCTGTACCCTCACAAGAATTGTGGGTTAATCAACCAAACCGTTGTGTCACCAAAATGTCTCAAGTCACCTTGAATCCCATTCACTCCTCCTACTGCATTATCTAGCCAGTACCCGTCTCTGGAACAGCCCTGGAATCTACCTTCTCTTCTCCTTCACTCAGGCTGCTGAGTACTACTAGAGAAACACATAATCTTGCAGGATGGCGCCAGGACAAGTGACAGTCCTTAACAGTTTCCAGATGCTCAGTGCAATGAGATGATCTTTCTCAGTCCAGCATCACGTGTGCCTAATGAATGTCAGCAAAATTAACAGTCAGGATGTGTCCCGATCGTGAATCCCAGAAGACTTCACTGCAGAGGCCACATCTGTGAGCCTGGAGCTGTGAACAGGAATTGGCTTGGGCTGAGGTGGTGTACATGGAGGCAAATGTAACGGGAGATGAGTTATGCTGGTCTTGAATTCCATGGGACATGCAGGTGATACCAGCCAGCAGGCAGCAGGAGATACAAGGTAGGAGTTCAGGAGAGAAAGTGCAGATGACGGGGAGGCCTCAGTAGCCAATGGCCTAAGAGGGCCAAGTGAGAAGATGCAGAATAAGACAGTCAAAGGCAGAATCCCAAGGAGCTAATGGTTAGTGATACATTTATTTTTGGCATTACTACTAGATTATGAACTCATTTTAGAAGAAGATAACATTTTTTCAATAATAACTTACTGAACTACCCTGTTAGGAACAATTACACATATTTTAAAAAAAAGAAAAAGAGTACCTTCCCTTGGGCTTACAATTTAATTATGTGAGCATATCCTAACATGTAGGATAAACATTATCCAAGTATTTATTGAGTTCTTACTATGTACGTGTCCTTTTTCAACACATTGGGGTAAAAACAGTGAACTGGCTGACAAGATTCTTATTCTCATAAAGCTAAAGTAAACAAATAATAAAATAATTTAAAATAGTGCCACGAGGGAAAAAGAGGAAACTGCAATAGTTACTAGTGGAGAAAGAGGGAATAGCATGAGACAGGTGGTCAGGAAAAGCTTCTCTGACATAATTAAGGTAACAGTGAGAGATGAGGAGGAACTAGTCACTTGATGATCTGGGGAGAAGAGCGTTTTGGGCAGGACTAATAATGGCAATGGCTCCAAGGTCAGAGTCAGCTTGGCCTGTTTAAGGAGTTGGACAGCTAGAAATATGCTATCTATATCTATTTATGGAAGCTCAAAGCTTTGAAAGATTTAATATTTATACACAATTAAGAACTGATTAATAAAAATAAAAGCTGAAGTAGGAATACAGTATTTTTCTTCTAAAGGTCCTTTAGAGCCAGCCCTGATGGCCCAGTGGTTAAAGCATTCCACTTTGGTGGCCTGGGTTCGGTTCCTAGTCACAGAAACATACCAGCTGTCTGTCAGTAGCCATGCTGTAGTGGTATCTCACATAGAAGAACCAGAAGTACTTACAACTAGGATATACAACTATGTACTGGGGCTTTGGGGAGGAAAAAAAAAGAGCCAGCCCTGATGGCCTAGTGGTTAAAGTTCAGCGCTCACTGCTTCAGTGATCCAGGTTTGCTGTCTGTCAGTTGCTATGCTATGGCAGCCGCTCACATAGAAAAACAGAATGACTTACAACTAGCATATACAACCATGTACTGAGGGCTTGGGGAACCGAAAAAAAAAGAGGAAGATTGGCAACAGATGTTAGCTCAGGGTGAATCTTTCCCAACAAAAAATAAATAAATAAATAAAGGTCCTTCATACTGACTGAGCTGCTATGTACTAATGCTAGGATATTAACTGATCCATAGTTTTGTGTTTATCAAAGTTTTATATGTACGTTATAAATAAGAAAAGCACTGCAACGCTCCAGTATTACTTTATGTTGTCCTCAAAGCTAGTATGTTGCATCTCTGGATATAAAGTAACCATTAGTTCTTTGATCTAAATCAAGCCCTCTCTCCCTTTTTTGTCCCAGGGCTTTTGCACATTATGATCCTTTTTCTGGAATGTTCTCCCTGCATATCTCCCCCACTTTCTCCAACCCCAAATTCCTTACTCATGCTTGAGGTCTCAGTAACATTTCATTTTCTCAGAGTAGTCTTTTCTGATCCCTCTTCCAGTTTAAATTATGTTAATATCTCCATTGAATCCTTCATTTTCCCTTCAGAATACACATTACAAATTGCAAGTGTATCTTTCTGTTAATTTCTGTCTTCCCCATAATATAGTAAGCTCAATGAGAGAAGAGATCATAGCTAGTTTCACTGGCAGATCCCCAAGCCTAGCAGTGTCTGGCACATGGCAGATACTCAATAAATGTCTGTTAAATGAATGATAAGGATGGTCAAATGTTATACTGACATATCTAAATACAACTGTTTCGGGGCAAGCCACAGGATTAAATTCAATACAAGATATGATTTTTAGTGGCCAGATTTTGTTTTGAACATAAAAGTCACAGTTAACAGAATTTCTATTGAAAGGGATTTTAAAAAATATATAATACTTGAGAGAGTACTTATATGTTTAATGTAATATCCACAGCTTTATTAATGGATCTATTTATATTATGTTTGTGTTCATAAATACTGGTAGACAGAAGATTATTTACAGTATGTTTGAGCTGGACTAGAAATGACTGCTGTAATGATTCAAGCATGAATAAGACAGAGATCTTATCCAATGCAAGATGACTCAGTGAAAGACCCACAAACAGAAAAGCATAGCTCAAATGGTAATATGTTCAATGTATAAGCAAAGTGCTGTGTGGAAAAAAGGAAAGTAGAGAGAAAAGCTCTGTTTGAGAGAATCAAGGAGACGTAAGGAAGGACTTGGCAATGAGAAATAAGTAGAATTTCAAAGGGTAAGGAAAGGTGGAGCAGGAGGAGGGCACCTGGCTAAAGAAAGAGTGGAGCTCAGTGGATGGATGATGTGGATGGACAGGCGACAGCGTAGAAAATCAGCATGTATGTAGTACAATTACCTACCATGCATTTATTCTAGGACTTCAAAAAAGCATAAATTACGCAGTTAATCCTCTTCCATAACCCTTACTCTTCAGAATGAATCTCCTACCAAAATATCCCACAGAGATTACTAATTGATACTAAATTACATCCATCAGCTAATTTGTGAAATATTCTTTACTGTATTTAGTTTTATAAATATAGTGTGACTCTTACCAATTGCTCTAGTCTTCCATTAGGGAAAGCAACATTTTCACATCTCGCTATATAAAGATTAGTCATGTGGGATAATCCATGTTTTCAATAAAATTAAAATCTTCTCCCTCCTCTGTCCAAAAGTTATAAGCAAAGGACAAGATGAAGAAAAGGACACAGCATGTTAGAACCATACTGCTTCTACCATTCAATCAGTGGCTGCAGTGGCTTTAGAGGCACATAGTAAGAAAGCAGAGTATTTACTCAATTTTCAAAATATTTCATATTCTGAGTAGGTTTAATCACTTTCTGAAAACTCCTTTAGCAGCAAGAATGTAATGGTATGAGTCTGGAGTCCAGTGGGAAGATCAGAGGCCTCAGGCTGGTCGCTTTTAATGGCTGTTTGTACACCTTGCAAATAATATGACACACACTGAATCCTATCCAGGCTTGAGATAATAAAATAATAGTTATGAAAAATATTTTTAAGTTTTAAAAAAGTATGGTACAAACCAAATGTGCACAACTATCCCATTTCTAACATATGCAGTTCACTCTGAAGAGAATTTCTATCTGTTTAACTTACTGTTTAGCAAATAAAGCTCCTATTAGCATACTGAACCTAATATGTTCTCATTTTCCTTCTTTGTCTTTTTGTTATACGTGAGATTTCCTTAACTTTCCCTTCTACCTCTTTTATTTAATTTAAAAATTAAGGGATATTCCTCAAAATAACTGACCTCTGCTCTTCAAGAATGTGAAGATCAAGAAATACAAAGAAAGCATATGGAACTATTCCACATTAAAGAAGATTAAGAAGTCCATGCACGATCCTGGATTGGATTCTGGACTAGTTAGGAAGAGTAAATTATTGGGATAAGTGATGAAATTTGAATATGGATTGTCGATTAGTTAAGTGCATTGTGTGAATGTTAAACTTCCTGATTTTGATATCTGTATTAAGAGACTGTCCCAGTTCTTAGGGAATACACTGAAATATTTAAGAACATAGGGTTATAATAGCTCCAACTTATTTTCAAATGGTTGAGAAAAAATAAAATGCATATATAGAGCATAAAAGCAAACAGCACAAAAGGTAAATAATTGCTGAATCAGGATAAAAGACATACGGGAGTTCCTTGCACTATTCTTGCAATTTTTGTGTAAATATGAAATTGTATCAAGGCAAGTTACCAAAAAAAGAAAAAAAGGAATTAAAAAGTGCACCACCACCAGTTTTTTCCCCTCAAAACATTAAAAACAAACCGACACCACCTAATATGTAGATTCTAAGTTTGTTCAGGGCAATCTAGCTTCATGACCTTGCATAATCATTTACCCCGTGAATACCACGATTTTGGGGAGCCACTGTGTTTCAATAAGCACAAAAGGGTGAGCAGGGTCCCTAGCAACAATCAAGAGCAGGGACTATCTATGTCTTTTTCCGTTATTCTAGCTCCCAGGATGGCTGGTTGGCCTCTGCTCACACGTGTGCTTCGGTATGTGTGAATTGCTGATACTGACCATGAACTTACTGTAAAAAGTTTGACTTCTATACGTCCTAAGATTTGAGAAATGTACATAGGAGTAAGCTAACAATCTATAACCTCTTAGTTCTCAGAGAAGACGAACGGAATATCACTGTAGTGGTCAGGGTGGGCAACTACGGCCCTATTTGACCTGCGCCTGTTTTTGTAAAAAAAGGTTTTGTTGGAACACAAGCGCACCATTCATTTACCACATGTTGTCCATAGCTCCTTCTCAGAGTTGAGCAGTTCTGACAGAGCCCACGCAGCCTGCAATGCCAAAAATAGTTACTATTTGGCTCTTTACAGAAAAAGTCTGCTGATTCCTGCCATAGATAATAGTGCAAACTCGCAACCAGTCTGAATTCTTTAGACAGCTTTGCTTTGAATGCCCTTGTTGTCAGTGTGGTCTCCCTGTCAAGAGACCTTTTAAACCCCTCCAGTGAATCAGACCCAGGTTTGCGCTGAGTAGGAGGGCAATGACTTAGCTTGTCTGCAGTTGGAGAGGGGACCTGTAGGTTTAAATCAGTCTTAAATATAGACTCTCAACCAACCCTCCTGTCCAAGCCCCACTTTCAGAGGTGCTTGGAGCTTTCTGAGGTTCAGCTGTACAGACTGGGAGCCTCTCAGCTTTCCCCTCTGCCATTTACGATTGAACTGTCTCAGTTCTGCTAACTCAGTTACCACTCGTTCATCTCCTTTCCAGCTTCCAAAATTATGTTGCTGACATCTCCTCTCCTGACTCATTCTCAGGGGTCTTGTTTTCCTTTTTAAAATTAGCACATTTACTGTATGAGTGAAATTTTGCGAGGAATCAGAGGTAAACACGTATTCAATTTGCCATCGTTAACCTACCATTTAATTTTAAGAGTAAATGTGATTGCCCTTTCAGAAAATAATTAAAAAAATTCTTTTTCCAACTATTAATTAAAAGGCCCCAAATTTTGGTACATACCAGGCAATCTAATTTAAACTACAATAATGATATTACCAAGATTCACTTAAGTAATTTGTGAAAAGTAATTTATGATATGAAATGCTTACTGTAGATCTGAATTTTAACAAAATGGATAAATTCTATAGAAAACCACAAAAAGGAATTCACTTAGAAAATATAAAAGCTCCTGAACTTTTATTTTAAGCATAACCCAGGAGCACTATCTTGGGGAAAACAAGAATAACCTACCATAGAAATCATATACCAAATCAAGATTATATGTTAAAACAAAAGAAAATTATTTTCTTGAATGTCCTCACTTACGCACGTGGAAATTAAATGCCACATCCTTATGTTCTGAAGGTAGAATGTGAAAAGTTCAAGGAGAAGTACAAAAAGTGAATGATCATAGAACCACCCAAATACTGCAAACTGTGTGAAGTTAGCAGTTCAGTTTTAGTTTAAGTAAACTAAAAAGTATCAGCTACATAAACACAAAAAGTAATATTCTGAGTATACACATAGTGTTTTTAGGCAAAATATAAGCTATAAAGATGGCATTTTTAAGAAACAAAATAATCCAAACTGAATTAAGTGTGATAATAAAAACAAAAATTATTTCTGTTTTTTTAGGCTTGTTTTTCCAGTCAAGTTCAGGTATGCAGGAGAAAAAGAACTTAGGATAAGTTCTTGTGAAGAACTGGGGACTATTAAAGAAAAATGGAAGAAAACAGCAAAGAACACAGTTGAGAAATCAGAGCACTCGAGCAGAGCTTTTGCCCCGTCACTTCAGTTCCCTAGGCCCCAGTTTTCCTGTCAGTGAAACAGGAACGGTAATACTTGTTCTGTTTGCCTCACATGCTGAGACGGCAAGTAAATGAGACAGTGTACATGAAGTGCTCTGGGAATTAGAAAGTAGTTCATAAATATAAGCTGAGAGCAGTGACAAGAAAAAGGGATAGGTAGACATCTATATTATAAAGTCAAGGTAGGTACAATATTCCGTTCCACTGCACTTCTATTGCGGGCAAGGTAAAGGCTCAGTTAAGGAGCCATCCAGAACAAATGCCCAAGGGGACCTAGTGCATTTTGAAAATGGAAGACATTCTCCATTACTGCCACCTTGGTTTTATTCTTTTATTTTGGTATTAGAAATTTAAGTGAAAAGTCAACAAGTGGTTTCAAAAAAAAAGAAAACAAGACTCAGATGGATCTGACCTCAATTCTTTAGACAGTAAATATCATCATTCCAACCACATGATCCTGAGCCACCGGAACAAAGGCTGGCAACTTCTGCAAAGGCCAGACGCTAAATGTCTTAGGCTTTGCAGGCCATGTGGACTGCTGCAAACTACTCAAGTCTCATTAGTAACGACTGACTGAACTGTCTCTGGGGTTATGAAAACTGTAAGATGTTTCTTAAATATTCATATTCTTAACAAGATATGCACTAAAAACTACAAGGCTATAGGGGGCAATCGACATTAGTTCAATGAACTTTCCAGGAAAACTTAAATGTTAAGGCCTATAAGTCAGACATGGATAAAATCTGGCATAAGAATCAGAATCTGAAGTTTCTAACTGGTCACTCTTTTACAGTAAGTACGCTACGAAAGCACTGGTGGCTAGTATCAGGAAAGTGAGATATACCAAAGAATATTTCAAATAAAATAAGAAACAGGATTCTTCCCCAAAACAAACATCATAGAAAACTGAAAATGGAGAAAGTACATACAAAATAATGCCAATGTTAATTATCTATGGAAACAATAAAAAGAGAATGTTCAAATTTTAGTAGTTATTAATTCGTTTCGTGTTAAGGGAAGCTTTTGCTAGTATCAACTAGGCAGCAAAATGTTTAATTCCATTTCTGCCCCTTCCATATAAAGAGATACAGACATGTATCATCTGAATTTACGAATTCAAGAAGCAAGATACTCCTGAAGGTTTGAGAGCATGCTAAATGCTGGGGTCTCTTAATTTAGTAACAGTAAGTATGCCACAATGCCCTTATTTCTAACTAGCGCTATGGCGTAGCTCTGAGGACACTGCTATACAGTAATTATTGATTCTGTCAAATCTGGAAGTTTCTAAGTTGTCTTCATGAAACGTTTCTCAACAAGACAAAAACCAGCTTGTCCCTCCTCCTCCACGTCCCCCAAATTATAACAATCCTGAAGGCGGGGACAATACCTATCTTGTTCATTGCTGTACGTCTGGCATCTTAACCAAGAGTAAAAGCTGAGAATTTTTTCCTCAGTATGAACTCTTAACAAGCTTCCCTAGAGAACAGAACTTCCACTGCATAGTTCATAATTAGAACTTAAAATATAAAGATCACATAAATGATACATATTTATATCAGTTACTGTAAAGAAGCTATACAAATCCACCCACAGAAATTCACTTCTGAGGAGTAGGAACAATTCTGACATTAAAAAAAGGTTTACATAGTGCAATCCAGCTGTTCTAGGTAAGCAATTCTATTTTACCTTTCCTGGGATGAAGCAACAGAGATTGGAATCCACATACTTCATGAAAGTCATATTTAATAGTGATAGCCTTGTTTCAACAGCAGCAAGGATGTCTGCATGGCGAGCTAATGAATGGTTTCTCCTTTCCGACTCTCTCCTGTGATTAAACAAAAAGTAACCATTAAAGAGCCACCACAGACTAAAATGTCACCCAGTCAAAATGCCTTGAGAGAACAGTCTAACAATTACATGTTAATTTAGAAATCTACAACTGGGTCATAATTTAACTGTAATGATAAATGAATCACTATATCCAGAAATCCTTGCCAAAGACTAATACAAATATTAGTCTTCTGTTTTGACTATCAAGCCTAATGGCTATCTGAATCAGAGATAAATGAAAGAATTACACATGGATATATAGACAAGAGACTATATGTTTTTGCCCACAGAATCAGCTCATAAACTTTTTAAACAGTTTTATTAGAAATAATTCACATAATAAAATTCATTTTTAAAGCACACAATTTAGTGGGTTTTGGTATATTCACACTTGTGTATCCATCCCCACTACCTAATTTCATCACATTTTCATTACCACAAAAAGAAAGCCTGTTACAACTATCAGTCACTCCATTCTCCAGCCCCTGGCAACCACTAATCTACTTTACGTTTCTACGGATGTTCCTATCCTGGACCTTTCAGGGAACTGGAATTGCACGTTATGTGGTGTTTTGTGTTATCTTTCACTTAGCACAGTCTTCAAGGCTCACCCACGTTGTAGCCTGTATCAATACTTCATTCCTTTTTACTAAACAATATTCTATTATATGGACATTCCATCATCCTGATTATCCATTCATCAGCTGATGGACTTTTGGGTTGTTTCCACTTTTTGGCTATCATGAAAAATGCTGCTGTGAACATTCATGTACAAGTTTTTGTGTGGATATATTTTCATTTCTCTTGGGTGTATACCTAGGAGTGAAACGGCTGGGTCATCACATGACTCTATATTTAACTTTTTGAGGAACAAACTGTTTTCTAAATTGGCTGCACTGTTTTATAATCCCACCAGTAATTTATGAAGGTTCCAATTTGTCCACATCCTTCCCAATATTTTTTGTCTTTTTTGTTTCAGCCATCTTAGTGGGTAGAAAGTGGTATCACATAGTGTTTTGATTTTCAATGCTCTGACAACTAATGATGTTGATTGAGCATCTTTCATGTGCTTGTTGGCCTTTAGTATATCTTCTTTGGAGAAACGTCTATTAAAATCCTTTACCTACTTTTAAATTGGGTTATTTCTTTTTATTGTTGCGTTCTAAGAGGTCCTCATACAATCTGGATACAAGTCCTTTATTAGATATATGAACTGCAAATATTTTCTCCCATTCTGTGGGTTGTATTTTCACTTTCTTGATGTTATCCTTTGAGGCACAGAAGTTTTAAATTTTGATGAAGTCTAGTTTGCCTACTTTTTCCTTTTGTTATTTGTGCTTTTGGTGTCATACCTCAGAAACCACTGCCTGATCCACATTCATGAAGATTAGTGCTATGTTTTTGTCTAAGGGTTTTATAGTATAGCAGTGACATTTACACTTAGGTCTATGATCTATTTTGAGCTAATTTTGTATTGGTGTGAGGAAGGAGTCCAACTTCATTCTTTTGCATACTCAGCTGTTCTAGCATCATTTTTTGAAAACATTATTCTTTCTCCACTAAATTGTCTTGGCAGCCTTGAAAATCAATTGACTAAAAATGTAAGAGTTAATTTTCTGGACTCTCAATTCTATTCCATCGATCCCTATGTCTCTCCTTAAGGCAGTACCACACTATTTTGATTACTGTAGCTTTGTACTAAGTTTTGAAATTGGGAAGTGGTAGTCCTCCACCAACTTTGTCCTTTGTTTTCAAGACTGCTTTGATTATTCTGAGTCTTGTATTTCCATAGGCATTATAGGATCAGCCTATCAATCTCTGCAAAGAAGACCGCTAAGATTTTGGTATGGACCGCAGCGACAGTACAGATCAATTTGGGGAGTGCCATCATCTTAACAATACGAAGTCTTCCAACCTGTGGACACAGAATGTCTTTCCATTTAAGTCTTTTTAACTATTTTTAACAATATCTTGCAGCTTTCAGCGTGCAAGTCTCACACTCCTTTTGTTGAGTATTTTATAGTCTTTTAGATGCTACTGTAAATGAAGTTGTCTTTTTTAGTTTTGGATTGTTTATTGTTAGTGTATACAATTGGTTTTTACATATTGATCTTGTATCCTGTATCCCTGCTGAACTTGTTTAGTAGCTCTAATAATTAGTGTAGTCTTTACATACAAGATCATGTCATCTGTGGATAAAGAGAGTTTTACTTTTTCCTTTCCAATCTGGATGCCTTTTATTTCATTTTCTTGTCTAACTGCCCTGGCTAGAACCTCCAGTAAAATGTTGAACAGAAACGGGGAGAGTGGACAAACTATAGTAAAAATCACTTACTGTCATCTGTGTACCCTCTGCTACAAAAACTTGGAAACCACTTAACATGTCAACTGTCAATGAGATTTCTTTAAAGAAATCAAGAAACAAACAAGCGAAACCAAAACCCCCAACTGTAAATTATTGCCACTGCTAGCCATAACATACCTTGGGAGTTGTGCTTTAACTTGTTTCTGACATAGATTATGGTACCTCTCTACTTTGAGAAATCCCTGATTCAACATTCTCTGGCAGACCAAATCCATTCTTTTACAAACCTATGGGGAGAGAGGAAGAGAAAGAAGAATTTTAAAAAGCAATAACCAAATAAATAAAAGACAATTAACTTAGACTCGTAACTGATGGCTGAAAGTTCTCTGTGCTGGTACCATTCCTCAGTTTGCCATCGAATCTCTGAATCAGTATCTATGTGGATGAATCCCTCATACTTTGTAACTCTTGCACTATCACATTAAGAAATTCATATGTGTAGGGGAGCAATAATTTACTACTTTACTTCAAGCATTTGTTTAATGTTCTGAATGCATCCCCACTATTATGGTCAGAAACTGTAGCACTAAAGATAGGTAAGACAACATACTCAAAGGTTTTAATGGTTTGGAACAAAGAAATTCTCCTTTAGCCAAAAATGTATACTCAAACTTAACTTCAACCTCCCACAAAGTTTATATGATCTATAACCAGAATGAGAATGCTAATTTATTTCCACTAGTGATTAGCGTTAACTATAGAAAGTTAGTCTACACTACTGTCATATCCTCCAAAATATCTTAACATATGCAGCAGAACTCAACTATTCTGAATCCTTAAGGAAAATGGTGTTTTTATACAGGGAAAGTACAGGATCAAAAGTCAGAACACCTAAATTTGAGTCTAACCTTTATGCATCCTTGAGCAAGTCAGCTACCATTTGAAAGCCTGAGCCAGCCGTCTGTAAACTGTGGATAGTATCTAACTCAGAGGAATTTCGTTAGGATTAAATGAAACAATACATGCTAAATCCCTTGGTAAAAATTATGTTGAATAAATTTTAACTTAGTACCAACTCGAAAACTCTGCTCTATATACTTAGTTCTATTTCTGAGATATCCCAGCATCTTTCTTACCTTAATGGAATCTAGTGCACAAAATCTGTTTGTTCTTTGATCTCTGAGATTTTGCAGTGACTCAGAATCATCAACCTGAAAATCCACCTGAACCAGCTAATTCTCACCATACAGGTGTGGATGCTGAAAGGCAAAACACTGAGATAACTCTGTATCGAGGCCCCATCAATCAGGCAGCAGCTGTCTTGTGCCTCGACCTCTCATGGCAAGCATCCAAGCACAAATGCTTGTCAAATACTTGTTGAAATGAAATCTTGATGAAACCCTTGATATAAGTTTGCTTTATCCTGAGAATATACGGACAAAAATTCTGGCAAACTAGGTTGAAGTTTATGAAGGCTTAAACAGTCTAATATTAAATACTAGATCCTTCCTAAATCACAGCATGCCAAATGAAAGGTATTAAGGAAAACAGTTGTTTTCAATTTCAAAATAAATTAAAACAACAAATTTTAAATACTAAGAGTAATTCCTAATAAATGATATTTTAAAATATAGGAGAATCTATTTCTAACTAAACTAAATCAGTTAACATTTGTTCAGCATATACTGAAAAAATAACTAGTAAAACTAATACATTTTAACATAACTTTTTAAGAAAAAGTAACTTCTCTAAAACAAAATATTTAGTGAGTTACATTTTTACAAATCTCTTTGATTTGTGGTTTAATAGAACAGAAGTGAATCCTCATATATGCTGCTGCACTCAATCTACTGAGGTATTCTTTCCTTAGAAAATTCTAGAAAACACAAGTCACAAGCACATATTTCATCAGCTATCAGTATGACATCCATCACGTGTCACATAGCTACTGGAAAGCTCCACTACATACTTGTTAAAAATGAAAATAACATTTTAGTGCTATAATAAAAATATTTCAGCTCTTACAGACTCCCTGAAAGGGTCTTGGGAACCCCTCTGGGATCCCTGGATCACACTTTGAGAACCAGTACCCCAATTCTGAATAATCACATTGTCACAAACACCAGTACTGAACTTTATGTGAGGAAAAAAGAAGCTTTTATTGTGTTATTGGAGGAAGAAAAGAAGTGGGCGTCTATCTGTATGTGTGATGAAGGCGAACAGAGCAGACTCAAGTTTCATCTTTCGTAATACAAAGCGAACAGATGACATCAAAGAAAAGAAAAGCTGCTCAAAGACTTGAAAGTGGTACCTTTGGAGAACAAAATTAGGGGTTGTAAAAACGATTTTTTGTTGTTAAAACTATTTGATGTGAGGGACAATCTTGTAGAAAAACACTTCTTGTCTTTGTGGACTCTAAAACCTCTACTTCTGAGATGAAATATTAGAAATAATATTTTAGCAGCAATAAATTTCAAAGAAAAAAATTAAGGTCAGTTATTACTGTAATAGTTTCTAAGGTACTGTCTAAGTTATTTTATTATACACGAATTTTGCTGCACTGAATCTAGTTAACTCCTAGGAATCAGCTGTCTTTTAATAATCTAGAAACTCAGTGGAATATTTGAGTGCTGACTATTATGAGGATCTGAGTGCTGACTGGGTGACGAGAAGACGAATTAATAACCATTAAGGTCAACCAGGGAAGACTTCAGATGATACAAGATTTGAATTAGGCTTCGAAGGAAGAGAGGGCAAGGCCTGCTAAGTCAGAGGTGGTGGCATATGCAGAGGCACAAAATGTGGAATGAATAAGCCATGAGCAAGCAAACTACTTCTGAAGTTAGATCTGATGTGTAGGCAAAGTTGGGAGAAATAAAATCTCCCACATTTTGAGCAGGGAAATCAGATAGGATTGAGAAATAACTTTAAAAAGACCACCCGGTTTCTGAAAGATCTAGTATTGGGACAGTTAACTCATCGATTTCTGTAAGCAACTATAATATTAGTGCTAAAGTTACGGTTCTGGAAATCTCATGTGTGGATAGCTGAAATCACTGTAGATGAACCCCCAAAGGAAGAAGTGTGAGGTAAGAAAATAAAGGCTTAAAAACAGAGGCTCAGCTGACATTTAAGTTAAAAGCTGGTAAAAAGACCAGAAAATAAGAGGTCACAAAGACAGACAAATTAGAACAGCACCACAAAAGCCAAAGTCAAAAATATTTTAAGCGCTAGTCAATATTGTAAGAAGAGAGCAGTATTTAATGTGGTACTCTTCCTTTCACGTTCAGTAAGCACTGATGGACCGATAGCACAAAAAAACAGACACGAGAGATCCTCTATCTTTTGCTCAGGACTCAGAAAGAAGCAAAGTGACCTCTGGAAAACAGAAACACTGATTTTCCCAAAGGTAAGCAGTTTAACGATAACTGCAGACAATGGATGCTAACTTGCAACGCAAAATTATCTCATTTAAAGTCTAGCTCTATATTTATGGGTATTTTAATAATTTCCCAAGGCTAAAGGAAAATTTTTTTATTTCCCTATTACAACTAAACAAAAATCCTAGTAATTTGGCAATTTACCCAAGACAGTAGAATAAAATTCTGGAATCTAAGAGACAAAGATGATGACTATGTCAAAAACCATCAGTGCATTTAGAAATTAGCAAAAATACACTATAAAAACAAAAGAGAACTAATGGAATAAATCAGTCTAGAATGAAGAAATTTAGCTTGGGCCCCACTGTTACCTGCTGTTCTAGTGTGAGAGAACAGATGTGGTTTTTCTTTGTTAATTACTTAAGGATTTAAAAATGCCATGTTTATCTTTTTCATCATTTCCAACGTAAGTGGTCAGTAACAAAAAATTCTCTTCACTTGTGTTTCTTTAGACATCTTTTTCGAATTCTTGTGCCACCATGGCCCTTCTTAACAATGAAGACACATATGCCATACATTTGTGAAACTCACAATTTACCTATTAAACTTAATCTTTAATATCAAATCTTAGTTGATTCTAAGATACACATTTTTTCATATTTTAATATTTGATGTTGGAATAGTTTTACAATGTATGATGCCCTACAATTATAAGTGAAGCATTTCTTTCTTAGATGTCTTAGATGGCTTGTATGCTAGACTTCTTGGTTTTATTCAAGATGCCGTAGAAACTATAAGACATGTTATCAATTTAATAAAAACTCTTCTGGAAAAAAAAAGCACTGCCACAATAATATACATACAAGTTGATCAAGATGCATTCTGATTTCAAAAAATGTTATAGAATCAAGGAAATATTGTAACAGAACTATATTTTTTATGTGCTCATTTAGTGCTCTATAGTTCTCAAATGCATCAAACACTTGATGTTTTTCTCCAATTAATCCAGAAGCTATATCCAAAGATTAGGCTGCTTGTTAATGACCTTTGAACTGAAAGGAACTTAGACACCAGAACCTATGCTTTCTTTTTACAGTGGGAAGACTGGGGCTTTAAGATATTATGTCATTTGTGCAAGGTCATCTAGCTATTCAGTGGCAAAAGTGAAACTAAGAATCCAGGTCTTCAAATTAGTGTCTTAAATTTAGTAATCTGCAGCTATATAGATTGAAATAATTATCTTAATTATCTCAACTGATTAGGATCTCAACACAGAAAGTGTTGGCAGCAGTCTAGAAAGCAGGACTTCCTGAGGCAATACGGGATTTTAAGGACATTAAGGGCTCTCACCACACTACTAAAATTCAGAGAGATGGAGCTGGACCAAGATCTTCCCATCAAAGTTCAAAGCCAGAAGTGAATCACGAGGGCACAATCACACGAATCTGCGCTGTGGAACATTTTACAAGCCATCTGGCTGGATTCCTCAAAAGTCAACTGTGTGAAAGAGTGAAAAAAGTGGGGGGAATGTTCTAGATTAAAGAGACTGTTTTATTAGATTCAAGACCCTTACCCCCACCCCCAGCTATAAAGGATATTTTCGGGACAATTGAGAGAAATGTGAATATAAAATGAAATGTTAAATCCTTTGGAAGTGAAGATATTGTGATTATATAAGTATTTAGGGGCAAAATGACATTATATATAATGTCATAACATGTGTGTGGGATAAAATAAATATTCATTATAAATATAATTTTAATATTAGCCTGAGCAAAACAATTGGGAAGTCTGTCCCCAGGACTTCTATAACGTATCCTAAAAGCCAAAGAGAAAAGCCTTTCTGATTATTCGCAGTTTTTTATTATCTTTATCATTATTCTCCTCATTAATGCAGGAACTGAGTACTGATTATAATGAAGGAGCCTGAGGCACTACTATAAATGGCTATTCTTATTAATTACACACTAGCTTCAGATTACCTTATCAATTTTTATTCTTATCAAGAGCACTTTTTTTAGCCACCTAGCTTCTTAAAATGGTCTTGTAGAATGTTTAAGACATTCTGGGTGAACAAAAACTTTAAATTATTAAAAATTTTCCAATCCCCTCTGTTGGGGGTAAATATTAAGCAAGTGATTTTTCAATAATATTATAATTTATACAGAAAATACTTTTATTTCACAATGACATACTTTCTGCTGTTTACTCAGAAGAGTGAAATGTTTTAAAAACTATTTCATTTATTCAACAAATACTGACTACTTATATTGTACCACAGACTAAGGCCATCAGGATTTGTGATGAAAGGATATGTGGAGCTTAAATTTAGTGGAAAACAGGCCCTTCCAAAGATAATTCCAATATAACATATAAGTGCAATAATGATGCAACGGGAAAGTTCAGAGAAGAACCACAGAAGGCTTTACTGAGCTACTAACACTTCGGGTGTGTCTTGAATGTACAGATATTTTCTATGAGAGGGAAACAAAGGCGAGGCTGTAGGCAGAGGAAAGAGCATGTGACTGGACAGGCCTAAGATGTCTGAGAAACCAAACAGCTCAATGCCGGGGTTTTTTTTTTAATTAATTTATTTTTTTTTTAAAGATTTTGTTTTTTTTCCTTTTCCTCCCCAAAGCCCCCCCCGTACATAGTTGTATATTCTTCGTTGTGGGTCCTTCTAGTTGTGGCATGTGGGCCGCCGCCTCAGCGTGGTTTGATGAGCAGTGCCATGTCCGCGCCCAGGATTCGAACCAACGAAACACTGAGCCGCCTGCAGTGGAGCGCGCGAACTTAACCACTCGGCCTCAGGGCCAGCCCCTCAATGCCAGTTTTAATCAATCTGCAGTGCAAGATGCTAGATGTAGGGGGTTGGAAGAAACCTCTATCCAAGGTTATCTTTTACTCCTACTCTCAAAAATCATGAAATTGCATTTACATGCATAGGCCATCCCTCGAAGATAGCACCCGCCCCAATACTGTAAGAATCTATGCTACTCAGTATACCAGGGAGTACAGGGGCATCAGGTCTCTTATATGAAATGAGGATGATGACAAGAGATGGAACTTTTGGTTTTTTAACATCCTTACTTACTTTCCCTACCAAACACCGTCAACCCTGAAGGTTCTCATAAACAGTTTCTTAAACTTGACTGGTCTGTGCAATACGAAAGGTGGAAAGTAGGCGGGGAGTGTGACCACTAATCTACGACATCTCAAACTTCACATATCCCAATTCAATCCCATCTTCAGCCCTCTAAGCAGTCACCGATCTCCAATTACTGCATTACGTTATACATCATTCTTTTCTGCCGAGCATGTTCTTCCACCTTACTGACTGGATAAAAACTCATTATCTTGAGGAGGCCTTTCCTGACCAATCTCAACACTCTTGCATTCACAGTCTTTGCATCTGTTATCCAGGTGCTGTGTAAGTGTGCTCAAGGAAGGTGTGTGCGTTCTGTCCCAGCGAAGAGACTGTGAACAGGGTTACTGATTGAACCCCTTCACCTTGCGACTAGAATCTGCAGGAAGAATGAATTGTCCCCAAGATATTATCTTGTCACCTGTACTTAAGTACCCATTAATAAAATCAACAACCTGACAATGAGATGGTGGGGAAAAAACAAACTCAGCAATATAGAGAGTGTATTCTCTATAATACAGCAATAGACAGCAGCAACTTTGAGCACTTTGGTTCTCAAAGTGTGATCTAGGGGCCCCTGAGGTTCCCAAGACCCCCTTTTTTTTTTTTGAGGAAGATTAGCCCTGAGCTAACTACTGCCAATCCTCCTCTTTTTGCTGAGGAAGACTGGCCCTGAGCTAACATCCATGCCCATCTTCCTCTACTTTATCCATGGGACACCTACCACAGCATGGCTTTTGCCAAGCGGTGCCATGTCTGCACCCGGGATCCGCACCAGCGAACCCTGAGCCGCCAAGAAGCGGAACGTGCGCACTTAACCACTGCGCCACCAGGCTGGCCCCCCAACACCCTTTTGACGGTCTGCTAGGGCAAACTATTTTCATAATACTAAGATGTTATTTGCCATTTTCACTCGTCTCACAACATCCAGTGGAGTTTTCCAGAGGCAACACGACATATGGTGATATTGTTCTGACGGCTCGTGAAATACGTACTATGTATTCTTGTGTTTTCGAGAATTTTCTAAGGTAAGCTCTTAGAGTCCTCAATAACTTTTAAGAGTGTAAAGGTGCCCTAGGACAAAAAAATTTGAGAACCACTGGTACAGAGCAAGAGATATGAGGAAGACAGATTTCCTATTAAAAAAGAAAGGAATGGTTTCTCATTTTCCTTCATATTTCCTACCAATCAACCCTCTCTATAACTGAAACTTTCTAACACATCTGAAGAAAAGCTGTGAAAGGAACTATAAATGGGTAACAGATTTAACTAGGTACAGTGCTCTAGAGAAAGATCTTGAGATGAAAGCATGTATTCACTTATTTTGTTACTGACTGGAAAATTTCATTCCAAATAAGCAAGACTTCTGAATTTAACCTTCAGTCAAATTTATGTCCTGAACCACTAATAGGATTCCATTAAATTTAAAGGAGTTCCACTAGAATCCCACAGGAAAAAATCTGATAGGACCTCTCTAAAGCATCTTTTGTTTATGGTGAGGAAGACTGTCCCTGAGCTAACATCTGTCCCAATCTTCCTCCACTTTGCATGTGGGACACTGCCACAGCATGGCTTGATGAGCCCTGTGTAGGTCTGTGCCCAGGATCCAACCCTGTGAACCCAAGGCCACCAGAGTGAAGAGTGCAAACTCAACCACTACACCACCGGGCTGGCCCCTAAAACATCTTTTAAAAAGCCTTCCATACTCGTTTTTCAGTGAGTGAACATTGTACTCATGAGTCAGTTATACAAGCTTGCTTTGATCTGCTCCCTAACTAGGGGTAGGACCTCCCTTCTTAACCTTTGCCACTTGTTTCAGAAACCCTCATACTTGTCAAGGGGGCTTAGGCAAACAGTCTAACGCTACATCAGCACAAACTGCCTGATTCACCAGAAAAACAACTCAAAGTACATGTTTTGTCATTTCAAAAGTTGTGTTCAGCTAAATAATTTTAAGTACATTGGAGTTAAATATTTAAAGAACTATTTCTGTGTAACCAGGATCTCCAGGCTCTGGGTACGTTTTTGGAGCAATAGACAATGGCAGAAAAAAAGTTAATAAGGCATTTGGATAGTCCCTTGGAAATAACTGGACTGAAGAGTCAAATTTCAATTATTTATGGCGGCAGGAAGCAAAGGCTATCATCAACTAAACTGCACAAATAATTGAAAAATGTCATTTTAGCAATTTCAACTTGGAGCAAATCTTTTAAAGAAAATACATAGTAACAAGTACATGGATTGTGGACCTGTCCTCTAATTTAGGTGCTAACAATAATTATGATTGAGGTGCTAATAAGGCAAGTAAATTGGGAAGGAAGAAAAAACCAGACATCTGAAAATATATCAGCTCGCTCATCAGCCACCACAAAGTCAACATTTAGCTTTATGGAAACTAATTCTGTTCTCAATTAATATCATACTCTTCCAAACACATCCAGCCTTAATTCCACTCCAAAAAATACTTACAATAAAAGGGACTATGTCATTTCTACACCAGATAGCAGCATACATACTAAAGTTCCTTGATTTTTTTGGCAAACAATTCTTTAAGTATCAATGGCCACTTATATAGAAGAGGCATATAAAGCACCTGCCAGGAACTGCCACTCGACTGCCAAATTCATAAACAGATCATAATTAAGTTAATGCTGACATCTAGTGGCAAGAAGGAACACCTTCCTCTTCTAATATCACCTGAATTCTAACTTACGATACCAAACCAACGACTCTAAAACCAAAGACATCTCCAAATCCCCACAAAGATATCCATTTAATCTAAAAATTATCCATTAACCTTAAGTAAAGAGAAGAATCAGAGAATAGTGACTGAAGGAGAGGAAAAAAACTGTCTGCGCCATAGCAAACTGGCTATAGAATCTTGGAGAAGGGGGTTGGTGCGGTGGTAAGGGACTCTTTATGAAAAATCTTTGTTTGGAACTCCAAATTTGTATCCTTAAAAGCCTAGAATAGATAAATGCTTAAAAATTAAGAATATTTCACTTGAATGAGATGTCATTTATTGAACTATGGGATGTGTTTTAACTCTGTCCCCTAGGATAGGCTAGTTCCCCCCGTTTAAAAATGTTCTTAATTTTTAAAAAAGTAAAACGACTAATGAATGAACAAAAAACCCACAGTTTTCCTCAACACTTATAAAAGACAACTGTGGACATTCCAAGCTTTACAAAGCCATTGTCTGGCTGAAAGGCTCAATTCAATCAAACGTTATGCCCAACTTGCAGACATCACGAATGTATAGCACAAATCTTGATCAAACACCATCCTGTATAGAAGCGTGAAGAAATATTTAAGATCCTACGTGAAATTCTAGGGTGACATGATTTGGAAATTCAGGGCCCATCCATTTAGAAACATCACTTTTCAAATGAAGCATTTCCATCCCCGCAGACCGGCAGGGTTGAACTGTTGTGTTGAGTGGGAAAAAAAACCTGTCATCGGTTTGAATTAATATTCACAAGCTTTCTTTAAAAAATAAGTGTGAGCTCCTTTCCAAAATGCAATTATGATCAGTTTTAAACTGGGGGGGCAAACCTAAAATATGGTATATTGATGAACAAGAAATGCTCTCCACAGCACATTCAGAAATATGTCTTTGTCCTCTTACAAACAATTCTGACCACAGATTCAGCTTCTACACAGAGTCGGTTTGCAATCACTTCAAAATGTCCACCTCCTTCAATTTCCTCACCACTTACAAATTCACTGAAAGGAAGCAAAACACCTGCGCGAACTAAGACATCAAACCTGCCGGCAAACCTCTGGGGTGAAGCAAAACCCCAATGACGTTTTTTTTTTAAAAATAAATCACTGACTCTACTGATTTTAAGCTCTAAAACCTCTCCTGGAGCTGGCGGGTGGGCGTAAACCATTAGAGTAGTTTGAAAATGAATTGCAAGAAAGAAAACAACCGCGTCAAGGAGCCACGGTGTCAAGGGGCACCTTCCCTCTGGGTGCGAAGGGGCAGGGGCGAGGCGAAGCCGGAAAGGTAATTTCTCAGGGCCCCACTTCATGGGTCCACTCCTGGGGCGCCGGGGTCGGGGCTACGCAGACGTGCTCCAATTCCTCAGAACCCCTACCGGGTTTGGGGGTAACTGACCAGCCTTACTTTGTCCTCTCCAACAAGGAAACTTGGCTGGTTGAGGGGACAATACGTTATCCTGGCAGACAACCCAAAGCTGGCCGGGACCGTTTCGCCTGCTTCGGAGTTTTCTCCCCCAGCCCGGCCTGGGCTGCAAGGTGACAGATCCAAAGGCGGCGGCCAGCCCCCTCCTGTGCCCGCTCCAGCCGGGCGCAGGTGGGAAGCCCAACTCCCGCGACCTCCCCGCCCACGGCCCCGCTTCCGGGCCGGGGGCACGGAGCCCCCCAAGGCCGAGTGGCCTCGGGCAGTCACCCCCAGCCCCGACTGGAAGGGCGGGAGGGGGACAAGCCCCGCGGACTGGCGCCGAGAGAGACTTCGGGGCGGGAGGGACGTGCTCCGGCGCCGGCGGGCGCTCGCGGGGGTCTCCCTCCCCGGGGAACGCGCCCCCTCTCCGTCCCTCCCCAGACCTCGGCCCGGCGGAGAGGGCGGCGGGGGTCCCGCGGGGGCCTCACCAGGCGGAGCTGGCTAATTTCGTCGTAGGACATAAAGCTGAGGATGTTCTCGATGGCTACGATGGGCAGCGCCACCAGCGTGTTGTTTTGAGGCAGCTGGTCCGGAGCCAGCGCCGGGGCTGGGGGCGCCTGGGACCCCGGCTGCGGGGGCTGCGGTGGGGGCGGGGGAGGCAGGCGCTGAGCAGAGCCGACGGCCGAGGAGGAGCCGCCCTCGCCGTGGCCGCCGCCTCCTTCCTCAGCCATCCGCTCCTCCGACGACGCCGCCATCTTGGGGGTTTGATTCCTTCCCCCACTGCAAGGGGAACAGGGACACTTCCGGTGCGTCACTTCCTCCTCTTGAGCCGCCGGGGGCGGCGGGGGCACCTGGAGGAGGGGGCGGAGCCAATGGGGTGACAGGCGGAGACAGAGGAACACATTGCTGTTTGTTCAAGTGGAAATGAGGGACGATCATGTACACTCCTGGAAAGGGGATCTCTGTAGGCCGTTTATCTAAGATTGGAAACGACTTGAGGGCGGGGGAACCATGTCTATTAAAATTCACCTGTGTAGTTTTCTTGAAGAGCTTCCTGATAAAATATGATAAATGGTAAAATAAGTGATAAAAATAATGTTGCCTAATAAGTGTAGATAGAACGATGTAATTCGAATATCATCGTTTTCAATAATCATAGTAATACTTGATTTAGGCAAATAAAAAAGAATGAAGTATTGATTAAAACTACCTTCTGGATGCACCTGGAAGACGTTATGTTGAATGAAAGAAACCAGACACAAAGGACCACATATTGTAGGATTCCATTTAAGTGAAATGTGTGAAATAGCCAAATCCACAGAAACAGAAAGTAAATTAATGGTTTCCAGGGGCTGGAGGGAGCGGAGGAAAGGGGAATAATGCTAAGGGGTGCAGGGGTTTCTTTTTGGGGTGATGAAATGTTTTGGAATTAGATAATGGTGATGGTTGCACAACCTTGTGAAAATACTGAAAACCACTGAATTGTACGCTTTACAATAGTGAATTTTATAATATGTGAATTATATCTCAATACAAAATTAATTTAGGCAAGAATCATCAAAAGATGCTAAAACTAGAAAATAAAGGTGTGATATGGAACATAATATTCACATAGCCTCAAAATGACTCCCCACAATTACATATTAATTACAAAGATAAAAAAGTTTACAATAGAGAAATTTGGTGCGCATCCCCGTAACCAAATAATCAAAGGTAACATCACGGGTTATGGGGAAAATGAACATCATGTGCCTCCTGATAAAATCTCCTGAAAAAGACATAGCATAATGTAGTATTCCTGCAAAAGGAAATGCATAGCCTGTATGTGAGGCCAACAAATCTAGATAACTGCCCCATACTCTTCAAAAATGTTAATATCATAGAAGACAAAGACTAAGGATTTGTGCCAGATTAAAAGAGTAAATTAAAGACTAAAGAAGGGGCTGGCCCCATGGCCAAGTGGTTAAGTTAGCGGTTAAGTTCGAGTGCTCTGCTTTGGTGGCCCAGGGTTTCGCCAGTTCGGATCCTGGGCGTGGACATGGCACCACTCATCAAACCATGGTGAGGCAGCATCCCACATGCCACAACTAGAAGGACTTACAACTAGAATGTACAACTGTGTACTGGGGGGCTTTGGGGAGAAGAAGAAGACGAAACAAAAGATTGGCAATAGATGTTAGCTCAGGTTCCAGTCAAAAAGAAAAATAGAGAAGACTAAAGAAGACATCTAAATGCATGGGTGATCCTGGATTAGGAAAAATAGCGATAAAGAACATTAATGTGACAATTGGCAAAATTTGAATATGGACTGTATAATATTGTAATCATATTAAATTTCCAGATTTGCATAATTTTACTGTGGTCTTAGAACAATCTTGTTCTTAGGAAATACACATTGCAGAATTTAGGGGTCAGGGGGTATGATGTCTCAATTTGCTCTCAAATGATTCAACAGATAGAGAATGAGATTAATAAAGCAAATATGATAAATGTTAACAATTGGTGAATCTGGATGAAGAGAATACTAGAGTCCCTTATACTATCTTGCAATTATTTCAAAATAAAAGTTTTTAAAGGTTACTTAATATTTCCATATTTTTGTATCCTTGTATAATATTCTGTGACAAAGATAAAAGGTGCACAAATCACTAAATTTTGAAGCTTTTGTTCTTTAGTTCTGGGTCTTAATCTTAAAGTTTCCAATATATCCTTTCTTTTGTGTCTTTGTTCTAATCTAATTGTTGCACAGTAGTATGGAAACTGTAGAGAAAGCACTAAGCATGACTAAGGCTAGAAGAAAGGGGGACAGCTAAAGCAAGGAGATAAACTGGAAGTGGTGGTGGTGCCTGGCTTGTCAGAATTGGCATCCTTTCCCAAATCAGGGCATGTAAGCCGTTGGTTATTTTACCCACCATTGTTGCAGACTGTTTAGCATTCAATAGATGCTTTATGCCTAAATGTGTCTGACACATTTGCATATTTATAAGTTAGTTTTATTTTCATTAACAGATTGTAATTTCACTTCTACATAGGGTATTGCTGTCTTTTCATAGAACCTATTACCATTTCGTCTGAAATGAATCCATTTTCTACCTTGTTTTACTAAAGTTCGATACTTTTTTGGTAGGTTGGGTTGAAATAGAATTTCTGTAAATGGAATCATGCTTTAAATACATTATGGGAGCTCATTATAAAGGAAACCCATAGAAAATCCTTTAAAAAAGGAATCGTCACTCCCTAACTTAGTTTGTCTATTCTATAAATCCACTAGTTCCATGCAATTTTGTTTTGCTTGAAATGGCATATGAAAGCCTTCCTACTTCCTTCTCTCTCCACATGTGGTCAACTAGTTGACATCCAGGGCAGGCTGACCACTGATCTAAACAACAGAATACAACTTTGGAAACAATTTAAGCCACTTCCTGCCAGTAAGCCCATTCAAATTGTCCTTTGTTTATGTATATTGGATCTGTGCCACTCTATTCCTTACACATTTTTTTTTAATAGGGAAAACTTCAAAACAAATGGTTGCTTTGTTTCAATTACTGAAACCAATGCTCGTTTGGGAGGTGCTTTCCAATCAAAACAAAAACTTGTAACTAAAACAAATATTTGAACTTTTAAGAGGAGTTCTGGGTTCTAAATGTGGTTTTATGCCAGCAAAGTACCATAGGACCTCAGCAAGATAGTGATCTCAAGTACAGGATGGGCATATGCATCTGAAGATCTATGTGTTTCTAGTTTCATATTTATAAGAGGGAATAATATTACTTTCCTTCTTTTATCTCACAAAGTTAATATGTGGATGAGCTGAGATAGCAAATGGAAGGAGTGTTGAATTCCTCAGATTAAAGATGTTCAAGTCAATTTACTGTCATGCAGACACTGTGTGTTATCCTGGTCTGCCTCATCAATCTGCCTTCCTAGTCAGGGTCTGTGTTGGTGGGGGGGGTGGGGGGGGCGGGAATTAACAAAAGTAACCTTAAATAAATCCGAGTTGAGAAGGCCTGCAGAGGGAGCACTCATGCCCTGGCACACCCTGTCAGTTACCTTACACAGGAAGAAAGGGAGGCCTGCATCTTCTACAGGAGGTAAAACCACTAACTACAGAAGGAAGATTTCTCTCCCCACCTGGCAACAGCCCAGCCAATGAGAAGCCATTACCACCCTGAACTGTTACTTCCCCCCATTGGCCTTTCCCTTAGAACAGCCTCTCCTTACTCCCCCTTTTTCTCTGTAAAGGTGCTCCTCCCCTTTGTTTTATGGCTTTGCCTATGGTTTGCTGTAGTGTGCACATCTCAAAATTGTGTTTCCTTTGGCTATTCCCAAATAAAGCCATTCTGAGGGTAATGTAACTGGTAAATCTGCCTTTAAAGGTGTCAGGGGATAGGGTCTGGTTGGGTGCAGTGAGGTATGGTAGGAGGTGATCTCAGCCATTTAATGGCACCGCCACAGGAAGATGGGTTTTATATATGGAAACAGGAAACTAAAACAAGACATTGTCTTTCCTATCTGTTAGCAGATTTGTAACAGATATAGAAAGAAGGATGAGGCTCATAGACTAAATAAAAAGAGATCTGAGACTTTCTATGGATTATAATTATTCTTTTTTCTTTTAAACTGTGGTAAAGAACATAAAATTTACCATCTTAACCATTTCTAAGAGCGCACACGGTTCAGTAGTGTTACATATATTTACATTGTTGTCCAACCAGTCTCCAGAACTCTTTCATCTTGCAAAACTGAAACTCTGTACCCATTAAACAACTCCCCATTCCCCACTAGCCCCAGCCCTTGGCAAGCACCACTCTACTTTCTGTTTCTGTGAATTTTGCTACTCTAGATACCTCATATAAATGGAATCATAGCAGTATTTGTCTTTTCATGACTGGTTTATTTCACTTAGCAAAATGTCCTCAAGGTTCATCCATGTTGTAGCATGTGTCAGAATTTCCTTCCTTTCTAAGGCTGCATAATATTCTATTATGTGTATATATACCACATTTTGTTTATTCATTCATCCATCAGTGGACACTTGGGTTGCTTCCACCTGTTGCCTATTATAAATAATGCTGCTTTAAACATGGGTATGCAAATATTTCTTCAAGATCCTGCTTTCAGTTCTTTTGGATATATTCCCTGAGTTGGGATTGCTGAATTATATGGTAATTCTATTTTTAATTTTTTGAGGAACCGCCATACTGTTTTTCATAGCAGCTACACTATTTTACGTTCAGAAGAAAAGGGCACAAGTGTTCCAATTTCTCCACAGTTTTGCCAACCCTTGTAATTTTCTGTTTTTTGGATAGTAGCTATCCTAATGGGTAGGAAGGGATATCTCCTTGTGGTTTTAATTTGCATTTCCATAGTTATTAGTGATGCTGAGTATCTTTTCATATGCTTGTTGGCCATTTGTATATCATCTCTGGAGAAATGTCTATTCAAGCCATTTGCCTAGTTTTTAATTGGGTTATTTGGTTTTTGTTGTTGTTATTGAATTGTAGGAGCTCTTTATATATTCTGGAAATTAACCTCTTATCATATGGATGATTTGTAAATAGTTTCTCCCAGGCTGTAGGTTGCCTTTTCCCTCTGTTGACTGTATCCTTAGATGCACAGAAGTTTTTAAGTTTGATGTGGTCCCCCTTATCTATTTTTGCTTTTGTCATCTGTGCTCTTAGGTATATCCAAGAAGTCACTGCCAAATCCAATGTCATGAAGTTTTCCTCCTCTGTTTTTTTCTAGGAGAGTTATAGTTTTAGATCTTACATTTAGGGCTTTGATCCATTCTGAGTTAATTTTCGTATGTGATATTGGGGGAGTGTCCAACTTCATTCTTTTGCATGTGGATATCCAGTTTTCCCAGCACCATTTCTTAAAGGGCCTGTCCTTTCTCCATTGAATGGTCTTGGCACCCTTGTCAAAGATCATTTGACCATATATGTGAGGGTTTATTTTTGGGATCTCTGTTTCCATCCTTTTGGTCTATATGTCTGCCTTCATGCCAGTACCACACTGTTTTGATTACTGTAACTTTGTAATAAATTTTGAAATCAGCAAGTGTGAGGCCTCCAACTTTGTTCTTCTTTAACTCTTTTTTAAGACCCATCTTTTGATTAGACGAAAAGGCTCCTGTCATGGCCAATGTCTGAAATTCTATCATTAGGTGCATTCTTTTTTATTTAAAGCTTTGATTCTACCACTAAACTTTCAATTCAGCAAGTATTTATTGGTTGCTAAATAGATAAGGCACTGAGAAGACACTAAGATATAATGTTTCCCACCCCTGAGAGGATGTGAATCTGGCTGCAACATTGCTCGCGACATGGATCCACTGAATTGATTCCAATGACTTGGCTCGCTGGACTGGTGTCTCCTTATTTCCTCATATACAGTCTTGCTAAAGTTGTATATTCAGAAAGGAAAGTTGAATTTCCTGGACTATTCATCAGACAAAGTGATTCAGCTAGCTGTGTTCTTCTGCCATTAGAAAGGAGTGTAAACAGAAATGATGGGAACATGTAAGCAGGAGTGGTTAATTCTGACTTGCAGGATCAGGGAAAGCTTCACAGAAGAGCTTACATTTCAGCTTGACCTTGAGGGATGATGTAGATCAAACAAGGTTGGGATGCTTGTAGAGGCTTTCTTAATTAAAAAGTGAAGGAGGGTGTGAGGACATTTCAAACATAGTGAATCGTATGAGCAAACAACATGAACTATGTAAACCTCTAGAAGATGAGGGAAGTGTGCGTATGTACAGGATTTTGGATTTTAATTCTGTAGACTAATGGTGATTATTTTTGTTTTGAATTCTTTTAAAGTGCTTGAGCCAGTTTTCAATTTATTGCCTTTGAACTCTAAAGTCACCCTTTTGGCCTGCTTTGTGAAAAGAGATATGAGCCCTTTAAATATTTTTCCTTTCTCCGGAGGCATCGCCAAAGGAAAGGGGTTTGCTTACTAGGTCCAGTGTGCTCTCTTGGCAGGCTCCTGCCGCACATGGGTGGCCTCTCCAGCACCAGCTCCTGCAGTGCATGGTAGTCGGCAGCATCCAGTGGCCAGCAGCTTCCTCTGGCATCTCCTCCTCCCTTGGATGGTTTCGTAGTGAAGTGCCTCTGGTGAGACACCTCCCCAAGAACACCTTTCCCTGGCATCCTAGAGAATAGACTTCCAGTAAGTTCCAGAGGGAGGATTTCCAGCAAGTTCTGCCAGCACAGCACCACAGCAACTTCTTTGCCATCCTGTGAGCCACAGCTGTGCCCTCCGATAAGGTTTGGGTCTCGGCTATGGGGGAGCCTCTTCCCTGGATGCTGTATCTCAGCTCGGTGGATTTGGCTACTCTTTATATTTGCTGTTCCAGAGTTCTGTCTGCTGCTTACTAGCCAATCTCTCATTGTTCCAATCCACTGCTATAGTTATTAAATCTTGATATTAAACTTTCTCTGTTCAAATTACTATATGCTTTCTCTCTCTTGATTGGACCCAGACTGATACAGTAGTGAAATCCCTTTTTTACAATGAAAATCTGTCAAGAGCCGTAATGCATAGAACAGATCAAAGCAAATCTTTTCCAGGTGAAGCCAGGTGGAAGGACCAAGACTCTCCCCATTTAATCTTTTCCTGTTTGCTGAGGCAGCTTCTCAAAAACCTACCACTCTGCAAATCTCTTGCTGTGGGCAATTGGGAGCCATTTTGAAGTAGAGGAAGGACTTGATCAGCTGTGTGTTTTGGGAAAATAATTCTAGTGGGAAGACTAGATTGGAAGGTGGAGAGTTGATAGGTTGGGATACCAGTTAGGAGGATAGTGTAGGCTAAGGAAAAGTGTGATTTTGGACCTGATTTAGAGTAGTGACTTTTAGGATGGAAAAGAGAAATACACAGAGAGTTAAAAACTGTTAAAATTGACAGGACTGAGAAACAATTGACAGTATTTAATGACTGGATGTTGGAAATAAGCTCTTGGGAGAAGTTAAAGATCACAGTATTATATAAACTCAGCGATAGGATGACGGGGTTTGCTATTAATGAAGATGCGGATTGCAGAGAAAGACTTAGGTTGGGGGTGGGAGGGGAGAAAACGAGTTTGATTTGGGGCGTGTTGAGGTTAAGTGCCTGTGAGGCATTCAGAGAATTATAACAATAGCTCTAATTTACTAAATGCTTACTGTGTACCAAGGACTGTTCCAGAGGCCCTAATTCTCTCTTTATCCTCTGTGTTTAAATGTACCTGGGATTTTCTTTTGATCAGGTTTGGTAAGATGACAGACACAGAGACAACTACCTTGAAAGGAGAGTTTATTACTTATAGTTCCCGAGAGGAAGGGGCACACCACCCACGCCATGCAAAACCACGTGAGGAGGCACCTTGATCGGTCAGTCAGGAGGCAGAAGGAACAGAGGGGAAAGTACGGCCCAGAGTCTTTATTGTGGTTTTCATAGGAAGGAATGGGTGAAGCAGGGTAGGCGAGCTGAGAGAGCTTAGGGTTGGATAGCTTGAATAATTTCAGCAGGCTCTGGGCTACAGGGATTGTCTCTAGTTGTCTGGTACCTGGCCCTGGGTGATTTGAGGCAAGGAGATTGTGTTCTGAACTGCCAGAGGCTGATAAAAAGGAGGTGGGTGGACTCTGGATTGGTTTGTTTGGTGTCAAAGATGTATTCAAAGGCAAGTTGTTTGCTATCTCTAGGAATATGTTAACCCCAGGAGGGGCAGTCCCTCTCTGTGTCCCAGAAGTCCAAAGATGTCAAAGCATCATAAAATATAGAAAATAAAAAACATGATTGATAATCCTAAGCTCCCCTCTGCTCCCTATGATCTTGTCCTCCATTCTTTTTCAGCTACTTACTCTCATAATCATGTCATAGTCCTTGTCATTATCAGTAACTGCAACTTTTTATATGTGTTTCAAACCATCCCAGAGCTAAGCCCATTCTTATCAAGGTTCTATTTACCAAATATTTGCTTTCTGTCTCCGTGTGAATTGCCTTCCTCCCCTTTGAAGCCCCAAACCACTACCCCCAACATCCTCCTTTGTCTTTAGCTGAAAATAGTATTTAAGGTGAAGATGTCTGCCATTTTGGTGAGTTACTCGGTTTTCCTGAGTCTCTTCCATGTATACATGTTATAAAGCTTTGTTTGATTTTCTCCTGTTGTCCTGTCTCATGTCCATTTAATTTGTAGCTGATCCAGAAGGACCTAGAGGGGTAGAAGAAATGTCTTTCTCCCCTACACCGCCTAACTCCACTTAAATTCCGTTGATAGTCATTATCATTGCAAAGCCCCCTGCTTTCTTGTCCTTTCATGCTTTGTCGTGCTTCTGGCTAAAATATGGTTTAAAATATGGTTAAAGTATGGTTAGATCCAACTCTCTACTTACTCTTGCCTGTATTAGAGAGCTGAACATGGCTGCCAAAAAAAATATGCATCCATGCTGTCTCTTCTCACTTTAAATCCATGATCATGACCCTTAAGTGGGCCTTCTTGCTGCTCTGTAATCACTGTCTATTTCCCAAGTTCACTTCTGCTGCCATTTTTCTCAATGATTATTTCACACTTTCTCCTCTCTTCTCAAAACTTCAATACCCTGCCACTTCCTCATCTGCAGTCAGTCATTGACTGGCTTCTTACTTCAATGACAAAATGGAAGCAATCAGAAGAGACCTTCCACAAGCTCCCATCCACATCTACCCATTGACCGGCACCTACCCCTGTACTCTGACATCTCTTTTGTTACTTTGAATGAAGCTTTCTTGTTCTCAGCCAAGGCTAACCTGTTTGCGTCTAGATTCTATCTTCTCTCCTCAACTCAAGGAATCACTCCAGCAATTTTCCTTTCTCTCCATTAAAATTTCTCTCTTTACCTAATAATTCTTAACATACACATGTGCCGTAGGTTTTCCCATCTAAAAAAAATTTCTTGACCTCATATACCTTTCCAACTTCTACCTGTTTCTCTCCTTCCTTTCACAGCAAAACTTCTTAAAAGAGTTGGCTGAGCTTGCTGCCTCTAATTTCTTTTCTCATATTCTCTCTTGATCCCCTCTAGTCAAGCTTTTATCCTGACTGTACCTTCAAAATTGCTCTTATTGAGGTCTCTGGGATCTACACATTGCTAAATCCAGTGGCCAATTTTTGGTTCTCACTTTACTTGACTTGTCAGGAGCGTTTGACACAGTTGATTGCTCTACCGTCTTTAAAACACTTTCTGCACTTGGCTTTCAGGTCATACATCTTTATTTTCCTTCTAATCCACTAGCCTCTCCTCTCAGTCTCTCTTCTCTCCCTGATCTCTTAACACTGGAGTGACTCAGGGCTCTGTCCTTGGCCTTCTCTTTGTTGTCTGCATTCACTCTCTAGTGGATTTCACCTAGTGTCTTTTAAAACAAATATATCTCCAGCCAGTCCACTCTTGCGAATTTGAGATTCAACTACCTAAGGAATATCTCCACTTGGATGTCTAATAAGCGTTGAAAACTTAATACATCCCCAAATTCCCATATCCCCAACTGAGCTCCATCAAACCTACTCTTTCCAGAGTGTTGCTCATCTCAATTAATGGTGACTTCACCCTTCCTGTTGCTCAAACTCAAACCCTTGAAGTCATTCTTTTTTTAAAACAATTTTATTGAGATATAATTCAAATATCATACAATTCACCGGTTTAAAGTGTACAATTCGGTGGCTTTTAGTATATTCAAAGTTGTGCAATGGTCAATTTTAGAACATTTTTGTTACTCCAAAAGGAAATTCTGTACCACTTAGTTAAAGGCATTCTTGGCTCTTCTCTTTCACGGTCCACATCCAATCCATCAGCAAATCCTGTAGGCTCTACCTTCAGAATGTATTCTGAATATTCCACTTCCCCCCACCTCCACTGATTATCCAAGCCACCATCACCTCTTGCCTGGGTTATTGGGACAACCTCTTTTTTTTTTCCAATTATTTTATTGAGGTCATAATGGTTTATAACATCGTGTAATTCCAGGTGTACATTATTATTTGTCGCTTTCTGTGTAGACTGCATCGTGCTTACCACCAATAGTCTAATTTTTATCCACACCATGTATATGTGCCCCTTCACCCCTTTCACCTACCCTGAACCCCCTTCCCCTCTGGCAACAGAACTAATCTGTTCTCCTTATCCATGTGTTTGATTATCTTCCACATATGAGTTATGCGATGTTTGTCTTTCTCTATCTGACTTATTTTGCTTAACATAATATCCTCAAGTTCCATCCATGTTGTTGCAAGCGGGATGATTTTGTCTTTTTTTATGGCTGAGTTTGCTATTTATTGTCTTGTTCCGTTGTATATATACACCACATCTTGTTTATCCATTCGTCAGTCGATGGGCACTTGGGTTGCTTCCACATCTCGGCTATTGTGAATAATGCTGCAATGAACATAGTGATACCGAACCTGAAGTGAGTTCGCTCACCTGTTGCATAGCAAGCCAATCTCTGACACGGGGTGTGGTGGAAGAAAGTAGGAATTTAATTTTTGCACAGCGCTGAGCAAGGAGAGAGGGCAGCTAACTCTGAAATCCCAAACTCCCTGAAAAGCTAAAAGGAAGGGTTTTTATTTGGGGTTTTAGGTAGGGGATGGGGAGCATATGGCCTTGCTGGTCGGAGCTTTCCCACAAGCCTGTCTTTGGCCTTGAGACTACTTGCAGAGAGGAGGGAGCTCATGACCTTGCTGATAAGCAGCTTTCCCACCAGCCTGTATCTCTTTGTGGGGAGGAGATAATCCAGGTGCTTGTCCTTGGTGGTGTCTGTCTCCATGGAGGATAGTGGATTCTGGAGCCAGGAAGCCAGAGAGTAAGCAGGAAATGACTGTTTTGGTTTTAATCCCATATATGCTGGGTTTAATGTGGGAAAACTGATATCAGGGTCTATATTAATAGGGGTACATAGATCTCTTTGAATTATTGATTTCAAGTTCTTTGGATAAATACCCAGTAGTGGGATAGCTGGATTGTATGGTATTTCTTTCTTTCTTTCTTTCTTTTTTTTTTTTTTGAGGAAGATTAGCCCTGAGCTAACTACTGCCAATCCTCCTCTTTTTGCTGAGGAAGACTGGCCCTGAGCTAACATCCATGCCCATCTTCCTCTACTTTATATGTGGGATGCCCACCACAGCGTGGCTTGCCAAGTGGTGCCATGTCTGCACCTGGGATCCAAACCAGTGAACCCCAGGTTGCCAAGAAGCAGAACGTGCAAACTTAACCGCTGTGCCACCGGGCCGGCCCCATGGTATTTCTATTTTTAATCTTTTGAGAAATCTCCATACTGTTTTCCACAGTGGATGCACCAGTTTGCATTCCCACCAACAGTGTTTGAGAGTTCCCTTTTCTCCACATCCTCTCCAACATTTATTATTTATTGTCTTGTTAATTATAGCCATTCTAACAGGTGTGAGTTGGTATCTCATTGTAGTTTTGATTTGTATTTCCATAATAATTATTGATGTTGAGCATCTTTTCATGTGCCTGCTGGCCATCTGTATATCTTCTTTGGAAAAATGTCTATTCATAGCCTCTGCCCATTCTTTGATTCAGTTGATTTTTTGTTGTTGAGCAGTATGAATTCTTTATATATTTTGGATATTAACCCCTTGTTGGATATATGATTTGCAAATATTTTCTCCAGTTAGTGGGTTGTCTTTTTTTTTTAATTTTATTTATTTATTTTGTAAGATTTTATTTTTTTCCTTTTTCTCCCCAAAGCCGCCCCGTACATAGTTGTATATTCTTCGTTGTGGGTCCTTCTAGTTGTGGTATGTGGGATGCTGCCTCAGCGTGGTTTGATGAGCAGTGCCATGTCCGCGCCCAGGATTCGAACCAACGAAACGCTGGGCTGCCTGCAGTGGAGCACGCGAACTTAACTACTCAGCCACGGAGCCAGCCCCTTTATTTATTTATTTCTTAAGTATGCTTTTTGGTGAGGAAGATTGGCCCTGAGCTAACATCTGTTGCCAATCTTCCTCTTTTTTTGTTCTCCCCAGAGCCCCAGGACATAGTTGTATATCCTAGTTGTAGGTCATTCTAGTTCTTCTATGTGGGATGCCACCACAGCATGGTTTAATGAGCGGTGTGTAGGTTTGGGCCCCAGGACCTGAACCAGCAAACCCTGGGCCGCCAGAGCAGAGCACGCAAACTTAACCACTCAGCTGTGGGGCCAGCCCCTTGTGAGTTGTCTTTTCATTTTGTTCATGGTTTCCTTTACCTTGCAGAAGCTCTTTAGTCTGATGTAGTCCCATTTTTAAATTTTTTATTTTGTGTCCCATGCCTGAATAGACATGATATTCAAAAAGATGCTGCTAAGACCAATGTTAAAGATTGTATTGCCTATTTTTTCTTCTAGGAGTTTTATGGTTTCACGTCTTACCTTCAAGTCTTTAATCCATTTTCAGTTAATTTTTGTGTATGGTGTAAGATAATGGTTTACTTTCATTCTTTTGCAGTTTTCCCAGCACCATGGGTTGAAGAGACTTTCCTTCCTCCATTGTATGTTCTTGGCTCCTTTGTTGAAGACTAGCTGTCTGTAGATGTGTGATTTTATTTCTGGGCTTTCAATTCTGTTCCATTGAGCTGTGTGTCTGTTTTTGTGCCAGTACTGTGCTGTTTTGATTACTATAGCTTTGCAGTATGTTTTGAATTCAGGGATTGTGATGCCTCCAGCTTTCCTCTTTTTTTCTTTCTTTAGCTATTTGGGATCTTTTGTTATAAATTTTAGGATTCTTCATTCTATTTCTTTTTTTATTATTTTTTATTTTTTTATTATTTTAAAATTATTTTTTATTGAGTTAATGATAGTTTACAATCTTGTGAAATTTCAGTTGTACATTATTGTCTGTCAGTCGTGTTGTAGGTGCACCCCTTCACCCTTCACCCTTTGTGCCCACCCCCCACCCCTCCTTTCCCCTGGTAGCCACTAATCTGTTCTCTTTGTCCACCTGTTTAAATTCCTCATATGAGTGGAGTCATACAGAGATTGTCCTTCTCTATCTGGCTTATTTCACTTAACGTAATTCCCTCAAGGTCCATCCATATTGTTGTGAATGGGACAATTTTGTTCTTTTTTATGGCTGAGTAGTATTCCATTGTATATATATATATATATATATATATATATATATATATACACCACATCTTCTTTATCCAATCATCTGTTGATGGGCACTTAGGTTGCTTCCACATCTTGGCTATTGTAAATAATGCTGCAATGAACATAGAGGTGCATGGGACTTTTGGAATTGCTGATTTCAGGCTCTTTGGATAGATACCCAGTAGTGGGATAGCTGAATTGTATGGTAGTTCTATTTTTAATTTTTTGAGGAATCTCCATACTGTTTTCCATAGTGGCTGCACCAGTTTGCACGCCCACCAGCAGTGTATGAGGGTTCCTTTTTCTCCACAACCTCTCCAACATTACTATTTGTTTTAGTTATTTTTGTCATTCTAATGGGTGTAAGGTGATATCTTAGTGTAGTTTTGGTTTGCATTTCCCTCATGCACAGCGATGATGAGCATCTTTTCATGTGCCTATTGGCCATCCGTGTATCTTCTTTGGAGAAATGTCTGTTCATGTCTCCTGCCCAGTTTTTGATCAGGTTGTTCAATTCTTTGTTCTATTTCTGTGTAGAATGTCATTGGGATTCTGACTGGGATTGCATTGAATCTGTAGATTGCTTTAGGTAGTATGGACATTTTAATTATGTTTACTCTTCCAATCCATGAGCATGGAATATCTTTCAATTTCTTCATGTCATCTTTAATTTCATTCAGTGGTGTTTTATAGTTTTCAGTGTATAGGTCTTTCACCTCTTTGATTAAATTTATTCCTAAATATTTTTTTCTTTTTGTTGTAGTTGTAAATGGGATTGTATTCTTGACTTCTCTTTCTCCTAGTTTGTTATTAGTGTATAGAAATGCAATTGATTTTTGTAAGTTGGTTTTGTACTCTGCAACTTTGCTGTAGTTGTTGATTATATCTAATAATTTTCTGGTGGATTCTTTAGAATCCATATATATATATATAATCTATATATAGGATCATGTCATCCACAAACAGCGAGAGTTTCACTTCTTCCTTTCCAATTTTGATACATTTTCTTTCTTTTTCTTGCCTAATTGCTCTGGCCAAAACCTCCAGTACTATGTTGAATAGGAGTGGCCAGAGTGGGCACCCTTGTCTTGTTCCTGTTCTCAGAGGGATGGCTTTCAGTTTTTCACTAAGTAGGATGTTGACTCTGGATTTGTCATGGATGGCCTTTATTATGTTGAGCTACTTTCCTTCTATACCTATTTTATTGAGAGTTTTTATCATAAATGGCTGTTGGATCTTGTTAAATGCTTTCTCTGCATCTATGGAGATGATCATGTGATTTTTATCCCTCTTTTAATTAATTCATTTCTTTTGCTTGAAGAAGATTAGCCCTGAGCTAACATCCATGCCAGTCTTCCTCTATGTTGTATATGGGTCACCACCACAGCATGGCTCATGAGTGGTGTAGGTCTGTGTCCAGGATCCAAGCCCGCAAACCTGGGCCGTCAAAGTGGAGTGCATCGAAATTTAATCACTACACCATGGGGCTAGGCCCTTCCTCATTTTGTTAATGTGGTGTATCACAGTGATTGATTTGCAGATGTTGAACTATCCCTAAATCCCTGGTATAAATCCCACTTGCTTGTGATGTATGATCCTTTTAATGTATTGCTGTGTTCAATTTGCCAATATTTTGTTGAAGATTTTTGCATCTATGTTCATCAGCAATGTTGGCCTGTAATTTTCCTTCTTTCTGTTGTCCTTGTCTGGCTTTGGTATCAAGGTAATGTTGGCCTGATAGAATGAGTTAGAAAGTGTTCTGTCTTCTTCAATTTTTTGGAATAGTTTGAGAAATCTGGGTATTGAATCCTCATTAATGCTTGGTAGAATTCTCCAGAGAGGCCATCTGATCCTGGACTTTTATTTCAGGTGAGGTTTTTGATTACTGTTTTACTCTCTTTACTTGTGATTGATCTATTCAGATTCTCTATTTCTTCTTGATTCAGTGTTGGGAGGTTGTATGAGTCTAAAAAGTTATTCATTTCTTCTAGAGTACCAATTTGTTGGCATATAGTTTATCATAGTATTCTCTTATAATCATCTGTATTTCTGTGGTATCCATTGTAATTTCTCCTCTTTCATTTCTAGTTTTATTTGTTTGAGACTTATCTTTTTTTTCTTAGTGAGTCTGGCTAAAGGTCAGTTTTGTTTATCTTCTCAGAGAACCAACTTTTAGTTTCATGATCCTTTCTACTATTTTTTGGTCTCTATTTCATTTATTTCTGCTTTAATTTTTACTATTTCACTCCTTCTGCTGACTTTGGGCTTTGTTTGTTTTTCTTTTTCTGATTCTGTTAGCAGTAGTTTAAGATTGCTTATTTGAGATTTTTATTTCTTGATGTGGGCCTGTATTGCTATAAATTTCCCTCTTAGAACTGCTTTTCCTGCATCCCATAAGAGTTGGTATGATATATTTTCATTTTCATTTGTCTCCAGGGTTTTTTTGTTTTCTGTTTTTGCTGAGGAAGATTTGCCCTGAGCTAACATCTGTGCCAGTCTTCTTCGATTTTGTATGTGGGTTGCCACCACAGCATGGCTGATGAATGGTGTAGGTGTGTGCCCCGGACCTGAACCTGTGAATCTGGGCCACCGAAGTGGATCATATTTTTTGTTTCGGGTATGAGGGCACCCTTAGTCATTTCTTGTATGGAAGGTCTAGTGGTGATGAACTCCTTCAGCTTTTGTTTATCTGGGAAAGTTTTTATTTCTCCGTTGTATCTGATGCATAGTTTCACTGAATAGAGTATTCTTGGCTGGAAGTTTTTGTCTTTCAGTATTTTAAATATATCATTCCAATCTCTTCTAGCCTGTAAGGTTTCTGCTGAGAAATATACTGAAAACCTGATAGGGGTTCCTTTGTGGATTATTCTCTTCTGCCTTGCTGCCCTTAATACTTTTTCTTTGTTGTTGACTTTTGCCAGTTTTACTATTATATACCTTGGAGAAGTTCTTTTTACATTGATGTAATTAGGAGTTCTATTAGCTTTGTATACTTGTAAGTCCAGTTCCTTCCCCAGATTTGGGAAGTTCTCAGCTATTATTTCTTTGAAGAAGCTCTCTGCTCCTTTCAACCCCTCTTCTCCCTCTTGCATACCTATAATCTTTATGTTACATTTCCTAATTGAGTCAGATATTTCTCAAAGAATTGCTTCACTTTTTCAAGTCTTAGTTGTCTCTCCTCCTCCACCTGAAGCATTTCTATATTTCTACCTTCTAAATTACTAATTCTGTCCTCTATAACATCAGCTCTGTTTTTTAAGGTTTCTAGAGTGCTTCTTTTCTTTTCTCTCTCTCTCTCTCTTTTTTTTTGCTGAGGAAGAGTAGCCCTCAGCTGACATCTGTGCCAATCATCTTCCACTTTATATGTGGGTTGCTGCCACAGCATGGCTGACGAGTGGTGTAGGTCCACGCATGGGATCTGAACCTGGGAGGCTGAAGTGGAGCATGCCGAACTTAACCACTACGCCATGGGGCTGGCCCCTCTAGACTGTTTTTTTAATCTCATTCATTGTGTTCTTCATCTCCAGAATTTGTTTGGTTTCTTACAGAGTTTCTATCACCTTTGTGAAGAATTCCTTCTCCTCATTAATTTTGCTTCTGAGTTCATTGAACTGTCTTTCTGAGTTTTCTTGTAACTCATTGAGTTTCTTTATGACAACTGTTTTGAAATCTCTGCCATTTAAATTGTAAATTTCTGTGACTTCAGGATTGGTTTCTGCAGACTTGTCATTTTTCTTCTGCTCTAGAGTATTACTGTAGTACTTCATGGTGTTTGATGAAGTGATCCTTTGCTGGTGCATAGTGGTCATATCAGGTCACAGATTCCACCTGCCATCATTGAGGTGGAGCAGAAGCTGTGTTTCCTGAACCCAGCATGTCTATTGGAAGCTATGCTGATAGGGCTCCTGCATTTGCCCACTGGCTGCAGCAGCTTGGTGGGTCACAAGTGGACATGCGGGTGCTCTGATGTAGATCTGCTGCCTTGGCTGGGGAACTGGCTAAGTAGGTGCACTGGTTGGGAGGGGAGGAGTACTTTCTTTCATGCTTGTGTGGGCCACTCTGCACTCGTGGGCAGTTTGCCCCAGTTACTGTGCTTGGTAGGGGTGCCCACACGGTGGCTGAGTCACACCACTTGGTGTGGAGCGTTCCTAAGGGCCAGGCTGCAACTCCAAAAGTGAAAGTGTTTGCATGCAGGCCTGCCTGCTCCCCTGCCTCCTTTTTACAGCTGCTCTCTGGCTGCTGCGTGAGGACAGCCTAGATCGCTGACACTGGGGAGGAGGCAGGGATCCACTCAACTCCCTCCACTGCTTCCTGGGGACCCAGTATCCCCACCTTCATATGTATGGCTGTGTGGATCTCTCAGATGTCCTACTGTGCCCCATAAGCAATCCTCTATTGGTCAATGATTCTCCACCTAGTTGTAACTTAGGGGAGTGAGACCAAGGGAACAGCTCACTCTGCCATTATGCTGACTTCACTCCTAGAGGCAGGCTTTGAAATCTTGTGACCATGTCTTCACTGGTGTTCTGGCATCCTCCCTGGTCCTCTTTCAGTTTATTCTCACCCAGCAGCGAGAGTATCCTATTGGAACATAAGTCATAACACATCTCTCTGCTTGATGGTTTCCATCCCATTCTGTAAAAGCCAAAGTTCCTACAGGGGCCCAAAAGACCTGATAAACTCTGGCCCCCCTGACAGCTGTGACCTCATCGTTTACTGCTCTCCTCATCACTCCTGTGCCTCAGTCACACCGGCCTCTCCTCCTCCTCACACCCAACTTTCTCCCTCCTCAGGTTCATTCTCTCTGCCTGGAAAGTCCTTTACCTAGATGTTTCCATGATTCACTTCTTCACATATGTGGATTTTCCATAAAGCAAATATAGCTTCAGCTTCAAGATCCTTCACTTGCTGTGGTCCCTTTCTCTCATTTTTAGAGAACATTTTAATGGAGAATGGTGCGGGACAATGGGTTGATAGCGGGCAGCTAGATATTTGAATCTCAATATTCCAGTTAAGTTTGGGGGCAGCTAGGCATGATCCGCTCCTGTCTCCTGTTGCTATCAGTCAGTATTTCTCAAAATTGTGGTCAGAAACTTGCATCAGAAGCCCAGTCTGTGATGAAATTTCTGTTTTCAGATCAGGTAATTGTGTACTCAAGTTCATAGTACTGTTAGAACACAGATTTTCTCATCAGTTAACTGTTGGAACTTTTTTTGCCTTTTTTTCTTACTTTCAGGCACTGGCCTCTACTTTAGTGACTTTCATAAAGCTTTGTGGAGAATAGGTCATCTAACTTTTTTTGATAAATAAATACATTTGCTTTTTTTTCTTTCTAACTTTGGTTTTGTAATTCTCAAGATAAACTGTGTCTCATTTATCTTTGTGTGCCTCAAGTACCTGGCATGGTGCATTGGCATAGCAGATGCTAACAAACATCTAATGAGTTAGATTAAATAATAAGGATGCAGACTGGGGAGTGTTTACAGTTATTAGTCACTGGAATGGAAAGGGAGGGTCAGCTCTTTGACAATAGAGTGTCAGCATCACCTCCTGCCATCTGCAGGGGTTGGGCCATGGTAAATAGAGGAGCTGTCAGCAGTGTGAGTCACAGCCAATCTGCAGTCTGAAGAAAATTGTTCCCCAAGTCAAACCCTGATCTACATAGCTTCAGGATCAAAAGTGGTTCTGATTCAAGACTAGCTAGAAACTCCTGCCTACAGAGTCATTGACAGAAATTATGGTCCTGGTGATGATATGACTCATTAATAACTGCTTTGTATATTTCCAGGCTTCATCTAAATGTGACACCATGGTTTGAAGTCCTAAGCCATAAATAACAAGCCGGAATGATTCTGCAGCTTTGGAAAGAAGAAAAGCCTGCAAACCTTGAATGGAATTACCAACATACATCACTTCTAATGTCTTCATCATCCCTTGGTCATTGTCCTGTACCCACTGGAGGAGGGCATGTTTTAGGGCATCGGTACTGGAAGCAGGTGCAGCAGAAATGCATCAGAGCCAGATTAGGAAGTGAGGGCAGAGTCAGAGAGCTAAGTCAATCTATCATGTGTCAGAACAGAAGATGCCAAGAGCTGAAAGGGTAGATTGCAGAATTGGAGGCGTGGAGTGGGAGCCAAGAGTCAAAAACTGATAGAAGAGAATGAAATGGCAAGAGCTATAGACTTGGAGTGCCTAGTGTATTTCAGAATCTAACTAACAATTGTGGTTCAGACCCCATCTGCTGGGTTCAAATGCATCTCAAAAAGTGTGGACCAGTGAGAAGAGCTTTTAAAGAGCTGGGTGCCAGCCTTCCTGCTCAGGTTCTGAGCTTCTTGAGGCACTGTTGTCTCTTATAGAATAAGAAATTGTTGCCTCTTTGAAGGTGTCTTTATCCTTGGCCCTGTTACAAAATGTTAGGTGCATGCAGGTAGCTAAGGTTCTTGAGTATCACTCAGATATCCTTTATGTATTGGTCATCTCTTATGCTCACTTGAGCATAGTGTCAAGCGCTGGGATGAAGGACCCTAGGTGGAACCAGAGCAGGAGAAACAGATGCCTAGGATGGGATAGCCAGCAGTCCCTTATACCAAGAGGCTTGGCAAACTGGGCCATGACATTCTTATCAGAGACAAGTTGGGGCAAGATTTGGCAGAACTGTGGTTCTAAGAAATCATCTAAGAGAGCAGGAGGCAAAGGGGCGGCTGGGCAGTGAGAGGAAGGCACATGTCAGAATCTCTAGCTGAGCTAATAATGTTCTGGGCTGGACTCTGATACTAAGTGTGGACTTGCAGAGTTAAATGGGAAACCATGGCCGACAGGGACCTAACCTTATGGGCGGGGCCAGCACGGTGAACAGTAGAGGGGGCTCTCGCTCAGTACAGTGGAGGGCGTTAAGGAACTCTGCCGCCCTCACCATCAAAGTTGGGCTGTTGCCTAAGAAGGTGAGTACGCTCCACTCAAGGACTTAGTCACTGAGCCTTTTGACCTGTTTTGTCCTCTGTTCCTTCTCTTGACTCCCCTGCTATATATCCTCACAGTTCATTTGACAGGCTCTTGAAACACCGTTCCACGTCATCACGCGTTGGCAATGAATACATGAACACCACTTCCTCCTGGGGAACTTCACAGCATTTACCCAGTAGACCTTGAGTGGCGACCCCGCATAGGGTCTGCACCCGCTGGGCCCCGGTCCTCTCCCTTCCCCTGGACTGAAGGCGGGGAGCAGATGAAGAAACAGGAGCACCTTTCCCTCTGACCATAGGAAGCTCTACTTTGTGTTTCCAGCCACATCTTCTGTTATTATCCTCTCCCTAAACTGTCATCTCAATCACTTTAATGCCACTTAAAAAGAAGAGCTTCCTTCTCTCCCTCTCCAGATCTCATAAACAATGTCTTGTTCTATTCTCTACCTGTAATTCAGTGAGTACCCAAGTCAGGCTCCACATTTCTTTTCTATTTCCATATATTACTTGAGAACATTGCTACTGCATGAGCTCATAGAAGGAGTACATTGAAAGGCTTAGTAAGATAGTTCACTGAGGTCCTTTAATAAGAGGGTGTGTGGAAGAATGAGAAACTTATACTTATGGGAGCAAATCAATCGGTGGACTGAAAAGTACACTGAATCTTTCAAGTCACCGTGATGTCATTTTCTGCCCTAAATTAGTGGTTGCCAAATCACCAGGGCTTGCTAAAAACACAGATTCCTGGGTCCCTCCCCTGGAGATTTGGATTCACTGTGCTGGAGTGGGTCCAGGATAGCTTCATTAGCAATAACTGGAAGAAACTCTTAGATCTAGCAGGTTTGGAAAATTCCATCTGCAGGCATATGCTGCTGAATAGGGCCCACAGGACATGAGGGTATACGTCATCTTGTTTTATTTAAAATTTTTCTTATAAAAATTTATGGAATCAACATTAGAGGAAAAAATTAAAACATAAACTACCTCTCTTTCTGCCATTCTAATAGAGTAGTTTCTCAACTCCACAATTCCTTGTATACCACACTCACATTTTACATACCTGTAAACATAAAAATACAGAAAGTTTTATTCTGCTTCTTTTTTTTTTTTACAAAACATATCAGAAACATTTTTCCTTGAGGTTATAGAAGACTGGCAATTGTAATGTTAAATGTCTATAATTTACCTATCCATTTACCAAGTATTGGACATTTTGGTTAATAAAAAAACATTTTATCCTTTAAAAAATTTTTTAAATAGTTTCTCAGGAATGATATTAGTGAATTAAGAAACTTGAATATGTTAAGGTCCAAGTGACTACCACTGGAACATAAAATATTCCCATCATCCCTCAGCCCCGTGGCTGAGTGGTTGAGTTCACACACTCTGCTTTGGTGGCCCAGGGTTTCACAGGTTCGGATCCTGGGCACAGACCTAGCACCACTCATCAAGCCACGCTGAGGTGGCATCCCACAGAGCAGAAGTAGAAGGACCTACAACTAGAATATACAACCGTATGCTGGGGGGCTTTGGGGAGAAGAAAAAAAAAGGCAACAGATGTTAGCTCAGGACCAATCTTTAAAAAAAATTTAAAAAAATAAAATATTCCCTCATTGGTAGAAATCAGTTAACTATTTTCACATTTAAAATGCTTGCAGACCTACACTACATCTCCTCTGCCTCTTTCTATTTGAAAGGGTATTTTCCTTTATTTGTACAATTTACTGATATTGTATTTTACTCGTACAACTGTTCAGTGGGCACCTCCTAGATGCCAGTTACTGTTCTAGTCACTAGGCCATGGGAGCAAAAGAGAAAAGGTCCTGATGGAGCTCACAGTGGAGTAAAACAGCCAGTAAATGATTACACAAATAAGGAGACAAGGTAATTTTAAATGGCAATGACATAGGGTGTGACAGGATGCATGTGAAGTTTAATTCAGATTGAGTAATCCAGGAGGGTGATAATAAGGAGGTGAGGTTGAGCTCTGACCTGAAAGACCAGAAGGGGCTGGCCAAGTGAAGGACTCAAGCAAGAGAATGCCAGGCAGAGAGAACTGCAAATGCAAAGGCCCTGGGGCCAGAAGGAACTTGGTGTTTCTGAAAGAAAGCCACGTAGCTGATGATAGTGAGAAGGAGAATGACAGTAGGGTAAAGATCACTTGAGGTCTTCTAGGCCATGAGAAGCAGACTGGATTTTGTTCTAAGCACTCCAGGAAGTTACCGTAATCTTTCCAGCAGGAAGTAACATGTTCTAATTTGAAAAGGTCTCTGGCTGCTGTGTGGAGATTGACTTGGGAGAGGATTGGGTGATGTGGGTAGACAAGTTAGGAGCTATTTTAACAATCCAGGCAGAGATGATGTTGGTTTGGACTGGTATGGTGGCAGTGGAGATATAAAGAAATAGATGAATTAAGGATGCATATTAGGGATAGACCTAAAAAAGGATCTTTGATGCATTGAAAGTGGTAGATGAGAGAAAGACAGGAATCAAGGATGATTTCTACATTTTTGAGCAGCAAGGTGAATGTTGGTACTATTTAATGGGAGGGTGAGACTGAGGGAGCCACAGGCGTCAGCAGGGAGAAAGAAATCAAGAGTTGAGTTTTCGCCATGTCAATTTTAGGATGTTCAATGGGCTTGGGACTTGAAATGAGAAAAGGAAAGGAAAAGGGATTCCTGAATTTATTCAGCGGAAATGTATCAAACATCTTCAATGTCCCAGATACTGTTCTAGGTTCTTCGGATCCAGATCCAGCAGGGAACAAAACATACAAAATACATTCTAGTTAGGGGAGATAAAAAATACATACGTAATATGTAAGATGATGATCAGGTCTATGAAGAAAAATAAATCAGGACTGGGGATGGAGAGTGACAACGAATGCTCTTTGTGTATGCTGATCAGGAATGGCCTCTCTGATGAGGCCTTGGGGATATCTGGGGCAACGTCAATGTCACTGGAGGCAGAGGAACAAGTCAAGGGTTCGGGGGCGGATGTGTGCTTGAGAATATGTGAATGCGGAAGAAAGAGTTGGGAGCAGATCTGGTGCGGTCTTGTAGGTCATGTAAGCACCTGGGAGTATAGACTGAAGAAGAAAGGAAACTAATGAGGAGTTTGGAACAGAGGAGTCTCATGAGCTGATCTACTGTAAATGCGTCATTCTGGCTACAGTGGAGAGAAGAGTAGAGGAGCCAGGGGAGATGGCAGCCAGGAGACCAGTTGGCAGGTACTGCTTCAGGCAGGAGGTGATGGTGGCTTGGACCAAGGTGGAGGAGAGGAAGGCAGTAAGCAGAGATGAGATTTTAGATATCCTTCAAATGTGAAAAAGTAAAGAAGAGAGAGATGAAATGAAGACAGGAGTCAAAGATGACTGCAAGATCGGAACAAATGAAAGAATGGACTAGACATTTCTTGAGATGAAGAAGACTGGGAGGAAGAGGTGTAGGGTGAGGGGAGTCAAGAGTTTTGTTTTGAATATTTAAGTTGCCTTTTAAAATCAGCTTTATGGAGATAGAGTTTACATGCAGTAAAGTCGCAGGCACTTTTAATTGTATAGTTTGATGAGTTCTGTTGAATGTACAGACTCCTACAACCACTACCGCAATCAAGATATAGAACATTTTCATGCCCCCAAAAGGCGATGTGCCCCTTCTCGCTCGATCCCCACTCCCGACACTCCTTGCTTCAGGCAACCACTGATCATCACAGTGTAGAATTTTTTCTCTCAGAGTTTTGTGTAAATGGAATCATAAGCCCTGGGGAGAGGAAGACGAACCAGACACGGTCCACTTTCTGGAACAATGTTTCTCCACTTGTAAATCCATGTCCTCTTTGAAAATGATCCTGTCCTGAGATGCTGGGTATGTCCATAAAGAGACACGCCCCCACGTTCCCTGCTTTCTTATGACTTTGAGAGTCAGTCACTACTTTTACGTATTCTCTGCAGCCAAGAAGCTCTTGTTGAGCATTACTTTCAGAAGTTTTTACAATGAAAATGTTCACTTCATTTTTCCAAGTGTAAAGTAACATTATAACATTATCACGTGATTTTGGCTTACACAGTTCACTTCTCCAGCTTCAAAGAAGTCCCCCTCATGGGGCGGATGGTCCTCACCCTTGAGAATCGCTCGTCTATAATCACATGGAAATTTTGTTAAAGGACATCCTGGGAAAGAGTTGTACAGTGTTTTGCCCCATCCTGCCTCATTTTAAGTACTTGGCCTTTTATGGACATCAAACATTTAACGATCACAGACCAAAGCAATTACTCATGTTTTTGTTCTATACCCCTTGGCTTCCTGATATTATTTTTAATAGTTCTTCCATAATCATATAATAGCTTATTTATAAGGTCACTGGGATCCAGGAAATAATGAGCATTCAAATAGGTTAGCCAGAGACTTCAAATAGCTACATGAGGCAGGACATTCCCCAGCTGGGGTGTTGAGGGTAGTGTTAGAGGAGTTAGATTTCACAGCAAGGAAATTAAATAGTATCATATTGCAGCTGCAGAAAGAGGAAATATAAATGTTGGCATCTAATGTGTCCTAATAGCACATATAAAATTTGACTGGTGGGACAGCTGAATGTGGGGCACACATCTATGGAGGACTGTCAAAATGAAGGAAGCAGTTAATTTATTTAGAGAACTACATCCTCCTTTTCTCCCCCCACCTCCACTTTATGACAATAGTAATTGTCGTAGTGATTTTGTACTTGGTCTTCCTTTTCAGCCCAAGGTTTTGCAGCTTTGTCACTAATGCTCAAATCACCAAAAAGCAGCTATCAGAGAGGAGGAGGAATAAAAAAATGTTGTTGAGAAAGAAAACATTTTAAAAAAAAGAGAGAGAGAGAGAAGCTAGGCGTTGCATCCATTTTTTTCGCTACTCTAAAATCTGTGCGTATGTTGAGCCATCCATGAGCGGGAAGCTGGTAACATTGTTTCAGTCCCCTGTAGATGTTTTTGTGGCTGTTGATGACTATATTACACAGTATTTCCTTTGTGAGAGCCTACAGGAAAAAATTTTCTGATTTCACCCAGGAGCAGTTGTTTTTTTCCTGTGCAACTAATTGCTTGAATCTTCCAGAGCACTGTGCATCATGTAATTGATCGCTTTTGTCCCCTCTGCCCTAGAATCTTGAACATTCAGAGTCCAGAATTTGTGACTCCCGTCTCTACCTGGTGAATAAGCCCTTTTAGTCTCCTTCTAGTTTTCCTACCCTTAAATTCTCTTCATTCTGATTTCCTCCCTTGATTTAACTTTAACTTTATTATAGTGTATTGTACAATTACTGAGACACTTCATTTCCTCTTTGGAAGCATTGGCATATAAGTAAATGGCAGTTAAAAACTTGACTGGGAGACACACTTTGATAGTAAGGGTGGGCAATGATCCTGTGGTTTTGCAGTTTGGGTTTTTATTGGAGGCAGTGTAATGTAGTGTTTTAATGCACGGGTTCTGGGGTCTGGCCACTAGGGGTTCAAATTTCACTCTACTGCTTATTTCCTATTTGATCTAAGTCACTTAATTTCTCTGTGCTGGTAGTTTTCTGCATAAGCAGATCCCACTCATTTTTTCATTTGCTCAGCATTACTGTCGGAAATCCGTTTGTTTGATTTAATCTTCTAGAGTCTCCGTGTTCAGGACATCACTGTCGTTTAGTGACAATATAGTCAGTGTATTAGGAATGTGTATTGCTGTGTAACAAATTATTACAAAATTTAGCAAATTAAAACAACACACATTTATTATTTCATAGTTACTGTGAGTCAGGAATCTGGAAAGGGTTTAGCTGGGCCCTCTGCTTCAGGATTTCTCACAAGGCTGCAATCAAGGCTGTTATCTGAAGCCTCAACTGGGGAAGGACCAACTTCCACCCTCACTCATGGTTGTCGACAGGGTTCGGCTCTTCTAGGGTGATTGAACTGAGGCCTCCGTCGGTACCTTGTCATTTGCTTCATCAAAACCAGTACAAGAGGGGCCCCATGGTGTAGTGGTTAAGTTTGCTGTGCTCCACTCCAGCAGCCTGGGTTCACGAGTTCAGATCCCAGGTGTGGACCTATACCACTCATCAGTCACGCTGTGGCAGTGACCCACATACAAAATAGAGGAAGATTGACACAGGTGTCAGCTCAGGGCTAATCTTCCTTAAGCAAAAATAAAAAAAGAGGAAGATTGGCAACAGATGTTAGCTCAGGGCTAATCTTCCTCAGCAAAAAAAAACCCAAAAAACCCAATAAGAGAGACATTCTACTAGCAAGATGAAAGTGATAATCTTTTGTAACCTAATGTTGTATAATAAAGAATTTGTCTGGGGCTGGCCCAGTGGCACAGTGGTTAAGTTCACACACTCCGCTTTGGTGGCCCAGGGTTCATGGGTTCGGATCCCAGGCACAGACCTACACACCACTCATCAGCCATGCTGTGGTGGCAACCCACACACAAAATAGAGGAAGATTGGCACAGATGTTAGCTCAGGGCCGCTCTTCCTCACACATACAAAAAAGAATTCATCTGGTCTTTGTTCCTGATTCCTGGGAGATAACGTCTAAATCCTTGAAATTTCCTGAGTAATAGGAGTGTTTTTGTTATTCATGAAGGGCCCTTAAACCACACCTGAGTTTACGTTGATGACTCGAGATGGGGAGTCAGAAAGACCAACTATGTGACCAGAGGGATGGCACCTTTAGCTCAACCTCCAAGGAGAGAAAGGGTTTGGAGATTGAGTTCAACCATATCACATGACCAATGGTTAGATTAATCAAGCCTAGTTGATGAAACTCCAATAAAAACTTTGGAAACTGAAGCTTGGGTGAGCTTCCTGACTTGTGAACACATTGATATGCCAGGAGGTTGATGTTTCCTGATTCCACAGGGAGAGGACACAAAAACTCTGCATTTGGGACCCTCCCCAACTTTACTCAATGTGTCTCTTCCTTTGGCTGGTCCTAATTTGTATATTTTACAATAAAACTGTTAATTGTTAAGTATAGCACTTTTCTGAGTTCTGTGAGTTGTTCTAGTGAATTATTGAACCTGAGGGGGAGTGAGAATTCCCTGGATCTGTAGCCAGGTGCTCAGAAGTGCCAGTGGCTTGGGGACCCTCAAACTTGTGGCTGGCATCTGAAGAGCAGGCAATCTTGTTGGGGACTGTGCCCTTAAATCTGTGGCGTCTGCCCTCACTCCAGGTGGTTAGTGTCAGGTGGCATTGCAGTATTGCACCTAAACGTGAAATGATATCCCATGACCTTTGCTGCATTCTGCTGGTTAGGAGTAAGCCACGAGGTTCAGCCCACAGTGGAGGGGAGAGGATTACATAAGGGCGAGCACACCAGAGGCAGGGAACATTGGGAATCTTGTCAGAAGCTTTGGATCACGGTCAGCGTAGCCCACAGAGTATGGCCACTTTTCTCAGAACATCTTGATTGATTAGATGCACATGAGATCAGAGATTATGGAATTTTAATGCTGGAAAGGGCCCTAGGTGTTGTCTCATCCAGTTCAACCCTCTTGTTTTACAGATGAGCAAAGTCAGGCTTAGTGAGTGTAGATGTCTTGTTTGAGAGCACGCAACCAGCTAGTGTGAAGGTCGGGACAAGAACTCAGTGCTCTTTTCCCAGTACCATGCTGACTAAATGATTTAATCTAGCCAACAAGTAAATTGGAACTGCTGTAAGAAAATAGTTACATTCATTAACGCACATCCACAAAGATTAAGGATAGAAATAGAGAGATATTTCTATCTCAGAGATAGAAAAACACCAAGGATGAGAAGATTCAGGTAGGGTCAAAGATTTTGGAAGGTAAACATTTTAACTGGCGGGAAATTGTAAAAGCTCTTTGTTTCCAGTGCACGATGCCATGATTTTTTAAAAATTAGAAAATCAAGTTAAGAAGGAAGCATAGAATTTCAGAGGTTGGAAACAAAGGGCAGAAACAAAAAAGAACTAAGCTTCAGACTAATAGTGCACAGAGTATTAGTCCTGCTCTCTAGACTGGTCCACAGATGAATTCGTCTTCTTGATTAGTATTATGATCAGTGGTAGAGGAGTCGTAGAACTAGTACTGAAATGAATGTTGCACAGCCCAGAATATGCTAGAAGAAATTGTATGATGAGCTGAAGTGGTTTGACCTCAAAATAGCAGGGCAGAAAAAAATGCTATTAGGACATACGAAAGAAGCTAATTGCGGCTTCGCTAATTGGTTCACAAAATAGTTTCACTGGTGACCTCTGAGCAGATTGCCAGGAAACGACAGCCATTGACATTGAGGGGGTTGTTGCGAGTGGGCAGGAAACAATGGTGTGCTTCATTTTCAGCAAAGGCAGCAGGCAGCTTACAAAGTAAAGTTAAGCTTCAAACGACTAACAGGGGCTCTGGCTGCCAAAGGCATTTTTGGAAGAAAAGACTTCCTAGAGCAGAATTGTGGTCAAGTCAGGTCACTGGCCACAAACATGTCACTAACTCTCTATTATCTTTACCAACAAGACCATGCCTTTCAATGAGTAATTCAAAAATGATATTCCCAGCAGTGTTCTCTCTCTTGCCACACTCAAAGTGAATTCTTTATTCCATTCCAATTCTTCATTCCATTCCATACTCAGTGTTCTTCAGTTGCTCTGTTCCTCACACCATTCCCTATTCCATCTAAGTCTTATTTATTTTTCTGGACCAGGTCAAGTCTGCTCTTCTCTGGGAAGCCTTCTTATACTCCACTTTATCATTTAGCAAAAGCCTAGCACTGTGCTAAGAGTTTGATAAATATGAACTCAGTTTAATCTTTACGATAGCTTTGGAATGTGGGTACTGCTGTTACGTCAAAGGAAGACTCAGAGACAGAAGCTCTTAGAAGAGGAGAAAAAGATTCAGGAGAGTGAGACTTTGGAAGGTCTGCTCAGCAAATACAAACAACGATTTAAAAGGATAAAACCTAAAAGTTACCAAGATTACCAAGCTTTCATATCTGTTTGTGGGGGAAAAGCAACAACTTTCTCACCTGATTATCATAGTCTCAAAAGTCATGACATTATCTCCAGACAACAGCATAGCAGAAATAAGAGATAACATTGTGGTTTTTTTAGCAAGCTTATGGGAAATACTCAAGATTTTATTATTTTGGGAACAGAATCAGTCAGGGTAACTGTTACTTTTGGTTTATCTCGGATTCAAAGTGCTCTTCCCTTTTGACTATGGAACGTAAAGTGTGTAATTATATTGAGCACAAAGCAAAGTGTCAGTTTTTGCTTCTACATTATCTCTCACCACCATCTTGGCTCCTTACAGATCAGGAAACTGAGGCAAAGAGAGGTAAAGTAACTTGCTTCGGGTCATAGGACTGGCCAGGCTTTGATTGTAGGCAGCTGAGTTCCACGGTGCAATGCTGCATCTCCATTCCCAAATTCTCTCTCTTCTCAGAAAGTTAGCAGCTACTTAATTACTAAATTCAGTAGCTACTGAAAATTAATAAACTGAAGCCTCATTTTAAATGGAGTCGGGAGGCCAGAAGGGGGAGCTCTCACATCCTGTGATGATTGCAGAGCCCAAAAAAAAGATATTCTTTTCTTGCCCGGCAACAGCTCAGCCAATGAGAGACTGTCACAACTCAGCCAATGAGAGCCACTACACTTTGAGCTCCCAGTCTCCCCCGCGGACCCTTGGTTTACAGTAGCCCTCCCAACTTCCTCTTTCCCTCTATAAAAGAGTTTCTGCTCCCTTTGTTGCTCAGAACTTGCATGTGGCTCACCATGGTTGCAGCTCCAAAATTGTACTTCTTTGTTGATCCTAAATAAAGCCATTTTTGCTGGAGAAATAAATGACTGTTTGTTTAAGGCCACCATTTTGGTGGCCAGTATGGGGATCCAGAGAAGACCCCTGACAGCTCGGAGGCTGGTGAGCAAACAGGTGCAGTGCCCACAACAGAGCCCATTGAGCTCACTGCTTTTCTCACTGGCCCTGGGTTTGGAGGTGGACGCAGATAATCCATAACCAATCTATAAATGAAAATTTGGGGTGAGTTTATTCGGAGCCAAATGTGAGGACCATATAGCCCAGGGCCTTCCTTCCCCAGGGAAGGAAGGGCACCAAAGAAGTGGGGTGTACAGGGTGGTTATATACCCTCGAAGAGCGTGTACCACATATGATTGAAATGTCCCTTTTATAATAGTCTCGAGATTGCTCTGTTGGCACAGCGATGGATGAACACAGCAGGGAGCAGGTCTGCTGTCTTGAGCTGGGTGGTCACAGGGTGGGCGCAGCAATCAGTTCCTAGACCAGGGAGAGATGCTTATCCTTAAGGAAATGCCAACATGGGGGAAGTTGCACCTTTCTCTTAAGGCCATTCATTCTTATCTTTGGGACATAGCGAATGCTTAAAGCAGATATACAATGTACGCTCAACAGCCATATCAGCCCCTTTTGGAAAAACAAGGTCAGGCCGAATTAAGGTTACACCAAGTGTCTTCCTCGTATACTCCAGTATATCCTACTGCTTGCCATTTCTATTTGTCAGAAGGTAAGTCTTTCTCTTGGACCTGAGCTCCCACTCTCTTTGCATTTGGAAGCTCTCCAGGCTCTACTGGGGATCTATTTTAAGGCTTCGTCCTTTTCTGCATGAGACCTTGTCTTTCTATGAGTACTCAGTTTACACTTTGGTGACTCTTTGGAATCAGGCTGATCCATTGGACCCAGCTGCTCAGCCTTTGGTCCAGTTCCTCTGGAATCAGACTGTTTCACTGGCACTGTGCTGTCAGCCTTCGGCCTGATCCGTTGGAAGTGGGCTGTCCTATTGGGACTGAGCTGTGTAGCCTTCGGCCTGATACTTTGGGGTTAGGCTGTTCTATTAGAACTCTGCTGATACTCAGGCTGCGTGCTGCTTGAGTTGTGCAAGCTTTTTCAGTTGCAAACCGTTTAATCTGTTTAGGTTGCTTGAGAAAAACCTCTAGAAATGGGAACCCAGTTATCTAAATATTTTGAGAGCCCACACCCTACAGGGACCCCAGCCAATTTTATGTTTAAAAACCATGGTCTGGGGCCGGCCTGGTGGTGCGGCAGTTAAGTTCGCATGTTCTGCTTCGGCGGCCTGGGGTTCACCAGTTCGGACCCCGGGTGTGGACATACACACCACTTGGCAGGCCATGCTGTGGCAGGCGTCCCACATATAAAGCAGAGGAAGATGGGCATGGATGTTAGCTCAGGGCCAGTCTTCCTCAGCAAAAAGAGGAGGATTGACGGCAGATGTTAGCTCAGGGCTAATCGTCCTCAAAAAACCTAACCGCCCCCCCCAAAAAAACTGTGGTCATTCTTCATGCACATTTCTCACTAAATGGACTGACTTAACCAAAAGTAATTTAGACTACCCATGGCCATTATGGGGAACTTTTGAACTCCCCAAACTTACTTTTCTTAAAGCCAAATTGGACAACCACAGCTCTGTAATTTCCAAAACTGAATGGAAAGCCTATTTTGATTGGTATTTTGAGGCTTCCAAACATTATCAGGAGTCTAAAATTGCCTCTTTGCAGAATATAATTTTAAGATTAACCGAGGCAAACGAACAATGAAGGAAAGATAAAATGGCTCCCGAAGCCTCACGTTCTCCTCCCCCAGCTCCTTGCGCTCTGGCCCCACGTCCGCTGCCGTCTTCCTCCTTCCCTTCTGTATCGTCTCCACCTCCTCTACACCCTCAGTTCCCTCAGACTAACTCTCTCACCGAACTTCCCCTTTTCCCTAAACCTCTCCCCACTTCCTTGTCCTCTGAACTTATCAGAACCTGACCCTTAAAATTAAGCCTTCTGAGGCTCCAAAGGCTAAACCTTAATTTCTCCGATTCCCTACACCAAAGCTGAACTGCAAACCGTAGTCCAAGATTTTCCCAAAGTAACCAGAGATCCTTACAGATTTGCTGGGGAATTTAATATAGTCATTCAGACTTATCAACCTTGCTACTCTGACTTATGGCAGCTGGTTCATATGCTTGTCAGTGAAGGCCAGGCCCAGCATTGGATGAAAACCGCTAACTGAGAACATCCTGAATGGTCTCTAGAATTACCACCGGGAGACCAGCCCCTGACCTGTTGTATGATTAGGCTCAGGCCATCGCTAGACGATTTCATCAGGCAATTCCTAGGGCTTTCCCAAAGCCTGCTGACTGGAACAAAATTCAGGCTTGTGCCAAAACACAAAACAAAACAAAAACTTGATGAAAAACTTGTTGATGACTTTCACAGTTGACTTCAGATTGTTTTAAAAGAATATTCTGGTCTTCCTCCAGATCTGGGTTCCACCCGGGTAGCTTTCAACTCTATGTTTATTAATAGGCTGAACTTGGGACCTTGCCCTTCGGGTAGAAAGGGCCAGGATGCAATGGAAAACTATGTCCCCTGCAGATTTAGTTAATCTGGTAAACCAGGTCTCTTGCACCCTAGGTGAGTAGCCTAAAAGAAAGACCGCTAAAGTTCTTAACCTTCAACTCCAGCAAATGAAGGCCCTATACGAAACCAAAATTCTCCTAGTTTCTGTTATTAGTGCAAAGAGCCAGGACACTGGCAAAGAGACAGTTACAAATTTAAGCACTTCAGGTGCCATCAGCCCTCTCTTTCCAATGTCCTCCAAATTGCCAATGATGGGGCTCCGGGGAACCACAGAAGCTTTTTCCCAATGTTCCCTCTTAATCGGCTTGGAGAAAAATTTCTCTGGATTGGAGATAAATCTTTGTCGGTCCTAACTGACACTGGAGCCACAGTCTTGGTGCTCAGCCCCACTACTATCGAGCAGCCTCAGAGAACTCAAACAGGTCAAATATTGAAATTTCTAATAAACCTCAACAGGTTCCTGTCTCGGAACCCATTCCCTTTAGTTTAGGCCGTTTGAGAGACACGCGTCCTTTTTCTCCTTAGTTCCTCCACCCCTGTTCATTTCTTACACCAAGACTTCTCAGAAAAATATCGTGTCGAATTTAAAGGGGGGAATAATTCTAGAATTTGACAGCAGTCATCCAATCAGCCAACCAGCTGAATTTAGTAACCCTTTGCCATCTTTCATTTGCTCCATCTCTGACTGTATGAGAGCTGATTCTGGAAATACTGATCATTTGTCCCTATTGAATCAGCTACCACCCTCTATGGGCAAAACCTTCAACTGATACTGGTAAAAGTCACAGCGCTCCTCCCATCAAGATTCAAACAGATCCCTCAAAACCTCTCCCCGGAATTAATCAATACCCTATAAGTAAAGAAGCCCTCAGGGTATAAAGGCCATAATAGAAGATTACAAGGCTCGAGGCCTCATTATCCCTGTGTAGTCCCTGTAACACTCCTATTTTCCCTGTGGGAAAACCCAAGGGCCGAGGATGGAGGTTTGCCCAGGATGTCCGAGCGATAAACCACATCGTTATCCCTCGACCCTCTGTTGCTCCTAACCCTAATACGCGGCTAGCACCCATTCCCACCGGAAGTCAATTCTTTAGTGTAATTGATTTCTGCAGTGCATTCTTTAGTATTCTAGCTGATGAAGCTAGTCTTGATACCTTCTTGTCTTCACCAGGGAAGGAAAACAATTCACCTGGACAGTGGCGCCTCAGGGTTTTACTGAGAGCGCATCTTATTTCTCACCAATCCTGAGGGCTGATCTGGATGCTATAAAGCTCCCTAGGGGCTCTGCTTTCTTTCAGTCTGTGAGCCATTGACTTCTTGGCTCTCCCTCCCAAGTCTCCTCACAGGAAGGCAGCCTCCACTTGCTAAAGCGTTTAGCCTTAAAGGGACATAAAGTTGCCAAGGAAAAATTGCAGCTTGCCCAAACGCAGGCTAGACATTCAGGGCATCTGATTCAGAACAAGGGCTACCCCTAGAGCCACATGGGTTTTGTGGTGTCCTAAGTTTCCCCAAACCCAAAACTAAACACCAGCTGTGAGGTTTTCTCGGTCTAGCTGGTGATTGCCAAAATTGGATTCCCAATTTCTCTCTAATGGCCAAACTTGTGTATGTTTTACTAAAGAACAACAGCCCCAACTCGATTTTATGGGAAGAACTGAATGGCATAGGCTTTAAGGCCTTAAAGGAGAGTTTGGTGAACCCACGTGCCTTTGGACATCCCCATTATCAGAATCCCTTTTTCCTTTTCGTATATAAAAAGGAAGGGAATGCCCTTGGGGCACTCACTCAAAAGTACGGCTGCCACCATCAACCCATAGGGTGTTATAGCCAGCAAGTGAACCCCGTGGCATGGGGACACTCCCTCCCTTTGCCTTAGAGCCATTACTGCCACTGTGTTTTTGTTTAAGGCCACCGAGAAAATCATTGTGAGGTGCCCTTTAACCATTTTGTACCTCATGCGGTAGAAGGCCTCCTGAATTCTCGTCACATTCAACATATTTCGACCAGCCACCTCACCTCCTATGAAATTCTTTTAACTCTCCTCACATAACTCCTTCACACTGTGATAACCTTAACCCTGCTGCTCTTCTCCCCTCCCTGACGAAGTCCCTCACAGCTGCCTGAAGCTGAAGGATCACCCCCTGACTCCTTGTGATGATCTGCAGGAAACGCCTGTGGGTAACGCCAACTTCTCCTAGTTCATGATGGTTCTTAGTTCAAAGGTGAGTGTTGTGCAGCGTGTGCTGTTGCAACTCCTTTTGATATTGTTGATGCAGCACCTTTAGCTGTGGCTACTTTGGCCCAACAGGCTGAACTATATGATTCTACACTGGCTTGTGCTTTAGCCAAGGGCAAAACTGACAACATTTATGCCCATAGTAGATATACTTTTGGAGTATCTCACGATCTTGGAATGTTGTAGAAGTAACATGGCTTCCTTGCTTCCAGTGGACATAAGATTAAAAAATGGCCCATGTGTTCAGGAACTATTGGATGCTATACTTTTACCTGCTTCTTCAGCTATCACTAAGATCCTGGGGCATTCTAAACTTGACTCTCAGGAAGATAAGGGAAATCACCTTGCTGACATTTCTGTGAGGAATCCTGCCCTTAAAGGAACCAACAGCAGCCAAGCCTCTGTCATGGTCCAAAGGGATATTCTCCAAGTGATAACTTAGAAAAACGGACTAGAGAAGCCCAACAACTGGCCTCAGAAAAGGAAAAACAAAATTGGAAAGTCAATGATTGTTGGTTTGGTAAAGAAAGAGAGCTCTGTCCTCTAAAATTCTCACTCCGAACCACTGTACATGCATAAACTGTTGGTCTACTGACAAAATGATAGCTTTCGTGAATCAATATTGATGGGGAAATATTTACAAGCCCACAAAAAGTGCCTACCTCACTTGTGCCACTTGTCCAAAATACAATCCGGGGATGCATGTTCGTACTGCTTCCAGACATTTCATATGCCTAATGGACCATTTGAGTTTTGGCAAAGGGATTTTATGTAACTTCCCCTGTCTTATGGATATAAATAAGTTTTAGTCATGTTTGCATGTTTTCTCACTGGACTGAAGCCTTCCTTTGTGGACAGACAGCTGCCTCTTCTGCGGCTAAAGTCCTTTTGGAAAAGATGATCCCATCTGGGGAACTTCTCTTGAGTTTCATAGTGATCAAGGAACCCATTTTGCTGGTCAGGTACTTCGACAAGTCTGCACTGTTTGTCTGGTTTTACACTTTCGCTGTGCTTACCACCCTCAACCCTCTGGTTTAGGTGAATGCACTGACAGCAGTATTAAGACTCAATTCGCAAAATTTTTAGAGACCCTCCAAATACCCTGGCCAAAAGCGTTGCCACTGGTCCTTCTAAATCTCAGATCCACCCCCTTTGGAACTCATAAACTCTCATCTTTTGAGATAGTCACAGGACGCCCAATGCACTTGGCTCCTCCCTTTTTGACCCACAGTTGACAAAAGGAGATATACTCCAATATTGCAAAGGCCTAACTGACTCTACTAAAAATAACCATGTTTTGGTAGAGCATCTTTTTACAGGTCAGGAGGCAGAGACCTTGAACATCATACTTTCAACCTGGAGATTTTGTCAGCTGGCAAAGACACTTTCAGGACTCTCTTCAACCTCGCTGGAAAGGCCCCTTTCCCTATGCTTACAGCAGGTACTGTTAACTAACCCTTGTGCCACAGAACTCCAGGGAATAGACTCTCAGAGTCAGGTGACACGCCTAAAGAAAGTACCAAACCCTGACTGGACCTCACATCATCTGGTGACTTAAAAGTAAAGATTTCCTGGGAATTGGGGCAAATGACGTCTGATGAAACAGCTTTCCCAAGATGTCCAGACTGGGCCTTTTGGAAATTTGTCTACCAAACCTTTAATGATGATATAATGCTTCAGATGATCTCCAATGCCTATGATGCTGATAACATAGGGAGTTTAGAAAACAAAAATGCCTGAGAGATCTCTCTTCTACCCCTTGTTATAACTCGAATATGGCCTCAAGAGGTTTCTAGTTTGTGCGCTTTTCTTCTGATGTGGGACATGACACCCAGGAAAGGTCCTTCCTGGCATTGAAAGACGAAAGACAGATGAAACTGGAAAAACCTGACTCTTGATCAATGATGCTTTCATAGAAAGATCTTGATCAAAAGGGAAAAATGTGAAAATTAATAAACAGAAACCTCACTTAAAATAAAGTCAAGAGGCCAGAAGGGGGAGCTCTTATGCTCCTACAATGACTGCAGAGTCCAACAGGAAGAAGAAAGACTTCCTCTTCTTGCCCAGCAACAGCTCAGCCAATGAGAGACTGTCTCAAGTCAACCAACGAAAAGCCACTAAACTTCAAACTGCCAGTCTCCTCCAGTGGACTCTCGGTTTACAATAGCTCTCCCAACTTCCTTTTCCCCTCTATAAAAGAGTTTCTCCTCCTCCTGTTGCTCAGAATTTGCCTGTGGCTCACCATGGTTACAGAAGCCAAATTACAGTTTTTTGTTGATTCTGAATAAAGGCATTTTTGCTGGAGAAATAACTGGTTGTCTATTTGTTTAAGGTCAACCATAGCTACTTAATGCTTGCTCCATTCATTTATGGTTTAATGATGCATGGCCCTATACTATTATTTCATTTTGCATATGTGATTATCTTATTTCTCCCCTGGCCTGAGGGATCCTTAAGAGCTGGGACTTTGTTACGCCGACATTCAGTTGCTGCTCTATAAATATTCATGGAATGGATGAATGACCTTCAGGTCCATTTCCACCTGTACAAGTTGGTGGGGGATTGCTCATTATTCATTAAACCTTACTCATACTAGTGGTTAGAAGAAATGTCTGCAACATTATCTTTGAACGAAACTGAAATGTTGAAAATTGAAATGGAGATTTCTGGGATCCAGGAAGACCTGCCATAGGCTTGGGAATGCGCAAACGGAAGTTATTTTTCTTCCCGTTTACATTTAGACACTTCCTAGGCCTTCTGCAATGTCATCGAAGGTCAAAATTGGAGATGGCAGCAAAGGGCTACTACCATCCAAGGACATGGTTCCCAGCCTGTCCCCATAGCAATGACCAAGGAAAGATGGCTTAATCCTCCTAGGCTTTCATTTCCTATAAAACAAGCTTAAGAATCCATTAGTATAATGATCTCCCTAATGAGCTGAGGTGACAAATGTCAGAAATAAACTTTTCAAGTGAAAGAGATTCACAATAATAAAGTTCTGCTGAAAAGCCATCAATATATTTAACAGGCTGGAAAAAGAATTACCTTTTCTTTCCTAGTGAAAAATTAACTAGAGCTGATTGCTGGTCAGGCATTCACTATTAGCGCATTCTTTTATAACCACATTTTAAACACTTGCAATAAAGGGTTTCTGTCACAAAGCTTGCCCCGTCATTACACCACAACGGTATCTCTGACAGTATCACCTTTATCTCTGTATCTTAAAAAAATAATCTAACTTCCTCTAAGTATTTACATAGTGCATAGCACTCTTTCCTCTGCAAAATGTTGGATCTAAAAGGCATACTTTGGATGTCATTCTTTTGACGCAGAGAATTTCTTAATGTTATTTTAGCACACCAGCATATTGTACTCCTTTCTCACTCAGATAATTTTTTTCTCCAGTCAGTAGAAATCCCTTTTTATAAGAAATAAAGAAAACCTCACAGGTTGTTCAATTTCTCTCTGAAAATATTATAGCAGCATGCTACCTTAAATCTTTTTAGGAGTTCTAAACAACACACAAGCAAACGAGTTTTAAAAACCTAATTATGGTACAAGGATGAACTCTCCAAGGAATCCACAGGAACACGTCATCATTTTATTTGGGGTAAGCCAAGGGCTGTGGCATTAAAACCAATAAAAGATTTGTTTCTAGGCTTATTACTGAAATCGTTAGTTTCCCCACTGACTATTTGTTTTAGGCTCTTACTTTTTCTTTATTTTTTCTCTTTCTTTTCAGGAACCATTTCACTACCCCTTAACATGATCAAGAATCCCCTAAATATTCTTGGAACTAGTGTCTCTTGAGGTCGGGTTCTTTGGTCCTCGATCCTAGCTTGTTGAGTTTCAATTTTCTGATCTATGTTATCACTGGCCGTTTGATTAGGGATCAAGCTGCTCCATGGAAAAGGTCAAAAGGCTACAGGATACACAGTGTGAGCTGCCTGGAGCAAAGTTCAGTGGAGTCATGTTGCCCAGCAGAATACTCTAGCCATTTTGACATCCTATCCTGCACCCATCTCCTTGTCCCCATTTGTAAGGGCCGTATTCTGAAGAAGTACACAATGAAGTAGACAGACTACCCACAGGTTGTGCTTACTGAGCGTAGGGACTGCCTTGGCATTGTTATTTCACCACTGCTTATTACAGTGCCTGCACATGGTGGAAACTGAATAAATATTTGTTGAATGAATGAATAGTTTTAAGTGGTATCTATTAATCATAATGAAAAATTGAATGTAATTGTTTCATTCCCATTCACTATCCATTTCAATCTCTCTCTGTTTGTCTGCCTGTCTCTCCCTTTTCTGTGACCTTGGTTAGAAGGATGGAGAGGGGCTTGTTTGCAGCTCTTCTGTAATCTAGAGCAAAATGTTTGTCAAGACAGGGAAGAATGGGGTGCAATAAGAATACAGTTCTTCAAGGAAGCCCTGTGTGTGTGACAGGGACATAGTTCCTAGGAGGCAAGCTCCTGGTATGACACAGCCATGGTCTTAGCAGTTATTGGCCCCTTCTCCAGGAGAGGCTGGTCACTCAAGAGGCCTGCAGCCTCTTCTGGACAAAGACAGTCTAGTTCTTTGTAGGACTTAATCTTGGCATCAACAGTTGTCTGCTCTGCCAACCTCTACAACCTCTGAATTACCAAGGAGTATCTATTGTTGTTGCTGATTCCCCCAGACTGGTTGATTTAGATATCATCCCAATTTCAGCAACATTAATAATACTATCTACAGCATATAGAGTTTTTTTTTTGAAGATTAAGTAAGTTAATATACATAAAGCTCTTAGAACAGTGCCTGGTGCATAAAAAGAGTTAGGTAAGTGTTTGCTACTATTATCATCATTTTCTTCCAACTAATTAGCTATAGAAATCACATGCTTTTACTAAATTATCCCCAGAAAACAGAACAGATACAGCATCATGCACCCAGAGCATAAGTGTATCTATTTAACAAATATTCGTTGAACATCTACTGTGTGTCTACTGGGCACTGAGTACATAAGGTGAGTGTGGCAGTTATGGTTCTGAGAACATTCTTGTCCCTTCTGTCTTCTGGTAACAGATCCAGACCTGGCCAATCAGAGTGCTTAATTCCTTTGGCCACAATAACTCGGGCCTGGCCAGAGGACTCTGCTCCTTTATTCAGGTGTTGGCATTTGCCTCAAGCAAGGAGAATCAGAGTCTTTCCTCGGACTCTTCTCTGGAGCTAGTAGGAAAGACTGCCTCCTTATTTTGAATCTCAAAGTTGAAAGGATGGGAACTGGTGTCCTTGCCAAGTGGAGAAAGCCCATCTGTAGTGGGACAGAATAAGACCAACACTCAGAGAGACCTTGATAAGATACAGGAAGAGAGCTGAGGACTCCAGCTGTGGCTGAGACATACTCCATGCCTGGACCCATGTGAGCCAATCAATTCCCATTTGTGTGAGCTGGTTTGCACTGGAGGGCTAGCATTTGTAATCAGTTGAGTCATGAATAATAGGGGAATTAAGACAGATATTGTCTCAGCTTTAGTAGAGTTTGCTGGCTAGTGGGAGAGTTCTAGAAACTGGAATAAGCGTGCTAAATGCTGTAATGGGGTGCTGGAGGGGATCAGGGAATGTTTTGCAGAGCCACGTCCTGAAGGTTGGGTAGGAATTAGGCAGGTGGAAAGGGGCAAGAGTGTGAAGGCTCAGTGGAGTGAGAGCAAGGTAAGTGGAGATAAGAGACCATTTTCATACAGTTTAGTGGTGTGGAGAAATGAAGCTGGAGAGGCCGTTCAAAAATATATAGTCCCTGTCAAATTACTTGGTCTTATGCTGTAAACAATGAAAGGCCATTAATGCATTTTGTCAGGAGAGTGATATGATCAGAATTCTATTTTAGAAAGGGCTGTCTGGATGCTGCGTGGAGAGTGGATTGGAAGGGACTAAAGCTGGAGGCTTGTGGTCCCCCAGGAGAGTGATGCTGATTGCCTTGATTGGGATAGCTAGAAGGGAGCTGGATAGAAGTGAGTAAAGTAAAGAAACATCCCGAAGGTGAAACTGATAGCCCGTGGTGGTTGACCTACGTTTCCTCTTTCCCACAAATCCAATTACTTGTCCAAACAGCGGTCTTCATTCCTTCACGTCGCTTCTGATCCCTCTCCCACTTGGTTTTGAAGTCTTGGATGGGTTCTGTTCCCTCTTCACTCATCATCAAAGGATTTTCTTAGCGAGGCTAGATGGCTTACTTCTTTTATTCATTCATTTATTCATTCTTGTTTCAGATTAGTTTTTATTTTTATTACAACTTTTGTGCATGTAAAGTCAAATAATTCTACAAGGCTTGTTACAAAGAATATGGCTTTCCCTTGCATCCTATTTCTTTCCTCGGAGGCAACAACTTTCAAATCTTTAATACTATTCTTTTGGTATTTATCTTCCTGTCTCTAAATAACATGCTCATATTGTTACTTCTTCGTATTTCCATTTTAGACATTATTTGTTGACTTCCTACCATGGAAGAAAAGGATTGAATTCTCTTTCATCACTGCCCTCCACCACACCACTACCATATTTATGCACACTTCCTGTCCCCCCATCCCATCCTGGGTAGAATGCGATTCCATATTTTCATTATTATAACTGTGCGGATAGTAGTCACAGATGAACCGGGTAGCGTATTATGATGATTTACCCTTTCTTGCACAACTTTTTATTTTCCCTGAGGTCAATAAGTGTCTTTTAAAAAAAATTCTTGTTGTTCCTTGGTTCCTCTATACTTATAATCAATCAACCAGAAACTCTCCACAATTGTCTAAATCTCCTCTCCACACTGTCAACCTCATCCTGTATTCTATCATGCTCGTCTTGTTGAAGAAGTCTTTCCCTTGGCTTTCCAACTTGCTCCAATCTGACTTGGCTGCTCTCTTGCCTGCTTCACAGCTGTCTTCCCAGGATATCTCTTCACTGTCATTCTAGGGAAATCCTTTGCTTTTCTCTCAAGTTGGGACTTCTCTGTTTCTTGTATCTTCCTCTCTCTTTGATGACTCCTTGTTTTGATGGTGTACATCCTTCAGTAGCTTTCTGAGAAACTATACGTAAGAGGGAAATCTTTGAGACTGTTTATATCTAAAAAAGCTTCATTTTACCTTTACACTTAATTGATATATGAGATAGAATTTGGGGCTGAGAATCATTTTCCCTCAGAATTTTGAAAGCGATGCTCCATTTTCTTCTGTCTTCCAGATATGCCCATTCCTGATTCTTTTTTTTTTTTTTTTTAAAGTTTGGCACCTGAGTTAACATCTGTTGCCAATCTTCTCCCCAAAGCCCCCCAGTACACAGTTGAATGTTCTAGTTGTGAGTGCCTCTGGTTGTGCTATGTGGAACGATGCCTCAGCATGGCCTGATGAGCCGTGCCACATCTGCGCCCAGGATCCGAACCAGAGAAACCCTGGGCTGCCAAAGCGGAGCGCATGAACTTAACCACTTGGCCATGGGACCTGCCCCTAGGCCTATTTCTTATTCCCTTTTTCTTAAGGTCCATTACTGATCCCTTTTTGCCTTGGGCTTTTCTTACAGGATCTTTCAACAATAACAAGACAAAATCCAACAGGGGTAAATTTTAAGGTTCTATACTTGGAATAAAAATCCCAATTAAACAACACAGACTATTAGAGGTGTTGCTTAATGCCCACATGTGAAAAAGATTATAAGATCAACGTAATTCAGTGATGTGATATGACTGTCCTTCAAATGCTAATTCATATGTGAGCTGTATTAACAGAGGTAGAACGCTCACAGTAGGGGAGGGGAGGTGCTACTCTCTTTCTTCTTGTTGGAAAATACAGGTTGGAGGGTGTGAGTTCAAGATAAAGAAGACTTTCCCCTGGTAAGAACTGTTTGGAAAGGGCCTGGGCTGGCCAGGGAGAGGCTGTGCTCTATGTCTCTGAAAGTTTAGAGGTTGACTTAAGTACCTTCTAAGATCCTTTCCAGCCTTGTGATTCTATCTCAAGGTCAAAGAATCATTCAGAACTGGAAGGGCTATAAATGTGATTTAGAATTACCTTCCTCACCTTTTACAAAGGAACTGAGAGCCGCCCAATCAGTGCCTGAGCAGGTTCCGTGACCAAGCTCCTCGCTCCCCTCCTCATTCCTTCTGGTCTTCCACAGCCGCTGCTATTGTCCAAACTACTCTTGTCATTTTAAATACCCCAACATATTTGAGCATTTAGAATAACAGTTTCCCATGGAATGGAAGTAGTTTGACACACTATGCCTTTCTGTTTCTAAATGATAAAGACCTTCTCAGAATTTCCACACCTCTTCTAGCTTCTTGATGTTCAGGTCTTAAGTGGCCACCCAGCCTGCTGTCCTCGGGGCGTGATTGACACATTGGCCCAGCAGCAATTCCGTGACTGCGTATCTTTTGCTGTGTGATCCAGGGTGCATTTTGAGGGCTATGCTCAGTGTTCTGTGACCTAGGTTTGAAAAGTCTGTCTCTCATTAGTGTCCTGTAACTAACTGTAATATATGAACCTCATATATATAATATGTGAAATCTAAGGCCTTACAGCAATTCATGTGCCCCCCATTTGGACATTTGTATGATCACTGAGTCCTTGGGTTGTTTGTCCTTGTCATTCATGAGCTCTGGTCTTGGCCATTTTAGTCTAAGGACATCTTCATCCTCCTTAGGCTGTGAGAATTGGCCTGGTCCAGGAGCCTAATAATCAGAATTAAGAATCGGGCGGAAGACCAGGCTCTATGCAGGTAGAACAGATGTTAAGGAGCGTGCTGTTGTCAGAGGTCAAGAATGGGTCAGCAATCCAGGGGGGCAAGTCACAAGGTAAGGGCAGGCCAAAAATCCCAAATCCAGACAGACAGGGAAGTCAGGCCCAGGGGCCAGCGCTCAGAACACTGTGATCAGAACCTTCTTCTAGGGCAAATCAGAAATCTAAGAGTGTGTGGGTATAAACTTGAAAGTCACTTGTCACTGTGATTAAACCTGGTCTGAGAGGAGAGCGGATTCTTGGCAGATGCTGCTGACCTAATTAAAGAATAGCTTTGGGAATGCCATAGTTCCTCCTAATGGACCATCTAAGGAAAAAACTATATGGTGATACTCAGAGTACTTTGCAATTATAGAGTACTCCTGCCAAAAACACCAATTAATTCATCCCTTTAAACTCTATTGGAGAAAGCAATTTCATTCTTGGGAGAGATAAAGGGCAGCTATGCTTATAAATTCCTGGGCTGCGGTTTTAAGAACGAATGGGGCAAAATTCGAAACAGCTTTTCATGTCCGACCTTCAGAAATGAGCCACAACCCCGAATATCAAGGTCCTATTTTATCTCCTCCTTGCTCTTTCTCTGTAGGTAAAAGCAGAATAGCACCAATCTTTTCGATGAGGCAAGGGTCAGGAGGTTACGGTGGAGAATAATATTCAGTGAGTAACCTGCTCCGTAGTCGCTAACCATCAATTTCTCGTGGGCAGGTGGGGTGACCACAGATGAAATGCTCTGTAACCCATGACCAGGCCCCTGAGTCATAGTTTGAAATGGCAGGCTACTATTACAGTGAATAACCCAGCGATGAAAGGAGGCCACAAAAGAAGTCCTGACCTTCTTCTTTAGAAACGTTTTCATTTCCTTAGCTTCGGCTCATCTTATTTTTAGAAAGCATAATTGTTCCTCTGGATCCCATCAAATTGGAGTTTTTTTTCTTACATTTTTTGGCAAGACTTGAATATAATAACCTTATCCAAGGAGCCTTGCTGATTATCTCTGAAATGAGAGAGGGGGGAAAGCATAAAAGAATTAAAAACAAAAAAAGAATTGGAAAAACTTTTAGAGGTTGTTTAATTTAACCCTCCTGAGTAACAGCTTTGCGTGAAGCCTGAACTATTTCAGGAAACTGAATTTCTTTTCTTAAAGACTCTCAGGAAAGAACTTCTTATAACGGTTTTAGACACTCAGGCAAGTATTTAAGGATTGGGTTTCACCTAATTTCATCCTGGAGTTTCTTGCTTCGGGAAAGAATTAACCCAAGGGTAATCTGCAGAGCCCTTTGGATTTAAAATGATTCAATAGAGAAATTAATTCATAAAGGAGGCAGCTGTAGGTTGGACTGTTCAAACTCTACTCAAATTTTCATTTGGAGCTCACCTTCATATTTGTAGCATACTTTTCAAACCAGCAGTAGGACCACCATGTATGGCAGGCGCAGATCGGGAAACTGAGGTACGGAGAGCTCTGGGACACTGTTAGACAATCTCGCTTCTGTGCCCAAGAGGATGCCTTCTCTCTGGGGAAAGAATTGTCCCGGCAGTGGCTTTCGCAGATGGAAGGTGAGCTCCGGGAGAGCCCTCAGCCTTTCGTCTCCACACCATCAGAATCTGAGATGGAAAGCCGGCAGCGGTGAGGGAGGTTTGGTGTGTGCTGTTGCTCGGAATAAATTTTTACATTCCAGGGACTTTTTTCACGAGAAAAGTTAATAACTGACTTTGAAAAAAAGATAAGAAAAAAATGGAAAGAAAATTACTCTTAAAAATGATCAACTAGCAGTAGAATTTTCACGTGCCAACTGCCTGTACTTGGGATGGTTTGGTGGTTTGCTCAGGTTCTAAGTTTCTTCTCATCCCTTTCATCTTTTACTTCCCTTCAATATCCTGCCAGAGAGGTCGCATGCGGGACTTTCTGGGAAGTGAGTACATACTCATTGTTTACTTTTTTTTTTTTTTTGATGAAGATTAGCCCTGAGCTAACTACCGCCAATCCTCCTCTTTTTTGCTAAGGAAGACTGGCCCTGAGCTAACATCCATGCCCATCTTCCTCCACTTTATATGTGGGACGCCTACCACAGCATGGCTTTTGCCAAGTGGTGCCATGTCCGCACTCGGGATCCGAACCGGCGAACCCCAGGCCGCCGAGAAGCGGAATATGTGAACTTAACCGCTGCGCCACTGGGCCGGCCCCTCATTGTCGCTTTTTGGCAACCTGTCTCTTACAGAAGACAATCAGATTCCCTTTTAGACTTCTGAAGTAATTGCCACAGGTTATCTTTCTATATCTTGACCAATGGGCTTTTGCTTGACCAATATTATTTTGTATTTTATGAGTCAAAATCTTGAAACATGAACTTACTGCAATGTCTCTTCTATGCATCTTAGTCTACATTCTGCACAACACATAATCGGAGGTCAAAAAATCACGCTTGTTACTATTGTCATAAAAGTAATAGTAATGATAATAGTAATAATAATGCCAGACAGACTTACCAGTCACCGTTCAAAGATAAGTCTAGCAAACTTTCACCAACAAGCAGCAGAGGAGGCCACCTTTGTCCTCTTGGTAAATTGCTGAGCAAATGCTATGTGCAACTGGATGCTTTGGAATGAGGTGTCCGCCCTGCTAATCATCATTCAAATTCTGTGCCAACCCTCACTTTGCATCTCATTTTTTCCAAGCTTCTTTCCCAGCTTCCTTGGTATGTGAGCTTACTGAAAAACACAGTTGGCTTTGAAATTCTTCAAGATTCTCTTCTCTTAGGAAAATTGCCAAATGATACGACTATAATACCTCTTGCAAAAACTGAACTAAAAAACAAATCTGCCTTTTTAAAAACAACAAGACTTAAATCCATACCGCTCATGATGAAGAAAGGCTACCGAGCGGTGGAAAAGTTAGGTAACCGCCAACGAATATTAGCGCACATGAGTCCATTAACTAACCACGAACGTCAATGAATTTGCCTCTTGAATCAGTGACCTAATCCATTAGATTAGATTGTTTGAAAAAGAAAGGTTTCAAATAACACAAAACTGGGGGCCCAGGAAAACAGCATTTCCCTCCTCCTCTCTAAATGGGGCATTGAGAGTGGGGTTTACCCAGGGAGGCGGGAACGTGGATCCGCCCTCTTTTCCTTCTCTGTTGTCATCCACCTTTTGTTTCTCAGCTGTTACACAGTGGGCTCTCCACAGAGCTCCTCTTTTAAACAGATTTGGCTCCGAATTCATTGTCTTAACTCGGTTTCCTTATTCTGCCCTAGGGTTGTCTGTTTCAATTGACATAAACTCTTTGACTCCAATGTCCTAATAAGATTTTTCTATTCTCTTTCTCCTGTCAGTGGATTTGCAAGAGCTGTCCTCTCTGATTCTTCAGTTCCAGTTCTCGATCCATCTTATGAACAAATGTACCACTTTCTTTTTTTTTTCTGTATTTTTGAATTGAAATATATTTGACACATAACATTGTGTAAGTTTAAGATGTGCAACGTGTTGAGTTGATACATTAATAAACTGCCATATGATTGCCATTGTAGTGTTAGCTGGTCCTTCTGGCCCATCACAGAATGATCATTCCTTTTTTGTGGTGGGAATAATTAAGATCTGGTCTCTTAGCAAGTTTGATGTTTATCCACTTTCCTCCTCATATGTGACTGGCTTCTTCTGAATGCTACCACGTAATAGGTGCTTCATAAATATTCGTTAACATGTGAATGGAGTTAAGTCAGGAAGCTGTTTATTACCTGTGAGCTGTTGGCAGCTCTAACACGCCAGATGAAAGCAGACAGGTGAGAGGAGCACAAATGAGCCATTATCTGGCTCACAGCCTGGTCCTTTTTTTTGTTTTTTTTTTTGAGGATGATTAGTCCTGAGCTAACTACTGCCACTCCTCCTCTTTTTGCTGAGGAAGACTGGCCCTCAGCTAACATCCGTGCCCATCTTCCTCTACTTTATATGTGGGACACCTACCACAGCATGGCGTGCCAAGCAGTGCCATGTCCACACCGGGATCCTAACCGGCGAACCCCGGGCCCGCCGAAAAGCAGAACATGCGCACTTAACCGCTGCGCCACTGGGCCGGCCCTAGGCTGGTCCTTTTGATTTTACACAGTTTTTAAATTTTGTTCCCCCTCAGTAATTAGATGTTGCATCTATAAAGCCCACACATTTCTAAAATCTGAAAGTCAAAATTTTGACCCATTTAAAAACATCTCAAAGCTCAACCACGGACAAAATTCAATAAAAATGTTTTGTTAGTAATCATTTCTCTTAAAATGCAAAATAAAATGGCTTAATAAAAATACCAAGAAAGATGACGATGATGATAATGCAACCTTCTATCATATTTGTCTGATAATTATCTTGCAGGTGAGTTAGATGTTTAATAAATACCAAGTTTACATTTGTGGACTTGGAAGGCCTCTGTTAGGTAAGAAAGTTGGGGAGTGGTAAAGAGGTCTTTTCTTTTTGTTTGTTTGTTTGTTATTATTTTTTATATCTCTTTTTTATTATTATTATTATTTATATTTCTTTTTTTCTTTTTTCTTTTTTCTTTTTTTTTGAGGAAGATTAGCCCTCAGCTAACATCTGCTGCCAATCCTCCTCTTTTTGCTGAGGAAGACTGGCCCTGAGCTAACATCCGTGCCCATCTTCCTCTACTTTATATGTGGGACACCTACCACAGCATGGCGTGCCAAGCGGCGCCATGTCTGCACCCGGGATCCGAACCGGCAAACCCTGGGCCACCGAAGCGGAACGTGCACACTTAATCGCTGCGCCACGGGGCTGGCCCCAGTATCCAATCTTTTTAGCTTCATAAAAATGTGGCACCATCTCCCACTGTATTAGATTCCTATTGCTACGGTAACAAATGACCACAAACTTAGCGGTTTAAAACGATAAAAATGTATTACCTGACAGTAGGTCAGCAGTTTGACAAAAGTCCGACTGGGCTGAAGTCAGGGTCTCAGCAGGGCTGGGGCCATTGCGGAGTCTCTGGGGCAGGATCTGCTTCCTCACCTTCTCCAGCTCCTAGAGGCTGCTAGACTTCCGGGGCTCGCGGCCCTCCCTCCATCTTTATAGCCAACACTGTGGCATCTCTCTAACGGTTCTTCTGTAGTCACCTCTCCCTGTGACTATGACCTCAGCTGAGAAAGATGCTCTGATTTTAAAGACCACGTGATTAGATCAGGCCTGACTAGATAATCTAGATCAATCCCCATCTCAAGATCCTCAACTTAATCACATCTACAAAGTCCCTCTCGCCGTGTAAGGTTTATATATTTATTCACAGGTTCTGGATCACGATGCGGACATCTTTAGGGGGCTATCATTCTGCCTCCCAAACTCACCTTTCCTCCTCTCTATATTCAGGGTTGACATTGTGATGACTCACCTTTTAAAACACTGTGTTGATGGGTTTATAAAGCCATCAAGATGTTTCCTCAAGACTTGCGCACTTTACTGCGTATGTGCTTTGCTGTGCAGAGCGTAACGAAGTGTGTCGGCAGGTCCTGCGTGGAGGCTGGTCTCCAGTCTGTGAGGATTGCGCCAGAGGTGCTGTAAAGAATCCTGCTTCAGTGGTTGCTCACCAACAGTCGGTCAAAGGAGGCTTGTTTCTCAGGGCTCCTTGAGGGCGGGGACTATTCTCCATTGTGACTCAGCGCCTGACACATCTGAGTGCTCAGAAGATGTTTGCCACGTGAATGAAGGCCCTCTTCCTGACCGTGGAGAGCGCAGATTGAAGCCACTTCCCTGGGTTTAGGGCTTTTGCCATGTGTGACCTGGAACTTTGGTCTTTAGGACCAACCCCTGACCTTGTAGAGGGGCATTTGACCTTGAAGATCAACATTCCAGGATTACTCCCAACCCACTCTTTCTTCTAGGCTACAGGAGCCTGTGAGCTGGTTCTGATGACAGGTTTGACTTGGTCTCTGATGTGCTTACGTCTGCCTGGCTCCCTCTCCACGCAAACCTGGGCATTTGCCTTCTTCCCGCTGGTACTGTCCTACCCCCAAGACCAGAGTCTGCCCAAGAGGCACAGTCTAGTGATTGGTGCCCTGCAACCAGCTGATGCTTATCTGATGCTAATTCCCTGGATTTCTATTACAGTAGGGCTCCGCCTGCCTCGCAGGGCATCCTGCGACATCATGTTAGTCCTTCAAGACTCACTGTAACCTTGTCTATAACCTGAGTCATTGCTCTGCTCTTCCCGGAGACTGTCTTCTCTTAGTCAGACCAGGTGCTGTCCTGCTACCTGCTGCTGCTCATTCCTCAAGCGCCTGCCACACTCCAGCTGACAGATCCAGTCCAGATCCTGGGCCTCCCAATCTACCCATCCCACTGCTGGGCCGAGCCCAGACCTCAAAGTGATAGAAATGTGAATGCACTGAAAACAGGCGCAGCCCTGAGCACGGACAGAGCATGACTCAAGTGTAGGGGGACAAAGATGTCCAAATGCCACAGTGGTAAGTTTACAGTTTATTTTGTAAGTCATTTGTGAGTTCTACACAATTGCAGAGCAGGTGGAACCGTGTCTTAAGGAACGGCAAGCCTTCTCTAACACCTGGTTCATCTTCTGGCTCCTCCACAGAATAGTCTTGTGACCTTGTGAAATGTATTTACCCTTTCTATGCCTCAGTTTCTTCCTTTGTAAACATAGGTATAATAATAGAACATATTTCATAGGATTGTTATGATAATTAAATGCCTTAATACTATTAAAAGGTTGACACAGCGCTTCACACATAAGCACTTACTACTCGTCAATTATCATCATCTGTGAACGCGGAGCAGCCTCCCTCGGACTGAACGGGCAGAGTCCTTCGGGATCAATTAGGAGAAGCTAAGAGGTGAATCAATGCCTTCTTTCTATAAGAGAGTAACCTTGCTAGGTCCACGTAGACAGAGACTCTAATCCCCGATGACCAGTGTTACTAGTCAACTTAAAAACGCAACTGATACAAGACCTACAGGAAACTCTCTGCCTTTCTTGCTCGCATGAAAAATCAATCAAAAGATAGAAGCAGAAGCCCTGATCCTTGAATGTTCTTCTATTTTTCAGTTTTATCTTTTTTATAAGTGCTTCCAGACTTACAGAGGAGTTACAAAAGTAGTGCAAAGACCTCTCACATTCTTTTTACCCCAATTTTTAACATTTTGCCACATTTGCTTTAAAACTCCCTTTCTCTCTCTCTGTTGTTTTTTCCCTAAGCTATTTGGTCACTTTCCTTCAAAATACTTTAACATATCTCCTAAGAACAAGGACAGTCTCATAAAATAATAGTTCAATTATAAAAATTCAGGAAATTTAACCTTGATACCTTGTCATTATCTAATATACAATCCATGTTCAAATTTTGCCACTTGTCTCAATAATGTCCTTGAGATGATTCTGTAGTCTCCATTAATCTGGAACAATTCTTCAGCCTTTGCTTATCTTTCATGACCTTGCCATTTTTTAAAAGAATATAGACCAGTAGTTTTGGAGAATGTCTCTCAATTTGGGTTTGTGTTATGTTTTCTTTTTTTTTTTTAAAGATTGCACCTGCACTAAAATGTGTTGCCAAACTTTTTTTTCTTCTTCTCGCCAAAGTCACCCAGTACATAGTTGTATATCCTAGTTGTGAGTGCCTCTGGTTGTGTTATGTAGGATGCCACCTCAACATGACCCGATGAGTAGTGCCATGTCCGTGCCCAGGATCCGAACCGGTAAAACCCTGGGCTGCTGAAGCAGAGTATGTGAACTTAGCCACCCGGCCACAGGGCCGGCCGCTGTGTTATATTTTCTCGTGATTAGATTCATGTTGTACATTTTTGGCAAGACTAGCACAGAAGTGCATCCTTCCTGGTGCATTCCATCGGGAAACTCACACTGTCAGTTTGTCCTGCTATTGGCGATGTTAACTGTTCTCGGATGTCTTGAACATTGACAAGCAGAGTATGAACTGGGAGAACAAAGAATAACCAACGTGTTGGAATCCAGTTAAGTGGAGGACTTCTTAGACTGATGCCATACATTTTCTGAAGTGCTTTGTCTCTATTCTTATGTTTCATTTTGTGCACACTTTCTAATTTTCAGTTAGTTTGGAAAAAGCAAGCAATTGTAGTGCTGTGGCAAAGTGGATTTAGGGAAAGAAGTAGTTCTAAAGCATCTTCTGACTAGCCCCAGACAGACGCAGGCTGGGAGAAGATGGACTGACGGACTGATGGGGAGAAGATGGACTGGAGGACTGATGAGAAGATGCTCTGACGGACTGATGGGGAGAAGATGGACTGACGGACTGATGGGGAGAAGATGGACTGACGGACTGATGGGGAGAAGATGGACTGACAGACTGATGGGGAGAAGATGGACTGACGGACTGATGGGTGCCCTACCTTTGAGTGGACGGGTGTTAAGGTGGATGGCATGGCAGAGGGCATGCTCTGGTCCTGGGACTTATCAAAGACATAGATGGACCTAAAGATTGGAAGCAGGGGTCTGATGCCTTCTCCCAGCCCCCCACCTCCCAATTCCTTCCCCCACTTAACATCCTGTATGACTGGCACCTGCCATTCTGTTTCATACTTCTGGCCTTTACACAAGCACACTGGTCCAAATGGATGGGAAGGGAAGGGACTGATATTAATGAACTCCTGCTATGATCCACTCACTTTGATGACAAATAGATGAGGAATGGTCAGCTGAGTAATCAGGAAGTACACGTCAGCAGAAAAGGGAATCAAACAAAAGCTAAGGGAGTCAGGTGTCAGCCTCCGGAAGTTCCTTTCCAGAGAGACTTTCTTCATCTTTGTCATGACTGTTAAATGTCATGTCAGCTCTTGTCACCTGGGGGGTGCCTATCCTTTCAGGCAGATATTTCTCTCTGCAGAAGGTACTAATAATAACACCAACAAAAATAGACTCGAAATTAATCGCTGCTGTTTTAATTACTCAAACTATCCCAAAGGATAGTCAGGAGTTGAATGAATGACAGGAGAAGTGTTCTATAAGGAATGAGCCATTTAAAAAATGGGTAGCAAAATATAATGTGTATTTATCTTTGTGAATCAAGCACTACTTTATTATTTTTATTTTTTTTAAAGATTTTATTTTTTTTCCTTTTTCTTCCCAAAGCCCCCTGGTACATAGTTGTATATTCTTCGTTGTGGGTCCTTCTAGTTGTGGCATGTGGGACGCTGCCTCAGCGTGGTCTGATGAGCAGTGCCATGTCCGTGCCCAGGATTCGAACTGACGAAACACTGGGCCACCAGCAGCAGAGCGCGAGAACTTAACCACTCGGCCAAGGGGCCAGCCCCTATTATTTTTGTTTTTAATGGTAAAATATATTGCTGTGTTTCTGGAGAAGAATTAGAGAACGTACTGGGGCAAAGAGATGGTTTTCCAGTCGTTGAGTACCAAATCTTGGTCAGTCACATGCAATTGTAATGTATCCTGCACATGGCATTTTCAGAGGAAAGATGATAAAGAGAGATGTTACATTGATTGGGGGTGAGAGAAGGCACAACTGAGAACCCGACAAAGATGGAGAGGAAGGAACGGGATCTGTGGGAAATAGTGATGATACACCAGGAGGCAGCAAAGATGCTTTTGTGTGCATGTAAAGCTGACCAATAAATGGTGGTCAGTCTAAGTCCTACTTAGTTTTTCCTGCTGCATCTGACCTCCAGGAATCAACTGAACTGTAATTTTCTGATATAGCCACCAGGTGGCCTTCAATTCCCTCGGGTGTGTTTGTGCCCAGCCTGTTGGGCCAGTTGGACTGCCCTGGGTGCCAAAGGTGGGACATCAGTAATCCTATCCTAGGTATTCTTTTCTCTGCCAATACTGACCTACTGCTGTGCCCATCTGCTCCTCCCTGTTCTGTTGTAATGCCTACCAGATGGACACGCTCTTTTCTGAGAATGTAAGCAACCATTCATCCAAAACCTAATGAACACTTCATTATAAACTGTTTCCACTTCTCTGAATTCATTTGCTGCCTTTAACAATGTCTCTACCCAGACTTTATATAACTGTAACAAGTGTTTATCTACCTGTTTGGTGTTCTGCTTTTAATTTAATGTTATTCCACATGTTAGAATTAGTATAGTCTACATAGTATTTCTCCTGTTTCCAATTTTGTAAATAGCATTGATATGTACATGGGAGTTTTAAACCCCCAAAGTAGAAGTAAGGGATCAAAGAATGATTTTACAATTCTTGTTATATATCCCCAGATTGCTTTACAGGAAATTTTTTTTTCAGTTGCCACTTTCCCTAAAGCCTCTAACTCCCAATAAAAAATAAATTGCTGGTGCTGGTATCTTGAAGTTGAAAACGCTTCCTCATCCCCTCCTTTTCATGTACCGCTTGCCCCCTTCGCTATTCAATTGGCCTGTGAACTTGCTCTTTCTGAAATATCAGGTAGGATGGGAAATTAATGTATCAACATTGTTGGGGAAAAGTGTTCAGACACCATTCAAATGAGTAGCACCATTTCAAAAGCTCCAGTTTTATCATCTTTCATCTTTGATGGTGTAGTGTTTTCTGATATTGCCTGAGTCTATATCTCTTTCATTAGTAACAAGAGCTGGCTCTCCACCGCAATGATTATCTGGCTGTATTCACTTGTCTGAAAGCTGCTCAACAACTCTGACCACTCGTCACGGGAAATCTGAGCACCAACTTTTTCCGTTTTTAAATATTTTGTTGCTAAGTTATGTTTTACACACTTATTTTCACACTTATTTTCCCAAATGTTAATTTTCATTAAAAATTTTAAGTTGCATTTTTCTTGTGAAGAAGTCCTTTTGAAATTAAATAGTTAATTACTTTTCGGTGGTTAATAAAATCCAAAAGGTTCAAGGGAGAGTAAGTGACAAGTGTCTATCTCCCACCAGGTCTCCCAGTTTCCTTTCCCAGAAGCAAGCACTCTCACATATATTCAATGTATAAACAATGTATATATATTTACATATATATATTTGTATATCTGCTTTTGTTTTTAATTGCTGAGAATAACTATATACACACCATTTTAGCGCCTTGCCTGTTTTTAAATTTTACAACGTATCTTAGAAATCTTTCCATCTCAAGATGCATGAGCTGTCTCATTATTTTAACAGCTGCATAGTATTTCTGTGCATAGATATACCATAATATATTAAACAGTCTCCTTTGGATGGGCAATCAGGTTATTTTTAACCTTCTGTTGCTACAAATAGTAATGCAATGAATAACCTGGTATATATATTTTTGCATCCACTTATGAGTGGGTCTGTAAGATCAATATTTAGAAGAGGAATTGCTGGGTCAAAGAATATCTGATTTTGAAATTTGATAGCTATTGCCATTTTTCCCCCCATAGAGTTGTTAATTTTGATTTTTAACATTATAAGAAAGATCAAACATTTTTTGATATGTTAAGAAACCATCTGTTCTTTCTCTTCTGAAAAATATCTGTTCTTATCCTTTGTGCTTTTTTGGGTTTTAAAAATTGATTTATAGGAGTTCTTTATATATTAAAGAAATTAGCTCTTTTTTTTTTTTGAGGAAGATTAGCCCTGAGCTAGCTACTGCCAATCTTCCTCTTTTTGCTAAGGAAGACTGGCCCTGAGCTAACATTCATGCCCATTTTCCTCTATTTTATTCATAGGATGCCTACCACAGCATGGCCATGTCCACACCCAGGATCTGAACCAGCAAACCCCCGGCCACTGAGAAGTGGAATGCGTGAACTTAACCGCTGCACTACCCGGCCGGCCCCAGGAAATTAGCTCTTTGTCATATGTGTTATAAATAGTTTCTTCAGTTTTACACTTGTCTTTTGTCTTTGTTCATTATATTTTCCTGAAAAAATTTAAAATATGTAAAATTGAATATGTGCAATTAAAAGACATGCATACAGTTCATATATATGTACATATGTATTATGTATACCATGAGTTTATGTTCCTATCCAAATTCGACATCACAAGTTTTTTGCCCACCTTCCCCCATTCCCCATTGTATCTCTCTTTTCCCACAGAAAGCCTTGTTCCCTAAAACACTAATAAATTTACTCATTACTCTTCCTACAATACACATTAATAGTTTCAGAGCTTTATCATCAATGCAACTACTGACAATAAACCTATAAAGTTCAATATTCCTTTCTAGTTCTTTTTGACCTTAGAATATATTCCACGAATGGTATTTTGTGTTAGTAATTTATTTGAATAAATTTTTTCTTTTTAAATGTAATTTAATTTATCAATCTTTTAAAAAATGGCATCTGGATTTGGTGTCATTCTTAGGATAGCTTCTCCCGCTAAGATTATATAGAACTTCCCCATGTTTCTTTAAGTACTTTTAGTTTTTTATTTTACATTCAATTGATGCAAGGAATACAAATTCAATAGAATTAACAGAGAAAAAAATGGGGATTTAAAAAACAATCACTAAAAACTATAGAAAAAGTACAAACAAGCAGACTTCCAGTCTTGGCAGGACCAGGATAGTGATGACATTGACAGAGCAGGGATCTGAGATGGGGAAACAGACAAATCCCCACTGCTGGGAACAGGAAGACGGGGAAGGGCTCTGTCCCGGGAAGGGAGCAGAGGGCAATGCGAGGGCCCGGCGATGAGAAGCCATGCGGCTCCGACAGCTGGATGACTTGGTACTCCTCTGAGCTGTTCCATAAGCCCTGATTCCCCTCTGAACACAGACTGGATCCGGAGCCTGGGGAAATTCGGTCCCCTGGCAGGTGATTTTAATACCATCATAGAGAATTAATGACTTGAAACTGGTTTCAGATGCTCCAAATTCCTGCCCACCCTCCTCATCGAGGAACTTTCTTCATGCCAGAGGCGTGGTTTTATTGTCATGAGCCAGAAGGGGTCTCATCAACAATTTGTTCTGGTGTAGAATTATTGTCAGAAAGAAGGATTTAAGATCAAAGACTCCATCTTTTACATTATTATCTTTGCAGATATTTTTAAAAACGTAATTTTTGGGGCAGCCAGAAGGCAGGTCAGTTAGCCCTTAGGCGTGTGTGCGCGTGTGTTTTAGTAACATTTTTATTGAAATATACTTGCAGAAAATTGCACAAATCGTGAGTGCAGCCCTGCGTGGCCACCACGCAGATGAAGAAACAGGCATTCCCAGTCCCTGGAGCCTTCTCTCATGCCCCTCCCAGGCACTTGCCATCCCCACGGAGGTAATTGCTCTCCGGCTTCTACCCCCAAGGTTGGCTTTGTCTGTTTGGAACTTTGTGTGAATGGAATCACGCAGTAGGTACTGTGCACTGTTCTGTGTCTGAAGGCTTTCGTTCAGCACAGTATTGTGGCGAGTAGCAGTAGCTGGTCAGGCTCATTGCTGCATTCCACAGTGTTTTCTCCTCATTCTACTCTTGCTGGGCATTTGGATTCTCTCCAGTTTTTGATTACAAATAGTTCTGCGATGAGTATCCTTGTACATGTCTCTTGCAAATATCTGTTTGCATTTCTGTTGGGTATATGCCTAGGAGTGGAATTGCTCAGTCATTGAGATGCCTGTGTTCAGATTTGGAAGAAATGGCCAAGTTTTCCAAGGTGGTTGTGCCAACAGTTATGAATTTTTCTTCTGATTCGTACTGATAGATTCACTGAAAACTATGTTGCTCAAAACTAAATGTTCTGCAGGAAAGATTTTTCTTTTTTTTGGCAAAGCCCTAGGTCAAGACCATTTTGATGTTGTTCTCTGGTCTGAAATTTCTGGGTCTTGCTTCACACGGTTTTCAAATGCTGTTAAATTAATTCGCAGCCACGGGAGCATTCTTCCGCATAATAGCGTAGGCCTCCACTACTCACGCCTAGCCAGCTACTGAGAGATTTCGGCCTGGGTTCAGTATTGGATCTCTTCCCCACCCCACACCTTCGATCACAGGGCGTTGCTTTTTCTCTTTGTGGGTTTGATGAAGGCCTAAGTGGCAATCTCAATCAACCAGTTACATAGACAAAAAAAAGATTAATGATTTGCAACTAAAAGGATACTTATTACAGGGAGCCACCACATCAAACAAAGGCCAAGTGCCAGCTGTGGGGGGCTGGACAGACTATTAGGATATCAATCCATCTTCTTGTTCTCCTTGCACAGTCGTTAAGGAGTCAGCAGTGGCCTCCAGACTCCAGGCCAGACAGGGCCTTTGGTGCTGATGGGAAGGTGGGGTTTGGTTCTACAGGTTTTTGACCTGTTGCATACCTACCTTTATTTTGAGATCAGCTTTAGCGTTTTTTGAATATCTTGAGGGAGCCAATGGAACGGGCAGGCCCCTGACCACTGACTCATTAGTCAGATCAAGCATTTTTATTACGTAAGACTCTCCATTTAGTGTGCATAAAATATATTTCGTTTATGAGAACATTACATTTCATTTGGTACCTAGAGTGTTTACTTGTCCTGGCAACGGATATCTGTTAAAAACAAGGTTCTAGATTACCATTCTGGCTTGCATAATTATGAGAAAGATTACAAAACAGCACTCTGCTCTGCTCACCTCACAAAAATAGCCCTGTGTGTTTTTTGGTGATTAAAATAGGACCTAAGTAACCGGATCGTAAGTCCAGAGACTTGTTTCCTGAAGGTCTGGGCCATCCTGCTCTGCCCAGCGAAAACTACATGAAGACTCAAAACTCGGCTCCCAAGGGAAAGGGTCATTCATGCATTCATCCACTCAACAAAATATTTACAATTTATTGTAGCCAATGTACTGTGCTTCTAGGCTGGGAGGGAAATAAACATACATTAAAAATAAAACCTAGGTTTACCAGTCTTGAATTCTCAGATGTAGAAAGGAGTTAAGCCAAGTACACAGACAGCTGCTAAACAAAGTCAAAGTGGTAAACGTCTCAATGAAAGGGATAAACCAAGTGTGGGGGGTCCAATGCAGGGCGCTTCTTGCAGCGGGAAGAACTTGGAAAGAATTGATGGAGGAGGTGGCATCTGAGCAGGCCCGGGAAGGAAAGGGAGGATTGGGACAAGTGGAATTGAGGAAAAGGAGGCCTGTCATAACTCTCAGTGCTTGTGGGAGCTGGGGGTGTCCATCCCCAAAGATCAGATGGGCAGGGTAGAAGGGAAAATGACAAAGGGGAGCCTGAGCTGAGAATGGAAAAGTTTTCTACAAGAATCGAAACTTTCAAAAAAGGAAGACAAGAGGATGCTTGCTGGTAGTAACCAGCAGAGGGTTGGATGTGTGCTGGCAAACTGGTCCTAGGGATGAGAGACTGGTCCTAGGGGTGACCAAGCGCTGGGCAATAGCATTGTTGGGGCTGTTTGTGACTGCTCTCCTCGGCTGCCTTTGGGTGCACAGTCAGCCTCTTAAAGGGATCAGATTCATGCACAAAATGCTGCCTGACGACTCCAAGAGGAGGGAACACAGCAGCCAAGGTCTGAGAAAGGGCCGCTTGGGAACTGTTTTGGGAACAGAGAACAGCTCAGTCTGGTTAGCATGGTGCGAAGGGGAACCAAGAGATGCACTGTATGGATAAGAGTTTGGGGTGCGACCCTGCAGGACCTTGATCACCAGGCAGAGTACTTTGACCTTTTTTTCTGGAGGCCATAAGATTCCTTGAAAGGCATATCTGATCTGTGCCAGAAAGATCATTGTGTAATAATGAACACTGTCCCCATGCCTTTGGCGCTTTTTGAAGGACCTTGTGGCCAAAAAAGACTTATTGTAGCCCCTGCTTACTACCGCCCTCAGCCTCTTAGGAAGAACACAGTCCATGCTTTGTAATTCTCGATGACTTTGTTCCCACCCCCAAGGCCAAGGTGAGAAAGAGGAAGGGCTGGGAGATTTCTTGGGACCAGGAAAGGGGGCTTGAGTCAGGAAGGGTTTGAGCCACATCCTGGTTGAGTCAGAAGGCAGCAGCATGTGCTGGTGGGCTGGGCAGACAGCCCCACAGAGGAAGCGAAAAGAATAGGATGATAGACGGACAAGAACTCTGAAAGGTGAGCTGAGGATGGAACAGGGGCTCTGCTCCAGACGTCAGTGGCCTGCAGGGTTGAGAGCAGGGCGGACACAGACACGGTCTGACTTGGACAGTCTAGGACTTTGTCTGCAACTTTTTCCTTATGCCTGTACGTATGAGTCGTAGCAGAGAGTGTGGTTGATATATATCCTGAGCACCCAGTTCTGGCTTCTGATGCCGAGATATGTAAAAATGGGCGGCAAAGCAGAAGGAAGAGAGAAAGACTACGAATATATACATACATGTCATGTACTTAATTCACTGTGGGTAAAAGGAAAAAAATCAGGTATTATTGGTGGGTAATCAAATACTTTAAAAACAATCTCCAAGCAAAGCCTTTATAAACTCGATCGTTAAACTCAGGTATGACTTCTAAGCATCCCGATGTGTAAAGGAATTTTTTGGAGGGGAGGGGTTGTCACTGATGGGAATCCAGTAGGTCACGTCCAGGGCCCAAGTGGCATCTCGGATGGGTCCCCGAGCTCAGGGCTCCACTCAGGCCTTGGATTTTTAGGTCCAGCACCTGAATTTTCTTCATGCACCCAGTGATAGGGATGCCAAGCTGACAGCAGACTGATACGTTCGTTAGAATTCCCGCAGAAGGATTTGCAACAAGGGTTTCCCTTTCCAGCCACCAGAATGCGTGTCTCCACTCCATGCCCTGAGGAGGAAAGCCGCCATCACGTGTAGGAGAAGGGCTCTCAGGGGACTGTGATATTGATCAGAAGGCTGTTTCCTAGCATGGGATATAGACAAGGAAAGCGGGATGGCTGTGGGGAGCACTTCACCTCTGTTCCTGCAAAGCCTGGTGAGAAAGCCCTTCTCCTCATCAGAGGACCCTTCTCCAGTGACAGGGCTATTTGCCCAGGGACCCCAAGTGCTGGGTCCTGGACAGAGATAGATGCTATTGGCTTCTTTCCTCTCCTTGAACCCATTTTTTTCTTCCTAACTCACCTGCACTCTGACACTTTCTTCTTTAGATGATTTAGTATCATTGATTGAAGCTACAATCAAGAGCTCCTTTCTGTCGGCCTGGCAAATGATGCAGGTCAAACTTTCCAGAATTTGAGGGGTGGATTACTGTCTCAGCTGATGTTTACTAAATCAGGAGTCTGGGAAGGATTTCAGCTTCCCTGAACTGTTTCCAAGTTGACTAATCTGTTATTTGTGTTGGGAAATTAACTTGACTCCCCCTTTCCCAGCAGCCGTGACTGTGCTCCTGTCTGTAGTTTTGGTAAGAGGGGATAAGCCAGACGGATGAAACATTCTAGAGTTTACACAAACTCCCACAACACACTTTATATTCCGCTCCATTGATTTCCAATTTCTTCGCCTGCCCACGGAAGGAGTAGGTAGCTTTGCTACGAAGGGTCGGCAAGGACATTTCTCTTGACCATGGCTTCCATTGTGAATCTTTAGCTCACTTTGCTCTGGTCCTGCTCACGGGCTCTGGAAGAGCTCTTAATGTTTCAAACTACTTCCAGCACTCCACTGCGTTGCAGGATTGTGTGCGTGTGGATGTTGCCCCTAAGGAAACTTTAGAAAATCACAAGGTGGGGATCCCCTTGGAGTCCTGCTGCAAACTCCTCACAGGCACCAGAGAACGAGCCTGCAGTGGACACTGGGGCAGATGGTCCTTCAAGTGGAAATCCCAGAGGGTGGAAGGAGCTACAGCTCAGAGTGAATGAATGCCTTGGGGGTTGTTGGCAGGCACACGCCTGGGTGAGGATGAGTCATCTCAGGCACCGTAATGCGTGGGTAGAGGTGGGAGGTAGCGTCGCTCCAGTTTCAGAGTCAACTTATTAGTATTGATCCAAAATGATTTAGGCAAACCATTTGCCTCTCTTCTTCTAGAAAATAAACATGGAAAACCCCATGTAATCACAAGGATGAGGCAAGAGATTAAGGGCCGTTGACCCACGGGGGATAGCGCTGAGCTGTCTTCTCTGTTGTGACATGTTGCTTTTCAGCTACCAAGCCCCGGGTCGGTCAGGATTACACAGCAGAAAGAGGGGGACTGGGAATCAGGCCAACCTGGCTTTTAATTACAGCTTCTCTACTTCCCTGGCTCAGATTGCTGGACTTTTTTAAGTGGTTGGTTTTTTCTTCTGTAAAATGGAGATCTAATAACTACTTCATGGAACTGTCACGAGGATTTAATAAAATAATATTGTAAAAGCACTCAATAAATTGTAAGCACTCAGCAAATGAGAGCCTTGTTATTTGGAGGACCTAATGATGTCATTTTGGTTTTTTAGTCAATTGGGAGAAAGACATTTGCCAAGACTTAAGGTTTCCTCTTTGATTCTGGGTATTAGAATCTCAGGTAGTAGGTTGCATTTTTATCCACATAATTGAGTTAAGTTATAATACTATAGGTTGGCTGGACGATCAGGAAATACACATGTTTTGTTCTTGTTCTTTGTTTGCGGGTAAAGATAAGACAAAATCTTGCATCTTTCTACCCAGGGAAGTAAACTCTACGTTGGTGCTTGTAGATTGTGAACAGTCAGGTGCTGGGTGCATTAGCCAAGGAGAATCCCACTGGGCGTGTGACAGTGAGGGGTTCTATGCAAAGGCCTGGGCGATGATGTGACCACCACAGGCAAAGCCACCCACAAGGCCCCTGTGGGTGTGTGATATTTTAAGAGCTGTTGGTACCATCTGGAGCTTTTTTTCTGTGCCCCTCAACCCTTTACACAAATAAATGGCATCTATGACTTAATATTTTACGACAAAGGGCAATGGGATGTAGGACAAAGAAAATGAAATTAATAATTGTGGTATATGGCTCTGTGCTTAGTATATAGAAATACTGATGTGAGTGCAAAGGTTGGTTCAAGGACTGTACAAATTATTCATCTCCACTCCGCAGTTGCCTTTTCCGGTGAACTACCCTCAAGTGAGAAGCCTGGTGTCCTCTCCAGCTCTTCTCTCTTTGTCCTCTGCAAATCCAAAGGCACTGCCTACTGCTCAGTCTGTCTACGTGGTGTTTCTGTATTTGTCTCATCCACATTACCAACCTGTGTTGGGCCCTCTTTGCCAGATGTATCAGAGTGGATTTTCCCCAAAGCAGAGCCTGATCTAAGGCCCCGGGTGCAGGGAGCAGGAGCGAGGGAGCAGGGAGAATGAGATAGACAAGGAGGAAAAGCCAATATCAGGGTCCATTACTGAGGGTCCGAGTTGCACTGGGCAACAGAGATGTGATCCCACTGGCATCCCCTCCCAGAAGAGTCCACCTGAAGGACAGAAGACAGACATGTTTTCAATGCTTCTGTCCCCTGCGAGTTGGCGGGTCTCTGTACTTCTGAGCTGCACATGCCCAGGGCTTGGCGGGCTATCAGAGCCTTAGAGAAAGCCTGGGACAGTCAGCTGAAAGACCACTGCATGCCACCTGAAATCACAGGTTGGCTGAGGGGATGGCATGTGGGCACCATGGTGTCTGGTATGCTGGGCAATTGCGACAGCTTCCTAATTATTCTTTCTGTCCGTATCTCTGCCTCCAATCCACCCTATATATATTGTCAGGTTAATCTTCCTAAAGAACAGCTCTTATCAGGGATTCCTCTGCTTGAAAGTCTTCCGTATCTCTTCATGATATCCTGGGGAAAAGATAAAACTCCCTGGGATAACATTCCGATCCCTGTGAGCTGACTTCAAACTCTTAAACCTTACAGGAAGCCTGGCGCCAGCCAGCGCTATGGACCGCTCCCTGAAGGCTCCCAGACATCCCCATTTCTTACTTTTGGTCATGCGCTCCCCTCTGCCTGGAGAGCTTGTTCCTCCTTTCCTCTATATTTTGAAATCCTACCCATCCCTCAAGCGACAGTTCAAATGTCACTCGTACTACTTTTCTATTATTGTGCAAAAAATTACCGTTACCTTAGTGGCTTAACCCAAAACCATTTATTACCTCCCAGCTCTGTAGGTCAGAAGTCTGAGCCGGCTCAGCCGGGTTCCCTGCTCGGGGTCTCACAGGGAGGAATCAAGGTACCGGCTGCCCTGGGCTTTTACCCGGAGGCTCTGGGGTGGAGTCCGCTTCCCAGCTCTTCCAGGTTGTCGGCGGAATTCAGTCCCTTGCAGTTGTAAAAATGAAGTCCCTTTTCTTGCCAGCTGTTGGCTGGTGTTGCTTTTGGCTCCTAGAGGTTGCTCTCAGGTCCTTCCACATGGCCTTCTCCATCTCAGCCACAGACAGCCTCCCTGGAGTCAAATTCCCTTTACCCTTCAAGTTTCCTCCTTCTAGAAGAAGACTCATGATGACATTGGGGCCGCCTGGATGGGCTCCCTTTTGCCAAATGAGGTAACAGTCATGGGGGTGATATTTCATCATATTCGCAAGGTTCCATCCACACTCAAAGAGGATGAGGCTATGGAAGAGTGAGAGTCACTGGGGGTCATTCTTAGAATTCGGCCCCCATATCGCCTCTTTCAGAAAGCCTTTTCTGATCCCTTCTGATGAGAGCTGTGTCCTTCCTCTGCCCCTCACAGCACTTTGTGATAAAGAACTCATTGTGTACACACTGGAGTTACTGACATCTATTCTCCTCTCTCCATAGAGAATAAGAGGCCTTGCTTACCTTCCATCTATCTTTCTTCGTGTTGGTTCCTCAAAGTCCCTGAATTACTTTTGTGCCAGAATATTTACTGGTATTATACTATATTTTAATACAGAAAGACACATAAAAGACAAAATCTTAACATGTTAAAAAAAATGTACAGAGCCATGAAATAAATGAAGTTTATAGAAAAGAAAGTGCTTGAATATAATTTTTTTCAATTTTTTTTTGTGGAAGATTAGCCCCGAGCTAACATCTGCTGCCAATCTTCCTCTTTTTTCTGAGGAAGATTGGCCCTGAGCCAACGTTCGTGCCCGTGTTCCTCTACTTTATATGTGGGATGCCTGCTACAGCATAGGTTGCCAAGCAATGTGTAGGTCCGTACCTGGGATCGGAACCCACAAACTCTGGGCTGTGAAGCAGAATGTGCAAACTTAACTGCTGCGCCACTGGGCCAGCCCCTTGAATATAATTTTTATAAGTGTTTTCCATGACATTTTTTATGTCTTTTTGGTGGGCTAAATATGAAATATCTCTCTTGGTTCCTTTCACTGCTATTCCTTAAATAATGTTTTTATTGAGATATTAATTTTCTTTTTTGTAGGTAGTACGGTGGATTCCTATATAAACAGCGTTCAGTTGGAATTTAAAATCCAATTGAGGAGTCCTGTCTTTTAATTGGTGTGTTTTACCATTTATATTTATTGTGATTACTAATATATGTACACTTATTACTACCATGTAATTTTGTGTTTGTTTTTTTCCATGCTTTTATTTACTATTTTTTTCTTCTTTCCTGCCTTCTATTGAGTTGATAAATGTTTCTTTACTCTTCTTATTATAATGCTAGGTGTAATATTTTGGTGGTTGCCTTAAATTTTTAACATGCGTACCTATTTTTTTCTAACAAAATTTGAAGTTAGTCAGTATTTATATCCTCTCCCTGAATGAGGCAAGAATTTAGTGCATTTCAACTTCCTTCCAAACCCTCCTCCCATACTCAGCCTCACGTGGGTCTTTGTTTTAGTTTGTTTCTAAACATGCAAAAACTGTTATTATTATTGTTAATGGTCAATATATTTTTAGATTCAGATGTGTTACCGTATATTACCAATTTCTCTCTTCATCTTATTTTTCATATTCTACATTTCCTTTATTCTTTTCCATCCTTTGGTAATTTTTCAATGAGAGTATTTGGGCAGTAAACTTTCTAAGTCATTGGATATTTGAAAGAATTTACTATTTTAGTTTTGTTTTTTAAATTTTTTACAGCACAAAATTTCAAATATTTACAAAAATAGAGAGATTCTTATGTGTCACGATCTTTCACGTGTCCATCACAACTTCAAGAACTACCAGTGCGTGGCCAACATCATTTCATCTATATATCTCCACTCACTTCCACTGTTTACTGATTATTTTGAAGCAAATTCTACATTATTATCAGACTGAAAACAAACACTAATTCATTAGGATCATCAAATATCCATTTGGTGTTTAAATTTCCCAATTCTCTCTTTTTTTGCTCTCTCTCTACAGTTTGATGTCCAAATCAGTACTCATACATTGCAATAGGCTGGTATGTCTCCGGTCTCAGTAATCTATAGATTTTCCTCTCTCTTTCTCTCTCACACTTTTTTCTTTGCAATGTATTTTTGGAGAAATGGAACCATTTGACCTATGGAATTTCCCATAGTCTGGATTTTGCTGATTGTGTCTCCTGGGTGTCATCTAACTGGTTCTTTGGTCCCCTGTGTTTCCTGTTAACCAGTAGTTAGATCAGAGGCTTGATCTTTCAGGTTCGATTGATTCTGGCCAGGATTTATATACAGAATATATAAATAATTCTCAAAACTCAATAATACAAAATCAAATGACGCAATTTAAAAAAGATGGGTAAAATATTTGAACAGACACTTCACTAAAGAAGGTATATGAGGGGCCAGCCCTGTGGCCTAGTGGTTAAGTTCAGCGTTCAGCGCACTCTGCTTCAGCGGCCCGGGTTCAGTTCCTGGGTGCAGACCTACACCACTCATTGGTGACCATGCTGTGGCAGCAACCCACATACAAAATAGAGGAAGATTGGAACAGATGTTGGCTCAGGGGGAGTATTCCTTAGGAAAAAAAAAAAAAAGAAGGTATACGGGTGGTAAAAAGTACATGAAAAGATCCTCAAAATCTTTAGCTATTTGTATTTTAATTTTAAGTACAAATTAATGCCACAATGAGATACCTCTATCTAATTAGTGATCTAATTAGAATGGCTGACATGGAAAAGCGTGACGATACCAAGTGCTGGTGAGGATGTGGAGGAGCTGGAATTCTCATACACTATTGGTGGACTGTCAGATATACAAACACTTTGGAAAACAGTTTTGAGGCTTTTTAAACGGTTAAATACACACTTACCAGGGGCTGGCCCCGTGGCCGAGTGGTTAAGTTCGCGCGCTCCGCTGCAGGTGGCCCAGTGTTTCGTTAGTTCGAATCCTGGGCGCGGACATGGCACTGCTCATCAGACCACGCTGAGGCAGCGTCCCACATGCCACAACTAGAAGAACCCACAACGAAGAATACACAACTATGTGGGGGGCTTTGGGGAGAAAAAGGAAAAAATAAAATCTTAAAAAAAAAAAATACACACTTACCATCTGACCCAGCTATTCTACTCCTAGTTATTTACCCAAGAGAAATGAAAACATGTCTCTATGCAAAGACTTGTACATTAATGTTCCTAACAGCTTTATCTGTAATATCCCCAAGCTGAGAACAACCCAAATGTCCATGAACAGATCAATGGATAAACATATTGTGGTATATCCAGACAATGGAATACAACTTAACCCCGTCCCCCAATTGGGATAAAATATTGATATACACAAAAACATAGATAACTCTCAAAATAATTATTCTGAGTGAAAAAAGCCAGACTACCCCCCCAAAAGCAAATAGTGTATGATTCCATTTATATAAAATTCTAGAAAATGCAAGCTAATCTATACTGACAGCAATCAGATTGGTAGCCACATGGGGAGGAGGAGGAAAGGGAGGGAAGAGAGGTATGGGTTATAAAGGGACACGAGGAAACTTTTGGGGGTGATGGATATGTTCATTATCTGGATTGTGGTAACGTTTTCACAGGTTTGCACATATGTCAAAACTCATCAGTTGTACACTTTAAATGTTGCAGTTTTTAGTATGTCAATCATATCTCAATGTAGTTGGCAGGATAATGGGCCCCAAAGATGCTCATGTCCTGATCCCCAGAACCTGTGAATATATTGCTTACATGGCAAAAAGGAATGAAAGTTGCAGATGGCGTTAAGGTTGCTAATCAGCTGACCTTAAAATAGGGAAACTATCCTGGATTATCTGCGTGGGCCCAAAAATCACAAGTGCCCTTAAAAGTGGCAACCCTTTAAATATATGGAGATTTTTCTAAACATTTTATTATGGAAAAATTTAAACCTCTACAAAAATATAGAGTAAAAGTATAGAGTATAGTATAATGAACCCCACGTGCCCATCACTTACCTTTAACAATGACCAACTCCAGGCAAATCTCATTTCATTTATAGCCTCATCTCCTTCCTTCATCCTTTACTGTTTTGAAGCAAATCCCAGATATCATATTGTTCTGTATATATGTATTTTAATACATATAACTAGAAGATAAAGACTTCAAAAATAAACAGAATAATATCATTATCACTCAAATTTACAATAATCTCATGATATCATCAACTATCCAATAATTTATTCTTAAATGATAGTTTGATTGGGCATATGACCTTTTTTTAAAAAAAAATTCACATAAAAAGACCTTTCTGACTGTTTTTATAAGCATCAGACACTTAGAAGAGGGGTATGCAGTTCCGCCTCTAAGTTGCATAAGTGACAAATTTAGTGCCTATGCTAGTTATGAAAGAGGCTCATTTAGAAAGCTGGCGAACCATGCGCACTTTGGCATGTGGTAAAAACTTTCTTCAGACTTGCAAAACAACAATTTTTCCCCCCCAAGGAAGTCCGGCCCTGAGCTAACATCTGCTGCCAATCCTCCTCTTTTTGCTGAGGCAGACTGGCCCTGAGCTAACATCCGTGCCCATCTTCCTCTACTTTATATGTGGGACGCCTGTCGCAGCATGGCTTGATAAGCTGTGCGTAGGTCCACGCCCAGGATCCAAACCTGCAAACCATGGTTCCTGAAGCAGAGCTTGAACTTAGCCGCTGCGCCAAAGGGCTGGCCCCATAGAACAATAATGTTAAAATTTAAATCTACCTCCTTTACGGAGTTCACATACAATTACACACCAATATGTCATTTTTAATCCAATGGAGGTTTATTATCGCAAATGTTCTAAGTTATAACTTAATTGTTAATTCCATTTCTTGTAACCTAATTGAAGCTATTTGTAGGCTCTTAGACCATTTGCAAAGTGTTTTCACATCTGTAGCAGAAATTTCCCTGGGCCCTTCAGCCTCTGGAGGCACTCGGACTGTGATATGATAATAAGTCTGCTATTCCCTGGGGCCGTTTTACAAACCACCAAGTCCTACACATCCTGACTAGCTGCCAGGTGTCTGCGGGGGGCCCCTGGTTGCCCCGAGATTATCTCGGTACGGAGCGCTGCTACTGCTGCTTGAAGCATCTGGGTTGCAAGCTGTTTGCAGCCACAACACCTACACCCAGAGATTCCGCCTGCCCTCTCCGCAGCCCGTCTGTTCTGGAAAGCACCTCGGACCCGAGGTACAGAGACCAGTGAGCAGCTGGATGCTCTCATTCCACAACCTTCTCATCAACTGCTTGGGTCCTGGTACAGAGCTGACCACGTCCTACGCATCCTGTCTTAGCCTTGGGCGGTTTCGATGCTTAGGAACCAGGATCTGTTCTCTTTCCCTCTTCCAGTGCTGTGCCAAGTGGCCAGCCTCCTCACTGAATTTTGCTCACTTGCTTGCTCTTTCCTGAAAAGCATCCTTTCCTTCTTTCCCAGCTCCCCCCCAGCCACTGGCCCTGGAGTTGTCAGTCATTTTGACCTAAGGCTCATGTTCCTCTGTGAGGTTTCACTTCACACATATAATGATAACTGATGCTCACAGCAATGCCATGAGGTAGGAAAAGCAGGCATTATCCTCATTTCAAGACCAAACCGAGGCTTAGAAAGAGTCAAGTAGGGCTTCAGAGGGCATAAACCTGTGAAGGAATGACTTGAATCAAAGATTGTTGGAGGTAAGGCCAGATGGCTGCTTCACTTGGGGAATGAAAGACCTGAAGAAGAAAATCATGGGCACCCGGACCTCTGAGAGGGGAGACTTGGCCCCCAGACAGAGCCATTCAGAGTTTCCCAGTGGGTTTCCTCTGCATAATCCACACCAACAGCCGGGAGTCCGAGGTGGGGAAGGCCTGACTTTGATACCAGGTGAAAACACCGGGAGCTGCCCCTTAGTGACTGCGTACAATGGGGCAGGTTCTGGGTTATGTGTTTTACATATATTATCTCCTTTAATTCTTGCAGTCACCTGAGAGCTAAGTATTGTTTTCCTCATTTTACAGATGTGGACTCTGAGGCTTCCAGAGATTTAAATAAATTGTCCAAGGCCACCAGCTATCAAGCAGCGGAGGTGGCTTCCAGTATGGGTCTGTGTGACACTTGAGTCCATGACTTTAGCCACTCTGCTATATTTCCTTTCGGAGACTGAAGTTCTTAAACACCTAGTAGGCTTTATTTCAGGGACGGAATTAGACAGGTAGACTCAGTCTGTCTCCAGTTAAAGGGACTGATTTTCTGCTGCTTGTGTCTGAGAAACGTTTCTCAGAGACTCAGCAGCTCTTTGATCTCTCGATGGACCAACCTGTTGCTGCCCCGTGGTCCTTGGTACCCAAGAACTCACATCCTTGGTTGAGGTTTTATTCTTCTAGCTTGTTGAAAATTCCTTCGATTTCTTATCACCGTCTGCCTTTTTTTAAACTTATTCTCAGACTGACTTAAGATTCATGACTTAGGCTGCTGGCATTATCCAGAGGGAGCCACTTTCCTGATTACTGTTCACCAAGATCTGCCAACATCCCTTGCCATCCTTAGGTTCAACCAGTGTTGGGTTCATCAGCCCAACTTACCACCTGGTTTAGATGCAGCACGTCTCCCCAGCATCCCCCTCTCCCAGGCTGGCTTTTCTGAACCCACACACGCATGTCCCCAGAGACGACAGCGTCCACTTCCTGCTGCTTCTGAGTGTAGCTGTGAGGCCCCAGCTCTAGCTCAGCTTTGCCACCTGGGAGCAGCCAGGCTGTCATCTGGTTCAACAAGTTCTGTCAGTTAACCCCAACCCAGGGAGATACTCCTCGTTGGAGGCACGTGTGTACCTGCCAGGAGTGTGCAGACTCACAAGAGGTATTTGGGCCCTGCCTCCGGAGCTGCGGTTTAGAACCACCTCCTGGAACTTTCGGTAGACTTGAATTTGGGGAGGAAGTCTGCTGGCTAGTGGACACCTATCATTTGTGCCCATATGAAGAACCAGAAGACATTTCTTCTAGTCCTCACGTAATTCTGGGAGAGGGTGAAACCCTTCTTGAGGGCTTTTAAGGCATCGAGCCCGTCCTAATGGCACACTTTAACTTTTGCAGTCTTAAACTGCTAACGAACGTGGCAGACTTCAGGCCGTGGTGGGGAACCCACAGAGTTGTAGCTGCCCCTGTTCCTGCTGCCGTGCTGGCTGCTCAGGAGTTCCTCCAAGTTTGTTTTCACTTATGGTTACAAGCATAAGTTTTCACTTCTACTCTGGCCAAGCTGTGGTCCTTGGTACTGGTCTAGCCTCCCTGCTAGAAACAAGTATAAAACTAGACAAAATATATGACGTGACTGTTTTCAGTCATTTAACAACAGGCAGTACCGGCCTGTGCTCCTTGAGGAAAAGGAAGCTCATGGGGTGAGCCCCATCTGCCCTGACTTTGGGCAAATTGGATCTGGGGACAATTTCTACGGCATCACCAGGTAGAGCTCAAACAGAGCGTGGGGTCCCTCTGAGCTGAGGAAGCAGAGATCAGAGTGTGGGGCTCTTGATGTGGCTTGAATCTGTGGGCTGGGGGGCGGGCACTGGAGAAGTGGGAGCAGTGTGTGTGTGGAGAGGGGTGGTGCATGGATACTGTGAGACATGTAATCAATGGGACAGAGTGGAGAGCCCAGACATAAACCCACACATATACGGTTAATTTGATTTTTGACAAAAGGGCCAAGGTAATTAAATGGGGAAAGAGTCTATCTCATTGGAATAGACTGGATATCCATATTAAAATCAAAAAGAACTTTGATGGGGCTGGCCTGGTGGATAGTGGTTAAGTTCGCACGTTCCACTTCCGTGGCCTGGGGTTGGCAAGTTTGGATCCTGGGCACAGACCTAGCACTACTCATCAAGCCATGCTGAGGTGGCGTGCCACATAAAATAGAGGAAGACTGGCACAGACATTAGCTTAGCAACAATCTCCCTCAAGCAAAAAGAGGAAGATTGGCAACAGATGTTAGCTCAAGGCCGGTCTTCCTCATGAAAAAAAAAAAGAATTTTGACCTTATTTCATAACATATACACAAAGTAACTGAAAACAGATTATGAACCTAAATGTAAAAGGTAAAACTATAAAATTCCTAAAATAAAACACGGGGGAAAAATCTTTGAAACCTTGGGCTAAGCAAGATTTCTTAGGATGTAAAAAGCAGAAAACATAAAAGAAAAAATCATAAATTGAACTTCATCAAAATTATAATTTCTCCTCTTTGAAAGACATCATTAAGAGAAATGAAATGAGAAGGCACATAATGGGAGAAAATATTGTCAACACACATCTGTCAAAGGATGTTTTCCTGGAATATACAAAAAATTCTTACAACTCAATAATCATGAGACAAACAACCCAACTGAAGACGGGCTAAAGACTTGGACAGACACTTCACCAAAGAAAATATACAAATGGCCGATAAGCACATGAAAAGAGGCTCACCATGTCGTCAGACTTCATTCAAGAGTTCTTGGAGTGACAGGAACTCTCATGCGTTGCTGATGGCAGTGGAAAATGGTACATCCACTTTGGCAATTTTCTGTAAAGGTAAACATACACCGACCAAATGACCTAACAATTTTATTACTAGACATTTACCAAAGAGAAATGAAAATATGCGTTCAGGAAAAGACTTGTACATGAATGTGTGCATAGCAGGTTAATTCATAAGAGCCAGACCAGGAAACAACCCAGATATCTCTCAACAGGTGAAGAGATGGACAAACAATGGAAGACTACTCAGCAATAACAGGAATGAATGATTGACATATGCCACGACATGAATGAATTGCAAAAATACTATGCTGAGCAAAAGAGCTGGACACAAAAGAGGTCGTACTGTCTGATTTTACTTCTTTGATGCTGCGGAACAGGCAAAACTACCCATTAGTCTCAGAAAGTAGATCAGTGGTTTCCAGGTGTAGGGAAGATTGATTCAAAGGGGTTGGAGGGTGGGGGGAATGTTATACAGCTTGATTGGGTGATATTTACAGGAGTTTATACAGTTGCCAAAACTCAAGTGACTGTGTACTTAAGATACGTGCGATACATGGTATGTAAATTTATATCTCAATAAAATTGATTAAAAAAATAAAGACCACAGACCTCATGCAGGAAAGAGATTGGTCACTGCTTCTCACTGATGTGCAACCTTACACAAGTTACTTATCTACGTCTAAATTTGTTTATCTGTTAACTGGACTATTACTGGTATCAATTTCACAAGGTTGTTGCGAGGATTTAATAAGATATGATATGCTGTTTTTTCAGGGTCTGGCATGGAACTTAACATCAAAGGTAGCTCCAATTACTGCTATTCACGGACTTTTCCTAATCCAGTCACGAAAGAATGTGGTTCACGCTTCGTCTCGTTTTCAGAAGAGCTGCCGCTACAGATCTCAGAGTAGATGTGCACCTTTGCCCACCACGCACAGGTCGTGCAGGCGGGACAGACAGATCACACCCTGGGAAAAGCACCTTCTCTTATGCCACCTATTAACAGGGAAGTTGCGCTAATTCCCTCCCCCAGCTGAGCTGGAGTACAAAACCGTGTACCTGGATACAGAGAAGCACCTCAGCCCTTTAAGATGAAATGAAATTTCTTGGGACACGGCTGTCCAGTGAAATCCAGGCTTCCTTGAGTTAAAATGGACTCATTTGATCCAGCGAGGTGTTAGAACAACATGTTGCTCTTAGATTTGTGTGTGGTGTTACGTTTTGCTAAGCTTTTCTGCCCTCCTTGATACTAACAGCTTGCCAGGCGACTTGAACCCGCCCTGCCCACAATTAGGCCCTCTGCCACTTACCTCGTGATTACTATCTCAGTAACAACTCATTTGAGCCTACCACCCTCTCCCATACGCACACCAGTTTCATCTCACCTGACCAGCCAACCCTGCACCGTCTCCTGCAGAACCTGTCGCCCGGCTGGCTCCTGCCTGCTGACAGCTCTTCCCTTGGAGCCTCCAGAAGTAGGGACCCTCCAGACCAAGGAGTCCTCTGCTGGCACCTGTGGGAAGTGGGAAGCACTTTTTGCTTTAAGCTTATCTGAACTCCTAATCTGAAGAATCAGAGCTGCCTTCCCTCAGCCCGCAAGAGATTTCAGTCTCAGATAAGAAGTGAGGATGCACAATGGGTTGAGGTTCAGACGGGGCAGAGGAAGCTAGGTTTGACACCGCGTGTGCAAGACACTGCTTGATCCATCTTTGTAGCTCCCATTGTAGGGGGGCCTTCCTGCTGGCAGCTTTCCTCTATTTTGACTTTTGATTCCTTATGTCCCCTTTTCTTTGAGTTTGGCTCAAGTCAATTTAAAAACACACTCAGTATGACAACGTGCAGATTATTCTATGTGTTCCTTTAGGCGATTTGCTTAGTGGTAGAGGATGGGCTTCAGCCTTAGGAGACCGGATTTGGCTATTCTCTCTGCTGTTTATCGGCTGTGGCGCTTGGGGTAGGGCCTCTGCTCAGCCACCGTGGCCTTTCTTCTCACGGACCGTGCCGAGCTCATGGCTCCTTCAGGGTCTTTGCATTGGCCATTCCCTCTGCCTGGGACCCCTTCATCCAGATCTTCTGAGGAAAGTTTCCTCCTGTCGAAGGTCATCTCTCCAGATAGAACTTTGCTGACCACCATTTCTAAAACACCTACCCCCCCCTCCAGTCACTATTGCGTTGTCTTCTTTTCATTTTTTCAGAGCATTTGTCACTTACTTGTTTATCGTCTGTCATCCTCAATTAGAACAAAACCTTCTAGAGACCAGAACAGGACCTTCTCTCTTCTTCACGACTATATCCCTCGAGCTTAGAATTGTTCCTGGCACACACGTAGTCACTTCTTAGTAAGTATTTATGGAATGAATCAACGAGTTAGCACCTCTAAGCCTTGGTTTCTCTGTCTGTAAAATGGAGAGAACAGTCCCTCCCGACAGGTGTCGTGAAGATTCTATGAGAAAATGTTTGTAAACCACTGAGCACGATGCTCGGCAGATAGTCAGTGTGCTAGAAACGGTGGGCCTAGTTATTGCTATTCCTACCTGCACTTCTCCCTCCTGGGTTTATGAGCTCATCTAGGGCACAGATCACATCTTATTCATATAGTTCATATTGCTATGCATATAGTAGGCATTCAATAAAACATAGTTTAAATGAAATAAAATTTCCTCCTAATAAGTCAAGGCCCCAAATGAATGAAATAAAAAACACACCCACTCCAGGTAAGCTCATCTCTTAGACTCAGCCCATGAGCACTCCTCCCTGAGAACTTTCCAGACTGTCCCGTCCTGGGAAGGCCAGGGGATTAGGTGACTGCTCCCGGTGCGGACTTCAACCAGAGCACGTGGACATTTGATTCCACTCACGTGCTCGTAGGTCCGTTTTCCTCTACGAGGCTGCATGTGCCTTGAGTCTTCCTTATCTTTCCATCCTCCCGGCTGGCCCCTCGCCTCCCGGCACTCAGTACAGAAGGGCTGAAGGACAGGGTAGTGGTGAAAGGACAATGGCGTGGTTCTTAACACAGTGTCTTCAACTCTCTCTGTGTACCTCATTTCACACAGACGCGCCCCAGATGGTTCTTGGCTTATACTAGACATTCAGTAGTGTTCATTGAGTTAAACTGAAAAGTTCAGTATAAACTGAATCTTTTTGGTAAACAAAAGCATATTTAAAAGGACAGGGAAAACTCGCTATAGTTGGCCCTTTGTAATATGTATAAGTACGCCTTAATTATTGGTTTTTTCAATTTCATGTTCATTTTATTAGATGTGGTAAATGTGAAATATATTTGAGAATATATTTATACTTTCCCCCCAAATCAACTTATAAACACTTTCAGAGAACAAATTACTTTAAGAAAAAAAAAAATCTGCAGTGGTTACATCTTGGGGGTTCATTAGTTTGAAGTGAAAATTCTCTCCAACCAGATAACACACTCCTTTTCAAGTTTTATAGTCTTCTAAGTTTACCTTAAGTTTCCTCTGGGCCTTAACTAGAAGAATAAAAACCGAATTCAGCCAAGACTTTTAGAAATGTCACTCCTCCTCAATTAATCTGCATCCGGCAACAATAGGCAGTGGGGTGGTATGTTCTCAATTGTTAATTAGTAACTAACCTAAGTGTTACACAACTGTTACTAGAAGGGAGTGTGGACTCCTGGGGTCTGCATAAGTGGGGTTTAAATAGCAGTATAGAAAACCTTAGGATTAGTTTTTCCTTTTCTAATGGTTTATCTGTAGCTATTGGGAAAAACATCTCTTTACAGTAGCAACATGACTGCATCCATTTAATACTTAATTGATGGTGAAACACTGTGTGCTAGGCTAAAGGAAATAGCAAGAACTTTAAGAACTGGTCCTTTCCCCAAAGTAACTTTGGCCAGGCATCTGTAACACCAGTGTGTTTTTCCACAGATACTCTTGAAAAATATTTGAATAAAGCCCCAATTCAAAAATGGTTTTAAAATGACTAGAACTCAGTTCATTGTGATCTAACATAGTGTAGTTTGGTATCTACCAGGAAGAAATACATGTACATTCCTCTTCATGGAATGTTTGCACTGGGGAAAACAGAAGCCAGAGCAGGCTCTGTTGATGGCCAGTGGCCTTTGTGACACCTCCGTACTTGAAAATGTCTGTTTTCAGTATTTTAGGCTAGGCTTCTCTTGCTTGCTAATGGCAAAGACTCAATTTAACTTTCTGGAATCTCTATCAAGTAGATTTTCATTCTTTTCCAATGCTGCCTAGTAATTACAAACAGAGTTCTTATGGAGGATGACATTGTGGGCCAGTCTATGGCTATAGGATTGGGAACATTTACAAAATGCTGGCTGTTATGGACTGAATTGTGTCTCCCTATAATTTGCACGTTGAAGCACTAACCCGCTAATAGGTGGTATTTGAAGGTGGGGCCTTTGGGAGATAATTAGGTGTAGATGAAGACGTGAAGGTGGGGCCCACATGACGGGATTAGTGACCTTATAAGAGACACCAGAGAGCTTGCTTCCTCTTTCTCTCTCTGCCATGTGGGATTACAATGTGAAGACGGCAGTCTGCAAGCTAGGAAGAGAGCCCTCACCGGGGAACCAGGTTAGCTGGCACCTTGATCTTGGACTTCCCAGCCTCTAGAAAAATAAATTCCTGTGGGTTAAGTCACTTAGTCTATGATGTTTTGTTATGGCAGCCTGAGCTGACTAATGCACTAGCTTTAATCACATGAGCTACAGACAAACAAACACCTCATTCATTTATTCATTCTTTCGTTCATTCAGTTGTTCATTCTACCACTACCAGTTTGGGTACTGAAGAATCAATGGTAAACAAGGATGAGTAGAAGTCCCCACCTTATGGATAACAGTCTTGGAGAGGCAGACATTAACTGAATAACACTAGTAACACAAATCAGGCTAAATATTCAGTGGTGACACGTGGCATGAAGGTGAGGTCCTTGGAGCAGAGGGAACATGGAAGGCCAAAGAAAAAAGATGGTGAGGCTGAGTCTCAGAGAGGGAGGGGACTGTGGCACCTAGCAAGGCTGGAGGATGGGCAAGGACACATCTTCAAGGGCTTGGAGGTGGCATCAAGGAGGGACATTAAATAGGGCTGTCTATGATCAGATCTGTGGGCAATGATGGTAGCCTGAACAGGGTGGTTGTGGTGACAGAAGATGGGGAGTTTGAATAAATATTTAAGAGAAAGAATGGACAGAGTTTGATGACTGAATAGATGTTAGAGATGAGGGAGAGATGGAGTCAAGCATGATTCCTAGGTTTCTGGCTTGAGAAAATGGATGAACACTTGTGCCATTCACTTAGACAGGAAATACTGAAAGAGGACAGGATGGGGAAGAAAGACTATATATTCCATTTTAGACAAGCTGAGTTTGCAATACTTTGAGACAGCCAAGAGGAAATATCAAGCAGGCAGTTGGCTGTGACTGGATATGGATAGCCAGCACTATTCAATAGACCTTCCTGTGATGGTGGAAATATTCTATATCTATACTCTCTAATATTTTAGCCACTACCCACATGTGGCCATTTAAATTTAAATTAACTAAAATTAAAAATTTGGTTTCTCAGTTTGCACTAGCCACAATTCAAGTGCTCAATAGCTGTATGTGGTCAGCGACTCTCACATTGGATGGTGTACTCCTAGAGCCCAGAGAAGCAGTTTAGGTTGGAAGTATAAAAACTCAATCCAAGTGTAGATGAGGTTTAAGATTGTGGATAAGACTGTCTAGGAAGAGGGTAGTCAGTGAAAAGAGGAAATGGCTAGAACTGAGCCTCCAGGACCTTCAGCCTAAAAAGGCTGGTGAGGAAGAATGAGTCTTGAAAGGGCACAGAGAAGAAGCAGTCAGAGAGGGAGGAAGGAAACCATGAGGGCATTGTCCTAGAAGTCAAGGGGGAAGAATGTTTTCAGAGGGAGGGAACGAGCATCAGCTGAGCGCTCCTGGAAAGTCAAGGAAGATGAAGACTGAAAATGTTTGTTGCATCAGTGGAATGGAAGTCCCTGGTGACTTCAGCAAGGGCTGTTTCAGAGAAGGGATGGGCTGAACAGCAGACTGGATGAGTAAGGGGCAGGTGAGGTAATGGGGAGAGAAATGCCAACAGAAGGTAAGAAACCATGAGCTCTGTGTTCCATAACATGGATAAATCAGAGAAGGACTTAAACCAAATCAAGACATGGTCAACAGCAGAGAGAGATGTCTTCTAGGCACTGAGTTTACCTTGCAAAGTTACCAGTTTTGAATCTTTTGTCATGAATATGGGGAGGTACACCTCTGCTGTTCCTCCTTCCTACCCTAACCATCTTGGAGAGTGGTGTGAGCTAGACTATGCAGGGCTCGGAGGCTGTGTTAACTGCATGTTACCCTAACAGCAATGGAAAGCAATTGAAGGCATTTCTTTTTTTCTATCTTTTTAAACACTTGCTATCTAGAATTTAGACCAAACACAAGAAAATAGAAAAGTATAATAAACCTCCATGTACTCCTCATCACCTGGCCCCAACACCCTTCCTTCAATCCTGTCCCAGCCATATGTCCGTCCACTTTGATGGGAGAGTTTTAAGCATGGGAGTGTCATGATTACATTTCTGCTAAAAAGATCATTCTTGCTGCTCCGTAGAGCAGGAGTTGGCACACTTCGTCTTTTACTTTTATTTTTTGGTGAGGAAGATTGGCTCTGACCTAACATCTGTGCCAATCTTCCTCTATTTTGTATGTGGGATGCTGCCACAGCATGGCTTGATGAGCTGTGTGTAGGTTGATGCCTGGGATCTGAACCTGTAAACTCCGGGCTGTGGAAGCGGAGCACACAAACCCAAACACTACACCACGGGGCCAACCCCCAAACTTCCTCCTTAAAGGGCCAGAGAGTAAATATTTTAGGGTTTGCAGGCTGTCCAGTCTCTATCACAACCACTCAGCTCTGCTGTTGTGGTGTGAAAGCCGCTGTAGACAACATGTACACAAATAAGTGTGGCTGTGTTCCAATGACACTTTACTTAAGGACACTGAAATTTGAATTTCATATAATTTTCATGCATCACAAAATATTCTTCTCCTTTGGATTTTTTCCCCCAACCATGAAAAAATGTAAAAATCATTTTTGCTCACAGGCAACACAAAAGTAGGAGGAGAGCCAGATTTGGCCTGATGTTTGGGAACCCCGAGGGTGGAGAATGAGTTGGAGGCAGCAAGAGGAGACACACAAGACCTGCCTGAGGCGGATGCAGGAGTCAGGAACAAAACCTCACTGGATCTAGCAGACACAAAAGACAGCATGGTAAGCATTTATTAAGGACCACCAACTCTACATTTACTGAGTACATACCACACCCTAGGCACAATGTTAGGGCTGAAGATATAGAAATAAAGGAATAACAAAGAGTTTTTGCCACTGAGTCTAGTTGGGGAGACAGATGTGTTTTTTTCTATATGGTAAGTGTCATAATAAACAAATTATATATATATATATGGCTATGGAATATGGATGAGATGTTGACTAATTCTGTTTGAGAAACATCAAACATGACTTCCAAGAATGACATTTAGGGTGGCACTTAAAAGATGAGTGGAGGGGCCGGCCCGGAGGTGCAGTGGTTAAGTGTGCATGTTCCACTTCAGCGGCCAGGGGTTCACGGGGCCGCCTGTTCGGATCCTGGGTGCGCACATGGCACTGCTTGGCAAGCCATGCTGTGGTAGGCGTCCCATGTATAAAGTAGAGGAAGGTGGGCATGGATGTTAGCTCAGGGCTAGTCTTCCTCAGCAAAAAGAGGAGGATTGGCAGCAGATGTTAGCTCAGGGCTAATCTTCCTAAAAAAAAAAAAAAAAAAAAAGTAGAATCTTACCATATAGGGCAGGAGGGGAAGGTACTGAAGGCATCAACATGTGCAAGGAGGCTTGAAACTCAAGCTCCTCCCTCTCTCTCTCTTCTGAATTACTGCTGACTGGAGAGGAATGCAGGAGAGAACCAAACAAATGTGTAGGCTAAGAAATCTGGGAACGTGGAGTATCTGAGGTTTCCAGTGGGAAGATAATTGGCGGAATATTCAATGGTCCTACATGATTCAGGCCCTGGCTGTATCTTCCATCTCTCTTACAATTCCCCTCCTTGTTCACTCAGCAACAGGCACATGGGCCTTTGTGCTGTTTCTTTAAATGCCACGCACACCTCTGCCTCAGGCCCTTTGCCTTTGCTGTTCCCACTGCGTAGAGTCTGATTCCCTCCCTCACTTCATTCCTCAGACTCCTTCTCTGCCCACCCTATCTACACAGATGTTATCCTCTGAGATTTACCTATCTGCTCCCCCACCCACAGCATTATCATAAGCTCATCCATTTGTTTGTCGTCTAGCTCCCCTACTAGAATATAAGCTTCATGAAGGCAATCTTCACGTTGTGTGGGCTGTGGGATCTAGAAGAGTGCCCGGCAAAGTATAGACACACAGAGTATTAGTAAAAGGAATCAACAAAAGCAGGGGGAAGAGAGCAGAGAAGGATGCACGATGGGTTGGAGGTGGAGGGAATGGTACCGCAGGAGTGCAAGTCCCATAGCCTCTATTTTCCTGGCTAAGTAAGAAGGGAGTTCATCTTCTGAGAGGGGAGAGGGATGCAAGGCTTGGCACATCTGTGGGAAACGGGAAAGAACATCACATAGGAGGAAGTTGGGAACTCAAACATTTGAACTCAAGCCAGAAAGATAATTAATTCTGTGCTCGGGGGTGAGGTGAGGTCCAAAAGAGAAGACAGCTCCCCACCCAGCTTGTGGTGATTTGACTTATCTTTCTTGGCGATGAATACAGAATTAGAGAGTAGGGAGAAGCAAGGAGAGGCTCTTGACAGGATAGGCAGGTGGGGTGAGAGGAAGAAGGTGGAACCTGGAAGGGAGAAGACAACCCACCTGAGAGCCATGTGGGGATGGTAGAGAATGTGAAGGAATGAAACTGAAGCCTAGACGAGGTTTCTTTGATTTCATGCTTCTACGATTTAAGGAGAAAAAAAAAAAAAAACCCCAAACAAAACCCTCAATGTAAACATACCTGCCATTTGGCAGCAGGGAATTCTGAATTGGCTGAAAGTGAGTTTCGGGACATAGTGCCAGCTGCTGTCCCTTTTTTCTTCCCTCTCCTTGGGCAGGGCATTTGTGAAAACAGGCAGTGGAGAAACAGAACTGGACCATCTTATTTTTAATTCTTCTCTCCTTGCTTCTACTTCCATTTTTATTAATAAGCCAGGGCTGCCAATGCTCATACGACATATGATTTACTTTTGTGTGTGGCCAGTTTTGGGGTAGTAGAGAGAGATGTTTTTTCCTTGTTGAGAACTGGAGGTTTAGCGATCGATATCCAGAATTCTTTTTCTTGATAACTGTAGATCATGTTATCTTAGGTTGTTTCTGAGATTTCTTTGTATGCAAGAAAATAATGAAAATCAGTGCAATATGAAGCATATTTCTTGGCACTAAACAATCTCCTTATGAGCTGCAAGTTGCCAAAAGGATTCTTGCTTTCCACAAATGTGCTTAATTTCAGCATTAGAGTTTCTTTTTTCTTTTTTTTTTTTGACGAAGATTAGCCCTCAGCTAACATCTGCTGCCAGTCCTCCTCTTTTTGCTGAGGAAGACAGGCCCTGAGCTAACGTCCATGCCCATCTTCCTCTACTTTATACGTGGGACGCCTACCACAGCATGGCTTGCCAAGTGGTGCCATGTCCGCACCCGGGATCCGAACTGGCGAACCTGGGCTGCGGAAGTGGAACGTGTGCACTTAACTGCTGCGCACTGGAAACTATAAAGGAAACTAGAGTTTCTTTTATTTTTATTAAAATTCTCAAATTTAACATGCTCTTCTCTGCAACTTGTTGCACTCATGGTCTTCTCTATCTCAGTTGGTGGCAACTTCCATCCTTCTGGACAAAAATCTTGAACTTATCCTTGACTTTTGTCTCTCATATTCCATATCTAATCTGTCAGGAAATTCTACAGGTTCAGCCTTGAAAATACATCCAAGATCTGACCACTTTTCACCACCTCCACTGTTATTGCCCAAGCCACTTTCATCTTTTGCCTGGATTATTGCAAGAGCTTTCTACGGATTCTCTGCTAACTTTCAGTCTGTTTTCCACAGCAGCCAGAGAGATCCGATTAAAATATATGTCAGATCATGGGCCTCATTTGCTCAAAACCTTTCCATGGCTTCACTAAGAGTAAAAGCCAAAGTCCTTCCAATAGCCCACAAGGCTGTACATTCTCTGGCCCCGACATCGCTCTACTTCAGCTCCTGCTGTTATCCCCCTCATCTCGTCCACTCCAGCTATTCTGATCTGCTTGACAGCCCTCAACACCTAGGCAGGCTCCCATGTCAAGGCGTTAGCATTGGCTGTTCCCTCTGCCTGGAAGCCTTCCGTCACAGGTTCACAGGGTTCACTCCATCTCCTTCAAGTCTCTGCTCACGCATCAGTGAGGCCGACCTTGACCACCCTATTTAAAACCTCACCTGGACGCCTCATTCCGTCGTGCCCTTTTATTTTTTCCTTGTAACCATACTTGGTAACTTACATAACTATTAATTATTAATATACTTAGCTATCGGTTTGATTGTCCATCCAATTTTCGTTTTGTTCATTATTCTATCTCCAGCGCTTAGAACACCCAGCCCATGGGAGGTATTTGATAAAAATTTACTGAACAAATGAAGGACTGAATTCCCTTCACTCAGGACAATCCTGTTAAAACAACTAGACCTTAGATTTTTGGAGAACTTTGAATTCTACTGAATTAGCCATAGTTTAATATTCCCAGATAGGCAGCTGGGATGGTGCAATATGGAGTTTGATGGAGATTCTGGTAGGGTCTATACCGGACTAAGAAAGAACTGTCCCTTCTCCAGGCTACTTAAATCCAGGCGCTTCACTCCACCGAACTTTGTAGAATCACAGAGAAACGTGACTCTGAGCGAGCTTGCATGGACAACTTTACCAGAACTAAGCTTCCCGGAGTTAGGGCTCCTGGAGTCTGTCCCCTAGGCCTTGCTTCCCTGCCTCCACACGGCGGGCGCCGAGTCCCCTCTCGTCGCATCCCAGCCCAGGGCGTAACAAGCATCCTTCGAAGAAACCCACGATGATGCGCTTGAGCGGCAGCGAAGCAGCTGCTCGCAATGGTGCTTTACACATTTTCAACTTTTGCGGGGGTTTGACTTATTTTGATCGTGATAAAATACACATAAAATTTACCATGTTAGTCATTTTTAAGTGTACTTTGAACAAATTACAGCAAGCCACACACGAGTTTTAAATCAGAAGCGGGCAGTGGCACAGGCGAGGAAAGGGCCGTGCTGCGGGCTGAACCACCACCACGATCTCCATTTTGTCGGGACGGGGCCGTCCCCGCGGCCTCCGGGGAGACCCGCAGTCCCCGGGCGCGGCCAGGGCGGTCCACCCGCGTCCGCTCGCTCGCTCGGGCCGAGCCGAGCGGCACCGCCGAGGCCGGGACGCAGCGCGGGCGCCGGGGCGGCCCAGGGCTCCGAAGGCGGAGGGCTCGGCCGCGGCCCCGGCTCCCGCGCGGCTCCCACTATTGTGTTTTCCCGAGGCGCCGCCTCGCCGTCCCCGGCGCCGCGGGAGGCGCGCGCCCGAGCCGCCGCGCGCTCGCCCCCGGCCGCGCCTCGTCCCGAGGCCGGGACCCAAAGAGGCTGCCCCGGGCGCGCGCCCGCCGCCGCCTCCGCCCCCGCCCCGCGGGCCCGCGCAGGCGCGCCGCTCCGCCCGCCGCCGCCCCTCCCCCAGGCCCGCCTGCGCGGGGGCGGGGCCGGCGCGGGCTCGGTGGAGCGGCCCGGGCTTAGTTGGTTTCGGAGCGGAGGAGGGAGCCCGAGCGGCCGCCGCGAGCACCGAGGAGACAAAGCCGCGTCCGGGGTCCGGCCGGGTGGGCCCGGGCTCGGAGGCGCCCCAGCCCGCGGGGAGGGCTCTGCGCCCCGCCGCCGTCCCGCCGCCCCGCAACAGGTCCGCCGCCGCCCGGGCGGCCTCGCTCCGCGCGCCCCTCCCCCGCAGCCCGTGCCCCCCCGGGGCGCCTCCGCTCTCCTCCCGGCCGCGTCTGGCCGCCCGCTTCGATGCGGTTCGGGTCCAAAATGATGCCGGTAAGCGGGCGGCGGGCGGGCGCGCACGGACCGGGGCGCGGGGCCCGGAAGTGCGCGGGGGCGCGGGCGGGGGTCTGGGGCGCGCCCCGTGCGGGTCCCGAGCGGACCCCGGGGACCTGCGCCCGCGTCGCGACCCTCGGGGCAGCGGCCGCGGCTCGGTCCTCCGGGCTCCGCACCCCGAGGCCGGCGAGGGGGCGCGGGGAGACCCTCGGCGAGCGCAGCGGTCCCGGCGCGGCTGCGGAGTTGGTGGAGCGGCGGGGAGGGGGGGCGGGCGCTCGAACTTTTCTTTTCCTCCCGGCTGGGTCCTGACTTTTTGCAGTTCTTGAAGGTCACGAACAGGGGAGCCGGGAGTCCCATTATTTGCTTGGTGGTGGTGGTGTTTTTTAAACTTTTCATTGGAGTGAAATATACATAGAGAAAAGCGTACCCTTGCTTTTATTTTGATTCGAATTTTGATCTTGATGTCTGCGATAGCAGCCACGCTGCTCTCTCTCTGGAAACTGGTCTCAGTAAATGCAGCCTCAAAGTTTTGGATCGCAGTAAGACGTACGTGCCTGGCTCGCTGTTGCACGGCTTGTTCAGCAAGACCTCTGAGAAGATTAGTGAGTTCTTTCTGGGCTCCGCGGGCTTTGGACATGGCCACCAGGCCACAGGTGGACAACAGGTTTGCGACGTTTTTGAAATGTCCCTCTCCTTCGATGTTCGCAGAAGCTGGAGGGTTGCATTGCTTTATGCCGACTTTGGTAGCGTGTTTCCTCGAACAAGTTGTCCCTGCAGCTCTGCCGCCGAAGCGGGACCATTTTGCAGTCATCTGATGTTTGTTATGGCTTCATTTGTTCAAACAAAGAAACAACTTTTCTTTTACTCTTTAGACTGTCTGCGGAATGGAGTGACGACAAGTTTTGTTTACTTGCACTCCCAGATGCAGAGTGTAATATTCTGTCCCCTGGCCGCCTCCTTGTGTGTGTGTGGGGGCGTCCTGAACTTCCACATCCTGGCCAAACATAATTTATTGGAATTGATAAGTGAGTTTAGGTGGTTTGGCTTATTTGATCCTGCCAGAATTCAAGGAATTTGAAAGTGTTAATAAATAGCATTATGCATTCTATTTTAGTTTAATACTTAGTTTTAAAGTTATGTTTCTGGTGTGAATGCCCACTGTTAAAATATGAACAATGGATAATGGTGAGGGATTTTGCTGTTAAAGTTTTTATTCCTTGGATTTACATTTCCTTGTCTTGAAATAACTTTTGCAGGTTGTCTGTGAATTTTACTTAAGAATAGGAGCAAGACAAGAAACGTTTGTTGTTGCAATGTAATTTCTTCCTTAAAGATAGTTTTATGACGGGCTATCCTTTGGGCTCTCTTAACACTTAATGAAAGTTTTCCTCTTCCCAACCACGTACCAGATCATCAGAATTTATGAAAAGTTATGTAGCTCTTGAGAGAATATTTAATTTAGCAGTACGGTTCTTCTGATTGCCTTTCAAGTGTCAGAGTAGAATCGTAGCTGATTCACAGTGTGGTGTGGTGGCGTGTACACCAGCTTTGCATTTGTTGAGCTCCTACTTTTGTGATCACAGGTTTTTTTTCTTTTTAAATAATTTGTCCCTCGGTTTCAGCATCTGTGAAGTGGGGGTGATAATGGTACCCAGCTCTCAGGGTGGCTGTGAGGATCAGAGCTCCTATTGAGGAAGCAGTTGGTACAATGCCCAGCTTGCAATCAATAGTTGCTAGAAAAGAGCTTCCCTTCCTGAATTTGCAATATTGGTTAAACTGGGGATTCTTATCCTTGCGATGCATAAAAGTAAGAAACAGATTTTTTTTAGTCATGTTATGTTGTATGTGTCTTTATCCTGTAATATTTTGAGTACTTGAAAACAAGACTATTATTTTAAATATATTTCTCATCTTTAGCTTTTAAATGGATTTGAATTTATTTGAAAAATTCTAACCCATTTATGAGGAAAAGCATTATGATTGATAGGAAAAAATGCTTGGTCTCAGAATGTAGGCAGTTGCCTTTATAGGCTGTTTTGTTGTGGTGGTAAAAGGTAACTATCATAAAAGTAACCATTTTGGGGCCGGCCCGGTGGCGAAGAGGTTAAGTTTGCACGTTCTGCTTTGGTGGCCTGGGGTTCGCTGGTTTGGGTCCCGGGTGTGGACCTACCCACTGCTTGGCAAACCATGCTGTGGCAGGCGTCCCACATATAAAGTAGAGGAAGATGGGCACGGGTGTTAGCTCAGGACCAGTCTTCCTCAGCAAAAAGAGGAGGATTGGCAGCAGATGTTAGCTCAGGGCTAATCTTCCTCAAAAAAGAAAAAAAAAAACCCACCATTTTAACCATTTTTAAGTGTACCATTCTGTGGCATTGAGTACATTTCTTGATTTGCTTTTAAAGGCGTTCTACAGATAACAGCTTGCTCTGTAGACTGCATTGTATAAAAAATGTGCGAGTAAATTGTGTTTGTGTGTTTTCTCACCAAATGGTCGAGAATCAAGTGACTTTCTTTCATGTGGGACATGAAGTGATAATTGGACCCAAAACCAGAAGGGGAAGATGCATTTTCGTAGGCGAACTAAAAATAGGTAGACAAGCACTTGAGAACACAGCGGAGTTAATGGTAGGGTGTGCAGAAATGGGTGGAATAATTGCACTCTTTCGGATACCTGCCACAGTCGGTAGCTCTGGTTCTGTGATATTTCTCCAGCTTGGTGAGGAGAGACTGGTTCATGTCTCATACTTGGCACCTGACTCTTCTTCGTTAAAGAAGGGGTCATTCGCAGTTTGAGAGTGTGGCTTTTTGGTGAGTCACTGTCATTGTGTTTGACTATCAGATAAAGGGAAAGAATTATTCAGAGCCAGATTTCTCAGCTATTTAAAATTATATCAGATATCTTTTTCATTATTTTCATCTTGTGAAGTGTTCAAACAAATATGTTTTTATGAAAGAACTTAGCTGACTCTAAAGCATTCACTATTCTTTTTAGATATAGTTCTAAAAATTTGTCCGTGCTACTGAAATGGTAACTTGAAAAAATGCACCCAACACCACACACATTCTGGAGGGCCACCTGGAGGCCAGAGCACTGCAATTTGCCTGTCTCTCCGTCACAGACGGCATTTACGTCCAGCTGTGGTGGAAACGCTCTGTGTCTCTGCTGTCCAGCATGGTAGCCACCGGCCACCTGCAGCTCCTGCACTTGAAATGTGGCTAATGGGACTGAGAAACTGAATTTAAAAATAATTTATTTAGTTTTAGTTATATCTCAATAGCCATATGTGCCTGGTGTCCACCGTATGCACAGTCAAGTCGGTTTGACAAAGTAGCACAAAGAATACCTTTACTTTGAATCCCGTATTTGCAGCTTCACGGTTACATTAATATTTCAAATGCGATAATAATGGCCTATTTATCCCTAATGGCTTGGAGAATGGGTTTCCTGATTAATTTAGTGTTCTGTTTAAATGAATTTCATCACATAGCCTTAATACGTATAATATTTTCAAGAAAATAATAGCTTATTTTAAAAAGCTCAGTTGAACTAATCATGACTTAGGTTTTGAATTTAGGGCATTTTATCTTCCAGCGCTGCAGAGGCAGCGTAATTATTTCTGATTATACCATGATGCTGTAAAATAATGTCCCATAGTTTGAGCTTCTAGTTTGGGGGTGCAGGACAGAAAAATAGGTTCTTGCAGTGTCTCCTTTAGAAGTTTGACCGCTGCTCACTAGGGTTTATATATTTCTAAAGGTGACCGCATGCAAGTTGTGCGGCTCACAGACCAATAGCTTAACTCCTGCTTAAATGCTTGTGTGATTTTCATGTGAAAGTCTGGTTTGATTTGTGTGTATTTTCCAAATGGAAATTGTGTTTTGAAATTGAGAAGTTTTCAAGTTATAGCTGTGGAACATCGTACTTCTGTGATTATAGCCTGTCCTGAAAGGACTGCTGTTTGTCACTGAGCAGTAATACGGCAAGTCCGTTTAGGTTTTCTTCCAGAATCAAGTTTGTGGTCGGTTCCCTATAGGATTGTAATTCTCAAAGACTGTTAAACAAATCATCTGTTTTTAAAAATGTGCCAAGTATCTCACATTTCATGTGCTGTCATGAGGTGTGTTGCCTTGTGACTTCTGCTATCTTAATTAGAAGCTGAAAACCATTGAAAAATGTCTGTTTTTACCTGTTTCAGAAACAGATTTAGACTTTATAAAGAAACTTAGCACAAGCGTACACCTGCTTAGATTTTAAAAATTAACTGAAAGAGAGTTTACTTGTCTGGAAACAACCTGGACGTTCATTTATCCCTACGCAGGTTCTAGAAAGAACTGTTTTCTCTCCCTCTGTGTGTCCCCTGCCCCCTCAACAGCAGACAGTAAGGACAATAAAACAAAGCTTCTGTTTTCTGGGGCTTTTAAGGAATTCTGTGCAGACCTTTATCTCTTGGTAATCTACCATTGTGGGTGGCGTTCCTTAAAATGGCTTTCTAAAGCTGATCTAACGCCGAGCCCTTCTAGAAGCTCCTGTGTTGTCTGGCTTTTCTTCAGCTCAGATGAGGTAACTGCATCCCAGTACGTGTCGGTATGATTTGCCCTCCTGTCCTGTAAACCTCTCACCAGCCTTTTCTGCGAGCAGGTGTCACAAAGAATTAGAAAAGTGGCATACAAGAATTTAGGAATCTGGAGTGTCCTTTTCAGCTCCTGCCACTTAATCAAGTCAAACATTATTTCAGTACTTGTTTTTTGATGGAATGCTTGGTGCCGCACAGAACGTTTTTCTTTCATCAGATGTAGTTGAGAAAAGAAAACACAGATGACAGACTGTGTGTGAAATGTGTACTTACGTTGGAGTGGTGGATGAGACATCAAGATTTTCCATCTTACTGGGGAGAGCCGAGGAGGAGTTGTGGTCATCGCGAGACCCTGTAGGAGCCCTGAGTACTAAGGAGGCAGGGACTCTTAAAACGCTTTGCATTCTGTCTTATCCAAAGAAAACCATCTTATCGAAGAAGTGCACATTCTAAACATAATTAGATCATGTGCCAGAAAAGTAGCTTCGTAGACTCAGCAGCGGTGGGTCACGTTTAACTTTTTTCTACATAAAATTTATCCAAAAACAAATGGTTTATGTGAATGATAGCAGAACCAGATTTTCATTGAAAATGTTCGTTTGGCCAGTATACCGAACTTTCGCTTTTGAAATGCATACTTCAATTGCATAACTTAGTACTACTTTATTTAAATTTCAAACATTTCCACTAAAAATCTCTTAAGGCCCAAGTTTAGGAGAGTGTAGGAAACCATAATAACTATTATAGAATACTAGTTTAAACTACCAGTGGTAATAATAAAAAATGGTTGAGAGTTTCCTGATCTTCCACGGTGGGTTGAGCAATTTTTCTGGAAACCAGAGAGACTGAAGGCGCTCTGCTCTGATTTCCCGCCCGGGGAAGGTGAAGGAGCTTCTCCTGAGAACGTTCTCTGTGCCTGACACTGCGCCACTGATCAGGTTGGTCATCTCGTCCAATCCCAATAGGACCCTGTGAAGCGGGCGTCGCCGGTCTCATTGTCACATAAAGAATCTGAAGCTCGAAGAGTTTCAGTACTTTGCTCCTGGTCACTCAGCAGAAATGAGCTCTGACCCAGGTCTGCCCGTTCACATGCTCTGTCGGAGATGGCGGTGCCCAGATTAGAACGTTTTTCCATACTTGACAGGACAAGCACTGGTCATGGGGTTCTTTTGGCTAATGCTAGCTTCAAGTAGTGCTTCTCAGAGCATGACTATAATTATTTGTGAGGGAGAAAAAGGAAAACAGAGACGTCTTCCCATATTTAAATCCAAACTGGATGAGAAGGTTGGTAAATGGTTCTCTTATCAAGTTTTGAATGACACGGAGGTGACCTCACCCCATGCAAAGGAAACATGCCGGTGGTGATTATTTTTTTCCTGCCCCTGATACTTCCTTAGAGATCTCAGCGCTCCCACATCTGCAGGGAAAGAATGGGCACAGCGATCACCTTGTGCATGAGGGTTGTTGAATAATCTTTCTTTAGATGGTGTCTTTAACGAGGGCTTGAAGGCGAGGCCGGAGGAAAGAGGATCAGAAGCAGAGTAGGTGGGTGGGGAGACCTGGAGGACACGGAGTCACGCAGGCTCTGCTGTGCCATTGCTGTTGTCATCCTTCTGCATTTCCAGTGGCTTGCATGGTGCAGCAATGACCTGCTGGTGGGATGCTGAGATGCGGGCAGAGTGACAGCATCTCCACTGGCCGCTTCAGGGTGGGCTGTGTAAGGAGTAGTGATTTGGTTTAATCAGATGAGTTTATCGGAAACAAACTAGGGACTGATTTTGAGTGAAACCACATTAAATCGTTGCTTTTCGTTCTTCCTCATAAACCTGCTGATTGTTCTGGGGTGACCTTTTTGGGACAGCATCTGTTCCACAGATATTTAGGGAACATCCCTATATTCCAGGCACTGTTGCGAGTGCCATGGATACGGGAAAGAATAAGACAGTTTTCAGGGAGCTTCCCTTTCATGGAGTTTACTCTGGGGTTTGGGTGGGGGAGATGGAACATACAAAGAAAAACATGGGAGATAAGTAGGACTTAAATAGCATAATGTGAGTGGCCTGGCTGCTTTAGATTGGGTGGTCAGCGAAGTGACAGTTCAGCTGAGATCTGGGTGACCCGGAGGAGGGGGTCCTGGGAGGCCTTGCTTGGTGGAGCATCCAAGTAGGCGGGGTTCACAGGGGCTGGTGCCAGCCCTACAGGACGCAGTGAGGCCTCAAGGCAGGAGCTTCGTGGGCGGGGGCGCAGAGTGGTGAGAGCTGAGGTCAAGAGAGTTGCAGCCCGTAGGCTGTCGTGGGTGGGACCAAGCGTGTAGGTGGCGTGGGAAGGGATATGGTGGCCACTGGAAGCGTTTGAAGCTGTAAAAGTGACATCATCTGATTGATATGAGCAGCTCACCCTGTTGCTGTGTGGAGAATGGGTTGTGGAGCTGCCGGGGTGAAAGGCTGGAGAGGGTGGGAAAGACGTTAGGACACCTGCTGTAGGGGAGTCCCCGGAACACCGCCTACACGTCAAGGGCCTGGCTGATAGTGCAAACTGGTTGTGAACTCAGTTGACACAGTTTCTCGCTTGCTCTAGACATCCTGAGGCCCCGCGGGCGAGAGAAGAAAGTCATGCTCCCCGGGATTGGGAGTAAGACCAAGACAGGCGTAGGGGAAGATTGCTCCAATATCGCAGGCTCCTTCCTGTGGGAGGAAAGAGAAACCAAACTTTCTACATGGTGAGGGATCCCTGAAGAGCTTGAGAGAAAGCCTTCTTGTCACTGTGGTTCTTTAAAAGAGTCGGGCAGATCAGCTTTCTTAAGGAAGCCATAACCGTAAAATGCTTTACAGCAGCTGCGCTTCAGACCACGTGACCCTTCCACCTTGGAAGCTTGTGATGCTCTCACTGAAAAGTTCCTTGATCAGTTTTTTTTTTTTGGCGGGGGTGGGGAAGATTGCCCTGAGCTAACGTCCACTGCCAATCTTCCTCCTTTTTCTTTTCTTTTCTTTTTTTTTTTGGTGAGGAAGACTGGCCCTGAGTTAACATCTATGGCAGTCTTCCTCCATTTTGTATGTGGGACACTCCACAGCTTGGCTTGATGAGTAGTGCGTAAGGTCCACGCTGGGATCCAAACCTGCAAACCCTAGGCACGGAAGGAGAGTGCGTGAACTTAACCACTATGCCACCAGGCCAGCACCCCCCGCTTTTTTTTTTTTTTTTTTTGCTTGAGGAAGATTAGCCCAGAACTAACTCTGTGCCAACCTTCCACTACTTTGTATGTGGGATACTGCCACAGCATGGCTGATGAGTGGAGTAGGTCAGTGCTCAGGATCCAAACCAGTGAACCTGGGCCACCGAAGCGGAGCGTGCCGAACTTTAATCACTTGGCCGCAGGCCGGCCCCAACCAGTCTTTTTTAATCGGTGATATCTTCATTTCATTGGCAGAGATATAAAGTAGCTGGCAATCTAGGAAGTTCAAGTCAGAGCTGACTTTAATTCTAGAAAGAATCTCATCCTGCCAGTGTTTTTGTGCACACCACGAGATCTAGATGATAACTGAGCTGGTTTGTGATATGTGGGTAATGTTTTGCTAGTTTGCTGATTTCCTGGAAAGGGGGCTCTTTAGGATAATACTTTGATTTTAAAGGTGGATAGGATCTTTCTCGAGTAGGTTTTGCTTGTTGCTTTCAGTCGCGGGCGACCTGGTATTGCCCACTTTCCTCTGATCTTCCATTTTCTCCCTCACCGGTTTCTTCTCTGTGTCACGGTGCCTCCTCTCTAGTCCCTGTGCTCCTTTTCTGCTCTACCCCTCCCTTGCCTGGGCTGTCGTAATCCTCTCCTTTTTTATCTTCTTACCTTCACAGTCACGCCCTGCCCAACGATGTTTCAGTTGACGACCGGACCCGTCCATGACGGTGGTCCCATAAGATTAGTGCCATCCAGCCTAGGTGTGTGGCAGGCTGTGCCATCCAGATTTGTGTAAGTGCACGCTGTGGTGTTCACACAACGACGAAGTTTTCAGTGCTGCCTTTCTCAGAACGTGTCAGTGTTGTCAAGCAACGCGTGACTGTACTGCTGTCTGCCCCTTTGATCCATTCAACATGCCACTTCTGTGGTGGTTTTCCTGAAACAGAACTCTGCCTCTTCCCTCTGCACAGCACTTCAGGTCTGCCTTCTGTTACTTACAGCATATGATGCAGACTCCTTACCAGATAGAAAGTGCCTTTAGCATCTAGCCTGGTAGATTGCAGCTTTTTGGTGTCAACGAGACACTTGCATTCCAGAGTATTTAGCCTCACGGTGGAAGTGATGTAAAGACCCCGAACTGAGCAGGTCAGATTTAGAACCCAGCACGCGCTGTGAAAGGAGAGGAAGTGCCTCGTCTGGGCACGCAGGGGCATCCACGCACCCCACTGCTCACTCGGCCTCCCTTCTCGATTGTGCTGCAGTTTGAGAAGATCTGCTTACTGCCTCCTGCATGCTCTCGAGGAAGCCTGCATTAGGGCTGCCTGTGGGGCTTGGGGTTACCTTTCCTTCTGCTCACAGCTAGTTGTGCCCTGTTGTGTATTGCTGTCTGTGACCTGCTCTGCACCGTCTGACTTTCCATAACTGTGTGTGTGTGTGTGTGTGTGTGTGTGTGTGTGAAACACGTGTTATAGATAGAGAGTTTCTGCAGCTCATTTCTGGCTCCTGGGTTGAGACCCGCCCTGTCCCTTCCTATTCGGCCAGCCTTGCCCCCGTCCTCCTGTTTCAGCAGCTCCGGGATTGCCCTTGTGACAGCATGCTGGGTTTTCTCGAGCCCTGTGCCTTACACGTCATGCTTTTGCCTGGCTGGTCCTCTCCCTCCTTGTCTTCCTCGTCCTGCAGTTTTCAGTTCGGTAGCACTCCTTGAATGGAAGTAGTTTTTTCCTGTTCTCACTGGACAATCGACGTCCTCCAGGAGGAAGTTCTCACGTTGCGTCGTAGCTGTTTGCAGAGCCCCGCGCTGTCCTGTGTGCTCTTGGAGGGCGGGCACCCTGCCTTTCATCTGTGTGTTTCTAGCACTTAACAGTGTTTAACACACTGTGGGGATTCAATAAATATTGTTTGGGTGAATGGATTTCTTATTTTTGATTTTCTTGGGTGAGGGTAGTTCTCACCCATTTAAATTTATGCCCATGATTGGCTTTTGAGCTTTCGTAAAGATTTGCACAGAGGTGACTTCCATAGCAGCGTGTGAGGTCGAAAGGGAAGAAGTAGAAGCAAGGATTGATTGTACTCGTGGCATCATGGGTGGATCGTAAAAATAGAGTGCTTAGTGAATAAAAGTGAAGAAAAGGACGCAATATGTCACAGTGCTGTTGCGTAAAATAGGACACTTGTCCGCAGAGCAGCCATGCTTGGTTTGGAAGAAAGCATCCAACGCTGAGCTTACGGAACCGCTGGTGTCGGGGTGGGGAATTAACTAGCTCAGTATCGTTATTTAGTTCTTTCACTTGTTTGTGACAGATGTGGAAAGCAGAGTAGCTTCACTTTGAGTAGCTTTGGAGGATGTATTCGAAATTTGAAATCTTACCTAAATCAAGCTGTAGACATAGTTGAAAAGGAGAGAGAAGATTTCTTAAGTTACCCTAAAATGAGCAGAGTGCCTTGTTTTCTTCATCCGAGGCGGCATCTGGCTTGCAGAAGCTCACTTTGAAGTTACCCATGTGTTCATGTGGAAGTGTTTCTTGAATCCTCAGGATGTGAACATTCTCTGTCATGGTCTAGTGTCCTGTTCACTTTCCGTGGGACTTCGAATCTTGGAACCACAGGATCAGGTCAATTGAACAACATGTATTTCAGGTTTGCTCTGTATAAGACACTGAGAGAGCGTTTTTTAGGGAGGAGAAAAACCTCTGTCCTAAAGGGTTTTATAAACCAGTAAGACAGACGAGCCAGAGATACAGACAACTACAGTGTGAGCGATTGTTAGAGAAGCAGAGAACGTTTGCTTCTGGCCGGAGGTCTGGTTGTGTGTGTGTGGGGGGCGATTGGAGGCAGTTTCATGGTCTTTGAGTTATTCCAGAAGGATAGGATGACTTGACACAAAGAGACAGGGTGTGGGGGACAGGGAGGGGAGTGAGGAAAAGGGCGGGTTTTTAGCTTTCTCATTTGGTGATTTTTTTTTTTTAAGATTTTATTTTTTCCTTTTTCTCCCCAAAGCCTCCTGGTACATAGTTGTATATTCTTCGTTGTGGGTCCTTCTAGTTGTGGCATGTGGGATGCTGCCTCAGCGTGGTTTGATGAGCACTGCCATGTCCGCGCCCAGGATTCGAACCAACGAAACAGTGGGCCGCCTGCAGTGGAGTGCGCGAACTTAACCTCTTGGCCATGGGGCCAGCCCCTGGTGATTTGAGGCTGTGACTGTGGAGCAGCTAATTTGATTTTAGGTCTTAATGTTTCTTATAACTGAATGGAAGTTCCCTGAAATTCAAAATATGTAAAGATAAATACCAGCTTATATGAACCTTTGATGTTTTGATATTGTTACTGGGTTGACTCTTGGCATTATAATAGTTAATATACACTGGACAGATTAATGTGCACTGCTGTTACCTGTTGGTGAAACAGCTAGTGCTGTGCATTATTTATAGCAAATTATTCAGGAACCTAGCTTCGTGTTACATCTCTGTTTGTAGCCCCCTAACGCCACGGTTCTCAAACTCAAGCGGGATTGCTGGGCCCCACCCCATGGGAGTGTGTGTGATTCAGGAGGTCGGAGGAGGGGGTGAGACTTTCTGTCTCTGCTAAGTTCCCGGATAATGCTGATGCTGCTGGTCTGGGGACCACACTTTGGGAACCACTGTTGTGACCTTCCCCTTCCTCCAGAGCCCGTGCTCCTTATGCTTGGCCTCCAAGGCCCTGCGTGAGCTAGCCCCTGTCTGCCTCTCTGCCCTCAGTCACACGTGCCTGTGTTCCTGATACACTGGCCTTCTTTCTGTTCATGGAACAGACCAACCTCATCCGCGTCTCAGGGCCTTTGCTTGGAATGTCTTCCCCAGATGTTTCAGGCGGCTGGCTCCTTCAACCTCAGGTCCGGTGCCCCTCCGCAGAGATGCCTTCCCTAGCCACGATTAGCCTCCTCCCCTCATCACCTCCGTCCTTCGCTGTCACATCACTCTATACCATGCTCATTTGTTTGTCAGTCTCTTCTCCCTGCCCAGAGAGTGCAGGCCTTTCCATCGCTGTATTCCCTGTGCCTAGACTGTGCTTGCCTCGTAGGTGCAGTGAAGCCTGATGGATGAATGAATGAAAGATGCTGAAGTCAGCAAGGGGTTGGGGTTGGGAGAGAGACATGGAACCAGGAGCCTCCTTAGAGAGACTGACGCTGGAAGGGCATCACTCTCTGAGTCTCCGGGGTGGCGACTGCTACCTGGTTACATATGTGGAGTGGGTGTGTAATCAGACAGCTAAGAACAGCATGCAGCTTTCCGAGAAAACAATGTTTTTCAGCACGTAATGAATTTTTCCCTTAATTAAAGTAACCCCTTCCTATTTGCTGTATCATTTTTTTCCAGAATAGCAATTATCTCAGAAAATGATTGTGTGCTTGCGATGATGCTGAATGAATGGCTAGGATATTCCATGCTGGGTGAACTTTTGTAACAGTACTGTTCAAATTGGTGTTGAGACTTCATGTGTTCCTGACTTCTGAATTCTACTCACTTGCTATAGTGACCAAAGGAGTAGTTTATGATGTATAAAAAACCAATCCATTGAATATGATTTTATGATTTTGCTGTAGATAACTCAGATTTGGCTGATAGACACTGATGGACTGATTTTAAAATATGTCATGATAAAAAGTGGGACACTTGGCGTAGAGGTGAGTTTAAATATCATTGACCCTTAATAGAACATTGGTAGACGTAACTCATGGTAATTGATGAAGATTTTAAAAAGCAGCTTAATGGCCTCGAGAGTAAAGTCTAGGCAGGAGAGACAGCTCGGAAGTCATCATAGGCCTCTGCAGACAGAGATCCTCCGGTAACTGTAATAGGGTCAGACCGATCATCAGGGACGCTGGCGAGTGTGTCTTTGAGGAAAGGACTCAGAGTGAAGCCTTGCGGGTTGCCCATGAGGTACTGGGGAGACGAGGCAGTCCAGGCTGACCCGTGTTCTTGGTGCGCAGTCCCTGCCAGCAGAGTGACCCCTGGAGTGGACAGCCAGGTGTTTGAGAAGCAGGAGGCAGAAAATCCCAGGAGACTTTCCAGTGTTGTGAGCCGTGGGCTGACGGGCTGAATGGCTGTGTGTGTTTGAGAGGTTGAAAGAAGCTTTGGTTGATGATACTATTTCTTGATTAAATGCCCTTTCTGTATCATAAGTGTTGAGAGAGGTGGTTTCTTGACCAGGTTCTAAGAAGCCTGGTAGCAGCATCCTCTTCCAGAAGGTACTCTGGGGCCTTCTTTCATGAGGGGTGCAGCACAATATAAAAGTGAGGTTGTACTTCACGTCTCTCTCCACAGACAAATGTTAAACACAAAACATCCAGACTTTTCTCTAGTCTCGCTACGAACCTTATTACCTGGCTGTCCCCGTGCTGAGTTTCCTGGGAGCTGTAAGATTTGGGGAGGAAATATGTCACTCTTTTTACAGGTTGTTCATTTTTCTCTAAAAGACAATTTTTTTTCCCTCTCGTATTTCTTTTTTCTCTTGGGTAAACCTAAGGGATTTGAGTTTTTATAAATCAAAACTCTGAAGGTGTTACTCCAAAGCTTAATTTCCTTTCTGTGACAAGGAACATCTTATATTCTTGGTTCCTTTTTTCTTTCTGTGCAACTTCACATGGTTTTTTAAATCAAAGAAATAAACTTTAGCCTCTGACACAAAGTGAATTTCTTGTGAAGGCCCTAGCCAGTTCTTTTGTATTTCCTCTTGGAAAAGTCTTCCAAATTTTAATCTGAAATAATTCTTCTTTGAAAATGAATCATTCTTGTATTAATAGCATAACATCATAGTTAGAGTGAATGCATGTCCTGGAAAAACAGAACTCTTAAAAATAGATCTGTGACCCATTCTTTTTAGATGAAAATGGTCTGTGACTTTGGGTTTTTGGAAGGGCGAGTCTCCTCTTGGACATGACTTGAGCACGAATTGCTCTGGAGTGTGGGGAGGTTGCCTGGCAGAACTTAATAGAAATAGTGTTTTATCTTTCCTGAATCTTCTTTCTTTTCACATTCATCACTTTAAGAAGTAGAAGCAAATAGTAGTCACATTGACCATTTTTAAGGAAATATTTTCACATTCTTTTTATCACTGTTTATATTGTGTACTTTTAAATTGTAAAGTATTTAAAAAATCTTAACATTGAGATTTAAAACATCTAAAAGTGCCACCTGTACCTGCCGTCCTCATACCACTCATTACGTTTGTGTGTTCCACACAAGTCACCTCGTACACACATACGTTTTCAATGGTTATAATCTCCAGCTTAATTCTGTTTTGTAACGTTATCTTACCGTTTCTCTAACACTGTACTTGTACTAGTTGGCGGCTGGGTTATAGTGCTTCCAGCAATTGTATTTTAACTTACGTTTCCTCGCTGGATATTTACTTTTTCATCTTTCTGTTTATAGGTGTAACACTGTGGTGAAAATCTTTAGGCATTTAGAGTTTTTCTTCATTTCAGTTATTACTTTGGGATAAATTCCCAGAAGTGAGGTCACGAGGTATACATAATCATATGCCTTTTGACACATGACTCATTTCACTTTCCGGCCTGGAGCTTTAACAATTTATAGTGGCACCATCGTGTCTTTGAGTGAACACCTCTCCTCCCGTCTCCTCTCTGTTGGAGCTTATCTTTTAATTGAAGACGAGTGCAGTGGTTGTAAGTGGTACCCCAGCGTTTTAATTTACCCTTCTTTCCCCCAGGCTTTTCCATTTATATTGTCGTACGTGATGTGTCTGTTACATCCTCTGCTCTTCCATACCCTTTCGAGTTTCTCTTCTCCTTGTGCTCAGACTATAAAAAAATGAAGTTCCTGTTTTACAAGTTGGAAAGAGGGTAACGTTTCCGTGTCTTTTGGTCACTGAGGAGGGCGGATCAGGTATTCACATCTTCTACCAAAGGAAGAAAAGCCGTCTGCTGTGCGGCTGGACGTTGTGAGCGTTTTCGGATGCCCCAGCGGTGTCTTGTCCTCGTGTATGGGGCTCTACGGGTGCGACTGAAGGCCGAGGGGTTGTTTTGGTCTGATTCTCGCTGCACTCTCTCTGATGAAAAGAATTACCTCAGAAGTTCCCAGGAACGCGTTTGCAGCTTGAGTCAGTGAGAATAATCAACTTTCTCACAATGGCCTCCCAGGGGACATAACTCCAGGGAACACAGTTTTGTCTCCATGTATGGGAAAGAAGCTAATGAAGTCATCTCTATTTTCCTGAGAATATGGTGTTTAAAAAATTATAAAGTGCCAGGAGAAGATGACATTTTGGAAGTAAGGTTACTATAAATTAGTTTTTTATTATTTTTCTTATGCTGTCCGTGAATTTATGCCTCTTTGCTGAAACCCTCAGTCTATCTCTGATCTCATTTATTTGTTTTATTTCTGAATTTCCGTTTTACCTACAGTCTCATTTATGTAATTTAGTACTAAATTGTTCTCTGATTTTTCCACGAGTGAATCTCATCTACCTTAAGTGGTTTTCTCTCTGACACTTAGTGAGCCTGTAGTGGGCTTTTTAAATTGTGATAAAATTCACATACCATGAAATTCACCCTGTGCAGTGCACATCAGGTGGTTTTTAGTATATTCACAAGGTTATAGAGCCGTCACCACTAGTTCGAGAACATTTTCATCACCCCAAAAAGAAACCCCGTACTCTTTACTGGTTACTCCCAGTTCCCCTGCCCCCGAGCCTCTAAACACTCTTAATCTACTTCTTGTCTCTGGATTTGAATATTCTGGACGTTCCCTTTTGTGTCTGGCGTCTGTCACTTAGCATAACATTCTCAAGGTCCATCCATGTTGTAGCATGCGTCGGTACCTCATTCCTTTTTGTGGCTGAATAATATTCCATTCTAATATAGCAGGCTTTTAAGATTTATTTCTCAATTGCTTGTTTTTAATGGTCGTTGAGTACAGTTGAGGCAGCACAGTAACCCAAGAGAAGCACTGTCAGAAACACATTTACCCTACATATCTCACAGCAAGGATCCAGGCAAGTGGTAACGTGTGTGAGTAAAAATGGTACCTTATTTTATTTTATTTTTTTGGAGAAAGATCAGCCCTGAGCTAACATCTGCTGCCAATCCTCCTCTTTTTTTGCTGAGGAAGACTGACCCTGAGCTAACATCTGTTCCCATCTTCCTGTACTTTATATGTGGGACTCCTATCATGGCATGGCTTGCCAAGCAGTGCCGTGTCCACACCCGGGATCCGAACCAGCGAACCCGGGGCCGCCGATGCGGAACGTGCGCACCTAACCCGCTTCGCCACCGGGCCGGCCCTGGTACCTTATTTTTATCTTGTCAATTTCATCATTGATTCCTTAAAAGATCGATTTTATTGTACAAGTGGTGCATAGTCATTCTAGAAAATTTAAGCATAGATAAGCTCTCAAAAAGTCACTTCATCCTCTTATCACCAAGGCCTAGCCACTGTTAATTTGAGGAATATAGTCCCAGGCTTTTTTCGCTGCGTGTATTACGTGTTTGTATAGACATATTTTCCATTTCTATAATAGTATTTGGCAAATACCGTTTTGTAACAAAACAATACATAAGGGACACTTTTTTGAAAGTTTTGTTATTTGTGCTTTTTCTTTCTAAAATGTTTTAGTGTCGGATGCTGGAAACTTCTAAGATTTAACGGTTTCATTTTTTTATTGTTAAAGGTCATGAATTCTAGGCCACAATCCTTGTTTCCTGAAGGACGTAGTTGATCGAGTGGGCTGAAATTTCTTTCTGAAGTAAAGTTTTCAACATGCTGATCAAACTACTTCATTTTAATGAAATAAAAAACAGCTTCACCTCATTTTTGTTTTCCTTTTCAGGGGTTTAAATTACATTTTTGAAGAATTCTTTGATGGTTTTGGAGCACAGTAGATTTATGAAACACAGATAAAGACCACGTGCACTTCCTTTTTCTCAGGTTAATATGATAATTAGTTTAGCCAGTCCTCTCCTGTGACCCTCTTTTTCTTATTTTTTTTGTTCCTCTTCCAAGCAAAGTAAGAAGAAGGGAATTGATCTTTATTGAGAAAATGCCTGTTTCATTTCTTCTATAAAATTTTAGATTATTATAAATCATCACAATAAAGCCCACAATAATGGCTTTATTACAATCTAAAAGATTTTAAATTATAAGTGATATGTAAGTGTAAGTGATAATTAACCTTTATAACTTGGGGACATACTTAATGTCTATAAATTGAAAGAGTGGATGAAATGAGTTTAAAAGGTTTATTTCCAAAGATGTGATGCCTTTATTTTGTTCTAATCATAATTTCCTGGAAGGGAGGAGGAGCCGTTGCAGATATTGTAGCCCACGGTAGCACTTGGGACGGGTGGGTGGTCCTTCACCCCTCCTGTCTCTGATTTTTACAGGTAAGACACTCCCTCGGTGACATATGAAGGGTCGTACAGTCATAGCTTAAAGCCACCTCTTCTAGCCTAATTGTCGCCACTGTGCTATCGTATCCAATTAAGAAATCATCAAACTTGATAAACTGTGTTTGTAATTTAAAAAGTAAATACTATGACGAAGAAAATAAGTGAGGGTGGGACTGGCCGTTTGGCCATGCCAAGTGTGAAGCGTCTGGTTCTCCAGATGGCCGTCCCCACCGGGCAGTGAACACTGGTCTAGAGAACAGGTGATGGCTAGAGAGAAAGACTCAGTGTGATGTATACCATTGTCCCTCTCTACGGGAGCACCCCCGCCCACTAAAACCTGCTGTAAATACCCCCATGTTGAAATACAAACAAAGTGCTCCTTTCACTCTCTGTCTTCTTGCATCTCTGGCTCCATTTCCTCTGCGCTGTGTTAAAGTGAATCACCTTGGAAGGGTTGTCTGTACCATGTCTCTCTGTCCATCCGTTGGGTTCTCTAGTCTGTTCTGACCAGGCTTTCATCCTCATTACTCAGTGCTTGTCAAGGCCACCAACAACCCCCATCTTGGCAAATGTGGGGATCAGTGCTCGGCCCTCACTTCCGAGACGTCTAAGCTTCCTTTGACTTCGTAGCAACACTTCCTTTGCTTGGTTTCTGGCACATCACACTCCTCTGGGTTTCCTTCCGTGTGTGTGTTTTTTGTTTTTTTCTTAAAGATTTTAATTTTATTTCTCCCTTTTCTCCCCTACACCCCTCAGAACATAGTTGTGGGTCCTTCCAGTGGTGGCATGTGGGATGCTGCCTCAACATGACCGGATGAGCGGTGCCATGTCTGCGCCCAGGATCCGAACCGGCGAAACCCTGGGCCACCGAAGTGGAGTGTGTGAACTTAACCACTCTGCCGTGGGGCCGGCCCCTCTTTTGTGTTCTTATTGATGGATCTTTCTCAGTCCTTTGCTGGATCCTTGTCCTCTGTGGCACCTCATGATGTTTGACTCTCTCAAGCCACAGTCCTCAGCTGCTTTTCTGTGTCCGGCTGTCCCTAGCTGATCTAGGACACCCAGTCTTATGGCTTTCAAGGCTCGTATTTGCTCATCTCTCAACTTTTCTTATCTCAGTCAGACTTGTGTCTTAAATGGCCTCTTCCCGTCTCCAGTTTAGCGTGGAGGCCCCTGTCCTGTGGGCCCCTCTCCAGTCCTTCCTCCATCCTCATCTCAGTAAATTACACCACTGTTTACCCAGTGCTTAGACAGCAAATCCAGTCACCCTTAATTTTTTTCTACTTTAACCTCCCGTGTCCTGTCCATCAAGTGAGTCTTGTTGGCTCTACCTTCAAAACATGCCCAAATCCAGCCATTTTTCACCGCCTTTGCTGTTTCTCGCTACCATCATATCTCATTTTATGTGCTGCATGTCCTCTTAACTGGTCTTCCATGACTGTCCCCCGTCACGTAGTAGCCACAGTGATTTTTTTTAAATGACATAAATCACTTCACTCCCCTGTTCAGAATCCTCTGATGACCTCTTTTCTTAAAAAAATATTGAGAGATGATTCACACACCATCATTTTGCAGCTTGCAATTCAGTGCTTTTTAGTATATCCACAAGGTTGTGAAACCATCGCCGCTCATTCCGGAACATTTCCATCACCCCAGAAGAAGCCCTGGGCCCGTTCATTGGCGGTCGCTTCCCCAGCCCCCGGCAACCTCTGCTCTGCTTTCCGTGTCTACGGATTTGCTCCAAAGGCCTCTTAGATTAAAATCCAAATTTCTTGCTCTGGCTTGAGAGCAGTGGTTCTCGGCTCGTGGACCAGCAGTATCAGCGGCACATGGCAGCTCGTTAGAATGCAGGGTCTCAGTCCCCACCCCACATCCACCCAGTCAGAAACTCTGAGGGTGGGGCCCGGCAATCTGCTTAACACCCCTCTGTCCGCTCCAGAGTTTGAGGACCAGTAACATCCTGAGCCGTGGTTTGGGCTCTTTGATTTAATGTCCTGTAATCCTTGCCCCTTGCTCCCCCTAGGGTGACTTTCCTCTTCCACGAATCTGAGACCCTTGATCTCCTCAAGGCCTTTGCTTTTGCTGATCTCTCTGCCGGGATCGGCTTCTCCTAGACCCCCGCTGGGCTTGTGCTTGTGCTCGCCTTCTGTTTGCATCGTTGCTCAAGAGCCCCCTCTAACCACGGAGATGTTGAAGTCACTGAGTTTGGGTTTGGAGGGGAGGCCTGTTGCCCTGAGCTTCCCTTGCTTGTCTCTCCAGATCGACTCCCCACCCGCTTTGTGCCCCAGGAGGTTGACGTCCGTGAACTGCATCAGTGGCTTCCCTTGCCCTCTGACTTCTGGTTGTGTCTGTCCAGTGAGGAGGGACGGGACCACGGAAGAGCCAGGCTGGGTCTTGATTCCCGTGGCTCCCTCCCTGTGGGCTGGCTGTGTCCCTCTGCATACAGCACACTCACTCTCTCTGTTGAATTTTGTACTATGTGCCGTATTAGCTATTTAGAAAAGGTTATTTCTACAGTAGAACTTGGACCATGAAGGAGATGGCCTGTAAATATTGGGTGAATGAAAAGGATGTGGAAACAGAAGTAGGACTGTAGCGTGATAGAAGCTGAAGGAATGAGGAGAGGACACACTCTCATTTTTGTCAGAGCCTATAGCTGTGCCGCATACACTGCGCTGTATCCCTCGTAGCAATACCTGAAAGAAAACTTACCGTGAAAAGAAGTCAGATGTAAATCTGTAAAATGCAGTAACAGCTACAGCATTTATTCATTCATAAACAGATTCTTGTTGTGTGCTTGTTACACCAGGCGCAGGTCCGGGTGCTGAGGGTATGGGATTGAGCAGTCAAGCCCCTGGACTGTGTGGTGCTTACATTCTGGTAGGGAAGACAGATGATAAAAGCACGTTATGTCGATATAATATGTGGCATGTTGGTGACTGTGCCAAGGAGAGAAATAAAGCAGGGACATGCGTGTGTGTGTGTGCATGTGCGTGCACTTGTGAGGGTGCTGGTGCAGTTTTGGGCGGGATGCCCAGGGAAGGCCTCCCTGAGAAGGCAGCTTCTGTGGAGAGACCTGAAGGATATGAGGGTGCAAGCCGTGCTGCCATCCAGGGAAGAACAGTGCAAACAGGACAGCAAGTGACAGGCTCCAGTGGGGAGCACGCCTGGCACGTGTGGGGAACAGCAGGGAGGGCACCAGCGAAGCAGAGAGAGGAGGGGTTAGGAGGAGGTGAGGGCTGGAAGGGTGGTGGGGGATAGATGCTGGTGTGGGTGGATCGTGGATCGGCCAGTCCACACAAGACACCCCCTACCCCCCTGGCACTGCCCAGGTCACAACGCGCAGCACCCCAGCTCTTGCTCCTGAGTTTCCTCTCGGCATCCGCACAGTTGCTCAAGTCACACGCACCCCACGCCCCGCCCTCGTTCAGTCACCAGAGGCTGTCTTTCCTCTTGAGTCTCTCCCTTTTCCTGTCCTCCTGGCCACTGCCTTCGTTCAGGTCCTCCGTTCATGCCTGAGTTGCTAAGTGCCAGCTTTAGGCCGTTGTAAGGATGGTGGCTTTCCCTCGGACACCATGAACACCTAAAATAAATGATGGCTCTTAGAGAACTCAAAGACTGAGGGTCAGAGAGGCGATCTTACTTCCCCGAGCTGGTCCAACTAATGATTAACAAACCTGGGTGAGAACGCAGACCTCCTGCTCGGACTGCGGCGGGGTCACCCTGAGGGCCCAGCCTTGGGGACTTTGCACGCTCGCTGAGATCTCCACGGGGCTGCTCTCCCTGGGGAAAGGCAGACACGGGTCCCTCCTGCGCTCGGCATTCACACCAGTGTTAATCCTGTGGATTTTGGGGAAAAGTAGTCTTAAACAGACCCGTCTTTCATCATTCTTATTTGTAATTATACTTTTCAATAAATGTAGCTGTTGTTTTTCTGAAAGTAAAGTTGGGGTTACTGTGGTTCAACAGAGCATTTGTTGAGATGTTTGTGCTGTAAGAACAGCTCACGGAGAGCGGCTGCGTCCGAAGAACAGAGCTGCACCCTGGCCTCTCATTTTGGTAGCCCCACAGATCGCTTCTCTGAGTCAGTGTCTCCGTTTATAAAGAGAAAGTAACACCTGCTCTGCTGGTCTGAGAGGTGATGTCGGCCTCTGAGCCGCCGTGTGTGAAGCACCCCGAGAGATGGGGCGTACCAGGTGGGGTGCCCCTGGCGTGCGCACAAGCCTGTTGTTTGTTGACACGGTGTGTGTTGAGATATACTGATGTTGAATGTTTCTCTGGTTGAGTGAACACTCCAGGTCTCGTGTTTACAATGAACACAGCTACTGCTTTGAAGTGTTGAGCTTCGAAGAAAGTTTTGATGTGGGTGGGGAGTGTGGAGAAGTACTGGTTCATACTGAAGTGTAAATTTTTCATCTCCGTCATTAAATACGCTGTATATTCTGCCAGAGCAGCAGCAGGTGGAATTCTGTGGGCTTAGTTAATCTCTGGTGTTTTTTCAACGTAGTAGGATTTTTGTGTAACAGTTTTAAAGTTCTGCCTTCCTGGCTGCGTTGAGGCCTAGAGCTGTGTGTCTTTGTGTAGTTCAGTTTACCGGAATGTGAAAAACTTGATTTAATTAGCTTGAAAGCGAGCCTCTGAGCTCATACTGGGAAATGACAGCGTTTTCCATGCATTTTATTTACTGTTTTGACAGCACCCACTGTGCTCATTTTCCTGCGTTACCTTCCAGGTGTGGGGGCTGCCTCCGTGTTGTCTGTGTCTATGTGAGGGGAGAGCTTCGGTTGCAGGAAGGGAGCCGGGGTGACCTTCGGGAAGCACGGTGGTAGTGTGACGGGGAGCCAGCAGGCCCTGGGGCTGAGCCCGCCGGCCCCTCCCTCGTGCAGATGGGTCTCTTCTCCTCTTACTGTGACCGCTTCCTCGAGGTGCAGTCCGCTGTCTTGGCCAGTGCCTGTCATCGCGCCTCGTCAGGCGCTGCCTTGTGACCAAGAGGAGCCTGGAGCGTCTCTCTCAGTCCTGGGGTCGTGGGCGGAGACGGGGAAGCCGGGGGGGGGAGGGGGGGCGTTGTGTGACGTTGGCAGGCACTGTGACACTTGTGTGACGTTCCTGTGTCGTCGTGGCCTTGGTGTAAGTCCTATGCATTCTGCTTCTTTTACAGCCTTAAAATCCACACTTTTCCCGCTGTTTAGCGCGTCTCAGGAGTTATTTTTGCAGGCTGTGTACCCGTCCATCGAGTTTGTGTGCTGAAGCCTTGCCGTTCTCTCTCTGATTGGGATTATTTTCACAGGACCGATTCCCACAGTGGATGCCTCTTTCACACGTGTTTTTGTCTGGATACGTAGTGACTTGCTGGGAGCGGGTGCTCACGGAGTTTGCTGCGCAGAGGGGTGTACTGTTGCCACCAACAGTTTGCTGCTTCACTCAGCTTCTTCAGCACTGGGAATTAGCCACTTTTCTTTGTGTGTGGTAACTTAATAGATGTGAAAATTTCAATTCTTTAGTAGCAGGTTTTTTTTTTTTTTTTTTTTGCTGAGGCAGATGCACCCTGAGCTAACATCTGTGCCAGTCTTCCTCTGTTTTGTATGTGGGTTGCTGCCACAGTGTGGCCACCGACGAGTGGTATAGGTCTGCACCCAGGAACCAAACCCAGGCCACCGAAGTGGAGTGCACTGAACTTAACCACTCGGCCACGGGGCTGGCTCCCAGTACAGTATTTTTCAGATATAGTGTCCATTTTTACTGAGAGAGATGATTGATGAGTTTTAGATTTAAATCTTCTGCTGGCCTGAAGTTCCTATCCAGGGTCAGATAAGTTCTAGTGTAACAACCAGTCAATTTTTACTTATCCCTTGTTGATAAAGACTTATGCTTTAAAGTAGGCATTTAATTTGATTAAAACATTTGAGGTTTAAAAGTGCGGTGTTTTGGATAGGTAATATACGTCCGTGGTATAAATATTAAATTTCCTCCCAAGTTCTCCGTTCTCTTTCCCATCCCTCCCCTTCAGAAGAAGCGCGTTGTGTCCCCGTGCATCCTTTCACAGAGAGGTTGTGCGTGAATAAGTGTATCCATGTGGTGCTTACAGGGTTGGTAGGAGGATCTGTTTGTGGTGTGGGCCTGGCACGTTCGAACGATAGAAGTATTTTGTAAACAAATAAGATAAATAAAATGTCAGAGGAAGACGTAATTTGCCCTTTGGTGTGAGCTGGTGTGACTGTGCTCTCAGGGCCCCCAGGTGGACGGAGCTCCGGGTCCCTCCCTGATCTTCAGCCAGGGGACAGCCGTGCTGTCCGATTGTACGTTTGCGCTTTGACGGAGACTGGTCAGGGAAAGGGGTCTAAGGTGAGTCGGGAGTGAGAGCCGGCAGCGTGGACAGTCCTGGTAACTGTTGTGTCTCCTTCGTTTCCAGATGTTTCTCACGGTGTACCTCAGCAACAACGAGCAGCACTTCACCGAAGTTCCCGTTACCCCAGAGACCGTGTGCCGAGACGTGGTGGACCTGTGCAAGGAGCCTGGCGAGAGCGACTGCCATTTGGCTGAAGTGTGGTGTGGCTCTGGTATGGCACCCGGGCAGCCCCCTGCTGCAGTGGCCGTCTTTTATTATTCTGGGTTTGCAGACGTGGCAGAGTGTGACACTCGTGTTTGTCCACAGAGAAACCGTGGAATAGCGTGTCCATCAGGAGATAGTGTTCTCCATCCAGCTTTCTTGTGACGTATAAAGTGTTTTTGCTGTTTTCTTTTTCTGCTGTACGACGAAGACACCAGAGTGTGAAACATCGAAGGACAGGCAGCTGATAGACCAGGTGGAAGCTTCTGGGGTGTCAGGGTCAAATGCATGATGCTCAGGAGTATTTTTTGTGTGCTGAGGCTTTACTTAATTAGGTTGGTTGGCCCTCTTTGAGTTTCTGTGGGTTTTTAGGGACAGCTCTTCAGTGGTGACAGCAGACAGCGCCCCGTAGGACTGTGTAGGTGAGCAAGTGCTGTTTCGTAGTTTCTGCCTTGTTCCTGCACGGCCTGGGTGAGCTCCCCCGCTTTCCTTTTGCTCCTTGGGGCTGCCATGTCCCGGTGCAGGTCGCACGCTGTGTTAATTTGGTTCACACCCTTCGTGCTATCTGACTTCAGCGGAGGACTCGCTTCTTACCAGGCAAGCCCTCGTCCTCGTCTTGGCTTGCCTCCCCTGCGGTGGGTGGAGCACATCTTCCGCACTCTCCCTGCGTTGCGTACTTCTTTTTCCCTTCACACAGGAGCTGCATTAGACCGTTCACATGAAGAAACCCAAGTGATCTTTTTGAATGAAAATTTGAGAGTCCGACTTCCCTGTTTAAACTCTTTGGTGGCTTTCTCTTCCACTTAGAATAGGGTCCACACTCCTGGCCTTACATTATGAAGACGTAAAGCTGTGTCGTCTTTGCTGTCATCTGCTGTCATCGTCCTCCTTGCCCCCCCTGCAGCTTTTTTATGTCCCTGAATAAACTAAACCAAGCTCTTCCCTCCGTAGAGCCGCCGGCACTTGCTGTTCCCACTCCTGCGTTGCCCCCCTTCCAGATTGTCATTGCTGGTTCCTGCTGGTCGTTTGATGGTTTCAGTTGTGACGTTCCCTCCTTGGAGAGGCTTTCCCTGAGCGTCCTGCTGAGGGAGCCATCGGATTCTCTACTGCATCATCCTGTTGTCGTCCCCTGCAGAAGACATGTTGCTCTGGGGGGTGTGTGTTTAGTAGTTTCTTGCCTCTTTAATCCCTGCAGCCCCGAACACAGGCACTGGAACGTGGACTCCCTAAGCGTGGAGACCTTGCCTGTCTTGTCATTGCTGTGCCCCCGCCCAGGGAGAGTGCCTGGTTTCCAGTAGCTGCTCAATAAATAGTTACAGGATGAATAAATGGCTGCTCCCATTCAGCACATTGCCTTGCTTTCTACATCGCTGAGCTGACTGAAACCCCCCTCTGTAGCTTCCTCAGTTTCCTTCCTCTCTGCTCACCTCAGGGTCGCCCTGCACATGTGCCTGCCGTTTCTTCTGATTTTCCTAGAGGAGGACGTGTTCTTTCTCTCTGCCAGGGCTCACGCTCTTCCTTGAAACGCTTCATTCCACCTGCTCCCCTTCCTCTGTAGTCTCTTGCTCACTTGAGTTCAGTAACCCTTACTATGTGGTGGTGATGTTTAAAGGATTTCATTTCTTCTAACTTTTTTTTTGCTGAGGAAGATTTGCTGCAGATTAGGCTAACGCCTGTGCCATTCTTCCTTTACTTTGTATGTGGGTTACTCCCACAGCATGGCTGACAAGTGGTGTATGTCTGCGCCTGGGATCTGAACCCATGAACCCAGGCCACTGAAGCAGAGTGAACGGAGCCCCACCACTACACCATGGGGCCAGGCCTCTGACTTTTTAGTTAAAAAAAAAAAGACAGGGCTGGCCCCCTGGCTGATGGTTAAAGTTCCGTGTGCTCCACTTTGGTGACCCGGGTTTGTGGGTTTGGATCCTGGGTGTGGACCTATACTCCACTTATCAGTCATGCTCTGGAGGCATCCCACGCAGAAAGGAGAGGAAGACTGGTGGGGATGTTAGCTCAGGGCTAATCTTCCTCAAGGAAAAAAAGAGGAGGATTGGCAATGGATGTTAGCTTAGAGCGAATCTAACTCACCAAAAAAAAAAAAAAGACCACACCAGAATGTGTTCTGTTTTGTAAAAGAAGAAAGAAATAATATAGAAAGGATGGAAGTCTCTTCACTAAGCTTATCGATCACTTGATGTGATTGCTTGTACTTATAGCAGATAACTTTTCAGACTTTTTCTCTGTATTTATAAGTAACTATAGAAGAGTTTTGTGTGTTGTCTGTTTTTCTAGTTTTTCTTTATGTAAATAGTATCATACATGTCAATATCCTGCGATTTTGCTGTTTTTCCTTGGAGATCTTTCCAGATTTAGATGTAAGTGTAATTTACATCATTATTTTTAATAATCACATTGTTTCTCATAGTACGCATAAACTGTAGTTAATCTAACCATTTCTTTGTTCACAAACATTTAATTCCCTTGTTTTTATAAATGCTGCAATAAAAATCCTTTTAGGAGCCTCTTGAGCTTGTGTAAGCATTTCTTTAGATATCAAGAAGTGGAACTGCTTGGTTAAAGGTCCACACATTTAAAATTTAATACATATTGCCAGATGTCCCTCCACAAAGCCTGTGTAAGTTCACATTCCTCCCAGTTATTTCTGAAAGCATCCCTCGTCAGCCATTGATAGATTACTCTTAATTCTTGCTAAGCTCATAGCAGAGGTTGCCCACTCTTTCGTTTGTGTATTGGCCATTTGGGGTTCTTTTTTTTTTTTTTTTTTTGAGGAAGATTAGCCCTGAGCTAACATCCCCTGTGCTAGTCTTCCTCTCTTTTGTACGTGGGATGCCTCGATAGCATGGTTGATGAGTCGTGTAGGTCCACACCCAGGATCTGAACCCAGGATCTGAACCCGTGAACCCAGGCCGCGTAAGCAGAGCACGCGGAACTTGAACCGCTTGGCCACAGGGCTGGCCTCCATCTGTGCCCTTCTTTTTGTCCCAGGAAAGCTCTGACAACTGGCAGTCTCTCTGGAAGAGGGGCCAAGTGGATATATTTTCAATGCACTAACGGAAATATGGTTTGGAAATGGATATGTCTGATTTTTTTAGCACAGTGTGTTAAATTGTAACTTAAAAATGGCTTAATAGGGGCCGGCCTGGTGGCTCAGCAGTTAAGTGTGCATGTTCCACTTTGGCGGCCTGGGGTTCGCCGATTCGGATCCTGGGTGCAGACATGGCACTGCTTGGCACGCCATGCTGTGGTAGCCGTCCCACATATAAAGTGGAGGAAGATGGGCACAGATGTTAGCTCAGGTCCAGTCTTCCTCAGCAAAAAAGAGGAGGACTGGCAGCAGATGTTAGCTCAGGGCTAATCTTCCTCAAAAAAGAAAAAAAAAAAAGCCTAATAGATGGTAAGACTAAACTGTTTAGAAAGTTCTTTTTGAATTTTTCATTTATGTATTTAAAGAATGATAGCACTATTAGTTAGAAGGGATGTCAGAGACCATCCTCTGTAATAGGTGAGAGAAACTCGGGAAGCCTCGGAGGTGAAGGTGGTGGGCCTGTGGCTGGAAAGGAGCCCCCTGCGTTAGACCCTTGAGCTCCTGGTGGCCGGCCCTGGCCCACACCTCTGTGCCGAGCTCCACAGGTTTGGCACTGATTACATGAGTGGGAACCCTGTGATGCTTCATGTTCTGAGGGCTCTTTTAAGGAAAAGGAGATTGCCTAGGCAGCTGTTTCCTGCGTTCATCATGCACCGTCACCCCGAAGGATGGACGGGCAGTGGTGCGTGCGCCTCTTTCGCCTGTGACCGCTGCTCTCTGTCCGTCTCTTTCAGAGCGTCCGGTTGCGGACAACGAGCGCATGCTGGACGTGCTGCAGCGTTTTGGGAGCCAGAGGAGCGAAGTTCGCTTCTTCCTTCGTCATGAGCGCCCCCCTGGCAGGGACGTCGGTAGGTGGCCGTCTGGGAACTGGAGCAGAGACTGGAACTTTTATTTCCTGTGTTGGAGTAGCTGGGGGAGGGGCCCGTGGTCAGGAGCCGGTACTTGGAGGGGTGAAGGAGGTGGGAGTGGAACGGCGAGGGCAGCGTGGACCCCTCCTCCAAGACCGGGCTGTGGGCAGGAGAACAGGGTGTGGTTGTGTTTTGTTTGAAGATGGGAGCAGGTCGATGATGGTTTCAGCGCGGGGAAGCAGTGCGCAGCGCAGGGGGCTGGAATACAGGAAGATGGGGAGTGCTTGCTGGCGAGTCCCTGGAAGGGGTCCCTCAGCCCTGGCGGAGAGGCCCTCTGAGGCAGCCCTCCTAACGTAACAGGACAGACGGACAGCTGTGCAGCTGCAGGGAAGTGTGTGCGCTTTGTGGGAGCCGCTGGAGGGACTTCGCATCTGGAGATGCTAGTTTTGTCTGAGCTAGGAGGCAGACTTGTCTGGAAGCGGTGATGAAGGCGCTCAGCGGTGGGAGCTGTTGTGGAGCAAAGGAGAGTGCCCACAAGGGAAGACAGATGACTGGGGACCGTGGAGGCCAGCTGGGGTTAGAGACCATGGACCACGGAGCATCTTTCTCCAGTGGTGCCCTGCAGCCAGAGGGTTGTAAGAGAAGAAGATGGTTGGATTGACCCAAGGTTGGGGTTTTGTGGAATAATTCGATGGAAGATCAGTGGGACAGAGGAGGAGAGGATATTGGCAAGATGGCTTCTAAGCTGGGTGGGGAAGAAGTGAAGGTGGGAGGGGCTGCAGGGAAAGAGTAGAGGCTTGAGAGACTGCAAGTCTCAGGTTAACGAATGGCGTAGTGAGGGGAAGCTGCGGTCAGAAGTAGAGTGTTCGAATGTAAGATTTCAGAGATAGAGCGCCCCTAGGTTGGGCCGTGAAATGAGCCTGAATGAGAGTGGAGATGAGGAAGCCACAGAGCCAAGAGGCAGCCTTTGGATGAGAGTCATCCGGAATGAAGGCAGGACCTGGAGGGGAGTAGTGACTGAGTTTACAGATGTGACTGGAGTTTATAGATGACAAAGGAGAGGGAGCAAGGAAACACCTGAAGGTGGAGAAATAGTGGATTGAAAGCAGCCCTAGACGTTGAGGACCCGACCATCCCTGTGACCCTGGAGGTCTCGTGGGACGTGGGAGCACAAGCAGTCTCAAGTCTGAGATCTGTGGGGAAGCTCTGTTCTCAGGGGGAAGCCCTGGTTGAAGCAGGATTGCGAGGTATTTCTAAAAACGTTGCAACTTTTAACATAGAAAGTTGAGGGTTTGTGACTTCAGTACATAATTCTTGGGAGTAAGAATATAGGTAACAGATGTTAACTATTGGATGTGCCAAAAATCTCAATTTTATTGCTTTAGTGCAAATGTCCATATGGTACCCAACAATTAGAAATTTTAAATTTAGAGTGTGGGGGCCCCGGAACTGACTGAGTCCGGCCTCTTCTGCTCTCCGGGTGAGAAAAGCTGATACTGAGGGGTTAAATGACTTGTCAGAGGCTGCGCGGCCAGGGGCAGACCCAGGAGGGGACCTGAATCACCTCCACCAGGCCGGCTCACGTGCCGTTCAGTGTCATTCATGTCTGTCATTTTATTTTAAATAAGCATGTTTTTTTTTTTTTCCTGAGCCGCCTTTTCTGTAGCTTTAAATTGGCACCTGCATCTTATTTTTATTTTGTTCTGTCTTTACTTTACTATGTACATCCTTTTCTAACAAACGAGTTGAATTTTACCCGTTCATCTGCCAGTTCGAATATCGTCCTGGGTGGTGCTGGGTCAATTATCAAGCAGCCTCTACATAGTGCAATATGCAGTTTCAGTGTGTAATGTGAGACATGTAATCTGAAGATAAAGGGGCTGTTTTCATGTTCTTGCAGAGCACCAGTGCCACGTAGTGTTTCGATTGGGATAAAGCAGGATTGCTTTCAGTGCACTTCCATAAGGTGTTAGCCTTTTTTGGGTAGACTTCTAGATTACAGATTAGGAGAGTGTTACCATATTCTTTTTCCAGTTTAACTAGGACCTGTGACCCAGAATGTATGTGAAATTATTTTTAAGGCTCTTGCTTTTTACTCTAATTGTGTCACTGAACATAAGGAGAGACTGGGTGAGTGCTCTATCTGAGGTAGCAAAGAGGCAATTATTCTCCAATGATAGACTTTTCTTTTTCTTGCAGCAATGTTGTGACAGATTGCTTGAGCTATTGTGTCAGAGAATTAAAGAGTATTTTAAAAATAAAGCTAATGCGTTAGAGCTCGGTGGAAGTGTGACGCTTGGCTCAGAGGATAGGTGCATTTATTGGCATACGAACGCGTGTTTAGCTTCAAGGCGGGTACGGTCGACATTTGGCTCAAAAGAAATTTTATTCTAAAATTTCTCGAGATAATTTAATCGTTTTTCTAATTTCTGAGAAGTACAGGTATAAGTTTAATTTCATTTATTTAAAAAATTCTCTTTGTTGATATTTGTTTCTTATAATGTATCAGTTTAAATTAAAACTATTTTCCCTTTATGATGAATTAGGTGGTACTGAGAGACCTACATATTGTGACTTAAAAAGTTCTTTTTAGCTAAAAAAGGCAAAGTACGCAGGGTTTTCCAGTTAGTACTCTCCCAAACTAAGAAAATGGAGATATTTTACTTAAATAAATGGGGAAGTGCTTCATAGTACTTATGAATCACCACACACATCCTCAATAAATCACATATTTAAAATACCACTTGTTCTGTTTTCAATTGCTTCCTTCCCGTGTAAGTTACAGACACCGTTAATGAGCACAAGGATGGACTGATTTAATTTTCACTTATTTCTTTCAATGAAACTATTCCTGATTTCACCAGTGAGTACTAAATAGAGAACTCGGAGGAGCAGCTATAAGCAGACGGTGTGGATTACCAGAATCAGAAATACGTTTTATTTTGTTAGTTTTTCCTCCTTTGGGACCTGAATCATGCAGCTTCCTAGGAAATGGTTAGCATGCGATATTTCCAAGTGCTAATTATTCACCATGTCAAGTAAGGTTCTCCAAAACAGGCTGAATTACGAGACCTTAACTCCGTTGTTCTTAGAAGATATTTTGTTTGAAGGATACTTTCAACTTAAAATATCAAAGAGCAGTAATAATGGAAGTCAGAGGTGAACTCGAACTTATGCTATCTGTCAACTCTAGTGTTAATGCATGGCTTTTGAATTTTGTGTTTAGTGGGCGGACCAAGGTCTCAGGATCCGAGTTTAAAAAGAAATGGCGCAAAAGTTCCTGGTGAACATCGCAGAAAGGAGAATGGCGTAAGTGCCCGTTTGTATTCGCGCGGTGTGTGTGCGCCACCGTGATGCTGCTCTTTTGACCCTTCAGTCTCGTTCATTGTTTACTTTGTGATTCAGTGGGTTATTAAGGATGGCCCTTTTTTTTTAAATTTTTTTTTTATTGAGTTATTGATAGATTACAATCTTGTGAAATTTCAATTGTACATTAATGTTTGTCATTCATGTTGTAGGAGCACCACTTCACCCTTTGTGCCCACCCCCCACCCCACCTTTCCCCTGGTAGCCACTAAACTGTTCTTGGTCCATAGTTTTAAATTCCTCGTATGAGTGGAGTCGTACACAGATTATCTTTCTCTCGCTGGCTTATTTCACTTAACATAATTCTCTCATGGTCCAAGGGATGGCCCTTTTTTGAAAGGTGATTTTAAATGTATTTCGTAGAAATGATTAATTGTAATGGTCTCTCCGTAGCTGACTACCAAAAGCAGTTAGGTGGCGAGTATACCACAAATTCAGAACAAATCATGTTGAGCAAGCCAGAGGAAGTGTTTGTTTCTTGGTAATTTAATTTGTTGCTGTAACTGCTTTGAGAAAAATGGAAAATTATATTTAATGCTCTTGCTGTTGCCTATGAATTTTAGCAAGTATATCTGGGGTACCTTGTAGACATTTTCTTTTCAGAGCTCAGGTGTTTGATACTCTCGGGACTTCGCTAAATTACCTTTGTCCAATCTACGGTCAAGTTATGCTAGAATCCAGATGATCTAAAGCTCCGTTTGCCCCTGTTTTACCTTTCCCCTAATTCTTCCAGTTTCTCTTCTTTGCTCCTAGAGCTATCTTAGTGTGGTGGAAGGCTGAGATCAGGGTGACGGAAATGGTCTCAGCCATTAACAGGATTTGCGTGCATCTTGACACAATGTATCTTTCCCCCTTGCTGGGATTTTTTTTTCTACTTTATTGACATATAATTGACATGTAGTAAACTGTACATATTTCACGTGCACATTTGATAAGTTTTGGCATACGTATATACCTGTGAAACCATCACCACAATCAATATAATGAAAATATTCATCACCCCCAGAACATTGCTCACGTCCTTTGGTAATCCTCCCCTTCTTGCCTCCCTCCCCATATAATTTGCGTTTCTCTCATGGCTAATGATGTTGGGCATCTTTTCATGTGCTCATTTGCCATTCGTGTATCTTCTTTGGTGACGTATTTGCTTGCTTTACTCTTTTGGCTCATTTTTTTTTTCTTTATTGGGTTGTTTGCTTTCTTATTGAATTTGAGAGTTCGTTTTGTATTCTGGATCCAAGTCTTTGATTAGATATATGATTTGCAAATATTTTTCCCAGTCTAGGACTTGTTCTTAATTTTAATAAAGTATAATTGATCAATTTAGAAGTTTTGTAGTTTTAGACTTTACATTTAAGTTTATGAGCCATTTTGAGTTACTCTTTTCATTGGGTGTGAGAATGAAAGTTGATTTTGGTTTTTGTGTGTGGATATCCAGTTGCACAAGCAGCATTTGCTGAGAAGTCTGTTCTTTCTTTCTTTCTTTTTTTTTTTAAAGATTGGCACCTGGGCTAACAACTGTTGCCAATCATTTTTTTTTTTTCCTGCTTTATCTCCCCAAACCCCCGCCTGTACACAGTTGTATATCTTAGTTGCACGTCCTTCTAGTTGTGGGATGTGGGACGCCGCCCCAACGTGACCTGATGAGCGGTGCCATGTCCGTGCCCAGGATCCGAACCCTGGGCCACTGCAGCAGAGCGCGCGAATTTAAACACTCGACCACGGGGCTGGCCCCTGTTCTTTCTTTACTCAGTTGTCTTCGCACCTTTGTCTCGCATCAGTTGCCCCGTACGTGTGGGGGGTCTATTTTTTTACTCTCTGTTCTGTTCCGTTGATCTGTTTGTCTATCTTAACGTCAGTATCACGCTGTATTGGCTACTGAAACATGAGCAGTCTTGAAATCAGGTAGTGTTGTTTTCCAACTTTATTCTTTTCAGAGTTGTTTTGGTTGTTCTAGATTCTTTCCGCTGCCATATGGAATTTTAGAATTGGCTTGTCAGTTTATACAAAGGAGCCTGCTGGATTTCCATTGGGATTCTGTTGAATCTATAGTTAAATCAGTTTGGGAAGAATTGCCATCTTGACAGTATTGAGCTTTTCAACTCATGAACCCCGTGGTATCTCTCTCCATCTATTTAGGTCTTCTTTCTCTCAGCATTGTTTTAAAGTTTTCGGTGTACAGGTCTTGCGTATCATCTGTTAAATTTATTCCTAAGTACTTCATGTTTTTTATGCTATTGTAAGTGATATTTAAAACATTTTTTTCAGTTTCTGGTTTGTTCCTAATATGTAGAAATACAATTAATTTGTATATATTGATGTTTTATCCTGCAGTCTTGCTAAAAAGTTATTACTTTGGATAGCTTTTTTTTAGATTTCACAGGATTTTCTTCATAGATGATTATGTTGTCTATAAGTAAAGACAGTTTAACTTCTTCCTTTCTGATTTCGATACAGTTTCTTTCTTTTTCTTGCTCTATTGCACTGGTAGAACCTTACGACCTTGTTGAATAGGTGTTTTGAGAGTGGACATCTTGCTTTGTTCCTGATGACCCAGTGCATCTTGAATTTTTTAATGCTAGTGGCATATTTTTATTTTTTATTTATTTTTTTTTTTGAGGAAGATTAGCCCTGAGCCAACTACTGCCAATCTTCCTCTTTTTGCTGAGGAAGACTGGCCCTGAGCTAACATCCATGCCCATCCTCCTCTACTTTATACGTGGGATGCCTACCACAGCATGGCTTTTGCCAAGCGGTGCCGTGTCCACATCCAGGATCTGAACCGGCGAACCCCATCCCGTGGCCTATTTTTAAAGGGTGTTCTGGTAACTGTATTCTGGGTTGGTTGTCAGTGCCCTAGGATCGTGTTTAACATGAACAAATGCTACTTTCCTAATATAAATTAACTGCAGAACAAGGTAGTTCTAAATAGTTCCATTTATATCACGGACTATTGAAACTACTTAATTTTAAATTTACAACTTAAAAATGTTGGTCTGTGTATTAGTGTGTTTTACATCATAACTTAATACATCAATGTGGGGGGATTAATATAAAAATTAATGGTTTCTTTAATATCATGGAACAAAAATGGCTAAATGTTTTTGTCCTGGTTGGTTCGGGTGAAGCATATGAATAGGCCTTAGAGGCAGGAGTCTCTGGTCGCTTTATGAGGAGCTGGATTGTTTGTGTTTTTATTTGTAGGTTAGTGGTCCTAGGATGGATCTGACTCTCGCTGAACTTCAGGAAATGGCATCTCGCCAGCAGCAACAGATTGAGGCCCAGCAACAAATGCTGGCGACCAAGGTAATGTCCTGTTTTAAAGGACCTAACAGGCCGCTACTGTTCATGAGTGTGTAAAGCTGCTCAATTCTACCCTCATTACTGAGCCAGTTACTGCACAGCTGTGAGTTGCTACTGTCAACCCGAAAGTTACCTGCTGTTTGGGGCTTTCTTCTCTATTCTACAGCATTTTGTAGAAATCCTAAAATCTTCCCAATTGTTCAAGATCTTCCTGACCCCTGATTCTAACAGACGTTAACCCTGCTGTGTTGGGTACTGGTAACAGGAGAGGCGTAGAGAACCCGTCAGCTTTGCTGGTAGGAACTCCTCTGGGCTCACCTTGTCCTGAATTGTTACTCCAGCAAGAGGAACCTTAAAGTCTGCCGATGCTAACACTGTCCGCTTCTGCTGCCTGGCACACGTAACAGGCTGCTTGCCTTTATTTGGGGACATTCTCCACCCGCAAACTGATCCTGGTCCTGGCCCCGAACAAGGGAAATAGAAGAAGCCTCTCTGTTACTGTTACAGCCTGTCTCACTGTGGCTTCTCCTGATAGCCGTAGGCTTCTAGTCCAAACCAGCTGTCATCCGAATTTCTCTGTGTATATATGTATGTAGTAAATATTTTATAGTAAATGTTTTAAGGTTTGCAGGCTGTGCTGTCTCCATTCTGCAGTTGTAGCAACAAAAGCAGCCGCAGACAATAGGTGAATGAAGGGGTGTGGCCGTGTTCCAGTAATACTGCACTTAGAAGAACAGATAGCAAGCTGGATTTCACCTGCAGGCTGGAGTTTGCCAACCCCTGGCCTAAACACTCAGTGTCTACACCTGGCCAGTCCTGTAGAGCTTGTCCGTGTGCTGAAGCTGGGGTAGACAGTTGATGGTTTGACATAGCGAGTTACCCAGCAGGCCTTTGAAGCAATGGGCAGGCCGTCTCTAAGGCAGTTCTCAACAGCACTGTGTCATACTTCTTCATGTGGTGCTTCCTAGGGGTCCTGTGCATCCACTTCTGTTTCTAATGCCGGACACCAGCTTTTTCAAAGTCGTGTGTTATCATTGCTTCTCAAACTTTAATGTGCATACCCATCACCTAGAGGTCTTGTTAAAAATGCATATTCTGATCCAGCAGGTGTGGGTTGGGGGTCTCAGATTCTGCACTTCTAACAAGCTCCCATGTGGTGCTTGTGCACCATTCCTTGAGTAACAGGCACAGAAATTCAAATAAAAAGGGTGATTGTTCACACAGTAAATCTCTATCCCCAGGGTCTTATTTTGAAACTCTTTCTGTGTTAATTATATGTTTTAGGCATATTAATCCAAGAAGTTTACCCTTTTTTGGAGGGGGCGTGGGTGAGGAAGATTGACCTTGAGCTAACAACTGTAGCCAATCTTCCTCCTTTTGCTTGAGGAAGATTGGCCCTGAGCTGACATCTGTGCCAATCTTCCTCTGTTTTATGTGGGATGCCTCCACAGCATGCCTTGATGAACGGTGTGTAGGTCTGCACCCAGGATCCAAACCTGCGAACCCTGGGCCACCGAAGTGGAACATACAAACTTAACTGCTATGCCACCAGGCTGGCCCCGAGGAGTTTACCTTAGATTATAAATTGTATGGCTCTGTTACTCAGTAAAAATTTTTGATATAATAGAAATAAAATTTTAAGTTGCATAATTGCAGTTTTCTAAAGGTATTGAGGAGTTAATTCTTTAACTCTTTTCTAAGTGTGTTTATTGAGTGTCCACTGTGGAAGGGATGGTTCAGAGCAGTTTACATTTCACGTCTCATTTACTCCTTCTGCAGCCCTGGGAGGTAGTTATTATTGATCATCGCAATTTCATAGATGGGGAGACAGACTCGCATACTCGGTGAGGTTGTGTAATTTGCCCTGAGTTTTGTAAGTGGCAGAGTTTGGGTTTGAATCCGTATTTGACTCCAAAGCTTATCATTGAGCAACTTTCTCATACTGGCGCCCACCTCCCAGTGAGCTCCTTCTTGAATTGTAGCTGCTGTTCATGAAAACTAGTTCAAGGATCGCTGCTGGCTGTGTCAGAACCACTTGGGTGAAAAGTACTGAATCCTGGATCTTACCCCCAGGAGATTCTGGGGCTGGGCCTGGGAGCATCTGTTTTTTTTTTTTTTTTTTTTTTTAAGATTTTATTTTTTCCTTTTTCTCCCCAAAGCCCCCGGTACATAGTTGTGTATTCTTCGTTGTGGGTTCTTCTAGTTGTGGCATGTGGGACGCTGCCTCAGCGTGGTCTGATGAGCAGTGCCATGTCCGCGCCCAGGATTCGAACTAACGAAATACTGGGCCGCCTGCAGCAGAGCACTCGAACTTAACCACTCGGCCACGGGGCCAGCCCCATGGGAGCATCTGTTTTTAACAAACTTCCAGGGCCGTTCTGACGGCTGTGTACAGGACAGACGGTGAGGCTGGAACATTGCCACTAGGGCTGCATCTCAATCTCGGCATCTCAGGGTGTGGCTGGATTATCTTTGGGTTAGTGGGTTGTCTGCTTAAAGTGATATGCCTGCTGATGGCTTTTGTGTTTAGGAACAGCGCTTAAAGTTTTTGAAACAGCAAGACCAGCGTCAACAGCAACAGGCTGCTGAGCAGGAGAAACTTAAGAGGCTCAAAGAAATAGCCGAGAGTCAGGAAGCTAAGCTAAAAAAAGTGAGAGCGCTGAAAGGCCACGTGGAACAGAAGAGGCTAAGCAATGGCAAACTTGGTGAGTTGCTGCTGGTGGGTTTCCTTCAGTCAACCTGCGCACCAGACTGTGCGGGTGTAAGCGAACACGTCAGTGTGGGAAGTTTATGTAAATTTGTACTAAGTGTGAAGAGGATGAGACTTTGCACGTAGATAACTTTAAAAGGATTTTTTGTTTTTTTTTTTTGAGGAAGATTAGCCCTGAGGTAACGTCTGCTGCCAATCCTCCTCTTTTTGCTGAGGAAGACTGGCCCTGAGCTAACATCTGTGCCGATCTTCCTCTACTTTATATGTGGGACGCCTGCCACAGCATGGCGTGCCAAGCAGTGCCATGTCCGCACCTGGGATCCGAACTGGCGAACCCCGGGCCTCTGGAGCGGAACATGCGCACTTAACCGCTGCACCACCAGGCAGCCCCTAAAAGGATTTTTTTTCCTGAAAAGTATAATTCACCATAGTTCTGATGCCGCTGGTTCCCCTGAATTGAACTCAGCTGTTGAATATTTTAGACAAGGTTTCTAAGTTTTACCTTTGGAAAATGAGTAGTAGTTTGTTTTTTTCCTCTCTAAATATTTTTTGACTGAAAATCAGATGAAGGCAAGGATTTTTATTCATCCAATAGCTCCATCTATTACAGTACCTGTTAAATTAAAATCTTACTGATTTAATACTCCATCTGCCACTGTGAAATTGAGATTAAAAATTGTAAAGAAATCTCATTGTTTCTAAAATTTGGAGTTTGTTTAATTATATCCACAATACAAACTCTGCTAAAAGTACATTCAGAAAGAGGCACAGACATTCAGAGAGAGCCGTGTTCATTTCAGTTGCCTATGAAAGAAATAGGGTGGTTCTAGGACATTTCTTAAGGATTTCTCTACTCTCTAGTAGGAAGTTTATTGTAAAGCCCGGTTGCCTGGGAGGCGGTCCTTTCTTATTTTTCTTTTCAACTTGTGTTCCTTTTCTCCTTCTCATTCTAGTGGAGGAGATTGAACAGATGAATAGCTTGTTCCAGCAAAAACAGAGGGAGCTCGTTCTGGCTGTGTCAAAAGTAGAGGAACTTACGAGACAGCTGGAGATGCTCAAGAACGGCCGGATCGACGGTCACCATGACAGCCAGTCCGCAGTGGCCGAGCTCGATCGGCTCTACACGGAGCTGCAGGTGAGTCCGGCTGCACACGAGATAGAATAGGGTCTCCTCCGGATAAGCGCGAGGGAATGCTGGATTGTGGTTTCTTTTCCTTAAAGGAGAGGGAGGGGATGAGACCTAAAGCCCAAAGAACCCGGAGTCGACTTCGTAGGACCTCAGACAGGAAATTTCAGGCACTCCTCGGAACCACAGTCGGTGGTCTGATGCCTCATTGTAAACCATGAGCTGGGAAGCGTGGAGGGACCTTACATTTTCAGAAATTATGTAATAGGGAGCCATGTGGTTCTCTGTTTGTGAAATTCTTCTTCCTACTCCTTGGCTACCTGCCCCCCCCCCCCCCCGCCCATTTTATTCAGTTAAGAAACAAACTGAATCAAGAGCAGAATGCCAAGCTGCAGCAACAGAGGGAGTGTTTGAATAAGCGCAATTCAGAAGTGGCAGTCATGGATAAGCGTGTTAATGAGCTGAGGGACCGGCTCTGGAAGAAGAAGGCAGCACTCCAGCAGAAAGAGAACCTTCCAGTAAGTGGGCTGTTTTGTCACGGGCCGGGGAGGGAGAGGGGAGATGACCAGCCTGGCGAGGGCAGTCACCGCAGTGGCTGCTTCAGAACCGTCACTCGGTGTGACTCAGAAACGAGCGAGACAGTACTTCTGGCTCCTCAAAAGCTCGTGCCTTGTTCTTGTGCTTGTTGCTGTTATTGTCTCTGTAGCTTTGCTCTGCTTTCTAATACTTGTAATAAAGTATGGGTGAGAATTCCTTGTGGAGAGTTTTTGTGTGGGGACGTTTCTTGTAGATTCTGAGGCTAGATCCTGAAAGTGCTGATGTTTAAAAAGTATGAAAATCTCCCAGGCTTTTCTGAGTTTGATCCGATGTGACCTGTAACACTGAAGGACTGTGCTTTTTCTTAAGGTTTCCTCCGATGGGAGTCTGCCCCAGCAGGGGGTCTCTGCGCCGAGTCGTGTGGCTGCTGTCGGTCCCTATATCCAGTCGTTTACGATGCCGCGGATTTCCTCGAGGCCTGAACTTGTGGTGAAGCCAGCCCTGCCGGATGGTTCCTTGGCCATGCAGGTTGCAGATGGGCCCATGAAGGTGCAGACGCTGCCCAACATGAGATCGGGGGCCGCCTCACAAACTAAAGGTAAAGACATTTCTGAGTCCTTCCCCAGCTCAGTTCCTCCATGTCCTCATTATTATTTTTCCCAAGTTTGCATTTTTACAAAATTTGTCTCCCTATCCCTTGTTCTTGTTTGAATTCTAAGAATTTCTGTGTATTTTTTGCTAGTGCAATCAATTTCTTAACCTGAAACAGTACCATTCTATTCAAGAAATGAAAGAAAATGTAGTATTTTTTGCAAACCTGAAAACTGTTTTAATTCCTTCTTGTTAATATGGAATTTTGGATCTGATGTTAATAAATTCAGAACTTTTCATTTTGTGTGAAAACACCATGTATGTGAGTATTAGTGGCGTCATCTACAGAATGTGAGGCGGTGAACTCATTGTGTTGATAAATGGTGTTGGCTTTGATGTGAATTTATGCATGAGTATTTTCCTGCCAGTAACATTTAGAATAAAGGCAAACATTGGGAGGCAGAGTGAAAATAGCAGAGGCTCCTTGTGTTAGTGATCCTTGCATCCTGCAGTGCTCAGGTCCGTGGAGAGGTGCAAGTCGGAGTTTTGTAATAGGAGGAGGAAATGAAGGGAGAGTTAATAGGGAAAACAGGATGAAAACATCCTTTAAAGACCTTATCCTTCAGACCCCTGGAAGAAAAAAATAATAGCCATTATTGTCTCTCTTCTCAAACCACTGTCATATGCAAAAAATAGCTAACTTTAAAATGATTCGTTATTTTGCTGTAATTATCACCGTGAAGCAACAGTGCCACATAGTCTGTGTTTTATTGTAGGAAGAGTTACTTTTGTTTTGTCTCTATAAGGAAAAATAAAAGCTGTGGCTTTGAAACTTAAATATCAGTGTAGGAAAAAACCCTGAAATCACTGATTTGTGAAGGACGGTGGTCAGAGTCATGGGTTGAAAGTCCACGTTTTGCCTTTTTGTTGTGCCTACGTCACCTGTGGTGTCCTTATCTGAGGTACACCTCGGAGCCCTTGGTCTGCTAACCTGGGCGTCTTCTGGGTGTGACGGTGACGTTTTCTTACCCAGTGAGGAGTAGAGTCCTTGCTGGGTCAGGCCGACTTTCTGTTTACCATGAATTATTTTAAATTGTGTTGCGTAGGGGACAAAATCTCAAATTAGAAATAGAAAAATCTGATGTTTCTAAATAAGCTTACGGGGGTTGTTTTGAGTCTGAAATTTCAAGCTCCTTTTCGGGATTAAACTTTGTAGCAGTGAACTGAACCATTCAGAATCTCTCTAGAACGCTGGGGTAGTGGCAGTGGCTTTTCTGTGTTCCAGGCTCTAAAATCCATTCCCTGGGACCTGAGTGGAGTCCTTCAAATGCAGACTTTTTCCCGACCCAGGCTTCCGCTTCTCTGCCTAAAACCTCCGGGGATGCTGCAGACCAAGGTGAGGTTTCCTTGTGCTGCTCCCCAGCGTTCTGTTTTGGCCATCTAGAAGGCGCCCTGTATTCTTTTTTAGGTAGTTTATTTTCCAGTGCGTTAGAACTAGAGACAGTGTTTATTTCCAGAACACTTTCCTTTAGCCACGGAGTTAAGGTACTAGGCTTGTAGTGTTTGAGTTGCTCTTTAATCAACTTAATTTAAAAATGGGAAAGCTTTTAGCGGGGACAGGGTTTCAAAGAAACTGAGGGGAGGTTTAAGCGTGAATAAGAAATTTTATGACAAACAGTTTGAACATCCGTGTGAGTTTTTCCTGTCGTCATCAGCTGACGATGGGGAGGTGCCACTGAGGGAGAAGGAGAAGAAAGTGCGGCCCTTCTCCATGTTTGACACAGTGGACCAGTCTGCCGCCCCGCCCTCCTTTGGCACTCTGAGGAAAAACCAGAGCAGTGAAGACATCTTGCGGGATGCTCAGGTACGTAGGAATATCCCACTTTTAAATTTTAATGGTAATTCTGTCTGCCATTTTTAGAAGAGATAAAGCGTTATGTGAGGGAGAGCAGCAAAAACCGAAATATATCTGGAAGATTAGAAAATATAACAGCATTCTGTTATCTTAAATTCTGTCACTTGGGTATGTTTGTGGTCCCAAACCATGTTGGAGGAGGACTGACATACTTGCTTTTGGGTAGTATTTCATGTGATTCTCTAAAAAACATGGGTGCATTGAAGAACATTGTATTTGGCTGCTTAATTACATTATTTCTTTAAAATTTGGGGCCGAGTCAAAATTTGGAGTGAAACAATTTGATGGTGAATCTTCTATAGCTGTTAGAATTCCAACCTTTGACGACCCATTCTGGCTGCGTGCTCCAGATCGAGGTGTTTTTTACCACAGTGGTCTAGGTCGCGTGAGGTTCCATGAACAAGGATGGTTTTCATTGATTGGTGCCATTTGTGACTGTGTGCAATGGCAGATAAAAGTTTTCGCGTGGGCACTTAGAGTTGCCCAAATGGGAAGTGACAACAAGGAGGAGGCAGTTCAGGACAGGAATCGTGTTGCATTGCTAAAGTCCCTTATTAAATGTGGTTAAATTCAGAGATTTAAAACTTTTTAATGACTTAATTTTCAGTGTATACTCAACATTTGTGAAATTCGGTCACCTGGAACATCCTGGTACCCAGTTATACAATATTCTAACTGGCTCTTTGTGTTTGTGTGTTGCAGGCTGCAAATAAAAATGTGGCTAAAGTCCCACCTCCTGTTCCATCAAAACCAAAACAGATTAATTTGCCTTATTTTGGACAAACCAATCAGTCGCCGTCAGATGTTAAGCCAGATGGAAATCCTCAGCAGTTGTCAGCAGCTGTGGCGTCCGTGGGAAATAAACCGAAACCAGCAGGGCAGCAGCCGAGGGTCCTGCTGGCCCCCGGCGCACCTGCAGTGGGCCAAGACCAAGCCCTTGCTCCAGGGTCCAAGCAAGAAAGTCCGCCTGCCGCCGCTGTCCGGCCCTTCACCCCCCAGCCTTCCAAAGATGCCCTGCTGCCGCCTTTCAGGAAACCCCAGACCGTGGCGGCGAGCTCCATATACTCCATGTACACCCAGCATCAGGCTCCCGGAAAGAACTTCCAGCAGGCCGTGCAGAGTGCCTTGACCAAGACGCAGTCCAGAGGGCCGCACTTTTCCAGCGGTGAGTGTCTCGATGTTGTTCTCACCGCGTAGATGGTGCGTCCAAGCCCTGCACCAGGGCTCCGGCTGTCAGTGAGCGGCAGAGTGACCCGTACCTGTTGTCATGCTTTTGTTCTGAGTTTTGTTTAATCGTGGCTTCTGTTCTTAACCAAGGGTTCAAAAGAGTTCCTGCAAAACGTCAGTTACTGCAGTAGGCACTGAAGATAATAGATGAATAAAATGAAATAATATGGAAATAATAGATGAACAAGCTGAATAAAAGAGATGAATAGAACCTGTGGTAAACACATAGCCTTCTACTTTGTAATTACTCGTGTGCATTCGTCTTTTACTCGTTGGTGAGCTCCTTTAGAACTGAGAACTCAGGAGCTCATCCGTGAGTGGAGGAAAAACGCCCACAGGTGTCATTCCAGTGCCCAAGGCTGTGTCTTCACTGTAGGGTTGACCAGATGTTCTTGGTGCGTAGAGGGTTGAACAACTGCTTCATGTATGTGTTTTTTAAAAAAATCACTCTCTACTATATTTTAAATTGTTCTAATGAGGACTCAGCCACTAGTTAAATTTAAAAACAAAAAAAAGATGACTTTGTGTTAAATGTAGATAATCTGGTAATTTGTTGGGTTTCTTTCTAAGAGGCATTAGTGGTTTATAGGACTAGAATAAAATTCACCGTGTTGTAATCGAAAGAAAATAGCTTTCTCATCAGGAAATAAGCATGGAATTGTGGCCTAAGATGTCATAAAGATAGTTGACAGCAAAGAATTAATATATATGCTGGATCTTACTCTTTTCATGGGTCTTTGGTGAAAACTGCTAATATGATAATTTGGGAATTAGGTAATGTTGATAGAATGTTAGGGGACTAGTTTTGGTAAATATAAGTGGTTCTTGATAATTTTATAAGGCAAATATGATTGCTCACATTGATTTACTTTTGAAAATGATAAAAGATGGGCTAGTGTGTGTTTTATTTTAATCTGGACACATCAAAGGATTACCAGTTTTCATTGATTCTAAGTTCTTTTCACGTTTCGACATTTTAAATTTTGATGCTACAGTCAGTGATTTCTTACACTTATAATTGGCACTGTTTTCTTTCTTATTGTAAAGGTTGTATTGAAAGGTTACCTGTGAAATTAAAAGACGCTTCACTTATTGTTAGCTATGTCTGTTACTTGCCGTCTTGTTTGATTAATACTAATCAGGGTTTCTCTTCCATTTCCGATTAGTGTACGGCAAGCCCGTGATTGCAGCTGCCCAGAGTCAGCAGCAGCCCCCGGAGAACGCTTACTCCACTGCCCAGGGCAAGCCTGGCAGTCCGGAGCCCGAAACAGAGCCCGTTTCCTCAGGGCAGGAGAACCATGAAAACGAAAGAATTCCTCGACCCCTCAGCCCAACCAAGTTACTGCCTTTCTTGTCCAATCCTTACCGAAACCAGAGTGATGCTGACTTAGAAGCCCTACGAAAGAAACTGTCCAATGCACCGCGGCCCCTGAAAAAACGCAGCTCTATTACAGAGCCAGAGGGTCCTAATGGGCCGAATATTCAGAAACTTCTGTATCAGAGGACCACCATAGCTGCCATGGAGACCATCTCCGTCCCGTCCTACCCATCCAAGTCAACCTCAGTGACTGCGGGCTCAGAAAGCCCAGTAGAAATCCAGAATCCCTATTTACACGTGGAGCCAGAGAAGGAGGTGGTCCCTGTGGCTCCTGAACCGGTGTCCCCAGAGGAAGTAGGGGGTGCCAGTACAGAGAGCAGTGACTTGCCAGCTCCGTCTCCGGGCCTTGATTATGTGCCTGAAGGAGTCCCAGACAGCAGCCCAAATTTCCAGAATAGCGTGGAAGAGCCAAATCTAGAGGCACCCCATCCGCTTGACGTGTACCTGGAGGAGTACCCCCCTTACCCGCCCCCGCCGTACCCGTCCGGGGAACCCGAGGGGCCGGGAGAAGACCCTGTGAGCATGCGTCCGCCTGAAATCACTGGGCAGGTGTCTCTGCCTCCTGTAAGTAACGTGCTCTCGTGATCATTTCAGGAGCCTTGACCTTGTCACCGTCTTCCAGGTGGATGGTTGTCAGAACTCAGTCAGACGCCAGCAAGTACTTAACGGCCACTTGCAAAAGAGGCTTGTGTTGAAATTGCGTGTCGTAGCAAGTGTGTTCCACGGCTGGCCTTTTATTTTACAGTTCCCTTGGCACCGAGTGGATCTCATGAATCAAAATTCAGTATATTCAGTATAAAGAACATTTTTGCCTTTTCGAAAGAACCCTCTTCTTTGTGAGGGAAACAGAATTTTGTTCTTAGAGCCATAAGTAGCACCTTGGCGGTTTCTTACCCGGCTGTCAAGTAGTCGGGAAGGCACACTCGACCGAGAGTGGAGAGCTGGATTTGAAGCTCGGTCACTAGCTTAGCTCTGAAATCGGGCGGATGGGTCCACTTCTCTCATTGGTGGTATCCGCTTTCAAACTTTTCTTTTTCTGGCAGTGAAATTTATTTTTAATGTAATATTTAGGTGCAACCTCAAGCTTCCAGCATTGATAAAATTGGTAGGGTTCCGGATGAAGTGGGGGCGCATGGGGGACACCTGCTTAGCCTCTTCCTCACTTTCAGTGTGGTTTGAAAATCTCTGGGTAGCCTGTGGTCTCGAAGGTTCCTTTGTACGCCAGCATGAAGTGACTAAAGCTTGGTGGGTACTGGCCTGGGCGAGGCTTCCACACTCCTTCCGGGTACTGAGCCTTTATTGGGAAGTTCATCGTGTCGCTTTGAAATAGTTGAGAGAAGGTCAGAATCCCGGAATGTCTTTAAATAAAGTCGGCTTTTTCCGGGTTTAATTGAAAGTCGTTTTGTTTCATTAGGATGCCAAACTATGAATTTTTAAAACCTGGTCAAAAGCAAAATAGCATATTGTAAGGATTTTTTTTTAAAGTGCTTTCTATGTTTGATCCCTTCCTACAGCTTTAGGATGTGATAGTGTTCAAAGATGGTGATTATCCAGAGTTGTTTGAACTACTGGTTACCGTAAACGGTCGCTCAAGTTTTATATAGTAAATGTTGGATTCTAGGGGAAAAAGTTTTAAAATAGAGGTTAACACTTTATTTAAGGAGCTCTGTGCCTTCTGTCTAAGTCCTGAGGTTTGATTCTCTTCATTTGAGTGTTCCACACATGAAAAGGACAGAAGCGTTAGCATCTCCTTTTATTTCCCCTCTCTTTTTGTTGTCTCAAAGAAATTCGTACTCTCCAAGAGGAAGAAGGAAACCAGAGTTTATAAAAGTATCATACTGTCTTTTTAAGATTCTGCTATTCTCTTCCTAGGAAGATGCTTGGCTTTTTCATTCTTAGTTCAAGTAAACAGAAGCCGCTGTCTGGTACTTTCTGTGATGGTGGGTGTGGCAGCTGTGCTCACGCTGTGCCCCTGTGCCCCTGTGAGTCGTATTAGCACATTGGTACGGTGTTTACACGCCTTCTCTTTTCTTCAAGAAACAGCATTTTAACCGCTGCATATTTGTGAAATATGTGGATTGCCACTTAGTGTTTTTCAAAATTCAGTAGTTTTCTATACCTCAGATAAAATAAAGAGAAGCCTGTATAGCATATCACACCGTAGGAAACGTTTCCACATTGTTGGATGGGTTTTTCTTTTTTATTGACGTGTAATTGACATACAATACTATGTTAGTTTCAGGTGTACAACATAGTGACTCGGGGTTTTCGTACTGTTGCATATGTTTAAGAAAACTTTTATAGGATGTTGGAGCTAGTTTTTAAAATTTTGCCTTATTTTTTAAAGCCTGACTTATTTTTAGAATGTAGAAAGATTTGATTATCTACTCGTGTACTTTGGAGTATAGTTGAATTTTTAATATAAAATAGTGATAGCATTTTCAGACTGGTAGAATTCCTTCTTGGTATATCCTGGACAGACTAATAACCTTTATTGTTTACCTTAATTGTATGCTTTCTCCCCGAGGAGGCATTTATGTCCTGAAATGGTTAAGAGGAAGGGCTCCAAAGAAGCCGGATTGCTTAGATTTGAATTCTAGCCCTGCTGTCTACTGGCTGCGTGCCTAGTTTCCTTATCTGTAAAATGGGATAATAGGGTTTTTGTGAGGGATGAATGAGTAATCGTTCAGTAAATGTTGTAATTCTGAGCTGTGCTCTCGCCCAGTTGAATCGTGTGAGGTTTGTTATACCGTGTTGGCTAGGCAATCTGAAGACCAGTTTTGGCTCATTTTGGTACTTGACAGAAAGTCAGCCCACTGGCCCTTGCGGGTTATCTATATTCTTATTTAGTTTGTGCTGTAATGTATTCCCAAATGAAATTCTGCCGGGTTTTATAAAGTTAAGTTCTTCCGCCTGTGTTACGTGAGCGTATTCATTAGGCTGTATGTTACGATTTAGGTACTTTTCTGAATAATGTTCAACTTCAGTAAGACGTGCTAGCTCTCTGTTTCTGAAGTTCCTCGCCAGCTCAGCTGGTCTGGTGGCCATCCCCTTTGTTCATGTGGCCTCTCTGGCTTAGCCCAGGCTCCTCAATTTTCTGTGCGTTTCTTCTGCAGGGCAAGAGGACAAACCTGCGTAAGACCGGTTCAGAGCGGATCGCTCATGGGATGAGGGTGAAATTCAACCCCCTCGCGTTACTTCTAGATTCCTCTTTGGAGGGAGAATTTGACCTCGTACAGAGAATTATTTATGAGGTATGACTTAATTAGTAAATTTCTTACATATGACCTTGTCTTGTGTTTTAAATCTCTCATCAGAAAGCTACTGTAGAGAAACTGTGTTTTGAAACTGTTTTCTTTTCTGGGAGGTGGGTTGTAGAAAGGAACTCTCGAATATGCTCCAAAACAGGCTTTGCTAGTTTCAAGGTGTGACTGTAAAATTTTTGGTGATGCAGAAGTTCAGTTTTCACTAGGGTCCTCTAGAGTATTCTTTCTTCTCCGGGAGAGCATCACCGTTTTTAAAAAATTGCTCATGGGTGGGTTTGTGCTAGTGTTCAGTTACGGGACGTGGTCCCTACTTTTCAGAAGCCTACTATTTAAAATATTTTTAGTTGACCTTTTTTCCTTCCCGTGGCAAATGTAACTTTTACCTAGACACTAATTTGTGGTGGGAAGTTGGAGGATAAATAAACGAAAGTGGCTATAAGGATACAGTTTCTGGTACTTTGCCTTCAATTTTTAAAAAACCTTTTTAGAGTGAGTGCCTGCTTAATGTGGTTATTCCGTCTGTCTTCTTTCTAGAATTGTTCTTGGTATAGTTTTCTTGGCCCCTCTAGGTCTCAATTATGATTTGAAAAAAATACCAGAAGAGTCTATTTCTGTTCTCTTGATCCTAAAGTGCCAGTTAATAGTGACAGTTCAGGTGACAAGAAATGTGCATGATGGTCCCCCCCTCTCATTGGTGTTGCAGGTTGATGACCCGAGCCTGCCGAACGACGAAGGCATCACAGCTCTCCACAATGCTGTGTGCGCGGGTCACACCGAAATCGTGAAATTCCTGGTGCAGTTTGGTGTCAATGTGAACGCGGCTGATAGTGATGGCTGGTAAGCTTTTCTCTTAAGCTCCACTCAGACCTCAGTTGTATCTGCTCTGTGGGCGAGGAAAGAGCAGTATCATAGGTGCTGTTGGAAGGCAAACGAGTGTCAGTATATGTCCTCACACTGCATGTAAGCCAGAAGGAGAAACGTGGAGGGTGTGTTTGAGGAGGTGATGTCCTCATGTGACAGGCATCGCACTCTGCTCTGGAAGCAGAGGGAGTTTTAAAAGTTTAATAGTTAAATAATAGAAATAAGAAATGTCACAAAGTGGCGCACAGTTAATTAGCTTGCTTCAGCAGGTCTGAGAATTGCTGATTTAAGCAAAGTCGCCCCAACCCCCGAAACTTCTCAGAGTCTTTAATATACTAATGCCTATGGTGTGTGTCCAAGAGGGAATTAGAATTTGTAACCCTTCCCAAATGTATTTGACCCTGGAATCCATTTTTCATTGACTGTTTTGTGGAACTGTTGTGTGCATAAAACACAGGAGATAGTATTATAAATGATGATTATTCATAGGACAATGGATTATTATTAACTACTACTAATAATAAAAGTCCCAATAAGTTACTGTCACCCCTTGATAACTGTAATAGAATAGAAAGTAATTTTTTTTTGAAAAAGAGTGTTTTAAATTATATGCTCTTTTTGGGAAGAATACGAAAAATTTACTTTTTCCATGTAGGATTCTTTTAAAAGTACTGTATTTACTGAAGTATTTTAATTTTCTAGCCTATTTTTTTCTTAGTATGGAAAATAGCTATGCTATAATATCAGATTTACAGGTATAGACATACAAGTTGCACAGACATATACATTAATTTAAAATCACCTCATATTCCATCGTGTGACTGCATTTGTTTATTGTGGCTGTCTCCCTCTTGTTAGACATTTAGATTGTTTTCCAGTTTTTTTGTTTGTTATAAATAATGCTCAAAGAAGCATTTTAGCTGCAACTTTAAGCGATTATATTTGTAAAAGTAATATGTGCCCACCGTGGAAAATGTACAAAATAGAAATAAGAAAACAAGCCCCATAATCTAGAGCTAAACACCATTAATATTTTAATATATTTCCTTCAGGCTTATATATATATTTATATACATTTGTATTATATCTTTCTATATTTTAGGCTAATTTTTTGGTTTAACTTTACAGCATAAGCAAATCAAATTCTTAACGTGTCATAACGTCCTTGTTTCACTAATATCGAGAGTTTAGAGTATATATAACTTTTCACTGTTAAAAACCATGAAGTTAAAAATCTGTAGTAATATTCTCCGTGCTATTGATGATAGTGTTCTGGGATGGAGGATGGGGAATACAATTTTTTTAACTTAATTTAGATTTAACTTTTAATTTAATTTATGGCAAGGTGAGTAAAATGAGGAGGAGAGGGAAGAAAAGGGTGGAGAGAGGAAATCCCACGGGCTGCGGGCCTGACGAGCGTTCTCAAGGCCGCCGTGCAAGCTTGGCAGTGGTGCTGGCTCTTCTCACACCTTCCGCATTAATCTGGGGTCATTTATACGTTATAAAACACTTGGGATGCTGGAGAAGGTTCTCTGTAACGTATTTATAAATTCCTGCTAACCGGTTGCCTAAAATAGATTAAAATGCTTATTATTGTATAGTCACTTTGCTGGTCCGAATTGAATTGACAATTGCTTTTTTCCAATTTACTTCAATTTGGATTTTAAAAAATGTTGGATAAAGCGAGTGTCATATGCACAACTTAATTCCTTCAAAATTGGTAGTGGTAACGAGCTATTTAAAGGCACATGTTTTGAGCGAAGACCTGTAACTTCAAGACTGTTACGTCCTCTACTCAGGCGGGAAGAATCAGGCTGGGTGCTCCAGAACACAGAACTAAGTGTGTCTTATCCTGTTGTCGATTATTATACGAATTGCACGTCCTTTCTCTCATGTCCCTGCTTCCTCTCACCCTCCCCGCCGCCCTCGCCCCGGGAGCTGGGTGCTCTGAGATTTTCCTCTGTGACTGTAATTCTCCGATGGGCTCAAGTTTCTCTGTTGAACTGATTTAAAAAACTGTCAGAGATTTTCAGAAGAAAGGGCGTGGTAGATGATAGACTCAAGAACTCGCTTCACAGATATCTCGTCACAGCAGGTGTCGTTCAGCTTAGAGAAACATTTCTAGCCCCTGCTGCGTCTTGCCCCACAGGACCCCGCTGCACTGCGCCGCCTCCTGTAACAACGTCCAAGTGTGCAAGTTCCTGGTGGAGTCGGGAGCCGCCGTGTTCGCCATGACCTACAGCGACATGCAGACGGCCGCGGACAAGTGCGAGGAGATGGAGGAAGGCTACACGCAGTGCTCCCAGTTCCTGTATGGTACGTAGAGTTAGAATCCAGCGGATTGATCCCCGCAGTAATTTACCCTCTCTCTCTAGGGAGCAATTCCAAAAGTACTGTTACTATTTAGAAAAACATTTTTGTGTCGTACATAGTTCTAGGCGTTGAAAATAGGGCAGCCTCAATCCCAAACATTAATGCGGCCTTTGTGTGTATGCCTGGAAACAGCTATTGTCAGGGACATCAGCTACAAAGACAGGGCCGCAATGTCTGGCTTAGTGGTCACCATGGCTTTTGACCCTCGAAGGATCCTCGGCTCAGACTTCAGTCCTTAGTGAGTGATGGTGTATGTTTGCTGATAAGTAAACAGAGCTCCTTCCTTCCAAGATGATCCAGGAGAAATTCAGCGTCGGTGTAAGAATCCGGTTGATCCAAATTTTCCTCCTAAATCAAACTGGTCATAAAGCAAAATGAGGACAGCACATATTTTAGAGTTGATCTTTTGGCTCTTTTGTGTTCTTGATTTTGCATTTATGATTCTGGCTGATCACGTCAGCTCTGTCCATCACAAGAATGGACTTGAAGTTTTAGATGGAAATATGTTGCTTGGTATTTGTACTTACAAGGAAAATTTTTTTCTTTACGAGGCTTAGAAGTTGATTTTTCTTTTTAGTTTGGCCTGAGAGGAATTAGGAAGGGGAAAGACAGAGACACGTGAGGAGGTCCCAGGACTGCATCCCACTCAGGTCTTAGAAACTCCTTTGCCCGTTGATTACGTGACCCCTGGGGTTAAAGCCGTCACCACTGTCTTCTCCATTCCACCCTTCCCGGCTCACTGGGCTTGTTCTGGCTCGAGAGAAGGGACAGGGTCAGAGGGAGAACCATGAACTCAGGTTTTCTTCATCATGTCTCAGCTGTTAGTTTTTATTTATTGTGAATATTTATGATTACTTTTTTGTTCTGAACTCTGGATCAAAGAATAACTTTGATATATTAACCTTTTAAAATTAATATATATTAGTATATATTTTGTTATATTAAACGTATTGGCCATTTTGAGCTCTAAGTATGGAATATGATTTTTAAAAACATTTAGGGACCTCTGATCAGAGATTTTTTAAATTTATGAAATATGTCTATCAAGAGCGTTTCTGACTTAAATTTGCAATTTAAATAACATTAATAGATTGACTGCAGTGAACATCCGGGTATTCAGCTTAAGAAACAGAACATTACACGCTCTCTGGTATGGTCTGGGTGCCTTGCCCTGTTGACCCCTCTCACATCTGTGGTGACTGTCACCTTGAATTTTATGTTTCGCATATCTGCCATTCCTTGCTTCTTTCTTTTTGGTGAGGAAGATCAGCCCTGAACTGCTACCTGTTGTCAGTCTGCCCCTTTTTTTGCTTAAAGAAGATTGCTCCTGAGCTAACATCTGTGCCAGTGTTCCTCTGTTTTGTGTGTGGGACACTGCCAAGCATGGCTTGATGAGCGGTTGTAGGTCTGTGCCCAGGATCTGAACCGAAGAACCCTGAGCCACTGAAGCAGAGCACACAAACTTACCCACTCCACCACTGGGCTGGCTCCCTATTCCTTGCTTTTTAAAAATAGTTATATCACCTGTGTGAGAATCCTATAACATTGTTTAGTTTGCCTGGTTTTGACCTTTATATAAAATAAATCACACTGATGACCCTGTGGCTTGCTTTTTTCATTCGTTGTTGTTTTTGAGGTTCGTCTGTGCTGTTGCACGTAGCTGTAGTTTCTCCCCATTGTGCTGTCCTGTTTCATTTTACGACTGTACCACATTTACCATTCCATCTACTTACGATGGGTGTTGGGTTGTTTGTTTACTTATTCGTTACAATGCTGGCACCGTGACCATTTTTGTGCTTATCTTCTGGTGTCTGTCCAGAAGTAGACTCGGCTGGTCACAGTGATGCTCATCTAGCAGAGGGGTCCTTTTGCTCCCTGTTCCCTTTGACCCTTGGTAGATTTGGAATTATATCTCATTGTAGCTTTAGTTTGCTTTCCCAAATTACTGGTGACGTTGAGCATGTTTTTAGGTCCCTCAAAAAAACTTTATAACAGTAATTTGTCACTCTTAGTTTGAAAAATAGCAAATAAGAAATTTTCTTCCATTCTTAATGATTTTTTGGAAATGGGACTGGAGTTGTTATTTTCGGTATACCAGAGTATCCAGAATTTCTCAGCTGCTCCATTCCCATCCCAAACAGATGAGTCTGGCCAGCTTTCAGACTTGGTGGAATTATACTTATATCAGGCCTCATTGTCCTTGTGGATCTAGCTGTCGTGCCTGGACTGTCTTATTTAAACAGGACAGTTGGAAATTTACTTGTCCCCATTACTGGAAACCTCACCTTGTAGATTGGCAGAGCCTTCTTTTGTTAAAAAACAATGTCATTTCTTGTTTCATTTTCCCCCAGCGTGTGAGAGAGAGAGACAGACTGACACGTCACATTAATTGATGTGGGAATAATAAGTTCATAATGAATAGTTCAGTGTTTCTCATAAATTGAAAAACCTAACTATTCAAAAGGCAAACAGATATTTTCCTGGCTTTTCTGAAAAACACAGAAGTGAAAATAATGATGAACTCTGAATTGCTCAGGACCTTATTGCTGAATTCCTTTCCCTCTTCTCTGCTTTCCTCCTGTTGCCCGCCCGGGGATGACAGCTCTTCCTTATTAGCAGTGCCCGTGGGGTGGGAAGGTCGAATGGAGCTCAGCGACACTTACAGTAGCAGTTAATATGTAAATCTGTTGTTACCTCTGGTGAGAGGTGGACATTCGAGGGTTTTTCCTGCCCTAGTTTGTGGATTTCAGTGTCTTAGAATTCTAGTTCTCATTATTTTATATTTGACTAGATGTAGATTTTATATCATGTTTAAAACATTTAGCTATATTTCTTTCTGCATTATGACATTTATAATTTTTTTTCTTTTATCTTTCCCCATGTGGAAATCAGCAGAGGCCACTTAATAGACACAACACTTATGGCTCTTTTGCTGTCTGCTCTAAGTTTTAGGTAAAGAATGAAAATGTTTCCAGAGTTCCCTGGACATTACACTTAGGAGTAGGCTGACATTCAACTGGCGTCTCATTCACTTTCTTAGTATCCTAGACTCAAACGGTTTTTTTGTGTGTGTGTGAGGAAGATTGGCCCTGAGCTAACATCTGTGCCAGTTTTCCTCTGTTTTATGTAGGATGCTGCCACGGTGTGACCTGACAAGCAGCGCTAGGTCAGCACCGGGGATCTGAATCTGTGAACCCGGGCTGCCGAGGTGGAGCCCGTGAACTTAACCACTGTGCCGCTGGGCTGGCCCCATGGAACAGTCCTTTTTTAATTCCTAAGCTTGCAAAAGTTTTGTATTCTGAGTGAGACTAGTTTCAAGAGCTGCTTATGAGGTGTTTGTTAGTTTTTAAGAGTTGTTCAGAGATGATAGCACACGTTAACTTGTCTTTTGTACGTCCCTTCCACTCCTCCCCTGACCCCAGGAAATTTATGTCCTGAACATTTAATGTAGTAGCTCTGACATTCCAGCACTTACCCAATTCTGCTCATTTGGTTTTATATCTGTAGCTAAAAGTTCTTAAGAGGAGTGTACTCTGAGTTACGTATCCTGTGCTGTATCTTGCTGTCATGATTCTAGGCGTTCAGGAGAAAATGGGCATAATGAATAAAGGAGTCATTTATGCACTTTGGGATTATGAGCCTCAGAATGACGACGAGCTGCCCATGAAGGAAGGCGACTGCATGACCATCATCCGCAGGGAAGACGAGGAGGAGGTCGAGTGGTGGTGGGCGCGCCTCAACGAGAAGGAAGGATACGTGCCACGCAATTTGCTGGGAGTGAGTATCCCACACTGGGAGGTTTTCCTGCGTGTCGAGACGGGCTGTGTGAAAACTGCTGTGTGTTATGGATCCAGTGCGCCCTGCTGCCCCTTGTCACTGAGATACGGAATTCTACATTTTTGCTAGTTGTAGATTGAGACTTGAAGCCACATTTTCAGTGATTCCTGTAGGGTCAGTAGAGGACGGGCATCCTGTCTGCGTTTATAAATAGAATAAAGATAACTGCATAGTTGATAGGAATTGAGCTCATGACGTTTGAAATAAATTTTCAGTTTGTTTAAATTAGGATTTTCAAATCTGGTAGAGAGCTTGAATCGGGCACTGAAGACAGGCTTCTTTGCTTTTTCCTACTATTTGATGTTAATTTTCATAAAATCGTATTGACACGTAGAAACCAATAACACCTCTATATTACTGCAAAGGGACTGCGCTATCAGGTAAGACTCTCAGGCGTATTTCCAGGGAAGAGGCTCCTTGTGGTCAGATGGAGGAAGGACAGCGGAATAAGCTCTGTCAAGACTTTGCGTTTGGCTCTCGCGCAGCTTCCAGTCTTCCCTCACCAGCTTCCAGTCTTCCCTCACCGGGTCGCATGTGTGAGGCGGGGGGCCTGCCGCACGTGTGGGAGGGAGGAGAGAAGTGATGGGGTAGGTGAGAGCCCGAGATAAAAGTTTAAAGGTACAGGTGCTTGCAGACTCTGCCGTTGAGGGGGAAGTAAGGAGAGCGAGGGAGGGACGGGCCGATGCAGCCCCCAGCGGGCGCATCCAGTTGGGACACCAGCGTCCACGTCACTTCAGAGCCCCCTGCACACGTGGGCGCTGGGTGCCCAGGGCCCAGGAGGACGGTGGGGGCGCTGGAGCAGGCTGCCCCCTCAGATGGCTGTGAGGATAAAGCCGGAGTGGCACATCGCGCAGACGGGAGCTGTTTTTACTGGTGTCACCCTCAGCCGTCGGGCAGGCGTGCTCGGGTCCCCACAGAGCTTCGCCTCGGGCCCGCACCAGATCTTGCCGGGAGTGTCCCCCGCTCGGGCTCTGCCCTCTGGGGACCTGGTTAAAGTGACTGCAGTGTTGCGACCTGGCTGGCTGGCTGGCTGCTGCCCTGCGTCTCCCCCTCCTGACTCTTCCTTCTCCATTGTTGTCTGTCTGATGTGCGGGGTAAATGACTTCATCACGCCCCAACCGCCGCCTTCCTGATAGCGACATTTAACCCCAGTGCTGAAATAGGGTGTAGAGTCTTCATGTGATCCTGATATAAACTATAAAGAATAACGAAAGTGAAAAAAATCAGGCTCCAGAGGCTTTAAGAGAACTTTCACGTTCCCAGACGACAGTAGAAATGTGAAAGTCGTTCCCTCGCAGGCACCCTCGTTTGCTTCTGTGAAGCCTCTGGCACCAGAGGAGTGTCACCTCCAGTATGAGCCACTTCCCTTCTCCGAGGAACATGAATGGCAAGTGGGCACTTTTGCTCTGTATAGTTTCTCATCTGGGAAAAGCTCTGCCTCTTAGAGCTCGTTGCTTGCTTGAGTCCTTCGTTTTAGTTTCTAATAGAGAGGTCCTGTGGGTGATGACGTGTGGGGGGAGTTGTTCGTGCCCAAGCGTGGAAGCAGTTGGTCACAGACTGAGTTCTGTCTTGTGCATTTGGCTCTTGGAAGGTGCCGGAATCTACAGATTGGACTAAAGATTTCTATTTTAATCTGACGCTTAAATATTCTTAGTCTTTTGGAAAGCTTTTCTAGGTAGAAGTGGCCTCTACACAACTTAATTTTTGCTTTCTTTTGAGGTTAAGAAAAAAAAGGACATTGTGGGAATATTGAATTTCAGGAGCCTAGAAAATTGTGTTGGGTAAATATCTTCTCTCAGTGAGAAAAATAATCCTTTAGAGAACATCGACCCACCAGCTAGTGTCCAGTCTGGCTGAAGTCTGGCTGCTTTCTTTCAGTAAACCTTTTTTCCCTTTGTCTAAGGAGCAGGAAGAGAGCGAGAAGGGTTTCTGTTCAGTTTGCCAGTTGAATTACTAGTCTGACTCTTGGCTTCAAGACTGGGCATCTTGCAGCCTTCACAAACCTCTCCTCTCCAGCTCTTGTTATAGAAAACACAGAACCACAAAATCCTAAAACAAAAGCCTCCACGTATCTTTCCTTAAATCCGTAGACTTTTAGTCTGTGACATTTTGTTCCTGAGAGCCTCAAGTCCCACGACACCGTGTTATGTCCATTGAGAATAGAGTTGAAAGACACTTGCATCTCTTATCTTTGCCCTTGGGATGAAAGCCCCTGACGCTGGAACCTATAGCACATTGCAAGTCACATTTAGAAGTTTGTGGTTCCTGTTAGACTTGATTTATGGTTCAACAAACTGCTGATTGTGTTAATGCTTAGAACCATAGTGGATTTTTGTGTCACTGCACCATGGTATTGTCACCATTGAGAGACCCCTGCGGCTCTTGAATGTCCTTGCAGATAGCTGGTTGGAAGAGTTGTTAATTGTGAGTCTGTGTACTCAGGCAGCCCTGGGGCTCCCCGGGGCAGAAAGAGTTCTTTCTTTAGTTTAATTTCTTTCTTGTGACATCAACCCCTCTCCCCCAGTATTTCTTGAAATTTTGTTAGACTCCCACGTCTGTAAATATTTTTTAAACTCTCTTGCAGCTATACCCAAGAATTAAACCAAGACAGAGGAGCTTGGCCTGAAACTTCACAGAACTTGAGTTAATGAAGAATTCATCTCTGTTATCACTAAGAAGAAGTAATGTGATTGTTTTTGGCAAAAAATTCACAAGACTTATTTTAATGACACTGCAACTTGAAAGCGATGAAGAATGTTCTCTGGAAGAAAATGAAGGATTGAAGAATTCCCTGTTCGTGGAGGACGTTCGGCACCGTGAAATGGAGCTGAGGGGTAAGCTGCCTGTGCACTGGGGTAGAGGTGTTCCGTGTGGCACTCCGAAAGATGCACGGTGACAGTCCTGCTTTCCACAAGAAATAGGACCATTTCTGGGGCTACTGGGAAATGAGCTTCACATCCAGCTTAGTTGAAGATTTTCAGCACCTGCCCCTCTACTTGTCCTCCCACCAGAAAGGACCAGTGTCATCATGGTGCCATCTCCCATTGTCCCCCGGCACCAGCAGGCCCTCGGGATTCACGGGACGCCTCGAAGCTGCCACACACTGGTACATTGTCAGTGAAGAACTGCTGGCTGTCAGAGAGCAATAACTTTATTACGAGTTCTTGTAGCATCTTCAGAATTACACATATATTTGAAATATTGAAACTAAGCTACACTGCAGGAAATTAGAGTTAGGATCTTGTTTTAGGGTGAATTTGAATCTGTATTTATTGTCTTTTGTATCTCAGAAATTAGACTTCCTATAGACTTACCCATAATATTTGTCAAGATCATAGCTGCCTTTAAAAACAATTGTAATAAAATTAAACTTTTTGACTCTAGCCTTTTACTGGTTTTAGTTTTTGATGTCATTTAACAGCCTTGTTTAAAGTTCACAAGCCATTCGGGTTTCTTAGCTGAAAAATAATACTTCTTTACCAGCCATATGCTTAAATGTAAGAAGTATTTCTTTGCTTACAGAAAACTGTTTTGCAATTCATGAGTTCTGTGGTAGTCTTTGATAGAGAATTAAGCTTTTTTTTTTAAAAAAAAAGATCTTAGGGCACCTGGTGATAGAAACTTGTACTTACATAAAGCCTCAGACTGTTCCACTGTCCTGATTTTTTTTTTTTTTTTTTTTTTTTTGGTGAGGAAGATTGGTCCTGAGCTAACATCTGTGCCAGTCTTCCTCTCTTTTATATATGGGATGTGGTCACAGCATGACTTGATGAGCAGTGAGTAGGTCCGGCCTTGGGATGCAAGCCCGCGAACCCCAGGCCGCCTAAGCGGAGCATGGAAGCTTCACCACTACACCACCGAGCAAGCCCCTCATGTGTCCTCATTTTATGTCATGTTTTTCATAGAGTTATACATTGATTTGTGGGATGAAAACTTACAGGGACAACGTCTCCACATTGTTTTATTAATTTGTTACCAAGTTCGTGAATTGTTTTAGAACCCGTTTTGCTTAGTGGAACTGTATTATTATTATTATTATTTTTTTTACTTTTTTTTTTTTATTAATGTTATGATAGATTACAACCTTGTGAGATTTCAGTTGTACATTTTTGTTAGTCATGTTGTGGGTACACCACTTCCCCCTCTGTGCCCTCCCCCCACCCCCCCTTTTCCCTGGTAACCACCGATCAGATCTCCATATCAATATACTAAATTCCACCTATGAGTGGAGTCATATAGAGTTCGTCTTTCTCTGACTGGCTTATTTCGCTTAACATAATACCCTCGAGGTCCATCCACGTTGTTGTGAATGGGCCAATTTTGTCTTTTTTTATGGCTGAGTAGTATTCCATTGTGTATATATACCACATCTTCTTTATCCAATCATCAGTTTCTGGGCATGTAGGCTGGTTCCACGTCTTGGCTATTGTAAATAATGCTGCGATGAACATAGGGGTGCAACGGACTCTTGAGATTTCTGATATCAGGTTCTTAGGATAGATACCCAGTAATGGGATGGCTGGGTCATAGGGTATTTCTATTTTTAACATTCTGAGAAATCTCCATACTGTTTTCCATAGTGGTTGTACCAGTTTGCATTCCCACCAACAGTGTATGAGGGTTCCTTTTTCTCCACAACCTCTCCAACATTTGTCACTCTTGGTTTTGGATGTTTTTGCCAATCTAACGGGTGTAAGGTGATATCTTAGTGTAGTTTTGATTTGCATTTCCCTGATGATTAGCGATGATGAACATCTTTTCATGTGTCTATTGGCCATATTCATATCTTCTTTTGAGAAATGTCTGTTCATGTCCTCTGCCCATTTTTTGATCGGGTTGTTTGTTTTTTTGTTGTTAAGCCGTGTGAGTTCTTTGTATATTATGGAGATTAACCCTTTGTCGGATAAGTGGCTTGTGAATATTTTTTCCCAATTAGTGAGCTGTTTTTTTGTTTCAATCCTGTTTTCCCTTGCCTTGAAGAAGCTCTTTAGTCTGATGAAGTCCCATTTGTTTATTCTTTCTATTGTTTCCCTCAACTGAGGAGTTACAGTGTCCGAAAAGATTCTTTTGAAACTGATGTCAAAGAGTGTACTGCCTATATTCTCTTCCAAAAGACTTATTGTCTCAGGCCTAATCTTTAGGTCTTTGATCCATTTTGAGTTTATTTTGGTGTGTGGTGAAAAAGACTGGTCAATTTTCAATCTTTTGCATGTGGCTGTCCAGTTTACCCAGCACCATTTGTTGAAGAGACTTTCTTTTCTCCATTGTAGGCCCTCTGCTCCTTTGTCGAAGATTAGCTGTCCATAGATGTGTGGTTTTATCTCTGGGCTTTCAATTCTGTTCCATTGATCTGTGGACCTGTTTTTGTACCAGTGCCATGCTGTTTTGATCACTGTAGCTTTGTAGTATGTTTTGAAATCGGGGATTGTGATTCCGCCGGCTTTGTTTTTCTTGCTCAGGATTGCTTTAGCAATTCACGGTCTTTTGTTGCCCCATATGAATTTTAGGATTGTTTGTTCAATATCTGTGAAGAATGTTCTTGGGATTCTGATTGGGATAGCATTGAATCTGTATATTGCTTTAGGTAGTATGGACATTTTAACTACGTTTATTCTTCCAATCCATGTGCAAGGAATGTCTTTCCATCTCTTTATGTCATCGTCAATTTCTTTCAAGAAAGTCTTGTAGTTTTCATTGTATAGATCCTTCACTTCCTTGGTTAAGTTTATCCCAAGGTATTTTATTCTTTTCTCCTTCTCTTCTCCCTCTGGTATACCTATAATCCTTACATTGCATCTCCTAATTGTGTCTGATAATTCTCGGAGAGTTTCTTCATTTCTTTTTAGTCTTGCTTCTCTCTCCTCCTCTGCCTGCAGCAATTCTATATTGCCATCTTCCAAATTGCTATTTCTTTCCTCCATATTATCGGCCCTACTGTTCAGAGCATCTAGATTTTTCTTAATCTCCTCTATTGTGTTCTTCATTTCCAATATTTCTGTTTGGTTCTTCTTTATCGTATCAAACTCTTTTGTGACATAGCTCCTGAACTCGTTGAGTTGACGGTCAGAACTCTCTCTTAACTCATTGAGAATTTTAATGATGGCTGTTTTGAAGTCATCATCATTTAGGTTATATATCTCATTTTCTTTGGGATTGTTTTCTGTGTATTTGTTACTTTCTTTCTGTTCTGGAGATTTAATGTATTTTTTCATATTGCTTGATGTTGTTGATTTGTGCCTCCGCATGGAGATAGAGTTTAGTTGCTCCTTTCACTTGTTTCAGCTGCTGCGGTGGGGGAGCAGCTGTTTATACTGCACCAACCAGGAACCCTGTCTGCAGTTGCTAACTGGGCCTGGGCCCCTCGTCGTAGCCACAGTGGCCCTTTGGATTCCCTCCTCTTCTGTGGGGGCCGTCACAGGGGGGCTTCAGGCTGCTGGTGCCTACTGTTGCAGCCCACCTAGATGTGCTCTCTCCTTGGGGTCTGCAACGGTGTTATGGGCTTTTCCAGCGGCCAGGGGTGGGATCACTTATATTTGTAGCTCCGTTGCTGTCGGCACCCACAAAATCTCGCTTGTCCTCTATGGGTCGTAGGAGAGCTATTGGCATCTTCTACAGTCTGTGGTTAGTTCACCTAGCTATGCTGCTTTTGCCCTGGGGTCTTCCAGCCTTGTGGCTGGTGGCTGGGTGCCTTCTACTGGTGCTGTGCAGAGGCTTTCCCTAAGGCTGCTGTGAGCCTGTAGTGTTTCCCCCTAGGCTACGAAGCTGGGTCTCTGGAACTCCCCCCAGCCCCAGTCCTCTCCGAGATCTCCGGCTATCCCTAGACCCAAGGGGGGGGCAACGGCAGCTGGGGGTCGCCCCGCCCTCTGGGATTCTCTCCGGGCCTCTCCCGGAGCTGTGAATGCTCGGCGTGGCCCCTCTGCTAATGGCAGACAGAGAGTTTTGTCTGCTGCTCGGGCGGAACTCTGGCGCTTCCCGTCCGGGTCGCAGAGCCGGCCTTTGAAACTTCCCCCAGCCCCGGTCCTCTCCGAGATCTCCGGCAATCCCTAGTCCCATGGGGTGGGCAACGGCAGCTGGGGGTCGCCCCGCCCTCTGGGATTCTCTCCGGGCCTCTCCCGGAGCTGTGAATGCTCGGCGTGGCCCCTCTGCTAATGGCAGACAGAGAGTTTTGTCTGCTGCCCGGGCGGAACTCCGGGGCTTCCCGTCCGGGTCGCAGAGCCGGCCTTTGAAACTTCCCCCAGCCCTGGTCCTCTCCGAGATCTCTGGCAATCCCTAGTTCCACGGGGCGGGCAACGGCAGCTGGGAGACCTCCGTACCCTCAGCGACTCTCTCTGGGACCCTCCGGGCGCCGCGAACACCCGGCGGGGACTCCCCGCCAATGGCGGCGAGAGACTCTCCCCGTGGGCTCAGGTGTGCAACTCCAAAGTTTCCCTCTGCATTTAGGAGTAATTGTGGGGGGTTTAGGTAGGGTTCTGGTCACCTGTTTCCACCGTCGCTCCTCTGTTGTGTGCTTGCTCCTGCCCTAGATGTGTGTAGATCCTCTGGGGGCGTCCGTTGGAAGAAAGCCGCTTGCGGGTACTAGGCTGCTCGTCGGGGTCGGAGAGTTTTCACCTATTTCCACATCCTCCCGGAGGAAAGTCCATCCACCTTCCGATGTATAGTCGCGTGGGTCTCTCAGACGTCCTGAGATGCTGTCTGGATATCCTTTGTCAAGCGATAAGTGTCCAAATAATTGTAGACTCGAAGGGGGAGAGACAAAGAGGACTACTCACGGCGCCATCTTGGATCCAGATCCTGGAACTGTATTATTTAATAGAAGATGCAAATGAAAAACCAGTGACCACTTTTACTTATACTTTTTTATGAGTAGCTAAATCCTAGCAAGAAAGGGAGATGAAAGAACGTTCATGCCTTTCAGAGTAAAAGAGAAATAATGACAACATGAACTAAATGTCAGAAGACGTGTGGTAGGCAGAATTCTAAAGACCCCCTCCCGCCATGTTCCTGTCCCTTGGTGCCATGGACTGGATGTTGGAGCCCTAACTCTCAATGAGATGCATTTGGAGGTAGGGCCTTGGGGGTAATTAGGTTTACATGAGGGTAGAGCCCCCATGGTGGGATTAGCGTCCTTATAAGAGGAAGACCAGAGGGGCCCCTTTCTCTGTGCCATGTGAGGACGCAAGAAGACCACCAGCTACAGGCCAGGAAGAGAGCTCTCACCAGACACCGAATCTGGTGGCACCCTGATCTTGGACTTTCCAGCCTCCAGAACTGCGAGAAATAAACATCTGTTGTGTAAGCCACTCAGTCTGTGCTGTTTTGTTATAGCAGCCTGAACAGGCTAGGATAGCTAAGGTTATTCAGTCAGACACTAATCTAGGCACTGCTGTGGGAGACTTTTCAGATTTAATTAAGTTTACTAATCAACTGACCTTGAAATAGCGAGGTTATCCTGGATTTCCCAGGTGGGCACAGTGTAATCACGTGAGCTCTTCCGAGCCGGAGAGGTGAGGCAGGGGGGAGGGTAGCGAGATTGGGAGGATGAGGTGGACTCAGCCAGTCCTGCCCTTGCTGGCTTTGAAGATGGAGGGGGCGGGAGCCAGGGAAGTTGGAAGCTGAGAAGAACCCCTGGCTGACAGCCAGCAAGGAAGTGGGGACCTCAGGCCTGTAGCCACACGGAACTGAATTCTGCCAGCCTGAGTGGGCCTGGAAACAGATCCTCCTCAAGTCTCCGGTGGGGAGTGAGCTCGCCTGATGAGACAGGTGTTGCACTTCTAACCTGCAGAGCCAAGAGAGTTGGTAAGCCACTCAGTCTGTGCTGATGCGTCACAGCAGCAATAGGAAGCAGATAATGTGTGCGTTCTAGTCCTAGGCTGGCGCACTTTCTGCTCAATCACGGGACCTCGCGCAGGACACTGGACCCGCTGAGACTTGGTTTCCTAAACTGAAATGGAGTTTAATATCATCGCCTCAGCACCCCTCAGAGAGGTGAGGGGAACCATGCTAAGCAGTGTCCGTGAAGGTGCTTGGTACAAAGGTACAAAGAACTGCACAAATGGATGAAAAGGGAAGATGTGAAAGTCAGGAAAATGGCATCAGCTGGGTTTTTTTAAAAGATATTTTATTTTTCCTTTTTCTCCCCAAAGCCCCCTGGTACAGTTCTATATTTTTAGTTGTGGGTCCTTCCAGTTGTGGCATGTGGGACACTGCCACAGCATGGCTGATGAGCCGTGTAGGTCCGTGCCAGGAACTGAACCCGGGCCACGGAAGTGGAGCACACTGAACTAAACCATTAGGCCACAGGGCCGGCCCTGATCGTCTGTTTTATTTCCTTATCTTAAACTTAGAACATCATTTGTTTTTATTCCCCCTTTTTGGTTTTTCACTTGTTTTATTATCAGAGGATCCTTATGTCAAAGCTCCTTATAGAAATATTTGAAAGTACAGAAAAGGGTTATGAAGCAGGAGGAGAAGAGGATCACACTAGAGGCCACCACAGCCAGCCCTGTGGTCCAGTGGTTAAGGCTCGGCGCTCTCACCACTGTGGCCCAGGTTTGTGTCCCAGTCAGGGAACCACACCACCCGCCTGTCTTGTTATACTGTGGTGGCTGCGTGTGGCTGGGGTGCTGAAAGCTGTGTCCCTGGGATTTCAAATTCCAGCAGGGTCACCCATGGTGGACAGGTTTCAGTGGAGCTTCCAGACTAAGACAGACTAGGAAGAAGGACCTGGCCACCCACTTCCGGAAAAATTGGCCATGAAAACCCCATGAATAGTAGAGAAGCACTGTGATAGAGTGCCAGAAGATGAGAGGATGGTGCAAAAAGACTGGGCAGGGTTCCGTTCTGTGTACACAGGGTCACTAGGAGTCAGAATCCACTCCACAGCACTAACAACAAAAAAAGAGGCAACCGCCATTAACATTCGAGCATGTTTCCTCCTAGTTTTGTCTGTGCTTTTTCTCTTTCCATAGCTGAGTTTACTGTTTAAGCAAGTCCATATTCTATTTTATGCCTGACACTGTATCATAGACCTGAGTTTTAATGGCTGCACAATATCTGTCTTGCAGTGTGTCCAGTGTTTCTAACGTTGAACTTAACGGCTGTTTTCCGGTTCTTGTGTATTGTAATTGATGCCATAGGCACATCTTTATGATAGCAGAATTTTTAGAGTTTTGAAAAGGAGGAATAAGGCAGCTGAGGAATGGACTCTGCCCAAGAGGATGACCTGTAAATTTCAGCTGTGCTCAGAGCCTGAAGACAGTGGAGCCACTGAGGGATTTTAACTAGGGGAGGAACAGCGGGGGCACACGAGAGAGCGGGATCCCTGGGGGCAGAGCGCAGAGGGCATGGGGGGCAGGCTGGCAGAGAACCCAGAAGGTAAGGGCTGGTCCGTGCTAGTAGGATCCGGCACCAGGAGGTAAGTGGCGATCCTAAAGAGCAGCTGTTTGAGGAGCGTGGGCGGGCCGTTAGCTGGACTGCAGAGGGTGGAGGGGACCCTGTGAAAGGCAGAATTAGGGTCCAGCAGGACAGCTGTCTGGATGACGGAGGGGGGGAGGGTGTAAGGGCGCTTCGCAGTGTGGGGAGCACTGAGGCCTGCTTAGACCCTGTGGAGGGAAGAACTGAAGACACACGAGGGGGCTGGATAGGCCTGAGACTGGGACTCAGAGCAGAGATTCGGGGGGCTTCCTTCACGGGCTGGGGGCAAGGAGGCAGTGAGGGGTTAGGGTCTGGGACTTCCTCCAGGCTCAGAAAGTCGAGGGGATGTGCTTTGTTGGTCATTTTTTTTTCCCCTGTAAAATAGGCATTGGCAAATGTTTATTATGTGGGAGAACTCAGAGTACTTGATAATTCTCTTTTCCAGTCTTTTCTACATTTGCTATGATAAGCATGTACCTTATCTTTTTATTTTCACTTTATTTCTTATACTGTGACTAAAATAGACTTTTAAGAAGTGGTGACCTAGTTCAGCTCTACAGATTAAAGTGCCACAGCAGGGGCAGGGCACCCAGCGCTGCCGGAAAGGTCTGGAGCAGCCCCGCGGGTTGGGAGGGGCCTGCGTGTCCCTCCACCTCCCAACCCCTGGCCACACTGCCCGTGCTGCTTCAGTCTGGAGTCACTCCCCACATCTCACTCTTAGCCCAAAGCCTGTGCTGCTGAATCAGAAAAATCTCATCCCCCAGGGGATTGCCACCTACTGGGCCTCAGACAGCAGTGGGGCACCAGGACGAACTTAAACTCGTTCAAGTTGAATTGGGGAAATCCATCTTCCTTTCTTTTCATGAAGTCTTAAGCTGGCATTACCTAGCTCAAGTCATCTTACATTGTTCCCATTTTTTTAATGATTCCTCAAGGATCACCAACAGCAGACCAGTGATTTCTCTGCCCGTCGTCTCGGCTCCCTTTCTTGTCCCCCACACCAGCAGGAGTCAGCCACAGTGACGTTTAGGTGGCCGGTGAGCAGGGACCTTGCCTGTGGCTCCTTAGGAGACCAGCAAGCAGTGGAAATTACAGCCACGCCCATTTTTTGGTCAATTATCAGAGCTTCTGAATTGGATTTTTATAAATGTTTATAGTTCCACATTGAAATGATGGGGAAGCTGCCTTTTCCTCCCACTACGGGGGTTTGCAGAGGCAGCACACCCTGTGGAAGGGGACGCAGGCTGTAACTGGGTGTGCTCATAACCCACCCACCAGGCCCCCCCCCAGGAAGGACAGCACGGCATGCCACTGCCTGGGCGACTCTTTATTGAAACAGTACGTTTGGAAAGATAAGGCAACAAGGCAATATTTTTATAACATTGCTAGCATTTTCCCCAAAGTGAAGCCCGGAAACAAGCTTGGGTGGTTTCCACAGGTACTCCCTATGCAATGTCCCCCCGACTCCATGCACGGACAGCAGAGATGGTGACGTTCACGAAGTTTCGAGGCAGGCAGCAGATGGCTCATTGTTTCTCATCACGATTGGCTTGCAAGCTGGACACCTGGTTTCAGTGTCCTGCTTCAGCTGACCAAGAGTAGAGTCTCTTCAAGATGGATAACACTCGGCGTGTAAGACCAGACATGCTCAAAGACTTGAGTTTAAGGAGAACAACTTACTGTTAACCAAGGAATTTTATAAAATCTGTCTTGTTTAATCCAAGTGCCAGAGGTGTGCTTGCTCTCCTGGACTCTTGATGCCTTGGCAAGATTACTTTGTGGAGCATCATTTTCCATTTTGCTTAAGGGCAATGGTAACCCGTTCCCTTGGTATCTGGTTAAACCAAATGGCTGTCTGGTAAATGCCACAGCTGCAGCTTTAAACTGGAAGTTGCTTTTTAAAAATATGCCCAGCAAGGGCCTCGTGTCCTTTGGGATTGCCCTAATGTTTGTGCAGCTATTAAGTACCTCCCTGCATTTTTTCCTGATTTAATATTGCTATAAACAGGGAAGTGTGTAAAAGTAAAAAGTGTATCCTATTTACAGCTTTAAAGCTTTTTTTGAGCTTATCAAATCTTAAGCGATCACTTGTCTTTATTGTAATAATATGCAAATCTTTTACTTGGATATCTGAAAGTTCTGCTATCTCAAATAGTATGATTATTTCCCACTATAATCAGCAGTCTAAGTAAATGTTCCCATCATTTCAAGGTCCAGATAAAAAGTTTCTCTGTGGAAGCTGAGTCCTTGGCTGATCTTCTTTCCTGAGAAGTCTTCAGGCAGATTAGTTATGACTTCAAAGGACCGAGAAACAGAGCCACTGTGAGGAAGAAAAAAAAAACGGTTCAGCGACCAATTTTAAAACTGAAGGCTATTTAAGCACCTGTAGATTATTCTGAAAGGCTGATGGCTGTACCAGAAAAGCTGACCAAGGGTTAAGAGAGATCAGTGCACTAACTCACATTTTTCTCCCTGAGTCTAGCTTTTTATGGGCCAGGGGTGTATGTGTTATTGGAATCAGGAGGTCATGAATTGATTATGGGGTTGACTGACATGCATGACACGTGAAACTCAGACATAAGAATTCGCATTTTCCTGTCTCTGTCCGAGAGTGTCACAGCAGAACTGTCATGAGGTGTGGACACGCCTTCAACTAGTGGTTTCCAAGCTCAGTTCTGTATTGGAGTCATCTGGGAACTTTAAATCCAATTCTGATTGAATCGGTCAGGGCTGGGCCTGGGCAGCAGGACTTCTGCAAAGTTTCCCCGGTGATGGAACCTGCAGTCGGGGCTGAAATCGCTGCCAACTGAAGGGGACATTTTCTTGACACTGCTCGTCCTTAGCAAAGACTAGTCGCAAAGATGTGGGTCTCCAGGGACCCGTGAAAGGCAGGCCTAGAACAGGAGGGAAAGCCAGTGGGCGAGACGCGTCTCAGGAAATGGGAGGAACAGGATACCCAGCAAGAATGATGAAGGGGTTAGCGTTTCCAGAACTTAACCATATGGCAAATTTCAAGGCACAATTGTATTGCCTCTAGCTTAGATTGTAATGTCAGGGTAGGGATATTTCCTAGGCTACACAGAGTTTTAAGCAACTTAGTGTTATTTGTAACCAGCTAAAATAGATTCTCAGTTGACTAAAGGTACCTTATAATGCATAATAGCAGAGTGGATTTAGCGGCTGGCTTCCTCCTGAGTTCAGAATTCAAGGGAAGACTTGCAAGGGTCTCATGCCTGTCCCTACCACTTGGCTCCTCTGGTACATGGGGACCTTGCCATTCCCACCCGGTGCTGGCCACCCAACCCAGCCCTTTGTCGCCTGTGCCGCTCCAAGCTCAGTTCCCCGGAGTAGAGAGGAAGTGTAGACTGGAGCCAGGTGCTACTGGAAGGATAACCCAGCTGGCTTCTTTCTTTGAAGCAAGAGAACTTCCTGTCATCGGGAGGACAAGAGAACATTTCACGCTTCGCATTTTTGTGGAATTGGTCAACCAACTTTATTTGCACTGACGACCATTTCAGAGGTGCGTCTTGCTGGGGTGCCAGACACATGGGCACGGTAATTATATACGGCGAGCTTATTTATTATTGTTAGTTTTATTTCAAAGGGGGAGGAGGGAGAGAAAAGGAATGTGCTCAGAAAGCATGTTTGGTAGATCTGTTCTAAGAATGACAGATCTTCCCAAAACCCACTGGAGTTTCATCCAAAGGCTTTCTTTAGAAGCACCTTCTCCCGTGCCAGTGAATCAGTCCATTTTTCTATGAGGGATCTTGCAGCCGCTCTCTGCTTATTTAACCTTGTGCTGCACTCAAGGCAAAGCTCATGGGAGGAGGGACCAGCTGTGTTTTTGTGGACTCGAGAATCAATAGGTAGTTGGCAAACTACAAACGGCAAATAAAAGTGCATTGCGGGATCTTATAACCATTTACAGGCCTATCCCCGACAGACCAAAAGAGTCTTAAAGCAAAGCTTTAGAAAGCAGGTCAGTCAGCCCATGTTCCCCCTCCCCCATCCCCTTAGGAGCCGCTGACTTACAGAGATGAGGTCGAGCTGTATCGTGCCTGTATTCTCGGGATCCAGCTCCTTAAATATCTCTGTGGAGTGACAAAGAGGATGTCATCAGTGAGTGAGCTGAAACAGAGACCACATTATCCTCCTGCCTGATATGGCAGCTGATTTCATTGAATGTCACAAGCTATTATTTCTTCCCTCCTCCCCCAAATTAAAGGATTTTCATTCTCGACTGGACAGACACGTCTCTGGTTCGGATGACAGCACCCCTGGGGAAAGGCAGGCCGTGTGAATCCCGAGAGAACCGAATGGGGCTTCCCCAAGCACCCACTTACTGAATAGCGTCTCCAGTCGAACCAAACACCGAACGAAGTTATCAAAATCGATGATGAGCTGGTCATCTGCAAACCGAGCGACAATGACCTGGTGCAGCTGACAGGGCAGCTTGAAACCTGGAGTGAAACGAACAGGCAAACCGATTCTGAGTGTGAGCTGGCACCCTGGGGCTCTCTTCACGGGCTAGGGGGCTGATGTGGCAATTTATGCTATGGTTATAATTGCTTTTGTCCCCTGGCTGCTCTTCTGTGAGGCTGGTTTTATTTTGCAAAGCCAGTGCCTTCTGCCGTCGCTTCTGTTTCCGAGCTGTCTGCCATCAGCCTGCCTGCCTCCTTACTGACCAACATGTAAGATTTTCCTGCCTGTCCCCACCTCCATGGTCACGCTGCTGGCTTCATGCTGTCAACCATCCTTCCTTTTCTGTTTGTTCGTTTAGCTCTGAATCATCTGGGAGACTAGATTCTTCCTGGATGTGTATGGCAGAAACTGTTGATGGTAAACTAATATAAATTCTCCCTTTTCCCATAGTAACAGAATTTTTAATGGGCCATGGCTGCCTAGAATCAGCACTGCATTTCTCAGCCTCCACTGCGGCCACCTGGGGCCTTGTGACAAAGTTCTGGCTGGGGATGCGTGTGTAGATTGATGTGTGCCCTTAAAAAGGCAAGGAGTCCACCTTTCTTTCCTTCTGTCGACCCACTGCCAGAACATGGTTGTGGTGGCGGGCCACCCTAGGTCCCTCATATAAGGGCAACACTCTAAGGCTGGTGACACGACATGACAGCAGGAGGCACGGGCTTGGATGGCTTGAGCTTGGATTATGTGAGAGGAGGGTGTATCTTGGTTAGGTCAGTTATTTGGGGTCTCTGCTGCCGTATTACATTCCAATAATAAAATGAACAAACTCCTGTGGTCATGTTTGTCCTCAGAGCACACCACTCTCCCACGCTGCTGTTCTCCCACAGCTTGTGTCCCTTTTCTTGATAGCACCTTCTGCTAGGGACTTACCCAAGTGTGGAGTTGATCCCATTTCTGCCCAACCAACCCTGCACCCAAACAGAGGCGCTGGGGGGAGTCTGTTTGAGAATGGCCTTGCCTGCTTGACCTACCAGCCTGCTCAGAAGGAAACTTAGATTCGAGAAGGTTTAGAAGGCAGAGCATCCTGGACTGCAGTTTATTTTTCCACTAAGTCTTTACAAGGGGAATGAAAAGAACGTCGTCTGTATGGAGCCAGCACCTACTTGATTTCACATGGCATACCACTTTGGATTGTATAGAATACGTATTCATACATTCTACAGATAAAACGAAAGAAGAAAACACTGTCACAAACTCTTACCTGCTTCTTCTAATGCTTTCCGCATCTCATAGGAGTTCATGGTCCCAGACCTGTCCACGTCGATTTCCCGGTAAATTTTCTGGAACACACAAAATAGTTATAAAACCATGGCCTGGAGCAGGGTAGGGGGCAAGTTCCCTCTGTGCCGTGCGCTGAGTGGGCAGGAAGTTTTCCCAGCTCCGGGCCTCTAGTCTGGCCTGAGAGGAATCACCCAGGTTTCTGCCTCAAATGGCTAATAGTATTTTGCCTCTCTGTGAGCTAGTTTGTAAATATGCCCATCAAATCATCTGGCCAACTGCCTTGGGCCCATCTTATCCTCTATGTAATTTTTGTCCTTGAGCTCTCAAAATCCAGACAAGAGGCTACACAGCTTCTTCAGAACACTTCTGGGGGTGGCTTTTTGATGACCCCATTTCCCGTCAATAATGAGACAAAGGCAGGGAGTAGACACAAGTTGCGAAGTCCTTGTTCTTTCTGCTTGCGTTGGCTCACCTGTCTTCTCTCACCCTGAGCTCCGTTACGGGTGAAATCCCCACCCTCTTGGAACTGCCCCCCCCCCGTAAGGAGTTGCTGCCTCCAGAAGTACACACGCAGCACGTTCCTGAGCCCCCGGCCCGCCCGCGCGCCCTCCTGGGCTCTTACTTGGTATTTCTGAATCTTCGTCCAAAGAATGTAGAATTCCTTCAACCCCAGCTTCCCAGTCCCATCCAACTGCCTTCAGTTAAGGGGAGCTCCAGGTTCACGCGGCATAGGGTCACCTGGTTTGTCCTCCCCACTGGACTTTCTGGGAACCAGCATATTCACAAGGAGCTTTGCAGAAAGACCCTTTTCTAGCTGTTTATATTGGTCAAACCTGTGTCTAAGGGCAGGAGGAAGGGCCAGATACGGACCTGCTGGCTCCCCCTGAGTCCGCTTACTGTTTGCTCTGGGGGTACTGTGGGAGGACCCCAGACCCTGCTAAAAACGAGCTGTCACATGATATTCAGGGGGCTGCAGAGGGCTTCCGATGCCTGGCCCCTTGCTGATTTGGGGAGCCCTATTTGGAGTATTTCTCAGAGGCTTTTTGTGGGGGGAGCTACACGGTGGGTGCTGTGAGCCCACAAGATAAAACTGTCTAGAGGCTTAGCCCGTCCCTGGCCAGCACTCCTCGGTGAGTGTCGGGAACAAGGGGGAAACGGATGCTCATCTGCCTCAGGGCCAGGTGGGTGGCCTGGAAGGAGCCAGAGCAAAGGAGGAGGATGCTCATGGCGGGTGGGCCCCGGATCTACGAATCAAGAAGGAAATCGTGACCAGAGGAAGCAGGTTCACATCGGAAATATCACGGTTTAAGGAATATTTCCCTAGAGGAAATAGTGGAAAGACTGTCCCTCAGGAAACAAATCTGAGCTGCTTCAGGCGGAGGATGGTGGGGCGCTGTCAGAAATTTCCTGCACGAGGCCCAGGGATGCTGGCCGACCTGCACTTGGAGCCCGCGGAGGTGGCCAGGACGCGCAGCATCTCCTTTTCCCTCATCTCTAGTGTCTCATGCTTCCCTGGGAAGGGAGGTCCGCGCTGACCACAGTCCTACCACAAGTCAGCAAGCTGGCACAGCAGCCGTGCTAAAGGGCAGCGTGCTGGAACCCTTCTAGAGCGAAGTTTCCAGCCCCTTCAGCCCTTCTCTCTAGACCACATTAAAGGATACATCCAACATGTCAACCATGATTTTGCAGGTCTCGATGCTGAAGCCATCGGACTTGATATCTTGCCCTAGAAGACAAAGTAAATGTTTCAGGGAAATCTTCTAGAGCAGCGCTGTCCAATAGAACCTTCTCCAATGATGGAAATGTCCTGTATCTGCACCCTCCAATACTTCAATTATTTTAAATCGCCACATCTGGCTCCTGGCGACCATCCTGGGACAGTGCAGAGGCTGCATAATATTCGCCTGACTTCTCTGTAGATTTGCTGCGGGCAAACAGGTTTCTAATAAGTGCTTTTTAAGTAAATAAATAACGATAAATGATTGGGTCTTTATGTGCTCACGGGTGCCAAGTCGCCTGTGGTCATCAGGCGGGGAAATGAAAAGTGGAGGGCCCGTGAGTTCCTGGTAGGCTGGGACCCGTGAGAGTAAGAGATTTACTTGGGTCATCCATCTGCTGACAGCGACAGAGCATCCATGTCCCCAGCTGACTGAGGAGCCTGAGGACCCGGAAGCCATCAATCTGGAGCCACTGTGCTCTACCAGGTGAGTCCTGTCTCGTTGGGGGTTGGCAGGTGGTATGAGACCGTTGTCACAAATGTGAGTCTGGTTCCCCACTGATTCATGAGGAGCCCCCTGTTTTGTCATGTCCTTGTGAAAGGCTACAACCTAATTGTCTCAAAGCTGGCATCTGGGCACTGACCCCGTCTCAGGAATGGGCATGGGGCTCAGTGTGGGACCCTTGGGCAGAAGGCAGCCATCACCAGGCAGCCGAAGGAGGGGACCGAGCTCAGAGGCACGGGTGAAGCAAATGCTGTCCCCCAACAAGGAGCTGCTGAACCCAAGCCTGGCCTCATTCTCCCCTCCCCCACCCCACCCTCCATCTGTGGAGGAACAATGAGGCTTTAGTCCCCTTGGGCTCATCACGGCCACACATCTGAAGAGCCCATGACCTCACTTGTGCCTGGTGGCCTCAAGGGTAAACACCATCTTCTTGTCCTCCCCCAGATTGGAGGAGGAAGGGTGAGGACCAGGCCCGCCTTGGGGAAGTCCTGCGCTGGTCTGGCCATTCTGAGCCGCTGGTGGGGAGCTCTGTGAATCACGGAAGCTCTTAAGGCAGCCGTGTGTTCAGGGCCACAGGGCAGGTTCCAGTTATCTATGGTCCCTGCGAGGGGCGGGTGGTTCACGTTCACCGGGATGGAAGACCCCGCTGGCCCTGGACTCTCCTTGGGCTCTAAGTGGAAGATTTCCTTTTATCTCGTGGAGTTAGACCAGAGGCAGCCTTTGAAATCCACGAGACTGCTAGAGATGGTCCACGGGGCTGATGTTCAGGACATGACAACATACGCGTTTGTTTCTGATCCAGGCTTCTAACTTCTGACATTTACAAACCCCTGCTCGGTGGCCAGCCATCCTATCAAAGGCAGCATGGTTCTTGTGATCATTTGAGGAGGAAAGAAATAGATGTGTGTGTGTGTTTCTCCCTCTTGGTGATCAATAGTGTGTGTGGGGGGGTGATATTGGCTTTGATATTTTTGCTTAAGAAATAGTCACAAGGGGGCCGGCCTTGTGACCGAGTGGTTAAATTTGTGTGCTCTGCTTCGGCAGCCCAGGGTTTCGCTGTTTTGGATCCCGGGTGCGGACATGGCACTGCTCATTAGGCCATGCTGAGACGGCACCCCACATGCCACAACTAGAAAGACCCACAACTAAAAATATGCAACTACGTACCCGGGGGACTTTGGGGAGAAAAAGGAAAAAATAAAATCTTAAAAAAAAAAAAAAGAAAGAAATAGTTACAAGCTGAAGAGGTTTGTGAGAAGCAGGGCTCCCTAGCTCCTTCTCAAGTCTCTATCTGGTTTTATTCATTCTTTATGGAAACCCTACAGCTTGGGCTGAGAGTGGCCTTTCTGGAGCCTTGAAGTCACTTGCCTAGCCCATTGGCTCCAATGAAGTGACATTTCTCCCAGTAAAGAACTGGTCAGAGTGGCTCCTTTAAACACACATTTGAGAGATGAAGGCCATTCCCTTAGTTTGGGTAGAAGATGGTTCATTGATCCTTCCATTCTGGCTGATCAGTGAGATGTCACTCCATCACTGGGTCCCTGCCAAATAAATGCAGCCAGGAAATTCAGGGGCTTGGAAGGCCTTCTGGCTGCCCTTATCTGGGCTCACTCAGCCTTTTCTTACCAATTAATCATCGTAATAGCCACCATTTATGGAGCGCAGTCTTTGTGCTCGGCAGTTTCCACGTTACCTCATTTAAGAGGCTCAACCACTCCTAAGACGTAAGTAGTAATAAGCCTCTTTTGCAGATAAGGAAACAAGAGTCAGAGAGGTTATATACCCTTGTTCAGCTCACAGAGCCAGTAAGCAGCGGAAACCTGGATGTGCTCTTTCATCTCTAGACCCTGGAAACCTTTATTCTTTTATCACATCGAGTAGAGCCTCCTTCACCACTTCTTCGATGGTGGCGGTGGCAGGGGTATTTATGTGGCTGTAGGGAGCGATGGTGCAGCCACAGCAGCCAAGACATGGAAGGGGAAGGATTCCCATGTTCCCTGGAGTCCGCAAGAGGAGTAGGATGAAGGATTTGCAAGGAGGGGATACTTACGCTTTGCTAGAATTCTTCTCAGGATGGTCTGCAACTCGAAGGCAGAAATCTCCGCATCCTGTGGACGTGCAACCAGAGCATCATTACTGGCTCCCTTGGAGCAGCACATGAGCAATGGATGCCCGCCCCGGCCAAGCCCGTGGGAGGTGCATTCCGTAGGTCTGGGCTGGAGTCTACGAATGTGCACTCCCAACAAGCCCCAGGAGATGCTGCTGCTTCCCCAGAACACACTTGGAGTGGCACTGCCACAGCCCGTGTTTCAGATAGTGTTGTAAGGTACAGCGTGCTCTAGGCAGAGTTCATTCGCCAGTTCGTTGCTGTAGAGAAGATGAAGGATAAATTCTCCACTCTACCCACGTCTGTGGTCTGACTTGACTTGGTTCGCTCACACCATTCCTCCCATCCAGCATGCCTTCCTCACCCTTTAAAACTCAGATCTGGCTTCCTGCAAAGCTGATCAGAACCAGCTGTCTCCAGGAACCAGCCCAGCACTTTCTCTTAGCCAGGGCTCCTCAGAGGTGGCTCATGTGCCTCCATTCACTCACACATGTCGTGTCACTGGGGGACAAGCCCCACTGTTGAAGAGCAAGATTGACTGTGGTCATTTTTGCCTGCTGGGGCCAGGTGTGTGTGTTTGATTCAGTCAGTGGAGAAACAAGTCTCCGTGGCGCCCCGTTCCCTTAGAAGCCGGGAGGGAGGGAGGCAGGGGGAGCAGCCGGCACCTACTTTAGCACTTGGGTGAGGAGGCCCAGAGGAGCTCTGGGGTGGACACCGGAGGGACCTAGATCCTCCGTATAACGGAGGCGGATGACTTTTTTTGGAGTTGTTGGGAAGAAACAAGGCTGAATAATCTGTAGCCGACTAAAGCCTCAATGGCTGAGGGTTTTCTTAAGAACAGGGAAGTCTAGGACTCTGTTGTAAGTTGCTTGCATTCTTCTGTTCCCCCAAATATTTTTGTGGAAATTAAGGATAAGGGGCCGAGTTCCATGTCTCAGTTGAGTGGAACCGAGAAAACAGCCACAAGGTGAGGCCAAAAATCCTAAGGTAGGAGAAATGCAGAGCCAGAGAGACCACGGAAACGGAAGCCCCGGCATCGCTCAGGGGTCCTGGGGAGGACGTGGGTGAGGAATCTGATCAGAAGTCGGAGTTAATTTGCAATTTCTCTTTGTTTTGTTGTTTGTTTCCTCTCCCCTTTGAAACCGAAGGCTCCCTGAGGGGAAAGACTGTCTTTTCCTTTGCATCAACCAGAGTGAAGAGCATAGAGACCGGGGAACACCTACCTCCCCGGCCAACTGGGCAAACAGCTTCTTGAATCCATCTTCAATGTCGTCCTCGCTGACGTTGATCTGGAAGGTGAGGCACAGAAGTAAGAAACAATGGACCCAAGCAAAGAATGACGCCAGGGGGCCTGCCTGCCCTCTCTCCCAGGGCAGCTGCCCCTCCCCGATCACGGTTCCCCTTCTCCACCTCTTGGGCCTGAATTCTAAGGTTACTGGGATTGCAATAAGGCATGGTGTGAAGAATTAATACAAGAAATTCCTTTTCTAGTTAAAACACAGGAGAGGGAATAGAAACTATGTGGGAAGGAGTTAAACTCTAATTTCTCACACACGTATCTTCTTAATCATTTAACCAAAAGGGCCTTTTATGATCTACTCTAATGGGGATTCAGAAGTAAAAAAAGACTAGCTGGAATGTTCTAGAAGGATTTTGGCAGCGGCTGGTGGGCACAAGCCCATGAGGCTCTCTGAAATTGTTGGGTCTCCTACTGAGGACACAGGACAAGCACAGACCTTAGGAAAGTGAGGGGTCAATGATGATCACACCACCCAGGTCCTGGGACAGTAGGGAGCAGACTTCCCTCCTCTGTGGTGCTGTCCTTCCTCAACTTTGGATTTGTTGTGGTTGGGCCTATTTGAAGTTCCTGAGTTGTACCCCTCAAAGCCCTTTGGGATTTACCGCTCAATCACAACGCTTAGAACTCTGGGCAACCTGAGAAATCTTGTCATCCAGTGCTCTCATTTTACAGAGGAGGAAACTGAGGCCTGGAAGGGAGAGTGACGAGCACCTCGCACGGATCAGTGCAGTACTGGTGTCCCGTCCTTCTCCACAGCACCCCACGTGCTCATGGGCTAACTCCGCCCTAATGGGCAGGGGACTGCTCAGGCCCAACACAGCGGCCAGAGCCGCTGCAGGAGGCACTCATGGGCCCCCCGCGGCAGGGATGTGTCTTCCGTTTCAAGCTGTGTTCATGAAGTCCTGGGGGCCTCCTAAACCCTTGGGATCATGTTTGTTCCTCTGCTCCCTGTGTTGGCCAGGACAGAGTGGGTGAAATTCAAGGAGCTACAAGTACCTCTTCAAGGTTGGCCTCGATTTCATCATCAACAACTCTGGAAAGAGAAGGAAATGATGTGTTACTGGAAGGGAGGTGAGGGTGAAAAGAAACGTTGCAGAAATCCCTGCTAAAGTGGAAGTTGACGTTGAATCCAGCATGGGGTGGGCAGAGGGGATTTCTCTGTGCCCTGAGTTTCTGTGCTAACACGTCCCCCGCGTAGCAGAAATTAAGGCAGCAATGATCCAAGGAAGATTTGTGGCCGAAACAACTTGGAGAGCCGGAGATTCTACCGTTGGCTGGGTTTTGGTCTTCATCAGACAGCACGGTCTTCCCGGGCAGCAGGGTGCTGGGACTCTGGACCGCTCACTCCGGTCCTGGCCTCAGGGAACCGCTTTCAGTTCCACTGGAAACACTCTTTGCCATGGTAAATCTTTCAAACTGAGAATCAGGCAATGGACACCGCTGCCTATGGGTTCTGCTTAGGGTTGGAGCAGGCAGGCAGTGCAGAGGCCTGTGCGAGATTTCAATTCAGGCAGTGGTCATTTATCCCGTGCACAGTCCTGTGTGTGGGTCCCTCTGCTCCATGTGAGGGCAGTTAAGCTTAGGAGGGTCTTCCCTGTGCCCCTGCATCTTACACTGAGAGTCCCATTCTGCGGTGCCGACACCTCACAGGGGAAAGGATATGGGACTCTTGGTGCTGACAGTTGGAGCCTGCAGCAGAAGGATTAATATCCTGGGACAGGAAAGGCAGGCACCTTTGTGGGGTGGGGGTGTCCCGCCATGGTGGGCAGCTCCCCTGGAGAGCAGGAAAATTGAGGGGGTGGGAGTTTCCGTGGATAGTGGCTTGTGGTTGGCAGGGAGGGAGAGTCCTGGGGTTGACACAGGACAGTGTCATTCCAATGCCACCGGTCAGGTCCCCATTTCCTTGTCAGTGGTAAACTGGACGCACCAGGATTCCTCCCAGGATCCTGAGAGCTGAGAGCGGGCCCCTTCCGGTGGAGCTTTAGCAAAGGAGGGGACCTGTCTGTGGCAGGAACTGGTCTGCAGCTGCCCGGCACTGTTCCCTCACCTTAACAGCACCCCAGTGTTCTCAGGGGAAACTCCTTCTCTGCCGTGCATTGTCCTGCAGCACGGGTCATTCCTCGCTTCTCCTCCCACTGCCCTCTCCCCTCTGTAGGCAGGCTTACAGAGGCCACCAGACACACTCTACTGGGTCTTTGGATCTCAGCACGTGGCACAGGTCAGAGGCGACACAGCAGTTGCCATGTCCCCGCTTCCCACACCCCAGCCCTCCAGCACACCCTTGGTCCCTGCTCTTCCCTATCTGGTCCCCCCCACCCCCCGCCTCCCATCAGCTCTAGATTCCCCGTGGCCTTTCAGTAAATCTCCTTGTGCTTAAGTTGCCCAAGGCTGATTATGTCTCTTGCAATCAAGCGCCCAACGGAATAGACAGGGTTGAGGCAGCAGCTGAAGCGGCAGAAGCCGTGGTGAATTGAGGCCATACTGACAGTGGCATGAGCCATAAAGGGTCCCCAAATAGCTGGGATCCAATAAGCAAGGGGGGAGGGAGCTGGACTGTAACGGGGAGAGGTTGTGAAGACAGAGACCATTGAGACTGTCGTTTACACTTGTCTCCCCCAGGCTGGTCAACTGGGAAAACAAGGATTAGACAGACCAGCACTGCCCAGCTCTCTCCAACTGATGGCACTGGGTTCATAGAGAGTCTACTATGGATCATTAAAGTGAAAATGACAACTTGATCATTCAGAGACACGACTGTGAAATTAGATTCTGCAATTTGCTCCTCAACTACCCCTTTCCTACCAAAAATATCCTGAGTGGCTATTTTCTTTGCTTAGCTGAGAATAACACTAAAAGTCCCTCGATGTATTAAACCCCCACAGTAACCCTTCAAAGCAGGCAGGTGTTACAGAAAAAGAAACTGACGTTCAGAGGAGTAAAGAGCTCTGCGTGGGTCCAGAACAGGCCAGTGACACGAACAAGCAGGGGAGAGGGGAGAGGAGGCAGAACGACCTACTGGTAGTCAGCTTTCTTTTCGGAAAAGACCCGGATGCAGAAGTCTCCGTCCTTGTTGGGTTCGAAGGTGGACGGCACGATAATGTACTCCCCCGGGGGCAACTTGAAGCGGTTAAGCACCTCCCGGAGGTTGATGAAGGTGTCTGACCGCTCCCTGGCTCGGTGCGTCAGGAAGAAGTTCTTGCTGAGATGGATGTTGGTCTGTCCAAGTAACTGATGAGTAAACAGAAACCAGTGGGAGTAGAGAGTGGAGGGGCTCCCAATCCGGGTCATTTCCACTCATTGAAATAAAAGGATCGCAGCGACAACGTCTGGATCACTTTACAGAAAAAGCAAACTTTCTACCGAAAACAGGGAACACCCACTGAGGACGTCAGAGGCACAGGCAACAGGGGACCCCATATTCACTCAACTTCGCTTGCAGAGAGGCCCCATCTGTCCCCATGGAGGTCCTGAGCCCTCCTCTAAGCGACTCTCAGGGATGTCTGGAGTGTGTGCACACGGCAGGAGTCGGTTAGTTACGTGGCGGACGACCCACTAACAGAAGCAAAGAGGACCAGGGCGGAGAGGGGGGCCCAGCTTCTAAACCAGGTGCGGTCAGTCTGAAAAGTCCAGCACGCCACCAACGGCATTGCCAGGCTCTGACAGAAGTTATTGCTGGGGGCCAGAGCGCCCTGAGTGTCCCCTGGAGTAACTGTGGCCCTTACAGACACACACCGCTATGGATCAGTTACTGCACTAACTGGGCTTGGGCTGGCAGTCTGTGCCTTTTCCTTGTTGGCGAACCTGAGCCCCTGGGGACGGGGCTGACGCGTGCCAGACGTACCTCCTCCGGAACCTGCGAAGGGAAAGGAGAGCCAGCTTAATTTAGATTCTGGGAGAGCTGCATCTGGAAATGCCATCACTGGCACTGTCTCCTTTGCCACCTCCTTTCTCTGTAGCTTTAGCAATATTAACCAAGTCAACATAATAATTATTTTCCAAGGAACTCAAAGCATCCCCACATTTAAAAAAAATCACCTATGACCCAATAATGTGAATGAACCCTTAAGCACCATTCCTATTATTGAGCATGAAACCCAGGCTCAGAGCTGTGAAGTGACTTATCTAAGGTCACCCAGCCAGCTGTGGCAATGCCCACACTCCGCCTCCCACCCAGGACAAGCAGGGCCACGCCCCAGGAGGAGGTGGCATGGCGAGACGCGTCACTCTGGGGTAGGAGCCAGCAGGCGTCAGTTCCAGGCTTGTGGGCCACATCCTGTCTTTCCTTGGGCAAGTCACTTCCCCTCTCTGGCCTCAGTTTCCTAATCTCTAAAATGGGACCAAATGATCACCCAGGCCCTTCCCCAGCTCTGAAAGCCCACGAGGTGGTGGGGTGGGGGTGGGTTGTGTCACAATCAGTTTGCATTTTCCTTGGAGTTCTTTTGAGATCTGAAGTCCTCGGCTCCCATTTCAGAGACTGAGGGGCTTGGAATTGTCTGCATTTTTAGAGCTGATGGTGTTTCCCTACTCTACTTCTTGGTGAGTGAACAAGCAGATCAGTGTCCCATTGGGGGTGGCCATGTTGCCAGAGACGACAGCACAGACAGCCCTCTCCTGACACCCTGTCTGACTCCTACCCGTGGTGCGCCGGGAAACGGGCTCTCAGGGGAGGGTGGGAGCCCCGATTCATAGTATTTGCTAATTTCCAAGGTGTAACTACTCCCCCCTCCACCACAGCCACTTTCAGGCTGCCGGTGTGACCTCACCGAAAGTGGGGCTGGGAAAACAGGGGCACTCAGCTTTGGGGGGCTGGCTCCAGCACATCGCTGGGCTCAACCCATCAACCCAAAATGCACCCCACTTCAGCTGCCTGAAAGTCTTCTTTGCTCCCCTCTTCTCCCCCTGCTGACCCAGGGCTGGGAGCAGCTCTGTTCTGTGCTGCAGAAAGGAGTGGGAAGGTCCAGGGGCCAGCGTGTTGGGTCAGTTCTCGCCTCCCCAGCCCCAGAGGGGCAGAGGCAGCAATAACGTGACTGCCTTCTGACTGCGGCCGTGCTGGGCTATTCTTTAATTTGGTATGGAAAGACAGAGGGACGTGTGGGCAGTCAGAGGGCCTGGGTGGGGAGCATAATGACCAATTATTCCCTGTCCTGAGCTCTCCACCTCCCAGGCCATCCACTGCTGGGCTCTGACCAGCTGGACCATTGGCTTGGCTGCTGCCCTCACAGCATTTCCTGGTGGAGTCCCGTAAGTTCTGTCCTCAGCTTAAGCTTTCTCTGGTCTTTGGAGTGGGTGGGCCCACCAGAGCGCCAGGCCTGGGGGATGTGAGAAGGGCCATGGAGGCCGTTTGAAAGAGAGGAATCACCAGGAAGCCGGCTGTGGGGGGAGCTTCCTGGTGATACAGGGACCTCCCAGCGAGTCATCTAAGACTGGCCAGGCCCGTGGCTTTGCTTTTCCTTGGCCAAGCTCCCTGACCGGGGTCCCATCTCTAGTTCTGCTTCTGGGCTTGGCCTTCCTGGCGGGGGCTGAGATGAGCAGAGGAGGAAGGGCAGGTGGGAGCTCCACCCGTCCCGCCCATACCTCGTAGATGCCGAAGCCAATGGTGTGCATGTCCTCGCCCATCTTCCTCTGCCGCCGCCGGTGCTTCTGGATGAGGCCCACCAGGAAGGTGCAGCCACTCTCCCCATCATCCTGGTCCTCGTCCTCCTCCTCCAGCTTGATCACGTACTGCGGGTTCATCCAGAAAGTATCTGTGGCCAGAGAGGGGCTGGGGTCAGTAGCCCAGGACACAGGGGCCCCGCCCTGAGCAGGTGTGCATGGGGGAGGAGGCGCTCTGAGGTGGGGCCTGGTCTCCCGGGAGGGATGCTACTGGGAGAGGGATGGAGATGAGGGAGACGGCGGGGCAGAAGGACCAGAGTCCAGACCCCGTCAGGGTGGGAATGGACGCTGGTGGGCCGTGGAGATAGGACGGCCCACGCTTGCCTGAACCTCACGGGGACCTGAATTAAAAGCTTCCCCTTGCTGTTCTCCCACTTGCCTGCAGGCTGGCTGGTCTTGGGGATTGGTCTGTCACCTGGAACAGCGTGGCTGGAGCTGGGCCTCCCTCCCGGAGCCTTCCCCTCACCAGGCGCTAACGTGGAGGTCAGACACTCACCCGGCTGAGCCTCGGGGACCGGCTCCTGCACCCCCTCAGTGAACCCAGAGCCAGGGACAGCCTGTGTACAGTTTCAGCCTCTGGTCCTGTGTCCCTTGTCCTCCTGGGTCTGTCCCCTGGCCCACTCCCATGATGTCTCTGCCCTGCCCACTTCCAAAACCCATTTACAGGAAGGACCTGAGGTTCGCTCATGTTTAAGGATAGTTATGTCAATTGCCTTCCCTTACCTAATGGGATAAAACTCTAACTGTGGAAGTAAAGGCGTCATCTCGAGCAGGCGTGGCGAACTACGGTTCTGTGGGCTGCTGGCTGCCTGCTTTTGCAAATAAAGTTTTACTGGCACACAGCCACGTCCATTCCTTTAGGTACAGCTGCCTCTGGGCTATGGCAGGGGAGTTGAGTGGTTGCCATAGAGATGGAATGGTCCACAAAGCCAAAAGTATTTGCTCCATGGCCCTTTCGGGAGTTTGCTGATCCCTGACCTAGTGGGTAGGAGAGAGATTTTTGTCTGGGGCAGAGGGTCTTGCCAGCACCTCTGGAACTGCCACTTGGTGGCTGCATACTTGGGGCAAAGGATTAAAAGCACCAGAGCTAGAGGTCAGTCACCTAATCCAGGCTGACTGCTTGCTCTGTGGCCCAGGTATGCCACTCGGAGCCTCAGGCTGCTCATCTGTAACAGACCATCAGCATATGACTGCGACATGCCACCACAGCTCTTAAACACTGACTCCACAGTCAGATGGCCTGGGTTCAAATCCTGGAAAGCTGTGCAGCTTTGGGCAAGTCACTTAACCTCTCCAGGCCTCAGTCCCCTCATCTTAAAGAGAGATGATAATGAACTACCTGCCTCAGAAATTTGTTGCAAAGATTAAATAGAATTATATATATACATGTACCATTTGTCCTCTCTCTCTGCCCAGTGTGTGTTCCATAATTGGCAGATGTCATTATGATTAGACAATTTCTCGGAGGGGGAGGGAAGGGGAAGACTGGGCCCTCACGGCAGAAGAGCCCCAGGGAATCAACGAAGGATGGACCAGAGGAGAAACCCTCACCCATCTGGACAGGGCCCAGTCCACATCTGCTAAGGGAATCGACTGAGACGGCTGCTGGGCACAACCAGGGCCTGCGTCCACGGAGGCCCAGTGGGTGAGGTTCCCCCACAGGGCGAGGCTGCTAGGGCTGAGGGTGGGTAAAGCAGCCCATGGGCCTGAAGTGGGATTGAGCGCGGCCTCAGTGGCTGTGGCAGAGGGCCACGATACTGGGAATCTAGGGCCGGGAGAAGACGTCACAGAAATAGCCAGTCTTGGGTTCTGCCTGAGTAGGGAGGCAAGTGAGTACAAGGTGATGGAGCCGAGAGAACAGAGATGGGTATCGAGACGGAGACTCAGGGAGAAGGGGAGGGTTGGGGAGCAGAGGCTGCCAGGCTGGGTGTGGCACAGCAGGTGTGGGGAGGGGGCCGTGGCCTCTGCAGCCCCGTGTGGCAGTGGGCCTTACTTGGGTAGTTCCTGCAGCCTCCTGCCGTGGAGCCCCGCCGCCAGTTCCCGTCCATCTTGGAGAGTTTCCACTTCTTGTAGGAATCGCTGGTGAGGGTGTCGGGGGTCAGGTTGCAGATCTCCAGGCGAGAGTAGTGCCTCAGGAAGTCGCTGAAGGACATCCTGGTGGAAGCAGGGACGCAGGCATCCAGGTTACAAGAGGCCCCACTGAGAAGCCTGGACCTTCTGCCCAAGGCCAGACTAGGAGCCAGTCAAGGCCACGCAGAGCGGCCTGGAGAGAGCACCTCGGGGCCCAATGGCCACCAGGTCCACAACCAGAAGGTGCGAATTCCAGGCCTGGAGGTGCCACTTTCTGGTGACTTTGAGCTAGTTACTCTCTGTGAAGCTGCTCGCTTTTAAACCCCGTTGTTGAGAGGTACAAATTATGGAGGTTTAAGAATTTTTGTTGAGGGTCTTACAGTGAATTTAAAACAATGACAAAACCAGGACCCCAAGCCCCTGTGCCCTCCATGTGATAATATCGCTAGTTTCCTGGTCAAGATCACTGGGGCAGACACCTCTCTCCCGGAAGCCTCGAGCAATCTTACCAGAACTCTCCGTCTTCATGCCGTCTCGTCAGCCTTTCCCTCACCTCTGGGTCGACAGTGTTCCAGTTTGGGCAGCTGGAAAACCAAGGGATGGGAAAGGCATTAGAAATGATGAGTTTTGCCCAAGGCTCCCCAAAGCTGAGGACCAGGGGCACATTCTCTCCTCTCTGAGAGCCCAGACCCCAGTAAGTAACGCACACGTGGCTAAGAGCCGCAGGAGAACAACGTAAGAAGATGCTTTAATCCTGGAAGATGGTGGCAAGGAAGAGTCCAGAAAATGGACCCAGCCCATCAGAGGGAGATGACATAGCATCTGTGGCCCAATGAGATGGGGCCTGGCAGCTCTTTTTAGGGACAACTGAAGATGTGATGAGGAGTGGCTCATCTTGGCCTCTGCAGCGAACCTGGAGGCCCTGGCAGGTGTCTCTCTGCCGTGGTGGAGGTTGCCTGCAACAGGCCAAGAAAAAGCTGGAGGAACTGTAGGTGCTGGGCTGTGGGGGAGCAGGAGGAATAGCCCAAAGGCCCAAGGTCTAACAGGCCTGCCAGGAGCCCCGGAAATCAACAGAGGGGCTCCTCTCGGGCCTTAGGCACGGAGTTTACGCCTTGGAAAAGAACAGCGCTTGGGGGAAGGTGGGGGTATTTTTTCCCCTGAGGGTCCAATAGCTGGGTGACTCTGAGCTAGGGAAGGTGATAAAGGAATGAGCATCATCCCAGGAGCCCTGGGCCTTGTAAAGAGGCACCCAGCCTGCTGCACGGTGCTGGGGAGTCTTGGGGAACCACCTGCCCCGTGGGCCTGTGCTTGTGGGTCTTCATCCCTCAGCGCAGCCTCCAGGCCTTCCTCTCTCTTCATTTCCCCAGAGCCCCCCAGGAGAATGCAGCCCCCGCCCTCAGCCTGCGCCCTCCTCACTTGTCATTCCACCTCCCGGTCCACTCCACTTCTCCCCAGGGATTTCGGATGCGGATCAGCTTCTGCAGGCTTCCACTGCTTTCAACCTGTGGGAGGATTACATGAGGAGAAGAGGGAGATGGTAAGTGTAAGCCAGGCCCGGATGTTCCTGGGCCCAAAGCCCCCTTCGCCATGAGCCATGGGGGGTTGAGTCCATGTTATAAGGGGGTCACGAACAGGAGAAGGGCTTGACCCCCAGAAATCTCGCTGCTGCCCAGCTTTGACAGCTCCCAGGATCTGGCCTTTGGAGGACCCAGGCTCTTCAAGCTCTGTCCTGAGCCCGAGGCACACATGCACTTATTCTAGACTCTGCACTGGCGCTTGACCTCTGAACCTCAGTCTAAGAGACTATAATAGGATGCACTTTTGTTCCAGGAGCTCAGGGAAGCTTCACCGCCTGTCGAATGAACACTGGTGATAACGAGCAAACACAGAGCATGAATCCTGGATGGGGGACGGGGGTGCGATAAAGGATACTTTGGGGCAATTGGGAAAATGTAAATACAGACTATATATTAGATGATGTTATTGAATTAATGCTTATTTTCTTGGGCATGATGGTAGTACTGGGATTATGTAAGAAATGACAGGTCAGGACATCTGCAAATGGCTCTCAAATGGCTCAGAAAAAAAGTACACACGCTAAGAGAAACAAAACAGATGTGGCAAAATGTTAACACTGATTGAATCTATGAATGCTAGAGAAATAGCATTTGCGTTTATTACACTATTCTTTCAATTTTTCTGTAGACTTGACATTTCTCAAAATAAAAAGAGTGTGTATACGTGTGGGAGAATAAAACAAAAATTCAAGGTGAAAAAAAAAAACAACAACAAAACACTGGACATGTCAGAAGACCTGGGGTCTAGTCTGAGTTTCGTACTTAACAGTGAACTTGGACTGCTAATATTTATAATGATAATAGTAACAGCAGCAAGGACAGCTACATACTTAGATACAATGTCTCAGGCACGGTCTGAGCACCTTGCATATGTTAACCTGTCTGAATCACCAGAACAACCTCACAGTGGATATTATTATTATTTCTACTTTAAAGATGAGGAAACCAAGGGGCAGAGAGGTTAAATAACTTGCTCAGAGTCAGATTTGAACACTAATTTTGGGCGCCAATACGTTTGTGACATCAAATGTGAAAGCATTTTAAACAGTCTAAAACACTCCACAGATGATGCAAAGTACCGTTTTATTATTTCTAGCTGGTCTCGAAGAGGAAGGCAATTCTAAAACTAAGGAGAAGCAGGGCGCGCGCCTGGCGGGGGCCCCCGCGGCCACCAGGGGGCAGCGCGCGCCGGCGGCCGAGGCTCCGGAAGGGACAGCGGCTGAGTGCCGTCTGAGCCTCAGGAATGCAGGACTGTTTAGAAACTGCTGTGGAAACCCGGGGCCCCGCCCTGGGCAGGCACAGGCAAAAATAGGCTTTTGGCCGTCGTGTCAGGGAGAGAAATCCCCGCCGGCGTTACCTCCTCGGCGCCGGTGACCGAGTACGCGTGCCCCTTCACCAGCTTCTGGAAGGTGATGGCCTCCGAGTCTGCAGCGCTGGTGATCTGCAAAGATGGGAAGAATCAGTCCAGCTGCTGCATTCTGCCTCCCTGCCTCCCTCCCTCCCTCTCTCCCCAGCTCACTCTGGCCCCACAACAAATGCCACCAATGCCGGAGCCCAGCCGTGACCCAGGGCGTGCCACTGCAGGGGCCTTGGCCTGGCGGGGAGGGCGCAGAGCTGGGCTTTCCCACCTGGAGGACCCCCGCTGCTGCTGCCAGAGGCTGAACCGCCATTTACAACCAGAGAAAAGTGGAAATGCAACCCTCCCTCACCCGGGAGAGTGAGCGCTGGCATTAACGTGTGCATGGTGCATTCACACAGTTCTGCAGGCTGACGAGGGCGGACCGGCACGCCATTTCCCTCTCTGCGGGGCGCCTGGGCTCTGGACAGACGCTAAACGGCATCATCGGGGGCCCAGATGCGCTGAGTCCCCCCGTGCTCCATGGTCTGGCCCAGCCCGGCTGATGGTTTACACTGCTCAGAATTTGCTCCTGTTCTGTTAGAACTTCCTCAAAGTCACTCCTTTCTCCCATCTATTCTGATGAAGGCTGTTATTTCTGTCTTGGTAACCGGGAAGAAGGGCTGTGAGTAGAAAGAGTCTTTTGCTTCAACATGGTCTGCAGAAAAAGTCTGGGAATCCCTGCCCGGAGGCAGAGGGAGATTTTGGCCCCAAGAGCCAGCTTCTTATCTCCATCCCACAGGGACCAGGTCCTGATAGGCTAGGGCTCAAGAGCAGCATGGCCTTTGCCTGGAGGCTCCTTGGGGACAGAACATCGTGCCCACTTCCCTTCCCCTGATGAGGTTTGCCAGCAAGGCCAGTATGAGGAAATGGTTCCTTCCTGTGCCTTCTGAAGTCTTCCCACCAGCCCATTAACCCTGCAACAGTGAAGGAGAAGGCTCTTGGGCTCCAGGCACAGGCCCTGCCCATGAGGGAAGCATCTGGAGCAGTCTTCCCTCAGGACCAGCAAAGGGTAGGGGGCTCTCAGGGAACCCATGGTCTCAGGTGGTGATTCACAAGAGGCTGAGGATGGGAAGTGGATTGGAGACGGAAGGGCTGGAGGCACCATCAACCCCATCAGTTATACCCCAGACAGGCTGACTGTTGCCTAGCAACCCCTGGGTTCCAGGTAATAACGCAATATGGTGGACAAGGGATGGGTTAATGGGTTGCCATGGGCACCACTGGAGGCTCACTTGAGCTAGGGCAGACAGGGGTGGTGGGGTTGGGGAGAGAGGCCTGGACTTACATCAATGGAGCAGCCAAGGAGAGAGCCTTTCTGCAGAGCCTTCTGGATGATCTTGAACAGGTTGGAAGGGGCCTTCCTCAACTCGTACCACTCAGCGATGCCTCCGGTGAAGTCCTCGAAGCCCTCGGTGGTGGCGCCCCCCGAGAGTGCCTCATAACACCCATTGATCCTACAGGAGGGAACAGATGCTGCTGCCACCTGGTGCTGATGCTCCTGCCTCTCCAAATGTCCCCTCTGCTCAGATTCTCCTTGGCTTTTTCTCCATCTCGTGGTGCCCACGAGGGCAAGTTAGCATCTCCATGGTTACCATTTCCCTGGTACTTTGTGAAATGTGTTGAAAATCTCATAGAACCTTAGGGTTGGAAGGACCTAGGAGACTATTTGGTCCAACCTCTCGTATTGATTCTCCCTACATCCTCACAGGAAAGGGGAGGTCTGCTAGTTAGCTGTGTGGCATTTAGAGCTTTAAAAAAGATAATTCAATAATGAGAGCAGTTCCCTGCATCGTAGGCACTGTGTTGGGGGGCTAATTGCTCCTCACTGCCAGTGTGGGCCTCCTGTGGCTTCTCTAACTACTGTTTGAGCATGTGACCTAGAAGCGGGTCTCAGGCCCCAGATTCCCACAGCTGGGTTGTGAACCCCTGCCGGCCTCCCTGGAAGGGGCTGTAAGGAACAGAAGTCCCCTGACGCCTTAGAGCTGGTCACTTTAATGGAGGGGTCCCAGATGCATGGCCAGGACGAGGCCATTCTGGAAAGGGGCTGCCATGGGCCTTCCTGCTGAGAACGGGCACTGCTAGGTGCCGGACAAGCTCGACTCTGGGCCACCCGGGTGGGTCACAGCTGGGAGGAGTATGGGAAACCATTTCTAATCAGAAACACCATAGATTCTGGGCAAATTTCCATACCTCCGCAATGGATAGTTTTGCCCACTGGCAAAAACTCTTTGCTGTATTTAGCCGACAAAAATGTAACATGACCTGCCAAGGACCTGCCAAGGAAGTAGAGGGCCTTCTCGAGGCCAGCACACTCAGTACCCTAACTTGTTCCTGTGCTTTTGGTTAAAAATGGCAATAGCTGTCATTTATCAGCGCCGAATGTGGCCAGGTACCACATTATGCATGCATTATCTCCTTGAATTGGGAGCCCAGTTTTGGCCAAAGTGGTCCTTCTATAGAATAGAACTTCCACTCAACGTAGTCCTTGAATAGTTCCTGTTTTTTTTCCAGAATCCAGGGCAGCTGGGGGCAGGCAGCCCGAGGGAAGGGCACAGTCACTTACTTGGCGTACGCCTTCTCCAGCAGGGCGCTCCAGAACTCGCTGCCCTCTGCTGAGTGCACGAAGAGCAGCTCCCCGTCCTTGGTGGGCAGCCTGTCGTCCACCACCACCTCCACCCACTCGCCGTACTGCCAGAACTGCGGGACAGGGGAGGGAGGGGGTGAGGGGGGAGCTGGAGGGGGAGCTGGCAGCAGCATGGGGACCCCGAGCCTAAGTTGCATCAGGCTCCCTCCTGCCCTTTTCCCCTATCAAACCATTTATTTGGGGTCAGCTGAGCATGAAGTGCTTGGTGTAGGCTTCGTGAGCCCACGCTGGGAGATGTTCCTCCCAACTCTCCTCCTGCAGGCAAGTCCTCGGACAGAAGCACTCGGACAGAAGCACTCGGACAGAAGCGCTTGTCCTTCCCTCCAAATCCACACCCATCTCTCGAGCATCCTGCCCGGCACTTGATGCTTTCCAACATTATTTCTCATTCACCAGTATAAAAGGAGGAGAGTGAAGAATAGCTTAATGTTTTGCCTCTGACCTCAAATAAACTTTTTGTTAAAACTTGGAAATTACTTCCTAAGCACTGTGTTCTACTTCCCTCCTTGCACATCCCAAGAGGCCCCCACTGCCATTTTCAAGAGTTCCTGTGTCAGAGGCAGGCCAGGGAGCTTCCTGCTGTCTCTCAGTGTCCTGGAGAACAGCGCTGGTCATAGGAGTCTGCAACACTGGGGACTGATGAACTCAGCCAAGCCAGGGGACCTGTTCCTAGCCCCCAGGATCTGTTCCTAGCTTCCAGAATCTGTTCCTAGCTTCTAGGACCTGCTCCTAGACCCCAGGACCTGTTCCTAGCCCCAAGGTCCTGTTCCTAGCTCCCAGGACCTGTTCCTAGCCCCCAGGACCTGCTCCTAGCCCCCAGGACCTGCTCCTAGCCCCCAGGACCTGCTCCTAGCCCCCAGGACCTGTCCCTAGCCCCAAGGACCTGCTCCTAGCCCCCAGGACCTGTTCCTAGCTTCCAAGACCTGTTTCTAGCTTCCAGAATCTGTTCCTAGCCCCCAGGACCTGTTCCTAGCCCCCAGGACCTGTTGAGGAGAAGCTTGAGCCAGCCATTAAGTTACCTGGAAGTGGAAGATGCCTGCATAGTTCTCCTGGAAGCTCTGGTTTAGGGGGACCACTCGAGCCAGGATTTCTTCATTCAAAGTGAGAGAGGCAATGGCTGCCAGCAGCCAGCAGTCACCTGTGAACACAGAGCCAGGAGCTCTCATCAGAGAATTATGCCGAGAGGACATCAGATATGTTGTCGCTGCCTCTGGGAGCCTGAAGCCTAAGGCGAGCCATGCAGATACAGAGCCAGGTTTCAGACGGTCCTCTTGTAGGGGTAGGTGGGAGGGTCAGGGCGATGCTTTGAGGGGAATGCTGAGGGAGAAAGTTTTTGTTGTGAGTATTTGGATGAGATGGGAGCAGTTATTCCTTGAAAGACCAGAACTGTGTGATGGCTGGACTGTGTCCTCATAGCCTGGCCCCGTGCCTGGCATACTGGAGGCACTCAGCTGAGAGCATCTGCGGATGGTGAGTCCAGCTCGGCAGCAGAGGCTTCTGAGAACACAGGCTTTAAAGGTGCGTTTGAGTGAGAGGAAGGAAACGTGGCGATAAATGGAAGTGGTCGAATGTTGTGGATCTCCTCCCGGGGAGAAGGGTGCAGAGACAAGGGCAGAAAGCAGCAGGCAGTCCAATGGCAGGAAGGTCTGAGAGACGCAAACCAAGAGCCAGGAGTCAGAGGAGCAGGTGCATAGGGCTGGGCTGTGTCCCGAGGATGGGCGAGGACACACGCACACAGGTCGTTTCTGGGATGTGAGTGGGCACCATGTAGTGGGGGATGAGGATGGGGACATCAGATGGGCCACTGGTCAGTTAGCCTGGCTCCTCCCTGAGCCTCCAACACCCTTCTCCGTGACACGTGGATAACTGTGTGAGCACGTGTGTAAAGCACGCACACCCATCTGGCACCGGTGGTAGATGCTCAGCATGGCAAGCGCCAAGACCATTCCATGTGGGTAAAAGCGAGCTGGTGCCAGCAACAGCACAAGATGGTTTGTGGGTGGGGGTCACGTTTACCACCAAATGAGGAGACTCGACTGAGGGGGGTCTGGAAAGAGGATGAGGAAGTTCACTCCATTCGTAAGGAATGTGCCCTTTCCAACAATTTCCCATGACAATAATAGGAAATAGCCTCAGATGAGTTTAACTGTTGGATTTATTTTTACCAATTGGCAGGTCTGTTAAAAATGTTACTGAAGTCCACCGAGTTCTTTGCATTCTGGTCAATAGTTCTTGAACTAGATTGTCCTGTAACATTTAGAAATGATGCTTATAGCTCCTTACATATGCCAGTGACAGCTTGGTAATAAGTGGAGACGCATCCCTCCCCAATTAGTCAGGAAGTTAAACAAACCCTGTGGCTCCTTCCATTGGGTGGGTGCTGTGGGTTCACCTGTAGTTTTCCACTGAGCAGCCTTTGCCCTCCTCCTGGTGACACCGACGTCCCTCTGAGAAACCAGCCCCCCTGCATTCACAATCTGTGGTTTCAGTGGTGGTGACCCTGTCCCCAGTTCCCAGAGGTGGGGCTGCGGCAATCCAGGCATCGGATTCCCCTGGCTTCAGTGGTTGGCTTGGGGAATGCGCTGTGACCCAGCCAGAGCCGATGAGGTGCCATGAGACCTTTCCTGGGGCTTTGGCGAGGGTGGAAGTGGCCCTTTTCTACTGCATTGACTCTAGAATGATGGATGGTCTGCTGCTGCTGAAGCCATCTTGCTTCTTTGGGAGGAACAGCCTGTCTGAGAATGGAGCCAACTCAGGGGAAAATGGGGGCTGGGAGATGGAGAGAGAGAAACTATGACTTGGTGTCGTCACTTGAGTCCCTGAATCAAGCCGTACCTGAAGCCAGACCTGCCTTGGACTTCTCACTGATAACTTGCCTGTTTCCTTACCCATTATGCAGGACTACAAGGGCCTGCAGTAGCTAGGTGAACTTGGGCAATAGCCATTATTTATTGAGCCCTTCCTATGTGCCAGCGCTGTTCTAAGGGCTTTGCGTTCATTATCTTGTTTATTTCTCACAACAGCTCTATGAGGATGGCACTATTACCATCTCCATGTTAAAGCTGAGGATAACAAGGCTTGGGTGGTTAAGTGCGCCACCAACAGTACAAGTAAGAGTTTAAAAGGTGTGGTGTTGGGGCCAGCCCAGTGGCACAGTGGTTAAGTTCAGGCACTCTGCTTCGGCGGCCTGAGTTTGTGGGTTTGGATCCTGGGTGTGGACCTAGCACCACTCGTCAGCCCCGCTGTGGCAGCATCCCACATAAAGTAGAGGAAGGTTGGCACGGACGTTAGCTAGTGACAATCTTCCTCAAGCAAAAAGAGGAAGATTGGCAACAGCTGTTAGCTCAGGGCCAATCTTCCTCACACACACACGCACACAAAAGGTGTGGTGTTTGTGTCAGATCTCGGAGACAACCTTTTGAGTCAACTAGGCCTTTCTATAAAACAAACTCGAGACTCTGGGACATGCTAAGAATAAGGAGCTCGCAGAGAAACTTGGCAGTGAGAGTTTCAGGTCTGGCCGTGGGGAAGCAGCCGACAAGCCCCTGACTGGAGGGATGGAAAGTCCTGCTTTTCAATCATTCCTCTTCCTGGAGCCCCAGGTCTTTTCATGACTTCAGTCCTTCTTCGGGATTCTTATTTTTCTTGAGCTTATTTAAGATTTTCTGGGAATCTTGCAAAATGCTTGGATTTGGGTTCATGGATACACAGAGGCAGAAAGGCTGGAGGACAAAGTGGGCCCAAGCGTAGGGATTCCAGCGACGAAAGTCCTGAAGCCGGTTACCCCACAGGTGCCATGGAGCTCCCAGCAAAGCCCTGAGCATCCTCAGAAGAGCTGCATGGGTCTGTCCCACTGGGGAGTGGCCAGCTTAACACCCTCCTTGTTCTAAGAGTCGATGCTTTTACATAATGCAGGTGTGTAGGCACCACACAAGTGTGTGTCTGCTGGTCACTTGCTTCTGTAGTCTCAGAGGTCACAGCTGACTGTGCCGCTATTCATGGGACAATGACTGAAGGCAGGGAGGACTGGCTTCAGGTAGTGGCAGGCTATTTTGTCGCGGCTCCGACATCTAGGTCAGTGCTGACTGCACACCTATCTCAGATTACCGCTCACCACCAGACTGGCATGCTCTTGCCACATCCCAGAAATCAGTGGCTGTGCTTCGTGGCTTCGTTTTCCTCCTGCATGCCTCAGAAGCATTTCTCCTGGTCACCCCATGTGGGGAGCAAGGCCCCATCTCCACCTGCCCTTTGGAGAGAATTACTTTTTTCATCCCTGGTTTTCCAATCTGACTTGTTGCCTCTGAAAGAATTCACAATCCTAGAATGTTTCCTAGATGATGACACTGTGGCTTTAAGAGATTAAGTGACTTGTTTGAGGTCACATGTCCTGGAAGGGGCAGTGTGGGGACCAGAACCTGGACTCTCCACTTCCGGTCTATGCTCTTTCCACCAGCAAGAATTAAAAAAACCTAACAGGTAGCTAGCATTTTGTATAATATTTTGCAGTTCATAAAGAGCACGTTACACATTTTATTTGATCCTTGCAGAAGTTTTATGAGATGATTACCCTTATTATTATCATCTTTTGGGGATGAAGAAATGGAAGCTCAGGAAGTCTATCTACTAGATCATGGGCAGGTTTCGCAAGCAAATCCTCTGAATCCAAATCCTGGGTTTTGTTTAAAAACCATGCCTTGCTAGAGATTTCTTTCAGCTAAGAGTGTCTGATTCCTTTGACAAAGGAGAGACCCCACTAGGAATATCTAATGCAATTCAAATTTAAAACTAAGGGGTAACAAGCTGGCAGCTTCCTTAAATCCTATATTGTATTTTAATACCCTAATACCCATTGGCTCATGAAATGTTCAAACATGTCACCATTCAACATAATATAACTCACTAAGACAACAGAAGGATGACCTGTCATTGCACAGCCAAGACCACAGCACTAAGATCACAGCAAAATCAAGAGGAAACTAGAGTTGGACGCATTTTACAGTCAAAGATTTGAAAAGTCTTTCATCGGCTCTCCAAATCCTGCAGTTGCCGGAGACTTAGAGGCCACTAGAAGAACGTCTTGATTTCTCATACGATGGAAGCATTTAAAATCCTATTTTATGCTTCTGATTACTTAACTCTCTCCCTCACCCCAAGCAGCAAAATGTTGTGTTTTTTTTTTTTTGCTGAGGAAGATTCGCTCTGAGCTAACATCTGTTGCCAATCCTCCTCTTTTTGCTTAAGGAAGATTGTCCCTGAGCTAACATCCAAGCTAATCTTCCTCTATTTTGTATGTGGGATGCCTCCACAGCATGGCTGACAAGTGGTGTAGGTCCATGCCCAGGAAACGAACCTGCAAACCTGGGCCACTGAAACAGAGTGCACTGAACTTAACCACTAGACCATGGGCTTGGCCCCAAAATATTCTTAATTATGTTGGGAAGTTCCCAGACACAGCCCATTTCTTTTATTTATGCAATATCTGCTCATATAAACTTTCTCAGCGACCAGATCTGAACAATGATTATGGTAGTTTACATCCATGGAGACTTACTATGTGCCAGGCCCCTAAATGCTTTACCTGTCTCATTGAGTTAGTGCATTTCACTGTCACAAAACAATTCAAGCTAGGAAGTGACACTGTCACTGTCACAATTCAGTTCCTTGTCATGGTTGAGGAAACTGAGGTCCAAGGTGGTTGGGCAGCTCACCCAAAGGTCCCAGCTCATGCGTGGCTGTCACATCTGCCTGGGCAAGCACGTGCTTTTAATATATAACCTAAATCATCTCCTTTGCAAATAGGTGTCAATTTCTATTTCGCTTAATTCACAGGATATCGTCTTGGGGACTTTTGTCCTTTAGAGGTGACTCAATTATGTTTCAGTGTCTGGGCTGCACAGTGTTCTTTCACTGACTTCCTGCTCCCTCCACCTGGGTGGGCTGTATCCTCATGAGGATTTTCTCCCCACAAGGAAATCTGTTACACAGCCTCATCGGTTGTGGAGCCTCACTCAGTCCCACCCTTCCTGGCTGAAGGTTCAGATCCTTGGCTCTCCCCATCAAGGTCAGAATCTACCTTCCTTCAATGATTTATGTTTTCATTAATTCTCCTCTGGACAATCTTGCAGGGACCTGCTCCTGGAGAGGGGATCTGGTTGGAGAAGTCACTGGAGTCTCCTCCCAGCAGAGCCCGTTTGGGTCAGTCACATCCTGGTCTAGATAAAACCAGGCTGGCTAGTTTAAGACAGGCTGGATGAATGGCTTAACTCTGAAGCTACAAACGGCTGGTGCCCTGGAGACCAGAGGAAGAAAGGAGAGTGAAGATAGGCTATTTCTTCTTCCCTGGCTCCTTTGTGAGCTCGGCTTGAGCTGTGTCCCTTGACCGCAGGGCACGGCTCCTTCAACGTGGCGTCTGTACATGACCCACTCCCAGTTCTAGAATCCTGACAACTGCCTCTGACTCACAGATCAGGGTCCTTTTCTGGAAGGGATTTGGTTATGCTTCCTCATTTGATGATGGAAGGCTGCTGACACAAGCTGTTAATCTCCAGCAGTATTCAAGACTTCTCTGACTGGTGTGGGCTATCCTTCATCAGCTGTTCACCCCTATAAACTCACTCCAAGGGCACAGTCCTGCCTGGAGAGGCTGAGGCAATCGTTACCTCATTTAAAAAGCGGCCCAGATTTTTGGCTAGAAAGATTCATCATCATAAAAATGCCACTTCCCTTTAAGTTAGTCTATAAATTTAATGCAATCCCAATAAAAGTAGTAAGAGGATTTTTTTAAAATTTAAAACTTAGCTGATTCTAAAGTTCATAAAGAAAAATTAAACATGAACACTAGCCAGAAAAAAATCTAAAAGGGAAGGGAAGTCAGATATGAAAACATATATAAAGCTACAATAATTAAAATAGTACAGAACTTGTGCATGAGTATACAGACAGATAAATGGGATAGAATAGAAAGTCCAGAAATAGTTTCAAACATAGAAATTTAGAATTTAGAATTTAGAAAAGATAAATTATTCACAAATGGAATTGGAACAGCTGAGTAGCCATTTAGAAAAAAATCAAGTTATAGCTTATCTTGTCTCAGGGATAAATTCTAAATGGAATAATATTTTATATAAATGTAACATTATATATCATATATTTCAATATATTATACATTCGTATATAAATGATTAATCTAGCCATTTGTATTATTTGCATATTTATTGTTTATGTATTTATAGGATATATCCTTATTTTAATATATTTACATTATAACTTTATTAATATAATATTTCTATAAATCCATAAACATTCTAGAAGAGACAACGAGAGAATTCTACTATAATCTCCAAAAAATCCAAAGTGGTAATAGGTTATCGAATTGTAACCTGGAAGCCATAAAATCTTAAAATGATAAATTTAGGGGCTGGCCCCGTGGCCGAGTGGTTAAGTTCATGTGCTCCGCTTTGGTGGCCCAAGGGTTTGCCAGTTCGGATCCTGGGCACGGACGTGGCACCACTCATCAAGCCACGCTGAGGCTGCATCCCACATGCCACAACCAGAAGGACCCACAACTAAAAATATACAATTGTGTACCGCGGGGATTTGGGGAGAAAAAGGAAAAATAAAATCTTAAAAAAAAAAATGATAAGTTTAACTACATTAAAGTAAAAAAAAAAAAAATCTACAGGGTAAAAAAAATCACAATAAGCAAAGTCAAGCTAAAAAATAACAGAAAAAAAATGTCATCCAGATCCCAGACCAAAGGTTATATCTATAAGCCTTTTTAGTATATAAAGCAAAAGAAAAATGAGCTCAATAGAAAAATTGGCAAAGATATAAACAGAGTTAATAGAAGAAGCAAAAATTAATGTCTCAAACATATTACAAGGTACTCACCCTCACCATAAAAGAAATAGAAAGTAAAACTACAAAAAAAAAAACTACAGAAAAGTCATTTTTCACCTTGCAGACTGCAAAGATCAAAAGATGTGATCATCTGGAGAGGTTGTGGGGGAGTACAGGAGTCCCCCCTTATTGGTGGTTTTGTTTTCTGTGGTTTCAGTTACCCTCAGTCAACTTTGATCCAAAAATATTAAATGGAAAATTCCAGAAATAAAGAATTCATAAGTTTTAAATTGCACATAGCGTGATGGAATCTTGTGCCAACCTGCTCTGCCTCATCCAGGATATGACTCATCCCTTTGTTTAGCACATCCAAGTTGAACGTACTCCTCGCCCGTTAGTCACTTAGTAGCCATCTGGATCAATAGTAATAGTAGTAATAATCATTGGACTTAGCAGTTGTCATCAGATTGACTGTCGTGGTATCACCGTGCTTGTGCTCAGGTAACCCTTACTTCACTTAATAATGGCCCCAGAGTGCAAGAGGAATGATGCTGGCAATTTGGATATGCCAAAGAAAAGCCAGAAAATGCTTCTTTTAAGTGAAAGGATGAAAGTTCTCGACTTAATAAGGAAAGAAAAAAAAACTGTATGCCGAGGTTGCTAAGATCTACCATCCCTTTTATTACAGTATATCGTTATAATTGTTTTATTACTAGTTATTATTGTTAATCACTCACTGTGTCTAGTTTATAAATTAAACTTTATCACAGGCATGTATGTACAGGAAAACGCATAATATATATAGGGTTTGGTACTATCCACGGTTTCAGGCACCCACCGGGGGTCTGGGAACATCCCCCGTGGAGAAGGGGGGATCACTGTAAGCACTCTGGTAGCTCGTGGATGGGCACAGAGATGGGTGCAGGCTCTACAAAGGCAATTTGATGCTATCATCAACGTGCCCCCGTAATTCCCTAGCTAGTCATCTGCCCTCAGACATCCTGACATGAGGAATGATGTAGGTATAAGGTTATTCACTGCAGCACTGGTTTAACAGAAAGACTGGAAACAGGTTAAATGTCCTTCCATAGAGGACTGGGAAACCAATTAGGGTCTCTCTCTACAATGAAACTCTGTGCAGCCATAAGAAGGAAAAAAGATGTTCTGTTGAGACAGAATGATCTAAAAGATGCGTTAAATAAAACAAAGCAAGGTACAGAACAATATGTGTGATCAGCTCCAAAGAAAAAAACGGAGGAAGGAAATAGAAAAATAAAAAATGGGGCAACATTACAGTGGCCCCTTCTGTAATTCATATCTTCCTAATCTGAAGTTACTTTTGGATGATCTGTTATATATAAGAGCAATATGTATCCTTCTGTGTGCTTAAATTGTGGTTTTATTATCATAAACTCTAGCTTATTGCCCTCGATACATAATGGTTATGTCAGTACTTACAGCAAAAAAAATTAGCGTTGATATCAGTTATTCTAAAATTATTATTTTTGGTAGAGGTCTGCCGTAATAATTGGTCTATATTCAGTAAGAACAAACAGGCAATCAATTCACTTATTCCTGTGTCCCCCAAAGTGTGTTCTGTAGAAACTAGTTCCTCAAGAATTAACAGATATTCCTTGAACAACACAATAAAGGAAAACTACAGGCCAATATTGCTGATGAACATAGATGCAAAAATTCTCAACAAAATATCGGCAACCCGAATACAGCAATACATCAAAAAGATCATAGATCACGATCAAGTGGGATTTATTCCAGGGACACAGGGATGGTTCAACATCCACAAATCAATCAATGTGATACACCACATCAACAAAATGAGGAATAAAAACCAATGATCATCTCCACAAATGCAGAGAACGCATTTGACAAGAGCCAACAGCCATTTATTTATTTATTAATTTTTTTTCTTTTTAAAGATTGGCAGCTGGGCTAACAACTGTTGCCAATCTTTTTTTTTTCCCTGCTTTATCTCCCCAACCTCCCACCCCCCGTACACAGTTGTATATCTTAGTTGCAGGTCCTTCTAGTTGTGGGATGTGGGACACTGCCTCAATGTGGCCTGACGAGAGGTGCCATGTCCGCGCCCAGGATCCGAACCCTGGGCCGCCGCAGTGGAGCGAGCGAACTTAACCACTCGGCCACGGAGCCGGCCCCTCAACAGCCATTTATGATAAAAATTATTAACAAAATGGGTATAGAAGGAAAGTACCTCAACATGATAAAGGCCATATATGACAAACCCACAGCCAACATCATACTCAATGGGGAAAAACTGAACACCATCACCCTGAGAACAGGAACAACACAAGGGTGTCCTCTCTCACCACTCTTATTCAACACAGTACTGGAGGTTTTGGCCAGAACCATTAGGCAAGAGAAAGGAATAAAAGGAATCCAAACAGGGAGTGAAGAAGTGAAACTCTCGCTGTTTGCAGACAACATGATCTTATAGATGGAAAACCCTAAAGAATCCATCGGAAAACTATGAGAAGTAATTAACAACTACAGTAAAGTTGCGGGGTACAAAATCAACTTACAAAAATCAGGTGCATTTCTGTACTCTAATAGCAAACTTACAGAAAGAGAACTCAAGAATACAATTCCATTTACAATCGCAACAAAAAGAATAAAGCACTAGGAGGAAATTTAATTAAGGAGGTGAAGAACTTATACAATGAAAACTATAAGACATTATTGAAAGAAATAGATTATGACATAAAGAAATGGAAAGAGATTCCATGCACCTGGATTGGAAGAATAAACATAGTTAAGATGTCCACACTACCCAAAGCAATCTACAGATTCAGTGCAATCCCAGTCAGAATCCCAATGACATTCTTCACGAAAATAGAGCAAAGAATCCTAAAATTCATATGGTGCAAAAAAGACCCTGAATTGCTAAAGCAATACTGAGAAAACAAAGCTGGAGGCACAATCCCTGACTTCAAAATGTACTACAAAGCCATAGTGATCTGGGCCGGCCCCGTGGCCGAGCAAAGTTCTCGCGCTCAGCTTAGGCAGCCCAGGGTTTCACTGGTTCAGATCCTGGGCGTGGACATGGCACTGCTCATTAGGCCATGCTGAGGCGGTGTTCGACATGCCACAACTAGAAGGACCCACAACTAAAATATACAACTATGTACTTGGGGGATTTGGGGAGAAAAAGCAGGAAAAAAAAAAAGAAAAGATTTGGTAACAGTTGTTAGCTCAGGCGCCAATCTTAAAAAAAAAAAAGCCATAGTGATCAAAACGGCACGGTACTGGTACAAAAACAGGCACACAGATCTATGGAACAGAACTGAAAGCCCAGAAATAAAACCACACATCTACAGACTGCTAATCTTCAACAAAGGAGCCAAGAACATACAATGGAGAGAAGATCGTCTCTTCAATCAACGGTGTTGGGAAAACTGGACAGCCACATTCAAAAGAATGAAGGTAGACCATTATCTCACGCCATACACAAAAATAAACTCAAAATGGATCAAAGACTTGAAGATAAGTCCTGAAACCGTAAAACTCCTGGAAGCTAATATAGGTAGTACACTCTTTGACATCAAACTTAAAAGGATCTTTTCGAATACCATGTCTTCTCAGACAAGGGAAACAAAAGAAAAAATAAACAATGGCACTTTATCAGACTAATGAGCTTCTACGAGGCAAAAGAAACTAGGATCAGAACAAAGAGACAACCCAGCAATTGGGAGAAAATATTTGCAAATTATATATCTGACAAGGGGTTAATCTCCATAATATATAAGGAACTCACACAACTGAACAATAAGAAAACAAACAGCCTGATCAAAAGATGGGCAGAGGAGATGAGCAGACATTTTTCCAAAGAAGATATACAGATGGCCAATAAACACATGAAAAGATGTTCAACATCACTAATCATCAGGGAAATGCAAATCAAAACTAGACTAAGATACCTAACCTTACACCTGTTAAAATGTCTATAATCACTAAGACTAAAAATAACAAACGTTGGAGAGGGTGTGGAGAGAAGGTAACCCTCATCCACTGCTGGTGGGAGTGCAAACTGGTGCAGCCACTATGGAAAACAGTATGGCGATGCCTCAAAAAACTAAAAATAGAAATACCATATGACCCAGCTATCCCACTACTGGGTATCGACCCAAACAACTTGAAATCAACAATCCAAAGTAACATATGCACCCCTGTGTTCATTGCAGCACTGTTCACAGTAGCCAAGACATGGAAGCAACCCAAGGCCCATCGACTGATGGTTGGATAAAGAAGATGCAGTATATATATACAATGGAATACTACTCAGCCAGAAAAAAAAAGACAAATTCATTCCATTTGCAGCAACATGGAAAGACTTGGAGGGAATTATACTAAGCAAAATGAGCCAGACTGAGAAAGACAAACATCAGATGATTTCACTCATGTGTGGAATATAAACAAGCACTGGGACAAAGAAAACAATTCAGTGGTTACCAGGGGAAGGGGGGTGGGGTGTGGGCACAGGGGGTGAAGGGGAGCACTTGATGTGGTGACAGACAAGAAATAATGTACAACTGAAATCTCACAATGATGTAAACTATTATGAACTTGATAATAAAAAAAAAGAATTAACAGATAGTCCTTGAGAAATGGGTTCTATGGTCAAGTTTGGGAAATGCAAAGCTAACCAGGTCAAGCAAGTGTGGAGACTTCTCATAGCCTTTTTTTTTTTTTTTTTTTTTGAGGAAGATTAGCCCTGAGCTAACATTCACTGTCAATCCTCCTCTTTTTGCTGAGGAAGGCTGGCCCTGAGCTAACATCCGTGCCCGTCTTCCTCCACTTTCTATGTGGGATGCCTGTCACAGCATGGCTTGATAAGCAGTGCCTAGGTCCATGCCCAGGATCTGAACTGGTGAACCGTGGGCTGCCGAAGCAGAACAGGCAAACTTAACCACTGCACCACCGGGCCAACCCCTCACAGAGCTTCTCAATAATTTCACATGGTGACTCTCCCAAGGGTGAGGGGGGTGGGGCATAATATGCATATTTTCCAAATTGATTTGACCCTGGAACCCCTCCTGTTGACATCTCACAGAGCCAGTGACCAGCGGAGTGTACTTAGGGAGGGGTACGCTTGCAGCTGGTTCCCTGGCCGGTCTCCAGGGGCTGGGCTGCTCCGAACCAGACCTTCCCCAGGGCTCACTGAGATATTTTTTTGTCCGTTTGGCATTAGGACTAAATGTAGGGCCGACCTCTAGCAGCTGAGGTCCTTTTGACAGCATCTATGTCTTTTTTTCTCTCTCCAGGTCGCGACATCCTCTTCTTTCTGGATTGTTCTTTCTTTAGAACTGACTGTCTTTCTTTAATACATGCTTTTTTTTTTTGGTTAGGCCTTAAATTCTCTGAGGAATGAGGCGAGGCATATGTAAATACATTCTGCCTAAGTCTCTCTAAAGCTCTGACTCACCTCCTCTCTTCTGCCTTTCTCATCCTGGGAGCCGGATGCCTGCCTCAGTCTGTCCAGTGCCCTGGACACGAGCAGGGACAAAAGTCAGAGCAGGGTCACTACAGGTCCTTAAACACCTGGTTGCCTGTGACATCTTCAGCAGGCGGCTGCTGGCCACATCCATCATAAAGGCAGCAGACAGGGCTCTGCCCAGAGCTTTCTAAACCGCCTATTGAAGGTGCTGACCGCAGGCTGGACAGACTGGCCATCGCCACATCCAGGCTCCCCCCACTCCCATCTAATTTCTGTCCCTCCTTTCTGTCCTGGAAGACACTCAACCAGTCCAGGCCTGAGAGGCTGGGGCAAGGATGGAGGGATTTTCTGGTAGCTTCCTATCCTAAAGGCCCACCTGGATGCCCCAACAGCCTTGTGCTTAGTCCGGTAGCCCGTGGCTCCCTTCCTCCAGAAGCCCACACTACATCTACTTTATCTCCCCAACCCCCCCCCCCCACCCCGGTACATAGTTGTATATCTCAGTTGCAGGTCCTTCTAGTTGTGGCATATGGGATGCCGCCTCAATGTGGCCTGAGGAGCGGTGCCATGTCCGTGCCCAGGATCTGAGCCCTGGGCCGCTGCAGCGGAGCGCGAGAACTTAACCACTTGGCCACGGGGCCGGTACCCCTACAGCTAGACTTAATCGTGTTGGGGGACAGAATTTGCCACCCCAAAATGTATCGCCTTGGCATAAGGCTTATTTTAGACTGGTTATTTTTAAGAAACAGCAGACAGGATAGAAGCTTTGAAAACCAAGTAGAAGTTACCCTCCGTAAAAGACGTTTACATTTGTAAGGAAATCTCCATCTGTAAGAGTGTCACCCTCCCCGTACCAGGAAGATGGGGATGACTCAATCTCTAGAAACTGTCATCAATGGAGAAGGCAACAGTTTACATCTGCATAACAACCTTATTCTCGTTTACAGTGCTTTTCCCGGTAACCTTCTATAGCTGACTCCCCACCCACAATATCCTCTTTTGTCTTTAGCTTGAGTTGGTATTTGAGGTGGCGAGTTACTCAGTTTTCCTGGGTCTCTCTCATGTATCCAGGAGCTCCACGTGTTATCAAACTTGCTAGTTTTTCTCCTATTAATCTATCTTGTGTCAATTTAATTCTTAGACGGAGCCGGAAGAATTCAGAAGCGCAGAGGAGAAATTTTTCTTCCCCAATAAATCTTGTACCAGAACAAAGACACCTCGCCCCGCACTGAGATCAGACCTAGAACGCCAATACCCATGGGAAAGAGAACTTCCGATTTCAATGCCCTTATGTGAAAATGACGGAAAGCAGGTTTGTGGGGAAACGGAGAGGTAGGGGTCTGGGCGTCTGGAGCCGGGTGGAGGTAGAAAGCCAACGACAGAAAGGAAATCACCCAGGGGCGGTGGTCCAGGACCTCAAGGTAGACTTGCCACTTTATCTTTTACTGAGGGCAGCACTGTGGTTCCCTGCCTTCCCCAGTGGGGACCTCTGGTTCCCCGTGAGAGGTGTGTCTCCCTGGAGGCTGTGTTTACGCCCCTTCCCTCAAAGAACTGCCCCCACTGGTCCCACAACTTGCTCGCACCCCATTCTCTCACCTTCCCACACACCTTTCTGCCTCCTGGCACCAGGAAGCACCTGCCACACCCTTTGGAGGTTCCTCAGTCAGATTTCAGGCTCTTGGCTGGCCTCTCCATCTCCTCTGGCTGGATTTGTTCCTCCAGCCAGCCCGTGGGATCCGCTTCTGCACAGCCTCCTCCCTGGGACTGTGTGCCCGTCCATTCCCCATTCCACGCTGTCCCAGTGATACTGGTTCAACACAAGGTTGACAGAAAGAAAGCCATATTGTGGAAAAGAAACCATATTGTAACTTTGAATGACTTCAGATCAACTAACCCTGACCCACCAGCCCTTTGAATCTTTGCTTTAGTTTGCCTAGATAAGTAAGGGTCTGTCTCCAGGGGACTTGCAGGTGCTAGATTTTATGGCCCCTCCCTGCTGCTGTAAGTTGATAACTTTGTTCCTTTGAGTTCATTAGGAATGTGATAACCCTTGGGCAGAGAGCCTCCACTCACAGCCATCATCAATGACAACTGAAAGATCAGGGTAGAGGGCATTGCTCCATTCTCTGCCACATATCCAGTAAAACAAACCAGATGTCTGCCCCACCAGGAGATTGAATGGAGGCCCCACTGGACCTCCGGCCTCCCCGACCTGGAACCTGTTTGGAGAGATGGTTCTTTCAGACATGAGTTGGCCATCTTCCCCCTTGCTGGCAAGCTGTAAGAAGGAAACCCTTTCTCTCCCACCATCTTGCCTCCTGACTACTGGCACGTCTTGCAGGCAGCAGAGGACCCCCTTGGGTGGTATCACCAGGTGCCCTCTCTGCTGGCACTGAGCCAGTAAGAGGTGCCCAAACCCACAGGCAGGGTCCCTGCCCACTGGGCGTGCTGGCCTGGTGGACTGAGAACTTTGGCACCAAGGGAGCAAGTGGAACAGGCGGGCACACCAGGCAGGGCGCTGGTCAGCCTGGGTGCTGAGGGGTCCCAAGGAAGGCTGGAGGCAGGCTCGAAGGGGTTGGAGGGCCTTTGCTGGCCATTCCCCAGCTGCTGGGCACAGATCAAATGGCTTCACGGGCACTGCACAGTGGCACCGCACAGCCACGTGGGGATGCCAGAAGGAAGCAGAGTAGAAAGACCTTCTGGATAGATCTTGGAGGCCCGACCAGAGGTGGGTGGGAACGAGCACTGGATTTGTGGTGAGAAGACCTGAGTTTGAATCCTGATCCCGCCATTTATGACTTGAGAACTTGGATGCATTTCTTTGTGTGTGTGTTTTGAGGAAGATTAGCCCTGAGCTAACATCTGCCGCCAACCTTCTTTTTGCTGAGGAAGACTGGCCCTGAGCTAACATCCGTGCCCATCTTCCCCTACTTTATATGTGGGAAGCCTGCGACAGCATGGCTTGAGCAGTGGTGTGTAGGTCCACGCCTGGGATCTGAACCGGTGAGCCCCAGGCCACCCAAGTGGAACGTGCGAATTTAACCGCTGCGCCACCGGGCCGGCCCCTTGGATGCATTTCTTAATTTCTCTGACCTCAGGTGTTCTCAGCTGTGGAAGGGGAATAATACTCACATATCCTCAGAAAGTTGTTAGGATTAGATGAAAAAGGGAAACTAGGGGTCCATGAATAGGCTTCAGAGATCCAGAAACTGCAACATTTTGTGCTGGTTTTGATGTATGTGAATTTATGTGTTCTTCTAGGGGAAAGGAGTCAGGTTTCTTTCCCACCCCCAACCCCAAAAGTTAAGAAACACTGGAGCCAGAACAGCAAGTTCAAATCCTGGCTCTGACCCAGGCCAAACTACTTTCTCTGTGCCTCAGTTTCCTCATATATAAAACGGGTTTAATAATAATAAACTGCCTCACAGAGTGGAGAATGAAATGGGAGAAAATATGTAATGCATATTAGAACTGAGTCTCTAAGTGCTTGCTGTTTTTTTAAAAAGTTATCTTATTGAGGTCATATCGGCTTATAACATTACGTAAGTTTCAGGTGTACATTATTATATATCAGTTTCTGTATAGATTGCATCCAGCTCAAAAATATGGAGCGCTTCAGGAATTTGCGTGTCATCCTTGCGCAGGGGCATGCTAATCTTCTCTGTATCGTTCCAATTTTAGTACATGTGCTGCCGAAGCGAGCATGTGCTTGCTGTTTTTATCTTCTAATTTTATAGGGGAGAAAACTGAGACCCAGAAGAGCTGAAGTCTCGACTAGGGATGTGTCATGTGCCCCACTGGCCATGTTGGGCTGTCCTGTCCTGGAAGGGGTGACAGCTGATGATGGGGCGGAGAGGGCATGGGAATGCGGAGAGAGAGAGCCCCAGAGGGGGAGGACGCAGTAAGAATTCAGTGCATATGGAGCCTGTCTCATCACCTTGAGCCCCCTCAAACTCTTCAGAAGGGGGGACCCTCAAATAATGAGTAAATAAAGGTAATGAATGAGCACGGATGAGGTTACAGATGCAAACACATTTACTCTCAACCCAAGAGTGACCACTGCCAGGGCAGAGCTCCCCCACCTCCAGGCCTGATGGAACCTCAACTGGGACTGCTGACATTCGTCCTTCAGGCCCCTCAGTGTTGGTTAGGGGGCCTGAGAACCACGCTCCACGGGGGGGGCTGGGTTTGCAGTCTCTTCTCTGCTTTGCCATGTAGGGGAGCAGAATTTGCTACCCCAAAATGTGTCTCTTTGGCACAATAATTTTTAAGAACAAAAGACTTACAAAGAAACTTTGACCATCCCCCTAATGGCCTAAAATAATTTAAGATAGAGGGCCTGTCGCAGGAAGGAGATGTCACCGTAGATAACTCTAGTATCATATGAACTAGGTGTGGAAGACAGGGAGGAAACCAGCAAGGCGCATTTGATCAAAGTCCTCCCCATGTCTCTGCAAACACTTGTTTATCAAACATTTGCTTTTTTTTTTTTTGAGGAAGATTAGGCCTGAGCTAACATCTGCTGGCAATCATCTGCTTTTTGCTGAGGAAGACTGGCCTTGAGCTAACATCCATGCCCATCTTCCTCTACTTTATATGTGGAACACCTACCACAGCATGGCGTTGCAAGCAGTGCCATGTCCGCACCCAGATCTGAACCGGTGAACCCTGGGCTGCCAAAGCAGAATGTTCGCACGTTAATGTTAACCGCTGTGCCACCGGCTTGCTTTGCGGCTTGCTTTTCCATCTCCGTGTGAATTGCCTTCCTCCTCTCGGCAGTCCCACCACTACCCCCAACATCCTCATTTGTCTTTAGCTGAAGATGCTATTTAAGATTGTGGATTGGGTGATTTTGGTGAATTGCTCAGTTTTCCTGGGTTTCTCCCATGTATACATGTTACTACACTTTGTTTGATTTTCTCCTGTTATCCTGACTCATGTTAATTTAATTCTTGGACCAGCCAGAAGGACCTACAAAGGTAGAGGAAAATTTCTTCCTCCCCTACAGCCCCCTCACATAACACAAGGCAAGAGGGTCCTTTAAGAGCCAAACCGCCTCCTGTTGCGTCTGCAGTTTGAGAATCTCCTTCTCTCCCTGCAGGCCTCGGCTGTGGGTTTTCAAACAGAATCTTTACCACTTTTACGCCTGTGGCAGAGAGTGTTCATCTGTTAATTTATTCACTTGGTCAACAACTACTTAGTGCCATCCTCTCTGGCGCACCCTCAGGTACCCGCCGAGATGTCTTAAGCTACTTTTGCTCACGGGCCCCCAAGGAATCCTCTCCCAGTCCCCCTCCCCTTCTTTTTTTTAAAGATTGTATTTTTTTTCCTTTTTCGCCCCAAAGACCCCTGGTACATAGCTGCATATTTTTAGATGTGGGTCCTTCTAGCTGTGGCATGTGGGACGCCACCTCAGCATGGCCTGATGAACGGTGCCACATCCGTGCCCAGCCTCCAAACCGGCGAAACCCTGGGCTGCCGAAGTCGAGTGTGTGAACTTAACCACTTGGCCACGGGGCTGGCCTCCCACCCCCACTTCTAATTTGCTTGGGAAAAGGTCTGAGTTGGATTTCTGGGTCATTAAGCACAGCTTCCTCACCCCTCTGGACTCAGCAGCCTAGGCCTACCTGACAAAAGGTTTAACTGTCTCCAACAGATTAGCAGTTTACCCAATGGGAAGGGGGTGGAGGGAGGGTGAAAGGGGTAAAGGGGCACACATGTATGGTGATGGATAAAAGCTAGACTGTTGGTGTTGGACACGAGGCAGTCTATGGAGAAGCTGAAACATAATAATGGACGTCTGAAATGTACACAACTTTCTAAGCCAATATGACCTCAATAAAATAACAACAAAAAAAACGTTTAACCATCTGCAGCTGGGCTCCCCCTCTTCCTGGCTCCTCCGTGAGCACACCAGGTACACACACGCTTCCCTCCACAGCACGCATTCAGGGGCCCGCCCAGAGCCCCCCCCGAGGACGCAACAGTCCCAAGCAGACCTTATGAATGGCTCCTTTAAGCTCCCTTTCTGAAAAGATAAATTCATGCAGAGCCACATCAGTAAGTTTCCAGAGCCGTGCTGCCCGTGTCCCGAAGGTCAGCATCACGCCCAGGCCGCGGTCACCTGGGGCCCCCTGCGGGGAGCAGGATGTGGCCGGGTTACTAATATTTGCGGCTGCTGTTAGTTTTCCTGAGAGGGGAGGATAATATTTGTTGTGTGCTTTCTCCCTTCCCTTCCACTGTCACTGTCTTTCCTCCACAAACAGGAAAGTGAAGCAGACAATCCGGGATGTGCTGGGCTTCTGTCCCGCCTGTCCTCCTGTCACTTCGTCCCCCAGAGCGCAGTTGCCTGTTGACAGTCCAAGCTCTGTGAGGACAGGGACCACGTCGCAGTGAAGCGCATGCTTTGTGAAGCAAAGTAGACACACGTGTGCACACGTATGCACACACACACTCGCATGCACTCACGCACATGCTTCAGAAACACAGGCTGAGGCAGTCCTTCACCTTGGAGAAAGAGCAGACAGAACACAAGCCCAAGGCCAGCCCCACCATGTTCCAGAACCCTCCTGGCCTCAGCACCCCTCTGTCGCTTCTCTCATCTCCTGTGGCCCGACTTGCCCGTGTCACCCGCGAAAGCCTCTGAGCACCTGTCCTTGTGCTGACTCTGGTGTCGGTGTGTCTCTTCTTCCTCCCGTCTGGTCTCAACCTCCCTGTCTGCTCATTCACCCCCTATGCCTGGCCCGTGCTAGGTCTAAAGAATAGTCCTCCCTCTCAGGCGGCTCACGAGCCAGTGTGGGGACTGACATGGAACAGATGGTCACGGAAGATGGCAGTGAGCACGAGGCTTTCAGTCTGAACTGGGTAGACTGGGGCGGTAGGGGGGTGGGGGGCTCCGAGGGGAGCTGGGACTGTCCTGGAGAGCAGGGTGGAGGTGGGGCAGGGAGCACTTGCAGGGAGAAGGAAGGCCAAGTGCAGACACTCAAAAGGAGTGGGGGAGAGCTCAGTGCAGGAGGGCCGGGAGCAGGGCAGAGGCAGGCGGGGGACACGGGGTGTGGAGGGCTGAGGCTGGAGAGATTAGTTCAGGAGTGTCAACTGACCCCCAAGGGAATTTAAGCTAAGGTGCCTTCTCACTCTCTCCCCTTCTGCACCAGACCCTCCGGGTACAAGAAAAAACTTGCACTTTCCAGAATGAGCCACTCTCCTCTTGGGAAGTTCATACCCTGCCCCCTGCTTCCCCGGCCCACACCATCCCTCCACCTCCCTCCTTAGTCATCCTTGGGGATTCAGTCCCAGCCTTTGGGGGGCCCCTCTGAACCTCTTGCTCTTCCCCTCCTGGGTCCTCACACGACATCCTCATTGATGCCATTATAGCATGATCAAAACTTATATTTAATTTGTCCACTTAATTGTTTGTTTCTACCACTAGGCTGTCACCTCCCTAAGGACAAGACCTCTGGCAGTAATGTCCAGAACGGATGGAGACAGGCAGGTACCCAGAGCAGGAATCCAGGTGAGCTTAAGGCCCACCCTGGAGTAATGGGGGGATAGGAGAGGAGGAAGCTTGGGGAGGGATCAAGGACCCAGAAAGGAGAGGGCTGGAGGGATGTGGAGAGAGGAGGCAGAGAGGCAACTGGCTGGCCTGTGTGGTCAGGGCTTCTGGGCCCCGCAGAATCTCTCAGAACAGCTTACTGGGTGAAGGGGTCCTGAAGCTGGCAGGATCAGTCCAGCTAGCTGAGTGCCCCTCTGCCCTGAATATTGGAAGTTTCCAGAGAACACACCTGCTCAACCATGAGAGGCGAGCGTCCAAGCAGCCTTGGGTCCAGCGGTGAAGGGCAAGGCCATTATTCAACAGGGAGGAACCATGGCATCTTCCAAAAATGGCGGCCACAATATTTCTGGTTTCTCATGCTCTTCTAGAACCCTGCCCTCCTCCATCAGGAGGTGGAATCTGCGTCGCTTCCCTTGAACCTGCACAGGCCTCTGTCTGTCTCAATGAATAGGATACGGCAGAAGTGATGCCACATGACTTCCAAGGGTAGGTCACAAAAGGCAAGACAGCTTCCCAGCCTCTCTCTTGGGACATGTGCCACTGTGTAAGAAGGTCAGCTACCTTAAATTTTCCATGGAAGAGGCCACATATGAGAAAGAGAGACCCTGGGGCCCCAGCTGATCCAGCCTCCAGCCCAGGCACCAGACACGTGAGTGAAGGGCCTGCAGGTGACCCCAGCCTGGGTCCCGTCTGACTGCAACCACGTGAGACACCCTGAGAGTCACTTAGCTGAGCCCAGCGATTGTTCAGAACCATGAGCAAGAACCAGGAAACGGTTGTTGTTTCAAGCCGTTGATTTTGGGGGTAGGTTATTACACACTAGGTACAGATGTAACGAGACAGGGACCTTCCTGAAATACTGGCCAGGGACAGTAAGTGCACCTGCTAGCTCAACAGTCTGCCCCGCCGGCGGGTACCAGCAAGAGAGTGGAGCCGGCACCAAGAGATGCCAATGTCAGGATGCCGTGCCAAGATGCACAGACGCCCAGTCACTCTGTGGTCCCCAGGACACCCGAGGACCTGAGATGCACTGTTCACACCTAGTCCAGGAGGCTGATGAGACAGATGGCCCTGCCAGGGGGAGCATCCTCTGAGAAGCAGGGAGGGCCCAATCTCCTCCTTTGCCGCAGCATCTCCCCTGGATGGTGGGAGGGTTGGAGCCCCTCTCCCACAGGGTCAAATATCCCAGCAATGCAGCCCTGACTCTGCACTTGCCATGTTGTTTTCTCCTTTCCCACGATGATGTTTACTCCTAACAGTGGCTGGGCTAGGCGAAGCCACATCAGAAGTGATGCTGGTCTCCAGCAGCTCACTGGCCAATTACCATGGCCCTCTCACTGCCCATTTAGGATCCTTCTCTCTGGCTGCTCCCTTCACCAGGCTCCCTGCAGGGCCACTCTGTGCCCCGATGCCCAGGACCACGCCCACCATTCCCGTGGTGCTTGATGCTCCCGCATCCCCCTTCACTCTCCCTGGCTATCAGTGGTTTTCCAGCAGGGTGTTTTTGGCAATGTCTGGGGACAGCCCCCACGATGAAGAACCACCTGGCCCCAAATAGCAACCATGCCCAGGTCGGGAACCCTTGCTCTGTCTCACGTCTTGCTTGTCCTGTGTCCCATTCCTTTGGTGCCCTCTTCCTTTGCTAGGAAATGATAGACGGACCAAAGATATTGAGGTTGCTTCTGGCTAAACTTGACCTTTCCTGTGACACTCATATTTAACAGTCTCCAGCAGACCTGACATCCTCTCGGACAGGAAAATCGCTCATGTCCTAGGCAGCCCAGGGAGGGAGGGGAGACATACTTGCAGGCGGCTGGAGTCCCAGCTTTGGAAAGGAGGGGACGGAAGCCCTGAAGAGACAACTCAGGACCACCCTGGAAGCTGGCCAGGAGGGGGTTCTCTAGAGGAAGTGCATCCCTGCCAGCAGCCCAGTCCTGCGAGACCATGACTGATGAGTCACACGGGGCTGTCCCTTCCATGACTCGTTTTGTGGCCTGGCAGCAGCCCAGAAAAGGATACCCCCAAATCAGAATCCCACCCACATACACACATAGTCATGTCTCATTATATGAGGGGCTGGGAGGGGGCAGCGGGGAGATGCTCCACTCTACTCACACCTCAGCGCTGCTTAGCACGAAAGCTCCAGCCTCCTCCGAGAACCGCACAGAGAATTATGAGCAAGAGCAAAGGATCCAAACCATGTGTCCCCTCCCCTTCCCCCTGGCTGCTCCTGCTGGAGGAGGCCCTAAAAGGGAGGGAGACGAGGATGCTGAGGCCTGAACTTCACATTCTCCCACTGTGAACCTGCATGGACTACTGGACTCTCAGAAGGGATTCCCTGCCTGGCACCTGAGCCCCCGTCCTGCCCCAGGTCCCTGCAGCCATGGCCTCCATGGTCACTACCTGACATCAGAGTTTCTATCCTCCAGTGCTCCAGCGGACATGGCATCTTCCTGCCAGGCCCAGAGGAAGCCACACCCTTCCTCCCCTAACCCCTGCGGCCCTCACAGACCCCCACCAGAGGTGGGGGAGCCTTGCCCTGGCTGCCAACTCCTGTGCTAAATTCCTACTCCTGGGAACTTCCCTTCCTCACCTCCTAGAGGAAGCAGCGGGAGAGTCTACTCTCCTGACTTCCTGGGGGCTCCAGTGTTGAACTAAAGGGAAGTCTCACAATGGCTGGGGCAGCAAATGCAGGAGAAAGATCACGGTGGACTGGCCCGACAGGAAGGAATGCTGGAGACCTTCTCAGTCTGATCCTGATCCCCAGAGAGACAGAGACCACAAGGGAGCCTGGGTCCCAATGGCACCTTCCAGTCATACAGGCCTAAAGTTCTCCATCTCATGGGAAAAGGAAGGACGCAAATGTCACCAGTGTTCCCATTTCACAGACGGGTAAGTGGAAGCTCACGGCTGAAAATCACAGGGGTGCTGGTGGCAGAGTGCATGTGCAGGGAGAGGACAGAGCCTGCAGACCTGTGCACTCCGGGGTCTCTGGGCCTTTGAGGGAAACTTCAGGAAGCAATGGCCGTCACATGAGCCCCGGAAGTGGGGCGGAGGGGACTGACCTGAGTTTCTTGAACTTTTCTCTTAATATCATCTCCTCTGTCACCCTCTCCACGACTTCAGTGGTCGCCAATGCCAAGTGCTAGAGCTGGGACCCAAGATGAAGCACAGTGTGCTCCACGTCACCTCCCCAGCCTCATCTGACATACTCCCCTCGAGCCACACCCTCCCTGAAGATAACTGGCAATTTGCAGTTACCAAACCCCTACGATGCATCAGCCCCTGTACTCGAGCTTTCCATGCATTCTTTCTTTTTTATTTTTTCCTTTTTCTCCCAAAGCCCCCCAGCACATAGTTGGGTTCCTCCAGTTGTGGCACGTGTGACACTGCCTCAGCATGGCTCCACGAACGGTGCCATGACAGCGCCCAGGATTTGAACTGGTGAAACCCCGGGCTGCCAAAGCGGAGCATGCAAACTTAACCACTCGGCCACGGGGCCGGCCCCTCTATGCATTATTTCATTTCATCCTCACAGCCCTCTCAGGTGGGGACTATTATCATCCCCATTTCATGGATGAGGAAATTGAGGCTTAAAGGGGATAGGGATTCACCCAAAGTGACAGAACCAGGGAGGGGTGGAACCGGAGGCCAGCCTCTAACTGATGGCCACCCATCTTCACTCTCGACCCTGCTGTTCACAGATGTTCATCGATGTATGTGCCTTGCTTGGCTCTGTGTGGGGACACACGCTGAGGACCATCCCACCCTGGAGAGTAAAGGATGGGAGCCTGGATCCCAGTGCTCAATGGTCTGCTGTGCTGTTCACTGCAGTAGCCACAGTGACCTCACAGAACACATGGTCCTTCATTTCTGAAGTCCCCAGGACAGGGGCCTCTCTGTGGCTGATACTGTTGGGGGACGATCTGAGCAAGGGTCCTCAGGCCTTGGGACGGGGGTGTGACTGCTCACAAACACGAGCTGAAGCCCGGTGTGAAAGGATCCGGTGGCGGGGAGTGGGGACTGCCGGCAGAAGGTCGCAGGTTTTGGAGTCAGAATGTCAGAAGTAGACCTTAGGAAAACCCGATGCAAGCCTCTCATCTCAGAGACTGAGGAGTGAGGCCATAACGGGCGTGGGGCCCGGCTCCTGGCTCGGGGAGCACCCAACAAGTGAAAAGTCACGCTCGGATCCCTAGGCCCGTGGGGAGCAGGTGGAACCCAGTGAACTCCTCCTGGGCACCCTGTGGCTTCAGAGGAAAGACATTCAGAGGCAATGGGGGGATTCCCACTGCCTCTCCTCCCTGGGGAGGACAGGTCAGGGAGAGCCAGGGAGAGATCTGCCCTTTAGGCTTCATATAAGGCAGGAACCCCGCTGTGTGAGGGCCAAGGCTGGGGCAGTCAGGACAGGACAGGGGCCTCCGGGCAGAACAGTAGGGTTAGCGATCCATCCCGGCCTGTCTACAGGACAGACGCAGCAGGAAGGGGAGCTGGGAGCACGGGCGGCAGCCACGGGCAAGAAAAGCTGTAAAAGAGCGTTTACAACCAGAAGAGAAGCTGAGAGGAAACGATGACTCATGGACAGCGTCCATCAGCTCCAAGAGGCTGGGACAGGCCCCTGCCGGGGAGGCAAGGGTGGTGCTCGAGCTTGGGGGGAAGCGACTGTTTTTAAGAAAGTGAAAAGAACGTGTTTACTTTCTCCACCAAACCAGCCACTTATTTTCTAGTCCTTTTTAATTTTTAAACTACATGCATGATTTTTAAAAAAGGCACCTGCAGATTCCAACAGAGGGGCATCCTACAGAACACCTGAGCAGCTCTCCTCTAAACCTTCAAGGAAAGTCTGAGAAACTGTCACAGCCCAGAGGAGCCGAAGGAGACACGATGCTGTGTGTAACGTGGTCTCCTGGACGGCATCTTGGAACAGGAAAGGACATTAGCTAAAAACCAAGGAAATCTAAATAGAGTCTGGACTTTAGTTACTAATACTGTACCGACATTGGCTCATTCATTGTAACAAATGTACCACACTAACGTCAGATGTTAAAAATAGGAGGATGTGGGGTGGGGTGTATGGAATACTCCATACTAGCATCTCGATTTTTCTGTAAATCTAAAACTGTTTTAAAAAATAAAGTTTAAAATTAAAATTTTTAAGAAGGCATGTATTATACAAATGACTTTCAAAAATAATCATTGAAAAATCATTAAAAAATTATTTGACATTTAAACATGAGGGAGATAGGGAAAGATTGGTAAAGGGGACAAACTTTCAGCTGTAAGATGAATAAGGTCAGGGGCCGCCCTGTGGCCTAGTGGTTAAGTTCTCGCGCTCTTCTTCGGCGGCCCAGGGTTTTGCCAGCTCAGATCCTGGGCATGGACATGGCACCACTTGTCAGGCCACACTAAGGTGGCATCCCACATGGCACAACCAGAGGGACCTACAACTACAATTGACAACTATCTACTGGGGGACTTTGGGGAGAAGAAGGGCAGGGAAAAAAAAGAAGATTGGCAACAGATGTTAGCTCAGGTGCCAATCTTTTTTCCTTTTTTTTTTCTTTATTGCTTGAGCTTGTTTAGTCTTTTTTTTTTTTTTTAGGAAGATTAGTCCTGAGCTAACATCTGCCCCCAATCCTCCTCTTTTTGCTGAGGAAGACTGGCCCTGAGCTAACATCCGTGCCCATCTTCCTCTACTTTATATGTGGGACGCCTGCCACAGCATGGCTTGTCAAGTGGTGCCATGTCTACACCCGGGATCCAAACTGGTGAGCCCTGGGCCACTGAAGCGGAACATGCGCACTTAATGGCTGTGCCACCAGGCCAGCTCCTCAAGTGCCAATCTTAAAAAAAAAAAGGATAACGTCTGAGGATCTACTGTATAACATGGTGTCCGCAGTTGATAACACCATGTGGTACAACTGAAATTTATATGGTGTAACTGAAATTAAACGTTCTCACCAAAAAGAAGATAAACATGTAAAAAAAATTCAATTTTTAAAATTGAAGGGCGTGCACCTGTGTGCGCGCTTTATGATTATGATCTCCTTTTACAGCGCTCCTTCCTCTGAGCTCTACAGTCTGTGCCACCTAAATGGAGACACCATGTCTGCCCTACTGCCTTCATGGCACCTCCACCCTCAGGTTATGAGTCTTTAGAGCCAAGGATCTGGTTTCCAACCCTGATTATCTCCTCTTCCTTCTTTTCTACAATTTGGTAAAGGGGCTTTTCGCACAGCTGGACTCGGTACCAATCACGGCCCCCTGAACTTCTTCAGGATTCTACCGTCTGCCAGATGTGTCTGCCTATATTAATCTCACTTTTCCCCACAGCCCTGGGGAGGGAGCATGATCATTATGCCCATTTTACAGAAGAGGAAACTGAGGCTCAGAGAGGTTGGGTAACCTGCCCACAGTCACCGTGGTTCAGAAGCAGCGGAGGGAGTAGGAGCTGGAAACTTCTTCCAGGGAGCTTTTCCCAGGGGTCCTGCGCTACCTGCTCTCAGCTGAGCTGGGCTGTGGGGAGAGGCACCTGCAGCCAAACACCTCCCGTAGGTGCTGGGGGCCCATGTGACTCCTGGGGGGAGAGGCAGGGTGAGCCACCTCTGCGGAGCCCTGAGAACAGGGGCCTGGTTACAAGGAAATGGGGCTGTGCTGTTCTGGCAGCTTCAACAGCGCGACCCCTCCCCCAGGAAGCCAAGGGCCTGCAAGGGCTCCTTGCCAGGGAGCTGCCTTTCCCTGTGAGCTGTGGGGGCTGTGGGGGTGGTGGAGAAAGCTAAGGTGGGAGGAGCTCAGCTTTTAATTTCCTGGGCTGCCCGGGGCCATTCCAAGTGGCAATCACCTGTAAGAACCAGTTGCTGCCAGCAATTCCAGAGCGGAACCAGCTGCACCAGCCTGGGTCTCCCGCCCTCCCTCCCTCCCTCCGGGATGGCAGATTTTTCTTTGCTGGTTCCATTCTTAGTACAACCACGGTGTGCAGTGCAGGTGGCTCACTGCAAGCCCGGTCTGCAGACACGAGCTGAATGACTTTGGTGAGGCTTGGAGCCGAGCCTTCTGGGAAGGAAGGTGGGAGCTGGTGGGTGAACCGCTGCTGGGCTGTAAAGACCGGCAGGGTGCTGGGACATGCACAAGTCCAGGACACTCCCGCCCAGGTCCACGGAGGGACCCAGTGAGCGTCAGGGAAGAAAGCGCAGGGAAGACAATGAATTCTGCTTCGAGAATTTCAACTCCACATTCCCTCACCACAGCATCATGGCAACTCAGAGGGAGTGTGGGGTTATGAAAAAGAGTGCAGAAAGATTTAAAATCAGATCAGGGTTCTTCCTTTGGCCATTTTTAGCTGTGTGGCCTTACAGGTACCCGCCCCCTGGGACCCTGCCTCAGTTTTCTCATCTGCATAGTGGGGATGAAAATACCTATTTTAGAGTTGGGATGATTTCAAGAGATACGGCACTGAAAGATGCTACATGAGTTGCATGCTGTTATATAGGGGTGATGACTCCATATAAGACGAAAGACGATCTGGCGGTGTTGGAACCCTCTAGCACAAGGTCTGCACTCAGCGTCAGGCCCGAGGAACGACTGGAGAATAGCTGGATGCCACATCTTAGGGGATCTTTGAGGTCACCTCATTCACCCCCTTTCCCTGCCACTTTTAGAAGAGACTGAGGTTCTAAGCGATGACCTGCCCATGGTCTCCTACGAGCTGAGCCTCGGCTGTTATCTCTAGTCGCGTGGCCCGGTGTCACTGCCACAGCCCCTGTTCCCGATACTTCTGAGCCTGTTGGACTTGGTGACTGTCCCCAGCCCATCACTACTCGCTGCCCAGATGCCAGAATCAGCTAAGAGTTTAGTCACTACATTTCACAGATTGTAATCGAGCCAGGATCCTCCAAAATAAAAGACCAAGAAAACAAAATGGCCAATATGGTGTTTTTTTACACCTTAGAAATTACAGACCAGTTACTGAGAGATGTTAAAAGGACTTACACTTAATCTTGTTTTTATTTGACTTGGTGCATATCATGGGGAATTTTCCCCCTAGGAATGTAAGCTACGCCTGCCTCCTCTCCAAACGGTCTGGTAATATTTAAACAGGACTTGAGTCTTGTGTTTGTCACTTGAAATTTGTCCCTTATGATGTCATTAAACTTGAAGTAGATGTTTCGTCCAGGTGTGGAATTTAGCCCAGGTGTGGAATTTAGCCCAGGTGTGGAGTGCGGTCCAGGTGTGGAATTTACTCCAGGTGTGGAGTGCGTTCCAGGTGTGGAATTGAGCCCAGGTGCGCAGTGTAGCCCAGGTGGAAGGTAGCTCATATGTGGCAGCTGCTGTGTTTATCTCCAGCTTCTCTAAAGCCCACAGCGTTGGTCAAAGTCTCCATCAACTTCCAGCCCTGTTAACATCCATTTTCTCTAACCAATGGATTTTCCTGGTGCACCCACCTTAGGGGTCCAAGGGCCCCCGGGTTTCTATCTTTGGTGGGGAAAAGGCAAGAAACGGCAGGTGGGGTGTTTCCTGCAGGTAAGAACGTGCTCTGGCCTCTCAGGAACCTGCAGAGAGGCTGAGCTCAGACCAGTCAGGTTCTACCCGCCCAGCCCTGGGACACGTCCTGTCTGAGACACACTTCCTGCGGGCTCTGTGCGCCTATCCTGATGGTGCACACGGCTGCCCTGACACCCCTCAGGGGAGTAGTTTTCTAGGCCCCCTTCCAGGGGGTCTAGGTCACGGTTAAACACACAGGCCCTGGAGTCACACGGTCTGCATTTGTGTGCCACGGCCCCACTTCAGCTGTGAGGTGACCTTACACAAGTCACTCCCAGGACCTCAGTGTTCTTGTCTCTAAAATGGGAATAATTACCATACCTTTGAGATTTTGCAAGTGTAGCTTCATGTCTGGCACAGAGTATACACTCAGTAAATATGAGCTGTTACTCTTCTGAGCAGCAGACTCTCTGCTAGGTGGGCCAGGAAAGGAGGTAACATCTAAGGTGACCGATTTTGTTACCGTGGACTAGTTTGGAGAGCAAGACAAGTTTCTGACTCATCAGAGCAGATAACCTGCTCCAGCAATCACAGCCGTATTTACTATGAGTTAAAGAATCGAGAGTGGATTCTATGAGAATCTTAAGTCCTGGTCCCAGGCCCCACGGTTAAGACGTCTTCATAGAAGCCTTGGGAGCTCTCACGCCAAAGCTGGAGACTGCGGGTTCCAGTCTCAGCAGGCACTCCATCCAGGAAGAAATTGGAGCTCAGCTGCAGAGAGCAAAGCGGCAGACCCTCGCAGTCCAGCACCTCCAGGTGACCATCCTTAGAGGGACAGTACCACTGCCTTCGCGACAACCACCGGCTTCCCTCTGTTGTGCTACCATGGTGAGCTGGCCTTGCAAACACTGAGAGCGCCTGGCGCTTTAACTTCCCCTCAGCAGCGAGCGTTGGGGTTTCCTCTTCCTTCACACTGAGTCACCATCTGCTGTCCCTAAGCCTCAGAGACCTGATGTCTCAGTGCTGTAACGGGCCTGGGGAAGTCCTCCCACGTGGCCCCCAGCCCACAGCCTGACCGTTTCACGGGCCACTGCGAATACCGGCCCCGGGAGGTACAGAAACCAAAGGGTGGGTGAAATCCGGAAGCTCCTCCATCCTCCAGCTGGAGCATCTTTGGAACTCAACAATTTGCCCAGTGCCAGGGACAAGGGAAGCCTCGGTGCACATCTGTGCCTTTGCGTGCCTCAGCACGGGGCCCTCAGGGGACAAGAAATTCCAAAAAGCTTCTAGAAATGGAAATTGCCAAGCTGCTTGGGAAGGGAGAGAAGCGACAGGTCATCCCCCACCCCTCCCACCCACATCCTTGCAGACGAGACCCCGCACCTGCTTTAGGTGCCGTCACTTACCCAGGGCTCCTTGGCAGATGTCTGTGCGGGTGGCTCCTCCAACGATAAATTGCGGATCGTCGCAGAGCTCCTGGGAACGAGACCCACGAAGTGCTGTCAACCCACCAGGCACGCTGCAGTTAGGACACCTCAGTTCCCAATGGGGGCATCAGACCCCTTGTCCCCCTTCTCCTTCCCCCCAGGGAAAGTTCTGCAGTTACAGTTAGACTGCCATGAGGTCCTTCTCTGACCCCTGCTCTGTGGGTCCCACTAGGTGGTGGGGGACACTTAATGCTAAAAAGGGCAATCACTGGACCCCAATACTCCAAACTACCTGGAGCCGTTTTTTTTTTTTTTTGCTGAGGAAGATTGGCCCTGAGGTAACATCTGTTGACAGTCCTCCTCTTTTTTTTCCTTGAGGAAGATTGTCACTGAGCTAACATCTGTGCCAGTCTTCCTCTATTTTGTATGTGGGTTGTTGCCACAACATGGCTTGAGGAGTGGTGCTAGGTCCACGCCCAGGATCTGAACCTGCGAACCCCTGGCCACTGAAGTGGAGGGTGCAAACTTAACCACTACACCAGCGGGCCGGCCCTGTGGAGCCTATTTCATCATGCCACTTCCTAGGCCATGGCATCAGGGAGTCCAGCCTCCTCTGCAGGACACTGCGACCATCCACACTCTGGAACTGTCCTACCCAGCACGCTAGCCCCTCTCCTCGGTTCCTGCAGGTAAGATGTTTTGGCTGCACTGAACTCCTCCTTTCCCATCCTGCTCTCTCCTTTTCCATATCCTCCTCTATCTCAAGCCTCATTGTCTCCTCCTCCAGGAAGCCCTCCTTCGCAGTCCAGCCCTCACTCATCCCTTCGATTCTGAGCCCCACAGTATTTGTACTCTGCAGTTTAGTATTTAGTTGTGCACTGTCTGAGGGTGCTGCTGGGTATCACTGTCTTCCTAACACACACACGCCTCTTGAGGGCAGGGGGATGTAGCTAGCCTTCAGAATTCATCCACGGGGCCATGATGCTTGGAGCCTCCATATACCGTGAACCTGCTGTGTATCAATCCTGGGGTGGGGCTTGACCTCGTGGAGCCCACTCAGGAACACGGTGGATACAGTCCCCATCTTACAGGTGAGGAAACAGGGTAAGGAGATCAAGCCACGTGTGCAAAGTTGCACTGCTCCTAAGTTACGGACACGGGGATTTGAACTGACTGTCCTCAAGCCTTACTCTGTCGGCGCCTGAGCTGTCTCTAACTGACGAGGGACAAGCCTAAGGGTGTTAAACCTCAGGACTGGCCCCCTCGCAGCCCTCTCTGAGTGCATTTCCTGATTCTGAAGAGCTCCACCCCAAAGCCGCAAAGGAAGTCAGAGCGTAAATCTGGGCTTCTCTGGGCTTGGGCAACCTTGGTTTGTAGGAGTTCCACCCCGTACCCCCCAGCGTGCCCCTCCTGGTCAAGCAGAAGCTTCTCCTGGGTGAGACCTGGCTCCAGACCCTGGCCATCGTGGCTTGGACTGACAAGCTCTTCCAGAACTACAAGCTGAGCACATTCCTTCCACTCCTCTGCATCGTGCCTCCCCTGCTCAAGTCGCTCTGTTTTGAGGATGACAGGGACAATGAGAACACTTTCTAGTGAGGCAAACGAAGCCAGCTTTGCCCAAGGTCTGCCAGCCAAACACTTATCCAGCTGACGGAATAGACCGCACTTGGTGCTGGGAGCCCAAGAACTGTATTGATAACCCTCAGTGCGCCAGGCACTTACCCCAGCAAGAATTTTCCACTATCTTTCAGAAACCTTCTCATACTTTCCGCAGCCTCTCCAAAGAAGGCCAAGTTCAGAGAGGCTTTGGAAAATCCAGCCTTGTGCACGGCTCGTAGGGCACTGAATTCAATACAGAACGTGACAGAGGAAAGGGCTTGAGGGCTGGGGTTTTGGATTCAGACAACCTGGGTTAGAATCCTGGTTCTGCGACCCTGGCAAGTTACTTCTCTTTATGCCTCAGTGAACTCTAAGGAGATGGGGTTGTTCGCACCCTGTCTTGCTAACTCCTCCCTGTCTTTATCTTTCGTCCCTTCCTCTCCGGTGACTCGACACAGAAGACATTCCAGTTGCTTTCATCTGAAACAGCCTCTCAAACCCAGGTCCCTCTCTTCCTATCATTTGTCCCCTCTCCTTTGACAGCACCCTTCTGAAATTCGTAGATCATACTCTTCCTTTCCGGTTCCTCTGTAGAGTCCACAGCAATCCGGTTTCCACCCCACTGAAATTCCACCCCATTGCAACTGCTCTGTCAACCTCACCAGTGACTGGCTCATGTCCAGATCCAGGGGACACATAGCTGTTTCCCTTGCCTGACCCCATCCACAGCAGTGTTTGAGAAGACAGGACAGAGGCAGAGACAGCAGCTGTCAGCTGTGGGCTCTAGCCACCCATAGGCTGGACACAGCCCTGGCCCCACCCTGGACACCTGTTTGAGCAAATATTTAACTTGCCAAGTCTCAATTTCCTCAGCTGTTGGATGGGACTATAAGAGCCATATCCTCCTGGGTTGTGCAGTGCACAGCCTGCCCCACCCTAAGCAGGGGCTCTGAAATGGCCCCAGATTTCTATTTCCCCATCTGGAAGACCCACAGGCATCTCCAACTGTTGGGTGACCTGTCTGTTTCCCCTCGCTAGCCCCTAAAGTCTTCAGAAGCAGGAACCATATGCACTGTGCCTAGCATACAGTACGTGCTTAATAAATGCTTATTGAATGAATGAAAGAATAAGTGAAGGAGTGGGTGAATTCACTTTGCAAGCTGTAAAGTGCTATACAAATGCAAGGTGAATATATTCTCTTATTTATCATTTTCACAGCCGTAATTTCATTTTGAGGCTCGGTGCAATCCTGCATTCATTCACTCACTCCTTCCGCAAAGAGTCCCTGTCTTTTGTTCACAGAGGTATCCCCAACATTGAAGCCGGGGCCTGGCTTATAGGAGGCATTCAGTGTTACATGAATGCACGCATACTGGGAAAGGGCACTAACCCTGCGAGGCACTGGGATGTATGGTTGGATAATGCATACAGGGGCCCTGGAGTGCAACAGGAAAAACGAGCAAATACTCGTAATTATATTTATAAATTGTGAAAATGCTTTGAAGGGCATTAGCAGGGTGGTGATAGAAATGGGGAGGGGGCTGCTAAGAATGGTCAGGAATGACCTCTTTGGGGAGGGGGCATGTGACCAAGTCCCAAAGAATGAGAGTGAGCCAGACTGGAGAAAACCAGGAAAGAGCCTGGGGGTGGGGGGGAGCTTGCGGAAGCGAGAAGGCCCGAAGCCGGACAGATCGGGGTGCTTATGGGAAAGTGAAGGCAGCTGGGCCGGGCCAGCCGGAAGAGAGGAAAATATTAGGCATCTCCTCTCCTTTGAGATGAAATGGAGGCAGCGAGGTTAAACAGCTCAGGCAGGCTCACCCCGCAGGTTAGCAAGCGGGCAGCTGGAGCCCCGAGCCCTGGCCTGGGGCATGTCCTATTGCAGCCCTGCCTCCCGCTGCATCTGGGGGCCCAGAAGGTGACCCGGGAGGCTCAGGGGCAGGCGTGCGCATTCTCAGAACGCCAGTCTGGAGGTTGCATTTCCCCGGGATTCTCCTTCAGGTTTGGTGGGGGAGGGACGCTCCATGAAGTGCCCATAGAAGGTGGCCGGCAGGGCCTCCCTGGGAAACAGACAACTAGATCAGGGAGCAAGCCGTCCCAAGGCCTGCCGGGGCGAGGAGGACAGGGAGCCTGGGGGCGGAACAAGGGGGGTTGGGGGTGCCCCCCCCCAGGTGCTCGGGGAGGATTCTGGGCTGGTGGAATGAGGAGGCACGGGCTCCTTGCTGCATCTCCCCCATTCTTTGTTAGTCATCAGTGTAAATGTTACCGGGAGATCTCCAGCAACATTTTGTTAAACAAGAAACTCCGATTGCATAAATTTAACCCCGACTGCATGAGACAAGCCCTAGTCACAAAAAGACCAGGCTGCGGAAGGTCCCCCTCCCTGAAGCAGAGAGTATCCGAGTTTGCCTGACTTTTCCTGGTCCCCTGTCGCCTCCCACCCTCCTTTCTCACCCCACCTCCCACCGTCTCCCCACTGGTGTCCCATAAAGTTTCCCCCAGGCCCCCTTCGTCCCCCGAGATTTTCTGAAGTCCGCAGGGGGCTCCCCTGGCGAGCCTGCTAATGGCATTTGAGGGCGGCACGCGCCCCGACCCGTCCCGGGAGGCGCCGTGGGTGGGAGAGGGGACAGGCCCGCTCTGGGGACGCGGGCCGCCCGGGGAGCCCCCGCGCGCGCCTGCACCGGGTAACGGGCTCCGGCGCCGGGCAGCGGGCGGCGCTCTGCGGTCCCGGCTGCAGCGTGGGGCTCCCCGCGCGCCCGGCCCGGCCCTGGTGGCGGAGGCCCGGGCTCGGGCGCCGCCGGCCCGCCCCGCCTGCCTACCGTGGGCCGCTTCCACTGGATGCCCTGCGTCTTGCTGGAGTAGGGGCCCAGCTCCTTGAAGCCCAGGGAGGAAGGGCCGGCCGGGAAGGAGGGGTCCTGGAAGAGCGCCCCGGCCTCCAGGCACTCTGCGTGCAGCGCCTCGTAGTCCTGGTTGAGGTACTTGACGGCCCTCTCGTGCGAGCCCAGCCCCTCGGCCGCCTCCCGGTCCCTCGCCAGCTTGGCCGCGATGCCCGACATCCTGGCGTCCCGGCGCGCGTGGCGCAGCGAGCGGGGCTCGGCTCTCGCAGGGCGCGGCGCCACCGGACTGCGGGTGCCGCTACCGGGCCGAGGGCGCTGATTCACCGCCCCGGACGCGCCCTCCGCCGCGGGGTGTGGCCTCGCCGCGCCGGCCTGCTCGGCGCCCGGCCCGGGACGCCCGGCCCGCGGCCTGCAGAGCGGCGGCACGCGGAGCCGGCGGGCCAGTGCTGCCCCCTGCGGACCGGCCCGGGCTGGGCGTCCGGGTGGACAAGGCAGGACTCCGCCAGAACCGAACAGCCAACTTCCCACCTCCCGGGGAGGAGGGCTGGCGAAACCCGGGCTGGGGCAGACATGACCGTCCAGGAACGCCCTGGGCTCAGGAGATCAGGAGGGAGCCCAAGGAGAACAAAGGAGTTGCCATGGACTGGGCCCTCACTTTGTGCAAACTATCCTAACGGCTCTGCATGCGTTCTAAGGTCGTCTTTCTGCTGTTGAACCCGGGGGCCAGCTGGGTTTCACTGCACTCAGGTGTCTGTTTGCAAAAGCGGCTGGACAATGCGTTACTGAAACCCAGCCTACAGATAACATCTGTGAGCCTGTGTCACCATGGCAACCGGTGCTTGAGTCTTTCAGGAACTGAGTTGACTCTGTCCAGTTCAGGCTGGTTAAGACCACTGAATCATCATCTGGGCCCGCAGGCATGATGGCTAGGTGACCCTTTGACTTCGAGGAGCTGAAAACTCCACCCTGGGGCTGGCATTTTGTGAACTTGCCTCCTCTGAAGAGGCATGAAGCTTGACTAGGCTTGCAGCAGATGGGCAATTATGTCACTTCTCCTTACCTCCCATCACCTATCTATTCCCACCTTCAGACTACCCCGTCCCTCTATTTCATAAATATCCTCAAACCCATTTTCAGGGAGGTAGATTTGAGACTTGTTCTCTGTCTCCTCGCTCGCCTGCCCTGTGAAGTAAAGCCTTGCCCTGCCGCAAACTCCTCCTCTCTGACATTGGCGTAATTGTGTGGTGGGCAAAACCACCCTGGTTCCGGAACACTCTTGTCCCCATTTTGCAGATGCGAAAACTGAGCATCAGAGCATTAAATGACATTACCCAATGTTGCACAACTGGTCAGAGGCAGAACAGGGATTCTAAATCACCCAGGCCTGTTCCAATCAGCTACACTGCTGTGGTCAGTGATTTGATCACCAATAGAGTTGCCAGATTTGGCAAATAAAAACACATCCTCCCAGTTAAATTTGAATTTCAAGTAAACACCAATAATTTTTTTTTCCTTCTTCTTCTTTATTTATTTATTTATTTATTTTTTGGTGAGGAAGATTGGCCCTGAGCTAACGTCTATGCCAGTCTTCCTCTATTTTGTATGTGGGATGCCTCCACAGCATGGCTGATGAGTGGAGTAGGTCTGCACCTGGGATCTGAACCCGTGAACCAGGGCCACCTAAGCAGAATGAGCAGAACTTTAACCACTTGGCCACGGGGCAGCCCCCAACACCAATAATTTTTTGAGTATGTTCCAAATATTGCATGAGGGCATACTTACACTAAAAAGTTATTTGTTGTTTATCTGAAACTCACATTGAACTGGGAGGACGGAGTCAATATTGGAGAGGATGTAGAACGGTGCCTGTGTTAGGGACTGCCGGGACCACTCTGTTGGGGAGAGAGCTTGAGACTCTCAGCTCATAAACAGAGAGATGTGTGTGCCGGGGAGTGCGTCCTCTGCTCCTCTCCCACCCTTCGATAAGGTAGAAGGATTTGTGTTTCAATGGAAAGCTAAGCATTGTTTAGAGCAGTGGTTCTTGGCTGGGGTGAATTTGCCCTCCCTACCCCACCCCACCCTGGGGGACATTTGGCAATGTCTGGAGACATTTTTTATTGTCATGACCAGGGTATGGGGTGCTACTGGCCTCCATTGGGTAGGAGCCAGGAATGCTGCTAAACATCTTACAATGCCAGGAGAGCTCCCACAGCAAAGAATGATCTGGTCCAAAGTGTCAACAATGCTGAGCCTGAGAACCCCGGTTTAGAGCACTCCTTCCAGGTTATCTGAATCCAAGCCTGTCATTGGTTTTGAGTTATTTTACAGCTCTGAGTTTAGAAAACTATAGCAATGCAATGCAGATATGCAAATTAATTCTGTCCAGTGGAGGGATCTCTCCCCGCTGTGGAGAAGCACGTTGAGTCCGTCTGCATATTTATTCCAATATTCTTTACTTCATAGGTGTTTGTGCTTCTTTGGCTTTCCTTTGAACCAGCTACAACATCTGCTTAGTTGCCTCCTTTAATTAATGAGTTAAATGAAGTCTTTAAGATGTGTTCATTTTATATCTATACGAGACTCATGGTTTTACCTTTATTTGAGAATTTTATTTTAGCCAGTGGAAGGACAACCAGATAATGGTCTGTGGAGAAAGTGGCATTTAAGTTGATTTTGAAGGAGAGTTTGAGATTTGAATATTCAGGACTTTTCTGCAAAACAATGACCTGTCAGGAAAACTTAAAAGTCTTTGGAATTAAAAGAAAAAAAGGATTCCTGGGTGTCCTCTGGGACACGAGGTGAAAGGATCCCAAGGCGCCCTTCCAGGGCATCAGATCAGTGGTTCTCTGTGCCTTTCACAGTCTTCAAGCTATTGTACAACTGTAAGTTGTAGAAAATCGATAGCATTGCAAATAATTCCGGTCCACATATATGCAAGTGAATTTTCTCTGGAGGAAGTGCAAACAGCCTGCTTCAGTTTCACATCTATTAACAAATTTCAATTCTACATTCCTCACTGGCAACTCTTTTGGATTCTCCTTTGAACTATTTTTTTTAACACCTGTCAGGTCCCTCACTCGTTAATCAGTTAATTAAAATCTTTGACATATGTTCATTTTATATTTGTATGAGAGTCATTATTTTGCCCTTTTAAGACAGTATCTTTGTTTTTTTTAAATGAAAAACTTTTATTTTATTTTTTTGGGTGAGGAAGATTGGCCCTGAGCCAACATCTGTTGCCAATCCTGTTTTTTTTTTTTTTTTTTGCTTGAGGAAGACTGTCACTGAGCTAACATCTGTGCCAATCTTTCTCTATTTTGTATGTGGGAGGCTGCTACAGGGTAGCTTGGTGAGCAGTGTGTAGGTCTGTGCCTGGGATCTGAACCCTCGAATCCTGGATCGCCAAAGTAGAGCGTGTGAACTTAACTACCATGCCATCGGGCTGGCCCTAAGACAGTGTCTTTTAACAGACACATTGTGGACAGGCCCTGTGCCTTAGTCATTGTTATTTCATGTGCACATCATAGGCTCTTAATGGATGATGGAGAAATAAATGAAATGGGTGAGAAGTATTTGAAGAAAATGGAGGCATTTTTCTTGCATAAGAGGAGGATATTGGGGCACCTGAGGCTAGCTTCACGAGTTTGCAGGATTGTCATGGAGAATAGGGAGTCTATGCATTCTGTGTGCTCCAGAGGGAGGCCTGGGACTAATGATGATTTAAAGGGATGCAGATTTTAATCTCACATGAAAAATAATTGTACAGAGGCTCAAGCTGCGCCACGAGGACTGGGCCGCCTTGGGAGGCAGAGTAGAGTACCACCGGTGGTGCTCAGGTGCTCAGAGTTTCCCCAACGTGGCTGGGCATCGGAATCACTTGGCGAGCATGTTAAAAGCACAGATTCCAGGCCTGGCAACCAGGATGCTGGCTCAGTAGGGCAGGAAATGTTTGGTCTTTAATGCTTGAGAGCCGGCCAGGTTGGGGCCCTACAATTGGCAGGGCCTGCAGAGCTGGGGCTGGCGACCTCTGAGGTCCGTTCATAGCCAAAGGGTCCATGGGCCAAAAGTTTGCTGGCAGGCGGTGTGAGCCAGCCCTGTGGCACTTTCCCGGCATCATCAGGGGGCCAGGTTCTTCTTAGCCCTCAAGTCGGCATTGGCTTTGTTCTTCAGGGGCCTCAGTGACCGCATTCTGAAGGGACTATTCTCTGCCCCTCAAAATCTTTCGGGGAGCGAGTCATAGGGTATGTGAATTGCCTTTGGCCACCAGGAGTATTTATTCAGGTTTAAGAACTGAGCCCCTTGTACCCATGAAAGATGACATGAGTGGAGCCATATTAAAATAGAGCTGGAGGGGTTAGCCCGGTGGTGCAGTGGTTAAGTTTGTGCACTCTGATTCTGCAGCCTGGGGTTCGCCAATTCAGATTCCAAGGGCAGACCTACACACCAATCATCGAGCCACACTGTGGTGGTGTCCCACATACAAAATGGAGGAAGACTGGCACAGATGTTAGCTCAGCGACAATCTTCCTCAAGCAAAAGAAAGATTGGCAACGGATGTTAGCTGAGGGCCAATCTTCCTCACCAGAAAAAGTAGAGCTGGAGCAGCCATGTCAGAGGAACTGCCTTGCGTGTCTTGTTTTCTTTGTCTTCCAAAGTGGACCAAACTGCCAACATTCCAAGAAGTCAATAAGGACAAGAAGGGAGTTGGCCCGGTAGCATAGTGGTTAAGTTCGTGTGCTCTGCTTCTATGGCCCAGGGTTTGCAGGTTCAGATCCTGGGCACAGACCTACACACTGCTCATCAAGCCATGCTGTGGCGGCATACAAAATAGAGGAATGTGGGCACAGGTGTTACCTCAGGGACAATCTTCCTCACCAAAAAAAAAAAAGAAAAGAAAAGAAAAAGAAAGGACAAGAATATCCTGTCTGTAAGGACTGATGAAATTGGACTTTGCTGATGACCAAATTGCTACCCAATCAATGAAGTACAATTCTAGCCTTTGGCCTGATGACCTCATCTCAGGCCGATCTATGAAGCACAAACCCAGCCTCACCTCATCCAGCACCAATGAACTCTTCCTTAATACAACTCACCTCATTTTCCCTTTTTCCCATAAAAACCCTCAGCCCCTCTCCTGTAATCAGGACACTATTTGGGTTTCTACCCTAATCTGTGCTCCCTGAATTGCAATTCTTTGATCCCAGATAAGCATTTTGCCTCTTAAACTGGTCTCTGTTTTTGTAGGTTGACACATGGTGCCAGAAAGCGGGACCTGAAGCGATCCCTGGAAATGGGTTTGGTACTAAAATGAGACCGTTTGTGTGCTCCCCGCTTCCACGAACCAGCAGCTCCTCCAATCGTGAGTCCTCTCGGGATCCGACCTCCCTCCCTGTTGCTTGAGGGCTTTGCCTTTCTTTGGATTCTGGGGCAATAGCGCAATCTGGGGTCCGTCGACCGGGAGACAGCTGTCTCCAAGCCAGCGCACAGGGACTGCTGCCTGGAAGGGTTTCTGTGTTTGAGCTGGCGGTGGCTGCTGTGTCTGAGGCTTTGTTCCCTCTCTGGTGGGTGCTCAAATTCTGTCTTTGTGTCATTTGTCCAAACACCTGTAGCCCCGGGTTGTCACCTATGCTTCTGACCCACTGGCTACATGGGAATTTCACCTTCTAAAAGTTCCCAAGAAGTTTCTCCCTCGGGAACTCCAGCTGGGTTTATATTTAAGAACCACAGTCCTTCCTCTTGTAAATTTTTGTGCCAGTGGACTGATAATAGAAAAGATGATTTAAAATTACAGTGGCCGCTTTGGGGCTCCTTTGAGCATCCAAAACTTGTCTTTTTGCACGCTAAAGCTGAGGACCTTGGACGAGACAAATTGAATGCAATCTTTAATTTCTTTTTCTTTCTTTCTTTTTTCTTTTTTTCTTTTTGGTGAGGAAGATTGGCCCTGAGCTAACATCTGTTGCCAATCTTCCTCATTTTTTGTTCTTCTTCTCAAAGCCCCAGAACATAGTTGTATATCCTAGTTGTAGGTCATTCTAGCTCTGTGTGGGACGCCACCACAGCATGGCTTGATGAGTGGTGTGTAGGTCCACACCCAGGATCCGAACTGGTAAACCCTGGGCCACTGAAGCAGAGTGTGCAAGCTTAACCACTCAGCTATGAGGTCGGCCCCCCAATCTTTAATTTCTAAAGAATCAAGCACGTCACCTTCTGGCACACCTTGAAAAACTATGATCTTGGAAGCTGTAAATATTTACATAGAACAGCAAAATCTTACTAAGCTTGTTGCGTGTCCTGAGAGCCTGGTTTGGTAACCATCAGGTTGGGGACCCCAAAATATGGCTGGACAGTGTGGGGACCTGGAAATGGCCACCCCAAGATATGTCTCTTTGGCATAAGGATTATTTGAGGCTGATTGCTTTTGATAAACTGGGACAGGGAAGGAGGCTCTGAGGAATGGAACTTGCCCTTCGTTAGGACACATTTACATTTGTAAGGTAAATCTCTATCTGTAAAGGTGCCTCCCTCTCTGTACTAGGAAGAAGAAAGGCGATGACCTTCTCTCTAGAAACTCTTAATCAATACCAAAGGCAAGGACTTAAATCTGCATTTTATTGTGCTTGTCTGGTAACCTCCTGTAACTGACTTCCCTCCCCCTCCCAACGCATTTCTTTAAGGATTAAGCATCTTTCCTTAGGCTAGGAACTGATTGCTGCGCTCACCTGTGACGCCCAGCTCCAGACAATAGACTTGCCTCCTGCGACACCCACAGAGATAGCAGACCATTACCTGCTGTGTCCATCAAGCGCTGTGCCGACAGGGCAATCTTCTGACTATTGTGAGAGGGACATTTCAATCACATGTGAAACACCCTGTTTGGGGGTATATAACCACTATGTGCACCCCACTTCTTCGGTGCCCTTTCTTCCTTTGGGAAGAAAGGCCCCGGGCCATGGTTCCTCATAAAGCTTTGTTTAATTTTCTCTTGCTATTCTGTCTCATGTGAATTTAATTCGTTCTCCGGCCAGACGAACCCACATTTGGGAAGAGGAAATGTCTTCCTCCCCTATAGTTTAAGAGAAAATGTCTTTCTCCCCTACAACAGCAACGTGGGTGACAGCCCATTTGTGGCTAGGGTCCTGCCAAACTGCAGCCAGCATCAGGGGAATTACATTGGCCATTAGAAGGGACATTCCAATTAGAGAAGAGCATTTAAGAAGTGCATTTGAAAGCAAAGGCTTCAAAATTCCAAAATAGCCATATTGAAAGTTTCATTGCAAAAAGCTAATGAAAAATTAAATTTGAGGGGCTGGCCTGGTGGCACAGTGGTTAAGTTCACACATTCTGGTTCGGCGGCCCAGAGTTCTTGGGTTTGGATCCCAGGTGCAGACATGGCACTGTTTGTCAAACCATGCTGTGGCAGGCGTCCCACATATAAAGTAGGGAAGATGGGCATGGATGTGATGCGGGGTCGGTGAGCCGAGGAGTCGAAAGAAAGATTTCTTGGACTCTCAAGTTCTGGCAGTAGTGCTCTTTTATTTAGAGAATAGTGTGGAATAGCAATGGGGACAGGACCCATGGACAGTAAAGAGCTGTTGCTGCATGGGGACAGGACCCATGGGCAGTCAGAGCTGCTGCGTGGGGACAGGACCCACGGGCAGTCAGAGATGCTGCTGGCATGGGGAGCTGCTGCTGCTGCAAACATGGGTGAAGAATAAGGCTAAATTTAAGGCATAGGTATGTGAGTTATTTCTTTACAAGACAAAGGAAAGAATATGTAAAAAGAGTTGTTAAAATGGTTTTGGTGCTGGTAGGGTTCTGGTTATTGGGTGGTCCTATAACTTTTAGATAAGAATCAAACCGGATTAAGTAAAGGGCAGAAGTCACTGCTTAAATATTACCTTCAGCTAAAGACAAAGGAGGATGTTGGGGGGGGGGGGTCAGTTACATGAGGTTGCCAGACAGTAAACAACTTAAGTTCTTTCCTTTGGCATTGATTAAGAGTTTCTAGAGATGAGGTCATCTCCCTTCTTCCTGGCACAGAGAGGGAGGCATCTTTACAGATGAGGGTTTCCCCGACAAATGTAAATGCCTCCCAACAAAGGGCAAGCAAACTCTGCTCCTTGGAGCCTGCTTCTCATCTGCAGTTTTAAAAGTAGCCAGCCTAAAAATCCTCATCAGATGTTAGCTCAGGGCCAGTCTTCCTCAGCAAAAAGAGGAGGATTGGCGGCAGATGTTAGTTCAGGGCTAATCTTCCTTAAAAAAAAACAAAGAAAAAGAAAAGTTAAGATTTGAGAGGTGCCTAAAAGAAAAGTTTCTACAGAAGTCTGTTAAGTTTATGCCTTTATGAACACTTTCATAGGAGTTATAACTGAACTGCTTTCTGTTTTTGCAGGTTGACATACCAAGGAGTGCAGTCAGCAGCCGCCCCATTTCTATGGAATCAGCCTACATTTTGGGTTTGGTTTTGAATTCACCAATATTGTCCTCCCCTCCCCAACCTAGTCTCGTCCTCGACTAAGCATTCAGTGCCCAATTCTTACACTCTGCTTTGCTTTTCCAAACTTTAGTCGGGTTTCTTTCTTTCCTACAGGACTTTGAACTCCGCTTGCCTCCAAGTCTGAGCAAACACAATAAAAGTGGAATGTGCCCCCTTCCTCAGCTTCTCCTGGGAGGCGGCTGATTACAGCTGGAGCTTTTCCTGTCCGAGCCCCAGTCAGTTCCCCGTGTTTGTCCAGCTTCCCTTCCAGAGATTCGCTTTATCGCGGCCTGCCACTCCCTTACCCCATAAGAGAGAACTCCTTTTCTGCTTGATTTCGAGACACTTGCAGGCGTCAGAGATCAGACTGTTCTCTCTATTGCACTAATCTTTCTTTCTAATTAACCCTTCTCCATCTAAGTCTCGATGTGTTTTCCTTTGACATCCTCCATCTCCAGTTTCAAGTCTGGGCACGCTGCCTGACGGACAGGTACCACTGGCCGCCACCAGGCTCCGCTTTTTCTACCCTTGGATGAAATGGGAGACACAGGCATTCATTTCTAGCTGGTAGGTTTCTGGGGCAAGGGTTTTAGGAAATCATCACTATTGAGAACAGAGGAAAGAGACAGCCTTTCCTGGAAGCTGTGAATTTGTTTCACCGTCCGATTTCTTTTGGGCCCACCCCAATTTCTTCTGGCTCTGGATTCTTGGGCGACAGCTTGTCCACCTGCTCAGTGAGGCATAGCAGCCAGGAGTACAGACATCTCTGCCAGTCTCCTCCAGGACTGTTCATCCCCGGGGGAAGCGCCTCCTCCAGGCAGATGGCCGAGGTTCCCTTCCTGAGTCCTCTAAGCAACAGAGTACTGGGCGGCCCAGACCTCTCAGGGCAGTCAAATCAGAACCTTCCAGGAGCCCTGGGGCAGGAGGGCCCTGTGGCTCACCCTGGACCGCCTCTCCCCTGCCCGGCAGGCAACACCCTCTTCCGTGCAGCCCTGGCCTCAGATTCACCAGCCTCCCAGGGCCTCTGTGCACACCAGACTCAGCTCACAAAGGCCTGTCGCTGTCATCAGCTGCTTAACTTTATTTGCAGATGCACACAATGATTACTGCCGCCGCCACTGGACAAGGTCCAGTTTTTCAACCTGAGCAAACACAGCTCTTTATACTTTTCAAAGCCTCCCCTACCAGGCTGTCTCAGGGGATCGGCAAAATCTCATCCTTCTCTGACCACGCCATCCCTTCCACAGGAATGCCCCGGCACAGAGACGCACACTCTCCACCGGCCTCCCTGCCGAGGACTTTCCTCGAATGAGTCACCAGCCCTGAGGGCAGCGAGTGAGTCAGAAGCAGCTGGGATCACCCAAGACTGCCCGGGTGTGGCACAGCCCTTGTGTGCCAGCAGTTGTGTTTGTGTGTGTGTGTGCGCGCGTGAGAGAATGTGTGTGTGTCTCTGAGAGCCACAGCAAGGCAATCTCTTTCTGTAGCACTTTTCTTTCTTTTTTTTGCTGAAGAAGACTGGCCCTGAGCTAACATCCATGCCCATCTTCCTCTACTTTGTATGTGGGATGCCTGCCACAGCATGGCTTGCCAAGCGGTGCCATGTCCGCACCGGAATCCAAACCCACCAACCCCGAGCCGCTGAAGTGGAACCTGCAGACTTAACTGCTGCACCACCGGGCGGGCCCCTGTAGCATTTTTCTTTAGATTATCTTCTCCAAAGGAAAAGAAGAGAAAAGGCAACATCTAGGCCACACCCACTGGTGGGCCTGGATGTCCCAGCCGTGTCAGGGGCACAGTCTGCAGGTTCTGCCACCTTTTTAATGGATCACCTCCATGTGCCAGGCACCGAGCTCCGTGTTTTCCACGCATGTGCATATTTCATCTTCACAACTGGTCACGGGAGATATTTCCTCATTTTATAAATGAGAAAATGGAGGCTGGGCAGAGCTGATGCTACCGTGTGGCGAGCGAGCCTGACCCTCCGTCCGGCTCTGGGAGGCCCAGGCGATGGCACAGCCAGCTTCCTCTCCAGCACAGAGGCCGAGGACAGGCTGGTTCTTTCTTCCCTTCCCTCTTGCAGGGTTGTGATCCAGGTCCAAAGAAACTAGGAGGGGTCAGGAATTCCCGAGTTACAAAAATGGCTTTGTTTGAAAGATTTCCCGCCTTTGGAGCAGTTACAGGGCTTGTTCCTTCCTATGACTGCAGGGGGTTGGACATCACCAAGGGGGGCTGCTCCCGGTGGCATTCCCAGGGCTCAAGAGGAGATGCACAGGCTTGTCCCGGGTGTTGCAAAAGCTGGGAGGAGCGGAGAGGAGGAGGAGAGAAGAAAACTCCAGAAAAAGCTTCAGAAAAGCCCCGCCGGTTTCCTGGGCCCTGAGAGAATTCCAGCAGCGAGAGGGCGCTGTGGCCACCCCGCCCTGGCGGAGGAGAGGCCGGTGGCAGAGGGGCTGCCACTGCCCCAAACCCCGCCCCTGGGAGGGGTGTTCATAGCAGGGGTCCCCCAATAATAACGCTGCTGCTGCTGAATTGTATCTTGCGTTTGTGGCGTCCTTTGCCATTTTCAAAATACTCACCCCCGGTTCTCCCAGCTCTGAAAATGGGGCAATCGCATTGCCTTTGCAGAGTCCGAAGAGTCGTTCGTAAGGAAGCACGGCCTCGCCCGGCGTGAGAAATCGCCCGGGCAACGACGGCCCCTTAGGAGGCCTCTGCCCACCCCGCCCTCCCGAGTCTGCAGTCTCCGTGGTCGCTGCGGGACTTTCCCCAACACGCCAGCGTGGCAGGAACCAGTTTCCCGGCTGCTGTTCGGCAGTGGTTTGAAAACTCTAAGCATCACCGGGGCCTGTTTCCAGGGCCGTTTAGGTAGCCCCATCTTGAGAAACACGGCTCTGTCTGATCTCTTTGTCATATGTCTCCCAATTCCATTCCTCTTCTCAGCCAATGAACAGGCTTGTTACCAGGAAAAGGATGGAAAATACCTAGTAGGCGCTGTGGCCCCAGACACCCACCCACTGGAAGGGAAGTTGGTGTTGGCGCTGGGGCAGGAAGCCTCTGCTGGTTTAGGCAGGATCTGGAGATTGCAGAGATGGGGCTGGGGGCCACGGGGCTAGACCAGAGAGGGGGGATGGAGGGGGCTGGGGGCAGCCAACTGCCAATCCTGCTCTTCCACACGACGGCCACCCAGCTCTACCGCCTTAGCTCTTTGGGTCTCCACATTTCTCCTGCACTCTGCTACATATGTTTTACGGCAATTTAGATGTTTCACTATTTTCTCGCCTCTATGTAATACTGTATTCTACCTGGGGTCAGGCACTATTTTCTCGTTTTGTTATTTTTTACCTCCTTCCTCCGTTGACGCAAATAATCCATGATCAATCTATAAATCAAAGCCGGAGTGAGTTCATTATGAGCCAGTGTGAGGACTCTAGCCTGGGAGAAATTTTGCACTAAGGAAAAGTTCATCACTTCCCTGCAGGCACAGAGCTCGACCCAGTGCCGTCTTGTGATGGCTATGAGCCAACTTATCCCAGGGACCTAGATTCCAGGAACCCTTCTGGTTTCCCTTCCCCCAGCTGTGGCCCCCTTTAGTCTTCCATCAAGGCAACGTGTCAAACTGACCATGACACAGTAGCAACACCAAGAACCCGAGTGTGGATCCCAGGCGAGTGTCTTAAGCTTCCTGCGCCTCAGGTTTTCCGTCTGTAAAACAGAGATAGTGGCATCAGTGGTGTTACCAGAGTGCTCTGTAATTCTCATGGGAGAAGCCTTATAAATATAGCGCGGGTTGTGGATAAAAATCAGGGAAGGCCGTGGGGCTTTCCTTCTGTACAATGAGGCCCTGGATGCACTGTCATTGCTGAAGTGTTCACATTTGGAGATCCACATGACAGAAGCCCAGGGCTGGGATGGAACTTCAGAGGTCTTCTAGTTGACTGGCCACCAAATCTTTCAGCAGATCATAAGTTCCATGAGAGGTTAATGGATGTTCTGTGGTGTGAGTGTGGGGGTGTTTGTTTCGTGGTCAAATAAATTTGGGAAATGCTTCCTAGTATGTTCCCCCCTTAATGAGTCATAATGTATATGATTAGATTAAAGGTTCTGACAAGTCCTGTAGCAAAGAATTCTGTTTAACCTAGTCTGTCAGTTTGGGTCCTCCAGGAAGCAAATGCCAACACGACGTTAGATGTGCGAGAGACTTATGGGGGGTGATACCTGTGAAAGATAAGGGGAGAGGGAGCAGAGGAGGCGGGGGAGCCCTCAGACCACCGTCCAAGGTCTGACACCTGTGAAAGCAGAGAGAGAGAAGGAAAGGTGGTGGGGTAGGAGGGTCCTTAGGCTGCGGTGCCGCCCTGAGAAATCTCAGCCAACCACGTGGAGACCTCTGAGCACAGCTGGCCCGTGAGAGGTCTGCGCTGGACAGAAATGGCCAGCCCACTGTCTCTGCTGTGTTGTCATTGACTGGAACAGCCTGGGAAGAGCGTGGCCTCATCTTGAATGTTCTGCGTGTATTTATTCGTTTTTTTAATTGAGGTATAATTGATATACAACATTATATTAGTTTCAGTTATACAATATAACAATTCAATATTTGCTTATATTGCAAAATGATCACCACACTAAGTCCAGTTAACATCTGTCACCTTACATAGTTACAGAAGTTTATTTTCTTGTGATGAGAACTTTTGTTTTTTGAGGCAGATTAGCCCTGAGCTAACATCTGCCACCAACCCTCCTCTTTTTGCTGAGGAAGACTGGCCCTGAGCTAATGTCCATGACCATCTTCCTCCACTTTATATGTGGGATGCCTGCCACAGCATGGCTTGCCAAGCAGTGCCATGTCTGCACCCAGGATCCGAACCAGCGAACCGCGGGCTGCTGAAGCAGAATGTGTGCACTTAACTGCCGCACCATCGGGCCAGCCCCAATGAGAACTCTTAAGATCTACTCCCTTCGCAACTTTTGAATATGCAATACAGTGTTATTAACTATAGTCACCAGGCTGTACATTATGTCTCCATGACTTATTTATTTATTTTGAGGAAGATTAGCCCTGAGCTAACATCTGTGCCAATCTTCCTCTTTTTGCTGAGGAAGACTGGCCCTGAGCTAATGTCTGTGCCCATCTTCCTCTATTTTATGTGGGACGCCACCACAGCATGGCTTGACAAGCAGTGCTAGATCTGCGCCTGGGATCTGAACCTGTGGACTCCTGGCCGCCAAAGCGGAGTGGGTGAACTTAACCACTATGCCACTGCGCTGGCCCCAACTTATTTATTTTACAACTGGAAGTTTGGACACTTAGGTTGTTTCCATGTCTTGGCCATTGTACATAATGCTGCAATGAACATGGGGGTACAGATATCGTTTTGAGTCAGCGTTTTCATTTTCTTTGGATAGATCCTCACAATAATCTGATGAGAAGGATCTTGCTATTTTTTCTACATTTACATATGAGGAAACTGAGTCACCAAGAATTTCAATGACTCAGCCAGGGTCATCTGGCTAGTGAGTAGTGGAGTCAGAATTTGAAGGCAAGGCTGCATTTGGGAACCTCTGCCCTAGACGTGGGGCGATGTGGTTTGCAGAGCAAATGAAGGAGAAAATGAACATTCTGACCCTGTTCACCAGCGCCCTGCAGACCGAAATGGCCAAACAACGGCCACAGTCACTGATGGCTTCCCTGACCCCAAATGCAGGGAGAGCTTCTCAGGTCCCACCTCCTCCATCCTGTGGCCGCCTCCAGCACTGATGCCCTTCCCCTCCTTCCTGAAAAAGCTTTCTTCCCTCTGCTCCTGCAGACAGCTCCCTCCCCTGGCTTTCCTCCCAGCTCTCTGGCTGTTCTTTCTCAGTCTCCTTCAGCAGCTCCTCTTTCTCTGCCTGGACATTTGGGTGGACCGGGCCTTTTCTGCCTCAAAACCCGCCTGGTTCAACATCCCCTCTACTTCCAACTTCCACTCCTGGGGCCGCTTGTAAATGCAGCTGGCACTTGGGGTGGAATAAGCAGGATGCTGCACTGTCTGAGGCTTCCTCCTCTGGGAGGTGGGTCATTTGTTTGTTTTTTCTCTCCTTTATATATATGTATATATACATGGAGGAAACTTTCTATGAATCGTTTATAGGCGATATAATATAGGACTTTTCCAGGAGATATTTATTTTTTAGAATATTAATTTGGGTGTCCAGGCACAGCTAGTGGAAGCTTAATGGTGCCCAAGTCATTCTCCCTAGGATTTAGGATTGAAATCTCCATAGGATTTAAAGTCTGGAAAGTCATTCCTTTGCATCAGCCCCTTCTGAGGATGAGCCGGTCAGCTGTGGAGCCCATCCCAGGCTGTCACCGTCTGACAGTCAGGCCCCCGGGCTCTTCCTTGGTCCAGAGAGAAGCTCTGCCCAGCAGCTCCTGAGAGAGAGCACGGAGACCTACCCCGGGCCAAATAAGGGAAAATTACAAAAGGGGCCTCAGAGTCTGGGTCTGAGTCACGTCTGAGCGATGCGGCCACGGTCTGACTCAGCTCGTGGAGATCCTTCAGCTCCTAAGGGCAAGAATGAGAATCATGAAAGCAGCAGGCTTGGAGGTGGAACGGGAGGGCGGCACCATCTCCTCTCGTGTAACCCGTGCAGGTGAGAAGCCAGCCAAGGCCAGGGAGGGGCTGGGACAGCTGGAGAGCCAGCAGCCAGAGGGAGCGCTGGAGCCCGAGCGGGGCCTCAGGCTCACAGGGCGGGGTCCCAGCCCGCTGCCCCCTCCCCAGGCCAGGCCCAGCCTCTGCCTGGACGCTCTGCCTCTGACTGGGTTATGCTGGGGAGGCCTCGGCTCCCTGACTCATACTTAGCAGGGAGTGTCTTGGAGGAGTTTCTTTCCACCCAAGTTGTCTAGGGACTGATCAGAAATGCAAGTCATGTCAAGACCGAAGTGCTCTCTAACGTAAATTCTGTGATGCGGCTTTGAATGTAAATCGGAAAGTGCAAACATGAATAATTAGAGCTGTGACCTTGGCACTTTTTACATGACTTCTGTTAGGGCGTTTATCACCAGGTGCTGCGATATTTACTTGTCTGATTCCCTGTTGGCCTGTAGGTTCCTGAAACGGACGATGATGTCTTTCTTATTCATCTTGCGATCCTGGCATAGCTCCTGACACCTGGTGGGTCCTTGATAAAGGGTTATTGAATGAAGGAACATAGGCATAAAGCTTTCCCAAGGCAAGGCAAGATAGCATCAGTGTTTGTGTCATTGACATACGGGGGGGGGGGGGGAGGACGGGGGGAATGCTGCTTGGGGCCCTGGGTCCTGCTAAAGGGGTGCCTGAGTGGAGAGTTTTGAGGAGCCCGGATTTAAATCTACCAGGATTGTTTGAGACATCGGTGTTTAGAGTGGGGTGGGGTGCACCATCCCTATTTACAAGGAACCAGCAAGTCCCTCCCCAGGGTGGAGCACTTGTGAAGTGTACTCTAGGAGAAAGGTCAGAATGTTCTTGAACAAAGGTCCTGAAAGCATTTCCTGCTGTCTCTCCCGTCCCCTCACTCCCTGTGGCTGGACTGGGCCACAGTCTCTCAGGTGTGGGTGCTGGTGCTCATGTGAGAAGTGGGGAGCCCAGGAAATCTTCAGGGGGTCTGCTTGGGACCAGACTGGCCGTCAATACACAGCCCAGCCTCTGCACCCCATTTCCACCCCTGGGGGCATTTTGAAGCCAACTTCCAACGTCCAGCGAAGTGCTGGAAACCCTGGAAACCCAGGGAACTCTCTTGGACTCTTGAGGACTTGTGCATAGGGGTGGGTGGGGTGGTGGCAATGTGGTGGGGAGGGTAGAGGAGGACACGAGGGAGCCCTGGAGGTCGGGAGGGGCTGGATCCTGTAGGGCTTGGGAGGGCAACAAGAGAGTCATTGGAAGACTAGGGAGGTGAGTGTTATGATCAGGCTGGGCAGGGGAGGGGGAGGCATCTCGGTGGAGAGGGCCTCTGAGCCCCATCGCAGGTGCCATCTTGAAGGCTCCTTCTTGGCAACAGAACTCTGACCAGGACTGCAGACTCTCTGCCCCCGCCCACAATGAAACAAGTCTGTGCCAACAGGCTGACAGGCTCTCACTGGAGAGAAAGTAACTCTCTCAATCCTTTTGCGGAGCTGGGATGATTTCTCTGAATCTCGGAGAGTTTTAAAAATCACCAAGATTTCCTGAAGAACAACTATAAGGCGCAGTAATGTCTTTACGCCAAAATAAGGCTCTCCACTGTGAACAATGCGGGGTGACATCACACCCGTTCGGAGGATGGTGGCCAAATGGCGCCTCCAAAGGACTCTTTGGTGTTGCGTTGGCTCCACCATGTGGCAACATGTAGTACTGTTATATCAAAGCAAGAAAAACCCCAATTTAATTGTGGAAAAGGAAATCTGTACCTCAAAAGGCTTTTAATATTTTTCAGCATAAACATCAAAAATTGGCAAAGTGTATTGCTGTGTATCTCAGGCAGTCACGACTCCAGATTCCAAAGCCCGCTGTCCATTTATCTACCCTCTCTCTTCTTATCTAGCTATCCTCTATCTGTATCTATCTCTGTCATCTATCTATCTTTCTGTCTATCTATCATCTATCTATTTTCTATGGTCTATCATCTATAATCCATCCATATCTATCTATCATCATTATTGTCTATCTCTATCATCATCATCTGTCTTCTATCATCTACCTATCTTCTATCATCTATTTTCTATCATCTATCATCTATCCATCTCTCTCTCTCTCTCTCTCTACCTACCTACCTATCCATCCATCCATCCATCCACCCACCCACCCACCCACCTATCTACCTATCTTATCTGTATCTACCTATCTTATCTATCTATCTACCTTATCTGTATCTACCTATCTTATCTATCTATCTACCTATCCATCCATCCATCCACCCACCCACCCACCTATCTATCTTCTATCATCTATCTATCAATCATCTATCACTTATCATCTATCTATCTAACATAAATCAATTGGCCCATCCATCCCTCCATTCGTTCATCCATCCATGTATCTATCTATCATTATTTGTGACCAGGTATAATATTCCAGGTATAATGCTGGGCACTGAGGCTTCAACCATGAACAAGACACAGTACTGTCCTCAAAGAGGATGCAGACAAGTAAGCAGGCAATTACAATTCACTGTGATAAGCACTATGGTAGGAAATGCATTACTGGGGATCCCCACCCAGACTTGAGGAGTCTTGGAAGGTTTCACTGAGAAAGTCATAACCATGCTGAGGCCTGAGAGCTGAGTTCAACTCATGTAAGGAGAGGTGGGAGAGGCAGGTGGATTGAGAAATGACGGGAAGGGAGAGGGTTCCAAACTGATGGACTAGTTTGGGTTGGGGGAACTGAGAGAAGTTTTGAGTGGCTGGCATGTAGAATGCAAGACGGGAGAGGTGGTGGGAGAGGAGACAGAAAGGAGAGCAGGAGCCACAACACAGGGCTTCCTGAGCTATCTCGGGGAGTTGGGACTAAGACAAAGGGCTTTAGCCAAGGCTTTTAGCTTCAGTGTGGCAGTCGGGTTGGAGGGTGAGCGAGGACAGTTAGGAGACTGTTGCAATGATCCAAGGAGAGATTGGGGTGAGTGGACTGGCAAGGGGGCGACTATAGTGACATAATGGACAGATTTGAGAGAGATTTAGGGGGCAGAAAAGATGGGACTCAGTAATTGACCGGATGTGCTCAGTGCAAGATGAACTCAGGGTTCTGTCTTGAGAAACAGGCTATTTTCCCAGATAGGGAAGATTGCAGTGGGAGTATGGCAGAGGGAAGTAGGAAGACGGTAAGTGCAGGTTGGGACATGTCGAGTTTGAGATGCCTCTGGGATATCCAGGTGCAGATTTCCAGTGGACGCTTGGAGATGTGGATAGACTTGAGGAGGAGATGAGGATCTGAGAATCATTAGCATGAGGTGGTCACGGAACCCATGAGTGTAGATGGACTTGATGCGGGAGATTGTGAAGGATGACAAGACCAGGACCTTGAATATCACTCACACTGAAGGAATAGGCAGAGAAAGAGGAGCTGGTAAAGAGATGGAGAGCAGGCAACCAAACAGGCAGAAGGAAAACTAGAAGAGTCATGCCAATGGGAGCAGAGGGAAGAGATGTTTTCAAGGAGAAAAAGTCAGTAGCAGATCAGAGAGCAAGTAAGGCGTGGTCTCTGGACTTGGTCACTGACCTTTCCTTGCAGTGGTGGCATTGGAGGCCAGAAGGTTTGAGTTCTCTCTGTTCTGTCAGCAAACCACATTGTCCTGTGTCTTGAGCAGTGGTTTCCAAACCTCATCATCTTGCAAGCACCAGACTCTTTCATTTCTCTTGTATGCATATGATATATACGTCTATCTACCTATCTACCCATCTATCTATCCATCCATCCACATATCTATATATATATGTATCTATCTATCTTCCATCATTTATTTATCATCTATCTAATCCATCCATCTATATCTTCTATCATCTATCTCCATCTATCTGTCTATCTTTCTGTCTGCCTATCTATCTACCTATCTGTCTATCTATCTATCCATCCGTCCATCCATATATGCATATATGCGTATGTGTGTGTATAGTATTTTTTTTTAATGAACCATTTGAGACTCAGTTACAGACATTGCACCTATTTACCCCTAAAGACTTCAAGGTGCATCAAAGACAGAAGATTTAACATTGACATATTGCTATTATCTAATCCATAGTTTATATTCAAATTTTATCAATTATCCCAATAATGTCTTTTATAACTTTTTTGCCAGGTAAATGATCCACTCCAGGAGCATGAAGTACATTTAGTTGTTATGTCTTTCTAGTCTTCTTTACTCTAGAACACTTCCTCAGTCTTATTTTGTCTTCCATGACCTTGACATTTTTTTTTGACCTTGACAGTTTTGAAGAATATCGGCTAGATACTTTGTACAGTGTTCTTCAATTTGGGTTTGTCTGATGTTTCTTCGTGACCAGATTCAGGTTACGCGTTTTTGGCAATAATATCATAGCAATGATGTTGTGTCTTTCTCAGGACATTGCATCAGGAGGCACATGATATTGAATTGCCGCATTAATGGTGATGTTAATTTTGATCACTTCGTGAAGGTGGTATCTGCCAGTTTCTCCTTTGTAAAGCTACTATTTTTCCCTCCGTAACTAATCAGCCATTTGTCGAGAAATACTTTGAAACTGTATAAATATCCTGTTCCTCATCAAACGTTCACCCACTAGTTTTAGCATTCATTGATAATGCTTGCTTGAAACAACCATTACTGAGTATTACAAAACAGTGTTTTTCTTGTTTTATTATTTCTTTTACCTTTATTGGCTGGCATTCTACTGGCAGGAAGAGCTTTCACTTCTCCAGCTACTTATATTTTACTCAATGGGTCATAATCCATTACTACCATTATTTATCTTGATGCTCAAATTGCCCCAGATTTGGCCAGTGGAAGTCCCTTCAGTCCAGCTTCTGTGTCCTTTTGACATATTCCCGTCATTTTTTAAGCTCTCCCTTACTTTCTGGCACATAAATATATTCCAGATTCCTCTTATGCGTTTTCTGCCCCAGCTCTGGAATTAACCATTTCTTCAAGGAGCCTGCGTTCCTTGTAGTGGAGAATGGTATTTAGAAACCAAGATCTGGGTGCTTATTGCTACTGAATTAGCAAGGCTTCCAGGTCCTCGTGCAGACAGATCTCTGTTCTCTTTCTGCAGGGGACACTCTGTCCAGTTTCCAGCTAACAGGCTCACCCAAGGATTTTCTTTTTCTTCAGGGGACCGTACCTGTGTATGCTTTCTTCATTCACTATTGAATAAGGCTCAGACTCTGTAAGGTTACAACTTGCACGTAGAGTTTTGTCTGGAACAGATGCAACTCATTTCTTTTGGGACAAAAATAAAACAACAAAAACTAAAAAATAGAAACCAAGAAATCAGAAACAAAAGCCCCAAATCCCAAAGGTTACAGTCTTCTTGCCCTGAAAGACATTAACGAGTTTTGTATATAACCCAGAAATCCTACTTTACCATTTTTTATTCTGTGCCATAATGCTGAATGTCTCAAATTCTCTTCGAACTAACTTTACCATCCAGCTGGTTCTCTCTTAAGTAAATAAATCATTAAAAAAATTAGGTATATAAACTCATGATCACTTTATATTTATAAAAGTATATACATGAAATAAAGTTTTAACATACAAAAAAATTAACTTTACCACACGAGTTCATATTGATCTTCAATTCCAAGTGAACACCATGTGATTTATTTTAAAGTTCCCTCTTCCATATTTGTAATTCCCTTTTCCAACAATGAGAAACAGGCTTCAATCATTCTTAATAGATTTCTTCATTTACTTAATCTAGGAATACACAGACAGTAGTTTCAAATTGCTAACTCATACTACTGTGAAAATCAAAACTACTAACCAGTTTCAATATTCGTTTCCAGTTCTTTTGGTCTTTAGAGAGGATGTAGGGTCAAAACGCCATGGGCAAAGTCTCTTGGATTTGTTCTTTTTCCCCTGTCCAATAGATTCTTTCTGTGTCTGAAATCTGTTTAGAATAGGACTGGCCCAGTTTATTCCACTACCCTCAGCTAGAGTGTTGCTAACTGTGGAAGTTCCTTCTACATGAAAACAGGTCCTCATGTTTGCACAAAGTGGCCACGTAAATAGAAATATCAAATATATATGTAACAAAAGGCAAAAAAAAGTTGGGGTTCCATCACCTCCCGGGAGCTGTGCATTCAATTTACCAGTGATTTATATTTTTACTAGCCTTTTGCTGATATCCTAACTACACATTAGTTCTTTCCACCCCACATGGAAAATGACAGTATTGGCACATTTTAATTAACTCCAGATATTTTTCTCTGTGTAGGACTCTGTGAAACTGATATCCCTCCAGAGGACCCCAGATAATAAGACGCGGTTCCAATTCTCCAGAGCTGGGCCATTCAAAGCCAGTTTTAAACAAGAGGTTGAATGACGCTCCTGATGGCTCAGTTTTATACGTGGTATTAGTGTACTTCTGGTGGCAAGGGAGTTTTTTATGACTCGTATAAATGACATCTTAATTTTTAGTTTTTAATAGTTTGGCTGTGTGTTTTTTTCACATTAGCATCAGGAACAAGCTCTTAACATACGTAACTCTGCAAAAATTTGGAGTTTATCTTTAGGTTCTTGGTCCCCATTTCATCACCTTTTCCCATCTTAATGGTATTCTCTCTATTTTCCATGCGTACAGGGCCCCTAGGATCTCATCTCACACATTTTAAGATCTTCTTTCATAAAACGATCTGAAATTAATTCATGTTAAGGTGCAAATAACAGATAATAGCCTAAAGTGTCACCCCTCTCTTCGAGGCTCCTAGGGGGCAACCAAGTTAGTGGAGCATGCTTCTACCTTCAGGGCCAGCTGCATAATTTGCAGGGCTCAGTGCAAAATGAGCATGTGCCCACATTTTTCAAAACCCAGGAAAAAGAGCCATCAAAATATAAAGCTTTTTTTTTTTTTAAATACTTTTTCTTGTAAAATGTAATAGGGGTAATAGTGATAGCTGAGGAAGAGTATAAACTTACAAATTGCAAAAATAAACTAGTTTTGGTGTCATAATTTTATATAATACAATGAATAATAATACTCTATTAATCTGATATCTTGATTGATCATAAGAGTTTTCTGGCTTACTTTTTTGCAAATTCATTTATTAGGCCATCAAAATTTATACTTTCAAGACGGTGACAGCAGAACATTAACGAAGCGTGGGGCCCTTCTGAGACCAGGGCTGCACAGGTTGCCCGTCCATGCAGCTGGCCTGCCTACCCTGTTGCTAGTTGAGTTCTCCAGGTGTAGATGCTGAGATGGGATTTGGCATGCAGAATATTTATTAGGGATCAACATCTGTGGATGGGAGAGGAAGTAGTCTTGGTCAAAGGGAGAAGTCAAAATGCCATGCAGTTGTGACAAAATTTTAGCCAATCCCATGGGAAGCTCTGGACCGTCCGTGGCCCATAAGAGATGCTAAGTGGGGCCAACATGCCTTTATACCCTTTCCTCTACTGGTCATTGGATGTTAGCTGCCCCAACTGCAGGGAGTGTGATTAGCAGAAGGTTTCCAGCTCTCAGCTCCTTTAGGGTCTGTCCCAGTTGCAGAGAGCCATCTCACCCAAGGACACAGCCTTCCCAGGTTGGCCCACATCCTTTGCTGTCTTTTTTTTTTGAGGAAGATTAGCGCTGAGCTAACATCTGTTGCCAATCTTCTTTCTTCTTTCTTCTTCTTCTTCTCCCCAAAGCCCCCCAGCACATAGCTGTATATTCTAGTTGTGAGTGCCTCTGGTTGTGCTAGGTGGGATGCTGCCTCAGCGTGGCTTGATGAGTAGTGCCATGTCCAGGTCCGGGATCCAAACCGGTGAAACCCCAGGGCGCTGACAGGGGTGTGTGTGAACTTAACCACTCGGCCACAGGGCTGGCCCCGGAAGAATTAACTTTTTATTATTCCATTTCACCATTAGGTTGGTTAGTTATGCATTCATTTACTATTCTTTTAGTGGTTACCCTAGATAGTACAACACATATCTTTGTCTTATTAAAGTCTAATATAAATTAGTACTTTCACCATTTTCTGGACAATGCAAAGCCCTTAGAACACTTAAATTTGTTTTGTCTCCTCTTATGTGTTCTGGTAATCACATATTTTCATTTTCTCTATATTTATAATGCCATAAAACATTATTATTATTATTTGATGCAATTTTCATTTGGATATATATATATACATAATTACCACTTTCTTTGCTCTTTATTCCTTCTTGCATCTCAGATTCCTTTTATCAGGAATCACTTTTCTGCTTGGAGTATACTCAGTTTTTGTTTGTCTGAAAGAAAATCCAGTTGTTTAAAAAAATCTGAAAGTATCTTTATTTTAGCTTAATTCTTGAAGGGTATGTTTGCTGGGCATAGAATTTCAGTTAACAGTCAAACGTGCTAGCCAGCTGTGCCATAAAGACACACTGGGCGTAGAATCATAGGTCGGCCCTGATTTTCTTTCAGCACATGGAGTATTTCATTCCACTGAATTCTGACTACCATTGTCGCTGCTGAGAAGATCAATTGTCAATCTATTATTTTGTTGAAGGCAATAATCTTTTTTCTCTGAATATTTTAAAGATTTTTATATTTTCTCTGGTTTTTAAAGTTTTTCATGATGTGTCTAGATGTTGATTTCTTTTTATTTATCTTGGTTGGGCTTTCTTAGGCTTCTTGAATCTGTGGTTTGATGATTTTTATCAGTTCTGGACAATTCTCAGCCATTGTCTCTTCAAATATTCTCTACCCCCTTCTCTCTCCTCTGCTTTTGGGAAATCAATGATATGTTATTAGGACTTCTCGTACTCTTTATGTCTCTTACCCTATCTTTTTCTATTTTACACCTTTTAATCTCTCTGTGCTTTGATCTTCTGATCTATCTTCCAGTTCACAAATTTTCTCTTCTGTTGTATCCAGTCCACTGTCAGACCTAGCCAGTGAGTTCTCAATTTGGGTTATTGAGTTTTTCCATTTTAGAAGTTCTTTCTGACTCCTTTTCAAATCCATCATGTAACTTTTTGTAGTTTTCTGTTAATGATATGTTTTAAAGTGTGTATTTTATTGGTTTAACTATAACAGTTTAGGTATTTTATGCTCAGTGTACGAAAATTCCCAAAGCTTAAGTCTTTGTGTGTCTATTTTCTTTCTTTTTTTTTGTTTCTTTTTTTGAGGAAGATTAGCCCTGAGCTAACTACTGCCAATCCTCCTCTTTTTTGCTGAGGAAGACTGGCCCTGAGCTAACATCTGTGCCCATCTTCCTCTACTTTATATATTGGACACCTACCACAGCATGGTTTTTGCCAAGTGGTGCCATGTCTGCACCCAGGATCCGAACTGGCGAGCCCCAGGCTGCCAAGAAGCGGAACGTGCGAACTTAACCACTGCGCCACCGGGTCAGCCCCATGTGTGTCTATTTTCTATTTTTACTTATGGCTCTTGATAAATATTGCTCTTGAAAAAATATTTATAGGACTATTAAGAGAACTAGAATGATACCACCTTCCCCTGGGGAGGACTTCCACTCGTTTCAGCTCCCGGGTCTGGTCGAGGCCACCTCAGACTTGCAAGGCTTGAGGTCCCCTGGACAGGTCACTCAGATCCAGGCTGCAGTTCCGCTCCTAGTCTACTTCTGGGTACACTTTCCGAGTCCAATTTAAAGCGTGGGAGGGTGTTGGACTGCTCACCTTCAGAGGTCCTGGCCACGGCTGCTGAGCCCTTCTTCCCACAGAGCTATTGTTTAGATTCAAAATTATTTCTCAGTTGTTCTTTTAGGAGCAGCAAAAACAAACCAACAAACATGCTCAGGGCAGAGTGGCTTGGCATGCATGACTTATCTCTCTGGGTTCTTGCCTTCCTAGATTTTGAGCCAGTTGGTTCTGCACCATTTTTTTTTTAAGGATTGACATCTGAGCGAACACCTGTTGCCAATCTTTTTTTTTTCTTCTTCTCCCCAAAGCCCACCAGCACATAGCTGTATATTCTAGTTGTAGGTCCTTTTGGTTGTGCTATGTGGGACACTGCCTCAGCATGGCCTGACGAGTGATGCCATGTCCGCGCCCAGGATCCAAACCGGGGAAACCCTGGGCTGCCGAAGCAGAGCGCACAAACTTAACCACTTGACCACAGGGCCAGCCCTGCACCATGTTTTTAACTTTTTTTTTTTTTGAGGAAGATTTGCCCTGAGCTAACATCCACTGCCAATCCTCCTCTCTTTTTTTTCTGAGGAAGACTGGCCCTGAGCTAACATCCATGCCCATCCTCCTCTACCCTATATGTGGGACGCCTGCCACAGCACGGCTTGCCAAGCGGTGCCATGTCGACACCCGGGATCCAAACGGGCGAACCCTGGGCCGCCGAAGCGGAACGTGTGAACCTAACCACTGCGCCACCAGGCCAGCCCCTTTTTTTAAACTTTTGATGCTTTTGAAATTTAAACAGTTTCATCCAGCAATTTTTTGTCCTTAGAGGGAGGGTTGTTTTGAATTACCTAACCTACCATTACTAGAAGCAAAAGACCTTTTCCCCACTCTTTTTATTTATCCTTTAAAATTTTATTTTTGCCCTTTTGTTTGGAAAATGTAAAACATACACAAAAGTAAAGAGAGGAGCAGAAGGAACTCCCTTGTACTCATCACGCAGCTTCAACATTGATCAACTTTCTCAAATTCTTGTCTTATTTACTCACCTCTCCATTTTCTTTTTTTGGCTTGACTATTTTAAATCAAAAGGCAGAAAAATATCATTGTAACTGAAAATACTTTAGTATGAGTGTTTATCAGGTAAGTATTTAAAACAATATGTATAATAACTACAATATCTTATCATACCCAACAAAATTAACAATATTATCTTAACATCACGTAGTACCTGTCTTAGGCTCGGTTTTCCTCAGTTGTCTCCAAAATGTTTTTTTACAGTTTCTTCGAATTGGAACCCAAAGAAGTCTCCTGAATTGCATTTGAATGCTGGGTTTCTTAACTACCTTTAGATCTATAACAGACTTGCCTTCACCCCGTTTTCTACCATGACATTTATTTGTGGAAGAAAGTGTATCATTTGTCCTGCAGAATTTCCCACATTCGGGAGCTGGTTGACTGTATGCTTATGGTGTCATTTAACATGTGTCTCTAACCCAGTGACACTTAACTGGGGGTGTTTTGCCACCCAGAGAACATGTGGCAACACCTGGACATTTTCGGTTGTGATGACCGCAGGCGTGCTACTGCCATCTAGTAAGTGGAGGCCAGGGATGCTGTTACACAGCCTATAATGCACAGAACAGCTCCCCTCGACAAGGAATTATCTGGTTCAAAGATCAATAGTGCAGGGGCTGGCCCCGTGGCCGAGTGGTTAAGTTCGTGCGCTCCGCTGCAGGCGGCCCAGTGTTTTGTTGGTTCGAATCCTGGGCACGGACATGGCACTGCTCATCAAACCACGCTGAGGCAGCGTCCCACATGCCACAACTAGGACCCACAACCAAGAATATACAACTATGTACCGGGGGGCTTTGGGGAGAAAAAGGAAAAAAATAAAATCTCTATAAAAAAAAAAAAGATCAATAGTGCAGTTATTGAGAATCCCTGCTTAACCATTTATTTTCTCTAAAATGGCAATTAGATTTAGAGGTTTGATTAGATTCAAGTTCACTTTTTGGGAGAACACAGAATTCTTCACAGATGGACCTGTGTTGTGCATCCTATTATATCAAATGAGAAGGCAAGAGTGTCCCATTTTAGTGATGCACAAGTTGATAAGTACGTTTCGGTGCTGTCAGCCTGATCCGTCCATTATAACGTTCCCCGTCACTTTTCATCTCACAGTTCTAGCATCCATTGGTGACGGCTGCTGAGACTCATTATTTGGCTAAGGCTGCAAAATGGTGACACTTTTCATTCTATCACTCGTTCTCTTATCAGCTGCAATCCTTCGGTACAGAAAAGCACTGCCTTCTCAACTATTTACCTTGAAATATGGTCCACACAGGAAAGGCAGGATAAATGCATGATTCTTTCCTTTTATCAATTTTCAGAATGCCCCAGTCATGTAAAAATATGTTTAAAATATTCTTTATAGGTTTTTTCAATAAAACCAGCTATAAAGAGGGAAAGCGTTACAACACAGACAAGGTTATACCAAGCCCTTGGTTCTAAGGAGTCCACAGGCCTGCTGGGATGACACAAAGATCTAGGGGGCAGCAGAGACCACCGGCTGCTGGAGCCAGAACACCTTGGCCTCGATCCCTTTGAAAATCCCTTACCACGGACCCTGGCTGCTTGCAGCCCTCATTTCAGCTAGCTCGAGTCCCAGCTGATCTGAGAGGCCACACCAGGTCATGTCTGCCGGGACGAGCAGAGGTTCTCTCTTGTGCTCCTGGCCCTTGTCACGGGCGCTGAAAGAAAAGCGTCTCACCTTAGACCAGCGGCAGGACCCCAGCAGCCCTTGCGGGAACTCTGTGACAAGAAAGCAGCCTCCCCCAGTTCAGCTCCCTGGGTGCATTCTACACGTTTGCAAGTGATCATTTGTCTCTTTCAACAGTGTCAACACAGTGTCTTGGAAAAAAGCACGGGCTTTTAGGTAAGACAAACCTGGGTTCAAATCCTGCTTCTGCTCCTCATGAACGGTGTGATGAAGCTTATCTGGGGAAACGTGGTTGACGATAGTTGCTATTGCTCAGGGTTGTTGCTGAAACAGAGGACGCCGTAAGTGAAGGGTCAGCCGGGGGGGGGGGGGGGGGGGGGGGGGGGTGGGGGAGGGGGGTTTGATGCCTGTGCGCGCATGCGCAGTAAGCGGAAGGAGGGCTTCCCCTTCCCCTGGGGGTGCTTCTCCTAGCTCGGGGCTGATGGTTGTGTTCGTGCTCGGGAGCCCATTGCCTCCAGGCAAGTGCAGCTTGGATGAGCGCCCAGCAGGGCTGTGTTCTGGGCTCCCCTGTCCTCTGTGTCAGAAGAGAAAAGGAAGATGCGGAAGAAAATGACTTCTCCAGGTGACGATGAGGAAGGGACAGAGCCGAGGCCAGAATCCAGGTCTCCTGACTTTTGGTCTCAGGCTCTTATTGGTTGCCTCTAAATGACTATTTTCTCTAGATACTCCTAGCCCTTTTCTAAGGCCTTCTCTGTTGTCTTGGTTTAAGTCATACTTGCAAACCTTTTCAGAGAATCAAGCGTGAAATAAGAGCCCTCAGGATACATGTGGGCTTAAATTCCTGTAACGATACCTACCCTGGGCTTAATTGTACTCTGTCTCTTGCCAATCCAAAGTAGTGAGACACAAAGCTTGGATGTAACTTGTATGTTTAGCTAGTTATTTATTAATCAGATTTGTACTGAACATCTCCTGTGTGTCAGGTGTCAGGGAGTGGGCCACACGGAAGGGGGTTGAGATGATGAGGGCGGGGATAGAGACACAGGGATGGAGAATGCAGTCCCTGCAGGCGAGAAGTTTCAGCTCTAATAGGAGGAGTGGAGGAGATTTGGAACCAGAAAGCAAACCGATGAGTACCATTCAATGTGATGCACAGGACAGCCCGGGAGCCTTTCTAGGGGAGAGACTTGCACTTAATCTAGGAAGAGGAGCCATGGCTGAGCAGGGAGAGACAGGGTGACTGTCATTTCCGTTAGAGGGGCTGGAGGTGTAAGAGGCACGGTGGGTTTGGGGGGCTTCTCCTAGTGAGTTCTGCATGGAAGAAGCATGGGCAGGTAGGGCTGTGAAGGTGACAGGGCTGCGGCAGGAGGCAGGTGGTGAGACGCGCCATGCCATGCCAAGGAGTCAGGATGTCGCCGTCAAGGCAAGATGGGGGGCTTTGAAGTACTCTAAGTAAGAGAATTGACTGGAGATTGGAGGGGGTTGAGAAATTTGGAGGGCTGTTGCCATGACCCAGGCTAGGAGGATGAAGAATTGTACCGAAGCTGTGGTTGTGGGGATGGACAGGAGGGAAGGAACTCAAGGGATATGTAAGAGGAAGACCGGACAGGACACGCGATCAAATGGTGACCGCGGGAAGGACCTGCATCAATGTTTTGTAATCAGCTTTGGGAAGTTGCTACTATAAGCCCAACCTACCACCTGGCTCTTGCAGGTTCAGCTTGGGGCATCCCTCTGAAGTTTGTTAGAAATTGGAAGTCTAATAAGAACCTATGAGCATTTTCTTCCTCCTTTGCTTTCCCTTTGAAAAACCCAGTGAAAATTCAATGTTCTCTTTGTCCTGGTGATGTGGGCAGCTGGGGAGGAGAAACTTGGCTGTTTCCCAGTGCGGCCTAGAGCCTGCCAGGGGGAAATGATTGAGGGGCTGTGGACACCTTCCTCCCATCCAGTTTCACTCTCAGCTCTGCTGTGTCACCAGGGTTGTCAGATTTGAGGGTCCTTGGGCACGATTCCTAGCCCATAAGCATCTTCCCCACTGCCTGCTGTGGGATTTGTTTTTTTTTACTGTCCATGTTCAAAATTGGATTAATTATAATCCTTGATTCATGACACATTCTCATCATTAGTCCATGCATGGCTTTTTAAAATTTATTATGAATAGTATAATGAACTACTATATGGATCCACCACCCCACCCAAGAATGAAAACATTACCTAAAACTTACATGTATCTGTAGTCCTCTCCCACCCCATTTCCCCCTCTTCCAAATGTAAAAGACCACTATTCTGACCTTTGTGCTTATCTTTCCTTTTTGGTTGTGTTTTCTTTCATATATTTGTATGTGTGTGTTTTTTTCTTCCGCATTCAAAATTGCCCCCCTAAAGTGGGAAGAAAGTCTCTAAACTTGGAGAAGAGCAAAGATGTGCTTCTTGGGAATAGAGTCTGGCAGCTTCCTAAATATGTTTCTTATTCAAAACTTAAAACATTCCTCTTACAAAAACATCATTGAGTAATTGATAGTTCAAGAAAATATGTCATGTTTATGCTCCAGCATGTCACCAGCACCCTGGAGTGCACATGTCCCCAGGTAGAGAGGCATTTCTGGCTTCCATGACTACTTGCTATGCGGGCTCTGCCAGCCCAAAAGCAGTGCAGCCCTCCAACAGAGAAACCCAGGGAGGGGCTAGGGCAGCGGAAGCCCCTGTGTGCATAAAAATGGTGAAGGTCTCCAAGGGACATAGGCGGACTCTGACGTCACGTGCCATGGCAACTAATCCCTTAGTTTGGTCAGAGACCTTGGACCTGTGTGGCCTGGCTCAAAAGGTGAGCTGGGCCAATTAGATTCTGTTTCTTGGGAAACTGGACTGAGAAACACACAATTATTTTCTAGTTAGTGGTGGGAGTTGTACTTGACAAGTCAAGAGACAGAGTTGAAGCTGGAGAAGCCATGATGGGCCATGGGAAAGTCACAGTTGCACTGGAGCAAAAATGATGAGTAGTCCAAGGAGGCCAGTGGATAGCAGGACTGAACTGGATGGTTGACCAGAGCGGGGGCTTGTTAACGGGAGGGCAGTGTGGGAGGACCCCCAAGTCCTGGTGCTGAGGCTGCTGACGCTATGCGTATCCAACTTTCAATGGAATTCAACTTCTGATTTCAGAAAGCCAGGCACCATCAAGGCTCTAGTTCTTAGATTTCCTGTTCTCAGGTATCCATAACCCTGTTTAATCCAACTTTTTACCTATTCCATGCCTGTCTCTGCACCTGCACAGAGGAACGTGGCTGGTATGAAGCATACTGTCAAGCTGTGGCGGTTTTAAAATGTGGCCGCAAATTCTTTGCTATTCCTCCCTTTAAGAGGTGAAGGCTAACTCCCTCCTTTTGATGGTGGGCTGGACTTAGTGACTTGCTTCTAATGAAGAGAATAAATCAGAAGTGACTGTGCAACTTCAGAAACTAGGTCATAAAAGGTGCTGCAATTTCCTCTTCCATCTTTTGGATCACTTGCTCTGGAGGAAGTCAGCTGTCCTGTCATGAGGACACTCAAGCAGCCTCTGGGGAGCCCCATGTTGGCCTCCTGCCAACAGCCATGGGAGTGCGCCATCTTGGAAGTAGTTCTCTCATCTCAGTCAAGCCTTCAGTTGACTGGAGCCCCAGCCGACCTCTTAACTGCAACCTTAAGAAAGACTCTGAGACCAGAACCACCCAGCTAAACCACCTCTGACCTCCTTACCCATGGAAAGTGTAAGATAATAAATACTTGTCGTTCTAGGCCACTGGGTTTGGGATAATTTATTAGCAGCAGTTGATAACTAAGTTACACGCTGATTTGTCTCTCATTCAACTTATGATCACTAACTTAACTGGGCTCTTAATGCCATCTGGTAACCATGCTATTATGTCTCCTGTCCTTTCGTTTTCTCATTCTCTTAGACACTGTTTCAAACCTTCTCTCTTTCACATCTCCAACACCTCCACCCCATTCTCGCTGTCAGCTAATGTCCTTAATTCCTATTTCCATGAGTAAAAACTAAAGCAAGCAGAGGAGAACCTCCCAAGGTCCTGCTGCCACATCTCCCCTGACATCTGCGTCTGCCTTCTCTCCTGTGACCAGGGATGGGCTGTCCATGCTCCCAGCGAAGGCCAGCCTCTCCCCTCGGGCTCTAGATCTGATCCCCTCTTGCCCTCAAGGACATCCCTCACGAAATTCTCTCCCCCTCTGTTTCTAGGAAGAAAGAGCACTGACCTGTGTCCAATTGCTACTTTTAGGTCAAGTAAGGTGAGGACTGAGAAGCAACCCTTGGTTTTGGCAACGTCAGGGTCATTGGCCAACAGTTTACCTTGAAAACCTGACTGGAGGGGAGGTAAGAGAGCATGGGAGAGGAGAATTAGACACAATGAGTATACACACCTCTTTGATGAAATTTTTTTGAAAAAGGAAAGAGAGAAATGGGGCAGGGATATGGGGTCAAGAAAGGCTAGGAAGAGGAGAAATTAACGCAAGTTTGTATACTGAAGGAAATGACCCAGGAGAGGAGAAAACTGATGACACAGGTACATCCATGGCCACCTGGCAACAGGGACTGAGGGCAAGGAAGTGTGTGACATAGTGACATGCCCAACAAGAACAACCTCAGAGTACACTTAATAAGCCCCCCAATCACATGAGGTACTCTGGGAAGGACTGCATGACAAACTTTAGATGTATACAACTCCTGCCTTCCTTGGTCTTGTTTTCTTTTTGTTTTGTTGTTTTTTTTTTTTGCTGAGGAAGATTAACCCTGAGCTAACATCTGTGCCAATCTTCCTCTGTTCTGTATGTGAGCCACCACCACAGCATGGCTGAGTGGTATATGTTCACACCCAGGAACTGAACCTGCGGCTGCTGCAGCAGAGTGTGCCAAACTTAACCACTAGGCCACCAGGGCTAGCCCTGGCCTGTTTTCTAAAACAGACTGGGTCAGGAAAATTCCCAACTTTGTTTCCCAGCTTTTCCTTTTCTAGGAAGTTGTTTCCTTTCAGATGAAATCGCAAGTCTCCCCTGTTTACCAAAACCTGAGTCCTTGACTGTTCCAGCTCCAGGGGTGGGTGGGAGAGGGTCCCCAGGCGTGCCAGTGCTCGGGGGATCCTGGCTGTGTCTTCCCTTCCCACACACCCCTTCCAGCCACTCCTGGACTCAGAGGAGGGAAGCTTGGGGATTCGTCTCCCCACCTGCGCAGCCCCACTGCCAACACCCTTTTTAGGCTGCCATCAATTCCTGCCTGGCTTACAGCGACTCTTAACCATAGAGGAAAATCCCACACTCACAGCCCCCGCACGTCTTTTCGTCTTGCCCATCACTTCATCCCTCCTCCAGCCATTCTGGATCAGTGATCGTCCTTCCTGCCGTTACTCAGGCTGCTCCTCTAGTCTCAGATGCCCTTTGCTCACTGCCCTCCTTCAAAATCCTGATCATTCTTCAAGTCCCTTATCCTTCAGGTTCCAGATGGAATGCCACCTCCTCCAGGAAGACCTCCTTATCATCTGTCCCCTCAGTACTGGCCACTCCTTTCTTTGGGTGTTGCTCTGTCTTTCCCGTGGCATTGAAGTTCCCTGTGAGCAGGGATGGTGTTTATTTGTCTGTTTATCCTTCTACCCAGCATCTACTCCTGCCCAGCATAGTGTTGGCACAGAGAGGGGTTCTGGCTTGGACGGCTGGCTGAGTCAGTGGACTTCTCACTTTCAGGTGTCATGGCCCGTTGCCCAGATCAGGGCTTCCCCATGGGAGGCAGTGCAGGTCCTGTGTCGCAGAAAGAACGTAGATTTTAAAATCGGAAGACTTGGGCTCCAGTTTGCCACGTGAGTGGCCTTGGGCTAGCCTGACAATACGACCTACCTGTAGAGTTTCTGTGAGTCTCTAATCAGCCGTGGACTTGAACGTGCTAACATTCTATTCAAACGTGAGTTTTTACAGCCATGCTTGGTCATACTGGGTCAGCAGGCTCGGGGTTGGCCACTGGGGGGCAGTCTCAGCTGGCATTCCAACTGGGCTCGACCGGACCCCTTCCTGCCAGGGATGGGGGCCTGGGATGGAGTGTGATCCCAAGATATGAGGGGTGATCCTGCAGACCTGGAGAGGAGGCGCCCACACCTGGCCCACCCAGCCTTCTGCTCTCTCAGGCTAGTTAGATAGGGTTTGGGCGCACAGCTCTGGTGCTCTTTGGCATGACAGAATACTTGCCGTCCTGGGCAGATGGGGAGCCTTTTCCTTAAGAGGCCAATAATGAATGCTGGGATCACAACAGGCCTTCTTTTCTTTAATACTATTTTCTTTAATTTTTAATTGCGATGCAATTCACATAAGATAAAGCTCACCATTTTAAAGTACTCTGTGTTTTTTAATACATTCACTATGCTGTGCAACCATCACCGCTATCTGATTCTGGAAAATTTTTATCACCCCCCAAAAAAACTTTGTACCTATTTGTAGTCAATCCAAGTTCCCCTCTCTTCCCTATCCCCGGCAATGGATGATCTGCTTTCTGTTTCTATGGATTTGCTCATCCGGGATATTTCCTATAACTGGAGTCATATGATATGGAGCCTTTTGTGACTGCCTTCTTTCCCTTCGCATAGTGTTTCCAAGAGCATCCGTGTTGTAGCGTGTGTCAGTACTTCATTCCTTTTTATGGCTGGATAATATTCAGTTTGATGGATATACCATGTATTGTTTCTCCATTCATCTGGCCATGGCCATTTGGGTTGTTTCCACTTTTTGGCTACTAGGAATATTGCTGTTATGAGCATTCGAGCACTAGTTTTTGTGTGGACTTAGGTTTTCAATTCTCTTTCAATTTCCGGAGTGGAATGAGTATTGGATACTATGTATCTTGGTGTCCAGCATTTTGAGGCACTGCCGGACTATTTTCCAAAGCGCCTGCACCACGCTACATCCCCATCAGCGAGGTCTGAGAACCTTCAATCCTCTTGACGTCGGCTTCGTCCCCTGCTTGCCTTGGAATTCCGCAATGGGAAGGCCCAGGAGGGAGAAGGCTGCCGCCAGCCTTCACCCGGCCCTTTCCAAAGTTGCAGTTTTGCGCGACAACAAGCTTTGCAAACTTTAGTGGTCCGCAAAGCACGCCTGGGCCTTTGGACTATTTCTCTTCCTTGCGGAGGGGACAGTGCAGCCTTGGTTCTTGCAGCCGAGGAGGAGCCGTCTGTGGATAAAGCTCAGCGCTCTGGCTCGGCTGGGGGCTGGTGGGCGCACCGGCGCAGCCGCGTGTACCCGCGCTGTTTGCCGAGAACAGTTCTCGTTATGTGGGTGCCGCCAGGTGTGCTTCTGCTCGGCTTCATCAGCCTCTGTAACGGATCCTGGGCTTCCTGCAAGGGAGCCAGTCTTAGCTTTTGTGGATGTCCGGGTGTGAGGCTGGGGAGACATCAGTTCAGGCTGGCAGAGCCAGCGGGCGCAGGGCTGTTCGCTGCCTGCTCAGGAGGGACCTCTCCTGACCGCGCTGGCTCTTCTCTTCACGACTCGGTGAGGGGGAGCTCTATCTGCAGGCTCAGCCCCGTCTGCCTGCATGAGGAAGGGTTTGTTTGTGCAGCATCTGGCTGTGACGAGGGAGGCGATTTAGGCGTGTGGGGTGGGAAGGAGATTGCTAACCCCAAAGGAGTCCCTTATGGAGAGGGAAAATCGCCAGCTGCGCCTACCTGTGATTGGAAGGAGGAAGGGCTTGCTCATTTCAGTCTAAAGGGAATGTTTTGGGGAAGCACAGGGAAGAATGGAGCTGGAGAAAACAATTCCATGGGATCCTGTCGATTCACTCATGACCTTTCCTGAAGGTGTCATGTCCATTATACCTGGTGTGCGTATATCCAACCCTGGGTGGCTTAGACCCGTGAGTGTTTATTCACTCAACAAACATTTATTCAGTCCCTACTATGCACCAGGAGCTTTCTAGGCTCCAGCCATACAGCGATGAGCAAAACCAACACAGACAATTGTCCTTGTGGCTATCAGAGCCTGGTGGGGTGGAGGGGCATTAATTAAATGATTGCTGGGCATGGCAGGGCAGGTTGCTATGAGAGCACATAAGAGGGGCACGGCTTTATCTAGGGGGGTCCAGAAAGCCTTCCCTGGGGCACTTGGGGTCTGAAGGATGAGCAGGGGGTGGATGTGGGGAGAAGAGTATTTCTGGCAGAGGGCACAGCGGGTGCAAAGCTCTGGAGTGGGAGAGAGCAGACGTTCCTGGAGGTGAGCAGAGAGGGAGGAGATGTGGGGAGGAGGCAGGAGGTGGGGAGGTGGGGAAAGGTGGGTCTGCTTAGGGTCCTACAGGCTGTGCAGACATTCCCCCCACCCCCCACCCAGGGGAATGGCCAGCCATTGGAGGCTTGAGGCTCAGAAATGACATGGTCAGATTTGTGTTTGAAATGGCCGCTCCAAGTAGAGTAAGATCACTCATGAGCATCAATCCCAAGCTTCAAAGAATTAGGCAGTAGATTCAAAAGTAAAAATAAATATTTCCTTTCCTTTCCCACACAGACTTACTAGAGTTCTCCAGGAATCCAATATGCCTGAGAGGATTCTGTGTCAATTGAACGGAGCCGTAGTTCTGGTTTTAAAGGAGGATGGGGCGGCCCCAAATGAGACCAGGGGCAACTTTGGGGTCTGGCGAAATGCAACTGTGAACCCTGGGTGAGCTTAATTGCTGGGGCAGACGTTGAATCAAGGGACAGTCGTGTCGAGGAAATGAAGGAGGGGCTCCCAGAGGGGCCAGGGCAAGGCCAAGTCTTCTGATGCTAGCTTGAAGCTCTGAAGTCATTTTGGCCTTGAATTTCTGGCAAAACCTGAAAAACCACATTTTATCCTGGAGGCCTGGGGAGCAGACCCTTCTTTCTGCTTGTCAGACCTGCCCACCTAGCTAACCGCATTACACATAGACTGTCACTGGCTTAGGAGGTCAGAGCTGGGGGGGCCTCAGAGGTCAGCCGGTCCAGAGCTTCTCAGGGTGTGGTCTGTGGACACCTGCATCAGCATCATCTCTGGGATAATAGTTTAAAAACTTCAGACTCCTGGGTCCTACCTCGGACCACTGAATCCGAACTTTTGGGGGAAGAAGGAACAGTGGTAGTGTTACTGAGCCCTAAGGGACCGGTGACCCACAAGTGGGTCCTTTTGCCTGGAGCCGCTCATGGCAATAGAATGAGACCGAGCTCATAAGAGCAGAGCAGAAACTTTACTCTTTGATTGACAGATGGAGGAGGCAGTGCTGTGCTCTCAAACACCTTCTCCCCAAGGGCAGGTGGGCAGAGTTCTTATGGGGTGTGGGGAGGGGGCATCTCTGCGTCATTGCTTGGGGGGGTGCATTTGGGGCATGCACAGATCTTCCCTTTTTGCACACGGCACCTTTTGAACGTCTTTCCTTTTGCACACGGCACCCATCGCTATCCTGGACCTTTCTGATTTGGACCGGTTGTGTGGTTTGGCATCTGGCATTGTTCTGCCTTGGTTCCTATAAGCAAGCACAACTGAAAACCAAAGCCTTAGACGTGGGAAATGTCATAGGGACTTCCGTGGGTGACCGTGGGGCCTCAGGAAATCAGCATTTTAAGCAAGTGCTCCGGGGACTGATTCTTACACGCACTGTGTTAGTTTCCTGTGGCTGCTATAATAAATTTCCATATACATGGTGGCTTAAAGCCACGGAGAATATGTTGTCTCATGTTTGGGAGGCCGGAAGTCCAAAATCAGTTTTACTGGGCTGACGGCAGGGTAGGGGAAGGGCACACGCCCTCCGCAGCTCTGGGGGAGAATTGCTTCCTGCCTCTTCCAGCTTCCGGTGGCGGCCGGCATTCCTTGGCCTGTGGCAACGTCCTTCCAATCTCTGCCTCTGACACACTGTTTTCTTTTTTTGGGCTGCTGTCAAGTCTCCCCCTGCCTCCATCTTATGAGGACGCTTGTAATTGCATTTAAGGCCAAGATAGTCTCCCCATTTCAAGATCCTTAATTTAACTTAATCTGCAAAGACCCTTTTTCCAAATAAGGTACTGTGTCCAGGTGCCAGAGATTAGGGCTCAGTATCTTTCTTTTTTTTTTAAAGATTTTTATTATTATTTTTTTTCCTTCTTCTCCCCAAAGCCCCCCAGTACATAGTTATATTTTAGTTATGGGACCTTCTAGTTCTGTTATGTGGGATGCCGCCTCAGCGTGGCTTGATGAGCAGTGCTAGGTCCACGCCCAGGATCTGAACCGGCAAAAACCCCGGTCGCCAAAGCAGAGTGCATGAACTTAACCACTTGGCCACGGGGCCAGCTCCGGGACTCAGTATCTTTGGGGGACCATTTTCCGGGCTGCCACATACCATAAAGTTCAAAAATCACTATGTGGTCCACATCCTTCGGGTACAGCAGGCCTGGGTTCCGGAGCCCCGAGAAAAGTGATTAATCTAAGGTGGCAGAGCCCATTTCCCTTCTGAGATTAGAACCCATGACTCCTGATCCCCAGGCCTTCTCTTTCTGGTCCTGATTCCTAGGAATGTGAGAGCTGACGTGTACCGAGTGCTTCTTAGGCACAAGTCTAAGCAAATTACATGTCCTGTCTCATCACTCTTCCAAACAACCCTATGAGGCAGGTCCTACTATTAGCTTCCACTTTACAGATGAGAAAATTAAGGGGAAGCGAGGTTAGATAACTTGCCCGAGGTGACAGAGCTAATGACTGGTGGAGCTGGGATAGAAACGACAGCAGTCAGAGGCCGAAACCTTCCTTCACACTTGAAACAGCCTCCAGTCCGACTTACTCTGATCTGCTCGGTGAATTACCCTTCTCCGATGTTTTTGTCCTCCTGGGAAATACGGAACCAAACTTTTCTGGAAGGAAAGGAGACCGCTCTAACCCCTGCCCTCGTCCTGCTCGGAACCACTTCTCCAACTCCTTGGCGATTACTTGCCTCCAGCTATAAGACAAGCCTGCTCATCTCAGCCAGTGGGGCCCGTGAGAGGCAGGCAGGTCTTGCAAAGAGGTGGGGATGGCTGTGATCCTAATGGATTTCTTAGGGTAATGGCCTGGGAGGTTCTCAGCATCTGAATTATCTGCTGAAAGGCGGAAGGGGAAGGTGGGGCAGAGTCATTGTACCTTGAGCACATATTTGCTCCTGGCCATGACTCACTGTCTCTCTTGGGAGCGGGGCCTCGGGTGAAATGTTTACCTGCTCCACCTCCCTCCATGCTGCCTTATAGCTCCCTCCCAGTGGGGCAGGTCCCAGAGCACTCAGCAGCTCTGCCCGCCTGTCTACCCCACAGAGCCCACTGCCATGGCAGCCCTGGCGGCCGGAGTATCCAGGCGGCGGGCGGCAGCTGAAGGGCTTGGCTCCAACCAGAAGGCCATGAAGTACTTGGGCCAGGACTTTGAGACCTTGAGGCAACAGTGCTTGGACTCAGGCGTCCTATTTAAGGACCCAGAGTTCCCAGCATGCCCATCAGCCTTGGGCTACAAGGACCTGGGCCCAGGCTCCCCCGAAACTCAAGGCATTGTCTGGAGGCGGCCCACGGTAAGGAGATGGGCTTGCTGTGGAGGCTCACCCAGGACTGAGAGCCCCCCTTCTGGTCAGAGTGGTCGAGGGAGGAGTTACGGCTGTGGATCCTAAGTTCCTGGATCCCATATTCTAGAACAACCCCCCACTGCCTTTTTAGAGGCTGTGAGTAAAGAGGGAAGAGCACGCATGGGCCTCGGAACCAGACAAGTTAGATCTGAATCCTGGCTCTGCCTGTGGATTCAGGTAACCTCTGTGAACCTCAGTTTTCTCGTCTGTGAAATGGTCTTACTGGCACCTTACTTTTCAGAGTTGGTATGAGGACTAGTGATAAAGCTCAGAGCAGAGTGCCTGGCACGTAATAGGCACAGAATATGTGGTAGTTATTGCAGAGGCCCCCTGGGCCAGCGCACTGTGGAACAACCAAGGCTAGATGTAAGCAGTCGTGGGGTGAATTGGGACGTTGTTCTCGAAAGGTGCAGAGTTGGTTAAGGTCACGCAATGTCATTGTTCTATCAGGGCTGGGGAGTAGAGAGGTGGGGGTTGTGGGTCTGTGAATGCAGGTGGAAGTCGGGGGCTCCTGAGTGCTGTCACTGATGCCACCCAAAGCTCCGGGGCGGGGAATGGAGAACTGTCCTCCCAAGTTTAGACCATGACCTACTACGATGTGACCCCGTCAAGCGACATAGCCTCCTTCACGCAGAGTGGTTGTGAGAATTGAAACAATCATATGAAGTGCTCTGTTTCATGTCTGGCACAGAAAAGCTCTCATAAGACAACACCTTGGCCGGGACGCCTTCTGTCTTCTAGACCATGATGGGGAAATCAAGTCATAGTACCTATTTCTTGGCAGTGGCTGAAAAGGGAGGACAAGGAGAGAATAATTCCTTGGACATGGTCAGAATCATCCTTTAGCTCCAGCTCTCTCAAGCCTTCTGTTCTCGTCCTGTCAATTTTGCACAGCAGTTTCCACCTCGGAGAAGGACTCCTGTGCCCTGCCTCCCTCCTGCCCACCGTGGCCCATCTTCCCATCCTCCTCTTCACGCCGTACGGATCACCCTGGGGTGTTGGCAAAATCAAGGTTGGGAATCATGGTTTTATATTCCAGTTGCGAGAGTGGATAGCCACATTTCATTTCAACAGACAGTTTCTCAGGCGTCAGTTTTGCGCCAGGCGTTGGCTATGTACAGCTTGGGAAGGTGGTCGGGGAGAATCCGAGGCGGGAGCGGGGGTCTCAGCTCTGGTGGAGAGTATGGGGAGATGGGCACGTGAGTGAAGGACTGACACCCTGAGCAGGGTGAAGGAGGTCCTCAACAGAGGCATAGACCATGGGCGTGGGAACCTGGGGTGCTAGGAGCCAACCTTGGGAAGACTTAGGGAGGAGGATGCACTGGTGGAACCGAAGGATCCCAAGCGGCTTGGGGGCGGGAGCTGGGTGTGTGGGGGGGTGGGGGATGGAAAAGGGGGAAGAGAAGATTTCACTTTGTGACCAAAGTCAGGTGTCAGTTAACCTTTGCCTCTTTTTTTCTCCTTTATTTGAAAGGAGATGCAGTAAAATCCAGAGGATAAGGTAGTAGAAGCTGATTAATGTGGAATTGAGGTATTCCCATAATTTGGTGTTTTCAGATGAATAAATAATGCTTGTCAAAATTCACCCTCCCCATCCTCCATCATCAATTAGGAATTATCACTCGGCTGCCTTTGGCCAGGCTCGTGCTCACACGTCGCGAGGTTTGTCACAGGACACAGTTTTATCCTCTAAGATCTTACAGATTATTAAGTAGACTCCTGAGGTGGTGATGACCCTGATTCTGTTTCTGTCAGGGACGTGCCTTGGAACCTGGGAAAGTCAGCCTGTTGCTAAGCACGGCACTGCTTTCTCCCAAGAGCCGCTCATGGTCTGCAGGATGGTTGGGGTGTCCAGAAATGAGGCGCATCGCTGAGTTCACGCGCTGCTTTCTTCCCTCCCCTCCCTCCCTCTCCCCTCCTTTCTCTCTTCCTTCCTTTCTAATTGTGGTAGAATACACTGAACGTAAAATTTACCGTTAACCATTTTCAAGGGTACGGTTCGGTGATGCTAAGAGCATTTACATTGCTGTGCAACTCTTGCCACCAACCATCGCCAAAACGTTTTTCATCTTCCCGAACTGAACCTCCGTACTCCTTGAACTCCGTACTCCCCATTCTTCCTTCCTCCAGCCCCTGGCAGCCACCACTCTACTTTCTGTGTCTATGAGTTTGACCACTCTAGGCGGAAACTCCTATGAGTAGAATCATACCGTGTTTGTCCTTTTGTGACTGGCTTATTCCACTTAGCATGATGTCCTCAAGATTCATCCATGTTGTAACATGTAACAGTATTTCCTTCCTTTTTAAGGCTGAATAATATTCCATTGCTTATTTTTTAAAATCCATTCATCCATCAGTGGACACTTGAGTTGCTTCTACTTTTGGCTATTGTGAATCATGCTTCTGTGAATACAGGTGGACAAATATCTCTTTGAGACCCCACTCTCAATTCTTTTGCGTATGTACCCAGAAGTGGAATTGCCAGATCATATGGTAATTCTATTTTCGATTTATTTATTTATTTTTTTAAAGATTGTATTTTTCCTTTTTCTCCCCAAAGCCCCCCAGTACATAGTTGCATATTTTTGTTGTGGGTCCTTCTGGTTGTGCTATGTGGGATGCTGTCTCAGCATGGCTTGATGAGCCATGCCATGTCCACACCCAAGATCTGAACTGGTGAAACCCTGGGCCGCCAAAGCGGAGTGTGCAAACTTAACAACTCCACCACAGGGCGGGCCCCTACTTTCGATTTTGTGAGGAACCAACATACTGTTTTCCATAGCCACTGTACCGTTTTACATTCCCACCAACAGTGCACAAGCCTTCCAATTTCTCCACATCCTTGCCAACATTTGTTATTTTCTGTTTTTTCATAGTGGCCATCCTAATGGGTGTGAGGTGCTATCTCGTTGTGGTTTTGACTTGCGTTTCCCTAATGACTGGTGATGTTGAGCATCTTTTCATGTATTTCTTGGCCATCTGTGCATCTTCTTTGGAGAAATGCCTATTCAAGTCCTTTGCCCTTTTTTAAATTGGACTCTTTGCTTTCTTGTTTCACTTACTCCTTTTGAGGGAGGCTCCTTACTTCCTTAGTCTTAGGGGCTGTACGCCAACTGCCCAAATGTGCCTCTTATGATCCTGGTTCCCACAAAGATGTTAATTTTTACCTGCCTTTGTGGAGAAAGGAGATGGGATGGGCTAACTATATACATATACATGTTTTTGCCCTCTCAATACTAAATAAATCTTGGTACTTAGCTGTTTTCTGAAATCATAAAATTTGACATCCTGCCCCTGCTGAGTGTTTCTGTCTGCTTTTTTTCCTTTTTCTACTGAGGAAGATTTGCCCTGGGCTAACATCTGTGCCAATCTTCCTCTATTTTGTATGTGGGTCGCCGCCACAGCATGGCTGCTGATGAGTGGTGTAGGTCCACACCCAGGAACTGAACCCGGGCCACCAAAGTGGAGTGTGCCAAACTTAACCACTAGGCCATGGGGCTGGCCCCCGTTTCTGCCTGTTTTTAAGCTGCCAAGTGAAAATTTTGCTTGGGCCCTTGTCCCAAGGTTTGGAAGACAAATTTGCCCAGATTGAAGATCTCAAGGTCAAGCTGGGGTTCTCAGGATAAACTTTTGGCTATTCAGATGCTAAGGAATTTTTTTCCACTAGCATTGTGGAAGAGCAGCAATCTTATCACAAACAAGATAGCTGGCCGTGTGAGGTCAGCGGGGGCTCTTAGCTGCTGCTTCTCTGCATTCTCACTTCCCGGCTTCCCCACCATCCTGGGTCCATGCCCAGCCCAGGCCTCTGTGGTTTAAAGGATGGCCACTGTGCGTGGGCCCTAGTGCCAGCCAGTCAGTGATATTTGTCTCTGCCCAATTTTTGGCAATTAAGCAGTTTATTGATCATAAGGAGAAACACAGAGAGGGAAGTGAGGCAATGTCAAGTGCATAGTAAGGACTCATGGAGCAGCCAACCCAGGTTAAGAGAAACGTTGAGGGTTGAGTTGTTGGGAGTAGGATCAGGATGAGGGGAAGAGGCCCCAGTTTGGGGCTTCCACTCGTTTTCCAGCTGCTGCCTCTTGGATTCATGACTTTGGACTTTCCAATTCAGCCTTGACTTACTGAGTGCAGGTCACATGCAGGTGCTAGTGCGGAGTCTCCACGGAGCATTAGGTAGTCAAGAGAGACAGGTGGACAAATGACAGGCAGCCAAGTGGCTAAGAGCTTGGGCCTAGGCGTCAGGTGGGTCAGGATTCTGGTTCCCTCTCTGGCATTTACCCCCTGTGTGGCCGTGGGTAAGTATCTCCCCAGGCCTCAGTTTCCTCATCTATAAAATGGGAATAATAATGTTACCTACCTCATTGGGTTGTTGGGAAGCTTGAATGAGAGAATGGGTCGAGTGCAGTGCCTGGCACATAATAAATGCTCAATACTGTAGTGAGCTGTTATCACAAGACAGAATGTCCGGAGAGTGAAATATAAATATGAACAAAATGTATGGGAGTTCAGGGGAAGATGGAGTTCAATTTGACCGTGGAGTTGGAGTAGGTTCATTACTGCAGACGTTCGAGCTGCACTTGGTGAAAGAAGAGGGTCATGATAGAGGCCACGAGGGCACAGGTGTGAGCAAAGACTGTGGAAGCTTGCGGGAGTGTATTCAGAGCAAGCGTATGCAGAGGAAGGCAGTGGCCCATTGTCATTAAGGGAGAGAGAACATTGTGGGGAACAGAGATGAGGCTGCAAACGTCAAATGGGGCCAGATCCTAGAGGGATGGGAGTGCTGGCCTAAGTAATGTGGGCATCAACGACGGTGATGACGATGAAGATGGCGGTGTCACTGGGTTTCTTGAAAGTGTGCAGCCAGAGCTCCTGCAATGCCAAACACAGACTGTTAGATATGGGCTGATGCCCTGAGAGCAATGTTTCCACGTTGCCGTCGTCACTGAATGTGCAGTTGAAGTCACTTCCTACCTTGGATTCTTAACTGATGCCTGTGTTTCTCTTGTGCCCATTCATCGGAGGCTGAAATGAGTCCAGTAATTTGTGTGTATGGACTGTTTTGAAATCCTTACCTGAGTAACAGTAAACATTATTATTAAAGAGATGTGGTTGTTAATAAGGAAGAAAAAAATAGTGTCCCGAGTGTGGGAGGTGGGAGCCTGCCTCTTCGAAACCTCTTTGGCTGCCAAAGTCCTTTGTATCGCTGGTCTATGTTCCAGTGGAGAGCTGGCAAGGGAGAGAAGACTTCGGGAATTTCTTCAGGCATAATGCTGAGGTGCAATCTCCTTGCAAAACTGAGGACTCTTTGTGGCCCCTGAAAGAGTCATACGACATTTCAGTCTTGGCATTGCTTGGTGGTTTTTTCTTTGGAGGGGGGTTGCCTTTTGAATTATGCTAATAAAGAACATGTATCAAAATGAACATTCCATCTATCTATAGACCACTTAGCACCATTCTGGTTATAACACTTGAAATTGTCTCCAGCCTTTGCGAGCCACTCTGTCTTCCAGACCAATCTCAACGTTTTAGCAGCACTTGGTAGACCTGTCAGACACGAGTCTAATGAGCTTATATCCTGTGAACAGTGTGACACAGGTAATTGAATCCACAGCTCAGGGGGGTGATTTTGGAAGCATCGTCATACTCTGTAGTTAGGAGCTGAAGCCACGGGTTTGCGTGATGTCACCAAGAGAGAATGCTTGGGGCATGTTCCTGCTGTATGGAATGGCATCATTGCAGGGGGTTAAGGCCTGGGCCCAGGGGTTCCCTGGTTCTTAGGGATGGCAGAGGAACCCTTGAAGGAGACTGAGAAAGAGTGTTTAGAGAAGTGAGGAGAAAGTCCAGAACAAGTAAAGATACAGAAGCCAAGAGAGGAGAGTTTTCAGAAGGAGGGCCTAGGCAGTAGTCTCGAATGTTAGGGAGCAGTCAGACTGGCATAGAGCAGTGCTCGGTCTCTGATACTGGGGACTCAGGTGGCAGGAGTTTCATGGAGCTGTGGACGTAGAGGCCAGACTTCAGGAGACCGATGGGTGAATGGGCGATGGGCATCAGGGGACCATTCAAGAGGGTTTTTGAGGAGAGAGATTCCGCCAAACTTCTGTAGGGTGTGCCCTCTTCCCTTCCTTCTCAATGATGCAACCTATTCCTTTTTTTGGTGAGGAAGATTGGCCCTGAGCTAACATCTGTTGCCAATCCTCCTCTTTTTGCTGAGGAAGATGTCGCTGAACTAACATCTCTGGCAATATTCCTCTATTTTGTATGTGGGACGTCCCTACAATATGGCTTGATGAGTGATGTGTAGGTCCACACCCAGGATCCTAACCCATGAACCCAGGGCTCCTGAAGTGGAGCTCGTGAACTCAACAACTATGCCACCAGGTTGGACCTGCTACCTCTTCCTTTTTTAAAACAAAATTTAAGTTAATGTATTTTTTATCCATCCCTTTTTATTTATTAATTTTTCATATCTCTCCACCTTTTGTTCACCAAGAGATGACAGGCTGGAGACCGGGAGCGCCTGGGATTAGAATTTGCAGCTGCCCACATTTTTTGTTGTTGTTGTTGCTGACGAAGATTCGCCCTGAGCTAACGTCTGTGCCAATCTCCCTCTGTTTTGTATGTGGGATGCTTTCACAGCATGGCCACCGCCGGGTGTTGTAGGTCTGCACCCGGGAACTGAACTCGGGACACCGAGGTGGAGTGCATCGGACTTAACCACTAGGCCACAGGGCCGGCCCCAGCTGCCCACTTTTAGAACACCTAGTTTGGCTAATGATGCTTCTCTCTTTGCCACTAGAGATTGCAAAAGACTGAAACAAATGGACAAATAGAACTAAAGAGCCATCCCTGGAGGACTGGCTAAATAACTCGTGGTACTCATCATGAAATTATAAAGCTCTGCAGGTGCTGAGAAAAGATGCACAAGAGAAATGTGATAAAAAATGGACACGTATGTAAACGTGCTTTCATATCCAAAGACAGTTTCTGGAAGGACACATAAATGTTAATAGTGGCCAGCCCTGTGGCTGAGTGGTTAAGCTCATGTGCTCCACTTCGGCGGCCCAGGGTTTGCCAGTTTGGATCCTGGGTGCGGACATGGCACCCCTCATCAGGCCGTGTTGAGGCGGCGTCCCACATCGAGGAACTAGAATGACTTACCACTAGCATATACAACTATGCACTGGGGCTGTGGGGAAGAAAAAAAATAGAGGAAGACTGGCAACAGATGTTAGTTCAGGGCCACTCTTCCTTGCCAAAAAAAGCTTGAAAAAAAAAAAAAAAGACTCACTAGGAAGAGATTAGAGTACCAAGCTCTTTATAAAAAAAAGAGAAATGTTAACAGTGAGGAATCTGAAGTGGAAGCAATTTTTGGTTTTACGGCATTATTTACTGTTAGATAATTTTTTACTCTTGTGCATGTATTACTTTTCCAATAAGAAACAAGTTAACGAATTTTTTTAATACTTGGAAGAAAAAAAAATGCCAGCCCGAAGGCGTCGTTCCCTCCCGTTTAGGCGGGAGCTGCAGCTTTATTTAGGGTTGTAGGGCTGCCGCTTGGAAGGCTCCAGTCACACAGCACAACCGCAGAATCCCAGTTCACAGCCCCATGTCCGCCTTCAGCTTGTGTTCTTTGAGCCACCGTTTCTTCATCTCTACAGAGCAAGGTGGAAATGCTTCTCGCTCTTTATGGTCAGACAGTCCTTGGTATAGCACCACCCAGGATGCCTCTGGTGAAATGTGGGCTCACCTCTGTTTTTGTCCCTTGAGGTCCCACCCTTCCCGCTAACTGTTGGCCCAGTGGCTGGGCAGAGCCACCCCTCCTTCGGGAACCAATCCATCGCCTGCTGCTAAACACTGCCTTTCTAATGCACAGCTCCCCTCTCCCCTCTAACTCTCCCGTACGTCATCCCTGTTGGGTAGTTCTCATTTGTCTCCCTTTGCATATGTGGTCCACATTCCATCCTCACGCACTAGATCTTTTGTCTGATTTTCTCATGAATGTCCGTCTTGGTTTCCCACATAGACTGAAAGCACTTTGAGGCCAAGAACCACGCACTTTCCTTTCTTCATTTCACCATGCTCCCCTCTTTCTTCTGCCTGCTGTGGAGCAATGAGCACTGTGTCTAGAATGGGCACCCAATAAATCCTTGCTGGGTAAGCAAAGAAGGAATATCTGGGAATGCCTCACTGTGCCCCGTAGAGCTCTGGGACCATGAGGTGGCCTGTGGGCAGAGGGCACTTTGAGGCAGGGGAGCGGAGGGAGCACAGATCAGAAGGTGAGCATCCCAGAGATGAGCTCTTTCTGCACATGGCACTTCCTGACACCTCGGTGTCTCCACCAGCACGTGGAGCATCATCACTTACTCGAGTATTTAGTGAGTGTCCACAGAGTAAGCAGCATTTTTTAGAGTGCTAACCATTATTCTAATCTTCTGTCTGTAAACAAGGGTGTTGTCCGAATGGGTGAGATCATATTCCACCACATTATTATCTCAGCCTTTGCCTTTCTCCACACCCCCCGCCCCCACCTTCTCACACCCACGCACCCACACAGTATGTATAGTCTTAAAATTACTGCTCTCTTCGGGGCTGTGGGCTCCAACTCCTGCTCTGCCACCCCCTGGCTGTGTGACTGTGGGCAGGACTCCCCCCTTCTCTGGGCTTCAGGGTCCCCAGCAATAAAATGAGCTATGCACCGGAGATGATCTCCCGGGTTTCTTCCAGGTGTGAATTCAATGACTGTAAAGTTCCTTTACCCTTGCGGCCACCATCGCTGCATCATCTTGTGACTCGTGTTTTGTCCCCAATTGCTTTCAGGAATTGTGTTCCAGCCCTCAGTTCATCGTTGGTGGAGCCACGCGCACAGACATTTGTCAGGGTGGTCTCGGTGAGTAACCGGGGAGAGTCCTGTTTGCTTTGAGAGAGGGCGGAGGTGTGTGTGTAATGAGTAACATCAGATGACGCTGTTAGACTTGACCAACTAAGTGATGCCCGTGATTTCTCCATATGGTATTGTGTTTTTGATATGATACTGTTCACGGTGGGTCTGGAATTCTGGAACTCCCTCTGGCTCCCCCTAACAAGAGATTTTCCCCATGCTCAGATAACCCCTTTGAATGCTGGAGTCCGGAGCCAGGATTGTAGGCGTGTAGTTGATAACTGTGCTGTGCTATGCTTTGATAATAGTTCCCTTTAATGGACATAATTTGCCCTATGGAATGGCCACGTCTATGCAATTATGGGCTGTCATACTAGATGCTTTTACAGTTAGTAAGAACACAAGAATCTCACCTTTCTAGCCCAGCTTTCTTTCACAGGCCTGGAATCCTAGGATTAAGAAATTTTGCTTCTCAACCTTCCATATTCCCTCCAAATCAGGTGCACTGAAGCTTAGGAAATAATTTCTTTTCTTTTGTGAGTTCTGGCCTCAAGTGTCAGAAACCGAGGTTCTCCTTGATAGCACGTTAGCTTGTTGACCTCATAAACCCTGCCGATCCCAGGGCCTCCCAGTTTCTGCGCTGAGTTGGACAACATGATATTTTAGGGGACAACATGGCCCTGAATTAAATCTGCTGGGCTTCCAAACCGCCATCAAGTGATAGCTGCAAAATACAGAATTGGGAATGAAGGCAAGGAGGGAACAAATCCCGCTTGGTGGAAGTCAGCAAAACAAACAAAATCTCGGCATCCATACGGGCCTGCTAAGCCTTTATCTTTCAGGAGCTCCCCATCCTCTCTCCGCCTTGTGCCAGGTTGTTTCAGCCTGCTGGTCACCGTTAGGATTTTGCAAATCACAGGGCATTTTATTTTAATGCTGCCAGTGTTCTTTCCTTTAACGAGGAGAGCGCAAGTCCCCTTAGCCAGCGCTCATGGAGCGTGAGTATAAAGCAGCGAGAATGTTCGGGGTGCCACACGCAGGCGGGTGCCCATTCCCTGGAAACCACAGCCTCTGCATCCCAAGGCTTTGTGTCAGGCTCACAGCAGGGTGGCCTTCTGACCTTTTCTCCTTCTGGGTAAGTGTGGCTTGCCTTTTTCCTTCAAGCTAAATGTTTAACCTAATTTAGCACGTGTCTCAGGGAAACACAAGGTCAACTCTCCGCTTTTAACAGCTTCTCATTATGGATGTTTGAACTTTGGGAAAGGTGTGTAATGAGAGCCTGTTAATTGATTGAGTCGGATAGACATCTTCTGGATAGTTTTCAGCAGGAAGAAAAGAGGGTTTCCAAAAAGAGGCCTGAGCGTTACCGTGGGGAGTGTGTGCCGTGATGAGCCGGTGCTGGAAGTGCCGCCGATGACCCAGCTGCCTCTCAGAATCCAGCTCACAGCAAAGGGAGCGTGGCCCAGCTGTGGGCACCCTGGCTCAGCCCAGCCGAGGCGGTGGCGGTTTTAATGAACAGAGCGGAAAGGAGCTGTGGAGTCCAGCTTGCTGAAGGGCTCTTGGTACAGGGGCCCGCGGGGCTGTTGACCTGATGGAACCCCAACAAGTAGAAAAGTGGGTGCCTCATGGCGCCAGGGTGGAAGCCAGCGGCTGAATCCCAACAGCCTTCGTGCCCTGTGAGATTGGCACCTGGGCTGGCCCTGCACAATGGGTGGACTGTGACGAGATTAAGAGGAGAACTTCCTGCCCCGACACACAGTGCGTGTGCCCACGGAACAAGGCGGTGTCATGCAGCCCCTGTTGAATCAGGGCGTGACACGGGTTATGTTTGTCAAATGCTTTGTTGGTTTTTCAGAGGCCAACACAGTGCAGTGGGGTCTACTGTAGGTTTTTAAAAAACCCATGATTATTTTTTAACCGTTGATCTCTATAATGAAAATGCTATCTTTTCCACAGAGTTTTGTGTTACTATTATTATTTGGAATATACACTGTTCAAAAATTAAAACAGCTGAAAGGCGTGCAGTTCCCGTCTGAAAAGTCAGCCTCCCGTCTGTCCTGTGTGCGGAGACCCCGCTGGTCCCTCCGCTGCTTGCTCCAGCACAGTCTGTCTCTCCTTGGCATGTTGGCCCATGCACGTCCCAGAACATCGTGAGGCATCTGTGGCCACTGAGATGACTCTGTCCTACTTATGCAGGACACATCTCTTTGTGCTCTCCACACGGGAAGTCGTGCCTGTGCGTCGGCCAGAGCTCCTTGGTCACTGGTTTTAGAAGTCCAACCCAACTAGTTTAAGGATAAGGGGAATTTCTTGGCTCATCCAACTGGACCATGGGAAGCGAGGGCATCGCTGGCCTCAGGAAGCCTGATCCAGGGATCTAAGATGTTCTTGGAGCTCCCTCTGCCTGTCTCTCATCTCTGCTGGTCTGTGGGCTGGCTTCACTCTCTTCCATGGCAGGCAGGCTCCAGATGGCAGGAAATATGACCATTGGTTGTTCCAGACCTCAACATGGTAGAGTCCTGAAGCAGCTCCGCTTCCACAAATCTCAGAAAAGGACTCTGATTGATGGTTGACGTCTTTGCCCATTTTTGGATTCAGTTATTTCAGTCAGAGGGTGAGGTCCTGTCTGATTGGCTCCGCCTGGGTCATGGGTCTCTCTTGGGACTGGGAGCCTCGCCCTTCACCACAGGGGGAACTCTCCAAGAGAAGGGGACAGTGGCGCTGGGCAGACCGAATAGGGAAAGCATGCTGCAACATATAAGCCAAGTGCAGGGGCCTCAGGTCTGGCCAGCCTGTGCTCTCCCCATCCCAGGTCATCTCTGCTCTTGGAAGTCAATGGCCCCGCCATCTCTCCCCCGCCCCTAAATCCGTTACCCTGCAATGCTCCTGGAAATGCCCATCCCTGAGGGCCCTCCTCTCCCTCTTGGTGTGTACAGTAATTCAGTCCCCCGAGTGGAAAGCGCTCACGCAGGGAGACCCGGGTCTTCATGGTCTGCCTGTGGCCGCCTCAGTTTTCACAGCTGTGAAATGGGAATATAGTCAAACCCAGCTTGCCAGGTGCTTGTGATGAGTAGAGAACCAACACTCGGTGCCTTGTCTTCCTGGAAGTGGGCACTCCCGTGCGTGGAAGTGGATGTTAATGACCCCAGTTGCTGACTGTGGGCTCCACGGGCCTGACTCCCTTACACGTCTTTACATCCACAGCCCCTGGGGCAGAGCTGGATGGATGTTTGTGGGCTTTTGACCCTTCGACCCACACCCTCTGTCTCTCCCATCGTTCAATCATTTGGAAACAAGGATGGCCTAAATCCGAGGCAACTTGTATCCTTCTTCCTTCCTTGCCAATATCACTCTTGGTAGTCAGGCTGGGTCAGGCATTTAGGGAACAAATCCCGTCCTGAAGTTGTCTGCACGTCTTTATTTTCAGAGGATTCCAAAGTTTCATGCGAACTAGCCTGTCTGTCTGCCCGTCCTCAGCTCACTGAGGCTGCTGGGTAGGATAAAGGTGTTTGAAGGTGCTTGCTGATCCTTGACAACAGAGGGTGTCCCAGGGACAGGCCCTGAATGACATTGTCCCAAGGCCCTGATGGTGGGCTGTGGGTAAAGGAACACAGGGAGAAGCCCCTACTTCCTGTTTGCTGGATCCTGTGGCCCCCCCACCCCCAGGGACTCTGCTCCAAGGCTTCTGAGTTGGCCTGTCTCTCACAGGCTCAGCAGGACCTGCTAACTCCACCTGCCCCACAGGTCCACCTGCCCCTGCCTTAGTTCGTCCACCTGGAGGGCAACACCGACACCAGGTGTCACTTATGCCTATGGGTGCGAAAACGCAACAGGACTTGAAACATCTTTAGGCACAATGGGCCTAAAGGCCACATGAGAGATGTTACTCTAGAACTGTAGGAGACTTTGGTCTCTGAGAAATGAAATTTGACGCTTGCTGTTTTCAGGAACAGGGAGTAGGAGATTTTCTTCTTGAATAAATGAGGAACAGAGGCTTCAGACCTTAGATAGAAATGCGAATGCTTTCTGAATAACAAATGCTACAGTGTTTATCCACACTTTTGATCTGCTGGGTGGTTTATTTTCCAGGCAGGGCAGGATTAGTAAGTGAGACAAGCTTTCCTTTGAAGGTTTGGTGAGTATTGGGGTTTCCCTCTCTATACTGCCTTCCTGCCCATTTCCCCCTCTGGTGTGCTTGCTTATCTCTTCTACCCTCCTTTCTCTATCGACCTGGTTTTTCTCTTCCCCTCTGCGGAATTGATGTCTTTTTCATCTTTGTTGTATTTATTGAACAGAGTTTTACATTCCGTATTCTTGTTTTGAAAAGGGAATGACTATCCCATTTCACATGTCTCTATAGACATACAGAAAACAAACAACCACCTAAATTCAGGAGCCTTCTGCTGTGTCCCTCACATTGGTTTTGCTCTGTGAGTCAGCATCCCCCTGGAGCAGGGGCCCGGCGCCCAGCCCTCAGCAGCTAGGACTGGTGTCAGCATTTTTAAAAGCACTTTGCTAGACACCTTTTGATCTGTAGGGTCCTTGGAGGACTGGGGCGAAGTCAATCAATTCACTAGGACCCAATGGTTACTTTTAATGAGCAATCAGGGGAAGCCTCAAAGAAATTAAAGGGCCAAACCTGCTTGTTGATTCTGGAGAGCACAGGGCCAGACATCCAGGAAGCAGAAAAATTGTCGATGACAGTTCCTTACAGCCCAGTCATACGTGACATGGAGGAAATTCACTTTGCTAACAGGGTCTTATCCTGCCTGTGTTGGTTCCCCATTTTCGTGGCATGTCTTTTCCCTCTATTTGATTCCTAGCGCTCAGTGCCCTCGTGTTTGGTCCCACTATCAGCACTGCACTATCTACTCTGAGGAAAGGGCCTGGGACAACCATTTACACTTTAGTGAGAATTTGAGCCAGTGGGTTATGGGAGGATTTGTAAATTGAGTATTGTTTCAAGAGTATGAAAGCATTCTATTGTTGCATCTTTAGTTACACTAACCCTCACCAACTTCTTTCCTTTAGTATGAATGCAGGTGAAGAATCACAGTAATAGAAATCAGATCATTTTCATATCACATTCCAATTGTTGCAAATATCTCAAAATACCACTTCTACTCATCACTTCCTCATAATTATGCTGTTTCTTAGGCCACCCTCCAAATCTTTTATATAGAACATTAATAAGAAGCACAAACCTTCCTGTATTATAATTTTCTAACACATGTTTTGGTAACTGTTTCAATAGGACTTTTTAGAGTCCTCTTTTTTCTTTATGCATTTAGAAACATTACTCTGACATTAGATCTTGACTTCACGGGACTGCCAGAGGGCCCATTCACAGGGAAGGTGAAGAAGCCTGCATTGCAGGAGTGTTAGGCTGCTTCTGCTAGAGAGAGATTTCTTTTGGCAGCAAGAGAATCTTGTCAGGACTCTCCAGTTGCACCTCCTCAGAGGGGTCCTAACTCTCCCCACTTCCTAAGGGAAATGCAGAAAGTGCAGGCCAGCCTCTGAGGCCCCAGGGAGACGAGCCCCTGCCCTTGAGGTTACTAACCTTACTTGGAGGCGATGAACGGTGCCAGGCCAGGGGCGCTCTCTGAGCTTCGTCTTGGCTGAGCAGCCTGAGGTTTGGGTCTAAAAACCACGTCCCAGAGGGTGGCTGATTCCTATGCATGGGGGGCTTGCTGAAATACTTCTGTCCTCCACTTTCAGAGGACAGGATTTGTAATGTATTCCACAGACCCAACAGGACCCCCACCGCTGGGGCCTGACATCGTGTCCAACAGCTCAGGGCACTGCCCACGGCTGAGATTCCTACTTGGCGGACATCTACCAGGGTCCAAGGACACTTTCTCCATCAAGGACAGGCTGTGAGTCTTGGGGTCCTCCAGCCCTCTCTGACCTTTTAGGGGCACGCCGCTGCCCCCACCTCAGCCATCAGGTCTGGCACGCGTGGCTGGTTAACGGGCACGAATAAAGGAGGCCCCGGGAGCCACCTGCAGACAGTGTGGTTCATGGAGGGCTGGTGATGCAGTGTCGGGTCCCTGAGACTATGGGGAGCCCATGTGTCCTGGGGGCTGCGGCTCCTCCCTGAGAGGGGACAGTGGAGGTGGAGGCAGGCTGGCGCAGGAGCAGGAAGCAGGAGGTGACGGGCTGCGCTCAGGCCTCCGTGAGCTCGGGTTCAGCCTTGGGCATTTCTTAGAAACTTCCACAGGAGCATCTGGGGCTGTGGGTCATGGGCATACCCCTTCAGTGCCTGCCACCCACGGAACAGACGTGTGGATCCTCCTTTCCCTCCTCTGCGCTCTCCTCCTCCCATGAGAGCCTGGTCCTTCCAGAAGCAAACCCACAGCGCCTACTCACCGGAGAAAGGACAGATGCTTCCTTTGTTCTAAGAGGCTACACAGATTTGAAGAATCAAGCAGAGTCTCCATGGCAGCAGTCTGGGCCATTTTACAAGCCCTTCCCAGATGCCACCCTCTTTTAGAGGCTCTCTCTTGGCCCTGTCTGTTCTTGTTGTCTCCCTCCTGCCATCTCAGCTCTTGCCCTTTCGCCAACAACTCTAGGCCAGGAGGAGGTTCAATAGAGAGTAGTGGGGCCTGTGGCAAACTAGAGATCATGCCCTGCATGACGGGGAAGCACCCCCCAACTTGACCCGGATGTTACCGTGCAGGAGCTAGGAGACCCACCCCGACTGCCTTGCATCTAATAGCGCTCCCTAGTTACTGTCACTCCCCTCGCTCGGCTTTTCTTTTCCGTGTGGCATTTACTACCTGCTACATGTATTTATTTATTGGTTGTCTTCCCCGCTAGAATGGAAACCCCATGACATTGAGGATATTTTTCTCCCTGCTGTCGTCTCCTTAGGGCCTAGAATAGTACTTGGCACAGACTAGATGCTCAATAAATGTTTGTAGAATCAATGTATGAATGGATTTGGGCCAGATTTTGTACTTTTTTAAAGAGAAACCAGAAATCTAGTTTTCTGTGTGAAACCTCCCCATTCAATATCTCAATCACCATGCAGGCAGCACTGCACAAGCAGACCAGAACAGATCGGCAAGCCGTTTAGGGCTGGTTTAGCCTCTCAGTCTATACCAAGTCCCTTTTGCACACTCCACTGTCCACCCGGCTTTCACCCTTCTTCTCTGCGCTGAACTGCTGCTAGCCGTCCTTGCCTGGGTCTTTGGAGAAGTCAGTTCTTTTCTGGGGGAGCCCTGGGCCCCTGCATTGGCTGCTGGTTGAGACTGCTTTCTCTGTGGCTGCCTGCCCAGCGACCTGGCCAGGGACCCCTCGACCCCATCCCCGGGACTTTTGCTTCCTTCCTGTCTCCTTTCTCATCTTTTTGCTCCTAGGCGCTGTACTCAGAATATTTTCCCAGCCTAAAAATACCTTGCTTTCAGCCCCCAACACTCCACTGGGCTGCTGGGCATTTTTACATCTGGGTTCATTTTCACTTCATCTCTTAGTGCGTCTGAGGCTGGAAGGCTGTCCTCATCTTGCCGTGGAGCCTCTCCTTGGTCCTGTGTCTAATATCTGATGCACTTGAAGGACCCATTTGTACATTTGGAAGGCTCAGGATCCCCAGCGCCAATTTGGGAGCGCAGCACCATTTGCAGTCATTTTTGGAGGGGGGTATTCGGCAACCTGTGTCAGCGGCCCCGGTGCCAACAGTTAAGGACCACTTTTATGTCACCGTGTGCATTTCAGCCTTGGCCAGAGCTAACGATGAGTCTGAGCACTCATCTTTTATTTTTTTTCTCTGTTGGACCCGGCTTCTCATATTTCGTCTCATTTTTTAATCCAAAGGGCATTATAATTAAACTCAGTAAGTAAACCACTTCCTTGAAACTGGCTCTGAGATGTGTTTGCATAAGCCCCAGATATATTTACTTACTGATGTTTTTTCCTTTCAGTGAATCACTTCCATTTTTATAATCTACTAAGAAATTTTTTCCCTTCCAGATAGCATTAAAGACCTGATTTAAAGCGAGGGGAAAAAGGAAGTTCTGGAACAGTTCCACACCATTGAGCCTTATTCCTTCAACAACAGGAGAAACGAGATGAGCACTGGCCTGGTGGGCTGCTTGAAAACTAGCAGGAACTCTGTGATAATTTCAACACGCTCCCTCAGCTGTGTAGAGTTTTCTTTCATTTTTCCTTTCCTCCCTGCTGATCTCTTAGAAGGTAAAGCAGGATGGCCTCTGATTTCAAAAGATGACCTCCCAACTTTTCCCGTTTTGTCCCCCTTTTTGGACTCTATTAACTCTCTGGGATGCTCTGCAGCTTCTGGGAGCCAAAGACACCCCCAGAACTGTCCTCGGCAAAATGCTATGACAGGTGGGAGCCACCCTCGGCGCCCAGCTGTCCCCGCTCTGCTGTCAGGTCTGAGGCCGCCTTCTGGGTAGCCATGGGAACCGCGAGTGGAGCTGTGAGCCCACCTATGGGGGGTCGCAGGAAGTGGATTATTTAGTGCATTTTATTCCATGTCTTACAGCTCGAAAGGAGTGATTTTTGAGGATATAAAAATTATAGTTGCCATAAGGAGTCACATGGCCATTGCTCAGAAAAACACCAGTAAGATTTGGGGCTAATCTTTGAAACGGTGTTAGTGACACTCTTCCCGGGGCGACCCCAATACCCCACTCCCTGCTGAGAGTTTCTGCACATCTGCAGTGCCAGGGACCCATGTGCTCTGGGGTCTTGCTTCTAGAAGAACGGAGGCTTGCTCTAATGCAACCTAAAATGAGGATGATACCCAGTAAGGTGTGCTAGATTCTTAATTTACAGGTACAGCAGGAGGTGGGGGGCACGTGGCGGGTTCAAGGATGGTTGGTGGTGGGACGCATAGGAGACCGAAGGGACATGTGGCTTGTCAGACATACTAATTTGTCAGGATCAGGAAGAACATTCACAGTTCATTCATTCATCTTACAAATACTTTTTAAGGGCTTTCTTCCAACAAACGGGCACTGTCTCTCCTCTCCTGGTAAAGAGGGAGAGGAAAAGGCTTTCAGGCCGCAGAAAGAATTTGAACAAAGGTCCTTCGGCTAGAAAGAGCCGGGCACTGGCATGGACCCGCAAGAAAGTGCCAGGGCTGGAGCATGGAGGGAGCAGGGGTGCAGAAGCTGAGGGTGGAAAGCAGAGAGGCGCCAGGTCACGCGGGGCCTTGATGCTGCGGGAAGAATTGGGTACTTTATTCCTCAGGGCAATGGGGACGCGGGGGAGGTTTGTCAGCAGGGGCGTGTTCAGCCAGACCTGTGCAGTGGGGACAACGGAAACGCCAGGCAGGAGGCAAGGCCCCACCAGAAACCCTCATTATCTGAGGGTAACTTGTATGGGAAGAGGGGCCCACTAAAAGCATAACGGTGGTCCACATTTCTTAGTAAATAGTTTCTAAAAAGGTTTGATAAGTGTATAACTTTGAAAAATAATACCAAAAATTATGAAAAAAATGTTTTCTTAGATTTCACAATGCTTGTGTAGTAATTGCAGCTTTGTGCTAAATCTTAGAACTAGGAATGAAATCAATTGTTGACTTTTTTGAGGGGTGTGCTTTTTCCAAAGAAATGACGAGACAGCAGGATGCAACACCCTCCGTTTCTCGCTTGAGTTTCGAAGCAGAATCAGGAAAACATTCAAAGACTTCATCAGTTTTCCCAAGGTCCTCTTTCAACCCTCTGATGCTCTGACCATGCCCCTTTAAAGTGTCAATCCTGCCTTGAGCCGGGTCCGTTTTCTCTTCCTCGGCGGCTGTAACTGCTTTAACTCTGCCGGGTTCGACGTGGACGGTGGCTCGGGAGCAGCTCTTCTATGCCAGTTTCATCAACTTCATGAAATCCCGAAAACTTAGCAGAATGTTCGTTGTCACTTTGCAGCTACTTTGCATTATATTTGCATGTGAGACGGGCTTGATGGGTAGGGATAGGTATTAGTGTTAAGCAGGGAGGATGTTTAAGTGCAAATGCGTGAATATTTTCACATCGTGACAAGTTTGTTTCTTTCTGCAACCTCCTAATTACAGCTCCTGGATAATGAACGTTTGCAGAAAGAGGGTCCCTCATAATCCCAGTGGGAGAGAAGGCAATGGCGGGGGGTGTTAGAGAGGAGGGGCTGGATTCGGGAGCTATTTAAGAATAAAGTTAAAAGCATTTGGGAAGCAATTGGATGTGAGTGGAGTGAGTGGAAAGAACCAAAATGAGTCCCAGGAACAACCCCTGACGGCCTAGTGGTTAAAGTTCGGTGCGCTCTGCTTCAGCGGCCTGGGTTTGGTTCCCGGGTGCGGAACCACACCACTCGTCTGTCAGTAGCCATGCTGTGGCCACGGCTCATGTAGAAGAACTAGAAGGACTTAAAACTAGAATATACAACTATGTACTGGGGCTTTGGGGAGAAAAGAAAAAAAACGAGGAAGATTGGAAACAGATGTTAGCTCAGGGTGAATCTTTCCCAGCAAAAAAAAAAAAAAAAAAAAAAGTGGATGTGCAAAAAGATAAAAAGACTCCCAGGCTTGAGCAACTGAGAAACTAAAACACTAGTGGTGCTGATGTTTGAGAGAGGAAACCCAGAGGAGAGGCAGGTGGGTGGGAGCAAGATGGCGAGCCGTGCTTGATAGGTCAGACGTGGAGGTTAGTATGGGGAGTGGCACCAGCAACTTCCTAGTATAATTTTCGTTTTCGTGTTTTTTTTCTTAAAGATTTTTTTTAAAAAATTATTTTCCTTTTTCTCCCCAAAGCCGCCTGGTATATAGTTGTATATTCTTCGTTGTGGGTCCTTCTAGTTGTGGCATGTGGGATGCTGCCTCAGCGTGGTTTGATGAGCAGTGCCTTGTCCGCGCCCAGGATTTGAACCAACGAAACACTGGGCCGCCTGCAGCAGAGCGCGTGAACTTAACCGTTCAGCCACGGGGCCAGGCCCTCATTTTCGTTTTCTTGTGGGTAGCAGCCACTGGTGTTCTAGTGTAGATGCTGGTGGTCTGGTGGTTAGGATTCAGGGCTCCCACCACTGAGACCCAGGTTCATTCCACTGTAAGGGAACCTCACCACCGTCTGTAGGTTGTCATACTGTGGCAGCTGCGTGTTGCTGTGATGCTGAAAGCTGTGCCACAGGTATTTTAAATACCAGCAGGGTCACCAGTGGTGGACAGGTTTCAGTGGAGCGTCCAGACTAAGACAGACTAGGAAGGAGGACCTGGCCACCCACTTGCAACAAACTGGCCATGAAAACCCTATGAACAGCAGTGGAGCATTGTCAGATACAGCGCTGGTGGGGAGAGGATGGTGTAAAAAGACCGGGCAGGGTTCTGCTCTGCTGTGCACAGGGACGCTAGGAGTCGGAGTCCACTCCACGGCACTAACTACATGCTCAGTGGATGTTTGCTGATTCCCTTGTTTGGGCATCTCTGTGTTTTTGGTTAATTGTGGGTTGGGTGATAACAGCTAATAACAAGGAGGTTTATTGAAGACTTTCTACACAGCAGGCTGTAAGCTGAGCACTTTGCACACATTGTCTCGTTTTTATCTTCATAACAACTCCAAGAAGTGGCAACTATTTGATGTTATTGTGATGTAAGTGGATGCTACTATAGGAGGTAGGTCAGAGGGTGAGCCAAATGTTAACGAGAGGGGCAGTGGTGCGGGCAATGGAAAGTGAGGATGGAGAGAGGCTAATGAGGAGCTGTGTGTGGTTTGAGGGGAGGACAGAAGGTTCCTGAAATTTCTTGCTTGTCTTTCCTAGACGTCTAGGGCAAATATTTCCGATGCTGATAACCCTGCTTGCCTCACCTTCTGAGCGGCTCTGCAGAATGTAGGAAAGGCGGCAAGCTAGTGATGTTCGGGGCTGATCCTGGCTCTGACATTGTGTGGCCGACCTTGGGAGGTCGCTTAACTGCTCAAGCCCTAAGCTTTACTCATCAGGAAAGTGGGGAATAAATACCCGCTTGATTGGCACAAAGCCTGGAAGATTCGCTCTAGGAAGGTGCTCTCCTTGTGCGGCCCACCGGAGAGCCACTGGAATTTTCCTTATCTGCAGAGATGTGGCTTATTGTGGGAGACTATCTGAAGTTCATCCAGCCAGCTCCTCTGGAGTCACTGGGTTTGGCACTTGGCACATGTCTGAGATCTAAAACTGCTGTGATCCTCCTCAGGGGCCCTGCCTGGGAAGTGGGGAACTAAATTGAGTCCCCTTTAGTTTAAAACTTTGTCCAATCCAATAATTGAAACAGTCGTTTTAAGCCTAACTCAGTCCCTTTTGGTAACTGGTTAGCCTTTCAGATTCCTCTTCTGCTCTCCTTTCCAAGATGGCGCCGGAGGACCGGCCCACCGGATCCTCGTGTGTGTGCTGGCTGTGTCTGCCGAGCTGTGGTTCTCCTGGTTCCTGCCCTGGCCTTCTGCTGGTGTCCACTGCTGGCATCACACTGGTGGCCTCTTTTTTTTTAATTTGTTGGTGTCACAAGGGGACTGAGGGGGTTTGCGGAGAGCCAGCCAGGCATCTCTGTCCATCCGTGGCTCACCACTTTCTTAGTGCTCTGGAGGCTGCCCAGGCTGGTGCAGAACTTCTCTCCAGAGTGGTTTTCTCTCTGAGTCCCAGTTGGGGAGGCCCTCGGTCCTCTGGGCTCCCTCAACCCATTGGGCACTTGCTCCTTGCTCTGGAGTTTTGCAGCCCACCTCTTATTGCTCTTCCCTATCTGCCTTCCCTGGAAGCTGCATTGGCAAATGGGGTCGAGTAGAGAGAAGCTGGCTTACCCGTAGGGACCATCAATCAAGGTGCTCAAGAGGTACCGTAAAAATGTTAGAGTATTTTTGCTGCTACTGTATGTACGCAAATGTGCATCTTTTATATCTTTTGCGGCCTGATGTCTTCTCTACCCAACTGGAGATTTATATTTATATATATTCTCAAACATTCCTCTTGTTACAAATAAGTCCTTTTCGCTCAGTGTGAAAGGATCCTGTACAATAAACTGTGAGGTACAAACCCATTTTGCAGATTAGAAAACTGAGGATCAGAGGAGTTAGGTGACTGCGGCAGGTCACTCAGCAGACACGTAGGGGCCTGAGGATTAAACCAGGCTTTCGGAGTCCAAAGCCTGTGTTATTTCTACTCTTCTATGCTTGTGGGCTTCTCAAGGGCAGGGACCATGTCTTACATCTCTCTCAGCCTGGTGTCCTGCAGACTGTCCCCCACACGGGGATGCTCGCTAAGTGCTGGTGAGTGATGATGACATACCAGAACTACGCCCTAAACCTGAAGGGAGGGAATCTCCCTAAGATATGTTTTCCAAGGAGGATTGGAGGCTGGAGTGGTGGGGGAGATTTACGAAATCATGCAAAGAGCCCAGAATATAAATGAAGCCTCCGGCTCAGGATGCTCTGGGGTGTGAACATGGCCGATTTATTCACGCCCCCCAGCCCTGTGCGCCACCCAGGCAGCCTGTGCAGGCACTGCTACTGGGTGGCTATGTGGCTTGGGAGAGCAGGTGACAATGATCTCAGAGTAAACTGGAGCCTTGAGGTTGCCCAAAGGCCATGACAGAGCTGGAGTCAGGCGTCCCCAGGGCTGGCAGGTGTCTGTGCTTCAGGGCTAAGGCTGGGGAGAGAGCAGAGGGGTGTCTGCAGGGTGGAGGCTGGCCACAGGGGAGGGCTAGGCTGCAGGGGCGGGGTCACCAGAGACCCAGCTGAGCTGATGTCTCCCAGGTTCCGAAATGTCAAGCTTTGCCTTGGCTTGCAGAGGTGGGGGCTGACATCTGTATGATTTGGAGGGAAGGAAGAATGGTATAACTATGTGGCTCAAGGGTCCTGCAGGAGGTCAAGAGGTCACTCTCCCACATCCAGGGAGGCCTGAGTCTAATCATGCCAGGGGTCTTCAGTGGGGCCAATGTTGATGAGACCCTACTCCTGGCGTGGGTACCAAACTCCATGAGCAGGTCAGAGACTTCCTTTGGCTGTTACAGTTTTCTTTAGCCAGAGAAGACAGGAGCGAGAGAAGTAAGGGGAAAGCAGGAAGTGGCTCCCAGAGTAGTGATAGGTTAAGAAATAGCGTTATCATCATCGTCAGTGACATTGATAATATTGAGCAGTGGTTTAGAGCTGTAGATTTACGCAAAGCCATTTTGTCCACCCTCCCTCCAGTGCAGACTTTCCTCAGCCCCTGATTTTGCTGTGGAAGTTCTGGCTCATTAGTTCTCAATGGGGAGCTGATCCCCACCCCGTACCCCCCAGGGGACATTTGACAATGTTGGGAGACGTTATTGGTTGTCACAGTGGGAGGCAGGTGCGACTGGCGTCTAGTGAGTGGAGGCCAGGGACGCCACTGAATATCCTCCAGTGCACAGGACAGGCCCCACGGCACAGAACTATCCAGCCCAAAGTGTCAGTAGCTCTGAGTTAGGGAACCCTGCCCCAGCTGGATGCTCTATGTCATAGGAGCATTATTAACTAAGGCAGCAGCTCTAAGTTCTAAACCCGGTTTTAGTCTTATGCAGTATTAACATATGCTGTTTTATCTCCCCTTGTTTGAGCTATTGACTGCAAACTGGGCTCAGTCGTAAGACTTCCCTGCTGGTAATCAAAGTGTCAATTTTCAAATCACTTCTGACAATTTCCTACCCACTTGGTTTCAATCAGTCGGCATTATGCTGGAGTCTGAAATGTCTGAGGCCCATGGTTTGCCCCCAGGGAGCTGTCAGTCTAGCCAGAGAGATGGGAGTTGTCAGCAAAGCAAGAAGAGCCACAGTGTGCGCGTGTTTTAATGTCGGTGAAAAGGCAGGAATTAAACGCTGGGGGCTGGAAAAGGCACGAGCAACATCAACGGGAGCGAGAAGGAGGTGAGCTTCCGTGACAGCTTAGCACCGATGCACAGAGCGGAAATAGCGCCTGTGTACGAACCCTGCGAAGGATGCCTCAGCTGTAATCAAATCCTGAAGATGGATTTTTACAAAACGGGCACATATTAGCAGGGTCAGAGTCTTTGCATTACATTCAGCTGTGCAATCGGCAGAGCCCTGTGTGTTCTCCTCGACCGATCTCAGCCCACTGGGAGCCCCCATGGCCACGGACCGGACCGTGAGCAGGAGGGAAACGGAAATTAGCCAATTAAAAGTATTTCTGGGGGCTGGCCCTGTAGCTGAGTGGTTGAGTTCACGAGCTCCACTTTGGCGGCCCAGGATTTTGCTGGTTTGGATCCTGGGCACGGACATGGCATCAGGCCATGCTGAGGCAGCATCCCACATACTACAACTAGAAGGACCCACAACTGAAAATACACAACTATGTACTGGGGGGCTTTGGGGAGAAAAAGGAAAAATAAAATCTTTAAAAGTATTTCTGTCTCTGCCTGTTTCAGTTTCTCCTCTCTTTTGGATAAATGTTCCTCTTTCCATCACTCTATTTGGTGGTTTCTTGCTTCTTCATGGCCCCTCTCCAGGCTCCCCAAGATGGTGCCTGCATATGAGGAAGGCCGTATGTCCTCCACGAAGTGCGAGAAGGGCCGCTGGTCCTTGTGTACCTGGTGCTGTCCTCTGGGTCCTGGCTGGTCCCCTGGAGATGTGACTGGTGTATCGTGATGTCTGTTCTCTTGGTACCATCAGGGTCCAGTGGAGCTTCCCGGGCTGACTCAGGCCCGCCTGGGTGCATGCTGACACATCGCGTCTTCCAGCCAGTCCCTGAGCCACGTGGTCAACACAACCTCTGCAGTAGGGTTGACCTGCCTTTTCCTCCCTGCCCTTGGCTCAGTCATCATCTGTTGGCAGAGGGAGTGCTTGGGGGCGCTCTTTGCCATCTTCTCTCACCTTCTTTCTGCCTAAATACTCCGTGCTGCCATTTTTACTTTGCTCCCAGAGTCCCCAGTGGGAAGCAGGGCATGAATCCTCTCTGCTTTGGCTTCCTCTGCAATCTACCTGGGGTTGAACTCTTGTTGCCACTCCAGCCATTGTTCATCCTCGAGATGGGGGAGGAGACTGCAGGGCCTCCGATGTCTGACCTTTTCTCTTTCTTCCCCTCCTTTCTCCTTCTCCCTGTGGCCCAGAAGCGTCTTCACTTCCTCCCTTGATGTTTGGGAAATTCTGTTAAGTTGCAGCCTGCGTTTTTGTTACCTATGGCTTATAGTAACGCTAGGTGTTCAGACCTTCAAGTTTTGACTGTAATATGTGAATTTTTGAATTTAGAGGTATCTTTTTTAACAAAGGCTGACTCAGGATTATTATTTCTTGATGGACTTAAAAACTTTTTTTGACAGAGCAGAGCAACGACTTCGTTGTGATGGTTGGGGTCCATCTGATGTTTTCTGGAAGCCCTGAAGCCTACTGATGCAGTGGGTGGGGGGTTCAGGGGGATCGTTCTTTGAGTGAAATAAAAAAGATCGGCTTATTCTTTTAGTAAATATTGAACCCATTACATATATAACCTGAATAAGGAGTAGGAAGAACAAAGCTCAGGAGGTTTCCCAACTCCCCATGAGGTCAGTGACCCAGGACTCCCCACCCTAGCTCTCTGGTTGGCCAAACCTCTAACCCATGACCAGCCTTCGCTGGAGGTGGCTGGGGAGAAGGGACTTCTTCATTAAGATTATTTCCCAGTTTTTTTGTCCACCTTATTCACCACCAAACTTGGGTCCAAAAGCCTCTTGGCTGCTTTTAGAAGTTAAAACTTTGCTCAAAGATCAAAGCTGTGGGGGCCGGCCCGGTGGTGCAGGGGTTAAGTTCGCATGTGCTGCTTTGGTGGCCTGGGGTTCGCTGGTTCAGATCCCAGGCATGGACCTACACACTGCTTGTCAAGCCATGCTGTGGCAGCCGTCTCATGTATAAAGTAGAGGTAGAAGGGCACAGATGTTAGCTCAGGGCCAATCTTCCTCAGCAAAAAAAAAAAAAAAAAAAAAAAACAAAAACCGTGCATTGGCAGTGGATGTTAACTCAGGGCTAATCTTCCTCAAAAAAAAAATTTAAAAAAAAAATCAAAGCTGTGTCTCCACTGAGAAGAACCCAATGACTATGCCACAGCCTTCAAGGCAGTTCTCCAAAACAAGTTCCTGAAATGTTTTGAGCAACAGAATAAATGTCCATCCTCCCCAGAGAACTCTTTAAAGGGGAACACACTCATTTGGCTGTGTTCTTCAGAAAAAGCATCTTTGTCTTGACAATCCATTCACACCTTATAGAGTCACTGGCAGGAATCCAAAAGCTTGTGTACCCGCCACGTCTCCTCAGAACGCTGTGCGAGCCGGGTGGACCCTGTGAAATGTCAGGAGTGAGGCAGATGAAGAGAGAATTAAGCTCTCCTCCAGCTGGGCAGCCCCCTTTGATGTCAGCAACTGAGGGACATTTCATTCCTGTGCCTTGAATTGTAATGTCTCTGGAGTGTTCTAGGCGGACTGTTGGAAGGAGCTTGGGCTGGGAGCAAGAAGGTCCATTTCAGAAGAGGGGCCAGGCTGCACCCAGTCATGAGGGTCATGAGGCAGCTCTGACCCCGATGAGAGGCCACCTGCTTCATAGAGGGTTGCAGAGCAGTCTCCCCGTCCACTCGCCAGAGGCCTGTGTCTTGGGGACTGTCTTCCCTTGTCTCCCTCTGCCCCAGAGCTTCAGAGGCAAAGGCCCTGATGCTGGTGGAGGTGGAAGCTGTCAGGCTCAGTGCACGTCCTCGTGGGGCTCCACTTCCCACACGCCGGGGAGATTCAGGGGCCAACATGTGGAAGGCGCTCTTGGGGGTTTGCACAAGAACAAAATGTAATTCATTGATTCCTTCATTCCCTTGCTAATTTATTTTTATTTATCGAACTTTCATTGAGTCCCGACTATGTGTCAGCCACCAGCTGGGGATGCCCAGATGAAGGAACCCACATCTCTGCTCTGTAGGAAGAGATCAGAGAGGAGTGGGGAGAGAGACAGCTCCAGTGGCCCAGGAAGGTGCTGGTGGCTCTGAGGAGGGAGTGCATGGGCCGCCGAGGCAGGTCAGCCATTGGATCAGGAAAGCTTGGCCAAGTGGCTGATGCACAAATGGAGGTTTGAGTCCAAAGTGGGTGGTGACTACGATCTGAGGCAGCTTGTGTTCAGTGCACAGAGAAGTATAAATAAGGTCTTTGGGAAACACAAGGAAAATGAGGTGACTTGTGGCTGGAGGATAAGAGGCGGGGCCGAAGGCTTCGTGGAGAAGAGGAAAGATTCAACAGGTGGTGTTGCAAGCAGAGGGAACAAACGAGAAAAAGCGTGGCCATGGAAAAGACCAGGGCGTGGTTTGTGCACATCCAAGTTTGACTGGAGATTAGATTCAGGGTGGGAGTATCACGGGAGAAAGGCGGGGGAAGTGGGCAGAGTCATATTGTGAAGGATCTGGTTGCCTGTTTTTACTTCAGTCTTAAGCAACGGAGGGAGTTGGAGGTTTTTGCGTAGACATGACATGATCACAGGTGTTAGCAGGAAGGAGACAGGAGGGATGGGAGGAAACTGTGCTATTTTGTTCACTCTTTGGAAATTGCCTTTTAATGAGATATTGCCCCTCTTGAGTCTTCTGTAGTGAGAAGCAACAAACCCATGACTGCCCGTACGACTCTGCCTCCCCCGGCCGCCGGGTCTGGTCTCCCCTGGGAGCCCTGCTGCCATCAGGACGAGGGTGCTTGTCAGTGAAGTGGAGCCGGGTGAGAGAGGGAGGCGGGAAGCAGAGTTGCCTTCTGGATCAGAAAAGCCCCTCCAAAAGGAAATGTGTGTGTGAGAGACAGAGAGACAGAGAGAATGTGAGGTTGGGTGGGGAAAGCAAGAGGGAAAGGAATTAATTTAGGACCAAATCAGGAAGATCTTTGTTGACAGCGAAGGACAGACAGAGAAAAAGGCTTTCTAGGGTGACCTGGTGATGGAGCCGTGCCAAACAGATGACGGATCCTCAGAGGCGGGATCCTGGGCCACAGTTTACTCTCCTGAGTCTGAGAAAACCATGGGGCGTTCACTCCTGGACTATACATGCAGCTTCGGCCAGTGTTACAGGAAAGCAAAGCCAGACGAGGTCCTCAAAGCATCTCTAAATGATGGAAGGGGCTTCCATGGGAAGATACATTGAAGAGATGCAGATTTTTTTTAATGGAAAAAGTGAAGGTGAGATACACAGGCAGGATTTTGGATTCATTTGAACTGAACGAATGGGAGAAACTTGTCACCAAACCCTCGACTCCTGGAGGTGGGGCCCTGCAGTGAAACCGGACAGAGGCCGCTGTTGGGCCAGTGGGATGAAACATCCTCTCACACTATGAGAAGCGTGTTTAAAGACATGGAGATCTCAGAGACCGATGTAGGATAGGCATACACACAAGACGTGCTTACATCATGATGATAGATCCGCCACAGGATGTTGGGGTGAGCCAGAAGTGTCTGGCGCTTGTGCTTAATCTCGTGAAGTCCACACCCCAAGGGACAAAGATGCCTTCCAAGAAAGTGCCACTCACTGACCCGGTCTGGGAGGTCCTGACTTGCATAGAAAGGGGTTTTCTGTTTTCTTCTACATTTACTTGGCTCTGCAAAGACCAACACCAAGCCCTAGGAATTTTAACCTCTCTTGACTTTTATTTCTTCTGCCTCAAATTAAGATGATTTTATGCTCATCAATACCTCAAGAGTGTTAGAAGCGTTGAAACATCAAGGCTGTCATAGTGAGCTCTGAAACATAGAGGGGGAGTCCTTTAAACAGACATGTGGACCCAACTCTCCATCGTCCAAGGTCGTGCTGTGCAAGGAACACACCTGCACACACACTCACATGTGCACACACTCACACGCACACAGCCTGGGTTGGCCAAATAGCTTCAATGATTTCCCCCCACCAAATGTTTTTATCAGAGTTGCTAATAAGTGACCCAAGAGACTGGTTTTTGTTTCTTTTTTTCTTTCTTTCCATTTTCTACTCCACTAGTCGAGCGCTTAGGAGATGTGAAATGTTCAGCGTGCTGTGGGCGGTAGGGAGGAGAACCTCCAGTGATTGAGTACGTGGCTTCCAGTGAGGCGTCAGGAGCTGACAACTGCTCATGACCTTGGAGGAAGGGAGTCTGACTATCTGACTTAGACGGGAATGGTGTGACATGGCTCTGGATTGAACAGGACAGTGAGGGTCAGAGAGAGCAGGGACCCTGCAGGCCTGGCCTGACCAGTGTGTGTCCCCTGTGCCATGGTGCAGGTGACTGCTGGCTTCTGGCGGCCATTGCCTCCCTCACCTTGAATGAAGAGCTGCTTTACCGGGTGGTCCCCAGGGACCAGAATTTCCAGAAGAACTACGCAGGAATCTTTCATTTTCAGGTACTGGACATTGCTTGGGGCCCTTGACGCTGCTTTCCGTGCTCTCGGGTCCCGCCCCAGATCTAGTGTGTCAGAAACTCTGGGGGTGGGGCCCGGGAGCCTCTGTTTTCACAAGCCCTCCAGGTGGTTCTAAGGCACACTTGAACCTGAGAACCACTGATTTAACATATCCATCCAATCATCCACACGTCCATCCCCCTCCTGTCTCCCCCAGGCCACGTGGCCTTGAGGAAAGCACTTTGGAGTGAGGCTCAGGAGATGCGAGTCTGAGTAACCCCCTGTTGCCACTGCATGATGCTGGGCAAGTTTTCTTACCCACAAACTCAGACCCTGGATTGACGTTTCCTGCTTTCTCTGGCATCTCCTATGTGCATGGATAAGTAAGACACAGGTCCTGCCCTTAAGGAGCTTGGAGCTCATTAAAGGTCCAAAGCTTGACCGCTGATGAGCACTGAGGCGCTTTCTGAGGTCCACCGAAGAAACTCACTCTGCCCATCAGCTTATCCCTATGAGCAGCGGCTGTGTTTTCCCACCCCCAGTTCTGGCAGTATGGAGAGTGGGTGGAGGTGGTCGTCGATGACAGGCTGCCCACCAGGAATGGGAAGCTGCTTTTCCTGCACTCGGAGGAAGGCAATGAATTCTGGAGTGCGCTGCTGGAGAAAGCCTACGCCAAGTAAGTGGGGCAGTGGGGAGCCAGGAGACTCCACAGTCTCCCTGGAGGGCCCCCCCAAACTCAAAGTGTCGGGTCCAAGTCTTTCCCAGCACCTGGACCCCCATGTACTGTATCCCTCAGTAACTCAGAGAAACAGAAATTTGGGCTAAGAGTTTAAAATCCCAGCTCTGTCTCACGTGAATCTGTGCATCAGGGGCACGCCCCTTAGCTTTCTCCTCTTTCAAAACCCAAGGTCAGTTCTTAGGTCAATGTGAATCTTTAAAAGAATGAAGAAGAAGAAGAAGAAGAAGAAAACAAATACTTAGATACCAGACTCAACAAGGTCTCCACCCTTTGCTCAGGAGTCATTCTCCTTCTCGCTGGCATTCCATGTTCAAAGCCTTCTTTTGGGTTCTTTTAATTAGTTGCATTTAGTGGTACCCTTTTCTGCAACCCCAGCTCCTTTCCAGCCCTATTCCCAAAGCAGGCCCCAGGGGATGCCTCTCAGCCTCGAGGGAGGGTCCCCCCATCCCTACCCACGCCCCAGAAACCCAAGGAGCCAGGGGCAGTTCTGGAAATGTTCCACTTCGCTGCTTTTTCTAGGAGTGGGTGGCCCAGTGAGAGGTGGTCTGAGATTCGTTCCTGGCACAGTGCTGAGCTGGCCACTTGAGATGGTGGCCTAAGCACTTTCCTGGCCCATGTAAAATTGGCAAAATCAGCGAAGGACCCTCCTTTACCTTCCAGACCATGCCCTGTCCTAGCACCGCCCTGGCCCCCACATCACGTGGTCCCCTCGTGGGGTTGCTCATGGCTGTGGATAATGCATGCTTGCTTTCTTTTCCAACAGACTCAATGGTTCTTATGAGGCTCTTGCTGGAGGGTCCACAGTGGAGGGGTTTGAGGATTTCACCGGTGGCATCTCTGAGTTTTATGATCTGAGGAAGCCGCCGGCCAGTCTGTATCATATCATCCGGAAGGCGCTCCGTTCCAGCTCTCTGCTGGCCTGCTCCATTGATGTGAGACACAATGGCTTCTCTTGGCTCCCCTCCCCAAGTATGGCAGGGAAGGGACTGGACGTGGGTGAGAGGCCTGGAAAGGCTTTGGGCCAGAGCAGAGTCTGGGACTTTCTGGGCAAGTCCAGTGACATATTAATCCCCAGCACGTGGGAACTGGTTAAGATCTAATTAGTGGGGAGGAACCGAGGCTGGTCTCATGGTAGGAGCCCCAATGCCCCTAATTGTTAGAGCCCCTTTAGTTCTGTGGGAATCGCCCTGAGAATGTAGCTTGATCCCTGGGTCCTGGGCCCTGCCTTTGTCGCCTCCTTTTTGCCAAGTAATCTTGGGATTTTTGAAAACAAATATGATGACTGATAATACTTGATGGAGTTCAAGATCGCTGAAGGAAGGGAAGAGGTTCTGAACCAGGGTCGTGCCCTCTCTCTCATGGAGGGTTGGCTGTATGGTGTGCCAAGGTGGTGTGGAGACCAGAGCCTGGAGGCCACCAGCCCTGTGGTCTCTTGTCACCTGCCACTCCACCCACCCTTCCTTCCTCTCTTTCTCTTACCTGGTGATCTCAGACGTGTGAATGACATGTGTCAATGGACATCCCAGCAGGATATGTGTGGTTTTGGTGGAGAAGTGATATGGGGGTGTGGAGGGTGGGCTGTGATGAGGAAGGATGATTGGGAAGCCCTCTCAGTGAAAACGTGGAGAACCAGGACTTGTCCTGAACATTCGTCATGGATAATTAGTCTTCTTCAGGCAGCATGGGGTTGCTCTTGGAGAATTCACGACTTCCCAGTTTCCTGGGGCATTTTAAGGGCTGGTAAGCCATATTCCAGTCTTGGCAGCCACGCAGCGCCCTGCCTGGAACCGCAGCCCTAATTAAAGAGGGCTGAATGGAGAGGGCTCTGCTTACCTGAGCTTCATGGTTGCCCCTGCACCTCCGGCCGCACACTGGGGCCCGGTGGCTGTGTAGTCTGTCTTTGGAAAACATTGTAGGACCGGCCTCAACCAGATCAGAGTCAGCCACGCTGAGTGGACTTTATTCTCAACCCAGGTCTCCAGTGCAGCTGAAATGGAAGCCATCACCCGCCAGAAGCTGGTGAAGGGTCACGCATACTCTGTCACCGGAGTCGAAGAGGTAGAATCATGGGGGCGGGGAGGGCAGTGTGCAATGATGGTACCATAAGTCCAGAGCATCCCTGAGAGGATGAGAGAGGGGATCAGCCCCAGAGCTTCCCAGCCCCGCTGAGGCATGGTCTCCCTGGTTGCACAGAGCCCTGACCACATGTGTGCCCTTAGCTCTGGCTCATGACAAGGGCCCTTCTGACGCTCACCCACTCGGAGATGGATCACGTGCCGTCTCTGAACTACAGCTCTATGGGTTTTAACGAAGTGTAGGCTGTCCTCGGGGATGTGGCCAGGAAGAGGAAGACGGTTCTGGAGGAAAGTTGTAGAAATTGTGAGTTAGATTCTACACTCATTCCAAGAAGTACGTTTGTGCAGGTAAAGCAGTGGAAACCATAGGATCCCCAAAGAGAAAAAAGGCAGTGGTACCCGCGCCTGCTTTCGGGGTGCGGTATAATGACGGAAGGAATGCAGGTAGTCCCCACTCTGCTTCCAAAAAGAATTTGAGGCGGCTTCCAAGGAAAAGTATAGACACAATGAGACCATCCCAATCTGGGCGTAGACTATTCTAGGCTAAAGACAGTGCAACAATCGAGAAATTCATTTTGCTTTGGGTTTCCCAATGGCCGAGGCCCAAAGGGAAATGCAATGGGTGTCTCAGCTCTTGCTATTTATTAAAATGGCATGCATGCATTTTACATGTGTTTGTGTTTTACAAATATGCTCTTGAATGAAGTCAATTCCCAAATCCAAATGGAGCATGTATGTGTAAGCATTGGGCTAGGGCCTGACGGAAGATACAAAGGAAAGTAAGACACAGCAGACTTCACGGTTGCTCTTGTCTGTGGGTGTATGCAGGTGCAAGTGTGGGGCTCACAGTGAGCATTCAGTAAACAGTCGGGGGGGAAGGAGGTATAGACGGGCTCTGGGGACAGGCTGCCTGGGGGGGGTGGGTCTGTCCTCCATCTACCATTTACTAGCTAGGTAACATTGGGTAACTTAGCCTCTCTGAGATTCGGTCTCAGATTTTTGAGCTGTAAAATGAAGGTAATAACACTACCCAGCTCACAGGATTGTCGTGAGGTTCAAATGAGGCATTTGAAATGCTTCGCGCCGTGCTAGTCTGTAATACATACTCAATAAATATGAACTGCTGTGTTATTAATATTTGTTTGGGTGGCATTTATTATTATTAGGTCTCGTATATTAAGAACTGAGTCAACCATAAAACCGAAACACAAGTTAAAGCAGACATAAGCTTGTTTTTGTGCCAGACTCACTATTTATTCAACCAAATTGTGAAAAATAGAGCAGCTGGCCGAAGCCTGAAAACATGTGTTAAGAGAAAATGAGAGCATGGTTGTTTAGGGACCTTTGAAAGATCAAATGCCAATCCTGTTGGGTGCAGACGTGAATGTGGGGCAGCGGGATGCAGCAACTCAGTTGCTTTTTTGTGCGTGGCCTTTGCAGGTGGATTTCCAGGGCCATCCGGAGAAGCTGATCCGACTCAGGAATCCGTGGGGAGAAGTGGAGTGGACGGGAGCCTGGAGTGATGAGTAGGTCCTTTCCCCTCCCCTGGTCCTCACTGCCCCCTGAGGAAAGGCATCAGCAAACCCACAATAATCATGAGACGGAGGGTAGAGTGAGTTCGGCAGCGGTTTCTGTCTACAAATTAAGCAGCTTGTTCAGAAAACAGTATAAGATGGTTCCAGGCTGGGAGAAGCAAAACAAAAACCACTTAGCTGTCATCTTTGATTCTGGATCTGGGCTCTGGCATTTGCAGAAATGGCAGCTTGGTCGAGTTTTGTTCAGGGCTGGAGGCTTTGCCTGTTTTCTGCCTATCACCTGTGGCTATCCAAAGGTGAGATCCATCACTCACCGTCGGATTCTTTCCATTCCACGAACCCTGGTCACTCTGACAAAGGCCAGACCCCTCAGCAAGAGGAAACCGTGCTTAGAAAGCAGAGCTTGACCCTAGGAGCTGCTGGCCACAGCCGGCAGTGACGGATGGGAGAGGCGCTCGCTCTCCCTGGGAGCTCATTACGGGCGGGTATCCATCTTTTCTGACAAAGTCATTAACGCCCTGAGAGGCTTTCCTTGGGCGGCCTCTCTGCTGGGGGGAGGAAGTCGGTCAGAGATGGTGACTTGACACCGAGGCCTCCTGCGGCGTCCCAGGACAGCCGTGCCTTGGAATCGATGTCACTGTGGTACGGGAGGATGGAGAAAGCATGGAGCGGTTTCCGTTCTACTTGGCATTGCTGGCAGGGGGAGGCAGGCTGGCTCTGGGAAAGGAATTAGAATTTGCTGGTGTCATTGGTGAAGAGCCGTCAGAAATGGGAGTGGTTATAATAACCCCCCTCCTGATATGTTCTTAAATCTCGAGTGTGCCCCCACATCCTGTCCATACTCTGTGAGGCCACTGGGGCGTTTGAAGGGAACTTTATTACATTTAATCACACATCATTACTGCTCATAACTGCCACACTTCCCTTCAGGTTGGTGTCAAGAGGAAACATGTGTCCCTAGGACCACAGATTGGCCTTCTGTATTGAAGATTTTTTTATTCCATTGCCTAAGATTGAGCAAAATGCAAAACCCCGGTTTCCAACTGCCCCAAAACAATGTCACTCTAAATGAAACTGAAACCCTGAGTTTTGGCCATTTTAACCAACAGCTGTTTATCAAGCTGCCCAAAGGGTTTCTCTGACTTCCTCTCCTTTTCTTGATGTCGCTCAGGCTCCAGCAGGCTGGGACAGGTCTAAGGGTGGGAGGTGGTGACTGGTGAGGACCGTATGCTCCATCATCTTGAGATGCAGCCTGGGGTATATATGCACTGACTGTTGGGGGAGAAGGGGGCTTCATCTCTGAGGGACCATCCCTAGGCTCAGCCCAATGTCTACTTAAATTAAACAAATGTTTTTTAGTTCCAAAATACCAACTGGGAGATTTAGGTGAGATCTAGAATTCTCCAACGTGTCCCCTAATCTTTGTTTACAACAAGCGCATTCTGAGATTTGGTGCTGATCCAATGGATGTTTCAGTGAATGGAAGAGGCCCTGGGAGCTTCGCTGCCTGCTCCCTCGGGGCTCTTGGAGGCCAGCTGCGAGGGAGAGGCTGGCCTTGGGGTGCCTGGCTTTTCTGCAGAGAAGGGAAGGTATCTATGTTCTGCTGAGAGTATTCAGGGAGAGAGTTTTTATTTTAAGTTGGATCTTGATATTGCTCACTTATTTAGACATTGCATAGATATTTCAGGAAAACCTAACTTTGTAAAGGTCAGGTAGCTGGAGATGGCATTTGAACAGAGCATGTCGGTATTGCCACCAAAAGGCCACCAGCAGGAGGCCTCATCGGGCAAACATTCCTTCAGGGGAATTGCCATAAAACTGGGCCTGACTGTCATTCTTTAGGCTCAGGAAGTGGACCATGTCCCTGCCCAGAGGTGGTCAGACTCTCTCCAATGTCTTCACCCCAGCCTGATAGATAAGCCTAGATGACAACTCGCTGACTGATCCTGGTGTGCGTGCCTTTCTGCAACAGCATCCTCGCCTCTCCTCTCTTGGGCTTCCCCATTCCTGTGGTCAGGGGCCTGGGAGGCTTAATCAGAAATGTAAAACTTGCTTGGAGAGTGAAATTAGAGCAAAGCTGCGGAGCAACGTTTCTGCTGCATGTCTGGGATCATCTTGCCAGTGCCCATGGAGTCCATGTCCCCGGCCTGCGTCCTCTCCCCAGACTGTGTGCTCCCCACCTACTGTGTGTTTTGCCTTTTCTTTCCACGTGGCTGGGGTTTTTTTGGCATTCCATTTCTGGCCCTTTGAGGGAAGTTTAGCCGCAGTAAACAGCTCACACTGCAGCAAATCCTTCAGAAATGACCACCTCTGCTTCCTTTTTAAAAATAATTATAATTTTATTATTCTTTTTCCCCAGTGCACCAGAGTGGAGCTACATAGATCCCAGGCAGAAGGAAAAGCTGGACAAGAAAGCTGAGGATGGAGAATTTTGGTGAGAGAGTTGCTTCCTGGAGAGCTGCCCCCTTAGTTACGGGTCACTTCCAGTTCTGACAGGGGGCAGCGCATCTCTGTGTATTCCAGGAATTCAACATGGCGCCTGGCCAGGGGGGCTGTCATTCTTCTCCCCCTTTTCACCCTAGTATAATTCTACCTCTCCTCCAGTGTGTCTAAAGCATTGAAACCACAATATCTGGGCCCTCAACGTGCATTAGCAATCAACCTGTCTTCCTAAGTTTCCATATCTTTCCAATGAAACAAAGCCTTTACTTCTGTCTCTTTAAGAGTTATCTTGCCATCGAAATAGGATAACCTCCTTCGTGGGTGGGCTAAGGACGAAATAAGGACATTTCCTGAATGTGTCACTGCTGAGGGGACATCTCTATGCTGGACGTCAGTCAGAACTGAATAGGAGAAGAGCTCTTGTAGGCTTAGCTGTAACCAAGCTGGAGGCAGGGGCTGTGTTCGGATTGCCTGCTGGAGCCTCCTCCACTGTACGGTCCGTCTCTGTGCTTGGTTGGTTAGCTGTGTGATGGAGGCTCTCTCATAACAACGGAGAAGCTAGCAACAGTGAGCAATTCTTGCAGTAGTCCCTGCGTGCTTGTGTCAGTGCGCTGAAGTGGCCTCTGCTTCTTCCCGGGCCCAGGAGACCTGCCTTCCGTCACCTTTCCAGCCTGACTTTCTTGACCCAGAGCCCTCTGCTCCCTCTGCCTCCAGGATGTCTTTTGCGGATTTCTTGAGGCAGTTCTCTCGCCTGGAGATCTGCAACCTGTCCCCGGACTCCCTGAGCAGCGAGGAGGTGCACAGATGGAACCTGGTCCTGTTCAATGGCCGCTGGACGCGGGGCTCCACCGCGGGGGGCTGCCAGAACTACCCAGGTGAGGCGAAGGTCTGCCTGGGCCCCATCTCCTTCTGGCTTGTCCTCCTCGAGCTGGGTGTTCCTCTCTGGACATGCCTTTGCACTCTGTTCTCTGGCTCCTGGGCACCCCTTGGAGGCCCAGCTCCACCCTGGGGCTTGGAGGCCAGGGCAGCATGGGTGGGCGGTGGCTCTGCAGCCCCTCACCTGAGGCCTGATCTCAGGTAGCACCATTCTTCAGCTTCTGTGTGTTCGGACTGTCCCTGCTTCACCCACCTGCCCCCTGCCCCCCAAGGACGTGCTTCTTTGTACTAACCATGCTCTTGGCCCCCAGCGCCAAGATCTCCTGTTCTTCTCTTGGGCTTCCGCCGCCTGACCCAGCTGGCTAACGCCCATCCCACTGAGCTCTGGGTCGGAGCGGCTAGTGGTGTGCTAGAGGGACATAGGTGTGACGTCTGTTCTTTCGGGGGGCTTCATCCACCAGAGCAGCAATTTTGCTTTGCGTCTGTGGCTGTCGGAGGTGGAGGGACCTGACTGTGTGGGTCGGGGATGACCACACACAGGGCATGCGAGTGGCACTCCCTGCTCTCATGGGAGTCATTGGCGCTCCACCCCTGAGGGTTAGTCTGGTACAAGCCGTTGCCTCTGCGCTAATCTGGGCCCTCATTTACGAAAGGTGGGGAGCCTGTCCCGGCTCACGGGAGATCACTAATATGTACACATACAGGCTCCTCCTAGGTCGAATCAGCTGAGGCAGCTCCTGAGGAAGAAACTGAAAAACGACCCCACATCTCTAAGGAGAAATGAAGGAAAGCAAAACCCGCTCTCTCCACTTCCCACGCCCCCAGACCCTGCGCTCCCCCGTCTGAGGATCTGACATGACGTGCTGATGAACTTAGACTGTAAGCGCAGGGCAGGCCAGCTTCCTTCTCAGGACCGAGCTCCTCGCGGGCTGTGCTCTGTGCTGTGCAAGCAGCATTATATACAGTCCCACACTGGTGCAGGCTTGATCTTGACCAGGCCTCCCCTCCTTCATCCCCCTCCCACCCAGAGCTCCCATTTCTGGTGGCAGGGATGCGTGCAGAGCAGAGAGGAAGGGGGAGGAGGGGCACCCTTTCCTGCCCCCGTTGCTCAGCTTAACAGCTGTGGGCCCCTGGGAGGATCCTTTCCTTCTTCTGAGCTTCACCTTTCCAATCCTCAAAGTGGAATGATAATACCCACCTTCGCAAGCGCCTTGTAAACTGGGTAGCGTTATACAAATGGGAGGTGTTATTTTTATGGCCCATTCTCTTCGTCTAGTTCTGTTAAGGAGTAAACAAAAAACGTAGGGATTGCAGTAATGTTGCATGTGGGAGAAATTAAAATACGCTCACCATTAGCAAGCTCTTAGAAAATGCCTAGGAAATTTGCATGGATCATTCTGGGAGCTCAGAACTGTGGGGATGCCTAAGGTATCTGTACACACGGAATCGCTCTCCCATCTGTGCCGCCACTAGCTGTCGCAGAGGGATGGATGGTTCCCGCCCTTTGGTAATGATGTAAGTATAGACGATTCCAGAATCATCTCTGACTCCTCTGGAATGTACAGATATTTGGTTTTAAAATCAACCCACTTGTGCCCTAAATAAAAAATCTGGAAGTGGGAGATTCTGGGAAGGTGGAATTGAATAAGTAATATTTTTGCGAAGAAAATAGAATAATCAGTGTCTCTTGGTCACCTGTGAATGCCTTGTGTTTTCATCAAGTTGGACCCTGGCTTGGAGGATGTCAGAACTCCCCTCCACCCCCAAGTCCTTTCTTCCCCCAGGGCACATCATTATTGAAATTGTTGAGGTCCTAGCGTGGAGATGCCCCTCATGTCCGGCTTCTCCAATTATGCTCTGCTGCTTGACTCGGTCATAGAATTGCTGTGTGCCCTTGGGTGACCCATTTGACCTCTCTATGCCTTGGCTTATGTAGTCACTATTTTGAGAGATTTTAAAAAAATTCATCTTTGAAACTAGCAGTCTTTTGCAATATCCATAGGTGGTGTGGCGGGCATGCTTCTTAATTGCCAATTATTATTCCTCATGCATTATTAAATGACTTACACTTGAAGGGAGTGTGTCTCATCAGTGGGCTGCAATGCCAAAGCCATCAAGTGAGGCCCTTGGGCTGATGGACAGAGGATGAGCCATGAGGGCAGCTTCAGGCTGTGATCTGAAGAGGGGGCCCTCTGAGGGAGGACACATACCCCTCAGATGGGGGTTTCTGGGGAGCAAGAGTGGTGGTCTCTATAGCCTGTCAGCAGAAGCCTCCTACGTAGCCAGCCTCCTCTGGACTTGGTCCTCATCTGTCCCCATGCCTTTTACCCAGAGATCTCCTTCCTCCAGGAGGTAGGTTTGTCTTCACGGGCCAGGAGCTGAGAACAAGGAGATGTCAACCATCTCCCCAGAAAGACTTGGAGGTTCCTTCCCAGGGGGCAGGGTAGCCCTGGGACCATGGCACCTTGACTGTTCCCTGTCAAGCGTGTCCGGGCCCCTGGTTGGTCAAATGGACGAGTGCAGAGTTCCCCAAAGCCATGGGTTGCGCTGCTGGTGTGTGGGTGGGGTAGGGAGATGGGAGGGAATGCCTGCCCACCTCGCAAAGAAAACCCACCGAGGGCCTGCTTACTGGGCTCAATTTGGCCAGAGTTTTCTTTCACTGGGATGATCAAAGATCTTCCCTTCATTTTTATTCTCGCCCATCTCCTTACCCCGCACGGGGGGCACCTCCATCTCCCGGGTGACTTCCAGCCACGTACTGGACCAACCCCCAGTTCAAAATCCATTTGGATGAGGTGGACGACCACCAGGAGGAGAGCGAGGGTGAACCCTGCTGCACGGTGCTGCTGGGTCTGATGCAGAAGAATCGCAGGAGACAGAAGAGGATGGGACAGGGCATGCTCAGCATTGGCTACGCGGTCTACAAGGTACTCCCGAGCTGGGATCATCCTTTACCACATACCTGGCGTCTTTGGTGGGAATATTTTGACGAGTAATTGGAGTGCATCTTTCCTATTGCTTGAATATTCCTAATCAAGCATTGTCCTTGCTCCCCTATACGCCTCTCCCAGTGGCCTTACTGAGGCCTGAATTCCACAATTAGAGATTCATTCTTATGGCTTAAGTCTCTGCTGTTAACCTTGAGACATGTAATTCACTAAACTTTGCCTGTCATTGAGGGCTAAGTGACATTAGACTCACATTAGTGTATCTTAGACTCTTTCCAGGTATAGGCTTCTCAGGGGCCAGGAGCCAAGAACATAGGGGCAGAAGACACTTGGGATGACAGAAGGAGTATGAGGGCATCACGGAGTGGGAGAAGGGAGGCTGGACATGGGAACCAAAGACAAACACTCTGTTTCTTCCTGGGCATCTTAGAGACACTTGTTGGGACACACAAGGGATGAGCTGGGGTGACAGAAGCTACATGGCCATTTTCAGTTCTGGTGTCTCTGGAATGGGAGTCACAGCTGGCTCTCCTCTCAGGCTGCAGTACCTGGCTCAGCACGCCAGTTTGCACGGGTGACTACCCCTCCATGGCTGTCTCAGCCTCACAGATATGTTAAAGCAAGACCTTCAGGTCTCGACAAGCCTAGCCAGGAGCAAATTGACATCCACTTTTTCATACAGACAAAGACTCCTTGTAACAAATTCCGGAGGGATTCACGGTGGTTGTTTTTATACCATTTTGTTAAAACTGAATTTCTTGGGAAAAATACAATTCTAATCAGGAGGACCAAGAGCTGGCTGGAGGCCCAATGTCTCAGTATAAATGACCGCATGAAAAGGAAGCATTGTAATGAGAACCAGTAAGGAAAGTGCAATTGTCCAGTTCGTACCTCCCAGCCCCTTTCTTTCTCCTGTTCTGGACCCTCGGGCTTTAGAGTTTAGGGTGCGGTCTGTGTGTGTATTTTATATTGGAGGAATGGGAATTAGAAATAATTGCTGCTTGATGGCAGGAGAAAAGAATGTCCAGTAAATAAGCTCCAATCGTACTCCAGCTTAGCCCTTCCATCCGCACCTAGAATGTAAACAGCAGCCAACTAGATTCTTTGCTTGTAGGGATAAAAGTCTGAGAAGGCACTTCCCGTACGCAGGTGCCTTCAACGTGCGTTAGTGAGCATAGCAGATGCTCTGTGCTGGGTGCTGGGAGGAAAGCTGGGAGACAGAGGAAAAGCACATGGTTACTACCCTCCAGGTGCTCACCTTCTGGGGGGAGTCAGACACACTCCCCTAACTGCGGGGCAGGTCAGATCCACTGTGATGGAGACCAGCGCGGGCCCGAGGTCTCCTCAGGAAGGGACGGCTTCACGGAGGAGGAGACTTCTGATCAAAGCTTCAAAAGATGAGCCGGATTTCAAAGGTGGAGAAGGGAGAACATTCCAGCCAGAGGGGGCACTACGTGCTTCTTGATGGCTGGAAAGTAAGTGATGGTTTTGGAGAATGGGTTGTAGGCAGGCATGGCTGAGGGTGGGCTCCTCAGGGACTGGCCGCCAGTTCTTCATTGCCAGCCCCGCCTTAGATAGCCAGGTCAGCACAGCATTCCTGCAAGGGGACGTGAGCTAACACACTGCGATAGCTTGGCTGGCGTGGCGTTGGCTCTCGTAAATAACATCTACAGCATGTCGATTTTTCAGACATCAAATTATAGCTGCTTATAAAATAACCCCCTGTGTGTGATCTGTGGGCCTTCTTCTCATGGCCAGAGGCGTATAATTCAGAGCATGACAACTGGGGAAGCAAGCAGTTTTAAAGTTAGATTGAGGGGGATATAGGGTTATAGGGAGTACCTGGGGTTATAGGGAGTACCTGGGATTTTAGGGGTACTGGGGCTGTAGGGGGTTCCTGGGGTTGTAGGAGTACCTGAGATTGTAGGGAGTGCCTGGGGTTGTAGGGGTACCTGGGGCTGTAGGGGGTTCCTGGGGGTGTAGAAGTACCTGGGGTTGTAAGAGTACCCTGTGGTTGTAGGGGTACCTGGGATTGTAGGAGTACCTGGGGTTGTAGGGAGTACCTGGGATTGTAGGAGTGCCTGGGATGGTAGGAGTACCTGGGATTGTAGGAGTACCTGGGGTTGTAGGGAGTACCTGGGATTGTAGGAGTGCCTGGGATGGTAGGAGTACCTGGGATTGTAGGAGTACCTGGGGTTGTAGGAGTACCTGGGATGGTAGGAGTACCTGGGATTGTAGGAGTACCTGGGGTTGTAGGAGTACCTGGGATGGTAGGAGTACCTGGGATTGTAGGAGTACCTGGGGTTGTAGGAGTACCTGGGATGGTAGGAGTACCTGGGATTGTAGGAGTGCCTGGGGTTGTAGGAGTACCTGGGATGGTAGGAGTACCTGGGATTGTAGGAGTGCCTGGGGTTGTAGGAGTACCTGGGATTGTAGGAGTACCTGGGGTTGTAGGAGTACCTGGGATGGTAGGAGTACCTGGGATTGTAGGAGTGCCTGGGGTTGTAGGAGTACCTGGGATGGTAGGAGTACCTGGGATTGTAGGAGTGCCTGGGATTGTAGGAGTACCTGGGATGGTAGGAGTACCTGGGATTGTAGGAGTGCCTGGGGTTGTAGGAGTACCTGGGTGTGTGGGGTGTACCTGTCTCTGTAGGGGCCTGGGGTGGTAGGGGGATGTAGGGATTGTAGGGGTACCATCCTCTGACCCCTGTACCCGCTCCTCTGGCTTTCTGTGTCTGCACACTGGAGTCTGGTTTGAGGTTGGAAGTCTGACACTGAGAAGCAGCCAGAAGCCCGGAAGGCTGAGCCCTGCTTGTCTGGCCTCGTCTCTCTCCCCTGTTATCTTCCTGCAGTGACAACAGACTCATGCCAGGCAGGCCTGTCATTTGCATTCAGGACCCTGCATTTCAAAGCGACTGTCTCTTTCCATCCATCAGTGGGCAAGGGCCAAGGCTTGCTCTCCTGCCTTCTGCTCCGGATTTGTGCCACCCAGAGGCCCGCCGGACTGGCTGGGTTCCTGCCTGCTGCCTCCTGCCAGGCTGGATTCAGAGCATATTGCCGGCGGCACTGGGCGTGTTGGGTGGAAAGCGGCCAAGGAGGTTCAGAGAGTCCCTGCCGAGGGGTGAAGGCTTTAGGCGGGAGCAGAGAGGAAGATACCACGAGGACCTCTGCTCTCCCAGACACCCAGGGCATCTGCATGGGGCATTTTGGTTTTAAACTCAAAATTGGAGGAGCGACAGTGACCCTGAACTTTTCTGCCTCTGCCGCCAGTTACTAATAGGGGCACCAGAGTGACGATGCCAGCTGATCCATATTTTCCTAATTTTTGTTTCCAGAGTTGCAGGCAGTTGCCCGTGGACCCAAGCCACCAACAATGCCCTTCCTGTCCTTCCGGTCAAGAGCGTGTGTGGCAGGGGTGAAGTGGGGAAAGGACCCAAGGGGGTTGAACCTCCGTTCTCCCTGGGCATGGGAGGGCTCCACTCTGCGGCTGAGAGCTCATCTGTGTGAGGCAGCATTCCCAGTTGCAAATAATAGAGTCTCTCTCTCCCTCGACTAGTGAAAAAGGAACTGACCAGCTCATGCAACCAAACCAAGGGACAGGAGGGCTCCATGGGACAAGGGACTTGCATGCTGGCAGGACCCTTTCTGTCCACATCTCCTCTCTGCTGTCAGTGCCGTTCTCCGGTCCAGCGTTCTTCACAGTATCCCTAATAGCACAGCACAAAAGAAGGGGTCCCCTTCCCTTAGTTCCAATACAAAAATCCTAGAGAAGTCTCTGATGGACTCAGCTTGCGTCATGTGCCTGTTCCAGGGCTGGTCACTGTAGCCAAGGGCAGGGTGGATAATGGCTCAGGTTGAGCGAGAGCCCCGTTCTGGGCATGCCCTTGATCTGGAGGCCAGGTCTGAAGGTCTGTAAGACGCTAGCTCTCATTTAAACCCCAGTTATTACTCCCGAAGAATTTGGGATCCTGGTACATTATACAACTAGAAAACAAAGAGGTAGAACCTTTTTTTTTCATTCGGATATCTGGGGCTCAGTAGTCTACAGATGGCCTTAAACTTCATCAACGACTTTCCAGTTTTAGAAATGATGACTAGTCTCTCACTTTAGCACAGATGTCCTCCCCAGTGGCCCCAGCAGCCTGTCTGCAAGATGTGGGGAGGGACACAAAGGCACGATGGAGGGACCTCAGCAGTCTCAGGTGACCTGTTCTCTTCTTCTCTCCTGTAGGTCCCCAAAGAGGTACGTGAGTGCTGACAGACATGTCCTTCCTTTGGTAAGAAATAGTGTGGCTGCCTGCACGGACGGGCACACAGCAGCATCTGCTTCCTCGGGTGGAAGCCGGTCCTCCCACAGACAGATTCCCCCATGGTCTGGTGAGCTGGTAACCCTGAGAGTTGGTAAGGACAATCCTGAGTCCCACCTGCCAGGCCCCCGTGGAAAGGGCATAGTGGTGACCTTTGCCCCCGTGAACCTGGTGGTCTGATTAGAACAAGATGATGGTAGCACACCTTAGCTCCTATTTATCTAGCCGACAGAAATAAATGCCCTGATCTCTGATAAGAAAAGAAAACACCACGTTTATCTTTTCGGCTCCCTGCTGTTCCTGCTTTTCCTTGACGATTTACACCTGGGTGAGAGAGACATACCATCATCGTCATACCAGCATCTGGGGTTTCCTGCTGCTGTCCCAGGCCTCACCCATCAGCTGTTCCATCTACCTCGACCCTTTGAAGGAGGAGCCTCAGGCAGCGCTCCTGGGGAAGGGACTGGTGTGGCTTGTGTGACAGCGCATCCTTGATGGCAGCCAGCACAAAGTCAGGCCCCATTCCTCCTGGCCCAGTGAGCCTCTCCTTAGCTGCATCTGGTGATACCGGGGGAGCTTTTAAAAATCTCCATGCCCAGGTTGCACCCCAGACCAATTATAGCCGGATCCCTCCGGTATTGCAATGTGCAGCCGAGGTCAGGAACCACTGTGGTATCAGGGCTCCCCCAACTGGAATGAGTTGCACTAATTACTGAGAGGTGTTTTACCCTGATGTGGTCTTACCCCCACTCTCCCAGGGTCTCAGGCTCAGCCAGCTATGTAGCATGTGCCAATAAGGCCAGGTTCACAGGCTCCAGCCCATGTCTTGTTTCAAGGCTGCAGGCTACTGGTCCACCTGCCTGTTGGCTCACAAATGCATGTCGTTGATTACGGAGGTAACAGATCAGGGAGTACAGATGATTTAGAGCACACGCTCTTCATACTTGGAAATAATTACATCCAAACCTGAGTCAAGTCTGGTCAATGGTGGTTCCCATCAGAAATGGCCCGTTTAAAGGAGAGAAAGATCATACGCGCACACGATGGAACTTCTCCCAACACGCTGGCTACCGGGTCCCTCAATGTGTCACCGTGGATCCTGTGCTCTGCAAGTGCCAGTGGGTCTCCAACCAACGGTTCTCAAACCACTGTCTCAGAATCTCCTGGGGGGCTTGTTAAAGCACAGATGGCTGGGCCCCACCCCCAGAGCTCCCGATTACGTAGGTCTGGCGTGAGGCCTGAGAATCTGCAATTCTAACAAGCTCCCCACGGATGCTTCTGCTCATCCTGGGCCCGCACTTTGAGGACCACCCTCAGTGAAACCTGCTTGACCCTCATCCTGTCGCTCCCAGCTGAGCCACGCCAAGGGAAGGGGTGAGGGCTGGGGGCTGGTGGCACATGCCTGTTTGGAGTCCTGGTAGGACCGAAGGGACTCAGCCCTTGCTTCAGTGTCCTCCAGTTCCCGCTCTGGCCTCCCAAACAGGGCTTCTCTAATCTGTCCCACCCCAGGGTTCTTACTAGAACTCAGTTTGCCCCTTTCCCAGCCCAACCCCACCAAAGTTGGCTTCCCCACCTCACCTCCCACATCCTTTCTCCTGCTGGTTCCATTTCTTCCCCTTGCTGTCATCAGGGATGGCAAGAATGATGTTTAGCCCCCTAGCCCTTCGTCCATGCCCATGGCCTGCTGGCCATGCCCCAGCATTCTCCTGCCAAGAGTGTAAACATTTTTAGGGGGAATCCCAAGGGCTGTGGCTGCCCTGGTACCCAGGTCAGCCAGGGCTGGCTGGGGCTGGCTGGGGCATCCCTGTGGGGTCCTCACCAGGCCGGTGCAGGCAGGTGGCCCTGCTTTCCTCCCCTACTTAGCAGACCTGTGATCCAAAGAGGGTCTGGTGACCATGAATGGACACTGGCCACTCTAGGGTGGGCATTCCAGCTCCGAGTCACACAGAAGTCACAGCCCTTACAGCTTATCAGCACCTGCCCCCTGTCACAGGCATCCTGATGGAGATTGGTCATAAAGATCCAGCACCAGGAGAGGCTTAATTAGGCAGTAATGACACTGACACCTGTGTTTTCGAAGCCCTCTGCAATCGCTAATTAGCATGTGTCATACACCCACAGCCTCCCCTTCTCTCCAACAAAAGGATGGGTCATGGGGAGCATCCTCCCCTCCTGGGGAGAGCCACGGCCCTGAGGGAGGCCTGGCCGTGGCCGCCCACTCTGTCTGCCTCCTTAAGAGCTGCCACCTTGGCCTCCCAGCCTGATCGCCCTGGTCACCTTGCAGAGCAGTTTTCCCAGAGAGGCCAACGTGAGTGGGCCCTTCTGGCTGCTTTGGATGAGGACCAGGGTTTCAGCTCGCTTTTCCAGCCACAGGCCTGTATTGGGATGCTCAGTGCTACACCCCCAGGTACAGCCGCAGAATAAGAGTCTGTTGGATTCAATGAGTGGGCGATTCATGAGGACAAATATCCAGAGAGAAGCTGAGCACACACCAGAGACCCTGCTGTTCAACCCTTCATTTAGCCGGGAAGAGGGCAAGGAGTCTGGCCAAGGTTGCATTGTCAAGGTCATTGCCACAAACAGGGCCTGGCACCCGGAAGGTGCTCTAAATACACTTGATGATTGACACGTGGTGACAGAACCCAAGGCCTCCTCATTCTTAGTCCAGTGTTAAAAATCAACAATTCCTAAATCAGCACAATAAAACCAAACTCTTTGGCCCCCACCTTCCAGGATTTCAGGAGAAATTGACCCGATTGTTGCTTTGTGCAGCTGGAGTGTCACACCGATGTGCACCTGGGCCGGGACTTCTTCCTGGGCCACCAGCCCTCAGCGCGCTCCAGCACCTACGTCAACCTGCGGGAGGTCTCCAGCCGGGTCCGGCTGCCCCCGGGGGAGTACCTGGTGGTGCCATCCACCTTCGAGCCCTTCAAGGACGGCGACTTCTGCCTGAGGGTGTTCTCAGAGAAGAAAGCCAGAGCCCTGTGCGTGTCCTTTCCCTCCGTGCTGGTGGTGGGGGCAGTGGTCTGAGTGCCCAGGACTGTGGCCTGACACAGGTCAGGACCCCGTCTCTGGATGTGAACCAACCTGGCTCCCAGCCGATGCCTCCCAGAGGACGTTTGTAAAACACCACAGGTCCCCAGGGTCCTCGCTGGGTGTCCCCCTCCTGCCCCCTCCACTTTGGTCTATAGGACACTGGGGAGTTTTCTTTTAAAAGAAAAGGTCAAGCCTGGAGAGAAGGGACACCACGAACAGCCTGGTTAGAGGGTTCTTCTCCCAGCAGGGCTGGGCTGTGAGGCGCGGAGAGCAGGACCCGGATGAGACGAGAGCACCACCTCCGCCTCTACACACTGCATACAGACCACACACAGACCCACACCCCACATATACACCACTACACACACACGGATGCCACACATACATACCACAACACAGACCACACACACCACACACAAGCACCACACATACACACGCATACCATAGAAACGGTATACACACACACGACCCTGCACCCCGCATATACACTCACCACACACACACACACGAATGCCACAGATACACACTGCAACACAGAATACCACACACAAGCACCACACACGCACGATACACACACACCACACCACACACATGAAGACCATACCCCCACCCGCATACCCTTATACACACCACACACATGCCCTTCCCCCAACACCACATATACAACAACATGCATATCACACATACCCCACACACAGTAGACACACACCACACAGACCACAATCAGTATGCACACATGACGTATATGCCATACACACATACACAGCTCAACCCTCCCGCCACATATCACCCACACACATATATGCACCACACATACACTCACACGACACACACCACACGCACTCTCCACCACAAACTGTGCATGTGTATGCATGCAGTGCGGGCTGTGGGCCTGCTGGCTCATTCCCCAGAGGCCGTTTCAACAGGGATTCACACAGCTGGCTTCCCAGGGGAGGAGAAGGGTAGTAACTGGGGCAAGGTGGGGAGAGAATTCTCCAGAAGAGTGGTCCACCAGGGTGAAGATTCTAGATTTCATGAAGAGCCAACTGAACGTGGCAGCTCTTGTCTCTGGTGAAAAACTCGGGGTGGGGTGAGGATTTGGGGGGAGAAGAGGAGGGGTCCTGGTAAGAGATTCAGTTGATATAATTTGGTGATAGTAGGAACTGAAGGTCTTGGGTAGGAAGCCAAGCCCTCAGAAAGGTCAGGAACTTCCTAAAAGCACTGAGCCATGAGCTGTGCTTTTTACTCACTCATATGTGTTTCTCTGTCTTTGCGTTTCAGGGAAATGGGGAATGTGGTAGCTGGAGACCCGCACGAGGTATGCAATCTCTTAGTATGCCAAGCTCTGGCACTCGTGCATAGCAGTCGTAGAGGTTTCTTATTGATTTGTAAGAGTTCTTTATATATTAAAGGTGATAACTTTTTATTCATCGGGGCCACAACATTTGCAGGCCCTGGCTCTTCCTGACGAAGATGAGACAGAAGCAGCACTGGGACCCAGCTTTGCAACACATCCCTAACCCCTGGGGGGAGGCTTATCATCCCTACATCTAGTCAGCTGGACCCTCAGATCCAGCCCTTCCTGTGTGCTTGAGGAGTTCTGTGCAGGACAGAGGAGGCGATGGGAGAAAGAGATCCGGTCTCCCACTCTTAGATAGACTTCCAGTCTTTTAGAGGTTGAATGATGGAAACATATGAAAAAGGTGAAGGAAAACTCATGCCGGAAATGATCTAAACCTGCATGTGTGTAGTCTCTGGGTGCTAGAGTGAGCACTAGTCTGGGAAGGCTCCATGGAGGAGGTGAGTTCAGGGCTGACTTTGGGGGAGGACGTGAGTGCGTGGGGTTTGAAGTGTGTGTCCACTTTCCTCAGCCTTAACCCCTCCCTCTTGTCGTCAATTTGCTGTCCTCTCCTTCAGATAACGTGCATGGAGGCAGCATGTTGAGTGAGGGTAGGGTCAGGGGGCCACACTGTGTCTACAACTGGCCCGGGGTGGGGCTGGACTATCTTCATGGGGGCACAGGCCCAGCTTTCACCACTCCATTCCATCTACCCAAATGGATTGGGGTGTCTCTGCAGATGCCACACAGAACACCCCACAGCTGCCGAGTTTGAGCCTCTGGCAGCATGGGGAGCGGGGCAGACATATTATGTTGTTTGGCGTATATCAAATTTCTGAGCTCATATTTCTGCAGATGCATGAGAAGTTGCCAAATACGGATCCATCTTGCCCTGCGGGGGTGTGGGGGGGTGTGGTGAGTTTACTAGACAGGAAATGCTTGCCTCCATTGTCTGTCCTGCCTCCCTCCGGCTTGTCCCTGAACTGAGCCTGGCGCACGGTGGGGAAGCCAGTGGCGGATAGTGCCTCCTGCCTTGAGTCGGCTGCAATACTGGGCCCCAGAGGCCGTTTCTGTGCTTGTGGATCTCAGAGATGCTGCTGCCCCCAGGGGACTTATCTGTCACAATGGCATCTCTTACTATGATCCAGACGTTGTTAGAAAAGCCAGTGGGCCAGGGTAGAAGGTATGCAGCGGAGTGCACAATTCCGTTTTCTTTTGGTTTCCACTAAATGAAGCTAAAATTGACTCTAAGTCCCCATTGCACCAGGCTGGCGGGAGTTCAGTCCTAGTCATTATGGGGCTCCCCAGCTCTGCCTCCCATGGTCTGGGGTTTTCTGAAACAGCAAAACAACAGGAAGTTGCTTCTGGTCGTGAGTCCACACTGGTCTCCCTTGGGACGCCCAGTGTCTCAGCTCACAGGTTCTGCGAGGGCGGCTCCCGGGCTTCTGCACCAAGTCTGGGGCTTGGAATCTTGGGCGAACCAGGGGCTCCCAGGCCTAGGGTCCAGCCTTCCCTTCTGAGGTCCCTGGATCAAGGCTAGGGGGCCACACAGGGAGCCACACAGCATTCCAGGGCCTGTGGACTTCTGACATCTTGGTTTCTGGGAAACTTGGCCTTTTCTCTCTAGGGCTTCCCTCCCTCAACACACACACACACGCACGTGCACACACACACACGGGATAACATCTTCAGTGGACTCCGGACTTTACAGGAGACTGGAAGAGCCATTGCTTTCAAGAACTTCAGTTTTCCTCCCTCCCGAAGCCCCCAGCTTGTGGGCAGTCAGACATTCGAAGGTCCGACTCCCTGCTAGGAATGGGGGAGTGAAAAAATTACAGGGTGGACAAAGCACTCTTGGAATTTAGATGTGTTCATCTGAGCAGGGTTGAGAAGATGTCATCAACACGCAGTGTAACAACAGGAAAAGAGTCCTTGCTTTTGCCACGCTGCCTTACCAGTTACAAAGCATTTTCACACATATTTTCTCAGGACAGCAGATAATTCCACTACAGGAAGTTCCTTGAGAGCAAGGACTGTGTCTTGTTCACCAGTGCATCTCTGACGCAGATAAAGAACAGTTTCCGACATGTGCCGGGCGTCCAGCACATCTGTTTTTAAATGAATGAACAAGCTATGAAGTGCCCTATATACCATCATGTAAAAGCATCTTTCTCACTCCCCTCCCCTCCACAAATGCCCCTGTGAGCCGTGATCCCCACTAGCGGCGAAGTGCCTGCCACGTACCAGTGTGTATGCCCATATCCATATATTGGGGTATGCAATTTCATACTTTTTCCCCCCAGAATAATAGAATATTACTCCACGTCCAGAATTTGTGGATTTCCCACTAGATTTCGTCATATAGTATATTGTGTTACATAAATAACATAGTGTTTTTATTCTACAAAACCACTTTAAAATCACATATGTGAGATAAGAAGTGTTTATCATTTTTTCTTCTAAAAAGTTTAGAAGTGTTGTTGGATTTGCTCATCCTATGTGTAAACAGTATGATAATCATTAATATCGCCGTGCTATAGATGAGGGAACGGAGCCCTGGAGAGGTCGGGCTGTCGAAGGAAGGATGCTGAGAGCATCTGCTCTGGTTGTCGTACAGGTCGGGGGTGGAGAAGTGCATGGGCCACCGTTTGAATCCTGGTTCCACCCTTTACTAGCTGTGTAATCGTGGCCTGTTACGTAACACTTTAAAACCTCAGTCTCTCCATCTTTGAAATATAGACAGCAATGAGACCGACCTCATAGAGTAGTCATGAATATTAAATGAAATAATGCACACATAGCACCTGACAGGTAGTAAGTACTCAACAAAGGTAAGTACTATTACCACGGTTGTTACTCTTATTAGCACAGTATCATCAGGCCATATTGGACCTTTTGGACTTTTCCAAGTGATGGTTTTGGAAGAAATTGACCTGGCTTTCTGAAACTCTTCAAGACATCTGGGAAGCTTGTGTGTTTTCCCATTCTGTCTGGTAGTGACAGTTGGGGAGGAAAGAGTCCATTGTCATATCAGAAATTCTCTGGAAGAATCATTCATATAATGATTTGTAATTTTCAAAGGACTTTAACACATGTTAGCTCTCATTTGGTTCTCAACATGACCCCATGGAACAGGCCTAATTAATTTGATATTAGAGTTGAGGAAATGGATGTTCAGAACCCTGAGGTGGAATCCAGTAAGTGGCCAATGTGGTTTTATTTTAATTCATTAATTAAATTTTTTTTTTTTTTGAGGAAGATCAGCCCTGAGCTAACATCCACCACCAACCCTCCTCTTTTTGCTGAGGAAGATTGGCCCTGAGCTAACATCTGTGCCCATCTTGCTCTATTTTATATGTGGGATGCCTGCCACAGCATGGCTTGACGAGTGGTGCATAGGTCTGCACCCGGGATCCAAACCAGTGAACCCTGGGCCACCGAAGTGGAGTGCACGAACTTAAACTGCTCTGCCACCGGGCTGGCCCCAGCCAATGTGGTTTTCGAAGTCCAGTCTTCTGGCTCCTGGTTCTGCTGTTTCCACTAGGCCGTGATCTTAACTACTTTGTAATCGTGTTGCTATTTCAGAATCTGATGAAAGCTAAGAAAATACCTATCAACACTACTCCACATATCAACACTACTGCAAATTTTCAGGCCATTTCTGGAGTTCACAGACCCCCTGAGAGTTGTTGGAGAATCCCTCAGGAACCCACAGACTCGGACTGAGAGCCTCTGCTCTCAGCATCTCTGCTGGCCTCTGAAAGCGATCCAGGGTTGAAACCAGAAGTTCAGGGTTGGTGGGGATCACGACCCCACATCACCCAGAAAGGAAGCCCTTACACACCCCTGCCCCACATCTTTGCGCCTCTGAGCTCCCCGGGCCAGGACCGGGGCTCTCTCCTGTTTGCCGCCATCTGCCCCTACCTACCCAATGCCTGGCGCATGATAGGTGCGCAATAGATACAATAACGATGACCGAATGAATTATAAATTTTTGCCTTTCGTTCTCCTCAACGATTCCCATCTTACTTTGCAATCGTCCTGCCTTTTAGCCACATCCCAGTGAGGTGGATCAAGAAGACGGCCAGTTTGAGAGCCTGTTTGAGAGGCTGGCGGGGAAGGTGAGTGGAGCGCATCTACAAGCTTCCAGACAGGCGGGAGAGCGCTCAAGAACGCTCTGGTCCTTTAGTCTTTACTCCCTCCAGTCTCCGTGAGTGAAGAAGGTGAGGTTGCAGGTCTCGGGGCCCCCCAGTTTCTGTCTGTTGCCTCCTCCTTTCTTAAAACTGAGGCCTTTCCTGCCCTGCTGGGGAGAGGCATCATGATCCCGAGGCCACTTTTCTCACTGCGTTGACTGACTCTTGAGAAAATAGAAAAGCTGAAACTCCAGAGCCTAGCCTTTGTGTTTGTAAACTGGCCCTGTCAGATCAGGGTCCTGACCAAAAAGCTGGGGTGGCAGAGCCTCCCTAAATCAACATCCTCCAGAGGCGGAAGCAGTCGCCCGGCCCAGGGAAGGCAGCTCGGTTACCCTGGCCTGGGGTGGGTGCTGTCTGTCTGGCCACCTCACCTGCCCTCAGGGAGACTCCCAGAACCTGGCCTGTGGAATTCAAGCTTGGCCCCCGTGCCAGCCCCACTTGGGCGCACAGAGCCAGGGGGAGAAGCCACACGCGTGCCCACTGCTCCTTCTCTCCCCGTCCTGCTGACTTGGGTTTATTGTGGTTCTGGTCCTATGAGCTGCGCTAACAAAGTACCCCAGCCTGGGTGGCTTGTCAACCGCAGACATTGACTTCTCGAAGTTCTGGAGGCTTGAAGTCGAGATGAGGATGCCGGCATGGTCGGTTTCTGGTGAGGATCCCCTTCTAAGCTGCAGACTGCTGACTTCTTGCTGAGTCCTCACGAGGTGGAAAGAGGAGGGGAGAGCTCTCTGGGGTCCCTTCTATAGGGACACTAATCCCCTTCCTGAGGGCTGCACCCTCCTGGCCTCATCACCTCCCTAAGGTCCCACCTTCTAACACCATCACCTTGGGGTTAGGTTTCAACCTATGAATTTTGGGGCCCAAACACTCCATCCAAGACAAAAGGGGAGAAACAATGCTCTCCACGTTCCAGGGCAGCTTGGAGCTACTTTTTGGATTTAAGGATAGAAGAGAAGAAAACACATCAGAACGCTTTGCAGAGAATAAGACCTGGGAATGCAGATCCTTTTGCACAGTATTTAGTGAAAGCTTTGCAAAAATGAGTCAATTTATGTTTTAGATGGATGCTCAGACCAGTATTTTTACTAACAAACCCTTGTTGCAAGCAGAAAAAACAAACAAACAAAAAAACCAAAAAAAACCCAAACCCTTGTTGCCTTAGCTGCCAAGGGGCCACATTTTATTAAGAACATAAGACTGGTAAAAAAAAAAAAAAAAAGCTTCTATTTGGACAGTTCTTCACGTACCTTATCTTGCTTTTCTCTCCTGCTGTGGTGGCAATATCGCTCACTCTCCCCACTCTGCTGGTGAAGGGCCAGGAGCCGGCTGGGCCACAGGCCTCGTGCGGGACAGGCCAAGGTGTGAACACAGACTCTCGACATCCCACTTCTTTCCTGGCAGGCTCACGGGGCTGATCTTCTTGGCCCCGAGGCTTTTCAGAGGGTTCAGAGGTCTTATTATTGGGACTGCCTATTCTGTGCCAGAACGAGGCCAGCTGCCCTCACAGTAGACGCTGCTCTGTGCACCTGTCTTGCTTATTTCCAGTAGTACCGCCTCCACCAGCCAGGAGGGAGCAGTAGGACCACCGGGTACAAATGATAAAACCACACTTCACCAGGGGAAGTGACTTGGCCAAGGTCATACCATCGGTGAGGGGCAGGGTCCCGATTGGAACCCAGATCTCAGTCCAGGGCCCCTTCCTGTGCCTTGTTAATCATCCTGCCTGAGGTCTGTCCTCCAGCTGAGAGGTAAGGGACGACCCGTCCTCTGGCTCAGTGTCCATACCTCATGCACGTGGGAAACCCCGCTCTCCTGTCTCTACTTCTGGTTTGAGATGGGCTACTGCGTGAAAAAACTGGCCATGAAAACCCTGTGAATAGCAGCAGAGCATTGTCTGATAGAGCCCCGGAACGGGAGAGGATGGCACAAAAGGAGCAGGCAGGGTTTCCCTCTGTGAACACAGGGGCGCTAGGAGTTGAAATCTAACAGCAAACTGCATGAAATAGCAGCTCCCAAAGGTGCAGTGGGAAAGGGGGCCCTTTGGGTGAGACAGTCTTAGGTTTCAAATCCCAACTCTGCCACTTGGTAGCTGTGAGCACCAAGCAATTATATCACCTGGGGATGACAAATGACATTGTGTATGTATATGGTCTTTAGCAGTTCACAAAACCTCAGCTTCCTCAACTCCAAAATGGGTGCAGAGTCCTTTGCAGGATTTGAGGAAATTCCACGTGGGGTGTGTGGCCTGTCAGTGCCAGCTGCCACTATTGCTACTCGCCACCCTTTGTTCTCTAAGCCCCAGGCAAGGCAGCAAGCCCCCTGGGTGGCAGCCTTCCGCCATGGGGGTTCTTGCTTACGCCATTGATGAGCGCCTCCCACCAGGCTGTGGGCTACCCATTGGAGTTTTTAAAGATGTCACAGCCTTTGAAAATCACGGGGTCGGTGGACCTGGTGTCTGACTCTACATTTATATAACATGTTGAAACGCTTGTCAGGGTCCAACATGACTTGTATCCGGGTTCCTCTTTCTAGGATTCTGAGATTGGTGCCAATGAACTCAAGAAGGTTCTGAATGAGGTGTTTTCCAAACGTAAGTTCTTCCTTGGGGCTTTTCAGAAAGTCCATGGGAGCCTAAGAGAGATGCTGGGGTGGGGGTGAGGGTGGGTCAGGCATCCGATTGGGAGCACCGCAGGTGGGAAGAAGGGGCCTTTGGCTTCTGACCCCTGATTCCCTCCAGGCTGAGAGAGTGTCCAGCAGGAGGGAGATGCTGGAGTGGAGGGAGTGCTGGGTGGGGCTGACACTGGGGCCCTGCAGAAAGGAGTCCTGAGTCCTGGGAGGAGAGAAGCCGGGCTGAGAATGACTTAAGTGATGTTTTCCCACAAAATTAATAATGTTGATGCCGTGGAAGCCTTGCTCTGTAGCGCATCTCTGGGGAAGGAGTATGGAGGGGTGATTCTGACTTTCCTAGACAGCATGCAGTTCCCCATCTTCAGACTTCAGCCAGCCCTGGGGGCTGTCAGAGGATCAGACTGCATCAGGAGGGTAGGCTGGCTCCTCCCGTCTGAACCCAAGCCCAAGGGGGCTGGCACGGAGCAGGTCCTGTGGTGCCCAGGGAGGAGCCCGGTTCAGTCTTCCAGCTGGTCGACTGACGGGCTCACTCACCCACTGCTGCAGGGCAGTGTGAGAATGCAGACACGGGCTGGTCCAGTGCGCGCATCCCGGAGACGGCACCCTGGGCTCACAGCCCAGGCCCTGGCTGCTCCAGCTCTGGCTCCTGCCTTTGCTGAGAAAGAGCCCAGAGAAGAGGAGGGGGCTGCAGGGTCTCTGGCCCCTTCCTCCTGGCTCACAGGCACGGGCAAGGTGAGCTGGGGGCCAGGGATGGCTGTGGCTCCAGGGAGGTGCCTGCAATTCAGCGAGTTCGGATAACAGGTGCCCTTTGAGAGGCTGTGTGTTGTGGCTGAAAGTGCAGGCTGTGGAGCCGGGTGGCCTGCCTTTAAATCCCAGCTCTGCCCCATGCTGGTCGTGAGATCTTGAGCGAGTTAACCTCTCTGGGCCTCAGTTTCTTTATCCATAAATTGGGGATAATGATAATATCTACCACATGGAGTTAATTTGAGGCGTAGAGGTACAGGGCTTAGAACAATACCTAGCACATAAAAAGTTAGCTGTTTTGTCAGGAACTTAGCGTATACCAAGCGCTGTGCTAAAAACATCACTCACATTGTCTCATTTTGTCCCCGACCAGTCTCTGGGGCGGATATTATTATTGTGCTTATATCCCCTTGACGGAGGAGGAAACCAGACTCAGAGATATTAGTCTGCTGAAGTCCCGTGACTTGTGAGCAACAAAGACGAGGCTCAGACACGGAACCCCAATTCTGGTGCCCCCTGCACTGCCTCCTCTGCCGAGGAGCCCGCCACCTTTGTGTGGAGACCTCGTTCGGCTCCATGCTCTGGCTAGTGGCTCTGGTGGCCTCAGCCACGGAGATTATTTCCGCCGTCTTCAAATGATCCTGAGTCCTGCCCCCTTTGCCGTTTAAATATTTAGGAACGGACATAAAATTCGATGGATTTGACATCAACACTTGCCGGGAGATGATCAGCCTGATGGATGTATCCTTTAAATGTCCCATGGTTTTTACTTTTTTCCTGTTTTTGACGACTCCTCAGCATTTCCCAGTGAGAAGGGAGGGAGGGTAGGAATGAGAAGGGAAACCAGTGTTTACTGAGCATGTGTCAGCTGTCCTGCTTGAGCTTTAAAGAAAAATGCATCATCTCATGTTTGCTCCTTGATGAGCTTGAGATTATCTCCGTTTTACAGGTGGAGAAACTGAGGCAGGCAGTGTTTAAGCAACTTGTTTAAAATCCTTGGATTCAGAGACAGCGTGGCACCTGTGCTCTTCCTCCACTCACAGCCTACCTCCCTCCAGGCTCCATTCCCACCCTCCTCCCTCTTTCCCACCCTCTGCCCCTCTCCCCCACCCCCTCCCCATCCCTATATGATCTTCATCTCAGGGTCTTAACACAGCCTTCCGACAGCCACTACCAAGAGTTTAAAATTATCACACGAGACAAAACCTATTTGTTCTCTCTGACCCGATTTAACCCTCACTCTACATCGAAGAATGTGGAAGAGTTTTGGGGAGGAATGGAGAGGGTTTGGGCATCCTAGGTGGAAGGAACAGCTTATGTGAAGGCAGAATGGGAGAATGGTGGAGTATCACTTCCTCCAGTCTTTGCCTAGGGTGGGTCCAGGTTACCATTCTCCATGGTGCTGATGGTGAAGGCGATTTCTTTATATATCGGAGCATTGGAGCGTTCTCCTAGTTTGTAGCACCTCATCCATGATGTGAACTGATGACCTCTGGGGCAGGGGAATGACTTTTATTTGCATGGTGGTCATGCGGAGGGTCCTGAATAGCCAGCGTGTAGGTACTGACCTCTGCTGAGGTTATCAGCCATGGAGAGACGCTGCCCTTGTGGTCCCAGAGCTTCAGATGCTGGGGCTCTTCCTCCCAGAGTCCTTCTGTGAGGCCTGCATGGTAAACAATTTAATTCCTGGGCCACAAAGAACTGTTAAGTGTTGATTCACTTTGCTGCAAATAGTTCCTTGGTTTCTGAATCGTTCTTCTCAGACTTGCCTATGGATTCAATTTAGATGAGTTGTGGTCACCCCTTTGTTGTCACCCTGTCATTGTTCCCAGTGGTATTTGCGTCTCTCATGGCTCCAAGAGGACTGGGACTCTGTCATTCTTCAGGAGGGTCTGTTCCACCGTTTGGATGGTATGAGCAGTGGTTCTGAACCAGAGCGTGCAGCAGACCCACCCGTGGAGCCTTTTGTAAAAATAACAACCCTACTGAGATGTAATTCACGTACCATACAATGTACTCGTTTAGTTTATTCACAGAGTTGTGCAAAGATCACCACCCATTTTAGAGCATTTTCATCACCCGTCAAGAGACTCTGTACCCATGTTAACACTCGCTCCCCTTTGCCCCTCAGCTCCCCCACACCCCCTGCCCTGCAAACACTTTCAGTCTCTACAGATTTGCCTATTCTGGATACTTCATATAAACGGAATCATGTAACCTGTGGTCCATTGTGACTGGATTCTTTCATTTAGCAGGATATTTTAAGCACGATGGCCTGTATCATTGCCTGTGGAGTTTTAAAAATACAGTTGCCTGAGTCTCACTCCTGGAAGTGCTCTGGGACGAGGCCTGGGTCTCTGCAGGCAGTTCCACCTGGAACTGAGGACAACTGGTGTTCCGGGACAAGGGCTTTGGAACAGACAAAAGTCCAAATTCTGGCTCCACCACTTATTATTTGTATAAATTTGGAGAACTTACTAACTGCCTGAACCTCAGTTTCTTCTCCTGGAAAATGAGATAGCAGTATGGAGCTCCTCTGGCTATTGTGAGGATGAAATGAGATCGAATTATACAAAGTGCCTCAACCCAGAGCATTAGCTCCCTGTGCATGTGACTATTGTGAGCGATGTTAGTTGAATTATTAGTGAGGATTTGAAGGCTGTGGTGCCTTCAACACTCAGTGTGGATCACAGATACAAGAACACAGACTTTCTTAATGGAAGAGGTTTATGCTCTCGGGTGTAAACATGACTTGTTTGGCTAGTTGAGGGAGGTGGGAGTGAAGGCCTGTGAGCCAGCTGTGCTCAGTGTCCCAGTGTCCTGGGAATCAGGGCTGGGAAGCTTGGAGCTCCCCTCCAGACGTACTGACAAACTCAGGCAGACTGTGGTGGACAAGAATCTCAATCCTGTGCAAGTGATGATTTTTCTGATAACATTTTGACATTCTAAACAACAAAATGTTTCAATTATCAATCACAGAAATTTAAATCTGGAAGAGAATTTACAGGTCATATAGCCCGACCCTCTCAGTAACCCAGATGATGGGGGTGGGGGGGGGGGGTGTTAGATGCTAATTAATGACATTGTGAAGAGGGCTGCAGGCTCAGGACATGCCCTTTGTTCTAGCTCTGTGCCTGACCTCAAAGGAGGGCCTTTGAGAGTGTTTGACTCTTTCTTCTTCATCTGAATTTGTTTCCCACCAACTCTTCCCACCTTGACCCCCAGGACCTGCTTACTGCAGGCATGGATGTTCACTGAGGCCTTAGGACTTTCACTGTGTAAGGTCACAAGAGAAAGAAACCCATAAGACATGTAGAATTTGGGCTTGATTTTGTGGCCTTTAACATGCCTAGAACAATGGGACGGGCACCTTGGGACCAGTGGAATTCAAGACGCTCTGGTTGAAGATTCGGAAGTATCTGGTAACACTTCTCTCCCTCTTGGGCATCCTCTGGGCTCTAGTCTCTCTCCTCTGTTCTGTTTCTAGCCCCTTGCCCTCCCTGACACTCATTCCTAGTCTGTTGCATGCCCTCATCTGATCAGATCCTTAATCATGGTCAAAACCAACACAAAACCTGGCCACGTCGTTCAGGAAGGACTAAGAAGGCAATGAGGGATGTTTGTGCTGATCCCTTCATGGAAGCCCTACTGTTCAGAGGGCAGAGGGGCCAGCATGGCCCTCAGACCAAGCTCTTACCTTTGTTCTGAAACTTCTTGTGAGGAGCCAGTGAGGTCTCTTTTGGAGGGCATCTCTGACCTTCCAAGGAAGCGAGGGGGTGAGGGGAAATGGTCCCAGCAGGGGCCACAAATGACTGTTTTCTATCTGGAATTTCTCTCCTGCTTTAGGAAATCTATCAGGAAACTGATTATAACCACTTGGGGACCATTGATGCCCATGAGATGAGGACAGCCCTCAAGAAGGCAGGTGAGGACACATCCTGTAGACAAGGTCTTGGGACCCGAGGGGCTCATTTTAGGTAGTTATTGTGACAATAATGATCATCAGTGGTCATTGTCTTGTGTTGGAGATCAACGTGACAACAAAGATCTGTGGAGCACCTTTCCCATCCAGGGAGGAGGGGATCTTGCTGGATTCTGTATGACATAACACTTTAGACTTTTCCCAAGGACTTTGCCTATTACTGGGGAGGTGACGGCAAGCACAGAGGGGGCTGTGAAGGACACAGGCAGGACAGGCAGTCCCCTCATCTTCTCTGCTTTCTCTTGCCGCAGTGAATGTGATGCACAGCTGACTTAGTGTTGGAGCTATGGGCCTAACTTAGGACCAGGGAGGGGGCAATAATCCTAATGAGGCTCATCCAAATGGAGGCTGATTGGATGACCAGACCCTTCTGAGGGACAGACTCAGGCCTGACCCCTGCACTGTCAGCCCCTGAGTTCTACTGGAGCCGGTGCTGAGCCCTCCACTCCACCTGTGACCCCGGTCCCCTCTGCCCGCAGGTTTCACCCTCAACAACCAGGTGCAGCAGACCATAGCCCTCCGGTATGCATGCAGCAAACTCGGCATCGACTTCGACGGCTTTGTTGCCTGTATGATCCGCCTGGAGACCCTCTTCAGTGAGTCGCTCTCTCCTTTAACCCCATCCCATTTCTCCCGGGGTGCAGGGAGTGGCAGGGGGCAGGGCCAGGAGGCAGAACCAGACGGTGCCTTTGGGAGGCCATGGGGTCAAAGAAACCACGGATGGGGCTCTGTAACTGTGGCACCCTTGAGGGAGGGGAAGCAGAAGCTGAAGGGCCTGAGGATGTCCAAGCTGGGCACACCAAGGTCAGAGGCTGCCTTTTCTTGGGAACTTACAAATGTGCCATCTAGATGGTTGTGCAGTCACTGGGCCGAGGTGAATGAGTCCCAGTAATGGTCCTTAAATGGTTTTTAGTGCTTATTCACACCCATGCCTCCGTGGGGGTCATAGTGAGAGCATGTGTCACCTCCCAGGGAGGGGATGGGGTCCCCCTCTAGGAGGCAATAGGTTCTCCTGCCCCCTTGGGCCCGGGGCCTCATGCTGAGATAGCCTATTGAGGGACAGTGTTTTCTTTCCACTGAGGAGTGGGAGGGACGTGAGTTCTAACAGGAAATGTTCAGCCAGCCAGAGACGAAGCTAAGGGACTGGGTGCCCCACAGATGGGGCAACCACTGTCTGTCCCACAACCCCCGCCCCCCTTCCACCCCTGTTAAAAGAATTGCAAGTTCCTAGAGCTTCTGAAGATGGAGATGACGAAAGACCATCTCTGCTCGCAACTGGAAGTTTGTGCATTTGGGCAGGGGACCTCTGCTGCCAAAGAACCTTGCCCCGGGCTAGGGATCCAGAGGGAGCTTTTCAGGCCCTGCAGCTGGCTGGTGGGGGGGAAGGGGGAGGGCACCCTGTGGGGGTGGGGTGGACAGAGGCAGCTCCCTGACTATTCCCAAGTCCAGGAACATCCCCGTCTAATTTCATTCCTTCTCTGGCATTCTAGAACTGTTCAGGCTTCTGGACAAGGACCAGAGTGGCATTGTCCAGCTCTCTCTGGCTGAGGTAAATGGCTTGAGCTTTGGTGAACTGCTTGCTGACGGCACTTTGGAATTCTTGGATGGTCCGGGGGCTGAGTGGGGCTTATTCATATTGACCTGTCTTACTTCCCTGTGAATGCCATCCCTGTTCTAGGGAGGCATTGTGGGGAGGAGTGGGGTTGTCCTGCAGTCTTTTAAACGTTTTTATTTACTTATTATCATTATTATCATCTTAAAGATAGAGTTACAGCTACATTTCAGATCATTTCAAGGATGCAAGCTCTTATTAATTCGGATGGAATTGTGGGTGGTGGGTACAATTTAAAGTGTCTGACTTCTAGGACCAGATGTCTTAGATTGACAGATAGAAAGACACCAGAAACAAAAAATTGAATTGCAACAAGGTAGACTGAGGATGCAAAATAAATGGGTGTTCTACTGTGTGAGTCACATGGCGCCTTATGCAGACACCACCGTAGCACTTCCCTGGGGAGGGCTGCAGCCCCGTACATGCAGCTGCGTATGTCCCGAGGGTCCAGGCCAGGGGGGAGGCATTGCCCTCCACCTGCTTCTGAGGCAGAGGAACGAGAGGACCAGGTTATTCCCGGCCCTGCCAACTCGTCCGGGCACAACCACTTTCTTTTCTTCTCTGAAATGGGAATGTCATTGAGCCTTCTAAGGAAAGCTTTCATAGAAGCTTATCTTGTGGATGCCTAAGTACACCTGGACAAGAGTGCTGAATGTTAAGTATACAAACTGAGTGTATAAACACACACACACGTCTATTTTTGGAAGTCCCTCTTGGGTGTGGGTTTGTCCTAAGTCACGTTTCTATAGCGCTCTGGCTTAGGGCTTAGTGACTTGGTTAAGGGCTTCTTCTTGTTGAGCAAGGCTCTTACTGGAGGGCAGAGATGGAACAAGCTCGCACCCACGGGAGGCAGGAGAATGTCTCAGGCAGAGTCTCTCCAGCTGCCGGAGGCACAGTGAGCTCACCCATTGTCCTTCTTTTGCAGTGGCTGTGCTGTGTGTTGGTCTGACGCAGAGTTTTGGACATTGGCAACGCTCCCTGCCAGCCTGCCTGCCTCTTTCCTCCCCTACTTTACAGCTTTGTGAACATTTATCCTTGAATGGCGTTCACTGGTTATTCATCTCCTGTCTGTCATTGTCCCCTGAGATCCTGGCCTGTCCCACTGGAGCGGTCTGGAGAGCCCTGGGTCTCTCTCAGCGGCATTGCAGCTGACCAGCTGACCAGGGCCCAGTGGAGGGACGGAAATCAATTAAAGATGTGAGCCAAAATGATTTCTGCCTTTGTCTAGTGATATGCAATGAGGGACTGCCCTGGGCTTCTCATGCTTTAAGAAAGAAGATGCTCTTGGGAAATGGCATGGCCCCAGGCTGCTGAAAGATGGGAAAAGTAGGTGGGTTTCTTGGAGGGGAGGCCTGCTGCAGATCAAGCTGCCTCTGAGGGCCCCTGCGGGGAAGGAGTCAGCTCCAGCCTGTCTGAGGAAGGGCGCAGGGATGGGCTGCTGGGAGAACAGGCCTCTCTTCCTCACTTTGCGGGGAGAGGTTGCCACACTGCGCATGTCTGCATCTGCGAGTCTAGAGGTAAATTCCTGCGGAGGGAGTTCTTACCTGACAAACAGCTAGAGGGACATGCAGTTCCGGTTAGTTTTGGCCACAGCTGAACACAGGGGTCTTTGTTGTTGGTAGGAAAATAGATGCCACAGCATAGCGTCCTAATGGGTAGATGGGGACAGAGCTGGGTCTTACACGCGGACTTTGGAAATGAGATATAAAGGAGACGAATGTCTTAGTGAGTTTGAGACGCTGTAACAAACACCACAGACTGGGGGGCTCATAAACAACAGACCCTGATTTCTCATAGTTCTGGAGGCTGAAAGTCTCCAGAAAGAGATCAGGGAGCCAGCAGGGTCTGGTTCTGGTGAGACCCTCATTCAGGTCGCAGACTCCTGACTCCTTGGCGTGTCCTCACATGGAGAGCAGAGAGAGGAAGCGAGCTCTCTCCTGACTCTTCTAAGGGCACTAATCTCATCATGAGGGCCCCACCCTCATGACCTCATCTAACCCTAATGACCTCCACACACCATCACATGGGGCAGGGGTGGGGTTTCAACACATGACTTGGAGGGGACACAGCATTCAGTGGATGACAGAGAGCTACTGGAGAGAAGACACACATACACACCTTGGCCTCTGTATTAGTCTGATTAAGGATTAACGTTCAACCTCCAGAAGTAGAGCTGGGTGAAGGTTCCTTATAGGAGCACAGCTCAGGACTCACCTGTCGGCCTTTGATTACGGCTGCCTTTGATTCTCCCAGGGACGGTGCAGTAGGAGGGCCTCCGTAGCTGAAGCAGGAGGTGGAGCTCTGGGACTCACCCCTCAGGGAGGGGCTCTGATGGCACCACTGCAGGGAGAGCTCAGTTCATTTGATGGTGGAGAAGGAGGAATATTTATTTTGGCAGCCTGTGGGTCCCAGAGGGAAAAGGGTCCTTCCTCATCCAGTCGGAGGTATGAAGGTGGTAGGAGGACCAGAGTGTCCATCGGCAGCACTCAGCCCTAGGGGCCCAGCTGGCTTTAGTCTGATGCTCATTGACCAGGTACAAGTCCCCACCCCACTCTTTAAAAATGCTACAAACCACTTCTCCCTTACTTTTCAAATACAGCATGGCTGCCTACATTTCAAGCGCTATGTTATAACCAACTTGCAACAGGTAGTTTTATTTTTAAAGTCTGCAAGCTTCAACCACTTTCGAGGATAGTCTGGTAACCCCCCAAAACACAGTCTCCTTGTGGCATCTATAGCCAAATCTCCTGATTCACTTTAAAATGTACTTTTACAGTTGGCTTATTCAAGTGAAGATTCAACCGGCCTCACCTTGCCCCTTTTAATCTAGAGTCATCTCCCCCCTTTTTTGTGGTATTGAATGATTAACGAATAATTGGACTTTTGAGAAAGAACGTCGCAGGATGAGGCTACTCCATCTGCATCTCAGTCTAATTAAGCCTCACACCGGGGGTCTGTCCCAGCTCCCTCCCTCTCCCCAGGGCCACATGCGGGGTGCCTTACAGGGCCCTGGAATAGGGGGAAAGCAGGGGTCTAACTTTCTCTCCAGTGGGGCTGCCATCTGAGCATGCCCATCCTTGGAGGTGGTATCTCCTGCTTGTGGCCCATTGGCTCCAGGACTATCCAGGCTGGAGCCACCCCTCTTGGGCCACACCTGGTCTTTGCTCTGGTTGTCTTCAGTTCTCTGAGTCTGCGCCTGGGCGGGTGTGGGAGGCAGGGCCCTGCTGGGAGCATCTCCGTCTCTGTTCTGGCCCTCAGGAGTCCCTCCCTCTCAATCCCTCCTGCCCTAGACTCCTTGCTCCCTGCAGGAGGCTCAGCTTTCAGAGAAGGAAAGTTCTGAAAGGGGGTTCTGCTCAGGCTGCCTGTTTGTCACAGCTGTCTCCTGAGGCCAGAGAGCTCACAGGATGGGCCACCTGCTGACAACAGGGGGAAGCACAAACCCAGCTTGAGCTGTAGTTAAAGCAGCAGCCCCTTCTGTGGAGGAAGGGAGAGCAGACAGGTGGCACCCAGACCTCTCGGAGAGGGCTGGGACCCTCGGGGCTGGAATTTCACATCCGTTTAAACATGAGTCACCACTCCCGCTGCCCCCTGGAACTTCAAACACATTTCTGCATATTTCCTAGACTGTCGTCTAACTGCCAGTTGGTCAGTGCCTCAGCTTCTTCGTCTGCAGAATGGGATAATAATAATACCTACCTTTAGGGATTGTTGTAAGGATTAGTGAGAGACTGCACAAAAGCACAAAGAACAGTGCCCATTCCCTAGGTAACATGCCACGTGATCGCTTTTGTGGTCGCGATTGTTAGAGGCCGGCGTCTGGGTCTCTTTTGTATATTTTGAGCTGTGCTTGCTGGGCTTTCCTTTGATCCTGATCAAGTTTAGGTCCAAGACAGAGGATCCTGAGGTTCAGCAATGTTCCCAGAGTTGACGTACCACCACGTGCTCCCTGTCCGGGTCCTGAGCACACCAGGCCTGCGGAGGGCTCCGGCGAGGGGAGTCTGCTTCTGAGCTTTCTCTAAGGGGAGTGGCTGTGTTGGTTTATGATGAGGATTTTAGGCTGGTTACTTTTAAAACTACAGATGAGATTCAGGCTCCAAGGAGTGGAATTTGTTTGCCCCTTTGTTGGGAAACATTTACATTTCTAAGGGAAACCTCTATCTGTGAAGATGCCTCCCTCTCTGTGCTAGGAAGAAGGGGGGATGGTCTTATTTCTAGAAGCTCTTAATCAATGCCAGAGGCAAGAACTTTAAGTTGGTTACTGTCTGGCAACCTCATGCAACTGACCCCCGCCCCCCGCCCAAATCCTCCTTTGTCTTTAGCTGAGGATAAAATTCAAGCGGTGACTTCTGCCATTTACTCAATCCGGTTTGATTCTTATCTAAAAGTTGTGGGACCACCAAATGGCCAGACCATACGGGCACTGATATCATTTTAACTTTTTTACATATTCTTTGTCTTGTAAAGAGATAACTCACATACCTACGCCTTAAATTTAGCCTTACTCTCCACCCAACTTTGCAGCAGCAGGAGCTCTGACTGCCCGTAGGTCTTGTCCCCACACACCAGCTCTGCCTGCCCATGGGTCCTGTCCCCATGCTATTCCACACTATTCTCTAAATAAAAGAGCACTACTGCCAGATCTTGAGAGTCTAAGAAATCTTTCTTTCGACTCCTCGGCTCACCGACCCCGCATCAGTAAACACAGAGGAAGGCAGATGGGCATGCTCTGAAGTTTTAGGAGGTACTGTGGTTCTGTGCATAGTGTAAGCCTTCAATTTCAGCTTGTTGAATTGAATTGAATTGAATTGAATTCAACAAGGAAGAGAGGATTAGGACATGAAAGCCATTATCTGGCAATGAAATTCAAGCCAAAATCATCCTGTGGTCAACATGATCCTGCTTATGCTCTGGAAGGGGTTGCCGGGGAGCCTGCTCAGAGCCTCACGGACACTCGTACGTGGATTTGCACAGTGGGCCCACCCAGTGGGCATGGGCAGCTCCACTTTGGCCCCTAGACTCCAGCTGGTGACCTGGAGTGGCATCCTTTCACCATCCCGAGGACAGTGGAGCAATTCTACTCAGTAACTCAATCAATAAACGTGTCTTAAGCACTAACTTCATGTCAGGCTCAGTGCTCACCCTGGGAGTTGCAGGGAGGGGGTGCAAAGGTGATAAGGCAGGGCCCCGCCTCAAAGAGGCTTACTATCTAATGCGGGCAACAGACTTGTCACAAGGAACAGCAAGTTGATACAGCATGACCTCAGGGCTGGAAGAGAGGCACAGAAAGTCAGGCCACCAGAGGAGAGAGAAGTTATGCTGTGTCCGAAAGTGGAGCAGACTCCACGCAGGATGGGCCGGAATTTGACAGCTGGGGCTGCCTTCATTCACCCAGGAAATATTTATTAAGCATCAGCTATATTCTAGGTATAGCCAGCCCTGGTGGTCTAGTGGTTGAGATTTGATGCTCTCACTGCTGGGGCCCGGGCTTGTTTCCTGGTCAGAGAACAACATCACCCGTCTGTTGGTCGTATGCTGTGGTGGCTGCGTGTTGCTGTGATGCTGAAAGCTATGCCACTGGGATTTCAAATGCCAGCTGGTCACCCATGGCGGACAAGTTTCAGCAGAGCTTCCAAACTAAGACAGATGAGGAAGAAGGACCTGGCCACCCACTTCTGAAAAAAACTGGCCGTGAAAACCCTATGAATCACAGCGGAACATTGTCTGATATAGCGCCGGAAGGGGAGAGGATGGAACACAAAGACCGAGCAGGGTTCTGCTCTGTTGTCCACAGGGTCCCAGGAGCTTGAATCCTCTCCACGGCACTAACGACAACAATTCTAGGTATTGTGCAGGCCCCGTAAGTGAGGGGGAAAGATGCTCCAGGTGGAGGGGCAAGCTTGGGAGGAGGCAAGTGCCTAGGAAAGACGGAGCCGTTTGTAGATCCTGGGCTTGGGGAGGATTCAGAGCTGCACGCTGACTTTGAGGCTGTCGCTGCAGCCCTGCAGAACCGCCGGGCTGGGAAGCAGCAGCCGTCTTCCCTGCTTAGTCCCATCTTCTGTGCCACGTTCCTGCCTAGGGTACTTTGCCTTTGAGTATCAGAGGGAAATGATTTGGGGCCATTCCCCAAACAAGGCAAGATCCTTGGCCTCCTGAGGTTAGGCTGCTCAGTAACGTCTACCCCTCCATTCCCTGGGCTGGAAGGACCCCCGAGCTCTGTCGGCAGCTGAGAGACCCCTGCTGTGGCTGGCAGTGGGCCAAGGCACCTGGACCTGCAGCCAGCAGTGGCCTCTGCAGCAATGTCCTTACCACCCAGGGTGAAGAAGAGAGGGCAACCCCTAGAACCACAGAGGCCCCTGGGAGGAGGGTCCTTTATGGGGACTGTCCCTGGGTACGCCCAGAAATGCCCCCTGGAGCTGAAAAGCAATCCAGATGCATGACTAATAAAGCCTCCCACTTCCACCTGCATCCTTGAAACATTTACTACTAATTAATTTCTCAATTACACAACAATGCACTTCCTAATCACACAGGGGAAGCACCAGCAGCTATAAAGGGTCGTTATCTATTGCACAAGTGATTCTAATGGACGCTCTCCCAGACTCGAGAGAGGAAGGGAAGGGGCTGGGGGAGGGGAGGGAGGAGAGAGAGAGACGGCTAGATGGAGATTGAGAAGGAAAACCTGGCTGGCAGGGCCTTCCTAGTCTCGGAGGCTAGCTGATGTCTGGAGGAGCTCTGCTGTCCGGGGACCTCAGTAACCCTTCCGGAAGACATGCAGCCACCTCTGAGCTGAGGGAGAAAAGGCTTCCTTGGGAACCCTGCCAACTGTGCAAGCACCAACACGGAAATATAAATAATAACATACAGACGCGACACAAACATAATTATAGCCCAACGTTATGGGGAGAGAGACTCACTGGGGACCGGGCGCTTTCTCACGTCGGAAAGTCCCCTTTCCCATTGTGGTGATTAAAGCAGAGAGTTTCTAGTTTCTGTCTCTCTCTCTTTTTTGTTTTGTTTTTACTGCCATGTGGATTTTTTTTTTTTTTGCATTTATACAAAAAAATTGGAGAGCAAGTTAAAATGAGTGGCTTTCATATCATGTTGGAGTACCTGCATTAGCAAATGCTTATTAGGCTCATCAAATATTATTGAGCACCTACCGTGTGTGGGGAAGTACGCTGGGCACCCAAATGAGATGTGATCCCTGCCTTTGGGTATGGCACTAGATTCTGAGGAGAGAGACAGGGGTCAAAACAAGTGGCTTCAATATGAGGCGAAGGGACAGCAGCCGGGGCAGGCATAGGGAGCCACGAGGGTCCTGGCTCATCTTGGGGTTCAGGCAAAGCTGTGGGGGACAGAGGAGAGAGTGGAATAGGAGTTCCCTCCCGTCTGACCCAGATCGCGAGGGCCGGCAGCCCTCCCCCACCCTCAGCACCTGGCTTACATGTAGCAGGCCAGGTGGGAAGGCCGCAGGGGCGGGAGGTTATCCTGGGTGGTGTGCTGTCTGCCGCGGTCCATCAGGAGACAGAAAGTACTGCAGTTATTCGAACAGAAAGAATTAAATGTAACAAATTGTTAACTGGGTATAAAGTTACAACTAGCAATTGAATGGATGCAAAGAGCACTTCAAGGTACCCTGGAGGTCACAGGGGCAGGAAACTGCAACGCATAGGGCTGAGCGAACAAAGAGAAGAGGTTGGAATTACTAAACCTTAGAAACTTAGAGGAGAGACCCCATCGAGCTGAAACTCGGACGTCTGAGGAGCTGGTGTCTGGACTGGGGAGGCTGCGCCTCAGAAGGCGCGCTTTACCATCTCGGGAATAATTGCAAATTGGAGCCAGCTGCCGCTAGCGCCCCCTGTTGGCAGATCGGAGTGACAGCTCCTCACAGCGGACACAGATTCCGAAGGTGGGGGCGTCCTGTAAGTGGAGATTCAGTCCTTCAACATAGATTTTTGAGCACCCTCAAAATGTCAAGCACTTTTCTAGCTCTGGGGTCACCACAGTGAACAAAACAGACAAACTTCCCTGTCTTTGTGGGCTGACATTCTAGTTGAGGGAAACAGACAATAGACAAAAATAAATGAGTAAATTATATGGCATATGTAACATATTGTATGAAAAGAAAGAAAGCATAAGAGGGGTGCGTGTGTGCGTGTGTGTGATTAGGACAAGCATTCGGTTTTAAATAGGAAAGTCTGGAAAGTCCTCTCTGAGAATTCGGCCTTTGAGAAAAGACCTGAAAAATGTGAGGGACTGAGCTGTCTGGATACTCAGGGGAAGAACATTCTAGGTAGAGAAAACCAAAGAATACAGATGGACAAGTTGAGGAAGAGCGCAGAGGCCGAGAGGCTGGAGCTGGAGGGAGAGAGCAGGACTCACCTCACGGCTGGCCTGATCCTTACAATCATGGTGACGAGCTTGGGTTTGACTCAAGTGAGACGGGAAGTCAATGGAAGTTTTGAGCCAAAGAGTGACAAGGTCCCGCTTGTATTTCATTGGGACCATTCTGGCAGTTGAGTTGAGAATTGAGTCAAGGAGCAGCAGAGAGACTGGGAGGGCTGAGGTCACAACCTGGGTGGGAGGTGACAGTGGCTGGGGCGGGTCTGGCAGGCATGGAGGTGGTGAGGAGCGCTCAAATTCCAGGCAGACTTTGAAAAGCGAGTTGATAGGATCTGCGGTGGGGCTAGATGTGGGGTATGAATGAAGGGAGGAGTCAAGGATGATGACAGTATTTTTGGCTGAAGCAACTGAAGGATGGAGCTGACACTGAGGTGTTTTTGTTTTTAATATTTATACCACCTATATTATAAAGTTGTGAAAAGATTCCATTTTAATTCATTAAGAGAAAATTAAATCTGAAGAATGCAGTCTTAATAACCTGAAAGCTACACATCATCCTGAATAATTAGAATATTTGCATGTTTTCTTCTCAGTACTCTTATGGCTCCCATAGGGAGAGAAAGGCTTCTTTTTCCAGACAGGCTCTGGGAGTGGAAGTGACTTTGTACCCTCTGGGGCTGTACTTTTCCACCACACCTACATCTCTTCTAGAGTCTTTTTCTGACTCCTGCTCCCCACAGGTGGCCTCCCCATTGCCAACTACTGAGGACTTGTCTGTCCTTGCCTTTATCCGCTCTGCATTCTCCTGGGTTCCCTCTCAATTTCTCACCTTTTCCTCCTCCGTCTCCCCTGGCTCCTGAGATGTGGTCCAGCCCCAGATGCCCATCCCTCTCCAGCCCAGCTCTCTCTGACTTTGTCTTGAGTTTCAGCTGCCTTCTGGGGCCAAGGTCGTCCTGAAGGCACATGCGATTCTCCATGTCCCCAGCTGAACTCATTCTTCCCCCTTTATTCCTGATTCCCCTTCCCTCCCATCTTTGATGTCACTTAAGGTCACCCCCCAGCCATTCTGGCTACAAACTCAGTCATCTTCAACGCCTTCCTCTTACTCATCCTCCTGGTTAATCCATCACTGATTCCTGTCAGTTCTCTTTTCTCTTTCTCCTGGTTTCCCCCTTTTCTTCCCACTGCTCCAATTTAGGCTATCGCCTGTCTCTCCCCACCTGCCATGTGCAGACGCCTGCTAATTAACTCTCCTTTCAAGCTTCTGCCTCTCCGTCCCCTGCATCCGAAGTTGCTTCCTAAAGTGCCCGTGGATCAATCTCTCTCCTTCTCCATACTTTCAGTGGTGTCCTGTCACCCCAGAATGACTGTCAGACTCCTTAGCACAGCATCCGAGACCCTCCTTGGATGGGTCCCAGGCCAACTTTCCAGACTCTTCCCCAGTTTCATAGCTGTGTTTTAATCATGTAGGATGACTTGATATTAACCAAAACCACCAAGCATGCTCACACATTTGTGGGGTTTTCCTTTACTCTGTGCCCTCCTTTTATCTTTTCTCCCCCTCCATGCCCAACTCACAGGGCCCCACCTCCTTCCATCACCCACAAAGGTGGCAAAAGGCAGAGTTTCCTTATGTCTTTCCAACATGCCCAAACTCCAGTTGTATCCTATTTAGTCCAAACCTCCCAGCTGGGCAGAGATGAAGGCCAGGGCCCTGGACCAGAGAAGAAGGGCCTACGGGGGCCCTGAACTTGAGCCACTGAAGGCCCATCTGCTCGCCCCAGGCACGACTGCAATGCCATCCAACCCGTTCTCTCACCATCTCTGGAGAAGGCGGTGCTTCTCTGCATCTGCGATGCGCATGAAATGAACCAGTGAATTCCCAGTATTTAGCCAAGTCTCTTCAGGGAAAACCATGCAGATGAAGGAGTGTGTTCCAGGCTCTCTCGGACCTCACCTTTTGCCCTCAAAAGGGAGCAAAGTCTTCACTGAGCTCCTGGGACCCCAGGGTGCCGAGTCCAGTCTCTCTATAGCTGCAGCTCTCAGGTGCCCCTTCCCGGGGCTCCTCCACCATCTGGGGCCCCGGCCCAGCCTTGAGCTGGTCTCCTGCCCCTGGTCCTCTGTGGGCTCTAGGGGAGGGAGCGCGTGTTCCTGGGCCGGCAGTCCTGGTCATTCTTGCCCATCAGGATAGCGACATCTCCTTTGGCTTCTCTTTCCCATGTGGGTGATTTTTTCTCCCTCCTCTGGCCTCACCTCCAGCCATGCTCCCAGGCCAAGCAGACCAGGATTAAGGCCCGCCTGCCCCAGGGATATGCCCCCAGGGGACACCCCAGAATGCGTCCATACAGCCCCAGCACTTACTGTCTTTGGGCTCATCTGCTCCTGGCCTCTGGGTCTTCCAAGGGGACAGTTCCTTAGGAGGGACAATTCTGAGCCAATAGAGGAGACTTAGTGGCTGTCCTGAGGCCCCTCCTTCCCAGCTAGGGAAGGAAGAGATTGCGCTCCAGCATAGGCCTCATGGCAGCTTCACCCCGAAGGTGCCCTAATTGTGGGGCTGCGAGTCAGGAGCCACGAGTCCTTGTCGTTAACTGTTCAGCGATCTTAGGAAGTCATTTCACCTCTCTGGACCTCCGTGCCCATGAAGGCTGCAGGGGACAACTTGTGTCCTGGATCCGAGTCCTAGGTCTGGCGGGCTGTTGTGGAGGGCTTCGGCTCCTCGTAGCAGCTCCTGGGTCGTGCTGGGCACGGAGAGAGGCTGTGTCCCACACTCCTGTCTTCCCTCACCTGCCCTCAGCGGCCCCTTCCTTGCAGCCTGGGAGTATCTTCTCCATTTCAAGTGTGTCGAGTTGATTATGAAGTTTGAATTCAGTGTCCACAGATTCTTTTATTTTGTTTCACATGCCAGTTGTCTGGAGCCCAGTGTGCAAATTTATGGAAAGCAGTATGCAAATGAGAGCACAGAACATGAAGGCTGCTGTCGAGGAAAAACCCTGAACTGTCAGGGGACCCAGGCTCCCTGCCGGCTCTGCACTCCCCCGTTCAATGACTTTTCCAGGCCCCAGGTTCCTCATCTGTAATGGGAGGGTATTGGGCTAGAGGGTCACGCAGCTTCCTTTCCAGTTCTCCAAAGCCAACATTCTGTGTTTGGGGAAATTGTTAAAGTGTCTATGGAGGAGGAAGCTTCTGGAGGGCAGTTTGCGACTAGGACCCCTTTCAGAGGGAGGTCTGGGCTTCAGTGGGAAGGATATAAGCTAGGAACCGAGGGTGGTGGGATCCCTTCCAGTGGAATTTCATTCCATGCCCTTAGCCCCGTTTGGCCTTTCTGCTCCGTCCCACTAAGGTGCAAAATTAACAGCGCTGACAGCTAACAGTCGTTGAGCTTTTCTATACTCCAGAATTTCTAGGAAATGTTCTGTGTGTTCTCTCATCCAATCAACAAGCCATAGGGGTGAAGAGCATGGCTTGTGGAGCTGGCTGTCTAGCTCCAGAGTCAGCTCTGCTGCTCACTGGCTGTGGGATCTTTCTGTCCCCAAATTTTCTTCTTTGAAAATGAGAATGATTATTGTACCTTCCTCATAGGGTTGTGATCAGGATTGAATGGATTTGCCCGTGTGTTCAGAACAGTGTCCAGCACACGGGAAATGCTCCATTAAGATCTCGCTGCTAACGCTACACACGCCAGCCCTTACCACAGTCCTGTGAGGTAGGTACTCAGTCCCACGTACTGCTGAGGACATTGAGGCTTAGAGAGGTTCAGGGTGGTGGCTGGCTTAGTCATCTTGGGCACCTTGGGCTGCTCTCACAAAGACTGCAGTCTTCTGGTACCCTCACGTGGCAGAAAGAAGGCGTCTGTCTTTCTGGAGTCCCTCTTATAAGGGCACTAATCTCATTCATGGGGGCTCCATCCTTATGACCTCATCACCTCCAGAGGCCCCACTTCCAAACACGATCACACTGGGGGTTGAGTTTCAACATAAGAATGTTGGGGGGACACAAACATTCAGTCCATAGCAGCGGCCAAGGTGGAACTCAAGCCCGTGATGGGCCACACGTGTCCACTCCACACCACCCAGTGCTCCCAGAATGGTCCTCACCGGCCTATTCCTCAGCACAAGCTCCAGACCCGAGGAGTATGCTCCTCTCTCCCCTTCCGTGGTCTCCAGATGTTCTCTGAGGCTCTCAAATTGAGAAGAAAGCAGTTGACGTGCTAATTCACAGATTTTCCCATGGAACCCAAGAGAGAGGCAAAGGGCCAGAGCCCCCCAGTGGACGAGGCCTTTCACAGCCTGATGCAACTCTCAGAGCTAGTGACCAGAGTCCTGGGAGAGGTCCCTGCTGGACCCAAGGCCAAGCTGCCCAAGCACAGACTCCTTTCCCCACGCACTCGGTCTCCTGGGTGCCCACCTGTGCTGGAGACGGTGAGCTTGGCTCTACCCAGCGCACACAAACACTCCGGTTTACCTACAGGACTAATGAATTCTGCCGACGCAATAATCAGCAGCAACGGAGGAGTCGCCAGAGCGAGTTCTTTCCAGAGTGCAATGTAATTAATTTAAAGTGACTTATTTAGTAAGATGGTAATGGCAAGGCTAATGTTATCTCCCCGGATGACAAGCCTGTTAGCTGTGTGCCGCCTTCGGGGGAAGCAGGGAAGCAGGGCAGTCGCACAGAAGCAGGGCCATCTTGCAGAGCAGCCTTGCCCCGCTCCCTGGCCTCTGCCTCATGCTGCAGGTTGATTTCTTCTGCTTCTGCTTCTTCCTGGGACGGAGCAGCGGTAGGAACCACTGCCCGCATTGCCATGGCCCCTGGGGACAAGCCCACAGCAGGCGGGCGTCCTCTTCTCTAATCATCCAGGGATACACTGTGTCTGGAGTGAGGGCCACGGGTGGCTGATGGACATTTCTTGTTCAAGAAGATGTGCTGGCCCCAGACGAGAGAGGTCACGGGAGTCTTACGGTTAGATTTAGAAAGCATCTTCTGTTTGGGCAGCTCTATATTTAAATCTCCTCGTCACCCATGGGCCACATGACCTTGGTTGGATCACTCAACAGTCTAGTCTCTTCCCTCACCTGTCAACCGGAAATGGTGATGGCTGCCTTGCGGAACAGCCCAGGTCCTTCTCTCATTGGCTGCGGGGGTATTAGAGACGGTGATGGCCCACGCAGAGCAAAGACGGCACATGACACACTTGGCACTTTAACCTTGGTTTGTGTGCCCTGCTGCTTCTCTCTCTTCTTTTGCTCCTGCTTTTAATTCATGCTAGTTGGTCTTTAATGGAGTCTCATAAACCTTCTTAACCCATTTCTGGAATAAAGTGGAAGATAAATAAATTACAAGTAGTTGTGCGGACCAAAGGACCATTGCCAAGTGTCCACATTTTACGGGTGCTCCCTCCCTCCCTCCCTGGTGGGATTCCACTGTCTGCTTCCCATGCTGGGTGGGGGAGGTCGATGCGGAGGGCCAGCTTTGGGGTGGGGGGACCCTGTGAGGAAGGGGGTCAGGGAAGCCAGTGAGCAAACACCGGAAGCAGAGTCTGAGGGGGTGAAGGTCTGAGTTGAAGAGATGGTCCAAGAACTAGTCACCACGGAATTGGATGGAAAAGGCAGAGCCAAGGAACGAAGTGAAGAGCAGGTGAGTTTCGGGGGAGCTGATAAGAAGGGTCAAAGTGGGTGGTGTGGGCTCTTGAGCTGAGGTGCTCACAACTGTGGCAGCTTTTTAGGGGGTGTGTAGGGTACTTTGAAGGAATCAAAGTAGGGGAGCCAGCTGGGACCCCATTTGCCAGCTATGGGGCACAGATAATCTGGCAGGTTTCTGTGTGCCCTGGAAGGATGGGAGAAGGCGGTTCTCGGGGGTTGGGGGGGGACCAGGGTACTGACTAAGCCCAGAGGGATCATACAAGCATTATAGGCCAGTGAGGGACTCTGGTGGGTGAAGTCCAGGGGACCAGCCCAATCGCAGTTCAGCAAGCTCTTCTCAACATCGCCATTGGTCAAACCAAAAATGTCAGAGGAGGCATGACTGAAGCTGGATTTCCACCAGGCCTTGAACCCTCGCATCGTACACAGCATCAGCACAGCAGGCTCTGATGCACCTTGGTAGATAGAGAAACTGACTTCTGGAAATTCGCACTCTGGCTCAAGAACGAAATGAGCATCTGAATGGATAGAAGATTCTTTCTCTGGGCAGAAGCTTAGTTTTCTCAAGCCCGATAAAAGTGAAGTATTAGAAGCAGCAGAAACAGAGAAAGTTTAGAGAAAATTTCAGAAAAAATTTAGGGTATATGTTGATCAAAAACTTGGGCTCTGAGTCAGACAAACTTTGACTCCCCATTTCCTGGCTTTGTGACCCTGGACACAGGGAGTTACTGAACCCACCAACCCTCAGTCTCTTCATCTGTAAAATGGGGTAATAGCGGCTCCTGCCGGCCTGCGTGACTGGAGACTTGGAGGAGTTAACGCGCGTCCAGCTCTGGGTTCAGGGACAGGCACACAGCGGACACTCTGTCAATGTTGGCTCATCTCCTTATTAAAAGCAAAAATCCCATTCAGAAAATTTAGAAATATTTTTGTTCTTTAAAAATCCGTTTTCTGGGGTAGCCCCATGGCCGAGTGGTTAAGTTCGCACGCTCCGCTTCAGAGGCCCAGGGTTTCGCCGGTTCAGATCCTGGGCACAGACATAGCACCGCTCATCAGGCCATGCCGAGGTGGCGTCCCACATGCCACAACTAGAAGGACCCACAGGTACAATATACAGCTAGGTACTGGGGGGATTTGGGGAGAAAAAGCAGGAAAAAAAATCCATTTTCTTCCTCTAACTTCTTGACATTGGAAAGCACTTAACACAGAAAATATAACTACCTTTGTTATGGTAATGTCAACAATGTCGTCTCCTCTCTGACTTTTGCTCATTTCTCATAACCTAATAAAAGCTAAGAGATGCCAGATTGCTGAAGAATTCAGTTGTTGGGAGCTCCATTTAAAACACAAATTTAAAACATTTTGAAGTAAATTCTATTACATTTAAAAATATTGTGTGACTAGGGACTCATTTCCATCTGCTTCACCAAATATGATCATTTCAAATGCGAACACGTTAGACACAATCTATTTTTCTAGTTCACACCTAGAGGAGATTTTAAAAATACAACCCGCATGAGTAGCAGGGGCCCACGTCCAGACTGTAGTGCTCAGGGGTGGGATTAAGTGGGTTGGGTGTGTGCTGTGGGTGTTGGGGTCAGGGGGTGCTTCACAGCAGCCTTTGCAGGAGTTATTTTGCATGGAAGATGGGTACACATGGACAAAGGGGCACCAGGGGCATTGGGTTTGATGTTGGTGCAGGGTTTGACATTGGGGCTGGGTTTGACGTTGGTGTTGGTTTAGTGTTGGTGTTAGGTTTGACGTTGGGGCTGGGTTTGACTTTGGTGTTGGGTTTGACATTGGGGCTGGGTTTGACGTTGGTGTTGGTTTAGTGTTGGTGTTAGGTTTGACGTTGGGGCTGGGTTTGACTTTGGTGTTGGGTTTGACGTTGGGGCTGGGTTTGACGTTGGTGTTGGTTTGACATTGGTGTTAGGTTTGATGTTGGGGCTGGGTTTGACGTTGGTGCTGGCTTTGATGTTGGTGCTGGGTTTGTCGTTGATGCTGGGTTTGACATTGGCGCTGGGTTTGATGTTGGTGTTGGGGTTGACATTGGTGCTGGGGGTTGACATTGGTGCGGGGTTGATGTTGGTGTTGGAAGGTAAGATGGTGCCAGCCTCACACTCTTGTCCCCTCCCCATCCCTGTGGCAGGAGCAGAAGAGCTACCTTTGTGGGGACAGGGAGCCAAGGGCCAGGAATGGGATGCCAAGAAGAGGAGACCCTTCTCTGTACTTGAGGACAGCTCAGAGAGAATGGAAGAGAACATGGTGTTACTTCTACCCCTGAGAGTTCCAGGCTTTGGGAGCACCTGGTGAGAGCATGAGGTAGACACCCCAGCTTTCTCACCAGAGATACTGGAGGTAGTGGAGCCGGGCACCAGTGAGAAGCTGCTCTCAGTGTCTTTTGAGCAGTGGTCATCAGAAAGGGGGATGGCGGGGCCAGTAGCACTGTGTGAGCCCGTGGCTTCTCTCGACTGCTCTTACTTATCACTTGTCCCTCTGATTTCCAGCTTCCAGAATTTTGTTTTTTTCCTAAAAAAAATCTTTGTAGGGAGAGGGGACATATGGGAAATCTCTGTACATTTCCCTCAATTTTGCTGTGAACCTAAAACTGCTCTAAAAAAATTGTCCTAATTTAAAAAAGTAGAGCTCGATGGAAATGAACGGTAGGCCACACAATAGGGCAGAAAAGGGACTAAATCCTAAAAGTGGTAAATTAAAAAAAAAAATCCTTTGCTGTCATTTTAGTGGGGTTTAGGGAGGGAAGAATGTGAGATGCGTGTTCAATCCACCATCTTTATCCAGAAGTCTGCTTTCTATTTTTTTTAAGTCAATGAGTTAAGTTGTTTAAGAAATTGTTCATTTCATCCAAGTTTTTAACTTTACTGGCACAAAACTGTTCATGCCTTTTCTGATGATGTTTAAATCTCTGCTGTATTTGTAGTTATAACCTGTTTCATTCCTGTTATATTTTGTTTGTGTTCTGTCTCTGATGAAATCTCGTTGGAGTCTTGTCTTTCTTACCAGTGTTTCAAAGGGTTGGCCTGTCACATTCCCTGTTCGTCCTATTTGAGAACAAGCTTGGCTTGTCGCCAGGGTGGGACTTTGTGTTTGACTCTTTCTGTCTGCTTTAAGCTCAGAGCTAGGATGCCAAAGTTGTCCCACTGAAGGATGGTGTGCCAACTTTTGCACAATCATATTCTATTTCTGAGAGTTTTTTTCACACTCAGAATGAAGCCAACTCAACACTGTCTTATCAAAGATGGAGGGGAATATGTGTGTGTGTGTGTGTTGGGGGGGATAGTATGACCTTGAGCTGCCCTTGTAAACGACATCTAACTAATACTAAACACCAAGCAATGGCGGGGGTGGGGGGGGAAGGGGAAGGACTCATAGTGCTCAGAGAGTAAAGAATTAGCAACCACAGATAAGAGGCAAACTAATGATTACGTTTTATCGTCTCACGCTTTTCAGAGAATTAAAGGCAGTAAGCTGTAGAATTGATGTCACCATAAGTCCCCCCACATCAGGGCTGTTTTATAGTGTTTTAAGTGGATTTTACTGCTGGAGATTTTGGAAACATATACACACATCTCCTGATGCCTGCATGTGGCAACATGGAAGCGACGAACAGGGACAGGGGCTCTGTTGGCACCGCAGGGGCCTCACTCCCAGAGACCTGCTTTCTGGACATGGACTTGTGTGTCTCTGCCTCTTGAGATCATTTTTTCCCACCATCTACACTGTTTCATATATATGACAGTCACTTACACTAGGAGTTATTTATGTGGCACTTTGCAAAGTGCTTGAAAAATACAATTGCTATTCAGTTATTCCTTACAGCTCCCTTGTGAGGGTGATCCTGTCTGCATGTCAAGCTTTAGAGGTTCCAGAGGCAGAATGCTTCTTCTTGGGACAAGAAGTCACAAGCAGGAATCCCGGCTGCCACTCCAGGGCTGCCCGGGGGCTCTGCATATCTCTATTCGTGCTGGAAGCTTCCTCTGCAGGATACATTTCCAGTTCAAATGGGAGAGTTCAAAAGGGATCAGAAGGACCAAGAAAGCACGGCAGCTGGGGTTTGGCCAGGGCACAGTGCTCAGGACACCCAGGGACACTCTCCTGTGTCAGGGGCTCAGGAACTTTGGGGCAGAAGAGCTCATCTCTGTGAATAATGACTTCCCTGAGGACACTCCTCTGGGATGGTCCACGTGGGCTGTTGTTCTCATTTAGATCGCCACTGACTATGCAGAGGTTGGGCAGTATTACTAGGGCATGGGTGGGTCCTGTCCAGGCACTCCAGAGGTAGGTAGGGGGGAGGTGGGGCTGGCGTCCTTGGTTCCTGAAGGCCAAAGCTGCTCCTGACAGGTGGTCCAGGCTAGGATCCCCAATGAGGGCAGGCCCAGGGTGAGTGGTTTGGAAGGAAGAGCCAGGAGAAATGAACTGGGACCTCACAGCAGCACCGGCCATATTCCCCCAGGCTCGGAGGCTTGGCCTCTCTTGGGGGGCAGAGAAGAGATGGCTCCAAGCAAGCAGGGAGGGTGGGGTGCACCTGTGGTTCCTCCGAGGAACCATTTGGACCCTGGCTGATGCTCCTAGTGTGGGGACTCATGGGTGGGATCCCTTGCCTTCTTTGTCCTCCGCAGCTGGCAGGCTCAGAGTTGAGCTGGGGAGAGAGAAGAATGTCCACCTGCAATGATGTCCAGCATTCTGCTGCCCCCAGGAACCCCAGGGCCGAGTGGCGAGAAGGGGAGGAAGGGAGGTGGTCCTGGAGACTTCCGCCCCAACGTGCCCTCATCTCATTTGATGCTCTTGGCAGCCCTTTGCAGTCAACATCATTAACTCCATTTTACAGACGAAGAAACCGATATTCAAAGCAGTTATGCAACTTGTCCAAGATTATACAACTAATTAGGAGAGGAGAGTGGGCTCATTAGCCTCTCCAATGAGCCAAAGTACCTGTGTGTCTCTCTCCAGGCTTCGGTTTCCTTGGGTGTAAAATGAATTTAGCTCAGGAATTTGTATTCCTTCTGCCTCCGACGGCCCTCCGGGCTGCACTCAGCATTCACTGCGGAGTCAGCCACGGCAGAGTCCGCTTCGGATGCCCTCCCCTGGCGTGATCTTTGGTGAAGTCTCAAGTTTCTCTGGTTTCCTGGAAGACGCTGATTGTACACAGAGAGAACGGTGGTAAGAGGCCACGGGCTGCTGAGATTAATGACCTTTTGTCACAATCACAAGTTGAAGAGGCTGTGACATTTGAGTGAGTCCTCATCTGCATCTTGAGGAAAAAGGGAGCGTCCTGCCCATAGGTCCCCACTGGGGATGGGGATCTCAGTGGTCTCACACAGTTCGCCTCTGAACTCTGCTCTTCTCTTGAAAGACATTTGGTTTCAGCTCCTCCAAAGGGCCCTTCATGAAGGACCTGTTTTGACTCAAGAGCGCTCCCCTCAATTTCCCCAGGAACACGAGCAAGACCCTCCTATTTCCAGATGTCAAGGCAGGACCCCTGAGGTGAGGCCTGGGACAGGCTCTCATCTCTGCAGGAACAATTTTGCCCTGTCAGTAGCTCTTTTCCTGCGGGGTCTCCAGGCACCAACTGTCCGGGCAAGTAAGTCTCTTGCAGGAGACTGGAGAACAAGATGATGATGAAACATGGAAGTTGATCTCTTACCTGTTTCCTGAGTGGACATTAACAGCCACTTCCGGCACAGCAGGTTGGAGAATGGGGCTGGTTCTTGGTACCTGTGAGGGAAGCCTACTGAGCCAAAGTCAGAAATACCTTTAGGAAACTGAGATGGAGATGAGCGAGTGTGGGTCCCAGCTGGCTCTTGGGTGTTTTATTTCTTAGCTTATGTTTACTGAGCACCTGCTATGAGCAGAGCATTGAGCTATGGCTTCAGGAAAGAGCAGAGTTGGTTATTGGTTGCTGAACCAATGACCTTTCCCAATCTCCTTCTTCCTTTCTGGTCAAGCACGCCACACATGATAGAAGCTGAGATGCCCTCTGCCCACTTTCCCAGACTTCCTCGCAGCTAAGGAGTGCACATGGGACCCAACCTTGATTAAGGAGCCAGCGGGGGAAGTCTTCTAGGGAACTTCTGGGGAAGATTTCCTCTCTGACAAAAAAGAGAAACATGAAGAGAGGTTGTCTCTCTTTCCTTCTGATGTGATTGCATGAGAACAGGTGGTTGGCAGCCATCTTGCCACCTTCAGGGGATCAGGCAGACACAGAGGACAGCAGAGTGGAAAGGTGGAAGGCAATAAGTCCTTGATGACTTCGTCACCCTGAATTAACCAACTTCCTATCTCCAGACTTCTTTTTTTTTCAGATTGGTACCTGAGTGAACATCTGTTGCCAATCTTCTTTTTTTTTCCTTCTTCTCCCCAAAGCCCCCCAGTACATAGCTGTATATTCTAGTTGCAGATCTTTCCTATTGAGCTATGTGGGACGCCACCTCAGCATGGTGCTTTCTTTTTTTTTAAAGATTTTATTTTTTTCCTTTTTCTCCCCAAAGCCCCCCGGTACATAGTTGTATATTCTTCGTTGTGGGTCCTTCTAGTTGTGGCATGTGGGACGCTGCCTCAGTGTGGTTTGATGAGCAGTGCCATGACTGCACCCAGAACTCGAACCAACGAAACACTGGGCCGCCTGCAGCAGAGCGCGTGAACTTAACCACTTGGCCACGGGGCCAGCCCCATCAGCATGGCTTGATGAGTGGCGCCATGTCTGTGCCCAGGATCCGAACCAGTGAGCGAAACTCTGGGCCACCAAAGCAGAGCACATGAACTTAACCACTCGACCACGGGGCCACCCCCTCTCCAGACTTCTTGATGTGTGAGATAATAAATTTCCTTATTGTTTAAGCCAGTTTGACTAGAATATTCTATTACTTGCAGCCAAAGCATCCTAAATGACACATATAGAAAACAGAATCTTTTCCCTCAGGAGATTAGTGTCCAAGGGAGACAGGAAATCCACCCATTAGGCACCTGGAAAGCACTTACTGACTCATGCCATACCCATGATGTATGGCTGGACCTTATTTTATACAAAAGATGTATTTAGGGGCCGGCCCCGTGGCTGAGTGGTTAAGTTCGTGTGCTCTGCTTCGGTGGCCCAGGCTTTCGCCATTTTGGATCCCGGGCTTGGACCTAGCACCACTCATCAGGCCATGCTGAGGTGGCGTCCCACATAGCAGAGCCAGAAGGACCTACAACTAGAATACACAACTGTCTACTGGGGGGCTTTGGGGAGAAGAAGAAAAAAGAAGATTGGTAACAGATGTTAGCTCAGGTGCCAATCTTAAAAAAAAAAAGATTAAAAAAAAGGATGCATTCATAGAAACAGTGTGTTACATAAATTACAGTTCTCCAGTGACTTTGTAACTGTTTCTGCATCAATAATTGGTATTTAACTCACAATAGCTCCTAACACTGGAGAGTTTCTTTCTTCTGTTTTGACAAGTGGTAAATATCTGGAAATCCCTACCATTAACGTGAAGTATTTTGTAAACAAGGTATTCCTTTTACCAGAGTATTCATCCTTTATCTCCTTTAATTTTATCCTTTAATTTTAGGCTTTGGAAATAGGGGTCCTAATGAGAAGCCCACCTGGGTCCCAGCTGGGTATCAGGCTGTATGATCATGTCTATTATTCCCAAAGGCCAGACTGGGGTAAAACATGGAATATGTTCATACCGTCATTGTTCCAAGTGTTTATCGTATCCTCGTTGCTATAGGGATGATGAGATGTTAAAATGGTGCCTGTGGCTGAAGCTCGTGGACAAATCCACACGTCATTCAAAGAAGGCCGGAGACTATCTGCAGGATTTGCCATGGAGCTCTCCCAAATCCAGTCACACGAGTCCCTCCTCCTTAGTGAGGGCGTCAAAGATCGGAAACGGAAAGTTAGGAAGTGGATTTCCAGAGAGAGCTCCAGGCGAGTCCAATGGGAGGGCGGTTCACCCGCCTTGAGCTCTCTCCTATTGAGGAGCTCCAGAAGCTGGTTCCCAGACTCACTTGTCTGCAGAGTGCTGGGTATTTAGTTCTGCCAGTGAGATGCCCTGGAGTTAGACTTGGAAGCAGAGAGGAGGTCAGAGCCACTCCTTCTCCGCCATCATGGTGGCAGGTGCATGTGCTCTGGCAACATGAGTTTTTCCAGTGGATTCTCTGTCTCCCAGCCAGGCTCTTGCCTCAGGGCTGCTGGCCAGCTGTGAACGTCAACAGTGGTTTCCGCAGTTTTCAGACTCCAGGCAGTGCAACAGCTTCCTGATCTTTGGGACCGCCGCCATGGGGACAAACCTGCAGTTCTGGAGTGGGCTAGTGTGGCACTCCTGAATCTCTCTCCTCCAGCCCTTCCGAGAATCTGACCAGCACCTGACTCCTGTGAAAGTTAGCCAATTAGAGGGGACAGTCCCCCAGACACCCTCACTTCTGACACCAAGTCCAAGTTCAAGAGGTTCCAAAAACCTGTTCTGATAATTCTCTAGAAGGACTCAGAACTCCCTCAACTTGGTACGTTCACAATTATGGTTTATTACGGGAAAAGGATGTGGAGTAAAATGAGCCAAGGGAAGGGATGCAAGCACAGAGCCCAGGAAAGTCCCAAGCGTGGAATCTCCCTTCCCCTCGCCCCGTGGAGTCAGGACACACTCCTCTCCAGCATGTGTGACAACAGGCACGAATGGAGTGCCACCGACCAAAGAAGCTTTCACTCTTTCATCCTTTTTGATTAAAATAACCAGTGGTTTCTATTTCTTACTGAACCCTCACTAATCCAGGGGCGTGGGAGGTTCATCCTCCTTCACTTCAAGTGAAGATGGAAGGGTTGTAAACAGATCACCCAGAAAGCTCAATCTGGGTCCTCTTCAGTTTTCGGGACACAGTGGTCCAGGGTCTGAGACCCCCTGGGAAATCTAAAAGGCAAGAGACAGGCTCACCAATGGCTTTGCGAGGAGCAATGCAGAGGTTTCTGCTGCACTGGGGCTGGCCTGCACCCCTGGGGTCCTGCAGGTCAAGGGTGAGGGGTGATGGACCTCCTCAGACCACGCGGGAGAGAAGGTCAATGTGGGCCATCTTAGGGCCTGTATGGGAGGGCTACCTGGAGGGGCAGACAGGCCGCAGCTGAAAGGAGCTGGAGGGACCGCTGATGGTTTAGGGGCTGGGGAGAGAGGAAGGATCCAATGGGGACGGATGTGCTTTCACAAGGGTCAAGGGAGCCGATGGCGTGAGAGCCTCTGCTTTAGGACATCTTCAGAGAAACCACAAAAGTGCACGAGAAAAAATCCTCCTTAGTATCAGAGGGAGTTGGTGCTAGATCACCCAGGGGAGCAGCCCAGGGAGGCTTCTGCTCTCCTCTCCCTCTTCTTCTTTCCCCACCTCACTCCAGTTCCAGTGGGTCTGAAGCTGGACAGAAGGTGACAGAGGGCACCTGAATTCTCTGGGCCAGGACCGTTGGCTACAAAATGGGAGGGCCTTGGCCCTTCAGCTGAAAGTAGTGCTGGTCAGGTCCCGGGGGCAGGGGCGGCTCTGGCCCTGAGGAGGACCTGTACTTGGTTTAATGCTCTGCTGCTGCCATCTTGAAACACTGAATAGTTTTCCGACAAAGGGCCCTGCATTTTCATTTCATACTGGGCCCCGAAATTTATGCAGCCGGGCTGGCCCCTGGGGAGGCAGGTTTCCTGAAGACTCACTGAGGTCACTGCAGCCCTGGAGGGTCTGCAGCTCACTCTTACCTTGTTCAGGCAGCAACGATGACAACAATTACAGCCACCAATTATCCAGCGTCCTCCAGGGGCCAGGCACAATGCCAACCAGGGCTTTACAAACAGCATTGCAAACCTCACTTGCAAGCTTTTCAGACAGCAAGACTGAGCTTCATCCTTAACGTAAAACTCACCAAGATGGCACCGCCAGGACCGAAGCCGGCTTTGTCTCCCTTCCATGTCTTTCCACTAGATGCGTTGCTGTTTTGTCCCAGGAACCGTGCAGAGATCTGGGGATACAGAGTACAGTCCCTGACCTCAAGGGGTTAAAGCACCTTGCTAACAATGACAGCAAACCCCTACATAGCAGTTCCAATGGGCCAGACACGGGTCTAAGCAATTCATCTGTGTTAACTCAGTTAGCCTGCACAGCAACAATCTGTCGTCGGAGGTACTATTATGAGTCCCATTTTACAGAGGGGAACACTGAGGTAGAGAGAAGGTGGGTCCCTCGCCCGCACTCACGTGGCTGGAAGGTGGCGGGGCCCAGCTTCAGGCCCAGGCCGTCTGGGTCTGCAGCTCCTGCGCTCAACTGCTTGCTCTCGGGCCGCTCACCTCAGCCAGGCCTCTCTCTGCTCTGATGACGAGGGAAGGAACGTCAACGAATATGGAGCTCCTTCCAGGGGTCCCTATGCTGTGTTAGAATCTGGGGGGACAACCGGGGACACAACACAGCCTCTGCCCTCAAGGACCTTACCCTGTAGAGGATCGCACATGTGGAGGGTGAAGGGCCCTGAAGTGACCCATGTGGGGCTTTTGGGAAGTCCTGAGACATGGAGGCAAACCTAGATGGGCGAGGGGCTAGGAAAGGCCTCTGGGATCTGGAAGGATGAGTAGTAATGAGCTGGGCAAGGGAGGCAGGGACAGGGCAGCATGGATGAGGGAGGGGGCAGAGTGTATAGGGGACACACCTGGTCTGAACAGCTGGAGGGAAGTGCTGGGGGCCCTGTGGCATGCGGTGGCTGGAGAGGGAAGCAGGGGAGCAGTGCAGGTCACCCAGGCCTCATTGGCCTGGCTAGAGAGTCCACATTTGATCCGGGAAAAACTGGAGCCTTTGAAGAGGGTCACAGTCAGTCGGCCCTTTAAGATGCTCGTTGTAGGAGCGGAGGGGAGACCGAGGGGAGGGGAGAAAGGAGGCGGGTGGGCACAGGGGCTGTGACATGGGGACCCCAATGCAACATGATGGGGGCTGAGGTCTGGGGGTGGCCGTGGATGCAGGTGTTACAGGTTCACGCAGACATGGGGACAGGCTCCGCACACATAGCTGGAGGGAAGCTACCTAGTGACAGACTCCAAGCTGTCTGTTCCACCCTTGCTCACTGCTCCTTCTGCATCTGAATCCACAGGGAGCTCCTTCCTTCCCTCTCTTCTCAGCATTTGCTCTGGTTATGCTGCTCCCTTCACAGGAAGCTCTCTCCATGCAACCCATGCTGGGTCCCTCGGTGCCATTTGTGCCTCCCTGGTCAGACTGGACGGAAGAAACGCAGAGCTGGGCAGAGCCAACTCGGGGACCTGCCTGTGACTCGGGCACTTGGTGGGGAGACCCAGTGTGTGTCACTCCATCATCCACAGCCAGCACCCACCTCACGCCGGGGACCCATGCTCTCACAATGACGTTCGTTTGGATAGTAATCTAACAAAGGCAAAATTGGGAGTGTTGCTTGTAAAACCATCCCACGACACCTTGCAGAGAGCAATGGCTGCGGTCTGGGGGTTGCTCCTGGCTTCATTTTAGCTGTGCCTCTGCCTCCCATCTCAGCACAGGTGAATCTTTACCATCAATTAGGTGCTTATAGTCGCCTGGGAATGTGAAACAAAACTTTGGCGGAGGAGAGGCTGCAGGTGAGTGAGAGCAGGTGAGGGGTGGGGGAGGCCAGGCTAAGTGACTAAAGAAGGAGCAGGTGGAGAAGAGGGGAGGGTGGGGGCAACGGGGCACGCAAGGGCCAGCTTAGGGCTCTCTGCAGAGTTTGGGGGCTGGACAGTGATGTCTGGAGGGGGGTTGGGGTCCTCTCCCAAGGGGCCTGGAAACACAGATGGTCCTGGAGTTGGGCTTTTTGAGAAAGATGACACCCCGTGGTAATTTCCCAGTGTGGTTCTGTGTTGCTGCGTGGCCCCAAGACCAAACCAGCCCCAGAGAGGTTGCTGGGCTGGCTGCCGTTTCCAGCAGGGCTGGGAACCAATCCACCTGGACAGGCAGAAGCCCTTGACTCTGACTGCCCTTTGCTCCCAGGCACCATCTCCAGGCACCTCCACCCCGAGAAAGAATGCCCCACGTCACGTGGGGGTAGGACATGACTCTTTCCTGCCTCCGGTGCAGGTGCCCATGTCCCCTGATGGCTGAGGGCTGGGTCTCTCCTTCCAGATGGCCTGCGTCTCAGCCTGGGGGCAGGTAGGGCAGCATGACAGGGGAAGGGCAGAGGGAGGCAATCGAAGTCATTTTCCCTCTGCTTCGATATCTTTTTTCCTTTGGGTACAAATTGAGGCAAAGTCAATTAAATGAAAAAGTCAGCATGGTTGGGTTGAGAAACTAAACAGAAACTCAGACTGAGCAAGCATTACGCTTCTTATAAGAATATTAATTGAACTAAACGACACTGTTGGGGCTGGGGAGTGGGTCTGTAATTCGGACGCCTGCGAGAGCCCTGAATTCACAGTGCAGTTTCCACCGTTTCCTATCGAAGGCATTCATAATACAGTTTATGAGCTTCTTGCTCAGGTCACTCTCGTAAATGAGAAGTTATTCCCAGAGGATCTTATCTGATACACTAAATGGATAAAATCATTGAATTTATTAACATCTAAATTAAAAAGTCTGAAAAATGGAGTTCTAATTAATCAGTTTGCAAACAGCTACCCCCAAGGATAAGATAAGAGACCCTATAGCAAGAGCTAGTGATTGGAGACATATTATTTTTTACAACAATAATAATATTTTCACAGCAGCTCCTATCTGAGGAGTTCAAAGCCATCCGGTAAATGTTAATTATTTCAAGACTTTCTGAAACGGAGGCAGATAATTACTGTTTTCTCGGGCTTTCTAATGAGGAAATGGTGCAGAGAGGGAAGGGTGGTGCCTTTGCCCAAGGTCATGGTGCCCCTTGTCAGAAAGAGGATCAGGAAGCCAGCGGAGTTCTAGGACCTTGCTCCCCCTCTGGCCTCGCACCCTTGGGCTTTCTGTTTCCTGTTCTGTGCTTTGTGACCAGTCTCCCTCCCACCCAACCACCCCCATCTGCCATCTTGTTCAACAGCCCCTGTCACAGGTGTTTGCCAGCCTCCCAGGGACCTGGACCTGCAGCAGTGGGAGCCCCCAGATGCCCAGGTTAGCTGTCCTGCTCCCCTCAATGGTCTCTCACCTGTCAGGAAACCTGCAGAGAGCCTCCCGTGGCCCTCGGGCTGGCCCTGCATCCTCCTGCCACAGGCTGGGGGAATGCTCAGCCTCTGACCAGCTCCGGGAGGAGAGTCATCTTTGGAGACGCTCTCCCATCTGTCCCAGTTTGGTTTATCCACTCTGAGCTCTGACATCTGGTCTTCTGGGCTGCCTTCCTGGGGCCTCGTCCTTCCCCCATCACCAAGGAAACAGGGGGTGGTCCCTCCCCTCTCCTGAGCTTTGCTAGGGGCTAGAGGTGGCTCCCTTACCATCAGGCAGACCAGAATGCAAGATGTCAGAGGCTCACTCTCCTCCAGGCTGTGGAGCTGACCGGTGAAACCATCATCTGGGAACTAAATCATTGACACACACAGGGAGGCCAGCCAGTGCTGGGAAATCAATGTTGCCCTTTCCCCGTGAGAATGATAGAGGGAAGATGCACTCCGTGTAGATAACAGGTCACAGAATGTCTTCATATTTGATACCTCACCTCACCGACGCCCAGTCCCTGTAAGGTCGGGAGAGGCAGGCAAAACTAGTTCTATTTTACAGATAGAGGAGGAAACTAACATTTTTTGAGTCCTATTGTGTTGGGCAATTTACATATGCTATCCTATTACATTAGGTAAGTTTTTTCTTCTTCTTCTTTTTTTAATAAGAATACTGATGCTCAGAGAGGGTAAGAAATGCAGTCCAGGTCACACAAAGTAAATGAAAAAGCCGAGATTTGAACCTAGACTGTCATCCTTCACACCGGGGTCTTTACCGTTGCCCTCCATAGATGGGGGTCCCGTGACCTCAGAAAGGCCAAATGAGCCTCTCAGAGTATCTGGGCAATGGAACAGAGACAAGAGGCCCAGTGCCTCGACTGACATCCCAGCCTTCTGTGCTCTACCCTCCACTGGGGGTGGGCGCCAAGGATGGGCTCTTCATTCCGTGGGTAACTTGTTTTCCCCAAGAGACCCTTCATTTGCTCGTCGAGTGGGTTTTAGTAATTACTTATTTGGTGAATTCCTAAGTGGGCAACCAAGTGGACTGTCAAGGCCTTGGGGGAGGAGGGTCTGCCTTTCTTGTAGCTTGTAGTCCTGCTCCCTGCCCCCCCCACGTCCTTTCTCATACTCTCCCAACTCCTTCCACGCTAGTGAAGGCACTGCCTCCTCTGGGAAGCTTTCTCTTTTTTTCTTCTTCTTCTCCCCAAAGCCCCCCAGTACATAGTTGTATATTCTAGTTGTGAGTGCCTCTGGTTGTGCTATGTGGGACGCCGCCTCAGCGTGGCCTGATGAGCGGTGCCATGTCCGCGCCCAGGATCCGAACCGGCGAAACCCTGGGCCACCGAAGCAGAGCTCAAACTTAACCACTTGGCCACAGGGCCGGCCCCTTAACCATTTCTAAGTGCACAGTTCTGCGGCATTAGCACATTCACTGTTGTGCAGCCATCCCCACCATCCATCTCTAGAATGTTTTCATCTTCTCTAACTGAAGCTCTGTCCCCCTTAGACGAGAACTCCCCATTCCCCTCCCCCAGCCCCTGCAGCCATGGTCCTACATTCTGTCTCTAGGAATTTGACAGTTGATTGTTTTAATGGCACAAAACTACTTAAGTGTGGTGTCACCTGGATCAGGCACAGGCCACTTGGCCCCACCTGGAGACCCCTGGGACCTCTGTGCTCTGCTTAAGATGTGAGCTTGCTTTTGACACAACTTTTTTTTTTTTTTTTTTTTTAACATCTGTGCCAATCTTTCTCTACTTTATATATGGGTCACTGCCACAGCATGGCTGACGAATGGTATAGATCTGTGTCCAGGATCCAAACTCGTGAACTTGGGTCCCTGAAGTGGAATGCACCAAACTTCACCACTATGCCACGGGGCCAGCCCCTTGACACATCTCCTCTTGTGGGTGACAGGGCCCAACGTTGAACTCAAGTCCATTTGACTCTAAACCTATGCTCAAAACTCCAAGGACTGCATCTTGAGTGGGGGCGTTTCAGGAACTGTGGTAGGGGAGGCCTGGGGGCTTCAGCAGGCTGGGAGTCTAGAGAGCTGAGATTTGTGGAGTCTCTCAGATCACACTTGGCTGCCTGTTCATGAGATCAGCTTCATCCACGGACACTCGGGGGTCTAGATTTTCTTTTCCTTCTTGCTGAGGGCTTATTCATTGCATACAAGCGTTCCTGGTTACCGAAGACAGTCGGGCTCCATGTCCACCGTGGGGCTCCGTGGAGAGTACTCCCCTCGTACCCGTGGCAGTGGATCCTGCACACACTCCACTTCCCTGCTTGAGTCACTTCCTCCTGGGCCTGGCCACGAGCTCAGCCAGCGCAGGGGGGTGGGGTGGGTGTGGGGAGGGTGGGGGAGTGCATTTTATCACAGTCATAGCCTGAGGCCTAGGGCGGGTCCCACCAGGCACCAACCCCTGCAGCAATAATCATCATGTCAGCTCCCTTGTCTTAAGCACCCGCGTGTGTCAAGCACTGTTTGACCCGCATAATCTCATTTAATCCTCGCCACAGCTGTTTCAGGTTGGGTTTGCTAGAAGCAGGTTTGAAATGCAAGCGATTCTAATGCAAGTGATTTAATGAGTGGGCACCGTTGGGAGAAACCTACAAGGATGTGAGGACAACTCGGGGTAGGGATTCGGGAAAGAATAGGGGTAGGGATGGGGTAGGGATACAGGTAGGGATGGGGTAGGGAAAGAGGCGGAGCAACGGTGTGGGGAAGCTGGAGTCTAGCCCAGCCTGACCCTGGTGCTGGAGTCTGGAAGGTACCATTGAGTTGCCCTGCTTTGAGCGCAGGCCTTTGTTCTCCTCCTCAGTCAGTCGTTAGAGTTGACCTCCCTGGGGTGGGTCTGGGGGTGTAACCTCGCAGGAATCTCTGGGTGAGGTGGCTTAAAGGGGACACAGGCAGTTCTCCAGAGAAGGGTCCCCCGGGCAGCTGGGAGCAGCCCAGCCTGGGAGAGCAGATCTGGGTGAGGCTCCAACAGCATCTTCTAGAACAACCTTCTGAGGTATGTACTCATACTATCCCCATGTTACAGAGGAAAACTGAGGCCCAGAGAGGGCGAGCGACTGGCCCAGGACCTACTTTCAGTAAACGGCAGAGGCAGGACATGGACCCAGGAGTTCCATCCCAGAGTCGCGGCTCTTACGCTGCCAGAGCCAGAGGATTCTGTGGCCGGTCCCACAAGCCCTACTGCCTGCCCGCTCGGCTCTCTGCGTCGCATGAATAGCAGATAAGGCCCCGATCTCAGGAGTTTCTTTCTTGCTCACATGAAGTCCAGCTAGCAGTGGGGGGTGGGGGCGGCGGCCCACAGACACAGGGCCCCGCTGGGGGAGGCCTGCCATCCTGCAAGCACGGCTCCCACGTTGACCTACCCCTTCGAGGCTCAAGGGAGGTGGAGGGGTCTGTGGGAGCTGTTAGGGGCCAGGCCTGGAAGCCATGAACGCTGCTTCTATCACATTCTGTAGATCAGGACCCAGCCGCTGCCCCTCCAAGATGCTGGGTGACTGGAGAAACATCGTCCCTGACTGGGGAGCTGCGTCCCAGCCTCCACTCCACAGAGTGACGGGGAGAGCCCCACATAGCGGGGTCACAGATCCCAACGAGACCACACGTGCCACTTCCTTGGCCCTGGGGTTTAGCTCAGTGTTTTCCCCCTTGTCTCCAGCCCCAGTCTCTAAGAGCCTGAATGTCCTTTCACCAGCAGGTGCCTGGGACATACCTTCAGGGCTGTGTCTCTGGTGGCTTCCTGCCTTTGTGCCCCGATTTCACCCCTGGGAGGGGGGTGGGCGTGCTGGGGGTGAGTACGAGGGCTGCTGGGAGGTGGGAAGCCTGGCCGGAATCAGCGTTGGCACCTTTCAAGGAAGCCAAGTCAGAGGCAGACAGAGCGAAGACGATGGGTGTGGGGAGGGAACCCTGGATCCTACTGCTAAACAGGGTCTGCATCTCAGAGAGCCAACTGAAGTCCTCAGACCTATTTCCTCCCTCAGACAGCACGCCCTAAACCAGGCCCAGGAGGTACAGAGGTTAGACCTCGGCCCTGTGCCCGTGAAGCTCCTGGTCCAGCAGGAGGGACAGGGTATAGACCCCCAGGGACATCCCAGCGGAGCAGCCTCACGACGGGAGGAGGCACTTGGGGCTGCCAGAGCCTCTGTCTGAGCCCGGGGCAGTCTGGGAAGGCTTCCCAGAGGAGGTGAGGCTGAGTTCAGTCTTGGGCTGACTAGGATTATCCACAGGGTCTCTGAGGGCTGGTGGGCTAGGGTTGGGTGGCACGCTGAGTGCAGGGAACAGATGGTGCGTGACTGGGGGATGTACGAGAAGGAAGCAGGTGGCCCAGGGAGGGCCCTGCAGGTCCTGCCAGGGGCTCATTACCCTGAAGGCCCTGGTGGATCACTGAAGGATGACTCGGGGAAGAAACATAATCCAATCTTGTGTTCTGAAGGCCAGGTGAAGACTGGGGTGGAGGGTATTGCATTAATCCAAGTGAGAAGTAAGGACCTGAATTTAGGCAGCTGGAGTAGGGACAGGGCGGGGTGTGTGTGTGTAGATTACAGAGATATTTAGGGTAGAATGGTGGGTGGGAGGAGTCAGGATGACGTCAAGTTTCCTGGGGTTGGGGGCTGAGATGGGACCACTCCCTGAGAGGGGCTGAGGCCATAACCCCTGGTGTCCCCACAGGCAGGGAGGCAGGTGGTGCAGTGGCAATCCACCTGTGTGCTGGCTTCTAATTCCAGGACTTCCCCTTAGAAGCCAAGTGTATTGGTTTGCTGGGGCTGTCATAACAAAATGCCATAGACTGGGTGGCTTCAAAAAACAGACATTTATTTTCTCGCAGTCTGGAGGGTGGAAGTGCAACATCGAGGTGCCAGCATGGTCAGTCTCCGGTGAGGCCTCCCCTTGGGTTGCAGACGGCTACCATCTCAGTGTGTGCTCACGTGACCTCTTCATTGTTCGAGCATGAGCATGGAGAGAGAGAACAAGTTCTCTGGTGTCTTCTCTTATAAGGGCACTAATCCCATCCTGAGGCCCCCACCCCTGTGACCTCATTCAAGCCTAGTTACCTCTCAAAGGCCCCATCCCCTAATACCATCACACTGGGGGTTAGGGCCTCATCATATGGATTTGCAGGGGCAGACACAAACAGTCCATAAGACGAAGTGACCTCAGGCAAGCCATTAAGCTTTCAATGCCTCAGTTTACTCATCTGCAAAAGGGCACCCATACCTGCCCTGCCTTCCTCCATGGAAGCGTGAGGATCAAATAAAAGCTGTGTGGGAAAGTGTTTTGAAAAGCACGAGGAGTTTTGTGAATACAAGGAGTTGCTTCGAGGAGAAGGGCCATAGGAGAGAGCACACAGCCGACCAGCCAAGAAGCCACTGGAGATCCCTGGCTTGGGGCACCGTCTGGCTGCTCTTGAGCCAGTCCTGTTCTCCTAAATATCCCCAAAGAACCTTCTGCCCTGCTGTGGCCTGAGTGCGGAGGCCCCACCGGGATGTGGATCCTTTGGACTGTTCCACCGCTGCGGGCATGTACCCCCAGGTGCTTCTGGGTAGGAACTGGGGTGACCTTTTCTCTAACAGGCCTTCGTGGGCCCCAGCGACTTGGCAATTAGTCGACTCTTAAGGCAGCCATATTATGGTCTCTGCAATGGGCTGAAGCCCTCTGGCTGCCTGGAGAACCTTTTAGGGCTCAGCCAGGGGCGCTGGGACCTCAGACCCTCTGGACTTAGCCTTTCTTTGAGCAAATTCCTCCCTTGCCTCTGGGAAGTGGCTGTTTGCACAGGCCCGGAGAGCTTTCTTCTTTACTCTGCAAAAAATGTTAAGCAAACATTTAAGGAATAAGGGCTTTATAATGATGAGAGTAAACACTGAGGAATACCAGCTATTATGGAACATAAGTGTTTAACAAAAAGTGAAAAGGAAAAATAAATGGAAAACCGCTGCTTGTCCCGAGCAGACCTTGAGTGTCTTGCTGGTGTGTGATAGACGGGTAGAGAACCAGCCTTTCCCACACTTCCGGTTTTGGGCCACAGCTCCCAGATCCAGGTGTGCAGACGGCTCCTAAGAGCCTCGATGCCCAGTTGTTTTCAGATCAATGAGGACTTCCTCCTCCTGGATCCTTAGAAAAGCAGAACAGATGGGATGGTGAGACCAGAGAGGACCAGCTCTGCTGTGCTCTACACTGTGCGGCAGGTCAGGCTGCTCCCCTGAGAAAAACATGGGCAGAGAGCCCAAGGGAAAGGAGATGGGGTCACCCTGGGGACAGCCTCAAGACTCTTCCACAAGATGGAAAGTCCAGGCAGAGGTCAAGGGCTGCCCGCCAGGTATGGATGCTCTCACTCGTCCCCACACCCCAACTTACACATGCACCACCAACTCCGGGTAGGCTGAGACTAAAAGAAAGACCTTTTATGAGTTCCCTGTCTGGGGAGCCATTTAGGTTTTCTCTGAGAATCGATGCCCTGCCTCTTTCTGGGGGGCGTACCATTGTGGTTTGACAGCTAGGGTCAAATCCTAGTCCTGACACTTGTTGTCCATTGGCCCCAGCTACTTACCTTCTCTGAGCCTTGGCTTCCTTGTCTGTAAAATGGGCTCATGAAGAATCTGCCTCATAAGGTGGTTGTGAGGATTCGATGAGATGGAGCCTGGGCAGGGTTTAGCTGGGCGTGCGGTACCTGCTCGGTCAACATCAGCCACTCTCTCCTCTCTGTCTCCTCTCCCTGCCGCAGGCTGGGAGCCAGCGGTGGCCGTGTTGTTGACTGAGGTACACACTCTTGGAGCGTCAGCTTGCCAGGCTCACCCCAAAACCAGCCTCCCTGGGCTTCCAATTTGGCTTGGCCTCCTTCCAAACTGCTTGCCATAAGATCCGGAAAGGTTAGTGGCTCCCAGGGGAGTCTCTTTACCTCCCACTGGTAGCCACTATCACTTTGTAGAATGGCTTTAGGAAAGATGCGTTTCACTAAATTTCAGAGCAGAAAGGGGCCTTTGGAAGCCCTTTGCTGCACCGCATGCCTCTCCAGGAGCAGCCTTATCCAGATGGGCCACTCAGCCTCAGGACAGGGGCGAACGTGCTGAGGAATAAAGAGCTACAGCGGTGAGAGAGAGGGGAGGACGCTGTGCCTAATGACATTCACCGTTCAGGACGATTTGATGAACTTTCCCCGGGCGTAGACTTGGAACCAGCTAAAGGTGTGGGGAACCTTCCGGGCCTTCAGTTCTCAATGGGCTCCTTGGAGGAGCCGAGTGTGGGGGGCTTAACTTGGGAGGTGGAGGTTCATGGTCGAACTGTTTGGGGAGACTTTCCAAAACTCACATCCTCCCCCACCCCCATAAGGGTATTTGAGAATCCCGATTGGGAGTGTGTGTTGATAAAGCTCCCGGGTGATTCTCATACACGTCCTGCCTGTGGCTGAGCACCACGGGCCGCGGCCGAGGGACAGAGAATAAGTGTCAGGTAGCAGTGACCTCACAGCGTGGCTGCTGCTGGTGGACCATGATGCTAGAAGCGGGCCTCACATTTGTGTGATGAATAGTTTACAGACTCTTTTCGCAGACATCACCTCATTTGATGTCCAAGGTCACACTCTGATAGTCAAGGCTGGCACATCTCCATTTTACAAATGATAAAGTTGAGGCTCACGCAGGACGAATGGATATAGCAAAGAAGGATAAGTCAGAGCAAGAATCCAGCTCTTCCAAGCCACACCGCCGTGGTCCCAGTCCAGGCCATGCCATGTGAGGATGTGACCGGGGGGCTGTGGCCAGCATCCAACTGTAGGTGGGGACACTTTGAAATGTGCATTTAAAAAGCATTTCTTCTATCCCTTTGTCAAACAGCCCTTGAAAAGGAACCCGTTTCTTTGTGTGATGTTGTCGTGTGTTGGGGTGTCATAATTCTCTTAGAGTAGTTTCTGGAATTAGACAGCAAAGCCCCCCAGAGTTCGCCTGCCTTCCATGAGTGGGCAGCTTTCAACTGCTATGGAATCAGAAGGCTTCTCTCTTGGAAAGTTCTAGATGGTAAAATGGATGTCCAGACATATTCTTTGATTTGATTGGAGCCCAGGAGTCCAGTGGGGCAAACGTAAAGCCAGCCTCATAATCGGGGTTCAGGCATAGGGAACCATCCGATGGAGTGGGTGCCCCAAACTTGGGTGACTTGGAAGAAGATGTAGTGAGACTCCCGGCAGGGAGTCACCAGGAGTGTACCAAAGTTCTGGCAGAGGGGAGCAGCCTTGGCAGCAGGGCCTGCGTGTTGGGGAAAGCTGTGTGGACACATTCCAGATGTGGCCTGAGGCTGGCTTGACCCCTCCCTGAAGTGCCTGTGACCCAGGAAGGCAAAGGGCCGGGGCATCAATGGGAGAGCCATGAATAGGCACCCAACATCCTTTCTGAAGGAGCTGGGTAGGAGAAGGGAAGGAAGGAGCTTTCCTGCTGACCAGAGGTGGGGCGGAGGGTGGTGAGGTGGTCAGGAATGGCCCGACATTGGATAGGCATGGCTTGAATCCTACGGGCATCTGACTTAGAACAGAAGGAGCATTGGACAGGAGGCAGGGGTGGTGGCTGGGTCATATGTGAGATCTTCTCCCCTGCCCCACCTCGCCAGAGGCTTCTAGAGGGAATGACAGAGAGTCACTTCCCAAAAGAACACTAGAATCTCTGCTGATCCAACAAAGAGTGAGTTTGGTCACTACTGTAGATATGACATTGATAGACACCAGCGGGCGAGACCTGGAGGCATTTGAGTTACGTTCACTCTGAGAGGGAGCTGTTGCAAATCCAGGCCATTCAGCTGACGGGACTCCATTCACCTGTGTATTTTGGGGAAGCCCAGCGAAAGTGAAGCTGCAGATAAGGAAGGTGGCACCTCATTTGGGAAGCAATTTGCAGAAGCTCACTGTCGTGAATGTCGGGGCGCACCCTTGAGAAGCCCCCTCCAGGACAGAGTTTCATTCTCTCAGCTGCTGCTAGCTCACAGCTGAGTCCTCTCTGGGAATTGCCCTCAGCCAAGAACACGTCCTCTTCCTGGGGCAGCCTCTCTGGAGAGAGATGACCTGTCACGGTGTGGGTGGGAAGGTCTGACATCCTTGCTCTCCTGGGGGACAACTGTGAAGGGCTGCCCAGCTGCCTGGCTCCCTGGAGGATTGCCAGATGCCTCTGCTGGGACTGCACAGGGCCTCAATGACTCCCCACGCCCAATCCTGCTTCCTTCGCTCACCCGCTAAGGTGTGGGTCCCAGGAGCCCTGCCCAGTGAATCTCCTGCTTGCTAAGTTCTCAGTCTGCTTCCGGGAGCCTGAGCTGGGAGGGCCCCAGCCCTGTGGTCTCTCCATCACCACACTGCCTCCTGAGTGAGGGGAGAGATGGTGATCGGAGCTGGAGGCTGCCACCAACCTTGGGCCCCTTATATTTGAGCCCTGAACTGAGCGCTCCTTTAAAGCCCTGGAGAAGCGTGCAAGGACTGGAAGGAGCCTCGGAGAGAGGGTGTTGCTGTCACCAGGAGCCTCCCTTCTGTGTGCCTTTAGCCCCATGTGGAGTCTTGGGAAAAATAGGGAAAGCAGAGTCTAGTCTGACATGCAGCCATTTGACACTCTTTATTGACCCTGATGCAACTGGCATCATGGGAATGAGCCACATTAGGCCTTACTTCAGCCAGAGAGCAAGTTTTACACAGTTTTGTATTTAGTCCAGCCCCCTTGTAGCAGTCAGGGTTTTCCAGAGAAACAGAATACACACACACACACACATACGTGTGTGCACAAGAGAGGAGAGAGGAAAGAGAGAGAGACTTAGCGACGTTTATTTTAAGGAATTGATTCATGCCATTGCAGAGGCTGGCAAGTCTAAATCAGCAGAGGCTGGAGACGCAGGGGAGAGACCATGTTGCAGCTGGAGTCCAAAGGCCGTGTGCTGGCAGAATTCCCCCTTCCTGGGGGAGGTCAGTCTTTTTTCTCTTAAAGCCTTCCACTGATTGGACGAGATACGTGTTAATCTCGTCTAAAATATACTGTCATAGCAACATCCAGATGTGTTTGACCAAATATCTGGGTGCCGTGGTGCAGCCAAGTTGACGTAAAATTAACCATCACAACCCTCCACATTGCACAATCTCTGTCCATTTCAGCCTCAGAAACTTTGCCCTCATCGCCTGAATGAACCACATCCCATAATAAGCAGGCAGGGCACGTCAGGTGAGAGGGGAGCTCTGAGTCTGCTAAGGCAGTGCCATTCTCAACTGGAGACAGGTGTTTGCCTCCAGGAGTTCACCTGTGCCTTTATCTCGTCTGGCGGATTTTGGACATTTTGATCTATAGCACTTCCATTTACCAGCAGCTGGCGAGCTGATTCTGTAAACGGCCACATAGTAACTATTTTAGGCTGTGTGGGGCCACATTTACCTCTGTTGCATATTCTTTGTTGGTTTTACCACTCCTTAAAAATGTAAAAACCACTCTTAGCTTGCTGGCCGTGTGAAAACAGACCAAGGGCCAGACTGGCCTGCGAGTTGTATTTTGCCAAACTTTAAACTACTGACATTCCAGGTGCAGCTGGATGCTTGACATTCTGGGGCCACTTCCAGTCCAGAAGAGCACTCCCCCAACTGCTTCCAAATCCAGTTGTTCAACAGAGGCCTCAAAGACATCAAAGCTGCAAGGTCCACAGGCACAGGAGGGCCTCTTCCCCCTGAAGCTGGAAGGACCAAATCTCTCGCTAACGATGGGGAAGCTTCTCCAACGTGAAAGCTTGGTGAATGAATACCAGCCACTACCCTCCCTACCCTCAGCTGGTTATGCAGCACAGTCACCTCCAATTCTGTGTGATGCTTAGAGTCCCCACCAGGGGGCACTACCCTAGGTGGACCGGAGGCTCCTCACACCTGGGCGTGGAGGAAGGCAGCTGTGTGGACTTTGACAGCTGCCCGTGGCCAGAGCACCTGGACCTTGTGTGCAGGCAGGAGCCTGCCCCTGGAATGAAGCCACATGCAGGCAGTGAGGTCCGTCAGCACCCCGCCCAGGCTTTTCAGTGATCAGAGTCACGGGGTTATGAAACCAACTTTTTGATGTGTGTGTCCGATGGGGGCTTTTTATGAACCACCTATGAATCAACTCAACTGCATAATCCCATTGGGTAAAGCCTTTGTGAAAACATGAGGTCTTATGCTGGCAGGTGATATTTTAGCGTGTGTGTGTTCCCGTCTCCCGAGAGTTAAAGGAGAATGGAAATAGTTCAGTTCATGGTTTCTCTAGTTTTTTTTGATCTCTGATTATAAAGAACTCTCTTCTCAGAACTTCGACTTTTCATTCCTCTCCCTCCCTCTCTCTCCCCCACTTCCTGCTTTTCTTCTTCCCTCCCGCCCCTCTTCCCTCCTCCCTCCCTCACTCTCTCCCTCCTTCCCTTCCATCATTTACCTCCTCTGTGATCTCACAGGCTGTGAGAGATCCGTGGGTAGCTCAGGGGAGGGCATGTCTAAAGCAAACATGGAACAATCTTTGCTCATCTGCAGCCCTCTCTTCCTTCTCTAAAGTACTGTTTCTGTGATATTAACAGAACAATGAAAGCTGACCCAGGGTTCCTGGCTCTGAGTGGCAGGAGGCGAGAATGCAAATATACCAAGTATTGGATGAAAGTACAAACCCCTTCTGGGCCACAGCTCTTGGAATAGGTGGCATCTGCCCTCAGACCCACTCTCGTTGTCCTCAGAGGACCCATCTTTGGAGTATCAGGAAATGCAGGCTAACCTCCCCCCACCCCCTCACAGCACTGGCATTCTCAGCCCAGGACTGAAACTTGGGACCATGTGGCAAACCCCACCCCTGAAGGGACCCGCCGGAGTGAGAGGCCCCGGAACAGAGGATGAGTAGCAGATTCAGAAAGAGCCAAATACGAGTGCAAGACGCCTTGGAGGTTAGTGCAGGAATGTTCCTTCAAGATCTTTGACCGCTCGGGTGACACAATAGCAAATCTCCTCAGAATTCCATTTATTTGATAATCTTGGACTAATTTCCAGAACGTATAATAATATATTTCAGGAGAAGGCATTGTGTGTTTTATTGCAGTAACATTTATTTCTTCATAAATTTGCCTTTAGATTTGATTAAAAATGTACTGTTGCAGCTGCTGCCGTTTGAACCATTGGAACCGAGCCTGTGAACAGCTTTCTCCTACAGAGACTGTTCCAGATCCGGTCGGCGCTTCCAGAACGGTCCACCGAGACGCCTTCCGAGGACTGGGTCTGAGGCTCTTCTTCAAGTTACTGAATGCCAGCATCATCCTGGTCATTTTAGAGTTTGTACTTCAGTCTTAATATGAAAAGAAGCAATCAATATAAGAAGAAGCTTTTCAGATCCATCCCATTTTCTTTCTTTTTCTTCGTGAAGTAGGACATTTAACTGAAACCTCTTATGGTAAACCATTCCAATCCAACAAACGTTTAGGAAAATACGAATAGGTGCTCTGAAAACTGTGGAGCGCGCCTTCAGAATCTACCGCACGTGGGGCTATTATTTTAATTTCTGAGTTAATGCGGCTTCTAACTTATGACAACAATAACTTCATGAAGACAGGCTGTGGAGAACAAAGCTATTTTCACCCTTTACTGAACGGTTCAGAAATCACACTGCTTTAATCTCTCTTTAATATATTTTTTTGTTCTCTAACTTTTTAGAAATGTTTTATAATTCTGGAATGTAAGCCATCTTTGCAGGATGGAAAAGCAGAGAAAAATGGCATTGTCATTCACGTCTTCACTCGTCCCATTTATTTCTTCATTTTTTTAAATCAGTAAAATTAACCTCCTAGTAATAGCTTCCTTATAAGGCTGTGGGGAGGCCTAAATGATAGAAGTCTGCAAGGTGCCGAGCAGGGTGCCCGACGCCTCGAAGGTACTCAGTGAATCTTAGTTTCCATCTTCCAACGTCCCTGTTCACTCTCTTCCCTCCTCAGGAGATCTCTAATAAACAAATGCCATGTGCTAGGTTGTAACATATACAGGGTATACGATCTTAAGGAAAACCCCAACTGAAGGAACAAAAATAATAATCTAGTATGAAAGCTCTTACTCCATAATGTAGCGGGAGAGCCTCACTCTCTCTCCCTTTCCCTTTCCCTCCTTTTCTTCTTTCTGTGACGCTGGACTTGACTTTTCTCAGTTGGGCAAGTCATCTTTGAGGCACTAATGGTAGCTTTCCGCACAGACACAGGTGGCGGTGACGGGTCCCCAGGAGGGGATCCAGGTGTCTGTGTTGAGGAGGTGGAGTGACTGTATCTTTGGAGAAGAAGGTATCTTTAGACCTTTTGTGTTTGGAGGCTGTAGGGACCCTGGCAATAGTTAGGGCAACCGCCTTCCTGGGAGAGGGCGTGTTCTCTGAGCTGGTGGAGGTGCGTGAGGTGGGATGGCCGGGTGTGGGCCTGAAGGGGCTGAGCTCCATGGCCCAGCGAACCACAGGGAGCCCAAGGAGCACCAGGCAGGGGACGGTCCTCCCTCGGGGACCAAGGGAGCCTGTCCCTGGAGCAGCTGACAGCAAAGCCAAGGAAGGGGCACAGGGGAGCACCAGGAGAGAGATTCTGGACTCCTCGTTCATCTGGCATGTGCGTTGAGCTGGTTTCGTTTATTTGTAAAATATAGAATAGGTGTGACTTGACTTGCCCACTGAGTTTGCAGGGGAGTTGTACCGGTTACCCTGGCGTACAAGGGCTGTGGGACCTGCTGTGGCAAACTCTCTCCTCCTGCCCATCTCTGCAAAGCAGGGCATCTTGCGTACGACTCTCATGTCTTCCTTAGACACTCATGCATATGCTCAACAACTACAAAGAAGTCACGGTTGTTGTCTCATCGCACTCTTTATTCTGGAACCTTCCATGGCTCCCCATTGTCTACTAAAGTAAGGACAAGCCCTCCACAGTCTGGCTCAGACCTACATTTATCTTTCTAGTCTTAAATCTCAACCCTCACCTTCACGTGCTGCACTGTGGTCAGAACTGACAGACTGTTCTCAAATTTCCAAATGTGCCCCAGGCTGTCAGTGTAGTTTCTTCTTCTTGGAATGGCCCGGGGCCCCAGCTCCACCACTCACTGCCTGTGAGTGCGCGTCCAAACTCGCCAAGTCCAGTTGTTCAACAGAAACCTCAGTGACATCGAAGCTGCAAGGTCCACAGGCACAGAAGGGCCTCTTCTCCCCAAGCTCGAAGGACCGAACCTGCCCCAGTGATGGGGAAGCTTCTCCATCATGAAAGCTTGGTGAATGAATACCAGCCACCACCCTCCCTCCCCCAAGCTGGTTATGCAGTACAGTCACCCCCAATTCTGTGTGATGCTTAGAGTCCCCACCAGGGGGCACTACCCTAGGTGGCCTGGAGGCTCCACACACCTGGATGAGAAGGAGGGCAACTGTGTGGACTTTGACAGATGCCTGTGGCCAGAGCACCGGGACCCTGTGTGCAGGCAGGAGCCTGCCCCTGGGGTGAAGCCACATGCAGGCAGTGAGGCCCGTCAGCCCTCTGGGGGCTTTTCAGTGATGAGTCCTGGAATTCTGAAACCTAGCTTTTTGGTGGGTGTGTGTTGGGTAGGGGTGGGGATGGGTGCTTTTTATGAACCACCCTGACCCTTGGGTGAGTCTCTAACCCCTCTACGGCTTGGGCATCTCATTGGAACAGGAGAAGGATGTTGCCAGACAGCACGCTAGGGAGGTCGGCGTTATGCTTCGTATCCCACCAGGGCCAGCTCCAATACCATTTACCCTTAGGCTTTTCCTGTTTCCTAGCGCTGTCCTCACTAAATCTCTGGCTTGGAACTCCCACAGTATGCGGGGTGTTATCTCTTTCATGGCACACGTGGTCACAAAGTCACACAGCTCTAAACTCCCGGAGGCAGGAACCAGGTCTGACACATCTTTGTATTCCCCTGCCAGAGCTAGGGAATAAGGTAGGAATTACTCACTCTTGGTTGATTTGAAAGCTTATAATATTAACCCACATTTGTTGAAGGTCTTTCTATTTGGCAAGCCTTTTGCGCAGGTTATCTCATGTCCCCTCTCAACACAGCCTCATGGGCAGGCACTCCAATTAGTCCCATCGATGTGACTGCCCGCAGTCATTCAAGCAAGGAGAGCCCGCTGGACTCAACCTGGGGCAGTCTGGTCCCAGCCCACGCTCTCAACCCTTGTGGCATAGGTCAGCTAGTTCACACTCGGAAGGTCCTTTGGGGACCCACTGATGCTGGTGGCTATCTTTGGTAGCTTATGGAAGGGCAAGGTTCTCCCCAAACAAGGGATGAAGGTATTTACCCAAAAGATCAATGGTTCCCAGCCTTGGCTGCACTCTGGAATCAGCTGGAAATCTGGGTTTTTGATGGTACCTGGTGAGCCCTGTGGAGAAAGCCTGCAAGTGGATATGAATCCCCTTTTATTTGCTTATTTTTTGTGTATCACGGTAAAATATACACAACATAACATCCATCATTTTAACCAGTTTTAAGTGTATAGTTCAGTGACATTAAGTACATTCACAATGTTGTGCAATCATCACCACCATCCATCTCCAGAACTCTCCCATCATCCCAAACAGAAACTCTGTACCCACTAAAAAATAAGCTCCCATCATCACCCACCTCCTCCAGCCCATGGCAGCCACCATTCCACTTTCTGTCTGTATGAATTTGACTCCTCTAGGGACCTCATCTGAGTGGAGTCATACAGTGTTTGTCTTTTTGTGACTGGCTTATTTCACTGTGCATAACGTCTTCAACATTCATCCATGTTGTAGCAGGTATCAGAATTTCATTCTCTTTTAAGGCTGAATAATATTGCCGAATAATATTCCCTTGAATGTTGTTAAAGGAAAAAATTATTCAGGACACTTGTTAGAGATGGTGAGGCAGTGTTTATTCAAGGGGGCTGCTATCATGGGGTTTTGTAGTGAGAGAGAGAGAGCAGACTCAACTTCAACAAGGACAACTAGGGTTTTATGACCAAGGAGCCAGGTTGGTGGATGGAAAATTACTGAGAAGAATCATCAGTCATATGGGGGCGTCCTGCTAGACTGAATCAGTGGGATTCTCGCTGAAGACAGGCCAGGAGGATCAGACATGGAGGGTGGGGTGAGGAATTTGATGCCTGTGGAGGGTGGTCTGGTACCAATGGCAGGGGGGTTTCACTGAGCTGACTTAGCAGGACTCTTCCTCCAACTGGATTCTGCAAGAACTGAGAGGGAAGCCCAAGGTTGGGTCAAGTGGAGCAGAGGGATCCCAGGAGCCTGATTAAAGTTAGGCCAGGGAGTCTTTGTCGACGTATGTCCCACATTTTGTTTATCTATTCCCCCATCAATGAGCATTTGGGTTGTTTCCACCTTTCAGCCATTATGAATAATGCTGCTATGAACTCAGATGTACAAATATCTGTTCAGGTCTCTGCTTTCAATTCTTTGGGGTATATACCCGGGAGTAGAATTGCTGGATCATATGGTCTTTCTGTTTAATTTTTTGAGGAACCTCCATACTGTTTTCCGCAGTGGCTGCACCATTTTATATTCCCACCAACAGCACAGAAGGGTTCCAATTGCTCCACAGCCCTGCCCACACTTGTTATTTTCTTTGATGGTGGCCATCCTGATGAGTGTGAGGTGGTATCTCATTGAGAAGCTTTTAAAACTGCCCAAGGCGGCACTCTGGCTCTATTTTGCCAGACTCTGGAGGGACCCGGGTTTCAGTGCTTTTCACAGCTCCAGGTGGTTCCAATGTGTGGCCAAGGCTGGGAACACCCACGGTGGACAATCTCTGCCCACCGCATGAGCTCCCAGCGCCCTGGCCTCTGAGCCCTACTGCCGAGGCCCCTCTCCTCTCTCGAGGATGGAATTAAGTTATTGACACCCTTGAAGAGTTACAAGAGGAAAAGGTGAGCTGGCACAGTGTCCCCCATAATGCGGGACTTGGGGAGTCTGGTGCTCCCGGGAGCAGAACCTGGCTGCTTGGGTTTCCTTCACCTTAAATAGGTTTCCCCGTGCGGAACCTCAGCTCCCAGGCACCTCAAAGCCAGTCTGGTTTCTTCCCTCATAAAGAAGGCGATCACATGCTCCTTCATTACTCTCCAAAGCACATCTGTTGTGTTGCAACGAGAACCCTGGATCCGGGGGGCACGGGAGGAGGGCGGCGCGGGAGCCCTGAGTTCTAGTCTGACCATGCCTCCACTTCCTCTGTGGCCTGGAGAAGAAACCCTCACGTACTTGGATGTCAGTTTCATAATCGGTAAAATGAAAAGGATCCTGTCAGTGGATCTTAAACTTCCTTTTAGCAAAGGAACTCTTTCCTGAAATAGGATCTTACATGGAATCCAGGATGGAAAATAGAAGCAGAGCTGCTCTGACTGGATGGGGTGGGGGCGGAGCTTTGCCACTTGGCTTGGACCCCAGGGCTCCAGGAGGAACAGCCTGAACAAGTCTCGGCTCCCCGGGGTGCCTGACAGCACGGAGGTCTGTGACTCTGCTGTCAGTTTATATGGATTAAGCTTCCTGCTCCCAGGAAAGGCCCGTGTTGCTGCTGAGAGGGATTTATCACAGGCTCTGGGAGCGTGCCTCCTCCGCACAGGGGCGTTAATCGAGGACGCGCCCCCTGGAGGGCAGCTCCAATCCGCCGAGGGCATAGCCCTGTGACAAGGGGCCCTCTGGTACCCCCAGGCCCCTGGAGCCCGCCTGAACCCTCTGCACTTCTTCCGCTGGCTCCTGCCGTCTGTCCCACGGCGATGTCCTCAGCCTCTGCCATCTGCCCAGGGCTCCTCTCGCAGGCCTGCCTCCTTGGACCCCGCCTTCAGGATCTCTTTCCCCAATCTTCTAACATGACGTCCCTTTCACGTGGGGAATCGCAATTGAACATCCCCAACACCTCTTTCTGTTCTTACTTTCTGCTCCCCCCAGTGCTCGGCTCTCCACTTCTCTCCAAGCCTCCGTCTTCCGTCTTCCTGCCCTGAGCCGTCTCAGAGCCTTTCTCCTCCTCTGCAGGGCGGTGAGGGCACAGGCTCTGGAGTCACACAGGCCTGGGAGTGGTTCTTGGCTTCCCTCTCACCACGGGTGTGAGCATGAGCAAGTTGCTTTCCCCTCAGAGCCTCAGTTTGCTCATCTGTGAAGTGGGCACGAGGCCTATTACACGAGGTTATGGTGAGGATGAGTGAAATGCTGTAGGTGGAACCCCTGTCATGGAGCGTGGCATTTAGTAAACTTTCAGTAAATGTCACTCTCCCTCCTAACCCGTCCCCTTTCTCTCCTTAACCTCAGATACCCCACCTTCCGATGAAAGAGTACCACGTATGTGCGTGTAGGGAAGAAGTAGGAGAGAAACAGCTGGAAACATGGGTACAGACCAGATTAGAGAAGGCCTTGCGTGCCACCTAAGGAGTCTGGAGTTTATTCTGTGGACGGCTGGTTATGGGTTGAATTGTGTCCCCTCCAATTCATATGTTGACGTCCTAACTCCAGTCCCTCAGAATGTGACCTTACCTGGAAATAGGGTTGTTGCAGAGTAATTAGTTAAGAATGAGGTCGTACTGGAGGAGGGTGGGCCCTAGAACGATATGCCCAGTGTCCTTATAAGAATGGGAAGTCTGGAGACAGATACACGTGCAGAGAGAACACCATGTGAAGAGGAAGGCAGAGATCAGGGTGATGCTACAGGCCAAGGGATGCCAAAGATGGCCAGCAAACCACAGAAGCTGGGGACAGGGCTGGAACAGATTCTCCCTCACAGCCCCAAGAAGGAACCAACCCTGCCAACGCTTTGATCTTGGACTTCCAGCCTCCGGAACTGTGAGACTATGGGTTTCTGCTATTAAGGACACCCAGTTTGTGGGACTCCGTTATAGCAGCCCTGGCTAACAATACAACCGGGAGCTTCTGCAGGAGGGAGCTGGAGTAAAAGGGGTGGATGTGCAGGCTGAGCTGTACTGGGGGAGCGAGAGATGCAGGTAGACGTGTGCAAGTGGCAACAGGAGGGGGAGATGAGTGAAGACAGAGGAGGCATCTTAGAAGTGGCACCGACAGACGTGGCCATGGATTGGAATAAGAGGGAGGGGCCGTAGTGACAAGCCCTGAGGCTTGGGCCTGGCAGGCGAGCAGCTCTGTTTGTGGGGTGTTAGCCATCAGCGGGCTGCTTTGTCGGGAATCTCACACCACTGCCCAGGTGCTGTGGGTTCTGCCCCCTCCTGAGGAGATGGGGCCCCACTGAGTCCTCTCCTGCCCTTTGCCCTTGACGTGGGCCACGCTGAGCCCCTGCACTGTGTGGGGTTGAGAGATGCTTCTGTGCAGTTCCCTGCGGGGGAAGACAGAAGGCTAATCTGTGCAGGAGTCAAACTGAGTGTGGCAGGGAGAAGGGTTTGGGGAGGCAGCGATAGTGAAGAACTTGTGTTCCTCCAGCTTCCACCATCCTGGGGGCTGGCAGCCCCATCTGAACGGCAAGGAAGGAGAGCAACATCTGTGTACTTAATATCCTCATCATCTTTGAAATGCAAACGAGGAGCCCCAGCCCTCCCCGCAGGGATGTGTCGGGTACCGTACCTGGCTCAGAGGAGGGGAGGGGACTCCTTAGGCCTAATTTCTTCCTCTCAGGACCAGAGAATGCTGCCCTTAGAGGAAGTACTTTATCTGTTGCTGCTAACGTATGTTCTTAGCGCACACATTAGTTCATCTATTCATTCATTTATTCACAGCACATACGTTTCGAGTCTTTACTGTGTCTCAGGCACAATTTGAGCCTGGAGTTTTAAGAAAAATAAGAAAGAAGGGGAGATATGACAAACCCACAGCCAACATCATATTCAGAGGGCAAAAACTGAGCGCCATCCCCCTGAGAACAGGAACAAGACAAGGATGCCCACTCTCACCACTTTTATTCAACATAGTATTGGAGGTTTTGGCCAGAGCAATTAGGCAAGAGAAAGGAATGAAAGGAATCCAAATAGGGAGTGACGGACGAAGTGAAACTCTCATTTGCAGACGACATGATCTTATATATAGAAAACCAAAAAAAATCCATTGGAAAACTAATAGAAATAATTAACAACTACAGTAAAGTTGCAGGGTACAGAATCAACTTACAAAAGTCAGTTGCTTATCTATACTCCAATAACGAACTTACAGAAAGAGAACTCAAGAATACAATTCCATTTGCAATCACAACTAAAAGAATAAAGTACCTAGGAATAAATTTAACCAAGGAGGTGAAGGACTTATACAATGAAAACTAGAAGACATTATTGAAAGAAATAGATAATGACATAAAGAGATGGAAAGAGATTCCTTGCTCATGGGTTGGAAGAATAAATATAGTTAAAATGTCCATACTACTCAAAGCAATCTACAGATTCAATGCTATCCCAATCAGAATCCCAATGATATTCTTCACAGAAATAGAGCAAAGAATCCTAAAATTCATCTGGAGCACGTGAAGACCACAAATTGCTAAGGCAATCCTGAGAAAAAAGAACAAAGCTGGAGGTATCACAATCCCTGACTTCAAAATGTACTACAAATCCATAGTGATCAAAACAGCATGGTACTGGTACAAAAACAGGCACACAGATCAATAGAACAGAACTGAAAGTCCAGAAATAAAACCACATATCTATGTGGTTAATCTTCGACAAAGGTGCCAAGAACGTACAATGGAGAAAAGATAATCTCTTCAATCAATGGTGTTGGGAAAACCGGACAGCCACATGCAAAAGAATGAAAGTAGACCACTATCTCACGTCATACACAAAAATAAACTCAAAATGGATCAGAGACTTGAAGATACATCCTGAAACTATAAAACTCCTGGAAGATAATATAGGTAGTACACATTTTGACATCGAACTACAAAGGATATTTTCAAATACAATGTCCTCTCAGACAAGGGAAACAAAAGAAAAAATAAACAAGTGGGACTTCATCAGACTAAAGAACTTCTGCAAAGCAAAAGAAACTAAGATCAAAACAAAGAGACAACCCACCAATTGGAAGAAAATATTTGCAAGTCATATATTGACAAGGGGTTAATCTCCATAATATATAAGGAACTAACACAACTGAACAATGAAAAAAAACAACCTGATCAAAAAATGGGCAGAGGAGGTGAACAGACATTTTTCCAAAGAAGATATATAGATGGCCAATAAACACATGAAAAGATGTTCAACGTCATAACCATCAGGGAAATGCAAATCAAAACTACACTAAGATACCACCTTACGCCTGTTAAAATGCCTATAATCACTAAGACTAAAAATAGCAAATGTTGGAGAGGGTGTGGAGAGAAGGGAGCCCTCATCCACTGCTGGTGGGAATGCAAACTGGTGCAGCCACTATGGAAAACAGTGTGGAGATTCCTTAAAAAACTAAAAATAGAACCAGCATACGACCCAGCTATCCCACTACTGGGTATCTATCCAAACAACTTGAAATCAACAATCCAAAGTAACATATGTACCCCTATCTTTATTGCAGCACTATTCACAATAGCCAAGACACGGAAGCAACCCAAGTGCCCATCACTGATGATTGGATAGAGAAGATGTGGTATATATACACAATGGAATACTACTCAGCCAGAAAAAAGGACAAACTCATCCCGTTTGCAATAACATGGAAGGACCTAGAGAGAATTATGCTAAGTGAAATAAGCCAGTCTGAGAAAGACAAACATCAGATGATTTCACTCATATATTACAGAATATAAACAAGTGAATGGACAAAGAAAGCAGTTGAGTGGTTACCAGGGGGTGGGGGGTGGGGGGTGGGCACAGGGAGTGAAGGGGAGCACTTACGTGGTGACAGACAAGAAATAATGTACAACTGAAATCTCACGTTGATGTAAACTATTATGAACTCAATAAAAAAAATTTGAGAAAAAAACTAAATTAAAAAGAAAATGAAAGAGGGGGAGAGAGGGCGCCTGGCCTCCAGGAGCTTACACTCCAGAGACAAATCCACAGCTAAATATGCTATGTGATTTCTAGGGGGAGGGGGGCAAGTGGCAAGAAGATTGACAAAGCAAGGTAAGGTGGACAAAGCAAGGACCATGTGTGGATGGGGGCTGTTTTGGATACAGTGGTCAGGGAAGTTCCCCCCAGAGAAAAGCTGAGTGAAGCGAGAGAGTGGGCCGCGCAGAGGTCCGGGGGAGAGCCGTCCAGGTAAGTGCCCTGTGTCTGGGAGTCAGGTGGGGACACACACCAGCCGGAGTTTGCATTTTGTTCCAGACGTCGTGGGCAGCACAGGAGCGACGGGCTCCAATACACAGTTTTGTACGCAAGAACAAATGCACAGGCGGATGCTCTGTTGAAGTGTGCTTTTAAATGCCAGGCTCTGTGCAAAGCCTACAGGCCCTGAGGTCCCCTGAAGGAGAAGCAAGCGCTCTGGGGGGCTGGTTGAGGTGAGGGCAACTCTGGGAACCTCTATTTCCGCTTCCCGGAGTAGCATCCCCACCTGCTCAAATCGAAGACGAAATGTTCAGTGGGCACCTGCTGCACGCTGTCACCTGAAGCGGTGGCAGCTGAGTCTTGTTCACAGCAACCCTGTTACAAAGAGAGCTCTAAGTGTGAGAAGCCAGGGGCGCTCCGACAGGGGGAGGTGGACGACGGCAGTCTTGTTACCATCGCTGACGTTTGTCGTCATCCAGACCTATTTATTAGGCACCTAATTGAGCCTGATCCTGTGCTTGTGTGTTATTTTACTTTTCAGAGCTCTTGAGGACTAAACAGTGTGCAAAGAAGGAAAACAAACATCCATGTAAGGAGAGTTACTGTCTCCTGAGTTTTCCTTTTCTCTTGCCTCTTCTTTCTCTTCCAGTAGTTTCTCACAAACCTGACGGTAATGAGAGAGACCGGTGCATACAAATGGCTGTCACTGAGGCCATCCTGTGATGACCACTTCAGACCTGTTCCCGTCCCCTTAACACACATACACCCCATAAACACAGCACCCTGTCACATGCAAACATGAAACATGCATGTGCCTGCACACGCCACATTCATGGACGAACCCAACCCAACACGCCCACCCCGTGCATACATTCTGCAAGCTGCCTGGAGGCGGCGGCTGCTGTCCAGGGAGTCGTGGGGAAGACAGAGCTCTTCCAGACCCCGTGGGCTCAGAAATGGAGGAGGGGAAGGAGCTGCAAGAAGCAGGATAGCTGAGGGCAACTAAGCGGGGCCAGCAGAATCCCAGCGGGGCGCCTCCCGCCACGGGGGACCCTCTGGCCCCAGCTGCGCTCACCACCTCCTCTCGCGCAACGCTCCACTCCCAAACAGGAGCAGGGCCAACCTTCTGGCTCTGATTCTGACTGCATCAAAACCCCAGCTGGGGGGGCTCTGCAGGGGTTAAAGTTGAGCGTGTGGGCGGTGGCGCTGCCCTCTGGCCCCGCTGAGGCTGGCATGGTAAGGGCCTCAGCCCATCCTCTGTCATCTTCATGCTCTTACCTCCAAATCAGACACGGGGCATCTGTCCCTGCTGTCCTCTCCCTGTGGCCGTGGTGTGACCCACCCCCCCCCACCCAGGAGTGGCAGCACGAGGTTGGGGTTTGAGGGGGCAGCAGTAACTCTTTTTGTGGTTTGATTTCAGTTTCTCAAGACCTCCCTTGCTTAGGAAAAGGAATCCTCGCTGTATCCTTCCTGGTTCTGGAAGGTCTGCCTTGGGATTTAGGGGCAAAGTCTGACTGTTAATAAACTGTTACGTTGCCTTATTTTGTCCTTGTATGGGGACCCGTGGGGGAGGCCAACGGGACGCTTGCTCTGTTCCTTGTCTCCTGACCTCCCCGCCTCTCCCGCAGAGTTTCCGGTTGAGGTGTGGGACCTCTGAGTCAGAGAAGGGGAGGGGCAATTAGAAGCCCCTGGGGGAGATGCAGGTCAGGGGTCACAGTGGGGAACAGGGTCACCCTGGGACCCAGGGAGTCATTCTCGTTGGGGCAGGGGGTAGGGGGTAGAATGGAGGCTCCCAGCCTTGTGCCAGGAAGGGAAAACCAGCTCCTCTGCCCCTTCCTCTTCCTCCTCCCCACCTCCTCCTCCTCCCCCAACGCTTCCTCCTGCTCCTCTATCTCTGTCTCCCTTGTCTCTTCCCTTCCATGCTTCTTCCCTTCCCGCCCTTCTTCCTCTTGTCAATCAAATATTATGAGCCAGCCCTGCTTTGGGCAGAGCCCTCACGGTGCTTACACTGTAAGAAGGGAGATAGGCATTGGACAAGTAGGCAAATGATGTGATGTGGGCACTGAGCAGTGCTGCAAGGAAGAGAAAACAGGGAGAGGGCATGTGGGGAGCTGCTTTTCCTAGGCCGGTCAGGGAAGGCCACTGAGTTAAGACCTACGTGATGAGAAGGAGGGTACCACGTGGGAATCTGGAGGAAGGAACAGCCAGGACAGAGTCCTTGAGACTGGGTCAGGCTGGAGGGACAGAGAGAAGCTGGAGGGCACAAGGAGGGAATGAAGGAGGAGAGGGTAGAGACATGGACTGGACCGAGAGCAGAGAGGGCTGGCAGGCCAAGCGAGGGTTTTGTTTTCAGGTTTTATTTCAGGCCTGACGAAAGTAGGGGAAGAAGAGATGTGATTCATGAAGTATGGATTCCAGACAGGCAAGGGTGAAGGCTGAGAGAGAGGAAGAGAGGACGTGGCTTGTCTCGGGAAGGAGCAGTGGCCAGAGTGAGAAGTGGTCAGATTTGGGATAGCTCTGGAGGTACAGGCTACGGGACTAATGGTGAACTGACTCTGGGGGTGAGGGGAGAGAGAAAGGACGGATGACTTGGAAGTTCTGAGCCTGGGCTGCTAGTTGGTGTTATCTACTGAGATGAGGATGTCTTGTCGGGGAGGGGGTGAGTTTGCTGGGCGCTGGGGAGGGAGAAGTGTCAGTGCTTGGATTTTGACCATCTTGGGTCCTGGAGTCGGCCTCTGAGTCGAGGTGTGAGAAGGAGGTTGGCTGTGCTGATCTGGAGTGCAGGGAAGATATCAGGGCTGTAAATTTGGGAGTCATCAGCAAAAAGATGGAGTTTAAGGCCTTGACACCGGCTGAGCTCCTTAGGAGGCAACTGTGGATAAAGAAGGGAAGAAGGCCAGGGACAGGGCCCCAGGGATCCTCAAGACTTACAAGTCTGGGGGCAGGGAGAAGGGGGAGTGGAAAAGGAGAATTACAAGGAGGAGCAAGTGAGATGGGAGTTGAGTGTGGTGCCATGGAAGGTGTAATTGTCAACTATTGCTGTGTAACAAACAACCCCCAAAACCCAAATGTGGTAAGCATTTATTTAACTATGAGTCTGTGGGACAACTGTAGGTCAGCTCATCCATGCTGGTTCAGCTAGCGCTGTTCCATTGTGCTGCACTCATCTCTTGTCATCCTCCTGGAACCGGTGGTGGTCTCCTCTTGGTGATGGCAGAGGTACAAGAAAGCAAGCCCAGTCATGCAAGCACTTTTCAAGCGTCTGGTCACATCACATTGGCTAAACGTGGATTGGCTGAAGAAAGTCACGTGGTAGGAATTAAAGTCAAGGAATCAGAAAATATACTCCCCCTCTTCGGTGGAAGGAGCTGCAAAGTCACATGGCAAAGGGTGTACCTACTGAGAAGGATGAAGATGGCAGCCATTAGTGCAGCCTACCACAGGAGGGTAGGGCGGAAATTGTTTCCAGAAGGACTGAGTGGCCCATCTTGCCCCTGAAAGGTCAGGTGAGAGGAGGACAAGAACTTGACCATTGGGTTGGACCAGACGGTGACCACTGGAGACCTTGACAGGGGCCATTTCAGAGGAGTCTGGGGATGAGAGGATGGCGGAAGTAGGCCAGAAAGAGAACAGGGGCTGAGGACGCGGAGACAGTGAGCACACACCATGCTCTCAAGGGCTGCCGTGAGGGCGTGAGGACGGGCCGTGTGGCTGGAGGGATGCAGGCTCCAGGGAGGGTTTTTCCCTCCTTTTTGCTGCCTCCCCTATTCCGGGAGTCAATACTAAAAATTGATACTGATCATACTAAGGGAATCCTAAACTATAGTTCAGTCTATGGGCTAAACGGGTTTCTGAAGAGCAGGCCACTAATGATGACATTGTTCCTAGGGGAAATTGTGTGCTGGGCAACCAATAGCCAACTTAAAAAGACCTTGCAATTTGGGAAGGTAGAGTGTGTGAACATCCATTTAGAATGCACGTGCCCACTCCTGGAGTCCAGACTCTCAGATGTGTCTGAGGAGAGGGTGGGAGGGACTCTCTGGGACGGCCAGTTTGTTTGTGGTAAGGAGCCTGCAGGAAGAGGAGGAGGAGGATGGTGAAGAGAAAGTTCTGGGAGAGGAGTGTGGTTACCGTCTTGAGTGAACCTTTCACCCAGGGTGGACCAAGAGCTCTGCCTGAGCAGTGGGGCGGGGGCGGCAGGGAGAGGCCGAGCCTCTGAGGTACAGGGCACAAAGCGGCTTCTCTGGGCCCTCAGGATGATGTGGAGTTGGGGAGGGGGAGGAAGCAGGGAATGCTGGCAAGAAGGCTGGAGCAGGCAAGAAAAACCTGCCGCGGGGTAATTGTAGCTGATGGGCACATTCATGCGAGGCTCATGGACATAACAGGATGGGAGAGGACCTGGGTTGAGAGAGTCGGGGTGAGAGCCAATGACATCTGGGTTAGAAGTGATATTGTACCTCCATTTGCAGCCACAGGCGGGCTTACATATATGGACGACGGAGCATACCCTTCACCCAGGCTTCTGCACACATTTCAGGCATGCTAGGTCTCGTGTGGTACGGTCCACATGGCAACCTGGAGTCAGGAGAAGTGGGTCTGCTTGTTCTTCTTGCACAACTCACTTACCCTGGCCAGGCCTCAATTTCCCCATCTGTAAAGTGGAGGCAACCAGCTCTGGTGGTCTAGTGGTTAAGCCTCTGCACTCTCACCACTGCTGCCTGGGTTCGTTTCCTGGTCAGGGAACTGCACCACCCATCTGTCAGTTGTCATACTGTGGCAGCTGCGTGTTGCTGTGATGCTGAAAGCTGTGCCACCGGGATTTCAACTACCAGCAGGGTCATCCATGATGGACAGGTTTCAGTGGAGCTTCCAGACTAAGACAGATGAGGAAGAAGGAGCTGGCCACCCACTTCCAAAAAAACTGGCCATGAAAACCCTATGAATAGCAATGGAGCATCATCTGATAGAGCGCCAGAAGGTGAGAGGATGGCGCAAGAAGACCAGGCTGGGTTCTGCTCTGCTATGCACAGGGGCGCTAGGAGTCAGAATCGACTCCATGGCGCTAACAACAAAATGGAGGCAGTTAAGTGTTGCAGAGTTCTTTAGGAGCTCTGTGTAAGCAATAATACGCCCATGTACGTATATGTATGAATGTACCTATGTGTCTCTGTAAGCACACATATCTGTGTGATTTCACATGTATCTCAACTTGGAGAGATAGTCTCAACTTCAAACATTCTGTCTCGTTTATCATACGCAGTTGTCTCAGAGCATGCTCTAGCTCCAAGCTCACTTTCTGCTATGTCTCTCTCCAGCAATTCTACTTAAAAACTCTAGACTCAAGGGGATGCCATCCCCTCACCCTAGAATATCCTCTAGACTCACACCCATCAAATGAACTCCTACCCACCCTTCAAGACCCTACTCAAATGCCACCTCCTGTGTGAAGTTTCCATGGATCCTGTTGTGTCATCTTTCTTGACGTCCTCTGAACTTGCATAGCTGTTTGTACCTTCCTGTGGGACTGTGATAGTGAGTTTTGGGTTCTAGATATTTTGTATGTGGCTTAAATTTGTACTGATTGGGTATGTGAGTGAAACATGAATCACTTCTTTATTTAACAAACACTGATGGAGCACAATTGTGTCTCACTTGTGGTGGCTACGCACTGAGGATACAAAGTTGAGAAGAAACAGTCTCTGCCCTTGAGGGGTTTGCAATCTATGGAGGAGCCTAGGCCGTCAGGGTCATGGTGGCCTTCAGGGGCTAAATCAGACCCCAGTACTTAGCTAACCCTAGGCTGCTACTACGGGGCAGAGGTTATTTAGAGTCTGTGTGGTCTAGACCCAAAGATGCCAGATGGGTGGATCTGTTTAAATCAACAAAGGCCTATGGCAGGGGCGTTTGGGTGTAGGGCCCACCCCAAGAGCCAGTCTTCCCTCCCCACTTTCTCCCTCGTGCAGATCGATTTTCCCCACTTTCCTTATATCTTCACCATTTTATCTCCAGAAATTCTCCAAGCTGGAATGTCGCACTGCGTTAGGGCTTGGGCTCTAACGCGTTACCACCCTAATTCATCATGCTGCTTTGACTGATGGAGGCTCAGGGCCCCTCACTCACGGCCTAACGAGTACTGAGTTGGGGAGGGGCCGAGCTGGTTCTTTCTCTCTCCTTCCCATGGCATTCTCTTCGTTAGGAAAGCTCACTTTAACCAAACTTGGGGGAAGAGGCGGCAACGGTGGGGCGAAGCATGGGGCACAAGACTAGGGAGGAGCAGAGTTAGACACCTGATTCCCGTCTCCTCCCTCCCTCCTTCTCTCCCTTCCTTCCTTTGTTCCCTCTTTCCTTCCTTTTCATTTTAACAATTATTTGTTGAGCACATACTCCACAGCACTATAAGTGCGACTTAAATTCCAGGTATCAAATACCTGAGTTTGCTTATTCTATCCTTATGTGTATATATATGCACCATCCAAGAGTCATTAAGCAATGCCGTCTCTGCTGGAGACGTCGGTTAGCCCTGGTTAACCATGAACACGTCAGCACAGCATGCATTGGTCGATCCGATAAACCCTGGCACACAGAGAGATCCTAAGGGTCTGGGGTGCTCAGGGAAGGCTAGCGACTGGGAGGACCATGGGTGACTCTGGGGAGGGCGGGCTCAGGAGGGTCAGCACGGTGGGGGTCTCTGATGAGTAAGGAATGAAGGTTTTTGGCTTCTGGTAGACCAAAATGGGGCTCTGAAAACATACTTCGCACCCTTTCCAGTTCTGCTAAAAGCCACCTGGTTAATGACCAAATTATGCCCATGGAAGTTTGGGCAAGAACTTTACCACTTTGGGCCCCAGTTTTCATAGTCATAAAATGAGGAAGTTCTCAATTATTCTGCCTGAGGAATTTATCCAAAGAGAATAACTAAAGACTATACACAAAGACTCAGCTACAAGGACACATCACAGCATTACTTATAATAGCAAAATATTGAAAATAATCTAAACGTCAACAGCGTTGGGGAACTGGCAAATTACATGATGGTGCGTCACGTAATGGTACATCCATAGAGTGGACTAAAATGCAGTCTTTAGAATCAGGTAGCGGTGTGTGTGTCTACATATGTCTGTCTCTCTATCCATCTATCATCTATCAAGAGGGAAAGAGAGACGAGATGTTCCACGTGATAAAATAAGCTTAAATGCTTATAACAAATATGTATGGTGTATTTCCATCTTTTTAATAAATATATCTATATGGATTTCTAGAAGGAGAAAGAATCTGAAGGAGTGAGGGAGAGAAAATTTGGAAGGATAAATAGTGAATGTTCATAGGGTTCTCTCTCAGTGCTGAGATGAAGGATTATTTGCTTTGCTTTCTTATTTATCTGCATTTTCTCATTTTTCTGCAATGAGCATAGGTTACCTATGTAATAAAACATTAGAATTAAAAAACGTTACACTTGTAAGCCAATGTTCATGGCAGCATAATTCACAATATCAAAAAGCAGAAACAACCCAAATGTCCATCTATAGATGAATGGATAACAAAATGTGGTATATACACACAGTGGCATGTTATTCGGCCCGAAAAAGAAATGAAATTCTGACACATTCTACAACATGGATGAACCTTGAAGACACTATGCTAAGCGAAGTAAGCCAGACACAAAAGGATAAATATTGCATGACTCCACTTGTACGAGGTACCTAGAATAGGAAAGTTCACGGAGACAGAAAGCAGAATGGTGGTTGTCAGCAGCTGGGGAGGAGGGAATGGGAAGTTAGTGTTTAATGGGGACAGAGGCTCTGTCTGGGATGATAAAAAATTTTGGAGATGGATGGAGGTGAAGTTTGCAGAACAATTGTGAATTACTTAATGCCGCTAAATTGTACAGTTAAAAATGGTTAAAATGGTAGATTTCATGTTTATGTATATTTCACCAACAAAACAAACAAGTGAAATGGGGGGGCTCTCCCAGCTGCTTCCCAATGGCTCTTCCAGGTCTGACTCCACAGCTCTCTCCGCCTCTGACAGTGTCAGCCCCGGCAACTTTGGAGAGGATGAAAAAGCAGCCAATTCACAGCCTCTGCGCCCAGGGGTGGCAGGCAGAACTCGCCGGAGCCCAGTCTTGTTATCAGAGAAACGGCCTCATGTCTCTCCAGGACGCTGTGGCTCCGGCTGCTTAGTGAGGAGACCTGGAAGCTGGAACAGAAGCGAGGAACACTGTTTTCACAAGGCTAATTAACCAAATGTGATTTCCTCGCGTGTGTCTGTGTTTTCACATTAGGTTTTGCTGCAAAGAGGATATTAAAGCTAATTAGATTCGCAGCTTTGCGCGGATCTCCGAACACCCCATCAGTTGTTTCTTAGGGAAGCTTACTAGTCGTTGCTGCCATCCTTTACCTTAGATCGCACATCTCTGCCGCCCACCAGACAGCAAGGCTTCAAGGTTAGAAGATTTGCAGAGCTGACTGGAGATGTAATTCTAGAAATGTTTCCTCCTGCATCAGAATGACTCAAGTTAAGCTGAACTCCCACTGTCCTCCATCACAAGCCCTTTGCCCCAGTCAGACCAGCTTCTCTGCTACTCTCCCCCATGCCTGGCTCTCCCTCCCTGACCTGATCTCATTGTAGGAGACCCTTCGTGGGGGCCTCCTCAGCCCACCTGGAAAGGGGTCTTCTTCCCTCAGCACTGAGCTGCCTCTAACACACCCAAGGGTGGGCTGCTATAGCCATGTTTCTAAGTGGCCCTGCCCTTCCTGACCACAGCCGATTGGCCTTTGGTGGACACTGCCCCAGAAAGAGCCATTCCAGGGGCGAGGTTGAGCCAGATTCTCTGTCTGGGGAACCTGGAATAGAAACACGGAGAAAATGGTCCCGTTAACTTCTGAGTTCTTTGGTGCAAGCCGTCAGAATCCAACCCTGGCTCCCTGAAGCAAAGATTTAGCGATAACCATTCAGTTGACCCAGGAATGAGAGGAACAGGGGCTGACTCAGACACAGAGCGGCAGCATCTCCTGGGTTGCCACCAACCGCCAATGTGATTCTGCTCCCACTTCTCCAGTCAATGCTTCTCTTTTTTCTTGAGTTCAAATTTGTGGGAGAAACCGGCCAGCTCAGTTTGGGTCAGGTATCTAATATTGGGACAATCAGCTCTGTCCAGGGGCAAGATCATAGGGGCAGAAAGAGTTGTGGGGCGCTCACCTCTGCGTTTCAGGAGTTTTCCCAGAGAAGGGGGGACTTTGTGGGCCCGATAATCCCTTGAGAGGTATGGATGGAGGCAGCCGTGATAGAGCAGAGCATAGGAAGGCTGTCTGTAGGGAGAGAGAAACGACCTTGATGCATAGAGAGAAGCTGATGGAGGAGCTGAGGTGGGGGCTGGGGAGGACAAGGAAGAAGTTCTCCCTCACATATGAAGTTCAGGGACAGGCTCCAACCCAAATCTTTGAGTCCTGTCCCCTGTGCACCACCTCAGTGGCTCTCCCCTTGATAAAGTCATTCTGCACACCTTATTTCATCACTTCCCTCCTGAGGAGACTTAGCTGCTGAGAGTCTGAAGGCTCTTGTGAGGTCGGGGCAGAAGGATTTGTTCGTCTCTGATCACAGCCATTTGCCTGGCATGCAGACAAGGGCTATGATGCTGAAACTTAATTGTAAAGATGCCTGCATCTCTGCCTGCCTCCCACCATCCCTCGGCTTCATCAGGCTCCTGGGAACTGAACGTAAAGAACTCTATAGGACAAGCGAGGCTCGGCACCACTTCTGGGAGCTGCCAACACTTTCCATCCTGAATCTTAGGGGCCAGACCAATGTTCCTCTGGGGAGCAAGGTCCTGAGAACTCAAAATAGTAAATGCACAGCTGCCGCCTCTGGGAGGAAAGAACCAAGTTGTTCCGTGGACTTCTTGGCGCTTCTTACCATCTTGTCATGGCTTAGAGGGCATGTCACTCAAATTCTCTGCAAACCACCTGCCACTGTGGCACCTTTGAAAGAATGGTGCCCAGGAAGAATCAGATCGAATGGGGAGCACAATATGGCAGCGGGCCCCCAGTGTGTGGAGGTGCAGGCTGAAGGTTGGTTTGGGCCACACCTCAGGAGGGACAAATAAAGGAGAGGAGAAGGCTTGAGTCTGTTCAGCTCAAGAGCTGATGAATGACAAATGCACATCAGGGAAGGTGCTAGTGGGTTGGGGGGTGGATTAAGGGAGTCTGGGGAATCTCCCAGATGCGAGTGTTTGCTTAAATCCCAGGGTTGTATCTTGAAGGCAGGGGCAGCTGCAGCGTGGTGGGCAGGATGAAGACAACATGCAGGTAAGAGACGTGGAGAACACCCAGGCCAGGAAGACAGTGGGCTCTAGGAGTCCTGTGCAGAGTGGACTGGGAGAAGGGAGGGCTGATTTCCAGGAAGCTGCTGAGAAGGACATAATGAGAAAACACAGCTTAGAACAAGGATTCGGAGCTGGGGATGGAGAGAAAAGGTGAAATTCACACGATACAATTGACCATTAGCAGAAAGGAAAGATGGGCAGCTGGTCAAGGTCAGCCAGGGGACAGGGCCCTGCTTGTGTCAGGGCCAGTGGGCTCTCCAGGCCCCTTGCTGATGTGGCTTCAGGACGTCAGCGAGAGGCCTGGCCCGAGGGGAGGGAGGAAGCCAAGCTAGGGTCTGCGTGAGATTTAAGAGTAATCTACGAAAAGGTGAATGTTGGGAGCCCTGAGGTGCCAAAGAAAGGAGGGAGTGGAAGCAGAATTGGGGTTCTGAGACAGTGTCGGGGTGCTGATTTTTTAGGTATCCCTCCTTTGGGAATTGTTCTCTATCTGCTTGGTGACAGTAACAGATCCCCAGCAGCCACATTTGCTGCAAATGACCTTGCCCACCGGCCCCATTGATTGTCTCAGCAGTGAACGCTTTCTCCAACCTGGGCTGGAAGAGTTCCTTCCAGGAGCATTTGGGATGGAGACTGAGCAACTCCAGGCTTTGTCTGGGTTGGCTCCTTGAACGGAGTTTATGAAAACAAGAGGAAGCACGAGCCACGTTTCCTCCATGTGGCTGCATAGTGCAGAAATCTCCCCTGTGGAGAGAGAGACAGGGAGAGTGAGAGAGTGAGAGAGGGGCAAATACACAGATAAGATGAGGACAGAGCGGAAGGAGAGAAGCAGAGATACATTCCTTGTTGTGGACTATTTCTGAGGCCCAGGACACCTGTGGCCTTGAGTCCCATGAGATCCTTCTAGAATATTCTGAATTCTTAACATGGGAGATAATCGCCCCTAAGGAGGCAAAATTAGTTCTTAGGGGGCAAAAAGCCTTAGATATTACAATGATTTGTGGCCCTCCAAAGGGCCATAGTATATAAACAGATACACAGTATGTCTCTGGTATTAAAATTTTATGGGGTTGGGGACCTGGATTGCCACACAAAAATATCTGAAATTATTCCTGAGGGGGCCAATAATAATAACTTTAAACAGTGAAACATGGCTCTAAACCTTTAGAATGAATTTCTCTCCCCACCTCTTTTCCCTGTAGCTGCTGACTCGCAATCTCAGCCGCCCTGAGACAGACACACGTGCCCGGTGGCCAGGCTGAAGGACAGGGGAGGAAGAGAAGCTGCGGGGAACAAGCTGGCGAGGGACCCTGAGACAGCGGAGACCACTCAGGGTGACCAGCCTGGGCAAGGGCTGCGCCCAGGGAGGGGCTCTGGGGGCCCCTCGAGAGGCAGCTGGGATGGGAGGGGGTGAGGCTGCAGGACCTCATCGAGACATTCTTTGGCAGCAGTAGAGCAGTTTCAACAGAAGAGGGAGGTGGACGCAGATGGCCCTCGCCGTTCTCCTGGTTATGGAGCCCCGTCTCGGCCTTGTGTGCCTGTTTTATGATCATGCTGCACCATTGCTCCCGAGCACTGAGGCTGGAGTCGGGCAGTGCTGGGTCCGACGTCCTGCAGGCACAAAGTGGGAGATGCAGCCCAGCCCAGCCCAGCCCAGACAGGGACCCTCGAGGACCCAGACCTGGCTCAGGCAGCCGTTGGCACCAGGGCCTGTTTCTGTATTTTTTAAACAGTTTTATTGAGATATAATTCAGGTGCCACACAGTTCACTCATTCAGAGTATACAATTCACTGGTTTTTAGTATATTCACAGAGTTGTGCAACCATCACCATGGTCAATTTTAGAACATTTCATCACCTCGGAAAGAAACCCTGTGCCATCTAGCTATCGCTCCTCTATGCCCTCACTCACTCCCCAGCCCTAGGCACCCACTAATCTGCTTTCTGTCCCCACAGATTCCTTTGTTCTGGGCCTCCATACACACAGAATCGTATAACATGTGGTCTTTTGTGTCTGGCTTCTTTCGCTTAGCATAATGTTTTCAAGGTTCAACCAAGTTGTAGTAGCTATCAGTACTTCATTCCTTTTCATGGCTGAATACTATTCCAATATATGGATATACCACATTTTCTTTATCCATTCATCAGTTGGTAGACATTTGGGTTGTTTCTACCTTTTGGCTGTTATGAATAATGCCTATACAAACATTTATGTAAAGGTTTTTGTGTCCACATATGTTTAACTTCTTTTGAGTATGTATCTCAGAGTGGAAATGCTCAATCAAATGGTAACCTATGTTTAATTGTTTGAGAAGCTTCCAGACTGTTTTCCAAAGGGGCTGCACCATTTTGCATTCCCACTGACAGTGTAGGAGGATTCGGATTTCTCCATATCCTCACCCACACCCGTTATTATCTGGCTTTTTGATTCTAGCCCTCCCAGTGGCTATGACGTGATGTCTCATTATGACTTTGAACCAGTGCCCCGTTTCATAGGTGTGAGGTGGTGGCAGGAATTAGTGAACAAACCAAAATATTGAAGGGGGACAGGGGTGACTGTGGCGTTGTTCCAGGTGATCAGTCCACTGAGGGCAGGACCCTAGTCAGGGGGACAGGGGATAAGAAATTGGGTGACTTCCCCCAAGGGAGATGGAAGGGATTGGGGGCTCAGTGAGGTGAGCTATAGATCAGACCAGACTTTAGGATCAGCAGAGAATCAGAGTTGCTTAGGGAAACTGAGGCAGGACAGCAAACACTCAGCGTATAGACCATCCCTCCCCGCTCCTGCTCCCATGTCAGACATCACTAACTGATCACAGCATTCTTTCTTGCTAAGCCCAGAAACAGCCTCAACACAACGTTCTAGGCAGCCCCTCTCAGCGGATCAGGTTTGGCATAAGATATGGCCCTTGTCATCCCTAGACTGGGCCCACCTGGGGACCAGGGAGGGGGAGGCTGTGACTCAAGAAGCACTTGGGGGCTTAGGGTGGAGTCTGGGGGCGCAGGACTAATGCTGGAGCCCACTGTGGAGGTGAATGAGTGGCTAGTGGACTTCCTGCCTGGTCAGGCAGGCTCCAGATTTGGGCAGTGGAGCAGAGCGGGGGTGGGGGCAAGGAGATGCTGAAACAGGCTGCCCTCTTAAATGCCTGAGGATGAACAGGAGAAGCTGGTGGTATGATAATCACGAGGGCATGATGATCCTCCATGAGGCCGCTGGATTCCTGGGACCATCCGACCAAGGGAGAAAGCTCGGTATATAGGAGGCTAGTGGTGGGCATGGGGGTGTCACTGGGCAGTAAGGGGCACCAGCCAGGACGAGAGCTCAATAGGCCCCGAGGCTTGACATCTTGGGCCATACAGGGCCAGAGAAGACAGACTAGGGCAAGCTCAGATATCTGGAATCTGGGATCAGCGGTGGGCCAGGCAGGTCAGGCACCGAGTTCAAATGTCAGCTGGGCTAGTTTGTAAAGGACAGGTGCCAGAAGTAAGTCTGGATGGGGCAAGAAAATCAGAAGGAATCAGAAAAGCAAAACTGGGAGAAGTGGGGCAGCTGCAGGCTGCCAAGGACCAGAAAGACAGGTGCCCACGGCTGCACCAGGAGAGGAGGCTGGAGGCGCCTTCCAGCCTCATTCGGGGATGTCAGGATCCCGGCACTGCGGATGGCTAGCAATGAGGAGTGCCAGGCCGGGTAGGGATTGTGTACAAGGAATAGTGGTGAAGCTGGAGAGAGGAAGAAAGGGCAACAAAAGTTCTAGCAGAGAGAAGGAAGTTTCACAAACATGAAATGTCAATAGCTATCAAACCACAAGCAGACGATGACTTTTTCACAGGTCTCTTAATTCACAAAGCAGATTTCTGGCCAGGAAAGGTCAGATATGAGGCACATTACATGCTCAGAACTGGCATCCTTGGGACAGCGGATGAGGAGTTGGAATCTCCAGGTCTTTGAGTTGGAATGGCAATTGGGGAAGGGATTTTGGGAGCAGCTCCTGTATTTTTAGTATTAATTTCCCCCTTGGGTGACCCCGTGTTGCGCACAGGAATGCATTTGAGAGATGTTCTGCTAATCCTTTCACAGGACTCATCGGACCCAAATACAGTAAGGGTTTTTCTTGTTATCTTGCAGCCCTTCTCATCTGAAAAATAATGTTTCAAGAAGCAAAACTAGAATCTAGAATTTATGCCTTTATTTATCCAGCAAACATTCAGTGAATTACCAGCCAGGAATCTGAGAGGAGACCTTGCCCGCCAGAAAATAGCAATTTTTTTCGGCTACTCAAGTTCCGAACTAAGTGAAAATTAAGACAAAGAATAAGGCAGGTGGAGACCAAAATATCACCATTCATGCTAATTGGTTGAAAGATGTAGCTTGAAGTAAGAGCAATGGGCTTGTCCCCTGAATTGTCAGATCAGACAAATTGGCCCAGTCGCAGAGGCGCTGGGCACCCCCAGGCCTCCTCCCCACCAGGGCAGGGCTCGTGCCAGCACCTGTGAGCAGCCTAGCCCCCAAGAGGAAAAAGGAGAAATCTCAGTCAAGCCCAGTACGCCCAGTTTATTCTTTCCAAAACCTCTAATCAGATAAAGTCACATTCCCGCTCAGGGTTCAGCCAATTAGGGAGAGAGGGGGACGGGGACAGGAGACTCCACATGGGAGAAACCTTCAGGAATAGGTAGAAATTGTTTCCTCCTAGACATTCCAGGGGATGGAAATCATAACGTTAAAAATGATCAGCATTTATTGAGTAATTAACATATGCCGGGTATTAGTCCAAGCACTTTTATGTCTATTTTGTAATGTAGTCTTTGAAACAGTCTCATAGGGTGCACACTTTTGTTGTCACCATTTTACAGATCAGGAAGTGAGGTTCAGAAAGGATAAGGAACCCCTCCAAGGTCACATAGCTTGAAGGAGGTGGAGTTGAGATTTCACTGTAGTCAGCCTGACCCCAAAGGCTACTCTTAGCCTCCAATACATAAGACACCGTCTTGCTTCAGGATGGTGGGGAGGGAACTCTGCTTCATCAACAACTGTAACAAGGAGGGTGAGAGGCGCAGACAATGGGCTGCAGGGATTCAGAGCAGGAAGCGATGCTATCGGCCTACTGGTCCAGGAGGTCTGTGCTATCCAAGGATAATTGGTTCTAAGGAAAGCCTGTTGAAATGGGGGCATTAACGAGCAAATAGTGTGAAAACAGTTTGATTGGGGCTTTGTCTCGAAAAGTCAGACTAAAAATTATGAATAAAATGATCTTATCTTTGATTTAACTCAATTTAAGTTATAATCACAACTTTTCACTAATTTTTAAAATGCATGAAAACTAAATCCAGGGTTGATTTGAGAATTTTTTGCATCATTGCCAGACAAAACTGTATGATAACTTAAGATGACCTTCTGTACTTTACTTTCAACTCTCATGGACTGATTAAAAAGGCAGTCTTTTTCCCAAAAATGTTTGAGGGCTTTATTACTTTTCCAAGGGCCTCTCTTAATTATTTGGTGTTCAAATCATTGTTTTCCAAAGCCCCCTCAGAGTTATCATCCTCTTTGGTATTCTCTCCTTCGATTGCTATGTGTCAATGACTTTGCGTGAGATTAGATGGTTCTCCAGCATCACTTTCATTGACTTCATGAAACTCACATCTTTTCCAAGAGTCCTCATTTGACTTTGTGAGATGATTTGAATTGTGTGTGCATGACAGAGTGGATATTTACAACAGCTCTCATTGGGGAAAAGCTGAGGGCAGAGTCTGGGCAAAGCGAGTGCTGGTGTTAACCAGGGCAAGTCCCATCTATAGGGTCAAGTGGGACTACTTTGATGAGGGGCCAGTTCCTGAGTCACTACCTGCGAGAGAAGACAACTTTTATTTCCCCATGCAGCAAGCATCTGTGGGGCACAGCTGTGAATACACAGATAACATGGATTCCCATATATGGGAAGACCTTAAGAGGGGATGGCATTTGCTATGGCGAAGGATTTGGACAAGCAGAGACCAGGGAGCAGGACCTTCCCATCAGAGGATGTGGCATCTACAGAGGCAGGGCCAGTCAAATACAGTGTGTGTCAGGAGCAGCAGGTGGATCGGAAGGTGAATGAAGGAGAATGGTGAAGATGCCGTTAGCAAAGCGAGGTTTGGAACCAGACCATGGAGGACTTAGAAAAATGGACTTTATTTTATAGGCAATGGGGAGCCACTGATGGCTCTGGATCCTGAGCTCAGAATGGAGTTTGGCACATATTCAAAGTTCAAAAAAATCGTTGAAAAGAGCTGATATTAGGGATGATGTTTACTGTATTACAGCACACTCCAGTATAACAAAACCTGGATGTCAAAATTACCTATGTACACACTCTAGCTAATAGCTTGCTTACCTCAATGTCTGATAGAAACAAAAGGCTACCTCCTTTGGAGTTTCTGGTGATGGGGTTTGAGTTCCACATTGGAAACCGTTCTTTACAGAAGGGACATTGGTATGTGTACTGTCCACAGAGGAGCTATTTTTTAGACTAAGACTTAAATTGAATTCAGCCAGTATACATCCCGATGTGCTTTTTGAAGCTGTTACTATAAAGCGTGAACATCTGACCTCTCCAGCTATGTGGAGGATGAACACAGTGTGTGAGACTCGCTTCCATGTCTAATTGAAACCATTTGTATTCCCAATTTCGCTTCCAACTGCTCTTTCAGTAACAGCACCCAATGAGAATCTCCGTGTTTGGCTGATTCCGCGTGTGCCCGCGTGTGCACGCGGATGCCCGCGATCTTTTGCCAACAAACGTGTTAAAGAATCAAGCACACCAGCATCCCTCAGGAGATAGCAAGGTGTTGCTGGGCAAAAGCAAGAGTTTCTAGAACTTTCTGAGACAGACAGACATGACTGCTGAACTGTGCTGGGGAACTTACCAAAGGAGCAACAGATCGTGTCTAGATTTCTCACTCTGTAATTGTCATGATTAAAGACCTGCAGATTCTCTTCCTCTTTCGGTAACAAACCCAAAGGTGTTCCAGAGATAAGGCAGAATTTGGAATACGCAATAGGCAATGCTAATATCTTCTACGGTGACTTTTCAGGTAGGGAAGAGGAATAAAAAACAATGAATGCTAATTAGTTTACATTAATCAAAATTGTATCCGGCTTCTTTTTTTTTTTTGTCTTTCCAGCTCTTAAATGTGCAGAAGGAGGTTATTCTAATTTCACCCCTTTTTTTTCCAAAATTAATAAGGGCCATACATTAGTGTAACATTCTGCCTGCTTCATAGAATATATTAGTAAAGGTTTTAATTACTGAAATTATACAGTCATAAAAAGATGATTTAATGAAAGCAATCATATCATTTGCATTCTGGGCCTGCCTGCCTGCAGACACTGCAAAGAGCCGTAAATTATGCGGAAGTGCAATTGAATAATTACCACCATTGTAATTCTGCCTGAGGGCCCTGAGCTCAAATGACTCCAAGTTTCAAGTAAATACCTGTTCTGAGGGACAAGAAAACCAGCTTCACAGGAGAAGGAGGATTAGAGATGACAGTGAGGTCCTAAAATCTCTTTTCTTCCCCAATACCCAGAGCTTGTCTTTTCTGGAGGAATCCATTATGGCCTCGTCTCAGATAAGGGAACATTAATTGCTGTGCTCTTTTGTTGAAGAGGGTTTTGTAGTGGTTGAAATAATTAGAGTCGTGTCCAGAAGTGATGGCCTGGGTATAAAAACAGATTATTTTATTACTCCCATTTTTTCCCCACATGTGACAAGACAACAGGTGGACATGTGAAATCCGGCACAGGGAAGGGTTGTGCCCATCGGGTTGGCAAAACCAGACTCTAAGGGTGGGCGGGTGGAGCTAGACCCGCCCCGCAGGTCCTCCCGGGTTCTCCCCACAAAGGAGGTGGCAGACATGGTGACACATGAGCAGCCCTGGTGAGTGCTGTTGAGAGCCTACTGAGGGACCGTCTGGAATTATTTAAAGTGCAGTGGTGGAGGCCGGTGGGAAGGGTCAAGGGGCTGGAACTGGTTCATTCTACTTAGATTTATACCAACTCTCAGGTGCAAATTCTGGTTTTCCAAGTTAAATTCTGCTGTCTGCTACTACACCCTCCTAAGAAAATGTCCCCCGCTCTGCGTACCCCAGAGCCGCTCCTTTGACGTGTCCGTGATGCCGGGACTTCAGAGATGAGGGATACACTTCAGCCTTTGTTTTTTTTCCAGTGACCAAGTCAACTGCTGTTCATTGTCGACCCACTGTGTGTAAGACCCTGCTTTGGGCTCGCACAGGCTGACATTGCCTCCACTCTATAATAATGCTTTTAATGCAAGGTATGCATGATTTGTACACTCAGAAAGATAGAAATTTACTGTTACAGTGACCTAATTATGGGAGAATACCCCATGTTTGGATGAGCTGAGTAAAGGATTCTTGGAAGAGGCCGCATTGAAGGACAGAGGGAGACAGGGTCAAGGTGTTATTGTTACTCGCCTGGGAGCATCAGCTGTTCCCTGAAGAGGTGAAAGCTGAGGTTTAGAGAAATTGCTAAAGACCACGTGGTGAGAAAGAGGCAAAGCCAGGACCAGAACTCAGGTGTCTGACCCCCGCCCCTCTGCTCTTTGTTCTTTCCAACAATAGAATGTTAGAGCTGGAGAGAGCAAGGAAACCATCTTACCAGCTCTGGCGCTTCAGGGATCAGGAAGCAGGCTGGGGCCAGAGAAGTGAAATGACTCGGTCAAAGTCAGCCAGGGACAGCAACAGGGCTGAACTTTTCGGCAAGAGGACGGGCAGTTGAGAACAGTCCACAGGGGTCCGACTGTGTGTGAGACGGGCACTGGAGGCCCCCGCAGATTCTTGATGGTCCCAACCATGGGCACGGGGCGGGGGGCGGGGGTCGGGGGGGGCGGCAGGCACAGGGGCAGTGAGAGGGCTGCTCTTTGCTTTGCCTCCCAGGGGAATGCAGCACCCTGCAGAGCCAACGATTAGAAAACGAGGAAGGAGGATTGAAAAGAGAGACGCGATGTTTCTGCACTGTAGCCTTGGGAGTGATGAATAGAGTCAACTCACCAGGGGCTTGAGCTGCCTTCCTGTCTGTCTGGGAGGTCAGCTGAGCCGGGGTGTGGAGGGGCTCCCCCTGGCACCAGGTCAAAGGTGCCAAGGGTAGCTGGAGACCCAGCTACCTGGAGGGTCCTGCCACCTAAACAAGTTTACTAGGTCCATTTACAAGGGCCATGAGGTGCGGGGTCCTAGGAGGGGTCTACGCTGTGTCCATCACTGGGGCCTGCTTGGCCAGGTGGAAAGGCAGGGCAGTAAGAAACCTGCTGAAGGAGCTGATGAGTTCCTGGAGAGAAATCCTAAGTGAAGAGAATTGGTTAGCCGAGCTTGGGCTAGTGCTTGATGGGGAGAGTGGTTCTGAAAAGAAGTAACATTACTGTCTGCTCTGTGCCACAGACTGTTCTAAGCCCGATACGTATATGCATTTTAACAATCCTCCCACCAGCCCTCTGGAGAAGGAAGTATCAAATCTCCATTTACCAGATAAGAAAACAGAGACCCAGAGAGTTTCCGTAACTTGAGCAAGAACACACAGTGGGTAGCAGAACCAGGCTTCAAACCCAGAACCTGTGTTGTCAGCAACCGGACTGCACTGTATGGCATAGCATGGTGGCTGTCACTTGGACATGGCTCCCAGCCAAGTCCCCAAAGACTTAAATCTGAGGCCGGTGGTGGAGCTGGGAGAGACTGGAGGTCATTTCATTAAACATTTCACAGACGCTGGCGCAGAGGCCAGTGCTGCTTCGGTACCTACATGACAAAGCCCAAGAGGGACAGAGTAGAGCACGGCGTTGTGCAGTGGGGTCTGCTTTGCAGGGCACTGTTTTGGGGGCTGTAGTATTCTGGAGGTGACCACAGCTGTGCCCGGTGATACAGAGGGTCCCAGAGGAAGGGGCTGGAGCTGATTCCCAAGCACGAGTGAGACAGTCTGGATCTCCCAGAAATACCTGGGGGCACACTGCAAAGGACAGGGAACTGACTCAGTAAGTGGCACCAGCCAACGACACATGGGTTATGCTATGCAAAGCATCCAGTTGTTTCAGGTCTCCTGAACTTGGACTACACTGAGGGACGTAAGCTAGTCCCAGGTGGTGGATTTCCCTGCACCTTAGGGAGGCTGGCCGGTCTTATGTTTCTTGAGCATGGGGTCCAAACATTTGCTGGGAGGGTTTACTTGACTAGAGAGGGGTTGTTGGAGTCAGGTCAAGAGGAACTCCACGGCTGTGGCGGGTGCTGTGCGGCCTGGCCCGAGGCCTCCTCCGGGAATGGAGGCTTATCCCCCAGCTGCTGCCAGTTTACAGCTGAGGGCTGGAATTGCCCTCAACAGAACACAGCTGCCTCGCCTGAGTTCACGCCCCCGCCCAGAGCTGGCCTGCAGTCAAGGACTGGATGATGCAGGGGTACAAATGACTGGGACCCTCGCCCAGCTGAGCACCACTCTGCAGGGCCGTCCCACCTCCAGAGCTCCCTATGGGAATGGCTGAGGCCTTTGTCACAGCCCATCTCCTCCCTCAGCTCAGTCCTGGCCTCCACTCCCCCCAGGGGGCACGGCCCAATAAACTTCCCATTGCCATTCCATCTCGCAGGCTGCTTGAACACCCAACACGTGACAAAGGCCAAGATACGGAACACATGGCCCTCTTTTAAATATTATGGGAAGACTAAGAAAAAGAGTTAAAGATAGGATTGGAGATTTGAAGCTGGAAGATTCTGGCCCCTTCTCCCTCCCCACATCTTGGGTTTGTGGAATCTCAGGGCTCAGGACCTCTGTAACGGCTGTCCATATTTCCAATTTCTGGATGATTAGAAGAGTAATATCTTTGAAACATACTATCTCTGATTAGCCAAATTAGCCAAAGGATTGAAAAAATAAGGAAGTATATAACATAAACCAGTCCTAGGAAGTAATAATAGTGAGAAGAGGCATTCCAAAACAGATGACAGCAAATGACAGGATAAATGACACTCTAGTTCCTATGGAGCTGGAGTTAAAATGATGATAGTTCGTCATTAAGAAAAAAATAATGAAGAATTGTTTGTGGGTTTATCCAAATCCTCCTTTGATTGCCTCCTTGGGGAAGCCATATAAAAGAGAAATGCTTTGAGAGCTGAGATAGGCATTGTCGCATGGCCTTGGGCAAGTCACTTCCCCTCTCTGGACACCACTTTCCTCGTTTGCAGGACCAGAGGTTTCGATTGCATCGGCTTCTCCAAGCTGTGTTCCGGGAAACACTAGCGTCACATAAGACATTAACCAGTTACATGCAAGCGAAGTTCTATGATCGAGTAAGTTTGGGAAAAGCTATGTACTGCAGCACCCCTTTGAGTCCACACAGCGCTGTTTCCAGCTCTTTGACATCCTTGCTCACATAGAAAATGGTGACACTGTTTCTATGGCTCACTGGAGTAAACAGGAGGGGATTTACATTGACAAATGTTACATTTTCCTTTCTATTGTATACCTGTGATTAGAAAATAAAATACAAAGTCACCTTTCAAAAATAATCTTTCATGAGAAACTTGAGCTTGCTTTTACAAACTTACTTTTTAATATCAGGTCTTATATTTGAAATGGCTGTGTATAAATCCTAATCAAGATTTTAGTAGCACTGGAATGCATACGTTGAAGCAAATGGCGGAATAGCAACTCTTATTGCTCAAGTGGCAGAAGCTCCCCCCTCACCGTTAGCCAGAATTTATATAATGTGATCCCTTTAAATTGTACTTTGAGGGTAAAATGATTCTTTAAATGCAGCAGCTTTTCCTTTTCTTTTATTGACAAATCTAATATCTTATGATAATGTGAAAGGATTTAGAATGCAATCAAACTTGAGCATATTGAACATTTCTAAATAATAGCGAAGCTTTTCCTTAAGCCTACAAAAATGTTCCTCTATTGGGCTTTAATCATTTTTAGGATTCATACATTAGTCCCGATTAATATCACTGGTAAATCACGTTAACCCCACTTTTCCAAAGTTAAAATTTGCTTTGATTTCATAAACTTTGCCCATACACATTTATATGTTTTCATGCAGTTCTTGTAATTTTTAATTAATTTCTATCAGAGGCTCAAAAATTGGTAGTTAAATAAGCCACTTAAAAAGTCATTAACTATTTTTTAGTAGATCTGCATAGTGTGACTGATTCGTAAATTAGTTTTTAATTCTTCCTTTGGTTCATAAATATACAACACGATTTTTTCCCTGACCAGCCAATGCACTTCAGTGTGAAACACCAGAAATGAGTGTAATGATACCATTTATTTAGATAAAGCTGAAAACAGATGGGGCTGCGCAGCTTGAATTTCATTAGATTCCCCATTTTTATAGCATCATTCAATACAAAATTCAGATCTCTAGGTAAACTTGCTCCCATGAGGGCTTCGCTGTGAGAGAGCATTCTTGCGTCTCATGATTTTCAGAATGAACTCCATGTCCAGCCTTTGCTCTTCCTGTCACTGCGGCTATACCATCAGTGCGCAAACTCATGAAGCGGTTCAGTAATATTTGCTTCAATGCCTCCATTTGTCACTTTAAATATTTCATCGCCTGCGGTTTGTTTTGGTACTTCTTTGCAAAACAGATAAGGTTCTTTCGAGCCTTTTTCTTCAGGGATTCTAACCAATGCAATTACGGAGCACAGTCACTAACATCCGTAGATTCATCAACCTGCAATGGAGACATTTTGATTCAGCGATTTGCCTGTGTGCCATCTGAAATGCTACGACGTGTTACCAACAGCATTATTCAGAAGCTGGCCCTATTCTAGTCCCTTTATTTTGTCAGTCCCCAAACACAGGGCCGACAATTTCTAGGCAGCCAGGAAAATGAGCCATTGTGCAATCGTAGGAGGCATTTTGGCTTTTAGTTATTAATCGCCTGATTTTCTACTGAGCTTCCTGAATTTGATCTGATAATGTTGTAACTGATCTTTTAAAGTTATTTGTTTCTTATTTTGCACTTGGAGATATTTAGAATATTAATTTTTTTTCCTGGTTAAGGTGGAGGTTTTGAGATTACGTGCTGACGTAGTTTGCTTGGCATCATTCCTTCATTTTCTTTCTTTTTTAATTTTTAATTGTGATAAAATACACGTAACATAAAGTTTGCCATCTTAACCTTTTTTAAGTGTACGGTTCAGTAGCAATAAGTATATTCACATTGTTGTGCAACCATCCCCACCAGCCGTCTCTAGAACTTTTCCATCTTGCAAAACTGAAACTCTGTACCCATTAAATACTAACTCTTGATTTCCCCTCCCCCAGCACCTGACAACCACCATTCCACCTTCTGTCTCTGTGATTTTGACCACTCTAGGTACCTCACGTAAATGGAATCATGCAAAATCTGTCCTTCTGTGTTTGGTTTATTTCACTCAGCATCATGTCCTCAAGGTTCATCCGTGTTGTAGCATTTGTCAGAATTCCCTCCTCTTTTTTTGTGCTTTTTGTATGTGTGTCTGTGTGAAGAAGATTGGCCCTGAACTAACATCTGTTGCCAATCTTCCTTTTTTTTTTCTCCCCAAAGCCCCGGTGCATAGTTGTATTTCCTGGTTGTAAGTCTTTCTAGTTCTTCTATGTGGGACGACATCACAGCATGGCTTGATGAGCGGTGTGTAGGTCCACACCCAGGATCCAAGCTGGCCAACCCCTGGTCGCTGAAGTGGAGCATGTGAACTTAGCTACGACACCACCAGTCGGCCCCTAAGTATTTTATTATTTTTCATGCTATTGTAAGTGGGATTGCTTCTAGAATGCTGTTGATTTTTGTGTGTTGATTTTTTATCCTCTAACTTTACTGTATTTGTTTATTAGTTCTAACAATTTTTGGTGGAGTCTTTAGGGTTTTCTATATGTAAGATCATGTCGTCTACAAACAGAGATAATTTTACTCCTTCCTTTCCAATTTGGATACCATTTATTTCTTTTTCTTGCCTAATTGCTCTGGCTGGGACTTCCAGTACTGTGTTGAATAGAATTGGTGAGAGTGGGACCCTTGTGTTGTTCCTGATCTTAGAGGAAAAGCTTTTATTTTTTCACCATTGAGAATGATGTTAGCTGTGGGTTTGTCACATACCGTCTTTATTATGTTGAGGTATATATTCCTTCTATACTCAATTTTTTGAGAGTTTTTCTCATGAAAGGTTGCTGAATTTTGTCAAATGCTTTTTCTGCATCTATTGAGATGATTATGATTTTTATCCTTCATTTGTTTATGTAGTGTATGACTTTAACGGATTTCAGTATGTTGAAACATCCTTGCATCCCAGAGATCAATTCCACTCAATCATGGTATATGATCCTTTTAATGTGCTGTTGAGTTCAGTTTGCTAGTATTTTGTTGAGGAGTTTTGTATCTAGGTTTTTCAGGGATATTGGCCTGTAATTTTCTTTTCTTACAGTGTCTTTGTCTGGCTTTGGTATCAGGGTAATGCTGGTCTTGTAAAAATGTGTTTGGAAATGTTCTTTCCTCTTCAATTTTTTGGAAGAGTTTGAGAAGGATTGACTTAATTCTTCTTTAAACGTTTGGTAGAATTCTCCAGTGGGGGCATCTGGTCCTGGGCTGTTCTTTGTTGGGAGGATTTTTGATTACTGATTCAATCTCCTTACTACTTATGGATCTATTTAGATTTTCTATTTCTTCATGATTCGGTCTTGGTAAGTTGTATGTTTCTAGGAATGTATCCATCTCTTTTAGGTTATCCAACTTGTTGGCACATAATTATTTGTTGTAGTTTCTTAAGATCCTTTATATTTCTGCAATATCAGTTGTAATGTTTCCTCTTTCATTTCTGATTTTATTTGAGTCTTCTCTGTTTTTTTAGTCTAACTAAAGGTTTTCAATTTTATCTTTAAAAAAACAGTTTTTAGGTTTGTTGATCTGTTCCATTGTTTTTCTCATCTCTATTTCATTTACTTCTGCTCTGATCTTTGATATTTCTTCCTTCTGCTAACTTTGGGCTTAGTTTCTTCTTCTTTTTTTGGTTCCTTGAGATGTAAAGTTAGGTTGTTTATCTGAGATTTTTCTTTCTTTTTTTTTTATTAATGTAGCTGTTTATTGCTATAAACTTCCCTCTTAGAACTGCTTTTCCTGTATCCTATAAATTTTAGTATGCTGTTTCCTGTTTCACTTCATTTGTGTCAAGATGGTCTTTTATTTTCATTTTGATTCCTTTTTTGACCCATTGATTGTTCATGAGTGTATTGTTTCATTTCCACATATTTGTGAATTTTTCAGCTTTCCTGTTACTGATTTCTGGTTACTGGTTTCCTGTTACTGGTTTCATACCATTGTGGTTCTTGAAATGATTTCAGTCTTTTTAAATTTGTTACGACTTACTTTGTGAGCTAATGTAGGCTCTATCCTGGAGATATTCTGTGTGCATTTGAGCATGTGTATTCTGCTACTGTTAGAAGTGATGTTCTGTATATGTCTTTTAGGTGCATTTGGTCTTAAGTATAGTTCAAGTCCCATATTTCCATATTGATTTTCTGCCTGGATGATCTATCCATTGTTGAAAGAGAGATATTAAAGTCCTCTACTGTTATTGTGTTGCTGTCTATTTCTGCCTTCAGCTCTGTTAGTATTTGCTTGATATATTTAGGTATTCTGATGTTTGGGGCATATATATTTACCATTGTTATATCCTTTTGATGAATTGATCTCTTTATCATTATATAATGACCTTCTTTGTCTCTTGTTACAGTTTTTTTTTGAGGAAGATTAGCCCTGAGCTAACGTCTGCCACCAGTCCTCTTCTTTTTGCTGAGGAAGAGTGGCCCTGAGCTAACATCCATGCCCATCTTCTGCTATTTTATATGTGGGATGCCTGCCACAGCATGGCTTGACAAGCGGTGTGTAGGTCTGTACCCGGGATCTGAACTGGCGAACCCCAGGCTGCCAAAATGGAACGTGAGAACTTAACCACTGTGCTGCCAGCCTGGCCCCCTTTTGTTACAGCTTTTGACTTGAAGTCTGATATAGGTACAGCTACCCCTGCTCTGTTTTTTGGTTTCCATTTACATAGAATACATTTTCCCATCCCTTCACTTTCAGCCTATATGCCTCCCTAATGCTGAAGTGAGCCTGTTGTAGGTAGCATATGGCTGGGTCTTATTATTTTTGTCCATTCAGCCACTCTAGGTCTTTTTGTTCTTTAAAGTTTGGCACCTGAGCTAACAACTGTTGCCAGTCTTCTTTTTTTTTCTGCTTTTTCTCCCCAAATCCCCCCAGTACATAGTTGTGTATTGTAGCTGTGGGTCCTTCCAGTTGTGGCACGTGGGATGCCGCCTCAACATGGCCTAATGAGTGGCGCCATGTCTGCGCCCAGGATCTGAACCAGTGAAACCCTCAACTGCTGAAGCAGAGCAGAAGCTTAACCACTCGGCTACGGGGCCGGCCCCCCTCACTCTAGGTCTTTTGATTGGAGAATTTAATACATTTACAGTTAAAGTAATTATTGATTGATAACGACTTATTACTGCCATCTTGTTATTTTTTGTTCTAGCTGTTTTGTACTTCCTTTGTTCCTTTCTTCGTCTCTTTCTGTCTTCCTTTGTGATTTGATGATTTTCCTTAGTGATATGATTTGATATCTTTCTCTTAGTCTTTTGTTTTTCTACTATAGGTTTTTGCTTTGTGGTTACCATGAGGCTTACATAAAATAGCTTATAGTTATAATAGTCTATTTTAAGATGATAAAAATTTAATTTTGCATGTAAAAACTCTACCCTTTTTCTCCCTTCCCATTTTATGTTTTTGATGTCACAATTTACTTCTTTTTATATCATATATCCATTAACAAATTATTTTAGCTATACTTACTTTTAATACTTTTGTCTTTTAACCTTTATACTACCCTTATGTAATTTACATACCACCATTACAGTCTGAGAATATTCTGAATTTTATTATATACTTAATTTTACCAGTGAGTTTTATACTTTATATGTTTTCATGTTAATAATTAGCATCCTTTTATTTCAGCTTGAAGAACTCCCTTTAGCTTTTCTTGTAAGACAGATCTAGTGGTGATGAATTCCCTTAGCTTTTGTCTGTCTCAGAAAGTCTTTCTCTCTCCTTCATTTCTGAAAGACAGCTTTGCTGGGTAAAAGCATTCTTGGTTGGCAGTGTTTTTTTCTTTAGGCACTTCGAATGTATCATCCCACTCTCTCCTGGCCTGCAAGGTTTCTTCTGAGAAATATGCTGATAGCCTTATGGGGGTTCCCTCATATGAGATGAGGGGTTTCTTTTCTTGCTTTCAAAATTTCCTTTGTCTTTGATTTTTGGCAGTTTTATTATAGTATGTCTCAGTGACGTCTTTGGGTTGAGTTTGTTTGGGGACCTATGAGATCCAAGTACTTGTATGTCTACATCTTTCCCCAGATTTGGGGAGTTTTCAGCTATTATTTCTTTAAATAAGCTTTCTGCCCCTTTCTCTCTCTTTTCTCCTTCTGGAGCTTTCATAGTGTAAATATTGCTTCTCTTCATGATGTCCCATAATTCACATAGGCTTTCTTCACCCCTTTTCACTCTTTTTTCTCCTCTAACTGGATAATTTCAAATGACTTGTGTTTGCACTCACAGGTTCTTTCTTCTTGATCAAGTCTGCTGTTGATTCTCTCCATTGCATTTTTCGTTTCATTCATTTTATTCTTCAGCTTCAGAATTTCTGTTTGCTTCCTTTTTATACTTTCTATCTCTTTGTTGAGCTTCTCGTTTTGTTCATGTATGGTTTTCCTGATTCATGGAGTTGTCTGTTTGTGTTCTCTTGCAGCTCACTGGACTTCCTTAAAACAATTATTTTGAATTATTTGTCTTGCAATTTTCAGATCTTCATTTCTTTGGGGTTGGTTCCTGGAACATTATTGTGTTCTTTAGTGATGTAGTGTTTTCTGGATATTTTGTATTTCTTGTAGCCTTGTGCTGATTCCTGTCTTGCATTTGAGGGCACAGTCACCTCTTCCGGACTTTACAGATTGGTTTTGATGCAGAAAGACCTTCATCTGCAGAGGTGTGGGGGTACCAGCTGGATGGGGTGTGGTGGTTGCAGCCCTGGAAAAGACCCAGCAGTGTGGTCTCCATGCAGCTATGTGAGCTGAGATCAGCATTGACAAGGATTGCAAGGGTCCTCAAAGCCAAGGCTGTGCAGGTCTACAGTGGCAGCAAGGGCTGTTTGGGTCTTCAGTGACCAAGGCTGCTGATCTCTTTACTCCCGGAGGATGTCATGGCTGAGATGGCTGAGGAGATCCCTCTTGGCACTGGGTCCTGCTTCTGGATGCCCTCGTGGTGGTGGCGGCAGTGGTGTCTAATGCACAGGTGTCTGTGGAGCAGCCATGGAACTGGGGAGTGGAGCACGGGTGCTTGTGGAGCAACAGCAGCTGTGGGGACCAGGTACTGCTAGTCCACAGTGGTACTAATGTGTGAGGTGCAGGCATGCATCAAGTGGCCATGAAGCTGGGATCTGGAGTGAGGAATATGCAGAGCTACAGTGGCTCTGGAGTCAAGTGTGCTAGGGTAGCCTGCAGTGGTGGTGGTTCCAGTGCTTGAGACACGGGTATGCATACAGCAGCCATGGGGCCCGGGTCTGGAGCGTGGGTACACGTGGAGTGGCCCCAAAGGCAGGATCTGAATGGTGGGTACACGCAGAGCAGATGTGGTTCTGGGGTCCGGGTTGTGCACAGGCTGCCCTAGTGCAAGGGCAGTGCAACAATAGCTCCTTCTGGAGGTTGGGAGGCGTGCACAGCAGCATCTCCCTCTCTGGGGGAGCTGTCGTAGTGACGGCTGTTGGTTTCCTCAGTGGTGAAAGCTGCTCATATCCTCTCTTGAACAGGCCTCTGGAATCTGTACCATGGAACTCTATGGAGTCCTCTGCTCTGAAAGCTGGGGGGAGTCCACAGCTGTCACGGGGCTCTTGAGATCCTCTGCAGAGCAGGCCACTGGGGACTGCAGTGGTACCCACCCCGTGGGCGGATACCGAAGGCACTCCTCCTCCTCTTCTTTGTTCTTAGCCATCTCCAGACATCTCTGTGGAGCCGATCTCCCTAGCAATCTTTTCTGTGAGATTATTCTCGATGTTCCATTCCACTGCATGACTATAGGTTCTTAAGTGGACTCTCGAGCCCTCCCAGGGCTATTTTCATTTGTCGATAGCTGTCTAATTATTGTTTCTTGTGGGGGGTACGAAGTCTAGTATCTCCAACTCTGCAGTCTTCTTGACATCCTTTTCTATTTTGCCCATTTTTTTGTTGAGGAAGATTAGCCCTGAGCTAACATCCGCTGCCAATCTTCCTCTTTTTTGTTGAGGGAGATTCACCTTGAGCTAACATCATGCCCATCTTCCTCTCCTTTATATGTGGGACAGCTGTCACAGTGTGGCTTGATAAGTGGTGCTATGTCTGTACCCAGGATCCAGACCTGAGAACCCCAGGCTGTAGAAGCAGAGTGCATGAACTTAATCACTATGCCACTGTCCTTTGCTCATTTTTTAATTGAATTATTTTGTTGTTGTTGAATTGTAGTTCTTTATACATTCTGGATATTAATTTCTTATTAGATTTGTGTTTTACCAATATTGTCCCCCATTTTGTAGGTTACCTTTTTACTCTGTTGATAGTCATTTGATGCACACAAGTTTTTAATTTTGATGTAGTCTAATTTATTTTTACTTTTATTGCCCATGCTTTTCGTGTCATTGCTTAGTTTTGACAACTTGTCCATGCCGATAGGACAAGGTTGAGGAAGAAAAGAATTATCACGCACTTTAATCCAAATTTGAAGTAATTCACATTTTAGGGCCTAATTTGTGAATTTAACATTTTTTTTTCCTAGAATTTTGCTCACAGATCTGATGGCCTCGGTTGTACCTGCATCGCATAAGCATACTGATAGGGTAGTTCTGTATTGAAAGTTCTGAGAAATCTTAAAGGAAAGAAACAGAGTTAACTTTGGTTAACCAGGCTTAACCCAGGATTTTCCAAGCTTACAGGAAAACATTTATCATTTTACAGAACATTGTACATGTTATTAAAGTTTCATGAAAGACAGTTTGATAAAATCTGGATGCATTGATTTTTCAACATCCCTGGGTATAGTAATGCGGTCAGCCCTTGGCTACAAAAACATTAAGAAAGAATTCTGCTTGGCCCCGAGACCTACCTCTAGGTCTGGCTCACTGCAGCATGCTAGGCCACATGCACCAGCAATAACCAATAAAGAAACTACATTTAGGGGGCCGGCCCCGTGGCTGAGTGTTTAAGTTCATGTGCTCCACTCTGGCAGCCTGGGGTTTGCTGGTTTGGATCCTGGGTGCGGACCTACACACCGCTCATCAAGCCGTGCTGAGGCAGCATCCCACATAGAAGAACCAGAATGACCTACAGCTGGGATATACAACTGTGTACTGGGGCTTTGGGGAGAAAAAAAAAGAGGAAGATTGGCAACAGATGTTAGCTCAGGGCCAATCTTCCTCACCAAAAAAAGCATACTTTAAAAAAAAATAGAAACTACATTTAGTGGTTGTATCAGTCAGCTGTTGCCACAATTAATGCTATGTAACAAACAAGGTATTGCTCTTTATTTTATTTTATTTATTTTTGTTTTTAAGGAAGATTAGCCCTGAGCTAACTACTGCCAATCCTCCACTTTTTGCTGAGGAAGACTGGCCCTGAGCTAACATCCATGCCCATCTTCCTCTACTTTATACATGAGACACCTACCACAGCATGGTTTTTGCCAAGTAGTGCCATATCTGCACCCGGGATCCGAACTGGCGGACCCTGGGCCGCCAAGAAGTGAAACGTGCGAACTTAACCATTGCACCACCAGGCTGGTCCCTGGTATTTATCTTTATTAATTTTGTCCTGAATGTACACAAGAAGTTTTTGGATCAGAGACTGATTTCTTATCATACTCACAGCAGGATGATCACCAGCCAGAGTAACATCACAGGTCAGGCCCTTGTGCCCAGCAGCCTCACAGAGTGACACTATGAGAGCCCGGTGGAGAGCTCTGTGTGACTAGTAACCTCTGTCTGTAGGCGCAGCATACAGAGAAGTGAATTTTCAGGGCTGTGTGCAGGAGGAAGAGGAGGCTTTCTCCCCCTCCCCTTCAGAGAGAGTCTCTTGGAGACTCAGAGATTCCTTATCGCAATCCTTTGTATGGAATTCTCTCCAGGGAAAAGATCAGCCCAGTGTCTCCAGTTTTATGACTCAGAAGTGTCTCCAAAGTCCTAGACCTCATCCTGCTTCGAAATGGTCACATGCCACCAGAGTGAGGTAAATCTTTCTGCAATTCTCTCTTACTGTCTCATCTGTTGTAAATTGTCTTCCAGGGCTTGCTTTTAGCCCAGGAAGTAAATCTCAGCAAAAAATTTGTTTAGAAAGCACTAACTGTGCAGAAACATGGAAATGGTTTCTCTACAATCCCATACGGCCCCAAAACTCAGTGGCTCAAAACAACCACTGTGTTATTTCTCGCAAATCGACAGTCAAAAGGCTGGGTCTGCCAATCTGGGCCACGCTCAGCTCATCTCAGTGGGGCTTGTTCACACATCTGTGGTCAGCCAGCAGAGAGGCTGGCGGTGGCCTCAGCCGGGATGACCTATGCTCTGCTCTGTGTGGCCTGCCCTACTTCAGCAGCCCGGCTCAGCCTTATTTCATGGCAGAAGCAGGGGTCTGAGAGAGAGTCCCCATACACAAAGCCTCTTGGGCCCTAGGCTTGGACTGGGCACATTGTCACTTTGGCCACATTCTCTCAGTCATAGTAATTCACAAGGGCAGCCCAGATCCAAGGGGTGGAGAACCAGACTCCATCTCTCCATAGGAGGGGCCTCATGGAGGTGGACACAGTGAGGAGTGGAGAACTGGAGCCATTTTTGCAATCCATCTTCCGCAGTGGTGCTCAGGGTGTCTGTCTAGTGAGAAACCAAGCCACTGATTTGAAAGCAGTGAATTTGCCCTGATTTCCATAGTGTAGACAAGAAACACCAGGTCATGACTCCAGGGTCTCAGCCTGGCCTCCAGACCTGCAGGCCTGGGGCACATTATGCTGCATATGTGCCTCCTTTTTCCCAGACCCTAATCCCACTTCTTTCTCTCAGTATTTATGCTGTTGAAAAAAAATTAAAATGAACATCAAGGATAGCCCCGAAAGGCAAAAGAAAGGATCAAAAGCTGGCAAATAACATGAGAGATATGAGATACAGGAGGAGGAGAAGGGTGGTCCCAGGGCCATCCCTAATATTTTCAGGGCTCAAGGGAAGAGTACAAATGGAGACTCACACACCAAATGTCTAAATCCGTCAAAGTTCTGAATCTACCCAAAACATTAAGGGAAATGTGTTCTAGCCTACTACCTGGACCAATCTACCTTCCTAAGAGCCCATAGGCCAGGTTTGGATTTAAAACTCTTGAAGTCCTTGGAAGTCTGTGCTGGGATCATGGGAAGAGCTGGTACGTGGACCCCAGATCCTGGCCCACGGTCTGCCCCTTTCTCTTTTCATGTCAGACTCCAGCCCATACTGCGAGTGTGCACACACATGAAGGTACACTTGCGAATATGTCAACCTCCATCTACACCCTCTGCACACAGCCATCCACCCTTTTGGCAACTCAGATCTGGGGATGTCCTACAGATGGGCTGAGGTCAGCTGGGCAAGCAATTCTAGGGTCCCAGGCACTGAGAGTGGTTAGTGTGGGGCTGACGGGAGCACAGGCTTTGGGTGGTGTTGGGGAGGAAGACATTTCCTCTACCCTCTCTGGGTTCTTCTGGCTCGAGAACGAGTTAAATTCACATGCAAGAGGCAGAATAACAAGAGAAAATTAAACAGAGCTTTATAACATGTATACATGGGAGGGGCTCAGGCAAACCGAGCAACTCGCCAAAATGGCTGACGCCACCACCTTAAATATCATCTTCAGCTAAAGACAAAGGAGGATGTTCGGGGTCAGGGGGAGTCAGTTACGGGAGATTACCACACAAGTGCAGTAAACAAGAGTAAGATTATTATGCAGACTTGAATCCTTGCCTTCCACATTGATAAGAGTTTCTAGAGATAAGGTCGTACCCCCTTCCCCCTGGTACAGAGAGGGAGACACATTTAAAGATGGGGATTTCCTTTACAAACGTAAATGTCTCTTAACAAAGGGTTAGTAAATTCTACTTTTCAGGGTTTCTTTCCTGTCTGCAGTTTTTAAAAGTAACCAGCCCAAAATAATCCTCATGCCAAAGAGACATATCTTAGGGTGGCCAATGCCAGTCCCCCACAGTGGGCTCCTTGTCTATGGAGTGGGGTGTGGGTGGAGAAGAGCCAGAGGGGGACCTCTGATCATGGGGTGCAGGGAGGAGCCCCTCCTGCCTGGGTCTTGGAGTGGTTCTGTGTGGGCCAGCTGGCGTGCTTGGTGATAACAGAGGATTTTGAGTTGACTTTAAGGAAAAGAAATCTCAGATCCTTTGAAAGTCACTTCTTTTTCCCCTGAGGACTATCTTCCCTATGTTCTAGTCTAGTCACTAATTATGGCAGCAGTATGGGTTGGGGAAGGAAAGACAGCAAAACAGGAGCTGAAAAAGCTCCCGAGTCAGAGAACCCCAGAGATGGCCTGAGTCACCTGAATCAGAGGACCCCAGAGATGGCCTGAGTCCCCCGAGTCAAAGGACCCCGGAGATGGCTTGAAGTGGCAGCAGCAGCGGGCCAGCCTCTGCCAACCGGAGCTCTGGGGTCTTTTCAGAACTACCCATCCCCTTAAATGTCCCCTTGTGGCCCCCACACCCACACACAGAAAATAAAACTCCCCCCCCCCAAACCATCACACCATAACCAAATCGTGTGCTAATGGCCAAACAAGGACTTTCACATGAATCTTCATAGCGGCCTTACTTATAACAGCCAGAAACTGAAATCAACCCAAGTGTCCATCAGCAGGTGAATGGGTCAACAAGTCGTGGTCAGTGGACCTACAGACAATGGACTACTACTCAGCAATAAAAAGGAACAAACCATTGATGCACACAGCGTCATAGATATGTCTCAATCATGCTGAGTGAAAAAACCCAGACCTAAAAAAGATACAAGTTGTATGACTTCATTTCTATGAAAGCCTAGGAGAAGCAAACTAATCATAGTGACAGAAAGCAGACTAGCGGTTGCCCGACGATGGGGGTGAGTGATGGTGGGAGGGGAGGAGGGAGAGGAAACTTGCTGGGGGAGATGGATGTGTTCATTATCTTGGTTATAGTGATGGTTTCACGGTTGTAGACATATGTCAAGAATTCTCAGATTGTCCACTTCAAATAAGTTCAATTTCTTGTACATCCATGCTCTTATTTCCACTCCCTAATGGAATCCTGATTCTCATTTAACTATCCACTCCCCCATCCCACGTGTTATGGGTTGAATCGTGTCCCCTACAATTCATATGCTGAAGTCCTAACCCCCAGTATCACAGAGTGTGACCTATTTTGGAGAGCGGGTCGTTGCAGATATGATTAGTTAAGATGAGGTCGTACTGGAGTACGGTGGGCCCCTAACCCATCATGATTGGTGTCCTTATAAACAGGGGAAATTTTCACACTAAGATGAGTGTGTGTGTGGGAAAGACGATGTGAAGAGAGACACGGAGAAGATAGTCATCCACTAGCTGAGGAAAGGGATCTAGGACAGATCCTTCCCCCCGAGCCCTCAGAAGGAACCAACGCTGCTGACACCTTGATTTTGGACTTCCAGCTTCCAGAACTGTGAAATGATAAATATCTGTTGTTTAAGCCACTTGGTTTGAGTACTTTGCTATGACACCTTTAGGAAATGAATATACCATGAAATTCTTGGGGGGAAAGCTGACCCATCCCTGTTCCCAGAGATAGGTCTTGTCTGGCTTCCATCTAGCAGCACACTCCATCTCCCCTGGCCACCTTTTGGCTCGAGCAGTGCAAGCATTCTAGACAGTGTGGTGTGCAGATGAGATGCTTGGAACTGCTGCAGCCTTTTTGCCGCTATGAGGAAGTCAGCCTTGGGGAAGACAAAATAGAGAGATGAAAGAAACTAGGTCCATGTCAACACAGTTGAGCTTCTTGTTCCTTCAAACAATTCTAAAGTCTGCCTTGGCCCAAGAATTTCCAGTTTATGAACCAATAAACCACCTTTATTATTTAAGGCAGCTCAATTTGAGTTTTCTGTTTCTTGCTCCCTAAATCACCTTTCCTTAGTGTGATCAGTGTGGTGCTTTTAAGTAGTTTTCCAATGAAAACACATAAAGAGAACACCATTCTCTCTCCCTCCTTCTCTACGCCACCCTCCCTGCCTTGCTGAGTTCTCTCCATTGCAACCACTTAGACCTGAGATGGGGGTAGACTGGTTCAACCGGCACATATCATATCAAGTATTCACTGTTGCAAGACATGTACTAAGCATTGAGAGGGACACAGAGCCAAACAAGATCCTGCCTCAAGGAGCTTAGAGTTTAGTAAGAGGGATGATATTTCCTCAAATGACTGATACGAGGTATAAGATGATAAAATAAATACTGTAAGATAAGTACATGGAAGACTGCATGGGATTGTGAAGCAGGCTTGCAAAGTAATGGTATAAAGAAAGCAGAACCCTTGGTTACCATTGGGGATAAGGTTTCAATTGAGTAAAGACCAGAATATTAGTCAGCGTTCTCCAAAGAAACAGAACCAATAAGAGATAGATAGATAGATAGATAGATAGATAGATAGATAGACAGAAAGATAGATAGATAGAAAGATTTATTATGGGAATTGGCTCACGTGATTATGGAGGCTGAGCAGTCCCATGATCTGCCATCTGTGAGCTGGAGAATGAGGAAAGCGTGGTGTAATCCAGTCCAAGTCTGAAGACCCGAGAATCAAGAGGCTGATGGTCTAAGTCAAGTCCAAGCGCAGAAGAAGAAGGATGTCCCAGCTCAGGCAGAGACAGCAAATTTGCCCTTTCTCTGCTTTTTCATTCTATTCAGACCCTCAGTGGATTGGATGATGCCCACTCACATTGGCGAGAGTGATCTTTACTTAGTCTACAGATTCAAATGGCAATCTCTTCTGGAGAGACCCTCACAGACACACCCAGAAATAATGTTTTACCGGCCATCTGGACATCCCTTGGGCAAGCCAAGTTGGCCCATAAACGTAACCATCAGAACCAGTATGGACTGAGTGTCTTTAATGTACTTAGCAGTGTATCAGATATATAATCAGAGCAGTTGAGGTGGTTGTCACCTTCGTGACATCGTCTTCCCCTTTCCCCTTCCCAATAGCTCTTGATTTTTGTTCATGGGTCCAGGTCAACCAACTTGATCCTAGCCCTGGGGGCAGTGCACTTGCCCTAAGCAAAGCTAATCAGCACAATTTACCCCCCACCCCACCATACATGGTGACCATCAGGTGTGGCCATGAGACTTTTTTCTTGGAATCCAGGAGAAATGTGTTCTCTCTTCCTCTGAGCCATGTGAGGTGCTCATGTGAGGCCTGGAACTATTGCAACCATTTTGCTACAATGAATAAATATAACCCAAGATAAAGCCAACAGACAGAGGAGGGCAGAGGCAGGAAAAATGGAGAGAGAATGTAGAGCTTTACAACTTTGTGAACTTCTGGATTAATCCATGCCTGAAAGCCACATAATTTCTAGACTTTTTAGTTCCATGAGTCATTACATTCTTTTTATTATTTAAGCCAATTTGACATGGATTATCTGTTACTTGCAACTGAAAATATACTGCTTGAGGCAGAATTCAGGAGTATAATCCCTTATCCCAAGTTCCTGGAGCCAGGCATGTTTCTAATTCAGAATTTTTCAGATTTAGAAAGATAATTCAACTCCGAAACTATACATTATGTAACGCCGCAAGTGGGGTCTGGGAAAGCACCCTGCAAGAAACACATTAGTATTTCTGCAGTGAAAAGTATGAATATTCATACTAGGAGGATAAATTCAGACTATAAATAGTCTTACATCAGTTCAGGTCAAGCTTTGCCGCTTAGGGAATTTGCCTCAAACTTTGGGAAAAAACCACCATGGCCCTCAGAGCTTTTTGGATTCCAGAGTTGCAGAGAAAGCATTGTGGATCACTCTACATTTCTTCCTGCCCTTAAGTTCCTTCTAGCCCAGTTGGAAGACACTATTTTAATAACTGAAGCATTCTACATTAAGGTCATCTGTAACCAGTGCTAGACTTGGTGGTGCAATCAGTGTGTTGCAAATTTCACATAACTCCCTCTTGAGAGATGTTTATTTACAGAATTAAAGAACTGGCCAATAAATAGGTATTGAGCATCTGATGTGTTGAGAGCACAGAACTTGCCCCGGAGAAAGAACAAAGGGAATCTAAGGGTTAACCATCAGGGTTTAAGAGGATCCCAGCAGATACAAAAGGTATTGGTTGAATGAATATATAGTGAAGCTATAATCCTTAAATGGTCCTCTCCCCACTAGTAGCTCCTTCAGAAAGAAAGCCAGGGCAGGGCTGGGGGTGGGGTGGGGGAAGGGGGGAGGGAGTGAATCTGGGCTGGAATCCTGGAAGAAGGAATTCCCAGGGTGTGGGGGGCAGGAGGATGGGGGCAAGTCATGCAGGCCTCAAATCCCACTTTAGAGAATTTGGTCTTGTTGCCACAGAAAAAGCAGTCTTACTCAGTGAAAAGCAGAAAAAGCAGTGTCTTACTCAGAAGCCGCTCCCAATCTTTTCAGAAGATGTAGGAAAAAAAATGTGGAGTTTGGAGTCAGGCAGACCTTGGACCCGATTTTGGCTCTGCCATTTGCAGTGTGACCTGGGGTGAGTTCCTTTTCCTAATTAAAAATTATTTATGTGGTGAGGCATCCAGATAATGAATATACATAAAAATGTCTGGTTCAGAGGCTGCCATGTCGTAGATGCTAATTCAGCGAGACTCATGATTGCCTTTGCTGGTCTCGCACACTGTGTCAGCGTTCTCCCACCATGCCTCTCTGGCTGCCAGCCTCTCTTTCCTTCCTTGCTGAGCTGCCCCCTCCCTCTCTGACTGAAGAGTGGCTTGGGTTCAGCAGTTGCCCTAATTTGGAAGGATTTGGAAGATAGATATGGGATGGAAAAAAAGCACTTCTGCCATGATCTTGTCCTGGCTTTTGATGGAAAGCAACACACTTAGCAAGGATGAGAACCCAGTTCTGTTTGTAGAGGATGCAGCAATTACTATTATTATTATTACCCTAATAAACTCTACGGAGCACTGACAGTGTGTGGGACACAGCCCAAGACCTGGAACCACGCCTCGTCTCTGCCCAATCCCCAAAAGTAGAGTTGACTTTTACCCCTTGACTTTCAGAATTATCCCAAGGAGCAGTGGTCTGTTGGGGTGGAATTTATCACTATTGGTGTCTGAGTCATGTGTATTTTCACAAGGATGTCAGACTTTTTAGATGTGGCTTTTTGCCTTGTCCGTGTGGCAGCCATAAAAAATGTGCCTCTCGGTTCTTCCACGAGAGGGAGCAAGATGGACAGAGGGCTCCAGCTCGATCCACCATCGCACTGGTGGCGGCCATGCTTCCCCCAGGGCCGGTCCCAGTCAACGATGGAGCGAGGCGAGGTGCCATGGCAGGCCCATTCCTGCAGGATGGGGACTTCTTAGATGAGGCATTTTGCTTTGGAGACGCCCCATGAGCTTGGCAGAAGCTTTCTTAGAACAGTGCTGAAGCCTGGGGCATTCCAACCTGATCTCCTTCCTTATCCCTCTGGACGGGCTAGACCTGCCCCAGTCATAGGCTCTCCTCCCATGTCCTGCTCTCTCCACTTTGCCCTTCAGACATTTTCCTGAGTAAAACTCTCTTGCCATCTTGGCATAATGTTCCCAGAGGCCCTGAACTAACACAGTTCTGCACAGCTCTTTGACTGGTGCAACCGGTTGTGAAGGCAGAGGCAGGCCCTGTGTGACCTCCAGGCCATTTTAGCCTTCCTCTTGGACCTCCAGCCCGTCCTGAGACATGGGCTGGTGGATCAGCACATCTTTGTCCCACATGCGTTCGATAAGATTTTCCTCCTTGGCAAAAGTTTCCACTAGGCGTGTGTTTATCTTGCTGATTGCTCCTGGCTGTTTTTGCTCAGAAACAGATACCAGCCTAGATCAAAGATGAAAATATCCAGAGTTGGCAGCCTAAAGCAGCTACCATACAAATCGGCAACTCAGCCCCATTCATTGTTTTAAATAGGAAAATGAATCTGCTGGTCCCGCAAATTACACCTGGTCATGTAGAGATAACGGTGAATTATACGCTTTCAGACAAGCCATCCTTTACAGAGGGCATGCATGTTTCATGGTATTTAAGTCAAGATTTGAATGTCAAAGGGAGTGTGTGTGTGGCACTTTATCATAAATAATATGACAGATTCTTATTCACCATCCCTAAGATACTAAAGAGAGGGAAAGAAATAATATTGGTCTCTGGCCAGGTTGCTTCGCTATATTTCTAAATCACTATGTGATGAGAAAATTGTAAAGGGTTGGGGTACCAATGTAGGCAGAAAGTCTCCATCAATTTCAAACTCGCTTCTCTGTGCCATATCTATGCAAAGAGGACACAAGAGCACCCACAAAGGAACACTTGCCACTCTGAGACTAGTGGGTCGACCCTCAGAATTGTCCTGCCCATGGAATCCAGAAGGTTAGGGATGCAGCGAGGGCTAGAATGTGAGCTGGAGCCTGCTGCTTGGCACATCTTCTAACGTGCCCTATGGGGTCCTAGTCCACATGTCACTCCAGGCTGTCTGCCCTTAGAGATTCGGTGGCCGTGATGGAAGCCCCAGTGTCCCGCCCTGGGTTGAGTCACCTCTCCATTGACTTGGGCAGATTTCCAACCTTGCTTCTTCATAGTTCCCTCCACCCTACCTCCTGTGACTCATTGGTCATTGCCCTTCACTTGTACGCATGCACTTCTTTTATCTTCTGTGGTCTTGGCTGCTGTTTCCACTATTTCAGTGAAATTCCCTCTCAAAGTGTACTAATGATTTTCTTGTTGAGCCCAGTGGTTCTTCTTGGTCCCTATACATCCAAATGACTCAGCATTTGACATAGTGTCATCCACTCCTTGACCCTCCCACCTCTCAAGGCCTCCACAGCCCGGGACTTTCCCTGGCTCTTCCCCTGCCACTCAGATTTTCTTTTTTCCTACCTCCCACTTGTTGATTCCCAAGGAGAGACTTTCATCCCTCTTGTTTCTGAAACATCCCTCTAGGTGGGTGTATTCTACTGGCTGCTTGCCATTGACTTGCAAATAATGACAGCAATAACAACTAAGGCTTATTCAGCACTTACTGAGTGCCGGGCCCCTTTCTCCACGCTCTATATCATTTAACATGTGCTCCACATCATTCAACTGGTCCGATTATCATCCCCACGTTACAGATGAGAAAAATGAGGCATACGGAAATTATACCCACCCTTCAGCCTGACTTTCTACCTGACATCTTCTTGTACTTTTTCGAGAGCCTGGAATACATTTTTACCTTGATGCTCACACTTACCTCTAACTTATCAGATCCAAACCTTATATAACCAATTCCTCCTAAGACATACTCTCTACCCATCCTCATCCCACCTCCCTTTCCACTATTTTTACTCACACTCTTCCTTCCTTCCTTCCCAATGACCTCAATTCCAATAGGGCAACTCCTATATTTCCAGTTCCAAAAGACAGGAATCTAAATTTTCTCCTTTTCATCACCAAGTTCTTTTTTTTTTTTCTTCAAATGTCTGTTCTTTTGTGGGTCGGGAGAAAAAGCATTACTTTAAGAGGCTGGCATAGAGTCCTTCTCAGGGAGAAAACAGTATTGTTTTAGGAATTCAACTCAAAGATTTTGTCTGGCTGGAAAACCAGCCTCTGGCTCTGGATGGGGTAGGCTGAGAAGTGAGGTCCTGACAGATGAGACGGCTCCAGTGAGGGAGGCTTGGCTATCAGGACTCAGTTTCCCCTATTCCTCTAGTTTAAAAAAAATCCCTAAATGTTCACTAGGTATGTGACTTCCCAGAATAAAGTCTGCAAATCCCAGCCCCCTTTGCTACTAGATATGACCTTTCACCCCAGTTCTGTCCAGTGGTATATAAGTGGAGGTGGAAGGGCAAGTTTTGGGAAATCCCCTCCCTCCTTACCCTCCTGTCTTTCCAACAACCGGTTGTACCATTTGGAGACTTTTGGAATGGAGGCCACACATGGCAGAGCAAGAAGATAGAAGGAGCCTGGGCCCTGGCACCGTGGAGGACCACACCGGCCCTGGACTCACAGTAGACTCGTGACCTTGAGGTTGTCATGTGAGAGAGGAACAAGCTTCTATCTTGACTCCAAGCCGCTCTTATTTTGGGTGCCTTTCACTCACATCAACGAGAACATGTGCTGTGACAGTTGTGGTGGAGCAGCTTTTTAAGAACAAGATTTCCTTAAGCTTTCTGCTGGGCCAGAGTGCAATGTTACCCTCCCAACACCCCATACCACCATCGTGACCCTACAAACCATGACCCTACTGACTGCTTTCTTGTGTGAATGGTTTGGGAGAAAAATCAAAGAAGGGGGGGTTCCACCCCCAAAAATCAGAGAGAAGGTACCAGCTCCCAGAAGAGAGACAGAATGGGAACAAAAGTTCAAAGGACAGCATGACAAATGGCCTTACAAACTTAAGCCTTTGAAATCCCAGAACTATCAGGGAGGGCATAGGACTTACTGTGGAATGTAGAGGCTTGAACCTGGTTTTACTGAGTCCCAAAAATGACCCCATTGCACATTTGCATTCTACTTAGATTTCCTAATTTCTTTTCATTCCCATAATTACCACTTCACATCTAGATTAAGACAGAATCTCCAAGCTTGTCTTTCTCTGCTCCAGTCCCTCTTCTGCCAGATTGGTCTTTCTACAACACTAATTTTGTCATGAACACTGATTCATCTGCTCAGGAGTCTAAGTCCTTCCTGTTGCCTGAGGACAAAATCCAGTGTCTCTATAGTTGAAAACCCCCTTTCACCAGGTCCTCTTCCCCTCCCCCTACCTAACCATCTCCATTAATGGAAGCTCCTTCTTTCCAGTTACTCAGCTCAGAAACCTTGGAGTCTTCCTTGAGTGCCTTCTTTCTCTTACATCCCGGGGTGTATCATAGGCTATAACCAAACTGTTGAGACCACTTTAAAAACACACCCAACCTCTACCGTTTCTCACCTTCACAGCTACCATGCTCCCCATCATGACCACTTGCCTTGGTTATTCCATTCTTTCCTAACTGATCTCCCTTCTCCCTCCCTAGCGCTAACCCAATAGCCAGAGAGAGCTGCTAAATCTCTCCTAATATCACTCCGAGTAAAGGGCAAAGAAAGTCCCTTCAATGGTCTACAAGGCCTGGCCCAGTCTATCTCCCCATGGCTCCTTTAGCTTCATCTACTGTTCTCCACTCGCTCATTTCACTCTAGCCATTTGGCCTCTTTGCTTTTCTTCAGATCTGTAGATTTAGCTCTGACCTCTGGGCCTTTGCAGTTACCAGCTCATCTGCCTGGGTTACTCTTCCTTGGGTCTTCATGTGGCTCACTCCATCAGCTCCTTCACATCTTCGCTCAAATGCCACTTTTCTCAGTGCGGCCATCTCTGACCATCATGTTGACATTTTGGTACTTCTCACCCTCTCCAGCTCCCCCTTTCACTCTCTGCTTTATTCTCCTCCATAGCAGGTTCTCAAGACTATATAATTGACTTATTATTTTACTTGTGGTATGCTTCTGCCCACCAGAACATAAGCTCCAGTACATTCTAATGTAGCAGGCAGAAGCTTTGTCTGTTTGTCCCGAGGCCCTAGCACAGAGGTGACACGACGTAGGTGCTCACTCCTAGCTGCTGAGTGGACTTTACTCGCCTCTTGCCCTCGCCCTCTGCCTTGGAATCACTGGTCTCCTCCATGCCCTTCTGCCCCATGGTGTCACCCTTGGCTGGCCCCACCCAGCCTGCTCTGGTCTGCCCCAATTCTTCACCCTGTTGGGGTCCCCCTTTCCCTTTCTTTCTAATCATGCCAGTACGTCAAGAATGAGGCCGGGTGCCTCCTCCTCCAGGCAGCCTTCTCAGCCCATTTCATTCCACAATAACTTCTCCTGTCTCTGGATTCCTTTGTACTTGTAACTCTGGACAGATGTAGTGGCTCTGATTGACCCCATCATATGAAGAAGGACTAGCCAAGTATGGAATGTCGCAGAGAGGACTTGCTTCTATTTTTTCCTAAACCTTGTGCTTCCAAAAAGAAGAGAGGAAGAGGAAGAGCAGGCAGCCACTGTAAAGAGAAGGCAGCTCAGATGGACCAACCGGAAAGGACATTCCTAGCAGCCCAGAGGACAAGACTGTGAGGCTTGCGAGGTCTGCCCCAGGGAAATAAATGGCAATCATGCCTGGTGAAGCCACAGCCCAGGTGTCTGGGAGAGATACAGAACATTGGGAAGACTTGCAGGAAAGAGGGGGAGTGGCCCAGCCTGGCAAGAGTTGGCGACACTGGCAACCTTGGTTTTCCAGGTCCTTGTGATGATGAGTTGTCACTGAGATGACCCCCAGTCCTCAGGGTCTATGTGCAGTGTCCACACTTGGCGTTTGCTCTAAGGATTATAGAGAAGCATTTGTTGATCAAATGTATTCATATGACTACTATGCTAGTGTGTTTGGAAAAAATGCCACATTCGGAAGAATAGTGCCTGGTTAACCTTCAAAAATATTCCAAGGGAGAAAAATGCCATGGAAAGGGAGTCTTTCCCGGGGATGGATGGCAGCCCATAAATTCTGCACAAAGAGTCAGGGCCACACACAATAGCGTTCCATTTTTCACATGTACTAGTCCTTCTAGGCAGGATGATAATTCTGTGAACAGCCAGGACCCTGTCATGCTCTGCTTTACCCTCCAAAATGCCTACTTCTGAGCGCAAAGTAGATTCTGGATAATTTTTTTATTGATTAGTCAACAAATAAAAGGCAAATGTCTTCCTCCTTCTACGTGAGGGATATATTAGTATAGGTCTAATGCCTGGCCATTTTCTCAGAATTCAGCACCGATATTATTTTATATATTCTATCCCCACAAAAGGGTGCTCCATGTAAAGGGAGAAAATAGCTTTCAAAGGGGATTTAGGCGCCTGGGAATCATTCCAAGAGAGAGAGTTCATCAGTTTGTGACATGAAGTCAGAGAAGGATGGGTTGGGCTGCAGAGGACAAGATCATGCAAAGTGCAGAGGCAGCTCAGACAAGTCCAGGCCCGTGTGAATGGACATGCACAGGGGCAGTCTATGACTGGCACGTTCCAGGATGGCCTGCCCACCCACCAACCACTAGAGTGCCCTGGCAGCTCAGCACCACCAGCGACCTTCTCCCAGCCCACTTCTGCTGATGGCATCACGTCCTTCGGAGAAAGACCAAGTCTCTCTCTCTCTGGGATCCAGGATCTTTTGAGCAGTGGTAGTAGCAGCTGTTCTCCTCCAGCAAAGGCCCAGAGCAAAGCGAGTCAGCCAGGGCTGTTTGCAGGATTTGCGGGTATGAGCTGTAGTGCTCTGCAAGGACCCCTTTGGCCTCCAGCCCACTAATCATTGACTAACGTGCAGTGCTCCAGCTGCGGGGGCACCAGGAAGATGTGCAGGGGCACTTGAAACTCACTTTGACCACCTCCCAGGGCTGCTAAGAGCCTTCTCTGCTCCCAAACAAACCACATCCATCCCGGAAGCTGGCATCAGACATTTCATTCCAGAACAAAGCGCGCACATTGTATGTACTGATCTCTAATATCCCTCCCAGCTCCGGGAAGCTGTGGTTCTAAATTCAAGGCTTAACTAGCAGGTGACACAGGCTCTTTGCTTATTTTCCTCTGCTGCCTGCATTTGCTGTTTCATCTTGTTCCTTATCTCCTCTACCTTATGGGACTCAAAGCACAGAGAAACTCAAATCCATCATCTTCGCAGTTTGTTGGCAGCTCACGTTCACCAGTTTTGCAGCTCTTGGAAGAAAGTGTGTTGGGGAAGAGTGATGGGACCACAGCCTGGTAGGGGAGACAACAGCGCAATGGGATAAATACAGGTAAAGGCCCTTGAAACACAGGCAGGGAATGACCAGCTGCTCAGGGATGTGACAGAAGGCTTTGAAGAGGTGCTGGCATTGGAGTTGCATCTTGAAGGAAGCTTAGGAGTTGCCCAAACCCTTGTCTTTCCTGCTCCATCTGCCAGGAAACCACTCCCTTAGCAATTCCTGTGGCTGGTCCTATTTTATTAAGACAATTTTTTTAGAGTAGTTTTAGGTTCACAGCATAATTGAGGGGAAGGTACAGAGATTTCCCATATACTCCCTGACCCTACATATGCATAACCTCCTCCATTACCAACATCTCCCACTTGTTACAACTGATGAACCTATGTTGACACATCATAATCACCCAGTCCATAGATTATGTTAGGGGTCACTCCCGGTGCTGTACACCCTATGGGGTTGGACGGCTGGTTCTTTTCATCCTTGAACTCTCATTTCAAATGTCACCTCCTCAAGCCGAAGCATTCATCGACAGATGAATGGATAAACAAAATGTGGTATATCCATACAATGGAATATTATTCAGCCTTAAATTCTGACGCATGCTACAACATGGATGAACCTTGAGGACATTATGCTGAGAGAAATGAGCCAATCACAAAAGGACAAACATTGTATGATTTCACCTACATGAGGTACCTAGAGTAGTCAAATTAATGGGCAGAAAGTACAATGATGGTTGTTGGGGCTGGGGGAAGGAGGATGGGGAGTTGGTGTTTAATGAATGTGGAGTTTAGCTTTGAGATGGTGAAAAAGTTATGGAGATGGGAGGTGGTAATGGTTGCACAAAAATATGAATGTACTTTAAGCTCCTGAATGAGACACTAAAAATGGTTAAAATGATAAATTTTGTTATGTACATTTTTCAACAATAAAAAAAAATAGACACAAGCTACAACTGAAGAAAAGTCACCTCTTCAGAGATGTCTTCCTTGGCCATCCAGTCTAAAGAAGGCTCCTTCCTATTACTGGTTATTCTCTGTCTCATCATCTTATTTATTTCCTGCATATCGCTCACCACAATCTGAAATTATTGGACTTGGTTCCTTGTAAGCTTCACGAGGACAGTGATCTCGTCTGGTTTATTCACAGTTACATCATGCAACTTGCACCATGCTTTGCACATACCAGGAGCTTAAGAATTATTTGTAGAAGGAAACATTGAAAGCTCTGTAAAATGCAAGATGCAATAAATATGTCAAAATTGTTACTTATTGCATGGGGCCTTTCTCAATCTGGAAGGATTCCACATAGTGAAGCTAGCTCAGGACCAAGGACAAAATGCAATCACTTTGTTGCTAAAGGCGGCAACGACTTGACTAGGAGCATCCTTTTGAGAATGACTAACGCAGACCTGACGCTACGCCAAGGGGTAGACTGCTGAAGTTTCAACAGAGCACGGCTCCTCGAGGCTACTTTTGCCTCTAAGAGACAGAAACCTCAACTCAGAATGATTTGGACAGTAAGGACAATGTTGGTTAGTTCAGTGGCTCAGTTTCTTTCCAAACTTCTACTCTGTCCTTTTTTGCTGGTGAGCTTTGTTCTGAGGTCAAGAGGACTGCCTTAGTTCATTGTGTCACATTGAGACACAATGACAATCACTCCTGTGGAAGAAGAGAAGCTATCCTTCTGGCGTCTCTTTTGGGCAAGTGAAAGAATGTTTCACGGAAGCCCCACACAAGATTTCCCGTCACGTGTCCTTGGCCAGAAGTGCACGCCACGCTCATGCCATGTTCAAGCCAGTCACAGGCAAGGGGAATGGGACCACCATGCTTGGCTTAGATTCACATAGACCCTTGGGATTGGGGATGTGCCCAGGTTTCCCCAAAGCACATGGCAAGCTGATGGTAGATATGTGAATAAAATTTGGGATCTTAGGAAGATGGGAATGCCTGTTGGGTAGGCAGCTACTAGCATCTATCTCAGGGTGAAGTTAATGGTTTGAATCTATGTCATAATACCCAGCCTGGTATGGAGCTGGAAGCATGGGTCGTTCAAGGTGGGACTGAGCATGGAACACTATGGCAGACCCCAGACCCCTGCTTCATTCCCACCGCTGACCTTGGATTACTTAGGATCAAACTGGCTGCAAAGGGTTTAATGAAGTGATGCACACTTAGGAACTTGCCTCATCTTGAGATTTCTAAGGCAAATGATCATCACTCATTCTTCACTCAGCATGGTGTAACAGAAGGAGTATGAGGTTTGCATTTACATGAGCCTGATTTCAATTCTTGTTCCAAAACTCATTCATTCTGTGATTCAACACATATTTATTGAGCACCCATTTTGTGTCAGGCGCTATCCTAGGAACTGGGATATAAGGAATAAGATAAAGAGGGTCTGGCCCAGTGGTGCAGGGTTAAGTTTCCACGTTCCCCTTTAGCATCCCGAGGCTCGCTGGTTTGGATCCTGGGTGTGGACCTACACACTGCTCATCAAGCCATGCTGTGGCAGGCGTCCCACATATAAAGTAGAGGAAGATGGGCATGGATGTTAGCTCAGGGCTAGTCTTCCTCAGCAAAAAGAGGATGATCGGCAGCAGATGTTAGCTCAGGGCTAATCTTCCCCTACCCCAACCCCCAAAAAAAGAAGATAACGAAAGTATCTGCCTACATGGAGCTTATTGTCTAGTCCAGGGAGACAGTCAACAAACATATTTTTAAAGTTAATTTTATATACTCATATGTACTAAGGAGAAAAGAGAATAATGAGATAGAGAGTGATGGGGTCAATTGGCTACTTTAGCTAGATGATCAGGGAAACTCTCTGAGGAGGTGAGAGATCTGAGTCATGTGAAGGAAAAAGCTAGAATGAAGATCCCAGGGAAGAATATTCCACATAAATGGAAACTCTTTGAGTCAGGAATGAGGTGAACATGATTAAGTGATATCAAGTCAGCCTGTGTTGTCACTGGAGCGTGGAAGGGAAAAGAGAGCATAGTAGAGATGACACAGAAAGTTCAGTGGGCCTTATAGGCCACGGTGATGGGACATCATTGAGGGGTTTTCAGCAGGGAGGGCAAGATGGTCGAATTATGCTTTCAAAAGATTACTCACACTACTGTACTGTGGGAAAATGTACTGTGGGAAGGGAAGGTGGGTGGCAAGAGTGGAGGCAAGTAGAGTTGGAAGACCATTGTAGTCAACTAGGCAAGGGAAGGTTGGGGCTTGGTCTAGGGTTTTGGATTTCCAGATGGTGACAAGTATTTGGATCTAAGGCCTGCTTTGGAGATAAAGCCTAAAAGACTTGCTCCTGACCTGCCAAAAAGACTAGATGTGTGCTGAGGAGGGAAAGAGGCAAATCAAGGATGACTCCTACATCTTGGGCCCAAGCAACTGTGATATCATGAATTGGGTGGGGAAAATGGGGAGGAGGGAAGGAACTACTTTGGGGAGGGAGGGAAAATCAAGATTGTGTTTGGGTATGTTAAGTCACCAAGGGGGATTACCCATCTAAGTGGAGATGTAAGTGGGTAGTTCAATGAAGTCCAGGACACAGAGCTGTGGACGTGAATCTGGTGTCATCAGCTTGTGGATGTTATTTTAAATCTGGATGAGATCACTTAGGGAGAGATTGTAAAAGAAGAGAAAGCCTCCCAGACTCACCAGGTGTGTGATTAGAGCATGTTATTTAGCTTTTCTGAGCTTATTTTGAACTTGTCTATAAAGTGAGTTTTATAATACCTACCTTGCAGAGTCATTATAAGAATTAAGGTAGATAATGTACCTGAAAGCACCTGGCACAAGACTTGGTAGCTTCTAAAGAAACGTTACTTTCTTTACTCAGAGTATCCTTGTCCCACTTTGTTAGTTAATAAAGATATTTATGAGAAACATTAAAATTGGATCTAGGCAAGGTGAGTGTCCAGGACTTGATGTTTCTCTGACTGATCGACTTCCAAAAAATTATTCTTGGGCCCTAAGGAGGGATAAGGAAGGAGTTATATATCATATTTCTCTGCTAAGAGAGCTGAGATTTGCTTCGATAGGTGTGTATGTGGGGGGAGTGGTTGAGTGAGAGGAGGGGCACAGGTGAGGGAGAGGAAGGAAAATGAGAAAGAAGTATTTCTGGCAGCCTGTAATGGAACAGAGGTGGAAAAGCTCAAGATTTCAGACCTCAGTCCTTTGGAGAACGGGGGCACTGGCGCAGAAATGGAGACATCTGATGTGGAGTTAGCTTGGGATGAAGATGGAAGTGACGATGAGTTTGGTTTGGGCTGAGCTGAGTGTGAACTCCAGATAGGGCTTCCTAGAGGAGACATCAGGCAGACAGCTAACATTTAGGGAGTTTTTGTAGCTCAGGAGAGAGGATGGACCAAGAGCTGGAGATTTAAGGAGCCCTGTGCGGAGATGACTGAAGCCTTGTGAATGATGAGGTCATCAACAAAGTCTATCATGAAAACCTCCTCCAGAGAGCTCTTTTCCTGCTGTTTAATATTTCATGTGGTTGTTTGGCCTCCCTATTTGGCTTCTCAAAGGTGACTTGGTAAATTGCCTCTCTAAGCTTCAGTTTCCTCAACTCTAAAATGGGATGATAATACCTATCGCATAGGTTGTTGGGAGGACTAAATGAGACCATCTACTAGAGTGATTAACATAGTGCCCGGAACACAGCAGATACACAGTGAACATTGAATGTTGTCTTGATGTGATTTATTTGATTCAAACCCAAGACACGTTGTTGCTTACCTACCAGGTGTATACACACTTCCTGTTGACTCAGGGTAAGTGACAGTGGATGGGGGTGGGGTGGTGGTGGGCGTGGTGCAGGGGTTGGGGTGCAGGGTTCTCTCCTTACTCCTTCCTCCTGTCTAACCCTGAGGCCACTTCCTGACTAATCTTGGGAGAACCGTCCCGTCCCCAGATTTCTCTGTCACTCCTACATAGGAGGGGAGTGGTAGATTGTCGAAGATTCAACTGATAATAGTGTTTTCCAGTTACTGCAGCCCACGTACTGCTCAGAAGCCCCTCTCCAGTGTAAATACCCAGATCTCCTTGCTCCTACTGGGACTGCCCCAGCTGGACATATGAGCAGTTGCCTACGGGCTGGCGGGCCTCTAAATAGAAGGTGGAAGCAGCAAGGACTCACCTCTCCTGGAAACCAGGCTCAGGCAGCCCAGACTCCCAGGGTCTTCCCGCCTTCCTTGCTCCTTTGCTGGGATTTGAGGCCATCCCCACCCCTTGGGAGACACCCAGGCCGACCTGACCATTATTGCTTGTCCTCCACTCATCTGTGCCCCAGACAGGGAAGGTGAAGAAGAGTTTAATTGGATATTTCTGAGTTTCCTGATGCCAGCAAGAGTGCCCTCAGGGTGTCTGATGTGTAAGTCGCTTCAGGCTTGTTCTGAATTATTTTTAGGACCATAAGAAATCAGCTCTGAGGCTTGAGTCACTGAGCAGGCTCCCAGGAATCCACAGACATGGAGCTCTAGGTTCCTGGCATGAAGGGGAAGGAGGGTCTTCCCTTGATCTGCCCTCTCAGAAGCCAAGTAGAAGACCCTACAGGGGCGCAGGTCGGGTGTGCAGGGCATGTATTCTTTTAGAAATGCAGCCACTCTCCACTCCCATGGCCATCCCATCCCTTACTCGCCAATTCTTCTTAAGCTATTTTTTTTTCTTTTAGCTGAGGAAGATTAGCCCTGAGCTAACATCTGTGCCAATCTTCCTCTATTTTATATGTGGGACGCTGCCACAGCATGGCTGACGAGTAGTGTAAGTCCACGCCCAGGATCTGAACCTGTGAACCTGGGCAAGCAAGTGGAGCACGCGAACTTAACCACTAGGCCGTGGGGTCAACCTCTTCCTAAGCTATTCTGAAACAGCTGTGAAAAGGTTTAGAACTGGTTCAAGTTCAGTTGACAGTGATGACCCTCTGCTCACAAAGGTCTGGGAAACTAGCTGCCCTCTTATAGCCAAGGAGAAGACTGGACTTAGCCGTTTTCCCCATGAAAATGGAAACATATCAACATGTCTTCAGACAACTCAAAGAATAGCCCAGGTTTTTTTTAAAAAACTAGATTTTGACATAATTTCTGATTTACAGAGAAGTTGTCAGACTAGTACAAAGATTTTCACTCAAATATCCCAAATGGTAACATGTGACGACATTTGCTTTACCCTTTTCTCTCACCGTATATATTGATATACAGTATGACTGCTGCAATATTATCACCTAATCTGCAGACCTTATTCAGATTTCATCAATTTTCCTGATAAAGTCCTTTATAGCAAAAGAGAACCTGGGGCTATATATTCAGTTGTTGTGTCTGTTTAGTTTTCTTTAATTTCAAACAGTTCTTGAGTATCTCTTTATATTCATGATATTGAGGTTTTCTCATAGTACGGGCCAGGTATTCTGTAGAATGTCCCTGAATCTGGGTTCGTCTGGTGTTTCCTCGTGATTGCATTCAGCTTGTGTGCTTTTGGCAGTAACGTCATAGCGATGGTGCTGTGTTCTCCTCAGTGCACTGTATCAGGAGGCACTGGCATCACTGTCTCATTACTGCTGATGTTAGCTTTGATCATTTGGTTAAGGTGGTTTGGGCCAGACTTCTCCACTGTAAAGTGACTTTCTTTCCCTTTTGCAAAGTTACTTTGTAATTAATGAGTATCTTGTGGGGAGATACTCCAAGATTATAAATACACCCCAAATTTCACGTACTAGTTTTAGCATCCATTGATGATTCTGGCCTGACTCTATTATTAGGAGGATGGTTGCCAAATGCTGGTATTCTAAATCCACTGTTCCTTTTACACTTGTTTGTTGACTTTCTACCATAAGGAAGGACTTCCTTGCCGCCACCCCTCCCCTGTACGTATGTATGTATGATCTCTGTTTCTTCAAACAAAACTCTCAGCATAAAATTAATCATGTTAACTAAAAAAACTGAAGTTTTCCCGCAGTGTGTCCTTCCTCGAGTTCTCATTGAGACTAAACCTGTCTAGGCCTGTTTAGTGAGCCAGCGGGCCAGCAGGAAAAGTCAGTTTGCAGGAAGTGAATTGCACCGAGGCTCTGAGTGTAGTGGGGATTTGTGCTGGACTCTTGAGGGTAGGCAGGGTGCAGAGGGCAGCAGGCAGGGGCCGAAGGAACTTCTTGCATGAAAGACTATGAGTCTAAGAATATGAACAGTAAGTGTGTGTGTCCCTGTGGCAAAGTAGGACTCACGGTGGGGGACAGGGATGTTCCCTCCACATATTCTGGGAACTTGGCACCCCAGGCTGTAGAACCTCACAACCTGGCAGCAGTGGCAGTGTCAGGAGACAGGGACATCAGGGTCTCACTGGGGCAGTGCCAGTCACTCTCACGTGGGCATCCAGGAGGACAGGAGCAGGACAGAGGCAGAGCATGGCCCACAAGCATGGCAGTGGGGGGTGTCCCCTGGGTACTTCCAGAGGCAATTTTGTAAGATGTTAAGTGAGCAGGTCAAGATAAAAGCCAATTAAAATTGAGGGGACCTCATGCTAGCGGCTGGAGAGGCAATGGGACACATGAGCTCCAATCCACATAGCATTTTGGACCCGGCAAACAGTCCCTGGAAAATTATCCTAGTTGCCATAGAGGTGAGGCTTGTTTTGACTCGGAGCACAGTGCCAAATTGGTGAGCTGCTCCATCTGCCATCCTCCCATGCCTGTCAACTCAATTTGGCCATCTCCTGCTCACTTACTGATGCTTCCTTGGGTTTTGATGGCAGAGTAACCATCCTCCTTCTCTGGGATTATACATACTCTGAAGGAACTAACTCTGAATTAGGCTCTTGCAAAGAGTGATGAACACATGAAAAGCCTTGCTTAGAGGAGAATACCCAAGGAAGAGAGAAAATGAGGAGATGTGGTTGCACAAAGAAGCGGCTTCACCTAACCCACCAATTAGCTTCCCAGGGAATACTCGATCCCGTCATTCATTGAACTGAAGACCAGAACATTACTATCTCTGGCATGGGAAGAAGTTATCCTAAAGAAAATTTACAATGGTATTAATTTATCATTGACTCAAAGATAACTCAAGCTTCTTAAATTACACTTCAGTGGTATTTGGGTGTCGCTCCAAATCAAGCCCTGTGCATCTGTCTTTAGGAATGAAGAAACACTATGTTGGGAAGCCTTAATCTGAAATGCTGGGTGCATTTTCCACTGTGAAGCTTTGGTGGCTTTCATTTGGAAGTTGCTGGTGGTGCAGTGTTTTCCACAATGCAGTCTTCACATCAAGCTTTCGAAAACTTGCCAAGCTTTACAGGGCAGGACAGCCACGCTCTCTCAAATGTTACTTCTTAAGGGATTTTCTAGAAGTTTAGAGACAAGCTAAATTATACTCCTGCAGGAGGGCTGGATGGTGCCCCCAGGGCCTCAGACTCCTGCTCTGCCACCAGGGAGTACCTGACCTGGTTCCCTCTTTACAGGGTGGGGGCGGGCACATTCGGCTGATCTGCTGCCCTTGGAGGCTGTGTGGGTGATGGCTTCCGAGCCCCCCTGCTTGAGTCAAGAGATCGTCCTGCTTGGGTCAAGGAGTCACATGGAGCTCATGGAACAGCTGTCAGAGCCCTGACCTGGCCAGAAGGGACCTTCGCACAGAGCTGTTACAATTCAATTTCAGTAAATATTTATTGGCAGCAACACCAGAACAGATGCTCTGGGATGAAAGCTCAGGAAATACAAACAGTACCTGCCTTCAAAAGATGGACAGCCTAGTTGGGATTCAACCAACATTTATTGAGGAAAATGTAAGAGGGAACAGAGCCTGGGGCTGGGGGTTGTGTTTGGGTTTCCAGCCCCCGACTTTTGGATTTCGGGGCCTCGGGCATGCTGCTTGACCTGGAGAACCTCTCGGAGCTTCATTGTTTTCACGGTAATGGAGAAGAGCAATTCTTATTGCATAGGTTTCTTGTGAAGATGCATGGGAGATGGGACACAAAGCACTCAGCATGAGATCAGCCCTCGAATAAGAGCTCAGTGATCAGTAGCTGGTTTTGAGGGCCTCATCCACGTGGCCTCCCACCAACCTATAAGCAGGGTGTTATTATGCCCCATTTACGGATGTGGAGACTCAGGGATGGCTGGTAGTTAGTGGTTAATCAGCAGAGGGGCTGTGCTTGACCATGGGCCTTCTGGCGCCAGGCCTTCTGGCGCTATCCTCACCCTGACACAACGGGCCCATGTGGTGTCATGATCACCGGTGGAGAGGAAATATTCTGGCAACCTCTTAGCAAACACACCGCTAATAACAATGACCTCTGACCTCTATAATGGCTTTACCTCTCCTAAGTGCTTTCCCACCCATGATCTTTGGTGCCATCTGCTCCAAAGAGGATTCTTCTCTGTTCGGACTGAAAAAATCTCTTCTGCCAGGACTTTTTCTGCCTGAAAGACGAAAGCGTGGCAAAATGAATGTTCTGGACAGTGTCTTCTTCAGCCTGGGCAGGGGGTGTGGGGTTTTTCTTTGGGACTGAAAAAGCATTATTTTTTGGGGGGGTTTGTACAGCACCCCTAGCCCAGCCCAGCCCATGGCAGTCTCCTTCTGCTTTATGTCATGGACCAGAGGAGCATTTCTTATTTTTCTCACCGCTTTAAAAGCTGCAGACTTATCTTGGGGTGCAGCAGAAGTCACACTGGGTAGATACAATTGCTTGTCGTTATGTCCCTTTGAACGTGTGTGTGTCTGCTGGCTGCTTCCTCAACTGCCTTGTCTAATGGGTGAAGCCCAGTGCTCAGGAATTGGTAAACCTGTACAGAAGTCTGACAGTCCACGTTCATGGCTCCCTCCCGGAACCCCAAATGTCGATCACCCACGTGTCCCCTCTCCATCCCTCAATTTGGCTCAGGGGTGCACCCATGAATATAGGTTATATTCAGTAGCTACGTTGCATTCTTCCTCTTTGAGCAAGGTTATTTTTTCAAACACCAAGCGCAAATAATTATCCAAGGAACACTTTGCAAAAACAGCATTGTATGAAAACTACAATTCAAAAGCTATTTTGGAGGCTTTTATAAAAAACAGGAAATTTAGCGGGGGTGGAAGGAAGCAGGTGCTGCCTTCTTTTCATGGTAAATGCCTGTGCCCCCAGGGGATGGGGCTGGAGTGGGAGGCTGCCTGACTGGTCCCCAAGAGAGTGGTATGAGAGCGCTTTCCAAAGACAGCCACCTTTGGCTCCCAACCCGGAGGCCCTTAGACTCAAGCAGCTCTGCCCAGCGGGGTGAGAATGAAAGTTGTGTTGCTGCTTCTGAGATTTGTAGGGAGCTCAGTAAAGTAAGTTCTTGAGTTAGTATCTCAGCCCCTCCCCTTGCAGAATTTATCATTTGACAATCGGTGCGTGTGACCTTGGCAGGAGTTTCAATGACAAAACAACACTGGTGCAGGCTGAATGGGCCATATCTGGGGTGTAGAAGGTCCCCAGCTTGGTTTTGGAGGAAACATCTTGAAATCTAAAGCCATCTGCTGGGTGAAAACTCATTTGTTTTCTCGTTTTAGCCCCCCAAATCACTGGGCTCCTAGTGGAGGGGCCATAGGAAGAGTAATACTGGTGACAACCATACCTACTATTTTTCAGGACTTCTTCAGCCACAGGCTTCTCGTACATTGTCTCGTTCGCCTCACAGCAGTCCGGTGAGGTGAGGGCTGTGACCATGCCCATTTTCCTGTTGAGGAAACTGAGTCTCATGGTGATTGTGTCCCCCAGTGGGCAGTCAATCAGCTGGGGAGTGGTAGAGCCAGAGTTTAAACTTAACACGGATGGACTCCACATCCCACGCTTTGCCCCATTCCTGCACATCGCATTCCTGCCCCCCTTCCAGCCAGTGTCCCATCTCAAGGGAAGACACTATCCTGATTGCCAGGCAGAGATTAGTCATGTCCGTACACATGGAATCATACAGTGCCTGCTCTCTGGTGTCTGGCTTCTTTCACTCAACGTTAAGTTTGTGAGATTCACCCATGTCGTTGAGTTTGGTTGTTGATCTTTGGTTACAGCTCTTTGCTGTATACAATTCCATTGTGTGACTGTGCCTTGAATTTGTGATCCATTCTACCACTGATGGACATTGAATTGTTTCCGGTCCTTGGCTATTACAAAAAAAAAAAAGCACTATTATGGATACATAAACTTTTAAGGTTGTAGATAAAATAGTCTATGAGGACAATCATATCATCCGTGAACAACGAGAGTTTTAAGTGTTTTTTTCCCTTTCCAAAGCTTATACCTTTTTCCTTTTTTCTTCCTGATTTTAAAAGCCTTCACTATTTCACTATTGAAAAGAATGTTTGCTGTAGGTCTTTGGTAGATTTCCCTTGTTGGATTAAGGAAATCCCTTTGTATTCTGAGCTAGTTAAAATTTTTAAATCATAAATAGGTATTTTGAATTTCATCAAATGTGTTTTCTCCTTCTATTGAAATAACCATATTGTTTTGTCCTTTTAATATGCTAATGTAGTGAGTGACAATTACAGATTTTCTGAAGTTAAGCCTTATATTCCTGGAATAAAGCCAGTTTAGCCATGATGTGTTATCTTTTTTATAAAGCGCAGGATTCATTTTGCTAATATTTGTCTAGGATTATTGTCTTTATTTTCAAGAATGTCTTTTCTATGACTTTTCTTTATTATGGTTTTTGAGTTTTAGCATCAAAAGTATAGTGGATTCATAGAATAAGTTGGAGAATATTCTTTCTTTTTTTCTCAAATAACTTGCATAAGATTAGAATGATATGTTCCCTGAAGGCTTGGTAGAACTTAGCTGTAAAATGATCTGTGCTTGGTGATTCTTTGTAAGAAAATTAAACAATTGATTTACTCGTTTTAATGTTTGTGAGCCATTGGACTTTCTATTTCTTTTTGAGTTGGTTATTTTTAAAGGAATGTGTTCATTTCTTCTAGGTTAACACATCATTAGGCATTCTTTTACATACTGTTTTTTATAGTATGCTCTTATCTTGTTAGTCTCTGCTGGATTCTCATTGTATCCCCTTATTTACTTTTAATATTATTTATATGTCTCTCTTTCCTTCTTGAACAATTCTGCTAGAAGCTTGCCTATTTTATTCATGTTTTCAAAGAAGCACCTTTGGTTTTCTTAATCACATCCATCGCATCTTCGTTTTCTATTTCATTAATTTCTACACCTATAGTTATCTTTCTTTGAATTTATCCTATTGGTTTTTTTCCCCTGATTTCCTAAGTTGGGTGCTTAGCTCATTAATTTTCAGGTTTTCTTCTCTTATATTTACAAGCATTTAAGTCTCTATATTTCCTTTACATTGTCTTTTCACTGCATACCGTAAGCCTTGGTATATGATATTTTCATTGGTGTCTAGTTCTAAATATATTTAAATTTCTTTTGTGTGGTTTTTTTAATCCACAGAGTATTTAAAAGTGAGATTTTAAAATTCTAAGTGTATATTGTTGAGTTCTAATTTAATTGTATTGTGGTAGGAAAACTTGGTCCAGATGTTAATCGCTACTTGAAAATTTCGACCCTTCTCTATGGCCTATTCCATGGTCAATTTTTTGTAAATATCCCATTGTTATATGGAATCTGTGTGTGTCCCATAAACCAAAACTGCCAGTTGCATTTTTATATTATTACTAATTTTTTGTCCTAGCAATAAATAAAAAAGGTATTTTGAACGTATCCCACTCTGACGACGAGTTTAATTTCTCTGTGGGTTCTCTCAGTTTTGCTTTCTATTTGTTTAAGACTTTTTAGAATTGTTTTATCTTCCAGATGAATCAAACATTTTATTATTATGGGCAAGACTGTATCTATATAACACTTTTCTCTATTAATGTCTACTTTTTCTGACAGCAGAAAGCCTTCTTTTGGTTAATATTTGCTTCGTAAATCTTTTACTTCCAACATTTCTCTGTCCTTATGTTTGAACGTGTTCCTTGTGAATAGCACAGAGCTGAATTTTTACAAAAATCTAGTGTGACAATCTCAGACTATGGAGTGGTGAGTTGAGTCCTTTTTCATTCTTTAGGATGACGGATATGTCTGTATTTCTTTCTACCATGTTGTTACTTTTTGCTTCCTATTTATCCCATTTTCCCTCTACCTACTTTCCTCTTTGACTATGAAATTTTGCATTTTTATTTGCTTTCTCATTGCATCTTTTTCTTCCATTGTTTGGAAATTATGTTGCACTCTATTTCCATTCTTTGTGGTCACCCTTGAAATTTTACCAGAAAATCTACTAACCTCTCTCATTAGTACCTTAACCCTCCTACCAAACCACACAGCCACTTGCTCTCTCAATTTTCATACTATTGTCCTGCAGCATTTTAATTTTGTCCTTTTTAATTTTATTTTGATAAGTTACACATGGAAATTAGATGTTAATATTATTTTTTATAACAATGTTAATATTTGCCTACTTATTTATTTTTTTCCATCTCAGATCTTTCCTCCAGGATCATTTTCCTTCTTCCTGGAGTGCATCTTTTAAAAGTTCCTTTGGGTTATGTCTGTTGGTAGGAAACTCTGTTTCTATTTCTCTGAAATTTTTTTTCTTTTTTTTTTTTGCTGACGAGGATTTTCCCTGAGCTAACATCCATTGCTAATCCTCCTCTTTTTGTATTTTTGCTTGGGGAAGATTTGCCCTGAACTAACATTTGCGCCAATCTTCCTCTATATTGCATGTGGGACACTGCCACAGCAGGACTGGTGAGTGGAGCAGGTCCACACCCAGGATCCAAACCTGTGAACCCAGACCACCAAAGTGGAGCATGTGGAACTTTAACCACTTGGCCCTGGGGCCAGGCCTCTCTGAAAATGTTTTTATTTCATGCTTATGAGTGGAGATATTTTTGCCAGGTGGACAATTCTAGGATGACTGTGATTTTCTCTCAGCACTAGAAGATATTATTCTTGTGTCTCTTGGCTTTGGTTTTGCTGTTGAGAACATTGCTGTCAGTCTGCCTGTCATTCCTTTCAAGCTGAGGCATTTTGTTTTTTAGTGCTTTTAGGATCTGTGGTTGTTTTGGTGTTTGGCATGTTATTTTCAATGTGCCTCAGTTTGGATGTACTTTTTCTTTGGTGACCATCATGCTTACTGTATCCTTGCAGTTGTGTCTTTCATCAGTTCTAGAATATTATCGTTAAATTTGGCCTCGCCCCCATTTTCTCTCTTCCTTTTTCCTGGACTCTGACTTGGCACTGGAACTCCTCACTCTGTCTTCCTTCTCTCTCTCTTTTTTTTTACTGAGGAAGATTGGCTCTGAGCTAACATCTGCTAACATCTGTGCCCATCTTCCTGTACTTTATGTGTGCTGCTACAGCATGGCTTGATAAGTGGTGCATAGGTTTGAGCCTGGGATCTGAACCAGTGAACCCCGGGTTGCCAACATGGAGAGTGTGAACTTAACCGCTATGCTGCCAGGCCAGCCCCTATCTTCCTTCTCTCTTAATCTTTCTTTTGCACTTTACATCTTGCTTCTCTCTGCTGCTTTCTGGGAAATTTCTACAGATCGATCTTCAAGTTCACTAATTCTCTCTTCAGTTGTGTTTAATATGCTATTTACCCCACCCTCTGAGTTTTTTTTTTAACAGCAAAATCTATATTTTTCATTTCTAAAAGTTATATATCTCTTTCAAATCTGCCTAGTCATATTTGCTATTCCTTTCTGCTGGCTCATTTTTATGATTCTGTTTTTTTCTTTAAACATTTTATGTGGTATTTTATCTATTCTCTGTTCTGATTCTGAGAATTCTAATATTTCAAGTCTGTGTGGGTCCTAATCTGTTTTATTTCTGCTGATTATCACTTACTATGATGTGTATCCTTGTATGATGATCTTTGTGAGCTCATATTTGGCTGACCTTGATCTAGGGAAAACCTGAGAGCTTGAATTGAGGATGTTTGCCTCCAGAGTGAATTCTGCCAGGAGCCAGGGATGCTACTGACCTGGACGAATGTCATTCCCTTCCAGGGTCTCTGGTTTAACCTGGGAATCTCAGAATCAGCTTCTTTCTCTTGACATACCATTGTTTGCAATTGTCCATGGAAGTTTCCCTTACTTCCATAATCCCAGCAATGCAAAGAAATTGCATTTTATGAAGGATATAGCTGTTCTGAAGCAGGAGGGCCCTCATTATCACTGGTCTCCCACACTATGGGAAGTAGAAGTTTGGGCCTGTTTTTGCATTAATAAAAGGGAGAGGGAGTATGAGAATTCAGAGAAAGGTGGAAACAGTTTATTGCCCTTAAAGCAACCCTAAATATGCTAGTTATTGTGTGTGGCATATTCTTTCCTGAATTTCATCTTGTCATTGTTCTCTGGCTACCTCGTGTGTGTGAAGCTTGTTTCCTGAGTCCCAAGAGCTACCCCAGTATCCTTTCTTCTATACAGAACACCCTTGTCCACAACCCCATTCTGTAAGGGCCCCAAAAGGCCCAACCTTGAGGCTGGAACAAGTACATTTCTACTTGCTATAATGTTATAATGGACTCAGAGATAGGCCCAAGGGAAGGGTTTATAGCCCACGTTGACCCAATTCTAGTCTTTTCCTGGAATTTTCCATATTGGAGGCAGAGAAGTTTCTCTTTTGGGATTGCAAACAGGAAACACTTAAGCCGCAGGCTTTTGGTGGCCATCTTCTGTGGTACGTGGAGAGAATCTGTCTGTAGCCTTGGTTTACACATGGGCCTGTTTCAGAGCTGAGCCTAAAGAAGATATTTACAAAATTATTACACAGAAGGTGGGGGTAGGCACTGGCAGCAGGACTCCCTCGCTGTGCCATAATTGGGACCTAAACCTTCTGTCCCTTTGCCCCTGCAAGGCAGTGAAAGGGGCATGGCTTTGAGCAATTATCACCACCCACCCAGTACAAGTGGCAATTAGGCTAATGGAGAAAATAAGATTCAGAACCTCTTGGAGTGGTCCCTCCTCCCTTTTTGAGAGTTAGCTCCCCTGTACGTAACCTCAAAGTGTAAGCTTGCCAGTAAATCTGACCTCTTAGCTCCTCTGAGTCAGAACATCTGCAACATCAAAGGGAAACAACAACTCCTTTTGAAGCACAGAAAAGCTAACTGGAAATGGAACTATTGTGGTTTCAAGTGCCATGAGAAAGTGAAATGGGGCTGGTTGGAACTGCATATAGAATTGGAAAATACCCAGATCCTTCCGATTTTTGAAAAAGGCAAAATCAATTGGCAAATTTTGGATGTCTCAAAACCTAATTTTTAAAAAGTCCATTATTGAAAGACTCATGATTATACAAGATATGCAAAAAGGAGAAGAAAACAGGTCCAGATCATTTCAGCGACATTCCAAACCCAGGAAGGATTAGTGCCTGAGAAAACTCAACTGAGTCAGCATTTCCCCACCCCCACGTGGAATTGCTACAGGATCAGGTGGAGTGAGAACATTAATAAAAGCTGGTCCAGGGGCCGGCCTGGTGGCACAGCAGATAAGTTTTCACGTTCCACTTCAGTTGCCCAGGGTTCGCCAGTTCGGATCCCGGGAGTGGACATGGCACTGCTTGGCAAGCCATGCTGTGGTAGGTGTCCCACATATAAAGTAGAGGAAGATGGGCACGGATGTTAGCTCAGGGCCAGTCTTCCTCAGCAAAAAGAGGATGATTGGTGGCAGATGTTAGCTCAGGGCTAATCTTCCTCAAAAGAAAAAAAACAACACAAAAAAGTAAAAATAAAAAAAATAAAAGCAGGTCTAATGTGGAGTTAATTCAATTACACAGTCAGTGGAGGAACACTTTGATCTCCCACAGCCAAAGGTACTTCTTTAAAACTCCTGACGTCTATCAGTCCAAATGCAACCATTATTGTCAGTCTTTAAAATTCTACAATAAAAGACATACGTGTGTTAATATTTGACAAGAGTTAGGTTACTTTGCCATTTGTTCCTCCAAAATTCTGAGTGTACTTGCAAAGCAGATTTTTTAAAATGAAAATTTGTCCAGCATTAGACTCAAGAGAATATTACATAATAAAAGCTAATGTGGAGTTCTTGTTGTGTGTTAGGCACTGGTCTATATTCTGTCCATGTGTTAATTCATTTAATCCTCACAATGCTATGGATTACATACTCTATTTCCTCTCTATGGTTAAAGAAACTGGTGAATGTGTGCGTTAAGAACCTTGCCCAAGGTCACTCATTATTTAAGTGGTGAAGCTTGAATTTGGACAGGGGTGGTCTCACGTCAGAGCCTGGGTCCTAACCACTGTAGTCTATTTCCTCTTCATCACCAAAAGGCCAGGTAAGGTATGGAAACCACAAAGGGAGTTAGAAAGAGCTGGGTTCAAATTTCAGCTCCACCGCTTACCAGCAGCAGCATCTCAGAAGTCTTGCTCAACCTTGCTAAGCCTCAGTTCCTCATCTGTGAAACAACCATAATCCTTACGCCACAGAGGTTATAAAATTAAAGGAAATAATTGGATTTAAAAGGGTTTAGTGTGTGTCCAGTGCCTGGCACATAGCAAGAATTTGATAAGCTTTGGCTATTAGAGGATAGGATGTTTTGATCCCATAGATTTGATCTGATAGGTACTTAGATCTCACTGTTTCAGTCAGAATACCAAGGCTAACACATTTTCACTGAGCATTTTCCAACACAAACTCCTTTAAGCCAATTCAATTCTGTAATCAGTTTTCTAAACAGTACAGTCACTGCTTCCAATTTTTGTCTATTTCTGTTTTTAATTTACAAAAATTCTTCGCGCTGAGATCAATTGCATTTATGAGTGTTTTGGACAATATCAGATGTGATCAATTACAGCCCCTGCTACTGTGGGAATCACTTCCACCAAGTGCAGTTTTCCCAGGCTGAATTGTACCGATCTACATGCTGTAAAGGAAATTTTGTTCCGCCGTTCAATTTTGGTCAATAACCACTGTTACTACTTGCTGTTTTAGGCATTGTTAAGTTTCCTTTGTGTTAATATATTTCTACTAAATCTAGTTTTTCTAGGTTCGGTGTTTGAAGTTCTCATTGTCACCAACAAAAATGCTTCTATTTTCCAGCAATAAACAATATGAGTTTTATTTTGTTTTCAGAAACCTTTTGAGATAATTGCAGATTCACATGTAGTTTTAAGAAATAATACAGAGAGCCCTTTACTCGGCTTTTCCTGATGACATCTTTTAAGCTACAGTACAGTTTGACACCAAGGATACTGACACAGTCATTTTGACACAGGATACTTGATACAGTCAAGCTACGGAGCATTTCCATCACCAGAAGGATCCCTCATGTTGTTGACCTTTTATTGCCACTCCCACTTTCCTCCATCTCCACTCCATCTATAATCCTTGACAGGGACTAATCTGTTCTCCGTTTCTGCAATCCTGTCATCTCAATAATGTTATATAAATGGAATTACATGCTATGTAACCTTGTGGGATTGGATTTTTCACTCAGTGTAATTCCCTGGAGATTTATCTAAGTTGTCGTGTGTATCAACCATTGATTCCTTTTCATTGCTGAGTAGTATTCCACAATATGGTACCACAGTTTAACCTTTCAGCTATTGAAGAACATCCAGGTGAACCCAGTTTTGGTCTATTATAAATACAGCTGTCATAAACACCTATGTATAGGGTTTTGTAGGAACGTAAGTCTTAATTTCTCTGGGATAAATGCCCTGGTGGTCTAGCGGTTAAGATCCAGTGCTCTCACCACTTGGGAAGACGTGAGTTCATTTCCCAATCAGGGAACCACACCACTGGTTGGTTGTCCTATTGTGGCGGCTGTGTGTTGCTGTGATACTGAAAGCTAGGCCACTGGGATTTCAAATACCAGCAGGGTCACCCATGGTGGACAGGTTTCAGTGGAGCTTCCAGACTAAGACAAACTAGAAAGAAGGACCTGGCCGTCCCCTTCCAAAAAAAATTGGTCATGAAAATCCTATGAATAACAGCAGAGCGTTGTCTGATACAGTGCTAGAAGGGGAGAGGATGGCACAAAAAGACCAGGCAGGGTTCCACCCTGCTGTCCACAGGGTCACTAGGAGTCAGAATCCACTCCACAGCACTAACAACAAGCATGTATTCCACGGGCTCTGAGAAAGAATGTGTATTCTGCTGCTGTTGGGTGGAATATTCTATAAATGTTGATTAGATCCTGTTGGTTGATGGTGTTGTTGAGTTCTCCTGTATTTTTGTTGATTTTCTGTTTAGCAGTTCTATCAATTGTTGAGAGAAGAGTGTTGAAGTCCCCGACTACAACTGTGATTTATTTCTCTTTCCAGTTCTGTTGGGTTTTGCTCCAATAGTTTGTAGCTCTGTTGTTTGACACATACATGTTCAGAATTGCTATGTCTTCTTGGTAGATTGACCCTCTTATAAGTTTATAATGCTCCTCTCTGCTTGTGGTAGGTTTTTTCCCTCTGAAATACACTATATGTCATATTAACATAGCCCTCTTTTACAAGTATTTTCTCTCAGTCTGTGGCTTGTTTTCTGATTCTCTTGATCAAGAATTTCTTCCTTTCTTCAGTTTTAGAAGTTTGACTGTGATGTATCTTATGGATTTCTATGGGTTTACCTTTTTTTGAGGTTCACTCAGCTTCTTGAATATGTAGGTTTAGCTCTTTTTACCAAATTTGGAAAGTTTTCAGCCATTACTTCCTTGAGTACTTTTTCAGCCCTGCCCTCTTTCTCCTCTTTTTCTGGGACTCCCATGCCATAAATGTTAGATCTTTTGTTGTAGTCCCACATGTCTATGAGGTTCTGCTATTTATTTTATTGTTATTATTATTATTTTTGGTGAGGAAGATTGACCCTGAGCTAACATCTGTTGCCAATCTTCCTCTTTTTGCTTGAAAAAGATTGTCACTGAGCTAACATCTGTGCCAATCTTCCTCTGTTCTGTATGTGAGATGCCACCACAGCATGACCTGATGAGCAGTGTGTAGGTCCATGCCCGGGATCCGAACCCACAAACCCTTGGCTGCTGAAATGGAGTGTGCAAACTTAGCCACTAGCCACAGGGCCGGCCCCTGCTGTTTTTTTTTCAGTCAATTTTCTGTTTCTCAGATTGGTAATTTTTATTGTTCCATCTTACAGTGCATTGATTCCTTCCTCTGTTCCCTCCATTCTGCTGCTGAGCCCATCCACTGAGCTTTTTGTTTTTGTTGTTGTAATTTCCAGTTCTAAAATTCCCATTTGGTTCTTCTTTGTACCTTTTATTTCTCCGTTGGGACTCCGTACTTGCCAAGAATTAATTTTTGTTTGTTTGTTTCAAGTGTTTCCTAATTGCTCGTTGAAGCATTTTTATCATGGCTGCATTAAAATCTTTTTTAGGTATTTCCAACATTTGTCATCCTCATGTTGGCATCTATTGTCTTTTTCATTCAGTTTGAGATATTCTTGGCTCTTGATATGAAGAGTGATTTTCGGTTGAAATCTGGACACTTTGAGTATTACAAGAGTGGATCTTATTTAAACCTTCTGTTTTCTCTGGCTTCCTTTCACACTGCTCCAGAAAGGGAAGGGGGTCGAGGTTTCATTTTCACCAGGTGGGGGTAGAAGTCTAGCTCCCCATTGCCACCTGAGGTGTGTGTGTTGGGGGGCGGTGGGGGGGACGGCACTCCTCATTGCTGCTGGGTGGAGGTGGGAATCTTGCTTTGTTCTAAGCCTCCACTGATACCTCCCTGGCGGGGAGTGGTAGGAGTGCTTCATTACTGCTCCCCACATGACATCTACTGCCGCCAAGAGCGGAGGGGTGTGTGGCCTTGTTACTGCTGGATGGTGATAAAACTCCTAACTCTCCCCCAGGCTTCCTCTGGCACCACCCAGTGTGAGAGGGAGGGGCACCCTGTTACTGTGTGATGGTGGTAATTTAAAATCTAGGCTCCCCAGATGGTCTCAGTGGACATCGCCAGGGTGGGGAGCTCCTCATTACAGCCTGGGGAGGGTAGAAATCTAGGCTCCCCACACCATCTTTTCTAGCATGAGTAAGAGTGGGGGCCGCAAATTTTCCTGTGGTGTTTGGCTGGAGTAGAGTTTTTGTCTAAAAGTTTTCCATCTTGTTAGGCTGCCTTTTTCCTGGTCCTTTGGCTAGAGAGAGCAGACTTTTGTTGGGACTTATTTTTCTCTATGCTTCTTGGTGTTTCTGGGCTCCTGGCTTCTTCAGCTCCAGGTCTGGGATATATGAGGCAAAAAGGAGACCGAGGGAACCACTGCTGTGTCATCCCTCAGGTCTGGAGGTCTTTAGCTAGTCTGCCTTCTCTCCACCTTTCAGAGTCTTCTCATGTTTGTTTCATATATAACATTCAGGGTGTATATATAATATATATACACACATACACATGTAGATAGATTTTTTTCTTATTTGAGGGAGGAATAGGGGAAAGTAGCTCTACTCTATCTTCTGTCAGCGGTATTTTGTGTTGATTATTTCCACCAGCAATATTCACAAAGAACTGGATAACAGAATGAAAGTGTCTGTTTCTTGGAGCAAAGAGCAAAGAACATTACCAGGGTAAGGCGATAGAGTACGGATGTGGAGTCAAATGGCTTTTATTTTGACTGTATATTGACTGCCCCATTAAGCAGATATAAAGAAACCTAAGACAATGACCTTGGCCTCAAGCAGCATGCAGTACTTCTTGGAAGCCAAGACGTGGCTTGCAAAATGGATATGCCACACAAAGCAGCAACTGCTAAGTGCTGGGTGAAGCGTGCAGTTTGTCAGAGAAGGGTAATAAGATGGGGCAGCCAGCGAAGTCCCACATTTCACAGGAGAGGCAGAATGCGAACTAAGGGCAGAAAAATCAGACTCGGATATAACGGGAGGGAGGCAGCTGCTGAGAAGGCATCAAGATAGAATGGAATTGACAAAAATGGAAGGCCAGTGTTATAAATAATAAAAATTGCAATATTTAATTACAGGATGTGCATTAGGTTCTGGGCACCATGCCCAACACCTTCCATTGATTGTTTTATTTAATCATTCCTCACAATAGTATAAATAACGATTCTCTTTTACAGATGATGAAACTGAGGCCCAGGAAGGTAACTTCCCCAAAGCCACGTAACTATATAAAGAAGATGAGTTAGGCTTCATGTGAGGTATGTCTGAAATGTCTTAAGCACCCCGCTAGGATGCCTGAATGCACACGGCATTTGGCTGGGGCAGAGGAAGAATTTGGGTAAAGAGAAAAGAATAGGATTGGAAATTGAGGTGAGATGTACAAGCTGTTCCATTTGTGAGCAAAGGCGTGAGGGCTGGAGTAGGTCCTTTTTGGGGAAAGCAGGCAGAGGGGGCCCAGGGCAAGAGAAGAAAATATGGAAGAGAGCCCAGTGTCCTTGATGTACGATGAGAACGTGCCTCTCACATTGACCTCTGAACAAAGTCCCTTGCCAGGTTACCTTTTGTGACATTTCAAAAATACTATTAAGACAAAAATTTTCCAACGGGGCCTAGTCTATTTTTCCCTTTTTTTAAAGACGAGTGTTACATTAGGGGCCTTTAAAGAAAACATTTAGAATTTTTCGATAGAGCTTTTGAGATGTGATGATCAGCTTCTGGCTCCTTATTTTAAAAATGTCAAGTTCCTGAATCATGCTTAGTCATTCATTCAGAGCCTGGCTAGGTTAATTCGACACAATGTCGGGAGACGGCGTGACATCACAGATCTCCTTCAAGAAAGAGGAGAAACGGAGGGGAAGAGAAGGATTCCACCAGAATTTTGTTCAAAAGACTAGATAGGATTGACTAAAAGAAAAAAAAATCAAACTAAAAGATTCCGAGGAGCTCTTGGCTAGCATGGGTATGGTGGGTGGAGCAGTGCTGTTGGAGGAATTATTAATACTTTCTGTCCACAGAGGGAAGGAAGGCTAAAGGAGTTCACCATCTGGGAGGAACTCTAGAGAGCCGTTTCCAAAAGCATTTCACGGAACACCAATTCCAGGAATGATCCGAGAAAAAACGGTTCCATGGGTTGTAAAAAACACTAGGTTAAACAAATGAGTTTCTTTACGGCAGGACTTTTCAGAGCCTTTAAAATTTTCATGTGCATCATAATCTCCCAAGACGGGGTGTAGTATGCAGGGTTCCCAAATCTGCTTATTTACAGATTTCTTACCCCCGGCCCCCGACACTCTTTTCTTCCTCGGAGATTTCTTGTGACTGGTATTTCACACCTCATCCTTTCATAAGTTCTGAGTCAGGAAATGACTTCAGACCTGACACAGAACTGTATCCCCCACTGTCGATTTTGCTCTGGTTCCTCCCAGAGGTGACTGATGAGCGCTTCTCAGATGACTCGAGAACTAAATAAGTATTTCTGTTAAATCAAAATTTACAAAGCAGATGACTTTCTTAAAATCCCCAAATTCCTATCCCCAACTAGCCAAGCGAGTCAAGGAAACTAGTTCATGAGTGGAAATTGCAGCTATATTATACACTTTTTAAAAATCAATGCTCAATTATAATCAGATTCTAAAATGAACCACGTGGCCCCATGTCTGTCTAGCCGCCCGGGTTGTCAGCTATTTGTCAGTCTCAGTAGCCCCCTCCCTGACGGCCAGCCCTTGGTGCCAGCCCACTGAAGCCGCTGTTGGCCAGCACTCTTTCGGTGTTCCTCCTGGTGGCCCTGGAGATCTTCTGGAACTCCTCCAAGATCGCATCTTTCTCCCGGGAGATCTGCTCCATCCTCCGCTCCTTTTTCCGAATGGCTTCCTTGATGCCCTCGATGTGACACTTTTCCTCCTTCTCGGCTTTCAGCTTCAAGATGTGATGATTCTTCTCCCGCAGGACGCTGAGCTCCCGGATGTGCTGCACCTTGTCCCTCATGTTGCTGTGGACGTGACTCCTGGCCTGCTGGATCTTCTGGTCCCTCAGCTCCGCCAACAGCCGCTTGTGCACCTGCCTCTGCTCCTCGGACGCCTCGGCGCGCCACTTGACCTGCTGCAACTGCACCCCCTCCTTCTGGGCCTTCTCCCTCAGCTCTCGGTGCCGCTCCTTCATCAGGCTCTGCTGGATCTCTTGGGACCGCTGGGAACTCTGTTCCAGGGACAGCTTCCTGAGGAGCTCCTCAGCCTTGGCCTGGCAGTCCATGAGGACCTTGCGGGCCTGGTAATTGACGAGGGAGCTCAGATTGGTCTCCTGGACCTTTTTCTGGCTCTCCACGGTGTACAGGCGCTTCTTCTTACAGGCCTGCTCCAGCCTCTTCTGCAGCTGCAGGCCGTTCTGCTCCCGCAGGTCTTGCAGCACCCGCTCCTGCTCCTGCAGGCGCTGCACCTGGCACTGCTTCCTGTGCTCGGCCTCGGCGCGGGCCGTCTCCAGCTTCTCCCTGCGCGGGTTCTCCTGGTCGTCCAGGGGCGCCTTGCACCGGTTCTCCTGCTGGATCGCGTTCTTCGCGTGGCTGTCCTGCCGTCGGACGCGCTGCTCCCGGCTCTGGCGAGTCTTGCGCCGCTCTTTCTCCGGCTGCCACTGCTCCCGGCCCTGCTGGAGCAGCAGCTTGCGCTCCCTCTCCAGGGTCATCTGGACCTTCTGGTCCGAGCGCTTCAGCTCCTCCCAGGCTAGGGCCGCCTGCTGCTGCAGCTCCCGCATCCTCTGGGCCTTCTTGAGCCGGACCAGCACCAAGGCCACAATCTTCTCGTCCCTAGAGGACGTGACTGCCTCTTCCAGCTTGTCCTTGAGGATCTGGGTGTGCTGGCCCTGCACCTCCCTGCTGGAGACGGAGGGCTGGGAGTACTGGCTGGCTACTGACTCCACTGGGCCACTACTGTCTCTCTTCCGGGTGTACATGCAAGCGGACTGCGTCCTGAACTCTTGGGAGGGCGCAGAAGACCTCTCCGTCGGAACCGAGGAAAAGGACCAGCGACCTAGACCTCCGCAGACCGGCACGGCCCACTGGTCTCCGCTCTGCGCCTTTTCTACCCCGAAAGTTCCGCTCAGAGGAGTGTAAGATCCCTCGGGGTAAGGCGGGGGCGAATCTCCCTGGGCTCGAGGGTAGAGCTGGCAGGGCCGAGGCTGTTGGGGTTGCAGCCCGAACTGCTGCTGCCAGGCCGGGCTGTGCTGGCTGCCCCCCAGCGGCCGGGGCTTGGTCCTTAACTGCGCCCAGGCATCTTCCAGGAGCCGGCTGCGGGAAGGGTGCTTCCTGGCTCCGTCCGGGGGCCTCCGGGCCACATCGGTCAGGCTGCGGCTTTCCCGCGGCGAGTCGGGGTAGCGGCGCCGGCGAGGCCGCGGGGTGGTCCAGCAGCGCGGGTGTCGCCAGGGCGCCGCGGCCTCGCTCCCCTCGCCCGGAGTCCCGGCCCAGGAGCCCAGGGCCGGCTCGGTCTGGGACCCGGGCCCACCCAGCCGCGCCGAGGATGCGCTCTCTCTGCCGGGCGGCGGGGGCTCCCAGGGGTCCGGGTAGGGCCGCGGGGAGAAGCGGCCAAAGCCCTCCATGCTCCCTCCCCGCGTGCCCAGCGTCTGAGCCAGGGTCCCGGGGCCTCGCGGGGGCGCCGCGGAGACCCGCTCTGCCCTCCGATCCCGGGGCGTCCCGTTCGCCTGTGACGCTCTGGCCACTTCACAATGCGCTGGCTCCACCCGGTCCCCGCAGCCCTCGGCCCTCGCCTACACCGCCTTTCTGGTGCCCCGCGCGGCGAGAGGGAAAGTGTGAGCCGGGGCAGGGGGCTGGGGGAGGGCGGCTTAGGAAATCAGCAGTGACCCCCAAAGCTGAGAGTGCGTAGTGGACCCCACCACTGTTTCAGGCAGCAACCTGGGCTCGCATTGCACACCTTAAAGTGGCGGGATTTTAAAAGAACCCGGCAGAAGGCGTCACCCCCAGACGGAACGTGTGTGGCGGGGAGAGGGTGAGATGGGGAGTCCTCTGAGTCACCCTTGGCCGCGGGTCACCACCCTTCCCCCTGTGCACCTCTCCCGTTATGCAAATTAAGCGGCTGTGGAAGCACATTAATACCTGCGCCACCCTTTTGCCGTTTTAAATTAGCAAGCCCAAAGGATGTTGTGTTTACTTTTTTAAACTTTAGAACAGGAAAAAGACCAGCCTGTTTTTTCGCCAATATGGCAATTACTGCTTTTGTCAAAAAATGGGTGATGTGTGCACATTCTGAAATAGCATCAGTGGACAGTATGCTGAAATCACGTTCATTGGGGTTTTTTTCCTTTCTTTCCCCCCAATTTTGTGAAACTATTTTTCCTTGTTGAGGCCCCCAGGGCTAATGGGAAAAGTATTGGATTTGGTCGTGCAAACTTAAATTTGAATCTCCTCTGCCACTTTCCACCTGTGTGGTCCTGAGCAAGTTACTTAACTTTCCTGACCCTCAAGTTTAAGGGGGTCCTGACAATACCTGGGGGTGGTGACAATAACAGACTATAGGGCTGTCCTGAGAGTCAGATGAAATTACGTTTCAAGAGTTTAGCACCTTAATAAATATGATTTTGATGTCTTTCTAGCCTTGGTTAAAAATTGTAAGACAATGTATGAGTTTGGAAAGGTTTCTACAGATTCCTAGCTTAAGAAAAGAAGAATGGAATTAACGTGATCCTAAAACCATTTAGGTAAAGGAGGGAGTGCTAGGGAGGGGTGACCCCCAGCTCTGTCACGTCCATCCTGTGCAGTGGATCTTGGCTAAGTCACTGGAGTGCGGTGAGGAAATAGTTCTGGATAACATTCTCCAGATATGGTCACGCCTTAGAGAAGAAAAATGAGTATTTACTCATGCCGGTTGTCTTTACCCACAATTTGGAGTTTCACAGCAACCCAGCTAGGCAGGGCCAGTAGAATGGATAATATTTCCTTAAGAGAAATCTGAGACTTGGCTGTGTTAACTGATTTCCCCAGAGGTCACTCCGTCAATGGTGGGAGTTTGGACTTCACGGTCGCTTCTCCTTCCACGATATCATCCTGCCTTTCAGAAAATGCACTTTGAATTGAGACGTGTGTAATGGACCAAATATTTGTGTCCCCCTCAAATTCGTATGTTGAAGGCCTAGACCCCAATGTGATGGTATTGGAGGTGGGGTCTTTAGGAAGTAACTGAATTTTGGTGAGGTCATGAGGGGGGCCCCCATCATGGGCTTAGAAAAAGGGATCAGAACTTCCTCTTTCTGCCACGTGAGAACAAAGCCAGAAGGCAGCCGTCTTGTAAGCCAGGAAGGGGGCCCTCACCAAGAACTGAACATGCCAGCACCTTGATCTGGCACCTCCCGGCCTCCAGAACTGTGGGAAACAAATGTCTGTTGTTTAAACCATCCAGTCTATGGTGTTTGGTTATTGCAGCCCGAGCTAAGATGACATCCCTTTAGGAAAATTATGATCAGATGTACATCCGAGGGTCACAGTGGCCACGTCCTTGAAGCCACTCATACCATTGTTAAAGAAATTATTTTGTGACGGTAATTTTTACTAGAAGGCAATTCTTTAAAAAAAAATCAAATTTGAAATGGAATCATTTAACTTTAAGTTAGAAAATATTTGGGTATAGATTGCATTGTACTGAGACCTGAGTGTTGAGCTCTCTGTTGAAGCTTTGCAAAACATTTTATATAACCAATATGGCTCTGGCCGGAACCAGGCCACTTCCTGTCACAGAGAAGCAGTGTGGTGTGGGTGAAAGTACAGCCACCCGGGAGCCAGGAGACGTGCCACCAGCCAGCTCTGCCACCCGCTGAGTCACGTTGAGTGGTCATTTCACACTCTGGTGAGTCTCGATGTCCTCATCGCTGTAGTAGGTACTCTGTCAGGTCTCTTTCAGCCTCAAATGTAACTGGAAAAAGGGCTTTAATCCAGTAAATACTACAGCCTTCCTTCTGTAAAGCAAAAATGAGTTAATCCACGAAAAATGCTCACAGCAGTGCCTGACGTGTGGTTGCTGCCTTATATGTTTGAGGCACTAGAATCGTCGTTATCATTATGCCGAGAGCACTGAAACTATAGCAGTGTAGGGCTGAATTAAAGACCTAGTTTGGTACAGAGCCAGAATTAGAACACGAGGCCTCAGATTGCAGATTCAGGGCTCTTTGGCTTCTGACTTCCTCCCAAGGTTCTCAGAATTCCTGGTGGAATAGAGGCTAGCTCACTCACCTCTGTTGACGATGGGATAAAGGACACAGTCTTCATTCCATGAGGCCACAAACATTTGTTGAAAATCTGGGCCAGGATTCGAAAGATAATTCATGCCTTGCCCACAATATTGCTGGGAGAAAGACATCCAGATGAGCAACGTGATAAGTGGTTCAACAGTAACCTTAACAGGATTCCTGGAGGAGGGAGGCGTTAGTTCTCAAGGCAAGTTCATCTGGGTTGTTCAGAGAGGGAAGGTTTCATATCGGATGATGTTGGTGCGAAACCTCGGAAGGCAACTAGGATGTCAACTGACAAGGATGGGCAAGAGTTCACACCAAGCAGAGGCTGCGTGGCCACAGTGTGGAGCCCTGGAAACTCCTGGCACATTGGGGTCATGAGTGGTTTGTGTCATGGGGGCTTGGGAAGTGTGTACAGTGCAGCGACAGGTGATGACACAAGAAAGGTGGACCAGGCCCAGGAGCCACAGGGCCCTGAGTGCCAGGCCACGGAGCATAGGCTCCCCACCAGGCAGTAGTGTCCCAGCTGCGTCCTGAAGCTCCAGGATTCTTGTAGCTGTTGTGGGCCCCAAAGGGGGTGGGGCTGGAGGACCTTAGGGTGGGCTCTAAGACCTCTGTCCTTGCTTTACCCAGAGCAGTCAGATTTTATCTCTTTTATGTCCTGGGGCTCCTGGTAACATCCCAATGGAAAAATTGGAGCTTCTTCTGCTTATAAAAAAGGGTTGAAATCCACTATGTAGACAGCAGTAAGGAGTCAATAAAAGTCTTGAAGCCAAAAAAGTGAACTGATTGGGTCTATATTTTAGAAGGCTCCCCCTGGCAGCAGAGTGGAAGATGAATCGGGCAATAAAGGATGGAAACTGGAGACGGCACCAGTCAGGAGCTCAGTTCAGTCATCCAGCCGGCAAGAAGGAAATGTAAACCTGGACAATGGCAAGGGCACAGGAAGGGATGGGTTCAAGGGACAGTTCAGAGATTGAGGGACCATGACCTGAAGGTGGATTCGATCTGGAGAAAGAGGGTTTCTAACCCGGGTGCCTGGACAGATGGTGAGTGGCAGTGACGAGGTGTCAGTCTTTGGTGATCTGGAAAACAGTGATCTTGGAGATCAGGTGCAAAATGCTGTAATAACAAGTGAACCCCACACTGAACAGCAAACAGAATGTCTGGAAGAAACTGACAAAACTGGGAAGAGGAACGTTTCCTCCGAGAGCCTGGTGAGGAGGCTCTGGTCCTTGGAGTAAGGCAGCCGAGCAAGACAAGCCCTTCTCACCTGCACCTTTATATGTGATGAAGACCCTGGAGGATGCCAAGCTGGGAAGCCTCAGTCAGCTCTTCCACGGGGCAGGTGACAGAGATGTTTTGCAAATGCTAAGCGGCTAAGCATTCCCTTGATACTAAGAACAATCAGCCTCCTTTTCCTTTGGCAGAAAAATCCTCAGTGTAGTTCACTGGAGGCCTCAGAATCTGGGCCTTCTGCCAAGAGAAGACCTGGGCCTCTTTTCCTCATTTGTCAGAGACTTGGAAAACACAGCAAAATGTGCTCTGCCCCACAATTTGAATGAATCTGTGGAACGGCAATGTGTTCTCGGCCCTTCCTCAGAATGACTCAGTTGTGGTGATTTCACATTCAATCTCTTAGCAAGGCTCCTAGTTCTTGGATGGATCAAAGCAGGGAAATAAGCAAGAGCTGCTCTGTGTGACACAGCAGACCATGGCCACACGTGGGTGTGTGCCCTTGAACGTGGGTGGTTCAAATTGACAAGCACTGTGAGTATAAAATACAGGATTTCAAAAACTGACTATGAAAAAAATGTAAGCTATCTCAACACTTTTTTTACCTTCGTTACTTGTTGAGATGGTATTTTGAACACAACGGGCTAAACAAAATATATTATCAAAATTCACTTCATATGTTGTTTTAACGTGGCTACTAGTAAATTTAACATTGCATACACATGTAATGTGCATCACAGTATATTTCTATCAGACAGCTTGGCTCTGGACAATTAAGGTTCCCCCATACTCACGTTGTAAGCGAAAGCTTTCAACATCTAGGTCATTTTTAGTTTATATAAATTTATTGCTTTGAAATCGCCTTTTCTGAGAAGATAATATTTGGTCAGTTTTTTTTTCTCAGTGGCCAGATGATAGGGTAAATTATTAATTTTCAAATTTCAGCTTTGCAGGACAATTTCACAGGAAGTCAGTTTTTTTATGCCCCACCTCCACTTCTTCCTTTCTACACAGAAAAACAGATGCCCCGAAGTGACAGCATCTGAGAACACAGAACAGGGCCACTCTCGACATGTGCCTATGAGATACAGACTCATTAAAAATACCAGACCCACAAAACAGGAAAAAAAGCACTATGCAGATACCCAGGGCAGTAAATGGAAAACCCACGTTAATGCAGTGCCAAGAATGAAAATCGTAGCCTACAAACTTGTTTTTTGAGAAAAAGAAAATAGTGGGCTAAGAGCCTGGAAATGAGAAAGTTAAGTTCCCACGGAAGCAATCATTTACCCGCAATGCAAATATTCCACAGGTATGAGAGCTTGTATGTGTGAAATGATGGCTGACGCATATTGAGCGTGTGTTGGAGCATTGTTCTAAGTGCTTTATATGTCAACCTTATCACACAATGCAAAGTAGAGACTGTTCTTTTTTGAGGCACAGAGACAGAATCCCAAGGTCAGGAAGGTAGTCAGCGGTGGAGCCAGGATGAGAACCCGAGCCCCCATCCCTGACCTCTGCCTTGTATGGCCTTCTGAGCTGGCACTGCAAAATTATAGCCAGAGGAAATTGTGTGTTGACAGGGGAGCAGGAGAGGGTTTTAAACATTTCTCTAATTTTGCTGCATTTGAGGATTTTGATGTTTTCCCCATTTCTAACCTTAATGCAATTAAAAGCAGGAGATGATAGTTAAGCAATTCTTATGAAGAAAGGGAGGCCTCAAATAAGTACTTTCTGAGCAGAAAGTGAGTTCATTTCTACAGGGAGATAACAGGATGCAGTTACCGGATCGCTCAGCAGTGACACAGGAACACAGAACCACACGATGTTATTTATTTTTGAAATTTTATCTCAAATACTTTGTAATGTTGAACACAGGAAGAGGTTTTCCCCTTGGAAACTTGGGGAAAGAGTTGCACTTAATAACTTATCCAATTTGGAGTTTCTCCTTCATCCTCAATGTAACATAGACATTACATTACATTTTTTTTTTTTAAAGAACGTGCTTTGTTGAAACTTTAAAAAAAATGCGTGGGTTTTCTAAAGTTGTGTTTTGCTGGAATTGAGCCTGGAGTTTTTAACTTCAAAGGGAATTTGTTTTCAGAAAGAGGGGAGAGAGCTCTGCCATAGCAGTCTGGTGATGGATGTTTTGCTGTGACTGCTGACTCTGCACGAATTGTAGTCTGTTGTGCATTGTGACTCCTTTGCTGATGTTATCAGCAGGGAAGGCACCCTCAGCCCACTGAAATTCCAGCCTCTGCGTCCAGCAGGCTTATCATACTGTGGAAGAATTTTGAGCAGGCGGCTCACAGTGTTCTTTTCACTCGGAGCCTCCCACACATAGGGCTGGCGTAGGATCTCGGCAGCCATGAGTGGCTCTGTCTGTGTCCGCAGCAACCACTTCTGTCCACAGGACCTTACAGAGGTGCCTTGGTCTACCTGCCTGGGTCTCTGCATGGCCCCAGTTCTGGGCAAAGTCATGAACTGCCCTCCTTTCTGCATGGCATGGTGCTCTTCTTCAAGCCTTCCCTCACCTCCTGACCGGATGAAATCCCCTACTGTGCACACTCATGGCCCCGTTAGAGCATCAGCCCCTCCCCTTGGTGGCGCGTGTCCATTGCACAGCTACACTTGGGTGCTCTGCGAATATCTGACTAACAAATTCTTCTGCCAGTGAGTTCCGTGAAAGAAGGGATGTACCTGCTTTTGTCACTGTCACTCACTAAAGTATCCCCAGTGCCTGGCACGTGGTAGGCATTTGGCAAATATTTGTTGAAGGAATGAAATAAGTCGTTGGCTACACTACAAACTCAGTGTCTAACCGCAGCTGAGCCCCCACGATGGGCATCAGTCCTTCTCTGCACGTACGTGCGCCTCCTGCAGGGCTGGTTTCCAAACTCCTCGCCTCGACTCAAGGCCCTGACTTGGCCCACTCACTCTTTGTTCCTGTTCTCAGTCCCTACGTTTTAGACAAGATCAAGGTTATCAAAGTGAAGTCTCTCAACTGCCCCTTCCGCTGGACCTTCACCCGTTTTCTGCTTCCTTTCTGACTCAGAGCAGAATCTGTCCCTACCCTTTGCCAAAGCCAACTCCTGGTACTCTGATCCTGCCCCCATCGCCCAGGCCACTGCTCTATCCTGCATCCCCTGTCTCGACTCTCGTGTCTCTCTCTCTCTCCACCGACTCCTTCCTCTCGCCTTACAGCCACACTCAGGTGGCTCCCATCTTCCAAATACATCGACCGTTGCTAGTTTAGCTCCAGAGCAGTGCTGTCCTATAGAACTTCCTGTGATGGGGGGAATGCTCTCTATCTGTGCTGTCCCAAAGGGAGGTCACTAGTCACAGGTGGCTTTTGAGCACTTGAAATATGGCTAGTGTGACTCAGGAAATGGATTTTAATTTATTTTAATTAATTAAGTTTAAAATTAAAATAGACACCTGTGCTTAGTGGCCTCCATATTGGACAGCATAGCTCTAAAGTGTTAAGTTCCAAAGTCATATTCTTAGGTTAAAATAAATGGCACTTGCACCACCTCCTCACCATATGGCCTTGGGCAAGCCACTTAAGTTCTCCGAGTAGTAAACTTTTTCATCTAAAATTATGATAATGGTACTAAAGTATAGAGTTGTTATGAATGAGATAATTTATGACATTACATTTAGCCCAAAGTGCATACACTCAATAAGTATTTGTTGTTGTCATCGTCATCTTCATTGTCAGCTAATCCTATTCAGATTGCTTTTTCAAGCTTCAGGACAAGATGCTTTAATGACCAGGAAAATCAGTTTAGTGGATCTTGACTAGCATTTTTTTTAAAGAAATAGGCTAGAGTGGAATAAGAAATATGAGTGCCTCTCTTGCAGTAGAAGTAGGTATTAATTCATGAAACATTTATTTCTATATATGAGGGCATTGTGTACCAGGCAGTGAAGGAAAATATATTTCTTACCATGAGTTGCATAAAAAAATGTTGTGTTTCTCTAGAAGTGTTGCTGTAGAGTTGAGAAGGTCAAGACTGATATCCCAGAGGCCAGATCCAGCGGCTTTTCTCAGCCTCATCCTGATTTCTCTGTCCTATTTGGCACTGAGTTCTACCTTGTGTTTGACTTTCCTTTCTCGGTTTACCTTTCCTCTCTCAGCCAGTGTTTATCTGAGGGCTACTTGCATCAACATGCGTAACTCCAGGAGTGTGGGTGCATGTGATAGTCAGCCTCCAAGTTGCCCTCCCACCCATGATTTTGTCTCCTGTCGCCCTGTGAACGCTCCTCCCACAATGAATAGGATTCATCTGCGTAACCAATAGGATTTTGCAGGAATGGAAAATGTGACTTCTGAGGTTGGGTCATAAAAGATATTGTGGTCTCCACCTTGCTCTCCTGGATCACCCAGTCTAGGGGAAGCTGGCTGCCATGGGATGAGGACACCCATCTTGAAATTGGGTTCTCCAGCCTCACATACGTCTTCATACGTCTGAAGCCTGGCTGACAACTTGCCTGCAACTTCATGAGAGACTCTGAGCCAGAGCCACCCAGCTAAGCTGCTTGCAGATTCTTTCTGCTGACAGAAACCACGAGATCAAAAATGGTGCTGATTTAAGATGCTAAGTTTTAGGGTGATTTGTCATGCACCAAAGATAACGAAGGGGGTTTGCTCTTTAGATTGTATGTTCCTAGACCCTACCCCAAGCCTACTGAATCTGGTTCTCTGGGGAGAGGGTAGGAATCTGCATGAATATTTCTGGGTGTTTCTTTTACCCTCTACCATTTGAGAACCACTGCTCTTTATCTTTTTTCACTGACTACCCTCCCTGTTCTTCCCTCCCTCCATTCCTTCTTTTCCCTACAGTACAGTTCCCCAAAGTTCTGTCTAAGCCTCCTCTTTTTATTGTCCACTCCCTGGGCAAGCGCATCTATTCAGTGAGTTGAACAGGCAGCCTTAGAGCAACTCATGGGCCCAATTCTCCCACTCCGAGCTTGCTACAAAGCTCCTGCACCCTAATTTCCAACCGCCTGCTGGATATCGCCATATGGATTTCCAGCAACTCAAATTCAGCATTGAATTCTTAACCATCCTTACAAAACCTCCTTTTCATTTGTGTTTCTGAGTTTTGTTAGCAGTTTATATCATAGTCTCCTAGAATCAAAATCTGGATATCATCTTTGCATCTTCTTTTTCCTCACGCTCAACACATCCTGATCCCCGAGATCTGAAAATCCCCCTCTTCAGAGTGTCCTATGGCCACTGCCACGGCTCTGGTTCCCACTTCATTACCCCTTAGCTGGCCTGTTGGGACAACTGCCTCGTTATCTTCTCACTCTACTCTTTCCTACCACCTCTTCCATTCCAACCTTCACTCTTCCTAAAAGACTAGCATCTGGTACAACCAATCATGATATTTCCTTGCTCAAAATCCTTTGATGGCTCCCCACAGATTTTCGAATAAAGTTTAAACTCCTTGTTGTGGGATGTAAGGTCCCTAACAGTGTGGCCCTACCAGGACATTCTACCCATTATTTCTAACAGCCATCACCCAACCCACCTCTAAGCACACATACTCTCTAGGCATGAGGGGTTATCCATAACTTCCCAAACATGCCTTGAATTTGTCTGTATCTTTTCTCATACAATGATGACCCCTAGAGAATTAAAATTCTCCCTTGAGAATAAAAAAATCGTAATACAGGGCTGGTTTGGTGGCGCAGTGGGCAAGTTCGCACGTCCCGCTTCAGCGGCCTGGGGTTCACCGGTTAGGATCCTGGGTGTGGCCCTACACACTGCTTGTCAAGCCATGCTGTGGCAGGCATCCCACATATAAAGTAGAGGAAGATGGGCACAGATGTAAGCTCAGGGCCAGTCTTCCTCAGCAAAAGAGGATTGGCAGCAGATGTTAGCTCAGGGCTGATCCTCCTCCTCCTCAAAAAAAAAAAATCGTAATCCAAAGCCCATTGCAAAATGCACTTGTGATGCAATCTGCAATGGCAGATGTGGTCCACTCTGCACCTTCTCCTCCCAGTCCCCAAACCAGGTGAGAAGGCAGGGTGAAGATGTGGACGCAAGCCCCCTTGGGTTTTGGATAATAGACATGAAAAAGGCATTTTCAGCTTCCTGTGGGTCTTCACTTGCTTTAGCTACACTGGTTGTACTTCTGTGAAAAGACACGCTCATTCATTCACTGAAGCAGCAAGCTTTGATCGTTCCTGTCCGAGACATCATGGTGGATATCAAGATTAAGACCTAGTTCCTGTTCATTGTCAGCTTAGATATACCTGGTAGATAGTAGCAATTGCCAGAAGAAAGATACTAAACTATCAGAGGACTTCAAAGGTAAAGGAAATCACTTCTAAGTGGGAAGAGTGGAGAGTGGGGATGAGTTGTTGCCTATCTCCCTCCTCTTGAATGTAAGCCCCAGGAGGACAGGCATCTTTCTTTTGTTCAACTCTATATTTCCAGTACCTAGAGTAGCTGCTGCAGAGTAGGCTCAATACATGTTTGTTAAATGAATGAGTGACTGAATAAAAACATTGTATTATAAAAGGTGTAGCTTTAGGTTCGTAACTGTGAGCTTCTTGAAGGCCGAGATGATATCTATTTGCCTTTTTATGGATTTGTATTGTGTTCAGCAGATCTTAGGCACTCAGTAAATGCTGGACGAATGTGGAATGAGTGATTCCATAGTGGGGTTTATTTTCTTCCTACCCCTTTCCCTAGTGTCATTAAATATTAGCCTACCTGAAGAAAATACTCACGCCATGCTGAGAATGGTTTTAAAGATAAGAGTCTTTAAGAAACCAAGAAAGCAAAGGCAAGATGACAGAAGATGAGACAAAATGAAAAGGTCAGGAAAATAACATTTTTAATGTAATTAACGTCTGGAAATAATCCTAAAAGCACTGGTTTATCTTGACCTGGTTGTCAACTGAAATGGAAACTATAGGTGGTGACATTGTTAAACCATCTCATTAGCAACACTTGTTTGATTTAATCCAAGAACCAAATATTGCAATATAGAGGTCAAAGCTTAAAGTTATTGAAAGTGTATCCAATTCAGAATTAAATATAAAGGCTAAAGGCCCAGAGAATATTTCTGTGGCTGTCCTTTTTTTCTCCCCAGAGATCTAAATTTAACTAACTGAAATTTTATTCTAAGTATCAGATATTTATGCCAGGCTCTGAAGTGGCAGCTATCTTTGCATATTGAAATTACTCAAGGCTTGTTTTAGTGAGAAGCCCACAAAGTGAAGAATTAATTGCTGGGGAAAGAATCAAAAGCAAGAGAAGTTGATGGTCTTTACCCTGAAGGAGCTTACTATGTAAGCAGGTGAAACAGATATTAAGAAAGCAGGGGAAAAAAGCAAAGAAATATGTGAGGTCAGACTAATTTACAGCTTTCAGGCAGAGCCTGCGAGTTGCCCACTGAAATCTGAGCTTTCCTTCTCCTCCAGAAAGTTGTCCCTGGGACTACAATTCCCAGCTCTCTTTGCATCTGTGTGAGACCATGTGACCTTATTCTGGCCAATGGAATGTCGGTAGAAAAGATGTGGACCACTTTTAGACCCGGCCATACACTCCACACCCTCCTTTCCCTACAGGGTGATGTAAAAATAAATTTGTGTGTGTGTGTGCTGTCTTGACCTGGTTTTGAGGTTTTGGCTTGAGGCTGGTAAGTTTCTCTTCTTGAGCAGTGGATTAAGTCCACAGCCCTAGTCACTTCCCTTATTGGGCATTCATACTCCCTATAAATTATACACACACCCTAATTGCCCCCAGAGCCAAGTACCAGATAATTGGGGATCACCGCTATGCCCCAGAGCCCTGCAAAATTATTCAGATTTATTCAAATTATTTGAAGTTCACAGGGAGCCCATGAAACCTAACTAACCCCACCCCACTTGCCATACATAAGCTGCACCCTAGAGCTCCAGCTTGCTGTTACTCTGTACCTGGGTACAATCCCCTGTGTGGCCCTGCCTAGCAACCTTCTCTCATTCGGAGCTCAAAGTAACAGAGAATTCTGTGTTTCATCTGAGTGTCATTGTGTTGGGTCCCACCACCCGCAAATCTTATAAAACAGCTGAAATGGCAAAGATCAGAGACTCTTGGAAACTAAGCACTGAAGTTGACAAAGCTGCCTTCTGCCTGGGTTGTTGAATAACTGCTCCCCCATCTCTGCCCCACCCCCCCATCCTTGCCCTCCACTGTCGTATGAAAAAGAAAGAAACTTCTACCATGTTAGAGCCATTACTTGCTTTGGCTTATCTGTGATGGCAGTCTAGACTACTCTAATTATTATAAGAATACAACCAACCCACTGCTAAGGATATAGAACGGGATGAGGAAGCTTCCAGAGAGAGATAGGGGGAGCCACTATCCCAACAACCCCTATGAGGAGGGGAGCTCAGGGCTGGTCTTTTACAAGATGGCAAACTAGTTTAGCAGTTAACCTTTACCGGGCATCCCCCACCCCCACCTTTCCAAGGGAATGCCTTCAGTCAAAGGACACCTTATGTAGCTAGAGCTCCGTTATCTCTTTTTCGAAAATAACCATTGGGTGCACTGTGATCTAAAAGTAAACTCCACGTCATCAAACTCCAAGTTCATTCCCCCTTTTTCTCCTTCTGTTAATAATCTTTCCCTCCTATCTTTTCTTGTGCATTTCAAATTAACTTTTTTCTCATTATTTATTTATTTATTTAAAAGACTGGCACCTGAACTAACAACTGTTGCCAATTTTCTTTTTTCTTTTGCTTTTTCTCCCCAATTCCCCCAGTACATAGCTGTGTATTTTTAGTTGTGGGTTCTTCTAGTTGTGGCATGTGGGACGCTGCCTCAGCATGGCCTGATGAGTGGTGCCATGTCCGTGCCCAGGATCCGAACCAGTGAAACCTTGGGCCATGAAGCAGAGCGCGTGAACTTAACAACTCTGCCACAGGGCAGGCCCCAAATTAATTTTTAATTACCTAAGCAATACATAATAGTCTCCTCACCAAAAATATATAAATTAATTAAGTAATGAGAATAAAATAAAAATCCTAGAAATAAAACTAAGTATTCTTTGACTACCCCTTCCCAACCATTCCATCTGCTCTCGCCAACCCAGATGTAACCCCATTGACTTCTGTGCATCGTTTCAGATTTTTTTACTTTTGTATTCACATTAATCTGTAGAAAATCTATGATACTGTTTTTCCATAAATCATATCTTACTGTACATTTTGTTCTACAGTTTGCTTCTTTCACTCAATAAGAATGTGTCATAGAACTCTCCATGTTCCTACATGAACATCCTAATGGCTACATAGTATTTCTTAGAGTGACTATACCACAATTTACACATTCCATTATTCAAGTTGTCTCCAATTTTCCACCATTACAAAAATACCTGCAGTGAACATCTGTGGACCCACTTGCCTGAGCAGGTACTAGATGCTGGGTATTCTTTTTTGTTTTAAAGATTTTATTTTTTTTCCTTTTTTTCCCCAAAGCCCCCTAGTACACAGTTGCACATTTCTAGTTGTGGGTCCCTCTAGTTGTGGCATGTGGGATGCCACCTCAGCATGGCTTGATGAGCGATGCCATATCCACACCCAGGATCCAAACTGGTGAAACCCTGGGCCACCCAAGCAGAACACGTGAACTTAAGCACTTGGCCATGGGGCCAACCCCAATGCTGGGTACTCTTCAGGGGCTTTCCAGGTGTGATCTTGTGTAATCCTCTCAAGTATGAAGTAAGTATTGCCATCCTCTTCATTTAGTACATGAAGGGTTTGAGGCGGACTCATCAAGGGTAATAATGAGTGGTGCAATTGTAGGGTCCACTTACCCTCCTCTATAGCAGTAGCATGTTTTAAGGGCACCCACGCTTTGTTTGAATCAGGTACGGTAAGACATGCAGACATGGAAATGACTGTTAGGAAGGAACACGTTTTTATGCTCACAGTTCCCTAGAAACAGGAGGCATGCCAAGTCATGCAGGGCCATGCAGGGAAGCACCAGGGCTGGTAGAGGGAGTGAGGGGTGAGGTTTTCATGGGAAAGAATGGATGAGGCAGGGCAAACAGGTTTAGGATTGGCTGGTTTGAATAATTTCAGTGGGCTCTGGGCATAGGGGCTGTCCCTAGTTGTCTGGTACCTGGGCCTGGGGTGATTAGGGCATGGGAATGGTGGCCCTGAGTGTGAGAGCCCATAAAGGAAGTGGTGGGGTGTGTGGGTTCTGGTTTACTAGCTGTAAGTATTGGCTAGCCCTGGGAAGTGTGGTCTCTCCAGGGTCAGCAAGGCCTCAGGTGTCAAGGCATCAGAACGCAGAAAATCAAAGACATAGTTAATACATAGCAACTTACCCTCCTACCAGCAGAATATGGGAATTCCCTTTTCCCTGCAGCATCACCAAACATTTGATGTTATCAGACTTATATTTCTAGGCCATCTGATGAATGAAAATGGTGTCTGTTGTTTTCCTTGGCGTGATCTGATTGTTAACGATGTGGAGTATCTTTCATGTATCTATCGGCCAATTGTGAATAGTCCGTTCCCCGCTCCCCTCTCCAGGTGATTCCTGCTCCTCCACAGTCTGCTCTTTTGGTCTTCGGACACCAGCCAAACTTCCCAGCATGCCTTTCCAGGCGCTTCTCAATATGGCCCAAGTGCTTCTCAGAAGTTTTGCTTCTTGGCATTTCCCAAATTACTTTCTAAATTCTATCCTTGGTCTCTGTCCCCACTCCCTCCCTCGTGGTCTTTGCACAGGCTGTTCCCTTTGCCCGGGAAACTCACTGCACCTTCTCTCCCCTTTCTTTCCCTCACACACACACGCACACACACTGTTCTATTCATATAATACATGAGGTCACCTCCAGGATCCTTTTCCAAGACACCCCTTCCTATGTGCTTTCCAGTCTTAGCACTTAGCCTGTGACCCTGTAATTGCAGATTTATTTTTCAACTTTCTTTCTCCATAGATTATGAATTTGTTGAAGACAAAGATTGTGTCGTCTTTATTTTTGTATCCTCTGTACCTAGCACAATGACTGAAACATGTCAGGTACCCAAGAATATACTTTGAGGGGATGGAAGAATGGATGAGAGTGTGAGTGAGTGAGCACATTTATGCTTTTCCACACCCCAGCCCCTGAAGCGTGTCTCTTTCCTGAGTGTGTAATCCCTTCAGGGCAGAGGTGGTGGGTGGATCAGATGCTTTGAAAATTCGACATCTGCACTCAAACACAGCATCCAGTGCAAGGCTAGGCTAATGTTGTAGCATGTTCTGAGCTCATTAAATGGGTTGTGGTTGACTGTATGTTTTCCTGGATTTGCAGGATCGAGGAAACCCAGAGAGAAGATCAACTGGCTCCAGTCTCTGGTTTTCAATGTCAGAGAGAGATTGGTGGGGATGGTCTTTCCTTATAACACTAATTAATTCAGAAAAATAATTCTTGAGGGGCCAGCTGTGTGGTCAAGTGGTTAAGTTTGCGTGCTCTGCTTCAGTGGCCCAGAGTTTCGCTGGTTCAGATCCTGGGCACGGACCTAACACCACTCATCAAGCCATGCTGAGGTGGCATCCCATGTAGCAGAGCCAGAAGGACCAACAACTAGAATATACAGCTATGTACTGGGGGCTTTGGGGAGATGAAGAAGAATAAAAAAGAAGATTGGCAACAGATGTTAGCTCAGGTGCCAACCTTTAAAAAAGACAAATAATAATTCTTGATTGCTCTACCATCTTCCAGGCTCTGTGCTCAGCCGTAGGTGGACCAAGTAGATAAACACTACTCTTGCCCCTAGAGAACCCATGATCTATTCAGAGGCAAGGGCAGACAGTCTGTGCTACATGCAAGCATGGAGGGATGGATGGAAAGGTGTGGGGTGTGGGAGGTGCTTCATGGTGGTCATGTGTAGGCATCCAGGGTTCAGTAGGGTTGTGAAGCAGTGTGCCATCGAAGCTGGCACTCTGGGGCCTCAGGGGCACAGGAGCTGGCAGATGCTCAGGAGGGAGGAAGAAAGGGGCACAGGGCAGAGGTGGGGTGTGGTTGATGTGGTGCTGGACGTCAGTCCTTTCAGTCACTTCCTGTTCACGTCCCATCGTGACTCTTCTGTGCTCACAAACCTCCCATGGCTTCTCTCCTCACTCTGAGTAAAAGCCAGATCACTGCCGAGAACTTGAAGGTCCACCTCAGCCAGGAGACCGCTCCGACTTCAGCCCCCCTGTTCTCCCCGTCATTCACTCACTCCAGCCTCACTGATGGCCTCCCTGTTTCCTGTATATGCCAGGCATGCTCCTGCCTCAGGGACTTTGCATGTGCTCTCCTCTCTGCCTGGAAATGCTTTTCCTTCAAAAAGCTGCATGGCTTACTCCTTCACCTTGGTCAGGTTTTCACTTAAATATTACCTGCCCAGTGAGGGCTTCCCTGTCCACTTTATTAAAAACCACAACCTCTATCATTGCACAGGACGTATGATAGGATGTTAGTTTCCCCTCCTCCTTCAATCCATTCTCTTCTTCCTTCTGGTCTTTTGGTTGCCCAGTAAAAGTGACATTTCCCAGCTTCCCTTGCAGCAAGGCATGACCATGTGGCTAACTAATGATATGTGAGATAACTAATTTGTGTAACTCCTGCCTCACTTGCCTGAAAGGAAATTGTTTGCCTTAGGCTTCCTTTCTTTACCACTTTCCCTCAGGCTGGACCCCAGACATGCCAGTGACCCAACTTCAACCACACACATGATGACAGTATCTTAGGGGATGGCAGAGCAATGAGGTAGAAGGAATCTGGGTCCCTGAATGACTCTGTGGAGCAGAGATGCCCCAGCCATCTACGATGGTAAGACATTCACAAGAGAGAAATAAACTTCTACATAAATGTTCTGTATATTTGCATCACTTTGTTACAACAACTTAGGCTGTACTCTAACCTACACATCGCCTCTACCCATGCCCTGATTTATTATTCTGCCTAGCACTTAACGCTATCTAACTCATGCAATGTTTTCCTTCTTTTGTTTATCATCTGTCTTCCTTAACTAGAATGTAAGTTCTGCAAGGGCAAGGATTTTTGTGTTTCTTTTGCTGTTGCATCCTCGGCACCTAGTCCAGTGCCCAATTCATAGTAGTTGCTCAATTAATATATTTGGAATGGAATATTATTATTATTTTTTTTATTGCGGTAACATTGGTTTGTAACATTACATAAATTTAAGGTGTACATTCTTATATTTCGATTTCTGTGTAGATTACATCATGTTCACCACCCAAAGACTAAGTACAATCCATCACCACACACACACCTAATCACCCCTTCCATCCTCCTCCCTCCTCCCTTCCTCTCTGGTAACCACCAATCCAATCTCTGTCTCCGTGTGATTGTTTGTTGTTGTTTATATCTTCTCCTTATGAGTGAGATCATACAGTATTTGACTTTCTCCCTCTGACTTATTTCACTTAGCATAATACTCTCAAGGTCCATCCATGTAGTCACAAATGGTCGGATTTCATGGTTTCTTATGGCTGAGTAGTATTCCATTGTGCATATATACCGCATCTTCTTTATCCCTTCATCCCTTAATGGCCACCTAGGTTGCTTACACGTCTTGGCTATTGTGAATAATGCTGAAATGAACTTAGGGGTGCATGTATCTTTATGCATTTGTATTTCGTGTTCTTTGCATAAATACCCAGCAGTGGAATAGCTGGATGGTATGGTAGATCTATTCTTAATTTTTTGAGGAACCTCCATACTGTTTTCCACAGTGGCTGCACCAGTTTGCACTCCCACCACCAGTGTACGAGGGTTCCCTTCTCTCCACATCCTCTCCAACACTTGTTGTTTCCTGTCTTGTTAATTATGGCCATTCTGACGGGCATGAGGTGATATCTCATCGTAGATTTGATTTGCATTTCTCTGATAGTTAATGATGTTGAACATCCTTTCATGTGCCTATTGGCCATCTGTATACCTTTGGAGAAATGTCTGTTCAGATCTTTTGCCCATTTTTTAATTGGGTTCTTAGAGTTTTTTTTGTTGAGATGTATGAGTTCTTTATATTTTGGATATTAACCCCTTATCTGATATATGGTTTGCAAATATCTTCTCCCAATTGTTAGGTTGTCTTTTAGTTTTGTTGATGGTTTCCTTTGCTGTGCAGAAGCTTTTTAGTTTGATGTAGTCCCATTTGCTTATTTTTTCTATTGTTTCCTTTGCCCGGTCAGACATGGTACTTGAAAATATACCAAGACTGATGTCAAAAAGTGTACTGACTATGTTTTCTTCTAGAAGTTTCATGGTTTCAGGTCTTACATTCAAGTCTTTAATCCATTTTGTGTTAATTTTTGTGTATGGTGTAAGATAGTGGTCTACTTTCATTCCTTTGCATGTGGCTGTCCAGTTTCCCCAACACCATTTCTCCCTTGTATGTTCTTGGCTCCCTTGTTGAAAATTAGCTGTCTGTAGATGTGTGGGTTTATTTCTGGGCCCTAGATTCTGTTCCATTGATCTGTATGTCTGTTTTTGTGCCAGTACCATTCTGTTTTGGTTACTATAGCTTTGTAGTATATTTTGAAATCAAGGAATGTGATACCTCCAGCTTTGAGCTTTTTTTTCTCAGGGTTCCTTTGGCTATTTGGAGTCTTTTGTTGTTCCATATAAATTTTAGGATTCTTTGTTCTATTTCTGTGAAAAATGTTGTTGGAACTTTGATAAGGATTGCATTGAATCTGTAGATTGCTTTAGGAAGTATGGACATTTTAATTATGTTAATTCTTCCAATCCAAGAGCACAGAATATCTTTCCATTTCTTTGTGTCTTCCTCAATTTCTTTCAACAATGTTTTATAGTTTTCAGTGTACAGATCTTTCACTTCTTTGGTTGAGTTTATTCCTAGGTATTTTATTCTTTTTGTTGCAATTGTAAATGGGATTGTGTTCTTAATTTCTCTTTCTGTTACTTTGTTGTTAGTGTGTAGAGATGCAGCTGGTTTTTATATGTTGATTTTGTATCCTGCAACTTTACCATACTCATTTATTATTTCCAAAAGCTTTTTTGGTGGATTCTTTAGGGTTTTCTATATAAAATCACATCATCTGCAAATAGTGACAGTTTCACTTCTTTTCCACTTTGGATCCCTTTTATTTCTTTTTCTTGCTTAATTGCTCTGGCTAGGACTTCCAATACTATGTTAAATGAGAGTGGTGACAGTGGGCATCCTTGTCTGGTTCCTGTTCTTAGAGGCACAGCTTTCAGTTTTTCTCCATTAAGAATGATAGTAGCTGTGGGTTTGTCACATAGGCCCTTTATCATGCTGAGGTACTTCCCTTCTATACTCATTTTATTCAGAGTTTTTATCATAAAACTATGCTGTATCTTGTCAAATGTTTTCTCTGCATCTATTGAGATGATCATGTGATTTTTATTCTTCATTTTGTTAATGTGGGGTATCACGTTGATTGATTTGCAGATGTTGAACCATTCCTGCACTCCTGGAATGAAGCCCACTTGATCATGATGTATGATCTTTTTAATGTATTATTGTATTTGACTTGCTAGTATTTTATTGAGGATTCTTGCATCAATGTTCATCAGTGATATTGGCCTGTAATTTTCTTTTTTTATGTTGTCCTTGTCTGGTTTTGGTATCAGGGTAAGGTTGGCTTTGTAGAATGAGTTAGGAAGCTTCCCCTCCTCTTCAATTTTTTGGAAGAGATTGAGAAGGATAGGTATTAAGCCTTCTGTGAATGTTTGGTAGAATTCACCAGGGGAGCCATCCAATCCTGGACTTTTATTTTTTTAGGAGGTTTTTGATTACTGTTTTGACTTCCTTACTGGTGATTGGTCTATTCAAATTCTCTATTTCTTCTTGATTCAGTTTTGGAAGGTTGTATGAGTCTAAGAATGTATCAATTTCTTCCAGATTATCCAGTTGTTGGCATATAGCTTTTTGTAGTATTCTCTTATAATCTTTTGTATTTCTGAAGTGTCCATTGTAATTTATCCTCTTTCATTTCTTTTTTTTCCCCCAAATCCCCCCAGTACCTAGTTGCATATTTTAGTTGTGGGTCCTTCTAGTTGTGGCATGTGGGACGCCACCTCAGCTTGGCCTGATGAGTGGTAGCATGTCCGTGCCCAGGATCCAAACTGGTGAAACCCTGGGTTGCTGAAGCGGAGCTCCTGAACTTAACCACTTGGCCATGGGGCCGGCCCCTACCCTTTTTCACTTCTGATGTTATTTATTTGAGCCTTCTCTCTTTTTTTCTTGGTGAGTCTAGCTAAAGGTTTGTCAGTTTTGTTTATCTTTTCAAAGAATCAGCTCTTGGTTTCATTGATTTTTTCTATTTTTTAAGTCTCCATTTCATTTATTTCTGCTCTGATTTTTTATTATTTCCTTCCTTCTGCTGATTTAGGGCTTTATTTGCTCTTCTTTTTCTAGTTACTTTAGGTATACTGTTAGATTGTTTATTTGAAATTTTTCTTGTTTGTTGAGATAGGTCTGTATTGCTAAAAACTTCCATCTTAGAACTGCTTTTGCTGTATCCCATAGATTTTGGCATGTCATATTTTCATTTTCATTTGTCTCCAAGTATTTTGTGATTTCTCCTTTGATTTCTTCATTGACCCAATCATTGTTCAGTAGCATTTTGTTCAGTCTCGACAATTTTTTGGCTGTTCTGATTTTCTTTCTGTAGTTGATTTCTTGTTTCATACTGTTGAGGTCAGAAAAGATGCTTGGTTTTATTTGAATCTTTTAAAATTTATTGAGACTTGTTTTGTGGCCTAATATGTGATCAATCCTGGAGAATGTTCCACCATTTGAAAATAATGTGTATTCTGCAGTTTTTGGATGGAATGTTCTGTATATCTACTAAGTCCATCTGGTCTAATGTGTCATTTAAGGCAAATGTTTGTTTATTGATCTTCTGTTTGGATGATCTATCCATTGGTGTAAGTGGAGTGTTAAAGTCCCCTACTATTATTGTGTTACTGTCTATTTCTACTTTTATGTCTGTTAATAATTGCTTTATATATTTATGTGCTCCTATGTTGGGTGCATAGATATTTACAAGTATTGTATACTCTTGTTGGATTGTTCCCTTTATTGTTATGTGGTGCCCTTCTTTGTCTCTTGTTACAGTTTTTGTTTTAAAGTCTGTTTAGTCTGATGTAAGAGTTGCTACCCCAGTTTTCTTTTCATTGCCATTTGCATGGAGTATTTTTTTCCACCCCTTTACTTTCAGTTTGTGAGTGTCTTTAGGTCTGAGGTGTGTATCCTGTATGCAGCATATATGTGGGTCTTGTTTTTTTATCCAATCAGCCACCCTATGCCTTTTGATTGGAGCAATTAGTCCATTGACATTTACAGTAGCTATTGATGAGTATGTACTTATGGCCATTTTGTTACTTTTTTTCCTGGATGTTTTAGTAGTTCTTCTCTGTTCCTTTCTTTTTCTCTTCCTCTCTTCCCTTGTGGTTTGATGGCTATCTTTAGTATTATGTTTGGGTTCCTCTCTCTTAATTTTTTGCATATTTATTATAGGGTTCTGATTTGTGATTACCTTGAGGTTCATATATAATGTATGTATATAGCAATCTATATTAAGTTGATGGTCTCTTCAGTTTGACTTCTGTCTAAAAGCTCTTCTCTTTTACTCCCCTCCTGTCATATTTTATGTTTTTGATATTATATCTAACCCCTTTTTGTGTGTGTGTATATACATTACCTTCTTATCATGGAAACAGATAATTTTAGTACTTTTGTCTTTTGACCTTCATATTGTCTTCATAGTTGGTTGATCTGCTACCTTTACTGTATTTTTGCCTTTACCAGTGATTTTATTACATTTTTTTAAACAATTGTCTTATTCCTATTTGTGGTCTTCTCTTAAAGAAGTCCCTTTGCATTTATTATAAAAGTGGTTTCTTGGTGATAAACTCCTTTAATTTTTGCTTGTCTGGGAAACTCTTTATCTCTCCTTCCATTCTGAATGATAACATTGCTGGGTAGAGTATTCTTGGCTGTAGGTTTTTTCCTTTCAGGACTTTAAATATATCATGCCACTCTCTTCTAGCCTGTAAGGTTTCTGCTGAGAAGTCAGCTGATAGCCTTATGGGGTTTCCTTTGTATGTCACTTGTTGCCTTTCTCTTGTGGCTTTTAGGATTCACTCTTTATCTTTAATTCTTAACATTTTAAGTATATTGTATCTTCTTGTGGGCTTCTTTGGGTTTATCTTGGTTGGTGCTCTCTGTGCTTCCTGTAACTGGATGTTTGTTTCCTTCTGTAGGTTAGGAAAGTTTTCAGCTATTGTTTCTTCAAATAGATTCTCTCTCCTGTTGTCTCTCTCTTCTCCTTCTGAGACAGCTATAATATGGATGTTAGTCTGCTTGATGTTGTCCCAGAGGCCCCTTAGACTGTCCTCATTCTTTTTAATTCTTTTTCTTTTATCTGTTCAGCTTGGGTGATTTCCTGTAGTCTTTCATCCAGCTCACTGATTTGTTCTTCTGTATCATCTACTCTGCTATTGACAACTTTTAGTGAACTTTTCATTTCCAGTATTATATTCTTCATTTCTGATTGGTTCTTTTTTATATTTTCCAATTCTTTGTTGACACTTTCACTGAGTTCATCCATTCTTCCCCCAAGATCAGTGAGCATCCTTATGATTTTTTGCTTAAACTCTTTGTCAGGTAGATTGCTTATTCTGTCTCATTTAGTTCTTTGGGGTTTTGTCCTGGTCCATTACTTGGAATGTATTCCTTTGACTCCTCATTTACCTCTTTCCCTGTGCTTATATCTGTGTATTAGGTGGGTCAGCTATGTCTCCTGATCTTGGAGGGTTGACCTTATGTAAGAGATGCCTTACGAGGCCCAGCAGTGTGCTTCCTTCTTGTCACCAGTCCAAACGTTCCACAAGTGACACTTGTGTGGGCTGTGTCCTTCTGCTGTGGCAGAGTTGCTTTTGCTGCAGGTGCCCAGGGAGGCTAGACTGTCCCCCTGGCTGGCTACTTGTAATGCTCAGCTGCATGTGGCTGCTTTGGACCATTCAGTCACTTTATCATGCATGGGGAGCCTCAGCACAGTTGGCTGCAAGGGTGAATAGCACACTCCTGTTGCAGTTTTCCTGTTAAGTGAGTAGGCCTCCAGTGTGATTGGTTGCTGGGCTCACAGGGCTTACAATTGCTGTAGGTCTCCACCCTACAAGGCTCCTGTCAGTGCTCTCAGGATTGCAGCTGATTGGAGCTGGCCCCAAGCTCAGGAGTATCCAGTTGTTTCGGGCTTTGGAAGGTGGGGCTGATCCCCTATGTGGCTGTTTGAGAAGCACAAGTCTTCTGAAGCTGACAAGCCCCACCACCTGCAGGTGGGCCACACACACTGTCAACACAGTCTTGCCCCATGTGTGAACCCTGAACCCCTGAAGCAGAGCCAGTCATCCCACTGCAGAGGCCCCACACACTCCACTAATGTCCCAAGCACTCCACCCACTCCTTGCATGCTCCCTGCCCTAAAGAGGTGGACCCACTTGCCCAGCCTCAGAGGATCTAGGCACCCAGCCTATGCAGGCCCACAAGTTGCCCAAGGGCTTGTTGTTGGGTGAGGCTAGTCCCTATGCAGGCTGCCTGCCTTGCCTGAGCTGGATTAAATAGGTAGTCTGGTAGGGGGGCAGACCCTGGGCTAACAGGCAAGGGGAAGAACTCCTATGGAATCTGCCAGCATCTGTATCAGCATGCCTGTACGAGGTCAACAATAATGGTTGCCACCAACATCTCCATCCCTGGAGAAATCTCACCTCTCACTGAGATGCACCCAGGGCCTGTCAGATGAGTGTCTTCACCAAAGGACTTTGTGCCTTTCTTTCTAGTGATTTTAGTTTGCTTTCTGAAATGGGTGAATTTGTGTGTGGGCTGTTTAAGAGCCAGCTTTTTTCCCCTTATTTCACCTAGCTTTTCTAGGGGTATTCCCCATTGTTGTTAGTAGCCAGCAAAGCCAGATATTATGATACTTGTCTCAGTTGTGCTGAGTCCAAAGGATGATATAGCAGTAATGCTCCCCCGTTCAGGTCCCCTACTCCTCCAGGGAAGGCTGCATACCTTAGGACTGCTCCTGGCTGGCCATGAAGTACCATGGTTTGCAAAGGTGGCTTTCTTTCTCTCCAGAAAGGAATCTCTGCCTCTTCCACCTCAGTCAGGACTGTTCCTTGTTGCGGGGGTTCTCTTTATCCAGTTTTCAGTTCTCTCTCATGGGTAATTGTTCCCAGAGTAGTTGTAAGTTTGTTGTGTCCATAGGAGGAGGTGAGTTCAGAGTCTGCCTACATTACCATCTATATTTTGTCTCTCCTGGAATGGAATATTATTGCCTGCTGATAGTGAAATCAAGTCTATGCTGCAAAGAAAGAGCTTCAGTAAGTTTTGAAAAATAATCCTAAGGCAAGAGCGGGGGAGGGGGAGGATGGGGAATGGGGAAGGAAAAATGAGTGAAAAGAGTGAGGAACTTAAGACATGGCGGGTAGAGAGAAGGGGTAGAGCCTGAGGGGGGTGGAGACTTTAATCTCCCTAGGAAAGCCCCCTGAGCCCTCCTGTGTTTGGGGGGGAGACTCTGGGGCTGGGGTTTGGCTCCTCTCCCCATTGATATTAGTTTTGGGGTCAACTCCTCTACGAGAAAGGAAGAGAGATTAAATAAGTTTTCTTTCCACGTAGTAGGAAGTAAGTTATGCTCTCTCTTGCAATCCATCTATCCTCATTCTCTTCCTTTTGAGAAAAAGATATAGCATAATGCATTCAAGATAACCTGTTTTGTGGAATCCTTGAGGTGGAAGGTATCCATAGCAATAGCTGTGGAATGTTGGGAAAACTATTAGAGTAGAGTCAAACTGCTTTAGATTTGAGTCTGGGGCCTTCATTGGCTGGGTGGTCTTGAGTAAATGGATGGACCTCCTCTGTCTTCATCACCCTTGCCTGTAAGAAGAGTATAACACTGGCTTTTTATTTTTGTTGTGAGACATTATGGTCTGAATTGTGTCCCCCCAAAATCATATTTTGAAGCCCTGACCCCCAATACCTCAGAATGTGACTATATTTGGAGATTGTTGCTGTTGTTAGTGCCATGGATTGATTCTGACTCCTAGTGACCCTGTGCACAGCAGAGCAGAAGCCTGCCCAGTCTTTTTGCACCATCCTCTCACCTTCTGTTGCTCTATCAGACAATGCTCCACAGCTATTCGCAGGGCTTTCATGGCCAATTTTTTCAGAAGTGGGTAGCCAGGTCCTTCTTCCTTGTCTGTCTTATTCTGGAAGCTCTGCTGAAACCTGTCCAACGTGGATGACCCTGCTGGTATTTGAAATACTGGTGGCACAGCTGTCAGCATTACAGCAACATGCAGCTGCTATGATATGACAACCGATGCATGGGTGGTGTGGTTCCCTGACCAGAAATGAACCCAGGCTGTGGTAGTGAGAGGGCTGGATCTTAACCACTAGATCATCAGGACTGGCTGTATTTGAAGATAGGGCCTTTAAAGAGACAATTAAGTTAAAATGGGGTTGTTAGTGTGGTCCTAAATCCAATATGACTGGTGACCTTATAAAAAGAGGAGATTATAACATGGAGAGAGAGCTACCAGACACTCGCACACACAGAAGAACGACCTTGTGAGGACACAGCAAGAAGGTGGCCACCTGCAAGCCAAGGAGAGAGGCCTCAGAAGAAACCAACTCTGCTGACACCTTGATCTCGTACTTGGTCTCTAGAGATGAGAAAACAGATCTCTGTCATTTAATCTAGCCAGTCTGTGGTATTCTGTTATGGCGGCCCTAGCGAACCAATATACAAGAGAATGTGGAAACTAACAAAATGGTATGCTTTACCTGCCTCCAAATGCTTGTTTCCTTAAGTTGCATTAATAGAAGCAAATTATTTAAAACACAGGATGTGCCAGTCCTGTCGTATGCTGGTCAGAACCCACGGAGTAAAAGTAGAGTGCCTTTGTGGAGACAAACTTTGATTGTTGGGGATGGATGGCCACTGAGAAACTGGGTCACATACAGAGAAAGGCTATAAGGCCAATGAGGGGTCTAGGAATTGCCATGCTGACGGACGTAGCTAAGTTTAACCCAGAGAAAGGAAGATTGAAGAGGACATGAAGCCATCTCCAGATAGATGAAGTGCTCTCTGAAGAAGAATTCAGTTTAGCTGTGCGGGTCCAGAGGGGACGGCCGGAACCAGCGGGAACCAGTTGCCTTCAGTTCAATATAAGGAAGGCTTTTTGAAGAGAGCCCAATATAACAGGCTTCCTCAAGAAGTATTCGATGAGGCTGGATGACCACTTCTTAGAAATGTCAGGAGGGGACTCAAGCATAGAATCGTGTTTGGACCAGATAAACTCAGACGTTCCTCTCAATTCCGATAATCGCCGTACAAATGGATTGTACTCCAGCGTAAGAACAGGTTTCAATGGTACTTAGATATATCTCTTATGATTGTAAAAACATGGACATGGCCAACAAACATGTTTGAGCTTTGTTGATTTGCTGGCTTATTGGAAAAGCTTTAGATATTCTGTGAGAAAAAAATGCAATAAATATTTAAACAGTAGAGTTTGGTCATAGCACCTTGGAAATGTGGAAGGCTGCCCAACTGAGATTTTGAGGCCCCAAAGTATAAGCTTTAGCAGGAATGAACTGGTGTTAGTCAAAATGTTAAACTTTTTCTGTGCAAAGCTGTCATCTCAATTTTACTGAGTATAAATAAATAAATATACGGAGCTGGATTTATCTAGTAAAAGCTAATCCAGCCTAAAGAATTTGTTAAAATTACTCCCAGTAAGAGTCGACACAGTAAAAGCTGTAATTTCCTGACTACCATCAGTATGGGAAATTTTGGGAAAGCCAAGGATGATTTGGTGGCGCTATCAGAAACATGGTTTTCATATCCACAAATTGCTACAGAATAACGGGGTGCCAGTGGTTCTGAAGTGCTGCCTACCGGTACCACCTCATTAGCTCACACCCCTTAACTACAGTGGCTGGAACGCTGGCCCTCGGAGTCAGGCAGGCTGAGGAAGGCCAGCCAATCTTGCGCAGGCACAGCGGACGGCCAGAGCCAGTGGGGAGCGAGAATCGCACCCGCTATGGGGCGAGCTCGGCACGAAAAATGGCACTGGCAGCACCAATCAAGCGAACTCTCTCGACTGGGGGCTGGCAGAGCAGACCCCCTCGACTCCGTTGGGTTCCCATCCACGGCCCCAAAAGCCTCCCCGCTTCTCGGTACCCAACCTTGGGCAGAGGCACAGATCCCCCTACAGCTCCCCCCAGCAGGGCGCCCCCTGGGCGGAGGTTCGGAGGGACCAGCGCACCCCCAAGACAGGCTGAGTCCTCGCGCACAACGCCTGCTGCTCGCAAAAGGCAAAAACCAGGGGAGTGATGGAGAGGCAAGAGCGTCGTTCGGGCTCCAAGGGGACACGCACAGCCTTGGCTTGCAAGGGGTAACGCAGGAAAATAACAGCCTTTAGCAATTGCCCGCCCCTCGCCCCGCCCAAGTTAAGCCTGTTGGCATTGAGGGCCCGGGGGTGGGGACCGCCGCGCTGCGCACTCTTGACCCGGGGCTTGGAGCTCCCCCCGCAGCAGCAGCCTAAAGCCGAGCGCCCTCCCGCGCCGCGCCGCGCGCTGGGGACACCAGAGGCCGCGTGGAGCCTGCGCCGGGCCCCGGGCTCGCGCGCAGCCCAGGCGGGGACGGCCGTCAGGCGCCAGGGAAGGGGCGACCGGCCCCAAGCGCCATGCGGGTGCCAGAGCGGCCGCCCGGCGCCTCGCGCCCCGACAGGTGCAGGCGCGCGGGCTTCCCATTGGTCGCGGCGGCGGCGGGCCCCTGCCCCTCCCCGCCCTCGCCGGGCCCCTTCCCCAGCCGCGGCGCCCGCTCGCTCGGCGGAGGCGCGTGCCCGCGTGCGCGCCCGGCCGCGCGCCTCCGCCCCGCCCCCGCCACCCCCGTGTCTCCGCGCCGCCGCCGCCGCGCGCTCCGAGCTCAGGTAGTGGGCGCGCGGGCGCCTCCTCGGGGGCGCGCGGCCGGGCTGCTGTCCTCCCCCCAGCCCGCGCCCGTCCGCTCCGGGAGCCTGGGGAGGGAGAGCGCGGGCGGGGGGAGCTGGAGCCGGGCGCCGCCGCCGCCGCCGAGGCTTCCGTCTCGCTCGCTCGCTCGCGCAGCGGCGGCAGCAGAGGTCGCGCACAGATGCGGGTTAGACTGGCGGGGGGAGGAGGCGGAGGAGGGAAGGAAGCTGCATGCATGAGACCCACAGGTAAGACAGAGAACCCCGGAAGGGGCTTTCCACCCCGGGGAGGCGCGCGCAGGCGGAGGAGGGGAGTTGGTGCTCGGTTCTACTCCCCAAGGGAGGAATTTTTGGACAGCGCAGAGAAACCTCACTGGGGGCAATAGGACCCATCCCGATCCTGGGGAAAACCGGAGAAGTAGCTGGGGGCATCCGGTGCCACATCGTGAGATTCCTGAGAGTGGAATGAATGTATAGGCCCAGGGAAAAGTGTTTTTTCAGCCCGGAGACGCTGGAATGCTTTAGACTTTCCTGTCGTGGTCACAGCCGCTGAATCCCCGGGACCGGCGCAGAGCCAGTGTGCGCTAACCCCTGCCCTCCCTCCCCTCCTCCATCCCTCCCGCACGCGCAGCATCCCGCGGCGGCTGTTACTCAGTGTACCCCGCGCTGGGGGGAAACGGGGGGATCTCGGCGTGGGAAAGGGGGCGGGGGCCGCCCGGGGGAGGGACAAGGATGGAGCCGGGGAAGCCGAGGCTCCCGGTCCCAGGGCGGAGGAGGGGGAGCGTGGCCCCCGGAACCCCAGCAGCCTGGGGTATTGTCGTGTTCGCTCCTGGTTGCAGACTCTTGCAAGCCGGATGCCCTCTGTGGATGAAAGATGTATCATGGAATGAACCCGAGCAATGGAGATGGATTTCTAGAGCAGCAGCAACAGCAGCAGCAGCCTCAGTCCCCCCAGAGACTCTTGGCCGTGATCCTGTGGTTTCAGCTGGCGCTGTGCTTCGGCCCTGCACAGCTCACGGGTGGTGAGTGACCCCGCTGTCGCCGGGAGGGGGCACGGACGGCAGGGAGGGGGAGCCTGGCTGGCCGGACAGCCCTGTCGCTCCCTGGTACACGCAGACTTCTGGGGTACCCAAGGACCTGAGGAGCCCCTGTGTCCCAGCCTAAGACCACTCGTCTTCAAAACCCCTGGAGTTCCCAGAAAATTCTTCTGTGGAGCCCACACAGATTCACACACCCACATTCTGTCTGGAGCTTCCCACCAGCTGCCCAGCCTGGCTTCTCTGAAGGAAAAACAATAAGCTTGGCCCATTATTCTTACTTTGGCAGAGAGAGAGAGAGAGTGAGAGAGTGAGAGAAAAGTGGCGAATTCGTGGTTAAAATGTGTTTGTGGAACTTAGACCCTTGTCTATGCCCTTAGTAGCCAGAGGTCAGGTTTCAGCCTCTGGAATTAGGCCAGGGTTGCAAGGACCATCTTAGTGAATAGGAAAGGTCTGAAAGCCTGGCCAGACTGGCTGCAGGACAGGTCTATTTGAAAGTTAACTTTCTCTTTCCCTGGGAGGCGGTGTGTTCAGGCATGTCTGTGCATGTTGGGAGTAGGGAGGGGAGGTGGAGATTCTCCTTCAGATGTGTTTCTGGAGCACTGCTTGGCTTACCCAGCTCCGATTTACAGGGGGAGTAAAGTCAAGTGCTTTTCTGTGAAGTGGAAGTTAGCTGAGATAAGATGGAAAGCCCTTCTCTCCATAGGTGGCTAGTCTATAACATCTTTGGGTCTAGCGGCGGGGGCTAGCTTTCAGTTGTGGTAGAGGAAGACAGATGGAGCTCCTCGGAGCCTCAGAGTTCCTCTGCCTCCACTGCTCGTGGCTGTCCATCACTGCTGCCTCTTCCAGATTCTCTATGAGAGCTTGCCCGTGTGGACGAGTTAAAAGGACAGAATCGTGTTTCTGGAGCTGAAATACTGTTGGTATGTAAATAAATTATAATTGGTGGGAAAATAGGTATTGATTGATGTAAATAAACCATTTCAGCGTTTTAAAATATTGCTGTTTCAGAGAATGCAGAGATGAAGATGGAAAAAAAATGAGTGAAAAATTAGCAAAAGTGGGGGAGGGGAATAGCAAGTTGGGCTTTAACACAGAGTAATCAATAACTCGGGGCGTTCCACTTAGAGATCTGAAAGATGCTGAGAGTATAAAGGAGCTTCTGTGATGTGCATGTCGATCAGAATTAGAGAGAAAATGCTGATGTTTTGCTTTGGTTGGGGACCCAGTTTGGGTTTTGGTTTTTGACAAGGGGTAAATTTTTTGGTGCTCTTATTTTTATAGAAATATCTCTTGAGGCAGGTTTCCTTTTAGAGGACAAGGTCAAATGGGATGCCAGGCCAGCCCCTGGGTGGCCTGCCAGGGCTCTGGTCATAGCCTGACCATAGACATTAGCTCCAATTCACGGGTGGTTGAGAACAGGTGGGCAGGACAGCATGAGTGGGGCTGGCTCAGTCCTTCTCTCTTCTCTTCTCTTGACTCCAGTTCTAGGCTTCATTCCCTCAAACCAGGTCCGTGTGATTTTCCATCTTCTTGGTCCCTTTCTCTATCGTAGGTGACAGATTAATCAGGGCACATCTACGTGTGTCTTGACTCTTGGTATTGGCAGTTTGAGGTCTGGGCACAGCCTGGATTTGAAGGCTGTGCTCTTGTTTCTGCTGTTGATGTTTACAGAGCATCCTCCTCAAGGATCTCAGAGCTCAGTGCACAGCACGGCCCCCTCAGTCTCACAGCAGTCACCCGTGTGGTGGTACCACATGTCTTTTATCCCTCTTTTCCGAGGGGAGAGGATGTCAAGCAAAAAGCTCCAGAGCCTTGAAGAAGAAGGTGGGAGTAAGCATTGCTGGTCACTTCGCAGCTTCAGAGCTCTTCTTTTTTAGCTCCTCATCTGCTGCAGAAGGCTAGCCATTGGCTTTGTTTCGTCTTGAACTCCTGGGGGCTGCGAGTGTGATTTCTGCAAGAATATGTAGCCTTTCAGAATTCCCCTGTGAATCAACAGTTTGGGTGGAGAAGGGCGGTGGGGGCGTGTTCTTTGGAGTTCGCTGTACAGAGATTTCTTTCTTAGTGAAGAAACCCACGTGGAGGCTCCAGGATAATAATAAAAGCAAATTTATGTTAATTCTAGACCAGGGCTTCTAAAACTTTAATGTGCATATGAATCACCTGGGATCTTTGGTGTGGGAAGGGGCCTGAGAGTCTGCATTTCCAACAAGCTTCCAGGTGATGCAGTGGCTTCTGGTCCAAGGACCATACTTTGATTAGTAATGCTTTAGACTAAGGCATTCCGTAAAGGAAGTTGGTTCTGACTCCAGACTTTCTGCCATCACTCTCAATTACCCAATGCAAATGGCCTATGAGGGAGATAAGTCTCAGTATCTAATCTTTAGGTGATTCACGGAGCTGAAAATCAGCTCTCAGAGAGTGCCTTCTTTTTTTTCCTCTGCAAAAAAGGTTCTTATTTAATAGACACTGTTCTGAAATGTGGATTTTCATTTTTGATTGCTTTCAGTGGAAAAGGAACACCACAATGGCAAGATATAATAGCCTCAGCTAGAGGAAAAAAGCGTGTGCCCAATACAAGTGTTATAGAAAAGGCCTGCACTAGAAAGGGAGAGATGATCAGATGAAGAAAAGGGGGGAAAGAGAACTCTATCAAAAACGAAATGCTTTGTCCTAGAACGGCAGAGATTCAGTGCAGTTCTTTGAGCCCTGGGAGAGCTTTCATGGGCCTGAGTTGGCCGGAGGTGACTTTTGGATGGCTGTTTATACAGGTTGTCTTTTGTAAATTAGGGAGAAGGGCCCTCACTGGGGGCCAGTAAGACCAAATACCCTGAGAGGACGAACACCAGCTTCATAGGGAGACGCAGGACCCTGCTGTTCCAGAATCGCGTGGAGCACGGCCTCGGCTGCTTCTCTTTCTCTCCATCCCTGTAAGAGTTAGCAGACACCTGCTGGGTATTTGACGGCTGCTCAGAGTGGTCCACCCAGGCTTAGAGGAAGACAGCTAAGAGTTTGCTCTGTAAGTTGGTCCTTAAAGGTGAACTTGAATCCCGGTCCCAGGGCAGAGGAGGGGGAGCGTGGACCCCGGAACCCCAGCAGCCTGGGGTATTGTCTTGTTCGCTCCTGGTTGCAGACTGTGTTCTCAGGAACACAGGCCAAGCTCTGCTACTTGATGGCTTTGGGGCCTTGGGCCTTGGAAGCCTCAGTTTCCTTAGCCGTAAAATGAGGATGCTGCCACCTACCTTAAGGGGTTGGTGTGAGGGATGGAAATCATGTGGTAGTCACTGGGTAAATGTGGATAGTAATAGTGAGTTTGGGGCTAAGACAATGCAGTAATCGTCTGGGCCTTTGCTTTATTTATTCAATAAAGATTTGAGTGACTTTCCCCACCCTGTGCCAAACACTGTTGTGTGTGATATTCTTTTTTTTTTTTTTTCTTGAGGAAGATTACCCCTGAGCTAACATCTGCTGCCAATCCTCCTCTTTTTGCTGAGGAAGTCTGGCCCTGAGCTAACATCCATGCCCATCCTCCTCTACTTTATATGTGGGACGCCTACCACTGCATGGCTTGCCAAGTGATGCCATGTCCGCACTCGGGATCCGAACTGGCGAACCGCGGGCCGTTGAGGCGGAATGTGCAAACTTAACTGCTGTGCCACTGGGCTGGCCCCTATGATATTCTTTTTACGTAGAAGAACCTTCTTGTACTCTCTATTCTTTTGCCTAATGAACAAATTTCTCTTCAAGACTCAACTTAAAATGCCATCATCTCTGTCATATTTCCCTGGTCACTAAGCTCTCCCCTCCCCTGGTTTCCCACTGTGCTGAGTCCAGCTCTCTATCATAACATCGTTCTTATCCACTAGACCATAAGCCCATTGAAGGCAAGAACCTTGACTTTATTCATTTTCATGTCCCAGGCACCCCGCACAGCACGTAACACACAGTAGATGCTCAGCTGATGTTGGTTGACAGCAGGAAAAAAGATTCTCACGTTGCTGCCAAACCATTTAGAAAGTAGTTACCAGGGGTGTGTCACAGAAGTGAAGAGTTTGCTGGCAGTTGAGGCTGCTTCCATTCGGAGGTGGTCTAGGAGGTTGAAGGAAACATCGGGAGAGGCTCTAGAGAAGACGTGGCACTTAGGATGGCATCTGAGGGAGGGGGCGAGTGGAGCACCCCCGGGCGGTGAGACATCTTGTGCAAAGGTGTGGAGGTGGTTACATGATGGGACTGTTCAGGGAGCAGAGAACATTCTGGTTAATCTAAAGCATAGTGTACCTGCAGGGATGCAGGAGAGGAAAGAGGACAAAGAGGTTGGAACCCTATCATAAGTGTCCTCGGAGGCCCCAGTGAGGATTCTGAGTGTTGCATAGCAGGCAGTGGGGACCCACTGCAGGGTTTAGAACAGGAACATAATGTCATCTGAGCTGTGCCCTGTTTCTTCTCTCTGCTTCCAAGCCTCTGACCTGGGGCACTCCCAATCTGGTGCCCTCTCTGCACATTAAGAGTTATGGCACTCCTGTGATTGAATTAAGCCCCTTGAGGTCTTGTTTGGGCCATGTGGCCGTAGCACTGGGCTGTGTGCCAGCAAGGCAGGAACAGATACCTTCTGACTGGCTCACTGATTTGGAGATGCCGGTCTCTTGGAGTTTTATTGGGAAAGATTTCTTACTAGGTCGAGTGTAAGCTTTTCATGCAATGTTATGTCTAATAGCCATGATTTCCAGTGGCACTTAATCTGTAAACAAAAGTCCCAACTCCTCAAACTCTAAAGTATGTTTCTTCAACAAAAAGCCACCTTAATATAAGCAACATGGACGCTCTTTCGATTCATCCCCGAGGTGAAATCTGAAAGCTTTTGGAGACACGAGAAGGATTTCATCCAGCAAGTAGCAAATCTCTCCTCTCAGGGGTCTGAAGTGGTGAGTCAGAGAGAATCACTGGTTCCTTAATCCCTGAGAGTAACAAAGAGTGTAGGTGAAGATCTCACTCCAGTAAATACCGATTAGATAAGTGAAGAACAGCACCCACATTATCCTGTTCCTAGTGTCAGAGGCATATTTCAGAAGCTTCCAAGAGGCCAAGGAGACTTGCCCTTAGTTAGAAAGCTCTGGTGCAGCAGGAGCGCCCCACATTCTTTATAGGGCTGACAGATCAAGTTCAGCCTCTGCCATTGCACAGCTGTGTGCGCTGGGCAAGTTGTGTAACTTTCCTTGGCTCACTTCCTTCCGTATCACTGACGTTCTTTGACTCTGTGATTATAGGAATTTGATGGGTTCTGGTGGGTAAAGCCGGCTCTCTTTTTTCCATCTATCCGTCCATCTTTTGCTTTGAGTGTCTGTTGTCTGCCCTGGGGATATGCAGATAAGAGGATGCAATCCTTGCTCCAGAGGAAACATACAAGTAAGGGTTGGTTTCTTCTCAAAAGTTTAAATGCAAAGGGCTTGCATAAAATCACAGTTGCGTCATGTAACGACAGGATGCGTTCTGAGAAATGCGTTGTTAGGTGATATCGTCATTGTGCGAACATCATAGAATGCACTTACACAAACCTGGGTGGTGTAGCCTACTCTACACCTGGGCTACGTGGTACTAATCTTGTGGGACCACCATCCTATACGTGGTCTGTCGCTGGGAGAAATGTCGTTGTGTGGTGCACGACTGTATTTGTTTTGTACATAAATTTTTAATTCAGTTTAAAACGTAGTGTTATTTATTGATACCGATGAGAAAGGTGATTTTCCCAGACTTCTCTTTATCCTTGTCTTATTTTGCAGGTTCATTTGGTGTTTGACAATTGAAATAATCACACATAGCAACAGTATGTCTAAATAGGTCATTGGGATCATTGCCTCTGAATTGAGGGAAAGAAAGGGGCAGAAAGATAAATTTTCTAATTTGTTTAAAACAGTGGCATTTCACCAAGACCAACCATACCACTTGGGACAGATACATCAGCTGTATATGCTCATGTATCATATACAACATTTTATCCGTTTATTGGTCCATTCTCACAAGAACAAGGAGTTCAACTATTGCTAAGCATGGAAGGTTGGAAAAAGATGGGAGCGAGTTTAAAACTGGCCAACAGCTGAGTGATCGATAAAGGTTTGCAAATTGTTAAGATTAGTAATCGCAGACCTTTAGAGAGTGTTCACTCTGTGCCAACGCTGTTCTCCACTGACGTACATTAACTCATTTAATCCTCACAACAACTGTATGAGCCAGGTACTATTATTTTTCCTGATTTTGTAGAAGAGGAAACTGAGGGATAGAAAGATTAAGCAACTTGTTCAGTGTCAGCTGGCTAGAAAGTGAGGTACGGTGACCCAGATTATCTTTCTAATTATAAATTTTCTCTTAAGCATGGAAATCCCAATCTCTAAATGCCTCTTTTTTTTTTTTTCGCTTTTTCTTATATTTCAACCCCAATATTTCTCTTTAAGCCACAGTTATCAAGGATTCTGGATCCTTAGCCCTCCCTGCCCTGATATAAGGGGATTCTTTTGTGTTGTGACCAAAAAGCAGAACACATACAAGCAATCAATAACAACAACAACACAGTGCCACCACTCAAGGCACAGGAGGCCAGAGAGCCTGAACCTGCAGCTCCTGATGGAGAAAGGACAGGGCCAGAAACCCTTCAACCTTCCAGGCTGGGTTTTATCTCAATTCCCGGCTCTCTGTGGCCGTCAGAGGATGGTGGTCAGAATGGGACATGCTCTGACTCCTACCTGCTCTGAGGAGCAAAGAGGAATAAATGATTGGCTGCTCCCTGGGACCCTCTGCTAGTGACTGTCACCACCATCCCCATCCCCTTCCGTTTATTGTTCCCAGTGTGATGGGGAGTGGTCCTTGTCCTTGTCCTTTGGTCAAGCATCAATAATAACTTTAGCGAATGTGTGCTTAGAGTGTTATAGTTTCCAAGGTGTTTTTACATCTATCACCATCTTTAGTTTTCTTAACAACCCAGTAAGCTAAGGAAGAGATTTTGATTTTTTCTCTCCTTTCTTTTTTAATTTGAAGAAATTCTCAAGGAGGTTGATCTCCGAAGGTCCCGCAAATAGTCAGACAAAGCCACAGTAGGAGCCAGACCTGTTGATCAAGACTTTCTGCTTTGTCACTTTTAAACCCATCTTCTCAGTTGTATGATGTAGATGATAATCTAGTTAGTATGTAACAAAAGATAAAAGAAAAATGATATCAGGATCATGAGCATGAGTAAAACTTCCCTCAAAAAGGTGAACTTTGAAGTAAGAATAAGATTTGATAATTTATGAGAGCTGAGAGTTACTCTGCGAAAGCATCTTCAATGGGATGAGCCTAAGATGCTAAGTTTTAGGGAAGAATTTGGCCCAATATTTCTTCTTCGTTAAGAAAAATCTTGCTGTCCTACTACTCTAAGACAGAAGAAATTATCCACTCAAGAAGAAACACAGATAGAAGTAATTAAATGAGTTGCTCACAAACTGGAATTAAAAGTGCATTTTAAAATAGCTTCTTAATTGAGAGTATTGTAATTGCTTTATTAGTCTTAAACAAGGTAAACTGGGAACATCAGAGAAGTAAACAAAATAATTCTTGATATTGTTTGGGAATGACACTACACTTGGGAGCACCATGGTGGATGAGCCCCTGAGACTCCACTCTGGAATGAAGCCACGTGCAGGCCCCAGCAGGGCAGGGAGCTGTGGGCAGATATGTGCGTGAGCTTGTTGACTGCGTGCTCCGTCTCTGGGAATGGATTTTTATTCTGAGAAGTGAGAGGAGTTGCAGAGCCCGGCATACTTGATCAATGATCGTTTCATCATTATCCCAATAAACTGAGCTTTGCAAGAGAGAGAATGAGTAAGGTTTTTTGGGAGTGAAAGTTCATCCTGGTTATCTCATGTTTCTGTTTGAAATTGGTGACTTTATCTCCTGAAATTACTAGCGTGGAGTAGATCTAAGCAAGGAGGGTCACTCATGTACCCTATTCCTTTTTCTCAGTGTCACAAATACAAAAAGACCTTATTTCTTCAGCCTGATTGCATTTATCAAAGATATATGTAATTGAATTGGGTGGCCCAGTAGGAGGGAAGTTCTTTTAAGAAATAAATAAAATCCATGCTTACATGGGTTCTTCAAAATCTCTGTGTGGACCACGTTGTTACTGATGTAGCTGGTTTCCAAATTCGGATTCTCACTATGTAGAGGAGTCCTTTGGACTTCCCTAAACACACTCAGAAGATTCTGATTCTCTCCAGGTGAGAAACAACAGGCTCTGCTTGTTTTGTAGAAATTTGATAGGTTTAGAGGGTTATTCGTGTGAGAGGCTCTCAATTGTTCTATTAGACTGCTTCTGTTAACTAACTCTGTCTCAGTGTCAGAATCGCATCCAAGGATGCTTTTAATGGTTCTTTTTGGGGGACACATCTGCAAATTTAAGTGATAGCGTGACAGCATGTACTCGATGGCTGATTGGGTCCACCTCTGTGTTTAAATCCTACTTAAAATAGGGAAAGAATCTTTTAGAAACTTGCAGTTCCTCTACTGTGGAACAATCCAGTTCTGAATCTCTATGTGGCCTTTAAAGGGCTTGCCCAGATTTTTCCCTTTCGATTGTAAACGGGAGGCCAGATTTTTCCTCTCACCCTTCCGTTTACACCCTTGTTTTGTAGATAGGAGTTGCTTATTTGCTTTAATTATGGCTTGGTGGTTAGGTTTTAATTTCTTGAGGCAAAGAGCTGGAGAGGTATAGGATTCTTTAGAGAATACACAGGGACAGTTTTCCTTGCTACTGTCACCAACTGGCTGAGTGGCGGTAACCTAATTGCTGTCTCAGTTTCATTATCTGTGAAATGGACCATCTGTCTCCCGTGGTTGTTGGGAGAATCAAGTGCAGTAATAGGGGGAACTCTCATAGCCAGTTGAGATATCAACATTATCACCAACAAACTGGTAGTGAATGCTTGGTACACTCACTATGCTGGCGTTACCAAGAGTTTCCTTTGTCCTGAAGGGATATAGCATAACAAGTGCATAGTAATACCCAGTGTCACGGGCCGAGATAGATGTGTGGTAGAGAAATCACTAGGCAGTCCCTGACCCTTGGCCCCAATAGTCCCGTAGGACTCACTGTCATGGTATGGTATGAGAGGTCCTATAGTGGAGCCTCTGGGGAAGTGGGAGGAGCGGGGGAAGATGACCTTTGAGCTCAGTCTTGAACAATAAAATCATTTCCCAGGCAGAGAAGGTGTTGAGAGCTGCCTTTTTTCAGGAGAGAGGACAGCATAGGCAGAGCCTCAGAATGAGGAAGAACGCGTACTGAAGACAGGGAGTAGCTCCGGGCAGCCTAGTAAAGGGCATGTAGATTGAGAAGAGACAGGAGAAGAGGCTGGACAGGCAGGTTGGACCCACATGCCCAGCGAACTACAATGCTTAGGAATTTGAATGTTACGTTGTAGTCAACTGGGAGCCTAAAAAAGAGTCTTTAGGGGGCACAGCATGTTGGATCTTTGTTTTAGGAAGAAATCTTTAGCAATGTGGAAGATGTAGGAAAGATAGACCTTTGCCCATTATTTATTTGCATTTACCAGTGGCTACGTGGAAGATACAGTTGGGGACAAAACAGAGCCTGTCCCCAGGGAACGTCTATTCTGGTGGCGGCCAGTTAGGGAACTCTTGCATTGGCCCCGGAGGGATATGATGAGGAGTAAATGCACGTAAAAGACGTGAAGAAGGAGTGTTAACTGGGGCCAGAGAGCCGGCTGGCTGTGGGGATGGAGGGGGAGGAAGAGGCGTTAGCGGCGTCTCCACAGTGGTCATTTGGAGGGAAGCTGATGAGTTCATTTCGGATGAGGAGGCTTCGCTGCCTGCAGGACATCCGTTTGGGCACCATCTGTCCATCGGGCAGTTGGGAGCTCAGCTAGGTGCTCAGGAGAGGGACTCGAGCTGCAGATCTGTGAATCCTCCACATGGAGAGGGTTCTGGAGCTGTGGGAGGGGCTGGGCTTTCCCAGGAAGAGAGCATAGAATGAGCCAAGAGGAGGGTTTGGGGATGAAGCCCAGGAAACACCTACATTAATGCGTCGAGAGGAGAAGCCAAGAAGGAGGATGAGGAGTTATGCTGACAATCAGTATTGGTGATAACAATGATAAAACAACAACAGAACTCGATTCTCTTGCTCGCCCATTCTGACTTGGGAGCAGGAGAGTCGCTCTTATGTTATTATTAGGACGATGTTTAAGTACTTTGAATTCTGGATTCTCATACGAACCAGACGGAAAGGAGAGCAGGGCCAGGAGGAAGGACGGCTGTGCTTGGGAGGGTGGCGAATCTGCATAGATATGTTTGAGGCTCCACTGCAGAAGAGTCGGGATATTTTCCAGCCTTCATTGGGAGGACAAAGCTAACCAGAGAAGTAGAGTTCCACAGGGTCACTGGGTGACCATGGGCGACTTTGGGTGTTTCTCCTCCTGGGGGTGCTGAGCAGAGGGGACCGTGTGCATCAGTGCAGTGATGCTGGCTGGAGGCTTCTTCTCTGCAGGCGCCCCTTCCTCCGTGCTCCTGGTCACTGGGATTTGTCTGTGCTCAGTGCCCGATGCATATCCTTCCTACACAAATCCTTTGGCAGCAGGCCTAGCCTCTAGCCCTTCAAAGACTCAGGCTTCTCTGGCTGTCAGTTAATCTTCAAAGGTGCGATTGTCAGAGAGTGATCCCTGTGTTACCCCCGGCCCCTGTGAGCGGCTCTGTCACCTCGGAAGCGAGTCCCTTAACCTGCCCCTGCTTTGGTTTCTTCATCTGTAAATCAGGGGCAATGAGGCTCCTTCCTCTCCACTTCACAGGGGGCGGGGTGTGCGGATGAGGAGGAGGCAGGGTCGGAAGATGGGGCGTTTTATAAATACAAAACAGTTACAACCACCTGTTGGGAAGGAGACCTCTCTCCGCTGTGCCTAGGGCCATTTTTGCCTTTTGCTTCCCTAAGTGGGAAAGGAGGGCAAAGGATGCCCCGCACAGCATGTAAACACCTCCCCCACATGCAGGTCCTGACCCCCGTGAAAGCTCGTTTTGTGTGGACATGATGCCAGGCATCTGGAGGAGCTCTTCTTCTGCAAAATGGGACGTGCCAATCTGTGCTGGGTCCCTGATGCTGGCACGTTCAGTGAATAATCGTGTCTGGAGATGGAGAAGGTCTCGTGCCATTGAGAGAAGCTTCTCCATAGCTGTTGGCCCGAGCCCAGTTGGCCCCTTTTGTGTGCTCGCAGAAGCCTCGGGAAAAAGAAATTAAACATGTGAGGCAGGCAAGTGATTTGTTATAGGTGGTTTGGATGTCCACGAGGGAGGCCGTGGTGCTATGTGTCCCTCTGTTGCCTTCCCCTTATCCTGCATGGTGTTTCTGTTACTGGAAGCTCCTAGGCCTGGTGCGCCAGCATCCTTAGGCTCAGGTCGGACAGTGGGATGAATTGGGAGCTGCGTTTGCATCCAGAGAATCACTAAATGCTTTGTCGGTGTTGATGCTCCCTGTCACCTCCAGCTGCACGCTGTCTGTAATCCTGGAGAATCTCTTTACAGCTTTGCAGGTGGGCTGCTGCTATTGGGTGTCTGTGGGCTGGAGATCTTGGGATTCCTAGTCCTTAGCGGGAATGCCTGGAAATCCTCAGTCTGCATTCCAGCCTCAGATCCCTTCAGGAGAGCAGCCTGTCAGCCGGCCAAGGGCGCCTCGCTGCAGCCTGTTCTCGGCCCCTGACTGGCCTCAGGGACTGTGGAGTGCCAGGGGCTGATCTGGGGAGAGATTCCCTAAACCAACGGGCTGTGAATTAATGGAAGAGGGTCTTGCATGGTTTTCTGAGGGAGCAGGGCACTTATCCCCCTTGACAGTGGCTTTGCTGAGAATCCGCCGATGAGGTTTTCATTTACATGGTAATGAGCGCACAGAGCTCCTGCCCTTTGTCATCTCCAGATGAAGGAAGACCCAGTTCTTTGGGGCCTCCCAACACACAGAGTGTCTAAAAATGGGAGCCAACCTGCCCTGGCTCTGTAGTGAGCACCTTTGCGCCTCGGGTGGGAAACTGCAGCCACGCTCGAGGGCGGGTTCCCGTTTCTCCGTTGCTGCTGTTGCTATTAAAATTGTTCTTTCTCGGTTCCTTCCATGCCGTGTGGTTACCAGGGGCTTTAAACAGAAACAGAGCCGGCGACTGGTCTCTCCCTCCACTTTGCGACGTGGTTGATGTGCTTCTCACCACGTGCATGTCTTCGTCTTCTAATTCTTGCCATTTTCTCTAGTACCTGCTGTGTTATGTTGTTGCTAAAGTGGGTCATGTTCTCTGTGACATAGCATAAGCTAAGTTCCGTGGAAATGCAAAAGATTGTACCAAGTCCGTTTCTCCTTGGGCCTTCCACTTACATTTAAACTCTCTTTTTTCCGTATTCCTGGATTAAGATTCACATAAAGTCACTCTTAGAGAGTTGAAGAGCAAGATGGTTGCCTATTCATTAAGAATAAGAGGGGCTGGCCCAGTGGCATAGTGGTTAAGTTCGTGTGCTCCACTTTGGTGACCTGGAGTTTGCCTGTTCAGATCCCGGGTGTGGACATACTCATCGCTCATCAAGCTATATTATGGCAGCGTCCCACATACGAAAAATAGAGGAAGATTGGCAACAGATGTTAGCTCAGGGCCAATCTTCCTCACCAGAAAAGAAAAAAGTTCTAGAAGAAAGATGATGCTGTAGGAGTGGTCCATTGACCTGGAAAAACAAAGGGGGAGCAAAATCCAGATTAGACCTGCTGAATCCATTCGTTTGCACTGCCCTGAGTCCTGCTCTTTCCTCCAGCTGGCCTTTATACAGCCACTCCCGGGCCTGGACTCCCCTCCATCCCCTTTCTGCCTTCACAGAGCCATCCCATCGCTTAAGTGACAGCTTACATCTCACTTCCACACCTTCTGTGACCTCTTGGACGGCCCTGGGCTCCCCCAGCACCAAGAAATCTCTCTGTTCTCAGAGCTCTCAGAGCACTAGAATCATGGACTGTTGACATGGGGAGGACCATGGAGATGGTCTGGTCCAGGGGGTTGACACAGAGCCCTTGGCTCTGCCACAGGGTCGGCTGGACAGAGCGGGGACTGACGGGACCTGGCTGAGCAAGCCGCCCTGGAGCCCCCACCTGCTTCCACCTGAGTGTGCACCTGTTGTACCTGCCATGCCTCCTTCCATCCTTTCACCAACCTATGAAGACACTGTGCTGGTCCAGCCCATCATTGTAAGGTGGAGAAGGTCTCCATCAGCCATGTGGCACTTTAAGGTGGTCGCTGAGCACAAGGAGTCTGGAGGCAGACCCTCTGGCATTGAATCCCAGCTCTACTGCTTAGTTGCTTACATGTGGGGCAAACTACTTAATCTGTCTTTGCCTCAGTTTCCTCATCTGTGAAATGGGGCTAACACTACCCATGTCACAGAACTATTGTGAGGACGAAGTAAGTTGATATAAGTTGTTTCAACTTAAAGTATCAGACGAAGAAAAAAAAAAGGGAGCAAAGGAAAGGTTTTGACAAAGGAAATGGAGAGCACACAGAATATTGAGTTGTTGTGTTGACCATTAGTTTTCTCATTATCTCCGTCATCATTTGTCGCATTTTTAGTTCTAAAGGTTCCTGAGAGCTGGGATCCACAGCTGATTCATTTTTTTACCTGACCATGCTCTGTGTGTTGTAGATACTCAGTAAACCTGACTAACAAATGTGCGAAGAACTGAGTAAACTCTGATGTCAGACCTCTGAGGTGGGTTACAAGTTCCTCAAGGTGGGGCACCAGGCTTTCCCTCGTTGATCTCTCAAAGCACAGCCAGATGGAGCTGGTCCTGGTCCCCTACCCATAGCTCGGTCAGCGGGTCGGTGGCCTCTGCAGCCAAGACCTGCTACCAAACCCATAAAGGATATTGTAGAATCGAGCATTTTATTATTTCTAAACGCCTTCTTCCCTCGTGCTTCTGACATCTGGGTCAGGTGGTCACAAGAGCTGCAGTACTTGGCAGGAAGGACATTGAGGGGCTTGACATCGGGCTTTGCCTTGAACCTGGCCCCTCCCTCGGTGAGTGACAGCCCTGGAGGGTCTGAGTTTTTCACTTACTCTGACCTAACGGGGTTCAAACGTGGCTTTGAGCTGCTAAGGCTGAGGGAGTGAGCGGGTCTTTCAGCCTCTTGTCATCATCCACTCTCACGTTTACTTTATTAAGCACCGACTGGGTGCAAGGACTGCGGTAGGTGCTAAGACTAGAAATAGGAATAAGGTGCAGCCCCAGCCCTTGAGGAGCTTGAGTGTATGTGTTGATACCGTTATCAATCCGCTTGGACCACTGTTAACAAACCACCGTAGAGTGGGTGGCTTAAACAACAGAGTTTATTTTCTCAGGGTTCTGCAGGCTGGAGGTCCACGGTCAAGGTGCCAGCAGGGTTGGTGTCTAGTGAGGCCTCTCTTCCTGACACGGACGGCCGCCCTCCAGCTGAGTCCTCAGGTGGCCTTTCCTTGGTGTGTGCATGAAGGGAGAGAGAAGGAGACGGAATGCTCTGAGGTTTCTTCTTCTAAGGACACCAGTCCTCTTGGCTTAGGATCTCACCCTTATGACCTCACTTAACCCTAATTACCTCCAAACAGGCCCCATGTCCAAATACGGTCACATGCGGGCTTAGGGCTTCAGCGTACGAATTTTGGGGGACATAATTCAGTCCTTAGCAGAGACCAGAGAAAGATAAATGTTAATTCTGATGAAAAGATACTATGAGGATCCCAAGCTCTTATCCAGCCAGGGGAGATCAGGGAAGGCGTCCAGGAGGAGGTGATACCAGAGCTGAGTTCTAAAGAAAGAGTGGCAGTTAGGTGAAGAAGGGGAGGAAGAAGCGCTATGAGCAAGGATGTAGCCACGTGAACCTGCCTGGGTGGGTGGTGGATTTTCAAACCATTCGCTTACCTATTCGTGCATTTCACTAAGTCATTCACCAAGTATTTCCTGAGGTTTGCTCTGCACAGGCTAACATGCAGACACAGGTGATCTGGAAGCTCAAATTTGCAGAGTTTCCCAAATTGCAGGACCATAATGTTCCCTCTAACCTAATCAACCTACTCCTAGACACTCCCATTATTTGATTACAGCTGCTGGCGACTAAAAAATCAATTGCAAGTGGCTCCCCAGGTCAGGCAGTGGCCCCACTCCTGGTTTAGGTCAGGTCAATATTGAATTATTATGTGCGGCTAGCCCGCAGAGAGGTGGCGGGTTAACAGCTACAGTCGTAGAAGACTATCTCCGATTGTGTTTTTAAGTCATTTCGCATCTATCTTTTATGGGGCCGTTTCTTCTCTCCTAGTCAAAACATTTCCTTCGTTCCTTTTTTTTTCCCTTCTTGTGATATTTCAAGTCGAAACAAACGGAGCAGCTGAGTGATTTGTGGTTTGGTTGTGATGCCGTTCAAAGGAGCCTGGGTTAGGAGACCCGCAGCCCTTCTTGTTACAGAAGGGGCCTCATCCAGACCCTAGACCGACGGGGAAGCAGGGGCCAGGTCCGCCGAGGTCTCGCTCTCCTTGCTCATCCTTTCTGCTTCCCATGTCCTAGGAATTCACAGCCTTGTGCTCGTGGCCCAGCTCCCAGAGCTCTGTGAACCGTCCCCACCCCTGAACATGCGTGAAGACTTGCGTGTGCATTTCTCTGAAGAGCGTCTATAGCTTTCAACAGATTCTCAAATGGGTTCGTTCCCCACAAAGGGTTAAAAAATCATAGGCTGGGAGCAAACTGGTTAGAGTGAGTCTGTGGCTAAGCTGCTGATAGAGATCGTGCAGAGAGGGAAGCCGTCTTCAAGAGATTGGGAAATTATTCTTCCCCTTATGACTGGAGTCTTGTACTGAGACACCCATGGGCTGAGGTTCAAGGTGGACTGGAAAAGAGGGCCTAAAGAGGAGAAGCGGGCAGTGCTGGCTGACAAATGCATCTGGGCCGGCAGCCATCCGAGAGCTGCCCCTTTAAGTTAACCCTTCCTCCGCCCTGACATTGGCAAACACTGCAATTTAGAAAAACTCTGCGACTGAGTGGTTTCTCTATAAATATCAAAAGAACATCTAGATACAGAATAAAGACATTTACTGAGTCATAATATGCACAAGGCACTGGACCAGGCAGGACGAGAGAGAGTCAGAGATGAATGATGGGCAGGACCCCAAAGCCTGTGCTATTATAGAAAATTATGTGTGGGGAAATATTCATCTTTATTTTTTTTTCCCCTGCAAATGTGGGCAGAATGAGAAATATTCCAATAAACAGCCAAAAGCATGCCTTTGTCTCGGTTATCTCTGTAATTCGGCATGTTCTCGTGACATATTGAAACATTACAGACTTTATAACTGTGATTATGCTAGTTTCCAGTGTAATAAATGGATGGTTTGGTTGCACATGAAAAAAGTGTTTTTTTTTTTTTGCTGTAATGATTATTAGAAAGCATAATAGATGTCCCTATTGTTCAGATCCGTGGTCCACCCGGTTTGGGCTTTGGATTGGCCGTATTAGAGCTGGAGGACCTTAGAGGTTGTCGTAAGTCCTGGTGTGGAAGTGAAGGCCCCGCTGGTTAGGGGCGCAGCTGGGACTGGAACCCTGATATCTTCTCTCTGGTGGGGCTTTTAAAACCGTAACATCATTCACTGCCCTTCTGGTAACTGGGGATTATAACAACAGGACCCACCTTTTGGGGGTGCTTTGGATTAAATGAGGTAATACATGAGATAATGCATGGATTAAATGAGAGAATCCAGCACGTCCTGGCCCAGAACGTGAGCTCAATGAATGGTAGCCATTATTGCATCTGTTCTGCCTGACTTCCTGTGGCTCTCCATAAATTCATTTAAACCCTTCTTGAATAGGTGCCCCCTCCCCTTGTCCAGCTAATGCATTTTATACGCATAGGAGCTGCTAAGCACTTCTTCTTAATTTCCCTCAAATGCCTTTATAGTTATAGGGGACACTCAGATAAGCCTTGTAGAATTTGAATATGCTGTTGTCCTTCAGACTTCATCTCCCTGGGAAGATCTCTCTGTTTGTCCCCCTGTCTCCTCATCTGTCTGTTTTCCTGTATCTCCCTCGGCTGGAGCCTTGGGTCCAGTCCCCCTGAGGCTTGGCCGAGGGGCCCTGGTAGTCAGCTGCCCAGGCACGTGGGCTGGCCCAAGGCCGGTGTGACAGGTTCCTTTCAGATGACGTCCGGAACATTGTTGACAGCTGTTTCTGTTTCCGGCAGCCCTCTTGGTGATGTTATCTCTCAAGCCCTCGGTAGGGTGATGGCAGGGAGCCCATTGTTTCATGAACACTGTGTAGTGTGAATTGTTTTCCCTGAGCCAGACTCGCTTACATCGAAACTCAGGAGCGGATGTAATGAGGAGGAGCCCTTCCCTTGTGCGGGGAACTTCACACTCATGAGCATAAGCTGGGAGGTTTACCACCCCTTACTGGAGTGAAATCATCAAAGCCACCCCGGAAGCAACAACTACAATGGAGCAATTCATGATTTATGTGAGAATATTAATTCAACACTTAACATAAAAAAAGTAGAGAAATGGTATTCACCTTGCTTAAGACCTTGTAACTAAGAACTGAAAGTTTGAAAACTTCTGTTACGAGTCTGTGTCAGCGAGAATATCCAGCTCCGTACAGCATGGGTCAAGTCTTCATATGTCTTAACAGCTTGTCTCAGACACGAAGTCAGAGTCTTATAAAATAGTGTCTTAGATTAATTATTTCATGTGTGCATTCAAGGTAGAATTACTAAGTGCTTACTATGCGGAGAACAATATCCCAGGTTCTGTACAGTGACCCGTAAGATAGGACTTCTGCCCCTGGGGGTCGAGATGTATTTAGTAGGGAAATCATTCTATCACCTGTCATTGTGACAGAGGAAAGTGTGTGTCGAGTGCATAGTCAGAGCGTTGTGGGGTCCAGGAGTAGGGGAGAGGGCTTCTGGCTGGTTTGAAGAGGCAAGGATTTGTAACAGAGATGACATTGGAGTTAGGCCTTGAAGGGTGTGCACAGTTTCAGCAGGAGGAAATGGAGAGCGGAGGGTTTTGGAAGGAAGAGTTTGAACACCGGCATTGTCGTGGGCAAGCACAGCGTACGTTCAATGCCAGGTGAGGACTGACTTTGGCCTGAACTGAGAGTATGTTTTGGAGACATACAGGCAATAAGACTGGAAAAGTAGTAATAATATTAATAAGAATGGTGATAATGATGGCCAACCAGTGATGGTTTATCAATTACTTGCTTCATGCTGGGTACTTTTCAGATGCTTTCTATGTATTAACTCATTTAACCCTATCACTTAGATACTGTGTTCATCTCCATTTTCAGATAAGCAAATCATAGCAGAGAGAGACTAAAGGACAGTCCATGGTCCTAGCATTAGGAAGTGGTGGGGCTAGGGTCCCAATCCAAGCCTTCTGGAGCCGCCTTGCCTCACGCTCCTAGGCTAGGGGTCGCTTAGCCGCAGGAGCTCAGATGTCAGACTAAGGACGAATTTGTCAGCCACCCTGTCTGCTTTTCCTCTTTACACCCTCTTTCCCAGTACACCTTGAAGCCCAGGCCAAAGGTGATTGAGCCCAAAACCTTAAGACAAAGGAAATCCTAAATAGGAAAAATAATTTCCTAATCTCTTGAAAACTGTTTCCTTCCTAAGAACTCATTGGGCGGCCATTGGCGAGCCATTGAGAGTTGCTGCAAGGAGCCGTGAGCGTGTTTGAGTCATGCTGTAGGGCCCTGGTTCTCACCTGGGGTGATTTTGCCCCACAGTGGGCATTCATCAATGTCTGGAGACATTTTTCGTTGTCATGACTGTGGAGGGGTGGGTGGAGGGTGTGTGCAACTGGTGTCTAGAGGCTAGAGGCCAGGGATGCTGCTAAACATCTTACAATGCCCAGGACAGCTCCCTGTGTCAAAGCAGCATGCGGCCCAATTGTCCATGGGGCCGACGTTGAGAAACCCTGTGCTAGGGCAATTAGTCTGGCTGTGGTGGGGGCGGGGTAGGCTGGAGGGGGCGCAGAGGCAGGTAACCAGGAAGAGGTGTTCCAGGTGAGGCAGCGAAGGGCACAGAGGAAGTACTGGCAGCAAGAATGGGAGGGGAGAGAAAGCCAGGGTAGACTTTTCAAAGGATGAATTCAAGAGAATAGAGGGGAGGACCATGGAAGAAATTGCAGCCAGAGGTTTCTAGTGTGGGTGTCAGAGAGAAGAGTGGAATCATTAACTGTAATGGAGATGTCAGGGAGAAAAGCTTATTTTAGAAAGATGATGAGTTTGGTCTTAAGATATTTAAATTTTGACATGCAGGTAGAATTGCCCAGCAGGCATCTGAGAATGAGGGTGAAAAGAGAGAGGTTGGGGTTATAAATGAGGATTTAGGAGTCATCTCGTGGGAAGCAGTAATTACAATCAGTGTTCAGCGGTCTAGAGAGAAGCCTGAGGGACAGGGGGCCTGCGAGTGACACTGTGAGGGGTGGGGGCAAGGGCAAGTCCAGAGGCCTGCACGGAGTCCCAGCTCCATTTCTTAATAAGCCCATGATCTGGGACGTGTCCTTGAGCCTGTGTGCCTTAGTGTCCTCATAGGAGACCAAGGGAATGTGAGAGAGTAATGGGGAGCCAGGATAGTGCTGTGTTACCAAAATCAGGGACAAGAGGCTGTGGGGAGGGGGTGGGCAGCAGTGTGAAACTGCAGGGCTGGAGGAGACAGATGAGAACTACAAACAGCCCATGTGTTTAGAGCTCATTAGTGACTTTGGGGACAGCATTTTCATGACGGGTTCTTGAGAAGCCCTTCAATGTAAGCTAGCCTCACCGGTAGTACCACAACCTCCAATTATTATTCTTTTTAAAGTGGGTCACAGAAGTTGTGTGTATATGGGCTTATCAGTGAATTACAGGTCTATCTTTTTCCACGTTAAGCAAGAGAGAGAAATTATAGAAGAGGAGAGAGAGAAGATGCGTAGATGAGAAGTTATAAATGAGGAGAGAGAGACAACAGAGAGGAAGTTGGGATTATTTCTGCAGAATCGGTTTTTCTTCTCACCCCCAGACTTCTAGGCTTGAACGTAAGAAATACTGCTAAATGTTCTAAACTCAGGAAAATTGCCCAGACAGACTGAAGGAAGCAATCTGCCTGCCTTCCATGAGTACATGTCAGATTCCTCCCTGGACCACAAGACTGCCCTGCTTTGCTTGAGAGCTTGGTGGAAGGAGAGCTGGCCAGCCTCAGGTGGGACATGTCCATCTCGATTACACGAGGGCCGTGGGATCTGCGGCCCGTGGGGTGTGGCTGTGGAGTTTTTCTGGTGTTAAGGTTTGAGTCTTAACTCTGGGCTGACTGAAGCCTACCCAGCTTGCAGTGATGAGGAACACAGACATTGTCTTTGGCAGCCCTTCAAGCGGAAGTTTTTCTCTGGGATGAACAGTTCTTGAGCAATTTCTTCAGTGTATGAAGTTTAGATTGGCTCTTCTCTTACTTACAAATAAGCAGGCCAATTTTATTCTCAAGAAAGGAAGCCCCGGGGAAGTGCAAAGTCAGCACAACCTTACTGCGCTCAGAACGCCAGGCAAGTGGTGTCCTTGAACTCTCGTGACATTTATTTTTTAGTGTTCTGAGACTCTCACCTGAGAAGTTGGGTCTCATTTCTACCCCTTCCCTGACCTCTGGCAGCAACTCCTTTACCTGCCTGGGTCCTGCTTATCTCGTACATACCATGCATGCTGAACGCTAAAATACGCCCATCTCTTTGAAATATTGTACGAATGATCTTTGCTGGTCAATGTTAAAACCTGCAGATGCCCCTTCCTCTGTTTTATGGCGTGGTCAGTGTCTGTCCACATATATTCATTGAGTAGACATAGTTCTCAAGACTAAGCAGGGCCAGATTTCCAAACAGTTGTAATTCACAGCTTTTTGGGAGTCTGGCTACTTAGTGGAAATCTATGTTGTTCTTAAAGTGCAGTTTATTCATATGTTTAGTTTTTATTTTCTGAAGATGGGGAACCTGCGGCTTGGAGGGGGCTAAGTAGGGTTCTAGAGGGTGCCTTGGAGCTGGGCTACGTTCTCTTTCTTTCTGTTGCTGAAAATAAAGCTGGAGGGGTAGAGAACGAGAGTCAGGGAGAAAATGTGGAGAGGGACACCGACTGTGGTTCCTGGAGCAATCACACAGGAACTCCATGGGATGGAGAGGAAAACCATGGCTAATTTTAATCTTTTTGCTTATTAAAAAAGAGACATACATACACGTATATATAGTATGTATATATCCGTGTATGTATGTAGGTCTTCATTGTTAAAATGTTTTTAGAAAATTTGGATAAGCAAAATTAAGAAAATAAATGTCACGCTAACCCTCTGTTAAAAATGTGATGTGTCTTTTCTATGAGTGCACATTTTTTCCACCAAATGGTACTATATACATTATTTTGTAACCTGCTTTGTTACTTACAGTATATCATGATATATTTTTTACTCTTTTAAAAATTAATCTTTTATAACATCATTTTAACTCTCTGTATAGTATTCCATTTTATGCATATCCTGTAATTTATTTAACTGTTGTACTGCACGTGTGATGATCAGCAAAAATCAGAGGCAGTTTGTCCAGTCGGGAAGACAGTCTGATGATTACAAAAATCCATGTGTAATTATAAGCTGTAAAAAGTGCCATGAGGAAAACTACTTGGTGTTGAAAGTGCTTATGTGGGAGGAGAGGGGAAAGTCTGGCTCAGTCTGGGTTGAGGGAGCATTCAAAGAAGGCTTTCCTGGGGAAGTTAACTTTGAGCAGAGAGTTAAAGGATTATCTAGGTGCAGGTCAAGGGAGAGGGTATTCTGGTAGAAGGAAGAGTCTGTGCAAAGATCCTGTGTCAGGAGGCAGCATAGAATGTTCAAGAACCTGAAAGAAGGCCAGTGAGGCTGGAGTAAAGAGAACCTCGTTCATCTTTATTGGCCATTTATATTTATTGGTTTGAATTGTTGGTTCATGTTGTCAATTTTTCTACTGATGTTTTTATCTTTTTCCTATTCTTTTGTAAAAACTCTTTAAATATTCACCCTTTTACGTATATTAACAATTACTGTTCTTGCACTTTCCATTTGCTTTTAATTGCATTTATGATAATTCGGTCAAACTTTTTCCTTTATGCTTTCTGCCATTTGGTGTCATTCTCAGAAAGGTCTTTGCCAACCCAAAGGTTTTTAAATATATGCCTGTATTTTCTATATTTTCTTTGTTTTATTTAAGGTTTCAGTCAATCTGAAAATTCATTTGTGTGAATTGGGAGAAGTGAGGATATATTTTATTTTCATCTGAACGGTTAGCCATTGTACCAATGCTATTTACTGAATCGCCCATTCTTTTCTCAGTGTTTTGAAATACCACCTTCATGATATACTAACGCTGTTTAGATACTTGCTTCTGTTTCTGGACCTTCTATTATATTCCATTGATTTGATGTCTCCTCCTCGGCCATTACCACACTGTTTTACTGCTTGCACCTTTGAAAACCTGATGGAGCAAATCCCCACTCATTACTCTCCTTTTTCAAAATGTTCTCAGCTAGTCCCATGAAATTATTCTTCCAGATACATTTTAGAATCATTTTGTTAATTTTGTAGATTAATTGAGGGACAAGGAACATCTATTCAATCCTAGTAGTCTCAGAAAAATGGCAAACTTCTCTGTTATTTTAAATCTCCTTTTAGGGTATTGGGTAGAACATTTCTAAAGACGACATCAGCCTTGAGGATATTGCCATTTTATCTGGAAAAATATCACTGTCCTAGAGAATGTGACTGAAATGAAGACTAGGCCAATAGCAGGACACTGAGGACCCTCTGGTGGTTTTCTCTGTCCTGTGTGTCCCCGGACCCCCGTCCTCCTGGCCATGGGTAGACTGTGCCGATGGTCCGCCAGGGTGGACCTCAGTCATGACTTTGAAGAAGCTATGAAGCAAGAGGTGTTTATTTGTCCAGACTCATTTGTGTAGGGCACCCTTCTCAATGCTCTGCACTACCTCATTTACTCTTGACCAGCAAGTTAGTGGTGGTTAGCTCTGTTTTACAGCAGACTCTGAGACCCTGAGAAGTGACAGAACTTGGCCAAGACGGAGAGGGGTAGTCATGGGCAGGCAGGAGGCAGGTGGTGTCTGTTGGCAGATGGTTGGCATGGGTCTGAACCTAGGCCTCTCTGCACACAAAGTCCCACTTCTTAACCCTAGACCAAGAAGTTTGCTCCCCTCCTTCAGGCAGAGAGCGGCCCCTCACTGGTCATTAACTGGGAGCGGGGAGTTGAGAGCGCCCACTTGGGTGTGGCTGCACACACAGCTGTTACCATGCTTGGGATGCAGGGGAGCAGTGTTGCTTGTCCCACTGTTTATTTAAAGCAAGACTGGACCTGCGAACACTCGGGTGTTGCGTCAGTGGATCTGGGCCTGCCCGCACCTCCACATGGGGTGTTCTGTGTGGGGAACTGGATGGGAGGTGCCCATTATGTTTCCCACGTGGCCGTCACAGCTGGAGGGCGGCTCCGGGGTGGCTGAGCGCTGGGACCCTCTCCGAGCTCTGCTGGATGCAGCCGCAGCTCTGCTATTTTTAAGCTGTCCGCTCTGCTCCGGTGGAGGCTGCCCGCGTCGGATGCTGAATCATGATCCAGCTTTCTAATTGCAGCAGCGCCTGTGGCCTGCCAAGTACCCAGACAGGCATCTGGCTCTGTGTCTTGGGTTCCCGTGATATAATGGGAGACAGGAAGAGTGACGAACAACCCCAGTGACAAGGGTGCTGGGCAGGCCCGGTGCCCCCGTGGTACTTGCATACCTTTGGGTTTTATAAATTTACAACTCAACAACACTTCCCCAAAGCACGCCAGATCATTACGTGGATCTGCTTCAAGATGAGGACTTTGCATATCAAACACGTGTATTGTAGCAATCAAAGTTGCTTTTATTCCCTCCTTGCGAACAGATAGCACCTACGTGCACACCAGATTAAAAGACTATGTGTAACACACAGGAGGTTAGATGTACGAGGTCAAGTATATCTTTTTCTGGAAGTCTGTTTTGGGTGGGTGCTGCTTGTATTTCTGAAACAGTGGAGAATTAAGAAATGTTCCTGCGGGCAGTTTGGCAGCCTGTCACGTGCTCTGTCCCCCTGTGGGCCTGTCTGTGCGTGTTCTTGCTCTCTCCTTCACCACTCTACTAGTTCTCAGCGCTGAGAGGGCCCACATTTCACCCCCTGTGGGGAAGAGGTCATGTTCTTTACTGCTGATCTTTTGGCTGGGACCTCTTACACCCAGCTCCCCAGTGGTCAAAGCAGCTTGAGTATGATGGCCTTCGGACAGAAGCCCCCTTCGGATCAGCAAGGATTTAAAGGACTCAGTGTTGGCAGCCCCTTCCTCACCTTTGAAAGTGGGGTGTCTGCTCTCAAAGGCTTCTCTGCACCACGATGCTTTTCCTGCCTCTTCTCCAACACAAAGATGACTGCGGGTTTCAGACACAGCTGCTGCTTGGTGTGCGCGCCCAGCTCCGCCCCCCAAATGGAGGCCACACGGGGTCAAGCTGGTCTTTTGTGTCTGCTGAGATGCCCATCTCTTCCCACCAGCCCCTGGAAGGACTGACAAGTCTTTGGCTGTTACAAGCTTCCAGAGCCTGAATTCTGGTCAGTTCCAGGAGGCGGGACCAATTGAGAACTGAGCTGTCTTGGGGAAAGGAGTGATGGACCCACATATGGCTCCCCTCGTCCTCAGACAAGTGGGCTGTTTAACTTCTTGGCATTGTTCATTCTGTCTCAGGGTCCTGGGCCTCGTAATAGAGCCCATGTCACAGGCCAGAACCTTCTTCCGGGATTTGGCTGTATGTGGTCATCTCCAGGGAATGTGATTTGAGCAAGATGATTGTGGGGCACTGTTACCTGCAGTTCCTCCTAACGCTGATGAGTAAAGGAAGACAACTCTAAGGAGATGAAGGATTTTGGTGTCATTGCTCTGTCAGAGGAAGGCCAGTGGATAAGAGCCCCATCCCCTTCAACTTAGCAAGTTAGTGTCGGCTTCTGGCGAGACTGTTGGAAACCATGCTGTCCTGTGTGAGGGCAACAGTGGTGGGCAAGCTTCAGGACCGGCCTGTTCTGGGTGAGAGATGGGACCAGGCTTCTGCTTCCTGCAGGCTCTTAGGTGTACAGTTCATAGGCTTGTTAAGTTAGTGGTGTCCCCAGTGCAGCAGAAATCACTGGGGAATTTCTACAAAGACAGATTCCTTGGCCTGACCTCTAGAGACTCTGAGAAGGTAGATCAGAGTAGAGCTTGGGAATTTATATGTTTAACAAATGCCATGAGAATCTTTAGTGACTCCCTCAGTCTCACACCGGGTCTAAGAGGATTTGACGTCCCCTAGAGAAGGTGGTTGTAGTAGCACTGAGTCCTGAGACACAGTGGCCAGCGGGAGATGCCACTTTCTGGGGCGTGGCAGGCAGGATGGGAGCTGGTGAGGTGAGGAGTATGGAGTCCCTCTGTTCCACCCCACTGCTGCCCCTCCTGGCTCCTTCTCAGCAGACAAATAGACCCAACATCTCCCCCTCAAAGAAAAACCCTTCCTTGATCCTGGCCCTGCCCTGAGGTTCTCCTCCCTCCACAGCCAAGCTCCTAGTGATAATAATCCATATTTAGTCTCTTTCCTCACTTCCAACTCACTCTTCAACCCACAGCAATATGGTTTCCACCCCCACCACTCCACTGAAATTATCCTGGTAAATGTCACCACCGGCAGACATGTGAACACCACATCCATGCACTCGATGGAGTCTTGTCTGTTCTTGTCTTTCCCAAGCTCTTTGCAGCACTTGACTACTTTTTCTTGCAATTCTCCCCTCCCATGACTGCTAGGACGTCACTCTACTCTTTCGCCAGAGTTCTCGCTCCGTCGTCTTCTCTTCTCACTCCACACATTCTGCCTGCGCAAGCTTGTCTATCCTTGTGACTCGAATTTCCACCTACAACTGGATGTGGTTCTCCCACTCAGATTTTTTTTTCCTGGACCCGATGAGGATATGCAGCTGCCTGCTGGACATTTCTGGCCAGCCCTGGTGGTCTAGTGGTTAAGATTTGGTGTTCTCGCCACCGCGGCCCAGGTTTGTTTCCCCATCAGGGAACCACACCACCCATATGGCACTTGTCATACTGTGGCGGCTGCATGTTGCTGTGATGCTGAAAGCTGTGCCACCGGGATTTCAAATACCAGCAGGGTCACCCATGGTGGAAAGGTGTCAGCAGAGCTTCCAAACTAAGTCAGATTAGGTAGAAGGACTTGGCCACCCACTTCAGAAAAAATTGGCCATGAAAACTCTGTGAATAGCAACGGAGCATATGTCTGATAGAGCCCTGGGAGGGGAGAGGATGGCGCAAAAAGACCGAGCAGGGTTCCGCTTTACTGTACAAAGTGTCGCTAGGAATTGAAATCCACTCGATGATGCTAACAAACTGGACATTTCTATTGAGTGGTCCTCCACATACCTAAACTTGTAAAGTGGGACTATATTCTTCTCTTAAAGTGCTTCTCTCTCCAAGTTCCCCATCTCAGTGAATGGCATTATTCTCTGCCTGGTCCTCCATAGCAGAGGCCTGATACCCCGTGTCTCATTACTGTGTCTATCCTAGCACTTCTCCACCATAGGTACCTGAGTGTCACCCCTCCTCCCCATGTCAGCTGCTCTCATTCTCACTCTCTTCCTGTTGCTCCTGGACCACTGGGGAAGTTTCCTAGTGGTTCTATGCCTCCAGCGTTGCCCCTTCCAGTTCATCCTCCCTCCTGCTCACAGACTTGTTCCAAAACCATCTTTGAGTGTATCATTTTACTGCTCATGTCCTTTACTGGTTCCCTGTGCTGCGCGTGGAACTTCTGCCACGGCTCTCTCTTTTTCAGCTGTACTAAATGAGTGAAGGGTCCTCAGATGCTCCGTGCAGCCCTGATGGGTCTGATTACAAAGCAGAGGACCCAGACTTTCCTCCAAGAACAGTGGCTCCCAGCCTCACCCCCTGGATCTGTTTTATCATGCTCAACCTACTGACTTGGTATTCTAAAAGAGATGGGCTCCCTTTATTAAGCAGTAATTAATTCATTTCTCTCATTTTTGATTGAAGATATATGTATATGTAAATATCAGTCTTTTCACCACACTATATTTCTAATCGAACAAAGAAACATGGATTTTTACACTGGCCTGTGCAGGTTTGTCCTGAATAAATGTGCTATTTCCATCTGCCTTTTTAAAGAAATGAAAAATAGTTCAAGCGTTCCCTCGGAGTCCGGGGACCTTGGGTGGAACAGATCTAGTCCTGCTTGAGAAAGAGGCTCTGCCTAGAGAGCCGGTGGCCTCAGTCCGACAGGCTCTCAGAGGGGCTCTTGGGATCTTTCTTAAGGGATTTGGTGTGCTCTGGCCTCATTTTCTCGTTCTAAGCCTCCTTTGTTTTGCCTCTGTTTATACTAAAAACAATCGCCCTGACTCTTGAGCGCAGAAGCAGCCCTGAGTGATGACTCTGCACACTGATCGTGTCCCAGGTAACTGCAGCTGACACGGGCGAGGAGGGGAAAGTGCGACCTGACTGTTTAGTACACAGCTCACGGACGCGAGCACGTGGCACTGGCTTTCGGGCTGCAGTGTCCTAATTGTCATCTTCTGAGCAGATGGCTTGCTCGGTGGTGTTAAGGTTGCAGTAGAGCTTCTGCTGTTAGTGCCTAGTTGTAGCAGGGGCTCCCACTCCTCGCCCCCCAGCCCCGCCATATTCAGTAGTTCATTACTGAATCCTTATATTTGTCCCTCACGCCTCAAGCTAAATTTAGACACTTACGGTTTCGTCCACTCCACGCAGTCTGTGGAAGGCTCTGTGAAGTGTTCTTCATGCATTTGTACATTCTGCGAATATTTGAGCTTTGAGAGAACTGTGGGGACCAAGATAGAGCCAGCCTGCCCTCATGGAGTGTGCAGTCTAGATGGAAGACAGAAATGAAGCAAATTCATGATGATGACATGTGAAGAGTCCTTTTAAGCAGGTGCGCTGATGACTGTGTGGGGAATCCATTGGCGGGAGCAGGGCTGGAATGGGGGGACCAGTTGGAAGGCTGGTGGTGGTAACCTTTCCTCCCATCTCAATGACCCTGTCACCAGGCTAGAAGCTCTTCAGGGGGCTGTTCTTGGGGGGTGTTGCCACGCAAGGTTGGCGGGAGTCACAAACTATGGAGCACAATAGATCACACCTTCACCAAATGCTCTTGGTATACCTCCAGTGTGCCCGATACTGGGCTAGGGAGTTGGTGAGGTGACATTAGCATTAGGCCTGTCAGAAGAGGTGGAGCCCAAGCCCACCTGGAATGTGAGCTGTGTGAATTTTATCAAGTCCTCACAGCTATATATACCTATATATCCATATCTATATCTATGGAAGGATAATGAGATAATACAAGTGAAAGTACAAAGTAAAAGGTTATACGGGTATAAATATGGGAGTAGTGGCGCCATTACCGTTATTGCTGTTTCCAGCCTTGCCCATCAGACAGTTCTCATCTGCGTGAGACAATGATAGCTGAACCTCAATGAGAATTAAGGCCAACACACTTTTATAGAACCACTTTGGCAATATCCTCTGTATTCAGACACCACTGTGTTTATTACTGATGATTCTAATCTATTGCTATGCTTTGTGTAGATTCCAACTCTTCCTTTCTTGAAGGTGGGTTTACTGTTAGTAGTTGAAAGTATCTTTCTCATGAAACACTTCCTAATAGAACATTTTGCTGAGTCAGACTAAAGCTCTCTGTTACAATGCCCAAGGTGCTGTTGCATAAATGATGCAGATTCATACAAGTCCATAGGTCCATTGACCAAAATATTCACTTGTTAGGTAATAGACAGGCAAGAATTTCAGTAAGCATGGAGACTGTGACCTCTGGGAGAGGTTTGACATGAGAGAGGGCACTCCCCTGCACTGCCCCTTCCAGGCCTGAGTCCTGCTCCTCTAAGGCAGCCACTTTTACTACTGTTCATGAGTACTTTCATATATATATATTTTTTTTTTCCTGGGAAAGATTCACCCTGAGCTAACATCTGTTGCCAATCTTCCTCTCTCTTTTTCCTCCTCCCCAAAGCCCCAGTACATAGCTGTATATTCTACTTGTAAGTCCTTCTACTTCTTCTATGTGAGCTGCTGCCACGGCATGGCTACTGACAGCCGAGTCATGTGGTTGTGTACCCGGGAACCGAATGTGGGCCACCAAAGTGGAGCACGCTGAACTTTAAACACTAGGCCATCAGAGCTGGCTTGGTACCTTCCTATTTCTAAATCATTTGCTTATACTGATTTTTCTTGATTTATAAAGCTCAGATATTAAAATTCCTAGATATTACCTGTTGACTTCTTAACATGGACACTGATGACAGTTCCCTTCCCCAATTCCCATTCTTCCTCCTCTCAAGGTGGTTAACTCCTAATTTTTTGTTTAAATCCATAGTCATTATTTACATTCCAATGACTTTGTAAGTACTGTCTACTACCGAGCCAAAAAATATACTGAGATAGCACTTCCTTGTTTTTTTTTTAAACAACTTTTGTTTTTCTAGGAGTTAATAATCACCTTGGTTTTTTTTGGTTTTGTTTTGCAGTATTTTCTGTGTCCCTATAATTAATTCTTCCCCAGATCTCCAAAAGAACTCTAAATCTTTCTTAATATTCTTTTCTGTATGGCTAAATGCAACCAGTAATCTATCAATCCCGGTTTTTCCCCTGGAGACGTCCTTCCTGGGTCCCTCCGACCACCAGCCCTATTTGGACTGGTTGGTCTCCACGTGTGCTGCCCACTTATCCTGTTATTTTTCTGGTCTTCTGTACTGGATTCCCTGTTTGCTGACTCTCTGTCTTCCTCTTTCTTGCATTACCCTCTGATTTTAATGGAGCAAATCCTTTAGTAGTTTCCTGAGTGAAGGGATTCAAGAGGTAAATATTTTGAGATTTGACTGTGTGTGAAAATGTCTTTTTTTTCCTACTCTCATACTTGACTGATAACTTGGAAAAGTGTAGAATTTTGAAGGAGTCACTGCGTAGTCTTCTGGCTTCTAGAATTGCTGATGAGAAGTCTGATGTTGTTCTGATTCTGTCTTTTATATGTGACCTGTCCTTCATCACCAGAGACTTAGGATCTTCTCTGTCTCTCTGGTTTCCTGAAATTTCCCGATAATGTACATGGCTTGGGAATCTGTTCGTTTGTCATGGTCTTGTCCATTTGGAGACTCATGCCGTGCATTTCTGGGAAATTTTCTTATATTGCTAGTTTGATTATTTTCTCCTCTTCATTTTCTCTCTTTTTTCTGAATTTCCTGTAAGTAGGATAATGGGAATCCTAGATTGATCCTTGAATGCTCTTATCATTTCTCTCCAATTTTCTGTCTCTTTGCCCTTTTTTTCCTCTTTTCTGAGAGATTTCCACAACTTTTCTTCCAGATTTTTCTGTTGAATTTTTCCAGCCACCATATTTTAATTACTAAAAGCTCTTTCCTTTTCTCTGGTTTTTTTCTTTTTTAGTGTTCTGTTCTTGTTTCATGGATACGTTATCCTCTCATATCTTTGAAGATATTAATTGTAGCATTTTTCTGTGTGCATTGTTTCCAATTTCTCGATGCATTGCCTTTCAAATTGGAGACTTCCTTGACCATTCATAATTAAGACTGAGACATGAAAGGAAGCTCTGTGTGCACGAGTCGGGCTTGTTAATTCCTGGGCATCACTGAAAATTGATTGGGCTGGAATTCAGCAGTTTCATTGGGGGCGGGGGGTGGTCCCCGACTGTCCACATCTGTAGGTGTTTTCTCTGAGGCTGTTCATCTTCTCCAGAGGAGAATCCTCTGATTTATCTCCTGGGATGGGGATGAGGAGATTGACCTGGATGCCACCTTCCTTGGAGGGGGTGGAAGGGCAGTGGGGAGAGGTGTTTGGTCTAGATTTAAGCTTTCACTGAAACCAAGCTTTGTGTTCCGTGTCTTGTCGCTGATCTCTGCTGTGCGTGGTATTGCCAAATCTCCAAGTCTGGGGCTTCTGTAGAATGACCCTCTCCTTTCCTGCTGTAGTGGGGGATGGTGTCACCTGGAGGCCCCAGCCAGGAGGGAGGACCAGGTCTAATTGCTCCTTCATACATTTCAGCCAGTTCCTCTGTTTTCAGCCGCACACCCCACTCCACCTTCTGCAGAACCTGGTGCTTGCAGTGCTCCAGGCTTCCTGGGGTGCCATGGCTCGGAAAGGGTCCCATGCCCCTCACTTTACTCTTCACAGCTCTGCTCACTCCTCTATCCACTTCCATTTTCTAACAAAGTAGAGACATATTTTGCATTGTTGCTTCTCCCATTTTCTGTGTTATTGGGGTGGTTATGCCTTTCCTTAATGTTTCATTCTTATTTTAGTGGAGTGTTGGGAAGGATAAAAATTATCCACATGTCAAATCTGCCAAGTTCAGCAGGAAGCCCTAATCTCATTTTAGTTTGTTTCAGGATAATTTTTTGTTGAGTGCCTAATGGTACCAGTCATGATTCTAAGTGGTTTATGTGTATGATCTCACTGAGTGTCACACTTGCCCTAGAAGGAGGCACTTATAGCCCCCGTATACAGCATGGAGACTTGGGCAGAGAAAGCTTTGGTCATTGCCCTCGTAGTGAGTGGCAGAGTCTGGATTGAAGCACCAGTGGGGTCTAAGCTTTGACCCTGCTCCACAGTGCTGCCTCTCAGGAAGGAGGGTGTGCCTGTGTGCATGTGCCAACTAGGACCATGCACAGGCGAGGTTACAGTCAGAACCTGGGATGGGTGGGCTTCTGTGAGGGGGACAAGGAAAAAGGCTGTGCCAAGCTCTAGAAGGAGAGACCTGGGGAAAGTGAGTTGGCCAGGAGACGTAGAGCATCATGTATGTGGTGTGAGGCTGACTTCCCAGGACGGTGGCGGGGGCAAGGTGGACATGGTGCATGGATAGGTGGCGTGGTGTGGTGGGCGGCAGTTAAAGCAGTGTCCACTCAGAGTGCCAGGAGCCCATGGCCAGAGACAGTCATGGGAGTGGGAACATGGCGGAAGATGGCCATTGGGAAGCACTCCTAGAATGGTGCTCACCCTCCGCAATGCCCATTTGGCCAGGGGGAGCTATAAAGGACAGGGGCCGGAGAGTGAGGGATCCAGCTTCAGACCATCAAGCCACAGGAGGACGTTTTGATCCCTGGTTCTGTTTCCCTGTGGCTTGAAGAAGAAGAGGCTTCTCTGTGGAGGCGCTCATCTTCCCATGACTACTTCCCGTCACCGAGAATTGAAGAATAACTCATTTCATTGCGGTCAGGCCATCTTTCATTGCCCACGATGTGTATTTTAAAGTCTTGAATCCAAATTACAGCCTTAAAAATAACTAACAACCTGTAGTTGAAAGGGCCAGATCCGAAGAAACTTTATATATCTCCATGCAATGAGCTAGGAAGGCTGGTGTTAGGTAATGCAAGTGCCTGAAAACTGTTATAGATACCAGCAGCAGTAAATATCCAATTTTTGCAGGAGAGCTCACCGAAGTAATTTAATCCCTTTGATGCTTGTTGGAATTCAGGTACCGTGTCTGAATATAGATATGGCATTTGTACATATACTATAATATTTTCTGTAGATATGTGTGTATATGGTCACGTATAAAACAAGTTGCTTTGAGGTAGCCTAGCCATGCTTCCTAATAGCACCCTCCAAATATTTTATGAGCCACATCTTTTGTATTTTATGGCCGCATATAGCATCCCCGACATACCACCCTGACAGCTGCTTCAACTAGTCATTGGCGTTTGACCAAGAGGACTAGAACTCAGAAACTGGAGAATAGGGGGGCTTGTAACCAGTGCCTCCTGGGTGCCTCTGTCCCCATGACTCAACCCTCTCTGCAAAGGTTCAAGGAAGCCCTCTAGAACCCCCAAGTTGGGATTTCATGAAGCACAATGCAGGTGGGAGGTCAGCCTGGTGAGGGGGATGGGAAAGTGGAATTGCAAAATATCCCTTTAGGGTTTATGAAGGACTCACTTGCGGCCTCATCCATTGGCAGTTGCATTGTTTCTTACACTGTTGTTTTCAATACAATGTGGCTATTTTGTCATTGCCCTTCGGTGGGTCTCTGGGGTGATTTCTTGATGAAGACGAGGCGAGTGCACATCCTCCTTGGCATCTCTGGTCGGCACCGCCAGGCTCGGGGCTGGCCCCTGGGGCCCCCAGGGCTCCTCGGGCTCCTGTTTGCAGGAGCAGATGGCTTGGTTGGAGTCTTTCCGGCCTGGCTAAAAAAGGCACAGAAGGTCGTGTGAATTGAGGCCTTGCACAATGTGTGAGTTAGTCAGGCGAGTTGCTGTTGAAAAGTCTCAGGCCCCAAGAATCTCGTTTCTGCCTTGTGCAGAGAGTACCAAAGGCCTTGGAAATAAACCAAGGGGTTTTAAGTAGGCATTGCGGGGTGGCTGTAATTTCCAGGCCATGCTTGCATTTGCTTTTCGGAGGCCCTTTTAGTCGTGCTCAACCCCAACCATGTGGGGAGACAGGTTCAGCTGTGTTTTTGCAGGAAATGACAGAGCTTTGTTGGCACACAAGGTTTCACAGCTGGCTTGGAACAAGAAGAATAAAGCAAAAGGAAAAAGCTTGCAATTGGACCTCAGTGGCCCAGGGTGATAGTTACATGCTAAGGAGCGGGTCCCTCTGTGATGCTGGAATTCAAAGCACCCCCTGAACTCTAAAGTACGACCAAATCAAATCAAAGTCATTGTCATTATTACTCTTTTGATTATTGGCACTAGTCGCCACTCTGAGGAGTTATAATTGCCAGTGCCATCAGAGAAAAGAGTACGCATGTGATGTTGAAGTATAAGCATACATACGATTAGAAGGTGACCTTTGAGTGGATCCATTAAAGGGTTTGGGTGGGGCTGGCCTGCCCCGGCCCACAGCGTGTCAGTCAGATAGGTGGTGTACTGCCATCAGTGATTATGACAGTGGTGAGTGGTGGGGGAGCAAAACTAGTATGTGGGTGCAGGCATTTTTATTGGAACAGAGATCCCAAAGCACCACTGGGGAGCACTCCTCATTCCATTCCTCTGTCTCTGCCATCCTTAGATCTTTTATTTCTGGCAGGTAAATACTTCTGTGACAAGGGTCCTAGCTAGCTCCATGAGGCTGTTCCACCACAGAACTCCCCTGTTTTTATGTGAAACCCACCAGCTATGGTGACTGGTACCTTGAGACTAAGTGCTGCCATCAATTGTGTCTACAATCTGTTTACTTGAATTTGTCTCCACTGTACTTGAACCCTGTGGCTCCTATTGCCTGGGGTGCTAACTGTACATTAGCTGCGTGAGGCTGGAGACATGCAGTTCTATTTCTATTAATGCCAGGAAAGAGAGAAAGTTAAAAGCAGTAACTAAGACGAATGGCGTTGTTATTGGCAGATACTCCTTTTGCTGTCAGCTAACCTATTTTATTTTTCTTAGTGTAGACTTTATTTTCTCCTTTGTTGTTTTCTGACTCTCCTGGTTTAAGACTTAAAATTTGATGAAAATTGGCAATGAGGGTCTCAGGAAAGAATAAAGATGTTTCAGGAGAACTTGGAAGGCATATTAAACAGGTGAGAGAAGAAAGGCCTGGGGAATTTTCCAAACAGCAAAGTTTTATTTCTTAAATATGAAGTGAGAACAGCGATATGTGGGTTGTGGTTCAGACAGAAATCTAGCCCTTCAAGTTTTGGACCTTTTATGGCTTTCCCTTGCTACATCATGCCAGTATGCTTTTAATTTAGTAGTGGCAGTAGAGAAGTTGCAAAACCTTCCCAACGGAGAACGTGCCTAGGAATCAAATGAGTGTGATAATGAGGATGAATGTGAGTTGCTTTTACAAAGAAATACGAAGAGAGTAAGTTATGGTGGCATGCATGAAGGAAGAGTCTCCCTTCTCTCCTCCTTCTTTCCATCCATCCGTCCATCCACCTACCTATCTATCTTGCCATCCACTCATCTGTCCATCCATGCATCCATCCATCCTCCATCGGTCCATTCACTAAATCAACTTTGACTGAGCTCCATCCACCCATGTGAAAGGCCAGCAGTAAGAACCTTAGGGATGCAGAGCTAAATCGAGAGGGAGTATCTTCCAGTAGCTTAGAGTAAGAGATGAGCACGGGACACAAATGACTATGAAATAGAGAAAGCCAAAAAGGAATATGAGAGGAAGTGCTGGGGAAGGTTGCGGGAGGGAAGTTACAACCTTGGGAAAAAGGACTGAGAGGGGAACACGTGGGAGAGCAGGGCAATTTCAGGCAAAGTTGATGTCAAGTGTTTTGGAATCAGATTATAAATTATTAAGTCAGAACAGACAATCCACAGTCATTCTTGTGCGTTTATCAATCAAGAATAAGACACTTTGGGGAAATGAAGGCCATCGATGATCTCCAAATTTTGTCTGTATATATTTCAGCCTTCTCACTGATTATAAATAGAAAACTGGACTTAAAAAACCCTTTTTCTCACTCTTTTCTATACCTATTGATAAGGCTGCTGAATTGAAGTGAAAATCACCCCCAGATAGTACAGTGAGCTGGAGAGGAAGGGAAGATGTTAGTGGAGAGAGGCACAGTGAGTACTAGGAAGGATCATCCACTTTAGACAACAGAGAGTTGGTAGTTGGACTGAACACAGCGGCTGATTTTTGCTTTCTTGGCGCGATTGAGTGACAGGTGGATTTGGAAGCCTGGTTGATGGAGCATGGTGCTAATGGTCTTCGAACTCCAGGCCAAGATAAAAGTTAGTTGGAGTAGTGGTGGGAGCAGATATCACTGTAGCCAGGACTCGCCTCCACCAGGGAGCCACATTTGACCCTGAATGGCAGAATTGCTGATGGATTCTGAGGACCCAGCTGGTCTTGGACCAGCCAAGGATCAGGGACCGCCCCTGAGGCCCGGCTGCTGACACATGGGCCTGACGGCATGGGTTCAATCAAGCTTACACCCAACCAGACTTGCAGATGCTCCTGAAGTCAGCACGTGGGGAAATAGTGAGGGACTCGAGATGAGGTTGACGAATGGCAAAGGCAGAAGCATCCTTGGGCTCCCTTTCCCTGGACAGGGGCACTGACTCTCTGAATGGTGTGGGCAGCCAGGTGGGGAGAGCAAACACAGAGGTACATTTTGACCCGAGAGGAGTCCCTGATGTGTCTCACCGGAAGAATCAGGAACTTTTCAAGAACAGAATAGGTTCATTCTCTATTCAGAGCAATTCGGACAACTGAGGATCGGATGGGGGGAGTAGGACGGGGTCTGGTGTAGGTCTTAGTCTTGGCTCTGCCACCTACCCTGAGACCCTAAGCAAGTCACTTAACACCTCGGAGCCCTGGTTTCCTTATCCCTAAAATAGAGACTAAGGGCCCAGTAGGAAGGACTAAGCGAGACACTGTGCTCAAGAGCCCTTTATAAACCATGAAGAGTCAAACAAATGTAAGGTATTTTACTCACAGTCGTTCTTGGACATTTTGACACTGTGATTATCATTTCCAGTAGCAGGGTGAAAAATGTCAGCTTTCTTTAAAAAATGTTTTTAGACAACACTAATTACTTTACAAATGACAGATGACATTACTCCTGTAGTGTTCCGTCTCTGTCCAATCTTGAGTACAGAGGAAAAGATTGCCTTTGTGGACGAGGAGATTGGAGGCTGCTGTTGAGAACTCTGCTGTCTGGTGTACACTTCTCTGTGGACCAGCACCAAACAAGGAATTACCCCTCAAGAAGATGTATTTTCAGCAAGCTGGTGCTTTCCAAATGATTAGAAGGTTTGACCAAGGAGACTTTGTATGTAAATACAATATCTTGTTGAATCATTGAGGCCGGTGACAGCTCCCTGTGATGGGGGTTATGTAGGTGGCCCCTGGCCCAAGGATGCCAGGTGAGGAGTAGGCTCTGCTCATCACATCTGAGTTCTGGCCTGGGACCCAGTCTGCCTTTTCCTAAATGCACAAAGGCTCCCTATGTAGCAGTAGCCCTGTGCCCCTCGTTGAGTTAGAGGGACCATGGGGTTGAGTTAGAGGGACCGTGGAGTAAGCAGGATCTGGGAGGCGCCTTCCAGGGGGTCCTCAACCTCACGGCCACAAGCATGGTGGGGTCACTGTCAGATTTTAACCACATAATAGGAAAGTCATTTTCTCCTGTTCCCTATGGTGAATGGGTGAAATCATAGGATGGCTTAAATGAGGTTTAGAGGAAACTGTGCACATTGACGAAGTTTGGTATGAATTATGAATTGTCTTTGTTTAGAATTCTGTAGAACTGCCATAACTTCCAAAAGTAATCTGCCCCTGTCACTCTCAATATATTTCTGTTAGAGTCATGTTTTTTCTGAGTTTTTTCTTACAGCTAAATTCAATCAAATGATGGTATTATTTGAGAATTCTTTTACTTTTTAATTTGCTTGGTTGTTTAAAAGAAATATAGACCTCAGCCCATGGGAGGGTTTTCTTGCCTTCTGGGGAAGACAGAAGAGAAAGCTACATAACAAGAGCTGGATTTAATTCTAGTCCTGGTCGGGGATGACCTAAGCAAGTCATTCAAATTTCCAAATGCCTTGGTTCCTTTCCCCTTTGGCAAAATGAAGGCAGAGAATTCATAGACCCATTTTAACTGGACTGTGGGAATGAGTGTCATAGAGACACAGAAAGAACCCCACACAGGAGTGCAGTGATTGATCTTGGCGTGAGGGGGAGTGTGAGTGTGTGTTTGTAAATAAAAACCTCACTGGTGAGAACAGCAAATGTGATTGCAGTAGTTCATGCTGGATGGTTCTGCCTGTAAGTGCCCAGCGCCTCTGCATTACTCATTCAGATGGAGACCAGGTTCAGTCCTTGCTCTGCCAAGTGCGGATGTGGTGTCTGGCTGTAGGGAAGCCTAGATGTCCTCATGGCAGTGGTGGGGGTGCGGGCAGGCCATGCTGGCTTTGAGCTTTTCTCTGCAGAGTCCTAGCCCTCTGGCTGCTGGACATCCTGCTGGCATCCAGGGCCGGAGTCCACAGCTGGTGTAACTCCTGGGCTTGAGGTCCCTCAGCATGGCCACCTGCTGACTGGTCTGTACTCTGAGTCTCGGCCTCATTCTCCATCCTGTCCTGGCCTAGATGGTCCACCCTGCAGTTTAGCTATGAAGCCCCTTTTCTTCTCCCCACACAGCCTCATGGCACCCCTGCTGGCTCTCCAAGTTCAGTACCTCATGTCTTCCCCACTGGGTTCTTTCATGCCACATGGAAGCCGAGGGACCCCGGGGGTGCTCTTCTGGACCCCTGTCTGTCAGAGCCCTATGTCTCACCACTGCATTTCCTTTCTGTGGTGGCCATCTCTTGTTGATGTCACGGTACCTGCAAAGTAGTCTTCTTGACCCAGAGTCTCAAAGGGATGCAGGAAATAAGTGCCCTCAGCTTTTATCTTCTTCCCTAGCCTCTCTCCTTCCTTATTCCTTCCTCCCTCCCTCCTTTCCTTTGCTCTCCCTCATGTTGAGGATCAGCCCCAAGGAGAGGAGGAGCAGGATCCTGGTGCTGCCGTTTATCCCTCCCTTCGCTCTTCCTCCAGCCCCCCAACCCGAAGGTGGAAGGGCTGTCCACTTCCTCGGCCTGTTGGGTGGCAGGTGGCAGCCTTTCTCTTCACTCCGTCCTTCCCTCGCTTGACCTGGCTTGGCGCTCCGCTCCTCTTCCCTGGGGAAAGGCTTAGCGGTAATTGTGTGAGGGCTGCAGGCAACATGAGTATCAGGGAATGAAAGATACATCAGTTTAATATTTTCAAAATATCATTCCTGTTGAACAAACATAAATAAAACATGGTCTGTGTCTATGAAAAGCTTACTCTAGTCAACGAGCTAGATTCATAACCTATAATTTCAAAATAATTTGATAAATACACAACTCCCATCACAGTCCTCCACTCCCTACCACACACACGCACACACACACACACACACGCACACACAAACACCCCAGGCCACCTACCCTTCTAATCACTTGCATTATGGCTTTTTCCACCTTTTATCTTTATCACAGTTATTTGGGTACAGATTTTAGCTTCTAGAAGGCAGGAGCCTCATCTGTTTTATAACACCTGGCACAATGTCCTAAATTCATTAATTTAAGAAAACAGTGTTTTAAGTCCTTCCTGTGTACCAAGCTCTGTACTTGAGGCTGAGGTTACAAAGATAAATAGAACAATGGACTCTTAGAAGCCCACAGTCTAGATCAAGGCTCTCAACAGAATTCAAGGGGTCTGTGAGCTTAGATTAGAAAAAAGTTACCTTTTTATTTTCGCTAATCTCTACCTGAAGTGTAGCATTTCCCTTACTCATGAAGGTAGGAAATTGGCCAGAATAATATTTGCAGAGCCTCTGACTTTGTCACCAGTAGAAATCACAGATATTTCCATTTCACTTACAGTTGTTGTCAATATCTGCAAATATCATTTCTGTTCATCACTCCTTCAAAATTAGGGTCATTATATCACAGCCAGCAGTAAATCTTGTTCTTGATGTGTTAGTAGAGAGGCACGTAAATTACCATATCACAGATCTGTTTTTTAAAAATATTTTGATAACTGTATGTCAGTATGATCGGTGTCCTCTATAATCCTATGCATTTTCTTTTATGCATTTAAAAATGTTACATTGGGGGGAGGGGGTCCATGCCTTCACCAGGTTGCCAGAGGGACCCATGGTACAAAAGATTTAGACCACCTGGTCTTGTTGGATCAACAACATAACTAAGTAATAATAACCACGTGGTAAACGCTGGGCGAGTGGTGTGAAATGGTGTGAGGGAGATACAGAGGAAGAAACACATGTGCCATCCAGAGAAGTCAAAAACATCTTCCCAGGAGAGATGAGGGGTACCCAGTAATGACGATTGTGGTTGGTATGTATTGATTGCTTTCCAGGTGCACGTAGAATTCCAAGTACTTTATGTATAATATCTCCTTTAAACTTCAGAACAGCCTTGGGAGGTCACATTTTTTTTTTTTATTCCCATTTTACAGTTGAGAAAACTGAGACCCAGAGCGGTTGATTGACCTCTCCCAAGTTGCACAGTTAGAAGTCAGCTGATTCGGGGTTGAAGGCAGGTTGTCAACTTCTGGTGTCTGTGCATTTCTCTGTGTATCTACTGCCTCCCGAAATGTTGAAAAAAGGCAGAAAAGGATGCTCAGGGCCGATGCTGAGCCGGGAGCAGGCACGGTGCTCCTGGGTTGGCCCAGATCTTCCAGCGTTTTCCTACTTTTACCTACGTTTTTTTGGGAGGACAAAAATCCCAGGTCAGCCAGCATCTTCCTAAAGTTGCTCTGACCTCGCCATCTATCTCAGGGCGCAGGCCCCATCTCTGCTTTTCACTGGCCGTGTGGCATCAGTATTTCTTTCAGAGGTTGGGCGAGTCTGGTGGACATGGGCCGTGGCCTGATGATGGGGAGGGGCTGTTGCTAAAAAGGCATCTGCAAACACTGGGACTCCGGGCTGGAAAGAGGAGGCATGAGAGCTGTCGCGGTGGGAATCGATAGCATCATGCACCATGAGGAAGGAGAGACCATTAGAATGAGGGGGGTACCTTTGCACTTGGAAGAAGTTAACTTAGGAACAACCGGAAGGAAAGCTACTTCATTTAGAAGCCCAGGCGTGGTTTAAATGGTTTGAAGAAGAGTTAGTGCCGACCTGAGAATGGCGCAGTTGTTGGGGGGCTGGATCTATGACCTGGGCACAGGCTGGTGGAAATGAGACTGTCTCAGGACAGGCGTTCTGAGCCCAGGGGTATCGAGGGAGAAATGACACTTCCACACTGGCAAACACCGTCCCCTTTCTTGAGGACGGCGGGGACCCACAGCGGGCTTGTGACAGCTTGGCCTGGGGAGCTGTAGCGCCCCGAGACTGTCAGGCTGACTGAGCCGCTGGCTCTCCCTGGGCGAGTTGCGGGGTGCTAAAGGCCAGATTCAACAGCTCCCCATTTCTCAGAGCTCGCCCTCTGTGCATGCTGCCTCATTGCTCTATTCCAGTCAAGAGAAGTGTTTATGGTAGCAAGCCAACCCATTGCCCCCAGAACTACAACACACAGGTCCCTGGGGGGCTCTGTGTGATGCCCCGGGAAGCAGAGGGACGTGGCCACCTGGGCCCCGCCTGTGCAGGAGGAAGTGGCAGCTCGGGCTCATGAGGGGCTCCCACTCTCCCGTTTTGCTCTGAGCACTGACTCGCCCCAGCTCACTGGCACCATGTGCAAGGGTGGGTGGGGGTCCTCTCTTCTTTCTGCCTTCTTAAATCCTGGACCAGTTTCTTAAGGACCACTCCATTCCTCCCTCCCCTCCCCTGATGGCAGGACGTTAAAAACCGAGCAGGGCAGAGACCACGCGAGGCACTGCTGTCTTCTGGATGTGCAGAATTTATTGACGTGGTGGGGACAGAGAGAGAGAAGATGAAAGCAACTTTTCCTATTTTACCTATGTTTTTTTTGGGAGGACAAAAATCAAACTCCTAGAAGAAACCATTACAAAAAAAACCTCTCCTAGATGTGGAAGGACAAAAGGAAGCCTGTTGGCTCTCACCTACACTTCATCCACTCCTGACCCGCTCAGCCAGTGTTAACCTGGTTTTACTGATGAGAAAATAGAGTTGCACAGGGAAAAGTAGCTTGTCCAGCCAAGACCACCTCGCTGGTCAGTGGCAGAGCTAGATGTGAACTGGTATCTAATTGACTTCCAGCTCTTGCCTTTCCCACTGTCCACAACACCCGCCAACACTTCTGCGATAAGGAAGGGAGGTGCTCCTGGAATATATTTACCCCTTTCTTTTCTTTGCTAGTTGGAAATGTCAGGATGGAGCTTTTCACTTTGTTGAAAAACGTAAAGAACTGTGGATTAAAATTCAGCAAGAAGAAACTTGCCCCTAGAAAAGAAGTCAATCCTGCGGAAAGCACAGCTTCGTGCCCTCCTGCCAGTGAAAACCGGCCGGTCTGGTGCTCCCGGTGGTTGCACACGTTGCTTTGTGGGTGAATGTTCAGTGTGCGTGTTGGGCGCACTTGTGTGAACCCTCAGAGGAGTAACAGGGTGTCTCATGGGGAGCTTATTAACCCAGCCCTGGGGAGAGGGGCAGGGCCTGCTGGGCTCATTAATCTCGCATTCAGGGGGACGGGGAAGTCAAGGCAGCTCCAGGGCAGCCACAGCCAGGCAAAGCTGGGGCAAATGGGCTACTTGACCTTGTGAGAAACAGTGATTTGAGTTTAAAATAAATAAATAAGTAAATGTCCTTCTGGGAGTAAAGGAGGAACAGGAGCTATTGGCAAAGACCGCTTCCCCCAGTTTCTTGAGGACTTTCTGAAAGTCTAAATGAAACTTCAAGGCAAAATCTTCCCAGAACCACGTTGAGCTCTGAGAAATTCTAAACTCAGTGCTTTGCTTGAAGGCCTCCCCCGCCCCACCCACTCCCTAGAAGTTTCTTCTTGCGGACTGCCCCCAACAAGATCCGCGCTGCTGGCCCCTCACCGGCTCCCCAGCCTTCCTGCCTCACAGGCCCTCCCTTGCCTCCCTAGACATAGCCAGGTTCTACAGTTCAAAGCCTCTCAAGGTGGGGTCGTGAGGGAGAGAGAACGGGCTGGACGGTCCTGGATTCAGGTCCTGGCCCTGTGACCTACTAACTTGATGACCTTGGGCAAGTTACTGAACCTCTTTGAGGCTCAGTCTCCTCAGTTTTAAAATGGGTGTATGGCCGTGTGCCGCAGCCCACCTTAGCTTTTGCCCTCCCCTGGGCATGGCGCTGACCTGGTGGGTGGGTCTTGGGCCCAAAGGACAGACTGACCCTCAGGAAACAAAGAGGCAGGTAGACGGTCTCGACCAGTGGCAGTTCTCAGGGGCGAGGAGAGAGTCCCAGGACTGCGTGGTGTCTGTCATAGCTTTTCCCTCATCCCCTTTCCTCCGGGGTTCAGTCTGGCCGGGAGCATAGAGGAGGATGTGGAAAGAGCTCTAAGACTCAAGGAGCTGTTTTCAATGAGAATTCTGTAAGCCACGGGATGCAAGCCATTATTGTTTTGGCATCCCCGTCAGAATGATGTAAAACGGAGAGACATTCTCCCTCACTTCTTCCCGGAAGCCATTGGCCTTGTGGCTGGTTACTGGATGCTGGATAAACGCACGAATAGAGTCACTCGCCATCCCCACCCCCTACCATTTTTTGGTCCTTAAGATTTTACAAGTCATTTTAGGTTCATCCAGTACACTTTCCTGCCACTTCTCTCGGAGTGCCTCCGTGTTACCTTGGTGCTCTTCCTTCCAGCCTGTGTATGCAGGTCTTAACATCTGAAGCCACTTTCCCCAGCCAGTTGGAAGAGCATCTCAACACTTTTGTGTCACCTTTTCTTCTAGAGACTCACTGTGGAATCAACTCTACTTTTTCTTTGACTTTTTGAAAACGTGTTATTGTAAGTATAGACTTTTCAGACAGACCCGTCTAAATCTAGCACCCCCTTCCCTTGCAGTCTGGACGTCTAATCAGCAGTCTCTTCCCACCAAGGGTTAGTCACTTTAATTTTGTCTCCTGATTCTTGAAACTCGGGATAAGGTACTGAGGAGCAGCCACCCGAGTAATCAGCTTTATTCTCTAAGACAAATTTTTTTTTTTTGAATAGCAGCAGAAACCTTTTTTTTCAAATGATGTTTTACCTGTAACCCCAATATAGAAAACTTAAAATAAATGATGGTCCCAGAGCACCCCCGCCCCAGGGTCTCTTTTCCTGTCTAGGCTGAACCCAAAACAACCATGTTTTGGAAGAGAATGGTCTCAGCAGGTACAGAGCTTGTCAGGCACTCTGCTCAGAGAAGGAGATTTCTGGATTATCTTCCCACTTTCCAAATCTGTCTGTTCCCCTCCTTTCCCCCCCGGCCTGCAGGCCCAAGCAATATCATGCCCCCAGCACCCCACCCAGCGTCTCAAGACTTGAAACCAGTCTTGATCTGCTTAACTTTCGGCTCTGCGCCACCCACTCTGCTAGGATCACATTACTGCTCACTGCCTATTTATCCAGGACTTGGTGTGATATCTCATTCAATCCTTGTAACTCCATGTGGCAGGTATTATTTTCCCAATTTTTCCTGTCAGGAGACTAAATTCTGGGGAAATTAAAAGATTTAGTAACATAAAGTCACAAAGCTAAGTGCTGATAAAGCCAGAATTCAGCCCCAAGTTTTCTGCCTGAGATGCAGATCGAGGTTACTCATGGCTTCTCTCACTGTCTTCCTGCCACCTTGGGACCCCAGGGCCTGCAGTGCGATTCTGACACCAACTACGGAGTCAGCACAGACCCTGTAAGTTAAGGCCATGGTCCCCAACAAGACTGCTCCTACTTCAGGCATCAGCCACAAGCTCTGGGGGTTCGCAGGCCACCCACACTTCTGACCGACTGGCTACAAATTCAGGCATTGCCACCATCCCCTCAGATTGACAATTCACTAGAATGATGCTGAGAACTCAGCAAAGTGCTTTACTTATGATTATGGTTTTATTATAAAGGATACAAATGAGGCCCAGTCGGAAAATAGACACATTGGGTGAGGTCATGTCCTCGGGACACATCATCCTCCTGGTACATCAATCTGCATCACCAGCCGGGGAGGCTCACCTGAGCTTCGGTGTCCAGTTTTGTTGGGGTTTCATTACCCTAGACGTGATTGAATCATTGGCCGTGTGATTGATCTCTCCAACACCTCTCTCCTCCCCCAGGGTCGGGCTGATATCACATAACGGAGGCCCCCACCCTCTAATCACAGGATTGGTCCTTCTGATGAGGCCAGGGTCCATTCTGAGTCATCTCATTAGCAGACACTATCTGGGGACCCCCACGAATGGTAAAGACACTTAAGTCACTCAGGAAATTCCAAGGATTTAGAGGGCACCTCCTAGGAACCAGGGACAAAGGCCAGCCAAATTCTTCATTATAGAGCCATCTCCCCAACCCTACTGCTTCTGTGGTCTCCAGACTTCTATTGGCAGGTTACCACAAGTTGTCACTGGGTAACATCACCCTGCTTCTAAGTGGAAAATGACCTGTCTTTCATCCTCTCTTCCTTCAGCTGCCTCGCTGGCTGATGGATCACACCGTGAGTAGAGACAGGGAAAAATGTAGGGATTTTCCATGAGTCTCTGAATGCAGGAGCCCAGCCTCTCAGCTCCACCTCAGTGATTCCAGTCAAATCTGCTGCCCTTGAGCCTCAGTTTACCAATCCATGTCATTCTCAAACTGCATTCAAATAGCCTTTCAGAGTTTTCAAAGCACTTGGGGATCCTTGCCTCCTCGGGTGCCCCAGGGCTCTGAGAGATGGCCAGGGTTATTCCAAATCCCTCTTTTTTAGATCAGGGCATGGGGCTCTGGAATCTTCTGCAGTTTGCTGAAGGTGATGTTCACTGAGATGCTGGAGTTGGCCGGCAGCTACGATCTATACCCTCCCCTCCCTGCAGTGAGCAATTTGAAATGGATTGCTTTTTTCTCTGGTGCAGAGTCGAGTCCGGAGCTGCCTTAGTTCCTGGCCTATCCTGTTGGCCAGCTAATGAGACAAATTGTAGGCTCCATAAAAAATTAAATAGCGGCTGCTTCATTTTCTTCCTATCCAACTTTGAAATTATGATGATCTCATTTGCATGGCAGCTCAAGGTATGACTGTCTCGGCCTGGAGGATCCAAGAGTAAATTCTGTTTAAATGTAACCAGAATCATATGTTTTTTTCAGATCGGCTGGTATAAAGTATCTTGAGTACCGCCATTCATGAACCGAACCATTAGCCGTGCAAATGGGGCACATGATTTCTGCTCACCCCGTGGGCTGCTAATTAATAATGCCTTACAGGTGGAGCAGGCACTACCCACGGCTTCTCGCTGGAGTAATAGTGAAGAGATGAGATGAGAAAATGAGTTGAGCTTTGGGAAAATTAGCGAGCAGCCGAATCCTAGAGCACCAAGTTTCTATGCTATTCCTTTAGCAATAATGGTTACAGACAGAAGACACAGAGCAAGCCCGGTCTTACCTAAGTCTCCAGGGCAGATTTTTCTATTTTGGTTCGTTTTCTGGCCCATAAGGGTAGTACGGGCTGCATTTTGACACTAGAGAAAGGAAGACTTATTTGCTTCTATGTTGTAGAGGTTTGGAGATTTTATAAAATTTTGTGAGAAAAATAAGCAATAAAGCCTGAGCCTATTTCTGAGTAAACAGGTCTCTGCATTTTGTTTTCTTTGCATTCGTCTTAATTTATTCCTGCATTTGGCTCCTTGCAAACACCCTCTTCCTCCATCACTACTGTAATACTGTGACTGGCCATTTTAAGCCATAAGTTAGGGTAGCAATCTACAGATAAAAAGGGCCAATCTTTTGATGCCCTTTAGAGACTATGATTTTTTTTTTTTTTTTTTGAAGCAAACTGCCCCTCAGCAGCCCAAGGCTGCCTGGAGAACGTCTTACATCATTTGTAGTGTTTCCCATTATCCTCCAGGTAGTGCTTAGGCTAAGATCAGAAAGTCGGATATTTGTTTTGGGAACTGCTGGTATTCCATCAAACGGTTTCTGATTCACCTCCTCTCTTCACAAACCGACTGGCTCCACTGACAGCGTATTTATAACACAGTGTTTCAGAAATTAAGTAATTTCAGATAGGATGTACCGGTTCATTATCAGTCCCGACCAGACGGCTGTGTTAGCCTCGGCATCCGTCTGTTCTGCTTCTCTCCTCGTCTCATGGTGCCTGCCCAGGGTGAGCGCCATTTATTTTCAGGACACAGGCGACCCTCTTGGGAGGAGAGCTAGAGAGCACAGCAGCGCCGTTCTAGACGTCAACAGCCCTTAGGTGTTCTCTGTGGACCTTCGGAGTCTTGGGCGCTCAGTTAACGCTGCCCCTCTGACAGGGAGATGATTTAGGGAAACCGCTAAAGGGACGTGGTGTTATTTGCAGGCGCCTCTGTGGAATTTAATACCCGCCAAAGCAGAGCTGGTCGGTCCCACGCTCCTCTAGCAGGACCTCACTGTCTTGTTCTGTTTTTAATCCTGGAGTCCGTGTGTCTGTAGAGGGCCGTCTCTCACCTGCCCCCAATTTAACACTCCCTTGCCATTAGCGCTCATTAAAAAAAACCACATTTGTCCCTTGATTATAAATTTGCATTGCACAGAATTTGGAAAAGGCAGAAATGTATAAAGAAGAATATAAAAATCACCCATCAACCTGCCATCCCAAATCACAGTTAATATTTAGGCATTTTTCTTTTCGTTTTTGTTTCTGTGCACATGGATCCTTTTTGTCTATTAAAAAGAAGGATCATGCTCTATACACTTTTTTGCATTTTGGTTTTTTAGTTAACTCTGTATGTGGGGAATTGTCTCGTAATCATTAACACTTAATGATTAGAAAATCTTCAAAAACGTAATTTTAATGGTTTCAGTGCATTTGATCATATGAATAGATTAGCAAGTACTTTGAGTCGGGTGCATAATGTACAGGTGCTCCTGAGGAAGCGATGTAGGACCAAGATGTTTGCAGATCGGGGTGCTGTGAAATTTTATCCAAGAGTGCCCAGTAGAAGAATAACGGGGAGCGCACACTCTGGCTGCAGCCCAAGGCTGTGGCACTACTGCTGTGCTTGTACAAAATGGCAGCCTTGTGCTGCAGAGGCTGGCTTCCACATGCAGAGCATCTTCCAGATTCTCTGCCCTCTCTGTGTGGTTAAAGACCCTGTCCCAGGGCCTGCCCAGCCTCAAGGAGGCAAGGCCTTGCAGAACCACGGGATAAAAGGTAAAAGATAAAATGTGCAGCCTTTTCAAGCCTGCACTCAAGAACGTCCCTCTCCAGCTGGTCACCAATGGGTCACAAGTGAGGCCAACCCGTCAGTCCCAGGCTCGCCCTGGTACTGGAGTTCTTGTGTAGGCCGGATGTTAGAACTCCACAATGAAAAGCTGGTGGCATTGATGTGATGCTTTGTAAGCAACATGGATCACTTGGGGAAACATGATGAAATAAGGTCAGAAAACTCTACTAGTCAAAGATGTGTCAGGGGTTTATCCAGAAAGACTAGTCTTTTGTCAGAACATGTCTTGTCCTTGGGAGTGACTTTCATCCAGCTTCGTGCGTTCTGGAGTCGCTGTTACAGGGTAGCCCCTCCCTGTTCGCGCCAGACTTACGTACCTGGTGTGAGGCTTAGTGTGGAGACCAAGAGGCAAGAGGTGGCACGTTCCTGTGTTTCTCTAAATTAAATATAATCTGCTTTGAGCCCCTAACGGCCTGGCTCATGAGAACTTCAAGCGTGTGTGTGTGTGCTTGCACAAGTGTGTGCGTCTCATGGGGCACCTGGGCGTCTCCTTCTCCACATCCACATTCGTCGGACCAGACAGGAAACCTGGGCTCCTGTCATGCCAGGCAGGGCAAGCACTGCGTCATGAGCCCTTGGCTCTGTCCGTTGGCCGTTGCCCCTTCGGCTGCTTGGGCCAGCTCTCCAGCCAGTGTCTTGGAAACTTCTCTTCCGGGAGGGCTCAGGCTGCCCCCTGCAGCTCCGCCCAACGCTGAGCACCACACCAGGCCGGGCTCCCTGGCCCTGGAGTAGTGCCTGTGAGCCCCTGTTCCCCTCTTATCCCTGGAGAAGCTCTCCAGAGCCTCTCTCCGCCCCGACACTGGCCCCCCCTGCTTCCCCCAGACTAAGCTTTCTTCTGCTAGCACAGATAACCAATAATGAATAGGTGGACAGCACAGTGCAAGGTGTAAGTGGAACACACAGCAGCCGTTCAGGAGGCTGATGTGCGTGGAACGGGGTGTAGTGATCTGCAGGATGATCAGGAAGGCACGTATTCTATGCTACCTCTTTATTTTTAGTTTTACTTTGAAGCTCTGTGGACCTGTTGCAGGAAGGTTTTTAATGTCTTACCCTGCTATGGTTTGTTGGAAGAGGGAGAAGAATGCATCAGAAGAATAATGTTCCCCAAATTGTACAGTCAGAAAAGACTCACGTACTCTAGACGAGTCTATTCGAATGAATTCATATAGTCGTCCTAATTTAGAGGAAATCCTTCATATTTAACCATCTGATCCCTGTACCTTTCCTGGAGGTGAATTTTTGGAGTGGTCCGAGGTATAAACGCCATCAGGTCAAGATGCCCATCCCAGCGGGCAGCAAAGTAGTGCAGCCTCTCTGAGGTCTGCTTTGCTGCCCTCGGCATAGGAAGGAACCTGGATTAGGACCCTAGACTCTGTGTTCTCGTCCCTCTCCCCTCACTCAGCACTGAGTGAGCTTGGGCCATCATTTCAACTTTTTAAATTTTTTTTTTTCTGGTGAGGAAGATTGGCCCTGAGCTAATGTCTATTTCTAATAGACATTAAAATAGTCTGCCTCTATTTTGTATGTGGGATGCTACCGCAGCATGGCCTGATAAGCGGTGTTGTAGATCTGCACCTGGGATCTGAACTCCCAAACCCCAGCCCGCTGAAGCAGAGCACACAAACTTAACCACTAGGCCACCAGGCTAGCTCTCATTTCAACTTTGTAGTCTCAAATTTCTCAGCTGTAAAATGAGAGAGATGATTTAGGTGACTTCTAAGATTCCTTCCAGCAATAACATTGTGTAATTTCTGTATCCTGAAAAGTTTCAGCTTATACATACTTGCATGTTATTTTGTCGTTTCCAAAATACTTTTATAAAGATCCCAGTTGCCTTAAATAACCTTGTAAGGGAGAGAGGTGATAAAACTTTGCACTTAAAATACATTAGTGTTTAAGTCAATGATCCTGCCACAGTCAGATCAATGCTGGCACGCATCCCAACAATGGACCCATGAGCGGTGTCGTGGCTTTGACTGAAGACAGCTAGTTTCTAGGGGGACAGAACCGAAATGGTCGTCACAGGAACATCTGGGCAAGTTTTTTTATGGTGACTTTGTATAGTTGATGGAAGCAAGATTTTCCTCAAGCTAATCGTCTTAAAAGCAAAGAAACAAATCAAAACAGAGCCCTAATCTCTTTGTTACCTGACACAGCATGTCCTGAGGTTTACCTGTTAATAGGACTGAAGATAATCTTGGTGGTGAAAGATACTGTTCCAAGTCAGCCAGCGGTTTCCTTCCAGTCTTCTATTTCACATGGTGTCTTGCTCTTCCTCCCCATCCTCCAAATCTAAAAAAGTCCCATGGCACTTGAGAATGTAAGCAGAGATGAAAAACCTCACCAGTGATCTGGACTCTAGTTTGTGCACGAACCACTGAGGGGATGGAATATGCAGTATTTCTGAAAAGATTGCTTTAAAATTAGTACTATTAACAGTTGGATTTTCATAAAGTGACTGTGAAGACGAATCCTATCAAACTGTTAATATGGATCTCACGGGGTTATTATGTGGATGAAATGAGATGGTGGATATAAAACACTTTGTAAACGATAAAGTTTTATACTTGTGGAAAACAGTTTTAGTGTTGCTCAAACGCTGTTGCTCCCAGAAAAGAAAGGAAATTTGATTTTTTAAAAGCAACATAGGCATAGGCATTTTGAGAATGCGTTCTAGGAATTTTTTTTTTTATACCACCCATGAATTGTCTGCTGGGCTACTTCTGTCCAAGTGCCTGTGCGTTGGGAGGTTGTCACCAATTTTTATCAAAAAGAGACTGGAAGGATGGAATTTAGAAGTGGAAGAGATCTGAGAAATCATCAATTGCCTCATTTATTGATAAGATATTAAAACCCAGGGGGCTGGCCCCGTAGCCAAGTGGTTAAAGTTCTATGCACTCTGCTACCCAGGTTCTCTGATTCAGATCCCAGTTGCAGACGTACTCCACTCATCAGCCATGCTATGGAGGCATCTCACATACAAAATAGAGGAAGATTGGCACAAATGTTAGCTCAGGGCAAATCTTTCTCACCAAAAAAAAAAAAAAAAAACCCAATTAAAACCCAGGAAGACCAAGGTACATGCCCAGGGTCACAGAGCTAGCTAGATAGGCAACCTCATTATACTCGATAAGGATTTGCTTTAGAGAAGAGCCACGTTTCAACTTACCAATCAGTTTTTTCATTTATCCATGCCTTCTTCAAATGTTTTGTCAACTGATAATCTTAAAGTTTATATTGTCTGCCGAATTTCCATGCCACCATCTTCCTGTTGATGCAAGAGATCCTCAGATTTTCTGATGGATGGCTTTCTGTGCTTGCTTTATTTCAGATCGATAAAGGTTTATTCTGTTTTTCCCTGTTAGAATGTCACAATCTGGAATCATTGTGTTGTGTTGCTGGGCACGCTTTATAGAACACTATCATGAGACTGGAGTGGAAATCACATTATGAGTTAGCGTCGTTATCAGTTTTATTAGAGCTGAAGCTGAGTGAAAGGATTTAGGAATAATTGGATAATCAAAACGAATTAAATCAAGAGGGGGAAAATATCTGTTCTGCCATCAAACGGGGAGAGCTGTGACTTCCACATCTGTGGTCTTTATCCGTTTTAATCATGTCTAAATTATGCTATTAAGACTTATTTTTGCTATGTTTACTTGCTCAGACATAGCAGACTTTGTATTCATCGCTGGATATTTCTTGAAACAGTGAAACGTTTTTGCTATTTCTAGGGAAAAGTTACCCAACTTGATTCCCATCCAAACATTCAGAGTTGCTATTATGTTTAGAACTGCGGGCGCCATGTGCAGCGTAGATTCTGGGGGATGGAATCCAGAATCCTGAGTTCTCAACCCACCTAGATAAATCCTGGATCCTCCAACTCAGTATTGTGACTTAAACACTAGGTTTCAGTGGTATCTCGTTAGTATAGGTTTGCTGCAGTAGATAGTTTCTCATGCTATTGGTATGGCAGAAATATTACTATCGTAACTAGCCTGGTCTTGCTTTCTGGTATTCCTTTGATGTATTTCACAAGGAGTATTGCTTTTGCAGTGAGAAATCTGTTTTGCCTAATAAATGGTAACAGTAATCAGCTTCCCTTTTTTCCCCCCAGATACCTCTTAAATATGTTAAGTGATAATACACTGAATTATGGAATGACATAGCACTAAATACACAAACAAAATGAATTTAGAAATGTTTGATTTCCCTTGTTGAATTTTTCCGATTGTCTCTTATTGGAAATTTTGGCTTAAACCTGTTCTTTTGCTCTGAGCTCTTTCTCCAGAAATCTTAGAATCCTTGGTGTTTTCTGTTTGGTTTTGGTTTGACTCATTGGTGCCAGGAATGTGCGCATCCTTGTTCCCGAATCGGGGTGCTAGAGCTGACTGCTCACCCTAAGAGAAGGCACTGGAAGGTTTCCACCAGGAGCCAACTGCTGTCTAGAACAAAGGGCACAGCTGTCAGTGCGCTGAAAGCTGCTGGCCCCTTCCGATTTCCCCTGCAAGCTCAGCTCTTAATTGAGAGAAATCAGTTCTCTGGAGGTTTGTATGTTACTGTTGACTGTTTCATGGCTTGACCGTTTGGCCAAGAGAAGGGCTCAGCAAGTGTTTGTTTTTGTTCCTATGTTCAACAGTCATTTTCAAAGATGCTTAATTCTAGGACAAGTTAGGAAAAAAGATAAACTAGAGTATTTTTGGAAATTAAGCTGGCTCTAGGAAATCAGGAGATTGCCTCCTTATGAAACTATATTTTTGTTCTTTAGGGAACTGGTTGAATATTAATGGCACAACAGCTTACATACGTTTATTGTGTACTTACCGTGTGCCAGTCATTGCCTTACATGTATTTGTGTCTCACTTAAATTTCACAACAGCTCTAGAAGTAGGCACTATTCTTATAATAGCCATTTTTTATACACTCACGTGTCTCTTAATGACAGGGGCGTGTCCTGAGAAATGCATCAGTAGGTGAATTTTTCATTTTGTCAACATCATAGAGTGACTTACGCAAATGTAGATGGACATCCTACCACACACCTAGGCTATATGGTACTAATCATATGGGACCACTGTCATGGATGTGGTCCTTTGTTGACCGAAATGTCATTCTGTGGCACATGATTGTATAAAGAAACCTAAGACTCAGAGAGGTTAAGTAACTCAGCCAAAGTTACACAGCTAGAACATGGCAGAGTCGGGATTCAGAACACAGTCTCACTCCAGAACCTGGGTCCTTTAGCACCAACTACATTATTTGAAGTAAATTTATGTTTCCAAATAGAATGACACGCGGTGTCATTTAAAGCAGTGTTTTTCAATCCTTTTTGACTGTGAATCACTGAAATATATTCTACATTGCAGACTAGCGTGTGTCCCTAATAAACTAATAAAACCACACAAAACAGTACTCCCCGACCATATAGGATGCACTCTGACTTTTCCTTTCTATTTCGTTTCTAAAACGTGCTGGTTGTGACCCTTAAAATTGATTTTATGACCTACTGTAAAGTCACAACTTGCAGATCGAAAACTGCTGAAAGTCCTGGATGTGAGCTCTCTCCTCAGGAGGTCCCAGTTCACCGAGTTTGTTGACTGAATGCCTGTCAGCCCCTTTTCCCCAGTGCCCAACACTGTTTGTTGACTGAGTAAATGCATAAACAGATTATAGTATTTCTTCCCCCATCTCTATTTTTAAAATGCCCCCTCCCCTACTTCCCTTTTCTTCTGAAAAACAAGGAGCTGAAATTTTGTCAAACATGGAGATTATTTAGACTGGAACGCAGAAGGTCAAGAAACCCTTCATATGATCTTGTTATGGAAATAGGGGTTATAAATGAATTTTTATAAAGCAAATTACATTTTCCCATTGATTTTAATTATAATTTTAACAGTGTGTTTGGATCTCCTGCTGTTTCTGCCACATTCTGACTCTGGGGAGTCTCTCATTCCTGTGAGGGTCTTCTGTGGCCCACTCTGGCTTCCCTTCCAGGGGGAGGTTGGTTTGAGATGGCCTTACCTCCTCCTCCATCTTTAGGAGAGCAGAGATGTTCCAGGGCAGCCTTGGGGCCCTGTTTACTCAGTTCTTCTAGAATTTTCCTGTCAGATATTCGGCAGCCCTTAAGCTACCCGTCACTGGGGAGGGATCCTCTGAATATTTGAGCCTGACCTTGGCTCAGAATGACCCCCAGAATATGTAGAACTTCTCCAGAATCTCAGGCTCAGAAGGAACCCTCCAGTGCAGACATACACCTTGAAGTGACGTCAGGAGCCACCGACGGGCTGGTGGGCAGAGCATGGACCAGCCCAGATGTGCGGTTGGTTACAAGGTAGCCGGAAACTTCTGGCATGCCAGGTAGTTCTGTGTTATCAGACCACCCATGGCCAGGAGCACTGTGTTTTGAAATATTGGTGTTAGAGAATTAGTTTATTTGAGACTAGTTTTTGCCTTATATGATTTCTTTAATGTTGCCTCTCTCCTCCTCTTCTTTTCATTGCTGATGCCTTGTTACAGATACAACACCAGCTCCAGTAGTTTCTGGAATAAGACAGGCTCTCAATACTTGTGTTCATTTCAGAAAATAAGGTGGTTCTAAGAGAAGGGGGTTTTTGAGGTGGTGGGGAAGTTGAAGGTGGCGTAAGGTGAAGTGTGTGTGTGCAGTAAGGAGACGGTTAAAGGGGCCCCCCTCACCAGATCCTCAGGACCTACCCCTTTCTAGTTTGTGCTTATAACTCAGCAAGCCCAGGAGACTAAACTTTTGGAGTCTTTAAATAATAGGAAAGGGTTTTTGAAGGTTTTTCTCTAATGCGACAGATGGGTTCCCTTCCCGGTGTAAAGGTTTATTGAAACATGGTGATATTTTACTAGTTAGGTGGTTTAAAAGAAACTGTTCCTGGTGATGACAAAAGGGTTGATTCGGCCCAGGGAAACCTGGAAGTAGAATGTTCAGATCTAAGGGAGGAGAGCCCTGAAGTGGTCAAGAGAGATGTCCTCGAGCTCACCACATCTTTCTCCCTTTAGTCTCTCGGTACTCCAGTCTCTAGAACGAACTCTATTTCTTGAAGCCAATATCTGGGGTTAGGTTGTGATCCCCTCAAGAGCATCTTTCATCACTGGAAATGTTCTCCAGAACCGCGCTAAGGTCAATGGATGCTTGATGGCCGACCGCCTGGATTCTTGGATGTTTTAGGTGCCAAGAAAAGTTCCCAGCCCCATCATGCTGAGACTGTGCGTCAGGACGTGTCAGCTGCGGAGGAACTGTGAGGATTGTTTCCTATTGACTCATTAATCATTTCACCATTGCTATTTGCTCAGCTCTGTTTTAACAGATATGGGGACTCAAAAACATTGACAAATGTTCTTTCCCTCAAAGGGAATATGTACCTGAAGAGGGAATTAGAGCATCATGGAGATGTGAGTCATTCACAGACATGAAACCTGACAGAGAAAGTCTAAGTGGAGACGACATCGTAAGTGGCGGGAGCACTGGACAGTGAGTCAGAAGGCCCTGGTTTTAGTCCCAGCTGCACAGTTCACCATCAGAGTGACTGGCCCAGCCACTTAACCTCTCCAGGCCCCGGGGTCCTCTGGGAGACAATAGAGTCAGACCAGAGACCTCTAAGGTGATTGTCATGCCGACTGTGTGAGACTGAGCATGAGCGAGTTCTGTGAGGACGGCTGGGGGCTGCTCTTGATCCCACTTAGACTTTGCAAACATGTCTGTTTAAACTTTAGCAGGAATGCCCCTGTACTCACTAGCCCCAGGGCTCTCCCACTAAGTAAATGCATAAAAAATCAATTTCTGTGTCTATATCCTGTTTCTTCCCCTGAAGACTCATAGAGCAGTTTACAGAGAACTGGCAAACCCAGCCCTAGCTCTAAATTGATTTGGCTACATTCGATACACTCTTCCCTTTCTGGAATATGACTTTTCAGTTATAATAAGCCAAAAGATTGCTTTTCACACCTCTTTCATTTTTATGATTCTTTTCAAAGGCTTCTTATGCGGCTCACAGTAAAACTGCCTGGTGGGTTTCAGAGATTCGAAAGTATCTGAACCAGAAGCATCAAGAGCTCATAATGAGACCGAGGGTCTGAGGCCTTTGTGGTGGAGACGGGGGCCTTCTCCATCCCTGTTGCTGCTGCAGCTTTCGATCTGGAGAAAAGGAAAAGAGGAGATCCTGCCTTCCATTGAGACCCAGGGTCCAAATTACAGTTCTGCCCTTGACTTGTTCCTGAGCTCACAAACGCAGGGTGAGAAAGTCGGTGGCAGTAATGGAGATACCAGGACCCAAGAGGGTGACACAAGCCGAGAGAGCACAGAGGGACTGCAGGCCGGGACTCTACCCGGCGCTGTTCAGACCTCAGGGCCCAGGCACTGCCCCACCCAACAGGCTGCGTACCTCAACTCAGCGGTCCAGAGAGAAATAGCGTCCTCTGGAGTGTGGGGGCAGTCAGCATTCATGTCATTTGTTTTTTGGATTTTTTTCTTTGAGGAAGATTGGCCCTGAGCTAACATCTGTGCCCATCTTCCTCTATTTTATATGTGATATACCTGCCACAGCATGGCTTGATGAGCGGTGTGTAGATCTGCTCCCGGGATCCAAATCGGTGAACCCTGGGCTGCCAAAGTGGAATGTGCAAACTTAACCGCTGTGTCACTGGGCTGGCCCCTCGTTTGTATTTTTAAAGTGCCTGAGTACCTTTAGAAAAGCTGGGGTCTGGGTTCTCCAGAGAAAGCAGAACCAACAGGAGATATATACGTAGCTCACACACACACACACACACACACACACACACACACACACACACACACACACTATAAGGAATTGGCTAGTGCACTTCTGGGAACCAAGAAGTCCAAGATCTGCAGCTGACAGCCTGGAGACCCAGGAGAGCTGATGATGTAAGTTCCAGTCTGAGTCTGAGTCTGAGTCTGAGTCTGAGTCCAAAGGCAGGAGAAGATTGATGTGCCAGCTTGAAGACAGTCAGGCAGAGAGAAAGAATTCTCTCACTCAGCCTTTTGTTCTCTTCAGGCCTTCAACAGATTAGACAAGGCCCACCCACACTGGAGAAGGCAGTCGTCTGCTGGCTCAAATGTGAATCTCATCCAGAAGCACCCTCACAGACAAGCCCAGAATAACGTTTCACCAAATCTCTGGGCATCCCATGGCCCAGGCAAGGTGACACATCAAATGAACCATCGCAAAGACTGTCTCTTGTAGACAAGTGCCACATTCTGAATTGAATTTAACTGCCCGCTAGGGGCTGCCACTTCCGAGGACTTATCAAAATGGAATGTTCCCTTTTCCTGCCACTTTCCCCCAAAGACACATACTGGAAACCATTCTATGAACTCGTTTCTCTTCTCCAGGCTCTGGCTGCTTCGTTCCAAAGCATACGCAGAATTTGAAGCCTGGGAGGGAAATCGGTGGGGACTTCAGGAATACACATTCCTAGGAGACGATGATTTGAGTGGCCCGCACGCAAGCTATTTTCCGCTCCTCTTCCCTGACTCCTCAGCCAGCTCTCCCCCTTAATGGGTCTGTTATCTGGTGGGGCTGATCTTCACCATTGTAGAAAGACACTGAGAAAACCACTCTACAGAAAAATGACTCAGGCTGGGAACTGATCCGCTGGGGGGTAATTTGAAAAGTGGACTCTGAAGCTCTCGCAAGCCCTAGAAAATTACTGTCTTGCTCAATGGGATTTAGTTGTCCAAAATGAAGAATATTCTCTGCTTGTACCATCCTGTTTTCTGATTGCTCTCTTTTCACCACTTGTGCCCGTCCTCTCAATCAATGGCTCAATCCCATGGCCAGTGGCAGGCTGATCACCAGCACTGTGCCAGGCCTGGACACAGGGCCAGAGGTTAGTTATGGGTTATGTGAAAGCAGAGAAAGTGGATGCGAATCCTTTTTCAAAAGGGAAGGAATAAGTAAAGAAAGAGGACAGAATTGGATTCGTGAGGAAATTCGGTTGTTCTCACATTGTAATTTTCATGACGCTCTCATCATTTATTCATTAGAGCAGGAGTCATTTTTCTGATGGATTCAGGGCTGGATCTTCAGCACTCGCTTGAATTATCTGTCCTTCTCTGACACAGAATAGCTTGGTGGCCCTGGGCAGGGAGGTGTGACAAGCTGAGGGGTCTATGCTTAGGACTCAGCAGTCTGCGTGGCCCAATTGTCAGCAGGGGTGACTGGCCAAAATGGTGTGTAAGGGGAGACATGTATGTCTCAGCCAAGTTGCTAGCACAGACCAACCTCTGGCCCTACTTTGGAGAGAGAGGAGGAGGGGTGAAGTGCTTGAAGATGTGGATAGAAGAAGGTTGTAAAAAATTAAGGAATGTAGTCCACTCAGGTTGGGAGAAGAAAGGAAGGTGAGAGGTGTTAGGAGAGAGTGTGTCAGTGCTGGGGGAGAGCATTTCACACCCCCCTTGTCTGTGGGACTATCAGAGCAATAGGTGTTGCTGTTTGGTGGGACGGGGTTGGGTTGTTTGCCTGATGAGTCAAGCAGAGTAGTTGGCATGTGGCTTTGTCTATCCAACCATCCGTCCATCCATCCACCCATCTATCCTTATCCATTCACCCACCTATCCTCTATCCATTCATCCATCCATCTTCTATCCATCCCTCCATCCATTCACCCACCTATCCTCTACCCATCCCTCAATCCACCCATCCTCTATCTATTCGTCTACCCACATTCTATCTGTTCATCCATCCATCCATCCATTCATCTTCTATCCATCCCTCCATCCATCTATCCACCCACCGTCCTCTATCCATCCCTTCATCTATCCATCCACCCATCCTTCATTAGCAGCACTGTGGAATGCCCACACTCACTGCATACCATGCTAGGTGATGAGGAGATGAAGAAAAAGACCTGGTCTCCCCCTCCAGGAATTCACAGCCCAGTGGGAGGGACAGCTAAGTAGACCAGCAATGACAGTCAGGGTGAGGAGCGCTGTAAGAGAGGTGAGCCTGGGGTGCCTTGATGGAAGAGAGGCCTGCTATTCAGACTCTAAAGGGGGAGGGAAGGCTCCCAGAGGAGGCCTTATTTAACTGAGTCCTGAAAGATGAGCACGTGTAGGGAGCATCCTTCTCTTAGTGGATGTTCCAGCGTAACTGCCTTTCCTGCCTCAGTGGAAGGCGAGTCCCTCCTCCAGGGTTTGGGTCCCCTCCCTGCCCACATCCAGGTGGGGGGACCTTACCTCGTCTGCCTCCCCTGTGCTCCCGCTCACCTGCAGCCTTTCTTTCTCTCTGCTGCGTAGAGACATATTCAGATCTCTTTCATCTTAACATTTTAATACAATGATAATAAAACCCCTCCCTTGGCCCTGACCCCGGGATAACTGCCACCCTATGTTCCGTTCACACTAAGCATCTTGAAAGAGAGACCATTCTGACTGTCACCCTTTCCCCTTCAGACATCGGCGGGCAGGCTCCTCCCCCAGGGGTAGTTCTTCCTGTCCCTGAAGCTGTCCGGGCAGTGGTCCCAGTGTCCTCCCTCTTTAGCGGGGGGATGCTTCTCAGACCTTTGCTTAGCTGACCTATGGGTGACGTCTGACGTGGCCCTCATCCTTCCTTCCTGATCCCTTCCCCTTGCCTCAGTGACACGTCAGGTCTTCCTTCTCCATGGCCCTGTGTTCTCAGTGTCCTTCGTGGGTGCCTCTGTCTTAGTTATGTGTCCTCAACGGCTCTTCCTCTCATTCCATATTTGTTCCCAGGAGAGCACGCCCACCCATGCCTTCAGCTGCCACCCGTGCAAGACACCCAGCTCAGGGACTGTGGAGCTTCAGGCTCAGTTCTCCAGCTGATCACCAGACACTCTGCCTGGGTGTCCCCGGAGATCTCAAACTCACGCACTCATTGTCCTCCCAGGGCCACTCTTCGTCTTGCCCTGTCAATCTAAGAGCACGGCACCGCCATCTTCTCTGTCGTCAGCGTCAGAACCTGGGAGTCATCCTAGATGCCACCTTTTAACTCGTTCTCCTCACCCCACACCCCCCGCAGTCGGTCACCAGGTTGTGTGGTTCTGTGTCCTTAATGTCTTTGTGGCCATCTCTATTCCATTGCCTCTGCCTTCTTTCTGACTCATCGTTTCTCACCCCAATTACTGCAGTAGCCTGGCAGTTCCACAGATCTCAAGGTCTGGCCCTCCTTTGGGGGCTGGAGGGCTGCCTAAGTGTCATTTGGAGAGCTTTCTGAAACTACAGGCCCCACCCAGAAAGATCCCAGATCAGTGGCTCCATCTTTTTTCACAGCTGCCCCCAGGATCCTCAGGTGCAGCTGGTGGCCTGGGAGGCACTTCTGATGATCTTCCTGCTTGGTCTATACCAGTCAGTCCCCCACATGGGTATGAGAGAGATCGTTCAAAAATGCAAATCTGATCCCAATCATGAGTTTGTTCAAAGCTCTCCGTCTCCGCCACAAACCGCCTGCTCGCATGTCAAGTCTGAAGTCTTAGCTGACACATACAGCCTTTGGGATGTGCCTCCGTCTCTTGCCCTTTTCTCATCCCCCAGGGCTCCAGCTACAGCAGCACCCTGCCCTCAGCCTGGCAGAATCACCCCTTACCTGAAATATGCTTAGCTACCTCCCACCCCCATGCCTTCCGGCTTCTCTCTGCTACACCCTTCCAGTGGCCAGTGTCTGCTCATCCTAAGGATTCAGCTTGAGGCCTTCCAGAGGCTTCTCCATCCTCTGTTGCAGCCCTTAGCTTAGCCTTCTGAGGCCACCCAGACTGATACATGTGCCCAACCTCAAAGCTATGAGAGCAGAGACAGGTTCTAGTTGACTTACAGTGTGTGTGAGAGAATGACTTTCACCTACAGACTGCCAGAAATGTCCAGACCACTCAGGTTCTGTACGTTCATGCTGCTAGGCTTTCTAGGCTGTGATGGAATCATGAATTCCATTACTGCTCATTCTGCCACCTCAATGCCATAATGGATGTGCGTTGAAAGGACCCACCCTGAGACCGCCAGACTCTGAAAGAAATCATTGACATTCATCCCTTAGGAAGTGCTTGACAATCTACAGTACTTGCCTTCTAAATAAAACATGAAGCCATCACTTAATGACTTGCCAATACTTTACAGCCCTCCCCGCAGACAGCTGTTAATCACCCCTCTGCCGGGCTGGACACAGCCTGGCATGTGTCCATGCCATCAGGGTGCTCAGTACCAACAGTGAGAGAGGAGAGCTGAGAAGGCTGGATGGCGTCTCCTTCATCAAAGCATCCTCTGTTTGATAAAATATCACACCTGCTCCCGCTCAAAGATGGAGAAGAATTGCTTGTAGATGCTGTCTTCCCTCCTGCCTTCCTCCTTGGCTTTTCGCTCACTCCACAATGCCTCATGGCCTCTGTAGAATGAGCACTTTATGACTTTGGGACATCCCGCCACCACAGTGCCTCGTGTGCTGTGTGGCTTTCAGCACAGCAGCGCTGGCAGGACTTCCAGGGTCATGAGGCCAGTCATGGTGAGCAGTGAGTGAGTCCTGCATGAGCACATGAAAGTTGGGGTGGTGGAATCACCTACCAGCTTGAAGACCTTTTGCAAGATTTGATTTTGTAAGAAAACGGTGTAGAATGCCTTCATAGCGCTCAGGAGATTATGGTCCTCTGTGATGCTTATGTTCCTTCCCTTTGATGGTATGTTTGGAGCGTTATGCACATGGAGGACCCCTTCTTATCCTTGGCCTTCCCCAACCAGCTCATGACATCCCTGTTTGTTTCAAGGATCTGCCTTCATCCCAGCCGTCTGGGCATCTCCCTCACCTGCATCCAGCCTGTTGACGAGGGGACCTGGAGCCGAGCTGCCTCACATGCGTGCGCCCTCCTCTCTGCCTCCAGCCCTGGCAGGCCCATCACCTCTCCCCCGCACCATTGCCTCAGTCTCCTGGCCGAGCTTCTGGGCTCTTCTTCCTTCAGTTAATCCCTCAAGCTGCCATCCTGTCGAGCTCCCGGTGCCCTCTGCCCTGCTCCATGGCTCCACACTGGCCGCCTCGCTTAGCCTGGCTTTCTAGGGTCATCCCAATATGTCTCCAACTCCGTTTTCAGCTCTGTTTATTCAGTCAGCAAACATTTGTGGAGCACTTCCTACACAGAACTGGGATAGATTCTGCGGGATACCAAAGGGAAAAATGTCACAGGACCTGTCCTTGGAAGGGCTCATGGCCCTGGATGAGAGGTGGCCATTCTCCAAATAATTCAGTGTGGAGCTGTGTTCACGTTACACTGGTGGAACAAAGAGGGGATGGGTTGGGGAGAATAGGGTTAAGGAAGGCATCCCAGAGGAGGAGAAACTTGAAGTAGGCCTGGCAGACGGAGTGAGGGCAAGGGGAAGAGGAGATGTGGGTGTCCCACAGCCTCTCCTGCACACACCGTAGAAGTCTCATATCCACTTGCTTGCTCCCCACACAAGGCCCGCTCTCCTCCCCTCCCCGGCCATTGCTCATGCCATTCCCCTGTTAGAACACCATCCACACCTCCCTCCACAGAGTCAGTTCCGTCTGGTGAAATCTTACCCATCCTTCAAGGCCTGACTCAGATTCCATCTCCTCCTTCCCTGCCGACTCCTCCCCGCTCGGCTCCCTTCAACATTTTGTATTTCTGTTGCAGCATTTACTACTTTGTATAGAGTTGTTTGCTTTTCCTCATCTCCCTACTCCTGGAACCTCCTTGAAGGGCTACATTAGCCATGGAATTGAAACCTCTAATAAGTCGTGTTCTAAGCAAAGAGCAAACCACAGAGGGAAATGTGCGCTAGAATGTCTCTATTCTTGGCTTTCTGTAGGTGCCATTGGGTGGTCCCTGGCGAATGAAATAATACAGCATCTGCCATTATCTAGGAAGACCCTCGGCATTAGAATACGTTCAGAGGCACCTTTTCTTCTCTCTGTCAATGTAGGGTTCGATGACCTTCAGGTGTGTGCTGATCCAGGCGTCCCCGAGAATGGCTTCCGGACACCCAGTGGAGGGGTTTTCTTTGAAAGCTCTGTCACCCGATTTCACTGCCAAGACGGATTCAAGCTGAAGGGCTCTACAAAGAGACTGTGTATGAAACATCTTAATGGAACCCTAGGCTGGATCCCGAGTGATAGACCCGTCTGTGTGCAAGAAGGTAAAGTGCTCACCCCCCCCCCCCACCGTCCTCCCAGGAAGCCACTCATGTGCTCAGCTTGCATGGCCATGACCACAAGAATGGGAGACTATGTGCCGGAGGGGGCAGTACCCGGGGCTGCTCGCTCTGCTTCAGGGCTCACCCTGCATCCTGACAGAAGAGCATGAGTGTGTCATGAGGGCTGGAGGAGGGGAGAGATTCATCTCAGCATTGGAAGTAATTGTCTTCCTTCTCCATCTCAATTACAGTCCAATTCATCACCATTTCTGTCAATGCAAGAGAGCAACTCAGATAACATTAAAGACTATTTGTTATTGGGCTGTCAAATCAGCCCTCGTTTCCATGTTACTCAATAAAAGGCGCAGTAAATATATTGAGTAAAAACTGCATATAATGATACAGAAGATGCATGTGCTACTGAGGATTAAATCAATTGCTACTTATCAGGTCTGTGTTAGACATGATTCATTTAAAGAAAGAAAGAACTGTGGCAAGCAATGACAGATTGACAAGGTAGACATTTATTTCTAGTAATTAGCCCTAAATCTGTTGGTTGAAACAACTTTATGTATTTTTTTGTTTTTACTCTATGGAGACACTTTTGGAGTTTCAAAGAATGCATTGAATTTAACTAATTGGATTGCCAAATTGTTATGTATGTTAGGTATCTCCAAGGATCAGCAAGGCTGATGTAGGAATAGGCATGAATCGAGAACTGATTCTAGCCCCAAATTTCCATGAGGCATGGAACTTACATTTCATTGCGTTCATTAGAAATGAATTTCAGTTTCTCTTAACATCATTATTGATTTTATTTTGGGATGGAGCTTTTCTAATAACGATATGTACACTAATATTCTGATTTAGTGTGTATCATCTTTATGCAACTTTTTAAATAATTTAATTCAGCAAGCTTTTATCAGGCATCTATTATGCTCCTCATCGGAATTATCAAGGATGAGTAAGATGATGTGTTACCTTTAAGATACTTGTTATCTTTGCTTTTATTTTCAAGGTATTTTTTTAAAAAGCCAAAATTAATATAAAGAATTAAGGTTTTTAAGAATAAATACATTTTTTTCCTTTTACATGCAGCCATGCGAGCTGTGATTTCCGTAAGAGTCTATTACTTAAAAGATTATCTGGTTTGTCTATATAGACTTCGCTGCTAAAAACTATGGCCTAAGATACCCAGTGCTTGAAACCCAGACAAACTCAAAAACATCAGAGAACAAAGAAAACCAATAGACTTCCTGAATATTGCCCAGAGATGAAGGCCCTCCATTGTTTGAACATCCTAGGAAAAAAAAAAAAGGTTTATCCCTTTTAGATGAGCTGTTTTCCAACCCTGTACGTAACTACAAAATACATAGTAATTCCAGGAAAGGGAGGGAGAAATCACGTTGGAGTAGAAGATTCTGTTGTGCGGGTCTGTGTGCATAATTCTGGACACTCAGCCGCAAATTTGCGGGAGGGGCTGTGCACATGGGGACAGCATTGGAGATTCCGCTTTCACTGTGCAACCATAAAATAAGACCTGGTGTTTGCAAAGGAGGGTCCAGGACTCTGTAATCCAGTTAAGATGTTGTGTTCTAGTCGTCATTTTAGAAAGTCTGGAAGAACAGTATTGCCTTTCTAAGTACAATAGTGTCATTATTTTTAACGTTAATGGTAATTTTGTCGGTCTTTGAAAGATCTGTATAAAGAGACTGCTTTTGTTGCCCTGACGGTGGAGAAAATCATAGTTGTTAATGTCCTGGTAAGTCTTCTTTATTCTACGTGGTTTACAGGGGGCGAGGGGCACAGAGAAGTCTGTACCCTGGATGTCATAGAACAGTGAAGAAGCTAAACTTTTTTTCCCTCGATTTACTCCCTGATCAGGATTTATGCTGGGCAAATAGTAAGGGCCGCTGAATTCATTTGTTTCCCTTGTCAGGTAATTCTTAGAGAGCTAATGGATTTTCGGGTGGTGGTAATAGTAATAACAGTAATAAATTATCACAGCTTTTATAGGTCATTAAAGTTGAAAAGTGCTTTCGGATTCACTGTCTCATTTCACATGGCAACCACCCTAAAAGATGAGTCTTATTGTCCTCGTTTCCTGATTGGGAAACTGAGGCTCAGAGAAGTTCACTCACTTTGCCAAAGTCACACAGCTGAGGGGTAAGCAGCAGATCTGTAACTAGTTCTAAGCGAGTCTTTTTTCCTTTACAAGGCTATGTCTAGCTTTCTTCTTTGTGCCGCAAAAGCCCCCCCTCTGATCAGTTACTCAACGGCACATTGTTACAGCAAATGGAGTTGTCGACGTTCAGGGTTGAAGGGACTCATAGAAATCATATAATCCAAGCTCTCATTCTAATTTAGGGTTTTTTTGATCAATAGAGAAACTGAGTCTCAGAGAAGTTAAGAGCCTTCCCAGAGTTAAATGATGATTTAGGGACAGATCTGTTTTAGCCCCATCTTGTCACTGTGACCTGGACTCCCTCCAGTCTTTTACGCTGTCAGCCAGTTCTGCCTGAGACGCAGATTTTTAAAAAATAGGTTCATATGCGTTAAAATGCTCTATAACAGTAATGTGCTCTACAGAAGCAAGGTGGTGTTAGGCAGGTATTTCCTCGAGCATTCGCCCAGATTGCCTTTTATTCTCCACTTCACTCTGCCACATGCACCAGCTGTCTCCCTTCTCCCACGACCACTTTCTTCCAGTCTAAATTGCTTATTCCAAGTAAACTCAACACAGAAAAGTTTGGACTTATAGAATTGCTAATACAGGCGATGAGTGAGTTTCATGGCATCTAAAGCCTTCAGCCTAAGAGATGTCCCTGCTTCTCTGAGCGGCTTCTGCAAGCCTGGAGCCTGCATGTCCCTAAGCAGGGGTGAGAGTGATTATGGTCTAGGGAGCAGGGGAGGTGACCGGTAGGGAGGAGAGGAGACCCTGGAATTGGCACAGGACTGCTGACATAGTAAGTACAGTGACCAAAGGCCAGGTGATAGCCACCATCTGGGCCTCTTCCTTTCCAATACCACTCCACTAGTCTAGTGGGGGACATTTTCCCTGGGTGAATAGGTCCCTTCCCCACATTTCCTAAGGAAAGGTAGAGGTAAATAAGATTGACTTTACCTACATCCACTTGACAAACTCTTGTTCAACACATGTCAACTCAGGGCACGGAAGGATGCTCTCCGGGCCCTGCAAGTCTTTGAAGGGGCTGAGTCACTGTCGTGGTGACTCAGGCTATGGTTTGGGTTTGCACGCCATCAAGAAGTAGTATATTTTAAAAATAAATGTCCTAAAGAGACGAAAATAAAATTAATTCCAATCTATTTATATTATGAACAAATATCATAGGGGAGGGGCAGAAAAGAATCAGTCTATACCTTGCCAAAACCTATTTGTTATCAATGTTAATGGAAATGTTTCATGACTTAACCATCCCTTGGTACAGCTGGGATACAGAAGCCATCTGAGCTCTTATGGCGTTGGTTATACTAGCTGGATACAAGGTTTCGTTTTTGTTTTTTACAAAGAGAGCTCAATAAATGATGGTGCATAGTTCCTGGGTAGGGTGAGAGCCTTACTTAGATTATGAGTCAACGTTCCACGACACCGAAACCCCTCCTTACTTAGTAGTCTCATTCCTGGGGAGGATGTTTGGGACATTTCTTAAGGACAGACCCCTCTGGCAGGAGCTTAAGCTTCTGGGTGGATTCAGGGTGTCCCTTGAGAACCTCTGGGTGAGGATGACATGCTCCTGGGACAGAAACACTTCTTCTTTTCTTCTTTGAGTTTCTTCTTCTGGAGTGTTCACTTGCGGAGGTAGGAGGAGACTAAATGAGAGCTGCTGTGGGCGTGCCTTTTTATGAAATGGGGTTTTAGCATTTGAAGACTTCTTCACAGAGCTCTGCTTTACTTACCTTCTCCTTGAGCAGCTCCATGCATAGTGGTCTCCCTGGTCATTTGGTTGCAAGTAAATTTCCAATAAATCCATGTAAAGCAAATAAAAAAGAATTTCGGGGAAGCTGGAGTCCGGCAGGTCTTGCAGATGGCTCATTTCAACGTGAGTCTTCCGCAGCAGGTTCAGTCCCAGCTTAAAGGCACGGTGGAGCTCTTCCGGACAAGCCAGGCATAACGCTATTGACGGCTTCCGCGTCTGCAGAGTGCCACTCACTGAGGATGAACTGGCTGAGCAGAGGCTTGCTCAGGAAACCCTGCCGCTGTGATTGGCTAGTCAATTCCTTGTGAGCTGGAGAGGAGCAGAAGGACTGACTAGGAGATAAAAGGGTTGTTTCATGTAACCCCTGTAAGGAGAGCCCCCCACCCCTTGGGATGGTTTTCCTCGCTGTGAGAATGTCACCCACCAGCATGGCCCCTTGCTGACACCTGGTACCTAGGTCCTGCAGCGCCATGTGGATAGCGGGGGTCTTGCAAGGTGGAGCCTGTGAGCATGAGCTGAGGCAGACAGGGCCGGAACTGGTGACAATCCAAAGAACAACCTCATGCGACCCTTCAGTGCTTCTGTGGGAAAGGTGCCTCCCTCTGGGAGGATGTGGGTACAGGTGACGGGCTGTAGCCACGGTGCCTGTGACGACCAGCTCCACACTGGATGTCACCGTTTATACCCTGCGTGTCTGAGCAGGCAGCTCTCATCCATGAGTGGGAGCGAGGCCCAGCGTGCTGGCGGCTGTTTCCTGTGGCTGCTTCCTGCCCTGTCTTCTTTCACCACTTGGCCATTGGTCTGGTGGAGCTCATCTACCTCTGTCTTCACGTCATGCCCCTCAGCCTTTAGATGGATGCTCTGGTTGAGACTTGCATCCCTCAGGTGGGCCTTTGCCTGTGAATACTCACACTCAGCTCCTTCAGAAGTTGCTGATTTTTTTTCTAGTCTTTTCTTTTACTGATTTTCCTGACTTTGGGGCTGCAAGTGCAGTTGGCTTCAGCCATTTATAGTCACTCACACGCAAGGAAAGCACATGAGCATTCTTTCCTTCCATACTTCTGATTGGCTTAGCACATATTTTACCATTGCTTTCCCCACAATTCACAGTATTGTCATGAGTGGAGAATGAGTTTTCTGTAGGGCATTGTGACTTGAGTTGGCTGTCCCAGGTCCTGCACTTTGGGGATGCTGACAAAGACAGGCAGGCGTTCAGAGAGGCAGCAGTTGACGGAGAAGGAGGAAGATTCCTAGAAAACCATCCAGAACCTGCCCCACCCCCATCACTAAAGGTACAGGCTCCCTTGGTGATGGCACCCTGCTCATCAGCGGCATGCAGACCTGTCCCCGGCCTCCACATTGCCTTTGTGTCCTCCTCTCAACAAGACTGCATTGTTTTAAGGAGGTGTCTATCCTATGCGTCAGGTACCATTGCTTTATCTTTTTTAATTACTACAGCAACCCTATCCAGAAAGTTCTGTTACCTTCTCTGCAAATGAGAAAGTGGAGGGTCAAAGGGGCTCAATTTCCCCCGGTCTCATAGGTAGCCAGTGGCAGCACTAGGATTCGCATCCAGATCTGTGCTTTCCAGTGCATTCATCTCACCTGACCAAAGATGATTTTTCCCGGAGAAAGGGAGATGGAGCAGGTGACACAAATCATAATGGCCCCAGATCCGTGCCCGCTGGGGGAGGCATCTTACTTAAAGAGGTAGGAAGCTGTCCATGCAGGCTCGGGTTCCCACAGTCAGCCAAGGACAACTTGCATTAAGAACTTGTGAAATATACATCTTCAGACCTCCTGCATGAGTACGTTAGGAGTGAGACCAAGGACTGTGTGTATTTTTTAAAACTCCCAGCTGATTCTTACACACAAAAAGATTTTAAGACTCGCTCATGCAACGATATGATGATAGTATTTTACCAGGGGGACGAGAACGTGATTTTCTCTAGTGTCAAACGGAGCTCCCGGGAGATCATTAATTTTTAGACTCAGAGAATGTCAGTGTTGTCATTTTACGAAAGAAGAAACTAAAGCCTGTAGAATTGAAGTGACTTATACAGTCACATGACAAATACCCTGGGGTTGCCACCAGCATCCTGACTCCTAGTTCAGTGCTCTTTCTACTGTACTGGTGGTATGCAACCCAGGCTGTGTGTCAGACTCACCTGGGGGACTTCTAGAAATATTAGTGCCCAGAACTTTCTCCAAGAGATCTATTTTCATTGTTCTGGGCAGTGGGAGCTCAAGCATAGGTACTTCTGAAAGCTCCCAAGGTCATTTCAATTACCTCTGCCACCTGCTCTTTTTGGCTCCATCTCCCTCATTGTCTGGTTGTGGCTGCAGGTCGCACAGAGCACAGGAGAGCTGCCCCTGTCACTGCCCCAACTTGCTATGTCTCCACGCTCAGCCTCTCTTTGCCCCAGTTCCTTGCAGGGTGCAAGAGGGAAAATATTAATTCAGGCAGCAAGCGTTATTTTTAAATACTTACTAAAATATTTTGACTCCCATGGACCTGACCAGGATTGCTATAAAAGATGAATAATTTGATGTTAAGAAGGTTCTTTGAGCTTCCTGAGGAAAAGGTGCAATGTGAGCTTAAGTAGTATTATTATATTATAAATTTTTAATTTCAGATTCAACTTGACTCATGAGCTAAAGCTGGCAGTAAAGATGGCAGATCACTCCTTTCTTCTTCTTCTTCTTTTTTCTTTTTGGTGAGGAAGATTGGCCATGAGCTAGCATCCATTGCCAATCTTCCTCTTATTGCTTGAGGAAGATTGTCACTGAGCTAACATCTGTGGCAATCTTCCTCTGTTTTTGTATGTGGGACACCGCCACAGCGTGGCTTGATGTGTGGTGTATATGTCCGCGCCTGGGATCTGAACCTCCGAACCCTGGGCCGCCAAAGTGCAGCACGTGAACTTAACCATCTGCCACCAGGCTGGCCCCAGATAACTCCTTTGTTCATTGAAACTGGCGGGTGCAGGCATTTTTCAAAAGCAGGGTATTCATCATATTCCTTTTTTATAGTTACTCCTATATTAAGGTGAGTTGTCTCCTGGCTCCAGAGACTTCACGAAAACAGATGGATGCTTTAAAAAGGTTTTATTTAGAATCCTTTTCTTCTGATGTACATTTTCTATCATCTAAAGTTTCTTTCTTGTTGCCTTAGACATGGGTTATCAGAAACAGCAGCCTGTGCCCACAAGGGCAAATATTTGCGTGTCTTCCCCTAAGGTACTCTGTTCTCATTTTCCATCTTCTAAGATGGGCAACAGCAGAGAGCTGCCTCTCCCTGTCTCCAGGACCACTGTCATGTCTTATTTATGCTGCTTATAACAGAAGTCAGGGCTTCCCTGCACTCCCTCCCTTGTGGCTTCAGCATGAGTTTGGTTTTTGTTCCTAAAAAGATTTCTGTGACTTAAATGTGGTCATGACTTGAGCGGAAAAAAAAAAAAAATCCGGAGGAAATAAGGTCAGGTCCGATGGGGGCCGATGCAGCAAAGATAAGTGGCAGAAATGATCAGTTATCATCGTTGCAAGATGACAGCTGGACTGCTGCGGACGAGGGTTCACAAGCCTGTGCCGCCGAGCCCCTGTACGTGCGGAGGGAAAACCCAGATCACAGAGCCTTTACCAGCCACCTCACGTCGTCTCCCATGTCACGTGAGCGCTGGGATTTCGCCCTTTCTGTACAGGGGCCGTGGAGGTAGTGAGTTGCTTTAACTCACAGGATTATTAGGCAGATGCAGAACGGCGGCCTGAGCACGTGCACAGATCCTTGTCAGATCATGTATAAAGGTCACAAGATGATTTTTAGCAATCTTGAACACCAAGCTGATCATGGAGAGTCCCCAGAAAGCAGTTTTTCACAAGCTCGCAACTGAAACTACCCAGAATTAGGTTGGCTCCTTATGAAAAATGCAGGGCTGCCCCCACGGGTGTCCTTCCAAACCCATCGCAGCTGAAATTCATCTTCCCTCATGCCAGCCTTGAGTAGTTCGGGGCTGACCATGGCTCTCAGTCAGCATCTCGAGAGTCCTGTTACTAATGTATTCTCCTCGGAACCGCATGCTGGGCCTGCAGGAGCCAGAGGCCTCGGGTGCAGGGCTGCTGCCCAGCCGGCTCAGATTAGATTCTGTCCTTTATTACATTTGTCTGACACAGCTGCTAAGGGATGGGCCGGGGCTTGTTAAATCTGAGCCAGCCTCTGCTTTTGGACTGCTGTCTTCTGTCTATTCAATCACCTTACGTATTCATCAAGCCGTCTTCTCAACAGTTTGACTTCATGCGAATTGCCCAAGGGGCATGTTAAAATGCACATTCCCAGGCCCACTCTTTGCGGTTATTATGCACGAGGAATGTGAAGTTAGCAGGCACCTTCAGGAGATGCTCATGCTAGTGGGCTGCCGAGGCCACCTTGACATACTTGCCATAGGCATTTCACCAGTAGAACATCAAGATGCAGGCTGGAACCTTTGTAAGTCATCAGCCCACGAGAATAGCATTTGAACTGCTTCCTTTTATTTTTCTTGTGAGCTCTGCTCTAGCAACCAAGTGCCTTCTATCACCTCCTTGTGAAAGTGAAGGCGACTTTTCAGAAGCTGGAAAGAGACCTCAAGGTTTCTTTAAAGATAGAATAGTTAAAACTCTGCATATCAAGAGAAAAGCAAGAAATCAGATAGGTTTGTGTTCTAGGGCAAATCTCTCTGAACCAAACCCAGTTTTTTCTCCAACAACCTCTGTGTCAAGTTGCCTTCGGAAAATTGTTCAGGTTTTATGCTCAGAAATTTAAGTGCCTCCCCAATATCTTTAGTCATTCATGCCCCCAAATTCTGTTACACACTCTCTACTTGTCAGGCCCAGAAGCTCCCAGTTTAGTTGGGGGAGATCACTACATTTCTGGAGAATTTCCTTATTCTGCTTTCTGTATTAATTTTGTTGCTGTTGTTGTTATTGTCTTAACGTTTTTAAAATTTGTAAAATATATACATAGAAAAGTACACAAAACCAAATGGTCCAATGAATTATCACAGAGCAAACACCCATGTCACCATGATCCAGATGAAGATAGAGAGCATCACTGGCACCCCAGAAGCCCCATCCCAGTCACAGCCTCCCCCTCACTCGCAGAGGTGACCTCTTTTCCAAGTCATGGTGAGCATTTCCCATGGTCATAATCACTTAGCCCAGCGCTATGCCTTCTTAAATGTGGTACTATTTTAGCTTTAATTTACTTTTGCCTTTTTTTTTGTAGTTTATATACATGGAATTATAAAGTAAATATTATTTACATCCGACTTCTTTTACTTTATGTTTGCAAAATTCACGCATATTATTGCATGAGGCTGTAGTTCACTCATTGGCATCTCTGCATAGTGTGCTATTATATGAATAGACCATAATTTGAATTCTGATGTTAATGGAAATTTAGATTTTTTCCAGTTGGGTCTGTTACAAATAGTGCTGCTCTGAACATTCTAGAATATACCTCTTGATGAATATATATATATATTCATATATATATATATTTTTTTCGTATATATATATATGCATATATATATATATATATATATATATATACACACATTTCTGTTGGATATATACCTAAGAATAGCAGTCCTGGGTCATAGAATATTCCTGTGTCCACCATTAATAGGCACTGGCCAGTTTTTCAAAGTGATTGCACCAGTTTACACTCCAGCCAACAGAGTAACAGAGTCTCAGTTGCTCCTTGCCAACACTTGGTATTGTCAATATTTTAGCTATCTGGTGGGTATGTAGTGGTAGCTTGTGGTTTTAATGTACGTTTCCCTGGTGAGTAATAAGGTTGCATACCTTTTTGCGTGTGTATTGGCCACCTCGTTATTATCTCTTATGAAGTGCCTGTTTCATTCACTTGCTGTTTATCTATTGAGTTGTCTGTTTCTTATTGATTCTTAGGAGTTCTTTATGGATACTGGATACAAGCCCTTTGTTGGCTATATGTGTGGCAAATGTCTTCTCACTTTCTGTGGCTTACATTTTTACTCTCTGATTAATGTCTTTTGATGAACAGAAGATCTTAATTTTAATGTAGTCAAATTTATCAATCTTTTTCTTTATGTTTGCTGCTGTTTTTGAGGTCTTATTTAAAAAATATTTCCCTACTCCTATTTCATGAAGACATTCCTTATATTGTCTTCTCAGAACTTCATTATTTTGACTTTCACATTTAGATCTTTAATTCATCTAGACTCGATTTGTGTATATGATATAATTCAGCACCATTTATTTGAGACACTGTTGTTTTCCACTGCTCTACAGTGCCACCTTTGTCATAAGACAGACGTCCTGTTTCAGGACTCTCTGGTCTGTTCCATCGGTCTGTTTGTCTATCTTTGCATCAATTCTGTACTGTTTTAATTCCTGTAGCTTTATAAGAAGTCTTGACTTCTGATAGAGCAAGTTTTCCTGCCTTGCCCTGCTTGTTCAAGACTGTCTTGGCTCTTCTTAGCCTTTCCATGTAAAGGAAAGAATCAACCTATCAACTATCAAAACAAGTTTGAATTTTTTAATATGATTATTTTGAGTTTATAGATAAAGTTTGGGGAAAATAATGCCTTTATAATATCGAGTTTTCCAACCTACGAACATGGAATATTCCCCCATTTATTTAGGTCTTTTATAATTTTTCTCATTATTTTGTGATTTTCTGTGTAGAAGTCTTACATAACTTTTGTTAGATTTATGCTTAGGAATTCAAACTTCTTTGATGCTCTTGACGATAAATTTTTTAAATTTTGGTTTTATTTAATTGATGGTATGTAGAAGTTCATACATGCTAAACTCATTTATTAGTTTTACTATTTGTGTAAATTCTTTTGGGTTTTACCACATAAACAACCGTGTCATGTGTGACTAATACAACTTTTATTTCTTTCTTTCTGATCTTAATATCTTGTTTCCTGCTTCTACATTCTTGCTTTGGTTAGGAACTCCAGAACAATGCTGAATACAAGTGGAAAGAGTAAGCATCTTTGTCTTGTTCTCAGTCTTGAATGGAATGCCTTCAATATTTTTGTATAGGTTTTTAAAAAATCTTTTTTATTATATTAAAGGTGTTTACTTCAATTCCCAGCTTAAAAGTTTTAAAAAATATCGTGAATGGATGTTGAATTTTATGAAACACTTTTTCCAAGCTATTGAGATAATAATACTTTTCTTTTTTATGTTAATGTGGTGAGTTACGCTGCGTTATTGTCAAATGTTAAACCAACTTAGCATTCTCGAAATAAATCCAAGTTACTTGTGACGTGTTTTCTTTTTAATTTATTGTTGGATTTTGTTTGTTAATATCTTATTTATAAATTTTGCATTTATGTTGATGAGATAGATTGGCCTAAATTTTTCTTTTTTTGTAAAATTCTCAATCAGGTTTTACAGTCAAGGTTGTGCTCTGCTCATAAAATGAGTGGTTGTAATCTTCCAGAATAGAACTCTGAAAGAGTTTGTCTAAGATTGATGTTATTTCTTCTTTAAATGTTTGGTAGACTTCCTGGGGAAGCCACCGAGACCTGGAGTTTTCTTTGTAGAATGGTTTTTAGTTTTGAATTCAATTTAATATTTTGTAGGATTATAACCACTTTCTGTTTCTTCCTGTGTCCATTTTGGTAAATTGTACAGTTTTTGTTTGTTCTGGGAATTTGACTCCATCTAAAATTTCTAATTTCTTTGTATTAAGTTTTTTGTAACATCTTTTTTTTTTTTAAATGTAGGATCTGTAACGGTGTCCCTTTTTTATTCTTACATGGTTATGTGTGTGGTCCCTCTTTGTTTCTTGATCAGTTTCACAAGTGATTTATCAATTTTGTTGATTTCAAAGAACCGACTTTTGGGTTTGTGGATTCTGTCTTGTCTGTGTTTCTTTTCTATTTCATTAATGTTTGTTCTTTTCTTTCTTATTTACTTCCTTGTACTTTCTTTGGGTTTAATTTACTGTGCCTTTTCTAACTTTCTAGAAGAATTCTTAATTTGGGTATAATAACTCTAAATTTATGTGTACCTGATAGTATACCTCAAAATATGTAAAGCAAAAATTAATAGAACTTTAAAGACAAATCCATAATCACAATAAGATGTTTAAACTCTCCTCTATTAGTAATTTGTAGAACAATCAGGAAAAAACAGTGAGGAGGTAGAAAATTGAACGTTTGTTAGCAGACTTGACTTAACCAATTGCAAGGTATACATTATTTTCAGTTATTTCTCTTTTTATAATATGTGCATTTATGATTAGAGAGAAATTTAGAGCCATAGTTTTAGCTGTACAGCATTCATTTTAATATGTAGTATTTTTATTGTTATTTAGTTTAAAATCTTTTCTCTTTTTATTGTTATTTCTTTTTGGACCCATGGGTTATTCAGAAAGGTTTTACCAGTTTCCAAACATAAGAGAATTTTCTACTTACTTATTTCTATGTTAGTTTTATTGTGGCCAGAAAACAGGCTCTATAATTTCAGTCTTTTGAAATTTGTTGAGACTTTCTTTATGGCCCAAGTATGGTCAGTTTTTGTAAATGTTCTGTATGTGCCTAAAAGAAATGTGTAGCAGTCTTAGTCCTTCAGAGTGGATAGCTAAGAACCCACAAACAATTACTATCCAAGTGTTCAATATAAAAATAAATACTTGAAATAACAAAACACAAAGATATTAATTGCCTTTGCCACTGCAAATAAATGAAATACACCAATCCACGGGTCAAAGATAAACACTAACTATAGAAATCGTGCTTACTTATAATGACTTTAGTCTGTGCAACTGTCTTTTACGTGGCTTTTCTCAGTGGTTTTAAGCAGGGCAAAGTGATAATTCCACATTAACATTCAGCTGAGAGCCGCAAGGTCTTAAGTATCCTGTTCTGAGGCTTCTTCAGGTTTCGTAGGAGTCAGTGTCCTTTAGGGAAGAAAAACAGCCTGCACCAGCACTGCTCCCGAAGCAAAGCCGCCCCCCGTGGTGGTCCTTATTTTTCTGTGAAGCATCTGCTCTCTCCAGTTGTCTCCTTTCTGAACATCATCAACCCTTGCCTCCACTTTTCTCTGCCTTGTGTTGATTGTATCTGTCGACATCCTTTGCCTCCGTTGATTCTGTTCAGTGTCTTCAGCCTGACGCTGAGTAAACTGATGGCCAGGACGGTGTTCTCTGAGCATGTGGCACGAACGGTAGTTCTGCAGAACAGTAGAGGTGTGGAACACTGCCAATCTAGAATAGTAATTCTGAGGATTGTTAGTCTACGTTAAGTGAAAAAAGCATCCCATCGTGCAAAGTTCAGGGATACCCAAGACCACCCTCACCTCTGACACCAGCTGCAAGTTCAGAAGCCCCTAAAGCCAACCTCAGGTTCAGTAATTCACTAAAAGAACACACAGAACTCAGAAAAACCGTCATCCTCACGATTATGTCTATTACAGTGAAAGGATAGAGCCACGGGAAAGGGGCACGTGGGGTCCAGGAGTGACCAGGCATGGGCTTTCAGCTGCCCTCTCCCAATGGAGCTGTACGGACAGCGCCTGCTCCTCCCGGCAACAATGCGTGACAATGCACATGGAGTATTGACAACCAGGGAACTAGGTTCAACTAGACAACTGGACAGCTAGACTGGGTGTCTGGAGTTTTTACTGGGGCTTGGTCACGTACAGATGGTTGACTACTTGTGTGGCCGACCTTCCTTTCCAGTCCTTCCGAAAGTGGAGCTGACACTGCATGGCCCAGGGCCCCCCAGCCTAAGTCACATGGTTGACATAGACTGTCTGGTGTGGCTCAAAGTCTCCAGATCAACAAAGATAAAAGTTCTTCTCAGGTCGGACATTTCAAGAGCATAGAGGTTACTGTCCAGGACCCGAGGGCAAAGGTCAAACCTCTCTTTGGGCGAGGTTAATCCTCTACTGCAACTAGGGCAAACCCTTTTGGATATAAATCAGATCGTGTCGTGGCCCATGCCTAAAAAGCTCCAGTAGCTAGCTCCCCATCACATTAAAGTAAACCCCAGATTCCCCACCCTAATCTACAAGGTCCTGCATGGTCTGGCCTTTCTATCTCCCTCTCGCTCACTGCATTCGAGACGCATGGATCTTCTTTTGTGTTCTTAAGGACGCTCAGCTCTTTCCTGGCTTTTGCACCAGTTGTTCCCTTTGCCTGAAATGCTCTTCTCCCAGACCCACACACAACTGAATTCTTCTTCTCATTAGATCTCAGCTTAATAAATGTCATTTCCTCAGAGGCGCCTTCCTGTCTACCCAAATTAAGGGAGTGCCGGAGTCAGTCCCTATCATGTGACCTTGTTATGTGTTCATCAGAGCAGGGATCGTTGCCTGTTATTTTCTAGCTCATTTATCTGTTAATTTGTCTGTTAGCACAGTGTTCCTGCAAGTGCCGTAAGAGTAGGATTCTTGGCTTTTTCTCTACCCCCAGCTCTGGAACATATTGGACCTAGAGTAAGGGCTCAGTAATTCTCTGAATAAATGAATGAGTGAACAGACGGATGAATAAATAATAAGCTTTGTAAATGCTGGCCTCAACAAAATCCAGTAGAATTCTTCACAGCAAGACTGTCAAAGGCTTAATATGTAATATGAATTGTGAATCTCCAAGTGTGTATCTGGTATTCACGTTCCTGGGAACCCTTTTTGGGGAGCATTGATGTTGAAACCTGGTGTTTTTAAGGAATCAGATTCATTTTCACATGTAACTAACTGTTTACAGAAAAACAAATCTGGGGCCGGCCCCACGGCTGAGTGGTTAAGTTCGTACTCTCTGCTTTCGCAGCCTGGGCTTCAGCAGTTCGGATCCTGGTGCTGACCTAGCACTGCTCATCAAGCCACGCTGAGGCGGCGTCCTACATAGCAGAACCAGAAGGACCTACAACTAGAATATACAATGATGTACTGTGGGTTTTGGGGAGAAGAAGAAGAGGAAAAAAAAGAAGATTGGCAACAGATGTTCGCTCAGGGCCAATCTGCTACAAAAAAAAAGAAAAAAGAAAAACTAATCTGAGACACGGCACATATTTTTTAAAATTTCTTTAACTCTTCCTGCTCCATCTCCATCCTTTAGGAGTCTGCTCTCCGCTAACTGATCAATTAATTTGTAGTTAGGTATAAATGTGTAATACTGCCTTAGGGCCTTTTACTTCCCTTTTATTTATTTATTATATTAAATCTCCATGATTATTAGAATCAGGATATAAAGATAATGACAGTGGTGGGCTGGTGAAAGATGATTTCTGGAATAAAAGCCAAAAGTACCCATTTATGCCCTGTATATGTAGGTTTTGATTGTTGACGTCATTCCACGTGACAGAATCACATGTTCATAGACCTTTTTTCCTCATCTTTGGTAACAAGATTTTTAAGGTGGCTTTTAAAAATTCTTTCTGTCGACCAGATGCATTTGTGCTGGAACATCATGTGATTTCTATTTGAAACCTTGGAATTGATGAAGATCACACAGTTTTTTCAGATCCTAATGATCCTGGTTTATTTCTTTGCATAGAAATAAGGTCTATAGTTATTTACTGCTTCAGACAGCTGATTGGAGCACATGCTTATTCCAGATGCCCCTTTCTTCCTACTTGACCCTCCTTCAGTTGGGGGATGGGGTGCCAGACATGGCAGATAAAAAAACTGGAAAGGAGTTGGATGATTTTTGTCCTGTCATTTAGTTTTGCGTTTGTTAGAGCTGGTCTATTTCAGTTTGGTCCTTATGCCTAGGACACAGCCCCTCATGGCCTCTGTACCTTGATGCCATTGAACTCCGACTTCTGACTCCCAGGTGACGTGTGACTCCTCTCACGTAGTAAATTGGTTCTGTGTCGCCCTATCGTGGCTCTTCTTTGAGCAGAGTACTTAAGTACTGGCATTTGGGAGGCTGTGAATTCCCTTTGAACCTTTTGTCATATGCTCCCCAGTAGTCCCCAACTCCTGCTTATGGAAACTTGGAGTTCTAATGAGAAGTTCCAAGCTTTCTGTATTATAGACCACTATGTAGAGAAACCGCGCTCAGAAACAAGGCTTGGGTGCTTCTGCTCCTCGTCAGCCAGTGTCCACCTGCCCACAACGTCCAAATGGACATTTCTTTCCATTGACTTAACGCCCTGTAGCTGGCCACGTCCTGAGTATACTGGTTAATTCTTGGATGGATTTTAAGTCAATCATGAAAACAGTTGTTTAGTCATATAGATTACTGCCACGGGATCCATTTATGGCCAAGATTTTACAGACGGATGCCTTGATAAATGTGCTTTTATTTGCTGTGAATAATTTCTGCATCGTGATATTGAAAAAAAATGTAATTCACCTTTTCCATTAAGAAGGCAGCAGTGGTGTGCAAAGAGTTGTCAGTTATCTTGTGACTCCAGTCAGGATTATTCTGGGATTGATATGGGGGGAATTCAGCTATTCCAGTAGAAAAACTATGGGTTAAACATGAACAGTTAGGAAACCCCTTTCCACAGCCTGCGACACAGAAACGAGAGGTAAAATTGAAACCAGAACACGGTTTTCCAGCCAAGGCGCTGTCTGTTGAAATCCACAGGCAAAGGGAAGGACTGGTGATGGGTTTCCTCAGGGGAAGACTTAGCGGCTGGAGCGGCCTCGGGGGCGGGGCGGGGCGCCGTGTGCTCACAGTGTTCTTGGGCAGGGGCCCACATGGCTCCCCTCAGCGTTTCTGCTTTGCTGGGTGTGTACCAAGGTCTGGGGCGCGGAGGGAATGTCAGAGGAAGTGGGAGACACAGTCCCTGCTCTCAAGCTAACGGTGGTAATGAGCAGACCTGAGCTTGCAAGCATTTGACTTTGGATGACCCGTAGGAGACAGTGAATGGCCACCACCCCTTTACTTCCAGCCACCAGAGCAGATCCCTTCTGCCCAAGGCTACCCCGTCACTGACATTCGGCCTGAGGTTTGCAGGTTCGGATCCCGGGTGTGGGCCTACACACCACTTGTGAAAGCCGTGCTGTAGCAGCATCCCACATAAAATAGAGGAAGATTGGCACAGATGTTAGCTCAGGGCCAATCTTCCTCACCAAAAAAAAAAAATAATAATAATGAAAAAATAAAAGTGGAAATAAATAGTTCATGCTAGAAGCTTATATGCATGTAAAATCAGAGACATTAAACAGAGATGTGCCCATAAGAGATGGAGAGAGACACATGGTGACCGATGTGACTTAAACCAGATGGGATTAGCTGGATGGTGGGAGGGGGCTGAGGGAGCAGGACCCCAAGTTGGCAGCACAGAGTGGAGTGGCCTGGGGGATAAACTGGAAGTAGTTGGGGTTAGAAGTGGACCCTTATAACTGATTCTTTGTATCTTTTAATCATTTTGTTGGGTGGGCTCCTTGGTTCTCCCCTGCACTCTCCTGACTCCCAGCCTCACCTCTTGTCTTCCCGTCCACGCGCAGTCTGCTCGTCCTCCATCTTAAGGAGCTGCTTGCTCTGAGCCTTTGCGACATTGGCCATAGGATGTGCTGCTCTCTTTATTATCTTTTTAAAAACAGATAAGGTGGATGGGAGATGCTAATAGCAAATGGAGCCACAGCTCAGCCCCTGCTGCTCTGCAAAGCAGAGTTCTTATCAGGCCCAGGTCCTCGCCCCACAGGCAGAGGTGGCGTGACTGGGCGGGACCAGCCAGACAGGTGACATTGTGCCACGTGCCGTCCACAACCCAGCAAAGTGTGGAGCAGATCCGTAGTTCAGGTGAATCCCCAACTCTTGTCTTTCTTCACTTATTTTCACAGTCGTCTGTAAGCTCAGCCGTACGGTGTGAAGTGTCGCAGGCAGGAAACAAAGTTCCTCCTGTGACCGGATCCCCACAGACTCAGTCCCTCTTCCTGAGCCACGTCTTCCTATTTCTCTGTGAAGCAGGTTCTGCTGTTTGTCCTTGGGACCCGAGCCTGGTGATAAATAAGGAGCCATTTATCAGATTGCTGTGGAGGTCGAGACAGGGTCTGAAAATAAGAGCTTGGTTGTGAAGCTGTGAACCACAACCGTTTGAAATTCCCAAAATAACGTATCCTTTTTACACAATTGCAGACTGCCGTGTCCCTCAGATTGAAGATGCCGAGATCCATAACAAGACATATAGACACGGAGATAAGTTAATCATCACTTGTCATGAAGGATTCAAGATCCGTTACCCCGACCTATACAACATGGTTTCCTCGTGTCGCGACGACGGAACGTGGGACAACCTGCCCATCTGTCAAGGTACAGGATGGGAACTTGGTTCCTGGCTGTTCTTCTCTCAGACTTTGTCATAGAGCCTGTGCGTGTTTCTCTCACAGAATGATGGCAAGAACGACAGAGCCGCCCTCCCCACTTGGGTCAGCTGTGTCTTCACTGTGATTGCCAAAGCTTTGTAGTCTTCCCAGGTCCATATACCCAGTTTTGAAGTTTAGATGGGAGATACCTAATTCTTTAGAATGTCGGATATCTGCTTTGCTCTGAGAAACTAAAAGTGGTTTAAGAATCAGGAGACTTGTAACCGGGCTGTGAACACAATGATGAGCTGTTGTATATTTAATGGAAATAACCGAGCATTTATACTTATTTCAGTAGTGGTGAGAATATATTTAAAGCCAATCTTACAGAGGCTATTTTCTCTTAATAATGTTATCCCTTTTTATAATGCATGAGGAGCAGAAAAATAATCAAATTCAGATTTCATCCAAACCACACGGTGAATATTTATCCTCGTGCAGTTTTTAAATTTGCCTGGGCCGACAGAGAGGGCCCTCTTTGTGAAAATAAGCCCTCGAGTTCACATTAATTCTGATTTTTATTTTTTGACATGTGACTTGGACCAAAGGACCAAGCAGCCGATGCATAATTCATAATTCAAGGGAGAGGGAGAGCAATCTTATTTGCACCAAAAGCACCGTCATGTTCAAGTTGAGGCGAATGTTAACTTTGTGCTGGGAAATCACAACTGGCAGACTCTGATATTGCTTTGCTTGCCCCATAGTTGGAAATAAATCATTTCCTTATGCGAGAGCTTCAGAGCCACAGCCCCTTGAAGAAACAAAAGCTTCAGGCTTAGGAGGACAGAGGCTGCCCAGACCCTCACACTGGGGCATTTCTCCCCAGAAACTTCCTGTGTAGTTTAGCATGTTATATATTACATTTTTAAAGGAGACACGTGATTTATTCATGCTTTCAGAGACTATCCACAAAATCAGCAGCTGGCTCTTAGGTTGGGCTATTTATTCGAATGAACTTTATTAACCTTTGATTTGTTCCTGTCCTGTGGCACTATCAGAGTAATGGGGAAGAAAATTGCCTCAGACTCTGGCCACTTCTTGCTTTCATATTTTCCACTTATCTTTTTGTTTTCCTACCCTTTTTATTTCCTTTTATGTCATTTAAATACAAAAGTCTTCTTTAGGGGTTCTTTTTGCCCCAATGATTTTTTTTTTTTGGTGAAGAAGATTGGCCCCCAGCTAACATCTGTGCCAGTCTTCCTCTATTTTGTATGTGGGATGCCTCCACGGCATGGCTTGATGAGCGGTGTGTTGGTGCATGCCTGGGACCCAAACCCATGAACCCAGGCTGTTGAAGTGGAGCACACTGAACTTAACCACTACACCACCAGACCGTCTGTCTCCAGTGACTTTTTTAAAAGTACCCTATGGTGGTATACATCTTGGGGTATCATTGTCAAGAGTTCAGATACAGGCTTCCCCTTCACTCTGTCTGGCCACACTTGCCCCTCCCCTCCATCATCCCTTAGTCAAATCTCAGTCAAAACATAGCTTTTGTAGTTCGGCAACTGAAAAAAAGAGAGCTGGCCGGCCGTTCTCGAGAGGCATGTGTCTTCAAACAGCAATACAACCCACAGCCCACCTTCCATCCTCGGAGCCCACTGTGCCCGCAGAGGAGGTGCCCCTGGGCTGTGCTCTGCTCTCCGCTCCATGCCCTGTCCCCACTGCAGAGGCAGGAGGGAGTCCTGGCTGCTCCAGCTTCCTCCGGGCACCGCTCAGGCATGAGGAATCGGTTGTCTTAGACAGCCTGACACCTCCTGAGCCCCCAGGGGGAATGTAATTGGCCCTTGGTGTGACACTTCCTCCTGTGACTTTTATTTGCACTTATAGATCCAGGGGCTACAGCCTGAGGAGCTTCTCTCTATTATCTGGAAGTGCAAATAGAAATCGAGGTGAACACGGAGCTGAAGCCAGTTTCTTACTGCTAGGCTCAGGACAGGCTGTCTCCAGACAAGAGGAAACATGTCTTTCCTGCCCTGATTCGCTGCGAGTGTACCCACTGCCGTCTCCTTTGGGGTGGGATGGGCAGGCTGTTTCAAGGCCGTTTTTTTCCGTGGGAATTTTGTGTTTTGGCGAGCAGTGTCCTGATGCCTTCTGCTCGCTGTGGGTCAGAGTTCGTTTTTATTTGGGGAAGCCAGTTGATCCACGAGGATCGTTTCAAATGACACAGCTTCCTAGGAAGAGGAGCGGGCACGGTCACTTGTGCCAGTTCACATAAACTATGCTTACGGGTTCTAATACGCTCCCTTGTTCATATTAACTTGCTTATCTTCTTTTCTCAGTTAGCGATTCTGTTTATTCCCGATTCCCAACCTCCCCCCATACTTTTCACTTTTGCCGTGAACGTTGCCAGTTTTCAGCTCAGGAAAAAAAATCATTAAGGGAGCCAGCCTGGTGGCATAGTGGTTAAGTTTGCACACTCTGCTTCGGTGGCCCAGGGTTCATGGGTTCGGATCCCAGGTGCAGACCTACATACCGCTCATCAAGCCATGCTGTACGGCACCCCACATACGAAGTAGAGGAAGACTGGCAGAGATGTTAGCTCAGGGCCAATCTTCCTCACCAAAAAAATAAAAATACATCATTAAAAAATGTCATTTGAGGCCATGGGGACTGCCTGAAAGGAAGGCTGAGTGCTATGCATTTTGGGTATGGTCCATCCTGAGTGTTGACCGATTCCAGGCAGTGATCTGCTGGGTCTGCAGAGCTCTGTGGCCTCAGGACACAACTGTGCAGGGTCAGTGCTTGCATGACCCCAGAGTGAGCACCTCCCTAAATTCTGCATCCCAGGGGCCTCCCTCGCCTCACCCTCGTCTCGCTCTGATACACAGACACCATATACCGGGTGCTGACCAGAGCAATTTGCTGAACACAGAGCCCTTTGATACTTATAATATCTAACAGAGTCAGCTTGGGAGAGTTCAGTCCTCGGCTGCAGAGCATGTGACATAATTGGTACTTGGTGAGTGGAAGGGAAAGTAGGTATTTCTGTTCTCCTTTATTTACTTCACACGCAATTAGTCCTCCCCGGGAAAACACAGCTCTGCAGGGCCGTTATTCCCTCCAGTGAAACTGCTGAAGCCAATAAGAAATTCCCCGATCACAGTGGATGCCACACAGAATGGGACTCTGTGCTGTTGGGAGTGTTCCACTGGGCTGCACAGGCTTCGCGACAAAAAGGCAGCCACTGTTTTACGGAAGTAGGTGCGTGGGATCCGGTTCCCGATTCCCCTTGGATGGCACGCAGGATTCTGTGCAGATTGCCCGGGCTCGCTGCAGCAGAGGTCCTCGAAGCCTGGTCCCCAGCCCTGCAGCAGCAGCTGCACCTGGAAACCTTAGTAAAGCAAATCCTTGGGCTCCTCGGACACTCTGGGGCGGGGCCCAGCAGTCTATTCCAACAAGCCCTCTCTCTGAGTCCTTTTCAAGTTTGCAAACCACTGTGCTATGGGCTTCCTTACCTATTTCACATAAAACACAACGAGATTTTCAAAATTTTAGATGCACTGTATCAGGCAGACGTCTGTTCCATCTGCTACAGTGGGACCAGGTTTGCCTCATGACCGTCTCAGGCCACCCACCAGCCCCGTAAGGAGGAGTTGGGCTGTCTCTTTCCTCTATGGCACCTCAGCGGTTCTCACTGATGGCACATTAGATGATTTGGGGAACTTTAAAAAAGATAAGGACGCCCAGGCTGTATGCCGGCCCTGGGCGTGGGGCCAGGCATTGGTGTTTGAAGTCCCTTAGGTGATTCTAACATGCACTTGGGGCTGGAACCACCAGCAGTGACCCCTGCCCCAGCACTTCCCTACTGGTCTGACGCTCTTGGTGCCATTCGCAGCTATAAAGGCGAGTATCCCCATTGCAAGGAGAATAGGTCAGTAGATGAGGGAGTCTGAGCGTTTAAGACCACAGTGCCCATTCCCCAGAGGCCAGGCCACGTTCACAGTGGGCGAGGCCACAAGAGCGACAGTGCTTCATCCTTTAGGCGGACGGAGAGGACCTAGAGAAACCTTCCTTTTTTCTTTCACGCGTCACAGGCTGCCTGAGACCACTCGCCTCCTCTAATGGCTACGTGAACATCTCCGAGTTCCAGACCTCCTTCCCGGTGGGCACTGTCATCGCCTATCACTGCTTTCCCGGATTTAAACTCGAGGGGTCGGAGTTTCTCGAGTGCTTACACAACCTCATCTGGTCGTCCAGCCCACCCCGGTGCCTTGCTCTGGAAGGTAACCATCTTCTGCTTTTGGAAGTTGAGTTTTAGATAATTAAAGTGGGTGTTTCAATAGGGTGTGAAGAGCGGAGGATTACGGTCAGCAGTAACTTTTGTTCCCTGAGCACACCGCGTGCCTCCATCCTAAGCAGAGGACGCAAACCTGCTCCTCTGCCATGAAGCCATCCTTACAACCAGATATTAAATTTGCTCCCGCCATCCTCAGGCTGAAAGAGGCAGAAAGTGGAAAAAAGAGAAGAGTTCCAAGCGTCAAAGATTAAACTGTGAAAGATTGCAGAGTTAAATGAAATGTCTTCAAAAATTAATTTTCTCTGCACCACATTAAAACAGATTGCATTGTGGCATCATTAATGTCACCCCTCGCTTTACTGTGTCACTGTTTCTTCCTATTTCCACGCATCTTATGGCTTGGCTGTAAATGCGTTGCTGCAAGCACACACTCGGAAGCCTGAACCCAAGAGCGCGTTCCTCCCTGTTTCTGTTAAATCCGGCTATGTGACTATTTTAGACTGTGGTTTACTGAAGACCACTCATTGGTAGTATGAAGTAGTGAGGGGGACAGGGCATCACCGCCAGGATCAGGGCAGTGTCCGTGCGGGTAGAGGCCACAGAACCTTCTGCTGGGCAAGTTGGACATGTTGGCTTAGCCCTCGCTTTTACTCGGTTCTTGAAATTATATCAAAGAGAACAAACCCCGGTTTGTTTCTTGGCGTCTGAACATGGTGGGCAGGAGGGGTCAGTATGGCGAAAGAAAAACGAATGGCAGGAAACCTCAAATCCAGAGTCCCCGCAGAGCCTATTTGCAGCTTTCCTTGAGAAACAAAATAAGACACGATAGCATGTGGAAGCACGAGTTCCCGCCAGTGCGCACCTCAGTGCGGGAAGAGGTCAGAGTAGGAAGCGTGCTGTGGAGGGGGTGGGGGCCTGGTGCACAGAGCAACGAGAATGCCCAGCCTGGGCCCTCAGTTTTGCATTCTCCTAGGCTAGTAAGTGGCACCCCTACTTGCCCCCACTTCCTACCCATCCCAAATCCCCTAGGGGATGAGAGCCTGGACCAGAGATGTCAGACAGAAAACAGGAAGCCCAGTTAAATCTAAATTTCAGATAAGCAAATAATATTTTAATATGAACGTGTCCTAAATATTGCATGGGACTGACTTATGGTAAAAAGTTATTCTTTATTTATCTGAATTTCCAATATAACCGAATGTCGTGTATTATTTGCTAAATCTGACGACCCTAGCCTAGAGGGATCAGGGCATCCCCTTCGTGTCCACCAGGAACGGTTTTTCTGCTGTCTGGGCACTGTGGCGGGCTGAAGTGAGCGAGGGCCCCTGATGGAAGGAGGTTATTCTTGTTCTTGGAGGTTTCTCCCTGCTCAGAGAACCAGAAATAGAGGCTCGGTTAAAGGTATCATTGTTATGATTGTATCTATTTGAAATACCTATTTTAAAATCTTTTCGGATTTCATTTAAATGCCTTTCAGGCAGTCATGTTCTTTTTTTTGTATTCTCCTCAAAGCCCCCCAGTACATAGTTGTAAATTCTAGTTGTGAGCGTCTCTGGTTGTGCTATGTGGGCCGAAGCCTCAGCCTGGCCTGATGAGCGGTGCCATATCCACGCCCAGGATCCGAACTGGTGAAACCTTGGGCCGCCGAAGCAGAGCGTGTTAACTTAACCACTTGGCCGTGGGGCCAGCCCCAAGTCATGTTCTGATAAGCTTCATTTGGGGACTTTGAAAGCATTTTTTTTTTAAGATTGGCCCTGAGCTAACATGTGTTACAAATCATCCTCTGTTTTTGTTTTTCTCCCCAAAGCTCCACTACATAGTTGTATATCCTGGTTGTAAGTCCTTCTAGTTCTTCTATGTGGGATGCTGCCACAGCATGGCTTGATGAGTGGTGCATAGGTCCATGGCCAAGATCCAAACCAGTGAATCCCAGCCCACTGAAGCGGAGCAACCAAACTTAACCACTTGGTTATGGGTCCGGCCACTTGAAAGCATTTTTTATGAAGCCTAGAGAATATGATATGAGTAGACATAAACATAATCTAACTTCAAGGGTCAACAATCTAAGGTTATGAACAGGAAGCTGTGACTGGCTTCTGATTGAAAATGAGTCTATGGGGCTTTTTTTAAGTTTATTTTTTAAATTTATTTTGAGGAAGACTGGCCCTGAGCTAATATCCGTGCCCATCTTCCTCTACTTTATATGTGGGACGCCTGCCACAGCATGGCTTGATGAGCTGTGCTAGGTCCACAACCAGGATTCGAACTTGCGAACACCGGGCCACCGAAGTGGAGCGTGCAAACTTAACTGCTACACCACCAGGCCAGCCCCGAGTCTCTGGTTTGACACATGTCTATTTTCGTCTGCCCGGCTGAGCTGAGGAACGATGCTGAAAACCCAGGGTGACAGCTGCCTGTGCCAGGAAGGCCACTTAACACCTTTTTCCCCTCAGGTTTTGTTTTTTTAAAAACTAATCTTTACATCTTTATTTTCAATTCATGTCCCTTTAAATTATCTGATGGGATTCCTTTGCGAGACCTTTAAATGCTCCCTTGGCTAATGGCACCCAAACCACGACTCTAAACTGAGAGGCACAGAGTAGACTAAAGGGATTTTTGTCTCAAGACTTGATAGAAACTGGGTTAAATGAAGCAGTGGGTTAAAATAGCAGGCAAGGATTCACAAAAAAGTTCTCCAGAGGTACCTAGTAGGTGTTGGTATTTCTTTAACTCTTGAATTGCATATCATCTTTTTAAAAGATGGTACCTTATTTATGCAATAGTGTCATAGGGCATCCGACATAGATGAACTGTCCCGAGGGAATGTACCCCATTAATATATCACCTGCTCTCTCCCCTCCTCATTTTCCTGTCTTCCTTAGCGCACAATTTGATTTTTTCTTGACGGCGCAGTGAGAATTATTGCACTGTGCTGTGGAACGGTGATGCTCTCAGGGGCTTTTAAATATGTTAGGGCGCCTGGCCCCTAAAGTGACTGGGTCTGGACAGCTGTGCGGTGGAAGGCTTTTTCTGTGAGCTTTTCATCCCTTCCCCTCTCACTACCAATCCATCAGTCTGTCAGCTGTCAGTGCACCTGTCACTGCAGCTTCCCCACCTGCGACTCTTTTTCTAACCTGCTGGGAGCCGGGAGATGGAATCAGAGATCATGGAGGAGGCAGTGTGGTGTATTGATTGAGTGCGAACTGATCTCCCACTGGCTGGGTTCACACCCTGGGTCTCCTACTTAATCATTTGACCTGGGGCAAGTCATCTAACCTCCATTGCCCTCCGTTGCCTCATCCATAAAGTGGGGGAGATGGTCATACTTCTCTTGTGGGACTGTGAGAATCCGGTGTGACAACACAGGTGACACGTTTAGCGAAGTGCCTGGCACCAGGTCCGTGGTCAGTGAGGTCTTCATCGTTATTATTGCTCTTAGAATTGTGTACAAAGTCACCATAAGTAAGTGAGAATCTGGACATGACTGTGTGAATAACGCCCCCAGGTTTTTCTGCATAAACATTGTGGTGCTATTTTGGTCATTCAGATGCTATTTTGGTTACTTGCACGCTTTTAGCTGTGTTTGTAAAAGTTGAATCCTAGATGAAGGAGGGAATGCTGAACAATAGTAATAATTGCCATTAATTTTGAGGGCTGACTCCGTGTCAGGCTCTCAACCAAAATGTTTGACATAGTATCTCATTTAGTCCTCCAATTGCCCTTGTGAGGCAGGTCCTAGTTCTAACCCATTTTACTGATGAGCAAACCCAGGCTTCTAAAGAGTCAGTAATTTGTGCCTGAAGTCACACAGCCAGTAAGTGGGGGAGCTTGGACTTGAACATGGGGCTTTGTCACTTCAAAGCTCATGCTCTTAATCACCAAGGTGCATTGTCGAATTAACTTGTTCTGATTACTTTACAATCCAACAGGGAAACAATTTGATACTTTTATAGCCATTTGTTAGAGTCAAAAATTTTTTAAGAATTATTGCATAGGAAGGAATTTGTCTTTCTGGTCTAGTTATCCTCCCTGTAGAAATCCCAGCTGCAGGGGACCGTGAGCCCCAAGGGAAGCCCTGCTGCCTGCTGGGTGGCAATGAGCTCTCACGGCTGCCCCCTAAATGCCCATTAGTCTCCTATATTTCAGGGGAGGCTCGCTTCAGCCAGTGGGCTGGTCAGGGCTTGTGTCCCCTTTCACAGACCAGGAGACTGACACCCTGAAGGATGACATGACTTGTCCAGACCTCTCACTCTTGGTCCATGGCTCTTTCCACCATGTGGTGTCTCCTTTCCCTAGTGGAATGGAGAGCACCTTGTAATGGCAGGCTTCACTGGTACCAACATTGAGTGACAGCTGTCATTCTCACATGTCAACAGCCCCATCATTGATGCCCAGCTTCAGGAAGGAGTTTATAATTTGGAAGGAAAAGCTCTGGCAGCTTCCTCAGAGGTGTGTGTATTGTGTTTCCAGGCCTGCGCCCTTGCTCCCGTCTTATTGATAGTGGACGATCCTGGAACATGTGCATTTCCTGTCGCTGTATTGGATTTGGTAGAGCACCTGAAATCACAAAGTCTAGAACCAGAATGTTGCTACATCATTTTAAAGTAGATGATTATAGATATTTAGAATTTTGGGACCTGGAAGGAGCTCCATATGTGTTGGCCTGTCTCACTGTGGGTCTGTGTGCTTTTCCTCAACTCTGTGTTTTCCATTCTCGGGCCATCTTCATCTCTGAGGCTCTCATCTCTCTCTGTCTCTTTCATACACAGACAGACACACACAGACATTGAAACCAAGAAATGTTAAAAAAAAGAAAACTTGACAATGACTGTGGACAATTTCTCATTTATAAGTGCTAAGAACTTGGTTTTCGTTGTCAATAGTGTTTATCGAACACCTGCTAAGCACAGAACAACACCAAATTGGGCACTGGGGAATTACAAAGAAAGAAAAGGACATAATTCCTTCCTTTGAAGAGTTTACAGTCTCATGGGGAGAACAAGATGGCAAATCCCATTATTTAGAGACTAGCATCATTATAGGAAACATCAGCGTATACGCACAGCTACCTTTACCAAGGGGTACATAAGTGCTTATGCATTTGGAAAGGGTAGAAGGAAATTTCTAGTAGGAGATATCACAGTTGTAAAGTGAAAATTTCTACCCCAGGATTTATGGGGGGGTTTGTTTCTTTTCCCTGGAGACCAAACAGAAGCATGTTTTCTGTCTCCACTTGAGCTTTGAGAAGAGACAAAGTCTGGACGTCTCCCTCATTCAGAACAACTGTGCATTTTGAAGCTCCGTGGAGCTCCGCAGCCTAGGCAGCGTGCCTTAGTGTGTGTGAGGGGCACCAGCCCAGTGATGTGAAGGGTGGGAACATGGAGGGATATTGAGGGGGCTAAAAATAAGTACAGTCATGTGTCGCTTAATAAGAGGGACACGTTCTGAGAAATGCATTGTTAGGCGATTTCCTGGTTGTGTGAACATCACAGAGTGCACTTCCACAAACCTAGATGGTACAGCCTGTGACACACCTAGGCTAATCTTATGGGACCACCGTCATATATGCCGTCTATTGTTGACGAAAACATCATGTCAGTCTACAAAAACAGAAACCATTTACGAGGCAAAGTGTTTATTGGCGATCAAAGAATTGTAATTCAGGGAGCACAGATTCAGATAGAAACCAAAATAGTGTCCCGATTCGGAGAGGGGCTGAGAGTTTTTATGGGAAAGAGGGAGGACGAGGTGAGTTGTATTAAGGAAGAGTTCGTTAGTGCTGGATGAGGTGAGGTTAGGTTTGTGCTTCATAGATGGGCTTGAGATGCGGTCATCAGGCCAAAGGCTAGACTTGTACTTCATTGATGGGGCAGTGATTTGGTCATCAGCAAAGTCTGGTTCCATCAGTCCTTACAGACAGGATATTCTTGTCCTTACTGACTTTTTGGAATGTTGGTGGTTTGATCCAGTTTGGAAAATCAAGAAAACAAGACATGCAAGGCAATTCCTCTGAAATGGCTGCCCCGGCTCTATTTTAATATGGCTCCACTCACGTCATCTTTCACAGTCGTTCTGCGGCCATGACTGTAAATGAACCAACCATGCAACAAATGGTTACAGGGAGGGCTGCCTACACACGGGGCCGTCTAGGAAGTGGTACTAACTGCCCAGAATCCCTAGACGCTGTATAGTTGGGGCTGCAAATGCTGGCTAGGGGCGGCTCAGGAAAGGGCTCTTTCTTTACATAGGAAAGAACCATCCAAAAGCCTTGAGGTTCCAGAACATTCTCCTCACATTCAGGTTTTCAAATGGCCTGGAAGTAGCCCAGATGCTGGGTATCTGGTGACAGGAATTCCTGGGGGCAGGTTAACAGCCGCAGAGATCACATGACTGCATCTTTGAGGCGGGGAGCAAGGCTGGGAGAAGAGACTGTTGGAGCCAAAAATTGAAATCTGGAGTCCTTGGTTGTGACCCAGCCACTTAAAGATTCCTGTTTGCCCAAATGTTAAATTAGAGGACTAGATTCTTTAACCAGAAGTCCATTCAGTAGTCTCTAGGGAAAACGATGGCAAATGGGATCAGATCTAGAAAGCACCAATTAAACACTTAGTGAGATTAGAGCTTGGAAAGAGAGAAACCAAAATCAGTGGTATATGCTATTTTAAATAGATGCCTGTGAAATTCATTCGTTCGTCCAGTAGACATTTCTTATGTCCACATGCTGAGTATTTTGCAAGGTGCAGAGAATACAGAGGCAAACAGATGACATGAGGTCTCTGCTGCCTTGGCTCACGCATCCTGTACGCGGGCCCTGAAGTCTACACACGTGGAGCTCGGTTCCAAATATTCCATTTGGAAGTTATCCGGGGCCTCTGGTGGTAGAGATGATTGTTACCTCCTCTGAGGCCACCGAGAAGGGGTTCTAATGGGGGTCTCTGTGGTTTTGAAAGCACTGGTGAGGGTAGGGTCAGTGAGTCCCTTGTGGCTGTGTTGGGTTGGCTCTACCCCGCGATGCCCGGCCCCCCTCGGAAGGCAGCGGGATGCAGGCATTCCGTGAAGGCAGTGAGCATGGCCCCGGGGGCCCAGGGGAGTCTGCTGTGCTTGTGTCTTTGCTTTGCCCAAATAGGGGAATAAATCACTCTGGGAACGGCAGGTACCTAAGGTTCCGCTTGTAATGACTTAGGCAGTGGCCTCCCCAGTGCTGACCTTTTCAACAGGCTTTCAGCCTTGTGGCTGGCATTTCTCCCAGGAACCAGCAACCCTGACCCCGTTAGAAGCTGAACAGCTGGAACATTTTGGTTTTAATCCCACCAATCCCAAAACCCAGAATGCCCGAAGCGATTCCCGCCCCCCTTCCCACTCATTTCAGACTCACACGGACGAAGATGGAAGTTTCATCAGACATTTCAGATTCAATTACAGCGAACGCAGCCGGGTGATTTCCTCAGAACCGACTCGCGCCCGGGGGTCCTTTTAGATCTGCGTCCTTTTCTAAGAAAAGGAGGAAAAATAAGAAATTGAAAAAGCCTGTTTGGCCAAATGTGAAATAACTTGAAAGGTTCCAATTTGGGATCCAAACTCAAAGCCAGTTTGGAGGTGGAGGGTTCCCAGCTCCCAGGCCGCCTCTGCAGTCCGCTTTGTTCCCCAGTCAAAACAGGTTCAGGTTCACGAGGTGCCTGGTGGAAGAGGCGCCCGACATGGCTCCTCCCTCCAGGAGCCCTGCCCTGGCGCAGAAGCTCCTCCAGACTTCAAAGTGAATCCCACGTTGCAAGAGGAAAGGCAGCAGAGAAATCCGGGCCTCTTCCGATAAGACCTGCCCTGCCTTCTTCGGTGAGCAGGGGGAGCCCCTCGGAGGGAGCTCCCGGGGACCACTTCCAGCTGTCATCACAGCACCCCCGCGCCAAGGTTGCTCCCCTTTTACAAAAGCGAAATTCACAGTGCACAAAGGAGCCTAGGCCTGTTCCGAAGCAGATTGCTGTAAATTATTGTGTGTGATACGGTCAAGTCACCATGTCATTCCCCCAACCGGAGTCTGGACCCTCTCCCGGTGGAACTGGTGCCCCTCTGCCTGTCACCCCTGACCAGACAAGCAAAGGAGAGTTGGGTCTCTCGAGCCTTCTTGCCTGGAGATCCTCAATACGAAGATGTTGACCTGGGTCCCTTAATTAACTGGAAAGTCTTCTCCGTGGAATTTTAAGTGGATCAAGGGAATGACAGGATGAAGTCACAGCGAGATTTAATGGCACTGATTTGGGATCACTGATGGTAGGATTCAGAGCTTAGAAAGCCTTAGGCACTACCAGCTGACCTTCCTCCCTGCTACCCCAGTGCACCCCGGCACCTCGTTTGCAGAGGTGAATTGGCAATGCCAGAGCTGAGCGGGTTTGTCCAAGGCCTCGCGGCCTGGGAGTGCCCGTGGGGGCTCCCCGACCCGTACCCAGCTCTGGCACCATCAGGCAGCCTTGCCGTTGAGGGTGCCCGTGTCAGTCAGTCTCCTCTCCCTTCCTCCCCTACATTCGTGAACAGGGAGAAGCAACATTCAGAACTTCATCCTCCGAGGAGCATCTCCAAGACAGAAAGTGCCTGTTCCTCCCTGCCTTCCTGGCCCTTGGTATATATATTCAACGGAGAGTAGCTGTTATAACTAACACTTTCTCTGACTCATTCAACAGTTTCTGGATGCCTACTCTATGGCAGGCACTGTGGATGTACCTTTAATACATGCTCTCTCGTCCTCACAACCGTGATGACAAGTAAGCGTGGTGCCAACTGGCAGATGAGGAAACTGAGGATCAGAGAGCTCCCCTCTTTCACCCTGCTCCCAAGTGGTCCAGCCCATATGCCTCCTGAGCCCACCACTGCTCCTCCAGGCACTTCTAGGACCCAGAGTACCTGCTGGAAATTAGGGTCTGGATTCTGATCCCAGCTCTGCTGCCTGCTGGCAGGGGAGTTCGCGTCCTCCGATGGAGAGGGAAGGAGCTTGGAGAATTGCTCATTGAGGCTCCTTCCTGGTAGCTACATTCTTTGACTCTGCTCTTAACCAGAACACACTGTTCCGGGAGAGGCTGCTCTGTCCTTGCTGGCTCTGGGGGGTGAAGCTCGGGGGTTGGGATGCTAGGAGAGTTCCTGCTCTTGACGACTGCTGACAGAATTTCCCTGAGACTCTCTCCAGACAGTCAGCCCATGAGCCTTCCATCACAAGGGGGCAGCGGCAGGGAAACGAAATAGATGTTTGTTGAGTGTCGTCTTGATACCAGGCACTTCATTTGTTATCTTAGCCTCGAAACAACTCCAGCTGTTATTCCCTCTGCATGGAACTGGGCCTCGGGGTGTAAGTTGCAGAGCTGAGATTCGGAAGCAGCCCTGACTCGACCCCCCGGCTGTGCTTCTCCTCTGCCCTGCTGTGGCTTCCACGAGAGAGGCCACATCCCTGCCTTCTGAATCATCTGCTCAGCTGCCCATGGGCGCTTCTTTATCTGCTAGTGTTCCCTGGAATGTGAACTTTCATCATGTAAGAGCTTGGGGAGGAGGGAAAAGGATACGCTATGGTTTGGCCCAGGCTGCACTGTGTAGCATGGTGGACAATGGAATTTTCCCTTCTTCCTTCCCCCACTGCCCTCTTCCCAGGTAGGGCTCTGATGCCAACCACAGATGTATTCAGCATAGGAGGTCATTGCTATTAGGAATTCAGGTTCTGTTCACCTCAACTGGAGTGATAATAGCTGTAAGCAATGGGTCACCCACACCCCTAGGCCTCCCGCTGTTCAGAATAGGCCAGCTGGCGAGGGCCGTGGTCTCCATTAGCCTCTCCTGGGCTCTCAAGCTCCCCACAGTCACCTGCCAGCAGCTGGATCCAATGTGAAATTAAATCAGCAGTAAATGAAGAAAAGAGCAATGAATGCCTTTTTTCTCTCTTCTTCACCCAGTGTAGCGGTGGGGCCTCTATTCATGGGAAGATGGAGGGAGGGCATCTCCTTTATCAGCTTGCCCCAGCCTGTACCCTTCTCTTCTTCTCAGCCTAACGTGAGAGGTTTATACAAGGCTAGGTAATACTTGGTCAAGTGGTTTTGGACCCCTGTCCTCAAGGTCCTAAGGCCCGAGTTGTTCCCTGGGAAGCAGAGAGGCCCCAGATGGCTGTGTTATGGCTGTTTTAAGTATTTACACATTGTTTTCCCACTTAAGATTTGTTTGAAGAAAGAGCTTGCCAGTGTGAAGTATGAAAGTCATTCACCTGGTTCTGCCTCCTTAGGAACTTGAGACCAGAGAATTGAAACGATTTGCGTGCTAGGTCACACCCGCATCACCCCATCTCCTCGGACTCTGCCTTCGCACGTGTGAGTGGATGGTGAATTTAGAACCCTAATGAGGAAGCCGGCTCACATCAGTCAAAGTCTTATGGGATTTAGAGATCTTATTCTGAAAGAACGAAAGAATCTTCAGTTCTCTGTGAAGACAAGTGTGTGTTCCCTGGGCCTGGGAAAGAGGAATTGCCAGCCCCTCCCCCTGTCCTGTGTTGGTGTCCCTCTGTCTGAAACAACAGGGAGGTCGCCTTGTGAACCAAAAGTGTGTTCTACCATCTTGGCACATACTTTAGCATGTAGCATCCTCTTTTGCCGTGTTGTTTCCTGGCCATGAAAATTGCTGCATCCGGCACTGTTTGTATTACAGCTACCTTCCCCGTGACCGTAGCAAGGTTTTTTATTAGAGGAAAATGCAAAATAGCAAGCAATCCTGTTAATTTATTGTTCACAAGCAACAGTAAATTATGCTCATACCATCTCCATGTACTTTCATACATTACAGCAGAGTGATTACAAGAAAATAGCTGCCCGTATGTTATAGCCGCGTTTCTCTGGAATCACCGTGCTGAATTTTCTCTCTCTCTCTCTTTTTTTTTTTTACAATAAGTAATTGCCACTGTAGCTTCTTCCTCTTCTCGGTCACAGATCTCTCTTGTACTCAAGAGTAGATTGTGCCCTGGCATCAAGAAGCTTCATTATTTTTTTTCTATGTCGAGTCCAGAAACACTGATCTTTCTGTCCTAAGAAAACCAAGAGACCTTGTTCCTATTTCTCAGGCTTCCTGGTAGTACTTTCCAGACCCTTTTTCTCTTGAATTTTATGACTTCTGGCCTGGTAGATAGCCCTCAGCTCTTTCTCATCCTCTCTCTCCAGGACTGCTGTTCACTAGCCTTAGCTCCTTGGCAGGACCCCATCTCAGCATCTTCCATTCCTTTTAGCCTCATTGGAAACACGTGACCTTCAACCTCCAGCTCCCCTGGACTCCTAGAATTACCTTTTTTTTCCACCTCATTCAAATGAAGAGATTTACATTGAAGTCAAAGGAAGTAGAGAGGTGATTCTTTTCCCCACCAAAGGCAAATGGGCTGGTGGAACTCTGGAATAGTTTCTCCCACCTAATCAAAGAATGAAGAGAACGCCATTGGGAGACTTGAATAACCCCCTCCCCCACCACACACTCACATTCAGAGATGGAGTCCCACCAGGCTTGAGCCCAGCTTCTGCCAAGCCCTCCATCCCTCTGTTCTCACTGGGGCTGGCAGCCTGTCCTGGAGGTCTGCATCAGCCCCAGAGCATGCAGCGGATTTGAACCTTGGACCATCACTCATGTCTTTATGGAAATGTCTCTTGGGTGCAGGATGCAAGGTGCAAGGATGGGGTTGAATCGTTAGTCAATGAATGAGTCTAAAGATTGCAGACCCCCGACCCCCACCTCCCACTGTGGATCTGTTGAAGCCCTTTGCCAGATTGGTCCATAGGAATGCTTCGAGTTTTCTGCAGTGACAGCCACTCATCCACAACAAGAATCCTACACTCAGGCTTCTCCCAGGCTCGCCATTCTGAATGTCTGAATTCCACATCCTCCATGGCAGCCAAGATCTTTTACCTCTTTGCTGAAGGCCAGGGTGGGTTTTACTAGGGGCAGGAGAATGGCAAACCAGTCCCTTGCTTTCACTGGGTTCATGGTTCTCACCAAAATAGATTCCCACTTTGCCTTGTAGTCTCCTCATATTTTTGAAAAACTCACAGACATGCAAGCTGAGGTCTTTATTTTGTGATGTTCAAATATCAGGTCACTGAAAGGAACACAAAGCTAAGCATCAGCAGAGCTGTGACCAGTGCTTGCAGCCACAAGCTTGTGCCAAGAGGGTGACTTCATCATGCTCAGAAAATAGATGACCAGCACAAATGGGAAAATCTCAGTGTTTGTCCTTAAACTCTAGGATATCTTCTCCATCCCTGTTCCAGGCAGAATTTATTTCCTTCTTTCCTCTCTGGGAAGTTAGATGACTTGTATTTCATGGTCATAAAACCTCTTGCAATCAGGTACAACACAAGGGTAATAAATCCCTTCAGTCACTCTGTGGGCCTTTTTCAGGCTGGGAGTCTCTAGGAAGTATTCAGCAGAGTTGTTTGGGGTCATTCCTCCCCAGCTCCCAACCCATCCCCACTTGTCTTCATAAATGATGGCCAGAATTCCGTTTGTTTTCCCCAAAGACATTTGGGGTGATAGGCAGGTAAAATATTCACACCTTTCCGTGTCCATCTTGGTGTCTTGTGTCACTCATTCTTTTCATAGAACCTGTAACTGTAAATGCCTGTGTTCATAATCATTTCCTCTTTTTTGTCCAGGAGAAGGGTTTTTTTCTTGTTTTTGCAAAAAGATGTGCCCGACTGTAAATTGTGCCCAGATTTCTCTAAAGTTGAAGTGCTTAGCAGAGATGGCGCTTCTTTTCCTCTAGTAACTGTGGCTCCTGCAGAAAAGTCTAGGACTTTGCTCACATTCTGGCTAGTTTGCTCTTTGATGAATGAGAACCTAATGCATTTTTTTAATACCATCTCTCCCATTCTTAGCAAGGGATTTAATAGGTTCAGGCATTAGGAAGGTGGAAAACTAGCTGGAAGTTAAAAAAAGAAGCCAATTATACTGGAATTCAGATTTTAAAACTCGTCCTTAGCTCAAGCCATCTCAAGCGAAAACTGCCTGCTTCAATCCATATTTTCGTACCATAAAATCCAAGGGAAATATTTTTGAATGGGGAAGAAAAGAAAATTTGAAGGATGGTGGGAAGCCAAGAATTCTACAGACAGCCATGGCTAAAATAGCGTGTGAGAGGAACCTAGCTCTGCCATACCACTTGACATCTTCAAAAGTACTGTGGCCCTTTGAGTTACTGTGGGTGACTCTCTACTGTCCCCAAAGCACAAGGTTCCCCAGCCTGGTTTCTGCCAGCACTGTCCAAATTGAAGAATGACTGATATCTCCTCAAGGAGCTCTTAGGGTTTGAGGCCTGGGATTCAGGGGTCCTGTGTTACTTTGATCGCCCCTCCCCTCCATCTATTGCAGCATATCTCACAAATTAACCACTTTAATGTACACAATTGTTTTTTACTTCACTTTGAGGAAATCTTGGTGTCTGGTTATTTCAAGCAGACATTCTGACATTAGCCAGGAAACCCTCCTGCTCCAGCTGGCTGCTTCCCCGTGGACCTGGCCTGAGAGTTCAGCCTCCCACTGCCAGGCCAAGGATGGACTCATGCTATATTAGTTTCCTAGAGCTGCTGTAAAAAGTACCAAAAACAGAGTGACTTAAAACAATGGGAATTTGTGTTCTCACAGTTCTGGAGTCTAGAAGTCTGGATTCAAGTTGTTGGCAGCCCCATCTTCCTTTGGAGACTGAGTAGTCTCTTTTCTTGCCTCTTCCTAGCTTCTAGGGGTGACCTCAGCGCTCCTTGGCTTGTAGCTACACCATTCTGATCTCTGCCTCTCTTGTCACATGGTGTTCTTTGTCTCCCTGTGTGTCTGTGTCTTCACGTGCCTGCCTTCCCTCTGTGTATCTCTTCTCCTCTTATAAGGACACCATTGGATTGATGTTGGACCAAAGTCATGTTGGATTAAGGGCCCACCTTACTGTAATATGACCTCATCTTAACCTGATTACATCTGCAGTACACCTGATTTACAAATAAAGTCACATTTACAGGTGCCAGGGGTTAGGACTTCAACATGTCTTCTTGGGGACGTATTCAACCCACACCACATGCTCTCCCTGCCTTGGCTTGAGAAGAAGAAGATGCCCCTTCTGTCTTCTCTCTGCCTCTTGCTTCCAGGTTTAAAGGACTATTTTCAAAGCTTCCCAAACCCCAGTTGGCCACAGCCCTTTTGTGAGCTAACCTCTCCTTTGGCCCAGGACACAGTACCTTGCTTATGTCCACTGAGCCAATGAGAACACTCCTCTGAGTCCATCAGCATTCCTCCATCTGGCCTTTCTTCTATCTCTGGAGGCCCCAAGGCTTTTCCAAACTCTGAGCCCACTGTGCAGACACACATCTTAGCAGATGAAGTCGTCGCTCTCACCTCTGGCCCTTGAGTGGCCTACACTTGCTTTCCCCCGTTCTCACTTCAAACCCCATGGCAAGACTCAGTGAAGGAGCCCAGCTTCAGAGTAAGCTTCACTTAAGGTGACATCCCAGCTCTGCTGTTTATTTGCTAGCTGACCTTGGGCAAGTAACGTCACCTTTCTGAGCCTCGATTCCCTTATCTGTATGGATGAGGCAATAACAATCCTTCAACAAGCTCTGCAAAATTGTTGTTAGGATCCAGTGAGCTAGTGCACGTTCACTGCCCTCGCTGTAGGCGCTTGTTAAAAGTTGTATTGTAATTACTGCATGCGTTTTTATCTCATTGGCTCACAATATAGCCAATAATAATAATAACTGTCTCTGTTAATGAGCACCTTCTTCTGTGCCAGGCACTGTGCTTGCTGATTTTCAGATATTATTTCTAATTTTTACGAAAGCCCTGACACGTAGGTATTCATGTTTGACAGATGATGGAAACTAAAACTGGCTCAGAAAGAGGTTAAGTAAAATGCCCAAGGTCACACAGCTACGAAATGTGTGAGCCAGGATTTGAGCCCAAGAAAGTGCACTTTGCGCTGTGTGAAGCTGACCGTGGGGTCTTCCGTTAATCCAGTAATATGTTACATCTTCTCCGACTTTCTCACACTCTCACTCTCACACTTGCTGCTGTTCTGTTCTCCCAGCTGATTTTTCCCTTTCTAACTCTCTCTTCGCTGTCCATGACTTCTAAGCCAGCAGTTCTCAAATTTGCTCAGAAGTCGGAAAAGCATGGTACTTTTCACAGGATAGCATACTTTTGTTTTTTTGTACTGAACACTAAGAAATACTGCATAAATCTCAGAAGCCCTTTTGCTATTTCTTTCCTGTGTGTAATATAGAACCATACCCACTAAGTGTGCATGCACACACGTGCGCACACACTCAATACAGCTAGGAACAAAGTGTGCCCAGTTCCTTCCCACTATTGTGAACTGTGTACTCAACAATTTATTTCCTCATCTGCTAGGATTTTCCAATAGACAAGAGACAAGAGAAGGCACCAAAATTTAAGAAAAAAATTATGAGAGAAAAATTTGAAGTTCGTACAACTCAATATATTAATTTACATTGATCAGTGTGGCACTTTGGGGGCACTTGGTCCTGCTTGTGCAGGGAGAGCTTAAAAATTGCCGGGATCACTGGCAGTTTAACTCCAGCGTGGCTGATGGTCGAAGGGCTGCTGGTCGCAGAGAGGCAGAAAGGACCTGCTCCAGGTACACCCTTACCTGTGGGCTTTCTGTGTAAACGCGTAGGTCACACACTCCTTTTTAACCTTGTGCCCCTGATTTCTCTCCCTGTTAAAAACTTAAGCTGCCCAAGAACCCTCAGGAATTCCAGCTGCAGGGGAATCCTCTTTTGTAAAATGTTCACAGACACCAGGACCCTGACACCACAGATGTCTCGTGATTCATTTTCACCTTGTGGCGACTAAGGCTCTTCTCGACTGAGCCGTTGGTGCTCCACCCACTGCAAAGAAAGAGGAACAGCCTCATCAGATCCCAGAAACACGTGTCAGCTTTTGATTCTAGCACAGCCTTTCCTTGCTGTAAAATGCAGTGGGGGTAAATCACGGCTTCACCTGTGCTCCCCCCCCCCCCCCCCCCCCCCCCGCTCCTCCCTGGCTTCATCGTGTCTCTCGAACCAGGCTCGCTTCAGATTTTTTATGTGAAGCCATACTTTTCTTTTTTGGCGCTCAAGTTGCACAGTTGTCATCAGATGCCTTCTGTATATCTTCAGGGACACCCTCATGCGGTGACTCCGAGGTGGAAGGCAGATTAGAGTCCCTCCCTCGGGGCTGCTGGGTAATATCAATCTTAAATTTGATCTGTCAGCACATCTCTGAGCCAGTAAACACTGGGCTCCAGCCAGCCAGGAATAAACAAAGCCCCAGCCTCGTCATCGTTTGCTTCCTTGGGTGGACACGTTTATTGACCTTCCGTGTTGTTACAGCAGAATAAGTGGAAAATGTAATATGCTGTATAATGTTTATTGATTTTCCCTGAGCTAAGAGCAAAGTTTCGGACGTAGTCTTGGAAACGGCTATAACTTTGAACTGGAGGGTTCCATTCAGCTTCCTGGAATCGTTACCCAAACTTAGACTGGACTGGTGACAGCTGGCACAATGGCAGTTTTGATTATTAGGAGCCAGCAGAACTCCTGAAGGCAGAGGTTTGGGTGGTTCTGTCCATGTAGAGAGCAGCGGCTGTGCTCCTGGTTCCTATGAGGACGGCTCAGACTACATGCTGGGCTCTGTTGGGATGATGCCCTCGTACTCCATACTCAGAATCCTGGCTTCTCCAGGCTCCTGCAGGCCAGCTGAGGTCCAGATTCTGGCATTAAGAGAGAGCTTTCCCTCCCCATCACCACTGAGCTCAGCTGCAAGCTTTTCTCATGGTCTGGGGCAGCATTTCCCAAACTGTCCTGTGCATATGAATCACCTGGGAATCTTGCTAAAATGAAGCTGCTGGTTCAGTAGGTCTGGGGTGTGCTTTGAGACTATGCATTTCTAACAAGCTCCCCGCTGATCCCAAAACCGATGATCCATGGGGTCAAAACAAGGGTCTGGTAGAAGGTGAAGACCCAGACCAGATACCATGGCCGTTTAATTCTCACACTGACTCCACTGAATTTTGTAAGCCATGCATCCCAGCAGGTGGAGGGAGAATGGAGAGGGTTTCATTTTTTCCAGCTCTTTATTGCAACGGCCTGAGGCAGCGCTCGCAACTCTGACTCCCCAGCTGGGGGGCTTTGAAGACCTGCCCAGCCGAGGAGCCACCCAGACCAATTAGGCAAAGCTCCCCAGGTGATGCTAATGTGCAGGCAAGGTTGAGGGACCACTGACTTAAGACATTAAGTCACTCTTCAACTGCAGCATTATATGGCAGGGAGGGGGGTGCTGGTCATCATAGCAGCAAACAGCAGGAGAGGGAGTGCTTTGCTGTTCCTCACAGTTAATGGTAGAACACTGCTCTAAGAAGGTTCCCAAAAATGTATCACGGCTCAGACAAAATAAGAGTTTATTTTCACACAGCGATATTAGTGAATGTGGGTCAGCCAGGGTCTCTTCTCCACCCAGTCGTTCAGGGGCCAGTAGAGGCTCTGCTGTCTTCAAGATGCAGCTTCTAAGGTCCCCTTGGGGGGTCATCTCCATTCTAGTGAGCCAGAAGCTTGGAAGAGTTTCATGGATCAGGCCTAGAAGTAGTATTTATCACTTCTGTTGACATTCCATTGACTAGAACTTAGAGGGACAATGCAGACAGCTCGGTGCTAGGAAGAAGATGGGAACAGGATGGTGGTGAGCAGCCCACAGTCTCCACCACCAGCCCCGTGGGGTAGCCCTACTTGAGGAACATCCTGGGGGCTGCGTAAACCTTTGAAAGAGTCAGAATGAAAATATCCGATCAGAGCACCTAGGCTCATGGCTCAGGAGGAGTAAAAAAAAAATTAGATGCTATAGGTTATTATGTTCTAGATTCTTGTGTCCCCCTAAGATAATTTGTGTGAATAGTCACGAGGCACATAGACTATTTTTAAACCTCATTTTCCCCTTTTGCACATAGTGAACTATATAATTGGGTTAAGGACTGTGAAAAGTGATATACAGTTTTCAACTCTAAGCTGCCCCCTCTCCCACGGCCACTGCCAAGCAATGGCCTCACCTCAAGTTCATTCAGAAAGTGGGAGCCTTCAGACGGCAACTTGCCCATCTCTCCACCGCCTTGGCTTCAGGTCCACTCGTACCTGTGTCCTGCTCTTCTTCCCTCCGGCTCACTCCTGCTCCCATCAAAGGCCAGTCTGTCCGCTTGTGTGCATATGATCACATCTCCTTTCACTTTCTTGATGACTTCCCTCCTTCTGTTCCTCCTCCCACCCTGCATCACCAGTCTTGTCCTCCATGTTGGACAGCTCCCATATACAGTTGTGCGCCGCATAAGGACCTTTCAGTCAAGGATGGACTGCGTATATGATGGTGGTCCCATGAGATTACTACCATAGCGCCTAGGTGTGCAGGAGGCTATACCATCTAGGTTTGTGTAAGTGCACTCTATGATGTTCTCACAAGGACGATATCATCTGACGACACATTTATCAGAACATATCCCCGTCGTTAAGCGACGCATGATGGTATAACTTGTAAACAAGGTCTAGAGCTCCTGCAGGGTGGGCAGGATCCCCCCGGCCCTCCAGTGGCCCCATTCACTGGTTCCCTTCAGCAGACTTCTCTAATGAGTCCTCTACAGTTCCCACCCCGTTCACTCAACTCACTCCCAAATGCCTTCCACCCACCACACTATGGAAATTACTTTCGTCAAGGTCACCGGTGACTTCCATGTGGCCGAATCCAAGGGCCACTCTTCTGTTCCCATCTTTCTCAGCCTTCTAGGTACCACTCCCTCCTCCTCAAAGCAGTTTCCTCTCTCAGCCTCAGTGATGCATCCCGGTCTCTTTTGCCCCTAACTGATTTCCGGCGTTTGGATGGGGACCCCTCCTCTTTTTTTCTCTACCCTCTCTCCTTAGGTGGATTCATCCAGTCTCGTGGTTTTAAGTATTATCTCCATGCTCATGACTCCTGAGTTCTAACTCACCCCAGTTAGAACTTTCTCCAGCTGCCTGATTGACCCTTGGATGACTCTCTCACTGGTAGCTCCAACATAACCAATGCAAAGCCAAACTCTTAGTGCCACTCCCTTTGCACGAACAAACAAAACAAAACCTTATGTGGTGAATGGCACCTCCATATACCCAGGTGCTAATGTCAGAAATCTTGGGGTCAGCCTTGATTCTTCTCTTGGACCCCAAATTCTATCCATCAACAAATCCTATTGTAGAAACAGAATTAGAAAATTCTAAAATATGTCCCATCACTCTATTTCTCATGATGTTGGCTGCCACTCTTCTGGTCCAAGCCACCTTTCTCTCTCACCTGGTTGTGGCAGCAGCCTCCTAACAGCCTCACCACTTCCATCCTGCTCCCCAATAGTCTGTTCTCCACACCACAGCTAGAGCTGTCTTTTAAAAATATGTCTATGCCTGCTCTTCACAGTGTCCCTTACACTTATGATAAATCCCAACTTCTTGCCATGGGGCCCATGGAGCTACCAGCACACTGTCCCAGCTACCTATCCACCATCTCCCCTCTCTTTGGCCGCCATCCCAGCCTCTCTTCATGCCTCAAACTTGCCTTCACACGTGTCGTCCCTCTGCCTGGGATGTTCTTCCCAACACTTCCCTTGACCGGCTCCTTCCTAGTCTTTATGCACCATGTATTGATTTATGAGAAATATCAGTGCTTCTCATTTATCTTTAGTGAAAGAACCAGTGGTTTTGTTTTTGTTTTCCAATATATTACAAACTAATAACTGTATAATGTTCGATAAAGATGGGTTATAGAAAAAATAAAACAAAAAGACAAAGACACAATACAAGTCCCACTTTTAGTTATTAGATTCAACAGTAGTAAAACTGCATTTCGATAAATAGGAATCAAAAACACTCTTTGATGTTGTGACAAAGCCACATTGCTACAAAAATTTCTGAACGGCTACTCTTGATTTCTCTATTTATTTTGTATGGATTCGTAGCAAACCGTTGGCGCACCAGTGCTGGTCTACGGACCTGCTGTGAATGGTTCTGCTGTAGGTTTCAGTTTAAATGCCACCTCCCTAGGGGCCTTCCTTGAACAGCTCATCTAAAGTTGATTCTTACACATGTACACCCAACAGTGTTACATTTCTTCTCTGCCTCCTGGTGGTCTCCATTCGTGGCAAAGAGAACTTGTGATCAGATGTAACACAAACAGTTCCTGATCTTGAAATCAGTCGATTGCTTAGCCAGTGGGTAATTTCTCCCAGCTCTCTCTGATTACTCATAATCCATGTTGAAGGTGCTTCTGGTGCCTGGCTATGCCTATGATTTGGGGGAGCGGAGAGTGAGAGCAGCTCCTTTCCACCCTCTGTCAGGAAACAACCCCGAACCTCCAGCGAGGCTTGAGCAGTTTCTACCTCCAGTTCCAGCCGTAGAATCTGATCTGTAGCATCAGGGTGGGGCTGGAGACTCAGGGGAAGACTGTGTTATTCCGAGTTCTCCAGAGAAACAGAACCAATAGAACCATCTATAGATGGAGAGATAGGTGTTATAAAAGAGGAGGTTTGTTATAGGAATTGGCTCATGTGACTATGAGGCCAAGAGGTCCCACAAGATACTATCTGCAAGCTGAAGACCTAGGAAAGCCAGTGGGGTAATTCAGTCCGAGTCTGAGGGCCTGAGAACCAGGAGGGCCAGGGCTCAAGGCAGGAGAAGATGGACATCCCAGCTCAAGCAGAGAGCAAATTCACCCTTCCTCTGCCTTTTTATTCTATTTAGGTCCTCAACAGGTTGAACGATGTCCACATGCATCGGTGAGGGCCATCTTTACTCAGTCTACTGATTCAAATGCTAATCTCTTCCAGAAACATCCTCACAGACCCACCCAAAAAGACTGTCTTACCAGCTATCTGGGCATTCCTTAGCCCAGTCCAGTTGACGCATAAAATTAACCATCACAGGAACCCTGCATTATCCACATGAGGGGCCAAGACCTCAAGGACATCCCCCAAGGTCCTGTCCTCTCGTGATGGAGTCTCTTCCACCCCAAAGCTCTCTCTCCCTGTTCCTTTTCTCTTCTTGTCCTTTCCTCCCTACCTGTACTGGCACCTTTCACCCCTCATACTTGTCCCATTCAAGGCCCACCTCTTACCTTTCCTGGCCTCCTCTTGTGTCTGGGGAATCCTCAGTTTCTCCAGGTGCACACGGCACCTGTTCTCTGGCCCATCTCCATTGCAGGAGAAGCACGGTGGCCTGGCCTTGCATTTGTAAGCCCTTCCACCTCTGGTTACCTCTGCCCCTGCCAATTCCAGGATACATTTTGGGTCTTATAGTGCATAAAATACAAGAACATCAGGCTCCTTTTGGTCCCAGGTGCCTTCCATGCCCCCCTGGGAGGCGGGGTGCCCGGTCGCTCTATCCCACCTCTTGTGTGTGTAAGAGTGAGATACTGATATTTTCTTCAGCAGATACAGGAAAAGGCTTATTCAGCCATCTAAATACTCATTTGTTGCTTATTTATTATCTGTATTTAGTAAGCCCTGTGAGGATAGAGACAATGTAGTATCTAGCTTCAGTGATTGTCCAAAAAATATTTGTTAAATAAACCATTTAAGAAATGAGTGAAGGAGTAAGATCAGTATACCAGACAAGAGGCTCTTCTTTCAGAGGGTCTAAACACAGCCATCCCAGTCTAATCGGTTCCCTTCTCCATGCCAAAGCAGGTGCCGTAGGGCTGATAACTCAAAACAGGAAGAGATGGTCAAAGGATCTTTTTTTTCCCCTTAGAAATGCATCAGGCTTTCTTTCCAGCTTCATTTCACTTCAGCAATAGGATTAGTTGACCTTCCCTGAGCTCAGATGGTGGCCTGGGGGCCTGGTGGATGGAAGGACAGGCAGGAAGCCGTGTGAGACGTATTTGCCTGTAAGCAAGTGAAAATGCTCCAACCACACCCTGGTGGTGGGGACAGCATGGGCTTCTGCTTCCAACACCCCCCAAACACAAGGTGGCACTTGCTGCCTGCCCCTGGGGCCCTCCAAGCCATCCGTCTCCCATGTCATGAACAGAACTCACTGGAAGAGGCCAGGAGTCACCTGCAGAAATGATCACAGGCTGGAGAGATGGAAGTGGTGACTTGGGTGGGAGAAAGCATCTCTGTGTCCCTGTTAGGACAGAAGGAGGCAGTTGACTGAGTCTTGGGGAAGCTCCATCTGTGGAGAGGATGGTGTGGTCCACCTCCCAGAAGAAGCCAGCCAGGATTGCAGAGGGTGAGGTGGGAGGCCCATTAGGCGTGTGAGCATCACAGGCCTCCTGAAAGCGAGGCAGCAGCCATGTCCAGAGAAGGTCCTTTGGTGTCCCCGTGGAGGAATGACCACAGAACCGGTGTGCTCCAGTAATGAGCCATCAGCTGGGCTGCCCCTCACAGGGGACATCTGGCCAGAGGGACACTCTCTCATCTCTCACACCCAACTGGACCACGTTCTTGCTGGGGGACAGGGAGGAAATCCTCCTTGGGGCACATCCTTCATGAGCAGGACTCCGCAGGGTGGACACCTTGCCCAGGCCGGAGGTGGACCGAGAGGAATTCGGGGATCCCAGGCACTGGGCAAACCCTTTCCCCTCCCCTCACTCCCCAGAGCACCTTCACCTGTGGGTGAGGATGGGGCGCGTGGGTCCCCCCACCCTGGAAAACAAAGCAGGCAATAGTAGTACCTGGTATCATCCGCCTTAGCAAGCCCCCGACTTGGTACCCTTGGCTCAGGCAATCCTCACAACAGCTCTAGCTGGTGGGTATTATTGTCCCCATTTGACAGATGAGGAGGCTGAGGGACAAGGGGAGCTAACTGGCCAGTGAGGGCAGAGCTGGGCTCAAACCCTGCCCCATGTGCCTCTGCAGTCTCCGCTGGGCATCCTGCCAGCTGGGTGGGCGGGGCCTGGCCTGGGGCCAGAGCTGAAGGTGAGGCGCACGGAGAGGTTCCACGGAGTGATTCTAGGGGCATTAGGAACATCTGGGAGCGTTTGGGGTTGTTCCGATGACTGGGAGGTGCTGCCAGTATTTCCTGGGCAGGCTGGAGATGTTAAACCCCATGGTGCACTGAACAGTCCACACAGGGAACTGCTGCCTGCCCAGATCTCCACTGCAGCCCTGGCGAGAGGCGCTGCGGCCTCACACCTCACCCTCGCTTCTCCTGGGTTCCTTGAGATGCTGCATGATATTAAGAAAGGAGTCTGATTGCCCCCACCTCTGTGGGCTGCCCTTGGAAAAGGGAGATGGTGGGGCGGTCTTCCCTCAGGAAGACTAAAGAACAAGTTTCCGGGGCTCAGGAAGGTACCCCTGTATTTTATCCACGATGGCAGTCGCTTCACAATCGGAGTTGTGTGAGCAGCGGTCCAGCACGGAACAGCTGGGCCAGCCCTTGTCCCTAAGTCGGAGGTCGGCCGAGGCCCGCCCAGGAGGCTGCTGTCCACAGCCATCACTGGTCCGGATCTGTGAAACGTCAATAGCCCCTGGAAAAGCCTTTATGAGTTTTTCCAATCGAGAGGAATAGAATCTTCTTATGTTTCCATTTTTACACTGTTTTCCAGAGGAAGACCTGAGCATCTTTCCCCTGCTTTTTATTTTCCGCACCTCAGATTGGTGGCTCCTGTTTTATTTTTACATCGTGTTGAATCCCCTCCTCACCCGACACTTAACCTTTTCCTGAACTGGCGCCACCACATCTCTAAGTGTCGTCCGCGTGCAATGAAGGATGTTTGAATTTAACATGTCGTTTGTATCAGGTTCCCCGTGGCACTGGGATCTGCACACCCCTGGGTGCATCCTGGGAAGAAGCCAACTGTGAACGTGCCAGGAACGTTGACCTCTTTATTTCAGTGTCCGTCTCACGGGTGGGGCTGGCAAAGCCCCGTCTCCCTTCCCTAGGACATCCATAAATGCACGCAAATCTTTGTGTTGTGCTCATGTGGTGAAGAAGCTTTCATAAAGCTATTATCGCGTCTCGACTTTTCCTTCTCCCGTTAAAGAATGGGACCAGAAGCTGCTTGAAAATTGCAGCTCGTTGCCCCTGGGGGAGGGGTTGCGGGGGTGGGGTGGGGTGGGGGGGTCCTCTGGTTTATTGTGCAGACTTTGAAGTTTTCATTCACTCACATAACAAACGTTTGTCAAGAGTAGTGCTGGCTGCCATAGGAGTTATACAAATTTAAAAGACACAGCCCCTACTTTCAAAGAGTTTATGGCTTTGTGCAAGTACAAGGCATAGAAAACGTCCAGACTGCCCAGGAATGCCAAGGTCACGCCCAGGTCGTGTGGGAGAGCTTGCTGTGAAGTTGGTGTTCATGCTGGAATGAAATGTGAATCGGTGGAAAGAGCCAGAAGCGGGGTGAGGAAGGATGCTCAGCAGGAGAGGCAGGGGCGGCCCAAGAGGAGAGGAGGCTGGACAGGAGGGAAGGCTTATTTGGGGAAACCACAGTCACCTGGCATTTCCAGCCCCAGCTCAGGCCAGCCCAGGGCGGACTGAGGTTCCCCCGCCTCTGCCCTCCCCCTAGTCTAGCCCAAGAGACACTACAGATGGAGAAAACTATACTCTGCGGCTGTTTGGTTGGGTAGGAGTTTTCCTGCTAATCGGGAAGGAGCCATACCCCTCTGTCACGAAGCGAGGAGCAGAGGTGGACAGGGATTAGGATCCGTTTCTGGCTGAGTCTCTGCAGAGCGTCACATGGATTCTGCCCATAACCATCCAGTGTCCAGACTCCATGCCTCACAAAACCCACAACTGTTGCTAATAATTTCTAAGTTGTGAGAAACGTTTAAAAAAATAGAGTTGCAGAAGAATCTATTCGTGCCACCCACGGGTTGTCACGGGTATTATTTTGCTGAGAACTAGCAACTGCTGGGAGCTGAGTCACCCGCTGACCCTAAGACAGTTCTAAGCAATTAACTCTGACCAACCGGAAGTTGGAGGAACCCATAGGTTACTTCCAACGCTAGCCTCATGGCCGTCATTAAGTGGCTGTCTGCTACGGGCAAGAGGCCTCTGTATGTTGGAGCATGTCATCCTGTCTGTGTAGACCTGTCTGCTTCTCAGGGAAGGCACAGAAAGGAGAGAGAGAGCGGAACTCAGTTTAACCCACAGTGAGAGGCTGTGGTGAGAGCCGGAAGTCCTCTGAGCCTTGGGCACTCCTTATTTTTTTTTTTAATAAACAATCATTTCTTTCTTTCTTTCTTTCTTTTTTTTTTTGCAGAGGAAGATTTGCCCTACACTAACATCTGTGCCAATCTTCCTTCGTTTTTTCTTCCCCTCCAGAAGCCCCAGTAGATAGTTGTGTATAGTTGTAAGTTCTTCTGGTCCTTCTATGTGAGCCACCACCACAGCATGGCTACTGACAGTTGAGTGGTTGATTCCACACCCGGGAACTGAACCTGGGTCACCGAAGCAGAGCACATGGGACTTTAACTGCTAAGCCATCAGGGCTGGCTCTCCTATTGTTATTTTTAAGTAAGCTTCCCTGGTTTATAATTAACAACACTTGTGGCTTCCTTCCAAGTTAAAGACCACTCCTATCCCTGCCTCGACTGGGACGCACAGGGGTTTCCTTGCAGCCAAGCTAATGGTTGGCCAGGTGCAATCACTAGATACCCTGAAAGGTGTGAAGACAAATGTTTCCACTTAGGGGGAAAAGGCATCTCCTTTAGCAGCCAATTATGACAGTCTCCGAATTAAAGGTCTACGATGAGTGGTTTTTATCTGGCCTCCGAGAAAACGTATGGAGGAGAGGCATCCAGATCCTCTTTCGGGATGTGTGGGGCAGGCCTGGCGCAGCCCAGGTATTGTCATGGCAGGAGGCGCTGGCGGAGCCCCCGCACGGGAACTCCTTCAAGTGTGGGCACCAGTGACCCTAACTACTGTTATTTATTAAGTGCCTGCTGTGTTCCGGACGGTTGTGGTACGTACTTTACATCCACCTTCTAATCCTCAAAATGACCCTAGGAATTGTTTCTCTCCTTACACGGATGGGGACGCCACAACCCCAAGAAGTTAAACAAGCTGTGAACACCCCATGGCTCATCAGTTTAGAGCTGGGATTGGCACATACGTTTGGGGACCCGCAGCCCGGGCCTGTGTGCACACGCAGTGCCAGCTCCCTCTCCCCTGTTAAATGATTGGTCCGCACGGTCCAGTCATTCTTCAGCACATCCTGGACCATTTGCCTCGGGGTTGATGCCATGATTTGAACAGTCCTTCATCCTCCAGGCCAAGTGAGGGAAGTTGCTGCTGATAGCAAACTTGCATTTATTTACAGGGCCTCTTCAGACCTCTCATGATGTTTTCTGGGCCTTGCAAACGTTCTGGTGATTTTCTGATCCTACAGGGACCCTGGGGACTTGTTGGGAGGGCCTGCTAGAAGGAGAGCCCCCTGCTCTCTATGACCTTGGCCGCGGAAAAGGCCTCCTCTCCCAGGGAAGGTCCGGCCTCCTGTGAGCTCTGGGGCAGCACCACGGGAGGTACAGAGGAGAGGGACACCCCCCCCCCCCCACACACACACCCATCCCCAAGCCACATGAGCTGGCAGCCCTGGAGGCCACTGGGGTGGCAGATGTCACTGTTCGGCTGGCCATACAGCAGACAATTGTCCCCACTCTGCATCCACCTTCACTCTGCTCCTGAGAGCCTGGTGGCTCCCTTTCCTGGGCAGGCGGGTGCTGGAGCACCAGACACTCTCCCTTCCCTCTGTTCTTCCGAGAGAAAGGAGCCTCTGGGGAGGTAGGAAGCAACATCACCTCCCTGGTGAGGCCCAGGACCAGCTGAATGTTGCCAGTGCCTTTTTCTCTCTCTCTCCTCCTCGCCAGCCTTCCTCCCTTCCCTCTCTTCTCCTGCCACCTTGCTCACCTACTGGAAATGCTCACAGAACACCCCGGAAGTAGCAGATTTGACCAGAGCCCCAGTTGGTGGAACTGGAAATGCATCAGGTGCTAGGACACCATGGCCCTGGGCGGCTCTGTGGAGGGCGTCTGCCAGGATGGGAGATGCCCTGGGGTGGCAGAAAGTGCCTCAGCCTTAAAAGAGCTCCAGTCCTGACTCTGCCAGTGTTCCCTGCCAGGGGACCCGAACGCAGTCACCTGACAGCCACCCTTCCTGGAGCACACACTGGGCCTGTGGGCCTCAGACCCCTTCCTGGAACTTCCCCTGTGCTGCCCACTGCAGGCCACATTCCCCACGTCCCCTGGCTGGCTGGCTCTCCTCTGGCTTCGTCCAGAGGGAGCCTGGAGGTGGACAGGTGGAGAAACTGGGGCATTTCGCCCTGAGCCTCTCTGCTCTGGGGCGTCTCCGGCAGTGTCTGAGTTTCCTTGGGCTCCAGCCCCCACAGGAGTCAGCTGTGTGGTTCCAGCTTCTGCTGGGATCCCAGCAACTGGGACTCCTCCATCCTGCTTGTCCAAGGGTGATAGGGGCTTCCTGCCACTGCTAATCAGGGGGCCTCATTGCCCCCATCAGCTGTTCCATCACCCCTGTAAGCAATCACATTAAGGTCCCTCTCTTTAGCTACTCAGGTCCCGGCTGTCCCTGGCTGCCCGCTTAGCTGATGGCAGCTCTGAACTGAGCCCCTGCCAGCTTCCTTCGGCCCAACCCCCAGCAACTCCCGTTTGACACATGAGGACACTGAAGCTCAGAGGTGAGAAGCCTCATGTTCAGGGTCACTCAGCTGGTGAGGAGTTGAGCCAGAACTCACACCCAGGCCTGCCTGGGGCAAGCCTGAGCTCCCACCTTCTCCTCTAGAGAAGAGAACTTGAATTCTCTGAGCTTCTGTTTCCCCATCTCTGAAAAGAGCTGACAGGATCTTCACTGCCGTGTCACTTGTAGGATTAGAGAGAGTGTCTGTGAAGAGCCTCCCTTGGGTGGTCCCGCTCAGCGGGGGGACCCATGTGGCTATCCGGCCTCAGTGGGCACACATTGCTGCCAGCCAGTACTCCTGACACGCTTTCTGTGGCCTTCCAGTGGTCGTTGTGAGTGAGCTGTGAGGGTGCCTGTGTTTCTCCATGGGCCGGGGTTTTGGGTACCCCTGGGGAGGAGCTCAAAAGTTAACTCTTCGTTTTGGTTGGAGTTCTTCGTGGTTTCCACAGATGTGGGGTTGAGCTGGCCTCGGTAGAGTTTGTGCTTTGATCGTTTCTTGAAGAATGCTTCAGTGGCAGTGGCAGTCCTGAGTCCTCCAGGAAATAGAGCTCTTTGTGGCATGAGATGGACAAGCCCCAATTTCCAGGGCTGTCTTTCTGGACACAGAGATGGAACTGCTCTTACCTTATGACCCAGGGTGCAGGCTCAAGAAAGGAATCTGAAAACAACCTTTTTCTTCCCCTAAAATCATAGAATATTAGGGTCAGAAAAACCATAAAATATCCTTGAGGGTGGAGTAAGCTTCCAGGGCCTGCCCCGTGGAGTAGTGGTTGGGTTCAGCGCACTCTGCTTTGGCAGCCCGGGTTCATGGCTTCAAATCCCCGGCGTGGACTTACACCACTGGTCAGCCATGCTGTGGCAGCGACTCACATACAAGGTAGAGGAAGATTGGCACAGATGTTGGCTCGGGGCTGATCTTCCTCACCAAAAAAAAAGAAAAGAAAAAAATAAGCTTCCATTTTACAGAGAAGAAAATCAAGGATTAAATTGGTTAAGTGACCTGCATGAGGTCACAGAGTGTTGGGGGCAGAACCAAGCGTAGGATCCAGGGCTCCTCCTTGCACCCGCTGCCCACTCCCCACTGATCGGGGTCCCCAGGAGCGGGAGGCTATGGCCTGGGCCTGCACACAGAGCCAGCAGAAGTTCTGCATCTCTGTCAATGGCCAAACCCCATCAGGGATCAGGGTAGGGACACCCAAGGATTTGGCCAGTCCCGGATTACTACAGACTTGGGATAGCTGTTCTTTTCAGTAAAGATTTTGTCCATAAATATCTTAATTTTATTTACTAGGTTGCCTGGCACATAATAGCATGCGTTATTAATAGAGTAGCTGAATACCGTCTGTTAAATAGGCATGCTCTTTGCAGCGTAAAAGGAGCCTCTCTTTTATGATGTCCTTTACAATGCCACGTGGTAGCAGCACGTGCTCAGAGTATTACAGCCGGCTTCCGTTTGACCTCTCACAGAAACACAGAAAGGCCGTCTCGGGGACAACTCACGAGGCTGGCGATTAACGTGGACGCACACCTCTAAGTAATGTGTTCTCCCAGCCCGATTTCTGTGCCGGGAGCTTCGCACAGGGTAAGCATATGATTCTGAAACTCTTATTCTCCCCACTGCCCAAGTGTGCCCGCTGCCTCCGATGGTGAGCCACGGCGATTTCATCTGCCACCCGCGGCCTTGTGATCGCTACAACCATGGAACCGTGGTGGAGTTCTACTGCGACCCCGGCTACAGCCTCACCAGTGACTACAAGTACATCACCTGCCAGTACGGGGAGTGGTTTCCTTCCTATCAGGTCTACTGCATCAAGTCAGGTGAGCGCATCGAGCACCTTGCCCTCCCCGCACGGGCCAGGCTCGGAGGGCACACAGTGGCCGCTGGCTGTGTCCTGGGCTCCATCCCTCCTCCCCCACACACAGTGTTAGGATCTCATCTTTGTGGATGCACGTGGCTGATGATTCCAGGCCCTGTTCAGAGGGTCAGGAGCATTAACCTGTCTGTTCCCGGGTTAAAATGCAGACCCTCCGAACAGGGTCCCCATCCCCCTAGCACCCATGGATTGAGCTCCAGCCTCTGCACACTGTCTTCTTCCAACCCCGTCCCCTTCCACTGAAAAGGACACAGGCCCATGGGTGTGACCCAAGCATTGTCTGACTCCACCTTTCTCTTCTACTTAAGGTAGTAGAATACAAACTATATTATTATGGGTGAGACCTGATCTCATTTATAAAAATCTAGGCCACTTGCAAGCTTCAGGGCTTTGTAGTTAGTAACCAATTACTAGCATACCAGCCTCGCTACTGGTCTCAGGGCACCAGGGTAGTGACCACGTGATGGAGACCTGGGCACCAGCGCATACCCACCCACCGTCTCCTGCCCTCCCTGGTCCTGCCTACCCGCCCCGTGTGCCTGTGGCCAAGCAGTGGGGACGGCTGCACACTTTTCCCTGCACACAGCATGTGGGGGAAGTGTGTGTGGACACAGTGCATCTGGAGGTCCAAAAATGGTCACGTTAGCTAGCACTGGAGGAGGGCAGAGAGGGTCTAAGGGGGCGGCTTCTGAGCAGGATGAGGGCAGGGGAGGAGAAGGTGGCAGCAACAGGGACGAAGTCTAAGAGATAGGTGGCTTGTGTCAAAAGGACAGGAATCTATTCTGGAAGGGTCTGCCCATGCCGCCCCTTACTTGGCAGACGTCCTTCTGTCTCTTCTTCACCCCAACCGATGGTCTATTCCAGAACACTCACACAGGGCTTTAGCCCACTTCCCACTCCCCCTGCTCTTGGTCCATTTCAGAACAAGACTTCTCCAGGGGAGAGGAAACCCCTCTCCGCCTGAGCTGCAGGTACATTATTTAGCCCCATGCCAGGCTCACCCCAGTCTGGCGTGTGAACATGTGGGTCTGTCTTCAGTCTGCCGGAGCCCATGCTGGAGACAGGTTTTTAGTGTTCTGGGATCTTGGTGGGATGTAACACAGGCCGACTTGGTCAGTGCCAGGGGCACGCAGTGAGCGGCTCATTGGCCAGATGAATCCAGCAAACAGGGACACGTGGGAACCTCAGCACCCGTCTCAATCTGGGAGCCTCATGCACTGCTTTGTTCTCTCTTGTGGCAGAGCAAACGTGGCCTGGCACCCACGAGACCCTCCTGACCACATGGAAGATCGTGGCGTTCACGGCCACCAGTGTGCTGCTGGTGCTGCTGCTCGTCATCCTGGCCAGAATGTTCCAGACCAAGTTCAAGGCCCACTTTCCCCCAAGGTCAGTGCTGCAGCCTTGGTGGCCCACAGCCACCCGGGTCAGGCTAAATGCAGCCGCTGTGAACAGCAGAGAGAGAAGGTGGTGAGCCAGACCCTTGAGGACTGCAAAGTTGAGGTTCTAAGGGCGCACGGGAGAGAGAGCTCAAAACACTTTGCTGGGCTGTTTCAGGGTCTGGGAGGCCAAAGCGCCAAGCTGGAGACAGACCTCATTTCCCTCTTTCTGCCCTCCCTCCGTGAGCCTGTCTCCCTCCTTCCCTGGATAGACCATTCTCGGGGCACGCATTGCGGGAATGCGGGGAGGGGAGCAGAGTCCAGGTTGCACGCTGTGCGCTGCGCCCCCAGGGGCGTTGTTCTCCCCGCCGTCTATGCATGTGGCCCTGCAGTCACATACCTTGGAGCTTCCAGTCCTCAGGGAGGATAAGAAATACACTGAGCTAATTAGGGAGAAAGAGCAAGGGTGTGTGACCCAGTGTGCGATGGGAAGCCTCAGGAAGAAGAGGATTTTGGATGGGGGAGTCAGGACAGGGCTAGGGAGAAGCCGCCTCACAGGTGGATCTGAGCGTGTGGGTGGGACCTGCCGAGCGCGCTTCTCCATCCTCCTCGGCTGCACGAGTAAGCTTGGCTTGGCATCTTCATCCTCCTCATCGTCATCACCAAGGAAGAGATTGTCCAATACCTCTCTGAGCACACAGAGCAGCCTGTGGCCCTTCCCCTCCCAGCGCCGGCTGCTTGTCCGGAACAAGCTACACCAGCGCCCTTTGGAACAAAGGAGAGCCACTCGGCACTGCTGTTGGTAGATCATTGTTTCTGGAGGGAGAAGTTGTTTAGAAAAGCAAAGGGATGAGTTTGTGACCATTGGGAAAAGGAGGGCAGGGCACCGGTCATCACAGGATGCTAGCCAGGGCTCACTGACACGGCCGCCTTTCACAGAGGAAGAATCATAAGCACCCGTTGGATTCCTGTGCCCATGTCAGAATCTTCTCCTTTTGGGACCTCATGCTTCAGAAAGGGTGTTTATTCTTGCCCACAGGGACAGTCTCGTTCCAGGGCCATGGGTAGAACCCCCTGGAAAAGAGAATGTTGCTAAGTGTAAAAGGGGGCTCCTGGAGTTAACCACTCCTTCTTCTCTCTCTTCCCTCCTGGACAATCCAGTTGTGTCTCTCCCACCTCCCAGCCAGGCAGGGAGTGAGGAAGCTGGCAGTTTCTGGAGATAGAATCTACCTACCTTCCCCTTGACCTCCTGCCCTCCAGGATGGCCTCACCTCACTTAGCCATGCTCCCCTGCCTGGCTGCGGGGGCCCCACAACCTGACATGCACCCCACTCTCCCAGCCACGAAAGGGTGCTGCATGCGGGAGGCGCCTGCATCCTCACCAGGCCCAGAGTGTGTCAATGCCATCCTGGCGCCATAGCCAAGCCCTTGCTGAGGTTGCCGGAACCTTCTCTCCTCTCAAAGCTGCCATCCGCTGTCTTGGTCCTCACCATCATTATTTATTCATCAAGGACCGTGTTCTAGCATTGTGCAATTACGGTATCTAAAGAAGGCCTGAGGATGACAACAAGAAGGCTAAGCCACAGGTTGTGATTTGCGGCACACTGGAGTGCTTTAAAATGGCCCAGAGAGCTATTTTTCTACATGTGCTTGGAAGGAAACTTTCCAGTATTAAGATGTTTTCAAAATATTCCCCAAAACTCTTTCACTTGATTTTTTTTTTAATCCCTCGAGTATTTTTATCTTAAATGATTCTCTAGTTGTTTTGGAAAAATCGGTGTCATCTATTCAAATACATAAGATTCTCAAGGGCAAGCCCGGAATGGATTTTTTTTCTCCATTTCCCACAAGAGTAGGCGCTGGGGAGATGCTCGGTGGCTGTGTCTGGGGGAGCTGAGGGTCATGGCTGGGACATGGGGGAGCTACTGGACCGTGGGACCCACGGCCTGGGCCACTGTTGAGTGAGAAATGGAGAACAGAGGGGCAGCTGGCTGCCCTGGCGTAGACAACTTTGGGGGAAAGGCAGTGAGGAGGCAGGAGGTCCTCCGTGAAGAAGGAGGCAGCATGAGACCATCGGGGGGAGGCCGGGAAGGAAGGGGACTCAGCTTGTCAGGGGTACACTGACAAGCAGCTGTTTGGGGGAGTGGAGCCTTACTCAAGCTCTTACCTTTCTGCCTCCTGCCTTCGGGGACCGTGGGCCCTGCCATCTCCCTCCCTCCACGGGTAGCCTTAAGAATGGTGGAATAAGAACCCATTGCCATAATCTCTAAGCAGGGCGCTCCCAAAAGTGAGTGGACTTGACACTGTCCCTTGAGTGATAGAGACAGTGCAGCCCAATCCTTCCCGCCCCCGACTCAAATGACAGGTCCAGATGTTCCATTTCCTTGGGCTTTAGAGGCCCTGCCACCAGCGCTCAGGGGTTCAGGTCCTGCCCACCCAGCTGGCTTGTCTCTCTTCCTGATTTACCTTCTGGCTGCATCACTCTGCACCAGTTCCCCGCAGAGGAAAAAAGAAACCAAATTCCACTGGCCACTTATTAGTGGCTACTCCAGGTTTGTCTAGGGGGCCACGAGCAGCAAGAGGCCATAGAGGCCATCGGATGGAGCTCACCTTGCGCTTTGGCATCAGACGCTGCCTGGGCTCAGATCCACAGCGCTGAACGTGCAGGGTGACGAGATGCAAAGGGACAAGGCCAGGAGCTGCGTGCGTGCCCACGTGAGGAGATGTCTGCAGAGAGAACAGACCATGTATGTGCCACCCCCAGAGCCCTTGCTCCAGGCAACACAGGCACAGCTTCAGTTCAACTGATGCTGGGTCGAGAGGTGGAGGGGAGGCCACGTAACTTGAACCAGGTAGTGAGATGGTGCTCAGAGCTTTCTTTTTTTTTTTTTTCCTGTTGCTTTCCTCTCTTAACTAAAAATTAGTGATTTTTATACTATAGCAGAAAACAAAACAGAAGCATAAAAGGCACAGGGTCTAACCTTTCTTTGTAGGCACTTAGGGTCCGCAGTTCTCTATACTTTTAACAATTCTATTCCGTTTTCAAGAATCTTCCTGAGGGACGCTGCAGAGGCACATAGAATGTTCTGTTGGAAGGGACCATATGGTCCCCCTGCCCATGAGTTCCTGGCCATAAGGCCAAGCCCAGGGGTCAAATGCGGGAGGAAGGGAGCATGAGGAAGTTGTGGAGCACAGAGGCAGCAGGGAAGAGCAGGAGGGGAGAGGCAGGGGGCCCGGGGCAGTGAGGAGAGGAAAAATTCTGCTTCCAAGTGTGGCCGTGGTGAACGGCACCGTTGCCGAGCCAGAGGCTGCTGCTTCTGCACCACATCCTTGCAGGGTCCGGAGGCGCGCTGCACGGGGGAGCCGTGGTGGCCTCAGCCTGGGGTGGTGTCACTCTGACCTGTTGGCACTGCTTTCCTTTGCACAGGGGGCCTCCTAGGAGTTCCAGCAGCGACCCTGACTTTGTGGTGGTGGACGGGGTGCCCGTCATGCTCCCGTCCTACGACGAGGCTGTGAGTGGCGGCTTGAGTGCCTTAGGCCCTGGGTACCTGGCCTCCGTGGGCCAGGGCTGCCCCTTACCTGAGGACGACCAGAGCCCCCCAGCATACCCTGGCTCAGGGGACACGGACATGGGCCCAGGGGAGTCAGAAACCTGTGACAGTGTCTCGGGCTCCTCTGAGCTGCTTCAGAGTCTGTATTCACCTCCCATGTGCCAAGGGGGCACCCGCCCTGCTTCCGACAACCCAGACACAGTTGCCAGCACAGCAGAGGAGGTGGCATCCACCAGCCCGGGCATCGACATTGCAGATGGTGAGTGATCTCCCCAGGGCCTGAGCCACCCTTGCATACACCTCCACACTCAGCATCCAGTGCCTTCAAGCCGGCCTCTTGCTGTGTATGTCCCCCTGCGCCCCTGCACACAGCCAAATCAATGCTTCCCTCTCACTCAGCTTAAATTGCTTCTTGCTCTCTCTGCATGTGAAAGCCGTGGGCAAGGCCAATTATGGGAAGGAATGATCATCATCTCACAAGTGGTGAGCCCATTAATGGGAATTTCAGGAGGCACAAAAGGGCACCGAGCCGTCCAGACTGGAAAGGCTGCGGCGGGCAGTCCTTGGCTTTCATAGCATCTGTGCGATCCAGGCTATTTTCCTTCTTTATCTCATAATGAGCTGGGCTTCTCAAAGTGATGCTTAGGAACAGGATAACACACGCCAGCTAAAAGAAAGACCCGGATGCGTGTGCTAGAGCCCAGCCCCACAGAAATTTGAGGGACATACAGGTTATTTTTTGCCAAGCGTGAAGTAAAAGATGTATGCGTGTCTGTCACAAGGAAAGGCAGATTGCAGCTCATGGTAAAGTAGGAAAAATGCATCACACTAATTAGGGCTCTATTTCCTGGGGGAGGGGGCACCAGCACCGCTTTAAAACCAGAGCACCGATTCCAGCTTGTGTCGTCTGTAAATGGCAGTAATGATGCAGAAACAGGGGGCTCCTGGTTCCCGGTGGAGTTCCTCTCCTGCAGTACCGTGCTGTCTCTCTGTGTGTGCATTGGTAACCTTTTGGCTTGTATGACCCTTAAGGCACATGGTTAAAATCTATTTTGTTTTTTATGAGCTGGGTATAAGACTTTCCAGCAAATAGATGTATGGCAGAGTTGGTTTATTTGATTATTAACTGATACGTGGAACTTAACATCTCCTTCTTCTCACTGACTTCAGGAACTGTAGGTATTTTGAGAAAGCACATAATTCCAGATCATTTTCGGTGTCCTAAGGAAATACCCATCTCATCTCCTTTCTTACAGAGATCCCTCTAATGGAAGAAGATCCGTAACCAGGCAAAGTCCCAATGACTCTACTGCCCCTCTGGGGATGAGACCCTTTCACCTTGGAGTGAGGCCACAGAAGGACAGGACTTAGGGGGATGGGGGAAGTTTTCTAAGTATCTCCATGGGGACGGTGACTCACATCGTACATCTCGGACTCGACAGCGAGGCTGACGAACTGCGGTGGCAGTGCTTCTAAATGAGACTGGAGGACTCCCCAAGACCAGTGGGGAACAAAGGGATGCGGGAGGACCCCTGTGCCGTCCTGGGTGAAGGTGTTCAGTGTGTCTCGTGCTGTGGAACGTAGGACAATTCTACGCACATGCCATCAAATCCCACGTCCCGTTGGCTTAGGTTCTGACTACCACCTGCCTCCTCTGAAAGCATGTCACATTATGTAAATTTGCTTCTAAAATCTGCCTCCCACTGTCTCTGGACTTCAAATTCGGATGGATCAGCCTCCATGGGAAGTCCACGTGGAGCTGCTGGAAGAGTGGCAGAGCGCCCCCTGCAGGCTCCCAGAGGGAGGGTTCTCATGCGGCCTTTGGACAACCTTCCTTGATCTGGACAGCTCTACTCAAAGCAAAACTAAAGCAGATGTGGCGGTTCCAGTGAGAAAGGAAAGACTCAGGCAGACTCTGCTTTCTGGAAACTTCTAAAAGTAGAGTTCTTGCGCTCCATGCTGTCCTTTGGTGAAATGTTGTCCGTATTTGTAGTCATGTTCTAGCCCATGGATCCGTGGCGTTGGATAAATCTTGTGACTTGACACATGGTCAGAATGTGTTCAGATACATCTCATGGTGGAGAAAGTAACCAAGGTAATGTTTCGTTTGGGCATCTTAAAAAGATTCCACTTAACGATTTATCTTCGAGTCATGAGCCCCTCTCCAGTTAACTCTTATGATTGTTGCTTCCACTCCCAAACTCAGCCATATTTTATTTTCCAAAACAAAAATTGTTTCTGTAAACACATTCCTCCTCCAAATAAAGTATGAGGTTGGATTTCTTTTTTCCTTTTCTTTTGTCCTGCACAGTCCACAGGCTGGCCTCCCAGGCCCAAGGCAGCTCTCCCCTCCCGCTCTGGGGGCCTGGGGCTGCCCCTCCTGCCTGCCAGTCTTGCATTCCTTCTGTGCTATCTCCTGGTACCCAGTGGGTGGTGTTCCTCAGAAAATGATGGATAAAAAAATTTCCCGAGTCCCCAAATGTCTCTTCAAATACATGTTGATCTGTGGCGTTGATTCCCTCCCTCCTCTGGGTTTTAGACAAATGGAAACAAAACTCTGATCCATAAAATTGCTCTGCTGACAGAGCAGCAAGAGCTGGAGGCTTATCAAATCTTGTTTTTTCTTGACATAGACTGATTAAAAATTTAAAAGAAAATGACAGTTTGAAGCGTGACTTTAATAGTGGAGTGGAGTTGGAGGACAGAGGAGGGGCAGTGACAGGGGTCATGGGTGACGGAGATAAAGTGTAGAATAGAACTTGAACCTCGAGGAAGTAACTTGCCCAGCCTGGCACCCCAGGCAGTGGCGCCAGCAGCAGCAACAACGTGCTGAGCATGTGGGTAACAGTGTTTAGTAATTATAACTTTGTTTAGTGATGGCCTTACGTGTCCCTGGCACAACTTTGTACTGCAAGCCCCATAAAAGGAGCTAGATTGGTGCTTAAATGCCACCTGGCCCACCCAGGGACAGATGGCATGGACAGCTAGGTGGGCATGCGGGGATCCAGGGTCCACCGTGGACAGCCTCCCCTAGGCAGCCTTCCCAGGATCTCTCTCAGGCCAGGTCTCGGCTCTTCTCCATACCCACACCCATCCTCCTTCCCATGCCCGCTCCATGGAGGGTGTGCGTCAGAGACCATCAGGCAAGTAGGTGGGAAGAGGTGTGCAGGGATGTCTCTGGGGCCTGGCCTTGCCTCCTTCCAGAAAATGTTCTGGAAACGAGGGAGCAGCAGCGTGCCACCCTGTCACCTGTGAACCAGTACAGGGATGCGTTTCCTGCCCCCTGTGCCTGGGAGACAGGTAACACAGGTGCCATGTACGTCCAGATATGGTGTCAACCTTGTTCTAAGAACAGCGGCAAGTGGGAAGGAAATGCCTGCTTAAGGGCAGCATCAGACAATGTCTCACCGAGTCACCTGGACTCTCCCCTCAATCCTTTTAGTTTGTGGCCACATCAGAGTCTCACCCACAAATACTATTTCCTAGGATTCTTTTTCATTATAGTGAGTTTATGTGGCAAGAAGGAATCACCAGGGTATCCCAAGCATGTCGTGATTCGGACTCTTTTGGTTCAAAAGTCCTGGGAGGTCCTCTGGATGTGAACGAAATCAATCTTTCTCACGCCACCACAGGAATTAGTAGGCATGAGAGTGCACCAGGCGTAGTGTGACTTGGGGCCCTAGAGGTGTGGTGTGCGAGAGACCCATCCCCAACGGCAGTGCTCCCTGCTCTGGGAGAAAGAGGCGCCTTCAGGACCATGGTCAGGGGCGTGCAGTTGAGCCCCGGAGGGTGTTCCATGGAGCCAGCCCAGGTGTTTACAGAAGGGTGTGCTGCAAGGGCCTGCAGAGCAGCAGTTTTCTGGCTGACTGGCTCCCGTCGTAATCACTGCAGAAGTCACAGGGCGTCTTCACACTTCACTTGTGTGAAGCTTTTTTTAATTGCAAGGTTGTGATTTGCTGATGTGGGATCTTTAGTCTTTCCCACCTAATTACCCCCATCCCAGCAGCTGGCACCCAGACAAGTCTGCCTTCTCCTCCTGCAGAAGTATTTTGCCCCTGGCTGCACAGCAGGAGTCAAATGCAAAGGCCCACGGGCCACAGCCTGTTGGGTCCAGGGGCTTCTCCCGTTCCTTTGCTCCCTCCAGGGCCCCCCACCTCCACCCTAATCCCCTCCCCTGGTATGGCCCGGGTCCCAGTGTATTCCCCCCAGAGGCATGGCAATATTGTGGGAGAACATGGGCTTTTGCAACCAGCCATTGCCTGGCTTTAAAACCCGCCTCTGCCGCTAGCTGGCTGTGCACTTAGACGAGTTATTGCCCTCCCTGGACCTCAGTTCCTCATGCAGAAGGTCGAGATGCTTGACCTCTGCCCTCCTCGCTGGGCTGGGATGTGGATGACAGCTCATGTAAGTCAGGCACCTGGCGCACAGTAGGCATTTGATAAATTGCAGCTGTTCTCCCTTGTTGCGGAGTGTGATGGAGGGTTTCACGTGGGTCACTAACTCAGGCACACGTCCCTGGACGCCTTCGACTTGCCTTGTTCCCTGCTGCCCTGGAACATGTCTGCAGGCGAAGTTTGTTTGGGGCTGCCCCAGGCAGTTAGACTGAAACGTGCTGTGCCTATTCCCCGGACCCTTCTCCCAGGAGCCCCTCCCAGGCTTCTGTATGCGAAGCTTTCTGGGCAGAGGGAAGTTTTCAATCCTTGGTCCTTTGGGCATTTCTGGAATGCTCCAGAAAGTTCTGCTCAGGGAGGGCAGGACAACCTCACAAATTTCCCCAAGGACTCAGGTCATCTCCACAGACAGCCCTGTAGATTAACACTCAGCTGCTTCCCTCATTTTATTGTCTATTTTAGATTTAAAGCATAAAATTAATGCCTATCCATTTCCAAGGTGATAAAGGGAAAGCCCGGGGTAGGGAGGTGTGGTCCAGCAGGCAGAACAGAGCCCCTGAGAGCAGCAGCCGCTTGTCAGGAAGGGTGGATGCTGGGCACAATGGCATTGAAATTATACAATTTAACTCAGAGTGTGTGGCGTCGGCACAGCCGTGTTTAACTGCCGTGGCAGGCGGGGTACCGTCTCCACCCTGGGCAGAAATCAGTCCCTGGGGACCCACAGTGCACAGTTTTAAGTGCCCGGAGGAGTGCCCAGCTACCTGAGTGGGAGCGTGAATGTGCTACACCCAGAGCCTCATCCAGGCATCCAGAGCCCGCGGGAGCCCTGGGCCTCCAAGGCCCTGGGATAAAGAAACCGGAACACCAGCAGATGCATAAAGAATTTGGGGCGAGGGGGACGAAATGGAGCCTGAGGGAATAAGGGGACTAATATTTTCTGCTTGGAACCTATAAGAAATATTTATAGACCCCGTTTCAGTCAATAAATATTTATTAAGCACCTGCTAAGTGCCAGGCCCTGTCTGTGCTCTCTAGTCCAGTGAGAAACAAGGACCGGTAAACAGGCAGCGACATACAGGAGCTGTGAAGCTCAGGATGCCTGACCCAGACCTGGGCTTTCAGGAGGCAATGGCAGCCGAGCTGGGAGCTGGCAGATGTGGGTGTGCAGGGGGAGAGGACCACGTGCCATCCTGGAGGTACAGGAGACCTGGGTGAGTTGAGAAATGGAGAGTTGTCCTGTGTTTTGGGAGCCCAGAGCTTGCGGGTGGAGAGGATGAGAGGGTGGGCAGACAAGGAGAGAGACGGGCCCAGACCAGGGTTCCCTCCTCGGGCCACCTGAGGACTCAGGACAGAACATTCCACAGGTTCCCTCAAGACCACATTCTTGGGTGTGACAAACTCCTTCCTCATGTCGTCCCTTCCCGTTTGGTCTTAATGGAGATTTTGTCACCCATGCCCTGTGCGCTTTGCTAACTCTCGGGCTCCATGGTTCCAGGACTCTCATCTTTCCTTCGTGTTTTACAACTCCTTCAATCCTTTGATGCTAGATTCCTTCGCATCCCCTCATCGACATTTATGGGAAGCCCATGAGTTATCACTGAGCTGCATGCTGAGGGCACCTAAATGGATGAAATACGCACACAGGAAACCATAAACCAGGCGGACGGGCAGCGACAGCACCACATACCCGGTGTCTGGCAAGCACATGGAGGAGGCCCCCAGCCCGGCCTGGGAGGTGGGGGATGTCTCCCAGAGATGGGGGTGCAGAGCCCCTTGGCACAGTGAGGCCATCTTTGTGCCCACATTAGCCACTCTTTCCCCGCCATCGAGGAGAATCGCAGTGCTAAATGGGACTCTCAAACTCGGCCGTCTGCTAGCTGTGACGTCTTTCTCTGCTTCAGTTTCCCCAACTGTAAAACATGGGAAATCATAAGACCTACTCCATAGGGTTGTTCGGTTGAATCTACGTAAAGTGACTAGAACCACGTGGTATAGAGTACACAGTCAAAAGGTGTGACCTGTTACCGTTATTAACTCGGCCGGTTCTGTGATGCTGGCTCCCCTCCCCGACATCCCAGGCACGAAATTAAATCGACCTCCTGGGGTGTGTTTGCTCTTCTCCACAAGCACGGCACCGTGACGTGTTCCACTCTGATTATTGCACCGTCTCCACTTGGCCACTGAGATTCCCTCTAAGCTTTTAGTGCCTAAACAAGCCCCTGAGGCACAGGTGTCAGCCCACTGGAAAGAGCCTGTCCTAGTATGATCCAGTTCACTTTTCCGAATCTGCCTTCACGGATGTCGTGAGAAATGGGAGCAGCTGCTCTACAGAAAACCGTCTTCAGGTTCCCCACCCCCCACCATCCTCCCCAAACCATCCAGGGGCAAAGCCACAAAGAAGAACGAAGCTAGTCCAGACTTGTTCTTTGTTAACTTATGAACTTACAGTGATTTTTGTCAAGCACCACTTCCATGTCTAAGGCCAACAAGCCGTCTGTTTAATAATTGAGCCAGATGCTTGTCTCACATCAACACCGAACTCCCGAGTCCAGAGGTCACAGACCTACCTTCTTCATTTTGGTCCAACGCTGTCTCAGCTGAGCATCTCCATCCTCACAGGAGCTCCAGCCCCTGCAGTTCTTCGGGGGCCCCTAATGTTGGCTTAGCAATATCAGCTCTGGGTCTTCTAGGGGCCTGGAGTGGGCACTTGGGCAGAGCTGTCAACTGGTTCAACTCTTGGGCGTTGACATACCACAGACCTTATTTTAAATCTCAGCGCTGTCAATTATAGAAGCAAAGCAAGGCAAGAAGATTGACATTTAAGCCTCATATCCTGCACCTGGAAAGTGAAGGTACTAACAGCACCTATTTCATAGTTTGTCATAAGGATTAAATGTGATGGCGATATTGACAGCTTAGAACACTGCCTGGCACAGAGCGAACACTCAAAAACAGTAGCTGCTCTCAATACCCTGTTCTTTCTCCTTCTGTGCTCCGAAGGAATCAGAAACGCCCCCTTCCTATTAGTCTCCTGTCAGCCCTGCACCATACCTCAGGGGCAGCAGTGTGCCCCTGCCGCTCTCATCCTTCTTGCCTTAAAAGAACTAAGAATGCTCCGAGGTTTGGTTTGGCACGCCCCACAGCTCCTGCCCATCTCGGGGTCAGCTCCCTGGCCTCCGTCTTCCTGGTCAGGCTGCACCCCTCAGGCATCTGTGAGCCCCTGCTCCTTCCCCATGTGAGGGCTCACCAAGGCTGGGTCCAGGGAGTCCCTGTCATAATACGCTGTGAGGGCTGCCAGCATCCAGAGGGGACATCCTTGTGGAGTCTTGGGCTGTGAGACCGGCTCTCCCCGACTCTGAACTTACTGAAATATGGTGTCATAACAAAAACAGGGTTAAACAGAGAGCCTCATGGACTGAGCGCTTGGGCATCAAGGCATGACTGCAGCCAGCCCCAGAGGACCCTCTGACATTGCATGGGGCGTCTAGCACCGTGGTTCTCAGCTGGGGCGACTTTGCTCCCCCAGGGGACATTTGGCAATGGCTGGGGTTGTCACAACTGGGGGATGGACACCCCTGGCATCCAGTGGGTAGAGGCCAGGGATGCTGCTAACACCGCACAGTGCACACAACACAGCCCCCACGGCCAGGAATCTCCCAGCCCAAATGCCAGTAGTGCCAGGGTTGAGAAACCTGATTTAGGAGAGAAGTTCCGTGAGGCTGTGGGACTTCCTCTGTGCCCTACAGCTGCCAGATGACCAGGGTTTGACTCGGTCACCCGTGCTCTGAATCAGGGCATCCAGACCCCTTGGTGTCTGGGACCCTTTGACAGTCTGGCGAGGTCTATGGAGCCTTTCTTAGAATAATATTTCTAAATGCATAACGTAAGTAAAACCAATGGATTATATGGAAGCACAGTTATTAAAACACTTTTAAAAACTAATATATAACACAGTTATATATTTTTTTCTTGATTAACATTAAATAACAAAGTCTGGCAGTAGGTCTAATAACTACCATAAACGCAAGGCGGCGACAGTTTGCGTGAACAATATTTTGAGATCTCTGTAAACACTGGAAGGTGATCTGAAAATATCTGGAGTTTCTTTTGGTGACCAAGTCACAGGCACAGCTGATGCTATGGTTCGTTGTCCGCATGACAGTGAAAGAAATGCTAACCTCAGTTACAGGTTCATAAGAAGGAGATGCAAGTGTTTCTCATTCAAGTCCCTGGATCCCACGAGTTCTAGCCACCAACCCAGGTTCCAAAGCCTTCCTCTAAAGCCTGTGTTGCTCAGGCTGAAGTTTGCATGCAAACTGGCTCAATTTCTCCTCCCCAACAGGCATGAGTTCTGGATTCAGAGAAGATACTAGAGAGTCTCATGAGCTGTCATTAGTCTCAGAGTAGCCCTTGTCATTTAGTCTGTAGTCAAGTGAAAAAGCAAAGGCTTTGGAAAAAGAAAACCTCCCAGCTCTACCATTCACTAGCTATGTGACTGTGTATTAGTTCCTTAACCTCTCCGAACCTCAATTTCTTCATCCATAACATGGAGAGAGTACCACCTGCTTTGCAGATGTCTTGTAAGGATTAAATGAGACAGGAAATGTAAGAAGCCTAATGCAATGTTTAGTGCATAAACAGTTGTTCAAAAATGGGTGGTTGTTGTTGTTAAGAGAAGTCAAGAGTTGAATAATATTTTCAGCAAGATTCTAGAGAGTTGAAATCATAATGCCGTGTGGTCTCTGATCTGTGTCCAACACATCTTTCATTTGTGCACCTGCTCAAGAGACTTTTCACAAATTCTGCATCATTTCTACCTTGTTCCCTCTCCGTTATCCATATATAAGTGTTTTCCAGGTCATTCTACCCCCAAAGCCGCAAGTTTACATGCAAGTGTGTATCTTTCATACCTGCCACTTTCTACTTCCCCCTAGACAGGTCCTCTGACTGAGGCTCAGTCACCCACACATGGTGGCTCATCCTGAATCTTGGAGATAACCCCAAGGTGGTATGTACTGCCCTGTGTTTGGAGCAATTTTTAAAAAAGATTTCTGAGACTAGCTCCACTTTTCCGAACTCTGAACAGCGCTCCTGGCCTCAGCGTTTGAATGTGCCTCCTGCTCAAATTTCCCCACGCTCCCCACACTCCTAGCGTGGACCTGCCTAGGTTTTCTCAAACCGAATTGGAAAAGTTGCATTTAATGAGACCCAATCTGAGCCCGTGTCTGCTGAGGGTCGGGCTCATTCTAGCCTTTCATTGAACGTAACGTTGCTGAGAAAGATGGACCTCAGATCTATCTGTCTCCCGGGGGGGGGGGGGGCAGCCCGTGGTGGGTCTCCTGTGGGTCCCTGTGGGGGATCTTGAACCTTAGTTCCTGTCCCTTTTCTCTGAGAAGTCTCTATATGGCAGCATTGCCCTAAGTTCAGGATGTTAATAGATGTCAGGTGGGAGAAGAATTCTGAGGTCAAATTTGGGAAAAGTTCTGTGAAGCAAATCATTGGGCTTTCTTACTGAAGGACACCTGGGTTTTTAATACGGTCATGGTAACATAGGGTTTCCCATGGGACCCTCTTATCACACAGCATCCCCAGGACCCCTCTGGGCAACACTTACCTGGGATCAGAGGGGGACTGACCGCAAGGCCCCTAGAGCCCACACCTCACGGCCCCACAGTCATACAGGCCTCTCCTAGTCCCGACATCTTCTCCTCTGCAGTGGCCAGGAGGCCACTGTGGCCCCAGCTGAGGCGGGGTGCACTGCTAGGGTCACATGCCACTCCCCAGCGGGATCCCAGGACAGCAGTCCTCTCTACCCCCGATGGCTGGGCACCCACCTGTTTCTGGAGGACCTCACCAAGGCCCCGCACACTCTGACCCCAGGGAGAAGGATCAGAACAGACACTGCTCAGCTTCCCGCTCAGAGGTCGCTGTGATCCAGGCCTTGTGGCCACTCTGCTCCCCACCCAGGACGGGATCAGCCGAGACCAGAGAGGTGGGCCAGGATGTAACTGAGCTGAAGCAGCTGCTCTGAGGACGCCTGTGGGCCATGCAGAGCAAAGACAGAGGCTGGGGCCCTCGGTGGGCCTGCCCCGAACAGGAGGACGGTTCAGACGCGGCATTGCAGATACCAAGCAGAGAAGTTGCAAGAAACACATTTTCAAACGATCGACAATGTGAATGAAACAAATTGGGATCAACCATGCTTACAGGAAAGACAGAATTCTCTTTTTATTCTCTCTATAGAAAAGAGCATTACAAAATTACTGTCCCACGAAAAGGAGATCAAAGAATATACAGCCAAGACATGCAGGAGAAAAGCACTATAGGTGAGTGGCAACAGATGAGCAATAATAATAACATAAAATATTTTGTTATTTTTTTCTCAAATTTTCTGATGTCTGTATTGTCGGCTTTTTGAAATGGATACTTTGGTGTGATTTCTTATTCTAAATAAATGCTCATTTTTGTATTAACGTTGCATTTGTGGTTCTGCATTCTTTTCCTTAAGGATGGCCCCCAAGGTTCTGGGCCCCCCCGAAGAGGTGGCGGGTGGTCGGGGTGGCGTCTTGGATCCCTTCCAGCTCTATCATTTTATCAATCTCCATAAAACCCAGGTGTTAGGAAGACAGGCCTCTGATAATAAGGTGAGAATGAGGACTAGTGTTTGTAGGGCTGTCAAGTTTTCCCAGCACTTTCGTGTCCATTATCTCATTCAATTCTCCCAATAGCTCTGGGGTATTGAGGTGGATCATTCCACAGGCCTAAATAATACATTCTAAAAAAACCCCTAATGAGACCAATGTTCTTTGAAACTAAGCATTTCCCCCTGGCCTGAACTGCCCCACCAACCTTGGCTGTGCGCACCTGCACCCCTACTCAGCCGGGACCCCTCCGCCCCCAGGGATGGCACCGCGAGCTCAGCGAACTGTTGCTGCCATTTCCCTGGTTTGCCTGTTCACCAGACAAACAGCACCATCTGGTGAAGCCAGGAGACCTGGCTTCTGGGCTCTGTCACTGCATGGGTGATCCCGAGCAGACCTGGTTCCCTCTCTGGGCTGTAGTTCCCTGCCTGTCGAAGGAGCGAGTTGCGTAAGACGGGGTAACCTGTAGCCCCTGGTTTTAGAATTTCTGTCTTGGTCCACGCCAGTGTTCTCAGGGCATGAGTTTCCTCCTCTGCCCTCGGGAGGCCCTGGTGTGCCAGCTCTCCAGGAACAGTGGCCCCCTCCTCCTGCCAGGCCCGCATTGTGCCCAGGGACCTCTTGCTGGTGAAAGGCACAAACCCAAAGCCAGGCCGGGTGCTGCTCGTCCTGGTTTCTAAAGGGGCAGGGGCTAGGCCACAGTGACCACTGAGGGGTGGGGTGGGCAGCTCCCTCCAGGGAACACAGGCCTCCTGGGGCCTGCCACCTTCCTCCATACGTGCCAGCATGGTCACGCTCTCTCCTCGCTCTCCATCCGAGCAGAGGGCTGGTGAGAGGCCACAGGATGGTTCCCAGGGGAGGAGTTCCAGGGTCATGTGTAATCCACAGAGTCACCCCTGAGGAGCCCAGAGCTGGTGCGATGGGACAGAGCGCCTGAGCCAGGAACCCCAGCTTCTGAGTATCTTGGAGCCTTCCTTCTACTCCTTCAGTCACTCCTTCCCTCAAGCAGTCATTCAATGAACACATAGTCCCAGGCACCATGCTGTCAAGTGGCTCCATTCTCTGCACACCCACTGGCCAGGGCCCGACCCCCCGCCCATCTGGCCCTCTTCCCTCCCAGATCACCCATTTTGCTCCACTCCCTCTCCTTCCATTAGCTCCAACTCCTGAAGGCCCCTTCCCTGTCCTTGCCTCTGCACAGGGTCTGAGAGCCCCCACCCCTCTCAGGAAAGGAGGGGCCACCCTGGGCCCAGGAACTGCTCATTCACACAAAGGAGGGAGCAGTGGCTGGGTGCAGTCCGCACCCTGGAGAAGGGGCTAGCTCTTCCTGAGGAGCAGCATCAGAGGGATCCACAGAGGACTGGGATCCGGAAAAGCAGGCCAGGTTTGCTGCGGGGCTGGGGCGGAGGGAGAAAGGGACTCAGGGAGAGGGGGAAGCCAGGAGGAGGAGGAGGAGAGATGGGAGGGGAGATGAGTGAATATGGGGAAGAGAGGGTGGACCGGCAGGAGAAAAGAGCCCCCATGCCCCGCCCCCCACCCCGGGCCATCCTGCAGTACGGCCTCCCCTGGGGACAGAGGTGGGCCCCTTGCCCCACTGCGCCTGCGCCGCACTTCTGCTCTGCATTCCGGTCAATCCCCGCTCCCCAGGCTGATCAGCAAGGCAGCAGCAACTCTTCATGGTTTATGTGGCTGCCGCCTGGAAGGCTGTTTCGCTACCTTTGACCCCCATCAGCACCTCGGGCTGTCTCTCTGAATGCCGACGGGGCTGGGGCGCTGAGGGAAGAAACACGGCCCTCTGTGTCAGACTCTTCAGAGGTCGGAGAGTCCGGCCCCCTATGTGTCTCTGCTGAGCCAGCCCCAAAGGTCAGGGTAGTTCTGGGGCTTCAGAACCAACCTGGGGAGGCAGCCTGGGCTGCCAAGGTGAGCACTGGATGGGGAGTCAGGAAAATGACTCCCACCCTGGTTCACCTCTCTGGGCTTCGGTTTCCCCACTTGCACAGGAGGAGGTGAACATAGATGATTCCTGGGGTCCCCTCTGGCTCTGATGCCTTCTGCTTCTACTTCATTCCTGCGTCTGCAGAGGACCAAGTCCAGCCCCCGGGGTACAAGGAGAATAATATAGCACAAGGGACAAAAAGTATAGTTTCTAAATACCTGGGAGTGAGCTGTTAGGTCTGGGAGCTGAGGGTGATGACGGAGAAATGTGAGTGACCGTCTTACAGAAAGTGTCACATGTCAGCTGAGCAGCCTCTCCCTGCCGGGCCTGGCTTAGCTGGGTGGCCGGGTCACTAGGCATGGTGAGGCCAGCTCGAGTGCCCATCACACTGGGTCCTTCTGGGGCCCAAGAGAGAATCGAGGGGTGACCTGGGACGGGGGTCCCACGAAGACATCAGCAGGAAGGGCAGGAGGTGTTGTAAATCAGCCTGCTCATTGGTAAAATAGTTAAAGCAAACACGTGCAATATTTTTTTTTTTTTTGAGGAAGATTAGCCCTGAGCTAACATCTGCTGCCAATCCTCCGCTTTTTTTGCGGAGGAAGACTGGCCCTGAACTAACATCTGCTGTCAATCCTCCTCTTTTTTCCTGAGGAAGACCTGGTCTTGAGCTAACATCTGTCCCCATCTTCCTCTACTTTATATGTGGGATGCCTACTGCAGCATGGCTTTGCCAAGCTGTGCCATGTCCGCACCCGGGATCCCAACCGGCGAACCCCGGGCTGCCGAAGAGGAATGTGCACTCTCTCACCAAATCCACTGCTCCCATGATGTAATGGATGATCTTTGTCTTCAGCAAGGACACACTGTCGCACTTGAATTCAAGCTTGTCTGTCTTCGAACCCACGTCTGCTAGAAGTCAGTGGGCTAAAAGTGGCAAAAATCCCCGTAAATCAGCAATCCCTGGCCTGTGCTTCATTCCTCAAGAGGCTCGGGCTCAGATGAGTTCCCGGCGACACCCAGAGCAAGGTGCACGGTGCCGGCCTGGCACCAGGGATGTGGGAGATGGTGTAAAGGGCCACGTTAGCTCTGACAAGCTCCCAGCAGCCGGGTATTTGTTTGACAACATTTATTGAGTGCCTGCCTTGTGCCAGGCATTGTGAGAGACTCTGGGGACACAGGGGTGGCATTAGTGGCATGGCCAGCGCATAGAGGGCTCCAAGTCTAGAGGAGATGACAAGTATCAGGAAAATGCAATCAGACAATGAGTGCTGTGATGGGGAACAAAAAATCTGCTCAGGGAGTCTCGAGATGGACCCCCTAAGCTAATGCAGGGCCTTCTGGTCACATTGAGGACGGTGGGCTTCATCCCTAGGCAGTGGGGAGCCATGGAAAGGTTTTAACAATCGGCTCTGTGGTCTGGGGAGACCCCTCCCACTGCAGGGTGGAATGAACAAGACTGGAGAAGGGAGACCAGAGAGGAGGCTGTGCCAGGAGGTAACACGGCCCGGAACAGGCTGGAGGCGGAGGGACTGGATGGGAAGATACTCCAGAGGCAGCCTTGACAGGCTGTTCAGACTGATGCACAGAGTTGCCGGGGGGAGAAGGCGGGAGGGGCCAGGAGTGTTTCCTGGTGTCTGGCTTCCGCAAGTGGGTGGTGGGTGTCAGTCACGGTGATGGGGGGACGCAGGTCTGGGTGGAAGATGGTGAGGTGGCTCCGCCATGTTGAGTTGGAGGAACCTGCAAGACCCAGGAGTGGAGATGCGGACTCAGCAATGGGTCAGAGATGCTCGAGCAACACGGGGTTGGCGGTGGAGAGCTGGAGTCAGCAGCATGGGACTTTCAGCCAGGCTTCCCCTTCCGGCAAGATGACCCTGAGAATGTGCGAGGAGTGAGAAGCGGTAGCCGGGGCTGACCCCGAGGAAAGGCATCCAACCAGTGGGCTCGGAGCGGGGTGCACGGGGGACCACAGCCCAGCGCGGAAGACCACAGAGGAAGGACTGAAGACTTTCACATCACCTGGCGGGTAAGGTCATTTCTCTGAATTTTCTGAAATTACAATGGAAATTTTTGCCTGCAGGCAGCGCCCTCAGAAAGAGCTTCCCTTCCTGGTGTCATGTCACGACTGGCCTCACAGCCCTGCCATTTGGGTGGGAATCTGGAGATATAGTCTTGGTCCCTCTTTGACCACTTACTCGCTGAGGGGTCTGTACATAGCAACTCACCCTCTTGGTCTTCAGTTAGATTCAGCCCAGAGCAATCACCTCCTGCCTGGTGTCCCTTCCTCTCTTTATTCCCAGCGTCCTGTCAGAATAATCCTTCCGAAAGGCAAACCAAACCCTTCTGAGGTTCCCCATCTCCTGGGATAAAGGCCATACTCTGGGAACTCCCGGGTCCCCCATGGCCAGCCATGCCTGTCTCTCTAGATGCCCTCCAGCCCCTCAATGGCACTAGGCCCCTCAGCTCCTGCCCCAGCCAGGAATGTCCTTGGCATCACCCCATCTCCTTGAGGAGGCAGCTAGAACCTCAGGCCCTGGAAACCTTCCCGGACCAGCACCACCTGCCCATTGGCTGACCACTTCCTCTTTAGGGCGCCCCACACCCCTTATGGTCTTCAGGTCAGCACCAGCCCTGCTGCAGGAAGGGACGTGGGTCCATCCTCCCGGCTGTAGGCGTTCACGCCCCAGGGCAGAGCACAGAGCTGGTGCAAGGGCTTCCCCTAAACGCTCCCGGATCCAAATGAAATGCCAAAGCGGGGCACACCTGCGGCCGGGCAGCACCGAGGGCTTTTACGAGGCCCGTGGACAACCTTCTTTGGATATTTAGGCTTTTTTTTAATCTCCTATTTATGGAGAGTGCAAATAGTTTTTTCATTATGCAATAAGAATACATTCTCCTTTTTAAATCAGTATATTTAATTTTAAATGAATCAATTGAAAAAACATCAGCAAATAACAGCACGTTTGAAGAGGGCGAGCATGGTGAATGAGTGATGTTTGGGGACCATCGGAGTAGAGAGGTGAACTCTGGGGTCCCCCCTGGCCCCACCACTAGACTTTCCACAGCTGTGCCTGCGATTCCCTTGAAAGGACCATTTGCTACTCACAGAAGGGAGCCCCTTGGCCCTCAGTGCACTGCAGCAAAGCCCACCTTCCCAGACAGGGAGGGAAGTGGGCTTGGGGAGTGGTCCTGGTGCAGGGGAGCTCATCTAGTGTCCCCATCAGCCCTCAGTCTTAGCCCAAAGCCCATAAGGATGCCGGTTCCTGGGGACGCTGCCCCAGGCAGGCTTGCTCAAAGACTCATACGGACTCCTGCAGATGCCCTCGGAATGCCCCCTGTTCCACACGGCAGATGCTGAGGTCTCAGTCTGGCTCCGGGCTCAGAGGCTCCCGGTTGATGAAGCAATTCAACAGCCTCTGCCTTCCCACACCGCCTGGGCAAGGGAGCCAGCCAGTGTTGGGAGCCAGCAAGGCTGGACGGGTGCCCATGGCGACACTGAGAGCCCCGGAGGCCCGGCCAGTGGAGCACCAGCCAGCTGTGGCTGCCTCCACTAATTGAGTGGAACCTCCTCACCGGGTGCAGAAACAGCTTAGGGCTCCCTGCCTCAGACCCTCCAGGGCTTCCCACGACCTCCGGGATGCGGCACAGTCTCCTTCACACAACAGCAGGGCCCTCCGCAGCCAGAGCCCCTGTCTCCCTCACACTCAGCCCAAACTCCACTTCTCCTGGGTCCTCAAACACGCCTGCCCTCTGGACCCCGGGGCATTGGGCATGCTGTCCCTCCACCCCCTCCCCCTTTGCCTGGCTAACTTTGTTCAATCTTCGAATCTCAGTTTAGGCAACGCTAAACATCTTTCCTGTCTTCTGTGCCCAGAGCCCCCCTCCCCTCAGAGGCCTCACCGAGTTTTGTGTCACCTCCTGTCCCATGTCCAATCCTCCTCTGGCCTAGATGATTCTGGAAGGCAGAGTGAGGTCTGTCTCCATGGTACCTCTTCCCCTGGCCCCCAGCACTGTGTCTACCACCTGATAGACAATGTATGCTCTTTGAGTAAATGAATGAATGAGGGAATGAATGAATGAGGAATCATGTGCTTGTGGGAATTCATTACAAATAGCAAGACACTTGTGTAAATCGTCATAGAGAGTGTTAGGGGACTGACTCAGGTTTCATATAACCGAGTCAAACGTTTCCAAGATCAGTCTGTGCTCTCCAGAAGGCGGTGTCTCCCCTGTCCGCCTGAGCAGGGAGCGTGCACCCAGTGACCCGGGACCCCAGAGCCTGCGTGGCTTAGACCCAAGTAGCTGAGTCTCTCTGCTCCTCCCCTGACAGACAAGGGTGTCAGGCCTGGGAGCGGGCCACACGGGGGTGTAAGAGAGGGGGCCAAACCCGCTGCCCATCCTGGGAAGGCCGGCAGGAAGAGGGCCTACATCTTCCTGCTCAGGCGGGTCCCTCCTCACCTGCTTTCTCACAAATGAGGACCCACAGGCAGAGAAGTGGCTCTAAGATGTGCTCTCTGGCCCCAGAACACTTCCCTCACGCTGCCCAACCTTCGGCAACAGAGAATCATTTGGGTTAAACACCAGGGGTCAGGAGCAGGCGGGAGCAATTAGCACAAACTTTCTTTTTTAAAAATTTTTCAGAAGTACCTTTTAATCTTTAATTATGGTAAAATGTACCTAGGAAATTTACCGCGTTAGCCATTTTTGGGAGCACAGTTCAGTGGCATTAAGTATATTCGCATTGTCGTGCAACCATCACCACCATCCATCTCCAGAACTCATTTCATTTTGCAAAACTGACTCTCCCCGTTTAACACTAACTCCCCATTCCTCCCTCCCCCAGCCCCTGGCAGCCACCGTTCTCCTGTCTATCTCTGTGAACCTGACTATTCCAGGTGCTTGAATAAGTGGAATCATCAGTATCAATCTTTTTGTGAGTGGTTTATTTCACATAACATAATGTCCTCCAGGGTCGTCTATGTTGTAGCCTGTGTCAGAATTTCCTGCCTTTTTAAGGCTGAGTAATATTTCATCATATGGATAGACCACATTTTCTTTACCTGTTTATCTGTCGATGGACACTTGGGCTGCTTCCACATTTTGGCTATGGTGAGTAATGCTGCTATGAACATGGGTGTGTAATATCTCTTCAAGATCTCACATTCAGTCCTTTTGGGTCTATGTCCAGAAGTAGAATTGCCGGATTATATGATAATTCCAGTTTTAAAGTTTTGAGGAACTGCCATACTGCTTTCCACAGTGGCTACACCACTTTAAGCACAGACTATTTTAACCAGACTCTTCCTGATGCCTGAATGCCACACGCCAGCCTCAGAGTGTCCCTTGTCATGAAAAAGGCATAAGGGAAGATGGCATGGAGCCTCCTCGAGCCTCACTCTCAGGATGCACTGGCCGCACAGTATTGTCTGCCCCACATCAGTAGTGTCCCTGCTCCTCCAGCCGCCCAGCAACCTGGGCTCCCAGATGCCAGCTCGAAGGTGCTGCTGGCACTGGCTCTGCATTCATCTTCCCTGCTAGCCTGTGAGCAGCAGGAGCTTTCTTAGCCTAACGTCTCCCTGAAAAGCTGAGCCTGAAACAAGAGCTTGTTTGCAGGTAGTTAATCTGTGGAAGAGATGCCAAGAAGCAGGAGCGGGGGCTTGGGAAGAACAAAGCAGAGAAAGAAGGAAAGGGTTTTGTCCTTGAGATGTCAGTACTGGGGCTCTTGGCGCTCCATCCCACTGGGGCCCTCTGAGATGCTTAGGAGGACGGGCCTCGGAATTTCCCCCAGGTGATGGAGTGGCTCCCATCCCTCGCTGGTCTAGAGTCACCCCATGGGTTATTAACATCCTCCTTCATTCGGGTTGCCCATCGTGAGTGCCAGGCATGTTCCTGAGGGAGATGGTGGGAAAGCAAGGCAAGAAGCTGACAGGTACACCTCTGTGAAGCTGATGGCCTCACCAGTGGCTGGAGGGAAAGGTGGGTCCAGAAGATGTGAGGTGGGCGCAGACAAGAGGGGTCTGAGGCATGCTACTCATCCTTTAGCACAGGGTTCTGGCCTAGAGCTAATGCTAAATTGGTGTTTGTCAAATTAGTAACAACAAACACTGGTACCGCACTTACCACATGCCTGGCCGGGTCACAGAGCTCCACTGCATTTGCTCATTTAATCCTCACAACCCTGTGGAGGCATCCTGTTATCACCCCATTTTAGAGACGAGAAAGTAGAGGCAGAGGCACGTTCAGTCGTGTGCCCAAGGTCACCCAGCTGGTAAATGGCAAAGCAGGGCTCAAACCCACTCTCCAGACTGAATGACTCTGATGCAAATGAGTCCAATGAATGCAGAGAACACACAGCATGGAATACTTTATTTCCAAAGCCACCCCAGGCCAGGGAAAGCCACAGATGATATCACAGTGTAGCAAAAAGCTTTTTGGGCTCTGGCATCAGACAGATCTGGCTGAGTTCAGCTCTAGCTTCTGCCTCTCACTAGCTGTGTGACTTTCAGCAAGTCACTTAAACAGCCTGAGAACCACTTTCCTCATCTGTAAAAAGCAGGTGCAAATACACTGCTCTCCGTAGAAGCCAATGCCGGAAGCAAGCCAGGTGCCTTCATTCCCTCAACATGGCTGAATCTTGAAACCATCCTCTGTGGAAGGAGCCTTAAAGGAAAGAATGCATTCTGTCTAAATGATTCCATTTATGGGAAGTTCTAGAACAGGCAAAACTAACCTATGTGGAAGAATCAGAACAGTTGTTACGTTTGGGGTCAGGGTGGGGACAGGGATTGCTGAGAAAGTGCACGAGGGAACTTTCTGGAGTGACGGTAATGGTCTATATCTTGATAGGGGTTTAGATTACACAGCTGTTCTCTTTTTTTCAAAACTCAATAAATTTGACTTGAGCATTTAATTTTAAGTACATTTTACCTCAAAAGAAAAATCTGTAAAAAAAAAAAATATTGAACTCTGGTCAGTGATTGCATGCTGGATTTAGGGGGAAGTGTACTGGTGTTCGCAGTTTACTCTGAAATGCATCCAAAAATAAGGCGGATTAATGGATGGTTGGAAGGATGAATAGATGGATAGATTATGTGACAAAGCAAATTTAGTAAAACGTCAGTGGTGGAATCTACGCGGTGGGCATAGGGGCATGGTGTTCACCATAAAATTCTTTCAGTTTTGCTGTTTGTCTAAAAATTTTTGTAATAAAGACTTAGAAAAAAATATAGTACTTTTCCAACAGGGATGCCAAGCGGATTAACTGAGGTGAAGAAGTAAAGTGTAGAACAAGATGTCTGGTTTCCGTTATCATTTCCTCTCTTATGGGTAGAATAGCGTCCTCCCCCTCCCCCTCCCAAATTCCTAGGTTGGAGTCTTAACCCCCAGCACTTCAGAATGTGATTTTGCTTGGAGATAGGTCTTTGCAGAGGTACCCAAGTTAGAATGAGGTCATCAGGGTGGGCCCTAATCCGTATCACTGGTGTCTTTATAAGAAGGGGAAATTTAGACACAGATGCACACAGAGAACACCGCAAGAAGACGAAGGCAGAGATCAGGGTGATGCCACAAGCCAAGGGATGCCAAAGATGGCCAGCAAACCACCAGAAGCTGGGGAGAGGAATAGATTCTCCCTCGCAGCCCCCAGAAGGAACCAACCCTGCCGATGCCTTGATCTTGGACTTCCAGCCTCTGGAACTGAAACAATAAACTTCCGTTGTTCAAGCCGTTCCACTGACTTTCCAACCTCTGCTGCCTCCCCACAGTGGCTGAACTGAGGAAGGCTGCGGGTGGCTGATCAACGAGATACAGAAATTTCTCACCCTGGATGGACTGGCCTCAGCTCTCAGGCAGGTTACCACTCCTTCCTCCTGCAAAGTGTGAAAGGGCCAACAGGTGCTCTCATGAGGGAGCAGAGCTTTGATAAGAAGCACGATTTCTGGCGTTGGAAACCAGCAAGGGCGCAGCCTGCCATCTGGGGCCTGACTCGTTCAAAAGCATTCTGCAGGGTTGAAATGACGCCTGATGAGTCTGAGCTCTTCCAGTAGTTCATCAAGCAGTGAGCTCTGAGACGCCATGTGGCTCCTCCACCGTGGGGCTGAGAGAGGGAGGGAGGAAGCCCAGAGATGGGAGAGGAGCTGGCCCAGGCTGGAACTCCCTCCTTGCCCCTGCTTCTCCTGAACAGCATCCTCAGCCTTTGGGTAGTGAAGGTGGCAGGCAGCTTGTACATTTCCTGCCTGCCTATTATTGCAAATGTTCTGTGCCACTGTCTCTCTGGGAAGCAGACCTCTGTGCTCCTCCAGCCCCTGCAAGATCAGGCCGCATTCACCCTTAGAGCCTGACATTGCCGTCTCGGGAGACAGCGGGGCTCAGGGAGGCACCTTTGGGGCTTCCCAGGTAGAGTCTAAATTTAGAGTGGCTTTCAAACTTGAACACGCACCGCCATCACCTGGCAGGCTGTTCAAACACAGAATGCTGGGCCCCCGCCCCAGAGTTTGTGATTCTGGAGGCCTGTCTGGCTTTCTAACAAGTTCCCAGCTGTGGCTGGTACTGGGGGCTGGGGCTCTAAATGGTCAATGTTTCCCTAGGACTTGGAGGTGATTTCCGCACTTCCTCTCCCCTCTGTGTCGCAGACTGAGTGGCTTAAACAACAGACACTGTTTTTCTCCCAGTTCTGGAGGCTGGAAGTCTGAGATCAGGGTGCCAGCACGGCACGTTCTGGAGGGAGCCTTTCTTGCTGGGTCCTCACATGGCAGAGAGAGAGCAAGGGCTCCTGGGTCTCTTCTTATAAGGACACTGTGAGGGCCCCATCATGAGGGCTCATCCTCATGACCTCACCTAACCCTAGTTACCTCCCAAAGGCCCCACCTCCAATACCACCACATTGGGGATTAGGGCTGCAACATATGGATGGATTTTGGGGGCACACAAACACTCAGCCCACAATACCCTCCAATACCTTGCCTCTTTGCCTTCCTAGACCCCATAACTCGAAGTGCATCTGTGTCTGCCAGGGGACTGGAGTACTGAGTACCACTGAGTACTGATGGGGACTGGGAGGCAGGCGATGACAAAGCACAGAAACACAGGTTTTTCTCTTCCCCTTTTGGGTTAACTTGATCTCATGGGGTAAAGGCTTGGTCCACTCAGAGCTCAAACGCTCTCTTGATGCATTTCTTGCTTCTCTTAGAGCAACTGCCCAGACATGCTCAGGACTGAGGGGTTTCAAAACTGGAAGAGTCCTGGGCAAAGTGGGACAAGTTGGTCACCCTAAAACCTTAGATGGGGACCCTCCCTCATTTGTCTAATCTGTAGTCTTTGACAATTAAAAAGATTGGGCTCTTTTCATATGTTTACTGGACTCTGGGATTGCCTTTTCTGCAAATTGGCAGTTCATATTCCCTCACCGTTTTCTTACTATGTTTTTTATTTATCTTTTAAAAGTATAATTAATTTATAGACACTCTTTCAGTACAAGAGATATTGACCCTTCATCTCTATCTATCTATCTATCTACCTACCTACCTACCTACCTATCTATCTATCATCTATCTATCTCTCTATCCATCCAATGGAAATACATTTCCTAATCAATTGTTCACTCCTCGATTTTGCTTATGAATTTTTCTTGTCGTATGAAGCGTTCAATTTTTATGTAATCAGTATACCTCTACCCTTTCTTTGATGACTTCTGAGATTCCTGCTTTCTTTAAAAAGTGCTCCCTCACCCAAGCTCTTACAAATATGCCCCTAAATCCTATTCTAATACGTTAATGTTTTATTTTGACCCAAATACTTAATTCGTCTAGAATTTGTTTTTGTATGTGGTTAAGGTAGGGTCTCCTTCTGTTTTTCTTAAAGTTGGATAATCAGTTACATTGTTACAATTTATTGAATAAACCACCCTTCCCCTCTGACTGGAAATGCCACCATCATATTCTAGTTTCCTCTATCTACCTATGTCTATTTCTGAGCTCTTTAATCTGTCTCCTTGCTATTCTGGTTAATTCTTGTGCCAATATCATGCTGTTTAGATACGGAAGCCTGAGTCTGAGTTTTATTGTTTACTAAAGCTGATCTGCTCTCACTTGTAATTTTCTTCATATTATTCTCTGAACATTTGAAATGTCAAATTATCCTATCCATATAAAATTTAAAATTACTTTATCCAGTTCTTGGAAGTAAGATTTGAATTAGAACTGCATTGAATTTATGTACTAATGTCTTAAATTTATGTATTAGTTTCGTAAGGACTGGAATGTTTATGATATTAAGTCTTGCCACACACATCTCCATTCTTTGAGATATTGTTGTATGCCATTCAATACAATTTCATCATTTTATTTGTATACGTAGCATGCCTTTTCTCGTTAAATGCATCCTTAGGAATGTTACAGCTTTTGTTGCTGTTGTGAATAGGCTATTTTTTCCATTTCCCTTCCCAAATGTTTATTGCTATTATAGATCAAATCTCTACATATTTATCTAGCTAGTTTGCTAAATTCTCTTACTGATTTTAATATTATTTTATTAAAATCTATTGGGTTCTCTAGGTATACTCTCAATCATTTGTAAATAAAGATGTTTTCTCTTGTTTTCCAATATGCATTCCACTCCATTCATTTTCCTTTCTTACTGTATTAGTTAAAACCTCCACAGCCGTGATGGTCAATAGCGGCGACAGCAGGCGCTCCATCTTGTTCTTGAATTAGTAGATATGACTTCAGCATTTTTCCACTTAATAAAATGTTTGATCTTGGCTTTTAGTAAATAGTCTTTATCATGTGTAAATAGTTTCTATCCACACTCAACAACTTCTTAGGGGAAAAACATAATACATACCTGTCAGATACAAGACAGAACTACCAAATATCTATGAAACTGACCACATAAGTTGTGAGGCATAAATCATATTTCTAATTTCTCTGCAATAGTGTGAAACATAAATTCTTGCTGCTTAGAAAATATGAAACAGCAGAGAACTAGGATCAGTTTGGAAACACCCAATTCCGGCATCTCACAGAGAGAACTCTGCAACCAGGTCGTGGGGGTCCACGTTCCCCAAGCATTTTAGACACACCACACATTTGCCGACCACAGGATGCAGTAGCCCGAAGACAACCCTCATAGTGGCTTCCAATCCATGTGAGTGGCAGGTGGAAGGTGAAGGGGAGGGGGCTGTGGGCAGGAAGTGGACTGGAGCAAAGGGGTCGTATGGCAGAGGCCGGTGTCCCAGATAGGGGTGGTGGGTTAGAAAGGAGAGGACAGACAAGGCCAGAACATAACATGACAGAGATGGGACAAAACCGGGTATCACTTCCCATCCGATGCTGTTACGTTATAAATAAATTCTCTTACTCCCTGAGAGGACTGTGGAAATAAGTCGGAATCCCACAACAAGCAGGAAACTTGCAAATCCTTCAGTCCATCGCAGCCGCCAGGAGGCGTGCATTGAGTCATCCCAGGCAGAGAGAGACGAGTGTCCCCTTGTCCTATGCCTCATCCTCCTCCTGAGGCCCAAGTGCGGTGTCTCAGTGTCCATCACCTAATCTGCTACATGAGGAGAGGGGATCACAGCCCTGTCTGCAGGGGACACAGGTCCAGCATTCAAAGGTGACTCCTGGATGCACACAATCCAACATGTGGCCTGAGAGTTTCTCAACTACCCGTTTGTGCCCCCAACTCACCAGCCAGGACAGCCCCTGCCCTTCCATCACCTCGCTTGGCTACTGCTGACCCTTAGTCGCCCAGTTGGAGATGAAAGCCCTGACTCTCCACTGGGCCTTTTCTGACACCACTTTGGCAGGAGTGTCGGGGCATCTCATGAGGGTGGGAGTCTACGCCCTGGCTAGGCCTTGACCGGTGTAGGTGGGGAGTGGATCACTGATTTTTCTGGAGGGTTGGAGGAGAATGGTCATTGTCTAAACGTTTTCTGTCTTGCCAGGGTGCCTCTTTCTTCATCCTTCGGCTAGAGGGAGCAGGCTATTGTTGGGGCTGCCTTTTTTTTTTTTTTTTTTGGTTTGCTCCTGTTGCTGGCTTCTTCAGCTCCAAGAATGGGATATATGAGCCAAAAAAACCTCCCAGGAGTCTCACTATAGTGTCCTTCCTCACGTCCCACAGTCCCTAGCTGGGCTACCTTCTTCTCTCCACCTTTCAGAATCTTCTTATGTTTGTTTTATATAAATTGTCCAGAGTTTCTAGTTGTCCTTAATCCAATCCTTAGTTGATTGGATTCAGCAGAACCATTAGGCAACTATCTAAAGCCCATCCTACATCATGCACCCTCGCATCCTGAACAGGTGCACACGGGCCAGGCGGGGCCTGCTGAAAGCTCCTGGATGCACACAATAAGGAGCAGGAAGCCACCTGCTCCTTAGGCCCCACAGACACCTCATGGCCCTTCTAGGCAACCTCAGCTCATATTATCCTGCAACTGCGTCTTCCTAGTGATCAATTTCTGTGACTAATTTTTCCTCCTGTCTCCCAGCTTGTGGTACTTTACGCCTTCCACATTTCATTCTTTGAAGCTCTGATTGATTTCTTACACTTCCTTCTCATCCATGTGGATTCTCTGCTTGTGACAAGATCTTGATTGCAAGAGTCTTGATTACAAAAGTCTCTGGCACAAACTTAGTATCTTCCAATCTACCTGACTGCCCGCACCTTTCTCTGGACTTCCTTCAACCTATTCAGACCTGCTCAAGGTGGTGCCCGAAGGCGTGGTTATTCCAGAGACCTGCGGAATGCTTAAAGGTGCTTAGAGACTCAACAGCTAACGTTGTTGTGCCTGCCATGTTTCTGGAGGGGAAACCAAGTAGCTAATGATCTTTGTTTTTCTAACAGTCTCAGGAAACAAATTCATGCAGGGCGTATATCCGCGTAAAAGAAGTAGTGGCTACATTGCCCTAGCCAAAGGGTAAAGCCACATTGGTACTCACTGTGCTAAAGTGGAAGCTGACTTTAAGTCATAATTTGCATTTGCTCCTTGTGGAGTTATTTATCTGGGGATGTTAGAGTTCTCTGTATGCAGGAACTCTCATTTGGCATTATATGAATGGACTCTGGCTGGATCTCTGTAGCTCAGGCTGATTTCTAGGAGCAGGCAGCATGTTCTCTGGTGACACTTCCTATAATTCTATAATAACTGGCTCCTGGGACGAAAGAAAAGCTGAACTCAACATCAAGCTTCTTTCTGTACGAGAAACCCAGAAGAGATGACTAAAAGCTCAACCCAGGGGCCTTGGAGGAAATTCACATCTCCAGAAGGGACTGTGGAGGACAATCCCACTCAAGGATTATCTTCAAGGTAGCAAATCTCTTCTCTCAGTCAGAGCAGGAAAAAATATGAGGGAAATATTTAAGCAAGTGAAGGAAGGCAGTGAGCAAGAAGACAAGACTGACTCTGGCTCAAAACCATCCAGAGAAAGAGGCTGGACTCAGTCTGAGTCAAATTGATAGGAGGGTTCCAGGGCCAGGTCTGTCCTTCCCCACGTGGCTGCAGTGACCACTGGACAAGAGCCACTGGTTTAGTTTATGAGTTTAACGCATATGATGCCATTTGTCAAGGTCACTTTGAGAGCTCTTGGAGAAACGTACTCAGGCTGCAGGCTTCTCTTTACTTCATTCCAGTGTGGTCACACAGCTTAGCTCCCAAGGATTTGAGGAAGAAAAGTATGTGTGTATGGGTGAGAATGTGTACATTAGGTAAGAGATGTCCTTGGGCCAAACGCTCCCAGAGTACGCTGATCTGTATACAGACTTGCTCCCGTTCAGAGACCTCCTTACATATCTGTCTCTCTTTGCCTTATGGTCAGTCTTATATCACCAACCAGACTGTAAGTTCCTTGAAGACGGGACAGCATCTCAGACTTCAACATTCTCTAGTACCTGTCTCAGTGCCCGGCTCAATAAATACTACATAAACTTGAAAGGACCTGAGAATTACTTGTAGTATGTATTAGTCTGCCCAAGCTGCTGCAACACAATGCAGTCAACTGAGTGACTTACACAACAGATACTTACTTCTCATGGTTCTGGGTGCTGGGAAGTACAAGATCAGGGTGCTGGCCAATTCAGTTCCTGGTGGGAGCCCTCTTCCTGGCTTTCAGATGGCCGCCTTGTCACTGTGACCTCATATGGTGGAGAGAGAGCAAACTCTCTCTTCCTCTTTCTATAAAGCCGCTCCTCCCATCGTGAAGACCCCACCCTCGTGACCTCATCTACTCTTAATTATCTCTCAAAGGTCCCATCTGCAAATAACCTCACATTGGGGTTAGGGCATCAACATGGAATTGGAGGGGACACAGTGCAGTCCAGGGGACAGCAGTTTCTATGGCCAACCTCAGACCGGGGAGGCTGCTGGCGGTGGGAGGAGCCAGAGGGAGACGGACCATGAAGGTGTAAGTGAGATGCTTCAGCGGAGAAGGGGACTTCGAAGGAGGTGGGAGTCTAAGAAACAGGCACACAGCAGAGCTGGTGAAGGAAACGCTTAACCTCATTGAGAGCCAGGGCACCCATTCCTCAGATGGCGTCCTGTGCCCCAGACATCCCAGGAGTTATCCTCTGCCTCAGGGGCACAACTCTTTCATACACACACACACACACACACACTCAGACGCATGCACACTCCAGGGCTTCTGGACTCCACTCAAGGACCCCTGTTTACCTGTATTATCATCAACCTGCCTCTCCACCTTACCGCTCTCCTGTGCCTTCTTTCTCACTCATGCTTTAGCTTCTCCCGAGAACTGCCTGCTCTTCATTTAATTTCACAGCCTGTCACGGTGCTGTGGTTTCAAGGCAGAGGGAGGACAGAGCTATTTATAAAGCCTTTTCTATCTCTCCAGCTGCTTGCCCTGCTCTCTGGTCACCACCGCTGGCTTGCAGGCTCCCAGTGACCCTGCCATGCATGCCCAACAGGGTGGATGGAGATTCTTTCCTGGTCCACTGGGCTGTCAGAGCCCCCAAGACTATAATTTTACACTCTTCTCTGGATTAAAAACAAAGTCTTTATGGAAAATCCACTTACCTTAGTGAGAAACCACAGCACAGGCTGGTTCTCATGGTCATGCCGGCAAGGGCTCTGAGGAATTGCCATTACTAGATGAACAACAAGGGTTGGTCTTTCTACCATTTTGTTTGTGGAGCCATTTTTACACGTGGCCATTTTGAAAACAATGACACTCTTTCTCTGGGAACTTGTTTGTGTTGTATACTCTGGCTTGGCTGATGCTCTGCTCTATTCCTCTAAGTTTCTCTTCTGTTCTTGGGCTTGCTTGAGAGCCGTCAGGATGTCTTCATGTGTTGAGCATCTGTCTTCTCTCTTCCACTTCCCTTATTCTTGTTCCTCAAGTCTTGGAAACACAGTGGTTGACAGCATGGGAGGTTTTGCGGTCAAGCTGAGTTCAAGTCCCAGCTCTGCTTACTTGTCAGCTGTGTGACCTTTGGCAAATTATTTCACCCCTCCCACCTCATGTGGAAAGCAGGCGTAAGGACAGTACCTGCCAAAGGCAGTGAATATATAAAGCTTAGCCAGGGCCCTGAGTGTTAGCAATTACCCTTATTATCATTCTGGAACGCGAGATTCCAATAGCAGAGTGAGACGTGGATACGTGAAAGATCTCTAGAGCACTGGGGGACACCTAGGACCTAGAGTGTGCACCACAGAGATGTCCACAGCTGAAACTGATCTCTAAATGTCCAGGGCCTGGCCTTTGGAGTCTGAGGGCTGCATGCTGGGGACAGAGTGATTGGAGAGCAGGGCTGAGGAGCAGACAATTCGGGCGTTGAAACCTGTCTCACCCTTGTGATCATGGGCAACTTCTCCCCTCTCTGAAGCTCTGTTTGCCTTTCTTTTTTTCATTTGTTATTTTACTTATTGAGGTCACATCGGTTTACAACATTGTGCAAATTTCAGGTGTACATCATTATAGTTTGACTTCTGTATAGACAGCATCGTGTTTATCACCAAAAGTCTAGCTTCCATCCATCACCATACACATGTGTGCCCTTACCCCTTTTGCCCTCCCTTTACCCCCTTTCCCCTCTGGTAATCACCAATCTACTTCTTGTATCTATGTGTTTGTTGTTTTATCTTCCACATTTGAGTGAAGTCTTATGGTGTTTTGGGCATCTGTTTCCTCACCCATAAGATGAGAGAATAATTTCCGGCCAGGACTATTTTGGTAAGTTTTACAGACCACGTGTCTAAAATGTGTAGCACCTGCCTGGCTCTGAGTGGGCGCTCAGACTTTTTAAATTATCTGTGTCGTGACACCCACGTGCTCACTTTGTGATAAGCGTCCCCTGCAGTGGTAGCCAGACCTCTGTGGGAAGGGGCGGGAGCAGAGGGGCAAAAGCAGAGACACGATCTCTCCCTCAATAGCATACGGCGGCTCCAAGACACTTTCAAATTTGGCGTCTCACCCCTGAAGGCCACTCTGAGGCAGGGCGGAGGGGGTCAGCCCCTCTCAGGAGTGGGCAAGGGTGCCAGAGGCAATGAGATGTGCCCATAAGCTGAGAGGCAGGGCCAGTCCCCATGTGCGCTCTCCCACCCCAAGCCCAGGCTCAGTGCCACGTCCACACTGCAGCCCCTCCCTGGGCCTCCTCAGAAATGGCAATGCCCCCTGTCCACCCAGAGGTGACTGCCTCACAGGGGGTGGGAGGGGACAGTATTAGCCAGGGAATAAATTTACTACTTAATGACCAGGAATTTTTTTAAAAAGAGAGATTAGAAAATTTCAGAGTGCATTGCACACAAGAAGAGAAAATACTACTTCATGAAACTTTTGTTTCATTTGTGTGTTTGTGTGTACTGAGTATTGATGTAAAATGTGTTTTTTGGTTGGGTCACTGTCAAGAAAAGTTTGAAAAACCCTTTATTAGATATTGAAATTTATACTGATTGCTGACTGCTGTGTTCAGAGCAAATAGACTTCTTCCAAGCACTCCAATTACTCTACACTGGGGGGTCGGCAGATTTTCTCCCCATTTCTTCAATCTGATGCAACCATATGAAGAAAATTCTTCCAAATCTGCTTCCATGACATGGCAACCTCCCTCCAGCTCTGAAAACTCTAAGGCCTCCTCACGCCTTATAGGGTGAATCCAAACTCCCACTGGCTTCTAACCCACCACCTTTCCAGCCACATCTTCTGCAACTCCTCAGTGTCTCTGCTCCTGCCAGGCTTGTCTTCCCAGGGTGACTTCCATCTGCCTAGGAGGAAAGTGCCTTCTCCACCTCCAGGCCCTGCCCATTTTTCACTCCCCTCTGAAGATCTCCTCACTCGCAGGCCATGTTTATTCTGTCTTCCTGTGAAAGCACAGCATTTCTTATGCAACGAGCCCGCAGGGGTCCCTGGTCACGTGTTGCCCAAGGCCACTTGCTGAATTGCTGCTTTAAAAACCACACACCATCAGCATGATGCTTTTGAGAGTCATCTCTGTGTGACATGCCTCAGCAGCTTGCTCCTTTTTTTAACCACTGAGCACCACTCCGTGGTTCATATCACGCTATCCATTTGCAATGAGTTTGCCAAACAGCAGTCTGAAGGAGCAATCCCCACAAGGCTGCCCTCACTTCAGACACCAGCCACAAGTTTGGGGGGTCCCCAGGACCACCCACACTTCAGATGAGCTGGCTATAAATTTAGGAGTCTCCACAGCCACCCTGAGATTCAATAATTTGCCAGAACAACTCATAGAACTCAGGAAAGTGCTATACTTAGAATCACAATTTTATTATAACAAAGGGATACAAATTAGAACCAGCCAAAGGTGCCAGCACATACGGCAGAATCTGGGAGGGCTTCAAACATGAAGTTCCCATGTCCTCAGGGATGTGTTACCCTCCTGGCATCAATGTGTGACAAAATGCACAGAATATTGCTAAACCAGGAAGGTTACCTGCACTTTGGTGTCCAGAGTTTTTACTGAGGCTTGATCACATAGTGCCCATATGGCTGACCTTCAGTCTCCAGCCGCTCCCAGAGGTTGGAGCTGACGTGGTGTGTCCCAACCCACCTCATAGATCACATTGTTAGACTGTTGGGTGACCGAGCCCCCAGGCAAACAAAGACAGTTCTAGGAGGCAGGACATCCCAGGGGCCTACAGATCCCCTCCCAGTAGCCAAAAGCAAAGGCCAGACATGTCTCTGGTTAATTCTTTACTGCACACCATGCACCTGCTGATAGACATTGAGAGAGCTGCCAGTTTGGGGCTGTTAGGAATTAAGCTGATGGTACAGGCAACAACATAGGTGAATATCAAAAACATTAGGCCAAGTGAAAGAAGCACATCCTTATGATTCCATTCATATCAAACCATTGAAAAGGCAAATCTAATCTATGGTGATGGTAGGAGAGGCTACAGCTACATGATTTGTGGGGCCTGGTGCATTTTATTGTATGCAAATTACACCTCAATAAAGTTGGTTTTTAAAAACCCTACTCCCACTGACTGAGCCCTGCCTCTATGCCAGCCATTTTGCTAAACATTTTACAATATTAGTGCTTTTATGCTCAGATAGCACTGCAAGGTGGGCATTATAAACCCTATTTTCCAGATGAAGACATTGCAGCTTAGAGAGAAAAGTAGCTTGCCCACAGTATCACCTGGTAAGTGACAGGTCTGAATTTGAACCCAGGCCTATTAGGCTCCAAATGCCCTGAACCAGTGTCTGCCAGCACCCTGTTCTCTACTCAGCTCCTCCCTGGGTTGTGTTTGGCTTTTCTATTGTGTTTTTCTGGATCTTTCTACCCTCTACAAGTCCCTAAGTTCAGAGATGGCATCAACACGGAAAAATGGTGTCCACTGTGGGGTCCGTTTGTGCTCTCCTTTTCAGACTTTTTCATATACATATATCTTCAGACACAAGTACGTAATGTTTTTCTTTTGTTATTTTTATAGAATGGGGATCTTACTGTACAAACTGTAGCATGATTTTTTTTTTCATTTAACAATGTTTTATGAGTTAAAATTTCCTGAACTCTTAGATGGTGTTATCTGAGTTACTGATTGGTTGATCTTTCAGGGCAAAAAAGGAGAGAAAGTTTTAAAGTTTTCTGAAGTGTTTGCTGTAGATGATAGCCCTGCTGTCAGTCCTGCACAAGGCTCTCTTATTGAGATTTAGGATGGTTGTAACTTCTCCAAACTGACACGAAAGGAGAAATCCTTTATCGAGTACATTCAGCTCTGTTTTTAGAGTGGTTGTATTTTCTTAAGGACAACTCTAAAGGGTAAAATATGAAATGTTTGACACTAATTTTATATATATTATATGCTAATTTATATCTACATCTCTATATATTTATATCTATGTCTATCTATCTATCTATCTATCTATCTATCTATCTATCTATATCATGAACTTAAATATTCTCAAAGAACCTCTTTAAAGGCTGCCTGTATCCCAGGATGTAGCCATGCTATAATTTATTTAGCCAATTTCCCTTTATTGCGTAGCTCACCTCCCCCTAGTCTTTGAGAATTATAAATCATGCAGCAATGGACCCAACCACACATAAATGTTGTATTTTAACTTTAAGTACTAACTAAAATGAGTGTGAAATTTGTCAGAAAAGACGAAGAATTTAGAAGTTCATGGAGGGGGCAGTTTGCGGGAGGTGGTCTCAGGTTAGATGGCGTCTGGGCTCCTTAAGAACAGAAACATCCCGGGCTCACCCGCAGATGTGGCAGCATTTCTGCACTAAATCGAAATCCACGTTGGTTCTTCGCAGCTTATAGTCCCATATGGTTTGTTGGTCTCTCAGGCAGCTCTCTGGGTCTCACCCTGATATTTTTGGTCTGAGAAAGAGGCAAAATCTGCTGCCAAGAGGAATCACAGAGGTGCATCAAATACTACAGTTCTGTTTTCATTTTCCTGCAGGCAACCTGTTGCAATGTTGTCTGCGTGACAATAAATAGAACATACAGACGAATTTTAAATTCTCTCTGGGATCAGACATCGGTGAGGCGGGATCTGAGTTTAACCCAGCGCGAGGGTAAACTGCAAGAAAGAATCCTGGCCACAATCAGAAGACAGAGCTCCCTGTGGGCCGGTGGGTGACAGGGCTGCCCACTGAGGGGAGCACACAGCTGCGAGGCCACCCGTGTGGGTAGCAGATGCCGTGAGCGCTCAGCTTGGATTCCCTTGCATCCCTCTTACCCAACTTCTCTTCGTATCCTCATGTGATGGAGAGAGAGAGAGAGAAAGAGAAAGAGAGAGAGAGGAGAGAGAGAGAGGGGAGAGAGACACAGCAGGGGTTGGGGGAGAGAGGGAGGGAGGGAGAAAGAGAGAAAGAGAGAGAGAGAGAGAGAGGGAGAGAGAGGAGCAAGCTTTCTGGTGTCTTTTCTTATAAGGACACTAATCCCATCATGAGGGACCCACCTTCATGACTTCATCTCAACCTAATTACCTCCCAAAGGCCCCCCCCCCCCAATACCAGCACATCTGGGGCTAGGGCCTCGACATATGAATTTGGGGGGTGTAATTAGTCTATAGGGGTGCCCTCACTTGGCATTTTCTCCTTTCTGGTCATGCTTCTCTCACCCCTTACTCCTTTCACCAGGGAGTACTTTCTTAATAAATCGCGTACACACAAGTCCCTGTCTAGAGGCTGCTTCTGGAGAACCGGAGCTAAGCTACCGTGCTTGTGAAAAGTGAACTAGAAAAGGTGTTGAAAGAGCTTTACACAGCTTAAGCCAGCAGCCATGGGAGGACCGAGTGCGGTCAGGGCAGAGAAACGGCTTGGAACAGCGTGTGCTGGGGAGGAAGGCCACCAGGATTGCGCAAGGAGTTCTAAAGATGTATCAACATTTGCTCCCAAGTAGGGAATAAATTGAAATCCCCACCTCCTCTTCCGCCTCCCATCCTGCCTGTCTCTCTGGGTTGTGCTTCTCAAATGGATTGTTCACACACACCCCTCCGCAGGGACGTGTGAGCACATGTCGGGAGTGCAAGAAACAACAGGATCAATATGAGACTTCTTCATGGAGTATGGACTTCACTTAAAAGTTTCTGGGGTAAACAGTAATGTACTTTAACCAATAAGTAACTTAGAACACTGGCTTTAAAAAAAAAAACCCAGATAGACAATTGAATTTAAAATTCAAATGGATTTTTAAAATTTAATCTCCAGTTGTTATTGACCCCTTTGAGACCATACTCCAGATTTTCAAGGGTAAAAGTTCTTTCTTCTTTCCCATCAGAGGGATTTCAGTCCTTTTGGGCTATCCAGTATCAATACTCCTTTTCTTTTTTTACTAACAGAACTGCAATTTTGTTGGTGGACCTAACTTAAAAAATACCCTACATTTTCCAGCTTCCCTAGGAGAGAGGGTGGCTGAGTGTGAGTTCTGGCCAACGAGACGTAAGTAGAAATTACTGGGTGGGATATCACAGAGCATGCCCACTTATCTAAGGGCAGATCAGTTCAGCTGGCGAGCCTCCTTTTGGCCTTGAACTTTCTCCTTATTCCAACCTGGAAGCGACCACAGGGCAACTATGGGGAAAATGCCAAGAACTGGCTGAGACCTCTGTCCTGTTATCCTTGAGTCCTTGAACCACGCCCTTAAGTACCTGTCTCTGAACTTTTTGTAACAAGAGAAAAATAAAACTCCTAATTCATTTAAACCACTGTTTTTCAAGTTTCCATTATACCTGATGGCAGTTCTTCATTGATACAATATCCAACGTTGGGAGAAATTTTCAACATTTCTCAGTTGTCTATGAACTTTTACTTTCTGTCTTTCACCTTTTACAAAAATGTCACTGCCACGTCTTGAGTCTTCGAGTCTCATCTTATCGTGCTCTATTTGAGGATGCTGAAGGATGGAGAAAAAGCTGAAGGGATCAGATGCCTGGGCAGGAGAAGGAATCCACCCAGATGCATCTAAGAATGAAGACCCAGGGCCCCCTGTCCATGAGCAAGGGAAAGCCCGTGTGACTCTCCTTATCCCATCTTCCCACCTCCTCCAGCTGCCCTTATGAAGTCCACTAGAAAGCGGGGAGCCTTGGGGTAACATAGACGTAGTTCTGTTCTTCTCTGTATCCTTTACTAGCCACGTATCTCCTAGTTTCTCATCCCTAATCGTACCAACTTTACCATATTACTGGGCTGATGACACGTAATAATGCATATTCGGTGCCTGCACAGCCCCTACCTTCCCACATAGCACCACCAACACCACACGCACATAGACGGCATTGTTCTGTACAATTTTCAACTTTTATTTAAATGCTATCATTTCTATGTCTCCTTTGGCAACTTGTGTTCACGCAACATTTTCTTTATGCATATTGATAAGCGTAGCTGTGTAGTACTCCGTTGCATGAGTATATCATGATTTATTTCTTCATTTTGCCTACTGATGGACATCTAGGATGGTCTCTATTTTTCATTTTTACCAACAGTGCTGAATGGACACTCATATTCATGTAGGTGAGAGTATCTACTTAAAGAGGAACTGGGGGCCTTAAAGAATTAACACCTGCAAGTTTAATAGTGCTCAATTTCTCTCCAAAGTAGTAGATCGATTTATTCTCTCATCAGCAGCATATAGACATCCTCTTGCTCCACTTTCTTGACAACACTTGGTATTCTTACTTTTTTTCCTTTTTGTCAACTAATGGGTAGGCTTTGGGGGACCCTAACCAATAAGACTACTGCTCCTTTCCCAAGCTCTGAGCCAAATGGGAAATAAGACAAAGGGCTCAGCAGATGGAGAAGCAAACACCACCTTTACCGGCAATAAAGTTGGGTTACAATGAGAGCCAGAGAGCTTGCTAGGCCCCAGAACAGCCCACTCGTGGAAAGATTGAATCTGCAGCACAATCACACTTACCTGGGCTGCTGGATCGTGCTGGTTTAGGTGGCGAGGGAAAGCAAAAGAGACCAAACTCCTTGCATTCAGGATCTTTTTTAGATAAGTTCCACCCAGCAGAAAAACATGGGCCAAAGACCCCCCCCCCCCAACTAGGTAACTCATTCCATCTCCATGGGGAGGGGGAAGGGTAAGACAAGAGGCTGTGAATATTTAGGGCAATCTTCCTTTTTAAAGTCAACATCAAGATTGGGGAAGAAACGTGTTTCTCTCAGCCAGTATGAAATGGCATCTCATTGTTTCTGGTTGCATTTCTCTGATTGCTGGTGAGGTTGAGCAAATTGTCATGAGTTTACCAGCCACTGAAGCTTCCTCTTCCGTGAACTGCCTATTCCTCTTCTTGACCCATTTTTCTGTTGTGTTGTTTGTCTTTATCTTACGGATTTATATGCAATATTTATCTATTCTTAACACCAAATTTCTGTCAGCAATACATATTGCTAATATATTATCTCTGTCTTTGAGTTGTGTTTTCACTTATTTGAGATGAAATAGAAGTACGTGAAAACTGAAGTTTTTTGTCTTAATGTAGTCAAATACTTTTTCAATTCTTCCCTTTAAGATTCATGGTGTTTGTGTCTTAAAAAATTCTTTACTTCCTTTTACTGGCTATGGTAGCAAGAGTTTCAGGGTGTGTATGTGCTCAGTTGCTTCTGTCACATCCCATGGATGGGAAGCGAAAGTCTAGTTCTGAGGGCCAACCCTGGGAAGAGGAAAGGCATGGAGGAAGAAAGAGAGAGAGCCGGAGGACTGTCGGCACCAGACCCTACACTGAGCTAGTCCTCAACAGCACGATTTCTAGAGTTCCGCTGGACTCAGGCCCCATAGCCCCAGGAGGATGCTGAGTCATGACCCCTGGCCCCTGGGATAAGAGAGCTCCTCAGGCCACAGCACCCAACAGGCCAGGGAAGACCTCTGTCCTTGGACGTGACTCTTAAGACAGAGAGGCCGAGATTCCCCTGGAGCATGGTAAGGACCGCGCACAGAAAGTCAGCACACTCTGAAGGCAACTCTGAATCTTTGTCCAGGATGGTTCTTTCCTTTTGAGGACAGAGTTTTTCCCATCCACATTGGAAATTGTCTTCCCGTGGCCTGCCTCTGAGAGGTTTGGGGAGGTGGCAGCTGAGACTCGACAAGCCCTGTGTCCATCCAGGTAAGAAGGGGTACAAGGGGACCTGAGTGGGCTTGTGAATTCAAAGTGAGCTGAGACGGCTGCAAGGATGAGCCATCTCCCGGAATAGGATGTGGTAAGGAACATTGTGCTGAATTTTCATCTGGAGGGCTATTTTCTCCACATCATCACTTCTGCTCACACATTCCCCGAGATGCCTCTAACGAAATCATCTTCCCTCTCTCATCTGCAGCTTCTATGTCTTGAAGTCACCTGGCACCAGCACCTCCTGGGCTGTGTCACCACCTCCCCCTTTTCACCCAGGATGAGCTCAATCAGCGCCAAGCTGACCTGAACCTCCAGGCTACAGGAGGTTTCCCTCGATGGTCTTCTTCACCCAGCATGGACCGGCCCTCCATCCAAGGACAGTTCTCCAGTGCCTTATCATCTCTTCTAAATAGGTGTTTTCTTCCCAGCCCTTCCCCCCACCAAACTCCTTATCACTTCTTTTTTTTTTTTAAATCTGCAATTTTTTCCCCCTGGGAAAGATTCACCCTGAGCTAACATCTATTGCCAATCTTCCTCTGTTTTTTAGTATGTGAGCCACCAGCACAGCATCGCTGCTAACAGAGTCGTGTGGGTCCATACCTGGGAACTGAACCCAGGCTGCTGAAGCAGATCATGCTGAACTTAACCACTAGGCCACTGGGGCTGGTCCCTTCCTCTCTTTTTTTTTTCCCACCCCAAAGCCCAGTACATAGTTGTATGTTGTAGTTGTAGCTCCTCCTAGTTCTTCTGTGTGAGCCGCTGCCACAGCATGACACTGACAGATGAATGGTGTGGTTCTGTGCCCGGGAACCAAACCTGGGCCACCAAAGCAGAGTGTGCCAAACTTTAACCACTAAGCCATCAGGGCTGGCTCCCACCAAACTCTTGATAATTTACATCACAACCCAAATGGTTTTTGCTACAGTTAGCAGATCATTGATGTCATCTTCCCAGGGATGCAACAATCTTGCTTCTCATCAGCTCCCACCTCCCACCTAGCCCCAGCCCCTCTTTCCCAGAGTCCTTGTTCCCTTTCGGTGAACCCAATTTAGCTGAGACACATCAGGGGGTGCCAATGGTCTGTGAATTATGGTGAGTTTCCTAAAGGTTATGGGAGTTGAACGGGAATTTCCCTAACATAATCAAAAGGAATTATGAACACATTTTAATATAATAAAAGCAGATTTGTGTAATGTGTAATTGTGTCTGTTTCTTGCCCCAGGGAAGGCCTGGCTGGCTGGAGCTCTGCCTTCCCTCCCTGACCCTTTTTCTCCCATCTTCATCCTGTAGTTTGTCATGGTAACCAGTAGGTGGCTGCAATTATACATACCCGCACATGTGTGCATACACACACACACACACTCTCTCTCTCTCTCCCTCTCTCTCTCTCCAAGCTATTCATTCTCTCTCCAAGCTATTCATTTTCATTTACAAAGTTGCCAAAAATAAATGAATGAGTGATTGGATGGATGGCTGGGTGCATGAGTGAATGACCAAATGAATGAATGAGTGAATGAATGAATGAGGACAAAGGAGAGGACTGCTGACAGAAAGACACCCAGTGGCAGTGACTATTAAAGACTGAATTTTTTTATACCCCAACTGTTCAGCACATCAAGGCAACAGGCCATGGGAGCCAGAAAAACATGCCATTTCAATCCAGCAGTACAGAGTCTCTGAAATAACAAACGAAAAAGAAAGAAGGAAAAGAATAGGAGACAGGACAAAGAAAGAGGGAGAGAGAAGAGCAGCTGCTACAGCTCATTCCAGGACAGACTACGCAGCAATAGGTGTTAACGGAGACTTAGATTCAAATATTTCTGAGTGCCCAGGACATTCCCAGCACTGAGCAAGACACACTTCCGCACGCATTCCCTCATTTAACACTGTCCTCAAAAGGAAAGGACCATCCTGGACAAAGATTCAGAGTTGCCTTCAGAGTGTGCTGACCTCCTGCGGGCCGTCCTTGCTGCACTCCAGGGGAATCTTGGCCTCTCTGTCTTAAGAGATTCCTCACGCCCAAGGACAGAGGTCTTCCCTGGCCTGTTGGGTGCTGTGGCCTGAGGAGCTCTCTTATCCCAGGGGCCAGGGGTCATGACTCAGCATCTTCCTGGGGCTATGGGGCCTGAGTCCAGCGGAACTCTAGAAATCGTGCTGTTGAGGACTAGCTCAGTGTAGGGTCTGGTGCCGACAGTCCTCCGGCTCTCTCTCTTTCTTCCTCCATGCCCTTCCTCTTCCCAGGGTTGGCCCTCAGAACTACAGACTTTTGCTTCCTATCCTTGGGATGTAGCTGAAGCAACTTAGCACGTACATACCCTGAAACTCTTGCTACCATAGCCAGTAAAAGGAAGCAGAGGATTTCTTAAGACACGAACACCACGAACCTTAAAGGGAAGAATCGATAAAGTATTTGACTACATTAAGACAAAAAACTTTAGTTTTCACGTATTTCTAACCTTGGGAGGAAGGCATTATTCTTTGACTTTACAGATAATTAAATCAAAGCTGTAAGAAACTGAGACTAGCCTGATGGCACCGCTGTGTGCCCGAGGAGGGTGTTTCTGGGTGAATGAACTGGCGTATGGAGAACACCATGTAGGGGGTGGCTGTAGGGAACACAGCAGATGAGTCATAGAAAGAGCATCATTAGAGCTCAGGAACCCCATCCTGTCTTAAGTTCATTTGCTGTCTCCCCTCCCAGGCCGCTTGTACAGAAGTTAGAGGCACAAACACTCAATACCAAACACCAAACTCTCCCACCTGCTCTGGAGATGGTAGGGAGGGCTTGGAGAGAAGACCCTAGTCCCTGCCCTTAGGAGCTTCAGGCTAGTCCAGGAGATAAAGCTGACAGCCATGAAACAAAAAGACAAAGTGGACATAGAATAGAATGGGGGCTGACAGGGGTGGCTCAGACATTACGTGCTATAGGAATTCAGAAGGCGGAGGGAGATGTGAGGGACTGAACGCTCAAGAAAACATTCGCGGAGGAGGTGAGAGATACCATAAGGAGGAGCTTGGTGGAGGAAAGGGTTCCAGGTGAAAGGGACCAACTAGATGAAGGTAAGAATGAGCCTGATGTCTGGAATAGAATAAAGACGCTCTCCAGACTGGAATGGAAAGGGCCTAGGCACAGTGGAAATGAAACGGGTAAGAAATAGGGCTGGACTCCAGAGGGACTTGACAGTCAGGGGGCTTCCACGGTGACCTGGATGTCAGCTACCAACATAACTTTCCCAACAGCCCATTAAAATATTGATGAAGATGGGGGATGGGCACTCACTGAAAATTAAGTCTAATAGTCGATCAATCCCCAGTTACTAACTACAAAGCTTATAAAACTGGATTGAGAAGCCCAATCTGAAGCAGATATGAGGACATCTGTCTCAACATAGACAGAGGGACCCTCATTCCTTTGGTCACTGCCTGACCTCTACTCCAAAACACAAAATTTTATTGAAAACTGGCAGTTCAGAGCACAGAGCAGCTACTTTTAGAAGTAGGCAAAGAACTGTGTTCCTTCTCCCTCAGTCCCTCACCCCCTTGCCCCTCAGGAGCCCCTCTCTCTTTATATATCTGTTTCTAGACTTCTACTTCCAAAGGCAATGGGTCAGGCAGTGAGAGGTGAGGGGAGAGAGGGATACAAGTCAAGAAGAGGCAGAGGCAGTGAACTCTGAAGACTACTTTCAGATGTCAGAGAACTGAGCAGTGGGGGCTGGAGAAGAGGCATTTCAGTCCAGTGGAGTGGAGGAGATGAGAGCCTGCGAGACACAGGATTTGGGCTGGGAGACCTTCCCCTTGACTTGGTGCCCAGAGATGAATCCAGAAAGGGAGTTTGACAGGTAGATAAGTGAACAAAGAGAGAGATGCCACGGTGAGCCACACACCCCTCTGTGGACATATACTAGGTCTGGATGGATCCCTACTGCTTTGAGGAGGAGTAAACCAAAAGCCAAGACAGCACCTATGAAAACACAGTGTGGAATATTGGAAAGCATCCATCATCCTAAAGACCTAGCGAATGTCCAGAGCTCTGGAAGTGGTTTATTGCAGAAACCAAAAGGAAAATTGAGAAATAGTACTTGGCATTCTCCAAAGCATACGAAAAGATATGGCCTTCATAAAGCAGAGCCAAGAGAAAATGATCTGAGATGAAAAGACGGCAGATAATATTATATGAAGAGGAAGATAAGGACATATTACAGGAAAATTAAACATGCAATAGAAAAAATAAAATTCACGTTGGTGCCAAATATCACTCCACAGATCACTTTCTAATCTCAAAGAGGAAATATATCTTTACAATAGAGAGCTCCTATTGTTCCTACCTTAACAACATAATCAAACTTAGCATCATGAATAATGGAACAAGTGGCAATATGAAGGGTATTGTATCACTATGAAGTATTCTTGCCAAAAATGTTTAAGCAGAATCAACCACACCTTTAAACCTAGCTTTCACATTATAGCAAATACAGGGATGGAGGAAGACCCAAATACACCCAGAGGAAACAATCAGACAAATCCAGAATGTGGGAGAGTGTACACATCAATCTCACGAAAAAGTGTGGTGAGGGGAGGAGGGAACTGCTCTAGGTTAATAGACCAAAGAGGCAAAATAATATAAAGCAATGTATTAACCTTGATTATGCACTGATTTGGAAAAAAGGCATTTTGGGGACAATTGAGGAAGTTTGAGTATGGTCCAGATATTAGATATTAGGGAATTGTTGTTAAATTTTTTAGCTGTTATACAGTATTGAGATTATAGAGAAGAGTCTCCATACTTTTAAGAGATAGATGCTGAAGTATGTAAAAGGGGACATGTGATAATATTTACAATTTATTTGCAGATGGGTCAGCATTGGAAATATGCATATATTAGAAGTAAATAAAATATTAACAATTATTGAACTTATGTGATGATCATTACATTATTCTTTCAACTTTTTCATGTGGTCGTTTTTCATAATAAAAAGTTGGGGGGAAATCACATTGTGTGAGTAAAGAGCAGAATTAACTGTGATCCCCCAAATCAGTAACATGAAGACAAGCTTGAGAAGCACTCCCAGAAAGCAGAAGAAAAGAACAAAGACATGAAAACTATGAGAAAGAAGGTGACAGGTATGTAGACAGAGATAGAGAGAGCCTGAGGGAGTGGGAGTGAGAAAACAAGACGGAACAAATCCTATTTCCCAAGCAGCAGACATAAAAAAGAATGGTGATCTAACATAGGAATAATAAATGTTCCTAAAGAAGACGTTAGAACAAATAGAAGAAATAATCAAAAACATAATTAAAGAACATGCTATAGAACTGAAAAACAGCCTGAGTAGGAATTATAAAAGCACAGTCTGGATTCCAGGCAAAATCAATGACTTGACCCATTTCTAGAAACCTTTTGGAAATAGTTTTTAATTATAAGGAAATGCAAGAAAGTACTATAACCAACCACAAAAGGGAAATTTTTTATTTGCATCACAAGCAAAGGAATGGACTTTATGTTACAGACTTCTCAGCAATGTTATTTTTTTTTTAAAGTTATATCCAGACCATTTTGAGTGAAGAAAGTTAAGGATACAAGAATTTCATTCCCAGCCAAATTGTTTGTGATATGTAGAAGCAGCATAAAAATATTCTTATATAGGGGCATGGAAGACATAACTTTTATGGAAAAAAAAATCCATTTGGCCAAGGGATAAATTTGGAACACAAAACTGAAATCGCGTATGAAAGTATTTGTGGGTCCTTTCTTGCTGGATTTGGATCTCAAATCTTAGTAATCCAGCCCAATTATGTGTTTACCAAGCTGTAAAGCTTAGCCATGCAGAGTCCCATCATCTCTTTCTCTTCTGCTTCTGCATCTTTTCCAGCACCTGGAGGTGTGGTTTTGAGCCATATGCATCACTCCATAATTGCGATGGTATTTTCTTGCCATGCTTAATGGGTATCAAAAAAAATAATTGCTGCTATTCTGTTCCAGTAGTTATGAACAATAGTAAATGATTAACATGGTAGAAGGCTTTGCTAGGAAAATTACTAGACTAAGGATCTTTTTTTGCCTTCCATTGAAAAAAAAGTTAAATATGGCCACATAATAATAAGGCCCTTTAATAGCAATTTTTCTATATTTTCAGTGGTACAAAATTTTTTGTTTTGTTTTTGATTTTTAAAAAGAAACACAATACCAAGAAGCAAATATTATGTCATTAGCCTCTATTCATATCATCTTCGAGCTAAGATATGTGAAGGTTCCTCTGTTAATTATTATTTAAGAAGAATATGTGTAGTGTGATCTTGACTATTCTTATACATACAAATGCATATATAAAAAGAGAGTTTGGAGGACTGTGAATGAGAAACGAAGACAAAAATGACTCTTATTTCCCAAGCAGCAGAAATCCTCTCCAGGGAAATATCTGCTTATGTTAGAAGCTTACCTTGATGAGCCCTAGGGTGGATGGTGATGTGTTCATGCACAAACACACATATCACAGGCAGGCACATTACAATTAGTAGAGGTAAATTTTTCGGCCATGCGGCTTTTGTTGTGTGGAGTGAGGGATACAAAATGAGGTGGTAATTGAATTTTTCCAAAACATAGAAAGAATTGGGGGAAGCTAAACACAAGAAGAAGAACACCTAACACTCGTTATGTGCCAGACATCATTCTAAGCATGTTTTTTTAGGGAATAACAACTTTATGAGGTAGGTACTATCATTATCCCCATTTTACAGATGAGGAAACTGAGGCAGAGGGAGGTTAAGTAGCTCATCCAAGGTCCTACAGCTAGTAAGGAGCAGAACTTGGGGATCAAACCAAGCAATTCTGGCAACAGGACCTACGTTCATAGTTTTGACTATATGCCTGTGTTCACAGTTTTGACTATATACCTGTGTTCACAGTTTTGACTATATACCTGTGTTCACAGTTTTGACTATATACCTGTGTTCACAGTTTTGACTATATACCTGTGTTTATAGTTTTGACTATATACCTGTGTTCACAGTTTTGACTGACTATATACCTGTGTTCATAGTTTTGACTATACACCTGTGTTCACAGTTTTGACTATACACCTGTGCTCACAGTTTTGACTATCTTGCCGGCTACACTGCCCTGCCCGGAAGGAGACCTAGTGGAGAGAGAGGCATCTAATAGGAATTTGGATACGTTTCTGATGGATAGGATGTGATGTGGATTCTCTTTCCTATCTTCCAACAAAGTGTTTTATAAAATAGTCAGTTCTCCTTAATGTGTGGTAAAGTTGAATTTATTTTGTGGGATACAATGAAATGCCAACTGGGGTGTGTGTGTGTGTGGTGTGTGTGTGCATGTGTGTGTGTACAAAAAGGATATAAGAATACAGAAGAATCTTATTCTCCTTTACATTTTCATTTTCTATAATTCTTTACAGTAAATGCATACACTTTTATAATCAGGAAAAAAGATTCTTTCTTAAAAATAAATTTATACAATTTCATATTTGCCGTATGATGATTGCATTTAAAATATTCATAGCAAATAGCTTGAAAAGAAACTCATCTAAATGTTAGCAATGATTATAACTAGATGGAAGAATTGTGAGCAATCTCTTTTCCTTCCTTCCTTTACTGAATTTTCCAATCGTTCTATAATAACTAGATGTCAATTTTGAAATGAAAAAAAATTGTTTTAAATGTAATCAAGAATAATAATTTTAGATGCAACAAGCAATGGGATGTTATCAAAGAGAAGGGACATGAAGATAGCGGGTTTTAGGAAAGTTGGTCTTACTGTGTCTGGAATTGATTGGAGCAAGGCAAGAGGCCACTGATTGAGATACGGAGGGTCCTGCCCATGTAGCCTTGTAAGCTCTCCAGCCACAATGAGATCTTCTCAGCTTATTAATGTATCCAACAAATACTTGAATGCCAGCCATGGGCCATCCATGCGCCAGGCACAACAAATGAGGAGTTTACAATAAGTGGGGTGCTCACGCACTAAAAAAAAGTAAACCAATGAACACACAGCTAATATCAGATAGTGATAAGGGATAGGAAGGGAAAAAATAAGGTGCCGACCAAAACATATAGGCGACGTGGTGAAGAAGGAGTTCTGCTTTAGATAAAGTGGGCAGGAAAGACTCGAGAGGCATTAAGGTTGAACTGAAGCCTGAAGGGTGAGAAGGAGCTGGCCCTAGGGAAGGTATTTCAGGCAGTGGGTACTGCACAGAGAAAGTCTGGGCAGAAGAACATAGATGACATCAGTAAGAGGGACAGAGGGACAGGAGTTAAGCTTGGAGAAAGCGGGGACAGTCACATAGGGCCTTGGAGACTATGCAAAGGAGTTTTCTTTGTATTCCAAGCACAAGTAGAAGCCATTGGAAGGTTTTAAGCAGTGGATTGGTACCACACAAAATTCGGGTTCTCTTGCCCAATGCACATAAAAAAGCCAATTATTATGGCATCAGCTTTTGGGGAAAGAAATCAGCTTTATTGCTAGATCCGTCTGCAAGGAGACAGGGGCATACGCTCTCAGATCTGTCTCCCTAATCCAGGGTGTGGGTCACAATGTATGGGATGAGGGGGCAGGGTGGTCTGAAGTATGGAGACAGGTGACTGGAGGTAAGGAGAAGTGAGGTAATTGATGATCTGGGCAAGCGTAGTCAAGCTTCATGGCTCATTGTAGAATGGCTGTTCACAAAATGGTGGTGTTACCATGATCTGAGGGTGGAGTTTTTAGCTCCCTAAAGTCAAAAAGGTCACTTGTGAAGCATTTGCACAGGCTCAGTTGATGGGTTGGTGGTCTCAACTGGCCTGAACTGGACGAGGGGTCTCAGTTCCTGAAAAACCACTGTTAATTAATCTATTGATAAGATGGGGTCAGTTGAACTGGCCCTGCATGGGCCATGGTTACAGAATGACCAATGTGGATTATGTTTCAAAAGGTCCCTCTGACCGTTCATAGAGAATGACTCAAAGGAGGACAAGAGAGATACTGCAGAACGCAGTGAAGAGGTCTGGCAGTTGCTGGTGAAAGACGACGGACTTGGCTATGGTGGAGTCTGGAAAGATGACTCAGCTTGCGATCTTTCAAAAAGCAGCCCAGTTGTTGCCTTCCATCCAAGGTTTTTCCTGATCCCTTCTCAGCTGGGCTTTGTGACTCCACACATCCCCTACAGATGTCTTTTGCTGCAAGTGTAGCACTTTATTGACTTGCTTGTGTGCATGTTCATCTCATTCTCGTAAATGGTCAGGCTCCTTCACTCCTAACTGGTGCCCAGCACAGCAGGTGGCGCTAAGCAACAGCAACATCTCAAGTATTGAATGCCTATAACCTGCCAGACTTCTGCTGAGTGCTTTACAAGCCATATATTATTTTAATCCTGACAACAGCGTAAGGTAGGTATTCTTTTTTCCATTTTACAGATAAGCAACTAAGGTTTAAAGAGATTGAAAAGCTCACCCAAGGTCACAGAGCTTGGAAATAAGGAGAGCTGGGCCTTGAATGCAGGGCTAGCAGGCTCTTGAGCCCATGTCACTGTTGAATAGAGATTCAATAAATAGATGTTAAATGAATGAATGAAGAGATGAGGGCCTGGACTAGGACAGTGTTAATGAGACTAGACACAAAGAACTGGCTACAAGAGAAATCTCAAAGAGAAAATCTGGATAAACCTTTGTGCAGGAAGCAGTCATCCATGGTGGCCTCAACATGGCCTGACTGGATGATGGGAAGCACACAAGGACCACCAGGTCATGGAAGTGGGCGGGGAGCAGATGATACTCCTGGGTCTGACATGAGATGCTGTGAAGAAAAGATCAAGAGTGACTCTGCTGTGTCACAGAAACAAAGGGAGAGGACAGCTTGAAGGAAATGGCTATCAACTGGATCAAACTGATTAAAAACTAGTCAAGTGGATTAAAAACAAAATCTTTTTACCACAGAGTGTTTTTTGAGGAACTCAAATTGCAGTACCACCTAAGAATATTTGGCAACTTGATAATTGAGAAGAGAATCAACTCGTAGCGAAGTGAGGTCATGGAGCCCATTTCCATCCCCACTCATCCCCCACCCCAGATCCCTGACAGCCACAAGGGAGGGAGATGGGACGCAACCATGAAGCTTCTGGTCATGGTGTGCAGATTCCCCCCAGACCCAGACAACCAAATGCTCCTGAGTCTGATGGCAGCAAGTCAGTAAAAAAGTCAGAGAAAGTCACCCAATAGGAGAGGCTCCCTCCAACTTACAGAGGGAACACGACAGCGCTCCAATTATACAGTTTTACATACTTTTCTTTGCCCTGCGGGGAGCCATGTTTTAGCCTTATGACTGCTCCTGAAGGGTTGGTAGAAATATGTGATGTAGGGTGTCATCAGGCCCTCCTCAAGATTTTCAGGGACAGAAATGCAGCAACAAGTTTACAAACATTAAAGATGGAGAAAAAAATAATTCACGTTCATGGCATAAACAGAAAAAGAAGGGAAAAGGGGAATATCTCACTTTCTTATTATTGGAGTTGCCAGGCAGCAGAATGAAACATTGCTAGAAGCGCCTGCACCCCCCTACCAACACACGCCTCCCTCTGGACCACACCCCTTTGCCGCCTGGGTGTGGCGACATGAAGACACGAACGACCCAGGGATGCCATCTTAGCAGCCCTGCAGCTATGCTGGAAACTGTGCTTTCACATATGCAAGTGTGGACCACAGGAGGGTGAATCTACTCACCCCAACTGCTGGGCATTCCTTAACTAACATGGTCAAAGGCATTTCACCTTGACTGGGGCTTGGGTGGAGGAGGATGTAGGGAGAGCAGAAACAGGAGGGTCCAGGAAGAAGCAACCAGACTCAACCTAGAATCAAAGGGCGGAGGTAGATTGCCTGTGGTCTAAAGAATACCTCTGGTCACACAGGAGAGGTGCACCTGCACAAGTTACCTGGAAATAAAAAGCTGTGCTTTGGCAAAGAGAGAAAGGAAGTGAAGAAAGGGGAAAAGAGAAGGAGAGAAAGAAGGAAGCAATTAAGATCCAATGAGAGTCACTTCCAACAGGACAGAAAGCCGGAATCCAGTGCTAAACTAGATGGATAATGTCGACTCACCTTAGCAGAGCATGACCAAGTGCTATTTACTTTCTCAACCTAGAGCATTGGCCAAAGGACTCTTCTGAAGTTCAGTTATAAAACTGGGATTACACAGGCTTTATCACATCCCTGAGCCGTCCATCTGTTTCATGCCTTCAAATAACTGACAGTCCAGAAGAACTATAACCTTGCTGAGAGGCTACCAGAAACATTTTACTCTTCAGATCTCTGAGACCATCAGTAGACAGGGCTGCTCCAGCTGCCCTCTCCCTGGGCTCCTTGTCAGTGACGTGTGGCCAACTGGGCCTAGAGGGGCACAAGTGCAGTCACCTGTAAAAGTCTTCCAGAGCTTACAAATTACCTGACATGGCTGGCAATGTCTTCATAAGAATTCCAGAGGCCCAAAGCCACCACAGAGAAAGTCAGCTCCCTACTGTTCCCAAAGCAAGGCTCCCGATGGGAATAATAAAGTGACATGGGTCTTCACCATTCACTGGTTCACTCCTTCAGCCAGCATTTATTGGACACTCACCATGTGTCCTACACAGAGCCAAGGACCAGGGACATAAAGATGAAGATAAAGAAACTCTACAAAGACAGTTTCTTGGAGCTCAAAGCCTGGCACGGGCGATGAAGAGGATCAAATCGGATCCAAATTGAGCAGTGCAGCTCCAATGGTAGGAAGGACATGTTACGCCAGCACAGGATGAAGTAATGATCTATTCGAGTCAAATTTGTCAAATAGCAAAATGAGGGAGGATTTACTGAGTCCATGCAGAGGGACCACAGCACATGGAAATTATGTCATAATCCTATTTTAAAGGCTTTCACAGGCTTCTCTCAATCACCAACTTGACGCTTAGGTGCTCAATGACCTGCTGTGTTTGTTTCCTATTGTTGCATAACAAACTACCACTAACTTACTGGCTTAAAACAGCACTCGTTTATTGGCTCACAGAGTCCATGGGTCAGTAGTCCAGCGATGCAGCTGGGCTCTCTGCTCAGGGTCTCACAAGGCTGGACTCAGGGTGTCAGCTGGGCTGCACTCCTTTCTGGAACTTGGGGTTCTTGGCAGGATTCAGTTCCTTGTGATTGTAAGATGAAAGTTTCTCCTTCCTTCTTACTGATGGCCAGGGACCACCCTCAGCTCCTGGAGGCCACCCTCCGGTCTTAGCCATGTGGCCCTCTCCAGAAGGCAGTTCACAACTTGGCTGCTTGATGAAATCTTACTTAACGTAACAAGGGAGGGACTATCTCATCATAGTCATGGGTCTCACCCACACTCAATGGCTGGCAATGGCTTCACAAGAATTCCAGAGACCCAAAGCCACCACAGAGAAAGTCAGCTCCCTACTGTTCCTAAAGCAAGGCTCCCGATGGGAATAATAAAGAGGAGCAGTATACCAGGGCGTGGGAATCTGGATTGGGTGCCATCTCAGAATTCTGCCTACACATCTGCAATTTGTCACATGCAATGGGAACACTTTCTGATATTTGATTTCTAGAACAGTTGGCCACTCCTACGTTCTTGAAATTCATACAACAAACTTCTTAGCCCCTCTCTTTCTTGATTTTCTTCCTATCTTTCTTTCCACTTTCTTTGTTTCTTCTTTTCTCTCTTTTATACTTTTTAAATGTGAAATATAATATACATGCATAAAAGTGCATTAAACATAGCTGCACATTATAATCAACAATCATAAAGCAAACCTTTATTGGACCAGCACCCAGGTCAAGAAACAGAACATTGCCCAACCCTAGAAGACCACTGGGACTTCTTCCCAATGGTGCTTCCTCCCTTTGGCCATCCTGACTTCTACAATGCTCATTTTCTTCATCTTTTAAAATAGTTTATCACCTGTTTATATATATCTAAACAATACAGTCATGAGTTGCTTAACGACAGGGATACATTCTGAGAAATGCATCGTTAGGCGATTTCATCATTGTGTGAACATCATAGAGTGTTTTCACACAAACCCAGATGGTATAGCCTACCACACACCTAAGCTATATGGTACTAATCTTATAGGACCACCATTGTATATGTGGTCGGTCATTGACTGAAACGTTATGTGATACATGACTATTTTGGCTTTACCCATTTTTGAATTTTACATAAATTGAATAACATTTATCTATTCTCTTGGGTCTCTGATTGTTTTCTCAACATACGTTTTTATTTTTTATCCATGTTGTTGGATATAGTTACAGTTTGTTCCTTTCTAATATGAAGTCTAATGCTCCATTGTATGACCATTACTGATCTGTGCTTTATTTATCCATTCTATCGTCTTTTCTGACTGATTTGTAGGACTTCTTTATATAATCCGGATAGTTGTCCTTGGTAGTTATATGTGTTGCAAACATCTTCTCCAGTTTTGTTTCTTTTCATCTTTTAATGATATTTTTTGATGAAAGAGGTCTCATTTTAATGTAGTTAAATCTATCAATCTTTTATGAACTTTTATTCTCTTTCTTGGGCCTTGATCTTGCCTATCTTCTAGGCACTGTTTTTCATCTGTGTCTTCGACTGTCACCTCCGTATTGATGCCTCCCAACTCTGTCTCCGTTTAAAAGTTTCTCCCATGCTCCGGACGTATGACTTCAACTTCCCGCTGGATGGTTCCACCTCCATAGCCCACAGACAGCCCAACACCAATTTACCCCCACCTGAACTCAACCTATCCCCCCAAGTGCACCTTCCACCACACTACCACCCAAACCTGCATTTCCTAACTCTGCAACTGACACAACCATCCACCAGTCACAAAGCCAATATCCTGTGAAATTACCCTGACATCTTTTGTTTGCAGGGACCACGTTTTTCTGAGTCTACAACCCAAACCTTGCCCCAGTCTGTCTTCTCCTCGACGTCTCCAGGGCCAGAATGTAAGTTCTATGAGACCAGGAGCCTCGTCCTGCTTCTTTATTACCATGATATCAGTATAGGATAATGGTTAAGAGCATGGATTCTGGAGCCCAACTTCCTGAGTTCAAATCCTGGCTCTGTCATTCACTAGCTGTGCAAGCACCTGTAAGTTACATAACCTCTTCTCCTTCAGTTTCCCCTTTGTAAAATGAGAGTAATAATGCTACCTGATTCACAGAGTTGTGGTGAGGATTAAACCAGTTAATGCATGTTAGTGCTTAGAACAGAGCAGGGCAAACAGTGAGCACTCAATAAACCTTGGCCGTTAACGTTATATTCTGTCAACAGCATGGTGCTTGGCTCATAAAAGCATCAAAGAATATTTATTGACTGAAATGAATGAATGCCATTGCTTTAACTTACACTCTTGTTATCTTTGCTGGGACAACAGAGGTAACCTCCCCACGGGGCTTATTTTCTACAGACCACCCATCTCTTACCCCCCTTGCATTCATTCTATACACTGCTATTAGGGTTATACTTCCAATACACAAATACGAAGGAGTGATGTCACTCCACTGCTGAACACCATCCAATGGATCCCCGATCCCCACATGCAGCCAGAGCAAAATCCAAACTCCTAAGCACAGCATACGTGCATGGACTTTTGTGATCCACCCGACCCCCTCACACAACCCGCACTCCATTTACACCAAACCAGTGGCAGTTCCCCAAATGAGCCACCTTCCTCCTCCCCCGACCCAGTTCCTCTGCAGGCTGTTCCTCGGGCCCAGAATGCCCTCCCTCTCCCCTGTCCAGCTGACAAAATTGTCATTGTCTTTCTACTTGCAGCAACGACGTCATCAAATCCTGGATGCCGGGGCTTCCAGGCAGGGTAGGTAGGTATGTAATTGTAGCACTTGACAAATTCTATTAGAACCATTTGTTTACACGTCCACCCTCCCCACTGGGCTGTGAGCTCCTTGACAGTGAAAGCCAAATTTTATCCATACTTGTATTCCCGGCAAGAAGCACAGTGTCTACAGCAGAAGCGTAATATACGGTTGTTGAGCGCAGGGTTAGTTTTAAGAAGCACTAATAAACCTTGGTGTTTGTATTTCCCTGAATCTTGTTTTGGTTGTTAACCTTTTTTTAAAAAAATGGAAATAGTCACTAATGCGTGTGTTTACAAGTTTATGGAGTTGTAATTTTGTCCTTTAAAATGAAGACTGCTAATATCATTCATTCACTTACTCATTCCTTCACCAACAAATATTTATTGGGAGACACCTGTCAGGTGCTGGATATGAAGTGGGACAGATCAGACGCGGTTCCTCCACTCATGAGGCCTACAATCTATTAACTATTAAGGGGAGACTGACCCTGAGCCAATAAACACATCAATATAAAATTACGAATTGAGGTGAGAGTTGTAAGGAAAAAGAACAGGAGACAAATTAACAGGAGTGGCCTGACTCAGATAGAAGGGTTAGGGAAGTTCTCTTTGCAGAAGTGACATTTGAGGGGAGATTAAAGGATAGATATGAGTGAGCCATGCAAAGTCATAGGGAAGGGGCATTCCAGGCAGAAGGGGCAGCACGCGTGAAGTCCCTAAGCAAGCAAAGGGCAGCTGTGGGGCTGGAGCCTGAGAAGTGAGGGCTGGGAGACAAGCCTGGAGAAGCTGTCAGGGCCCTGGTCTGGAGTCTGGATTTTATTCTCAGTGCATAGAGAAGTCACTGAAGGTTTGAACAGGGGAGTGAGACAAATCTCCAAGAGGGCTCTGCCTGTGAGCACCTGTAGTGTCCTGAGGGGTGTGGCTACTCTGGATGCTAATAGACAAAAAGCAAGTGACAGCCCCTTGGCCCTAAACAGCAAACACGGAGCACCAGCCCCTCCACTGCCACACTGGAGACAGATCATGGAAGCTCACTCAAGGACCACATGTGGGAAGATCCTAAGCTGTCCTGGCCGTTCAGGTAGAGGCTGTCATCTCCCCCAGTGACCTCATCTGTCCATAGATAGGGCCAGGTAGACAGGACCTAAGGGTCCTTCCAGGTCTGACACGAGGCCCTGGAGCCAGGTCACTGGAACCAGCATCCAAAGCCAGGAGTGGCCCTGGGGAGAGGGCTCTGGGAGTCCCTGGGAGGCTGCAACACTGCCTGGAACGTTCCTCCCTCTCCTACCCATGCCCAGCGCTCCTGCTCCTACGACTGGCAAGGCCCACGCTGGTCCTGCGGTGTCCGCCTGTGAAGCAGGGCAGAGCAGGGCAAAGGGAGCCACGTATGGAGCTCTCCCCACATGCTCTCGCTTCCGTGACAGAAAGGGAACCCTGGTCCTGCCCCAGCAGGGCATCATTTAAGGTCAGGCTCTGACTGCTGTGGCGCCCAGCTCTCCCTGGCCTCTCACTCCGCACAGCGCTGGGTTGAGTACCCCTCCATCTCCACAGCCCCCACAATGGGTTTGGGTTTGAGCAGGAAGGCGACCTCATCCCTCCTCATGCAGTCGCTCGAGACTGAGGCAATTTGTCGCTCACACTTCAAGCTGCTGGCCAAGGAGGAGAGCCGAGAAGTCTCTACAAGGAGATCCTCCGCAGGAACTAAGCGCCCGGCTTTGTTGTACAGCATCTTCCCACCTAGCCCCATCATATCGCCATGCTCCACCAGCCAGTGAGCGAGAGTGTCAGCTGCCCTGTGATCACCCCGGGCTCCCAGCGGCAGGTTAGTGGGGATGCGCGTTCATCCACCTGCACAGTCTGTGCCCGCACCCAACGCTCCCTCCACCCCGAGTCTTACTCAAGACAGCGCCATATCTGTCCTTGAACTGGGTTTCACCCCGGAGAGCCACTCCCCCTCTTTCTGATAGTCACCTCTCTTTAACCCTTTGGTTGTGGGGGCCCCTGGGGAACCGGTTTCTTTTCACACGTCCCTTTTCCTGCAAACTCCAGCAGAGGATGGGGGGATGGAGGGTGGGGGTCGGGGCGCGGGAGGGGAGCAGAAGGACCACCGCGGGCCCCAGGAGCCCCAGGGTTGGAGCGCGAGGTCGCCCCACTCACCCAGGAGCGCGAAGAGGTTACCTGCCCGAGGGGCGGGGCCTGCCCGAGGGGGCGGGGCCGGCGGGGTCTTCCGGAGCCCGGCTCCCGGGGCGCCGAGCGTGCGGCCGGGAGGAGCGAGCGGAGGCGCGCGGCGCGGGGAGAGCTCCCCGGAGGTGAGCGCCCCCCAGAGGACCCGGGCCGGCGAGGGCCGGCGCCCCCCCGCAGGGGACGGGGCTGGGCCCGGAGTCGCCGGCGGCGCGGGGACCGGGCTGCCTGCGGCCGTCGGGCGCCTCTTCCCCTCCTGGGGCTTCCGGGGCTGCTTCCAGCTCCCCTCCCTGCGCCCGGCGTCCCATCCCGGACCGCGCTCTCCGCCCCTCGGGGGCCCCAGGGGTGGGGGGAGCAGGGCATGTGGATACCTTGTGCCCAGCAGGCGGGACACGAGGCAACCTCGGCTGTGAGGAAGACCCTTGCATCCGCACCTTGGAACGGGGATGTTGTCAGACTTGCTCATTTTTACTTTCGACCCCACCTTGGAAAGAGGCAGGTGGCTTCACTGTCTTCCTAGGAAACAGGAGACGGCCACCTCTAGCGGGGCCATGGAAATCCCAGAAATTACTGAGCTTCTCACGGAAAGGCCTTGAACCCGGAGCCCCATAGCGCCAGGTGGAGGGCCTGGCAGAGGCTGCGCGGTAAATATTGTTGGCCTTTGTGTTTAAAAGAAAATCTGCCTGTGAAGATAAGAGCACATTTGCAAAGCTCCTGGAAAACCACGGTGAGAAGGGGTGAGGCTGGCTTTGGCTGATTGTCTTGGGGGTGAGGGCTGCTCCCCAGGAAGGCTGCTGAGGCCATGTTGGGTAGCAATCCGTGGCGGGAACTTTGTCCTTGCAGTGGGTTCGCTACGTGGAGTCACCTTGTGTTTGGAACACACCTATCCAGCACGGGACCTACAAACACGTGGCTTCACTCCAGTGCCCTTCAGATAGATCCTGTTGCTAAGCAATGTCCCAGTTCTGGGGATGCCCCGTTTGGACGTCAGGTACCTCCGTGGTGCTGTCCTCTTGCTCAGTGCCTGGAGACAGGCATCCGGGATTACCTGCTGATGCTGTGCAGCTGCCCTGGGGAGCAGCCCGGCCCCTGCCAGACATGTGCCCTTCGATCATTTTTCCCTGCGTTTCACAAATCTGCCCAAGATCTCCTGGGCTCCCTGACTGGCTTCACCCTTGTTCTTGTGGGCAGAAGACAGTGGCCAGGAGCCTCCCGTGTGCCAGGCAGGGGCAGTCAGAAGGGAAGCCCTGGGGCAGAGCCCTCGGAGAAGGTCCACGGTGCTGATGCTAATCCCTTTGTTCTGGGATTGTGGGGAGGTGCTGGGGGACCCCAGAGGAGGGACCCAGGCCAAAGCTTATTACCAAGCATATTTTAATAATCACTATGGCCGCACCCATGCATATGAGCCTGACTGATCCGTCTACCCTGAGTGATGGCACGGGATCATCCCCTTGGGTGTTATAGCTCTGAGCAAAGCAAGAAGCTTTTAGATTCTGTTGTCTGAATGCAGAGCTGACCCTGCCAGGCTTTTGGTTTTGTTTCCAAGGAGGGAAAACTTCTGAGGAAGTTGTGCCCAGCATCTCAGCGCCTTCTTTGTTGATTTCCTTGCACCGGGAAGTTTGGCTTCGCTGAGTGTTGACATCAAAATAGGCCTGTCCGTGTGTCTCTGCGTGTTCACAGACTCAGACAGGAAATCACGGGAACATAGGGTTATGGAATCCAGATGTGTTTGTGTCACTCTTAGTGTTGTGGAAAAGAAGCAGAAGGCAGATCTCAATCTTCAGTCAGATCTCAAGCGTCCGCGATTCCTGGCGCCGGTTTTACAGCCACCAACGTGTGGGCCACCACCTCTGGTGTGCTCAGCTCTATGGGACCAGCTCACGTTTGAGGTATTGTTCCTGCCCTTCAGAACCTTCCAGATTTAGGGGAGGAGACAAACCCAGCACCTGTGAAATAATTAGAGAGCAATTAAGTGTGAAATGGTGTGCTACCATCTGCTAGTTCAAAGAAGACAGCCAGTGTGGGCTGGAAAAGGCAGAGAGGGCTTCGGGGAGCTACTCAGTCTTCAGCTGCATTTAGAAACAACAGTCAGGGACCAGGCCAGGCAGAGGGAAGGAAGCCCAAGGATAATATGGAGCTCAGAATAAGCAAAGGCACGCGCTGCCCACCAGACGCGGTCCAAATTCCCAGCATCCCTTTCCACTCTGGCCACTGCCACTCTCCTTGTGTCCCCTGCCACACTGACCTTCCAGAAGGTTCTGACCAGGCCTTTTTTGTATGCCTCTCTCCTTACACTTTCTCACCTGTGCCCAGGATGCTGTCAGGGCATCCTCTGCATTTTTAAAAAGCATCTCAGATGGCACCTTCTCCAATGAAAACTTCCCTGGCTGGCCCCTCCCGCAGTCTTCAGGCAGAGTAGGGGAATTCCTCTTTGTCCCCCATTACTCCCTGCCAGTTGAAGCTCTCGTCACCTTGTATTGCCCATTTAAGTTGAGGGGTCTTTGCCCCACTCACGGAGGCAGGGCTGTGTCTCACTCATCTTGTGATCCGCTGAGCCAACGTTGGTGTCTAACACATAGCAGGCGTTTGGTATATGTTTCTTGATTGAAATCCAGCCATATGTAGGGCACAGTGAAGAACTTCACCTACTTGGAGCAGAAGGTGTGGGTTGTGTTATTATTGGGAATTTAAGATTGGATAAATTTGGTGGAGCCAAATCCTGGAGACGTTTGAGTTTAATGCAGCAGCAATACCCAAACCCTCTGCAGCCCCACTGCCCTCAGAATGGAATACAAGGTCTTTCTTGGGCCCCAAGTATCCTCTCCAGCCTCAGCTCCCACCTTGAACTCACTCTTCAACCTTGTGAGCCACTCTGACTGAAGGGGACTCCCAGACCTGGGCTCCTGCCTCTCCCTTGACCCTGATGTTCAGCAGCCTCTGCCAGGACTGCCCACTGCCATCCCTAGCTTACTCCTCCTGGTCCTTAGGACTCAGTGTCTTTGTCCTCTGGGAGCAGAGGTTCCCTGGGGCTGGCTTTTCGCATCCTCCTCTGTGCTCCACTGCATCGCGGGCACATCATCTGACAGCATCAAGCCCTGTGGTGGCTGCCTCCCTGCTCATGGCTGTTAGCTCCCTGAAGGCAGTGGTTGGGCTCATCCTTGATGAACATCATTCCCCATCCTTGGCTAACATTGTTCCTGGGAGATGGTGCCCAATAAACATGTATTGGATGGAAGGCGGGACCAGGGTGATGAAAATGTAAGAGGAAGGACAACTCTAGAGACATATGGAAAGGGAAATAAATGGGATTTGGTGATTAGTTATACAAAGAAAGTAAAGGAGAAGGTTGGCTTATGACCTGCGAGGCAGGTGGAGGTGGTGCCACACGAGAGTTGGGTCCCTGGGCCAGGGAGAGGTCCACTTACATGCTTCTGAGTGCCGTGTTTCTGTTTTCTGGAGGATTTTCAAAATTCCAAATATTATGAAGTCACCATGGGGCATATTGCATCTGAAGTTATATTAGGACATTCAAGGTGGGGGTATCTGCTGAAATACGTGCTTCGAGTACAGGTGATGTCAGGGCTAGAGAGAGAGAGAGAGAGAGATCTTGGAGTATAGTGGGGCAGGTCCAACTTGCGAAAGCAGATGTGACCCCTGAGAGAAGAAGTGTCAGCCACGAACAAGGTCTTGGGGAGAACCTACAAGCCAGGGGCATGGGAGAAGGAAGGAACTGGAACTAGTAGAAAACAGAATGTCCGAAAGCAAATCAGGGAAGCCCAGGACGGAGATGTTTCAGGATGAAATAGGCGACCACAGCTGTGTGTGCTAACGAAGAGAGTGGGAAATTCCCACAGGGATGGATGAGAAGGAGGCGAATTCAAGAAGGGAGCCCCCGTAGGAAAGCCAGATCTCAGGGAGTCAGAGAGAGCCAAGTTCATGGGCAATGGAACATTGGGTGGAGTCTTCAGACTTCCTGTCTGAGGAATTTGGCTGTTAAAGAAAGGATAGATTCTTGCTCAGCATGACCAGAGGAGTGGTTGTGTCAAGTAATTTTCTCTGTTTGTTTTATGATAAGAAAAATCTGACCAGGGTTGAAAGTAGGAGGCAAGGGGCCCATTTACGCTGAAGAATATGGATAAAGGCCCCTCTTCACGTTGATTATATTTCTTTTAAACCTCCCTCCCTTCCTTCCCCTCCCCCACAAATGTCCCAGAGAACTTTCATTTGGCTCATCTCCAAAGTCATGCCATGGCTACATCCCACAATGGGATGTTGCAACGCGGAAGTAATTGGTTCTCGCCTCCCTGGCCCGTGGTAAACTTGTCTCAGATGCCCCAAAGTCACCTTTCCTTCCTAAGGGTGCTGGCCAGACATTTTCTCCCTTACTGTGCCCCAATTAATAACACCAGTAATAATAGCAAACACCTAAACAGCATTTACTCTGAGCCAGACACTGTTCTGAGTACCTATGAGGGGGGTATTGTTATTATTCTCATTTTTCAGTGACAAAAATGAGGCCCAGGGAGCTCACCTGATATCACAGTGATGAGTGGTGAGCCAGGATTCAAACTGGACACGTGGGGCTTCAGGGTCCAGGCGCTTAAACGACTCCAGTAATTCAAGAGAAGCACATTCATACTTGCCCATAGATTGAAGGAGACGTTCCTGACCCTGTTACAAGATTCATAGTCCTGGCTCTGCTGACGGCATGACTTGTCCACGGGCACCAAACCAGTTATCTCTCTGGACCCAGCTTCGTTGTGCATTAGACTAGCTTTAATAGTCAATAAATAATTTAATAGTCAACAAATCGACCACGTGCAAGGCATCACAAGGGACCCAAAAATATGAGCTACATGTCCGATCTCATTTAATCTTCATCACTACTCCATTTTGTTGACTGGGAAACTGAGCCGGCATTTGAACCTCAGTCACCCATAATAAAGGCAAGATCTAAATCCGCTTTCAGCCTTGAATTTCTCTGATCTGAGATTCCCCCTTGTCTTGGTCAGAGACTCCTCTGGTTCTAGATAATTCCAAGGCTAACTTTATTTTCTTTCCCAACATGCAAAACGAAAGGATAGCGAGTATGAATCTCTAAAACGCTCAGGCGTGCAAGAAATACTGCCTCTCCTTTCATTTCCTAGATATCAACTTAATATTTGTTTGAAGGCTTCATCTCACCAGACTGGTGACAACAGAAACTACCCCAGGGTTGTGTCACAATTTCCGGATCTTATGCGTTGCCCAGACCTGGGGGCAGGGATCCCAGAGATCCCGCTCACCAGGCTGGTCCACACAGGTTACCACTGAGCATGTCCCCACTCCCTGGCCAGTCTCTGCTGCTTCTTGACCACACAGCCAGCTCTCTGGAGTCTTGCTACCGTCCTGTCCTTCTGGGACCCACAGACCTATTTTAAAACCCTTCCTGTTTATTCTAGCCTCTCTGCTTCTCCCCGCCAACCCCCCTCCTCTCTTTTCCTCCCAGAAAAGCCTCTGTGTCTTCAACCTAAGGGCCTTTTTGAGAAATCAAAGCCAGAAGAACTTGCAAGCTATTTCTGGGTACACTCCTGCCACATACCTGGCCTGGGGCAGTGATGTTGGGAGACTGCCTGAGGGCTGGAGGTGGGCAGGGAGAGGCGGAAATACAAGGAGTGAAAAAAGTTTTGTAATCTCAAAATATTATCCAGCCACAGAAGCAATCCCCTCTGAGAGTAAATTCTTAGGGAGGAAAAAGTTGCTATTTAAGGCCAGGATGTATGTGTGTCCATTTTATTTATTCATTTTATCGGTACATTCATAACATTGTTTTCCACCAAGACTCATTAATTGGCCAAAAGGGAGAGTGAACGTTCCACTCCAGGGAAGATCGTGCCCTGGTCTGTGATTGCTGTCATGAGCTCAGCAAGTTTCATTAGATCATTTTAGAGTTTACAGCATATGAAAATGCTCCCAGTTCACCCTCGCCATGGTACGCGTGCAGAAACAGCACAAGGGAAGTTAAACTCAACAAGGATGCCCAAGGGGTGATCGGAGGACAATGGGAACCCAGGTTCCCCCTCACCCAGCCCAGTGTTTTTGCCGTGATCTCATGCATCTTGGAAGTTACCACCAACAGCAGGTTGGAGCCAAATGTCTTGATGACTCCATCCCCACTCGGACTGGAGCACAGCCACCCTGGGCAGCCCTGCCCAGGGCAGCTTCCACACTCCATGAACCTCCCTGGGGGCCCAAGATGCTGGACACATAGCAGCAACATGTGTTTCCAGCAGAGGTCTGGTTCCCAGCCCCGCCTAGCCCGGCTCACAGCCCCTGGGGCACCGCCAACAAAATCATCTTTCCTCCTCTGCCCCTGGCAGGCCTGGAGACACAGGACCCCCTCCTTCTGGCCTGACTCTCTCCGTCCCCCTTCCCTCACCTTCCCCCGGGGTCCGGAGGTGGGGGTGGAGGCGTGTTCTCCATGCTTTTGCTAACCCAGCACAGACTCCACATCCTCTCAGGACAGTTCTCAAGTGTTTCATCATATCTCTTCACATTTCCATTCTCTGTGTCTAACGGATCATAGTTTAATAAGGTTTCTTTTCCCGTGCCTCCCCCAACTGCTTCCAATTCACATCACAATGCAAACGATTATTGCTGCTCTTAGCAGATTGTCTGTGTCGTGATTTTCAGGGGATGCAATATCAGACTTCTCAGTGCTCTCCTGCTCTGGCTCCTGACCTTGGAGTTGCCCATCAACATGCCAGGTTTAGCTGAGTTGCCTTCAGGGACCCTGTCAGAGCCTCTGATGTTAATTTTCTAGTTGAGAATATTGGTGCTGCCTGAACGGGAAGACAGGTAGACATGTTCAGTTCCTTGGCGCGCTATCTTTTCCCAAAGATTTTAAATGTGTCATGCTAGTTGTTAGTTTTTAATAATCGCTCGGATGGAATTTTTTCTTTCAATCAGATGCTTTAAAACTGCGTGCTCAGTAGTTCATAATGCGGGGATGAAGAGCAGCCATTCTGCACCTAAACCATTTGGGTTTTCCACATACTGTCTTCAGAGCATCAATGCCTCTGGATGCTGCTGGTTTTGTTGTTTCATGGTTTGGGGGACCGACCCCTGAAGATGTTAAAGAAAACAGGAAGTTTTTACATAATCTCTGACGAGTGCAGAAAAGAGAAAGACCAAACCACCCCAGTGTATTGAGAAATTGTTTCCTTCTGTTCCCCTTCAGTGGTTTCTAAACGGAATCCATTTCCAGTGAGGCATGGTTGGATAAATGATGTCCATCTGCTTAAGTAAGCAAGAAATATGAAAGGATTATGCATTAATAACTGGATTTGCTGGTTCAGGCACTGGGGTGTCCTCAGAAGCCACCAATGATGCTTCCCTGGGGGAAGTAGAAACTGTTATTGTTGCTGTTGTACAGATGATTAAACTGATGCTCAGAGTGGTTAAGCACTTGCTCAAGGTCACACAGCTATTGAATTGTGGAGCGAGGATTTGAATCCAGCTACAGACTTAGTTGCCATTCGGATCTTTCAAAAAAAGTCAAAATTGTGTGCACTGCAAAACAGATACAGAGCTTCAAAGGGTGCTTGGGGATGGGGGTGGATAATTCCTTCTAAAGTGCATGCTCCAGAAGAAACGACAGCACAGTTCTGTTTTGAAATCCAGTGGTGAGCTCCTCTGCCTCTGCTTTAGGAAGGGCCGGCCTGCCAGGAGCACCTGGGTGCTCTCTCACGTAAGCAGGCAATAGGAACTTATCCGCGCAGCTCAGTTCCCAGCAGCTCCCGGCCTCCACCGCCCCCAGCTCAGCCTCTCCCTGGGGCGCAGTTCCGCGGCTCCTCCCCTCGGTCTCCGCCCTTTGTGCGCCCCCTGCTGGTCTCCAGGAGAAGCGCCTGTCTTGGGACCAGAGAAATTGCAACCAAGTCCTCCTATTTCCCTTGTCTCCGAGTAAAACGCTGTGATCTGTCCCGCTCCCCCGCCTCAAAGCTTCAACTGATCCTCTTTGAGCAACCAGCTGAGGCTTCCTCCTTCAGGGCTGAGAAGAATTGGGAGTGAATGTATATTCATAGCCCCCATCTCAAAGTGATCATGTGACCACTTGGTGAATCTTCATTCCCAGGAGAACCAGGCAGCCTGAGGAGTGAGCAGTGAGGTGATTAACAGGTCTCTTGAGTCCTTACCGCTCAGATTGTGATCAGCGAACCAGCAGCATCAGTATCACCTAGAGGCTTGTCAGAAAGGCATCGTCTCTGGTCCTACCGCGGACTTGCTGAGTCAGAAGCTGCATTTCAGCAAGATCTCCAGGTAGTTTGCATGCAGTCACCCTTTGAGGCTCTGTGTCTGTTTGCAGTGTACACAATTTTGAATTTTTTGAAAGACCCGAATGACAACTAAGTTTGTAGCTGGATTCAAATCCTAGCTCCACAATTCAATAGCTGTGTGACCTTAGGCAAGTGCCTAACCTCTCAGAGCATGTTTAATCATCTGTAAAATGATGAAAAGCACTATACATCAATTTTTTAACTTTCAGGGCCCTTCTCATCCTGAATCTGAGACTCAGGAATTCCCCAGTGTCTCCTAACTCAGCCATAATTTTCCTAGCTGTACTGCTCAGAAATGTCCAACTCTGATGGCCGACCTAGCTATGTTCTTCCCTAGAAACCTTCAAGTTCTCTGCTCACCGTGGAGTGGACAGTGGATTGTCCTCATCCTTGTGTGTGAGTCCTCAGTAACCAAGTGACCACAGAAATGTCATGGGAGGGACTTTTAGGTCCAAGGAAGACGTTCCTAACCACCACAGTGATTTAAGAAAAATGCGTTGGACTATGAAAGTGTAGCGTTTCCCTCCCTGGAGTTCAAAGGAAGAGAGCTGCCCGTCCCACCGACTGGCTTAGACTCCTCCTTCTGACCCAGAGGCTGGGCCTGAGGTTTTTCAAGGTCCCTTCAGCTCTGATGCGCTATCCGCCTTGACTTACAAAACGGTCTTGATCTTCTCTAATTAAAATCCCACTTAATCAGAGACACACCTAGAGTTTTAAATTCTTCTACAAAGAAAATTTCTGCATGGCTAGAAAAACACCTGTACTGTTTTTTTATTTCTCCCTCTTAACTAGCTTTCCTATTCTTCCTTAGGAAAACAAAAGCTCTTTCTCCTGATTCACCAAAAAAATGCTGACCAGCATCCTCATGGTGATGAGGTTCCTATAGCCTGAGGAACTAAAGCCTTTAAAGAACCAGGGGACCCCATGTGCCCCTAGATGAGAACAGATTAGAAGCCGCTTGTGTTAGGCCTGGGAGGTAAGTACTCCTGATAGAAATAAACCTTCTTCCAAATATTCATGAGGACAAAATATTACTGGGGTACTTAAGTTGTGCTGCATTCTGCGGGGGATACCACATGAGTAAAACTGGGTCTCTGCCCTCAAGAGATTGACAGTCCAGGGGGAAGGCGTAATGTCATAAAAATGCCATCATGGAGACATCAACAAACTATCAATGGAGATAAAGTGTGCCTGTAGAAATATGAGGACTGTTTCATGGAAGAGCTGGCCTCTGAGGTGGCCTTGAAGACTGAGTTGGAGTTGGATAAGTGGATGAGAAGCATTTGAAGCCCAGGGACCAGCCTAAGCAGAGAAATCCGGTGGAAGCCAAGCTCTGAAAAGGCAAGTCATCCCTGGAGCACAGACATGGGGCAAGACTGTGGACATGGCCGGGAAGGGAGCTTGGCTTCAGTTTCCCCCTCTGTCATGTGAGAGGGTTCAAGCACTACGGGCCCTCGCTGATCAACCACTCCAGGATGAGGGTGCAGCCCGCGGGGCAGGACCCTGAAGTCTTATGCTCCGAAGAATTTGCCCTTTGTTGCCATCAAGAGCCAGCGAAGACCTCTGCTCAGAGCTGTGCTCAGCAAGCTCCCTCAGGCAGCTGAGTGAGAGATGTGTGCGTCAGGATAAGACTTCTGATGGGGGACTAGCCAGGCAGTGGTCCAGGCGGGAGACAGCAGGCTGTGAGGCTGAGCAGAGACAGCACAATTGGAAGAGGGGGTGGGAAAGGGGACCGGCCTGGTGGCTCAGTGGTTAAGCGTGCACATTCCGCTTTGGCAGCCCAGGGTTCACCGGTTCGGATCCTGGGTGCAAACATGGCACTGCTTGGCAAGCCATGCTGTGGTAGGCGTCCCACGTATAAAGCAAAGGAAGATGGGCACGGATGTTAGCTCGGGGCCAGTCTTCCTCAGCGAAAAGAGGAGGATTGGCAGCAGTTAGCTCAGGGCTAATCTTCCTCAAAAAAGAAAATAAAAAATTTAAAAAACGTAAAAGATCGGTTGCTATTTTAAAAAAAAAAAAGAAGGGAGGGGAATTGATGCTGGCAGTGTCCTGAGGTGAATGTCACATACTGTCTACTGTTGCACTGATGTCACACTGTGGGCGATTCGGAAGCTGGTGGGACCTCCCTCACACAGTTAGATTTGAAGAATACACACACTGAAGATGGAAATAGGGGTCCATAGCCAAAGATGAATATGAGGCGACGTTGGACCAATTAGAAGGGGCTCCGAAAGGCTACAGCCCCAAATGCTCTGAACTTAGGGGAAATGCTACAGATGCCCAAAAGGATATTTCAAGGTCTGTCCAGAGGAGGAAGGAGAAGGAAGGGACAGGCTCACTCTCAGAAGCTGATGGTATAACCCTAAGAGATAACCCCTGTCTGGTAGGAGGGAAGACAGCAAGAGAGACGGGACTGCTCTGAAAGTCCCCAGGCTCCCGCGTGGACCAGTCCATCCAAGGGACTCAGCTCAGACAAGCCTTGGCACCCTGGCAGCCATTCCTCCAGAACAGGAAGAGGGAGGGAGCACCCAGATGCAGGAGGCGGCAGATTCACTCCGTCAGTGGATATTTGCTGACATACTGCAACCCAGGTGCTGGCGACGTGGCCAAAGAGAACAAAACAGTACCTGCCCCCAGGAATGAAATTCTGACTTACGCGAAGGGATGCAGGTGGGCTTTTAAGCTACAAACGATGAACTTGACAGCGATTATGGACAAATTTGTAGAAGAGATTTAGAGATGGTCTGCAGCTCTGAGAAACTGCAGTGGCAACCCCTGCGTGTCGGCATAGGTTCAGGAACAGCAAGCCACATCAGACTCAGCTCGTTTCCATCCTGACGGGGTCACCAGCTTCCAGCAGCTCTGGGTATTGGGCGAGGCATTTGACAGAGTTCCTCGTGCGATTCCTGCCACCCCTGCTCCGCTGCTGGTAGCATGCAGACTCCACCTCAAGGGGTAATTTCTCCTGAGGCCTGATTCAGTAGACATGCTTCGTGTCATGGAATCATACGCACTTGGAGATGCGTGCGGACGGACCCTGATGAGACCACTGAGCATCAGGAAGTAAATTAACCATTCTGAGGTCATGCCAGTACGCGGGGACCTAACGTGCTGAGTTTCTGATTCCTCTTCAGAGAACAATCCCCACTTGTCAGACTCACCCTGCAGCATTAATCTGTGATGCTCAGGAAGATACTAAAGCCTGTCTGTGCTCCTGTGACAGGGCTGAGGAGAAATGTGGGTGAGGAGCACACTGTGCTTTTTGCCTGCATGAACAGACTGTCTGCTCCTGGCCATGGAGTGCCTTTTGCACTCAGTTTGCACAAGTGAGCCACCCGCTCTGACTGCGCCAGCCTGAGTGTGAGCTTCCCTCACCCTGGCCACACCCTCTTGACCCCAGAGCCCACCTCCCAGTGGCACTGCCAGGCACTACCCCCTGGATTACTGGTGAGCCCTCCTTGTGGGCATTGCTATATGGACACAGTGAGTCATCCAGTGGCTGCAGCATGCTCCAGGTCAAGGGTGAGGCCTTCCTTATCTTCTAGAAATAGGAAGCAAAGTGAGTTGCGTCTGAGAGGGCTGAGGCAATATGGGGTGGGTGAGGGAAACCGGTGAAGGGTTGGAATTACTCCTGAGGGGGGAGGCGAGAGGGGGCTATGGAAGTTGTGTTGAGTGCACAGCGGGATTGGACACTGCACCTTTGTGTGGCACCAACGCACACTATTGTGTGGGTTTTTCTGACAGAGCTCGGCCACCAGGCGTCGACATGGAAGGCAGGCAGCTGGTGTACACAGATGGCATGGAAGAGCAAGGAGGCATGAGAGTCGAAGAGGGTTTGAAGAGGAGTTCCGTGGGGTCTAGAATGATGGAGAGGTGTAAGGAAGCGGATCCATGTAACGGGCAGGGAAGGCTCAAGGGGTATTATGAGGCCCTCAGACGGTCTGTGCAGTGGAAGGAAGGGCGTGAGAGACCCAGAAGTGGGAAGCTGTGATGAGAGAGTGGGCATTTCAAAGAGGGGCCCGTGTCCTTCCTGTGGAAGTCGAAGAGGGCAAGGGGCTGAGAGGCTAACTTCCACTGGGAGCCAGGCCAACGCCGTTTGTGATGTGGGGAAGTGTCCACAAGGTCAGCAGATGCTGACTGAGGGGGAGGCTACAGCAGCACCCCTGGGCTGAACCACTTGGGGAGCCACCAGAGGCCCTGGGCTTAGAGGGCAGCAGACAGAGCTGTGCGGGTGGGCTTAAGTAAGTTACTTCACTTCTCTGGGCCTCCGTTTCCTCATCTGTGTAAGGGGACAACAATTGTCCCTACAAAAGCCTGGGGGGACGAGGGAAGGGAGGAAGCTCAGGGCTGTGTGGGGTGAGTGTACCGGTGCAGGCAGCTCACTGTATGCTGGTGGTGGTGTTAGTGCCATGGAGCAGATTCTGACTCCTAGCCCCGCTGTGCACAGCAGAGCAGGGCCCTGCCTGGTCTTCTTGTGCCATCCTCTCACCTTCCAGCGCTCTGTCAGACAGTTCTCCACAGCCGTTCATAGGGTTTTCATGGAAAATTTTTTTGAAGTGGACGGCCAGGTCCTCCATCCTAGTCTGTCTTAGTCTGGAAGCTCTGCTGAAACCTGTCCACCAGGGGTGACCCTGCTGGTATTTGAAATCCTGGTGGCACAGCTTTCAGCATCCCAACCATGTGCAGCCACCACAGTATGACAACTGACAGATGGCTGGTGTGGTTCCCTGATGGGAAACAAACCCGGGCCAAGGCAGTGAGAGAGCCGGATCTTAACCACTGCTCCACCAGGGCTGGCAGATCATGTTGTAGTTAGTAGAATATATTTCCTTCCTCCCTCCAGACTTGAGACCAGTGGTTCTCAGAGGCAAGTGTGTCACACAGAGGGCTTGATGAGACAGCCTGCTGGATCCCCACCCAGGAGCTTCTGGTTCGCTAGGGCCAGGCAGGGGCCCGAGAATTTGCAGTGATCATTAGCCCCAGGTAATGCTGCTGCTGAGGTCTGGGGACCTCCCTTTGGGCATCACTGCTCTACTGTCTCAGGAGACCGTGAGCCCCTTGTGGGCAGGGACTCCTCAACATCCAGCACAGCGATCTGCACATAGTGGGACCTCAGCTGGGGAAGAGATTCTCTAGGACAGGCACAAACTCTAATGACAGTAGCTGGTCACCTCGAGAAGAGGTGGTGCTGAATGAAAAAGAGGTCCCTCCGGAAGAGCCTCAAAGTCATGGTGGTTTATGAAGGAAGCTAGAACCATATTTGGGGAGCACATTCTGAGGTTCCTGGCAGGACAGTCACCCACATGTCTGTCTTATTGCAACCATTGGCAGAGGCAGAATGCTGGGCTGGCAGGACTGTGGCCCTCGCAAGGTTTTGGACGTCATGGTGCTGGTTTGCTGGCTTGCTCCAACGGCATGCTGGATTCTGCATCTAGAGAATGCATCTGCCCCGGGAACGGTTCACCTTGTCCACTGGCCTTGAGCCTTTATCCAAGGCTGAACTTGCATTTCATACTCACGTTTGGACTCAGTCCAGGATTTGTTAATGCTAGGTGAACTTTGGAGAAACCCTCCCAAGCACCCATTTGGAAATGAATGAACTATTTTACTTAGACAGCGAGTGCTCCATGCCCAGTGCTCCAGCCGCCACCCGCCAGGAGATGCATTCCCTTTCTAGCCTTGCGGCCCAGCTCAGAATCCCAGGTCCTGCCAAGGAGCCCATTACTAGTATTATTTGTTAAGGATCAAGCATTACATTAGCACAGGTGCCACCCGGAACCCAGCCAGATGGATTTGCAGGCTAATTGTGGTGTCCGGGGAGCAGAGGCGCCCAGAAGAGCAGGCCGCCTGTTTCCAGTGGAGACAACATGGCCCGTAGCTCGCCCAGGCTCTGCTGTCCAGGCAATTAAGCCAAGAGAGGGAAGCTGCTCCATTAATGGCTGGGATTCAAGCTAAATGAATTCAACTCAGATGAAAGGGATCCTGACCCTTCTCTCTCCAGTCTTATTGTCTTAATTAACAGCACTTGGCAGGGGCATCGAGGCCCACACTGATTGTTGTTGCTCTTGCCCCCTCGGAGCCCTAGACACCACTTAGCCCAGACTTAGTAATCAAAACTCAATGCTCAACAGCCTCAGGATTTTCTCACCATCCCTTCTTCCTCTAAGACGTTGAGAGGGTGCCTGAGTTGGAGGGCGTCCTTTGGACCAGCGTTTCTCAAAGCATGGCCTGAGAGGCACGTGCCTCTAAGTACCCAGGATAAGGCTATAAAATGCCCTTTCCGGGCTCCCCCAGGCCTGCAGAGCCTGAATTTCTAGAAGTCAGCCTCAGGTATCGGTAGTATTGGTTTTTTCTCTTTAATTTTGTCTTTTTAATGGTGGTAAAATATACATAATATAAAAGTCACCATTTTAACTATTTTTAAGTGTACAGTTTAGTGGCATTAAATTAAGGACATTCACTTTGTGGTTGTAACCGTCACTCATCCATCTCCACAACTTTTCATCTTCCCACACAGAAACTCTGTACCCATTAAACAATGACTCCTGTTCCCCACTGCCCCCAGCCCTGGCAACCACCATCCTACTCTCTGTCTCTATGAATCTGACTACTCTAGAGACCTAGTGTAAGTGGAGTCATACACTATTTGCCTTTCTATGACTGGCTTATGGCACTTAGCATCGTGCCTTCAAGGTTCATCCATGATGTAGCACGTGACAGGATTTCCTTCCTTTTTAAGGCTGAATAATATTCCATTGTACGTATACACCACATTTTGTTTATTTATCCATCTGTCCATGGGCATTTGGATTGTTTCCACCTGTTGGCCATTGTGAACAGTGCTGCTGTGAACGTGGGTGTGTAAATATCTGTTTGAGTCCCTGCTTTCAATTCTTTCCGGTGTAGACCCACAACTAGAATTGCTGGGTCGTGTGGTTGTTCTACGTTTAGTTTCTTGAGTGTTTTAAAGCACCCTGAGTGGTTCTAAGGTGTGGGCAGGCTTGAAACCACAGGACCAGGTGATCAGACTGTCTGCATCTGGAACCACCTGGAGACATTTGACAACTGCAGATGCCCACGCCACACCCAGACCAACTAAAGCATCTCTCAGACAGGACCCAGGCACCTGTCTTTTAAAAAATCCCCTGGCGATTCTAAGATGCAGCCAAGTTCGAGAACCATTGGTTTACCCCAATGATTCTCAAAGTCGAATGTGTATAAAATTCACAGACTTGAGTACAGATTCCTGAGGCCCACCCGTGAGAGAGTCTCATTGAATTGGCTACAGGGAGCCTGGGCTGCTTTGCTCTGCAGGCTTCTCGGGCGACTCCAATGTGTAGCTGGGGCTGAGAACTTCTCATCTTGTTCAGCCCTTCATTGACACCTGAGCATGCTGAGGCTGCTGGAGGTGACACGACCCAGCCCAGTCTCTGAGCCTTGGGACTTGAGTCTGCACCGGTCCCCAGGGCTGACTCCCAAGCCAGTCCCACAGTTCTCCGAACTCTACCACGCAGGTGTGGAGGGAAGACTCGTATATAGAACCTGCATCTTGTCTCCTGTTAATTTGAACTGTCAGCCTTGAATCAGAGTACAGTCAGTTCCGCTCTAACACTAATTTTGAAATAACAAATTTGTGCCAACATGACTGACACCTTAAGAAACAAAGTTGATGTATTAGGGATGATTATTGAACAATATTAACATAGTAGTGAATGTGAATTTCACATTTGTTTATATGCCATTTGTTTAAATGAAGAAAGCTGTACCTAGGTGAACTGACCTACAGATGAATAAACAAGATACACCTCAGAAATCCTCCAGCGACCTCCGTCTTCCACGTGTGTTTTGACGAGTGTTACGACTTTCTGCCTGATGCCACATAATCCCTCTCTGCACCACTTCCACAAGCAGCCGTCAGGTCTTATTCAAGGCAAAGAGATATTTATTGCAGTGTTTGTGTATTTCTTAACCATGCACCATGTTTAAACTGGGCTACCATTTTTATTAGTTTTTTTAGGTGCCACTGATGACATTTGTGAGTGTTGTGTGCTGGCACCTCTATTCCAGAAGCCTGTGGTTTCATTGTGGGATTTTGCACAGCACGGTCATTTTTAGGAGGGAGAGCGTACGTCACCTGATGGCAGAACTAATAGTATAAGTAGCTGCACGTGTTGCTTCTCATAATCTTTTTAATAATGATTTAGGAGCGCGCTGCCCCTGTCCCTCTTGTTTCTCCCTCTACCAGGCTTCTAGAACTCAACTTCTGACCCCACTAGATGGCGCACTCCTCTGAGGGGGTCAGACCCTCCTCTCTGCCACCTGGACCTTGGAAGAAGCAAGTGGCCCGGGCTGCACAGGCCTCTTCTGGGCCTCACCCCCTACACACACACCCCTCCCGCTCCCTCCGGCTTCAACCCATTTAGGGTTTGGGGTTTTAGGTGACTTGCTCTTCTCTCTTGGATTCTCCTGTGTCCATACCTGTTCTCTCTCGCTACTTGCACGCTCCACTCTCGGACTCCCATCTTTCTGAGGCTGGCTTGGGTCTGTGCCTCCCGGTTCTCATCTTTAGATTCGGTTTACCCTGCATCAGACTCATTCATATTTAACTTCAACCTATTTTGGCTTCTGGTTCCCATTCCAGGACTCTCCTGCTTGTGTGGTCCCCGTCCCCATCTTCTGCCTTCATGAGCTCCAGGCTCCCATCAGCTCACCTGGCTCTGCTCACCTGTCCTGGCACTTGACCCATAGAGATAAAGATGTAGTTATTTCCTGCTTTTCTGCATTTCATAAGAAAATAACTCTGCATGGTATCTTTGTAATACAGCATAAACCCGAATAATTTTCTTTAAAATCTATTTGTTCTACTCGTCTTATCCATTTTACTATTTAATTTTGGCTTCCCTATTATGGACTTGAAAATTCAATATACTGGAACGTGTATTTTCTGGGGCTCTCTTTCATTCGTTGTTACCAGAAATTCAAGGTCAAGCCACCTAGTTCAGTGTATGCATTTGGGGGCCGGCGCTGCGTCGTCTGTATAAAGACAGAATTGAAGCTAGAAAGTTTAACTCTGTTATTCTGAGCTGGTGTTCTCACTCCCCTGTCTCTCAGGGATTTTTCTGTCTGGTGACATCAGATGAGAAATCCCTCTGGTGTTTGGCTAAAACAGCAACTGCAAACGTGTGAGCAACTTGGAGGCCAAGTTCGTTCTTTCCCACAAGGACTGTAGTTCAATATCAGAACACATTTATCTCACTGTCACTTAAAATCCTCGTTTGTGAAATCAAAATTTTGACTCATTTTTTCTTCCAGAACAGAGATCAGAAAACTGTTGTATTTGGACTGCAAAGCCTAAAAGATTTACCATCCGGTCCTTTACAGAAAAAGTTTTCCAGGCCCTGTTCTAGAATATACAACTTGATGGTTCTTATGCATAAACAAAGAGGTTGAAGTGGGCAGGCTCCGGGAGGTTGATGTCCTCTCTGAAATTGGGTGCGAAGTTTGGTTTGTGATGCAAATGTGAGTTTTTAGAGGGCAAAGCATCAGAGCTATCATCAGATTCTTGAAGGGGTCTATGACCTCAAAACCTTGAGCTACTTACTGTGGTCTGCTGCTGGCAGTGCAGACAGAGAGCAACAGCTCCCTGTAGCATCCTCACGTGTGAGCCATGAGCCTGACATTCTGATGTCCTCGTAGGGTACTTTAGAGTCCACTTCACACTAAAAGATGAGACACAGAAAACACAATAAGAAGGTGATCTTTCCATGACCATCGATTTTGCCCATCTTCAGTTTTCTTCTTGTCTCCTCCGAAGCACATCTCTGGAATCTTCCCCCTGAGAACCACCGAATAAGGGCTCCCGCCTCTTACCACGTGCCTTTATCTGTGTCGCCCAGCTTCTAGAATCACAGTCCAACGTTTGCACACCAGGAAACTCAGAGCCTGATTTAGGGCCCACGGCAGGAAGTGCCTCCTTACTTGTTCCTGGTAACATCCAGGTCTCTCTTTGAAGGTGGCCATCTGCCCTTTTTAAGTGAGTTTCATTGGTCATGGTTATATTTGATATTATAGGATGCTTTGGGGAAATACGTAGAATGGAAATTATAAAAGTATAATTGAAGATGGCAGGGACAGTGGTGTGACAGAGCCTGTCCCTGAGAGGACCTGTCTCAAACCTCAAGACAGGAGGGACCGGTGTGTGCCTTTGGGGATTTCTTCTGAGCTGTGATGCCCACCTCTGCCCTGACTGGTTTCTATTTTCTTTCTGAGAATTCTTCGGTTTATCTGTGGAGATCACTTTGAACTTTCACCCCATTTTCCAAAATGCCAGCCTCCCTACCAGTGTGTGTCATCTCTACATATGGGCCATTGGCGCCGAGGACCACCTGGCTCCAAAAGAAATTCCCTGAGAAAAAAAGGGGCAACTTTGCTTTTATTACTCAATCTGGTCATCCACGAAAGAAACAACCACAAAATGTTTAGGTGGAAATAATAATCAGGACTCAAAGGATGTCTGGGTTTAGTCATTGGGGTGCCTGTGGTGAATGTGGGAAGAAAGAACTGGAAGCTTTACATCTGTGGGCTGCAGTGTGGTCAGGCCCAGTGCCCCTTTTTATAACAAATGTTTAAATAACCCTTTTACTATTTTGAAATGAAATTCATAGATATAATACAATCTACCTGCTCACATAATTTTAAAGAAATCAATATAATGCCCTAACTGGAATATAGAAAAGAAATAAAAGGGAAAGTAATTTATAATGAATTAATATGTGTTTCAGTATGTGCATGCTTGGGTTCAACTACACTAGAAAATGGAATTTTCGTCAGACTCTTGCACCTGTTTGTAAAGAGTAAGTTTGGATTTAAGAGAAGTATTAAAATATTCAACTGACACTTCTTAAACTGTTTTTTTTTATTACATTTGACGTTTAGAAATGAGGGCCAAATAAATCTACTCACACGTAAATGCAGTCACCATGAAGGTGACATAGACAACACGGTGTGTTATGTGGTTCTTGATTCCCCAAGGAGGCCTTGGACATTTTGAAGAATTTTCTGAAATGGTGAATAGCTCTTCATAAAGTTCCAAATTAAACAAGGTACAATCTTACCTAGATTTACAAGGTGGTTGCGTTCCTGGAAAATTCGGTATATGTTAAAGCCATGCAAACAATATTTTATGGCATGTAAAAGAGAATTAGGTTCTGAGGTGATTTTGAGCAGGGTTTTCATCTTCAGTAAAGTCTGGCAGGACATCCTAAAGCTGTGTGGATGCTGGACGGTTCTGCATGGGATGGGGCTGTCTTGCACATCAGCGTCCCTGCTTACTGGGGGGACACCCACCCCATCACAGTGACAACCACAAAACTTCCCTACACACTTACAAAATGCTCACGAAGAGGCAGCTGTCCCCATCAAGAGCCACGGTTTTACCTGGAAAGTTTTATGGATAAAAATGCAATTTTGGGGGGCCGGCCCAGTGGGACAGTGGTTAAGTTTGCACGCTCTGCTTTAGCGGCCTGGGGTTCATGGGTTCGGATCCCAGGGGCAGACCTGCACACTGCTCATCAACCCATGCTGTGGTGTCGTCCTGCATGCAAAGTAGAGGAGGATTGGCACACATGTTAACTCAGTGACAATCTTCCTCAGCAAAAAGAGAAAGATTGGGGGCTGGCTCTCTGGCCGACTGGTTAAGTTCGTGCGCTCCGCTGCAGGCAGCCCAGTGTTTCGTTGGTTCGAGTCCTGGGCATGGACATGGCACTACTCATCAGACCACGCTGAGGCAGCGTCCCACATGCCACAACTAGAGGGACCCACAACGAAGAATATACAACTATGTACAGGGGGGCTTTGGGGAGAAAAAGGAAAAAAATAAAAACATTAAAAAAAAAAAGAGAGAGAAAGATTGGCAAGAGATGTCAGCTCAGGGCCAATCTTTCTCACCAAAAAAAAGCAGTTTTCTTCCTTAAAAGGGGCAAATTTCCTTAAACAGACCTAATGCCTTTATGTTTCATTGATGGTAATATCATTCATTCAAAATACTCTTTTGGTGGGGGAGGGGGACACCAAGCGTCCTTCTAACTGCTTGCTGCACTTACGGAGAATATAGCCTCAGGGGGAATGATAGCCAGCCCTGGTGGTCCAGTGGTTAAGATTCAGCACTCTCACTGCCATGGTCCTGGTTCCTTTCCTGGTCAGGGAATCACACCAGCCGTCTGTCGGTCGCCATACTGTGGCGGCTGCGTGTTGCTGTGATGCTGAAAGCTATGCCACTGGGATTTCAAACACCAGCAGAGTCACCCAAGGTGGACAGGCTTCAGCGGAGCTTCCAGACTAAGACAGATGAGGAAAGAAGAAGGACCTGGCCACTCACTTGCGAAAAAATTGGCCATGAAAACCCTGTGAATAGCAGCAGAGCACTGTCTGATAGAGTGCTGGCAGGGGAGAGGATGGCACAAAAGACCGGGCAGGGTTCCGCTATGCTGTGCACAGGAATGCTAGGAGTCGGAATCGACTTGATGGCACTAACAAGAAGGGGAGATAGACAGTAAATAAGTGAACAGTTAGACGAGATAATTAACACTTATGATCATTGCTTTGAAAGAAATAAACAAGGTGGTTTTTGAGAGAGTAATGGGGCAGAGGAGCTATTTCAAATAGTGAGTGTGGGAGAAGGCTCTCTGAGGAAACGTTGGTGTGAGATCCAACCATATAAGGAGCAGAGAGAAAGGGTTCATGTAGAGGAAGCAGCATGTGCCAAAGTCCTGAGGTTGGAAAGAGTTTGGAGTGGCAGACAGGAGCCCCATATGGTAGAATTCCCAATCCGGGGCCTTGGTGCTGGCTGTTTCCTCTACCTCGAAGGTTGGGGCTCTCCATATCCTTTCTTTACTTCCTTCAGGTCTCTGCTCAAATATCATATTAGAGAGGCCTTTCCTGCCCACTCTATAAATATCAGCCACCCCAGCTCTGGCACTCCGGGTCTCTGTTTTCCTGCTTTACATTTCTCCTAATGGTACCTCTTTCTCTTTTGTTGTCTGCCACCTCTTCCCTGCACTGGAACATAAGCTTCACAAGTGCAGACTTGGCCTATTTTGTTCACCGCTGTATCTCCTGCTCCTCAAACAGTGTCCAACCCATTGTAGATGCTCAGCAAATATTTGTTGAATAATTTGTTGGGGAGGAATGGTTCAAGACGATGCTAAAGAGATTGGCGAGAGCCAGATCGTGTAAGTCCTTGCAGGATTTTATTCCGAGAGCCGTGGGCAGGCAGGAAGGGTTCCGTGCAGAGAGGAGCTGAAGCACATCTTTAAAAGAACACCCCGGCAGCTGCGCGGAGAATGGAGAGCTAGACCAGAAATGAGAGAGACCAGTGAGGAGTTGCCAGTCTAGCCCGGACGAGAGATGGTGGTGGCTTGGAATGCAACGGGCTTGGGAGGTGGGACCAACAGGACTTGCTGATGGAGAGGAGGCGGAAGTGATGTTTAAGGGAACAAGGGTGACTCTGCTGTTGTTACCCTGAGCCTCTGGGAGGAAATGGTGGGGAAATTAAGAGCTAGGGTAAACATTCTCACTGAGTTTTTCCTAATGGTTATTAAATGCCTGGTTTGGATACTTGGGATCAACTCGGATCCATGTCTATTTCCGATTTGCTATAATTTGTATGTCACGGCCTCAAAGTTTCTATGGAAACCCCCCCTCAAGTCAGCCCCAACACAAAGCAAAACCTCTTGAGAGCCCGCAGTCAGTCCAGGGCTGGCGCCCTCCCTTAGTGCGTGACGGCTCCCTGCTCCATCTGCCCCGATATTGAAACTTGCCAGGGATGGTGTTTCATGGGATTAAAGCCCTTTATAAACCAGTGCTCCCTCCAATTTCTTTTCTTTTCCACTCATTCTCCTGCCCTCTGAGCCACGTAACTCTTTCCTTACCTTCTTCCAACAGAGGCCTTCTGAGGTCACATTTCTAGCAAGCTGAACAGGTCGCAGGCACCAAAGATGGAGCTGCTGTGCAAATGGTTTGACACTAAGCTCTCTGAGGGTGGGTCCTCCTGGGTTTTCTCTGTACCCCTCACAGCACCCAACACAGTCATTGGGACGTAAGGCAGACACACTTATTGAGCACCTTTTGTTGCTGCACATGTGAAGCAAATGCTTGCCTCAGACAGACAGTGGACTCCCCTATTGGATGTAAGCAAGTGGGCTGTTCCTGTTTGTTGTCATGCACTCACACAGTCATCCAAGTGCCAGGCATGCAGTAGGTGCTCAATACACTGACTGTTAAATTGTGTTAAACTCAATAGACTTGTGATAAACTGACCAAATCTGACTCTATGTGGAAAACGATGTAGAGGACCCAATCTTTGTATGATGAGATGTACTGGGTATGGAGTAAGGATGGAGGAATGGAGACGGACAAGGGAAACTCAGTGGATTTCTTTTCCACTAACAGCTGAGCCTTCTGAGGGCGAGGAGTAGGGTCCCTGGCTGATGTGAAGCAAAAATGTGTCTCTTCCTGTTGTTTTCTCCAACTTCCCTCAGCAAATCTTGAATGGATGAATGCATGAACTAGTGAATGCACAAACAGTTATGATAAGGATTAAGTTACATATTTCTAAACTACCTAGGATAGTGCCTGGTATGTAGAAAATGCAGTGTAAGTGTTTGATAGAAAGAGGGTGAGACCAGCTCTGTCTATGCCAGGCAATAGAGCAACAGCCACATCCGTGGAGCCAGAAGAAGGAAGGGGCTAAGGCAGCAGGCGCAGCATGGAGGAATCCCTTCAGTTCTCAAGACCTGTGTGCAATGCCTTGAGCTTAGATGCCTGTGTTTTCATTTTTGCTTCTTCTCCATAGGATCATGGGCGATCACCTCGACCTTCTCTTAGGAATGGTGCTCGTGGCCAGTCCTGTGCTTGGAATTTCTTCCTGCTTCTCTAATGGCCGGATGGCCTTGTATCGTTTCTGCAACCTCACCCAGGTCCCCCAGGTCCCCAACACTACTGAGAGACTCCTGCTAAGCTTCAACTATATCAAGACCATCACAACCGCATCGTTCCCCTTCCTGGAGCAGCTGCAGCTGCTGGAGCTCGGGACTCAGTTTACCCCCTTCACGATTGACAAAGAAGCCTTCAGAAACCTGCCCAATCTTAGAATCTTGGACCTGGGCCACAGTCGGATAGACTTCTTGCATCCAGACGCTTTTCAGGGGCTGCCCCATCTGTTTGAACTCAGACTCTTTTCCTGTGGTCTCTCTGATGCTGTGTTGAAAGATGGTTATTTCAGAAACTTAGAGTCTTTAACTCGCTTGGACCTATCCATAAATCAGATTAGTGGTCTCTCCCTTCATCCTTCATTCTTGGAATTGAATTCCCTGAAGTCCATTGATTTTTCCTCCAACAAAATACCCATTGTATGTGAGGGTGAGCTCGAGCCCCTCCGGGGAAAAACACTGTCCTTTTTAAGCCTTGCTAATAATAACCTGTACAGCAGGGTCTCCGTGGACTGGAAGAAGTGTAAGAACCCCTTCAGAAACATGGTCCTGGAAACCCTAGATGTTTCTGGCAATGGCTGGACCGCGAACATCATAGGAAACTTTAGCAATGCCATCAATGGAAGCCAGATTTTCTCTCTGGTTATTACCTACCACATTATGGGTTCTGGGTTTGGCTTCCATAACGTCAAAGATCCTGACTGGAGCACATTCTCTGGCCTGGCCAGAAGCTCGGTGATACACCTGGACCTTTCACAAGGGTATATCTTCTCCTTGAACTTCCGAGTCTTTGAGAGCCTCAAGGAGCTGAAGGTTCTGAACCTTGCCCACAACAAGATAAACAAGATTGCAAATGAAGCATTTTATGGACTCGACAACCTCCAGCTTCTCAATATGTCAGGTAACCTTCTGGGGGAACTTTATGATTCTAACTTTGATGGACTACCTAAGGTGGCCTATATCGATCTGCAAAAGAATCACATTGGGATCATTCAGGACAAAACATTCAGATTCCTGAAAAAATTACACACCTTGGATCTTCGGGATAATGCTCTTAAAAGAATTGATTTTATTCCCAGCATTCCTAATATCTTCTTGGGCGGCAATAAACTGGTGACTTTGCCAAACATCACACTTACCGCCAACTTCATCCACTTATCAGAGAACAGGCTAGAAGATCTGGGTGATCTCTACTTCCTCCTCCAGGTACCTCAACTCCAGATTCTCATTTTAAATCAAAATCGCTTTTCTTCCTGTAAATCAGCTCATGCTTCTTCAAAGAATCTCAGCTTAGAACAGCTTTTCCTTGGAGAAAATATGTTGCAACTTGCCTGGGAAGCTGGGGTCTGCTGGGATATTTTTAAGGAGCTTTTCCATCTACAAGTCCTGTATTTGAATAATAACTACCTGAATTTCCTTCCACCAGGAGTGTTTAGCGATCTGACTGCATTAAGGAGCCTCAGCCTCAGTTTCAACAGGCTGATGGCTCTTTCTCCTGGTGACTTACCTGCTAATTTAGAGATCCTTTATATATCCAGAAACCAGCTCCTATCTCCTGATCCTGGTTTATTCACGTCACTTGGAGCTGTGGACATAACTCATAACAAGTTCATCTGTGAGTGTGAACTTGGCGCCTTCATCAGTTGGCTCAATCAAACCAATGTCACTATACTTGGGTCTCAAGCAGACATATACTGCATGTACCCCAACTCGCTCTCTGGGGCTCCCCTCTACTCTGTTTCCGTGGAGGGTTGTGATGAAGAAGAAATCTTAAAGTCCCTTCAGTTTTCCCTTTTCATTTTATTCACTGTCACGTTGACTCTGTTCCTCATGGCCGTCCTCATTGTCACAAAGTTCCGGGGATTTTGTTTCACTAGTTACATGACAGCCCAGAGACTGGTGTTCAAGGACCGTCATACCAGGGGAAGAGAATCGGATATGTACAAATACGATGCCTATTTATGCTTCAGTAGCAAAGACTTTGAATGGGTGCAAAATGCTTTGCTTAAACACCTGGATGCTCAGTACAGCAACCAAAACATATTTAAGCTGTGTTTTGAAGAAAGAGACTTTGTGCCAGGGGAAAATCACATCGCCAACATCCAGGATGCCGTGTGGAACAGCAGAAAGATTGTCTGTCTTGTGAGCAGACACTTCCTTAGAGACGGGTGGTGCCTCGAAGCCTTCAGTTATGCCCAGAGCAGGTGCTTGTCTGACCTCAACAGTGCCCTCATCGTGGTGGTGGTCGGGTCGCTGTCCCAGTACCAGCTGATGAAGCATCAGTCCATCAGAGGATTCGTACAGACCCAGCAGTACTTGAAGTGGCCTGAGGATCTCCAGGATGTCGGCTGGTTTCTCAAAAAACTCTCCCAACACATACTAAAGAAAGAAAAGAGAACGAAGAAAGACAATAACACTCCGTTGCAAACTCTAGCAACCATCCCCTAGTCAGAGGAGCAGTTTCAACTTATCTCAAGCCAAGAAAACTCTTCACTTTGTACTTGCACTAAGTTATCATTTTGAGGTCCTTTTTGGAGGTTTTTCTTCCTACTCTGAAAACTACATAAATCTCTTGATTTTCATAGCAACTCGATGCTTTGTCTCACTGACCTCCAAGTGGACAGTAATAGATCTAGAAAATTGCAGCTGCCCCTGGAGGTTCCCACTCTCCATTGATTTCCTTTCAGACCCGATAATACTGTCCCCTCCTGTTGCATCGACTATGGAATATATCCTAGTCGGAAGGGCACCTTGAGACAAGTTACAGATGGCTGACACCCTTTCTCCAGCATCAGTTCCAGAATGGGCTGGCCAATGATTCTGAGAGCTCTGTGCTTTGCAGAAGAACACTAAGTAGAAAACAAAGAGAAAAGAGTGGTGTTTCCTTCTTCCACCATGGGAACAGGGCCATTGCTGGGTTCAGGTCACGCTCAGCCTCAGGGTGAGAGGTGGCCCCAAAGAAGCCAGGATGAGCATAACTAGATCTCTTGTGCTCATGCTGCTCTTCCCGTGCTTGCCTTCTGGGTCTAACCCTAATGGGTCATGAACATTCTTTTTTGCATGCAACCTTTGTTTCAGCCTGGCCTTTATTTCAGCCTGGCCTTCAAGAACTTCCATGATTTAGCACCAACCTATTCCAGCTTTGTTCTCCCCCCCACCCCATCTCGTTTATCACCCACTCAGGCTGTTGCAGAAAGAACTTGAACTTTGGACACACATCCTGGTTTGAGTGCTGATTCTGCTGCTCATTTGCTATGTAACCTCGAGCATGTTGCACACCGTTGTGGGGCCTCAGTGTTCTCGTCTGTAGACATAATATCTACCTCATACAGTTGCCATGAAAATGAAATTGGCCAAGGATGTCAGGCTTCTTAGTTGTCTAATGGCCATGAGAGGGTGCACACAAGGAAGGGCCTTCTGGAGGCAGTTGAAAATTCTGTAAGTTGTATTTTTTTATCTTAAAATAAATCTATATGTATTTTGCATTGTTTCTCTTTTTTTCATACTTATGTTAATATAGAAATATTTTGCTGCAAAGGTATTAAGAATAATTAAACCAAGGAAGGTGTGCCAAAATTACCCCATGGCTTCCCATACAACCTCCTCCGAATCCACCCTAGCCCCAGGTCAGTTGCTCAACACTCCAAAAGGTGTCTCCCTTCCCCTCACTGCGCCCCCCCAATCCTCACTCCTCCAGAACACTCACTCACACACACACTCACTCACACACACACACATGCACACACTGCTGTTGCATCCCAGCCTCTTCATGTCCCCTCTGATCCACAAGACCAAGCTCGCCCTGCACCCATTGTTCTTTATTCTTTGAACAATGCCTGCGCCCATTAGCATTGTTCTTATGCACAGCATACCCCAGTCTACCCCTTCCTTCTGGAATGTTCTCCCATCTCTGCACATCCATCTGACATGATCTTCAAAATCCAGCCCACCAAATCCATTCCTGGGATGCCTCCAACCCAAAGTCCTCTTCCCTTTTGTGCAAACTCTTTGCACTCTATCTGTTCTTTTAAAACAAGCACTTACTACTTCCTGCCCCCTTTAGAGTTGTGAGCCTGTCTGGCCGCTCACCCCTCTGGACTATAAGCCCCACGAGGAAAGACCCTTTCCTCTGTGTTCCACCCTCACTGGCCATTTCAGATCACGTATGGTTTTGGGACCACACGAGAGTTTCCCATACTTCTTGTCCATGCTTCTTCCTCCCCCTGGAATTTCTTCTCCCCATGCCCACCCCTATCTGCCTGGTGAATTTGCTAGCATGACTCCCATTCTTCGTGACACCACAGATTTCTGTCACTGATATATAACTGTGTTTTGCCAGTGCATTTATGGGTGTGTAGTGGACTACGTAGACTGAGAGCCCTGATGGCAGGGACCTTGTTCATCTTTGTAACCTAAGCCCAGTAAGGTGTTTGGCCCATAGTATGTGCTTAATAAATGCATGGTGAACAGATGAGGTGCATTGCAAAGCCCAGACTCCCTAGTGTCAATGCCTCCTCCTATTAGATGCTCCTGGGAGGGGTAGGGCAGGGCCTAGGGAGAGCGGGATGTCCACACAGGTGCTGAATGGTGAGCTGAAGGGGCAGGAGACCACAGGACCTAAGAAACCACTGAACTTTGTGTCAAATGATGGGGCATAGTATGGGGCTCCTAGGTAGAGGGACAGTCTCAACCTAGACTAGCAGCCGGAAGTCAGGCTAGAATAGAGGGAGAGAGGGATGGAGGAATGGGGGGAGGGAGGATGCAAGGATGGAGGGATGGAGGAATGGGGGGTGGGGGATGGAAGGATGGGGGATGGGGAGATGAGGGGATGGGGAAATGGGAGGATGGAGGGATGGGGGGATAGAGGGATGGAGGAATGGGGGATGGAGGGATGGAGGAATGGGGGATGGGGGATGGGGGATGGAGGGATGGGGGATGGGGAGATGAGGGGATGGGGAAATGGGAGGATGGAGGGATGGGGGGATAGAGGGATGGAGGAATGGGGGATGGAGGGATGGAGGGATGGAGGAATGGGGGATGGGGGATGGGGGATGGAGGGATGGGGGATGGGGGATGGAGGGATGGGGGATGGGGAGATGAGGGGATGGGGGATGGAGGGATGGGGGATGGGGAGATGAGGGGATGGGGAAATGGGAGGATGGAGGGATGGGGGGATAGAGGGATGGAGGAATGGGGGGATGGGGGGATGTAGGGATGGAGGGATGGGGGATGGAAGGATGGGGGATAGAGGGATGGAGGGATGGGGGATAGAGGGATGGAGGGATGGGGGATGGGGGAATGGGGGATAGAGGGATGGAGGAATGGGGGATGGGGGAATGGGGGATAGAGGGATGGAGGAATGGGGGATGGAGGGATGGGGGATGGGGAGATGGGAGGATGGAAGAGCGGGGGATGGGGGTGGAGGGATGGGGGATAGAGGGATGGAGGAATGGGGGGATGGGGGGATGCAGGGATGGAGGGATGGGGGATGGGGAAATGGGGGGATTGAGGGATTGGGGATGAGGAGATGGGAGGATGGAAGAGGCGGGTATGGGGGTGGAGGGATGGGGGATGGAGGGATGGGGGATGAGGAGATGGGAGGATGGAAGAGGCGGGGATGGGGGCAGAGGGATGGGGGATGGGGGAATGGGGAAGGAAAACACGTGAAGAAGGTTGTCTTGAACCTTGTACTAAGAAATACAGTAAAACAAAACAAGAACAACAAAATTTTGCTGCCAGTAACAGTTATAACCACAATTCAAGAAGACTGTAGAAAGGCCACTTTGTCTCAGGGTGGTCTTTCCTGTCCCACATGCTCGCCAGCCATGGTTCTCCCCAAGCCCCTGGAGCACAGGCCCCGCAGCCGTGACACTGATGAAGTCTCCCCAGCAGAACCTCCTGTAAGAACAGGACTCCTGAGGACAAGAGTTCTCCAGTCCTGGCTGGGGGCTCAGGGAGGTGGCGCTGCACCAGGTATCCCCCATGCTTTGGGGGACTGTCACTATGACCAAACCAAACCTGGAACATGTAAAAGGACAAGTGTACGTGTATTTATAGGAACAATTATTTGGAACACAGATAGCTTGACATGTGAAAGGAATCTATCTTTTCTAATCCCCTTATTTAAAAACCCAAACAGCAGGTAATTTTCCTAATGAAAAAACACCTTTTGACATTTCTGTACAAAGTTTATGGGGGACCCATTCGCTTCATATATCCCAGCCACTGTAGAATTCAGTGTGCCACTCTTTATTCCAAAACTGTTTTCCAGCAAAGACCCAAAACTTTCTTAAATCCTTTTCATTTGTCTTCTCCTCTATCACCAGGCCCAGCAATTGCAATTCTTTTTGAGACCATTTTTCCAAGTCTCAATTCACAAGAGTTGCTGCGTAGGTGGCAAGAGAAAAGACTAGCAGCGCCATGTTGAGATGTGGGTCCTGGGTGGTCAGCTGAGATGCTCCTTGCTAAGCCACTGCTCCTGCAGTCCACTTCGCAGCAATTCAAAGTCAGGCCTCAGTCAATGGATAAATTTCATACAGCGTGGTCCTTCAGGGTCACTCCTAAATAGGAGGAACTGCTACCATTCAAGAATGGCGAGAGCCTGCTGTATTTGAAATTGAGACTGTTCTGGAAAATCTAGAATATTATTTGGAGCTGTTGAAGACTTCAAAGAGTTTCCCACTCATCACTCCAAATACAGCTGACTTTGAAAATTTCTTGTCAACTTCATGAATCTGCAGTGAATGATATTTTAGATAGTCTTGAAATAATATAAAGTAACTATAGCTGAAAGTTTGAAATTATGAAATAACTGTTTCAGGAGGATAGGAGAATATGGATGAGAAGTGTCAGGCAGTTAAATGTTCATCTACCACAATAATAAATCAATATAAAGTGTCTAGAATTTTAAATCAAGAAATAGCATTCTGAGTGTATGTTTAGAAATATGGAAATTCCAGAAGAAAGAACGAGGCAATTTAATGGCGATCGCCTGAGGGAATTCTGCCCAGTTCTTCCATTGGGATCATCTAGAAAAGCTGGAGAAACTATTTTTTTTTAATCTATTTAAAGGAGTTGGAGAGCCCACAAGGCGGTAAATAGGGCCAAGATCCAAGAGAAGAAGGAACTCAAGAGCATTTAAATTAAGACCTTCTATTTGTCAAGAAAGACCATCAGTGAGTAAAAAGGCAAACCATGATATGGAAGAATTTTAATACATACATCCAAAAAGAACTCATGGCCAAAATATGAAAGAACTCCTGGAAATCAATGAAAAAAAGACAACGCAAAAGAAAAATCGACAAGAGATTTAAGAATTTCACAAAAGGATCTCCAATGGTCCACAAACAAATTAGAAGACATTCAACCTCCTTTAGTCATCAGGGAAATGCAAATTAAAACCACATTGTGATACCACTACGCACCCACCAGAAGAGCTAAAATTAAGATGACTGACAGTTCCAAGTATTGACAAGGACGTGGAGCAATTGAAACTCTCATGCGTTATTGGTGAGAATATAAATTGGTATACTTTGAAAGCAGTGTGTCATTATCTACTAAAGTTGAATCCACATGTGCACAATGATGCTGCACTTCTGCTTATAGGTATATACACATCAGAAATCCATGCGCATGTGCACCAGAAGACAAAAATGTTTATGGCAGCATTATTTCTAATAGCCAACATTGGAAACAACCCACATGTCCGTCAACCATAAAATGGATAAATGCACTGGGGTGCTTGAAACCTCCATAGAAACGGCAATTCACCAATTATAGCTACATGCAACAACGTGAGTGAATCTCACAAAAATGTTAAAGAAGCAAGGCGTAACTGTTATACACTGAGTGGTTCCATTTTTAGAAATTTCAAAAAGGCAAAACTCATGAATGATGATAATGAGGATAATGGTTACCTTTGGGGAGAAAGGTGGGGCGTGTTGGAAGGGGGCTTCTGAAACACTGGTTATGTTCCATTTCTTGACCTGGGGTGTGATGACATGGGTGTGCCCACTTTGTGACAATACATTTTATCTGTACCAATTAATTTGTTCACTTTTCTGTATAGTGTTATTCTTTAATTTAAAAAAATGTTTAAGAAGCAGGCAGATTTTTTTTATCGAGTTCATAATAGTTTACATCATTGTGAAATTTCAGTTGCACATTATTTCTTGTCTGTCACCACGTAAGTTCTCCCCTTCACCCCCTGTGCCCACCCCGCCACCTCCCTTCCCCTGGTAACCACTGAACTGTTTTCTTTGTCCATGTGTTTGTTTATATTCCACATATGAGTGAAATCGTGTGGTGTTTGTCTTTCTCAGTCTGGCTTATTTCACTTAGCATAATTCCTTCCAGGTCCTTCCATGTTGTTGCAAATGGGATGATTTCGTCTTTTCTTATGTATGAGTAGTGTTCCATTGTATATAAATCTACCATATCTTCTTTATCCAATCATCCGTTGATGGGCACTTGGATTGTTTCCATGTCTTGGCTATTATGAACAGTGCTGCAATGAACATAGGGGTGCATATGTTACTTTGGATTGTTGATTTCAAGTTGTTTGGGTTGATACCCAGTAGTGGGATAGCTGGGTCATATGGTAGTTCTATTTTTAGTTTTTTGAGGAATCTCCATACTGTTTTCCATAGTGGCTGCACCAGTTTGCATTCCCACTAGCAGTGTATGAGGGTTCCCTTCTCTCCACACCCTCTCCAACATTTGTTATTTTTAGTCTTGGTGATTATAGGCGTTTTAACAGGCGTGAGGTGGTATCTTAGTGTAGTTTCGATTTGCATTTCAAGAAGCAGGCAGTTTTTTTGGTTACAGGAATAGAAGACATTTGTAGACCAATTCATGTAACACTAATGGGACATCCTTCCCCAAATACCTTACATTTGTTAGGAATGGCCTCTGGTCTAAATGTGTTTCCTTGTTCAGCCCCAACCCAAGGAAACACACAAGTGATTGTGCTCGGGGCCTGGGGAGATGGCAGGGTCTGCGGTGGGACAGCGGACTGCAAGCTTTCATTCTGAGTCTTTGGTATTATTTAATGTTTAACTCTGTGCATGCATTTTATTAATAATACTTTAATGTAGATGACATAGATATTCAGTATATACATACACAAAATGGAGATGATAAGTTGGCCGTGGCAGAAGACAGAGAAAATAGAATGAGCCAGAATTTTAAATTAAACCACCACCAAAGAAAAACAGTGTTATTTCAACAGGTGACCATGCATGTGAATGATATGTATAAAGTTTTGCTTGATTTCATTTTTCTTAAGATTAAAGACATGTTTAATCTGTTTTACTTAGCAATTAAAGATTTTATTTCTCCATGGCCACAGTAAATTCCATTTACATGGACTTTTTAAGAAGTTAAACATTTTTATTTTACAGACAATTCCAGGGGACGAACTTGCTAGGCTCCTGTGGTCCTCTCAGGCACCACGGCCCAGGTGAGTATGACAAGGCGTCTTTATTCCTCAAACCTGGGGACCTGATCCAACAGGCTGGAAATTGTGTTTCTTTTCCCAGCGCAGGCGCTTCACCTCCGAGGGCCCCTGTTTTCCTTTCTCCTCCCCAGGAAGGTCACCTCACTGAGACGTGATAAAAATCAATGACATCGTGTCTCACCGGGGCCCCAGCCCCTTCAGGAAGCAGGTGCTCTGGCAGAGGGAGGCTGGGACATTTTTCTGCTGCACTGACCCAGGTTTGCCACTCAGGCAACCCTCAGGGCTTAACACTGGAGGCTGCTTTCATGGTTTTTCCAGTGACCTTGGCGGTGAATCGGCTGCCAGCTCTTTCCCCAGCTGCAGCTGTGTTATGGGGCCAGCATCTTCCAGACCCACAGGTCGTACCAAGCCTGGAGGGATTTGTAAAAATAAGTCACTAGTGTTTCTGTGTGCTGGTCCATGTGAAAACAAGAGAACCATTTTGGAGAGGGAGCCCGGAGTCACCACTGGTGCTTCTAAGGAGGACCTTAAGGCTTAGGCCTCCAACAATGGAGGAAAGGTTGGGGTGGGAGTCACGTGCTGATGAAGGCGCTGCCTCTAGCCTTGTTCAGGCTGCAGCCCCCAAATGAGCATGAGGCAGGAGTTCCCCAGCTAGCATCTTCCCCAGCTAGAAAACACTCTGGGCTCGGAATTGAAAGACTTCAGTTGTAGTCCTAGGTATCTGTGTGCTGTTTAACTGCTTGGAGCTTCAGGTTTTGGGTTTTTGTTGCTGTTGTTGATGTCCCTCCAGGATTAAAAATGTAGAAACAAGTATCATAGTTCAAATGCACATTAACACCTGCTGGGTGCATAGAGGCGGAGCTGTGTTGGGTCCATTGATCATCTAGGTTTCCCAGGGTTCCTTGGGTCTGCCTTCTGTTCCTCTGGTCTGGACACGCCACTCCTTGTCCATGGGGTGAAACAGACCTCTTTGGAGGTCTAGGCAATGCCTCTGGAAATCTGAGAAGGAAATCCCTGAACTAGGTTTGTTTGTTTGAACATACAAAATGGATCCCAAGTGTATACTTCAAAGCATTTTAAAGTTGTCTACACCCACGTAATCACTACCACAATCAAGATAAAGAGTGTTTCCATCACTCTGGAAAGCTCCCTCTTGCTCTTTTCCCACCAATACCTGCCCCGCCCCAACTCAGATTTCCATCAACAAGGATTAATTTTGCCTGTTCTAGACCTTCATGGAAATAGAATAATTCAACCAATCTTTTGCCTCTGGCTTCTTTTACTTTTCATTTTTTGAGATTCTTCAAGATGTTGTGTCTATCAGTGGTTTCTTCCTTTTCATTGCATCGTGTGGAATTACTACAATTTATTTATCCAGTCTCCTGTTGAGGTTTGTTGTTTCCAGTTACGAGCTACTACACATAAAGCTCGCCGTGGACATCCTTTTACAAATGTTTTTGTGGACGTGTTTCATTTCTCTTGGGTAAATATCTAGGAGTAAAATCTCCAGGTTGTAGGGTAAGCCCATGTTTTACTTTGAAAGAAACTGCCAAGCAGTTTTCCAAAAATGGTTGTAACATTTTACACTTCTGCCAACCAGGTATGAGGTTCCAGTTGCTTCCCGTCCTTGCCAGCACTTGGTGTGGTCAGCATTTTGCACGCTAGCCTTTCCAGTAGCTGTGCAGTTCTATGTCGTAGTGATTTTCATTTGCATTTTCCTAATAACGGAAACAGTTATGCATTGCTTAACGATGTGAGAAATGTGTGATTGGGCAATTTTGTCCTTATGTGAACATCATAGAATATACTTACACAAACCTAGATGGTATAGCCTATTACACACCCAGGCAGTATGGTACTAATCTTACGGGACCACCATCATGTATGCGGTCCACCATTGACCGAAATGTCATTATATAGTGTGTAACTCTATATTGAATTCCTTTCACATGCTTGTTACCCATTTACATATATTCTTTTATGAACTGTCTGTTCAAGTCTTGTGTCCATCTTAAATGGGTTATCTTTTTGTCATTGATTTGCAGGCATGTTTATTCTAGATACAAGTCTTCATCAGACATATATATTACCAATATTTTCTCACAGGTTTCAGCTTCCTCTTCATTTTAATAACAGTGTCTTTAACAGGCAAAAACTCTTCATTCTGATGAAGTCCAACTTATCATTTTATTTTATGGTGTTCTTGTGTTCTGCCTAAGAAATGTTTCCTATACCAAAGTCATAAGAATATTCCTCTGTTTTCTTCTAGAGGCTTTCTAGTTTTAGCTCTAATATTTAAATCAATGATCCCCACGCTGCTTTGGGGGCTAAATGGCCAACCTTAGGAGCTGTTCTATCATAAGACTGCACCTAGCGGAAGGGAACGCTAGGCACCAAGGGGTTTCCTCTTTGCCTCCTGAACCTTCTTCCTTCTGAAGAAGAGGGAAGAGTTAGAAGCTGTAGCCTCAGGCTAAAAGTAAAGGGTGAAAACTGCTGGAAGCATCTTTGGTAAGCAAATGGACTGTCTCTGCCAAGAAAGAGGAGAAGAAGCAACACTTGTTGGCGCCTTCCATTGCCAGGCGCCATGGTAGGGAGTTTACCTAAATCGTCTCATCTAAGCCACAACAAATGAGGCTAGGAGTGGGCACATCCCCACTCATTGATCCCCAGTCATTGCACGGTCTTCCACTCCTTTACAGAGAACAAGACTCAGGTGCAGAGTTAGGAAGGTTAAGCAACTTGCCAGCTGGTGAGTGATTCAAATCTGGGTTTTTCTGACTCTTTCCTCTTCCTTACTCCGCCACTGAAGTGGCCCTGTCTCTGCCTGCCGTGGCTGACTCAGAGGCTGCTGTCTTTGCTGGGATCTGCCTTGTTCTTTCCTCGCTGCTGGATCACTATCGCCCAGCCCCAGCAAACTACCAGCGGACCCCTGCTCCCGGAGCAGGTCGTAAGACTCTTCTCGTTGCAGGTTTGCTCTTTCTCTCTTGTTTCTGTGAGGACTCAATGAGAAAACAGAAGCCACTCTATGTATTCCAGGTATTCACCATTTTAATTTAGAGAATTAAGAGCATAGTAAACTATCGGAAGACCCAGGAGAGTGAATGAAGGTCAGGGAAGCCGACACCAAAGGTCTCAGCCTGCAACACGCAAGCAACGGACCCCAAGAGTCACATGAGTGTCTAGAGCCTCCAGGGAGCTCCCACCAGCTCCCTGTGCAGCAGTAAAGGGATGGTTCTCAAGAGCACTGCAGAAGACATCCTGAATCTCAAGTCCCCACAAGTGTGGCTGCAACTGCCTTTGGAGAATAATGGCCTTTCCTCTTCCTTCCTCCCTACCTTCAGGAGTGCCTCTCATTTGCAGAGTCCAACCAGGAACCAGACAGGGAAGGAAACATTCCTGGCTTTGCTTCGCTCTGCAGAAGAGACCTCAGGGGTGGGGTCAGGTGGTGATGCCAGGCTGACCTCAGACAGCCCAGCACTCTCTCGAAGATGCTGTAGCCCATGAGGGGAGTTTGCATCCTCTGAGGAGCATTTTTAGGTCCTCTTCCCACCCTGCTCCCCCGTGAAACCGGGCATGGTGTGCCTGTGCCCCCACAGCAGAGGTGCAGAGGGAGGGTGATTCTGGGTCTGCCCAAACCTCAGAGACATTACCCAGGGTGGCTGGGACAACCATGAATAAGAGCCAAGGTCTTAGCCAAGAAGACAATTGAGGACAGCCATCTGAAGGGAGAAGCAAAGGCAGAAGTGAGGCAAGTAAACGCTTGTAGCCAGTGGAGTTGGGACCAGGTCAGGAAAAGCTGGACACTTCAGGAACAAGACTCTAAGGAGAGAATGCCCAGTGCTTCTGAGAAGATGGCAGCCCAAGGCCTCAAGCTGGGCTGGACCGTCCCCCGCCCCATCTACATCCTCTGCAGGTGGCCTGTGCCCTGTGGTGGGGCGTCTGCAGCCTGAGGGGAACAATGTGTCCTGAGCTCACATGTGTCATAGAAGCCTGCACTCCCCTCACAGCCAGGGAAGGCCAGGGGCTGGTTTCTGAATGTGAGGGGCCTTTCATACCACAACAGCCAATTATTCAAAGGAAACTCTCACAGAGAAAAAAACGATTTGTGAGTTACGCAGTGTTGTGGATTAAATTGTGTCCCTCCTTAACTTCAGATTTTGAAGTCCTAACCCCCAGTACCTCAGAATATGACCTTATTTGGAAATAGGGTCACTGCACATGGAATTAGGAAATCAGGCGGTACTAGAGTAGGGTGGGCCCTAATCCATATGACTGGTGTCCTCATAAAGGGGGAAATTTGGACACAGGCGTGCACACAGGGAGAGCACCATGTGAGGATGAAGACAGAGATCGGAGTGATGCTTCCACAAGCCAAGGAACACCAGTGATGCCAGCAAACCACCAGAAGCTGGGGAGAGGCCTGCAACAGATTCCCCCTCACAGCCTTGGGAAGGCGCCAACCCTGCTGACGCTTCGATCTGGGACTTCTGGTCTCCAGACCTGAGAGATAATAAACAACTGCTGTTTAAGCCGCTGTTGTTTGTGGTCCTCTGTTACAGCCGCGCTAGGAAACGAATACGGGGAGGACCAATTCTTACGGGGTGGGATGGAGGATGAGATGTTCCTAACTGGTCTGACAGTAGAGAACAAGGGAGCTTGGTCATGGACTGGAAAAGAACTGGAACCTTCCCCTGGTTTCCCAGCATTCTGTCGCATCCTCTGTCGCTTGAGCATCAGTCTTGCTTGAATATGGAAGCCTTTGGCCCAGGTGCTATAGGTGGCCAGGGAGGAGCCTGGAAGCTGATGGGGTTCCTGAGCCTGTGGAACTGGGCTGTGAGCAGGCAGAGCCCTGTTATACCACATACACCCGTGGCAGGTTAGTACCCAAGTCTGACATCAGGACATAGGGTGGCCACAGGGACTAGCCTCCCCCCTGAGAACTCCCTTGCCCTCTTCTGGCCTGTAACTTTGGGGAAGATAGAGGGAGAAGACACAATTCCTATCCACGTCTCTGCCGTCCTTCATCCAGCCCTTTCTCAGAACTGACGACACGTTGCAATATGCTTGGGCTGGTTGAATTTCTGCAGCAGAGTGAGGTGGTCAAGCCCATCACTGCTGGAGTCAGACTGATGTGGTTTTGCATCCCAGTTGTGCTACGGACTAGATTTGTGACTTTGGGCAAGTCAGTTAACTCTTCCAAGTTTATGTTTCCTCGTTTGTATTGTGGGGTTTTATGAGTATGATCTGAGATAATCCATGGACTTGGCGTCTAGCACAAGTGCAATGAGCACCAGCAGTTGTCATAAGTTCTCTTGCTCCATCCCACCTCCTGAGATGTGCATCGAGATTCGCTGGTCGGTGGTGTCTGCTGCTGGGGGGAGCCGTTTCCTCTTCCTGAGAATGGTGGCTGAGCTACTCCCCTTGGGGCTGTCCAGGCGCCAGTGCTTAGCCCACAGAGGATAGCAACAAAGCCAGGAGGCCAAGTGTGCTCACTCCTCTGGTCTGTAATTTAAAATGTGTTTGTCTTTGCATTAAGGAAGCTGATGCTATTTTTTTCACTTTAGTTTCTGCCTAGATGATGATTGACCTCTGTGTGTATTATGTATTTCAGTAAAAACAATGGCATTTCAATGGCGTGATCAGCCATGGCGCTTAACTCTCACATCGCAGACTCCAGCGAAGCCTCTTGGTGGGTCTCTGCTTAAGATTGGATTTATCTGCTTATTTACACACTTATACCCTGTGGTGCCTTCCAGGATGGTAGGGCTGATGAAGGAAAATACATGCCCACGAGATGGCAGTGGCATCCAGCCAGCTTTATTTGGATGACACTTGGACAGGTTGCACGGGAGGGAATGTCCCTCGCAGCAGGAGACCTTCCACAGACAGTGGCTGGGGGTACCACCCAGAAGGGGTAGAGGGCAAGGGCATCCAGGGGAGGGGGTGCTCAGGGGGGCTTCCATGTCTAGGGGATGTCAGTCAGCAGCATGGTGGGAGTCTAGAGTGAGGGAAGTCTGAGGGGCAGCTCAGTTTGGGGTCTTCTCCATCTCTGGGGTCTGTCTTCTCTCTGGCTAGCAAATGTTGGGCACAGTTTCACGGGTATGGGTTATACAAAGCAGGCAGGCTCTAAATAGGTGAAAAAAATACTTATTTGGGCTATATTTAAAGCAATTGGATATGTAAAAATTTGACTTTGGTGCTGGCAGGCTTGCAGCTGAGGATCCTAGCCTGCTGTGAAGAAGTAAACCAAATAGGGGCCAATTTTACATTTATACAACATTGTTGTTGTTAGTGCTGTGGGGTGGATTCCAACTCCTAGTGCCCCTGTGCATAGCAGAGCGGAACCCTGCCCAGTCTTTTTGCACCATCCTCTCCCCTTCCAGCGCTGTATCAGACAATGCTCCACTGCCGTTCATAGGGTTTTCATGGCCAATTTTTTCAGAAGTGGGTGGCCTGGTCCTTCCCTCTAGTCATGAAGCTCTGCTGAAACCTCTCCACCATGGGTGACGCCACTGGAATTTGAAATCCTGGTGGCCATAGCTTTCAGCATCACAGCAACATGTGGCTGCCACAGTGTGACAACCAACAGGTGGGTGGCACGGTTCCCTGACTGGGAAACAAACACGGGCTATAGCAGTGAGAGCACTGAATCTTAACCATAGACCACCAGGACTGGCTTTTACAACACACCCCCAAAGGAAATAGTAGATGGAATGCAGGAGCTATTTGTCTGGCCTCCTTATATTGTTCTGCATTCTCTACTGCCATGATGGCTAATATAGATGAGCCTTAGCAGCTACCCAGTAAAGTCCACACACTACTGCCCAAACTAGCCCAAATCCTTGGTTGTCATGGAAATAAAGTTCCCGTGCAGTAGAAGGAATGGCGGCAATAGCATATGAGCATTCTCAGAACCCTAGGAACAGGACTGCCATTTTGGTGTCATCATCAGGGTCACCATCTCCACAAGCAGTTCTTGGGCTCCTGAGAAAAACAAGACAGACCTGAAGTTTCAGGGCTTCCAAAGTGCATGAGCCACAATCTCAGCTCACAAAGGAATTGCTTAGTTGGCAAATTTTTCATTATCTCAATGAAATTATCATTTTTTCAATGCACTTGGGCCAATGGACCATCTTGTTCGATGAATTTACAAGTTGGTTATAAAAATAAAAGTGAGATAATGCCATCATATCTGAGATGTCGTTAAATGCAAGATGCTCCTGTATTTGATGTACTACTAGTAAATTTTAAAAACCTGCCATCTAAATAATGACAATTGTATAATGCATCCTGATTGTTCAATGTTAAGTGCGAAAAAATGTGTTTTAGAATTGATGAGATGCAGCAGTAATAACTCCTTCCTTGTAGATGAGCTCACATGCGCCCTCCCCGCATGGTGACAGAGAAGGTCTCTGAGGTCCCTCTCTGCTGGCACATCCTCTGGTTTGGGTCCAATTCCTCCCTGTGGGAGGCTCAGAGTGCTTTCCATGGACCCAGATCCCCCCATTGGAAGAGGGAGTCCCTTGGTGAGCACTTACAGAGGTTCACTGGATCGCTCAGACATCAGGGGACGTCAGTACTTGACATTCTTAAACATGCCTCACACCTGCAGAAATTGTAGTTTACCCAAGACTGGACTTGAGTGTTTCTCGGTTGCCAGGACTGCAGGCGGCAGCAGCAGATTTAGGATTATGGGCGAAGGCTGGGAGAGTCGACCTCCACCTAGAGGGGCCACCATTTGCCCCTGTAGAGGAGGAAAAATAATTTTCCTCTACCCTTCTAAGTTCTTAGCTGAGACCCCTGTAATAAAAAAGAGATTAACAAGAGAAAAACAAACAGAAGTTTATTAACCTGTAGACCTCATCTATACGTGGGAGGTACCCAGGGAAACATGAGTAACTCCCAGAGGTGGCTTAGAATTCAGGCTTAAATATCATCTTAATAGGGAAAGGGGAGGGGAGATGCAGGCCTCTCAGGGGAGAGTAAGTGATTCTTAGGAAAGATGAATGGACCCTAGAAGACTAGACAGGAGGTACAAGAGTTTGTGACAAGTTGATCTGGGTGCGGTGTTGACTTCTAGGCTCCTCTCCTGTGATGAGAGTCAATCTTCTCTGGTTGATGAAACTCCTGGGGAGGGGACTGATGACAACTCGGTTCCTTTTGGAGGATCTGTCTGTAGGCAGGTAAGGGGACTTCAGTAAAACATCTCCCTGCATTTGCTGTTTCCCAAGTGCCTACAGCACAAAATAGTCAATATGCCAAAGCAGTGTATTTTGAGGGGGGCATATTCTGCCACCCTTCACCCCTTTGACCAAGTCAGGAAAGTAGGGCACATTTTGGCCTTCCTCTCCTGCTTCAGATCTTCGCTTGCAATCCGTCACCAGCTCCACCAGTGCCGCCTCCTGAATATCTCCAACTCTACTTCCCACCATCCCCATGTCTGGTTCACCCACCTGGATCACTGCAACAGCCACGCACCTGGTGGCTCTCAGCCCTGGGCCTACAGCACAATCAAAACTATCCACACCCAGGCCCCACTCCAAGTAGATCACACCAGGATCCCCTGGAGGTAGGAGCTGGGCGTGGTTTCTAAATTCCCCCAGGTGGTTCTCATGTGAACCCAGATTAAGGAATTCAGGATCATTGTTCTTATCCAGTCATTCTCAACCTTGGCTGGGCAGTGGAATCACCTGGGAGCTTTTGACACTCCCATTGCCTAAGTCACACCATAGACCAGTGGCACCAGATCCCTAAGGCAGGGCCCAGGCCTGGGTGTTTTGTAAGTTACCTGGGGATTCCAGTGTGCATCGCTGCTCCGGATGCTCCTCCAGCTTCTTATTCCTCCTCCACGCAGCAGCCAGAGGACCTTTCCAACCACAAATCCAATCACATCGCCTTCTAGTTTAAAATCTTTAAATGGGAGCTTATTGTTTTTAAGATAAAATTCAGAATCCATACCTCAGCTTCTAAGGCTGTTCCTGAGATGTGTCCAAGGTATCACCAGCCTGCAGCAGGGGGACCTGAGGGGCATCCTGGAGGGGGATTCCTGCACCTGAGCAGCCCTGGGGATGCAGGAAGCAGGCAACTGAGGCGGGAAGGACACTGGAGGCAAAGGAAACCAACCAGCGACATGCTGAGATATGGAGCCCAGGGAGGGCATGCAGCTCAGGGTAATCCTTGTGCCACTATATTAAGATTGTTCTGGAGGGTTGCTCCTCCCCACACATCTGCAAAGGCCTTGAAAGCAGGAGTCCTGCTCTTGGTCTGTTCCCTCTCTCTGTTCTCAGTGCTCAGCACAGGACTTGTCTGGCACACACCAGAAGCGAGTGCTAAGGAAGGAAGGAGGGACAGGAGAGAGGCTGGACTTGGGACCTCAGCAGGGCTGGAGCACAGATGTCTAACGTGCGTCTGTGTCTGCCCCAGGAGTGGGAGAGCGGAGGTTAGAGAAACCGTCAGGACCAATTCCGAGCCAAGAGTTTAGACTTTGTCCTAAAGACAAAGAGATGTCATGGAAGGGTTTTAAGCTAGAAGGGACGTGGCCAGATCAGTATTTTGAAGAAGCAATCCTGCTGCAGTAAGAGGATGGGTTGGAAAGATACTACTTGAGGGCAGAGGATTTTAGTCAATAGATTTTTTTTAATTTTCAAATTTTTATTTTTTTTAGGAACTCAGGCAGAAAAGGATGAGGGCAGAGGAAATGAGGCCCCAGCATGTGGGACCCCAGGACTCTGACCTGGGCTGGGGTTGTGCGAGCACAGGGGGTTGGCGGCTGCGCTGGGGTTGTGAAGTGGAGCACAAGGGGCAGCCAAGAGCTGCGGGGCCCATGGCAGGCTGGGAGCCTGAAGCCATCCACATGAAGGGCCCAAGAACAACCACTTGGGCCTCAGTTTTCCCATCTGTAAAGTTGGCATAATGTTAGTACTGAGCTCACAGGGTTTGCAAGGATTCAGTGAGATGACACCTATAAGGCGCTTATCTCAGCAGCTGGTACACAGTAGGCATCCCTTACATGTTAGCCATTATTAATTCAAGGCAAAGGGGCTCCAGCTGGGGTCAGCAAGAAGCAGGCAGGTTGGGTGGGTGGATTGGAGGTGGAGCTGGGCAAAGCCGTGATGTTCTCATGGGTAGTACAGGCCCCCTTGCCTGAAGGCCCAAAGGAGCCACTAAGGGGATCCTGCTGTTCTGCCGAGAAGGGAGAGATTTGAAGTTGACCGAAGAAGAGGAAGGAGTCAGGGATAACCCCAAGGATTCTGGAGTCATTCACTGGTCACAGTGTGGAGAGTAGGCTGTGGATAAGATGACCACTTAGAATCAAAGGCTCGGATACAGGAGGGACCCAGGGGATTTCCGGAACTTAGCAAAGAGGCCCAAGCTGGAGATACAGCTTTGGGTGTTATCAGTACCAAGGAAGGCAAAGAGTGGAAGAGCGTGGAGAGTGAGCAACCCCAAGGGTCAAAGACAGAGCCCTGGAAAATACTGATATTTAAGGGGCAAGTAGAAGAAGAGATGCTGGGAGAGGGAACTTAGCAGGGGTGACCAGAGAAGTGGGGGTGGACAAGGAGAGAGCAACAGCACAGAAGCCAGGAGGCTGTTCCAAAAATAGAGACACATTAGACAATCGTGCGGTGGATGGGTGGATGGATGGATGGATGGGTAGGTGGATGGATGGGTAGGTGGGTGGGTAGATGACTGGATGGGTAGATGACTGGCTGGATGGATGGATGAGTGGGTGGATGGATGGATGGATGGATGGATGGATGAGTGGGTGGATGGACGGGTAGATGGTCATTGTCAAATGCTACATGGAATCCCACAAGAGAGGGCCTGCCTTTGGCTATGTGGAAGTCACTGATGAACTCAGAGCAGTGTCAGGAAACCATATGGCGGTTGTTTGGTTAACGACAAGTGGCTGAGGAAGTGGAGACAGCAAGTGTAGACTGCTCTAGCAGCAACTTGGCTGTGTGTGAAGGGCAGCAAAGACGTAGGTGTTTAGGAGGAAGATGCAGTTAGGAGAAGGTTTTTGTTCATTTTCAAGATGGAAGAAAGACCCTTGAAGGTGTTGATGTGCCCATGGAAAGAAGACTGAGTAGGGAGGGGAGAGCTGAGGACCCAGGAGAATAAGGAGGTCCCTGATCTGGGAAGGGTAAGGAAATAGACATGGAGAGGGGAGCAAATGATTGTGGGGCGAGAGGAGGAGAGGAAGGACCAGGTCGACACATAGATGTCTACGCAAATATCCTTGGCCATGCGTATAGACAAGGCCATAAGGATGCTTTGGAACTCTGACGAAACAGAAGCCAGATGTGAACAGGATAAAACTCACAGTCTACACAGAGCCGGCTGCTTCCCTGTGTCAGCACAAAGCATCTAAGCTATTTTGCCTTTAGGCCTCCAAACCATCCTGTCCTGGCACACAGCAAATTGACTCGTGGCTGAACTGATTCCTTGTCTGATGTGTTTTTTAGGAAACTTTCTTCATCAGTATTTTCAAAGAATATAATGTGCACGCGTGTGTATAAATTCATCTTGTTTAAAGTTTCAGTTAGGAAAATTAAGCCATGCTGATTCGTAATGGAAAAAAAATGTTCACTTCTCATAATAATCTAGATGTGGAGGGGAACGGGCAGTGGGTCTGTTACATGTTTTATGTGTCAGGCAGCGGCATAATTGACATGACAGCAAACACTGAGGAATTCTTTCTCCCAGCAGCTCCCTCCTGATTAATTGCACTGAACTTTCACGGAAAAAATTTTCCTTGAAGTGTTCCACAGTCTGAGTCAGTCTTGGAGTGAATCTTTTGGAGGAAAAAGTGAGCTAAAATTGGTTCAACTGTTTTTGAGTGATGGGATGTTGGAAAACACACACACGCACGTATGTACACTTTCTTCTTTAAAAGAGAGGGGAAAAAAAACCCACCGACCTATTTTTATGCTCACACAACTCCCTAACAGTGGAGGTGTAAACTCCAGACTTGGCAAGGCTGGGACTGACATCTTTGAAGGGCAAACCCAGCCGGCTCAAAGGGAAAAAGGCCACAGACATCACAAAAGTTTAAAATCCTGCACTGAGCCTACGGAGGAAATGTTTCCTACCCAGAATTTCAGCAAACCTCATTACAGAAGGTACACTAAAAGACTGTGGGGAGGTTGCCAACTGCCATTTCTTTTCGTTAAAAACAAGCCTGAAATTTTCTTTTTAGGAGCAGAAAGCAAAGCAACATTGATTGCCCAGCGACACAATGGGAAAGTGACAAACCCTGAGCCTGACTTCAAAGACCTAAGCTCCTGCAGACACTTTAGCTGACTCCCGAGACAATTGCAAGAGTTTTTCTGGATTCATGTGGCTATTTTAAACCTGCATTTGAAGGCACAAACAGAAAAATCCCAGGCACTGGGAGGCTGAATATTGAGACCATGAAAGGAGTAACGAAGCCAGCAGAGTTGATTCCCCAAAGTGCACCCCAAAATTCAAACACAGCGGATCTCCCATAAGAAATGGCTCGGCTATGTCCTTGCGATGACAATAAGCTAACAGGAAAAAGTCAGACTTGACCTGGGATGCATCGGTCCCACCCCAACCATGGGGCTGGAGGTGCCCTCCCCTTATGCCTAGGTTTTGGAGCGGGCTACACCCTGAGGAGAGGAAGTGCCAGCAAGTAAGTAGGGCACGAAATTTGGAATCAGAGGACCCATGTCCAGAATCCAGCTCTGATAATGACTTGGACTCTCCAAGTCTCCATGTCTTCTTTGCATGGCTGTTGTGAGGCCTGGCACAGAGTATATGTTCAATAAGCAGGATCTGCATGGAAGGTCATGGAAGCAGAGGCCCAAGAGCCATGCAATCTGCCTCTCCATTTACTTCTTGCACTTCAGACAGCCCCAGCTTCTTGGAGCTTCAGCGTTCTCATCTGTAAAATGGAAATGACAATGATGATGACAGCTACTCTATCTAAAGTGTGCTCATTTGCTGCCATACCTTCCCTGATGGTTCCTGGGGAGCTCCCACTAGCAGTGTTAGAGATCAATGAATAAATACATGAAAGAATTAGTCAGCTGTAAAGTACTATAAATATGTTTGTTTATTTTTATTGTCATGACACGTTACATGAAAACATAATATGTCAAACACATTGCCCGAGTATTTATACGTTCACAATGACATGAGTGTGCCGTGAGCCGGTTCTCTCTTCCATCAGGCCCACAGTGGGGCTCCCAGCCTCCTGGTTTGAATATGGGCACCCCAGCATCATGAGGCCCTCTGAGGCCAGCACTCCCAGCAGTGTCAGCTCCCCAGGGCGGCAAGGAATGGCAGTCATTGTTATTGGTTGTTGGCCCACTAGCAAAGGGTTCTCAAGATTTGATTTCCTGGAACGACCTCAAAGAGGCCCCCCCCCGCCAAGCTCCCCCACTGCCCTCCCTCTCTTTGTCATCTCCTCTGCCTCTAGTTACCCTCCCACATCCCTCAGCTAATGATGTGGCCCGGCTCCAGCTCTGGAGTTTGACCTTCCCGAAGTCCAGACAGGCCATACGTCCTCCCGGGCCGGCCTGATGCAGAGCCTGTGTCAGCAGCTCTGGGAGACGTGAACCCGTTGTTCTCCAAGCCGTTACCATCCATCTCGAACACGTTGTCCCTGAAACCATTATCGTCCCTTTCAGACAGAATTTATTAAGTGGGAGTGATTCTCACAGACTCTCAGGCAAATTCCATTTCTTTGGCGCCAAAAGCAAACAGCCCCGTGGAGCCTCCTGCTTTAGATCTCCTAGGATGCCAAATGCCTCATCCTTCTTCTCCTGAGGACGGGCAGGCGTGAGATCAAAGAGAGCAGCAGCCACGGCGTCTTGTGAAACACGGGGCTCTTCTAGTAACTTCCAAACCCTGCAGGGTGTGGCCAACGTCTTTGAGAAGGGGGAAATCTGAAGAGGACCTTGGGGCAAACTACTACAAAACAGAGGACGTACAGCGTGTGGGTCACACTTCCCACTTACATTCTCGGCACCAGCAAGCATTTGGGGAGCCCTGGGTACGTATGCACCCAACACTGCACTAACGCTGGTATAGAGGAACTCGGGGTGCATCAGGACTTCCAGTGGTCTACAGTTTACAAAAGCGTGCTTTGCGCGCCTGCTGTGTGCAGTACGGTGTATTAAGCACCATGCGGTGGGGCTGATGGAAAAACAGAACTGACTGGTGTTTGAGCCCAGGTTGCTGACCCTTTTGAACATGTACGCAAGAACCCTCTGGAGAGGTAAGACCCACAGCTAGAGAGAGGTGGTGGAAATGATGTGGACGGTCTATTGTTGTAATGCAGTGGTTTTCGCTAGAATAGAGCAAGATCGGGTGTGAGGGAAGAGAGACGGGGGCTGGTCCTTGAAGGATGGGTAGGGTCTAGATTTGTTGTTGCTCCCCCAGGCCCCTTAGCAATGCTTGCTATTGCCCTTAAGCCAATCTGGTGTCCTTACATTGCTTGCCCAACACGAATCTAGCTCCCGTCTCGGGATCAATAAGATAATCCTTGCTAAAGGTTTCCCAAGGAAGTGGAAGCGTTTTCCTCACGCCCAAACAGCAAAACCTTCCCCTAAACTGCTTCTCCCCTTTGGATTTCTTTAGAGAGAGGCTCTGGTCTTTGTCACGTGTCCGTTCCTACAGCAGTTGCCTCACTCACCCTCCACATCCCCCCAGGTCTCCTCCTTGCTGTTTTCCAAGTTTCCAAGCCGTCTTCCATTTCAGCATTTCCTTTCAGAATTCCATTCCCTTCAGCTTTCAGATTCCGTTGAGCAGAAGGCAAAGCCCAGTGTCTGCCAGACCAGAACTATATATTGTTCTGGGCTGAGTTGTGCCCCGCGCCCCCCCCCGCAAGTTCATATGTGAAGTCCTAATGTCCAGTTCCTCAGAATGTGACCTAACTTGGAGATGGGGTCTTTAGAAAGGCAATCAAGTTAGAGGTCATTAGGGTGGGCCCTAATCAAATATGACAGGGGTCCTTATGAAGAGGAAAACTTTGGAGACAGACACACACACAGAAGAAGGCCGTGTGTGGAGGCGTAGGGAGAGGACGGCCATCTGTAAGCTGAGGAGAGAGGCCTGGACCAGACTCTTGCTCCCAGTCCTGGGAAAGAAGCAGCCCTGACGACACCTCCGTCTTGGACTCCTAGCTTCCAGAAGTGTGAGACAATACATCTGTGTTGTCTACACCACACAGCCTGTGGTCCTTTGTTACCGCCGTCCTCCAGGAGCCCCTGGCTGTGTGCGGGAGGCTTTGGCTCAGCCTGCTGCCGTGGAGAGGAGGAAGAGGGCCCAGCTCAGAGGCCGGGAGACAGAACCTACAGGTAGGCCAGTGGCCTGGCTCTCAGGAGCGCTGGTGATATCTGGGGCTGGAGAAGAGGACGGCTGGGCTGCGGAATTCAGATGTGGCATTTGTTGCAATATTCGTCCCCTCTTTGTTCCGCAGAGATCGCAGGCAGCCACTTCCAGGTTCTACAAGGCCTCGTCTCTCTGGGACCCAGGTTCCAGTCTGAATATCTTCGCAGCAGGTGCGCAGCCTTGGTGCCACCTGCCATCACTCTCTCCACCTCATGCCCGCCGCTCCCTTCCATGACATTCGGCTCCATGTTTGTGTTGGCATTAGTCTCTGGTTGGCCTCTCTCCTTTCAGAGGGTAAGTTCCTCCTGTTCCGTCTGTCACCTGGTGTCCCCCTGCAAAGTAGGGTGACCAAATGCTGTAGGACGGGGGTGGGAACAGCGCTGGGCTAGAAGCCAGGAGACAGCTTTCTGAGCCTCAGTTTCCTCACATATAAAATGAGGCGGATGGACTCAACAACCTCCCCAGTTTGAATATTCTGAGGATCTTTAAATAGTTGTTACCTCCAAATAGAATAGGTATTCTGACAAAAAGTGGGGCAGGGAGGGTGGGAAAGCGCATCTTCTAGTCACTCTGGGACCCTCCAGCAAGGCAATCCAAGGTTTTCAGGGCGAGTTTTTCCCTGTCCACTGATGGAAGCATGAAACAGATCCCCAGCATCTCCCAAGGGACTGGGGCTCTCCTCTGGGGTCAGTGATGGAGAGAGGCTCCCCCAGACCGCCCACCATTGAGGGTCTCCTGGCTCATCCTCCCGTGGCCGTTCTCCTCGTCACCCCCAGGTGGCGCTGCAGGACCACAGCCCTGCACCAGCTCAGCCCAGAACCCTTCCTTGGGCAGGAGAAACCAAGAGGCTAAGCTTAAATCCAAGGCCTTCTGGAGCCTTCTACATCAATCAACCCAAAGGCATCTAGCATGTCCCTGCCACCTGACGTCAGAAGTGACACAGTACTGAGAGCCTGGCTGCTGGAATTCGCGCTGAGCCAGCACCCAGCTGGTCTGAGCCTGCCATCCCGGCCGGTGTCCTGGTGCCCAGAGGGACAGTCTCCCCTTTGCCTCTCCCACCTCCAGAACCTGTACCAGCACCGCGTCCACAGACACTTTGGCCTCAGGGAAGAAAACCTCGGGAAGTCTCAAACTCACAAACATACACACACACACAGACACAACAGTCTTCACAGATGGAGCCTTCTGGCTGGGAAAATGGCTCCCCTCCCCCACCTACATTCCTTCTGTAATTCCTCCATACTCAGGAGGACACCCCCCCACACACACACCCCCCACACACTCACACACCACACTCACACACACTACACATATCACATTCACACACACCATATACCACACACCACACACCCCCCACACACTCCTACACACCCATGCACATCCCACTCACACACAGCAGACACACACAAACACATGCAGAGACACATACCACATACATCACAGAGCATCACTGAAGTGTGATCCCAGATTGGCCCCTGTGTGAGTCCAGGCTGACTTGCAAACAACTCAGTGATCCTCTCTCCATAGGAAAACGCTGGGTCCCAGGAAGAGCCGGCCGGCTCCCCATTGTAGCCTGGCCTGCATTCCAGCGCCTGTAGAGCTCGCAGCAGGCAGTGCTCCTGCAGACAGAGGACTCAGGAATATTCTAGGAAGTCTGATAAATGCACATTTCTTCAAACGTTGGCTGTTTTTGTCAAGAGTTCTAAGCTACTGAAGGTAAAGAACCATTTATGAGATAACGGGAAGGAAAGGGTTAAAGCTGATCGGCCGCACCTCACATCTTTTACATATTAAATGACCTCTTTGCCCTGACGCCCCAGAAAGTCAGTGGGACCAGTGCCATGTGAGGGTCAGAGTCAGGCTCACCTGGCCTGCAGGCTGCTGGAGAGGTGGGCCACCCCCCAGGAATGGCTCCTTGCAGAACTGGGAGCCTTGAGCCCAGTCCTTGTGGCTGGGATGATGGTCAATGCAAATGTGAGATGCAACAGGTGCCAGGGAGCTCCATGCTGTGTATCCTTTCCACCCCGCCTCAGCCGAACGAACGGCCAAGTAAAGAGGGTGTGAGTTCAGTGCTCTGCACAAGGTCATTCCTTGATGCACGAAGTCCATGCAGGCCTAGTAAATAGAAGTCCTCAAAGGCACTTGGACCCAACTGGCAAGCTGGTCATTAACTTGGTGCCTAGCAGATAGGATTCAACCTGCCAGCCCGTGTTTCTCAATAGTGATGAGGGATTGTCCCCCACAACGAGGATTGCCAGGACTTAGAAAATGATGACTGTCACCGAATAGGGTGTGGACAGTTAGAATGAAGAATGATCAAAGATGCAAGGAATCGGCGAGTTTAGCGTCCAGCCTCGCCTTTGGAAGAGGGCCTTGTTCTGATTCCTCCCCAGGGATGATCCAGCTTCTGCTTGAACCCCTCCGGGGACAGGAGGCTCCCTTCTGTAATCAGCCTACTCCATTACTGAGGTGCTCATTCTTATTCTCGTATTGATGTAAAACTTGCTTTCTGGAACTTTTGCCCATTGGTCCAAAATGCACCTCTGGAGCTCCACAGACGGGCCTCCTCTCTTCCCACGAGGCAGGATGACCCAGATCTCGGTCACCAACAACAGTCTGCAAGGGGGGCTGTGTGAGGGAGCAAGAGTGGACCAGCAGCTGCTGGCATCAAGGCAACCTGCCGCCTTCATTCCTGGGAAATCACCAGGGGCACGAGGCCTGGGCTGGGAGGCAGCGTTTTAAGTCTCACAGATTCCGTGGATTGAAAGGATCCAGAAGCTTGTAGCCTCAGAGGAGAGGTCCACAGCTCCTGGGGCTGACCCCTCCCATGGGAAGGGCAGATGCATTGAACTCCCCGAGACGGGACCTGGCAGCCTCATGCGTTGTGTAGATAGTCGCAATGATAGCCTCCGACAGCTGTTCCGCTCCCTGTCCACACCTGCCACACATGCCAAGCCTTTCTCTCACCCTGCTGACTCTGGACTGGCTTTGTGGCCTGCCTTGACCAACAGAAGGCAGGAGAAGGTTCTAGACCTAGCCTTTAAAAGGCCTGAAAGTTTCTCTTTGGGGGACACCAGCCACCATGCTGTAAAGCAGCTCTGACTAGTCTCTGAATGGTGAGACCCCTGTGGGATGGAAGCTTCAAGTCCCCTCTGTCTGGCCCCTCTGCAGTCGCTGTCCGTGTCCCACTCTGCCCCGGGCGGTGCCACCCCAGCCCTACAGCCCTCTCCTCCTGCGCAGCCCTCGGCCCTCCTCTGCTCGCTGCCCATTAGCCCTTCTGCCAGCCGCGTGCCCAAGCACATGACCTCTGAGCCTCCCTCCTTCCCTTCCGGCCTCCGCTTCTCCGGCCCTGCGCGGCCCAGGCCCTGATGGATGACCCAGTGCTGGCGGCCAGAGCAGGGAGATGGCCGAGCAAGGTCACCGATTGGCTTTGATGGATGGAGCCCCCAGGTTTCCTGAGGGCCTCATAAATGTTAATCCTGTTCCCTCTCCATCCCTCACAGCTTCCCTGCAGGATTAGCTTTTGCGGGGCCTTTCGGCGAGAGAAATGAGCATGCGAGGGCGGGCGGGCGGGAGAGTCTGATGGACTCGTTGCTCTGCAGGTCCCATCGCCTCCGCGGAGCCAGCCGTTACAGACATTACCTCATCTCTCTGAGATGAGTCTCCAGATCTCCAAGATGGGAGGGGGAAAGTGACTCTTTCCCTCCCGGCCTGCCCTTCTCCCCCTTCCCATCCTTGTGTGGATCTGGGAAGGCAGGAAGCCCGGGAAGGCACACTCGTGCTCCAGAGAGAAAGTGGACCTTGCCCGACCCCCTCCCATAGCCCCAGAGGAAGGGTCCCCCGAAGCCTGAGCCAGGCCTTGCCTCTCAGGGATGCGAGGGGGTCCTCTGGGCTGGGGCTGGCTGTCCAGCACCACCGCAGGCCCCAAGATTTGTTGGTCCCACTTGTCTTCCTCCCTGCGCCTGGCCTTTGTGTCTGGCTGAGCTGTGTGTCTATGTGGTCCCCTCCACCCCGTGCCTACAGCCTTCTTAGGACAAGGACCCTTATATCCATTTCGGTCTCTCACAGACCCTTCTGTGCGGGGTGTCTTTTATATAATAGTTGCCCAGCAAGTGAGAAGTGAAATGAAATGAAATGAATTAGAGTGTGAGGTGTGGAAGTAATGGGGACTGAGGACTTGACCTCCCCTGGAACCCAGAAGGCAGACACCAGGCCAGAGGCCTCGTCCACACCCAGCCCCACTGTCCATAAATGCAACCGGCAGATGCTGCATGAGGCCCAAGTGCCGCAGAAGGCCACGAGGGTGCCAGGACACTGGTTCCCAGGTACCCTGGGCTGTGCCGTGTGTTCGGGGTCGGGGCTGGCCGCCATTGCTCCCTGTGGATGCAGAATGGCCCCACACAGTGGGATGCGAAGAGAAGTTTCTGGAACAGAGCCCATCTCTTGGGTTGCAGTGGCGTCCACTCACTTGGTCTACTGTGGTTCTCTTCCCTTTCACAGGGGCTATTACTGGTATTTCCCACTCATCTTCAAGACTAAAAAAGAATCTCTGAAAACCACCAGAAGGGGAGGAGGGCTGGAAAGGAACCCCACCAGCCCTCTGCTCCTGAGAGTCACTCATCTGCACGCAGGAAGGCTGCTCTTTCCTGTTTAGACATTGTGTCTGGCCAGAGGAAATCAAGACCGAAGTAACAATAATAATTACATAAACCCATGATATGTTAACATCACCAGTATCAAAAATGACTCTGTTTAGGGAGGGCCTGCCAAGCCCGACGGGGCACAGCTTGGCTGTGGGCCGCTGTGGTCAGATGAGGAGCTGTGGCATTTAGAAGACTTGACCAGGGAGGGGATCCCTTAGGGACGCCCGTGGATGCCCAAGGGAGCCATCGGATTGAGGAGAACGGGCCTTTGGATGGAAGGGGACAGCAGTGTGGAACGGCAGAAGGAGTGCGAGCTTTGCTCTCAGCCCCGGTCCAGCTCCGGCCGGCTGTCGGACCTCGGACCAGCTCCTCAGCTTCTCTCCATTGCAGCTTCCTCAACACTAAGATGGAGCTAATACACAGCTCCTTGTACATGTGACACTATTGCCCACACCCTTGAATGTTTATGAGGCACCTTGAAGAAATGCCTACACCAAAAATGCGAGCTTTATTCAATCCCGAGAAGAGAATGGTTGGATCAGAAAGGGACTTCGTTTCCAGTGAGGGAAGAGATTTCATATGGGTGCAATTTGTCCCAGGCCTGCTTCCCTTCTCCTTGTGAGCTGATTGGCATCACCCAGAGAAACCCTCCTCCCCTTCGTCGGTACCAGGAGGGTGGCCTCTGCCCGGGGCAGTGACCGTCCTCATGCAGCCCCATGTGTGTCCATGGAGCTCAACCCCAGAAACGTTTGTTGAGAAGGGACCCCACACTAGGCTGTGTGCTAGTTTACGCATCTGTACATACAAAGCAACCAGGAAAAGAGAATGAGTGGTTCCCTGGAGTCCAACACTGGCCTCCCGGCTGGGATGAACAATCTCTCAGCCCTTCCATGGCTACGGAGAGTGGCCTTCAGCTGAGTTGATGTTAATAGAACACCAGAGGGAATTCTAGTTAAATGCCAGAAAGCATGTCCTGAGGGTAAGGATTGCACCTGGAGATTTTGTCTGATTGCTTTGTTTCCATTCCTTTAGGATGTTTCAACCCACCATGTTTATGGGATGAACTAACAAAGAAGGAAACTGAGGCACAGTGGGAGGCAGAGTGCACCCCAAGCTCGCACAAGTGATTTGCAAAATCTAAGAGCGAACGTGGAGGGCGGGTCAATGCCCCGTGAATTCAAGTGAATGTTGTCTCCAGTCCCATCACAGAGAGCAAATTGATTCTGCAGGTCTCTCTTGTTTTTTTAATCAAATGCTTGTTTTTAGTTGACTGTGTCTGGTTTCTTCCTGAGAGACCATGAAGACACCAAAAATAGTGTTCCCTGAACCTAACAAATTGTGAGCAAAAAATATACGCGTGGCAAGGCTCATTGTTGAGCTGTAAATGTTTGACACACCCCGGATGAACTGAGAGCCTTTTCACCAGGATGGGTGAATAAATCAGCTGCCGCCCTTCACCCAGGGGCACTAACCCAGGCTCGGCTTCTCACGTGCTGGCAGCTGGTGGACCCGAAGCTGCACAGCCCCACCTACATCCACGCTATGCTGTCCCTGAGGACGGACAGGCCACCCGGGCCCTGCACAGCCCACGTCCGCATTGTCACGTGCTGTCTTCCCAAGACCACAAGAAGCAAACTGTCTCTTTCTAAAGAAAGAAGTGACCACTGAGATGGGGGTGGTGGGGGCACTTGCCGCCCCTGGGGCTGAGGTCACTACTCCAGGTGCTGTCCTTCCACCCACCCCCACACACTCCCTCCAGACCCTGCAGAGCGACAGCTCGGTCCACACTCCAGGGGCCCCTCCGAAGCCAGGAAGTTTGCTCTCTGTCCGCTTCTATTTTGGGAGCTTGGAGGCAGCCCTGGAATTTTACAAGCTTGGGAGGAATTGGCACTTTTCTTTGCCCCTGCCTCCCCTCCCCACAATGCCCCGTCCTTGGCTTCCCCAGGCGGACTGCAGGGAAGCCAGCTCCTGAGCTGGTGGCGGGGGAGAGCTGGGAGGAGCGGAGGCCGAAGCCTCAGGAGGAAGAAACCAGCAGCTCTCCCCTTTGCAGAGGCCCCTGTGCAGGGAGAGGCTAAAAAGTTTGTGAGTTTTGTAGCAAAAGTGTCGGGTCTGTGATCTCTCGACTAGAATACCTGAGAAGATTCCCTTAGCTGATGTTAGGGCAAAATAGACAGACCTCCATAGAGAGAGGGCTCCTAGCTGTAAAAATAAATGGCACCAGGACTATACTTCTTACGGGGCTCCCTGACTGCCGCGTGGTTTCTGTTGGCGCCAGGATTTTTGTCTTATTCACTGTTCTGTGGCCGGTCCGTGGATCACAGTGCCTGGCCCATGGTGGGTCCTCAATAAATGTTGAAGGAAGGAAGGAATGGGCATAGCATACTCCTGTGATCCCATCTGGCAGCTGTGTGTCCACAGACACAGGGGACAGAGGACAAGAATGGGGATGGCTCTGTGCAAACTGTCCCCTCTACCCAGACTTGGGGGATAAAAGTCTAGCTTCTGCTGACAGAAAACCCAAGTGCACCATCTTCACGTTCTCGCTTCAGTTCTTTAAATCCTCTCAAGGGAGGAGGAACTGTTGCAGCAGGAAGGGCTTAGGGTAGACAGTAAGCAGAACTCGTGATTACGCCCATGACATAGCAGCCGTGTGGCGGACACACATTTACCACTGTCAGGTCCCTACGACATCCTCAGGGGATTCCAGTGGCAGGACCCTCGTGCTGGGAGAACAGCCATTAGCCAAACTTAGAAAATTCAAGCCTTTCAAACAATCCCAGATTCAGACTGACTTATTCTCTGCTTGACAAGAATCAGAGTTTTAGAGCTTAGAGCAAGGCTTCTCAACGTCATCACTGGCCCTTGGGGCCACACTGTTCTTTTGTGGGGCTGGCCTGTGTGCTGTAGGATGTTCAGCCGCTTCCCTGGTCTCTACCCACTAGATGCCAGCAGCACCTGCCTCCCAGTGTGACAACCAAAACTGTCTCCAGACATTGATAAATGTCCCCTGGGGGATGAAATTGCCCTTGGTTAAAACTCCTGAACTAGAGGGAATTTAAGGAAGGATTTTTATTTTACAGCTGGGTAAAGGGGGGGCTGGAAGCGCTTGAGTAAGTTGCCACAATAAGAGACCTAGTAAGAGCATCTATCCTTAATGTCATGGTACCTAGGACGTAGTGGAAGCTAGAAAAATGTCTGTTGGCTGAATAAATGCAACAGTGCACTTAGCGGTCCTGCAGAGTTTGTCCTGGGGAAATGGATGAGGAAGCCTATCAAACTTTGCAAATGGCTGAGGCCAGAAGGGCGAGACAGAGGACTTTCCTGCAAGCAAGAAGACACTGCCCCCAGAGGACTGTCCCTTGCCTGGGGTAACAGGGGTAGTAGGAGAGTGAATCGAACAGCTCTGAGCCCATGCATCCCCAGGCTCAGGGTCTCAAAGGTTTCGCTTCACTTGGGCCAAGCCTGGATAGCCCCACCTCTAGAATAATTCTTAGAAAGTGTCTTTTCCTCAGCCACCCTCCTGGGATCGTCCCTTCCCTTTTATCTTACCCTATGCCAGGTGTTTCTAGGAGTGGCAAAGATTTGTTTCCCTCCCATCATATAGAGTCATTGCTCAGGAGCTCACGGGAGTGCCCAGCTCCTCTGGTGCCTTGATAGGGCCATGTGCGTGCTCTCAGCATGGCAGGTGTGTGGCAGAAACAGATGGGTAAAAAGAAGATGTGTCTTCCCCATGTCTCTCTCTCCACCCACTGGCGGAATGCAGAGGACACCAAGGACTTAGAAGAAGGCAGAGCCACAAGTTGGAAGGAGACTGGGTTCCTGAATGACCACGTGGAAGGCTACCTGACTAGGAACTTCCTCACTGGACTGTGATATGAACAAGAAATAAACAATTGTGTGTTAAGGCACTGAGAACTCAGGGTGTGTCTGTTCCAGCAGCTAACATTACCTTAACTAGTACAGTTGGCCACAAGGAAAACACAAGAGGGGACTTCAGCTCTCAGATGGTCTTGTCTGAGGGCCAGTGGCCATCGAGGCACCACCAGCAGAGGGTGACTGTGAAGCCTGACACAGAGCTTCAGCAGCTCCATCAGCTGGCGTAGCTCCTGCTCCTGAGGCGAGCGCCACGTCAACTCCTGAGCTCGTGATGCTGAGGAAGAAGGCTTGTGAATGAGCCTCTTAGTGGCATGTCCTTGTTTTCAGGAAATAAAGTCCCAACCCTGACAATTGCATCCTCAATTTTCCCTCCTCCATTCCAGAGACCCCCAAAAGCCTGTCTTCCTTGTAAAAGATCTTTCCGTGGAGATGGATAGCCTCTATGTTACTAAAGGGAAACAGAACAACCCAGGCTACGGGGCTTGCCTCTCTTTATTTCACCAGCATTTGTCCCAAGAACAATGAACAGGTGCCCAACCTACACTGATGTGACCAGAGGACTCACAAAAGTCATCCTCCCAGAGCAAAGAATAAATCAGCCCCCGGGGTGCAGCCTGCTTCTACTTTTAGAGCCAAATAAAGAAAATCTGGATTCCTTTTAGAAGAACCCTTTGCCTCTGCTTTCAAGACTTCAGAAGTATAGAGGCTCAACCATAGAGCACCCAGTGACTTGATAAAGAAAATATTTTAATGATGAGGAAAGACACATCTATCTTTGAAATGGTCATTTGACAAGAAGCTTCAGTCTCAAACTACGTGTGACAAAGCCTGAGTTCCGGTGAATGAAGTCTGGGCAGCCCCGGGTTGGCCAAGCGAGAAGTCCCAGTTTCTAGTCTTTTGGTGTCAGTGGTTTTTGGACATTGTTCCTCAGCACGGGGAGACTGTGGGGTCCCCGAGAGTGGACACTTTGTCCCTGCACCACCCACACCGCTTGGCTCCCACTGAGTGTCTGCTGGTTCAATGCTTGTCACTCAATGCTGAGCCGACCCCCTCCTCCCTCAGCCACACCACTGCATTTCAAACCAGTGACCACTGGTATTGCACATGGGTTTGCGATAACCAGTCTTCTGTACCTTAACTGCCAACTCCTCATAATTTTGCTTGTCTTCTTGGGGCTCCTGATAGGGCCACGTAATGGCCTGGCCAACCCATACATCTGGTCCAAGCTGTCTGTCCAGACTGATTTTTCATGACCTCTCCCCACCAGCCGCCTGACAAGTTCCCATGCTGAGAATGCCACCCTTCCTCTTTGCCTACACGGCCTCTGCCTGTCTTCTCAACACAGCCTTTCCTGCTCACTGCCGGACCGCCATGATCATTTCCTTCTTCGCTGTTGGGATATGAATCACCCGGGGGACTTATTCATTGATTTAACAAATATTTATTGAGCACCGACTATGTGCTAAGCACTAGAGATGAAGAATAAATAAATCAAATGGCCCCACCTGCTTGGGGCCCTGCCAAGCATTATTCATAATAAAAGCTTTTTCCTTCTTTCAGCTCTGGCCTGGTGCCATTTAACCTTCAAGCGCACATCCCCTGGCTCCTTTTCCAAGCTTAATACTATTTTCTAATCGTCACCTAGCTTGCCAAGTGGCCTAGCCGCAGGGAGAGAACTCAGCAGACCCCTCAGTAATTAAGAATCTCATTCTGTTCTACATGTCGGCCTCTGTGAGTTTGGTTAATGTGAGTTTGCCTCAAGAGACACAGCCACTCTCGGCATACTGACAGCAAAGTTTCTGGGAATATGAGGCTGAGAGCCAGACGGTGGGGTTGTCAAATTCCTGGCGAGGAGGGCCCCGTGGGCCTTTCCTGAGTTCATCGCTTCTTGTCACTTTGTACCTCCAGAAACTGATCCCAGGAGTCTCACAGCTGTAAGAAAATACAGAGCCTGCACAGACCACGGTGGGGCCTCCTCATTATCGTGCGCAGCGCGTTTGCGCTCTGATGGATTGGACCTGCCTGGGTACCGTCTGGCCTCTACCCTGCAGGGACTTGATATGTGTTTGTTTATGAGCAGAGCGCTGATAAATCCCTGATTTAGAGCTTTTACAAAACCCAGAAGGTTAATTAAAAGAAGAACATACTTTCAATGACTTGAAGACGGTGAGCACCAGACAATTAAGTTAATCACTCTCATTGTTTTTGTGCTCAATAAAAGTGCTTTTAATTCAATTACTTCTAATTCTCTGCCTTCTCCTTCAGTAGAGAGTTTTACAATAATTAACTTGTTCTAAAAAAATAAAATTTCAGCCAAAGCCTAAGCCAGAAAAGGGTAAATCTGCGGGGGATGGACAGAGTTTCCATGTCAGCCACGCTTGGAGATGTGCTGAAATCCCGAGATGCTGATACACCGAGAAAAGTGTCAGAATTTTCCATTTGTTGCTGCAAGTCTGTTCATTAACTGACTGATGTGGATTTTAGCCAGTGCTTGGACCTTAGCCAGACTCTCTAGGTATAAATGAGTTTTTAAAATCATCATTTATGGGAATTCTGTTTCTTATAGGAAATCTTCAGTGCGTCTTCTAACATTTAGTATTGTACCCTTCTCCATCGTCTTGGAACTCCATCTCCCCCACTGACTCTTACCTTGGTCCAGGTCAAACTTATGCCCACACCACAGATTCTTCTCTGGCAAGAGGTGAATGATGCTGGAAGAGGTGGGCAGGGCTAGACCTTGGTGCCATTCAGCCGCTTGTGGGTATTGCTGATTTTCTTAATGGTATTTCATAGTGCCTGGACTGAACAACCTATGTCTGCGTGACCAGGGCGGGATGGAAGGACTCTTCCATCCACGATCTGTCCCCAATCTCATTTGCCTTCAAAGAGATGGCATGGAAACCCAGAAGATGTGTCCTATCCAACGTGAGTACAGCACTGGGCTCCAGGATTGGGCCATTCCTGTCTGGATTCCCATCCCAGACAAGCAGGGTCTGCGGCTTCTGTCTAAACCAAGGTTCAGGTGGGGCAGAGCATGACTCATGGAGCTGAGGGGTTAGGGTTACGGTGGAGGATCTGAGAAGTTCGAGTTTGAGTTTTGAGAGTTCTAGTCAAGGGGTGAAGACCAGACCCAGAATGGAGGTCTAAACCCTGCAGGTCAGCTCAGGTGATGAGCTGGTGGCAGTGTCAGGAGAGCAACTGGGAGTCAGTGCACGGCCACAAGCTCTGTGGGGTACTTCACGGGAAGACGAGCAGGATGGACACTGAACCTGCTCCTACTGTCTTATTGCCCAGGTCAGAAGTAGCCCGGGCCTGGGCCTAGGATGACATAAGGGAGAGCTTTATTCTACATCCACCTGCCCAGATGTGGACCTCTTTACACACTGCCCTGCTCCCTGGAAAGCCAGAATGAATCTGTTGCCCTTCTCTTCATACTCAAATTGTCGATGCATCTATTTCTTCTCCAACTGGACTATGAGCCTCTGAACAGCAGAGAACATGCTTTATTCATCTCCATATCAACCTCTCAATAAACATTTGTCGTGCAATCATAATTACATTAATAATAAGAAAAAGATGAACAACTTCCCGGGTGCCAGGCTCTTTGCTAGGTGTTTACGTGAGTGAGCACACTGACTTCTCAGAACAATTGTGGTCCATAGGAATCAACATCTCCATTTCAAAGATGAGAAAACTGAGGGTCAAAGAGGTCAAGCAAAGTGCCTGAGTCCTCCACCTGCTAAGTGGCAGAGTCTGGCTTTGAACTGTCACCCAGGGAAGTCCCTACAACATTTTCCATGTCTAAGGCTTTGGTTTTCAGCTGTGCTTGCTTATAGGAACCAAGGCAGAACATTGCTAGATGTCAAACCGCAGAACCGGTCCAAACCAGAAAGGTCCAGGATGGTGACGGGGTGCCGTGTGCAAAAGGAAACGTGTGCAAAAGGTGCTGTGTGCAAGAAGGGAAGATCTTCGAGTGCCCCAAATGCCCCACCCGAGCAATGATGTGGAGACGCCTCCGCCTCCACATCGTGTAGTAACCCTGCCCACCTGCCCTTCGGGGGAAGGCATTCGAGAGCACAGCGCTGCCTCCTCCATTCACTGATCAATGATAACATTCCTGCTCTGCTGTTCCGAACCCGGTCTTGTTCTACTGGCATGGGCGGCTCTGGCCAACAAGATCCACTTGCTGGTCACCCGTCCCTTGGGGTTCAGTAACAAAACCAAGTTAAACCAAGCTTAAATGCACACTAAAATCAGGGCGTACTCCACAAGGAAATCTTACATCCAACTCTGGGCAAAAGGATGAAGAACCAGCCTGTCTGGGTGGTTGAGGGGACATTAAAGGGACTGTGACTTTTGAGGGGAGAGTCCGAGAACATAGGCATACAGACACTGCCCTGCTCCAAGAAATATCCAGATACAACATTGACAAAGAGATGACAGGCCTCCTCCTGTCTCCAGACCCCCAGAACCACCTGGACTGGTCACTCATGATCCTTTTGGAAGCCACGAAATCGCCCTTTACCTTTACAGAGGAACACCATGGCCCTGGGAAGGCAGGAGAAGTGGCGATGCCCCAGGTCACTCACCGTAGGTGGCCCCAGCCTCCTGAAAGGGGAGCCAGCCATCTCTGGTGAGCAGCTGTGGAGCTCAAAAAAGGAGACACTTTAGTTCTTGGGAACCCCTTGTGAAAATAGGAAGAGAATGGCCCACATGCAAGGTGAGCCTCCAGCTTGTTTTAATTCTACATGGAGATGGAACTGGGCACCTGGCATGTGAGCCAGGCCCAGGACAGAGGCCCTTACAGCTCCTGTCAGCGCTCTGGGGCTTTCCAGGGCCTTTCCAGTATTTCCCACACATCGCATGATACACCCTACTAGTTCAGATCATGCATATGTATTTCGTATCCCCGTGTTACAGATGAGGAAAATCAGAGAGCTCCCAACGTCACGCAACTCATATCTGGACCCAAGTCTCAGTCCACTGGGCACCCCAGCACTCTTCTTCTGGGACAAAGCAAGGAAGGGTGTGGACTCAGTGCTGGAATTAGAAAGGTCCTCTGAGGTCATCTAATCCACCCCCAGCCATGCAAGAATCTCCAGGCGCTGGGCCGACAGGCATCACCAAGCTGTCCTCACTTAACTGTTCTAGGCCTGCCCAATCACTGTCCAACAAGACAACCCGCGCCACTTTGGGTGGCACTCATCTCCCAATGCTTGTCGTCATTCATTCACTTGGAGGGGAGTCCCCTTGAGTCTCAGCTGACTGGGTCTGTCAGAGCTCAGGCCAGACTGCAAAGCTCTGGGAGAACGAGAGGACAGGCCATCAAGGACGCTGCCAAACGGGCCACGTTGACTCCTACGATAGCCTCTTGCTGAGGGCAGACTCACCGGTTTGCTTCCAAATCAAGAATCCCGCTGCATGGCCCCTTGGTGGTGACGGGCAGTGAGGGGCCTGCTCCTGCTGCGGATGGAGGAAATATCTGCAACATGAACTTGGGGAGGGGACGCAATTCAGCCCATAAAACTAATATTGCCTGTGAAACGCCAGTTGCTCATTCAGTCGATAGTTTATTCGCTTTAGGAACATTTGTGGAGTGTAGTCTCTGTGGCTGGCGCTGTATTCAGTGCTGGGGAGACAAAGATGAGTGAAACCCAGGCTTGTGCATCAAGAAACCTGTAATACGGAGACAAGTGTGTGACTGTCACACTACAGCACAGAGCTGCCTCCCTGAGCCCAGTGACCAACTGTCAGCCGATCTTCTGTTCCAAGACACCCACCGCCCTGGAGTTTCCTGGGTTCAGCTCTGCTTCCCCACTGGGACGTCCACCACTTTATCTTTCTCTCTAATGCAAATTCCTTAGCTGAACCGGGACCAAAAATGGCCAATGCCCCTGGGAATCATCCATGACTCATCGTTCACTCATTTAGCACTTAGCTATTAAGCACCTACCATACGCCCTGTCCCAGACAATCCAGTAGAGTCATGAACAAGCAGACAAGTCCTTGCCCTCTAGGAGTTTATATCCTAAAATAGAGGGACATATAATAATCAACAAAACAAATCAGTGGAATTGCTAGGATGAAAATGAACTCAGACGAGGGGATACAGAGTGATGAAAGGGGCTATTTTAAATAGTGCTTGCCAATCTGACGAGGGGACTGTTGAGCAGAGAGACCTGAGGACCTAGGAGAGTGAGTCCTGCTGGTAAGTGTCTGGGGAAGGGCATTGAATCAGCAGATAAAACAGCAAGTGCTCGAGGTGGGATCGTGCCTGGAATATTTGGGGAACAGCAAAGAGGCCAGCGCAGCTATGGCTACGTGGGGAGATGAGGTCTGGCACGGAAGGGGGAGGCACTCTCCTGCAGGGCCTGGCAGGCTGTGGTGAGGAATTTTGCTCTGCTCACTCTGTGTGCCATGGGAGCCCATCGTAGAATTCTGAATACAGTCGCTCACGCTGGCTGCGTGGAGGGGAAATGACAGCAAAAGTTGGAGGGCTACACAGGAAGCCTAAGGAGAGAAGATGGGGCCAGCGCTTGGGTCCTAGCAGTAGGGGTGGTGAAGAGCGATTATCAGATCAAAGAGACTTCGAAGGTAGTGTGAATGATAAGTGACTCAGTCTTGCTCTCAATTTAGTTTAGAAACGGACGAAGACGTCAAAACAGGGTCAGCCTCTCAGTTCAGCTTCTAGTGCAGGTCGCCAACCATCGTCATGAATGGGACCAAGGGTGATGCTTTGGAAAGACATCAATGATGTGGTGTCTGATCTTTATTAAATTTCATAAGCAAACCATTAAGTCACAGCAGAAACAAAAATATATGCATTATTATAGTGCAAATGAATTTACTCCGAGTTCAGCCAAGGACCAACTAGAAGCCCTCTTGCAAATCTAACTGCCAAAATTACCGCCAAGGACCTAGGCCAATGGTTGATGTCCCCATCCTACAAATGGGGTCAAAGGGGCAGAGTAGTGTCTGCATTCTTCCTAGTGCTGCTGGAGAGAAAGCTCTATTTTGGGAGTCTCTGAAATGATGATTGTCACAAAAGATAAGATCATTTCAACTCAAAAGTTTTGATCACAAAACTGAACTTGTAGGCTTGAAAACCAGGATGATCCCAGCCCAGTCCTACCCCTATGTGGTCTCAGGACAGCCTGGCCCAGGGGACTGGGCAGTGGGTCACCAGGCAGGATACGTAGATTCTGGCTCTACTTCTGCTTTGATTGAATGCTGAGACCCAGTTTCCCCGTTTCTGCAGTAATAATAATATCTTCCCTTTCCTTCCTTGCTGGGAGATGAAGGCCCCAGCCATGTCCAAGACCCTAATGTAATGTCTGGCAGGAACTAACAATGCGAATTCAATTGCTGTCTTAGTATAGGAAAGACGGGATTGTGTGGGGTCAAGTTCAGCTGCTTTACCCTGCACAAGAGAAGTGCTTCATCGTCAAAGCACCTGCTGACCATTGTTATTGAGAAAAAGACAAGGATGCCCACTGTCACCACTTCTATTTAACATTGTGCTATAAGGCAAGAGAAAGAAATGAAAGTGTAGAGATTGAACAGAGAAAAAGTAAAACTGTCTCTATTAGCAGATGACATGGTCGTATACATATAAAGTCTAAAAGAGTCCACGAACTATTAGAATTAACAAGTGAATTTAACAAGGTCACTGGATAGAAGGTAAATATACAAAAATTAATTGTATTTCTATATACAAGCAACAAAGAATTGGAGAAGGACTTTTTTTTTTTTTTTTGGAGAAGGACATTTTAAAAAATGTCATTTACAATAACATAAAAAGACATCAGATATCTGGAAGTAAGACTAACACAAGATGTGCAAGACCCCTATACTAAAAATCTGCAAAACATTGCTGAAAGAAATTAAAGAAGATCTAAGTAGAGAGATATATACCATGTTCATGAATTGAAAGACTCAATATTTTTAAGATGTTCATTCTCCCTAAATAGATTTATATAGCCAACGCAATCACAATGAAAATTCTAGCAGTTTTTTTTGAGAACATTGAGAAGCTGACTTTAAAATTTATATGGAAGCTCGAAGGACCTAGATTAATCAAGAATGTTTTGAAGAAAAACACATTTGGAAAGTAAATTTCAAAGTACAGTAATTAATTTCAAAGCTACAGTAATTAAGAGAAATGGTATTGGTGAAGGGATAGACATATAGACCAATGGAACAAGATGTAGGGTCTGAAATATATATAGTCATTTGGTTTATGACTGCAATTCAGTGGGGAAAAGGAGAGTCTTTTCAATAAATAGTGCTAGAAAGATTAGATCTCTGCAAGGAAATACGTGAACCTTGACCTCCACGTCACACTATATACAAAAATTGATTCAAGATTAATCATAGACCTAATGTCAAAAAAAGAATAAAGCTTCTAGAAGAAAACATGGAAGAATATATCCATGACTTTGGAGCGAGCAAAGAATTCTTAAATTAGACATAAAAAGATTAACCACAAACGAAAGTTTAATAAATTGCACTTCTTTGAAATTAAGAACTTCCGCTTACAAGAGGCACCGTAAGAGCATAAAAAGACAAACCACAGTCTGAGAGGAGATATTTGAAGTACCTATCACTGGCATGTATTTATTTATTATCAATATGTGGAGAACTACTGAAACTCATTTTAAAAAGACAATCAAATTCATTTAAAAATGAGTTAAAAATCCATTAAACCCATTAAAAATGTGTGTATGGGCCAGTGGGTATTTACTGATAAGTAGCAGGGAAGGATTTTCTGAGACGATGGAAATGTTCTAAATCCTTGTAAATTTTTTTTTTTTTTAAAGATTTTATTTTTTCCTTTTTCTCCCCAAAGCCCCCCGGTACATAGTTGTGTATTCTTCGTTGTGGGTTCTTCTAGTTGTGGCATGTGGGACGCTGCCTCAGCGTGGTCTGATGAGCAGTGCCATGTCCACGCCCAGGATTCGAACCAACGAAACACTGGGCCGCCTGCAGCGGAGCGCGCGAACTTAACCACTCGGCCACGGGGCCAGCCCCGTAAATTTTTTTTTTTAAGATTTTATTTTGCCTTTTTTCTCCCAAAGCCCCCCAGCACATAGTTGTGCACCGTTAGTTGTGGGTCCTTCCAGTTGTGGCATGTGGGATGCCACCTCAGTGTGGCTTGATGAGTCGTGCCATGTCCGCACCCAGGATCCGAAGTGGCGAAACACTGGCCACTGAAGCAGAGCATGAGAACTTAACCACTCGGCCACGGGGCCGGCCCTGAAATGGTCTAAATCTTGATCTGGGTGGTGGTTACATGAAGGTAGATCTATGTAAACATTCATCAAGCTGTACACTTAGGATTCGTGCATTTTATACACTTGACTACATTATGCCTCAATAAAATACATTATACTTCAATAAAAAGTAAATAAGAATAAGAAAATATTTTTTAAAATGCCTACCACCTAGATTAGCATTTCCCAAATAGTTTTAAGGCATACTAACGTTGCATGGGAAGTTAATAGGTATATCATATAAAAGGAGTTCCATGTTCAAATGAGTTAATGAAAAACTGGGTTAGGCAAAAATAAATATTTTTTATTGCAAGACTTCTCAGAGTCTTTTAATCTGATTACAAGTATACTTATAATGTGATTATAAGTATAACTCAGGTTCCAGGAAATCCAGTGAGTAATGATTTTGTTAGGATGTCAGGTGGGTCCTTCTGGGAAGCAGATTCCAAGATGGAGTTAGAAGTGTGAGAGATTCATTGGGGATGATGCATGTGAAAAGTGAAGGAAGGAGGGAGCAGGGCTAGGCCGAGGAAGCCCTCCCATTGTGAGGATTGTGACATGCAGAGGAGCGGGGGAGGAAGAAGGATGGGGTAGGAAATCCTCTGTTGTGCAGTTCTGAGAAAGTCTTGGCCAGCCCAAGGGGGGTGCTCATGAAAAAGTGCCTTTAGTGGAGTCCCAAGTTGGATGGAAAGAGCCAGCCCTGGGACCCCTGCCCTGCTCTCTCATTGGCTGGCGGCTGCCTGGGAAGGGCATGGTGTCAGCTCCAACACTGCAGCTCGAGGCCGGCAGCTACCTGCACGCCTCGCAGCTGACTGGCAAGTTCTTTCTTAGAGGGTGATCCAAGTGTCATACTTCCGTGGGTGTCACGGGAGGCCTATGAGTTCTTTAAGAGAGATGACATTTCCCACTGCTAAATTCTGAGAAAGAATTACATGAGACTTTTATAAAGGATAGTGAAAAATAGAACAGATACAGGAGGAGACATTGGCACAAGGCATTGTGCGGTGGTTTATTGTGGAATTTGTTTTCAGCTCTCTAATTCATTTTGCTAAGAACCGTATCATATTGAGTGAAGGATTTCTTGGGCATATCCTGTAAATGTCAACCTTGATGTCAATCTGGAAAATTCCATCTTTCCTAGAGACCCTTTAGCACCCTCAAGCACTCCTACAAGCACAAAGCCTGGCAAGGAGGACTTAAATGACAGGGCCACTGGCCACATAGAGTCTGGGGCCAACACTGGCTTCCTGACATCGCAGCTTGGGGTTAATAAGTCCATGGGAGCCTCATGGGTTCTCCAACCCCTGTCCAATCTCCAGAGTCTTCACCACACGTTCACACAGGACCACTTACTGTTTCCAGCTTCTAAAAGGAAGCATCCAGAGTCCAACCCTCCCACCTGTGGATTCCATCCTCTGTCTGTCCTAATGAAAAGTCTTTTTTGCTCCAGGGGTATCGTCTTCCTTCTACCTTCTCTTGTGTCCCAAGACCATTTTTCCTCAGAATAATGTTCACAATCTAAGTGGAATGAGCACTGGGTATGTGAGATCTAATGGCAAGGACATCTGTGGCTTGTTGCCACTTCATTTTCTACCATTTATCTAAAAGAGATATACATAGGAAGTCCTCATTGGCCACAGTGTTACCAAATGAGGTTCATTTTGCCTGTCACATGGAATGCCAATCACTGAGACGACAAGTTTGCAGCAGAGAAAGGGTTTGATTCACAAGGCAGCAAACGAGGAGACAGGAGAACAAATCTCAAATCTGCCTCCCCAAACACTGGGGATTAGGAATATTTATGGGATAAAAGGGCGAGGGTGGTCTGAAGTGTGGGAATAGATGATGGGAGGTAAGAAGTGAGGTAATTGATGATCTGCACAAGCATGGTCAAGCTTCATGGCTCTTCACAGGACGCATGTTCACAAAATAGTGGTGTTGGCATGGTCTGAGGGTGGAGTCTTTAGTTCCCTGACGTGCGGAGTTCACCTATTGGACACCTGTGCAGGCCCAGTTGGTAGGCTGGTGGTCTTGACTGGCCTGAACTGGACAGGGGTCAACTCTTAGTTCCTGAAAAACAACTCAGGCATCTGTTACCATGGTGACTCAAGCATCAAAGATGTGTTTTCTATGAGGAACCTAATATATTAGGCAGATAATATATTGCCTATCTACACTGTCGGTGTCGCAATCCAATGTACACATCAGGATAGATGTGGAGAGGGCTGATGGCCACTCTGAGTTTATTATAACCAGCGTTTCAGTATATACATAGCTTACATCTGTTAAACATACACAGGTGTTCTGGATGAAGTAATTAGCAAATGCCGAGAATTCTTAGTGATTTCTCAAGGAGCCCTCCCTCGGCTTCTGTTTTGATATTATCATGTTATTGCTGTGCTCATATATTTTTATCTCGGAACAGGCCAGTTCTCCTAGGCAACGGCCCCTCCTGCTCCTGATATCGATATCGTGTCTGCATCTGTGCCCCCAGGTGACCACACCTGTCTTAGGTTGCCTCCCCCTGGAGGTCTTACCCATCATTGGCTGACCGGCCTTCTCACCTCTGGGTCACAGTTTTCTGGCAAGCCTTTTCCAGTGATTGATTATTAACCCTTCCTGCATCAGGGGCAGCTACATACATGACTTTTAAAAATAAGCAGCGCAGCTAACAATAGGCAAGTGAACAACTAAAAGCTACAATTAATAACTGCCTGAAAAAAATGTAGTTACTAGCTACTTCATCATTAATGGCTAACTCTCCACCGGTTTCAAAAGATGATTGACAGTTGGGAACAGAGGACTGCTTCTGAGGGCTCCCAGGGACTCCCGATTTCCACACTCACTGATAGAAGGATCACAATCAGGGAGAGCCAAGGTGCTGAGCTGGGCTTGTGGAGTATGTTCAGGTCCTCCCAGGCTCCCCAGCAAACTCATAGGTAGAAGTCTGAGTGCACCAGGAGAGGAGGACAGGACACCAGTGCTGATGATAGCATGGAATGTTGCCCCCTAGTCCAACCCCTACAACCGTGTCACTGAGATAGGACTTCCAGTTTCAGTTGCTTTTCCAACGTCAGTTCCTGGACAGCACTCATTGGAAAAGCCTGTTGAGACTTTCACGATTTTCAAGTTTCTACTACATTCAGGCAAAAAGTGTGGGCTCCATCATAAAGGGGTCATACTTCTCAAATCTCCCAACCAGTCCTACCCTCAAAAGGCCCCCTCCTCCATTGCTGGAAAAATTGTTACGCTCAATATGAAAATGGCTCTTCTTCCACAAAATCACCCATTTCAGTTAGATTTTCCCAATGTATTCACAGAAATGTATGTGGTGAGCCGGCTGTTTGCTCCCTCAAAAGCATATTCCTATCCTTAGAAGCTTCAGAACACTGAATTTATTCAGCTATATGGCAGCATATGCGCTCAATTACATGACCAAACAGGATGAGAAGAAGTTTTGGCCATGTGAAGAAAAGACTCATCTTGCCATCGGAAGGGCCTGGAGAGAGTGGGCAGAAATGGAGAAAATCAACACACACCAGGACGTGCCCATGCTACAGTCCTGGACTCCTCTGAAAGAGAAAAACCCCTGAGAGATTCTCAAGAGGAAAGCCAACGATAACAAGAGTTTCACCACCAAGAAAGCAGAAGTTTACCAGCACAAGAGTTCTTATCTCTGAGATGGGACAGCAATGCGGCCAGTCTTCAAATTTTCTCAGGAGAATGATTTTGCCCCTTGAATTCAATACCTGGCAGGAGATCACTCTTGTGCAAAATAAAAAGCTTAGACAAACAAAAGACTCAGAAAGTTTTTCACTGCAAAGTAAATGTTTATAAAAGAGTTACTAGACACTATCTTTCCAAATATAGAAAAGTGAGCACAAAGACAAAGAAATGGGACATGAGGAGTTGAGTATAGTGAGGAGAGAAAACCATAGCTAATTGTAAAAATGGTCTTAGGATGCCCAATGCAACTGATAAGTAAGAATCCTACTAAAAGAAGAAGGATAAAGTGAAAAAAGAAGAATACAAAAATAGGAAAACAAATCAATGATTGACAAATAAATAGAGCGTTGGAAATGGTAACTCAGCAAGCTGAATGGAATTTACTTAACTATAGAGGTGAGAGTGTGAAATTTTTAGGAAATGTATTCTGTTACACATAGAACTAACGGACCACAAATCAAAGAACATGTCATTTTCACTTCAACACCAAATTTCCTAGTTTATCCCCCAAACAATATGGTTTTGCTTATTAGATTTCAAGGATTAATCCAAGCTAGGCTTCCAACTGTACATTTTGGAAAAACTGAATATTAAGGAAAACTCAATAAACTAAAAGTGTCCCTTTTCTGGCACAAACATTCCCACTGCTGGAAAGAACTAAATGAAGTCCCCAAGAGTTCCACCAGCCATAGATGGGCACTCAATGTTCTCATTGGATGTCTTTGCCTTGCAGCTGTCTTCAGGGCACATGGGGTCCACCTGGGTCACTTGATCTCTCACCTGTGGATGGGAGGTCATCTTCTGTATATACAAGGACACCCGCTGACTATCCAAGATGCTGCCACTGCCCCTGAAGTGTTAGTCTGGAGTCCAGAAAAGTACTTTCCTCTTGGGGTGGGGAGGGACCTGAGCAGGCATCAACTGGGAAAGGCCACCAGGGAGCCTTCTCGTGAGCTGGCAGTGTTGGATGTCTCAATCTGGGTGGTAATTACATGTGTCAACAAAAATAATCCATAACCAATCTGTAAATGAAAATTTGGGTGAGTTTATTCTGAGCCAAAATGTGAGGACCATGGCCCGGGGCCTTTCGTCCTGGAGGAAGGAAGGGCACCAAAGAAGTGGGGTGCATAGAGTGGTTATGTACCCTCAAACAGCATGTACCACATATGATTGAAATGTCCCTTTTACAATAGTCATGAGACTGCTCTGTCAGCACAGCGAATGATGGACACAGCAGGTAGTACGTCTGCTGTCTCAGTGGACACAGTATGGTGGCAGATCTGTTGTCTCGAGGTGGGCGGTCACAGCGATCAGTTCTTAGCCTAGGGAAAGATGCTTATCCTTAAGGAAATGCCAATGTGGGGGAAGTTGCACCTTTATCTCAAGGGCCTTTGTTCTTGCCTTAGGAAATGTTTAAAGCAGATATACAATGCATGCTTAACAGCCTCATTAGGCCCTTCTGGAAAAAACAAAGTCAGGCTGAATTAGGTTTACACCCAATGGCTTCCTCATATACTCCAATATATCCTACTGTTTGCCATTTCTATTTGTCACATGGGTGTATCCCTCTGTAATACGGAAAATGTCATTCAGTTGTACACTTAAGATTCATGTACTTTATGTATGTAAATATCTCAAAAAAGAGTCAGCAAAGAAAAAAGAAAGAGAACGGGACAAGAAGAATAGGAGATGGCAAGGAAGGGCTCTCTTGGGAAGTTTTGCTGCAAGAGGAAACAAAGAAATGGGTCAGCAGACAGAGGCAAACATAGGGCCAAGAGAATGTTGTTTAAAATGGTAGATATTATGGTGTGTTTCTATGCAATTGGAAGGATCCAGCAGGCAGGGGCTGTTGAGGAAAAAGAATAGAGTGGGCTCAGTTGCTGAGCCAGGAATCTAGTACAGAGATGCTCCCCTCCCAGGGTCTGGCTGAGGAAGCAACAGGAAGCTCTCAGGCCTTGAGCAACAGGCTGCTTTTCCTGGGCGTGAGGGTCGGGAGCCTGACGTAAGTCAGCGTCTGCTGTCACCCTGGGATGGAGGCCGAGTGACTCCCCGAAAGGCCCACTAGAGAAGCAGCTCCCATCACCTAATTCCTCTGAGGCCGTTTGGTATAAAACATCGGAAACCCAGGATTAAAACCTTAGTTGAAGTATGACCTTGGGCAACTGCCTTCTCTCGGTTTCCCGCTCTGTGAGCTGAGGATCTTCGCTCAGCTGATTTCCAATCTCCTTTCAGTGCTGACGTTCCAAGTCAGTGAGTCTAGGGACTGACAGGTTGGGGGGCCCTGAGTCAGCTAACGCTAAATGCCTTGCCTCTCTGGGTTTCTTTTCTCTCTGGGGTTTGCCACACAGGGAAAGCCAGCCAGTGCTTCCCAGAGCCCCCTCAGGGCCTCCCAGCCGCAGAATCAAAGCCCACATCTACCGAGCATAATAACTGGTTGATAAATTAAGAGCAGGGAACAAACGAGCATTTGTGAACAAGGCGGGACACTGGCTGACATGTTGACTAACAAGTCGGAGGCCTAAGCTGTGGAGGGAGCCAGACGCACAACACAGTGGAGCCCCAGAAAAGGCCGGCCGGCAGAGCGCTCGGGAAAACACACTGAGAGCCAGGGCCGGGGGCTGCCAGGCGGGGAAGAAATGTGAGGAGAAACTAAATGGGGACTTTATTGGGTGTTGGGTGTAGGGACTGTTTTTGTTTGGGATCTAGTCATAAATTAATCCTACACGTAAGTGTTCCCAAAGAGAGAACCCAGGAAAAATATTTCAATTTTAGGAGATGGAATAAATCTCCTCTCCGTTTCCAAGAGCCAACAGAGCCCTGTCAGGCCCCCCACCCATCCTCTGTCTCTGTCTCTGGTGAGTTGCCCAGAGCAGGAAGACAGGACCCATTCTTCCGGGAGAGAGAGGAGGTGGGGCAGGAAGATAAGCAGCGATTATGCTGAGGGAGGCAGATAAACCTCTGTTTGATTTGGCTGGACTTGTCCAGCCCTGGTCCCTGCCCAGATCCTCAAAAATAGAACTGCCAGGGCTGTGGAAGGCAAAGGACAAACAGGAGAAATGTACCTAAACAGATTTTAAAGGGAAACACGCGGGAGAAGAGACGGGCTGTGCCGGGCTGTGCGGGGACTCACGCCTCCTCCTGTCGCTCCCCTCACAAGGCCCAGACAGCATCCCCTGTGGGCAGCCTCACTGGGGTTTCATGGACCCAACAGCAGGTAACCCGGGTGGAGTGGAGCCAAATGATGCGAGGCAGAAGTGGAAGCAGAAGAGTTTTATGACTTAGCTGGGGGCCAACCAGAGGCTCCATCCTACCCGCCTATGGAAACACGCTGCAGGGACCATCAGCCACTGTCCACATCAAACCATTTTCTCTTTTTACCAAACGAGTCCTAGAGACTCTACTACTATCAACAAGGGGGTTCCAGCCCTGACACCTATGCTTTAGAGAACCCTGCTCTGGGCTTCCTCGGGCTGCAGTCCGTCCCACAGGGCACAGTCAATAGGACCAATGGGACATCCTTGCCTACAGCCCACGCCCTGCCTCACAGAACCGAGATCATGCTCAGTGGACACAGGAGCCCCGAATTCCCCTCCCAAATGGCCCTGAGCTGCTTCTAGGACCTGCATGAGACTCTTCCCAAGGTCTGTCTCCCCCAAGGGATGGCCAAAAAGCAGCTGTCTGTGGGAGATGTGAACAGAGCTAAGACCCATGGGCTGGGGGGTCCACACAGACCCCCAGCAATGTGGGACAGACCTGGGTTGGGAAGGGAAAGGGCTGGGCTGTGGCTCTCCGAGCACCTCTACCTTCTGGGACAGAAAACCCAAAATTCAAAATTCTAAACTCAAACTCGGTCTTTCAGATTGCTATGAAGGTACAGTCATCAAGGCTGGAGAGTAGAACATGTTATATTTATGGTTTGTTGGCTTCTTATAACTTCCAAATATTCAGACGTTTGGTATGTGGGCCTCGGTGTGGACTCTTGCCCCGGGTCCCACAAATGTTACAGCAGGTCTGCCTGAAAATGAGTGAAAGGAGCGTTGTTCCCAGAGTCCATTGTTCCTCTTTGTGTCCATTACTCTTCGTGCTCATTCAAGGTGTCAGATTAAGAGAAAGTAGACCATTCAACTGTTCCTTTGTGTGTGGCCAGACAGATTTACATCTGATCACAGCGTCATGATGTGCTTAACCCCTTCGATGTCCCTGAATTCCGGACAAAATTCTTGGGTGTGGCATTCAGGACCTCTGTGTCCTCCTTGCCTCCTCAAATTCACGCTTCATCTTGCACCTGCACATACCCTCTGCCCTCCCATCCCCCACCAGTGTCCTATCCCCTCTTCCTTCCATGATCCCACATTTTGGTCCTCTTCTCCTGCTTCATTGCTGGGCCACTTTCTGTTCGTCCTTCCTGACTCAGCTGAAATGTCGCCTCGTCCAGAATGCCTTTCCCAGGCTCGGGGCCCTCTCCGGTTCCCATAGCACTTCTCACCCAGGCTGCTAGGGGTTTCTCAGTCTTTCTCTCTCACAAGACAGTGGCACCTCAAGAAGCCCCTGTGGTTATTTCTGCACACGAGGGCTGAGTGCACAGAGCGGGCAGCCAGCACCTGCTTGACAAATGACCCAACACGAAATAAATGAAAGTCTGCAGAGCATGTGCCCAGGGGGCCTGGGAGCTGGGAGAGCTCAGTTATAGACTCGATCTGCAGCAAAGTTAGCTGAGAGTTCTACCTTTCTACGCTTGATTTTCACATCTTTAAAATGGCCATAACAATGGAAAAGTGCTCTAAAACCGCAGATGTGACTGTGGCTCTTCTCCCACCCTGATAAGCACTTGGCCTTCTCCCTTCCACCCCAAACTGGAGCGCTTGGGAGAGGGTGGTAAAAACAGTGGTAAACACTAAAAGACATCCAGCCAACCTATCCAGAACCCCACAGAGTGGTCCTAAATGACGAGGTTCTCCCAACATGGCGAACGCAGACCACAGTCACTCCAAGGACACTCACTTCCCTGTGTCCTCAAAACAGACCCTCTAGTACGGGGAGTGGCACAAGCTGTTAGGCTTAACTTGAGACGGTGCCATAATATGGTCAAAGAGTGACTACAGTCATCAGGGGTCATATCCCAGGTTGGCTGCCTTATGGCCAGTCTCCCAGAATCCCATCTTCCATGTGGAAAAAGATCTCAAATATTTGAGCCCAGTTACAGAAATGTATAAACTGGCAGGAATGCAGAAAAATAGGAGAGAACAATGCCAAGGAATTCCTGGAAGAGTCAGGAGTCACAGGACTCCTCTGATGGCTGACTGGCTCCCCATGGCCTTGACAAGCCTTCTGAGACTGTACAAAGGTCAAGGACACCTCCACCCAACTTGCCTTCCACTCTCCTTCACTCGAGGTCAGACCAGCATCAATCTGACTTCTGGGTGTCAACGGCTGCTGGGGACTGTCCCAGCCTTCTCTGTTTGGCCCCCATTTTCTCTCACAGGCATTTCCCCTAACAAAATCTGTGTGAGTCTAATCCCATCTTGTCATCTGCTTCTCAGGGGACCCAGACTGACACACGGAGCTGGGGGGGGGGGGTGTCACTAGGCTTCTGAGGACCCATATCTCCCATTCACTGTGTTAAGAGAGGGTGTTTTTGTGACTCTTATACCGATATAAAATGAACACAATGAACACACATCAAACATTTTATTTAACTCACTCATTAATGAGGGAACCAATATGATGTTACTAGTTCAATATATATTATATATATATATATATATATATAGGCAGAAAAAGAATGCTGAAATGAATTTACAAATAGATCCAAAAGAGGTCAATAATGAGTTGCATTCCACTGTACACAATTAATTTGCTTTTTTGGGGACAAGAAAATCATTTGCATTATTATTGGTACTGAACCTCTCAAATCTGCCTTAATAAGAGAAGAAGGCAGGAGGGTTTTATAGAGCTAAGCAGATTGGCAGGAGGAGCTTTGGGGAAACAAAGGGGTCACTCCTGGTGAGCCCCTGAGCAATCTGACTTCTGGGTGTCAACAGCTGCTGGGGGCTGGCCATCCCATGATCACAACCTCCCCAAAGGCCTTCTCATTCTTCTGCAAAACAAGCTCACAAATCTTCGACCCCTGAGTCGCCCCTCAACTTAAACAAGAAAACAGCAAATGGACGAGATTCATCTATGTCTGTGTTGGGAACAAGGTCAAAAGGCACTCATGTTCTTATTGAATAGCTACAGTGACCCTCAGGTACCCGGCTTAATTATCAGTTTCCTACAATTTACAGAGCTGTAAAAGGCGCACTAGACAAGACACAGTAATTGCTTTTTGCTCATTTCAGTCTTTCATGATTTTTCCTGACACGCAAGGAAGGGATTGGGTGAGATGATCTCTGGAGTCCCTTTAGCCCACGTGACTGTAGCCCCAAAGGCTTACTTGTTGATGTCAGAAAGCTGGTCCTTTGCCTGTTCTGTGAGCCTCCCACCCTGGGGAGAATCAACCTGTAGCCTTCCTCTGAGCATGGCCCCCTGATTAGAATTGGCACTCTGTGGGTTCTGGGTTAAATGGTAATTGGTAATTAAAGATAAAAAGCATAGAGAGTGGTCATCCTTTAAAACTCAAAGGAAACTTACAGGTTGTCAAGCACTGGTCAGGGCCTTATGCTCCGAACACTAGAAATGGGCTCCAGTTGAGTAGAGAAGGGCTAGTAGCTCACAGAATCATGGGAAGCCTGGAAAACATGTCTGAGCAAGAAATGGGGGAGTGGGAGGTCAAACCCAAATGTCTTTTCAGCAGCCAGCAGGACCACCTAATCGTCCCTGCATGCTCGTCTTAACACTGCCAGCACTGGCTGCCGAGCCATTAGATCCTCCACGTGGCCATAGCCGCCATGAAAAGGATGACTCTTACCGATCCAGAGTCTCTATTTACCTCTTCCAAATTCAGAAGCAGTGACAGAAGGCTCTTCCCGGCTTCTGGTGGTTTGCCGCCAATCTTTGGCCTTCCTTGGCTTACAGATGCACCTCTCCAATCCTCCGCCTTCTCAAGGTTCCCTCTGTGTCTGTGTCTTCACTTGGCCGTCTTCTTATTAGGACACCAGTCACGATGAATTAGCGGCCCACCCTACTCCAGCACGACTTCATCTTAACAATAACCAACTACATCTGCAATGATGCTATTTCCAAATAAGGTCACATTCTGAGGGAATGGGGGTTAGGACTTCACCGTGTCTTGTTTTGAGGGGACACAATTCAACCCATAATATCCACAAATGAGATTTTCCTGTTACGTTTTTCGATCTTTTTCACCTACATCCCATTTTGACAAACATAAAGCGCACACCTTCCTTTAGTTTTCTGAGAAATTTCAAGGTATTCAGTGACAACCTCAACAGCAAGTTTGACGTCTTCTCCTGGATTACTTTTGCAAGCTACAAACATCCCCAGCTCCTTCATGCACACACACTCTGCTCCTGTTTAGAAACAACCTCTTTGTGAGGGAAACAAAGCCCAGAAATCACATGACAGAACCAGAACCTGACCCATAACTTCTGACTCCTATTGACCATAATTCTTTCACTACATCCCACAGCCCATGGCAGAACCCACAGCCACATCAAAATCTCTTAGAGACAGAAAGTAAGAGAGGAAGAGCTGTAAGACTGACTCATGGGCTTAGTCCTTCCCCAAGCACAAGCGCCACCTGCCTGGCAGTTCCCTCCCGCAATGGGAAGACAGCCCCAGGAGGCAGTGAAGCCTCAGGAACTCAGGAGAGACACTTAGCATGCACTGATACACTAGCAATAACTCCACAGGTGGTCAAACCCACTTGAACGTCAGAGGCTGAACAGGAACAGCTGGGCCCTTGGCCAAAGTAGCTAAAGAGGATCCACCTCCCACAGCCCCCAGCCCCTCCCTCCACCCCAACAGGCAGCTCCTTCCAGCTGAGGCAGGAGGCCTCTCCAGCTATCCTAGGACTAAAGGGCAAGTTCACATGTAATTGACCTTGCAGCCTGGGACCCATCAGGAAATTTTCTCCTTCCAACATCTACTTACCAGCCTCTAAAGCACAGCTGTCTCTATGGTTAGAGTCACCTTCCAAATGGCTTTCTCCAAGGAGCGCAGAGTGGAAAGGGTCCCACCTAGGAAACCAGCATTTAGTCTTCCCTTTGCTGCCAAGCAGGCTGGCCTTGAACTAGTGCCTTAATCTTTGACATGCAACTTCTCATCCAGCAAAGGCCTTACCTTTGATGTCTTGATAGGCCATATCTATAAAATACTTTGGAAACATAGAAAATGAAAATAAGGTATCCATATTGTTGCTGCTGTTACTGGATTTAGCATAAGAATAGATAAGGACATGAGTGAGACTGAGGGGTCTCCACCATAGAACTCCACTACAGCGTACCTCAGTGTAAATTTATTTTTGTTTATCCTGCTTGTGAGTCACTATTTCCTGAATCGAAGGATTCATGTCTGTCATGAGTTTGGGAACATTCTCAGAAAAAAAAATCCCTTTGAAGATTGTCTCTCTCTCAATCTTGTCTCTTTCTGGAACTTCAATTATATCTATGTTACATCATCTCAAAATACCCTCCATGTCATTAATTTCAATTTGCTATTTCCCATTTCCTTTCTTCTTTGCATCAAGTTCTGAGTAATTTCTTCAGATCTATCTTCCAGGCAACTAATTGTCTCTTCTTTTTGTGATTATTTTTTCTGTTGTGTTTTTAATTCTCTGGTTATTTTATTTTTATTTCTATAAGTATGTTATTTTCCAATTGACCTGGTATTTTGTTTAATATAGTAAGTTTGTTCTTTTCTCACATTTTCAATTTTATTTTTCAGTTTCTGTAATAATTTTATTTTTTTTCTGCTTTTTCTCCCCAAATCCCCCCAGTACATAGTTGTATATTTTTAGTTGTGGGTCCTTCTAGTTGTAGCATATGGGACGCTACTTCAGCATGGCCTGACGAGCAGTGCCATGTCCGCACTCAGGATCCGAACCAGCAGAACCATGGGCCACTGAAGCGGAGCAAGCAAACTTAACCACTCGGCCACGGGGCCGGCCCCTCTGTAATAATCTTAAACATATCTATTTTATAATCTATATCTGATCATTTCAGTATCTGATTTTCTTGGAGATTTAATTCTCCTGTTTGTTGTTTTTGCTGATTCTTGTTCTTGGTGGCTTATTTTTGTAGTTTGAAATTTTTGAGTTCATATTTACAGGCTTTATCCAGGGGACTCCAGGCCTGGGGTGAAAACATGATCCTTCAGAAGGGATATGTGTCTGCTTCTGTCAAGGACCCCAAGAGCTCACCACCACTGATCACTTTTTAGTTTTAGTTCTTAGAGATTACAAGGCCTCATCTTACTGGTTCTCTCATTTCTTCATGAGCGGAATGGTGACTTTTTTCATTTGACTTTTTAAAAAATTATACTTCAACTAAGTGTGTTTTTGTATGTGTTCATTGCTTTGATTCTTGCAGCATCAAAGAACTGAAAATAACCTAACTATTTATTGTGGGGGACTAGCTAGGTACACTGGGTCTATCCATTGGACGGAGTACAATTCAGTCACTGGAAAGAGGAGATGGATTTGTATATGCTGACGTAGGATGTTCCAAAAAGTTGTTATGTGAAAAAAAGAAAAAACAAGATGCAGAAGAGCCTATAGTTTGCTGACATCTACATTTTAAAATGTTATATACGTATATTTGTTTATGTATGAAAAATTGCTAAAAGAATGCTTTTGTTACTGGTAGTTAACTCTGGGTAATGAGCCAATAGCTGTGGGACACTTGAAATGCTTGGGTTTTTAAAATGAGAATAGATATTTTTTAACCTAGGGATTTTTGTTCATTTTGTTTGTTTCTTGAAGCAGGAGAGGAGAGACGTCGAAAGACAAAACAACCCCCGTCCACAACTGTGTTGTGTAGTTGCTCAGAACCACATTCAAAGCCAGCAACAAAGTATGGGAACTGATACCAAAGGGACAATTACCTCGACACTACACCTGTCACCTGTGCCCCCACCTGAGCCCCGCCCCATGCCAGCATCTTTACCAATAGTTTAGCTGTTTCGCTAATCATTCTCCCCACAAGGAGTTGAGAATAGGACTGGGAACAGGTGCTTTCTCCCTCTGGCGAAGGGGAAGCTGAGCCCACGGCAGACCGAGGCCGCTGTCTCTGCAGCTCCATCAAGAGAAATACCTCACTTGGGGCTTAAAGACCATCTCAGAGCATCTTTTGCCCTGCCAGTCAGCGTCGGGGGTGTCCCCTGTCTTTGAGAGTAGGGCAAGTCCTATTTCTAGCGGAGCCTTAGGTGCCCTTCCACTCAACAGCTGGACATCAGAGAGCTCTCAGCATACTCTGAATTCTTGCTTAGATGCCAGACGTAATGCCTGCCTTCAGGGCAAAATTAACCCCCTGACCTTCTCCAGCTTGATCAGATGCCCCTGAAGACTCGTGTCAGAACCAGCAGGAATAAAGCACAGCCTCTGGGCACGTGGCGGGAAGCAGACAGGGGAGCTCTCTGCACACCATCCTCCGCCTCGGCTCCACCACAGGGCACGTGTTCACCCTTCCAGGCAAAAGACCAAAGAGCGTGAGCGGGACAGAAGCCTCAGGGTGCCTGTGCCCCCAGCTCAGCATCCCTGTGCCCTCACCCAAAAGACTTCTTAGGAGAACTGCTCAAGAAATGAAAAATTGCTTCTCATTTCCATTTAGAGATTCCATTCCTGTCCGGCTTTTAGTGGCATTTGGACCTTCTCAAGGTTAAAAACTCAGGAGTCAGCTTTGACGCCTCTTGGTCTCACCTCCGGCATGCAGTTCGTTTCCAAGTCTCATCAGCTCTATGTCTGGAGTATTTTCCAAGTGCCTCGTCAAAGTCACCAGTCTCTCTCTCCCCTTCTTTCTCACTGTCCTACAGTGGAGTGGCCTACCAATAGCCAAAGCAAGCTATAAAACAGGGAAGTCAGAGCAGGTCACGCTGGCGTTATAAGCCCTCTGAGAACTCCCCAACAAGACTCAGAGTCAAGTCTCACTGCGCACATGGCCCCCACCATCTGCCCTGGCTGCCTCCGCCCAACCTCGTTCCCCACCCTCCACCGGGCCCTAACTCATGACTCTCCAGCAACACACCGGACCCTGTCTGTTCCACGTGGATGCCAAGTGTGTCCCAGGGCCTCTTCCCAATCTCCTTACGTGGCTGGCTCCTTGCCTCCATTCTCAGCTCAGGTCACCTCCTCACCTCCCAGGCCACCCTTTCTGTTCTCCTGTTGCCCCTAAACACCCATTGCCTGGTTTTCTTCCTCAAAGCTCTTAGCACCGTCTGCAGTTAATGCATTATTTTACTTACCTGTGTGTCCGTGTCCCCCTAGAAGGTAAGTTCCATAATGTGGGACCTGACCTTGCCTGTCTCGCCCACCTTGGTGTCCTTGACAGCTGGGAAGATCCTCGGTAACAGAACAGAACTTTTCTCAATGAATGAGTTATTGTGCCAGAAGGAGAAGTGGCATGAATGGAGCCATCCACATTCTCTTGTGCTGGGTCAGGATTGGCGTCTGCACGGGAACGAGATTATGTTTTGTTCAGAGCCAACTGGCCGAGGCAGGAGGCTAATCAGGGGATGTGGCCTGAGGACCCTCCATCCAGGTGGTTTTGCCAGCGAGAGGTCTTGCCTACATTACACACGTACATACTCTTAGAGTGGGGAAAAAAGAGCATGGAAAATCAGGCACTGGTTCTGGAAGCTTCTGCCTGAAGTGACACACATCACCTCCACTGACAGCTCCTCCACCAAAGTAAGTCATGTGGCCATATCTGAACTCACAGGGCCCAAATGAGAAGTCCTCCTCTTTCTATTTTTCTGTACTTCCCTGTGTTCCTTATTTATTACATTTATACTCAGAAAACAGAGCTATATTGGATAAAGAACCGTGTGAGCCCCTCTCCACAAGGACTGGGCTGCAACCTTCCCTTTAGTTTTCAAGCAGTAGACCCAGGCAGGGAGATGCCATCAGGTCTCCTCTCTGAGGAGTGTCGGGAATGGACTGGAGTGGGCAGGACTGGAGACATGCGGACCAGGGAGGAACCCCACATGGCTGTCCAGGTGAGAAGGAAGGAAGCAAGAGGTAGCCCAAAGATATGTGTTGGGCCATTGGGTGAATGGATATGTCCTTCCCTGATGGGGACATAAGGAAGTAACCCATTGTGGACCCGTTGAGAGGTCCCACCAGGATGGGTACCTAAAACCAGGGTGAAGCCCCCACCCAATCCCAGAGTCCATGACCGCACCCCACCTGGGCTGTTAGGTGGAGCCAGAGCGGCAGCCGACTGAGTGGCCAAGGCACATCAGCAAGGCCAGGATCACAGGGAGGCGAGCGAGGTGCAAACGCAGAGGAGGCGCTCATGCACTCCAGCTCCAGGGTCACGGGAGCTCATGGGTGGCCCCGAGGGTGACACCTCCTTGAATTTTGCACCTCGCTCACCTCACCCTAACCTCTGCGCTGACAAGCAGAGCATCATGGGCCTGAGACATTCTTCCCAGGGGCCCTGTGAGCACCGTTTTCAACCTGCCAGGGTCAGACTCCTCCTCTTCAGGACTCCTGTCTGGTGCCTTCACTGTCAGACGTCCCCACGGCCCATGAGCTCTGCAACGGCCTCTTTCACCTCGCTCTGAGGTCTTGCTGTCTGATTCCTGTATCCACCTGCCTGGTCTTCACTAGCAAGCTGGATGTTACAGCTTGCTACCAGACGCCACACACTCCTCCGGGTCCCACTGACTGGGCCTTGCTGCTCCTCCTGGGGCCCCTGCCAACCATCACAGGCTGACAGCTCTGTGAGGGCCGCTGACCATACAAGGCCCTCCTGTGAGCATCGTGGCAAATGCTCTGGGGCAGCCGATGCCACCCAGCAGGCCTCTGGAGCCTCCGGCCGGCCCCCGTGTCAATCCACGTCACACAACAACAGCATCTTCGCAGGCACCTGCCATCCTTTCCTGAATCTGGAGCTAGGTCTGCCTGGTTATGGGAATCCCATAAACACAGCAACGCAGAGGAGATCAGAAGCCTCCACGTTTTGTTTGAAAGGAGAAGCACCCAGTCGAAAAAGCCACAGAGCAAACCCTATGATTAAATTGCAATTGCAATTAAATTTTAAAAACACAGAGACTATGCTTCCAGTAGAAGGAGGTGGGCAAGTGGGAGCTTTAGGAAGATTCGCATGTGGAGGCTGGAGAAGCCCAAGCAGGGCCTGGCACAGCGCTTCTCTGAAGCTTGCTCTCTGCTGTCGGCCCAGACAGGAGGGAGCGATGACGTCTCCAGGGAGGAGGGGATGAGGTGTGAAGGCACTTGCCCAGCCCTCCCTCTCTGGGGTGCTTCTCTGTCCCCAAAATTGCTTATCTGGACAGGAGGTGGGAGGCAAGCAGAACTCCTGGTCACACCTCTTTCGGGGGCACTAATTCCCCAGGCCCACATAGAGCGCACACCCCAGAGGTGCGCCCCAGAACCCCCTTCTCCATCCTCTGTCCTAGAAGGGGCCCCTCCCAGGGCCACGGGGGGAGAAGGAGGCTCTCTCTTCCCACCACAGCCCCGCCCGCCTTGGGGTCTCAGCCCCCTGGCCCTCCTCGCCTGTGGGATAGACACAGAAGGACCATCCCCAGATGAAGGAACTGGCCCAGCCTGGACACAGGGAGCTGGGACTCCCCCCTCCTTCTCACCTCTCTCTCTTCCCTCCCCACCCTTTCTCTCTCACAGCTGGCTCCGCTTTTTCTCATCCCTGCCTGTCCCTCAACTTCACCCCCCCGCCCCCCACCAGGGCTCCAGCCTGCTGGGGCCGGGGCCAGGTGGCCAAGTAAAATGCAGGACTCCCCGTTAAATTTGAGCATCAGATAAACAACAGATGTTATCGTGTGGCCCATGTTTTATTTGCTAAGTGTGGCACCCCTAGCCATGAGGGCTGGGGCAGCTGCCGGGTGGAGGGAGGGTTGGCAGGCGCCCAGGGCCACTCTGTCCCTCTCAGTCAGGCGCTGACAGAGGGATGGAGGCACTGGATAGTGGTCCTTTGGAGGCAGCACATTGTATTCACGGTGCTCTTTCCAGAAGATCAGGTGAGCACAGGAAATGGGAGTTGGACTGCGGAGGCGGTGTTGGGCGTGGGGCAGGGAGAGAAGCACCTGATAGCTCCAATATGGGAGAGAGGAGTGGAAACCAGGCGGGTTGTGAAGACAGACAAATCTGGGTTCAAAACCCAGCTCTGACTCTCCTTGTGTCTGTCTGTAAGGCAGTCATTTAATCCCCGTGAGCCTCAATTTCCTCTTCTGGAGATGGAAATTCTAGTGCCTAGTCGAATAATTAGAAGCAATGCATGTGACGGGCCAAGTGTGCAGTAGACATTGGACCAACAACAGCTGTCATCACGTTCGCTGTTGGCTCATTGTTGGTCACCTTGTGATGAACGAGGTATATAAAGACCCACCACTGTCCCTTCTCTCCAGGAGCTGTCGCTTCACTGGGGAGCTGAGACAACAAGCTGTACCGCTGTGTAAAAGACCTTGCTTGGCAAGCAGGCCGTGAGTCTGGCCCTGGGGTCAGAGGCTTGACAGGCCTTGCTCCAGATGTGGGGCACTTGGCCAGGTGTGGGGAAGTGACCCAGAGCCATGGTGATTGCCCGCGAGAGCCTGGAAGTTGTGGGCATTCATACCATCCACATGGCAGGTGCCCGCCCTTATGCCCTCCGGCAGGGGAAAGGAAAGAGAGGATGTCACAAGCCATTTCCCCTGACCCCCAAGTGTTGGTCTGGTCACTGGACAATCCCAGAACTGTGGGAGCTCCTAACAGGCCCTGGAAGCCAGCCCTGGGCTCCCAGATGGAGCCTGCTTGGGCCACAGCCGACCCAGGTGCGTCTCTCCCAGCCCAGAGGTCATGGGGAAGGCAATTCCATGGTCTAGGACTTTAAGGGGAATGAGGGAAAAAGCATTTGTGCTAAGTGAACACCTCTCTTTGCGGTGTCCTTGTGGGGTCCTGGCTCTGCTCTGGTATGGGGAGGGCTGGCCATGGTGGTGAAGCGTCAGGCTGCCTCCCCCCATCCCCCGCCCAGTGCTGGACATCTGAGACGCCCAGGACTCTGGATCTGCTTGCCCAAGGACCAGGTGTGGAATTTGCAGTGGTGCCCAGAAGGGGCTGTGCTCCCACCCCGCAGATCCAAAGTGCTTCATTCATATTTTGGTGGAACACAACTTCTCTCCCCAGTGGCCCTGCTTGCAGGCTCTTCTTGGCAGCAGAGGCTATAATTTCCCTATATAGCATCTAATTTGAACTTATGCAAGCATCCTTCTCTCAAAATGCTTCATTATTATGTTCTTCTGAAATCCCGAAGGGACTCTTCCCAGCAATCCGAAGCTCCTCGGAGGAAGAAAGGATAGACCAGCAATTAGTGCCATGAACTTGGATGCTGGGAAGTCCGCGTTCGGGCCCGGGGTGCGTTTAGCCCAGGACCCCATCTGGGAGAGCCGGCGCCCACCGGGAAGCTGCAGGCAGGCTGACGTGCCAGGGGGCTAACAGTGGAACACGGCTTGGGTCTAAAGGGTACCTTCTCCTTCACTTTTGCTGTATCCAAAACACGTTTCTCCCTGGGCCCCCTGCTTCCCCAGCAGCACAGAGCTCAGCAGCTCTCCCTCCCACAGCCTCCCAGCGCTGATGCTCACTTTCACTTTCCACAATAGGGTGAGAGCATTTCCTTCCGGGAAGGAAGGGCCACCAGGATGTGAGGTTTAAAAATACAACTTTCCTCCCGTCCCCAGGGAGGAAGAAAAATCCAAGGAAGTTACAGGAAGGAAAGTGATCAGACTCCTTTGGCCACTTGGACTTTTTCAACAGCTGTCCGTGACAGGGCTAGTTCTTGCCTGGAGCCACGGTGGATGCGGCTGTGTTCTAAGCACGTGTGCCATGCCCAGATGGGGACTGCAGAGAAGAGCAGAGGGAGGAAGTGCTCTGGGGCGACTCGCTTCAATAACCTGGGCCCGCACCTCCGCCAGCACCGACTAAGGGAACACACAGACCCCATCGTCATCCCAGCAATCCAAGTTCGGTGCTGGGGAAGCATCAGCAGGAGGAGGGAATTGCGGGTCCTTCGCTGCTCCTTACCAACCAGACTGAGCAGCTGGGTGTGGAAAGGAAGCTTCTTGGCCAACTCTGCCCAGAGAAAGGAGTCCCGTGGCTTCCAGCCAGGGATCCCATTGCTCCAGTTGCTTGAGTCCAGGCTGGGTCTCAGGATGTCTACCACTGGGCAGTTTTACTTTGGTGCTCATTTCCCATCTACCACAGCCTGGAAGAAGCGGGTACCATTCTCCTCTCCTGGCCCCTAGCTTCCCAGCTCCCAAATTCACGACTGTGCGGATGTGGCCCCACCTGCCTCCAGACCCATGACCCTTGCTTCAAGACCCCGGCCATGCTGACCTCCCTCCTGACTGTCCACAGAGCCCGCTGCATGGCTTTGGGGCTTTACCATTCCTGTGAGTTCTGCCATAAAAACCTGTTGCTTGCCTCTGGTTGTTTCTGGTTATGCTTGTGTTCTAGGCACGAGGAGCAGGGTTGATGTTCTGATGTCCCTGCACCATCTCAACGCCTAGTTGATGATGCTGTTCCAGTGAAGGAGTAAGAGAGCATATGAGTGAGTCAGGGAGCTTGGACGCCATTTCCTCCAGAAGGGTTTTCCCCTGGACCAGTGGTTCTCTCCTTGGCTGCCCGCTAGAATCTCCCTAGGAACTGCTAAATGCCCTGATGCCCAGGCCACATCCTGACCAATGAAACAAGAATCGCTGGGGGAGGGACCCAGCCAAGAGTCTGTTTTCAAGCTCCCCTGGCAGATTGAGAACCTGCGCACCAGGCCAGTGCTTCCCAAACACTACAGTGTGTGTGAGCCACGCCGGGTCTTGTTAAAAGGAAGATGCTGATTCTCTGGGGAGGAAATGGGGCCTGAGATTCTGCATTTCCCACAGCAGCAACGTGGCGCTGCTACTGCTGGTCCACAGACCTCACTTTGAATAACACGGCGCTAGATCATATTCGGAACTGCCCTGGGACAACCCCAGCTTGGCCCTCTCACGCTTTTTGTAACTGCTGATTACCCTTTTTCTAGACTTCGAATGCAAGGATACCGTTTCTCACACCACTGTGTGCTCTATTGATGGCACGAGGTAGTGTTCAATTGTTGCATGCATGCTTGTATGAATGAAGTGACTAAATGAATAAAATGAATTTCAAAGTCCCCAAATACGTGGTCCTTCAAATGCTCCCACTGCAAACAGACCTGAGTGTCTGTTGCCTGTGGACAGCACCCAACACTCTCTCCACAGCACAGCCCAGAGCCCACCTGGCTGGGGCCTGGACCCCTGCCACGTGGGGCCAGGAGCTTTGAGGCAACCAAAACTCAGAAAGGCACGCGCTGCAGGCTGAAACAGACACCAGCTGTGGCTGCTGGAGCATCCTGAGGAAGGGTGGGCCCAGCCCAGATAGCAGAGAGTTGAGGAGCAGGAAGGACGAAAGGGCAGGGCTGAGGGCTGGTCCCCAGGGAGAAAAGCCTCTAATGATGGTAACATCTGATCTGCCTCTCCTTCCTGCTAATCCTCAATCACAACAGTGTGAAATCTAAGCAAGTGTGAAGGCCTTGGCTCCAGCTGTTTTTCATATCAAGCCACGATTCCAGCCATCAGAGCAAGAAGCCCCATGCTGAGGATGCAGCCCTGGGATGCTACGGGGCTGGGGGCCAATCCCTGCAAGATGAGGAGAGGGACACCCCAGCCGCGGGGTACGCTCGTGGGGAACCCGGCCTGGTCTCTCTGGTCCAGCTGCCTCTGAGGCTCTGGGTCGGCCCCCAGCGCTGCCCTTCTCTCTCCCCATTACCTCCTCCTTCCCCCGGGGACCCCAGCTCTGCCTTCCTGCCCTTGTGGGTTTCACGGGGCCTCCGGGATGCAAACCAGGCAGGCGGGGGATGGACAGGAGCAGCTGCCTCCCTGGGAAGCGGGGACCCCGGGGAGACTGCCAGCCGCAGCAACTGTGAGCCCTGAGACAGACCCCAGCCAGGCCAGGCGACAGGCCAGGGAATCCCTGGGGGCAGCTCAGCTGCTGGGGCTGGATTAGGAAGAAGAGACAACAAAGGCGACCCTGGGGGGGATTCTCAGGCATAGTAGATGAGCTGGCCCCTTAACCCAGACCCAGTGGCTCTGCAGGAGGAAGTGCTGGGGTGGGGCAGCGGGATGCCTGCTGGCTGCCATGTCAGAACCTGGCGCTTGGAGCTGGGCTCCAATTACCTGTGGAGGGATTCTCTCCTTGAATGGGGGCCTGGTGGGAGTAAGGGAGCAGCAGGCCAGGGCAGGGCCGCTTCCTGCTGCCTGAAGAGAGAGACCAGGACCAGGTCCATTCCTGCCACTTCGATTTTCTTCCAGCCCTGTCAAGGGCCAGCCCGGTGCGCTGACTCGTAAATGGAATAAGCGCTCTGTGATTTTAGAGCTGAGGGTGTGGGGAGCTCCAGGCAACAGACATGTCCTGGAGTTGCCTCCCCAGCCCTCCTCTTGCTGCACGCCCACCCCATACCTGGCAGGAAGGCCAAATGCCGTTCTGGGTGCTCCTGGTCCCCCAGACTGCGCTGATGGAGCAGGAGGTGAGCACCTGCGCCACAGACCGGGCTGGGCCCATGGGACTGTTGATTCTGAAATTTGCCACCAGGACTCTGAGAGCCTGGGTCAGTTAGCTGCTGGAGCCGGGAGGTGCGCCTCAGGGTGGACGGAGGGCATGGGTTTGGAGCAACCCCCATAGGCCGTGTGCAAACAGCAGAGGAAACACATCCACAGGGACACAGAGGAGAGAAATGGCGACACAGAGACAAGCGAGGATGCGAGATCATGTACCCCAGAGAGGGACAGAGACGGAGACTGGGGAAGAGCAGTTTTCTCAGTTCCAGCCCCCCAGGAATGCTGCCCTAGGGTTCCATGAGGCCCCCAATTCCTCTCACAGAACTCTTCCCTGTGTATTGAAATAGGCCAAGCTGCTGTCTGCTCTGACGACATGCCATTCAAGTAAGGTTAGGCTGTCGGGGTGGCCAGGCCGGCTCCAGGGGTGTCCAGCCTCCCTTGGCCTGGAGGGTGGCCTGTCACCTCTCTCCACATGGGTCCTGAGAGCCCAGGGAAGCACAAGCACCACAGACTGGCCTTGACGCTGGTCCTGACTTGAGGGGGCGCCTGGATCTCAGGGGGTCTGCAGACCTCCCCCACCCCAGGAATCCGGGATTTCCTTGGGCCGCTGACCTCACCCCCTGCGTGGCTCTCAGAGGAACCCACAAGCCTGAGGGCTGCTGTCGCCTCCCACCCTCGGCTCCTTCACAACAGCAGGGAGCGACAGTGCTCGGCCCTGGAGGAGCCGGTATCCAGTTTCCAGGAGAGGTGGGCTGCCTATTTGAACCTGAAACATACCAGGGGGGATCGGACCAGCCTGAGAGCGGAGAAGGCTGTAATCTACCGAGAAGAGCTTGGCAGGCAGAGACCGCGAGCTTTCTGTGGTGTCCCGGGGAGGGGGCCATGCAGGCATGAAAGTCACCTCCCTAACGAGAAACGATTTTCTCTCACTCCCGAACGTGGGTCTGAGGGACCTGGAGCAGGACAGATGGGGGCTGGACTTCATGAGTTCTGTCCCGTCTCCTGGGTCCAGACTGACCCCACGAGTTGCTTCTGAGACGCAGTAACCGTTTCTGCAGTCCTGGAGCTCTAGATAGCTGCGGGTGGCTTCCGAAGACGCTTGTCACTCCTGACTTTACCTCGATACCCTGGTCAAAGGCCCCAAATCCCTGGGCCTCCCCAAGCTCTCTGGGATATTTCAGACTCCCTTGATCTCCCAGGAGGCAGCCTGCTCCCCAGCCTCCTGGAGAAAGTCTAGTCAGGACTTTTCCCAACCCAAGCCTCAGTTTACCTGCTCAGCACTTTCTTATGAAAACCCCCAAAGTTCAGAAGTCAAAGGCGTTGAGGGGCAAGTAGAGGTGGTGTTTACAGTGGGGCAGAAGAGGAGGCTGGGTGGTGGGTCTGTGATGCCAACGAGAGCATGAGGTGAGGCGGTTCATTGGCAGCCTCGGCTCCGGGTGCTAGTTCCCTAGGAGGGAACAGAAGAGGCGAGGAATGGAGGGATGCACATAGAGACCGCCATCACTGGATTCCACGCTGTGCCGCTGAGTCCTCATGGTCGCCTCAGACTGTAAGTGTGACTACCCTCCGTTCCAGATGAGGAAACTGAGGCTCAGAGAGTGAACATGTCCACACACACAGGGCCATCTGACTCCGCCCCCCTGGGCTGATGTGCCACGGTCTGACCTCCCCACCCCACCTCTCCACCGTGAAGCCTCCTACTAACGTCCTTCAGCGCTCATTCATCCCCTCAATTAGATTTGCAGGGAAGAATGGAAATGAGATGATAGAGGGAAGCAGCAAAAGAAGAAGAGAGTGAAAGAGAAGGCCAGGGCCTGGGGAGAAAGAAAGGAGAAGGGAGGAGAGAGCGGACGGACGGCGGCCGTCAGTCGGTCTGGACTGCTTATCAGCATGCAGCTCAGGGTCTCCCTCCCGACGTGCAGAGGCTGAATCTGAGTCCACTTTTCACCAAGCTTCTTGGGTGACACTTATGTTCACGAAAGCTCAAGAGCCACTGAGGGCTCGGCTGGGCTATCCAATGTGGCAGCCACTAGCCATGTGTGGCCATTTAAATGGAAATAAATTAAAATTAAAAATCCAGTTCCCCAATCAGATGAGCCACATTTTAAGCGCTCAACAGGCACCTGAGGCTGGTGGCTATCAGGCCCCACTGTCCATTGCAGATGTTGGTTTTCAGCTCTGCCCTGCTGCCTAGACACAGGGAGAGGTTAGGGCCCCCTCCTCAGGGGTACCATGTCAGGCATGTCCCTGCATCCTCAGAGCATCCCCACAGGCCTGGATGACTGCGGATTTGACAAGAGTCTTGCATGTGTCTAACGGTGACCACTGATGTGAGCCAGACTCCCAGCTGGTGTCCCCAGCTCCATCAAGCCTCCAACTCAGTCCTATGGTTCCTGGTCACCTACAGGGAGCATGGGTTGAGTGGCCCCTATGTCCCGTTAGTCCGGGTCCTCCAAGGTCTCTGCAGAAGAGGGGCAGTGTCAAAGCACTAAGTTTCTTGGGGCAGGTGGCCTTCCATTCATGTGTCCACTCTCACGGGCAAGTCATAGCAGCTGAATGACCAGGGTGGAACAAGCCTTTCCGGTCTCCCAGAGATTGTCCACCTGGGGCCAAATGTAACGTGCTGAGGGTGTGCATGCGGTACCACAGACAGCCCATGGAGGCGAGCGGTGCCTACTCACAGCCCAGACCCAGATAGGCAAAGGGGGCCGGCCTCAGATGCCCCTAGTGACAGGCTGGGGCTGGATTTGTATCCCCTCAGTCAGGGCTCTCAGGACCTCAACTTCCCTCTGCTTTGTCCCTCGAAGTCCGGCCGGGAGGGAGTTCAGGTCCTTGCTCCAGGCCTGGGAGTGTCCTGGACGTTGGTTCACAAGACAAAGCCCACGTCCGGCCCTTCAATGGCGGGTCTGGAAAAGATGCCGAGCAGGGACCATCTCACTGATCAATGTCAGGATATCCCTTCTTTCTAGTTAAAAAGAAATGCCTCACTCAGGAACTTCCAACGCCGGGCCAGCCTCCTGTTTACCGCTCTCGGCTGCCCAGCCCGCAGATAAGGAAGAGCGGCCCATTCTCTCCCTGCTCCAGCGCGTGTTTCCTGCCCGATTCCAGGCAGCCACTTCCGAGCCCGGCTGTTTCCCAGGGTGGGGGCATGGGCGCCACGGGGCCTTGAGCTCGTGAGAAAGCAGGGAGAGGGAGCCCAAGAGAAAGACCAGCAGGCAGGATGGTGACAAGGAGGGGCCCAGGCCCGCCAGAGATGGGGGACCACTCACCCTCTGAGAACACAGACAGTTGCTTGCTTTCCGCAGACAGGCCCCTCTCTCCAGCCACGGCCCCCTCACCTCTGCACTTGACAGGAGCCAGACAGGAAGCTGACCAGCCCCACTGGCCACCTAGCCAGCTGACACCGGGCAGACCTGGCCGGGGGATGGCATGCTGGAATGCAGCAGAGGCAGACCACGCCATGACCCCAGGTGGGCCCCGCAGGGTCTGCAGGCAAACAGCCAGCCCCGTGCCGGCCCCCTCAGCAAGCCCATGTCACCAGACAGTCACCACTCTGTCTTTGCTTTCTGAACGTGGCACAGAGACAGGCCACACACTGTTCACTTAAAAGACCTACGCCATTGCTCTCCCTCCGACCATCCCTCAGAGCCTAGACTGATGGATTGGGTTCCCCACCAGACAGTAAAACTTTCCCCTCGACATCCAATTCATTGTTGGTCTCTTGGTCTTTACTTTTGTTTTCATAAAACTTTGCTCATTACATCAGGAAACATAACTCTGCCTCTAACTCCAAAGATGAGCGATCCAGAGCATCATTAACCCACAAGGCTGGTCTCAACGTGGCCTCCGTGGGCTAATGCCCACTCCAGGCCCAACATTAACCTCCCGGTGGACAGGCCCACCTCTCCTAAATTCTCCTGGGCAGATGGGAACCTATCTCAGGGTTTTTTCCCTTAAGATACGACTCCCCTAGTTCATAGCAGCCTGCAGTGGCTAGACTCTTCTTTGCATGTCAGGCCTCTGAATCCACCTCCCATTATTAATGTGGACAAAGAGCCTAGGACAAGTCCAACAGGCTGTGTGAACTCCAGCTGAACCTCTGTCTCGGTGATGTTCTCCCCAGCTCCTCCATTAACAGTTGATCTTCTCTGAAGGCAATCAAAGGACTTCCAAGGCCTCTTCTCATCCCTCCACCTCCCCTCCCCTCGGTTCACATTCTTCCTTTTCAGACAGGCAGGTCCCACGGGGAAGCCGGGAAGTCGCTGGGGAAACTGGGCACAGCTCCTGTCTCAACCCCACCACTCACGCATTTAGGCACCGTTGTTTCCACTGTTAGCATTTGCTGGGGAAGCGGATGTTTCAGAGGCTCTGAGGTCCAGATGCTACTACCAGAATATTTAGAAGACTTACAGATTAAGAGAAGACGCAATGGTTTCTGGTAGAGTCGAAAACTCCAGGGAAAATCCTAAACGTGATTGGAACTCACTGACCTTAAGGAAGTGTAGACAAGGCGTTAGCCAAGAGGCCGCGCACCTTCCCTTCATTTCACTCCCTTCTCCATTCCTGTATGAAGCTGAGAATGGTGAGGTTATAAGAAACCTCTTCCTCTCCCCCTAGAGTTTCCACGTTATGTTGACTGGGGTTCTGAGCTGCAGACGACACAGTCTCTTCTGACTGGTTTCCAGCAGGAGAGAATTCATTAAGGGATGTTAGAAACTCATAGGTTGGAGGGCTGGAGGCACTTGTTGCAAGCTTCCAGAACAACTCTTGGCATCCACTGAAGAATGGTCCTGGAAAGGGAGCTCCTGCCATGGGCAAACCCAGACTCACCTGCATTTGCAAATAAATGCCCTGGTCCCTGCTTGTGTCGTCACTTTCAACCCCAAATCCGATGTGGTTCCATCTGTTTAAGAACCTCAGTCATGTGTCCGCAGCCTTGTGGCAAGTGACGCTGGAAATCAGTGTTTTGGATGCTTTGATGGGAAAGTAGATTCAGAACGTGGAGGAAGCTCTCAAAATACGGGGAGGCTGTTAAAATTTGGGGGTACCCATGAATGGCCAAAGTCCACCATACATGCAGAATTCCCCTCTCCACTGCTCACCGGGTGAGATGGAAAGTCTCGATTCAGACCTGCGTTTTCTTGTTCCGCCTTCATTCCAGAGGGCCCTGCTCGGCCTTTAATTTTAGAGCATATGAGGAAGACTGTGGAAAAAAAGATTTTGATTTTGTTGTGACTTGTCAATTGTGTCCCTCTTTTATAGTCTTCCTCATTACGTATGAGAAATTTCAACAACTACCCTCTGGTTAGAAACAGTTGCTTAACCAGGCTGGATTCTTTCATGTCTGCAGTCTCGTCTATGCAGTTTCCTCTGCCTGGGTTGCAGCTGTCTCCTCGGTGGCCAACCACACCACATGGAGCTAACATTCATGTGTGGGTCTGGGAGCCTGCTGGACAGACCTGGTTGAAATCCAGCTCTGCCGCTACATAGCTGTGTGACCTGATGAACGTTTCCTGATTTTTCTTATCCTCAGTGTGCACATCTAGAAAATAAGGCTAATATTCCTGACTTCAAAAGGTTGTTAAGGAATTAAATGGATATTAGCTGAGAAGGAGCCATACAGACGGTAAGCACCCATGATTCCTCGCCTCCTTTCTCTTCTTCTGTTCCCGTGACATTTTGTACACACCTCCACCACAGCACTTATGCTCAACTGTGCCCTTCAGACATCTAACGATTATCTGATTTTAAAAATATTGAAAATAAATAAAGTTAAAGTCACCCATATTCCAAGCACGTTGGAAAAAGTATATAAATAATGTGAAATTACTCCTTCCTTAGCAATTTCCGACATTGGACTCTACTCCCCAGAAGGAGCTCCTGTTAAAAGTTGTGTGTGTATCACTCTAAACATTTTATTTGCAACTTTTTTTTCCACTTAACAATACACCATAGGTATCTTTCCATGTCAGCTTATAAATATCTGTATAGTTTTTTTTAAGGGCGACACAACGTATTGCATAGTTTTATTTAACCAGGGGTCTATTGGTGGACATTAAGTTTGTTTCAAATTCTTGTCATGAATATCCCCATACATATTATATTTGGCACACCCATGCTGTCTTTTCTGGAGGGAATTTCCTAGGAATGGGTCTCTTGTATCACAGACTATTAATATTCACTATTGTTGTCAGAAACTGCCCTTTCAAAATATCGTGTAGATTTTATGCAAACAGGGCCTCTTTCCCCACATTCTCCCCGACATTGGACGTTACCAATCTTTAAAGCTCTGGTCGATCTGATGGGTTAGAATGGTAGGTCATCTAGTGAGGAGATGGCCCTGTGTATTCCTTTCTGAAAACACCTATTTATATCTTTTGCCCATTTTTTGACTGGGCATCCTTTCCTTTTAGATTTGTAGGATAGAGATACCAAGGCTTTGTCTGTTACAGGTGTTGTAAAGTTGTTTTTCTTCCAGGCAGTCACTTGTCTCCTGTAATGATTTATTACTCTGGGCCCTCGGAAGGCAGGGACCTCGTCATAGTCAGGGTGCACCACTGGAGACAGCAGCTGGCTCAGAGCAGGCTCTCGGCAATGTCTGCTGCAGAGATGGGTGAGGCTACACATGGGTGGCAGACAGATCAAGGGAAAGTCAGCCTGCCTGAGTAAAAACCCTCTGTTAGGAGACTTTAAAATAAAATGTAGATGCTGAAAAAGGTAAATCGTGTCTGTCGGTTTTCTGAAAATTTCATCTTCAGTTCAGTTTATTGCAGTAAAAACCACTGTGGGTTTTGGGTTTTGCTTTTCAATTCTTGAGCATTATGAGACCCTCAAAATGAATATGAAACAAATATTATGTGGCAGGATTCATATGTATAAATGGCAAATAAAAAACTAGGAAAATATGTATCTATCTTGAATAAGAATGAAATAAAGATTAGCAGGCTAATGAAGAATTGTATCATAAGGGAGGTCATATAGACCGTTATAATCAAAATTATATCAAGGAAACATTAATCACTTTAAAAAATGACTTAATAGTGGAAGAAGCCCCGGACTCCCGGCTCGGCGCTTGTCAATGGAGTGATCAAGTGAAGCCCTTCATCATCATCATCTGTCCACAGGGGAGAAACATCTGCCCAGACTACTTTGACCAGCCGCACATCCGTCCCTTCATCCACTTACTCATTCGTTCAGTCAAATCTCAGCAGCAGACGTTTTACAGTGTAGGCTGATTTGACTTAAAACAGGATCATGAAAAGGCAACTTAAAAATGTAAAAAACCTCTACAACTTCAATATGAAAGACAGCCGAAGGAACATTTAGCTTATAAAGCTGGAGTAGAAAACATCTTTGGGGTACCCCATGAATATAGTGGATGAAAACACTGAGCAGCTTTTGGAACATAAGTAAACACAGCTTATTTAAAATGCACGATGGTCACAGGAGACAGACTGGAGTGGGATAAAGTTTTTATTATAATGAAGTATTTGCACAAATATATACACTGAAAACACATACGTACACAAATTTATATACCACACAATATACACAATAGTTGCAACACAGGCGAATAAGTAGAGAGCGTCTGTGTGACGCTGGATCAGCTAACCAAGGATGGCCTGCTCTACCTTTGCAGGCTGTTCAAATGAGGACAAAATGACATGATGAACATAACAATTGGAACAGCAATATCTACACAGTAGCATCTTTAACACGTCTCAACTCACTTAATCCTAGAAACCCTGTGAGGTAGGTAGCATCAACTATAGTTTATGGATGAGGAAATTGGGGTACAAGAAAGTGGCTGGTCTTGCTCTTCAACCTAGGTCTTTGGTTTTTAAACTCCAAATCCGTGATTTTTTTAAGGCCTTGCTGCTTCATACCGGGGTGATTCTAAAATGCTTGAGACTATTTCAATCTAGTATCAACATTTTTCACATCTCCCACTTAAAAAAAAATGTTACTTGTGTAATTACTTGCTTTGCAAATCCCTTCTTCTTGGAGGGCCTCAATTTTGCTTTTGAAGGACTGTCACTTTCTCGAAGGCAGAGGTTCTTGGTCATCAGAGAACCCGTGCCCTGAATGCAAAGAGCTTTCAGTAAAGTTTGTCACTTCGGTGCAGCAAGGTGCTGGAGAGAGCCTGCTCCCAAGGACTTAGCTGAGTGAGGGAGACAGACAATCAGACGATTCTAACAACAGGTGATGGATGCTGATGGCGAGCCCTGGTGGCAGAGGGACACCCTCCTCTAACGGATTGTGGAAGTCGAGCAAGTGAGGTCACCTGTGGTTCCCACCAGGATGGCCCAAACTGCTCAGAAAGACTGATCAGCCTGATTCTCCCAAGACCCAAAAGTGACATCAAAACACAGAGAAATATAAAACCTCCCCTCCACTTGTGAAGGGGCTCAGGATGAGTTCTCCCACCCCCGTGTGGTTTGCAACAATCACCCCAGAGATGAGAAAAATCACAGTTTTTGTTTCCAGGGCAGGATCTGTGCCTAAATTGGTTTTCGGAATCACAGTGATTTAGAGGAAGGGCTGGGTTTTGTCTCCGAGCTGGCTTGTCTAACCTCTGCTTACTCTCCCATGGGAACGTGTAGACACTTACCAAAGTGCCGTATAATTTGTCATGATTGGCAGGGAAGCTATTCACTGAAGGAAATTCCCTCCTACCTGCCAATCACAGCCGAGGGTCCTGTTCAGGGTAGGGCAAAGAAATTCAAGTTGAGATCTGTGATGGAATTATTCCACAATCCAAGACGATTCAGTTGCTATCTATTCCCATCTGAGATATCTGACGAATAACACATACACTATTCAGAAAACTCAAGGTACAGAAATCAAACGATAGAAAAGAACCAACCCCGGGGACCTTCAATCTGACGGAGGATGTTGCAGAGATTTCCACGTTTCCCAAAGCCTTTCTTTAGATCTCTGCACGAAAGGAAATTTTGCTGGAAGGAGGACAAAGCTGTGGCTTTACACACCCCATCCTCTAAGGCTTCATTGAATTAAACATGTGACTGCTGCCAGAATGCAGAGAACTAGAAGTTACCCTGCAGACCAGGGACATCCCAGGAGCACAATGCACTCGTGAGGGTGGGCAGCATCCCACAGAAATCACGTTTAACTATTTAAAAATAAATGCTATTTAATATTCTCAACTAATATTTAAAACATGTGGTAAAATTTTGCCTAGAGATACTCCAATTGGACTTTTCTTTATCAATGCGATTTGCAATGATTTGCAATGTTGCAAAGGCAGTAACACTACAGTAGTTTTTTATTTGTTTTCTTGGGCTGGCTGAACAGGCTCTCCGTAATCTTGTTTAGACTACTGATTTACTTAGCAATTCCTTTCCCTTTTAAATAGTGGAAAACTAAAGTCCAGTTCACTGATCAAAAATGTCCAAATAGTGGAGAGAGGTTGAGCAAATTTTGCTTTGATTGTCACTTTGGCTCAAATTAAAACCAGCTCTTATAAGAATCTCACTGGGTTCCAAAGAAAAACATCTCTTGCTTGAAAATAATCTGCCCGTCACTTTTTAGGAAGGTGCAGATGACATTCCAGAAAGTTATGTGAAAAAATATGATGAGAAGGGGAAACGTCAAAGTTTAGCTATTCCAGTTGATTTGAGGGCATGAAGTTAACTCTTGTTTCACTGTGAAAGTCACAGCGCCATTAATAATAAGCACAAAGTCAAGAAGAGTATCCATTTTAGGTGTCAGGTGAGAATGGTGGAGGTGTTGACTGGTATTTCAAATTTTGGCTGAAATCCCCTGAGAAGAGGACACGTGGTCTACAAGTTCCTCTTAACAACTTGGGCCACTGACCTATCTTCCTACTCAAAATTAAGTGTATGGTTCTCAAGTTTACCTGAAAGAAAACTCATGAAGAACGTCCAGGCTAGGAAGAGCCCTTTCTTGTACTGTGACTTCTGAATGAAGAACATCATTGCTTTATTCTATGCTCCTTCCTAAAGCTTAAAACAGCACTTTCACGTCCCAAATCTCAGGAAGGCACTTATGTGCCACAGATGCCCATCAGGCTCCTCTGAGTTAGTACACTGTGTCCTGGTCGGCACTTGTGCTGTCAGGTTCATGCTGTGACTGATGGATCAGGGGAGTTGATAGAAACTGTGTTGATCCTGGTTACCCAATGAGTGTTCTTGAGTGCACATGCTGTGGTTTCTAAAGCTAACGGAACAAGAAATAACGCTTTTTTTTTTCATGAGAAATCCAAAATTAGGGCAGTTAAAACATTGTTAAGAACAAAAGGCACAAGATTCTACTAATCAATCATGAATATTCATTAGTTTTTTCTACATATTTAATGCAAAGATATGAAACTTCTGAGTGTACAAAATCAAACGTTAATGAAAGTGGTAGTTTTACAAAAAACATTGTAGTTTAATATAACAATAATTGGAGATAAATGAACTAAATGCCAGCAAACATTTTGGAAAGATCCACTATGGTATAAAGGGTATTTGAACACAATAGTTCCTTCTGCATTAAGAAAAAAATCCTCTCATGATTCAACAAATTTCTATTTTTCATGGATATGTCTGAATCTTATGAAAGAAAACCCGAGTCTTTGGATTCTTCATTTTTTCCTTCTAAAATAACTCTCGTCATTAAAGAGAAAAGACACAGCTGTTTTCAAAGTCATGGTTTCCTCATATTTCATTCAGAAACTGTCCTAACTGCTGGTGGAAAGACGGTTTCCATGTGAGACAATGGGAGTCAGGAACATTTCCTAATCTTCTGTAAGCCCACACTCCTAAAACTACTCTTCAGATCACCCGATGCAAAAGTTTTAAAGTTTAGAATGATGAAGGCTGGGGCATAGATTATTGTAATGAAATTTAATATCATAACAGCTTAGCAAAACTTTAAAGAAGATTGTTTTAGGAGGATGTGCATTTCACAGCAATTACACACAAGAAATGAATACACACAGATGAAGCTGTGTAGTTTATTTTAAACAATACAGCCTTTCCACGTGAAAAACTTTGTGCTCTTGGCCTGTCTCACTTTTCAATCAAGTAGGGATTTAAAAAGTGACCTTGCAGGGGAGAAGTCAGGAAGAAATCTGGTAACATGGACTCCAACCTCAAAGGGATGCTCTGTTGTAGTAACAGGATGCAAATCCTTCCCATAAGTAAATACCCTCCAATATTTCACAGTGAAAAGGCTCTTTTCCCCATACATAATTTAACCTCTTATTTGCTTTGCAATTCTTTAGGAGAGGACAGCGGATGAAATTTCTTTGTGAAACAGAACTAGAAATAGTGATCTTTTGCCGCTCAGTAACAGGGAATTAAAAAAAAAAAAGCTTTTCAGTCCCAGCTAACAAATTCTTTAAAAAATTCCTGTGTGAAAAATATAGTCAACTCAAAGTCCAAAGTCTGTAGCTGAAATCAATGTGAAAAGGGTTTACTGCCACCTTCAAGGTTCAGGGTGCTGAGCAGAGCGGGGGAGACAGGCCCCTCCAGCTCCTGGAGCCACAGGCGGTAGGGATGACCAGCAGCAAGACTGAGGCCCCAGTCTTGACTGAGGGAGAAGACAGAGGACATCTCTCCTCCCGCTAAGTTCCTTTCACTCCAGTTCTTATTTTCTAAATTTCACGACACTTAGTTCACATGAAAGTCTTTTAGGTCAGACTCTCTGTAAAGAAGTCTGTGTCTCCGGTAGTCCTTAAATTAAATCTGTGTCCATGCCCAGCAAAAATAATGTTTCAGGTCACTAAATTTTCACTAGCCACTTTGTGGCTACAGATTATAGAAGAAAAATAAAGAGTCTAGCGCTGGTCCTTGCGTGAGTCCTGTTTTCAAGCGTTCTCTTCTCCTCCCCACTTCGTCGGATTTACCTAACAGAATCAAGTGCAGTGGGAACGGACACAGAGTTTTGAATTTCAGTGTAAAAAACCTCACTGGCTTGAAGAGGCAGCTTAGCAGCAACACATGTGAGGGACCAGTGGGTTTAGTTCCCTCTAAGCTGCACGAGAGTTGGCTGGAAAGTTTGAGTCAGAAGTTACTTCTACCTCTAAGTGAACTAACAGGAGAACCACCCAGTCTCCCTGGGCTGGTCCTCCTTCCGGTGCTGCATCCGAGTCTGTTTGGGGATACTACACTTGGGCTGGGAGTTGGACAACCTGACTTATCCAGAAGAGACCATAATTGCTCAATCAGTGTTTTAATGGCTTAGAACCCGGTGAAGGGAAGAACAATTGAGTGAACTAGGCATGTGAGTGGGAGGACATGACTGCCGTTTCAAATATCTTTAGGGATGCCATGTGGCGGAAAGATCAGAGATGTTTGTTTTCACTTCCGAGAACAGAATGAGGGCCAATCGGGAGAAAAACTACAGGACACCAGATTTGGGTTCAACCGAGGTAGTCACGTAGTGAGTTCCTTGTCACTGAAGTAATTAAGCCAAAGCTGGAAAGCCGCTTAACAGAACCTTGGTTTCCTGCAGGTGGGTTGGAGTCAGTGAACCGTAAGGTCCCTTCCAACTCTTGACAGCTTTTTCAGGCCCGAGAATAATATGCAGATCTAATTTGGAAAACTATTCTTAGAAAATAGCTAATATAACTTTTGGAAAGAACAATGTATTTAGAAATATTTCCACCAGTTTTCTTCAGACGACCAAACTAGAGGCCGAATCCCAGAAGGAAGGAGAATGCAGTGGAATTCTCCCCGTACGGGGCCGGAATGCACACAGTATCAGATGACACCCCATGAGGAGGGCTGTGTCATCTGAAGCATTACCCAGAAAACGTGCTCCAACAGCTCAATCACTGTAGACTGATCTAACACAAGACCCACGTGTCATTTAAGATGCTGCCTGAAGGCTCAGCGTTTCCAGGTGTTAGTTGCACAATAAAATCATCCTTGCACATCTTGAGACCCTGTCTAACACAGGAGAAAGCAGCTGTCTGAACATGTCCCTTAGGGCAGAGATGAAAGTGAAACTTCATAGAACAAGTTCCCCTACCCTGCAGGCTTCAGGGGGTTAGGACTCATCTGACCTAGATCTATCTTTGTCTACAAGCAGCTTATCCTAAGAAGTGTAGTGCTATTCCGGAGGATCACATCTCTTCGTTTGTGCTCCTCCTTCTGCGGCACTAACATAATTGTCGCCTGACACGAGGTGATGCCCATGACTCCTGGGTTAATAGATGTAATAACTGAACAACTGTCACTTTGGCTAATGTGGAAAAAGATACCAATGTGGATATAAATGTCATTGGCTTCATGTGACATCTACTCATGCAGACAGGTGGAATGCACTGTTAAAATTCACGGCAATTAATTTTTAAATGAGGCCTCACCAAAAATGTAAATGTTAATGTTTCATTCCTGGATCCCAACTGAAATGGCTCTATTAAAATCAACATTTACATTAAGCAATCAAGTCTTGATTACTGATGACCAAATGCACCAGAATAGGGATATCAGGAAAATATGATTGCCTGGGAGAATGGAAACTTCTAGGTAATTCAAACTCTGATTCTCTGACTCATTGCTATGGGAAGGTAGAGAGAGAGATGATTATTTTCCAAGCTGGGTATAAATATAAAATACAACTGTACTTTTTGAAAATATAAAATCCAAATACCAGCCAATACCCATTAGATAAGTGAGTTTTCTGAGTGTTCATATGGAAAATATAAATATTCCATGATTTTTAACAAAGTGAAACATCCTTCCTCCTGTATTTTTGGGCTCCTGTTCTAAACTTTTTGATTTTACTTCCATTTCAAAGGAATGATCGAGGCACTGGTTCTGAATTTAAGACTATATTTATTAAAGTGTTTTTATTAACAAACTTTCACCAGAAAGTTCCGAGTGTGTCAATACAGCAGGCACATTGGCTTCAAGGTTTGGCATTTGGCAGTCCACAGAATTGCACTTGACTCTCACAATTCTGCCACAACTTTGTGGATTGTTCGGGCAGGACCTGTAACCAGCCTTCCCCATTAAATGGTTAAATAAAAATTTTGGTTCGTTCTGATTGCAATGTTCTGAGTTCACAGTGACATCAGTCTGAGCCGGGCTCGGCTCTCCTTCCCTTTCTGTCTGGTCGCTCTGATTCTCCACACTGGAGTCCTGGTTTGCGGCCGCTCCACTGCCCTCCATATTTCCGATGTCTCTACTTTTACAGAGTCCCCTTTGGTTATTTTCAGGATCACAACACGCTGTTTGTAAACATCCGGCACTTCTGCAGACAAATGGTGATGGCTCTGCCACCTTTGGAAGATGCTCTTCTATGCTCTGAAGACTGTGTACGCTGGTCTTACCAATTTTTTCTTGGGCCTGGATGTGCTGCACCGGGTGGAGGAAAAGACTCCTAGGCAGAGAATTCTGCATTCCGGGTGGTTTCCCTCTGCCCTGTAGGCAGGGACAGTGGTGGATGTGTGGGATGGGATGCGCGAAGCCCTCGGGGGCTTGGTGCGCAGCCTTCAGAGGCGTCAGGCCATTTTGGAGGTGCACAAAGCTGCTGGCAGTAGGAGCACATTGGTGGCACAAGCAGTCACCCATCTGCTGGCAGGCGTGGGCGCCATATTTCAAATGTTTGTAGGCATTTGGGCAGCTACATCTCTGATTCAGAGAGAAGAGGTGACACATGGTGTGCTGTTCGAGAGAGGGCTGGAACAAGGCAGCGCTAGCTTCGTTTTTGGTGCTTTTGCTGAGTTCACTGTTGTACGCTGCACGCACGGGCATCCCTACGTTCTTTGCCTGGCTATTGAAGAATTCAGAGCAGATGTGGGTCTCTTCATAAGAGGGCTTCTCAGAGGTGGTACAGCTGTGGGATGCCAGAGGTTCTAATTCATAAAACTCATGCTCCATTTCAGATTTTTGGCCCCTGGGATCTAAATGATAAGCATTCATGGTATGTGTTTTGTTTTGTCCCTTGTCACCAGGACTTGTAGACAAGGCATGAGAGAAGGCACTGCACTGGAGTTTTTTAGGTAAAGGAATCTGACCACAGGTACCCTGTGGCCCAAGGCACCGGCACATGCACTGGAAGAAGAAGGTGGCAAAAGCCCAGCTGACACACATGATGAGCATCATGAAGGTGCCCAGCTGGGTGTAAGCCAGAACCGTGGAGGGCATCATCATGGCCCCGGCCACGAAGGTGGTCAGTGCGGCCATGGCAATGGCAGAGCCCATGCGACTCAAAGAGAAGATCACCTTTCCTTCCCGGTCAGCATCTGGGGCCAAGCGGTAAGCGACCCCATAATGGACGGCGAAGTCTACAGACAAGCCAACCGCAACCGAAATGGTGACAGACTCCAAAACGTTGAGCTCCCAGCCCAGCAGGACGAGAGAACCAACAGTGACAAATATTGTTCCGGCTATTGAAATGATGGCGTAAAGGCTTATGATGATGTTCCAAGTGGTGAGCAGCATGACACTAAACGCAACAGCAACCGAGAGCCCCATGGCAATGAGGGTGCCATCGGAGAGGCTATCCTGCAGGTCATAGAACTCGAGATTGCTGACAAACCAGCCGTTGCTGAGGCCCTCAGGCGCAGAACTGAGCTCACTGGAAATCCATGAGTCCACCTCTTTATAAAACTGATGCATCTTTTCATAAGCCAGTGTGAAGAGGTAGGTACTCTGGAACTCCAGCACCACTGCCCTGATAGTATCATTGATATCAAACCTGGGCCCTGGGGTTTTGCTATCCAAATGGTACCCCGTACTCCTTTCCAGCTCCATGATGGCTCTCTTGATGCACAGTTCAAAAATCTCTTGCTTATAGGGGAAGCTCCAGTGGCTGCAGCACGGGTACAGGGCAGGCTCATCACAGTCCTGGTTTTCCATCCACTGCTTGAACGTCTCAATGAAGCAGCTGGTGAAGTCCTGTTCATCGGTCTGGTAAAAAAAGGTTTGGTTTCTCAGTTTTTGACAGAAGTGCAAAATCCAGACCTGGGAAGCTGGGCTAGCAATGTTGAAACTGCTGTCTAAGGTCAACTTCCCTTTACTCTTGGGGTTGAGTGGATTGCCATTGTCTTCGGGGGACACACCCCAGATCACTGTGATGGGCATGTGGAGCTCCTCTCCATGGTGGACACGCTCAAACATGAAAAGCTTTTTGTACTCAGCATCGTAACGTTCAAAAGGGTGAGACGACCTGAACACCTGGAACTCGGATAACTCCAATGAGGGCAGTTTCATCTTTGGATTTATGCACACGATGTAGGCCCCCCCTACAGTTAAGGCAAGGAACCAGAACAGCCAAAGGTAGCGAAACTTAATGACGATGCATGGCAACACTTTTTCAAAAAAAATTCGAGACGCTTCTGAAATGGCAAAAAGTACTTTGTGGCACTTCTGGCAAGCCACTGTCCAGCAGCTTTTGTTGTCGTATATTTGCTGCTGCGGCTTTTTGAAGCAACTGAATATATTGAGAAGATATCGCTCATGCAGCACAACTACTGCTGGAAGCCATGTGACCATTAAAACATAATTCACCAAAATAGCTGTGCCCGCATAAACCCCAAAGCATCTGATGGCTGTAATGTTGCTAACGTAGTTAGCATAAAAGGCAGCGGCTGTCGTGAAACTGGTGACGAACATGGAGAGGGCGGCGTGCTGCAAGGTGATGCTCACGGTTTCCGAAGTTCCTGCATGAGGCTTGTCAAATTTGGTGTAGTTCCAAACGTCACACAGGACAAAAGCATCATCCGCTCCAATTCCAACCAAAATAATGAGTGCAGTGAGGTTCATAAATGGAAAGAATTCAAAGTTAAATACTATGCGATAGAGAAAATAGGAAACAATCAAGGAACTGATGATTGCAAACATTGTCATAAGAGTGATGAACATGGACTTGGTGTAGACGCACATGACTAAAAGGACGATGGCAATGGCTATGGCAGGATACACAGTATCCATGAGAAGGTAATCCTGAAACAAACTGTGTTTGATCCCAAACTCAATCCCGGTGACGGTGGTGACACCGTCAGAAGAGTTCCAGTTTTCAAAGTTGTCCAGGTAAATGTTCATCATGCTCTCCCCTTTCTCAGTGGGAGAGAAGAGCATGCTGTACTTGAGCGCCGGCATGGCGTAGCCGGCTGCCTTTGGGGTCATAAAGTCTTTGTCCACCAGGTAATGGAGGATCTGGTACACGGCGTTGTACTTGGTACACTTGCGCGGCACGTTGGTGCACTTGAGCTGGTCCTTTCTTCTGGCCGCCATGTCCCAGCAGTCTGGCTCCAGAGTGCCATTTTGGTAGTGTTTGGCGCAGGTCCGAAGCAGCTTCAAGGTGTGAGAAACATCTCGCTCGACGATCTTCTGGCAGGATGACCTGTTGTTCAGAATAGCGATGTAGTTCCCCAGGGTCCAGCTGGGGCAGCAGGAAGCGGCCGTGGTCCTCTGGCAGAGATCGCCAAACTGGGGGTGAGACCTGATCTGCGGAGACACAGACACGTGGAAGGCCTGCCGTTTAAAATCGGTCAGCAAAGGGTCTGAATTAAGTGGCCTTGAGGGACAGGGAAAGTTACAGAAGTTAAATCATCATCCTCTGAAGTTAGGTATCAGTTTGAATACAAAGCGAGGTTCCCCCTCAAAGCTGTCTTACATGGCGGAGTCCTCAGTAGGTTACTTTTCCAACAATAAACTACTGTCAGCGGATAGCACATGAGTGTGAAAGAACTTCAATCAACGCTAGTTTGGTTTCAAAAAGGACACAAAATTAACACCTCTTTGGTAAACAAGCCTTTTCCAAGCCACTTTAAAAGGGAATAAAATGGATAGGCTGTGAGGTTTATGTATGTTCACCTACAGGATTAATTAAGAGAACAATTGCCCAATTGATTTATGAAACACGATTGTGGCTTTGCCTGAAATTTCCGGTAATCAGCATGAAATTTTTGGTGACAAAGGTACTGTGTTTCAATTAATTTAGTTGGAGGCAAAGATGATAGTCTCTAGAAAACTGTCAGTGAATCAAAATGTGACTCTGGTGACACCAGAAGCGCTGATGTCAAAGATGTACGAAAGACATGGCATAAAATTGTTCCTTGAAATATGAGTCGAAAAGGGCAGTGCCTCTAAATTAAAATATTATATAATCTGATTTTAAATAAATATGTATAATTAATAAAATAAATACATAAGCAGGAATTTAATTATTTCTTCCACATCGTTAGAAGTTTATCCAAGTTGGCTAAAGGACTTTTGGGGGAACTTTCTTTTCTGTTTTGGTGAACAGGGTTCTGCTGCATATCAGCAAGTCTGACAATTCTGGATGTAATGTGGACCGTATTTCACTCAGAACACTATTTCTAATAAGGCTTTTCTTCTTATGGCTGTTCTGGTCACAGAAAACTGAAAAATTGTGCCAATGCCAAATCTCGCATTGATAAGATTATACTGAAGCCTGCATAGTTCCATTGCCTTAAAAACGTGTAAATTACGTGAATGGCCCTCTTCCCTGAGGGTGAGAATAAGAAATATCCCTCTCTCGAGCCAGTCCGGAGACTTCTCTTCAGAAGGACTAGAGCTAAGGACAATCCACTCCTATCACCTTCCCTCATCTCTATTTACCAAAGGCTGTTCCAGAGAAGAAAATCCAAAGTCAAGAAGGGTGTGAATATTTTTTTTTCTAATAGGATTAAAACCACCCTCTACCTTTATTAAAGTAGGTTTTATCAATCATGCATTGAAATATCTTCTCAAAGTAGAGGAGAAGTTGGCACAAATCATCTTTTTGAAACAGACTTATCCAAGAACCAAGTTACTCATAACTAACTAAGCCCTGGCCATCGATAGACTTTCCTGGGCCTAACCCTGTGGGGGCGAGGCGTAGATGAACCAAGACTGGCCATGTATCGGGAATTGTTGAAGTTGGGTGGCCTTGCACATGGGCATTATTCTACTAGTCTATTTTTGCACATGTTTGAAAATTTCCATAATAAAAATCTGTGGTTCTTTTTTCAAGATACTCTATTGGGGGTAAAGAAAAATGAGTCAAAAGGGTTATTATTCGAGCGTACTAAAGCAACATTGATTTTAACAAAGGCTTAATTTTTAAGCTCATTTTTAAAGATCAATAATTACTCGATATTTCATAAAATAATATAATTAATATTTAATTGTTTCTAGGTAAAAACATTCACATAGGCTACCTGAGGGGAAAGCGAACCACCTAATAAATAACAGGAAACCCTGGAATAGCATCTCCTTGGTTTTCATGGCAGATAACCACTTTTACCCCAAAAAGAAAGAACATGCAACTCCCTGGGGTCAGCCTGGTAAACTGAAAGAAAGCCAATGCAAGCCCAATGCCTGACAGTTTTCAGATGGAAGAAAATAAATTGTATCCATTATGAAACCCACTATCAGCTGGAACACATTTGTATTTGCTGAAATAACCAAATGTCAAAGATAAAGGAAGTAGGGGTGCCAGCTCAAACGGGGAAAGAAAGCACAGAATTCCGTCCTTGAATAACCTTTTCACGTAATAGCGGGTTTTTTATGTGTATATTTGACCAAAGATTAAAAAGTCGGACATGATAAACACAGAGCAAAGACTACTTTGATGGCTGCTATCAAAAATAAATGCTGGTGAGTCTCTGGAGAGCTGATCCTCAGATTCAAGGGTGGTGCTGGCTGATGGACAGCCTTTGGAAAACAGTTTTGCAAGGATCTTTTGCAGGGTAAGAAACAGGGACAAAGAAAAGACACTGAGACTGGCACTCTTTACCTTGAATTGGATGCCAGTGCCTTGACTCTAAAGGAATGAAGCACAAGGAACTGTCTAGGCTTTCAGAGAGTAAGGCCATATGTTCCCATCCATCCGACTATTCTAAAGAAGAAAGTATTTATTGGACACCTACACGACATGTGTAAGGCGCGGCAGTCCTTGCCCTCAAGCTGCTGAGGGGGAGGCAGGGAAATCAGACAAAAAAAACAATAATTATAATTCAACATGAGAAGGAGCATATTACATGTCAGGGTCCACATGAACCTGCAGAGGGAGTGCCCAAGCCTGTAAGTGTGGTGGGATGGCAGCTCTGACTTAGTCGTTTGCAACTGAGATAGCTAAATACAGAGGCATACATGAGACTGTGCGCTTAAAGAGACTGGCAAGCAGGTACGTCTTCATGCAGAAGGCAACTATATTTTTGCCATATTTTTGGGTGAGGGATTCACAGGAATGCTTTCAAAATCTTTGAAGTTTATAAAAATAAGAACAGAGTTAGTGAGAACAACTTCTTGTAACTCTCATGAAGAACATAGCCCTTTAATTCTAGGTATTCCCAAATTGGCTGTTTTAGGGAGTCATTCTGCTTATGTGGTTATACATGTCTTTGCACCATTCCCTAGTTAGATAGTACCAGGGGTGGAGCTGGCTTAAAATAGGAGGTAAAGGGAGAGGAGAGAAAAAGAAGAAACCAGCAGAGTTTTAAATGATACCTTAACTTTTAAAACTATTGGCCGAGTTGGAGATATGTTGAGAGGCTGAGAAAGGAGTAAAAGGAAGAAAATTAAGCCCTTAATGCCAGGTGCAATCAACTGCTGGACTCTCCTTCCCCACGTGTCCAAGTTCCTCACGTATTAAAAGTTTAAGGGGGGCAGGCCTGGTGGTGCAGTGGTTAAGTTTGCACACTCTGCTTCAGTGGCCCGGGTGTGCTGGTTCAGATCCTGGGCACAGACCTACGCACCGCTTATCAAGCCACGCTGTGGCAGGTGTCCCACGTATAAAATAGAGGAAGATGGGCACAGATGTTAGCTCAGGGCCAATCTTCCTCGGCAAAAAGAGGAGTGGCGGCAGATGTTTGCTCAGGGCTAATCTACCTCAAAAAAAACGTTTAAGGCAGTTCGAGAGGAAAGAAAAAGCAAGACCTCCACAGTCCTCTTTAAAACAACGCATCAGGAAACACATTTCTGGGGTCCTTTAAGTTTCAGGAGGGTTCCAGCTGTCCACAAAAGTTACCCAAGTAAACAGGGTCTTGGGCACCGAATTTCAAATCCCTTTCACAAGCTGATTCCTCTGAGCTCCAAGTTCTACAATGACTGAGAAACAGACTACAGGGTTTTCAGCAGTCAAGATTAGAGAAACACACTTCTGGTTACTAATGACTATCTGCCAGTGTGTTCTGTAGAAGCCAAAGGGCAGAAAAAAGTGATGAAGAAGATCAGGGGAGTCAACTGAGGCTCCTAAAGGACTTTAAAAAAGAGTCTAAGAAAACAAGCATTTCTGTTAGGAGGTGGACAACAGCACCACAAACAGAAGGTATTTACTTTGGAAAGCAAGGCCAGTCTGAATTACAAGTATAAGTGGCATAGGATTTAAATGGAACTGGAGTTGGAACTCAGTGTGCTGTAAACAAAGGCAGGCGACAATGGAAACAACTGGTCTCGTTGAGATATTACACTGATTACCAGACATTTTCTGGAGTCAACCCACCAAGAATTAAGCTCTTCTGCTCTGTATCATTTGGGGTGTGTCCCATTCAACTTGAGTGCTGTTAAGAATCAAGTGCTAAAGTACAATAGCTAGGATTTGAGTGGGGAGAAAAGGGAAAGACTGCCAAGTCACCTTGGGACACAGTTCACTTAAACTATCTAACAGATAAAAATCCTAAAAGGGTCTTGAGCTGGGGGACCTGAAAAAGGTACAGTAATAATCTGAAATCTGAACTGTTAACCAAGAGTTATTATTTAAGGTATCATTGAACATATTATCTCTAAGAGAAAGGTTTATTATTCTGGGTTCATAGCAGAGTTTGAGACTAGAATATAAAGGCATTTGCCATTGGTAAAAACAGTATTTAATTTAACAGGTTAAAATTATAACCATGCTCTTTGAGGTAGAATTTTGGGGCCTTGATTATCTGTTTGTTCATTTGTTGGTGTGGGTCTGCACCTGGCTTGACCATTCATTCAGACACGTGTCTTGGGTCTGTTCCTCAGATTTTCACAAGAGGACCACAATGCTTGTCGTGTTCTTGCAGGGATTACAAACTTGAATTCACAGCTATCCAATCCTTATTACGAGCCCAGTAGAGAAAAATACTCCAGACAAGCAGAGCATATGTATTCCTTTAGATAGTCTAAATTCTGCAAATGCATCAAGTCGAACGATTAGAAAGCTACATATTTAGATTTCATTGCTTTAATCCCTTGTAGCAATGCTTTTGCTATAACATTTTCCTGCTACCAGTCTACCTGAGATAGGGTTTACAAAGCAGCTAAGATTCAATACTGTATCTCTTGTAAACATGCTATTAAGAACTTTGCACGCAACATCACACTTCTTTTATGAAGGCTACGGGGAACAGCGCTCTCCCTAGTAGGAAGGAAAGCTGGGATTCGGAAAAAAAAAGTGTTACCCTATTTATGTGACTTTTGTCACTGACTGTGAATTCTTGTTTGCTCCGGTTGCCAGGGGAGTTAGGGACAAGTTTGTAGCTCACCGCTAGCAAATGTACAGGATTGTGAAATATGCATTATTGTATGTTAAATCTCATGCTTAGCTTTATTATTTTCCGTTCATGTAATTCATTCAACTTATCTTTTCTATATGCTTTTTTGTGAGCTACCTATTGATGCTAATTTTTATCATCTGATATATATGTATAAAATAATATAGTGCTTTCACTTTGACAGCTATAATGGCATAGTACTGCTTATTGGGTTTTGAGTCTCCGAGTCCATTAAGAGTCTAACATGGGGGCCAGCTGGGTGGTATAGTGTTTAAGTTCACGCATTCCGCTTCAGTGGCCCAGGGTTTTGACAGTTCGGATCCTGGGTGCAGACCTATACACTGCTTATCAAGCCATGCTGTGGCAGGCATCCCACATAAAGTAGAGGAAGATGGGCATGGATGTTAGCTCAGGGCCAGTCTTCCTCTGCAAAAAGAGGAGGATTGGGGGTGGATGTTGGCTCAGGGCTAACCTTCCTCAAAAAAAAAAAAAAAAAAAGAGTCTAACATGTACTCATAGAACAAATTGCTTGTTCTTTTTGGTTTTTTGGGATTTTTTGGTGAGGAAGATTGGCCCTGAGCTAACATCTGTTCCAATCTTCCTCTACTTTGTATGTGGGATACCACCACAGCATGGCTGGATCAGCAGAGTGTAGGTTCCTGCCCAGGATCCAAACCCAGGAAACCTGGGCAACCAAAGTGGAGCACACGAACTTAACCACTACACCACCAGGCCGGTCCCTTGATTTAAAAAAAGGGTACTTATTCTATGCCATGATGACTCTGAAGTTCATTTGAGTGGGAAACGGCATATATAGTCAAACAAGACAAAACAAAAATGGCAGGGGGAACCTTCTGCATTATGGAAGCATAAAGCATAGTGGATAAAGGCACTCTGGAACTAGACTTGGCTGCATTCAAATCCTGCATCTGCCACCTGCCACCTGTGTGAACCTTCCTCATCTACAAAATGGGAAAAATAATAGTACTTAATTTATAGCACTGTCATGAGGATTAAATGAAATAATTCATTAAAGTGTTTAGAACATGGCCGGACATGCTCAGTAAACATCAGCTATTAATCAACTGTGTGAGTTCAGTCAGCTGAGAGTCTTCATGGGAGGGAAGGTCTAGAGACCCAGTGCAAAGGCAGAACGATGAGGACTGAGAGGAATAGAGTGCTGTTCTCTTCCAAGGCGTGATTATAAAGTAAGCAGCCTGGCCTAACTTCTCTGAGCTCAGCTCCTCGTCTGTTAAAAGGTGTTATTCCAAGGTCACGGGCCCACTGTGAGAGATATAAGCACCTTGCATAAAGTCTTGCACATAGCAAGAACTCTACCTACTTACCACTTTAGAGTTAACTTTCTACATAAGAAGGGTTGTAACCCATGACAGAGAGAAACACATTCATAGCTTCCGAATAATGAACTGACAGCTGCGAAAGAGAAGAAAATATGGCAAATAAAAATTGACCACTGATTAAGAAACTCTGGTCTATTTAGAGATGGCTTGTGACTTTGGTCGATTTGGAGTTGGACAGAGAAAAGATGGCACCCATAGAAAATCCTGATGACCCAAACAATGGGAGAGTTATTTTAAAAACATGTAAACAGCTTCCAGAATGAAGAATAAAGTCAGGAGACCTGGGAACAACAAACCAGGTGACCTGGATAAGCCACTTAGCTCTTGGAAGGTGCTTAATCAGCACAATGAGACTGTCAGCCTGGGTGACCGCAAGGAGTCTTTGCTACCTCCTATTCCATTAGGAAACCCTGTTGATGGAATAGGTGATTGTACTGGATTGTCAGGCTAGCTCTTAGTGGGGCACGTGATTAGATTTTCAAGTAACGAATTACTTCACATTTTAGAGTTATGCTAAGAATACACTGAGTTCCTTTTCCGCCTGGTTACTGTGCTTGGACAGGTCCATGAGTGACATCAGCAGCACCCAGTTGGAGAAACTGCTTCTGAACACATGAAATTGACAGCTCTTCTAAGCCCAGAGGCTGACTTTACATTTTCTGGTGCTGATATCTTTTTGGTTCTAGAGAAGCCTGAAAGAGGAAATGCTTGTCTTCTTGCATTCTTCTGTCTTCTAAAGCAGCAAGGTGTTTAGAGCTCAGGGCAACCTGGATTGGATTACTCTGGCCATTTACATAGATACTGTATTTATGCCCTTTGATGTCCCCTTTTCCAGGCTGTGACCTAAATTTTCCTTCGAGGTGACTGACCCAAATGACCCACTGACTACCAGAGAGGCAGTCATTTCATTCCATAATTAAGATGCTGACCATTGTCTCGGGGGGAAATGCAGTGAACAATGAAACTAGATTAGGAAAGAGAAAATACAATGAAAGAGGGAAAAAGTCGTAACTATTATCCTGAAAGGAAATATGTAGTGAAATAATACAAAAGACTATCATGGACAGAGAACATGAGTGGAAAGAAAAAGAGTTCTTTATTAAGGAAGATGCTATGCTTTAAAGGTGGAGAAACACAGAGACACTTTGATCCTGGGATCTGAAAGAACGCAAAGCTGGCCTGCTGGTGTTTACTCCTCAGTAGGTGAGCCACTTAAGTACTTTCATCGATCAGACACCAGGGTCAGCAGTAAACAGAGTTTCAAAAATATAACCTTATTTGTGTTAAACATATTTCAGTCTTACTTACATACCCTTGAATTATCTACATTGCACATTGATTTAATTGCAGGTAAATTCCATAACGTCTCCCCTCCAGCTGAAGTAAACACTACTCTGGAATATCGGTCACCTGGAGGTATGAAAAAAGAAAAGAGAAAGGTTTATAAATTATTCATTTATTTCATGAGACTCAGCATTCAGAAACAAATCAAACTGGGAAGCCACAGGGACAATTCATTAGCAGCAGGGAATCCTTTCTTTTGAGAAATTCCAGGAAAAAAATGTGAAAAAAAAAAGCAATGCTATAATATTGCCCTAGCTCAAAGCCTTGGTCTATTCGTTATATCTTAAAAATCACAGGAGTTATATAACAAATCTATTTCTGATCAGACTATAATTAGGAAGAAGAATACACAAGAACTTTCAGCAGGAAATGAATTGAATTTACACAACACACCACCATAATGGTATATAAAATCAAAGAACGATGCACTAGGGATTATCAAGAATGGATTATAAGGATGTACTCTGGCAGCTAACTAGAGAGGAAAGATGGCAGGCGATCAATTTAAAAGCACTAAAGAGTCAACTTATACAAAGCGCTGGCCAGGATCACAGACATATTCCATATCTTGGTTGAGTACATGGTCTCTCTGGTACACCAGAGTCTGGAAAAAATACTTTGAAAATCACATTAATATAAAATACGTTTCTGAATAAGGGAGGTTGTGTGATATACTGGAAAGAGCATGGTCGTTGGAGTTAGAACTGGGTGTAACCAGGTTCTGTCATTTACTAAGCTGGGTGATCTTAGGCAACTAACAGCTCTGAGCCTTGGTTCCTCATCCGTAAAATGGAAACAGCGACACCTAACTCAAATAGATTCGAGAATTAAATGAGACAATGAAAAATAGGTGCCCAGTAAGAAGCTGCTTCCTCAGGCATTAAAAAAACTTATTAGGAACCAACTAAAACAAAGCAGATGAGTTGTACATTATCTAAAATGCCTCATTGTGCTAAGAAAGAAAATCAATTTGCAAATTTATGAATAAAACTTTACTACGTGAGCTGAGCTTTTATTCACGATTGTGAAGTTTTCTTCAATAAACTTTTGTCTTCACCATATGGCTATCATCTTATGTTGGCTGCTTTTGAAGACCAAAATAAGCCTTGTGGAAAATGAAACATCTCATTCTCACAGAGCTGGTAACAGCTTTAGTCAGGCAGAACCTATTAATTATGAGACAAATACTTGGTGTTGACTACCAAAATATAAACAAGACTATATTTCATGAATTTGTTAACGTTCTTCCTGATTCAGATATTAACTAACAGATGTTGGTTAAGCAACATATAGTAACACTTTGAGAGAAATCAACTAGCCAGAACACGCAACTAACTAGAGTTCAACTTTTCTAGAATGTTTTCTAAGAGAAGAGACAGACAAAGAAACTTGCACTGCTTCCTGGGATCAGTCAAAGCTCCTCCCAGATCTCCTACTTTCTCTCTATTACTCTACAGTGAAACAGTGTTCAAAATCAAGACCCTGCGGCTTGGGAAGATCTAGAAACATCAAAGATCTAATCAGGTCCTCTAGTGATCTGATAAGATAGGAAAATATAGATTTTAGAAGGATTTTCAACAACAAAAAAAGCTGAAACCGAAAGAGCTTTAAGGTTAATATTCACTCAATCAGAAATTGTAGTTATCCGCAGCTCCTCGCCCCTAATCACGAGGGCTAATCAAGGACGCACACATGTACGCATACTTACTCCAGGCCATGCACTCCTTCCTCCCGGGCAACTGCAGAGTGATTAGGCTGACTCTAGGCTACCGCAGATTTTGTCTAGTGAATTTGCTGCCAACATTTAGAGATGTGGTGATTCCGTATTAAAATCTGGATTCCTGACCTCTGAGAAGTTCCTACAATATCTGGGTCCTCCCTCGTTGTTTCAGGGCACATTCTGTTGCAGCTAAGTAGCTCTTTCGTTCTGCACGTTCTGTTGCAGGCGCTCTTTAGTTCTGCATGACCACCACCGCTTCCTACTGCCTTACACCCAGAAAACTTCACTCACACACATAGTGAGCTAGGTCCCTGAGGATTCACGCTTTGGACCACTGGACTTTATTTTGTTTATCTCTCTATCTCTAATGTCTAATGACAAGCAGGCACATAGAAGCTTTTTGATGAATTAATATATGCTGTTTGAATGAATCAAAGTCTAAAAATTATTTTTGATAATACAGTAGGTTATTTCAGGGTTCAACCTAAAAATATGTACTTGTTATCTGATCTAGAATATTTAAAAAACAGTAAAAGGAATTTTAAAAATGACATAAAATTTAGGGCAAGGTCAAGAATTTTATTAGATTTATATGATCCTTAAAACTGAATATAACTCAATCATCTCTTTCTTATTAATTTTTATTGTAGGCAAATAAATTCAGATTAGTGGTTGACTGACCCAGAGAAGTGAAATTACAAGTTAATTAAGCTGAAATCTCTTAAGTGTGATAGAAAGGGTGAAGCTGTGTGACTCGCCACATACTCCTGTCAATCTACGTCATAATCCCACTCAAACGCAAGTGCTAACGAACCACTGAGGGGTTTGTTCATTTTCGATGCCACTCACTTGGAACGTCGCAGAAAAAGCTATCTTTGTGGAAGTTCCAGTCAACTTCTCTTTTCTCTCTTTCATAATGATCATCTGACCATCTATCATCCCGATGGCTGAAAGGGAACAACAATTTGGTCTTCAGTAAAGTACTAGCTATTTCAAGGCCAAGAAGCATACCGGTAACAGTACATCGTCAGTCATGACCTATTTAGCACTTGATGTTAAGTTGGAAGGATTAATATAAGCAATCAACATTAATTTTTTCACTTTTGAAAAATAAAAAAACCCCAAACTCTCACTTTTTCATCCTAATACAAAATCTTAAAAGACAATGACAATTTAAACAAATTCAGTGGTAAAGATTTTGAGCCACACATTTTACAGTGAATCTTTTTGCTCAGGCAATGATTAAAAGGGGAATTCACCAAACAATGTTTTGTCTAAAAGTTAATAAACGATTACCTTTTGGCTTGTTCATCTGCATATTTAAAGGGATAGTTTGCTAATGTTGCTTTGTATCCTGTATTTTTCACCATGTTATTCCATGTGACCAGCCTCTGGCCTATTGCAGTCCCTCTTGGCTCAAAACCCTAAGGGAAAACATTACAATTTCCTATTAGAGTGCTTCACTTCAGGCTAAGGACAGTTATAACAGCTGGGGAGAGCAATGTCAAGGTGATGCATAGCTTTCAATAGAGAATATAGACATCCTTCACAGCTACTCCAGAGGTGAACTGCATTAAAACAAGATGATCTGACACAATAATGATCACCTATTGACTGTGACACAACAGTATGATTCTTTGGTATGTTACACGTCTCAGGAAAGAGCGAAAAAAACTTATCTGAAGCTTCTCTTTCAAATTCACACCTAAGCATTTAGTAAATCCTCATTTTTTTATGTTATAAAATGTTATGGTCAAATTAAATTACATTATGCATGTTACAGTGCTCTACAAAGAGTATATCATTATCCTTGCTCATATTTTCCTCAATATTCCACTCCAGGGGAACATTTATTTAAAAACAGACCCTATTATCTCACAGTAACAATGAAATTCCTTCAACTGCTTTGGAGAAAAAAGAGACATTCAGTCTTAAAGACTTTATGAAAACCTTTTTATAGGATGCAGATTTTCCAATTTATTGCTTTTTAACTTAAATATGAGGACCAAGAAGCAAACTTTCCAGAGTTTTGATGGTGAGCAAGTTCCTTGACCTTTTAAGAACCTGAGAATACAGATAAAACATGTCTTCACTTTTCACAAGGAGAGTTGTATACTTACTGGCTTGGGAAGGTTTTAAAAGAAATGGGATACTAAATAACAATGCAACATGTATTAAAATACTTAATTTTTTGAGACGATATTGGGCTAAAGAGAATAGATAAATTCTACTGGCTCAATTCTCCTTACCAACAATGGATCAGAGAAGTCGGGCAGCTCTGGGACTATGACTCCAACCAAGGCACAGACCCCGATGAACACGGTGCACATGCCCAGGACCACCACGGGCCAGTCGGCTATCAGGGCTGCATAACTGGAGAAGCAGGGAGAAATCACAAAGAAGGCCTCTTAGAAGCAACAGAGTGTTTTTTGCTACCTAAGAGAGCAATTTGTTAAATCCTCATGTTTCAGACCAAGTGCAGGTATTTATCAATAAAAGATCTAATGAGACTAAGTACTTACATGGAATTATAGTAGAAAATTACAAGACCATTGCCCTCTCATTTTTGTAATAAACTAGCAGTGGTCATATGCCACAGGCTATTGAGAGTCAGAATAATGTCTGTTTCTGACAAACAACAATTTATAGGTCCATGTGTGCCTGGGAAAGAGAAAATCTAAAATTCACACTTCCTAAGTGGAAAGAAAACAAATTTAACAGAAGATCCATCCTCCTGGCAGTCTCTTCCAGAACTTTGGTTTCTCCAGTTATTCCCTTTCTCCAGATTTACTCAATCAATTCTAGAAGAACTCAGCTTATAAACAGGTTCATGTAGTGTAAATCTTAAGAATAACCAAACCAAGCCAAACACTTCCCATAAGCCTGTAGCTTTCCTTGTAGCTAAAACTATAATGAACATATCCAATAGACTGGGAGTTCCATGAGGGCAGAGATTTTCATCTTATTTATTTACTGCAGTATCAGCACCTAGAACAGTACCTTTTAAAGGTGCTCAGTAACTATCTATTGACTAAATGAACATACACACAAGTACCTACCACACATTCACTCTCCAACCACTACAGTCTGGCTGTAGGCTCTTACATCTTGAAAACTCCTCTCTCTTACCAAACCACACCATCAAGGCCCTTCTTCCAGATGCCCTTCCCATCCCCTCATTCCCCACCTTTGACTGAAAGACCTGTGTCTGTGTCCCTACCATAAGGTCTTGGACCATGACTTATTATCTTGACCCTTGCAGATCTTGATATGAATGGGGTGCCCAACAGAAGTTGACTAAACTGAACTTTTCCAAAATTTGAAATATAGTCTGCCAACTTCAGGTTTCTTGAATTTTTATGAGAAGAAAAAAGAAATATTTAACTTGTGGACAGTTACTCTGGGATTCTCAACTACGTTTGCTCATTTGGCTGCTGTGATGGCTATTTCTGGCTCATTTGAAATAAGCTTCTTACTCATATATTTGTGAGTTATTTCTTCAAAATCATACTGGCAGTTTAAATAAAGCTGGTGGCTCAAAATGTCATTCTGAGAAAAAATAAATTCTGATCTCTCAACTTCATAGACCTGGCTTTGTGGAGATATTTAAAATTAAATTTTAATAAGGAAATTAAAATATAACATAATTACGCTTTAAGGGAGCGCTTGCACAGGCATTTTTCATTGTTCTTTTAAAAGTAATTTTAGGAAAATAAAGCACAATAGCTTGCACTTATGAGGAGTACCAGGTGCTCTTATGCTTTACATAGATCATCTTATTTAATTCTCACAACTTTATGACATGAAACTGAGGCAGAGACAGGTTAAATAACCAGTTCAAAGTCACAAAGCTAGGAACCCAGGTAGTCTGCTTCTATTGTCTGGCTTCTTAAACACTATGATATCATCTTTTGCTTCAAATACCAGAGAAACAAAAGACATCAAGAATAAGGCAATTTGCCACAAATGTATGCTTCCCCAAATGCACATTTAAAAACTAAATTCCTAAGCCACACAAACAGCTAATTTCTCTATGCAAAATCACCTAGATCCATAGGACTTCACTTGACAGCAAATTCTGGATTTAAAAACTCATTAAAAACATCATGCTAGATAAGATGAGATAACCTTTTAAGAATAATTCTGAATGTAACGAAAACATATAAATCACAATATGCTGATTGTGGTTGTTCAAATGCAAACACCAAGTGGTCAGAAGCTTTTGCATTTCAAGAACACACCCAATGCTTATATTCTCTATACTTTATTTCCTCCTCCACCAAATGCAAACTAACATGAAAGTAACTGGTTTTGAAGCAATAAAGTCCTCTGTCAATAGCACATTGAGACTTTCTCTTCATTGCTTCAGACTTAAAAAGAGTCCTTTACATTTTAGACCTTTAAAATATCAGCCCTGTGAAATGAAAATGGCCTCAGGCTTACAAAATTACTCATTATGCTTTACTTTAAATGGATCAATTTTCTTTTAAATGAACCAGAAATTATGTATTTTTACCTACAAACATATTATCAATAGAGGGCAGTGGGCCCCAATTGCTTCGTTTTCAAGCTGTGGTTTAATTTACCCATATAATGACTTTTTGTTTTGTGTTCTTGAAAAATCTGCACACACATGCACAGCAACCTTAAAAACTTCGTTCAATAATTGCTTTTCTACCCTTTGAAAACATTTGGTTCTGATTTTACAGCACTGCTATATACCGCATACGTGCACTGACTACATATGGAAACGTTATGGCATTAGTGATTTCAGCACATTTCTTCCAAACACGTCTACCCTTACTAGATTACAATTCCACTTCCTCACAGAGCACATGTTTCACATGCTAACCTTTCCTAGAGACAACTGCTCACACTGAAGAAATGGAATCACCAGCCTGAGTACATAAAGCTCCATGGAGGAAAGCCCCAACTATTCTGAGTAAATTGACTCAGACTAGTGTTTCTCCAAAATACCATAATATTGCTAAGGATATTTCTGCTCTTCTTGCTATCTATGATAAGACATTGTATAGCTATGGGCACCACATGGGAAACAAAACTTCCATATACTATATGAAACCCAGACAGTGGTTGTAATGTAAAGATAAAAATCTAATAAAGCAGGAAAATTGGAGAAGTAAAGGAAATTAAAAATAGGCTATAAATCTCACTGCTATGTTTTTTGCTAATTCCACTCTTGGTGAGTCTGGGTTCAAGGTATATATTCTTTTTTTTTTTTTTTTTTTTTTTATTAATGTTATGATAGATTACAACCTTGTGAGATTTCAGTTGTACATTTTTGTTAGTCATGTTGTGGGTACACCACTTCCCCCTCCGTACCCTCCCCCCACCCCCCCTTTTCCCTGGTAACCACCGATCAGATCTCCTTCTCAATATACTAATTTCCACCTATAAGTGGAGTCATATAGTGTTCGTCTTTCTCTGACTGACTTATTTCGCTTAACATAATGCCCTCGAGGTCCATCCACGTTGTTGTGAATGGGCCAATTTCGTCTTTTTTTATGGCTGAGTAGTATTCCATTGTGTATATATACCACATCTTCTTTATCCAATCATCAGTTTCTGGGCATGTAGGCTGGTTCCACGTCTTGGCTATTGTAAATAATGCTGCGATGAACATAGGGGTGCAACAGACTCTTGAGATTTCTGATATCAGGTTCTTAGGATAGATACCCAGTAATGGGATGGCTGGGTCATAGGGTATTTCTATTTTTAACTTTTTGAGAAATCTCCATACTGTTTTCCATAGTGGCTGTACCAGTTTGCATTCCCACCAACAGTGTATGAGGGTTCCTCTTTCTCCACAACCTCTCCAACATTTGTCGTTCTTGGTTTTGGATGCTTTTGCCAATCTAACGGGGGTAAGGTGATATCTTAGTGTAGTTTTGATTTGCATTTCCCTGATGATTAGCGATGATGAACATCTTTTCATGTGTCTATTGGCCATATTCATATCTTCTTTTGAGAAATGTCTGTTCATGTCCTCTGCCCATTTTTTGATCGGGTTGTTTGTTTTTTTGTTGTTAAGCCGTGTGAGTTCTTTGTATATTATGGAGATTAACCCTTTGTCGGATAAGTGGCTTGTAAATATTTTTTCCCAATTAGTGAGCTGTTTTTTTGTTTCAATCCTGTTTTCCCTTGCCTTGAAGAAGCTCTTTAGTCTGATGAAGTCCCATTTGTTTATTCTTTCTATTGTTTCCCTCAACTGAGGAGTTAGTGTCCGAAAAGATTCTTTTGAAACTGATGTCAAAGAGTGTACTGCCTATATTCTCTTCCAAAAGACTTATTGTCTCAGGCCTAATCTTTAGGTCTTTGATCCATTTTGAGTTTATTTTGGTGTGTGGTGAAAAAGAATGGTCAATTTTCAAAAATATGGAACGCTTCACGAATTTGCGTGTCATCCTTGTGCAGGGGCCATGCTAATCTTCTCTGTATCGTTCCAATTTTAGTATATGTGCTGCCGAAGCGAGCACTCAAGGTATATATTCTAACTAAGTTTAAAGAATAAAGCACTTGCACATTATTTTCTTTGAAAAGTGAACCACATGTGCATTAGAAGAATTTTCAAAAGGACCATGCCTTTTATTGTAAGCTCTTCTGCATAGCATATAATACTTGTCTTTCATCTGCCTGCTCTAATTTTGGAAATCTTTAGGCAACACCACAACATAATTGTAAATGCAATCACCTCTGCGACACCTGGCTTACAGCAAGAAGTCATTCTCCAGGGAATGACCAGGTGACAGTTTTCCCTGAGGCCCTACTGCTGTACCAGTTGCCTAGGTTAGGGCCCTCAGCTCTATCCAGGGCACGGCTGTCTAAAGGTTGCCATCATCCTCTGAACAGGTGAAGTCTCAAATAGTACACAGAGCTGAAGGATGCAGCCCCCCTTTCTAGGATGAGGAAACAGAAGTAGCAGGGTGAATGAAATGTGTTCATGGGTGAACTGTGGACCTGAGTTAGTGGGCATGCTGCCTGGCAACCTGGTCCTGGTTGTTACTGTCATGTGGGAGTTTTCATGAGTGTCCAAAGGGAAGTCCCTCAAATACTCATAGATTCTCAGCCACCTTATTCTTGGGTTTACTCTGGAAAAAGATCAGAAATAACTGTTGAAACAAATAAACTAAGTGTCTTACAGGGTTAACTAATGCTCAAGTGACATTATTTGGTGGCCTGGTTTAAATGGGCCATTTGTGTTACAGTAAGACCCTCCAGAGTAAATTTTCCTCTTTCAGTTTCCAAGGGCTTTTCCCTTGCCCTTTGCTGTCTTTCTGGAAACACTCTCTTCTTTCTCCCCTTCCCTTCCAAGCAGAAAGCCCAGCTTCAGAGAGTGAGTGCCTTGGACCTGAGGCCTCTTTGTCTTGACCAAATACCCAATCCTTAACCCCCTGTAGTCTGGCTTTTGTTCTCATGACTCTGCCAAAATCAACTAGTCTTGGTTTTCACCTTCCTTGACCTGAGCAATATTTAACCCTTTAGCTAGCCCTTTCTTTCTAGAAATCTCTTCTTCCTCGGTTTCTTCCTTTCTATTTCCCCATAACTCTTTCCTATATCTTCTTGTCCTTTAAGGGTAAGCATTTCAAAATACTATTCATCATAACTTTCCCAGTGGTATTAACTAACAATTTAGTGGGAGGAATGATTGAAGCTTGAAAAGAAAACAGGATACAGATTTCTTGTGAAGTAATAAATTCATCTGACAATTATCATTACGAAGTAAGGATGCAGGACATTCTGGGAATATAAAAATGGCAGACATGGGTCTTGATCTCAAGGAACTTAGAACGTAATTCAGAAAATCAGACAGGTACACAAATAACTACAAAACCAGGCAAAAAGGAGATGTCTTTAGAGAGATACATATAAAATGTTTTGTGAATTCAATGAAGGAAGACAGTCCTCCAGTTAGGGTGGGAAAGGGCAATCAGAAAAGGCTTCTTTGAAGAAGTTGTATTTATATGTGTATATACTGAAAAGAAATTAAGACTTTTAAAAATACCAATTTATTAACAGAGAAAAGATATACACAAATATTTCCAAAATGAAAAATTTTTAGTCACCTGAGAAGACCCTATTATTTCTAGAAAAATGGAAATTTGTTTTATTAGTATGCCAAGTTTACTTGTGTAGCCTCTTCCCTTCATCTTTTTCCATATTTTTTTTTCAAAAATAGATAAACAAAACGTAGTGAATGGAATATTACTCAGTCTTAAAAAGGAAGGAAATTCTGACGCACACTACAATATGGATGAACTTGAGAACATTATGCTAAGTGAAATAAGCCAGTCACAAAAGGATAAACACTGTATGGTTCCAATTGTATGAGAGACCTATGGTAGTCAAATTCATAGAGACGGAAAGTAGAGTGGTGGTTGCCAGGGGCTAGGGCAGGAGGAATGAGGAGTTATTGTTTAATGGGTACACAGTTTCAGTTTTGCAGAAGAAAAAAGTTCTGGAGATGGATGGTGGTGATGGTTGCATAATAATGTGAATGTACTTAATGCCATAGAACTGTACACTCAAAAATGGTTAAAATGGTAAATTTTACGCCAGATGTATTTTACCACAATTTAAAAACAACAATTTTTTAAAAATGGAAGAGGAATTTACTAATTAAAAATTTACATAGTAACTTTACTCCAAACAGATGGTAACCCTCCTGAGGCAGGCTTCAGAGTTATCAGCATCTGAGCTTCTGTAGTAAGTGAATTTCAAAGATCACTTAAGAGTTCCTTAAGGTGTAACAATATTATATCTGGAACCACAATGGACAAGGACATCTGACGAGACAGTGCTTTTTTTCAGAAACTTTGATCCATTTAAAATTTTGCTTTTCTACTGAAAAGATAAAACTTTAACATTTTCACATAAAAGAATACTTCCATCTTAATAGGGCGACAAAATTTTTAGAAGGAAATACAGACAACCCATCTGAAATAAACTGTCATGAATTCAAGCAGAACAGTGTCTCTACCTAGTAAGTAAGTAAGACACTGACAAGCCAATCCATTACAGGAAGGAATGCAAAATAATTAGGCAAATATAAATGATTACCCACAAATAGAATATAAAGGCTAAAAATCCACCTTGAGATTAAAACCACTTTTGGAGATATAGGATTCCTTAAGCAGTCAACTCAGGGGAGATGTACTTTTCCTTCATAAAAGTATGAATGAAGGAGGTGGAAACAGTAGCAAAATGTGGAGAAAGCACTAGAAGCAGAAAAGCAGGCAACTAAGCTTATTATTTAATAAGATGATTCAGATTACTTTACCTTTTTGGTAACTTGAAAGGTCTGGATGGTCTGAAAAAAAAGCAAAGGAAAAACAATCAGAAACAAAGCACTATAACAAAAACAAAGTCTTAATATACGTATTTAACATTCTACTTGTTCTCTTTCCTCGTGGAAGAATCCTGGAAGGGTTAAAAAAGACAATCTATTTGAGAGATTGTAAACACACACGGATTTAACAATGAACGTTGGCCATCAGTACACCAGGTAGGTGAGTGCTAGAGAGGCTGGTCTGGAGGCAGCACCTTCCCAGACTCGTATCACACCCACCTAGCCGAATCACAGTCACACTGGGCAACATTCTCCAAACCTATAGCTACAGATTCTCTCATCTTTCTCACAACAGGAATCTACATACCTGTCTCCATTCTAGGCTGTTTCTTACTTATCAAGGATCCCTAACATCTTTTTTTAAAAATAGGGTATCAAGGGGCTGGCCTGGTGGTGTAGAGGTTCAGTTTGGGCGTTTGGCTTTGGCAGCCCCAGGTTCGCAGGTTTGGATCCCCAGTGTGGACCTACATACCACTCATCAAGCCATGCTTAGGCAGCGTCCCACATACAAAAAATAGAGGAAGATGAGCACAGATGTTAGCTTAGCGACAATCTTCCTCAAACAAAAAGAGGTGGATTGGCAACAGATGTTAGCTCAGGGCCAATCTTCCTCACCAAAAAAAAGGGGGAGGGCATCAAGACCTTCTTGTAGTACTACAAATTATTTCCACATCAAGACGCAGGAGCTGCTCTTCCATCTTGCAGTTTCTTAGTATCTAACGCCACAATCCATTTTAACAAGTACTGGCGTGTACTTCCCCATACTCTGTTTTTCCCTCTCATCCTTTGTACTGCCCCACCCCCCACCCAAAAGAATAGACAAGCTGTCAAAAGAAACTCCAAACTCCAACTTAGTCTCAACCTCCAAACTCTTCATTCCTAGCAGATTAATTTTTTCCTATTTACTGGCACTTGGTATGCACTTAATAAATATTTGGTGAACAAAGAAAATTTGCTACTCATGTTTCACCATTCCCAAGTACAGTGGTTCTCACAGTGTGGCCTGAAGACCCCTGACTCATCCTGAGACCCTACACGGGGTCTGTGAGGGCTTCCCTTTTCCCACTCCATACCTGGGTAAGGCTAGATTTTCCCCATAATTTCGTATATTTCAACCAAACAGCACATTGCAATAGATTGGCTGCAGAGGCAGATATGAGAATTCAGCTGTCTTCTATCAAGCCACACTTCAAAGAGGTTTGCAAAAATCTGAAACAAATGTAATTATCTCACTAAACTGTTTTTTGTTTTGGAAAATATATTATTTTTCATAAAAAACGTTATTCACATCAACATGTAAAGGGTTTATTACTGTTCTTTTTAAGTGAGATAAATTAAAAGTTTTTAATTTCTCAATTTCAATTCTAATATGGTAAATACCAGTTATAACCCATATAAGCAAAAGCTCTTTGGATCCTTAACAGTTTTTGAAAGTGTAAAGGGGTTGTGAGACCAAAAAGTTTGATAACCATAACACTAATACGGAGAGGATACTTAAATATTTCTGAATAAATGAACGAATGTCCTACCTGTGTACTCTCTCCTAACCTCAAATCTTCCACCAGACCGGCCTACTTTTCAAGGAAACAAAACAAGATGCAAAAATCTGTCTTCCAATCTTTCTACTTCAAGCTATTACTCTTCCAATAGTTAGAACTTTATTTTAGAATTTCTTTGAGAGCTAAGGTTTCCTTTCTTATTTTCCCTCTCCATTCACATTTCTCACTAAGATACATGTATTCCTTCTTAAAAATATATTTATCTAACTGTTGGTATAGCCATGAATGAGATCAACAGGGTCCCAAACTTCATAGAGCTTACATTCTAGAACGCACTTTGTATTAATCTGTTTATATGAAAGATGCATATGTTCTAAATTTCATGTTTTATTTATATGTCCTCATTAGGGACCCTAAGCCCATTAAAAATATTAAAATCAAAAAGACAGAACAACCTCAGAGGTTGCAAGCAGTGGAAACCACCTCAGAGAGTATATATTCCAATTCCATCCCAGCCCCAGCTGTAGACATGGGCCTCAGGGTGCCTTGTCGTTCAGGGTCTTAGGAGCAGAGCTGTAGTGAGAAGTCACGTCTCTCGATGCCTAACTTGATGCTCTCTGTCCTGCATGTGTCTGTCCATAAAACCAAGGGAAAAAAGACAAACAACATAGGGATAATTATAAAGTATTAATCTGTCATACAGGAAGGGAGGTAGCCTTTCTTTTGGGAGATGTGGAATTTAAAGTCAGAGTTTCCAGTAAGAAGAGCATAAGAGAACTTGTTGCTTTAAGAACTAAGTATGAGACCAAATAGTCACAGCATTCCTAAATACAAAAAAACTGCATTCTTTTTATATATGTAAAGAAAGTTCATTTTTAAAAGCTAAAAGGAGATATTAATGGCATAAAGAGGGACCATATCTTATTTGCATTCACAGCTCCATAAACTAGTATAATGTATGGTCCTTTTGTGGATGTCAGATCAGAGTTTGTTGGATTAATGAGCGAGCACCTTTTATTACTTTTCTCAGGCTCATCAGCTTTGAAGTCAATACTAGTGAATGGATAGCAAGAATATGGGGACACAAATATCAACACAGGTAAATTTAGTTTTATTTTCTGTTTCTCTCTCTCTCTCTTTTTCTGTTACACACACCCACACACTTTGGAACTTCAGCCCATTCCCATCTGTCAGTCCTAAACAACTTTACCACCTTACTACATTTTGCCACTTTTTGTTTGTGCCTCTGAATCTTATACCAGAAGTATATATATACTTATATACTTTGTATTCAATGAGGCCTTTGTATTCAATGATGCATGAACCATTAATTTGATGGTTAATCAAAAAGGTTAATTAAAGTGAAAAATTCTAAAAAAGTGCCATATACAGTTCTTAAATATCTCATTGTAACTTAAATTTAAATGCACAGTCAGCTGCCGATCTTTTCTTACACAAGCCACACCACACTGCATTGCCTATGACTTCCAGTTTTGGAGGACTTAGGATACTTGTGAGTATAGTGGTCCCCCCTCATCCACTGGGGATATGTTCCAAGACCCCCAGTGGATGCCTGAAACCGTGGCTAGCACCGAATCCTATATATATAGTGCTTTTTGCTATACATACATACCTATGACAAAGTTTAATTTATAAATGAGGCACAGTAAGAGATTAACAACAATAACTAAAAATAAAATAGAACAGTTATAACAATATATTACAATAAAAGTTATGTGAACATGGTCTCTCTCTCTCAAAATATCTTACTGTTCTGTGCTCATCCTTCTTGTGACGATGTGAGCTGATACAATGCCCACGTGATGAGATGAAGTGAGGTGAGTGAGTAGGCACTGTAATGTAGTGTTATTTTCGGACCAGGGTTGACCCCAGGTAACTGAAACCTCAGAAAGTGAAACCATGGATAAGGGGGGACAACTGTATACTGAGTATACTGACTATAATACACATCCAAGTTTTGACGATTTCCCCCAAAATCTTTTACAATTGTTTCTCTCATGCCTAATTCGATATCAATTTTTTTCATAGCAACTTACCTCTATATAGTCTTTCTAAAGCCTACAATTTTCCTTTCACAAAATCAACCCTTTCTTTTAGAACCTATATATAAATGGATTATTAAAAAAATTAAACGACATAATTAGAAAAACAAGCCTAGCCAGCATGATAGGTTTGGTAGGCAGCCGTGTCAAACAGTGGGAGGAGAAATGTGTGGACGTAGAGGGCGCAGCCTCCTAACACCCAGCAGTCAGCCTGCCAGGGCTACCTGAGCACGCGCAGAGGGAAGGAGCACCCCGCAACTCCACTGAGCTAGTGAAGGGCTTGGAGCCGTGCTTGATACAAAAGGGGCTTTCAATAAAAATGATTACTACTGAAGAGGTCGTGAAGAACGTTTAGTTTTTTGGGTAAATGTACAAAGAAAAAGAAAACCCACGATATTTTCAAATATAATTACAATTGATTTTTTAATGTAACAGTTTTATTGAGATATAATTCACATACCATATAACTAATCCATTTAAAGTATACAAGTTAATGGTTTTTAGTACTTTCAGAGTTGCGCATACATTGACTTTTAAAGAATATGCTCTCTGAACACCAATGATGAAGCTATTAATGAACTACGAGAGAAAATTTACTTTTACAGAGAGGGAGAGTAAGACACCCAACACAGAAACCAATCAATTAACTTGTACACAAAATCTGAACTTTTTGCTCTTTGTTTTCCAGTTACACAGCCTCAAAACTACGCTTGAATTTCCACAAGAAGTTAACAAATTTTGCTATCTTTAGATCTAAAGTGATCCCCAGAGCCACAATTCTGGGATAGGTTATCCTAAGCAGTTGCAAAGTAATGATATTTTTTATATACATTTTGGGTTGGAACAAATGTAAATGTTCTCTTTCCTCCTACTCACCCCCATTAACTTTTTTTTACACTGAGAAATTCATGGATCTATGACTAGTTTACTCCCCAGAGACAGAAACAACTATAGATTCATTACTTTCTTTCTGCTTGAGTAAAGGCTTCATTTTATGTTAAATTTGAGACAATAAGTAGAGATTGCCAACATCAGTTGGAAAAAGAAAAATTGAGTTTACCACAAAGACACCTCCCGGGAAAACATAAGATCCCTTTGAAGGTTTTATACTAAGAGACAGGACAAAAAGATGTGTGAACCACCCAAACCACAACTACAGGTAAAATGTGAAACTGTTTGATCCACAGTGCTGCCATCTTTCATTCTGCCCTTGCAATCTCTTTCCAGAAAATATCTGTGAAAGGAGGCAAGCCAGGGAGACCACCACACACTTTGATTGCTCAGAAGTCCTCTTCTGCCATTTGTAAAATCTTTCCCATTTGCTGCTTTTGGTATCTATCTAATAAAACTTGCAGGATGATTTTCATCCTAACCTCAGTCTTGTGTTGATAAATAACAGCTAGTAAAAACGAACAAGTACGTAAGCAAATCGAACCTCGATTAAAGAGAGAAACAATGTTTTTCCAGGGTTCAGTCAGCTTTTAATACCATACGGTCAAAACACGTGCCAAAAACAAACAAACAACAATAATCTTAGGTGGCAGCATCTGCCTGTTCTTTGGTTAGGTTTTTTTGCCTTTTTCTGCTGAGAAAAAGCCCCAAAGCAGATGATACGGGCATGCTCCACGACACACTCCCACAGGCTGTGGCGTAGATGAGTTTGGGTTGTGCACAATTCCCAGACCATTAGCTGGAGTGTTACTCTTTCTCTCCCACGTAAGAAAGCATTTCTGTACGCAAGTGGGTGACAGTGATCTTATTACAAGGCTGGCTCAACTCTGCTTTAAAAAAACAAAGCACTTACAAACTCGGGTACTCATAATTAGTAATAAATGGCCCCTGGCCCTTCCAACTTGAGAACTGTCACAGCAGTTGAGAACCTTGGCTCCAGGACTCATGACCAGAGAGCTGTGGTATGTGCACATTTCAGTCAGAGGAACAAATAACGAGACTGTAAAGTTCTCTGCAGGAGGGAGGGTGGGAGGTACAGAGCGGGGTAATCATGATAATGCGGGCCGGGGCAGATACGGAGGCAAGGGAAATTTCTTAAAAATACTATGGAAAAAAATAAGTATGAGAGGAAAAAGATTAACAAGAAACAGAAAAAAATGTGGAAAAGCTATAAATGGTCTGCTTCTTTGTCTCCCTCATTTCTACTCTCTCTTTTAATAATTTTTGGGCAGAGGGTGGGAGATTTTAGGGTGAGAGAAATGGGAATACTAAAACATGGAAACATGCCACCGTCTCTGGAACTCTACCGTTGACATAGCTGCAGAATTAATATCACAAGTCACAAACAGACAGTATCAGTTTTCACAAATTCCAAATAGCTCTTCCCAGCATTCAGGAAAGTCAAAAGTTATGGAGAAAAACTGCTTTATATATTTCTGAACAACTAAAATGTTATGAAGGATATATAGTTTCTACTTCCTGGTAACCAAATTTAAGTAAGAAAGTGCTGAAAGTAGCACATTTTAGTCTCAGTAGTCCTGCTGGATTGTGCCATACTGCCTTTGCGTAAAAGGGTATTCTGCAAGTAATAACTTCAGTTCAGTGCTGGTATGTTAGGAAGAAAGTATCTGAAAATAAAAGAATCCACACTTGGATGAGCATTCTTTAAAAGATTTCCAACACAAACAAAACCAGTCTTCCTCGTGAAGTATTCCCATGAATCATCACTGGCACACTTGGGCTCCATCGTGAAGATGAAACAGATACCCTGTAGCAAGCTGTGCTTGGCCTCTGATTCATCTTTCATACACCAGAGCTAAATGTTTACGGTCTGTGTCAAGTGATTTGAAGGATAACAATAGCCACAACTACTAGCGTAACGCATTCGCTGACCGCTCAAGAGATGCTGACTCAAAAGTGTTGGTCATCTTGATGTCTGGAACTGATATAACTGAACACAAACCAGCCAGTAAACTAGGAGGAGCGGGGGAAAAGGTTGGGAATAGAAGACTAACATTTAAATAGCATCTAATAAATACCAAGCACTTTATAAATGTTGAAAAAGAAATTTAGTGTAACTTGAATAAATATTTGAGTATGAAGAAACTGTCTTTAAGAAAATAGTGAATTTAGTAATCAAAAAATGTGAGGTAATGTCTGGGCCCTGAAACTCATTGGTCGAATGATATTGAACAAGTCTTTTAATTTCTCAGGATTTGTGGGAAACGGATAATACCTAAAAATGAGCTGGTATGAGTAACAGGCTTCTGTAAACTGTTGAGCATTATCCAAAGGAAAAAAGGCATTACTACTACCATTACTACCATTACTACCATCACTACTAGTTCATCTGGAAATGGCATTCCAGCTTCAGGTGAGAAGTAACGCAGAAGACTAATGAGGAATAATGAGGAATAATGTATAATGGCCTTTTATTCATAAGCACTGCGAACCTTTACGATTTACAAGATTCAATGGCACTTGCTACTAGCTGAATATGATAAAAATGAATGACATCACGCCCACAAGCCTAATTAGAACAAGAGATTGTTAGAACTGTAAGGACCCCTAGAAGTCATCCCATCTAATCTTTGTTCTCACATAACAAAGGATAAAAGAGTCCAAGATCACAGAGCAAGTTAACAGAGTCTAGAATGCAAATTTCATGACTTGATCCTGTGCTTTTTGGCCACAACCTGAAAAAGAGTACACTGATGCAAGCTATGAGATATTGCTTGGGGACTGAAAATGGAAAGGAGGCAGAGCAGGAAGACCTTACTTAAGAGCAAATGGTACATGTTCAGAAGAGATATGCAAGGATGATCACTGAGGGTTGGTTTATAGGAAGGAAAAAAAGTGAGAGCAACCTATTCACCTATTAGTATCCATCTATTAACAGAAGGATGCTTAAATCAGTGGTGGTACATCCATGCTACAGAACACCATACAGAATGAGCATACACATACACACATACTGATATGGAAAGAGCGCCAAGACAAACAAAGTGAGAAGTTTAAAATAATTCATATTATATTTATAGGAGAAACAAAATACAAAATATGTAAACGTATTTTAAAAATTCAGAAGGGAATGTGGCAAATCAGTAGCCCTGTGTACCATGGGGGAAGGAATCAAGAGTGAGTTTTACTTTGTATTTTTGAGTTCTTCATGAGAATGTATTTATGAATTACTTGCATAATTAAAGAGAAGTGAAGTTTTATAAAAGGAAAGTGCATGTGTGTTCATTTAGGTACACGTGACTGAAATATTTTATTTGAAAATTTCTCTCACAGGTATAGAATTTGGGGAGAATGGGACACCCTAACTATAAACTAGATGAAAGGAAGTAACATTATACACAGATCATAAATTTTCAACAAACTTAAAACAAAATGCATTTAATACAAAATCTATAGTTAATTCTGTTCAAGTATTTACTGCACAGTTTAAGTGACACTAAGTGATTTGATCAACACTGGAATCACCTGGGTAGCTTATCAAAACCGGGGATGTCATCTGATCCAGTAGGTCTTGTCGTAGAGTCTACACAGCCAGAGCCTGAATCACTGCCTCAGACAGTTTGCCAGGAAAACGTGACCTCCAGACAAGAAACAATTACAGAATACTACAAGAAAATAATCAGAACTTAAAGGTACAAGTGAATGGGGAATAGGGAGATAACATCGGACCGGAGTAGTCCAAGAAGAACCCGTGAACTTGACATAAGATGTGGAATTTGAACTAGGTCTCACATAGGAGGCAGAGGGAAAGGAAACAAACATTGTCCCAAGACCTACGCTGACACCTTCACACAGCAGCAAGAGCAACATCAATAGGACGCATTATGAGATAGTAGGAGGGCAGCTCATTGGAGTAGGGGGTATTCTGGGGGAAGCAAGAGACCAAAGTGGGTAACAGAAATAAGAGGCTGCTAAAGTTTCTTGAGCAAGAATGGATATGATGAAAACACTATTTTATGATGAATGATCTGGTGGCAACGTGCAGGACGAAGTAGAAAGGTAAGGAGAACAGATTGAGAGTTACTACAGTGACCCAAGTATACAGGGCTGAGAAAAAAACATGGAACAGACTTTAATCTTCCTTTAATGATTCAGAAAGCCTCTGAGAATCTTATAAATATGTGAATCAAAATTATGAGTACTGGGCCCAGCCTGGTAGCGTAGCGGTTAAGTTTGTGTGTTCCACTTCAGCGTCCCAGGGTTCGCCAGTTCAGATCTCAGGAGTGGATCTATGCACCGCTTACTAAGCCATGCTGTGGCAAGCGTCCCACCTATAAAATAGAGGAAAATGGGCTCGGATGTTAGCTCAGGGGCGGTACTCCTCAGCAAAAAGAGGAGGATTAGCAGCGAATGTTAGCTCAGGGCCAATCTTCCTCAAAAAACAAAACAAAACGAGTACTAATTGTCATAAATATACATGGTATTACTGGAAAAAATTCTAGTGAAACTTTGGATAAACCAAGGTTTATGTATCCTATGTGCAATATAACACATTTCCATACTCACTGTTATTTTATATTTATATATAATGATGTACTTTAAGTACAATTAGAAATGCCTAAAACTACATTTAACATATCTTTATATAACGAATTAAAAATAGTAGCAGCGCCTACTGAAGTGAAGTTAGTGATAATTTGGATTATCACACAAAGAGGTTGTTGTCCAAAAGACTAGTCTGGAGGTCGAGGGCACAGTTTTGTTCGTACATTTTGGGGGCTTACATCTAGCCTGATTCAACAAAATATATTTCATTACTTTCATTATGATAAGAAACACACACAAACATTTCGCCACTTCCAAAACTTTATGGATCTTATCAATAAAAATGTACAAATGTTTTGCATTTTCACTATAAACCATACAAATTATACCAATAAGAGTTTGTGTGTTAATTATAACCTCAGTGAAGGTATATTTGCATTTCTGAAAATAAGTTTGTTAGCTATTTTATTAATAGGACACGGCCTTCATCAATTAGACTAGAGATGAAAAGTATAAACACAATCATAATTCATAAACTTGCCAATTATCTTCTCCTCCAACATTTGCTAGTTTTCAATTTTTAGTATAATAAGTCTACGTTTTGTTTAATGTAAGAAGTATTATTGGAGCTCAAAATTACAAGAAAGCTTGCTAATCTTTCTTAAATTTATTTCCCAGATATTTTGGATTATTTTGTCCCTAAAAAATTCCTCAGTATCATACAAGTTTGAGTTTGGAAGCTTAAAAGTCACACCTGCTATCAAAAAAAACTTTGAGGGGGAAGTTAAAAAAATAATAAAAATCCACTGTATCAAAATGAATTCCAACCGTGTAACCAATACCTTGCAGCTGCTGTGACATCTTCATTTTACTGGCCCGGAAGACAGACTATTTCCTCAACTCCTACAGAAATTCTTTAGTTATGCTTTTAAGAACAACAGTATGTAGTGAAATCGAGTTTTCTTCCTTAATGAAATTTTCCCCTATTTATTTCCCTTTAACTTAAAAATTAAATTTATGTAACTCACTAACTGTCAAAGCTTTAATAAATAAAGATCAAAGTAAAACTCTAACACGCTTTTTATAAAAATCATACTGATAGAAAAGGGTTTTCTTCTCAGCCAAAAGTCTGAGGTTGAAAACAAAACAACTAAGCTTAAAAGAATTAGACTGAGGACAAATGAGAATTTTCTGAAGAGAAATGAGGAAAATCCCAACACAGTGGGGCCATGTGTTCTCAAGCTGTAGTGAGGTCTTTGTTACTCTGGTGCTAGGACGGCTTGGCCAAAACCTCAAGTTCACTGTATTTAATTTATAGCGGGGTAGATTCTGTTTGCAACCCCTAAACTTCATATATGCCGATGGTACCCAAATACCACGAAATAAAGTTTAGGAACTTATTCTAAGGATCCTGTATTAAAAAGACCACAATGAGAAGTAAGAAGACCTATTACTAACTGGGTGTTAATCTTGGGTTTTAACCTCTTTGGCTTCAATTTCCTCATCTGTAAAATAAAAAGAGTTGGATTAAATTATTTCTAAGGTCCTTTCCTGCTGTGAAATTCTATTGTACTCTCCTGTGGAATTTCAAATAATTCAAGTCACCACATAAGTATTTCAACACTCTGCTATGGCAAAAGCTGGGAAGCCAGGTTCCCCTAATCGAAATTCTATGTTGAAATATTTCATGTGAATAATCAATGAAAAATGATCCCCCCATAAGGAAGGTAAGAACTAGTATTTTAAAATGCTTTGAAAAAGAATGCTGGCTCTTTATGTGAATAGCTAGACAGACAGGCGTTTTATAAATGGCTAAATGGTTTAACGAGAAAGTGCTACGTGGGAGGACAGGGCAGAATTCCCTGTCCATCAGCGTTAGATGAACATGGAGACTGATGAACTGTGATGCCAGGAACACATCTGTGCCAGTGTGTGTCAAAGGAGGAAAACACGCCGTAGGAAATCATGCCCGGTGACCAAAGACGCCGTGGCAAGAAGTGCTCAGGAAGCATCTTGTTCACCACCCTAATGGGTTTTAGCAGAAGAGCAAACATATTCACATTAAAAGAGGTCAAGTTAAAAGAGCTCTTTTAAAATTTCCAAATGCCTCTTTCTTCTGAGTCTCCCATCTACTATCTAAGAAAGGCAATATAATAAAATCTTCATTTTTTATTTTAAAAATTTACCTTTGATAGGCTTTTTCACTTAATATGTTTGGTCCATTCTAAAAAACGAATTTAATTTTCAAAGGAAGAGAAAAGTTTTAATGAGGAGATATGGTTTCTGTTTTATGTTGGCTTTGTTTTCTGCTTATAAAACTAACACATTCTTTTTTTAAAGTCTGAAAAATGTAGAAAGTTATGAAGAAAAAAACCCAGCCATACTCTCACTACACAGATCTAACCTCTGTAATCCTGTTTGATCTATTTCCTTTCAGTATATTTCCTTTGTGCCTAAATATACACCTTAAATATGCACACATTAGGATCATACTGGATGCATACAGTGTTATCACTTCTGGTTATGAGCTTTTTCCATGTAATTAAATCTTTCAAAAACATGATTTTTAGTAGCTGTATAATGTTCCATTATATTAATCATAATTTATTTAATATACGTACACAATTACAGTCCCACTAATACATTGCTTTATGTCTCTTTGGCTGCTGCTGCTTTTCTTTTGGTGAGGAAGATTGGCTCTGAGTTAACATATCTGTGCCAATCTTCCTCTATTTTTTTATGTGGGATGCTTCCACAGCATGGCTTGATGAGCGGTATGTAGGTCCACACCCAAGATCCGAACCCATGAACCCTGGGCCGCCAAAGCAGAGCGCATGAATGTAACCACTACGCCACCAGGCTGACCCCATCTTTGGCTTCTATATATCTTTCCTATTTATTTATAAGAGCCCTGTATTAAAGCTATTAAACATCACAATTTTCGTAGTTTGTCATATTTTTTTTAACGTGATTCTTTTGGACATGCATTTTTAAATTTTCAATAGTGGTAATTTTCCTTTGTAATTTCTACGACTACTTTTACAGGCAGAGTTATTCTTGATCCAGATGTCAGTTTCTCCCAATTCCACTTAGTGAATAATCTAGGCTGGCCCTATTTGTGATGTTTCAAGTATCATCTTCTATAAAGCCCGCTTTAAGGGGAAAAGCAGAGTCCAGAAATTCATTTTCATAAAATATACAGCATCTGAGACAGTGAGAATAATGAGCTGACTGTGGTGCACCTGTTCAGCCAGGGGACTGAATTTCCATGGTGTCACTGAACCATCCGCATCTGTCCTAGTACATGCTCTGGTTTGGCGCCATCCAGGAACAGCTGGTCCCTTGGGTTTAATTATCAATGGGGAGGAACTGGATTCTGAGATTGACTGGTCCTTCAGGACCACAATATTGGTAACAGAAATCTCTCAGTTAGATGGTGCCCATTTTGTTAGCCAGATTTGAGGAAACTCGGTTAAGAGAGTAATGGGAATATGGAGATCTACTTTCTGCCTCCCCACTTCCTGAAAGAGTGGTGCCTATGATTTCCTGGCTTGTCAGAAGATAAGAATTCTAGCCTGGCCCCATTTGAGAATGGGGGTTAGGTGGAAGTCAGGGGCCCACTGAGTTATCACTGGATTTTACTTTACTAAGGTTTTATACATACTAAGGTCTGTTTTATCTGTCCTAGTGGACCCATTGATCCAATTCTTTTCACAGAATCACATTATTTTAGTTACTTTGGCTGCAAGATAGGCAAGTCCCAGGATGGAATACATTTAAGAAATCCTAATTCCCTTTAGAGAACTAATGGGCTTACAGTGCTATTCTTGCATTTGTACTTGAAAACAATTCCAGTTTGCGAAATATTGAAAGAGATTATTAAATGGGCCCTCAACCAAATATGAGAACTTTAATTCTCCATTGACATGCACATGCTAAATTATAGTCTAGAGCAAAGATCCTAGGGGAAATTTCAAAAGTCTTTCAGCTCATTCAGAACAACGTAACAGGACAATTGCATGAACCTCAAGGACAGTACTACAGCGAGACTCCCATATGCTTTCCTTGTGCATAGATATTTCTTACAAAGTAAACTCACATTCAATTCTAGGTCAACTGAGCATAGTAAGTTTTCCCAGAACCTGACTTATGTCGTAGGTTGAGGTATTTTGGAGGAAAGGCTTACATATGTCAAATCCAAGGGCTCTCTCTTGTCATAAATGTTAAAAACACCTTTTCTGTTCCTTCTTCCTGGCCCTAAGTTTGGCTCTTCCATATGGAAACCCTAAATCTTTCTATAATCTTGGCTTACTTCTATCATAAAATCTTTGGCAGAGGGATGGAAAAGATATGTTACTATCTTCCCTAAGGGAGGCTGCCTGAGGACAGTCCCTTTATTTTCTCAGCATCATTAAATCACTCATTTGTCATCTCTTCTCCACCCTAAAAATTCTAATTCACTACGCACTTTCGAGCAGTAAAAAGTAAAAGATACAGTTTCTACTCTCAAGTACCAAAAGAGGAAGATGAGAGGCTGACAGAAGATGCAAGTGGGAAAGCAATTAAGGCAAAGTAAGTACAAAAATGTGCTCATGTCACAAAATACTCTACTTTTTAAGATTCTGAAATAAAAGTGCAGCTTAACCTTGCTATCTTCAAATCAAGTAAAACATAGATATATATATGCCAGCTCTTAAGCATTCCTCCTTCCTCCAAACCCCCTTCCACTGTCTAACTAGGACTCTAAAAATTAATAGAATATTGTCCCTACCTTCCAAGTGTATACGGACTGGCCAAGAAGGTGAAAGGAAATTTTCGGATTAAAGGGGAGAGATTCTTAAATCCCTGTCATTCTTTTAAATCATTCCTATTTCACCAACTCTTCAGTAAGAGGCACAAAGTTTAAGTGTTCAGCTTGATGGATTTTTTACATATATATACATCCTTGTAACCACTGCTCAGAGCAAGGTACATATAGGACATTTCCCAGCAACCCAAAAGGCTCCCTAGTACCCCTTCCAATCAATAATCATATCCTGCCCACAGGGAAAACCAACATTCAGGTTTCTATGGCCACAGACTAGTTTGCCTAAAGGATCACCTTTATTAAGACAGCCAAAGATAAAAGTTTAAGTAGAACCTTAGATAATCAAAAATTCAGGTTTAGCTCAAGTTTAAGAAAATATATAAAAATGAAGTTCTCGTAACATTTTAAACGGGTGACTCTTGGATGAGTCTTAATTGATCTTTACTCTCAAAGTTTTAGCAGTATCTGCCCAAATGACTTACAAGGTAGAGATCTTAGATTACATATTAAAGGCCTTTGATGAGCAGTAAAACTTCATTGATCTACAGCAAAACTACTCCTGGTACTGTTATCTGTCATTATGTTACTTTTGAATAGATTATTTAAAAAATCCATATTGTTTAGCTTCCTTACCTCTTAGTTTCTTCTAAAGTCCAAGATCTTGCCTGAGTCAACAACATCTAGTTACAAGTGGCTATGCTTACTGAAGTATAATTAACAAAAGTGTGCTTCAGTTTAAGAATTACAAAGTGCTCTCCCTGACACTTTGGCAGAATATTTAAAAGAAGATGTTCTATATGCTACTGTGAATATAGGGATATCCCTTACAGTGAGAAAGACAGGCAAGAAACAGAGATCTGAAATTTTAGCAGTTCAGATTGTGGTTAGTGCTGTGGAGTGGATTCTGACTCCTAGCGCCCCTGTGGACAGCAGGGCAGAACCCTGCCCGGTCTTTTTGTGCCATCCTCTCCCCTCTCTATTACACAATGCTCCACTGCTGTTCATAGGGTTTTCACGGTCAATTTTTTTCAGAAGCGGATGGCCAGGTCCTTCCTCCTAGTCTGTCTAGTCTGGAAGCTCTGCTGAAATCAGTCTACCATGGGTGACCCTGCTGGTATTTGAAATCCTGTTGGCACAGCTTTCAGCATCACAGCAACACACAGTCGCCACAGTATGACAACCAACAGACTGGTGGTGTGGTTCCCTGACCAGGAAACAAAGCTGAGCTGCAGCCCTGAGAGTGTTGAATCTTAACCACTACTAGACCACTAGGGCTGGCTTTTACAGCTGCGAGGGGTTAAGGAAAAAACAGTAAGGCATTATCGAAATGACAGTCATGTGAAAGGGTGGAAGAGGAGGCTCCATCAACAGTAATGAGAGCAGAAATGGTCACCGCACACGGGATAAGAAGAAAGAAAAGCACAGGGCCGTGAAAAGCACAGGGCTGTGGAATACAAAAAAGAAAACAGCTTAAGAAGGTATGGTAGATGGAAATTAAATGCTCTAAAACTAAGGAGGAGAAGAAATGAGTCGAGTTTGTCAAAGAGGTCACTGACCCGAGTATTGCCAGGAAAGGAATGATGGTAAACGTCCGACAGCAAGGCATGAAAAAGGAAAGAGGTGATGCAAAGTGAAAGCATTAAGTATAACATAGGGGAGGATGACAAGTCCTCTACTCTCTGGGTCCTTCCGGCTGGTCTAAGAATTAAATCAACATGAGACAAATAACAGGAGAAAATCAAACAAAGCTTAATAGCATGTGTACATGGGAGAAACCCAGGAAAATGGAGTAACTCACCAGAATGGCCAAAGTCTGTCACCTGAAATACCATCTTCAGCTACATACAAAGGAGGATGTTGGGGGCAGCAGTGAGAGGCAAAGGGGAGGGAGGCGATTCACATGGAAATGGACAAGCAAATGTCTGGTAGACAGAATTTTGTTAAGAAGGGGCTTAGCAAGGACCCTCCTAGCCTAAGGTACCCAGAGTTATCTACGGTAATGCCAGGACAGGTCTTCTATCTTAAATTCTTTTTTTTTTTTTTTAAGATTTTTTTTATTTTTTCCTTTTTCTCCCCAAAGCCCCCCGGTACATAGTTGTGTATTCTTCGTTGTGGGTTCTTCTAGTTGTGGCATGTGGGACGCTGCCTCAGCGTGGTCTGATGAGCAGTGCCATGTCCGCGCCCAGGATTCGAACTAACGAAACACTGGGCCGCCTGCAGCGGAGCGCGTGAACTCAACCACTCGGCCACGGGGCCAGCCCCTTCTATCTTAAATTCTTTTAGGCAGTTAGGGGGAAGGTCAAAGTTTCTTTCAGACTCTCTTGTCCTTAAAAATAATCAAGCCAAATGGACACATTTTGGGGTGGCCAATTCTGAACCCCCACAACAATAATACACTAAAAATAATAATAGTCAACATTTACAGAACTTCTTTATGTGCTAAAGACTTAACATATTAAAACAGTTTTTAAATCTTAAAACAATCCTATAAGGTAGGTACAGATTTTATAGATGAGGAACCAAAGCACAGAAAGGTTAAATAAGTCGCCCAAAGCCACACAGCTAATAAGTATAGAGGCAGCATTCAAACCCAGTCTATTCCAGGGTGCAGCTCTCAACCTCTATGCTATCCTATAGCCAAAGTGTCAGTGGTGTTCATAAAGTTAGGTGAGGCCGCCCAGGAATTGAGAGAGTAAACCATAGTCTGAGTAAACGAGAGAGAGGGGAGCATGCGAAAAAGCTGCTAGAGGAAGTGTGCTGAGGAGATAGCAGCAAAGACCGAGTTATGCCAGACTACATGAAATCATTCTGAGTGAGGTCTGCAGTTTCTATTTTCTTATAGAAAGCAGTGTCAGTAGGCTGCGAGCTGGAGCAAAGGCATCCAAAACTTTGAAGGTGACAGCAATGGTGTGTAACAGCTAAACCAGAGAATTCAGTTTAAATGACTCCTCCAAAATGGATATGTTACGCTTAAATTGTGGAAAATCTGTTTATTACTACCAGCATTTCCAAGAATCCACCGTGTGTCCCGCACTAGGTAAGTGGTTTAAGTACAATATGGACACGGCACAAACAGATTGGAGAAATGAGGCAGGATTCTTCCTCAGGTCTGTGCAAGGTGGCACGGTGAACAGGCCGTGTCCATCATCTAACAATCACGGAGGCAGCCTGAGGCCAATCGTCTGTGCTTCTCAGGATTATGGGCCTGATCTGTGCAATTTCAGCTCTGTGATTTCAAGAATGAACTTCCACAAGCACTTAGTTGTTTCTTGAACTACTGCTGAAACTGAAAACAAGTTTTAGGAAAAATAAAATAAATTCATTCTCTGATGTTTGAGCAGCATAGAGATGTGATTAAGAGAAAAGGCTTCAAAATCAGACAGAGCAGGACTCAACTCTCTTTGAAATTAATTTACATTAATCTTCTAAACACTATTTAATTTTTCAAACTATAGCTTCTCCATCTATAAAATGGAGATAATAATAATAGCTCTGAATTCCTCGGGTTGTTTTTAGGATTAAATCAAAGAGTGCATGTAAAATATAGCACAATGTCTGGCATATAGTAAGAGTTCAATAAAAACATTAATTCTGTTATTATAAATTTAATTGAGATTTTATGCCATTAAAGTCCATTTTCTTCACCAAAGACACATGTACAATGCACAACCAAGTTCCACTTCATAATTTTTAAAGAAGTTTTTAAAATCCTTTACACCCAGAAACTATTATTTATTATTTTAGAATACTTTAGAATATTTGTAGTAGTGATAAAACTTACTATCAGAATTCTTAGAAAGGTCATTTTGTTATAAAATTACATAAAGAAGATATTTATGTGATAGAATAAGAAATAATTTAAATGTTATGTAATCTTAATTACAATATTGATGGAAAACTAAATATTCTTAACTGCTTATAAGATCAGATATATTCAAGTACATCATTAATGTAGAAGCCATTTATAGTTGATTACATTTCCATGCAAAACCTACATCTGTAGGTGAGAGAAGATGTATTTCTTTCAAATGTCCTCCATCTCTTCCCATTTTGAAACCTTAATGGGATACTCACAATCTTTCATTTAAGTGCACTCTATAATTTAAATTTTATAGACTGAATTCACAATGATGAAGAATTGCTTTTCTTTTAAATCATGATTTTTAAACAATCTCTTAGGTTAGTTATTTTAACTAAGGAAAAATAAAATATTTAATTTCTAAACTATGTGATACTAAAATCATACTTAAAATCATGTTGAATTTACCTCTCTTAAGATATATCTAGACCCCTGATTATGACCATTCCTACCTTCAAGAACGAATGTCTACTCCTTAAACACATGAATTTATGTTCTCTTTTTAACTGACAGAATGTGCCCGTCTAAGAGAGAAAATGCTGAAATGTCTATGAATTATGGGCAATTCTATTGCTGAATTTCCTTTGCTGTCTTCACTTCCATCTACTTTAAGCCCACTTAAACATTCAATGGCTACTGATTAGCTGAGAAAAACTCACCTCCAACTTAGACATTAAGAATATTGTAGAGATGTGATAAAAGACTACAGTGAACGATAGGAACAAGCATTTTGCACATATTTATAAATCCCCATGCTAACTTAACCAAAACTTGCTGGCAAAAGAAAAATTCCTGACATTTAAGGACGTTTACCCAATGGGGATGCTGAAGGGCAAAACTACATACTCCCCCCATCTACTAACAGTTATTATCCCAGTTAGTAACAGAGCGTGGTAACCCGTGAAGGCAGTTCTATGTGATGTTCCCAGAGAAAAATATGTTTTGGACACAATGGACATGATTGTCTGTCTGCCCCACTCAGACTCAAAACCCCAGAAAGCTGGAACAAATCAGACCTTGAAGTAACAGCTTGAGTTCCAATTGAAGTTAAAAAGAAATTTTTCTCTTATTAGGAGAGCCTGGTCCTGAGAAGCAAGCAAAAGATCATGCTATTTTCCCCCTAGTTACTCCAGTAAACAAGAAAGGAACTATGTTATACATGACTCGGTGAGAATGGGGGAGGGGCGTCATTTCCTCTGATACTTTTAATTAACTATTTCTTCCTAAAACGATCGAGTTCCAAGGCATAGGGGATCACTAGTTAAAGGGCAGCTATTCTGCTGTTCAGTGAAAGGTGAAGGAAACAGGGCATGGGAAATTCATTTTCAAACCCCTTTTGTCTCTGTCACTTACAAGGGGGAGAAGGGAGGGGCCGTACTAAAGGTCAAGGTACCACATGCCTCTGGTCCAGTGCAATGCACACCCCAAAACAGGAATCTAAGGATGCCTTTTTTTTTTTTTTTAAGAAACAGTTTAAAGCAATTAGAATACTGAAAAGGACACAATTGGTTAATCAAAAATATTCTTAAACGTTGAAAAGTAGCTTTGGTTAAAAGAAAACATTCTTCCTCTGCCCATGAAGCGAAATCTGCATGATTTAGTCGGAGGTTATAAAGCAAACAGCCCCACGTGTTACATTTCAAAGTTACACTAAATTATAAAGCACTTGCCCTTAAACTCAAGCCTTTTGGTGCCAGACTGTTGCTGTGAGCCCCGCACAAAACATGCTAAATGAGAGTATAGTATATACTTTTCTTAATAAGATGTGAATAATAATCACTAATAAGAGATCCAAGAAAAGCACATAAGAAAGCCAGAAAAATCTTATTAAACTTAACTAACTTAAGAGCATGGAAAGCTGGAATGAAGTCTAAAATCCTCAAGCCAAAATACTCACTAGATACTTAGGCTGCTCACTTTTATAATTTTAAGCTTTGGGAGAAGGAGGTCAGGGGTAAGAAGGAAAAAAAATCAATACAATTTGGAGCTCAATGTAGGGTTTAACTCTGTGTTAGAGGGAGACATTTTGACAATCAAATAATACAATTAAATACATCTCTCCCAGGGATTGCTTTACAACAAAGTAGTTTTAGTTTCTGGTGGCCAATATGGTAGGCCAACAGCTGACAGCTAAAAAACAAAGTCCTGGAATAACACCTAAAAAACAAAGGGCAAGAAGATTTAGTGTTGGCCAGGGCCAAAAAAATTATCTGAGTCTAGCTCTCAATTATATATAAGTGGAAACGAAGACACAGTCACAGTCATTAATGGGATTTCTGTTTACACTCGAAAGTGCAGGAAAAAAGTCTGTTACAGTCCTCTTATTCACTGATATCCATCACCTTGTCCCTGTCCAGGGCTGGATCCCACCTCCCTGAACCACCCTGCTTACCCCACAAAACACACTTCATCCCTTAAAGGGACTTTCAACGCCAGGTCAAGGAGTTCCGGGAAACCCTGGAAGATTTCCTAGCAGAGGAGTGACATAACGAAAGAGGTGTTTTCAGAAGGGGGTGGTGGGTAGGCCCGAGTGACCACAGACGCACAAATAGGGTCTCACGAAATCAATGTGCTAACTGTCCATCGTTGCTTCTTACTGGACACACAAAATAGTGCTTAGAAACAGTAAGTTGCTTACATTCCTGCAGAAAGCATCATGCTTGAATCTCAGCCTATTTGGTAACTATCAGAGCCCTGTATGATTCAAATAGAGAAAACAAACTGATTTAACTAAACCCAGAAGTCAGCAGATTCACAGAGAACAAGGCATCAAAGCTGGTCCTGGACCCTTTCATTTGATTCTGCTTTCCAAGTTCATAAAATACACAGGAACAAAGAAAAGCCCAAACTCTTATTTAGGAATTTATGTTTCATCCGCCAGCTTTATAATCTGCTGATGGCTATAAAGTCACTCACAGCAGATTTGCAAATATCCTGGAGGCAGCCAGAGCTGAGCAAACAGAGAGGTTATTCCCGGCTGACTCTCCTGGAGCACAGTCTCGGGGCCCTCCCAGGCTTGCTCAAAGGGGCTCCAGAATCACATATGAAAGAAGCTTAGGGGCTGTGGGAGTGGGCTGGGTCTCCACCTTTTCTTTCATTCCTCTTCATGAATGAGGCTGTAATTTTTTAAAAAGTCAGAAACCAAGCATTTGGGGGGAGATTTAAAGAACAGGCGGAAGTACCCCCCCCCCCCCCAAATAGACTCAAACAGCAATAATAAAACAGTGTTTTAGGAAACAAAGAAAGTCTTTGAAACCTTCTCCCACTGTTTGGGAAACATCTTACTACATTAGACCAATGCTGCTTGATTTTCATTATCAAACTACTGCATCATAAAATCTGGCTCTGTATAAGGATTTGAGTGATGCTCAATTATTTATTAAGTTCATTCAACAATTAATGTCTGAGTGTTTACTAAATGCCAGGTACCCTGCTAGGCCCTGAAGATACACAGCAATACAAAAAAATGGTTCAACAAACCTAAGGAAAGATCAATAAATCAAAGGTATTAGAACTACATAATTACTGCCTACAAAGTAGTTAGATGCTTAATAAATGCTTTATGATGATTACACAACATTTAGAATCCACTGTTTCAAGGGAACAGTCTTCTTTGACTAACTATATAGCATATTGTTCTTTAAAGGTCGAATGAGAGGAAGCCAATAGACACAATGCCCCATGATGTCTCCTCTGGTCCCTTCTCCAGACAAAGGCCGCCTCACACTTGCTCCCACGCCCACCTCCTCCAGGCTTCCTGTTCCTATATTTCAGGCAGTTGGGCTCCTGTCTGTGTTTGAAAGACCCCTCCCATCTCCCATGATGCTTTCTCTAAGCTCTCCAACGATTCCATCATCCTCTCTGGGGCTCACATAACCCTCCAAACTCTAATTTTGGTACTCAGAAAGTATGGTTATTTTTGCTCCCATCATCTTTCTCCTACTAGACTATAAGCTGCTTGACGGCAGTGATCAATCTAACTTCATGAAGTGTTTTAAAAATTTAACTTTTGTGAATTTTTCATAAAAAAGTCGTGAGAATTATTTTTTATAATCATTCATTCAACAAATATTTATTGAGTTCCAAACATGCCCCAGGCACTAGGCTATATTTCAAACTCAAAAATACCAAGCAATTGGTTGGTTATCTGGTTTGTGTTAAAAAAAGAAAAAAAGATATAATTTTGTCTAGTCAATTTTGCTGAAAAGAACACAAATTGCCTTTTTCCTGGAATTAGAGATGTAACTGATCCACAACTATGTCTTTTTATTAAGTTTTACTGTGCCAAATATTTTACCTTTTTAAACTTTTTTTAACCAAAAAGAAAAAGAGAAAATTAGAACCATTTCTTTTTTTCTTCACTCTCTAGTATCTGCTAAACAACTAGCAGTAATATGGAAAGGGGATAATTAAAGAACATATTTGCTTCACTCTAAAATGTTCTATCAATTAATTTTATGAAATAAAGAGGGCATTGTTTCCTGACATTTATTATTAAAGTAAATGATGACCAAGACTCATATTCTGAAATGTATTACAGACTGCAATGCATTCCATGAGGCATAATAAACTCTAAAATCTGTTCATTTATAATATAAAGAAGTCTCTAAAAGAAATCTTACTCGTAAAATAGGGCTTCGCTCAATCTGACTGCCAAACTGACTGACTTTGGCAAGCAGGCTTGGAACATTTTAAATTTTACAAACATTATCCTGTTTTAAAAAGTTAATCTTGACTACTTTAAGGAATGTAAAAATAAACCTTGGTTTCAGTGAAATCAAGACTAAATTTGACCAGGCTTCTAAAATTAACCATCATAATCAGATTATATAATTAGGATAAAAGTATAAAGGCTCTGAGTCTTTGGGGGCTGGAGAGGTCCATTTATTCCCAACAACGCCTCTTCCTCTTCCAGAAGGCAAATTAGTGACCATCTTTTCCACTTGTTCTCTCTCGAAGGTCAATGGGGTGAAGTGTGCAATTTATAAATAAGAATGAAAAGCAATTCATCATGTGTTTATTTAAACCAGGATTCAGTAATAGCTTGATTTCTGAAACAATACTAACAGAATTAAGTACAGGCAGCAAAGAATAACAACAAAAAAAATAAGAGAAGAAAATGAAAGGAACAAAAACAGAAGGAGAAGAGAAAGGACATTATTATTTGGTTCCAGGCACTCTCCTGTGTGCGTGAGAACTACTGTGACTCCTGTTTTTGCAGAGATAGAAACTAAGATGGAGAGAGATGGAATATTTACCCAAGATCACAAAGCCAGTAAATGGCAGAGCCAGGATTCAAACACAGTGTGTATTTCTTCCAAAGCCCAGCTCTTACTACCTCATGAGATGCAGGGAGGAAAGGAGAGAGGATTGAGGAACGAAAAATGAGAGTGGTAATGTAGCACCAACGATTGCTTCTAGAGGCCAGCTGTACTTATCTGCCCCTGAGAAAAGCTTTGTTTTCACATTCGTATTTTAGATCTACTTATAAAAAGCCCAAGCAACTACAAATTAACTGAGCTGACACTTTGGCCTTCAGATTGATCTAAATAATGATGTGGCAGTGGTTTTCATGGGATGTCACTGGGGTCTCTAGAAGATGTTGAAGGATGTGGCCTACCTACTAAAGTTTTTTATGATATAGGGCTTTAGTCTTTCAGATTTTTGAAGAAAAGGGATTTTACCTTTTGTCATTTCTTTGTTATATTTTAAACAAAATACAAGCAATTGAACTCCAATTAACGAGAATTATGTTGACAAAAAATGGTATTCTCTGTCAAATACTGCTATCACTCTACATCACACGTGTTCCATTTGCTGCCATGGAGGTTGAAAAGGGATCTCACTTGCTTTAACAGAGCCAAGAAACAGAGTCTTTTCCAATGCAACTCTGGGCCATGGTGGAAATGTTCTCTATCTGTGCTGTCCAATATGGCGGCCACTAGTCACATGTGGCTATTGAGCACTTGAAATGTGCCTAGTGTGACTGAAGAACTGAATTTTTAATTTTTTGGGACCCTATTGAACAGCACAGGTCGAAAGAATGCAGTTTAGCCATTCCTTCTTGCAAAAGACACCTGCCTCACAGTCCTAGACAGTTTACAATTTATATCAATAAATAAAGACAAATTGAGCTACTAGGAACCTTTCAATGATAAGAGAGGAAAAGAGGTGGAAATGAATTTAGAAAACTAGTCTGGTTCTCTTTTTGCATGAATATATAAAGCTGGCCTGTGCCTCTGCAAAAGCACTGATATTTAACGTCTGTGCTCCAGAGATAGAGTAGCTATTCAGTCAATATTTATTGATCAAAGAAGACAATCTACCTGTGGTCAGCCCATGCTGAAACCTAAGTGTCTTACCCTATCCACATTACCTCCATCTCTTTGAAGTTGGGAACCTTGCTTGCAGTTTTTACCTCTGTCTCCAGCACTTAACACTTAGTAAATACTCATTAAATACCTGCTAAATAAGTAACGAACCTTGAATTTCTCCATTCATCGATCTAACATCTTAGAAAAGCCATTTGGGTCGAGTCTGGTGATTTGGGCAAATCAGAGTCTCTGGGATCTGCGTCAATGCCCATGTTCATGCTACAATGCTGATGAAGTGTTCAAAGTGATTTTTGGTTCAAATTTCCTAGCTAAATAAAATAACATAATCGCCAGGGCTCAGGAAAGGGGAAAGGGTGGATCACTGCAGGCCAGGTGCAGCAAAATAAGACAATTCGGGAAATGATGCTCACGGCTGTAATTTTACCTCTGGACATATGATACAACATATACAAAAGAACAAGAGTTCAAGGATAGATTCTCTTTCTTTTAACATAACACAAGAATTCTCATTTCTTGCTTTTTAAGAAAAAGAGTTCCCTTCATAGAAAGCAACACGCATCCTAAGGGAAAAGAAAAAGAAAACCTTTGAGAAAAGTGAGAAATTGGAAAACTAATAAAGAACTGAAGGAGAAAGGAAATACAGGTTACAAAAATTATACAGTCACAATGTATGGGGGGGGCAGGGACAAGGCTTATTGAACCTTTAAGGGGCTGAGCTAATGCTGGGGTTCCATGGTCCCCCCGTGCCAAGCCTTCTTAACTCAGTATAGCTCTAATTCCTCCAGAGGGCCATAGGGAACATTTGAAGTAACCATCTGTCTACGAAACCACCTTCAGAGAAATAAAAATGCATTTGGCAGCTAGCCAAAACTATCACAGGTTCCCCACCAGGAGAATGAGTCTGTGGTGTTGCCAAGCATCCTTTACAGGTCCTCTGTTAGAATCAAGAACATTTCTTTGCAACACCAAATGAAAAGGTAAGTATAGTTTGGATTAGAAATCTTGTGTGCTATTTTTGGAGGCAGAACTCCTTATTAATTATGTCATAACGCCATTACCCTTTCACTTTAATATGGCAATAAGAAGATCCCCAATGAATAATTCAAAACTTTGCTTCAACCAGCACACGTGGAACATGACTGGCTCCTGAGAGGCATTTTCCAGATCTCGGTAGGATAAAGAGCAGATCATTACCATGCAGCCTTTTAGACAACTGGACTGTGTTCAGGACACAGAATTAGGAAAAGCTCTCTTCTGTGACCATCAAATGACCCCTTCACTCTGGCCATCCTGTTCTCTTTATCCTTCCTTAAATATGCTTTTTTTTTTTTTGCATGCTTTCCCCTTACAACTTTCCCCCCACCTTCCATGTTCTGCCTCCTTCGATCTCTTTATCATGTCCTCGTCATCCTTCAAAGGTCGCTCAAGTTCTCTTCTCTGTCAGACTGTCCCTACCCTCATTAACCGAGAGCGATGCTTCCCACCTCTGAACTTCCAGAGTTCTTTATTGTTTCTATTGCAAAAGAAACCTCTTTGTTATTATTCTTACTTTAGTTTTCACCTCCCCAGGTGATTCGGATCATCAGCTAGGTTTAGGACTTGTGGGAATAGGCCTTGTCTCTTGATAGGAAGAAACTACTTTCTGCCTTTTTGAATTCCTAGTGTTCTCAATTAGTTAACTAATGCCTGACCAATGGGTATGAGGACAGGAATTTACAAATGAAAAAGTCAGATGCTTTAAAATGAGATCTATTTAAACTACTTAATATGTGCTGATAAGTGGAATTAAAACAGGGCACACTAAATGTGATCTTTGCAATGATCTTAATTTTATCAGTCAGAAGATTAACAGAGAATTTTAAAAAGCAAAAATACCACACAGAGGTGATGGACATAATGAATCTTTTAGAAAGATTTATTACAGCTTAAACAGTAAAGAAGGGATGAAAGAGAAGGTGCTGTATCACAAAAGGTCAGGAAAAAGAGAAACGGGAATATGAACAAGTGAAAGTCAGCAGCAAATGAGCTAGGATAAGATTACATTTTCCACTTGATTGACTCTTTAAAACATTCTCTATGGTTTAAGTGCTTTATAAACAAATAAAAACTTAAAAAATAAAAGAAAATACCAACCAGGTGGGCCCATTTGCGGTATAGGCACGAAGAGCAACAGCAATTGACAACACTAGGGTCTTCCAGCTGTACACAGTTTTACTCTAAGGCTATGACCTTTTAAAGCAATGGAAAAAGGAAACTATGACATCCTCATGATATGACATCCTCATTTTCAGAATTTCTTAGCGAGGACATCCTGTGTAGATGATCCAAAACCGTCCTGCTATCCCTTACACTGTGGCCATATCCATGTCCACATTTGCTTCTGTGGATAAGTCACTGGTTTGGGAAGGAGAGAGACAGCACCTGGCTCCGTGCCTTGCCCATGGCACAGTTCTGCAAATAAATACATGCTGGGCTGAGTTGCTGCAGTATTCATTCTAAGATAACCTCCAACAGTATTGTTATCCTCGATGTAATTGTCATGTGTTACCCAGCATCTTCATTCTTTCAAGAAAGCTCAAAGGCTATCACTCTTTCACTGCTATGGTGCCCCCAGAAGCTCAATGCCTCAGCTCAGCTTGCTTACAGCTCTTCTCCCATCTTCCCCATGTTAGTGATTGGCATTCCTATCTACCCACCCAGTTACTCAAGCCAGGAAATTGAAAATCAGTTGTGATTCTGCTTCCCTTCCTCCCCCATATCCAATTGTTCACCAAATCTAGTAGAGTTTACCTCAAAAATCTCTCTAGCATGAAATTATTTCGAAATCCTGGTTCAAGTTACCATCATCTCTCACCTGGGTTATTGCGGCAAGCCTTCTAATGGTCTTCCTCTCTACAATAGTCTTGACCCAGTTCAATCTACTCTCCACAATGCAGATTACGGACCTCTCTAAAATGAGAATCTAATAGTGCTTCCTTTCTGCTTAAAAATCTGTAATGTCACACCTGTTAGGATGGCTACTATAAAAAAGCCAAAAACAACAACAGAAAAGAACAAGTGTTAGCATGGATGGGCACTACTAGTGGGAATGTGAAATAGGACAGCAGCTGCAGAAACAGTTTGGTAGTTCCTCAAAAAATTAAACACAGAATTACCTTATGATCCAGTAATCGCACTTCTGAGTCCATGTCCAAAAGAAGTGAAAGTAGGAACTCAAAGAGATATTTGTATACCCATGTTCAGAGTAGCATTATTCACAACAGCCAAAAGATGGAGGCAACCCAAGTGTCCATTGACAGATGAACCAATAAACACAGTGTGGTATATGCATACAATGCGGTATTATTCAGCCTTAAAAAGGGAGGAAATTCTGACATGCTATGACTTGAATGAACCTTAAATACATTACGCTAAGTGAAATCTGCCAGTTCTACTGTTAAATCCATGGAGACAGAAAGTAAGAATGGCTGTTGCCAGGGGTTGGGGGAGGGAGGAATGGGGAGTTATTGTTTAATGGGTATAGAGTTTCAGTCTGGGAAGATGAAGAATGTTCTGGAGATGGATGGTGGTGATGGATGCACAACAATGTGAATATACTTAAAATGATGACTTTTATGTTTTGTATATTTTCCCACAATAAAGAAATCACACACACACACAAATCTATAATACCTCCTCACTGGCCTCAAGATAAAGTCTAGAAATCTCCTTAATGTGATTTACAAAGCCCCTCAGGATGTGGTCCCAGGATACCTCTCCTCTTGCTGCCACTCTCTCTTCCTCCAGGGTCTAGCGATACTGAACCGTGCTGGAGCTGGGCTCACACTACCTTATAAGTCTTTATACAACGTGTTCCCGCTGTCTGCAGGACCACCCCCTCCCCATCTGTAACTTCTATTCATCTTCAGCCCTGGGTGTTCCTTCTTGGTAGCACTTATCACAAGATTGTAGCTGCCTGCTTTTCTGGCTCCTTTCCTACTAGCTTATAGCTCTATGAAGGCAAAAAAGGTCTCAAGTTGTTTAGAACTACATCTTCAGTGCCCGGTACATAGAAGTATTCAGTAAATATTGTTGATAATATAAATAAATAAATGTAGAAACTAGGGAAGTAATTCTGGAAGCACACATTTTACAGTAAAGTAAAACTGTAAAAAAAAAAAACTGGACACATACCATTCCTTTGTAGGCATCTTTAAAAGACTCTATGTCTGTTACAAATAGCTGACCAAAACGCTTAGATTCTTGAGATAAAATTCTAAATATGAAAAACTTCTCAAATAATATTCCAGTTTCTTCTGCAACTTTTCTTGATGGACAGATATGGCATTTTTATCAGTTTGTTTTTTAATGCCATTCTATTTAAAGTTGTATGTACACAGGACTCTCGTTCCTTTAAAATTAGGTCATTGAGAAATGCTAAGCCAAAATCCTGAAGATACTGACACGCCTGCCATATTGGTTACTTGCCCACAGTTTTGATATTTTGTGAAGTTTTTTAAAGGGGCAGTCAGCTTTAAAATGTGGAACTATCTATCTCATCTCACACTCTGCAACCATATAATTTATGACTTGAAAACATTAATATTTATGGCCATATAATTTCAAAATCAACTACTTACACAGTTTAATTCAAAGCAGAAAGAGTCTAAAACTGGTCATGCAGCACAATGCTGTCAGGACAAGTCTTCTCAGAAATGGCTTCGGTGAATGTCCTTATCATAGTTCTATAACTAGAAGACTCTCATGTCTGATATGGAAAATGTATTCAGAAACTGTAGAAACACACAGTGGAGGACTTTCCCCCCACCTCTTGCCCCTTTCCTCATCTTTCTCATCCTCTCTTTTTAAAAGAGTGAAACCAGATAACCACAACAGCATCTAAAACCTGATTATTACTTAATCCCTGTCTGGATCTGACTTTTTTAAATTGAGGTATAATTGACATATAACATCATATTAATTTCAGGTGTACAACATAAATGACTTGATCTGTGTATCTATTGTGAAATGATCACCACAATAAGTCCAGTTTACATCCATCATCACACACAATTACAAAAATTTTTTTCTTATGATGAGAACTTTTCAGATCTACTCTCTTAGCAACTTTCAAACATACAATACAGTATTGTTAACTACAGTCACCATGCTGTACATTACATCCCCAAAACTTATTCTATAACTGGAAGTTTGTACTTTAATTAAAAGTGAATTTACTACATGCATGCAATGGATTACCACTCGGCAACAAAAGGGAAACGAATACACATAACAATCAGATGAGTCTCAAAAACATTAGGCTGAGTCAAAATTACCACGCTCAAAAGAGTACATAGTGTATCAGTGCATTCACAGGAAGTTTTAGAGCAGGCAAAACAAATCTATGGTAACAGACCTCAGAACAGCAACTGCTTCTGGTGAAGAGAGAAGGAATCACTAAGAAGCAGCCTGAGGAAACTTTCTGGGGTGGTAGAAATGTTCTCCACTGGACTGAGCTGTGCATCACACTGGTGTATGCATTGATCAAAACTGATCAAACTGCACACTTAAAATATGTGCATTTCTCTGTGTGTAAATTATGCTGTAAAAAAAAAAAGAATGCTCTCTCTAGCTCTTTTAAAATTCTTTACTACCTAAAAATGTGAGATAATACTTGGTCTCTACAAAGTACTTAGTGTTTTATAAAATATATTACCATTGCTTATCTGCACTGCATGTGACTTAATTTACTCATGGAGGAAACAGCTGAAAAGCACATATAAGAGAAGCTATGGGCTGAGATGGGGAGAAGAACTGACAGTGATAAAGATTTTTCTAGAACTTTTCAATCTATCAGGTCTGGAAATGCTTTACAAAAAATATTTTTTAAAGTCCTATGCTACAGATTTATAGGTTTCATCTGCTATGAAAGGGATTGTTGCTTTCGTCTATTCTCTACATATTACACAGTCACCCAAACCACATGAATAGAAATTGTGAGTACAGTCATAAGGAAGCAACAGGTTTTGTGCTTTCTTTTCATAAAGGTTGATTACTATCATCACAGTCCGCCCTCCACAGGTTCTGCACCTGTAGATTCAACCAACCAGTGGAAAGGCCCACAACAGTTCCATCTGTACTGAACACATAACAGACTTTTTTTTCTTGTCATTATTCCCTAAATAATACAGTATAACAACTAGTTACATTGTATTAGATATTAGAAATAATCTAGAGATGATTTAAAGTATACGGGAGAATAGGTATAGATTATATGCAAACACTACGCCATTTTATATAAGGGACTTGAGCATCCGCAGATTTTGGTACCCATGAGTGTCCTGGAACCACTCCCCCGCAGATGCAGATACGAGGGACGAATGTAATAGCAAATAAAAGACTCCTTTTTAGGCAGCCTCATCACAAATATATCTCCCCTGTTTAATAACAGAAATTACTAACTTATTAAAACCTTGTGCTGAACTTTCTAACTCGAGGCCTAGCAGGGACACCTCACCAGCATGCAGACAGAGAAAAAGGAAGGGAGTGTTTAACTGACTAAGAAGTCAATGGATAAAGTAGATGTAATATTATTTCATTTGTCTTTTAGTAGGCTTTACACAATCCACAAAATACACATTTTCATTGGTTTTCTTACTCTGACACATTTTTCCCTCCCTCTTTTGGGGAAGGAGAATTCATGTCGAATTCACTGAATGCTAAAGGTCAGCAAAACATTTGCACTACTCACCTTCTGTTGGCTATGTGCTGTTGCACAGGCTGATGCTGAAAATGGTCAGGCCACGGATGATGCAGGCAGAAGGATGGAGAGGGCTGAAGACAGCACGTAGTCTGATACACAGGTGAATGGTTTGGACAAAGAGATGCAGAATACTCTGAGTGTGGCTGCATGCAACACGAGGCCAAAGCAGAAGGTGCTGCAGAGCCAGCCTCGGGATGGCACTCTTGGTGACCGTTATGGCTAGTCAAAGGGTGATGGTATAGGCAAGGATGGCAGCATTGGGATAACATCTGAGGTGTTCTTTGGTTGTCTAAAGGCAGAAAGGATGATTTAACTGTGCCATTAACTTGCAGGCATCCATTTGGACTCACTTTTGTTCTTGGTGCTTCTTTGGGTGTGAGCTGTTGGGCTGCAAGGTCTCCATCACAGGAGGTGAGGGGACTAGGGTTGGTAGCACTGGTTGCGATGCTGCCATTACTCAGAACCACAAAATCGTTGTTGCCATTGCTCATAGCCATGCTCCAATTTCTTGACCCTAAGAAAGAAAATGATATAAAATCATCCACTTAGAGTCAAGCAGGCTAGACTATAGTAGGAAAGACAGGAACGATGTTCAAAAGCAGCTCTTTGAAAACAAGGGTTCTTGCAGGAGTTGTGAGAGAGTGGAGGAAACCCAGCAGCATCTGCAACAGAAGCAGCCAACACATTAGCACTCTTCTTTCCTCCCAGCTACTTCTGCACTTTGAGAACCCTCTCTATCCTTACTGACTAGTTTTTCCCCGTCCCACCTCTACTTTCAGTGCCTTTCTTCTCTGCCAATCATAGGTGTGCAAGTATCAGTTAAGAATCACAATATTTTAGGATGGGGCAGGGAGAGGGAAGAAGAGAGGGAGGATTCCAACAACATCCTTCAGCTTTTCAACAATTCATGGGGTGTTCTGATAAAGGAGTAATGAGCAAAATGAAGGGCCACTTTGAGAACAATTAGTTGTGTAGGTCAAAATAATGTGAATCATCTCAAGAATGTCTTAGCAAAATGTCAGGAGATTATGACTTTTCCCTAAGCCACTCAGGTCCTACAAAAGAAAATAAAAACTAAGAATTGTGGCAACCAAGATATAAGACACAAAAGTTTTATCCCCTAAAACAATGAATATGATAGCAAAAAAAATAATGAACAAACATGCCACATGTAAGTTGCCATGAACTTATTAATTTCTTTTCTATGTTATGTACTACAGGCAGCATTGCTCGCACATGAGAAAAATAATACTACGGATAAGCTTTGCTTAAAACAGGATTTTTGTTCTTAACTTTTTTCCTTCTACCAAAGGCTCTAGGCCTACAATATAAAGGAAAAATTAAGGCTTAAATTACCAGTAGTATGTTTCTGTCCAGTCCACAAACAAGAGCAAAAACAGACAACCTTTTCCCTCTCCCCTTGTGCGCTCTCCACCCTCTGACCAACATATACACGAAATCTGGGAATTTGCAGTGACAAAAATGGGGCATCAAATGCTATTGTTCTATTTAACCCATACATGAAAGCCAACAGGAAAAAAAGAAAACCATATTTTGGCTCACTAACCCTTCTGGTATGGCATTCTTCTAAGTAAACAAAACAGCTTCTAGAGAAATCTCTCTAGTCTCTCCCCACTTCTGGCAGACACACAAGTACCAGAGGAAATCATCTCTATTCAGTCTGAGTACATCGTAATCTAACCTGACAAACCTGGGTCAGCCATGAGGAAGATTTCCATGCACGTTTTCACTCAACATATAAACTACTCAACAAGGGCATTTCTGAGCAGAGCATGCCGGGATAAGGTATAAAGTTTCAATCTGAATACTGATATCCAGAAGATACTCATTGTACTAGGATACCAATGTAGTATTATTAATTTATTTACCTTTCAGATAAAACTCCTCAAACACACACACACACACACACACACAAATTTAGTTATATAAACATCAAGGCTATAAGAAATGGAAGAATTAACGTGGACAGTAAAAAATTTCTCCATAAATTCTTTTAGTGAAAGGACAAAGCATTTATAAATATCAAAACACACAAAATCAAGTAGATGTTATTTCTCTCATCAGCCTTATCATCACTTTTGAAAACGGTCTGCCAATACCAGCTTCTTTTTTTTTTTTAAAGATTTTATTTTTTTCCTTTTTCTCCCCAAAGCCCCCCTGTACATGGTTGTATATTCTTCGTTGCGGGTCCTTCTAGTTGTGGCATGTGGGACGCTGCCTCAGCGTGGTTTGATGAGCAGTGCCATGTCCGCACACAGGATTCGAACCAATGAAACACTGGGCCGCCTGCAGCAGAGCGCACAAACTTAACCACTCGGCCACGGGGCCAGCCCCTACCAGCTTCCTTTTTTAATACCATTGAGAAGGATCTGGAACTGTTGTGGTAAACACAGTTGCTCTCTCCTTCAATAAGTCACTCCTGGGAATAAATATCACTATAAAACATTCAAATAATATACCCAAAACAAAGCACTGATAGGTAAATGTACCTTCCATTTACTGAAGAAAATATCCTCCCTTTTGTTGTTAACAAAAGAAAAAGCTATGTGCAAATGCTCAGAAAACAATAAAACATACAAATTAAAGGCCATCTAAAAAGGTGCTAGACTTTTTAAAAAGTTAATTGAAATTTAAGATGTTTATTTCTATGCTTAAGGGAAAGACAGTCTAGATAAGGTAAGAAGCAATCGCTAGATGAGATTAATGCAGTCATTTCCCAGAGTTAGAAACTCTCATTGTACAAACACTCCACAGAAATCACCAAAGGCACATGCGTTCTCTGTCTCCACCATGACTCAGGCCTCCAAACCTTCTCTCCAGACTTAGGCCACACTACCCCAGCTGATGGGATCTGCTCTGTAAATAGGAAAATCAACACTGCCTCCCGACCTTTCCATCAGGAGGATGGAAGGAAGACTTTGTCTGGTTTGTTGGTTTGTTTTTACCATCCCAAGTTGGTTAATATCATCTCCAGGGTCTATTTTTTGGTAAGTATTCAGTATTCAGTCAATCCTATCAACTCTAATCACAGCTGTCAGGTAAGTTATGCTAGTGAGAAGTATCTAACAACAAAAATCCTCAAAGTTTTCAAGTGCAACTGGGCTTCAGACAGTGCCATAAACCTCCAACATGCTTCCAAGTGCCCTGAAATCCCTTCCGGACGCTCCAAAATTTCATCTGCTCCCTATCTTCTAATTCAATCTGCTTTTCCTCAGGAAAAAAAAAAATTTCTTTTTCTTTGTAATCAGAATTCCAGCTATCATTCTCTCTTATTTTTATTGCAAATGCATCCTTTTGTAGTCATATAGAGTTAAATAGATTTTTGCAGGCCAGCCAAGGGAGCTAATCACCATTTATAACATTTTTCCCCCGCTGTGGTAAAAGGAAATTCAAGTGCCAAATAACGGACTTACAAATGAATTTTTGGAACACAACCTGTTTCGTAACTTGGAGACTTTTGTAATGAAGTAGGAACTAGTGGATAGTAAAGAATAATTTGAACTCTGACTTTGGCTTGTGTTTGAAGTAAGTCACACAAGCTTTCTATGATTCAGTTTCTTTATTCATAAAATGGGAAGAATCAAACTGACTTTATAAATAAGTTCTGAATTATAAGTAAAAAATAATAAAAAGCAAAAACAGAAAAAGTTGTTCTAAGAACGTCTGTAGATATAGCTGTGCAGGAATTCAGGTGACCAAGAGAAAAGGAAAGCTTCAATCTGAAGTCAAGAGTTGACCCTAAGGCCATACAGAGAAAGATCTTATTTCTTTAGAACTGAGACAAATGAGAAAAAAATTTGATCTGAGCCTAGAACAGAGAGAATAAGAAAGGAAGTGAGATAGACAAAGAGACACCATCATAAAAATGAACTATTGTGATAAATGCAAGGCTAAATGATTATAAATGCAATGATAATAGTATTTACAGTGGAAATTTAAAATAAGTTTTGGATCAAATATAAGGAACAACTTTAAAAGACAGCTATGTCAAAGTCATTTTCCCCAGGGCCATAACACACAGGGGCTGCCAAAAGAAAGCTATTCTTGAGGCACTGGCTTAAGGTGTGATGGGGCCCCATGGCCAGATATTCTAGTGTATTTCCTGTTCTTCATGAATATAATATCCCAATCAATACATTCAAAGCCACTAATCTCAAACACCCTATTTCACCTTCTCTGCTAGCATTTTTTTGTTCTGAGTACTTTAGTAGTTTGTGGCTATAAGGCCTTTGGCCAAGGACCATCTTTTGATTACATTTTTAAATTTAAGGTTTTCTTCTTTGAGCCCCAGTTCTTCACATGTAAATCAGGATAATAATCAATGTCCATCTCACAGGATTATTAACGTGAATGTAAAAATGTTTTGAAAACCATTTAGGGCTACATATCTAGAAAACAATAATTATCAGTATTGCTTGAGTGATGGGAATATAAAAAAATACGGAATGATACTTCCTAGTTTGGAAGTCAAAATTATGCTTTAAAATGGCAGCTGAGACATCCGTAGCTTAGAAGAAATAGCGTGAGTAGGTCTGAATTTGAAAGTTGACTCTACCAGTTACTAACTTTGAGAATGTGGGCCACGTTACTTACACTCTTAGAGTTGCCTTGGTTATTCTTAGAGTTAAATCTGTTTGAAATGCAAATTAATGCAACCTACGAAGAAAGCAACATGGTACTACTAACCAAGATTTAAAATACCCTCGTCCTCTGACCCACAATTCTACTAGGAATTTATCCTCTGGATACACTTGGACAATGTGTAAAGACAAATGTATAGATAAAGATGTTGACGCACCAGTTTGTACCAGTAAAAACTGAAAACAATCTAACATCAATAAGGAACTTAAATTCTGTCACATCCGTACATTGGGTATTCTGCACAATAAAAAAAAATGAGCTAGATCAGGATTACTGCTATGGAAAGAAGTCCAAAGTACATCTTTATGTGTAAATAAAACAACCGCAGAACAGCCTATATGGTATGAATCCACTTCGTTAAAAAAATGAGGGAGATACACGCAGATGGTTATGATATACATAGATAATTTCTAGAAGGACATAAGAAAATGCTAATGTTTCCTGCTGGAGAGTTGGACTGGGCCATTTGGAAGGAGGGAGACCTTCACATTTTACTTACTGCTTGCAACTTTTACTATAAATGTATCTTCTCTATATTAGTAAAATATTAATAAAACAACATACAAAGTTTCTAACACAGTGACTAACAAGGAACAAAAGGTTTTACTATTAAAATGCAGAAACAGAAACAAACTTACTTTGCCTTAAAGGATAACTAAACCATCTATTCACCGGATGCATTTTATCTTCTGATATACATTTGCTCTCTTACGCTACCACCTTACACAACATATCAAACAACGGGATAAAGCAGGAAATGAAAACGGAGCTAAGGAGCAAAAACAGATGAATACAAACAATTCAGAAAAAGGTTTTCAATATATCTTACCTCATAACTTCTAAATTCTTGGAAATATACATTATTATTTGTTAGACCAACGCTGGCGAGGATTAAGCAGATACTACAGAGAGGAAATATAGAGACATTCAATCATGCTGAAATGTAGAGAGAAAAGTCATCAGAGTTCATGTGATAAGAAAGTTCAAACAATTATATTCCACTCTGGTTTCGGACTCAGGGAACTTATATCTACAAGATGTAAGGAAATTACCATGGTTCAAAGACAAAAAGTAGTATCTCTTTGAAAACGCTATCATGTAATCACAGTAGCATCTTTTTGAATTACAGAAATTTTATTCAACATATTATATAGCAAAATACGTTAATGGCACACAGTTTACTCAAAGGATGCGGCCAAACCATTTAGTTGATTCAGCATCTAAAGGGTGTTATGAAAACCTCAGGGTAGCTACTTGGAATTGGAAGTCAGAACTGTTAGTGTGGCCAGAAAACTGTCAAGTTAAAATCTAAATGTAATGCTGAAGAGAATACACAGACCTGTTCCAATTACCACAGCAACCACTTAGCAAAGCCATCACTATCCTTAACAAACACAGGGCTCATATAGCCTGAAGGGTCATCATCTTCATCCCATCAACAGTTACAATAGTACACCTCTTTGGTATTTCCAAAGCACTTTCACACACATGATCTCACTTGAGTTGATCCTCCTAATAGCCCTCAGAAAAACAGGTGTGGCAGGCATTGCCACTCCATTTGAGATAAAGAGTCTCAAATGTTAAGGCTAGGAAGGCTGATACCAAGGTTTTGAAGTCTTTCTCCTGAACTACAGCCCATAAACTCAGATTAGTATTCTAGAATAACTCTTTGCTTCATTAGATTCATAACACCAAACTTAACAATAAATGTCAAGGCTGGATCACCAACAAGATCCCATGTTGTAGCCAATCACCTTTTTCAGAAGAGTGATGCTCCCTATAGCATAGTTTCACTAGATAAAATACAAAACACTAACCCAGCGCTTCTCAAACATAAAGATCACTAGGGGAAGTTGTTAAAATGCAGATTCTGATATAGTCTATCTGGAGTAGGGCAACAAGCTTCCAACAACATGCTTAGCTGCTGGTCCCCGGAATACACTTTGCGTAGCAAGGCAAAACCACAAACTAGGTGGGGGGGGGGGGGGGGTGCTACAAGAGAATTAGGCCTAAGTAATGGCAAAATGATGTGCAATTAAAGCAGAATGGATAAAACACGTAGGAAAATGATAGAGACATACAGGCCCATTTTTCTGATTGAGGCAGAGAAAAGTAACAAATTTTAACGACAGAGGTTCTAATTGATAGCTAAGTCTCATTATGGCTTATCTCATGACTCCTAAAATGTCGTGTGCATAGAAATAACAACCGATCAGATTTTAATCTTTTATAGAATTGAAGCACCTTGCCCAGTTAACTGGGCGAAACAATCTTTTTCTCTCAAGCAGCACTAGATGATGGAAGATGGGTATATAAAGATAACTGCAGTCTTTTTTTCATGCCAGGTATTAAAGTAGTCTGGGAAGTACCTGTATCTGTTATTTATCAAACCTGTTTTAATATGAAACTGTTCCTCCAAAATTGCTTGACACTTATCATAAAATGATGGCCTCACTTCTGATCACTGGTACCAAGTTGACCTACTAACATTTAGAGCTACGGCAAAGAATAAACAGCTTCTCTAAACGTGCCAGAGAAATTGACAAGGAATTGTTATTTTAGGCATTTTCTGTAATGGGACTATTACAGCTGGATGGTAGAGGGACGTCAGCCAGGTTTTGTCTCTAGGAATATTTGAAGATATTATTAAACCCATTATAGAGAAAACTGAGGGTCAAAAACACTAAAGTGTAACTAATCCAAATCACACGATTGGGATTCAATCTCAGACCAGTATGACTCTAAATGTAAGGCTTTTCCACTACCTCAAGATGCTTCTAGGGCAATGCCAAGTTCAACTAGCTTTTATAGGACCACTAGAGGCTACTTATATAAAATTCAGTCCAAAGGTCCACACGAAAAATAGCCTCTGAATTCAACATTCCCCAAGATAGTTTTAAAAGGTACAACTCAGCATTCAAGAGTGTTGGAGACGTATTTCACTGAATTAAGAAGTGCTATCCATCCATGTATCATATTATATGCAAACCTGAAAAGCAAGGCAGTGGATTGACTGTTGTCATGTAGTATTTGAGCTATTGCAAAATAATGTAATTGTGACCAGACAGCAAAATCTGCATCTTTAATCAAAGAACCAGGTACTTTTAAGGAACCAAAAAGAATGGTCTTAAATAAAGAAATATAAGCTTTTTGCCTTCTGAGACAAATTAAATTTCCTTAGAGTTCATGAACTTTCTACCATTAAACTTCTTCAATAAGAACACTTATAAATATCTTCACTTAATCACCTACAAACATTTCATATGTTGCAAAGAACTATACAAAAATAAGTTATTGCTTTTATTCCACTTAAGCATAAATCGCAATAAATTAGAAGTCATTTTTCCAAAGAAACAATGTTATACATTTGAGAATCTATACCACTAAACATACATTTCATAAGAGCCTGCTAGGTATTAGTATGCTTTCCATCATACCCTGAAAAAAGAAAAGTGAGTTCTAGAAAATCTGAAAGCAAGGGATTACTATTCTTTTACAATGAAAACTTACTGTTTGCCTATTAAATTTACATTAACAAGAAGGTAGTTTCAACTTACGATAAACAAACACCATCTTTGAAAATGAAATATGCCTAACATTTTATGTAACCTCTTTCAATATGACCATATATAAGATATATATTGATAAAGGCATCAATAAAGATAAACTGTAAATGTTACATATTTGTTTTGTTTTTATAAAAACTGCAGAATATTTACAAACAGTTTAATGATGTAGAAGAAAAAGAAAAATTGCCAGGTAGTTTCCCCCCCAGATTTACCACCACAACAACATAAAGTTAACCTTAGGAAGATACTACAGTGTGTGTGCCATAGCAAATCTGGAAAGCCTGAATTTACGGAGCAGTCTTGTTGCTAGATCTGAGTTAGGCTGTCAAAGCCGAGATTCATACCTGTAAGGGTGAGTGATAGGAATTTCAGGACTCTGGAAACATCAATCTCATTTTTCTTATTTGTTTTATGTCCAATGTACCTTTGCTAACAGGTCTATGTGGATGTAAAATAAAGTTTATCTTTTTACAGTCTGGGATAAATGATAGTCAATAACATGTTCTTTTTAGCATAAACACATCTTCCTAAATACATATTTCAAGAGCACTATCATTGTATTGCAGTTATGAAAGCAGTTTTCAGAGATCTCTTTTCCAATTTCATCCACAAAAATTATCATTCCATAAAATATTCACCACTTCTCCCCAAGCTCATGCTTTGTTATATCCATAAACATCAATGCCTTTAAAAGAGAGAGAGAGAAAAAGGCTTCTTATATCTTTGAGTTCCTATTTCAGATCAGTTTAAATTCTATCAAGCTGCATGAATTCTTTTGAACTCTAAGTCTGGAGACATATACTCAGTTGTATAACTAAGAATATACAAAATAAGACTAGAGGAGTTTTCTATAATCAGAAATGTCAATCAATAGTCTCTCAAAAAAAATTCTATAAAACCCTCCAATAAGTAGATATCTAACCCAAGAACCAGCCAAGACATTCATCTACACTGCTGCAAGTCTTGAAGGGAATGTAATAAACATAACAAATATTCACACAGTTACAAGTCTATTACAGCAGTCTCAACCCTTTCTGCACATTAGAATCACTTCAGTAATATATAAAAAAAAAATTACAGACACAGGGCCCTGGCCCCAGAGGTTATGATTTAATTCATATTGTAATGGGGTGGGTGCATTAGCATTAAAAAAAAAATGCTCCTCAGATGCTTCTAACGTGCAGCTAGGGTTGAGAGCCACTGATTTATATTTGATATAATTAACGCCAATCAATTTATAAGAGCAAGCAATTGCCACTCAAAATATTCAACGTTCAGAAAATATTGCTTAAAATGCAGAATGATGGTATATACTAAAAAACATTTGGACCTGGTACTCCACGTTAGATGTGCTTCATAGTATTTGGATTATCTTCACTTTTTTTCTGGTTATAGTGAAAAGAGATTTCATCTACTTTTCAAGTTATAAGGGTGGGGACAAGGGTGCAGCAAAGAGAACCCTTAATAAGACATTAGTTTGAGAGACAAGAGTACAGAATTCATTTGGGACAATGAGGAAATGTAAAACAAGCTGTCATATAGCCTCAATTCTTATGGATTGTTTGAATAAAGTTTAGGACATAGCCAATTTGACTAATGAATTTATTTATCCCTCAAGAAAAATATATCCCCAAATCTTGGTCAATCTGAAATGAAGTTCTGAGCCCCTCTATTAAAAGGGCATGTTCCCTAACATTTTGTATCTATGTATATATGTATTTCTGATTGCATTTTAAGCAGCTTAAATGTTCCAATTCTAGGGTCAGAAAGCCTTCAGACACCAGGCCTACTTTCTAGACTCCCATTCCCACCAAATAAGAATTACAAGATCCTTTGGTAATAAACAGGACCCTCAAGATGTGATAGGTCTATCTTTAGGCCATAAGATTTCATCTGAAACTATTTTGCCTCAACTAAAATCAGAAAATAGGCAACTTTACAAATGAGCAATCTGTCTGTATTACTACAGCTCTCTCCCAGTAGAAACAGGATCATATGACTAAGCTCAACTAATGTTGTTGAACAGATTACAAGCATGCCTAAAGACGCCATGAACGTTTAATACTTCGCGCAGCTCAAAACCTCAAAACTTAGCTGCTGAAAGGAAAAAACCATCACTGAGGTAAATCAAAGCAAGAAAATTCTACTCTCATATATTGTGAGGCAAAAAAAATGTGAGAGTTTTTTAAACGTCTTCCATAAAGCCAAAAACTGAGATCAATCACCATAAAACACTTGAAAGTTGTTTGATTTAGATGGTAACGTGTTGTTTTTTAATACTACACTTAGAATTATCTCAGCTTTTCCCACAAATGCTAAGTATCTGATACCAGGCTCCACTCCCTGCTGTTCTGTGAAGTTTGAGAAGTAGCAAATCAAATTTCCTAGGGCAGCTCCCCAAATGGGTTCTTCCCTGCAGAGCCCAGCCAATAACGTCTCAAGGGTATCCCTTAGCCTACTGAGCTACTTGGGAAACATCTCTCAAGTTATTTGTAGGAAACACAATTAAAGACATCCTTTGACTTAAAGGACTCTGAAATTTACTTTAAGCTTAGGAAAACATCCAATTCACAAAGACTTTTTTTCTTACTTGAATTGGATCAGTAAGTTAACTCGTAGTAAGAGCCTGGGTGCAACTTTCATAACTCTTTCTCTATTCCTTACTAAAATTATCACTATAAATACTCATAAATTCTATTTGCTGTCTTGTATATACTAAATAAACTGAAATTACATTTATTGTTGATGTGGGATTCTTGTTTGCTCAGAAAAGTAATTAAGTTATATTTTTCAGATAAATAGGTGAAGGTCCTTATTTAGCAGGCGTGTAACAAGCACCTACTGTGTTCCTCATGAATATTTATCTTGGAATCTGAATATGTGCATCTGTCACATGTGAGCCTGTTTCATAGTAACTAAAATGATAAAAGAATAAAAATTAAGATGGAGAGAACAAAGGGCCATCCTCTTCCTCAAATCTCACTTTTCTAATTTACTTTAGTTGCTTTGTTTTATATTTTTTCCAAAAAGCAGATAGGCTAAGCAGTTCATTTGCCTTGATCCTAAACACCCAGTTTTGTTTCCTGTGTTAGGACGTGATCAGGAATCATAATTTTTTAAAAATAGGACAGGTTCATATAGTCAGTGTGTCAAGGCTGTCCATCACCCATGCTGAGTTATAAGAGTCATAAAAGCAGAAGCTCTGATCCAATCCCAGAAATCAAAGCAGTTAGAACGAAAGTAAAGAACCAATGTGCAGCAAATGCAGAAAAGCAGATTTCCCAACAGCTGCCAAAAAAGGGTGGACTGGTTCAGTATAAACTACAAAGACAATTGGGATTAGATTAAAACATCGGATGAATCAATTTTGTAGTAAATATCATTTCCCAGACTGAGGCAAGGTTAACATGTGTTTTCTAACCCACTTCACAGGTCAATCATTTCAGACACTTAAACATTGCACATTTTTTCATAATCAATGCAAAGAGTTCACGCTCACAATTCTATAATTCAGTTCTAAGGTGCAAGCTATATGAAACAGGGAAGATACATAAAAATACTCTGCCTTGTTGTATACTAAAACAAAAAGGTACAAATGGAGAATAATCTAATAAAATACTCCAATATTCAAGATTTTGGCCATGAAAGCATTCTTAGATGCAATCTATTTGAGATACAAAGTTTAAAAATAAATAAAATAATGCAAAAAGATCACTTATTTTGACTTTTTCAAAGTGGAAATGTGTCAGCAGACATTAAAACCATAAGAAGTAGTAAACCCACTGTCTACAAGGGAAATATTCATTAGCTTAGAGCTTATTTACATAGTTTAGTGACTTCTCAGCCATCAAAGGGAACTAGAGTTTTCTTAATTATAAATACTATGATCTAAATTAACCCTCCTGTGGGTGAAAAAGATATATTTCATTCTTTTTCTTTTAAGAGGAATACCTGTTAAAGAACATTTTAACAAATTATAAAGTGTGCTCTCTATTTCTTGCATTATCACTGAAGAAAGTCATTTATGGTCAATGATTTGTGTGAAACACCTTAGTTTTCAGGAGATTTGCATCTGTTTCTTTAAAATTTACATTTTACTACCAGACATATAAATATTTTACAAGTTAAATTAGTTTGAATTTTTCTGCCTGTCGCATATAAACTATCCATTCTCATTTTAAGCAAAAGTAAACATGGCAGGGATAAGATTGATGCTATTTAAGGGTAGAAACTTGCAATGAGGAGTAAACAAGCCACAGAAGTCTAAGGCAGTAGAATGAATACAGACAGCAGTACTGTACTACAATCACCAAACTTGCTAAGAGACTAAAACCTAACTATCCCAACCACTAAGAAGAAAGGATAATTACAGTGTGACAGACGTGATAAATATCGCTACAATGGCAATCACATTACAATATACGAACGTGCCAAATTAACACGTACACCTTAAATTTACACAATATTGTAAGTCACAGACTATTCAGTAAAAAAGAAGAACAGCAAATATGGCAAATATATTCTGACTTCTACTTTACGTAGTAAATCCAATTATAATATAGATGCCATTGCTACAATTAAAATGCATGAAATACTTAATCAACTCAAATACAACTTGAGAGTGTACACCAAGCTGTGAATTTGAAATGAACATTGGTAAGAATTAAACTTGCCATGGAAGCTTAGTTCCCAAGGTATCTTCAACAAACTTCTATTTTTATAGGCTGGAAGATGTTAATATTTTACTATTTTCTTACGATACTTAATTCACAAAAGTGATTAAAATAATTCCTCTGATTCTACATCTATTTTTCTACCAATTGGTAATGAGAAAAGCACATATTCAAAATTCTCTGATTTACATAATGGTTCAAAAAGACTCTCAAAGCACGAAACAACATAAACTACTTTAAATCTGAGTTTTCCTCCCAACTTCATAAAGAAAGCACATTTTAATAAACCTCAGAAACAGCCTACCTTCCCTCACGGTGCTTAGACTATCATTTAAATAAACTTCGTAAGATTTCAATGCCTTAAGATGCCGTTCAAAGTTTACAGTGACAAAAATTACAGGCTGGAATTTTAAATTCAATCCGAGAAGCACAGAACAAAGTTCAGTTTTTAAATAAATTCTCCCAAATAAGTTCGCACATACGGAGGCAGGAGGAAATGCATTACCTTTGCGTTAAGAGGAAACTTGCCTGACTCAGTTTGGTCTGCAAATGACTGCAGGAGCAACAGCCATAAGTGGCTGCAGTAACACAGCACAGCAGAGAGCGATGAGTGAGCCGGCAGGGGCAGCTCCACAGAGCGGCAGGACAGACGGAATGACAAGCACATGCAGATTGCTTTGAATTAGGTATGTTAGGGGCTGGAACTTTCTGAGTTTGCTCTCCAATAGGACAGGAGAGTTTTTCTCCTACTTAACCCCTAGGGGCAAGGTCTTAATAATGGTAACAGCTGGCATACAGAGGGGCTTGATCTGAGCACAAGGTCAGCAAGCCAGGATATGAAGGTGACATGTAATTTCTAGCCTTTTCCTGCTTCTACTGGGAAATTGCTCGAAGGACTGCTTTTAGTTATAACTTCCTTTGATCTTTTGGATTTAAAGTTACTTAGTAGATTAAAGCCATGTTAGCTGATATTATTTGCTTGCTTAGGCTAACTTAAGTGTTACAGATTCAGTTTTCTGACACATACGGCTACTACATTTAAACTAATACAAATAAACACCAAACCGTGTTTATTTCCAAGTTCCGGGCATTCTTGTGTTCTTTCACAAATGGCTCTCGAGACTCTGCTTTTACGGCAGAAAGTTCATAGTTTTTAAAAGAGGCAGACTCTTCTTCATTAAAGAGGAAAGTGTTATTTACAGTAATTATAAGGGCTTCTCTTCAACTTCCCTAAAGAAAAACAGCAGTTTGTTAAATGAATTTGACACTGCTTTTTTATAAATTTGTGGCCCTGATGATGCTAGTATTTAAACTTCCACAACATAAAACCTTGTAAATACCTACCAATAAATGCTTTAAATTTACATATGACATCCATTAGCAAATAAGTGATAATTTATTGAGACCATGAAATCTAACTCTTCAGGACTTCTTTAATAAAAATGTGTAAACAACTCTTTTAACAGTCTGTACTGATTACTAATATGAAGATGGCACTTTCAAAATTAAAGAAGGTAACACCAAAAGCACAAGCAATCAAAGAAAAAATTGGACTTCATCAAGATAAAAAACTTTCGGGGCTGGCCCAGTGGTGTAGTGGTTAAGTTCGTGTGCTCTGCTTTGGTGGCCCGGGGTTCGCAGGTTCAGATCCTGGGTGCAGAACTACACACCACTCATCAAGCCGTACTGTGGTAGGCATCCCACATACAAAATAGAGGAAGACCGGCACGGATGTCAGCTCAGGGCCAATTTTCCTCACCAAAAAAAAAATAATAATAATAAAATAAAAATAAAAAACTTTTGTATGTCAAAGAACATTATCAAGAAAGTAAAAAGACAACTCACAGCATGGGAGAAAATATTTGCAAATCATATATCTAAGAGGTTAGTATCCAAAATATATATAAAAAAGCCTTACAACCCAACAGTAAAAAGCCAAATAACCCAATTTAAGAATAGGCAAAGTTTTGGAAGAGACATTCTTCTAAAGAAAATACACAAATAGCTAACATGCACATGAAAAGATGTGTAACATGACTAATGATTAAGGAAAGGCAAATTAAAACCATAAAGAGATACCACTTCACATCCATCAGGATGGCTATAATCAAAAAAAGAAAGAAGGGAAGAGGGAAGGGAGGAAGGAAAGAAGGAAGAAAAGGACAGAACAAGCGTTGGCAAGGATATGGAGAAACTGGAACCCTCACACACTACTGGTGGGAAAGTAAAATGGTGTAGCCACTATGGAAAATAGTCTAGCAGTTCCTCAAAAACTTAAACACAGAGTTATCAGATGACACCGCAATTTCACTCCTAGGTACAGTTGATCCTCATCATTTGTGGATTCCACACTTGCAGGTTTGCCTAAGCGCTAAAGTTTATTTGTAACCCCAAAAGAATCCTCAGGTGCTTTCACAGTCATCCAGACTTGCACACGCACGGAGTGGTGAAAAGTTTGAGTGCTCCGACACACATGTTCCCAGGTGAGGTGGAACAAGGTGACACTCTACCTTCTTGTTTCAGCTCTCCTACTGTAAACAAGTGTTCTTTTCGCAGTGTATTTAACACCACGTTTTTCACATTTTTGTGCTTTTAGTGGGCAACTTCACTGTTTCAAACGGCCCCAAAGCATAGTGTGCAGGCTGTCTGGTGTTCCCAAGCTCAAGAAGGCCGTGATGCACCTCACAGAGAAAATACACGTGTTAGATAAGCTTCATTTAGGCATGAGTTATAGTGCTGTTGGATGTGAGTTAAACGTTAATGAATCAACAATATATATTAGATGTAGTGTCTTTAAACAGAAACATACACAAAACAAGGTCATGTATTGATGGGCTATCAAAAATATGAGCTGAGCAAGGCTTGAAGAAGCTACTCCTGTATTTCTCTGTGGAGCAATGACTCCATTCACTAATGCAGGGGTGCAGCAACTTGATGGAACCTAACTACCGCAAATAAGGAGAATCGAGTGCATATCCCCAAGAGAACTGGAAACATATGTTCATAACAAAACTTGTACGTGAATGTTCATAGCAGCATTATCCATAACAGCCAAGGAAACAACCCAAATGTCCATCAACTGATACATGATAAACAAAATGTCATATATACATACACTGGAATATTATTCAGCCATGAAAAGAATCGAAGCACTGATACATGCTACAACATGCAGGCACCTTGAAAATACACTAAGTGAAAGCCAAACACAAAGGTCACATACTGCAAGACTATATTTATATGAAATATCCAGAACAGTCAAATTCATAGAGATGAAAAGTAGATTAGTGGTTGCCAGGGTCTGCGGGTGGGGACAGAGGGAGTGACTGCTAATACGTCTGGAGTTTCTTTTCGGTGATAAAAATGTTCTGGAATTAGATAATGGTGATGGTGGCATAACCTTGTGAATACACTAGAACTCATTGAATTGTACACTTTAAAAAGGTCAATTTTATGGTATGTGGTTATATCTCAATAAAAAAATAAAGAAGGTATAAAGTTCTAGCCATTAGACCGATGGTTCTCAAACTTGAGTGTGCATCCGAATCTCCTAGAAGACTTATGAGAAGGCAGATTGCGTCGTCCCACCCCCAAGACTCTGATTCTGCAGGTCTGGGGTGGGGCTTGAGAATCTGCTTCTTTGAAAGCCCCAGGTGCTGCTGCTGCTCTGAGACCCGCCTTTGGGCGCCACTATATGAAAGACAACGTACCAACTCCCAGGGGCAGGAAAGGTATCTTTCATCCCTTTACGTAGAAAAGAGCCAATCTGGGGAGGAAATAGACAGAGGGAGGAGGGAAAAGGAGAGGTATTTGTTCCAGTAACTATACTAAAAGATTCACTCCCTGAAATCTTAGGTTATGCTCATTTCATGCCATATGTATGCGAAATGCTGTAATACCTAAAAATCCCCAAAAAGGAATTAGAGAATTAAAATGAAAATGAAGGTATTTTAACATTCTTTGATCATTGGAATAGCACTTCGGTTAAGTTTATTAAAGCAGCTAATCCTGGGGCTGGCCTGGTGACATAGTGGTTAGGTTCATACACTCTGCTTTGGTGGCCTGGGGTTCATGGGTTCGGATCCTGGGCACGGACCTACACACTGCTCATCAAGTCACGCTGTGGCAGCATCCCACATACAAAAAATAGAGGAAGACGGGCACAGGTGTTAGCTCAGCAACAATCTTCCTCAAGCAAAAAAGAGGAAGACTGGCGAGAGATGTTAGCTCAGGGTCAATCTTCCTCACCAAACAAACAAACAAACAAAAAAAACCCACAGAATATTATAAAAAAGAAAAAACAAGGCAGCTAATCCCACTTCACTATGCTTGTCATTCCAAGAAAGGCAAACAAAGGTCCTAGAGCTATAAATCTCATAAATTACTTCAGGAAACCCCTTCAGTTAGTTAAGGTGTCACAGAAACCAAAGACCTGAACTCTCCAACTCATAAACTTGTAAACTCTTATTTACATTTTTAGCAAAGTTACTGGTTTGTACATTTATTCACCTTACTTAAAAACGTTCAGTCCATGTTAAAATGGGCAATTGAAAGTACACTCCTGGTACTGTCACAGGGAATACATTTATTACTTTACAAATAATAATCAGGATTATTTCCAATCGCTTTAACATGTTTCTCAATATACTATTTAGAGTGAAAAGGAAAGTGATAGTAACCTTACGAAGATCTAATGTTCTCTGAAAATAATCTCTCATTCTTAGATCATACTATTTAGGTATCTCTCTTCATTCTAGAAAGACAGAGGCCATGAGAGAGAGACAGAGACAAGAGCTGGCAGGAGAGGGACAACACTCGGTATGTTTTAAAAAGTTAGCCAAGACATGGAAAGAACCCAAGTATCCATCCATAGAGAACAGATAAAGAAGTTGTAGTATACACACACACACACACACACACATACAATGGAATATTATTTAGCCATAAAACATGAGGAAATTCTACCATTTGTGACAACATGGATAGACCTCGACGGCATTATGCTAAGTGAAATAAGTCAGACAGACAAATACTATATGAACTCGCTTATATGCGGGATCTAAAAAACACTGACAACCTACCAAACTCATAGAAAAAGAGATCAGACATGTAGTTACAAGAAGCAAGGGCGTGTGTGGAGGTGGGAGTGGGGGAAATGGAGGAACGCGGTCAAAAGGTACAAATTGCCAGTTATAAGATAAATAAGTACTAGGGATGTGTGTACAACACGATGACCATAGCCAGCACTGCTATATGATACATAGGAAAGTTGTTAAGAGAGTAAGTCCTAAAAGTTCTCATCACAAGGAGAAAATTTTTATCTTCTTTTCTTCTTTCTTTTCTTTATATTGTATCTATATGAGATAAAGAATGTTAGCTGAACCTATTGTGATAATCATTTCACAATATATATAAATCAAACCATCATGTTGTACACCTGAAACTTACACAGTGATGTACATCAATTACTTCTCAGTAAAACTGGGAAAAAAAAGTGAAAAAACACCTGCTGTTTAACAAACTCTTTCACATCTGAACTCAGTCTAAAATGTAATTCTAGATTTCGTTATATTTATTAACATTTAGAAGCCCCATCTATTAATCTCGTGTGTGTGTATTAAATGTCAAAACAGCTATGAATGAGCACTGCGGTCTACGGCGGACAGTGGAGCACCGCTTCGGCAGGAATTTTCTTTCAGCATGGTCGGTCAACAGCTTGGTATCTGAAAGTACAAGTTCAGAAACCGTAATCATAGAACAGTTCTGCAGATAATATTCTACACTGTATTTTAGGGTTTCTGGAGTACAAATTGTTAGGTCACGCTAAGACATCAGCCCAGAACATTATGCTGCTGAAGTCACACAGCCAGTACTGGGACTCAGTGGAGTCTTGAAGTCCACTCTCGGCTCCGCCCCTCACTAGCTCTGTAACCTTGGACTAGTCACTTAAACCAGAAGTGATAGCCTCCTAGTTACAAAATCCACACATTACATGAGATGATCTCACAGGTCCCTTCCAACTCCAAATTCAGTTTTTAAGAATTTGGACATCACTGCAAATAGAGAAATCCCAGTTTTACTCTTCAAATTTGAACGAAGAAAAGACTATCCTTTCAAAGTTGAGTCAGTGAGTTTGAAGCAAAGACCATATTGCAAGCAACTTGGAGCAAAAACAAAATAATTGTGGGATGCTGAACCTCTTTTCTATCAATTTGGAACTATGTGCATCGGTCTTGTATATTCCTCTCCCCTGACAATTTACATTTCTTAATCTTATGCCTTATTCTTAAATTCCATTTCCTGTTGAAAACTCTACCTCCAAAACATGCAATTCTTACAAATGAAAATTTTCCGAGGTTGCTTATCTTCCACAGTCTGACATCTGAGAAATCTGCCCTACACCCTTAGAATGACCTCCTTCCCTTGAGTCCTTCCATGTCTCTCTATTTTCACTTGCTCTCGGCTTACTTCATACAGATCTTGTGGTCAGCACTTATTTACGTTACCAGCCTTCCACTGTGCCAGCCTTTCAAAAATCTCCCCTGAACTGGCTCTCCCACTCGTTTTTTTTCTCCCAGCTTTAAAAATATGACCGAAAAAGTCACCAGACAGGGAAGTGGAGACCTAAACCACATGCGTGTTCTCGCTTCTGGCGGGTTCTCACTGCTGCCGAGATTCACCTCATCTATCAGACTCTTCACTGGAAATCCTCAGAGGGACGGGTGGAAATCTTTCCCATGCTCTCTCCACCTTAACCCTCTCTGCAAATAATGAAACTATGTGACCACGGCTTCCTTCAAATGTTATCATCTCTACTTCAAACTACTTCTGGAACTCATCCCTTATCTCTCACAATGTCCATCCCTCTTTCCCAAATTAACTACTTACACACTAGGTATATGCTACCCAATAAGGGAGCCACTAGTCACATGTGACTCTTTACATTGAAATTAATTAAAACCAAATGAAATTAAACTTTTAGTGCTCCAGTTGCACTAGCCACATTTCAAGTGCTCAACAGCCACATGTGGCTCTTGGCTACTGCAGTGGACAGAGCAGATACCAAATATTTGCATCATCGCAGCACGTTTCATTGGACAGTGCTCCAGATTACTGCCACATTTCTTTACTCTGTCTCGCTCTCCCTCCCCAAGTCCATCTTCTTCTTTTCCTCTTTGCCAGCTCCTTCTTTACTTACTTACAAAAAACGTTTAGTTCTCCCCAGCCTAAAAAAGTAATCCTTCCCTTGGCCTGCTAGTATTCAAGCTACTAGCCTATCTTTCCTTTCATTGCCAGACAATAGTCAAGCCTCACCACCTCTCATTCCTTAACTTTTCACAACCTTTTATGAGCACTGACAAGTCAATTCCTAGCGCCCTCGTGCACAGCACAGCTGAGCTCTGCCCGGTCTTCTTCTTGCATCATCCTCTCCCCTGCCAGCGCTGTATCAGACGATGCTCCGCTGCTATTTACAGGGTTCTCATGGCCAATTTTTTGGGAAGTGGGTGGCCAGGTCCTTCTTCCTAGTCAGTCTTAGTCTAGAAGCTCCACTGAAACCTGCCCACCATGGGTGACCCTGCTGGTATTTGAAATCTCGGTGGCATAGCTTTCAGCATCACAGTAACAGCCAGCAGCCAGAGTATGACAACAAACAGATGGGTGATGTGGTTCCCTGACAGGGAAACGAACACGGGCCATCGTGGTCAGAGCGCCGAATCTTAACCACTAGACCACCAGGGCTAGCTTCTTACAATCTAATGAAACACCACCTAATGAAACAGTACTTTGACAAACAAAATTCAATGGTCCTTTCTCAGTACTCAGTTTCTTTACATTTCTTCATGTCCCAACCTCATTGGCAATACCCATTTATCCTTGCTTAGTTTCCATTATTCTAACATTTTCTACCTCTTTAACTTCTATTCGATATTCTTGGCAGATCCTCCGAATTCTCTTATTCTAAATCTCAGGCAATATCAAGGCTCTTGTCCTTTGTCCTTTTTGTTCCTAAGTCGTCACATGCAACTTCTTTTCTAAGTTCCATTTCTGTAACTTTTGTTGTCTAAGGACATTTCAATATATATGTCCTGCCAGCAGCCTAAACTCAATCATCTAAAACATAAACTATCTTACCATCTGCAAACAACTTCTTCATGATTTTCCTATTTCTATTTATGCACTCAGTCACTTAAGCCCCAAATTTTCACTTAAATATTTATTGAACATCTGATCTGTGCTGCATCCTGAGCTAGGATGAGAGTCTTCCTTGCTCTTTATACCATCATCTATCCTTGCTTATTTGTTCCCAAGACCTAGCCAGACACTGTCACATACACTCATTCTTTGCTTTCCATTCCCTCTCTCTCTTCTATGTACTACTCTCCTTCAAATTTAGGATGCAACGGCGTAATAGATGTAACCTAACCTCTGTCTCCCACATTTCCAATCTTAGCAACATAGAGCTTCCAGATTCACATCATAACAGATAGATCTGATCAAGCTGCTCCCCAGCCCAGAAAACACTAATGGCTCCTCCACGCCTACCAAGCAAAGTTTAAACACCTTAGCTGACATGCAAGACACCCCAATATCCGGGCCCTTTCCCTGCCTATCTGTGCACTTGCCAAATAGAATTTGCTTTACTCCAAACAAGCCTGCACACACCCCTCAGGGTTTATGCTATTCCTTCTGCCTGCAGTGGCCTGTGTTCACATTTCCAACTGCCGCAATCCCATCCTTTCTTCAGAACATGGAAGAAATAACATCTTCCACGAAGTGTGCCCTGATTACCTAAGCCAGACATTTCCTCATTCTATTCTAAGTTATAAGACTGAAATCTTTCTTATGGTACCTACCACGTGTTAATTTTTCATCCCGATCATTTGTATACCTATTTTGCCCTCTTGATCTACTCTTAATAGCACAAGCTCCATTACCATTTATATATCCCTCAGGAAGATCTAGTACCTGGCAGCTACTTGACAAATATTTATTGAAAAAGTGGTGTTTTACAATTTGTTACTATTACACATATCCTTTATTAAACAGAATAAATGTAGTTTTGGAATGTAGTCTGCAAAATAAAATTCAGTACACAAAAATCCTATTTTCCTGCTGATTTATATAGGCCCCAACGACCACTTCCACTGTGGTTGTGGGAAATAAACATCAGCTAAGATTCGATATACTTTAAGTATGACTGCAATATGTTCCACTACTCTCTGCTTTTAAATTCTGAATACAAAATTGCTACTGAATAATAAGAGATGTCAGTAATTGGCTTTCACACTTTTCTCCAAACCAGTAGAGGTCACTCCAGAAGCTAATATGCAAGCTTATTCTTGGGCAGTTTTTATAATTTCTTTTTGTTTTGTTTCTATGGTGGAATTTTCCTTGGAATTAGCATAAATATTTTTAAACAATGAAAGTAAATAGAAGTTTTCCCCCAGGGTGAGCCATTAAATTTAACAGACATTAGACTTTCTGCTTAATTGCCAATTGATCTTGTAGCAAATATGACTTCTGGAACAAAGTGTCTTGGAAACACGTGAATCTGGAAAATCTTAATTTTTATTCATTATATCCTTTCCTTAATTTGATGAAAAACTAGCAAACCAGATGCATTTTATCAATAATTTAGAAAGCACTTTGGTCATCAAGAATGAAATTTACTTATTAATCTATACACTATCAAAAATTTTAATGAAGATCAGAAGCTGGGGTACAGGGGCCGGCCCGGTGGTGTAGCAGTTAAGTTCACACGTTCCGCTTCTCAGTGACCCAGGGTTCACCGGTTCGGATCTTGGGTGCAGACATGGCACCGCTTGACAGAAACCATGGTGTGGTAGGCGCCCCACGTATAAAATAGAGGAAGATGGGCATGGATTTAGCTCAGGGCCAGTATTCCTCAGCAAAAAGAAGATTGGCAGTAGTTAGCTCAGGGCTGATCTTCCTCAAAAAAAAAAAAGAAGTGGGGGTACATATTTTATTTTATTTATTATTATTAAACATTTTATTTTTTTCTTTTTCCTCCCCAGAGCCCCCAGTACACAGTTGTGTATTTTTAGTTGTGGGTCCTTCTAGTTGTGGCATGTGGGATACTGCCTCAGCATGGCTTGATGAGCGGTGCCATGTCTGCATCCAGGATTCGAAGTGGTGAAACCCTGGGCAGCCAAAGCAGAGCATGCGAACTTAACCACTCGGCCACGGGGCCGGCCCCATATTTAACTTTATTTTATTTTATTCTTGCTGAGGAAGCTTTGTCCTAAGCTAACATCTGTGCCAATCTTCCCCTATTTTGTATGTGGGTTGCCACCACAACATGGCCACCGACAAGTCGTGTAGGTCCACGCCGGGGAACCAAACAAACCTGGGCTGCCAAAGTGGAGCGCACTGAACTTAATCACTAGGCCATGGGGTCAGCCCCTGGGCTACATATTTTACATAAAAGAGCACAGAGATTGTAACTTTGAGAGAACAGGTAGTCTTTCTTCCTGTAAAGAAAGAAAAATCTTACTATGCAATACAAAAAATACACAAAAAAATTTGAGCCTGCCTTAACCTCACCAAAAAATTACTATTAAAAAAATCTTTTTAAATGTGAAAAATAACTCAAGCAGGTTAGTTTATTATCGGTTTCACGTTGGAATTCTGGTGAACATTTTGTCTTGACATGAGCAGCGTAAACAGCAGGCTGCATGAGAGCCTTTCTCCCACACAAAGCATAAAGAATGTGCTATGTTTTAGAGGAGAGGAGTCTCAGATATGATAAGTTTTATATCAAAAACAAGCTGGATCACTTCAGCCATAACAAAATAACTAGACTATAGATCATCTAAGAATATAATCTTGTGATGCATGATGATTTAAAAGCAAAGCATAATGCATCCATGGGCCCTGGAGAGTTTCCAAAATATTTCTGGTTTGCAATATAGGATTTCAAAATAAGATGTTTTACTTTTATAATAGATGCTCCAGGCATGAGGTATACTCCTAGAATGAAGACCACTGTGTCTTAACTCTAATCTAATTAGAACATTATATTAGAACGTTATTTTAACAGTTTCAGTTGCATTTTACCAAACCTTAAATGAATCTAAATGATTGTGGTATGTATACGTTAAGAGGGATTATGAGCAATATATTGAAATTTTCTGTAACTCAGACCTCTAATATTTATGGAGAAAGTTACACTTACTTTTCTTATGTCATGAAATAAAAATACATGCAAGTTAATTTTCCGAAAGTCAGACTTTATAGGAAAATATGTGTCACTTGCAGACAAACACCTGTCATCATTGCTAAAGGCTTAGACTAAGTAACACAGTGACACATCACATTCTCTGTATAAAATGAAGTTATATGGAAGAAAGTAAATGAAAATTCTAATCCTATTTTATTTATTTATACTTTTTGTAATATGTGGTAATATTATTTTTGGCAAGGAAAGGAACTTCAACTACTCCAACTCTAAGATAGAAGATTTTCTTAAGGTGAAGTATTTCACAAATGTAGTGGGAGTTGTTTTATATGTTGAAAACACGCTCATTAGTTATTCAGAGGTTCAAGCAGTTCAAAATTATGAAACTCATGCTATGTATGTCTGGCTTCAGAAAGCTGCTTATATGAAATAAAATTCTGTGAGATGGCTGTAAAAAGACAAGAAATAATGTAATAACAAATGGGAAAGGAATAAGGATATTTCTTTATATCAGAATTTAAGAATGTGAGATATATACTAGAATATTTTACTTAGCCCTCTTAAAAATCTTCTAAAATATCCCAACATAGCAGTGTTGTCAAGCTCAAAACATAGGCCTGGCTGAAAGAATACATATATAAACAGGGTAGCTTAGAAACTAGATTAGGTCACAGAAGGCAAAAGGTTATCTTAACATATTTAAGGACAGCATGTCACTAAGCTCAGCAAACACCACTTCAAAAACATTGAAACAAAAACCATCACAATGATTAGTGTGCTCTACAGTCAGGCTCCTCAAGAACAAGGCATCTTTGGCCCATTCATTGCAAATCCTAAAGCTGAGAGCCTAGGCAAGTCCCAGTTGGTCACTGCCATCCCTGAATGGTAGACCTTTCTGGGCTGTCAGGCAGAATGGAGCTCCTGGTATGGACTGGTAAATGCTCCAGCTCCAGTGCTGGGAAGTGTGGACATGACAAGGCAGCTGTCCCAATGCCCATACCAAGCCACCATGTACATGCTGTGATGTATGCTACCAGAGTTCTCCAAATGCTAGAACTGGGGCTGAGAAAACATGTAACTTTCATTTGAGCCACCCTCCACCTTAAACATCTTTAGAGAAGAAAATCCACATCCTTCTTGGTTAACTTGTTCTGGGCACTCTAAAAACCTAAGATTGCAAAACTTTTCACAAAAATATAGGGGGGAAAATACTTAAAGTGAATTTAAACATTTCTATTCCTTTATAACAAAACTCACAACCTAATTGTAAAATGAAAATGACTGTGACAAATCTGTAACAAGCACTGGTCCAAGCACTGCACTTGCAGAGAAGCACCAAAGGAAAGGGGCCTTCGGTTACTTTGGTCACAAAGCAACAATAACAAAATCAGCTTACCCAATTACTGGTAGCAGGGAAGTACTTTATTTATTAAGCAGGTCATTGTATCAGAGTTCCAAGTTATATTAATAACAGGGTATAGCACCAAGATGACCTCTGCCTTAAAAAGAAACAGAAAAGAGATATTTATCACACTGCTATTAGTGAAATCCAGTATTTAGACTTCACAAAGGTCCGTCACTGAAAGTGTCTTAGACTATAAGAGAATGAAGGATGAACAAAAAAAACTGAGGAGTCGGAGAAATGAAACGAGTAAGTTCTTTGTTTTATTCCTAAGTTAAGGGATCTGCTTTGTTTAAGTCACCCAACTGTCCTTGCTTTCCTGGATAGCTTGGTCAATGACCAAGAATTCCTAAGTATGACTCTAGTTAATATCCTCGAGTCACATTCCCTTACGCAGTACACAGTTGGTCAACACAGCCCTCGGTCACAGCAAGGGACATTATGCACTCCCCCTTGCCATCCCCAGGGGATATTAGGCAGTGCAGTGTTCATTCCCTCCTCTGCCAAATGGAATGCCTTAGTAATAAGCATCCACACCCTGCTGGCTTTGCAAGGAGTCAAATCCAGCATCAAGGATCAAGCTCAGATTCCCTATATGGAAACAAAAGGAACTGTCACAAATCTCTAAAATAACCCCTAATCTTGCATAAAGCTAAAATGTACCTTTTACTTAGATCAAAGAAGCACAACTTTTAGAAGTAACTGCCTTTTGTAATCTCTGTTTGCAACAATGGTTACTGTTGATACTGACACACTGGCAATCAGTACTCAAAGACAGTGTCCAGGACAACGACAGCTGAGCTCAGCTTTTATAAAGCCAGGAGCAGACTCAGAAAGATGCTCAGTCGTTGCTACCATGATCTTAACCTCCTTACATTTTTTGACACTGTCAAAGACTAAATTTTACAAGGTCTCTCATCCTATCTCCTAGGAGGGGGACAGAATTTACAGTCTTATTCTCACAGTGATAACTCTGTATCCTTTTCAATGGGGCAAGTGAAAAAGAAGGCGGGGGGGTGTGGTGGTGAGAGACTGAAAAAGGAGGTAAGGTCTTAAGGCCTGTGTCGTCTTGTTTCTGAGGGCAAAGGCCCTTGAGCTGGTCCAAAGAAAACTTGAATCCAAATTAATAATAATAACAGACCTCACCAGGTCACAAGAGAAAATTTTTTTCTGATCTCGACTTCAAAGGATAAAACTAATTTCCCATTGGTGTAATATATTTTAAAAGGCAATTAAATTTGTATATAGTAATACACATTTATTTCTGGATTCTGGTACTATATTTGAAATGTTCAACTGTGCATTTGCACAAGTCTCCTTAAAAGAGTTTTTATTTTTAAAAAGTTCCCTTTAAAAACTTAAATCCTAATCCCTTTGATCAAGACTAACTTCAAATAGAGGAGTAGGAATTTTATAACCACCCCAAGATTTTAATGATTTCCTTCAGATCACCTGCGTCTGAGTAAACCTGTACTGGCTTAGGTAAGAGAAACATATAACAGTATGAGTTATATGAGCAGACCTTACCCATTTTTTGTTTGGAACGTGTTTTTTAAAAAATAAACTATTCCCACTTTCAAGTACAAATTTTGGAATAAAACAAGTTCTCCCCTCTTGGCTCTGGAGTGTACCAATTATACAGAAACAAGGAGTGTTTGAATCTCAAACTTTATAAAAGTTATCCCAAAAATGAATGCTAACAAGAGAGTCCTACTTTATTTTTCATCTACTCATTTACTGAATGCTTAGTGCTAGTATCCTGTGAATCTGTTTTCAGACAAAAAGTTAAACAGTAAAAGCAGAGAAGGAAGCTTATCAAGGGTAAAATCTTATTGCTGAGCAAGTAAAAGAATGTACTTCAAGTAATTTTAATATTTTATAAAGCAACTTCTTTTTCAAATAAACTCTCTAACTTGGAAGTTCATATTTTGGATAATATGGGTCTAATAGTAACATCTCCACTCTATATTGATACAAACAAACTAATATTTTGATAGCTAATTATCTTACCCATGAAAAATAAATACATTAATTTATTTGCTTAATTCTTTAATACTTTAGAAAATGATTCAGTCAGTTTTCTATTTCATTTGTAACTATTTCATAAGTAAACCTTTTAAGAGAATACAAGTGACACCAAGAACCAAGGAGATAGGATGGGGGTGATACTTTTCACAACATCGAAATAAATCTTTTTAATGTACTAAGTTCCAGTAACTATTTTTTACTTTATTCCAAAAGTTAATGTCTAGTTCAAAGTTTTTTTTAAGTTCAGTAATTTTTTTTTTAGCATTCCTGCTGTCAAAATCTCGTCATGCAGGTTGAGAGTGCTGCGAATTATCTCATATCCCAAGATCACATCACTGCATATGGCGGCCACGCTTCATTCCTGCCCCCATTACATCATCTGTCAATACTTGGACATGAAAGCACCTCCCTATCACCCTATTTTTCTAGAACACATTCTTTAGTGAAACCTTAAATAACTAAATAAGTTCAACAAAAGTTTACTGAAGCTTTATGAATATAGTGTGATTGGCTTTTATTTTTCTGCTGTCTAATAAGCCCTGAGAATAAATTAAAGTTAAAAGGAACAATTTGGTTAATACAAAAGTCAACTCCCTATAATTAACTTTAAGAAGCCCCTTGTAGAAAGAGTTCAAGATATGAGGACACTAAGGCAAACAGGGAGAGGAGAGGAAAGGAAGTAACGGAAGGCAAATGGTGAAAGGAATATGGGAAATGGAAAATAGCCATAGTGTCAAGGTGATATATTTAAGATATTCACATCGAATAATGGGGAAGAAAAGAAGACAGAAACTAAGGCAATCTGAGGGGAGAAGAGGAAACTGAGGGGAGAGGGCAAAATATAACACTGAAAATAGGTAAGGGGGAAGAAAAATTAGGTGCTTTATGCTATAATCGAACACAGAGTAATAATCTTGGCTTCTAGAATAATTTATTGGGAGAAAAAACACAAATGGAGAAAACTGCAATACTTCAGTTATTGCAAAGGTATGACTAAGCACTCTGGCACACTCTGGTTCTTCTTGAGATTCCAAGTTACTTTTTTGATATAACCCCATAACATCCATTATAATTCTGGACACACAGGAACTTAGTTAAAGCACAGTAGTAAGAGCTTAGAAAAACGGGGGACTACTGGGAATCTCAGACAAGAGTTGGCTTCCACTGGCCTATGGACAAGGATACTGTGAGCACCGGTGGCTGCCACTATGCACCCATCCCTTGCTACTCTTTGGAGCTGGCACCCACCACCTCACTCCCTTATCAATATAATCTCTTCCATTTGTAAAAGAGAGAGAAGACACCAGATACTGGCACTCTTCCTTTTAAGAGTGCCTTAACTTTGCTCTCCACAGTCTTATACTTGAAGCACAGTAAATCCAAGACAATTCAAATTGGAAACCACAGCAGGCTTGGTTTTAAAGATACTCCTGATACTATGACACCCTTACTTTATACTAGTACCTGAGCAGCATTTATTCCGTCTAAGGATCACTAAGAGACAAAGTGAAAAATAGGTTTAACCTCAAGTTAAAATAACATACGGAGAGGGAGCCTTTCAAATGATCTAAATTCACCATCAGGAAAAAGAAAACACACACACACACACACACACACACACACACACACAACTTGAGAAGACAGAGTTTTACCAAAAAAACAAAGTCCCTAAACCAACTACTCTTAAATCTCAAAGAAATGTATATTGCTCATTTACAGAAGACAAATTACTAGATTCTGCCTAGAAAAGCAGTCAGCTAAAAAGAAGGCCATCCTATTTCTCTCCACAGAGATACCCTCACGCCCATCACAGGGGTTCCGAGAGGTTCAGAAGAACCTCCCTAATCACTCTTTTACGTAAATCCCCTAGTCTGGCCGAACTGTGTTCAAAATGAGTCTTCGGCTTCATGACCTACACACAATATATTTACATTTCTCCTTTCCACTGCTCAATCTTCCATGAGATTGGCAAAGCTGAATTCTACCTATTTCTTCAAGGTACAGCTAAATTTCCTTTTCTCTTTTTAGACTACTTTGGTTCACAGAGATAATTCTCCCTTGATTACCAAACAACTAATTTCTCTACCATGTACTGGATATTTGCAATGTCTTAAGAGATTATATTTTTGTACTTGGAGTAATTAAATTAATGTTATTGTTTAACATATCATGCTCACACATTCTCCAAGATAAGAAACGACTGCTATACCTCTCTGATATACTTGATCAATTTCAGTATTATTTCCTAATTTCACCCACACCTTCCCTCTGGGATAACTTCTGGTTGAGTGCTTCTTTTAGCATTTCTTCTGGGAAGTTACATGAATGGTAAACGTTCATTTTATATATCTAAGATTTTCTTAATGTTGTTCTCATTCTGGAATAATAGTTTAGCAGAGTATGAAATTCTATACATTTATTTTTTCCTCAGCACTCTGAAGTTATTACTTCATTGTCTTCTGGCATCTTGGTTGCCAATGAGAAATCCCTAAGTCTAACCGTCATTCCTTTAAGTCAAGTCTTTTCCCCCTGATTGTTTTAGTATTTTCTCTTTCTGTTTGATGTAGTTCTACTCCAATGTCTCTAGGTGTGGATTTACCTTTACTTACCCTATTTAGTACCCGGAGTGTACTTTGATCTGACGACTCATGTCTTTCAACAACCGTGGACAATCTGAGGCACCATGTCCTCTGCTCTTTGAGCATCCCGAACGTGCTTATGTTACAGTTCTCAGCACAAAGTCCCTTAGTAGTGTATTCACGTTCTCTTTTTTTTGGTCTTCTTTAACATGTGGTTTGGCAATTAGGTTCGCAGGCTCATTTTTTAATGGGAATTATTGTTTTGTTTTGTTTTAACCTGGTTTCTCTTTCTTCCCTCTCCTGACAATTGTTTGTGTGGCTGCCTGCCCTTGCCCCCTGATTTTGTACTATTAGCTCTGTAACAGTCCAGATAAGAACATTTTAAAACTTCAGCTCTATGGTGATATTAGGGATATTACAGAGCCAGCAGACAATGTGTCTCAGTTTCTGGTCACTAAACTGTGTTAACTGTGTTTTTATCCTGCTTTGTCTCTTTGGTTCATAGCTCCCGATAACACTATGGCTCCCAAAAGTGGGGAGAGAAGCAAGGCTTTAGCTTCCAATGACGATGATGGAAACCAGGCTGGGGCAGGGTTCTCATCACTCCACTTGTTCCTTCAGGCCATGAGCCTGGTTCCATCTCCCCTTTCCTGTGTGGGAGCTGAGGAGTAGTTGAGCAACTTTCCACTTCTGGCCAGGAACTTGGCAGGCTCCCAGTTCCAGTCCTACTTACAACTTTCCATTTCTGACCACTCTCCAGTCGTCTGAGATGTTTGTCTTGATTTTGAATCTGGCTATGTCATTTTAGTTTTCTCTTTTATATTCCCTCATTGCCATGTGGGGAGGATGGTGTTGAAACAAGATCTTATGGAGCAACCCTGACCAGCACTCTCCTGTATCTTGTCTGCACCTGAGTGTCCAGCATGGTGCCTAATATAGAATAGGTTCTTGATAAGTAACTTTCACCTAGTAAGTGCAAGTAAATGTGCATTAACAAAACATGTCGACAGAATCTTGAATCACAACAGAAGAGCATTAACACATTCATAAACAATCATAGTGGTGCATGTTATATTTGCTTTGATTAAAAATAGCCATACTGTGATGGCAGCCACACAAATGTGATAATTGCCGGTGTAATTCATAATGAGCTTGAAACTGTTATAATTTTAAGAAAATAACTGAGCTAACAGGTATAAAACACTAGACACAGTGCCTGATCCATCTCTTCCTGACTTCCTTTGTTCTCTACATACAGTTGGTGACATAATTCTATAAGAAAAGTTTATCTCAAATTGGAAACTGAAATTAACATGAATCAACTCAAACCCATTTAGCCCACATCATTCTCAGAAGTAACCCAACCCAAGAAGCTTTTTTGTAGGGTACATACTACAAGCAAGAACAGAGGATATCCAAAACCACACCATGAAGCCACCAGGATACAATACATTTACCAAGTGTAGTATAATAACATCACAAAGAGAAGAGTTATAATCTCCAGGAATTCTCAAAAAAAAAAAAAAAAGGAAGAAAGGAAAAGACAAGGTCAAAGAATAAAGATTCTTCAGGGGTCTTCAGCACTGAACAGGAGAAAATGGTCTTTGATTTCAGAAGGGTTCCATTTATTTTACATTGAAATATTCTTGGAATGGAGAAAGTAAATTATTAGGTCATTGATTTCAAAAGAACTAATGCTTAAGAATATCCAATTGCCTTTGATTTAATTCTCTGTCCATCATACAACCTCTTTGATTTATACTTTTATCTTCTGGGAGAATAAACACATCAAATGGAAGTGTATGGTTCCGGTTTGAGCTAGCTTCATTTCCACTATAACATAATGAATTGACATCGTACATTACAAAGAAGTCTCCAGTTACTTCTAGGTAAACTGATAAGTGTCCTTCTACCTGCAAAGCTGAAAGCCTAAGCTTACTCCTCCAAAGTATGAAAATCTCTACTTGTTTTAAAACTCTGTACATTCATTGCTTAATAATTTCTGTACTGCTATAATAAATCATCAAATCTTTAAATCTTTCAGTTTACAGTTGGAAATGACCTTAGTGGTCATCTCTTCAAAAGAATCCCTAATCTCACGGCTGCTACCTATTACCTGATGAGCCTGCTGATCTCAGAATTCCCTGGAAGGCCCATTAAAACACAGATTGCTGGGTCTCTCCCTTCCCCGCTCCTCACCAGTAGTTCTGGGGTAGGGCCCTGGAATTTGAATTTCTACCAAGCTCCCAGATGATGCTGAAGCTGCTGTTGGGGAACCACACTTTTGAGCAGTACTGCTCTAGCTGCTTTCCACTTTTACCACATCCTACAGAGTTAAGCAAACTAATTCTGCTCAGACCAAACATTCGTGTCATCATCTAGGGCTCTCATACTAAAGCTCCAACTACTCAGTTTAATATGTTAGCCCCTCTGTTAATTAGATTGCTTGTTTATTCTGACCTCATCTCTTGTCCAACCTAGCAAACCCCTTCATAATTCTTGTGACCTTGGTTCCCTCCTCTGCTAGAAGGATCTCCTTCTTATCTGCCAATAAATGGCCCCTCTTTAACAATCCTTATTTATTCATTCATTCAATAAATACTTATGAAGCACCTGCTATATGTTACTCACCACGCTTAGTGCTGTGAAAAATATTGAGGTAAAACCTTCCACAATTAACCTCGAATCAACTCCAAACACCCCATGATTCTAGATCCATATTAGAAATAAAATTATTTAAACAAGCAAAAACTACTGACCCCCAAAGCATTTCAAACTTGCTTTTCCAGGAGTAGAAACGGATATCTAGTGAATCTACTATATTGTCTTTCTAGGCCCTCTTATATCTTAGTATCTTATATCTTATATCTTAGTATTAATTTTAGAGAATTATAAAAAGAGTTAAGGGTATAATAAAGATGCCACTATATATGCTGAATAGATTTGCAATACCTTCCTCTCACATAGTAGGTTTAAAGAAAGTAACTGCTGGTAATTACAAGTTGATGCTTGGTATTCGCTCTAGATGGAAGGAAACCAAAATCTTTGAGGGTAGAAAATAAGTCTTCCATCCTGGTATTTCTTGAGTTTAACAGAGCACACAACAGGTGCTCAAAACTTAGACAAAAGGATGAAACCACTCACTCCCTGTTAAATTTTTCAGATAAAATATTTTTACAGATAACACTACAGCAATACACATTTAATGGTAACATTTTACTCACTCTTTTGAATCAAATTTTTTTTAAAATCCTCAAAGTCCTATGAGTACCTTTTAAAATTTGCTTTTACTTGTGCTTTTTTAATATATTTATTCATATTCTAGTACAAATCTGAATGAAGTCACACAAGTTATCCAAAACTAATAACCTGACGGAATAAATGGAATTATTAATGAAAAGGGAAGCTTTCACACAGACCCAATTAAGTCAATTTTATAATTTTATTAAAGCATCACAGAAGAGTCCATGTAAGTGTAATAAAGTTTAATGGAAACTTGGTCTGGTACTAAGAGTAGGCATTATATGCAATGAAAGCATAGATTATAAATAAAGAATCTCACAAGAAGAAGTGTGTATTTCCTCAGAAATTAGCCAATATTTACTTATGATCGAATTTCTGCATTCGGAGTTTGTAGATAGCTACAATGATGCTATATATTGATGCTATATGTACAGTCTGCATTTGAAAAATAAAGTTATTCTTTAATTAGCCATTTCTAAGCCAAAGTTAATGGTTGTTTGAAAATGAGGCTCATTACATGATTCTGTAAATGTACTCTGTAATAACTAACATTACCACACAGCTGTATAAACATATTTACCATGACATATTCTTCTCCACAGGTGTATATTTTCCACTCTGAGCATTCGTAATATGTATCTCAGACTAGCCTGATTTAGAATTAACACTGACGAGAAGAAATATTTCTTAAACTGTTTATTTGTAAAATAAAATGTTAACTCAACAGAACACTTAAGATGTCATAATCCATCTTATTTTTGCATTTTTATGCTCCAACTTTTCCCTAGCAGAGTTTATAGTAGCTACTTAATTCCTTTTAGAAATAATAATAGTAAAAATCCTCATCTAAAAAATCAGTAAGATCAGTCTCGCAATAAATTATCTGAATGGCATTTACCAGCAAACATTACTTGCAGTATATTTTGTTTTTCTGGTAATATAGGAATACAGAGTTTAAGAAGGTAAAATATTCCAGTAATATAATCAAATGAGTAGAAATCACTTTATTGGTTAAAACACGAGTCCCTGAATAAGCTAAAGATAAATCATCCTTTCTACATTTAATATAAAGTATCACATTAAGAGAAAAGATTTGAGAAACGAACTTTAAGCCTCTTTCAACATCAAGGATGCTGAAGTGTTAAATGATACTGAAAAAGTCTACAAGAAAGTTAGTCTGTAAATAACATCTTTGGTACAGTTTAGAACCAATGGCCCAGCCATGACTTATCATGATGTGATAGACCAAAGGCTGAACGATCACTTAAGGGCAGAGGCGCAGGAAGCTTGCAAAAATATACTTCCTATCTAACAAATAATTCAGACTTCCACCTTGGAGATTACTTTTTAGTTTTGGAAAAATAAAACAGATGAAAAGTCTCACATTGGCAGGTAATCAAACACCTTCTATGTTTCAAGCGATTTCTAAAGATGTCTAAGCCTTTACATAAAGAACATGAGAATATTTTTCAGCGGTTGTCCAACAACTGTGAGCTTAATCCTTCCTGATTAGGGAAAGGAATAAGCAGCCGACGTTTCTTTTCCATAAAAGGGACCTGAATTGTAGGAGTACACAGCATATATCCTAGGTCTTATTTGATCTGGACACAAACACTGAAGCAGGCAAGGAAAATAAAAAATGTATTTAAGCATAAATTCGAGGTTTATTCACTCTACTGTCTCCTTCGGGGGACTGCCCAAACGTAAGCCTTCTAACGCACAGCAGTAGATCTCTTCCCGAGCCCCTGCGCGAACATCTCAAAGCCTGGGAATGTCTTTGGTATCTGAGAAATCAAGGATTTAGAGTACTAATGTCCAGCATCCTTGGAAGGCAAGGTCAAGTATCTCCGGTGCCTTCTAATTTCACAAAGTGTAGATTAAGGTCACACTGCACTCAAGTTTCTAAATAGTGAGCACAAAGGCAGCTCGAACGACCTGAGCTCTTCACAGCCAGTTTGTAGAACTTTTTGTTTTTCTCACTCATCTGAAGGGAAAAAACACAATAACTTAAGCAAATGTTATATTAAAAACATATGTTCCAAATTCTTCACATTACTATAAGTAGATATATTTAAATATATAACTTTACACTTTAATATTTACTTTTTACAATTAATGTTACTTAGAAATACATAAATATTTACCCTCTTCTTTGCTCATATTGATTCCTGCATCTCACACTTTCCATCTAGTTTCAGTTTCCTTCTAATTGAAGCACATGCTTTTGTAGCTCTTTTGGCAAAAATCTATGAATAGCGTACAACCTCAGTCTCTACACGTCCCAAAATGTCTTCTTTTCACTCTCACTCTTAAATTATTTCCCTCAGGACTTTGAAGATATTATTCCACAGCCTTCGGGCATCTGCTAAAAAGTCTGGGGTCAGTCTTAATCTTCATTCTTTGTAGGAAACTTATCTTTTGTCTCTGTCACTGTTAATGCTTTCTCTTTTTCTTTCAGATGTCTATTTCATAGTTTTTCCTGGCTCTTCAAACCTCTGACAACTCCTTCACCATCCTCATGTTGGGCTAATGGCCTCGGTTTCTATTCCACTGAGAATACACAAGCATCAGAAGAGAACTTCCACAACTGCCCCCCATCACAGCTACTCACCTACCAACATCTGTACGCCAGTTAGTCTTCTGCCATCCAGCCTGTTTCTGGAGATAAACTGTTCTCACTTCAAGGTTAACCCTACACTCGTGTACTAGATTCCATTCTCTCTCAGCTACTAAAGAACACTGTCAGTCAATTCTAATTTTTCTCATAAAATTTTCCCTGTCTACTGGATCATTCCCATCAGTTTACAAATATGCTCTTATTTTTCCCATTTTAAGAACAGCAACAAAACAAACAAAAAACTTCTCTTGGTCCTACATCTCCCTTGAGCTCCTGCCCAGCTCTCCAGACAAAGCACCAAGCGTTAGCTCCCAATCATCACTCTGTTTACATAATACGAGTTGAGATCATGGTTTATTTACAGTGAGACTGTAGTTAACTTAATGGGGATCACACTGTGATAAACTGAGATCACAGTTCACTACTTTCATCTTGATCTCCTAAGTCTAATTTTTCAGGTGAGTTATTCTCCTGCCTTAAAAGTATGTTCTGGAAGGAGCCAAGATATCTTTCAGTAGATGAATGGATAAATGAACTGTGGTACATCCAGACAATGGAACATTATTTGGCACTAAAAACAAATGAGCTATCCAGCATGAAAAGATATGGAGGCAGTTTAAATGCATATTGCTAAGTGAAAGATGCCAATCTGGAAAGGCTACAGACTGTATGAGTCCAACTATACGACATTCTGGAAGAGGCAAAACTACGGAGACAGGAAAAAGATCAGCAGTTGCCAGCGGTTGAGGGAGGAGGGAAGGATGAATAGGCGGAGCACAGAGGGTTTTTAAGGCAGTGAAAATACTCTGTATCATACTATAATGATGGACACACGTCATCATACATTTGTCCAAACCCATAGAATGTACAACACCAAGAGTGAACGCTAATGTAAACTAGGGGCTCTTGGTGATTATGATGTGTCATTGTAGGTTCATTAGTTGTGACAAATGTACCACTCTGGAGAGGGATCTTTATAGTGGGGGAGGTTATGCGTGTGTGGGGGCAGGGGTATATGGGAAATCTCAGCAACTTCCTCTCAGTTTTACGGTTAATCTAAAATTGTTCTAGAAAACATAAAGTCTTCTTTTAAAAAAGGATGTTCTGGGTTATTTTGGTTGGTGCTGTTTTAATTTAAAGCATACCTACAGCCAAGTTTTAGTCTTTCAGACTACCCAGTTATATATCATCCAGTTTGCAAATTTGTTGAGGGTCACCACTTTTCCAAATTCTGATTAATTCATTACTCAAGAGGATCTCCAAAGAAAGAGAGAACAGATGCACTGAAAATCAACAAATTAAGTGTGCAGTGAAGTCAAAAGCACTCACCAACTAGATTTTCTTTTTTATGTATGTCCTCATCTACTGATAGAGATAATAATCCAAATTAACTGTGTCACATGTGTGCATGTATGATATAAATGCTTCAGATACATTCTCATCTAATCTTCATTCTTACCTGAAAAGGCAAGTACTATGATTATCCTCATTTTATCAACGAGAAAACTCAGGCTTATAAAAGTCATCCCAACTCACATAATGAGAAAGTGGCAGAACTGACATTGAAACCTAGGCAGTCTGAATGCAGAGCCTAAACCCTCAACCACTGTACTATCAATCCCAGTTCTCAGAACTAATGTTAATAAGGAATCGTACACCATCCAACATGTGCACCCTGTGAGGATTTTAGGTACTAAACTATCTGAATTTTGCTTAGTTTAATCTTACTAACTTACCTAATTATACAGTACATATTATACCTTTTATTAAACTCTGTATTAAAATTATTTGAACTTGAAGTTAGAAACTCTTTGAGGATGTTAAAAACAAACATTGCTTTTTTGAAAAATTTTATTAAGACAGCAGACAGCTCTACACAGTACTTAACATTAAATTTCCTCTTGTTCTAGTGAAACAATCCTATTCCTTTAAGGCAGACAATGTAAAATAAGGCCCTCATCCCTTGTAATGAAGACATAATTAAAATGAGGATTTTATTCTGAATACTTGATCCACATAAAAGTTGGGATTCAACGCCCATAATTACTCTCAACCATTTATTTGTTCTTAACCATGTCACCAACTTGAAAATCACAGATGATAATTCATTAAGAAGACATATTCTAATTTTCTCAGGCAGATACTGAAAGCAAATAACTTTAAATACTGTTTTAGGGCCCAGCCTGGTGGCACAGCGGTTAAGTGCGCACATTCCGCTTTGGTGGCCTGGGGTTGGTCAGTTCGAATCCCGGGTGTGGACATGGCACTGCTTGGCAAGCCATGCTGTGGTAGGCATCCCACATATGAAATAGAGAAAGATAGGCACGGATGTTAGCTCAGGGCCAGTCTTCCTCAGTAAAAAGAGGAGGATTGGTGGCAGATCTTAGCTCAGGTCCTCAAAAAAAAAAAAAAAAAAAACTGTTTTAAATATCCTCTTAGCATTAGAATCTCAGACTCTAATTTCTTGATTTCCCTCCCCCTAAAATCAACAGATTGAAAATTTCAGGAGACAGCACAATGACATGGAAAGACTATATTAAACATCACTTCTGTGAACTTTCGTTTTCTCATGGCCTTGTTATAGGAATCAACTGAAAAAGTAAAAAGCTATATTCATATAAAATGTTATTTCAAATGGAAGCTGCTTAAAAAGGTACTTACAATTTATTTTCTGAAAAGACATTTAAGTGTTTTCTCCAGAAACATTAAAGATTAAATGCCACAAAAGTTAAATGAGCTCAGTGCTAGCTGTGTGCTTAGAAAAAGCAGACCAGAGCCCAAGTACACTAACTAAGTCATTTAATTTAAACGAGTCCAAAAGCTGAGCTCAGACAGGAGATAGACGTAAGGGAACGAAACCAACGTAATATAGCCAAACCCTGAATGCAGCTCACACATTATCTATTAAAGATGGAAACACGCCTTCCCTGCTAACCACAGTGAGCTGTTGTCTAGGTCACATGAGATGACGCATTTGAAAATGTTTTAAACCATTAGGCATTTTTTAATTTAAAAAAATTGCTCTTGTTATAATTGAACTAAAAATTCATCAGGAAGAGTTACAAATTATCTAAGAATTTTCCACTTGTTTTTCAACAGAATCACTTTTACTCTTTAAAGAACACTCTATGTCACATAAAAACAAAGTTAATACTTCAATAATTGTGTTCCCTCCCCCAACAGTCTGCTGTATGACCTCAGTCTTTAAAAAAATAATTCTTCCCACCTCTGAAAAACACATTTTGATACTGGCTTAAACTTTGATAATACATCAGCTAGTGCAGACTTTTTCCCTTCAAAACAATGTTTATATCTTTGCAGCTAAATTTCTTCCATATACAAGAAGCCATAATCCCTGAGAAAGTGACCAGAACTTGACAAATAAGAGGATTTAATGAGAAGGCTTATGTTTTTTCTCAAAGGCATGGCTAGAGAAAATCAGATGTCAACAATTCATCTGCAGGACATCAAGACACAAAGCAGAAGAAAAAAGTGACAGTAAAAATGCACTACTGACTGCGAAGATCTAAGATTTAGATGGGAGAAGAAATATTCTTATGATTTAGATTAGATACGGAATATTTTTTTGAAAATAAATCCAAAATGGACATACTCATGTTTTTAAGGCATGTGTAGTTTAAGTAAAACACCAAGTTATGTTAGCCTTTGAAAATACAGAAAAGTAAACATAATAAAACTAGTACGTATTTTAAAACATAAAACATTCAAATGAAAGTGAAAGTTATAGATGTTAAGAAATATTTCCCTGAGGGAATGGGGCCTACCTCATTATTTCTGGATTTAACCAGAACTATTAGGTGTAAAGTTAAATTATTCATGACAGGTTCATTGACTTGCCTCCTAGAGAGTTTAATAAAGCATCCTAGAAATACAGAACAACTCCCCATAAATTTAAGTGACAAATGCTTTTTTAAAAATATACAAAACTAGAAGCTAACAATATTTTAGTTATTTTTAAAACAACTTCGTGTTCTTTTAAACAACTTTATTGAAGTATAATTTACACACAATAAAATGCAGATTTTAAGCATACAGTTCAGTGCGTTTTGACAAATGGGCAGATACATCCACATAACCAATAACCCAATCAAGCTATAGAATATTCCTATCGCCTCACAAAGTTTTCTTGTACCTCTTTGTAGACAATCTCCCCACTGTACCCCACCCCAGGCAACCAATGATCTAATTTCTATATTCACAGATTACTTTTGCCTGTTCTAGAACTTTGTAAATGGAACCATATAACATGTACTCTTTCATGCCAAGTCTCTTTTATTCAACATACGTCTGTGAGATTCATCCAGACTGTTGTATTGGTCTTTCATTCATTTTTATTGTTGAAGAGCATTGCATTGAATGAACTTACGCCAACTTGCTCATCCATTCCCCTACTCATAGCCATTTAGGTTGTTTCCAGCTTTTGCCTATCATGAATACAGCTGATATGAACATGCATGAATAATTCTTTTTTGTGGGCATATGTTTTCATTTCTTTGGGGTAAATATGAAGGTATGGAATTGCTGGATCATAAGGTACATGTATGTTTACCAGAAAACTGCCTATTTTGCAAGTGGTTGTGCCATTTTATACTCCCATCAGAAATGTTCCACTTGTTCTGCTTTCTCTCCAATACTTGTTATTCTCGTCTTTATAATTTTAGACATTCTGGTGGTTGTGTTATCTCATTGTGAGTTTTAAAGAATTGAAGTGTCTTTCCAAGTCTTTGCCCATTTAAAAAAAAAACTGTCTTATTGTTCTATTGTAAGTGTTCTTTAAATATTCAGATAACACCGTGTGTCAGACATTGTGTTACAAATATTTTGTGCCTTCCTTTACATTTTTTTTTTTTGAGGAAGTTTAGGCCTGAGCTAACTGCTGCCAATCCTCCTCTCTTTGCTGAGGAAGACTGGCCCTGAGCTAACATCCATGCCCATCTTCCTCTATTTTATATGTGGGATGCCTACCACAGCATGGCTTGCCAAGCGGTGCCGTGTCCACACCCGGGATCTGAACCAGTGAACCCCGGGCTGCCAAAGCGGAACATGTGCACTTAACTGCTGAGCCACCAGGCCGGCCCGCCTGTACATTTTTAAAATTGTCTCTTTTGAAGAGTAGAAATTTGCAATTATCTTGAAGTCCAATTTATCAAAACATTTTTTTATCTTATGAAAAGCGCTTTCCATGTCCTAAGAAACTGCTATGGTCTGAACGTCCGCGTTCCCCGCAAATTCCTACGTTAAATCCTACTGCCCAGTGATGATATCAGGAGGTGGGGCCTTCAGAAGGTGATTAGGTCCTGTGGGTGGAGCCCTGATGAATGGGATTAGTGCCCTTAAAAAAGAGGCTCCAGAGAGCTCCCAAGCCCCTCCCACCATGTGAAGATACAGAAGTCTAAGATCTGGAAGAGGGCCCTCCCCTGACCACATTGGCACCCTGATCTCAGACCTCTAGCCTGGAGAACTGTAAGAACTAAATTTCTGTGGTTTCTAAGCTACCCAGTCTGTGGCATTTTGAATGGACTAAGCAGCCTGAATGGACTAAGAAAGAAATCTTTGCCTACCCTAAGGTCATGAAGATTTTCTCTGTTTTCTTCTAAAACTTTTGGTTTTAGGTTTTACAACATTTAGGTCTATGATTTATTTTTTGATCATTTTTGTGTTTGCTGTGAAACAGAGATCAAGGTTAGTCTCCCCACCTCCAAGACATCAAGTTAATCCAGAATCTTACATTGCAAAGACTGATGTTTCTCCTTTGAATTACCTTGGCACCTTTGGTAAAAAATTAATCGACCATATATATGTGGGTCTATTTCTAGACTCTATCTGCTCCATTGATCTATTTGTCTATCAATCATGGTCTTTTAAAGAGGTAAAGTGTACATTATTTCCTCTGTCTTGGTATAAGGAGTCAAAACCAGGGCAACTGCTGATGCTGATGTTTTCCCAGCATCCCTTCATAATGGAATAGGAACTCACAGATTGAAAAAAGGAGTATTGTTTTTTTAAATGATGAGTTATTCTTAAACCAATATATATAAGCCCAGGGAATACTAAATTGTGCTGAATTAGTTTTCTAAGTTGATTGTTACTCAGTTAAATACTTGGAATGAGTACAGTAGCAAAAGTCCCCAAGGGGCTAGCTCCATAAAAGGCCTTTCAGAATTTCCCTGATATGCTTCAGCTGGCCTTCAACTGGATGGTGCCTCCTTAGCCTCAGCCCTGGTCAGCTGTTCCAGACCATAATCACCAGCCCTGGCATCCTAGGTCAGCCAGTTTGCCCAACACAATCAAGAAGTATGAGTTCATTCCTTCTTTAGAGAGAAAACTGAGACCATCCTTTAGATTTTGAAATTCATCCATATTTCTACACATCCTTAGTTCCATCCCAGAAAGGAAGGAGAAGAAAATATGTCCCTACTCAGATGCTTATTTTTCTACTTGTGTCCTTAATCTTAGCTTTTGGATCAAATCAGTGTCTTAGGCAGTGTTTCTGAATCTTTAGGACCCAGAAACAAGAAATTGGAATCCCCAGGAATTCTCAACATCACAAGTTATTCTGTATTTTTCATACACTTATATTTTTAAATAATGAGTGACAATAACTACATATACATTGAATAATTTTTCTATGATAGGATTATGCTAAAAGCTTCAGAGGTTTTCTGTAACACAAGAGATTTAATAATAAAGACATGGTTAATTATTATTATCAACCAGTATATTATGACACAATTATATATTTCAGTAACATGTAAAAATGATCTGTACCTGATTTAGATATCTAATAACAGAAAACATTAAGTGAACATTAACACAAATGTCCAAAAGAAATCATTTAAAAATTGAAAGATAATACTACAAATATTTGGTATATAAAAGTCATCATTTTTTAAATGAAAATTTTGAAACACACAAAACAGTAAGAGTCTTGATCTTTGTTTCATGACCAATACTCCAAACATAGAAAAAATTTCTTTCATTTTGCACAGACGGTGTGATCTCTGTGTTGGGCATTTCGGTACATTTTACTTCTCTTAAGCACATTTACTTCCTAACAATGGAATTATTTTGTCTGCTTGCCCTGATTTTGGTTTCACTACGAGAGTCAGTATTGCTTTGCTAATTCAGACTATAGATCACTTTCTCATTTCATGTTGGAGTATTCCACAGCCACATTCACATCTTCTCTTTGCATTTATTCTACTAAAGTATTTACAAATAATTGTAGTTGGCAGCAAATATCCAACACTGGAAACCCTCAGCAAACATCATTAGACAGCATTTGAATAATGTAACATTCCAATCTACTAGCCAGGTTAATAGCATTACACAGAATTACCTGCCCAAATTACCAGTTTAAGAACTTATTTTGCTGGTGAAACTTGTTATTTCTTGGAACACTGCTCACTGGGATCATACAACATATACTATGTGAATAAACCTATCAATATTCATTTTGTTTGCAAGAATGACTCACTATTAGCAGTAGACAGGGCTAGGAATATACACTAATACATGGCAACAGCCACAAGCAAGAATGACTGTGAACTTTTCTCTCCTACATGCTCCTATTCAAGTTCCCAGAAATGTCCATCTTAATCTGAGACTCCCTGTGCTATTTCCTGCTCTTGCTTTGGACTTGATATTATAGGGTTCCTTTAAATTAGCAATCTCTGTCTTGATTACAAAGCCTTAATTTTTACAGGAGAATTGTAATACTTTCCCTGTTTTTCTGACTCTTCCACCATTTGGGACCTGGAAAAAAGGGAGCAAATCCCACGCGGAAACATTTCTCTTATGTATCTTTATCTCCCCACCCTCCCCACACCAATACCCACATTGATTGTCTGCTCTTGCCTTTCAATCATGCCATGTTCTAAAGCTTTTGTGTCCCCTCCTTATCCTCTTCCCTTCACTGCCAATTCTTAGTTATCTACTATACATTTACAGTACAAGTATATACACACAGAGTACATAAATATATTTACTCTTTCTGCTTCCTCACTACCTTTTACTCCTCAACACACAAAAACCTGGTTTCCACTTTCACCATTCTACAGAACCTGGTTTTACTACAGGTTGCTGACGACCGCAAATTGGCAAATGAGATCTCTTTTCAGGTTTCATTCTCCATGACCTCTGTGTAGTACTTGATGCCATTAACCAGTCCCTCTTTCTGAAAACTCTCTTCTAACTTGGTTTTCCAAGCAGTATTCCATCAGGGTTTTTTTACTGCACATTGCTCTTTTTGGTGGCTTTTTTCTTCTGGCTTCTTCTTTAAACATGGGTGCTTTTCAAGGTTCTAGTCCAGCCCTCTCACCTAAAAACACTCTTTCTGAGTGATGTTAGTTAACTTTGACCTGCAATGCAGTTAACTCCCAAATCCTTATCTGCAGCTTCAGCCTCTCTTGATCTGCAGATACAAATTTCTCTCTACTGGATCTCTTTACCTGGAAGTGGCAACAGCACTTCAACTCAACACGACTAGAGCTGTAGGAAGTTACCTTTGATTATCCTCTCTTCCCTGACACCACATTCAGCTGGTCATGAGGTCCTCTCTATCCCTTCTCCCTTCAGAATGTTTCTGCAATTTGTCTCACTCCACCCTTGCTCTCAAGTCTCCATGCTTCCGCTACACTGCATTCCTTAAATGAGCCATGCCTCTTTCTAACACAAGACCTTCCACATGCTGTTCTCTCTTCCTGAAAAATAGCACCCCACCCCCACCCCCCGCCCTCTTCTGCACTTTGCAAACTCCTAGCATTAGGAGTTGAACTGTGTCCCTCCAGAATTCATATTTTGCAGCTCTAACCCCCAGGACCTCAGAATGTGACCTCATTTGGAAATAGGGCTAATGTAGAGTAATTCATTAAGATGAGGTCATACTGGAGTAGGGTGGATCCCTAATCCAACATGACCGGTGTCTTTATAAAAAGGGGAAGCTTGGACCCAGACATGCACATAGGGAGAACACCATGTGAGGATGAAGGCCGAGATCATCAGCGTGATGTGATCTCTACAAGCCAAGGAACACTAACGACTGTCAGTAAATCCCGAGAACCTACGAGAGGCATAGAACAGACTCTCCCTCAAAGCCCTCAGAAGGAACCAACCATGCCGACCCATGATCTGAGACTTCTAGTGTCCAGAATTGTGGGACAATAAACACCTGCTTTTGAAGCCACCTCCCTGTGGCAGTTGTTATGACAGCCCTTGGAAACTAACATACCTAGTCATCGCCCAGATCTTAGCTCAAATGTCTCTTCCTCCAGGAAGTCTTCCCCGACTCCCTCAAAATGGACTAGTCCCCACCTCCCTCGCCTGCATGGTTTCACAGCTCTCTTTACTTTTCATTGATGGCATTTATCATACTTATCTGGGTGATTAATAGTACTAATATTTATCTCCTCTACTAGTCTATAAAACAGAGCAGACCAGGTACATTAGTTCTCCTTGTATTACTGTCTTTGAAGCTCTGATCTCTACCTGAAATCATCTTACTCATCCATTTATGTACTTATTTATTGCTTGTTTCTCCCTCCATGGAGTGTAACTGCAGCTTGTAGAACAGTGCGTGGCACATGGTTGGTGTTCAATAATTATCTACCAAATGAACTAATGCATAAGCAAACTCCAAGAGGAGAACCCATGACTGTTTTGCTCACTATTGATTGTATCTCCAGTGCTCAACATATAGAAAGTTGGTGATATAGAAAGCAACTGATAATTATATCTATTGAATGAATGAATGAATGAATGAATGAGCCTATTTAATACTGACCGGCATTTCATTATAAGGAAGCTTATAATCACTGAAAAAATATTAAAAGTTTGGAGATTATAACCTTCTATATACTAAAGGAAATCTTTTTTCATAACAATATGTTATTCATCAACTTACTTCTGCTTGCCACTTGATATTTAATATTTAAGAATATTTGCAAGCAAAAGAACTCAAAAGGCACAGCTCTCAGCTATGACTAATCTCAAAATGATTTAAATTCAGGGAATGAAGATAAAAAATTTTCATTTCTTTCTTCATTAAAGTTTCTGCTCTGAAACAGCAAAATGGAAAAGGCTGACAAAGTTTTTTTCAAGATTTGCAAAAATGAAAATTGTCTTCCTTTGAATGTTACATGTTGCTGAAGTAATGCTAACATTAAGAAATGTTTTAAAATTATTTTCACCCATTCTCCCATGTCTCTAGCATAATAGGTATTTTCCTTTTTCTATGCTTCTTGTAGCCTTTGCCCCAAAGCATATATATTTCATGTAGTTGTAGTAATATGTGGTTATGATTATGAGAAAAATAGTTACATGGGGAAAATGATAAACCAGCTAAAAACTACATTTGGAAGAAAAACAGTATGACAAAAGCCAAAAGATAGTTTCCAAGTTCTACTGTTTGCATTCTGTCACCTTTAATCAGAAAATCTCTTGAAAGAGTTCCTTTTAAACAGGACTCTTTAGGAATTGCAGAGAAGCACTTATTGGAGGAAAACAGATTCACCAATCATCAATCAGTTCAACAGACAAGGCATACGGGGGAACTAGATACACACAAACCCTGGCTTTTGAGGGATTAAACATCAATTCATTTAATACAAGCTGACTTAGATTGCGAGGGTTTTTTCTTCCCTCATTCTTAACTTACAACACCCCTTCCCAAAATACACCGTATCAGAAATACAAAATATACACTGCTCAAAGTATAAAATGTATTTTTAAAAAGAGTTAGGATCTCAGAAAAAAAGTATTTATCTTAAATGTTTCAAGGTTAAAAAATAAGTTGGCAACTAAATAAACTAAGGAACCTTTTAAAAGTCTTTCAAATAGGAAAACAAAAACCCCTATAAACTGAACATAACCAGTTACTCACGATAAGGTTGTCACTAAAATAACGTAAGAAGAAACCTTAAAATTGTCATAGTCCTGATAAAAGTTAACATTGTTGATGTTTAGGAAGATTTAGTTACTCTCTCCCAATTTGTGGGAGAAAATAAGGATTATTCGAACACTTTCTGGTTTGTCTGCTATCTTCAACGTGCAGCAAAATTTATTCTGCTATCAGAACACATTCTGATAAAAACACCGAAAATCTCAAAATTTAAAACAGACTCTCCCATCATTTTGGACATTCTAATTTCCTCATTTTTATACTGCCCCACGCTCAGCATTCCCTTGTTCCAGAAAAAATTTACTAAAAGTAGAACTTAGAACCCTTTTCATTCAGTAAGACCACCACAGAAAATTTTACTTTAAAAAATTCTTTCCTTCTTAAGATTGTATTGTCCAACATATGTAACAGCTTGATGTTTTTACTTTTTAAAAGATGGTTTGTTCAATATATATGTATATATACATATGTAGGCATTTGCTCCATCTCATTCACATCCATGTAGTAGCCAGCCTGTATTTCACATGTGATGGTTATTATGATTGGCTTAGTACATCTAAACTTAAAAATTACTAGTGGGCCTTGGGGGCCAGCCTGGTGGCGCAGCAGTTATGTGCGCACGTTCCACTTCTTGGTGGCCCCGGGTTCGCCGGTTCGGATCTCAGGTGCGGACAAGGCACTGCTTGGCAAAAGCCATGCTGTGGTAGGCATCCCATGTATAAAACAGTAGAGGAAGATGGGCATGGATGTTAGCTCAGGGCCAGTCTTCCTCATCAAAAAGAGGAGGATTGGCAGTGGTTAGCTCAGGGCTGATCTTCCTCAAAAAAGAAAAACAAAAAGTTACTAGTGCGCCTTTCTCTCCATTGCACACCCGTCACTTAGAATCATGAATGGAGGAAACTCAAGTAGGGCCGTGTTATGACTATTTTGGGTAAGTCTATAAAGCTAAATCTTCTAGCTTCATTAAAGCTAAATGAAACAACTGGTATGAAACGCCAACTTGCTCCTAACATTCAGGCAGATCCACTTGCAAATCTACCCCAAACTGTGAACCCCTCATCTGAGCCCAGAATCAGTGACTCAGATTAGTGTTTGAAACAATCAAATGATAATGGGTCAGCAATGTCATTTCTCTGCTGTTATGATGTCCAAACCCCATTCCAACCTACTAAATCAGGACAAACGCTCCGCGTCCATTCTCAAAAACATCATTATTTTGAACATGAAAACATTAAAAACACAACCAGTTATTTATATTTATATTATAATATTATTTACAAATATAATTAGCCAGTTCAGGAAAATATTATGCCTGAAACTAACAAGTATTTTGAACTATGAACTTAAGAGTAACGGAGAAGAAAATACCTTGACAAGTCTCCTTTAACCTCAACTAGCTGAAAAATGTCCAGATGCTCTGGCTATGATCACAAGAACAGCCAATCAGAAGGATAACAAGAGGCAGGAAACTTCAAGTATTCAAAGAAGTATTTCAAAAATGTGCCTGTCTTAACAAGCAACATTTTAAGGTGTAAGAGGATAACACACACCAGCTTTCAGTTTCCAATTTCCCATGAACCTGACATCACGGAAGAAATCTGATAACTTGGTATCTCTGAAACCAAACCTTCAGCTTCTTTGATTATTTTCTTCCCCACACAAAAATTCTTTTTAGCTGGCTTTTTAAAATAGCTCAACTATATACTTTGAGTTTACATATAGTTGTGCATTTATCAATAAACTGGCCTTCCCAGATGTGCCTGCAGTTAAAGATGCCAGCACCCAAAGAATTCTGAGAGATGCATTACATTGAACTGTAAACTCCCATAAGGAAGCATTTTGAACAACTAATCCTCCGCCTTTCAGTAAACCAGATTAACTCCAAATGATCTCTCTCGAAACTCTTTAAGCAAACATGATGTTTCAAATCACTTGTAGCTATTTTCAACTCCCTTTTGGCAAAGGATTTTTCTTTCTAGGCTTTCTATGTCAAATGACTGCCCTATGCAAGCAAAGACTGCCTTGAGTCACTCTGCTTCAAAGGAAACGCAACATAAGATGGTCTCTCAAAACGGTTCTGACATCAAAGTGTGCTCCAGCTTCCTATACCTTTGGAATTGACGGGGTTAGTCTGTGCAAGCAAAGGAACTTCAAAGAGCTGGCCCCCAGCCAGCCACATTCGTGCTCGGTTGCCTCCTATACTAAGTTAATCCTCCTTAAGGAAGACATGCAGGGATTATTTACCAGAGATCTCAACTTTGTCTTCAGACAGTCACTGGAGCACTGTCTGAAAATAAGTTTGGGGCTTTGTTGACTTTGTCAATGTAATTTTAAAGCACGTAGTAGGTATTCAATAAACATTTCTTGAACGCATAAATACCTGAATCTGATAGCATACAAAACAAGTGCTAAGAGGTGTGGTAGCTGCTCCTGTCACCAGGAGTGTTACCCAATAAACGTCAGAATGTTGCTCTGCTTCTGTCTCACTATTCAGATTTCCAGCGCCTCGCTCTCTGCCATCGGCATCAGAAAGACGTATAGGAGAAACATAAAAGGAACGTACACATCAGCTCCATTATCTGAGTCGAAGAGGCATCACTGAAAGGTCTTCTCCCTGGCCCCTGTGTCTCCCCATAGCTGAGATGGAGGGGCTCTACCGCTATAATACATACATCAGTTAGGCCTCTGCATCTCCTTCCAAGTTGCCCTCTGCAGGGGTTTTCAACCATATTCATACAACAGACTACCAGAAAATCATGGTGCTCTTGATGAAAGAGCACGCTGACTCTGTGAGACACCATAAAACAAGATATATTTAATTCTGTCATGCAAACTAGGAAGAATTTCCTAGCAGACAATATTACTGTGCACGTATTTTTTAAGGAAACTCAACCAAGGGCCTATATATCACAACGAAAAACAAACATGAATTTTACATGATCATCTTAAGGTCTTGCGTTAATATGATTTAACTGTTCATTTGTCTTGCCATCTAATGTTTACTAACAAAAGTAATAATAGATATGAACAATGTACAAGAGAATACCTAAAAACTGAGCAAATTCTATCTGTTTAACATCATTTTTCACCACCTTGGAAAAGACCACTTTTACTGTACTTGGCCGAGACACAACCTAGGCAGCTTGTGGGATAGCAGAGTGCCACAGAAGTTTAATTTGAGAATCAAACCATGACATAATCAGGGAGAGTAAACAGAGGGGACGGATGTACCCTGATTATGCCCCTGCCAGATCTCTTCAGAGAAGTAGACTGAGCCTTTTGCAGGCCATAGACAGCCATGGCAACTCCTTCCTTAGCTGAGGAAGACTTGAAACCCCTGGGGGTCCAGAGACCCTTTCAAGGGATCTGCAAGGTCAAAACTATTTTCATGAAACAATATTAAGTCATTATGTGCCTTTTTCACTCTTATTCTCTCACGAGTGTCCCATGGAGCTTTCTAGAAGCTACATGATGTGTGATGTTGCACCAGATTGAATGTAAAAGCAGACAGGAAAACCCAGCTGTCCTTTATTAAACCAGACATTAAAGAGATCTGTAAACAATGTAAAACAATGTCACTACTCTACTTGTTTACTTTGGTAAATACAGTTATTTTTCATGAAATATGTTATTCATGTTAACCAGTAATAGTTTTATTTTTAACGAATTAATGAAAATTTTAAAATTCTGTTTTAATTTCTACCATGGTAAAGATTGATAGATATAACTCACATAAACAGAAGCTCCTTGAGGTCCTCAACCAATTTTAAGAGCCCAAAGGGTTCTACAGATCAAAAAGTTTGAGAACCTCTGGCTTAGAGAGTAGGAAACAACTAGGCAAAGATTTAAATGCTAGGCAATGCTAGGAAAAAGCAGCATATCAGAGATTTAGATGTGGGCTTAGGATAAGTGAGACCTAAACAGCTCACATTTCCACAGTGCCTGGGTAGTTAATTCATTTAATTTATAGCCACATCCCTATAATAATTATTTTCTGTTTTGCAGATCCCAGAACTCTCATTAATTGGGACTAGGACAACTTAATTTCATGAATGTAATACACTAATTAGTCACTTAAAATTTAAGATGCCCTACCCTCTGTTGTGGGGTGGGATGGGGGGGACAGGAGGGATCCTGTGTTGCCACAGATACTTAGTATTTAGTGAAGGGTCCAACCAAATTCAAGCTCAACCACATCAAGTGGTCACAAAGAGTTCTCAATATCAGATACCCTGGAAACGCTCTAAGGAGAGTTTTATTTAGTCAAAGTAGAAAATTATTAACACCCGCCCTTAATTTTTTTTTCAAAAGAAATTCATCTTTTCTGTGCTATACAGCAGTAGAATCGAAACTTTTTTCTTCCACCCCTCATGAGCAAAGTATTCTTGAGCACATACCCCCAATTTAGAATATAAATTATAGAAATGTACTTTTATACCAAAAAGTTAAGTAAATTCAAACACATATAAATTAAAAGTTTTAAAAGGACAGATGAATAATACTCTATTTTATTTATTAATGGTTCAAACTATTTCACTAAAACATTATTTTATTAATTATTCATATATCAATATAGTAAGAACAGTGTTATTATACATGCTTTTTTTAAAAAAAACCTTGATTTAATCCTCTGCGATAAAGTGATTTGCAAGTCTGGTTCTAATTTCAGGTTATTTGGGTACTTTAGTTTTCGTGGCTGTCACACTGGGGAAAAAAATCTCACAAATAATATGTAGATCCAAATGCACATCTTTGGTTCGTTAACAAATCACGACACTTGTTTTTCAATTCCACCCATTAGTTGCTAGACATTTGCTTTCATGTACTGAGTGTTAATTTAAAAGGTTAAAACGCTGTAAGTGGTGACTTCAATAGCTAATACCCCAAGGTACAAGAGGCACATAGAATGAAATTAATCATCAACAGGCACATATCTAATAAGTTGAAGAATTGGGATTCAAAGCCAGAAAGTATGACTTTAAAGTCAATGGAAGAAACTCTTGTAGCTCAAAGTGCGATCCACACCAGCTGCATCTGCTGGGAGCACGTTATAAATGCAGATTCTCAGGCCCCGCTCCAGATCTATTGACTCCAAATCTGCTTTTTAACTAGATCCCCAGATGATCTGTATGCATATTAAAATTGAGAAGCACTGTTCTAAAACGTTTATATATATACTTTAAAAATCACTTGAATGTCTAGTATCTAAGAACACTTAACACCTGTCTATAGACATTCACTAAAGAATTCAACTTCAAATGGTCTGATAACTAGACATTTGTAAACGCCCAAAATTACTTACATTGGAGAGAGTCAGAGACACATAACTATGTTTCTTTAGATTTTTTTTTTATCACAATAGTTCACCAGAGAGATACATACATAGTTTGCATTAGTTAGGCTTTCTAGAGAAAAGCTTCCATAAAATCACAATTTACTATTATCTTAGCCGCTTTACATTGCACATCAATGTACGAAACAGTCATTGTATTTTCTGCAAAACTGCTGTGAGTGCCTAAAATGTGGACTACTCAAAGTCATGAACCCTATCTTAGTTCTTTTGTATCGCTGGTCAATGGTAAAGTGCCTAAGTACATAGTAGCAATGCAATTAACATTTGCTACATGCATAGATGAAACAAAGCATACAGCTATCATCTGGGATCCCACTCTGCAGGCATTGTGATAAAAGTTTCATACATATTTTTATATCCTAACAACAGTCCTTAGAAGTAGGAATCAGAAGCTCAGAGAGGGAAAGTAACTTACCCAACATTACATACCTGATAAGAGACTGGATTTAAATTCAGGTCTGACTTCAAAGCCCATGAGCTAGACCAGTGGTTCTGAAAACAGGTGAACATCAGAATCATCTGGAGTACTTTTAAAAAATAGATTCCCACTTCTCTGATTACACCTTTTTACACTGCTCTGACTCTAGAACCATGATGTTTCACATACTCACAAAATAAACAAATAAAACCCCAAACTGAATTCAAACAGGAACAAATGATGCTAACTGTATTATAAATGAATAACAATCAAACTGAATGGGGTGGGGAAGGAAAGAACTAACCTTAATAAACTTGGGATAACACTGTTTTGACTGCATACTGTAAGACAAAAGAAAAGAAGAAGCATACACAAGTACTATATTCTAGTTAGTCATTCACAGGGGTATAGGCTAGCAATTCTGAAACTACTTCTGTCAAGATCTCTCAACCTTGGCACTTTGGGCCATATAATTTTTGGTTGCGGTGGAGGTCCTGTGCATTGTAGCGTGCTTAGGCCATTCCCACGCTCTAGTCATTAGATGCCATTAGTATTCCCCTCTCCCCCAGTTGTGACAACCAAAACTGTCTCCAGACATTGTCAGTGTTCATCTGGGGGATGAAACTGCCTCCAGTTGAGAACCACTGCTTTGTGTGTACACTAGGTTTAAACAAATAAGTAAATATATTGTAGATAATGAGAACCAGGTTCCTCACTGCTAAAGTTACAAATAAGACAAGGGGAAACGTTAGAAAGAACCATATCTTGTTGGATTTGACTCAGAGGTAGGAACTCAGTGTTTAATATATATGTACTGATGGCTATTGAAACAAATACACATGTGTAGATGTGTTGGTATATATACACATATTTCCTAGCTCTGTCCCCTGAAAGGGCCTAGAAGCAATGATAGCCAAGTAGCAAGGAGCACATCCAGCACCCAGAGCTTTGTTTCTAAATACCATTCTCCGATAAAAGAAACGAGGACCCCTTGGAGCTCTAGGGCTGTTGCAGGAAAAATATAAGATGAGTCTGGAATATCTTGTGTTGTCTCAAGAAGTGCTAAAATACAAACAAATGCTAAAAAAATATGGAAAGCAGAAAAAAGCCAATTCAAAGGAGCTCACAACAGCCAAGGCTGGAACAATTTGAGCAACAAAATAAATTAACAATGGTATTCGATTAAAACCCAGAAAATGAAATGAATATTCATGAGGCCACATTGATATAAATAAATGAGGGAGAAGGGATAATTTTTCTTTACAGTAGCTTTGCAATTATTGAATGTACAAGGAATGGTGGAAATAAAAAATTAGGCAAATACCATAGTAATAATTGTTGCAGGCAAGAGTCACAATGGTTTGATGAGAAACAGGATATTTGCATAGTCGTCAAACCACTGTGGCTCTTGCCTACAACATTATTACTGTGGTGTTTGCCTAATGGTACTATTTGCATCTTTTGATGAAAAACAGGGTATTTGCAAAATGTTTCCCCACAGCATGCTTATTAATTACAAAGGGAAAAATAGTAACCTTACAGAATAAAAAACTGGGCAGACACCTTAACCAAGTGGTCAAAGTTAACATCCCCAGTAATAAGACCTATTGACATCAGATACCCCCTGATAGGATGCGCTGACAGGGTACAGCCTCTCTTCTGTGATATTTCTGCCAAAAATGCATAGCCTCAATCTAACTATGAGAAAACATCAGACATACCGAAATTGAAGGACATTTTTACCAAAATGCTGAAAAGTACTCTTCAAAATTGCCAAGGTCATGAAAGATAAAGAAGACAGGGACTATTACAGGTTGAAAGGGACTGGGAAGACAAGACAATTTAGTGCAATGTGGGATCCTGGATTAGATTCTGGGCCACAGAAAGGATATAAATGGGGAAACTGGCAAAATTTAAATAGGTTTCATAGACCAGTTAATGGTATTATAACAATGTTACTTTCCTTGTTTTAATAATTGTGCTATAGTTATGCAAGATGACATGAAGAAAAGCTAAGTGAAGGGTCACTGGGAACTCTCTGTAAATTCTCTGAAGGTTTAAAAGTATTTCAAAATTAAAAGTTAAAAATAAAGGGGGGCTGGCCCAGTATCGTAGTGGTTAAGTTCTCGCATTCTACTTTGGCAGCCCAAGGTTCGCCAGTTCAGATCCTGGATGCTGACCTACACACTGCCCATCAAGCCACGCTGTGGCAGCATCCCACATAGAAGAACTACAAGGACTTAACAACCAGGATCTACAACTATGTACTGGGGCTTTGGGGAGGAAAAAAAAAAAACGTTCCTGCGCCCAAGTGAATATGTAAGAATTCCAGAGGAGGGAAACCTAGGAATTTGTATTTTTAAATAGTCCAAGTGATTCTGATGCAGTCACCCGACAGGAGTTTGAGGACGCTAATCAGCAACCAAGATTTTGATTAAAAAAATAACAGACCCAAACAGTAATTTTTTACTGAGAGCCAACTACAGAACAGGTATTCTACTAGGCTACCATGATGAGTAAGCAGTATGAGTTCTTGTCTTCAAAGGGCTCAGTCTAGTAGCTTTCCTTATAATCAGAGCCCCTCTCACCTTATAAAGTGTGATCACCCTCTATTTTAGTATAGAAGATCTATTTTATATTTTGTCTACTTGTAAGCAAATGTAGCATACTGTAGAGTTTCCTTATTTAAGTATAGAATTGTAACACCACACATGGTGCATTTCCAGAGCCTTGTTATCTATTTCCGATGAACCTTTTGCAAGTACATACAACTATATGTGTATAATTAACAAATCTGCATATGCTTATGCCTGTGGAACTATTTCTTGTAACTCTTGCAATGTGTCTCTAAACAATGTATGATCTTTATTTTGGTAAATGTGAAGACTGAAAAAAAGTAATGTTTCTATAAAAAACTTTGTACATTTGTACAACTTTGGTTGTTATTGGTGCTTTCTTCTTCTTAGTCTTTTAAATTATTTTCTGAGGATAAATTTCCATGCTTGGAATTATTGGGTCAGAGGATATGAACATATTTATGGTGCTTAAATTGCATTGTCAAATTGCCCTCTACACACGTGACAAACACCGGGCCTTATCATCTTCTTTAAAAAACAAAAAATATTAGTTTAAAAGACATGAAATTATTCTCCTATCTTATTTTAGCTGGCATTTCTTTAATTAATGGTACTATCCCATAAGTTTCTTTGCCAAGTGGATATATATATATCTTTTATATATATATATATATATACATATATCTTATATATATATATGTTTTCTATATACTTTTTTCTAAAGGCTGGTCCAAGCATCACCTTAGATATTTCACTATAGTCTTTATATGTGATAGAACTCAACATTCTTTCTGAAAAATTTTTTTGCAAAACTGTATCCTTTTTAACTGCTCTAATAACTTTTTATTTTTTCACTGTATATTAATTTCTAAATATGTATACAGATACACTATGCTGATGTTTCACATGACAATATGTTAACATTGTCATCATCATCATTTATTTCCAGTAGGTTTAGCCTGTCATAAGAAGACAAGGAATTTATATGATTCTGTCATAAAACACTTTCTTCGTTTTTTCAAATTCCATAGAAAATCAAGTTAGAGAAATGAAAATGACCCAAAAATAAAACAAATAGGAAGTTTTAAAACTAGGACAAAGGAAATACACAGAGAATATTTTTCTCTATTCATTCATAAAGTTACAAAGAGAAAAATTTAGTCCCTTTACATTAACCTGCAAATTTTCAATATTTCTTCCCTCTCTAGACAAAGATACTTTAAATCTAATGCAGACAAGAGAAGATCCCACCAAACTTTAATTTCCTGCTCCTTCTGTCAGTGTATGGAGCTCCTCTAAAAACCTGCCCTCCCGGACGACTAACACAGGACGAGGAACCACTCCTCCATGCACAGGCGATTGGAGGAGCCTCTGGGAGAAAAGGCCAATTCACACGCCTTCCAGGAGGATTTAAATCTAGAAGCTAAATCTTAGAAGATGAGACAAAATCATTGAGAAATAAAATTGCGATTTTTATTTGCGATGTACATTTTATTTAAAATGATTTGTAATGTACAATTATTTTATTCTTGATTATCTCACAACATGACTCTATATGTTAAGAAAATCTGAGACTTCTCCATGTCAATTTCAGATAGAAATCAGATAATTCCTTGTATGTTCATTTGGCACTTCCTTTACAGATCTGTCAACATTCCAATTCTATAGAAAAGAAAATGCTTGCCGTTTTTCTAAATGTTAATCATTAAAAGTCTATAAACCTCCCAACCTCAAAATTTCCCTTTTGTTGGTCCAATCTTGTTAACTGCCTTCCTAAATGTTTTAATTTGGTACAACAGTCTTATTTTATGTGTACATGTTGGATCCATAAACACTTATAAATATACATGAAGGTACTCACTTAACACTTTGTTCCAGTCCACTCTTTTAAAAATAGGACTATCATTTGTGTCCCTTCCAAAATGTAAAATTAAAGATTGTCAAAGCAGCACTTTTCCTTTAAACCAAAACTAAAGGTATAAAGGACTTTTAAAAACCTTTGAGCATAACAACTGAAAATATTATGTTGCTAATTTCACAATCTCAAACTATACCCTAATGACAACAGGCTCCTGTCAATAAATCCATTATGGAGCTGCAAACATGGCTCTCCTCAATATTGTAAAGAGAACTGCAAGAAGGAAGAGAAAATAAAAGCACTTGTCTGAACATCTTGTCCCTTTACTAAAATCCATTAATGTGAACAACCGAAATGTTTATCAACAACTCTAAAGGAAACTGACAAGTTCTGCTTTAGTGGGATATAGCAGGCATGTCAGTTTTCTCAAAGCCAAACAAGTTAACACCAATTTTCCTATATACAACACTTTTCTAGAACTCCTCCAGACATTATATTTTAGGATGATTATTAATTAAGTTACATATATGTAGTCTTCTCTGTCCACGCTCAGGAAAGCCACACATTCCACAGAACCATCTTTATCCCTGACTAGTTCAAAGAGGAAAATGTTGCCCTCTCTTTAAAGAACCTAAGTTCTTCCCTGTGATAAATATCCTTCCTCACAGAAAAGGAATCTGCTACAAAGGCCTGAGCAGACTGCATTCCCTAGCATGGCAATGTGCAAGTGATTTTAAGTAAATAATGTTTACTCTCTTTCTGATTACAAAAGTAGTACATGCATACTGAAGAAAAACTGGACCACACCGAAAAAGACAAACAGTGCAAGAACAATCACCCGTGATCCCAAAGCCCAAACACAGCTTAACATCCTGGCGCATATATTTCCAGTCCTGTATATGCCCATGTCTGTTTCTCTTTTTAAAATATAATTGAGATTGTGCTTTCTGCTTTCTCCCCATTTAATATCATAACAAGCACTTTCTCAAGATAACTTAAATTTCATAAATAGAAATTGTAACGGTTGCATGATATTCCATCATATAGATACCTCCTAATTTGTTCAAACATTCCCCCATGATTGAACATTAGATTGCTTCTGATTTTTGTTATTATAAAAAAACTACTTCAACGAATACCTTTATACACGACTCCTTTTTTTGCATATTTATTACTATTTCCTTAAGACTCCTGGAAGTGGAGTCTTGATACATGTTATAAAGTTGCTCTCCTGAATGTCATGCCCATCTATATTCCACAAGCAAGGCATGAATGTTCATTTCAACAAATCTTTAACAACATGGAGTGTTAAAATATATTTCATTAATCTAAATAGGTGAAAACAGTATCCTATTTTGAATTTACATTTCTTGGATTACCAGGGAAATAAAATCTTTTTTATTTATATACTAGTAATATATACATCCTCTTTTGTGAAATGCCTTTTTGTCTATTAAGATTTTGGTCTTTTCTGTATCAATCTGTATTTTTAACAATTAATATTGAATGGATATCAATCTCATCTTTTTTTTTTTTTTGAGGAAGATTAGCCCTAAGCTAACATCTGCTGCCAATCCTCCTCTTTTTGCTGAGGAAGACTGGCCCTGAGCTAACACCCGTGCCCATCTTCCTCTACTTTATACATGGGACCTACCACAGCATGGCTTGCCAAGCAGTGCCATGTCTGCACCTGAGATCTGAACCAGCAAACCCCGGGACGCCGAAGCGGAACATGCAAACTTAACCGCTGCGCCACCGGCCGGCCCCTCAATCTCGTCATTTTGATGCAACCACAGTAATACTAGCTTGCTTTATGTTTTATGCCCTAAAAAATGACTTTAAGTTTAAAATATATTCTTCATAATTCATAAGGGAAAATGTAGATAATACATTTTGCAGAAATTGAAAATTCTATAATATATGGATATTCCTTATCTATTTCCAAAATTTCTTTACCAGTCCTTTAAGTCATCACATGACATCACACGAGGCTACTGAAAACCAGGCCATATGTCACTCATTTCACCCTTCCTACCTCCTTCACCAACACAGTGCTCCTCACTCTTTAACAACAATGCTAAACACACTCAAGTGTGATAAATGGGCATCAAGTGTGCTTGTTTGGGTTTAAAGCATTTCAACATATTTTATACAGCAAAGGAAATGGAAAAGTAAAAATATTTCACTGAGGTCATAAACAACTAAGCCAGGTGTCTTATTGCCAGAGGATGGACTGTCACTTAAGATATTAAACAATTCTGTTTTTAAACAAATGTTACTAACAAGCACAATTTAAAAACTAATACTCTTCAAAAGTCCTTCTCTGAGAGGGCTAATTTCAGTACAAGGTAAAACTATTAGGGCCTCTAATCCATTAAAGTGCAGTCTTTAACTGCTCAAAAGGAGAGAAGAAAAAACAAAAAACCAATCTGCCAAATAAACATACATTAATTAAAATGTTGCTTTTATTTCTACCCCAAAGCAAGTATTTACACTTAGCCTCCTTACACATAAAATTAGAATGCTAGTTCTCTTTAACAAATGCAGTTGAGAGAATCCTCAGTTTAGCTGAAGCATTAAAGTCACAACTTAACTGTGAAGAAAAGGCCCTCCCCAATTTTTGTGGACTTTTTAAATAATGTATTGCGTGAAACTTACTTACTAAATGATCTAATAATGAAGCCTATTCCTTCCTTGTTCATAGTTTTTAATGTCTTTGTGACGGTTAATATTATGTGTCAGTTTGGCTGACCATGGTGTCCAGATATTTGGTGAAACATTATTCTGGGTCTGCTGGATCACGTGGCCCAAGTGCCAGAGCAGCTTGCATGGCAGCCCAGACCTTTTGCAGAGCTTTCTTTTGTTCTGAGCGCCACCCCCCCAAAAATTATAATGCTAGTAATACTAAGGGGCAGATCTCAGCTTTCCAGAAATTAATTTTTTAAGATTACAGAAGCTCCCTTACAGATCTTTCTAAGAATTAAACAGAACATTTGAAGGTTTTGCTTTCAAAAGTCAGTAAACTTATTTTTAAAAAAACATGCTATATTTCTACTCTACTTTAGGGTTTACAAAAATGCTTCATCCATAAATTGTTGAGTTGATCATTCTAATCCCTATTTTCCACATAGGGCATCTATGCTGAGAATAATTCACGATTCACCACAGAGCTAATCAGAGCAGATCCCCTCCCCTAGAGACCTTTCTGTAACACCCACTGCCTCCTCATAAGCCAAATGTCTGTGAGCATAACGGAAACCAGAGTACCCTGGAGCCAACCTAAGTGTTAAACCTAAGGCTCCTGCTTAGAAATGAATAATAAAAAGCACTAGCTAAAAATGTGAACAATTTACCAAAAATAATAATAATAATAATAATAATAATAGTAATAATAAATTCAAATTAACTTCCTCATAACTAAATTAAATTCAAATCAAAACATTCAGATGCTAGTTTGACTTATCACGTGGGCTAAATTTAAGTTTGCTGATACCTCATCCTGGCAAAGGTGGGGAAATGCACACTGTCAGACCCATAGGAGGTAAAACAAACTGGTGCAACCTTTCTAGAGGACAACACAGGAACAGTTACTAATGTATTTTATAAATACGCCTTTAAAAATACACTTTAACTCAGAAATCCCATTGCCACAGGAGTTGACACTATGACTAACCTAAAAGTTCATCAAAATAAAATATACAAGGCTATTTGTTGCACCATTCTTTATTTAGTGAAGGAGAAAAGAAGAAAAAGAGGAGGAAGAAGAGGGAGAAGGAGAAAATAGAAACAAATTATGCATCAACAGGGAACTAGTTAAGGTTCATTTCTATAATAGAATTTTAAGCATTAAAAAATGTTTATCTTTGTACTTTTCTATTTTTTTAACTTCTACTTTAAGTCCTTGATTCTTTTCCTCTACTTACCAGTTTTCAGAATAACAAGTTGCTCCCTTAGTATCCTCTCAAGGTGACCAATGAGGAATGAGATTTTTTTTCTTTTTTTAATCTATTTTTGAAAGCCAGCCCACATCCTCTCTCCTTCTCTCATCCAACTTCTGGTCTCCCCTTTATTGCTGGAGGCAACATGCGAAATGGCTCAGAAATGAAGGCGAGCAGCTCCACAGCAGAGGGAGGGAGAGGGGCGATCTTGCGCAGCGAGCACCAAAAGACACTCCTGATCACCTACTGTGTGACACAGAGCATGGCGCCTTGGACATAGCAAACCCTCAACAAGGATTTGTTTGATTCATTAATGCACGGAAAACACTTACAACATTAATGTATTAAGCACGTCGTGGGGGGAGTATCATTGGTCATTTGGGTAACAGTGGTTATACCCAATGGAATCTATTTAGAATACTGTTACATTCCCTGATATTGTTTCACTATCTATTTGAAGCTTTAACTTTGTGTTTGTATAATACAGCATAAACTTAGCCCCTGTACAACAAAGGATTCTATTATATTTAAAGAAGATGACCATGAAGGTGCGTAGTTGTTGGCAAAAAGGATTACTGGGTGACCAACACTCTTTTCCAAGTGCATAAAAGTTAAAACAAACTACCTACTGGTTTGTGGATGGGGCTTCTGCCTCTTAATTCTTGCCTTCTTTCAAAAACCCATCAACACCGGCTGTGACTGCTCTGGGCCTATTCAGCATATCATTTTCTAGTACTCCCTAAAAATATCCCATTGCTTAAAGGTGTTTCCAAACTTTCCTTCACACTTTTCTTCTGTTCACTCTGATTTTAAGGAACTCTACCTTACTAGTCATGTCTTCCAATTGCTCTCCTCATAACCCAAATTACCCAACTGGGCCAAAAGAAGCTATAGATTCTGCAGATCTGGCTCATACCTACTTTTTCAGTCTTATCTGGCTCCCCTACCCTCCCCCTGCATTTCTCTGCTCCATTCCACTGGCCTCCTTCCAGCTCCTTCTACTGGCTGTGCTCCCCCTACAGCACGTCAGGCTGTTCCACTCGACCCTCTCTTCTTCACTGAGCTCCAGCTCCTTTTCTTCAAAGTCTAGCTCTAAGGCCCTTCTCAGGGAAGCCTTTCATGACCTTCCCATCTAGCCCAAATCCCCCTGTCTTAGTCAGTTTGGGCTGGTATAACAAGAATATCATAGACTGGGGGGCTGAAACAACAAACATTTATCTCTCACACATCAGGAGGCTGGAAGGGTGATATTAGGGTGCCAGGATGGTTGGGTTCTGGTGAGGGCCCCCTTCCTGGGTTCCTCACATGGCTGGCGGGCGAGAGGAAGCAAGCTCTCTTGTGCCCTGTCTCTTCCTGTAAGAGCATTAATCCCATCATGAGGGCCCCACTCTCAAGACCTAATTATCTCCCAAAAGCCCCCTCTCCAAACACCATCACAGTGGAGATTAGGGTTTCAACATATGAATTTAGGGAGGACACAAATATGTGGTCCACAATACTCCCTATTAGAGAGACTCACAGTACCTTGCACTTGTCCTTCAAGACACAGATCACAGGTGCCATTTAAATTTGGGTGATTGGTTGATCATTTATTTAGACTCTAAAGTTGCGTAAGGGCAGGGACAATACCTGTTGCTGCTCATATTGTATTCCCCGTGCTTGGCACTTCTACATCTCAAGAACTATAAAAGGCATTATAGGTATATTATTTATTCCTCACAACAAACTGGGATGGAGATATTATCATCCTCATTTCATAGATGAGGTAGGCATCTCAGAGAGGTAAAGCAACCTGCCCAAGGCCACAGAGTAAACAAGCACCAACGACAGGACAAACCCATGCCTCTCTGACTCCAGAGGCCACATTCTTTCCCTCTCTTCTTGCTGCTTTCATAGCATCCACATATCTATCTTAATTTGTGTGTATGTGAAATACTTCAAACAGAAGAGAAATAAAAGACTAATATAATGAATACCCATGCACTTGCTTCCCAACTTTATAAAAATCTTAAAATTTTGCCTTTTTTAAAAATAAAACTTTACAAGCAAAGTGGAGTCCCGGGGGAACATTCTGGAATTCGACTCCCTTTCTTCCCTACAAAGAGGTAACCACTACCTTGAATGTGGGGTTTTCATTCCCGTGTATATCTTAGACTATTACTACATATGCATCCATAAATAACACAGGAACTGTTTCACATGTTTTCAAACTTTATTAAATGCCATTATATCGTATTGTATCTATCATTCTGCAACTTTTGTTTTTAACTCAGTGCTGTTTTTTGAGATTTATGTTCATACACAGCTCTGTTTAATTCTTTTTAACTGCTAAATTTTATCCCACAGTATGAAGACATTAAAATTTATTTGCCTATTCTTTTTTGATAGATTTTAGGTAGTTTTGATATTTTACAATTACAGATAATGCTACAACGAACTTATTTATGTATGTCTCCCGTACATATGTAGGAATTTTTCCAGCGTATTTCACTAAGAAGTGAAATTGCTGGTAAGAAGGATTTGTGCATAGAAAATGCAAAATTGCTCACCAAAGTGTTAGTAGTCCAGTTTCATTTTTAATCTACTTATTAAAGATTAAAGATAAATCACATTATATACTCCAGAAGCTAAATCTTATTCTCTTCTTCCCCCCCATGACTGATCAGCCATACCTCTTCCCACACACAGAGAGCAAGCAATTCATGTTTACAAAATAAAATCAATATCCATATCAGGGAAGTAAGAAAAGTAGTTAAAAATTTATTAGACATTTGTTCTGTGTCAGATGCTATTCTAAGAATTTTAAATAAATAATACACTTTAATTCTCATGACAACTATAAGAGGTAGATATTGTTATTATCCCATTTTGCTATCTGATAGATCAAGTCTCCCTTAATAATTCTCTTTTGCAGAATTTTCCTGTCTGTTTTCAGATATTTTTTTCTTCCAGGCAAACTTTAGAATCACGTACATATCTTAAAATCCAATAGCGAGATCAAGAACTCTTTTAATTTTAATTCATAATCACAAGCATCTATGTTTTAACATCTATATGTCTTCTGACGTTATTTCCTACCTAAAGTACTCTTGCCCTCTAAGGGGTCAGAGACTCTAGCCGCTTCTACTCTTTTTAGGCTCCTAGTATATGGGGGGAGAAAAAAGCCAAAATAGAGTTCAAATAATTTATAGTATATTTGATGGTTTGTTTTTAACACAGAGATAAAAAAACATATGACTGTATATATGACCTTAATTGGAGCTAATATAAACATTTAAATGTAAGGCCCTCCACGAACATAAGGCCCAAGCTAAATGACCCCACAGCCCCACCCTGTTATAAGTCAGAATTCTCTCTCATTTTCCATCTTCACCTTACTCCCTCCACAAAATTAGTAAACTAATGGTCTCCTTTGACCCAATAACTACCTAATTTTCACTTAAGAGTTAAAATAATAGTAGGTATAAGAGGTGGTCAGAATTCTTCATGATGGGTTAACTTTAATAGTTTCATTTAAAAAGTTACTAATCAAATTTAATTGCCTATAAGCTATATCTCTCAAAATGTAGACAAGATCAAGAAGAAGATAAGATCCTTCTATTTTTCATTATAATTGTTTCATCATGGATAATTTATTTTGATCTTTCGTAGCCTGAATCAACTAATCCTTAAAGTTATCATGAGCTTTTGGATCAGATGCTCATTTCTGCAAGCTAGTAAGCTCCTCAGAGAGAAAAAATTCCCTCGTTAATGTGGTGCTTGAGGGGCCGGCCCAGTGGCACAGCGGTTAAGTTGGCATGCTCCACTTCAGTGGCCCAGGATTCGCCAGTTGGGATCCCGGGTATGGACCTACACACCACTTGGCAAGCCATGCTGCAGGCGTCCCACATATAAAGTAGAGGAAGATGGGCATGGACGTTAGCTCAGGGCTAGTTTTCCTCAGCAAAAAGAGGAGGATTGGTGGCAGATGTTAGCTCAGGGCTAATCTTCCTCAAAAGAATTAATTAATTTAAAAAAATGTGGTGCTTGAATCAGGTCTTGGTTACAATCTCATGGTCTTTTAAAGATATTAACTTGGTGCTACTTTAATGAAAAACTAAAAGCTTGCTACCAAAGTAATTGATTACAACACAGTCCTTAACCAAGGAAAGAATGAGTACTTTGTTTTCTCCATCCCAAATACACTCAAATTGTTACTGGTATTTTTCTTACAGTTTTTGAATTGACTAGTTTTTAAATTTAATGTGAAGAACAGCTTTGTTAGTGCTATGCGAAACCTATGACTAACAGACTCCCAGTAAATATTTACATTCAAAAATATTCTTCTTTTATTAGTACCTGTGATTTAAAATAAACAAACAACCTCTTAGGACCTGACGCATCCCCAACATTGGAAAATTACAAGGGCATTTATAGTTATTTAGAATTACTAAAGGCTCAGAGCCTTAGAACTTAGGAAAATTCACAAAATGCAAAGTCTATTTGTTCCCTTTTTAAATAAAAACTTTAATTACACTAAGCAATACTTTCTTGAGAAAAGGAAGGTTCAAGTCTTAATTGAATCAAGGGTATTAAGAGAATTTATTAGCTTGGTTTCACATGGAAACAATATTCATCTTCTATTGGTGAATATACTAGTTTAATCATTTACTGCTAAATACAAAAGATTTCTGAAATAAGATTAAAAATGTTTAACATTACTTGAATCAAGAATATGAGCATTTGAAAAGTTTGATCTTAGGGAAAACATCTAAAAATTATCTTATATTCCTTTCTGTATATATCTTACTACTGAAAAATTTCCGTATGTTAGAAACTACCAGAATAGAGTCACTCAGTAACCAGATAATCTGTATTTTTCTTTCATGGGAAATTCTATTAACTGCCTTCATTGTTCTAAGTCCACTAAAAAAAAATATCATAAATACACAAAGCTATAGATTGATTTTAATTTTTATTTATTAGCTCTCTTTAATAACAAAAGTAATAGATGCTTCTTGTAACAAATTAAACAATATAATGAAAAATGAAGAAAGAGTTAATAATTCCTCCACCAAATCCCAGACCATGAGATAATTCACGCTAACAGCCTCGTTATTTCTCCATGCTCATTCAAATGTATATAAACACCTCCTATATCAACAAACATATATAAACATCTCCTATATAAACAAATATATATATGTAGGGTTTTTATTTTTGATGAGATAATACATATTACTCTGTAATTTTCACCACTATCATGGCTGTTTCTTCAAACAGTAGACACAGAGCTAACCCAGTCTTTTTAATACCTACAAAAATACTACACAGCATGGACATACCATCATAATCCTAATAATCATTCTCCTTCCTCTTGATAGACGAGAGACATATAGACTCTTTCCAAGTGTTTGCCCAAACCTAACACCAAAAAATGCTCCTTTCCCTTTAGGTCTGCCTTGCATTAATTCCCTCTGCAACCAACACAATGGCCTGAGCACTAGGGAGAAGAGAAAAGCTTCTTTTTCTAAACCAATTTTACAGGTAAGGCTGCCCCTCAATGTCCTATATTTTAACAGATACCACTGCCTAGATAAATCTGCACCAAAAAACAATGACTTCTTATATTATGTGGTAGTTAAAAGTTTATTATTTACAATAAAGATATCCTGGACAGGGAACCATAAAACCCAGGCTCTATTTCTAGCTTTACCATGAACCACTGATGTGACATTGACAAGCTAATTAACTACACGGAGGTCCATTTCTTCCTTTAAATAATACACTGCTTGAACTAGATAATTTCTAAAGTCCCTTCATACTAAAGTCAAAGATACTATATCGTTCAATGAATGCAGACTTCATGATAGCCCAGAGAGAGGAGTTTACTAAAAGAATCTTTGCATAACTTCCACAAAGGGTTTACCAACAAATTAACAGTACAAACAATATTCAAAGAAAAAATGTTTTAACCACTCAAGAAAGAAAACTGTTTAAGCACCTCCACAAGAACATTATAATTACCTATTTACAGACAATATGCGAATCACAAGTATAATGGTCAATTCATTGAAACAGTATGCCTAAAAATCTCATTATTATATATGTTTGGCTTGGTTCCAATTATTACAGATCTTGAAAAGAATAAAATTAACCTCTTTTAAAAATGTAGTAAGTGTTGAATGGCCATCAGGAAACTTGAGCTCTGCTTCTGCGTCAGCCATTCAGTTTCTAGATTAAGTTTCTTTGTCTATAAAATTAAAAAGTAACCCCAAAGCTTTTAGAATTCCCTCGTTCCTTCAAAGGTCTTTACTGAGCATCTACAAGGCTCCAGCAGATGCTGGGGTTTGTCCGATGGATACCATTGTGAAAAGAAACCAGACCCCCCCCCCCCACCAGGCTATTCCCCTTGCTAAGATGGCTTTGCACCTCAGACTGTTTCCACTTCAGACTGGCCCTCCCCGTAGTTGAACTTCATTCAGTCAAAGTTTAATATATATCTTTTAAAAGATTCATGTATCATTTTTTGCAAATATTCTACTGCATTCTTAAAGACCGAAAAGAACACTAGTTTTCAACTGACAAAAAAGCTTAGCAAACTACCAATTTATAGGAAAGCGGTGGCAATCAGTTATTTAATATCCACAACTAACTTAGTTCATAGGTGATATTAAAAATTGCTCTTGGATTGGAAGAATTAACATTGTTAAAATGTCCATACTTCCTAAAGCAATCTATAGATTCAACGCAATCCCTATCAAAGTTCCAACAACATTTTTTACAGAAATAGAACAAAGAATCCTAAAATTTATATGGAACAACAAAAGACCCCGAATAGCCAAAGGATTCCTGAGAAAAAAGAACAAAGCTGGAGGTATCACATTCCCTGATTTCAAATTATACTACAAAGCCATAGTAACCAAAACAGCATGGTACTGGCACAAAAACAGACACACAGATCAATGGAACAAAATTGAGAGCCCAGAAGTAAACCCACACATTTATGGATGGCTAATATTCGACAAGGGAGCCAAGAGCATACGATGGAGAAAGGAGAGTCTCTTCAATAAATGGTGTTGGGAAAACTGGACAGCCACATGCAAAAGAATGAAAGTAGACCATTCCCTTACACCATGCACAAAAATCAACTCAAAATGGATTAAAGACTTGAATGTAAGACCCGAAACCATGAGACTTCTAGAAGAAAACATAGGCAGTACGCTCTATGACATTGGTCTGAGCAGCATATTTTCAAGTCCCATGTCTGACCAGGCAAGGGAAACAAAAGAAAAAATGAACAAATGGGACTACATCAAACTAAAAAGCTTCTGCACAGCAAAGGAAACCATCAACAAAACGAAAAGACAGCCTAACAATTGGGAGAAGATATTTGCAAACCACATATCAGATAAGGGGTTAATATCCAAAATATACAAAGAACTCATACAGCTCAACAACAAAAAAACCAACAATCCAATTAGAAAATGGGCAAAAGATCTGAACAGAGATTTCTCCAAAGAAGATATACAGATGGCCAACAGGCATATGAAAAGATGCTCAACATCATTAGCTATGAGGGAAATGCAAATCAAAACTACAACGAGGTATCACCTCACTCCGGTCAGAATGGCTATAATTAACAAGACAGGAAACAACAAATGTTGGAGAGGGTGTGGAGAGAAGGGAACCCTTGTTCACTGCTGGTGGCAGTGCAAACTGGTGCAGCCACTATGGAAAGCAGTTTGGAGTATCCTCAGAAAATTAAGGATAGATCTACCATATGATCCAGCTATTCCACTGCTGGGTATTTATCCAAAGAACTTGAAAACACAAAGGCATAAAGATACCTGCACCCCTATTGCGGCATTATACACAATAGCCAAGACTTGGAAGCAACCTAGGTGCCCATCAAGGGACGAATGGATAAAGACGATGTGGTATATATACACGACGGACTACTACTCAGCCATAAGAAATGACGAAATCCAGCCATTTGTGACAACATGGATGGACCTTGAGGGTATTATGCTGAGCGAAATAAGTCAGAGCTCGGAGAAAGTCAAATACCATATGATCTCACTCATAAGTAGAATATAAAAACGACAAAAAAAAAAAACACATAGCCCTTGGAGATTGGACTGGTGGTTACCATTGGGGAAGGGGGGAGGGGGGAGGGCAAAAGGGGTGATTAGGGTCACATGTGAGGGGATGCACTATAATTAGTGTTCGGGTGGTGAACATGATGTAATGTATACAGAATGTGAAATATGATGGACATCTGAAAAAAATAATTAAAAAAAAATATATACCTGGATTTTAATTTGCTTGATCTTTGCCTCACTTAAAAACATGTAGGGGCTGGCCTGGTGGACAAGTGGTTAAGTTCGTGAGCTCCGATTCAGCAGCCCAGGGTTTTGCCAGTTCGAATCCTGGGTGCAGACATGGCACCACTCATCAAGCCATGCTGAGGTGGCATCCCACATGCCACAACTAGAAGGACCCACAACTAAAAAGTTCACAACTGTGTACTGGGGGGCTTTGGGGAGAAAAAGGAAAAATAAAATCTTAAAAAAAAACATGTAAAGAAGAAGGGAACACAAAGCCATCCCAAGAATACCACGCACTGATGGTATTTCTGAGGCCACATTCTCCTGTAAAAGAGAGGAGTGAAAATAAAGGAAGCCACTGAAAATGATGAGGGTGAGGACAGAGACGGAAGGACAGGAAACGCTATGTGCTCCAGACCCAAAAAAAACCTAGAGAGAGAGTGCCCCACAGTCTCCCCTGCTTACCCCTTCTGTACATTCCTCCCCCTTTTTCTGGGGGGGGGGGGGTTTGGGGGGGAAACAATGACATGACATGACAACCAAGACGACACAGTTTCCTTTCTCTTAGTAACTTTTACAGTGATCCTCTGGGTTATGTTCCTTGGGGGTCTGTACTCCTCAAGAAGATGCTATATTGTCATAAAACCCAACAGGGGCCCCTAAGTGAAAATTCAAAGAGAAAACAAAAACATGACTTCGACTAAAAGTGCAGACATTTTTGGAAATATGCCAAATATACCTGCCTCTAACAGCTAGTATTGTGTGTGTGTGCAAGTATAAAAATCATTAATACTAGGCTGATGCTAAAGCAATTTCTATTTATAGAGATAAACCAAAACAGGCAGCAGGGAATCTATGACATGACAACACCATCCCCTTTCCAAAAGTATTGTTTAAGCAACAATTTGGGGATTTTAGCTTTATATATGTATGCTTAAAAGGTATGAATCCATAGAACTTTGGTTTCAAATATTTAATCTTAGAAAAGGAAACTATTTCTGTAAACTGTTTTTAGTTTTTCTTTAAACAGGAAAGGCTTTCAAGACTGAAGTGCTTTAAATATCTTGATTTTTCTATTCGTTTTAAAAGATGCAGACTCCTGGCACTCCCCCTTATGAGCGTGGGAGAAAAAAACTTAAATATTTCTATACAGAGGTAAAGCAGCTATGTTGGAAAAACTTTTTAAAACAAAAAATAATCGATTTCCAACCAATCTTGTGGACAAGTCTTACTGAACATAAAACTAACCCCCTTGCTTCTTTCCTACTTTTCTAGTAGTACGACTCAGAGAAATTACACATTATGTATTCTATACTAGAAGTTACAATGCACAGGCTACATTTAACATACTTTAGGTAAACAGAAAAAGCAAAAATAGAAAAGCATTATGCAGTTTTTAAGCAAGTTTCTAGGAATAAACTAAGAGTTTATGAGCAAGGAGTTGTTAGTTTTAATCACATCAGAAAGAAAAATAGATCACATTTCCTGAGGGTAAAGAAAAAAAATCCACTTCAAGAGGTAACGTCATTAATGGCTGTCCTAAATTGTAAATCTACAACGTTTGAGGGCATAGGTGAATGAAACTCTACTGGTTTTCCCCAGGTTACTCACAGAGTTAATAATATAATTTGGCTATGAGTCTTAAGGTTATCAGAAATTTCTAGTCTCTTGCTCATAAGTTATCTTCAAGTATTCTTGTTTGTAGCAGCTTAATAACAAACAGCAGTGAGGTGGAAATTCTTTCTGCCTGACAGCAGGGGGTATAGGAAGAGAATTCAGATGAAGAACATATTTCACATCACCAGAGCCGACAAATGTGAAAAATGTGCCAGACAAACTCTGCAAGCTACAATTTTTGTAATTAGAAATGCAGAAATCTGTTCAACGGTGCTGCCCATATCCAAGGTTTTTTAAACAAAATCAAAGGAACTATTTTTCTTATAGAGCAATTTTATTTTTACTTATGATTTTTTCCAACTGGAAAAAGGATTGAGTTATTCATATAATTGAATAATTTATCTGGATTCATGCTTTAAATGGCAAAAAACAAGAGTACTCATATGGAGTCATATCTCATCTGATTAAAAAGGAAAAAATTAAGATATCGGAGAGAAGAGAACCACTTGTTCAACAAAGTTTTATTCAACATCTACCTCACGCCAGGCATTGGTCACAGCAATGAGGATACATACAGTGATAACAGCGTAAGTATTTATTTACTTGTTCTTTCACTCAAATCCTTAAAACATATATTTATCACTTAATGTCAAGGCTTGGACAAGACACGATGGATACGAAACAATACCACAGAGCCAAGTTTCTCACTGTTGGAGATGGGAGTTACAAGTATGGAGAGAGACTAGACGGAATCCTGGGGTGCTGGATTTGAACTGGTATAATTAATATGAACTCTTAATTTAGATATAGAACTCTAATTTAGACACAGACGTAGATATATACATACACACACATATTTCCTAGCTCAGTCTGGGAGACCTGAGAGGGTTTAGAACCAATGACACATTAGTAGAAATGAGCACACTAGGCACCCAGATCTTGGTTTTAAAATACCATTTTCCACTAAAAGGAACTAGGGCACCTTAGAAAAAAGGCCAAGTCCAGGGCTAGGGCAAGGAAAGTACACGAAGAACCTAGGATACCTTGTTATACCAGAATATAAGAAATTCTCAAAGAAGGATGAAGACATATCAAAAAGACAAAGAAGCCACATGTAGGGGCTCCCACTGGTCAAATCTGGAATAACTCAAGCATCAAAATAAGTAATGACAATAACAGAATACAACTCTTTGGATAAAAAGAGAATCTATGACTTCAAATTAATATAAATTAAAAATAAAGAAGAAAGGGAAGCTCTTCCTTAAAGTAGAATGCCAACCAATAAATATGGCAGGATGGAATGATGGATGCTACAACCATTTGGTGAAAATTTGATGAAGAACAAGATATTCACAGTTTCAAAGTATCCCCCCACAAACTACATATTACTGACAAAGGAAAAACAGTACCTTTCCAGCGGAGAAACCTGATGGATAGGACTTAACCAAATACTTGTACAAAGTGATACCAAACTGCCTACTGACAGGATGTACTGAAAAACGCACAACATCCCTTCTGTGGCTTTCCTGCCCAAACTGCTCAATCTGATCACGAGAACACATTAAACAACTCCAAAGTGAGGGATACTCTACAAAATAACTGACCTCTTCAAAATATGTTACAATCAAGAAAGAAAAAGAAAGACTAGAGAACAGTTTCAGGTTAAAGGTGGATGATGAGACATGAAAACTGAATGGAATGTGTGATTCTGGATTGGATACTGGACTGAGGAAAAAGTGGCTATAAAAGACAGTATTGAGACGATGGAAAAATCTGAATATGGACTATGGATTAGAAAATTATATCAAGGTTAAATTTCCAGACTTCAATAACTGTACTGTATTTTATTATAAGAGAATGTTCTTGTTCTTAGGAATTACACACTGAAATATTTAGAGGTAAAGGGGCAGAACATTGGCAACTTATTCTCAAATAGTTCAGAAAAACATTATGCATATGTGAAAACATTTTAAATTTAGTAAACAATTGGTAAATCTGGGTGAACAGTATATGGGGTTTCCTTGTACCAATTTTGTAACTCTCCTTTAGGTTTAAAATTATATCAAAATTAAAAGTTATAAACAAACAAATGAAACACTATGGCTAATTCATTCATGAATATAGTCATTCAGTCAACAGTTAAGATTTTACTGTACGTCAGACAGTGCACAGAGATGGGTAGAACAAATTCCTACCCTTGAGGACACCCCAGTCTTGAAAGGATTGCTCAGCCTTTCAGAAAAACAAGCTGCAAAATTATCTTATCACTACTCTCTTTCAATGCAGCCAAAATACCTCCTGCGGAAAATGTATTGAAAAGGACATGAACATCTTCTCCACTGTACTAGAAGTTATATAATAAACATTCCTAAAAATGAATGAAACTATCTCCTGAGAAACAGAATTTTTGCTTTAAAAAATATTTGAGTTGTAATGTGATCTTGTAACATTATTTCATTGTAATGATATCTGTAATAACATTACTTAAGAATTTGGAGGGGTGGGATATAACTTGCTTTATTAATGCCAAATATTATTTTCAAAGTCAAATTAATAATTCATTGTGGTGATGTGAAAAAGACAGTAAGATGATGATAAGGAATAACAAATGATGAAAAGGTGAAAAGGTTTGTGAAGTCGAGGGCCTTTAGGCGTTAATAGGAAATAGAGTGATAGTACTTAAGAAAGAGGTGGGCGGAGATACAGACTAGAAGGATAGAACTGAAGAAATACTCAAGAGTAATTAACACTTGTTGAATGCTTACAAATAGGAAAAGTTCTTATTTCACAACCAGACTGGATTTTTGAAAGACTGAGCAAATGACATCACTCAAAAATAAGGTAAAAATAACAACAGAGAACATTTACTGGCCCTTACTGAGTGCTGAGTACTCTACCTACTTCATTTCATTTAATCCTCACAACAACACCATTCGATAGGAACAATTCCTTCTCCACTGAGACTAGGTTCAGGAAGAGAGGTAGGTAACTGATAGTGATGGGATTCAAGTCCAGGTCTGTCTAACTCAAAAGCCATGCTCTTAAACATTAAATAATCTGCTTTTCCATCAGGTATGAGGATAATTCCAGCCAAAACATCCGAGGATCTACGATGTGCACATACTGAGATAGACACTGAATAAATAGTGAATGAAAGCAACAACATAATCCCTGATCTCCCAGACTTCAGAGTCTAGAATATACAACTGAAAAACAACAATCGAAACATTAGTAGCTTTCTTTGTAGTGAAATGGGTTATCAGTACTTGGAAGTTACAATAAAATAGTCAACAATGACTTAAAAGTCTGGGTGAAAAATACCCTCAGAATTAAAATGTAAAGTCACTACAAAATAGACTAGAGAACTTAGAGGCAGAATGTTCCTAGCCACTTGGCCATGATTTGATTGACTGTCCTAACACATCTAAAGAAATACACTAACTCAGGAGAGGAGCGTCAGCAATGGAAGGAGAGAAAAAAAGAGAAGGGCTGTCTAAGAGAGGGGTTCCGTGGCCCAACAACAGTCATATTCTGGTGACAAAATGGTCTTAATGTAGAGGAGGAGGTAGCCTGGTGCCATTAAATATCTTAAATTTAATTTTTATTTTTATCAAAACAATCTACTTACATAGTTTTAAAAGTGGTTCTACCAGGCATTTAATGGGGGGATGTTGGCCCTCTGCCTCACCTTTCTCCAGCTATCACTTTCTACTCGCAATTATTTGTAGATAACATAACTCATAACTGCTTTTCAAAACGTTATATTTCAAGCATTACATATTGACTTCCTACTATAGATGATGTGGATTTAGCTCTCCATAGCATTCCCCTCCCCCCTTTCTCAATCTTGCTACATCACAATTGTTGGTTACATCAATACTGGGTGTTTTACATTATTATGACTATGTAAATAGTATTCCCAACTGAATCACTAAAAGAATGATGATTCAATTTCCATTCTTGAAAAAGTGCTTCCTTCTAATTAGCTGCCTCTTTTTTTGTTGTTGTTAATTTGCTTAGTTTTCTATGCATCTTCTCAATAGATACAAGGGTAATTTCAGTCAAAACATCTGAGGATCTGTTACGCACATGTACTGATGGTGACAGCAAACAGGGGCAACTATGTATTATTCCCGACCTCAAGAATTTAGAGTCTAGAACATATAACTGACTGGGCCAACATTAATTTACCCCAAACTCTTCCTGGAACTCCTCCTATTGTCAAATATTAGACAGCCTGGTTTTCCTCTAATTATATTTTATCTTCCAATTCCATTTTATTTTCTATCTTATTGCCTTTTTAATCTACTTTTTGGAAGATAGTCTCAATTTTACCTCCCAACTCTTCTACTGAATTAATAATCTTTTAAATACCCAAGAGCTTTATTCTTTGAATGACCCTTTCTAGAGGATACATAGATCCTGTTTCACAGATACAGCATCTTCTCTTACCTCTGAGGATTCTAATTACAGTTTTCTGAAAGGTCTTTGCTCCTACAATGTTTCTGTTCCTTTCACATTTCTTTCTCCTGTTTATTTTGGTTTCTTTCATGCTAGAGACTTGCCTCTAACATGTCTGTTCAAGTTAAGAATAAGACAATAAAAAGGTGACCAATAGCTATATGCAGATGGACAGAATTTACTGACTCGCAGATCTCACCATAGGATGAGATAGCAAACTAGCTTTTTCACTGGGGACCCCAATGTCATTACAGCGAGCTCTTCGTTTTTAGCTGTCCTTTTCCCCAGAGAGAGATGCTCCATGCTCCTGTGTGCATTTGCTGGGGGTGGGAGGTGAGAGGTGGTAATAAGCCTGGCAGCCTTCTGTGTGCTAGCTGGAAGAGGGTAGAGAGTACTACAACTCAATATGTAGGCTCTGATTCAATCTTGTTAAAACCTAAGTCGATCATGTTACTCCAACTCACGCTGAGAAAAATCAAGTCCTTACAATGGCCAAAAAGGCCCTACATGATCTCCACCACCCACCCCATACTCTTTCATTACTTCTGACCTAGAGTCTCTCACTTCCCTCCAGCCAACTAACATCCTTAGTGCTTCAGGCTTGCTTCTACTGTACGGCCTTTGCACTAGCTGTTCCTTTGCCTAGAACACTCTCCCCCCAATCCCCATAGCTCATTCCCTGTCTTCCAAGTCATTGCTCAAATGACTCCTACTCTGCCACCTTGTTTTAAACTACCCTTCCCACCCAGCACTCACAATCTCCCTTCCCTACTCTTTCTTTTTCTGTAATTATCACCTTCTAACATACTAAACAAATAACCTCATCATGTCTACTGTTTATTTTTTATCTCCTCCCACAAAAACAGAGCTTCTTCAGTCTGTTTTGATCACATATATGCCCAATACCTATAACAATGCTAAGCACATAATAGGTATATACCCCTGTCCTTAATTATGCCCAATTCAATGGTTCTAGAAATTACTCTTCTAGTGTTCTGTTAGAGTGGGGAAAGGGCAGTTACCTGGCAGCATGTATGAACAAAAGTATAAACAAAAGCCCAGGAATCTTACTTTCTCATACAATTTTCCAACAATTCTGTTTTCAGATCCACCAGCATGCTCGCCTTCAGGGATATGTGCTCCCTTCGACTTCTGTGGCTTTCCAGGGCTCTGCTCTTCAATTTCTTGGCTTCTTTTTCGCTTCCACCTTGCAAATGTTAAGGATTCCATCTTCTCTGCTCTGCTGAGTCAGTTACTACCAGTCCATCCACTTTCCAGCTTCTAAAAGTTTGTCCAACTTCCTTCTATTGTTGTCCCTCTCCATTCTATTACAGTCATTTCAGAGGGGAGCACAAAATGGAGCCTGTGGTCAATCTATCATATTTACCTATAGTGCTAAATATTTCAATCCTATAACTAACTCCCTTGCTCTCTAAGAAACCTGATGATTATGTCTTCTTGCACAGCGATATTCCAGCGCTAGCTAGGAGACTCATGTTACTCCTTTTAGCAAGTAGTAACTGCATGCACATTGGCCTACAACCTTGGAAAAGTGTTCCCAAGAGAGAGATCAACTCTCAGGATGCTGACACACCATCAGACTGAAAGTCACACTCAGAGAAAGTAATATTTAGGTCTTTAGAAGCCTCTTGGGAGATAGCCAGCAAACTTTTTTTTTTATTCATTTATCCATTATGCTGAATATTTTTACATTTTCAATTTCAACAGAATAGAGCTGGATTAACAAAAAGGGGGGAGGCCTAAAAAAGAACTAGAAGACAAATAAAAATAGGCAGGCAAGTGGGTAGGCAGATGGGTGAGCAGGCAGGGATAGATAATTTATAATAAATACATGATCTACCATTACTGTGTCCCAAATATGCCCTAGGCCCTTATATATAAACATAAACTTACAGTAAAGGCACTTGACTATAATGTTAATCCACACACCAACTCTGTAATCTATTATCCCATTTTATAAATGAAAAACTAAGACTCGGAGATCTTGTATCACTGGCCTAAGGTCACAAAGCCAGCTGAGATAAAGCCAGAACTGTCCAATCCCAAATTCCATGATCTTTATTCCATGCACACTGTTTTTAAGTATCAATTAGGACAGGTTAAAATGCAAAATAAATCCATTCTGGTCTGATTTTAAGAGAATGATAATTGGCAACAACATTTTGGATGTTTCTGAAAGTCATTTTCATAACAAGAACTAGAATAAACATAAAAACATATTGTCTGTCCAATTCAACATTCTGTCCCCAAATGGCAAGTGGCATCCATGGATAACTTGTGGCAAGAAACAGCTGTTTTCCATGACACCAACTTCAAAAACTTAGGGGCAGACCCCTAATACATTCTTATTTTTCCTTAATACCCAACTATTCGCCTGTCCTCCATTGCATTATGTCTATCAACAAGCTCATATCCATACTAGCTCTCAAACAAAGCCTAGGCATGTCAGCATGGAAAAGGCCCACTACCTCCAGTTGCTGGAATTTCAGGCACATTATCACTGGCTTCTCATGGGAAAAAGGCAAACACTGCCTTTAAGGTCAGAAAGAGAAAATTAAAAACAGTAAGCAGCCATACCTGGATTAGTAATGAATGACAGCACCACAGCCTGGAACAATTAGTTTCATCTGGGCCGGAAGGAATCTCAGTGGAGGAATTTTTGGCTGCAGCTCTGCTATTTGCTGAGAATTTTGAAAATTAAACGCTGATCCACCAAAAGTGGAATGTGCCTACACAGATCACAGTAACGTGCAGGCAACTGCAGCCAAAAGTTTATATGAGATCGAATGAAGGACTACCTGTCAGAATACAGTTTTCACTTTTTCCATTTGAACTCAATAAAAAATAAATGACAGTGATGGGGCTCAAAATAGTCACACCCTGAAGGGGCCAAGCTAAATAATTTAATATCTTTTTGAACAGAAAAGTCTTTTCCCCCAGGACATATTTTTCAAAATATTAAATGTTCTGTTAGTTTAGCTCTCCTCTTGCAAGCAGCTGCATTTTTTTTTGAAACTGGAGAATGATGATCTTGCCTCTCCTATAATTGGGGAAAAATTCCAGTCACATTAGGTAGAAAGCATTCAAATCACATACTTTTAGAGCTCATGAATTATGGTACTCTTCATATTATGCAAAATTTGAATTAGTCAAAATATCTTCAAAAGGTAGGGAGAAAAACATGTTTTGAAATTAAAAAGAGGAATCATTTCACACTGCAAAATTAAGCTAGTTATCTTTTTGAGCTTTGTTTCATTAAGCAAAAAAAAAAGCACTTAGCAACCAAATAAGATTAACTACAAAAATCAGAATGCCCTGATATAATGAAGACTTAGTTCTTGACTTAAGAAGTATGGTGACATGGATCTATCTGCTGGTACACTCTAACGCTTTCCACGTGCTAATCCTGCAAAGGTTAAGACTCATTATTGGCTAAAATATGTTGCTTTCTAAATAGTTCAGTGTGTTGGTTACTTCCATATATATACTTCTTTAATGACGATATCGTATTTTTCCATTCAGTTAGAAGATTTCGGAACATAACTTTCAGGGCTTTCAAATATTAATTGCTTAAGTCTTCACTTCTAACAGGTCTTATATAGCTTCCTCAGTGTGGAACTCAAGTGTTATATTTCTTTTCCCTACTTTCCTCTCTACAAAAGGGCTTGTGCGGAGAGAGGGGCAGAGGAGGAGTGGCAGAAGAAGAGGGGAGCCCAGGGGCAAAGGTCTTGATGAGGTTCCTTGTCATACACATGGGATCCTCAACAGTTGGTACACAAACACTAATTCAGGAAGGTTCTATAACAAAGAAGCAAGAATTTGTTTATTGTTTTCAAGTTCTTTGTTTCAATTTGTATCTAGTAGTAGCTCCCTAGTAAAGGGAGGGGGAGGGGGTGTGTGCGGCAGAGACCCACCTTTCTTGGCAAACCTACTCCCACTGGCAGCCCTGAGGGTCCTCTGTGGGGCCCCTAAGCTCCCTAGACAAGTTTGAAAATGATTTAGACTTAACTGCCTCAGTTCCTCAGGACACAAACAGGATTGCTAGTGCTCCAGAGAAGCCACTCTCCTAGGCCCCAAAATCTTCCTGACTGCAAGCAGCTGGGTAGCCCATTTAGCTCCTTAACACTCACGTTTGGAAGCACAGTCTTCTGGGTAGGCGTAATAATAGCTGAATACAATGAAAAAACAAAACACTGAATCAGAAAATTTAGGCTCGATAATAGGATCCTCCTCTAATCAACTAAAAGGAGGGCATGAGGTCATTTCATCACCTGAAAAATGAAAGGGTCAGAGGAGATTGGCAGTGTCCAGGCTGTATTCCTAGAGGTCAGAGTTCAGAACTGTCTCCAAGACAGAGGTTCAGGGCATCAGGTTCTGCGATTCAGCCTTGTTGAGTAAGGGCAACATAGAGTTAGGAAAAAAGTGTTCTTCCAGTTTTACTCCCCTGTATAGACTGTGGCCAACATCTCTGAATATATATCTACATGTTTTCATTTCCAGAGTAAAATTTGTATTTCAAGGTACAAAAATGTTTGGCTAAATACAGCTGCTTCTTTTCTGAAGAGCCAAAAATCATGGCCTGCTACCAACTTTATTATTAAAAAACAGAAAACAGATTAATCAAGACTAAATAAAGGGCTCTATTTTTCTACCAAATTAACTGTACATAGTACTGTAAAACAAAATTTACTCTCTCCTCAGGTCCTACTCATTTCTTCATTACACTTTTCACTATTTGTATATGAACACCTAATATATATATACATACATACACCCACACACATATATATATGCATATATATATTTGTTTTTCTGAAGGGCAAGGACCTTAGTGCCATGATTACTATCATATACCCAGAGCCTAGCATGTGCTAGGTACTCAGTTCATTTTTGTTAAATATGTGCATGGCACTGTGTTAGCTAAGCTCCACATACTAAGTCAAGATTGATCACCAATATTTTAAAGAAAGGAGGGGAGAAATGTTCCAGATGCACTTGAGAAGAGTGTGTATTCTGTTGTTTTTGGATGGAATGTTAAGTCCATCTGGTCTATCACATCATTTAAGGCCAATATTTCCTTATTGATTTTCTGTCTGGATGAAATATCCATTTACGTAAGTTGGTCACTAAAGTTCCTTACTATTATTGTATTGTTGTCTATTTCTCCCTTTAGGTCTGTTAATATTTGCTTTATATATTTAGATGCTCCTATGTTGGGTGCATAAATATTTACAAATGTTATATCTTCTTGTTGGATTGACCCCTTTACCATTATGTAATGCCCTTGTCTCTTCTGATGGTCTTTGTTTTAAAGACTTTTTTGTTTGCTCTAAGTATAGCTAATCCAGCTTTCTTTTGGTTTCCACTTGTATGGAATATCTTTTCCCATCCCTTCACTTTCAGTCTGTGTGTGTCCTTACATCTAAAGTGAGTCTCTTGCAGGCAGCATATAGATAGGTCTTGGGTTTTTTTTAATCCATTCAGCCACTCTATGTCTTTTGATTGGAGAATTTAGTCCATTTACATTTAAAGTAATTACTGATAGGTATGTGCTTATTGCCATTTTGTTAATTGTTTTCTGGCTATTTTTGTAGTTCCTCTTTGTTCCTTTCTTCTCTCGCACTCTTCCTTTGTAGTTTGATGACTTTCTTTAGTGCTATGCTTATATTCCTTTATCTTTTGTGTATTTACTTTAGGTTTTTGCTTTGTGGTTACCATGAGGCTTCTATATAACAACTTACATCTATAAAGTCTGTTTTAAGTTGAACATTTCCCAAGATAGATCATATGTCAGCCCACAAAACAAGTCTTAATAAATTTAAGAGGATTGAAACCATAACAAGCATCTTGTCCAACCACAATGGTATGAAACTAGATTACAAATAGGAAATTAATTACACAAAGGCAACTGGAAAACTCACAAATATTTGAAGATTAAACAACATACCACTGAACAACCAATGGGTCAAAGAAAAAATCAAAAGAAAAATAAAAAAATACCTTGAGACAAATGAAAATGAAAATGCAATACACCAAAATTTATGGGATGCAGCAAAAGCAGTTCTAAGAGAGAAGTTCATAGTGTTAAATGCCTACTTCAAAAAACAACAAGTCTCAGAAAAAACTTACTTTACACCTCAAGGAACTAGAAAAAGAAGAACAAACAAAGCCCAACATTAGTAAAAGGAAGGAAATAACAAAGATTAAAGCAGAAATAAATGAAATAGAGACTAAAAAGACAAAAGATCAATGAAAGTAAGAGCTGGTTCTTTGAAATGCTGGTTCTTCAAAAAGGTTTGAAAATTGACAAACCTTTAGCTAGAATCACTGAGAAAAGACTTAAATAAAATCAGAAATGAAAGAGAAGATGCAACAAACGATACCACAGAAATATAAAGGATCATAAGAGACTACTATGAACAGCTATATGCTAACAAATTAGACAATCTATAAGACATGGATAAATTCTTTGAAACATACAACCTACCACGACTGAATCATGATGAAAGAGAAAATCTGAAAAGACTGATTATTAGTAAGGAGACTGAACAAGTAATTGAAAACCTCTCAACAAACAAAATTCCAAAACTAGATGGCTTCACTGGTGGATTCTACCAAACATTCAAAGAAGAATTAATACCAGTCCTTCTCAAACTCTTGCAAAAAAACAGAAGAGAAGGGAACTCTTCCAAACTCATTTTACAAGGCCAGCGTTACTCTGATACCAAAACCAGACAAGGATGCTACAAGAAGAGAAAATTACAGGCCAATATCCATGATGAACATAGATACAAAAATCCTCAACAAAATAATAGCAAACCAAATTCAACAATATATTAAAAGAATCATACACCATGATCAAGTGAGATTTATTCCATGGATGCAAGGACGGTTCAACATCCACAAATCAGCCAATGTAATACACCATTAACAAAATGAAGGGTAAAAATCATATGATCATCTCAATAGATACAGAAAAAGCATTTGATAAAATTCAACATCCATTTATGATAAAAACTCACAGTAAAGCAGGTATAGAGGGAACACATCTCAACATAATAAAGGCCATATATAACAAGCCCACAGCTAACATCATACTCAACAGTGAAAAGCTGAAAGCTTTTCCTCTAAGATCAGGAACAAGACTAGGATGCCCACTCTAGCCACTTTTATTCAACATAGGACAGATCTTTTTCAACCTACAAAGGGGTGATGGCCCAATAAACCCATTGTAAGTTGAAAATATCATAAATCCATTTAATACACCTAACCTCCCAAATATCATAACTTAGCCTAGCCTACCTTAATCAAGCTCAGAACACTGACATTAGCCTACAGTTTGACAGAATCACCTCACGCAAAGCCTATTTTATAATAACGTGTTGAATATGTCATGTAGCTTATTGAATACTGTACTGAAAGTGAAAAACAGAATGATTGTATGAGTACAGAGTAGTTCTAAGTTTATCGATTGTTTACCCTCGTGATTGTGTTGCTAAATGGGAGCTGACCAGCATCACAAGAGTATCATACTGTATACTGCTACCCTAGGAAAAGATCAAAATTCAAAATTCAAAGTAAAGTTTCTAATGAATGCATATAACTTTCACACCATCACAAAGTCAAAAAATTGTAAGTTGAACCATCATAAGTGGGCAACCGTCTGTACCGGAAGTCCTAGCCAGAGCAATTAGGCAAGAAAAAGAAATAAAAGGCATCCAACTTGGAAAGGAACAAGTAAAACTGTCCCTATTTGCAGACGACATGACATTATATACAGAAAACCCTAAAGACTACATCAAAAAATTGTTAGAAATAATAAACAAAGTCATGCAAAATAAAGTTGCAGGATACAAAATCAAGACACAAATATCTGTTGTGTTTCTATATACTAGTAATGAACTATCAGAAAGAAAAATTAAGAAAACAATCTCATTTACAATTGCATCAAAAAGAATAAAATACCTAGGAATAAATTTAACCAAGGAAGTGAAAGACCTGTATATTGAAAATTATAAGATATTAATGAAAGAAATTGAAGAAGACAGAAATAAACAAAAAGATATTTCCTGCTCACAGACTGGAAGAATTAATAGTTAAAATGCCCATACTACCCCAGATTCAACACAATCCCTATCAAAATTCCAACAGCATTTTTCACATAAGTAGACCAAACAATCCTAGAATGTACATGGAACCATAAAAGACCTCAATAGCCAAAGCAATCTTGAGGAAAAGGAACAAAACTAGAGGCATCGGGCTCCCTGATTTCAAACTATATTACAAAGCTATACTAATTAAAACAGTACAGTACTGGCATAAAAACAGACACAAAGAACAATGGAACAGAATGGAGAGTCCAGAAATAAACCCACGCTTGTATGGTCAATTAATTTACAACAAGGGAGCCACAAATACACAATGGAGAAAGGATAAGGTCTATAATAAAAGGTCTTGGGAAAATTGGACAGCCACATGCAAAAGAAAGAAACTGGATCACCATCTTACACTATACACAAAAATTAATTCAAAATGGATTAAAGACCTGTACATAAGACCTGAAACCATAAAACTCCTAAAAGAAAACACAGGCAGTAAGCTCCTTGACATGGGTCTTGGTGATAATTTTTTAATCTGACATCAAAAGCAAAAATAAGTAAGTGGGAGTACATCAAACTAAAAATCTTCTGCACAGCAGAGGAAACCATCAACAAAACGACAAGGCAACCTACTGAATGGGAGAAAATATTTGCAAATCATATTATCTGATAATCCAAATGCTAATATCCAAAATATATTTTAAAAACTCATACAACTCAATAGCAAAAAAACAATCTGATTAAAAAATGGGCAGAAGATCTGAATAGATAGATATTTTTCCAAAGAAGACATACAGATCGACAACAGGTACATAAAAAGATGTTCTACATCATTAATCATCAGAGAAATGCAAATCAGAACCACAATGAGATATCATCCAACACCTGTTAGAATGGCTATTATCAAAAAGACTAGAAATAACAAGTGTTGGTGAGGATGTGGAGAAAAGGGAACCCTTGTGCACTGTTGGTGGAAATGTAAATTGGTGCAGCTACTAAGGAAAACGGTATAGAGGTTCCTCAAAAAATTAAAAATAGAACTACCATATGATCCAGGTATTCCACTACTGGGTATGTATCTGAAGAAAACAAAAACACTAATTCAAAAAGATATCTGTACCTCTGTGTTCACTGCAGCATTATTTACAATGGCCAAGATATGGAAACAACCTAAGTTTCCATGGGTGGATAAATGGATAAAGAAACTGTGCTGTATATATATATATATATATATATATATATATATACACAATGGAATATTATTCAACCAAAAAAAGAATGAAATCTCGTCATTTGCAATAACATGGATGGACCTTGAGGGTATTATCCTAAGTGAAATAAGTCAGAGAGAAAGACAAATACCGTATGATCTCTCTTATATATAGAATCTAAAAAATATATATTAAGAGGCCAGCCCCATGGCCAAGTGGTTAAGTTCGTGTGCTCCACTTTGGCGGCCTGGGGTTCACCAGTTCAGATCCTGGGGACAGATCTACACATGGCTCATCAAGCCATGCTGTGGTGGCGTCCCATGGAGAAGAACTAGAATAACTTACAACTAGTATATACAACTATGTGTTGGAGCTTTGGGAAGGAAAAAAAAGAGGAAGATTGGCAACAGATGTTGGCTCAGGGCCAACCTTCCTCAACAAAATGTATACCTTAAAAAATATACACACACACACACACACACACACATACATATATATAAAACGAGCTCATGGATAGAAAAGATTGTTGGTTGCCAGGGGCAGGGAGTGGGAGTGGGGGAAATGGGTGAACTGGTTTTTGGGGGGTTTTTTTGTTTGTTTAAATAAATGGGGAAAAAAAGGGAGGTTGGAGGGTTTGTGTTTGGTTTGATTACTCCCCAGTAGAATCAAGGCCCTTGAAAATGGGCATTTTATTTTTGAGGTCAAAACTATCAGTGCAGGGATGAATGAAGCACCATTTCCAAAGGAATATTTCTCCTTTTACACTTTTACACATGATAACATCTGTGAAGAATGTGTTCCTCTGGTATCTCCTTCTTCTAGAAGAGTTCTCCATTTTTCAGGCTGTCATGCTGACTCATGTGAATGACAATTTTGTTAACAAAACAATTCTGGCTCTTTGGCCAACTAGAAAAAATACACTGCAAGTCTATATTGCTGTTTTAATACAGTTGATATGCCTGCCTTTAAAGGCTTAAAAGAAACATCAGGGGGCTGGCCCTGTGGCCAAATGGTTAAGTTCATGCGCTCCGCTTTGGCAACCCAGGGTTTCGCCAGTTTGGATCCTGGGTGGGGACACGGCACTGTTCATCAGGTCATGCTGAGGCGGCGTCCCATATGCCACAACTATAAGGACTGACAACTAAAATATACAACTATGTACCGGAGGGCTTTGAGGAGAAGAAGAAAAAAAAAAAAACGAGAAAGACTGGCAACAGATGTTAGCTCAGTTGCCAATGTTTAAAAAGAAAAAGAAACCCCAAATACTATCAATCCAGAATTTTTTTTTCCTAATGAATTTATAACTAATTCCAAATACATAATTTTTTCACTGGACAATTAGCTTCTAAAATATTGAATGCTTTGTTTCTGAGTTGGCTTGGGTACATCATACAGAAATGGAAAAAAGAAAATTAAAATGAGAAGTATCTACTTTGTTTTAAATTAAACTAGCCATTTGTTATGAATATTTGAAATGGGGAAGATAACTTTATGAAATGCATAATGTATCATTAGAACCACTAAAAATTTTAAAAACAAAGCTACTCCATGCAAATATTAAAGCACAACACAGTACTGTAACAATTAATGAATTACCTGGGAATTAAGTGCCTTTATAATATGACAGTGCAAACCTCATGTACTCTCTGAGTATAGAGAACAGAGTGGTGAGCACTTTCCATGTCTAAAGGTCCCCTACTACCAAGGAGGCAAATGGCAAAGAGGCCCAGCAAATTACCTGGGAGGGAGGGTAGTTCCAGCCTATGGAACAATGGTTCTTAACCTTGGAACAGTCGTGAAATCTTCTGAAATCCTGGTAAAGAACTATGGAAGCTTTCCCTTAAAAAAAGCCTTCTTCATAAAATTTTATGTATAATTTCAGGGGTTCTTCAGGCCCTCTCAAGGGCGTTCAAAGATCTCAGCTTAAGAGCCCCTGAGGCAGAGATACAGGCCTAGGAAGGGAAGACAGTGTGGCCACTGGGCCTGTCGGACAAGATAAAAGGAATTGGGAAACTTTAAAATGTAAAAACTTGCAGTAAAGTGAGAGAAAATACAGAAGTAAAAAAAGAGAGAAAAAGAGTGAACAACAAGGGAGCTAGTAGAATAGAAAGAAAGTGGGCAGATTGGAAAACTAAAGAGAAAGGGAAAAAATAAGATTAAGCAGAGGAGAGAAGAAAGATGGAGGGAAAGTACAGGAGGGAAGAATGTCCACTTAGGTTGAACTTTACTGCCGGCACTTACTAACTAAGCATTATTGCTCGAGTGCTAATAACATGCTAAACATTTTTCACATATTTACTCACTTAAATCTCACAACAGTCTCAGGAGATCTACCTTATACATCTCACAGCTCCAGAAACTGAGGCATAGAAAGATTACGTGTACTGGACACTAGACTAGCAAATGGCCGAGCTAGGATTTAACATAGATCTGTTCTTTGATCCAAAGCCAGCCTCTAAATCTGTATAGCAATGTCCACTATACAACCTAGCTTTCTGACACTCTAAAAAGCATCTGTAGACCTCTCGTATTTGTATTTCTCTTGAAGACAATTTTCTAATAATGAAAGTGACGCTAGAACACAATATCATTCTCAACAGATGCTGTACCAGCATCTACATTAGTCTTATCAAGATCTGAAATTGTCATGACATTCTTTTTTATTTCCAGCTTTATTGATATATAATTGATATACAACATTGTGTGTCATAATTTTCATTCCAACCGAAATGGTATTTTTATTTAGGTTTTTAATTTTTGGAAATTCCATAATTCTACTTGTCAAAAAACTTCTTATGCATTAAAATATTATCAAAAATGTACTAGAAATATGGCCTGTAGCAGTCTGCAAATATTTACCCTGAATACTCACTAAGGTACTTTGAGTTCCCTAGTTTCCTGTCATGGTACATATTTGTCAGATTGGTTGCCAGCTGTTTCAATTTAGTTATTTTTAACAATACTGTTTTGTTAAAGCTGCCTTCCCAAATCATGGATATTTTTTTAGCTACATTGATCTTGAAAGGTTTATGTTATACAGATTTGGTCTGTTGCATCTCAGTATGGTTTTGATTTAGAAGGCCTTTTTTGTAGGAATACCAGGTTTACAAGTAACTTCATTCTTCTCAGAGTTTCAGTAATTGGTATTTTTCACATGGTTACCAAGCGAAAAATAGAACGTATGCTTCAAAGCTGAGGTCCCCCCTTGACAATGTGTTTCTCTTTTATAAGTGAATGGTTAAAATCATCTTGTCACAGGTGTGGAACATACATAGAACAGATGCTTAGATTTTTAAAATGCATTAATTGGGTCTTATAAAAATACAAATTAATTACATATTTTTGTCATAGAACTAGAAGAAGCATTCAGAGAAAATAATATTAGAACGAGGTACTGAAATTACCATCATTTTGTTAATATGTACTATATACACATTCACTATTCAGGATTAAACATGGAATATATAGAGTTAACATTTTTAAAAGCAGAAAATGTACAAAAGAAGCATTCCAAAAATGTGGCTTTTTGCCTTCTTTGTGACTGGTATTACACAAGGATTTGGGGATGGGAGTCCGGGGACAAATAAGTACTTTGAGATATAGCTCATGGGAAGCTAGCATAAAAATATCATTTAACTATTCTCATCATCCCATCCTTATGTTTGGGAACAAACTCACTGAATGTGTACAGTTCTAATATAAATATTTCCACATCAGTGGAAGATAACTAAAAACACTGATATATAGACTAGCACTTTTTCCATTATTTGTATCTATTTGTTTACATGTATGTTTCCCCAACTAGATCGTGAGTTGTTCAAGGTAGACACAGTCTTACTCTATGCTCAGTGCCTGGCACACTGACATGATCAACAAATACTTGTTAAATGAAATAAGACATAGTCTCTGCCCTCAAAGAGCTTATAATCTAGAACACCTATAATTCTAAGTAACGTAACTTCATCTAATCTTGGTTGTGTTTTTTAATATAATTTATTTGTATATAAAGAATACGAGCTCTTGCCATTCTATAAGCATGATATAAAAACTAGGAGCTCTAAGTTTTTATGGAAAAAAAGAGATGCCAGTACTTCTGACTATACTTTTGTATCTTTTTTTGCAATTTACTCTCCTACTGTTTTAAAACTGAATCCTTTTACATAATAATGGTTAATCTGTTGACTACTTTATACTGGATGGCTGGCACTAATTATTTTATATGCAGTTCTCACTCAATGTTTACAATCACCCTATGGAGTAACACCACAATACATCCAGGCAAGCAATGGAAGAAACAGATAAATGAAACATAAGACTGTAGAAACAGAATAATATAAAACAGGATCCAATGCAGATGGTATTTCAAATCAGCAGGAAAAAGATGAATTAGTCAATATTAACGTGGGAATAATTGGCTGGCCCTTTGGAAAAATAAAATATATTAGACGCTAAAATACCCCCAAATAAATCTCAGGAGGATTAAAGATTAAAATGTCAAAAATAAAACAAAAAGCATAAAAAGTACTACAAAAAAAGTTTTATGAACTTAGCTTATGACATGAAAGCCAGAAACAAACAAAAGAGAGATTCACAAAATTGACTATTCTCAAGTATAAAATTCTACACGGCCCCTTCCTTTAGTTCTTTTTATCCAATGGAATAATTGAGCCAAAATTCACTAGGAAGAACTTCCTCTCTTCCTTCTCTTTGATCCTTCACCCTCTCCCCTGGGTTGGGCCTGGCTGCTGGGGAGACGGGAGTCGGCATGTCTTGGAGCAAAAATCTGGCCAATTGTAGCCAGAAGATTTGTTATATACAAGGGAACTGAATAAACAAGCAAATATATTGAGGTGAATGGGAGGCAGGTTTTCTTACATGAAAAGAGGAAAGCCTAAGAAAAAAACTCTGTCAAACTAGATTAAAATTGGAGGTACAGGTATAAACTTACGATTATTTATATAGATGGACAGATATAGAAATAAATATAGATATGTGTGTACTATATATATACACCTGTGTGTATATATACAAACACACATTTTATATATAAATATACATAAATTATATATTTATATATAAACAATTTCCCAGCTCTGGCCACTGACAGGACCTAAGCAATGAGGTCTTGGGAGCAATGACCACACCTAGATCTTAGTTCCGAAATACCATTCTTCACTAAAAAGAACCAGAGCTCCTTGGAGAAACGGCTGAGCACAAGGCTTGGGCAGGGAAAGTACAAGAGGAGCCTAGAATATCTTGTTATGATAGAATGTAAGACGGTGCTCAAACAATCACAGGGACGTGTCAAAAGGACACAGGAATCAGTGTGAAGAAGTTTGTTTTCACTGGCCATGCCTGGGATAATTTGGGCATCAAAATAAAAAGGATAATACAATCTTACTTGTGTGAAAAGAATGATTTGAGATGTCTGCATAGCTACACGAAGACTGAAAGAATATCCTTATGAGTAGTTATGTTGTGATGGAAAAGGAGAGAAATACAGTGGAAAGCACATTAGCGGCATCATTTACTTTTTTAAAAAGATCATTCTTTTATATAGACGTCACAGCTTCACCACAAAACTTTAATACTGTGAAGCCATAAAAATTATCATAATAGAGACTATGTAACAACAGAGAATTGGTTACAGTGGGTTAAAGAAAAAAATGTTCCCACTAAGAATCTGGCTACGCCCCAACATATGTGCATGTGGACAAGGACTGAATGTCCTACTATCATGTAAGTCAATAGTTTAAAAGAGAACTCTTCTTCATTCATCATAAATCTTTTCTTTGTCCTATATTCCAGTCCTGATCACAGGCCATACTCTTTCCTGGAACCATAAGACTCAGCCACATGTTTACTCCCCACCCAACTCATGCTCACTCCGCATTCAATTCATTCTGTCTCTAAAACAACATCAGATCTACCCTCTTCCCTGCTCTCTCCATATGTGTGACTGCTGTCCTAGTTCAGGTCATTATCAACTCACACCATCTGTGTTTTCACTCTTTCATTGCAACCTCCACACTGTCATTAAAGTTGTCTCCTGTACAAACATTTTCAAAGGATTTCTGCTGACTACACACACACACACAAAATCCATACTCAACATATACAAAAATAAAATTGAAATGGATTATAAATGTAAAAGTAAAAGCCAAAAACTATAAAATTTCTAGAAGAAAATCTAGGAGGAAATCTTCAAGACCTTAAGCTGAGCAAAGATTTCTCAGACAAGACACAAAAAGCACAAACCACGTAAGTTTTCTTGATAAACAAAACTTCATCAAAATAAAAATTTGCACCCTCAAAACACACCATCAAGGTCCACCCATGGTGGTCTAGTGGTTAAGTTTGGTGCATTCCACTTCGGTGGCCCGGGTTCAGTTCCTGCGTTTGGGCCTACACCACTCCTTGGTGGTAATGCTGTGGTGGCATCTCACGTACAAAATAGAGGAAGACTGGCCACAGATGTTAGCCCAGGGTGAATCTTCCTCAGCAAAAAATGAGGAAGATTGGCCACAGATGTTAGCCCAGGGTGAATCTTCCTCAGCAAAAAATGAGGAAGATTGGCCACAGATGTTAGCCCAGGGTGAATCTTCCTCAGGAAAAAAAAAAAACCATCAAGAAAATGAAAGGGCAAGCTGTAGACAGAAGAAAATAATCACATTACACACATCTAAAAAAGGACGTGTATCCAGAACATATAAAGAATACCTATAATTCAATAATAAGAAGACAATCCAATTTAAAAATGGGCAAAAGATTTGAACAGACATTTCAAAAAAGAAACTATGTGGATAGAAAATAAACACACGAAAAGATACAAATTCAAACCAAATGAAGTACCACTACACCTCTACCAGAACGGCTAAAATTAAAAAGACTAACAATATCACTGTTGACGGGGATGTGGAACATCTGGAGCTTTCATATACTGCTGGTGGGAACGTGAACCAGTGCAACCACTCTGAGAACTGCTTGGCAGTTTCTCATAACGTTAAACACAGACTTATCACATGACCCTGCAATTCCACTCCTGAGTGTTAATCTGACAGATATGAAGACATATTTCTACACAAATATTTATACATACTTATGTTCATAGGAGCTTTATTTATAATAACCAAAAAGAACTGGAAAGAATTCAAATGTCCATCAATACACAAATGGATAAATGCATTGTGGTATATCCATTCAATAGAATACTACTCAGCAATTAAAAGGAACAAACTACTTATACAGACAACATGGATGAATCTCAGAAACGTTATAGTGAGCACAACAAGTCAGACACAAAAGAGGACATACTGTGTGATGCCATTTGTATTAAATTCAAGAACAAGTAAAACTAATCTATAGTAACCGAACCAGATGAGTGGTTGCCTGGAGTTGGTAGGGAAAAGGGAAACTGAGGAGGGGAAGACCACAAAGGAACTTTTAGGTGATCGAAATGTTCTATATCTTGAGTGTGGTGGTGGTTATATGGCTTTACAGATTTGTCAAACACCTAAAACTATATACTTTAAATGGGTATATTTTATATATACAAATTACATCCCAATAAAATTAGTTAAAAGAAAATTAAATCAAGAGACTCAAAAATGTTCTTTCAGGGACCAGCCTGGTGGCACAGCAGTTAAGTGTGCACGTTCTGCTTTGGCGGCCTGGGGTGCGCCGGTTCGGATGCCAGGTGCGGACGTGGCACAGCTCATCAAGCCATGCTGTGGCAGTCATCCCACATATAAAGTAGAGGAAGATGGGCATGGATGTTAGCTCAGGGCCAGTCTTCCTCAAAAAAAAAAAAAAATCTAAAGGCAAAAAGAAAAATGTTCTTTCAATACCGGTTACTGAAGCCACACAGTTTCTGACACTTAGGCGGCCCCCGACGCCGCTCAGGGTAAAGGTATTTGGCCCTCTGCAAAATTTTGTTTGGCAGTACAAAGTTTAGATGAATATCATTAGTTCTCCTTTATAAGAATCATCCTGATTCAAGATGGGTATACCAAAAATTTCACTGCAGCATTATTCACAAAATCCAAGAATGGAAACTACTTAAAGGTCCATCAAAGAGGACTAAGTAAATAAATTCCATCCATCCATACAATGGACTACCAAGCAGTTTTATATACATTATAACCTATAATCTATAATCCTCACAGCAGCCAAAGCTATCTTTTAAAAACCTAAAGCAGATATCACACTGTTGATAAAACAAACAACAATGAACAAACTTTCTGATGGCCTCTGATCACACTTAAAATGAAATCCAAACACATTCCCTTGGCCCAATGGCCTAGTTCCTGCCCACCTAGCCCCTTCACCCTCCATGCTCCCATCCACACTGGCCTCTTTATGTCTCCGGAGCCGCTTTCCTCTGATTTTCACCTGGCAGGGCCCTTCTTGTCATTCAAGTCTCCATTGTAAAGTCGCTTCTTCAGAGGCCTCCCCCAAGGCACCTAGATCAGTTGTTTTTTACCATATCACCCTATTTTAATATTCTCTCTCTCTCTCAATGTTTCTCTCTCCTGCTTGAATGCAAGCTCCATGAGAGCAGACACCTTATCTGTTTTGTTTACTGCTGTATTCCCAGGACCTATACCAACCAGGCACACGATAAACATCTCTCAAATGAATGATCTCCAAGATATTATGTTGTTAAATAGGGGGAAAAAGGGCATATAACACTGTTTTTAGAGTCCTACAACCTGGATAATAAATCGCAAAATAAAATATATGCACACATGACATATATGCTTGTATTTGCATAAAATCTTTGGAAGATATCTAAGAAACTGGTATCAGCTGTTGCTTCCAGGGAGAGGAAGTGGGTGGCTGAAAGGTAGAGAGACACTGATTCTATACCTTTATAGCTTCTGAATTTTGTACCACATGCATATAGTATCTACTTTAAAAAGTAATCTGAAATATATAAGCTATTACCCATAAAACACAGTGATACTTATCATAATTAGAAAATGAACTTAAGAGATCACGTTCTCTTACAGCGTTACACATTTCCAGCTTTATTGCATCTTTGAATAGAAAGTGTCAGAAACCAACATTACGCCTTTAAGCTCTCCTATCATCATATACTTGCCACTATACTTATTCATCATCATCAAAATGACGTTTTGATTTTATTAGTCATAGTATGTCATTGTTTATATCATTGAAAATGCTTTCTAAACAAATCTACCCACTTTTTATCTTACTTCTTCCCAGTGAACACCCACGCTCTTACTCTACATACAAATCATACTGGCTGGCAGAGTCAGGAAAAACCAGAAGGCAACACTCACCCAAAATAACAGGCTCAAGAAACAACAGAAAATTATGAAAGTATCAGTAGGATGATTAAAAAAATTACTCAAACCTACTTGGATCTAAGGGACATTTTATTCTCTGAGCAAGATTCTACAATACAGATTTAGAACAAAATAAATAATAAGCCAAAACAAAAAATTAAAAATTTATTTTCAGCTGAACTGAATTTTTTTCAAAATTAAAAATTTAACTGGTAGGAAACCAACATTTAAAATATATTTTCAAAATATCCTATAAATTAAACCTGACAGATTTATATTTTACTTAACTAAAAATAGCAGATAGTCAATAAAGAACGTTGACTAGTCACTGAAAACTCAGTTTCACTGTAAACTGTTTTGAATATTGAAACATGTCAAGTGATTCATATATTTCCAAATACTACACCACAAGACATATCTTTACTCAAAAAGTTGTATATCGTAGAGGGGAAAAAAAAGTAAAGAGTCAACCTTCAAAATGATCTTACAATAGAACTGTTGTTAAACTAGTTGAGGTCCAGATAAAGTCAAAACACACAAATACAACATACACAAAAACAAATCAGTTCACAGTCATAACAAAAGTAATTCAAAACAACCTAAACATACTGTTCAAATAACCAGAAACTCATAAAGGACTATGTTAAGAAACGTTTAATGTACTAATGTGAATAAAATTGCAAATCTACATAATGTTTCAAAAACACTTGTTGAAAACAAATCTAATAGTTATGTGATTTTGTCTTTCATCTTACACTGAAAAATTACCAGTTAAAACAAACTTCAAATAAAAAAATACCCTAAGATTTAAAAAAAAAATGAGTCCTTGTAAGCAATACTGTCTATGGTTAAATGTCAAAACACACATAAAAACCATTAGATTGTATTTACTATCAATCTATTCTGTCTTCCATTTCTTATTTCGCTTTAAGATGACAATTAAAGTGCAGAATCAATTTCAAATGCAGGTATAACATTAGTAATACTTAATTGTGCCTTTCTTTGGCATTTATCACAAGCGATGTAAATTAGTTTGAGTATTCTTTTTTTTTAGGAAGATTAGCCCTGAGCTAACATCCACTGCCAATCCTCTTGTTTTTGCTGAGGAAGACTGGCTCTAAGCTACCATCTGTGCCCATCTTCCTCTACTTATATGTGGGATTCCTGCCACAGCATGGCTTGATAAGTGGAGTGTAGGTCCGTGCCCGGGCATCTGAACCAGCAAACCCCAGGCCACCAAAGCGGAACACGTGAACTTAACTGCTGCGCCAATGAGCAAGCCCCTCGTTTGAGCATTCTTGTGACGAGGTATCTTAAGTGAAGATTTTACCTTTTTATTCACTGGGTTACATTTAATCACCAGATTACACTAGATTACTAGATTATTTGACCTTAATAGAGAAATGATAATTAGCAGTTTTCTTGAAACGTATAGTCAAAAAGTTAAAGCATCTCATTTTTAGTCAGGCCAATTAGCTATAAACCCTAAACAGTAAGTTTGAAGTTCGAATTATTGTCCAGCAATTCCCATCCATCTTTATATGCAAAACAGCTCTTTCATGGTCTACAACTAAAATAACGCAATTGTTGAACACACTGGGGGGTTATTCTAAGCTCCACCTCACAATATCTTAAACTACTCACTTAGAAATACAATATCAATACAAATCTCATTGTAATTGTTTCATTCTGTTCCTTGCCACATGGCACAGTGCCACAGAATGTATTTTTTGCATTCTGAAAAACCCAATGTCTTACTTAGAAACAGCTTTGAAAATTGGCTCACGGCCTATTTGCAATTGATACTATAGTTTAAATACCTTTCCAGCAAAGTTACACTAACTTCAAAATACTCTGGGATCAACCATTAAAATGTTTTTGTTTCGGTTACAACACTAATGAACACCAAATGTTAGAATTTGTTTTAACGATCTAATACATCAAGGATTTTCTTAAAAGGAAAGGCTGGATCAGCTGTCCATTATATAAGGAAAGGCAGATTAGTCAGTACTGACAGAGATAATACTTGAAAGATTTAATACTTAAGTGTAGACTCAAGCATTAAAAAGTTAAATTCAGAAAGCCTGCTCAATTAGCCATCATATTTTTTCCCTTTAAAAACACCAAACTCTTGGTTTCTAAGCTATATTTGAAAGCCTCCTTCCCTTCACTCCTTAAAAAGCCACTTAACCTTCACCTTGATTTCCTCCTTCCTACAAAATGGGTGATACCACTATGTGTTACGATACTTTCTTATACCACAAAGGAATATGAAGGAAGTATTAAAGCAAGTAAAAAGGGGCTGCAGGAAATCTCAACCCATCAGGTCTGCTAAAGCCTGGTGAGAACCACTAATATGAGGAGATTTTAGGAAACAAATGCGTAAATGCTATTTTAAAAATACAAAAATAAAACGTACAGAATGGGCTATTCTGGATATATTCTAGAGATGAACACTTAGCACACAAAAAGGTAGCACCTTAAGAGCTACCGCAATTCTGTGGGTATCTTTCCTAGCCCCACCACCACGCCTCCACAGGGGTGTAATAGACCAGTATCTTCAGTGGCAACTATGACAGTTACCATTTACCTGCTTTTGCTCCTTTTGATCCTGACTCTTCTGTGAAGTGGCACCTGCTTCAGACCTCCCCCTCACCTAGCCATCTTGTCGCTACAACCACCACTAGAAAGAATCTCATCTTTCTTTTCTAGCATCTTTTCATTTTTCTCTTTGTCATCTTTTGATTGCTATTGTGATTTAACACTTCTTGGCCTTCAATCTGGACTTCTGTAGAACTAAATAGTCAGATGCCTTTCCTTCTGGTTTATTAATTATTAATCACTCTTTTTAACTGTAATTGTCAAGCCTTTGGTTCTTGCTTGTTATTTTTATCAGTGCTCAAAAGAGATTTCTTTTCCTTCTGCATGATTAGAGAAAATCTCTCCTCTACCTGATTTTTATCAGGATTGATACAGATCATAAAATAACTAAGGTTTTATGAAACATACCATATTAAGAATTTGCAATAGATTAATCTATAAAGAAACAGTTTAGCAAGCAAACAGTGTAAATAAGATTCAGGTAATAAAAGCTAAAACTTTTGAAATGTTTTAAAGTAATCTCAAATATTTCAGAAGTACTTCCATATTTGCACCTGAACTAATTACAAGTGACTGTTATTTATTCTTTAAAAAATTTCCACCCAGAATCTTCCACTTGGGGATATTTTTTTCAGTATAAATTTAGATGAAGTCTTTACAGTGATAAAATTACACTTCTTTAAAAACCATCTGGTATTTGTTTTACACTATTTTGGATTCAGACAGCTTCCCCAATTAGTTGGAATTAATGACATTTATCATTCTATCATTATATATCAAGTAGAGAGATTAAAAGTCTTTAAGTAATATGTCTAGAAATACAAAGTACTATATATAAATTCAAGAAAGATGCATTGCACCTTAAGTTTCTAACAATTTCTAAATGCTATTCCCTAAAATCTATTTATTAACTATAAAGGAAATAATAATGGTAGATTTTTGATGCCTCATTATTCTGAAACCTCATCAAAGTAATATATTGTTATACTATATAGCATTATTTCCCAAAAAGTAGTCTGTGGAGGACAAAGGGCCTCAGACAACCAACTAATATTCAGGGAGAAAAAGGTTCTGAGTTCAGAGAAATGTGGGAAATGTTGAGTTAAACAAATGAAGCTAACCAGTTTTTATTACTGTAGGACTTCTTGGTATCAATAATTTATTAATGCATAGTCTAACTCCTCAAAGCATATGTGTTGACACATGCTTCTGTGTATGTTGGGAGGGCAGTATTTATGCGCTTGTTCCTCAGTTCATGATTACAAAACCAGATTCCAGCAGAGCGTCTCCCAAGACAAGAGTTCCAAAAAACATACTTTGGAAAACACTCATGTTTATAGAAAATGGTCACTAGTGGTTGCTGTCTTTAACCTTTAACATAAAGTAATTTCCGCCAGATACTAAAATTTGTAAAAGTACTAGTTATTTGGGGAAAGAGGAAAGTCATAAAGGTTAAAAAAAGAAATGTAGTTACTATTCTTCCTCTAAAACAGTAACATCGGAAAAAACAAACAGTGCTCTGTCTGTATTTAACCCTTCTGCTGTAGCTATATTTGAATACAACAGATGATTCCTTTTTTTTTCTTTTAATGACAGGTTTTGTTTAATAGATGACACAGTGAATTTAGACATTTCATTTTTTTTAATTTAGGCTATCTGGGGACTTTAAACAACCGAGTACTAAGAAATATCTCAAAAGGCTTTAAAGAAGGGCTACATATAGCAATAAATAAAATGCAAATTGAGTGCCTGGACTTATGAAATACCAAACTCAAACCAGACTAGAGCTTGAATCTTCAGAACCCTTTCCTGGATCACAGAACTGGGCCAGGAACAGAAACACTTCAGTTCCTCAGATACCAAGACAATTAGCAGACCAGGGGCATGACTAGGTTCAAAATTCGTTAGGTGCCTAGCACAGATGTCAAAAATACCAACTAGATCTCTAAAGATCCAATTCATCTGATCCAACACCTGCCATTTCTTCTGTGACACTTCAAAGATGTTTCAGATAGAAAGAACACTTTACCAACAGAAAGCAAAAGCACCCTCACAAACACACACACAACACCCCATTACATATGGAAATAACGCCCATTTACCACTATCAATATTTATCAATATAAATATCACCAGGCATATTTCAAACATGCTCACAATAAATACAACTGTTTAAACAACACAGCATGCTCATTAAATAGCTTGATGATAAAAGATAAGTACAGTGAATATTACTGTTAGAAAATTTCTATCAACAAAATTTACTATAAATAATAAGATAAGCCCCACTAGTATGAGCAGTCCTCTGGGGAGATGAAAATAATTTTTAGAGCTGGTATTTGTTAAATATAGGAGTATGCCTAGTGTGGTGGTTAAGCACAGACTCTGGAACCCAGACATGGGTTCAAGTCCCAGCTGAGACACTGACTAGCTGGAGAACTTTGAGCAAATTACCTAATTTGTCTGTGCCTCAGTTTCCTCATGTAAATGGAATAATAATAATAATAACTACCTCATAAGGTTTTTATGAGAATTACGTGACTTATGGAGAAGAGTATCAGGCATATAATAAGCACTATGTAAATGTTTATTAAATATACCTTTATTTATTTGTTATGGAACCCTATTACAAAAGAAAATTGCTTAAAATAAAGCTTAGTAAGTTTTTAAAAGGAGAGAGTCAAAAATCTAGGGAGAGCAAATGAAACATAGTCATAAAAGAAAGATTTTCAGATTAAAGTGGTATTTATCTCAATTCACGAATTGGTGCATGTTCACTAATTTAGTCATTCATTCATTCAAACATTTATTAACAGCTTCTAATACGCCTAGCACTGTGCTACCTGGAGTCACAAAGACAAATAAGATACAATCTTTGATCGAAGATTAATCAGCTACTCTGCTCATCTTTACATTCATTAATAATTTAAAGAAAATAAGTTATATGTATATAGCATTTAACTAAATGGTGTAACTCTGCACAGAAATGTGGTTTTGTTGTAATCATCTTTTTAAGAACCCATCTAAACACAGTGCACACAAGAACTGACGGACAGACAAGCACATCTAATCACATTTTCTCCTCACTCCTGTCTCAGAACTCAGTAGCTAATTAAAGAATGTTGGAAATGATAACCTGGTGTTGGTGGCTAAACTTAAAAGAAACTAGCACTGTTTTTTGTTATCAAATAATTTTACCACTCAAAGAAAAATGAACAGGAGTAATTTGAAGCATGCGATTTGCCTCTTTTCTCTGAGGTAGATCTATGGCTGCTCTAACATCCTCACATTTCTGTTGTGGGTAGGCTGATACTTTTCAACCTCACCTTAGCATGATGATATAGACATCTTCTTTCTAACCTGGCCACTTACATCTACTCAGCCTTACAATCTCCAGATGAGATTATTCAAGTATACACCACGCACACAAATCCTTACTCAACATGAACAAATGGTCAAATGGTACTTACAAGAAAACTTTTGTAAGGAAATTTTTTAAAAGCTTTAAGTCTATAAGCCTTTTAAGAGCAGACAATGATTATCAAAATAATTCTTTCCCTCTGCACTGTCTTAGCAGTTGAAATCAGCAGCGTGTTCCTAAATTTAGGAAATGAGATAGCACATTTTTAGGAAAAGTCTCAACCTTCTAGACTTCTCCATTCCCTGCTATACTATTCCACTAGACAAAATTAGTTGCATGTATTTATCTTTAAATTGATTTTTTTTAAAGATTTTATTTGTTTTTCCTTTTTCTCCCCAAAGCCCCCCAGTACATAGTTGTATATTCTTTGTTGTGGGTCCTTCTAGTTGTGGCATGTGGGACGCCGCCTCAGCATGGCCCGACGAGCGGTGCCATGTCCGCGCCCAGGATTCCAACCAACGAAACACTGGGCCGCCTGCAGCAGAGTGCACGAACTTAACCACTCGGCCACAGGGCCAGCCCTAGATTGATTTTTAAAATTTTTAAATTGTGGTAAGACACATGAAATTTATCACTTTAACCATTTTTAACTGTACAGGTCAGTAGTAAGTACCTTCACACTGTCTATAACCAATGTCCAGAACTTTCCCAACTTGCAAAACTGAAACTTAACACCCATTAAACAGTAACCCCTGCCTTTCCCCCTTCCTCCAGCCCCTGACAATCACCATTCTATTTTCTCTTTCTATGAATTTGACTACTCTAGATACCTCACATAAGTGGAATCATACAGTATTTGCCTTTTTGTGACTGGCTTATTTCACTTAGCATAATGTCCTCAGGGTTCATCCATGCTGTAGCATGTGACAGGATGTCCTTCCTTTTTAAGGCTGAGTAAGATGCCATTGTATGTTTATACCACATTTTGGTTACCCATTCTTCCACTGATGGACACTTGGGTTGCTTCCACCTTTTGGCTATCATGTACAATGCTCCTATGAACATGAGCGTAAATTAAATGATTCAGCAAAAGTTCACAATACTAGAATTATTCAATGATGTATATGAAAGGTAAGAAAAATACAGAAAGTCAAGGGAAATTAATTTATAATTTATCATGCTTCTAATAAAGCATGCTACTTTCCATTCAGTGACATGGTAGACAGAAAATAGTAAAAAAGCTCATTTATTTATTTAAAGTGTCACTAAGTCCTATTTCTTTCACAATTAGTTTCAAAAGTCTACCAGGTCAACCAAATAACTAACTTTGATATCTAAAATTCAGACATATCAAGAATTTACCATGCAGGAATCTCCAGGAATATTTTTCCATGGCAAATACTTTTCTTATGGGAAAGCTTAAAACGATGCCTGACTTTTTTTCATGAAACATCCTTACACCTTCATTGACTGATTCGTTTTTTTCAAGCTCCATACTTCAAAGAGAAAACATAATATACCTGTTTTAGAAAGGCATTTAATCACATAATGAATGAAAGCTACTTAAAGGTTTAAAATATCAAGAATGAGGAACTACTATTAAGTCTTGTACAATATTAAGTGAAAGCTTTTCTATTTAGACAAAGGTACTCATGAAATGAACATAATACATATATGCACATATATCAGAGCACTTTCTCCATCTTCTAGTTAATAACATGTTATTATGTGTTCAATAATCCAACAGCCTTAAATTATATGCTCTAACATTCCATTTCCATGCCAAAGTGGAGCTATTGTGTAGCATTAGATATGCTACCTTCGAGTTTCCTTCTCAGAGCACTGCTCACAACAAATGCATTGTGGGCTTGGTCTTCAGGCACCAAATAACCCCCTCCTTTAAGAGGTTTCAAGGTTGTGTACTCTGCTGCCACTGGAAAAATATGAGGCATGAACTGTAGGAAAGAGATCCAAAATTCATTGTTTCATTAAAAAGTCAAATTGTAAGACAATTCTGAAGAGACACACAAGAAAATAGTAACATTGGTTTCTTAAGTCAGACTGGGAAGGTGGGTAGAAAAAAGGGACTCCTTATTTTCACTTAACACCCCACGGGGGATTTTTAAGACAGTAAAACCATGCTGTATGAAACTGTAATGGTGTATATATGACATTATGCATTTGTCAAAACTCATAGAATGTACAACACAAAGAGTAAATTGTAACATAAACTATGGACTTTAGTGAATAATAATGTATCAACATTGGTTCTTCAATTGTAACAAATTATACATTAATGCAAGATGTTAATAATAAAGAAAAGGTGGGGAGGCAGGGGGTGGTATTTGGGAACTCAATTTTTCTGTAAATCTAAAACTGTTCTAAAAAATAAGTTTATTAAATAAAAAAAATCTGTAGTGATTTATTTTTAAATGACAAGTATAATAAGTATCTCTCTCATAACATAGGAGAACATTTTAAAACTGTTAAGAACTCTAAATATTTTAATTATACAATTAATGCAGATTTGGGAGACGAATTAAATATATGCCATGTAATTGCAGGGCTTTCTATTCAATACCAGATATTTTGTTGTTTAAAGTAGATTAGCATCCAGAATACTAAAATGCACAGGACATGGGAACTAAGAGATAATGGTTATCCTAAATAGGTGGGCCCTGCTTTACAGTGCTAGCTATACACCAGACACTACACTAGAAGTATCTACACTCTAGATCATTGTTTCTCACCATCTTTCTCATCATTGTCTCCCTAAGGTGCTTTTTTAGACACCTTCCCCTAACCACACTCACTCATGAAGTTTTAATGCCACCAATATTCTCACTATTCTTTTATATTATCATGAATAGTCACCCCCTTACAGAGACTAAATTGTAATTTCTTGTTTCTATATCTTACAGGAAAAAAAGATGTACTCAACTCTAAACAGACCTTCTAAAATTTTAACTAAGGGAACTCCAAATTGCACATAATAAGAAGGTCCAGAGAACAGGTACTAAAGGTTTGGATAAATACACCCAAATCACTCACCAATGACTCTATTCTAAAACCCAACCTACCAAAAACATGTATGAGTTATTTCAGGGGAAACTAAACACAGAGAACACGTCAAGTATTACAACTTTTTGCTGTTTTTAGCAAAAACATTTAGGGTTCACTTAGCCATGAAGGGTAGACTAAAAGGAAGCAGAAGGAAAACCTCCACCAGGCTTTATGTTTTTCCATGAAATATTTCCTTATCAGAAACTTTTTATAAGAGATTAAAAAGTAGAGGCACAGGAATGCATTCCAAAATTCCAGAGAAGGGACTAGCTTAAGAAAATATTACTAAATATTAGAACACCTACAAGCATGCCAGGAAACCTACTGAAGGTATCCAGAAGTAGTGAAGAAAAGTTGAGATTTAGGAAAGTAATTTTACTTAGCGGGGAAGGGAGGAAGGAGAGAGGGCCCTGGGCAGACGCATGCTAAGCGGCAACAGTGTACAGATCTGAAAGCAGCCAGTAAGAATGGGATGCATGTTCTCCTGCAGCCAGCAGCTCTCAAAAATATGCTTCTACTAGAGACAGACCTCCGCCTCTGGGTTTATCTTCCCCAAAGGAGCCAAAGGCTGTCGCATTAAGGGAAAGAAACCGGATTAGAGCATGCCCTCCCCTGCCCTCATCCTTAAAGAGAAACCAGGTTTTACCTTTGGGATTTCACATATCCGTAGCACAATTTTTAACGCAGCAGGCACTTAAAATAACTTCTCTCCACTTATTTGCCAATGCCTACAATGTCTTTAAGACAATAATTACTTTTATATGATAATGAGGGATAAAAAAGCATTTAAAAATGAAAATAAAAAATGTAAAGACAAAAAAGGAAGAAATATACCAATAGTTTAACAGTGTTTTCCCTTTTGTTTATAGCGAAAGTGTTACCTCCGCAACGGAAAAAAATGTATAATAAAAATGCTTTTTAATTGGCTTGATCATACATTTGATATCTTTTAAGTTTTCTTACTAAAATACAATTAATCAGCAATTGCAAATACTCATATCAATTCATTATTCTATCAAACTGCAAAGACAAGACCAGGAGCAAGAATATAAAGATTATCACTAAGAAGAAACAGCACAGGAATGGAAAGAAAGAGCGAGTTCACCAAAGACAAGTAAAAATGACTATTATCAATGTTCAAAGACAGAGAGCCAGCATAGCAGAGGGTGTTAGGAGTGTGGGCTCTAGTACCAGAATGCATGGGTTCAATTCCTACCTCTGTCTTTTCTTACTTATGTCACTTAGGGTACCTAAGAGACATATCTTAACTTCTCAAAGCCTCAGCTGCTTTGTCTGGAAGATGAGGACACTAAATGTCACTATCACATAGGTTGTTTTAAAGCTCAAATGAGACAATGCCTTTATTTAGCATAGAGGCTGGCACATTATTAACACCAACAAATGTTAGACTAAAAAAAAGACAGACACTATTAATATGTGGCAATAAATTTGAACTGTATACGCTCTTCAATCACACTGTTAGGTAGGAATAACGCTACTGAGCTGTAGGACACGCAGCTACACAGTTCCATTTTCACGAAGATACCACTTGAATCATGACCAATGCATTACACAGAAGCTTTGTTCCCAATGTAGGGGTTAACACTAATATTATGGAATATAAAAGAATAATCAGGAAATAGCCATCTAGAACTGCATAAACACTGAAGCTGGCACAGATGTGAATTGGAATGCCACTTAGTAGTCACGCACACATTACTCAGCCTCTGGGTTTCATTTTCCTTATCTCTAAAATAGAGATAATACCACTTACCTGGCAAGGCTGTTAGAATAACAAGGAATAATTCACGTGACATGCTTCGCACAGCATCCAACACTTTGTAAGCAGCCAACAAACGGTAGTAAGATAACCATGATGATGGGCACTTTTCTTCTTTTGCCATCAGATGACAATAGAAGAAATGGGCTTAAACTATACAATTTCTCTCTAAAAAAAAAAAACTGGGCTATTTCTTTAAAAATAAAAATCAAAACCACCACCTATTACCACCTATTATTACTTAGAATGCAGTTCTTCCTGAGAGCAGGCTGAAATATACATGATATCCCATTCCTATCCCTCCACAGAGTCAATTTAAATGGGTGAGTGACTCAATGAATAAATTAAGTAAATAAATAAATTCTTTCTTCCATTACTGATTAATTCACTAACCTAATGAAATACAGCCACCTCGGTGATATAACATGGTTGCTACCCATGACCAGAAACTCCTCACCAAGCCATAGCTGATGGTGCAGTAGGGGCATCAAGCAGAGCCCGTACTGGAAGTTTCAGCTTTGTTGTGCAATGTTCTAACTCCCTCTTATCATGAGAAAGAGAATTATTACTACAATTAATATAAAGTGGAGTGAAAATATAATAGCTTTAAGTGAAAGAAGCCAGTCACAAAAGGTCTCATACTGGATGATTCCATTTACGCAAAATGTCCAGAATAGGGAAATCTATAAAGACAGAAAGCAGATAAGCGGTAGCCTAGTGCGCAGGTGGGGAGGGAAGGGCGAAGAGCAGGACCAGGGTGACCACTAATGGGTATGGGGTTTCTCTTGGGGGCGTTAATACTTTCCTAAAATTAGATGTGGTGATGGCTGCAGAAACATCTATGAGTATGCTAAAAACCACTGAACTGTACATCTACAACACAGGAAGTTTTTATGGTATGTGAAATGTATCTCAATAAAGCTCTAAAAAATTATAGATATATATTAGTTTTGAGCATGTGTTCTCACTTTTCTTTTTCATGCATTTCAGTAGTTAAAGCGGAGGACTTAGTTCTTTAAAGAGTATTTTTGTAAAAAATAAGCTGGCAATATGACACAACATTGCAAACTTCCTAAAAATAGAAATTGTATTACCATCCCAAAAAACAATAGCTACCCCTTGAAGTAATAAATCAATAACGGCTAGGTTTATCTCAAAATCATGATCTCTCATTTCACTGACATGATTAATGACTTATATATCTCTTTGAAAATGAAATTTCTGGCTAAAATGAGGACCGAATGACTCAAGGAAATCATATCCAAACTTGTTACCTATTAGGAAAAAGAGTCCACATAAGCATTCACGTCCTACATGCTTGGCCTAGCTTTTATTTCCAGCCAGACTGCACACTAGGCTACCTGAAACCCTTCTGTAACGGACGCTGTGGTTCACTGCCCAGGTATCACACTAAGGACTCAATCGCACGGCTGCCGAGAATGTTGGCTACTGTTGGCGCACAGCGAAGACTCACTCCAGGACTCGCCCTCACCCAAAGGCCCCATCACCCCGGGGAGATGTAGTACTATTAGCTCCTGGCATGCTTTAGTACAACTGTTAAAACTTCCAGCACTAGTGATCTGGGATGAAATACCAGTAGAAGGAGAATGCACTGGCAGATACAACATCCCAGGCTTTGAGAAGTTAGGGGAAAGCACTAGTTACAAGCACTATGGAATTGGATGGCTCTTGCTGGGTGCTATGGATGCAACAGGCAGACAGTAAAAGCTGAGGCTGATTAATACCAACTGAAGGTGAAGGACAAAAGTCAAGGACCTCCTTGGCAGCATATGGACCCTCTCATCTCTGACAACCAAAAACCGAGGCTTGGGCCCAGGACTTAACACAAGAGTGAGTGAGCTCCAGGCTGAATTTTCAACTCCCTCAAGTCAGCTACACAAGGTCAGGGTCCTCATTAAGAAGACATGGAAGCCTGAGACTTAGGATGAGGCCATCTGGGTAGTCCACTCAAAAATCTTGAATCTCCAGACTCTTAGGAACTATCTGATCCTGCAGAATTAGCACTTGCCCTTGCCCGAAGATGATGTGAGATATCTTACAAGACAGCCTGTGTCCTCCAGGATCAACCTTGACTTCCCCTCCTGGCCTGCAGACCAATCGCAAATAACCAAGCTTGGGAAGTGCTGAATCTGCTAAGGAGGAAAGGGACTACATGCCAAAGGCGCTGCAGGACTTAGTCAATATGTATCAGCAGGAGCCCAATGAGTATACATAGGACTGGATCCTAGGGAGATCAAGGGAGATAGAACATAAAGTTGGATAAAAGAGGACTTATCTAGCTGGCAGCACTCGCCCATGATATAGGATTTAACACTTCGACGAGGACCCTGGAAATGATACTACCACATTACTCAGATGGCTCTTGAAAGTTTGGGAGAAGTAAAGGTCCAGAATAAGCGAAGGAGAAATGCCAGAACTGCTGTGGCAAATGGTAAAGTAAGGGAAGGAAAGGCTCAGAGAAATCGGCATGCTAGAGAGTATGTACCAGGTAAGGCTGGAACAGCTGCTTGCTGACTATGCTCCACAGGAAAGCCCAGAAGACATTACATTCCCCAAAGCAATAAGGAATCCACTGGTGAGAAGGACACCAGTATTGCTGAGATGCTCCGTGGTGGCTGTCCTAGTAGACCAGGCTGACCATAGCAAATACTGCCAGAGAGCTGGGTTCCCTGAGGCACAAAGACCTAGCCCCTTGCCTGGATTTGGGATGTCTCTGAAGGTGAACCCCCATAGGACTGACTGAAGTCCTGGTTGCAAATGCACTATGGGTTAGCTTCTCCCTCTGCCCAATCTCAATTCACAATCCTTCACTTCCTTATAGGTGTTGTTGCCAAGAGAATTACCTACAAAACCTCCCACATGCGAATCTCTGCCTCAACTCTCTATTCCCTGAAGAACCAAAACTATGACAATCTCAAACATCTCAAAATGCTGGATGAAATAAAACAAACATTCCTTTAAATGCATAGCAAGAAATTAAACATGAAGGCCAAAAACAAGACAGGAACCAAAAACCACAGAAGTATGAACTGACTGGTTGCTGTGGGGAGATTTGCCAGTTTCAGTAAATAAGGGTCTTGAATTTTAACACCTATCTAGTAGCTGGGAACGAGGCCTTAACCCTGAGAGACAGGGAGTTAGAATAAAATGCCCTCATAAAACCAAGTTCCCCATCAAGAAAGCTTAACTATCTGGGCCTGGGTTCCAGGTGGACAAAAAAAAAACTACACTGAGAACTTGAGTTGTAGGCCAGCTTCACAAAGTTTTGAAGTTCAAATTTATACTACTTGCATGATCCAAGAAATGTGAGGCTCAGAAATTTATAAAAAGAATGATCTCAGGGGCCTGGCCCACTGGCATAGTGGTTAAGTTCATGAATTCTGCTTGAGAGGCTCAGGGTTCGCGGGTTTGAATCCCAGGCATAGACCTACATACCACTCATCAAGCCATGCTGTGGCAGCATCCCACATACAAAATAGAGGAAGACTGGCACAGATGTTAACTCAGGGCAAATCTTGCTCAAGCAAAAAAAATTAAAAAAAGAAAAAGAGTGATCTCAGGCTGATAACATCCCTGGGATACCTACCAGAAACAAATGTAAAACAACTCTGGATCCACAGAATTCCCACAAATAGGGCCTCACTGAAGATGAGCTCATGATCCAAAGTTGTAAAGTAGATGAAGAAATAATCCATCATGAGGGAAACAGCGGACACAGAAAACAGCAGAATTAGACCACAAAAACTTCAGATAATAGTACAGATAGAAATCATAAAATAAATACGCTTAAAATTATTGAAAACATAGAAGACATTATAAAACATGAGGGGGAAAACGACAATATCAAAAGGGCCAGGGAGATTTCAAAGAGAAAAAAATACACAAAATTTTATAAGCATTGAAATAATTAAAAATACACACTGGGTTAAAATGCAGATTTGACACAGCTGAAGAAATAATTAATTTATACATGCATTTATGTCCACTCACTCCCAAAACTCCATTAAAATGACAGGAAAGGAATTTTTTTAAGTATGAAACACTAAGGATAAAGACTGGAAGAGACAAAAGACAAAAGTTAATAAAATTTTGGAAGATGGAAAGCAGAGGGTTGAATAGTTTCTGACTTAACAGAACAGAGAAAGTTGAAATTAACTGTGCAGTTAAGGAAGGGATGCCAACAAGAAGGTAATTCACAATAGAGAATCCTAGAAAGGCTCAGGAATATGGGACAGAGTTATGGGTGGGGCAAGAATCAGGAAGATGATAGAAAGTTCCCAAAAGGACAGTTAGATGCTAGATGCTCCTCTTCAATTCTCCAACTGACTCTCACTCTGACAGGAGAAAAGCAGTTTGCTCTCTGGAAAAAACTGAATCTGACAGACTCTAGACTAGAGACTGCAGGCCCTGAGCATGAGGATAAGATACTGTACTGAAAACAGGGAGAGTCAATGCAAGTTTATAGACTAAGCAGTGAGTTCACGTCCTCCCCCCAGCTCTCTTCCCTACTCAACTGCCAGAAACTGGTGGCCAGTCTTACACCCCCTGGGCAGGAAACAGAAGGATTCCTCTTTGGGAAGAAAAACCAGAAAAGACTATAGGTATCTCTTAAGAGTCAGAGATATCTCAAAAAAATAAGTCCAGTATTCAATAGCCCTAGCGTGAAACCCAGGCACATAGAGCTTCCACTAAGATTTTTTTATTAGCTAAACATTTGAGAAACAATTGAGGAATGCTTCTATCATGAAAGAAAGAAACCAAATCAAGTAGAAAAAGAAAAAAAAGACAATACCATGCATACGGAAATTGTTTTTTAAAAACTAAAATTAGTATCTTCAGAGAGATGAGATGCAATTGTATCCATAAAACAAGAATGGGGACTATGAAAAGGAATGCTTAGGAAACAAGAAAAAGCTTTTGGAAATTTTAAATGAGAGGAAACACTTAAAAAATATATAATTGTACAATTGGAAGATAAAGCTGAGGAAATCTCCCAGACACTAGAAAGAGAGAAAGAAAGAGAAAATTAGAAGATCAAAATCCAGGAGATCCAATATTATATTACGGAAATTCTAGAAAAAAGAGAAAATGAAGCAGAAGGAATTATCGAAGAGATGATACAAGAAAATTTCCCATAAACTCCAAGAAAAACAAGTTATAGGAAAAAGTGAATGTAATCATAATCACTTTGTGGCTCAGCTATGAATACATAATTATAATAGAGAAGACACTGTAACCAAAAAATGTGATAACTATTATGGGGGAAGAAAGTTGAGGGGGAGTGGGAAAGAATTGATAAGGGAAGTATAAAAGAGCTAAATCCTCAGCTGCCCTATGAAAAAGTCAGCATAGTGATTAAAACTGAAAAATTAAGAAACTGCACTATAAATCATATTGAAAAATAGGGAGGTAAATACCAGAAGAAACTACTGAAAGAATTTAAAAGTAGTTGCCTGTGGGGATAATGACCCAGGGTTGGGACCAATGTTTTCACTATACACTTCACCTCCTTATTTGAGCTTTTAACATTAATTAAACCTATAAACTAACCTTTGTGAAAACAATATTTTATAACATTAAGTAACATGAAATATCTCTCCATATATTTTTTTTTTAAAGATTTTATTTTTTCCTTTTTCTCCCCAAAGCCCCCCGGTACATAGTTGTGTATTCTTCGTTGTGGGTTCCTCTAGTTGCGGCATGTGGGACGCTGCCTCAGCGTGGTCTGACGAGCAGTGCCACGTCCGCGCCCAGGATTCGAACCGACGAAACACTGGGCCGCCTGCAGCGGAGCGCGCGAACTTAACCACTCGGCCACGGGGCCAGCCCCTCTCCATATATTTTTACATCCTTTTATGTCTTAATCAAACTGCAAGTTTTTCCTCATATGGGACCTCTTGCCCATTTCTTACAGTTTCATTCTCAATAAACTATATTTTCGGTTACTATTATGAATGACACTATAAAAATTTTGTTCTTGGGGCCCACCTGGTGGCACAGTGGAAAAGGTCATGCACTCCGCTTCGGTAACCCAGGGTTTGCCAGTTCAGGTCCTAAATGAATCCACTCTAACATTCCAATCTCCGTACGCCTTTGAACCCCTTCCTCTGCATTAAACCAAGGGAGGTGGGGCAATTCCAATTCGCTCACAGTGGGCTGTCTTTTGATCCATGTTTCAGCCAACCACCCAAGCTGAGAGAGCCCTTTCTAACTCCCCGAGCCACAGCAATAAACGCAGAATCTCTGCTTAGTGGGCCCATATCGATAAATTCAGCCTGATCCAACTTCATGTTCCTTCCACTACTATCCCACACCCTGAACTATCCATTCCAACACGTTCCCTGGATTTCTGCTTGTATAAGTTAGAAAACCCAAGTAGTTCTTTTGGAGTGTAACACACTTCCTCATGGGTCACACCTTGTACCTCACCTTTAGGGACAAAGTAACAGGTCTAGTAACAGGTCTAGAAGCAAAGAGGGTGGTGGAGGGGAGTCCTGCGGAGGCTAAGCATTGTCTTGTATGGCTTCTGCCTCTGGGGAGACCATTACTATTTCTCAGACAATCCAGGGTTAATCCCCTCAGATGGAGATGGAAAGGCCGATGTCACTGTGGGTGGGGAGGTCACTACCATCGGATACCCAGGACTGTCTGGTTAGAACCAATTCAGTTGTGCCACATTTGGCAAGAAATTTTTTAAAAGTATTTATTCCTGTTGTCATTTAGGATGAGTTAGTGGAAATGCTACAGGATCTAGAGACAGCCTATGGAGTTGAATTCTGGCTTAATTATTATTAGCTATGTGACCTTAGGCAAATAACTGATTCTTAATTTCCTCACTTAAAAAGTAGGCATAATACCTACTTGTGACAAAGACTGCTGACTACATCCTAGTAGCCATTCTTGTTTTTCTTCTTGAGAAACAGAATTCCCACCCAACTCTAAGTTTTAGCCAGCCCGTGACCACCCAGCTACAAGGCATTTCCTAGCTACATGCACTTACATGGGACCCTGACTAAGTTAGGGACACTGTGATGTGAAAGGAAGAGATGTGGGCAACTTTTTAGATCATCTTCTTAAAGACAAAGCCATTTGCCCTGGATGCTCTCTTTCCTTTTTCTCTTTGGCTGGGAAACGGCAAGAATTGCAGGAGCAGCCTTGGATCCAGTGACGGATGCCAAATGAAGACGGCAGAACTGACTAGCTAGTCTGGGTTCCCTGAGCAGAGCTGGCCACCCACCCTAGATTATCCACTTAGTTTGAACCGTTACGTGAGAGATAAATAATCTTCTGTATTATTTAAGCTCTTATTTTGTATTTCTTTGTTACACTTTGTTATAGTCTAACTAGTGGCCTAAGCAAAACACTACCTTAAAGAGCTGTGAAGGCTAGAAATTATAAATTGCTAGTTTAGTGTGTGACACAGAGTAACTGCTCTGTCAGTGTTACTATTATCTGTTAAATATTTACTTTCTACCTATTGTGGGCAGGGCACCTCAGTGGGAGGGTCCAGGAGACAAACTTTTCACCAGTACTTTGAGGAATCAATTTGTAAGGGGAGCCTAGCATCCCTGAAGAGCTCCATGATCACTCTTCTCCTTGTAAGCCAGATCTTATACTGGGAACGGCAACCACTCAATTGGAAACCCTAAGTGCAATGGGAGCAGTTGGGGTGGCAGGGGCCAACTGGCGGCGCTCAACCACCAAAGGCAAGGTGGGCACAGTTACTGTAATTGACAGCAGAGTCAAAGCAGCAATCAGAATAGTATGATTTGTATAGACCTTATGGCATTAGCTAGTTAATCATAGTGTTGCTACAAGTGAAACAGACAGGAAGCCTACTAAATTCTTACTTGATCTATATAAGCAGAAAAGTTCTAGGTCAAGTGAACAAAAGTCTAACTCAAATCAAAAAAACAGAATCATGGCCCCTCAATCAATTCCTAGACTTGGGCCAGTTTACAGACCCAGAACCCCTTGAATGAAAGGGAGGCCTGGTCCCCTTGAGGAAGGACCCCAGTACACTACTGAAAATATATACCGTTAATCTTTCTCCCAACCTTCCCCAAAGAGACCTACAGCCTTTTACCAGGACAACTGGGCGCTGGGGAAAAGGAAATAATCAGACCTTTCTGGACACTGGCTCTGAACTGACACTGATTCCAGAAGACCCAAAATGGCACTATGGCCCTCTAGTCAGAGAAGGGGCTATGGAGGTCAGTTTACCAATGGAGTTTTAGCTCAGGTCCATCTCACAGTGGACCTGGTGGATCCCTAAACATCCTCTGGTTATTTCCCCAGCTCCAGAATGCATAGCTGGAATAGACATACTTAGCAACTGGCAGAATCCCTACATTGGTTCCATGACCTGTGGAGTGAGGGCTACTATGATGGGAAAGCCAAGCGGAAGCCACTAGAACTGCCTCTACCTAGGACAAGAGTAAATCAAAAGCAATACTGCATCCCTGGAGGGATTCCACAGATTAGTGCCACCATCAAGGATTTGAAAGATGCAAGGGCGATGACTCCCACCACATCCCCATTCCCTCTCCTATTTGGCCTGTGCAGAAGACAGATGGATCTTGGAGAATGACGGATTACGGTAAGTTTAACCAAGTGGTAACTCCAATTGCAGCTGCTAGACTGATGTGGTTTCATTGCCTGAGTAAGTTAATACACCCTCTGGTACCTAGTGTGCAGCTATTGATCTGGCAAATGCCTTTCCTCCATCCCTGTCCATAAGGCTCACCAGAAGCAGTTTGCTTTCAGCTGGCAAGGCCAGCAACACGTTCACTGCCTCACCTCAGGGGTATATCAAGTCTCCAGCCCTAGGTCATAATTTAGTTTGATTGCCTTTCCTTTCCACATGATATCACACTGGTCCATTACACTGATGGCATTATGCTGATTGGGCTAGTGAGCAAGAAGCAGCAGCTACTCCAGAATTATTGGTAAAACATTTGCATGGCAGAAGGCAGGAAATAAATCTGACTGAAATTCAGGGGCCTTTTACCTCAGTGAAATTTCTAGGGGTCCAGTGGTGTGAGGCACGTTGAGACATCCCTTCTGAGGTGAAGGATAAGCTGCTGCATCTGGTGCCTCCTGCAACCAAGAAAGAGGCACAAGGCCTAGTGGGTCTGTTTGGATTTTAGAGGCAACAGTCCTCAATCGGGTGTGTTACTCCACCCCGTTTACCAAGTGACCCGAAAAGCTGCTAGTTTGACTGGGACCCAGAACAAGAGAAGAAGGCTCTGCAACAGGTTCAGGCTATGCAAGCGGCTCTGCCATTTGGGTCACATGATCCAGCAGAACCCATGGCATGTGAAGTATGAGAGGGAGACAGAGATGTGTTTGGAGCCTTTGGCAGGCCCCGGAGGTGAATCCCAGCTCAGGCCTTTAGGATTTTGGAGCAAGGCCCTGCCATCCTCCTCAGATAACTACTCTCCTTTTAAGAGACAACTCTTGGCCTGCTATTGGGCCTTAGTAGAAATTGAATGCTCTGATCATGGGCCACCAAGTTAACCATGAGACTTGAGCTGCCCATCATGAACTTAGTGTTATCTGACCAACCAAGCCACAAAGTGGGGCACGCACAGCAACACTCCATCATCAAATGGAAGTGGTATATATGTGATCGGGCCAAGCAGGTCCTGAAAGTATATGAAGAAGTGGCCCACACGCTCATGGTCCCCACTCCTGCTACACAGCCTTCTCTCTCCTAGCCTGCACTTACGGCTTCAAGAGGTGTTCCCTAGGATCAGTTAGAAGAAAAGAAGAGTTGGGCTTGGTTTACAGATGGTCCTGCTCAATATTCAGCTACCACACAAAAGTGGACAGCTGCAGCACTACAGCCCTTCTCTGGGACATCCCTGAAGGACAGTGGTGAAGGGAAATCATTCCAGTGGTAGAACTTAGGGCAGTGTACCTCATTGCACACTTTGCTTGGAGGGAGAAATGGCCAGACGTGTGATTCTAACAATTCACAGGCTGTGCAATGGTTTGCTGGATAGTCAGGGATGTGGAAGGAAGATAACGTGGAAGACTTAGAGAATGCCTTATCTACCATCACAGTATTCCCAACAGCATTGCTTTTGATCAAGGAACTCATTTCATAGCAAAAGAAGTGTGGCAATGGGCCTATGCTCATGAATTCACTGGTCTTACCATGTTCCCTACCATCCTGAAGCAGCGAGCTTGACAGAATGATGGAATGGCCCTTTGAAGACTCAGTTACAGTGCCAGTTATGTAACAGTATCTTGCAGGGCTGGGGCAAGGTTCTCCAGAAGGTTGTATATGCTCTGAATCAGCATCTATTATATGGTGTCCCTTCTCCGATAGCTAAGATTCATAGGTCCAGGGGTCCAGGAATCAAGCGATGAAAATAGGAGTCACTCCCTTTTAGCCCTAGCGATCCATTAGTAAAACTTTTGCTTCTTGTTCTCATGACTTTATGCTCTGCTGGCCTGGAGGACTTAGTTCCAAAAGGAGAGATGCAACAATGCATCCACAGACACAATGATTCCATTGAACTGGAAGACTGCCACTCGGCCACTTCGGGCGCCTCATGTTCTGAATCCACAGGCAAAGAAAGGAGTTGTGGTGTTGGCTGGGGTGACTGACCCCGACTACCAAGGGGAAATTGGACTACTACTCCACAATGGAGGTTAGAGTATGTCGAAATAAAGGAGATTCCCTAGCGTATCTCTTAGAATTACGATGCCCTGTAATTGAAGTCAATGGAAAACTACAACAACCCAATCCAGGCAGAACTACTAATAGCCCAAATCCTCCAGGGATGAAGGTTTGGGTTACTCTGCCAGGTAAAGAACCACAACTAGCTGAGGTGCTTGCTGAAGACAAGTGAATGCAGAATGAGTAGTAGAAGAAGGTAGTTATAAATACCAGCTATGACCACGTGACCAGTTACAGAAATGAGGACTATAATTCTTATGAGTATTTTCTCCTTATTTTGTTATGAATGTGTTTGTGTATGTATATACATGTTAAGCAAACATCTTTTTCTTTTCTCTCTTATTCCCTTATCATGTAACATAAGATGTACTGACTTTACATCAGTATTTAAGTACTGTTAGTTTTACACCATAGTATTCAAGTTATGGGATATGGAGAGAAAAGTAAACCTCACTCAAGGACTTAACTTCCTCTTCTGGTGAAGGGATTAGTGCATTTTCAGTTGTATAGAGGATAACTGTATCATGTTAAGCAGAATTATACCCTTGTTACTGTCTTTATTTGGAGATTAAGTATGGTTTAGTGAGATGAGACTAGGTGCCAAGTTGACAAGGGGTGGACTTGTGATGATTAATTTCCTGTCAAGTGGACTGAGCTAAAGGATGCCTAGATAGCTGGCAAAACATTATTTCTGGGTGTGTCTGTGAGGGTATTTCTGGAAGAGATTAGCATTTGAAGTGATGAACTGAATAAAACGGATGGCCTTCCCCAATGTGAGTGGGCATCATCCAATCTGCTGAGGGCCTAAATAGAACAAAAAAGTGGCAGAAGGGTGAATTTGCCTTCTCTGTTTGAGCTGGGACATCCATCTTCTCCTGCCCTCAAACATTGGTACTCGTGGTTCTCAGGTCTCTGGACTCAGATCAAGACTTACACCATCGGCATCCGCCCTGGTTCTCAGGCCTTCAGACTCAGACTGAAGCACAACATCGACTTTCCTGGTTCACCAGTTTGCAGATGGCAGATGTGGAACTTCTCAACCTCCATAACAGCATGAACTAATTCCTACAATAAATATCCTCACATGTATGTATCTGTGTGTGTAAGTGTGAGAGTGTGTGTGTGTGTATCGTTCCCATAGGTGGAAAGGACTCTTAATATGTAATTCTAACTCCCTCATTTTAAAGAGAAGATAACTAAAACTCAGAGATTAAATGTGTTGCTTAAGGTCCTCAGCCAGTTAATGAAAGAAAGGGCAAATAGAGACCCTAGATTCCTGATTTCCATTCCAGTGCTCTTTTCACTATCCTCTTCTACCTTCCAGTGAAAGTAAGGTTTGTCCTGTCATAATTATAGTCATTCTCACACGTTGAATGGTGTGAAGAATTTTTTTCTTCCAAATGACAATAAACCTTTAGTCCCAAGCAAATCCTAAAGTTTGGTCACACATTACCACTTCTGTACACTTACCAAGAATTCATCAAGCAATGTTATCTTTGGACCAACATAAAGCTAAAGGAGGAAACCTTCACAGCCACAGTAGTTTCTCTGTATGAATATTTCTAAAATCTAGTGTGCTCACTTAAAAACATCACTAGAATAAAAGAACTTAAGCCTGACTTTTTTTCCCAATTGTGTTTACCTGCAGTCACTAAAAGATCCCAAAACCAAGTTTGCCCTCAGAGAATGAAACACCTTATTACTTCTCTTTCAAGAGTCAAAATTACTCATACTCTGCCACACACTCTACTTGCTACTATCCCAAGTACAAAATAAACAGCCAGAATGTCTGCTAAATTTACCTAATTCTTAAATAGATGCCAAAATTGTCATTAAATAAGTGTAAAATTTATCACTGCACACAAATTTTTCCAGCTTATTTTCTTCTCATCTCAGTAATGAATCCCCCACTGAGATGATCTCAAATATACCTGATGTTTTCTCTTTACATGAAATATATTTTACATAGTTTGGAGGGAAAAAATACAAATATTTGCAAAGCAACAACTTATTTGCTTTGTCCATATCATACAGCAAAGTCATGATCATCAAGGTTGGAAAATGAAAATCAACCGTATTACCAGAGGTGGGAGGACTCCAGTACAGAGTGGATATGATATAATTGGCCTATCTTATAGTCTGGATGACTTCACTTCAGTTCAAGAAGACTGTTAATTATCTTTGTCAAGGATACAAATATAACCCAAGCAAAATTAAAGAATAAGTGACTCTTTAAAAGTTTGACATTGTCTTTTTTTCAATGAAGCTGCTTCTGACAACTGATATATGCCTTTTGAGTTACTGCAAATAATTCAACAGAATATGGTGTCTGCTGTCTCAGCAATCTATGAAATTATGGAAGAACATAATATATATTTAGCCTAAAACAAATATTGAAAGCTTCAAACTGACAACATTTGGAATGCTCATATTATATGAATGGAACTTATGCCAATGACATAGAAATAGTTATGCATTAAGTCTAGGTCAAAAAATAATACCCATCATGAACTGAATCACTACTCTGCACAGGACACCATACTAGGTACTTTACATATATTATTTTTCATCTCAACAACTCTGCAAGGTATTATTTTATTTTACAGCTGATAAAAAAAAAAAAAAAACCCTTTTCAAACAAAGTTGAGTACCTTGCCCCATATCACATAGCTCACATGTAACAGAGCCAGGATAAGAGTCAAGTAACTCACTCTCAGGGAAACTAACTTGAAGGCTAAGTTTAGCTTATTAAAAAGAATCATAGGAGCACTGTCTTAAAGCAAAGTCTTAACTATCATCTATCAGTACAGGAATGCTGATTTACACACACAAAAAACATCAAGAAGGTAAGCATTTTGAAAGTGTGCAGCCTGGATGACATGTTGGTGTGTAAGCTTAGTGTGCACCTCCTGCTATGACAGAATGTCTCAATAATGAGGCCTCGTGTACCCCATTATGATCTAGATTATCCCTCCCTAGACCCAGACCAAACGCTTTTTCCGGATTCTCCATCCAAATGCTAAGCCTGAATTCCTGTCCGTCTAGCTTTACGCAAACATCTCTCTTTCCAGTATTTGTGTCCTCTAGATTCCCATCTATTATCCTGTTCCTTGTTATTTGAGGCAGACAGAGAACTAAAAGAGAACCTCCTGCCTCTTTACTTTTAGATCTATCCAGCTATAGAATAGGGTGCTATGCTTTGTTATACCATTTTTTCTAAGATGGAAAAGGAATAACCAAACCTATGAGGAAGAGGGGCGAATAGAAAAAGAAAGACTAAAAGTTCTTAAACCTAGAAATAAAGAAAATGAGTTAAGCACAATTCTATAAAGATGGTAGGTATACAGTAAACAGTTGGACATTAAGATGCTGGGTATACAGGACACAGCTGGACATAAAGATGCTGGGTATACAGGACACAGCTGGATATGAAGATGCTGGGTATCCAGTACACAGCTGGACATAAAGATGCTGGATATACAGTATACAGCTGGACATAAAGATGCTGGTTACATGGCGGTGCAGCAAACAAGGCCCTGCCCTCAGACTTACAACTTCAAGATCTGTGCCTTAGCAGAGTGGGGACTTGTGGCACACTGCCTGCCTCCAAAGACTCACAGTCTACCGATGACACTTCACCTTCAAATAGCTCTTTAGAACTTAACAAAGTGCTCTCTTGGCATCATATTTAAGGCTCAGTGCAACAACCTGCCATAGAAATAACTATTCCTCCCTTTACTAAAGAGAAAACAGATTAAGAAAAATTACATTTCTTGCTCAGAGGTGTCAAGATTCAAGCCCAGGTCTTCTGGCTCGAATTCTCCTACACTAAGGGAAGATCTCTGGGGAAAAATTTTCTCTGAGGAAAAATAAGTCTGGTCACTGTCGAGTGAATTTAGAGCTCAACTCACAACATCTGAAGTGAATGCTTCATAACCCATATATCATCCTGTAGTGTCACACAGTCATGGCAAAGCAGTGGTCATATGAGGAAAGCAGTCAGAAACTAAAGGGACATAAATCCTTAAGAACAAGGCACAGCAACAGGCCTGGCCTTTCCTGCTCCCTTCTCTCGGGTCACAGCCCATTTCCACTCTCCATTACGACTCTCGCCACACAGTTTGAATGTATAACTAAACTGTCCAATGGTGTCAGAGATGAAAAGCAGTTTACGGTATTAAATAATCAGGGTACTAGAAAGTAGTTGTGGGATATCCAAATGTTAAATACCGTCAACCCAAGATCAGAGCCCACAAAGTGCCCTTGAACAAAAATGCAGACAGCCTGGAAGGACCTACTTAATACCCCCACTTCTGCCACACCAATACGCGTTCCTGTGAGGTTGTACTTGTGACTTATCTCAACTATCCTTACATCTTATTAAAAGCCTAGTCTCAAAGACAGAGATCTATCCCACCCCCGGTCTGTAAGAGGCTGTGGAAGCTCTCATTCTGCCTATCCAGCGTGCTTTCCGAACTCACTTTTCTAATTAAGAAAACAACAGCAGTGACAAAACAAATAAACATCTACCCACCTTGTCTATGTGAAAATCGTTTCCCACTCCACATGGTACGGGTAAGGCCATCAAACAGAACCCTCACTGCCTCCACTCCATCCCCCGGCACAGGATGGGTACAAGATTGTTCTGGGTAACTGATTTTTTTGGAGTGCTTTTGAATTTTATTTTTAACTTATTTAAATTTAAACTTAAATTTTTACATCTAACTTAACTGATATTTATTTTCATTTTAAATTTAACTTAAAATTAATTCAACAGTATCCAAAAGAAATGAAAATTGGTTAAAACAATCCTTCATTTAAAAAATTCTCAACTGAAAAACTGCTAAGTGAAATACTAAAATTTTTGTTAGTGATGATAAAATAGTTTTCTAAATATTTTATGATCAGTAACCAAAACTGAAAGTTCTTATTAAGACCTTAAACATTAGAAAATTTGATAAAATCAACGATTTGGTGATTTGACAAAATCAGGACTTAAACCTGAAAGTTCAGGCCTTCCGGGGCCTGCACTCTTACCCACTGTGCTCTTCTGCCCAATTGGTATCCGCACACAATTAATACTCAGTTTGTTAACAAATGAATGGTCAGTTGTCTCATTGCTTCACAAGATTGAGAGTCTCCTCAGGCTCGTCCTCAACGTCCAACATCTCCTAGCCCCAATCTTGTCTTCTCTTACTCCCTAACATGGGTCCCAGATACTACAACCAACTGGTCCCTCAAACACATCCACAGCCTGCCCTTTCCCACCTTCACTCAGGCTCCGTCTACCAAGTATTTCCTCCTCTATCCCTCCGCCTCTCCAGATCCTATCTTCAAGTCCCAGCCCAGCTCATTATATAGTTTTCTCTAATCTTGGTCCTATGATAAAATCTCTCTCATTTGAACTGCTACAACCCTTACATTCAGCAATTATAGGATGTAGGGTCTTCAAGGATAAGGGACAAGAACTTACGGCCCTTTATAAATTCTATCCAGCATCAAACATAGTTCTATATACATCATGGGCATTTAGCATGTATTTGTTAAATGAATTTAAGATACCTTTACTATCCAAAAACAAACTTATTGACTCTGAAATAATCTCTCCATTTTTTACATGTCATTGCCTAACCTGAATTCACAATTGCACATGTGTATGTGTATATACATATAAATGCCAAACTGTGTAATACTTAAAATAGAGTAGTAGCTTTTGCCAGATAATAATGCTGAAATTCTCAATGTTGAAACAACCCAATTTTTAAGAGGAGAATTGTCAGAGCATTTCACATTAGCACAACTGAAGGTCAGCAGATTAAAGGTGCTATAATATGTACACATATCCTACAAAAGAAAGGACAGACTCAGGAACAATTTCAATAGCACACATACGTTGAAAACATTGCAGGTATCTAAATCCAAAAGATCCACCAGTCACATGTGCCACCCTTACAACCTGTGCAGATTCTTCACAAACTTAGATACCATTCTTTAGGGATTAGGCTCCTTCCCCTTAACCCTAAAACAAAATGACAAAGAGCAGAGCTTACAATCTCACAGGTACTGACTGTCATCTTTGAAAGAGAGCCACCAAATACCATACAGCTATTTGATTTTTAAAAATGTAATGGCCCAGGGGCTGGCCCCGTGGCTGAGTGGTTAAGGTCGCGCGCTCCGCTGCAGGCGGCCCAGTGTTTCGTTGGTTCGAATCCTGGGCGCGGAAATGGCACTGCTCATCAAACCACGCTGAGGCAGCGTCCCACATGCCACAACTAGAAGGACCCACAACGAAGAATACACAACTATGTACCGGGGGGACTTTGGGGAGAAAAAGGAAAAAAATAAAAAAAATCTTTAAAAAAAAAAAAATGTAATGGCCCATTAGCCTTAGCACAAAGCTAACTCTGCTGATGGTAGGGACCATTTGGGGAAAACCAAAAAAATCTTCGCACCGAAACTCACTTTAAAGAAGGTGGAAGGAAAGAAGGAAGAAAGGAAGAAGGGAAGGAGGGAAGGGAGAAAGTTCCAAAATGCATATACAAACTGCACAACCTTCTTTTCACTGCAATAACCCAAAAAAATAAAAAATAAAATCTACATGCAAAGAGTCCTTTGAAACAGCTGCTTGATTTCATGGTCAAGTTCTGGTTTGTAAGTCTTGAAGATATTCAAGTCAGTGATAAACACCAAACCACATGACCCACTTGAGGAAAAGGCATGGAAAAATCTGTCTGGAGTTGACACTGGCTGTGCAAATGAATGTACTCAGTCATTACTCAACATCACCACATACAAAGCAAGCAATTGTTTTCCTTCAAATGCTCATCTTTTCTACTAGTGCTAACTGAAAACCAGTGCCAAAAACACTAAATTAACACCGCCTGCTAGAGAAATAGTAACTTGATAAAACATTAACCTTAACCCATTAAAAAATAGATAGGTTAAGCATCTTTTCAATTAAGATATTATTTTTAACAGTGTTTATCTAGTGAGCAATCATATTAAAAGATTACATGAAGAAAAGAATAACATAGGAAACACTGCTTTAAAAGTTTTCTACTTCCAAATGCCCTAATATTTATTGCTAACTAAAGAGAATAAGTACAAAATAGTACAGGCATCATTTTTGATAACGCATGAGTTTTTCACTTAAAATAAATTAAAACACACAAGGAAAACTTCTTGTGTATAAATTTTTTTTTATAAAAGAGGAAAAACTATTTTTGAGACTAAAATTTGGAGAACTGATGAAGTACAGTTATCATCTCTTTGAAGATTACTGAGGTCCTTGAAGAAGATAAGTCCTCAGAACAAACTTTGCAAAATTCCAATACAAATAAGTTTTGACATGGCCATGGAAATTTCAGCCTTAGTGCCATAAATCTTCTTAAGAGTATTTGTTCCTATCTGAGCTTTACACATGGCAATCCATGCTCAGATCAAGTAATCCTTGGCGCCTGTTTATCTCAGAATAAGATGCAAGATAAAAATAATACTTAGTCCCATTAAAAGATTTGTTTTCAGATTTTTTTCTTCCTCAAGAGAGCCGTTAATATAAGCCTCCAGTAAGGGGAGTTTTCAAAAGTTTTTTTGGAAGTCATTTGGTGCTTCTAGTAGGGGAGGAAAAATACCCTTTCCTTCTACCCTTCTAAGTTCTCAGCTCGGTCTCTGTAACAAAAGACAGATTAACAAGAGAAAAGCACACAAATTTATTTAATATAAATTTCATGTGATACAGGAGCCTTCATAGGGAAATGAAGACGAAAGAAATGGTTAAACCTGAGTGTTTTTATACTAGGTTTGATGAAGAGTAGAGAGTCATGGAAAAATACAACATGACAAAAAAGAGTATGAGCTAAGAACAGTGAACTGGGGAAAACTTAGCAAGGACTATTCATCCAGGTTCCTCTCGGCGTCCCTTCATCTTTGGAGATGAGGGTGCTCCTTTCCTCCGGGGAGAGGGAGGGCACCTCTCATAGCAGGGTCTTATGACCTGCTTCAGGGGAAGGTCAAAAAGTCCTTCCTATACCTGGCATTTCTCAAATGCCTTCAACTTAAAACATTCAACATGCCAAGGTGCCATATTTTGAAGGAGCACATCCCGAATCCTGTCATTCTCCATCTGAAACTTCCCCAAGAAGTTTCACAGGCCACAAACTGAGTTGGTAGATTTCCCACAATCCACAGAACCAGTCTCAGTCCTGGGCAGAGGTCAGTCCGTTTAAACAGTGTGTCTCATTTCAGGAGGTGGTGGTGTAGGTGGGAGTAGATGTCCACCTAAGTTAGACGTCTATATGGTGTGAGCAATCGGGCATTTAATAAGGGGTATTTCTAAGGAAAACAAAAGAAAAACAAAGGTTAACGGTTAGAACAAACTATAAACTCCGTTTTTGAGTCCAGAGGGCAGTCAGTTAAGGAGATTTCTAGACGTCAGGCTTGAAGCATCTTTAGATGGTGGAGTGAGGACAAGCAGCGGTGACCTGATGGATTTTCCAGGTTTGCAATTTGGATGTCTCTGGTGAGGTCATCAGGTGTTCTGGTGAACTTTCCGAGTGGCCCACACAGCAACAGGCATGCAGGCTGCCCATACATGATCTGTTGTGGCGATTTCTCTGAAGTTTAAATCAAGTCATCCAGCCTCAGCTTGCAGGGCTTCAGGAAAAAGATAGTTTTAGTGCTCAATGATTCCAAGTCAGGAGGGCAGGAGAAAAATTAGAAATGTTAATTTGGAGAGTTGTAGCCAGATACTAGAGGAAACTAGAAGAATCCAGGATCCAGTCCAATTTACAGGTAGAAAATAAAACCTTAGAGACAACGAGCAGGGCTAGAACTTAAGATCCACAACCGCATGCTATAGTTTCCTACTGAAACATTATTTTTTTCTCTCTAGTCACCCCCATTTCTATCAAAGATAATAAAAGTAAGACTAATTTGTTTGCAAAGTAAGTCTAGTCTCATTGAATTTGGCCCAATTATTTACTATAAGTGCAGCAAAAACAGTGACTGACCACAGACTCTTTTTAAGTTTGCTTTGCTGGCACTTCTAATAAGGAATCTCAAACTAGACTTTTAAAAGCCTCTCAACGCTGGGAAGCCAAGCCAGGAACTTGCCACTAGACTTTGCCTTCAGTACCTATAGATTAGGCTAAATTCCTCTCTTCTTGAGGTTTCCAAAAGATTTTAAGGCTCTTGGGCCTCTCAGGAAGTGCCCTTCCTTACTCACCTGTAAGGCTGAGAATCCTGTAAGCCAGTTACCAGGCCAGTTTTTTTCCAAGAGAGTTTTATAAGCATTAGCTCCATAAAGCCCACTTCAGTCCCTTGAAACTGTCTGGTCATATCTGATTTCATACATCATTCTCAACTATGACATTCCAGTCAAAGCCCTTGCAATACAACTAATGTTTTGATTACAGGGAAAACAGATTCTTATTGGACTTATGCAAATAACTATATTGCCATGAAAATAACAATACTCAGTAAGAGTTTCTAAATTCCAGAGGGATCAGGTAGAGAGAAAAAGTAATTGTTTCATCTTTGTTCACAAAGCATACTTTACCAAATTGCTGTAAGTTATACATAGCTTAAAATAAAAGAGAAAAACAAAACATAAAAGAATCAGCAATGTTTCAAATAAAAAGTCATTAAAAAAATTATAACCATCCTCATCAGTTCATTCAATCTCACATAATTAATTCTTATTCTGTTTGATCTTGGGTTAGCAGTTTTGTGAATCCATCAACTTCTTCATTAGTTTGGAAAATTACTCAGTCCATTGGCATGGTCTCAAAAGTTATTCAAGTGATGGCATCACTGAGCATTCTCACTTGTAGCTGATTATAAGAATCAGGAGTAAAAAACAACTATCTGTAAATGGCAAAAAACTTTAAAATGGTCATGGTTAAAGATTTGAAGAGAAATCATTATAACGTAATTGACAAGGAAATTTGTTTATTTCAGTGACATACAATATTTAAAATAATAACCAGAATTACGACTGAAAACATGATGCTGAACATATCATGAACATCAATGGTATTGACATCAAGGGTACTGAACTTTATACAATTCTGAAATATTTATATTAATAACATATATCCATACAAATACAACCTAAAGAAGGTTTGTCATCACTTCTTATTTGACAATGCTTTCCACACAGTTTAATATGTCAAATAAACCTAATTAGTCTAACATCTCTCTTTTACAAGGTGAGAGACAAATGCTTTGAGATTTTCCAAGTGCCCTCTGGGAAATCTCAAAGTTAGTTTAGGTCAAAAAGGCCTTATCTAGAATTTGATTTGAGGAAGTTTGTCAAAAATGTCAAAAGGTTTGAACACTTGATTAAATAGGATTGCAGATCATTGTAAAATAATACTTAATTATCTATTTAACCAAAATGACAATAAAAGATCTTAAAGATAGATACAGAAGGTTACATCGTTGTGAACAAACCCTTAGTTCTTTTAATATTAAGATTTGCTTTTCTTAAGTAATCAAAGACCTGGCAAGGGCAACCTGAAGCACAGGAAATCATTCTTATAAGACACAAAATCTTGGTTTCTCAGATTATTTAGAAGATAAAGAAAAACCTTTTTACAATTTCTTAATAAGAGCAGACCAATAATCCAAGAAAACTTTGTCATTCTAGTTTTGTATCAGCATACTTAATATCAAAATTAAGGCCCATCTTTTTACTTTTTCTTCTTCTTCTTCTCCCCAAAGCCCCCCAGTACATAGTCGTATGTTCTAGTTGTACATCCTTCCCGTTCTGCTATCTGGGACGCCGTCTCAGCATGGCCTGATGAGACGTACTAGGGCCATGCCCAGGATCCAAACTGGCAAAACCCTGGGCAGCTGAAGTGGGGCATGCAAACTCAACCACTCAGCCACAGGGCCAGTCTCCCATCTTTTAATTTTGTAATTTATAAATAAACCTATTCAATCTTAGCAGCTTGATCACACATAAAATTCTTTTTCCTCAAATCTTCTATGAACTTTTTTTTTTTAATATCTATCCAGTTTTTGTCCTCCTCTTTTCCTTTTTCTCATTCTGGAACAGCCAGTCATTCTACTTTAGGACAAGTTACTTTCTTTTTCCCCTAACAAAAACATATCCTTCATACCTTGTATACTTTTCCTTATCACAAACACATCTTATTTTCCTTGCATACTTTGTATACAGAGATTTTTCTTCTTTGTCCTTGTTATTCCTAGTGGTTTCACTTGCATAAGTAATAAGAATTTTTAATCCTTAGTAATCCTAATTTTCAGTGAAAACTAGGAAGGAGGCAATTGTGAGTTGTCTGCCACATACTAACATTCTGTAGTAGATTAGCAAATTTATGAATATACACCTCACAATTTCTGGAGGCATCTGCTTCCTCTTAGTACAATTTTTCAATGTGGCAAAGGACATGTTTGCTAACAGACCCAAAAATCTTTTTCTCTCTACAAAACTTAAGAAACCAAAAGTAGGTAAGTTTATGTTCAGCAATTAATGTTTCAGTACTTTATCTCATTTGGAAATAATCTAGATATTCCATAAACATCCATCATTTAACTTAGTATAGCATTAAGGTTTCAAGTTACCAAAAAGATTTTGGAAACTATTTTTAAACAGATACATTATAAAACATAATTATCATTGAAAAGTTCATTTATAAACTATTATCCCACTTATATTAATTCACTTCTTCTTAATAGTTTTGCCCAAATTGCTTATGAAAATTTCATGAGACAGTAAATAAAGCTAGCCAACATTTTAGGTTATTTTTCTTGTCGACAAATCAGGCAAGTATGAAAAACAGCACAAAAGCAAAGAACCTAACAAGTTAAACATGATTCCCCCCCTCCTTTTTTTCTACCATTGTACTTGACATACATCAAGCAAATCATTTTTATTGTACATTTTGTTCTTAGGATGGATTTATATCTTCATAATCTTAAACATCTAGTAGAGATAAAATAAGCTTATTTGACTAGTAAAGCTAGGCAGAAAAAACAATTATACGTATGCATTATATTTAATGCTGACAACTCTGAATACATACCTCTTTTTATTTTACCAACAACCTTAAAACTAGCTGTAGTTACCAAATGTTATCTCAGATCATAGGAACTTAAAAAAAGTTGGGGTTAGTTTCTATACTTCTGAGAGTTTTAGGAATACTTAATTTATATAAGCACTCATTTATCTCTAAGCCAATTTGATTTGAACTCCTTTAAGGGGTTTTAAAAATTAATTTGGTAATAGCTTCCACAGACAGAAAAATATCACATATACACAACATATAGGCACAGGCAAACAAAACAAAGGTTTTATATTTTTCCTTCTCAAATTTTAGCCATGTATCAGTAAAACAAACTAATGGGTTTTTATCCACTTTATATTTTTATCTGAATTGTGTTTCTGAAAAATAGGACAAGTTGAGGTTACCTACACAATATGAGGGCTAATGCTTTTTTACCAATATTTGTGGAGAAGGCTTTGAAGATTTTCATTTGCCCTATATGTAATCTTATGGAGGCTGTGAATCACATTAGGGGAGTAACTAAGGAGACATCTAGCACTGTCTGGATGTCTCCAAAGCTCATCTGAGTGGATAAAATATTCCATCAATTTCCAATTAGTCTTCTTCCTTTTCACTCTCAGACAGCTGCTTTTGGGGGCCCTGAGTCCACTGAGAGCAGGAGGCCTAAAGTTCAAGTGACTGAGGGCTGGAGTGGAAAAAGGTCTGTCAGGGTGGATAGAGGGATGGAAGAGATAGGGGCTTGAAGGGGGTCATATCAAAGGATTCAAGGGAACTGAATGGAAGATCAAAGGTTGCAAAAGGAGGAAGGAGGAGCAGAAGCAATGGGAAGAAAGAGGTCTTAGCGGAGCCAGTTTGAGGTCTTAAGTTTCCCAGAGAAGCCAACGAAGTACAAAATTATCCTCAGCAAAATCCTGCAAACAAGAAGGAAAGTAGACAAGAGTTGGTAGAATATACAGTCAGCAGGGGATCAAGAACGGAATTTCAGTCAACTTAAAAGTTCCCATAGGAGGAGCTGAATCAAATAGAGAGAACAGAGAGGACTTTAAAAAAAGAAAAAGCTCCTATCAAGCTCTGAATATCAGTTGCCATTAGACCAATTTCTGAACATACAGATCTTTTAAAAAATATATCCTCTCAAATATCTTATCAGGTTTCAGACAGGACAAACAGTAAATATTCCTGGCAGTATTGAGCTCCGTTTTTTTTTAAACCAAAGGTATTACCTATTTCAAGCGACTCAAAACTGATAAGGCTTTTATGACTTAACACCAATGAGTCTTTTATGGCTCAACCATAAACCAAAGAGGCTTCCCCAAGAGGGTGCAGAAGATACAGCCCTCCCAAGATCCAGACCCACTCCCAAAGAAAGCCACAAGAAAGCCAGACTTAGATAACCCCCCGAGAGGTGGCAACAGTGGGTAGGGCATTAGCTGCTAAAGGGGTGCAATCTACACTTCTGTCCAGCCATATTCTCACGGCCCCCAACCTGACAGTTGACCGCCTGCACACACAGGTCCAATAACTGCATGTCCCGGCGGGCAGAAAGCCAAGCCAAGCTCAGAAAACGAGACAAACAGGAGAACAACAGCTGTCCCTGGGAGGGAAAGGATCAAAAACCAATGGTTACCTGATACCAAATTCACAAGAGTCAGGATTCAAAGATCTAATTTTTACAACTGTTTTTTTCCTGCTGATCTGAATTTGGGAAAGAAGGGACAAAGAGAAATTTTTACCTTCCTTTCTTGACCAGGCACTACAGACAGAGATCTGGGAGAGCCGATTTTGGTAAGAATTCTAACTTTTCACTGACTTTCGTCCGTTCTCCCAAGACCCCATCTGCAGACTCCAGAGTGAGTGGGGTGTCCCAGCCATCCCTTCCCGGTTGCCAGAAACTGCAGGGGAGGAAAAATATTTTTCTCTACCCTTCTAGGTTCTCAGCTAGGTCTCTGTATCAGAAGACAGATTAACAAAAGGAAAGCATACAAATTTATTTAACATGAGTTTCACATGACATAGGAGCCTTCACAGAAAATGCAGAACAAACAAACAGTTAAACCTGAGTATTTTTATACAGTCCTGGGCAGCATAACAACGTTTCAGGCAATGATGGACGACATATGTGACTGTGGTCCAATAAGATTAGTACCATATAGCCTAGGTGTGTAGCAGGCTATACCATCTGGGTTTGTGTAAGTACAATCTAATGATGTTCGCACAATGACGAAATCACCTAACAATGCATTTCTCAGAACACAGCCCCATCGTTGGGCAACACCTGACTGTACTAGGTTTGATGAAGAGCAGAGTGAGGGAAAAATGTGATAAGACAAAAAGGGATATGAGCTAAGAATAGCAAACTGGGGAAACTTAGCAAGGACTGTTCATTCAGATTCCTCTCGGGTTCCTCATCTTGGGAGATGAGGATGCTTCTTTCCTCCAGGTATAGGGAGGGCACCTCTCACAGGAGGGTCTTCTGACCTGCTTCAGGGAAAGGTCAGAAAGTCCTTCCTGCATCTGCCATTTCTCAAATTCCTTCCTCTTAAAATATTCAATATGCCAAGGTGCCATATTTTGGGGTAGAATATCCTGAATCCCATCATTCTCCTTCAAACACTTTATTTCTTATGGTTCTCAATGAAAGAATTTTGCAATGGCTAGGAATGGGCCTGGTAGACTAAAATAAATCAAAAGTCCTCTTCCTATCCCCCAGGTTCAATGCAAAACACTCCAACCAATTACAATGACAATATGGACTTCTATTTCTGGCAATGTAGACCCAATGGTTGGAGATCACCTAAAAATGCTGGATTAAACATTTTTACATTCTTTTTTAAATGTATGGCAGAGCTAGCTACAAAGTAAGACAAATGCTCCAAGGGCAGAAATGAGAAGAAAGCACAAATATAGAGAGTTGAGTTAGTTTTGAAAACAGCATGCCCTAGGGGCATCTGCAAAGTCCTGGTGGCAGGAACTTGATGGGGGGAGAGAGGAAGCTATAGAAATACGGTAAGAGGAGGCAAAACAGGAGGGCCTATGCAAGGTGAAGAGCCAGAGCAGAGATTCTCCCACACAAAGCCCCATGAGGGGAAAGGGGGATGTAAAATTAAAAAACAATTCATTTTAAGGCTGATATGCATGAAGGAATGGTCGGAAAAAAAAAAAAAAAGGCTAAGTGCATATGGTTTAGTTCTGAGGTTAAAAGATCAAGTCCCAGAACTATATATCTAATAAAAATAGTTCATATCAGAAAGAGGTTAATCTTATTGTTCAGGAGAAGGGTAAAGATAATATTTACATTTAGATTTTATTAAGTATACATATTAACATTTTTTAGAGTAACCACTAAAAGAAAAGAAATAGAATGGTAAACTTCCAACAGAGTTGTGGGGGATCAGAATTGGCCACCCCAGAATGTGTCTCTTTGACACGAGGATTATTTTGGGCTACTTTTAAAAACTGCAGACCAGGGAGAAACTGGAAAGTAGAAGTTACCCTTTGTAAGAGATATTTACATTTGTAAGGGAAGTCTCCATCTGTAAAGGTGTCTCTCTCTCTGCACAAGGAAGATGGGGATGACCTTATTTCTAGAAACTCTTATCAGTGCAGAAGGCAAGGACTTAAATCTGCATAATAACCTTACTCTCGTTTACTGTTCTTTCCTGGTCATCTCTCATAACTGACTCCCCTCACCCCAACATCCTCCTTCGTCTTTAGCTGCAGATGGTATTTAAGATGAAAGCCTCCACCATTTTGGCGAGTTGCTCAGTTTTCCTGAGTCTCTCCCATGTATACATGCTATAAAGCTTTGTTTGATTTTCTCCTGTTATTCTGTCCCATGTCAATTTCATTCATAGCCCAGCCAGAAGGACCCAGAGGCTAGAGGAACTGTTCTTCCTCCCCTACAGAGCCAAAGGGTAAAACTGCACCGAGAAAAGAAGACAGAAAGTATACGAGAAGACAGAACTCAGGCCTTGGAGTAGGACATTCCCGGGTTGAAATCCTAGCTCTACATGTAGTAGTGCTAACCACAGACAAGTCATCTAGTTTTTAAATTTCCGCTTCCTTATCTTTAAAAAAGAAAATAATACAAACTTTTTAGCCTAGGACTTGAGTTAAGAAGCATGTACTCAATGATACCCGGCACAAAGATACACAAATACTTTTTTCCTTGCCCTCTTTTCATGACACTCAAGAACATTTACTAAAAAGCAGGCATTGGTTTAGGTTGCTGAATCAGACTATTTTAATCATGAATACCACAACTATCACATAGAATTCAGTCATACTCGCCTCCTTGGCTTTCTGTCTATTCCTTTCTTATTCAGGGCTAAAAAGCTTCTAAGTAAAATTATATTTTATGTAGTACCTCAAGCTTATTCCACAACTATGCTTACATATGTTCAGGTTTTTAGAAGAGAGAAGTCCAATCTGAAGCAAATGCCCCTTCCATAACAAAATGCAAAGGTTAACACTTCCTGTAAGATAAAGGAAACCCAGCTGCTGCTGTATTAGATAGCTACCCACCCCTCCCACCCCCCACTTTCCGGAAGAAAAAAGAATGTTCATTAATTATGTCACCTCAAAGATGTGTAATTCACTTCAGTTAATTAAAATTTGTCAAAATTCAGAATGAGCACATAATCTGTTGTATGAAGATTATTTCGTGGATTTAGAAATTGTGCTCCAAAAATTAAAGTGTTCATAAAAGCTTAGTAAGTCAAGTATTTCCCAATAATAGCGTTTTAAAGGTTGACTCTAAGGACAAAAAAATGTGAACAACTTTTAATTCAACAACCCACATCTGGATTATCCATACCCGCATCCTCTTTTTTAATTCTCCATGGCCAATTTTAAATTCTGAGTGGACTTTTTTTCTCTTCTACACAGGATGCTTCCAGAATTCCTCATCTGCACATTTTAGAGGATAAAAATTAATTTCCATGTGTCTAAGATAAACTTCAAATGACAAGTCTGCCCAAAAAATTATAATCCAAAATAAAGTATAAATGCTTTAACTGTTCATTTCTACCAGAACAATGGTTTGACTATCCCCAACTTTAAAGCACATAGGCCAAACAGTCAGTAAGTCACACAATCCTCTTACCTGGAATTAAAATGCTAAAAGCTGAAAGTGCTTTGCAAGATACCAATTGGCAACCACTGAAACTAACGATGAAAGTTTATTAGAATAGAAATGGAAAATCCTGCATGCATACACAGACTCTAATAGGAAATGACATGGAGAATTTTATGAGTCAAAATCTTAAATAGAGCTGGTATTATATATAAAACAGAAAGCATTAGCTTGATGTACAGCAGAATAGTCAAGGGCTACGGCCGTGAAGTCAGGTTGCCTGGATTCAAATTTCAGCTCCAATTACTGAGGAAGAGTGTGGGCAAGCTGTTTAGCCGCCATATCCCTCAGTTTCTGTATCTGTGAAGCTGGCAAAATAACGGCCCTTCATAGGATTGCAGAGAAGATTAAATCACATATAACAGATGTAAAGCACTTGGCACAATGATTGGCACATAGTAAATATTTAATAATTGTTAGCTAAGGTATAATTATCCTCTTTCTAAAATTGTTTCACACCACACTAGCAGATGTGTCAAAAAGCACCTTAAGCAGCAGTTGAATAAAGAAATTATATTTTGGTTACGCACTTCCTGATAGGAGTAGATAATCCTAATGCCCATCACACAGCATTCTGCAAATACAATAACCTAGATCCAATACCAAACCACCACAAATTAAATCATTAAAAGTTATTAAAGCATAAAGGTGACTACTGATCTGCTCACTTGAGCCCAGAGATCTAATTACTAATAATTAGGTATGAAGGGACTAATAAAATGTTTCTATAATACATTGCTGCCGAAGTGATCTTGAGAGCCAACCATAAAAAAACCGTATTAAAGTCAAAAAGAATCAAGAACCATCAACTATTGTAAGCACAGCAATTCAATATGCCCCCTCACAGCCTTAGTGGCTGGGGAGGAGGGCATTAGAAATATAGGCTGTGCCAAACAGCTTAGTTCTCTCACGTTCCAATGAGTAAAAGGATCTACTGAAGATAATTCTAAAAGTTTGGTTTGCATTTGACTTTGACAGCCTAGGAAAACCGAAGCAGTGTTGGGGAAAGTAACACCTATATCTAAAACCCACAAGTTAAGGATGAAAAGGAAAGACTCTGAAGAATGCCTGGACTCTTCTACCACCCCCCGGGGAGAAACTATTTGAAACTGAACTGTTAACTGCCAGCTACCACCACAGTATCACCTGAACAGGTTTCTAGAGGAGAAATCTAATAACCACTCATTTGGTAGCCACTAATTTACTCTTCATTTCAAAGCGCCCTTTTTATCTAGGTTTAAAGAGAACGAAACTGTCGAAAAATTTTTTTGCAGCAGATGGAAATACATTCATCATTACTCGCCATTATCCTTTTCAGCTGGCAATAACTTGTGGTTATAAAGCAAAGGAAAAAAAGAGTTTGGGTGATTTTCATCAAAGCTTGGATTCTAGCCCTGCCCTGCAGCATGCTGTAATAGGAGAAAAGTTCCTGCTTCACATTCCAAAAGAAATAAATTTTTATGTGAATAGCCCCGTACATTAACTGCCACCTCTTTTTTGTTATTGTCATTGTTTTGTTTGCTATTATTTTTATCCATGCAGCAAATATTTCATAAGCATGTACTACTTTATGCTAGATGCTATGAATTATGGTACCACCCTTGGAAAAAAACATTGATCAATAATAAACTGACTGCATTTCATAAAAGTTCAAAGTAGAACCAATGGATCATAAAACACTCCTGGGAGTGCGTGGATATACCAGGAAAAACAAATTCTAGAATCAACATGCTGCTCACATTCTCTAAAAAGGACTTCAGGTATAGGCACCAAAACAGTTACGGTGTTTTTGAAATGTAGAGAAAAACAGCACATAATCAAAAGTAGACAGGCTTTAGAATTAGCTCCACCATTTAGAAGTAGTATAAACTAGACAAATTATTTAATCTCTCCAAACTGGTTTCCTCATCTACACAAGGGAAATAGCAGTATCTACCTTACATAAGGTTTGTTGTGAGGACTGACTACAATGTATGTTAAATGCCCAGTGCAGTGCCTGGCATATAGTATATGATCAGTAAACTGAGGCCAATATTATGAGAGAGATTTCCAACAAGAGGGACACATTCAGGGATGACTTTTACTCCTCAGTGGAAAAAATTCAACGTATCAATAGAACTTAATACTGTCCTGAAAAACAAAGTAAAATCGTAAGTTTCATGGAAGAACATGTAACTTGACAACATCTAAATTAGGAGTAGTTCTCTTACGGCAAGCTGGGAGATAGGAACCTGCAACCAAGAGGTGAGTTGTATTTCATAAGAAGAGTATGCAAACAAACAAACAAAAGCTATGTGGTGAGACTACAGAGGAAGCACCTGGAGAAGGAGAAAAGTCACGTAGCTATACCTATTTGTCAAGTTGAAAAACGCCCTGTCCCTTCCCATTATTCTCTCTCCTCTTCTCAACTCCTATAAGGAAGCAAGATGTTCTCTTAGAAAATGGGAATCCAAAAAAAAAAGAAGTCTGAAGTAACAAGGGAAACAATCTAGATATATTAAGCCACTTGCTAATTCTTTCACTTTACAGGTTTTTTGTTTAGTTTTACAAGTTTCACTTTAAAATATATATAAATTGATATAATGTATTTTAGGTTTAGGTCTATCAGTCATTCTACATCTTACTCTGAATTAACTTAATCAAGTAATTATGGATTAGCTATCACTTATAAGAGAAATGGAGAGTTCAATTAAGGGAGAAGTTAAGGGGCAAAAGAAAGAGAAATGGGTGATTTTAATGCATGGGGCACTTGTGAGATGAGAAAGCATCACTATCCAATGGAAGAAATAACAGAGCAGGGAAAACAGAGGAAATAACAGAGCAAGGAGAGGAAGAGCTTGCAGCAGAGTGTGCACCAAAGACTATGGGATCAACACACCACTCACTCCAGCTTCTCAGAGGCAATCATTGCCAGCGTGTCTCACTAAAAATCAAACGCTACCATAGATTACCAATACTGACAACCACAGGACTGTGAAACTGGATACCCTATCATTTGAAACACTGGGGTCTGGAAATACGACGTTGTTCTACCTTATGATCAAACTACAGAAAAATCATTATCACTCAAAAATTAATGTTTACTTAATTGCATCTTTTTTACAAAAAGCAGTTAGGGATTACTAAAAAGAAGCATCCAAACTTACTTCTTTCCCCTAGAGGCCTCTTCCAAGCTTTTCTGAACTCCCTTTGCTTGCAAATGTAGACATACACACATTTCTCAATTTAAATGTAAAACCCAGCATACGAAGCTGTGCAGAGCAGCTCTCTTCCAGCTCTAAGGGTTCCAGAAAAAACCCTTCTTTAATAGGTCTTCAAGCTTCACTAAGGCTCTTCGGACGATCCTGAACCACCAAGTCACTCTGAGTCAAATGCAAATTCTTCCAACCTTCTGAACACAAGTGAAATGGTTTCCAGGTCTCGTTCAGAAATAATTACACTATAAAGTTGAGGAGGATACTGTATGCCTCACATCTAGTAATCTCAAATTTGATCTTGAGCCCGTTACACTCATGAGAAACTCATCTGATTACCACTGAGTCTACATCCTTATGCGCTTTCATATCTTAAGACGCAACTGTCACAGAAAACATCTTTTTTGTTTAACCAGTTCTCTTCAGAGTTGGCATCTGTCAAAATACTTTATTTTGTTTTTTACTCAAAACGTGAAGGAAAGAATCCTTTGAAGAGGAGAGGGAGAGGTTACTTCAAAATCTTATACCCTCCATTCCCCTTTCCAATAACATCTTCATAGTTATAGTCCAAAGCAGAAAAAAAAAGGGAAGGAGGTATCAAATTAATTAGAGATAGTGCTGTAGTAAGTACATCCTTTCAATTTGATGAGATGGAATTTACAATTGAAATACAGCCCCCAAAAGTGCGCAGCTTTTTCAAAACAAACAGGCCTGCTGATCAAAGAGGTGGAGAAGTACTATATATAGTCAGAGCTATGCCCCTGCCTGGAAATAAGCAACCTGAAGGCAAAATCATGCTAAAGAGCTGTGGGGTGGCATAAAGCAGCTAGAATAAGGGGAACAAAAGGACCTCACTCTAGTGATACCTTTTAAAAGACTCTCAGCCAGCTGCCATGATGTGGTATAATAATTGCTATCATTTTTTAGTACTATGTGCCAGGCATTATGCTAAGCACATTATACTTATTATTTCCTTTATAATGACTATGTGCAATGTGTATTATTATGTTTATTTTGCACGTGAGAAAGTAAACTCACAATGGAATACTACTCAGCCATAAAAAAAAAATCCCATCCACAACAACATGGATGGACCTGGAGGGTATTAGGTTAAGTGAAATAAGCCAGACTGAGAAAGACAAACACTATATGACTTCACTTATATCTGGAAGATAAACAAACACACAAAGAGAATAGTTCAGTGGTTACTAGAGGTAAGGGGGGTGGAAGAAAGGCACAGGGGGTGAAGGGGAGCACTTATATGGGGACAGACAACAAATAATATACAACTGAAACTTCACAATTATGAACTCCATAAAAAAATCAAAAAATATATCATTTATAGAAAGTAAACTCAATTATGCCTGAAACCTAGTAACCTTCTGAAGGATCCATTTACATTCTACAACGTTTTCTCTATGCCCCACGGAGTCCTTAAAATGCCCTCCTAAAGGATTTCCAAATTCCTGTCCTACGCTGCTTACAGAGGGCTCCAACAGCTCCATGTTTCTCTCTTCTGAACCCCCTCAAGAAAGAAAGCTCTCTCAGCAGCTTCTCTTGGGCCATGCATTCTCTGTACCTAAAAACCTTTGGAACATCCCCTGGGATCATCCAATGGCTAGCTTGTACTTGTAAAATCTCTTCAAGCGCCTTGGGGATCACATGTCACTACATGCCCTAAGTGGATATGTTGTCTACCTGGATACACTTTATGACATACCCACTTCTCTCTGCCCACTGTCTCCCCAACGTCACTGAATGGCCCAAATATCACCTCCATTCTCTTAACATCAATTCATACTCAATTCCTTAAAGGAGACTCAAAATCAGCCTCTCTTCAGAAAACCTGCCCTTGACTGTAATCACTCTAGTAGCAGAAAGGGCACCAGACTGGAAACCAGATCTGGCTTCTAATCCTGATTCTGTTACTCGCTGTGTTACATGGGCAAATCACTCGACTTTTCTGGGGCCAGTTTCTCAACCATAAATGAGGGAAATGAGACTAAATAAACAAAATTAATTCTCAGCTCTAAGAATTTTTTATGCAAAAAGATTAGCAACAGCATTAATTTATAAAATCAGAAAAATTGTCATAAAACTTTAAAATTACTTAGGGCACCTCAAATTAAAACAATTAATACACAACACATAAAAACTACAAAAAAAGAGAATAACTTAAATTTCAAAGGATGACAAGGTTGATTAAATTGCCGATTTTCTATACTTTATTTGACACATTAATGAAAACCCAGGTAATTCCTTAAAGACTACTGGGCTACAAATAGAGACACTCGCCTATTTACTCGTCACTATGCGATATCTTATATACCACAGATTTGTTTAATATACCAAATGTGTTTTAAATACTAACTGCGATAGCCTTGTGTGTCAACCTGGCTAGCTTACAGCACCCAGTGTTTCATCAAACATTCATTAGGTGTTGCAGCAAAGGAATTTTGCAGACGTAGTTAATATCTACAATAAGCTGACTTTAAGTAAAGGAGATTACCCTCGGTTGTGTGGGGGGACTCACCTAATCAGCTGTAGGCCTTAAGAACAAAAACAGGTTTTCCAGTGAAGGATTTTTGCCTCAAGACTGCAGCATCAACTCCTGCCGGACCTTCCTGCCTGCTGGCTTGCCCTACAAATTTTAGACTTGCCAATCCCCCAATTTCATAAGCCAATTCCTTACAATACATCTCTTATTAAACACACACACACACACACACACACAGAGGAATGATATTGGCTTTGTTTCTCAGGAGAACCCTGACTGCTACACTAACATACTGAAAGACTCAAACTGGTATTTTTTTCTTTTTTTTCTTTTTCTTTTAGGAAGATTAGCCCTGAGCTAACATCTGCCACCAATCCTCCTCTTTTTGCTGAGGAAGACCGGCTCTGAGCTAAAATCCCTGCCCATCTTCCTCTAATTTATACTTGGGACACCTGCCACAGCATGGCTTGACAGGCGGTGTGTACTTCCACATCCAGGATCCGAACCAGTGAATTCTGGGCCACTGAAGCAGAATGCATGAACTTAACCACTGCACCACCAGGCCAGCTCCTCTTTTTTTTTCTTTCTTTCTTTTTTTTTTTTTTGGTGAGGAAGATTGGCCCCGAGCGAACATCTGTTGCCAATCTTCATCTTGTTTCTTGAGGAAGATTGTCACTGAGCTCACATCTGTGCCAACCTTCCTCTATTTTGTATGTGGGACACCACCACAGCATGGCTTGATGAGCGGTGTGTAGCTCTGTGCCTGGGATTTGAACCCATGGAACCCTGGGCAATTGAAGCAGAGCACGTGACCTTAACCACTATGCCACCAGGCCAGCCCCAGTGTTTTTTTCTTTTCTAAGTAAGGGTTAACAGACGTCTGTTTCTTATAACCTCTCTAAAATATTACATTATTTTAAATAAGTGCTCAGAAAGTTATTTTGTAAGTCAGTACTTCTTACACAACGCCAACAGATTAGCAATGCTATTATCTCACTGTGCTTCTCTTTATTCAAATACATAAGAGGAAAAAGAACAGTGATATTTCCTACATGGAATTTTTAAGCTCCAAGATTGATTTCAGAAGATTCTGAGACTCAATTTTTTTCTCATTTGCATGGCTTTCAAAGTATTTCGTAACTACCAGTTGGGATAACATCACTGTGAGGAAAGTCAACTATCAGCCCAACTTTAAAGACTGAAGAACCACACAAAACAGATGTAGGCTTTGCACTACTTTACTTAGTGATGTGTGCAGAGTCAAGCTGAGAATTCTCCAGTCCTGAGTTCCAATGCTGATCACCAGGTGGTTAGCCCTCAGCGCTACAGTGACACAGAAAAGGATTTCAATATCTGTAAACTTTTCTGTAAAGGGCCGGAAGTATTGAGGCTTTGTGGGCCATGAGGCCTCTGTGGCAACTACTCAACTATGCTGTGGTTGCCCCAAAGCAGCCAACGACATACATACAGGAACAAGCATAGCTGCATTCCAATAAAACTTTATGGACTAAAACACGTCACATTTGGCCTGTGGACCACAGTTTGCTGACCCCTGACTTACACTCATGAAATCAGGGAGCTGGGAAAGACTCTGGAGGTCATGTGGTACAATCTCCCTCTCCATGCCAAGATACCTAGAATCATGTCCCTGACAAATAGATATCTGGTCTCTGTTTCAAGTCCCAGTGACCAGCCTGCTCAGAACAGGTTCCATAATTGGACTCTTCTCCAAGCTAGAAAGTGTTTCTCAATGAGGACATGAAGATTCTTGGATGGGATATTTTTCCATTGTGTGACACTGTCCAGAGCTCTGTGGGTCATTTAGCATCCCTGGTTCCCAAACACTAAATGCTAACCACACACACACACACCCATCACTATGACAACCAAAAACTTCCCCACATATCTCCAAACCCCCTGGGGTGGGGGTGTTGGTACCCAAAGGGTTGAGATCCACTGAGCTGTATGAGAGATGGAATATGTGACAGGCGTCCCATACAGCCATTCCCTCTTCCACCCATGGCAGATATGAGTAATCAGTCACAATACTCTTTCCTACTGAGGCTGGACTTCGTCTCAGAATTTTTAACACAATGCTCAAGACAACCACCACCAATGAAACAGAATTGTGACATTAAAACATATTTATTATCTCTAATCTAAAAAGACAGTTCTACATACACACTCTGAAAAAAATGGCTTCATGGGGCCTGCGTGGTGGCGTAGTGGTTAAGTTTGCATGCTCCACTTCGGCAGCCCAGGGCTTGTGGGTTCAGATCCTGGGCACAGACCCACACACCGCTCATCAAGCCATGCAGTGGCAGCATCCCACATACAAAATAGAGGAAGACTGGCAAGGATGTTAGCTTAGGGAGAATCTTCCTCAAGCAAAAAAAGAGGAAGATGGCAATAGATGTTAGCTCAGGGACAATCTTCCTCACCAAAAAAAAAAAAAAAAAAAAAAATTGGCTTCCTTTAAGTTTATAAAATTGAAAAATAATATGGTTTAACTTTAAAACCTAAGGGATGCTCCAAAAGTCTGTGAAAACATTTGTTGGTTGTGAGAATGACTGAGGGGCACTGAAGGCACCTGGTGGACTGAGGCAAGGAATGTCACGTGTCCTGCAGTGGCAGGGACAGTTTTGCACAAGAAAGGATTATCCCGCATGAGTTTTTAATATCCCACCAGAAATATATGTGGACAAAAAGCCCATCCAAATTATCTAAGCCAAGATTGTAACTCCATTTAACACATAAATGCAAGTTATCTTTTTCACACTGTTAATGATCACTAAATTTTCTCAAAATGTAACTGATTGAAAGTCGACGCAAGACTGTACCTAACTTTTCTCTGAATTTTACCAAGTTATTCATCATTTTGGAAAACCACCTCAATGCCAGCAATACAATTCAGTGTATGTAAGTACAACTTACTCGCATGAGAGTGCATTTGCAGGTACGTCATTCACAGTAATTCCAGGTACAGGTACAAAAAGCTGACCATTTGGTATGTGCGGAGCGTACACATATTAAAATACATATTTTTGCAATGACTTCATTTGTATTTCTTCTTTACATTATAGTTACAACATTGTGTTCATTTCTTTGCAATCAGGTTTGTAAGCAGTTACGGTCTATGAATTCATTTCAAGATTATAAAGGAGGAATTCGAAAATATTTGTTATAAAAATAGAGTGTTGGATCTGACAGGTTAAGAACCACTGGTCAAAACTAAGGACACTTTTTTGGTCAAATTTCCCTAACGTGGACACCAATCTTGCCCACACTCTTGAAACAAATGTAATGTATTTCAAAGGTTGGAACACAACTTTGGCTCTCTGAAGCTGTTTTACAGATAAATGCTAGATCTCACGATGCAGGCGCAGTTTCCATTTCCTGTCCTCTGCTGTAGGAAATATACGAGAAACGGCTGCGAAAACCAAGTGTTTAGGACCGCCGAGTCCCCCAGCACATCATGTCTGTCTCTGCAGTTAGTGCCATCTGATTCTGACAGAAACTGGCAGTGATTAACAGTGTCAATGAAAGAACCCAGTCATCACTGAGGCAATGCCCCTGAGCACCAGACACAAAGATTCTATTCTGAGTGAGTCCATTTTCCACACTAAATTGAGATCTGTCCCTTGCGTTACACAGAGCAGACTCTAGAACAGCATCCAAGAGAACAGCGTCCAGCAGAATACCCTGAGAGGGCAGAAATGTTCGACAGCACACTGTCTGATGCGGCAACCACTACCACATGCAACATCTGAGCATTTGAAATGTGGCTTAGTCTAACTGAAGAACTGGATTTTTAGTTTGATTTCATTTTAATTAAAATAGCCACACATGACTGGGGACCACAGTGCTGGACAGCACAGCTCTGGAATATCAGAGCTGAAAAGGGTCCTGGAGGCCATATAATTTAGCCATTCTTAGCCTAGGAAAATACAGCACCGCTAGGAATTATGAAACAGCTGCTGAGAGGGATTTATCCAACGTTTGCCACAAAAATGGGAAATATAAGAACCCCAATGGAGTCCAGCCCCCTAACTTTTCATATGAAGTTACTGAGGCTAAAAGGCCAAACACTTCATTCAGTCATTTGGCCCATTAGGAACAGCCACTTTAGAACCCAGGTCTCCTGACACTCAATTTAGGGCTTTCTACTCCTCTACTATTATGTGGCTGACTGAGTGAAAACCCAATTAGGGGCCAGCCCGGTGGCGCAGTGATTAAGTTCACACATTCCACTTCTCGGTGGTCCGGGGTTCGCTGGTTCAGATCCCAGGTGTGGACATGGCACTGCTTGGGAAGCCATGCTGTGGTAGGCGTCCCATGTATAAAATAGAGGAAGACGGGCACGGATGTTAGCTCAGGGCCAGTCTTCCTCAGCAAAAAGAGGAGGATTGGCAGTAGTTAGCTCAAGGCTAATCTTCCTCAAAAAAAAAAAAAAACCCCAATTATTGCACGTCTTACTTCCCATCTGCTACCTAAAATATGGCATTAATCTCACCAATTGATAGACTCTTTCTTCAAAGCTAGACTTAGCTATAAACAATTTTAACTTTAAAGATATGGAGATGAACTAAGATTTGAACCAAAGCTTAAAAAATGTGTCTATTTAAGAAATGACTAGTTGGGAATTTAAAGGTTTGAGATTGACTAAAAACAGAAATAACCTCTATATACAATCTATGTCTATATATAATCTATATATAATAATTATACATCTATGTAATAATAATGGACTAAGGGCGTTGGCAAGCTGAGTTTCCAAGAAGATTAATTATTATTTCCCATTATAAGTCTTTTAAAAACCTTTTTATAGTTTATAGCACTTTTTTAAAGTTTGTAGAGTATGAATAAGAGCTCATATATAGTTCAAAGACTAAACCCCAAAGCAAAATCATAAACATAAGAAATGGCAGGTCCCAGACACTTTCTTTAAACCATGTTTTCAACTATTCCAGGTTTAGGGGTGAAACTTTGTTCTGAGAACTAGGAGAGAGGCAGGTGTACTGGAACATAATTCCAGTGACTATTTGCTCTCTTCTGCAGAGATGCGTGTAAAAGTGGCTGGCAGGGAGCAGAAAACCCAATACAAGCCTTTGAATGGCCTCTAAGTACTTCTTGGGTCTCCCAGGGAGTGAGGGCACCGGGGCCAGAGAACTATCACTTGTCACACTTTTCTGCAGAAAACTTTATAAAATTATCCACAGATGATCTGCCCCTAAGCCCTACAAGGAGCGTTAGCCAGTGAGCTATAATCAATCCAAAGGCAGCCCTGACTCAACACAAGCTTTAAGGGATAAATATCATAAATGAAGAAGACAAAGCTGAAGAAGAGGGCTAATGAGTAAGTAAGAAAACTGAGACCAAAGTATATCTCTACAGGCTGAAATGCCTGGCTGCTGAAACAAAGGCAGGATAAAACTTAACAGGAACAAAAATAAAGTCCTGCATATCAGTTTAAAAATCAGTTGTACTAGTACAGGGACCAGACTCACAGAGAATTCCTATGAGAATTTCGGGAGCTTTGGCTTACTGAATGCTTAATATAAGAGTAAGATGTGTCTGCTTAAATGTTAATGTAATTCTGGACTCCAATAATATGGAATATGCAATAATGGAATAGCATGATGTCCACCTTACAGGAAGTAAGTGTCCTACTATTTGCTGCCTCGGTCGGACATCTAAAACAGCACAGACAATGATGGGAGCCGTATTTTCAGGGTACTGACAACCTAGTGCATCCAGAATAAGATGATCGGGATGGTGAGAGATCTAGGTATTGGTATTATTTAACCTGGAGAAGAGACGGTTAGTTATCTTTACATAATATGACAAAATTTTACACAACAAAGAGAAAATACATCTTCTATGTCACTTTGGATGATACTATAACTAAAACCAATACATAAAAAAACACACAGGTAATTTGGATCTGTTAAAATAAGATAATAACCTTAAAACTGAAGCCACCCACAACCAATCTTCGACAAAGGAGCTGAGGGCCTACAATGGAGAAAAGAAAGTCTCTTCAACAAATGGTGCTGGGAAAACTGGAAAGCCACATGTAAAAGAATGAAAATTGACCATTCTTTTTCACTATTCACAAAAATAAACTCAAAATGGATCAAAGACCTAAAGATTAGACCTGAAACAATAAGTCTTCTAGAAGAGAATATAGGCAGTACACTCTTTGACATCAGTTTCAAAAGAATCTTTTCGGATACCATGACTCCTCAGATGAGGGAAACAATAGAAAGAATAAACAAATGGGACTTCATCAGACTAAAGAGCTTCTTCAAGGCAAGGGAAAACAGGATTGAAACAAAAAAACAACCCACTAGGTGGGAAAAAATATTTACAAGTTATATATCCGACAAAGGGTTAATCTCCATAATATATAAAGAACTCACACAGCTCAACAACAAAAAATCAAACAACCCGATCAAAAAATGGGCAGGGGACATGAACAGACATTTCTCCAAAGAAGACATACGCATGGCCAATAGACACACGAAAAGATGCTCATCATCACTAATCATGAGGGAAATGCAAATCAAAACTACACTAAGATATCACCTTACACCTGTTAGAATGGCAAAAATATCCAAAACAAAAAGTGACAAATGTTGGAGAGGCTGTGGAGAAAAAGGAACCCTCGTACACTGTTGGTGGGAATGCAAACTGGTGCAGCCACTATGAAAAACAGTAGGGAGATTTCTCAAAAAATTAAAAATAGAAATGCCTTATGACCCAGCCATCCCACTACTGGGTATCTATCCAAAGAACTTGAAATCAGCAATTCCAAAAGTCCCATGCACCCCTATGTTCATCGCAGCATTATTTACAATAGCTAAGGTGTGGAAGCAACCTAAGTGCCCATCAACTGATGATTGGATAAAGAAGATATGGTGTGTGTATATATATATGTATATACACACACACACACACACACACACACACACAATGGAATACTACTCAGCCATAAAAAAGGACAAAGTCGTGCCATTCACAACAACATGGATGGACCTTGAGGGTATTATGTTAAGTGAAATAAGCCAGATAGAGAAAGACGAACTCTGTATGACTCCACTCATAGGGCCAGTAGACAAAGAGAACTGATTGGTGGTTACCAGGGGAAAGGCGGGTAGGGGGTGGGCACAAAGGGTGAAGGGGTGCACCTACCACACAACTGACAATAATGTACAACTGAAATTTCACAAGGTTGTAAACTATTATAATCTTAATAAAAAGTTAAAAAAAAAAAAAAACAGAAGCCACCCAACAATGAACCAAGGTTGCACAAAAACGTGAACACCTTGTTACTGTAAGTATTCCTGCAAGGGTCATAAATCCTCTAGGAAGGGAAGAAAGGGTTAGGGGGGTATTCAAATTAGGTAGACAACTGGATTAAGTGACTGTTACAGGTTCATTGTAACTCTGCAATGATATTATTTTAAGTGCAGAAGAAAAAGAATAAGTTGAGTCAGCAAACACTTTATTTCCCCAATAGAAAGTTAGGCTGGTGAAAGGGCAGAAGAAATGAGAAAGCCAAGGGATTCTAAGGTACATCTAAAAATGCGTGATATGTAAGGTCCTGAAAGGGAGACGCAGTGAACAGGTGAATCTGGATAAAAGATCTCTCAAATAAGGATACCACCTGTCCTGCCCTAAGGACCAAATGACTACGTAAGAAAAGCACTCTGTAAATAATCTATACATAAATATCATTGTTGGTATTCTACATTAGTCAGAATCTTCTAAGCTTTGCTCAGCACACTTTAAAAAGGGTATGAAAAACCTAGAATCTGAAAGATCATCCAAGGTAAGGCATTGTGAATGGACTAAAGAGAGAGAAAGTATATTCTAGGTGAAATCCTAAAGGTATAAACAGAGTTTTACCCAAGGAAAGTTAACAAGGTATGTATTACATAATAGGTTAAGTGTTCTTAAAAAGGATGCTGTTCAACTGTTATCTATAACCAAGGAGTAGAAATTAAGAAGAGGTGGACTGAAATGAAGGCGAGCGAAATTTCAGGTAGGTCTAAAGAGGAACACTTACATGCTTGTTTTGAGACAAAGGAAAACGTATAAGCCTCAAGGCAACAAAGAGACACAGGAATTACAATTCCTACCTGTCAGGATGATAGGACCCTGGAAGAAGTTATGGAAGCTCAGAAATCAAAACCCTCCTGTCATGGATTGGTCAACATTTACAGTCCTTGACGGAGTCAAATAAGACTATCTCCCAAGCTACTTTCTAGCTCTAGCAATCAGCAAAGTGGAGCCAATAAATAACTGTTTATTAGGAAAAGAAATAAAGTCAGCAGTTCAGCTTGGGAGTATATTTTATATGAGCATTCTACTTTAATCAAAAGTGTTCTTGTCCTTAAGTGATAAAGCAAATGGGGTCAAATGTTAATAGGTGAATCTAAATAAAGAGCATATGGGTAGTTCCTTGTACTACTTGTATTTTTGCAACTCTATTCAATTATGATGAAATAGTTATCACTTAGGTTTAAAATATCAGGAGTTGACTCTGATACTTCTTATCTGTGTAGTCATTAGTTCTTGTGGGAAAGTCTAGAACTTGATTATCCATCACTTCCTAGGGCCTGCCTTCCATCCTCTGCTTTAATTAAGACAAGTTCACTCACCCATAGTGCCTGGCATCTCATATTTACAATGTTCTCATCAATCTCCAAGCCTTCATGCTCTCAATGTCATAAATAAATGGCCATGCTAAAATAAACCTCAATACTTGTTTTTTTACTCACATTTCAACCCTTCCTCAAAACTCTCCGCGATTCCTAATTACCATATAAACTTTGACCTCAAGAGCCTCTGCCAGGTCATTCTCATGGAGCTGGGAGAGGCGGGAGGGATTTCTCTCCCTGCAGCCTGCAGGCAACAAGGGATTGCACTGTCTAGGATATTTCAAAACAATAACAAAACCAACAAAAAGTCTTTCTGCTTTTTATTATCACCAAGCACTGGCAATTCTAAACAACCTTGGTGCTAAGATATGCCTTCCAACCACTGCCGGCAGCTGCCACCATCAGCCCTTAATACGTCACGGGTAATGGTCAGCCTCCCCGACCTCTGCACAAATTTTTTAGCCGATAGTTTTTCTTTTCCTTAGGATCTCAAGTTTTAAAAATAATAACAACAACAACAACAACAAAGACTAAGAGCAATCAGTGCACTTTCTCTAGTATTTGCAATTGTGAGGTATAGCACATCACTTTAATAGAAAAGTCAATGGATAATTTAATGTGATGCCTCACTCTAAGCAAAACTAAGTACAGTTCATTTATATAATCTGACCAATTATGATTTATTTTTAAAACTATATTTCAAACAACAATAATGCAAACAAGCGGTTCACAGCCATAACTACATGCCTGGAGGGTGGAAAATTTGCCAAGATTTATGGGACCAGACGCAGAGAACAGACAAGGCTCTACTAACAGGACTGCAGTCCTTCAGCTGCTCAGATTCCCTTGGGTCACTTTGGGGCCCAGGTCATCTTAATCACTACAGGAAAAAAGGTTTAACTCAGCAGAAGAAAAAGGACAGAAAGTGATACTAAAAGAAGAGGCCGACAGTGCCTCAGCCAGTCTTACTGAAGGCCACACCTGCACCATAGGCAATGCAGCAGCTGGATGGCAAGCCAGCAGACCAACCCCTCCTTGGTAACTCTGTCCAAAAGCTGTATTCCTCAGCTCTAACAAATTCTCCTGATTCTATCAAACGGCAGAGAATGGCTTTCTAACTAGGGTATGCAGAAAACTGAGAACAGGTTAAATAATAATAAAAGTGATAATCAGAGAGTGCAGAACCAAAAAACTCAGTATAGCAAATTACTCCATATATTACACACGGGTGATTATGGAAAACAAAATGTCTAAGTATGTATATAAGAAGACAGAGTTTCCGTTATCGCTGTTTTAATAGTTCTTCCAATGCAGACATACATATTTCACTGTAGCATAAATAAAAAGAAAGAGTAAATCCATAAGAATCGTAATTTGCTGCATCCTCATAAAAAATTGCCCCTATTGGTTACTGTAAAATACGTCTAAATCCTACAGAATAACACATGGTTTATCTAAAGAAGGCTAAGAAATTTACTCAACAATTAGAACAAGGAAGGAAAATTTCAAAGATTATCCAGAAAACAGGGCAATCAAATTTCAGAGATATCATTCAGATATATAACTTGAAATCTGCCGAAGAAGGCAGGACTCTGGGATTGCAACATCAAGCACTTCCTCCACCACAAACTACCACAGCCCTGCATACTTTCTCAAGTGCTTATCTCCCAAAAACCAACGGCAAAGGGAGAAGAACACATTTTTCAAACCAAGATAGTATGGAAAAATTAGAACAAGGCTTATCAGAAAAACAGTATTATCCAACTTAAAGATTAAATTAAAACATAACTAGAAATCCACATGGCAGTTAATTCAATAACTATAGAGATCAGTGTCATCTTTCCATTTTTTCCACAAAATTACTCAATATGCTCATTTACATGTTAAAGTATTGTTTATATCTAGGCATTGCTTTCTACTTGTAAATATGAGCTGTGCCCCTAAACATAAGGAAATTATAAGTATGTACCTAACGCAAGCACAAATTTTCAAGGCCATGAAGAGTTTAAAAGCTATAGTTATTAATACTGTACGTTTGAAATTTGGAAGAGAGTATACTTTAAGTGTTCTCACCACAAAAAAAAGAAAGAAAGAAAATGGTGACTATGTGCGGTCATGATCTGTTAATCAGCTTGATCGTGGTAACCATTTCACAATGTATACATATATCAAATCATCACAACATGCACCTTAAATATACACAATTTTTATTTGTCAATTACACTTCAATAAAGCTGGGGCAGGGGAGAATTTATAAGCTAGCAAGACATGAAGTCACCAATAAATATGAAATGTTCTAGTATACTTGAACTAGTGCAAGTCAAACCACCAAATCAGATCCAAAAATCACCTGTACCAACATAGTAATTTTAAAAATAAAAAAGTTTAACACGAATTATGAAACACCTGAAACAAGCAAAACAATCATCAGATATCACCCTCCCCACTGACAATGTCATGGCTCTCCCTAGCTACCTTACCCAGTTTGCGGCAAAAATCAAACTCACCATCTACCTAAAGCTGGGAGAGTCTTTGTAACTACATTGAAGTGAGATATTGTATGATGTAGATTAGGAAGTACATATTACAGCCATTAAATGTAAATGCAAGGTAGACTAACTAAAATGAATAATAATTACCTCTGGTAATGATTAAAACAGCCCACATACACTGGCCACTAATGAAAACTAAATGCACTAATGCATATATAACAGATCTTGGCTTACCAATATTTTTTAAAACACTGCCAATGGTAAACATATACATTTTTTTCCTTGTAACAGAAATAAAAACAGCAAATTCTTAGGAATTGCTAGTAATTGGCTGCACCCTAATCCAAAACTGCCCTTACTGGTTAAACTGAAAAACTAAACGCAAAGGATAACTTTTAGCAAAAATGTGTGAGAAAGGCAGAAAAACAATGAACTGTAACAGCAAACAGAACTGGCTTTCCATGTGATCATCACTGTAATTCTAAACGCATTTAGAGGTTCATTCCACGACAAAGGAAAGAAGATAGCCTAAACTCTGCAGAGTAGAGAAGATTCCAAAAGGAAAACTTTGGTTGGCTTGCTTGTTGTGTGAAGGCAACTTTCAAGTACTATCGGTTTGACAAAGAAATGCAGCATAAGTTGGACCTGGTGAAGAAGAGTTCAAGTTTTCCCTGGGAACGTGAAATATTTTCCCGACATCCCCACAGGGGTAAACACACACACACACACACACACACACACACACTAAAAAGCCAGCATGAATTGAAAATGAAGCAATACGAGTTCAGCATCCAATAGGTGGCTGGTCATCCTTCTGCTCCGTTAGGTCAAGATGCCCTTCTCATCTAAGACTCTCAGAGAGAGACTGACCCCCTCCTCTCGAACCTTTGCCCTGGAAGCCAGCCTTTGCCATCTTGTGCCACCTTCACAGACAGTCTGCCAAGTCCCGGGACACTCCCCCACGCGGGACGACTTTCCTCCAAGATGCATCCCTGCCCCGTGTCACCCGCGACTGCCCGTCTCCTGGCCTCTTCGGCCTCAGGGTCCCCAGTGCCTCCCTCCCCAGCCCCTCACGGCTGACCTCAGGGCTCTCCCCGTTCCCCGGCCCCCCATCACGGTCCCCTCCCTCAAACCTGGGGTCCCGGTTCTCCCTCTGCCCGCGCGGGGAGTCCCGACTCTCCCGTCCCTACCCGGTCTCCCCGTCCCGCGGCGCGGGGCAGCGGCGGGGCCGTGGGGAATCCACTGAGGAGACAAGTGCCGGGGACGCTCCGGCTCCGACCTGGACCCGGAGCCGGGCTTCCGCCTCGCGCCGGAAGGCGTTCCGAGCGAGACCGGAAGTCCCGCCCCGCCGGCTCCCCTGCTGTCCGCGGGGTTGCCCGGCTCCGCGGAGTCCTGATGGAGTGTGTGGAGGACCGGGGAGAGGGCGTCGCAGCCACGGAGCGGAGGGGCTTGCCCTGCGGGGCCGCGGCGCCCACAGTCTCCGTCCTCTCGCCCTGCTTCTCTTTCCAGCGGATCCGTCAGCCGGTCTGCAATCGCTTGACCAGGCGTCTGCCCTGCTCCCACCCCGTTAGAAACAGGATGACTCAGACGTTGACCCCTGCCTCCACCATCTCGTTTAAAGCTGTCATCAATACAGAGGTTCATCACATCACGAGGCAGTCTTGCTTCATTCCTTAATTCAAATTTTTATCACCTATTGTATATCAGTCATTCAACAACCAGCCTGTAAACAGACGCAAGCCCCTATCTTACGGAGCCAGGGAGGCACTCAGGGCGATGAAGGAAGCACAGAATAAATCAAACAGGGAAGCTTAGTGTATCATAAGGACAGATACATGAGCAAACAAGCGCAATGAAGCCATCAAGCTGTAGAGGAACTATGGCAGTGCTGTAGGGAATGGTGGGGTGTAAGGAGCCGGGCAGAGAAAGACTCTCTAGAGATAATGGCTGTTCAATTGAGACTGAAAGAAATGATGAATAAGAGTTAAAGGGCAGACAAGGTGGAGAAGGGTGTGCAGAGGAGAAGGATGCCACAGAGTGAGAGCTTTGCTGGATTAGGGAGCTAAAGGGGTTACAGTTAATTTAGCAAGGTCTGAGATCATAAAGACAAGGCCAGATCATGAAGACTATTGTGCCTTAGCTAAGGAATTTGGACTTTAGACTCTATGCAACAGGGAATCAGGGTTCTCTAGGAGAACAGAGAAAATAGTGAGTTATAGGGTTGACTAGGCTGACTGATGTAGTCATCAAAGAAAGATAAGAACTTGAAAGATCATGGAGAAAAGATCTTACCCTTGAGGGTGCTTTCTCAAACGGCCATAGCCAGATGTAAAAAAGATGGATGACTACTACAACCCTATAAAGTCAGGACCGCCAGGGCTTATATCCCTCAGGTTGCCGCATTGGGCAGATCACCCCCACCAACTGAGATGCCAGCTGAAGCCACAGGGAACCATGGAATGAGCCAAGGAGGAGAAACTTCATCACCAGCTACAGTAATGAGGACTGTTGTCTCTATTGCTATTTTCTTTCTTGCTACTAGTGTTTAATAAATACCCTCTTGCTTGCCAAGCCCCCTTTTCCTTTTTAAAAAGAAATAGTATAATAATAATTTTTTCCTTTATTTTCCTTTTGCCAGAAACAGGGTATGCTGTAACATATGGAGACAGGATTATGGTAGAAGAAAAGGAAGAATGGACATCATGTAGAAAGTCAGTACTTAGAGGGCACAACATCACCTCTGGATGGAGTAGAAGGACATGGCTTTGGGTTTTCTCCTATTGGGAAGCTTAGCAGTCTATTTGTGGTAGTACATGAAATAACCAAATCATGCAGTGGAGAGTTGTGTCTTTGAAAGAATGAGCAGAAGAGAGTGTGTATGTGTGTTGTGATGTATGTGGAGGGTGTGTGTGTGAATGGGTGTGTGCTGGGCCACCAAGAAATAGAGTGTAATAGACACTCCGTGAGATGTTTCCCCACCACAATTCCTCTTTTTGTAGGAATGCCCCAAAACTCAGCACAATCCCTTAAAGGGCCACATATGCATGCACAGGTGACCATGTTCTAGGGTAACTGACCATCCTGGTTTGCCCAGAATTGAGGGGGATCCCAGAATGCTGGACTTTTCATGCTCAAACTGGGATAGTCCTGCAAAAGCTGGGACAAGTTGGTCACACTATCATGTCCCCTGTATAATAGGTTAATGAAGAGATAGACACATCCTAAACTAGGCTATTTAGACTCTTCCCCCCCGGGAATTTTAAATATGGCATAGGGAAACACAGAGAAACAATTGCCATTAGAGCTGAGTCATATAAATGGCAGTGCCCTAAAGAAAAGATCTGTTAACACCCTTTGCCAAGGACCCAGGACCTACCATATTTCCTTTCATTACAGGAGATATCCCTGTGTACTTCCAAAACATTTTTTTTGCCTGTCTAGCTAAAGAAGGCCTCTGCTACTTGCAACCAAAATAATCTTAAGGAATATACCCATATCATACCTTTTTTTAAGATCACCTGCTCCCAGAGCCCCTGCTGAATGGGCACTGAGCCAAATGATCCATAGTCATTGCCACAGCAGACTGGACTGGATGTAGACACAACCCAAATAGGCTAAGAGAGTCTCTCATGTGTGGGTTTTTGAGTTCACACACAGAGCTCCAGTTGGTCTCTCTTTCATGTTGAGATGGAAATATCATGTAAACCTAGGATTGGGTTAGGCATAAACAAGACGTCCAAAGCTGGTGGAGAAAAGCGGGGAGGAACTAGAAGGAAGAGGACTAAGGAGGAATAAGGAGGAGAGAACGAAGGAAAAAGAGAAGGTAGAATTATCTGAGAAGTGGTCATCTTAGTTCCTATCTTTCCAGTCCCTTGTGAGGTCCAGCTAAACTTCCTGTCCTTAAAGTCTATGAAAATTCTGTGTCCTCCCAGTGAATTTCTCGTTTTGCTTGGGTTAGTTTTGGTAAATGTCTATTGCTAGCAATGAAACGCCAAGACGTCGATTCACAAGGCTCGCTCAAGCATCAACCTCTTCTCACTAGAGCTTTGGAACCAGCTTCTCTCCCCAGGCCAATGACAGGAGGAAAATTTGCACATCTCCACTGCTGCCTGGTCCCTTCAGGAAAACTGTCACAGTTCCCATGGCATTTGATGGGTGAGGCAAATCAGACAATCAGGATACAAATCTGGAGGGAGGCTTTGGAAGCCATGTGTTTCAAATTCTTCATTATATGGAGGAGGGAACTGAAGTCCAGCTAGACATAATGGTTTTCCTAAACAGTTCATAGTCCCAGAGACAGGACTAGTACAAAATCTGCTCTCTCCCAGTCCAGTAACCTGATCTTCTGGTGTGGAGAGAGTGCAACACCCCCAGGAGACTACTGTGACGTCCTTAAAAGTGTACCACCCGGTGTCTACCTCCCAGCCTTCAGAGTCTACCTTTGATTTGTCTATGTAATGGTATCAGCCTGACTGCAGAATCATCACGACTGTTCAGGAGACATTTGTGAGTGGCTGTCATTAACAGAAATGTTACTCTGAACCAGGAGAGAATATTTTGAGGAAAAATGTCCTACCTTTTTTTTTCCCGTCCTCACCAACTGGCTCAGACAGATGGGTTCATTAACAGAGCTAATAAGGTTAGTTATTTTAAAAGTTTATTTACACATTCTACATTCTCTTTAGTTCATATATGGATGTTTTTGTTATCCTTATTTTTTCTTTTCACCACCAACATAAACGTCAACATCATAAGCAGTTACATCTGAAACTATATCCTCTTCCTTCTGTACATGCAGTAATTTAGTAATTTGCAACAAAATCTATAATTTGCAACTAATCTATAGTTGGAGGCAATCACAATGGCATGTTCTCTGGAATAGTAACCATTTGAGTTAAAATTACATTAATTAAAAATTACGAATTGAGAGATAATTAAGGTCAGCCAGTGCTCTCCAATTAAGAATTCCCAACTCTACTGCAGGGTGCTTAAGGCAAGGTATTTTTTATGAAGATCTCAATCTCTGTGATCCAATAATATCTCTAGATTAAAATGAAAGATGACCCACTACATTTAGAGTGGTGTTTCTTCCTAAAAGGGGAGCTGCCCCAGAAAGGTTTCAATTTAATTGAAATATTTAAAAACATGACTTGATATTTTGGTCTACTTTTTTATGTTTAAGCGCACACTCCAGTGGCATTGAGTGCATTCACATTGTCGTGTAACCATCACCACTGCCCATCTCTAGAACTTCTTCATCTTCCCAAACTGAAATTCTGTACCTATTAAACACTAACTCCCCAGTCCCCCCTCCCCTAAGTCTAATTTTGGTCTCATTTTATAGGTTTGTATGCCCATAAAAATATTTTCAACATGGATTTGTACCCTCTTGAAGTAAACATATTTATAAACAGAAATAAAGTCACGTCTTATTCAACTCTTTTCTCCTATGGAATTCAGATGAAACATGTGACTTCCACAGGGACACATTGTGTAATAATCAGCTTCTACCTCAGACCTCTTTAAGACCTATACCAATGGAAATTCCATGTGTCAAAGAGAAATACGACAGGGAAACTTGACCCGATACTCACTAACTGAAAGTTTGGGTGGGTGTGTTCTGAAGAACTTTCATACAAGCCAATAATTTTAAACTCCAATGCTTGTTTATCTTTCTGCAAAGGCAATGGGCATTCCACACATCTGATGAGCGCACAAGCCTTGCTTTGTTTTCTTCCCAAGAAAACAAAACTAAGCAGAAATGCTCCCACCAGAGAAAGTTTCACCTGCTAAATTCCAACAGGACTAGGAAAACAAGCCTTTCCTTTTCAATAAAAATTTCACTCCATGGTTTGATAACTGAAATACACACACAGCTCTCCTCCTAACTTGAAAATCTCACCACCAAGTAAGTAATAGAATGAATTTTCAGCTCTGAGTCTCATTGATAACAAACTTATTTCCTAAGAAGAAATTAGCTACAGGCTAGGAAGGTTGAGGCAGAACTTTGCCTGTGAAAACAATGGATGTTTGCCTTAAAGAGGGAGATGCCTCCTATACAAAAGCATCCTGATTACTTAGTAAGAAGTCATTTCCTTTATTTGTAGCATTCTCTCAAAAACTCTTAAAATCAAATAATACTTTACAGGTTGGTTATACCTACCTTGAGCAGACATGACAGAACAGAGGGTTATTTCTGATTCCTCTGTATTTTTGTCCTGAGACAGACCTTCTCCACATTGCAAATTCTCACTGCTCAGAAAAATATCCTGCACATAGAGTCACCAGATAAAATACAGGACACCAATTAAATTTGAATTTCAGATTATTTTTTTGTATTAATATGTCCCAAATATTGCATAGGACATACTTACAGTAAGACGTTATTTGTTGTTTATCTGAAATTCAAATTTAACAGAGCATCCTTTATTTGTATTTGCTAAATCTGGCAACCCTATTGCACACAAGCAAGATTCCTTAAATATTTCTAAAGGAAAGATTCCTTAAATATGTCGACGTAACGTTTCTCTCACAAAAGCATGAATACAACGTTGGGCTGTCAATCTACTAGATAACAACTATCCACCTTTGTATACTTTTCTTAACATCTTATAATGAAGAACAGAGGCAGGGCCAGCCTGGTGGCACAGTGCTAAGTTCACACACTCTGCTTCAGCAGCCTGGGGTTCACAGGTTCGGATCCTGGGCACGGACCTAGCACTGCTCATCAAGCCATGCTGTGGCGGCATCTCCCATAAAATAGAAGAAGATTGGCACAGATGTTAGCTCAGGGCCAATCTTCCTCACAAAAAAAAAGCAAAACAGAAGTAAGACTTAAGATCTGTGATGTATATTGTTAAGGATTAAGTGGAAAGTATGTAAGACGGAATCAGAGAAGCTGATCTGATTTCCATATGGTTATAAGGTATTAACTTATAGATTGGGTGTTATTTAGTATGAGAGTCTAGGATTTTACCTGAGAACAGAGTGGACAAGTGCTATTGAACCAGACTACAATCTTCACTGTTAATATTGAAGTACTTTTCTGTAGTTGTTTTTTGGTTTTTGCATGTGTGTCATGTTCTATATTTTTTATTCTTTCTTTGTCTAATGACAGTCCAGCAGAATTTTGGTATTAGAGGAATACAGTGCAAAGAATGATGGAGGAATTTACGTGGCATTTCTGGAAAATGGAACACGGAGACTACATTCACAAATAAATATGGAGCTACTTCACTGACCTCTCTCCCCACACCCTCTTTAACATTGACTCCAGCAGAAACAAACTTCACGTAGATTCTAAGACATCTCTGCTGCCCTGGCCTGGGGACCCGTACACATATGTCATCTAAGCTCCCAACCCTTGAGGCTTGCACGTGGAGGTACTTGCAAAGGTCCTCTCCCCACCCCAGACCTCACTTTATCACCTGAGCAGAAGGAACACCGCTGAAACCCATCTTGCAAAACATTGTTTGTAAAATACCTCGTGCATTTTCTTCCTGCAGTTTCCCTCTCTACGTGGGAGAGAGAGATCAATAATATCTAAGACAGACACCATCCTGTCCTTATTAGTCTTTTTAAAATTAGTCTTATTAGCCTTTTGTCCCAAACAACTTTCTTATTCTTCCTCAACTACGCACACCTTCATTCATCTATTCATTCAACACATATCCAGAGAGCATCTACTGTTCTAGTTCCATTGGTAAACAAAAGAGATAACAATTCCTACCCTGTTGGAGTTTACATTCCAGTGGGGCAAAGATGGAAAATAAAGCAATAAACATGATGATAAATATTTGTTTATTATAACAACACGTTTATTTAACATGGTGATAAATATTTTAGGAAAAAATAAGGCAAGATAAAAGGGCATGGGGCAGAGGTGGGGGTTGCAATCACAATCATCAAAAAGTGACATTAGAGCAGAGGCTTGAAAAAAGTGAAAAAAGGCATGTCTGGGGAAAAAGTGTTCCAAGACAGAAAGAATAGCCAGAGCAAAAGCCTTGAGGCAGGAATATGCAAATCGAATTCTGGATATCGAGTTCCTGAGCTTCCAACATGTTGAAACATGCCTCCATTCCAGCTTAGGCTCAGACTGGAGCCCCTGCTGGATTGATTGCTTGCCTTTCTGTCTCCACATGTCAGCCCTGCAGATGCTTCTCCTTTGCCAGTTGCTCCCTGTTAGGCTTTGCCCATAGTGGGCTTTAGAGAGAGAGAATGGAAGCCTGGAGGCAGAGAAGGGACTTGCTCTTTCTGTCTACTTCCTGTTTCCTGTCAGCATCATCTACAATGGCCCTTCGCCTTGGGATTGGTTGTTAGAACCAGTTACTAGCTTTTCCCCAACTCTGAACATCAGCCTCATCAGGCCCCTCAGAATATCTACTGTGGAAATGTGGTGTCTCCTCAGAGTCCCAGGTCCCACTTAGCAGACCCTGCTCCTCTCTAACTCACAGCCCTAGAGGTGTGAGCTTCTTGCTGCAGCTACTGTCTCTCTACGACCTCAGTGCTCCCTTTTGCCTTATCAGCTGGCCGTCGCCCATTTAACCAATTCCCAATACTTAAATTCTCTCTGTTAAGATAGCTAGTGTGGTTTCTTTTTCCTGACTGGAAAGTGACCGATAAGGGAGCTAGAATGTAACTGCCCTAAAAGTCATAAACTGTTTTATTCATCTCTGACTTCAAGCACTTGGCACAAAACCTAGCATGTAATAGTGATCAGTCAAGGTTTGTTGAGTGAATAATGAGTAAATACCATATCTACTCACTGGAAAAGTAAATTGGGACCAATGAGAAGACACATGACACCCAACCCCAACTTTCCATTAAGTATTCAGAATATTGCCTTGACTTCCCTTGTCAGAGCAGACCAAATGTAGGGTCTTAATGTGAGCTCCCTGTGGCTCCCATCTACTACACAAAGGAAATTTGTGCAGAATGAAGATGGCACCGTGGAGAACGCAGTCGGGAACCTCTGTCCTCAGGCAGGCTACCATTAGGCCATGGAGGTTTTGAAACAGGAAGAGAGTGGTTTAAAATTATTTACTAAAATCATTAGCGTTTGGCCCACTGCCTACCAAAACTCTCCCAAAACATTGGCCACTTACTGACAGATTCATAGCAAGACACTGAGCAGCTTATTTTAGTTTATTTAGAAAATATAGAAGAACATCTCTCTGGGAATACTCGTGCACTAAGGAAATCCTACACCACGTTTTAAATGCTAGACTATATTCCTGCCAAGAAATTTAGTTGTAATAAAATGAAGCAAACGATAGCTGAAAATAAAGCCGAGTTGCGTAGAACCTGGCATGTACCGAGCATGTAATAGATGTTTGTTGATTTCTTCTACTGACACTCTTTATCGAAGTCCTAATCTATGATGAAATCATCCTAGAGAACTCAGACTGCTTTGGACCCCGTAGCAAGCACATGAGAGAGAGGACTTTCAACACAGTACGCCTTTGATATACTTTTCCGTTCTTCCCACTGTCTCAGTATAAACTCTCTTGTTTGGATTTTTATAATCCTCTCCATGCTGGACTTCTTGCCACCAGCTCTGGGCTTCACTCCACAGTGCTATCAGTCATCTTTCCAAAGCTCCCCAGTTAGTTCAAATCCCAGCTTTGTCACTCACTAGCTATATGGCCTTAGGTTACTTAATTAACCTCTCTGTGCCTCAGTTTCATCCTCTTAAAATGGGGATAAAAACAGTCCCTACCTCATAGGGTTCGTATAAGGTCTAAATAAGTCAATGTATCTAAAGTACTTAGAACAATGCCTAGCACATTGAAACTGCAGTATAAGTGATAGCTGTTATTACAACACCTGAAAATACTAGTTAGCTTCACATTGCTTATGGGATATAATCCAGTTCCTTAGCAGATATGGGTTTTCCTACTCAGAACCTCCAGCTCTCTGTCCAGACTCATCCTCCACCTTTTCCCTCCCTAATTCGCCCCATAATTACCTGTCTCTTCATGGCCTCTGACAAGACCTACTTTCCTGCTGAAGGTTCCGTGAAATGGACCTCTAACTACCACTGTCGCTATCACCACCACCCTTCTTTCCAGCCTTTTCTCATTGAGTGTCTTTGCATGTGTTCTTTTCTGCACCTAGAATGTCCTCTTTCTGCCTCTTCTTCAACTGGCACACCCCTATTCAACATCTCCGGTATGACTCATTGGAGCTTCCCAATGCCCTCCAAGAAGTAATGACTCTTGTCCTCTAGACCAGTAACAGACTTCACATATCTCAAGTGTTAATGACCGCACTATATGCCATCTCACACATTTATGTATTTGTCTCTCCTCACAGGAATTTAGACATCCTGGAGGGCAGGAAATGTACCAGAAAAGATGACTATCTTTTTCACACCAGTGTCTCAACACAGTGATTGACATAGTGTATGTTCAATAAATGATGAATAAATGATCAAATAAATGAATCAATGAAAAAAGAGCCACTCAAAACAGGTAGAAAGTGGAGTCCATTACCTGAGGCCTTCAAACAGAAGCCAAATGACCATCTGCCACCATTGCTGGAGAAGTAGATGAGAATTTGGACCAGATCACCCAACTTCTGACCCTAAGATTCCAAGAGAATCTGGAAAAAAGTTTCTGTGTGTTAATATATTTTGCTTGATCTAAATAAACTCAAATTGGACTCCAATGTTATCGTTTCATCCTGCCAATCAATTTTTAAACTAAAAAGGTATGTGTGTATACATATGACATACCAAAAATACCAAAAAAAGGTTCTCAAGTTAATGAATTTTGCAAAAGTTCACAGAAGGAAATGCCCAATTTTACTTGTATTACATACAAGGGATCGCTCTTCCAATGGGATGTTCTGAAAAATGCAGATTTACTCTATGCCTATTACTAAAGAAAGTCAAATACAGAGAAAGAAGAATGATAAAATGGTAGGTGGAGAAAGGAGGTACTACCAGAATAGACTTAAGGAATTGCCACTGGGACTAGAAAAAAAAGGACGATCAACAGTATGGTGAACAGTGAGTGGCTCTAGACAACTCAGAAAAGCTAACTGTTCAAACAGTTCCAAATCTAAAATTAATATGTTTATTTAAATAATACATAAAATGAAAAAAGTCAAGCAGCCAAAACACTAGCAGTTTTCCCTTGACAAATATACAGTATATGTAGCTTGAAAAATACCTCTTTTCATTTAAGAAGTGTCTCCCTTTTGCAGACTTGAGTACTTTACATACAAATGTGACACGAATGCTTTTGTAGAAGCAGATGTGAAAGAATAAGCCTGAAAATAAAATCACTCCTAGTTACTTCAACAGAACAATAATCTATTTAAAGTATTAAAATGATTGAGTCATGATTAAAAATCTATTTTTTATTAACAAAAATAATTAATTATTTTGGCCAAATCAGCATGAAACTTAAAATATCGGGTTACCCAGCTAACTCAGTTTCACCTTTCTCTTCCTGTTTCTTTTCACTGAGAAAGAGAAAGAGAAAGATAAACTTTCCTGCTTTTGTGTTTTCAAGAACCCAAAGAGATCTCAATTCACAGAGGTAGATAACATTCTTTCTACACCTTAGAAAGCATCGCTTTCTCTGAAAAGCTGGACTCGGCCCAGGACTCTCCCAGAATTCCAGGCCCTCGCATGATCTTCAAAACATGGAGAGTAATCTGCTGTGAGCTTTTTAAATTGTTCATCCCTAACAGCTCAAATGAATTTATTATGGCCAATAATAGCATTTACTTGAAATTTAACATATATAAAAATAAAACAATGTTTTTTTAAAAGAATGAAAGTCTTTAAATGAAAGTGCCCAAATAAAAAGTATAATATTATCCTAATTTTTAAAGCAGTAATTTTTCTACAATTTTCAAGGGGAAGAAAAATTCCTGTCTTCCAGTTCATGTGGCAACCAGCGAGCAGATCACATTGTAGGTTGGGAAGGGGTGTAACCCTATAAACTAAGTGGGAGGCAGCCTCCTTTGGCTAAAGTTCACCGTATTATCTCAAACATCCTATGCCATATCCATGTGACTACACTTAGACATGTCATATCACTTCAAGAAATCTTTATTTCAAAAATATGACATGGAACCTTGGACATTTGGGCCACTAATGACTTTTACTGCTGCTGGAACAGGAATTCTGGGAGAGATGGGTTCCATAGGCAAAGTTATGGAACGTAATCATCATCCTGCCCCATTTCCTCCCTGTTCCCAGCCTTTGTTATGGTATTAACAAATAACGGAGGTCTTAGCTGTAGAGGTCTTAAGCATTGATCTTCCCAGGGGTATTTTTATTTCACTGAACAATATTCTTTAAAAAAAAAAAAAAAAGACCATCAAGAATCAACAAAATGAAGCAATGCTAGTGGACTGATACACTGGAACAGGAGGTCCTTGATTTACCAGGCCAGGGCTATAGCTCGCAGCCTTTCCATTCTTCCCAGTGGGAGGCGTGAAGCTGAGTGTGAGACCTGGGGAACTGCAGTATCCCTCAGCCCCATCCCCTTCTCCCTCTGTCCTCTCCTCGCTTCCCACCTCCTCCGTGTTCCTGTAGCTGCTCCAGTCACCATGCATCTCCCCACCATGCATTCTTACCTGAGACCAGATGTATTAAAAAAAAATGCGCCACTCTGGAAAAGGATGACCTCAGGCCAAATCACAAACAATCCGAAAAGACCTGAAAGATCAATTTCGACGATAAGCCCCTTGTCACCAACCAGGTCCTTTGTTAAGACCTAAGCTGGTGAATTCAGCCAGGCCGCTTCCCCATCACCAACCCTGTGCGTGCTTACTGGAGTACTTACCCCCCGACAGTCTACATCAGGCATTTTCCCTTTCTGCAAAGGGCTTGGGTGGAGAGTCCTGCCCTGAATGACCTGTGCAAGTCTGACTCAAAAAGATCAGTTCTGTCAAATTGAGCTCAGAGTGTTTACAATAAATAAACCCTGTCCTTTGGGGACGATTAGCCCTCTCTGCTCCTGGACAGCATTCTTAGCCTAATGCACCAGCACCACTGTACCACTCCTCCCACCCGCTCCTTGTTTTTGCATGAACAGTAGGCTGTGCTCTTAGGTTCTTTGTTGTTGGTTTTTTTCTGGATCTCCCCCAGAGGTCAGTGATTCTTAAGCTTGTATCAGTCATGGCCCCTTCTGAGAACATGATGAAAAATATGTATCTATTCCCCCAAGAAAAGTGTGCCCACGCACACACACTCACACACATGCACACACACAATTTTGCATGCAATGTCAGTATGCTTATGGACATTCTTGTGATTTGGGTCTATGAACTTTTGTTTTAGGAAACTTTAACTATATAGACAAGGTTGACCCAATATTTTAGAGACAATACATTTACAAAGTCTTTGAAATGTGTGGGTCAACACAGCTCAGTTGATTAGGGAGCAAAGTTTGTTCGACTAGTCTTCAGAACCCACACTCTCCTAGCCAAACCAAAATGTCTGCTCACTTTAGGCTATTTTCAAGGTCTACAAAGTAAAATATTCAGGCCTCACTTATTTTAGCTGGAAGAATGCCAACTAGTCTACAAATTTTTGCCTAAGGCTCCATAATTTGAATTAGTCCTTTCTTTTGAAAAAGTTCATGAATAGTTTATACTTCCTTCTCTGTGCCCATACGTTCCCTGTGTCATGCTTCTTTTTTTTTCAGAGGTGAGCAAGAAGGAAACACAATCAGGATAAGAAAATCAAATAGCATTTATTAAATATCTATGGTGTCACCAGTCACAAGTTTCAAGGTGTGATTATACAACGACCCAGGTGGTTGAAGCATAATTGAGTTACAATCGTTCTCATGGAGAACAAATCTTGAGAAGCGAAGAACTTAATGGAGCCATTATAATTACTACTGAGGATTATAATTACTTTTGCATTATGATTGACCATTAATTTGACAATGATAGTTTAAATGCAATTTGGCACTTGTGGAGACTTTTTAATATTTATATATTGAAATATAAGTATAAGGAATATAGTACTTTAAAAGGCACTCCCAAAGCCTTCTTGATAACGTCTATTATAAGCCCTTAAACCACTATTTAAGTTGGTTTGAATTCGAAAATTCCTGAGTAAAGGTAGAGTGGGTAGAAAGGGAGAATAAGTAGAAAGAAATGTTCTAACTTTTTTAAAGAGTGGTACTTTTGTTATCTAACATTTCTGAGCATGCATACATTCCTACTAGAGGACATGAAAAGAGACCCAAGCATTAACAGTGTATTTGCAGGCTCAATATGTAGCCAGACTGAGTACAATGGAGCAGACAGCTGTGGGCCGTAATCCTGGAACCAGATGAAGGGCTGCAATCTTATCCAGCACATCAGCCTCATCAGAGCATCTAAGGCAGGATGAATGAGTGGGCTGACGCCTCGGGGAACAAGGGATCAAGGACCCAGGGCGCTGCCCCAGATTCCGTGTAAAGGAGAGAGGCTCTGGCAGTGGTCTGGTTAGAACAGAGCTAGGGCAATTTTCCTGAAGCTATTTCCAAAGCAAGTCTCTGGTTTTTCTCTTAGACTATAAAAAGTGCTGGCCCTAGATTGTCCTTCTTTGGGGTAGCTTGACGAAGGCTGATGGAGATCTGGTGTGGGTGTGGCCCCTAAGCTCTCTCTCTGGGGCTTCTAGTACACATGCTTTCCTGCCTCTCCCACCCTCCCCCTTCTTTTCTCAGAAATAACCTGTCAGACACCCCCCAGCCCACCCTTTGCCTGAGCCAGGCAATGGTCCCTATTGATCTTTATTCTCCAACCCCTCTCTGCCTCCTGCCCTTCAGTGAGCTTCATTTTATGCTGACGTCACCTCTGCCTGCAAGTCCTGCTACACTACCTCTCTGAGTAGAGTTCCCTTAGTGGAAGCTCATTTGTCATCCTTTCATCAGGGCACCTTAAGGTTCTTCATTAAGACCATTTAATGAGTATAATCTATTTCAGAGAGGTTTTAGTGACTGTCCCCCATCATAATAAAAGTGGCTCACATTTATTGATTAGTTTCAATTAATCCACCGTTCCAAGGACTTTGCGTGAATCTACTCATTTAATTCTCACAATAACTAGAAATTCATTTTGCCTATCCTTGAACTTCATAACAGTAGAATGATACAGTATGTACTCTTGAGTAGCTTCTTTCACTCAACATTACATCTGTGAGATTCACCTAAATCGTTGGAGGTAACTGTAGTTCATCCTTTTTCATTGTGGCATAGAACTCCATTGAGTTAATGAGAACAGGATTTCTTAGCTTAGGTTTATATGAAGATTATTGTGTCAACACTACAACAAAGCAGAAGAGATCATTTTTATTCCTCTTTAATCCCAGGATTACTCATGCCTGAGTTACTGAAGTTCTTTAGGGATATTTTAATTACACTTTTAAAATTAAGGTTTAGCTAAAAGACAGATAAAAGAGGTGAACATTTACGATTGAAATTACTTGTTTGAGATGATTAGTCCCCGAAGTTTTAAGGTAAACCTGAGTTCTTAAGAAAGTTTAGCAAAAGAGATAGAAAAAAGGTCTTCAGAAGCAGAGGCCATAATTTTAGAGGGTCCGAGAAAAGAGAGAGTTAAACTTCTGGGTAAGAGTTCTTATTCTCTAGGAGTTAAACATCCAAGGTAACCCTTTAAGACCAGCTGTTTTTCAGATCTCAGAGACCACATTCACGGAGCAGTGTTCGGAAGATCAGCTCTGAATATGTCTATTCAACCCAAACTTTGTCTAGTTTTAGATGCACTGGCATTTGAAGACTTAGAAATTTGGATGGTCAGCTTCTCTTGATTATCCCCTTTAAGTCTGCAGTCTTACCACTTTAAATTTAAAGTCTTACTACTTTGACCACTATGATGCGACTTTGAAGAACTTTGCCCACTATTTTCTTTGCCAGTGTCATCAGGAGAGGGAACATGCTGAAAAATTGATGAAGGAGGGCTGGCCTGGTGGTATAGTGGTTAGGTTCACACGCTCTGCTTCAGCAACCCGGCCTGGGGTTCACGGGTTCGGTTCCCAGGTGTGGACCTACACACCACTCATCAAGCCATGCTGTGGCAGCATCCCACATACAAAATAGAGGAAGATTGGCACAGATGTTAGCTCAGGGCCAATCTTCCTCACCAAAAAAACAAGAAACTGATGAAGCTGCAGAACCAATGAGGTGGCCAAATCTTCCTTCAGGACATCAAGAGAGCAGAAAAGAAAGCAGTAATTTTGGGGATTTTTTACAGAAAAGAACAAACAATGTATTCCCATTAAAATTCCAAGCAAAAATGTATATTTCTTTTTATTCTATCAGAATTTCCCCCTTGTTCAAATTGAATAAATATTTATTAAGCATTTACTGTGTGTAAGTCCCAGTAATAGATGCCATAAGGAATATAAAAATAAGTGAGACACATTTCCTCCTATTGAGGAGATTATGGTTGGAAAGAATAGATAAGTCAAAAATACAAGATTCAAGGCCAGGCCCAGTGGCCTAGTGATTAAGTTCAGCACACTCCACTTCGGCAGCCTGGGTTCAATTCCTGGGCCCAGACCTATATCACATGTCTGTTAGCGGTCATGCTGTGGCAGTGGCTCACATAACAAAAGAGAAAAAGAGGAAGATTGGAAATGGATGTTGGCTCAGGGTGAACGTTCCTCAGAAAAAAACAAACAAACGAAGATTCATAAATAAATCTGTGGAAGATGAGGACTATCAGAAAGGCACCCAAAAAATGGTATGAGAGCCAAAAGGAAAAATCAAATCACGTTCAGAACAGAGGAAAGACTTTGTGGAGAAGTTGGCAATGGTATTGGCCTTGAAAGCTGGGTAGAATTTTGATAGCAGAGAGAGGATGGGGAGAAGGGCGTACCATGTGAAGAAAACAGCAAGGGCAGAGCCACGGAGACTGGACAAAACTGGACACATTAGGACAACAATACATAATACAGCAAATAATAACGCACCATTGGGCTTACAAAAGAGAGACAAAGTAACCACTCCCTCTTTGTGGTTCTAATTTACTGGCCAGCACCCTTTCTCCAAAACCTTACTGTATTTACTTATTGTACTAGTTTACTAGAGCTGCCATAATAAAACACCAAGGCTAGGTGGCTTAAACAGCAGAGATTTATTTCCTCGCAGCTCTGGAGACTGGAAGTCCAAGATCAAGGTGTTGGCAGGTTTGGTTTCTCCTGAAGTCTCTCTCCTTGGCTTGCAGATGGCCGTCTTCTCTTTGTTTCTTCATGTGGCCTTTTCTCTGTGTGAGCACCTGCCTGGTGTTGCTCCGTCTTATGAGGATACCAGTCATATTGGATTCAGGCCCACCTATATGACCTCATTTAGCCTTAATTACCTCTTTAAAAGCCCTATCTCTAAATATAGTCATGTTCTAAGGTGTGGAAATTAGGGTTTCAACATATGAACATATGAATTTGGGGTAGGGGGACACAATTCAGTCCACAATTTATTTAATAACCTTCTTCTGCTTATCTTGAGAAAAGGGGTCTGGTTTTGTTCATATCTCTACTCCATGGGCCTTAGCCCAATGACTGATTTAGAGGTAGATTATGTAGGTTGGTGTTAGATGATGGAGAAAAGCTTTAGATGCTAAGGAGAGGCTTAAGTATTTTAGAATACAGAATGACAGTGGAAATTATATAATGAGAAGTACCCTTCAAAAGAATCACTCTGTCAGTAGTGTAGAGGATTTGTTGGAGGTAAGAGGAAAAGGAGGCAGGAAGGCCAGTTAGCAGTCTCTCACCGTGGCCCAGGCAAAGGGGACTGAAGATCTGAATGTTGGTGGTGGCTTTGGGGAAGACGAAGGGGAAAATTTGTCTCAGAGCTTGAATGTAACAACCGATTCAGAGTGGAAAGGGAAGGAAGGCGAGCTGTCCAGGAAACGTGAGGTTTCTGGGCTTGATGACTTGAGAGAATGAGTGATGGTTCCATTCAAGTCAAGAGATGGTACTCAAGGTGAATACGATGAGTTTGAGATGCAGGTGAGCTACATGGATGCTACCTCGGGAGATTTTCAGTGCAGGAAATAGAAAGACAAGTGAGTTCGTTCAGTTCATGTCCCTTCAGAAAGTCAGAAATAGGGGTCTGTTGTCCAAGAAAGAGCTATCGAGTAAGGGCACGATGGATGAAACTTCGTTTTATTCACTCCTGTATCTTCAGTTTCTAGTCCAATTCCCGGACCATTTATAATGCTCAATCAATATTTGTTGAATGGATGAACTAGGGATTGACGAGTGGTCCGTATAGCAGGCACTGCAGTGGAGATAGTTGTTAAACTGAAGGGCATGAAAGGAAGAAAAAGAGATGTAACATCTAAGGACACTTAGTCTCCGTTACTTAACCTTGAATTATCTCCCTGTAAATTATGGGAAACACAATGGGTAATTCTCAAAATCAAATAGAGAAAAAACAACATTAGAATTTCTATGAAAAATACAGGCATTTTGGAGCCAGGGGAAAGGTTAATAATATATTATCTTAACAAATAGCAACACCTAGTGACCAGTTCCAAAAACAACACGGGGACTTTTCAATGAGTTTCTTAGAGTTTTCACAGCACTGACATGTCAGGAAGGAAAGGTACAGAAATCAACCGGTTCTGCTGGTGGCCGTGACAACAATAGCTAATATTTATACGGCACTTAATTTACAAATTTGTACAGCACTTAATAATTTACAAAACACTCTCTTATACCTTACCTCATTGGTAACTGAGATGGGTATTCTTGTTGAGCAAAATTAAGACTGATACAGTGAAGAGGGCTGGAGTCTGGGCTGTTTGGCGAGGTTGAATACCCTTTGCTCTCTCTCACAGAAATGGTGCACGATAAGAAGTAGCAGACAGGAGAAACGGGATGGTCCATGGCAACTCCTCAGCACTACCGGAAAGAACAGCTCCAAGGAGAGCCAAGCAGCTAGACACACACACACACACGTGTGCATACCCACATGCACACACATATACACACACACACATTTTTTCCCCTTTAACCTCGGGTGGAACCTTAACCTAGTTTGTCCATCTCTGTTGATTTCCACTTGAATTCCCCTCAGCAACTTTTCTAAACTTTTTCTACGCTAAAGCCTAGAACCCCCGAGCCAGTTGCTCTGGGGTTGGAATGCCAGTTCCAACACTTCCTTGCTGCGTGATCTTGGACAAGTCGCTTAATCTCTCTGTGTCTCAGTTTCACCATCCATAAAACGGGAATAATCACATAACATACGTCATAGGCTTGTTGTGAGCTTTAAATGAATTAATATATCTCAAGCACTTAAAAATGCTTATCTTATGATAAGTGTTAACTACAATTTTTCTCTCATTGGATTGTAATTATTTATTTACATTTTCTGTCTCTTCCCCTCGATTCTGGTTTCCATAAGTGTAGAGGCTGTTCATCTCTGAAACTCCAGCACTGATGGATGGCACATAGTAGGTCCAGGTAAGCTGTTAATCTCCGGGGTTTCAGAAGGATAGCCGGACGTCTGAATAGTATTCTGGAATATGGTGTTATTAAAGAAAACCAGAATATGTCACCCCAAAAATGTGCCCCTTTGCCATAAGAATTATTTTGAGCTGAAGCCAATCAAGAAGAAGCAGATATAAGAAAAGCTCCTTGCTCTCCTTCTAAAGGCAGGACATAAATTTTCAAAGGAGTCTCCCCTCCCCTCTCTATCAGGAAGGACAAAAGGAAATCAATGGAAGCAACTTCAGACTCTTTTACTAGTCCTGATATGGCATCAGAGGAATCTACATAACAAACTTTCCTAACTAGACTTTATCCACCATTCATTTCCTCCCATATATTTACCTTCCCACAGTTTCCTGCCCTTGGAAGCCTAAAATCACTTGCTTTTGTCTTGTCATTTCTCTACAACTTTATTGTTCTTCATTAAAGAGACTCCATAAGCCTGAATTCTAAGCCACTTCTTTGAGTTACTCTTCCCTGAGTTTCTCCCATGAATATATGAAATAGACATGTTAAAATTAATAAACTTGTTTTTTCTCTCTTGCTAATCTGTCCTTATTACAGAGTCCCAACTAAGAATGTAAGATAGAATAGATTTCCTCCCCTATAATATTTAGAGCAGGTCATATTGGGAGACCACACAGGTTGGCAAGTCTAGGGTTCTGAGCTGTCCGCAACTTTCGAGTGGGGCAGTCTTGGGCAAGCTAAAGAGTCAGGGGGGACAACAGGAAATTAGGAAGGGATCTATTGACTAGAACTAAGGATAAAGTGGGGAATAGGATTCAGGATTCAGGAACAGGGCAGAAACCTTCGTGTCAGAATTGGAGCAAATCGGAGGCTGGACTCTCATTGCATCTTTCCTGGGTGGATTAAATGGTCTCCTTAAGTCTCTCCTGGTTTTAATTCACTGTCACACTGCCCCCAGAGTTAGCTTTCTAAAACTCAGATTACGTCACTTTCTTGCCCATAAACATTCACTGGCCCACTGTGCCAGCCCTTGTGTCATCTTCAAACCCAGCCTTCCACACTCGGCTTTGCTGCAGGGACTCGACTCTGCAAACAGCTTTTCTGTTTGCCAGATGGCTCCAAGTCAGGCTCTGCCAAGAGGGGACGCTAGAGGGAGACCAAACTGCCGGGGAAGAAAGAAGGGATTTCTCGTCTCTTTCTGCTTCCTGTTTCTGTCAGTAACACCCTAGCGACACTTCTTCACTGGTAGCAGCAGATCCCTGAGTTCCTTTAGTCCCAGGACCAGCACTAGACTCCAGTTTGCAGATTTTCCAGCACCTATAGAACCAGCCTCATTCTGGCCCCTTCAGAGACGCCCGCACCAGCTGGTCCATGCGCCCTCCTCAGAGGTCCAGGCCCCAGCCCCACAGGGCCCTGCCTCTGAATTCAGAGACACCAATGCTCAGAGATCTGAGCAACTAATCTCCAGAACTCTTTTCATCTTCCAAAACTGAAACTCTATACCCATTAAACAACAACTCCCCATTTCTCTCCTCCGGGCCACTGGCATCCACTACTTTTCTTTGTTTCCATGAATTTGACTACTCTAGGTTCCTCATATAAGTGGAATCATACAGTATTTATCCTATTGTGACTGGCTTATTTCACTTAGCATAATGTCTTCAAGGTTCATGACTGTTAGAGCATGTGACAGATCTTCCTTCCTTTTTAGGGCTGAATAACATACCATTGTGTGTATATACCATATTTTGTTTATCCATTCATCCATCAGTGGACACTTGGGTTGCTTCCACATTTTGGCTGTTGTGAATAATGATGCTACTATGACCATGAGTATACAAGTGTCTCTTTGAGACCTTGCTTTCAGTTCTTTTGGGCATATGCCCAGAAGTGGAGTTGCTGCATCATAAGGCAATTCTATGTTTAAGTTTTTGAGGAACCTCTATATGCTCCAAACTCCTAAGTTTCAATAACTCCAAACTCTTCTCTTGGTTCCCTATGCCCTAGGGGTGGCAGCTGCTCCCTTTGTGTTACTTTACTTCTTTTTTAGTTCCTCAATATCTAGTTAATAATTCTTTGTATTAAGTTGTTGCTCTCAAAAGAAGTGTTGTGGGGCTGGCCCCGTGGCTGAGTGGTTAAATTCCCGTGTTCCACTTTGGCGGCCAAGGGTTTCATCAGTTGGAATCCTGGACGCGGACATGGCACCGCTCGTCAGGCCACACAGAGGTGGCATGCCACATGCCACAACTAGAAGGACCCACAACTAAAAATATACAACTATGTACCCGGGGGCTTTGGGAGAAAAAGGAAAAATAAAATCTTTAAAAAAATAAAAATTAAAAAAAGTGTTGTGGTTAATTTTTGCTGGAGATTAATTTTTGTGGGAAGTAAACTTTACAACTGAATCTTTAGTTACAAAATATTCAGATCGGATTAGAATTGGATTTGAGGAGTAACTCACAGTGTCCTGCCCGGATTCTGACAGCTGTGCCCACCACTACATGGTGAATGGAGAACAAAACTCCACAGCACTTGATCCAAGGATTTCCCACGCACTCGGTCACTCTTAATTAGGTCCAGACCAGCTTTCCAGCGATGTTCTCCACTCACTTTCCTTTCCTTTCCAATGGGACTGCTTATCATTCTTCCTAAAAGGCTTCAACTCACTCACCCTATTTCCTCTGATCAGCAGAACAGATCACCGAGTGCACCTGTTAGATGCTGGCCACTGTGGTAAGTACTTCTATGTGTACCATTTCAGTTTTTACTCACAACAACCCTCTGTCATCATTTTCCTAATTTTCCTGATAAGCAAATTAAAACTTGGAGGGGTTAAATGACTTGCTAAGGTCACACAACTAATCGGTTGCAGAGCAAGATTCCAGTAGCCTTAATGTCTTTTCCAGACTTACTTACCTGTCAAAATCCTAGCCATTTTTCAATGCTCAGGGTAAATTCCACTTACTCCATTAAGCCTTGGCCAGCCCTCCCATGTAGATTCGTCTCTTCCTTTTTGCATTACAAAGAACAATGTGTCTGAACCTTCTTTGGAGTTGTTAGCACATCATCTTGCTTATGTAGAGTTTTCTCTTTATTATGTTTTTATCTCCTAAGGGTAGGTACCATGACTTGTTCATCCATCTTTGCAGTCCACCACCAGCACTGAGCATCCCACCTTATACATCATAGGTACCCAATAAATGTTGATGGCCTTGAACATCTGGGATGCATTTAGGGAGCTTTGCACCACTAGGATTCACTTCTTTGGAAAATAGCTAGTGGGTTACCCTGTGTCTTAGTGCATTTAGGCTACTATAACAGAATATCATAGACTGGGTGGCTTACAAAAAATGGAAATTTATTTATCACAGTTCCGGAGGCTGGAGAGTCCAAGATCAAGGCAAGAGCAGGTGCAGTGTCTGGTGAGGGCTTCCTGGTTCATAGATGGCCATCTTCTTGCTCTGTCCTCACATGGTGGAAGGGGCGGGAGAGTTTCCTGGGATCTCATTTATAAGGGCACTAATCCCATTCCTGAGGGCCCCAACCTCATGACCTCCCAAAAGCCCCACCTCCAAACCCCATCAGACTGCAGGGTAAGTTTCAACACATGAATTTTAGGGGAAACACAAATATTCAGTCTACGGCACCCCGTGACCCAGGGTTGGACTCCTGGGGCCTTGTAGACGCTCACATCAGTACAGCTGCTCCTTTTCAGTGCTGCAAACATGGGATGCCCACTAAGCTAATTGGAGGGTCTCACATCTGGAATAATCTCCCTTGGTTGGGTGGTCACAGCCCAGGGTTTGGCTGCCTGGAAGTGGGGGACGTAAGGCAAATAATACTGTTTGATTTATTTGTTTTGTGTGGTTTCTGTGTTTGTTGAGATTCACCTGACAAGACAAAATGGAAAATGTTCTTGCATGTTCTGAGATGGCAAGATATACTATAATGACCCTTGTTTACCTCCTCATGTGAAGTTACGGAACACTCTGAAGACACATGAGCAGGGGTTTCCATGCTGCTTCAGGGGCATCCAGAACAAGGCAATGATTAATATCAAAGCCTCCTGCTCTGGCCCTTGTATTTCTAAACTTTGTGCCTTCACATGAGAATCCCTTACATGCATAAATTGGAACATGACATGACACTGCTTTGCTTAAAACCCATCAAAGCCTTGCTCCCCACTGCATTTAGAATAAAATCTAAGCTCCTTCCCATGGGTGATAGGCCCTGCATGATGTGGCCTCTCTCTGCATGCCAAAAACCATTGGGCACTACTCTGCTTGTTGCTTAAATGCCTCCCAGTTTGCCCAAGACGGTCTTTATTTACACCCACCGTCCTGGCATAATTGTTAATAACTCACGCTTTCATGTTCAAAAATGTCCCTATTTGGACAATACATTGTATGGTCACCTTACTTACTGCTCCCTAGCTCCAGCCATACTTGTCTTCTTTTCGTCTCCTAATTTTTACCACTTTGCCATGCTGTTCCCTCTGCCTGAAAAGATCTTCCACTCCCTGCTTCTCCAGGTAGTAATCACAGTGTTGTCAGATCCTTTACATCTTGTTTTCATCAGATAACGATCCTGCTCAAAATCCCTCGAAGGCTTTCTATTACCTGCAGGATCAAGCGCCAGTACCTTAGACTGGCATTCAGCCAGACCAGTCAGCTTACTGTGCTCGCTTCATCCTGCCTTCTTCAAGATCCACTGAATTAGTACCTCTGTGATGTTTCTCCTGTCTCACTGACACCAGAGTCACTGTGTCTGCTTGTACAGGTTGTGCCTTGTACGCATACCCAGCCAAGGGGTAAGCAGAAGCAGAAGCACAGACTGGCCTCCACACACCAGGACACGTACCATGGTGGCATCCTTTTAACGGGTGCCTTTTCCTCATTCACACAAAGGCACCGAAGGGACTGGTGGGGAGGTCCTGTCTGTGATCACTCCATCTTATGAAGTTTTAGCCCTTAACTGCCAGTGGTCCCTAAAGATGCGTCCATAGTCCAGCGCATGAGAATCCCCAGGGTCACTTATACCAAGAGATCCCTGGATCTTCTCAGTTAAAACCTTTGGGTGCAGAGACCAAGGATCTGTGTTTTTGGCAAGTCCCCTAGGGTGATTCTGATGAACAATCAGATCTGGAATGCACCCATGTCAGCCACTTCTTACCCAGTTTTCTTGGACTCCTATTTGGCCTTTTGTGTCTATCAAATTTGCTTCCCTGTCTAGAGTATGGCTCCCCGAGGATGCAGATTCCATCGTTAATACTTATTATCCGTTGAGCACCTAGCAAGAAACAGAGAGTGAAGGAATGCATCAGCTACAGGGGGCCTAATTCCTCAACAAGGAGAGTTCACTCAACATGGAATAACTCCATTGAATAAATACAGCTTGAGCACCTACTCTGGACCAGCCCTGTGCTAGGGACTGAGGGCGCCAGCTCTGACCACGTGGTGCTCCTGGCGGAAGGATGTTACAGTAGAATGTCGCAGTGCAGAGAGGAGAAGTGAGGAGCTATGGGAGCACAGAGGAGGAGCAGCTTAACCAGATTGGGAGGCCAGGGGTGCTCAGAGAGAGTAGGGGTGAAATGGGAGAAATCATCATCTGGGCAGAGGAAACATGTGCAATGGCCTAGACGTCGGAGGGAACTTCATTTGTTAGGGGAGGCTGGAGAGAAGGCGGTGAGGATGGGAGGGAGATGAGGCTGGAGAGATAAACAGAAGCCAGTTCACGAAGGACCTTGAATGCCATAATAGGGAGGGTGGACGTGGCCTTGGTGTTAGGCGTAAATGCCCCTCAAAAACATTAGACTACATGGGGGGTTGTTTGGAATGAAAATCCCACAACTCGGAGTTCACTGGCTCATCCTCCCAGGGTTAAAGGAAGAACATTGCCCCCTCAGGAGTCCTTCCAGACAGCAGTAACCCTCTCATTATGTCACCATGTTCCTTCCATCCGTCAACACTGGTAGGGGATTAGGGTGTTGAATATTAATGTATAGCCCTGACTACGGGCTTGGTCCCTTATTTGGGGTAAGGAAGATACACTGCAGATTGAAGTGACCTGCTTATTCTGGGAATTGGAAGTGCTGAGGAATAGGATCTTGGCACAGGATCAAGAATACCAGGTGCTGGGACAATTGGGGAAATTTAGATTATGCTCTGAATTATGACATATTACTGATTCAATGTTAAGTATTACGGTTAAAAAGAAGAATCACCTTTTCCTTAGGAGACAGTTGTTAAAATACTTAGGGATAAATTGTCATGATGTCTGAAACTAACTAATAAATCTATATCTGTCTATATCTAAATAGGAGAGAGAAAGCAAATATATTGCAAAATGTTAACAAGTGGTGAACCAAATAGATGAAGGCTATATGGATGTTCCTTGTGCTATTCTTCCAATTTTTCCGTAGGTTTGACGTATTCTGGAATTAAAAGTTGGGAGAAGAAGAGAAAGAAAGACTATCAGGTACCTGGCATAAATCAGTTCTCAGACCTCAGGTTTCCCATCCATTTCTCCAAGATTATGGCAGTGTAATACCTTCCACTCACTTTACTGATGGCCTGCTCACTCCAGCATCTTGCAGCTCCTAGGGTACATAAGATCTTGAAAATCTCTTTCGAAGTTGCAAAATTACTTCAAAATCGAAAGACACATGCCAAATGGTTAAGAAATTGTTCTGCACACTCTGCAAGATTCTGTTGCTTTCCCGTGTTGGAAAATGATTTATACAAACAACCTAGTCAGCAATACTTGAAAACACCACACATAGGAATCATATCATTCTTTATGTTTTCCCTTTCATGGGATTTTGGTTTTCAACTACCAATTGAATTCTCATTTCAGGCACTCATGATGTATGCTGCCTTAAATAATTCATAACACAACTCGATCATCTGTTACCACCATATTCCTCACTCCAGAGATTTATAAAATGTGTTTTCAGATGATTGCATGTGGGCTTAAGAAATATAATAAGGGTTCTTCCGAGAGAAGAGGAAGAAGATGATTTACAACCCTCGAATGCAATAAATGACATGAGGATGGGTATAATTAGTGGAGGAAAGCTATATGCTTGAACAGTTTACTCTGAACTTCAAAAACTGGCACCTGACGGGCACTGTTCAGGGAAGCGATTATTCAGGAAAACCCAGTCTGATCAGACACCTTTTAGTCTACTTATCCTTTGCCATCTTTTGGTTCTGTGAGCATGTTTGATAATACCCCTAAAGAAATATAGCAGATGATCCCTTCTTTTAATAAGATTTCATCACGCATAATTCACTCTTGCTATGTCTATTGGATGGAAACCATTGTACATTTCAGTGCAATGAAATAGATCAGTGTTCTTCAAACTTTTTTAACCTCGACCCAGAGAAATAAATATCTTTTCCACGGACATCCAGTATACACACATATCTATAAAACTCAAACAAAAATTTCATGAAACTACCTCTCTTCACCATCAGTTCCCTATTTTCTTTTTGTTCCACTTCCTTTTGTAAAAAATTGATGTTTGAGACTCATTTGATCAATTTCACCAACTTATTGGGTCCTGACCCAGATGCTGAGGAGCTCTGAAATAGATGATCTTCTGAAATAGAAGATCAAATGCATCTTTCCAATGGAGAAATAAAACACTGAAATGGAAAGGAAACGGATACTTGTCCATTGTTTGCTCCACAGAAGTCTGGACAATGCATTGCAGTGTGATAGTGTGACGATTCAGTAAGGAAAGCTCCTAGGACTGTGTTATTCTGCCTGCACAAAGTAGGCCCTTAACAGAAGCCAGTTTATCAATCAGTGTCTGCAGGGGCAGCATTTCCTGCTCGACACTCAGAGCACAAATCCTGAGTCTACTTCTCTTTCAAATCGTGTTTCTTAGTCTCTCCTCAGAATTGTCATTGTTAGGTACTATCGTAGGTGGCAGTTTTGTTCTATTTCTTCTTCTCTTCTCACAATCAAGGATCATAGAACTGAGATTTAAAATATAAGAAAGGATCTTGGTTAGAAGCCAAGAGACAAAGACTTCCCTTGCTCTTCAAGAGGACGAAGGAACTATCATCCCCTAGTCCCAATTTGATTCTGCACAGATAACTGGAAGTTAGCATCTGGCCAGTAACACTGCAATTTACTGCTTCACTGCCTTTTCTCCCTTCCTCCTGGAGACTTGAGAATTGCTGCCCTGCAACAGCCGTCACTGGGTGTGCCGTTTAAACGCCTAAACCTCCTATTCCTGACACTCTGGGAAGACAGTTATGAGATCCCTAAATTGTCAAAATGACATCAAAGACTTGTGCCAAGCCCTGTCCTGTCCTGACACCAACCCCACCTGGGGTGACAGATCGGATCTCTCTACATTTTAGCAACACAGTTAGATGGGCAGTCCCTCAACTTGTCCTGGCAAGAGTCCAGATTGCTTAGTCCTCCCTTGACAGCTTTCTTGAGATTCCGCAGGTTTCTCCATCTCTCCCCTGCTCCACCTGTCCCCCAGCACTGAAGCCCCCTAGGGAAAGAGAAAACCCTGTGGCTGGAGACGCCTATTCCATCTTGCTGCCGTCACCCCCAATTCCTGGGGACTGAAAACTCTTCCTGCTGGTCCCCACCTTGCTTTGGAGGGACAAGATTCTGCTCTCCATTCGGCATTATCACTTTACTCAGCCCTCCCAGAGCTGTGATAGTCTAGCTATCCAGATCAGACCAGATTTAGGGCCCTTTCTTGAGAAAAACCTGTGAACCTAAATCATTTTTATACTCTGCATTGTTTGTTATATTTTCCCATCAGCGTTCCTTAGTATTTCTCTCTTGAACGGCTCGTTGTAAGTATAAACATTATATAACAAAAAAATAAAAGTAATTAAAAACTGTAAAATAGTCCAACTCACCCTAGCCATCAGTGTTTGGCCAAGTAACAGGCGACGCGGAGCGAAGGCGCTCGTCTGAAAGCCACTGACCACCTGCGCATGCTCAGTGATGGCGCTTCAGGATGCAAGTTGGGCTGGTCAAAAAGAAGCGGGAAATTCACCTGTCTTCCGTTTGTTTGTTTACTTTCCCCTCCTCAACCGAAATTTACTACGTGGTATCCATCCTTTCCTACTTACTGTAAACTCTAATAATCACATACTATACGTACTATACATACGTAAGTTTTTCTAAGTCACGTGTGTTTTACAAAAATGAGGTATTGTCTATACTATTTTACATCTAGCTTTTTTCACTTGACACATCATGGAGATTCTCGAAAATCAAATGGTATAAATCCAACTCATTCTTTTCAATAATTACTTATATTCCAGATCTAATCTTATCACAATTTATTTAACTATGCTGAAGAGTATTTCCTCTGTTTCCAAGCTTTTGCCGCAACAAACGACGCTGTAGTCCACAGCCTTGTCCGTATATCTTTGGATATTGGAGTTTTCACTGCTAGCAGATAGATTTCCAGAAAGATTTCTAGGTCAAAGAGTATGTATATTGTAAGTTTTAAAAGATATTTACAGGGGCTGGCCCCGTGGCCGAGTGGTTAAGTTCGCGCGCTCCGCTGCAGGCGGCCCAGTGTTTCGTTGGTTCGAATCCTGGGCGCGGACATGGCACTGCTCATCAGACCACGCTGAGGCGGCGTCCCACATGCCACAACTAGAAGGACCCACAACGAAGAATACACAACTATGTACCAGGGGGCTTTGGGGAGAAAAAGGAAAAAATAAAATCTTTAAAAAAAAAAAAAAGATATTTACATATGACTTTCCATAAAAGCTGAAACAACCCAAGTTTCCACCAGCAATGTAGGCAGAGAATAATTTTCACCACATCTCATTCAGCAGTAGGCGTTATTTTTACTGTCTGCTAATCTGGTAGACGAGTAGAGTTAGCTCATTGTTGCTTTAGTTTGCATTTTCTCCACATTAGAGAATATTTTTCATGTTTATTGGCAATTTGGATTTCTCTTCTATAAATTGCCTTTTCCTATTATTTGTCCCTATTTCTGTATTTGTGTCTGCTAATCAATTTGTGAGAGCTTTCTGCCTGGTATAGACATTCATTTTTCTAAAATATAAGTCATCTTTGTGTACATATTTTTTTCCAATCTACTGTTTGTCTTGTGACTTTGTTTTTGTTATCTTGCTATATAAAATTTTTTCTTTTATATAACCAAATATTTTTTATCTTTTATAGCTTCTAGATTTTCTGTCTTGGTTAAAAAGGTCTCTCTAAACCTATAAAAGAATATAAACATATATTCTTTTAAAATTGTGCTATACTTTTGTTTTATGTATAACTTTTTATTTTTCTGGAAACTAATTTTTGTCTACAGTGTGAGGCAGGGGGCCAACTTTATTTTCCTCTAGACCAGTTGCATCGATTTAAAATATGCCATTGTTTCCCACTAACTTGAAATAGCTCTTTTGACATATATTAAGTTACTGTATAGATACTGACATCTATTTCTGGGTAGTCTGTTCTACTTTTTTGTGTGTTTGTTTTACCTATTATGAAATCAGCACGAAGGCCAGGAGGGAGAAAATAGAAGTAAAGTTTTGTAAGCTTCTTATACCATATGTGAAGTGGTCTCATATCACTTGAAGGTAGACTGTGTTAAGGTAAAAATGTACATTATAAATATTAAAACAAGCACTAAAAGAACAAAACAAAGAGTTATAGCTAATAAGCCAATAAACAAGATAAAGTCATACTGAATCCAAAAGAGGGAAGCATAACAAGAAAGGGAGAACAAAAAAACAGACAAAACAAGTAGAAAGCCAACCATATTAGCAGTTATATTAAGTGTAAATTGTCTAAACACCCCAACTGAAAGACAGAGATTGCCAGATTGGTTTAAAAAGTGAGGCCCAACTATATGTGGTCTACAGGAAACCCACATTAACTATAAAGACACAAATAAGTTAAACATAAAAGAATAGAAAAAAGACATCCTATGCAAACTTTAATCAAGAGAAAACCAGAGTGCCTATGTTAATATTAGGCAAAAGTAGGCTTCAGAGAAAGAAATATTACCAGGGATAAAGAGGGTCAATTCATAATGATAAAAGAGTGAGTATTATAAAGTTTTATTACAGAGAGCTTATAATATATTTTAATATCTAGAAAGGTAAATCCCTCTCGTTATTCTTCTTTTTCGTAATTCTCTTTAAAAGTATTGACATTTAGTCTTCTACAGAAACCTTAAGATCATTTTATCTCATTAAAGAAGACAATAGTGAGGGGGCCAGCCCCTCGGTGTAGTGGTTAAGTTTGGCATGCTCTGCCTCAAGTGGCCTGGGTTTGCAGGTTCTGATCCCGGGCATGGATCTACACCACTCATCAGTGGCCATGCTGTGGCAGTGTCCCCCATGCAAAGTGGAGGAAGATTGACACAGATGTCAGTCAGCTCAAGGCTAATCTTCCTCAAGCGAAAAAAGAGGAATATCAGCAACAGATGTTAGCTCAGGGTGACTCTTCCTCAGCAAAAAGAAAAGAGAATACAATAGTGAGTCTTATTAAAATGTATTATATATCTATTAACATTTGGAAAATTAATAGTTTTATGATATTGCCTTCTCAATTAAAAGCATAATAGTTTTTCCATTTGTTCCTTTTTGATCCAGGAGTTATTTACTAAGACATTTCTCAATTTTCGAGTAGAAGAAAATGTAATTGTCATCTCTTGTTTGTATTTAATGTCATTGGATTTTGAGTAAAGAATTTTGCCTCAGAAATCTCTACTTTTTAAATTCTATTAAGTGCCTTTGTGATCAAAGTAATAACAAATTTTAAAAATGCTTCATGGACAATGAAAAAAATTCTCTATCACTATTCAATCCTTGTATATCCTATGTTTTTGGCTACTAGATCTGTTGATCTAAAACACATGAATCAAAATCTCTCAGAAATATTATCAAATTCTTACAATTCTAATTGCTTTTGGCTTCATATATTTATTGTAATGCTGTTTGGTGTATACATACTTATTATATATTTTCTTTGTAAATTCTGCCTTTTATCATTCTATAATATTCCTTATCCTGTTTCATGTGAAATCAGTCTTCTAGTCCATCTTTTCTGATATTATTGTCGCCATTCCTGATTTCTTTTTGTTTGCGTTTTGTCTAGTATCTACTTGTTCGTCCCTTTATTTTTTATCTTTCTTTGTCACTTTAAGGGTGCCATGTAAGGAGCCGGCCCCATGGCCCAATGGTTAAGTTTACACACTCCAGTTCGGTGGCCCGGGGTTTCACTGGTTTGGATCCTGGGCACAGACATGGCACCACTCGTCAGGCCATGCTGAGGGGTCGTCCCACACAGCACAGCCAGAGGGGCCTACAACTAGAATATCCAACTATGTACTAGGGGGCTTTGGGGAGAAGAAGAAGAAAAGAAACAGAAGACTGGCCACAGATGTTAGCTCAGGTGCCAATCTTTAAGAAAAAAAAGTGACATATAAATATCTGGTCTTTATTTTTGGTTTTTATTCCATCAGAAAGTATCCATAATTTTTATTTTTTTTGGAGGAAGATTAGCCCTGAGCTAACATCCGCTGCCAATCCTCCTCTTTTTGCTGAGGAAGACTGGCCCTGAGCGAACATCCGTGTCCATCTTCCTCTACTCTATATGTGGGACGCCTGCCACAGCATGGCTTGATGAGCAGTGCATAGGTCCGCACCCAGATCCCAACCAGCGAACCCCAGGCCACAGAAATGGAATGTGCGAACTTAACCTCTGCACCACCGGGCGGCCCCAGAAAGTTTCCATAATTTAATGCATGAAATTATCCTGCTTATACATAGTGAAATAACTGATGGACTGCTTTTCATCACTTCCACCTTCATTTACATTATTTGCTTTGATTTGTCGTTTCCTCTTGGTCCTTTTCATTACTGTTTCCTTTTTCTCCTTGTCAATTTGAAAGTTCTACCATACTTTCTCGTTCTGAATAGTTATCTTCTCTTTCCTGACTTTCATAATCAAATATCTGTTCTGACTATTTCGTGAAGACAAGGCGTCAACGAGTCCCTTTGCCCACAGGTGCTCTGCTTGCCACTGCTCTCAGACGAGATCTTTGGAATGTTATGAATTTCTCATTCTCCATACTGCCCCCTGCCCAGAGCAAGTTGAGACCCAAGAGTTGTTTTTACTTCCTTTCTTTCTCTACCTTCCATCCCTAGGTTTTGCTGAGACAATTGGGTACCTTTCATTTCAACCTTGTATTAGATTTTCTGTTGCAGAAAATATCTTCTATTCAAAAAACCTAAATTCTACCTTTATAACTCCAGTCACTCTATCATTATCTAGTTAAATTTTAGCACATATTGCAAGGCTTATTCATCCTCACTGTTTTCATCTCTTCTTTATCTTTCTCTCTCTTGAAATTTCTGTTTTGATTTGTTTCTTATTCGACTAGAGTTCTTTCTCAAACATTTCCTTCAGATGAGGTCACCAGGTGGTTTACTGTCTAATTTAAACTTTCATTCCCCCTGTCAGTTGATGTCTTGGCAAAAGAAATGATATTCAGATACTTAACCAGACACTAACCAATCCATAATAAAGGAGAACCCCTGGTGTACCAGACATTAACTCTTTAGCTGCTGAATTTGCAGAACAGATACCCAGGGGAGGGAGAGGAGGGGCTGGGGAGGAGGGAGATGCTCAGGCCCTAAGTTATTTCCCATCCATTGTGGAATTATTTCAATAATTCAATAACAGGTGTGGCTAAACCACTGAGATCTGGCTATGCAGAAGCCTTGGGTGTCAGTCTTTTTCTTTCAGGAAATTAAATGTTATTTCACTATCTTTTAATTTTTGGTGCAGCAGATGAAAATAATTTAATTCCTTTCCCTTTATAAATAATTTTATATGTCAATAACTTAAGGTTTTTCTTTAATCAGCATATGTCTAGATGTATGCCTTTTTTTCATAAATTCTATATAAAACTCAGTGAACTCCTGAAATTTGCAGCCTCAAGTGTTTGTTTAGATCAGAGAAATTTTTCTCTATTGTTTAATTACTGTCTTTTTCCCATCTCTTCCTTTACCCATGTTTTATGGGGCACTCATTTTTTTACTAGATTATTTTTTAGAGCAGTTGTAAGTTCATGGCAAAATTGAGTGGAAGGTCACTCAGATGTTGAAGTTAAACATGTAGACAAAGAGAACAGATTAATGGCTTCCAGGGGAAAGGCGGGTGGGGGGTGGGCACAAAGGGTGAAGTGGTGCACCTATGACATGACTGACAGACAATAATGTACAACTGAAGTTTCACAAGGTTGTAAACTATCATAATCTTGATAAAAGTTTTTTAAAAATTGAGTGGAAGGTACAGAGATTTCTCATATACCTCTTGCCCCTGCACGTGTGCAGACTCCCCCACCATCAACATCCTTAATCACAGATGTACATTTGTTGCAACTGCTGAGCCCACATTGACACACAACAATCACTTGGAGTCCACAGTTTACATTAGCGTTCACTCTGGTGTGGTACTTTCTATGGATTTGGACAAACGTATAGTGACATGCACCTACCATGCAGTATCATACAAAGTAGTTTCACTGCCCTAAAAATCCCCTGTGCTCTGCCTATTTATTCCTCTCTCCCAGCCCTCCTGTCTTTCACATGTAAGATCTCTCGGATTTGTCCTCCAAACCTTTTCTTTTTTGCACCACATTTCGATCTCTTTGTATTTTTGCTCTGTGCTTTGAGATATTGCTTCTATTTGATCTTCCAGGAAACTAATTCAAGTTTTAACAGTGATTATTTTTTCCATCGATTTATCTACTAAATTTTTTAACTTAAGAGATCCTCTTTTTAGTTCCAGAAAGTACTTGGTATCCTGTAATTTTTTGTTCAAGTCCTGTTTCACAGGCGCTGTCTGTTCCATGTGTTCTGCTTGTTGTTTCTCTGACTGCAGAATCCCAGGCCTTGCTCCCACCCTCTAGACCCTACCTGCCTGCTGGCCCCACAGACGATCCACTCAGGAGAGGTGGTTGGTAGCTAGATTGGGGTTCAGAAAGAAGATAACAGGCACCAGAGGATGCCTGTCTTCCTACAAAAAATATTTAAATGTTTCTTTGATTTACTGATTTTTAAAAATTCTATTTTTCAACAATGCAATATATTCACCTGTTTTTTTTAAACTAAGAGGACCAAGAAGCCATAATCCACTCCTAGGTATATACCCATGTGGCAGCCTTAGAGGTCCACTGCTCATCATAATTCCCTGTAAGAGAGATGCTACCACAGCAAATGCAACTAGCTGATGGCCTCCAGTTGCAAGTGACTTCAGAATCTGCCTCAGCTTTCAAGCCAAGGTCACATGCTTCCTGGGAAGCCCCCAGTCAAGGACTGGTCCAGTGTATTTCCACTTTCTGGTCAGCAAGGGATTTCTCTCTGGGCAATATCTGCTCTAGAGCTCTTCGCTGGGCTGGCCAGGACTTCCTCTGAGCTGCAGTGCAGGAAATATCTGAGGCTCTTCCTACGCAATCCTCTTTCCTTCTTCCTCTCGTCTCACAAGTTAGACTGGTGCCACAGTCCGAAGGTTCTCCCTGTCTTCCTGCTCCCTCGCCCCCTTATCTTTCACAGGTGTTACCCCCAATAAATCTCTTGCTCCGCTAACTCTGTCTTAGTGTTGGCTTCCTGCAAAATCAGTGGACACCACCCAAGAGAAATTCTTGCATACGAGCATCAAAAAATGTGTACAAGAATGTGTTTTGGCAATGCTGTTCGTAACGACAAAAAACTGGAAGCCACAGAACTTAGATTTCCCAATGGCAAAGAGGTACCACGTACCATTATTTGCTTAATTGAAGACAAAGAATCTTGGAGCTGAAAGAGACGTTAGTCCAAAGGTTGCAAACTGGCAGCCTTTGGCAACTAACCCAACCCACAAAAGTGTTTTGCTTGACAGGCACAACGTTATTAAAAAATTGACATGCCTGACTCTAACGAGGTTTACTTGTCTCCAGCTTGCCTTGGTCTCTCTCACACGTCATTGTTACACTGGCCTAATTCACATATTTATGTTACAATGTTGGACCGTGCAGACATTTGAACTCACAACCCAGATAGTCCCAGGAACTGAGACCCAGAGGTGAAGCGACTCACCCCAGTTCACAAGCTTGAGCCCCCAGGTAACCCTCCTGACCCACAGAGGATGAATTCATGCCTTTGTATAGGCATCATTAAGCATTCCCAATACGGGTCATATGGGCCCCAAGGGAGCAAAAATTGGTTCAGGGATGGGAGCAGGAATCTTGCTCTTTCTAAGTACAAAGCACAGATATACGTACAGGACATAAATATATATTTACATAAGATATATCTGTGGTATTAAGATTTCATGGTAGAGATGATTAGGAAAAAATGTCCAGAAAGTCTCCTTTGAGGAGCAATAATGTAAAAAGGTTGAGAAACAGTGAGCCACACATTCAATAAATGTTTATGAATTTTTTGTGTGTGCAAGCACTGCAGGTATCAAATTGCATAAAGCAAAAATATTCCCTGGTCTCAGGTGAGAGAGAGACTCTGAACTCACATGCTTAGGTTTGGATCTTAGAGCTGCCACTCACTGGCGGATGACATTGGGCGAGTGGTTTAACTTCTATTCGCCTTGGGTTTTGTCATACGTAAAATGGTTGTTGGGTACTGATACTTGAGGTTTAAATGTGCTGATGTAGTCAGTGCTCAGCACACGACAAACAACCAATCAACATCAGCTACTAAATAACAAATGAATATATTGTTGCAACTTTACCTGTTATCAATTTATCGTCTCTCAGTTCTGTGTTCACCCTCCCTTACCTGCTTGTGAAAACGGATCTGGGCCCCTTAATTTTTTTCCTTTGCCAGCTTTGTCAGTAGAGGGAGCTAGAGAGACATTGCAGAAGGAGAGCATTTTTCTGTCCTGGTTCTGACATGATCTCTTAACAGGATCCTGCCCTGTGAGCATCTTTTGCAGCATCTGCTCCTACAGCACATGCATGGCTTCCCCAGTAGCCAGCTCCTGAGCACAGGCAGCTTCTCCAGCACCAAGCTCCTGATGGGCACCCAGCAGCATCCCGCGGACAACAGCTTCCTCTGACAGCTCTGCCCCCAGGTGGTCTTGTAGCAGAATGCTTCCCTTGAGACGTCTCTCCTTGAACAGCTTTTCCCCAGCACAGAGTGAAGTTCTCCAGCAAGTTCCACAAGGATGCCACCACAGCGATTTCTCTGCCATTCAGTGAGCCGGGGCCCTGCCTTCTCCAACAAATCTGGATCTGAGCTGTGAGGTATGGGGGCTCTATATCAGCCTAGGGCAGCTACTGGCCACTCCTTATTTTGGCTCTTCTTATATTCTTTAGAGTTCTCTTTACTTCTTACTAGCTAATCTCATGTTATAGTTAATAATTCTTTATATTAAACATTTCCTGTTCAAATTACTGTGTGGTTTCTCTCTCCTGACTGGAACCAAACTGACACAGGGAACCTGAGACCAAAGTCTGAGAACCAAAGCTTTAGAACACTAGTTCCACAGGATGTTAATAGCTGTTACTCTGTGGTCAAATAAGTTTTGAATGCTCTGAGTTAAACAAAATGAAATATAATTCTTTACTGCAAGGCATCTCAGAGTTAAAAAGATATTGTAAATCTCCAAGAGGGGGTTGTGACATGCAGCGTTTCTCAATCTTACTTGATCATAATGTGATGGTGGTGGTACTGTGTTTGTGTGTATTAATGGAGCATTTTACGGGACTGGTATTTTAAGGATCACCCTATACAAAATACTGAGTTAGTAACTACGTCTACTAATTTTGGAACACTTTTTCTGTTTCTTGGAAGTAGCTCACCTTTCTTTAAGTCCACTTTTTCTATCCTTTTATACACTACTTCATTCTTTGCTCTCTAATATACAGATGGCTCCCCAGTCAAATATTTTCATTTTTGTTTCTACTGTGGCCCATGGAAGATTTTTCTCCCCCCAATTCTGGGACACATTTCCAGATGCTCACCACAGGAATCAGTCTATGGCAGCTTCCAGTGAAATTGTGTGTAACATTTTTGTAGGTTGAGTCCTAGGCAAAGACAAACATTATAACACCCGTCTTAAGTGGACTGGGGAGAGGGGAAATGGAGTCAGACTAACTGCTGGAAATGCCTTGCTCCATTGGATTTCAAATGTAGATTAGTGAGTTGTTTTCTCCTTTAGAGTAATGTGGACCATTTTAAGTTTCTCCCTGCAGAAATATCAACTCAGTGCAATATTTTTTTCAGCTATCTTGAAAACTAAGAAAGACTGTGTATGAAAAAAGCTGCCAACTTTACATAGTAGTTAAAGTCAGCTCTCTAAATGCCACTGCTAGATAACTTCCAAGTGGTTATATCTTCAAAAATATGTGACATATAGGAAAAAATAGCTACGGATGATAAAGAAATGACTTACAGTAGGACATTCAGGACCATGGGAAACTGTCAAAATTTCATTTGATCTTTGGATGAGGTAGAAAATAGTCCCCATCTACTTTTCACCTCCAACCTTGACCTGGTCCTTTCTTTGAATTATAGTCATGCACCATATTATGATGTTTCTGTCAATGACCATCTGCATATATGATCGTGGTCCCATAAGATTAGACCACACAGCCTAGGTGTGTAGTAAGCTGTACCATCTAGTTTTATGTAAGTACACTCTGTGATGTTTGCACAATGATGAAATCGCCTAATGATGAATTTCTCAGAACACGTACCCATGGTTAAGCAACACATGACTGTAAATTCATTTATGCACCTGCTATTTGCATAGGTCCTGTGCTAGGGGTAACGGATGCTACAAGCATAAACAGAGCAGGGTAGCCTTCCAGAGCCTGAGTGGGAGGGAAAGGAGAAGAAAGCACATAGAGTTGTCCCTTCGTATCCATGGAGGATTGGTTCCAGGACCTTGAAAAGACCGAAATTCGGATGCTTGAGTTCCTCATATAAAATGGCGTAGTATTTGCATATAACCTATGTACATCCTCTGGCATACTTTAAATCATCTCTAGATTACTCATAATAGCTAATATAATGTAAATGTTGTGTAAATAGTTGTTATACTGTATTGTTTAGGGAATAACGACAAGAAAAAAGAGTCTGTACGTGTTCGGTAGAGATGCAATCATCATAGGCCTCTTGATCCAGGGTTGTTTTATTCCTGGGTTGTGAAACCTGTAGATACAGAGGGCTGACTGTATAGACGTAATCATATATTGTAATGTCTTTGTGTTTGGATTTTAAAGTGATAGAAGGGAAAGACGAGTTGAGAAGTGTGGAGGACAGGAAAAGGAGAAGCAAAAAGTGAGAAGAGAGAATTGAGCGAGTGAGGAATTTAATTCCACTTGGAAGTCAGGGAGTAGAAATAAGCTGCCAAAAACCCAGAACCAGGTTAACCATTCCCACACAAGTTCTCCTCTTTTCTTCCCTAACCTTAAGCACTGCCTTTCACATGGAATTAGAGGGCCTGAGCTGAAAGAGACACTTCGAAGTCATCACACTTAACCTCCTTTCACTTGCAGGCTGTAAATGAATGTACCTGCATAGGGATGATGGCACTGATGGTAGATGCCATCACACCATCACCTCAATCACTTTGCCCACAGTTTTTTTCTCAGTGTGGTAGGTGTGGTAACTACTAAGCAGGGAGGGACCCCAGAGGATGTTTAAGAAAACTGTTGTGATAAATGCACTTTATTTGGTGTCCCATTTGGTGGAGAGAAAATTTCATTCCATGGTAAGAGATCATAACCAAGGGTTTATATAAAATGTAGCTGAGGAGCTTTTAAGGGCACAGATATCCAGGTCCCCATTCCATACCGCCAGAAACTAGAATCTCCAAGGGTGTGTCCCTGATGTGTGGATTTTTAAAAACTCCCACAGGGAATTCTGCTATGCACCTATGATTAGGAACCACTGCCTCAAAAGAGTCCTCGGGGAGATGCACAATCTTTGGAAGAGAGCATCAAACAGATGTCACCACCAGATGTTTGGGGACATCATGTATCCTTTCCACCTCCCAAATTTTATTTTGAAATACAGCCAAATTAAAAGACTATGACAGTGAATACCCTTATGCCCACCATCTAAACTGTATCATTAATATGGTACTATACTTGCCTTCTATGTATCTATTCATACCTCCATCCATCTATTAATCCATCTTATTTTTAATGCATTTGAAAGTAAATTGCAGACATCAGCACACTTCCCTCTAAATACTTCAGCATGTAGCTCACTAACTAAAGCTCAATATTTGTTTTTTATCCAATTTAGGGTAAAATTTAGATTAAATGTAATGCACAAATCTTAAGCACGCATTGTGTAACCCAAGGGATGTACACCTGTGTCGTCTACACTGCTGCCAAGGTATACAATGTTCTCATGACCCCAAAAAGTTCCTTCACGCCCTTTCCTAATCAATCCTACTTTCCAGAAGAACCACCATGCTGATTTTTTCCCACCATGGATTACTTTTGCCTATTCTAGATCTTTATAATCATGGAATCACATATTATATACTCTTTTGCTTAAGGCTTCTTTCACTCAGCATAATGACTTTGAGACTGATTTTTGTTATTCCATGTATCAGCAGTTTGTTCCTTTTTCCTGCTGAGTTGTATTCTGTTTTGTTAATATACCGGTTTCTTTTTCCATTTTTCTCTTGTTGTAACATCATGTGTTCTTGGTGAGTCATCACTGGTATCAGACTACATTTGTGAGAGCTATTGCTATCTCTGCTGGGATCTATCTTGTAGATAGACCACACACAGCTACCTTCCCCTGGGACTTTATGTCTTAGAATATTGATGGGGAGTTATATGTGGAACACAAATTCTAGGACAATTAAAAACACGGCGGATATAGAAGACTTTCAATAGTCCTTCGAGTTTGTTTTTACAGAAAACCTCTCATCCAGTGCATGCTGTTCTGATGACTCTACTGCTGCTGTAGCCACATTTTATCATAACTAACTTTTTATATTGGTGACGCAAAATAACCAATAACCTTTCTATAGATAAGAGAAATAAGATGAGTTTTACTTGAGCCAGAGTGAGGATTATAACACTGGAAGGACTTTTCCAGAAAGGAAGAACGTGTTCTGGAGAACCATGGTTTTCAGTACAGTCTTATATCTCTTTAGAACAAAGAAAATATATGAAACACACCCAGGATACATTTTCAAAGTTTCAAAGAGGTATTCCGTTGCAAATTAGCAGGTCAACATGACCCTGATGTCAAGAAACGGACTAATATGGGTGTTACTAATAGGGCGTTACCAACAGGGCGTAGGAGGGAAGTCTGCATTCTTATTTTAAGAGAGTGCACTCTTTACTTTAATGGTTAAAGCAGATGTACAATGTGTGTTTGACAGGCCATAAGTCAGGATTTTTAGTTCAAGCTGAATCAGTTTTGAACCCAAATACCTCAATATGTGAAAATCTCTTGTCAATATATTTGCCTCTCCAATTAACTGGAAGTTCCTTGATGCCAGAGACTATCTCTTTGGTATCCCCAGCACACAGCACAGAACCTGACACATAGTAGGCATTTAGTAAATGTTTCATGAGTGAACGAATGAGTGAATGAAAAACGCATTCGTTGAATAATTTCTTTACCCAAGCTTCAGCCTTAATACTTCTCTATATAATTTAGGTAATATTTTCTTACATCTGCTTATCTATAGCTGTGGAATATTTCAAATGTTTCAGCCGTGTGTGCTTTTATTTCTAACTAGACTCTAATAACTGAAGGCAAGGGCAGGGATGTGTCTTCTGTATCCTTCAATAGAGAGGTAGGATGGAGTACTGAAAAACAGAGCTGGTATTGTGGAGGATCCGAATTTGCCACCCTAAAATGTGTCTTTCTGACATGATTATTTTCAAAAACAGAAAACTCAGATAGAAACTTTGACCTTTCCCCTAACTGCCTAAAAGAATTTAAGATAGAAGGCCTGTCCCAACAAGGAGCTATCACCATGTATTATTCTACATGTGGTAGACTGGGAGGAACCTTGCTAAGTCCATTTTTATCCAAGTTCTCTCTTGGGTCACATTGTCTATAGATGGCCCAGCAAACATTTGTTTATCAAACACTTGCTTTTCATCTCCATGTAACTTACCTTCCTCCCCTTTGTAGTCCCAAATCACTACCCCCAACATCCTCCTTTGTCTTTAGCTAAAGAAGGTATTTAAGGTGGTAGCTTTGGCCATTTTAGCAAGTTACTCCATTTTCCTGGGTTTCTCTTGTGTACACATGTTATTAAACTTTGTTTGATCTTCTCCTGTTATTCTGTCTCATGTCAATTTAATTCTTAGTCCAGCCAGAAGAAGCTAGAATATAGAAGAATAGCTCTTCTTCCCCTACAATATCACCTACGTGCTGGTTGAATGAAAGTTCAGATTTAGAATGATAGAGTTCCAAGTCCCAGATGGTGCCATAATCAGAGTGCCACCCCCTGGTTCTTCAAAGAGACCAGAAGCTTCCAGAGGACAGGGAGTGTCTTTTGTGTTTTTGTGTCTCCAGGACCCAGTACATTACCTGGCAGTAGTTGACATTCTATAAATATTGAGCAGAAGAAAAGGAGGAAGGAAGGAAGGGAGGAAGAAGCAGGGAACTGAAGCTTAGAGTTGTAAAATAATTTTGCCAAAACTTGAATCAGAACCCAGTTCTCTTCTTTCCCAACCCAGCTCTGTTTCTACTAGATTGTTCGCATTTTTAGCATTACTAATGTGGTGGAAAATGCCATCTATTTTCCTGTTACTGATGGCAATTTAATTATGAAAGCAGTTGCTCTGCTTCGCTGCAGCTGTTGCCTCCACGTACCTGAAATGCCAGTGCTCCAGCTGTCTTGATTGAGAAGCCTAGTTTGCAAGAAAACAAGACAAAATACTTCACTGCCTTAATTCTAGTGGGAATTTAATTTAATTAGCATCTGATTTACACAATGCACTTCTGACAGCTGTGTTTGTGGAGTATCCATGGAAGCAAGAAATTACTCTCCATTGAAATCATCATCAAAGCTTATTTATCTTCCTGCTGCATCTTCCCAGCCTTCAGCTTTGGGGACTTCTGTGTGTTTGTTGTGCACTTCACGGAGGTTACAGTAAATAATAGTCAAGTAAGTGCACTAGGCTTTGTGGAATGTTTAGTGCAGGCTTGTTCCAGAACCTTCCTAGGATGAATCTGAAAATGAGGCTTTGGAGGTTTGATCAAAGGACAGGTGTTTTTTAATGTTCGGTTTTAAGGAACATTAAGGATCTCAGATGAGAGATCCTTACCACCTGGGCCAAAGGAGTAATCACAGCAGAGGTATTTGGGGCTTGCACGAGGCGCTCTGCTCATCACTGCTCAGGAAGGAGGTGGATGATCTGCAATGGACTTCTCGCCAGGGCCTCTCCTCAAGCCCCTGGAGCTGTCCTGGGGGACCCAAGGGGTAGGTTATAGGATCTTATCCATGTCTCTATTCCCCAGTGCCTGGCACATAATAAATAGTTGTTGAACGAATAAACAAATGAGTGGGACCAGGTATGATTGAACTGGCGGCTGAGCTTTTAAGCCTAGCCCAGTCATTTACTATTTCCCCTGCTCAATAAATCCATTGTGTGAAGAATGACTAGCATGAACTGACACATCACTATAAGATTGGCAAGGGGCATATTAGATAAGGGAGATTCTAACCAACTGCAGAGAAAGGAGAGTACATATCTAAATAAAGATATAAGGAAGTTTCAAAGGAGAGGTGGCATGAGAGCTGTGTCTTAAATGATACAAATGCTTTATCGGAAATAAACGTTTTCACAACAAGAGATAAGACGTGGGAATCAGAAGATTATATATATTAACAGAGATGAAGAGGCGTGAATAAGAGGTTTTTAAAGAGTGGGGAGCTTGGCTCATAGAGATAGGATAAGCTAGGGCTAGACCATGGATGACCTTGAAGAATTTCAAGTTTCATTCTGTAACAATGTGAGACCTTTGAAGATTTTTGAGGAGAATGACCTGATTAGACGCATAGTTTGGAAGAAAAACCTCTGGCATCAAGATAAAGAATAGACAAGCGGAGAGAGGGAGATGTTTCAGCCCTCACTAGTTAGAGAAATTTTTAGTGTTTCCACCAGTGGAGGAATAGTCAAGAAAGAGGTCCATCAGGAAAGCCTGGAAGCAGAGTTACTGACATGGAAATGAGTTTCAGAGATAACATAAAGGACAACTTGTTGGGGGGTTATCAATGGATAGATTGACAGCTGAGAGTCAAGGTTGCCCTTCAAGTGTTGAAGCTTCCATCATGGCGGACAGTCAGAATGGTGATGCCATTAAAAAGAGAGAGAAGTGTAAAGATGATGTTGGTAAAAGTGAAAAACGTTTCCCACTTTAGCATGTCATTTATATACCAGTCTCACACCCATTTTCTTGGTGCCATTCCAAGTTGATAGAATAAGAATATTAGAATTAAAAGTCACTTTACAGATTATCCAGTTCAGTGTTTCTCCAAGTCATTTCCTTAGACTACTCCTTCTTGAAATGCTCCATGCACAAATGATTTTATAAGCAAATACATTGGGAAATAGTGTATATTATATCTGCCTTCTGGAGCTTAACAATGCACATTAGCATACTAAACACCTTGAAAAGTCCTGCAGCTAATAAACTTTCTTCATTTTGTCTAACCAAACTCCTCCAAAAAATTAAGTTTCTCAGACCATTTTTCAATATAAAATGTATTAATATTCAGAAGAACATACTTTGGAAAAAACTAATTTAGACCAAACTCCTTATTTCATAGCTTAGAAAACCAAGCCCAGAGACGTTAAATGACTTTTCTGAAGTCATATAACTCCTAGTAGCAGAGTCAGGACTACAATCCACTTTTCACAACTCCATAGCCAATGTTCTACCCTCTTCTCTAGGCTTCTAATTAATACGAAGGTGATTTGTGCATCTTTCCTAAACTGGAATCGACCAGAGGTTTGGGACTTCATTTGTCCTACCTGCCCTCTTCTCCTGGGTCTCCCCCACTGTTACCCAACACAGACACAGGTGTGTTCACCTGCCGCACAGGAGGGCCAAAAACTGGAAACACCAGGCTTGTGGAAGGAAAGAGGTTTGTTATCGAAAGGCAGCCAGATGAGGAGATTGGAGTTAAAACTTGGATCCACCTCTATGAAGGGGAAAAGGTAGGGGTATTCATCTGGGGTTTTAGGTAGGGGATGGGGAGCACGTGGCCATGCTGGTTGGCACCTTCCTACCAGCCTGTGTTTGGCCTTGAAGACTGAATTTCTTTTCCCTTGACAGTCTGGACTTTTCTGTTTAGTTTTCATCTTCAGCCTGCGTGTGGCCACGTGAGGCTGATTCTTGATGTCTGGACATTGACTTCCCGGGAAAGACAGCTCACTCCTATACTATGAGGGACAGATGGACCTGGGTAGTTTTAAATAACAGTTGATTGTGCTGAATATGCACAGCTGCAGTTAGCAAAGTTCATCTCAGAGTTTTCGAACTAGGTAAGATTTTTTAACTTCTTCATTCTAGGTTTAACCACCTCCAGAAGGAAGCTCCTTCACACCCCCAAAAGGTGGTACAATTCTGCACACAATTCCAGTGTGTGGGTTTTTCCCCCACACCATGCAGTTCTCTGACACCAGCTGGGTGCCCTACAGTTCAACTCAATTCTGACACTGTCTACCTGGAGATAGTGTCGGATCCCACAGGTTAAGGGCTCAGCCCTAGAAAACTGTCTCCCTCCCCTCTTCAGCCACCAATTGCAAGTGTAGGTTGTCACCTGTGCTTCTGACCAACTGGCTATAGATTGGAGGTTCTGACGACCCGCTCCTTGGGTTTGATTAATTTGCTAGAGCAGCTCACAGAACTCAGAGAAACATTTTACTCACTGATTACCAGTTTATGATACAAGGATGTAACACAGGAATAGCCAGATGGAAGAGATGCATAGGGCAAGATATGGGGAAAGGGCACAGATCTTCCATGCCCTCTGAGCATGTCTCTTCCCCAAATCCCCACATGTTCACCAATGCGGAAGCTCTCCAAACTCAGTAGTTCAGGGATTTTTATGGCGGCTTCATTACATAGGCACGATTGATTAAATCATAGGTGATTGGAGAATGAACTCAATGTCCAGCCTGGAGGTCTAGGGGGTGTAGCTAAAAATTCCAACCCACGAATCACGTGGTTGGTTCTCCTGGCAGCCAGGCTCCATCCTTAGATGTGATCCAAAAGTCATCCTGTTAATATAACAAAGGGTACCTTTATCACTTTCATCACAGGAAATTCCAAGGCTTTTAGGATCTCTGTGCTGGGAATGAGGACAAAAACCAAATGTATGTTTCTTAATATAAATCACAATATCGCAGGTGGTGAAGAGGTTGACTTCCCTTTTTCCCTTCCCTTCTTACCTTTCTAGGGGAAGATAAACTCAACTGCTGAGTGCTTGGGAACCAGTTGAGAGGAAACCCCTCCATTTCACTCTGACTCAAAATAGAGTTCCTAATCCGCCCCTTTGTGAGCCAATGTCTCTTCCTTTCAAAATTAAGAATAGTCCCTCATCCATCTCCTTGGCCCTTAGCTCTCTAGGCAAATCCTCTCTCCTTGTTGGTATTGGCCTCCTCCTTCACATGGAGTCTGATCCCAGCAGGCAAGGACCTGTATGTTAACGGGTCTCTGATCACCGTTCCTGGGAACACACTCCTGTGCCAGCTCCCTCAGTAAGATCCCACTTTCCTGAGGGCAGCCACTGGGGTCATATGTCTGTTTCCTGCACAATAATGCATCTCAGCAAGTAGCAGCTAAACTGAATCAGCCATAACTATGTATAGATGTTTGTGTAGGGGGAAGGGGTTGAATCTAAAATATTCCATTTTCCATAGAATCATAACTCTAGTAGGAATTAAAGCAGAGAACAGAATAGGAATAATCCATAGTATACACTCTCCCTGTACTGCTTCCAGGTGCTATCCCACAGGGGTTAAATGGACCTAGAGGATCAAGGTAGCACTGATGGGGCCATGTGAATAGAGCTTTGAATAGAACTCTCACACACGGGATCTCAATTAATTCTCACCCTTCTTAGGGAGACCAGTTTCTTATTTTGAGGACAAGCCTGATGCTTGGCTTGTCTATGGCCACCGGCTAATGACTGGAGAAACTGGAATCAAAATCTAGGTTTCCTGGCTCTTGAGTACTCACTACAAGTTCCCTTTAAACCCCAAGATATATTCCCTTCGCGGAATCCAAGCATAAGCTACTGTTGGGGATTGCTGGGCCTGTCTTTCATCTACTCATTGTCCCACAGCTGAATGGAAGACCTTTATTCTCAGTGATGTGGTTCTATGTGACCACAATTATCTGAGAGAAGAATGAACTCAAGCCCAGAGACTTCTTCATAAATATTAGGATGTTGGACTTCATTTGGCAAGCAATGGGGAGCCAAGATGAAAAGTTTTTGTGTGAGAATGTAAGTGTTTAAATCTGGACTGTGTGAAACAATGTGAAGCAGAGAAGAGAGCTGTCCTGCACATTGCATGATGGTCATACTGATCACTGGCTGGCATGATAGCTAGCTAAATATGGTGGTGGTGACTTCCTAAATGCATGTTGGATACCAGCTGTATCCCTCAGGGTCCTCCAGAGAAACAGAATCAAAGAGGTTTATTTCAGGGCATTGGCTTATGGGAGGTGGCAAGTCCAAAATCCGTAGGGCAGGCCAGCAGGCTGGAACTGCAGACAGGATTTGATGCTGTAGTCTTGAGACAGAATTTTTTCCTTCTTGAGAAATCTTTTTTTTTCAAGGTCTTTCAACTAATTGGATAAGGTCAGTTTGCATTATTGAGAGTAATCCCCTTTTCTTAAAGTCCACTGATTGTGGATGTTAACCACATGGTCATAGCAACACCTGGATTAAAGTTTGATTAAATAACTGGTACCAGAGCCTAGCCAAGTTGGCACATAAAACTAACCATCCCATCAGCCAATGAGGAAAAGTTGATATTTCAATCAGTTGCCTAAAATTAGCACTAATAAAATTTGTGAAGATTCAAGAGCTACCTTTCTTACGATTTGAAGATGAAGAAGTAGCTTATCCAGCATCAACTCTTTCTTGGGAGCCATCTTGCTCTTGGGGGCCATCTTGCTCTGTCACTGAAACTAATTTTTTTCCCAAAGACAACCAAAGGCCATCATGAAATATTTATCTTAGCACACATTGTCTACAGAAATTCACTCAATTCAGAATAGGGATTTTTTTCTACCACTTTGCTGTGATTTATGCAACTGGTCAGCCTGAAGGTAGCCATGGAGATGACAAATAAAGTAAATGTGCCAGGGACACAAGATCCACTTGATTTCGACCAATTCATTGGGGGCCCCTCATCTTCTTTTCCTTGGTATAAATGTTATCCACCCTAATTAAATTCAGATTAATAGAACCATGTCACTCCCTCCTTGTCCCCAACATAAATAAGACCATACAACGAAGATTTTCCCTAAGGAGTTTTCCCATTTTTTCCCTCTTTCGCTTGAAAAGCTGACTACTGTTTTTGCTAGTTCTTTGCAAACCTGCATAAGGTACCTGAGAATGAAAATACTTAAAGGTGTGGTTGGCTTCATTTTGCTGTAGGTATAAAAAATAATTATATCTTGTGGTTGGAGGTGGTACAACTTGGCAGAGGATAGAAACTTTTTCAGGGATAATTGAAGGGCATCATCAGCAACAAGCCTGCAAAGATGAAAAAGACTCAAGTAATTCTTGGCAGGCTGCTCACCCAGGGCAAGACATTCAAATGTTTTATGTGTGGAGATAAAGGGTGGAGGCCTCTGTGCGTTTGCCAAACGGCTTCTCTGATCACTTCAGATTTCCTAAATTTCCACTCCAAAGGTTAAAGTTTAGGTGACTCCATCATTAGAAAGAAAAAAATTTAAATTACCTTTAATTTACCCACATTATGCACAATGAAGTGTGGTGATAATAACCTAAAACATCGAGATCAGAAAATCATTTAAATTTTATTAATGGATTCAAGCCTTTTTTGCTATGTGATTTGTTTAATTGGGGATATTTTTGGCTTGGCAAGAATTTAGGGTTTAAATATTGCTGGAAGGGGAAGTTAGTTAGCTTACCCAAGATATCACTGGATCTTGGAAGCTGCCAGACAGAGCTGGGCAGTACTTTTTCTCCACATATTGTTTAGCATCCATAAATTTACAAAAGGCAGGGATGCCTCTTGGCAGGAAAAGGACCAGGACTACAACTTCTTCTCCAAAGTTCGAAGATATAAAAATGAGGTGGGATGCACTGAGATGATACTAAGACTACGTGTCATGAAAGGACAATAAAGGCCCAAGAGGAAACCCACTGGTGACAAGTACTATACCATTGTCTAGATTGTTGGTGGAGAGTTTGGTTCTGGTTATAGTGTATGGCTAATGGTAGACTCCCTTCCTATTGGGTCAGCTTGACATTATGATTGTGCTTTGGGGAAAATAGATATTGGATGTAAAGGGAAGTCCAGAGTCATCCAGGGTGGGGCGAGGGAGGGTTGCCCAGAATTTTCTCCAATAAGAGACACCTGGGAGCCTTGATTGGTGGAGAAGCCCAGGTCCCCACCAGCAGCGTGACCAAATGGGGACTGGCTTCCTCCATCTTTGCAGTCGCAGTATCAGATCATGTTGTGGGGTTGGCGTTGGGGGAGCCTTCTCTACCCAGGAGAATATCTAGGTGGTTAGGCCAGGCCATGGCATCAGAAGCCTTGAAAGACCCAGCTCTCCAAGATCTGCTGAAGTGGTGGGTACTGCCCAAGTGCACGTCATGTGGTTCTGGGTAGCTAAGGATTGAGAATAGTCGAAGGATGGTGAGATTCCAGATCACGGGGGCAGGTTTGTGGGAGCCAAGGCAGCTGCCTAATTCCAAGCCCTAATCTACACAATGTGGCCTATTCCCCTTTAAGGCAGAGCTGGGTGGAACTCAAAAACATTTCCGCGGTGGGGTGGGGTTGGCCAGGGTTTCCTCCAAAGAGACGCCAGGGAGTCCTGGTTGCTGCCAGAGCCAAGGCTGCCTGGTGCCTGGTTCGGGAGAAGGAATTGCTCCTGCCGGTCCCACGTAGCTGTGTGGGACTAGGGAAAATATAGCTCAGCCTGGGACCAGGTACTGGGCCAGGACCTGGTTCAGAGGATTGGTGACATTATGGTGGCTTTTAGGGGAAACTAGGCCCATCGGCAGTCCTTTGTTCCTCATTTGCTATTCGCTGGAGATCTCAATTCTTTACCAAATGGACCTCTCCATGGGCTGCATGATTGTCTTCACAACATGGCAGCTGGCTCCCCCCAGAGCAAGTGATCCAGATTGAAAGAGAGAGACCAAAACAGAAGCCATAGCATCTCTTATGGTAATCTCAGAAGTGTCATAGCAATTATTCTGACATATTCTCTTGATCACATAGACCATCTTGGTTCAGCATGCCAGGGGCTACCTGGGTTGTGAAGACCAGGAGGTGGAGATTACTGGGGACCACTTGAGAGTCTGGCCACACAAAGACTGGACGCCCTGATAACTGAGCTCTGTGGACTTAAGGCCAACAGGAGTGCAGAGATTTTTGTCTGTTTGGTTGATAGCACCTAAGGCAGTAACTGGCACAGAGTAGATGCCCAATTAATATTAAAGGAATGAATTAATTTTATTATTAAATGATGGGGCCAGCCCGTGGCCAAGTGGTTAAGGTTGCACGCTCTGCTTTGGCGGCCCCGGGTTTCACCAGTTTGGATCCTGGGCGCAGATATGGCACTGCTCATCAGGCCATGCTGAGGTGGTGTCCCACACAGCACAACCAGAAGGACCTACAACTAAGAATACACAACTATGTACTGGGGGTGCTTTGGGGAGAAGAAGGAAAAAAAAGAGGAGGATTGGCAACAGATGTTAGCTCAGGTGCCAATCTTTAAAAAAAAAAAAAAGTAAAGGAAATATGACCTTATCTTGCAGCCACAGGCTGGTAAGATGTGGGCACTGGTTTCCATTTGTTCTTCTTATTATATTTAGCTCAAGATTTGATTTTTTTTTTTTTTAAGGATTGGCACCTGAGCTAACACCTGTTGCCAATCTTTTTTTCTTCTTCTTTTTCTCCCCAAAGCCCCCCAGGACATAGGTGTTGGTCATTTTGGTTCTGCTATGTGGGACGCCGCCTCAGCGTGGCCTGACGAGCGGTACCATGTCCACGCCCAGGATCTGAACCAGTGAAAGCCTGGGCCACCGAAGCAGAGTACACGAACTTAACCACTTGGCCATGGGCCGGCCCCACCTCTTAATTTTTGAGAAAAGTGGAAAAGACAAAGAGAGTCCATCATGGGGTATATTCTGAAGCAAAGTGGCACATAAACCAGGGCAGAGCTTTAGCATGACCTGATGCCTGAGACACAGGGCACTGATGCTTAACTGCTAGACTTGGCCACTCCTCCACATCCTAAACTCTTCGGCTTTACTTCATCTTGAAATTGGGCCAACAGGGCCGTTAGATGAAGAACTAAGATTGACTCCTTGGAGGGGACAAACCATTCCGACTCTGCAATACCAGGATTCTCATCAATATTAACCATTATAATTGATATGATGATTTGAGTACCTGGTTAGAGCCACGTGATTTCCTCAGTTTTCACATCTCATCTTTAGAACAATTGTGGAGTCTCTCTGCCTAGTTCACTTTATTCCCCTTTTCCTGAGAACCACGTTTGCCCAGCAACAGGTCCTGTAACCATGTTGCTACTACGTGACTCTCCTCTCTGGTCTCAGTTAGTGGGATGAGAGCTAATCATGTTCTATTTCTTGTATGTTTGCAACTGGGCCTGAGGGGCAGTCTCTTGAACAGAAGAGTTATAAAGAGCTTTGGATTTGACACCAAAAGCAAAGGAAACAAAAGCAAAAATAAATAAGAATAAATAAGTGGGACGACATCCTTCTGCACAGCAAAGGAAACCATCATGAAAATGAAAAGGCCACCTACTGATTGGGAGAAAATATTTGCAAACCATATATATGATAAGGGGTTAAATCCAAAATACGTAAAGAACTCATACAACTCAACAGCAAAAAACCCAAACAATCCAATTAAAAAGTGGGCAGAATTTGCCACAACATGGATGAAACTTGAGGGTATCATGCTAAGAGAAATAAATCAGACAGAGAAAGAAAAATACTGTATGATCTCACTTATATGTGGAATTTAAAAATAAGAACAACCACAAAACCCAAACTCATAGATGCAGAGAACAGATTGGTGATTGCCAGAGGCAATGGGTGGTGGGGGGTGAAATGGATGAAGGGGTCCAAAAGGTGCAGACTTCCCATTATGAAATAAATAAGTCATGAAGATGTAATGTAAAGCATGGTGACAATAATTAATAATACTGTATTGTATATTTGAAAATTGCTAAGAGAGTAGATCTTAAAAGTTCTCATCACAAGAAAAAAAAAAAACTGGGGCCGGCCCCATGGCCGAGTTTAAGTTCACACACTCCACTTCAGCAGCCTGGCATTCGCCAGTTTGGATCCTGGGTGCGGCCCTTCACACCGCTCATCAAGCCATGCTGTCACAGCACCCTACATGGAGGAACCAGAATGACCTACAACCAGGAGATACAACTATGTACTGGGGCTCTGGGGAGGGGAAAAAAAGAGAGAGGAAGGTTGGCAACAGATGTTAGCTCAGGCCCAAATTTCCTCAACCAAAGAAAAAGAAAAAAATTTGTAACTCTTTGTGGTGATGGATGTTAACTAGACTTATCGTGGTGATCATTTCACAATAGATACACATATTGAACCATTATTCTGTACACCTGAAACTAATATAGTGTTATATGTCAAGTATATCGCAATGAAAGTAAATACATAGATTAAAAAATAAAAGAGCTATTGAGTGATCTTCCTTGGGTGTAAGAAAGACCAGAAATGGAGAGAGGGTACTGCTTAGGTACTGGCTTGTCAGATTTGTTCTAGACCTACTGAAATCTGATCTGCCTTTGGGGTCTATGAGGTAACAGTACCCTTCCAAAAATATTCCTTTTTGTCGCATAAGCTAGTTCACGTTGGCTTTTCTTCCTGTATCAAGCCTGTTTTACACATGGGAACACTGAGAAGTTTAGTAAGTTGCACAGGGCCACCAGGTTAGAAAGAAACAGCAGAGCTGAGAATAAACCTATATCATCTTGATGCTAGAGCCTGTCATTTGTCCCTTATGCCACTAGAAGAAAGGGTTTCCCTTTCTCGGCTGTCTTAGGAGGCTCACATTTCTTAAAGTTAGTTGTGGCCATGTGACTTGCTTTGGTGGAAGAAACAAAGGAGAGGTGACATGATTCATTCCTAGCGGAGACATTGATGGCCAGTGCGGAACCCTCCACTCCACTCCTACTTCAGCATCCCCGAGGGCATCATGGGATGGAGGAACTGTAGGATCAGAGAAGCATGCACTGCTGAGCCAGCACATGGTGAAGACTTTGGGAACCCACCTGAATTGACAGTGGACTTCTCCTGAGAAAGAAAGAAACTTTTGCTGTTTTAAGCCATTGAGATTTTGGAGTTGTCCGTTTATGCAGCATAACCCATCTTATCCTCACATATTCAACTAACTCCACTTTATTCTCCAGGCCGACGTCCATCCTCGATTTCATATCGAACCAATTCCAACTTCCCCTTCTCTTAGATGTACTATTGCAGTCATAAATGACTGCATAACCAACCACTCCAAAACGTAAAACAGCAATGATTTATTATTTCTCATCATTCTGTGGGGTGACTGGCTCAGCTGCATGGTTCCTCTGCTCCATGTAGGGCAGCAGAAGGTCATTTACGTGGCTGCATTTGGTGGGTACCTTGGCTGGAGCTGAAATGTGTGAGACGGTCTTTCATCCTTGGGACCTCTCTCCATGTGGACGTTCATCATTCAGAAGACTAGCCTGAGCTGCTTTACAACATGGAGCTTTCTAAGAGGACAAGGCCCCATGCGCAAATGCTTATCAAGCCTCCACTTGCATCATATTTGCTACTATCTCATTGGCCAAAGCAAGTCACGTGGCCAAGCCCAGAGTCAATGTAGTTGGGACTATACAACGGCATGAACTCCAGAAGCCATGGCTCTTTGGGATCTTCAATAAACAGTCTATAATAGTCATTAATTATCAACAACTAATATTCACAGTTTTAAAAGTGTTTTCACATTTATTATCATATTTTTTTAACAATAACCCTTGAGGAACAAATAAATGCCACCCATATTTTACAAAGAAAGAGACTGGGGCTCAGAGGTCTAGACACTTAAAATCACACAACTAGTAAATTGTAGAATTGAGATCTGAACTTGGGTCTTACGACTATAAGTCTGTGTATTTCTGTTTTATCACAGCTACTTTTGGCCAGAACAACCTGTGTCATCCAGCTATGATTTCCATGGTTGGTCTATCAATGGTTTTGAAAATTTGACAAACAAGAAAATGATCCATTTTTTCCAATTACTTTTTCTGGAGTTCAGATTGTTTATTTTTTAATTGTTTGAGGGAAAATCTCACCCAAATTCACCCAATTCTCAAAGACTTTGATATACTGTAACAGAGTTATTAGTAATGTTTGCTTATGGTCCCCAACTAAGCCAGGATGGCTATCAGGGAGGACACACCTTATGTTAAGCGTCGAATGGGGATTTATTTAGACTTCATGGTGCCCAAAGTTTCTTCTGAGGAACAGAATTTCTTTTCTGCACCCTAAGCCCGTGACAAAGCATTTCAGCCTAAAATTCTCATGCCCAGGTTCCTTAAGGCATTTGTACTACTGTGTAAATGTCAATCCTAACTATCCACAAATAACAGGACTTGTGTCACTGGGGTGGAGCTGGATTGTGGGGCTTATAAATAAACATTTAGATTGAGAAAGAATCCACAATTATTCTCATTATTGCTTGCAACTCCTGGCTGCTAGAGAAGAAATCCCAAAGAGATTAAGATCAGATCTGGTTTGGGTGCGCCACCTGTGGTGCTGTTGCCATGGGAATCAATGGCCGAGGAACAGAGATCCAGCGGAAGTACAGACCTGCCTGCTGCCCATTATGAGCTGGAACCTGCTGCCAGGCCCTCCCTGGAGGTGGCGCTGCACTGAGGAGTGGCCTCTGCAATTTCCTGTCGTGTGGTTCCATAGTCTAGGCCCCTAGTCTCCAGGTGACACTTTTCATTAGGAACCTTGGCTGGCTGAGCCTTTGATCCATTCCCTTCATTTTCCTTGTCACCTTCCTGGTATGGAGAGAAACAAGGAAAAGTTTAACTGTAAACCAAATAACTCTGAACTCCCCCTCTTGTAGAGACACCCTGTAAGAAGCTTCTCCTTTAAGCAATCGCAGGCCTCACCCTCGACTACCTTCTCCAGCCCATCTCACAACAGTCTAAGTTCTCACGAGAGAGGCAAATACGACGATGTGCCATGGGGTGAGGGGCATTAGCAAAACAAGTCAGTCTGACCGTAGGAGCTCAGTGACATTGTAGTACATGGTCACCAGGTGGGAAAACCCTCTTCTATACTGGCCTGAAATGAGAGCAACCCATCTTCCCACCTCAGGGCTCTTGGTGTCCCCATCAGGATGTCACATACCTTATTTTGTCTTCTATAATACTCGTTTAACATATATTGATATTTGGGTTGAGTAAGACCAAAGAAGGTAGCTAATCTTCCACCAAGGAATTCACACGCTGAAAGAAAGAACCAGAACTTTGGTAAGTCAAAAGAGTAACTAACACTTAGAGTCAGCTGAGGTGCCAAGAGATAAAGCTTGCCTACAAGTCATGTGTTTCCACGCTCTTGGCCCCCAGCCTCCTCCTACTGCAGTGGTGGCAGATCCACCACTACATTGAACTTCAAGGCCGATAGAAGATTGCAATCGCTCTGGACTCTCAAAAAATTCTAGGACCAAAGGGAATTTGTTAAATCTTCTATCTTCACATGGGATTACATCTAAACTATCTTTTCCAGATGAATACATCAGGAGAGATTTTCAAAATACTTAATAACAGGGACAGCATTTGTCCGGAACAATCAGAGTAGATGCTGCTCATCCCCATGCATATCAGTTGATCATCAGTTGTGAGTATATTTCAAATGACACCAAAAATTCAATCCGGTGTTACCAAGACTCATGTCAGGGATTCTTCCACGCAGTGAGACAAACTCCCTGTTAGCAGCAGCTTAAGGCCCTCCTTGTCTGCCTTCAGTCACAGCAGCAAGGTGGCCTGCAGGCTCAGCTCTGTGCTTGTCAGAGTCAGGGATAAAGGTTTAGCATGAATGATCAGTGGTTTCCTGAAGGTGTCTCCTAGAAATCTTTTCCTTTAAAATTATAGGACTTCTTGGGGGCCAGCTGGCAGCATAGTGGTTAAGTTCATACACTCAGCTTTGGCGTCCCAGGGTTCACAGGTTCGAATCCTGGGCATGGACCTACACACCACTTGTCAAGCCGTGCTATGATGGCATCCCATACACAAAACAGGAAGATTGGTACAGATGTTAGCTCAGCAACAATCTTCCTCAAGCAAAAAGAGGAAGACTGGCAACAGATGTTAACTCAGGGCCAATCTTCCTCACCTATATATATATATATATATATATATATATATATAAAATTATAGGACTTCTGACTCCCCCTGTGACAGGACTTTCTGACTCATTCCATTTCTTGCAATATTGCTCATAGAGGGCATCAGAATGATGTTATTATTTTTAAATGTGTTTTGTCTTTTCAAAAATACTCTAGCTATTTAATCTGTTTGTTTGCCACAGTGCTTAAGCATATGTGTATGAGAGAAGTTTCTAAAATATTAGAATAAAGCTTAGGAAGTTTTCCTGTTTATGACCTACTAGAATTTTAAGTTGAAAAAATTCATTACCAGTGTCATCTGGGTTCCAGCTGTATGCAAAATCTCTGTGTAGAGACCAGGTGCTGACTGCTCGCACATTGATGCCTCCACTACAATCTGGAAGCCCCAGGCAGAAGCACTTTAATGCTACAGTTCTGTTTGGAGCCCTGAAGGCAGCTTGATTCCCCATGTGTCCTGTCCCCGCCATCTGCAGTCAAAGGTCAACATGGAGAGCACCGTAGTCTCTGTTCTGCTTCACACTCTCGTATTGCTGTATCGAGTTTTGCTTCTTTTACTTGACCTAACCTCCTAAGTCTCCCTCCGTTCAAAACACTTCACCTCTGCAAACAGTCTTGTCCTAACTAAAGCATAGAACTCTCTGGAAGACAGCCTTTCTTCTGCCAATGTGTTAGGGTTGCGGTAAGATTGGTATTTCACTCAGATTCCCAGAGAAACTTCCAAATCACTAACCCTCTGTCTTGATGTAAAGGCACTTGTTCCTTTAAAGCTCAGACCACCTGACTGAACCACCCCATCATCACTTTTCACTGTAATTTAAAGATCCCCCTGGTCACTTTCATGGTCCCCAAGCTGGCCTTAGCCAGACATACCTGCATAGGACTCATAAGGTATCTCCTTCATATGTCAGCGTTTCTGACTCTGTCTATAGTCCCTGTGCTCCTTCTATCCTGGTAACCATGAGATCGAATTATAATGACAGGATGTTTACTGGCCTATATTATCCACTGAATATTGAGTCTCTTGAAAGCAGAGATTGTCATTTGTCTTTGTGTCCCAGGTCCAGCACAGGGCTGAGCACATATTGACACTCAATGAATGCTTATTTAATGAATGAAGAGCAATTCCTAAGAGCTATATTTTATATTTTCTCAGATTTTTAAAGTTGTTTTCCTCTCTGTGGTATACACAAGCATATCCAAGTTAGAAGGAAATGAGTAATTAGACGTTGCCAATTGAGTTTTAAAGAAAATTGGTGAAAGTCAAACAAAATAAGATTTAATATTTCATCTGTTGGGCTGTTCATTATGCCCCTGGGAGGAGTCAATAAAGTTCTTTATTTATAATAATAAATTTTTATAATAGAGAGATTATGATGAGGGAACTTGGAACTGTGTCATAACAGTTTGGAAAACTTGGAAGTTTATTCAGGAAGGACTGGCTATTGTCTTCATGTATTTAAAACTCTGTTCTATGAAAGAAGAATCTAGACTGGTTTTGTATGGCCTTAAGAAAGGCAACTAGGATCAATGGGAATAACTTCAAAAGAAGAGAAAAGTATAAGAATTTACTAACAAGAGGTGGAAAAAGATGGAAGGGTCTGCCTGAAGATGTGAGGTTCTATGCCATTGGGAATGTTCCAGCATAGATCCAGAAGAGACCAGATCATCACTTCTTCAGAAAGCATGGCGTGAAGTAAACCACTGGAAGTCCCACCTAACTCTGAGGGTCTAAAGTCTATATTTAGGACAGAGGAAAATAACCTTAGCTGTACTTACTAGAAAATGAGGTGCTTGCTATTCGCCCTGCCAAAAACCGTAGGTAGGGCCCCCATGAAAGTTTAGACTGAAAAAAAAAAGAAAGAGAAAAATTGAGTTAGAGTAATCAATAATAGGAGTGGTGACTGCAGAGTCTTTCCTGTGGAGGTTTCAAAATGCTTTATAATATGATCCATTTTCTGTCTCATAGATGTGAAAACTAAGATTAACAAAATTATGAGTTGACTATAGATGGATCTAAAAAGCAAACCAAGGAAAACAAAGAATTAGCTTAAAACCATATTTTCTACAAACCTTGTCTGGCTTAAGCTGTCATTCACTCAGCCCCCATGTTCACTCATGTTGCTATTCCAAACTTACAGGGTCAAGCATTGAATTCATTTTCTGTTCCTCTTTTTCTTCCTCTTCCTCCTCATCTGTGCTATATTCTTCCAGGATGTCTCCATCAACAAAATGAATAATTCTTTTGGGAGTAGTTCTTTTGGAAGATCCACTCTTCTCCAGTTCTAACTGCTGTAAACCGTCTTTTTCCATAAGGAAAAAAAAACAACTAGTAAATTAAAAACAAGACGCCTTAGGGCAAGTTGCCCAGGGCAGAGTTTATATAGCTGAGAGGTGTCCAGTTATTTTCAATGGCTGGTAAAGGCAGAGAGTTCAGAGGCAATCACAGCTGTGATGTCATCGATTCTTCAAATCCGAGAGACGACTGCTCATTTCTGTACCAAAATGAAAAAGGTTCAGTTAGTAGTGAAAATGTGAACTTTGGGTCTTCAAACAAAAATTTCGACAGCATTCCCTTACCCCTTATTAATTGCCAAAGCTACCACTGCTAGTAGAAAGAGGCCATCGCTTTGCGGAAGTTCCTCAATTATTTCAATAAATATTGAGAGGCAATAGAAGTAGTGGTTAAGAGTAAGGCTTTGGGGCCGGCCCCATGACTGAGTGGTTAAGTTCTCACTCTCTGCTTCAGCAGCCCAAGGTTTCACTGGTTTGAATCCTGGGCACGGACATGGCACCGCTCATCAGGCCATGCTGAGGTGGCGTCCCACATGCCACAACTAGAAGGACCCACAACTAAAATATACAACTATGTGCTGGAGGGATTTGGGGGAAAAAAGCAGAAAGAAAAAAGAGTATAGGCTTTGCACAGACAGGAGAAAATATTTCCCAAGTATATATCTGATAAAGGACTTATTTTCAGAATACATAAAGAACTACTGCAATTCAATAGGTGAAACACAAACAAGTCAATTAGAATATGGGCAAAGGATTTGAACAGCCAGTTTACCAAAGAGGATTTACAGATGCCAAATAAACTTAGGAAACGATCCTCAATGTCATTAGTCATTAGGGAAACACAAATTGAAACCATAATGAGATATCATAACATACTCACTAGAAGGCTAAAATTAAAAAGACAATACCAAGTGTTGAGGAGTAAGTGAAGCCACTAGAACGCTCATTCATTGCTAGTGGGAGTGTAAAATGGTATAGCCACTCTGTAACAGTTCTGCAGTTTCTTAAAAGTCACATATATAGTTACCATATAATCTGGTAATTCCATGCCTACATATTTACCCAAGAGAAATGAAAACATATATCCATCTAAAGATTTGTTCATAGAAGTTTTATTTGCAAGAGCCCCAAACTGGAAACAATTCAAGTGTCCATCAACTGGTGAAAGGATAAACAAAATGTGGCATCTCTCTTCAATGGAATGCTACTCAGTGATTAAAAGTAATAGACAAATAGTATTTGCACCCCTAGGAAGAAATCTCAAAAGCATCATGCTAAGCGAAAGAAGCTAGACACTGTATATTATGTGATTCTATTTACGCAAAATTTTAGAAAAGGAAAAATTACAGAAGTAGAAAACAGATCAGTATTTTCTAGGGGTGAGAGGATCAGGGGAAGAGATTAACTGCAAAGGGATAAAAGGGAGCTTTTGGGATGATGGAATTGTTCTAATAGAGATCATGATTGTAGTGGTGGTTACTCGACTGCATACATTTGTCAAAATGAATCAAATTCTAGACTGAATATCAGTTAATTTTACTGTGTTCAGATGAAATCTTAAAAAAGCTGACAAGCTTGGAGTCAGAGGTTGAAAATCCTGTTACTTAATATCCCTGTGGCTTGGTTTCCTCATCTATAAAATAAGAATAATATAGCTTGAATATGTGTGTAAATGTGGTACCAACTTTATAAAATTGAGGAATAAATGGGTAAAGACACATAAAGGAGTTAGAAAAATTCTTAGCAAATAGTAAGTGTTTAATAAAAGCCAGCTATTATTAAGTAACTAACACTTAATAGGATATATATCTGGCACTAATATGGTAAGCACACTATTGTCTTAACTAATATTTAATATATTTTAAGATTATATCAGCAAATATGGCAGACTGAGCTGATGTGGAAGAATTCCGCTTCCTATTCCAGACACCTGGAAATGCTGGATAGAATTAGACAACCAAAACATTGAATCAGGCTATACTAAGGAAGTAAGAAAGAGAGAGAGAGAGAAAGGGAAGGAACAAAGGAGGAAAGGAAGGAGGGAGAGAGGAGGATGAAAAGAAACCGAGAGGAAGAAAGAAAGAGATAGAGAGAAAGAAAGAAAGGAAAGAAGAAAGAAAGAAAAAGAAAAAAGAAGGAAGGCAGGAAGAGAGGAAGGACAGAAGGGAGCAAGCTAGCCTAAGTAACAGGAAAAGAGAGAAAACTCAAAATTATAAGGGTGAGCTGAAGCTGATATGGCTCCTGGGAGTTCAGAGCCAGATATAGGCCTGAGGCCTAGAGTTTTAACACTGGTGCAGAGAGGAGACAATCCAAACCACAGATCCCATGAGTGTGGGCGCTGAAATAAAGCTACCTGCATAAAACTAAGACAATAAAGTACTATCTCATCTATAAAATATGGACTTGAAAAACTACCTACTGACCTGCAAAAGGTGCAAAGTAATTTGTCATCTCCTGGCAACATGGGTAGAAATAGTCACCTGAAAAAACTGGAACCCCAGGCTGGTACCACATGCTGGCATGTGGCCCAAATTCACAGCCCTCATATGGTGTGAGGAGCTGAAGTGAAGCTGAGGATGTGCTCGTTACAAAAACTTAAAAATCACATGAAGACATCAACCATCATGAGGAGGGTTCAGCAGATGGGAGAGTCTTCACTCAAGAAAGAGGAATAATAGAACAACAGGAAACTTTAAAATGAATATGTTTAATATGTTCAAAGAGATAAAGGAAGCAAACTATTATAATAGCCAAAAAGAACAGGTTGATTTGAAAAAGAACTGAACAGAAATTCTAGAAATGAAATATATAGTCAACCTAGGATAGGTTGTATGCAGATTAAACACAATGAAGAAATCTGAAGAAATCTCTCATAACACAGCATAAAGAGATGTATATTCCATTAACATGAAAGAAAAAGTCATGAGATATAAAGAATAGATGAGAAGGTTCAATATTTGTTTATTAGGAGTTCCAGAAGAAGTGAACAGAAAGAATGGGGAAGGTAATGTTTGAAGAGGTAATGGCTGTGAATTTTCCATATCTGAAGAAAGATACAAATCTTCAAATGTGAGAAACATAAACAATACTAAGAGGCATAAATAAAAATTAAATCAAACCTAGATCATGGAAATTATAAAAAAATCTTGAAGTTACCTAGATGAGGCAGATTACCCCCAAAAGAATAACAATTAGACCAATGGCTGACTTCAGATCAGCAACAATGGAGACCAGAAGACAATTGGTTATTGCCAAAAAGAATTCAATACCCAGATGAACAATGATAGGGAGAGAGTAAAGCAATATTTTCACCTATAAAAACTGAGTTAATCTTTCTTACAGCTTCACTGAAAGATGAATAATATAAAATTGTGTGTCAACAAGAAGGAAATCGAACCCAGAAGTAAGAACAAGATGCAAGAAACAAATGTAAATAAATTAGTAAACAGAGTGACAAATCTTAAGTATTGACTCTTAAAAACACCATTTTGGTAGGGTGCAGTATAACAACAGAGCAGTATTAAGTATTAGACAACGGTAACAAAAATGTGAGGAGTTGACCTCTTTAAGTATTGTTTTGGAATAGGTTGTTAAGTATGCATGTTAACAATTTAAAGGTACCTAGAAAAATAATGGAATTAGAATGTGCAGCTTCAAAACTAGCAGAAGAAAAAAAAGAAACAATTCAACAGAAGGCAGGAAAGAGGGTAGAAAAAGAACAAAGAAAAAGCGTGATTAATGGAAACACTAAAGAAAATATTAGAAATAATTCCAAGTAAATCAGTAATCATAATAAATGTAAATATATTATAAGCCATCTATCCAAATGAAGACTAGCAGATTGAATTTTTAAAATATTTTATGGGCTGTAGGGGAGGAAGACATTTCCTCTACCCGCTCTGGGTCCTTCTGGCCGGAGAATGAATTAAATTCACATGAGACAGAATAACAGGAGAAAATTAAGCAAAGCTTTATAGCATGTATACATGAGAGAGGCTCAGGCAAACTGAGCAACTCGCCAAAATGGCTGAAGCCACCACCTTAAATATCATGTCAGCTAAAGACAAAGGAGGATGTTAGGGGTCAGGGGGAGTCAGTTATGGGAGGTTACCAGACAAGTACAGTAAACAAGAGTAAGATTCTTATACAGATTTAAATCGTTGCCTTCCGCATTGATTAAGAGTTTCTAGAGACAAGGCCATCCCCTCTTCTTCCTGGTACAGAGAGGTACAGATGGAGATTTCCTTTACAAACGTAAATGTCTCTTAACAAAGGGTAAGTAAATTCTACTTTTCAGAGTTTCTTTCCTGTCTGCAGTTTTTAAAATTAACCAGCCCAAAATAATCCTCACGCCAAAGGGTCATATCTTGGGGTGGCCAATTCCAGTCCCCCCACAGGCACTACAAACATTAAACACACATATGTATATATATTTGTATATACATATGCTTATGCATCTAATAATATCCATATATGAATGTTCATGCAACATGAATATTCATATTATACAGATAACACATGAATATTCACATATAATATGAATATGTGAATATGCATATGAATATTCATATGTATATATGACTAAGTCGCCAAATTTTATTGGTGCAATGCTGCATCTATGTCATTTTCAAAGGTCAGAGTTGCTAACGGCGTCAAGGGTTAAATTTGTCATCCACAGCAGCAGGAGGTGATACCTGCCCTGCCCAGGGTCCTCTGAGAAGACTTCAAGGAGAGACATCATTCTCCCTGACTGACTTACTCATAGTGTTTCACAAAAGAGCCTTGGTAGGAAATAGTAACAGTTGTTACCATTGAGTTTCTGATGCCAAAGAGCAGCAAAAAAACAACCATTTTAATTTGGTGTTTAAGACCAACACTACTCTAAGCATAATACTATTGCAAAAGTAAACATTGTCCGTGCCTTGAGAAATCAGACACATTCTACATAACCAGCAAAAGAAAATAAAAACATTTTCAAAAAGCAGCTCACCTCCATTATTCCTTTGCTTTCTCTTTCACTGCTTTAATTCATGTTTCAGGTTTTGAAAGTAGTACAAAATTTGCGGCTGGAAGTTGTTCGGTAAATTAAGAAAACCAGGCCTAGGTGATAGGGAGCCCTCAGACACGCTGACGTGGAAGCGTTCTCTTGCGTGTATCTTACAGGGTGGAACATGTTTGCATTGTGGGAAGGTCGATCATGTTTACATATTCGGCATTACATAAACCCAGTGGCCCTCAAATTTGTCTTCATATTAGAATCATCTGGGGGTCTTTTTAAAAAATTTCAAGGCAGGCCACTCCCCAGACCACTTAAATCACAATCTCGGCGGTGGCGGGGGACATGGGCATCAGTTATTTTTGAAGCTGCCCAGGTGATCCCAATGAGCAGGCCAGTTTGGGGACCAGTGCCCTAGGGAGAGTGGGAACAGATGTAACTTCTAAATGGGAATAGAGACGTGATTTAGTGATTTGGTGTACTGCAGAAATTTCAAATATCAAGCTAGTGCCTTATTTTTTTTTAAGAGGGTTTTTTGCTTTCTGCGCCCTCCTCCCCACCTTGCCCCAAGCTAAAAAGCTTAATTATCGAAAGTTAAAGAATAACGCCTAACAGTCTCATTATAGTCAATGTACTCTACTCAAAACCATCTCCCAACTCACACATTTCCACACCAGATGAAACACACACACACCCTCCGTCCCCCACATACCTGGCTCACCCTACTATATTACAGACTGATGATATCTCTTGGCTTTCTGAAGAAAATACTAGGTTCTGTTCTTCATGATAATAGTGTTGTGCGTCAAATAGGCATACATCTTTTAATTCAGAGGGCTCAAAGGGACGGTGGGGGAAGAGACCAGAGAGAGAGACCTAGCTTAAAGTCGATTTAGTGAATGCTTTTCTGCCACCTAATGGACATTTGAGGACGTGCTGTGCAAAATTCGCCTTTGTAATCACAGTGCCCGGTACACAAGGGGCTCTCAATCCTAACAGGTGTGGAATCAACTTATTTTTATTTACAGAAAGCTTGGGAGCATTGCCAACTTCACACCAGGGGATTAGACGTGGATGTTCTGTAAGTGATCTTTCAAAGAGTCCTTACAACATGCTTTTGACCTCAGTCTTAATTCTTATGAGCACCTCTACTTTTTGTTTCTTAAAACTCCCCAAATCTAGCTTCTCAAGGATTGCTCCTAAGTTTGTAATGTGATTAACAGACCATATAATTTCCCTGACCTTTCAATATTGGAGTACCTTAGGGCTCAGTGATTGCATCTCTTCTCTTTTTTTAATCCACTCCCTTGATGATCTCCTTTGGCCCTGTGGCTTTAAATATTATCTACACACGCATTTATATGTAACGTTTTTCTCTCCAGGTCACATTTCCCCCCTTGAATCTCAGATTCATAGATCCTGTCTATTTGACATCTCTTCTTGGATGTCTAACTAGACCTCTCCATCCTGTCTAAATCTTTGCTCATAGTTTCAGTACGCCCTTCTCTTTACTGCACCCCCACCCCATACACTCACACACACACACATCTACTCCTCTGGCAGTCTTCCCATTTCAATAAATGGCAACTCTATTCTTCCAGTTGCTCAGACCAAATATATTGGAGCCGTTCTTGATTCTTCTCCTTTAATCACATTAAATCCATTGGGAAATTCTCTTAGATATTTCTGGAATCCTAATAACCACCACTCCACTGCCACCACCCAGGTCTAAACCATCATCTCTCACCTACATTATTGCATCCGCCTAATTAGCCCCCTAGGGGCCATACTCAAAAGGCAGCCAGAGTTGTTAAATCCTAAATCAGATCACGTCATTCCTCAGCTTAAAAGTCTCCAGTGGGTTCCCACCTCACCCGGAGTAAACGCCGGAGTCCTTGTGATGGCCTACAAGACTGCAGGTCTGGCCCCCAATATTTTTCTGACCATATTTTCTACTACTGTCCCCCTCACTCACATAAATCCCACAGCACTGGCCTTCTGACTGTGGTTCCCTGACCACACAGACTGTCTCTGCCGCGGGACCTTTGTCCTGGCTGTTCTCTGGACCAGTTTTTCTTCTCTTAGACTTTGTACCCTCGCTGCCTTCAGGTCTTTAACTCGAACGGCCTGTTCTGAGCCTCCCTATTTTTCAAGGCAACTTCCCATCCCCTTCACCACCACCACCACCACTCAACATCTTCCCTCCTCCTGTTTTTTCTCCTTAGCACTTATCATCACTTAGCACACTCTCCACTGCCCTTGTCTGTCTCCTCTTCCCTTCCCTCCCCCGCCCCACCCTCCCGCCAGAGTGGGCAGGGTTTTACCTGTGAGCGCCCTGCTGTTTCTCCTGCCCCCAGCATACCTGACACATGGCTGTGGAACTCAGGATTTGTTTAATAAATGAATCACACATTCAGTTCATTTTAACCGGTGGCAGAAGGCACTACATAATGGATTGGAAAAATGAGGAGAGAACAGACTTGTAATTGTCTTCATTTCCTGATGTTAAAATGACTACCTTTTAATATTTTTCTCATTGCATTTATACTAATCATTTTAACTCCTTCACTGAAACACAGCATTGTCATCTGTACCAACCAAATGACACGCTAACTCTACTACTTGGCATTTAACATCAGGAAGGTATAAGACCTAAAATTTCCTAGAGTTATTTAGGCTTTCATGAATCAAAAAAAAGTTTTCAAATGAGCCAGGTTGGAATGCAGCAAAGACCTGGCACTAGGTCATCACATAGCAGCTGGTTAGCGTGGTTCGCCTGGGCCACTGCCGGGCTCCCTGCTGCCACCTTTGTCTCTTCCCCTGAAGTGTCTCAAGGTCACCCCTCTGGTGAGAGCAGGGATGGGACATCCAGAGCCCCACTTCACAGAGCAGTGCTCACTACCAATTTCTGCCCGCCGTTTCCCAAGGACACCAGCCCACTCCAATCCGTGACTTGTCCTAGGGGTGGGGGCGGGGGGCCACCGGAGTAGAGTAAGGAAAAATGTGAAATATGAATAAACAAACACACGTACAAACCTCTACTCCCTCCTTGAGAACTGCTGACAGAACATTACCTGGCAGGATTTGTATACATTTTCTGGATTAAACCACATACATGCACCCAATCATCGTGGGTAAGAGAGACATTACTGACATGCCTGTCCCATTGGGTGTTTCCCAACTTTTTCTACATCATGGCAGACAACTTAGGAAATTCTTTGGTTGAAATCCTGGATGTGGCCAGCCTAGGAGGTCGAGGCACCGTAGACCCCACCCAGCTAGCCCTCGAAGGTTGAGATCAGTAACACAAGGCAAGCTCCTGGAGAGGCTCTGCTTTACAGGTAAAATCCTCCACTGGGCGGTTTAACGTTTTATGAGGAGCTTACACCTACCTTGAGCACAGGGCAGGCATTAGATACACTGAACTGCACTGTTTCAGCTCTGGCCTTTTGGCTAAGTGCGATCAAATATGGCTTTCTGCTCTATAATTAAGAGTGGGCTGCCGTCCTTCAGTTTACTACCAAAACATTTTCAAAAATAAAGATTTAAATTCTAAGTATTCAAATATCAAAAAGTCTTGAGACACAAAGTTATGCTTACCCAGGGTGACACTGCAAGTTTCTTTTTATGCCCATATTAAGAGAGATAAGAAATGTGGTATTTTCGAAAGCACAATTAGGGATAAGCAGCTCCGTGGCTTGGCTTATCACATACACAACACTGCATCACACTGGGTAACACCGGGAATAAGATGTACGCAGGCCAATCTTACTCGAAGTCTTATTGCGAGATTTAAGAGGCAGTTAGCAATAAACATAAACAGAAGCCAAATTGGTCAAGGAGTGTTGAACGCGTCTTGAACTCATGAGCCTGAAACAACCGATGTGAAATGCTTCCATCATTTTAAAATGTTACTTTGAAGAACTATGATTCTGCATTGTATTAACTGTTACTGGCTTAATAATGGTAAATATTTATCAAAAACCCAAAAATTCCAATGAAGTTGTTAGTAAAATTGCTTTTATTTTCATAAATAAAAAGATAATTCATTATACAAACAACACTTTTAGCAGGATACGTTAGCTGTCATTATCCGCGTTAAACTAAGGATGAAATGTACACAACAGTTAACACAGATAGTTACATCTCTAACCTCCATGCAACTTCTTTACATTTAACTTCCCAAAGCTTCCAACACCACTTCAAAGAATATTATATACAATGGGCTATTTTAGTCACAAAGTGTCACCTTTGCTGAGTCACCAGAATATTATCTGCTCAAGTCAAAGTTGCCAATTATTGATTTAAAGTAATACCAGTATTTGCTGCATTTTACAGAAGCACTGAGCATGTTATTTCACGTTTTCATTCCATATGTGGTTGTCTGATCCACAAAAATGTCAATACGAAAATTTAGTAACTAGGCTAATAAGCACCAGTACCTAAGATAAATAGGTCCTACAGGCAGAGGAAAAGGCTGGCCTTAAGTCCTGTTTAAAGTTCTGTCAGTAAGCGGCATCCAGGAAACAGATGAAGGATTTTGTAGTATGTATCACAAAAAAATAAAGTGAAATTTAATTAAAACATTTTTTTCTATAGACAGCAAAATCAAATTAAATGTCTGTTCAATTACTCCACTTATTCAGAAACTGCAGCTTCAAATATTAAATATTTTACAGCAAGGAGTGATTAGCGTTTCCATGTATTAAAAAAAAACCCCTCAGGGCAGCCCACCGGTGCAGTGGTTAAGTTTGCGCACTCTGCCTCGGTGGTCTGGGGTTTGCCGGTTCAGATCCCAGGTGCGGACCTATGCACTGCTCAGCTTGCCATGCTGTGGCAGGCGTCCCACATATAAGTACAAGAAGATGGGCATGGATGTTAGCTTAGGGCCAGTCTTCCTCAGCAAAAAGAGGAGGATTGGCAGCAGATGTTAGCTCAGGGCTAATCTTCCTCAAAAAAAAAAAAAAGACAAAAAAAAAAACTCTCACTGATTTTATGTAGATTTTTTCAGGAGTGTAAACTATGATTGGAGTCATCATTTATTTGAACACAATATTGATTCAGATAGGCATAATCTAGATATTCTTCATAATGAAATGTTTATTCCTATTTCAAAACTTTACGCAGATTTCACGTACTTCTCACGGGGGGATGTGTGGATTCAACGGTTTATCTACCTAAGTGCTCGGGACAGTGCCTGGCACACGGTGAGCTCTCAACATACACTCCTATGATTATTTTCCTATGCAGTGAATCAATCTGTCATTTATAACAGGAAAACTAGCTAACAGCCCAGGAGAATAATTAAAGGAAGATAAACCTACAGCTGTGTGACTTCTGTTAAAGTATTATGCATCCACTATTTCCCAAGTTTGTGTATACATTAAACTAACTGTTTCAAATATCACAGTAAGATCATACTGTATCTGTTGGGTAAGTTTTTCCTATGGCCTTTGGCCTAAAGCAGTACAACTCCGACAGGATATGTCTATTAGGAAACCATACAAAAACAATGCACACTGAAATCAGGTGAGGAAGGCACTGGACCGTAACTTCTGTAACAGAGCAGCAGAGGTACCAGTGCGGTTCAGGACAATCCACCTCGTTTAGGTTTCAAGTTCTCTCTTTACACTGTGCATTGTTTGACTTCTGCAGAAACATTTTCACTCTGTTTTCTCTCATATAGAAACACTAGGAGCTGTTTTCTCTAAGTAAAAAACACCATTAGAAAAGGGACTCGTAAAAAGCAGTGCAGGTGTCTGGAGACTGAAACGAAGCACAGGGCTGCCAGAAGAGGAGTGAGTTCCTAAATGGGCTCAGCAGACCTATCAACACTGATTTTCGAGTAAATTATAGAGTCTAACATATGCAAGGGATCTGGAATGACATTTTCTGATCTTTAACTATAAATGACTTGTTTTTCCGTCAAAAAAGACAACTGACTCGGAACCTAACAAGTCTGTGCTACAATCAACATAATGGTGAAAGAAACAAACTGCCTCTGTTAAAACTGATTCCTGTCCCTCTTCTGGTATCAAATAAGAGGAAGGAAAATAAATGTTTTTTGTGTAGATACAAAAACATACCTGAAACCACACGATTCTGGCCTATGATATATTAACCTGAAACTTACTACTACCCAGAGTTTGGAAAAAACTCAACACCCAAATACGCCCTTTAGAGGCACAATAAAATCTCCCAAAGGTTGTCCTGATAAAAACGAGTCTGGAAACAAGGTATGAACTACCTCCACTATATTAAAAATCAAGAACAAATAAACTGAAGGCAGATTCTCTCTGAATGTACTAAATTATCAATAGGCTTCAGAGAAATCATTTCAAGAAACAGGGACCGAAGTTCCCCGGTTTATCTCGTCTACTAGCAGAGAAATTCCAAGGGCACTGGTCTCGGTGCATTTTAGGAGATGGAGCACCCAGTGTCCCTCTGAGGTTTGATATCTGGTTCCTTCACAGGTTTCACCACTTCCTCTGGTTTGGGTTTGGTCTATGGAGAAAGAAAAATACAGTGTAAGTACACTAACTGAGATTTGGAAAACAAACACTAGATCTTTCCACTTCAGACTTTGAAAAGATGCTATATTAAATTACACAACCCCAAGATTGACAAAGCTGCTCCAGAAGCTACATATCAATGCAATTTAAGACATAATCAGAAAGCAACATTTCAGTGAGGATGAACGCCTAAATGGGTGGGGAAAAATCAAGCTAATGGCACTCAGCGTCTTTCTGAAGAGGGAGAAGCCACGCATGTGCACCCGTAAGTTTGGGAATAACTTATGACAGTAACGGGCTATCTCTCAGGGCATTATTTTAGAGGCTGAACAGGATACAAAGATAGTTATTTTAAGGAATAATGTTTTAGTATGGGTAGGAAATTATAAAAAACAACCCGATTTCAAAGAAGGAGATGTGGCTTCAAAATAATTCCACTTCCTTTTTTGCCAGATCCCTCATCTTTTGCTAGTCAAACTTCAAATTTTCCACTTAATCTACCATTGGACTTAGTACACCAAAAGGTATTTAGATATAAATGAATAGAAGCCATCTTATTTTAACCCTGGATGATTTCATCAGACAGTGAAATTAGGTCAAATCTTCAAATACCTTGCGTTATGCAACATCAAAACCAGAGTTTTGCTATGGTAATCTAAACACGGATGAGGCATCCTTGTGAGAGCTTTTCTCCCACAGTCTTCTTAAGGAAGTACTGACAAATTATAAAAAGGCAAGATGATGTGCTGAAAACAGTGCCAGTCAATTATGTAGAAAATCAGAAGACAACTGAGGCCCAGAAGGTCTCATCTCCAAGAGAGTTCTCCAGCAGCTTACAGCAAGCACTGGAATTTGCGAACTTAATGTTCAGAAATACAGGTACGTCTATTTACATAGGGAAAACATCAAAATGGTAACTCTGAGTTCTTTTTCAACTCGCGTGAATGAATGGAAAAAGCCCAGTCTCATACACTGTCCTCCTTGGGTCTCTTGGTGAGATCAAAGGCCGCCAGCGTCTCCGGGGTCCAGTGTGCACTCGTGGGAGGAAACTCGAAAGGCACAGGCTCCACGAGACCATAATTTGCTTTGAGTTCCAGCTGTGGGGCTTCTGTGGGAACTTTTTGAAAGTAACTGGAAAAAGCAATTGAAATAGCAATTCATTCATTTATTCATTAACTATTTGAGTACCTAGTGCTCAAGACCCTGTGTGAGACAATGACAATTTAATGTTAAGACAGAGATGATCTTCCTGCCTCCTGTGGCTTACAGGTGAGTAGGTGACACAGTGAAGAAGCCTTGTCAACTGCAACAGAATGTCATCACAGCTGTGATGGATGTAGAGTGCCACGAGAACACAAAAGAGGGGCAATGAACCTGTATTTGGGGTTTCAGGGACACTTTCCAAAGGAAGTGATAAAGCTAAACGAGGCGTGTTCAAGAGCTCAGCACGAGTAGATGCAGAATGTAAGGGGAAGGACGTGAAGAGACAACAGCAGGGACAAAATCGATTCTACCAACCTCCACGTGTGGTGACGAGCAGTTTGAACAAAGCTGACTGAATAATGGAAAACTGCTTGAAAGGACTGGGCAGGACTGACAAAGAGTTAATTTCCCTACTTTATAGGAAGCTGAAACCAGAGCGAGATGAATATGCAAAGGGAGTGGAGAAGATATATATAAACATGGAGAAGGAACGGCAGGGAAACAGAAAATGAGGACCACATAAGTGGGATATATGTTAGCAACTCATGTTGACATTTTAACATCTGTTTTTATACATCATCATCAGAAGCAGAATAAAAGGTCCAAAACAAGTGACCTTTATCACCAATTTAAAGGAAAAAATCAATGCTAAACTTAAATGCAGTCTGACACAAAATCTTCGGAAATAGAGACTAACAATCTGTGACATTACTAAAACAATATTAATATTTAAACATTATATATATTATTATTATTACTAAAACAATATTGAGGTGTACTCACATAAATCCATTTTCTCTCTGACATTTTTCTAGTGTATTCTTGACAAGATTTCCAAGTTTCCTAAAGAACAAGTGTCCTGAGGGTTTGACTGTTGGGCCAGGTCCTTTGGTTTCTCCGTATTCTTTGCATAACGCTTCTGCCTTTGCATACACTGCATGGGAAAGGGAGCCAAAGCCAGTGGATTATAATTCATGGTGGGCAATGTTACCGCTCTCTGCCTAGTACAACAGCAATACCAATAATGGTGTAAGGGGGAGGTGAGTATTTTCTACAGGTTCTGGGTTTCTGGAACATTTGTTTCTTTCCTCCAATTCTCATTCCCATTCTCTTTCATGAACTCAGCCAAAATCTCTTTTAATTGCCTATTCCCCTTTATGACACAACATTTGCATTAAACTATTATTATTTTTTTTGGTTGAGGAAGATTAGCCCTGAGCTAACATTTGCCTCCAAACCTCCTCTTTTTGTTGAAGAAGACTGGCCCTGAGCTAACATCCATGCCCATCTTCCTCTACTTTATATGTGGGACGCCTGCCACAGCGTGGCTTGACAAGTGGTGCAAAGGTCTGCACCCGGGATCCAAACTGGCGAAGCCTGAGTCACCGAAGCAGAGCACGCAAACTCAACCACTACACCACCAGGCCAGCTCATGACACATTTGTTTTTAAAAAGGGAGTTAACAGTCTGGCAGGAATACTTACATTTTTCTGCTTCTTGGAGAGACCTGATGGCTTCACCACATTTATCACTAGCCAACAAAGTCTGACCGTGGTAACAGTAAGCCTGATAAAAGAAGCAAACTTTTAGTCAATCTTTCCCCAAATGATGCTTTCCACTATCATTGTTTTATATATGCAGCAGATAAATAAATGCCTTTGTCTACTGTTTGAAGTATCAATGCAATCCCTTACATTTTTTTACTTGAGCAAGCTTTCCCCCATCTCTGTTCATATAAAAAGTGGAATGTCAAGCCTTGAGTCAAACTAGCCTTCTAATCATGGGCTGAGAGCAAAAAGCATTTGCTGAAACCTGTTTTTAAAAATAGGGCATAGTGGATGAAGGAGAGAAATTACTTTGCTGATGCAGGGACGGGGGCAGGGGGCGGATTCTGAGGTTAAAGTCTAACCAGGTTTTAAGAGAAATGTCTGAGCCCGAAGTAGGACATATTCACTCTCTAAATGTCTCTATCACTGCAAGGATTGCGCGTGAAGGACGTACAAGGATGCCTGCAAACAGATTATAATACATAAATAGATCTACTTAGATCTCAAAAAGGGTTTTGATTATCTTTCACATGATATTCTAATCAACCAAACAGGTAAGTTTGTTTGGTGGGTATAACAGACTGATAAGTAACTTCCAAAAGGGTGCTTACTAATGGTTCTTCACCAACCCACGTGACACACTGCATGGTAGGCCTTAAGATCAGAATCGGTAAATATCTTTCTCACGTACAGGATGAAACAAGTGAGAGAATTCTCATTACGTATGCAGAAGGTTCCAGCCTAACAGTGGGATTGAATCAAATAGTAATTCCACTGCCATAACCCAGCTCTGCGATTCGACGCCATCTCTGTCCACCCACTTCAGTTCACAATGGCTGCACTGTTGGGGAACACTCACTGAGCGCTGTCTATTATTTGTAAAATGCTAATGAAGAGTCTGGCGAGCTGACAGACCTGGCACTCAAGGGGCTGGAAAGACAGTAATTTACATTGTTTTCAGGATTATAAATACTTACATAAGCTGTGTAGAAACACATTTTCAAGAGAAGGTATTTTCTCCATTTAGCAGAGTATGCAGGCTCCAAACTGGATAAAGTATGATCTAAAGTTACATTTTAAAAAGCAAAATATAATTTCACCCTGCTTCACTAGAAGACTCCTAGTTCACGCGTTCAGACACTAAAGGCAGAATGCCACTCAAGCCGAAGATTCAAGCATTTCCACGTTTTTTAAAAACCTTGCTGTATTTAAAGTGATTTATTTTACCTTAACTATATTTTAACTATATAATGAGACTGGATAGATACCAAGGCACTTCTTTGATTTGATGGTTAACGTAACTTAAATTTAAGATAACCATAAAAATAGACATAACTAAGACTTCAAGGTAAATACAAATTATGCTATTATCTCTTTTTTAAAATTTATACAGTACAGCAGAGTAGTCTAGTCACCCAAGTCAGAGACATGAAGGAGACGCTCCTCTCATTCACCATCCTGTCATTGAATTGTGTATAAAACACACACACACAACATATCCTGCCAAACGTCCCTCAGCTCTCTCTTCCTCTCCATTTCGCTTTGCTGTGTCAAAGCTTTCATCACGTCCTCTACAGGCTACAATTACTAACTTCCTAGTGCTAAAAGCAGAGTCAGCCTCCTCCTCCTACAACAAGCAAGCCCATTCCTCATCCTGCAACCCTTCCTTCATAAATTCAAATCCAATCAAGTCACATTTACTTTGTATTTTTTAACGGGTCCCAAATATCTACCGAATAAAGGACAGACTGTGTAGACAGGATTCCAACCCAATTCGTGACCTCACCCGCATTACTTTCCTAACCCCTTTCTCCTACCACTCATCCCGTGTTTCAGCTAAGAGCATCTGTCTATAGGTCCCACAATGTGCTAAGTTCTTTCTCTCTGTACATACTATAGAAAGTTCTACTCTTCCCATACGCTAAAGCTTCCTAGCCAACTTTCAGCTTCTATTTATATTTCAAAATAAGGCTAAAACACCACCTTCCTACAGGAAGCACTCTCTAGCATGCCCAGATCCTCTAGATTTCTATTTCATTGCTGTCACAACCTTATTTCATGCCATAATACTGTGGTTCCATGTTTGTCTGTCTCCTCCCCTAGACGGTGAATCTATTCTACTGAGCTCTGTGTATCCAGCAACTAAAATAGTAACCTCCCCACAAACAGAAACATACACATCTTTCCTAAGTAAATGAGTGGAAAGAATAACAGGCTCATGAGAAGACCTGACTTCTAGTCCCAGCTTCCACCTGCTAGCAGTTAAATTCTCTAGATTTGTTTCTTGTCTAAATAAGGATAGTAACTGTAAGGTTGTTATAAAGACCAAAAAAGTTTCAAAAGGAAAACAGCTGCATCATTGTTAGATATAACTGGTTACAAAGTATAGCATCATCCTTTCCATTAGAAGTTAGGCAGCACGTTAACTGTAAACAGCTTTGTTTTTTTTTTTGGTGAGGAAGATTATCCCTGAGCTAACACCTGTGCTAATCTTCCTCTATTTTGTATGCATGGCCTGATGAGCAGCATAGAGGTCTGCACTTGGGATCCGAACCTGCAAACTCTGGGCCACTGAAGCAGAGAGCATGCAACTAACCACTATGCCACTGGGCCAGCCCCAGCTCTAATTCTTTCATTTTCTTTTACCTAAGATTAATAATATAATGCAGATATTGTCCCCAGTTTTCCAATGATGAAATACTCTGAGAATCTTTTTGTTTTGCTTGTTCCCTATTAAGCCAAGAGCTTAATCTGAAAAATCTAAAGACTGAAAATGTAACAACAGCATTACAAACTTACCAGCTTTTTGATAGAAATTGGCTGTTTCATATGCCAGCGCAGCAATTAGTCCAGGAGCATGCTTCAGTTCAATGGCTCGAGCGATTGTTACTGTAACATAAACACAGTCAAGTGAACGTGTAAATAAGTTCACTTGCATTCACCCTAATTTCACTAGCAAAGACAGCGTGACAATCTATTTGGGATTTTAATAATTTGTTAGAAGTTTTCACATGAAATGTAAGTTACAGAAAATGCAAACAGACAGAAAACACTGATCTTGTTGGTTTGAAATCATTTCTTTAAATAAATCACTAGCCAATTCCTAGCTAATCACACAAAATTACTGCTACAAAATAGCATGGTGTGTTGGGCTGGCCCCGTGGCCGAGTGGTTAAGTCTGTGCGCTCCACTGCAGGCGGCCCAGTGTTTCGTTGGTTCGAATCCTGGGCACGGACATGGCACTGCTCATCAAGCCACGCTGAGGCAGCGTCCCACATGCTACAACTAGAAGGACCCACAACGAAGAATATACAACTATGTACTGGGGGGCTTTGGGGAGAAAAAGGAAAAAATAAAATCTTTAAAAAAAAAAATAGCATGGTGTAAGAAAATTACTACTACAAAATTCAGGGCACTAGAGTTTTGAAATAAAGAACACACAAGCTGACAAAGTTTCTGCACTGTTTTCACATAAGTCTTCATTTATTTTCTGCCACTGAAAGGTGAAGATTTCAAGGTAAGCCAAATAGTGGAAGAGCAAAAGGAATGAGTAAGGCTGAGGGGAAAAAGATGAATTACAGAATTAATTTTATGCTGTCAGAAACGGCATGAAATCAAAATCCTCTTAAAAAGAGCCATGAGATTGCAAGGTTTTTTCCTGCTAGCTAAAACTGAAGGCAAATGGTAATGGTAATATTAGTCCTCATTATAAATTTCTCAAAACCTGACACTCGATTCCAGCTAATTTGATTTTAAAAAAAGAATTAAATGCTAATACAGACTTTCTTCAAAAAAAAACCAACAACCTTACAATATTTAGGATACCTTCTTGAGCTTCAGCCTGACACTGGATAATATAAGCGTCTATGAGTCGTGCCTCTAAATCCCGCCCCTTTTCTGCAGGTGTAATAAGCTTTGGGATATGACTTTCCTGAGAGAGAAAGAAAAAAAAAAGAAGCCAAATTTTATTTTAATCTAGGTGTTAGAGATGAAGAAAACAGAAGTTATAAGACATTCAATTTGAGGATTTATCAGAAATTTAGGGTATGGACAAAAACTGTCTAAAAAGGAGAAATATTAAGCTTACAGAGTATTTTTATATTTCTGTATAAACTTCTGTATAAACAGAAGTTCTGTATACAAAAACTTCTAAAGCTTTTCATAACCTTTTGTAAAAACAAGAAATTCAAGAGCAAAATTTGGGTCATAATAGATTGCTTAGATACGCAACTCACATTTTCATCTTAGAAAATGTTGAACTGAAACAGTAACCAAAGCTCCCTTTTGCAGGACAGCCAGAATTGGTCATTCACACTGATAACTGTCGATACAAAGAAGACTACAATTCTACAGCTAACTCAGAATCACGGCTTTTTAATCACTGTAAAAACATCTTATTTTATCATGAGAAAACCCGACAATGGCCTCCAGGAGGCCTTGAGTAAATAGTGGTTTAATCAGAATGAGGTGGGAGTAATTGCGGTTGGAAAACACATTAGTCTTTCCCCTCATTCCCATCACATTTTCAGGCAACTTAACACAAGTAGTGCGTATTGATGGCCCTCTGGCGTTTCCGCTGAGAGACAATGGATACACTCAGAAGTTAGTTTTGGAGACTCATGACTGCCCCTGGCAACTGCTGCTGACAGCGGAGAGAAATGTTAAGAACCATCAATTTTTGTGCTTTGTTTTCTCTGATCTTTTCAGAAGACACAGAAAAATAAGCAGTGAATTACAACCTGAATTTTCTCATTGTAAAATTCACTGGCGACTTCTAAAATGGAGACTTCATACTCTGTAATTGGCTGCGCTCAACAACAAGGTACTCCACATAGGAAAATAGAACACACACTAGTTCTTTTTACATAATGAAGTAATTCTCCCCATCTCCCAAAGTAATAAATACAATTATTCAAGAATTAAAGCATTAATAACATATTTTTTTATTACTGTATTATTATTTCACCTTCAAATGTTTAAAAATCCCAGCTGCAATTTTCAGGCTGCGATGGACTTCCTTCGCTTCGTCTTCTGTTACGCTTAAAGACAGTGATCACATCAGTTAAAGGATGAATCCTGTGTCTGGTATTAAAACCAACAACTAACATATTATCATAAAACCAAATTAGTCCTTTGCGCTTCTCACCACTAGCTTTCTTTCTTTTAAAAAGTCTAATCTGACACTTAAAGAAGTAACAAATGCACATGAAAAATATCCAAACAGAAAACGCTACAAGTGTAGAAAAGAGAGACTCAGTCTAAAGGTCTGGACAAAGGCTTCTTGTTTTCCCTTTCAGATAATCTTCCATGCACACACAAGCATAAAATATTACACTCTCAATGCACGCACACACTTAAAAAACACAGGCATACACAAGATTCACTACTCTGCTCTTGTTTTAATCACCTAAATTACCTTAGAGATAAACTTACATCAGCACATACAGTCCAACTTCATGTTTAAATGGCTGCATATTATTCCCACGTTCAGATGCACCACAGCTGGGAGCTGCCAGTTTCGTACTGCAAATATCTACTTTTACTGTTACAAAAACTGTATTTCATTTTACTTCATTTCACTATTCCTTAATCCTTCAAAACATCTTTCACATACTTATAAGCCTTTGTATTTATTTTTCTGTGAATAGCCTGTTTACAGCCTTTGCTTATTTCCAATTGATTCACTGGTCTTTTCCTTACTGATGTCTAAGAGTATACATTATAAAAACAATTTGCCATAGGCACTGCAATTTCTTTTGACCAATCTGTCATTTGCTATTTAACTTTGTTTACGGTACTTTCACGTAGTCAAATATTCAATCTTTTCCTTTTCTTGGTTTGGGGTTTTATTTAGAAAGACTTTCCCCATGACAAGATTATTAAATTTTTCCCCCCTTTTAACACTGGGCTACAAAATCTTGATACTTAAAATACTAACATTATGAGGCAACCTTTCACTTATCAGAAGTGGTACTTTTTATCAACAGCCTGGACTTTTTCATAATGAAGCTCCATATATTTGAAAAACAACACATACGTGTACAGCCCTCCCCTTTTAACTTACTTTTCTTTTCCAGCCAGTCTTGAAGCATATTTGGTGTACCATAAAGCTACATTAAACCCCATGGAAATTAATTCAAAAACAGCATCCTGCTGGGCACTAGAAGTATAAACATGATCGTTAAATTTTGTCAATTATTGAGACAACTCTACATGAAGCCCACTGTAGATCCAACTCAAAATTATAAAGAACTGTATGCTAACTGAAAAAGGAAGAAAACAGTCCTTGTGTTTAATACAGATAGGGAAATAAGACACACACACACAATTAACAATGAATGACTAAATGTGACGGCCCAGTAAATACTTCATAACAGTAAACACGGGAGTAGTAGTTCCCAAAGGTTATTGTATACAGAGTAGCTTTAAAAATACAGATTTCTTGGGGGCCGGCCCAGTGGTGCAGTGGTCAAGTTCGTGCACTCTGCTTCGGTGGCCTAGGGTTCATGGGTTTGGATTCCAGGCATGGATCCACACACTGCTAATCAAGCTGTGCTGTGGCAGTATCCCACATACAAAACAGAGCAAGATTGGTACAGATGTTAGCTCAGCAACAATCTTCCTCAAGCAAAAGGAGGAAGATTAGCAACAGATGTTAGCTCAGGGCCAATCTTTCTCACCAAAAAAAAAAAAAAAAAAAGAAAGAAAGAAAGAAAAAAAAATACAGATTTCTGGGACTTAACTCCAGAAAGTCAGAAAGTCTGGGAGGGGCCCAGAATCTGCATTTTTAACAAGTGCCCAGCTGATTTAAGAAAATGGTATTCAGAGCAGAGATGATTTCCAGCTAAACGGATTAAAGAAAGCTTAATGGTATATATAGAATCCGAACTGTGCTGTGAAGACAGCTGGAAGGGAAGGAGGACATCCCAGCTGAGGAAATGATGCTGTTAAAGCACAAGGAAGTACAAAGATATTTCTGACAGCAGTGACCCAACTAGCTTGACTGGAGCAGCAGGGAAGATGGGCAAAAAGCCAAGCCGAAGGGAAACTGCAGGAGTTTGAATGCCAAGCCAATGAGCGTTCTACCAGGAAAAAGGTCTCAAAAACAAGTATATTTTATATCTTCTTTGTTTCCTTCAGACTCTATTACAAAGAAGATGGGAAAAGCTTTTTAAGCAAATAATACTAATTTTTAATCACTATTGTTCTGATAAAAGCCTGAAAACTTTATCTCAAATGATGAAGTAATGAAACAGAAAACCCTTATTTTATACACATAATACTCAGATACAGAAGAATCACCAAAGGGAAGAAAGCCGAATCACGATTCTACTCTGTATTTTTTATTCAGTTGTTGCCTCCATCTTAAAAGGAATGGAGACATGGAAACTTTTTTTACATTTAAAAAAAAGATTTTTTACAAAACATATAGTAATTAAAAAATAACTTATAAACTATCCTGTTTAATATATAACATACAAACAGCTATGAACAAACTTCTTAAAACAATTTCACCCTGCTGAAAAAATACTTAATGCATAGTTTAATAGTTTATTCTTTTCAGCATTGAGAAGTTTCAAATGAATTACATCTGGTAATCTACTAGGCATATCTAATTCATAACTTTACCTTTAAATAATAAGGTATTTTTGCTAATTTACATAAAGTCTCATGTGTAACCCTCTCCCTTATCCTTCATCTATTCCAATCTGCCTCGCCCCCAAGCACTCCATTACTATTGTACCACATCTAAGTAATAGTCAAAGCATATATAGTTGTATAAACATTTTTCAGAACAGATAAATACCGATAGCACACTTTCTATTGAATGAGTAGCAATCAAGAATAAAGCAATTTAAAAATGTCAGACATAATGAATATTCAGTATTAGTACTTATGGCCTCCACCACATAATTCTTCATTGTCTTCTGAAACTATGCTGAAAAATGCTGTTGCAAGGAATTGAAACTTGGCATGGTGGGGAAAAAGTGCCAAATTTATGTAATGCAAAACACTTCAGAATCTGCCAAATGTTTGCAATGTAATGATAGAGATATGATTCTTTATAAAAAAAGTCTTTTTAAGAAAAGTATCCCTTAATCTTAGATGAAGAACAAACAGGTCACATAAAGAAAAGCATAAAATGAGGACCTGGAAAACCATATCCCAGAATATTAAAATTTGGAAAGGATCCATAGTCCCCAATTTTCTACCCAATTTACTAATTCTAGTACAATATTCCCAAGGAAGGAAGGAAACTAACATTTATTGAATGTCTACTGTATGCCTGGCATTATCTTAGTCACTTAACATAAATTTTCCTATTTTGTTCTGCACAAAAGCCCTGTATCTGGAACCCCAACACACAGCTGCAAAAGCAGATGTTGACACAGTGAAAGACCCGAGATTGCACCCAGGTCTGCACGAGGCCAGAGTCCACACTCTCCCTCTGTAATGCCTGCCCTGCTCTTCAGCAGTCTCCAATTCCTCCCCTTCTGGTTTTATTAAACGGTAATTCTAAAGCAAACTGAGATAAAGCTATATGACCATTTAAACCACCCAAGGCGTAAAAAAAAGAAAAGTTAAATTTAGCACCTTTATGATCTGTTTCCTGTTATAATTAGATCTCTTCTAATTAATTTCAAGGGAGTGAAAAGAAAGTTCTGAGGGTAAGTTTTTAAAAACAGCAAAAACGGTGCAGAGAAATTAGGAAGAAAACAAACACTGTGAGTCAAAAGAGAGAGTACAGAGCTGGGGTGGAATCAGGGAGAAAGCGAGAAAGACAGAGACTGACCCAAGACATCGGAGTTATCCATCAGAACAGAAAAGTAGGGAAAACCCACAATTCTTCCCTACTTGAATGTAGGCAGAGGTTAAAGGCCAGGTTTGGGTCCCAAATTCCCAAGCCATTCTCTCTGTGTTACTAAAAGTCAAGGCTGTTCAATTCTAGTTAATATTTGTATTGATTATCTCAAAAAAAGATCTGGTTCAGGAGAAACAAATTACATTCTTACTTAATGGAATCTATCAGGTCAAAAGTTTTCAATTACTTTCCTGATAAGAGAAAATGCTGATCAGATCTATATTTTACTTCTTCAAATACAGAGCCTAAGAGTCAACCACTGGCTAAACAGTGACAGAAATGGCTTCAATTTAGTACCATTAGTATTGCTTACCTTGGAACCTGTCCTTGCAATGTATCAGTCCACTTGAAATTTTGAATATATCGTAACTTGCTTTCTTGGGTAGATTCATCCAATGAATTTATGAAACCTATAAAAAGGTATAAAACATTTCCGTTTTAGAAGAAATATCAAGTGTTCTTTCTAGAACATTTTTCAGACAATGACTTTTCCAAGTACCCGACTGAAACTCCTCGCCTCTCTCTCCTTTTCTATATCTCACACCTTCTCCTAAGGTAATGCAACATGAAATATGTACACGTTTCATTGTCAAAACATTGGAAAGACCATATACCATCCTCACATTCTCACATTTTTGAAACTCAAGCATGCTAAATACAGCCTAGAAAACTATTCAAATGTGAAATGTCTAAGAATTAAATGTGAACTTCTGCGTAGTGGCTTGTTTAAAAATTCTGAGATTCAGGCCCTGCCCAATCACGTAGCAGTTAAGTTCACGTGCTCTGCTTCAGCAGCCTGGGGTTCGCGGGGTTCAGATCCCAGGTGCCGACCTATACAATGCTCATCAAGCCATGCTGTAGCAGGTGTCCCACATATAAACTAGAGGAAGATGGGCATGGATGTTGGCTCAGGGCCAATCTTCCTCAGCAAAAAGAGGACTGGTGGTGATGTTAGCTCAGGGCTAATCTTCCTCAAAAAAAAAAAAAAACAAATCTAAGGCTCATATAAACAACTAACCTTGTAAAAGTGAAAAATATGAATCTGCAGCATTCTTCATCATTTCTGGATTACAGCTCAAATCAGTGAACAGTTCCAGCAGCCGTGCTCTGGATGACCTCAAGTCACTCAGAGGAGACAGAAAGAGACATACTAAGTACACAGGAATGAAGGTAACCAGGACTAACACTGGAGGTGAGTGAAATTTCTAGTAATAATTGTCCTAAAATTTGTAAACTCAGTCCAATTAAAGGGGCAAATCAGGGGCTGGCCCCGTGGCCGAGTGGTTAAGTTCGCGCGCTCCGCTGCAGGCGGCCCAGTGTTTCGTTGGTTCGAATCCTGGGCGCGGACATGGCACTGCTCATCGGACCACGCTGGGGCGGCGTCCCACGTGCCACAACTAGAAGGACCCACAACGAAGAATATACAACTATGTACCGGGGCTTAGGGGAGAAAGAGAAAAAATAAAATCTTTAAAAAAGAAAAAAAAAAAAAGGGGCAAATCATGGATACAATTACGTATAAAAATATACAGCAAGTTTTAATTTAAGAAAATCAAACAAACACAAGCATTTAAGATGGGAGGAAGGAATTAGGAATGAGTAAATTAAACTGATCAGTTCACAAGAAGTTATTTGAAAATGGAAATTTAACATGTTTGTGCATGATTTTAGTATCTCCTTACAATTTCAAAATTTGATCTTATATCAAAATATACTCCACTAAGGAGAAAACCATATTTTAAAAACGAAATTGTATTCCATAATTCAATACACACATAAAGAACATGTAAAAGCACACGGCCGTAAGTCGTTTCAGAACTGCTGCCTCGTCTGCATTCTCCTTTACTTCTCTGCAGCAAAGGCTGCAGACCCACCCTTTCCATCTCGAAATTCTTTTCTCCCTTGATTCCAATACCACGAAATTTCCCAGGTTCCCCTCTTCTCTCTAAAAGTTTCTTTTATGCTTTTTCCTATGTCCCCTTCTCACTCCCACATCCAAAAATGTTCAGTCTTTGGCTTTCCGCTTTTCCCTCTTGTGAGGTCTCATCTATTAGTTCAACTTGACATCCAACCCTGCATCTACATCATCTGCTCTAACTCGGCCCTGTTCCAGTTGCACATCTCATTTCAAGGCAACTTCCTCAGCGAGGCTTCCAAAAATTATATTACACGGACAATGATGGAAGACACCTGCATGTAAATGACTAAAGACAGACTATATTTAAACTTTAAGCACCAAGAGGGTAGGGACTGTATGCCCAGACCTTGGGAGGTGCCTAGGACAAAGCACGTACTCAAGGTTCTTTGTTGGGTGAAAGAACACTAACATTTCAAATACTTTAAGAGCTAGAGGGCTATAATGCAGCGGCGATGATCAGAAGGGAGCACAGACTTCATCCTGAACGGTCTAGGTGGAGTGGTTTTCATTGGCACTTGCTCTAAGGAGCCCTATTCCAAGAAAGTCTATACCAACAATTACAGACAGCTGAACCAAACAGGATGAGCTACCTCATGAATTTGCTGTTATTTAACTAGAAACTGGGAAGGAGTAATTCCCGGACTGGGAAAGTCTGAATTCTTAAGACTTATTCTAGACTCAGAAAGTTTGCTAGCTATTTCCAGTAGGAGCTCAATCATCATTTGCAACCCAACTTGTGTAAAGCTGGATTCGTCTTAAAATCACAGAATTTGAGAAAAATGTACCTTAGAAATACCTAATTTAGGCTGTTCATTCTATAGATAAGTAATTAGACCCAAAGAAGTTAAGAGACTTGCCCAAAGCTAGAGACGAAACAGTTAAGCTGGGACCAGCCTCTAGAAGCCTAAGATCAGGGGTTGGCAAACTACAACCTGTAACTTGTTTTTTTGAATGGCCCACAGCTTATTTTTGTAAAAATGAACAAAGAAGAACACGCAACAACAACTGTATGTAGTCCACAAGCCTAAAATGTTTACTATTTAGCCACTTACAAGAAAGGTTTGCTGACCAGTGGTCTAGATTAATAAGCCAGTTTTTCTGCTTTTTGCTCCAATTACTTCTTTCCACAAAAAGCAGCAACTCCTTTGATTTTCCTGTACTGGTACCATCAATATCTTGATCATCTAGGTTCTATATCTCATAGAGACTGACGCCTTTTCAAGTTCCCAGAGCAAAGCAGCCAATCCGGCCAGCTGACTCCTCCTTTGAAATCTCTCTTGCGTCTCTCTCTTCTGTTCCAGTCAAACTGCTCTATTCACTGTCCCTAGAACAAAGGTTTTCCTGACAGAAATGACATCCTCCGCTCCCGTCTTACTATCTAAATCAGGGGTCAGAAAACTTTTTCCGCAAAGGGCCTGAAAGGAAGCATTTTAAGCTTTATGGGTCATAAAGTCTCCAATGGGACTACTAAACTCTGCTGTTGGAGAGGAAAGCCCAAAGGCAGCCAGGGACAATATGTAAATAAATGGGGGAGAGGGTGCCACAGCTGTGTTCTAACAGAACTCTGTAAAAATAAGCAGTGGGCCAAATCTGTGGAATGTAGGTGGGTTTTTTTTGGTGAGGAAGATTGGCCCTGAGCTAATATCTCTTGCCAATCTTCCTCTTTTTTTCCTCCCCAAAGCCCCAGTACACAGTTGTATAGCCTGGCTATAAATGACTCTAGTTCTTCTATGTGGGAGCCCTGTCACAGCTTGGCTTGGCGTGAGCAGTGCTAGGTCTGTGTCCAGGATTCAAACCAGTGAACCCTGGGCTGCACGTTAACATAACCACTCGGCCACAGGGCCAGTCCCAATGGAACATAGTTTGCCAACTCCTGATCTAAGCCATACAATTTATTTAAACTCCAGCTCAAGTCCTTTCTCCTACACGAACGCCCTGAAGGCTACTCTGGGTCACAGGGATCTCCCCCTGCTCAGAACCCAATGAATTTACTATCTGGCCAGTTAACAACATCCATTTACCACTGCGTGGAGTCTGTTGTCCTGTTGTAATATATAGCTTAACTCTTCTGTTGTGACGGCTGTAGCTTCTCTGGGACTCCATTACTGATCTAAAATCAAGGACCCTGGGCTAGATGACTGCCCAAGTTGAAATAATCTAGGATGTAACTCTTCACCACCATTTATAAGTTTACAAGGAGCCTAAGGTTAGGGACAGTGTGCTGCATACTTCCGTGTTGCCCAGGGGATCTAGAAAAGTACCTTGTACCCAAGGGTGGCCCATCACTACTTGATGAGAGTGACTACTTACCTGCAAATTTTTGAAGCAGCAGGGCCACTGGCTACACCATAGTAGTTAAAAGAGACAGGAGCTGTGGCCTTTAATGGGTTCCTATGAAACCAATGTGTCATTTTCTCCAGATGTTCCCTACAGACAAAAAAGTAAGAAATCTAGAAAAATTAAAGATAAAACATTTAACAATGTAAATAATATAAAAGTAAATTTTTAAAATAAAACTTTACTACAGAATACATATATTTTTATATAAAATGTATATAAAACACACATCTATAAATAAAATGCTTCATTGCCATACGTCAATCTTGTTTTAATTGTCTATTTAAAGCAGTCTATATTTAGATCAGGCCTATAAACAGCATTTGGAAATTTGTCCACAGTAACCACAATGTTAAATATACTGGAGCAGTAATGCTCAACTTTAATGTACATAAAAATCACCGGGGGGGGGGGGGGGTCCTTGTTAAAATGCAGGTTCTATCTAATTCAGGAATCTGGGGTAGTAACTGAGATACTGATGTCGCTGGTCCCCAGATGACACTTTAGCAAAGTACTAGCCTCTGGCTGAACAGCTGGAAGTGAGAAGGGCACGGGACGAGATGAATGTAATTTCCAAAATGGGTTCAAATGGTGACCCGTATTTAGACTGCTAAGGTACTTGAAAGAAAGAAGTTTTAAATTCTCTGTATTTCCCACATGATATTGCTGACACCAACTGACTGGTTATAGCCTGTGTTCTGTAATAAATACACTTTCCACAGAATAGCTAGTAAGAATCAGTATTTTTATGATGAAAAGACAAGAAACTTGATCAATAACTTCTATCCTAAAAACCAAAATATTTGAAAAACTAAGTGAAATGCTAACTTTAAAAAATTAAGTTCCACATCTTTTAGAATTAAAAAAAAAAAAGTAGTGTGTCACTTGCCTAAAAGTCCTTGGGCAGACAGTGAACATAACACAGGAAAGCCTAACCGAAGACTTAAATATAGCAATTAGATTCCAGGAAGTCACAGACAAGAAATTCTGATAAGGGTTAATTAATTTGAAGCCATTATATAATGTTATCAGTCGACTTTTCTTATTGAGAAAGAAAACGTGGGTTGCACTGTATGACATACCAACTTTAAGCTCCTCCCTTACCATGTTTACTTATTCAGGACAAAACCGGTTTGTGAGAGCACCAAGTACTTAGTGAAGAGAAAATGCATTGTGTACACAATGAAAAATTGGGCAAGTTCATTTATGACTCAAAACATTTAACAAGCCCTTTAAAAAAAAATAGTCGCAATCGTGTAAACATCAACCCTGTAAACCTCCTTTATAAGCTAAGTAAACGAATACAGCATCTACGCGCATGTCAATCAAGCTGTCAGAGATAAAGGCACACAATACGCTGAATTTTGTGACAGCAAATTTCCTACCAATACTCTTTCGAGGCGGCCTCCCACTTCCTGGATGAAAATGTCTGAGTTTCTGTCTATCTGCACTTTAGGAATGACGAACGTTAAGTACTGATTCTCCGCCCCTGCCCCGTTTTCCCCGTTCTGAGACCCAAGTTTTCAGGAATCCGGAGGGTGGGGTGCAAGAACAACACACCCACCCAGCGGCGAGGGTGCCATTACAGCCACCAGCACCACATCCGGGTCGGGGCTGCCACCTGACCCGCCTCCACAGGAGAACATCGATTACTCACACGGGTCCCCCACTCGGGAGATCCGGGGTCCCCGGGGGAGCCTACCTGACCGCCGCCCCGAGCTCTGAGCGCCCACTTCCTGTTTACCACCCAGCTTCTTCCTCCCGGCAGGGTCCCGTGCAGGCGGCGGGCGGCGGCCGTGCGCAGGCGCCAACCCTAGCGTGCCCCTCCTCCTGAACAGGCATTTCTGTGGACAGCCGATACTACCTACCCGCGAGAGGCGGGCAGCCGGCGGGGCACCAAGCCCCTGTTAGGTTATAAGACCCCCAACTGCCAGTGGAGAGCGGGGTAAGGGGTTCGGCAAATCTAGCTCGATTCGCGGGGCCAACAGGGATTTTCTTTCGTTTGTTTCAAGGCATTAGAAGGAGGCTGTTGGAGCCCTATACGGGAGTCCATGGACACTGTGTGTAAGGGGGTGACTCTATTGCTTGGGACTCCAGGGAAACGACAGGGGTAGGGATATTACTGGGAAATGCACGTCCTTAGAACACACTTACCGGATTCCTCAGAGTCTGAACAGCAGTCCCCCCGAGGGAAGAAAGGCAGTGTCCGCGTCCGCAAGCGACGAGGGGAGAGAGTCGGAGCACCGAGGCTACTGAGCTAGAGCGACGAGCGACGGGAACCAGGCCTGCGCCGAGCGGAGTCACGTGGCCCGGGCGCCCATGACAGCTACCGAGGCGGCAGTGCGCACCGCTTCGGGGCGGAGGCCGCCGCGTTGTCGCAGCCCCCTTCCAACACTCCGTTCCTCAGCCCTCTCCTGGTTCCTCCTCCCTAGTTTTCCCTCTTGAGCGGCAGTCTCTCTCCCAAGGAGAAAGAGCAGAGGCCGCCGGACCTCCCAAGCCGAGGAGGAATGCCGCAATAGCGATGGCGGCCGCTCGGGGGAGCGGGGCGGCCTCAACCTAACGCGGGGCGGGCCTCGGGGGCGGGGCCTCGGCGGGGCGGCCGCTTCGGAGCCGCAAAGTTTGGCTGTGGCGGCAAATGGGCTTGGGCGGCTCCTCGGCGGGTGGCGGTGGTGGCCGTAGCGGTTCCTCCTGGCCCCGTTAATGTCGGGGCCAGGCCCGGGGAGGATGGCGCCCTAGAGCCCGGCCGTGCTGGGGTCGGGGCGGGAGGGGTCGGGGTGGGGACCGGCCATGTCGGAGGTGACCCGGAGCCTGCTGCAGCGCTGGGGCGCCAGTTTTAGGAGAGGCGCCGACTTCGACTCTTGGGGCCAGCTGGTGGAGGCGATAGACGAGTATCAGATGTGAGTGACTAACGGCGGCGGGAGCGGGCCAGCCCGGCCCCGGCCGCCGCCCCCCCTTCCTTGCGTCGGTGTCTCATCGCTCTGCAGCCTCGGCTGCTCAGGGTGGGGCCCGCAGCGCCGGGGCCGAGGGCGCGCTGGCCCCGGGGACGGCGGTCCGCCCTCGGGGCTCCCTCGCCTCCACAGGGCCTGCCATTCAACAGGTGGCCCCCTCTCCTGGGGCGCCGGCCCCACCTCTCGGGCCACCTGCTCGGTCCTCCCCGCCGTCCCGCGGGCCCCCAGCTCCGCAGTCGGTTTCCTTTCCTCCGCCTCTCCCGGGTTGCCGCCCCTCGGTTTCTTTTCGAATCTCCGAGGAATCCTTGTGTGTTCTCCGCCCACGTCCCAGGGATGAGTGGCCTTGCTCTGTGCACGGTGTCTTCCTCCGCCCCTGTGTAGGACAGGAGGGGACTGGTGGCGATGGAGGGGAGGGGGTGCCCCACCAGCCAAAAGAAGGGGCCCCTCTCGCGCCCCTTCTCCACCCCGCTTTGTGCTGAGCCGTGTTTTCACAATTCACCTCGATTCCGTTTCGGTTTCTGGGACTGTTATTTGCGAGGCTGTGAGTCCCACCCACCCCCTCGCTCGATCGCTTTGGGTGGAGTCCGCGCAGGATGTGAACAGAGGAGAGCAAAATGTGAATTAATAGACCACGCACGGGAGCCACCACTCCCTCCTTGGGTCCCTCCTCCTTTTCCTGTGTATAATGTATAGCCGCAGGGTGCATGTGAGTACCAGTTTCTTTGATCAACCGAAGTCCGATTTCTTTCCCTTTCTGTTCCCCTCACCAAAAACTTCAGGGATGTTTTTAAAATGAAAAGACAAGGTTTATCTGTAAAGTCTTGCTTAGTTTTTCGCACATTTTAATGAAATTGAGAACTGCTTACTAAGATGCTATTGTTTGCAATCTGTTGCCGTTAATTAGTTCTTGGTTTAAAGCAAGTTATTGAGGTTTTCCCAAGTATGAAACCTTGTGTGAATAAAGTCTTTTTTCCCTTAATGTCTTCTAGAAAGAATACAGATTGGTACTCTGAAGATCTAAATTCTTGATCCTTTCTCCACAATACGTAGTTATTTATTTTTAATCTATTACGGTAATTTAAACGTGTAGACCGTCTCTACCCCATCTTACTGACTTTGAATCGCCTGTGGTGGTTTCAGAAAGTCCTGACAATAGCCGGGCTCTGGGCAGTTTTGCCATGTGTAACAACTGCTAGCATTTGTGTTGCGTTTTCACTTGCGCTTGTAACTGCTCAGTGAGAATATTATTATTCTCATTTTGCAAAACCAGGAAACCGAAGCTCAGGTTAAACAGATTACCTAGGATCACAAAACTATGCCACTGAAATCTGGTTTTTTTTTTTTTATTCCAAATCCTGTTTACTCTCCTGCATAGTGTTGAAGAAACTTTAAGATGGGTTGTGGAAGTGAATAGGACAAGTTAGATCTCCTTCCTTCCCAGAGAACATACCATTCCATACTGTAGCCAGTTAGACCGTGAGCACCTGTGTCCTCGTTCTGTGTGAGAACTGAACTTGTGTACCCTGAAGTGTAAAGCTGCCTTTCCCTTGTTGTGTGTTGGGACTTAGCAGCTGTTGGCGCTCAGCAGCAGACCTTACAATGGAAAGTGAAGAATACCATGTCCAATTGAAATTACAAAGGAGAACTGAGTATGCAAGCTGTTTAGCTGGAATTTCTAGCAGCATGTCAATGAGAGGAATAGGCACTTACAAATCTACTGTTGGACCTCAGTATTAACCTTTAAACTTGCGGTTCATAGTAGTTCTCAAATTATTATAAAAACTGCCAGTGTCAAATTTGAATAGAAATATGCAATGATTGGCTTAAATTTTTGTAACCATATAAGCTACATAGAAACTGAGGTTGAATTCAAAATTAATATATTAAAAAATGAAGGCAGGGGCCAGCCCCCTGGCATAGTGGTTAAATTCAGGGTGCTCTCCTTTGGTGGCTGGATTTGCAGGTTTGAATCCCAGGTGTGGACCTATGCCACTCGTCTGCCATGCTGTGGTGGCAACCCACATATAAGGTGAAGGAAGAATAGCACAGATGTTAGCTCAGGGCTAATCTTCCTCAAGAAAAAAAAGGTAGATTGGCAACAGATGGCAGCTCAGGGCTAATCTTTCTCAGCAAAAAAAAAAAAAAAAAAGGCAAATTGTCTTTTTGATTTGAATTATCTGGAAGGAAGGGCTGCAGAAAAGGAGACCCTATGGGGGGGGGGCCACTAAATGATGTAAAGAAATAACTGGATTTAGTCACTGACTGGACAGAGAGAGTGAAGAAGGAAGGAATCTAGGATGATGGGCATTTCTAATTGGTAGGCAGCAATGTCTTTATGGTTGTACAACATACAGGAGCGAGTTCACTGGAGGAGGGATGAATATGTTTGTACTATCATACTGTAAGAATACTATGGCTTAAACAGTTTCATCACTCACTAAGAGAGAGCTGGGGGTATAAAGATGAGTAAGGTTTGATTTCCACCCTTAGGGCGCTGAGAGTCGAATGAAGGATTTTAGAGTAATTGGGTATTGCTAGTACAGAACTATGACAAGGGTAAGTGCTACCCCACTCTTTGCTGTTTCCTGAAGCGTGCTTCTGCCTGAGGCTTTTGTACATTTTCTGGAACACTCTTCCCCCATTATCTGCTTGGGTCGCTTGGTTGCCTCCTTCAGGGCATTGTTCACATGTTATCTTCTCAGTGAGGCCCTCTCTGGCCACCCTATTTAAAATTGCAAAGCCTGCTGTCCACCCCACTCCCTCTATCTCTGTCTTGCACATGCTAACCTCCTATCCTGCTTCTTTCCATAGTAGTTATGAGCATCAAAATGTGATATATTTTTGGTTTCCATTTGGTTTATTGTCTCTCTCCCCGCTAGAATGTAAGCTCTTTGAGGGCAAGCTATGGAAGGGGTTGTCTCCTTTGTTCTCTGTTGTATACTTAGTGTCCAGGGTAGTATGAGGCTGTCATTGAATAATTGTTTATTTAGATGTTACATAATTATTGTGTCCTATTGACTAGACAGATTCAAGAGTGTCCTGTGAGAACATTAAAGAGTTGATGCCAAAATACTGTTGGAAGATTTAAACACATTATGTCAAAACTGAAATTGCTGTCTAGAATATACATGGCCAGTGAAAAACAGCTCCATTCAGCAGCCTGGGGGTGCATGACCCCCACCTTGCAGTAGAGTGCTGTGATTCTGTTGCTCAGAATCAGCTGTTTCCCAGGATCAATCCTGAGATATTAATCTAGCACAGAGATGCTCAATAAATATTTGTTAAATGAATAGGTGATTTCGAAGACAGGATAATACCTGCCGTTGATCATCTTTACTATGCCTTATATCAGTGCTACTCGAAGTGTGGTCCACTGATCGCGGCTGGTCTGCACACTGTTACTGGTCTGCAACAAGTTAAAGAAAGAAATTGAGATTTAAGATTTAGAAACTTTAGAGCAATTTGGCATCTTCACGATAATTTTTATTATATTTTATGAAAGTAGTAGCCTGGAACGGATTGGTGGAGGGGAGCTAGTTCTAATTGGTCGTGCATTGCCCTGAGGTTTCTATTGGTCACTTGCTTGTGTGCTTAAAGCATATTTAAAACTCGCCCTTGAGAATAGTCCTGTTTTACCTGTGGGCATCCTTGTGGGTGAGATTATTCTCTAGAGAAGAAGATTTGCTAGATTTCTGACCTTTACTAATAGAATGTCAACTCTTTTTACCTGCTTGTCTGATAACCAGAGCATTTGGGTTTTCCCTCAGTGACAAAATCCGGTCTCACTTTGTCTTCAAATGGTGCAGTTATGGATTTAGAAAATTATTTTTTTTGCCTAGGTTTAAAAAAAGTTGTTTAAAAGGAACCCTCATACACTGTTGGTGGGAATGCAAACTGGTACAGCCACTATGGAAAACAGTATGGAGATTTCTCAAAAAGTTAAAAATAGAAATACCCTATGACCCAGCCATCCCATTACTGGGTATCTATCCTAAGAGCCTGAAATCAGAAATCTCAAGAGTCCGTTGCACCCCTATGTTCACTGCAGCATTATTTACAATAGCCAAGACGTGGAACCAACCTACATGCCCAGAAACTGATGATTGGATAAAGAAGATGTGGTATATATACACAATGGAATACTACTCAGCCATAAAACAAGACAAAATTGGCCCATTCACAACAACGTGGATGGACCTCGAGGGTATTATGTTAAGCGAAATAAGCCAGTCAGAGAAAGACGAACTCTATGTGACTCCACTTATAGGTGGAAGTTAGTATATTGATAAGGAGATCTGATCGGTGGTTACCAGGGAAAAGGGGGGGGTGGGGGGAGGGCACAGAGGGGGAAGTGGTGTACCCACAACACGACTAACAAAAATGTACAACTGAAATCTCACAAGGTTGTAATCTATCATAACATTAATTAAAAAAAAAAGTTTTTTAAAATAACTTTATTAAAGTTTAATTTATATACCATGAAATTCACCATTTACATGTACAATTCAACAAATTTTTAGTAAATTTACCAAGCTGTGCAACCATCATTATAGTCAGACTTAGAGCGTTTCCATCACCCCAAAAAGATCCCTTGTGTCCATTTGTCATCGCTCCATGTTCCCACTCTCATCCTAGGCAAGTGCTAGTCTGTATTCTCTCTCTAAAGATTTGTCTTCTCTGGACCTTTCATGTAAATTGAATCATATAATATGTGATCTTTTGCAGGAGGCTTCTTTCGTTTAGCATAATGTATTTGAGGTTTGTCTGTGTTGTGGCATGTGTCAGTATTTTATTCCTTTTCCTTGCTCAATAGCATTACGTTACAGTTGGCCCTTTGTGTCTGTGGTTCCGCATCCAAGGATTCAACCATCCCCAGATTGAAAGGCCTATGGTGGTTGCATCTGTACTGAACATGTACCAGCTTTTTTTCTTGTCGTTATTCCCTAAACAATACGGTATAACAACTATTTACATAGCATTTACATTGTATTAGGTATTATAAGGAACCTAGAGATGATTTAAAGTATACAGGAGGATGTGCATAGCTGATATGCAAATACTAGGCCATTGTATATAAGGAACGTGAGCAACCCGGCAGGTTTTGGTATCCACAGGGGTGCTGGAACCAATCCCTGAGGATTCTGAGGGACGCCTGCATCTGGATATACCCCATTTTGTGTATCCGTTCGCTAGTTGATGGACATTTGATTGTTTCTACTTTTTGACTGTTATCAGTAATGCTGCTGTGAACATTCACATGTAGGTCTTTGTGTGCACATATGTTTTCATTTTTCATAGATACTTAGGAGTGGAATTGCTGGCTCACATGGTAAATTTGTGTACAGTTTTTTAAAGAAACTGCTAACTTGTCCAAACGGCTGTACCATTTTACATTTGGAGCAGCAATGTGTAGGAGTTCCTGTTTCTCCGCCTCGGCAGCATTTGTTCTTGTCTTGTCTTTTTGATAGCAGTTCTAGTGCATCTGTAGTGTATTTCACGGTGGTTTAAATTTGCCTTTCTCTTGTGACTAATGATGTTGAGCGTCTTCTCTTATGCTTATTTTTCCCTCTGTAAATCTTGTTCATGAAATGTCTGTTCAAATCTTTTCCCATTTTTTAATTGAGTTTGTCTTTTACTTATTGAGTTATAAGAGTTCTTTATATATTCTGGATACAAGTCCTTTATCAGATATGTGATTTTCCAATATTTCCTCCCAGTCTGTTGCCTAATTTTTAAAAACAGGATTCTGATTGAATTTAACATCCTTGTCTACTGACTGTTAGCATTTGGGCGGGGGTTTAGAGCTTTCTTCTGACAAGGACTCTGCTTAAGTTAATAGCTTCTATTAGCAAATTATATAAAGAACTGTTAAATAACCTGTGCCACACTGTAAGTTCCCTGAGTTTGGGGATGTACAGTTGACATTGTTAAGTGTAAGACTATGTTTCTAAAGGGAACTCCATATAGGTGGTAGGCCAGCCAGAGTTAGAAAGGAAGCCAAGCATGGAACAAACACAATGGCAGTGTCTGTGTCTCTTTGTACTTTCTCCTGTATAGGATCCAAAAAGAGGGGGTTTATGAATGACATTTTAGGAAACATATTATGGGATTTCCAGCTTTGGGGGAAAAGAAAGAAATGGATGGAAGCAGTTTGATTAAGTAATATGCTATCATGGCAAGTGGTATGATTTTGTGTAGGCATTTTTTGCTTTATGATAAAGAGGATGCACACCTTTCCTAGATTGGACAGAGGCCATCAAGTATAAGGAACTTGACCCCTGATCTTTAAAGACATCATTGCATAGCATAGAACTCCTGTCTAAGGCTTTTTCTGGAAACTTGGTGAACTGTCGTCTGCAGTCAGCTTGGTAGGAAATCTGGCACTTACCACCCTTTGTATTCTTGTCTCCATTCCCCACCCAGAATAGTACAGTGTGCTTGCGAGTTATAGTTTCAGATTCTTTTGCTAGTTACAGAATGGTTCACCAAAGAATCCTTTCAATTCTTTGGGGGATTTTTCCCCCACAAATTTTTAGAAATTGAGATAAATATCACATAACATAAAATTTACCATCGTAAAATTGTACAGTTTGGTGATTTTTAGTATATTCACAATGTTACACAGCCATCACATCTACCTAATGCTAGAACATTTCCATCACCCCTAAAAGAAACTCCATACCTGATATCAGTCTCTCCCAATTCCCTCCTTCCCCAGCCCCTGACAAGCAGTAATCTGTTTTCTGATTTATGGATTTACCATTTCTGGACATTTCATGTAAATGGAATCATATAATATATGATCTTTTCCATCTGGCTTCTTTCATTTAGCATGTTTTTGAGGTTTGTCCATATTGTGATGTATCAGTACCATATTCCTCTTGATGGCCAAATAATATTCCATTGAATGGATGAACCACGTTTTGTTATCCATTCATCAGTTAATGGACCTTTGGCATGTTCCTACTCTTTGGCTGTTATGCATAATGCTGCTGCTGTGAACATTCATGTACAGATTCTTTTGTGTGAACATATGTTTTCAGTTCTCTTGGGAATATACCTAGGATTTTGAAATTGCTGGGTTATATGGTAACTCTGTGATTAACTTTTTGAGGAATTGCCAAACTGTTTTCCACAGTGACTGCACCATTTTACATTCCTACTAGCAGTGTATGAGGGTTCCAGTTTTTTTACTTGCTTGCCAACACTGTTATTTTTTTCTCTCTTTTCTTAAAAATTATACCCATCCTAGTGGTGTGAAGTGGTATCTCATTGTGGTTTTGATTTGCATTTCCCTAATGACTATTGATATGACATTCATGTGCTTGTTGCTCGTTTTTATATCTTCTTTGGAGAAATGTCTATTCAAATCCTTTGCCCATTTTTAAATTGAGTTATCTTTTTATTGTTTAGTTGTAAGAGTCAATTCCTTTGGTTTTGCTGTCTCAAAAATAGCTTTAGATCCTTACTGTTGAGCTTGGACTAGTAGCATGGATCCAGCGTTGAAAACTCACCCAAAGCCTAGCTGCTGATTTCACGTATGATGATAACTGGGCAAACAAAGATTTCCGTGTCTGATTGATGGAGGATTTTCTTCATTTTCCATGAAAAGCATTTTCAAAAGTATAATTTGATAGAGTGTTATCACTTCATTGTGGATGTAATTTGGATTAATCTTATCGGCAAATTAGTGGTAGATTGATAAAGTGTCTCTGGTTGGTACTATTATTGGTGTTCACTGGAAGTGTTTAAACAGAATCTGGACAACTGCTTATTGGCTTGTTACAGAAGAAATTCATGCATGCTAAAGAAAGTTGGATTAGATGCCATCTGAGATTCTTTCCAGCTCTGAGATTCTGTTTTTACTGCCTAGAGCTGAAATTTGTCCCAGTGAAATGGTATGAAAAGTAGTGTGTCTTATTTTCATTGTCCTTGTATAAAGGGCTTGATTCTAAAGATAAAGTAGATTAATACATTGAAAACAGAGCAAAGTATTGTTGTACTTCACTGTCTGATTTTTAAAAGAGTTAAATTGTTTCAGCTTGTTGTGCTTGAGATTGTTTGCTTTCCTTCAGTTCTAAATAGTATTTTTCTTCTTACAGATTAGCAAGACATCTACAAAAAGAGGCCCAAGCTCAGCACAATAATTCTGAATTCACAGAAGAACAAAAGGTACCATAAAACAACCTCTAGATATATCAGATTCCAGATGAAAAGGGTTCTGTCTTTTGAGTCCATTAAGCAAAAACAACAAAAGCTGTTAGACTTAAGTAGAAAGAATGGTACTGATTATGCTTTGCCAAACATCGAGTGATGAGAGAGACCACGTGATTTACCACTGAATGAATTTCTCGCTTGACCTCCTTTGCTCAGCCCTGTAGCCTTTGTTTACCTTTAGTGGAGACCATCCACACTTGTTCAGGTGGGGCAGGGTGGGGGCTTTCAGAGTTGGAGTTTGATTGTAATTGCGTCCTATCTCAATACTTACTGAACCCTGAGCTTTCTTAACTCCTTCTTCACCTCCTCTCAAAACAAACAGAAAAAATCAAAACGCCCAAAAAAGCCACCACTGAAAAAAATTAGTTCAAGTCAAGAATTTGGTATAAGAATCCGTCAGCAAAATAAGTGCATAAGGTTGCAGAATGTTTCAATGGTGTGCTTTCTCCTTGAATTAAAAAAATCTGTCAGGTTGGTTCCCTGTACTGTTAGAGATTGTGAAAAATGGGATGCTTTAAGAGGCTTTACTTGAAAAAGAGTGAGAAGAAATGCGAAGAACCAGTTCCCATTTTTTCCTGGCTCAAGGTACTTAGTGTTAAGTCAAATTTTAATCTTGTAGATAATGAAAAAAAATTGTGTCAGTCTTTCCCTCCTCTCTTAAGAAAAGACGTTGTGAAAACTATGGTGATTTAATTTGCTTTAATTAATTCTTTTTGCAGAAGCAATGGAGTGATTTTTTTTGGTACATATTTTAAGTAAGCCTAAACAAATTTGTTTTATTCCTTAGGCCTGTATTTATTTGACTCTTATTTGTGAGCGTTTGGAAAGGAAAAGAAAACTCTGAAGATTAGGGTTAGCTGTATTTCTTACACAAGTTAGTATATTTGCATTTTAAAAATATTCAGAATCTTCATTATCTAATGTACTTTTTTGTATTTAAAAAAGAAAACATCCTGCTGCAGTTTAAATATATATTTTTCTTTTTTCCTTAATAATTGCTAATACCCACAATAAGATTTAGGAAACTTTGGATTTGAGCCTTGGAAAATAATTACCACGGAGGAAATGATTGGCTTGCTTAAGGGAAGGAACAAAGACTATATGCTTTATCATCTACAACATTTGTGAAATCTGTCTAGGAACTGATTAGGAAGTGATCAGCTGGCATCACAAAATAGAGTTAAAACACCCAAGTTTTGAAACAGAATCTCAGATACCTGAATATATAAATTAATAGCTAACAAAGTGTGTTATGAAAATGGAAACAAAATAAAAGCTTAGGAAATTAAAGAAAATTTTTCTGAGCCCTATATTTTACTCACCTATTTGCTTTGAATTACAGGCTTTGTCTGCAAAATCTCTTGCTTAGGTATAGAACCTGTGAGTAACATGACCTCAAATATAAAGTGATTTGACGTAAAACATAGTAAAATTACTCCCAAAAAATGCATCAAGAAATGAGCTTTGCTGTATGATGGTGATTAGACTAATGAGAAAAAATTAACTTTTTCTTAATTTTCTTTAACTTTCCAAGGCCGAAGCTGGTGTTTGATAGTGCTCTTTAGTCTTTAATATATAGCTGTTCCTTAGTAGCCGCTTGGCTGCTGTCTTTTTTCAGCTTACACAGACCCACAGATCATACACTGCACCTCCTCCAAAGGCGCAGGAGGCAGCACGACCTCGAGTAGGAGCCTGAGATCTCAAGGCAGAAGAGTTGGTCTTGGATCCTGGCTCTGTCTCTGGGCCTTAATTTCCTTATGTGTGAAAGGGGGGATTTGATAACCCTAAATGATCTTAAAAGGTATCCCCAAAGCTTCTAATGACCTCTGCCTTTAAAGGATCCTGAACATCCTCCTTTCCTGGAGGTCTGATTTCTCAGGTATTTATTGTTTATAATACCTGCCTAGGAGGCATTTGTGGCTGCCAGTTGTGACTACAGAGAGAGCTTGTGCCTGCCTGCCTATGCCTTGGGCATGGAGAAGGACCCCCAAATCACTCCGCACAGCACTATGAATAGAAGGTAAATGTACACATTTATGTAAATACATGCATTATGCAAATGTATGCATATATGTAAATGTATGCATTTACAAATTTAATTTTCTTTGAAAATACAGGTGGAACATTCACAATGGGCCAGAAAACTTATGCTTACATGTAGGCCTTATTTGAATGTCACATAAGGAAAAAGAGGCTCCAAGTTAATAAATGGTTAGAAAACAGATTTCCTAGATGTGATCTGGGGAACATTGCATCTGAAAAATTAACAGATGTTATTTGAACAGAGAGAGTTTGTGACTTCTCAGGGCTTTTAATATGCTAACATGTATGTTGAATTTTTAAAGAGTTTGAGTATTTCTTAAACTTGTTTGCTTGTGGAAATCCTCCTCCTTCCTGTGTAAATAAACACATTTCATTGAGTCTAGTGATCTGAAGAACGTGTTATGGGAAATTTTGAGTCTGCAAAATTAATTGAATGCCAGACCTGGCACTTAAGCCAAGGAGGAGAAACTTGATTGTGTTTTCCTCAAAAGAGGAAAGTGAGCAACGTTCCTTACATTACTCTAAGCAAAATTGTTCTTTATGTCTTCTATTTTGGATTTTATTCTGTATGCTTTTACTATTTTCAGTGTTTTTGTAGCAGTGACAATTTTAGAATTATGCCAACCATTCAGCAGTTTGTGGGACTGTGAAAGAAGACTTCTTAAAAACCAACCGTATTTCTAAGTGCTTTCTTTATGAAGCTTTTTACTTTCTGGGTCACAGTAAGCTCTCAGAAATATTTGGTGAATAAATCCTTTGTTGGATCTTAGGGGATTGAGATTTATTGATACACATTATTTTAAGATAAACCCTAATTTTTGAGATTATATACATCCTCACAATATTTATTTTAAATGTAAAGAACTCTAAATCAGAACTACTGATCTCTCTAAACTTATTAATTGGTGATAAGTAGCATAAAATCTTCATATGGGTTTTCGATTCGTAATATTCTCGAAAGATTTCTGGTGGAAAATAAGAAAGTTTGTGATTCTTATTTGATCCTCCCTCATGGTTAGCTGACTTAGCTTTCATTTCACTTCTCAATAGTTTTGTCATTATAACAACCGGGTTTAGTAGCCAAAGAATAGCTGCCAAAAGCTTTCATTCCATTGAATTCCCTACTTTGGTGTAGTAGATTTTCTCGTGTAAGTTTCTGGACAGAATAGAACATCCTGTCTCATGATGCTTAGAAAGTTTTTCCCTGTTTTGAATCAGATTTGTTGGTAATGAGAATTCCAGCACTATATGCTTGTTTTATGTTTTATAGGTTCCCCCTTTCCACCGCCTCCCTCCCCCCTTCCTCCCTTCTCTGCCTGGAGGGTGGATGGCTGGCTGCTTAAATCTAAAACGTGAAGTCTGCGTTGAGACTATGCTCTCGAACTAGGTGTCTTTTTTAAACCTATTTTTCCTTATATAAATTGAATACATTTTAGCAAAATTAGTTTAGCTCTTTTTCTTTTCCTTTAACTGCTCTTTTTGAGTTAATTTCCTAGCGATGAACCAGTAAAATGGCCAAAATTGTGAAAATGAGGAAATTTTTCATTTCTGTGTCGTATTAGGCATGAGCAATTAATTTGAATGCAGGGCTACTAATTTAAATCTTTCTAAAATTAGACTTCACTTACCTTTAGTGCTTAGTCTTAATGTACGTTAGTTAGTAGTCAGTACTTATACTCTGGCACGAGAGACCCGGTACTTCTTAATCATTTTTCCGAAGCATTTGTTTCTAAGAAAGGTGAAACAGTTACAGTAGCAAGCTGTTGATTTTGACATGAATAAATGCTACATGTTTTAAAAGTCGTTTCTGCAGCTGAAAATGATAGTGTTTTGCTCCTTTTTTAATACTGATGTTGGGTGTGGTCCCTTAAAATAGTTATGAATAATGCCTTTTGGTATTTTGCCATAACTCAGTAGATTCTGTGTAAAAAGCTGTTGCTTCTGGTTAACTTGAAGAAATGTTTAAATTTAAAATAGATTACTCGTGAACTCACAGTTGTTAAACTGCATTTTACCTTAAACGTTAAAGGCATCAAATCAAAGGGATTTTATAGTAAAGAAGGAAAAGGAGTTAATATTTTTAAAGACTTACTCATTGATACATCTCATTAATATAGGCAAAATCCTCTTTTAAAAGGCATTTTTAAAAGAACATAAAAAGTCTTCGACAAAGAAGCACAGGGCCTACAATGGAGAAAAGAAAGTCTCTTCAACAAATGGTGCTGGGAAAACTGGACAGCCGCATGCAAAAGATTGAAAATTGACCATTCTTTTTCACCACACACCAAAATAAACTCAAAATGGATCAAAGACCTAAAGATTAGGCCTGAAACAATAAGTCTTCTGGAAGAGAATATAGGAAGTACACTCTTTGACATCAGTTTCAAAAGAATCTTTTCCGACACTATAACTCCTCAGTTGAGGGAAACAATAGAAAGAATAAACAAATGGGACTTCATCAGACTAAAGAGCTTCTTCAAGGCAAGGGAAAACAGGATTGAAACAAAAAAACAGCTCACTAATTGGGAAAAAATATTTACAAGCCACTTATCCGACAAAGGGTTAATCTCCATAATATACAAAGAACTCACACGGCTTAACAACAAAAAAACAAACAACCCGATCAAAAAATGGGCAGAGGACATGAACAGACATTTCTCAAAAGAAGATATAAATATGGCCAATAGACACATGAAAAGATGTTCACCATCGCTAATCATCAGGGAAATGCAAATCAAAACTACACTAAGATATCACCTTACACCCGTTAGATTGGCAAAAACATCCAAAACCAAGAGCAACAAATGTTGGAGAGGTTGTGGAGAAAAAGAAACCCTCATACACTGTTGGTGGGGATGCAAACTGGTACAGCCACTATGGAAAACAGTATGGAGATTTCTCAAAAAGTTAAAAATAGAAATACCCTATGACCCAGCCATCCCATTACTGGGTATCTATCCTAAGAACCTGATATCAGATATCTCAAGAGTCCGTTGCACCCCTATGTTCATCGCAGCATTATTTACAATAGCCAAGACGTGGAACCAGCCTACATGCCCAGAAACTGATAATTGGATAAAGAAGATATGGTATATATACACAATGGAATACTACTCAGCCATAAAAAAAGACAAAATTGGCCCATTCGCAGCAACGTGGATGGACCTCGAGGGTATTATGTTAAGCGAAATAAGCCAGTCAGAGAAAGACGAACTCTATATGACTCCACTCATAGGTGGAAATTAGTATATTGATATGGAGATCTGATCGGTGGTTACCAGGGAAAAGGGGGGGTGGGGGGAGGGCACAGAGGGGGAAGTGGTGTACCCACAACACGACTAACAAAAATGTACAACTGAAATCTCACAAGGTTGTAATCTATCATAACATTAATAAAAAGAAAAACATAAAAGGTATGGCCAAGTTGTATTAAAATAAGTGTATTACTTTGTTGTATATACTAGTGGTCCCTCAGTGTGCACAGGGGCAGGGGCATTGGGCGGGATTGGTTCCAGGACCCCCATGGGTATCAGACTCCTTGGGTGCTTGAATCCCTTAGTTGGCCCTTGGGATCCACAGGTTCCGCATCCACGGATTCAACCAGCTGCAGATTGTATGTGGATGTGGAATCTGCGGATATGGAGGGCTGACTGTATTGCTGTTGTATAGAAGGCGTTGATGTCTAGCGCAAGTTGCTTAATCTCTCTTCAGGTTTCACTTCTATGAAATGGTTGTATCTAACTCATAGGGTTATAGTGAGGATTGAATGAATGGATGTCTGTAAATCATGTAGGAAAGTCTGTTACTTAGTAAGTGCTCAGTAGCTGTTAACCATTACTCTATAATTATAATTGTAGTTTAAGTTATTTACTAGTGTTGTCACAGTTGAGTGGTATATTTGAACCATGTTTTGGGGATGTTAGATTTTATGCAGAAAAGACTATTACTGGTTCCGATGCCACAGCTGTTTGAGAGGGTGGATAAATCTATGTGTATCTTGAATCCTTTTGCAGTTATTATATTTAAATGTGACCTTTAAATTTTCAGGATAAAATTGGGCATTTTCTAAACTCTTGTGTTAGGATTAATAGGAATTTTTAAGGATCGTGGAAATAGTTAAATGTTGTTACTTTTTCCTTAGCCGAGAGTCACGTCTTGCTCAGTGGTGGTTTATTGTGTGAGTTGCTGTCCCAGCTGTTTGTTGTCTTTGCAGTTTTTGCATAGTGCCCACTAGCGGAAGTGCCAGGGACCAGGACAATACTTGTTACTCCTCTTTGCTCCTCATTTATCTTCCAAAGAAAATTGAGAAAAGAGAACACCGCCAAATCCAATTGACTAAACTTCTGCAAGTCATTGGTACATTTAGAAAACATGTCATTTTATTTTTTCAGAATATTTCATCGTGAGGGCATTGCAGATATTGTACATAAATTCTTCCCTTTTGCGATCTGGATTTATTTCTAATAAAAACTTAAGAAATGTGTTTTGGGGGCCGGCTCCGTGGCCGAGTGGTTAAGTTCGCGCGCTCCGCTTTGGCGGCCCAGGGTTCGGATCCTGGGCGTGTGACATGGCACCGCTCGTCAGGCCACGTTGAGGCGGCGTCCCACATCCCACGACTAGAAGGACCTGCAACTAACATATACAGCTGTGTACAGGGTGGGGGGGGGGGTGGGGATTTGGGAAATAAAGCAGGAAGAAAAAAAGATTGGCAAAAGTTGTTAGTCCAGGTGCCAATCCTTAAAAAAAAAAAAAGAAATGTTTTTTGGAAGGACTTAAAATTCTCGGTGGGTGTAGTTCAGCTGCCTGCTCTTACAGATATCTCATCTGTAGGTTTCCTCCTTCTCATTTCCACCTGAGTCATTCCTGTTCTTGTTCTGATTACCATTCAGCCGGACAGTTGAAATAATCTGGTTGACCTTCCATTAGTCCTTTTCTTTTTCTATCTCAACGCACGTATACTCTTACCACAATAGTCTTCCTCAAGGGCAGATCTGATAGTCATTTTTCTGTCCAAAAACCATCTGTGTTATTTACTGCTAAAGTAATAACAGATTGCTCAGCTGGTCATTGAAGGCCCTCTTCAGAATGACTCCTCGCACACACACCCTTCGCATTTCAAACCTGTCTCCTTCTGCGTCAGTTTGGGACTTTAAACAACTGAACCATGACAGTTTATAAACTCTTTAGTTTTAGAAACCTCCCAGTCATTGGGCCTTGATTCTTAATACAGGTTCTTTCTTGTTTCTTCATGAGATAATTATACCTTTCCTGCCTGAAGCTTATGGAATCCAGTGTCCCCGCTTTATATTACAGTGATTCTGTACGTGTCTTATCTCATATAATAGAACATGAGCTTATTAAAGGCAAGGACTGTGGCCTTTCGTTTATATTCATTTCATAGTTCATGTTCTATAAAACAGATCTGACTGTATAATTTGGCGCCATTCATCACAAGTATTGATTTTGCTTGGTATTGCCTATATATTTAATTGAACATGTCAAGATTGGACTTAAGTCAAAATTAAAGTATACCTTTATGTTAACTTTCAGATATTTTTATTTATAAGTCTTTTAGTGAAGATCAGACTTTATAGAGAAGAAGAGAAGGCAAAGCTTGGGAGGGAAGATGTCAGAAGTGCTTTTCATTGCCCTTTCAATCATATCTAAAGCTATCATCAAAGCAAACCTGATTTAAAATTGGTGTGGTACATTAGGTCAGGAGAGAATATATAGTCACTTTCTCTCCCTTATCCAAGCCCTTTGCCTCCTGTTTCTCTTCCCTACAGTATGCAAAATGCTGAAAAGAAATAAAATTTAACTTATTTAAAAAAAAATTATAGATCGCTTGTTAATAAAAATTAAGTCGATGATTTTGACAACCGACAGAATATATGTGGTAATTATAGCTTTTTTCTTTTTCCTACAGAAAACCATAGGCAAAATTGCAACATGCTTGGAATTACGAAGTGCAGCTTTACAGGTAAGTAGGATGTTTTTTTTTCTTTCTAAGATAAGGAAAAGAAATTATGAACTATTCTGATAAAAGATGAGGCATTCATGCTAAAAGCAGTATTGTCTCAGAAGGGTTTTATAACAATAAGAATTCATGGGTTGAACTCATATTAAAAGATTTAGTTAATATTTTATAAACTGTAGAAATGAAAAACAACTTTTTCTTTTCCTGTTATTTTTAGCCTGAATGTTTCAAAAATACAGAACAAACAGAAGTTTGGGATTTTTCCTTTTCTACTTTGAAAGCTAGGAATAGATTCATTTATTTTGCCTACTATCGAATGTTTACTTCTTGCTACTTAAAAAGACATAGGGTGTCGTGAAATCTTTGTAATAAAAAGATGTAATATGCGTATTTTAAATTCAGTCCACACAGTCCCAAGAAGAATTTAAACTGGAGGACCTGAAGAAGCTAGAACCAAGTAAGTTTTATTTTCTATTTTAAAAAGTAATCTTCTTTTAAAAAATACATAATCTATTATAGATACTAAGATTATTTAGCATAGATGCTTATTTGATTTATTTCTGTTAATATCTAGTCTTACGTGATTTTTTTGTGCTTTTGTAGTTTCTGTAATATTTATAGTAATTATTATTGGGTTCACCTTTGTTACGGTATACCTCTAGGCTCTACTTCATCCATGTATCTTAGCCTTTATTTTGTTTTAATCACCTTAATAAGACTGTGGTCACTCTGGTAAGCATTTACAGCAGAGTCTACTGGAGAATGTACAGTTACACTCACTATACCCTGTGCCTTCGAAAACTACAGTCCAGCTGTGGAAGCGGCTCTACAAAATAGTTCCTTGTTGTCCCCATTTTCCTTTCCCTTCTTGAAAGCTTTCTGGAAGTAAACAGTTCCTTCCAATGTTTTGGTGATTAGAATGCTGCTAAATAAAGCTTTTTTGCTGGTTCAAATGACTGTTCTTTCAGAGGAAGAGTTTGTGGCACAGGCAAAGGCACAGGCATTGAATGTCACCACAGTCAATCGTAGGACCTCTCACCACCCCTAAAGGAAACGCAGTGCCCATCAGCATTCACTGAGTTCCCCTAACTCCCCAACCCCCAGCCCTAGGCAGCCATTAATCTGCTTTCTGTTTCTATGGATTTGTCTATTCTAGACATTTAATATAGATGGAATCATATAGTATATTGTCTTTTTTGACTGGCTATATGTAAGTTTATTTTCAGAAAAACACATTGATGGCTTTAAAAAAAAAGATTACAGCTGCAGTTAGGGTGTCTGTGTTGTATGATGGTGCTAAAGAAAATAGTAATGTTCAATTTTTTTAATCATAACAATAATTAGGATTTTGGCTCCTTTGTTAGTCACTATTTCCATTAGGTTTTTCTTTTTCAGTTTGTTTCCTAATAAAATTTTAGAATCTTATAGATACATATGATGACTGTAAAGATTATAAACCATTTATCGTCAGATATTTATGATCTCTTCCTATAAACATGCTCAATTATTTCTCCTGTTGCCTCAGAGGATCTTTCAGTGGTGATGGTTCCCATTTCTTAGAGTAGCAGCTATGTTCCAAGCACTCAGGTAAATCACTCAACTGCAATTTGCTACCTGACGCTTGCCTGTGACCTTACCCTTGTAAATGCCAGAACTGGGTTTGACTGGGGTTCAGAGGGACCCCAAAGCCTTTGATCCTTCCACTACATTCTGTTATTAGTACTTGTAATGGTGCAATATTGACATCAGCGCTAAATATCATAGTCATCCAGTTCATGCTTCTGAGAGATTACTGACCCATATATTAGTGGCAGATTACACTAAAATCTACGTTAATCTTCTAATTCTTGTCTTTTTGTTTGTCTTTATGTTTTTTAAGGTGAGTAGGAATAGAAAGGAAAAGATGATACTACTGGGATTCATTTTGTTACATTTTGAATTTATGTAGTGCTTTTCATTTGGACTTCTCCCTTCCTGGTATTTATTATCTTTTTAGGTGATTTTAATTTGCTCTTGCCTCTTAAAGGAACATACGTGTGTATATTGTATCTCAGAAAGATATGCTCTGTGATTTTGAATTTATCAAAGTTAGGTACTTGTTATGAGTTAATTATTTTATCAGAATTAAACATTTTCTACCACGTGCTATTTGACCATATTTCAGGTGAAGTGTTCTTAGTCAAGCTTAGTCTCCCTCTTCTAAGACTGTAGGGAAAAATTAATTAATGACTGTACCTTTCAATATGTGGGACTTAGTTGCTTTATTTTGCTAATGTATTTTTCCTTCAGGGTTTTTAGAATCTCTTGATAATCCTGCCTGAAATTCATACTAACGCTAGGATCTTGAGGGCCAGCCCTGGTGGCCTAGTGATTAAGTTCTAGAAAGTACTAGTCATTTAATTTCCTTGTGTTAATCCTTAGTAATATAATGCTTCTTAATCAAACAGATCCCCTCGCCCACTCTGTAAGATTCCCTTCCATTAATTCATCCTTCAAGGCCCCAAAGAAGTCCCACTTTTCTCTGAAAGCTTTCCTTGCTCTCCCCAGGCATAATTAAGCTCTCCCTCCCGCCCTGTAGAGGAGCACGTTTTATATCTGTCATCATGGTCTGCCCTGGATTATTCTCACTTATATTTATTTCTTTCCTCAAGGAGATTGTGAATAACGTTTGAGTTTTCCCCACAGAGCGTAACTCAATGCTTTGCATATGGTGTGAACTTGGCAGATTTTTAAGTTGAATAGAGTTGATTGTCTTCAGGGAATCTTCTCCCATAATTTAAAAAATAGCCCCTCAGATTGGAAGCACTTTCTCATTTTGCCTGCCAAAAAATGAAACAAGTCAGCCACAAAAGCAGAGCACATTGTGATATTGGTGCGTCTGTCACTTTCACAGTGTAACTTCAGGAGGGTGGCAGGCCATGCTCCCCGAGAGCAAGCTGGGAGTGCTGGTGTGTTACTGGTGGAGCGCACTGTTAGATGTCTGCCGTTCTGTAGGCCCACATGTGTGCGACTGAATGAGCCAGTTCGTGCTCCCGACGGGCTCCATGCTCGTCATGGTGCCTTCTGAGAAATTATAAACTTGCTACCCCTCTTCTCCTGCTCTTCCTCAAGTGTCAGTGCTAGTATCAGTGGAAGAAAAACCCTATGTGAAGTTTAAGTAGAACCCTATTTTAAAAGAACATTAGAAGGTTATATTATTATGAGAATATTTTTAGAATGTTATATCTGTGTTATTCTATAGCTGGTGAAAATGAAAACCTATCCTACAATTACAGAAAGTGAGAAGGGATCTGTTTTTTTTCTTCCAAAATTATTTGTACAAATTAAATGTCTGACATATTCTGTACTTGTAAATACAAAGTAAGGAGAGGCTATTATGCCAAAACAAATGTTTCCTTTTCAAAACATTGATACCTGAGAAAAGAAAATACTGTTTAATTCTTCTACTGCAGTGCAAGTGCAAGATATTCTTAATAACATATAGAGTTTTCAGTTTTTTTATTGATTTTTTAATACATGAGTTGATTTCCCCCTTTTTATTATTAAAATATGATCATTTCTGTGCTTTCGTTTCTGATGTGAATGATACATGGTGTATTCTTTGTCACCCGCTCGCCCATTCTCAGTATCTAGCATAATGCTATATAAGTGATTAATTGATATTTGAGTTGAATTAATAGTTGGTTCACACGAGCAATCGTATGCCAGATTTAGAAAGGATGTTCTTATAATTTTAAAAATAGTGCTTCTTAGTGACACCTGAAATTCTGGGATTCTAGTCAGCTGGATGGGGAAAACTATGGAGAGAATAAATTACCATATAATAATGGAGGCTTATAGGGGTCCTTTCAGTTTTCCCATGCAATTTCATATATATAATTTCTTTAATCCTCTCAACCGGCTGTGAAGGAAGTGGTATTCCCATTTTAGAATTGGGAAAACTGAGATTCAGAGCCATTCTGTGAGTGCTCAAGTCCTTGACATAATTGTAGGGCTAAGATCTGATTTCACATCTTCTGCCACTTCCTCCTTTGCTTATGAAACTTCAGCTAATAAGGCCACTTTCTTCCTTGAACAAGCCAAACTGCTTCCTGCCTCAGAGCCTTTGTTGTTTCTCTAGCCTGTTCTCTAGTTCTTGGAAAGCCCTTGCCCAAGAGCTACTTATGGACAGTTCGTCTCCTTCCAGGGCGTGGCTCAAATGTCGTCTGATAATTTAGTTTTGAAAGCCCTATCCTGGTCACTTAGCTGAAGTTCTCCCTTGACTCACTCTACTTACACACTCTTCCTGTTTGTGTCCTCTATAGCGCTAATCCCAGTCTTTCATTATTTTGTTAATTTGTTGGCTTATTTATTGTCTGCTTTTCCTGACTAGGGTCTAAGATCCGTTTAGGAGGGCACGAACCCTCCCTCTTGATCACTACTGTGTCTTTGGCACCTAAAACCAGTGACTGGAACATTATGGGCACTCAGTGCACATTTGTTGAGAAGAAGAAAGAGAGAGGGAGGATGAGGGTAAGAGCTGGAAGGAGAGAGAGAATAAGAATGAATGAGAATCTAGACGTAAGTCTCAGACTTCGCTGTCCTGGAAGGACTTAGTAGGCGAGCATGTATTAGAAGAAGTCTGATAAACAAATCTACCTCCTGTTGGAGTGAGTCATATAATTACAACCTGTGCACTGGGATTGCCTTCTTTGGGATGATAATATGCCATACATATTTTAGCTCTAAACTGCAGGACTCCAAAGTTAGCCTGAATGAGTTTAGTACAAAATCATAGGAACTTTTTGGCTTGCCCAGTTAATGCCATTACTTCACCTTCATGTAATTGAAAGTAGTTACTGGGAACCCATAAGGCCAGATATGAAGCACTGAATTACATACTCACAGTACCTCTATAAGGTAAACATACTTAGAGTACCTCTCTGAGTGTAGGCAGACTTGTAGAACTTCTCTCTTTAAGTTTGTGCCAGGATGTAATCGTTGGCCACATGATAAAGGAGATAGAGCCATGTTGTGTGAAGACTTCTCCTGAGGATAAATCCCTCTTTGTGTATGTGTGTGTTTGTATGTATAAATGTACATATATGTATGGATATAATAACTTTATCACAAATGGCATGTGAGAATTATAACCAGTTTTACCAAACTTTACCAGTTTTATGGAGTTGAGGGTAAATCTGATTAGGACATAGAGTAAAGATATGCTCCGGTACCTCTAATTGGTCATCTTCGATATCAGTCTTAATTGAGGTACTCCAGGGAGGAAGTTTTCCGTTTCTCTGGTCCCCTGTGTCTCACCTAGGACCTTGTACATTGTGAACTATTTTGGGGTTCATTGTTCACGAGGGGCTCTGACACTCTGGAACTTACTCTCCTTGGAGATCTGACAGTGCTCTCAATTACCGGTGCCTGGAATATACTGTGGATATTTTCATTTTGCCAAGACCTTCAATGGACAAATGCATTGTGGCCCCAGGTGATGATAAGATTGGGAATTTTTTGGAAAGTATTAATATACATAGTGAAATTGATTAAAAATCAGTTACTTATGATAAAATTTGTAATTTTGATTCATGGAAGAGTTCATGTGTCTTTCTCTCTTTTTTTATTCTAGTCCTAAAGAATATTCTTACATATAATAAAGAATTCCCATTTGACGTTCAGCCTGTCCCCCTAAGGTAAAATAAGCACTGATATTCATCTCTTCTTTTATCATGTTACGTTATACCTATTTTTCAGATATTTCTGGATTTTTTTATGTCAGCATTGGTATCATTGATCTATTAACATTTTTATGTCAACATATTTTATATCATCGTTTTACCTGGGAAATGAGTAGCTATGAGGCTTGTCTGGTATATTTGGTTTTATAGCTCACTATTTTGTCTGTCCTTTGCATGCAGAAGAATTTTAGCCCCTGGTGAGGAAGAGCATTTGGAATTTGAAGAAGATGAAGAAGAGGGTGGTGCTGGAGCAGGGTCTCCTGATTCCTTTCCTGCTAGAGTTCCTGGTAGGTATCACTTGTTTAAAAATATTCATTACTTAATCCGAGGTCAGGCTGTTTGGAACTTATTTTGGTACTTGCTAGTAGGGAGTAAAACCTCTCCAGGACCTGTGCCAATCTGAAGCAAATTTTTATGGCCATCTTATTGACAGTAGCTATTTTATAAGTATAGTCTGAAAGTATCTTACTATCTGTGTCGGGGGTCCCCAGGACCCCCCTCAGGTTCGCTGATTCACTGGGAGGACTCCCAGGACTCGGCATGTAGTTGTTCTCACGGCTCTGATTTATTGCAGTGAGAGAGTACAAGAACAAGATCAGCAAAGGGAAAAGGCGCGCGAGTGAAGGCTGGAGGGAACCAGGTGCAAGCTTCCAAGACTCCCCTCCCAGTGGAGGCACAGAATTCCTCCAGCAACGAATTGTAACGACACATGTAAAATGTCTCCTAGGGGAGCACACTAGAGACTCAGAGCTCTTACTGCGGGCTGATCACATAGGCACCCTGGGCCTAGCACTGACCAACACTCCAGACTCTCAGGAGGAAAGCAGATATTCAGCATAAACCATATGTTTGCACAGTGACTATTCTTATCAGGGGATGGGGAAACCCTCCCAGAATGCAAGTTTCCAGCCAAGGGCTGACCTTGCCAGCAGACTTTTCGAAGAATAGCAGTCTCAGGCCTGCTATGTGAATTCTTTTCTGTGTACTATCGTAAGTCCTTCTTTAATTAATCGAACTGTGCTCATTAAAACTGGACCCAGGGGAATGGGTACTGAGCAGATGCCCTTTGTTTCCCATCTTGTTTTAGGAAAGCCAGTAGTGTATGGCCAGGCTTTTTCATTCGCTGAAGATCTCGATGAGGATCTTCTCTCCCTGCGACTAACCTGGGCAGGCACCCTGATACGTTGCTGGCCTCTCCCAATTACTGTTTACTCTGTTCTGTTCTTACACAGTGCATAGTTCTCGTCTCTAATAAACCAGTTCACTTTAGGCAGTTTAGCAATATGCTGTAACATTGTGATGCCTTTTAAAATAGGTTCCAGAAGCTTTATCATACAGCTAAATACAATTCGTGTGTCCTCCAGTTAACTTTCTTGTAATAAAAGTATAGTAATATTCCATTATTTTTAATACTCCTTGGGGAGGAGGCAGGAAGAAGTAGGAACCACATAGGTTTGAACCCACGGATACATGGGCCTGAGTCTAGGCTCTGGCTGTTACTAGTTGAGTGCCTTTGCACCTGTTTCTTAATACCATCTTAAGTGGACAATTAGACCACAGCTCATAAAGTGCTTCCTCATCTCTCAAAGTCTCAAGTCTCAGGCTGGGCAGAAGAGAGAGAGTTCCTCACCCAGGCATATATCTGTGCGCAAAGGGAAGGAAAATACCGTTTGATTTGTCCTCTGGGCCTCCAGGCTGGTTTTCAGTAAGGTTTGAGATATTGATATTGTTCCTTGCTCTGAAGCTCAAGCAGTTTTGGAAACATTTCAAGATTTCCTTTTGCGACTTAATTTTTTTTTCTTTTAAATCTAACACTCCTGTCACTTGAAGTCGAAAGGTTTTCTCTAGAGCTTTGCAGAGACTGGTTCATGTGAAATGTCTGTTAAGTAGGCTGTGTTCTGCAGCCCTTCTGGATCTTCAAAGCACCCGGCAACCTCTGGCCTACTCTCTCTGGAAAGTGCTCCGGCAGCTCACCTTTCAACTCAAACACCTGTTGGTAACTCTTCCCTACTCGCTCTAGGAAATGATGGACTGCCCTTTTCAAACTAGCATTTCTATGTGAAGCACATGCCCTCTGACTCATTCCAGATTTTGTGGGTGTCTGTTTGTTATTTTTTTCCAAAATGTTGTAAGTCAAGTGTGATTCAAATCACATATTTCTGATGACAGAAACATATAGACTAAAGTGAAATTTAGTAAATTTCTAGTAGCTGTTAATAAGGAAAATTAAATGAGTCAGCGTACTTACATATACCCTTTATGTATGTATACAAACAACTTTCATCAGGTATGAGTTTAATTTCACAGACCTAGCTACAATATTATTTAAATGGTACTGGTCCCTAAATTTTTTTGCAAATTTTTAAAGTAATTTAAAAAATGAAGAAATTTCTTATAATTTCAAACTCTTTCTCTTGAAAGCTTAGAGGAACCCATGTTCCTCAACTGCTAAACAATTACTAACTAAAGGAAATTGTATATGTATTTTAATATTTTAGCATAAATTCTACCTCTAATTTGAAATCAGTATTTCAAACAAATAGTCTTTACATAACTTTTTAGCTATAAGCAATGTAAATTGCAAAGATTCTCGATTGCCAGAATTTGAAGACACATTTAATGTGTTATCTACTATTTATCAAATATTGTGGCCTGTTTGAGCAGTATCATTATCTTAAATTGTGTTTAAAATTATCCCAAAATAACTGAAGAATTTTTCTTGAAAGAAAAAGATGCTACTTAAATGCAAAGAATTATTGTGTATATCCTTTTTATTACCACTTTAGCAGCACAAAGAAATGTGCACTTTAAAAAAAGCATTTGGAGACAGAGAATCTGAGTCAGAATAAAGATGTGAATTTAGTTATAAGTATGATAATTAAAACAATGATAACTAACAGAATATATATATTATCACATACATGTGATATTGCTGAGGTCACGTTTTGGACACCTGAATGAACTCTGTTCCAAGTGCAGATAAAAATTATATACTCCTTCTTAATGATATCTAATTTCTGAAGCACCAAGACGAAATAAGGCCAACTCACCTCTCATTGTAATACCAATGCCGTGGCAAAATCTGTACAATATCATATAAAATGTCAAACAAATAAAATTACTTAATAAGCAAACTCAAATCACAGTGTTTTCAAAAGATATCATCCCCAGTAATCTCCGAGAAGGCATTGCCTCTTTTGGATTCTGGTCTGGGTGATCATATACTACTGTCTTGAACAAAGACCATCATGCCATTTCCCGTTTTGGACCAGAGGGAAAAATCTTCCTTTTGTTGTGATATTTGATGTAAGCAATAGCAATTTTTTAAGGAGCAAAATTCATATGATGAAAAAAGAAATAGCTGTCTTCCTCTTCTGTTTGTGAGGACAGGTTCTTAAAGGATTTCACTGACTTCAATTTCTGTATAACCTCTGTTTCCTTCTATGGACTTAACAGACTCCTGAGCCTTGGGCTGGTGGTCCACTCATAGTCTGGTTCTCCATAATCTCTCTTGACCAGGCTATCTTTGGCCCCTCACAGGGAACCACTCAATGTGAAGAGATACTCCTTATGCTGGGGTCTGCATTGCTGTCAGCATCCCTTGGAAAAGAGAAATTGTAGGTGAGGGATGAGGGGCCACAGATGCTCCTCTGCTTTCTTGGTGCCAGCTGCAGGAGGGAGATGCTGCTGATCGCTGGAGACCTCACCAGCCCTCTGGGGACTCAGTGTCTGGCATGCAGTCCCTCTCACCCTACCCTGGCGGCCATGGTGTAACATACTCAGCTGAGAGCCTGCGCTGTTGCTCGGTCAAACATTTTCACACAGTTTTTAAAGCATTCTGGAGTGGGCTGGTCTTTGTTTAATAAACATAGCCATTTTGGTGATAACATCCGGAACTTCTTTTCATTTCATCTGCAAGAGTTTTGACACGATCACCTCTCTGTAAAGAATGCTGTGAGTTGGGACAGTGTCGAGATTTTCTCTTTCTACCAGAGGGGAGCCAGCTGTCCGTGACCCCTCAGTGCCGAGGCCAGTGCGGTGCTGCAGAGACAGAGATGGTGACTGGGCATTGAGTCTGTCTTGGCCTTGGCAGCAGAAAAAGTTTTCTCGATTTTCACCATCGTTTATAGGTCTTACAAATGCTGCAGCCTGACATTTATTGGCAAAATCTGTAGACTCAATGGAGAAGCTGTTTTTATAGCTGATAACAAAACTTCTTCAGTGTCATGTGAAACGTCATCAATGTGTCAACTTATTGTACTGTTTGAGAGTGAAACCTTTTCAATTTCCTATATGGTATTTTGTCCTAAACACTTACCATAATTTCGCATGCTGGCATTATTAGATTCTCACCAACTGTGTGGCTTTTCTTTTTCTGGGCACTAAATTCTGCTCCTAAGTAATTTACTTTCTGAGCCTTTTTAACCAAATAGGATTTTTTTTTAAAAAAGCTCTACTCTCTATTTTCAGTGGCTATTAGAATCTGAAAATAATCAGCACTTTACTTGTCAGTGGCTCTGATTGTAGTCAAGTGATTTTTCAGCTTTTCTGCATCCAGAGCTGCATTTATAAATTGATTTGCACAGACAATGCACAGTGGAATAGGACAACTTGGATTAGCAGCCCAAGTCCAACCTGTGATAAATGGTTTCCACCATCGAGATGGGCTTTTTTGTGTCCCCTATTGTACTGATGCAGTGAAATGACTCTGAAGCTTGTGATTCATTGTTGTTGCCTTTCAGAATTGTCTGTAGGCTTACAGTTTTCCTCTCCTAGCTCATACCTCTTCTTCAAAAGCCACATTGAATCAAAAAATACCCTGAAGTTTTCTTGGACAACAGTAGAACGTGTTTGCTCCACTTGGTGCTGCATAGGGGAGATTGGGGCAGGTGTGTCAGAAGACGAGGCTGACATCATCAGGCTGCCATCTTCCATGGAGTATAGGGCTACTGGCTACCAATGGCTGCCCCACTTGCATAAAAAACTGAAAATAGAGCCAACCCTGGTGGCTTAGCACTTAAATTCAGTACACTCTTCTTTGGCGGCCCCGGTTCAGTTCCCAGGCACAGATGTACACCACTATGTTAGCAGCCGTGCTGTGCTGGCGGCCCACATACTAAAAAAATAGAGGAAGATTAGCACGGGTGTTAGGTCAGGGCAAATCTTCCTCAGCAAAAGCAAAACAAAACAAAAAAACTGAAAATACATCCAACCAAATGAACGTGGGCGTATTGCCCACTGCTATATGAGGCTCAAAGACCTGTAATGGAATTGCTATAGGGGCTGCCAGTGTCTGTCTGTCACTGTGAACATACATTCCTCAGTGTGCTAAGTTCAAACAGCATTTATTCTTTCTTAATCCCTCCCTTTTGTGGAGCTCTGAGCCAGAGCTCAAGCATACCACTATGATTCTGCAGAACCCTTGTTGAGAAATCCTGGTTTAGACAGTTAGCTGTGGCATGTAGAGCTTTCTGTGTTTGAAGTGTGAGGCAGAAGCAATGGCCCCTTGAAGATGTCCCCGTCCAATCCTCGGGAGCTGTGAATGTGTGTGTTGTAGGCAAAGGGACTTGGCAGATGTGATTGTGTTACGGACCTGAGATGGAGGTTATCCTTCAAGTCCTTTTTAGGCTTTGTGGACAATTAAATTAAAAAATGGCAAATGGGACATGTGGTTAGAAGCATGGACTCTGGAGCCCAATAGACGAGTTAGTTAATGACTAAATTTTCACCTCTGAAAAATGGGACTGATGTTAACACCTATGTCTTACGGTTGTTGTGAGGGTTAAATAAGTTAATTCCTGTAGGGGATTAGAACAGTGCCTGGCACATTGAACATGCTCTATAAATGTCAGCTATTTATGCTTTATGCAACTCTTCTACATGGAAAAACATTTACTGTTTTTGATCCTTGCTCTAGATGAGATAGCAAATGGTTTAGTTCTATTTGAAATAGCTTAGTTTACACCAGATCATGTATGAGGATTTCTTATCCCAATTACAGTCTTCAAATTTTATGAACATAGTTACCTGTTGTCATATTACTTTATATAGTTGAATGTTTTAATTGTTCATTTAGAAATCTTTTAATGCTGCACATTGATTTCTAATTATTGTATGCTTTTATCTTTGATACACAAACATGCTGCCTTTCTCATCTAATGAAGGAACTGCAGATGATACGGTATTATCCTAGGATTTTTTCTTCTTCTGTATATATTATAAGACAGTGCATTGATATATATATAATCTAGCCATTTGTTTACTAGAGCATACTAATAACCTTTAGAGTTATAAAATTCATTTATTCATTCAACAAAGATCTATTTATTACTAGTGCAAACAATACAAAGATGAGCAGTTATCCAGACCTGTCTCTCAAGATGCTTACCATGCAGTCAGCAAGACAAAGCCAAAAGTACGTGATTATGGTTAGAGACAAGTGCACAGTGTATTAGAAGTGAGAAAAAAGGCTAAGGGAGATGAGCAAAGGTAATCTGGCCTGAACTGAGACTCACAGGTGTGTAGGTGTTGGCCGTGCAGGGAGAGAGCACATTGGAAGCCGTGGAGAAGCACCTTGAGTAGACACCATTCTATACTATTTGTAGTCTTGATTATATAGTCAGCTGCAGCTGTTCTCTAATAAGGTACTAAGGGTGAAACTGAACCTTCATGATGGAGTGTTCTATATCCTACCTTGAATTAGAGAAAAACCTATTAAAGATCTTTCAGCTTGAAATCACTGCCTCTGTATTGCCTTGTCAGAAATACATTTAGTTGTTAGATTAAGTTTTAATATGGTCTCAAGCAAAGAAATTTGTTGGTAAGGAGGAAAGAAATATCATCCCATTCATTTCAACTAAAAGAGCTAGACATTGTAGATTATGAAACTGGTTCACCCCAAGGTAGAAACAGTTTTAATGTTCACTTAGGAAAAACATAGTCTCATAAAAAGAGAATCTGGGGGCCAGCCCAGTGGCGTAGTGTTTAGGTTCATGATCTCTGCTTTGGCAGCCCAGAGTTCGTGGGTTCAGATCCCAGGTGTGGACCTACACACCACTCATCAAGCTGTGCTGTGGAGGCGCCCACATCAAATATAGAGGAAGATTGGCACAAATATTAACTTAGGGACAGTCTTCCTCAAGCAAAAAGAGAAAGAGTGGCAACAGATGTTACCTCAGGGCCAGTCTTCCTCGCCAAAGAAAAAGAAAGAGGGAATCTACTATTGACTTTGAAAGTTGGATAAGTAATCCCCTTTTGACTGTCAAAAAAAGCCATAAAATAAAAACGACAAATAAGTGTTAACATTCTTAATAAATAAAGAAATTTTCAACTTGTGACAACAAAGACCACAAACATTAGAAAATTGGGCAAAAGACATGAACAGTTCACACACACAGACACACAAAGATGTACAAACAGCCTTTAAACATATGAAAAGATACTCAACTTAGAGTAAGAGACATGCAGATTAAAACTACATTGCTGTAGCTGTAGGGAACAGATGCTCGTTTGTCACTGGTGGGAGTACAAAATGGTGTAGTCCCTCTAGAGGGGAATTCAGCAATATTTAACAACAAAAAAGGCATTTTCTCTTAGGCCCAGCAAACCTGCTTCTAGGAATTTATTCTGAAGATACACTTCCAGTAATAGGAAAAAAATACTTGCATGTACACTAGGTTATTTATTGCAGTATTATTTGTAATAGTATAATATTGGGAACAACTTAAATGGCATCCATAGATTGGCTGACTAAACTATAATATATAAAATACTATAGATGATAATTAGAAAAATCTCCATGAACTGATGAGTGATGTTTCACAATATATTGTTGAATAAGCAAAATATATCAAGGTAATTCACATCATCAGATTAAGCAGAAAAATCTCATAATCTCCATAGATGCAGAAAAATTTTTAAATTACGTTCTAAATCTAAACTTGAGTTTAAAAAGTTCCAGCAGACTGAGAACGGAACACTTCTCTAAGTGTTCTCTAAGGGACACTTCAAGCCCAAATCATGTTTCATGGTAAAATCATAGCTTTTCAAATCAAGAATAAGACAAGAGTACCTACTATTACCTCTTTTCATTGACATTGTTCTAGAAGTCCTAACCAGTGCACTAGACAAGAAAAAGAAATAAAAGATAAAAAATAGGGAAAGAAAAGCCCCTCTCTTTGTTTGCAAATGTTATGAATATGTATACAGAAGGTGCAAAAGAACCTACAGGTAAGTAGTTAGGATTAATAAGAAAGTTTAGCATAGTTCCTGAATATAAAATCTGTACATAAGAATTGATTCTGGCTATAAACAACCAACAATTGCTTAGAAAATGAAATATTATAACATTTATAATGGTATCACAAAATATCAAGTACCTAGTAATAAATCCAGTGAAAGAAGTCTAAGATCTTTGTGAAGAAAATAAGACTTTACCTAGAGAAATTAAGAAATCTTTAATAAATGGAGAGCAATATTCCAGTTCATGGAAAGAACTTGACAGTTGTTTTTATAATTCACATAGAAATGCCGAGGGCCAAAAGTGATTAAGACTCTTGAAGAATAATGTCAAGGTGGGAGAATTTGCTTTACCAAATGTCAAGACTTTTATAAAGCTATGGTAATTAAGATACAGTGGTAGTGGTGCAAAGATGATAAACAGTCCAGTGAGACAGAATGGAGAGCCCAGAAACTGACCTACACTTGCTTCATGATTGAGGTGGCACTGCAGGTCAATGGGGGAAATGACAGTCTTTGAAATAAGTCATGCTGGGCCAATTGAGTGTCCATGTGGACTAGAATGAGATTGGGCTCCTACCACACACCAGACAAAAATTAATTCTAGGTGGATTATAGAATTAAATGTGGATGGCAGAACAATAAAGCTCTTACAGGATAAAATACATTCATGACCTTGGAGTGGGGGAAAGATTTCTTGACTAGGACACAGAAAGCACTGATTATAAAGGAATTCCGAGATTTAAAAATTTGAATATATTAACATTAAGAATTTTTCATAATTGGAAGATGCCATTAACAGAGAAAAGGCATTCTAAACATGCATAACTCATCTTTGGTGTTAGAAGTCAAAAATAATTGTTACCTCTTAGGAGAGAGAGTGATTGGGTGTTTGGGGGCACCAGGAGGGCTCCTAGGATGCTCCTGATGTCTTTCCTGGATCTGGGGCTTGCTACACAGGTGTGTTCACTTTGTGAAAATTCATTAAGCTGTATTTAGAATTTGTACACTTTTTAATATGTATGTTACCCTTCAACATAAAGGTTTTTTTTAAAAAAAGGAAAGCCACTGAGAAGCTATTTGCAAAACGTGTATCCAACAAAAAGCTGATTTCAAAATATTAGACAACTCCTACAAATAAATAAGAAAAAGATGAACATTCCAGGAGAAAAATGGGCAAAATAATTGAACAGACATTTCGGGAAAGAGGAAATCCAAATGCTGATTCTAAAATGAGAAGGTTCTGACCTTGTTAATCGTTGGAGAGATGCACATTAAAGCTAGACCAACATTTCTCCACACCCACATTGGCTAAAAAGAAGAATCTGACGGTTCCAAGTGTCATGGAGGATGTGGAGCACGGGAATTGTGCTAGGAGTAGAAATTGGCACAACCACGTTGAAAAACAGTTTGTCATACATAGTAAACATAAAGGTGATATATCATGTGACTCAGTAACTCCTCTCTTTTGGAAATATGTGCTTTTGTGCACAAGAGTATGTATACAAGAATGTTTATAGCAGCATTGTTAACAATTTCCAGAAACTTGAAGCAGCTCAAATGCCCATCAACAGAAGAATTGATGCATAAACTATGGTATATTTATACAACCTGCATACTATTTACAGACACAATAGAATCATAAAAGTGAACAAATTACAGCTACTGGAAACAGCTTGGATAAATCTAAAGTTCAAAACCAGGCAAAACATTATTATACAGGGATGATTTTTAGTAATTACTTTAAAAGCCAGGATAGTGGGAGGGATTAGGAAGAGCGTTGGGTGGGGATAGGAGGAAGCTCCCGAGGTAATGGTTTAGTTTTTTGACCCAAGTTGGGGTTACATGGCTGCTTGCTTTCCAGTTTTTCGTTAAGCTGTACACTTGTTTTTTATTTGCTTTTCTAAATACGTGTTGGATTTCACTGTTAGAAATTTTTAAAAAATAGTTTGACAGTGGGTGCAGTAAGAGACCTTTTATCTTTGACATAAAACTTTTGAATATGAAAATGTGTTAGAGTATGGCAATATGTAACAGACCTATTTCATGTGAAAAAGGAATGTCATAATCTTACTTTTTTTGTTTTTCTATTTATTTTTATTTTATTGAGGTCATAATAGTTTATAACATTGTGAAATTTCAGTTGTACGTTATCATTTGTCACCATATAAATGCACCCCTTTCACTCTTATGCCTACCCCCCAACCCCCTTCCCCTCTGGAAACCACTAATCTGTTCACTTTGTCCATGTATTTTTTTATCTTCCACATATGAGTGAAATCATATGGTGTTTGTCTTTCTCCGTCTGGCTTATTTCACTTGACATAATATCATCAAGATCCATCCATGTTGTTGCAAATGGGACGATTTTGTCTTTTTATGGCTGAGTAGTATTCCATTGTCTATATATACCACATCTTCTTTATCCAATCATTGGTTGATGGGCACTTGTGTTGCTTCCACATCTTCGTGATTGTGAATAATGCTGCAATGAACATAGGGTGCATAAGTCTCTTTGAATTGTTGATTCTAAGTTCTTTGGCTAGATAGCCAGTAGTGGGATAGCTGGGTCATATGGTATCTCTATTTTTAATTTTTTGAGTAATCTCCATACTGTTTCCCATAGTGGCCACAGCAGTTTGCATTCCCACCAGCAGTAGATGAGGGTTCCCGTTTGTCTACATCCTCTCCAACATTTGCTATTTTTCGTCTTGGTGATTATAGCCGTTCTGATGGGTGTAAGGTGATATCTTAGTGTAGTTTTGATTTGCATTTCCCTGATGATTAGCAATGTTGAACATCTTTTCATATGCCTGTTGGCCATCTGTATATCTTCTTTGGAAAAATATCTGTTCATGTCCGCTGCCAATTTTTTGATTGGATTGTTTGGTTTTTTGTTGTTGAGTTGTTTGAGTTCTTTATATATTTTTGAGACTAACCCCTTGTTGGATATATGATTTGCAAATATTTTCTCCCAGTTGCTGTGTTGTCTTTTGTTTTGTTCCTGGTTTCCTTTGGCTTGCAGAAGCTCCTTAGTCTGATGAAGTCCCATTTTTTAATTTTTTCTTTTGTTTCCCTTGCCCAAGTAGACGTGGTATTTGAAAAGATCCTTCTAAGACCAATGTCAAGGTGTGTACTGCCTATATTTTCTTCTAGGAGTTTTGTGGTTTTGCATCTTACCATGAAGTCTTTTAATCCATTTTTTGTTCATTTTTGTGTATGGCAAAAGATAATGGTCTACTTTCCTTCTTTTGCATATGGCTGTCCAGTTTTCCCAGCACCATTTATTGAAGAGACTTTCCTTTCTCCATTGTATGTTCTTGGCTGCTTTGTCAAAGATTAGGTGTCCATGATGTGTGGTTTGATTTCTGGGCTTTCACTTCTGTTCCATTGATCTGTGTGTCTGTTTTTGCACCAGTACCATGCTGTTTTGATTACTGTAAGAGAATTCAGTCCATTTACATTTAGAGTGAGTATTGATATGTGAGGGCTTAATGCTGCCATTTTATCACTTGTTTTCCAGTTGTTCTGAATTTCCCTTGTTTGTCATCCCATGTGTTTCAGACTGCCAATTCCATTTGGTGGCTCTCTGTGAAGTTTTTCTCAGTATTCTCTTTATTTATCATTTATGTCTGTGTTCTGTTTTTCATTTAGTGTTTACTGTGAAGTTTGTATAAAAGATCTCATAGATGACATAGTCTGTTTTCTGATAGCCTCTTATTTCCTTAGTCTAAGCAGGTTCCATCCTTTTCCTCTTCCCTATCTAGGTTATTGTTGTCACAGCCTATTCTGTTTTGTGTTGTGAGTTTGTGGTTAAAATGAAGTGATTATGTTTATTCTTGATGTTTTTCTTCCCTTTATCTTTAATGTTATAATTAAGTTTTTGTTCTAGTTATAATTAAGTTTCTGTTCTGGTGGAGAGTTGCAATTTTCTGATTTTGTCTGCCTAATTATCTCTTTGCTCAAGGCTTTGTAAACCCTTTTTTTTCAGGTATGAGGGCTGCCTTGAGCATTTCTTGTTGGGGGCGGGGGTCTTGTGTCAATAAACTTGCTCAGCTTTTCTTCATCTGGGGAAGTTTTTATTTCTCCATCATATCTGAAGGATATTTTCACTAGATAGAGTATTCTTGGCTGAAATTTTTTGTCTTTCGGAATTTTGAATATGTCATTCCACTCTCTCCTAGCCTGTAAGGTTTCTACTGAGAAATCTGCTGAAAGCCTAGTAGGGGTTCCTTTGTAGGTTATTTTCTTCTGCCTTGCTGCCCTTAGTATTTTTCCTTGTCATTTACTTTTGCCAGTTTTACTAATATATGCCTTGGAGGAGGTCTTTTTACACTGATTTAATTAGGAGTTCTATTAGCTTCTTTTACGTGTAATTCTAGCTCCTTCTCCAGGTTTGGGAAATTCTCAGCTGTTATTTCTTTGAACAAGCTCTCCGTTCCTTTCTCCCTCTCTTCTCCCTCTGGAATACCTCTGACCCTTCTGTTGCATTTCCTAGTTGAGTCGGATAATTCTCAGAGAATTTCTTCATTTTTTTTTAGTCTTAGTTCTCTCTCCTCCTCCATCTGAAGCATTTCTCTATTTCTGTCCTCTCAATTGCTAATTCTGTCCTCTATAATATCAGCTCTGTTGTTTAAGGACTCCAGATTTTTCTTTATCTCATTCATTGTATTTTTCACTGCCAACATTTCTGATTGGTTTTTCTTTACAGTTTCAACCTCTTTTGTGAAGAAGTCTCTCCATTAATTAATTTTATTCCTGATTTCATTGAACTGTCTTTCTGAATTTTCTTGTAACTCATTGAGGGTTTTTTATGATAGCTATTTTGAATTCTCTGTCATTTAGATTGTAGATTTCTGTGCCTTCAGGATTGATTTCTGAGTGTTTGTCTTTTTCCTTCTGGCCTGCAGTATTAATATACCTCTTCATACTATTTGATGGGGTGGATTTGTGCCTTTCCATAGTGATAGTATCTGGTCACAGATTCTACCTGCTGCCAGTGGAGGGGTCAGGAGCTGTGTCTTGTGAGCCCACCATGATCCCTGCCAGCTGTGCCTGTCTGAGCCTAGGCTGCTCTTTGGGACTGCAGCAGCCCTGTGGGCTCTCCCACCTAATGGGAAAGTGATCACACGAGGGCTCAGGGTTGCCACCGCCTGCTCCCACAGTCCTGCTGAGGCATGCTCCCACGGTTCTGGCCACAGCAGCACTATGGGTGTCCTCGGCAGCCAGGAAGTCATTTGCCCACGCGCGTCAATTTACCACTGCCTCCTCCTAGGTCTCAGTGGCCATTGTGTTTGGTGGGCTGGGCCTCCCCACTGGTCTGAGCCTGGGCCACTCCCTGGGACTGTGGCGGCACTCTGGGCTTTCCCACTGGATGGGAAAGTGATCATGTGGGGCCTCAGGGCAGCCATCACCTGTTTTGCAGTCCTGCTGAGGCATGCTCCCACCCTCAAGGCCATAGCGGTGCTACGGGTGCTCCATCCGGGAGAGAGAGCAGTTGCACACATGTACAGGGTTGCTGGGGGGCCGGCGAGTGCTCACCTATCTCTACCACCTCCCTGGGGGTAGTCCATCCACCTTCAGATGTATAGCTGTGTGGGTCTCTCTGGCGTCCTGTGGTACTCTGTGCGTGTCTTCCATGAATCAATAAATGTCCATTTAGTTGTACTTTGGAGGGGGAGGGGTAAAGGGAACAGCTCACTCTGCCATGTTCTGCTGTCACTGATGTATAATCTTACTCTTGAAATGGCATTGAATACTGCTTTGAGTGTTCCATTTTGGTTTTCTACTTTTTCTACTTCTAACTTTTCATTAGCCAAAACTTTTCTTTGGCAAGTATCACCGTTAAGATTCTTGGATTTGTGTAGTAATTTTCCTCTCATAAAATTCACTCATTGTAAGTGTAAAACTTACACTTACCTTTCAAAATGACTTTTGATAAATCTATAGTGTTGTATGTCTATCAATTTGATTGATCCAATATGAGAACATTTCCATCGCCCCCAAAATTCCCTCAATCCTCTTTGTGATCAGTTAATTACATTTTGAATGTAATAAGTTGTTGATTCATGTACTTCAAATACTTCGTTATTAAAAGTATGATAACATATTGTTGGATAGAAACTTGAAGAATGTCAATCAAAGTCCTTTATAAATGTTAGGTTCTGTACTTTGAGGTACTATAAACATATTAGATTACAATCAACTTTTGTTCGCATCTGTTCTCCATAGACGATTTGACAGAAATGAACAAATGTGCAGCTGATTTCTTCCTTCATGTCTTTTTCTCCTTGGGGAATGCTCTTGTGTTGTTCTGGGTGGTTTTTCAGTTTTAAAAATTTGATAGATGGAAAAAATTTCAAAGATACAGTTGCTTTTGTGGTTTTCTGTGGCATTCTCAGTAGGACTAATTTCTGAGAGAATAGATCATACAGAATAGGATGAAGAAGGGAGTGGGAAATTAGACTGTATAATTATTCAATTAAACATATAAATACTGCATTGTGATTTATTTCCTCTATCAGTAGTAACTAAGAGATTTGTTGATTCATTCTGGTATTAAATTTCTCAAACTTTAGGGTAATATAACAGGTGTTTAAAAAGCTTTTTCTGTCTTTTCCAACACTTCATATTGAGGTATGAAATATATTTTATATTTTAAATATATATGAGTATATGTGAAGTTATATATATTATATGAGTATATCATATACATTATTAACTACATGGTAATTAATTGGGCTTCCTGCAGTGAGTTGAATTTTTAACAAACTTGAATTAGTAATTCATGCTTTAGTGTTGACTGTAAGGTATGGAAGTACAGATGTATCTTGCGTCTAATTAAATATTTCTGTGAAAAGAATAACGTCAAGTGTTTGGGAGTTTTGGGAACCGAAATAATCCCTGGCTAGTTACTAAGTCACTTAAGAGCAAAGCTGTATCTTCTCTGTGTTGTTAAAATATTTACTCTGAAATTATTGGTGGAGCTCATTTTTATTGCAATTTCTCTGTTGCCAGGTACTTTATTACCAAGGTTGCCATCAGAACCAGGAATGACGTTACTCACTATCAGAATTGAGAAAATCGGTCTGAAAGATGCCGGGCAGTGCATTGATCCCTATATTACAGTTAGTGTAAAGGGTAAATAATTGTGTCTACATTTCCCCCCTCTGGTGAATTGTATAATGTTGCTTCTCATTTGGGACATTTGGGGCAGGGGGTGAGGGGGGCTCTTGTATCTATGATGACTCATTTAGTTCATTCTACAGTGAGGCAAAATCCCTGAGAAGAGGTAGTCGTTCCTCCCTACACATCTCTGAGAGATTTACTGAAAATGCTTTGCTGTTTATACCTTACCTTCACATTTGCTTCTGACTTCTTCTTTGTATATGTCTTTTTATTCTTAAAATTCCATCAGGCTGAGGCCAGCTGAGTGGCATAGTGGTTAAGTTTGCACGCTCCACTTCAGTGGCTGGAGTTTGTGGGTTTGGATCCCTGGCCCGGACCTACACAGCACTCATCAAGCCATGCTGTGGCGGCATCCCACATCCAAAATAGAGGAAGATTGGCAAGATGTTCGCTCAGGGCCAGTCTTCCTCAAGCAAAAAGAGGAAGATTGGCAGCAGTTATTAGCGCAGGGCCAGTCTTCCTCACCAAAAAGAAAAAGAGAAAAAGGATTCCATTAAGGGTGCTGACTAGACAAACACATTGTCTTTAACAGCAGATCCATCCTTCAGGGAACAGGTTAAAAAAATGTCCTCCACCTTCCAAGGGTATGTGGTTTTCTCCTGTTTTCCCATACCTCCACTGCAGGCCCCCTCGTCCCTGTCCAGGAGAGGTTTATACCCAGGAGAGCCCTCGAGGAGGATCAGAATCAGGGCTTCACTGAATCATCGGTGGAGACAGGGAGATAGGACGCATGTGTCCACATCCACACCCTGGACACAGGCCTGTGGGGCAGTGAAGACATGATGTATCTCTTATCCTTTACTATGTTACTGTGGTTATTAAGCATGATTATCTTAAGGATTTTTTTTTTCTTAACTATCCAATGTGGCAAACCATTTATTCCTAAAAAAAACTTTTCCAGGCATTGGTTTAAGAGGGAAACCACAGGGGTTGAATTATTTTGTTGCCAAGCATTTTAGACAGCACTGTGTTTGCAGAGCCCTCAGTAGTCTTTTAAAAAGAATTCTGAGGTGGCTGCAGATGCAGTTGTCATCCTCTTACTCAGAAATAACAGCACAGCTAATCCAGTCCACAGTTAATCTGCAGTTTGAGGCAAATCAAAGAAACAGATATGGACTGAAATTAAACGTAGAAAACTTTTACCAATCATAGCAATAAATTCAGACCCATGGGCACATTAGTACCAAATAACAGGAAAAGGAATTTGGCCACAGGGGAGACTTTTAACGTGGAGAGACCATGGTCTCCAGCACTAAGGCTTTGATGCTTTAACTTCTGACGTTATCGCTTCTCAAATCCATAATCGACTGGAAAGTATTTATACCCTTTGTTGTTGCCATTTGCAGAACTGCGGATCTCATACTGGAATTACACATACGGCACAAAAGTGTAATGATGATATGGGGCAGGTGTAGGTGTCATGTTGCCTTTGCGTACACGTTGACCTGAAACGTGTTTTGTGTAAATATCTTTAGAAGCTGGAATAGTCAAATGTACTAACCTGGTTTAAGTTCCCTAAGATGGGTCTGTGGAATAATGCATAAACACCGAGTAGTCCCTGAGTCAGTCCATGGTGAATTTGATTAAACTGGAAGATTCCTGGCTCCAGGAAATTAAAACCATACACCAGACATGGGACCATCTGGTTGTTGTAAATCAGGTTGTGTTGTAGCAAATGTAACCAGAATTTAGGTAATACATATAAAAAAGTATTCATTTCTGGGAAAGTTTCATTGGCAGCTGTCATGCCCTTTGTTTGGTCCTCTGACTTGAACACAACAGGGGGATTCTGATAACGTTAGATGTGAAGGCCTTCCATGCCGTGCACTTGATCAGGGTGGAAAGTAGGGGTAGGGGCCTTATTGTGGAATATTATTCACATCCCAGATTTTTATTGCACACAGAAATATAGCGGCCTATTCCTTAAGTAAGACAGAAGCTTCTTTTCACCTCTTAACTGTCAGGACCGAATTTTGTCGTCTTCAAGCTTCCTTTGGTACCCGGTCATGGCAAGGTGTCCACCTCCCATCCATGGGGCCTCCACCCTTTCTCCTCAGCTCCCTCCACGTCCCTCTGGAACCAGAAGCTCTTCAGGCACCTGCTCACACCAAATAGGAGATTGTTAGCTTGAGAATCTCCTTGCATTTATAGTTTTTGAGTTTGTATGTTTGCTCCTAAGCAGAAACTTTTTTTTCCTCTCCAGATCTGAACGGCATAGATTTAACTCCTGTGCAAGATACTCCTGTGGCTTCAAGAAAAGAAGATACGTATGTTCATTTTAACGTGGACATTGAGCTCCAGAAGCATGTTGAAAAATTAACCAAAGGTTTGTAATTGTAAATAATTGGCTTCTTGTGGCCAGAGTTCCCAGCTTATCCATGCTCGTGTTCCTGGTGGAGCCCGCACACTTGGTGGAAGTAAATGTCTCATGGTGTTTATTGATTTGAATGAAATATATGTTTCTTAAAATGTGGGATTAGGAATCATGTTATCTAGTTATATAATAAATAACACCATTATGTAATAAAATGTTCTTTGATAGTAAAGATTTATCATCGCTAACAACAAAACAGAATGAAAGTTTTTCTCATACTAAAGAGCTGGGGGAAGCAGGGCTCCCAAAGGCTCCCAGGTTCCAGTAGTTGAAAGAACACGTTGGGGGTTTCTCTAGTTGGATTTATTGGGTAGAAAGATACCATCACTTGCAGTTAGTTGACAGGAGGATGGGAAAGGACACAAGCAAATGTTTGAAAAGGTGAAATTACATATTGAGGTTAAACGGTTCTTAGGATGAAATGCTTCTCTGCGCCTTTTTTTTTTTGAGGAAGATTAGCCCTGAGCTAACTGCTGCCAATCCTCTTTTTGCTGAGGAAGACTGGCTCTGAGCTAACATCCATGCCCATCTTCCTCTACTTTATATGTGGGACGCCTACCACAGCATGGTGTGCCAAGCAGTGCCATCTCCGCACCCGGGATCCGAACTGGTGAACCCCGGGCCAGTGAAGCAGAACGTGTGAACTTAACCACTGCGTCACCGCACCGGCCCTTCTCTGTCCCTTTTGCCCATCAGTTTCAGAACATCAGTGTTCTGAAAAGACTTCAGAATCCCTTTATCACCTGAGATTCAGTTGCAGTTTTGGAAATTTTCAAGCTCTACTGGAAGCTTGTACACAATATAGAAAGTGCCTTTTGAACAATTGCCACAACCTCTAAAATATTTGACATTTTCCTTCTCAAATCTGGTGCTGCTGCCTTCTCTGTTCTGCCACTGAAGGGCTTGCTTGCTCTAGTGCCCCTGTGAGCGTGCAGCGGCTCTGAGTGTGAGCAGAGCAGCAGCAGCCCTGGAGCCCGGCTGGATGCCGGTGCTGGCTGACCGCAGGCCTGAGTCAGAGCCCGAGGGGCGGGCTCAGCACTCTGCTGGTGTCTCTGATGCACAGCAAAGCTTGAGAATCGCTGTGTTAGAGGAATATGGAGGCAGGACATGCCTAAGAAATAACGTTGAGGAAATTTCAGTATGAAGTATGCCTTGTGCATAAAAACAGTAACAAAGTGATTTTTTTTTTCATTTAACTCCATTGCTTTGAGAAATGTTTCTGACGTGGGTGGGGAGTGTGTCACGGGCGGACTTGTCTATTTTTCTGCACTGTGTTCTTGATGAGTTGACTCACAAGATGCTAAAAGTAGACCACATTCAGAATTCAACTCTGTGCGTTTTCTCCAGCTTTGAATTGATTGTGTACAGGTACAGTTTTAGCTGATGCTAATGCTGATGAATGTGCTTTCTTCGTGTCTCCCAGCACTTCAGTTCATCTTCCCTAGGCTGGTCTCATCTCACATTGTGTTCTGTCTTACAAATGCCATGGAGCACAAAGCTGTGCACACCAGGATGCAGGAAATGTATTATCTACTGATGAGCCAGATGAATAAGAATTGTTTAAAGTTCCTTAAAATGATGGTATCGTATTTGGACTTTAATATTGTCTCCAAATGTGACTTTGTTCTCACATTTATTCAGACTTCAGACCCAGTCACAATGACAAGGACGTGGGTTCCATAGCTGAAGAGAAATGGGATCTGCTGTAGAAGTCTGTGAGGTTTTTCAGTAACAAAATGCCTCTGTTCGTGCTGTGGAAGGAAGTTAGCGACGCTTTTGCAGATACGGCGGGTCAAACACCTGGGGACAGGAGGTCACCAGTGACCTGACAGTTGCAATCCTTTCCTGTGTGTTAGGAGTAGGTGGTTAAATACGCCCCTCTCTCACCCACGTGCCGTCGTCTCCTGAGCGCTTGGCTTTCGTTTCCTCCCTTGACGTGTGCTGGAGCTGCACACACGTTTCTGAACATCGTTCGGCTTCTAGTCACTTTTGAGCTTGTCATCCGTGAAAGTGTGGGATGTGCATTGATTGTCTTGAGGAGCCGAGCAGGGTCAGCACCTCTGGCCGAGGCACTGTTAGTAAGTCGCCAGCTAAGAGTGAGACCCGACCTCTTTCTTTCTGTTTCCATGCCTGCCTTAGAAATTAGTTGTTCTTGGCTGCATGGGTGAGGCGACTTCTTAGTCTGTTTTTAGCTTTTTTCTTGGGCAGGTAGGGAGAGCTTATTTATCTGTTGGGTTTCGGGGGCATGAATGTATCTAAATATGTCATTACCATTTGCTCCTTGGGGGCGGGCACAGAACAGGCTATCTCTTGAGAACTTTGTCTTCCCTGGTGCTGCTGAATTCCAGGAGAAACAGAACGGTGCTTTGACACCGGAAAAGGGATTGGGAAATAGGTAACATTTAAGAACTGAACCAGCACATGATTTATGCGGTCTGAATTTCAAAACACCCCAAAAATTGAAATTTTGAGTTTTTGTTTCAGAGGGAGGAGAAATGATTTAAGCCTGGATTTTTGGATGAACTCTTTCACATGCCTTTTCTGCCTAATGCTTTTCTACGAATAATGTCAACACTTAAGTATCTTCTGTGTTCTTTTTGTGGTATTTAATATTATATATTCTTCAGTAGTTTATGCTTCTCCCTGTGTATGAACTTATGTACATTCTTGAGTGACTCTAGCTCAAGAAGTTTTACTGTACTTTGTAGAATTGGATGATATGGAGAAATGTCACTCCATTCAGATACCCAAGTTTTGGGTGGTGACCCGAGTCATGACATGAGGATCACATCACCAGAGAGAATGTGACAAAGGTTAATTTGTAAATTATGCCACTTGTTGCTTGTTCATATGCTTCTGGTCATCAAAGACAATGTCTTGACACTGCAAATGTGCTGTCTGTGGCTAATGTGGTTTGTTTTCATTCCTTAGGTGCAGCTATCTTCTTTGAATTCAAACACTACAAGCCTAAAAAACGGTTTACCAGCACCAAATGTTTTGCTTTCATGGAGATGGATGAAATTAAACCTGGGCCAATTGTAATAGAACTGTAAGTGACACACAGTAGGAAATTAGCTCTAACTGAGTGGTGACTAGTGTTTCTTCTTAGTATGTGACCTCCGAATAGATCAATCATCAAAGGATTTGAAACAGTGGTTTTTCTATTGTGCTTACAGATACAAGAAGCCCACTGACTTTAAAAGGAAGAAATTGCAGTTATTGACCAAGAAACCACTTTATCTTCATCTACATCAAACTTTGCACAAGGAATGATCCTGACCTGACTAACCTGGAACTTCTGTGAACTTCACCACTCGGTAGAAAGCATCATAGCTCTGTGTAGCGTATTCACCTTTCAACAGGCAGGAAGCGAGCCGTACCCATGCCAGGAGGCCGGAGGGGGTCCGTTGCACAGCTGTACCACAGAATTCAAAGTCCAGCACATCACTGACATCTAAGACTCCTTTGAATACAGGCTTCTTGTAGATTTTGAAACATGTTTTTACTTTTCTATTAATTGTGCAATTAATAGTCACTTTTCTAATTTACCACTGCTCCTGCCCTGCTTCCTGGAACAACACTGTTGTGGGTAGGATGTGCTCCTCTTCAGAATTAATACAGCAATAAGAATGTGCTCGAGTTTACACATCTGTTCACTTCTGCGCCAATATGCTCTTTTGGTTTTTTTGATGAATGTCAAACTTGGGGCTGATGTGGGTAGGATAGGATGGCTGCTTGGAGAGGAATGGGGCCGATGGTGCCACCCCAGGTCCGTCTGGGAATTTATAGGCTGCTCCTCAGAGGCCTAAATGCACCTGATCTCATGGTTTTCCTGCTAAGCATAGAGTTCCTTGGCTAGAGCAGTGTCCCAGATGGGACTGTTTCCAGGTGGGAGCTCGGATTTTTCCCGGTGACCCGACTGTTTTTCTGAAAGTGAGCATATTTTCAGTCGTGTTGATTAGCTGTCCTTCTACGTCACATTGTTACTCTTTCTGATGGTGATTCTAGGGTTAGCGATGGAACCATCTCAGAATAATTACAAATTTGCAGATGGGTTTATACTGTCTTTTAAATCATGTACTCTAAAAATAATTCGAGTCAGATGCTAACAAGATACTGCAGGAATCACTGCTGTTTTTCTGACAACTGATTGTGAAACCTTAAAACCTGCATAACTCTCTTAGAGTGATGAGTATGCAAAATCTGGAGATACTCTATTTTTTTTTATATAGGTAGATAGGATTGCCATTTATTTCCTATTTAGATATATTGACATTCATCCATATGGAAATATGCAGGTCATTAGCTTATTATAATTTGACTATTTACATTACTTTTGACTTAATGGGGCATAAATAAAACTTTCATAGTACACACAGGTGGATATTTGATACACAGAACATTAAGATTTGGGGTGGGCTTTCTGTGGGTTAGATGTAGAGCCCACATATTTAATACTCATTATTTTAAATGACCAATGCTAGCAGGAGAATGCAGTGCCAGTACTTGGCCTATTTTTAAACTAGTGTAATAACCCTAGTCATACCGTTCAGTATGTTTGCTTTTTAAAATAAGTAACCACGAGTAAGTTGTTCTAGCCCTTGCTCTTCAGGAGATCTAGCCTTTCAGTTGTCTGTGAGGTCAGTTCTGTTTATTAAGATGAATATTAAAAACTCTAGGAGCCTGAAAGCATTCTCAACCAAATTTAGTCTTGTCTCTCACCTTGATTAGATTTCATTCCAAAAGGATTCAATCCACAATAGCTGGCGAGGATGAAGCATTTGCCTTAATAAATTGCTTGGTTGTTCACTCAACTCTTAGACTGAGTTGTCAGCCCCCAGATTGTAAGCTCCTCAAGGGGCAAGAACCCCGTTTTCTCCATGTCATGTAAATTTCCTCAGGTGCTTGGCAGCACTCTGTACCCTGTGGAGTACTCAGTACCTTTTGTTTGATGTTGCTGACGAGACCTAAAAAATAATCCCTTAAAGAACCTACTATTAAAATGTAGCAAAACTGACTGTTCTTTCTCTTTTCTTGTGGACTCGTAAGCCACGTCTGTCAGTGATCATTTATATGAAGCAGCATGTGCTATCGTCCACAATGTATGGTTTCCATGAACTACAGATGCCTTTCATCTGTATTGTTAGTGACCCTGTGGACAGCAGAGTGGAACACTGCCCGGTCTTTTGCACCATTCTCTCCCCCCAAGCGCTCTATCAGACAGTGCTACACTGCTATTCACAGGGTTTTCATGGCTGATTTTCAGAAGCGGGTGGCCAGGTCCTTCCTCCTAGTCTGTCTAGTCTGGAAGCTCTGCTGAAATCAGTCTACCATGGGTGACCCTGCTGGTAGTTGAAATCCTGGTGGCATAGCTTTCAGCATCACAGCAACACGCAGCCGCCACAGTATGACGACCGACAGGTAACAAACCCAGGCCGTGGTGGTGAGAGCATGGCATCTTAACCACCAGGGCTGGCTTCATCAGTACTCAAGAAGCTCAAATTGAACACTGTGTGATTAGCTTATCTTTAATTCAGACCTGAACGAAACGACGAGTGATTGTCTTGAAGCAGTGGACACAGAATACTCCACATCCCACAAATTGTTTACTTTCCGATGGAACAAACCAGCCATTGAACAATAACCACAACTATAGCAGGAATGTTGTTAGGCCAAAACATTGTTCCTTCGTAAATGAGATGCTTTTAGCAACTAAGCCCCGAAACGCAATTAGCTGTAAACGACTTCTGAAATAGATGTGACTTTTGAGATGGCCGAGTCGGATGGAGCTGAAGGCTGATGCCCCGGCACCTTCTGCCTACGGGCAGCTTGCCTGGGCTCTGCTGCAGACGTGGTGCAGAGGCTCAGAGCGGCGGCGCTTACAGCAGGTTCAGAACTGCTCAGGGACGCGACTCTGCACTTCTCTACAACTTAATCATGTTTCCATAATATGATACAGAATAAACACCAAAAAAAGATTGAGGTAAAAATGACCCGCTTTGATTTAAAATAGATTTAATTTACCTTTCCTACTTACTTTCCTCGTTGGTATAATCTATATTTAAATGCTATTGAAAATTAGAAATGATATTAACTTGATCATTATTTTGTGTCTGAAGAGACTGATAGAGTCAAAAGTTGTATTTGTGATTTAATCTTATTTTACATGGTTAAAAGTAACCTCTGCTACTAACTATGGAGTTTTCCTCTTAAATTTCTTCTACTCTTGATGTGAAGTGGACGGACATATAGACGGAATTCTCTTCCTTTTTTCCATTTCTTATGAATTTTGAAAGTCATCTTTGTTCAAAGATCCTTATCTTTCTAAAGGGCTGTCTTTTACTAGGTTATATGAAGACCTGTCGTTTCACAGTGCAGGCTTTGCTTTTTGCAGGGCATTCTTAGTGGACTAAATATAGCTGTGACAAGCCATGGTCGAGGTGTCAGTGACATCATTCCATCACAGAACTGCAGAGGCTGGGAGAGTATAGTCTAACAGGAAAGAATACCAGCCTTTTATAGTTCTGATCTAAAACTTCGTAAAATGTGCTATAAAGTTACTATAATTTGAAGAGTCTAATGAGTTCTTAAGAAACATTGTTTAAAAGACATGGTGTAGTAATGGGAATGGGATGGCTTTAAGTATGGTGTGATCCCAGATTCCTAGATGTGTAAGTGCTAACATTCAAATATTAATTCTGTAGTTATCAACGGACAAAAGAACCGAGCATGTTACAAGCCTTATAATCTTAAATCATTCTTTCTAATATTATACTCTTCTGGTCTTTTTTGTTATATTGCTTGAAAATCACTGGCAAGGTATGGGAGAAAGAATAGACTAGAATTTTTTAAAACAAATTTCCTTACTTTTATGGTCACAACACATCATTTTCATTTTTCTGTCAAGCACCCTTAATGCAAGAGTGGTGAAAAGCCACAGAACAACAGGTGCAACAAGTCCTGCTACTAATGGAAACGCATACTCAGGAAACCACCTCAACTAGGCAGTGAGAGTCACAAGCAAGCACATGAATGCCGTACAGATGGGCCCACTGGGTTTCAAGGAAAAGGAAGACGTCAGTTGTCGCATTCCGAGGGGACTCTGAGGTTGCCCCTCCTGCGCGGTGAGCAACAGGGCTGCTGCCAAGTCACCATCTCCAGTTCTGGGAGCCTGAGTTTGCATGTTTCCAACATGGCACCCGTCTTGTGAGAAAAGAATCCAATGAAGCAAGAGACACTTGGGAAATATTAATAAGGAAATTTTTATGAACTGTTACTACAGAGAACCTCAGCAAGAGGGGAGAGAGTGGCCTGATCTTTTAGTAAACATTTTAATGTAACAGTCTTCATGACCAGATATTTTAAAAAATCAAGCTTATAAACACTGTTGCTCCATATTCAACCAATGTACACTAAAAATAGGATAAAGGGAATACGTGTTCTTATAGCATTTCCACAGGAAATGTTATTTTTCATGACGCTCTAAATCATTTAGCAGTTACATATGCTACATTAATGAAACACAGGTATTCTTTATTGCACATTTCAAAGTTGTAAGAAGGTGCTAGATTCCGAGGTGGCATCTATTTAGGGGGGAAAATGATATTTTTTAATTGATTGGCTCAAAAATGCACACTGCCAGGGCAGCTTAGTTCTAAAACCTTTGAAAATAAACTTGGATTTTGAAGCCAATAAAATCCTTTGCTGTAACCCAAGAGTGCACGGTTCACCTTCTCTTGGACTAAGAGTCAGAGGTCCCTTAGGGGCTGTGTTTTAAGGCCGATGAGGAGTCCTGGCCACTGCTCTGCGAGTCAGACAGGGGCTCATCTCGAGAGCCGGAAGGTGGTAAGTCTCTTGCAGCAGAAGGTGGATAATCCTGGGGGCCGTGGGTTGGGGGTGGTAATCGGGCACCAGGAATAAAGTATTCTCTCGGGACAAAATTGCCTGGAGGTGTAAAAGGTGCGTGTCCCGGTAAAAACTCTCGAGGGTCGACAGGCAGGTCCCCTTTTCCAGGTGGAACACCTGGTGCATATTCTCTTATGCCTAGTGGTGGGCATGGACCAGGACCTGGAAAAGTAAAACACAAGTCATGTAAATACCTACAAACATATCTAAATTTAGAGGGTTCCAGGTATGTTCGTCTTTAATTGCTCACAACCCTAGAAGTCAGGTGGTGGCATCCCCACTGTGTAGATGACGCCACCTAAGGCTCGGCAAATTGAAGTTACAGGCCTGTGGCCAGCCCGCCATGAAGCAACACAGGCAGGATTTAAACACGGCTCTACCAAGCTTGTGTTTTTTCTACTACACAGTTCTGCCACCTTTTATCTCTCAAGAGCTTGGTTTGTACTTGGAAGTACCATGTGTCACACCAAGATGACAAATTATGAAGTAACACTTCATAATCACTACAACAAAGAAATTTTGATAAAGGCAATTCCATTATCTACTACTGTATCAAGTAAAAACTCATGCAGCAGCTCAGCATGGACCTAACATATGCCATCGTAATCAAGGTGCTTACCCTAATTACACCTAATTAAATTCAGCAACATTCACTAGGTAGCTATGAAATTCCACCTTCTCTTTAACACGTCCTTCCCAGTTAGTCCCAGCTTGGAGAGTGACGGCTTAATCCCTGCCTCTTTTACACTCTCTGACCCACTGCTTATGCTTCCATTATGGTGATTATAAGCTTTATGTTGTAGTGTGTATGCAGCTGTGTCCCACAGGACAATGTAAGCTCCTGGAGTCAGAAGAGGGACTGAGTTCTATCCACCCCAGGGCCTGGTACGTAGCCACAGATGCTCACTAAACCTCTGCAGCAGCAGTGTTTCTGGCTTTCTGTAATAGTCCCTTTCTCCTTGTCTACAGAGATACCTACTGCCCATCTCGGTATAGGGATGTTATGTGGCATCCCATGTGCCCCAAGAAACTTGAGGAAAAGTCAAAGTGTACCCAGCCAGCTTGACCCTTTCACCACACAGCCCTGTAACAGCCACTGTTAACATCTGACCAAGAAACAGAGAAGATGAGTACACTTTACAACTCAGTTACCGCTGTTCTATCATCATACCGAATTGTGGACCAAGTGGCTGAGGTCCAAAGGGCCCGCAGAGCTGGGGAGGCGGTCTATACTGAATGGGCGGTGGAGGCCCGGACAGTTGAGGCGGCAGTCCATACTGACTGGGCGGTGGAGGCCCGGACAGTTGAGGCGGCGGTCTATACTGAATGGGCGGTGGAGGCCCGGAGAGTTGAGGTGGCAGTCCATACTGACTGGGCGGTGGAGGCCCGGACAGTTGAGGCGGCGGTCCATACTGAGTGGGCGGTGGAGGCCCGGAGAGTTGAGGAGGTGGTCCATAGCGAATGGGCAGTGGGAGAGGGCCTCCCACAGGGGAGCCCATGAAGGGCACCCCTGGGAAACGAGGGGGCCCTTTTGTAGCCATATTCACCTGCAGAGCAGAAGCAATTAAAGTTCTGAAGTACTCTGGTATGACAGACAAAAGCACCAACACCAGTAAAAGCTGAAACCCAGGGAAGCAGATGTCAGGCACTTGTCCAAACAGCAGAACCAGTGCAAAGAAACTGCACTCCCATTTGTTCCCACTGACAGACAGCTCAGGCAGGTGAAAGGGTGGCAGAGGAGTCAACACTTTCACCGTAGTCATGTTGGTGCTTCTACATGCAAGTGGAAGGGAAAGCAGGACGACTGCAAAGGATATTAACGGGGGTGATTCCCGACTAAACCCGTACCATACACATCGTAATCTATTTCCAGAGCAACCCTCCCTTCCCACATCTCCCCATCACCGCAGTAGCTCATTATTTCCATACTAAGAACAGAGAGAACGAAAGGGAATGAAAAACCCCTTCTCTCTACATGTAGTAATAGCTGACATTCTGACTACCTTCAGTTTCCTTTCACATACTGCCGCTCATTCTCAGATCTCTAAATCTCTACGTCTGATGTCTTGTTTTACATATGAGGGAAGAGAGAGAAAATAGGAGATGATGTGCTGATGGTCACACAGCAGGTAACAGGCCGAGCTGGAGTTCAACATCGGGTCCGATCCACATCCATGCTCTTCCCGCCTCTGCCTCCCCCTCTAAAGAAGGCGGCTCGACTCTCAAGTCTTCTACAGGGGTCTTGGGTCTTATCCAAGCTGCCCCTGGATAGAAAGATCTCTCAAGAGATGTGTACTCCTGGAGTCCTGCACTGAAACTTGGAAGTTTTTTCCAACAGAAACAATGTTGAATATGCAAGCGAGGCAGGCGCCGCTTTATATCTACCTTCATTCACCAGTAGTACCGTACTGAACATTACAAGATACTGACTAATCCTTTCCTATGGGAATTGGGGTTGGAAATTCTAAATAATTAAAATCCACGTATTTTGATTTAAACATAGAGAAGCCCTGTGAGGTCTGATCAGAGGTCTTGCCAGCTGTAACTGCTATGCAAGTTACAAGAGAAGACACTTACATGAGCATGATTTAAGGCTACTGCTGGGAACTGGCCCAACTACAGATGGTCACTATTGGGTATTTCACCTCCAGCAAACATTCTCCAGTTACCAATCTGTAATTTCAGATTATTCAAAATAGGGTTTGCCTAGTATGGAGATATTCTTAAATAGCGAGCTTCCAAACAAACGTAGTAACGACGAGCCACGCACTGCATCACGGCTCACTCTGCCTTAGACCATCCAACTCTGAAACACACCGTGTCAAGCTGCAGCGGGGACTTTGCAGTTTGTGGTTCATTAGAAAAGCTGTCCTAAACAGGTTAATCACCTGACCAAAATAGACAAGAGCAGAACACGACCAACCAACCAACCAGTCAGACTTCAGCAAGCCAGCAACACTTCCAAGCCCAGGCAACAGTAAGATCAATACTGCCATGCAGTCTAAAGAAAGCGGATCCGGGCCATGCTCTTCACGTCTTTTCCAGAAACAGTCCGCGTGACCAGCTCAGCCCTGAGCCTCGAAGGACTTACTGCTCCGGGAGGCTCAGCCAAAGATGTAATGCTGGGAACTGAAGGGCCTTCAGGCTCTTGGGGAACAGTTTGCTTTTTCAAAAAACAAATGAGAGAGTACAGATAGAACAGAACACACAAACAGGAGATGGACGAGGCAAAGAGAGGGTGTTGGAGAAAAAGTGACATGTTTCCTGAAATACCGAATTCCAATCCAAAATGACTGCAGAATTTACCTTGCCCTCCTCCGTCACCTTGGCAGAGGAAGAGCTTCTCGAGCTGCTGTTCATCGTGGGAGCTGCGCCAGATCCTGCATCTGCCAAAGGCGAGAGAGCTGACTGAGACTCGTTCTGACTGAAATACTCTTTCAGGAAGAACGAGAAATCCTGTCCGCCTTCCTCCACGACCTCAGACTCTGTGAGCACACTCGGGTCCTTACCAGGGGCAGAGGGTTTTCCAGATGCCTCAGACGACCATCGAGGACGAGGGAGAGGCCCGTCCATTGACCCTTGAGAAAGAAAGAAGAGAGCCCTTGCATGGATTTTTCAGAAGAAACAGAACACCTGTGGACAGGTCAGGGTTCGACTCTACCTCGAAAGCAACATTAAAAATGGGTCTCCCAGTACACATGAGGGGAAATCACAATTCCTGCACAGACTCCAAGAATTAGAGAAGAGCTGCCATGGACTGAGAGAACAGCAATAAAGCCCCACGTTAATAAAGCTGGTCGGGCGCTCCAAGCTACAGGCTGGACACAGCTGCACAGGGCGAGCTTCTTCAGCCCACATGTACACTGTCTTTCATGTGTGATCAAGTACTACAGACATTCATGATGAGAAATAGACTTACAGCATCTCATATTATAATGAGGAGAAACTGATGTATGCTGCATAAATTATAAAGTCTTAAGGCTACTTTTCAATATTTAAGAGAGAAACTCCACAGAAATTTAATGATAAAGGCTTATACTTCACAGTAAAAAGTTCAAAAGAAGCAAAACCAATAATAATAAATAATATTTATATATTGTACTTATATATGAATATATTTTACTTATATATGTATAAAGTAATATTAATAATACTAAATAAATAAATGCTTTCTGTTCTACAGCAGATCTCACGGTAGACTATTTATTCTCCAAGATAAATTAAGACATTTTCTTCTCTATACAGGACAGACCCACATTCTAAAATGTTGTTTACATTAGAATTATCAAATAAAAGGGGGAAAAAACTCTTGAAACAGTTTATTGCAAGGTCCCACGTGAATGCTCACCAAATTCACTTCTAGGCATCTCTCTTCGACCGAGCGTGGCAGAGAGAGGTCGCGCGGGTGGGTCTGCTGTCAGTGGAGGGGATCACTCTCCACCACTCACAGGAGACGGGCCATAAGAGCCATTCTGGCTCAGAGGACCTGGGGACCACAGTGAACCATTACCACCTGAAGGCAATCTTTGCTTTCTGAAGTTCCTGGGATTATTTCTAGGGCATCATAACCATTAAACACAGAAATAAAAAGTAATTTATAGGGGCCGGCCCCATGGCCAAGCGGGTAAGTTCATGTGCTCCACTTCAGTGGCCCAGGGTTTCGCCAGTTCGGATCCTGGGTGCGGACATGGCACCAGTCATCAAGCCATGTTTAGGTGGCATCCCACATGCCACAAGTAGAAGGACCCACAACTAAAATATACAACTATGTACCAGGGAGCTTTGGGGATAAAAAGTTGACTGCTGCCCTTTAAAAATGCTCCCCAGGAGCAGCCCCATGGCACAGTGGCTAAGTTCGCGCACTCTGCTTCGCTGGCCCAGGGTTTGCCGGTTTGGATCCCAGGTGCGGACCTACACACTGCTCATCAAACCGTGCTGTGGCAGGCGTCCCACATAGAAAATAGAGGAGGATGGGCATGGATGTTAGCTCAGGGTTAACCTTCCTCAAAAAAAAAAGTGCTGCCTACCTCTCCGGGGAGCATTTTGCATGTTGGGTCTTCCTGGCATTGGTTTTACAATCACAGGTTCTTCCTGCAGCATGGCCATCTTTTGGGTCATTTCCAATAATCTTGAATATAGAGAAAGAATAGACTTAAATATGAAACAGAAAATCAATTCCTTATTAGATCCCACACAGCACAGCCTTAAAAAACTTCCAAATACACTGGAAAAACAAGTATCAAAATCCCATACTTGTGTCGCAAGTTAGAAGATTCTCGTTTCTCTTCAGCTATAGCTCTTTCCGCAGCACGAGCTTTGAGCTATTGGAGGAAAAAATACCAAATTCAGTTGTGGTAGACTATGCACAAAATAAACGAAAGGAAAAAAAAATCTTACCCAGTTATCATGCGCTCTCTTCTCATGCACAGTGAGCTGAAAAAGAGAACACATAAAAAAATATGTTTAGGGATTCATTACAATAGCCATTTAATATTATAATCGTCTGTATTAAGATGCCAAAGAATTCTGCAGAGGGAGGGCAGTATAATTATTACCTGGTTTTTAAATGAGCGCTCGGTTTTCTGTAATTCATCCTCCATTTCTTCAATTCTCTGCCTAAGAATAACACTTGATTTTATCAACCAAAGCACAACTCAATCAAATTTTAAACAATCTCAACATGTTCCCTTTACTCTAACATCTGTACCCTCATAGAGTTCATCCATACATATAAAACATATTTTACATGGCTATAATAAGAGTAAAATACGATCAAAACTAATACTACGTAATGTTCTTATTTATCATTTAATGGCTGAAGAATCAGAGTTGGTACGTTATAATGTCCCGAACTGTTCCCCAATAAATTCTCAAATAATCCTGCTATGAATATCTTCCCCCATAAAGCATTTTCTTCCTGTAATTACATCTACAGAAAATTTCCCAGAGCTATGACAATTGGGTCTCTCAAATGGTACTATCATTTTAAAGGTTTTTGATACACCATATAGCAAACTGCCTTCCTAAAAGAATTATATCAATATAAAAAACCACCCACAACCCTTGGTAGGAACCAAGTTCCCTTATAGTCTTGGGTGTAAGGAAATTTTTGTCAATTTAACATTTTTTCTTTTGTTAACTTAAAATTTACTTTTTCTCATGTGAATTAAATGTATTCATGCTTTTTGACCATTTCTTTATACTTCTATGCTATTTTATTCCAGACAGTGTAAAACTCATTTTTAAAAGAAGCCAATGGTTGTTTCATCCGCCGCTGAGACCCTCTCCAGAGCTGAACTTACTTGTAAGTTTTCAATTCCTCGGCCGCCAGCACCACCTTCTCGTCTGCGACTGACAGCCACTGCTCCTTCTCCTGCCGCTCAAACTCCTCCTTACTCAGCTTCCTAAGAGAAAATCAGCTGTCAAGTCAAAGTGTTTCTCTTTCTTCCCAGCAGTCTGTCTGAAGGCCTCTACTCAAATGTTACCGCCCATCCTCTCTGAAATGCCGACACACCACGTCAGAAAGAAACTCAAACCTGCCACTGAGGGGGAGAAAATCAGTCTCTGGCCTGTTGGCATACCCCCAGCACTTTCTAACTTCTCCTCACAGTTCTCTACTCACGAGTAAGTAAAACAAATAAATGTAAAAACACTATGCGCTCCACGGGCAAGTTTCTTGGGCTTGAGATGATGAAAGCTCATTTTACTTCAATGTGGAAAAGCCAGGGCCAATCAATGTAACACAATCAAGCTTAGGGTAAAGAGCGGATAATTCCTTCTCTTAGCTCTCCCATGGAAGGAATGCTTCCCAATCCAAGACTGGTACTATGATAAAGATGGTCAGCCCAACAAAGAGCATTTAGAACGTATCTTCTAACTTATACATCAGTTATAGTATATGTAACTGTATTATCTGTATGTAACTATACATAACTGTATATAACTTCTAACTGTGCAATCAACCACAGGACATTTCCACACTCAGATATAGAACTCCTGCTACCTATTCTCAACGGACTTGTGATTAAGGAAAAAGAATCGGCAATGTCTACTGAATAGAAAAAGAATCCAAACTGTCCCATAATCGAGGTATCATCCACTGGAAACTGGTTTTAACCCAATAACCTTCAGGCTCAAGGTTTCAATCTACTCTAACATAGACTGCGATGGTGGCAATATTGAATGGTTTAAAAATGCTATTTTCTTGTTATTCTTGTACTTCTTTACTCATAGCTCTGATTCAAAAGATACTTAAAACTTAATTTGCTATGAATCAGAATCAAAATGAGAAGAGCCATGGTAAAAAGAGCTAATAACAAAGAGAAAAAGCATATGTATTCGTTTATAACTGCCCATTCAATACTTCAGCAAATATTTAATGTGTGGCTGTAATATACTGGTCACGTAGAAAGATGCTAAGATAAAAAAAGTATGAGCAAAGTACTACCCCTGCACTAAGAGCTCACAGTTTAATGGAGAAAAGATGCACGTAACAACAGAAAATCCCTCACTCCAGCCAAGGAAGAGATGTGAGAAACTGAGTCTTGAAGAAAGATCAGAGAGAAAATTTTGCTTCCAGTAAAGCCTGAGTTAGTCGGAGAACACTGAGAACAGCTAGAACACTGGACAAAAATATAAAGAATGTGAAGGCGTCAGAGACCTAACATGTCGGCTAACAAATGAATGTATGAGGCCAAGATCCAGTAGAGAAAGGAATTCCAGGGGCCAGCCCGGTGGCGCAGTGGTTAAGTCCGTGTGCTCCGCTTCAGTGGCCCAGGGTTCACAGCTGGGATCCCGGGTGCGGACCTACACACTCCTCATCATGCCAGGCTGAGGCATGTCTCACATACAAAACAGAGGAAGATGGGCACAGATGTTAGCTCAGTGACAATCTTCCTCTGCAAAAAGAGGAGGATTGGCAACAGATGTTAGCTCAAGGCCAATCTTCCTCACCAAAAAAGGAATTCCAGAACTACAACTAAGCCTGGCATCTGGGTTTCCTGGGTTCATCCATGAATTGAAGACAATGCAGAGACATAAGGAGGCCGAGCAGAACTTCCAAGAGATCCTGGGTTCAAAGCAAAGTGAAGTGGAGTTCAAGGCTGCCAATGAGGGAGCTTCTAGTAAAAGCCCTAGGCTTGGGGTGAGACTAGAAAGAGCTGTGCACTTGAAGTGCCAAACAAGCAATACAGTGTCCTTTGAAGGGACAAGGCCATTTTTGAATGATCTTAATTGCTGATTGGATTAAAGTAATGGCAACAAGCTAGAAATAAACTCAGTCTTTTCTGCAGGAAAACATTATCCTAGGCCTCTAATTTCCTCTATAATTATCATATACAATGTTCACCACTCAACCTAAACTGACGAGGCCCTCCACAAGACATTGTGATCAAAATCTAAAAGACAAAAGAAATGGACCCATCAGGTATCCACATAATGGAATTATCGCACAGACTTTAAAAATATTGTGCCTTATATAATCAAGGAAGTAAAAGTGAAAACTAGGAATTTTAGTTCCTAGAAACTAGAAAACTGAAATTAAGAACTCAGTCATTGATTTTAGCAGCAGATTTGACAACTCAAGTGAATTCTAGCACACTAGAAGATAGGTCAGAAAAAACCCCATCCAGAACAAAGCAAATACAGATAAGAATGTAGGAGACACACTGGAAACAATAAAAAGTATTTAAGTGGAATCTTCAAAGGAAAAGAGAGAATGAAGCAGAATCAATATATGAAGACCCAAAAATTCAAGAGGTGCTGACGACCCCAAGTAACATAAACGCAAAAGAGCAAAGAAGGGGGAGGGGAAGAGAGGAGAAAAAACAAAAACACCCACGCCAACGCACCTCCCACCAAAACCGCTGAAAACCCAAAAGAACGTCTCCAGGCAGCAAGCGCAGGAGTGAGACATGTGAACAGGGAAAATAAGACTGACAATGGATTCCTCAAAGAAACTTTAAAAGCAGAAAGTAACTGGTTATCTTTAAAGGCTGAAATCAGAAAACTGTGAAAATTCTATAGCCAGTAGAAAGATCCTTAAAAAATGGAGTCAAAATAAAGATGTTTTCATACAAAGATAAACTGATCAAATCTGTCACTACAGGTTGCTCCTCAAGTGCAATGACAGTGATCCCACATGGAAGGTGGGAGACGCAGGGGAGAAGGAAGAACTGCTAGAAATATGTGTGCCGATCGGATGAACACTGCCGCGAAAGCAGCGTAAGAGGAAATCAAAACATCCTGTGGAGTTTAAGTAGCAACACATTACCACCACAGTATCCAAGTCAGGAGGGGGCTGAAGCCCAGGAAGAGGTAAATCTTTATGTCAGACTTTAAGTGCAGGGTATAGGTTGTGGTCTTTAGGGTAATTACATGAGACAAGTACCAAGCTTAAACAGGGGGAAAGCAGATTAAAAATACTGAAGCGATCCAGAAGACAGGAGGGAGCGAAAAAGGAACACAGAACAGGCCATCAAGTAGAAAGGAAATACCAAGAGGCAGATGTAAACCTAAATATATATTTAGGAGTTACAAGAAAAAAACGAATACTCATCCAGTCTCTATTGCTACCTACCATTTATACCACAACTCACCCCAAAAATGATCTTAAGGAACATACAACTTGAGTAGGCAGGAGACTGCCAGGAGGAAATAACGTAAAAGGACACCTTCACTGCAGAGAAAGCAACAGGCACGATGACAAAGAGGCTCCGAGTGGCATGAGGAAGTGTGTTCAGTGTGGCTGCAGGTCAGGAAGCATGAGAAGGAGCTGCAGGAAACGCACCTGGAGAGACAGCTCAGGACAACTGACAGCAAGAGCCCTGTGTGCCTGCTCACGAGTCAGGAATTGACCCGGAAGGGAATGGGGCATCCTGGATAGATTTTACGCACATGACATGGAATAGACTTGTATTTTACAAAGTCCACTCGGGTGGTTGCAGAGAAAATTAACCAGAGTTTGGAAGAAAGGGTCTAAGAAAGAGAAAGTGGAGCAAGGCGATTAGTTAGGGACTGGCAGGAAAGATGATATGGGCCTGGACTAACACAGTGGCTCGGGGGATGGAGAGCAGGGTACGAAGCAGCCATGGTGACTGGGTGCATGAGGGAGGAACTGAATGAAACAGTGCCACGATGACTGTACCCTCAAGAAAAACAAACGCCATTTAGGTAACTCAGCTTACTGCTGGTAGCAGAGAAGTGCTCTTTAAAACAAAAGGTAATGAAACAAGAAATACTTCTCTGAAGCAGGCCAGATATTTAGATCCGGCGTGAACAAAATCTGGAAAATCTAAACTGACTGCTTGGTGAGCAAAGAATTAGAGAAAAAGTTAGCAGTGGACTTTCCTTGTTTAATGGCATCAGGCAATAACAGCCTAAGCATTTTAACAGGATTAAATTTGCTCAGCAAGATAAGCTTCCTCACAGACTGCCATATATGCCGAAGAGTAAAGTATAGGAGCCAGCACAAACGCAACTGCCACTGACAACCTATTTTTAGAGAACTCAGGTATTTTTGTGGAGAAAAAAACTTACAATGTTCTACAGAAGTGCATCTTTCAAAAAATACCTACCTCCAAATTTGAGATGTATACTTCAGATTAACACCTAAATAAACACATCCAACAGGTATTTCTGTATTTAAAACTCCCAACACCCTTGCCGCAATGTCAATATGTAACGTTTAGTCTGAGTATTTGATTATATTAAGTTCCAAACTCAAGACCTTCAATATCTAAATATTCCTTTTGAAGTATTTATTCTACTAAAAATCATGTCATACAAACCGCTCCGCATTTTTAAAGTCTCTATTAAGAACTGGAAGAACACTGCAAGGCAAATCAGAATTACACAACTGACCACAGAGAAAGAAAAGTGAAATAAGCGAGGGAGCCATAAGAGGGTGTGGATCTTCAAAAAAAGCCCTTCCACGGTAGTAACTGCTCTTAGTTCCAGGAAACCACTCCCCTCTCAAATAAATTACAGGCAACAATTTCTGACAACTGGTTACAATGGAAAGAAAAATGCAAGCTATGGGAAACGAGGAAGAAAGAAAGAAAGACAAATCTACACTGAGTATAGATGGTAAATCCTCTTAAAAAAAAGACAGAATTATCAATAGTAGCACAGGCATTTAGTTGTATGACCATACTGTTACCAATGAACCACAAAATCTTACTTCTGCAGAGCCATCTCCTTCTGCTGATAGAGCTCGTTCAGAACCTCCACTTTCTCCCTCAAGGTGCTGCACTCATCCTCTAGTCCAGCTTTGGCAGCCTCCAGGGAACTGCGATCATCTTCTAATTTCTTTATTTGGTCTGTAAGGATAAAACATTCGAACCTTGTGTGCGCACACAGGACCTGAGAACTTGCTGAGGGGGGATGCTAAGAGGCGTGAGAAACATGAAAGCAGGAAGCCATTCTTTATCTTTCCAGCGCAACTCTACAGCTTCCCAATATACGGCAATTTCTTCTGAAGAAGTGACCCACCTTTCAGGTTACACTCAGTGGACATCGACGCTCTAAGCTTAACTTGTGAAAGTTTTAGATCCTCTTCAACCACCGATATTGCAGTTTGGGTCTAAAAATTGCAGAAGAGAAAGAAGTATTCTTAAAAGCACAGTCTAGTAAGAAGTCACAGGCACCTAGGGGCTCAATAGAAAGGATTATACCCGAGAAATGTCCATCGTCTGCTTAATTTGATTTTTCATCCTCTCACTCTGGTCACCTGAAAGACAAATGGCTTTAATCACTTCTTCCTCCCTTGCTTTTTAACTATATTTCCTTGATTTCCCCCAAACTGAACAAGTACCATGTTCAAACATTCAAAATAAAAATAAATTAACTAATAGAACTGATTAGACCACTTGATTTTTACGAGAACCACACACTTAGATTCAACAAGCGAATTCCCAGTTTGTACAATAAAAATGTTACCCATGTGGTGCTTGAGCAAGAAAGGACGTGTGAGGTGAAGCTCCTTCTTCTCTCTCAGCTCTACTCCCCATGGTCAAGTATCTTATTTACAAAGACTCCCCCACTCTGTTCTCCCCTTGAATCCGCTACCTGGTGTGGTTTAAAATTCCCACTACGAAAGCAATATCCGGTCTGGGAACCAGTGACTAGAAACACTGCTACCCTTTAGCCTCTGCTCTCATGGCCTTAGATAGTTTGTGGCTCCCACCACCTCAGTACTCTTAAAACTGGTGGTAGGCCTTAAAACCACAGAGCTACAGACATGATGAGTGTTAAATTCAAATGTCATCTCCACAAAGCTGAGAAACAAGTTTCTCCCACTGACCAGCGTTCAGTACTCAAAGGTCTAAGACATGACTAATGTTGCTCAAGCTCCAGGGTCCACATCTGGTTCTCAAAGGGATGGGAAAGCAAAGTCAGTGTTCACTGCATGCCTACTGCTATACCACAATCCAGCAACGCGCCTCTGCCCAGTGCACACAGAGGGACAGACAAGTGCAGTGACGCGTCTACAACTCGAACGCTGAAGAGGAAATTTAGTCAGCCAAAAAGGAGCATCATGTACTTAATTAAAGACAGGAAAGCAAAAAGAGGTCCAACTTCCCTGAAACCAGTCTTACTTCCCACTTCCCCGTTTGCTAATTCACCTGGCTCATTTCCTCCTTTATTTTGACCCTCAGGTTCAGAAAAGGTGATCATTTCAAGGATATGTCATTTGCAAAGAGAAACAGACAGAAAATACAAGCATATTGATTTACATCTCTGTTCCTCAAATTACCTCCTTAAATAAGTATACACTACACTAATTAAACTATCAGCACAGGAAGACTGTTCCCATGTAATAAACCTACGTTAAGTCAACATTCAAAGCCCGTCTGCCCAAAATTAAACTAGTCATCTTCTTCCTACTCCCACAATTTGTTCTGCCTCGTCTCCTATCTCAGCTGGCAGCATCACCATGTACTCTGTCATCCCAGCTAATAACCTAGGATAGGTAAACCTTCTGGAGTTAGTAAGTCGATCAGACATCCTAAGGCACTGTATCTACTTCCAGCTTACATGAAGCTCCTATTGAACACCAATACTGAGGAAATAGTACAATAACAAAATAAGCTTCAGTATTTACCTTGGTACATTCTACTCTTTACCTAAAAGAAAGAGAAATAAAATTAAATTTGATGTCAAAACTTTTTATTAATAGAAACAGTACACTTCCTAATACAATAGTCAAATTATAACTAAATGAAAATTTAACAAGTTTGGTTCAGCATAATGATCCAAGGATAAAAAATAAGGTTAAAAAGTATTTCAAGGGGCTGGCCCCGTGGCCGAGTGGTTAAGTTCTCGCGCTCCGCTGCAGGCGGCCCAGTGTTTCTTTGGTTTGAATCCTGGGCGCAGACATGACACTGCTCATCAAACCACACTGAGGCAGCGTCCCACATGCCACAACTAGAAGGACCCACAACGAAGAATATACAACTATGTACCGGGGGGCTTTGGGGAGAAAAAGGAAAAAAATTAAACCTTTAAGAAAAAAAAAAAAAAAGTATTTCAAATGTAATCAGTGATACTTCATGAATAGTTTCTGATAGACAAAAGCACTAAGGTAAATACCTCATTTTGCAACTAAAGATATGTTTATATCTCTATTAAATGAGCACCAATCTTATTTAAAAAGCACTCAACTTTAATAATGAACATGGACATGGGGTCAGCCCTGTGGCCTAGTGTTTAAGTTCTGCGTGCTCCACTTTGGCAGCCTGGGTTCGGTTCCCAAGTGGGGACCTACATCACTGTCGGCAGCTGTGCTGTGGCGGCAACCCACATACGAAATAGAGGAAGATGGTATGGATGTTAGCTCAAGGCAAATCTTCCTCAAGCAAAAAGAGGAAGATCAGCAACAGCTGTTAGCTCAGGGCAAATCTTCCTCAGAAGAAAAGAAAAGGAAAATGGATAATATTTTCATATTAAAATATACTAACACTTCATTACCTGAAATTTATTTAAAAACCCCAAACAGCCAGAATGATGTCTAGAAACAAGGATTGTTCAAAAAGACTCTGAGGAAACAAAATTAAAGGCATAATCTTTGTACTAAGATATGCCTCCTTCTCTAACCAGAAAACATCTTAGAAATCCTATTTAAAATTGGCCACTGGCTGAATTTAGAAATCTCATAAGCTAGATCTTCCAGTTTTCCCAAAACCCTAAAACAGTGGTCATTAACATGGAAGGGAGAGGAGACTACTAAAGGAAAATGCACAAGAAACGAGAAATGATAGCTAACATCTAAATTATCTCCTAAAGACAACACTGAATTATAGGATAATGAAACCTAAGCAGTACTCAATTTAAAACAAAAGTGTTACTAAATGTCTTTGTAACCCAGAATTTACTTCCCCTTTCAATGATTAGATATGGGGATGAGATACTCAGATCAGTCCAAACATCATCCACAATATCTCGATATTTAATTACAGTCTCTAACACCATTCACAATAATGTTGTTATAGGAAAACGTATTCCAAGTTTCCACGGGGAAAGAAATGACTATTTCTCTAATGTCACAGCCTTGCTAATGAGAGAGGAAGCTTCCTTTGCCCTCCTTTCACCCAAATCAAGCAGCAGGAGAAACAAGAAGCAGCAGAGGCAACTGAGAGAAGGGACCAAGGTTCCAAGAGTCAAGTGCTGAGGCTGAGAAGCAGCAGTGGGGGCACAAAGCCCGCACAGCCTTGTGGAAATCTACACGGGGGTCAGAGCTTCTGAGCTGGAGAAACGAGAGCAGGAAGCGGAAAACAATTTCTTTTTGACCCCTCCCATTCAGCCTTTCTGGTCTCCCTTTTTCCTTCCATCTGAGGAAAAGCCCATGAGGTTAGAGGAGACTTCATAGGAATCCAAGCAAAAGACACTTTTTCAGTGATTTTACAATCACTTGTGCAAAAAAAGAGAGTTTACTAAGAATGATATATGGCTGACAAAATTAAGAAGTCAGAAAAAGAATACTCAATTCTAGAAAACTATGCATCCAATGCTTCTGCCCACTTTAACTGTTAAGCTTCAACCGAAACTGAAAGCTTTTCCTCTGCAAAGTTCATTTACACCGTATCAAGTTTTCGCTCGAATACATAGTTCCATTGAATTCCTTATACAGGATCTTTAATGCATGATTGGTTATTTCTTTAAGATACATGACTAGACACGGTATTATATTGTATACAAGGATGCAAACATTTTAAAGTCTTTTCTACACATTATTAAGCTGCCTTTCACAATGGCTGTTAAGAAGTCCTAATTCTACAAATAGTGAAATCTTTAGGTTTTGATAGAACAGATTTATAAATTGAAGTTTTCCCACTGAGATAATATACATGTTGTCTTGTTCACTTATGTCTTTACCAACAAGGATTACACTGAATTATTCGCCAAGGATAGCTTAGATTATTATTAATTTGTGTTCATATTATTAACTGAAAAAAAAAGGGGGGCCACTGATTATAAGACATCCCTTGTATTTCTGAGACAACATATAAGTTAATTTAATTTACTCACAACAAGGATGGTTCTCCAGAAGAAAACGGCAAATGAAACAATTCCTAAGGAGGCAGTGATAAGCACAGGCTTCCGTGGCAGGCCACGAAAATCGGGTCCAGGCTGAACATCATCAGGCAATGTAGCAAGTAGCTGAAACAGAAATGTTTGAAATAATGGGAACCCATAAAGAAACTTACAATAAAGCAGTCACAAAGAATCATCCACAGAAATTCTAAGTCAACCTCCATCAGGTAACTGCTCCCTCAAAAACCTCCAATAGCTCCCACTGCTTCAATAAAGATAGGATACTGGCAGCCTCGTATTTCTTGTGCAGCTTGAGGTCTTTTTAAACATTAGGAATCTAAATGTCTCTAAGTTGAGGATATATTTCCAGTTTGCAATGGGTCCTACCACATCATGTTGTCTAACACACGGCTGGACTCCCTCTGGAGCATACTTTTCTCTTAGTTGATTGCTATGACTTAAAAGGCCATAAAAAAAATCAAAAAACAATTGAAACATACTATAGAAGGAATCAACTCCTAAGGGGGCAAATAAAACCAAAATGATGGCTAACATAAATACTGCACTTTCCCGCTAAGACTTTAAATCTTAATTCTGTTCTACTCTTACATAAAGCCAAATGCTGAGTACCTTCAGACACCTCGCGATCACTAGTCTAGACTACTCTGGATTTAACTGTCTCCTACAAAACTCAACGCCTTAATTTTAAATGCTTCCTGGAAGACAGCGCATTCAACACCTGCTTGCTTCTCCGCTGTTTTCACCGCGCTGTGCAACTACACAAGTATCTGCCATACCAGCCCCATCCCCCAACAGTGCCGATCACTGGAAAAGGACCCGCAGGGGACGGGATGCTCGCTGTTTTGATCGAGACTGCATACCACAAAGTAACACAGTGCCTGGTACATCGAAAGTGCTCAATAAAAAATGAACAGCTGACGAAACCTCACACACACTGCCACCGGCCTCGCTACACAGCACTGCAGCGTCCCGCCTGCCTCGGGCCTCACACACTCCGTCTCTCCCTCGCCCGGGCCGTCGGTGCACCCGCTCGGCTCGGAACTCGGCCACCCGCCTGCCAGCGCTGGGGTCCCTCCCGGGGAATGGGGGCCGTCACCTCCAGTAGCTTGGCGGTGAGGGCTGCGTAGACCACCGACAGGGGTCCCAGGAGCTCCGGGTGCCCCGGGGAAGCGGTGACGGCAGGCACCGTGGCAGGTACTGAGTCCACGGCGTGGGGCCAGCCGAGCGGACGCGACGCTTCCCCGTGGAACCGCACCGGACCCCCACTCTGTCACCGCTTCCGCCTTCGGAAAGCACCAGGCGCGGGCGGCGGAGCCGGGGCGAACTTCGCCTTCCCACGCCGCCCACCCTCTCCGCCCGCCGCCTCCCGTCTAACACGTCCTCAGACACGGCCCCCGGCGGACGTTAGGCGGACGTTAGGCGGACGTTAGCGGGCCTCGGGGGGCCGGGCCCGCGGTGGGCGGGGCCAGAACGGAAGGAACCAAGGGCGGGGCGGCGCGGGGGGGCAGGCGCGAAGAGACCTGCGCGGAAGAAACCAAGGGAAGGGAGGCTCCCCCGTCGCAGGCACCCGGAGGGCGCGCGCGATTCAAAGGGCCCGGGAGCTAAGAGCGGAAGGAGGCGGAGGAGAAGAATGGGCGGGGGGTGGAGGACAGGAGAAAGGCCGGCCGCTGCCGCCCGCCCCGAACTGGCCCCTTCCATCACAGGGCGCTGAGACCCCAGGCACAGGCCCTGAGTGCCCAGGCAGCAGAGGTGGCGCCCCGCCCGCTCTCGCTGGAGGACCACCGCTCTGCCCGGATGCCCTCCTTCCCTGCCCACTCAGTCCCCGCTCGCTTTTCTCCTTCCTGACCTCCAGGTGCTCACACCGTCTCTCACCCTTGCTGATGCCCCTTTAAAAACCCTTCTACGGAGTCACATCATCACCACACCTATGCTAAGGGTTCAGTTCTGGGTCCCACATTGCATGTTTACATGAACTTGTGGAAAAGGACGAGGATTATGAATAGTCTGGAAATCGCGTTCCAAAAGTCGAAGAAACTGGGGACATTTAACCTGGGGGAGAAAAGATAGTCGCAGATCTTTAAAGGGTACGTCTTCGAGTTGAACATAAAGTCAGTTCAGAAGAACAATCAAGCAAGAACAAGCAGAGAAATCCTGAAATAGAAGAGCAAGGGAGGTTGGGTGGGAGGGCAGGCGAAGGCAGGCTCTGTAATTAAAACAGCACTGGCCCAAGAGTACAGACAGACCATGGAACACAACAGAAAAGCCAGAAACAGACCCAAGTGCATAGGAAATCTGGGATACACTAAAAGTCAGCTGGGGAAAAATAGACTTTTTATAAAGTGATGTTGGCGTAACTAAATAACCGTATGGGAAATGACAAAATCGGATCTTCTCCTTACTGTTCACAAGGATAAATTCCAATTTACATTCAGATCACAACCTAAGGGTAAAAAATGAAAACAAACACGTACTAGCAAAAATATGAGTGAATTTCTCAATGTATGATGAGTGGGCCAAACCCTCCTAATTATGTCTCAAAATCCAAGGGAAAAGACTTATAAACCTGATTACTTAAAAATTAAAAATTTGTCCAGCCCTTGTACGCAAAAAATGCAAAAGAAGCAAAGTTTGACAATGACAATCTGAGAAAAAATATTTGTAACCTATTACAAAGGGTTAACATTCCTAAATATGAAGAACTTTACAAATAAAGAAGAAAACAGCCAGCAAACCTATAGAAAAACGGGCTGACAAAATAAATAGTTCGTTCTCAGGAAAAGAAATAGGAATAGCTCACAAACATATGGAAACGTGCTCTGCCTCACTCATAATAAAAGAAACACAAACGAAAGCTACACTGAGATACCATTTCCCACTCATTGGCAACAGCCAAACATTTGACAACATACTCTCTTGGTGAGAGAATGTAGGGGAAACAGGTACTCTCATATATTGCTGATTATTATACAAAATGATACAACCCCTATGAGCAGGAATTTGGCAACATCTGCCAAAATTACCTGCATATTCACCTATTGATCCAACAATTCCACTTCTAAAGCTACTGGGGATACAACGACAGATGCTGAACAGACATATGCACAAAACTATGTTATTCCAGCATTATTTTTAACAACAGAAGACTGGAAATAATCAAAATGTCCACCAATAGAAGAATTGTTGAATACACTAAAGTACTATGAAACCGGGAAAAAGAGAAATCAAATAATTCTATATATTCTGCTAGGGTATGGTTTCCGGAATATGCCTTTTTCAAAATCAAAAATAAAGGAGTGGAGAAGAGTATACTGTACTGCTTCTACCTAAGAAGGTAAGGAGAGACTTTTTATGGCTTTGAGGTAAAATTGACATGCAATAGATTACACGTCTTAAGTGCACAATCTAAGTTTTCACTTACAAGCACATCTGTGAAACCATCATCACATTCAAGATAATGTGAATCCTTCACCTCCAAAAGTCCCATGCCCTTGGTAATCCCACCTCCTGCCACTTGCCACCCCTCCCTCCCCGCCCAAGCAGAATTTCTGTCATGATAGATTAGTTTGCATTTCCTAAAGTTTTATACATATGGAATAATACACCATGTATTCTCTTTCCTCTGGCTTCTCTCAACATAAGTTGAGACTCATCCATGTGGCCACATATATCATCAACAGGTCATTCCTTTTTATTGCTGAGTAGCACTTCATTGTACAGATATGTCACAGTTTGTTTATTCTCCTCTTGATGGCTATTTGGCTTGTTCCAGTTTTTGGCCTTTACAAATACAGCTGCCATGAATGGTGATGTACAAGTCCGTCTATGGACGTATAACCTACTGATAGAGGGATACCTGGATCATTTGAGAGGTGTATGTTTACCTTTTCAAGAAAGTGACAAACTGTTTTCCAAGGTGGTTGTACCATTCTACATCCCCACCAGCAGTGTATGATGTTTCCAGTTCCTCCACATCTCCAACACTTGGTATAATCAGTCTTTTCAATTTTAGTCATTCTAGTAAGAGTATAGTGATAACTCATGGTGATTTAAATTGGCATTTCTCTGATAAGCAATGATGTTGAGCATTATTTTTAACATGCTTAAGCCATCCATATATTTTGTTTGATGAAGTGTTATTTTACTGGGTTGTTTTCTTATGAATGAATTTTGAGAGTTCTTTATATATTCTGGATATAAGTCCCTTATCAGAAAAATGCTTTACAGTGATTCCTTCCTAGTCTGTGGCTTGTCTTTTCATTCACTTAACAGTGGATTTCAAGGGGCAGAAATTTTTATTTTGATCAAGTCCCAATTATCAATTTTTTCTTTTATGAATCATTTGGTATCAAATCTAAGAAATCTTTACCTAACTTTTTTCTAGAAGTTTTATACTTTTAAGCTTTACATTCAGGTCTATGAACCATTTTGAGTTAATTTACGTTTCTCGTGTGAGGTATGGATCAATTTTTTGCACAGGAGTATTTCCAATAGTTCTAGTACCGTTTATTGAAAAGGCTCCCTTTTCTTCGCTTAGTTGTCCTTTCCACCTCTGAAATCCACTGCCATATATGGATCTATCTCTGGGTTGTCTATTCCGATCCAACGGTTTATGTGTCTGTCTTTACACTGATGCCATGCAAACCTAATTACTGTAGCTTTGTGACAAGTCCTGAAATCAGGTCATGCTTATGTTCTTCTAGGTCCTTTGCATTTTCTATTTGAATTGTGGAATCAACTTGTCATTTTCCACCAAAAAGATCCTGCTGGGATTTTGATTGGGATCATGTTGACTCTAGTGATCAAACGGAGGAGCTGAATGATATCTGACATCCTGTTTGTCACAGTGACAATACGATAGCTTAATATGAAGTCTTCTCGCTCATCAACAAGGGATCTCTCCATTTTTAGGTCTTCTTTCATTTCTATTAGCAATATTTTATAGTTTTCAATTTATATGTCTTACAGTTTTGCCAGATTACCCTTAAGTACTTTATATTTTTTGATGCTATTGGACTGGAAACTTTTAAAATTTCAATTTTCACTTATTCATCGCTAGTATATAGAAATACAACTGCTTTTAGATGTTAATCTTTATCTAGCAACCTTACTGAATGCGCTCATTAGCTCCAGTAGCGTTTTTGTAGATTCCATCAGATTTTAATCACAGACATTCAGGTTATCTGCAAATAAAGACAATTCTGCTGTTTCCTTCCCGACCTGGATGCTTTCTGTTTCTTTTTCCTGCCTTAGTGCACCGGCTCCTGCCTTACTGTGCCCACTACAGTGCTGTCTGGAGGCTGTGAGAGTGGACATCCTCGTTCTGATCTTACAGGGAAACAGTCGGTCGTTCACCGTTACCTGTGACGCTGGCTCGAAGTCTTTCAGAGAGGCTATTTGAAGCCCCCTTCCAGTCCTAGTGTGTTGTTTTTTTAAATATCAGTAATCAATGTCGGATTTTTTCAAATCCTTTTTCTGTGTCTGTTGAGCTGAACATACGGATTTTCTTTTCAAAGTTTGTTAACATGTGACTTACACTTATTTTCTAATGTTAAAGAAACCTTGCATTCTTGGATATAGCATACCTGGTCATTATGTATTATCCTTTTTACATACTGTTGGATTTGATCTGCTAAAATTCTGTTTAGAATTTTTGTGCTTATGTTCATAATAGATACCAGTCTATGCTTTTCTTGTTATGTCTTTGGTTTTGTTATGCTAATGCTGGCTTAATACAATCAGCTAGGAAGTATTTTCCCACTCTTCAATTTTCTAGAAGAGTTTGTATAGAATTAGTATTATTTCTTTCTTATACATTTAATTGAATTCACCAGGGAAGCCTTCTGGTCCTGCAGTTTTCTTTGTAGAAAGATTTTTAACTATAAATTCAACTTTTGACTAGTCATAAGGCTATTGAGGTTACCTGTTTCTTCTTGAGCGAGCGTTTGCAATTTGTGTCTTAGATGGAATTTCTTCATTTTGTCTAAATTGTTAAATTAATTGGCATAAATTATTCATATTAGTCCCTCCTCTTTATCATTTTAATATCTGCAGAATCTGTAGTGATGTCCCTCCCTGATTGCTCATATTAGTAATGTGTGTCTCCTCTTTTCTTCTCCTGATCGCTCTGGTTAGAGGTAAATCAATTTTATTAACCTCAAGAACCAGCTTTTGTTTTCACTCATTTTCCTTGTTTCCTATTTCACCGATTTACACTCTTATGTTTATTTCTTTTCTTCTGCTTCTCAGCCATGAATTTGCATTGTGCACTTAAGACGTGTAGTCTATTGCATGTCAATTTTACCTCAAAGCCATAAAAAGTCTCTCCTTACCTTCTTAGGTAGAAGCAGTACAGTATACTCTTCTCCACTCCTTTATTTTTGATTTTGAAAAAGGCATATTCCGGAAACCATACCCTAGCAGTATATATAGAATTATTTGATTTCTCTTTTTCCCGGTTTCATAGTACTTTAGTGTATTCAACAATTCTTCTATTGGTGGACATTTTGATTATTTCCAGTCTTCTGTTGTTAAAAATAATGCTGGAATAACATAGTTTTGTGCATATGTCTGTTCAGCATCTGTCGTTGTATCCCCAGTAGCTTTAGAAGTGGAATTGTTGGATCAATAGGTGAATATGCAGGTAATTTTGGCAGATGTTGCCAAATTCCTGCTCATAGGGGTTGTATCATTTTGTATAATAATCAGCAATATATGAGAGTACCTGTTTCCCCTACATTCTCTCACCAAGAGAGTATGTTGTCAAATGTTTGGCTGTTGCCAATGAGTGGGAAATGGTATCTCAGTGTAGCTTTCGTTTGTGTTTCTTTTATTATGAGTGAGGCAGAGCACGTTTCCATATGTTTGTGAGCTATTCCTATTTCTTTTCCTGAGAACGAACTATTTATTTTGTCAGCCCGTTTTTCTATAGGTTTGCTGGCTGTTTTCTTCTTTATTTGTAAAGTTCTTCATATTTAGGAATGTTAACCCTTTGTAATAGGTTACAAATATTTTTTCTCAGATTGTCATTGTCAAACTTTGCTTCTTTTGCATTTTTTGCGTACAAGGGCTGGACAAATTTTTAATTTTTAAGTAATCAGGTTTATAAGTCTTTTCCCTTGGATTTTGAGACATAATTAGGAGGGTTTGGCCCACTCATCATACATTGAGAAATTCACTCATATTTTTGCTAGTACGTGTTTGTTTTCATTTTTTACCCTTAGGTTGTGATCTGAATGTAAATTGGAATTTATCCTTGTGAACAGTAAGGAGAAGATCCGATTTTGTCATTTCCCATACGGTTATTTAGTTACGCCAACATCACTTTATAAAAAGTCTATTTTTCCCCAGCTGACTTTTAGTGTATCCCAGATTTCCTATGCACTTGGGTCTGTTTCTGGCTTTTCTGTTGTGTTCCATGGTCTGTCTGTACTCTTGGGCCAGTGCTGTTTTAATTACAGAGCCTGCCTTCGCCTGCCCTCCCACCCAACCTCCCTTGCTCTTCTATTTCAGGATTTCTCTGCTTGTTCTTGCTTGATTGTTCTTCTGAACTGACTTTATGTTCAACTCGAAGACGTACCCTTTAAAGATCTGCGACTATCTTTTCTCCCCCAGGTTAAATGTCCCCAGTTTCTTCGACTTTTGGAACGCGATTTCCAGACTATTCATAATCCTCGTCCTTTTCCACAAGTTCATGTAAACATGCAATGTGGGACCCAGAACTGAACCCTTAGCATAGGTGTGGTGATGATGTGACTCCGTAGAAGGGTTTTTAAAGGGGCATCAGCAAGGGTGAGAGACGGTGTGAGCACCTGGAGGTCAGGAAGGAGAAAAGCGAGCGGGGACTGAGTGGGCAGGGAAGGAGGGCATCCGGGCAGAGCGGTGGTCCTCCAGCGAGAGCGGGCGGGGCGCCACCTCTGCTGCCTGGGCACTCAGGGCCTGTGCCTGGGGTCTCAGCGCCCTGTGATGGAAGGGGCCAGTTCGGGGCGGGCGGCAGCGGCCGGCCTTTCTCCTGTCCTCCACCCCCCGCCCATTCTTCTCCTCCGCCTCCTTCCGCTCTTAGCTCCCGGGCCCTTTGAATCGCGCGCGCCCTCCGGGTGCCTGCGACGGGGGAGCCTCCCTTCCCTTGGTTTCTTCCGCGCAGGTCTCTTCGCGCCTGCCCCCCCGCGCCGCCCCGCCCTTGGTTCCTTCCGTTCTGGCCCCGCCCACCGCGGGCCCGGCCCCCCGAGGCCCGCTAACGTCCGCCTAACGTCCGCCTAACGTCCGCCGGGGGCCGTGTCTGAGGACGTGTTAGACGGGAGGCGGCGGGCGGAGAGGGTGGGCGGCGTGGGAAGGCGAAGTTCGCCCCCGGCTCCGCCGCCCGCGCCTGGTGCTTTCCGAAGGCGGAAGCGGTGACAGAGTGGGGGTCCGGTGCGGTTCCACGGGGAAGCGTCGCGTCCGCTCGGCTGGGCCCACGCCGTGGACTCAGTACCTGCCACGGTGCCTGCCGTCACCGCTTCCCCGGGGGACCCGGAGCTCCTGGGACCCCGTCGGTGCTCTACGCAGCCCTCACCGCCAAGCTACTGGAGGTGACGGCCCCCATTCCCCGGGAGGGACCCCAGCGCTGGCAGGCGGGTGGCCGAGTTCCGAGCCGAGCGGGTGCACCGACGGCCCGGGCGAGGGAGAGACGGAGTGTGTGAGGCCCGAGGCAGGCGGGACGCTGCAGTGCTGTGTAGCGAGGCCGGTGGCAGTGTGTGTGAGGTTTCGTCAGCTGTTCATTTTTTATTGAGCACTTTCGATGTACCAGGCACTGTGTTACTTTGTGGTATGCAGTCTCGATCAAAACAGCGAGCATCCCGTCCCCTGCGGGTCCTTTTCCAGTGATCGGCACTGTTGGGGGATGGGGCTGGTATGGCAGATACTTGTGTAGTTGCACAGCGCGGTGAAAACAGCGGAGAAGCAAGCAGGTGTTGAATGCGCTGTCTTCCAGGAAGCATTTAAAATTAAGGCGTTGAGTTTTGTAGGAGACAGTTAAATCCAGAGTAGTCTAGACTAGTGATCGCGAGGTGTCTGAAGGTACTCAGCATTTGGCTTTATGTAAGAGTAGAACAGAATTAAGATTTAAAGTCTTAGCGGGAAAGTGCAGTGTTTATGTTAGTCATCATTTTGGTTTTATTTGCCCCCATAGGAGTTGATTCCTTCTATAGTATGTTTCAATTGTTTTTTGATTTTTTTATGGCCTTTTAAGTCATAGCAATCAACTAAGAGAAAAGTATGCACCAGAGGGAGTCCAGCCATGTGTTAGACAACATGATGTGGTAGGACCCATTGCAAACTGGAAATATATCCTCAACTTAGAGACATTTAGATTCCTAATGTTTAAAAAGACCTCAAGCTGCACAAGAAATACGAGGCTGCCAGTATCCTATCTTTATTGAAGCAGTGGGAGCTATTGAAGGTTTTTGAGGGAGCAGTTACCTGATGGAGGTTGACTTAGAATTTCTGTGGATGATTCTTTGTGACTGCTTTATTGTAAGTTTCTTTATGGGTGCCCATTATTTCAAACATTTCTGTTTCAGCTACTTGCTACATTGCCTGATGATGTTCAGCCTGGACCCAATTGTTATGGCCTGCCATGGAAGCCTGTGCTTATCACTGCCTCCTTAGGAATTGTTTCATTTGCCGTTTTCTTCTGGAGAACCATCCTTGTTGTGAGTAAATTAAATTAACTTATATGTTGTCTCAGAAATACAAGGGATGTCTTATAATCAGTGGCCCCCCTTTTTTTTTCAGTTAATAATATGAACACAAATTAATAATAATCTAAGCTATCCTTGGCGAATAATTCAGTGTAATCCTTGTTGGTAAAGACATAAGTGAACAAGACAACATGTATATTATCTCAGTGGGAAAACTTCAATTTATAAATCTGTTCTATCAAAACCTAAAGATTTCACTATTTGTAGAATTAGGACTTCTTAACAGCCATTGTGAAAGGCAGCTTAATAATGTGTAGAAGCCTTAAAATGTTTGCATCCTTGTATACAGTATAGTACCATGTTAAGAGTTGCTTTACAAATTTTTGTGCTCCTGTGTTGGGTGCGTATATATTTATAAGTGTTATGTCTTCTTGGTGGAGAGTCCCCTTTATCATTATATACTGTCCCTCTTTGTCTTTCTTTATCTGTTTTGCTTTGAAGTCTACCTTGTCTGATATTAGTATAGCGACACCTGCTTTCTTTTGTTCATTATTAGCTTGGAGTATTGTTCTCCATCCCTTCACTCTGAGTCTGTTTGTCATTGGGGCTGAGGTGTGTTTGCTGGAGGCAGCATATTGTTGGGTCTTGTTCTTTGATCCATCCTGCCACTCTGTGTCTTTTGATTGGAGAGTTCAATCTATTTACATTTAGAGTGATTATTGAGATGTGGGGGCCTACCGCTGCCATTTTATGTCTTGTTTCCTGGTTCTCTTCAATTTCCTTTGTTTCTTGTCCCGTGGTTTAGTCTGTTCTGATGGAGAGCTGCTACTCTCTGTTGCTGTCCTACTTATCTCCTTTGCTCTTGGTTTTGTAGCCCCTTTCCTTTTTTTGATTTTCCAGGAATTAGGGTTTTCCTGAGCATTTCTTGAAGAGGAGATTTTGTGGCAAGGAATTCCCTTAATTTTTGTTTATCTGGCAAAGTTTTTATTTCTCCATCGTATTTGAAGGATATTTTCGCTGGGTAGAGAATTCTCGGCTGCAGGTTTTTGTCCTTCAGATTTTTGAATATATCATTCCACTCTCTTCCAGCCTGTAAAGTTTCTGCTGAGAAATCTGCTGATAGCCTGATGGGGGTTCCTTTGTAGGTTAATTTCTTCTGCCTGGCTGCCCTTAGTATTCTCTCCTTGTTCTTGACTTTTGCTAGCTTCACTACTACATGCCTCGGGGTTGGTCTTCTTGCATTGATAAAGTTTGGAGATCTGTTGGCTTCTGTCACATGAAGTTCCATCTCTCTCCCCAGGTTTGGGAAGTTCTCAGCCATTATTTCTTTGAATAGGCTTTCTGTCCCCTTCTCTCTCTCTTCTCCCTCTGGTATACCTATAATCCTTACGTTGCATCTCCTAATTGTGTCAGATAATTCTCAGAGAGTTTCTTCACTTCTTTTTAGTCTTCGTTCTCGCTCCTCCTCTGCCTGCAGCATTTCTATATTCCTATCTTCCAAATTGCTAATTCTTTCCTCCGTATTATCGGCCCTACTGTTCAGTGCATCTAGATTCTTCTTAATCTCTATTGTCTTCTTCATTTCCAGCATTTCTGTTTGGTTCTTCTTTATAGTATCGAACTCTTTTGTGACATAGCTCCTGAACTCGTTGAGTTGTCTATCTGAATTCTCTTTTAACTCATTGAGTTTTTTAATGATGGCTGTTTTGAAGTCATCATCATTTAGGTTATATATTTCATTGTCTTTGGGATTGTTTTGTGTGTATTTGTCATTTTCCTTCTGTTCTGGAGATTTAATATATTTTCTCCTATTGCTTGATGGTGTAGATTTGTGCCTCCTCATAGAGATAGAGTTTAGTTACTGCTTCCACTTGTTTCTACTGGTGTGGTGGGGGGTCATCTGTTTATACTGCACCAATCAGGAACCCTATCAGCTGTTGCTAACTGGGCCTGGGCCCCTCCTCGCAGTCACAGTGATCCTGTGGGTTCCCTCTTCAGCTGTGGGGGCCGTCACAAGGGGGCTTCAGGCTGCTGGTGCCTACTGTTGCAGACCACCTAGATGTGCTCCCTCCTTGGGGTCTGCAGCAGTGTTATGGGCTTTCCCAGCGGCCAGGGGCAGGATCACTTATATTTGCAGCTCTCTCACTGTCGGCGCCCACGAAAATCTCATTGTCCACTATGGGTCACAGCAGAGCTATGGGCATCTTCTGCAGTCTGTGGTTAGCTCACCTAGCTATGCTACTTTTGTCCCAGGGTCTTCCAGCCTTGTGGTTGCCGGGTGGGTGCTCTCTACTAGTGCTGTGCAGAGGCTATCGCTGAGGCTGCTGTGAGACTGTAGAGTTTCCCCCTGGGCCACGGAGCCGGGTCGCTGGAACTACACCCAGCCCCAGTCCTCTCCCCTAAGATCTCAGGGAGCTCCTTGCCCTGTCTGGGGGATAGCCGGAGACCTTGAGTTCAGTGGCAGCTGGCCGGCTGCTGCCCTGCCTGGGATTCTCCTCTTTGGGACCCTCCCAGCGTTGTGGATGCTGGGCGGAGCCTCTCCGCTAATGGCAGGTAGAGACTTTGCCTGCTGCCTGGATGGAACTCCGGAGTTTACCCCCCGGGCCGCAGAGCCTACCGCTGGAGCTCCACCCTTCCCCAGTCCTCTCCCAGGAGATCTCCGGTAGCCCCGAGCCCCACCCAGGCGAAAGCCTGGTCAGTGGGGCCGGTGGCAGCAGCTGGCGGGCCGCCGCCCCGTTTGGGATTCGCTCCGGGAGCCTCCCAGCGTTGTGGATGCTGGGCGGAGCCTCCCTGCTAATGGCAGGTAGAGACTTTGCCTGCTGCCCGGACGGAACTCTGGAGTTCCCCCCCCAGGCCGCGGAGCCTGCTGCTGGAGCTCCACCCAGCCCCAGTCCTCTCCCAGGAGGTCTTGGGTAGCCCCGAGCCCCACCCAGGCCAAAGCGGGGTCAGTGGGGCCGGTGGCGGCAGCTGGGATTCACTCTGGGAGCCTCCTGGCGTTGTGGATGCTGGGCGGGGCCTCCCCGCTAATGGCGGCTAGGGGTTTTCCCCGCCGCCTCCGGTGTGTAACTCTGGAGCTTCCCTCGGGGCTTAGGTGTAATTGCGGGGGGCTTAGGTAGGGCTCTGGTCACCTGTTTCCACCGTCGCTTCTCTGGTGTGCGCTTCCTCCTGCCCTTGGTGTGTGGCGATGTTCTGGGGGCGTCCGCTGGAAGAAAGCTGTTTGCAGATACTAGGCTGTTCGGGGGTCGGGGTCAGAGAGTTTTCTGAGGACTTTATTTTTTATAGAAACAGTTCTTAGGTTGAAGTTGCTGCATTTTTCAGTAACAAAATATGCTAAAGAAACCATGGGAAACCGTTGGGGTTGCAGGTGATCTTCTCTGTTCCATAGAGGTTGTAACCTGTGCTGGTGAAAGCAAAAGCTGTCATTACTCTGGTTCCCTAAACAGTATATACTACTTGTCACTTTTATAATTTTTTGTACCCATCAATAAAGTTAAGTTGTGCATTATCTTTCATGTAGCTATCTTACAGAGTTTAGCTAAGATATTATGACTCATTTTATATAGATGCTGGAATTCTATGGGGATCAAGATGGAGCCCGAGAGGTTCTCACCAATTATGCCTATGATGAGAAGTTCCCATCGAATCCAAATGCTCATATCTACTTATACAACTTTCTCAAGAGAGAGAAGGCCCCAAGAGAGAAACTGATAAGCGTGTTTAAGGTACAGAATTTTTATTCAAAGTTTGAACAGGATTGGGGATCTACTTTAAAACATTCTTACGTCATTGCTTTCCAACTTCCGTATTATAGCACCCATAAAATGACAATGTGTGTGGGGTACACTGAGGTAAACAGGAGGCTGCAGGGCCAGGAGACCCCCCCACTATGATTCCGCCACCCCCTGCCCAAGAGAGAGTGAGGGGAGAGGATCAGTCTTTCAGAAACCCTTTGCCACCCTGGTTGGAAAGTTCTGCATTGCTATTTTTTTAAAAATCACCTTTTTGAAGTGTAATTTACATGTAATAAAGCACTTATTTTAAGTGTGCACTTGGATGCATTTTAACAAATATATACATCCATGTAACCACCAGGATAAGATAGCGAACATTTCCATCACCCCAGAAAGTCCTTCATTCCCCCCAGTATTCCTGGCCCCAGGTAACCGCTGATCTACTTTCTGTCACTATAGATTAATTTTACCTCTTCTAGAATTTCATATAAATGAAATCTTACAGTACGTACTCCTTTTGTTGTCTGGCTTTTCTTGCTCAGCGTAATGTTTTTGAGATTCATCCATATCGTATCAGTAGTTTATTCCTTATTACTGCTGAGGAGTAGTCCATTTTTATACATGCATTTCATGATGAACATTTGGGTTATTGCACTTTTTGGCTACTATGAATGCTACAGTCAACATTCATGTACAAATCTTTGTGTGCACATATATTTTCATTTTTCGTGGGTAGCTAGCTAAGAGTAGAATTGCTGGAAAGTATATGTTTAACTTCTTAAGAAACTGCCTGGGTGTTTTCTGGAGTGACTGTACCATTGATATTCCCACTGGTGATGTGTGAAAGTTCAATTTCTCTACATCTTCATCAACATTTGGTATTGTTAGTCTTGAATTATAGCCATTCTAGTAGGTGTGTAGTGGTGTCTCACTGTGGTTTTAATTTGTGTTTCCCTAATGACTAATGACGTTGAGCATCTTTTAATATGCCTGTTGGCTATTCCTGTATCTTCTTTTTTTGAGGAAGATTAGCCCTGAGCTAACATCCACTGCCAATCCTCCTCTTTTTTGCTGGGGAAGATTGGCCCTGAGCTAATGTCTGTGCCCATCTTCCTCTACTCTATATGTGGGATGCCTGCCATGGCATGGCTTGATAAGTGGTGCGTAGGTCTGCGCCTGGGATCCAAACCAGTGACCGTGGGCCGCCAAAGTGGAGCGTGTAAACTTCACAGCTAAGCCACCAGGCCGGCCCCCCACTGTATCTTCTTTTGTGAAGTGTCCGTTCAAATGTTTTGTGTGTTTTTTTGGAGGGTTGCCTTCTTACTGATTTGAAAGTTTTTAATATAATCTGGATACAAGTCCTTTGTCAGATATATGGATTGTGAATATTTTCTTCCAGTCCATGGCTTACCTTTTTGGTTTCCTAACACTATCTTTCAAAGAAACAAAAATTTCTAATTTTGATGAAGTACAGTTTATTCATTTTTCTTTTATAGTTAGTACTTTTTGTCTAAGGAATCTTTGCCTACCTCAGGATAATGAAGATTCTCTTTTTTTTCCCCCCTAGAAGTGTTATAATTTTGTTTAGGTCCATGATAGATTTTCACCTACTTTTTTTGTGTAGTATGAGGTCAGAGTCAAGGTTCATTATTTTCCATATGATTTTTTGAGCACCATTTATTGAACAGACTACCCTTCTTCTCCTGTTGAGTTACATTTTTAACTTTGTTGAAAATCAGTTGATCATAGATATGGACTCTATTGTATAGAGTATATTTCTCTACCTCTATTTCTCTACATCTATATTGTATAGATGTATATTTCCATCATATACCAATACCACATATCGTGATTACTGTAGTTTTATAGCAAGTTTTGGAATCATACCATGAAAGTCATACAAATTCGTCTTTTTCCAAAGTTGTTTTTAGCTTCTCTATGTTCTTTGACTTTCCATATACATTTTTAGATCAATTTGTTGCTTCAAGAAAATCTTGCTAGGATTTTGAACCTGTGGATGAATTCTGAAAGAGTTGGCATCTTAACAAATTGATGTTTCCAAACTGGAAATGATATGTCTGTCCATCATTTACCATTCATTTAGGTCTTTTATTTCTTTCTGAAATGTTTTGTAGTTTTGATTGTATATATTTTGTTAAATTTATCCCTAAGTGTTTCATGTTTTGGATGGTTACTGTACGTGGTATTGCTTTAAAAGTTTTTTGTTGTGGTGGTAAAGTATGCGTAACATAAAATTTACCATTTATTTGTAAGTGCACACTTTAGTGACATTAAGTATGTTCAGAATTTTGTGCACCCATCGCCACTATCCAGTTCCAGAACTATTTCATCGTCCCAAACAGAAACTCCGTGTCCTTTGAACAGTAAGTCCCCACAACCCCCACCCCCAGCCCCCTGCTAACCTCTAGTCCACTTTCTGTCTGAAGGAATCTGCCTGTTCTAGGAGCTTCATCTAAGTGGAATCATACAGTATTTGTCCTTTTATGTCTTGCTTATTTCGTTTAGCATGTTTTGAGAATTCATCTACGTTATAGCATGATCAGAATCTCCTTCCTTTTTAAGCTGAATAATATTCTTTTGTTTATATATTACACATTTTGTTCGTCCATTCATCTGTTGATAGACATTTGGGTTGTTTCCAATTTTTGACTGTTGTGAATAATGCTGCTGTGAACATGAGTGTACAAGTATGTGTTTCCCTGCTTTCGCTTGTTTTGGGTGTATATCTAGGAGTGGAATTGCTGGATCATGTGGTAATTCTTTGTTTAACCTTTTGGGGAACCATCAGACTGTTTTCCCAGCAGCTGCATTATTTTACATTCCCACCAGCAATGCATGAGGATTTAAATTTCTCCACATCCTCACCAACACTTGTTTTTTTTCTTTTAATTGATAATAGCTGTCCTGATGGATGTGAAGTGGCATCTCATTGTGGTTTTGATTTGCGTGTCTCTAATGGCTGGTGATATTGAGCAACTTTTCATGTGCTCATTGGCTATCTGTATTTCTTTGGAGAAATGTCTTTTCAAGCCCTTTGCCCTTTTTTGAATTGGGTGATTTATCTTTCTGTTGTTGGATTGTAGGAGTTCTTTATATATTTTGTGGTTGGTTTTTGACATGATATTTTAGAGGAGGAAGAAAAAGAAAGGTCCTTTTCAACCTAAACAGATGAGTGAGAAAAATCCTTATCTATCAGTCTTCTTTGAAAAAGCCAATTAGCTCTAATGTATACTTACATGTTCATAAAAATTGACATTATCAAACCCTCAGATGTGGAAACTGTACATTTTATGAAGTTTTTAACAGGCTTTGTTTTACTGCATAATACTTTGGAAGTTGCTCTTCTAACCTTACCCTCCAAGGTTTCCTTTTACCAATTTGTACAACAAAAGATTACAGATAGTTAGAACATAGCAAGATGGTGACTTCATTCGGATTGTCAATTACCAATGGTGTTTTTGAAAAGACTTTTTAAAATATAACAGAGAATAACTGTGTTGAATGCTTATTTATGTTCAAGACAAGATAGATTTAGAGAAGTTCTGTTTTTCCTTTTGAAAACTTCAATATTTGAAATTAACTCAATAGCTGGGTTTAATAGCCAATGGAACATAGCAGAAGAGAGGATTAATGGACCATATAGAAAATATCAGGCTAAAGCAGGGAAACAAAAGGATAAAAAGGGCAGAAAAGAGCGTAAAAGACTTGGTGACAAGGTCTGACATGCAGTCATGCGTCACTTAACAATGGGGATAGAAGGACTAAGATAGAGTATTCTTGGCTGAAGTTTTTTGTCCTTCAGAATTTTGAATATGTCATTCCACTCTCTCCTAGCCTGTAAGGTTTTTGCTGAGAAATCTGCTGGAGCCTAATAGTGGTTCCTTTGTAGGTGATTTTCTTCTGCCTTGGTGCCCTTAGTATTTTTCCTTGTCATTTACTTTTGCCAGTTTTACTAATATATGCCTTGGAGGAGGTCTTTTTACACTGATTTAATTAGGAGTTCTATTAGCTTCTTTTACGTGTAATTCTAGCTCCTTCCCCAGGTTTGGGAAATTCCCAGCTATTATTTCTTTGAACAAGCTCTCCGTTCCTTTCTCCCTCTCTTCTCCCTCTGGAATATCTCTGACCCTTCTGTTGCATTTCCTAGTTGAGTCGGATAATTCTCAGAGAATTTCTTCATTTTTTTTTAGTCTTAGTTCTCTCTCCTCCTCCATCTGAAGCATTTCTCTATTTCTGTCCTCTCAATTGCTAATTCTGTCCTCTATAATATCAGCTCTGTTGTTTAAGGACTCCAGATTTTTCTTTATCTCATTCATTGTATTTTTCACTGCCAACATTTCTGATTGGTTTTTCTTTACAGTTTCAACCTCTTTTGTGAAGAAGTCTCTCCATTAATTAATTTTATTCCTGATTTCATTGAACTGTCTTTCTGAATTTTCTTGTAACTCATTGAGGGTTTTTTATGATAGCTATTTTGAATTCTCTGTCATTTGGATTGTAAATTTCTGTGCCTTCAGGATTGATTTCTGAGTGTTTGTCTTTTTCCTTCTGGTCTGCAGTATTAATATACCTCTTCATACTATTTGATGGGGTGGATTTGTGCCTTTCCATAGTGATAGTATCTGGTCACAGATTCTACCTGCTGCCAGTGGAGGGGTCAGGAGCTGTGTCTTGTGAGCCCACCATGATCCCTGCCAGCTGTGCCTGTCTGAGCCTAGGCTGCTCTTTGGGACTGCAGCAGCCCTGTGGGCTCTCCCACCTAATGGGAAAGTGATCACACGAGGGCTCAGGGTTGCCACCGCCTGCTCCCACAGTCCTGCTGAGGCATGCTCCCATGGTTCTGGCCACAGCAGCACTATGGGTGTCCTCGGCAGCGAGGAAGTCATTTGCCCACGCGCGTCGATTTACCACTGCCTCCTTCTAGGTCTCAGTGGCCATTGTGTTTGGTGGGCTGGGCCTCCCCACTGGTCTCAACCTGGGCCACTCCCTGGGACTGTGGCGGCACTCTGGGCTTTCCCACTGGATGGGAAAGTGATCATGTGGGGCCTCAGGGCAGCCATCACCTGTTTTGCAGTCCTGCTGAGGCATGCTCCCACCCTCAAGGCCATAGCGGTGCTACGGGTGCTCCATCCGGGAGAGAGAGCAGTTGCACACGTGTACAGGGTTGCGGGGGGCCGGCGAGTGCTCACCTATCTCTACCACCTCCCTGGGGATAGTCCATCCACCTTCAGATGTATAGCTGTGTGGGTCTCTCTGGCGTCCTGTGGTACTCTGTGCGTGTCTTCCATGAATCAATAAATGTCCATTTAGTTGTACTTTGGAGGGGGAGGGGTAAAGGGAACAGCTCACTCTGCCATGTTCTGCTGTCACTGATGTATAATCTTACTCTTGAAATGGCATTGAATACTGCTTTGAGTGTTCCATTTTGGTTTTCTACTTTTTCTACTTCTAACTTTTCATTAGCCAAAACTTTTCTTTAGCAAGTATCACCGTTAAGATTCTTGGATTTGTGTAGTAATTTTCCTCTCATAAAATTCACTCATTGTAAGTGTAAAACTTACACTTACCTTTCAAAATGACTTTTGATAAATCTATAGTGTTGTATGTCTATCAATTTGATAGATCCGATATGAGAACATTTCCATCACCCCCAAAATTCCCTCAATCCTCTTTGTGATCAGTTAATTACATTTTGAATGTAATAAGTTGTTGATTCATGTACTTCAAATACTTCGTTATTAAAAGTATGATAACATATTGTTGGATAGAAACTTGAAGAATGTCAATCAAAGTCCTTTATAAATGTTAGGTTCTGTACTTTGAGGTACTATACACATATTAGATTACAATCAACTTTTGTTCGCATCTGTTCTCCATAGACGATTTGACAGAAATGAACAAATGTGCAGCTGATTTCTTCCTTCATGTCTTTTTCTCCTTGGGGAATGCTCTTGTGTTGTTCTGGGTGGTTTTTCAGTTTTAAAAAATTTGATAGATGGAAAAAATTTCAAAGATACAGTTGCTTTTGTGGTTTTCTGTGGCATTCTCAGTAGGACTAATTTCTGAGAGAATAGATCATACAGAATAGGATGAAGAAGGGAGTGGGAAATTAGACTGTATAATTATTCAATTAAACATATAAATACTGCATTGTGATTTATTTCCTCTATCAGTAGTAACTAAGAGATTTGTTGATTCATTCTGGTATTAAATTTCTCAAACTTTAGGATAATATAACAGGTATTTAAAAAGCTTTTTCTGTCTTTTCCACTACTTCATATTGAGGTATGAAGTATATTTTATATTTTAAATATATATGAGTATATGTGAAGTTATATATATGAGTATATCACATACATTATTAATTATGTGGTAATTAATTGGGCTTCCTGGAGGGAGTTGAATTTTTAACAAACTTGAATTAGTAATTCATGCTTTAGTGTTGACTATAAGGTATGGAAGTACAGATGTATCTTGCGTCTAATTAAATATTTCTGTGAAAAGAATAACGTCAAGTGTTTGGGAGTTTTGGGAACCGAAATAATCCCTGGCTAGTTACTAAGTCACTTAAGAGCAAAGCTGTATCTTCCCTGTGTTGTTAAAATATTTACTCTGAAATTATTGGTGGAGCTCATTTTTATTGCAATTTCTCTGTTGCCAGGTACTTTATTACCAAGGTTGCCATCAGAACCAGGAATGACGTTACTCACTATCAGAATTGAGAAAATCGGTCTGAAAGATGCCGGGCAGTGCATTGATCCCTATATTACAGTTAGTGTAAAGGGTAAATAATTGTGTCTACATTTCCCCCCTCTGGTGAATTGTATAATGTTGCTTCTCATTTGGGACATTTGGGGCAGGGGGTGAGGGGGGCTCTTGTATCTATGATGACTCATTTAGTTCATTCTACAGTGAGGCAAAATCCCTGAGAAGAGGTAGTCGTTCCTCCCTACACATCTCTGAGAGATTTACTGAAAATGCTTTGCTGTTTATACCTTACCTTCACATTTGCTTCTGACTTTTTCTTTGTATATGTCTTTTTATTCTTAAAATTCCATCAGGCTGAGGCCAGCTGAGTGGCATAGTGGTTAAGTTTGCACGCTCCACTTCAGTGGCTGGAGTTTGTGGGTTTGGATCCCTGGCCCGGACCTACACAGCACTTGTCAAGCCATGCTGTGGCGGCATCCCACATCCAAAATAGAGGAAGATTGGCAAGATGTTCGCTCAGGGCCAGTCTTCCTCAAGCAAAAAGAGGAAGATTGGCAGCAGTTATTAGCGCAGGGCCAGTCTTCCTCACCAAAAAGAAAAAGAGAAAAAGAATTCCATTAAGGGTGCTGACTAGACACCCTGGTGCCCCCAAACACCCAATCACTCTCTCTCCTAAGAGGTAACAATTATTTTTGACTTCTAACACCAAAGATGAGTTATGCATGTTTAGAATGCCTTTTCTCTGTTAATGGCGTCTTCCAATTATGAAAAATTCTTAATGTTAATATATTCAAATTTTTAAATCTCGGAATTCCTTTATAATCAGTGCTTTCTGTGTCCTAGTCAAGAAATCTTTCCCCCACTCCAAGGTCATGAATGTATTTTATCCTGTAAGAGCTTTATTGTTCTGCCATCCACATTTAATTCTATAATCCACCTGGAATTAATTTTTGTCTGGTGTGTGGTAGGAGCCCAATCTCATTCTAGTCCACATGGACACTCAATTGTCCCTGCATGACTTATTTCAAAGACTGTCATTTCCCCCATTGACCTGCAGTGCCACCTCAATCATGAAGCAAGTGTAGGTCAGTTTCTGGGCTCTCCATTCTGTCTCACCGGACTGTTTATCATCTTTGCACCACTACCACTGTGTCTTAATTACCATAGCTTTATAAAAGTCTTGACATTTGGTAAAGCAAATTCTCCGACCTTGACATTATTCTTCAAGAGTCTTAATCACTTTTGGCCCTCGGCATTTCTATGTGAATTATAAAAACAACTGTCAAGTTCTTTAAAAAAAACCAAAAATACCTGTTGGAATTGCTGTGAAATTCAGATCAATTTTAAATAGTCACATCTTTACAAACTGCTTTTCCCAATCCATGAACTGGAATATGGCTCTCCATTTATTAAAAATTTCTTCATTTCTCTCATCAAAGTCTTACTTTCTTCACAAAGATCTTAGACTTCTTTTGTTGGATTTATTACTAGGTACTTGATATTTTGGGATACCATTATAAATGTTATAATATTTCATTTTCTAAGCAATTGTTGGTTGTTTATAGCCAGAATCAATTCTCATGTACAGATTTTCTATAAACCCCATACTACATTGATAATATTTTTCTTTAAACAGTAAGTTAACTTTTAAAGATATTTAAATAATAAGATAATGGTTTTTATATATTTACCCCTATGATTTCCATATCTGGCATTCTTTACTCCTTTGTGTAACTCCCTTATTTCCGTCTGTTGTCATTTGCCTTATGCCTAAAGGTCCTCCTTTATCATTTCTTATAGTGCAGGTGTACTGGTAAATTTGTTCAGCTCTTGCATATTGGAAAAACATCTTCATTTAATCTTTGTTTTTGAAAAATACTTGTTGGCTATGATATCATAGGTCAACAGTATTCTTCTTCAAGTATATTAAAAGATATTCTCCTACCGTATTCTCCTATACCTTGTTTCTGACAAGGAATCTGATGTCAACCTTATCTTAGTTTCTACGTAAAGCGTCTTTTTTCTGACTGCTTTTAAGATTGCTCTTTATCACTTATTTTGAGCAATATGATTATGAAATGCATTGGTAGTCTTTCTCATGTTTCTATGCTTGGGTTTCATTGAATTTCTTGAATCTATGGGTCTACAGTTTTCATAAATTTTGCAAAAACTCTAGTTGTTATTTCCTCAAATAGTTTTCTGAATACCTCTTCTATCCTCTCCTCCAGGAATTCCAGTTACACACTTATTAGGGTGCTTGAAAGTGTACCACAGCTCACTGATGACGTGTTCATTTTTCTTGAGTGTTTTTTCCCATGTGTTTTATTTTAGACAGCTTCTATTGCTATGTCTTCAAGTTCACTAAACTTTTCATCTACTGTGTCTAGTCTAGCATTAATCCCACCCACTATATCTATCATCTCTAGCACTGTAATTTTCATATCTTAAAGTTTGATTTTGGTCTTTTTTTTAAATATCTTTCATGTCTCTACTTAACTTTTTTAAAATCTGAAATATAGTAATAATAACTTTTAATATCCTTGCCTAATTCTAACATCTCCGTTAGTTTTTGGTTGGTTTTGATGAGCTGATTTTCCTCATCATGGGTCATATTTTCATGCCTATGCCTGGTCATCTTGGATTGGATGCCATATGTTCTAAACAAATGTGACTGTTACGTGTCAACTTGACTGATCACAGGGTACCCAGATTAAACCCTACCTTTGAGTGTGTCTGTGAGAGTGTATAAGATGAGATTAGCATTTGAATCAATGGACTCAGTAAAGTAGACTGCCTTCCCCAATGTGGGTGGGCATCATCCAATCTCTTGAGGGATTCACCCCTTCCTGCCTGATTGCTTGATCCGGGATGTTGACGTTCTACCTTTGGTGCTCCTGGTTCTCAGGCCTTCAGACCCAGGCTGGAATCTATGTCATCAGTTCCCCTGGTTCTCAGGCCTTGGGTCTCTATCTGAATTACACCACCAGCTTTCCTGGGTCTCTAGCTTGGATATAGCAGATTGTGGGACTTCCCAGCCTCCATTTGTGTTATGTCAACTCCTTCTAATAAACGTCTTCCTATCTATGACCTATTGGTTCTGTTTCTCTAGGGAACCCTGAACAATACAACAAACATTCTTTAGCTTTGTTCCAGGAGTTAGGCAAATTATTGGGAAACAGTTTGATTCTTTTGGGTCTTGCTTTTAAGATTTGTTAGGCAAGACAGGAGCAACATTTAGTCTGAGGTGAGACCCTTCTGAGTACTCTACCCAATTTCCCTAGAATTACAACGGATTATTCTTGGCCCTGTGTCTGGGGCTCTTCCCTCTAATCACTTAAAGGGTTTCTCTGACCTTGAGTAGTTTGGTCACACTCATGTGCTAATCAAAACTCTGCAGAACAGTCAAAGGGGACCTTTCACAGATTGCCAGCTCTCTGTGTGGCTCTCCCCTCTTGGTACCCGACCCTGTGAACTCTAGCTGCCTTGCCTTGCCTGGACTCTCAGCTCCACCTCCTCAACTCAGGGTTCCTCCTTTCTGTGCCACAAGCTGAGAACCCTCTCAATGCAGTAAGCTGGGATTTAACTTTCAGGCTCATGGCATCAGTTCCCTATCTTTCTAGAATTACTGTCCTTTGTGTTAACTGATGTCCAGTGTCTTGAAAACTGTTGCTTCATTTACTTTGTGTTTTTTTCCTTTTATTTGTTTCAGTAAGGAAGGTAAAGCTAATACTTACAAATCCATCTTGGCAGGATGTGGAAATAATTTGCTTATTCTTTAATGATAGGATAGATAATAAAATTAATTTTAAAAATTACCTGTAGAGGAGGATAACAACAGATTGGACGGAACTAGGACAAAAGCTAGACTTCTCTGAATAGACCAGGTTTTACAAATTGATTTTGGCTCTTGTAAATGTGTTAGATAATTATAAAGCAAAAAAATCTGTAAAAGCAATCCCTAAAAACTGAAAGCAAAAATGAAACAATAAACCTGCTGTGTATCAAGTTGGTGGCAGGACAACAGAAAGGAATCATTTCAGGCATATCCTAATGGGAAAAAGCTTAAAGACAAAAATATTTTCAATAACATACTGTTGATTTTGGTATTTTTAACAGTGTTCTGTGAATATTGTAAAATAAGGTAAATAAATACTTATGTTGATGTCATTGAAAACTGGGATTTCCAACACTGGAGAAAGAAAACACAAATGTAAGAGAGACGAGATTAAGTAAAATTCCTCAGCATCCTGAATTTTGACTGGGAGTATCCATATGGCATCATGATGAATAGTCACACAAAAAAATCCCCGCTTATTTCCTAGCTTTGTTCTCTGAAAAGGTCTAGAAATCATGGCCAACTCAAAAGCAATAAGCAATCTTAGTACCCAGAATGTAGTCTCTAAATACCATTTCCCATTAAAAGAAACCAGGGCTTCTTAGAGAAATAGCTCCTTCAAGATCTGGGTAGGAACATCTTGTCACACTAGAAAGCAAAGAAGGTATCAATCACCACTAGCTGCTATCAAAAGCGCCCAGGAGCCAAGCTGAAGAGACTCCCATTAGCCAAAAATGGAAGAAATCGAGCATCAATAAGAAGAATAACTACAGTGGATTGAAACACACCAAATATTTTTAAATCCATGACATCATAATGATTCTTAGAAAAGAATGAGAAGAAACACACACAACATAAAACCCTTGGGGCATATTGGATAATGCCAGGAAGACAACTTATTATTTTGAGAACTATTTAAATAGAAAGAATCAAATATTTATACTGTCCTAACTATACAAACCAAATCCCCAGTGTAAAGAATACTTGATTCCAAGTTTCTCTTTGTAGAAGTATCCCAGACTTGAAAGGAAGCAGGAACAATATAATCAGACTATCACCATTCTGCAGCCTCTAACATATTAACAGATCTACTCAACATCACCAATGACCAGTAACATCAAAAACGAGGGACATCTAGATATCAGATGCCTCCTGATGGAAATACACAACATCTCCTAATAAGTATTCTTGCCAAACAAAATGGAACCTGAATCTGACTATCAATGAGACTACAACTCCCAGAAAATATAAAGAACCAGAGAATCACATTCAATTACACCAGGGGGATGTAGTTAGCAAAATCCAGACCATGATATCCCGTAGGAGCCAAACAAACTAGTTTCTTCAGTGAATACATTGCAACAACAACAAACAAACAAAGGAAAAATCTATAGTCGGAGTAATTGGTATGATATTTGTCCTCCCACTGAAAAAAACTAGAAAACTGGACAAAATGTAGGGGAAAAAACTGTTTTTCAGATAGAGAACAACAGGCAGCACACAACTGTGACCCCTGAGAGAAGGGAAACAAATGAGGTGAGCCCAATGATCACCCCACTTTCTACCTGGAGGCACTTTCTAGACCTCATTATGGGCAGGGAGAACCCAAGCAGAGTACCCCAATCTCACAGAGGCGGTGGAGAACAGAGTTGTGCAGACTGAGGTACTTGAAATATGTAGGGAAAGGCACCAGAAAGATGGGAATTCTAAAGAAAAAGAGTTCCAGAAATCCACAAGGGGGTCGCCTTCAATCTTGGGCTGAATTCAAAGCAGCACCTGTGTAAAGTGAGATTCCTTGAGGATGGGCAGAAAACAACTATAGACAAAAAGAACAACTGCCAGGAAACTGGAAGCTGAACAATTCCCAGCATTAGCACAGGACTGGGAGACATTTGTATTCCAGCTAGTCAGCGTGAACTGATCTCGCTGAATGCTCAAGGTATTCAGTAGATCCCAGAAGAATCACACCTTAGTAGTAGGGCTACACTAGCTCGAGAGGAAAGACCACTGTAGGCACCTCCCTAACAAATCTTTAAAATAAGAATGGGAAGGATCAAGCTGATCCACAAGTAACAACCTAGCCAAACAAACTTCAATGCTTTTTAAAGGAAGTCACTAAAATCCAGGCACTCAACCATGTAACATTAACAGTGGCTAGCATGCAAAAAAAAAAAATTACTAGACATGCAAAAAAAATCAGGAAAATGTATCCCATGAGTAGGAGATAAATCAATCTATAAAACAGACCAAGAAACTGCAACAGAGATGACATAATTAATCAGCTTAGAAGGGCTTTAACAGCACTATTATGAATACTATATTTAAGAATTAAAAAAAAAACCATGACCATTTCTCTCTTCATTCTCATGAAAAGAGAAATGCAAGATATAAAATAGGACTAAGTGGAACTTTTAAAGCTAAAAAATAAAATATCAGAAATGAAAAATTCACTTGATGGGCTTAACAGCACATCAGATACTACAAAAGAAAAGATCGGTGAACTTGAAGACAGCAACAGGAACTATCTAAACTGAAGCAAAGACATAAAAAGACTGAAAAACAAGAACAAAAAACAACAGAGCCTCAGTGACCTGTGGAACTACATAAAGTGGTCTAACATATGTGTCATTAGAGTCCCAGAAGGAGAAGCAAGGGAAGAGGAACACAAAAAAATCTGAAGAAATAATGTGAAAATTCATAGAATTGTACATAGAAAGGGTGAATTTTACTAGATGTTATGATGCTTTAATTAACTTGACTTTTAAAAAAGGTGTGTTTATTCACAGATGGCATGATCATCTGCACAGAGAATCCTATGAAATCTACAAAAAATCCACCCTAGAACTCATAAGTAAATTAAGTAAGGTAGTAAGACACAAGAAGGTCAATATATAAAAATCAACTGTATTTCTACCTATCGGCAAAAAACAACTGTAAATAAAATGTACAAAAGATACTATTTACAACATCATCAAAACAACGTAATACGCTGTCATACATAAAATACTATGCATAAAACCTGTACACTGACAACTACAAAACACTGTTGAGAGAAATTAAAGAAGATCAAAATGAATGTAAAGATGAACTTACTTCTTGGATTAGGAGCCTTACTATTTGTTAATATCACTTCTTCCCAAACTCATCTCTAGATTGAACATAATAACAATCGAAATCTCAGCATGCTTTTTTGTAGAAATTGGTAAGCTGATTCTAAAATTTATTTGGAAATGCAAAGGAACTGAAATAGCCAAAACAATTTTACAAGACAACTGTCCGATTGCAAGACTTACTATAAAGCTACGGGAATCAAAAAAGTGTGGCATTATCCTAGGATAGCAATAGAGATCGATGGAACAGATTAGAGTCCAGAAATTGACATACATGGTCAATTGATTTCAAGTCAAGGTGCCAAGGTAATTTGAAAGGGAAAGAAATGACATGGGAGCAACTGGATATGCATTCTAAGAAAAAATGAAACTTGACACCAATCACAAAAATTAACTCAAAATGGAACAGAGACCAAAACATGAAAGGCATAACTATATATAACTGCAAGAAGAAAACGTGAGAAGATATTTGAATCACTGGAATTGCCTGAGATTCCTTAGGCAGGAAACAAAAAGCACTAACCATAAAAGTAAAAATTAATAAAATGGTGTTCATCAAAATTTGTTCTTCAAAAGACAAGGTTAAGAAATTGACAGGCCAAGCCATAAACTGGAAGAAATTATTTGCAGTATATATCTGACAACAGACTTGTATCCAAAATATATGAAGACCTCTTAGACCTTAATATTTAGAAGGAAAACGCCCAGTTTAAAAAAGAGCAAAAGTGCACAGTGTATTAGTAGTGAGAGAAAAGGCTAAGGGAGATGAGCAAAGAATGCAAGAATGGTGAAAAGCAACAGAACACCAGGTCCAACAAATCCTGCTACTAATGGAAACGCATACTCAGGAAACCACCTCAACTAGGCAGTGAGAGTCACAAGCAAGCACATGAATGCCGTACAGATGGGCCCACTGGCTTTTAAGGAAAAGGAAGACGTCAGTTGTCACATTCTGAGGTTGCCCCTCCTGTGTGGTGAGCAACAGGGCTGCTGCCAAGTCACCATCTCCAGTTCTGGGAGCCTGAGTTTGCATGTTTCCAACATGGCACCCGTCTCATGAGAAAAGAATCCAATGAAGCAAGAGACACGTGGGAAATATTAATAAGGAAATTTTTATGAACTATTACTACAGAGAACCTCAGCAAGAGGGGAGAGAGTGGCATGATCTTTTAGTAAACATTTTAATGTAACAGTCTTCATGACCAGATATTTTAAAAAATCAAGCTTATAAACACTGTTGCTCTGTATTCAACCAATATATACTAAAAATAGGACAAATGGAAATACGTGTTCTTATAGCATTTCCACAGGAAATGTTATTTTTCATGACACTCTAAATCATTTAGCAGTTACATATGCTACATTAATGAAACACAGGTATTCTTTATTGCACATTTCAAAGTTGTAAGAAGGTGCTAGAATCCGAGGTGGCTTCCATTTAGGGGAGAAATTGCTATTTTTTAATTGTTTGGCTCAAAAATGCACACTGCCAGGGCAGCTTAGTTCTAAAACCTTTGAAAATAAACTTGGATTTTGAAGCCAGTAAAATCCTTTACTGTAACCCAAGAGTGCACGGTTCACCTTCTCTTGGACGAAGTGTCAGAGGTCCCTTAGGGGCTGTGTTTTAAGGCCGATGAGGAGTCCTTGCCACTGCTCTGCGAGTCAGACGGGGGGCTCATCTCGAGAGCCGGAAGGTGGTAAGTCTCTTGCAGCAGAAGGTGGATAATCCTGGGGGCCGTGGGTTGGGGGTGGTAATCGGGCACCAGGAATAAAGTATTCTCTCGGGACAAAATTGCCTGGAGGTGTAAAAGGTGCGTGTCCCGGTAAAAACTCTCGAGGGTCGACAGGCAGGTCCCCTTTTCCAGGTGGAACACCTGGTGCATATTCTCTTATGCCCAGTGGTGGGCGCGGACCAGGACCTGGAAAAGTAAAACACAAGTCATGTAAATACCTACAAACATATCTAAATTTAGAGGGTTCCAGGTATGTTCGTCTTTAATTGCTCACAACCCTAGAAGTCAGGTGGTGGCATCCCCACTGTGTAGATGAGGCCAACTGAGGCTCGGCAAGTTGAAGTTACAGGCCTGTGGCCAGCCCGCCATGAAACAACACAGGCAGGATTTAAACACGGCTCTACCAAGCTTGTGTTTTTTCTACTACACTGATTTGCCACCTTTATCTCTCAAGAGCTTGGTTTGTACTTGGAAGTACCATGTGTCACACCAAGATGACAAATTATGAAGTAACACTTCATAATCACTACAACAAAGAAATTTTGATAAAGGCAATTCCATTATCTACTACTGTATCAAGTAAAAACTCATGCAGCAGCTCAGCATGGACCTAACATATGCCATCGTAATCAAGGTGCTTACCCTAATTACACCTAATTAAATTCAGCAACATTCACTAGGTAGCTATGAAATTCCACCTTCTCTTTAACACGTCCTTCCCAGTTAGTCCCAGCTTGGAGAGTGACGGCTTAATCCCTGCCTCTTTTACACTCTCCGACCCACTGCTTATGCTTCCATTATATGATTATAAGCTTTATGTTGTAGTGTGTATGCAGCTGTGTCCCACAGGACAATGTAAGCTCCTGGAATCAGAAGAGGGACTGAGTTCTATCCACCCCAGGGCCTGGTACGTAGCCACAGATGCTCACTAAACCTCTGCAGCAGCAGTGTTTCTGGCTTTCTGTAATAGTCCCTTTCTCCTTGTCTACGGAGATACCTACTGCCCATCTCGGTATAGGGATGTTATGTGGCATCCCATGTGCCCCAAGAAACTTGAGGAAAAGTCAAAGTGTACCCAGCCAGCTTGACCCTTTCACCACACAGCCCTGTAACAGCCACTGTTAACATCTGACCAAGAAACAGAGAAGATGAGTACACTTTACAACTCAGTTACCGCTGTTCTATCATCATACCGAATTGTGGACCAAGTGGCCGAGGTCCAAAGGGCCCGCAGAGCTGGGGAGGCGGTCCATACTGAATGGGCGGTGGAGGCCCGGAGAGTTGAGGCGGGAGTCCATACTGATTGGGCAGTGGAGGCTCAGACAGTTGAGGTGGCGGTCCATACTGAGTGGGCGGTGGAGGCCCGGAGAGTTGAGGCGGCAGTCCATACTGACTGCACGGTGGAGGCCCGGAGAGTTGAGGCGGCAGTCCATACTGCTTGGGCGGTGGAGGCCCGGAGAGTTGAGGTGGTAGTCCATACTGACTGGGCGGTGGAGGCCCGGAGAGTTGAGGCGGCGGTCCATAGCGAATGGGCGGTGGAAGAGGGCCTCCCACAGGGGAGCCCATGAAGGGCACCCCTGGGAAACAAGGGGGCCCTTTTGTAGCCATATTCACCTGCAGAGCAGAAGCAATTAAAGTTCTGAAGTACTCTGGTATGACAGACAAAAGCACCAACACCAGTAAAAGCTGAAACCCAGGGAAGCAGATGTCAGGCACTTGTCCAAACAGCAGAACCAGTGCAATGAAACTGCACTCCCATTTGTTCCCACTGACAGACAGCTCAGGCAGGTGAAAGGGTGGCAGAGGAGTCAACAGTTTCACCGTAGTCATGTTGGTGCTTCTACATGCAAGTGGAAGGGAAAGCAGGACGACTGCAAAGGATATTAACGGGGGTGATTCCCGACTAAACCCGTACCATACACATCGTAATCTATTTCCAGAGCAACCCTCCCTTCCCACATCTCCCCATCACCGCAGTAGCTCATTATTTCCATACTAAGAACAGAGAGAACGAAAGGGAATGAAAAACCCCTTCTCTCTACATGTAGTAATAGCTGACATTCTGACTACCTTCAATTTCCTTTCACATACTGCCGCTCATTCTCAGATCTCTAAATCTCTACGTCTGATGTCTTGTTTTACATATGAGGGAAGAGAGAGAAAATAGGAGATGATGTGCTGATGGTCACACAGCAGGTAACAGGCCGAGCTGGAGTTCAACATCGGGTCCGATCCACATCCATGCTCTTCCCGCCTCTGCCTCCCCCTCTAAAGAAGGCGGCTCGACTCTCAAGTCTTCTACAGGGGTCTTGGGTCTTATCCAAGCTGCCCCTGGATAAAAAGATCTCTCAAGAGATGTGTACTCCTGGAGTCCTGCACTGAAACTTGGAAGTTTTTTCCAACAGAAACAATGTTGAATATGCAAGCGAGGCAGGCGCCGCTTTATATCTACCTTCATTCACCAGTAGTACCGTACTGAACATTACAAGATACTGACTAATCCTTTCCTATGGGAATTGGGGTTGGAAATTCTAAATAATTAAAATCCACGTATTTTGATTTAAACATAGAGAAGCCCTGTGAGGTCTGATCAGAGGTCTTGCCAGCTGTAACTGCTATGCAAGTTACAAGAGAAGACACTTACATGAGCATGATTTAAGGCTACTGCTGGGAACTGGCCCAACTACAGATGGTCACTATTGGGTATTTCACCTCCAGCAAACATTCTCCAGTTACCAATCTGTAATTTCAGATTATTCAAAATAGGGTTTGCCTAGTATGGAGATATTCTTAAATAGCGAGCTTCCAAACAAACGTAGTAACGACGAGCCACGCACTGCATCACGGCTCACTCTGCCTTAGACCACCCAACTCTGAAACACACCGTGTCAAGCTGCAGCGGGGACTTTGCAGTTTGTGGTTCATTAGAAAAGCTGTCCTAAACAGGTTAATCACCTGACCAAAATAGACAAGAGCAGAACACGACCAACCAACCAACCAGTCAGACTTCAGCAAGCCAGCAACACTTCCAAGCCCGGGCAACAGTAAGATCAATACTGCCATGCAGTCTAAAGAAAGCGGATCCGGGCCATGCTCTTCACGTCTTTTCCAGAAACAGCCCGCGTGACCAGCTCAGCCCTGAGCCTCGAAGGACTTACTGCTCCGGGAGGCTCAGCCAAAGATGTAATGCTGGGAACTGAAGGGCCTTCAGGCTCTTGGGGAACAGTTTGCTTTTTCAAAAAACAAATGAGAGAGTACAGATAGAACAGAACACACAAACAGGAGATGGATGAGGCAAAGAGAGGGTGTTGGAGAAAAAGTGACATGTTTCCTGAAATACCGAATTCCAATCCAAAATGACTGCAGAATTTACCTTGCCCTCCTCCGTCACCTTGGCAGGGGAAGAGCTTCTCGAGCCGCTGTTCATCGTGGGAGCTGCGCCAGATCCTGCATCTGCCAAAGGCCAGAGAGCTGACTGAGACTCGTTATGACTGAAATACTCTTTCAGGAAGAACGAGAAATCCTGTCCCCCTTCCTCCACGACCTCAGACTCTGTGAGCACACTCAGGTCCTTACCAGGGGCAGAGGGTTTTCCATATGCCTCAGATGACCATCGAGGACGAGGGAGAGGCCCGTCCATTGACCCTTGAGAAAGAAAGAAGAGAGCCCTTGCATGGATTTTTCAGAAGAAGCAGAACACCTCTGGACAGGTCAGGGTTCGACTCTACCTCGAAAGCAACATTAAAAATGGGTCTCCCAGTACACATGAGGGGAAATCACAATTCCTGCACAGACTCCAAGAATTAGAGAAGAGCTGCCGTGGACTGAGAGAACAGCAATAAAGCCCCACGTTAATAAAGCTGCTCGGGTGCTCCAAGCTACAGGCTGGACACAGCTGCACAGGGCGAGCTTCTTCAGCCCACATGTACACTGACTTTCATGTGTGATCAAGTACTACAGACATTCATGATGAGAAATAGACTTACAGCATCTCATATTATAATGAGGAGAAACTGATGTATGCTGCATAAATTATAAAGTCTTAAGGCTACTTTTCAATATTTAAGAGAGAAACTCCACAGAAATTTAAGGATAAAGGCTTATACTTCACAGTAAAAAGTTCAAAAGAAGCAAAACCAATAATAATAAATAATATATATACGTACTTATATATGAATATATTTTATTTATATATGTATAAAGTAATATTAATAATACCAAATAAATGCTTTCTGTTCTAAAGCAGATCTCACAGTAGACTATTTATTCTCCAAGATAAATTAAGACATTTTCTTCTCTATACAGGACAGACCCACATTCTAAAATGTTGTTTACATTAGAATTATCAAATAAAAGGGGAAAAAAACTCTTGAAACAGTTTATTGCAAGGTCCCACGTGAATGCTCACCAAATTCACTTCTAGGCATCTCTCTTCGACCGAGCGTGGCAGAGAGAGGTCGCGTGGGTGGGTCTGCTGTCAGTGGAGGGGATCACTCTCCACCACTCACAGGAGACGGGCCATAAGAGCCATTCTGGCTCAGAGGACCTGGGGACCACAGTGAACCATTACCACCTGAAGGCAATCTTTGCTTTCTGAAGTTCCTGGGATTATTTCTAGGGCATCATAACCATTAAACACAGAAATAAAAAGTAATTTATAGGGGCCAGCCCCGTGGCCAAGTGGTTAAGTTCACGTGCTCCCCAGGAGCAGCCCCATGGCACAGTGGCTAAGTTCGCGCACTCTGCTTCGCTGGCCCAGGGTTTGCCGGTTCGGATCCCAGGTGCGGACCTACACACTGCTCATCAAACCGTGCTGTGGCAGGCGTCCCACATAGAAAATAGAGGAGGATGGGCATGGATGTTAGCTCAGGGTTAACCTTCCTCAAAAAAAAAAAGTGCTGCCTACCTCTCCGGGGAGCATTTTGCATGTTGGGTCTTCCTGGCATTGGTTTTACAATCACAGGTTCTTCCTGCAGCATGGCCATCTTTTGGGTCATTTCCAATAATCTTGAATATAGAGAAAGAATAGACTTAAATATGAAACAGAAAATCAGTTCCTTATTAGATCCCACACAGCACAGCCTTAAAAAACTTCCAAATACACTGGAAAAACAAGTATCAAAATCCCATACTTGTGTCGCAAGTTAGAAGATTCTCGTTTCTCTTCAGCTATAGCTCTTTCTGCAGCACGAGCTTTGAGCTATTGGAGGAAAAAATACCAAATTCAGTTGTGGTAGACTATGCACAAAATAAACGAAAGGAAAAAAAAATCTTACCCAGTTATCATGCGCTCTCTTCTCATGCACAGCGAGCTGAAAAAGAGAACACATAAAAAAATATGTTTAGGGATTTATTACAATAGCCATTTAATATTATAATCGTCTGTATTAAGATGCCAAAGAATTCTGCAGCTGTAGGGCAGTATAATTATTACCTGGTTTTTAAATGAGCGCTCGGTTTTCTGTAATTGATCCTCCATTTCTTCAATTCTCCGCCTAAGAATAACACTTGATTTTATCAACCAAAGCTCATTTCCTCCTTTATTTTGACCCTCAGGTTCAGATTCACAATCTATCCGATCCAACTGTGTCATGCAATTAACCAAAGCCTATAAAAGAAGCAAAATGGTATTAGAAAGAGCCTCTCAATGTTAATTAAGCAGATTTCTTGAGAATTCATGAGAATTAAGCCTGTATTCAAGAGAATGAACTTACATCAACCGTATCATCTTTGTGAGTGAGAGCCATTTCCAAATCTTTCTGAGACTTCTCAGATGACTGGATTTGCTCACTAAGTTCAGCATGCAATTTACTCCAGTCTTTGATTTCCTGCTGCAACTGAAAAGTTAAAACACGAGAATTTCCAAAGGTTAGGGCTTTCACACTGGAGACATCAGGACCACATGAACGAGACAGGGGAGCAGGGAGTCATGATCCTCTCTGGCCTGTCACCATGGCCTTGGTTAAGGCAGAGGGGAGAGGCTCCAACCCTCAAAACTGCAGCGAGAACCTAAGAGCTGTCAGGGAAGCTGAACCAGCCTACTGCATCCTTCAGAAAATGATAGCCTACTCAAAGAATCCACTTCCAGGAGGAACAGAAGGGCACGTCTCACTATCTGCTGAGTCCAGACTCCAGAGCACGTAATGCTTCCTTGGTCAGTGAGGCATTAACTGCTCAACGGAGAGTCATAAAGACCTAATTCTTTGGTCTGAGAAGCAAATCCATTGCCCACTTGAGGCTATTCAAGTTACTAAACAACACTCTGATAGCTACAGGAAATTGTACAGAAGAGCAGAAATCCAGAACAGATGGAGAATGTATACATGCAATTTAGGGAGCGTGGTTTAAACTTTGCGTACCTAAGAATAGAATCCTGCATACATATTTCATTTCCTTAAAAACAGATCTGAGAAAAGACACTCAAGAGATGATGATACTCAGTTCTCTAGTTTACATAATCTATGACGTTGACTTTTACCTGCTCTTTCTTCTTCTTAAGTTTAGCATTTTCTTCCTGAACCCAAAGGCATTCAGACCTCACTTTCTCTTCACTGAGTTTAGCTTCATTAAGAGCAATCTGAACCTAATGCAAAAGACTCCTATTAGTGAATTAACTCCAAAGACACACAAAAAAAAGTTACACTTTCCCAATTAGACATCATATATTTTTCATTTTTTGCATATTCTAGCACACATCAAATGTGTGCTCCTCAACAAAACTAAGACATTGTATTAATATTCTGCAGGAACCATAGGCCGCTTTACCTCAGAAAATTCTGAAGCATTCAGTGAAATAACATCCTTTAACTTCTCTATACATTTCTTGCTTTCCGATATCTGTCATGTGGAAAAAGGACATAAAAATGTATTAGGATTTCAGTAGAAACACTGGGATATATGCCAAAAAGAAGAAACATTAACAAAACATATCCCAGAGCCATCCTCTACATATCAGGTAAAAGCAGGTATCTAGTTTTAGCCTAAGGAAAACAGTCAAGAATATAAAGGAAATGAGGAAAGAAGAAAATAATTGGAGGCATAACTATTGCATGCCACCTACAACCTTCTTGGCTATGAGATAATGTGGTAGATGACCAGACAAAAAGGTGAAAGCAAAGAATATGAAAATAACTTTCAAGTAAACCACTTCAAATCCATGGTTTTCCCTAGTGGTAGAAGAAAAAAAAAACCCAAATCACTGTAAAAACTCTTTTGCCTGAACTAAAAATGGTGGGACTTGAGGGAGAATGGACAAATCTCAAGTATAGAAGAATTCCAAAGAATTTATGAAGATACTGCCTCCGCAAGGAGGAGGAACGTACTCTTCACTCTTTAACTGTGGGTCGTGTACAGTCACTTCCTTCCAAAGAGGACAGTGTGCAAAGGTGGAAAACGGGTCATTTTACAGTTGAGAAACCTGGCAAATGCTACCTCACCAGGTGATCAAGCCTAACGGGGTGTGTGACATATGGGAATCCTCTCTCCTCTCGCTGCAACTTTTATGTAATTCTAAACTGTTCTGAAATTAAAAGTTCATGGAGGAAAAAAAACACGCAGAACAAAACAAAACAAAGCACTAGAACTGTTCAGCTGGGTTGTTTCTCAGCCGTTCTGTGTGTTTTGGAGGGCAGAACAAAGTAATTTGAAAATTACCCAGGGCTGAGGACAAAAATACTTCCTAGGACCATTAAAATAATAACTTGCTGGATTAGCATTTAAAATTCCATAAAAATGGACAAAAGGAGGTTCAACTTCCCTGACTCCCAAGCCTGCTCTAGTTAGGGCATGGGAGAATGCAGAGTTCAACCCATCCAGTCTTGAAAACAGTGGGCAAGCCAAATTACAGTAACACTTAGCAGCAAAACTTTTACCAAGTCCTGATTTTTGGCATTCTCTTCTCTTAGATTCTAACATAACATGCAGATTTTCAGCTGTCTCATCCAGAATTCTATTAGTTTCTTCGAGGTTCTTGATTTTATCCTATTAAAAAATATATATTAAGATTATTCATAATTACTCATCATTTTTTTTTGTTTTTAGAATGTAATATCAAAGAGAAGGGATTTTTACCTTAAATTTAATGGCTTCATCGGAGAGAATCATATTTTGTCTCTTGGTTTCTTGAATACGCTTCTTTGATTCCTTGATCTATATAGAAATTAAAGCATTTGGAATTCAAAAATATAAATTAAAGTCTATCAAAACTTTATCTCCAGGTAGGTGACCCTTTAGGGAAGAATGTAGTTCTTCACACACACGATGATTGCTTCAGATGTGGATGGTTTGTAGGTAAGAATGAAATTTAAAAATATGATTTCAAAATGCCATAATAACTGAACTAAAGACAAGAAGAAATAATTCAAGCTGGAACCACAGGGGAAAAAACTAAAAGAATAATTATACCTTCTGTTCATAATTTGACAATTTTTGTACAAGTTCTGCATTTTCTTCGGTGATAGTCTTCAACTTCTCAGCAATTTGCTGTTCAGTGACTAAAAGGGGGAAATCCGGAAGATTATTAGGATCACTAATGAAACTGAATTACCCAATGTATTAGCAGCAAAGACATGCTATCTGGCACTGTGAGGGAAAGGAAGTTCTTAGCATAACTATCATGCCTTTAAAAAGCAATCTGGAGTTAATAGCTAATAAGGGTGTAAAAATATTAAAATGTAAAAAAATATAATAAGAACCCTTATTTCAACAAGATTCCAATTTAAATTTATTTCAAAGATAGTAAATACAGTAAAATATTTTAGCTCCATTCCTTCCCCTCTTGAAGCAGTTTTCTTCTCAGAAAATGTGATCATTTCAAGGATATGTCATTTGCAAAGAGAAACAGACAGAAAATACAAGCATATTGATTTACATCTCTGTTCCACAAATTACCTCCTTAAATAAGTATACACTACACTAATTAAACTATCAGCACAGGAAGACTGTTCCCATGTAATAAACCTGCGTTACGTCAACATTCAAAGCCCGTCTGCCCAAAATTAAACTAGTCATCTTCTTCCTACTCCCACAATTTGTTCTGCCTCGTCTCCTATCTCAGCCGGCAGCATCACCATGTACTCTGTCATCCCAGCTAATAACCTAGGATAGGTAAACCTTCTGGAGTTAGTAAGTCGATCAGACATCCTAAGGCACTGTATCTACTTCCAGCTTACATGAAACTCCTATTGAACACCAATACTGAGGAAATAGTACAAATAACAAAATAAGCTTCAATATTTACCTTGGTACATTCTACTCTTTACCTAAAAGAAAGAGAAATAAAATTAAATTTGATGTCAAAACTTTTTATTAATAGAAACAGTACACTTCCTAATACAACAGTCAAATTATAACTAAATGAAAATTTAACAAGTTTGGTTCAGCATAATGATCCAAGGATAAAAAATAAGGTTAAAAAGTATTTCAAGGGGCTGGCCCCGTGGCCGAGTGGTTAAGTTCTCGCGCTCCGCTGCAGGCGGCCCAGTGTTTCTTTGGTTTGAATCCTGGGTGCAGACATGACACTGCTCATCAAACCACGCTGAGGCAGCGTCCCACATGCCACAACTAGAAGGACCCACAACGAAGAATATACAACTATGTACCGGGGGGCTTTGGGGAGAAAAAGGAAAAAAATAAAATCTTTAAGAAAAAAAAATAAAAGTATTTCAAATGTAATCAGTGATACTTCATGAATAGTTTCTGATAGACAAAAGCACTAAGGTAAATACCTCATTTTGCAACTAAAGATATGTTTATATCTCTATTAAATGAGCACCAATCTTATTTAAAAAGCACTCAACTTTAATAATGAACATGGACATGGGGTCAGCCCTGTGGCCTAGTGTTTAAGTTCTGCGTGCTCCACTTTGGCAGCCTGGGTTCGGTTCCCAAGTGGGGACCTACATCACTGTCGGCAGCTGTGCTGTGGCGGCAACCCACATACGAAATAGAGGAAGATGGTATGGATGTTAGCTCAAGGCAAATCTTCCTCAAGCAAAAAGAGGAAGATCAGCAACAGCTGTTAGCTCAGGGCAAATCTTCCTCAGAAGAAAAGAAAAGGAAAATGGATAATATTTTCATATTAAAATATACTAACGCTTCATTACCTGAAATTTATTTAAAAACCCCAAACAGCCAGAATGATGTCTAGAAACAAGGATTGTTCAAAAAGACTCTGAGGAAACAAAATTAAAGGCATAATCTTTGTACTAAGATATGCCTCCTTCTCTAACCAGAAAACATCTTAGAAATCCTATTTAAAATTGGCCACTGGCTGAATTTAGAAATCTCATAAGCTAGATCTTCCGGTTTTCCCAAACCCCTAAAACAGTGGTCATTAACGTGGAAGGGAGAGGAGACTACTAAAGGAAAATGCACAAGAAACAAGAGAAATGATAGCTAACATCTAAATTATCTCCTAAAGACAACACTGAATTATAGGATAATGAAACCTAAGCAGTACTCAATTTAAAACAAAAGTGTTACTAAATGTCTTTGTAACCCAGAATTTACTTCCCCTTTCAATGATTAGATATGGGGATGAGATACTCAGATCAGTCCAAACATCATCCACAATATCTCGATATTTAATTACAGTCTCTAACACCACTCACAATAATGTTATAGGAAAACGTATTCCAAGTTTCCACGGGGAAAGAAATGACTATTTCTCTAATGTCACAGCCTTGCTAATGAGAGAGGAAGCTTCCTTTGCCCTCCTTTCACCCAAATCAAGCAGCAGGAGAAACAAGAAGCAGCAGCAGGCAACTGAGAGAAGGGACCAAGGTTCCAAGAGTCAAGTGCTGAGGCTGAGAAGCAGCAGTGGGGGCACAAAGCCCGCACAGCCTTGTGGAAATCTACACGGGGGTCAGAGCTTCTGAGCTGGAGAAACGAGAGCGGGAAATGGAAAACAATTTCTTTTTGACCCCTCCCATTCAGCCTTTCTGGTCTCCCTTTTTCCTTCTATCTGAGGAAAAGCCCATGAGGTTAGAGGAGACTTCATAGGAATCCAAGTAAAAGACGCTTCTTTTTCAGTGATTTTACAATCACTTGTGCAAAAAAAGAGAGTTTACTAAGAATGATATATGGCTGACAAAATTAAGAAGTCAGAAAAAGAATACTCAATTCTAGAAAGCTATGCATCCAATGCTTCTGCCCACTTTAACTGTTAAGCTTCAACCGAAACTGAAAGCTTTTCCTCTGCAAAGTTCATTTACACCGTATCAAGTTTTCGCTCGAATACATAGTTCCATTGAATTCCTTATACAGGATCTTCAATGCATGATTGGTTATTTCTTTAAGATACATGACTAGGCACGGTATTATATTGTATACAAGGATGCAAACATTTTAAAGGCTTCTACACATTATTAAGCTGCCTTTCACAATGGCTGTTAAGAAGTCCTAATTCTACAGACAGTCAAATCTTTAGGTTTTGATAGAACAGATTTATAAATTGAAGTTTTCCCACTGAGATAATATACATGTTGTCTTGTTCACTTATGTCTTTACCAACAAGGATTACACTGAATTATTCGCCAAGGTTGGCTTAGATTATAAGTATTAATTTGTGTTCATATTATTAACTGAAAAAAAAAAGGGGGCCAGTGATTATAAAACATCCCTTGTATTTCTGAGACAACATATAAGTTAATTTAGTTTACTCACAAGGATAGTTCTCCAGAAGAAAATGGCAAATGAAACAATTCCTAAGGAGGCAGTGATAAGCACAGGCTTCCATGGCAGACCATAACAATCGGGTCCAGGCTGAACATCATCAGGCAATGTAGCAAGTAGCTGAAACAGAAATGTTTGAAATAATGGGAACCCATAAAGAAACTTACAATAAAGCAGTCACAAAGGATCATCCACAGAAATTCTAAGTCAACCTCCATCAGGTAACTGCTCCCTCAAAAACCTTCAATAGCTCCCACTGCTTCAATAAAGATAGGATACTGGCAGCCCCGTATTTCTTGTGCAGCTTGAGGTCTTTTTAAACATTAGGAATCTAAATGTCTCTAAGTTGAGGATATATTTCCAGTTTGCAATGGGTCCTACCACATCATGTTGTCTAACACATGGCTGGACTCCCTCTGGAGCATACTTTTCTCTTAGTTGATTGCTATGACTTAAAAGGCCATAAAAAAAATCAAAAAACAATTGAAACATACTATAGAAGGAATCAACTCCTATGGGGGCAAATAAAACCAAAATGATGACTAACATAAACACTGCACTTTCCCGCTAAGACTTTAAATCTTAATTCTGTTCTACTCTTACATAAAGCCAAATGCTGAGTACCTTCAGACACCTCGCGATCACTAGTCTAGACTACTCTGGATTTAACTGTCTCCTACAAAACTCAACGCCTTAATTTTAAATGCTTCCTGGAAGACAGCGCATTCAACACCTGCTTGCTTCTCCGCTGTTTTCACCGCGCTGTGCAACTACACAAGTATCTGCCATACCAGCCCCATCCCCCAACAGTGCCGATCACTGGAAAAGGACCCGCAGGGGACGGGATGCTCGCTGTTTTGATCGAGACTGCATACCACAAAGTAACACAGTGCCTGGTACATCGAAAGTGCTCAATAAAAAATGAACAGCTGACGAAACCTCACACACACTGCCACCGGCCTCGCTACACAGCACTGCAGCGTCCCGCCTGCCTCGGGCCTCACACACTCCGTCTCTCCCTCGCCCGGGCCGTCGGTGCACCCGCTCGGCTCGGAACTCGGCCACCCGCCTGCCAGCGCTGGGGTCCCTCCCTGGGAATGGGGGCCGTCACCTCCAGTAGCTTGGCGATGAGGGCTGCGTAGAGCACCGACGGGGTCCCAGGAGCTCCGGGTGCCCCGGGGAAGCGGTGACGGCAGGCACCGTGGCAGGTACTGAGTCCACGGCGTGGGGCCAGCCGAGCGGACGCGACGCTTCCCCGTGGAACCGCACCGGACCCCCACTCTGTCACCGCTTCCGCCTTCGGAAAGGACCCGGCTCTCATAATAAAAGAAATACAAATGAAAGCTACACTGAGATACCATTTCCCACTCATTGGCAACAGCCAAACATTTGACAACATACTCTCTTGGTGAGAGAATGTAGGGGAAACAGGTACTCTCATATATTGCTGATTATTATACAAAATGATACAACCCCTGTGAACAGGAATTTGGCAACATCTGCCAAAATTACCTGCATATTCACCTATTGATCCAACAATTCCACTTCTAAAGATCTATCTCAAAGCTACTGGGGATACAACGACAGATGCTGAACAGACATATGCACAAAACTATGTTATTCCAGCATTATTTTTAACAACAGAAGACTGGAAATAATCAAAATGTCCACCAATAGAAGAATTGTTGAATACACTGAAGTACTATGAAACCGGGAAAAAGAGAAATCAAACAATTCTATATATTCTGCTAGGGTATGGTTCCCAGAATATGTCTTTTTCAAAATCAAAAATAAAGGAGTGGAGAAGAGTATACTGTACTGCTTCTACCTAAGAAGGTAAGGAGAGACTTTTTATGGCTTTGAGGTAAAATTGACATGCAATAGATTACACGTCTTAAGTGCACAATCTAAGTTTTCACTTACAAGCACATCTGTGAAACCATCATCACATTCAAGATAATGAACATATCCTTCACCTCCAAAAGTCCCATGCCCTTGGTAATCCCACCTCCTGCCACTTGCCACCCCTCCCTCCCCGCCCAAGCAGAATTTCTGTCATAATGGATTAGTTTGCATTTCCTAAAGTTTTATACATATGGAATAATACACCATGTATTCTCTTTCCTCTGGCTTCTCTCAACATAAGTTGAGACTCATCCATGTGGCCACATATATCATCAACAGGTCATTCCTTTTTATTGCTGAGTAGCACTTCATTGTACAGATATGTCACAGTTTGTTTATTCTCCTCTTGATGGCTATTTGGCTTCTTCCAGTTTTTGGCCTTTACAAATACAGCTGCCATGAATGGTGATGTACAAGTCCATCTATGGACGTATAACCTACTAATAGAGGGATACCTGGATCATTTGACAGGTGTATGTTTACCTTTTCCAGAAAGTGACAGACTATTTTCCAAGGTGGTTGTACCATTCTACATCCCCACCAGCAGTGTATGATGTTTCCAGTTCCTCCACATCTCCAACACTTGGTATAATCAGTCTTTTTAATTTTAGTCATTCTAGTAAGAGTATAGTGATAACTCATGGTGATTTAAATTGGCATTTCTCTGATAAGCAATGATGTTGAGCATTATTTTTAACATGCTTAAGCTATCCACATATTTTCTTTGGTGAAGTGTTATTTTACTGGGTTGTTTTCTTATTAATGAATTTTGAGAGTTCTTTATATATTCTGGATATAAGTCCCTTATCAGAAAAAGCTTTACAGTGATTCCTTCCTAGTCTGTGGCTTGTCTTTTCATTCACTTAACAGTGGATTTCAAGGGGCAGAAATTTTTATTTTGATCAAGTCCCAATTATCAATTTTTTCTTTTATGAATCATTTGGTATCAAATCTAAGAAATCTTTACCTAACTTTTTTCTAGAAGTTTTATACTTTTAAGTTTTACATTCAGGTCTATGAACCATTTTGAGTTAATTTACGTTTCTCGTGTGAGGTATGGATCAATTTTTTGCACAGGAGTATTTCCAATAGTTCTAGTACCGTTTATTGAAAAGGCTCCCTTTTCTTCGCTTAGTTGTCCTTTCCACCTCTGAAATCCACTGCCATATATGGATCTATCTCTGGGTTGTCTATTCCGATCCAACGGTTTATGTGTCTGTCTTTACACTGATGCCATGCAAACCTAATTACTGTAGCTTTGTGACAAGTCCTGAAATCAGGTCATGCTTATGTTCTTCTAGGTCCTTTGCATTTTCTATTTGAATTGTGGAATCAACTTGTCATTTTCCACCAAAAAGATCCTGCTGGGATTTTGATTGGGATCATGTTGACTCTAGTGATCAAACGGAGGAGCTGAATGATATCTGACATCCTGTTTGTCACAGTGACAATACGATAGCTTAATATGAAGTCTTCTCGCTCATCAACAAGGGATCTCTCCATTTTTAGGTCTTCTTTCATTTCTATTAGCAATATTTTATAGTTTTCAATTTATATGTCTTACAGTTTTGCCAGATTACCCTTAAGTACTTTATATTTTTTGATGCTATTGGACTGGAAACTTTTAAAATTTCAATTTTCACTTATTCATCGCTAGTATATAGAAATACAACTGCTTTTAGATGTTAATCTTTATCTAGCAACCTTACTGAATGCGCTCATTAGCTCCAGTAGCGTTTTTGTAGATTCCATCAGATTTTAATCACAGACATTCAGGTTATCTGCAAATAAAGACAATTCTGCTGTTTCCTTCCCGACCTGGATGCTTTCTGTTTCTTTTTCCTGCCTTAGTGCACCGGCTCCTGCCTTACTGTGCCCACTACAGTGCTGTCTGGAGGCTGTGAGAGTGGACATCCTCGTTCTGATCTTACAGGGAAACAGTCGGTCGTTCACCGTTACCTGTGACGCTGGCTCGAAGTCTTTCAGAGAGGCTATTTGAAGCCCCCTTCCAGTCCTAGTGTGTTGTTTTTTTAAATATCAGTAATCAATGTCGGATTTTTTCAAATCCTTTTTCTGTGTCTGTTGAGCTGAACATACGGATTTTCTTTTCAAAGTTTGTTAACATGTGACTTACACTTATTTTCTAATGTTAAAGAAACCTTGCATTCTTGGATATAGCATACCTGGTCATTATGTATTATCCTTTTTACATACTGTTGGATTTGATCTGCTAAAATTCTGTTTAGAATTTTTGTGCTTATGTTCATAATAGATACCAGTCTATGCTTTTCTTGTTATGTCTTTGGTTTTGTTATGCTAATGCTGGCTTAATACAATCAGCTAGGAAGTATTTTCCCACTCTTCAATTTTCTAGAAGAGTTTGTATAGAATTAGTATTATTTCTTTCTTATACATTTAATTGAATTCACCAGGGAAGCCTTCTGGTCCTGGAGTTTTCTTTGTAGAAAGATTTTTAACTATAAATTCAACTTTTGACTAGTCATAAGGCTATTGAGGTTACCTGTTTCTTCTTGAGCGAGCGTTTGCAATTTGTGTCTTAGATGGAATTTCTTCATTTTGTCTAAATTGTTAAATTAATTGGCATAAATTATTCATATTAGTCCCTCCTCTTTATCATTTTAATATCTGCAGAATCTGTAGTGATGTCCCTCCCTGATTGCTCATATTAGTAATTTGTGTCTCCTCTTTTCTTCTCCTGATCGCTCTGGTTAGAGGTTAATCAATTTTATTAACCTCAAAGAACCAGCTTTTGTTTTCACTCATTTTCCTTGTTTCCTATTTCACCGATTTACACTCTTATGTTTATTTCTTTTCTTCTGCTTCTCAGCCATTAATTTGCTCGTCTTTTTCTAGTCTCTTATAGTGGAAACTGAGGTCACTGATCTGAGACTGCTCTTTTCTAATATATAGATAGTGCTATAAATTTCCAAGCAGTGCTTGAGTGGCACTGCACAAATGTGATTTGTTGTGTTTTCATTTTCATGGAGCTCAAAATACTGATTTCCCTTTTGATTTCTTTGACCCATAAGTTATCTAGAAGTATGTCTTTTATTTACAAATGTCTGGGGATTTTCCAGAGATCTTTCCATCACTGACTTCTAACTTAATTTTATTGTGGCCAGAGAGCATACTTTGTATGATTTGAACCCTTCTATATTTATTGAGACTTATTTTATGGCCCAGAATACGGTTTACCTTGGTAAATGTTCCAACTGTGCTCCACAGGAATTGGTACTCTGCTCTTCTGGGGTAGAGTGTTCCATAAAGGTCAATCGGGTCAAGTTGGTTGCTTATGTTGCTCATACCTTCGAGATCCTTATTGATGTTCTATTAATTATTGAGAGAGGGGTATTGAAATCTCAATTCTAATTGTAGATATTTATATTTTTCTATGTAGTTCTATCAGTTTTTGCTTCATATATTTTGAGGGTCTGTTATTAGGAGCACAAACATTTAGAATTGCTATGTTTTCTTGATTAACTGATTCTTTTATCACTAGAAAATAACTTTATCTCTGGTAATACAGTACTTTGCTCTATAAATCTTCTCTGTTTCATATTAATATAGCCACTCCAGCTTTCATCTGACTAGTATTAGCATGGGAATATCTCTTTAGTTTTAACCCTTTCGTGTCTTTTTATTTAAAGTGTAGTTCTGGTAGGAATCTAGTTGCTTCTTAACTCAGTCTGACTATCTGTGCCCCCCCCCTTTTTTTTTGAGGAAGATTAGCCCTGAGCTAACATCCACCGCCAATCCTCCCCTCTTTTTGTTGAGGAAGATTGGCCCTGAGCTAAAATCCATGCCCATCTTCCTCTATTTTATATGTTGATGGCTGCCATAGCATGACTTGATGAACATTGCTATGTCTGTGCCCAGGATACGAACCAGTGAACCCTGGGCCACTGAAGCGGTAGGCAGAAACTTAATCACTATGCCACCGGGCCAGCCCCCAATCTGTACCTTTTAATTGTGGAATTTACACAATTTCCACTGAAAGTGATTATCAATAGGGTTAAGTTTAAGCCTAGCACTTTCTTTTCTCTCTTTGTCCCATTTGTTCTTTGTTCTCCTTTACCTCTTACTCTGCCTTCTTTTGGATCAGCTGAGTCTTTTAATGATTCTAATTTATCTCCTTTATTGACTTATTAGCTATAACTATTTTGTAATTTTAGTGGTTACTTTTGGGTTTATAGCATACAACTTTAGGTTATCACACTCTCCCTTCATGTGATACTATACTACTTCATGTTTATAAGAACTTTACAAGTTATTACTGTTTCTCCCTCTCCTGACGATTGTTGTAATACCTTTTACTTTTACATATTTTACATATTTTCTAAACCCCATACTACATTGATAATATTTTTCTTTAAACAGTAAGTTAACTTTTAAGGATATTTAAATAATAAGATAATGGTTTTTATATATTTACCCCTATGATTACCATATCTGGCATTCTTTACTCCTTTGTGTAACTCCCTTATTTCCGTCTGTTGTCATTTGCCTTATGCCTAAAGGTCCTCCTTTATCGTTTCTTATAGTGCAGGTGTGCTGGTAAATTTGTTCAGCTCTTGCATGTTGGAAAAACAGCTTCATTTAATCTTTGTTTTTGAAAAATACTTGTTGGCTATGATATCATAGGTCAACAGTATTCTTCTTCAAGTATATTAAAAGATATTCTCCTACCGTATTCTCCTATACCTTGTTTCTGACAAGGAATCTGATGTCAACCTTATCTTAGTTTCTACGTAAAGCGTCTTTTTTCTGACTGCTTTTAAGATTGCTCTTTATCACTTATTTTGAGCAATATGATTATGAAATGCATTGGTAGTCTTTCTCATGCTTCTATGCTTGGGTTTCATTGAATTTCTTGAATCTATGGGTCTACAGTTTTCATAAATTTTGCAAAAACTCTAGTTGTTATTTCCTTAAATAGTTTTCTGAATGCCTCTTCTATCCTCTCCTCCAGGAATTCCAGTTACACACTTATTAGGGTGCTTGAAATAGTGTATCACAGCTCACTGATGATGTGTTCATTTTTCTTGAGTCTTTTTTCCCCATGTGTTTTATTTTAGACAGCTTCTATTGCTATGTCTTCAAGTTCACTAAACTTTTCATCTGCTGTGTCTAGTCTAGCATTAATCCCACCCACTATATTTATCATCTCTAGCACTGTAATTTTCATATCTTAAAGTTTGATTTCGGTCTTTTTTTTTACATATCTTTCATGTCTCTACTTAACATTTTTAAAATCTGAAATATAGTAATAATAACTTTTAATATCCTTGCCTAATTCTAACATCTCTGGTAGTTTTTGGTTGGTTTTGATGAGCTGATTTTCCTCATCATGGGTCATATTTTCATGCCTATGCCTGGTCATCTTGGATTGGATGCCATATGTTCTAAACAAATGTGACTGTTACGTGTCAACTTGACTGATCACAGGGTACCCAGATTAAACCCTACCTTTGAGTGTGTCTGTGAGAGTGTACAAGATGAGATTAGCATTTGAATCAATGGACTCAGTAAAGTAGACTGCCTTCCCCAATGTGGGTGGGCATCATCCAATCTCTTGAGGGATTCACCCCTTCCTGCCTGATTGCTTGATCCGGGATGTTGACGTTCTACCTTTGGTGCTCCTGGTTCTCAGGCCTTCAGACCCAGGCTGGAATCTATGTCATCAGTTCCCCTGGTTCTCAGGCCTTGGGTCTCTATCTGAATTACACCACCAGCTTTCCTGGGTCTCTAGCTTGGATATAGCAGATTGTGGGACTTCCCAGCCTCCATTTGTGTTATGTCAACTCCTTCTAATAAACGTCTTCCTATCTATGACCTATTGGTTCTGTTTCTCTAGGGAACCCTGAACAATACAACAAACATTCTTTAGCTTTGTTCCAGGAGTTAGGCAAATTACTGGGAAACAGTTTGATTCTTTTGGGTCTTGCTTTTAAGATTTGTTAGGCAAGACAGGAGCAACATTTAGTCTGAGGTGAGACCCTTCTGAGTACTCTACCCAATTTCCCTAGAATTACAACGGATTATTCTTGGCCCTGTGTCTGGGGCTCTTCCCTCTAATCGCTTAAAGGGTTTCTCTGACCTTGGGTAGTTTGGTCACACTCATGTGCTAATCAAAACTCTGCAGAACAGTCAAAGGGGACCTTTCACAGATTGCCAGCTCTCTGTGTGGCTCTCCCCTCTTGGTACCCGACCCTGTGAACTCTAGCTGCCTTGCCTTGCCTGGACTCTCAGCTCCACCTCTTCAACTCAGGGTTCCTCCTTTCTGTGCCACAAGCTGAGAACCCTCTCAATGCAGTAAGCTGGGATTTAACTTTAGGGCTCGTGGCATCAGTTCCCTATCTTTCTAGAATTACTGTCCTTTGTGTTAACTGATGTCCAGTGTCTTGAAAACTGTTGCTTCATTTACTTTGTGTTTTTTTCCTTTTATTTGTTTCAGTAAGGAAGGTAAAGCTAATACTTACAAATCCATCTTGGCAGGATGTGGAAATAATTTGCTTATTCTTTAATGATAGGATAGATAATAAAATTAATTTTAAAAATTACCTGTAGAGGAGGATAACAACAGATTGGACGGAACTAGGACAAAAGCTAGACTTCTCTGAATAGACCAGGTTTTACAAATTGATTTTGGATCTTGTAAATGTGTTAGATAATTATAAAGCAAAAAAATCTGTAAAAGCAATCCCTAAAAACTGAAAGCAAAAATGAAACAATAAACCTGCTGTGTATCAAGCTGGTGGCAGGACAACAGAAAGGAATTATTTCAAGCATACCCTAGTGGGATAAAGCTTAAACACAAAAATATTTTCAATAACATATTGTTGGCAATAGTGTTGATATTCGTATTTTTAATAATGTTCTGTGAATATTGTAAAATAAGGTAAATAAATACTTATGTTGATGTCATTGAAAACTGGGATTTCCAACACTGGAGAAAGAAAACACAAATGTAAGAGAGACGAGATTAAGTAAAATTCCTCAGCATCCTGAATTTTGACTGGGAGTATCCATATGGCATCATGATGAATAGTCACACAAAAAAATCCCCGCTTATTTCCTAGCTTTGTTCTCTGAAAAGGTCTAGAAATCATGGCCAACTCAAAAGCAATAAGCAATCTTAGTACCCAGAATGTAGTCTCTAAATACCATTTCCCATTAAAAGAAACCAGGGCTTCTTAGAGAAATAGCTCCTTCAAGATCTGGGTAGGAACATCTTGTCACACTAGAAAGCAAAGAAGGTATCAATCACCACTAGCTGCTATCAAAAGCGCCCAGGAGCCAAGCTGAAGAGACTCCCATTAGCCAAAAATGGAAGAAATCGAGCATCAATAAGAAGAATAACTACAGTGGATTGAAACACACCAAATATTTTTAAATCCATGACATCATAATGATTCTTAGAAAAGAATGAGAAGAAACACACACAACATAAAACCCTTGGGGCATATTGGATAATGCCAGGAAGACAACTTATTATTTTGAGAACTATTTAAATAGAAAGAATCAAATATTTATACTGTCCTAACTATACAAACCAAATCCCAGTGTAAAGAATACTTGATTCCAAGTTTCTCTTTGTAGAAGTATCCCAGACTTGAAAGGAAGCAGGAACAATATAATCAGACTATCACCATTCTGCAGCCTGTAACATATTAACAGATCTACTCAACATCACCAATGACCAGTAACATCAAAAACGAGGGACATCTAGATATCAGATGCCTCCTGATGGAAATACACAACATCTCCTAATAAGTATTCTTGCCAAACAAAATGGAACCTGAATCTGACTATCAATGAGACTACAACTCCCAGAAAATATAAAGAACCAGAGAATCACATTCAATTACACCAGGGGGATGTAGTTAGCAAAATCCAGACCATGATATCCCGTAGGAGCCAAACAAACTAGTTTCTTAAGTGAATACATTGCAACAACAACAAACAAACAAAGGAAAAATCTATAGTTGGAGTAATTGGTATGATATTTGTCCTCCCACTGAAAAAAACTAGAAAACTGGACAAAATGTAGGGGAAAAAACTGTTTTTCAGATAGAGAACAACAGGCAGCACACAGCTGTGACCCCTGAGAGAAGGGAAACAAATGAGGTGAGCCCAATGATCACCCCACTTTCTACCTGGAGGCACTTTCTAGACCTCAGTATGGGCAGGGAGAACCCAAGCAGAGTACCCCAATCTCACAGAGGCGGTGGAGAACAGAGTTGTGCAGACTGAGGTACTTGAAATATGTAGGGAAAGGCACCAGAAAGATGGGAATTCTAAAGAAAAAGAGTTCCAGAAATCCACAAGGGGGTCGCCTTCAATCTTGGGCTGAATTCAAAGCAGCACCTGTGTAAAGTGAGATTCCTTGAGGATGGGCAGAAAACAACTATAGACGAAAAGAACAACTGCCAGGAAACTGGAAGCTGAACAATTCCCAGCATTAGCACAGGACTGGGAGACATTTGTATTCCAGCTAGTCAGCGTGAACTGATCTCGCTGAATGCTCAAGGTATTCAGTAGATCCCAGAAGAATCACACCTTAGTAGTAGGGCTACACTAGCTCGAGAGGAAAGACCACTGTAGGCACCTCCCTAACAAATCTTTAAAATAAGAATGGGAAGGATCAAGCTGATCCACAAGTAACAACCTAGCCAAACAAACTTCAATGCTTTTTAAAGGAAGTCACTAAAATCCAGGCACTCAACCATGTAACATTAACAGTGGCTAGCATGCAAAAAAAAAAAATTACTAGACATGCAAAAAAAATCAGGAAAATGTATCCCATGAGTAGGAGATAAATCAATCTATAAAACAGACCAAGAAACTGCAACAGAGATGACATAATTAATCAGCTTAGAAGGGCTTTAACAGCACTATTATGAATACTATATTTAAGAATTAAAAAAAAAACCATGACCATTTCTCTCTTCATTCTCATGAAAAGAGAAATGCAAGATATAAAATAGGACTAAGTGGAACTTTTAAAGCTAAAAAATAAAATATCAGAAATGAAAAATTCACTTGATGGGCTTAACAGCACATCAGATACTACAAAAGAAAAGATCGGTGAACTTGAAGACAGCAACAGGAACTATCTAAACTGAAGCAAAGACATAAAAAGACTGAAAAACAAGAACAAAAAACAACAGAGCCTCAGTGACCTGTGGAACTACATAAAGTGGTCTAACATATGTGTCATTAGAGTCCCAGAAGGAGAAGCAAGGGAAGAGGAACACAAAAAAATCTGAAGAAATAATGTGAAAATTCATAGAATTGTACATAGAAAGGGTGAATTTTACTAGATGTTATGATGCTTTAATTAACTTGACTTTTAAAAAAGGTGTGTTTATTCACAGATGGCATGATCATCTGCACAGAGAATCCTATGAAATCTACAAAAAATCCACCCTAGAACTCATAAGTAAATTAAGTAAGGTAGTAAGACACAAGAAGGTCAATATATAAAAATCAACTGTATTTCTACCTATCGGCAAAAAACAACTGTAAATAAAATGTAAAAAAGATACTATTTACAACATCATCAAACCAACGTAATACGCTGTCATACATAAAATACTATGCATAAAACCTGTACACTGACAACTACAAAACACTGTTGAGAGAAATTAAAGAAGATCAAAATGAATGTAAAGATGAACTTACTTCTTGGATTAGGAGCCTTACTATTTGTTAATATCACTTCTTCCCAAACTCATCTCTAGATTCAACATAATAACAATCGAAATCTCAGCATGCTTTTTTGTAGAAATTGGTAAGCTGATTCTAAAATTTATTTGGAAATGCAAAGGAACTGAAATAGCCAAAACAATTTTACAAGAGAACTGTCCGATTGCAAGACTTACTATAAAGCTACGGGAATCAAAAAAGTGTGGCATTATCCTAGGATAGCAATAGAGATCGATGGAACAGATTAGAGTCCAGAAATTGACATACATGGTCAATTGATTTCAACTCAAGGTGCCAAGGTAATTTGAAAGGGAAAGAAATGACATGGGAGCAACTGGATATGCATTCTAAGAAAAAATGAAACTTGACACCAATCACAAAAATTAACTCAAAATGGAACACAGACCAAAACATGAAAGGCATAACTATATATAACTGCAAGAAGAAAATGTGAGAAGATATTTGAATCACTGGAATTGCCTGAGATTCCTTAGGCAGGAAACAAAAAGCACTAACCATAAAAGTAAAAATTAATAAAATGGTGTTCATCAAAATTTGTTCTTCAAAAGACAAGGTTAAGAAATTGACAGGCCAAGCCATAAACTGGAAGAAATTATTTGCAATATATATCTGACAACAGACTTGTACCCAAAATATATGAAGACCTCTTAGACCTTAATATTTAGAAGGAAAACGCCAAGTTTAAAAAAGAGCAAAAGAGGGGCCGGCCTGGTGGTGCAGAACTTAAGTGTGCACGTTCCGCTTCGGCAGCCCGGGGTTCGCCGGTTCGGATCCCGGGTGCGGACATGGCATCACTTGGCAAGCCATGCTATGGTAGGCGTCCCACATATAAAGTAGAGGAAGATGAGCGAGGATGTTAGCTCAGGGCCAATCTTCCTCAAAAAAAAAAAATGGGTAAAAGATTTGAACAACTCTTTCACACATGAACACACAAAGAATTATGGCCACATGAAAAAGTGCTCACCACCATAAATCATCAGGGAATAATTAAAACCATAAAGACATGCCCACTGGAACAGCTACAATGTAAGACTGGTAATACCACCTGTTAGCAAATATTTGACCTACTGGAAGTCTCATAAAATGTTACAGTCACTTTGGCAACTGTTTGGCAGTTTCTCCTAAGTAAGATAAAACAATCTTACCATATGACTGGGCAGTTTCACTCCGAAGTATGAGTCCATTTATAACTATAATTCTACAACAGCAAAAACTACTCTGCAGTGAAAAAGTTTTCTCAGTGGTTGCCTGGATCAGGTGCAGAGGGGGACATGCTGGGAAGGCATATGAGGAAACTTTTTTTCAATGAAGCAGATGTTCCATATCTTAGTTTTGGTTGTTTTTACATGGGTGTACACATTTGCTAAAACTCACTGAGCTGTATTTCTAAAATGTGTATGTTTGACTGTATGCAATTTATATCTGATTAAAGTTGATTTAAGACATGTATCAACCTATTCTAACATTTGGACCTCAAGAAGATCCTGATCTGAATAAGAACAATTTTTAAAAGGAGGGGAGGGGATTCTGAATGTGCCAAATATTGGGCGATATTAAGCAATTACTATTAAGCTGGGTGATGGGCCCATGGGTTCATTTTACTAGTCTCTCTGCTTTCATATGTTCGAAATTTTCCATGATAAAACACTTGAAAAAAATTAAAGCATAACTTCAACTATTTAAAGGATTACTATGTAGAAAAGGAATTAGATTCTATGAGAAGAAATCACATGGAGGAAAATTTGGAGTCAACATAAGAATGAACTAGCCAAGAGAACAATGACTAGCCTTGTAGGGCAGGTTGTTCACACTAGGAATTGTCGATGCCCAGACCTCATAACTACTTGTTGGGGCTACAGGAGAGGAAATGACTGCAATTAGTGAGAAGTTGGACCAGGTCTCTTCCAACCTAAGATTCCATTAACTCTTGATCTATGAATCTGACTTCTGGTGCAGTTTTCCCAATCAAGTCAGCACCCCATTACTCTCCAGCCATATCAAATAATTATCTATACTAGTTATTTGATAGTTCACAAAAACTATTTCATATGTTTCCCATTTTCCTAATTTTCATATATATATGATATGTCCTTTTCTTAAGCCTTTCAGAAACCAGAATTATGCTTTATACCTCTTGGAATCTTCAATTCCTAGCACAATACTCTCTGTACACACTGGGCCATCTAAATGCTTTCTGGCCAATACCTTTCAAAACAATGCTACTTTGTAACACTGGCCCCCTTCTCTTGCCATTCATGTCTGTGTCTTCTCCCACCAAGCAGAGAACATATCCCATACCACATCTGTGTCCCCAAACCCAGGCCTAGAACAGGGCTCTGTGCATATCCACAAACAAAATGAATAAAGAATTCCTCCCACATCTGGAGGCTGTTGAATTTTTGAAGTGATCACTCATTCTGATAACCAGATTCCACTCCTGAGACTGCCTTAATCACTGAAAATTTCATTATTCGAACTGCACGGGTCAGACACACCTTCACCCCAGTGGCTGCCACCACTGCCAACAATGGAGAAAACTAAAAGACGGTTTGGTTTTCCTCCATCTTTCCTATCCTGGTGGCCTTTCTCCTGAATTCCCCAGGTATTCCATGTCTTTATATCGCCCTCTGACCATCCGAATGAGGAGGTGGCAGGTGATGAGACCCTACACAACACAGGTACTGCACTAGACACTTTACGTTAGCAACTCATTTAACTCTTACAACACTTAAAGTGGGTACCGTCTGCATTTAAAGATGAAGACGCTGAGATTCCAAGTCTGCAATTTGCCCACACTTCTAAGTGATGAATCTGGGGTTCAAAATGCTCAAGACTCACGCATTTTACAGAACAAAATATAACCCTCTTTCCTACACAAGTCTTGAAGTAACAGAATCTAGAGGAAAAAAATATTTTTGTTGCGGAAGATACTTTGTCTACAGCTCCAAGGGCAACTCGGCCTCCAGTTTCTGGAGGCTTGCTCATTCCCATAATTCATCAAGAAAAACATCCAATTTCAACAAGTACCACAAGGGGGAGCTAAGTCCTAAAAAGCTTAGATAAGTTTCTAGACAGATGAAATGTCTCATTTGGATCATGACTCCCTTTAGAAAGATAAATCTGAATAAATGTTCTGCCATAAGTGACTCTTTCTAAGAAACAAATCTGACCATATCCCTTTCCTGCTTACAACCTTCAAAGGAGCCTTCCCAAACAGTCTAACGTCACTCATCCTGATATACGACTTCCTTCATGGTCGCCCATCTCCCTCCAAAAGACCACCCGCCTCTAACTCTACACTTCAACAACACCAACACCTCCCCGGGCTTCCCCAGATAACCTTTTCTGCACGCCTCCATCCATCTGAACATCTTATTTCTTCTGTCTGACTGCACACCGCCCCCATCTCCACCAGCCCTTCTCTTCAACAATAAACTTCACAGCAAACACCGTCGGTCCTTCAGCTCTGCTCAGAACACGTCTCAGCTAACTTCTGACCTTCTTGGAGCATCCTCCCACCACAGTGAATCAATTAACTCAACATATCGTTCTCCTATCAGGGAAATACTTCCCTTTCGGCCCATAGCATATTAGGTTTCCAGGGAACGTCTCTATCACCTTGGTAGACAAAGCTTCTTGAAGGGAAGAACCACGTTTACAGGGGCGTGTGTGCCCAGCTCTGGCACACAGCAAATCCTCTTCAAATGCCAAAAATGCCAAACCAAACTAAGAACCCATCAGAGCCACAGACCTGTGGCTTGTTTCAGGGGCTATCGTGAAAGGATCAGGAGCAATGTTCATAGAGACAGTTCAAGTCCTCCCCTCATGCTCAAAATCAACTGAACAACTGTGATAACACTCTCTGAAGAAACTATGTATGTCAAACTTACCATGTTAGTTAAATAAAACATGAATGAATATATTAAAAGAATTGCATTTTCCCAAGGTGTGGCACTCGTCGCTTCTTCAGCCTTCGTTTCTCGCTGCTTTCTAGGATCAACAGCATTGACAGGAGTGCGCTTGGTTGTAATTATGCCTTAAATTGAGGGGGGAAAACTACTGTTTTATTTTGTGCTTCAGAATAAGAATTGTTTCTCTTCATTTTAAACATTTGTAGAGTGAACACGAAATATTAGTCACTGTGCCTGGACACATGGTTCTCCTGAAGACAATTATATAGAAAAAAATTCAGAGTCCCCATTAGAGCTGTCACATCCTTCAATTATAAAAGGAACACATCTCCAGGCCACTCTACCCCTGACTAGTCTCCTCCGTCACGCCCCGGCAACGCCACTGCTATCTGAACAATATTTACTTGGGAATTGAGAAAGCAGAATTTTATGCTTTTTCCATAAACACACAGTCACATTTAAGAAACATTTATTTAGTGTGGTGAAGCAGTGTATTTGAAACTTCAGGCAAACAATGAGAAAGTTCGCAGACCTGAAGGCGGGGGGCACCAGTGCTTAGCACAGTGTCTGGCACCTGCAGGCACTCCAGAGTTGCTTACTGAATGGCGGAATGACAGCGACACAAAACAGAATATGGTAAATGCCAAAGGGACAAAAAGGAACTGCTTACAGGGTGGGGCCTGGCTTGCAGCTCTGTGGAAGAGGCAGAATTTCAGCTCTACCTGAAAGGATTTCCACAGGAGGAGGTGGTAGGGAGAGGATTTCAGTATGAGTTAGTTGGGTCTGGGGCACGTCTTATAGACAGCTAGGAGTCCGAGAAGCGATTAGTGAGAAGCTGGACTGGCTCCTCTCAGGCCTCTTCCAACCCTGAGGTCCCATCCACTCCTGATCCACGACTCTGACCTCGGGTGAAGTCGTCCCAGTCAGGTCAGACCTCAGCACCTGAGATGCACGAAGGGACACTCGGGAAGATGAGCCTGTACAGGTAGTTGACGTCATTTTGCAGTGGAACTTACAGGACAGGGCAAAAGGTCTGTTTTCTATTCTGCCAGCAGAATTTTTCCTACCCCTGAAAGTTTTTGAGCAAGAGAATAACAAGTTCTTAATGGTGTATGACTCATGTTCGACAAGCAGAACCTTTGTGAGTTACAAAAATTTAGAAGTAGAGAGTATTATATATAAAGTAATATCCTCTGGAACACAGGAGACCTCCGATATGTCATTTCTTCTCAAATTAGCTGACCTCCTCTCCTTGCCATGACTTCTCCTAAACTTTACAAGGGCGCAGGAGGTACAGCCCAGTGCAGCCAGGCCTTGCGGTCTCACAGGCTAATGCAATACCGAAGGTTATAGAACGTAATCTCTAAAAACACAACATCAGTAATGATGTCATAACACCATATCGGACAGACAAAATAAAAATCAGCTGTCCTTCTGATTTACTGGTAAAATGAGTAAGCTACACAAAAATTAGAAAGCTGTTGATATCATTATTGGGGTGGTATTTTATTTTATTTTATTTTTAAAACAACTTTCTCAATTCAAATGAAATGAGTTGCTTTCCCACTGGATGTTTTCTGTGCTCAGTCTACAGTGGACTATTACATACTGAAAAGTTCTGCAGTTTCCTATAACCTTATAGTATAAAGACACCTAGACATAAATATCTCCTCCACTGTTTTAAAAAAGTTTTTATCTTGTCCAGGTAGCAAATTAACAAGAGAACTGAGCGACATGTGTTCTACTGGGGAGGGGCGGTGGAATGGGGGGAAAACACAGAATTTGTGAGTTTTAGAGCAGTGGTTCTCCAACTTTAACTTCCAATAGCTCCGAATTTCCTGGAGGGCTTGTTAAACACAGATTTCTGGTCTCCACCCACAGAGTTTCTGATGCTTGTGGGCTGGTTGAAAACTACTGTTTGGGAGCATAACGCTTTGTAAGAAGAACACTTTAGATTGAAATTATCTGCACAGGCTAATGACAGCCAATCACTGGCGTGTAGCTTAGTTACAGTCTCTGGCCTGTTTCCTATTATTGATCTCCACCCGTCTTCACTTCTGCTTTTCTCTGTGAGTTCTGGGATTTCTTATTTTTTTAAACCCATTCATAGCTGTATTATTCCCCTCTGTTTCCTACCTTTAACAAGGAATCTCCTAGCAGCTCTCCTTTACAATAAGCCTCTACTTTGTAGAGAAAATCAGCAAGCTTTACCTGGGTGTATGTCTTTCTCAGTATTCGGCTTCTGTGACATTTCTGAGGTACCCACGTCACTAGTCGTGGGTTGATCCAATTGATCCAAGCAGCTGGGCTCTTCAGGAATCTCTGTTTTAAGATCTTCTGTGTCCTCTTGTGAGAAATCATCTTCAAGCGGTGGTGGGATGTCTACGGGGAAGAAGAAGGCATTGGGCTGGCAAAGCTTGATGACGCTCCCCATTCAGCTCCTCCCACTGAGCAGCACCCCCTCATCGTACAAGTCCAGGACCCCCTACTACTGCCCTTGGGTGCTGGCAGCCCGGGCAGCACAACTGGGCAGGGAAATCAGGGTTTCCATTGCTTTTGTCTCACTTCACAGACGGCTAATCTACAGAATAAAATTTACAAAGAAACCCTTATTCCAAAGCATTCCATAAAGATAGATATTTACAGTAGGGACTCCAATAACCTAACTTCCCTTGGCAAATCAACATACACCCACAAGGATAAATGTACAAGAGAGAATTTCAGTCAAGAGCAGAAATAGGAAGCATCTATTTTACACAGTAATGCCATGAACTCTTTCCTACACAGGTGTGCTGGTCTCACAGAGCTAGGACAGAGAAGGGCATGACATATAAAGGCCGCCTGTTGAAGTGCCTGTCAAATATTTTCAAACCACCTCGAGGAGTCAGAAAGAATCAACCCATTTCTGTCCCTAAGAGGCTCAGGGCATAGCCGAAGGGCACCCACAGCAAAGATGAATTTCTCTGAAATCTCACAGTTTTGCCCTGAAAATTCATTTGAGTTTTGCGCTCCAATCCAAAATCTATCTGCTTTGATTAAAGCAAAAAAGTTTCCTTTCCCAAAATGCTCAGGAAAAATGGCCACTGTGGGAAGAAACATTTAATCTGGGGTTGTATGTCCCCCTGGTACTTGACCATCTATAGTGAGTCCAAATACCTCAGTCTGAAAAGCATGAGGACAGAGAAAAGAACATGGAAGTAGGAACCAGCTCGCCTTAGGACACTGGCTTGGGGTCAATTCCTTCCTATTGACTGAATGGCTTGTGTGTGTCAAGTGCTGTGTGGGCGGGCTCTGCCTCCGTGCTAGATTCTTGGTTAATCTGACTGCAAGAACCCTCACACCCAGCAGAATTTCACTGACCCAAGAGACTACCCACAAGAGCCAGGAAAGAACATGACCTCCACAAAAGAGGACAGCTGGCGGGAATGAAACTCTTGCAAGGCTTTGATTTAAAAGTTGTGCCCGTCAACCCTTGGACAGACAGCAGTTATTTTATGATTTAAGAAATGGCCTTCCGGGGCTGGCCCCATGGCCGAGTGGTTAAGTTCGCACGCTCCGCTTCAACAGCCCAGGGTTTCGCCGGTTCGGATCCTGGGCGCGGACATGGCACCGCTCATCAGGCCACACTGAGGCAGAGTCCCACACGCCACAACTAGAAGGACCCACAACTAAAATATACAGCTGTGTATTGGGGCGATATGGGGAGAAAAAGCAAAGGAAAAAAAAAAAAAGATTGTCAACAGCTGTTAGCTTAGGTGCCAATCTTTAAAAAAAAAAGAAACGGCATTCGCAAAAAGCCCTTTGCTAATTTTACATGAAACTTGAACTTTAAGAGGTCTATTTTGCACATCATTTTCTTGTTTGTATCTTTCTTTGTCTTTTTATAAAGTTTCCTTTTTTTAAAATAATTTTTATTCTTTTTTTTTTTAAAGATTGGCCCTGAGCTAACATCTGTTGCCAATCTTCTTTTTTCTTCTTCTTCTCCACAAAGCCCCCCAGCACATAGTTATATATTCTAGCTGTAGGTCCCTCTGGTTGTGGCATGTGGGATGGCATGGCTTGATGAGTGCTGCCATGTCTGCGCCTGGGACCCAAACCAGTGAAACCCTGGGCCACCAAAGCGGAGAGCTCGAACTTAACCACTCAGCCACTGGGCCGGGCCCTAAAGTTTCCTTTTGAAAAGGCCACCAGTTTCAGCTGTCATACAGGGAAACCAGGATAGAAATCCTTATCTGTGCTCTAGCCTTAAAGAAAGAAGGCAGCAAGGGACCTGTGGGTGTCACTGTGCTGTCTCTTGCCTTTGGGCACACTGTAAACTGTGGACAGAGCTTTACAAAAAGGTGTGAGGGACTTCAGCTAAGCCTCCCCGACCTGCTTCTCAAGCCCCACTCTACAAAGCCATAGACAGGCATTCTACCTTCCATCAGTCTATCCCAGTCTTCTGCTGGACGCCATGCTGCTGCCAGGGGTACAGTCTCCTCTGCTATGGAGTGTGTGTACCTGACAAAATAGATTAGGTCTTGAACGTCATCTAGCACCGAGGCCTCTTCAAATATGTTACTTTCCTTCACTCCCAGTTCTCCATTTTTGATCACACTAGTATCGAGCATTTTCTCTGCTATGCTCAGAATTTCGGACTCTGATGCACGGAAAACCTTATCTAGGACTTTTTCCACATTATAAGGCAGGCTCTCCTGCTGGGCTGCCTTCAGCTTTAGTGACATTTCTTGGAAGAGGGCTTCCAGCTCATGGATGTCAAAGTACTTCTGGAACCGCTGCAAAGACTGTGGTTCTTTAAAGAAGCTGCTTATTATAGGCGCGTCCTTCATCTTGTCACTATGCTTGGGCTTTGCGATCCAGTGGGGAGGCCAGTGGAACACGTCATCTTCGCGTTCCCCAGAAGCAGACCCCTGGCGTTCTGTGTCCATGAATTTCTCTAAGTCCTCACGGTCCTCTTTTGAGACTTCTTCTCCCCCAGGCTTCTCAGTGAGCCCTGAGGTGTTCAGGTGTTCCTCAGGGTTGTCCTCTTTAAAATAATCAGGATCTTTATCCTCAAACACTTCACCTAACTCTGGAGTCTCATTTTTTTTCTTGTCAGGAAAGTCACCGCCTTCAGATGGCCGCTGTGCTTTCTCATCTACCAGAGGGCCGCCTTCTTTTTCCACCACCATATGACCAGGTTTCCTGTCTATTTCGCCCACAGTTTCATTTTTTCTTTCAATTTTTAAAAGGCTACCAGTTTCTTCTTTGTTTTCTTCAGTTTCTGGATCAGCATCCACGGCGCCTAAAACGGCTCTTTCGGGGCCTTGCGCATTAACATGAAACTGCCTGTCCTGAATCACAGGGCTTTCTTCTTTAGACTCTCCTGCACTTACGGCATTTTCATCCTCCAGTAGTTCTTCAGGAGTGTAATCGTCATCTTCTGCTTCCCATCCTTCATCATGGAAATCCGGTACTTCCGCGCTATCATTTTGGTCTGTTGTTTCCACTTTTGTAATCTTAGTCAATTGAGACCATAGGTCATACAAAACTCCATATTTTTTACACCGGGTAGTGTCCATTTCTTATGATCTGACAAAAACATGTTACAGAACCTTGGGCCCTCACGCCTGGAAGTCATCTTTCTATTTAATTTTGCTTCCATATATCATCCCTGCCAAAGAACTTGGAAAAAAAATAAGTAGAATATTGTTTCCAAAGGACAAATTCTGCATAAGCTACTATCAGGACAAATGTAAATAAGTGCCACTGCCCTGAAGGGAAATGGTCAGAAGGAAGATGGGTGGGACACGGGCCTTTCTACTCCAGTGCTCTTAAGGAAAGCAGTAAGAGAATGCCACAAGAGCAGGGCGTGCAAAGTGCCACCGAAACGATTATCAGACAGCAACAATCCCTTCTGGCTGGGAGTTGAGGAAAGTGCTTCCCTAAGAAGGCAGGAGGCAAGTGGGGACTCAGAAAGACTGGCAGGCTTTCTAGAGGTGAACATGGTCATGACCCCAAGTGCGGAGGAAGGAAACTGCAGGTCGAGTTCACGTCTCTGACAAATAAAAATGGCAAGCAATAGGATACATTGGAGAATATGAGGAAGCCATTTGGTATAAACCTAATTCGGCCTGACCTTGTCTTTCCAAAAGGGCCTGACCGAGGCCGTTGAGCATACATTGTATATCTGCTTTAGAGATTCCCTATGGCAAGAGCAAAAGGCCCTTGAGGTAAAGGTGCAGCTTCCCTCCCTCTCCCAACGTTGGCGTCTCCTTAAGGATTAAGCATCTTTTCTTAGGCTAGAAACTGATTGCTGCGCTCACTTGTGACCGCCCAGCTCCCAGCTCGAGACAATAGACTTGCCTCCTGCTACCCCACGAAGATAGCAGACCCACTACCTGCTGTGTCCATCAAGTGCTGTGCCAACAGGGCAATCTTGTGACTATTGTGGGAGGGACATTTCAATCATATGTAAAGCACCCTCTTTCGGGGTATATAACCACTCTGTACACCTCATTTCTTTGGTGCCCTTCCTTTGGGAAGAAAGGCCCCGGGCCATGGTCCTCAGATTTCAGCTCAGAATAAACTCACCCAAATTTTCATTTACAGATTGGTTATGGATTATTTTCGTCGACATCTCCAAATGCTCCAACTTCACCATTAGAGGAAAAATGCAGCTTAGGTACATGGAAAAGACTCCCCAAGAGGAAAGATTAGCAAGAAATCTCACATGGTGGACCTGAAGGCAACAGAATAGATTCTTCTTCATAGAGAGTGATTCAAATGGGATTCTGCCTAAAAACAAGGGTTGTACCTGACCCTCCAGCCTTTCAAGATTCCTGCCTAGGAATCTCGAATGCCAACAAAATGAATCTATTTCTCCCTATGGAGGCTTCTCAAGCCTTCTTTTTTCTTTTTTTTTTTTTTTAAGATTGGCACCTGAGCTAACAACTGTTGCCAATCTTCTTTTTTTTTTTGCATTGCTTTTTCTTCCCAAACCCCTCCAGTACATAGCTGTGTATTTTAGTTGTGGGTCCTTCTAATTGTGGCATGTGGGACGCCACCTTAACATGGCCCGTTGAGTGGTACCATGTCCGCACCCAGGATCCAAACCAGCAAAACCCTGTGCCGCCAAAGCAGAGCGCGTGAACTTAACCACTCGGCCACAGGGCCGGCTCCTCAAGCCTTATTTTCTGTCGTCTGTTTGGTGTTTTACGGAGAGTGAAAGTTTTCACAGTTGGGACTGGATATTTCTCTAAGTTTGGAGAACCCTAAGGACATCAAGGACCCACTACTTTCAGTAAACAAACAGTCCACACACGACACTTTATAAAAAGGAAAGGGCAATGACTCAGAGCTTCTCTACCAGGTCACTCCTAGGGGATCTCCTCAGTAAAAACATCAAAGCATGATGCCTTCACTGATTTCCGTGTCAGATATCAGGAAGAATGCCACTCGGGGAACCTCTTCGAGCAAGTGCCTCAAAAGCAGGGAAAGGATGACCCAGAAGTTGCAAAGAAATGCATGATTAGGTAACTGTTCTCAGAGCTGCCAGGTTTTCACAAATATTAATAATTTAGGAAAAAAATACAAGTAAAATCACCTTTAACCATGAATGCCTGGAACACTATTTTGCACACAGTTTCTAGGATTAAGTCTAATGCCCACGAATCTTTCTTTTTGAAGGAATGAAGCTAAGGGTTTCCAGGTTTCACCATTTCACCCTTTACTACGCGTGGAGCACCCGTGGCTGATAAGGCCTAGAGGGTGATGCTGAGGAGTGAGCTGCACTTCAGTTCTGTTCAGGAAACCTCTGCTGAGCGCTTACTCCGTGCCAAGCCTGACACCTGCTGGGGACACAGGGCCATCTTCTTTTTCCACAGCCTGGCAGAGCGGACAGGTTCACTCCATCAAAGATTCCAAGAAAACAGTTATTTAAAGCTACGGTGTTAAGCTGATAAAAAGTAAGAAAAGAAAGGACGTCGACTTTTTACTTACACTTCCTGCCCAAACTTCAGGCGATCGCCCTGCCAGTTTATAGTAGACATATACAGGGTCTCCTTTTTTAAAATTCACAAAACGACAATCCGGGCCTGCAAAATCTTGCAGAGCCTCACCTCGGACCATTAACACTGTATATGAAGAGAGAGAAAAAAATAACCAGATATCAGGACGCAACTGTCACAGTCCATATTGATTTTATCAGGAAGTCTAAGAATCCACTGTAAACAATAATCAAGCTTCTCCAGTTTCCACTCTCGGGATCAATTACTTCCAATTCATATGCTCAAAGCATCTAAAATCTTCAAAGCTTTATCATTATAAATCATGACATCCCCAGCCAAGTAGACAGTGGAGAGGGAAATCTTCCCTGTTTTTCTCTACGTTTAATGCTGAGAAACAAAAAGCAATGTGTCCACCCTCACACATGGCTGGTCTCAAGTGAAACTCTTGGTTCCCTCCCTAGCCTTCTTGTCTTCAATCTTTGCTGTTTCATAATCATAAAAAGCTTCATATTGCAATTCAGAAAATTCAAGTTAGGTTGCTGACTAGCTGGGCTACATGTAGAGAGAACTGGGAACTGTGGAGAGCACCCAGGAACCCCCAAGTGGTCAATTAACTTGAACTAACCACTAAAAAGCACTATCTTTAAGTGACTAGAACTGCTACCACAGCGACAGTAAACACTGTCAATTTCATTTGCAGTAAACAGTGTCAATTTCATTTGGGGCCAAGTTTTTCTCTCCACATAGGATCTGGATAAATTAACGGGGAAACAAATTCACACCCTAATATGGATCCTAACACATTACAATGTTAACATTTTCTGAAAGTAAATAATGTTGACTGCACTCAATATTAAGAAGGTTTCAAAACAAAGGAAAATTACCCTTATTTATTCCTATAAACAAAATCAAGAGTGGACATCACATGTGGTAGGAACAAGCAAAACTATGAGAATTGTTCAGTAGTTACCTTCAGTCTTAAAACTCAAGACTTAAATCACACTTGATCTAGAAACTGGTAGAAGCAGTATTTTTCTTTTTGTTGGCCAAATAACACAGTTACTGATGTAAGATGAAATGGCTAATAAACGCAATTAAGTAGCAGAGAAAAAGAAGGATGAAATGGAAATAACTTCTTCTGAAAGCCAATTAGCAATAAATACATTAAAACATATCTTTAAATAAGTACTTGAGGGACAAACATACAGATTCGAAGGGGGGTATTTGGATTTTGAAGCTAAAAATCTGATTATCATTTTAATACATGTCAGCAGCCTAATTCAGATAGAATTGGGTGACAGGCCAGGCTGAAGGTGGTGATGGACAGTTTAAGATGAGGGATTCTACCAGAAGTGGCAACAGCAGTGGTTCTCTTGTTCCCCCTTAGAAGAGATCATTGAGGATTTATAATAATAAATCAGATGACATCAAAATGGACACCGTGGAACAGCTATCTGAAAAGCACACAAGGACACCTCACACGCACCCACCTCACTAAACACTTCATACAACACAACACAGACCCAGACCTTGCCCCCGCTGCCCTTTGTTGTGTTTGGTTACGCCCGTTTGGACAGATGCCATTTCTCAAGTTATATGACAACGAAGAGCCATTCCAACACCATGTCTCCGCACTGAGAAAGGAACAGCGATGTGATTCTCCAGGTAACTGCGATGTGATTCTCCAGGTAACTGGTTTTGAGGAACCCAGGTAGGCTGGTGCTTGAAAGCAAACGTTTCATCATAGCCAGCCTGCCTGCTAACAACCTGGGTTTGCTACGAGAAAACTGAAGGAAAAACTGGAAGTTGGTCCGCTTTTGTAGCGTTCATTTACATCAGCCCTAGGGTTACCTCTAGGAATGGCTTCACGCAGAGCAGACTGCCTCCGTTCTTTTCTTTAATGGTGTAGCGGTGATACGAACTCTTCAAATGATGACATTTGTTTTTAAATAACACCAATTTGAATGTAAATAGCTGAACCGTACGGTTATGGCCTTTTCAGAAGGAACACTTTTCTATATGTATTAATCACAACTTATCAACACCCGCTTCCGAAGCAGTTATCAGTAAGTTACAAGGTTATCCGAGACAGGCCGGGAGTCCGTAAAAATGATCCTGGTCCAGCAAACACACAGTCAGAGACTCCAACAACACAAGAAACTAAGGCTAAAGCTAGTCGGTTTTATAGAACCCTCGGAGTCTTTATTATTACTACTTTAATAATCCTTTTCACCAGAGTCTGAGATCTCTGCCCTCCTCACCGCCCACGGCCCACCCCCTCAGCCCCAATCCCCGATTGGGGAACAATTCCGCTTCCTGCGCAAAGACAAGGAGGCTGCGGGTCCCAGGTGGCCCATGCAGATCCTCGGCCTCTTTCCAGAACGAAAGATTTCGGCCTTCCCGGTGCCCTCCCTGCCTGGCTGTCTGCAAGACTTCCAAGCACAGAAATGACAGGATGGAGGCAGAGCCGGGGCGGAGACCTTGGAATACACTGCATGCCTGGACTCCGGGCTCGTCCCAAAGCTAAACTCCAATCCCTGTTCGAAAGGCGGTACGAGTCCCAAAGCCGAGTGAAGCAGAAGGGCGAAGGGGCAGCGCCAGCGGGCCCTTCACGAGCCCCACCAGCAACCTGCGGCCGGGAATACGCCCACCGAGCCCTTAGCGCATCTGCCCCCGGACTGCAGCCACGGGGCTCCCCGCAGCGGGGGCAGGAGAGCGCTCGGATGCAGCGTGGGGAGCCCAGGGCGCGTGGCGCGCACCCGTCTCCCCTCGGGGCGGGGCGGGTCGGGGGAGCGGACGCTGTGAGCTGCCCCTGGGGAGACCGGGGGCCACCTCCGACGCCCCACCTCCCCAATCAGCAAAGGAAAAATCAAACGCGGGCAACAAGTGGGACTGCAGCCCCCACGCCAGGGCCGGCTGGCCCGGGCGCCGGCAGAGCCGGAGAGGACAGACGCAGGGCCGCGGGGCTCGCCCACCCCGGCGCTCAGCCCGCCTGGCCTGCGACCCCCCCAGCCGGCATCTGGGCTGCCGAGCGCCCGCCCCCGCGCCCCCCGGCGCCGCCGCCCTCAGCCACTCACTGCTGCATTCGTCGTCGGCGCAGAGTTTATGCTCCGAGAAGCGCCGGCCCGTGTCCAGGTCCGTCAGGCCCAGCCCCGGCCAGGGCGGCCCGAGCAGGAGCAGGCAGAAGAGCACCCTGGCCGCCGCAGCCATGTTGTCGTCACCTCGGGGGAGCCGGCGACGCCGAGGAGGCGGCCGGCCGGGCGGCGGGCGGAGCGCAAGGGGCGGGCGGAGCGCAAGGGGCGGGGCGACACCAGGACGGTTTGAGAAGTTCCCGACTGACACGTCAGCACCAGCTCTCCGGGGGATGGAGGAGGTCCTGGCGGAAGCGGACCAGAGGTCCGACCTCCTTCCCGGCGCCTCCTCCTCTGATCGCTGCCGTGGCAACCGGGACCTTATATAGCCCTCCTCGTCCAATCAGCTGCCTTTGCCCCGTCTCTTCACATTTGACGCTCCGCGCGACTTTTGTCCTCCGTCACCAGTCTCTGTGACCTCGGATCCTCCGCGCGCCATCCCAACGAGTGGTCCTTTCTGGCACCCTCTCGCAACTTCTGATTTCTGGTCCTTCCCAAACCAGCCCACCTCCACAGCCCTATTCTTACTACCTCCTTCTCTGAACTACCGAATCCCACCCACGATTTGCCGCTGTTAGTCTGTGGTTCCAGGCTCCCTCTCTTTCAGACTCCCAGGGGTTCCTTGGGGTCCCATCCCATGATCCCCGTTGATTAGTAAGGGGTGTGACTGGGTTGGTGATGTAAATTAGAGCTGGTGGCCGGCTTGGTCTATTTTGGACTCCTGGAGGATGGAGGTGGCAGTGGGTCCCTGTAGGGAGATCTTCAGATTCTTGGGTCTTTATCCACAGGGAAGAAGTAATTTAATTCAACACAAATATGTTGAGCTTCTTCTGTTTTATGCTAGCGTTTCATGCCAGACACTGGGCAAAGCACGAGGGTGGTGTGGGGAAAGACGTAGGTCAAAAGACAAGCTCTCTGGTCCTTGTCTGAAGAAGCCCACAATTTAGTGGAAACCAATTGACAAGAAAAACAACTCAAGAATCAATGTCAGAATAGAGAAAAACTAATTAATTGCAGTCAACATTTATTGAGTGTTTTCTTTAGGCCCTGGTGGGTGTTATTATTCTAAGGTCTTTATATGTGTTGATTCCTCGCATCATCACAACAATTGTACCTCACAGTAGTAGATTCTGTTAACCACCTTCATTTTCGGGATGAGTCAATTGAGGCATTCACACATCTAGTGAGTGAGTGAGCTAAGATTCAAACCCAGGTAGTACCCGCCCTTTTCATCACAACTCTGCAGAGCCTTTATCAAGCAACATTATGATTTTTGGACTTTCTTTCTGACTAGGGGAAGCAAAATCTTGCTTAAATCACAATATAAGTGAATTATCTATATGTGCAAAAAAGAAAAAGGCCACAAGCCCACAGTCACTCCAGGGAAGAGTGGCTACAATGTCCTGGCCGGGGTTGGAGGGCTTTGTCCGTGACCAGGGTCTTCTCACTGCCGTCTCTGCTAAGGTTATTCATCAACCTCCAACACCAGTCAGGCCCACCAGTTGGTTTCCCAAACTCATTGGATTCTTTAAAAGCAAGAGGAAAGATTATGGCCCGTCCATACGATCCACAGTGTTGAATAAAGGAAAAGATGGGATGTTCACAAAGATGCTCACAGTTGTTTGTCTATAGGGGCCATGAGATGTGCCATTGGTCCTGTGTAGTTCCCACACTATCAGGAGAAAATGTGTGACAGATAAGGTCACCAAGGGTTCAAGTGTAGTGCCCTTAGGAATTCTTCATTTCTTTTTTGCTATGTGTTTGTTTGCTTTAGAATCTTAGATGTGTCTAATAGGCATCTTCAACTTAAATGTTAAAAACCAAACTCTTTATTTTCTCTCTCAAACTCTGTTCCTTTCAGTCTTCTTTATCTCAGTAAATGGCACTTTAATGCTCATCTTGCAGGTGCTCAGGTCAAAAACTTACAAACCATTCTTCGCACCTCTTTCACCCACACTCTAAGTCCAATCCCTCAGACAACATCGTGCACTCTTTGTTTTAATAGCTTTCTTGAGGTGTAATTGACATGCAATAAACTGCACACATTTAAAATGTACACTTTGATAAGTCTTGACATACGTATACACCCATGAGACCATCACTACAATCAAGATAATTAACATATGCATCACCCTACAAGAGTCCTCATGCTCCTTTGTCATCCCTCCCTCCCCGCTCTTGCCTGTCTCCTAACAACCTTCTGTTGCTATAGAGTGATTTGTAATTTCTAGAGTTTGGTATAAATGGAATCACATGGTATGTTATCTTTTTGGTCTGACATCTTTCACTCAGCATAAGCATTTGAAATACATCCAGAATCTGAGCACTTCTCACCATCGCCTATGCTGACACTGCTGGCCATGAGGGCTGAACCACCGTGATCTCTCACCTGGAAGACCTGCAACAGCCTGCTCACTGTTTGCCCTACTTCCACCCTTGCGTTCCAACAGTCTGTCGTCTCAGGAGCAGCCAGAGTGATTGTCTCCTGATAGAAATTGGGTCACGTCGCCCCTCTGCTCAAAACCTTCCTATGACTCACCACTTCTAAGTAAAATGCAATGACCTTATTAAGGACTGCACTGTCTTATTTGATCTGACCCCCCCATCCCTTTTAGCCCCATTTCCTAACACCGTCCCCTTGCTTTGCTGTTCCACTCAAACTCACTAAGCCCGCACCAGCATCAGAGCATTTGCACTCGCAATTTTCCCTGAACCTGGAACAGGTCCCCCAAACAGTCCACCTGGCTAACTAGTTCCCTCACTTCATCAAGTGTCTGTAACAACTCCATATCTTATTAGAGAGGCCTTCCCTGATATCACCCTACATAGAAGAGAGCTCCCTCCGTGATCATCCAGCCCATCATCCTGCTATATTTTTCTTTAGAGCACTTACCACCTGCCTGACATTTGTTTATCTATTTGATGGCCCCTCACCCTAAATATAAGCTCCATGGGAGCAAGGAATTTGTCCATTTTGTTCACTGCTCTAACATAAGTGCCTAGGAAAATGTCTGGAATGTATGAGGTACTCAAAAATGATTTGTTGGATGAACATATGATTCCTCATATATTATAAATATATTACACTATTAACCTACACAGAGTCTCCATATATAAATAGTACCGAGAGGGAATATGCCATGAGACCAAGGCATTTTGTGTCTTCACTTCAGCAACATCCTCAATATGGGGAACAGAACCTGGAATATATTTATTGGAATATATTCATTGTTTTTTTTTTTTATTAATGTTATGATAGATTACAACCTTGTGAGATTTCAGTTGTACATTTTTGTTAGTCATGTTGTGGGTACACCACTTCCCCCTCCGTACCCTCCCCCCACCCCCCCTTTTCCCTGGTAACCACCGATCAGATCTCCTTCTCAATATACTAATTTCCACCTATGAGTGGAGTCATATAGAGTTCGTCTTTCTCTGACTGACTTATTTCGCTTAACATAATGCCCTCGAGGTCCATCCACGTTGTTGTGAATGGGCCAATTTCGTCTTTTTTCTTGGCTGAGTAGTATTCCATTGTGTATATATACCACATCTTCTTTATCCAATCATCAGTTTCTGGGCATGTAGGCTGGTTCCACGTCTTGGCTATTGTAAATAATGCTGCGATGAACATAGGGGTGCAACGGACTCTTGAGATTTCTGATTTCAGGTTCTTAGGATAGATACCCAGTAATGGGATGGCTGGGTCATAGGGTATTTCTATTTTTAACTTTTTGAGAAATCTCCATACTGTTTTCCATAGTGGCTGTACCAGTTTGCATTCCCACCAACAGTGTATGAGGGTTCCTCTTTCTCCACAACCTCTCCAACATTTGTCGTTCTTGGTTTTGGATGTTTTTGCCAGTCTAACGGGGGTAAGGTGATATCTTAGTGTAGTTTTGATTTGCATTTCCCTGATGATTAGCGATGATGAACATCTTTTCATGTGTCTATTGGCCATATTCATATCTTCTTTTGAGAAATGTCTGTTCATGTCCTCTGCCCATTTTTTGATCAGGTTGTTTGTTTTTTTGTTGTTAAGCAGTGTGAGTTCTTTGTATATTATGGAGATTAACCCTTTGTCGGATAAGTGGCTTGTAAATATTTTTTCCCAATTAGTGAGCTGTTTTTTTGTTTCAATTCTGTTTTCCCTTGCCTTGAAGAAGCTCTTTAGTCTGATGAAGTCCCATTTGTTTATTCTTTCTATTGTTTCCCTCAACTGAGGAGTTACAGTGTCCGAAAAGATTCTTTTGAAACTGATGTCAAAGAGTGTACTGCCTATATTCTCTTCCAAAAGACTTATTGTCTCAGGCCTAATCTTTAGGTCTTTGATCCATTTTGAGTTTATTTTGGTGTGTGGTGAAAAAGAATGGTCAATTTTCAATCTTTTGCATGTGGCTGACCAGTTTTCCCAGCACCATTTGTTGAAGAGACTTTCTTTTCTCCATTGTAGGCCCTTTGCTCCTTTGTCGAAGATTAGCTGTCCATAGATGTGTGGTTTTATCTCTGGGCTTTCAATTCTGTTCCATTGATCTGTGGACCTGTTTTTGTACCAGTACCATGCTGTTTTGATCACTGCAGCTTTGTAGTATGTTTTGAAATCTGGGATTGTGATTCCGCCGGCTTTGTTTTTCTTGCTCAGGATTGCTTTAGCAATTCGCGGTCTTTTGTTGCCCCATATGAATTTTAGGATTGTTTGTTCAATTTCTGTGAAGAATGTTCTTAGGATTCTGATTGGGATAGCATTGAATCTGTATATTGCTTTAGGTAGTATGGACATTTTAACTATGTTTATTCTTCCAATCCATGTGCAAGGAATGTCTTTCCATCTCTTTATGTCATCGTCAATTTCTTTCAAGAAAGTCTTGTAGTTTTCATTGTATAGATCCTTCACTTCCTTGGTTAAGTTTATCCCAAGGTATTTTATTCTTTTCGTTTCGATTGTGAATGGGATAGAGTTCTTGAGTTCTTTTTCTGTTAGTTTATTGTTAGTGTATAGAAATGCTACTGATTTATGCACGTTAATTTTATACCCTGCTACTTTGCTGTAGTTGTTGATTATTTCGAATAGTTTTTCTGTGGATTCTTTGGGGTTTTCTATGTATAGGATCATGTCGTCTGCAAACAACGAGAGTTTTACTTCTTCGTTACCTATTTGGATTCCTTTTATTTCTTTTTCCTGCCGAATTGCTCTGGCCAGCACCTCCAGTACTATGTTGAATAGGAGTGGTGAAAGTGGGCACCCTTGTCTTGTTCCTGTCCTCAGAGGGATGGCTTTCAGCTTTTGTCCATTGAGTATGATGTTGGCTGTGGGTCTATCATATATGGCCTTTATTATGTTGAGGTACTTTCCTTCTATACCCATTTTACTGAGGGTTTTTATCATAAATGGGTGTTGGATCTTGTCGAATGCTTTCTCTGCATCTATTGAGATGATCATGTGGTTTTTGTTTTTCATTTTGTTGATGTAGTGTATCACGTTGATTGACTTGCGGATGTTGAACCATCCCTGTGTCCCTGGTATAAATCCCACTTGATCATGGTGTATAATCTTTTTGATGTATTGCTGTAATCGGTTTGCCAAAATTTTGTTGAGGATTTTTGCATGGAATATATTCATTGTTGATTGAGAGCATATTTGTTGGGAAGGGAGCGAATGAAATTGCACTGTGCTTTTTTCCTATATACTACCAGAATATTAAAGCAGATAAAAATAATTTTAATTTTTCTTATTTCTATTTAGAGTAGAATTAATGACAATTCATTGGTGGAAAAAGAAAAATTCCAAAACGATCTAATTTAATATTACTTTACTAATATTTACTTTGATATTTAGATATGCTTTGATACGAAGGATGAGAGCTGTTAGTTACTGAAGAACTAGCTGCTTAGTTTGTAGATTTTCCAGGGCTTTATCTCCATTGTTTTTTATTATTATTATTGCCTTTAGATATTAATAAGTTTGGTGGTTAATCAGAAAAAATTTCTCAGCAGACCACAATGAGGGTGGTGGTGGTAATTCTTTCTGCCAGGATATATAATTATAATGGATGAATCAGCACTCATTTTTAATAGCATTCAATTATGTTTCACATAAATTCTAATCTCAAGCATGTTATTTGTTAACATTTCAGATGGAATTTTCATTGGGTAAAGATTAAGTAAGAGTTAAAAAAATAAATGTGTCTAGTTTGAGGGTGTACATAAATATATAAGATATGGAGGGTTCCTGATCTTAAAGAAGTTGCAATCTGATTGAGAAGACAAGACAAACACATCTGAAAGAACAGAAGACAGCATAATAACATGTCATTGTAAACTTCCCATGGTGCCTGCCCAGGGGCATCCAGAAGGTCTAACACTGAAGTTACCAGAAAGAACTCAGTCTACTGCCAATGATGAAACCACTCTGAGTCCAGAGAATGGTGGAAAGTATTTATTGAAGACTATGGCTTCCAGCCAAGATGGAGTAAAAGGGAACAGGTTTACTATCCCACATTAAACCTCTAAAAACCTGGACCTAATATATGAAATAATAATTTTTAGACATTGGACAACAAACACTGTAGGACAATGATAGCCAAGATAAGTGGAGCAAATAAAGTGAATGCTGTGATTGCCCTCGCTTACTCCTTGGATAAAGTTTCCAGGCCACAACTAGAGAAGGGAAACTCAAACAGATGACCTCCTTGTTGACGAGACAGATTTGAAACTTTGGGGAGGTCAAGTCAGCTGGAATTTTCAGGGAAGAGTACAGGAGAGAAGAGAGCTGAATAAACAAGAGAGAACTGTACAGTCAGAGCTCCAGAGATCTGCAGAGGGTTTCTCTCAAGTCTTCAAGTGAGTAATGATAAGCACATGTGTGTGAAGAATTACCTGAAGCCAGGGAAAGAACTACCAGAGGACAGGGGGAACAACTGTTGAAGAAGAGAATAGCTTGTGCTCCCACCAGCCAGAGTAGACAACCTGTAATAAATAGGGCATCACGTACAGTCCTCAATAAAGGGGAAAATATCAGCCTAAGATTGAAAGCTACTATAACAAAGCTTAAAAACAAGCCTTGAGGGGGCGGCCCCATGGCCAAGTGGTTAAGTTCATGCGTTCGACTTCAGTGGCCCAGAGCTTCACCGGTTCAGATCCTGGGCACAGACATGGCACCGCTCATCAGGCCACGTTGAGGCGGCATCCCACATCCCACAATGAGAAGAACCCACAACCAAAGTATACAACTATGTACTGGGGGGATTTGGGGAGAAAAAGCAAAAAAAAAAAAGAAGTTTGGCAGCAGTTGTTAGCTCAGGAGTGAATCTTTAAAAAAAAAACAAGCTTTGAAAAGATCAAAATGTTTCCAAGTAAATTAACTGCATTCCAGAACAAAGCTCAAGAATATTTAAAAGAATACAAAATATTCAGCACCCAACGAGGTTAATTCACAATGTCTGGAATCCAATAAAAAATTATGAGGCATGAAAAGAAGTAGAAAAATACAACCCATAATGAAAAGAAAAATCAATCAATAGAAACTTTCATAAATGACACAGATGAGAGAATTTTTACACGAGGACAGTAACACAGTTTTAGTCCATATGTTAAAGATGCCATAGGAAAGCATAAACATGTAAAGGAGAAACATAGAGGATATAGCAACAATCTGAATCGAACATAGGTGAAGAAAACAATGGCTGAGGTGAAAAATACACTGGATAAGACTAATAGCAAATTAGACATTTCAGAAGAAAATATTAGTGAACTTGAAGACATAACTATATAAACTCTCCAAAATGAAACACAGAGAGAAAAGAGATTGAAAGAAATGTACAGAGCATCAATGTGCACAACTTCAAATCAGTCCAATATACATGTAATTGGGGCCCCTGAAGGATGCGTGAGACAGAAAATAGGTTTGAAGAAACAATGAATGAAAGCATTCCAAATTTGATAAAAACTCACAGATCCAAGAAGCTCAACAAACTCTAAGCACAAGAAACATGAAGAAAACAACACCAATGCATATCAAATTGGTTAAAACCAGTGGTAATGAAAAAAAATAGAAAATCATCTACAGACATCAGACACATTATGTTCAGAGAAACAGTGACAGGAGACTTTTCATTCAAAAAATGGAAGCCAGAAGACAGTCAATCAACATATTTAAAGTGCTGGAAGAAAAAAATATGACACTCTGGAGTTGTATACCAAGTGAAATATTTTCCAGACATGAGGTGAAGTCTTTTCAACACATGGTGCTGGGACAACTGGATATCCACATGCAAAAGAATGAAAGTGAACCCTACCTTACCCCACGTACAAATATTAACTCAAAATGGATCATAGACCTAAATGTAACAGCTAAAACTATAAAAATCTTAGAAGAAAACATAGGGAGAAATCTTGGAGTAGGCAATGATTTATTAGACATAACACCAAAAGCATAAGCAACTAAAGAAAAAAAGGTAAACTGGACTTTATCAAATTTAAAACTTCTGTGCTTTGAAGGACATCATCAAGAAAGTGAAAAGATAACCACACAGAAAGGAGGAAAATATTTGCCATTCATATATCTGATAAGAGATTTGCATCTAGAATATATAAATAACTCTTAAAATTCAATAATAAAAAGACAGATAACCCAATTTTAAATAACTCAATTTTTAAAAGCCCAGGGAAAAAAATTTGAATACACATTTCTCCAAAGAAAATATACAATGACCAATAAGTAGATGAAAATATGCTTAACATCACTAGCCATTAGGGAAATAAAATCAAAATCACAAGAAGATATTACTTCACACCCACTAGGATGGCTATAATAAAAAAGACAGATAATAGTGATGTTGACAAGGATGTGGAGAAATCAGAACTCTCATACATTACTGGTAGGAGTGTAAAAGGTGCAGCCACTTTGAAAAACCATCTGGCAGTTCCTCAAGAGATTAAACAGAGTTACCATATAACCAAGCAATTCCACTCCTAGGTAGATAACCAAAAAGCTATGAAATCCACTCAAAACCTTGGACACAAATATTCACAGCATCATTATTCATAATAGCCCAAAATGAAGACAACCCAAATGTTCATCCACGTGACAAACTAATGAGTAAAATGTGGCATGTCAATACAATGGCAGTAAAAAAGGAACAAAGTACTGATATACGCTACAACAGGAATGACCCCTGAAAAGATCATGCTAAGGGAAAAAACCAGCCACAAAAGAGCCTATATTGTATGGTTCCATTTATATGAAATGTGCAGAATACACAAATCTACAGAGACAGAAAGTATATTATTGGTTGTCTAGGGCTGGCAGAGACAGGGGTGTTGAAAGGTGACAGATAAAGGGTATAAGGTGTCTCTTTGGGGGTGATGAAAATGTTCTAAAATTGATTATGATGATACACAGCTCTGTGAATATATTAAAAGCCATTGAAGTGTACACTTCAATAGGTAAATTGTTTAGTTACATGAATTATATGCCAATAATGCTACTACAAAATAATGAGAAGAGGGTCCAGCCCAGTGGCATAGTGGTTAGGTTCACACACTCCACTTCAGCAGCCCAGGGTTCGCCAGTTTAGATCCTGGGTGCAGACCTACACACCACTTATCAGCCCATGCTGTGGCAGCATCCCACATATAAAGTAGAGGAAGATGGGCACGGATGTTAGCTCAGGGCCAGCCTTCCTCAGCAAAAGGAGGAGGATTGGTAGAAGATGTTACCTCAGATAATCTTCCTCGAAAAAAATAAAATAAAACAAGAAAAGACTTCCATGCCAAAAAGCAAATTTCTAGATATGCAAAACAAAACAAAGGAAAAAGGTGGTGAAATATATTTTCAGACAAACAAAAACTAAAAGAACTCATCATTCTAGGAAATTCAAACCAATCTATAATGACAGTTCTGCTTGATGACAGGCAGGGAGGAGAGGGATGGACACAAAGAAATTTGGGGGTGATGCGTATGTTCCTTCTTTTGATCATGGTGATGGTTGCAGGTGTGTATGCATGTGTCAGAACTCAGAAAACTGCACAATTTAAATACTTAAATATCATTTATACCTCAATAGATTTGTCAAAAACTATATGGGGAAAAGTAGTTTGTAATATTAGACAGAAAGAGATAAGACACAGTTATCCTTAAAAGTAACTGAAGAGTCATAAACCAGGTAAATCCTAGTAAACGTCTTAGTTAAAAACAAAAACACCATGGAGGACGTCCCATGGTCAAGTGGTTAAGTTTGCATGCTCTGATTAGGTGGCCCAGGGTTTTGTCGGTTCGTATCCCAGGCGTGGACATGGCACCGCTCATCAAGCCGTGCTGAGGTGGCATCCCACATAGCACAGCCAGAAGGACCTACAACTGAAATATACAACTATGTACTGCAGGGCTTTGGGGGGAAGAAGAAGAAGAAAAATAAATAAAAATAAAACACTGTGATTGGTTATGATACAGTGTAAATTAGAAAAACAACAAACATACATTTCTTTACTCTGTCAAGTCGGCCTGCACAGTATCATTTCCTGTTGGGAATCCTGAGATATTCTTCCCTTCTTTTCTTTTCCCAGATTTCTGGCTTCTTTTGTGTCCAGTGTCATCCTTTGTGGCCAGTGTTTAGGAGATGGGTCCACCTTTTACACCCGTGCCCAAGGAGGCCCCGTCTTGGCTCCACCTCCAAGGGTGAAGGATGACTTGGATCCTCATTATATTCTTTTTTTTTTTTTTTTTTTAGATTTTTATTTTTTTCCCCTTTTTCTCCCCAAAGCCCCCCGGTACATAGTTGTATATTCTTTGTTGTGGGTCCTTCTAGTTGTGGCATGTGGGACGCTGCCTCAGCATGGTCTGATGAGCAGTGCCATGTCCGCGCCCAGGATTCGAACCAACGAAACACTGGGCCGCCTGCAGCGGAGCGCGTGAACTTAACCACTCGGCCACGGGGCCAGCCCCTCATTATATTCTTTAGAGTGGAAACTCCTAAAAGATAAGTAAATCTCTCTTGCTGATGCCAACCACCATCCACAGTAACAATGGGGGTATGGGGAAGACAAGGAACCCTGCCACACAGTAAGTGCTAAAATGTGTGTGGGCGCAAATTCTAAGCACGAACAAGTTAAAAGAAGGAGGAAAGTAAATGATGGTGGTGCGGCTTAAGCTAGGTCTTGGTGAATAGGTAGGATTTAGATTCTAAAAAGAGAGTACAGCAAGTGAGGAAAGTAACATAGGAGAAAAGAGAGCAAAAAGTAATGTTTAAAGGACAGTAGGGAGACCTAATCTTACTAGTGTGAAATGATCCAATTAAAGAATAGTGGGAGATAAATTTAGGGGGCTAGGGTAGGTCAGATTACAAAAGCCCTTGAAAATCAAGCACAAGAATTTAGACTTAAGAGAGTAAAAAACAAAGCTATCAGACTTTAAGGGATTTTATAACTGAATTAGAATGTAAGCAAGTATTGTGTTCTGAAAGCCAAGGAGAATGGAGTTTTGTGTTGGGCGTGGCCAGTAGGGTTAAATCATCCCCGTAATTAAAAAGCCATGTGGAAGTCATGTCAAAGGATTATGTTCTACTGGGAGTGAGTCATATACCAGGCAAAGTCTTCTATCAGCATGTACTATTTGTCTAGTCCTGACAAATATTATCCCAGTTTCTATCGTACGAAGAAAGAAACTCAAACCTCTGAAGTTGCCACTAACTTATGGGCTTATAGATAAGTTCCTGTTTCCGGTTCTGCCTAATTTACCTTGGCACTATTTTCACAGAAGTCAAATATTTGGTGCTTTGAAACAAAACCAGACCAAATTCCAGGGTGGGGCCTGTACAACTCAGTTTCCACAGTGCAGACTGTTTGTCCATTTACGCTTTCCAGATATGAATTCCTTCCTTACTAGGACTATAGCAGAGGCAGGGAAGGAAGTCAAAAGCATTAAACTAGGTATCACAAGTCTAACTGTGTGATCCTCGGCAGGTAATTAACTTTTCTGAGTCTCAGATTCCTCATCTACAAAATTGGGATTAATGTTCAAACTTCCATAGTGTTTCTGTAAGAAGCAAGTGAGATCATATATTAAAAAGTTGCCCATTTATGTTGTTTAAATCATCAAACAGCAAAATCTCAGGCTTTTACAGCCAACCAGGATGGTTGACGGTGCAAGAAGAGTCCCAGCAAATCAATGCCTTTGTGACAAAGGAGACATTTTTAGACAGTACCTCCCCTGGAAACTGTTCCCTTCTTGCTAGAAGACAGCATGGCCACTCACAGCCTCCCAAGCTGTGCCTGGCAAGTCAAAAGCACCTCCGGGAGGAGACGCTGAGAGCTGAGAGGGAGAAAATACGTTCTTGAGGGTAACATACAAGCACAGCAGACCTGTTACAGATCACATAGCGAGACAAAGCCAATCTCCTGAATCCTCAGCATTTTAATCGGTACATGCAGCAGAAAATTAGGAGCAGCAACATAAATACCATTATGAAGACTGTCCTCAAGTGCGGGTACTGAGCAATTGCAAACTGGAAACGTAAAGAGTTTCTCCAAGCATGAAAGCTCCTTCCTGTTTAAATCTACATCATATACGAAATAGCATGGAATGCCTAAGAGGAGGGATGAATGACTTCAAATCACAATGCTTGCGTAGAGAATCTAACCATAACCTCAGATTTCTCACTGATTCTCTAGAACAATGCTGTTCGATAGCAATATAATGCCAGGTACAAATGTAGTTTAAAATGTCTACAAGTCACTTTAGAAAGGTAAAACAAAACAAATGAAATTAATTTTAACAATACATTTATTTAACCAAATATATACAAGATATTATTATTTCAACTTGTAATCAATATAAAAATTATTAGTGAGACATTTTACCTTCTTTATTTCATTTGAAATCTGGGGTGTATTTTACACTTTACAGCACATCTCAACTCAGACGAGGCACATTTAAAGATAGCATGGCTCTAGAAAGCAGGGATTAAAAATTAACACCAGATCTGTACCATATACTTGTCCACTATTTTGCGTAAACTTATTGTAAAGAAAAGCAAAACTTAAAATTGTGTTTTAGGGTTTAAAATATTTTTGGCCCAGCTCTCTTGGAAGAAGCAAGAATGATGGTGGTTATCACAAAACCACCAATTTTTCGTTTGTCTGTGATCAGAGGCTGAGAATTTTGTTGGGATATCTGAGACTCTCATGGCCATTTCAGATGAATCTGAAGTCTTTAGTAAAAAGTATAAGCTGTAGTCATCATTAAGCTTCTACACTAGTCATGCTTTTATTTAGTTCTCATAATTATCTTAAATGCACTTACTATTATTGACAAACTAAAGAAACCAAGAATGACATTTAAATGGGTGATAAAACAATTTGACGGTATGAAAGCCTTTATCCCTTTAGGTTGAATTGAATTGAATTGTAGGAAAACACAGTCGCAGTTAAGTAAGGGACCAGAGCACGTTACTTGTTTAGGCAAATGTTTCTTGCTAGAGCTCTATTGGCATTTTAGGTGGGACATTCCACCCAGTTGCAGGATTTACAACCACCCTGGCTCTGGCCATGAAATTCTAGTAGCATCCTTAGTCCTGAAAAATAAATAAAAATAAAATAAATATTGTCAAAATAAAAATTGCCTCCATGCATTTCAAAACTCCCCTTGGTAGGAAGAGTACCACTCTCCCAGCTGAGATGCACTGTTTGAGACTTTTAAAATCTGATCAGTTAACAAGCACCTGTGGTTGTAAATATTCTGTATTCGGTAGTTTCTCTTATCAGCTAAAAGGAAAGGATTATTTTTAAAAAGTCTTTTGTAGATCCAAACGACTTTGCTTTACAGTGTTTTTGTCACTAAAGCTGATACCACCTTAAGGGACATCTCACACTTCCTCCAAGAGGGGTCTAATCCTTCTACTTCAACATTCCCACGTTTGCTCCCTCTTCTGTATTATCTTATCTTAAACTTAAATCTGAATGAATTGTATTGTTTTTTCTTTGTGTTAATAGTCAAATCACGGACACATGCTGAGTTACTTGGAATGGAGGTAGAGGGTTTTTTCTTTATTCTTAACAAAAGAACATGCTTCTCAATTAAAACTTAGGGGGTCTAAGTTTAGACTCAGAATGTAGAGTTACTATGAGAACAATTGTAATGAAATAAATATATATCATCTTCATGATGGCTGATCCCATTTTGCCCCATTATAATCATGTTTCTCCAAAATAGAACAGCAAAATTACTCCTTAGCGTTGACATCTACTAATTGTTTAGAGCACCCAGGAGAAACAATGTAGAGCCAATGACTATCATAATGACTGAGATCTATGATAATTATTTTTTAGTAGATCTCTTTTTTGGACAAAAAATCACTCATATAATTACATATCTTTAAAATTGTCTGTATGTATGTATGTATCCCAACCGAACCTCTATTGTGAGCATAAACATTAATTGGTACCCTAGAGCAACTGTTGGCAAACTACAGCCTACAGCCAAATCCAGCCTGCCACCTGTTTTTGTAAATATAAGTTTTATTAGACATGCTCGATCATTTACATTTATCTATGGCTGCTTTTGTGCTGCAACGGCAGGGTTGAATAGTGGCAGCAGAGACTGTATGGTCTGCAAGGTCTAAAATATTTACTGTCTCTTCACAGAAAAAGTTTGCTGACCTCCACTGTAGATTGTAGGTTAAAGGTCAGCAGAAAACATGTACAAGGTTTTTTTTTCTTTTTTTATGTCTAGAGTGGGTTGTATGAAATGTGATCAAGGAGCTGTTAATTGTCGAGGACCAATGTCTCCTCCTCGTAGACGATGTGCATTTAGGACTAGAAAGTTTTTGTCATGTGAAAGGTAAAAAACACCTGGGGAAGTTCATTTGGATGAGATTTAAGAAACGTCTTTTCTAGAGAATTTTGAGGTGTATCTAATCTTTGGGTTGTAGATAATGACACAGTTCTTCAAAATTGTTGGGAAGGATGTTTTAATCCATGAGTGGAATGTGTTCATTAGTATTTTGTAATAATTTCACAACTATCATCTAATATATGAAAGTATCATATGAGGCCGTCTATTGGGTTGTAGTGGAACATTTTATGAGTCTATCTATTAGTTTTTATTTTTCTAGTAATTGTAGATCTCATGCTCATAAAGCTATGGGTAGAAATAGGATCATTTAGGTCTGATTAAATCACAAATCTTGGCCAGTTTATTTTTCAGAGATCTATTTTGAGGTTTACTCCTTCAGTTGATTTTAAGTCCCATGGACAATGAAATTGCTGTTGAATCTGTGAGACATTGCAAAGTTTCTATGTAGTTTGGCCTGTTAACTGAGTGTCCCTATTTACTGTTGATGGACAAAGATATAGGAAATTTAGTACTTCTGCTTTGAACCATGATAGAGTAGCTGGTACTGGATTTGTCTTCCTGCCACAAAAGAGTATAAAACTAGACAAACTACTTAGTGTGACTATTTCCAGGCACTGATAACCAGGCAGCACATGACTGTGATCCTTAAGAACAAAACACACAAGGTAAACTCCCTAATCAGGGGCTGAAACTCAAGTAAAGTGATAGTCTTGCTGACATGAAGAGAAAATTATCAGAGGTCAAGGTTATTGAAGTGGCTGGGATTTTGTAGGTTAGAATAACTGAGCTGATGGTGTGTGTGTGTGTGTGTGTGTGTGTGTGTGTGTGTGTGTACTGGGGGGACGGTAATACTAGAAGCCTATGTGGGAATTCACTGAGGATACAAATGTGTCAGGTGAGACTCCACAGGCTTAGCCAAGTTTGTCTGCTGCAGAGGGAAGGCTGAAGAGTGATGCTAAAGATCATGCAGTGCCGGGAGACATTGGGCTTCCAGCCCAGCCAGAGAGCAGCAACTTCACTGAAACGTTGGGCACTTGACTGAGAATCCAGAATCAAGCCATAAGAGAAAGAACCATGCAAAAGAGTAAGTGGCACATGCTATGACTGAGTTTAAAACCAAAATAGACACACGTTGAAAATGAGTAGTACCAAGGTGGACATGACCAAAAGGACCTACCAATATTTAATCTGCATGGCACACAAAAAGTAATATTCTTTAAAGGAAGACAATATAATCCAGACTCCCTACAATGTATTATCTATAAATGTCCAACATATAACTTATTATCAAACACACAAAGAGATAGGAAAATGTGAACCATAAAACAAAAAATAGGCTATAAAGATATCTGTGAGATGACCCAGATTTGGGGATTAGCAGAAAAAAAATTTAAAGTAGCTTTTGTAAATAATTTAAAGGACTTAAAGGAAAACATAGTAAGGAGTGAACAGATAAGGGCTATCAGTGTATAAATGAAAACTTTGTTTAAAAAAAAACAGAAATTCCAAGAACTGAGAAGTACAGTAATTGAAGTGAAAAATTCACTAAATGGGCTTAGCAGATTGGACACTACAAAAACAACAAAAAGTTAACTTGAGGATAGATCAATAGAAATTACTGTCCTCTCCTTTCTTGTGGGGTTGGGCCAGGTTACATAATTTCGCTAAGCCCCTCAGTTTTTTCATGAAAATGGAAGAAAATAATAGTACTTTCCTTAGGATTTCTCTAAGGATTAAATTAGGTAATTTATATGCCTGGTGTATAGAATGGGCCCAATAAATGTTAATTCCTACTATTATTGTACTTGTCATCTTGTTTTATTATGCATCGTTTTGCTTTTTCTTCTCTAGACTTTTTTTAAATTAAAAAGTTAGTATCTATCTTTGTATATTATTGAATATAGTAGTAGTTGTCCTTTTTTTTGAATGGTCCATTTAGGCCATTTGCCGACATAATTAAATTCATTTCTTTCTTCAAAGGAACTATTAGGTGCAATTAATTTTGGTGATCAAATGGTGTTTATTAGATAAAAAGATGGCTGTTTTTTTCTGTATAACTCAGAAGCCTGTGGATTAAGATGTACAGAAAGTAACTGATGTTCTCAGTTTGGGATAGGTATGAGTGATTTCAGTGAAGAATTGATAAAGTCCACAACAGAGGATGACCAGGGGGAAAGGTGTGAGCTCTCTGGAACAGGAATGCATTTTCCTTGGCTCCAAAAGCATATAGAAACTGTGGGTAAGTAAAATAAGATAGAACCATTTTAGCTTTAATGCATGGAGGTGATAAGGTTCAGTATGGATACAAAAATGAATAACCGAGCTGGTTCGGTTTTCAAGAGAGGAATATATGGAGGTTATTTTAGACTGTAAGCAAAAAAGAAGTCATAAAAATAGATTCTTTTTTCTTTTACAGTTATTTTCCTTTGAGTTAATAAACAATAGTCTGTATTATGGTAGATAGACTTTTTTTCTATCGATACTGAGCGTTTATTATATCTCTGGCATTGGCTAGATATTGGGGATACATGGATGGAGAAGACAGGGTCTCTGTTTTCAAGAAGTTTCTATGGAACTGCAATGAAATAATTCCTAACAGAATTGATCTATAATAGGTTTCAAATAAAGAATATTTCCCCCCATTTTCTTCTAATGTAAATAGAAGGAAGTTTTTCTATGAGATAAACCCCTATCAGAATATATAAAAGAAGCAGTTACCTGCATGTTGGCTGGTGTATTCCTGGGAATCCATTGGAACCAGCACGTTTCTCCTTACCCTCTGGATCCACCCAAACACATCTTCTTAGTCTAGTCCTCTTTCTCCTTGCCTGAGATTTCTTGGCTTCTAGAATTTGGCTCCTATTTCTTTTTATGTTACTCCAAGTATCATCTCATTTTATTATCTCAGCAAAGTAATCCTCAGTAAATCTATGTGCTCAGCCATTTTAGAGATGAGGAAATTGAATTTCAAAGAACTTACCCTCTAAGTGCTGGTACCAGGAGTCAAACCTAGGCCTGTCTGATCTCAAAGCCTATTCTTTTAGTGTCTGAGATATGAAAAATAGGATAATGTATGTAGAGTGCCTAGCGTAGAGCCTTGTGCATAGTGAGTGTTGAAAAAAATCAATAGTTTCTTTCTTCTCTTCTCCTTTTATTTTTGCTGGATTAAGACACATGGTTTAAACCAGGTTTGAATGGATGGTACTTCAGAAGGAGTGCTACTTCAGTTCTTACAGAGATCTAGTCATCTAAAGTTCCTGCTAGTTAAGGCCTCCCTGGGCACGTTTCTGCCCCCACTGTTCTCTAGAGAGCTTGAGTCAGTCCAGAAACAAGTAGGTTGAAGTCCAGAATTTACATGCTTAGAAATGTTTTATAGGTTATGGATGGCTTGTTAAATACAAAATACTTCTCTTTTCTTTTCTTTCTGTCTTTCTTTCTTTTTTTTTGCTGAGGAAGATTGGCCCAGAGCTAACATCTGTGCTCATCTTCCTCTACTTTATATGTGGTATGCCTGCCACAGCATGGCTTCACAAGCGGCACGTAGGTCCACATCTAGGATCCGAACTGGCGAATCCTGGGCTGCCAAAGTGGAGCATGTGAACTTAACCGCTCTGCCACTGGGCTGGCCCCTACTTTTTTATTTTAATACATAGATGTGCATTTCCTCTCCCAATTTTTTTGTTTTTTCTTTAAAGATTAGTACCTGAGCTACTGAGGTAACATCTGTTGCCAATCTTTTCCTTTTTTTTTTCCTCTTCTCCCCAAAGCCCCCCAGTATATAGTTGTATATTCTAGTTGTAGGTCCCTCTGGTTGTGCTATGTGGGATGCCATCTCATCATGGCTGGATGAGCAGTGCCATGTCCGCACCCAGGATCGAACTGGCAAAACCCCAGGCCGCTGAAGCAGAGCACGTGAACTTAACCACTCGGCCACGCGGCCAGCCCCTTAAATCCAAAATACTTTGTAAGGAGAAAATAGTTGCAGGTAATATTGACACTGTAGTGATAATTAGCTCATGGTAGGAAAACACAGTTTCCTAACAATTATTTATTTTTTTTATTCTGATGTCTTTTGGCACTTGGAAGTGTGTGCCCCCTAGAATAAAAACTTTGAAGGCAGGGGCCCAGCTGGAATAGAGCTGTGTGTCGAGTACCTAGAATAGTTCTTGGTGCATAGTGGTGCTCAAAAAGTATTTGTTGACAGACTGACAAGTGTCCAGATTCTTTCAAGGGCATTAGAAGTTAGGTTGATGACGCTGGTTCTTTATTGTATCTCATTCCATCAAAATGCATTTTCCTTGACAATTGTTATCTTTTGCTCACAAAAGGATGACGTGAGAGAGATTCCTGAGGTCACGAGGCTGAGTTGGAAGATGGGAGGGGACTTTTCCAAGGATTTAGGAATAGTGTCTAAAGTCGATTTCCAGTCTGGGGTGTGAACACTGGAGGGATGGAGGGGAGTTTGGCCTGAGATTAATTTTCCTTTAGGGGAATAAACGAGGTTTTAGGGAAGAGGTATTTTGCGTGGTGTTGCTGCTGATCCTGGGAGGTTGGGTGTAGATCTTGTTAAATGCAGCTTCTGATTCAGAGAGCTTATTTCTCATGAGCTCCCTGTGATCCTAAGCTGCTGGTTCCAGGATCACCCTGAGTAGCAAGCATCAGGATCCCCAGGGGGTTTGTTTGCACACTGAAAACGTGTGAGAAGCGCTAGTCTAGAGCAGTAGGCCTCTACTTTTATTTTTTTGGAAAATTAGGTACTACCTTGTACTGTTCTAAAATGCCATCTAAAAATTGTATCCTACACTCGATAGTTGCAAAAGATATAATTTCCAGTGTATGTTGGTATCTTTAAATAAAATTATTATATTACTTTAAAAATAGATCTGGTGGAGGGGCTGGCCCAGTGGCATAGTGGTTAAGTTCGCGTGCTCCGCTTTGGTGGCCTGGGTTTTGCAAGTTCGGATCCCAGGTGTGGACCTACGCACCACTCATCAAGCCATGCTGTGGTGGCGTCCCACATATAAAATAGAGGAAGATTGGCACAGATGTTAGCTCACAGCCAATCTTCCTCACCAAAAATATATATATCTATATATAAAGCTACCTATCTGGTGGAATCTAAACAGCCTAGGGATGTGATACTTTTCATCAACCATTTAAAAATATTTATGAAATGCTTTTAATAGATGGAAATTTTATGTTGTGCCTTTTTGTTTTATACTTTTATTCTTTCAGTAAAAGTATGTACCTAGTTTTAATTATTTTTTGTTAATATCCTACAAGGTTTTAAGTATTAAAATTTCTTCTGGATTGAGATACCATTAAATTAATAGTTGTACACAGCTGATCAAAATAACAAGTATTAAAAGTTTTATCAAAATTTAAGTATTAAAAGTAAGTTTTGGTTGCTTTTTATCTCAGTCAAATATAGTTATTTTTATCCAATTACTTCATGTATCTGTGGGTGAATAGTATGTATTTCTAGAAGAAGGAAAGATTGAGCTTCAATTCTATTTTGTTTTAAATGATGAAAATTCTGACACACCTTAGTCACATAAGTAAGTAGATAGCAATGGATGGATTTTAGTTATAGCAGTGGATCTGGTCTTTGAACTCTTGAATTATTTGTGAAAAAAGTACATAGTGATCTGTTATAAAAAATCATCGGATCCTTCTACAATTTTTGATAAACAAAACAAAAACAAGTGAAGCTAGCTTTGATATTGGGGTGGCCTGGGTTAAGTAATACCCTCTGTTCTACTTGTTAAAACTTCTGTTTAGCAGAAGTAAGGTTTTTGAGTTGTTGCCTTGGGGTCAATGTGGTGAAACTCGTCTCTTTAATCTTTGTAGCGACTGGAGGGAAAAAGGAGAAGGATTTTGAGCAGATGACAAGTGTTGTTTAAGTTTTATCCAGGAAGCTCTGCTGAAGCACCAGTGGCAGCAGGCTGCAGAATACATGCACAGCTATTTGCAGGTCTTGGAAGATTCGGACAGCTGCAAGAGGCAGGCCGCCCTGGAGGTGAGTGCTCGTCTGCTCCAAGAGACTGTGGAGGTCTGCGAGTTCCTGCCTCCTGAGCTCCACCGGAATAGCTTCTGCAGCATCTCATGTTGATTTTTCTAAAAGCTACCGAAAGTAGTTTTGGGTGGAGAGTTTGTATCGGGGCATTTTTGTGTGTACTTTTTTTTACTTCCTATGATTTTAAAGGAGACTGAAAATAGTTTGAATTCTCAGATTCCTTAGTATTTTCATTCATTCCAGTAATTCTTCCTTCTTTGCCTCTGTCATTAATGTCCCTTCGCTATAGGATGTTTCCTATCATCATACAAATGTTATTTTTTCCATCTTAAAATCATCTCTTGACCCCCATTTTCTCTGCAGGCCGTGCCCCGTTTTTCCACTCTCCCTTTCAGCAGAGCTCCTGGAAAGAGAGTGCATCCTTCTTCTCTGCCAACCCTCTCCAGTTAGGCTCCCCCCACCGCCAGCATCACTGATTCTCCCAAATTGCTTTGTCGAGGTCAACAGTGATTTCCATGTTGCTAAATCCAGTGGCGGATTCTCAGTGCTCCTCTAACTTGATCTGTCAGCAGTATTTAACACAGGAGATCATTCCTTCCTGTGTGATAACCTTTCTTCATCTGGTTCCAAGACACCGCCCTCTGTCAGTTTTCTCTCCTGCCTCACTGGACATTCCTCAGTCTCCTTTTCTGACTGCTTCTCTTTCTGGCCTTTGGACCTGGGCCCCAGAACTCAGTCCTTAGTCCTCTTCATTGTCTGAACTCGCTCTTAAAGATCTCAGTCAGTTTCATAGCCTTAAATTTGGTCTATATGCTGGCAATTCCCAGTTGTCTGTCTATGGCCCTGACATCTCCACGTCCAGATTCCTAACCCAGCTATCTCCTCCACATCACCACATGGATATCTAATGGTCATATCATACCAACAGAGCTAAAAGGGATTTTCTGAGCTTCCCTGTCTAACCTAATTTTCCTCATCTCAGAGGATGGTTACTTTATGTATCTAATTGCTAGGGCCAAACCCTGGAGTTAATCTTTCTTTCATAACCATATCCAAATGATCAGATAATCCTGTTGACTCTAGTTTCAAAATATACCTACAGTCTGAGTACTTCTCACCACCTCCCTTGCTGCCCCTTGATCCCAGCCACTGTCGCCTCCCTGAGGACTGCTCGCCCTTCTCCACCCCCAGTCTGTTTCCAGCATAGCAGCCAGAGTGATCCTACCTTTATTAAGATATTATTAACGCACCATGCAATTCACCCATTTAAGTTGTATAATTCAGTGTTTTTTTGTATATTCACAGAGATGTGCAACCATTACCACAGTCTAAATTTAGAACATTTTTATCCCCTCAAAAGGAGACCCTGTTCACTCGCAGTCACTCCCTGTTCGTCCCCATAATCTCCAGCCCCTGGCATCCATTAATCTACTTTCCATTCTGGACATTTCATATAAGTGGAGTTGTATAATATATGACGTTTGTGAATGATGTTTTTCACTGAACATAATGTTTTCAAGGTTTATCCATGTTACAGCATGTATTAGTACTTTATCCCTTCATATTGCAAAATAGCATTCCATTGTATGGATATATCACATTATATGTATCTGTTCATTAGTTGTTAGACATCTGGGTTGTTTCCACTTTTTGGTTATTGTGAATAATGCTGCTGTGAACATTTGGGTACAAGTTTCTATAGGGATGTTTGTTGTAATTTCTCTTAGGTATATACTTAGGAGAAGGATGGCTGGGTCATATGGTAATTCTTAAACTTCATAGACCGTTTTCCAAAGTGGCTGCACCATTTTATATTCCTACCAGCAATATATGAGGATTCCAGTTTCTCCACATCCTTGCCAACCTGTGTTACTGTCTGTCTTTTTCATTATAGCCGTCCTAGTGGTTGTGAAATGGTAGCTCATCATGGTTTTGATTTGCGTTTCCTTAATGACCAATGACGCAGCATGATCCTTGTAAAGCATAAGTCAGATCGTGTCACTCCTCTGCTGAAGACACTGTGATAGCCTCCTGTTTCACTCGGAGTAGAAGCCAAAGTCCTTCTGATCGCCTGCGAGTTCTGCGTGGTCCGCTCACTCCCTTTTCTTCTTCGACCTCTCTGACCTCATCTGCTGTCGCTCTCCCTCTTGTGTTTTCTTCTCCAAACTCACTGCCTCCTTGCTGTTACTTGAACAGGCCAGATATGCTCCTGCCTCATTGCCTTTGCCTTAGCGATTTCCTTTACTTGGAAAGGTCTTTCTTCAGGTCTCACTATGGCTACCCTCCTGCAGGTCACATTTCTGAGAGGCCTGCCATGGCTGTTTACCATTGCAGCTGCATGCCACCCCCCCACTTTCCAGCTGGCACTCCTGATCCCCTTATCCTGCTCCATCCCAGGATACTTGCTAATTTAATTACTAAGTTTCTTGGTTATTGTCTCTCTAAGATAGAAGTAAATTCCACCAGGGCCGGGATCTAGATCAGTGCCTGGCATCTTCTGTTACATTTGTTCAGTAAAAGACAGTTTATCCACAAATAACTTCACATGACTATCTCAGATAGCTTTTATTAATACAGTAACCATTGCATCAGTTTGATATCTATTGGAGCCAAAAAAATCTGGAAAAAAAATTTATTGATCGAAAATTTAGTTTAAGGAATAAAGTTATGTACGTCTATAAAACATTGGGCAAGTTACAGGCCCTTTTTGTCCAGAATTTGTTTTGTAAAATAAAGGATGGAATCAGTGGTTTCCGGATACTTGTTTGGCTCTATATGAATTACTTAGGGCGTTTGTTGAAAATATAGATTCCTGTCTCCCCTCCCCTCCTGCTGAATCAGAGTCTGAGTCTCTGTAATATTTATTTTTAACAAGTGCCCCAGATAATTCTTACATACAACTAGATTTAAGAAGAACTGTGATAGATAATTCCCAAGTTTCCTTTAAGCTCCAAAATACTACAATTTGATGTTCTACAAATGAAATCTCGATCTCTCTTTCTGAGTTGGAAAGATGAGTATCGTTATTATGCTGAACAACCAATATATATATGTTTACAGGAAGAATTGATTTAAAATTCACTTCCATTTACTTTAAGGTCAGTTTTATTGAAGTACCTTAAATTAGAGTAATAGAAATAGAGATTCGTTCCCATGAAAAAGAAGAGCTCCGAGTTCTGTCAGCAAAGCTTTGGTGTTCTGGGGAGAAAATATTTTTATTAAAATTTGTCCGTAGCTGATGAAATTCTTATATTGGAGTTCTGTAAATCGAGTGGTAGAGCTCAATGGGAGCTCAGGAAACGTCTAGTCCATTGCTCTCATTTTGTGGATAATTAGGAGGCTGAGAGCAGTGAAGAAGTCAGTGTTGCTAGAACTCAGGTTTTCTGACTTTAATATTCTTCCTCTCATACTAATTAAAATTTTTGTCTTCAATATATGTCTTAACTGCCGACGTTCTTTGGACTGCTGACTTAAAATTGACTGTGTTATAGTTATCTGGTATTTTAATTTAATTGATGGAAAAGATTTTATCACATAAGATGTAATATTAGTTTCACTAGGTGAAATACAGTAATATGTTGACAGCAGTATCTAGGCAAAGGAATTATAGGTTGTTTTTTAATGTAATCAGAAAAAAATAGCTTTCTGAGGCAGAGATTGGTTAAGGCAAGGATTTTACATTTTTGTTAGTCATCTCTGTTTTGACAGATTATTTGGAAGCTTGGGAGTGAAATTCTGTATTATCACCCTAAAAGCAACGTGGAGGCATTCAATACCTTTGCTGACCGGATGAAAAATATTGGCGTCATGAATTACTTAAAGGTGAGCTTGTGGGCTTTGTGAATTTACATTTGCAGGGGTCATTTTTATAAGTTGTTCGTCTCTGTGATAAGGTAGGTAATGATGTAAAAAGCATGGAAAAAGGGTGAGACACCTGGATGCATAAGAGAAGCCAAAAGAAAGCAGCGTTATGAGAACTGTTTACTTCTCCGTGTCCTGTCGCCTACCCTGTTCTCTGAGAGCAGATACCTTCTCTTTGTATAGCTCTGGCTGCCGAAACCAGGCTTCCAGAGATGGCAGCTGTTCCTCATTAGGATGATGGGCCAGATCCTAATATCTTTGCTTAAGTCATTTGAGCTCCCTAGGAATTGGTGCTTTTGGAAAAAGAAAAGAGCTAAACACATTGGGAATTTGAATACATGAAAAAGTATTTTTTCCCCAGCTTTATTGAGATATAATTGACATATAACATTGTGCAAGTTTAAGACGTACAAAGTGATGATTTGATGCACACATGTATTGTGAAATATTTATCACAGTGAGGTTGGTTAACACGTGCTTCACCTCACGTAATTACTATTCTGTTATTGTCATGAAAACAGTAGAGCTCTGCTCTCATAGCGTCTTTCAAGCGTGCAATCCAGTGTCAGTAACTGTGGTCACCATGCTGTGCATTAGATCCCTGGAACTTAATTATCTTCTGACTGAAAATTTGTATCCTTTAACCAACATCTCTGCATTTCCTCCACCCCTCAGTGCCTTCCATCCACCATTCTGCTCTCCGTTTGCATGAGTTCAGTGTTTTTAGATTCCACATGTAAGTGAAATTATATGGTATTTGTTTTCATCTGACTTGTTTCACTTAGCATAATGCTCTCAGGGTCCATCCGTGTTGTCGAAAATGGGAGGATTTCCTTCTTTTTTATGACTGAATAATATTCGATTGTGTGTATGTGTGTCACATTTTCCTTATGCATTCATCTGTTGATGGGCACTTAGGTTGTTTCCATGTCTTGGCTTTTGTCAGTAGTGCTGCACTAAACGTGGGAGTGCAGAAATCTATTTGAGACAGTGATTTTATCTTTGGACCTATACCCAGAAGGGAGATTGCTGGATCATATTGTAGTTCTATTTTTAGGTTTTTGAGGAGCAACCATACTGCTCTCCATAGTGGCTATACTGATTTATATTCCCACCAGCAGTGTACATGTGTTTCATTTTCTTCACGTCTTTACCAGCATTTGTTATCTCTTTTTGATGATAGCCACTCTAACATGTGAGATGATATCTCACTGTGGTTTCATTTGTGTTTCCCTGGTGGGTAGAGATGTTGAACACCTTTCCCATACTTGTTGGCCTTTTGTATGTCTTCTTTGGAAAAATGTCTATTCAGGTCCTCTGCCCATTTTTTAATTGGATTTTTGGGGGTTTTTTTGCTATGGAGTTACATGAGTTCCTTATATATTTTGGATGTTAACCTCATAGTAGGTATATGGCTTGCAAATATTTTCTCCCATTCTGTAGGGTGCCTTTTCATTTTGTTGGTTGGTGGTTTTGCTTGCAGAAGCTTTTTAGTTTGATGTAGTCCCACATGTTGATTTTTGCTTTTGTTTCTTCTGCTTTTGGTGTTGTATCCAAAAAAATCATTGCCAAGACTAATGTCAAGGACCTTCCTCCCCCATGTTTTCTTCTGGAAGTTTTACGGTTTTAGGTCTTCCATTTAAGTCCTTAATTCGTTTTGAGTTAATTTTCGTGGGTGGTGTAAGATAGGAGTCCAGTTTCATTCTTTTGCTTATGAATATCCAGTTTTCCCAACACAGTTTATTGAAAAGACTGTTTTGTCCCCATTGAGTCTTGGCCCCCTTGTCAAATATTAGTTGGCTGTATATGCATCAGTTTATTTCTGGCCTCTCTATTCTATTCCATTGGTCTACATGTCTGTTTTCACACCAGTACCATACTGTTTTGATTTCTATAGGTTTGTAATACCGTTTGAAATCAGGAAGTGTGATGCCTCCAGCTTTGTTCTCTCTCAAGATTGTGTTGGCTATTCAGGATCTTTTGTGGTTCCATACAGATTTTAGGATTTTTTTTTTCCTGAGGAAGATTAGCCCTGAGCTAACATCTGCCAATCCTCCTCTTTTTTCTGAGGAAGACTGGCCCTGAGCTAACATCCATGCCCATCTTCCTCTACTTTTTATATGTGGGACACCTACCACAGCATGCCTTGCACCCGGGATCTGAACCGGCAAACCCCGGGCCGCCAAAGCAGAACGTGCGCACTTAACTGCTGCGCCACCGGGCTGGCCCCAAGGATTGTTTTCTATTTCTGTGAAAAATGCCATTGGAATTTTGACGGGGATTGCATTGAATCTACAGCTGGCTTTGGGTAGTATGGACATCTGAACAATATTAACTCTTCCCATCCATGTGTGAAAGTGTTGTACCGTTCCTAATGTTTAGGGGGACTTCCTCTCCAAATTCATATGTTCTTTGATAAACATCGTAGCCAAAAGGACTGAGATGTTTCCAAAATGTTAGCTATCTTCATCTCTGTGATGTATATTTGACTAAAAGAGCACTTTTTCAATAAAGTTTTTAAATGCTTTGCTTTTTCATTTTTTTCTGTATCCCTAAATAAAGTTTTACTGGAACATAGCCACACCCCTTCGTTTCCATATTGTTAATAGCTGCTTTGAGCGTGACAGATGACAGAGTAGAGTAGTTGTGATGGAGACCTTCTGGCCTACAAAGCCTAATATGTACTCTGCAGTTCCTATTTTGTTTTATTCTTGCTTTTTCTAGTTTCCAAGTTTTCTTTATTGTGGTAAAATATATGTAACATAAAATATGCTATGTTAACCATTTTTGATTGTACAATTCAGTGGCATTAATTACATTCATAGTGTTGTGCAGCCATCACCAGTATTTGTAAAACTTTTCTGTCACCCCAAACAGAAACTTTGTACCCATTAAGCGGTTAATCCCCATTCACTTCTCCTCCCAGCTTCCAGTAACCTCTAATCTGTTTTCTGTTTCTATGAATTGACCTATTCTAGATATTTCATATGAGTGGAATCATGTATTTGTCCTTTCGTGTTTGTCTTATTTCGCTTAGCTTACTGTTTTCAAGACTTATCCATGTGGTGGCATGTGTCAGAACTTCATCCCTTTTTATGGCTGAATAATATTCTGTTGTGTGTATTGATCACATTTTGTTTATCCATTCATCTGTTGTTGGGTTGGTTCCACCTTTTGGCTATTGTGCATAATGCTGCAGTGACCATTGGCCTACAAGTATCTGTTTGAGTCCCTGTTTCACTTCCTTTGGGTATGTACCTAAGAATAGTATTAACTGGGTCACATTATATATATAAACATATACATAGAAACATATAATTCTGTGTTTAACTTTTTTATGAATCATCAAACTGTTTTCTACATTGGCTGCACCATTTTGCACTCCCACAGCTTTCTAATTTTGAAGAAGATTTCCCTTACTTTCAGTTTCTTTTTAGAGTGTACTGATTAATTTAGGAAAAAAATCTCCTGAGTTTCTACTCACGTGCCAGGTGCTCTCTTCTGATCTTGTTCTCTGGTATGCCAGTACACCGTGAGTAGAACTTAAATGGAGGCAGTGTATGGTTCCACTTAAGGAGGAACTTTCTTAGTGAACAATTGGAGAAAAGAATGGCCTGTCTTGGTGTTGTGTGCTCCCCTTCTCTTCTTTCAGGAGGAAACTGGATAGCCATTTCGTTGGGGAGGGAGAGTAGACTTTTAACTAAATTATTGGGTATGTCCTTTTGGGCTCATAGTGTCTATTCAGTTGTGGTAAGGAAACCTGAGAAGAACCTTATTTCACACTCCAGAGTCAGAAGGTGATAATTAGAATAGGCAATAAACTGTTTTCTATTGTTTATAATTTTAAAAACACTTACTGCTATTTTCCAGGTTATGTGCTAGAAGTGTTTCTTGCAGTAGAGGGAGACAGACATGTAAATGGAATAAATTATTATGGGTACCGTAATAATGCAACAGACAGTGAGAAGACAAAGGAGAAAATGGCCTGCTCTCTGGAATTGGAGAGGGCTGAGATTGAATGAGCAGAGGCGTCTAGAAAAGAAAGGAAGTGATGCTTGAGATGAGTCTGAAAAGGGAGTGGGTATTCTCTAGGTGTTCGGGGGGCGGGGGTAGTTTGGCATGGCGGGGGGCTGGTCAAGAGCTTGATGGCCCTGTAGCCAGTGCTTCAGTTAGTCTAAAAATCACTTGGCTGGAAGCCAAGGGAAGTAGCGGGGGAGAGGGAGGCCTCCCTGTGTGCCACACCTAAGGAGCTTGGGTAGGCAGTAGGAGCCGTTGAAGGATTTTACACAACGATTAACGTGATGAGATGTCTTTGGCAGCCACGTGGAAGATGGATTGTATGGCGCCAAGACCGGAGAGACCAGTTGAGAAATTATTGCAATAGTTTGTGATGAAGGCCTTGGACTCTGTGGTCTGACTCTACTCACGTGATTAGCTGGATTCCCATTGTTCTCCTCCTTAGCGTCCCCCCTCCCTGTAGTGCTCTTCTTCGTGTAATTATTCTTACTGCTTCTCCTGTGTCAGGGATTCACTTACCTTTCCATCTAAACCGACGTCATTCTTCAATACCCTTTATTAAGATGTCTCTGAGCTTATATAACACGTATAAAATAAGGTATTGATTAACTGCTATGGACCAAAGTAGGCGTTAGGTGGTATGCAAATATTATCTTATTTAATCCTCAAAACTCTCTTCTGAAGGGTTAATGATAATTGTTCCATGTAACAGATAAGACTCTCAGAGGCTGAGTGACATCCTCAGATTTATGTAGCTTTTAATTAGCATCTGATCCAGGTCTCTCTGTCTTCAAAGCCCCCGCTCTGTTCACTAGATCACACTGTCTTCTGTTTGTAAGTTTGTGTGACTGTGCTCTCGTTTACATAGTGTTAATTGTCTCATGTTTGTTTCCTCTTTGTTAGATTGAAATTTTGGATGACAGGGACGATGTTGTTACATCATTTGTGGCCTGCCAAGGTCTTAGCTCATCACATATGTTTACCGAGCTTTTTGACTGATGGTTGTCTAATGACGTATTTGTCAGTGGGCTTTTTCTTATCCTTGTTGCAGATCTCCTTACAACATGCGCTGTACCTTCTGCATCACGGAATGCTTGAGGATGCGAACAGAAATCTCAGCCAGGCAGAGACGTGGAGATACGGTGAAAAGTCATCTTCGCAGGAAGTCTTAATCAACCTTATTCAGGCCTATAAAGGGCTTTTGCAGTATTATGCTTGGTCTAAAAAGAAGATGGAATTGTCCCAGCTCAGTGAGTGGATGTGAGTGGACTTTGTCCGGTGGTGATGAGACTGACTCAGAGGGAGAGAAGGCTGAAGGGCTCGTCTGATTCCCCGGCTTCCCGGCCTGGCTTCATCCACGTGGTACGGAGAACAGACATTTCTGTTGATGGAAGATTCTTGATCATCCTTTATAATATTTCTGATACATCAAAAGGCTTTTCAGACATAAATTAGATATTCATAAATTAAGTTCATGACCATTTTAGATTTGTTACTTTTTAAAATATGATTTCCGAGAATGGTTACACATTTTCTTCGGTAGGCATTATTACATATGATAAATATGTCTTGCTTTGTGTTTAGAATGGAGTTCAGTTTGCTTTGTAGGGTGGTTTCTCAGAATAGTAATATGTTTAAAGAACAGGGCAAGATAAAGTTGTTTTATTTCTGTCCAAAGGTCATAACAATTCTCTCGATTTACTGACCACACCAAAAATTGACCGTGTGTCCTGACTTCTCAAACTGATTCCCTTTCCCTTCCTTTCAGTGGTGATGTCCTCCTCTCCCCCTCTTGTTCTGAGAAGGATTTAATCCACTTTATTTAGAAACATAGGATAAAACAAGTCATTTTAACTGAGAAAAGCAGACAAAAGAATGTAAAAGGAAGGTGATACCAAAAAAGAAGGTAGAACACTAAATAGATACCATGAAATCCTGTTCACCTTCTTGGGATGAGCTACAAATTTAGACTGAAAACCAAAAGGAAAACTATCTACTGTATGATGGGGGAAGCACAGCTGTCCTAGTAGGGAGACTAGAATTAAATAAAATTCACTATAGAGACATTCTCAAGGTGGCTCATAGAGAAGGCACCATAAAAAGTTTCAATAGCATTACAGTAACTTAGGTACTTTGTTCATTCAACAATATTTTTAAAGTACATCCTATGTGCCAGACACTGTTATTAGTGCTAGAAATATGTAGTGAACAGAAATAAGGTCCCTAATTTCATGAAGCTTACATGGGGTCAGATAGAAAATAGACAACAATTTAATAAAATAATACATTTTATGAAAACAATAAAAGCGATGGAATCAGAGAAGGGGAACTTAAGATATGGTAGTCAAAGAAGGCCTCTTTGAAAAGTCGTTTGGACTGAGACCAGTCCAATGAGAAGGAGCCAACTGTTCAAAGATCTGATGTTTCATCGCTGGAGGGAAAAATGATTTGCTTATTTCTCAAAGAAAAATTTTGTCTGTCTACTTTGGAGAATATTTCCGATGCATATCTCTAATACAGCCCAGTCCACTAATGTCACGGGACTGTAAGCTCTCCAGTGACAAGCACTATGTAGTATTCATCTTCGGGTTTCCAACACCATGCACTGTGCTTGGCTTACAGAGGATCTCAATAAATGTTGAATTGAACAAACGAATGAATGAATGAATGGAAATCTGTAATATACTATGCTTGCTTAATAGCCCATTTAATAACTCATGTGGGGACTTAAAAACTAAAGACATGAATTACGTATACATAAAGTGTACGTAGGAATCTGTAAAAACTGGAGGAGGAATAATTAAGTTCCTTATCTAACAAGATTCTTGATGCTCTAGTTAGAAATTGATTCTTTGTAATTAAATTTATATATTACTATCATTAGTCCCCTTATTTCAATACCTGAATTATTTCTTTCTTTCTTTATTTTGGTGAGGAAGATTGGCCCTGAGCTAACATCTGTTGCCAGTATTCCTCTATTTTGTATGTGGGATGCCACCACAGCATAGCTTGATGAGCACTGTGTAGGTCCACGCCCAGGATCCAAATCCATGAACCCTAGGCCACTGAAGTGGAGTACGCAAACTTAACCATCATGCCACTGGGCCAGCCCTATTTATTTTCAATAGAAAAATAAAAATTCAAAGTAAGTTCTGTTTATCTATTCCTATTTACAAACCACACAAAATTTAGTGGCTTAAAGCAACACCATTTTATTATATCTCATGTTTTTGTGGGTTAGTAGTTTGGGCATTTCTTGGCTGAGTAACCAATAGATGCTCCACGTGGCATCAAGTGGAGTTACTTGGTGCTATTTAACTGGAGGCTAGGGTGGTTCAAGGCTCAAAAGGGCTTCACTCCGCTGATGTCTGGGGTGGGAAGTCTGGAAGCCTAGGCTCAGCTGGACCCCACTCTCTTTCCATACCTTCTTGGGTCCTCTCCACATGATACCTCCAGCAGGGTAGTAAGACTTCTTATGTGATGTCTGGCTGCCCCAAGAGTGAAGCTTCCAAAAGATCAAGATGAAAAATGCAGGGCTACTCCTGATCTAGTTTGGAAGTCACACAGCATCACCTCTGAGGCACTCAAGTCACAGGGCCCACCCTGATATAGGAGAGGAGACTGCACAAAGATATGAATACCAGGAGGTGTGGTTCATTGGGGACTGTAGTGGATTGAGCTGTGTCCCCCAAGAAAAGATATGTCCAAGTCCTAGCACTCAGTCCCTGTAAATACGACTATTTGGAAATAGAATCTTTGCATAGTAATGAAGTTAAAGATCTCAAAAAAAAAAAAAAAAAAAGGAAAGGGAAATTTGACACACAGAGGGGAAGGAGACGTGAAGACCAAGGCAGACCTTGGGATGATGCAGCTACAAGCCAAGGAACACCAAGGATTACAACTGACAACAACCAGAAGTGAGGAGAGAGTCGTGGAACAGATTCTGCCTCAGAGCCTTCAAAAGGAACCCACCCTGCTGACACCTTGATTTTGGACTTCTGGCCTCCAGAACTGTGACAGAATCCATTTCTGTTGTTTGAAGCCACCTAGTTTGTGACAATTTTTTACAGCAGCCCTAGGAAACTAAAAGAGAAGCAATCTTTGGAGACTAGCTCCTACAAAAGTTTGAAAGTTCTCCAATTTCTTACTTTATATGGATCTTTTATGACGTATACGATAGTCTCATTGATACAGTTCTTTACTCTTGGCTGTACCTCTTTCTTATAGAAGACAGTACAGAGAAAACTAATTATAAAAGTTGTTGTAAGTGCCATATTATTAGCAGATATGAAAAAAGAAAATGATGTGGTTAACTTATTTTTCTTCATAACATCTGTGGAAAGCACTGCTAAAAAGTTCATGCGCACTGTCAAAAATACCTTTGGTGAATATGTATTATTTATATTTTAAAAAAAGGAATATTTTATTTTAAAATATAGGCAAAAATTCGGAAGTTCAATAACCCATGGAAAAGAAGAGCTTGAATGAAGAAAATATGGATCAAAAAATTAAAACTATAATAGGTCTTTAGTTTGAAAATATTAGCATATCACTCAGTGAAGCAAACACCCACTTTGCATTTGATCTGGTCCTTCAGTTTGGAAAATCAGTGGAGGACAACATTTTCTTTTCCTCTGTCAACGTTTTATCAGCATTAGCCCTGCTCTGTTTAGTGGCCCAAGAAAACTGCATTCAAAAATGAGTAGCCCGTTTAATTTATTGAAGTCACAGAGAATATTAAAGGAAGAGCCACAACAGATCATGTTGAAAAGTCAGGATATGTGCATCACCAATTTCAAAAGCTTCTGACTGAATTAAAGAAACCCACTGATGCATGTGAACTCAATTTCACGAGCAGGCTTTATGGAGAAATGACATATCAATTTCTTCAGGAAGACTTGGATAATGTTAAGAAATTTTACCTAGCCAGTGTGGATCTGCTGATTTTGTAAATGCTGCAGAAGAAAGTCAAAAGATTAATTCCTGGGTGGAAATCCAAACGAATGAAAAAAAATCCAGGACCTATTTTTTAATGGCTCTCTTAGCAACTCCGTTGTGCTGGTTCTGGTGAATGTAGTCTATTTCAGAGGGCAGTGGGACCAGGAATTTGATAAATACCAAAGAGGGAAATTTTTGGCTGAACAAAGATATGAGCAAATCTGTGCAGATGATGAAACAAAGCAAGTCCTTTAATTTCACCTTCCTGGAGGATGTGCAAGCCAAGATCCTAGAAATATTATACAAAGCAAGCATGAATTTGCTGATCTAAGCATGACTGATCACGCTGATCTGAGCATGATTTTGCTGCTGCCAAATGAAGTAAATGGTCTGCAGAAGCTTGAAGATAAACTCACCAATGAGAAATTAATATCCTGGGCAAGTGCGCAGAATATGAGCAAGACAGATGTAGATTTGTACTTACTTCAGTTCAGAGTGGAAGAGAGCTATGACCTCGAGGCTATGCTGAGAGCCATGGGGAGGGTGGATGCCTTCAGTCAACAGGACACCGGCTTCTCAGGCATGACCAGGAGCCACGGTGTCAGTGTCTAAATTGTGGAGGTGACTGAGGAAAACATGGAGGCTGCAGCCGTCACTGGCATGGAAATTGTTCCAACATCATTACCAATTTATGAATATTTCCATTGTAATCACCCTTTCCTGTTCTTCATCAACCACAGTAAGACAAACAACATCCTTCTCTTTGGCAGAGCCTCTTCGCCTTAGAAGCTGTTAGCCTGACACTGCTTTTGGGAGAAGTTCAGAGTCGTTCCAGTAAATTGATTGCTAGAAATAACAGGTTCTCTTTGATTCGTTTTCCTTTCCAATCTCATGGTAACCGCTAAGAATTTAAAGGTTGAAATAGCATGTCTGTCTATCTTTCTTACACTAGATAACTAGAGAATGGGGAACTCTTGGGATTTTAGTTGTTTACCGTCTTAATATGAGTCAACAGTTTAATGTGGCTGTAAAGAGCTAATGCGCTTAATAGCATTGTAATGGGCAAAATAAAAGAGAGAGTGCTCTGCCTGCACCCTGCCCTGATCACACCCCCCCAGAACATTGTGTTCAGTTCTGAGTATCACATTTTAAAAGGTACATCGATTAACAGGAATATATTTGGAAGAGGGCAGCTGGGATAGATTAAAACTATCATTTGAAGGATTGTTGGAAGGACCAGAGACATCTGGCCTAGAGAGCAAAGGCATGAGAGACATCATGACAGCTTTCAATATATGAAAGAATGCCACGTGGAGGATCCTAGAGCTGCTCCACATAGCCTCAGAGGATGGTGGACAGAGGTGCAGAGAGTCAGATTTAGGTGCATCTAATAGTGATGGGCGTTTAGAAACAGGGGGCCCTGCCTTGGGCAGTATTACCTATCACTGACGGTGTTCAAAACATGTTATTTGGTTATTCATTTGTTGAATAAATGATTCCAAGATTCTCTGTATCCCTAGTGCATTATATGGTAGGAGACACTCAGTATGAAAATAATTTTAAAAAGAGATCCAAGGATTTCTCAGCAAATAAACAGCGATCTTTTCCCTATACATCATATAAGATTCAATCACTCCATAATATTTAGTGGGTGTATGCCTATAATGTGTGGGAAACTATGTTGTACTCTGTGAAATTTAATATCAAAGAAATTGTAAAAGTCACATTGACTAAGGGGAGTATGTTTGAAAGAGGGCAGCTTCAGAATATCAAAGTAATGTATCATAGCATTAACACTGTGTGAACGCATTGCTTATGACGTGAAGGGAAGCTGTGACCAAATCTGAAAGAGCCACCCTTATCTTGATCCACAGAGGATTTGATACAGCTAATTTTATCATTTAAATAGCACTGCTAAATTTTAACTTTTGAGGTCATTTTAGTTCCATCTCAGTCAGTACATCTACTGAGATGTCATTACTTGTCAAAGTAATACAGAAGGTTCTGAAAAGATTGCAATACAAAGAAGAACATTCCAAGGGCCCAATGACTGGTTGAGTCCATAATGCTCTAAGAGTTCAGAAGGGGGCCGGCCTGGTGGCACAGTTAACTTCATGCATTCCATTTTGGCGGCCCAGGGTCTTTGGTTTGGATCCTGGGCATGGACCTACGCACTGCTCATCAAGCCATGCTGTGGCAGGTGTCCCACATACAAAATGGAGGAAGATTGGCAATAGATGTTATTTTAGGGCCAACCTTCCTCACCGAAAAATAAAAAATAGACAGATTTTTAAAAAAAGAGTTCAGAAGAGTGTGGGACTGTTTACTGGGGAGGTCAGAGATTAGTGCTAGGAAGTAATGATAACCCTTCCATTTGTTTGCAGTTTTGCAATTTCATTCTTCTCCCCAGTCCCAGATACATATCATTGTTGATTTTGAGAAGCGTGGAATCAAGGAAATGGATGTCATCAATAAAAGGACAAAAAGAGGATAGAGCTGTGCTACACAAATAGAAAACTGCTTTCAGGGAAGCAAGACATCTAGCAGTAAGAGTCTTAGGTCTTAGAGTCACTGTCTTGTTGGATGCTTTTATTAGTTCCAATAGTTTTTTCAGTTATGTTGGATTTTTTAAAGACTTTTATTCTTTCTACCCAATATCTATATCTCACATATCTTATCCCTTTCATTGTCCAGGACTTCCAGAATAATGTTGAACAGGAGCAATGACAATGTTGAACAAGAGAATATTTGTCTTATTCCTGACGTCAGTGGGAATGTCGCTGTTTCACTGTCAAGAATAACATTTGCTGCTGGTTTCTTACAGATACTCATTATCCAGTTAAGGACAATTGCTTCTATTTTTAGGTTAACAGGATTTTTTAAAAAAATCAAGATTAAAAAAAATCAGCCTCTACCGAGATTTAGACAACATATTAAACCTTCCTTGTTATGTACATAAACAGGAAATACAGAGAGGAAAAACAGTCCCTGCTTCAAGGAGCCTAGTCTTGTAGGGGAAAGAGACAAATAAAAATTGCTATACAGTGGGATATATGCAGCACTAGAAACAAGTTCATCTGAAAAACATTTTGGAAATGAGAGTAAAAATAATACATAAATGAATAGAAGTTTGCACAAAGTACAAAGGTAGCTCTGAAGATGGAAAATGATTATCCATGGTGAGTGGAGGAGGAAAGAGACAATAGTAAAGGAAAGCTTCCAATCAGAGACGGCAATATCTAGGGGATAGAAAAAAGAAGTCAAAGGAAGAAGAGGAGCTAAAGCCTGGGGTCATAAAGCTGCCTGTATTTGGAAAATTCTGACCAGTTCATCATTACTAGAATATAAAATATTTGGGCGATGAGAGACTAAAAGGCTGGAAGGTAGGCAGAGACCAAAATGAAGAGTTCTCTGTCATGCTGAGGAGTTAGATTTTATCCTGTGATAAGAAGTCAGTGAAGAGTTTTAAGCAGCAGTGAGAGATAGGCTTAGGACTCCATTTTAGGGCCAGCCTGGTGGCCGAGTGGTTAAGTTCATGTGTTCGGCTTCGCTGGCCCAGGATTTCACCAGTTCCGATCCTGGGTGCGGACTTAGCATTGCTCATCAGGCCATGCTGAGGCAGCATTCCACATGGCAGAACTAGAAGGACCTACAACTGGAATATACAACTATGTACTGGGGGGCTTTGGGAAGAAGAAAAGTAAATAAATAAATAAATAAGGATTGCATTTTATTAGGATCACTTTGACAATAGCAAAGCAGGTGGATTGGAGTGGCAGAACTGGTGGTAGAGAGATCAGTTAAGATGTTGTTACAACGGCCCATACAAGAGAAGATAGAAGATGAAGCCCTAACCTAAGCTAGTGAATTGAAAATAGAGCAAAGTTTCAGACCTATTTGGGAGGGAGAATCCACGGTGACTGACGAGATGCTGGGGGAGGGGATGGGGAGAGAGAAGGAGGTATGTCTAGGTCTATTAATACATTTCAGATTGGATGACTGACTGGATGGCGACGTCATCATCTAAGAAGGGAAGACGAGATGCTGGGGGAGGGGATGGGGAGAGAGAAGGAGGTATGTCTAGGTCTATTAATACATTTCAGATTGGATGACTGACTGGATGGCGACGTCATCATCTAAGAAGGGACGACAGGAGAGAAAACAGGTTTGGTAAAGTATTTGGTCTCAGACTGATTTTTTGAGATGTTTGTGAGATATCTAGATGAAAATATCCTGTAGCAGTTTCATATTATAAATCTGGGGCTCAGCTGAAATGTCTTGCTGGAGACGTGAGTCGTTGTTAAAATTGTTGAGATAACCAGGAAGAGGATAGAGAGCTGTGCTCTACAATATGATAGGCAATAGCCAAATGTGGCTACTTAATTTCTATCTAACAGCTTCATTAAAATTTAATTTACATACCATACATCCACCCATTTAAAGCATACACTCATATGTGGAAGACAGACAAACAAACACATAGATACAGAGAACAGATTGGTGACTACCAGAGGGGAAGACAGAAAGGGCAAAGGGGCACACGTGTATGGTGACGGATGGAAACTAGACTTGGTGGTGAACATGATGGCAGTCTGTACAGAAGCCAAAAAATAATAATGTACACCTGAAACTTACACGTTATAAACCAATGTGACCTCAATAAAATATTTAAAACAAAGTGTACAATTCAATGGTTTTTAGTATATTTAGAGTTGTCCAATCATTACCACAATCAATTTCAGAACATTTTATTACCCCAAAAAGAAACCTTATATCCTTGAGTAGTCACTCTTATTTCCCCTCAATCCTTAAAATTAAACAAAAAAAAATTTTAAGGCTGTACCTGACCGGGTCCCGGCCTCCCCAACCTCATTTCATAACACTCTTCCCCTTGTTCACGTTACTTCAGCCTCCTCTGGCTTCCTTTCTGGGCTTTTTTTTCTTTCTCTTGTCAGAGACATTGTGTTTGTTATTCCCACTTCAAATCCCAGCTCTCGACATGGTTGACCTCTCTTCATCCAGATTTTGGCTCAGATATCACCTCTACAGAGATGTCCTCACTCTATCTAAAGGAGATTCTCTTCCAGTCCTCACCCTGCCCCAGTTGCTTTCTATCTCATCTTCCTACTTGATTTCCTCTATAGCATTTACCACAATCTAAATAATTCCATTTACTTGTTTAGTATCTGTTTTGCTTCACAAGAACGTAAGCTCAACAAAGGAACAGACTTAAGTGTTATGTCCACTGTTGAATGTTCAGTACCTAGGGCAGTGCTAACGTATAGCAGTGCTCAAAAAATATTTGTTGAATGAATGAATGATCGAATAAATGGAGGCCAAGATGAAAGAAAACATGGTATTTTGGGGGAACTTTAAATGGTTGAGCACAGCTAGAGTATAGTTTAATGATCAGAGTTGATGCTGGAGAAGAAGCCATAACATCAAGAGGTTCATATGATATTATAAGGAACTTGCATTTTTATCCTGAAGGCAATAGGAAGCCATAAAAGATTCTGAGTAAGGGAATGACACTATTAGATTTGATTTGTTAAAAAATCATCCTGGAGACAATGACAGACAGATTGGAGAGGAATACCGTGCAGGCTGGAAGATTAGTCAGGAAGACAATGCAGTGATCCATGGAAGAAATAAAGGGTATGAGGATGTACAGTAATATGAGGGTGTAGAGGCAATGGGAGTGGAGAGGATGCAGACTTCCCAAGACGTCACTTGGGCAACTCAGGTTTTTAAGGATGACTGTAGAAAATACCTGCAAAATTATGCTCATGTTGCACTTAGATTTTTCTTTTTAATTAAGTTTAGTCCACTGTAGATAGAGAACTCTGTTCTGAGAAGGAAGTAAATGGATTAAGGAAGTGATTTCCAAACTTGGCCAATTACCATGATCACCTTGGGGATTTGTAAATAATTTACGGAGGGGTAGGCAAGAATGAAGAGTTTTTTAGACATAATAATTCAGAGATATGAGACACCAAAGTAGGTTTTTGGGTATAGAAATCTAGAGTTTGAGAGTTCTAAGCTAGATATAGATTTTGGAACTGTGGGCAAAAGGCACTAAATGAAGCCATACATGTGGATTAGAGAGCCTAGAGCAGAATCTTGGTGAATATTGACATTTAAGGGAAGGGAGACAAAGAGAAAACAAACAAGGAGACTGAGTAGGCAGTGTGTGTGGCGAGGATCAGGACCATGAGAAGAGAGGTGCAGAGGGAGCGGTCAGGTGTCAGTGACACAAAGACCCCTTCCTTCGAGATTACAGCTGCTCTGTAAAATACTACTATATTACCTGATTGAGTGAGTCCTCAACTTAAATGATTATTGAAGTCCCTGAAGTAGCCTTCTTAAAAGTTTAATACGGAATCAAAATTGCTGGGAGGGAGCCTATGAATCTGTATTTTTGGAGAAGATTCCTGGGAGATTCTGATATGCAGTTGGGTTTGGGAACAATTAATTTAAACCACTTGCTTAATCCAAGAACAGAGAAATTTATTTAAAAGTCCTAGACAGAGACCTAAAAAGTAAAAATCTAGGCAGAATGTCAGAATAATTTTGAGAGCATCTATTATAATCTCCCTTTGGAAGGAATAAAGACAATTATCTAACTTTCCACAGTTAAGCATTATAATGATGCTGTAAGAGTAAAGTAATACCCACAGTAGAGAATGTATAATTTGCAAATACTTAAAAGTAAAAAAAAGCTGGTAAATAACATGAAGAGCTGGAATTAAATAATTTATTATAAAGAAACTTTTCCCGTAAATCTGTTTCATCAACATATACAACATTTTACTGTATTCATGATTGGGGTAGGAAAACTTTTAAAATTACTGTGAAAAACAAGCATGAGATGCAGGTAACAACTTGTGGTTCTGTGCCCTAAAGAACTCTGATTTACACAAGAGGAATGTTGATTAAACAACTGACCAGGATAGTCAGTTAGAACTAAACCTTTCCTTCATTTCTCCAAATAAAAGGAGCAAAGGAAATTTGACACACTGGCTTTACTTTCAGATGTCAAAATTGGTCTGGTTAACTAATTAATTGAGACATTTTTAAATTCTATTTTCTATTCCTAAGTAACTAAATATAAATCGCTGATCAACAATGAATAAAGTAAAGGTGGAACTGTAATTCCATCCAATTCATTTTAAAATGTATTATTTTGAGAACCAAGTCCTTCTCCAAGCTAAGGAAATGAGATTTTCCTTTAAGGAACCAGTGCATTTTTAACAGATTCAGGAACTCGACTTGCATAGTAGTCATAATTCCTCAGCGTGGCCAGGACTCCGGCGGAGTTCATATGCTTCACTTCCTTGTTGTACTGAAGGGCATTTCCATGGATATCGGTTAACTTGCCTGCGGAAAAAAATCAATACAACATGAAGGGCTGGGTGGATCATTACGTTTCCAGCTATTTTTAAGTGCCTCTTGCATCCCCATGCAATAATATCTAATTGATTCTGGATAAAACAAGAAAGATAATGAGTATGGACCATAAAGGTGAAGTGTTAATTCACTTGAAATTTAAGACTACAGAGCAATTTTGACTAACTGAAGGGTAAGACATTCTTTTTCTCCCTGATTACAACAATTTCATTTAGCATTTTCAAGTTATATTTCTCAGTATCAATTAATTTCTCTTTTCCTGAGTTCATTACTTTTCCTATTGGTTATACTCCATCACCCCTATTCCCGTTTCCAAAAGTGTTTTCTTCATTCTACCATTTAATATTAAGGATTCATATGGCAAGAGTTTAAGTGAAGTATGTTCATAAAATATAACTGTATTATATTACAGTTCCATTTAACATTCTAATGAGAATTGATTGTGATGAATTTAACTTCCTTGTCATGTAATATGCTAATGAGGTAGTGATACAATAATATACTGGGAGAAATGATAGAATAAAAATCAAGTAGTTAAGAGCGGATGTGGCCTGATTTCTATCTGAAATTGAAAAATCATCTTACAATGTATATATTTGTAATACATTTTCAGTCAGATTTAAAAAAATCTAACTCTATGATTTTTTTTTAAAGATTTTATTTTTCCTTTTTTCTCCCAAAGCCCCCCACTACATAGTTGTGTATATTTTCAGTTGTGGGCCCTTCTAGTTGTGGCATGTGGGATGCAGCCTCAGCATGGCTTGGTGAGCGGCGCCATGTCCGCGCCCAGGATTCGAACCGGCGACACCCTGAACTGCTGAAGCGGAGCAGGCGAACTCAACCACTCGGCACATGGCGGGCCCCTAACTCTATGCTTTCTAGCACCAGTACTGAGATATTTACCCATATTGGCTTAAAAGAAACTAAGTAAGGTGATGATAAGGATAATGAATATTTTACTTTTCAAGAAAACCCTAAAAGCATTAAAGCTATAAATTAATAAGGTTTAATTAAAGTAACCGTATGCAGATCAAGGTCCAAAAGAGAAACTATAACTAAGGAAAAATGAATTTGCTGAAAATCTACTTTCTCACCTCTGAAATGCAGGGGTTAATAATGTCTAACTTTCCTTCTAACTTTTATAGTCTAAGAGTCTAGGAAAAGTAATACTAGAGAAATATTATGTCTTAGTGTAAAATAAAAACTGTAATTCCCCAAAATAAAATGGACTAACCTCCCACAGCATGTAAAATAACTTCTGGCGCACAAGTATCCCACTTCTTACATCCAGGACTTGCAAATACATAAGCAGAGGCTTTGCCTTCAATCAGCTGAAGAATCTGTAACATTAAAGATAATAATTATCCCTCAACTATGACATACTGAGGTACAAATAAGAGAAATTGCTTGTTTCTTTCTTTCTTTCTTTTTTTTTTGAGGAGGATTAGCCCTGAGTTAACATCTGTTGCCAATCCTCCTCTTTTTGCTGAGGAAGACCGGCCCTGAGCTAACATCCATGCCTTTCTTCTTCTACTTCATATGTGGGATGCCTGCCACAGCATGGCTTGACAAGTGGTGCCATGTCTGCACCCGGGATCTGAACCAGTGAATCCTGGGGCGGCCGAAGCGTGAGATCTTAACTGCTGCACCACCGGGCCGGCCCTACTTGTTTCTATTAAGTATATTTCAATTCCTCTGTCATACTCAACTTAGGATAAAGCCTTTAGCAGGTTTAAATGACACAAGCATATGAAGAACTATCTAGGATACATGCATAATAATATAGTGATTTGAGAGGAAAAAAAGTGGTCAAATCAACTACAAGGAGGATATGTGGATAGTCTCCATATTCCAAGTTAGATAAAATAAAGTGTTTCTTATGTTGTTTTTCTTTCTTATTGTAAGAGCAATATATATTTATTGAAGAAAAATTAAAGTTTTTTCATCTCGTAAAAAGTTGACCATTATTATATAAAGGATAGAGAAATATCAACTAGTGTAATAATGTATAAATTGTAATAAGTTCTAACAGCTGTATGATGCTGACTAGTTTAACAAGTAGTTTCATAAGTATTCGGATTCATATCTATTGCTGTTTCCACCACCAAAATATGAAGGTTTTTTTTGTGGTGAGAAAGATTTGCCCTGAGCTAAGATCTGTTGCCAGTCCTCCTCTTTTTGCTTGAGGAAGATTCACCCTAAGCTAATATCTGTTGCACATCTTCCTCTATTCTGTATGTGAGCTGCCACCACAGCAGGCCACTGACCAGTGGTGCAGGTCTATGCCTTGGAATCGAACCCAGGCCACTGAAGCAGAGTGCGCCGAACTTAACCACTAGGCCACTGGGGCTGGCCCCAAAATACGAATTTTTAAACAGTCATCTTAACAATTCCTATAATATTCACATAAAACTGAGGTCACTGATAGAAACTGCATCACTCAAAACAGTAACTTGCTATCAAGTTTTCATTAATCCCTTGACTTTTCTTTTGGTTATTCTGTGAGATAATTAGTACTGTGAAACTCAAGAGTTCAAATATTCAGAGGAAGAGACCAGACTAGGAGAATGAAGAAAATCTCAGTGAACACAAAGTAACCAATTATTCCTTTCAGCACTATTCAAGAATACCTTCAAATGATCAAATCTTGCTGGCATTTAAGTAGAAGGTTTTTCTTTCATTTAACAAATATGTGTCAAGAACTACTGGGTATATATATATATATATATTCTTTTTTGTTTTTTGGAAGATTAGCCCTGAGCTAACATCTGCTTCCAATCCTCCTCTTTTTGCTGAGGAAGACTGGCCCTGAGCTAACATCCGTGCTCATCTTCCTCTACTTTATATGCGGGACGCCTGCCACAGCATGGCTTGCCAAGAGGTGCCATGTCCGCACCTGGGATCTGACCCAGCAAACCCCGGGCTGCCGAAGCAGAACGTACGCACTTAACTGCTGCACCACGGGGATGGCCCTGCTGGGTATATTTTTTGAGGGGAGAAGGACCGCAGCCTTCATTAGATTCCGAAAGAGGTCCTTGATGTAAAAAAGTTAATAACTGCTCGACAAGGTCTTTCCACAGGAGAAAAAGGTAGGGGGTATGCAGGATGGGGACTTTGTTCCTAAGAACAGTGTCCCTTGGGAATAAAAAAGGGAGTGGGGTTTTGTGGTTATAAAATTAGGTTCGAAGAGAAATCATATTTCAGTGAATACCAGGAAAACATTTTTACTTTGAAATGTTTTAGATGTTTTTCAAAAGACTTATTTTTAAACGCCTACTTTTCATCCTCTTTTCAGCAAATGCTTTTAGAAAATCTAGAAATAGTTGATTATTGCTTCTAAAGGGTGGGTGAAGAGAAATGACTTCCATTCAGTTCAATGAATATTTATCATTTGCCTTCCCCATGCCAGGCACACAAGTGTGAAACACACATGTATCAGGAACTACATGCAGTTCAGTATCAGCAGATCCTAAGTGTGAGTGGGGGATGACAGAAGATAAGGCTTGGGGGCATTCAGGGGTCAGGATATAGAGGAATTTACATCCCATTCTCATAAGCTTGGATTTTAAATTGTTGTGAAGGGGAGTCATCCAAGGTTTGGGGGCAGGGGAGTGACATATGGTAAGTTTTACATTTTTTTTGTGTGAGAAAGATTGGTCCTGAGCTAACATCTGTTGCCAATCTTCCTCTAATTTGTATGTGGAATGCCGCCACAGCAGGGCTTCATGAGCAGTGTGTAGGTCTGCGCCCAGGATCTGAACCCACAAACCCTGGGCCACTGAAGCCGAGCACACAAACTTAACCACTATGCCACTGGGCTGGCCCCAAAATATATCTATATTTTTTTTTGCTGAGGAAGATTTGCCCTGAACTAACATCTGTTGCCAATGTTCCTCTTTTTTGTATGTGGGTCACTGCCACAGCATGGCTGACAAGTGATGTAGGTCCACACTCAGGATCCAAACCCATGAACTCAGGCCGCCAAAGCAGAGTATGCCGAACTTAACGACTACGCCACAGGGCCGGTTCCATGTTTTGCATTTTTAGTTGCTTTAAGTGGCATTGTGGAAACTGGGATTGAACAGGAAGACCACTTTGGAAACTACTATAAAGTCTGGGTGAGAGATGATGATAGGTTTCAACTAGGGCACTGGCAGGTGAGATGGACAAGAGGAGACGTTAGGGAAGAATTAAGATGTATAGGTAGGACCAAATTGATAGGATGTAAGGAAGGAAGGTGTCTAGGATGACTTTCAGGTGTCTGGTTGGAACAATTAGGAAAATGGTGGTGCCATTAACCAGACAGAAAACAGGGAGTGGAACACATCCAGGGGCAGGTAGAAGAGGATGAGTGCACACTGGGTGGGTTGAATTTGAGAGACCTGAAGGATGTCATCATGATGATACGTGGGGGGGGGCAATCAGATGAGAAGAGTTCAGGGCTAGGGATGTAGATCAAATTGTGTTCCATTTTACAATTTTCGCAGGAGGATGGAAGCCTAGCTGAAAGAATGAGGGAAGAATCCAGGAAGTCCCAGGCAGGCCCATCCTTAGAGCCTACAGGAGGAAGGGCTAGGGAGTAATCCTAGAGGGTCCTTGAGAAAACAAGGGCTAGCAAGAGGCACAGGGTCTTATCCTAATGATTTATATTACCACTGAACTCTCTCAGATTAAAAAGACCTGAAGCTTAACAGTTTTGTAAAACTCATATGTTGCTGAAATGTGCTTTTAATGGCAAATTACAACATTTAGTCCTTCTCTCAAACTCTTATTTGACATTTTTTAAAAGCTCAGTATTTCTTTCAATGATTCAATTGCATTTCAGAGCTGATGACAGATGTTTTTCATACCTTATTTCCTGCTCCTCCCACTCGCAGCACGTCATCAGGGTTCATAGCAGTAACACAGTCACTAACCAACTTGTTGTTATGGGACCGGGTAGTTGTGATAATGTGTTTCCCAGCAGGCACTTCTTTCAGCTGAAACCCAAAGGCACCTAAACCTAAAACTCCCCAGATTGTCCTTCCCAGCACAGCATCTGGTCCTGCCTATGTAAACGAGTGAAACAATAGCAGAGCTTGTAATCATTTGGAGAAAACCGTTAGCCATAAGTAGTATACTTAGTTATGTTAGCATCATGATTTTTTAAAAATAAAAACATCATAATGTTATAAAGTACAACAACAATATCATCGACAAAGAAATTTTCCAAGAGAATCAACTAATTATTCTCCATGTTGTTTGGGTTAATAATTGGGTTTCAAAGATGCTGAAGGGAATTTTTGGTTATTCCCTGGAGTCCTCAGGAAAGGAAACATCATTTACTGATTCCTGTTCCTCTCAATCATCCAATGATGTCATTACTGTATTTGAGAATAGCTGTTTGTAAAAGGGACTGAAGTCCCCAGAAATGAAATATCATGTATTGATTACTACTTATCATTATCCAAGGAACAATAAGGCTACATTACTATGGGGATAGATAATGGCAATAATGTACTTTGCTGCCACAAGAGACAGAGTGAGCAACTCAATAGGTTAATACTGAAGAGCAGCCATGGATAATGGGGTCCAGCTCAGAGATTTTACTGACAATTGTGGTGGTAAAGTGACAACGATGATGCAATCTCAGAATCTGTAGTCTCCTTTGCAGAGCTCAAAGAATTTTCAACCACATTGTTGTAACTATATACTTCACCTAGAAAAACATAATCTGTAATTTCATGGACAATAAAACTGATGCATAAAATGATTAACACAAAGTCATCAAAATATCATCATATTAATATAGTAGACATATTGTAGACATGCACATATTTTGCTGAATACTAAACATGTGCCAGGTACCATTCTAAGTGCTTCACATGTATTATCTCATTTAATCCCCATGAATTAGGTATTAGCATTCTTGTTTTACAGATGAGAAAAATGATATTTGGGATCATTAAGCAACTTGACCAAGGACTCTAGGAAGATCATAACCAAACTCAGGCTTATCTGTGTTCAAAGTCAATATTCTTCATCACTACAGTATCCTAAGTTTACTTGTCAGCATGCTTTCAAACATGTCATCTTATTTGTCCTTCAGCAGTATCCTGGGTGCCCTGATAGTGGAATATGCTTATGTTGCAGGATGGATTCCCTTGGAAGCAGACTCTGAAATAGGTTGGATGTTTATGAAGGAGTGCCTTTGGGATCAACACCTGTGGAAGGGAGGGAAAGCAATGTGACCAGACAGAGGGAGAAATTGAGCTGTGATACAGACTCAACAACAGCTTTAGCAGACCCTGTGGGGAGCTCTGGAGCTAGAATGGTCCTTCAGGGTTGTACCAAATTGGAGCAAACGATCAGGCCTTTATACCCCTGCAATAATCAGTCACTGGAAATGGACAGCCTTGGGGAAGGACATGTCCCCGGGCGAGGAAGCTCTTTACAGGTGAGGAATCCCCGAAGAGGCTGACAGCTGAAGGCTGTCTCATGATAGTACTCTTGCAAAGGAGGCAAGAAAGGCACCAAAGAACAAGCATCAGGTGCTCAACATATGATCCTGTGCTTCCTCTGGACTGTCTCGAGTCCACGCTACAGGAGAGGCTGGAACCTGAGAAGTAGGGATGGGCTCTGTGGTGGCTCTGCCTGCTCATTAGGCTTAGCTTGATTGCTGAGACTAATTTCATGCTCTCAAGAAACCTATTTATTAATTCAGCTCTCCAGTTATCCTGAAAAAGAAAAGGAAAGCATACTAAATAGTGGACTTGAGTATTCTGGTCCCTAAAAAGTGCCATTTCCTCTGTAAATGAATATGTAGGCAAAGAGAATGGGACCAGGGAATCTGCTGCCCTGGTGAGGGACATGCAATCCCATGAGGCAGCCAGCTAGCCTTCCTCTGCGCTCCCGATCTCTCAGTCTCTGTCACTGTCTTTCTCCTCCAAAGGCTCCACACCGACTTTCTGAGGGTAACAAAGGCTAACATTTTCACCTTACTGCTGAGTTAACTAAGATTCATAATGGCTAAGAAGCTAGGTCTGATACAAAGATGGTCTGGGCCTCTTTGCACTAAGCCACGCTGTTTCCTTTAAGCGCCTCCCAGCTTCAGTATCTGTTAGAAGCAATAATAAAATTTGAATTAAGTCTTTTATCTGGCTCAAGAGAGCAATATAGAGTAATGGGTCAGAGCTTGGACTGGGGTTTGAATTCCAGATCTGCCATTGACCAACTGGCTGACTGAGGGCAAGTTACCTGCCTCAGTTTCCTCTTCTTTAAAACAGGATACTAAAATTACCTTTAAAACCTTAAAGGGAGTATTAAATGAGATAATGCATGTGAATCCCTTGAGTCTGGCACTACACAGTAAGCTCTTGATAAATTTTATTATAATGAGGATGATGATTTAAAATCGAATATTCAGCCTTGTATACTACCAACAGAGCTGAGCACTTTTCTACTTGTAACAAATTTTAAGGCATAAGCAAGAGAGAAGGAAGAGAGAGGAAAAAGAGAGTGTACAGAGGGAATGTGGCGCAGGGACAGGTAACAAAGGGGAGAAGCAGGACAGGAGAAAACGAACCAGTATGTGGGATGCACAATGTCTCCCTGGGGTACAACTAGTTGCCCACCTCTTTTCTATCTACTAGTGGAGCCAAAACCCTAGCTATTTTTCTCACCTTTGCTTCACTCCTGTGTTCCCTTAACTTCTGCTTTTCATTGTTCTGTGGAAAATGAATACAATTTTTCTAATCTCAGAAAAAAGTGAGGAAAATTAACAACTCCTATCTTTTTTTGATGAAACGTGCCATGCATTACAATGTTGTGTCTGAATTAAATGTCCCTCTTTTACATAATAGTATTAACTTACTTTAAAGTTTACAAACGTAATAACCACAAACTTGTGCCTGCATATAATACTATATAAACATGAAAGTTATATTAAAAGAATTAATGGACACATAAGCAATTCAATATGAGACTTTCCCAATGATGCATAACTATTTTTGCTAAATAACCAGAAGAAGCTCATGATTATAAATAAAAAGTTATAATCATATAAATGGCATAAAAACAAATTTATTTTAAAATTAGAGATTAATCCTGCTTTTAACTCAAACTGGAAATTCAGAAGTAATAGTCCCCACTCTGGGTACTTTGTTTTTCCAAAGTTCTATCAAGGTCACACTAACGTAAATACCTTAAATATTTTATATCAACAAGTTCCTTTAACATTTAATGTGATTTAATAGCATAGTCCTGCTTTGGAATTACATTAGTCTCTTGCTTCTAAGGAAGACAATTTCTTGGGAGGATAATAGAAAGTCAAAGCAGATTAGAGAGACAAAATGACAGAGAAGAGTACAAGAGCATTTGCAGTTCTGTTATCAACGCTGACTATAATTTAGGCACTACGTAGTATTACCTGGAAAACAACATGGCTAGCATCTTTTCCTGGTTGAAATGGTTCATTTCTTCAATGTGCTTCAAGAACCACCTGTAAATCAGGTGTCTCAATGACCAGGCTAATCAAGAACCGCATCAGTAATTCCCAAACTTTTGATTTAAATCATAAGGTGTACATAAAAAAATATACGTAATACATAGGGTGTGTCTGTGTACACACACATACATACATATATATTCCTGGTATCGATGCCCCCAGAGGTTCTGATTCAATAGGTCTGGGGTGTGACCTCGGAATCTATATTTTGTATAGCTTCCCAGATGATTGCACATGCAACCGAGCAAGAGATCACTGAGTTAGATAACATCAGGACTCATATAACACTATAATCATTTATCTAATGAAATATTTTTGCATCACTTCTAGTAATACCTGGTAGTTGTAATATGGCTGGTTAATAACTCCTGCTATGGCTTTTCCTTCATAAGCAATTCCAATAAGAACTGTTACATTGTCAAGAAGACCTATAAAGAAGAAAAGAACAGCAATTATATAAATTTCTCATGTTATGACTCATCATCAGCACGTCAATTGCTCCAAGTTATTTTTGCAGTAAAGGTAAGGAATTTGCAATGATTCATCCACGATCAATCCTACTTCTGGCAAAATGCACAAATTATATGAGAGAGCTGGCCAGAGACAGAAGCAAGGTCTACAGCCACATAACTGAATTGATATACATCGTCTCATTAGTAGGATTTGTAAACCAATTAAATAAACCAGCCATAAATCTGCAGCCATTATCATTAGATTCCTCTGTGCCCCCTCTGCCAACAACCAACTCACTCCTGTCTGTTGGATCACTCTCTATTCCAGGATTCTTCTCTAGACTTGTGTTTCAAGCCTCTGAAGGAAGGTTCCTCAAAGTGGGTCCGTGGACTATCCAGCAGCACTAGAATTAACTGGTGTCACTTTTACAATACAGACTCTCCGGCTCTTTCCCAGAGCCAGTGAATCAAAATCTCTGGAGGTGGGGGTCAAGATCTAAACAAGCTGTCTAGGTGCTCTGAGACATACAGAACCTGTCTAGAGCTTCCCTATTTCTGAATGGAGTATAGAGATGTTTTCAGTGCTCACACCTACATACACACGCACACACACACACACACACACACACACTGCGTGATTCACTCATTATGGATTATGTCTCATCCAAGGATAGAGAGTTTTTCTAGTCATTATGAGAAATTTTCTCTTTTTTTAAGCCATGAAGCTGAGAACCAACAGAAGAAAATCTACATAGATCTTTATTTCAAAATAACTCTAAGCCTATGCTATGCTCCTAAAACCTAACACTCTGGCTCTAAGCCTGGTCTTTCTTAATGTTGCCAATTTTATTTTAATTTGCTGCTTTCTAATTTTTCTCATCTTAGATAATTTCGGGAAGGAGAAATATTGCACGGTTTCCAAACTCATCTTTAAAGGAGAGGCTGTGAAGCGAGAAGGGGTTGACAGACGAGGGGAGAGTGAGTGGGATGGGCATGGGATGGTGGTGGTGGCAGAGCAAGGGCAGTACAGCCATGCTTCTCATCATTTTTCTACCCCAATAAAGCCAGGGGTTCCGTATAGTTCCTTTGGCAACACTGGTTTAGTGTTAGTTATTCTCATCTGAGGAACCCGAGAATTGTGGGGCTGGTAGACTGTGTGGGGGCAGCTATTTGAAGGTGATGAATTTCCTCCCTCTGTCTTGACAATCACTGATGTATGAGTTAGCTAGGATGAGCATAAATACAGTTTTAGGGCTCAGACACAAACTATGATACAAGGTTTTCGTACAACATATGCAATATAAAATGTCTACAACTAAACATCATATACTAGTCCTCCTGCTATCAAATACAAATACAAAAGGGATACCAGCCTTCAGTATATTCCTTGGTACCATCCAGAGGATCAACCCACACCACAAGCTAAAAAAAAAAAAGATTTAAATAGATTAGCTAAAACTGCCCTTGTTTTCATTTTTGAAATTATATTATGGATGACTTAAGCCAATGTTGTCAGTTTTGTGACAGTAAAGAAACTCTGTTTTGTAATCATGGAAAAAGTCCCATTTAAATTAGAGAAAAGTCTGATTTAAGAATTTTAAATATGAAATGTTTAACTGATCAAGGTTTACCGTCACCTGAATACTAAACACAGTGCCATGAGCAAGCTGAGCTTCAATGGTGGTACAAGGAAAACTTTGAAGTGGCACCAAAAATGATTTGAACAATGTGTGGTTGTATTTTTATATATAAATGCTCATTAAAAAAAATAAAGACAGTCTGATTAACTTAGGGACACTACTTAATATATGACAAAGAAAAACAAACGGTTATAAAACTGACAGTGACTAAAAAAGAAATCCGTTCTACTTAGGACTTTTAACATGATTCAGGATACACCATCATTAACCACCAGAATTACAATGCTTGATATGAATTAGTGAGTGAGGACATGTTTCTGTTGGAAGACATCATGTCTTGTTTTCTTTGTATTTTCCAAACCACAGAGCAAAGTGCCTTCTCATAGTACGTATTCAATGAATGTGCTCAATAAATTAAAATTTGAAAACTAAAGAAGTATGATCGTTATCTGAGGACCTAATTTCAGCGACTATAAAAAGTAAGCGAGGTGACTTTTATGGCCTTCCAAAAATAAAAGGTAATGATTTGTTTCATCTCCTTCCAGCCCCAATTACCAATGAAATGTTTTACTACCAAATCTACTAAATAACAAATTAGATTTTCTCCCTAAAAGTATTTTTAATAATAGTTTTTGAGTGGAGAAGAAACCAACAGGATGAGAAACTGAACTCTAAATTAACAGGTCAGATGTTCCATATGGTTGTCTGACACTCCCATGTTGGCTCTGAAAGATTTCAAGTTGCTGGTTGTCCCTATTTTACAACTACCAACTTTTCATCACTACAGGCAAATCTCATTTCCTTTACTATGGCAAAAATGGAAGAGTAACAGAGAGTTAAGTCATAACAGGGATCATACATCTTCTTCTTTAATAGAACTGTACTGTGACGGGCACGGTTGCTTCAATATCTCCTCCCACTGACCATCTTCAATCAGCTCTTGATCCACGTCTTCAGGAGGCAGATCCTAAAGCAGAGAGCACTGATGGTTACTGAAGCTGTTTAGCGTCGCCAGGGTACCCTCTGTCTCAGTAGCAGAAGAAACGCAGCATCATAGTTTTTACTATTCTTTCCTATTTACAATTTATGTTCAGAGCTTTAAAGCAAACCAAATAAAATTGCAAAACCGACCATATATGTCCCATCAAAGTTGACGACAAAGAATCCCAACTTCATTATCCCAAACAGAGTTCAAAAAGCAAAGAATTTTTAAGTATTGTAAACCTATTTAAATAATAGGCTCTGACATCAGATACTTCTCCTCTCTCAATTACATGAGATGTCAACTCCTTCACTTTCACAGTGTTCTAGTCTTTGGATAAGTGTGCAAGTAAGCCTAATTTAAAACAAAAACAAAAACAGAAATGACAAAACCCACTTTATTCCAAAGTTCTAGAACTCTGCCCATCTTATAGTTTGTATGCTGAATATTCTAACAGTAACCATATCTTTTATGGTCAAGAATTGAGACATCTGGCCTAGAAATTGATGAAAATATTTTATGATCAGACATGTCCTTCAAGTCCAAGGAAGACAATAATCATTTTTCTGATAAAATACCAAATAATATGCTTGCAATCATAATAGTGGTATACAAATCATTAAAGTGGCAATTATAAATCCATACGGTAAACAGGCATTAAAAAAATATTCTATCCCTGACAAGTTTTACCTCTTCTCCTATAATTGTTAGTTTGGGGAACTTCCGGGCCAGTGAAGAACATATGCTCATTTGTACCAATCGGTCAGCTTTGGTCTGCAGGTCTGTCGCAGAGGTCTGCAACAGAGAATGCAAATTTTAGCAGCATTAACATGAAATAAGTTGTCCTCTGATATCTAACGCATGAGTGTCTATATCATTTAAATTACACTGTTTTTAGATTCATGGAACTTACACCAAATAAGTCAACAAGTTTTTTGGCTTAGTTTTTCTCATGGGATTTATAGTGGTTAATTTTTGGAAAGGAGCTTTTAAATTATGAGAACATTTTCTCCCCAGTTCAGAAATTCCTTTCATAAAATCTCTAGATCAATCTTTTGCTCAAACAGGTTAAGAGACAGGAAATTCATAACTTTTCAAGGGAGTCAAAGGTAAAAGCTGTACCTTTAGTTATTTGAAAGGTGTTCCTTATATGGATCCTTCTATAACTTCCACTCACTAATCCTAATCCTAATAATTCAAGAGGTCCTCAGGATGATACACTGGTGTATAGAAAGAATTCTATTTCTAAAATATAAAAAATATGAAAATGAATGCAGTAATATTTAATAGCTCCCTTATGGCATTCTTGCTCAATCCATGTCAGATAGCTATGCCAGTGGAAGACAGTGGAAGATCACATAACTGACAGATAACCACAACCTCCTTTGTTGGTTTGCTTTCAGAGAATTATGACATGTTGCAATTTATATATGCCTGGTTAGGTGGATTTAGAGATTATATTATCTTAAATAGAATTTTTACAATACTTTATATTGAGATAAGGAATGATTATGAAAATAAAAGTTTTTTATGCCACACAAGTTTGCTGGTTATCTCAATGCAAAGTACTATTCTGCTAGAACCTAGTACCACAAAGCCAGAGATCTTTGTTTTATTCCCTAAAGAACTATGTCTGGCACACAGTAGGTGCTCTATAAATATGTGCTGAATGAAACTTCTGAAAAGAAGTGATGCACTCAAATTCATGAGATGACTTATATATCAATCAAGTTTAGAGACCACTGCTCTAGAGAAAAAAAGACATATTGACAGCCATTCAACTATACAAGGAAAGCTTTCCCAACTCTTTTCTTCTCTAGAATAAGTATTTCCTGCTCTTTCTACTGACACAGTGCCAGGCTTCATCATTCTGAATACTTTGTGATAAATCTGATTTTGCCCTGTCTCTTTCAAAATAAAATGTCAACAAGTGGATATTAAGTACTGGAAGTTAGAAGTGCCTGTCCAGTACAGAGGACAGTGAGGTTATGACATTTTTTCTAACTTGAACCCTAAATTTCTATTACTCCTTAGCTATAGGCTACAAAGTGGTATATCTTAATATAATCACAACATAAAATCATTTAAACAAAATGAGTGATGCTAAGGGAAAGATCTGGAAAGAAATGATCCAAAATATTGGCAGTGCTGGCATGATGGATAATCTTTCACTTTTCAGTTTTTTCCTGAAAGTTGCTATATTATATTGTTGGTTTATCACTGAGCATGTTTGTGGTCAACTAAAACCTCTTTTTAAAATAAATTTGATTCAGATTTACCACTTATGACTTGAACATGAATATAAGACTTTATAATTATATCTGTTATAATATCCTATTGGATTTGGTCCACTTTTCTCTGAGTTTGCAACTACACTGAATACTTATTCTGTGATCCAATACATTAACTACCCCTTCCAGCTAGATTTTATTGACACATTTGCTAAGTATGTTTCCTATATCCTCCTTATCCACAATATTTTTGAGAAGATGAATTCAATGAATTTTTAAACTATTTAGGTTAATGGCTAAAGAGAAAAGAACAGAGTCAGGAACAGAGTCCTATGAGCTGTCACTAACTATCTTTTCCAGGTTGAAAATGAATTAAAATTTTGGGATAACATTGCTCACCTAGTTATAAATATACTTAACAGAGGCTCAGGATGGGTAACAGGTGAAGTCATCTCTCTATTTATTAATAGCTTGAATCTTCTTTGAAAATGGAAAATGAGAGCCCGTGAAAAGTTTCTTTCTGAAATCAAGATATCCTATACTATCAAGCCCATAAATCTATCAAAACAGGAAATGAGATTTATTTCACTTGTTCTTGTGATTTTTATTCTTAATTTTTAAAAGCAGTTACATTGAATATCCTATAATTAGCTTATATGAACTTATTACTAAGTTGCTTTTTACTCATATATATGGTCCTTATTTTTTTTTATGCTAACAGCCTTAGACAGATGCCTGACATCATACAGGAGTAACTTAATTATGACTCTATTTCAAGTCATGATAATGTTTATGGTTAATTATATCCTATCATTTTTCTCTCTCAGGTAAAATTATAATACAATCTTCCTTAAAAATTATGATAAAAACTTAATATATAGACACTTACGTTTAAAATTTGAAATGTGAAATAATAAGCAAACCTTGCGGAAGAAATTATACTTTAGAGCACAGGCATGGTAGAATTTCTTTTAAGAATCAACTATCACTATAAACTGTCTTTCTGATAATTTACCTAAGTTTTTAATTACCATACTGGAAAGAAAAACTTTGTTTTGGGTTTCTTTTCCATGAAGAAAAGAAAACTTAAAGGTTTGCATATAAGAGATACTTCTTTAAATGCCAAATTTTATCCAACATGTCAAGTTCACTAACTAAGGATTGCATTGCTTGGCATATAATAGATTACTTTGGGATTCGAAGCTTGGTTACAATGCTCTAGGCCCGGACAGTGGTGAGAAGGCCCAGTCATATAAATAAAGGTTTGGATGTAGGAAGTCTGGAGTCATTTTCAAAGAAGAAACAGAGTCCATTTGAACTACGGGTCTTGTAATCAAGGGAGACATTGATCATTTCAACTATTAAAGTCTGTCTAGATTATTACATCCTTTAGCCAAATCTTAAGGAATAAAAATAAAGTCAGTATGAAATGAGATGAGACTTCCAGTACCTTCTCCACGATACCCAGGTCACCTTCAGCAATAACACGTCTGACTATCGCTCCTGCCTTCTGAGCAATAGAATATGCTGAGGCTACCAACCGCATCAACACAGTGTGACTGGAAGCCATGACAGGCCCTAAAGGGAAATTCAGAGAATGTTTTGTTACTTTCAAAGACAACTTAAACTGGTTTCATTCACTTGAATTCAATTCAATACATAATTTATTGAGTGCTTACTAGGACTGCCCCAATTAAACGTCTAGGTTCTTTAATAAATATTTACTAAAAAAGACTTGGAAAAAACACCATTTCAGCATTAGCTCTCTCAATAAACCCTATAGTATTCTCTGCAGATGGGACATGTTGAGGCATGGGGAAACTGGCCCAAGCCTAGGAGCAGGTGAAAAAGTTTTACACTGAGGTGTGTAATATGCAGAGGTTGTGGAAGGTGCTTCAGGGGCTAAAAATATAAGATATAACATCTGCCTTTGAGGAGCTAATATTTTGGTGGATTGGGAGTAAAATATTGTAACCTAAAGTCTATAACGTAAAACTGGTAAGTGCCAAGAGAGGTATGAAAAGCATAAGGGATGTGGTGTATGCGTGTGGAGTAATTAAAAAGGGGAGGGATTGCATGTGATTACAATTAGTTTCTCAAAATCAATGAATATTCCCTTAGAGATTAAATACCATTTCATCTGCTGGTTATTTACTACCATCCTCAACAGTAGCCGAATAAAGAGAACAACCAACATAACTAATTGCAGTGAAGACCAATCATCTGGAAAAGTAGTGAGTGTCAGAGTAGTCCCCAGCTCCAATGAAAAACATGGAAAAAACAGCCTTTGGGATCAAGCATATTCCTCTTTGAAAATTCAAATTTGGATCCTGCAATTTTAGTGACTGTGCTGATGCTGGGATGCGCCACCCAGACTCCCTTCTGGGCTCAAGGACTTATTTCCCCACCTGCTGAGAGTGCCGCCAACAGATGGCCTTTAGCTGTCACCTTTCTTGGGGAATTCACCTGCTGAGAAGAGTCACTTCACCTGAAACTGGTCAACAGGGAGGTTCAAAGGCCACTCCCCAACTGGGCTGGGGCCCCAACTCTGATGAGCTCATCCTAGCTTCTGAATGCCCAGTGGGGTCGGCTGAAGCCTTAGCTGAGACTGCATCATGGCCCAACTTTTCCCACCACCCTGGGCATTCCTACTTCTTTCCCTTCCCTGCCATAGCTGATCCCAAGAACACTCCCTCATAAACCTCTTGTACTTTATCCCTGCCTCAGAGGGCTTACAGGAAACCAAACCCCACCTCTAATCAAATCAAGACAACATTATCTCAATGCAATAAGGGAACACGATACAGAATATAAAGGACACTATAAACCTCAATTCAGCAAGAATCACCATTCTATCACAAATTTCTGAACGCAGCTTTGATTTGATGTGTCTTTTCACCCCTTTACATGTTTTTTCTATCATCCTCATTCTATCCACAGGGATTATGAACATCAGTGAAACAATAAGCAAGTGAACTGTTTGAAACCCTTTAGAAGGAAGACAGAATTGAAACTGATGTAAGGTAACGAATACCATACTGTGACCAATAGCTGTCTGGAATCAAGACGAAAATAAAATAAGTTTCTAGGTATTTGAATTCTGTTTATCCTATTACTTCATAACCAGGCTTTATCCATTTTCTTGGCATACTAGGTATTACACGTGGAAAAACTGGTTATGCTAATTACTAATTCAGGAATGCCTCAAAGAGAAAACCGGAGAAATGATTTAGCAAATACTTTGTTGGCCGTACCTTGACTCCCTTATATTCAGGACCAGCCATATATCTGACGTATTCTGCGCTGGAAAACATAGTTTTCAGGCAACTAATTTGTACTACCCAGGTGTCTTAACCACTGAGGGTATTTCAGTATGTGTTGGTATGCTCATTCAGTCCCCATGTTATATGAGATGCCATTTGTGAAAGGCAGATCATTTTCCGTCACTGTACGGTGTTGTTCTAACTTTTCACAGATATCATTTACCTTTGAGCCAGTTAGGTGATTATTCAAGCCTTGTCAGGCTTCATATATGACTAAACCACTTCCCCTTATGTTTGCCAAGTCCACAGTATTTCCTTCCAAAGAAACGTATTTTAGTTTTGTCTTTCTACCACGTTCCTTGTAAAATTACCATATTTACCAACCACCATTTAAACATAACATCAGTTTTATAAGAACGTAAAAAATGAGATTTGACGTAAAAGCACAACAATAACTTACAGAGATCCTGCAAATCACTTTTAGTTGGCAAATAAGAAAATATTTCTACCATCTTCTCTGCAGTACTTCTTTGGTCCAAACTGAATTAGTAATGAAATATTACTATCCCCTAGCCTAATATTTTTCTTACATATTTTTTAAACAAATGAATACAGTTTTGGCTCTTGGTATAAAGAAAATGTAGCCAGTCATATCAAAACACAAAATTCATAAAGGAGGTTCTCATTAGCCTTTTCAATTATGCCCCTCCCAGACCCCAAATGACAGTACCTGCTGCAAGGCCAAGAAACCACCAGCAAGTTGATAACTTCCTTACAGCAGTTCAGACTGTACCTCCTTCTCTACCAGTTTTACACCTTCTGGATCCTAAAACACTACCTTTTGTGAACTCCTCTTTCTGAAAGCTTACTCAAAAACAGCATAGTAGTTAAAGGCCCAGGCACTGGAGGCAACTGCCTGTGTTCAAATCCTGGCTCTGGCACGTATTAGCTGTGTGACCTTGGGAAAGCCGCTTGAATTCTTTGTGCCACACTCTGTAAAATGGAGCTAGCATAGGACTGTTGTAATTATTAAATGAGTAACACATATAAAACCCTTACAACAGTCCCTGGCAGAAAGTAAGCATGAAAAAAATACTGGTTAACCATGATTACTATGATTGTCCTCATTACTGGCTATCTTGCAGGGACATCAGGCAGCAATAAGGGCAAGGAATTCCTACAGCTTCTGCAATATTACTTGGACCCTGAGGATTAATATGATAACTAATATGAGCCTGAGTCACAGTACTGTTTCTTTTTTATAACATTCTGGGTTTGAGGCTTAGAGTACGTATGAGAAAAGGCTCTATAATACTTAAGGCAATCAACCCAACATCCTGTCTGTTTAAGAAGTCTTTACAGCTGCTGAGAGGGCTAGTTCAGAAGTATAAAAACAACAGGAATCAAACGATTCATTTCTTTTTCTCTCTCCCTCTTTTTAGGAAGATTGGCCCTGAGCTAACATCTGTGCCCATCTTCCTCTATTTCATATGTGGGACGCCTGCCACAGCATGGCTTGATGAGCGGTGCACAGGTTCACTCCCAGGATTGGAACCTGCAAACCTGGGGCCACCAAAGCAGAGCGCATGACCTTAACTGCTATGCCACCAGACCAGCCCCCAACCATTTCTTCTCATAGCCTAGGAGAGGTATCTTGAATTCAGTATAAAGGTGGTGAGCATATGAGGATTAGGATCTAAAAATGAACAATGAGTTCTAGATCAAAATACTAAGATTATTTCTTTTTGAACCTGACCAAATGATGCTGAAGTTCAAGGTCATCTGGAAAAATTAAAATGTGAGTGGGACAAATTCTGAAAAAAGAACAATGATACTCTCCTTACCAGTTATCAAAATATGACATAAAACTATAGTAATTAAAACAGTTTACTCCTGGGCAGAATTAGACAAATTAATGGAATCAAACAAATTTCAGAGATAGATCCCAAAACACTAAAGGTGGTATTTCAAATCATTAGCACTTGCTAATCTTTTAAAAAAAAAAGTTGGATCTTTTCTGCATTCTTTACATCACAATACATTCCCGATGAATGCATGATTTTAAAAGTAAAGAATAAAGCCATAAAAGTATGGAAATAAAACATGGGTGAAATATTTTATAAATTTGGTTGACAAAAACTAAGAATCCATAAAAGAATATATTGATAAATTTGACTGCATAAAAATTAAAACGTGTATATAGCCAAAATACCATAAACAAAGCAAAGAGACAACTGACAAAATAGGAAAAAAAAAATTGTATCACATACTAGGCAAAGGAGCTAATTTCTGTTCCATAAAGGACTTTTATATATCAGTATGTAAAAGATGAATGATCCAATAGAAAAGGAGCAAAGGACACGAACAGGAAGTTCAGAGAAAAAGAAAAGCAATGGCCCATAAATATCTGAAATGCTCAGTTTCACTAATTATGAAAGAAACGCAAACGAAAACAATGAGAAACGACTGTTCATGTGTAAGACTGGCATAGATAAGAAAAAGTTTGCCCAGTGCCGGCTGGAGCGTGAGGGAACATGCTCCTGAACACTGTCAGCAAGGATGTAAAGTGGTGAGACCTCTTAGGAGGGTTCTGAAAACCGTATTAAAGGTAACATGTACAAATCTTTGGAACTAGCAAGTATATTCTCAGAGAAACCTAAACAAATCAAGCAAGTCTACAAATACGTGGAAAAGACAGTAGGAAGAAATCTGCTATTTTAATGAAATTTAATTTTAGGCGTAAGACAGTCTTTCAATCTGGGTGCAATAACGAACCCAATGTCTAGGTTGCCTTGGTATTTCTACACTATATAGCCATAAAAGATCCCAGATCACGAAAATAAAAGCACAAACAATTAAAACGTTGACATGCAAGAATCTAGGTCCGAAATCTGGGGAGGCAATCTGACTCACGTAAATTTTTTTCTTTTTAACGTAAATCCCTTGAATCTGCTCATATCTGTGCAAAAGGGCGGAGTTAAGGGACCAATAAACGACTCATATCTGCCTAAAGCCCTCGCCCTGAACCGCAGGGCAGAAACTTACTTACGGTGACAAGCCTGGAACGGTCAGGAGAAAGCCACTCCAGGGATAACCGAAAACGCGTTGTCGAGCCCCAAGTCCCTCGCTGTGTCCAGTACCGCGCTCTCTCCCCGTCAATAGGTCATTCCGGGATGTAGGACAAACCTACCCCAGCTACCGAGCATGCGGGAGATTCGGCGCAGGCGCAGAACAGCTACTGCCCCAGGGCCCCATCAGACTCCCGGTCCCTCGGAGAACTCCACTTCTCCGTGTTTTCTCCAAGCCATCCGTAGGCGCCAGTCACCTAATGTAAGGAGAAGAGTTTGTCTACTTTCAAAGGTTCATTCCGGTTTCAGGCGTCTTCTAGTCCACTTTGTACATACCGTTAACTCTTGAAATGTTCATTGGATTAGTGATATCGTCTGCAGTGGGAGGTGGCTGCTTAACCTCAAAGGGGATGGGTGGACTAGGTGTCCGTGGACTGGCTCCCGGAGGTCCTAGACTTCTGCACCTCCGCCCCCAACAAACAACTTTATGCAGAATTGTGTTACTGATGCTTACCTTTTTTTTTGTTTAAGCATTCATCAGATTCTTAGGATCTGTAACCTTTTGCATTTGCCAGTCGATAAGTCCTGGGAGATTTTCCTCTCTTCCTGGCGTGGTATACCATGTCAATCTTTTTTTTTTTCTTCCTTTTTTGAGACGCAGAAGGAAACCTACTTACGATTTTTATTGCACTGCCAAACGTAAAAACAAACAAAATTAAAAATTGTCTGTTCGTTTAAGCAATTACCATATATTTAAGGAGCACACTTTTTGTGCCTGCCTGTTTTTATGTGTGTGTGTTGGAGGGCCTACGTGCGTTGAGAACAGCAGAGACAATAGGCAACTATTTTTTTTAATACTAAAAAGCAGGGCACTATGATTAGAATTATAATATAAATAAACATAAACAACATAAAATAAGATGGCAGAGTTAATAGCAAACATGTCAGGTATAGCAATGAAAATAAATTGCTTAAACTCCTCCAATTAAAGATAGAAATTCTCCAGTTGATTAGAAAGCCAAATCCACTGTATTATCAGGCCAAATATTATTCAGGGCAAGAAAAGTTATCAAAGGGAGCTGTCATTTTGTATTGTTAAAAGTATCCTTTAGGGGCCGGCCCCATGGCCGAGTGTTTAAATTCGAGTACTCTGGGGGCTGGCCCCGTGGCCGAGTGGTTAAGTTCGCGCGCTCCGCTGCAGGCGGCCCAGTGTTTCGTCGGTTCGAATCCTGGGCGCGGACATGGCACTGCTCATCAGACCACGCTGAGGCAGCGTCCCACATGCCACAACTAGAGGAACCCACAACGAAGAATACACAACTATGTACCGGGGGGCTTTGGGGAGAAAAAGGAAAAAATAAAATCTTAAAAAAAAAAAAAAAAAAATTCGAGTACTCTGCTTTGGCGGCCCAGGGCTTCGTGGGTTCCGATCCTGGGTGCGGACCTGGCACCGCTCATCAAGCCATGCTGAGATGGCGTCCCACATGCCACAACTAGAAGGACTCACAACTAAAAAAATATGCTACTATGTACTGGGGGGGATTTGGGGAGAAAAAGCAGAAAAAAAAAGAAGATTGGCAACAGTTGTTAGCTCAAGTGCCAATCTTTAAAAAAATAGTACCCTTTATATTGATAAAGGGTACTTTTTTTACATTTTATTTTTAGACATTTTAAAATTAAATAAGTAACTCATGACTACAATCTCATTGTTAAAGAAAAAAAAGGAAACAATACAATCTGTCCAGGCCTTTTCTTAGAGCATGGGTCCTGGGGTTGGAATTTTGCTTTCTCTCTCCCAATAACGCCATGATGCACCATCTAGTTTTGGGGTTTAGACACTTATGAAAACTTTAAGCGTGGAATCCTTATAAATTTTTATGATATTTTCCCCACTATTTCACACTTGTTTTAGCTTCACCTAATTCAACAGCTGTTTGTTTTTATTTTTTAGAGACTTGCCTTTAGTGGATTCTTCAGGACTTTCTGCTTAGTTTTCATAAAAGCAATTAACTTTGCATTAAAAAAAAAACACTGGTTTGGAGGAGAAAGAGAGTAGTTAGTGAACAATTTTTGTTTCTGTGTGCTCTTCTGTAATTCCCAAGCTTTCACAATTAGAAACAAACAATAATTTCTATTTTAAAAAAAACTCACCAGAGAGCAATATCAATAAATGGCTACCACTAAGACGTGGAGTTCTAGTTTGAGAAGGCTTTTACTGTACAAGCTCCTTTGATTGTCATAATAACTTTGCAAGTTAAGTCAGGCCATTTGTTTTATTGTGGTAAAAAATATTTAATAAAATTTACTATTTTAACCATACATTGGTTTTTGTAATTTTTATAATTCAATTGTATAATTACATAACAAGTACAACTGGCGTGAATAAGTTTAAGGATAAACACACTGACGGTAAGCTCAACAGGTGGGTAGAGAAATGTGCAGGTCCCCTGGAGAGTACCCTTCTGTCCAGAGGGCTCAGGGATCTCAGCACAGGTTTTATGGGGAAACAGAAAGCGCCACTCAATTCAGCAAGAACTTACATGGAGGTCGGTTAGGAGAGCTCTGTCTGTCCATCTTTGTGCTCCTGTGAGACCAGGGCTGTAGGATGGATTCCCAGACACGGAACTGCAGGTCAAAAGTGCAACGCATTTTCAGTGGTGTCGGATATTGCCAAATTGCCTTTCCAAAAGGCAGTACCAATTTTACATTACATTTGCTCTACTCTGTTGGATGGAAATGGTACCTTGTTTCAACTATCTGTCTTTGATAACTTTTAAAGTTGAGTATCTTTTTATATATTTATTGGCTATTTCCATTTCTCCATCAATTGCCTGTTCTTATCCTCTGCCCTTTTTTCTATTGGGTCGTTGATGTTTATCTTCTTGATTTGTAGCAGCTCTTTATGCATTCTGGATATTGATTTTTTTAAATGTGTTGCAAATGTTTTCTCGCACAGTGTAGTGTCGATTGTGCACACGGGCACCAGAGCCCAACTGCCTGGATTTGCATCCCAGCTCTGCTACTTCTTAGTTGTGTGATCTTGGTCAAGTCACTTAACTTTATGTGCCTCAGTTGCCTTATCTGTAAAATGGGAATAATCATAGTATCCAACTCACCTCGTAGGGTTGTTTTGGCATGCTGTATCTTGATGGGATTTAAAGATTAAATGAGTTAGGACAGGTAAAGCGCTGGGGACAGCGCCTGGTGAAAAGTTGACATCAATCAAATGCTTCCTATTTACCTCTTGCCTTCTGTCTTTGTGGTAACTTTTAACATATAAAATTTTCTTTTCAATTTTGTCGAAAATCTGTCAGTCTTTTTATTTATGTAAACCAAATCTTCTACACTTCGTGTCTTATTATTAGGAAGGCCATTCCCAAGAGGTACACTTTACAATGAAAAGGTAAGAATTGTGAACTACTATGACCTGGACAATCAAATAAAGCAGAATCTTTAACCGGAGCAGAAGTTGCCCTACACAGTAGACTATCTGGGACATAAGGGGGATATTGGGACTCTGAAAAATAATTAGATTGATGTATGATATTGGCGCTGAACTTTGTCCTCGCTCAGGCAGTGCTGCCCACTAAAGTAGCCATTAGCCCCGTGTGGTCGTTGAGCACTTGGCAAGTTACTAGTCCAAACTGAGACGTGCTGCATACTTAATATACATACCAAATTGCCAATACTTAGTATGAAGAGAAAGATGTAAAATATCTTATTTATAATTTTATATTAATTACATGTTGAAGTGATAATATCTTGGATATATTGGATTAAATAAAATATATATTTTTTAAAAAGGCAGGGCGCTGTGATTGAAAGCTGAGCCCTAAGGCGCCGGCCACGCCTTTCCCCGCCCCTCGGGGCCAGCCCCGCCCCGCGGCGGCCGCAGCCAAGACCCGGAGGTGGATCTGTCCTCGCTGCCGCAGGGACGACCCTGCGCCCCGCCCCTTCCGCGCCCTGCGCGCGTGCGCACTCCGGGGTCGCGGAGGTTCCCTGGGGTCTCTGCTACTAAAAGCCCAGGCGGGAACCGAGAACCCGCCGATCACCGAAAGCCTGGGGTTGGCTCACCATGCGTTGGGGGCTGCGCCCTCGCGGGCCAGGGGCTGCGGCCGTGGTCGCGGCCCGGAATTTGTGTGGGCCGCCCCGCCTTCCTTGTCTCCCAGGGTGGCGAGGGACGGCGAGGAGGCTTTTGGTGCGGTCAGTCACCGGGGCCAGTAACCAGCTGCAGAACTCGACCGATGGCAGATACCGGGACACCGTGCTGCTGCCGCAGACCAGCTTCCCTATGAAGCTGCTGGGCCGCCAGCAGCCCGACACGGAGCTGGAGATCCAGCAGGTACGGCCCCGCCTCGGCGCGGCGCGCAGCGGGGCCTCGAGAGGGAGGCCCGACCCCCGAGGGCCACGCCCGGCGACCCACAGCCCGGCCGGGTGGCTCAGGGCCACAGGCTCCGGGCCGCCTTCGGCCGGGGGTGTTGTGACCCGATCAGTGGAAATCATCCGGTTCCCACAGGTGTTATTGGCTGAAAACTTAAGTCCCTCACGGGTAGTTCCAGAGCGGAATGTTGGGGAAACTAGCGATGCTCAGATAGCAGCATCTATCGAATATAAGTCCCATTTTTAGCTTAGGCAAAACAAGTCGAATTTGGATTCTTTTTCAGTGGCTTGTAAGAAGTAAATTAACATGTACACATATAAATGAAAAGTCGATTATGAGGAAACTCACCTTCGTGGTATCAGTAAGGCCTTCGTTGGAATTGTGACTTCTTTGAAGGAAAACGTAAAGATGCTTCTCCGAGTCCCCTTCCCAAACTTTGCGTCTGTCTCTTGTATTAGACTGAACTTCCTGAGGGTAGAGATTCATTTGTTAGTTTCTGTAATTCGAAAGCCTTTAAAATCCCCGATGTTCAGGATATATTGGTTAAGATAAATATGCTTAGCCTAAATATTCTTTTGACAGTTATCGGAGTTCTAGACTCTTAAACCTGTTTTGGCCGTATAATTCTTGAAAGTATTTTATCCATTACCTTCTGTCAGTCAGGAACTGCGACAGTTTCTAATGTTTTCTCATTTAATCTTCACACCAGCTCTGTGAGTTGGATGTTAGCATTTTTTCAAATGAAGGAATCAGTGATAAGGGCATAGTGACTTAGCCAAGGTCACATGGAGGTGAGGGAAGGGGAGTGGGACCGCAGTGAGTGTGGTTCTAGATTTAGAGAAGAGCAAGTATTGAGACCCAGGGATCTCAAGAATAAGATGTGAGTGTGGGCAATCTGTAGGTCCTTCGGCATGGCTGGACTGAAGAGTGGAGGGTGGACAGTGCTGAGAGACTGCCCAAGAATTTAGTGGTCCTAAACCCTTGTAGGGTCCTGTATGGGTATGAAGAGCTTAGACTTTAATCTGAAGTCTATGGGGATCTGTTGGAAAGTTTTAAGAGATGAGCTGTCAGGTGTGCATTTTAGAAACCTCACCATTTGTGTTTCAGACTTGAATACATTGGAAGGGGATAAGAAATAAGCAAGCGCTGGCTGTTATTTATGGTAAGATTCAGGAGTATGTGTGATGTTCAGACATTATTGTTCTTTTTAAACAGAAATGTGGATTTTCAGAACTTTACTCATGGCAAAGAGAAAGAAAAGTAAAAACAGAATTTTGTCTTCATGATGGACCTCCTTATGCAAACGGTGACCCTCATGTTGGACATGCTTTAAATAAGGTAATTATAATTTAGCTTATACGATTTAAGGGGAATCTTATTTAAATACGATTCACAAAAGAGTGTATTCTAATTTCATGAGAATTATGTGAATTTGCATTGGCAGTTAAACTAAAATGTCTTAAAAGAAAGCAGCAATAAACAGTTTTAGTACTCTGAAAAACAACATCACTGGCATTTGCTTTGAGCTTATTGCTATTTTACATTAGTAAATTTCTTTTCTTTTTTTGTGAGGAAGATTGGCCCTGAGCTAACATCTGTTTCCAGTCTCCCTCTGTTTTATGTGGGGTGCTGCCACACTGTGGCTTGATGAGGGGTGCTAGGTCTGTGCCTGGGGTCTGAACCTGCAAACCCTGGGCCGCCAAAGCACAGTGCGCAAACTTAACTGCTACACCACTGGGCCAGCTCCAGTAAATATCATTTTATTCGGTAAATAATTATTGAGCACCTAGTATGTGCCAGGCATTGTTCTAAACACTGGTAATAGCAATGAACAAAATAAAAATAATTGCTACATATATAAATACACACACCCATGCACATATATAAAATATGTAATATGTTGGATAGTTGCTGTAGACTATTTGTTGTGTGTCAGTACCCTGTCCACCCCACACCACGCAAATTCATCTGTTGAAACCTTATTCTTTTTTTTTGTTTGAGTTCATAATAGTTTACATCATTGTGAAATTTCACTTGTACATTATTTCTTGTCTGTCACCGCATAAATGCTCCCCTTTACCCCATGTGGCTATCCGCTACCCCCCTTCCCCTGGTAACCACTGAACTGTTTTCTTTGTCCATGAGTTATTTATATTCCACATATGTGTGAAATTATCTGCTGTTTGTCTTTCTCCGTCTGGCTTATTTTGCTTAGCATAATTCCTTCCAGGTCCATCCGTGTTGTTGCAAATGAGATGATTTTATCTTTTTTCCTGGCTAAGTAATATTCCATTGTATATATATACACCACATTTTCTTTATCTAATCATCAGTCTGCGGGCACTTGGATTGTTTCCGTGTCTTGGCTATTGTGAATAGTGCTGCAATGAACACAGGGGTACATATGTTACTTAGGATTGTTGATTTCAAGTTGTTTGGGTCGATACCCAGTAGTGGGATAGCTGGGTCATATGGTAGTTCTATTTTTAGTTTTTTGAGGCGTCTCCATACTGTTTTCCATAGTGGCTGCACCAGTTTGCATTCCCACCAGCAGGGTATGAGGGTTCCCTTCTATCCACACCCTCTCCAACATTTGTTATTTTTAGTCTTAGTGATTATAAACATTTTAACAGATGTAAGGTGGGATCTTAGTGTAGTTTTGATTTGCATTTCCCTGACGATTAGTGATGTTGAACATCTTTTCATGTGTTTATTGGCCATCTGTATATCTTCTTTGGAAAAATGTCTGTTCATCTCCTCTGCTCTTTTTTTGATTGGGCTGTTTGTTTTTTGTTGTTCAGTTGTGTGAGTTCCTTATATATTTTGGAGATTAACCCCTTATTGAAGATGTGATTTGCAAATATTTTCTCCCAATTGGTGGGTTGTCTTTTTGTTTTCCTCCTAGTTTCTTTGGCCTTGCAGAAGCTCTTTAGTCTGATGAACTCCCGCTTGTTTATTTTTTCTTTTGTTTCCCTTGTCTGAGAAGACATGGTATTCGAAAAAATCCTTTTAAGTTCTATGTCAAAGAGTGTACTACCCATATTATCTTCCAGGAGTTTTATGGTTTCAGGACTTATCTTCAAGTCTTTGATCCATTTTGAGTTTATTTTTGTGTATGGTGGGAGATAATGGTCTACTTTCATTCTTTTTGCGTGTTGCTGTCCAGTTTTCCCAAAACCATTTATTGAAGAGATTATGTTTTCTTGTTCTTGTGTCGTATGTTCTTGGCACCTTTGTTGAAGATTAGCTGACCATGTATGTGTGGTTTTATTTCTGGACTTTCAGTTCTATTCCATTGATCTGTGTGCCTCTTTTTGTACCAGTATCATGCTATTTTGATCACTAAGCTTTGTAGTACATTTTAAAGTCAGGGATTGTGATGCCTCCAGCTTTGTTCTTTTTTCTCAGTATTGCTTTAGCAATTTGGGGTCTTTAGTTGCCCCATGTGAATTTTAGGATCCTTTGTCCTATTTCTGTGAAGAATGTCATTGGGATTCTAATAGGGATTGCATTAAAGCTGTAGATTACTTTGGGTAGTGTGGACATTTTAACTGTGTTTATTCTTCCAATCCGTTTGCATGGAATCTCTTTCCATCTCTTTATGTCATTATCTATTTCTTTCAATGATGTCTTATAGTTTTCATTTTATGAGTCCTTCACCTCCTTAGTTAAATTTATTCCTAGGTACTTTATTCTTTTTGTTGCAATTTTAAATGGAGTTGTATTCTTGAGTTCTCTTTCTGTGAGTTCGTTATTAGAGTACAGGATGCAGCTGATTTTTGTAAGTTGATTTTGTACCCCGCAACTTTACTGTAGTTGTTAATTATTTCTAATAGTTTTCTGATGGATTCTGTAGGGTTTTCTACGTATAAGATCATGTTGTCTGCACACAGCGAGAGTTTCACTTCTTCACTCCCTGTTTGGATTCCTTTTATTCCTTTCTCTTTCCTAATCTCTCTGGCCAAAACCTCCAGTACTATGTTGAATAAAACTGGTGATAGTGGAAATCCTTGTTTTGTTCCTCTTCTCAGAGGGATGGCGTTCAGTTTTTGCCCACTGAGTATGATGTTGGCTGTGGGTTTGTCATATATGGCCTTTATTATGTTGAGGTAATTTCCTTCTATCCCCATTTTGTTAAGAGTTTTTATCATAAATGGCTGTTGGATCTTGTCAAATGCTTTCTCTGCATCTATTGAGATGATCATGTGGTTTTTATTCCTCAATTTGTTGATGTGGTGTATCACGTTGATTGATTTGTGGATGTTGAACCATCACTCTGTCCCTGGTATGAATCCCACTTGATTGTGATGTATGATCCTTTTGATGAATTGCTGAATTCGGGTTGCCGAAATTTTGTTGAGAATTTTTGCATCTATGTTCATCAGTGATATTGGCCTGTAGTTCTCCTTTTTCGTGCTGTCTTCGTCAGGCTTTGGTATCAGAGTGATGTTGGCCTCATAGAATGTGTTAGGAAGTGTTCCATCCGCCCTAATTTTTTGGAATAGCTTGAGAGGGATAGGTATTAAATCCTCTTTGAAAGTTTGGTAGAGTTGCCCAGGGAAGCCATCTGGTCCTAGGCTTTTATTTTTTGGGATGCTTTTGATTCCTGTTTCAATCTCTTTCCTTGTGATTGGTATATTCAGATTATCTGTTTCTTCTTGATTCAGCTTTGGGAGGTTGTAAGAATCTAAGAATTTATCAATTTCCTGTATCTTGTCCATTTTGTTGGCATGCAGATTTTCATAGTATTCTCTTATAACCCGTTGTATTTCTGTGGTATCCGTTGTTATTTCTCCTCTTTCATTTCTAATTTTATTTATCTGAACTTTCTCTCTTTTTTTCTTTGTAAGTCTGGCTAGGGGTTTGTCAATTTTATTTATCTTCTCAAAGAACCAGCTCTTTGTTTCATTGATCCTTTCTACTGCTTTTTTTGTTTCAATAGCATTTATTTCTGCTCTGACTTTTATTCTTTCTCTCCTTCTGCTGACTTTGGGCTTTGTTTGTTCTTCTTTTTCTAATTCAATTAGTTGTAGTTTAAGATTGCTTACTTGGGATTTTTCTTGTTCATTAAGGTGAGCCTGTATTGCAGTGAATTTCCCTCTTTATATGGCTTTTGCTGCATCCCATATGAGTTGGTATGGTATGTTTTTATTTTCATTTGTCTCCAGATATTTTTTGATTTCTCCTTTAATTTCTTCAATGATCCATTGCTTGTTCAATAGCATGTTGTTTAGTCTCCACATCTTTGTCCCTTTCTCAGCTTTTTTCTTGTAATTAATTTCTAGCTTTATAGCATTGTGATTGGAAAACGTGCTTGTTATTATTTCAATTTTCATTAGTTTATTGAGGCTTGCCTTGTTTCCAAACATATTCTCCATCCTTGAGAATGTTCTGTGCGCACTTGAGAAGAACGTATATTCTGCTGCTTTTGGATGGAGTGTTCTATATATGTCTGTTAAGTCCAGCTGGTCTAGCTTTTCACTTAATTCCACTGTTTCCTTGTTGATTTTCTGTCTGGATGATTTACCCATTGATATGACTGGAATGTTGAGGTCCCCTACTATTATTGTGTTATTATTAATATCTCCTTTTAGGTTTGTTAATAGTTGCTTTATGTACTTTGGTGCTCCTGTTTTGGGTGCATAGATATTTATAAGTGTTATTTTTTCTTGATGGAGTGTCCCTTTGATCATTATATACTGCCCCTCTTTGTTTCTCTTTACCTGTCTCATCTTGAAGTCTACTTTGTCTGATATAAGTTTTGTGACACCTGCTTTCTTTTGTTTGCCATTAGCTTGGAGTATCATCTTCCATCCCTTTACTATGAGCCTGTGTTTGTTATTGGAGCTGAGATGTGTTTCCTGGAGGCAGCATATTGTTGGGTCTTGTTCTTTAATCCATCTTGCCACTCTGTGTCTTTTTATTGGAGAATTCAATCCATTTACGTTTAGGGTGATTATTGATATGTGAGGGGTTTATGCTGTCATTTTATCACTTCTTTTCCGGTTCTCCTGCATTTCCTTTGTTTCTCGTCCTGTGTATTCTGGTCTACCAATCGAGTTACGTAGTTTTTTATGTTCTGTTTCTTTGTTTTCTCGTTGTTATTTGTGTCTGTGTTCTTTTTTGTTTAGTGGTTACCATGAGGTTTGTACTGAAAAATCTCATGGATAAGATAGTCCCTTTTCTCATGGCCTCTAATTTCCTTAAACTAAACCAACTCAGTCCCTTTCCTCTTCCCCTCCTAAATTGTTTTTCTCGCATCTTATTCCATCTTGTGTTACAAGTTTGTGGTTAAAAAGACAAGACTATTTTGTTTTTGATGTTTTCCTTCCCTTTGTCTTTAATGCTATACTTGAGTATTTGCTATCCTGGTCTGATTCTGTCTACCTATTTATCTCCTTACTCCGTGCTTTGTAACCGCTCTCTCCCTTTTTTTCCCCCAGGTATGAGGGCCTTCTTGAGGATTTCTTGTAGGGGGGGCGTCTTGTGGCTATGAGCTCCTTTAGCTTATGTCTGGGAAAGTTTTTATTTCTCCATCATATCTGAAGGATATTTTCGCTGGATAGAGTATTCTTGGCTGAAAGTTTTTGTCCTTCAAAGATTTGGATATGTCATTCCAATCTGCCCTAGACTGTAAGGTTTCTGCAGAGAAATCTGCAAAAGCCTGATAGGGGTTCCTTTGTAGGTTATTTTCTTCTGCCTGGCTGCCCTTAGTATTCTCTCTTTGTCATTCTCTTTTGCCAGTTTCCCTACTATATGCCTTGCAGTAGGTGTTTTTACATTGACATATTTAGGAGATCTGTAGCTTCTTCCACATGGATTTCTATCCCTGTCCCTAGGTTTGGAAAGTTCTCTGCTATTATTTCTTTGAACAAGCTTTCTGCTCCATTCTCCCTCTCTTCTCCTTCTTGAATACCTATAATTCTTATGTTGCATTTCTTAATTGAGTCGGATATTCCTCTGAGACTTTCTTCATTTCTTTCTAGTCTTAGTTCTCTCTCCTCCTCTATCTGGAGTATTTCGACTTGTTTATCTTTGATTATGCTGATATGCTGCTCTATGATGTCTGCTCCAGCGTTCAGGGAATCCATATTTTGCTTTATTTCTTCCATTGTGTCTTTCAGCTCTAATATTTCTGATTGACTCTTCTTTATAGTTTCAATCTTTTTTGTGAAGTATCTCCTTAACTCATTGAATTGTTTCTCTACATTCTCTTTTAACTCATTGAGTTTTTTGATAGCTATTTTGAAGTCTTTGTCATTTAGATTACATATTTCTGTGTCCTCAGGACTGATTGGTGAGTACTTGTCATTTTCTCTCTGGTCGGGAGATCTAATTTAATGTTTGATATTGCTAGAGAGAGTGGCTCCATTTTTCCACATCCTTGTGTTATTTGGTCTCAGTTACTGCCTGTCGCCACTGGGTGGTTGTTAATAGCTGCATGTTCTGAACCCTCTGCCTTCAGCCGAGATCCCAGGCTTTGGAGCTGGTGCTGGGCGGGAGTGGGGAGGGGTGCTTTCTCTTGTGTGCTCTTGGGGTTTTCTCCCTCTGCTCTCATTATCTGCTCTCCTGGGGTGTTGGCTTGATAAGGTCACCTTCCGTGAAAGCTTTCACCCCAGTAGAGGGCTTCCCTCTAGGCTGCAAGGGCCTTCGGGGATCCTGGATGTTCCTGCAAACAAACATCCCCTCCACTGTTCCTTCCCTCTCAGAGGCCGTGCCTGTCCCAGATCACTGTCTTTAGGGGAGAGAGTGAAGTTTTCCCTTACCCTCTTCCCCCTCCTCCAAGGGGAGCTCCAGCCTCTCCACCCTGCATCATATGGCTCCATGGGTCTCTCTGACATTTTTTGTGTTGTGTTTGGATGTCCTCTGTTGGAGTATGAATGTCTTTCATTGTATGTTGGAGGGGAGAGATTACTGGGAAAGCTCACTCCACCATGATGCTGACGCCACCCTGAAGTTGAAACCTCATTCTTAATGTGATGGTACTTGGAGATGGGGCCTTTAGAGGTGATTAGGTCATGAGGGCAGAGCCCTCATCAATGGGATTAGTGCCCTTATTAAAGAGACCCCAGAGAGCTTCCTTGTCACCTTATGCCTTGTGAGGTTACAGTGAGAAGGTGATGGCCTATGGACCAGAAAGTGGCCCTTACCAGATATCGAATCTGCTGGCACCTTGATCTTGGACTCCACAGCCTCCAGAACTGTGAGAAATAAATTTATGTTGTTTAAGCCACCCAATTTATGCTATTCTGTTATAGCAGCCCAAATGGACTAAGACAATAGTGATAAGTGCTGGGGAGGAAAATAAAAACAGGGAATAGCAATAGGGAGGGTCAGTTGGGCAAACTGCAGTTTCCTTAAATTGGTCTAGGATATCTTCCTCACTGAAAAGGTGACATTTGTATAAAGTCTTCAAGGAAGCAACGGAGTGAGCTCTGGGGATATTTGGGGTAAGTAGAGCCAAGTGCAAAGACCTTGAGGTGAGAGACATTTTTTTCACTCAGCGTAATTCCCCTGAGACTCATCCAAGTTGTTGAGTGTAACAGTAGTTCATTGCTTTCTTATTGCTGTATGCTATTCCATGGCATGGATGGACAACAGCTTGTTTAACCATCCACCTCTTGAAGAACATCTGGCTTGTTTCCACCTTTTGGCTGTTATGAATAAAGCTGCTCTAAACATTCATATACAGGTTTTTGTGTGAATGTAAGTTTTCATTTTTATGGGGTAAATGCTCAGGACTGCAGTTGCTGGGTCATATGGTAGTTGCACGTTCAGTTTTTTGAGAAAATGCTGAACTGGTTTCTATGGTGGCAGTACCATTTTACATTCCTCCCAACAATGTATGAGTGATCTGGTTCTCTGCATCCTGTCAGCAGCATTGGTATTGTCACTATTTTTTATTTTAGCCTTTCTGATAGGTGTGTAGTGATATCTCATTGTGGTTTTAGTTTGCATTTCCCTAATGGCTAATGATGTTGAACATCTTTTCGTGTATTTATTTGTCATCATTTGAGCCTCTTTGGTGAAATGTCTCTTTATATCTTTTGCCGTTTTTCTAATTGGATTATTTTTTTTACTGTTAGGTTTTGAGTGTTCTTTATATATTCTAGATACTAAATCTCTGTCAGATATTCAGTTTGCAGCTCTTTCTCCTAGTCTGTAGCTTATCTTATCGTCCTCTTAACAGGGTGTATATTGTAGAGTAAAAGTTTTTAATTTTGATGAAGTTCAATTTATCAGTTCTTCCTTTTATGAATCATGCTTTTAGTGTCATGTCTAAGAACTCTTTGCCTAGCTTTAGATCCTGAAGATTTCCTCCTTTATTTTTTCTTTAAGTTTTACATTTTATTTTGAAATCTTTGATCCATTTTGAGTGTATTTTTATGCGAGATGTGAGACTGAGGTTGAGGTTTATTTTTTTCTTTATGGATGTCTACTTGCTCTAGAAACATTGTTGAAAAGGCTAGCTTTTCCCTAATGAATTGCTTTTGTATCACTGGCAAAAATCAGTTGAGCAAATTTGTGGGGTCTATTTCTGGATTGTCTGTTCTGTTCCATTGATCTGTGTGTTTGTCTTTCTATCAATACCACGACTTTGATTACTATAGCTACAGAATAAGTCTTGCAATTGGGTAGTCAGATTCTTCCTATTTTATTGTTTTTTAACATTGCTTTAGCTATTTTGGTTTCTTTGCCTGTGTATATACATTTTAGAATAATTTTTTGACTTTAGTATCAGAGAAGGTCTCCCTTTAAGCTGAGTGTTTTCGTTTTTTTTTTTTTTTTTTAAGGAAGATTAGCCCTGAGCTAACATCTGCCACCAATTCTTCTCTTTTTGCTCAGGAAGACTGGCCTGGCCCTGAGCTAACATCTGTGCCCATCTGCCTCTACTTTATACATGGGACACCTGCCACAACATGACTTGACAAGGGGTGCCATGTCTGCACCCAGGATCTGAACTGGTGAACCACGGGCCACTGAAGTGGAATGTGTGAACTTAACTACTGTGCCACTGGGCTGGCCCCTAAGCTGAGTTTTGAGAGTACTTATTTGAGTGACTTACTTCACTTAGCATAATGCTCTCAAGTTCCATCCATGTAGTTTATTTTTTCTTAAAGATTGGCACCTGAGCTAACTGTTGCCAATCTTCTTTTTTTTTTCTTTCTGCTTTTTCTCCCCAAACCGCCCCCCACAACATAGTTGTATATTTTAGTTGTGGGTCCTTCTAGTTGTGGCATGTGGGGTGCCACCTCACCATGGCCTGACGAGCAGTTCCATGTCTGTGCCCAGGATCCGAACCAGCAAAACCCTGGGCCGTGGAAGCAGAGCGCACAAACTTAACCACTCAGCCACGGGGCCACCCCCCATCCATGTAGTTTAAAATGGCAGGATTTCCTTCTTTTTTGTGCCTGAATAATATGCATGTATATTATCGCGTCACACTTTCTTTATTCATCCATTGATGGACATTTAGGTTGTTTCTGTGTCTTGGCTGTTGTAGGTAATGCTGCAGTGAACATAGGGGTGCATATATCTTTTTGAGGTAGTGTTTTTATTTCCTTCAGATAAATACCCAGAGGTAGAATTGCTAGATCATATGGCAGTTCTTATTTTTAATTTTTTGAGGAGCCTCCATACTGTTTTCCATAGTGGGTGTACCAATTTACGTTTCCACCGAAAGTGTACAAGGGTTCCCTTTTCTCCACTTCCTCACCAACACTTATTATTTCTTTTCTTTATTCTTTTTTTTGTGAGGAAGATTGGCCCTGAGCTAACATCTATTGCCAATCCTCCTCTTTTTGCTTCAGGAAGATTATCAGTGAGCTAACATCTGTGCCAGTCTTCCTCTAGTTTATGTGGGATGCCGCCATAGTGTGGCTTGATGAATGGTGCTAGGTCCATGCCTGGGATCTGAACCTGTGAACCCTGGGCTTCCAAAGTGGAACACGTGAACTTAACCACTGTGCCTCTGGGCCAGCCCCAGTTTCTTGTCTTTTTCATAATGGCCATTTTAACAGGTGAGAGGTGATATCTCATCGTGGTTTTGATTTCCATTTCCTTATGATTAGTGATGTTGAGCACATTGTTATGTACTTGTTGGCCACTTGTATGTCTTCTTTGGAAAAATCTGTGTTCAGGTTCTTTGCCCGTTTTTAATTGAATTATTTGCTTTTTTTGCTATTGAGGCCCTATCTCCAAATACTATCACTATGGGAGTTAGGGCTTTAACATGTGAATTTGTGGGGACACAGGCATCTAGTCCATCGCATTCACTATTAGAAAAAGTGACACTGGCTCCAAGGCATTAAGTAGGTAACATGGAAATGAATGGACAAGTCAGCTTGTTTTCATATAATTCCAGTGGAAAGCTTCCCTTTTTCTTCTTTCATAGCAATCGAATTCAACGAGAAGGAACTTCCTAAAATATTTATGAACTAACACTAGTTTAATGAGGTGGTAACTCTTAAAAACCAAACACAGAAAGTGAAACATAGATTGTTTTGGTAAAAAACTGAAAAAAAAAAATAAAAGCAACTTTTAATCCCCTATACTTTGTTGCTTTATCAACTAAAGATTCTTAAAATAGTTTAAAGCACTTGGATGTCCTTGGAAAGAGGTACTGTAATGTACAGTAACATTTCTATATTATATTTTCATAGATATTATCAAAAAGAATAGTAAATCACACGTTCATTCCTTCAAAATATGGAAAACGGAAATATTAAAAGAAAATTGACAAAATTATAATTGGTTTATGCTAGATTTTACCTAACTTTAATACAAATAACTATTTTATTACATATTACATACATTTGAGGGTATAAGAAATATATTTCTTTTGATTACTCAAAACTCTTTATTGCAAAATATGTAAATACAGCTCTCTTAGAACGTTTCTGTAATGACCGTGAGGTGAGTAGAAAGCATTTTTCAGATTTTTGAGTGGAAGTGTAGGGGAAAGCAGGGTGAAATGTGACTGAGATCCAGAGTCTGAGTGACTTGGCATGATCACCCAATTAGCAGTTGCAGTTATGGATGGGACCCAGGATTTTCATGTGAAAAAATGCTGCAGATGAATGTATTCAACACAAAGGAGAAGAAAATCTTAATTATAGTCTAGATCAATTTATACCAGAAAACAACTGTAGAAACTGTTAATTTTATAAAACTCAGTTGAGTGTGTGTATGGTGCATTTGTATTCAGCTTTAACACCTGCCTGTTCCTGTAAGTGCCACGTTCCACCAAAACCCCAGCTTCAGCACATTTGCTGTTAGCAGCTAATTCTTTTCCACAGAGTTACAAATTGGGAGTTAAGTTCTAACCCTGCTTGTTTCCCAGAGTTAGAGTGATACTGCGTGTTTCTTCCTTTTACTCCCCCAGCATGGATGGCTTGAGGGATGATAAGAATGTTACCAGTAGATCCAATGTAGAGATGTGCTTGCTATTTTCAGTCTTACCTAATTTCATATTTAATAGTGTATTGCACATTTTGGCAAGAAATTCTTTATTGGCTCCCTTGAAAAAGCACGTAGATCACTAATCCTTTGTGAACCTCCACCCACCAGGCAGTGGTGTCCCCCTCAGTGGGGCCTACTTGCATCCAGGCGTGCAGGTACTGCAGCAGGAGCACTCAGACCTGAGGTGTCTGGCCACTCTCAGCCATGGCTAGAGCCCGTGCAATCCAGTGGTTCAGGTCATTGCCATGCAGTCTCTGCCCCCTATAGGTTTTGGTATGTTGTGTTTCTATTTTTGTTTGTTTCAAGATATTTTTTGTTTCTTTTTTTATTTCTTCTTTGACTTACTGGATTTTTCAGAAATGTGTTGTTTGCTTTCCACTTATTTGTAAATTTTCCAGCTTTCTCCGTATTTTTAATTTCTAGTTTCATATTATCACGGTCAGAAAAGATTCTTGGTATGGTTTCAGTCTTCCTACCTTTGTTTGGACTTGTTTTGTGGACTAATAAATATATCATCTATCCTGGACAGTGTTCCATGTGCTCTTGAGAAGAACGTGTATTCTGCTGCTGTTGGATAGAATGTTCTGCATATGTCTGTTAGGTCTATTTGGTCTAAAGTAGAGTTTAAGTCCAGTGTTTCCGTATTGATTTTCTGTCTAGATGATCTGTCCATTGGTGAAAATGGGGTACTGAAGTCCTCTACTGTTATTGTGATCATTCACCCTGTGCTCCTTTTCCTGGAGTGGGGAACTTCTCAGGCCAAGGAACACCCTCTTGGAGCTGAGAAATGAGGCCTGGGTGGTGGGATGATGCAGGGAAAAGGAAACTGTTTTTCCCACCCTTCTTGTGTGGTTATTCTCAGGTTTCTGTTCCACTGTGTTGCTGAAGATTCTTAAGTGGGCTCCAGAACTCTCCCAGAGCTATTTTCATTCGTGGATAGTATCTAATTGTTGTTCTTTGTGAGGGGACGGATAGATGGTCTCCTACTCCACTGTCTGTGTGACGTCTCTCATTTAAATTTCTTTAATTACTGTTTCACTATGTTTTTCATTATTTTTTTGTGGTTGCTCTAAGGCTTGCATATACTTCACAGCTTGTCAGAATCAATTTCAGATTTCTATTAGCTTAATTTTAGTGAGATATAGAAATGTTACTCCTATATAGTTCTGTTCCTTTCTCCCTCTTCTTGTGGTTTTGTTACACATGTTGCATCTATTAATGTTACAAACCCCACAGTACATTGTTATAATTATTCCTTTACCATCTGTAGTCATTTTCTTATCCCAGTACGGCATCTCTCATAGCTATTTCCTTTATGCTATTATTGGCAAATATGTTACCTTTCTATATGTTATACACTCAACAACACACCATATACGTATTATTTTATATATTTATTTTTTACACCAGTTAGGAGAAGAAAGTAGAATAGTAAATATGCATTTATTACTGTCATTTATAAATATTTAATTACCTTTAGCAGTCCTCTTTGTTTTTTCCTGTGGTTTTGAACTACTTTGAAAGCAAGTGACTGCTTTGAACTACTTTGAAAGCAAGTGAACTGTACTCACTTGCTTTCAGCCTGAAGAACTTCCTTTTCTATTCTTTTATGTAAGATTGCTCTGCTAGCAACAAATTCTCTCTCTTTTAATAAAGGAATGGATTTATTTGGCTTGCATTTTTGCAACATCACTTTGATGGATATAGGATTCTTGGCTGACATTTTTCTTTGAGCACTTTACATATGTGATTCCACTGCCCTTTGCCTTCCATTGTTTCTGCTGAGAAGTCAGCTATTAGTCATGTTGGAGTTCTCTTGTATACGATGAGTTCTTTTTCTCTTGCTGCTTTCTAGGTTTCCTCCTTGTCTCGCACTTCCAGCATTTTTGCTATGATGTTTCTTGGTTTGGATCTCTTTTGTTTATTCTTCTTGGAGTTAAGTGAGCTTTTTGGATGCATAGGTTAGTGTTTTTTAGTAAATCCGAAAAATTATCAACTGTTATTTCTTGGTGTGTTGTTTCAGCTTCCTTCTCTCCTGTCCTCTGAAAATCCCATTCCTCTTATTATATTGGTATATTAAATTATTTCTCCAGTATGTTGGTATGCTGAATATGCATGTCCCACATTTCTGTGAGGCTCTCATCATTTTCCTCTCTGTTTTCTTGCTTTGTGTAATCTCTGTTGATCTATATTCAAGTTCACTGCTTATTTCTTCTGCCAGTTTATGTGTACTGTTGAGCTCGTCAAATGAAATTGAAATTGTTTTCATTCAAATGAAATTTTTCATTTCAGCTATTATACTTTTTTTTTTACTAATTTCTATCTCGATATTTTCTATTTGATGTGACATTGTCATCTTATTTTCCTTTACCTCTTTAATCATAGTTTCCTTTAAGTTCTTTACACCTATTTATAATGGCTATTTTGAAATCTTTTTCTGTTAGTCTGACATTTGGTTGGTCTCATAGATAGTTTCTGTTGCCTGCTTGTTTTCCAGTGGATAGGCCGTCCTTTTGTATTTCTTTATGTCCTGTAATTTCTTCTTGTTATAAATTGGGTGTTTTAGTAATAGATTGAAATAAATCTGTATACTGGTCTCTCCACCACCTTCACCCCACTCCCCCAGCTTTTCATTGCAATTTGCTTGTTTATATGTATAGTGACTGGCTGCATTGTTTTCATGACGTCTGATCCCGCCCCTTCCCATTTTTGTTGTGGTAAGCCTCTGATGTTGCTTCTCAGGGAGGAGCAGCTTTGGGTATGCTTGGTCACCCTGAGATGACATTGGTTTTGGCAGGGCTGGCATCCTCTCTTTCCCTGGCAGCACCCATTTATTTTGTTCTGAAAATTTCCTGCTGTTTGCTCTACTGTTCTCAACAATGCCCTGGGGCATACACTGTTCTGTAGACTAATCCAATCAAATTTGGGGTTCTTTGAAGTATTGCTTCTCTGAGGTCAGTGTTTGATTTTTGTTCTGATCCTGGGAGGGCTCCTCCCAGCTGTCTCTTTTGTTTTTCTCCTGAAAACCAGCTGGCCTAGAGTTTAGCCTGTATCATCTTGAATCTTCCAACTTCTCCCAATTGCCTTTCCCCACAACGTCTGGTGTTTTTGAGAGCCCTTTTAGGCATGAACTTCTTTTTTGTGGGGAAGAGACTAAGAGCTATTTGTTTTACTGCCTGCTTCTCCCTCATGTGAAATTTCCCAGCCAGGGCTCTGGAGCTGGGAGTAGGGATAACTGTACGCTTCTGTCTGAGACACCCCCACTTTAGGAGCTGAGCCCTCATGAGGAGGGTCAGTAGCCTGAGATCTCTGAATTGCCTTTCCTAGGGTGGCACCATCATTTATGACCCTGGACAAGGGTGATTGCAGACCCAGTATTCCCAGCAGATGCACTTCCAAAGTAGAGTTTCTGTTCTGTGAGTGGAGGCTGAGTGGAGGAAGGGAGTACCTACCTTTTGACTGCACTTGCCCACAACTTAGCCTCAGCAACAGGGAGGTGAGGTGGGATCATAAATGCTTACGTCCTGCCCTTCCTAAGGAAGATAGCCCTCCATGTGGGAGCCGGGAGCTGGAGGCAGGAGGAGCCCTATGATGTTGGCTGAGTCAGAGTGGGACCTGCCTCGCTGAGCTGGCAGGCTTGGGGGAAGGAGTGGTCTTGGTTCTCATTTTTATTACCAAATTTTTCTAGTGTAGATATTTTTTCATTTGCTCTATGCCTTTAGGACCATTTCTAGAGGATTTGAATGATTGGATTTTGTTATTTTCACCAGTTTTACTGAGAAATGGATCCATGTAGTTTCTTGTACTGTCATGCCTGAAGTCTAACTCTGTTTCGTTGATTTTTCTCTTTTTAATTTCACTGATTTCTGCTTTTTGTTATTTCCTTGCTTCTGCTTGCTTTGAGTTTATTTGTTCTTTTTCTAGTTTCTTGAGATTTTACATTATTGATCAGACTTTTCCTTTTTTCTAATGTATGCATTCTGCTGCTATAAATTTGTGTCAGCTCTGTTGTAGCTTATGTTCCACAAATCTTAACCTGTTGTATTTCCATTTTTATTCAGTTCATTGTATTTTTTTATTTTCTTTGGGAATCCCTTTTTGATCCATAGAGTATTTAGAAGTGTGTTGTCCTTTTACATCTCTCTTTTTTAAAAGGCTCTGCTGCCCCCTAGTATCTAAAATGAGGAAAGGTAAACAGTTTGGAACTATAGTGAGTGAAGAGGTTTGCCGTTTTAATATGGGTGTTAGCATGACAGAAAGAGTTAACCATGGTATTCCATACTCTGAGTACATTATAAATTCTGCATTGGTTCTAAAATATTTCTTAGCTAAATATAAATAATATTAAGTTATTCACATTAATAATTTTTTTATGAGTAACGCAAATTTGTAATTGATTCATTTGTACTCTGATTTTTAGAAAGTTCAAATGATTTCTTAAAAAATACAGTATGGTCTGCTTATTTGCATATCTAAACCTTACAGACAAATTATTTTGGGTATAATGTTTTTCACTTTGAAATCTTCTTGGATTTCCTTCTGGGGGGGTGTGTAATGGCATTTGAAAAGTTAAATATCTGTTACTCTTGTGTTTATGTAGAACTTGAATTAGTAGATTTAATAGGTTATTTTATATAAATTCTTTTTTTTTCTTTTTGAGGAAGATTAGCCCTGAGCTGACTGCTGCCAATTCTCCTCTTTTTGCTGAGGAAGACTGGCCTTCAGCTAACATCCATGCCTGTCTTCCTCTACTTTATATGTGGGATGCCTACCACAGCATTGCATGCCAAGCGGTGTGGTGTGTGCGCCTGGGATCGGAACTGGCGAACCCCAGGCTGCCAAAGCAGAACGTGTGCACTTAACTGCTGTACCACTGGGCTGGCCCAATATATAAATTCTTTGAAAACTGGGCTTTCTTAGTGCTTTAAATGATATTAACAGAATATAAATGGTAGGCCACATGCTTTATGTATGAATGATGATTATCATTTTATCTTTGCAGATTTTGAAAGATATAGCCAATCGATTCCATATGATGAGAGGTTCCAAAATACATTTTGTGCCAGGTTGGGATTGTCATGGGTTACCCATTGAACTAAAAGTATTATCAGAACTTGGTGGAAAAGCTCAGAATCTTTCAGCTGTGGAAATCAGAGAGAAAGGTAAATAAGCTCTGTTTCTGCTTTAAGATGATATTCATAAACACTGGTTCTTGGAGGAAGTCAGGGCTTTATCAAGAAGACCTGCTGGTGTTTTTTTGTGTTTTGTTCTTATCTTTTGGTTGTAATAAGATCTGTTGGAAACTACTTTGTGTCACAGGAAATTCAGATTTTGTTTAGTTGACTTTTGTGAGATCTTATGTTCAGAGATTGAAGGAAAGATTTGTGAGCATTTCCAATTTACATTTTTCAATTCTTTTGGCATCATATTTTCTGAAATTATTATTTTGGTCAATTTTTTATTTACTTTCTTGGTTAGGGCTTGTTGACCTATTTTAAGTACTAACCAATAGTACATTCTAAAATATATATTTTTTATTAATATATATATATATGCTAATTCCATACTTCATCCTTACATATATATACTCCTATATTATATATATAAAATACATATTAATATGTTTGCTTACTTATTTTTTAAAGATTTTTAAAAAAATTTTTTCTCCCCAAAGCCTCCTGGTACATAGTTGTGTATTTTTAGTTGTGGGTCCCTCTGGTTGTGCTATGTGGGATGCCGCCTCAGCATGGCTTCATGAGCGGTGCCATGTCTGAGCCCAGGATCTGAACCGGTGAAACCCTGGACCGCTGCAGTGGAGCTCATGAACTTAACTACTCTGCCACGGGGTGGGCCCCTGCCCATTTTTTAAATTAATCTCTTATTTGATCCTTTACTTCAATAAATTGGATCAGGGAGGAATCTTCTAGTCCTATATGTTAAACTATTGTATATTTGGATATGATTGTGAAGATTTTTACTTCCTGTGAAATGTCTTATTATTATTGGCTTAGATTAGATGTACAATTAACTTTTTGCATGTATAATGAAATGAGAACTATTTTCTGACCTTTTCTTAAATTAAAAAATATGAAGAATAATTTTTCCAGTTTATTTTTTATAAATACAAGGTCATTGCATAAAGTCAGAGAAATACAGAAGAAGGTAACAAAATTTGAACTTTTGAAATTTTAATTAATTTTAGAATTTGTTGTAGGTATCTTCTGAATACCTTTAACTTTCAAATTAATTTTCTTCTTAAATAAATTTGTAGTCTAAATTGTATACAATACCTGCATTTAGAGAGATATATGCTAAATCATGTTTCAGAATTTGAATTAGTTGGTTTCCGAAGTTTTCCTTTCCTTTTTTTCTTTTTTAGCTAGATCATTTGCTAAAGCAGCAATTGAGAAACAGAAATCAGCATTTATTCGTTGGGGAATAATGGCAGATTGGAATAATTGCTACTGTACATTTGATGGAAGCTATGAAGCCAGACAGTTGAGAATTTTCTACCAAATGTATGATAAGGTAATAAAGTATTTTTTTCCTTTGAGTATCTTAAATTATGTTACAGAATTCCAGCTTTCATATATTTTTGTCTCTTACAGGGCTTGATTTATCGATCTTACAAACCTGTGTTTTGGTCTCCCTCATCAAGGTATTTATGGTTTTGGTAGCTAAAGAGGAGAATTTTGTGAGGCGTCCAAATATTTACGTTTAACATTTTTAAACCTTAGGACTGCGTTGGCTGAAGCAGAGCTTGAATATAATCCTGAGCATGTCAGTCGCTCAATATATGTAAAATTCCCTCTCTTGAAACCTTCTCCTAAGTTGGCATCTCTTATAGGTAAGATTTATTCGTTGTTTGAGTTTATTGAAGTTACGGAATTATAACATTTGCTAATATTTTTCAAATTTTTTTTTCACAGATGGTTCACCTCCTGTTAGTTTTTTAGTCTGGACCACTCAGCCTTGGACAATTCCAGCCAATCAGGCTGTTTGCTATATGCCAGAATCAAAGTAGGTATATTATTGCATTTTTTGTTTTGTCCATGAATAGGGTCAATTCCAATCATTAGCATTATTTTGAATTTATTTCATCCTCATTATCCTCTTAAAACTTAGTGAATTATAATATAGTTATTATGTTCATATAGATTTTATCCAGCTTTAGATGATTCCATTTATGTCCTTGTTTCCAGCCTTTTTAGAAAACAAAACAGAAATGTAAGGGATGAAGTCCTTTGAAAATAGTACTTCTTATCTTGAAGTTAGTTTTTCTAAAATGACGTAAAACATTTAAAATGTTGTCAGTGGCTTTTCTTTTTTCATTATTGTTAATTTTCATCTAAAATTTTATTTTAGGTATGCTCTTGTGAAATGTTCCAAATCTGGAGACCTCTACATCCTGGCTGCAGATAAAGTAACATCTGTCACTTCTGTTTTGGAAACAACATTTGAGGTTATTTCAACATTTTCAGGTGAAGATTTATAGGTATTCTGACTATCACAGTCATCAAAATATTGGGTTGATGTGAGTTCAGTACTTTGCTGAATGTTGCTCACTGTGAATCAAAATAGATGTGGCCTTTACCTTTCTAGAATATGTTTTACATTGATGAAACTGAAGGAGAAGATACACGAAACATGATAGGAGGACAGAAAAATATGAACAATGACAGAGGCACAACTGATAAAAATATTTCTGGCAAATATCCAATGCAAAATTGGACAGGTGTCCTTTGTACAATGTAGAATGTACAAATATCCCTTTAAAATTTTATTTAAAATTAAATCATTAAATATTATCTGATTTAATCAAAGGAGCAAGGAAGGAAATAAATATATGCATTTTTTGGCATATAATTTTAATAAGGAAATTGAATAAATTCTGGAAATTATTTCAAAGAGAGCACTTCTAGCAAAAGAATCCTTTAGTAAGCTATAATTTAGGACTCCTAAAGTAGTGACTGGTTTTGAAATATTACTATGGAAATCTAGAAAATTTGAAAATTACCTTTGATCCATAGGGATGATGTATCTTTGAGTTTTTTGCTAAAAAAAAATCACAAGAATAAAGATACTCAAAGATAGAAAGATTGCCTAGCTAAATAGGGAAGGCCTCTAAATGCGTCAGTTCAGATATAAGCCAATTAGAGGTTTAAACCATCTTAACAAAAATAAAAAGATAAAAGTCAGAGACAGGAAAGGGGCTACAGAATGTTTAATATTTAATATCATTTTGTCCTTGTTGGTACAATAGGTAAATTAGAGGATCCAGTATATTCTTTACTCCATACCTCCCCACCTTTTTTCTTTTAATTTTTTTAAATTGGTATATAATTGACATATAACATTGTATTAGTTTTAGGTGTACAACATAACAATTTGAAATTTGCATATATTGCAAAATGACCACCACAGTAAGTCTGGTTAACATCCATCACAGCACATATACATTTTTTTATCATGATTTAAGATCTATTCTCTTAGCAACTTACAAGTATACAGTATAGTATTGTTAATTATAGCCCAACTCTTTTTCAAGTGCAGAAGATATTATAGACTTCATTGACATGTTAGATTTTGTTACGGAACCTGAATGGCATTCTCACAAAGTTCTTGAAAGTATTAAATTGAAGACCATTTTTCTAGATTGCATAATTGTTTCAAATTATTACTGTGCAGAGAATTGTTTGATTGCCATCTTGAGCCACCATGTTGCAGAGGAGTATATATACTTCCCATTCCTGGCACAATAAGCTGGTGACAACTAGGTTACTACTTGTTAAAGTAGTGAGAATGTTGAGTAGCTAAAATGGGATAATTTGTATGGGGTAGATTTTCTTTCCTGAAAAATGTCAGTTGTTTCTTACTGATCATTTGGAGATCTTTGTTGGGAGATGAGGGAGATTAGCAAGTGGTATATACGCTAAGTATGGGGATAAAGGAAAGTTAGTAGGTGAAATTTCCTTTGACTGCCCCAAACCTTTGGTTTCCCTACTGAAAATGGCTAAAGAGTACAATGTAGGATCATGGGAACTGGCTTGATTTATGAATCTAACTGAGAGAAAGGAATAAAAGTGTAAACTAAAGAGTAGATTTTTCTAAAAGTCAGTGTTGATGGGTTTTTTTCTTTAACAACATTATGAATTACCTGTAAAAGAATGCATCCTTAAGTATTCCAGTTTTTCCTAGTAATTCAGGTATTTCCTGGTAATAAAGTATGAAGTCAAGTAAGTCAGACAGTAAGGAGAGCTTCTGATTTTTTTTAGAAAAGGGAGTTATGTTGTCATTAGTTATAAAGGAATGTTGGTTTTTCTCAAGCCTCTTACCCATTGTGCTATTTTAACCAAAATGAAATCAGCAACAGGGCTGTCTGTGAAATGTCAAAGTTAAAGATTAGTATTGTTCTTCTGGTGGTATGCATAGGTTATGTAGTTTTTATTGCTATGTGGCTAGTAAAAAGTATCATAGAAGTGGAGAAATTTCTCTATGAGGATAGATTTTTTAAAAAGTTAATATTATTTAGTTTGGAAAGATGAAGAATGATTTGTGGGGAAGATCTGAGTAAGGGGGCCATTGAAGTTTCTGTAATTATTAAAGAGTAAACAGACTTCCTCAGTGTATCTCAGTAAGTGGGTAGGTAGAACCAGGTAATCCTTTTAAAGTTTGAAGATTTGTTTTTAGACCATGGGAAGGTGAGTTTATGGAACTCAACTCAAGGGGCAGTAAAGGTGGGAAACATTAATAATGGTGTAGAAAATTAACAGATGAGGGGTATGATACATTATTAAAGGGAGCTAGAGTTATTAAAGTTATTAAAAGTTTATGTTGAGTCCAGTCCACGGTGTGTGCCTGGTAACTGTTGAGTATTATTCGTTGTCTCTTACTTTTTTGGGGTAACATTATGAAAAGGAACAACAACGAGTTCCCACAGAGATAGTATTAGAACCTACTGATCATTGACCTGTTGATCTAGAATTTCTTTGTCCTTATATTCCAAAAAGTACGTAGCTGTACATAAATTAGAAAAGTTTCCTGGGACTCATTAGTGTTATCTATTTGTTATCATAATTACTAAAATTTTAAAGCATTTGCAGTGTGGCAGATACTGTGCTAAGTGCCCAGGATACTTAATTGCCTTAACCTGGTTTATCGTCACAACAACCCTCTGAGGTGGGCACCGTAATTATTCAGATTTTATGGATGCCTGAAGGTCACAGAGCAAGTGAAAGGGGAAGCCAGGGTTTGAGCCCAGTCTTGCTTCAGATTCTGCACTCTTCACTTTGCTGATGCTCTGTTGCTACTTTTCAAGAGGAGAAGAATTGCCATGTGAAACGATTCTTAATTATAGTTTCCTTTCTCCACAGGTCTAGACTTGGAGAGTGGCACTTGTACTCATCCTTTGATTCCTGAGAAAGTGTCTCCTCTTTTACCTGCGAATCATGTGACCATGACAAAAGGAACAGGATTGGTTCACACAGCCCCAGCTCATGGTATGGAAGATTATAGTGTAGCTTCTCAACACAACTTGTCCACGGTACTATTCCTCTTTTTTCCTTTTTAATAATTGCTTTTGTAGAATTAAAGTGGTAATTTGTAACTAACAACTTTGTTTTTTGATAATGAACAATCATGTTTGTCATCATAATTAAATTGCGAAATGCTTAGGTTTGTGCAATACTATCTAAATAAAGCCTCATTATTTCTTACTAATTGAGAAAGATTTCCTAGAATTAGCACAAAATCAGCACAGAGTTAGAATTGAAAAAATATATTAAATGGGGGCAGTTTTTTCTTTCAACATTTTTTTCTTTGAGAATGATTAGCCCTGAGCTAACATCCGTGCCCATCTTCCTCTACTTTATATGTGGGATGCCTGCTGCAGCATGGCTTGACACGTGGTGTGTAGGTCTGCACCCAGGATCCCAACCAGCAAACCCTGGGCTGCCGAAGCGGAGCATGTGAACTTAACCGCTGCACCACTGGGCTGGCCCCTCTTTCAACTTTTAAGTCACATAGACAAATTACTTTCAGTTCCTGAAAAATGACAAGTGAATTTTACTAAATAGTTGAAAAGAGCAGTTTGGTGTGTTTTTTGTTTTGTTTTTAACTAAATAATCCTCTCTAAATTTATTTTACACTCATCAGTTACTTAGCAAGTTTTTCTGTTTAGTTCAAGGCAAGTCTCATTCATCACAATGTGATTACATTGGCATAGATTTGTAAATTGAGATCAAGTTAAAGATGTTTTTAGTATATTTTGTTGCTTTGTGGTATTAAACTTGAGGCATATGCTTTAATAAGACTTTTGCCTTTTGTGATTTAAATGTATAAATTCACAAATTCCCACTGACTGAGTAAGAAGTGCCCAGATTTTCAGTGTAGTGAAAGACTGGACTATACTGAGATGTTTTATATGTGTTGTTTTGCCAGATATTGTCATAAGATAAAACATCTTGATACTTTATTTTAATTGTTCAAACCGACACTTTTTAGGATTGTTTAGTAGATGAAGACGGAGTTTTCACAGATGTTGCAGGTCCTGAACTTCAGAACAAGGCTGTCCTTGAAGAGGGAACGGATGTGGGTGAGTGTTGTGTACGCTATCATAGAAACATACTTTCTGAAAAGCAGTCAGCAGTAATCTTTGCTGACTGCTCTCCCGCCTTCTACTTTCAACAGAAACAAAAAGCTAAAATTGTTTTATTTTGCCACATAGTTTAAAATGGAGTTTGGGACCTTTTCACCTTTTGCTTTGAAGTTGCTCTGTTTGTTTAAGCAAATCAGGGCAGTCAACAGGGAGTCATGTTCTTTTAGGACTCCACAGACACTAGTAAGCATTATTCGTTTTGTGGAAGGATGAAATCAATCTTACGGCTACATGTTGACTGTGAATCAGACACTCCCCACTCCTTTTGTAACCCTTGTAAATCACTGGTCCATGTATCAATGATCTTAGGGGTCCTCCAGTCTTGAGTTGTCTTTCTGCCTTTCTGTAATTATGGATCCAGGGACGAGGTACTATGAAAATCTTTCTTTGCCCACACTGAGACTAAGTCTAATTTAGACCTGGCGTATTACTTTTCTAGGGCTACTGTTACAAATTACCATAAATTTAGTGGCTTTAAACAACAGAAATCTCTTCTCCCACAGTTCTGGAGACTAGAAGTCTGAAATCGAAGTGTTGGCAGGGCCACGCTCCCTCTGAACGCTCTATGGAAGAATCCTTCCTTGCCCCTTCCTAGCTTCTGGTGGCTCCTAGTAATCCTTGTCATTCCTTGGTTCACAGCTGTATCACTTCAGTCTGCCTCCATTGTCACATGTCCTTCTTTGCTCTTATGTGTCTCTGTGTATCCCCTTCTCTTCTTATAAGGACAGTAGTTATTGAATTTAGAGCCCACTCTAATCCAGTGTGACCTCATCTCAATTTGATCACATGTGCGAAGACCATGTTTCCTAAGAAGGTCACATGCACAAGTACTAGAGGTTAGGACTTGGACATATCTTTTGGGGGGCAGAACTCAACCCACTATGCCTGATTTTTTCTGGATTACCTGGAGACCATTTTAAGATTCGTGGTCTGAAAGCTTATGACTGAATTTCAGCTACAGAATTCTGGATATATTCTGTCATCTTTCCTTTGAAGTGAAGAGGCATGGGAATGGCATAGTTTGGAGTCCGATGAAGGTTTTATAGTCCTTGTTTTTTTTGCCAGGAGATTCACAGATTAAGCATTTGCTACCTGGGAGATGGCTACTCTTACTGTCACCTGTTGTTCAGGTTTAGTACTCCCTGGGACTTTAGAGAGTTATTAGGATTTTCATAGTACTTTTTAATTAACTGTTAATTAAATTAATTTTAATTAAATTAGTATTGATGGATTTTAACTGATTTTTAGTGTAAATTGTTGATTTTTTTTTAAGTTATAAAGATGCTTCAGGCTGCAAAGAATTTGTTGAAAGAGGAAAAACTGGTACACAGCTATCCTTATGACTGGAGAACCAAGAAACCAGTGGTGATCCGTGCCAGCAAGCAGTGGTTTGTAAATCTCACGGATGTTAAGACGACAGCCAAGGTATAAAGCTGTCCTGCTGTAAGGGTTCGGTTTATCACTCCCTCAGTATGAAAGGGTTGCATGTGAGATCACTTGGGGTTTCAGGAGTGGAAGGGATTGCTGCTATTATGATTTGGTTTCATAAAATTGTAGAATTTTAGATCTGGAAGGACCTTAGGTTTCATTCCTTTGTTATATGCATGTGGAAAATCAGGCTTAAAGCGGTTAAGTGACTTCCCAAATTTCCTGCCCAGTGTCATGAAAATAACATAAAATTAGGACAGAACTGAGTTTAGCAAGTTGGTTAACCTCTCAGAACCTCAGTTTCCTTATCTATATAAAGGTGATAATAATGCTACCTTGTGGGATAAGTGAATACAAGTTCCCAGAACAGTGTCTGGGACATGATAGGCATTCAATAAATCTCTTTTATTGAACTCTTTACTTCCTTAGGATTGAAATTGCAATCCATCTGAAAAGTTGTTGCTTTGAGTTAACAAATACTTTATAACTGGTGTTCTAAATATTAATCTATATTTGAGCTCTTTCATTCAGTACATATATGTATTTGTGTATCTCACGAATGACTTGATTCTGTTGAATGAAAGACCTCACATATGTGTTTCTTAATCAGCCTGAATATACAAAACATTTTGCTTTACAGCCTGCATCTAATGTTACCATAATTAGTTAGTTCTTTTGTTGGCCTGGCAATCTGGGGCCCTTCCCAAAGCTATGTAAGCAATTTATGTTTTTTGTATTCATGTAGAGTGGACAGCTGTGATTTGGACTGGTTTTGTTTTTTGCGTTTTACATTTTTATGAAGCTTATTTTCCTTACTTGTAGATGTTAAAATTTGTAACTTCCAGCTCTGCACAGATATTTGGCTGCAGAACATCTAAGTCTGATGCAATATGCTGAAGCCACAATCTTTTTTAAATTTCTTCCTAGATAATTTTCAATTGCTCCTTGAAGGACTAGAGAGAACAGAGTAATCTGCTGTTATGTTTCCGTCACCCAACTTCAACAATAAACTTTTTGCCAATTTTATTTTTATTTCCACACCTACCCATTATCTACACTTCCTACCCTTTGGACTATTTTGAAGCAAATTTCAGGCATTATGTTTCCCATAAATATACCTGAAAGATGAAGACTCTTTAAAACATAATTGCAGTGCCAGTATTACCACCTTAAAAAAAAATAGTTTTTCCTTAATAAAACCAAATATCCAGTTAATATTTACATTTGGATAGTTAAACCAAGTGTTAGTCAAAATGACCTGCAGGTGATGCCATTCTGCCAGCAGGTGGTGCTACAGAGGGCTTTGGGGAGGGATTTCTGTAGTTCAGGTGAGTAAGGAAAAGATTTAAACCTGCCCTGAAAATAGAAAATGCTTTTATTAATGGTAGAGAGATTTTTTAAAATGAAGTTAACGTGTTTTGGCCTTTTTGGAGATTATTATCAAACATTCTTGCTCTACAGTTCTTTTGGTAATTGACACATGGAATGAAATCAATTGCTGGTAGTTTACAACTTTTTTGGTGGGTGGAGGGAGGGAGAGTTCTTGACAGAGAACAAGTAAATAGGAAGTAACTATTATTTTGAGAAAGTGTGTTCTATGTTGTAAACCATACTATGTAAAATTAGGTTATGTTGCATTCCTTGTTTGTCAGCCTAAGACAGTAGCTTATTTTTCAAGCATTTAAAAAAAATTGTTGAAATCAAATTTGGATTGATTTTGACTGTAATTTAATGAAGTATAATACTTCTACTAAATCTCTTGTTACTAGTTTTGATCTAGAGTGCTTGGAAATTGTTATAAAATCTCTTGTCACGTTCTCCAAAGGTCAAGTCTGCTCTTGATGTTATTTATTAGAATTTTGTGTGGCCTTGTTTTAACTTTGCTTTGTTTACTGTGAAATCTGTAGTTTCTTAGTTTAGTTTCTTTTGGGGGAGGCATGTGAATGACTATAAACATCCAAAATAAAGAACTGTATTAGGATAAATAGTGACAGTTCTAGAAAATTTGTTCTGCTTTTTCTCACTGGACTTGATTCTTAAATCAATTGCAGGAATTATTAAAAAAAGTGAAATTTATTCCTGGAGCAGCACTGAATGCCATGGTTGAAATGATAGACAGGCGGCCCTATTGGTGTATATCAAGACAGAGAGTTTGGGGTGTTCCAATTCCTGTGTTTCATCATAAGACAAAAGATGAATTCTTGATTAACAGGTAAAACTCTTTCTAAAATTTTTCCACATTTTAAAGTGAGTTGTATTTTTTTCAAAAATGGAAAAATAGTGGCTGTTAAGAACTCCTAATATATGTTAAATTAAATACTCTAAAATAATTTGGGGGGAATAAAATATAAATTTTGAAAAGATCCTTTTATATGGTTGACATTTTGACAAAAACTAGATTTTTTTCAATATTGATACTTAGAAGGAAAAGCTCTGATTTTTTAAATGAGAATTCACTGTTTTTGACTGTGAGCCTAGTGTGCTAGAGTAAGGTATCAGGAATCCAGAGATGAACAGGGTTTAGTGGCGGAGCCTAGTGTGTAATTTTTCTTGAGGAATTAGCGTCACTCTCTTACTCTGAGTCTACTCTCCCTTTCAGTAGAAATGGCATTATGCAGTTGTGTAGATAACTTTAAAATTTGGGGCCAGCCCAGTGGTGTAGTGGTTAAGTCTGTGTGCGTGGCTTCAGCAGCCCAAGGTTCCCCGGTTTGGATCCTGGGTGCAGACCTATGCACTGCTTGTCAAGCCATGCTGTGGCAGGCATCCCACATATAAAACAGAGGAAGATGGACACGGATGTTAGCTCAGGGCCACTCTTCCTTAGCAAAAAGAGTAGGATTGGTGGCAGATATCAGCTCAGGGCTAGTTTTCCTCAAAAAAAAAAAATTTAAGAAACTATAATATAGTTGAATGTACATAATTACATTTATTCTAGTGATGATTATATTCCCAGTTATTTATTCTTTTTTTCCTTAAGTTTTTCTTAAAATTTAGAAAGATAATTCATGGACCTAGTGAACAATTTAGAGTAGACAAGCTAATAGAGTAAAAAAATTGTTTTCAAATCTTACTCTAGACCCTTTTTTGAGGCCGTCAACAAGACTGACATGGTACCTGCTCTTAATGAGACGATAATCTAGCTAGTTTGTCTTCTGTATAGGGAGACTTTGAGTATTATTGCTGATTTGGAAAGGGGAATTTTAATCATTCCTTTTAGGAATATATCCTAGATTTTCATTTTCTTTGAGTAATTTTGTTTTAATTTTGTTAATGGAATTTTTACTAAATTATGCTATAACGTGAGCAGAGAGTTTGAGCACGTTTTCATAAGTATTTCCGCATTTCATCGGTTGAGGATCCAGTGAAGTTTTGGAGGGCGTGGAGGCCAGCAAGTAATGGAGAGTTCAAGAGACTGTAGACAGAGTTGAATATCCCTATCTTGGGGTTCGATCATTTTTGTAAAAAGCTTCTACTTTTCATTGTCAACATTATCAGTATTTCTTTAGGTGGTACTTTTATGAATACATGTATTTAGGGTTTTTTTTAATGTCGGTTAATTTGGTGTTTTTTAATCACCTATAGCCATGTATTAGGTAGTTCTTAGTATCCTTTGTGTGAAAGTTCCTTTTCAACTTGAAATACTCTTCATTATATCACTACTTCATGGGTGATTGGACGCCTTATGGCAACATGGCTCAGAAGGAAGAACTAAAAGCTCTGCCTGGGCAAATATTGAACCATAAAACAGCTCATTTGCTTTATTCATAGAGGATGTGGCATTTAGGGCCTAGAGGGTTAGGTACGAAATGGGGGAAAGTATTTTGCAAGCAGAGGGATCAGCAGGAGCTGAGGACCTGGATAGGGGAAAGCATAATATGTATATAGGAACCATAATGGGACTGTAGGTTGTGGGAAGGGAATAGAAAGATAAACACCTAAGAAAGATTGGGGCAAATTGTAGTGAGTCTTGAATACCAAGCTAAGGAGTTTGAAGTTTTAAGTAGGCATGAGGAGTAAGAGTATGTTTTAGGAAAAGAAACTAGAAGCTGGAAACCAGGAAGTCATTGTAAGACTATTGTAATATCATTACAGTTTGGAGCTGAGAAAGACTCTTTGGCCTAAATATTGTTGCTTATGTTGTTCTTATAATTTAGAGCTTGGTCAGATATAAGCTGCTAATATTTTAATACACCTATTAAGAATTAAATTTGAGGGCCAGCCTGGATGCCCTAGTGGTTAAAGTTTAGCACATTCTGCTTTGGCAGCCAGGGTTTGGTTCCTGGGGGCAAAACCGTAATGCTAATCTGTCAGTAGCCATGCTGTGGTGGTGGCTCACATAGAAGAAGTAGAAGGACTTACGACTAGAATATACAGCTATGTACTGGGAGCTTTGAGGAGGAAGGAAAAAAATGAGGAAGATTGGCAACAGATCTTAGCTCAGGGCAAATCTCTCCCAGCAAAAGAAAAGAAAAGAATTAAATTTGAGATAAATTTACAGAAGTATTGTGTAAAATTCCACACTGGAAAGTTTTCTTTTAAGGAAAGGTTTATAAGGCACTGCCCTTGTTCCTCATTCTTTTCAGTGTTTAGAGAAAAAGATTTTTAGGGAATTTCCTTGAAGCGATTGAGGTGAACCATATGTATACGTTAGTAAGTAGAGCAAACTATCTTATTTGGCCATCGTTTAATCACAACAATAAAATGGTACATGAGTTAGTTGGTCAGTAACCTAGGTGAAATAAATGTGGGCTGTCAGAGAAACACAAGCACATTTTCATTAGGTATCATTCATGTTTTATTCACAGTCAACATATTACATGGTTGTGTTACAGATTCTTTTCTGTGCATCTGCCATTGTGTTGCTTGCATGTATTTGTTGATTTCTGGTGTTGAAGTAGCAGAGATATACAGAATATTGGCCTACAGAAATGACAGACAAACTTAGCCATATTGTCTGTCAATTCATAGGTCATTTTCCTGTATACCATTTCTTAATGATGACTCTAATCCTCTTCCATTGTTGGGTCCTTTATGTGACATAATATTTGGTTTAAGAAAACAGATGTCAATTCTTAAGTATTTGTCAGTTTTTAAAGATAGCATGAGAAGTTATCTTTTTTCCTCCTTGATCAAATGAGAATCAGCTGCCATGATTTTCTGTCTTTCTCGGATATGCCTTTATATTGTAGTGAGTTGGTAACCATCAAAAGTAACAGCATCTCCACTGGAAATTGGTACCCAGTCCACATGGAGTTGCTGTTACACTTGATGACCCCATTAAGCATATCAGAAGATTCCTCCTGCTTTGCTTAGTGAAAGTCTGTACATTCACTTTTATGTATACTTTTTTCACAGAAGAAAATCTTGATCTATTCATGTTCTAAAGAAGTTTAGAGACTGGTGGATTTGAAACTCTGATGTTTAATTTTGATTTGAATTAATGTTCTCATTTGTACCTTATAATTCTTACTTGTACTTTTGCAGGAAGTAATTCCATTTCTGACTTTAACAGTCATTGATCAGTTTTCTCAATCTTTAATACAATACCATTATAATTTAGGTGGAAATCTATTCCTAGTTAATAAAGACAAATACTTTTTAGCATAAAAAAGATAAAATTTAGAAATATTTGCTACCTAGGAAGGAAAAGAAGTTGTTAGTTAAGTTTCTTTCATCCTTTCAGATTATTGTAATCAATTTAATAGTATTAATACAATAGTTAACATATGCATTTAGGAAACTTAGCCCCTGATTTCTGGAAATAATGATAAATTTACTAGAAATAGGTAAGGAATTTCCTGTTTAATTTGAGTGTTAGCTTTAGCTACCTCAAATTTTTGCTCATGTTAATAATAATGACCTTTTGGTGAAAAAATTTGGTAATGTTCATTAAACAAAGAAAAATTTTTCCAAAATTGTTTTCTGTCACCTTTAAAACATAAGTGTAGGATTAAATTAAAATAGAATTTCCCCCCAAAATTTCATTGTGTTCTAGAATTAAATTTACTAAATAAATGTGAAACATTTAGCCTCTTACCTCATTCCAGTAACTTGCAGAAGAAAAGTTGTCTTAGAGTCCTTCATATTTTTGCTTTTATAAAGACAAAACACAGGACACAGTGGAATGACAGCAACACTTTCTTCCTTACCTAGCAATCTTAATGCAGCTTAATTTCCAATAACATGCTAAATAAGCCTTCAGCCCACTTGATATCGAAGTTCAGAATGATTGGTTGGTGTTACAGTTGCTCATACTGCCTAGTGGATTTTCACGGATTGAAGCCTAAGAAGGGACACGTAATGCATGTGTTTTAGATAAGGCCCTTGCGTAAAGTACAAAGTTTTATGACAGAGTTATTGCTTTATGAAATACAGCATTAAAATGGAAGTGTAGAGATTATGTAGTGATAAGTGGTTTCACCCACTTTTATCAACAGTAATTTATACTGATCTTTAGGTTATAAGTTAACTGTGTGTTTGTGTTAAGTATAGGATATTAACAAAGTAAAGGGGAGAATTCTTAAATTTCCAGAGACAAATTTTGACTTTTTTCTTATATTTAATATCACTAAGAAATGCCTATAAAGTTGTTTGAAAAACATTGTAAAGCGTGATCTCAGTTTCATTATAAAAAATTGCACTTCTAAGTATTTATCCTAAGGAAACAAGAGGACTAACGTCTCTTGTACAAAGATATATATATGTAAGGATGTCTAATGCAGTTGTTTATAAAGGAACATAATGATATAAAAAAGAAGAGATAACTTAAGTTACTTTTGGAAGAATGAATATGCAGCCATTAAAAATGGTAGCTTGGGGGCCGGCCCCGTGGCCGAGTGGTTGAATTCACACGCTCTGCTTCAGCGGCCCGGGGTTTCGCCGCTTTGGATCCTGGGCGCGGACATGGCACTGCTCATCAGGCCGTGCTGAGGTGGCGTCCCACATAGCACAGCTAGAGGGACTCACAACTAGAATATACAACTGTATACTGGGGGGCTTTGGGGAGAAGAAGAAGAAGGAAAAAAATGGTGGCTTAGCTCCTAATGGTTGCTTGGTTCCCTGTGTATGAAAGTCAAATAGCTGTAGCCCGTCCCAACATTTGGCTGTTCCTAAGTTTTCGCTGTAGCACTGTAACGAGTATCTGTTGAGCACTTGTGCAGTATTTACTTGGATTTTTTATCCAAATTATCTTTTCAGATTTTGTTTGAACATTAAATTTATCTTTATTTTGCAACCCAGTTTAGTTACCTCAAGTTTGTAGGTTGTATGGGTGTGTTTATTTTTATTGAAAATTTTGTTTTTAAAACTCTCTGCCACAATTTTTTAGGATCATTCAGACTACCAGAGTACAGATCAGGAGAAAGCTTTCACTCTGTGTTACCACTTCTGTGTATTTAAGTTTTGATTTGTTTGGATTGTAGCAATTTTTTTGTCTTTGAAATCTGCTTTCTTATTTATCATAAATTGTGTTCAGTTTTTATCCTTTGACTCTAGAGTTATCTTTAGTTTATTTGCCTGTTTTTAAAAATATAAGTACTGTAGTTGTCTAAGATTGCAGAATAGAACTGAGTTGTGGAATATGAGGCTTATTAAAGTACATTTAGTGCATGTTATTGTTGTAGTTCATGATACAAAAGTAAGGAACCAAGTCTTCCTCTAAATACTAGTGAGACTTGCTCTATTAATGAGACGGACCTTCTTCTCTCCCCCCTTCGTGGTGGTTCATATTTCTTTTGGATACATTGAAAAAATTTTTCTTTTGTCTGGATTCATCTGCATATGTTAAGAGGGACCTAAAAATACTGGGTCATTTTCTTAATAGTGTGTAGTTTTATTTATGACAGCTTTTTTGAAATTAGATTTTTAAAAATATTTCCTTGGTGTAGATAACATCATGTGGTTATGTCATTTTTAATAAGTATTATTAAGTGAATTAAAAGAAAAATGAAACCAAGCAAATTTTCTTCCTCAGTGAAATAAGAGCCTTTTAAGAGTTTTTAAAAAAGTGTATTTGCAAATAAGGTATATATAATAAAATGCAACATTGAATTTCTTATATTGAAACAGTATATTGTATATCTAAGAGAACTACTAATATCTTTATAAGAAAATGTAGCAATTAACTTCAATTTTAGTTAGACTAGAGGCGTTCAGCTCCACTTGGCATTTTACACTTGCCTTAATAACATGCCAGCTGCAAAATTGGAATCTTTCTTTGCTGTTTGTTTCTTTGCTCGTTAATCATAGACTCACTAAGATGTTTGAGTATAGTTAAGTAACACTTAAAACTTAATTCTAAAACTTGATTGAATTATCTGCTATTTAGGGATATAGAAAAGAATTTCATTTCCTTAGAGTTGAATTTGGCATTCTAAAATGGATCTGCAAGTTTCATCTGTAGTTGTAAGGTTACTGACTAAAATATTAGGACTTTTTATAAGAATAAAATCTTTCACATGGCCTTCTTTCTCACAGCTTTTGCCAGTGTTTGTAGAAACCGAATCCCAGAAAAATAATATGATGTATGCCTGTCAGTATCTATTAGTCACAGGTAGCACCTGCACTTTGGACCTGGTGCTTGCTCTGTCAACACACTAATCTCCTGAGACGCCCTGGTGCTCTGACTTCTCGTCTGGCTCATGGTTTCGTTATGACGGGTCATAAGAGTCTTTTTGCCTTTGCTGAGCCAACCCCGGAGGATAGGAGTGTGAGTTCACGGTTACAGTGCTTGTCGTTAGAGAGGCTGAAAGGAGAAGTCAAAACAGAGTTGAATCATGATTTAGGAGACACAATTTCAAGGCCTGGCTTTTCACTGTTTCTTGCTTATTAGCCTCATGATTTAAGGCACTTGAGGCACAAAACAGTTTATCTGTCAATTTAGCTCTAAATATGTTTTTCTGTGAATCCAGTTAGAGGGTGCTTATAAACTGCTTTGAAATGTGGAATGTGTGGTATGCACATAAATGCTTGTATTTGATTTAATAATAATATTAACCCTAACATCTTTACCTTATTTTCTAAATTAATATCAAATTTGAACCATTTGATTTTGCTTTGATATTACTTTTTATCTGTTTATTTCCAACACATTTAAAATAGTTTTACTGTTTTATTTTTCTGTTTACCTAACATTGTAATCTAATGATAACATTGTAAAAATAAAAAGGCAAAATGACACATATTTAGAATTGTTCTTTTTCATGGAAATTTTGTAATTGGTATCATGAACAGCATAATTGTTTATGTGTAAATGTACTTTGCTAGTTTTGTTCTTTTTTTGGTTCTTTTCGAGTAATAGTATTCAGTTTGTTCAGATTTTCTATTATAGTCATATTTTCTTAACTGATAAGATGTGCAAATTATATAAAATAGTAATATGTAACTAAATATTGTCATATAACTAGGTAGTTATTGCATGAAGATTTTATGGTCTCATATCATAAAAGTTTATCTTTACTGTTAAAGTCCATCTGAAATGTGGGACTGCATTAGAAATATGAACTTGTGCCCATTTTAGCATTCTGTTTCTTTATAATTTTTTCAAAATAGATGCTGGTTGCATTATACTTTTTCAGTCTGTCTTTTATAGTAACTTAAGTATTTCACATTTCAATTTGTAAAGCATATTTAATTTATAGTGCCCATTTGATTTTTGCTTCTTACAACAACTTTTTATAAGCACTTCATTTTATCTGAGTATTGTCAGACCCAGAGAGGTTAAATGATTTGCCCTACATAGTCCTGGTCACTAAGAAGCAGATCCAGATTAAGACCTTAAAGATTTTTCTTATTCATGACTCTCTCCATTGACTCTTGTGGGCATACATTCTTAGTTATTTGCATTAATGGAGTATGGTAGAAAGGAGGATAATTCAAAAGTTGGCTTTAGTATGTGTATTTTAATCTTTAAATATTAATATGGGTATATATTTTGGTAATTGGTTGACAAAATTAGCTGTTTAAATTTATGTGACTTCAAAGAATCAGTTTGAATAATAGCTAATGCTTACATAATACTTACTAATATGTTCCAGACATTGTTCTAGGCATTTTCTATGTCAGCTCAGTTAATGTCCATAACAGTTCTTGTAATGATACTGTTCTTAGTTGCATTTTATACACTGAGGTACAGAATTGTTGAATGCTTTGCCCAGGGTCACACAGCTGGTAAGCGATAGAGCTAGGAATTAAACTAAAGCTTTCTGGCTCCAGGGTCTGTGCTCTTGACAGTTATATACACTGTGACTCGATGGAAAGCGACTAGAGGAAACTGTAATGTCAATAAAGCTGTGATAACCTATTAAAAGTATGTTATTCCTCTGAGAATATTTAGTGTAAATTTTTCCCTGAGTTTAATTTTCACATTATTTATAACTGTGTATCTTCTCAAAGATACAGTCAGTTTCGGTACTTATTTGATATGCATTTATTGGTTTCTGTTGTGTGATAGGCACGGTACTAAGTTTTACATGGGTCATTTCATTTAGTTTGCAGTCCTTCTGAGGAAAGTATCTAGGATCACTAAAATGTAAGTGCTTTAGGGCAGGAATCTTGTCTGCCTTGTTAACTGCTGCATCTCCAGTGCCTAGAGCAGTGTCCAAGACATTGAAGGTGCTTGGTAAATATTTTTGAACAAAGGAATTCTATTATTCTCATTAACAGAAGGGACAACCAAGACTTTGAGAAGTTTTAGTACTTGCGCATGGTCATATATGTAAAAAGTGGCAGAGTCGGGATGTGAGCCTGGATATCTGTTGTCAGTGTCTTTGCTCTAGTATGGCATTGTCTCTTGTGCAGATGGGTTTGGACTTAGACCTGTAAGCAGTGAGGAGAACACTGGAAGTGTTTGAAGAGGGGACTGGTGTGGTAAAGGCCGTTTTAGGAATGCAGTGCTTTCAAAGATGTGTCATGTCAATTAAAGGCGTGAGAACAGGGGAAAGTCAGACCATTGCATCAATCTAGTACTGAGGCAGTGAGGTGACTGATATAGTATCAGTGAGAACAAAGAACAAATTTGAGTAATACTTCAAAAGTAGAACTGGCAGAATGTGTTGGTTTAATTTGGGCAGAAATTGCGAGGGGGGAGATAATGAAGGGGTTTTGAATATAGGACCTGGATATAAAATAGATAGAGAAATCAATAACTGAAATAGGGTTACATAGGATCAGTTTGATTTTTTTTTCTCTTTTTGCTGAGGAAGATTCACCCTGAGCTAACATCTGCTGCCAATCTTCCTTCTTTTTTTATGTGTGAGCCACCACCACACTTGGCCACTGACAGATGAATGGTGTGGTTCCGTGCCCGGGAACCGAACCCAGGCCACTGAAGCGGAGCATGCCAAACTTAACCATTAGGCTACTCAGGCAGGCCCAGTTTGATTTTACTTATATTAAATTTAAGATGACAATAGTGGTCAACTAAGCAAGTAATTGAAGATAATACCACTAAGGTTTGGGGAAAAAGATAGGAAGAAATATCTTGGCAGATAAGGGAAAATATCATTATTTCTTAATTTTAAAATGTTTAGTATTAATCACAATCATTAACTGAATTCTGCCTTTCCCCCCCTAAAATAGCCAAACCATCGAGCATATTATTAAACTAGTGGAACAACATGGCAGTGATGTCTGGTGGACTCTTCCCCCTGAGCAACTTCTTCCGAAAGAAGTCTTGTCTCAGGTAAATTTCTATTTGTATTTAACAGCCTTTGGTGTGTTGCGTGACTGATTGACAACATGAGGATTCTTGGGCATGAAGAGGTGGTTACATTATCATGTAAAGTTAATGCGTCTATTTGCTGTAAGTTAGGAGCTGGTGCAGTCTGAGAGTAGACCTTCTTTAGCTCTAGAAGCTTGGTATTTCGTGTAGCAGTAGAGTGTGAGGGATGTTTGCTGTCTCATTGAGGGCCAAGATCTTAACTGATTTGGTTGACTAAGTGGATGTAATTGTGTCTGTGAGAGCACACTGCCTAAGCTTGGTACAGCAGGACTTCATAGGATCTGAGTTAGAGTTAACTGATTGCATCACACACCAGGGAGTCCAAGTTGGAAGATAATTTCTAGAAAATAAAAGCAGTTTGTATTTACATTAATCATTGTGTAATTAAATGGCCACAGTCACTTTTACATGCAGATAAGTCAGTTGTACTTAACTGTGAAATATTTTTTAAATGTTTTAAATTTTATTTTTAAACATGAATTTAATGGTTATATTTCATTTTCTTAAGACTTTTTGGTGTATTCGTTGTAAATATCGTGATCTTGGCATAGTTAAAATGCTTTTACATTACCTTATTAGGTTGGCGGTCCTGATGCCTTGGAGTACGTGCCAGGGCAGGATATTCTGGACATCTGGTTTGATAGCGGAACTTCATGGTCTTCTGTTCTTCCAGGTAATTTTAAAGAATAGGCTAGATACCAATCAAACAGTTTTGAAATACATAAATATTATGTATAAGCATTTTTTAGTGATTATTTTAGGTTTAAATTATTTTTAAATGTTACATAGATTAAGCAGTAGTTTTTAAAAAGATGTTTAGTCTGGTTCTGCAACTTGCCTTCTTAGTTGAATGTGATAATCTTGCCAAAATTTATCAATTCAGGTAAGTTAAATTTAGTAATGAAATGATTTCTCAGTTTTTTTTCCTGATTTTGCTCTGATAGGATTTTTTTTATAGTTAGTTTTTTCCTTAATGACTGCCATATTTAAATCATAATCTTAGAGGTACTAACAGTTTATTGTTCCCTCTAAACATTACTCTTTTAAATTTTCCTAACAGTGAAAGTTACCATAATAGAAATACTAACTTTTTGCCACATCGTTAACGGCTACTTTTCCTGGATTTTTCAAACTCCAAACTTACTACTGCTCCCATAAGAAAGTTCCAAATTTTTCTTTTCCTAAAAGATCTATTCAGCAAAGAAAAAGGATGAAAAATAAAAAATAGGCAGAAAAAAATTGGCACCGTTCCTGCCTCTTGTACGCTGCTGGTGGACTGTAATTTGGCACAGACTTAACCGTAAAGGATTTTAGCATTATGCACCAAAAGCTTTGAAGTAGTTGTCTGTCCTTTGACCAAGTAATTCTACTTACAGGAATCTCTCCTGTAGAAATAAGCAGACCTGGGTGAAGAAGTGTGTGCGAGGATATTCATTACAGTGTTATTTCTAATGGTAAATTTTGACACAATAACACGATGTCCATCTGTAGAAAAATAACTCAAGCGATACAGCATACATTCATATGACAGGATGACAGGCAGCAGTTGTCATGTTTTTGAAGAATATTGGTGAGAATAGGGAAGTACCATTTAAGAGCATGTTAAATTTTAAGAAGTGCAGAATACGAAAAAAGTAGGATGCAGACAAATTATCTTGATTTGCTAACAAATTCATGTAAACGTTGATGTGCATAGACAAAATACTGGAAGGAAATATACTAAAATAAATTGATTATCTCTAGGTAGTGGGAATATATGTAATTTTATTTTCTTGAACTTCTTACTATTTTACAAATTTCTTAAAGTGAGAATGTTCTTTTGGTGTTAGAACAAAACAATCATTACTAAAAATAAACTTACTAAGTTGGGAAGTAGTCCCCGTAATTAAGTATGTGAGGTTGTACGGTAATTCTACGGTAACCCAGCACTTGAGTTTGACTATGCTTTGTATTTCTTACCATCCAAGACTAGACTTCTCATCTTCATTTCAAAAGTTCCTGGAAGCTTTACTTTTTCGTTGCTTGCCCAGAGTGTTGCTACCCCAGAACCTCCCCCCTCCATCTTTTTCTCCTGGTTTCACACACCATCTTGAAAGGCTGTTGCTTGCAGGAATTTTCTGGGATTGCACTTCCTTTTCCAGGATGATATTTTGCTTATCTCCCAGTTCCAGCAATTCACTGTGTATGAGAATGAGAAAGACGTGGAGACTTTATGTATTAGCTGGTTTGTTGTGCTATTATTAATGAGCTGATGTCCTCTTGTTTTATTAGGGTGTTACAACATATATTTCTAGATCAGGATCAGAGACCATGTATTTTAAAAACAGTTTAGTATAACTAATCATATTTTTGCAAGTAATCTTTGGAAAAATATACCCGGAAGAATGTTTCTTAGTTCTCCATCAGGAAATATCACAGTGCCTTTTATATCTTAATAATAATTAACATTTACTGAATGTTTACTGTGTCCTAAGCATGTTATATTATTTCTTTAATCTCTACAACAGCCTTATAAGGTACGTAGATTTTGGTGTTATCCTCATTTTAGTGAAAAAGAAATGGAAGCATGGAAAGGTTAAGCTAAGGCCCATAACTAGTAAGTGCCACTGCCAGGATTTGGACCCAGACAGTCTGAATCTAGCCCCTGTGCAGTCCTCAGATTGCTTCTATTTTGACTACTCTAAGTCCTTAGGCAGTGACCAGCTTTCTTAAAATTAAAAATTTTAGAGCTGGCAAAGATTTTAGAGATTATTTAAACCCCTTGTTTCTTATGTGTGTTAATCAAGTCTTGGAAGCAATGATTTCTCTTAAGATGACAGAATTTTAATTTGATTCCATGATTATGGACTGTCAATGATCATTGCACGAGGTCAGAAATAAGCATTTTTCAGAGACAAAAAGAGTTTGGGGGCATTTTCTATTATTTCGGTATCTGCTTTATCACTATTATCTACAGGAATGGATTTCCACTGGCATTCTGTTCTTAAAAGACTTGTTAATTATTGCTATATCCAAAATGTGTTCACCAGTAGGAAGTTAATGTTTTGGGCGGGATGGAGTTTGAGTCCTGACATTATAAAAGTTAAATGCTTACAAATCAGTAGAGGAAGATGATAGGTAGGATATAAATGGAGCGTTCCAGATGTTGGGCCTAAAACATTTTGTTCTCATTGCATATGCATTTATCTTTTTATATTATCTTAGACTTTCCTCACTGCATAGACTAGGCTAAACTGTATTTTTGCCTTGATAACACCCAACACAGTTGTTTTTTTTATTATTATTTTATTGAGGTCATAATACCTCATAACAGTGAAATTTCAGTTGTACATTATTATTTGTCAGTCAACCTATATATGTGCCCCTTTACCCCTTAGGCACACCTCCCAACCCCCTTGCCCTCTGGTAACCACTAATCTGTTCTCTTTTTCCATGTGTTTTTCTATTTTCCACATATGGGTGAAATCATGTGGTATTTATCTTTCTCTGTCTGGCTTACTTCGCGTAACATAATACTCTCAGCCGTCCATCCATGTTGTTGCAAATAGGGTGATTTTGTCTTTTTTTATGGTTGAGTGATATTCCATTGTGTATATATACCACATCTTCTTTATCCATTCATTAGTTGATGTGTACTTGGGTTACTTCCCTGTCTTGGCGATTGTGAATAATGCTGCAGTGAACATAGAGGTGCATAGGTCTCTTTGAATATTGATTTCCAGTTCTTTGGATAACTACCCAGTAGTGGGATAACTGGATCGTATGGTATTTCTATTTTTAATTTTTTGAGACATCTCCATACTCTTTTCCATAGTGTCTGCACCAGTTTGCATTCCCACCAGCAGTGTATGAGGGTTCCCTTTTCTCTACATCCTCTCCCACATTTGTTATTTTTTGCCTTGGTAATTGTAGCCATTATAACGTGTGTAAGGTGATATCTCATTGTAGTTTTGATTTGCATTTCCCTAATGATTAGTGATGTTGAACATCTTTTCATGTACCTATTGGCCATCTGTATATCTTCTTTGGAAAAATGTCTGCTCATATCCTCTGCCCGTCTTTTTGATCAGGCTGTTTGTTTTTTTGTTGTTGAGTTGTATGAGTTCTCTGTATATTTTGGAGATTAACCCCTTGTCAGATAGGATTTGCAAATATTTTCTCTCGGTTGGTGGATTGTCTTTTTGTTTTGTTCCTGGTTTCTTTTGTCTAGCGCAGAAGCTCTATAGTCAGATGAAATCCCATTTGTTTATTTTTTCTTTTGTTTGCCTTGCCTGAGTAGACATCATACTCGAAAAGATCCTCATAAGACCAATGTCAAAGAATGTACTGTTTGTATTTTCTTCTAGGAGGTTTATGGTTTCAGGTCTTACATTCAAGTTTTTAATCCATTTTGAGTTAATTTTTGTGTATGGTGAAATATAATGGTCTACAGTCATCCTTTTGCATGTGGCTGTCCAGTTTTCCCAGCATCATTTATTGAAGAGACTTTCCTTTCTCCATTGTATGTTCTTGGCTCTTTTGTCCAAGATTAGCTGTTCGTAGATGTGTGGTTTTATTTCTGGGCTTTCAGTTCTGTTCCATTGATCTGTGTGCCTGTTTTTGTAGCCGTACCATGCTCTTTTGAGTACTATAGCTTTGTAGTAGTATATTTGAAGTCAGGGATTGTGATGCCTCCAGCTTTGTTCTTTTCTCAGGATTGCTTACTATTCAGGGTCTTTTGTTGCCCCATAGGAATTTTAGAATTCTTTGTTCAATTTCCATGAAGAATGTCGTTGGGATTCTGATTGGGATTGCATTGAATCTGTAGATTGCTTTAGGTAGTATGCACATTTTAATTATGTTTATTCTTCCAGTCCGTGTGCATGGAATATTTTTTCATTTCTTTATGTCATCATCAGTTTCTTTCAGTAATGTCTTAGAGTTTTCAGTGTATAGGTCTTTTGTCTCCTTGATTAAATTAATTCCTAGGTATTTTATTATTTTTGTTGTGAGTGTAAATGGGATTGTATTCTTAACTTCTGTTTCTGCTAGTTTGTTATTAGAGTACAGAAATGCAACTGATTTTTCTAAGTTGATTTTGTACCCTGCAACTTTGCTGGGGTTATTATTTCTAGTAGTTTTACCATGGATTCTTTAGGCTTTTCTATATATAGAATCATGTCATCTGGAAATAGTGACAATTTCACTACTTCCTTGCCAATTCGGATACCTTTTATTTCTTTTTCTTGCATAATTGCTCTGGCCAAAACCTCCAGTACTATGTTGAATAAGAATGGTGAGAGTGGGCACCCTTGTCTTGTTCCGGTTCTCAGAGGGATCAGTTTAGGTTTTCTCCATTGAGTATGATATTGGCAGTGGGTTTGTCATATATGGCCTTTATTATGTTGAGGTACTTTCCTTCTATACCCATTTTATTGAAAGTTTTTATCATATATGGATGTTGGATCTTGTCAAATGCTTCTTCTGCATCTACTGAAATGATCCTGTGGATTTTATTCCTCATTTTGGTATTGTGGTGTATCACAATGATTGATTTGCAGATGTTGAACTATCCCTGTGTCCCTGGTATAAATCCCACTAGATCATGGTGTATGATGCTTTTAACGTATTGCTGTATTTGGTTTGCCAATATTTTGTTGAGGATTTTCGCATCTATGTTCATCAGCCATAATGGCCTGTAATTTTCCTTCATTGTGTTGTCCTTATCTGGCTTTGGGATCAGGGTGATGTTGACCTCATAGAATGAGTTAGGAAGTAATCCGTCTTCTTCAGTTTTTTGGAATGGTTTCAGAAGGATAGGTGTTAAACCTTCTTTGAATGTTTGGTAGAATTCTCCAGAGAAACCATCTGGTCCTGGACTTTTATTTTTTGGGAGGTTTTTGATTACTGTTTCAATCTCTTTACTTGTGGTTGGTCTATTTAGATTCTCTATGTCTTCTTGATTCAGTTTTGGGAGGTTGTATGAGTCTAAGAATTTATCTGTTTTTCTAGATTGTCCTATTTGTTGGCATGTACTTTTTCATAGTATTATCTTATAATCCTTTGCATTTGTGTGGTATCCATTTTAATTTCTCCTCTTTCATTTCTAATTTTATTTATTTGGGCCTTCTCTCTTTTTTTCTTAGTGAGTCTGGCTAAGAGTTTGTCAATTTTGTTTATCTTCTCAAAGAACCAGCTCAGTTTCATTGATCCTTTCTACTGTTCTTTTGGTTCCTATTTCATTTATTTCTGCTCTAATTTTTATTATTTCTCTCCTGCTGACTTTGGGCTTTGTTTGTTCTTTTTCTAATTCTGTTATGTATAGTTTAAGATTACTTATTTGAGATTTTTCTTGCTGGTTAAAGTGGGCCTATATTTCTATGACTTTCCCTCTTAGAACTGCTTTTGCTGCATCCCATATGAGTTGGTATGATGTATTTTCATTTTCATTTGTCTCCAGATATTTTTTGATTTCTCCTTTAATTTCTCTATTGATTCATTGGTTGTTCAATAGCATGTTGTGTAGTCACCACATATTTGTCATTTCCCAGCTTTTTTCCTGTTGTTGATTTCTAGTTTCATAGCATTATGGTTGGAAAAGATGCTTGATATGATTTCAGTCTTCTTAAATTTCTTGAGGGTTACCTTGTTTCCAAACATATGATCTATCTTTGAGAATGTTCCATGTACACTTGAGAAGAATGTGTGTTCTGCTGTTTTTGGATGGAGTGTTCTATATATATCTATTAAGTCCATCTGGTCTAGTTTTTCATTGAATTCCACTGTTTCCTGTTGATTTTCTGTCTGGATGATCTGTCTATTGATGTAAGTGGGGTGTTGAAGTCCCCTACTATTGTTGTGTTGCTCTTAATTTCTCCTTTTAGGTCTGTTAATAGTTGTTTTATGTACTTTAGGGCTCCTGTGTTAGGTGCATATATATTCATAAGTGTTATGTCGTCTTGGTGGAGTGTCCCTTTTATCATTATATACTGCCCCTCTTTGTCTCTCATTGCCTGTTTCATCTTGAAGTCTACTTTGTCTGATATAAGTCTGGCAGCACCTGCTTTCTTTTGTCTGTCATTTGCGTGGAGTATTGGCTTCCATTCCTTTACTCTGAGCCTGCTTTTTTCTTTGGAGCTGAGATGTGTTTCCTGGAGTTAGCATATTGTTGGGTCTTGTTTTTTAATCCATCCAGCCACTCGGTGTCTTTTCATTGGAGAATTCAATCCATTTACATTTAGAGTGATTATTGATATATGAGGGCTTAATATTGCCATTTCATCACTTGTTTTCCAGTTAGTCAGCATTTCCCTTGTTTCTTGTCCTATGGATTTCCAAATGCCAGTTCAGTTTTGTGACTCTCTATGATGGTTTTCTCAGTTTTCTTTCTGTTTATCATTTGTGTCTCTGTTCTCATTTTTTGTTTAGTGGTTACTGTAAGGTTTGTATAAAAGATGTCATAGATGGCATAGTCCATTTTCTGATAGCCTCTTATCTCCTTAGTCTAAGCAGGTTCCATCCCTTTCCTCTTCCCCATCTAAGTTATTCTTGTCACAACTTATTCCATTTTGTGTTGTGAGTTTGTGCTTAAAATGAAGTGATTGGTTCCAGCTCTGTGGCCAAGTGGTTAAGTTCGCATACTCTGCTTCAGCAACCTGGGGGGGTCACCAGTTTGGATCCTGAATACAGACCTAGCACCACTCATCAAGCCATGCTGAGGTGGTGTCCCACATAGCAGACCCAGAAGGACCTACAACTAGAATATACAACTATACACTGGGAGGATTTGGGGAGGAGGAGATTAAAAAAAAGAGGAAGATTGGCAACAGATGCCAATCTGTGTAGTTCAGGGCCAAACTTTAAGAAAAAAAAAATGAAGTGATTTTAGTCATTTTTGAGGCCTTCCTTCCCTTTGTCTTTAATGCTATATTTAAGTGTTTACTAACGTGTTCTGATAGAGAGCTGCAATTTTCTGACCTCCTCTGTTTATCTCCTTGCTTAAGTCTTTGTAAACCCTTTCTTTTCTTTTTCAGCTTTGAGGGCCTTCTTGATATTTCTTGTAGGATGGGATCTGTGGCGATGAACTCCCTCAGCTTTTGTTTATCTGGGAAAGTTTTTATTTGTGCATTGTGTCTGAAGGATAATTTTTCAGGATAGAGTATTCTTTTTTTTAAAATTTTTTTATTGAGTTAATGATGGGTTACAATCTTGTGAAATTTCAGTTGTACGTTAATGTTTGTCATTCATGTTGTAGGTGCACCACTTCACCCTTTGTGCCCACCCCCAACCCCACCTTTCCCCTGGTAGCCACTAATCTGTTCTCTTTGTCCACATTTTTAAATTCCTCATATGAGTGGAGTCATACAGAGATTATCCTTCTCTAACTGGCTTATTTCACTTAATATAATTCCCTCAAGGTCTGTCCATGTTGTTGCAAATGGAATGATTTTGTTCTGTTTTGCAGCTGAGTAGTATTCCATTGTATATATGTACCACATCTTCTTTATCCATTCGTCTGTTGCTGGGCACTGAGGTTGCTTCCATGTCTTGGCTATTGTAAATAATGCTGCAGTGAACATGGGGGTGCATAGGACTTTTGGAATTGCTGACTTCAAGCTCTTTGGGTAGATACCCAGTAGTGGGATGGCTGGATCGTATGGTAGTTCTATTTTTAATTTTTTGAGGAATCTCCATACTGTTTTCCATAGTGGCTGCACCAGTTTGCATTCCCACCAGCAGTGCATGAGGGTTCCTTTTTCTCCACAACCTCTCCAACATTTGTTACTATTAGTTTTAGATATTTTTGTCATTCTAATGGGTGTAAGGTGATATCTTAGTGTAGTTTTGATTTGCATTTCCCTGAAGATCAGCGATGATGAGCATCTTTTCATGTGCCTATTGGCCATCCGTATATCTTCTTTGGAGGCATGTCTGTTCATGTCTCCAGCCCATTTTTTGATCGGGTTGTTTGATTTTTTGTTGTTGAGTTGCGAGAGTTCTTTATATATTATGGATATTAAGCCTTTGTCAGATATATGACTTGCAAATATTTTTTCCCAGTTAGTGGGTTGTTTTTTTGTTTCACTCCTGTTTTCATTTGCCTTGAAGAAGCTCTTTAGTCTGATGAAGTCCCATTTGTTTATTCTTTCTATTGTTTCCCTTCTCTGAGAAGACATGGTGTCCGAAAAGATCCTTTTAATACTGATGTCAGAGAGTGTACTGCCTACATTTTGTTCTAGAAGCCTTATGGTTTCAGGTCTCACCTTTAGGTCTTTGATCCATTTTGAGTTTATTTTGGTGAATGGTGAAAAAGAATGGTCAATTTTCATTCTTTTACATGTGGCTTTCCAGTTTTCCCAGCACCATTTGTTGAACAGACTTTCTTTACTCAATTGTATGCCCTCAGCTCCTTTGTTGAAGATAAGCTGTCCATAGATGTGTGGTTTTATTTCTGGGCTTTCAATTCTGTTCCATTGATCTGTGCACCTGTTTTTGTACCAGTACCATGCTGTTTTGATTACTGTAGCTTTGTAGTATGTTTTGAAGTCAGGGATTGTGATGCCTCCTGTTTTGTTCTTTTTTCTCAGGATTGCTTTAGAAATTTGGGGTCTTTTGTTGCCCCATATGAATTTTAGGATTCTTTGTTCTAATTCTGTAAAGAATGTCATTAGGATTCTGATTGGGATTGCGTTGAATCTGTAGATTGCTTTAGGTAGAACGGACATTTTAACTATGTTTATTCTTCCAGTCCATGTACATGAAATGTCTTTCCATCTCCTTATGTCGTCATCCAGTTCTCTCAGAAAGGCCTTGTAATTTTCATTATATAGGCCCTTCACATCCTTAGTTAAATTTACCCCAAGGTATTTTATTCTTTTTGTAGAGATTGTGAATGGTATTGTGTTCTTGAGTTCTTTTTATGTTAGTTTGTTATTATAATATAGAAATGCTACTGATTTATGCAAATTGATTTTATACCCTGAAACTTGCAGTAGTTGTTGATTACTTCTAAGAGTTTTCCAATGGATTCTTTGGGGTTTTCTATATATAAGATCATGTCATCTACAGACAGCGAGAGTTTCACTTCTTCCCTCCCTATTTGGATTCCTTTTATTCCTTTTTCTTGCCTGATTGCTCTGGCCAGGACCTGCAGTACTGTGTTAAATAAGAGTGGTGATAGAGGGCATCCTTGTCTCATTCCTGTTTTCAGGGGGATGGCGTTCAGTTTTTGCCCATTGAGTATGATGTTGGCTGTGGGTTTGTCATATATGGCCTTAATTATGTTGAGGTAGTTCCCTTCTATGCCCATTTATTCAGAGTTTTTATCATAAATGGCTGTTGGATCTTGTCAAATGCTTTCTCTGCATCTATTGAGATGATCATGTGGTTTTTATTCCTCAGTTTGTTGATGTGGTTTATCACGTTAATTGATTTGCGGATGTTGAACCATCCCTGTGTCCCTGGCATGAATCCCACCTGATCATGATGTATGATCCTTTTGATGAATTGCTGAATTCTGGTTGCCAAAATGTTGTTTACAATTTTTGCATCTATGTTCATCAGTGATATTGGCCTGTAGTTCTCTTTTTTCGTGGTGTCCTTGTCAGGCTTTGGTATCAGAGTGATGTTGGCCTCATAGAATGTGTTAGGAAGTGTTCCATCCTCCCTAATTTTTTGGAATAGCTTGAAAAGGATAGGTATTAAATCCTCTCTGAAAGTTTGGTAGAATTCCCCAGGAAAGCCATCTGGTCCTGGGGTTTTATTCTGTGGGATGTTTTTGATTGCTGTTTCAATCTCTTTCCTTGTGATTGGTCTGTTCAAATTGTCTGCCTCTTCTTGAGTGAGCTTTGGGAGACTGTAGGAGTCCAAGAATTTATCCATTTCCTCTAGGTTATCCATTCTGTTGGCATATAGTTTTTCGTAGTATTCTCTTATAATCCGTTGTATTTCTGCAGAGTCTGTTGTTATTTCTCCTCTTTCATTTCTGATTTTGTTTATTTGAGCTTTCTCCCTTCTTTTCTTTGTAAGTCTGGCTAGGGGTTTGTCAATTTTATTTATGTTCTCAAAGAACCAGCTCTTTGTTTCATTGATCCTTTCTACCGCCTTTTTCATTTCAATAGTATTTATTTCTGCTCTGATTTTTATTATTTCTCTCCTTCTGCTGACTTTGGGCTTTATTTGTTGTTTTTTTCTCTAGTTCAGTTAGGTGTAGTTTAAGATTGCTTATTTGGGATTTTTCTTGTTTGTTAAGATGTGCCTGTATTGCGATGAATTTTCCTCTTAATACAGCTTTTGCTCTATCCCATATGAGTTGGTATGGCATGTTATCATTTTCATTTGTTTCCAGGTATTTTTTTATTTCTTCTTTAATTTCTTCAGTGATCCATTGCTTGTTCAGTAGTGTATTGTTAGGCTCCACATCTTTGTGCCTTTCTCAGCTTTTTTCTTGTAATTAATTTCTAGCCTTATAGCATTATGATCAGAGAAGATGCTTGTTATTATTTCAATTTTTTTAAATTTGTAGAGGCTTGCCTTGTTTCCCAACATATGGTCTGTCCTTGAGAATGTTCCACGTGCACTTGACCAGAATGTGTATTCTGCTGTTTTAGGGTGAAGTGATCTATATATGTCTATTAAGTCCAATTGTTTTAGTTTTTCGTTTAGCTCCACTATTTCATTGTTGGTTTTCTGTCTGGATGATCTGGCCATTGATGTGAGTGGGGTGTTGAGGTCCTCTACTATTATTGTGTTGTTTTTAACATCTTCCTTTAGGTCTGTTAATAGTTGCCTTATGAACCTTGGTGCTCCTGTGTTGGGTGCATAGATATTTATAAGCGTTATTTCTTTTTGATGAAGTGTCCCTTTGATCATTATATATTGTCCCTCTGTGTCTCTCTTTACCTGTCTTATTTTGAAATCCACTTTGTCTGATATAAGAATTGCAACACCTGCTTTTTTTGCTTACTGTTAGCTTAAAGTATTCTCCTCCACGCCTTCACCCTGAGTCTGTGTTTGTCCTTGGGGCTGAGGTGTGTTTCCTGGAGGCAATAAATTGTTGGATCTTGTTCTTTAATCCATTTTGCCACTCTGTGTCTTTTTGTTGGAGAGTTCAATCCGTTTACATTGAGAGTGATTATTGATGCATGTGGACTTAATGCTGTCAATCTGTCGATCGTTATCTGGTTTTCCTGCGTTTCTCTTCCTGGGTGCTTTACCTGCCCATTTAATACTGCAATTTCTTATGCTGGGTTTCTTAGATTTTTCCTTATTTATGTTTTGTGGCTCTGTTCTGTTTTTCAGTTTAGTGGCTACCCTGAAGTTTGCATTTAGAATCTCGTGTATAATATAGTCTATTCTCTGGTGGTCTCTTAGTTACTTGGCCTAGACTTATTTAGTCCCTTTGCTCTTCCCCTCCTAAATTATTATTTTCATTTCTTATTCCAACTCGTGTTATAAGTTTGTAGTTAAAGTGACAAGATCGTCTTTGCTTTGGTAGTTTCCTTACCTTTATCCTAATGCTATAATTGAATATTTGCTATCCTGTTCTGTTTCTATCTGTCTGTCTCCCTACTCTGTAGTTTGTGAGCCCTTTCTCCCTTTTTTCTTTTTTCAGGTATGAGAGCCTTCTTGAGGATTTCTTGTAGTGGAGGACTTTTGGTTACAAATTCCCTTAACTTTTGTTTGTCTGGAAAAGATTTAATTTCTACCTCATCTCTGAAGGATATTCTTGCTGGATAGAGTATTCTTGGCTGAAGATTTTTATCTTTTAAAGTTTTGAATATGTCACTCCATTCTCTCCTAGCTTGTAAAGTTTCTGTAGAGAAATCCGCTGAAAGTCTGATAGGAGTTCCTTTGTATGTTACTTTCTTCTGTCTTGCTGCCCTGAGTATTCTTTCTTTGTCTTTCATTTTTGCCATTTGTACTACTACATGCCTTACAGTAGGTCTTTTTACATTGACAAATGTAGGAGATCTGAAAGCATCCTCTACACACATTTCTCCCTGAATCCCTGGATTTGGGAAGTTCTCTTCTATAATTTCATTAAGCACACTTTCTGTTCCATTTTTCTTTTCCATGTTCTTGGGAATTCCTGTGATCCTTAAATTCTTACTCCTCATTGAATCCGCTATCTCTTGGAGCTTTTCCTCATTTTTTTAAATTCTTAGTTCTCTTTCTTCCTCTGTCTGTAGCCATTCAGCCTGTCTTCGATTATGCTAATTTGCTCCTCTATGGTGTCTACACGGGCATCCAGAGAATCCGTATTCTGTTTTATCTGGTCCATTGTGTTTTTCATCTGTAGTAATTCTGTTTGATTCTTCTTTATAATTTCAACCTCTTTTGAGAACTCCAGAACTCGTTGGCTTGTTTCTCCATCCTTCTCTCCACCTCATTGAGTTTTTTTATTATAGCTACTCTGAACTCATTTTCAGTTAGTTTACCTATTTCCAAGTCCTCAGGACTTAATTCTGTGTTTTTATTGTTTTCCTTCTGATTTGGAGCTTTTATAAATTGCTGGATGGTAGAGGAGTAGTTTTTTCACATGGTGGTAGAATTTGGTTGCAGTTACAGCCTGTCGCCACTAGATGGAGGTCGAGAGCCACATGTTCTGAGCTCTCTTCCTTCAGGCAAGATTGCAGTGCCCAGCGTGGTTTGCAGGGAGGAGGGGTGGTTTCTCTTGCGCCCCAATCTGCGTTCGGATCAGCTCTGTTCTCTGGACTCCTGGGGCCCTGGCTTTATGGGGTCTCTGCGCACGGAAGCTTTCCCCCGTCAGCGGGTTTCCACTGTACCGGTGGTGGGAGTCCTGGACGATCCCCCGGTAGCGCTACCCCTCTCCTGCTCCTTCCAGCACCCCCGACAGCGATCCCAGTCTCCAGGGGAGGGAGCGAAGTTCTCTCCTACCCCGTTCCAGCTCCTCTGAGGCCTGCTGCAGGGTCTCCACCATCTTTTTGGTACTGTAGATCTCTGACGTCCTGGCATTAGGTTTATTAGCTGAAATTCAGTTTTTTTCCCAATCCTTTGTTGTAGTTTGGAGGGGAGAGAGTCCCGGGTCAGCTCACCCCGCCATGTTGCTCCCCCCACCTCAGGATAGAGTATTCTTGATTGAAGGTTTTTATCTTCAGAATTTTGAATATGTCTTTCCACTTTCTCCTAGCCTGTAAGGTTTCTGCCAAGAAATCTGCTGACATCCTTTTAGGGGTTCCTTTGTAGATTATTCTCTTCTGCCTTGCTGCCCTTAATGTTTTTTCTTTGTCATTGACTTTTGCGAGGTTTACTAATACATGCCTTGGAGAAGGTCTCTTTACGCTGATGTAATTAGGAGTTCTATTACCTTCATTTAAATGTAATTCCAGCTTCTTCCCCAGATTTGGGAAGTTTTCAGTTATTATTTTTCTAACAAGCTCTCAATTCCTTTCTTCCTCACTTCTCCCTCTGGAATACTTAGAGTCCTTATGTTGCATTTACTAATTGAGTTGTGTATTTCTCAGAGAATTTCTTTGTTCATTTCTCTTTAGTCTTAGTTCTCTCTCTTCCTGCGCCTGACACATCTGTTTATTTTTGTGTTCTAAATTACTACTTCCGTCCTCCATAATATCAGCTCTGTTTTTTAAGGATTATAGACATTTTTTTTTTATCTCATTTGTTGTGTTCTTCTCTCCAACATTTCTGTTTGTTTTTTTTTGTTATAGTTTCAATCTCTTTTGTGAAGAGTTCCTTTTGTCTTCAACATTTCTGTTTGGTTTTTTGTTATAGTTTCAATCTCTTTTGTGAAGAGTTCCTTTTGCTCATTAATTTTATTCCTGAATTCACTGAACTGTTTTTCTGAGTTTTTTGGTAACTTGTTGGATTTCTTTATGGTAACTATTTTGAATTCTCTGTCATTTATATTGTAAATTTCTGTGACTTTAGGATTGATTTCTGGGTACTTGTACTTTTCCTTCTCGTCTGGAGTGTCAATATACTTTTTCATGCTATCTCATGGGGTGGACTTTTGCCATTGTATAATGATAGTATCTGGTCACAGATTCCACCTGCCGCTACTTCGGGTAGGCAGGATCTGTGTTTCTGAACCCACCATGACCCCTGGCAGTGGTGCCTGCCCATTGGAAGCTGTGCCAACAGGACTCTGTGCCTCTGGCCGCAGCTGCTTTACACACGTAGGCACAGGGGCTTTGGTGGGGATCCCCTGTCCTGGCCGAGCTGATGCACCAGGCGTGATGGGGAGGAGTGGATGCCTTGTTTCCCACCTGCGCTCCAGCTCTGTACTCACTGGCTGCCTGCCTGGGCTGCTCGGCTTGGTGAGGATGCCCCTGTGGTTGCTTAGCCACCTTGGTGTTGAGCTTTCCAGTGGGCTGGGAGGGAACTCTGAGAGTGAAAGCGTTCCCACAGAAGGCTGCCTTTTCCCCCTTCTCCTCTCAGAGTTGCATGCCAGCCACTGCGCAAGGTCCTGTGCTTAGGTTGCTCCCGCTTGGGGAGGGGGAGGAGATCTACTTACTCCCTTCCACTGCCTGCTGTTGGATCCAGCACCCCCACCTTCAGACGTATGGCTGTGTAGAACTCTCAGACATGTCTTTTGTTGTGTGACTGTCCCCTGTTGGTTTATGAATGTCCTTTTTATTGTATCTTAGAGGGGAGAGACTGTGGGAAGAGCTCACTCTGCCATGATGCTGACATCACTCTCACAGTTATTTCTTATTTAACATAAAACCAGCCACACTAGTTTCAGCTCCAAGAGGGCAGTTACCAGCTTTCTTCACCTTTTCCCCCCAGTGTCAAGCACAGTGCCTGTTAGTAATAGTTCTCAGTAATGTTGGTGGAATTGAACTGGTTTAATCCAATTATTTAAATTTTATCTTCTCACCTCAGCCCAGGTACTCTTTGTCACTTAAGGATTACAACACTAAATACTCAATATTAGGGCATAAAGACAAATCATTATTTTAAAAGTAAAAAGGATTATAAGGGCTTCCTAGAGTTGTGAGTTTAGGTTTAAAATGTGAGAATAATCTTTCCCAAAGACCTCATGTTTTGTTTCGTTTTGTTTTAAACCATTTTATTTTGGAAAGTCACAAAGGCAGTATAAAGAAGTACCACATACCCTTCATCTAGATTTTCCAAGGTTGACATTTTAGCACGTTTGTCTTATGTATTTTTTCCGTATATTTATATATAAATAGATAAACTTTTTTCTGTACCATTTAAGGATAAGTTGCAGACTTGATACTCTTTTATCCCTAAATATTTCAGTATATATTTCCTAAAAACATGGAGATCTTTTATGTAACCAATGTGAATATCAAAATCAGGAAATTAACACTGATTTCATCCTGTTACTTATCTGTAGATCTTGTTCAAATTTCACTCACAAATTTTACAGTAATGTCCTTTATGGGAAAAGGAAAAAAATAAAACGGGTCTTAAATCTAATCTGGGATCACATGCCACATTTAGTTGTCATGTCTTTTTGAGTCTCCTCATTTTGTCTTTCATGACCTTGACATTCATGAATGTACAGATTATTTTGTAGATGGTCCTTCATTTTGGGTTTGTGTGATGTGTTCTCATGATTAGATTTTTATTATGCATTATTGGCGGGAATATCATAGAAATGGTATTTCATCCTTTTCAGTATGTCTTATCAGAAGTCACATGATGTCTGTTACTGGTGATATTTAACTTTTATCACTTGGGTAAGGTGGTGTCTGCCCATTTTCTCTATTGTACAGTTACTTCTCACCCCCACCCCCCTGTAGTAATTGTTACTAATAAGTATCTTGTAGGGAGATACTTCGAAACTGTGAAAATACTCTGTTTTCTCGCCAAATTTTGACCTAGTAGTTAAGCACCCTTGATGATTCTTGATTGAAGTGATTGTTACTTATGATGTTTGCCAAATGGTCCCATATGTCAGATTATTAGCTCTTGAATTAACTGTTGTTAACTGTTGAATGCTGAAGTAGCTCTCAAGGCTGCTTACGTGTGTGTCCTAATGAATGTGAGACTAAATTATTCCTATGGCATTTTTTTCTTTTGCCATATGTTTTTTTTCTTAACGCTATTTTTTAGAGCAGTTTTAGGTTCACAGCAAAATTAAGAGGAAGGTACAGAGATTTCCCTGTACCCCGGGCCCCCACGCATGCATAGCTTCCCCCATCATCAGCATCCCCCACCTGAGTGGTACATTTGTTATAATTGAGGAACCTATATTGATTGACACATATAGTCACCCGGAGTCCATAGTTTACATTAGGGTTCACTCTTGGTGTTGTGCATTCTGTGGGTTTGGAGAAATGTATAATAACTTGTATCCATCATTAATTATAGTATCATACAGAGTATTTTCACTGCCATAAAAATCTTCTGTGCTCTGCCATTCATCTGCCTCCCTAACCTCCTGCGTCAGCCTCTGGCTCATATGGCTTTTTTATAATTTGCCCATATTTTGACTGGTCATTGTCAAATTAGAAGTTAATAATTTGCCCTTTATAAGACATTCTTTTTTCCTGATTTGTTTAATTTCTTTGTTAAGCACATGCACTCAGGTGCCAAAATTGTCAAGATTCAGAATCCATCTCTGCTGCTTACTGTCTGCATAACCTTGGGCAAGTTATAAGACCTCTAGGGTCTCACTTTCCTCCTCTTTAAAATGGGGATGATAATAAGTTCTACCTCATAGAGTTACTCTGAGAATTAAGTGAATTAACATATAAAGCTTTTAGGTGCTCAGTAAGTATTTGTTGAATTAATAAAATCAGTAGTTTATTTTCTTAAAAGACTTAACTGGAAAATACTGATATTGGTAATTATTATGAGTCGGTCCCTAATTTAGAAAGTGTTTTAGTTACTGGTGGTTTGGGAGATCACACTCTAAGGTTTATTTTCTTTACCTTATTTTCTTTATTTTGATTAATAAATTGGCAGTGAGGATAGCAGCTCAAGTGAATGCAATCTAGCCATTGGGTATAGCATGACACAGAAATAAATAACATGGTTACTTTTAACACTTTGATTCATAGTCATTTTCCTATTTTAATTATCTTGAATTTCTGTTTTTTCTGTTTACTTTTGAGGTACTGATCAAAGAGCAGATTTGTACTTGGAAGGAAAAGACCAACTTGGGGGTTGGTTTCAGTCTTCCTTATTAACAAGCGTGGCAGCAAGGAAGAAAGCCCCTTTTAAGTAAGTATTGCAGCTGAGATCAAGAAGTCAGCACACTCTGAGTACTTCTGCAGCGTATTGCCAATGTGTGAAGCACTGTGCTGAGTAATATATACAGTAATATATAGATAAAACACCACCCTTAATTAGCTTACACTCTCCAGTCTTATGAGGGAAATAAGAGTTTGAAGTAAAAACAAAAAGAGACAACAGTGTGGAGAAGTGTTGTCCTGCTGATACAGATCGTAATTCCTAGGAGAGAGAGAGTACGTGTTGACTGGAGTAGTGGGGAGTAGTGAGAGCTAGATCTTGAAATATGGGAAGGCTTGACACAGGGCAATGGAGGCAGCGTAACCAGCTTGACTGAAGACAGCCTGCGCTCAGATATCCTCATTATTTGCAATATCCACAAGTGGCTAATGAACTGAAACATTCCTTTCGTGAATTTTGTTAAATTAGGGATTCTTATTTAGTCACAGGTATTTCCTTTTCCTTAGTCGAATGTGTAGAGTTGTAATCAGAAAGATTCTGATATAGCCTAAGATTCTTGCTATCTTTATAATGAAAACCCACCCGAGAATAATTTATGTGTTGATGTTTTTTTGTATAACCTGTTTTTAAAAGCTAGTAGAACATCAGATGTTATTTCTCTCAAATGGTCCTTTTGAAGATAATTTTGAGGTGATAATCTGTTCTTTTTAAGACATACTTTTTCCTGCTTAGTTTTAATCATTAAATGAGTACATAATAGATGCTCCCAGAAATATTTGTTTAGTGAATGTAAATGTCTAAGATTTTTCTGTGTGTAAGTAGAGATCTTAGAGAATTAGACTTTCAAGAAAAACTTTCATACATACTCTGTCAAGAAAAATCTTACTTTTGTGTCAAACTAAGATACTCTCTTTAAGCTATAAGTCATCTTCAAAAGATCACTAAAATTGTGTTATAGTATTCTTATAACAGCTGATTTTTCTTCTTAGGACAGTGGTCGTTCATGGTTTTACCCTTGGAGAGAAGGGAGAAAAGATGTCCAAGTCTCTTGGGAATGTCATTGATCCTGATGTTGTCATCAATGGAGGACAAGTAGGTGCTTCTCTAAAAATTCATTTTATGTTTGTTTTAAGGTTCTTATGTTGGCCATCAAAACCCTTAATGGTAGTTACCTCAATGTAAAAAAATGAAACAAAACTATTTTTTATACTAATAGTGGATGCCTTACCATGTTTTAAATCTAGACTCTTAGATAATACATGATTTCAGTGAAAAGATAGGGCTGGGATTGTGGCTCTTTTGACTCATTTCAGGTCTGAATCTCTGGTTAGGTCCTGAACCATGCTATCCCTTTTTTAGTTGTCAGAGCTTTTAAAATTTGTAAACTGTAATTTTACAGTTAAATGGAGATGATATAAGAACAATGACATTGCAATTTCTAAATGCATGTTTCATTATTATATTCTTGGAAATTGTACACTTCAAGGCAGTCATTAATGAACATCAGTTCTCTGCTGCTGATAATTTGGTTTATTTTGGAGTTACTTTCAGAAAAGAAACCACTTGTCTTTTACTCCTTTAGCTTTTTAGTGCCAGTAGTCATTGCTCTGTGCACAGTTTCCAGGGAATTGAAAGGGAAAAGCAGCCCCTCTCGTTACCCCTCCCGCATCACAGAGACCCCAGGGTGCCGCTGTCTCTCACCACCCGCTGTAAGAGATGCATGTGTGCAGACATGACAGGGAGAGGTCAGGTGTTGGCCTCCACGCGCTGAACCGAACTGCAGAGCAGACTCTCCTCCTCTGTTCCAGTGGTGGTGTTTTCTAGATGCAACTTGATTTCTGAGGTGGTTAGCCCTTATTTCCTTACAGTACAGGTACATTTTATGCTGATAATGTGCTCAAACATTTCTGAATAGGAAACTTATCTAAAATATTTGTTCATCTGATTGGAATCGAAAGCCGTTTATATGTTGATATTTTTTTTTCCTCAATGAAAAGGATCAAAGCAAAGAGCCTCCCTATGGTGCTGATGTCCTTCGTTGGTGGGTGGCTGAGTCCAACGTCTTCACGGAAGTGACAATTGGTCCGTCTGTACTTAATGCTGCCAGGGATGATATTAGCAAGGTCAGAGTCATCATTCTTCCTGTTTCTGAATGAAAATTTACTAAATCATTGTTTTAAACAATGGGGCACACTTTGTTTGACACTGCAAAACTGAATGAAAATGAGTTCTCCACATGTTATGAGCCTTTAAAATATCCTGTGTTGGGCCAGCCCCGTGGCTGAGTGGTTAAGTTCATGCGCTCCACTTTGGCGGCCCAGGGTTTCGCAGGTTCGGATCCTGGGCGCGGACATGGCACTGCTCATCAGGTCTTGCTGAGACAGCATCCCACAAAGCACAACCAGAAGGACCTGCAACTAGAATATACAACTATGTCCCGGGGGGGGTTTGGGGAGAAGAAGAAGAAGAAAAAAATGTTTTAAAAAATTAAATAAAATATCCTGTGTTTATTTGTTTAAAAATATTAATAATGCTAATAATTTTATATACTGTCTTTTTATATTTTACTACTATACATAGCATAATATAATGTGAAATTGTACTAATTATAAACTTTTTATGTGTTCAATGATCTTTCACGTTTATTTCATTTATCTTTATTTTTGCCTGAGAAGCAGGTGAAAATAATTTTCCTACCTACATAGATGAACAAACTGGGCCACTGAAAGGTGATTTGCCCTAAGATGATAAAGAAATATAAAGAAAATTCAGTCTTTATGTGTAAAGTCCAGTATAAATAACTGGGCTATTTGTTTTTTTGCATTTGTAGTGTTATTTAGGAATGTTACCCAAAAAAGATCCCATTAAGAAAGTAACATGAGCTGAATAAAACTCAATTACAGAGAAATAAAATAACTTTACAATAAGAATTGAAGGCCTCATATATTGGTTTTGAGTGCATATTTTTTCTCAATAGCTTCGGAATACACTCCGCTTTCTTTTGGGAAACGTGACTGGTTTCAACCCGGAAACAGATTCCATCCCTGTTGACAATATGTGTGTCGTAGACCAGTACATGCTGCACTTACTGCAGGATTTAGCGAACAAGGTAAGTGAGAAGCAATAAGCTTTTGGGCAGTAGAGGGATCAGCACTGTTGTATGTTGAAATCTGAGTTGCATGTGAGTGGAACAAGCCTGGGTGGAAACACTAACTATCGCTCTGAGAAGAGTCATACTTGATAAATTCCACATGTTCCTAGGTTGACCTCCGGTCTTAGGATTTCTTTCCTAGTTTCTCAAAAGCCCAGGGAAGTACCTGGTGGAAACAGTAGGCCCCAGCTTCCCCTCAGACCACATTTTTCTCTCAAGATCAGCTCTGTGTATTTCTCCAGCAGGAAGGAATAAGGCAGATGCACTTTATTTATCTGCAGTTGTAACTTCAAAGTATAGAACTAGCTGAAATGACTATTCCTAAGTGTCAGTCAAACATTGCAGACGTGGTTGTTTCCATGTGCCCTGAAGTCCGAGGCATACACGCAGATTTTCACCCAGTTTTACTTTTCAGGCATAAATGAAGGAACATGGGGAACCTACACTCTGCTGTTTTAAAATGGTGTGGTTTCATCATTGAAAACCTGATCTTTGCCTCTGATGAGCGTTCTTTTGTGGTTTTGAGATTAGAATGTTCAGTATTTTCTGAGGGGAGTTGAATTTTATATCCAGAAATCATGTTTGGACGATCTTCAGAGCTCTTGCTTGTCACCTGTTTTGTGTTTGTATTCCTTTGAAACATATTTTGAAAAGAGAAATATTTTGCTTATGATGACTTGTATTTGCATTTGCTTATCCTGGCTTCCAAATTTATCTTGCTTTGTTCCCTAGATTACCGATTCATATAAACAATATGATTTTGGAAAAGTTATTCGGCTGTTACAAGCATTTTATACCAGAGAACTGTCTAATTTTTATTTCAGCATAATCAAGGATAGGTATGTATGACTGAATATTAAAATACACAGCAACTATTTCTTGGGCGGCTACTGTGCTTGGCAAACGTTGGGCGGACAGTCGTGAGCAAGGTGGACAGCGCTGTGTGTTATTAACAAGTTGGGTTCTAGAGTCAAGTCTGACTATGAACTTTTGCCCTGCCACTCACTAGCTTTGTGATTTTGAGTAACTTATCCTATAATTGCAATTTCTTTGTCTGTAAAATGGTGACGATAATACCTGTCTCATAATGTGGTTACGAGAATGAAAGGAGAGAAGTTAGGTGTTTCATGCTGTGTTTGATAAAGTAAGTGCTCACTAAGTAATAGCTGCTAATATGAGGTAATGAGCACAGTACTCCTTCTCAGGCGTTTGCACAGCTCGAGGGGGAGAGGGAACTATACAGGCAATGATGGACATAAAGACGCTGCGTCCTGTCAGTAGCATTTGAGAAGCCTTGATGCTAGGTCTTCATTTATCGCTCCTGTGTGCGGGTCATCGTTCGTCTTTATAGTAACCAGGCCAGTGTGAGGTGTCAGCCCAGCCCGCCAGCACCTCAGGGACCTCTCTCATAGGGATTGTAACTCTCGGTCCCTCCCTTAACACACAGATGGCATTGCAGGGGTAGGAGGCACACTTTAAATACCGTCAACTGACTTACTAGTTGTCCTTTAACACAGTACTGTAGTCTAGACTCAATCTGTTATCTGTCTGAAAAATTGAATTGGACAAAGCTACTGAGAGTTTTTTGTGGAGGTGGGCACACCTGGGAGGAGGGAAGTAGAGTAGAGGATGTTAGCAAAATAATGGTTTGATAGAATGTTTTCTTCTTTAATTAGAACATGATTAGTCGTGGAATTAACCGCTGTAAGAATAAACTCAAACTGAGACAGGCCCTGTCGTGGCAGTCATAATATATAAAGGGTGTCACCTGCTGAATAAGTTGTTCTTGTTCAGGCTTTATTGTGAAAATGCAGAAGATCCCAAACGACGCTCTTGCCAGACTGCGTTAGCGCAAATTTTGGATGTAATGGTTCGTTCCTTCGCTCCCATTCTTCCTCACTTGGCTGAAGAGGTGTTCCAGCACATACCTTATAGCAAAGGTAAGGAATACTTGGCTTGTTCCTGAAACGAGAAAGATCCCTGTTGAGGGTGCAACCTCTATTTGTGTCTACTTCTTATAAGGAGCACTCACTCATCTACGGTGAACGCTTTGTGGCTTGATGTGTCTTGGCCATTGGTAGTCTCTGCACCTGCGTGTAGAGGGGTAGGATGAATCTCATAATGGCCTTCAGGCCACCTTGAAGTGCTTTCTGAAATGTATGAGCAGTTTGACAATATTGAGAAATCACTTTTTCTTAAATACCTTTATGAATGTTAGAAATAGGTTTTAGGTCTTATTAAAACAAAGTGTAGTGCCTTTTAGTGACTATTTTTTAGAATAGTTTTTTCTCTTAGGCTTGTAGAAAATGAGAAATGTAGAAGTTGACAAGAAAGAGGAGGGAAAGTCACTCATAATCTTACTACCCAAGGACAACTACTGTTAATATTGGGATATTTCTATTTTATTTTCTTCTAGGCATTCTTTTTTTCTTTGAGATCTTACTGTATTGTTTTTATCCTTTGTTTAAATGTAACAGTTATTTCCAAATGTTGATATAAATGTTTGGTAAGCATTTAAGGATGGCTTCGTAATATTTTGTCACATGATTGCCATAAATAGCAATTCTTATTTCCCATGAAAGGAAAGCCCTGAAGGCCTAGAGGTTAAAGTTTGGCACGGCTGCTTCAGCAGCCCAGGTTTGGTTCCCGGTCTTGGAACCAACACCACTTGTCTGTCAGTAGCCATGCTGTGGCAGCAGCTCACATAAAAGAACTAGAAGGACTTACAGGTAGAATATACAACTAGGGACTGGGGCTTTGGGGAGGAAAAAAGAGAGGAAGATTGGCAACAGATGTTAGCTCCGGGCGAATCTTCCGCCCCCCCCCCCAAAAAAAAAATTAATGGTTACAGCTTTATACACAGTTGAGAATATATGTAAATTATTATTTTTTTTTTTTTTAAGAACCCAAGAGTGTTTTCCGTACTGGCTGGATTAATACAAGTTCCATCTGGAAGAAGCCTGGATTGGAGGAAGCGATGGAGAGTGCGTGTGCCATGAGGGATTCATTTCTTGGAAGCATTCCTGGCAAGAATGCAGCTGAGTACAAGGTCACCATTGTGATAGAGCCTGGGCTGCTCTTTGAGATAATAGAGGTAAGGAGCAATTTGTACCTTTTGAAATGGTGTTAGTATCATACAGCTTCAGCTGAAAATTGCTTTTTTAAAAATCTTTGTATAAATAAGATTTTTTTTAAAATTTAGAAACTAGGATTTCTATCTTCTATTCCTGACATTGTCACTGTTTCCTACTTCTCTGTGCTTCCTTTCCCTTAAAAACATGTGCGTTCTTGCTGACTACTTTGTAAGTTGGGACAAGGAAGGTTAATAAAATTCTGTTTGAAATGCAAGCGCTCAGGGCTGTTTAGATGACAGGTGACATAAATTTATGGCAGTAGTATTAGAATACACAAAAATTGGAAGTTTTTTGTTACGGGTCTGGTTTTCTGAAAATTTTGTCCATCTGGACCAGATTCGAAACAAATCCAAAAAAAGATTTCCATTTTTTTGTCACGAGATCTGGAGAAAATTTATTTGCTCTAGCAAATTATCATGTGATTTCAAAGCATTCGTCCTATTTTTATGTCTCAAAGGGCTGTCCAAATTTTCTTCTTGAGATTCTTATGGGTTGGTTGGCTGGATTGGCTTAGAGCTTAACATATTGACTTGAGATTTTTCTCTATTTTAATGCTTAAGAAGAGAATTGGCAAGGAATATATTTAAAAAGTTTACCAGCATCATAGTTTTTTTTAAAAATGACCATCTCATTTGGTTGGTAAGCTCAGTTAAAATTTTTAATAATGTAGTTAAATTGATCAAGAGTTGAAGCTAGTAGGTATGAGATTGTCAATCAGGTAACAGAGTTTCGATAAGCTATTTACATTTTACAGTTTACACGTTGGGAAGCTCTGAGTCTTTCATTTTGAGCCAGGAACCCGAGGACCTTTGAAGCTGTGACCCAGCCAAGGCCACGCAGCCAGTCCTGGGCTTTTCCCCCACCTGTCATGTTCCCTTTGACTTCATTAGTTCTGAGTAATAAGCTGAAAAAAAAATACACTTTGTTTGGATCATTTATGTTGGGAAAAATACTTTGGGATTTTCAAAAATGTGAGTGTATTTTTTTTTTAAGGAATGTCTCCTAGCTCACAAACTCATTTTGAAGACCAAAATTACAATTAAAAATTTAAAAGTGCTTATCAGATGTCTGAATTCAGTGTACTTCAGGAGTTCTGTGCATTATTCAGATTGCCACCATTGATCTACATTGCTAGAAGCAGGTCCTTTTTTAGATCATATCTTAACCGCTCTCCTAACGTAGGAAGCATGATACAGGAAGAAAAGTGTGGGCTTTGACCTGACAGAGCTGGGCTGGAATTGTAGCTCCTCCGCTTCTTGGCTGAGAAACTTGGGCAGGTCAACCTCTCGGAGCCTGTTTCTTTATTTGTAAAATGGGGAAAATAACCGTGTAGGTGGTTTCTGACAATTAGAAATAATGGACATTTAGTATCTAGCAAAGTGAAATGCCTGACATAGACTATATTCCCAAAACATACTATTGATTGGAAGTTTTTAGTTAAAACCTTTCATACTAGTAAGAATTGATGTATTTGATAGTATTAGCTCAGGCTACAGTAATGGTACCAAGGGTTCCTCACTAAACACAAGAATTTGTCTGTTTTTATAACCTCAATTTATGGTAAAAATTTAGACGGGAACTTCTACCTGCTTCCTTCCAGATGCTGCAAGCCGAGGAGACTTCCAGCACCTCTCAGTTGAACGAATTAATGATGGCCTCCGAGACAACTTTACTCTCTCAGGAACCACGCACGATAGCCGGAGATGTCATTGAGCTTCAAGGGACATTCCTAATCAATTTAGAAGGTGAGGAGGCGAGAGTGACAAGTGATATCTGGAGGACTGACCGACAATTGTAGGTCGTCTCCAGCTTCCCAGTGGTTCCCATGTAGTCTAAAGGCAGATGTGCACTTGGAATACATCTTCCTATGGAAACAGCGTGGACAAAAGGGTCCTACCCGATGATGGAGGGCCCACGGGGTAAGGGAGAGAGGAGGCAGAGTTTCCTTCCTGCCGGCGAAGAAGTCATTGTCACTGTGTGAAGTCAGTGCCCCTCTCCTTGGATACTCAGTGCCTAGCACTGCGCTGCCCACCGCCCTCCCCCAGCATTGATTCTACATTTTCTTTTATGCACACCCCAGATTAGAGTATTATTTAGCCATTTTTAATGAGGAGTTAAGGAAGTTTTATTGAACTCATTCCCACAGTGGTATCTCTAGGCAAGCGTCCTGTAGGTTCTTGTTCGATAGGGGATTTTTGTCAACCTAATTCATTTCATTGGTGGACATGGAGGTAGCGTAACATAAACAGAGAACACCACGTAGACAGTTTGGGAAAAGCGCTGCTGCCTGTGGTTTTCAGGGCTGCATTTAGGTGCCAGCAGGAGGCAGAGGCTCATTTATGGGCACCGTTTAAATTTGAGGCCTGGCAGCATTGACCACGTAGTAAAGATTCTGCTTTAACTTGCTTTTCAGAGTGTTAATGTACATTTTTTGTGCAGTGATTAGAAAATACTTTACTTTCTTCACTATGTTATTAGTCTAAGAATATTAATAGTGGAGAAGTTTTTGTTTCCTTTTGTTCAAACCAAGAAGTTTTAAGTGGGGACAGTGCAGGTGTCTCTATCATTTGGCTCTTTTAAAACTTCTGAAGTATGTAGCTGGAGAGGCGATGTAATTTATCAGAACTCTACTTGGATTAAGAGCCAGAAGGCTTGCTCTGCTCTGAGAACATACAGAACTCAGGGACTTGGCAAAAGGTCAGTTCATCTACCAGGGTCTCAGATTCCTCAGCTCTCTTCAGTTGTCCGTTTGTGTGACTCCATTGTCTTGGCTGTTTATGGCTCGTGGCATGTCAAACAGCAGCTGACTAGCTTTACTGAGGCAGGAAGGGAAAAGCCTTAAGAAAGGAGCATCTGCAAGACCAGTTAAGAGAGAAAGAGTGCACCAAGGCGGATGGCCTCTCAGATACTCTCCATGGATTTTTCCTTCACAGGTGGTGATATTCGAGAAGAGTCTTCATATAAAGTGATTGTCATGCCAACTACCAAAGAGAAATGCCCTCGTTGTTGGAAGTATACAGCTGAGTCTTCAGATACGCTCTGTCCCCGATGCGCAGAAGTTGTCCGTGGAAAGTAGTCCCTCACTCAGGTGTCGACTGCGCTCTGAGCATGAGCTCCCCTGACCGTGCTGACTGGGAGTCGAGATGCAGTGTTTACAGTGTTGGAGAGAAACCAAGATGTGGGTCATGAGTGGAAGAGTAAATGGTGGAAGATGAGGGTCAAAGTCAGAATTACAAGTTTTTCCTGTAACTAGATAAAAAATAATGTGTATATCTACACGTGGAAAAATATATACGTGCAGATGGATAGCGATATATCCGTAATGGACTCAATTCAGAGCATAAAAACTGAAGACGCTTGCCTTCAAATGTGGCTGAGCAGAAAATGTTTTATATTTTATAAATCTTTTTGATTTAGTATTTAAGTTCTATAATGTCTAAAAATAAAGGCATTCTGGAAAATTACTGAGTGATAGTGGTGTACAAGCTGTGACTATCAAGTAAAAAAAATGTGATTTTGAAGGGAATGACAGAGGGGTGTTTCCCTTAAGGGACGAAAAGAGTAATTTCATTCTGCCTTACTAGCGAACATCAGCCTTTTCAGGATAACTAGTTTTTTGGGCTGCATTAGAAAGAAAAATATAATCAAATTTATTCTTGTACAAGAGGTAAAGAAATCTTAATACTTAGATTTATGAATGTTAAGGAAACAATATGAAAGCTTAAAATTTATTTCACTAATATATATAAGTTCACAACCATGAACAGACACAGAAAACAGCAGTATCTACAGACTTTCATTACTTACAGTACATTACAGTAGATAATAGAGCATTTTATAAACACTTCAGTATTGGGTTAAAATCTTTCTAGGGATAGCTAATCCTATTCCGCAGAAATCTAACTTGCAGAAGCCCCCAGACCTACTCCTAGCAGGATGCGAGAGGGCTTTCACCGTTGCTCCCACGTGCTTGAAAATATTTGTCTCTTACAAATGAAAGGAACCACAGCAACTGCTAAGTGAACACTGTATTCCAGGAAAGCTTAGTGTTATTAAATCTGGGTTTTCTGTGATTTTTAAATCACAATTAATCATATTTTTTAAAGAAAGAAAGCAATTTAAATATAACTGTTTACTTTGACCTTAGATGAATTTTTATAACGAAAGTGAAACTCACTCCATTTCTTATTTTCCTTTTTGCAAAAGTGTGAGGCACTCAGAAGCCTGGTGCTGTATGCCTCTTCACCCACGTTTATCCTGGCTCTCCTACTTCTGCATCCACACCCAACCTGTGACGCGGACGTTAGGATTATGTGAACACTGCTGGTTTCCTTCAGCATTCTTATTATAATGGGATTTCACAAGGTGCAGAATGCCTACTGAATGTTCATGAGGAAAGGTGGGTGGGGTGGGGTGTATCTAGGCAAACACTCCTGGTTGCTGGCTCCCACTGCACTACGGTGGTGCTACAGAAACCACCCATTCCACATAGAATCTAACTCCTGATTTGTGGCTCTTCATTGTTACAGAATATATCCTTAGGTATTTATTTTCCTTTCTTCTATCAGATTTACTTTAAAAGCCCTTGATGAACTAGTAAAATATTTAGCTGCTTTTCTTAACCATACAACTCTGACCATTCATAGAATTTTAAAATTGCATTCGATGCTAGGATTAGAACTCTAACTAGAGACTCAATGATTTGTTATGGTTCTATGAGCCATGTTTCAGCTTATTAATATTCTCAACAATCCACAAATTTGATTGTGTCCTACCAGAATAAGTTTAACCAGTTTTATTATCTAAAATGCTTATTAGGTACCCCCTTCCCCAAAAGTGATAATGGAATCAAAGTAAGGATTTAATCTTTAAAAACACCTATAATTCCAAGTTTCTTTGACCAGTCTCCAAAATCCTTTCAGATTTATAACTTTCAGATTTATAACTCCTTTCAGAGTGTTTAGAAAAATCACAGAAAGAACTAATCTTTTCAAAGACAGGTAAGAAGTGACCTAAGGCAAGCTAGTTACGGTTACAGGAGATCACGTGAGTGTCTGGGTGGGGCAGCGGACATCCACGCAGAGGCTGAGAGGGTGGACTGGCTCCAGGGCCACACCGCACACAGTGTGCGCCTCCGTCACACTTACAGGCCTCACCCAAAACACTCAAGACATCTTCAAATTTTATTTTTCAAGAATTTAAACAATAATTTAAGTTTTAGGCAGGTAAGTTCTTAGTGGGATGTGATCTTTTAGGTAAAAGGAATTTACGCTGGGATATCCTCAACTGTCAGACTCTTTTCTTTATATCCCTGAAGGCCATGCTCCTCAACTTTGTGCGATGGCTAGAGCTGGCTTCTTACAAGGAAATGAAGACACAAACTTCTGTATCACAATGAGTTACCATGAATAACAACTGTGGTCCATGACAGATAGCAGTAATTACACTGTATGGCTACATTCCAAAGATACACCACAGTAAATACTTGGTATTTGTACAGCTCAAAGCACTTCTTACAGAGTTTTGGTTAATTTGATTTTAATCAACAAATGGTTCTTCGGCACTGGGACTGCTCTAGGCACTGTAGGGTACACAACTAGCTGTGTTTTATCCTCTCAATCCAGCCGTGAGGTAGGTTTGCTAAAGCTGTACCGCCACTAAGCATCTTCTGTCCTGCTCCCCAGAACAGGTAACATCACCAGATCCCAGCAGCAGACGTCTCCAAACACTTGTAGGAAAAATAAAGTTGGACTGAAGTTTTTAGCATCTTTGCCTTTTTTTAAACATAAGTTTTACAAGATAATACATTTTTACAATTACCTGATGTGGCTACAACTTTGAATCTTGGCAAAAAGCAAATGTGAACTTGCGTTATAATTAATTTTGCTGTGTTGCTTGCATCTCAGATTCTCATTTTTGGCAAGTACAACAGGTTAAGGGTTCTGTTTAGTGTTCCTCCTGTGAATATGATGATCTCAAAGCCAGTATTCCTCCATAAGCAGGGTCATCGTCCTCTGAGGGCAGCAGCGTAGCCTCTGGGAAAGGAGCCTTTCGGGATCCAGAACTCCAGGGGGCCGTCCAGTATGGGGGAAGCGTCATAACAAAGCATTTTCCCAACATTGATTAAAGGAGAGTGGGATGTTTCTCTAATTTTACCGATGGGGACTATACATAAACACATTTAAATTTAATTACAACAATAACATTTTGAGTATGAAATATAGAATCTTATAATAAGAACATAATCTGTAAATTATAACCAATTTTAAATAGCAAAGTTTAACAATAAAGCTACTTCAGTGCTTGAATTAGAAATAAACAGTAAAACATCTGTATTAGTAATTAATAGTGTAATTGATATTTGTTTATATTTTATCTTTAGTATTAACCAAAGGAGTGGGATTTAGCCAGGACTGCACTTTTTAAAAGTAATATATATTTTTATTTATTTTACAAAAGAAAAAAAAAGACATACTCCCTCGATAAAATTCCAGGTCTTGCTATGTAAAATACCCATGCACGAGTTCATACTGCGGTCACGTGGTTTTAGACTGCTCGGTAGGTGCACTGTCAGAGAGAGGGGCTCGCTATGGCTTCCACGGCGTCAATGAGGTGCAAGGCGAGACTGTACTGCCCGTGGTTTTCTGGTAAAAGCTCAATTACTTTATGGACTAGGTTAGCTGTGGTTGCAATTGGCACTTCTGTGTTTTGAAGATCCTGGGGGTCCTGCAAATGGGACACAAAAGGAACCCATCAGTTATCTACAAGTAAACAACAGTTGAATTGTTACCAACTTAAGAGTTATCAGGATGGTTATTTCCCAATAAAAAATGCTTTTCTTCTGAACTAAGTAAATTAAACATATAATTTAAATTTTCTCCTTAACTGTTATTAAATATACATTTGAGAAAACATCCACTGACCTTCTGATTTGTCTCATTCTACTCTACTTACCATCGCCTTCAGCCAGGTACAGAGTGTGGGTGGGAGGCTGGCAAGCAGCTCCATTCCTTCTTTCGTCTGGGTGTGGAAGAGCGCATAAGCCAGCCTCTGCCCTGTCAGCACCAGCAGCTGAGAGGCCAGGACCTCTTTGTCCTGGACCTGGAGAATGGCCTGAGGAAACGCACATGGACAAATAGACTGTAAGAGCTCACAGATCAGTGACTCCACAGAAGGCGCTGCCAGCAAAGAGATGCTAGTGCATTTTTGAGCTATGCCATGTATACAAACAAAATAAAGTCCAAATCAAACAGCATTTATAACCCAAATTTCTGCCATCATCTTAATTTCTTTTTCTCTTACCACCTGATTTTTAATTCAGTATGACTACATGAGTAATTTCCAAGCTTTTGGCAAAGAAAGGAAACTATATTAAATCACATCATGACTGCTCAAGACTCTCTAATGGCTTCTGAATGCACTTTGAATAACCGTGGGCTAGGAGACCTTCTATGATCTGGCCTCCGCCAGCCTCTCCACCTCATCTCATCTTTCTTCACTCCTTGCTAACTGTATGGTCAGCCATGCTGGCCCTTCTGGCCAGGATCTCATCAAGCTAGTCCTCGCCTCAGGGCCTTGGTACTTCTTGATATTTCTGCCTTGTGCACTGTTCCCCCAGTTTTCTGAGTGGCTGGCTGCTGCTTTTCCTTGGGGCTCACCTCTGACACCCTGTTGTAAAAGCTCCTGTTTATTCACACAATCCTGTTCATTTTCTTCACAGTATTTATCACTCAGTAGAAAACAGCAGACTTTTCTGCCCCACCAGCAGACTATCAGGTCCGTGAGGAAGGAACCATATCTGTTTTGTTGACTGCTCTGACCCCGTGCACAGAACAGGCCTGGCACCCTGCAGAGTTTACTATAAACATTGACCAGAAACAGGAATTTGACTCTAGTTTTATATTTTAATATTCTGTTGTTCTATTTTTGTGCATAGAGATTCAAAGGAAAAGCAACAAGCTGTACTGGAGACTTGACTGATTTTTCACTCTCGCTATCAATTTCATCCCTCGCGCCCAGTGACACTCCTGGGGTGATGATTACCTCTTCTCCTAGGTGGTCCACTCCGTGGTTGTAGAGTTCCCCCACATAATGCCTTCTAACGACATCCTCACTGACTTGAAGGTGATGGGCCAGATCCACGGCCAGAAGCGGCCAATCTTGGTCTTTCCCGAAAGGAGCGGCCGGTGCCTCTTCCGGGGAATCTTTGTCCTTTGCAACTGAATGTTGAGCCTGGACAGCTGCACTAACAACTTTCAGCAAGAACTTGAAAATGGAGAAGAGACACAACAACGTCTTGTTAATATGTTTATTAAAAAATATCTAATTCAGGGGCGGGCCCCGTGGCTGAGTGGTTAAGTTTGTGCACTCCACTTCAGTGGCCCAGGGTTTCGCCGGTTCGGATCCTGGGCATGGACCTAGCACCGCTCATCAGGCCATGCTGAGGCAGTGTCCCACATGCCACAACTAGAAGGAACTGCAACTAGAATATCCAACTATGTACTGGGGGGTTTTGGGGAGGAGAAGGAAAAAAAAAAAGATTGGCAACAGATGTTAGCTTTGGTGCCAATCTTAAAACTAATTCAAAGCAGTTTTTGGCTTTTCTGTCAATTAGAGTAGCTTTCCATTAAAATTGTTTAATTATGAAAAAAGAACACATAATTTAAAAGGAAACTAGCTCTCAAGAACACCTTATAAGTGGTCATCCTTTAAAGGTTAGCTAGATTTTTGCTTTACAATTTTTCCAAGAAAGAAAACTCGATAACTAATTTACCTGTTGTCGTACAGAAATAAAATTTGGATCCATTTCCCCACTAGGTAATAACTGAATTGAAGTTAGATCCTTGAAAAATGCATTTTTCCCCTAAAAAGAAAGAAGAGACCAAGAAAACTGATGAGTATGGATTATTATTAAAGGAAGAGGGGAAGGGAAAAAACTAAGTCATTTAATCAAGAATATCTCATGGTTGATTTTTTTCCTCCTTGAACAATAACATTTAAGTATTTTATTCACTTAATTTATAACAACTATCCAGTACGTAGTAGGCATGCTGTAAGGTGGTCCCCAGTGAGCCCCTCTGGCAGTCATGCCTGTGGAATCTCTGTCCCTTGAGTGTAATTTCATAGCTGGTGAGTCACTGCTAGCAAACAGAATTAGGCAGAGATGAGAGCAGGTCACTTTTAAGTTACAGAAGGACTGTGGCTTCTGCTCCAGGTACTCATCCTCTCACTCGTGCTGAGGGAAGACAGCTGCCATGCTGTGAGCTGCCCTATGCAGAGGTGCAGGTGGCAAGGAACGGACTCCTGCCAATAATCACGTAAGCTTGGAAGTGGATTCCCCTGTCCCCACCCCACTTGAGCCTTGAGATGAGACCACAGCCTTGGCCAACACCCTAACTGCAGACTCATGAGAGACTTTGAGCAGAGACACATAGATAAGAGGAGCCCAGATTCCTGACCCACAAAAATGATAAATATTAGTTGTTTTCAGCTACTAAGTTGTGAGATAATTTGTTATGCAATAAAGATAGCTAATACATAGTGTGTACTCTGAATCCTCTCAAAAACACGTGTTGAACTGTTTAAAAACACCTTGTTTAAGAGAACAGATGTGTGTATGAATAGCCAAAACAGAATATCAGGAAATAGGATTTCCGAAGTTCCTTGGAGGGAAATGTAATACAAAGCAAAGAGCACTGGCCTCTAAGATGGAAGACCCAGGTTCTAGTCCCAGGTCCACCACTTCCAACCAGGTTACCTTGGACAAAGGACCCCACCATCCCGGCTCCTGTTTTTTCACCTGCAAACAAATCATCCCAGATATCTTCTAAGGTACTTTCTAGACCTAATCACCTACGAGGGTAGTCATCTACTGAGTGGCCAACTAGGTAAAGCTACTCATCCTTTAGTGATGAGAAACAGCAGACTTCCTAGGGCAACCCAGTGCATTGTGGGCATCACCATTTGAAAGTTTTTCCATGCATTCACCCACAATCTATTTCTCTGTAGCTTCCACCTGGTAATCTTAGATATAAGCGTCCATTTTACATGAGGGCCTCTGAGGTGGAGAGTATGTGTGCACATCTATAATAGTACCATTTATTATTTACTGTGTTCCAGGCTTCGCTAAGCACTTCATGTTGAGTATGTCATTCAACGCTCAGAACTACCATGAGGAAGGCACTGGAATCATGACTTCTGAATGAGAAAGGCTGAGAGAAACTAAACTAAACACCACCGGCAGAGCTGGGATTCTGTTTCACTAGCCAAACGGCACTGCGTCTCTATTTACATAAGAGAGGCACATGACAGTCTTAGGTCACGCCAGCATGACATGGGTTGGGACTAACATCCTTGCTGTGCTTATCCAAGTCTGGACATGTTCTGGTTCCCTTTTCGAGGGGAGTACTGAACTAGGTAGTTTATTTTGGTTTTTCTTAAAAAAAAAAAAACCTAACTTTTAAGTACTCTCCTTTTACAATCTCAAACGAAAGATATAATTCATTCAAAATCTGTATTTACAAATATAAATATTATCTGTTATTTTATTAGGAAGATGAAAATTTGTCACCAGACTTCTAGTCTGCCTTTAAACCGTCGGGATCTAAATGTTAACGTGAATTTCTTGAAACATACAGTATTCTGCTTCTATTTACTCTCAAAATCAACATGTCTAAAATCATTCTGAATGGGCTTCCTTGTAAATGGCCTGCCCAGTCTCGCCAGCTTGAGTTGAATTGAATTTTACCCGCTCCCATCTCCTCCAGCACTAAACCCAGACTGTCATTAGGTCCCTGATTCCTCCCAATCCCTCCATGATTTTAATCGCTTCTCCCCAGTCCATATCCTAATCAACTCCTGACTTGCAATGGTCTCCAAAACCCTCCTCACTTATATCCACTCATCTCTTCCGCATACTGTGGCCATGCAACTTTTCTTTAGCATCTTCATTATAACTGCATCACTCACGGACTGGGCTCCTGTTCTCTGTGCCAGGCATGGCACCAGACACGGGAACATAGTGAAGAGGTGACGAGTTCAGGTAATGTAGACAAAGATTTCGAAGAGAAGGTGACACTTAAGTGATAAATAAATAGGAGTTGGACATAGAAAGTAGTTGTCTGTGAAAATGGAACAATATAAACAAGACACGAAATGATGCAAATGACTGCCTTTGCCGAGGGAGGGACGGTAGCTAACAGTGGCTGCAGCACAGGGTGGAGAGGAACGGAAGGCAGGCAGGAAAGGTAGTTACGGCTGAGGGGAGCCTCCCTCCTCTGGCTCCAGGTTTCCGTGCGGCAGGGCTTCTGTGAGAAGAGCATCCTGCCCCACCCCTCCCTCACTGCTCCCCAAAATGGACTGGGGAATTTGGGAGGAGCTGGGCATTCTCAACAGCACCTGCTTTCCTTCTCCAGGGCCAGGACCCTTCAGGTGTCCCGCTGTGCCCTGGCTGTGCAAGTCTCTCACATAAGGGTAAGAGCTGTGTTCTCCCACCTGGCTTCTGTCAGTAAAAAGCTCAGTAATACAGCTGACCAACTGTCTGAATTTTAATTTTAATCTCTGTCTGAATCCTACGTCTGTCTCTCATTTGGCACCTGAGTGGGAAAGAAATGGGTTTTATGAATTAGCATGGAACTAATATGATTAAGTCTGTGTTTTGGAAAGAAAACTCTGGCAGCATGGCATTGGATGGAGAGAAACAGGAGGCCGTTGTAATAGCCAAGGGAAAGACAATGAGGCCTGAACTAGGGTTACCGTGATGGAGAGGAACGGACGGATAAGATTTAAGGAAGAACTTACAAGAATGAATTTACAATGAAAGGGGGACATGAAGAAGGGAATTGAGCTAGATAACATCAAGGGTCCTAATTGGTGCCAGTGCACATGTGATGACATCATTCATCAACTAGCTAGCCAGGGTCTTCAGGAGGAACAGCAAATTGAGGTCAAGGGTAGGATAGGGGTGAATATGGAGACAGAGCTTAGGCATGAGGTGTCTGAAGTCCCACAACACATTCAAAGATGTTCTACAGAAATATATGCCTCAAACTTGGGAGAGGTCAGGCCTGGAGATACAAGAGGGAGAAAATGAGTCTGTCCAGGAGAACATGCAGAATGAGAAGGGTGGGCAGCTGAGAGGGCAAACCCATGGAATACCAATATTTAAGGTAAATCAGAAGAACAGGGAATCTGAGGGGGAACAGGGAGCAAAGAACCCCACGACGAATAATCCTCCGTAAGTCACAAAAGTACTGAACAATTTCCATTAAGAAAGTGCTGCTGTGCCTGTAAACCCTCAGCTCCACCACGGCTCTGAATCCTTGGAGGTACCTACCTTACTGTCAAAAAGGGAAAGTGGCTTCACACTCTTCAGAGAGAACCTCATAACCGCGTACAAGATGGAGCAGAGGATGGAATGGTGCTCCACCAGTGGGTAGTGGATGTGTTTCTGTTCAAGGGCCAGTTCCACTATTGAGATTGGTCCTTCGACAGCGAGCCACGCATCCTCAGTATCCAGGACAGGCGCTTGCATTTCATCCCTGCTAACATCTGCCTACAGGTTTTGAGAACAGAAAACTGTGTTCAGAATTAGAGAAAGAATAGCTTGCAAATATCTTAATGAGTCTACCAGCAGCAAAGTGCAAACCCATATTTCTTCCCATCCCAAATTATAATAAAAAAGGTAAAATCTAATTCCAATAAGAATCTAATAAGAAACATCGCTATTTTTTAGGCTTAACTCAAAACTTAGAAATGAATCAATGAAAAGCAATCTCTTTCTATAGTCCTTTCTTAAGTCCAATGATTTTCAGAATATTTAATTTCTAGAGACAGTTCAGAATGAAAATATATTTCTTTTACCTCCATTAAAGTCTGAAGAAGATCCAAGCAGCAGCCAAGGAAAGATGTCACTGCTGTGTCACTCATCCCCACATCCTGGTTTTAAAAAGGAACATAATTAGCTCCTGCCAGCAAAACTGCTACAGTTACTCTCAGAAAAATAAAGAACAGAACAGGACACACCTATTCAACTGACTTCCCACAAAGAATAGACAGCAAGAATTTGAAAGTCAAGGCATTAGTACATTTTAATTCCTTTCTTTAGACTTAACAGATTTTAAAATTAGACTTTAAAAAGGATTGTACTACTATGAAGTTTCAAAAATCGGTGTTCTCTGTGTATTGTAAAGACACGGTGCCATCAGTTACCACAGAGGGCGGCACTGGCGCTCACTGTCCAGCTTGCTGAGGCCAGGCGTGTGCATGAAGATACACACACGCAAGAGGCCAACCAAAAAAGTTCTCAGAAAACTGGTCTAGCTTCAGAGCGTCTTTTAGGGACTTAACTGAACCCTCTGAACAAAACTAGAACCCTCAAGCCTGTGAACGAAATACCAGACTAACGCTGTGGGCAACAGGTCGTTCCTGTTGACTCCCTTTAGGGCCTGCCAAGAGACTACTGCATTCACATAGTCTTTTTCAAACTAACAACGAATACAATCCCTGAAGTAAACAATTCAGAGTGTGCGTATAACTGGTCATAGAGCCATTCTTAAGACTGTAACAGAAGAATTCTTCAACAAAGGTGATTTTTGGGAACTAAAGGCCTATAATGGCTGGATTCGTGTGTCCCAGTATTTCTTAAGATATTTGTAATAAGAATATTTCAAAGTTTTGAGCAAAAGCTGGCACTATTAATCACTGACCTCAAATACAAGCCCCAGTATCCATGGACCGGAATATTATTTAAGACTATTTGTACAATGGTTATTACATTTAAGTAGATTAAACTCACTACTCATATGAATCTACTTCAATTTGACGTTGGATGCTTCCACTATAAATCCCTAATCCAAAGTACAGCAAACATGTGCAGCCAGGGCAGCATGCTCACCTCCTGTCCTCTGTCCAAAGTTGAAGACGGCTTGAGAAAACTTAAACATTCTATCTGACAATCTGGAAAGGTAAATTAACATTGGCCATAGTTCATGACCAGTTTCCTTAATATAGTATTCTCTTTCTATTTTTCTTATCTCATGATGTGTCATCAAAATGGTACAAGGCAAAGTTCACTCCTCCAGTTCATAAGATACCACATAAAGTGCAGGATTAACTACTAGACATCTAGTTCAGGGAATGCACTTACCCTTCGGCATAATCTATCCTTTGGTGATTTTCCAACCTAAGACAAAGGACAGAAAACGCTGTATTTATTTAGTAATTTATATAAAAAGGCATTACTATGGTACAAATAGTAAAAAGTAACCAAATTTTAAAAACATAAATGCAGCTATAAAACCGTGGCAACCTTTCATCCATTAAATTTTAGTTCTACTCATTTATAACACAACGCAACTAATTCTATGGGGGAACCTAAAAATATATTATGAAAAATATGCCACACTGGACTTACAAATAATCCTTTTCAAAAATAAATATTCTCAAACTATTAAATATGAACAACTTTAAAAATCTGGTCCTTACTTTGTATAATCAAAGAACTGTTTTGCCTTAAAACTCAGAACCAAACTCAAGGTTCTAAATAAACAGCAGCTAAGAATTTTGCTTGTTGATAAAGATCCACAATTTTAAAAGGTCAGAACGAAAAAAAGACAATCTAAAGCAGACATAAGACATATTCCTAGCTCAGAAAATCAATTGATTTCCTTGATTCAATCAGTACTTAATAAGAGTCTACTGTCAAGTTTATATAAGGTAATAAGTGGGAGATAAAAGTTCTGCCCTTCAGCAATGTGACTTGTTAAGACAAGAACTCACAGGGGACAGTGACAGTGGAGGAAGGGAGTCCAGTACAAAGGACTCCTCACCTCATTAGCCCCTGCTGAGATGACTGCACCCGCCTTCCAACACCCAAGCTCGGCCCATCCCAATTCCAACATATTACACCCTCTTGCCAGAATCATTTTTTAAAATGCAAATCTGGACATATTCCTCTGCTTAAAACTGCTCCACTGTCTTCAAGATAAACTAACAGCTGCCATTTACTGAGCCCTCACCATAAGTGCCAGGCCAAGCATATGTGCTAGGCAGTTTACACATAGGATTAGAAAATAATTAGAAAATCCAAAAGTTAGTAGAAAACCCCAAACATGCAGCCTCCACAGGAAACTCTTCCTGCTCCTTCCCACAGCCTGTGCTCCAGCAGTACGAAGCTTCTAGCAGCTCTCTGAGTCCAACACCCTGCCTCACATCTCCAGGACTTTCTGCGGAGGGCGCTTCTGCTCAGCCCTTTTCACTGGTTCACACGCACTTCTCCTCCCTATCAGCTTTTAGACTGTGCGTTCTCTGAGGGCAGGACCGTGCCTGTTATCTCTGCAACCACAGAACCTGGCACAGTCCTTGGCACATAAGGAATGCTTATTATAATAAACACTGAGTGAACAAACGATCATAAACCCTCTGCTTCCTAGTTCAGGCCTGTTCAAACCCAAATCCCAGTTGCGAGGATCATGTGACCATGATGTGAGAACACTGTAAAACTGTAAACAGTAACACACCCATAAAGGCTCTGCGTTATTCTCGCAAAAGACGGGCGGTCGGAGGGGAAGCAGAAGGGAACGACATCATAGAGGCCAGAAGGATGAGTTTCAAGAAAGAAGCAGTTAAGTGGACAAGGAAGACAAGCACACAGGAAAGAACAGTTAGATTTAACTAGAAAGAAATGTTACCCTTAACGTTAAAGAAAGCATTTCAGAGGAGCAGTGGCCTAAAGTGGCTCTGAGCTGTAGTGCTGGTCATGGTTTAGGAATGTCCATCTCTGTGCATTTAAAAGAACGTGCTGTCGCTATGGTGGCAGTTCTCCTGACATCCACCAAACTGATGCCAGATTAACCTACATTCCCGACTGGCCTGCAGAACATCGTGACAAGGCCCCAGCCGCGCTGCTTGAGGCCAGCAGGCTACTCTCACTAGGAGCAGCTCCCACTCCCACCAGCCGAGTCCTGTGCTTACTTGTTTGTTCCCAAATCTACTTATTCTACTTATGCTGCTTGCACCTGTCATTGTAATTATGTAATTTAATTTAATACCTGATGAAATACAAATAAAAAAAAGGAGCTGTTCATATGAATTTTATGTTGAATGCTTTAAAAAGATTTATGGAGAAGAGAGGCTAACCGCTAAGTCTACTGGATTAGATAGAGAGGAAACAACTACAAAGATTAGGGGATGAATTATAAAAATCTAAAGATTTTACCCACAGATTCATCACGACTTCAAAGAAACAGGATATAGAAATCACAGGCAGTGCATTATGGGTGAGGTTGATGTCAGAAAATCAAAACAGAACTGCCGTCAAACCCATTCAAAGAAAACGTCTTGGCCTTATGTCCAAAGGTTGGTGAGTAAGTGCACACTGTATGTTTTAACTTAAAATAAAATGCAAGTCCTTGCTTGAATCAACCTCCAGTCCTAACCTCTTGGGTTTCGAGGCTTTTACAGTATATTACTCTCTTTCGAGGATTGGGGCTCTTCTTCAAGTCATCCAAATGCCAGCACTGGAAATTACATTTAATCGAGCACGAGTAAAACGAAACATCAAATGAAAAAGGGTCTAACAAGGCCCAGTGTAAACAATCTTTCTAACATCAGTCAATTACTTAAGGGAACCAAATAAACAAGAAGTCAGTACATGGAATTTAAAATTGCCTTACCTTATCCATCAAGTACGTAGCAGCTGAAAACCTTTTAACCAAGAATGTGTTCCACATCATCAGCGCAATGCCTATGAGCAAGTCAAGGCAAAGCAGTAAGTAGAATGTGTGTACTTCCACTTTCATCAGACATAAATTACTGTCTTCCTTAAGCTTATAAAACTACATGGGCTAGTTATTTAGATATCATTTCTTATATCTTATGTAATATTTATAAAATTAATTAAAAACCTTTATCTTTAATAAGTATCAGAACTGGGCTGCATAAGAGGATATTCAAATGGCCAATAAGCACAAGAAAAGACTGATATTTTTTCAAAATCATCAGTTTTGAGAGAAATATAAGTTAAAATCACAAAGAGATATCATTACACAACCAACAGAAAGGCTAACTTTCTTTTTTTAATGAAAATACCAAGTGTTGGCAGTGACACAGAAACAACTGGAATGCTCATACATTGCTGGTGGGATAATAAATTGATAAGACTACTCGGAAAACGGTGTGGAAGTGTCTACTAGAGCTAAATATGTGTGTACCCTGTGACCCAGCAGTTCTGCAGAAATGGATAAAAAGGTGTGTTCAACAGCACTGAGAGCAGCTTCAGTCATTGTAGGCCAACACTAGAAACAACCCGATGTCCACCAAATGATTTTTTTCATGTTAAACATCTTTTTCATATGTAGGCCATATTTTACAAATGAACCACTTTAAATGTTTTTTTTTCTTTGAAGAAGGTAAAATCTAAGAGACGAATAAATAAAATAATTTTCAAGTTCCCTTCAAGTAAAATGAAACATTTTAGAACTCCTGCAATCTGACTTTATTCCACCTGCAGGAAGGTGGTGCAGGCGAAGAATTCACCACACAGACATCAAGGCGATGCCCCTCCTACCCGGCCCAACACCTAGTCTCACCACTTAGTCGTCTTACTAAGTTGAGGTGCTGAGCTCCTCCACTAATTCCTGAAGGGGAACCCATCGATCTATTAAATGGAACCAACAACCTGTTTACAATTTTTCAACAACAATTTGTAACATTCTTGCAAGGAGACAGCGGCAGTCCCCATGGGATGGCAGCCAATGGAGAAGATGCACATTTACTACAAGAAGCACAAGGCAGTTTCCGGGGTACAGTATTATCAGGTTCCGGCTCCTGGACTTTTTCATCAGGAATTGTAGTCCTAAGCAGCCCATCCCTCTTTCCTTATCTACCTGTGAACTAAAGGTGGAATCACTGATTCGTGCAGAATATTCTCCTGACTCACACCTAGGAACACTCGTCAGCTTGGGAAACTGATGGGTGGGGACGGAGGTGATCATTACTGCCCCCCGCCCCCTTCTGGAGAGCGTTCCTCCAAACCGTTGAAACAGCCAGCACCTTGCATATGGCAATACACAGTCATGTGGCGGGTGGCGGGACCAAATGAAAAAATTAACAGGAGGTGAATTTAAAGATCCGTGCCTCTTTTGAATCAACCAGTCCTGTTTGTAACACCTGTTTACTCACCATTCTGAACATGTGCATTGAGAATGTGCTTCAGGTGTTCTATTGACCTAACAAAAAAACGTGCTTCCTTACATACAGGGAGAAAAAAAGAAAGAAAGAAAAAAAAGCGTATCATTTAATAGGCGTTTCACATACAAACGGAGAATTCTCACATAAATGTCTGTATAAAGCTACCCAAGAATGTTGTGATAAGAACATGGAATTATTAGGAAAAAGTAATTTTTTATAAGATAATGTCAATTGTCTGTCTTAAATTCACATTATCTATACAGTGATTGATTCCTAGAAACCCCCAGGTCACATATGCTGACATCTGGATTCACAATTTACTGTGGTTTGTACAACACAGTAGTGTTCTCTCCAAAGAATACTTGAATTCACACAGATTTGACAATAATCGGTTAACTTCTTTGCCAATATCATTCATTCATTCATTCCTCAACAAATATTTATTAAGCATCTACCATGCACGAGGTACCCGGGATACCGTGATGAACAAAACAGACCCAACCCTTGCCCTCACCAAGGTTACATTCTAGTGAGGGAGCTAGAGAATAAATATGTAAGTAAACTGTGTGCTATGTTAGTGTAAGTGCCAAGGAGAAAGCAGTGAAAGGAAATATGAAATACCAGAGGGATGTTTGAATTTCAACTCTTCCTGATCAAGGTGGTTGACATATTAAAATTCAAATACAGTATGTAAAACTGATCAAATTATCCAGGTCTTGGCTAAATAACTTTGTGGCCTGTACAAAGATTAAACGCATCCCCTGTGCCAACATATACTGGTGTTGGAAACTCCCCAAAGGGAACTTCAGTTGGTTTGAGCATAATAAGCTGTGTGAGTAAAATGGCGGGATTGGGACAGGGGTTGGGTGAGGCAAGGAGATAAATATTTAACAGGAAAAAATAACAAACAAGAAAAATGGCCACTTATTCTAAATGTAAACAATCCTAATAATAGATGATGATAACACTAATTAAAATTCCAGATACTATGCATGCATCCTTCGAAATAGCTAGTGCTATATATCCCTCATTTACTTTAAGGAGAAAATTGAGAGCAGAGGGATCAGAAACGCTGCTAAAGGTCACACAGCTAATAAGCAGTGGCAAGGAGCTTGAGCTCAGCTCTGTGTCCACAATGCAAACAGCCTTTGGTTTACAAATGAATGCTGTAAAATAAGAGTTTTTTCCTTAAATATCACTTTCTTAGACCTGAATCTGGAATTAATTTACTCAGATTTTAGAAATTATTATGTCCTTGTTCAAGTCCTAACATTCTTTTTTCATGTAGGAAGAATACATAGAGGTCTTTCATGTAGGAGAAATAAGTAGGCTCTCTTTAAGTAGAGAGCCGAATTACGACTACCACTGAGGCTGGAGGGAAGTCAACTGAAGAGGGTTCCCCATCCTAAAGTCACTTACTGTTATTGTCTTCCTTTAATATGTAAATAATTACTTTTTTTTTTTTGGAGGAAGGAAAAGTATTGTTACCGTTAATCTATGAGGATGAATTAGTTCACCAGTGAGATTATTCTTCAAGCGTGCAACCTGATAATCTAAGGACAATAAAGGGAAGAATTTTGATTTGAGAGGGACGATCTCCCAGGGCACTGACTAGGGAGGCCTACGTGAAGGACTTACTGGCAAAGAGTTTGTTTTGCCATCATGTTTTTACATCTTAGGTGATCCTGCCATCAATCTTGAAGGGCTGGCACCTTCATCATTAAAAAGCGGTGGGGGTGGGGCTGGCCCCGTGGCGGAGTGGTTAAATTCTCGCGCTCTGCTGCAGGCGGCCCAGTGTTTCGTTGGTTCGAATCCTGGGCGCGGACATGGCACTGCTCGTCAAACCATGCTGAGGCGGCGTCCCAGAAGGACCCACAATGAGGAATATACAACTGTGTACTGGGGGGCTTTGGGGAGAAAAAGGAAAAAAATAAAATCTTAAAAAAAAAAAAAAAGTGGTGGAGGGAGCTGGCCTCCTCGACTAGTGGCTAAGTTTGGCACACTCTGGGAGCTGGCCTCCTCGACTAGTGGCTAAGTTTGGCACACTCTGGGAGCTGGCCTCCTCGACTAGTGGCTAAGTTTGGCACACTCTGGGAGCTGGCCTCCTCGACTAGTGGCTAAGTTTGGCACACTCTGGGAGCTGGCCTCCTCGACTAGTGGCTAAGTTTGGCACACTCTGCTTCCATAGCCTGGGTTCACAGGTTTGGATCCCCAGCGCAGACCTACATCACTTGTCAGCCATGGTGGCAGTGGCAACCCACATACAAAATAGAGCAAGACTGGCATAGATGTTAGCTCAGGGCTAATCTTCCTCAAGCAAAAAACAAAAACAGGAAGTTGGGCAACAGATGTTAGCTCAGGGCTAATCTTCCTTAGCAAAAAACAAAAACAAAAACAAAAACACCAACCCGGTAGAGAGAGAAAAAAGCAGGTTCAGAGATTCAGTGACTGGCCCAAACCCACACTTTTGTTCAGAAATTCGTCTGGGACCCAAATCCAGGTCCCCTGCTCCCAGCCTGGGCCTTCTCCTTGCACTGCTTCCTGACTGTGAGTGCCCTGGGAGAAAGTGTGGTTACCAAAAGAGGAAGAAAACGATGCCCATGCAGAGGCGAGAGGGCAACAACGCTAACCCTGGACTAGAGTCAGCCCTGCAGGCAATACGGCTTTCTTGATTCTTCTTCGGAGACAAATGTAAGAGAAGTGACGAACCCATACAGGCCTGTCTTAACAATCAGACATGGGTTGGCGTCAGATCTTTCCTCAGGCTTTTATCATGAAGACTAGAATATGAGGAATTTTCTGACGGTAGGCGCTGTCTCATACAGGAACTCAAAAGGAAATAAAAAATACACTTCTTACAATCTAACTAGGAGGAGGGCAAAACACACTGTGTTATACACAGAGAAACCTAGGCTGAAATCCCGGCCCAGCTGCTGACGCAGCCGAGTCCTTAGGGAAGGCACTTGGAGAGGCCCTAGCACAGCTCCTAGTATCCGGACATCCCACAGGGGAACAACCCGGTGTTTATAACAAGTCATTGCATTAAACTGTCTCATGTATGTATAGCATGAGCACAGACACAGAATTAACACGAAAGAGGTAACGAGAAGCTCACCTCTGGGTCTTTATTCCACTGAACAACATACTCCCAACAGCAATGTGCACGCAGCACGTCTAGCTCCAGGCTGCACGGAAACTGCTTGTAGGCTAAACACAGCAAGTCTGCAAGTCAGAAGAGAGGGAGGTTGTAGTCTTTCCTTACTGAAAACAGCCAAATGTCCACTCCGGATTTCACGTTTCTCTGTAGTTATGTATTACCTGGAATGGCTCCCAGGTCCATCTCTACCTCTGACATCTCAAATAAACCTCTTTTAATACCTTCTTTAGGCTCATCTGGGTTTTCTGTATCTCTTTCTTTATTAGCCAGTTTTAATATTTCAGGGCTGAAGTCCTGTTTAAATATCCACTTGGCTACAGTGTCTGCAATGCCACCTATAGTTTGGAGACAAGAAAGAAAATGAACATTTACAGGGCTTGCCAAAGGGAGCCAATACAGTGAACGATCCGCATCTCCTTGTGAGCAGACTGAAGTGCCACGTTCAGTTTTAAGCCTGGAAGTGATGCCCCAAAGCCACAAGACTCACAGTAGCATTATCACATACCACTCAGCTGGTGAGGGCAAGTGCGCCATCTGATACCTTTACACTCTGGTAGAATGTTAGATAACTATCAATGAGTGTGCATACAGACGTCTATGTACCACAGACCTTCTAGGCCCACAAATTCAAAATATACTTTACCTAACAAAGATGAAGGGGCGAGTACATCTTTAAACACTCTCATTTAAACATCAGTGAGAACAGATTGATTAGCACGATATTTATCTAGGCTTCTTAGGGCAATATTACTTTCAATAGTCAACTAATTTGCCTCTATAGGATATTTATGGCCAAAATTCAGCCATGGCAAAGCTAATCAACAAGAGGATGCTATACCATGTTTCAGTGACCAATACAGTCCAAAAATGTATAAATGCAAACAGAAAACATTCATGATGAAGAGTCTCATTTACTACCTAAAACAAACTACACATTCTTCTATAATTTACCAAAACTTTTCCTCTTGTTTGGATTCAAATAAAAACCTTTCCACAAAGAGAAGGCTTCACAGTAAAATCACAATCATCAGTGAAAATACAGGAGAGCAGTGTGCTGGGCGATCTAGTTTCTTATGTTTGGCTTCTGAATCATCTGATTACTCTTACTCTGGAAGCAAGCCCCCATTGCTTAGGTTAGTATTAAAATGCTGTTCCTACAGTTTCACCAGGTGGCAGCACAGAGTGCAGTGAATTTACAGTTAAAAATTTTTACAAGTATTATAAATAATGAGAAAATGAGCTAACCAAACAAAAATCGATAAATTCCTGGGTATTTATAAACCCAGAAATACACTCATTCCAGTATCAAATGCCCCACAGGACTGCTGGGAAGAAGAGGGAGTATGCCAAGATGATTCAAGATTTAAGATGCTTATGGTCCTGCAAGATCTAAGCACAGGAACCCCATGACTCCAGGACAGGAAAAAGTGACCCATCAGAAAGGAGGTATAAAGTTCTGTGGAATGAGGAGGAAGAAGAGAAAATCTGCAGTGAGTGGATCATGAGAGGTTTCCTGGAGGAGGCAACATTTCCGCTGGGCCTTGAAAGATGAGTAAAACTGAGAATCCATGCGTGGGAGAGGCAGGGAAAGGGAAGACGACGGGCTCAGATCCAGAGATGGGGAATCACACAGATGCTTCATCTGAACTCTAAATCTAGCAACAAGCAAGCAAGAAACGGAAAAATGGGTTGGATTCAAAGTCAAAAGTTCTTGGAGAGCAGGCTTAAGAGTTCACACTTTGTTCTAGCAGTCTTCGAACTTCTTAGTCTCTTAAACTCAAGAATTATTGACGACCCCAAAGAACTGGAGCTTGTGAGTTACATTTACCAATATTTATAGTATTAGAAATTAAAACTGAGAAATTTAAAAACTATTATCTCATTTTAAAATAAAAATGAGCCCATTACATGTTAATATTTTATGAAAATAATTATATTTCCCAAAGCAAAAAAACGATATTTAGTGAGAAGAGTGGCACTACACTTCTGCAGCTCTCTTGAACGTCCAGCCTATGTCTGGATTCTCCAATCAGCTTCCGCATCCCATCTCCTGTGATCTGCTGCTTGGGTTGAAATACTAGAGGGAAGTCTGGCCTCAGACAGACAGGAGGCTGGAAAGGGAGGGCTCTGGAGGTGCTCTGACCATTCTCTGAGAAGGGTTGCTGACTCTGCAAGGCGGGGGAAGTTGCTGGGAGCTCCTGAGCAGGGAACGGATAGGATCATACTTTAAGAAGAGTAACTGAGAAGAAGTACGTGGTTGGTTATTTACTCATTTTAAAAATCTGAGTGTATGTCTCTTTCCTTATTCTTTCACTCATTTCTACTAAAAAAAAAAGCCTATATTATATAAATATAGACATATAGATACAAATGCTCAAATAAACTTCAGGTTACCTTTGCCTCCTTCTAAAAGCTTTTTAACAGAAAGCCTCGGGAGTGGCTCAGTCTGCAGTGAGGACACATTGGCGGTCTGCATGTTTGCTTTGCTGTGAAGCAGCGTCTGAAGTATGAGACAATCCTCCAGTTGTTTCAGCAGGAGTTTCCAGTACTCAGTGTCGAGAGAAAGGGCCTCCCAGGAATCCGTGAGGGCCTCCGAATCGGCACCCAAAACTGTCTGGGAAAACTAACAGAGAAGGCACCGGTGATGACTCTGGCAGAGATTCTGAATCAACATTAACTAGAATGAGCTTTTAACTCAAACACTGACGGACAGTCAGGACATATCACAAAGCAACAAACAGATGCTGTTTCACAATTATTACTACTTGGCTGGGTGAAACATAGGAGTCAGGAGTAGACTGGAGATTTAGGGGCAATGATGATGGAGTCTGGACATTTACAAAGGACCTGCAGTAATACACCTGATTCAACCAACGTTCAAGGCTCCAAAAGTTTTCAGGGCCATCCTTGACGACAGCTACAGCTTTTTCTATCTGGACCAAGATACGGCTATTTTTTCAGAATGCACTGGCAAACATAAAATATGTGTCTCAAATTTCTTCTCTCTCCATTACTATAAACATCTTAAGCTAGTGATATTAAATTTAGCCTGCAAACTGAGACTGACAACGCTGAGTGAATCTCTACAGACCCATTTAAGCGTCTCCTCCACTTTAATGCAATAGCTCCCTGGTAAAAACGATGTGATCTACCAGAAGATATAAGGGATGTTAGTCTTTTTGTTTTTTTTTAAAATAAACTTGTGTCTTCAAGAGATGAAAAACCACAGAACAAAAGGTCAATGGGAAACTTTCATTTGAGTTATTCAATGCCACATGCCAAAAACAATCTATGCTTATAAAAGGAAGTTATAAATATAATGGTAGAACTTTAGAGCCAGAAAAAACGTGAGAAATAATGCAGTCTAACCCTGCTCAATTTTGCATGAGGAAACAGACTCATTTGAAGGGGCTCACCGCAAATCAGCAGCTATTGGCAGAGAGCCAGATCTCTGTACTCCAACTCCAGTTTTCCTCTTAGGCCCTGTGGCGACTGCTAAATTCAAGTAGCATGTTGTCTGAGTAAGCAAATTAAGGGCAGCACCCTTCCCCCCGAGAAAGACAAACAAGAACCTGATGGACACACACGTCAAATTCTAGATGCTCCACAACACTACAGGCAATGTCGCCCCAGAAACGGAGCAGCAGCCCCTTAGCCACCTGGAAAGATCCAGATCAAAGCTGCCCCCTTGCCCACTTACCTTTTTCTCCGTCATGTTGTTGGATATCTGTGCGGCCACAGAATGCCCAACATGCGCGGATAACAGAGCAGCTCCGTTGTTCTCAGACTGGATACAGGCTGTGCGCATCTGCTGCCACCAAGGGGACACAGACTGGGAATCCCAGGTCTCATCGATGGCCACTAGAGGCAAAGGGGAGAAGTTAAAAAAGAAACTCTTCGTTCGTCAATTTGTTTTTTGTCCAATCTTTCACACTAAACTAAGGTTAAAACAATACTCCCCATTGATGTGTGTGCACTTCTGAATGACCTGGGAGATCAATCTGCAATCTATTTTATTCAGAACGTGTATACTCCATTATTTGTGCTGTGCTAGTCGTCTTGCTCCTGAATCAACGTTAAATCCCTGTTTGGAATATTTTCATCACTGCTGAATACTACTGGACGTTTTCATATGATAGGTTAGTGTTCTAATCATGCCAAAAATAATAAGAAAAGGACTATCTCCACCAAAGCCCATTCGATTTACCTCACTGACTTAAGAAAAGGCATTCATGGCTCACATCACATTTTTGACACAATGATGATGACATAGTATAAATTTAATTTTCATAAAGTACTTTGAATGCATTAAGAGCTTTCTATTAATAAAGAATCTCTCTAGTGAAATGTTTTGTGCATTGTCATCTCCTTCTGTTAGGAGAAACGATCTTTCCTCCCCGCTTCTGTGGTGTTTCAAACTCTAAGCTTTGCTTCTGAGAGCAGCAGCCCACATTCCTGAGAACTCGGAACCACGACCTGGCATCCCCGGGCACGTTACCTTTCATCTTGCTCAGGAGGGACAGCATCGTATGAAGACAGCAGACAGACTGCGGTTTGTCCAAAATATCTTTTTCCTTAGAAAGCCAAACACTCAGGAGCAGAGACTGAAATCAAATTTAAATCTCTTTCAGTCTAAAAGAGTATTTCACATTAAGAAAATCTTGTACTTTTCTAGAGAGCACATGTGTGTATATGAGTGATTCCGTCTTTTGGGTTGGGAAATAAGTGGTTACTTGTTATGTCACGTAACATGAGGGGCAGAACAAGGTACTGTGTCTACCTAAGAGATTCTTTAACATCTGTCAGACATCTAAATTCCGCCACTTCCATGTCTTCTTTGGGTTAGGCACTGCCTTCAGTTCGAGCCTCTATTAGGAGCATATCACCAGTAAGGACACTACCACACTAGCATGGATTCCCTATAGATTGGTGAGGGGCCACTCAGCTGTAGGAGGAGACTGGAGGAGAGAGGGAGGATCTGGAGCTGTGAACCCTGCCCTCACCTTGGCCACACCAAGGCACTGCAGACTTGGCAGTAGGGAAGAAGTATGTAAAACTATCAAACTCCAAATTTTAAGTCACTAACAAATCATGAGAAACAGATTTTAAACAAAAACACTTAAATCAACATAAGTGACTTTTAAGATGCCTATGAACCAGCATATCTACTTTGAGTGGAAACCTCTTAAAATTTACAAATTTGTACACAGATAAGTCTGGGATAATGACAAGTTTAATGGCATGGTGCCACATCTGTGAATACTGGTGTCTGTGAGAGGCTTTGATTGCTTATAATCCGTAGTACCTTCAGTGATAAAAAGCTCTCAAACAAAAGGTTGACTATCAGCTTAAATGTATTAGTACAAACAATTTGCAAAAATTCATAAGAGTAGGAAGTTGAAGAAGTGTGTGAAGGAAATTAACTTATGAGAATGAGCTATGGGCCAGGAGCTATGATAAGTACTTGACACGCGTGTCACCTCATTTTGTCCTGACAACCTCTCGTGGCAGGGACGATGACGCAGGTTTTACAAACGATGAGAAGGAAAAATAACTAACCCAGCACCATGCAGTTAATGAGTTAGAACTACAGTCTGAACGAGATCTGCCTGATTCTCACACATCTTCTTTTCGCTCTAAAAAGTAGTTCATATGTATGTGTGTACATGTACATATAGCTTTATATATGTACATAACTTTTACAAATATAAAAACACAGTTTTTAAAGTGAAGTCTTCGATTTCTCCCTCTTTTTAATTTTTCTTTAACCCTGCCACGTCTCTCCCCACGTCAGCCCCCTTTCTATTTCATCCCATCCAGAAACCTTTTTATTTTTTACAACCAAATTTGTCCTTTCATATTTTTCCTCATATTCATAAAACAATGAGAATGTTATCAACAATAAATGCTAACAGTTATACAGAGCTTACTATGTCCAAATAATGGCACTTAGGGCTTTCTAAGTATAGACACAAGAGTACTATGGAGGGGGGACAGAAGGTGGGGGTCACTGTTTTACAAAAATGGGATCATGTGATCCCATGTTCATTCCACTTGTCACACAACATCCTGTGTAGCCCACAGATTTTGACTGACCACATCCATTTATCAAGGTTAGTCCCCCTCTTCGAGACTTCCTCTTAGCCTCATACAACACTGCTGCTTGTAATCACTAGGGCAGGCTGAAAAAACTGGTTACCTGAGTAGGCAACAAAGACATTCCATTATCAACTGGAAATTACTCTCGGGGTTTGTACGCACATATGCTGTGAAGCAAATCAAAAGGCAAGGAGGGGGGACAGTAGAATTTATCGTTTAGGTTCACTATTCAAGTTGCCATTGGACTCGTTCTGATTAATTTTAGGCACAAAATGTGTGACCAGGACTTATTTTAAGAGTACACCAGGTTTCTAAACACACTAATGGGTTCAGTGTCTCTCAAAGCTTGACTCATGTCCCCACCAGCAACAAAGTTTCAAAGTGTTCATAAAGACTGGCAACCCAAAGGCTTATTTTAGACTAAATTATATTTAGACAAATTAAACACCATGCCCTGGATCTCTCTTCACACTATGAGCTCTTCTACTTTTCTCTCCAACTAACCACTCCCCCTGTGCACCACGACCTCTAGCAAATTCTGAAACAAACGAAAAGAACCTGTTCCTCTGCTTAACTCCTCTTCCCCATCTCTTCCTAGGTCAGCCCTTCTTTATCTCTCGTCCAACCAGGTAATCTTGGCTTATAACCTACAGTGTTTTTTTTTAAACAAACTTTAAAAATTCCAATCAATTAAGCTTTTGTTTGATATAGAAGGTCAAAACACATAGAATGTGAAAGACAGGATGCCATGGGAACCATCAGGGCACAATGATACAATTTTAGAATCACTTACAGGCAACAGATTTCTTTAAACTTTAGAAAAAATGGAGGTGAAAGAAGAAAAATAATCAAAGAAGAGAATACAGACATAAATTGAGCTACCGCATAAAACACACACACATACACACACAACAGGAAAAGACAGTATATGGAAGGTAACTATTCTATAACTAGTAAATACAAAATAAGATATCCTTTCAAAACATCATAGCAAATAATGTCACACTATATTATTCAGAATGTGAACAGTCATATCACCGATTCACATATTGTAAATGTGAATTATTTCACATATAAATAAATGTCACATACTGACATATTACCAGATGAAATGTGAGTAAGAGATTTTGAATAATAGAAATCTTCAGAGGAAATTTAGTTAATGCCTCTGTTCTAAGTTAAGTAGTAACTAAGATGTTAAAACCTGTACCTAAGAATGAAACAAAAAATCCTATGAGGCGTTGGTTGATGCTTCTAATACCTAACGACCTTCGCCTTTTGCCAAGTGTCCTCCTATAACACTGCCATCCTAAAAGCTCTGCTCCTTCCCTCAGTGGAAACGCTGGCGGAGGACAGGAGCGAGCCACCTGCTAGCCCTGCCTGTCTACACTTAAAAAACCCTATTTTGTCAGTCTCTAGGAGAAGCCTTATTTTCTAGTCTTTCCTGAAAACTGGGGTTCGTCTTAGGTTACAGAAGCTAAAACTTGGTAAAATTCCACTGAAGATAATTATAAAGTTTTAAGTGTTGTGAAAAACTATCAGCTGTTGTCTATGAATCATACTAATATAGCAAAAGAGTGACTAAATCAAATGAAAGTTTTACCGAAAAATTTGTGGGTATAGTACATCTAGAAATCTTTCTAAACGTAAAAACTTCTACAACCTAGATTATAAATACCAAGTTTCTTCATGAACATAATTCCAATAAAATTACCATTTAAAATTTTCAGAAAATAATCAGAAAAGAAGAGGAAGAATGAGCATGTCAAACAGATTGTCTTTATAACACTAATAACATATTTTGCTGAAAGACATCACTGTTTATTCATGATTTCTGTATCTAAAAGTCTGTTACGCTTTTAATACAACAGAAGTTTGTTTATTCTCTTTAAAAACTACTTGAAATTGAATAACTCAGGAAGACGTTATTGGTCTGTTTTGACACTTGCACTAACTGCTCTGGGAATGAGCAAGATGTAAGCAGAATGCACAGTACCCCTGCGCTTTATCTTCCCAAGGCCAGAGGGCTTAGGAAAGGCCTGAGGGTGTGGGCTCCCATTTCCTCTGATCGATGTGACCACGATGACCAAGCAGCCTTTTTAAAAAGCTTGTTTTATTATACATTCAATTTCTCACTTTAATTCTTGGGCTTTGTATTTTTTTTCAGAGAAGTTCCCCCTTCCTTTCCCATTCACGACTATTAATTACATGCTTTAAGTGAAAATGCCTTATTACTCTGCACTCACGATAGGATTTTTAAAAACTACAAGATTGCTTAAAAGCATTCAGCTGTTGATATAATACTTAAAAAATGAAACCCAGCCATAAAATCTTCCTCTGGGAAAAGCAATGGGAAAAGAGATCAATCATCTGGAATGTGTGAAACAGTCTCCCAGATTTAGATGATTTTTAAAAAATAATTTAATTTAAAATTATAACCCATTTTATAGCACAATAATATACTTATAGATCACAGCCATATGAGTTTCAAGTAGGGAAATTTCCCATAAATACATATCACTTTATTACAGTATAATGTATATATTTAGAATAAAATTCCCCAATTTTAAGTTGGGTAAACAACACCATAAACACGATGAAGTACGTCTCCATCAAAAGCTCCCCTTGTGCCTCTTTGTGGTCAGTTTCCAACCCCCACCCTCATCCCCTGGCAAATGTTCATCTCCTTTGTCACTATATTTTTGCTTATTCTAGTATTTCATGTAACTGAAATCGTCCAGCAGGTAGTCTTTTGTTTCTGGGTCTTTTCACTCAGTATAATGCTTCTGACACTCCCTTATGTTATTTTACATATCAGTAGGCCATTCCATTGTATGGATATACTGTAATTTATTTATCCATTTATCAGTTGGTGGATCTTTGAGTTATATCAAGTTTGGGCTATTATAAATAAAGCTGGGGTAAATATTCAGTCCAAGTCGATGTGAACATATATTTTCATTCCTCTTGGATAAATACGTAGGAGTGAAATTGTCGGATTTTATGGTAAATCTATGTTCAACTTTATAAGAACTTTCAAACTGTTTTCCAAAGTGGTCATATTAATTTGCATCTCCATCCGCTGTGCTGAGAGTTCTGTCTGCTCCACATCCTCATCAACCTGTGGTAAGATGAGTCTTTTTTAATTTTAGTCATTTCTCTTGGGAAAGAGACCACTGTGATTTTATTTTGCATTTCCCTAAAGGTTTATGATGTTGAATATCTTTCAGGAGATTATTTGCCATTGTTTAGGTATATTTTTGGGTGATGAGTGTCTGTGCAAATCTTGATTTTTTTTAATTGTATTGTTTGTCTTAATGAGTTGTACTAATTCTTTGTATAATGTGGATACAATTTATTTATCAGATTTGAAAAAAAGTCTTGCCTTTTCAGTTTCTTAACAGAGCCTTTTAAAAAAACAGAAGTTTTGAATTTTGATGAAGCATAATTTATCAGTTATTTTTCTTTTACAGTTCATGCTTTTTGTGTCCTGAGAAATATTTGCCTAAACCAAGCTATCTCCTATGTTTTCTCCTGTAAGTTTTGTAGTTTTAATCCTTATATTTATGTTTCACTTTGACCTAATTTTTAAATATGGCTTGAGGTAAGGTTTGAAGTTCATTTTTTTCAAGTGTTTCTTTAGAAACCCAAGATTTAAAGCAGACAACAAAATTTCATTGATATTGATTAAACACAATGTAAAATAAGAAGTATTGTGTATTCATCTTATTTAAGCATCTCAACTTTGAATATCTGTCTCCTTTCTTTTTAACTTAGATTCACTGTGGCACAAAGACACGCACAGGCAAGTCCTAGGCACCCTTCTCACAGCCTCCCCTAATGTTAACATCTTACAACACAATATCAATATCAAAACCAAGATATCGACACTGGTAAAATCCATAGAACTCGCTCAAATCTCACAGGCAATACATGCACTCATTTGGGTGTGCATGCAAATTTATCTCACGTGTAGCTTTGCATGATCATCACCATCAAGACACTCAACTAGACCATCAGTACAGGACTCCCTCGGTTACTTCTTTCTCTCATCACAGTTTGTTGGAGTTGAGTTTTTCTCACTCTTTCTAGGCTACATAGTTCTTGCCAGGCTACTCTGTAGCAATTGGAGAGTTTTGCCCATCACCTTCTACTCAACCCAAAGATCTAGGAAGAGCTTCAAGCTGTGACTAAACTTCCAATGGACTCATCAAAGTTAACCCAACCTGGACCCTGGAGTCCTCTCAGATGCCCAGTGAAGAAAAGTCCCAGGAAGATCCAGTTGCCTCGCCACCTATTTCAGAAGCATTAACAAAGAACCTTAGTAACTAGACTCTCAACCCTAGTACCAAATTCCCTCCCCTTGTACCAGAATGTCTACCCAAATAGCTTGACAGAGAAAAGAAATTTTAGGGGTTATGTGATGGCATACCCTACAGGAGAAGGGAAGTAAGGACACTGTTAACTGCTCGGAAAGAAAGGATGCAAAGGATGATACAAATTATTAAATACTGCTACTCTAGCCAACTTCCTGTGCTTCAAAGAGAACCACGAAATTGAGGTTCAATCAAGAACTCAAAGATTTAGATGTAGCTGTCATTATTGCCTGTATCATCGAGATCTTTTTGAGAATACTAGCATGGAGAATAATTATCACACAGAGCTGATTGAGCCACAAACCTTATTCTTGCTAGTAATTTTAGGATCATTATGCAACAGCTTGGGAAAGCTATGCTCAGATGGACTGTACACCAGTATTTTGATAATCTGTAATACAAGTTCTATGATGTCTTCTTTTCTTGCATCTCTCTTCTACCTCGATACCAGTAATTTATAAGGAATCTATGTAGTCTGCATCTGAATGACTTCAATATACTTTAACTTCTTGATTTGACCCAAAGAAGCAGTAAGATGTCTCAAGTATTGCCTGTGTTTTAGAAGCCTGAAGTCAGTACGATGAAACCCAACATCAAGAATTTGAAGCAAAGTAACTCCTGTGGAAAGAATGTAAAGAAAACACTGGGTGGTTTGGCTAGAGCATGATCAGAGCAGGGTGCATTAACTAGATTTTCAAGTTTTCAAAAATTTGAATTCTAACAATTTTTTGTGCTCTTTCAGTTTTCAGTGGCAAACAATGTGTGTATAGAAGATCCTAATAAAATTGAGATGTATTTGAGTACCTTTAAAAAAAAGAAAAAGACTCCCTTGTGTTAATCCTTTAGAGCCACACCCATCTCCTCCTCCAACTCATCCCTACCCTTTGGCGACCACTAATCTGTTCTGCATCTCCGTAATTGTGCTATTTCACGACTGTTACAAAAATGAAATCATGCAATATGCATCTTTTTAAGATTGGCTTTTTTCCACTCAGCATATTTTCCTTGAGGTTCGTTCAAGTTGCTGAGCATGTCAATAGTTCATTTCTTTTTATTGTTGAGTGATAGTCCATGGTAAGGATGCACCACAGTTTGCTTAACCATTCACAGACTGAAGGGCATTCGCGTGGTTTTCAGTTTTTGGCTATTATGAATAAAGCTGCTTATGAACATCCACGTACATCCTATGTGTATCTTTAACTGCTTTACTTCCTGACATATATACTGCGTAGTGAAGAAGAATAAAATGCATTTTTAAAGAACTTAAACATTCAATTAAAACAATGCATTAACACACTCAATAAGTTCATAGGGGCAGAATGCCTAAATCCTTGCCAAAATATAAGATGTGAGTGGGGGTGCGAAAGAGTATGTATATATGTGTACATGTGGGGGTGGTAAAGTGGAGAACTGATGATGGTGGGGTAACTTCCCCTGCCCTTTTCAGAAAGGACTAAAATTTAGTGTAGTTTTTCCATTGGATGATTCTTTTATTTATATTTGTTACAGCACAGAGATTAAATCCTAACATATAGACAAAGTTTTGGAATGTTTGATAATTCTATATTACTTTAAGGAAACTTTGTTCTCTAAATAAGATCTTTTTTAGTTCTAATATGAACATTTTTACTGATGACCACGGTCCATTGTAAATACATGCATCCATGTCAGATTCTAAATTTATTTTAGGCCAATTATAGAATATGCTTGTTATAATTTACAGGGAATGAGAAAAATAAAATAATATTATCCAGTTAAAAATGGTGATTATAAACTTCTTGGATCATTTTTAGAAAGTTTTCATGTATGTTCTACGATATGCTTTAGCCAGTGGTAAAAAAAGGACTGACACTTCTGGATGACATTAGCAAGAAAGATAGCATCTAGCAACAAGAAACCTTACCAACAACAGCTGAGGGCTAAGTCCAGCCGACTCCAAAGTGTGACACATGTCCTCAGTGGAGCTTTCTCCATGCAAACACTTCCAAAAAAAGAAACTCCCTAGTGACACAAAAACAGAACGCATTAACCAACGACTGCTTACCATTTGGACTAACGATCTTGCTGAGTTGCAATCTAGATCCCCAGAGTTGCAAAACAACAGGAGAGAAGGGAAAGTAATGGTTCAGTTTGCTCGATTTATGAAAGCAGAAGGCAAATCATCACATGTCTAACACTGTTTCTTAAGCACACTTATTAACACAACTTTCATGACATAGAAGCTATACATCCAGAGTATCTACTGTTGACTGGAAAATATACCTTAAATTCCTTGGTTAATTTAATTTCAAAACAAACTGAATCTTTGAGATGCTGGGATCCCCTTCCAGGCTTTCATCTAGAAGAGCGAGGATTCAAAGAGCAGTTTCTTATTCTCCCTACCTAAAGCCACATATTCCTCTTCGCTTATCTTCTTTATGTTGATCACATCTTTCTCATATTCTAAATATTCCAGGAATGTTTTTACAGGCAGCACACCATCCTTGTCAACAGAAAATCGGACAGTAGTCTTGGTGTTCTCTTGTTTATATTTCTCTAATAATGCCTGGAGCTGAAGGAGTTCTTTTTCATCAAGCCTTAGTAACACAGCCAAGTCCTTAAAAATAGAAAAAAAAAGTCCTCAATCAACCACGTTTCTTTCCACGAATCTGCCATATGTGTCAACCCCATCATCTGAATGAAACGCAAGACCATGAGCAAAAGATAACTTTTTAATGACTGTGGTAGCTACAATGCACTCTGTTTAAAACTTTACTCTCAAGTTCATGACTGGGAGGTTATTTAAATAAACTCATCTTGAAACATTACATATTGCTAAAAGTATCATTTTTAGAAAGTTTCTTGAAATGTTTGAATTTTAAAGATATTGTGTAATCAGAAAAAAAATTAAAAGGTTGTCAACTTCAACTCTTGTGATTCTGAGGAAACTAAAGAGCTATTCAATAAGAAATTGAACACATTTATTAAGCAACATAAACGCTATCAAATAAAAACACTGGAGAACAATCTCACTGTATCTACACGCAGATCCTCTGTGTGGCTCTTGGGATTCAGAGATTGAGAAGTCACAGATACAAGTTGCCAGCCTTTCAAACTATTTTTACATGCCATATGTGCAGAAACATCTCTTGATAGTACTATTATTTTTCTAAATTAGGGGCAAGTTTACACACACGCACGAGCACGTAACAGATCATAAATTTGTATAGCAAGCAAAACTTTCTCCCCCTGTGCTACATAATTAAAGCTGCATTCTTAAACCAGAGCAGCTTTATTTATTTATTTAAGGCTGCTGTTTTTTAAAACAAGAAGTAAACTGCAAAATGCTACTGAGTACATACCAGCAGTTAAATGCTATACTGAAGTCATAAGGGGAACTCATGAACTATGTCCACAGACAGCAAAAATGCATTAATTCAGGTCTGCGTTTTAGTTTCATATGTACAAAATTAGCCATTCAGCCTAGAAGCTGACTGCATGCTTTCTGAAGGATCTAAACAAGTCTACAGCAAAATACGGCTTTAATTCTTAAAAAGTGCTTTAAAAATTAAAAAATAAAAAAGAACAATCTGCCAACTGATTTTTAAAATTCTATAATTCTTTTATCTTTGCACACTATATGGGGCTATCAAGTGGAAAGGAACTCTGTGTGGGATTATTAATGATGTATATTTACCTGTCTTTAGCAGGGAGCAAGTTTCGATCTTATGAAAAAATTAGGCATTGAAAAATCTATGAAATGCCAAGGGAATCATGTAAACATAGCTTAATCAACTTGAACTTTCTTATTACTTGAATGATCTTACACTATTGCTGAAGTAGACAGAAAAACAGGGCCCTGAAAAAATGGCCTTGTCATTTATAAAGGCAATCACAGAATATTATTATGAATAGATTATTAAAATGCTTTATAAATTCCACCTATAATCCCAAAGATAAAAAAGATGTTAGAATGTGCAAGCTGTTTCCATTAGAGAGAGAAAAATTCTCCCATTTTTCTGTTTAAAAATTTTTATTCGTGTATGTATATTTAAAATAAAAGGCTTCCACTTTAAACCTCAATTAACTTTCAGATATACCAGATAATTTTTTTAAAGCATTACTAGTGACTTGACAAATCACTAAAATCATCTTAGTAATAATTTTCCTTTAGGTAAGTAGAAGACATGAGGCCGTGAAGCCAGGTGACCTGGCCACGGTCACACAGTGATCTGAGGAGAAGAGAGGACAGTATTTCTCCCCATTCTCTATTAAGGAAGCTTCATTTCTCTGCCTGGAAAGTAAGAATTTTGTATACACTCTTCAGAAAGGAGCAACGCTGCACTGTAAGAAAGCTCACAAGGTGCTGTCACTCGTTCATGTTTTGTGGAATACAAACATAGAACATGTTTTGTGGAACACAAACGTAGAACTGTGTAGTCATGCATCACTTAACGACGGGGATATGTTCTGAGAAAGGCGTCATTAGGTGATTTTGTCGTTGTGCGAACATAGTAGAGTGCTCTTACACAAACCTAGATAGTACAGCCTACCGTACACCTAGGCTGTATGGTACTAATCTTATGGGACCTCTGCCGTATATGTGGTCCGTCGTTGACTAAAACAGCACTATGTGGCACACGACTGTAATTAGCTTAAACACTCTGATGTAAGATAGAATATCTTTTAAATGTATTTCATTATGTAGTACACAACAGAGCAAGCTGTATGAGTTTGCTAACAATGACAACATAGAAAAACTGGTCTCTTCTGTTTGGCAGAACCATTTTTTTTTCTTTAAAAGAAATTAAAGTTTTGCTACTTCAGTGAACAGAATATATTTTAATTGTCAAATCTGGTCTAGAAATTGTACTGTAAGAACCTCAAAAGACAAATTGAGAAAAACCAAATTCTTCTAGGGTAGCAAAAATGGATTAACAATACAATTCAATATTCTAGCATAAATATAAATTTAGCAGTAAGGCACAGAGTCAGCAGGGGGTCTTGAAAAGAAAACATACTTTTACATTTTATAAAAATTCTTAATTTTCTTACTACTTTACTACCAATTAAAAAAGTTAAAAATAATCAAAGAGATTATCTTGTATAATAAGTAATGGGATTACTCACCTTATCAGAGAATGGCGTGTCTGAATGAAAATCAAGGGAATTTAATTGACTGACAGACTCATAAAGATGAAGTAATTTCAGTTTATTGGCACAAAACTGTAGCAATCCTTCATCAACAGACTCAAGCTCTAAAAGGGAGGAAAAAAACACATTAAAGAGATATATTTAACAGACTCATAAAAAGGCTTTTCTTTCATTAAATCTCAATACTATTATATAATTCCCTGATGTTCTATTTTATTAAATATTTGGATGCTTAAGCTACAACAGATTAATAAGGCAAAGACAATTTTTCCATCATGGCAAAATGTCTAAATTTTTAAGTAAGATGGTCTAATGGTAAGGGGAAAAAAAAAAAAAGAAAAAGAAAGAAAAAAGAACTCCTCAGTGAAATACTCAAATTTAAAGAAAGGATCTGGAAACAGCTTTGAAAATGTTCTCCCTCTTCCCATAACCCACATGCTGCCTGTTATGCTCCCACGCTGAGGACAGACAGACAGAAAGCTGCCTGGCTCTTCCTGTTCTTGTGGTCGACAAAGATACCATAATCCTACCAGAAACTGTGGACTGTGACAGATGTAGCCTCGAGAAAGCCTGGCAAAGGGACCAAAAATAGAATCCCACTTAATGTGCTCCATCAATCAGGTTTTTTTCAAGATTAATGCTGGAAAAATACTCACTTTCTATATCATACATTTTTGTATGATAATTTAAATACTTATATCTAATAAAAAACCAAATATTTATTCTTTAAAAAGGCAGACATTGAAAATCCCCAAGAACTCTTACTCAGGATACAGTAAACTCAAATATTATGTAAGCTGTTATGGCCATAATAAAACTTAGCATACTAAATACTTGAAATTTTTAGGAATCTCATTAATAGGTAGAACTTGAAACTAGTGATGATTTCATGGATTCTCAACAATAGTGTTTGGTTTATTCCCAGCATAGTGCAAGATTTTTTTTTTTTTTTTTTTTTTTTTGGTGAGGAAGAATAGCCCTGAGCTAACATCTGTTGCCAATCTTCCTCTTTTTGCTTGAGGAAGATTGTCCCTGAGCTAACACCTGTGCTAATCTTCCTCTATTTTGTATGTGGGATGCCATCACAGCACGGCTTGATGAGTGGTGTGTAGGTCCACACTCAGGATCTGAACCCAAGAACCCTGGGGTGCTGAAGTGGAGCAGGAGAACTTAACCACTAAGCCACTTGGCCAGCTCCTTACCTTGACTTTTTAAAGTGTCCATTAAAGTCTGAGTGATGTTTCTAAGGCAGGAAAATGGTAAACGTTCACTTGCCAAAATGCTTTCCAAAGCCTAGAGGAAAGATATTGAGCAATTCTAATTAGAAGGCAATGATTTTTTAAAAAATTTTATATTTATGCCTATACTTTCACTACCCCAAGTTTCAAAGGGAAACTCCACTTTTAACATGTTTGAGTATACAGACCTAAGAATTAAAGTTGTATCATATGTAATATGTAATCAATTTCATGCCATGCTAAAACATGGTATAAGGACACAAAGTCCAGACTGAGAATGAAACAACTAGAAGGTACCTGATGTTTAACAGAATGGTCAAGACAAAATAGAAACAGAGATAAAGCTATTCACCAATAAGAAGAGGCTGATAAATCTATACTGCTTAAGTACAAATGACAAGCAGGGGCTATTACTGTCATGTCCATAATAAAAACTGACAACAACTTAACTACTGCTTAATTACTGCATATGAGTGTGGCTGGCTGATCTATAGGCCACGCTAGATATATATACTCCCTACCTCACCCCACCTACCCCTTCCTGGCCCCCAGTAGGTATTTAAGAGCCCTCATCACCAATTCCAAAATATTTCTTTATGCCTAAAGAAGTAACCATCAGAATCACGAATAAGTTAGACACAGCAGCTAAAGTGCATACTTATTCTGTCATATTAGCACTTTACACTATTTATTTTATTTTTTTGTTGAGGAAGATTTGCCCTAAGCTAACATCTGTGCTGGTCTTTCTCTATTTTGCATGTAGGTCGCCACCAAGCATGGCCGCTGACTAGTGGTGTAGGTCTGCGCCCAGGAACCGAACCTGGGCTGCGCTGAACTTAACCACTAGGCCACGGTGCCAGCCAACCTACATTAATTTTTATTGATGAGCTTAGTTTAAAAGGTAGGCTGAGAATGTGGCATGAGACAAATATCAGATCATGACACAACCTCTGTGTGTCTGTGGGGGAGATGGACTCGGATGGTGGCTCAAGAGCTTGGTCAAACCTATGATGAGGCAACCACATGGAGGATATAAAGACAGAGACGGAAAGAGGCAAATACCCAGGAAGAAGTAATCTGCCTCTGTTCCGTCTACTACGACACAAGCTGGCAGCTGGCTTACTTTCCCATTATTCAGTCTTCCAAAGCCTGAATTGGTTTCTTTTCTCCCTTTAGTGTCGTAAAACAATATACAACTTTCACTATTAGCTTTCCAGTATTTTAATAAAATTCATAGCTTTGTACATAATTCAGTAGTATAATAAAAAAAATCAAGAAGACAGTGTGCACTATGCTAAAGTTTCCAATTTTGTTGCTCTGTGACATAAGATAAGAAGAAAGATGGTATCAGAATGAGAAGACTTGTTTGGGTTACAACCCTCCTTTTCTGCAACAGATTCCCTAAGCTGCCTCTCTAGCTGCCCACCTTGAAATCAGAGGGTCATCTTTCATAACTGAGACTTTACCCTGAGGAAAATGAGAGCCAATTAGCACTGTCAGGGGAATGGAAAACCCCATTAAAAACCACAGGGACTCGCCTGTTCTACAACAAAACAATCAAAAGTGTTTTTAAAAATTGACTGCAACAGTAAAGTAAAAGGGGTGAAAAGAAATCAGTGTTCACCGACTTCTCCCACGTATCTGACATTATTTGAGATGCTGTGGATTATGAAAATGATGTATTTTCATACATCATTTGAAGGAGCTTAAAAGAGGTAAATAGGAAAAAGTTCAGGAGCTATGACCAATATACATGAAATAGTTAGAAAACAAGGAGTCCTTGGCTATCTGACTCTGATTAAAACTAGAGCAGGAGTTCAGAGGTGTCCAGGGGATTTGAGTGTCACGTAAGAAGGTGCAGAGTTAGAACTTGAGCAGCATTATGAGGAGTTTGGACCAGAGAAGTGGGAGTAAAAGAAATCACAATGAGTTACCATATTATAACTGCAAGCCTGGCAAAGGGCAAGTCTGACAAAACCATGAGATGTTGAGGCTACGGGGCAACAGAGCGTCTAATACGCTATAAGAGGGAACAGAAATTAGTATGAGTATTTTGAGAAGCAATGTATCATCAACTAGTGCAGCTGAAGAAGCTCATACCCTACAATCCCACTCTTAGGTATAAACTCGAGAGAAACTCTTGCATATGTACACCAGGGCACACGCACAAGGATAATCATAGTATTGGTGTTTGTAAGAGCAAAAACACTGGAAACAACCTAGATGTCCACTGACAGGAGAGTGAATGAATAAATGATAGTCACCAAGTGGGATTCACACAGGACAGTGCATGAATCAACGTTAGCTCCGTGTATGAACACAGAGGACTCAGAGAAACATAATGTTGAAGAACAGAGTAAGTCACACAAGAAGACATGGAGCATGACTCCATTTAGATAAAGCTTTAAAAGGCAGAAAATGCATCACTATGTTTTAAAAGAGTCATGAAGAAATGATATAACCATAAAGAAAAGCAAAAGAGAGAGAAACAAAATTCTGAACACTGGTCACCTTAGGGATGGGAGAAGAGGCTGGGATGGAGGAGAGACATGCCAGGCTCTTCAGAGTTCCTGTAACACTCTGTTTCCTAAGGTGGGTGGTCACACACATGTGGTTGCTTTACTATTATTTAATCTGAATATGTGTTATGTGTAGATTTGAGTGTGTGTGTGTATAAAACACATGCACTTGCATGTACCGTAATATTAATTTGAAAGAAAGAGACAAAAGGAACTTCTACATGGGAATATAAAAAAGGATGAACATGAATAAAAACATGAAAAGAAGACTTTAGCCTGTCATGTTTAGAGGGAAATAGGGAAAAAAGGTTTTCTTAAGAGGGATATGGGAAAGCTACTCAGCAGGATGGTTCATATATTATAAATGCTTACCTGTTTTTTGGTTGCAGGGTACTTAATATCAAGAATTAATTCCTTTATTTCTGTTTCAATCAAATCTAGAAAGAGAAAATTAACCAAAGTAAATTTTTCACTTCTATTACACGTAAACTTTATTCTGGAAGAAAAATGCACATATTTGTACCATCAGTTTACAGGATTTCTAGGTTCTCTCAGAAATTACTGTTTCACTGTTACAAATTTTAACCCTCCCTAGATGGCACACTTCATCCTTACAAAGCAATTCCAGTAAAAAGTACAGGTGATTACTGGTACCTCACCTCACTCCAAAAAGGAGATGCAATAGCTCACAAACATACTGGAGTGTTTTGATTGCTCCATTTAGAATATTCTATTAAAAACGACATAACAGTATGCTTTCTTCTTTCTGTTAAACGGTACCTACCGAGGCTGGGAGATTTTGTTTTCAGTAAGGCTCCTAGTTTCTTAACTAAGTGCATGTCCTTGGCTCGTTCACTCTTCTTATCACTAAAACAATAAATACAACAAATTCTTACAGAATGTGAAACTGTTTTCCTTCTAATTTTCACATGCTCCAAATTTCTTTTTCCTTCATATTCTTCCTATTTAACTTTAAAGGTATCAGTCTAATGAGAAAAGAAAACAAAACAATAACCGCAAAACAAATCGCAAAATAAGGGAGTAGGCAAAGTCAGCAAAGGGACATTAATAAGCAGACACTCCGTTAACCTTACCTCAATGCTAAATGGAAAGGGACATTGACTGTTTTCACACCTCCAGACACTGGATCAACAAGACAGATCTGGTAAGTCTGTGGCTGCCAACTCTGACTGGTAACATTATTTAAGCCCATTATTTTATAGCCAGGATACAGAAGCCTGAGGAAATCACATACCAACATGGTAAAAAATACTAGAGAAAGAAGAAATTCCCAAAGCTGCTTTTATTATAGCTAAGGACCCCTACATTATCATCAATTCAGGAGCATTAATATGGCAAATAAATACTGATACCAAAAATATAAGTAAAGTAGAACTTGACTGGCTGAGTTCTATCTTGTTAAAATGTGCTGGTAAATTAAAGGAACACAATCAGGCCTCTGCTGCAACGGCAAACAAGGCGTCACCCCTCTTAACATCATCACCAGGGGAAGCTGAAGGAATCTTTCCTTCGGAGCCTCCACGGCGTAAGCAAGGGATGGGGAGAAACGGCGGCACCAAAGCTGACTTTAATTCAGCAGCATATCATGCCTGATTTTCAATAAGATTCCTTCATTATTAAATACTTAATCCTTAATTACATACCAAGTGCTTGCAGGAAAAACCACAATAAAGAACATTTCAATTCTCAAACAACCTGCAATCTAATAAGTAGCTTTAATAAAAGCTTCCCTTTAATAAAAGCATTCCTGTTTGTAACCAGGAGAACGCCAGGGGCTGCAGCTCACCTGCAGTGTTTTCCCACGTTGAAGGCGCCTACTCTAGGCCCCTGCTGTGTGCTCCACACTTCTAAGATTCCCCTTCTTGGCGCATAGATCACGAGGAACTGAGCTACTCGACTTGGACCCTGTGTGTTCCCAAAGGGGGAAAAATCTACTTTCTCCGGTACTCTTTCGTGGAGGTCCTCTACAATCTGGATCCAACCAGTCTGTGCATCCCGATACCCTTGGAGACAGAGGAAAAGCAAAGTTAATTAGTTTATTTATCTAAGTGCAATATCGGCCTTCTGAAGCACTCTGGGATATTTTTCTTGGCGGGGGGGGTAGTTAAGAAAGGCTATAACAGGGAGGGCACAGAGGGGGAAGTGGTGTACCCACAACATGACTAACAAAAATGTACAACTGAAATCTCACAAGGTTGTAATCTATCATAACATTAATAAAAAAAAAAAAAAAAGAAAAGCTATAACACCATGTTATCTTTTTATTATGAAATATCTTAATCAGAAAATAGTAATAATTATAATAAACACTGAGTTAATCACCAAGTCTTATAACATCTTAATATTTTGCTATAATTGCTTCCAATCACTTTTTTTCTTTAAAAACACGAATCACTGAAACCTCATGAGTACCCTTCCCTGATCCCATTCCCTTTCCTCCCTCTCTTCAAAAAATTCTGGGGTTTTTATCAGGTTTGGATTTAAAACAAAAGTCCAGTTAAAATATAAGAAAAAGAGCAAACTGATTTCCTGCTATTCCAGTCCCCAGGTGGTACGCAGAGAGAGGGAAAACATGGGCTGTAGAGGGATGGGAGGAAGCTCCTGCAAGTGAGAAGAAAGACACAGCTGACGCTGTCTTCCATTTAGGGTGGTCCTTCTCACAGGTAATTGATCCCTCTCTCCCTCTCTCCTCGGTATGGGGAGGACACTGACTGCACCAGCCCCAGAAGGACAGACAACAATGCCAGCAATAAGATCACCATCCTGGATCTGGACCAGTTGGCACACCTATGTCTTCTATATTCTGGAAAAGTCTTGCTGAGAAGATACTCTTGAGGTTATTTCAGAAGACAAACACCAAGGAGAAATGATGTATCTGCAGCACGGAAACTTATTTCTACAGACACAAACACGTGGCAGGCAAACACTGCAGGAATTCTTTGGCAAGAAGGTGATAGTGGACTCAGTCTGGTCCAGAGTAACGTAATGTCCTTGAATCCATTACTCCTCACATTGTTAAGTACAGACCACATGGCACCAGAACTGTAGTTTCCAAACAGGCGTCTGTGCTGACACGTTACTATTCTGGATGATTCCAAACAATGTATTCTCCACTTCTTCCTTAGTCAAGGAGGTTTTATTTTGTTCTGGTTGATAATGTGCCTACATATTTTCAAGTCTCCCTTATAGTTAGGTATGACCATGTGACTAAGTCCTGGACAATGTATTTAGAAAAAGGTTGGAAGGACTTCAGGAAGTATCTTCAAAATGGACTGACAGTTGACAGTTCTTCCTTTCCCCTTCTTTCTTCCTGGAATGCAGACAGGAGGGCTAGAGCTCCAGCAGCCATCTGTACCATGAGATAACTTTGAGCGGGGAAGCTACACAGATGGAGACTGGGTTCCTGAGGATATCATATCAATCCTTTACTGGGGTCTGTTATTAGCAGCTAAATGCAACTCCTAACTGGCATAGTTACCAAGAAGCTAAGTGAACTGACCCAAGCATATGGATATGGAAGTCAAGTCAGCAAAGATGGATTTTGCTAGGTTTTGCTTACTTAAATCCGAAAGACTTGGCATTATATATTTGAGGAGAACATTTCACTCAAGTACAGCCTTGAAAAGTGGAATGAATGTAGCAGGGGCAAGAAACTGAATTCAGGAAATGACAGTGAGAATGGAAAGAGGTTAAAAGTCCCTAAAAGTTGATCAGACTTAAAGGATACATCAACTGGACAACTAGATCAAGTGTTGCTGATCTGAGTTCATGTCCAAAAACAAAAACAAAGCATAAACATAAAGGAGTAAGTAAACAGTTTTATCAACCAGAAGCTAAAGGACGATCATGTTGCTCAACAACTGGGGTAAAAGGAAAATCCACTTTCTTTCTGGATGTTTTGTAAGGAAATACCTTTCCACATGCGTATTGCAATTCCTCTAGCTACATCCAATAGAATAACTCTGCCAAAATCATCTGTCACTGCTGCCAGTGTGTTACATGGAGACAGACATATACTTTCACCATGGCGTCTAGAATCTGGAAGTCCAAACCTGATATTTAAAAGAAAATAAAAAGCTCAAATCACATTCCAATCTAGAAATATATAACAGAATAATAAAATGCACAAATAAAATAGGCCAAATTTGTTTTTATATGAACTTTGCATGGACTAATAGTTAACTTATTAACTAATCATAGCTGATATTTTGCATTATAAAATACATAAAGAAGTTTCTTCTACTATAAAATGAAAACATGTTTTATTTCACAGATTTTCTATATAGAAGTCCACAACCTTATATTTTTAGAGAACATCAAGTATAACTATCTTTCCTTGACTGAGTGGTAGTCATGTCACAGGAAACATCATCTTCACAACCAACAAAATTTTAGAATGCTTTGCCTCCTACACAGGCATCTTTCATCTATTTTAAGTTCTTATTCCTAATCTGTTCTCTTTTTTGCTAGATTTCATATCTTGCTGACACCAATGTATCTGCCTGAAGCAAGAACTTTCCTTCTAAATAGTTCTCTCCAAACTGCTCTTAGTCTATAACCAATCTTATTAGAACTGTGAGTAAAATAAAAGTACAGAGGTACTGAGCAAGGACCCAGAGAGTTCACTTTCAGAAAAGTCCCTGAGACCAAGTGCGCAAACTTTCTTACATCTATTTGGATGCACAGGCCATTTGGCTTGTTTCTTGATTCTTGCATGAATTTAGAAGATGTGATGTGTTATAACATTTTAAAATAAGATGAAAAAACCTTAGAAGATAAATCTCAAGAAATTTTAATAACAGATAATTAGCTATATTTCTTTAGTTGAAGACTATCTAAAAAAGGAAGTTTTTATTTTCCTTCATGGTAGAACTTTATATTGGGTAATAAAAAATGATTTAAAAAATAAAATCAAGTAAAAACCACGCCTTTCCCCCCCTAAAACCTGATGAATACACTAGATATCCCGCAGCCCTGCTGAAGTAAGCAAGGAGCACAAACCAGCATTCTAAAAAGTGCCTGAATGCACATGACACCCGTTTTTGTTTTTTTAAGAGAAATCACTAGGTACTTTTGAAGTTTACACAGCTTACTGACAAACTAAACCTTTTAAAGAAAGAAATTCAACAGCTCTCACAAAACTAATTTTCCTGTACTTAAGCTAAGTTCATAGGTGTTTGTAAAAAAGCAGACTCCACAGATAGCAACTGAGACCTATCACATCACAGGGAAAGAGCTGTGAACAAAATGGGCAAGAACCACTGTCCTCATGGAGTTGCCTTCTGGTGGAAAAAATATCCCACATGAATGACTTTCAGAAGCTCCAAAGACTCATGAGATCAACAAATCCATTAAGCACACTGAAGGACCATAAACTGCACAGTACACTTCTAAACATATGAAAATTCAAGAAGAGCACGATGGACTTGCCTTACAGCTAATGGGGTGGCTGGTTCCACCTTGGGCTTTTGCTTTTGGACAGCTTCTTCTTCGTGCTTACTTTTCCAACCAAGCCAACCACTGAAAAGAAAGAAAGCTTAGAATAAAAACAGCGCTTCCAGCGTTTCAAAGTGCAGACTCTCAAAATATATTAAAACCAAGCTAGACACAAATTAGATAATTTTCAATGTAATTGTTATGTAATTACCTGGCAGCATTAAATAGAGCTGAAGTGAGTTTACTGGCAACTGCTAGTGCAACATGAGATAACAATGGCTGTGTGCTGCCCTGAAAAACAGAACATTTGAAAGCAAACAGCTACCACAGAAACAAAATATACTTTCTAAATAACGCTTACTTTAAAAAGTTTTGAAAAGTTGTAAAGGCTGGACTAGCAACAATATTCAGCATCTTTTGGAGGGTACCATAAAAACTTTATTTTAGGAGGTAGCAGTATAATCAAAAGTTTTAACTGTATAGTTTAAAAGTAAAATCATTAGTAGTCTTTCATCTTTTAGGATTTCCCTCTTTAAATCGTAATTTAATTAAAAAAATTAAACTAGGACATTAAGATGGCATTATTCTAGCAGAAGTATGGATTTCATCTACACACATCTTTTCTCTTTTTGTTAAATATATATTTTTATTAAAGTAAAAAGATAGTTTAGACAGTTCTGAGAAGTGTGCTTTTTAAACAAGAAATAAGAGCTGCCAGATCCAACACCTAACTTTCCCATATTTTAGTAAGCAATTATACCAACTAAGCTGGCAGCTTTTTCTGTCTTTACAATTCTTCATTTGCTCAAATCCTTGGTGGGGTGACATCATTAACAGCCCCGAGTTTCTAACTATTGTACCAGTATTTAAAGACCACTCAACTGTCCAAGAACTCAGGGCATCAGAATCAAAGAAGTTTGTTTGTTTGATATTGATTTTAGCACCTTTTCAGTTAATCTAAAGAATTTAGAAGAAAGTGAGTTGGGACTAATTTTAGCTTAAATTGAAACGTAGAAATGTAAAATGCTTAATCTTTCTAAGGCTAAGTTACCATATCCAATTTGCAGACAAGTTGAAAAATCAAGTAAGGATGGCCTTACTTAGGATCAGCGACGAAATGCTTACCTCTAAAGCATAGAAGAAGCCAGTAAATGGACTGGACCCTACAGTGATATACTGAGACATGGCGGGTGGACTGTTTTTAATTGCTGCATTAAATCCACCTATATTGGAGGCAGTCTTCATTTGATCAAAAGGGGACAGAGTCATAATACCTAATGATAACACAACAACAACACGTGATTTGAACACAGTGAAATGACACTGTCATTGTAGGTCATTAAATTTTTACTTCATTCTAAGATGCTAACTGCTTAGTTTTATTTAACAGACAAAAGTCAGTTTTAAAAGCTACAAAATCGATGTCATAAAATATTCATAAGATATTAGAATTGCCATCTATCATTTCCCCTAAGCTATTAAAAAACAAAATTTAAATATCAATTTTTTAAACAGACACAAAATTCAATGGTACAAGAAGTGTATAGTCCACCTATACCTCCAGGTATCAGTTCACACCTTAGAGGCAACAATTGATACAGTTTCTTATGCTGCTTTCCAGAGACGTTGTACATATATAAATGACAGCACATCAAATAAAGTGACGTGTGCCTTGGTTTTTTTTCTTTAATAAAATACCAAGGAGACATGTCTCATTCTTCTCAGTCACTCAGAGCATCCCACTGTGTGGCCATACTATAATTGATTTGACCTACTGATGTTCACTTAGGTTGTTTCCCATCTTTTGCCACTACAAATAATGTTGCAGTATATATCCTTGACATGTCTTTGCAAATCCATAGAGGTCTACCTGTTTGGTAAATTCTTATTAACAGAAGTGCAGGCTGAAAGATGATCTATATTTTAAAAAAAATTTAAGTATTACTCCACTGCATTCCATAGAGGTAGTGTTAATTTACACTCCTGCCAAGAAGGTGACACAGCATCTGTGCTCCCATACCCTTCCCAACACAGTGAAAACAAACACTTTCAAATATCTACTTCGTGGTCCAGAAATCCCCACCCATTTATAATGAAGAGCCACTTTTCATTTCCCCAAGGCTCTGGGAGCACAAGCAGACAGACTGAATGCCGACATCCACACGCCTATGTGGAACAGCCGAGGAAAAACCAGTGTTATCTAAATTCACCTGAGTGGCAGGGAGAGAAAGACGGGGAGGATCTAGGAAGTAAAGATCTGCTGCTAGATTCCAACACATGTGGATTCAGGCAGTGCCTTCAAACTTGGGTACTCACATGGTCCATGAAGATACCTGGTTGAGAGGTTCTGAACTCAAATATACTATACGATGGAACATTATTTATCCTACTTTTCATTTATAGGTACTGCCTCTACTTTGCCTGCAAACAGTCAAAAAATGTACTCCTCCTGAAGAAAAGTTCTGGGAAAGGAAATAATTTTAGGAGTTCATAAGCAAACCATTTACTGGATTTAGGGATAAAAGGGATCAAATAATCTTGTAAAAGTTGGATGACTCTGAAAGATGAGAATGCTTGTCTCACATTCATGAATGAATACATGATTCAACACACAAAATGTTTTCACTACATGATAAAATTAGCATAAGTCTTGCCTGACTCTACCAGAACAAAATCAAAAGGGTGAACTGTGTGGCATATAAATTGAAATTTAAGTTTTAACATAACTTCTCTTCATACTCCTATACACTATAGGTGGGAGTATATGTTGCTACAAGCTATCTAGAGGACAATTTTGTAATACATATCCAAAATTTTAAGTGAATTTATTACAAAGAGATGGCTGATCCATTCTTTCCATCTTACCATTAGTGATCTTTTTCTTTCCACATTTGTCTACTTTCAATGCTATACCTTAGATACTGTCATCATCAATTATATATTCTTTGAAACCTTGATATCAAACATATCACCTTTTGACCACCACCTCTTAGTTTTCCATCTTAATTACTCTAGTAACTTCCTGTAATAATTCCACAATTTCATTAAGAGTTTCAATTCATTAATCCTGCTATTTTTCACTATTTATCAAGCAATTCTTGTGATCACTTCCCTTGTTCTTAGATTTATGTTCCACCATAATCAAAACCCACCACTCCCCTGTCCCGTTCTCCCTCTACACACTTAGCCAGCTAAATCTCAACCTTTGTTGACCTAAACTGTCTGCATTCTCTGCTGTTTGCAGCAAAACAGCTGATGATTGCCAGAGAAAAACACCACATCTGGGTTTCAAAGGAAGGACCACAAACAAATGGGTATAAAAGACCAGCCCCAAATCCTACTATACTCCTTGACCCCTTCCCATGTCCCCAGTCCCTTGAAATCTCTTTGTTGAAGAAACCAGGCTGTTTGACACTGATTTCCCAAAGTCTAGGTTTTGCTGACTGCATTCCTGTACATTATTCAACATTCTGTCCTGTTCTCTATACTGCAGCAAATTGGTGGACTCTACAGGACTGTTGTCTTTTGAATCCCCAATTTTAGCATTATTTTTCATTGACTTAAAGTAAATGAAGATACAGCTTATTTACAGGTCTTCCTCTTCTCCCCATAACCTTCTAATAAACCCATATCTCAATTTTTTTTACGAAATTCACATTCACTGTTTTCATTATTAAGAATGCTGTAAACATTACACACTGCGGCGACAGGCTGCCTACTGTAACTACATTTTCTTAGATGTGAATTTTTTTTTCCTGCAGTTATCGTTACCTTGTCATTTAGGGTTTTCCCTGAATGTCTGAGGCCTTCCTACACTTTGAAACATCTTAAATTTCCTCTTAATATAAATTTCCATAAAGTCAAACTCATTGGATAATTTTCTAGGTCTAATATAGTGGTTAAAGAAAGCCTCTGACAAAATGATACTTGTACAGAGACCTGAATGGAGTGAGGGAGAGAGCCACGTGGCTAGCTGGGTAAAATTTTCCAGGCAGAAGGAGCAGCAATTACAAATGCTCTAAAGCGGGGGGATGCTTGGTGTGTCAGGGGAACAAGGAGATCAGCATGGTAGAACACAGAGGTGGGGGCTGCTATAGGAGATAAGGTAAAAGAAGTACCATAAACAAGACAACGTCAGGCCTTGTATGCCATTGTAAGGCTTTTGGATTTTATTAGGGATAAGATGGGAAGCCATTATAAGGTTGTGAACAGAAGAGTGACAAAAATATTATTTATATTTCAAAATAATCACATTAGATGCTAACTGGTGAACAGATTGTAAAGAGGGAAAAAAGGAAGCAGAAAGACCAGTTAGAATTTTTTTCCTCAACAGTTCAGCCAAGAGATGACAGTGCTTGGACCACTGTGCTAACAATGGCGAAGATGAGAAGTGGTCACATTCAGGACATACTGGGGTAGAGGCAAAAGATGGACTGGATAAAGAACACGAGAAAAAGACAAGAGTCAAGGATGACTCTAAATCTTTTGGTGTGAACACGAGAACAAGAAGAGAGATGATAACGGAGACAGAAGAAAAAAAGGAGAGAGAGATCTGATGGGAGGAAATCAAGAATTCTGTTTTGTATATGTTTAGTCTGGACACCCAGGTGGAAACATTCAGTAGGAGTTGGAAAATGAGTATGAAGTTTAAGGAAGAGGTTAGGACTGGAGATAAAAATGGAGATGCTGTGATTTGAATTCTTGTTCTTGTGCTTCTGATTTTTCAAAGTAGGGGGTGGAAATACTTTTTTTTAAACCTACCCCAATCTGGCTTTCATCTTCACTGTTCCACTTAAACTGCTCATATCAGAGTCAATGAAGAGCTTTATGTTATCAAATCCAATGGACTTTCCCCCTTTCTTGAATTCTATGAAGCACTCCACAGTTCACCACTCCCTCCCAAATATATACTGCTAATCCAGACTTCCTCTCTGAGCTTCAGACTCATATATTTGACTGTCTACTTGACACCTCCACCTGAACGTATAATTGCATCAGAAGTTAACCTGTGAAGAACATGACTCTCAATTTGTCCACCTCAAATCTCTTCTTTCTCCTTATTCTCATTTCAGTAAACAGTCTAATCATCTACTCATTTGCTCAAATTTAAAAACCAAGAAATCCCCGAATCTTTCCTTTCTCTCATTTCTCAAATCCATTCCTTAGCAAGTGCAAAACATATCTCAAATCTATCTACCTCTCTCCAACTCCACGGCCTCCACCCTAGACAAAGCCGTCTCTCTCTCTTATTGAAACAAACTCCTTACTGGTCTTCTTGCTTTCACTTTTTATTTTACAAACCTCCCTCTAAAAAGCAGTCAGAGGGATATTTTTAAATATCCGGTACCTAGAATCCATCAACAACATCCACTGCATTCAGGATAAAATCCGAACTCCTCATCCCTATGTGATCTGACCCAAGTTCTCACCTCCAATCTTACGTCGGCCCATTTTCCTCTTAACTCTTTACAGTCAAGTCCCACTGACCTCCTCTCTGTTTCTTTAACACTCAGGTCTTGAGGCCCCGCAAGCTTACTTTTTTGCTGCTCCTTTCTCCGAGAGTGCTCTTCCTCCACCTCTTTACATAACTGGCTCTTTCTCATCCTTCATGTCTCAGTCTGAATGTCACTTCCCTGGAGAGGCCTCTCCTCATCTGTCTACCTACAGTACCCTCTTCCTTTACTCTCCATCATAACCCTCTGCTTATTTTCCACATGACCCATACTAACATTTTGATATCACCATATTTATTCATTTGGTTTGTTTATTGGTTGTCTCCACACTACCAGAGTGTAAGCTTGATCAGGGCAGGGGTCCGTCCTGTCTGCCTTGTAATTTCTAGCACCAATATTCGCACCTGGGACATAACAGGTATTCATTTATTTGTTGAATGCATTTATCACACCTTTATATAAAGACATACATACAATAAAGTTCATTGTACCCTTTTTTTCCGACTTTGTAGGCTAGGAGATAAATGAATAGAGTAATATTTTCTATCCAATCAGTTTTCCTAGCCTGTTTCAATGTTCCAAAGTCTAATTAACAGAACAGGGAGGCTACCCTGAACTGCACTCAACACTTTGGAGACAGCATTTTTATGTTAGCAAAAAAGTAAAGACGAACTGAATGACTATAATAAGGTGTTTATTACAGAGTTTTCCATATAAGAACACGCGACAATAAACTAAGGTGGTCTGTGTATCAGATATCTCCTGTTTGACCCTCTAGATTCACACTCCTTCCTTTTCCCCCTGCTTCTCCCAGGGGCCAGTGTGTGTAGATTATGCTGACTTCCACTTGGGTTCAGACAATGGGAAGCCCCATCAGGAGATCAAAGAAAGAAACGAGAATGAAGTCATGGTATCTATTTCCCTGTGACCCTTGAACAGAAGTCATCCTGCTCTTAGGGCGTTGATTTCACTCACTGTCTCCACGTTCTAGAACTGCTCCCAGCTCTCATCCCTGTAGGTCGGAAAGTGGTTAACAGCTGGGCTGCTCAGAGTCCTAAGATACTGTACTACCCCCTGTGGTTGTCCTTCATCCACATCTTTATAAATAGTTTCTCTGTGAATAACATCTTTCAATTATCCCACATCAAGGATGCCATCTGTCTTCTGTTAGGACCCTGATAAAATGCATATTTAGCAAAACTGATGTGAAAAGTTCTTCATAATATGTTGATTAGGAAAAAGACTTTAATATAGTCGGCAGCATTTAATCTTATTTGCGGAAACACATCTCTCCGCATAACCGTACACATATTACATGCACTCACACACACGTCTGTAAAGATGTTTGTCGAAATGCCAACGGTGCGTATCTCTGGATGGTAGGATTTAAGGGGTATTTTTCCTTTTTCTTTTTCTCTTTATATATTTATGGACTATTTGAATTTTCAACAAGCATATACTATATTGATAAACAGAAAAAAATACATATACATTTTAAAATAGAATTTCCTTCTTCTCCATCCCCATTTCTACTACCTTAATTCAGAAGCCCATTACCCCTTACCAAGATTATTATAGCTTCCTTACTGCACCTAGTTTCTAGTCTTGACCCCTACTCTGCAGCCTCAAAACTTCCACCAGAGTGATTTTTCTAACAGGCTAAGTGATAATATTCTCTTGCTCAGAAATTTTCAATGGCTCTCAAAGTGGCTAGGAGAAAGACCTAAATTCCTCTGCCTAGTATATTAGACTCTTCAAAATCTGCCTCCTATTTACATATGTGGCCTCACTCTTGCCAGCTCACCTTGGCACCTTTTGTTTTTCTGGTACACAATGCACTTCCACCCCAAGCCTACGTACACAGTGGCAGGAATGCCTCCTCTGTGCTTGTTCTGTTGGTCAAGCCCTGCTCATTCTTTCAATCTAAGGTTAAAGTCAACCTCCTCTTCCTGATTTCCCCCAGTGCCCCTGATTTCTCTGCTCCCACTCTAGCTGGTCCACGCGTCTACTACCACAATCATTATGCTGTGCTACTATAACTAGTTTCTTACATTTCCTCCAACTAAACTTAGCTGTCCTGACAGCAGGGACCATGTCTTTTCATCTCTGTATTCTCAATGCCTAACACAGTAAGCCTTGAAGTACTGGTTGCAAGAAGAAATCTACTTTTATCTATATTCTGCTGGTCTAAAGGTTACATTTTTAGAAGACTGATCTATATGATAATTACATGGATTAAACTTGTCCACAGAAAAATTAAGTCAAATGGTGAATGACTTAAAACTGTACAATAATGCTGCTGAGGGCATAACTATTAAAACTGCTACCATTTCCTAAAGACATAAACCTACGATAATCTCTAAGTATGAACTAACTTCCAGATGTCTCACTAAAGGGAATGCATTTTCTTTTCACATAAGAATAAATGTACATTTCTAAAATAAGATACTTCAGCAAAAAAAAAAAAAGCAGCAAATTCTGTAAGAATTTGAACTAGTAATGCTTACCAATACTAGCATGATCAATAATAGTGTCAATATCTTGTAGACCCCATTTCTTATAAGCTAACGGTGGTGGCTGTATGTTCTCATTGCCTGATGCTGCAGCTGTCAAAGACAAAAATCAGACAATCCAAACTTAACTACAATGCATAAAATGAAGTTTTACAAAAAAATCATTAAAATTGTGATCATTTGACTTATTACTCTAAAATTTCAACTAATAATAATGAAGCAAGTTAATGTAAAAAGGCATAAAGTGAGATTTATTTATGCCAAGACAGTGCACATAAAATGAAAACACTACAAGAGTAAGTTGGCTGTCACAGGAGATTTTGGAACACTCAAGTAATTAGAAAAGACTATTAACAATTCTAGACTATTACTAAAATTTAAGATGAATTCAAGCTGCAATTGTAGTGAAACAAGCAGTTTCTCCCCCTTGAGAAAGACAGTGGATAAAATCCTGGGAACAGCAACCAGTGCCCTACTTGGTGAAAAACTAAAAACCTGATGCTCTATATGCCTGGCAGGAGCACACACACAGCAAGGTCTCTAAGGCAAGTAACCGAGGCCAGGCTTGATAGAAAGATAGCTTAACAGCAACAGCATCGCCAGAAAGAATTAACGCAATGCCGCTGTTAACCTATTTCCACCTAGTGAGTGAGTTATGAGAAAAAAAGCAAGTTACACCTTTTGCCATAGGTTTATGTAAATTCTCATGCATAAGAATACAGCTGGATTCTGGTTGCTTACTCTGGAAAGTGAAGAAAAGTACTTTAATAAAGAAAAATATAATCCTCTTGGGACTTCAGATTTGATAGTAAGGACAAGAAAAGAGAATTTTCCTACATCCCAAAATAAATGTCACAACAATTTGTGGCTAAGTAATTAGAATTCTTTTAGAGCAATTTACAGTAGGAGAGCACTAAACAGCTTACTTACTTCTTGGGAGACAAAATGGCTTTATGGTATTATACATAACAAAATAAACAGGAATTTAAATGCTGACAATACCAGGTATAACACAATTGTCTATTTCTAGTTTATTTTATTGACAGAATTATTATTTACAGAAAACTGCCAGTCTCTTTGGGCACTTATATTAAATGGTGACTATTTTAAATTTTCCCAAGAAAATGACAATGACAGTGGGCTGCATTTAAATAATTTAAAAGATTATGAAAATAGGTATAAAAATTCAAACGAACTCTGACTTTATAGAAAATCTTGTACTATTAAAGAACCACATAACCAAGACTTCAGGATTTTACCAATCACATCAACCCACTACAAAGACACTGAAAATTTTTCTAGTGCAATGTAAGATGCTGCATTTTTTTTCCCTATAGGAAGTTACTTTACACCTTACAGTTTAGTTCTGGATTTATGAACAACCTTTATGAATCTGCAAACACATCCTATTTAACTTATATTTCCAGGCAGCTGTCTAAATCATTTAAGAGTTAAACTTTGTTTTAGGGCCAATAAGGCCCTTCTACCCAAAACCAGAAGAGGAAGTCAGCACTAGTACTGGTATTTTCATTGGCTGTAATTAAGGCTTTTCTTCCTCATGTTTGAACATCTCTAAAACTGGGATCTTAAAATTGATGGTGTGTATTTCACTGGCAGCATTTTTGCTTCTTAGTGGTACATAAAATAACAGTGCATCTTATAATCAATAGCATCTTGAATTTAATGAAATACAATATCTTCTTCCAAAGACATAATAGCATCAGAATGTAAACTACAGGTAGTAAAAGTGAGAAGGTTTCACCCCCAACTCTGGAAATAATGTAGTTACCCATATGTACATTACGTTTAGTCCTCTAACCTCTCCATTCAGAAGTGTTCCAAGTTAGCCAAAAGAAACTGATATTCCGCCTGCCATAGGGAAAAATTCCCCTAAGACAATGGCATCTTTACCCCTAGTGAGGACAGAAGCCATGTAGAATCACAAGACTTTAGAATATTGGCCCCCTAGCTGCTGATCTAGTGAGAAATTTGGTTCCTTAGCTAGACGCAATTAAATTCCTCACCCCAATGTTGATTCTCAACACAGGCACAAATCTCTCTCGTCACGGGCCAAGACCTATCGCTGTGTCAGTGAAGAAAGCCTGTGCTGGTCACACTCTCCACTGGCAAATGTCAAGAGTGGTGATGATTCAGTCCTTGCCATTATCTTACTAAGCAATCTACCCAACAATGCGGTCCCATTTTTACAGCAGCAGGTTTTTTTCCATAAATCTAGTTTGAAAGACCTTTTTAATTTAGAGGACACATTTAATTTTCTAAGTAGGTTAAATTAAATAAGACGAACATCATCAGAAGTTAAATACATCTTACTAAAAAATTACCTTTTGCTACCTGATTTCGACAAGCACGAAGAGATTGAAAAAGGCTAAATCCGTCAATAGTCACAATGGCAGCTGGATACAAGATACTTAACTCTTCATTCTATTAAAGAAGTAAGAAAGAAGAAAATAATACATTTTCATCATAGCCAGATAAGCATATGTTTTTCTATTATACCCGAATGTCATGATTAATGAAAAATAAAAAATATGATGACTAAACCACTGTCAACTACCAACAGACGAACAATGTGAGGCAAAGGAACAGTAAAAATAAACGGAAAATTAATTTCAGAATGCGTTTTGGTCAAGGACTTAAAATTCTTCTCAAATATGAGCTTTTGTGCATGGTGAATAATACTTTCAGGACAGATGGTGAGATTAACAAAAAAAAGCATGTTTCATAAAAATGAAATATAGTTATTGTGCAGATAGGAAGAATACATAAAAGTAGAAAGAAGAAAAAAGGAAACTCATCTGAAATCCCAGACATGTCTCAGTACACATCCTTATACGCTTTTGTATGACACTATACCACACACAGTATTCTATGAAATGTTTTTTATTACTCAATAATATGTCAATGATATTTTTCCATTTCAATAAGTGAGCAAATCACTTTTTGTCATGGCTATGCAGTATTGCATTATATGTACCAAAATTCAGTTCACCACTTCTTACTGATGGACATTGACTTTGGCCTCCTGCTCCCACTCTTGCTCCCTACAGTCTATGCTCCACACAGCCAGCATGATCTTCGTGAGACACTGCAAATCAAACCACTCTCCTACTAAAACTCTCCAATGGCTTCCTCCTGCATTTAGAATCAAACCCGAATTCTTTAATCATGCCTGTAAGATCCGGCACATACCTCTAATGTCGTCTCTCCTTGCCCCTTGAATCACCTCAGTGCACCGAACGTGGCTGGACCTTCACCTCCCCGATCTTCACCTGCCTAATTCTTCTGATCACTCAGGTCTCAGCTCAAATGCAGCTACTCAGAGGGGCTGCTCCTGAGCCTCTGTCTCAAATAGCTTCTCCCTTCTCTTGCCACACTGCTATCTCATCAACATGATTACTTCCTCCACAGCACCTATCAGAGACCGGAATCATCTTCGTATCTCTATTGTTTATTGCTGGTTTCCCTCCACTATCCCCAAACAGTGAGCTCCATGAAAGCAGGAACCTTGCGTGCCTGGTTCATCAATTAATACATTTTCCTTATTATAAACATCACTGCAATAAACGTTCTTCTGTATGTATCTTTCCACATTACTTTCATGTAAATTCCCTCAAGTGGGTCTACTGGGTCAGGGAGTATTCACAATTTTTGTTTTCATTCACATTATTAAATTGCCTTCAAGAAAGTACCTATCACTTTATACTTCCACCAACAATACATAAGAGTGCCTGTTTCTCCATATTGTCACCAATAGTTTTGTTAATCTTCATCTTTGCCAACCGGAAAGGCAAAAAATTATCCAAATGTAACTGGTTATAGCTCTTAGATTATTATTAAGGTTCAAAATTTTATCATATGCTTTTTGACCAGTTATATTTCTTCTTTTGAGAATTGTCTTGCCCTTTTTCCACTGGATTAGTGGGCTGTTTCAATTTTTAAAAGAGATTTGTGGGCCACGAGGGGTGAGAGCCAGGGGGAAGGCAGCTGACTTGGGTGCTCACAGCTCACATAACCCGTCCACAAGGCCAAGCTTGCGCAGTTCATTGAGCATGACAGTGGGGAGAGAGCCTCCTCATTGCCTTCGAGGAACTAATCACTAGCAAGTCAATTATCTCCAAAAACAGATGGTCTTCCTCAAGATACTAATACAAACATCATGGTCCAAAAGCTACAGAAGTTGTGCTAGGTGACAGAGATCTTTGTGCAGAAGCCACAGAAGTTTCTGTAACATTCTAGAAAGAGATCTCTCTTTGGAATCTTCTCCCGCAATGACCCACTGTCACCCCTACTACACTCATCGCCCCCAAAATTGAACTAGAGGAAATCTGCTCCCATGTTTTTTAATAGATTTGGGAGTACAGAGAAGAAGCAGCCAAGATATAAATTGAGGTATCAGATCCAGAGGTGCTTATGCAGCATAGAGAGCAACAACAAAGACTTCTCTCTCCACGTTCAATAAGAATTATTTTTCAGCCAAAAGATTTTCGTCACTCACATAGCAAATAGCAAGCAAGTATTTAAATGATAATTACATTTTTCCACCAGCTCTAAAAAAAAAAGAGTATTAAAGACATAACCAAGCTTAAAGTGTCTAAAGAATCTTCACCATCCGGAGAATCTGTAGAAAAATGGTAAACAGATCTTGAGAGATAATCTTCAATGAACAGACATCTTCTTAGATTTCCAACAGCTCCTTCTTTGTTTCCTTCAATAGTTTCATCTTCTCCTATCTTTTTATGATGAAGTCTTCAGTTTTATCTACCCATATCCTCTGCTTGGAAGAATTTGTTCCTTATCCATGACTTCAACCACCACCTTCAATCTAGTCTTCGTCCCTAGACAGTAGTTCTGTATCATTGTACATGAACATAAGTGAGGCCATCTTGTTACGCTAAATGACCCCAGCCCCTCCTCTGTGTGACTACTCACTGCTCTGCACATACTCTAAAAGATTCACATGCTCTCCTGATTTATGGCCTCCGCCTACGTATGTACTCTCCTATAGCCTGATAAATTAAAACTTTGTTCTATGAGTTTCTACCAGGAACAGGCTGACCACAGGCAGGAAACACACCTACAAGATATTCATCATCACTGACAGGAGAAAAGGACAATGAAAGATCCTGGAGTCCGTCATGCCTGAAGGCTGACATTTCTAAACCCACTCCTGCCCATTTTGCCCCTATAACTGCCTCAAGATTCTGTAACCCTGGAAGATGGGTTTTTTGAGACATTAGTCACCTGTCTTCCGATTTGCTGGCTAATCAAATTAAAACTTCCTTTCTCGATCCCTAACTCGTTGTTATTAATTGGCTCAGATCACAGGGAGCAGAACGAGCCCGTTGTTCGGTAACATCATTACAGGCATACAGGTATTTTCACTTTATTTCCTACCATCATCTCAAACTCAACAAGTCCAAACCAAATTTAATAACCCTTATTTACTGCCAAAGCAGTCCTCTCTTTCAACTTTGTCAATAGCATTCCTCAGGATGGATATCTTAGAGGCAACTCATTTTTCTCTTTAATATCCTACATCTCTACACAATAACTAAGTCCTGTCAACTGTTCCTTTAAAATGATTTTTGTAGTGGTCCTTTCTCTCTTCCCACCACCATTACAGCCCTGGTTCCCAAAACTCCATGTCTATTACAGATAACTGAACAAAACAGGTAACTAACTTCCTCAATTCCAGGCACTCACAACTCCAATTCATCCAGAAGAAAGAGTCCTTCAATATCCCTTTGATGACCTCACTTCCTTCTCATAAATTTTAGCAGCTTCATTTCCTGAATCAATTCTGATTTTTACTTGGCTTTCAAATTTATGAAAAATTTGGCCACTCTGGCTATCCAAAAGTTTCTCATCTTTTCTAACATAGGTTTCTTTGTTGTCTCATACATAGTCCTACATTCGAACCTTCCTTCATTTCTCTCCTTACTACCTAAAATTCTTTCCCCTCTTTTCCCATTAACTAACTAAATTCCATACCCATTATTCAAAGCTTAGTTCAAATCTTGCCTCCTCAATGAAATTTTCTTTTATTGTCCTAGTCTTAACGGAGCTCCCCTTTCTCCAAATTTGTAGAGAATCTAGTCTGTCCATATAAATTAGCAATTAATTAGGTATTGCTTTATATTACTGATTAACTCATTCATAGGTATTAACAGGTATTAATCTAGTCTCTCTTACTAGATTGCTAAGTTTCTTCTATAGCTTCAGTCCCTATAGCTCCAGTACCTCTATCATACAATTTAAGTTGACATAGGCACACAATATATACATCTGTTTACTTGAAATCTTTTGAAGGCAGAGTAGCACAAAGAAGGATGGCATATTGTATAGTTTTGATTATGTGAGCCAAACAAAATCACATTGCTTTATGTGGCTCTACATTTATTTTTTGACTGTGAGATAATCAAAATCTCACACAGTACCTAGGAAGAAATGAAAACTGTGGAGAGCCTTAGATACTAAACAGTATTATTTTCTGTCAAGACCTTCAATAAATATAAAATATTTTCCACTATAAACAAAAACTTAACAACCACTTTTCTGAGAAACAGGTAAGTACAATGTAGTAGAAGTATTAATAGTAAGGCCAGAACTTTTTTCTTTCACTCTGTATAACTCTGACACCTAAATCCAAATAAAAAAGATATAAAGTTATATAATACCGCATTTTTGCCTTAAGTAGAAAGCTTTACCTTAATAAGAAAGCTTTTTTGGCTTCTGACTAAAGTGTTTTATTTTACTGTAGGACAAAACATACAATATTTCATTAAGTAAAAGCAACACTGGTATTCTTTACTCAGCTATAAATAGGTTATATTTCTAGAACATGACAGCACAGCGAACTGTGCCACAGACAAGGACATCTTTAAGTTTTCAGCCAATCAAGAGGGAAGAAGCTACTTCAAAGTAAAGCTACTGCACACTCTTTTATACTACCTGCTCGGTCACGCCAGGATGCCGTGGGATTTCATAGGTTCTGCATTTAAGCTGTAGCACTGGGTCCTCATTCAAAAGTTGTGCAAGCAAGAGGACACCACTCTAGGAGGAAGCACAGAGAAGAGCCCTGATCGTCTTCTTACCAATATACCTGAACAGGTATGGCCAGCAGAGAGCATCATTTCCCCAGCACTGTTTCATGGAGACCAGCGACTCTCTTTTTAGAAGAATACAGCTTCTCTTCTCCATAGCTTCTACCAGAACTTTCCACCACCACCCTGCTCCCCCCACCAGCCTCCACACCCATCAAGTATCAACTACACATTCCCAAGCAGCATCTAATGAGTCACAAATGGGTACCGTGGGGAGGGATGACTAAGTATCCCCGTCAGCTGGTGTTTTCTGAGTGCTGAGCACCGACTCACCTCGGTGTAGAAGCGCACGTAGCCTGAGGTAAAGCCCACCACAATGCAGGTCCAGTCAGGACGGCCAGTGGAACTCCTGTAACAGACGAAATTTATCACCTTCACGGCTCAGAAATCAAGGCAAAGAAAACGAATAGCTCTTATTTATCCTTACCTCTTTTGGCTTGCAAGTGGGATACATAGAGCACTGGTTACACATTCCCTGAAAACAAAAACAAAATGATATGCTTATCTAATGGATTTATCAATCACTTTTAATTCTCTGTAATTTAGTGTTAAAGGGCAGTAAGAGGAAGATGAGCTCTGCGGACCACGTTTATTCAATGCAAAATGTCAAAAATATAGTAAAACTCTACCATAAGTAGGGTCAAAAATTCATTCACATAAAAGGTAATGTCACATTCACTTGAGGTTAATAAAAAGCAGTATTTTTCATTCTGTATTGTCATGAAAAGCAGGAGAGTAAAAAAAAGCAAAACTTTACTATACACAACTGATTACATACAGAACTGAGAAAGGATCAACTGATCACCAGGCTGTCATTTCCCACTGGCCCCCTCTCCTCCACATCAGCTAAGAACTCGGGCAGAGGGTGGCAGGAAGTGTCAATCACATTTCTGCAGATTACACTATGCTAGAGACTTACTGTATTTCCAATTGGTTGGCTGCTTCTTTTATATTTTGCAGAAACTGCCCCTGATGACCTATTTCTAAGCACATGCTAGGTTGGATGTTCTTTAAGGGATTTTTTTTCTGACATGTAGATCTGAAAAATTTGTCAGGAGCTTAGAGACCAAGGCTCAAAATTAAAACAGCTTCAACTGACTGACGCTTATTTAACCTGTCAAACCTCAGGACCATCACTAGCTAATCCAAGAAATCACGAACACTCTTGCCCCATCCATCCTTTTAGGTAATCAATGAACAAAATTTAACCTTTTTGTTTGTTGTCTTTAAAGTAATCGAATCATTATGTTTACTTTGCATTTCTGACAGAAATTAAATGTCTTCAAAATGCTTAGACTAAATGACATAAAGAGAAGTATTATCATTTACTTTGATAAGAGTAGAAAACATTTCACTGAGCATCTGCAATGGGCCAGGCACACACTATAGCCTTCCATCTGGTTGTCTTTTATATAAATTCAAAGTCTGAAGAATCTTATTCATTCTGATCATGGTTTTCAGTTATAAAAATTTAACTGGAAACAGCTTTTGGCTCCAGGTTGCAGGCTAGCAGCTCCATCATGTAACCACACTAGAGATCTGGTTTTAAAACTTACTGGGTCAGTAGGAAACCTGAATATACCAACTTGCATTTCTGAAGTCTTTATGAGTTTAAGGATTAATGTAGCACTGTCCCCTTCAAGTACGAGCCCAGTGCTGGCAAAGCAGAGAAGACAATGACTGCCCTTGACTTTCTGGCTGAATGAAGTTAGTAATGGAGAACAGAGTGAAAAGACAAAACGTGGAAAGGATGTTATGGGATTCTCTCTGAACTCTTCTTCAAATCCTCTCCAAATGAGCATTTTTTTAAAAGTAATCACATGATGAGTAAAATTAAAATTTGCTGACTGAATCATGCTCTACAATCTCTAAAGTTGGGAAGAATATACATTTACTAAACATTCCAAATGATGAAGCTTCTTAATAGATTCACTTACAAGTCAAACAATTTCACGTAGCCATTTAACACAGAGACAAAAAATTAACTGGTACCTACCCTTCTTCAACGTTCAAAGACCCACTCCAGCCAACAGCAAACTGCATTTCTTCCTTTCCTTTATCACTATATTTCCATTTTGCTGAAAAAGTTAAGTTATATAAAATAACTTTAACTATAGCATACTACAACAGTAATTTCTAAATTTCACTCTTTCCCTTTAGAATGATGAGGACAAAGTTTATTTGTTCTGTATTAACTGATTTGGGTCTTTTCAGAAGCAAATATAAGATAATGTTTAAAATATTCTGTAAGATTTTAATAAAGTTCTATCAGTCTCCTAGCATTCAGTCTCTCCTTCCTCCAATTAAATCGATATCATGTTGTCACAGTTCTTGCAGAATAAACTTATTAATTCTTATGTACCACTGACATTTTATTTATAACACTACTTTTATCTTCAGATGGCAGAGAATATTTATCTATTAGATTTATGCTACTAGAGAGTAAATCTGCTTTGTAAGGCCATCTCATAAGCATTTTAAATAGGTTTTCATATCCTATGTACGCCCAAACTTTAACTGTAATCAAAAAAAATTATGACCTGAGAACTTATGCCCCAAATAGGAAATTACACTGTGAGTTTTCAAATTATAGCTGAAAATCACCTCACTCACATTATCACACACTAAGAAGGGGTCAGCGACCTTTTTAGTTCTAACTGCCCCTTACAAGAACTGTACCATGCCCAGTACTGCCTCTGCAGCACCACAGAGAGACAGCTAAAGTATCTGCAGCCAGGAAAGAAAGAAAGAAAGAGAGGGAGGAGACACAACAGAAAGGAAAAAGAAAGAAAAAAGAGAGAGAGAAAAATTTTAAAAAGGATTAAAAAGTGTTACATAATATATAAAAATAAACTATAGAATGCCACCATATAACACATACAATGGAAATAACATTTTTTTTTCCTACTTAATCCATTTTCTGCTCTATTCTACACATTAAAATAAAGGCCACTGAAAAGAGAGTACTTACGCACTAGAAATACAGCTTTTTGCTCCCGAGCTATAACCATCAGATCATTGGTTGGAGATAAGGATAAAACACAATCTTGAAGCCAGGAGGTTTTCTGTGTTTTGCAAGTATTTCCTTCTTCTTCCTGTGGGTAAAATGACAAGTAGTGTGTAGGGAAAAGTATCGAGAGAATTTCAACTCAGCTGGTCTGCCTTGGGGAGCAAGGGAGAAAAAAAAAAGGAAAAAGAAATCTTCCCAATTCTTTTACAAAGTCTCAATAATATCCCTATCAAAACATGTCAAAGGGAGCTGGCCCAGTGGTGTAGTGGTTAAGTTCACGCACTCCGCTTTGGTGGCCCAGGGTTCACAGGTTCAGATCTCAGGCACAGACCTAGCCTGTTCATCAAGCCATGCTGTGGCATCCCACATAAAATAGAGGAAGATTGGCACAGATGTTAGCTCAGCAACAATCTTCCTGATAAAATTTAAAAAAAAGGTCAAAGATGACCAACAATCAAAAATATCCACGACAAACAAATCTCAGTTTTAACCATTAAAGCAAAAAATTTAAATATAAACAAATATAAACTCACAAGACATTAAAGAAAGTCACATATGGATCACTCCAGGAATGACTCAAGAAATTTAGTAAATAATCCTATTTCAGAGAGATAGTTAAGGTATCTGTAGCAAAGAAAAAAATTATCTAATGCTTACGTCTGTAGGATCTGTAAAAGTTTTTGATAAATTTGACACTTTTTTATTTTTTCTTTGACTTGAAAGGTGTTTCAATTTTTTAACTGAAAATTTATTTATTATATAGGTAAAGCCTCATGGTTAAAAATTCAACAGACCTAAAAAGGTCTTCTTTGAAGTGTCTCTCATACTCCTGTACTCTAGCCACCCAGCTGTTCAGTCTAGAGACAACCAATGTCATCAGTTCTTGTGTGTATTTCTGGAGAAACATTTTATGCACACACAAGCAAATACATTTACTACCCTTTCCCCTTTTTTCTTACACAAATGGTAGCATATTCTATACATCTGTATTTTTTTCTCTTAGTGTATACCTTAGACAATGCCACATGAAGTTTATATTTTAATGGCTACATAGTATTTTTTTTTTTATTAATGTTATGATAGATTACAACCTTGTGAGATTTCAGTTGTACATTTTTGTTAGTCATGTTGTGGGTACACCACTTCCCCCTCTGTGCCCTCTCCCCACCCCCCCTTTTCCCTGGTAACCACCGATCAGATCTCCGTATCAATATACTAAATTCCACCTATGAGTGGAGTCATATAGAGTTCGTCTTTCTCTGACTGGCTTATTTCACTTAACATAATACCCTCGAGGTCCATCCACGTTGTTGTGAATGGGCCAATTTCGTCTTTTTTTATGGCTGAGTAGTATTCCATTGTGTATATATACCACATCTTCTTTATCCAATCATCAGTTTCTGGGCATGTAGGCTGGTTCCACGTCTTGGCTATTCTAAATAATGCTGCGATGAACATAGGGGTGCAACGGACTCTTGAGATTTCTGATATCAGGTTCTTAGGATAGATACCCAGTAATGGGATGGCTGGGTCATAGGGTATTTCTATTTTTAACTTTTTGAGAAATCTCCATACTGTTTTCCATAGTGGCTGTACCAGTTTGCATTCCCACCAACAGTGTATGAGGGTTCCTTTTTCTCCACAACCTCTCCAACATTTGTCACTCTTGGTTTTGGATGTTTTTGCCAATCTAACGGGTGTAAGGTGATATCTTAGTGTAGTTTTGATTTGCATTTCCCTGATGATTAGCGATGATGAACATCTTTCCATGTGTCTATTGGCCATATTCATATCTTCTTTTGAGAAATGTCTGTTCATGTCCTCTGCCCATTTTTTGATCGGGTTGTTTGTTTTTTTGTTGTTAAGCAGTGTGAGTTCTTTGTATATTATGGAGATTAACCCTTTGTCGGATAAGTGGCTTGTGAATATTTTTTCCCAATTAGTGAGCTGTTTTTTTGTTTCAATCCTGTTTTCCCTTGCCTTGAAGAAGCTCTTTAGTCTGATGAAGCCCCATTTGTTTATTCTTTCTATTGTTTCCCTCAACTGAGGAGTTACAGTGTCCGAAAAGATTCTTTTGAAACTGATGTCAAAGAGTGTACTGCCTATATTCTCTTCCAAAAGACTTATTGTCTCAGGCCTAATCTTTAGGTCTTTGATCCATTTTGAGTTTATTTTGGTGTGTGGTGAAAAAGACTGGTCAATTTTCAATCTTTTCCATGTGGCTGTCCAGTTTACCCAGCACCATTTGTTGAAGAGACTTTCTTTTCTCCATTGTAGGCCCTCTGCTCCTTTGTCGAAGATTAGCTGTCCATAGATGTGTGGTTTTATCTCTGGGCTTTCAATTCTGTTCCATTGATCTGTGGACCTGTTTTTGTACCAGTACCATGCTGTTTTGATCACTGTAGCTTTGTAGTATGTTTTGAAATCGGGGATTGTGATTCCGCCGGCTTTGTTTTTCTTGCTCAGGATTGCTTTAGCAATTCGCGGTCTTTTGTTGCCCCATATGAATTTTAGGATTGTTTGTTCAATATCTGTGAAGAATGTTCTTGGGATTCTGATTGGGATAGCATTGAATCTGTATATTGCTTTAGGTAGTATGGACATTTTAACTATGTTTATTCTTCCAATCCATGTGCAAGGAATGTCTTTCCATCTCTTTATGTCATCGTCAATTTCTTTCAAGAAAGTCTTGTAGTTTTCATTGTATAGATCCTTCACTTCCTTGGTTAAATTTATCCCAAGGTATTTTATTCTTTTCGTTGTGATTGTGAATGGGATTGAGTTCTTGAGTACATAGTATTCTATTATATAGATACAGTGTAATTTATTTAAGCACCCCCTTATTGATGGACATTTGTTTTTTAACCTTCTTTTGCTGTTACAAACTATGCTACAACGAATAAGTTTACACCTTTGGCAGTTTGTGTGGGAGTCTATCAGTAGGATAAATTCTTAGAAGTGAAATTACTGGGTCAAAAGGAATCTGTAGTAGTAAATTTACTAGGCATTCCCAAGTTGTGCTCCATGGAAGTTGTGTTAATTCATAATCTAACCAGCAAGTTTTGAAAGTCCTTGCTTCCTCATAGTTTTCAAAAGATGCTTTAACTCTGGATCTTTGTCAATCTAACAGATGAAAAGTGGTATCTCAGTATACTGCATTCCTCTTATGAATGAGAACAGCCGTTTTCTCATATGCTAACGAGTCTTTTCTATGAACAGTTTGTTCCTCTCCCTTGCAGATTTCCTGTTGGGTTGCTCTTTTTCTAATTGATGTGTATACACTCTTTACGTATAAGGAAAATCGGCCCTTTGAACGTGAGAGTTGCAAATAGATTTTCCAGTCCATGTGGTAGCCGAATTTTTTCTATGCAGAAAATTTTTAATGTTCTCTAGTTCTCAATCTATTCTCTTACAGCTTCTAAGTTTTATGTCACACAGACTCCTACCTTTCTGAACTCTACTGAATGGCTTTTAGACTGAATTAACGAGAGGGGTAGAGGGGGGGAAGAGATGCAGGCTATTTTCATTTGTTTTTAATTTACACATTTATGCTTTTTTAAAACTTTCAATAAGCATGCCTTAGTAGCATAACAAAATTTAAAAGATTTTAAGAACAGAAAATCACCCTAGTCAGAAATATTCTAGTAGCATTTCTAGGAAAGATGAATCATTTCTTGCTGAGATACTATCAAAGAAATGTTTAAAAGGTCAGCAGGGTGCACCCTCTCCTGAAAGACAGGGAGAAGAGTAAAATTGGCAAAAATCCCTTCTTTTAGTAAAGCTCCATTTTAAAGGAATTTTCCTATCTTGCTCTTTTTAATATATTTTTCTACAGACAAATTAGGGAGAAAATTACCCCCTAAAGATAAAAGTTATAAGATAAAAGTTAGTTGTAGTAAATTTCTCCCTGGACTCACAATTTCTGCCACAGAACACAGTCTCTGTTTAGCCAGCTCTCACTCAAGACGTCTCACAGTGGCTTGGCTGTCAGCTGAGGCAACCCCCTCCCCCCAACAATTCCCTCTCCAGCAACTGAGACCCCATTTACACCAACTCTGAGGTTCAGGGCCTGTCAAGTGACTAGAGGCTCACCTTCAGGTAGGAGGCAGGAGCAGGGCAAGTCACACAGGGATACTATTCAGGTATCCGTGTTTGATAAGAAATGAGGGGGGGGTCTGAAACACTTTGGCTGGTCTCTGACTCTCACCCTAAGAGTTCCATCTCAATGAAATAAAAAAGAATCAAAACATGTCCCAGAAAAGGGAACACAGCCCTAATTTTGTCAAGTTCAAAACAAAATAATTTGAAAAGATAATATCGATACAAATGAGTTTCATCCTTTTATCACACTGCCAAAATTATGTTCAAACAGCAAATCCTGAAAATTTTCTAAAAGTAAGTTTTCAATAAAGAAGATTACTTCTGTTTTCGTCCTATGTTTTCAAAATAATGCCACGAACAAGTATTAGATCTGTAAGTTTATGTTGGCTGAAAAGACAAGGAGTGAAAGAAATTCAAAGATGGAAGGCATTTAAAGACCAACTGGTCCAAAACCTCACTTTACAATAACGAGAACAGAGTCTCAGGGAGGTTCAGGGATGTGCTCATCCTGCCACAGAATCAGCGTGGGGGCCCCAACCAGCACCCAGGCCTCCCGACTTTCAACTCAGGTGGTCTTTCCCTTCTACCACCCTGCTCCTCTCGGCGGGTAGCTGGAACAGCTCTTTGAGAAGCCTGCCTTCACTTGGGATTTGACTGTAGTCTTACAGCCAAGGAAAGGCCTTTTCCTAAAGAGAACTATCCTATTACTTATCACTTTACACCAGGTTAATCTTTCTGTAGTTCTTTGAACTAGTTTAGAGCTGTAAGAAATGACTCAAACATGTGAGCCAGCATACTCGAGGCATTTCTTTAAGTACTCCTTTAAAAATACTTTTCTCCTCTTATTTGTCTTCTCACCTTAAGTTCCAGTTCCTTTGGCAACTCCATCCTACTCTGACTTTTATCTTGTATCAAACTTATTGCAATTAAAAGTCTTACTATTCTATTACCTACTTATTCTGTGATTGCATTTCTCTCACCTTAGACTAGAAGGCATTTAACTGGCAAAGCCTATGCTTTCTATACTCCTCAACTGCACACACAGCACAGCCCACTAGTAGTACATATGTGTGAATAACAGCATTCCCATCTCTCCTTACTTGTAGCCACAAAGATACCTGAATAACCTATTATTTATTCTTACACAGGGAACTGTATGACATGAGCAACTGATTCAAAGCTGGTATCCTTCAGCAACAGTATCCTTAGTAATGTTTTCCCCTAAGTAGCACCAAGATTTAACAGTTCAAGATTCTGGCTGACTTATCCATAGTAGGTACAAGTAAGAGAGATCTAAGAAGGGCAGAACACTACCCTCTTGGTTGGGTCTAGAACTCAGGGTAAATTATGATCAAGTTCTGTCTGCCATCACCCCAGCAAATGGACTGCAAGTGACCCCAAAAGCAAACATGAATTTACCCCACGAGAACTAACCAAGATGAAAGCATGGGAAACAGATATCACCTACCTGGAAGCAAATTCAGAGAAACTACTCCACAATGATTGGTTACATCCCTATTCCTGCTTAGCCATCTCATAAATGTACCTTTTTAGTAACATGAATCCAGAAAAAAAAACTTCATGTGAATTAGCATTCCAGTTTTCTGTCACTTTTCACTGCATTTTCTTTTCTACATCCTCTCCGCCTCTCCATCTTTCCCTGTGACTGTGGTTCTAAAAGCAGACCCTCCTAGTTCACCCCAGTAAAGCTGGACATGTACAAGTAGGAATTCCATATACTGAAAATAGGTTAGAAAGTATCATCATATGATTATGTTACATATTATATTATATCATATATTATAATATCATATCATCACTAGGATTTGCTGTGTCATAAAATTCTACAATTACAGCTTTAGTCTTCTGCTTGAGAATGATGCTAGCTTGTCAGGAAATGCAATGGTGTCACGCTCTTATTACAAGCTCAATAGCTATTTTGATCCACAGACATGGCGGGGGACCACAAGTTTCTGGTCACATGTAATTCTGAAGAAACTATTCTTTGTGAATAAGGCACAGTATTCAATGTATCAGATTCAGTAACATGAAAGCCTCTAAGGATAATAACCAAAACAAATAATAATCTTAAAATTATAAACAGAGGTAAAAATACGTTGTTTTGCCCTAACTAGTTGTTTCTCCATAAGCTTACTTAGCTATTTTGCCCCCAGCAGTGTAAATTTTACCAGAATATTATGAAGCAAACTTAAAAACTGAAAACCACTGGGAGTGCGGGTGGGAGAAGAAATCTTACTTAAATCAATTTTCTTTCACTCAATCCTCAAAAAGAAAAAGGAAATCCCTTGGTACATCAGGGTGACGCATCAACAGTGAACACACTATATATGAGAGCAAACAAAGAACAAAAGGATGGAAAAGGCCAGGCCCTAAACTGCTACTTTGTGTCCAAGCAATTTGACGAGTAGACATCAGGCCATGGTAACTTGAAATCTCTCCTCATGATAAAGAAATCCTCTGGCGCCATCCTAAGCAGAGGACAGTGGGCCTATCAACAGGGGTCTGACCCAGTGTGTGTGTGGGTCTGGGCATCTGGCTCAAGAGGAATGAGGCAGGGATGACGCTGGTGATTCAGATGATGTTCATAGCACCATCTGCCAAACATTACAGTGTGCCAGACACTGAGTTAAGCGCTTTACGCATGGATCCGACTTAACTCTCACAGTAACTCTATAAAGAAGGTTCTATTATGACCTGAATTTGGAGATGGAGAAACAGAGACTTATCAAGATAACGTCCCCAAGTTACACAGATGGAGCAGGGATTTGAATCCAGGTACTGGAGTTCAATTGCATTGCCAATCCTCTGTGCTGCTTCCCACGCTCTGCTGCATGGGAAGCTGGGCCCTATAAGCAAATCTGCCCCAGTACCTTTAAATTTTACCTGCTCTGCTACTCTCCTTGCTGGTGTGACTTCAGGTGACCAGGTATAATGCCTGCAGCTGTGGATCCAAAATTAAGGGGGTGACAAAAAGCTCTACTCCACTTTTAGATTAAAAAACTAGTGCTCCCCATTCATTAAAAAAATAAAGAGGAACTGGCCTGGTGGCATAGTGGTTAAGTTTGCACGCTCCACTTTCAGCAGGCTGGGGTTAGTGGATTCAGATCCTGAGCATGGACCTAGACACCACTCATCAAGCCATGCTGTGGTGGCATCCCACATACAAAATAGAAGAAGCCTGGCACACATGTTAGCTCAGGGACAATCTTCCTCACACACACACACAAAGAATAAAGAAGAAGTGACATGGAGTATGCAGGTCTAACCTAGTCTAACTCAGCCAAATGGCTCATTGAAGTAACCTTGTTTGCAAAACGTGATCATGTATTTAACATTAATGTCTCTTTTTAAAGAGAGCCATGAAATAGACCCCTTCCTTTAAACATAAACACTGAATACCTGATTGACATATATGGAGTATTTATCAAATTTAAAGGGTCATGAATAGTATAAGAAATGGTAAGAAACATAAGAGCAAGCTCTACCTTGCAAGTACTAAAACCTTACTGGTGGTTTAATGGTTCAGCTCAGGGTTTCTCAACCGTGGCGCTATTGACATTTAGGGCTGAAAGATTATTGTGGGGGCTGTCCTGTGCATTGTAGGATGCTTAGCAGCATCCCTGGCCTCTAGCCATCAAATACCCACAACACTCTCCCAGATGTGACAACCACAAATGTCTCTCGACACTGCCAAATGTCCCCTGCAGAACAAAATACCCACAGTTGAGAACCATTGGTTTAGCTGAATAAGAAACATTTTAAAATTCTTTTTTTTTAAAGGCATGCTTTTTGGTGAGAAACACTGTCCTGGAGCTAACATCCGTTGCCAATCTTCCTCTATTTCGTATGTGGGACATCACCACAGCATGGCTTGATGTGTAGGTCCACACCAGGGATCTGAACCTGCTAACCCCAGGCCACTGAAGCAGAGCATGAACTTAACCACTACTTAACCACCACCAGGCCAGCCTCTAAAATTTTTTTTAAACCAATAAATTAACTCACTAAGAAATTGTAGTAGTAGACACAAGCCGGTGTGATCAAAGAGCCTGGAACTGCTAGTCTATCCCTCAAACACGTCACCATCTCTCTCACCAGCTGACAGGATTATATAATCTTATAAAGAAATGGAAGGAACCATGGAGATCATTTGATTCGAACTCGTCATTGTCCAGAAAAGGAAACCAAGGCCTGGAAAGAATAAGTGGATTGTCACTAATCACATGAATGCCATAGGTAATAAATTTGAAGCAACATATACTCATATTGGACTCTTTCCTTAGCAACTCCGGTTCCTTACCTCTAAAATCAGGGGACTGGACAAATAATACAAATAAGAGGAAGAATGAGGAAATGGCCTGTGGGTCAGAATCCCTGAGGAGGACTGGATCCTCAATGGGCTCACATCTTTCTCTCACCCTGCTTTAATCTGTCCTGCACAACACTGCCTCAGAAATGCTCCAGAAGGGCTCACACCTCTATGTGCTAGCAATGCGTTAGGACAGAAAGACAAGAACAAAAAAAGTCCCTGTCCTTCATGCTCTTCCATCCTCTGGGAAGACAGATGGATACATACACAGTAGTCAGTCAGGGCGGCACATGGGAGGGTCAGCAGACCAGACTGGGACTGGGAGGGTGGAGTGTCCGTTTCAGAAAAAAATCTTCCTACTGGAAGGAAGTTCTAAGCTAAGTTCTGCTGATAAAGTTGAAAGCAGCCAGCAATAAAAGGGACAGGGCATGGCAGGAGAGAGGAAGAGGAGGTGGACATTCTCAGCAGAGGAAATATTCCCAGACCAGCCCCCTGCGTCCTATTTCTCTAGGAAACCTTGAGTTCAGCATACTCAAAGGCCTAGAGGGAAGGGAGTCCACTTGAGGAGCTGCTGTCAAAGCAAAGTCCAACAGTGGAAAGGTACAAGATGCCCCTGCAGGGCAGGCAGGTGACGAAGACCTCGAATACGCTGTGCTGAGGAGCTTATAGTCATCTTGAAGGACCCGGGAGTCCCCAAAGGATTTTCTGAGCAGTGAAGCTAACTGGTCATATCTGCTCTCCTCAAATGTCCACATTTTTAAACTTTCAAAAAAACTTCAACTAGTAGCAATAAAAATGACTTTACATCCCAACTGATTTAGCCACTTCCTCCCCTGCTTCCTCCTAACCACCTCCCCACCTCGCAAAACTGAGACAAAAGTTACCCAAAATAATACCTTCCCTTGACAAACTGGGATGACTCCAAAATTTTTTAATTCTATTTCATTATTTTAAAAGTGCTGGTCAAGACACAGTAAACTGATTTCACCACAAGTCACGATACGCAGTTTGAAATACACCGCTCTAAGCCAAGGTTTCTCACCCTCAGCACTGGTGACACTTTGGGCAGGGTCGTTCTTCATTGGAGGGTCTGTCCTGTACACTGCAGGATGTTCAGCAGCCTCCCCGGCCTCTACCCACTAGAGGCCAGTAGTACCCCCAGGGTGACAACCAAAACTGTCTCCAGACTTTGCCTAATATGCCCTGGGGGGCAAACTGACCCTGGTTGAGAACCACTGCTCTAGGCAATAGAGGGTACAGCAAGGCAAGGGCTGGGCCAGTGAGCCCTAACTTAGACTGGGGTCAGGGCGCAGCTCAAAACACCAGGGTAGGGCGCAGGGGAGGGCTCACAGCAGAAACACAAACCAAGAATAAGGAGTGTGGGTTCCTCTCAGATTTTTCAGGGGGGGCCTCAAGTCCAAGCACAAGTAACTGGACAAAAGTGTTGGTATAGAAGAGACAGAGAAATCCACTCTCCAGGCTGGATGGCAACGAACTAGTATTGGGTTTTACAGCGAAGCCTGATTTCCAATTCCCATCGCGAAAGCTCAGGCAGGAAAGAGGGACTAAAAAAACGCTCTGTGAAGCCAAACACAGCATCAGCACAGATCTGTTGGCTGACAAGATGCAAGGTCATTTTGTTTTGTACCATAAAGGCATGTGCCTGACAATGAGGTTTTCTGAAAACCTCCCCCACAATAATAGGGCCCACAGTCACTAAGACTGTTCCCTTGAAGCTACTGATCCTAAAATAATACCATCATTTGACAAGGCGGTTAATTCCCCAAGTGAGGTGTAAAATTCACAAAAGGCAAAAACAGTACCAGCTTGGCTTTCCACAAAAACTGGCACCCACCTAGCTACCAAAGTTAACATTAAATGCATCCATTAGCCATGAAACATAACCCCCGTGGGGGGAGGGGGGGCTGGTCGGAAGCATGATTTTTATTTTCGTGTGGCCTAAACTTCAAGGATTTTTCTTTGAACTGAGACGAGTAAAAATTTTTCTTAATCCACACAAATAGGGAAGCTACCAATGTGGATTACAAAAAGGAATTCTTCCTAAACAACTAGGGCTATACCACATATTTCTTAAAATTTCTTTCTTTTGATTTTAAGCCCACAAATTTGTTAAGTGATTATTCTTTCACAACATATTAGACAGTAAAATTGCAGTAATTTAACCAGGCTTTCAATTCTAGCTGGTCACTATAGAGGCTGGTGAATTATCACTCTGCAAACACAGTAGCAAATTCTTTTTGGTTTATCAGTTACTGTGGTGACTAGATAGCCATTGAAATAGCATGAATAGTTTTTCAAAGCTTTCAACTTTAGTATAATTAGTCTATCATTTGCAATTTATATTGTCACTGTCATAGTGCTAACTTTCACGGACATTTACACATTATGGTAGTACTAGTAAAATCCAGTATAATCAAGGGGCTGTTAGTACCTTCACAGTAATTCTCAGCAGTTTTCAATCTAAATCACAGAAATAAAAGTCATCTACGCTTTTTAAACCAAGAGACATAAGTGCTTCAGCAATTTTGAAACACAAAAGCAACACTATATAAATAGGTTTTTCTTGTTTTTCTAGACTGCTGTCAACATATGTAACATTGATGTTTCTCAAACTTTTTAGTAGCAGGACTTTTTACTCTTAACAAAATCTTATACAAAACTTCAACAAATGAAACAGAAAAGCAGAGACAGAAGCTCTACAGCACCTCTGCAGAGCCCTGGAGTCCTATCTCACACAGGACAAAAAGTACTGGTCTGTGCCACTTTCCAGACCAGAGACTGACATTCTCAAATGAAAGATCTTAAGGCCTTTTCAAAATTAAAATGGGGCAAGGCAAGACCTCTTTCTAAAATGATTACAGATAACCCAAAGAAAAAAATTTTACAAATACAATTAGTGACAAAAACCTACAACTTAAATCTCAATTTTAAAAATTAACTTCCTAAGGTTAGGGAGAAAAGTAATTATAATTCAGTAACTCTTACAGTTTTACTTGAACTGTCAATTCAAGCAGGACTAATTATGTGATTATTTATTTTTAAATTGTATATATAATATCCCATTTTTATAGAATTTTCTGTGTGCCCATTCATCCAACCACTTGACCTGTATATAGCCATAGCAAAATGCCTATATTTACAACTCCTTAAAGTTAATAATGATGATTATTTTTAGACATTGGGAAGTAGATTATTTTACTTTGCATTTTTCTGCGATACCTGAATTTTCTGCAATGGTGCGTCATTTTTACAGAACGAATTCATCATCACTCGTAAAAAATTCATTTCACAAATAATTACAATGAACCTCTAAACCTAAAAAGCTTACTTCTCTATTTCTGAATAACTGTTTAATATTAAATACTAAATCTGCGTGCTCCCCTAGGCGCCATGGGATAAAAGAAAGTACCATACAATTCCTGCCCCAAAACTTTATCATCGAGTTAGATAAACAAGACTAGTAAACAAGAAACAATTAGCACTTAATATAAATGAGAAGAGATCTAATAGTTAAACCAAATGTGATGGACCTTAAATTGCTATTAGTATTTATAAAAAAATAGATTATAGTACACATTCTCCAAAATGATTTATAATTGAACAACATGAAAAGACGACCAACCTCACTCATAAATTTAAAAATACAAATTAAAATACTGAAAAGCCATGTCACACTGATATGATTTAGCAAAGATTAAAGTTTGATAACATACTAGGGGTCAAAAATTTCAAAGAATACCTGAGAAAAGCAGCCCTCTGTAAAAACACACACTCATTCTCTCATAGTCTTTTGTTTCCTAATATTGATAAAAATACGGATACAGAGAAATATTTCATTTTTACAAAATAAACAATAGCGCAGTCAATGATACAAACAAATTGGTTCAGAGCTGTTTTTATTTCTGTAACACAACAGAGAAAGGCACTCTCATATGCGGCTGACTGGAATACAAACTGGGGCAGTCCTTTGGAAGCACCATTCAACAATTTCCATTGACATTTAAAATATGTATACCTTTTACATTAGCAATTCCAGTTTTAGGAATTTATTCTAAAGGGAAAATCAGAATGGCTAACATTCATTGAGCACTTATTATGTTGCATGTACTACTCTAAGTACATCTCATTTAATCCTCTTAACAATCCTATGAGTTCGATATTGTTATTAGCCCCACTTTATGAGTGAAGTAACAGAACTCAGAGAAGTGAAGTAACTCTGCCTACAGTTTCATAGTCACTAAGTGGCAGAGCTAGGACAGAAATTCAGGCAGTCTGACTCTCAATCGTGACACTACACTCTCATGTGTAACCAAAGATGCACAGTAGATGTAAAAATGATTACAGCATTGATTGTGACAGAAAAAAAAGAAGAAGAAAAGAAAAAAAGAACAAAAACTAAATATCTCTCAACAGGGACATGGTCAAATAAATCACAGTATATCTATCCAAACAATGAAATATTTAGCATCCTTTCTTAAAAAACTAGACAATTTACATGTATACGCACTATGGAAAAACCTCCAAATTACATTAAATGGAAAAAGCAAGAGGTAGAACTGTATGTAAAAATGAAATCTATCTGGACTTTCACAGAAAGCAAGAAATTAAACACATGAATTTTACTCTCCTTCTCCCCAACACTCTCAACTCCACTAAAACAGCTGTAAAAGAGTTTGTTTAAAGGTAAAACCCAGCACAGGCAAAAAGAACAAGAGGAGAAAACCCACAGTGTTGAGAGCTAGAAAGCAGATGGACAAGTGGTAACTGATTTTATAGCTCCTAAACTGATGGAGAGGAAGGCTGAGGAGCAACCCCAGCTGCATGCAAAACTGCCAACAGGCTTAGGAATTGGTGCAGGTCCCTCCAGAAAGGAGGGCAAAGATGTGGCTGAAACCAGGAGGCTTGGTTGCAAGTGTGTCTAGTAACAGCAGTCAGGTTTCCAGATCCCTTCCCCGACCCCGCCCAGTCAGATCACTGTCCTCCCTCCCCGGCAGAAGACCAGAAGCCCAACACCAAGTCAAAAGTAACAGAAGCTACCCTATCCTGCAGGAATGCCAGAGGAGTGCAAACCTGAACTAAAATTAACAACTATAAACAAGAGCAAGGAAAAGTGGTGGCTGACTACACTGAGAAACTAACAATAGGTCTCTCTTAAACATTTAGGCATAAATAATGCCACCAAGATGGAGCCTGGATGACTTTGGTCTGTGGCCAAAGACCCAGGAACAACTTAGATTCCACCTTTGTTTTCTGGTAAACAATACTTTAACTGCACTTTTTACACTAGCAAATCACTTCGCCAGAATCTACTAAAAGCAAGTTAAAGGTCATAAAGATCAAAAGTTTTGAAGCCCCCCAAACAGACTAAGAAATGTTCTCTTAAGAGAACAAAAAGAGGGAAGGGCAGAAGGAAAGATGGGCAGAGCCACAATAAGAGCCATGGGCTAGACCAAGATTTCTGAACTTCAGCACAACCGACATTTTAGGATGGATAATTCGTTGTTTGGGAGGGCTCTCCCATGCATTGGAAGATGCTTAGCAGCATCCCTAGCCTCTACCCACTTAGATGCAACTTCCTCCAAGTTGTAACAACCAAAAATGACTCCAGACATTGCCAAATGTCCCGAGGGGACAAAATCGCTCCCAGTGGAGAATCACTAGGCTAGACCCCAACTGTATTAATGTTGAGAGGAAGATCATTGGCAAGATGAGTGTTTCTAACAGTCAAAGGCCCAAAGTTCAATGAAAACCCACCCTTAGGAAAGAGACCCTCTGCAGCCCCTAGCCTCTCACCCAAGGAGAACCTAGGGCACATCCTTAACATAACTTGAGCCCTCTCCTTCAGCCTCTGGTCAATTTGGTGCTAATATCTCCTGTGTGGTAGATGGCACCAGAGTCTAATGACACTAAAATAAGGCAAAGTATTTTCTAGAATTATTCCAGATTATTAATGCTCTAAGAATCTCTAATCAGGTCATGCTATATTCCATTTCTCAGCCTGTAAGCAAACACTTCTCTGGGGCCTCTATCTGCCCAGCATGCTTTCATTCCCTGTTAGTCTTCTAGATTGTAACTGCTTCTGTAAATTGTATTACACTACTTTCTGTAAACAGATGGAGCATATTCCAAAGTGTCTTTTGAGCGGAAATTTTCCATGCTGTCTACCTTAACTGAGGACTTTAAGCCAGAACCTTCTGTGCTTCCTGTTCCAGAAACCACTGCCAAGCAAATCCTTGATTCTATACTTCCTACCTTTGGTCTTAATACACCAAAGAAGGAAAGCTCATTAAATCTGCCTTGCCAGTTAAAATTAAATTAAACCTCGTCACGCTTCTCCCCAAACTGCCTTGATTCCCATTATAGCATGAGGCTGAGAAAAATATTTCCCTCTAATCACTTCTTTCCCAAAGCAAAAAATTATAATCCCAACTAAAAGCCCTTGTAACACTGAAAAAATACAGCAAAGCTATTTACTATTTGTTACAGGCTCATCCATCAGCCGGTATTGTAGTACAACTATCTTCTTTTCCCATTTCCCCAAGCCAGACGCTATCTGCCATGATGCCCACTTAAAATTAAGTTTGCAGAAAGGAAGACCTTTGTTTTGCCTTTTCTTCCATCTTGAGAGCCTGTTCTGTTTGCCTTTCCAATCCTTTCGTGTATTTACTTTTGGGCAAGTAGGAATTCCTTACCTTTATTCTTCGCACTTGTACACATAAGAATTATGGCTGACACGATCCTTTATTTTGGGCATTATTATGGACTGAACTGCGTGCCCCTCAAATTCACATATTGAAGCCCTAAGCCCCAATTTTACTGTATCTGGAGATGGGGCCTTTGAGGAGGTAATTAAGGTTAAATGGGGTCATAAGGGCGGGGCCCTAATCTGACAGACTAGTATCCTTATAAGAAGAGGAAGGGACACCAGAAGCCATTCTCTCGTTGTGCACAGAGGAAAGGCCACATAGCACACACTGAGAAGGCAGCCATCTGTGAGCCAGGAAGAAGGGTCTCACCAGAAACCAACCCTGACGGCACCTTGATCTTGGACTTCTAGCTTCCAGAACTGTGAGAAAACAGATCCTTGTTGTTTAAGCCACCCAGTCTGCGGTATTCTGTTATGGCAGCTGAGCAGACTAATACAGGCATGAAATATCTATAGGAGAAAGACATTTGTCCCCTTCTTTAGCAGAAGCCATCCTTAAAGTTGCTAGGCCTACCAGTGTCATAGACACATCCCTTCTTGGACGTGGCTGGCTATTGCTGATAACAGAATTAGAATAGGCTTTCTTCAGTAAGCCCTTATTGTAGCTGACACCTCAAAGTGAGAGAAAGCTAAAGAGGCTTTCTCTTTTCTTAAAAAAGCCTGTCCAGACCCCTGGAACTAAATCTCTCTGATGATAAAAGCCCCTTACTCTCTTCTTCCATAAAAATAAGAAACTAACTCTCAAAGAGCTAAGAGACTTATGGAGATAAAAACACCCTGAAGTTTTCAGTTTTCTGCTGGACTCAGTAGCAGGCAGCTGGCCTCCAGGTCAGCATTCAGTGGCAGTGGCTGCTACACTTTACTCTTAGTTACTCCATCTGTGGTTCGTCTACACGCCACTGCAGCCTCCTAAAGACTAAAACACAACATCTCTCTAATGCCAGACTAACAAAGAAGAAAAGCTTACTCTCCTCTGCTGGTCATGATAACCACAACCCAAGGGCGAATGGTAGAGAGCCCTATCATTGTTTTTACAGTTACAGCGCCTTGACACAAACATCAGGTGACTTCAAGACTTTCCACTTCTACCAATACTGGGCTCACCTTGGAGGTGGACACGACCTGCCAGTGAGACTCTCCGGGAAGGCACGTTGTGAGTCTGCTGTCTGTTCCACACAAGGGAGAGTAGAACGTTCCCTTTCCATTCTGAGTAGGCGCCTACAACACCCTGACTAGAGCAGGTAATTCTGCGTTTCCTACGTCTGCCAAAATTTACTCCTATTCTTCTTATGCCTCTGGAGCTGGTTATGCCTTGGAGTTGCTCATAATCACAGACAATAGTAGAAGTAACAGAAGTCTCTTACTGCAGATGAATAACATTTCCAATAGCCCTAGTATAAAACACTTTGCTCAGTAAAACCTCATAATGATGTTACACATGGGAAGTCCTGGATGATGCTGCAGTGCAAGGCAGAGGTCATATTCTTTTCCCGGACCATACTGCCATTTTTGTTCTCACTCACCAAACAGTCTCCCTTGGCAAAGATGTTGTCTTGTTTTGAGGACAGGATCTAAGTTCAGAGAAGCTGTCTTAAACACAGCAGGATAACTTTAACGTCCAGATAACTCCTGAACATCACTGTCCTGGCCCACTTTTGTTGTCATCCAAGTATCTTCTCCCTCACCATGTATACAGGACCGTGACAAGGTACAAGGGCTCAACAGGGGATGATAAACAGTTAGGAATGATTAGTGTACCCAAAATTGCTGTCAATGAGGTCTAACGATACTGTTTCACTTGCTGTATTTGTCAAGACCATAGTGTGAGCAAATCTATCAAGAAAAAGAGAAGAGGCCACCCTCACCCATCAGGGCCATTTGTAAATATTCAAATTTTATCCAAATGAAGAAATGATCTACAGGCAACTAATTTTGTGTGTTTTAGAATGAGTAGAAGCGCATTTCAGCTTTTAACTGAAACAGTGAAAAGACATTATCCCTAGATTTAGGATATCCTTACCAACAAAGAGAAGATGACATACATTACGGGTCAGATTTCAAGGAAGTCCATTCACACTTATACATTCTAATCAGGCTACCCTTGTCCACATCACCCAGAATCAGCTGGAAGAGTGGAACATCAAAATTAAATACTGCAAAATAAACCAGCCCAAGACCTTTATGAGAATGAGAGGCATAGCTAATAAAAAGGCCTACTACAACCCCATCCACAGAGCAGCCCAGGTGAGCTTTAAAAACCAGAAACAAGGGGCCGGCCCAGTGGTGCAGTGGTTAAGTGCGCACATTCTGCTTCGGCGGCCCGGGGTTCACAGGCCCAGTTCCCGGCTGTGGACATGGCATCGCTTGGCAAGCCATGCTGTGGCAGGCATCCCACATATAAAATGGAGGAAGATGGGCACGGATGTTAGCTCAGGGCCAGTGTTCCTCAGCAAAAAGAGGAGGATTAGCAGCAGATGTTAGCTGAGGGCTAATCTTCCCCCCGCTACCCCCCATCAAAAAAACCCAGAAACCACACAATGAGGTTTCTGATGACATTTAGAATAAACTCCAAATTCACAGAGGGTTACTTCAGGCCTGCTCGCATCTTGGACCCCAACATGTAGTAGCAGTCATTTCTGCCATGAAAGGTTATAAGGCCATGGAGGGGTATACACTTAGGGAAGACGCACTGTTAGATGAGCCAAAGAGCAGCTCTATGACACACTGTCAGTAAACTAACCCCCTTAATATTATCAGGGAAGATGTAGCAGATAATTGTAAGGAAAACTAGTCTCACACGCAAATCCCAAACTATATCATTCACAAATAAAAATCCATTCCACAAAGAACCAACTATGTACCAGTGGACTCTTAAAGATGTAGGCCTCTGGGTCTGTAAATAAATACCATAACTCAGCACCAGCACTATTTTATATATTTAATAATAACTGTCCCTCAAAGGAGGTTCCAGAGGAACCTCCTCTGAGATCATGAATGCACGAGTCCCCTTGAACATGCAATGTCTCTGAGGTCTATTACAGAAAACCTCAAACTTACTTGGGAGCTTGCTGTATGACTCACAATAGTCACTTAGCTCTATGATTCGAGAAAACAAATACTAAGAGTAACTGTACCCAACACCACATGCAAGGTAGCTTGAGTTACACGATCCCTTTCTGAGAAATTCTCAAAGCACATCCCCTCCTGAGAGGTTTGCTTACATAGAGTCATGCAGGGTCTTCAAACTTTTTTTCACATATCCCTCCTCCCGCTTCCCTCTCCTCCTCATTCTTCTCACAGCTAACTAGACTGCTGATGGGTGCCTGACCAGAGGGCAGCATTAATAAGTTGGCTGATGTCCCATGAAGTGGCCTGGTATAAACACTATGTCCTCTTTTCCCAAATATCCTAATAATGGAGGGTGATAAACAGACTCAGTAAAATGCTCATAGGAGCTCTGAGTGTGAGCCAAAGAGGAGAAAGAATCCAAGACAAGCATACGCAAAATGAAATAGTCTAAATCATGAGTAAGCAGAAGCCAGTCACAGTCTTAGTAAAAGCAGAGACAGAGCAGAGGTGAGTCTCCACGTTGACGTAACACTGGAGCAGCAAGGGACGGTGTTTGCTTGCTGAGGTGACGGGATAACCAAGTTCCTCGAGCTCCTTCATATCCTAGCCAACACACCCCCACTCTCCTCGACGTCTTCTGAAATGGTTTCCTGTTCTTAATCCTCTCTTGGAGCTTTTCCATAAATCTCTATTACATTAGTCTGCTCTGCTTACAACACGCTGCTCCTTCTTTTCTCCCCTAGACATATTCTTTTAGTCTTCCCCAACTCAATAAATGACATACCATCCATCCAGTTGCTCAAGCCAAATACCTGGAAGGGTCTTTTCAAGAAACTTTTTATTATAGATATTTTCAAACATTGACAAAAATAAACAGAATGGTACCTATTACTCACTTCAGGGAGTATCAAGATCTTATCAATTATGTTTTCTTAACCTATTCTACACCACATCCTAGATGAAACAAGTTAATTCTTGCTTTGATTTTTTCTTTTTCTCCTCATCCTTCACAACCAACTCATAGGCAAGTCTTATCATCATCTCTAAAACGTACCCTGAATCCACCAATTTCTCATCTTCACTAAACCAACTTAACGCAAGCCACCAACTAAACTACCACAAGAGCCTCCTAATGGGTCTCCCTACTTCAACCTATTCCAAACAGCAGCCAAGGTGAACTTTAAAAATAAGAAATATGGTAGGTGTGGTGTCCTATCACATTTAGAATAAATTCCAAACTCACGAAGCCTTCCATCAGGTCTGCTTACTTCTCTAAGCCCATCTTGTGGCCGTCCCAGTTCTGCCAAGCCACACTGGCCTTCTTTACGTTCCTTCAAATGCCAAGCCTATTCCTGCCGTAGGACCTTTGCATGAGCTGCTGCTCTGGCCTGCAATGCTCTTTGGCAGATCCTCACCTCGTTGACTCCCTGTTGGCTTTCAGATCTCAGCATAAATGTTGCATCCTCTGCAAAGCCTTCCTAGACCACCCAATCTACAAGAGTCACTTGATCACCACATGACCACTTGAATTCTCTGTGGAACTATTACCACCATTTATATTTTTCATCTATCTTCCAAAAAAAATTTCTTTCTCCACATTAGAGTGTAAGCTGCTGGGAAGAGGATGATCAGAAGACCTATCCATTATATATGTTCGTTCTTCTTCACAAAAAAGTCTGGATTTTGTTCAGGTATCAACTCCTTCCCTGTGTGGCCATGGGCCTCAGGAGAAGCTGACCCTTTTATCCTTCAACACCAGGAGATGGTATGATTCACTGAAGGAAATATATCCTTTGCCAGTGGCTAGTTGAGAAATGAGTATCTGGTCCAATTCTGGCCAAGAAAAAATAAGGCAAGGTCTCCTAGAGGCTTCTGTGAATGTTCTTCCCCCCTCCTAAGAGTCATTAAATCCCCAGTCTTTTTCTCCCTCTGATCATGAAAGAAGAAACATGTTGCCACACCACACCTGTGAGAGGAACAAGCTTTAGGACGAAGTCAGCACTGTGTATGCAGAGCAGACAGAAGGAAAGAACTGAAGTCCTTGATGACATAGCTGAATCACCTGATCAAACGACCCAGGAGTCCATACTATCTCTGACTGCTTTCTTTTTTTTTTTAATGCTTTTCTTTTTGGTGAGGAAGATCAGTTCTGAGCTAACATCTGTTGACAATCTTCTTCTTTTTTTTCTCCCCAGAGCCCCAGTACACAGTTGTACATCCTAGTTGTAAGTCCTTCTAGTTCTTCATATGTGGGAGGCCACCACAGCATGGCTTGACGAGTGGTGTATAGGTCTGTGCCCAGGATCTGAACCAGTGAACCCCACGCCACCAAAGCAGAGCATACTTAACCACTACACCACCAGGCCGGCCCCTGACTTCCTTCTCTGTGAGCTAATTAATGTCCTTGTTATTTAAGCCAGTTTAGGTTAGATTTTCCATTACTCTGAGGTGAAAACACCTAACATATACAGGGACTTTGTCTACCTTGCTAACTGCTATATTCTCAGCACCTAGAAAAGTGACTAGAATTTGATGGGAACTTAACAAATATATGTTGAATGAATAAGTGAAAGAGTCTAAAAGAATAACTAGTGAAGGAGAAAGAATCCTAAAACAACTGTTCTCCATTTAGCCTACTTAGCTATAAAGCCATTAAATCCTTAAGAATAGGCATCTACTTAAGTACTATTACGTAAGCACAAAAACATTCTTGACAAAGATTTTAAAATATCAACCTAACATTGAAATATGTCACTATTATTACAAAGGAAAATGCCACTATCAAAGAGCATGCGTACATTTAGAAAGACTTACAGGTTCTTGGGGTTCTGTTTCTTCCCATGCTCCCCAACCATCATCTTCCCAGTTTGTTGATTTACCTATTTTTAAAAAGATAAAAAGTGCTTACATGAAATATAGAGCTTGAAATAGTCTAAAAATTTTCTATAAACATAACAGAACCAATACTGATATAATAAATATCATATAAATATATACTCTATAATGTTGATATTAAGGAAGAAAACAATGGTAAACTACATCAGGATTTTGCTCTATGTAATAATAATCAGGAAATATTTGACCTGAATTTCCAATCTACGTAACAGTAAAACTGTGCAAGTTATGTGGATCTTAAGATACTGGACATCAAGTTTATCCCCACTGAAATCAAACTGCAAGGTGACTTTAAAACAATCTTAAAATGACGACCATTTGTTACTTAAGACAGACAAGCATACACAGCAACAAAAAACACACCTAAAATTTCACACAAAAGTCTTAAAAAGTGACTTGTCTTCTGATCAAAGTATCAGCAAAAAAGAAAACTGAATTTTGAAACAAGACAGGTCTACTATTCTCCACCGTTTTCTGATACTCTGTGATTTCTTACACGCAAGAACATTCTCTTGGATTAAAATAAGATGTTCAACAAATGCTGCAACAAGGAATTAAAAATCTCAGATAGGTTTAGAGAGCGCGAACCCTTACGATGCTCACGGTACTTGTTTTTATATAATTATCTTTGAATTTATCTCTTATATATGTGATATCATTCACATCAGAAGGGAAGAAATAAAACTTTCATTTTTTGAGCAACTACTCTGAGACAGACATTAGATACTTTATATATATTACCTCAAATTAAATTAAAAAACAGACAAAATTCAAATAAGTGAAAAGAGCAGGCAGGTGCATAATTATGAATTTAGGCTCCAGAGCCAGATTACTAGGCTCATATCCTGGATCCAGCACTTACCAACTCTGTGATCTACAACAAGTTACCCCATGTCAGTAAGTTTTAGTTCTTTCACCATAAAGCATGGAAAACAATAGTACCTACATCCACTAGTGTTGTTATAAGGATTTAAATCAGTTAGTATATTAAAGTCTTCAGTGTCTGACATAGTAAGTTTTTAATGCTAGTCATCCAGATTTAGCCATCAAAATAAAATAAAATATAAATAAAATATTGTATTTAAACCAATTAGCTTCAAGATTCTGGGGGGAGAATCAATTTAAAAGATGGGACTGAACTTGGTATCTAAGAAACTTCCAGTAGGAAGGAAGCAAACAGAACTTTCACTTATACATAAGGTTCTAAAAGTTGCTAAAATAAATTACACATAGATGATAAAAAATGTTACAGTCTGGTACTTGGAATCATTGCTCAATTAGCTTCATGGTAATATTCTCATCTTTGGTACTTAAATACCAAATAACTCCTTCCTAACATATCAAGCACATTGCTAGGCATATATTAAGCCCTAAACTAGTACTACCATTTAATTAACACTGCACAATTTATAAAAGATTTCCATGTACACGTCAATTAAGCAATTTAACAAATGCCCTGTTAAATACTACGTGCCAAACTCTGCAGTAGGAATGGAGAAAACTACAAACATACTCCTATCCTTAAAGAGTTTGTGATCTTGTGCAGGAGACAGACAGACGCGACGATGATACATGGTGAGTTCTGGGATCGACCACTATGCGAACTTGGATGAGGCAGTGAGAGAAAATACAGTGAGGAGGCATCTGAAACTAAGTCTTCAAAAAGTGGCAAGAACTTGAACTTCAAATATACTCAAAAAAAAGGTCAACACAGGCAAAGGCAAAGAGGCAAAAAGATGCAATGCTCATATGGGGGTTATCACATAACAACAGCTAACATGTGTCCAGCATTTCTATCTGCCTAAGTGCATAACAGACATTAATTCACTTAAGTGTGACAAGGACCCTTTATCATCCCCCTTTTACAATGAGAAAAACAGACTATTTCGTTTTCATAGCTTGACCAATGTCACAGAGGAGTAAGTGGGGAATGGGGTTTGAATCCAGGTTGGCCTGAGTTCCAAAGCCCATGCTATAAGTATTCTGCTATACTAACTCCTCCTAAGAATTATGAGGGGAGATAAGATTAGGAAATAGTGGGGCTTACAGTTAAGCCAAAAGACAACACTTATTATTCTAAAATAGAAACACTGATATCGAGATTTGGAGATTGTTTTGTAACTTGGAAAATTACACTTTGTTCTTTGGCAATCTAATTCAGTTAGGCAATCTCTTTTTTCTCTTAATTTTTCCACTGCACCAAAACAACTGCCTTAGTGTGGGCTGATGGCAATTAGGCCATCCTATTTAAATTTTTAGAAAACGCACCATCTCTTACACAAGAAAGCAAAGTACCTACAAAAGCTTATCACTCCTAAGTCCATGATTCAATTTTAAAATTGCTGCAAAAATAATGTATTTATCAAATTACCACAATCTCAGAGAGACCAAGTGGAATTTAAAGCACTTCATGAAGGTCAGCTAATCATTCATTCACTCAAGAAACACAGCATCTTTTACATATTGGGCACTGTGCTAAGTGCTGGAGATACAAAAGGAAATAAGCCTTCTGTTGAACACTGTACACAACTATAAAAAATGTGTTATTTCTCCTCCATATTGGTATAAAAAGGACCTGACTCAATTCACAAATGTCTCATACAATCAAACAGAAGACAGCAGCAATTTGGATTTCCTGCCCCTGCACAAACCCAATATCTCTTTACGCACAATTCAAAACATCCAGGAAGAGAAAGACCTTGAGAAATTCTTTCTTTATACAAGATATTTGTGTTCACGACAGTTTACCCATTTCTCAAGGCCCGTGACTGGGGAATTTCTATTAATAAGAGGGAAAGAGAATTTAATCAGGCTTCTCCCACTACCACAGGAATACATTTTCCAAAGAAGTCACGGTACAGACAGAGGTTAAAGGAAGGCAAAAGAGAATTATTACTCAGGTCGGTTAAAGACGTTTTTGAGGGCTAGAATCTTAAGTCTATTTATGCTACAATAAGAAAATGCTTCCCAAATTCTAGTCAACTTAAAAATGGGAAAAATTTAAAAAAAAAAACAAAATCGGGAAAAATTTGCAAACTGAGCACTACCCTTGTGGCTATTTCTACTCAGTGCCAGTGATAAAGTTTTTACAGCCTGCGACTTGACAGCTATTGTCAGCTGTTAAAAAGTGTTGGAATCTCAGCACTTTACCAAAGTTATTTCTTATGCCTTCAGACTATGCAAGAGGCCAAGCATACTCTTAAAAAAAAAAGGATGGTTTATATTGAAAACAGAGGTGATCAATGTCTAATAAACTTGCCATTCATGTAAAGAATTTTATTCAGGCAACCTTTCCTTCCGGTAACTTTTCTATGAAGGATGGTGTTCTTCAATTGATATCATTATCAATGTTTTTTAGATGATCATTGATCAAAGTTGTGGATAACGAAAGCAATGTGTTTAATGTCTACTTGAGAACTGTGCACTGTTTAATGTCAATATGGAACACTACCGTAAGACCTTAAGGTCTATAAATGCTATGTACTCATGAAGAAGTAAGACTAACTTACTTTTTATTATCCATTACTGTAAAGAAAATCTGAAAATACTTGACTGGATAGTCTCTTAGAATAAATAGATCAAAATCTCCTATAGGCCAAGGTAATTTGAAAGTCCCAAGCTCTGATATAACTTAAGAGGTAAGTCAGTTTAACAAAGTATTTAGAATAAAGACAACTTCTTTAGAGTGGTCAGGGTCCAGTGTAAAAAATTCCAAAGACCCCACAAATCATCAAATCACACAGCCACTGGCATTTACCTAGTTTGCTTAACGAGCTAAGTGGCACTCATTTCAGTCAAAGGCTAGACTATGAATCACAGGATAATCTTAAGTGGCTTTCTCCCCCATTTATTAAATAAATAAGTAGCAACCACCCAGTCTCCAAATAGCAAATCTTCAAATGACACTGTCGTCAACTGCCTATGTCCTCTACAATGAAGTCCAATTCAACAAAACTGATGAGCAAATTAAGAAAACGGCATTCACACTCATTGCCTTTACAAGACCAGAGTTACAGTCTCTTCTGCAGTTCCCTCTCTAGGTGGCCTAAAAACTCTGCATGGAAGAGATTAAAATAGTGAATTAAGGATGGCTGGTTTCAGGGTGGGCCCCACCCCGCAAATCTGAGGCAGGTCCTCCAAGGAACTCTAACTTCAAGGGTGACTTCAGTGCCAGTCTACTCTGATCCTGAACATCCTGTTTCCCTGTGTGGCCATCACCCTTCTTTGTATTTTTCACTCTAGAGAGACTCTTCACTCTCTGGTGGGCAGCACTATCCAATAAAAGTATACTGAAGCCACACGTGCAGTTTTAAATGTACTAGTAGCCATATTTAAAAAGCAGAAAGAGACAGGTGAAATTAATTTTAATATTTTATTTAACATAAAACAGCCAAAATATTATCATTTCAATGTCATCAACCTTAAATTATTCATGAGATATTTTACATTGTTTTTCCATACTAAGTCTTCAAAACGCGATGCGTATTTTACACTAAGCGCACATCTCGGTTTGGACTGGCCGCGTTTCAAGTGTTCAATAGCACATGAGTGGCTAGTGGCTACAGCATGAGACAGCACAGGTCTAGAACAACTATTAGGTCTCTGGTGTCAGGTTGCCTGGCTTGGATACCCAGTTTACCCCTAAAAAGTTATATGATCTTGGGCAATTAATCTCTTACTGCCTCAGCTTCCTCTTTAGCAAAATGGAGTTAATAACTGTATCTAGCTCATACTGTTGTTAGGGTTGATATATGCAAAGCACTAGGAAAGGTGCTTGGCACACAGACACCCTTAATGGCTGTTAGAATTATCATTCTCCAAATACCATCCTCATTCCTCATTCTTCTTCTTTGCCTTTGTCTATTCCATATTTGCGAACTAAAATGCATTCCCATTTGTCTCTGTCTCTCCAAATGCAACTTCTCCTCCAGGACTCAGATTAATTCTTTATGAAGTCTTCTTGCATCCACCAACGATCCTTCCCTCTTGTGAAACCACAGCACTTGAACATCTTTTTCTTTCAGAACTTAGTTATAAAATGCTTTGGGTCACTTGCTGCATTGTTAACTTGTCTGATTTATCATAAATGTGCAACTTGTTGAGACAACTATTAAGCCTTGGAGGGCAGGGAAAGTGTATAATGTGTGTGTACAAATACTTATACAGACATATATAAATATTTTCAAGGACATCATAAGTACTTAATAAATATTTGTTGAATGAATGTACAGTCTGAAAATTACCTTCTTATCCAAACACTTCCCCACATATTCCCACAAAAGCAGCAGGATTTAAATTAATATTTTTAAATATAATGAAAAGATGAATTGTCAATTCTAAACCTTTTGCATTTCCACAGAAATACAAAACAATAAAACTTTATTTTTTTAAACTTTACATACACAGACTTTATATTCTGGATCAAAACCATCTTTTTCAAATAACTTTTGTATGTAAAATTACAATATTGCTAATTCTCTTCTACTCCATTCCATTTTAACTAGTGAGACAAAATAATTTAAAAAGCACCAACTCTTAGCTTTGGTTTTGATTAAGAAGTAAAAGGAAAAATAGAGTATTTTTGTTCTAATTCAAGTCTAAGAGGCAGAATTTGATTACGTAAGAAAAGATCCTCTAGAAACATAGATCAAAGTAGATGGGTTGACATGGATTAATGGATCTTTATATTTCATATACACACAACGGATATTCAACATTTCAAAACAACACTTGTATCATTGCTAACAAAATATCCTGCATCAATAATAGAAAACAAATATGCTCACTGAATTAAGTGTGACTTTCAATAACTTAATTTTTTGGTAGGCTAGAAAAAACAATTACAAAGGACACTAAGTTCCCAAATAAACACCATATGATTTTGAAGAAAAATAAGGAACATCCACATCATTCTTAAATTGTGTCCATACTGTATAATGCAAAGATTCTTTTTTGCCAACCGTGAATAAAACAGGTTATACTAAAAACAGCAAATATTGCCTATTGGAGCAATCTAAAAATAGGTCAGGAAAATGCTTCCCTCATCCTGTTACCTTCATGCTATGATTCACATGCCAGCTGTTGCTCCTAAAGCCATCATTTTACGACTATATTACCCCAGGACAGCAGCCAGCTGTAAGCAACATATTTCAAAAGTTCACGCTTTGACTGGGCTGTCCCACCTCATTTCCTGTACAACCTACTGAAAAAATGGTATTTCCAAGTACATGAGACATATCTGCTTAGTTTTGAATCTTTCATTTGGGGAGAGAGACAAATCTTGAGGGGTGAGCTTCCTTTAAAATCTATTTGTTTCACATTCTTAGTAATTTTTCCTTAAAATTCACACAAAATCAAGGACTGCGTTGAAGATCTGAGTCTTTCAAGAAGTTTGCCAGCTTAAAACACTTTGTTGGTCCACCTTGTTTGCTGAAATTACCCTTCACTCTTGTTTCATACCACATCTTAAATCACACTGTTCCGTATATAAATAAAAATCAGAAGCTCATCTCCAACCAACTTATATGATATGGAGAGAAATAAAAATGAACAAGATGAAGTTATAAATAATAGTAACAAAAAGCAACTACCTCCTCATTGATTAGTAACTCGACTTTTCAATCCTTAGCTTTTTTTTATACCCATCACTGAAAAGGATATTTTGAACTGTCTAGAATAATTGGTAACATAAGCATACACCCTTGTTCTTACCAAGTTAAACGTTTTTCCTGAATAAATAAAACCAATGACTTCAAAATGTAAACTGGAACTACAATTCCTTCTGCAGAGGATTTTTTCCCTGAAGAGATCAGATTATACTAGTATTAAAAAACTGCTCAGTTTCTCACTTGATAACTGATATAGTCATTGAAACCTTCAAACCAAAGAGAAAACACATTTTAATTCAATCACCAAAAACACTGTAGATGTCTTTTTTAGGAGTATTTCCAATGAATGAATTATTCTACCAACAAAAGCTCAGACAGGAAATTCTGCTTTCCACAGCTCTATTTCATTCAAAAAATACAATATTCTGATTTGCTTCTGAACAGTCTGTCCTCATAAACTGAGTGTATTTCATTTAACAAGAACCTGAAGCTAGAAAGGAAATTGAATTCTAGAAGTGGGCAATTAATTTGACAGCATTTGCTTTTTCCAATATGAGTATGTCAAGATCAGAAACTAAATGAGAAACTAAAATCATTAAATGTTAGAAAAGGAAAACAATTTAATCTTCATGCTCTAATAAAAGATCTTATTAGCACAGAAGCAAATTCATTTCCGTTCTGAGACAATAAAAAACACAGATAATGTATTTGTTTCTATAAAGAGAAAGAACCTTTAGAACCTATGACTTGTAAATAATTCAGGGGTTCAACAAATTTGAGTTGGCTCTTCTTGACCAAGGCAAGGAAAGTATCATATAGCAATACAAAGTAAAAAACAAACAAACAAACAAAAGACTAAAGAATAGAGAAGCTGCTTCTTAATTTCCTATGTCTCAGAATGACTAATCTTTTTCTATTTCTTGGGAGACTGAACATGGGAAAATACATTTCATATTAGAATATTCCTTTCAGCACAAAAATATGTAGCAATCTAAAATGAGGAGGCCATCTCATTTTCAACAAAAGAGTTTATTTCTTTCAAAACACGATGATTAAATCAGACTAGATCTTTAAGGTCCCTTTCAGTTCTAAAATTCTCATGACTCTTGTTGCCAAATAACTCACCTCCTATATCTCAGTAAAGAAAATATGGTCCGATGGTCAATTCACAAAATGACAGAACTGAGAATATCTTAAAGCAGAAATCAAGTATATCCTCCAGCTCTAAAAAGTTTATAAAAATAAACATGCTCCCTTTGCCCAAAAACCTAAGAAATCTTTAGATCTGCCTTAACAAAAACAACAAAACAAAAAAATCTATAGACTTGAAGAAATTTAATATGCGCTATTCTCCTTCCTATTCATTTTGTCTTTCAAAGAAAGTCACTAAGGGCAATAACATATTATGTATATTAGAAAGAACTTATACATCTTTTATAATTGTTTCCTATAACTTCATAATTATGTGTTATTGATTTATTATATCCAAAGTTATTGAATATAATACATATTATTAGTACATATTATAGTATATTATATTCATACTTATATGTTACTGATTTATTATATCCAAAGCAGCAGAAAAAAGCATAGCTCATAAGGTGAGGCAGGGTGTGCCATTATGAAATGTGGGTGAAGGTTTGTAAACATCACTAGCTAAAGCTAATTTTTGCATATTCTGAAGAAGCCAATTTGACATCTTCCTTACTTAACCCATTCTAATATTCAACTACTGTCCCTGTGAGAAAACTTTCCTTACATTTAAACTAAATTCTTCCAATACCAGCTTAATCTTGCTATTACCTGCACTTTAAAAAAAAATACAAAGTCTGATAACCTTAATATAACATAAGAACCATTTTTCATTTATCGGAAGAGCGAAAGTTAAAGAAACTGATAATATAGCATAATGACAAGTATGTGTGTAAATAGGCACTTCTGTTTACCATGGACAGGAATGAACCTGACCAATTTTTAGAGTAATTTGGAAACTGACCAACATTTAAAATGTGAATTTTTATTATTCAGCAATTCCAATCCCAGAAATTTACAGACAGAAATACTAGCGTCATACATAAAGACGTGCATAAGGATGTTTACTGGAGCATTTTCTTATAGCAAAAATATCAGAAATACTCTAAATATTCTTTAATAGGTAAATGGTTAAATAAAGCCTGCTAGAGTCTCTGATGGAATATGTGCAGCTGTGAGAAAAAATGCTACAGAGTTGTATACACAGACTTGGAAAGATGCTGACATTACATAATTAAGTAAACCAAAAAAATGTTCCAGTATATACATTTTATAAAAATAAGATCATGATATAAAATTAAAAATAAATACCCAAGCAGCAAGCTTGTGTGTGTGTGTGTGTTTGTGTGTGTGTGTCTGTGTGTTTATTGTCTAAGCAGAAAGTCTGGAAGGATTCTCACCAAGGTGGCACTTTACAGTAGAATTTTCTGTAATGGTGGAAGTGCTCTATATCTGTGCTGTCCAATAAGGCAGCCACTAGGCACAAGTGGCCATTCAGCATTTGAAATATAGCTAGTATGACTGAGGAACTGAATTTTTATTTTTATTTAACTTCTATTAAATTTAAATAGCCACATGTGGCTAGTGGCTACTATATTGGATAGCACAGCAGTAAAGCTTTAACATCGGGAAGCTGGGACATGAGTAGCCAGAAGGTGTCTGATTTTATATACTTAAAAAAAAGGAAATGCGATAATGGGCAATTCCCTCTCTCTCGACCTGAGATTCTCTCTTCTGGGGAATTCAGATGTGAGACCTAGACTCACACGGCACAAAGAAAAGTGATCTATGTTCAAGGGACTGTTTCTGGTCTTCTCAAAGGAGGAATATGGGGATGGAAGACACTTAAGAGTTTCAAGGACTCCTTTCTCTGAGGAAGGTTAGGGTCTCAGTGGTCCCAAATGGTGTTAGTATGGTGGTCATTCAAAAATTACTTGCTGTTTATAATCCAGGATTGTCACTGTGTAGACTGTTAAATAACATCTGAGGAATACCAATCCAAGGAAAAGAGGATCTCCCCTTTGGGAATACCGCAACGGCAGCCTAACTCGTCATTCTACCTCCACTTTCACCCACCACTCCCAACCATTCTCTTCTTTGCTGACAAGGAAATGTCTCTAAATTACTAGCCTGCTTATCCCATTTCTCAGCTCAAATTCCTTTTAGCCTTTGCTAAATCTAACAAGTTTCAAACTCCATCATCACTGTTACTGCCTTAGTCCTGTCTTTACTTCTGAAGGCCCTGATCTGGATTTCTACAAACACCTCCCTAATGGTCACCTACCTCTAGTTTTGAATTACCCAACCTACCCTTTTCACAGCCACCAAATCCATCTGCCTACAACTCAGATCTTGAAATGCTATACTTTTGCTTAAAACCATCATGGCTACCCTCTGCCTAGAGCAGAGATTCCCAGTAAACTGCAAATGGATTACAGGTGAGCCAAGATGTTGATCTTCTCAGCTCCCAGGACATCCAGGTAGGGCCTGGGGCTACTGGAACCTCAGGCAGGTCACTTTCTACCATGAGCAGCTTTGTTTTATTTATTTTTTTATGATCTATTTATTTATTACCACACTGATACTTTTTTATTATGTTAAAAAACACATAAAAGTTGCCATCTTAACCATTTTTAAGTGTACAGTTCAGTAGTGTTAAGTATATTCACGTTGTTGTGAAACAGAGCTCTAGAACCTTTTCATCCTGCAAATCTGAAACTCTATATCCATTAAACAAGTCTCCTTTTCTCCCTCCCCCCCAGCTCCGAGTAACCACCATTCTACTGCCTGTTTCTATGAATTCAGCTACTTTAGATATCTCATATAAGTGGAATCATACCGTATTTGTATTTCTGTGACTGATATCTCACATAGCATAATGTCCTCAAGGTTCATCCATGTTGTAGCATGCAATACGATTTCCTTTTTTAAGGCTGAGTAATATTCCATTGTACGTATATGTCCTATTTGGTTTATCCATTCATCTGTAAATGGACATTTGGGTTGCTTCCACCCCTTGGCTTTTGTGAATAGTGCTGCCATGAACATGGGTGTACAAATACCTCTTTTGAGACATTGCTTTCAATTCTTTTGGATACATATCCAGAAGTGGGATTCTTGAATCATATAGTAATTCTGTTTTTTAATTTTTTTGAGGAATCTCCATACTGTTTTGCATGGCAGTTGCACCACTTTACAATCCCACCAACAGCGTAAACAGTTCCAATTTCTCCACATCCTTGCCAATTCTTGTTATTTTCTGGGTTTTTTTGATAGCAGCCATCCTAATAGGTATGAGGTAGTATCTCATTGTCATTTTGATTTACATTTTTCTGATGATTAGTGATATTAAGTATCTTTTCATATGCTTATTGGCCATTTATATAATATCTTTGAAGAAAAGGTGTCTATTCTAGTCCGTTTTTAATTGGGTTATTTGATTATTTTGCTGTTGAGTCGTAGGAGTTCTTTATATATTGTGGACACTAGGCCCTTATCAGATATATGATTTGCAAATATTTCCTCCCATTCCATAGGTTGCCTTTCACTCAGTCAATGGCATCCTTTGATTCACAAAACTTTTAAAGTTTGATACCATCCCATTTGTCTATTTTTGCTTTTGTTGCCTGTGCTTTTGCTGTAATACTCAAAAACTTATTGTTAAGTCCAATGTCATAAAGCTTTCCCTCTCGTCGCTTTCCTTTTCGAAGCTTTCAAACGTCATGAAGAGGTTTTATGATATAATTTGGCACATGATAGGTGGAGAATGAAGGAATGTTGGTTCATTCTATATAGGTGACTCAGGAAAGTCTTCACAGAAGAACTGTCATTTTTCACCAAGTCTTAATAGTTTAATAGATGTCCATGAGGTGGAGAAAAAATGGTCATGCAAGGGATATGAAATGGCATGGGGTTCAGAAAGCTGCAAAGAGTAAATTGTGGTGGGTGAGTGTGGTATGGTAAAGGGCGAAGCTGGAGAGATTGGCAGAGGAGGTTAGATTTTACGCAGTAGCTGGGTCTTCAGATGGAAGTAGGAGTATCTGGGGATTACATGGAAATTTGCCAAGAGTTACTTGGGAACAGATAGTTTTAAGAAACTCCGTTTCCAGATATGCCTAGGAAAGTGCCAACTTTCCCACCCCACCTTCTCCCAGTTTACCAAATAAAGGCTCACCTCTCACACCTTCCAAATATTACTATAGTGAGTTACTCCAAGGCATTAAAAAACTTTCTCTTTAAGCAAGACACTGTAAACTCCTCCATCCTTCTCATCTGGCCATTTTCAAATAATGCTTGTTATTTATGTTTAATAGTCATTTATCAAAATTTGTAACGTATGTATGTTGTTTTTTCTGTTATCTGCTTCTAATAATAATTGTAATCAGTCAAGTAAGAAGAAAAATTTTAAAACTTAGAGCCTTATGACCACAGGAAATCTATTTCTTCTCAATTCATATCCCTTTTTGCAGAGAAATCATTGGACTGATAATAAAAATCTATATTACATTAGAATAGCATTTTGTGGAGGAAATGGAATGGAAATAAGAATTCAATGAGAAAAAAAGACTTATAAAATTACTCTTAGAGAAGATCATCATATTTTTCTTCCTTCTCCCCAAAGCAACCCAGTACATAGTTGTATATTCTAGTTATAGGTCCCTCTGGTTGTGCTTATCAGGTTTTTTAATGGATATTTGTGGGTATCACTTCCCTATAGTATTTAGAATTCACTGAATAAACTTAAAAGGATGACATAAATTTATTAAATGGCCATGTTTACAGTATATCAGAAATTACATCTTTTGTGCAAGGGGTACATACTATTGAAAAACTCTTTTGGGGTGTATATAAGCAAAATGTTTGAAGACTTTCTTCTGTATGGCTCAACCATTCCCAACCTTTTTCTTGGAATCATAGCATACATAAAACATGAGACGTGGGGGCCGGCCCGGTGGCACAGCAGTTAAGTTTGCACTTTCTGCTTCCTGGTGGCCTGGGGTTCGCGGGTTTGGAACCCGGGTGCGGACAAGGCACTGCTTGGCAAGCCATGCTGTGGCAGGCGTTCCACATATAAAGTAGAGGAAGATGGGCATGGATATTAGCTCAGGGCCAGTCTTCCTCAGCAAAAAGAGGAGGATTGGCAGTAGTTAGCTCAGGGCTAGTCTTCCTCAAAAAAAAAAAAAGAGACATGGACCCTAAACAGTGAAAACAATTTTGAAAAAGAAGAAAAAAGTTGGATGACTCCTTCCTGATTTCAAAACACATTACAAAGCTATGGTAATCAAAATCGTGTAGTACTGGCATAAAGACAGACAAACAGACCAGTAGAATAGAATAGAGAGCCCAGAAATAAACGGATACATATATGGTCAAATGTTCTTTGACAAGGGTGCCAAGACCACTCAATAGGGAAAGGACAGTTTCTTCAACAAATGACGTTGGGAAAACTGCACATCTATATAGAAAAGAATGAAGTTGAACTCTTATCTTACACCATACACAAAAATTAACTCAAAATGGATTAAAGACCTAAATATAAGACGTAAAACTATAAAACTTTACCTACTTATCTCCTTTACTGGCTGAAAGCTCCCTGAAGAGAAGGACCAATTTTATTTACCTTTAAGACTGCTTTGTGCTTAGTACGTAGTAGGTGCCCAATAAATATTGGCTGAATGAAGGAATTAGATTGTTCATGTCTAAATTTCCTCATTGATAAAATTTTATCTGTAAGAACCTCTTCCAATTTTAAATAGCTAACGAAAGCCAATAACTCTATAAATTTTCTGAAATTCCCATAAATGTTCTACTTCCAGATTACTTCTCTCTCCCCAGTATGACCTCAAATGAGCAAAAGCATTTTCCCTAAGTATAAAAAATGGGTATTTTATACCCTGTGTAGTATCCCATCATGCAAAGTAATTCCATAATTTTAGGTTATCCTAAAAAGCACACTTTTCTCAGTGACTGCATTAAAACATGACCTTAATTGATGACTCCAAGGTAATTCCCTGCATGCTTTATCCTTTATCTTTCTGGTAAAAGAGATAAGAAGGAAAGCTGGTCTACCTTTTTAGTATGTCAACAGGAAATTATTTTACTATTAGGTAAATTAAGAGATTCACAATATTATAATACCCAAATTACCTCCAAATATTCTGATTTTCCCTCTTTGTACATGTATTTTTTTTCCCCAACTCAATTATTAACATCAGAAAGCTCTGGTCTAGAAATCGAGTCTTACTGGAAATTATGTCACCATAGATTAAGTGGGGACCCACACTACTACCATCTCTAATATTTCAAAGCATGAGACTAAATTTTGTCTGAAATAGACAACATTTGATTGAGTAGAAACAATTTTAATAGTTATCACTAAACATTGGGAATTAGTAAGGTTCAAGATCTCTTTTAAAGCAACAGAAGACAGACTCTTTTTATAATTGAAGACACAAAGTAATATAAAGTCATACTGTTATTCTCTGACAATTCAAATACAGAAGAGAGTAGCACTGAGTCCTGGGTGCCCAAGTACCAAGTATCACTATGGCAGCCATCCACATTAAAATAAATGAATCATTAAACCAACAGGTAAGCCTTCAAAATTATCACTTACCTAGGACAAACAATTCATGACAAGTAATTGAGATTTCTTTTTTTGGTTTTACATAGCCCCTAGAGATGAGCTGGGCTAAGAATTTAAAACTATACAGGCTAGGAAAATAAAGTGATCTCTTGATTTCTGCTTCCCAATAACGTAATCACTTATCACACTCATAAATAAAGAGAAGCAGCAAAGCCAAACACTGTCTGCAGTTTAAGGCAGGTCCTGCTTACCTGCTCTAACTTCATTTTTACGCTCTAAATTTTCACCCTCACAAAAGTTAAGGTTCAGGTTTTCTTAAGGAAGAGCTCTTTATAAAACCTGATGTTTTGTAAAAGATGGCCTGGGGTGACTGCTGAAATCCACAGCCCTGGTCATTCCAAGAATCCCAAGTAAATTATCTACAGTAGGACAAGCTATTTTTCTGATTTTTATGTGTAAATTAAAGCACCATTTTAAGGGTGAAATACAGGTTTGGCAAAGAGGCTCACTGATTAAGAAGTTCTTTCTCCATTTATTTTCTTCTTGAACTGATGGTAGCCATAATAATACCAACATACATAAACCTAAGAATTTGACTTAAAAGGGTACTAAATTAAATCATATTTGCAAACCCATAAGCATCCTGCAAATTAATCTAGATGTCTAGGGTATGATTACATTCCCAACTGCCAGGATTGAGTTCATATCCTAAGGCTACCCTTCACTGTGTGACCTTCGACAAGTATTCATTCTGTATATGCCTAAATTTTAGAATCTATAACTGTGTCACATATGGTAGCCACTAGCCACATTTGGCTACTTAAATTAAATAAAATTAAAAATTCAGTTCCTCAGTAGCATTTGCCACATTTCAAGGATTCAACAGCTAGATGTGGCTCAAGACTACCATCTTGGACAGTATAGACACAGTGATGAAAATAAACAAGATGACACAATGGAAAGCAACAAATTCCATCAAGGAGGTAGGACTATTTTAGATTGGATGGTCAAAAAAGGCCTCTCCGGGGGCTGGCCCCTTGGCCGAGTGGTTAAGTTTGTGCGCTCCGCTTCGGTGGCCTAGGTTTCGCAGGTTCGGATCCTGGTCACAGACATGACACCGCTTGTCAGGCCGTGCTGAGGCGGCGTCCCACACGCCACAACACTAGAAGGACCCCACAACTAAGAATATAAAACTATGTACCGGGGGACTTTGGGGAGAAAAAGGAAAAGTAAAATCTTTGGAAAAAAAAAAAAAAAAAAGGCGGGGCCGGTTCCGTGGCTGAGTGGTTAAGTTCGTGCGCTCCGATGCGGTGGCCCAGGGTTCGGATCCTGGGCATGGACATGGCACCGCTCATCAGGCCATGTTGAGGTGGCGTCCCACATCCCACAACTAGAAGGACCTGCAACTAAGATATACAACTATGTATGGGGGGGTTTGGGGAGATAAAGCAGAAAAAAAAAAAAAAAGATTGGCAACGGTTGTTAGCTCAGGTGCCGATCTTTAAAAAAAATTTAAAAAATTTAAAAAAAATTAAAAAACCAAAAAGCCCTCTCTGAGATGCTGACATCTGAGTTGAGACCTCAATGACAAGATGCAGCTGGCATGCACAGATCTGCATAGAGCATCCAAGGCAGAGACAGGGACCAGGGCGAAGGCCTCAGGAGCAAATGAGCTTGGCTGGCTTAACATCAAAAAAGTGTGCTTGAAGCATAAGAAATAAGGGGACAGGAGTATGAGATGCAAGAAGTGGCAGGAGGCAGGGCCTCAAGGGCCTTGTAAACCATATAGGAACTTTGGATTTTATATTAAATGTAATTGAAAGCCACAGAGGGTTACAAAGGGGGGAGTGTGATGATCTAAATTGTCTTTGAAAGCTCACTCTGACCGCTTTTGGAAACTAATTACAGAAAACCAAGAGTGGAAGCAGGAAGATCTGTTAGAAGAAGACCGGTGCCATTGCCCAAGTGAGAGACGACGGTGACCTGGACCAGGGGAGTGGCTGTGGGACAGAGAAAATGTGTTCTTTTTCTCTACATCCCCCGTCTACAGTCCCACACCTACTATCTTTACAACCTGGCTCCTTGAAAGTCAACTTCATTTTTTAACTCCTCAATATCCTATCAATATGCTTTCTACTCCCACCATTCCACCGAAACTGTCCTGAGGTCCCAGTCACATCTTCTTTCCCAAAACCAAGCACTTTTCTACCTTATCTAAGCTGATCTCTGCTGCATTGGTAACTGCTGACCACTCTTCCCTGTCATCAAACTCTCTCCTCCTTTGGCTCCTGGGGCATTATTCTCACCTCGTTTTCCTCTTTCTGATACCGTTTCTCAGTCTTCCTCCCATTAACCTCTTCGTGACTCTTAAACTTCAGAGCTCCTCCAAGGTTACATCTTCACTACTCAGTTCATTTTACTAGATAACCCTTGAAACTGAACTCACACTTTTTGCTGGTCACTCCCAAATTAACACCTCTGGGCAGGGATCCTTACTAAGTTTTAGACCTCTTTATCTAGCGTTCGACTGGTCCCCTTACTTGGACATACCACAGACATTTAAAATGCGTCCAATACCTATGTCCTTCATTCTCTCTCAGTATATACCGTGGCCCAAGCCAAAAGCCAAAGGCACCATCCACTCCCTCTCACTCAGCATCTGCACCCCCATCACCAGATCTTCACTAGGTCCTGCAGATTCTACTTCCTTAATATCTTTCTAATCTAGCCCTTCCTCTCAAGTCCCGCTGAGGCTTAGTTCAAGCTCACATCACTTCTTGCACGGGTTATTGGAAACCTCCCAACCAATTTTCCTGTTTCCTCTCTTTCCTCCACACTTCTGCGAAAGCATATAACAGGTATTCAAAAACTCTGGGGATCATATGAAGTACAAATCTGACCACGTCATTTCTCTGCTTAAAGTCTGTCAGAGGCACCCCACTACTTTCACAAAGCTTCTCAAGATGGAGCTCCTTACCACCTTTACAGTCTTATTCTCCCTACCATTTCCCTCACATCCTCCTACTCAGCCATTCGGCTTTCCTTAGTTTTCTAAATATCATTCCATTTCAGGCCTCCGTTCCTCTGCGCATGCTATTACCTCTCTCTTACCCATCTAACTACTACTTTAAAGGTAGGCTTAAGTATCACCACTTCAAGGAATTGTCCCCTAGTGCCTCATATATCTATATCTATATCTCTGTCTATATATATCTCAATCACATTGCCTAGTAGCTGTTAATTTATTTGTCCCAGCAAACTATAAGATCCTAGAGGGCAGAGACCACCAACCTTATTTGATACACAGCCCTACTGATTGGCAGAGTAAAAATTCATAGTTTTGATTGGATATCTTCCAAATTTTAAAAAGGGGGAGGGGCCTATTTAGTGGGATAAAAGTCACCATTCCAGTATAACACAAAATGACAGCACTATACTCCAAAGCCAAAGAGGTGCTTCAGAATGGAAATATGAAGAAACCAATAAACACAAAACACACACCCTTTCAATAGGAGAAACGTAGGAACTTCTCAGGAACTATGCAGAACCTAATAAATCAGATGGGGGATTTTATACTACGTGAGCAAGGGCTTATTTAACACTTTGATGATAATAATAGGTGGAAGGTTTCTCATCCCAGTAAAGCAAATTAACTTTTCATGGCCATGTTACTGTAATTTTAGTTCCTGATGTAGCCTCTTGCTCACTCCCTGACAGGTTATTTTTCTTATTTGGGAGACGCTTACTCACCCCCCTTAGGAGTCACTTGTCAATCCGTCATTTAGTCTCTAAATCTGAATGGGGGGGAAGGGCTAAAAGAAAGGAGACTGTGGGGGAAGATAAACACTTTCGGAAGAGGAGATCGCAGAAGGCCACAGTCCCAGGGATGGAGGAGAGTGGGGGTTGAGGCAATACCAGGGTAGAGCGCTGACAGCTGGCAAGGAATGGAGAGGAGGATGCGATCACGGAGAACAGGCGACCCCGGGATGGAGGGCGGAGGAGACTCGGAGAGGAAGCTAGGAGCGGGGCTAGGGAAGTGGGATAGACAGAGACCAGAGGAAGCAGGACGCAGTTTTTGGCCAGAGGGCGGAGTGGCTTCGGAGAAAGCTGGGGCGAGAGGAAGACAACACCGACGCTGCCAGGGTGGACGAAGCTTTAGGACGAGAAGGGCAGGGGATCGTCCCGCAGCGAAGAGGGAAGGCGCAGGGGGCAAAGGCAGGAGCCCCGAATCCGCCAAGCAGAGCGGCGAAGGGAGCGGCGAGGCGGGGGCACTTACTGGGGTCCCTCCGCACGGCGCCGCTGGGGGTCTCCTCCCGCAGGTGAGGGAAGAGGAAGTCCCGGGAGGCTTGGAGGTCCTGGAAGTAGCAGAACTGGACAATGGAGCAGGCCATGGCTCTGGGGAACCCGCTCGGGCAGTCCCCTCACCGGCCCACGCCCTGCCCCCCGCCACCCCTCGGCCGCCACCGCCGAGCCCGCACAGCTTCAGCCAGGCAGGGGCGGGGAAACCGGACCGGAAGCTGTCAGCGCGCTCGGTCCGCCGCCCCGGCGCACTGCGCAGGCGCAGGACGGCCCAGGCGCCCGGGCTGGAGCGGTCCGGGTCACGTGACCAGCCGTCCGTGGTGCGACGTCGACGTGGAGGAGGCGGGGGAAGAGTTTAGTCCCGGTTGTGTGCATCCAGCCGGGGGTGAAGCCTTTATTCGTTCTGGCATTTAGCCGGAGATGACCTAATTGGACGTTGTCCGCGCCGGCCTTTGAGTCGTTTCACCAGTCTCATTGACGTCCTCACGTTGGCACGATCCTGACATGTCACAGAGAATAAGCCCGGTTCAAGTAGTGTCAGGCCAGTGGGGGACGGTATCCTGCGAGTCTCGGAGTTTGAAGAGATTCATTTCTCTCCTGGAAATCAGCCCTGTCAAGGCTGGCTTTCAGTGCTCCTCCTGTAAATTCTCATAGTACTATGCACGCCTCATACAGTACGTGTTATACTGCATTATACTGTGTTTTCGACATCCGTTTGATTTTTCATTCATTCGTTCATCCATCCATTCAATATTTGTTGCTCGTCTTTTCTATGCCAGCCGCGCTAGGCGCTGAGTGTAAAGCAGAGAACAAAAGAGGTGAAATACTTGTTCCCATGAAGCTAAAATTCTAGTGCCTGACACAGGTAAGCAATTAATTACTCAGCTGTTTAACTGAAATTGTAATAATGCTAGGCAGGAAAAAAGTACGAAGTGCTATGACAGAACATAACAGGGGAATCTTACTTAGTTGTTTTTTGTTTGTTTTGTTTTGTTGGGGTGGGGGTGGAGGGTTGCCAGGATCAGGAACAGACTATATCCAGAGTATCTAGTGTAGGACCCAGCACGTAGTGCTTGTAAGTATTTGCTGAAGGAATACACTGAATAGAATGTGTGCATAAATTAGATAGAATAACCCGCTTCTTTAACAAAGCACTTTATATTTTTTAAACTACTTTCCCATACATTGTCCAATTAGTCACGATGTCATCTAGCAAGAGTCTGTCTTATCTCAATTGTTTTAATAAAGAAATTTATCTGTGTCCCTGAGAAGACTCTTGAAGTCCATTTAAATTATTTTTCTGAAAAGTAAAAACCAAAAAAGGGAATTATTTTAATGTTAGCCCAAAGCACTATAGACACTCATATGCTTCCCAAAGGAAACCTGAAGTGGTCATCCATGTTGTGTGACAGAAAATGGGACAGAAATAAGTTGAAAGCAAATAGATGAAGTCCAGAGCATTCGTTTCTGTCAGGCCTGGACACACACTTAGTCCTACTAACAACTATAATTTAGTGCCCAGGTTTCTACTCCATTAATTCTTTTTTCTAGAGTAGAAGGATTTTTACAAAATAAGATAATTTCTATATTATCAGGTTAACAGAGATCAGTTCTTCACCTAAAAATATATGGTTGGATTGGATGTGCTGTAACTTTCCGTAAGCATCAGAGACCTATAATCAAAGCTTACAGAAAAGGCAGGCTTCCAGTGCTCCCCTTTTCCTTCTGAAAAGATCCAGTGCTTGCTCAGATCATCCAGTCCTGATGATTAAACCCGAAAACACTACACTGATACCAAACTAGAATAAAATTTAATTTAGATTCTTAGTTTTACAGGATGAATAACAAACACATGATACTTTTTGGAAGGATAAGATGTCATTCCTTGAAAACTGTTCAAGTTCCTATTCAGGTAGATCCATTTTGTGGAAGTAACAGCCCTTGGCTGATTCAGCTGGCCTTTGTTCTGTCCTGAGGCATTCATATACCTCCTCTGTGCAGGCCATTGAATTTCATTACTGCTCAGTTTCAATGGTGAAGTCCCTGACTTCCTTCCAAGTGGTATTGAAAAGGCTCATTCATTACTGCTTTTAAGAACTTTAGATACCCGTCACAGAAATTACAACACATTCATGAACTGAACTCTTCCCCCAGGAAGTTGTAAAGCTGCGGGGAGGTGGGGGGAGGCTTCTGGAGTTCTGCTGCCATGGTTTCTGGGGAGTGTGGGAGGATTGTGTTAGACAGTGAATATCACTAACCACACAGTCATGAGAAAGCGCGTTGCAGAAAATGTGCAGGCTTTACATATCCCAGCATAGATAGCGTCTCTCTGAGGTATGAATACAGGAGCTGGGAAAAGCACTGTGAACAAAATAATCACAGAAGGGTACTAATGTGAACTCTATCCAGGGTCCATTATTGTGAGTTAGAGCACTGATAAACGTTGTTAAGAGAGAGATGCTTACTGAGCAGGTCCTTGCCAACAGCAGCCTGAGGCAGAAGGTGTTGAGACACAGTATGGGCGGGAAAGTGTGAAAGAAAGAGCGATGGACTTGGAGTCAGGAGACCTGGGGTCCATCTCAGCTCTGCTTGATGCAATCCATGCAACTTGGGCAATCCATGTCACCTTCCTGGGCCTCAGTCTCTTGATCTAGAAAATGAAGAGATTGGACTCTAAAGTCCATCCCAGGGGTGTGTAGGTTTTGGTAAGAAACTGGAAAGGAAAAGGTCTGGGAGTTGAATTTGCTCAAGAGGAGTGGCCTATGTAGGCACCCCAGTAAGAGGCCTGGGTGGGCAGGGGTGAACGTGAGGGCACTGAGCATCTCTAAGTGAAAGAAAGGAGAGCAGAGAAAGGGGATGGAGGGATGCTGAAGCTTTACCTCCTACTTTTGCTGAGCGTCATCCTTGAATTGAAGTCTGAACTAAAGTGTGAGCCGGATGCAAGGGCTGTATACAACTAGATTTCATTCAGCAAACATCCATGGAAGATAACATCTCTTATTAGAACTAAAGGTGCTGTGGTCAACACAGAGAGGTGATAAGGATGAGCCCTCCAGAGACTCGCTATCTAGCTGGGGAAACAGACAAACACAAATAACTCGAACAAAAAGCAGAGTGTGATGACTACCATGGGTGACTTTTGATACTCATAAAGGGCTGTGGGAGAAATAAGGGCGAGATTGATTTTTTTTGCTAGGCTTCCCCTGTGGAAAAGTAGTAGTGGGGAAGATGTGTGGACAATGATAAACAGACTGGTTCCAGATAATAGAGAACCTCGAAGTCCAAATAGTGTAATCTGAGTTTTATTCTGTGTGCAAGGTATCGCCAATGGAAGATTTTTTTTAGAAGAAGTAGGACATGATGGGATAGCAGTATGTGGCATGACTGAAGGCAGAGAGACACCTCAAGATGTCATAGCAGTATTCCGAATAAGAAGGAATGACAGTGAGAAGGGAGGGCCACTCTGAAGGCCAAATCAATGGACTTTTGGTGCATGATTAGATATGGATGGAGGAGGGAAGATGAGCCCCAAGATGATGTCCAAGCGTTCAGTTTAAAGAACTGGAGAGATGGGAGTGTCATGTCAGCAGTGAAGACAGAGAACAGAAAAGGAAGCATGGATTTGGGGGCAAACAGCCATAGGATGAGTTCAGTATTGGATTCGTTAAATTTGAAGTGCCTGTGGAAAAACTAGGTTTAAAAAAAAAAGGTTTTTTATTAACAGAAGATAGAAGTGTAGAATTAGAGAGGCCAAAGCTGGAACCTCCCTGTGGAAGTCAGGCACAGAAGTTGTATTGAAGGGAAGGGATGAAAGTGCCACCGGCTTCTACATGGGGTGAGAGAAGGATTGGGCCTGGGAAACAAGGTGGGAGGACTATTGTTTTTAGGGGTGGATGGAGGAAGAAGCTTTGGTAAAGGAGATTGAAAAGAAGCAGTCAAAGAAGGCAACCATACATAGCAGGCCCATGTCACAGAGGCCAACGGAGGGAGAAGAAAATTTCACAGACAGGTGAATCTATTGTGTTGAATTCGATGAAGAATTTAAAGGGAGTGAAGGCTAAGAAGAGGTGATTGCATTTTAGTAGGTCTGAAGTCACAAGTGATTATCCAGCTTGCAGAACAGCCAGACTCTTACTTCCTCGGCAGAAAACTTGTAACCTCTCTCCAGAAGCAGGTTACCACAGAGGCTAGCCATGGCAATCTTTGTCTTTATCTCTGGCTGAAGGAGAAACTTTTTAGAAAGGCAAAGAAGAGTTCCCTTTTTGCTGGCATTTACCAATTATGAAATGAGGAACTAACTGTGCTAAACCTTGTGTTTTGTTGCTGCTTTGAATATAAGAAATATATTTTCAATATTTTCCAATATTTATGTTGGGCCAAAATCTACTTTATAATGGCGTAAGAAAAGATGACATTAGCATAGTTAGCTAAAATATGTAAATGCTAGTGCTTTTTAGTCTTCATCATCTTATTTGTGGGTGTGTGCTCTTGATAACTTTTTTTTGAGATATAATTGACATATAACGTTATATGTTTCAGGTGTACAACGTAATGATTCGGTATTTCTTTACATTGCAAAATGATCAGCTCAATAAATCTAGTTAACATCCATCACCACACATAGTTACAGAATTTTTTTTTCTCATGATGAGAACTTTTAAGACCTACTGTCTTAGCAACTTTCAAATATGCGTCACAGTATTATTAACTGTAGTCACCATGCTGTACATTAGATCCCCGTGACTTAGTTATTTTATAAATGGAAGTTTTACCTTTTCATCCCCTTCACTCATCCGCCACCCCCCCACCCCGCTTCTGGCAACCACCAATCTGTTGTCTGTGTCTGTGAACTTGTTTTTGTTTTTTGTTTTTAATTCCACGTGTAAGTCTCCGTTTCCTTGACCTTAATGCGTTTTGGACTTGTCAGGTCAATAAGCCACCATATTTAAAACAATGAGAATTGGCATCTGTGGAAGAGATTACTAGTTGCCCATTATCCATTCCCCCTTTTTCTTTGCCAAGGGGATGCCTATATTACTGGGGCACATGCTCCAATTTTAAAACAAACCACATTTCCCAGCCTCTCTTGACTCTGAGTGTACCATATGACTGAGTTCTGGCCAATGAGATGGAGCACAAATTGTTAGAATTGTTGGGAGGGATTTCCAGGAAGTTTACTTAAAAGAGGAACAGACAGCTGAGGAAAACTCTCTTGGTCTTTCCTTCCCCTTTCTTGTTTCCTACCTAGAATGTGACATTATGGCTGTAGCTCCAGCATCCGTGTTAGACAGTGAAGTGACTTGAACCATGATGGAGCGTGAAGATGCGAGGCTGGGTCTCCTTTGCTTCGTGGAGCTGCCATGTCAAGCATGGACTATCACATCTGGACTTGTTTTACAGGAGAAAATAAATCTTTACATGTTGCAGCTACTGTTATTTTAGGGTTTTCTGTTATTGTAGCTGAACCTAATCCTGACACAATATGACCTAAGTAACCAAGAGAAACTTTTCATGAAGGAAACTTCTTCTGCTCCATATGTCTTGTTTAAATAAAAGCATGTTTATTTCTCTGATATCCTTTTTCTCTAGCATATTTCAGAAGAGGTAAGACCAAGTACCTGGGCATTTTTAATTGTTTAAATACTTTTGGTTTCATTTGAACATAAAAATATACCCCAATTGACCAAATTTTTCTTGTTTTCTTATTTTGGGCACAACTGACATAGATCCTTAAGAGATTCTATGAAATCAAAGAGTATCCCCAGGGTCGTTTAGTAGTTGAGTGATAAGTTCCAGCCAGCGGTTTTCATAGTGGAAGATCAAGGGCAGGTTAGGAGAAGGGCAAACAGTTGGAAGGAGTTATATTTAAATCTGGGACCCTAAGTCCAAAAAGCCATTGCCTTGGGATTTGTGAACTGAGAGAGCTGAGGCCAACATCTTTCTTGACTTTGGTATCGTGTCTGCCCTCTGGAGCACTCTTTCCTTAAGGCTTTCCCAGACCTTAGCTTCAGTGAAGCTGCAGCCTCCTGTCTTCCCCTTCGGTCACTTTATTTCTGGATATTTTTTAGCTTCTTGTCATCTTTCTCCCCTCCTCCACTGCCCCTAAGTCACTCTTATTCCAGACTCCTTTCTTTCTGTTAATGGCATTATTCTTCTCTTGGACTACTTAATAACAGAAAAACTAAAAATATTCCTTTTTCCCCCCTCCTTGTTCACCCGCCAGCCACCAAATTCTACTGATTTAACTTCCAAAATGTCCCTCAGATTGATCCCCTCCTTTCCATCCTCATTACCACCTCCTTCATCCAGAGCCTCATGACCTCTAGCCCGAGCTGTTTTTATAGCCCCTGGATTCTTCTTGCTTCTGATTCTGCTGTCTTTCCACTTCAGTCATCCTACACACTGCTGCCAGCTTTGTCTTCCTGAGGCCCAGCTCTAATCAGGTTACTTAGTTAATCTTCCAGTAGCACTTTAATATATTCCTTAATTTGTTCATGTATTTGAGAACTATTTTGTGGGTGCCCATTAGGTGCCAGGAATGGCTGGAGGCCCCATGAGCAGAAATATACATAAGACCCCGGGCTGGTGGAGGTGGTGGGTTACCAAGACAGAGCAGATAAAAATACTAGAAGGCCACAGAGGGGAACAGATACTGCAGACTTGGCATTCCAAAAAGGCTTTTTGGATGTAGTGTCCGAGCTGAGTCTAGAAAATGGAATAGATTTTAGCCAATTGATAATGGTAGAAGGGGGAGGGGAGAAAGTAATCCTGGCAAAGGAAACAACATCAATAACTTGTGTGTACAGAGGAACACACGCAGCTGTTTCTAGAATGCGAAACGTGACACCGTGGTCCGGGGGGAGTCCAGAGCAGTGGCCTGAGTGATTTTAAACTTCCTCAAATTTCATTTCCTCTAGAAATTAAGGACTAATCAAAATTTCTTAGTTTGCTTAAAAGCGAGAAGAGTGTCCTTTTGCTCGTTTTCTTCATTAATACCACTTTCACATCTTGCTTGCAGCCAGAAGGGCTGCAGGGAGAGGACAAGGGTCTGCGGGAGTCATAACGTGTTCATCTGACCCAGCTCCACGTGACATGCTTGACAGTTTCCATTAGAGGCTAGATTTGTGTTGAATGTTGGCTTTCTGTTCCTCTTCCGTAAAACTTTCACAGACTATAGATTCCATAGCTGAGGAGCTTTCTCTTATGTGTTTAGTGAAACCTTCCTTCTCTCAAGCCTTCTAATTTCTCCTCCTTACACTGATTGGCATCAGGCGATTGAGTGTTTCACTCTTCTTGCTGCAGTTTCTTTCCAATAGATGTAGTCAGGGATAATAGTCCTGCTAGAAACCTCTGATTTGATTTATATTTGACACTTGCGTTTTTGCATCTTTTTACAAATACTGCCCTTCCCACTGTCCTAAATAGTTGAATCCTTCATTTTTGGCTGTACTCTATTCTTTTCTTTCTTGCACCAAAAGGCAGCTGGAAGGTTTGAATCATTCAAGGCTAGTATAGACCTGCACAGAGGTTTGCTGGAACATTCTAAAGTAATTACTGAGCATCTGCTATATGCCTCTTCTCTACCCAGTACACTTGGAAATCCTTCAAACTCAGCTCAAATATTGCCTCCTTGGTAAAGAACCTGCTTTCTCCAGGCAGAATCAGTCACTTTGGACCACCCCACCTCCCAGCTTTTTATCCATGTATCTATTTTGAAACTTAGCATCTTGTATTAATGATTTATCTGTTTGCGTTTGTGTCTCCCCCACTAGATGGTGATGTCCTCAAGGGCAGGGATAGTAACCTGTTTACCTTTGTGACATTCATTCATTCATTCATTCAATGCTTTTTAAAAAAAATACCTGCTAGGTGCCAGGAGCTAAACATGCAGATGACGCATATCCAATATACAAAAGAAACACAGATCTGCACAAGTAGATAATAGACTCTAGTGATACACACAGATGAATAAACAGGCACCTATGACTCTGTTTTGAAAGTGCAATGTTGGGAACAGTTCATTGGCGCACATAAGAAGGGCACCTCGCTTTGGGGACCAAGGAGGGCTTCCTGGAGGAAGTATCATCTAAGCTGAGACCAGAAGGATTGAGTAGGTGTTAGATATAAACTAGATGGAGAATATAATGGGAGCAGAGAGGGCAAAGCATTCTTAGACACAGAGGAAACAGCTCAAAACCCTGGAGGGGAGAGGACATATAGTATATGTAGAAAACTGAGTAGCCTTTAGCCTGTCTAGAGCTGAAAGAACAGTGTTGAGAGGCTGAAGAGATAAAGAGGGGTGAGATCATAAGAGGACTCAAGGGCAGGGACTGTGGTTTATTCACATTTGTTTCTTTCTCCAGTGCCGAGCCAGGTACTTGATGAACAGGTAGCTAGCTAATAAACGTTTGTAGAAGGGAGGAAAGAAGAAAAGAAGGAATGTCCGAGCACTCCAGTGGGTGGTATATAAATGATGCAAAATGCAGATCCTGCCTGCTCTCAGGGCTGTTGGGCAGACAAGACATATCTGTCAACACAAGTGAGTCAAAACAGGCCCCATTTGATGAGATACCAAAAGAAAGTGGTGCAGGCAACCACGGTTGGGTCTGGAGAGATTGCTGTGGCCGGGAGTTGTCAGGGAAGCCTACATCAAGAAGATGGGACCTGAACTGTGTCTGGAGGATGAGTGCATTTTAACTAGGAAGAAAAGGATATTCTGAGTCTTACCACACAGAGGTGAGGGCATGGAGAGGCGAGGTGAAGGAGGAAGTGAATCCCTTCTAAATTTTTCTTGGTTCCTTTTCCGATCAACTTCTGTTTAACTAAGAGCTGTTTTGAGGACATCAAAGTGTTTCCTGAAAAGCCCCAGAGCAGAGTGCAGGAGACTCTGTCTAGGAAGGTCTGTTCATAGAGCCCTGGAGACTCAGGTTCGTATACTTGACCCGAATTAATATACTTTTTAGTGTGGATGTGCGTTCTGAAAACAAAGATGTGCAGAGATACAAAACATGCTTAGTGTTAGTTGTTCAGTTGAAATAAATACCACTTTTCAAACAGGATCATTTTTTGTTTTACAAAGGCAGCCAACACCCTACAAATTTCAAGCAATATTTAACTGAGGAAATTCTAGAACAACAAAAGTCTATAGATAGTTCCTTAGAGCCTATGTAATGGAATTTGACTTCTACTGTCCTGGCTAAGTCTTCTGTTAGTTGTCCTGGCATTTTGGCCTGTCATCTTGTAAACACATTTTCCAGTTGGAACTTGCATATCACAGTTGACTATCTTTGAATTTTTATTTATCCAATTTTAGTGTGTGAAATTATTTTCTCTAAATTTAATGGTTCTTGTTTTATGAAATTAAAACTTATTTCCTCCTCATGGTTCTTTTTCTTTTAAGCTTTTAAAAATTTTGGCATTCTTTCTCAGCTTTTGCTATTATGTGCAACACTCTCAAATTTAGAATAATCTCTGAATTTCCTTATTGAGCTTTTTTCCCCCTCTCTCTTAGAAAATCCTTAAGGTTTGACCACCACATTCATGCTGTTTATTTATAGACTTGAAAGTGCCAGGTTCACTGTAGAAGCTCAATATATGCTTGGAGACAAATATCCTGTCCAGATTTATTATTCCCTCTGCACATCCTCCCTTTAAACAGGCGACCACATTGTTATATGTGTTTTATGATAATTTTATTGTTTTTTCGTCCTTCTTTCCCAGTCAATTTGAATTAATGTTGCAAGTAAGATTTTATAAGATATGATCATGAGATAAAATGTTTTCTTCATCATTAGTCAACATTTACTGGCAGTGGTGCCCTGGAGCTGCCTCCTACAGCTTGCCAGGACTAACTAACTATTCAAGAAATTTGTAAGCCAGTTGTTTCGCTTTGGTATCTTGAAATCTGCCACAATGAGAATACTTACACTCTAAAAATCAGCGAACACTACAAATTAGGATTTACCCTTCCTATCCCTCCTCAAACCAGTTGTTAAATATTTACCAGCACACCACTGACTGTGATCAAAGTAATTTAAAAAATAGATTTTTAACTTTTTGTGTTTTCTTAATACAGACCTTTAAAAAAAGTGTCAAATAGGCTTTCCTAAGCACCTGACATTTATCTTTATATGAAGCTGATCTGGTTCTGCACACTTCTTAATTCTTGGTCCTGTATAAGATGGTGTAGTCCGGCTAGAGCAAGGGCTTGCTCTAAAGTCAGACTGTCTTAAACTTGAGTTCTCATGCTACAATTTTTTAATGGTATAAGCAGCCAAGTTACTCTAATCTTTCTAAACTCAATTTCATCACTTGTAACGTGGGTATATGCACATTACTTAATGTGTGTAAACCATTTGGCGCAGATTCTACCTGGCATATACCATATTTCATTGAATCTAAGATGTCATTGCTTAAAAGATTCAGCATTATTATAACCACAAAGAAATGTGAAACGTTGTCAGTTAAACTATAACATAGCATTTCTTTTTGGTAAAATGAATCTCTATTTCAGACATGTTATAATGTGGGAAAGTATGTCTTAGAATCAATGATGTATGACAGTTAACTCTCAGGTATTTTCTGCAATTAGAACCCCTGACACAGAAATTTTCTCAATAGGCTCCATCTATTATGGAAATAGTAGTGTGGGGGACTCTGGACTGAACCGATACAAAAAGAGATACTATTGGAATTATTTTGTTACATTCCTATCTAAGTATTGCTGTGATTTTGGGTTGTCTTTGTAAACTTTTAGGACAATGTACACATTTTCTTTTTTTTTTTTAATTTTGTTTTATTTATTTTTTAGTTTTTTTATTGATTTAATGATAGGTTACAATCTTGTGAAATTTCAGTTGTACATTAATGTTTGTCAGTCATGTTGTAGGTGCACCACTTCATCCTTTGTGCCCACCCCCCACCCCACCTTTGCCCTGGTATCCACTAAACTGTTCTTAGTCCATAATTTTAAATTCCTCATATGAGTGGAGTCATACACAGATTATCCTTCTCTCGCTGGCTTATTTCACTTAACATAATTCCCTCAAGGTCCATCCATGTTATTGCAAATGGAATGATTTTGTTCTGTTTTACAGATGAGTAGTATTCCATTGTATATATATACCACATCTTCTTTATCCATTCGTCTGTTGCTGGGCACTTAGGTTGCTTCCATGTCTTGGCTATTGTAAATAATGCTGCAATGAACATTGGGGTGCATGGGACTTTTGGGATTGCTGATTTCAAGCTCTTTGGATAAATACCCAGTAGTGGGATGGCTGGATCGTATGGTAGTTCTATTTTTAATTTTTTGAGGAATCTCCGTACTGTTTTCCATAGTGGCTGCACCAGTTTGCATTCCCACCAGCAGTGTATGAGAGTTCCTTTTTCTCCGCAACCTCTCCAACATTTGTTACTATTAGTTTTAGATATTTTTGTCATTCTAACGGGTGTAAGGTGATATCTTAGTGTAGTTTTGATTTGCATTTCCCTGATGATCAGCGATGATGAGCATCTTTTCATGTGCCTATTGGCCATCAGTATATCTTCTTTGGAGAAATGTCTGTTCATGTCTCCAGCCCATTTTTTGATTGGGTTGTTTGATGTTTTGTTGTTGAGTTGCGAGAGTTCTTTATATATTATGGATATTAAGCCTTTGTCAGATATATGACTTGCAAATATTTTTTCCCAGTTAGTGGGTTGTTTTCTTGTTTCACTCCTGTTTTCATTTGCCTTGAAGAAGCTCTTTAGTCTGATGAAGTCCCATTTGTTTATTCTTTCTATTGTTTCCCTTCTCTGAGAAGGCATGGTGTCCGAAAAGATCCTTTTAATACTGATGTCAAAGAGTGTACTGCCTATGTTTTCTTCCAGAAGCCTTATGGGTTCAGGTCTCACCTTTAGGTCTTTGATCCATTTTGAGTTTATTTTGGTGAATGGTGAAAAAGAATGGTCAATTTTCATCCTTTTACATGTGGCTTTCCAGTTTTCCCAGCACCATTTGTTGAAAAGACTTTCTTTTCTCCATTGTATGCCCTCAGCTCCTTTGTCAAAGATAAGCTGTCCATAGATGTGTGGTTTTATTTCTGGGCTTTCAATTCTGTTCCATTGATCTGTGCACCTGTTTTTGTACCAGTACCATGCTGTTTTGATTACTGTAGCTTTGTAGTAAGTTTTGAAGTCAGGGATTGTGATGCCTCCTGTTTTGTTCTTTTTTCTCAGGATTGCTTTAGAAATTCAGGGTCTTTTGTTGCCCCATATGAATTTTAGGATTCTTTGTTCTAATTCTGTAAAGAATGTCATTGGGATTCTGATTGGGATGGCATTGAATCTGTAGATTGCTTTAGGTAGAACAGACATTTTAACTATGTTTATTCTTCCAATCCATGTACATGGAATGTCTTTCCATCTCCTTATGTCATCATCCAGTTCTCTCAGAAAGGCCTTGTAATTTTCATTATATAGGTCCTTCACTTCCTTAGTTAAATTTACCCCAAGGTATTTTATTCTTTTTGTAGTGATTGTGAATGGTATTGTGTTCTTGAGTTCTTTTTCTGTTGGTTCATTACTGGAGTATAGAAATGCTACTGATTTATGCAAATTGATTTTATACCCTGCAACTTTGCTATAGTTGTTGATTACTTCTAACAGTTTTCCAATGGATTCTTTGGGGTTTTCTATATATAAGATCATGTCGTCTGCAAACAGCAAGAGTTTCACTTCTTCCCTCCCTATTTGGATTCCTTTTATTCCTTTTTCTTGCCTGATTGCTCTGGCCAGGACCTGCAGTACTGTGTTAAATAAGAGTGGTGATAGAGGGCATCCTTGTCTCATTCCTGTTTTCAGGGGGATGGCGTTCAGTTTTTGCCCATTGAGTATGATGTTGGCTATGGGTTTGTCATATATGGCCTTTATTATGTTGAGGTAGTTTCCTCCTATGCCCATTTTGTTCAGAGTTTTTATCATAAATGGCTGTTGGATCTTGTCAAATGCCTTCTCTGCATCTATTGAGATGATCATGTGGTTTTTATTCCTCAGTTTGTTGATGTGGTGTATCATGTTGATTGATTTGCGGATGTTGAACCATCCCTGTGTCCCTGGTATGAATCCCACCTGATCATGATGTATGATGCTTTTGATGAATTGCTGAATTCTGGTTGCCAAAATTTTGTTTAGAATTTTTGCATCTATGTTCATCAGTGATATTGACCTGTAGTTCTCTTTTTTCATGGTGTCCTTGTCAGGTTTTGGTATCAGCGTGATGTTGGCCTCATAGAATGTGTTAGGAAGTGTTCCATCTTCCCTAATTTTTTGGAATAGCCTGAAAAGGATAGGTATTAAATCCTCTCTGAAAGTTTGGTAGAATTCCCCAGGAAACCATCTGGTCCTGGGGTTTTATTCTTTGGGATGTTTTTGATTGCTGTTTCAATCTCTTTCCTTGTGATTGGTCTGTTCACATTGTCTGCCTCTTCTTTCGTGAGCTTTGGGAGATTGTAGGAGTCCAAGAATTTATCCATTTCCTCTAGGTTATCCATTCTGTTGGCATATAGTTTTTCGCAGTATTCTCTTATAATCTGTTGTATTTCTGCAGAGTCTGTTGTTATTTCTCCTCACTCATTTCTGATTTTGTTTATTTGAGCTTTCTCCCTTTTTTTCGTTGTAAGTCTGGCTAGTGGTTTGTCAATTTTATTTATCTTCTCAAAAAACCAGCTCTTTGTTTCATCGATCCTTTCTACTGCCTTTTTCATTTCAATAGTATTTATTTCTGCTCTGATTTGTATTATTTCTCTCCTTCTGCTGACTTTGGGCTTCATTTGTTCTTTTTTCTCTAGTTCAGTTAGGTGTACTCTAAGGTTGCTTATTTGGGATTTTTCTTGTTTGTTAAGATGTGCCTGTATTGCAATGAATTTTCCTCTTAATACAGCTTTTTCTCTATCCCATATGAGTTGGTATGGCATGCTATCATTTTCATTTGTTTCCAGGTATTTTTTTATTTCTTCTTTAATTTCTTCAGTGATCCATTGCTTGTTCAGTAGTGTGTTGTTTAGTCTCCACATCTTTGTGCCTTTCTCAGCTTTTTTCTTGTAATTAATTTCTAGCCTTACAGCACTATGATCGGAAAAGAGGCTTGCTATTATTTCAATTTTTTTAAATTTGTAGAGGCTTGCCTTGTTTCCCAACATGTGGTCTATCCATGAGAATGTTCCATGTGCACTTGAGAAGAATGTGTATTCAGCTCCTTCAGGGTGGAGTGATCTATATATGTCTATTAAGTCCAATTGTTTTAGTTTTTCATTGAGCTCCACTATTTCATTGTTGGTTTTCTGTCTGGATGATCTGTCCATTGATGTGAGTGGGGTGTTGAGGTCCCCTACTCTTATTGTGTTGTTTTTGACATCTTCCTTTAGGTCTTTTAATAGTTGCTTTATGAATCTTGGTGCTCCTGTGTTGGGTGCATAGATATTTATAAGCGTTATTTCTTCTTGATGAAGCGTCCCTTTGATCATTATATATCGTCCCTCTGTGTCTCTCTTTACCTGTCTTATTTTGAAATCCACTTGGTCTGATATGAGAATTGCAACACCTGCCTTTTTTTCTTGCTATTTGCTTGAAGTATTGTCCTCCATCCCTTCACCCTGAGTCTGTGTTTGTCCTTGGGGCTGAGGTGTGTTTCCTGGCGGCAACAAATTGTTGGATCTTGTTCTTTAATCCATTTTGCCACTCTGTGTCTTTTTATTGGAGAGTTCAATCCGTTTACATTGAGAGTGATTATTGATGCATGTGGACTTAATGCTGTCAATCTGTCGATCATTATCTGGTTTTCCTGCGTTTCTTTTCCTGTTTGCTTTAGACTACCCATTTAATACTGCAATTTCTTATGCTGGGTTTCTTAGATTTTTCCTTACTTATGATTTGTGACTCTGTTCTGTACTTTATTTTAGTGTCTACCTTGAAGTTTGTGTTTAGAATCTCGTGTATAATATAGTCTGTTCTCTGGTGGTCTCTTACTTACTTGACCAATACTGATTTAGACCCTTTGCTCTTCCCCTCCTAAATAATTATTTTCATTTTTTATTCCAACTTGTCTTATGAATTTGTAGTTAGAGTGATAAGATCGTCCTTGCTTTGGTAGTTTCCTTACCTTTACCCTAATGCTATAGTTGAATATTTGCTATCCTGTTCTGGTTCCATCCATCGGTCTCCCTAGTCTGTGGATTGTGTCTCCTTTCTCCCTTTTTTCTTTTTTCAGGTATGAGAGCCTTCTTGAGGATTTCTTGTAATGGAGGACTTTTACTTACAAATTCCCTTAACTTTTGTTTGTCTGGAAAAGATTTAATTTCTCCCTCGTATCTGAAGGATATTCTTGCTGGATAGAGTGTTCTTGGCTGAAGATTTTTATCTTTTAAAGCTTTGAATATGTCACTCCATTCTCTCCTAGCTTGTAAGGTTTCTGTAGAGAAATCCGCTGACAGTCTGATAGGGGCTCCTTTATAGGTTATTCTCTTTTTTTTTCTTACTTCCCTGAGTATTCTTTCCTTATCTTTCCTTTTTGCCAACTTTACTACTATGTACCTTGCAGTAGGTCTTTTTACACTGACAAATTTAGGAGATCTAAAACCCTCCTCTACACACATTTCTCCGTCGATCCCTAGATTTGGGAAGTTCTCTTCAATAATTTCGTTAAGCACACTTTCTGCTCCATTTTCCTTTTCCACATTCTCGGGAATTCCTATGATCCTTATGTTCTTACTCCTCATTGAATCCACTATCTCTCAGAGATTTTCCTCATTTTTTTAAATTCTTAGTTCTCTTTCTTCCTCTGTCTGGAGCCATTCAGCCTGTCTATCTTCAATTACGTTAATTTGCTCTTCTATGGTGTCTACACGGGCATTCAAGGAATCTGTATTCTGTTTTATCTGGTCCATTGTGTTTTTCATCTGTAGTAATTCTGTTTGATTCTTCTTTATGATTTCAATCTCTTTTGTGAAGTAACTCCAGAACTCGGCTTGTTTCTCTATCTTTCTCTCTACCTCATTGAGTTTTTTGATTATAGCTGCTCTGAACTCATTATCACTTAGTTTACCTAATTCCAAGTCCTCAGGACTTAATTCTGTGTTTTTATTGTGTTCCTTCTGGTCTGGGGCTTTTATAAATTGCTGGATGGTAGAGGAGCAGTTTTTTCTCATGGTGGTAGAATTCGGTTGCAGTTACAGCCTGTCGCCACTAGATGGGGGTCGAGAGCGGCTGTTAGCTCTCCGCCTTGGGGCAAGATGGCTGCGCCCACTGGCTTTGTTAGGGGGGAGGGGCTGTTACTCACACGCACTGGTCTGGGTTCAGATCAGTTCTGTTCTCTGGTCTCCTGAGGCCCTTGGTTTATGGGGTCCCTGCGGATGGAAGCTTTCCTCCCGTCAGCGGGTTTCCACTGAATCAGTGGCAGGAGTCCTGGATGATCCCCCCCCCCCCCCCCCCCCCCCCCCCCCGGTCGCGTGGCCCCTCCCCTGCTCCTTCCCAACCTGCGCAGCAACCATTGCAGACTCTAGGGAGCGATGTTCTCTCCTACCGTTCCAGCGCCTCAGAGGGTGTAAGCAAGGTTATGATCTCCACCTTCTTGGTATTGTAGGTCTCTAAGGTGTTGGCATTATGTTTATTATGTTAAAACTCTGTCACAGTTTTTCCAATCCTTTGTTGTATTTTGGAGGGGAGAGAATCCTGGGTCAGCTCACCCCGCCATTTTGCTCCGCCCATTCCCCCACATTTTCTTTTTTAAAAAATGCAGACAGCATCACACTTTTCTATGGCATTGTCCAAAGTGTTATAAATGAATTAGTTTGTTGATATCAGCACCTCCATCTATACATTAATCTGACCTGCTAGTGGGTCAATATAAAATCACAGTGGTGTTTATTACTAGTGACTTATTTCTTAATGATCAATGCCCTCCCTCTTCCCCTGAGTCTTTTCTGAGCTTATATGATTAAAGAAAATAAAAAGGGGTTCAAAAATTTCTGTGAGAGCCATGGTAAATTCTTTGTTGCTAACAGAAAAACAGTAACACAGAACTAAATATTTGATTGTCTTTCTTGCCAATTAGGTAATTTGTATTTTATTGGGAAAATAGCTATTTTAGTGATATATCTACCTGCTATTGAAAGAACAAAATTTAATTATGACACTTAAGAACATCAACAATCAGGGACTGTTTAAAATATACATTCACTGAATTCAAAATATAAATAATCTGGGACCGGCCCAGTCGTGTAGTGGTTAAGTTCGTGTGCTCTGCTTCCGCAGCCTGGGGTTCATGGATTCGGATCTTGGGTGCTGACCTACATACTGCTCATCAAGCCATGCTGTGGTGGCGTCCCACATACAAAGTAGAGGAAGATTGTCACAGCTGTTAGCTCAGGGACAATCTTCCTCATCAAAAGCAGAAACAAAAACAAATAGTCAGCAGAAAATTTATGGTGGCTTAAGGCCTTAACGATACTAACACAAATTCAAGCCATTGAAGGATAAAGTACATGACAGAAAAGCGAGGAGGCAATCAACACTGCTTTTTAAAAGATAAAAGTCAAAGCAAACTGAAGCATTGAATCCATTTTGAAAGCCATTTATTTTGAATAAATGTTGTGTTTGAAAAGACAAAAGGTTGGATCATCATTTGTAAGCAGGAAAATAAAACATCCTTTGTTGCTGCAGAATTTGAGAAGCCAATGCTATGACTTTTGGGCTGTGCAGTAATTTCCATTGCAACTAGTAATTTTTAAAATGTAGCTATCAAACAGTTTTGCTGTTATCTCCAAATGCTTAATGAGTAATGATTTATATAGAAAAAGAATAAAAACAAGAAGTGTTTATGTTACTGCACAAAAATGGGGTTCTCCTACCCGATGGACATAAAAATAGCCAATTATTATGGCATCAGCTTTAGGGAAAAGAAAACAGTGTTATTGCTAGATCAGTCTGCAGGGAGACAGGAGGCATATGCTCTCAGATCTGTCTCCCTGATCTGGGGCTTGGGGCAAAATTTATGGAATGAAGGGCAGAGTTGTCTCAAGTGTGGAGATAGATGATTGGAAGTCAGGAGAAATGAAGGACTTGATGACCTGCCCAAGCGTAGTCAAGCTTCCTCGCTCCTCATAGGATGCATGTTCACGAAATGGTGGTGTTAGCATGATCTGAGGGTGGAGTTTTCAGCCTGTTCATATCAAAAGGGCCACTTACTGAGCATTTGCGCAGGCTCAGTTGATGGGTTGGTGGTCTCAACTGGCCTGAATTGGACAACAGGTCTCAGTTCCTGAAAAACAGCTCTTAATTACTCTGTGGATAAGATGGGGTCAGTTTGGACTGGTCCTAGAGGGCCCGTGGTTACATTTATTATTTAGTTTCTGCTTTATGTAACTTTAGCAGTCTCACACACCGAAAATCCCTTAGCCTTTGAGATAGGGAGATGACTTGCCAGCCTTCATTTAATCAGAAAATAGATTCTGACTGTGTGGTATGTATAAAAACTGTCAATTTTTAAAATTATTATCATGAGTGATGATATGAAATCAATAAAGATTTTATGTATGGAAATGAGCCATTCACATTTTATTTTTTTTAAATATATAGTCTCATCTTAATTTTATTACCTAATTTAGCCACATCCTATTAATCCTTTTGGCATGTATTCGCCTTCTACTTTCATTTATCTCTTCTGTTTCTCCTCCCCCTTACTCCGTCATCACTTCATCTTTGCACACTAATTGCATACTCTCTGTGTGCATTGACACTATCCTATATGTGGGCTTGGTAAAGCTCAGCCATTCTAACTACATCATGTTCCCTAAAAAAACCTACCTTTTGGAGCACGTTTTTTGTAAGGTATGACATTAAGCTCTGTAAACCTGGCGAAATCCATTTTTTTTCCTAAAAGAAATTAAATTTCAAAAGTGCCGAGATGTTAAGCTATGAATAAAACAAGGGAATAAATAATTCAATAATGTATTAATAAATATTTCAGTGCTGAATGGAGCCCTGGTTAATGCCCGTTAATATCTTAGTAAGCAAAGTTCTTTGAATGTTTTATATGTTACAGCTTAAACTATTTAGTATTATTGACCATGGATCTATAGATAAAATATTTAACAAGAGTCAGTAACAAATATGAAAAGAACACTTTGAGGATGTTTTAATAAATGAGCTATTTAATACTGCAAGACATTCAAAGGCAAAGATGTGAATTTATCACCCCCTGAATCTGATTTCATTGTACTTATTAGAACTCTTCTCACTTAAAATAGATTGTCAAGATGAATTCTGAACACAAACATTGAGAGAATCATCGCCATTTCATTAAACTTATTGCTGTTTTTTGTGTTGCACATATGTCCCTGAAATATTGTCTTCAGATGGACTTTTTTTAGCTCAAATTTTATTTTTATTATTTCAACCTTTTGCAGTCCATTTTTAAAAGTTTGACGTTATCACATAGGATGAACAATTTATTAGCACTGTCAATTGTGAAACTGTCCCTTTGGTTACTGCACCTTAGTGATATTGTGTAGGTGTTCACATTTGATGAGTAAATTAATAATCTCACTAACCTTTACGTGCACGGCAGAATATTTCAGAAAATGTTTTCCTGCAGGGTGCTTTTGGCATTTTGGGCTCAATAATTCTTTGTTGTGGGGGCTGTCCTATCCTGTGCATTGTCGGTTGTGTAGCTGTGTCCTGTGTCCTGGCCTCTACACACTAGAGGCCAATAATGGCCACTGTGCCCCAGTTGTGACGACCAAAAAAAAATCTCCAAACATTGCCAAATGTCCCCTGGGCGACAAACTCACCCTCTGCCAAGAACCACTGGCTTTACAGTAACATGTTTTCTAGAAGGAACTTATTTATACTTAGGAGTCATAACATAGGAAAGTGTCAAAAATTCTTTATCTTAAACAATAGAAAGTGTTTGGCAGTCTATGACGATAACTCATAAAATCAACTTTATTGAAATGTAACATGTACATTAAATTGCATAGATTTTAAGTGTACAGTTTGATGAGTTTTAAAAAATGTATATGCCCATGTAGCCTTGACCCCCGTCAGGATATAGAATATTTCCATCGCCGGAGAAAGCTCCTTCCCGCTGCTTCGTTGTCAGTCCCTGACCTGCAGTCACCCAGCTTTCGCCCCCGAAAAGCACTGACTTCTATCATCACTGAGTAGTTTTGGCTGTTCTAGAACTTCATATAAATGGAATAAGAAAGTATGTCCTCTTTTGTGTCTTACTTCTTTCACTCAAATTAATCTTTATAAGATTTATCCATATTGTTGTATAATCAGAAATTTGTTTATTTTTATCAGTAGTATCCATTGGTTTGATTATACCACAGTTTGTTTATTCATATCCCTATTGATGGACGTTGGGTTGTTTCCAGTTTGGGGCTGTTACAAACAGAACTCTTTTGAAATTTCATGCACAAGCCTTTTTACAGACATGAATCTTTCTATCTGTTGGGTAAATACCTGGATCTGGAATTGCTATATCAGAAGACAGTTGTTTTATTACCTTTAGAGATAAGTGGTTGTACCATTTTACACTCTTACCAACAATGCATGAGTTCTAGTTGTTCCACTTTCTCACCATCACTGGATACTGTCAATCATTTTAATTTTAGCTATTTTCATGGTTCTCTAGTGGTTTCTCATTGTAATGTTAATTTGCCTTTTCCTAATAACTAATGATGTTGAGCATATTTTCATGTGCCAATTGGCCATTCATGTTTCTTCTTTTGTGAAGTGTCTGCTTAAGGCTTTTTGCCCATTTTCTAATTGGGTTATTTTCTTATTGATTTGTAAGAGTTCTTTGTATATTCTAGATACAAGTGCCTTGTCATATGTGTTAGTATGTGTATATATGTGTGTGTACACATACACACAAACATACATATATAGTGAATATTTCATGTTGGTCTTATAGATAGATTTATTCTGACAGAACTACTATGAAGAATGTATTTAGAGGACGTTACTATTTGAAGTAAATCTTTCGGGGATTATTTTTATAAAGCAACCACCTAACCACAAGTTTATTCTGTTTTCATATAATTGGTTTGCCTCTAGGAATGTTGTGTAATTCTAAATTATAGTAGTTATACATAAAACCACTCATTCCCCAGCACAACTGCCAACAACTCTGTAATTGTAAATAATCAAAAATTTTAAAAGCAGCATTTACTTTATCAAATGTTCTGAAGCTTTTTCCTGAAAAAGTGTGTATGTGTATGGCTCAATGTAAAGTAACTCACAAACTGATATTAGGGCAGTGCAGAAGACTGATGTTGGTAAATGCAGTGTAATACTTTGTAACATTTTTCACGCAACATATACAATTTGAATATGTACAATTCCTTTGGCTAGAGGAAGCACTCTTAACAAAAGGTAATTAAGTAATTATGTACTGCATTAGAATTGTAAAAATTTAGAAATTTAGAGCTGGAAAGAAATCTAGAGACTATTTAGTCCAATATTCTCCTTTGACAGTTGAATAAATAAAGACAGAATGGGACTATTTTAGGACGACAACTACACGGAGGGATTGTTACACAAAGCGTGCTGGGTTAATATATAACATATATACACTATATATATAGATTATACTAATCTATACTATATATAATATGTACTACATATGTTATATATTACATTTAATATACTATAGTATGCAGTATATAATATATTGTATAGATAATACACTAAACTATATGCTATATATTACATATAATATTATACTATATATTATATATAACATATATAACTGTATATAATATAGTGATGATATGATGATGATGATGAACATTCTTCCTATTTTTTTAGTATCTCCTACCCCAGAGAATCCTGTATTTTAAGATACCATACCCTTTGTTAAAGGAGGTACTATAGTGTATAAATGATAGGGTTATCTGGATTGGGTTCCAGATTAGACCACCTGCAAATGAAGTATTTTCTAATTAGTCTAAAATTTTCAGAAACTTGTACTGCACTTATCCAAAGAAACAAGAGAGTAAATGGTAGCTAGCTTTCTTGGAGGGGCCTCAAAAAATGTGAAGTTTAGGGTTAATATAGACAGTCCTCAGCTTTTCATGATTCTACCCCCCGCCACCTCGCCGCCCCTGCCCCTCCCCCTGTTTCACATTTCTGGCATTCAGTCAGTTTCCCACATATCACCACTTTGTGTGTTGAAAGGAAGCCTGAAGATAGAAATGGATTTATGTCATTCTTCCTTCCTCATTTAATTATGTCATTGCCTTGTTTCTCAGTACTCATTGGGACCCTCAGTACCCGTTGAGTGAAGTTCAAACTCCTTAAATGAAAGAATGTATGAAAAGCTCTTAGCAGTGTGCCTGGCACACAGTAGGACACAATAAATATTAGTTCCCAACCCTCACATGGCATAAAGGGTCCTTCCAAGTTGAGTTCTTCTTTACAGGACTCTCTCCTCCTCCCTTCTCTTTCCCCACTTCTCAATGCCTTCTCCAAAATGTGTATGTTGTATAACACCAGGGTCGTCTCTGTTATGTGTGCTATCAGACTGCTCTATCTTTGTCCATGTTGTTACCTCGGTCTGGAATTCACAGCCACACCCTCCTGTCAGCTTGCTAAATTCCCACTGCTCCTTTAGAGCCCAAATCAGTGTCAACTCTGAAGCCTCTTCTGATTCTGCCTTTCCCCCACCTCTGCTCTCAGACAGAATGAATTGTGACCTAACGTTGCTTTGGACATAGTTCTGTCATGGTACTGACCACATTAGGGCAGTAATTTGTTTATGTATTTGCTTCTACTGGTAAATGATGAACTCTTGAAAACAGAGACTGTGTCTTTTATATCCAACTTGTAGTTCAGAGTCTAAAACGTGATGAGGGTTTGGTAAATGTTTGCTAGTTTGAACCAAATTGAGTTGATATGTGGGCCACATTTATTTAGGACCACAGCCCCGGAATCATTGGTCAGTTGTCCCAAGTAAGATAGCAAGGAGAGATGGTGTGAAGTGATACTGAGAAAAGCGGGGAGCGGGTGGGAGTAGACAAAAGTAAAAAAAAAAAAAAGGTGTCAGACTCAGAGATCATTTTCCTCTAGATGGTTAATTTCTTTGAAGGACATTTAAAAAGGGGAACTGTACAAACATATGGAGCAACCCCACCACCTTTGGGGGAAAAATGCATTGCCCCCAAAGGCTCTGTTCTGAAGATAATGCTTGTGTTTGTATGAAAGTTATTTTATTTTTCAGAAAATTATTATTTCACAGTCTTATCCTGTTAAAATATTTTGCCATCCTTAAAACTGGCTGACAGAAAAAACACCCACAATTCTGGTGATGGCTATAATTCACTATAAAAAGCAAAATATGGGACTTGTGACTGAGATGGAAAGATCTGTGATTTTGTGAATTTAGGATCTAATCATTATTTTAACAATTAAAAAACTATTTAACATATCAAACTTACAGAACATATAGAAACTAATATAACAGAAACCATTGTTTCATGCATCTTTCTTCTTCCATTTGAGTTAAATTTTCTGATAGTATTTTTCATCATGGATGTATAAATTGTAACTCTCTCAGTGTGTGTTTGTCAGTGTCTTAATTTCATCCTCTTCTTGAAGGATATTTTAAATTTTTTAATCTTTTAGCTTCAGAGTTATTTTACCTTATTCCTTAAAAGCTATCATTGTCTTTAGGCTCCTATGATTGCTGTTGAGTAGTTTCTTGTCAACAATTTTTCTTCTTTTGAAGGGATTTTTATCATTTCTGTGTGGTTGCTTTAAGATTTCCCTTTGGGTTTTGGTGTTCTAAAAATATTTTTGTGATGTTTTTATGTGTAGATTCATTTACATTATATAGTTCAATATTAACTGGACTTCTCGAATCTAGGGATTCATGTCTTTTTATCAACTTCAGAAAATAAGTAGCCATTAATTCCTTGACTCTTGCTTTTCCAAATCACCTCTATTTCCTTTTGGAACTTCTATTTAACATATGTTGGGTTTTCACATTCCATTCTCCTGTCTTTTTGTTTTTTTCCTCTTCTTTTAGCTTGAGCTGCATTTTGGGCAATTTCCTAAGATTAATTTTTCAGTTCACTAATGCTCTCTTTAGCTATCTAACCTACTATTTAATCTATTTATTGTAATTTTGCATTTTGATTACTGCGGGTGTTTTTAATGCTTTTTTTTTTTGAGGAAGATTAACTCTGAGCTAACATCTGCCACCAATCTTCCTCTTTTTTGCTGAGGAAGACTGGCTCTGAGCTAACATCCATGCCCACCTTCCTCTACTTTATATGTGGGACGCCTGCTGCAGCATGGCTTGATAAGCAGTGTATAGGTCCTTACCCGGGATCTGAACTGGTGAACCCTGGGCTGCTGAAGTGGAACATGCGAACTTAACTGCTGCACCAGTGGGCCAGCCCCTGATTACTGTGTTTTTCAGTTCTAGAAATTCATTTTAGTTCTTTAAAAAAACTTCCTTTTTTTCAATGTCTAATTGTATTTTATTATGTTTTAATTTCTTATTTTATATCTTTAATAAATGGAAACATAGTTATTTTTTGGTTTCTATTAGATTATCCTAACATCAAATGTCTGGGGGGTCTAATTCTGACTCTCATTCAAGTGGATTGTCTCCTCATTTGCTCTGTAATTTTGGACTGTTATCTCATCTTTAACAGAGCCTTATGTGTGGGAATCCTGTGCAGCCTGCGTTGAAGGCATGCTCCTCTGGAGTAGGTTTTGGTTTGCTCTGGTCCGATGTCATAGGGGTATTAGTTACTTGGAGCCATTTATTGTGTTAACTCTTTGGCTTGGGGATGGTGTTAAATTGTCAGGGAGGATTTTTCCCATGTAGAGCCAGGAACACTCAGACAAGCTCCCTTGCTAACCCCCTATGCTAGAAGGTGGACTGTTCTGTAAGCTACTCCTTCACTAGGGAGAAGCCCTTTTAGAATCCTAGTTTTATGAGGGACATTCTCAGCAACAAACCCTGTTTTGAACAAGCCCAGGCATAATCGTCATTTCCCAGATGGGCACTAAAGCTTCTCTGGTGACCGAGCCTACTCCAGCATCACCTGTGTGTTAGCTTGCAAGCTTACTTGTCTGTATTTTAGTTTTTCTTTAATTTCTAGCACCTGAAATTTTCCTTTTGTTTTTATGCCCTCAGCTATGATTTAAATGAGTATTTATTATATTTTACCCAGCAATTTGAGGTGCTTATAGCTGAAAGATTGTCAGATATTTTTAGTCCTCCTTATAGCTAGAATCAGAACTCTCTCAAATTTGTTCTTTTGAAGACCTTTAAATTTGGTTTTTAGTCAGAACAAAGCTTTGAGGCATTTTTTTCCATTGTGAAGGAAAAATATAATGAAGGAGCAAAGTATGAAAACCTGAATGAAAATGAAATCAATACATGTATTTAAAAGGCGTAGAATCCTTGGCCTTCTTTTTATGTTAACCGATTTGCCATTCTAAGTGCTAAGGGAGGTATCGTAACGCAGTTGAAGAAAATGGATTTTTGCCTTCTGGGTTTGAGTCTTTGCCCTTCCTCTTATTCTCTGTTTAACCCTGGATATATAAATTATCCTGTGAGAGCCTTAGTTTTCACCTTTAAAATAGGAATAATGATACTTGTTTAATTCCCTGTAGGGTTATTATGAGGTTCAAATGAAATAATGCACAGTAGGTGACAGCTTTCTGCAGACTGTAGATCATGATGCAAATTATAGTTACTACTATGTGCTTTCTGGTAGTAATAGGACCAGTGAATTGCACTTGCTTCTTATTCCCTGTATTGAACATTCTGAGAATTGAGGGGCTGGCCCACTCACTTGCTTGTATTTTAATGCCAGAACATTTTTTTTTTTCACTGAAAGAGAAAGGCTGGATTTAACCCTTCATGGAATACTAACTATAATTAATTATGTTGAAAGTCTTACTCCCTATAGATATCTATCTTATTCCCTAATATATTCCCTAATAGATATAGATATCTATTGAGGAATAAGATAGAATAGATATAGATATAGATATCTACAGGGAATAAGATAGAATTCCTAAAGTTATAGGAAATAGGGATAGATATATATAGGAATAGATAAATTTCTAAACTTAAAGGGAATAAAGCTCCTTCCTTTTGCCATCCAAGAGCAAGGGCTTCTATAATTTGGGTTGTATGTCACAGTTTTTATGATTTGTCTCTTCTTACTAACTGTTCTTACATTGTGGGCGAGATACATGCCCAGGTAGTTGAGAATCTTGGCCACTGCTGCATACATAAGGAAAAGAGTAGTAAAAAAAAAGCTTTTTAATTGTGGTAAAATAGACATACATAAAATATACCGCCTTAACCATTTTTAAATGTAGTGTACGGTAGTGTTAGTACATTCATATTGTTGTGTAAACAATCTCCAGAACACTTCATCTTGCAAAGCTGAAATTCTGTACCCATTAAACAACTCCCCATTTCCCCTCTCCTCAGCCCCTGGCAATCACCATTCTACTTTTTGTCTCTATGAAATTGACTACTTGTTACCTCATATTAGTGGAATTAAACAGTGTTTGTCTTTTTGTGACTGGCTTATTTCACTTAGCATAATGTCCTCAAGGTTCATCCATGTTGTAGCATGTGTCAGGATTTCCTTCCTTTTTACAGCTGAATAATATTTAATTGTATATATACCCCATTGTCTTTATCCGTTCATCTGTCAGTGGACAGTCGGATTGTTTCCACCTTTTGGCTATTATGAATAGTGTTATGAACATGGTTGTACAAATATCTCTTGAAGGTCTTGCTTTCATTTCTTTTGGCTATATACCCAGAAGTGGAATTGCTAGATCATCTGCTAATTCGGTTTTTAATTTTTTGAGGGAACTCAGTACTGCTTCTCTTAGCAGTTGCACCATTTTACTTTCCCACCAACGGTATACAGGGTTCCAATTTATCCACATCCTCACCAACATTTATTATTTTCTGTTTTTTTGATAGTAGCCATCCTAATGGTGTGAGTTTTGGTTTGCATTTCCCTAATAATTAATGATGTTGAGTATCTTTTTCATGTGCTCGTCAGACATTTGTATATCTTTGGCAAACTGTTTTTTCAAATCCTTTGCCAATTTTTAAATTGGGTTGTCTTTTGTTGTTGAGTTACAATAGTTCTTTATATATTCTGGATATTATCCCCTTGTCAGATATGTGATTTGCAAATATTTTCTCCCATTCTGTTGGTTACCTCTTTACACTGTTGACTGTATCATCTGATGCACAGAAAGTTTTAATTTTGATGTAGTTCAGTTTATCAACTTTTTCCTGCTGTTGCCTGTGCTTTTGATGTCACATCCCAGAAGTCATTGCCAAAAGCAGCAGTATTTTTGTGTAGCTTCTCAGCGAAATCTTGGATGAGAAAGAGCAAAATGAGTACTGTCTAGAATTATAATTGTTTAAGGACATATCCAGGATTCAAATCAGCTTGGTAGTAAAAAGGAAGAGGAGTTGATTGTTCTTTTAGGCCATTCGGCACCACCACGTTCCTATGTTTGGGCATTTTCACACTTTATGAATATTGTGGAATGTGGAGCCTGTTTCCCACTCTGGGTTCTGATTAGGTTGGACACTCAATTTCCCTGGCTGCTTCTCACTGTGAGTTGTGGGCACGTGACCTTGGTCCTACCAATCAGACACACATGTTCCAGAGTTCCTTGCAGCATCAATGGTTGCAGAAAACCTGAGTTCCTGGGGGTTAACAAGGACGGCAGAGGATGTGGTAGCGTTTCATGTTTAGTGCCTGCTATATGTGGCAGGGGCTGCTGGTTGTCTGTTATTCCTTTTATCCATAGTAACAAAACCTCTTTTTTTTTTAACTGGGCACATACCACTCAGAATAAAGACTATATTACCCAATCTCCCTTGAGGCTAGGTTTGGCTAGTTCTGGCTGGTGAGCTGTCAGGGGAAGTGTTCCCTGGCCTCTTCTAGGATCCCTTCTTAAAGGACAGATGGGGCTTCATCCCTTCCTCCTTCCTGTTGGCTGGAATGGGGATGAGGATGGCTGAAACTGGAGCAGCTACCACAAATGCTGAGTAACCATGGTAATGGAGGCCCTGCATGGGGGAGCAACAAAAGAGATGGGGCCTGCATCTCTATGGGCTCCAAGGAACAGAGTTTACCTATCAGCCATGGGCCTGCAGACTGTCAATGAGAAAGAGAGGTACCCGTCTGTCTTATTTAAGATCCTGTAATTTTGGGTCTCTGTTGTTCTGCTGAAGTCAATCTTAACCAATGCGCTCTGGCAGTGTTCAGGCTGCAACGTGGAGGGCTGCAGGCTGCAGGGACCAGTTCTAAGGCATGATTTCAGACTTCCTTCTGATTCATTACCTTGAACTGGTTCTTCAACCCTACTTGGGATTCTTGACATACTTATCATTTTAATGAATTCCCATTTTCCTTAAAGCAGTTGGATTGTTTACAACGAATAAACCTTATTGATATGATGATTTCTTAAAAAAATTTTTTTTTTTCCAGAAACTGAAGGGTTTTTTTCCAACACAAATTTCAGCCTAAAAGGTCAAGGTCAACCACATTTTAAGAAAACCCAATGTGAAAGTCCACACACAGAAACAGAAAACCTTAATTTGTGTGTGTGAGGAAGATCAGCCTGAGCTACCATCTGCCACCAATCCTCCCCTTTTTACTGAGGAAGACTGGCCTTGAGCTAACATCCATGCCCATCTTCCTCCGTTTTATAGGTGGGACGCCTGCCATAGCATGGCTTGATAAGCAGTGTATAGGTCCACACCTGGGATCCGAACTGGTGAACCCTGGGCCGCCGAAGAGGAACATAGGAACTTAACCACTGTGCTACCAGGCCGGCCCCAGAAAACCTTAATTTTGAAAGAGGAGTCATCACCAGCCTTCCTTTCAATGATGTGACCTCTAGTGTATTTAAAATGATTTAATTTCAAACATATTCTCCGAGTCTTTGATAAATGTTCTGACTCTATGAAATAAAGTCTAAATGTGAAGAAAAGAGTGATTTTAATGCCTGTTGTATCTCGGCACCTTGCTAAGTGGTCCTCAGACCAGCTAACCCTTAGCTGGGGCTGGATTTCTCCATCTTTAGAATAATGGAAGAAGATACTTATCATAGAGTCTTAGCTACTGGTCACAGATAGGAAGCCTGGGGTGTTGAGGAGTACGGATGGCCAACAAAACAAGTGGAGGTGATCGTGCCTCAAATTAAAGATCTAAGTCTTAAAATACAGTTAGCATCTCAGTTCAGGCCTTCATGAATATGATGCCCTTCTCATCACCTACTTATTGAACACACCAGCAGACTGAGCTGTTTGTTCACGTGTTCATTCAACCATGCCTTCCTTAAACGCTGATGAAGAGCCTACTCTGTGCCAGGCACTGACTTGGCACCAGCTTCCTCCCTGCATCTTGTCCCCATATCCATGAATATTACACATTCTAGATGAACTCAACACATTAGGCCGACGAGTCAGAGGGAAGCAACTTCATTCATTCATTCATCGTCTGCTGAGTGCAGTGTGTGCCGTGCTGGGGGTGAGGCACTTGGTAAGCAGCGTATAGCCCAGAACATGGGCTGCCTCACTTCCTCAGTGTTGCAGGAGGCACACCACCAAAATGCACGTCTAGAAAAGTCTCAGTCCCTAAGGTATGATGCTTATTAAGACAAATTTTGCTTTTTCTATCCTCCACATTTCTATTAACATCATAATTACCCTCAATTTGCAACCACAGACCTCTGGGAATCCAGCTATTATGGGCTCCAAACCATCTCCTCTGGCCTGTCATCCATGGATTGCTGTCTGTGAGGACAACAGATTTCAGTATTTTCAAATGTATTTTAGTCCTCTTTGCATCCCCAGAGTGTAGCACGTGGCAACCATTTAAATAATGTTTTAAAAAAATTTTTAATTATTTCTCACAAAATATTTCATACTGTTTGCTGTTTACTACCCACCCCACACAACTGACTCGGTACCTGCTAGTACTCTCAGAACTCAGCGTGAACATCACTTCCTCAGGGCACCCTCTCTGAAACCAAAGCAAGGGTCTGGGCCCCCTGTGATGAGCTCCCTAGGTTGCCACTTAATGTCATTATTTGTATTTAGGTAATGTTTCTGTCCTCTGTTAGAATTTAAGCCCCAGGAGGGCTGGAGCTGTGGATTCTCTTATCCTCAGTGCCGTCACACTAATCAGTCAGCGCTGAGGACACAGTAGATGCTGAATAAACATTTCTGGAATAAATGTGTTTTGTCAGTATGCATTGGTGAGACTCACCCCTCTCTCGCTCTCATCCTCTACTGTCAACGGAGCTGTTTATACCTTTTTTTTCCTTTCTCTACTGTCAGTTTCCTATTTCTACCACCTACTAGTTAGACACATGGTGTCTTGGTGAATCAATGTCAGGGTGGCTTGGTTTTCATGCAGGCGAGAGGTCCCTCTTTTTGCAATTCTCCAGGGCTTCAAATGACAAAGCAAGGGTGTCCTTCTGCCCCCAGAACTTTGCCTTTTGACCTTGTTCCATAGGAATGTGCCTGTCAGGCTCTGTGGAGAAAGTTGTTCCTTCCTTCATTTCGAAATTGGGATACTCTGAGCTCTTTGCCTACTTTAACCACTAGAGGGAGCAGTGAAGTGCTCTGTTGTGGCGCCGGAATCGCACCTGTAGGATATTAGGGCTAGATGGATCTTAGTGGTCTCCCGGGCCAAGTTCTCCCATTTTATAAACAAACAGGGAGATGAAGGGACCTGCCTATGGTTACAGATTTGGTCAGTGACAAAACCCAGATCTCTTGCTTTCTCTTCCAGCATTCTTCATTGCAGCACTGTCTCCTGCCTGCCGGCCCTTGGCGGATTCTTGCAGGGTCCACTGAATGGATCAGGTCTGACAACACTGATGAACTTGCCAAGAATTCCTTGGACCGCCAATGTCATCATCCAAGTTTATTTATTAATGGTCCATATCTATGCATGTGGGCTGGAGGGAGGAGTAGCATGAGGTAATGGCAGTTGTGCTGAATTCCAGCACTTGGAGAAAACAAGATGGACGGGGTGATGCTAGCTATTGTCTTTTTGTCATGCCAGCAGTTTTCCCATCACCCCTTATCCTGGTAACTATGCTCCCTCTCCCTCCCCCACTCACAGAGTGGGCCACTAACACAGGTCTGGCTAATCATAGCTTCCTGTTCTTCCCAACACAGTGATGGTTCAGAAGAGGGTATGAAATCCAAGTGGGTCTATCAGAGTCCTTCCCTGGGATTTCTGAGTTTGAAATTAGAGGAAGATCCGCCTCGTCTCAGGGATCATGGTACCAGAAGTCTATGAAGTGAGATGACCGTGGTCATTTTTCTAACCAAATAGAGAAGACTTGCTACAAGAAGAGAGAAGAGAGTTAAGCATAGACCTAGAAACAAAAGCCAGATGGAGGAAGGAATCCCAACTCCAGTCCCTCAGCACCGGCTCCTGCAGCTTCTCACGTTCTTTGAGTTACCCTAATTATTATTCATAGCTACACAAGCTTATCAATTCCTTTCTTTGTTTAAAGATAGTTTGAGTTAGATTTTTTGTCCCGGTGAAGAATTTTGACTAGCGCGGAGACAGTTCAAACTTGGTGTAGAGTAATATTACCTTTCCTCTGGCCCTGAACTAAGGGCCAAGCCAAGAGGCCATCTTTCAGTACCAGACTCATGGGTGAGTAGTGGTTAGTTTTGTGTGTGTGTGTTTCTTCCTGTTGTCTGTCCTGGTTAGCTCAACCAGGAAGAACATGCTGCTAGAGAGGCCAAGAGCACAGGGCATGTGGTTCAGTTAGTTCTGCTCTGTCCATGACATAAGCCTTAACCCCTAAAAACATCCACCTTTTTGTAACCCATGACCATGACCATAGTGTGAACCAGTGTGGGTCAGTGCACATCTACACCAACTCTGGAAGGAGCATGGGGTAACAGAAGGAGCACGGGATGGAGCCTTGAGCAATAGCATTCTGGTCACAACTCCATCTTTCACTTGTTAGGAGACCCTGAAGTGAGTCATTGAACTTCTTTGGGCCTCAGTTTACCAGGTTACAAAAGAATATGATACTCGAACGACATGACCCTAAGATATCGTCTGGTTCTAAAATTACATTATTCCCAAAGAACAGCTGAAGTACACCCTCTACGAATGGCAAGTCAACCTAACTGTTCTTGTAGCAAAAAGATACCATATTTAACTCTACTGTTTTCTCATCACTCCTTAGGGCAAGCTAGGTAAGGCATCATTAAGCATCTTTCAAATAGAAATCTCTGCTCTGGCACCAAAGTGCAGCCCTGCCCACCTTGGCATAGATTTTTCCCCTTAGGGCTGAGTCCTAGACATGCCAGGGAAAGCAGATCCCTTCTTCGGTAATATTAATTACTGTGAAGCAGCGATAGTTTACTTCAGGGCCTGGGAGCAAAGAGCTTTCCTCACGTTCTCACCTCTGCCACCCAAGCTCCCTTCGTCACCTCCACCTCCCAAACTGTGAAGAGCTGAGGGTTGCTAGGAGACTGGGCTGAGGCGCAGGCAGTGATCAAGCCTCAGCTCCCTGGGGAAGCCAGGAGGGTGAACACAACTGTTGAGTAGGTAGGGAAGCAAATACTTCCTGGACTTCTGATCTAGTTTTTAAAAACGGAGTTAAAGTAGAAATGGGGGTGGATTGGGGAAGGGAAAAGGAAGCTTTGGGGAAGACCTTATAGATAAGAGGCAGGGATCCAAGATGAGACCCTACATGAGGTGAATGCTACATGAGGTTGTGTAGATGGCAAAGAAACCGAAGGCTTATTGCTCAGAGGAGATCCACAGAGAAGTCATTTTGATTGAAGCTCCTGGTGAACTGGAGTGGGACTAATAAGTTCCCTGCTTTCCTCAGGCCCGACATGGTGGCCAAGTGCCTGCAGGACAGCTAAGATCCACATGACTGAGGCCATCCTTCTTAGGCCTGAGCTTGTCTCCAGGTAGCACTCAAGCTGATCCAAATGCAGAAGTATTTGAATTGCTCTGGGTGGCAAGAGGGTGATCTAGTGGAGCTCAGAGTTACTAGATGGGGGCAATGGTCAATTGGACCCTGACGGGAACCCCTAGGGCACAGGGTCAAGAGGCAAAGCGTGGCCTGCTTACCAGGTCCTGCTGTTAGCAAAATCATGAGTTTACTTGACATAGCAGCTGGTAGATAGTGAGAGCTCCGTAAATAGTTGCTATTGTTTCTATTGTTTCCGTTCTGTTTATCCTTGTCATTGGGTACTGACTATTCACCTTCTCCTCCTCTTTCAGGTCTTGCCTCTATAGTTATTTTGAGGTGATTATGGATTACAAATGTCTTAGAAGTAGGCCGTGTCTTCTTTTTTTTTTTTTTAGATTTTTAAAAATTTTTTTCCTTTTTCTCCCCAAAGCACCCCGGTACATAGTTGTATATCTTCGTTGTGGGTCCTTCTAGTTGTGGCATGTGGGTTGCTGCCTCAGTGTGGTCTGACGAGCAGTGCCATGTCCGCACCCAGGATTCGAACCAACGAAACACTGGGCCGCCTGCAGCGGAGCGCGCGAACTTAACCACTCGGCTATGGGGCCAGCCCCTGCCATATCTTCTTTTAACGCCTCTCTAAAGGCCTCTTCTCTCATTCCTGTCCATTTGTGAGTTTTAACTGAGAGTCAGTTTCCTTCAGCCAATCAACAATAACAATTCACTCCACTATTTGCCCATATAACCCAAGCCTGACAGACCAAAACACCCGACTCAGCAAAACGTGAACCACATACTATCACCTTCCTTTCCTTCCTGTTCTTCAATTGCGGAATGTCTTATGTATGTTTAATGTGTTGTGTGGGCTGCCCCGGGAACCACTGCATTTTGGTGGGGGCAATGCCACCCTCAGTTGAGCTGTTGTCTACCTGGTCTTGACTGCTGGCCTGTCGAAAGCTACCTCAGCCTGAGGTTAGGGTTTGTTGCTCATAGTGGCCACAGCAGCCACAGCAGCACAGGGACTGCAAGCTCTGCATTGGAAGGAATCACATCCTGGAATGATGTCATGTTTCCAGATGCGTGGAGGTTGGGTCACATGAGGTCTGACATCATCCCGTGGTGGGAGCTTCCGGGAATGCTGCCACGAGCAACTCTGCCTGGCAGACACTGGATCATAGCTCTTCCAGGAGATGGAAAAGCAAACAAAGCAGAGCAAAACAAAAGCTCTGTGCCAGCTTCAAAGATGGGAGCAGTCAAATCACAAGCGAGAAGAAAGGGAGTTGTAATACTCACTCAAGAGACTCTAAACCCTCAGTCCTCAGCATTCAGACACATTTACAATCAAAAGGACCTTGGGAGGCTTATCTGATTCATGCTTCTGTCCCTAAGGCAGATTATATCTAAACTTTCAAAACATGTAAAACTCCTCAGGAGAATGACGATGCATAACCTGCTTTGCTCAGTGGCTCCAGTGTCACTACCTCCAGAGCAGTGGCTCTTAGCTGAACTAGCTAGACATCCAGGAGAGGTGACAATGGGGGAGGGTTTGGACATGTCCCTTTAGCAGAGAGGACAGTGGGTAGAGAGACAGAATCTTGGGGAGAGGAATGCAGAGGTCAGTAAATGAGGCTTCTACCAACTCCCTAAATGGACTAAACGTAATATTTCAAAAATACAAAGCTTTGCCTTTATTAATCTTGATTTTTTTTTTTTTGAGGAAGATTAGCCCTGAGCTAACATCTGCTGCCAATACTCCTTGTTTTGCTGAGGAAGATTGGCCCTGAGCTAATATCCGTGCCTGTCTTCCTCTATTTTTTATGTGTGGGATGCCTGCCATAGCGTGGCTTGGTAAGTGGTGCATAGGTTCGCACCTGGGATCTGAACCAGCGAACCCCAGGCCGCTGAAGCGGAACGTGCTCACTTAACTGTTGCCCCACCAGGCTGGCCCCTTGATGGTATTTTTAACTGCAAAATTTCAAATATATAGAAAAATTGCAGAATACTCAAAGAAAGACCCACATATATTCCTCACCTAGGTTCACCAGTTAATAACATTTTCCATATCTGTTTTATTTTTATCTATCTCATACACACACAGACACACTACCTAAAGAGAAAAATAAAGCTATCTATCATGTGTGTCTAGTTTTTTGAACAATTGTGATAAATTATCCACATTTTTCAAACCAAGTGTCACTGCTTCATCTCCTGCTTCTTCCTCTCCCTGATGGTGAGAATCTCTTCTTTAGAATCAAGAAGTTTGTTCTTGGGTTTGGTTCTCTCACACTTAAAGATAAACTATATACTTTTACCCCCTCAGGATAAAAAGAAGATAGCTGTTGCTGCTGTAAACACACTGTCTGTCTCTTGATCTTCACCAGAGAGGAAAGGGAAGTACTGAGCATGTCAAATGATTTATCTGGTCCGGGCCAAACTGGACAATGGCCAGGATTCAAATACTTTCAGTTTCCACCTTTTTGTACCAACCACAGATGAGCGCAGGTTGCTCTGGGACACTAACTTTCTGTCTCTTGTTCAGCAAAGGTTGTATAAGGAATTTTACAGGCAGAGTGCCTAGCCACTCAGCTTTGAATGCTTCAGTCCCTACTCTGCCGTCTGACTCCCTCTGTGTATGGAGTCTATAATATAAAAAGATATGCTGTAAAAACATCTTGCTTCTGGACCCCATCTTAAGCTCTCACCCCATCTTCCCACTTTTCTGCACTTGTCCTCAAAAACCAACACACTCCAAATATATATCCATGTGTGCATCACCACTAAAGTTATCCACTCATGACAACAGTGGTTTATTGAGCATCTTGCTGTGGATCAGGGTTAGGTCCTGGAGATTCCTGACATGACCTCTGCCCTTGTGGAGTTTATAATCTACGAGAGAAAAAATATTATTGTAGCCTACCAGGTATGAAACAAGTAATTTCATTTGTGATGCATGTTATATTAGAGGAAGCATAGGTTTTTAGGGAACCCTACTGCAGGGGGAGTTGTACCTAGTCTAGGTCAGGAAAGAGATCCCTGGGGAAGAGATGTTTGCGATGAGATCTGAAGAGAGAGTAGGAGTTAGCCAGGAAACCTAAGTTGGCGATGGGAGTTGGAGTGAGGATTTGAGAAGGAAGAACACTCCTGTCAGAGGAAACAGCTTGTACATAGCCCTAGGGCAAGAGAGGGCAAGTCACAGTCAAGGAACGAGAACAATGAGGTAGGTGAAGCTGCTATGGCCAACACTCACAGAGCACATAGTGGTTTCCTACTGACTCTGGGCAAGTCGGGTAGCAGGTGCCTGTGCAGTAGATCTGTTCCTATCTCCCCTTCGGAGAGGAAGGAGTCTTTAATGTACCCCTCTCATTGGTCCAGGCACTTCCCCTAGAAACTGGCTTTAGAGCCAACAGCTTGGCAGGACAGAGGCAGACAATGTCTCGTAAAGCAGTGCTTTCTGCCATAGTACAGGTAAGGACTTGAGGCTCGGAGAGGGTAACTTCCCAAAGATCACACAACTTGTAAGCGGCACCTGGAACGTGAACACTAGTTACTTTGACCCCAGAGGCCACCTCCCTATGCGAAGCGACTGTCAAATGCTAGATTCTCATGACCTGAGAAAGGCAAATGCAGAATCTGTAGGAGTGTGAGGAGTGTGTTGATAACCTTCCAGATCAAAAAAGTACAGACTCATGAGGCTCTGCAGCTGTTAGAAAAGGAGGCCAGCTGCTGTTCCTATCCGCGGCACAAATGAGAATTTGAATAAATTGCCTTTTATCTTAAACATTGTTTTTCCTTGTCTGTTGAAGCTTTCTGGGTCCAACAAATCATTTCACTGAACTAAGTGTTGGAACTGTAATAGAAAATACTCACCTGCATGTGTATCTATTCTGGAAGAATCTTCTCTCCATTCCTAAATTGGGAACCCTTTTTCTAGAGCTAATATTTCAAGTCTCTGGGCAACCACTCAAAATAGAAACCCAGATCTGCACTGGATTAATCCAGAGCAGAAATATATTCTTTGACCTATGCCTTACCCCCTTAGAAGGAGAAATCAATCTTACTAGCAGTTATGCTGTACATGTTTACATATATCACACACTCTCAGTTAAAACTCTCTACTTTCTTCTATCCTGATCACTAAGTACTGGGAGGAGGGAGGCAGAATCAGTAACACCATAAAAATTGTCCCTTTTTAAGTGTTGAATTAAACACTGTTATATATGCGCTGAAAATATAAAAGTAAAAGTGAAAAATTCAGTCAATCTGACTTTTAGTTCCAGCTATAATGAAGTAGCTGGTATAGACTCACCCTTCTACAGCAAAAAACCGTAAAACTGAGCAAAACATATGAAACAGCTTTTCAGTTATTAAACATTGAACGCTGCACGGCTAAGCCTCTTGGGACAAGGGAAACACACAAAGTAACTTCCTCATTCACACCAGGTTTCTGCCTGGGGGCCCTTTCTAAAACGCAGCATAGGGAAATGGAGCCAGAGAGGGGAGAAGACAGAAATTAGGATTCAGGATGATAAGACAGCTGAAATTTGTGGGTCAAGGTACTAGGGAGAAGGAAGCTTCACAAGGAAGGAGACCCAGATATTGGCAAAGGAGTCCTCCATGTCTTTGACCAAACACTAAGCTGTACATGCAGATGGAAAGTCTCCATGAAGCTGACTGGAGATTCTGAAGATTTCACAGTCCTGGGAGACATTTGAATTCCCATTAGCCAGAGTGGAGACATCTTACCACATATTCTGGATATTTAGGTGAGATAAGAGAAAAGTTACACCTTAGGAGAATCTTAGGGTAAAGGTTACTCTTCATCTTGCCTAATATAGAGTAAAACTAGGATTCAACAAGATTAAGTCACCAGTTAACTATCTGCTAGAACAAAACTTAACACTCTTAAATGAAGGCAATAAAGCTCATTGTAGTATTGACAATGTTCAGCTTACAATAAAAGAAATTATTCATATATGAAGGGACAAGAGAACTTGAGCCATAACTAGGAGAAATAGCATTCAATAGAAACAAACCCAGATATGACACAGTTGTTGGAATTAAACAAAGACTGTAAAACAGCTATTATAAATATGGTCAAGGACCTAAAGGAAAATATACAAAATGAATAATCAGATGGGAAAATTCACCAGAGAAATGGAAACTGTTTAAAAGAACCAAGTGGAGAATGCCAAGAATACATAATGGGGAAAGGCTAGTCTCTAAACAAATGGTGCTGGGAAAACTGCATATCCACATGCAAAAGGATGAAATTAGACCCCTATCTTACACCACACACAAAAATCCACTCAAAATGGATGAAAGACTTAAATGTAAGACCTGAAAATATAAAACTCCTCAAAGAAATCACAGGAGAAAAGATTCATAACATTGATTTTGGTACTGATTTCATGGATAGGACACCAAAAGCACACGCAACAAAAATAAAAATAGACAAGTGGAACTACATCAAACTAAAAAGCTTCTGCAGAGCAAAGGAAACAATCTACAGACTGAAAAGACAACCCACAGAATGGGAAAAAATATTTGCAGATCACACCTCTGATAAAGGCTTAATTTCCAAAATATATAAGGAACACATACAACTCAATAGCAAAAAACCAAATAACCCGATTAAAAACTGGGTAAAAAACTTGAATAGACATTTCCCTGGGAGAGACATACACATGGTCAATAGGTATATGAAAAGGTGTTCAACATCACTAATCATCAGGAAAATACAAATCAAAATCATAATGAGGTATCACTTCACACCTGTTAGATAGCTACTATAAACAAACAAACAAAAAACCAAAAGTTAACAAGTGTTGCCAAGGATGTGAAGAAATTGGAACACTTGTACACTGTTGATAAAAATGTAAATTGGTGCAACCACTATGGAGAACAGTATGGAATTTCCTCCAGAAATTAAAATTAGAACTACTGTATGATCCAGCAATCTCACTCCTGGGTATAGATCCACAAGAATTGAAACCACAATCTCAGAGAGATATCTGCACTCTCACGTTCATTGCAGCATTATACACAGTAGCCAAGGTATGGAAATAACCCCAATGTCCACTGGTGGATAAATGAATAAAGAAAATGTGGTATATACGTACAACAGAATATTATTCAACCTTACAAAAACAAGGAAATTCTACCATTTGTGACAACATGAGTGCACCTGGAAGACATTATGCTAAGTGAAATAGGTCGGTCACAGAAGGACAAATACTGCATGATTCCACTTACATGAAGTATCTGAAATAGTCAAACTTATAGAAGCAGAAGATAGAATGGTGTTTGCCAGGGGATGGGAGGAAGAGGAAACAGGGAGTTGTTGTTCAACGGTATAAAGTTACAGTTATACAAGATGAATAAGTTCTAGTTGTCTACTATACAACACAGTGCCTATAATCAACAATATGGTATTGTGCACTTAAAAATTTGTTAAAAGGGTAGATCTCACGTTAAGTATTCTTATCACAAACACACATATAAAAATCCAAAAACACAAGCAAAGAAACACAAGGAAACTTTGGGAAGTGATGGATATGTTTATTACCTTGCTTGTGCTGATGGTATCACAGGTGTATGCATATGTCCAAACTCATCAAACTGCATTAAATATGTGCAGTTTTTTTGTATATCTATTATACCTCAATAAAGCTGGAAGAAAATTTATGTAGCCTCAAAATAGATAGATAGAGAGATAGATAGATAGATAGATAAATAAAGTGGAAATTCTAGAGCTGAAAAATAAAATATATGAAATGAAAAATTTGTGACTGAGCTTAAGAGGACTTGGACCACTGCAGAAGGAAAAAAAACTCAATGAACTTTAAAACAGATCAATAGGAACTATCCAAACTGAATCAAGGAGAGGAAAAATGATTGAGAAAAAAAAGGAACCAGCTTCAGTGCCCTGGGGGAAACTGCTAACCTGTGGTCTAACATATGTGAAATTGGAGTCTAAGGCATAGGAGAAAAAGAAAAAAATATATTTGAAGATATATTAGCTAAAAAATTCAAACTTGATGGGGAATACTAACCTAGAGATCTAAGAGGTTTAACTAACCTTGAGTGGCATAAACATGAAGAAAACCACACCTAAGTTCATCATAATAAAGTTACTAAAAGATCATCTTAAAGTAGCCAGAGAGGAAGAAAAGATGCATTATATGCCAGGGAACAACCATAAGAATGATTGCTGAACTTCTCAACAGAACTAATGCAACCCAGAGGACAGCTGAATGACATCTCTAAAGTACTGAAAGAAAAAATAAACTATCAGCCTAGAATTCTCTATCAAGTGAAAATATTCTCCAAAAAGGAAGGCAAAATAAAGATATTTTCAAAACAACAAAAGCTGAGAGAATTCAATGGCAAAATGTTTTCACTACAAGAAATGCTAAAATAAGTTCTTCAGGCTGAAGGGAAATGATACAAGACAGAAACTCAAACCTAAATGAAATAATTGAATGTGCTGGAAATAGTAAATACGTGGATAAATATTTTAAAACTGTTTTCTTGGTTTTTAATTTTTGAAAAGACAATAGATTGTTTAAAGCAAATATGATAACAATGTGTTGTGAGGTTTATAACATATGTACAACTAAAATGTTTGACAGCAGCACAAAGAATAGGAAGGGATTAAATAGGAAAGTATTTTAGATTCTTACATTATATGTGAAGTGTACAATACTAATTCAAGATAGAACAAAAAATAGAGAAACAACTAAAAACGGACTAGAGAGACAATTGAATGCCAAAGCACTCAATTAATTCAATTGAGGGCAGGAAGGAGAAAAAAAAAAGGACGAAGAACACATAGGACAAATAGAAAACCGACAGCAAGACTTAAGCCCAAGCATATCAGTAATTACATTAAATGTAAATGGGCTAAACTTGTTAGAAGGCAAAAATTGCTTCTTTGATTTCCCTAAATAGAATTCTCTACCCATTTGAAGGTGCATTTCTGACGGTGCCTGGTGCCATTTTACATTAGCTTTTATTTATAAAGTTTTACAGTGGACTTTTGTGATTGCAGTGTGATTTGATAGAGCTGGAATTCTTTGCTGTCTGCATATTTTCTACTTAGGATCTATATGATCTCCCTGCAACTAAGATGTCAGAATGCCTTGAGTCTGGAAGGAATCCTTCATGTTCTGATCATCTGAGGTCTCGTATCTAGAATTCTGAGAAGCTGAAAGAGGAAGAAACTAGCACCTGATAAGACTCCTGAGCACAAACTCCTCCAAACTGGAAAGGAATGTCTACATTTGCAGGATGACATCTGTTATCTGCTCTGATATCCTGATATAATCAATTGTGAGTTGCTCTAACAGTGAAAGACAAGTGTTTCTGGGAGGAATTATGGATGATGTAATTTAAAGATGGGTTCCTTGAGTCAGAAGAGAAAATGATGAGTTCTGTTTAAGATAAAATAACTGGATTGCCTGTGGGACATCCATGTGGTGACATCTAGTAGGCTATTGAGTATCTGTGTGTGGAGCTCAAGAGAGAAGTGTGAGATGTAAATAGAACATCCAGAGTATAAACTTATGGTAAGTGGGCAAAACTGTGAATAGAGCCGTGTAAGGAGAGCTCAGATTGGGAAAAGAGTTGAATGTGGAATCTTGGGAAATATCAGCATTTAAGGGTTTGAAAAAGAGGAATAAACCAAAGGCATTTTTTATGAACATCCAAACAGGTGGAACGAAAACTCAGAGTACTGTCAGTGAAACCAAATAAGGAGACTTTCAAAAGGAGGGGATGGTCTGAATACCCAAAGAAAGAAAGTCAATAAAGTGTTGGTGATTGGGAGATGGGGTTTAATGATAATAGTTAATGTTTAGGAAATAAGGAATGTCCCCATCCTGTCTGCTTGTTAGCCTCTTCCCTTCAGGTTCCCCCAGGAACCGTCCACATAAGAATATCAAATTATAATCACATTGCAATTATATTGAGCCAAGGCAGTGTCGGTAACTCTCAATGCAGCTCTGAGGGGGATAGCGTGGGCCTCTGGCTTAGGCTTGTGGCATAAATGAGATTTCCTACCCTGCATTTCCTCTCCCTTCTCCACTCTGGGACAAATCTAAGTCTTAGGATCTTACCTACCTCTGGCTGGCTCCATGACGGAAGAATGTTGAGGTGAGCAAGACCCGACAAGGCCTCCTGAGGGACGGCTCTGAGTCTACTTACCCATCAAGCCACATGGAGTGGAAAGGAGAGCTCAGAGAAAGACTGTGTGCTTCTGTGACCCACTTTCGGTGACTGAAGCAACCCTACCTCCTGGGCATATGAGCAAAGTCTTGAAGGGTCTTGAAAGACTGAGGACAAAGGCTGTCTGTTGCATCTTGTCCCTTTCATATGAGGAAGCAGATTCCTCCGGCTCTCTAGGAACTCAAGATAAGCACAGCTCAGATAATAACATTCGAAAAATTATCATCTAAGAATAGAGCCCATCATTCATGAAGATACATTCTAGAGCAGTGTTGTTTAATAGAATTTTCTGTGGTGATGGAAACACTATATAAATCTGTGCTGCCTAATAAGGGAGCCACTAACTATGTGCAGCCATTAAACACTTGGCTGAGTGTGACTAAGGAACTGAATTTTAACTTTTATTTAATTTTAATTAATTTAAATAGCCACATATGGGTAGTAGTGATTGCATTAGACAGCGAGGTTCTAGGGGCTGCAGGGAATTGTGAAATCTACTGTACTCATGACAGACTTATTTTCTCTTTTTAGCCTCTTGATTTTTATTTGATCTATTGCTCCTGGTTATTTTAGCTCTACTATCAAAGGAATGGAGTAATATTCATGTAGACCTGATATGGCTCATGGAGCCTCATTTCCTGATCTATAAAATGGGAATGGTATTGTGGAAATAAAACAGCATAATTGAACCATAAATTTCAAATATGCAAATAGCTTTCTCAGTTGATTTGCGAATTGTCAGTTTTCTGCACTGATTTTTGTGATTCAGGGCTCAAGCCTGTTGATGGCATCCATGAATCACTGTTCTCAGGTTCAAGCAAATCCCTATGAGGGTTGGGGATGAGTAGATGGTGATGGTGGTGAGGTGCAACCATGATATACAGAAGGGGGAGATAGGGAGGGAGCCTCAGTACTGTTCTCATATGAGAAAGCTCTCAAGAAACTCAGAGCCAGCTAGGTAAAAATCTGATTTGAGTTCTACCAACAGGCCTCCAGAGTCTGGCTCCCTGATATACAGGAAGGAATTTTCTGTCAAGGGAGTAAAACCAGTTCTGTCTGTCCCTCCAAACATGGGGAAGTCCTGTAGGGTAATGGGGCTGGAGACTGATGCCATCCACTCTTCTGTTGTTAGTGCGGTAGAGTGGATGCCGACTCCTAGCAACCCCGTGCACAGCAGAGCAGAACCCTGCCCAGTCTTTTTGCACCATCCTCTCCCTTTCCAGCGCTGTATCAGACAATGCTCCACTGCTATTCATGGGATTTTCATGGCCAATTTTTCAGAAGTGGGTGGCCATTCCTTCTTCCTAGTCTGTCTCAGTCTGGAAGCTCTGCTGAAACCTGTCCACCATGGGTGACCCTGCTGATATTTGAAATCCCAGTGGCATAGCTTTCAGCATCACAGCAACATGCAGCCTCCACAATATGACACCCAACAGACGGGTATTGCTGTTCCTTGACCAGGAAATGAACCTGGGCCATGGCAGTGAGAATGCAGAATCTTAACCATTAGACCACCAGGGCCAGCTATCTACTCTCCAGAGCTCTCCAGATATGAAAAGGAGGAGAAGACTTTTTCCTGTATTTTTTGTGGTATGCTGCCACAGTGTGGCTTGACCAGTGATGCTAGGTCTGTGCCCAGGATCGAACCCACAAACCCCGGGCCGCCAAAGTGGAGTGCACAAACTTAACCACTATGCCACCGGACCAGCCCCAAGAAATTTATTTTGAGACTCTAATTTCAACAAAACTTCAAGCAAATCAGTGATACAAGAGTCCTCCAATGTTTTGCTTCGTGTGTGTGTGTATGTGTGTGTGTGTTCACTACCCCCATAATGGGATTACATTGACGCCTGAGAGCTAAGTCCTTTTAGCGTGGCTAAATGGTAGGTCACTTGTTGAATCCAACGGCCTTGCTCAAGGCTGGTTTCTTTGTGTCATTGGCCTATAACGAAGTTACTGAAGAATGCCTTTCGTCCCTGAGGATTCTTTTGCCTTAAGAAATAAACTTATTCCATATTTCATAAGCTTAAAGCTGGACTGGATTTCAGAAATTATTTAAATCCTTCCCTCCCATGTGGAGCTGAGGGCCACAGAGATCATTAGTGAAAGGTCCAGGGCCAGATCCCAGGGTCCTCGCCACCTCATGGTCACTCATTCTTAGTGACTTGGGATCGGGTTTCTTTGTTTTTTCCTATTTATTAAAACATGATATATTCATGACACAAATATTGGGATGTGTAGAGAAGAAAGAGTAGGAAGAGGTAAAGGAAAATATAGAGAAGGAGAAGGAGAGAGAGGAGGAGGAGAAGGGATAGGAGGGAAAAAAGGAAGAGTAGGAGGGGAAGGAAGAGAAGAGTTGGAAGGTCGCTGGCATTTCTTAGCAGACAAGTTGCTAAGAACAAATTTTTCCCATGTGAGCCTAAAAGAGAAGAAACCGATTTCTCTTGCTTCTGGCTGGAATGAGGTGATTTTCACTTGGCACACTTGTGGGGGTGTCCTACCATGGAGAGACTATGTAAATGTGTAGTGCTGGGACAGAAAGTACCATTCCCAGGTGGATGGGTCACAGGCCATAGGACAGCTCAGCAGGAGGGCACCCACTCCATCCTGGTGCCCTCATGTACGTGGAGCACTGGGGCCGGGACTGGAGGCAGCCTGCCTGGCTGCCTGGCTGTCCGTGTCTGGCTCTGCACACTTTTAAGTTTTCATGCCTTCAGGGGGTCAGGACAAAACAAGCAGGTCTTGAGAAGCAAATGCTCACCTGAGTGAGTCACCACGTGGGAACTCCTCTGGAAACAGAAGAATTACCTGAGGAGCAGGGCTGGGTCCTGCGGTCAGGTGTGCTGATGCTCAGAACACTTATGACCCGCATTTGATTGGTGGCTAAGTTATAATGTGTTTTCTTCTCTATGCCTGATGATCCTTAACATCGTCAATAGTACATACTCTGAGTCTGTTTCTGTCAGTGGGAATAGATTTGCACGAAACCATCCATGGTTTCAAATAGCCTCTGTCTCGCCCAAGTGTTTGCAAGCTGGCCATGAAATGGAGGAAGACTAGCCAGCTCAGACTGTCAATCAGTCCTTGACCTCGTGCCCAATGGCACAATGTTCTAGTTAGCTGAGTAAACCAACCACACCTTACTGGAAAGTGTCTATTCATATCCCTCAACTTTCTGCTATCACTCTCTCTTATTTATTATGAATTGTTATTCTCCTGGTTGTGAGAGGTAAGGTTTATCTTCATCACTCCCCAGTGTAAACAACTTGGAAGATTCATTCCTAGTTGCCCCCTCTACCCTAGGCTACCATCCTCATCTGTTAACTAGTCTTGAGACACACTGCCCTTTCATATCCTCAAATTCCACACTCCTTTCTGCCTCAGTGCCTTTGCACATGCTGTTCCCTTTTCCTGGAGGAAAGGATCTCCTCTCTCTCTTTCTCTCTCTCCCCCTTCTGCACACCCTAATCTCTTGCTGCAGTTAAAGTATCATTTCTTCAGAAAAGCCTTTGCCCAAACTCTCAGACTAGGTCAAGCCTCCATTTGTATAGCTCTGTAGGTTTACTTTGTATCACCCATCATGAAAAGAGAAGTAAACGAATATTGTATAATTTTTCCTTCATTTGAGACGTTTTCCATAGTTAGCACCTTTGCAGCAGAGACCTGCCTGGATTCTTCACTCTACATGCTCAATGTCTACCCTCCTAGCCCTGGGCCCACAGGTACTCACTGCCACCAGGAGGTACCTTAGGTGCTGGGGCACAGGAGGTAGACACAGCCTCTGCTTCTCCTCCGGGGCACTCTACCCGAGCACAAACCACATCACCATGCTATGTGCAAAAGTAGCACTCATTTTCAGGGACCTTGGAGAAACCTGGGATTTTTTTAACTTCTTAATGCCTAGATAATATACCTGAAGAGAATCGTACTCGACATAAAAAAGGAATATCCAGCCTCGTATTTACTAAGCCCTTTTCTTCTGGCAATAATAATTCTAATGCCTTACTTTTGCGTAGCACACCTGAGTTTGTTTACAAAACTCTTTCAAGCTCATTAGTTTATTTATATAAATGTAAGTCGTTCACATTTGTCATCCCAATCGTAGAAAGCAAATGCTGCTTTTCTGGATCAAAAAAATATGAGGGGGAGAGCATGGAGGGGAAGTACTTGAGATTCAGCGGGGGGCTTAGGCTGCGGTAGCCGCGGCCAGACTCCAGGGATGTTCTCTAGGCTCTCTCAACTGTATCGCCTCTGACTCTGGACTCGGGAGCAGTGGGGCCAGGCATGTGTCCATTCCTAGTTGAACAGGCAGAGAACGTGCCTTTGCCAAGGCGTCCTCCAATATGGAGGTCAGACCATATGTTCTCAACCTCACTCACAATAGCGACAGTAGCTACGGGGTACTAGTACAGACACTTCACAATAATTATCTCATTTAATCCCGACAGCAGCTCTGAGAGGGAAGTGTCATGATCCCAATTTTCCACATGCAGAAACTGAACTAAGCAAAGACAATTACCTTGCCCAAAGCTGCGCAGTTAGTAAGTGGCAGAGGCAGCATTTGAAGCCTGGTCTATCAAACCTTAAAGCCTCTGAGCTTAGAACCTCCTCCCTCAGACTCCCGCCGTCTCACCGACTCCTATTTTCTTTCTCTGTTTCCATCCCACTCTCTGGGGAAGCCTGCCTGGATTATTCCCAGAAAATCCAAATTCTTGGTTCTTTACTAAGAAAGCCAGCAGATCCATGAAGAAGCTGAGAAGAACAAAAGGCCCCTCCTGGACCAGGATTCTCGTCCCTCAGAAAGCAATTGTGGCAGTTTATAGTGATGCTTTTTCTCTTCTCCCTTACACACGTATTATCTCGATGTTCAGAACAACTCTATGAGATAGATGTTATTACTCGCTTTTACGGGAGAGAAAACTGTGTCACAGTAAAATAATTTGTCCAAAACTGTAGTTTTTAAGTAGTGGAGATGTAATTTTTAATCACATCCATTTGACTCCGAAACTACTCTTCTTCCTTGCTATTCTTAAAATGTACCAGAAATTCCAACATCTGTATTTCTAAACTATGATTCTCTCAACTGACTCATGCCCCTGGGAGCAGCACAAAAATCCTTTTTCAGACCACATGTTGAGTTTTGGTTAGGAAAACAAGGTCAAAGACCAGAAGCCTTGGAAATAGGGAATGAGCCGGATAGTCCTTCCCGCCCTTCTTTGTCAGTGAATTTCTCCACTCAGGGGGGTGGCCCAGCAAGAGGGATGGTTGGTGGTCTGGAGTGGCCTCAGCCTGTCCAGGGGCCGGGCTAGCTGAGGTCTGAGCAAGTACAGCCCTTTCTGAGTGAAAAAGAGGTAAAAACCACAGAGGCAAACAAGCAGCTGCTACTTTTCATTTTATTTTTCTTTTTTAGCCATCTGGAGGCTTTGCCAGGAGGGTAGGACTCACGAAACAGAATGCATCATGGGCACTAATGGGACCACGAAGTTGCCACCAGCCTCTGTGTTTCTCTCTCGTGGTTTAGCTTCTGCTGTCGGGCTCTCTCCACAGCCCAGAAGTCATGACTCAGCAGGGATTGCTGTGGAGCACAGCGTTCTAACACTCTTGCCGAGCGTGAGTTCAGCGACGAGGAGATGCGCCTTACATTTTGTGACTCCTGTGAATGCTCCCCAACAGATGTAAATCAGCTTTTCTAGCAGGCCAAGTAGAGGGGAGCATGTGCTGAGAAACGGCTTCAATATATTAAATTCCAAGTCCAGCCCCACAGAGCACACGATCCCCTCTCTGGTCTCGTCCTCTCTTGCCTTCCTTCAGATCCAGAGATGCTGATCCAGTCAGCCAAGGAGATCATCATCTGCTTCACGCAGTTCCTCTACTGGGCAAATATAGGGACGATATTCCCAGGAAGGCTCCCAGAGACACCTGGCCATGTGCAAACAGCACAAGATGCACCAGTAATCATAATTTTATCATATTTTTGGCTTCTACTTATGAAGTAAGAATAGTTCACACAAGCCGTCTTCTGCTCTGCTGTCCTATAAAAATGTAGGCAGCTTTAACATGAGTCAAAAACTTAACTCAGGTTCCAGGTACTCAAACACCGGATTTCTTCCTTTATGATGTTGAGAAACAAGCAGAAATCATCCACTTGGGAGCTAACTCCTGGGAAGACAGAGGCATCCACTGGGTCTGTCTTAGAGCAGAGGGCATTAAGGAAAAGATTCCCACTTAGACCAAAAGAGGGAGCAGTAACTTCTCAAAGGTGACATCTTGGAAAAGTAGTGGCAGTCTGGGAGGCAAGTGCCATGTGCCCTCTGATCCCATCTCTGCAGTCTGATTATGGAGTGAAATTATCTGTGGATGTCAACGCTTGAGGGCCAACGGCCTGTGTGAGAGGAGACCCTGGCACCGTGCTCAAACCTTCTGGATTCCTAGAACAGCCCCAGTTTGGTCAATTGTGATTCTTCTCAGTCAAAGCTGTTCACAATATACAGAAGTGAGATGTAATTTGTTTTCATAGGAACTTTCAAAGAGAGAAAAACAAATCAAAAGTATTTTTTTCTTAAACCACTTGGTTGTATTTTGGGGTTAGGAGGACCCAAACCTGGCAGGTGAAGGCACGGTTGCTGAAGGAGATCCGGGTGGAAAAGCATGATTTGGATTGTCTGGAACCGTCCCAGAGCTCTCTTTGAATGAAGCAGGCTCAGACAAGCAGGTTTAAATCTCATTAGAATGACACTGTGGCGAGCAGGACAAGAAGTGAGACTCAGCAAAGGGACAGTGCGAACCACCCCCTGGGACAACTTCATCCTGGCATGGCTGACCCTGGCATTTACAGTGAGCACAAAAGCTAACCCTGTCCTATGTGTACTTGGTGATTCATTCCTAACCCCCTTTCAAAAACACACGACTTTTCCGACAAAGGGTTAATCTCCATAATGTATAAAGAACTCACACAGCTCAACAACAAAAAATCAAACAACCCAATCAAAAAATGGGCAGGGGACATGAACAGACATTTCTCCAAAGAAAATATACCGATGGCCAATAGACACATGAAAAGATGCTCACCATCACTAATCATCAGGGAACTGCAAATCAAAACTACACTAAGATATCACCTTACACCTGTTAGAATGGCAAAAAAAAAAAAAAAAAGAAAAAGAAAAGGTGACAAATGTTGGAGAGGTTGTGGAGAAAAAGGAACCCTCATACACTGTTGGTGGGAATGCAAACTGGTGCAGCCACTATGGAAAACAGTATGGAGATTTCTCAAAAAATAAAAAATAGAAATACCTTATGACCCAGCCATCCCACTACTGGGTATCTGTCCAAAGAACTTGAAATCAGCAATTCCAAAAGTCCCATGCACCCTTATGTTCATTGCAGCATTATTTACAATAGCCAAGACACGGAAGCAACCGAAATGCCCATCAACTGATGATTGGATAAAGAAGACATGAGATATATATATATATATATATATATATACACACAATGGAATACTACTCAGCCATAAAAAAGACAAAATCGTCCCATTCACAACAATGTGGATGGACCTTGAGGGTACTATGTTAAGTGAAATAAGCCAGACAGAGAAAGACGAACTCTGTATGACTCCACTCATAGGTGGAAGTTAACATATAGACAAAGAGAACTGATTGGTGGTTACCAGGAGAAAGGGGGGTGTGGGGGTGGACACAAAGGGTGAAGTGGGGCACCTACAACATGACTGACAATAATGTACAACTGAAATTTCACGAGGTTGTAAACTATCATAATCTTAATAAAAAGTTAAAACAAATAAACAAACAAACAAAAATATGACTTTTGCCAGTTACTAAAATACATGCGTGCAGGAAGAGACAGAGGGAGTGAAGAGCACAGTCCACTCTCACATCAGTTTTGGAGTCTGTTTTACACCCAGTACAACTCAATAGCTCCCTGACCCTCTGGCCTTTCCAGGAATATACAAAGCTGGGAGCCCCTGAGATCAAGTAAATAAACTTCAAAGGTCTGATAATGATATTGAAGAGTAATACAGGTGTACATTTGGAAAAGAGGAACAGTAATAGGAAGTAAAGTTGAATAAACATTTGAAAAGAGATTCAAATACATATTCTGAAAACTAGAGTGGTCACAGTAAACAAAGTAAAATATACACCTGAAGAGAAATTGAGATGGACCTTTGAAAAACAGGGGAGTCACGATATTTGGTCTGAAGGGCAAAGGAGAGGATGGCCTTGAGAGAGTAAAACATGAAGAGGATTTATTATTTCTGTTACTTGATTGATGGGGAGGGTGGGGGGCTGCTTTCTCCCATCATTTCTTCTACTTTGGGTGTATAAATCCACCCTTTTATACCTATTTCTTTATTAAGGTATAATTATACCTTTCCAAGGACTGTAAATATTACCGCCAAGGTATGAGACGCTGAAGGGTCATGAGATGCTGAGAGGCAGAGAATGAAAACCTCTGAGTAGGTAGCTATTGACTAGATCTGTAAACACTTATGATCATGGCTCCCTTATTATTTTTTTAAATAGACTTATCTTTTAGAGCAGTTTTAGGTTCACAGGAAAACTGAGCAGAAAGTACAGAGATTTCCCATATATCTCCTGCCACCATATACACACAGCCTCCCCTGCTATCAATGTCCTGCACCAGAGTGAAACATTTGTAACAACTGATGGACCCACACTGACACATCATAATCACCCAAAGTCCACAGTTTACATTAGGGGTCACTCTCACCCCCTTATTTTTCATGTGCGGTCTAACGTGCAAGCTTGATTCCAGTAGCCACACCAGTTCGGCCCACAGGTGAAGCATCCTGCAGAGCAATTCCCCCTTGTCTTTGCGAAGCCCTTCTGCTTGCCCATGGTCCCTTCAGTGGCTGTGCTCAACGCTGTGTGAGATTCCCCACTTTACGGCCTCAAGGCAAGACCAGTGTCTGGGCTTTTTTCCATTTCCTCCCCACATCAGAACTTTTAATTATGTCTCATTTCCCTGGGAAGAAGTTCAGTGCTTTTCAAGGTCATGTCTTGTTATTTATACACAAATGTGGGCTAAGGTGCTAATGAGTGATATTGGAGACAAGAGAAAGCTATAGGAATAATGCTCACCCAAAGGAAGGATGCTCATATCCTGTAAATTTCAAGAAGCAAGCTTGGGCAAGTCAGAAGGGTCGATATTTCTGGGCTGGCAAGCTTTGGAATACCTCTTAAATCATACCAGACAGGAGGCCTCCTGCTCTACCTGTGCAAAGAGAGAGCCCTGTATTCCTCATATCTGTCTCTTTCTTCACTACTTTAGATTTGAAATGCAAGGAGTAGAATTGTCTAGAACAACGCTTCTCCTCCCTGTCTCCACTCCTTTCTTCTTTCTTTTTGCTGAGGACGACTGGCCCTGACGTAACATCCGTGCCCATCTTCCTCTACTTTATATGTGGTACACCTACCACAGCATGGCTTGCCAAGCAGTGCCATGTCCGCACCCAAGATCCGAACCAGCGAACCCTGGGCCGGCAAAGTGGAATGTGTGCACTTAACCGCTGCACCACCGGGCCAGCCCTTCTTCTTTCTTTCTTTTTTTTCACAGGTGGGAAAATGAACAAATGACTCACTTCAGGTCTCCTGGGGTTATTGACCTTTGGGCAGTGGTGTGCTGGTAATGTTTAACAACTGGCTCTCCAAAAAAAAGTGAGTTCATGAGTGTGGCAGACAATTTACAAATAATAATGAAATATATAACACTCTTTATTGTAAATTGCATATAGCCAATTGACCCTCACCAATGCCTTTGTTGATTTTTGCAGAATTCATATATCCATAGCCATCCTATGGTTGCAATTTGACCACATATGACAAATAGAGTTGCATCTGAATCTGTTAAATCTTTTCCCAATAAATTTATTGTCATTACATCTGTTATGTCATCTACAGTTTATTTACTATTTATCACCTTTATACAAATTATAGCCATTAAACTGAGAACTCTTTCAGCTCTAGTAATATTATTTTTAAAAATAATGGTTTTGTTTAAGAACTGGCTTCCAAAATTCCTGAAAATTTAACAGTTGGTTATCATGAGCCCAGCCGGCTCCAGCACACCTCTGCCTTTGGGGATGGCAGCCACCTGGCTTGATTCTCTTCATATCTTCTCCAAAGCAGGGCTAGGATGCAGGACTCAACGGTCAAAGCACCAAATGATGTTTGATGTCTGTTGTGCTGGACCATGGACAGTCTGCTGACATTTTGCTAACTTTACATTCTGAGATGCCTGGAAACCATCTAACAGAACAGCCTGGGGCCTCTGGTGAAGGCAGTGAGCCTCTTTATGAAGTGACAGACGCTCTTACCAGCCTGTCCTGTATCTCCCAGCTCAGTCAGAGATGCTACACCCTCTCACTGAGGAGAAAGCGTGGCTGAGGCAGGAAAGGAGGGCAGGAATTTAAAGCAAATGTCTTTCAGCCCATTTTCTTCAAGCCTCATGTCTTTCTGCCCACCTGCTTGGCATAGCATCAGAGACGGGGGGCAGGGTGGGTCTCCAGGGACCAGTGAGACAATCACAACCCAACCCCAGCTCCTTTTCTGCCCTGCAGTCACTCTGTTTTTCTTCTCTGTCAAAGTCTGGTTTGCCACAAAAACCAGGTCTGGGAGGTAAGAAGATTGGAAAATGATCAAATCTGTAAATAGCACCAACAAGCATGTGGGGGAGATAAGTAGAAAGGACTCAGATGGGTTTCTTTGCTCTGTTTATTCATCTCCCATCCAGGAACCTATAGTTCTATGTCGGCTCCGAGTGGAAGCACAGCCTCCCCTGAGACTCAACTAAAGATCACGTGATTTCCCCTTTCAGATTTTCCACTGATTTGGCAGGCAGTCAATTGCCCTAAAGTTGTTTTGTGTTTTTGCCAGTCTGGTTACAGTGAGTTGCATTTAATTTCTCCTGCTATTAATGCTACTATTATTAACACTACAGCTGCAGGAAGGATGAGTAGGAGACAGAGCAGAAATACGTGGGACAAGGGAGGCGACAGATAATACTGTTACTTAAAAAAAATCAGCAATTTTTAAATGGAGGCAAAATTCATTTAACATAATAGTCACCACTTTAACCATTTTCAAGCATATGATTCAGTGTCATTTTGTATATTCACAATGTTGTGCAACCATCATCATAATCTAGTTCCAGAACGCTTTCGTTATCCCAAAAGGCAGCCCCGTACCCATTAAGCAGCAGCCACTCCCCCACGCCTCCCTCCCCTCAGCCCCTGGCAACCAGTAATCTGCTTTCCGTCTCTATGGATTTGTCTATTCTGGATACTTCATCTAAATGGAATTATACAATAAGGGGCCTTTTGTGTCTTGCTTCTTTCACTTAGCTTCATGTTTTCAAGATTCATCCATGTCGTAGCATGTATGGTAAGTTACTTCCGAATAAAAGAAGATTTAGGGGAAAGGTCACAGACCCACTTCACCTGGCTGACTATCTGCTTTCACCCAATTTTACCTGGCAGTCCATGACAGCAAGAATTGCCATTGAACATCTGATTTGGTGCCCTATCCGGGTCCCGAGGAAACGGGAAAAGGAGATGAAAAGAAATAAAGTCTATATATCCCATGTGAACAGCTCTTCCTCCAGGGGTGCCAGGTCAACTATTTTTTGTTTAAAGTTTTAGTCATATTTTGGCTTGTGGTTTATTTACTTAAAGAGCCTTGTGTTAGCAACGTCTTGGTTCAAGTAAGAAATGACTTGGTATACTGTCTCTTTAATTTGTTTTATTTTCCAATAGGCGTAGATAAAACCATGGCAATGCAGAAATAGAGGTCATAAACAAAAACCTGTGAGCTGATCAGAGAGAAAACTGGGTAGGCTCTCAATGACTTCACCACTTGTGAAACAAGCTCTCAACTCTTGGCAATTCCCAACAAGGGAATGGATGCTATAAGAATCTTTGCTTAAACATTTCCTGCTGGCTCGGTGCCTCATCACTAATGTCTACAATAGGAAAACAAGGCCATTTATTAGGTTCCTGTTTATCCTCCCATTGCCACTTTTTCTCTAAGCTTCTTAGTGGATTGCAAGCTCTTTGGGGGATCGGATCTATGTCTGATTCATGTTTCTGTAACCCGCATCTCTGATGGTTCCAAGGCCCTCATCTGTGTAATAATAGGACTTCGGACATCTCTTTGTGTTGTTGTATTGGTCAGAGTAATTAATGCTAGCTGCAGGGACAAAACCACCTCAAAATCTCAGTGGTTTACCACAATAAAGTTTCTTCTTTGCTCACATCACAACTCAAAACAGGTCTGGCAGCTCTCCTTCAAGCAATGACTCAGGGATTCAGGCTCCTTCTATCTTTTGGGTTTGCTGTCATTTGCAGCCCTCTTGGAGTCCTCTCTGCATATCATATGAACTGAGCTGACCAACAAGCAAGGACAGATCAAGTGGACCATATCATGGGGATTTTAGGGCCCAGGCCTGAAAGTGGCCTACATCCCTTCTGATCATGTTCCTTGGCCATTGGAAGGGGGCTGGGAGATCCAGTCTTTTGTGTGCTCAAGAGGTGGAAACGATATTGTTGAGCACCCAGCCAGTCTCTGCCATAATTGTTCCTTCCCCTTTAGCATGCTTGGGAAGAGGTGGATGGGGTAAGGTTGCCTTGTGTTGATTCCCAGGTCAGTCATGCCACACCTATGCCTCTGCTTTGCACCATTCCAGACTGGCAAAGTCCACTCTACCATGGGCCACCATTCACTTTCCTGCTGGCCACTTTCTGCAGTTCCAGAACCTTCTATCTCCCTTCAATCAATGCTGCTCTCATGAACTGATCTCAGGATAAGGAAAATCTGCTACCCCTTCACCACTCCACACAGATCTTTCCTTTACTTGCAACTAAGGCAAGGCCAGACTGTAACAACAAAACTTCACTGAAGGCCTTAAAATCACAGAAGGAAATCACAAGGCAAAGAAACGTAAAACTAGTATTAGATACGACTGTACTCAGAGGCCACTGGCTGAAGCCTGCTTAGTCTCTGGCCTGCCTCACTGTGGTGGAGGTCAGCTTTCTTCTTCCCACCATGGAGGAAAGAACTCAAGCACGTCCCCCTCTGCTGAGCCATAGGCCTCATTGTCCCCAAGTCCCTCCAAGGTAAAAGGTTCTCTGCCTTCTGAGTCTTTTCTTTCAGACCCTGGATCTTCCCATACCAATATGACAGGTTCTGGAAATTTCCATTTCCTTTAGAAAAATATGCAGCCCACAGGCCATAGGAAGCATCCTCAGAAACACAGTCTCTTTAAAACATAGTTGTTGGGGTTTTTTGGCCTTGAAATGTTTTATGTAAATTTTTAAGAAAGCAATAATTCATGCCGTGAACCCAAGGAGAGTACTTACGTGTGTTTTCTGACCGACCCACAGCCACTGCAGTACACCCAGCTATAGGGCTCTGAGCTCTGCCACCACTAGGGGTGGCCCTGCCTGGGTGGAACCTGGTTAGCATTGGAAAGGTGACTGCGAGGCAAGGCCAGGACCCCAGGCTGGAGGAGACCCCTGCACTGCCCACGGAGCAGACCCAGCAGCAGTTGCAAGTGGCAGGTGGCGGGGAGGTGGGGGGGGCACTGAGATTTCTTCCTGGTTGTTATAAAATGGAAATTGACAAACCAGCCCCATGAACCCTGAAAAACAGTGAGATTACCTGGGGACATGGCCATCTGGGTCCCACACGTGTAAGCGAAGCCCCACGGTTTGTTTCGGCTTCAACATTTGCCTCATCTCTCTCCTTCCCTCCCCTGCAAGGATCCCACAACTGAGCAGAGGTGTAGTGCTTGGTTTCTCAACCGCGTTAGAATAGCACCGCATAAGGGGCACTGTCAGTCCAGTCTAGAGTAGGCATTGCTAAACTCAGTCTCAGTTGTCTTCAGTTTCCTTTTCTGTTTGGGGTAACATCCATGCCCGCAGATTCCTGCCGCCATCTTGGGGTCAGCAGCCAATCTCCTTGAGCAACCGTGCTTCCCAAGAGCCAGCAACCAGTTGTAGGATGACGTGTCTAAGTTCATATTTAGCAGGTCTCCCTACAATAAAATAGACTTTACAGGACTGTGAAAGTCAAGTGAACCTTTTGCAGCTGGCGAGTTACAAACCATATATCCCAGAAGAGGGCCTCTACTCTATTTTTTTTTTTTTTTTAGCCTAAGGCTCTTCTGGTAACAAATAAGTGGATTCTACTAAATTAACTTAAGCAAAAATGTGGTGTGTAGATGACTTATTATGGGGCAAGAAGATCCATGTGTAGGAGGTGAAGCTGCGTCACAGGGGTTAGCCATTGGCAAGGAGGCTCATTCATGCTGCCTCTTGTTTTGTATCAGCTTCCTCTCTTCACAAACTGGCCCCTGCTTCTCCATACACAAGATGGAAAGATGGTGTCCAAGTTTATAATATTATTATATTATTTCAATTCAGTTTATATTCCATCCGGCACACTGTCCGAGTTTCTGATATTTCAATTCACATAGTCATTAGCAATTTGTAAGTGTCCCTTTTCCAGAATTCTAGTTTTGGAGAGAGATTGGGCCATCTTACATGGCTACCCTTTATCTTATTATCTATAGCGAGGGAGAAAGGGTTATGTGGTATAAATATCTCTGCTATTGTCTACCTTGTGGGTTGGAGTGGTGTGATAACATGATTTATAAAAAGAAATATATATGTGGTCTTCGCCCACTGTTTCTAGCACACAGCTCCTAAAACCCTTGGAATTTCCTAAAGTGGTGAAAGCAACAAAGGTGTCTTTCTTATCTTAATAAGGTGACTTATGGACCACACTTGTGGATGGAGCCAGGTTGCCAAGAGACCCAACCATGTGATTAGAGGGTTGGAACTTTCAGTCCCACCCACTTGACCTCCAGGGAGGGGAGAAAGGCTGGAGGTTGAATCAGTTGCCAGTGGCCAATGATTTCATCAATCGTACCTATGTAATGAAATCACCATAAAAACCCAAAAGGATGTGGTTCAGAGAGCTTCTGGGTTGGTGAACACATGGAGATTTGGGGAAAGTGGCATGTTCAGAGGACATGGAAGCTCTGTGCCCTTTCCCCATATGTTGCCCTATGCATCTCTTCCATCTAGCTGTTCCTGAGTTATATCCTTTTATTATATCCTTTTGTAATAAATCTAGTAAGTTTCTCTGAGTTCTGTGAGCTGCTTTAGCAAATTAATGGAACCCAAGGAGGGGGTCATTAGAACCTCCAATCCATAGTTGGTCTGTCAGAAGCACAGGTGACAACCTGGACTTGCAACTGGTGTCTGAAGTGAGAGCAGGCAGCAAGGGGTGGGAGTGACAAATAGAAATGGCAAGCAATAGGATATATTGGAGTATATAAGGAAGCCTTTTGGTGTAAACCTAATTCGGCCTGACCTTGTCTTTCCAAAAGGGCCTGACCGTGGCCATTGAGCATGCATTGTATATCTGCTTTAGACATTCCCCATGGCAAGAACAAAGGCCCTTGAGATAAAGGTGCAACTTCCCTCCACCTCCCAATGTTGGCATTTCCTTAAAGATTAAGCATCTTTCCTTAGGCTAGGAACTGATTGCTGAGCTCACCTGTGACCACCCAGCTCGAGACAACAGACTTGCTTCCTGCTTCAACCTCCAAGATAGCAGACCCACTACCTGCTGTGTCCATCAAGCGCTGTGCTGACAGGGCAATCTTGTGACTATTGTGGGAGGGACATTTCAATCATATATAAAGCATCCTCTTTGGGGGTATATAACCACTCTGTATATCTCACTTCTTTGGTGCCCTTTCTTCCTTTGGGAAGAAAGGCCCCGGGCCATGGTCCTCAGATTTTAGCTCAGAATAAACTGTCCCAAATTTTCATTTATAGATTGGTTATGGATTATTTTCGTTGACAGGGGGAACAAATGAATAGGATGGAGATGGCATGACAGTCTTCTTGGACGGACTGAGCCCTTAACCTCTGGAATCTGATGCTATCTCCAGGTAATGTCAGAATTGAGTTGAATTGTAGGACACCCAGCTAGTGTCCAAGAATTGCTTGGTGATATAGAGAAAAAAAAATCCACATCAGAATTGGTATCAGAATCATAATTGCCCGTTTCCATGACAATTGAGGTTTCCAGAACAAAGGAATCCTTGTCCAAAGGTAATTTAACTTCTACTACCTATAACATAGAAAATTGCTCAAAAGCTTGATATGAGACTTTGCTGGAGTTGATCCTCTTCATTAAAATGTCCAGGTTCATAGGTTCGAATTTGAGTCAAAGCTCAAATTCCTTGACACCCTCCCCCTTTCCTTGCAAGAATCCCTGTAGGAAGGAAACTTTTACTAAACATAGGGCCTGGGAGTGAGCTCAGTCCTGAGAGACAGCCAGAGAAGGTCTATACTCCCCTTTCACATCTAGCTCCAGGTGTCTGTCCTTTGTCATACTTGTGTCTACCATGGCCTCCGGGTAGTTCTTTATACATAAAAGTCCCTCAGTTAACACTCGTTGAATGAATGGATCCCTGATTCATTTGAACTGGAGTCTGTTCCATTTGCTGCCTTCAAGAAGAACTGCCAGTTACCTGATAATTTTCTTGATGTCCCAACCATTTCTTCTTTTCCATATTGTGAATAGGTAAGTTTAGTTGATATTTTTTCGTCCTCAGCTTTTTGAAACTTTCTTAACTCTCTTGACAGCTAGAATTGTTGCCTCCTCTAGGCTACGATAGTAACTGGTTTACCTTGTTAGTAAGTCATTTGTCATCTTGAAATCCAGTTACTCGCAGCCAGGTCTGCATACCCAACTAGAATATGAACCACTTAGAGGTGGAATTCTCTTTCTGCGTGCCTGGTACACATTAAATGCTCAAAAAATGTTTCTTGAAGATATGCATCAATAAATGAGTAAGCTATGCTTCCTGGGGTATACTAGCCCTAGAGAAAAAACTGAGTCACTGTAATAATTATCAAGTAATTTTTCTCTGGATACGCCTTCTTCCCGTTACGCACCCTCTAAATTCCAACTAGATATTTTTGCTATTGCCCTGTGGTGAGTATTGCACATGTTTTCTCATTCATTCATTACCTCAAATGTATTTTTCTGTGTCTTCTAGGGCCAAATAATATACCAGGCCCTGAGAATACAGTGATGGTGATGGCAATGATTCCTATGTTTCCTATGAGTGTTTGAGAGGCTCAATAAGTAGCGCTTCTCTTTCCTGAGTTCTGAAGCAATCTGGATATAAGACAAAAGAGCGAGCATATAGAGTCAAAGTTAGATTAGGGGGCCGGCCTGGTGGTGCAGTGGTTAAGTTTGCACATTCTGCTTCTTGGTGGCCCGGGGTTCGCTGGTTTGGATCTTGGGTGTAGACATGGCACCACTTGGCAAAAGCCATGCTGTGGTAGCCATCGCACATATAAAGTAGAGGAAGACGGGCACAGATGTTAGCTCAGGGCCAGTCTTCCTCAGCAAAAAGAGGAGGATTGGCAGCAGTTAGCTCAGGGCTAATCTTCCTCAATAATAATAATAATAATAATAATAATAATAATAATAATAATAAATTCCCAATTAAAGCTTATATGGAAGAATGAGCCTTCTGTCTGTGGACAAGCGGACTTTTAAATATTATACCCCAGAATTAATAGACTCACTTGCCCAATGACAGGCAGTGATTCCCCACATGGTCTGCCCCTATAAAATCAGCCACGGAGAAACAGGATGTGTGCTCTCTGAGGCCCTCTAGGGAAAGGACAAGGAAAGATTAATTGTGGAGCAAGATCCTGGTTATCCCACAGCTGCTGCAGGTTTCCTGCCGTTGGTGATCTGGCTGTCATTGGTGATCGTTCTCATAACCGATGCTGAAAGTGACACCTCTGCTGTCAATTTGCCTGGAAGACGTGGCCACTGTTGGTGTCAGTCAAAGGCACTTCCACTGCGGTGATGGCCCAGCAACACCTGTGCCAAAGCGGCTGACGCCTGGTGGAGGCGATAATGTCTCAGCCAACAACTGTGGCTGCCAAAGTCACCCAAGTTGCTGAAGAAGTTATTGGCACCAGAAGGAATTGCTAGCTCAGCGTCTCTCAGAGGTTACAGATAAAGAGCTCTTGTGGTTTTGACTTGCTCTTTTCCTGCAGCCCCTTAATCTTAGCCATAAGATTCAGGCTGCATCAGTGAGGACTGAGCAGGAGGACACGCTGAGGGACAGACACAGCCACCACAGGCCAGTCATGGACCTGGAATGAGGTCCTTCATTCCATCTCAGGGAGATGCCTCCAGAACTGAAAGAAGACAGTGTTCATCATACAGCCTTTTTCTTGTGTTCCTGTATTGGGTCACCTCACTTGTATTGAATTATGAATTAGTAATGCTTATAAATCCTTTAATTATCCTGCACAATTATTTGCAAGGTGTCTTTATTTTGATGTTAAAAAAATCTATATGTTAAATGTAAATTTGTAAAACATGCCTGTTTTCATAACCCAGTATTGATATTTCTTAGTGTGTAATATTTCATGAGTCTCAAAAACAGAAGTAGTTTGGGGCTCCTTCAACCTCCCAGAGGCTCCCACTTCACCCCTTTTGCCCTTTTACCCCCCCCCCCCCCCATTCTGGACCTCTGTCCTGTATCAAACTTGTTTGCCTTAAAAGTCTATTTCCTGTAAAGGAGACTTTTTCCCAGAAGGTTCCCTTATCCCTCATGTAAGTAACTCCCGACCCCCACCTCCATGGATCCTTGCAACATGCCTTGACATGCCTGAGTCCTACAGCGAATCCAGCTTAGGCTCATGCTGGGTCCCCCGCATGGGAAAGGAATGAATCAGGGGGGAGCTTACCTAAATTAATCCAGGATCTTAATTAAACTAATAAGAGCAACCTTCACAGACTGGATATAAAGAGGACCTGTGTCTTGGATTTATTTCCATTCTTTCTCTAGCTTTAGCTTTATGCAATATTTAACCCTAAGTCAGTGTATTTCTGAATGTCACACCTAGAAATTTGGCGAGTATGATCATAATTTAAAGAATGTTCAGAACAAATTTTTGTTGGGGATTTAAATTAACAAAGCTTGTTTGGAAGTTCTAGATCCTCGCGCACTTTGTCTTCCTCACAGAAGGAGTCTCACTGCTCTTTATATTTAGGATTCAAAAGTATTAATGATTTGTGTTTCTCTGAATTCCCTGGTGAAGGTGCTTTTTGAAGTGACTGAGGGTGGTGGCAGTCAGGAGGAAGTAGATAACACTTTCATACCTGATCGTTAAAAATGTAAATAATCATAATTGCGTTGTCGTAGCACAGATAAGTGATGATTTTTTCCTGCTGTCCTGCTGCTGACCAGCTAATCTAACTAGCTCCTTTTCCACACACAGCATCATCCCTCAATTTAGAGTGAGTCCATAATTCATGAGAATTTGGGGGTAGTTATTGCCACTGCTGACTCACTGGCTATTTTAGCTGAAGCCACCACTAGCGTATACCAGCCTCAGGCACAGGCGGATAGCTGGGTGGCCTGATGCTATCTTAGGTAACTGGAGCATCGCTTCTAGAAGTGAGAAGCCGCCTTTAAATTATTCAGTGAGCCTCCCTCCAGTTCACAGGCCTTTCGCCACTGTAGGGAAAGCAGCAGAAAAGTGCCGGGAGAGTCTTGACACAGCAGGATTTAATGGGAAGGAAGAAAACAGGGGAAGAGGAGTCATCATTTGGAAGATGCCAAGCAGGCCTAGAATGTTGCAAAGCCCAAGACTGCTCACCTCTTTTCCAGGTGGGAATGTTGGAAGTGAGAAGGGTGCAGTGGTTCTCAATCTGGGTCACTGCCACCCTTGGGGGCATTTGTTAATGTGCGTGTTAATGTGTGTGTTAATGTGTGTATTATTCACAACACTGTTTCCTGCTAGACTCTGCACCTTGAAGGCAGGGATGTTACCTTACGTACCCACCCCCGGTACTTAGCAGGCTCTTGATAAATGTATGTTGAATGAAATGGGCTCTGTTTGAACTTCTCCTATTTGCTCTATTCATATGCTCAAGAAAAAAAAATCACAAAATAAGTCTACTTCCTTCACTTTACTACTTAGCTCACAGTCCTTCATATATTTGAAGGTGGCCTTCTTTTCTCAAGGCTGAATGACCATGTCAGATGCCTAGGAGTTTCAAAGGGATTAATTGCTTGGAGGCTAAGTCTTTAAACACTTTTAAGACATCAGAGATGAAAGCACTCCTCAGTTTTATTGGCCACCATATTAAGTGGCTCTGGGCACTACATGTCAGCTGCAGAAATTTTATCAACATTCTTCCACATAAGGATAAATTTTTAAATAAGATATGCTTCGGTTTATATAATCAATACATTTTGGAAGCAATAATGCTCATTTCTATGGGTCTATAGCAACCCTGGTGTCTATAGGGTGTTTCGTTGGATGGAATCCAAAGACCCCAATTATGTATCTATGTCCTAGAGTAAGTTCATTAACACTCTTTCATGACAGGCAGGGGATTGGCCAGACTTCATTCCACATATCACAGCATATGGGATGGCATGAAGAGGAAAGAGAGCATGTCAACTTAGGGATGAGGAGAACTCAGTATGGCTGGAGTGTTGAATATAATCTGAGCCCAGTGACAAATAAAAATGGCAAGCAATAGGATATATTGGAGTATATGAGGAAGCCATTTGGTATAAACCTAATTCGGCCTGACTTCTCTTTTTTTTTCCTCCTAAAGGGCCTGACTGGCTATTGAGCACTCATTGCATATCTGCTTAGACATTTCCTTTGGCCAGAACAAAGGCCCTTGAGATAAAGATGCAACTTCCCCCCCAACATTAGCATTTTTCTTTAGGCTAGGAACTGATTGCTGCACTCACCTCCCAGCTCACCTGTGACCACCCAGCTGGAGACAACAGACTGACACCCTGCTGTGTTCACAGAGACAGCAGACCTACCTGCTATTTCCATCAATCGCTGTGCCGACAGAGCAGTCTCGCGACTATTGTAAAAGGGACATTTCAATCCTATGTGAAACATCCTCTTTGAGGGTATATAACCACCCTTATACCCCGACTTCTTTGGAGTGCTCTGTTCCTTTGTGGAAAGACTCTCCCGGGTTATAATCCTCAGATTTAAGCTCAGAATAAACTCACCCAAATTTTCATTTATAGATTGGTTATGGATTATTTTCGTCGACACCAGGAAGAGCTAATGGTCAAGGCTGGATGGAACGGGTATTTGTGGCGTGATTTCCTAGTATCCAATCCTTCTGTTTCTGTCAATAGCCCTTGTTTTCATTTTGGAATCCGTTCCTTCTTCATTTCATTCCTTGTGGTCTACATGGGGCTCTGGCCCCCGGGGTGGAAACTGAATTGACACCTAAATCAGTTGGTGCACCATATTGTCTTGGCACAAGGGTGGGAATGAGACCTAGACTAGTCTAATCAATGTGAATCTCTGGAATTTTCCTGAGAATTCCTAGTCAAAGACACCCACTCTTTTCTACCAGATTTGAACCTAGAAGGAAGTTGTTCCCAGTGCAAGTGGGAGCCATTTTAGGTCCATAAAGGGAAGCCTGACTGAGAATGGCATCAACACAGAGGAAAAATAGGTCCTGGAGTTATCATCTGAGCACCTGCTTCATGATGTACCTGAGCTTCTGAAATTTCTAGTTACTTGCCAATACATTCCCTTTTCAATTTAGGCCTGTTTGGGTTGAATATGCTGTTACTTGCAACTGCAAAAATCCTGTAGGGGAGGAATACAAATCCTCTACCCACTCTAGGTCCTTCTGGCTGGGCTATGAATTAAATTGACATGAGACAGAATAACAGGAGAAAATCAAACAAGCTTTATAACATGTATACATGGCAGAAACCCAGGAAAACTGAGTAACTCAAGAAAATGGCTGAGCTGTCAGCTTAAATATCATTTACAGCTAAAGACAAAGGAGGATGTTGGGGGTAGTGGTGTGGGATTCAGAGGGGAGGAAGACAATTTACATGGAGATGGAAATGCAAAAGTTTGTTAAACAAGTTTTGCTGGGCCAAAAATGGGCTTGTTGGTGACTTTCTATCACATCTATTTTACCTTATACTATAGCTATATTATGTTATTAGCTCCTTCCTGGAATAGGCCTTCTATGTTAACTTCTTTTAGGCAGTTTAGGGGGAAAGTCAAATGTTCCTCCTGAGTCTTCTGAGCCTGTTTTGTCTTCAACTTGAAATAATCTGAATACCAGAGTGGTGCATTTTGGGGAGGCCTGCCCCGAACCCCATCAATCTCAATATGGTATATACTGGGTAAGCCAAATTCCTTTGTTGGGTCCAAAGAGTGAACACAGGGTGAGTACTGAGGAAAAAAACAAATGAATTGGGGCTGGCCACGTGGCCTAATGGTTAAGTTTGGTGTGTTTCACTTTGGCAGCCTGGGTTCGGTTCCTGGAAGAGGACCTATACCACTCATCAGCAGCCATGCTGTGGCGTTGACCCATGTGCAAAATAGAGGAAGATTGGCACAGACATAAGCTCAGGGTGAATCTTCCTCAACAACAACAACAACAACAACAACAAAATGAGTTGTAAGAGGACTCTGGAAAGGTCTATGGAGTATTAGCAATAGTTGCCATGAAGTGAGAGGATCTTGATGCTGCCCTTCAATGGGGACACACAAGTGGTTGGGTTGGCTGCTAAAATCCTCCTTATCTTACAGGGTTTTTTTAGTTTGAATTTTGGGTAAGTCCAAAATGATCTTATTTAAAACATAGCTTTAGTAATCTAAATATGGGATATAAACCTTCCCAAGGCCCACTGACCTTCTGAGAAATATTTGAACCATAAAACCCAAAAATAAACTAAGTGCCTTTTCTAAAAGCTTCAACTGTCTGAAAATCAAAAAGGGGCATAGATTCCTATAGTTCAATTTACTCCAAGTCTTAGTTACCAATAGCAACAGATAGTTATTTTGAACACAGTTCTCTGACATTGCTCCCTTTCTCCATGTTCTTCTTGGCAAATGGGTAGAAAGTCTGTGGTAACATCTCACAGTGAGAATATGAGATTATTTCAGATAGTCACAGATACAAAATAAGTTACCCATCAACCCCTAACAAATTCTCAGTATTTATGGCTTCAATTCCATTGTTTTCCATCCTGCTGATCAGAACACAAGATTTTTCTCATGGTTAGAGGTTCAGTTTAACCTGTACAAAAATATGATGCTGATCCTCGAGCAAATAGTCCATGAATAAAAAAGAATATACAATAGGCTCCCCAAAAGCACTGATGGGAGGAAAGATGATAATTTAGGGCTGACTGAGAAATCTCACTGTTACGCTCAAACTACTGTGGAGTCTGGACCTTTCTCTTTCTGAATAGTGGTGGTTTCTTTTCACAGATCCTTTTCACTCATTTGTAGGAAATAGGTTGTTATTGTCTTCTAGCCATAGAATGCATCTGTGACCCATCTTCAATCCAGCTTTTTGCACCTAATGCAAGGTCAGCTAGTGATACGTATATTAATATGAATAGCGTTGTGTGAAGATAGTTTTCACGTTTCTCTGAAACTTTCTGTTCTCTGAATGCATAGTCCAAGTAATTGAGCACTTAATTATCCCTCTAAAGGCTTCATGTGTGTTACTTTTGTCTCTTCAACTAAGTCTTAAGACAGAAAGGGAAGTCCCTCCTCTGGGATGGAGAATTGTTTTCCCTATACCCCTAGCCCTGATGTGGTCCCACAAATGGGTGGCTACCATGTGGTCTCTGCCTACCTACCTGAAAATGTTTACTTAGACTTGCTGGATTGTTCCCTCTCCTCTGCCTTCACTTGAGTTCCCCTCACCTTTAAACATCATGTGTTGGACCCCTCATGATGCTGCTAAAGCCGAGGCAGGTATCGCCAGCATTCATCCCTCTTAATTCCAGCTTCTTGGTCTCAGCTGCTTCTTCCTTACTGACCCATGCTGCTTAAGTACATCCCTAACCAGAACTCAAGTTATGAAACAAACCAGATTAAGAAAATGCAATAGTGTATCTTATCTATTATTAGCTAATACGTCATCTCAAAACTAAGTAGCTTAAAATAACATTAATTCTGCTCACAGATTTGAAATTTAGGAAGAGCTTGGCAGAAATAGCTCATCTCTGCTCCACCTGGCACCAGGCTAGATGCCAGCTTGACGTCTGGGGCTGGCATCATGTGAAAGCTCACTCACTCACATGTCTGCTGGTGGATGCTCAGCAGACTCAAACAGCTGGGGCTCCTTGAGTGTCTTGCTCTATTTCCATGTGGCCTCTCCATGTGTTCTCCCCACCATGGCGGCTTCAGGGTAGCCAGACTTTTTATGTGTCCACTCAGGGCTCCCAAGATGTGTGTCCAAGAGAGAGCCCAGTGGGTGTTGTACTGCCTTTTCTAACCTGACCTCAGAAGTCATACAAAGTCACTTTCACTACATTATATTCATTAAAAAGGAGTCACTAAGGCCAATCCATTTTCAAGGGGAAGGCATTTAAACTCTACCATGTTACATGAGAAGTATCAGAGAATTTCTAGGACCCCTTTCTCCATGTGGTTTCTCCTCTGCAAAGATACTACCTTGGGCTTGTTCACATGGCATCATGTTCTGGGAAGCTGTAAGGCCTTTGGAGGCCAGGGCTCAAATTTGCAGATTGTCATTTCTGCCACATCCTATTGGCCAAAGACTGTTACAAGGCCAATCCAGATTTAAGGAGTAAGAAAATGCACTACCTTTTGATGTGAGAAGTTGAAAGCATTTGTGGCTAGTTTTAATCTCCCATATGTGACCATCCAAACTTCTTTCCTCAAACAATAGGAGTTAAAGAACCAAGTCCTAAGATGCAAGAAGGGTTAGCTGAGCTATTTCATCCCTCTCTTATTTGTAGTAAAGTGGCACAGGAAGCGGTGTTGGAAAGAGTTTCTGGGAACGCTTCCTTTCTGTCTTGTTGGGAATGCCCCATCCTCTCTTCCATGAGGAAAGGTTGCCAATGGACCTGTCCTGACATTTACACATGACTAGGCAGAGAGACTCACCAATCAACTAACTCTCCACCTGAGAGATGGGGAGACTGGGAATCTGTAAGGACATGGTAGGCAGCCTTGAGGAGGTGACTGAATAGGAGTCCTGAGACCAAACTCGTGCACTGAAATGTGAATGAAGGGTTGAGCCAAATGTCCCAAAGCATTACAGAGCACAGGACCCTGAGCTGTGTGTTTATTTAGCTGACTTGCTCCTTTATAATGTAGAGGGATGGCTGAGGCAGAGTGAGCCGAGGGCAGTGCCAGGCCTCATTGAGTTGTCTGTCATTTCCCAGCTCTATCTCCCCAGTCTTTCACATGTTCTTCCCATGTCAGGAATACTCTCCGTAAGGCCCCCTTTCTTCCTGTGGGCACACTGTACCTCCCCACAGATGAAAGGAGTCTAAGCCCCAATCCCTCTTGTGTCCTATGCACTCAGCCACCTCGGGCTTCAGTTGGAGTCAGTAGAATCTCCCCTGTGGGCTTCTGCTGGCCCCAAAGGGGAGAGGTGGCTGAACTCAGGCTCCATCTCAGCCAAATGTGGATGGGGAGTGGGGTTGGGGTTGGGGGATGTGCGTGGTTGGCTCACTAGGTGAGATGACGCCACTCCAGCAGCAATAAACTTGGCTAATTTCTCTTAAATTACCCAAGAGCAATCATACCTCGCCATGGAGAGAACTAATTTTACTTTTTCATTTACCTTCTTTAACACGGCTTTGACCCTACTTCTTATGAAATAGCCCTCGCCTTATCATAGTAGAGGTTCATTTACCTCATTTTGATTACAGAGGCCCTCACATTAACTACAAATCCCTCTGTTTGGTCTCTCTGGGATGAATGGCACAATACTTGAAATGGTATTCTTGGATTTTTCCACAAACACTGAAGCTCTAGTGTGTCTGTTTTGCACACAGACTCACTTGAATTTCTCCCCTTAAAATTGGGCTGCAGATGGAGTGAGGAGGGGAGGAGCCCGGGAGCTTTCAGTTTATTCCTGATAAGAATATCCCTGAAAAGAGGAGAGAGGCAGGGAGGAATGAGGCTGGAATATCCTTACCTACTGATTATATTTTTATTAGACCCAAGAATCCCAGCAGGATAATATGGCGTAGGCAGGGGTCCTCAAAAGTACTTAGGCTGGGTTGGCCCTGTGGCCAAGTAGTTAAGTTCACACACTACACTTTGGCAGCCCAGGGGTCACCAGTTCAGATCCTGGGTGGACCTAGCACTGCTCATCAAACCATGCTGAGGCGGCGTCCCACATATCACAGCCAGAAGTACCTACAACTAGAATGTGCAATTATATACTGCGGGGCTTTGGGGAGAAGAAGAAGAAGAAAAAAAGGAAGATTGGCAACAGATGTTAGCTCAGGTGCCAATCTTTAAAAATAAATATTTAAATGTACTGAGGCTTATTTTTAAATATAAGTCTATATTGTGTTGTGTGGGTGTGTAGCTAGCGCCACACCACTTGTTAGATATGCTGTTGCATAGATAGAATAATTTCAATCTAATCTCAAAATAATTTCCCGAGAATAAGGTTTTTACTTCAAAGTTATTTCTAATTGTGAGAAATTAATTGAGACCAAATATCTTCCCAAGAAGTGTTAGACTCTTACTGTTGGATGTAAGCAGGTCTATATCATCCTCCTTCTCTCCCTTACTGCTCCCTACCTCCTTCCTTCCTTCCTTCTTTCCACTTATTTAATAACTATTTTTGAGCATGTTCTGTGTGTCCGATACTCTGCTAGATGCTGGGGATGTCACAGTGAACAGGAAACAAAATCCTTGCCCTTTGGTGCTCACAATCTGAAAATCTTGGGGATCCTCATAAATTTTGACTGTGTCTAAAGAGCATTATGTAGCTACTGTATGGACTGTATCTAAGCAGCTGCTGTTCTGATAATCTGCCCCATGACTTTACCCACCGTGTCTCAACCCCCCAACCTTCTGCCCATGGATTTTGCTGCCTAATTTTCTCATTATGCCAGAATTTGTCATTTCAAACCAGCGCTAGCAGTCAGAAAACTCATAAGCATCTTCCTGCCTTCTTTCAGATTGGCAGGTTTGCTATGTTTTCAGCAGCAAAGTAAACATGGGACACTGATTGTTTTGCAAATTGCATTTCATCAGCTTTATTATTAGAGAAAATATCTCCAAGACTTTTGCAATAGCGTGATTGTGGGTCCTAGTTTTAGGTGGTGATGTGAGATTTTATCTTTTTAAAATATTTATCAGGCAACTCAGAAATATTTGAGAGATGTTTCAGGGCTGTCACTTAGGTGCCATTGTAAATCAAGTTGATATATTTTATTTCTAGATATTTCACTTTTATTCTTCATTTGTAGTGTTAAAACAAATCGAAATCAAGAACACTTCCTTTCCAACTGGCATTTCAACCCAACCCCAGTTCAATGAATGTTTATAATGACAATTCTGAAGTACCTTTTACATAATCAAAAAGGCCAAATGATATTCAGCACAATTTTTGTACACATTTTATTCTACTCCAATTATTTTGAAATTGATAATCCTAATATAAAACAAATGTCATTTTTCTGTTTACAGAAGTACAGAAGTACAATTCATTTACTGCATTTTATTTTAACAATAATTAGTCATTGTAGTAAGAAGAAGAAATAATTTTATTTACCAAGTTACTTCATAGCAAATTAATTTCAATTAACACGGAATTTAAGTATCTTCATAATTTCCTGAAGAAACACATTTTCTTCAGTAAAGGAAGTGAGAGGGCTAGTTTCTTCATATTTGTAAGAATTCACTAATGTATTTATGTTCTAATTAAGGACACCAATGGCGCCTGTTGCTCAAGTTCAAGACAGAGGCCAGAGATGTGGCAGAAATCTTGCCCAAACACCCCTTACCACTTGATCTAATCTTATACATTTTTCTCTGCCTTCTCTGACCAAGGTTTGGGCCCCTGATGATCTGAGAGTAAAGTGGATTTTACTTCCTCCCTTTGGAGTGACATAGGATATCCAGATTTAGTTTATTCGATGAAATGTGTTAAAAGACTTAGCTGGAGTCCCAGAAGCAATGGTCCAAATCCAGTGTGGCTTGATAAGACATCAAGGGGCTTTGGGTCAGAAGCTCTTCTGTCTGAAGTCTGCCTCATAGAGTGAAATATAAATTGGAACCAAGACACCTAGCACAACATGGCAGTTGTTCTTACAGTGGTAACGCTGCAGAACATGAGCCAAAACATTCTTTCCAGAATCCTGCCATCCTTAGACATATCACAACAATTAAGCTCTGGCCATCAAATATTTGTGACAGCTGTCTCACTTGTCTGGAGGTACGTGTTAAACATGCATTTTGTCTTGCCATCATTTATATCTGTGCAAAGCTAGAGAGTACGTAAGGTGTTAGGTTTACAAGATTAGGACATGGGAAGAAGATGGGTGGCTTCGACTTTATTAGCCTTTGAGTTCACAGGAAGATGCTAATGTGGAGTTGGGGACATGAACCCAATCGCCACATCAAGAAGTCAGACTTTTCTAAATATGGGATTAAATCCAACATAGCAAAAAGCTGGATATTTTGCTGTAAAAATAAGACCTTAACGACACACCTTTTGCAATTATTTCATATAGAAAATCAAAAGAAAACAGTAGAAAAGTGCACCTTCCTTTCCTTAAGTAAAACGATATTCTTAAGGACGCTGAGAGGCACCCGAGGTTTGTGGGTAATACCTGTGAGCAGATCTGCCCCTAAAGCATGAATGGGTTCCAGCCCACATATGGTCAGGGAAGCAGAAGAGCCTCATCACGTGGGAGACTCACGACTGAGGCAGCCAGGCATTCATATCCATCCAACGCTCCTTTCTGCTGGCCCTCGTCTCCCTGGTTCTACTCTGCTCAACTCTACTCTAGCCCTGACTCTCACCCACGTCTTTCCCTTACCTTTCCTGACTCTGACCATTGCCTTGAACTTGATTCCATGATGGGACCCTAAACACTCTGTGTTGCTAACCTTGTTACCAATTTATTGCTCTGCATTCTCCTAGCTGTTCCTCCACCTGGCGACCAGATAGATCCTTCAATGGCTTCTATGGTCCGGTTTAAACGCTCCTGACCTTGGACACTCCTCAGATGTTTTTAACTAGTCACAGCCTTCCCAGCAGAGCTTTAGCTGTTTTCTTTGGCAAAAAGTTCAGCTTAGTCGAGATTGAGTGAAGAATCTCCATAGCAGTGTTTCTTGCTCCGCTTTTGTTGACTCTACATAGTGAGGGAGATGCGCAATATCATCAGCAGTAGTGTGTCCCTGGTATGCCGACTCTCAACAGGAGAGGATAGAGGAGACGTCGAGCAGGCCCCCATGAGGGTGGATCAAAATTTCCTGGGATGGGAGGAAAGTCTTAAAAAGTTCCCCTCCTTTTCCAGATGTTTCTGATATACGCCTTCTGATGGAAAGCCTTCTTTCCAGTACCTGTTTCTCCTTCAGGCATCGCTGCTATGTAAGGGCTAAAGGAAAGACTCTTTTCAATGGTGCTGGCCAGCATTCCACATTTCTCCAACAGGAGGCAGAAAGGAAAGAAACCAAGGGACTATAGTTTGGAGTTTATCTGGAGTCTTCCTCCTGTCAGCACAGGACATTCAGAGTGTGTGTGTCTCGGTCCCAGTTTTTTTTTCTCTGCGCACAATCAGTGGAAGCCATTGGACACAAGAGTGAGCAATCGCTCCTCACAAATGCTGCTTTGATTGTGGTGAATGTGTTTTCCCCGCGTTCAATGAGCAAAGTGAATCATCCAGAAAGAAAATACTATGTGAGAAGACTGGCTGTAAGGGGAGCAAGTGAATTGGGAAAGGGGCATGGGAGGGGCTGGGAGAGCCTCCTTCTTGCCACCCGTGCCCCTGCATTGTCATGTGCCTCTGGGCGATTCTCTTATTATGTCTGACCTTTCTTCTCCAAGATAAAATTTGCATCGTGTGGTCAACAGCACAATGAGACTCTTGAGTAGTGATTGGTGGTACTGTTTCCTACCTGGCCCTCCTCTTAAAACATCCTGTCCATAAAGCATCTTTCTGGCTCTGACTGATATTTTATTATGTTGCCGTCAGCTCTGAGGAGTTGGTGGAAAAGTTACTGTTATCTATCCATAGTCCCACTTTTCAGAGGGAGAGTGGGCATCCCAGAGCAGTGCCATTTTTCAGAGTCAAAAACAGTCTTGTGATACAGACTTCTACACAATAGAAGGAAATGGTAAGGCCCTAATGCTCTTTGAATTAGAATGTTAATGCAAGACATCCATGATGCTGCATTTAGTGTTTCGTTTCAGCAAAGCAAAGCTAACACTCAGTTCAGAGTATCTAAAGCTAATCTATAGTCATAGGTATTTGGAGAAAGCCATACCATCAATAAATAGCAGGTCATCTGTGGCGTATTAGACAAGAGTAAGCCTGGCTAAGGTGACCAATCGGAAGACATGTTGCTTATCTGGTCTTTCATTCTAAAAAACCAAAATCTTGTCTGCAATTGTGAGTAAAAGTCTACTTAGTATAGATATAATCAATACACTTATTCAAAGGGGTTATTTAACTATAGACATTATAAACACATCAGACGACATTAACTCAGAACGACTAAATTCGTGTATGAATTAGCTATGTATAGTTTGCCTTAGAATAAACTTAATCAAGCATAATTATCTACAACAAACTTTATATACTATCTGTTGTGGTTTGAATAATTAACCTCAAATTCCCCCATGGTGGGAATTATTGAAATCCTCATCCAGGTGTGTCTGGGAGACTTGTCTGTTCTGATATAGTTTGCTGGGCAAGGTTCCACAGATGCTCTTGTTTGTGGTTTATCTTGTTTTTATATCAAGGACCTTCTACTATCGACAGAGAATTTTCAGTCTGTTATCTGCAGTGGCTCCAAATTTGGAATTTAAGCACTGAAATTTTCTCAATTGCAGTTTAGAGAAGTTGTTATCTCCCAAGACTATTTGAAAAGAGTCTAATACTCTTTACAGTTACTCAAAAGTGGCGTCTGTCTCTATTTTCGTCATTTGCCAATTTTTCGTTTCTCTCTAAATGCTTTTTAACTGCTGCCTGTGACTTTTTCCCAGAGGCTGCCAAGCAGAAGGAGGGGAAGGCAGAGTGATGGGAGGTGGGGAGACTTGTTTTATAGCCTCTGGATTTTCAGTGGGAAGAAATGTGTGTAGCTGCGATCTGAACTGAAAGGCGTCTGCCACTGGGAAGAAGGCAGAGATGCCAGGAGCAAAACGATTAAAAAGAGCTCTGGCTGTGGAGATCCTGCATTTTATCGTTTAACCGTTTCACACCCAATTTGAGGCAGGCTACAGAGTTGTCTTTCAAAACAAGCAGAAAGCAGCCTGGAGTTCTTGCTCTCAAAAGAGCTGGCAAACAGAATGCGAAGAGTTAATTAAAAAACTTAAAAGGATTAGAGTTTAAAGAAGAAAGTGTTATTCACTATTGCCAAATTTCAGGATGATCAAATTCTTTTGTCTGCTCATTAATTTTCTACAATGAAGCTTCTCTATGTGACTCTTGGGTCAATCAGCCTGGTTGACACACCATGAGCTCTTCTCCCAGCAGCCTCGTCTGCTCTCACCCCACTTCTCCCTGCTTCTCCCCAAATCCCTAGCCACAGTCCTAATTCAGATGCTTAACCAGGTCTTGCCTAAGATACATTTCCCAAACTGGGTTCTGCAGAACCCTGTTCCACAAGCTGTTAATAAATGTGCCGTGAAGATAGTATGCTGTGCCGTAAACAATATGGAAAAGGCTGGATTAAATTAAGGGAAACGATTTATTTGCTTCAGGATTTCTCAGGATCTTTAACATGTTAATTCCCACAGTAACTTGCAAAGTGGGACACAATATTGGTGTTTCCCAAATTTGTGCAACCACAGTGGACTGTTTGGTGGTGTGTTTGTGTTAATTTTAAGAGCTTTTGGTGTACCCAAAAGATGGTTTGAGAAGTGCTGGCCTGAGCACATTCCCCAGACGGTATTCTGAAATGTGTCCTTACATGATCCAACCCTGGGGCTACGAGGAATGAGTAAGGAATATAAAACCAGTTCGTTCTCTGTCCCTTCTCCCCATCTCACTTGTCTAAATCCAACCCATCCTTTGAGGACAATCTCAAATGCCACTCTTTTCAGGCCGCTTCCCCCATAACCCCTTTCCAGAACTAAAAGCTGTCCTTCTCTTGTCTTTGAATCATCATAGCCCCTTGATGGCTTTTCACAGTGTTTAACATTCTGCCTTATGTGATACTTTGGTTTTCCTTTTCTTTTCATCTTCTTTAATAACACTAACTTCCATCTGTTGACCACCTACTTCATATCAGGTATTTTGTTAGATGATTTACATGCCTCTTCCTTACTAACTCTGAAAAGTTAGTGCTATTACCTGCTGTTTACAAATTCAGAAAATGTTGAATCACTCAGCCATCCTAGCTGATGAAAATGGCAACCAGGATGGTCCTCAGACTTAGACCCTGGTCTACCTGCCTCCAAAACTCATAGGCTAAACAAATGACCTCTGGTCTGTGTCTCATTAAGGAAACGATTTTGTAAAGCGTTCTACTTACCCAATTGTATGATCCATGAGGATTAGACCTTATAATGATGAAGTAGACTCCTAAAGGGATTTTAAACAAGGAACTTTACAAAGACTTCAATGGGATTGTTGAGAATGACTAAACCATTCTCTTGGATAAAAACTATACCAATTGATTACACAACAAATTCTGATTCCAGTCACTAACTCTTCTCCACCATCAATCAGTGAAATCTTAAGTCATTACGACCTGTAGCAAAATAGACTCAGTTTTGTTATGGATCCTTTTTTGGTGCCTATTTTATTCTTCTAATCCTATGCCGTGTGCAGGGGGATAATAATTATAACTTCTGTATCAAAATCAAACTTATGGTGATAATAAAAATTATTCATTCAGGACCTACCATTGTATTAGCTGGATAGTGCATTAGTTGCTTCACATATATTATCTTATTTAATTGTCGCTATAACTTCATGATATATGTCCATTGTCCCCATTTTACCCACAATAAAATTGAGACTCAGGAAGACTAAACAACCTGCCGAAAGTCACACAGCTAGTAATGGCAGTGCTTGGATGGTGATCAACATATGACACAGCAAAACCAAACTCTTCTATTCAATGGTTTTCAAACTAGAGTGTGTGCAACTCTGGGGTGTGAAAAAAAAAAAACTTTTTAAAGGTATAGAGTGTGTAGTTTTAAGGAAATCAATTTCCAGATCTTCAGCTCTCCTCATTGGGATGTTCCTTCCTAGAGAACATACCTGTGTTCATAAACGCTCTTCATATTCCTCATCCATTTTGAATCGTATTATGGTCATATTACCCTGGGATGTAAAATATTCTGGGTGCCAGCAACAGGAGGGCTTCCTTTCATGGGTGTTGAAGGTACTGTGAACCCCAGGCTTCCTGTCCTTCCTGGTTTTCCTCTTGTTTCTGTTAAAGGTGGAATTCGGCGTTCCCCATGTTGGGAAATTCTGTTTCAGATACATGGTGAAGTGGGGTGGTGGGAGAAGTGACAAATTTGCTTGATAATTTTGCCTCTTTTATTCTCTGACTATTGAGAGAGTCTTTTAAAAGTGAAGCAAAGACCATCAATAAGAAATATTGAATGCTTAAAATAGATTTCTTAAGACATTTAAATGTAAACTTTTTTTTTTTTTGAGGAAGATTAGCCCTGAGCTGACATCTGCTGCCAATCCTCCTCTTTTTGCTGAGGAAGATGGCCCTGAGCTATCATCTGTGCCCATCTTCCTCTATTTTGTGTGGGACGCCTGCCATGGCATGGCTTGACAGGCTGTGAGTAGGTCTGCACCTGGGATGCGAACAGGCCCTGGGCCACCAAAGCAGAATGTGCGAACTTAAGCACAGTGCCACCAGAATGGCCCTAAATGTAAACTTTTTTTTAAGCTTTTTTCAAAGGAGTACTCCTTGTTCCTCTCCAGCTGGGAAGCAAGTCATCTTTGAACAACAATACAGGGGAGTGACATTAATTCTTTCAAGTGTAACAGGAAGCTTTTACATACATTAATTAAAACACATAGATAAAACTTATACATGATTTCTTTTGCAGAGTTGTAGTTAAAATCTATATGATCAAATCACATTAATAAATATTTATTCCAGTTATAATCAATCCTTGTTTAATCTTATAAAATGTTTAACTTATTTTTAACTCATCAGCAAAAAGTAAAATTGTGGGCTCACGGCCAAACCTATCTACAGGAAAAGTTTGATCATGATTCATGTGACTAGGAGATGTAGTTCCAATATAATTTTATGTTTATTATAATCAATATTTATAAAAATATTTGGTTTGCGTTCATCAATTGTGCTTAACAATCATTGTAATGATAATGTAATCCAAAAAATTTTTAAACATTTAACACTTTAGGTCACAGAAAATAAGGAAAATATTGAAATTTCTATTAATATACGTATTTTTATTACATGTATGATGAGGTGATCAAAGAATTTTAACCACAAAAGGTATTAGGATAGATTTTTTTTTTTTGTGGAGAAGCAGGATAGAAATATGAATTCAAATAAATCAAGGAAGGATGTTAAATTTCCAAATATTAAAAAAAAAACACATTCCTCATGTTTTTAAAGTGAATGATGGTGGATATCAAATGATTATGATCTGATGTTTCATTGGATAATGTAGCAGTTTGATTTTAAAATGTCATTATTTACAATATACCAGAAATTACATTCTGGTATGTATAATTTTTATGTCAACTTAAAAATGTGCAAGGAGGTACACAGTTTTCAAAATTCTCCAATATGCAAACAAAAAATGCAGAAAACTATTATTAGATAATATATTAGATATATATAGTATTAGATATAATATAATAATATATTATTAGATATTAGATATAATAATATATCTAATACTATATTAGTATTAGATAGCATGTTCATTTTCTTTTTCTTTTTCTTTTTTTTGAGGAAGATTAGCCCTGAGCTAACTACTGCCAATCCTCCTCTTTTTGCTGAGGAAGACTAGCCCTGAGCTAACATCCATGCCCATCTTCGTCTCCTTTATATGTGGGACGCCTACCACAGCATGGCTTTTGCCAAGCAGTGCCATGTCCGCCCCTGGGATCCGAACCGGCGAATCCCTGGCCGCTGATAACTGCTGTGCCACCGGGCCAGCCCCGCATGTTCATTTTCTATAACAGGACTCTGGTTATTAATTACAGAGAGATTTTGCTAAATAATGCTCAAGATACAGTCTTTGATTACTATGATTTTAATGATTGCTTTTGTGGAGAGCTTTCTTTTCCCTCAAAATGCACTGCCTGACATTCCAGTTAAAAAGACAGCCTACAGGATGTTGTGGCTCTCTGTCTCCCTCAGTCAGCCCTCTTCTGTGTTCTGGGGGTTGCATGCGTTCTCAGAGCTGGGATGATGGGAGGAATATTTTAAACCTTTAGGGGGCAGGAGTTACATTCAACTTGGAGTCTGGAGTGGAGAGAGATTCCACTGTTCAGTAGTGTGGTAACACGTTCTGGTGACACCATTAAACCTCCCCGGGGAGAGGCAGCTGCCAGGCACCGCTGGTGAGACTAATACCTTATAGAGTGACCAACTGTCCTGCTTTGGCCAGGACTGGCCTGGTTTTAGCACTAAAAGTCCTGCTTCGCAGAAAACCACTTTCAGGATGTAAAAGGTCCTGGTTTTTGGTGATGGGTGTGGAAGGTTGGAGGGAAAACCATACAGCGGCCCAAAATACGGGAGCTGAGAGCAACACTGATTTAGTGTCAAATGGATAAGCATAGATAATCCACCTTCCATAGTCACTATTGTTGTTTTCTTCCCCAGACAGTGATGTTGGCAACTGTGATTTCTAGTTCTCAGTAATGGATCATCTCTTGTTGCATCACTGAGTGATACCACTTTGAGTGTGTAATTCAAGTGCATTGTAATCACGAGTGTCAACAGCTCATCTTTGGCTTTGCCTATGGATTAACTGTTATGCTTTGTATCAAGTGATAGTTCAAGTTTTCACACGGTGAATATTGTGACCACATTTGCTAAGAGTTTAGATAATGAAACTAAGGACAATGACAATCCCAACACCAGCATGACCCAGACATCGCCGAAAAAGAAGACTAAACAACTGTGTTCTTTTCATGATTGATGTAAGGACACATACAACTGGATTAAGGGAGACAAATGATCCAAAGAGGACAATTTACACAATATGCAGAAAAGAATGTGTGACTTGGAATGGTAGAGATGGGGAATTGAAAGCACATATGGAGATTCAATCTTCCAAATTCAGCTTTTATAACAGTCAAAACGTTTTCATCTCCCCCAAAGGCACCAATTCTCCTTCAAGAATAGTGGTCACTGAATTAGCTTGGTTGTACCGCACCAATACCCATTATTCATCATTCTCTTGATTGCTCGATGGAAGTTAGTAAAGTTACATTTCTTGATTCAGAGATTGCAACTAAAAAGAGGACATTTTGATAACAAATGCACATCTTGCAGTATAGAGGTGATTCTGTTGAACTTACCAACCATCATGTCTTCTGTAGTATATCAAATGATGCATCAAATCACAGTATCAAAAAAGTGTGTTGTCCCAGCTCTTAGGCGCTTTGATTTGAAAACTGGAATTTCAAATGGGCTTCTTGATTTCTTGAAGATTTTAATGAAACTGCAGAAAACATCTTTAAGATTGTTGATATCCAAATAGAAACTTAGGGTTTGCTCATCTATACACATTCAGGAGACAGTGCAAATGTAAATTTCGGCAAATTCTATTTAGTCTATAAATTTCTTATCAAACAAATGAAAAAGTCTTACCTGCTCAATGTCCTGCACACCTTGCATACAACACTGCTAAAAGGGAGTGTGATTTGCTCACCTGGGATATTGAGGCTTTCAAAACGCAAGATGCTGATCAATTTTCAGTATCCTCAAAATATGCAGAAGCACTTAACGAGATTTTTGACTTTATAGAAATTGGAAGAGACATCCTTAGACTTGTGCCTATGAGTTTGCTGTCATTGATGCTGCCATTGGAAGGATGTTCAAATGCTGACCTGCAGTAAAATCACGTTTTCAAAGTATGGGAGAAGAATGTCTTCTGACTTTGAGGAAAAGCATTGGGGATGAGAATGGAGAAAAGGATTACAGTCAAACAGAAATTTATAAGTTGTTTCTTCAAAACAAGATGATCTTTGAAGAGGCTGTAAGAAGCCTTGAAGAGGATCAACGGGCTGCACCTGAGTTGTTTGATGTTATGTGTTGGTTGTGATAAAAACTCACACAGTTTTAAAAAAATGATTCACTTTTGGGAAACAAGACTACCTCAGAACTTAAAAAAAACTTTACCACTAAAGGGCAGCCAAGTTAAACGAATTTTCTCAATATCTTTACTAAAACTCCAACTTATTTGGAATTCAATTTCTATTTTATGAGCTCAAGTTACCTTTCTGCTTTAAAACCATTTTCCCTGAGAAGATGTTTAACTTGTGATGACATCTAGTGTGCTTTATAGTGTTTAAAAATGATAGACAATTTAGACATGGCAGCCAAATGATGAATTTATAGATGCAAAGGACGTGATTGACAAACAACTGGTGTACCAAAATAAGCCTGCAAATACAAAGTGGGCGGACATTTTTGCAGAGCTGGAGATGAATTCCTACAAGTCTGAAACCATGTGGTTGTTAATAAGAAATATTTTGGGGCCAACTCCATGGCCAAGTGGTTAAGTTCGTATGCTCTGCTTCGGTGGCCCAGGGTTTCAGCGGTTCAGATCCTGGCTGCAGACCTAGCACTGCTTATCAAGCCATGCTGAGGTGGCATCCCACATAGCAGAACTAGAAGGACCTACAACTAGAATATACAACTATGTACTGGGGGGCTTTGGAGAGAAGAGGAAGAAGAAGAAGAAAAAAAAGATTGGCAACAGATGTTAGCTCAAGTGCCAATCTTAAAAAAAAAGAAGAAAGAAATATTGTAAGGATTCCAAGTTCAAATGCATTTGTTGTACATATTAAGCTTGATGTTACCACATTGGACTAACACTAGGAATCAGAGGGACTTGAGTTTGGCAAGAGCAGAGCTGCAGGTCAAAGTGAATTTGCATCTGGTTTATTTTTACATAAAGAGAAGAAGGATGTACTAAAGGCCACAGGCAGTCCAGAGAAGTATTATTGGAAAAAAACCCAGAAAGAGTAAAACATCTTACTATATCATGGGATGGAAAGAAACATGTCATTGTTATTTTTGGGTAAATATTGATAATAGTTTAGTTAGCCCTGTGGTGGTGATGTTCTCTTTTTTTAAAATCCTTACATTCATATATCTTAAGAATACACAATAATATAGCCTACAAAATTTAAGTATCCTACGATGAGTTAAAATAGATTGCTGTATGAGAAGAAACACTATGAAAATATTGTTAATTTTTCTTAGACATTTTTTGTTTAATTAATTCTACTGTCAATTACTAGTAATTCACACTGCAAAATGGTCCTATTATTGTTTTGTTGAAATAATGGCACTTATATAACAGAAAGGCAAACAATATAGAATAATATATAATCTCAAATTAATACCTATTTTTTGTATCTCATGTTAATTTAGTAATAATATCTGTATAATAATTTATTATATATTATATGCATATATTTTTTGGTGTGGTGTGGGAACGCTATCAGGTGTGTCCTGATTTGTTTTGCTGACAAACTGATTACCCTATCTGTCCCATGTGAAAAAACAACTCTAGCTTTCTGGGGGGTAAAAAGCTTTATTTTTCAAACAGATACTAAGATGTGGATTCTGATTTTTTTTGGCTATGACTAAAAATAATTTTTAAAATTGTTACCCTAGAGAAATCTCACCAGTGAGTCAAATGGAAATGCACCTGTGGGTACAGAACATTCTGGTCATGGTGGTGAGAACCTGGGAGCCCAACTGCTGAGTCACATACGCACACCTTGTCCCGAATCTTGTTCTCTTACTCTCTAGAACTCGTCACCCTGACATTTTGTTTCATATCAACTTACTAAGGCCTGGATAAAGAGAAATTCTTGGTTTTAATTACACACACACACACACACACACACACACACGCACAGGCAATTACAATATAGAGGCATTTGAGCATCTAGGATGTGTCAAGAATGGGGACAAGCATATGCGTTTTCTCATTGAGTTCTCATAATAAGGTGAGAGGTGGATACTATTATTCCCACTTGACAGATAAAGAAAGAGGCTCACTGAGGTTATCTAATCTGCCTAAGATAACCTGGCTGCTAAAGAGTAGAGATGAAATTTGAGCCCAGATCTTTGCAACTTCAAAGTCTGGGATCTCATCTTCTGTGAGGGCCTGGTTCTTGTCTATTTTCAATCCCCACTGAATCCTCAGGTTCTAGGCAGTTCCTGGCACACAGTAGGCACTCAGCAAGTACTTGGTGAATAAATGACCATAATCTTCTCTGGTCAGTTGATCACCTGCGTAAGGAGCCTGGCTCCCTGTGGCAACCTTTGTTAGAGCTCTATCATAACACCCACTGCCTTGGGCTCATTGTCTCCCTAATTAGACGTGTGAATTCCTTGAGCGCAAGACCTTGCCTCATTGTCGCTAGTAAAACTCCACAATTTAGCATAGTGAAACAATGCCCAACTCACATCAGGTCCCCAATAAGCATGTTTTGAATGACTAAAGGCATGAAAGATATGTTGATAGCATGAAAATGGTAACATTATTTTTGGCTTCTCTTTTTACTATTCCTTCAACAATCATTCAATCAGCACCTACATATGCCAAACATTGTGGTCTTTATGTAGGTGGCAAAGAGGTGGGAATAATGTTGCTGAGTCAGAATGTATCTTTGGTACCATTTGTGTTGGTCCTTTGGGCTAAGGAAAGTCTAAGTCATCATGGGGAGGGCAAATCACCTCCCTACTCCTTTTCCAGAAGCCATCCCTTGATCCTCTGAACCCAGTGAGCCTGAGCCCTTTTATCCTCTCACATATGTTGTCCTATGGGTTCTTAGGTACTTAAATGATTGTCCTGATTCTTCTGTTACTTGGCATGAGGAGGTGACAGCAGAGGGTGCATGAAAGATGGATGGACTGGGTAAGCCTGCAGCGCCCCTCCTGGTGTCATATTGGTCCAGTGGATGAATGGCGGCTTTAAGTTCATTCTCAGCAGTTAATCCTTTCGGGGTCACAGGACCCGAGGTAACGCTCTTCTACTAAAGCTGAAGTGAAAGGGAGCCCTGTCAGCCTTGATCACCCTCACTTGCTGTGCAATCATTATTGCCACTTTACGCTGTTTCATTTACTGGGAGGTATCTGTTCGGGTAGCCTTTGGCCATCTCTCTTCGGCAACTGTCCCTGCTGTGGCACAGTTATCCTGCTGCTTGGCAAACCCCCAGACCTGAACGCTTCTCCCCAGGGCCTCTCTGCTCGTGATTCTTAGAGGTCAGGGTTGGGGATCTTAGGCCAGAGTCAAGTTTTTCCATTAGTCATTGTGAAATGTGTCCCCAAAAGACACACACTTATATCGACTGATAAAGTCCTGTTTTAGAAAATAGCACTTATAATTTTATCCAAAGCACTTCATGCACTCACTTTAGGAAAAAAACTTGGTAATATACTTCACGTGTTCTTTCTCTTTGTCCTTACCACTCCCGGACTTGGAATTTATATTTGACAATATCTGTGTTTCCTCCGTAAATGCTGTGGGTCACTTCCATCATATGGTTTATCTTGGGTAGTTTGGAAGTGTATGCCCTTGATAACTATGTTGTTATATAGCAGCAGAAGTAGAAATCGTAGTGATAGTGGATAATTATGAGCACTTACTGTGTGTCAGGAATGGTCTAAGCACTTTATATATATTTTTTAATGTAATTCTAACAACTGGAGCTTATCTAGAGAGGTTGAGGTGATTGCACAAATTCATCCAACTAGCACTTGGAGGAGCTGGGATTCAGGTCCTGATTGGTCTAATTTCACTAGACTCTGTGAATGGCACCACCCACCACTGGGGTGGGAAGCCAGGACCTAGGGTAGGACGTCACACCTCCCCTATACTTCAGGCTCCAGTGCATCCCTGAGTCCTGGCACTCTATCACCCTCACAGCTCCTGGAAGCCCTCCACTTCTGCCCGTCTCCTGCACTCCACTCTGTTGTTTGCACCATCTCTTGCCTGGCTTACTGGAATGTTTCCCACCCGGACTCTCCACTTGTCCTTTGGTTCCCTTCAATCACTTATCCACAATGCAGCCAGAGCAAGTTTTAAGAAGTATAAATCAAATCACGTTGCGCCCCTGCTCCTATTGTTCTTATTGTGTTGTCCTGGTTATCTTCAGATTTTAGAGGTGACATGTACCACATCCAGGTACGCTGCTCCAGCCCTTTACCAAGTAGCCTCAGGGGCTGCTGGTTTAGAGTGGGACCTGGGGTAAGAGAAGGCTCTGCAGTAGGTCCAGGCTGTGGCATAAGTCACTCTGTGCCACCTCGGCCTTGTGATCAAGAAGATTCAATGGTGCTCAAAGTGTCAGTGGAAAATAAGAATTCTCTCAATGGAGCCTCTGACCAGCCTAGCGTTTTGGAGTAAAGCCTTGCCCTCCTTTGCTGATTCTCCTTCTGAGAAATAGCTTCCTGCTTTGCTACTGGGTCCCAGTAGAGACTGAAAAGTTTACCATGACATAGCAAGTGACCGCGTGACCTAAGCTGTCTGTCACAAAGTAGGTGCCATCTGATTCATCAAAGCATAACGTGTACAACACGATTCATAGTCAAATAGAAGGCAGATTGGGCTCGAGCATGTCTGGAAGGTACAAGCCAGTTCCATGAGCAAGTGGTCTAGACTCCCACAACACTGACTCATACAGATGGGGCTGCTTGATACACTGGTCCAGTCGGAGTCGACTGCTGCAGCATTACAGGCCCACGCAGGGGTGACCTTGAATTACAGTGGTGAAGGACATCTTCCCAGCAGGTAGAAACTCTGAGAAGGCACCTGATCGGGCTCAACAACATGAACTTTCCCTCTCCAAGGCTGACCTGACTACCCATCACTGCTAAGTGCGCACTTTGCCTGCAGCAGTGGTCAGCGCTGAGCCTGGATATGGCCTCATTCCTGGGGGAGGGGAGATTAGCCGGCCACCAGGAGGCAAGTGAGTTCCATTAGAACCTGTTATGGGCTGAGTCGTGTTCCCCCAAAATTCATATTTGAATTGAAGTCCTAACCCACAGTACTTTAGAATGTGATTGTATTTGGAGATAGGATCTTTATAAAGATAATAAGTTAAAATCAGGTCATTAGAGTGGGCCCTAATCCAATATGATGTTCTTACATGAGGAGATTAGGACAAATGCCACTTCCTCAGTGAAGACTCCCCTGACCTGTCCTCTAGGTCAGACATGCTGTATCTGCTCACAAAACCATAATCTTTCCTCCAGAACACTTAGTACGTTTTAAATGACATATCCACTATTATCAAATTAGTCTCCCCTCATTAGATTGACAATTCCATGAGATCCAAGATCATGATTTTTTCAGTCCTCATTTTATCCCCAACATCTAGTGCAGTGCCTGGTCCATACCTAATGCTCAGTAAATATTTGTTGAAGGAATGAGTGAATAAGTGAACGAATGATGAACCCACTCTCTGGGGCGGCACTTCTTATCATTGGCTGCATATTAGAATCACCTGGGGGAGTTTTAAAGCGTATTGATGCCTGCGTCCCGCCCTTAGAGCTTTTTAACTTAATTGGTCTGGAGTGTGGCTGAAGCGTCAGAATTTTTAAAAGTTCCTCAGATTAGAATGAAGCAGCAAGTCTGTTGTGGACGGAGGGTTGGAAGAGTCGAAGCATGTGTGCAGATGTATGTGGAATGTGTGAGCACGTGTGATGCATGTATATTTAGACATAGACACTCTTCCGCCTTTTAGGAAGGTTTGGAATGTTCAATAGGTCTTATTTTAACAGTGTTTAGACAGAATAGCACTTCAATCTCTTTTACTCAAATACTATCCTTTGGGAGCTGTAGACGTTAACCTCTTGATTGCTTAGACTAAATCACTTCCAAGGTCCTTTTCAATCTTGAGAGCTTAACTCTTTTTTTTTTTTTTTTAACTTTATGTTGCAGCCCAGGACAGACAGGGTATTAAGCCCCTGCCTTTTTTTTTTAGGTGGAAGAACTGTTTTTGACTCTGGAATCAATACTCTGATTAGCAGTTAACAAACCCCAAACTCTACAATCCTTATAGAAAATCTCCACGTATTAAACTTCCAGTCACGTAGATTTCAAGGCTGTGTCTCCCCATCAGGATGCTACATTATCGGAGTTCACAGCCGGCGCCCCTCCAACTACATTTCCCCAAATGTTTTCAGCTGGTGCGTCGAGTGACATCAGTGATGACTCAGTAAGCTGCTGTTTGAGGCAAATCTGCCGTTTGCTCAGTAATCCTTTCAGGTGGCGATCAGACATCTGTTGGTGAAATAATTTTTATGCAGCCCAGGCAAACCTTTCCTGCACCCAGCTGGTTAATGCAAGCAGTCTCCTGTGGACTCAACTGCCTGGAGGTGAAATTATTTTCCTCAAACATTGAGGCTTACAAGCTAGTTGCTGACTGAGGGCTCTGAAGCACCCTCTGCTTGCTTCGTCCATCTCTGATGCCCTCACCAAGGACAGGGGCAAACTCAAGCAGTGGTTCTCAGGGATTTTTTTTAAAAGCCTGGCAGCTCCCTGCAAAGCGTTCGCACTCACTCTGTCGTCTGCTAATGCGTACCAGCACAGATTTCTGTGGAGCTTTACTTCCTGTAATTTGTGTCAGTAAACCAGATGTACATTGAACATGCTTTTTAAAACGAGATACTATCTCCCTTCTTGGGGTTTTAATATAATCTCATCCCTTGAAAGAGTCACTGGCTTGTTGCAGTGTGTTCGTCTCTGTGTATGTGTCTGTATGCGCGGTGACAGGTGACACCATCCCACTCTGAAATAGGCCCAATGACTTTGGGTCATCATGGGGCAGATTAGAACTGAGTGACTCTGATGTTCCTCCAGACCAAGCACACACACCTCAGGCCCTGAATGAGCTGGGACAGACCTGTACTCAGTGTTCTCAGGCACCCAGGGACTGCAAGGTGCAAGGGCTTATTGGGTGATGACATTTTACATCTCTTCAATCTCTATTTTTAAATTCCCTTGGGTCTAGAAAACTCCCTTCTGCTGACCTCTTCCTGCAAGGGCAGGTGGACCATCCTGTTTGCTTCATTATCTTCCTTGAAGGCAGAGTGAGATGCAGTGTTTTCCTCATAGTGATCCATCTACACAAACTCTCTTTAATGGAGTGTGGTTTTAAATGGTGTCTGTGAAAAACAGACTAACTTGTAGCAAATAGGAGTCTTTCCTGTTTCCTATATCGATCAAAGGGTTGTAACTTTATAGCTTTTGGAGTTCAGCTTCCTTACCTCTACCTTTGAATCTCAAATAGTCATTTTTACCCCAGGAATTTCCCTATGATCAGTCTGCTGCAGTGTTGTCACCTGCTTCGGTGGGAGTCCTTCCTTATTTTCCAGAGACTGTTGAGTTGGGCATTTGATTTGGTCTCTTGAAGTTCTTTCTATGTCTTGTTTTCTCAAGTGGCGTACACACTCTAAGGAGGCATATTTTCAGGTCCCATTAGTGGGGGACAAGGAAGAACACAGAAGAGTAGCTGGAGATAAGCCCCAGGAGCAGAGCGGGACCAGGAAAGAGACATGAACCTTAGTGGAGGGTGGATGTCAGAGCTTAGAGCCAGTAGGGCGAGTTCAAAGTCATAGGTTGATGGAAAGTCCTGGTAGTCAGGAGTAGAAGGAGACTGGGAACAAATCTGGAAGAAGGGGTTGAAGAGCATCCGGAGCAAAAAGGGCCAGTCTTCTAATTTTGTAAATTTCAGGGGATTTTATTTTCATGGAAGAATCCCAGCCGAGGCATTGGAGGGAATGCTCTAATGGGCACATTGACCCAACCAGGCTGTGCTCCATGTCCAGGTACAAGGCTGTTGGTCAGAGTCAAAAGGCTCTTGTCACAAAGTTAGAGGGCATCTCTTGAGTTTGTCTCCTCTGGAGGGAAAGGCTGATCTCCAGTTCCTCCCTATTGATGTTATAATTTCCCCCCCTCTCACTCTTACAGGATCTCACGTTGCTCCTTTTTTTAAATTGAGATATATTTGCCATACAACATTGTGTAAGCTTATGGCATACACCATATTGATTTGATACATTTCTTGTGGTATGATTGCCATTGTAACGTTAACTAACAACTCTATCACATAATTATCATTTCTTCTGGAGTTAGGAACAAGTAAGATCCAGTCTCTGTGAGCACGTTTAATATTTATATAAGTTTTCTTGTCTGTAATCACTGGACTGTGTCTCCAGGATTTGTTTGTCTACTAGTTGCAAATATGTGCCTTTAAACAACATCTCTCCCATTTCCTCACTGGCCCCCTACCCAGTCCCCAGTAACTACCATTGTACTTCTTGCTTTTATGATTTCATGTTTTTAGATTTCACATATAAGAGATAATCATACAGTATTTCTCTTTCTCTGACTTATCTCACTTAGCATAATGTCCTCCAGGTCCACCCATGTTGCTGCAAATGGAAGAACTTCCTTTTTTCTCATGGCTGAAAGTATTCCATTACATATGTATTCACATCTTGTCCAGTCATCTGTTGACCAGCGCTTAACTTGTTTCCATACCTTGGTTAATGTGAATAATGCTGCAACAAACATGGCAGTGCATACATCTCTTTGGTAATCTCTTTTCATTTCCTTTGGATATATACCCAGAAGTGTGATCGCTGGATTATGTGGTAGCTCAATTTTTAACTTTTTTGGGGAAACTCCATACTGTTCTCATAGTCGCTCAACTAGTTTACAATCCCACCAATAGAGCACAAGGGTTCCCTTTCTCCACCTCCTCGCCAACAACTGCTATCTCGTGTCTTTTTGATGATCACTATTCTTACAGGTGTGAGGTGCTGTCTCATTATGGTTTTGATTTGCTTGTCCCTGATTATTGGTGATGTTGAGCATATTTTCGTGTACCTGTTGGCCATTTGGATGTCTTCTTTGGGAAAACATCTGTTTAGGTCCTCTGCCCATTTTTTATTTGTGTCATTTGTCTTTTTGTTATTGAGTTATATGAGTTCTTTATAAATTTTGCATATGAACTCCTTGTCTGATACATAGTTTGCAAAAGTTTTCACCCATTCTGTAGATTGTCTTCTCATTTTGTTGTTTCTTTAGCTTGCAGAAGATTTTAAGTTTGATATAGTCTCACATTGATTTTTTCTTTTGCTGTTTGTGCTTTTGGTTTTATACACAAAAATAATTGCCAAGACTAATGTCAAGGAGCTTCTTCCCTGTGTTTTCTTATAGGAATTTTACAGTTTCAGGTCTTACGTTCAAGTTAATTTTTATAAGTGGTATAAGACAGGGGTCCAATTCACTTTTCTGCATGTGATTATCCAGTTTTCCCAACACCATTTGTTGAACAGACTATCCTTTCTGCACCAGAGGTTCCTGGATCCCTTATCAAATATTAGTTGACCTTACATGTGGGAGTTTAATTTTGGGCTTTCTATTCTGTTCTGTTGGTCTATGTGTCTGTTTTTATGTCGGTACCATATTGTTTTAATTACAGATCTTCTATAACTTATGATGGGGTTATGTCCTGACAAACTCATCATAAATTAAAAATATTGTAAGTTGAAAATGCATTTAATACACCTAACCTCCTGAACATCATAGCTTAGCCTAGCCTACCTTAAACATGCTCAGAACACTTACATTGGCCTATGGTTGGGCAAAATCATCTGACACAAAGCCTGTTTTATAATAAAGTGTTGAATATCTCATGCAGTTTATTGGATACTGTACTGAAAGTGAAAAACAGGATGGTTGCGTGGCTACAGAATGGTTGTAATTGTATTGGTTGTTCACCCTTGTGATCACGTCGCTGCCTGGGAGCTGTGGGGGCTGCTGCTGTCCAGCATCAAGAGAGAGGATCGTACTGCATATTGCTAGCCTGGGAAAAGATAAAATTTCAAAATTCGAAGGACGGTTTCTACTGAACGCGTATTGCTTTTGCACCATTGTAGATTGAAAAATCGTTAAGTTGAGCCATCGTAAGTCGGGACATGTGTACCATAGCTTTGTAGTATAGTTTGAAATCCAGAAGTGTGATGCCTCTAATTTTTTCTTCTTTCTCATGATTATTTTGGCTATTTGGGGTCTTTTGCAATTCCATGCAAAGTTTAATATTGTTTTTTCTATTTCTGTGAAAAACGCCATGGGAATTTTGCCACTGCTTTTTTATTTAGTTGTTACGAAAACATTTATTGAATGCCTGCTATATGCACTGTTTATGCACAGAGAATACAATGGTGAACAAGACAGAAGCTTCCATTCTGTGCAATCATCCCAATGGGACAGTGATAGGATTGATGGAAAGATGCCAAAAGCCACAGGCAAAGAATCTGGATTCTCTCCCTCACAACAGGGATGCAACTCACCCCACACAGACAGCTCTGCAGAGCTGGCTCATGGTGGGACTCAAGTCAGAGGGGAAGTTTTCCTGAGCGTCAGGCCCTGGGAGGACCTCCAGCAGCTGGTGATTGAACTGAAAGGACTGGAAGATGCTAGGAGATGGTCCCCTCGCCACTGTCAGCAGCTGGTGATTGAACTGAAAGGACTGGAAGATGCTAGGAGATGGTCCCCTCGCCACTGTCTTGAGGGCTTTATACCCTCCAGGAACCGTCCAACTGTGCCGGAGGCTGTAACTGTTGGCTGTCTGTCTAGCGAGAACAGGTGACAGGCAGCCATCTCAGCCATTTTGGAGGGCTTGCTGCAGGACCGATTGGATTTAAGTCCAGTTTCCCAGAGATATCGTCCTCCTAGCAGACCTAGGATTTAGGCTTGCTGGAAGTAAACACGGCAACAAATGGCCGTATCGTACAATGTCAGATAGTGACAAATGCTGTAAAAATGCTCAAGCAACGTAAGGGGATCGTGAGTGAAGGATTGGTAGCTATTTCGGGTAATCAGGGAAGAATTCTCCGAGGGGGTGACATTTAAGCAGAGACCTAAAAGAAGTGAGAGAGTGAAACAAGCAAAGGGCTGGCGAAAAGAATTCTGGGCAGAGGGCATGGCAAATGCAGAGGCCTGGAGGCAGGAACTAGTTTGGTGGGTTCAAAGACAGCCAGCAGGCGGGGCTGTGGGAGGGCAGTGAGTGAAGGGAGAGTAGTGGGAGGTCAGGGCTGAGGTAAGGAATTGTTCCTTCTCCCCTCCTCAACAGCTGGGCATGCGCACAAGTTAGAGGGATGTAACAGCTGCCTTTGTCTCTCGTCCAGGGGGACTGAGGCTGTGTGTGCAAGGAGCAGCACATCCTCAGACAGGGAAACTCAATGGAGCCACCGCTTGCTGGGCCCAGCTGTTGACCACGTGGCCAGAGGGTGAGGCTTGAGCGCAATGACTTGAGCTGCCTAGGATATTATGGAAGTCTCTAGAATAGTACCTAATAGTACAAAAATTATATTCCTGTTGTCTTTTCTACCTTTTAGTTAAGTTTTAAAGAAGAAAAATATTCCCTCTTAGCCCCTCACTTAACCAGAACCTGACCTTGTGTAGCTAAACCCCTGTCCTTTGCTTGTAAGGAAAAGGGTGGGGATCTTTTGTGTTCAACCCAGGATGTCAGGTTTTATACTGGACCCATTTTTTAACTACTTATGCCATTGTATATTATGCTTATGGTAGACACACAACTCTCAAGCTTTGTGTTCAAAATTTATATCCCATCCTCTCTTTGTAAAAGAATTGAAGATGACATTCAAGTTTGAGGAGTGGAATAATTTTTGAGGGAAGTCATGGATAGATCTTAGACAAAAGCAACTTTGCAAGATTTGAGGATCTAGAGGCAGAAAAACGCTCCCAGAGATCAACTTGAGATGACAGTCCAGGCCTCCCGGAAGGTTCCATAAGTTCAGTAAAGCACTGTGTGGGGGCAGTCTCAGCCTTAAAGCATTTTAGAAACCTGTGGTTACCAACAGCGCACTCTTGCTAGACCTGTATAATCTCAGAGACGTCACTAGCTGAATATTCTCAAGGGACTACCTCCATACTGTTTTAGAGATCTGTTGAGGCTGGAATTAATTCAGCCTCCTTTGAAATGTTTGTTTGTGGAACAGATGTCATGAAAGCAGGCAATGGAATCATAGAACCATAGACTTTAGTCATCTGATCCAATCTCCTTCTCTGTGAAGTAATTTCCTCTACAACTCTTTCCTCAGATAGGATTTGAAGGATACCTACTTGAATACTGACAGGCTGCTAACTTTCTTCACAAAGCAACCAATTTCCTTGTTGACAGCTCTAGTCCAGCATTCTCAATTATGTTTTACAGAGGACTTGCTTCGGGAGATGTTAACAGACGAGTCATGAAAACTAAATTAATAAGTAAAATACGGCTTGATTCTGTAATCATAAATTTGGGAAAGGTTCTTCATGGAGAAATTTAAGCATAAAGGATTTGAGGAGTCCAGCCATGAAGAAACCTCTTCACTTAGTCTTATCCCTGAGACTCCTAAATTTCCTCCCATTGTGTGTTCTAGTAACATCCAATGGGAGAGTAGCCTGTGGAGAAAGAATCTGAGGGAAAGCTGTGTTAATGGTTAGAAATTTCTCATTTATTGAGTAGAAATCAGCCTCCCAATAAAACTGTCACCCACTGGTTTTAATTCTTCCTTCAGGAGTTACTATGAATAAGTCAAATCCTTTCTCCAAGTGCCAGCCCTTTGGCTATAGAAGAAGCTGCCATGTTCCTCAAAGGTCTTCTCTTGACCAGGGAACAAAAACAAAAGCCATCCCCAGCTTCCGAGCCCTCAGCTGTGCCTTGTGTAATCTCTACTCATCCTCTGTAGTTTGTGAATGCGGAGTGGCCAGACCTGGGCACAACTCTCCAGATGTGGTTTTACACATGCAAAATACAGACTATTTTCCCTTTGGTTTGGACGCCACATTTCTAAAAACGGGGCCGGCACAGATTGCCTTAGCTTTTGTAGAGTCTGTGTTAGCTTCATGTTAATTCAGTGGTCAACTAAAAACCTCCAGGCCTTTTTCCCTTGACTGGTTGCCAAACTTGTTTTCCCTCATTCTCTCCTCCTAGGATGAGTATAAGGACATACTGCTTTCTTGCCTTGTCCTCTCTCAAGCTTCATAGACAACTGGGACCAATTAATTTGCAGTCACTGGCTCAGTGTCTCGCTGTATTATAGAACAATTGCAGACCCTAGATGGAGAGGCATCTGCAGCCCTGAGACCCATAACTGTGCGGAGCAGCATTACTCAGCCATGTTGCTGACCTCACTCCAACTCATCCTCCAGGGACCTGCCTCTGGCTCTTGCCTTCTTCTCTGAGACCACATACCAATTCACTGAGTCACTGGCTGATTTCTTTCCAAGATCTTGTTCTTCTGGACAAGGAATCCCATCTTCACTACTTACCCTTGGATACCTGGTTACTGACTCTGAAGAGCCAGCTGGGACCTCCTCTTATGTACAGACTCTCCTGATACCACCTGCAGCCTGCTTCCTGGAGCAGATACCTTTCGTCATGGTTTGATCTCTCTGAGGCTGGCCACGAATCCATCTCAACTTTTGCTTGTCTTCTTGAAGGAATTCTGCCTTCTCTCTGCCATCTGTGGGCTTCTGTCAGGACTGGCAATTACACAGCACACATGCCACTCCTCCCCAGCCCCTGCACCCGTGGCAGATATTAGTCATCAGTCTCACTGCTCTTCCCAACTCAGCCCAGACACTGTCTCAGAAACCTCTTTAACACTATTCCAGGTAGCCTCACCCAGTCAACTGGAATTGTCATTCAAGTTAAAACCTACTTGTCGTCCTGGGCTGTATCACTTGCCTCTAAAGAATGGGCCTGCACTTGCCTTGTTAGTACTGCTTTGAATATAAATTGTTTAAAAGTTAGTATTTTCATAACCTCTAGCTTAATTTGGGCTTTATGCATACTGATATTGACCTCTCAGGTCTATGCCCCTCTTTCGTGTAGGAAATAGTTAAGAGTACAGACTCTGGAGTCAAATCCACGTTTGGGGAACCTACCAGTTATATGACCTTGGCCAATTTATGTAGCTAAGTGAACCTTGATTTTCTCATCTGTAAAATGGGGACAATAACAGTATCTAACAAATATAGTTATTTTAGGACTGAGTGAAGAAAAGTTTGTAAAGGGTTTTGCATGGTTCTTGACATACATTGAGAATTCAATAAATGTCAACTAAAAAAGCCAGACACAAATTACTTGTCCTAGTCCCACTTAAATCATCACTGAGATGGTTTGGATTACATTATTAGAATTATGTTTAAGTTATTCTGGAACCTTCACCTTCTATTAACCATGCCCCTCTTTAGAATTTCTGGTCATGGTATCTTATCTATGGGTCCCTGAGGGTCTGACTTTTGTTGTCTGTGCCAGACTATTCCCAGCATCCATTCCTTGGTTCATGAACTCTAAGATGACCAGGTCACCAGGTCCTAAGGTATTATTTGCCGTATCTGCAACTAGTTGGTCATGTTTCAGTCCAAATAACAACTCCTCCCTTGATCCCCTCTGCCTTCTCAGAGAGGCCACCCTAAAGGAGAAAGTATAATTCCCTGAGGCAGCTCTGTGCAATGTATGTGTAATTCAAACCAAATGTTAGGACCAGGCCCAGCAACTTTGGAGCCTGAATATCAAATAGGAGCAAGACTTAAGGCACTTTCTCTAGAGAACAGGAGCCAAGTCTTCCACATGGAGTCAGTTTAGACTGAGCTAATGGCAAGTGCTAGAAAACTGCATTATCCAAGGCTGACCGCATCCATTTCTCCCTAGGTTGTTTTTAAGGTCTCGGCACTTCCAATCAAGGGGTCATATCTAGTGCACTCACTGAGTGCATAAGAAAGGGATCACATTCCCAAGATGAGGCTGGGTGAAGGCATTAGTCAGCAGTTGTGAAAGAGACTAGCAGAGCTGGGAGCACATGTTACTAAGGGATTTGTAACGCCACCCGCCCTCTCGCCCTCCACATCCCCACCATACTTGCTTAGTTGCTTGCTTCCTTCTTTCATTTCTTCCTTCCTTCCTTCCCTCCCTCTCTTCCATCCTTCCTCCTTTTATTTCTTTTCTCCTGCTATCAACATCCCCCACCAGAGTGGTATGTTTGTTACATGTTATCGACATCCCCCACCAGAGTGGTATGTTTGTAGGTTGATGAACATACAATGACACATCATTATCACCTAGAGTCCATAGTTTACCTTAGGGCTCACTCTTCGGGTTGTACGTTCTACGAGTTTGGACAAATGTATAATGACGTATATCCATTGTTGTAATATCCTACAGAGTAGTTTCCCTGCCCTATAAATCCTCTGTGTTCCACCTATTCATCCCTCCCTCCCTGCTAACCCCTGGCAACCATTGATCTTTTTACTGTCTCCATAGTTTTGCTTTTTCCGAGATGTCATATAGTTGGAATCATACAGTATATAGCCTTTTCAGATTGGCTTCTTTCATTTAGCAATATGCATTTAAGGCTTCTCCATGTCTCCTCATGGCTTGATAGCTCATTTCTTTTTAGCACTGAATAATATTCCATTGTCTGGATGTCTCACAGTTGATCTCTCCATTCATCTGTGGAAGGACATCTTGATTGCTGTCAAATTTTGGCAGTTACGACTATAGCTGCTATAAACATCTGTGTGCAGGTTTTTGTGTGTATATAAGTTTTCAACTCCTTTGGGTAAATATCAAGGAGCACAATTTCTAGATTGTATGGTAAGAGCATGTTTAATTTTGTAAGAAATTGCCAAACTTCCAAAGTGGCTGTATTATCTTGTATTCCGACCAGCAATGAATGTGAGTGCCTGTGCTCCACATCCTTACCAGCATTTGGCGTTGTCAGTGTTTCAGATTTTGGCCATTCTAATAGGTATGTGGTACTATCTCATGGTTGTCTTAATTTGCATTTCCCTGATGACATGTGATGTGGAGCATCTTTTCATACACTTATTTGTCATTTGTATATCTTCTTTGGTGAGGTGTCTGTTAAGGCCTATGGCTTATTTATAAACTAAATTGCTCATTTTCTTACTGTTGAGTTTTAAGAGTTCTTTGTATATTTTAGATGACTCCTTTATCAGATTTGTCTTTTGCAAAATTTTCTCCTGCTCTGTGGCTTGTCCTTTCATTCTCTTGACTTTGTCTTTCACAGAACAGAACTTTTTCATTTTAATAAAGTCCAATTTACCAGTTCCTTCTTCAGGCTATTTTCCTGTCTCCAATTTGAAGAAAAGGTCAGGATTAAAAGAACACAAGCTGGTTTACCAGAATCCTAGTCACTCCAGGTCCTGGGAGAGAGAGTGACAAGGCTTTCCCAGACTGACATGACATAAGCTGACTTACGGAGAAGATAGGACCCCAGGTATCAGAAACTTGGCCAACAGTGGGAACTGGTCTTGGAAATGCAGCAGAATTTTAGATCTCAAGTCTGGACTAGTGGTGTGGGTGGGTGTGATTGATTCTGACTCTTGATTGGGCTGAGAACGTTTAAATCCCTCTTACCTAGGCCAAGATAGGTTCCAGAGATGGAGACAAGCCTCTGCCAGCGAGGAATCAAAAGTCCCCTGCTGTGGAGACCTGAGGGGATCCCAGACTAAGAACCAGGCTGAACTTACAACTCTGGCACTCTATACTGAGTCATTCCACTGTGTTCTGTTTGGGTCAGCCTACCTGACTCTAGGAGGGCAAGAGACATTTCTCAATGTTGACTAGCAGAAACCTGTCACTCCATCCCCCTCCACTCTCTGGGTTACATGGCCTTGATTAGAAGGCTTGCTGCTGGGGATTCAGGTATATTTGACAAAATCAGGCAGGTAGGTATCTGAGGTGACAGACAAAGGCCCTGGGTCCTAGGGTGAGCAATTGCCAGAGACCTATGCATGCACCCTGCTTCTGCAAGAACACTGACAGAGGTTCAAGCATAACTGGGAGGGTCTTATACAGTCAGTGTGACTGTGGTTAGACCAGATGCAGACGTCCTCTTGGCTGCGGAGCATTTTGTTTGTGCAGGAACTATTATATGACCGTGGTTCAGTCACCTGGGTGCCCTGGGGCTTTGATCATATTTGTAAGAGTTTAGCAGAGAGGCCCCATGGTGGGAACACAGGCTGAAGACTAGGAATTTTGAGCTTTGACAAGGATGACCACAGAGTGTGGGGAGAACCAATGAGTGTCTGTGAAAAGCTTTGAACTCTCTCTGTGTTAACAGTGAACATCCCTGTTATTAAGCTGCTTTGAGATCCTCAGATAAAAGTCTCTGTGAAGTCAAAAGTTAGGGGAACAATAACGAACACTGGTTTTTGGAAAGGGCAAACGTAACGTGGAGGCATTGCTGACCAACTGTTCATCACCTTTCTACATTCTGAGCTCTGTATATCAACCAAACTACTCCAGGGAAAATTTGCAGCAGGTATTGAAGACAGCAACCTGAACATTAATGTCTATAACTTGAAAATTTCTAGAACTTTCTCTTTCTGTAAATTAGTGGTCTTAGCTAATGTTGTTGGTTAGCTCCTGATACACATGTACCAGAAATAAGAGGCATCCAGAAATTTCTATGGGGGATTATGAAGCAGGTCTGCTATAACTCCTCTCTCTCTTAGATTGAAAACCAACTAAAAGTTCCCACGTTAAGTGATTAATTCCACCTTCAGTGCTTTTGAGTAGCTGTGATACTTGTAGTCTCAGGGTCCTCATCTGAAACTGGAGTCAAATCTTGCTCCTTCCCATTTGCCTTCTTTCAGTTCTTGGCCAGAGCCCATTTTGATAGTGAATCTCCAAGAAAAGTACAATGTGTCGCATCCTGGGTAACAAATCTCACTACTCGTCTATCCCTTGTCTCTGCTTTGAGCAAATCAACCTAAGCCAAACCTTCCACCTGACCAAGCTGCCCATCCATAGAGACACTTTCTCACCAATTTCACTGTATAACCCTTGGGTCTAGTGAGCACAGTGTTGTGCACGGGGCTAATGATGCTGGTGGAGAAGGGTGGGGCCGCTCTTCCTACTTGTATTCAATTTAACAATAACAACAATAATTTAGTTCTGGTTTTGGGAAATGACTAAAATGGGGTCAGTGTCCTCACAGAGCTCATGACTACTGTTGATACCATCTGTGGCTCTGACCACAGGAACAGTCATGCTGGTGCGATCCCTGGGCTGCTGCTGTGTGTGTACTGGGGCCTCTTTAGCCAGGACTCCTGCAGTCAGAGGTCCCTCTTTGGGAACTTTCTGTTGATGCTTCCCCCCCAGTGAAGACACTAATACCACCTGACCATGCAGTTAATTAGTTCTAGACTTTCTCCTCCTTCTTCTGGGGTTCAAGCTCTCTCAATCTTCATCGGGGAACTCAGTTTTTGAATGGGCCCTGTGGGAAGCTCCCTTCTGTGTTAGCTGAAGGTTCACCCTTATTTGGGGTGTGTTGGGAGAGGAAGGGTTTAGAAAATAGGAAGGAACCCTCTTTGTGTTACCACCTGTTCGTGTCCAGAGTCTGGCTTGTAATATTAATCCAATTTCTTGTGCAGAAGCCCTAGATAGCAACTCCTACTCATGCCCAAATCTCACTAGAATGTGGGGGACCCCAGTGACCCCACATATATTCATGATTCATGACAAAGTTCTCGCCAGGCATGCTCCTAACATCCAGGCACCCACTCCTTGCTCCTAATCATCTAATCTCTTTTCTGCTCCCAGGTTTCAGGGGAGTATTCCTGCAGACATTTCCATTTCCTCTTCCTCTGGGTGGGCGGGCCTCTTCTTAAAGCTCATTAGCAGTTTTAGAATTTAGTGTATACTTTTAAATCATAGCATTGCTTATATTAGCAATGAAACACCTAAATGCCCATCATAGGAAAGTGGTTGCATTTAAAACAATCTACAGAATAAAATAATATGCAGCCATTTAAAAGAATGAAGTAGATCTATGGACGCTGATATGGAAAGATGTCATTGTTATATTGTTAAAAGTAAACAGTGAGTTTCACAACAGCATTTATAGTATGATCCCATTTTGAGAAAGTTTTGGATAAATTCCCATCAACCTGTATAACGTAGTGACTATTCTGTAAGAGATGTGGGTTTCCAGGACCCGTGTGCATTCTCCTTGGTGTATTGCTCTATTGTTTGATTTTTATATGCGTGTATTACCTTTATAATTAAAAAAACCCCCAACATATCTACAATCATACTGAAATATGGCAAGTGTTCATTTTATTGAACGAATAAATGAGCTATGGTTCACTGAAAAGTAGTCATGGTGAGTTATTGTTTCAGAGTTTTTGGCTGACAGCAGCAAAGACTCGTGTCAAGTGAGAAAGAGGGTTGATTGGAAGGAAACTGAAGGAAAAGTTGAGCGAACTGTCCTCAGGAATAACTAGAATTAGGTCAGTTACTGCGCTCTTAGTATAAGAACGCAGAGTCTACTGTGTATGTGTATGGTGGCAGAAACCAAAGGACACAACCACTCAATGACTCACCTACAACAGGCTTTGGGTCCCTGAGTCCCCAGTCAAGATTCACATTCCCAGGAAAGAGGACTAGTTGGCCAAGATTGGGTGTGTCTGCCTGTGCGAACATGGGTGGGTGAGGAGGACTGTGATGGGTGGCCCTACTGGAACGTCATGCAACAGCGGGGGAATTGCTCTGAGGAAAGAGGGCTGCTGTTTCCAAAAGGTGAGATGGGATGTTGCGTAGATAAAAATCAACAGAGTTTCACTGTAGTTATTTTTCTTAGCAGTGGCATAAACGTGTTCTGAATCAACCACATTCTCTTGCCTACTGTGACCTATAGCTCCTATTTTTGAGGAAAAAATGAATAGGGACTAGTAATGCTGCCTGTGACAAAATAATACAACTGATGCTGATTAGCTCATGAGACTTAAACCCCTGACGTTGGCATCATTAATAATTGTGTTTGAACCGATCTAGTTAATCAGCCATGGATAACACATCCCTGACATGTGCTCTCTGGGGGGTCTCTGCTGCCCACATATCCAGCTGAGCAGGGCTGTGCTCTAAAACATTCATGTCAGAGCTGGCAATCAGCTACATCCCAGAGCTTTTTACTGACTATTTATTGTTGGGTAGTGCTCCTGAATGCTGATGAAATCAGGCAATTTTCATGGCTATAAAATAATGGGGTCATACTATACAACCTGCAAATTCTCACTGGGCAATCATATACTTAATTTCTCAAAAAGTTGTCAAGTTCATGAATCATAGTCGTATTGAAAGTGAAATACTGTTCAGCATCACCAATTTTAGCTTTGTCTTGGAGTTTAATGAACTTCATATTCACATTCTGCTGACTTCCTAGACCCATCCTTTGGACCTTGGTTACCTAGTGTATGTGGAGATCATATGCTGCCCAGAGTGGATTTCAGTGATGGTTTCTTGAGATTAAACTTCTGAGAAATCTGCACCATTTTCTATTGCACTCTTGGTTCGAAGATGCATTACTCAGAGTTCTCTGGGGAAACAGAACCAACAGGAGATTAGATAGATAGATAGATAGATTGATAGATAGATAGATAGATAGAGACAGATAGATAGATAGATAGATAGATAGATAGACAGAGATAGATAGATAGATAGATAGATAGATTTATTATAAGGAGTTGGGTCACACAATTGGCTGGCAAGTCCAAATCTGCAGTGTGGGCTGGCAGCCTAGAGACCTAGGAGAGCTGACAGTGCAGATGAAGTCCAAAGGCAGGCTGCTGAAGAATTCTTCCTTGCTGGGGGAGGCCAATCTTTTTGTTCTATTCAGGTCTTCACCTGATTGGATGAGGCCTACTCACATTATGGAGGGCAATCTGCTTTATCCAAAGTTTGCCAATTTAAATGTTAATCTCATCCCCAAACACCTTTCAAGTTGACACATAAAATTAACCATCATGAAAGAATTAAGTAAGTTTGATTGTTTTCACCTAGATGGACTGATCCCACAATGGGATTTCTAAATTTTTGTGTGCAAAACTAGCTGTGGGCTACTCTTAAATGTTTGCCAAGTGCATCTACCTTTTTACATCTCTGCCTACACTACCCTAATACAGGCTGCTGACATCTCTGCCTTGGATAGCTGTGACACCCTTCCAACTAGCCTTCCTGATCCCAGGTGTGTGTCCTTTCAATTAATTCTCCCATATTGCAGCAAAAATAATCCCTTTAAAGCCAAAAATAGATAATATCTATCCCCTGATTAAAAATCCTTCAGTGGTTTTCCACTATACTCAGAACAAAGTACAAATTCTTTATGATGGATTCCTTGTCCTACTCTTACACTTCATCTACAGGAGTTTCTTGAACCCACAAAGCTCTCTCCCAACTTTCTCTTCCTGGCGTTTGCAACGTAGCTGCTTCTCTTCTTTGCCTATGTCCTACTCCTCTTTCAGGGCCTACTTTAAATGTCATCTCTTGCTGGAATATTTCCCAGATACTCAATGCCCACTCCCTGGCTCCCCGGTTAGGTTATGTGCTCCTATATTTATTCATGCATTCAAAAAGTATTTATTGAGTCCTATTATATGCCAGACACTGATCTCAGTACTGGGGATACCTGAGTGAAATAAAAAAAGACATAGATACCTGTCATGCTATGTGCTCCTATATTGTACATCTCTATTTTTTCATGTGTTATTGCTATGGTTTGTTAATCATCTGTCTTCTCATGAGACAGGGATGACGTTCTCACACTTGCACCTTCAACTACTACTGACATAATAGATATTTAATGAGTACTTGGTTAAAAAATACATGAATGAGCAATGTTGTATAGCATTTTGTTGCTGACTTGCCCTCCTACCCCAGCCACTATCCTGGTCCTGATCCTCCTCCCTTTCTGCTGATCCACAATTCAGATATCTAATGCTCTCGTGCTCTCTCCTCTTCCTTGCTTCCAAAACTACCACTCACTCAATAGTTACTCATACTCTTTATGCATACTTGCGTTCATATGCAATAATAGAAAATATACATATTGGTCTCTGTCCCTAGTTCCCTGGTGGTAAGAACACTAGCAGCATCTTTTGTTCTAATGTTTGGTCTTTGACCCTGGTTCCTGACACAGGGCTCCTAAATCTCTCAGAATTTCCTGGGAGATAGGAGTGTCTTTTGTCCTAATGAGACAACTCTTGGTGGGCTCCTGAATAGGGACTGGTCCACCAGAAAGATTAAGCCATGATGAGAAGCTTGGAATTTCAGCCCTACTTCCCATTCTATGGAGAGGGATGAGGGAGATGGAATTAATAATCAATCATGCCTGTGTGATGAAGCCTTCATAAAAATCTCAATAGTACAGGATTCAGAGAGCTTCCAGGTTGGTAAACATATCCATGTACCAGGAGGATGACATACCCCAGCTCCATGGGGACAAAAGCTCCTGCATTTGGGTCCCTTCCAGACCTCGCCCCACGTACCTCTTAACGGATATCTTTATCATACACTTTATTATATAATAAACTGGTAAATGTTAAGTAAGGAAGTATCCCTGAGTTCTGTGAGCTGTTCTAGCAAATGACTGAACCCAAGAAGGGGTCATGGGAACTTCCAATTTATAGCTAGTCAGTCAGAAGTACAGGTGACAACCTGGGACTTGCAACTGGTGTCTCAGGGGTGGAGGGCAGTCTTGTGGAACTGAGCCCTTAATGTATGGGGTATGCACTCTGGTTATTGTCAGAATTGAATTGAATTATAGGATGCCCAGCTGGCGTCGCAGAGAATTGCTTGATGTGGGGAAAACCTGTATCATATATCTGGTGTCAGAAGTATTGTGATTGTGTAAATAAGGGAGAAAAACACAGAAGGAGTATGTTTTTCCAACTCAGTTCCTCAATGGCAGGGGCCAATGCTCATTCGTCTTTATATTCCCAGAGTTTTGCTTGTTACCTGGCCTACAGTAGGCGCTCAATAAATACTGACATGAGTTGTGAGTCAGCAGCTCACAGCCAAAGCTTGAAGTCTTTGAATTTAGCTGATTAGGGAAGGATTTCACCAAATGTAGGCTACTATGTGCTCTACTTATGGGTAAGTTTGGTCCTGCTGCCAAATGTACACTTTGTAAAGACCAGTCCAGATCACGAAGGAATCCTTGAAAGCCCTAGGTCTCTGGTGGGATTTAATTAGTTGCTACTTGAATAACATAAGAGTAAAATCTTCTGAGAATTAATTTCCTTAGAACAACACCATCATCCAAAGCAGAGTAGCTGCTGCCTGCACATATTAAGTGTGTTCAGAGTTAATTTAGTCATTATAATTTGATAAGGTTGGATTATTTTCATAGATGAAAAACCAACCTTGATCTGAGGCCTCTGTGTAGACACACTGCTAAGTCTTATAATAATTTACCTGGTTTGCTGGCTCTGTGGCACTACACTGCTTTCAGAGTAGATGGTGCCACCAAAGCAACTTTCTATGTAGAGTTTGCTTTGATTCTTTATCAAAAATCCCTGGACCAGACAGTGAACACCAAGCCAAGCTCCTTGTTCGTGCCTCTCTGATTTTGATTTGCGCCCATCTTGTGACTCACATTGCATTTCTAGTCAGTGGTTTATTTTCTTCAGTCTGTTCCTACATCTGAATGCTGCGCTGATTCCTCGTAACCTGCCCTGTAGCGTCATTCCTTGAGATAAGATCCTTCCTTGCCTTTCACTTCCCATAGCATATTTCTTCTAGGAATCAGGATCTTCCTGTTTTTTCCTAGTTCTCCTGACTGGGTCTTTGTTACTTGTGGATAGACCTCTTGGTGCTGACAACTTACCCACCTGGACATCTACCTTTTAGGTGATGCCTGACTGAACTCCTGCTCTCCCTGGGGTCTCTAGGATTTGACTTTCCCCTATCTGGGCTATCTTACCGCCAACTTAACCCACGTAGGAACATCTCCTTCTCTCTGCTGGATAGTTCCTTGCTAGATTAGGGGAGAGACTTAAAAAAATTAGAAGGAAGCAGGGGAGAGAGGAGAGGAGAAAAGAGAAAGAGAGAGAAATTGGTTTGTAAGTAGAGTCTCTTTCACATCATCAGGTGACTAATAGGAAATGAGCCGAGGGGAGACAAGTAAGAAAACAGATGTGGTATCATCGTGAACTCAGAAACAGATAATCTCATCTAAAACTGGCCAGCTTTGTTTGCAGAAGGTCATAGGGATCCACATTCTGGGTTAAGATCTATTTCCTGAGATTTGCAGTTCCAGGAAGTCTTATCATCTTCCGTACAAGCAGAAAAACTGTACGGTTCAACTCTCAGGTTACGAGGGAAACTGTCATGTTTAACATTATATTAAGGTGGAAACTCTGTCGTCTTCAGAGACGTGCATCAAATTTCCGCCATCTGAGTCTCCAGTAATCTTTCAGGCCACCCATTCACGTGCAAGCAAGGCTTGTACTTGAGTGACTGTTTTTTTTAGAAGGTTTGTGCTGACCAAACCACACACTCTCTTTCAGTCTTTTTTGTGATCACCGGAAATATTAGCAAGACTCCCACTCTGCAATCCCAGCCACCCAGCCAGGGAAAGCTAATTGAATTCCCTTATAGCTTTTTTTCTCTCCATGTTCAGCTCTAAATGGAATTGCTCAGGACTTTGGGTGTTTTAGCAATGCAATGGGCCATCACCATGACATGATAAGGAGCTACAAGAGAGCATTTATTGTGGGATAGGCACAGAGGTGTGCTAGCACTGCCTCAGTGAAACTAAAGACAAAGCCCTGATTTGTAGTGTTGCCAATTTCCGTGGTGTAAATATTCCCACCACGGCCAATTTCAAGCTACCAAAGTTGGGAAGAGTTGAGAATGAGAACTGGGAAGACATACGCAGACTAGGCTCTCACAAGCCAGTAACAGCTGCTCCAGCACACTGCAGGGATTTTACAAATTTTATCTCTTTCAGTTCTTATTAGATCTGTGTGAAGTGAGTACTATTATTATCTCCATTTTATAGATGAGAATACTGAGGTTCAGAGAGATTAACCAACTTTCCTAAGGCCACATACCTACAAAGGAAAATATCAGAAATTTGTAGCCAAGTTTGGGTACTCCAAAACTATGTCCGTCAACGACGTAAAGGATCCAAGTATCTATCCATTTCATTCTTTTACTTGGCTCGAGCAAAGAAGGGTCCTGAATCTACAATATCTCATTTCCTTAACTTAAAAATGTTCACAGAAAGCTGTTCTACCTTCCTACAGCCAGAGGAAAGTAGAGGGTACTTCCCTTTATTATGCTTTTCTGTTTGTCAGAGAAATAAAGATGATAAATGTATTTTATAAAGCTTTTCCTATGGAGAGACATCAGAGATGATGGAAGGGATGCAGAGTGAGCATTTTTTGTTGGCCCAACCTGGTATTTTGTGACCCAGTCCCTTTCTAAACATAAAAAGTATCTTCAAATTCTTTATGTGGCCTATCAATTCAAAGTTAAGTTTGATGGTATCATAAATTCTGGAATCAGTGTTTCCATTTACTGTAGAAGATTCCTTTCTCTGAATGAAATGTGTGTTTCGCCTTGTGCAGAAATATTCATTTTAGGGACCCAGACTTGTGTTCACCAACTAAGGATGTTCCTATTGGTGACATGCAGAAGAAAGGGGCTGCTGGGTCTCATTTAGGGACACACATACACACACTTTCACCCACTAGTTGGATCTTCGTAGAGTTGGTAGGTTAAAAATAAGTCAAACCATTTTCTTGACTATTATAGGGATCAAACCAGTCATGTGTGCAGAGAATGTCTTTGTCATTAGATCAAAGTTTAATATTTTTTTCTCTGGGATGAGTGCAGAGAGGAAACTACCATTTTTGATGGGCTTAGATTTTCATAAAAGTCAAATTTGTTGTGCATGAACAACCAGAAACAGGATGCATAAGTTTGGAAAATGAATTCACAAAAGGACAGAAAAGACAAGTGGATGAACTCATGCTAATGCCTCCAGATGGTGCTGAGCACAGAGCACGGCCCCGTCCTTGACATATCTTGCATATGTATGTCTCAGATTTTAGAGGGCATCTGAACAGGCCTAGTGTGTTCTTGAAAACTTCACTGGAGCAGAGTTAATTCTGAAGAAGTTTACATCAAAAAACGATATTGGAACCATTTCCTCTCAGCTGGACTTCTGGCTCCCTATTTCACAGTTACTTTTGCTTGTTGTTAATTCTTTTAACCCAAGGCAAAGGGGACATGTGAGTGCAGAAGGTCAGTGAGAGGCTGAGGAAGTTTCTCTGCATTTCCTGGAGCTATATTGTACCTCGAATAGACTCCATTGAGACCTCCTTCCAAGCTGCTCCTCTGGATTGGTAACCAGAGTTTGCACCCACCACTGCTCATTTGCTTCCACCCTCTCTTCCCCTGGTCTTCAGCACTAGCTTCTGATGAACAGTTTCCATAGCAACCAGAGTAACATTGCCAGTGTGCTACCTCCTAACTGCAGGGATGAAAAGCGTAAGAGAAACAAGAGCAATTAATCTGCAACTTATGAATTTAAAAGGAATTGCAGTTTAATCACCAATAATTATTTCATACAAAAATCCAAATTGAACGGTCAAATTTTACTTTGTTTCTGATAGTGCATAGTATTTTCTCTTTTGGCATCTCTCCTGGATGATCTTCTTTTGTTAATTAGTTTTGATTTCTAGAAGCAGTGGCCCACAATAATGTTTCTCAAGCTGGAGGTTAGGACTCTTCAAAAGGTCAAAGTCCTGATGCAGAGAAAGGAAAACTGCAGGTTCTGAAAGAGGAAGAGCTAGCAGTCTCCAGGATTTTCTTCCTCCAATTTTTCCAGCTTCCCAACTTGTCTGATTTGCTTTTTCTTTCCTGATATCTCCAGAAATCTAAATGATATTGACTGATGACTGACAGGAGAAAGATGAGCAGGTAACAGATAATGTGTAAGAAAGGAAAATGGGGAGAAAGATGGTCTTAGACTACTTTTTACTTCTGCTTCTCAAAATTTTCTCAATCACTGAAAGCTTGTGACTTACCTCTTTGGTAGACCACCCTGACCTCTTCACTGTCTGAGTTTTATTCATTCATTCAACCAATATTTACTCAAACTTTATGTGCTAGATATCAGAGAGGTGTAAGACAGACAAGTTCTTGTAGAGATTCTATGGGTATCTTAGCTTTGCCCCTTCAACTATTCAGTTGCTTAGGAACAAAATAATCTCTGCCAAACCAAGATAAGGGCATTCAAGTGACTAGCTGACCAAGCAGGACTAGGATTAGGAGTCTAGATGCTCAGTAGAGTACAACAGGGCTGATCTGGAAATGCATGTGGTTCAGACCAGAGAAGTCAGCTGGGGAAAGTGAAGCAGGTGTATCCCATGGGGTTAGAGAGGACACCATGGGTGGACAACAGTATAGGTAAACTCTCATCCTAGAGCAGATGTTCTTTGCTCCTTACTCTTTTTACTATTTGCTGCCTTTGGGTGGCCTTGACTTCACAGATCTCAGCCCCTCAAGAAGGACATCCCAAATTGACCTTGGAGCCATGATCCTCATTGGAGAAAGGTATTGGGATCTTTCTTTTTTTCAGTTTTATGTTTATTATTTCATGCTGTTGTCCTTTAAAACAGTGAAGAGAAGAGTAAAAAGTAAAATTACACTGTCTTTTAAATTTCCCTACATAATTACTTTTACTGGTGCTCTCAATTTATGTGTATTCAAGTTACCTTTTTTTTTTCAGCCTGAAGTCCATCCTTTAGCATTTCTTATAAGGCAGGACTACTATCAATGAATTCTCTTAGTTTTTGCTTATCTGGGAAAGCCTTTATTTTGCTTTCATTTTTGAAGTATAGTTTTGCTGGACATAGAATTCTTGGTTGACAGTTCTTTGTTCTTGCAGCACTTTGACCATATCATCCCACTGACTGCTGGCCTCCATTGTTTCTGATGAGAAGTCATCTGTTAATCCTATTGAGGGTCCCTTGTATATGATGAGTCATTTTTCTCTTGCTGCTTTCAACATTTTCTTTTTTTATTATTATTATTTTTAATTTTTTAAATTGCTTTTTCTCCCCAAATCCCCCCAGTACATAGCTGTATATTTTAGTTGTGGGTCCTTCTAGTTGTGTCATGTGGGACACCGCCTCAACATGGCTTGATGAGCAGTGTCATTGTCCGCGCCCAGGATCTGAACCAGTGAAACCCTGGGCCACCAAAGCGGAGTTCACAAACTTAACCACTTGGTCACGGAGCTGGCCCCTCAACATTTTCTCTTTTGACAGTTTGACCATAATGTGTCTAGGTGTTAATCTCTTTGAGTTTATTATAGTTGAGATTTTTTGAGCTTTTTTGCTTCGTAGATTAATGTTTTTTTAAAAGAAATTTGAGAAATTTTCAGCCATTATTTCTTTGGGTATTTTTCCTGCCCATTTCACTCTCTCACTTTTCCTCCTGGGACTCCTATTATGTGAATACTGGTTTAATTAACGGTACCTCACAGGTCTCTGATACTCTGTTCATTTTTCTTCATTCTTTTTTGTTCTGTTTTTCAAACTGGATAATCCCTTTTTATCTATCTTCAAGTTTGCTGATTCTTTCTTCTGCCAGTTCAAACCTGCTTTTGAGCCCTTCTAGTGAATTTTTTATTTCAGTTATTGCAGTTTTCAACTCCAGAATTTTTATTTGACTGCTTCCTATAATTTCTATATCTTTATTGATATTCTCTACCAGGTGAAGCATTATTGTAATACTTTAACTATTTAAACATAGTTTCTTTTAATTCTTTGAACATATTTATAATAGCGAATTTGAAGTGTATGTCTACTAAATCCAACCTCTGGCCTTACTTAGAGACAGTATCTATGACTGCTTATTTTCCTGTGTATGGGCTACATTTTTCTGTTTCTTTACATTTCTGGTAACTTTTTATATTCATGTTTAATGATTAGTTCAATGTGTGTTAACTACTCTTTGTTCTTGTTAGTACCATGGAATTAATTCTATCTCCTAGGACCCTGTGTACAACAGAACAGAACCTTGCCCACTTTTTTTGCGCCATCCTCTCACCTTACACCTCTCACCTCACAGCTGTTGCTGTGTCAGACAATCCTGTACTACTATTCATAGAGTTTTCATGCCAGTTTTTTTGGAAGTGAGTGACCAGGTCCTTCTTCCTAGTCTATTTTAGTCTGGAAGACTCCGCTGAAACTTGTCCACCATGGGTGACCCTGCTGGTATTTGAAATACTGGTGGCATAGCTTTCAGCATCGCAGCAACACACAGCTGACACAATCTGACAACCAACAGATGGGTGATGTGGTTCCCTGACTGGGAATTGAACCTGGGCCATGGTGGTAAGAGCACCAAATCTTAACCACTAGACCACCAGGGCTGGCTTACATTTCTGGTAATTTTTTTTTTTAAGTTAGATATTTTAGATATATATTGTAGTAACTCTGGATTTTGATCCACCCAAGGAATTGTTGTTTTTGCTATTTTGTTTGTTTGTTTAGTGACTTGCCTGGACAGATAGAGTCTGTTCAATGTGAGGTCACTGGAATTTCTGATTAGGCTTTTTAAATTTTTAATTGCTGTTTTTATGTTTAAGTCAGGCTTTCCAGTAGTCACTCTTGGGTCAGCATAGCTGAGTGGTCATCCAATAATTTGTTAGAAGTTTGCCTTAAACATCTTGAGCCAGTAAGGCTTCCACACATTGCCAAGGGATCTGTATGGGTTGGTGCACACATTCAAAGTTCAGACAGTTCAAAATTTTACCTTAGCTTTGACTTTCTGCTTGCTCAGGGCTTCATGGTCATTTAAGTGCCCTGTGACCTTCTTTGGTTTTTCCAGAGTGCATGCAGCCTTGTACATGTGTACATCTTTGAGATTCCCAGGAATGTGGTGGAGCTTTTCAAAACCCCTGTGGCTATCTCATTTTCCCAGATATCACTTTTAAAGTTTTGGCTGGTCTCTTGCTTATCCCAACTAAAACAGTGACCTTAGGCAGCTGCAATATTGGGCTTCCAAATTCTTTGCTACTAATTGTTATTGTTTTTGACAATGCCCTAGGGTGTGAGATTTTTCTGGGAAGCTTCAATTCAGATCAGGCCCCTCCATGGCAGCCGGTCTTCATGGCTACAGTATCATGGACCTGGGGTAAGGGATGGGAACAGCTTCAAATTGAAATGCCACAGACCCCATTATTCTTACTCAGCTTCAATGGCTTTTCTTGTATAAATGCTTTTCAATTTGTTGTATGCCTTTGGTTAATTTCCAGAGTTCTGAAATCATTGCTTTTGATAATTTTGCCAGTTTTATCAGTGCTTTTTGTGTGTGTGAGGAAGATTGGCCCTGAGCTAACATCTATTGCCAATCTTCTGCCTTTTGCTTGAGGAGGACTGTCGCTGAGCTAACATCTGTGCCAGTCTCCCTCTATTTTGTATGTGGGACACCGCCACAGCACGGTTGATGAGCAGTGTGTGGATCCACACCCATATCCAAACACTTGAACACTGAGCTGCCAAAGCGGAGCACATGAACTTAACTACTACACCACCAGGCAGCCCCATCAGTGCTTTTTAAGAAGGACATGCCAAGGTTCTTACTCTACCATTCTAGAAGTGTCCAGCTCTCTCAGCACCTGGAACTATAATTGGCACTTGGAACTATAATTAATTATAAAAAAACTCCATCTGCAAAAACCAGGTATGATACTTGTTGGGAAGGTAGCAAAATAATTGAAAGTTTATTCACATAACTTAAAAACAAATTAATTTGGTGTGAAACGTGTGCAAGCAAGAAGTCTTGTAGATATGTCAGCGGAAAGTGTTCAATAACTAGGCTTCTTTCGGAACTGCCATACTATTCTTTGCATGTCTCAATCAGTGCAGTCACCAAATTGTTTTCTAATCATCTATTAAGTAGTCTATATTCTTCACTAAACTGTGAGCTCCTTGAAATATGGGATTGGGTCTTAATAATCCAAGAGGTCTCTCAACGTGTGGTCAGAGCCCATAGTAAATATTCAATCAACTCTTTCTCAATATTGTTGAATGTTGTAGATACTTTTGGAGATGGCCCATGGCTGAGGGAAATGCTAATAGTGCCTACACTGTGGAACAATCTGGACTTGATTTCCAAGAAATCAATCTTTTGGTGTATAAGTTTCAGAAATTAATTTGAGTTGTTCTTTTATACACACTCTGCAATTAATTATCTTTAATCTAATTTGATATTGGCTTCTGAGAGATCTTTTTTTTCATGCAGCATATTCCCTAAAGAAAAGTGCTAAAACCATCTTGGGTACTTGTGTCACGTTTAATGGCACCTCTGCACTTGTGCTAACTTCTGATGTGTGTTTGCAATAACCTGAATAAATTATAGTTATCAACCTTTATTTTTTGGGTTTTTTTTTGAGGAAGATTAGCCCTGAGCTAACATCTGCTGCCAATCCTCCTCTTTTAGCTGAGGAAGACTGGCCCCGAGCTAACATCTGTGCCCATCCTCTTCTACTTTATACGTGGGACGCCAGCGACAACTTGGCTTGCCAAGCTGTGCCATGTCCGCACCCGGGATCTGAACCGGTGAAACCTGGGCCGCCAAAGCGGAAAGTGAGAACTTAAATGCTGTGCCACCAGGCCAGCCCCAGTTATTAACCATTTTGAGAACACCTGATGTAGAAGCTCAGCACACTTCTTAATTAGGAAGTGATTAATTACAAAGTATTTAATATCACATTCTTTTTTATTATCAACTTGTCAGTGTGCACTCTGTTACCTCCTCCAGCTCCCCATATCATCTGTGGGATCACCTGGAGGCTGAGTCACCACCACTGAGACAATTTCTCCAACTGTAAGGACACAGTCTTACTCTCCCTCTGTTCTCTTCATCTCCAAGTGTGAAACTGGCTTTCTGTCTAATTTTGCTTGGTATAGTAGATGGCTGCAGGTAATAAGAATTTATCAAAGTTTGGGGATAATGTAAAGGAAATAACCACATTGCACAGAGCCAAACTGTCTGGGAGTCCCATCAGATCGGCTTCTGCCCACATGCAGCTAACATCTGGGGGCCATGGAGCTCACCTCCCACCTCTGGAGTTGCCATAGGCATCTCCGTGTCTCCAAGTCTGAGCCTCATTCACTTCTGGCTCTAAAAGAGAGAGGGGTTTTCCCCTCATGCCAGACTCAGACCTTCTGATTCCTCCTTACCGGCCCCAGAATTGCTCTTTCTTCCCAGTATTAAGCAATCTAGATAGTTATCTCTTTTGATGGATCCTTCAACTCCATCCACCAGGCTGTGGTCTAATTCTGTGGTCCCCAACAGGGAAGTCACAAAAAAGTACAGCATCACTACTGAGAGGCAGTTGGTTTGAAACAAAAGCAATTATTTTATACTAATTATTTTTTTGTCCTTTCTCCTTAAATAGTCGTAAAATCTAGAGGTCCAGGCCTACCTACCTTTAGTGTATCACATAGGTTTGCTAAGTATTCTAGGCAAGGTGATTTTCTAGGTACCCTGGTAGTTCTAAAGATAGTCAAGTTAAAGTCCCTTAAAACCTATGTTTTGAATGAGAGAAATGCTTGCTGGTAATTAACTGTTGATCACTGTTACGCAAAATTTGATAATTATTTATACAGATATGGCCATGGGGGGAAGAGAGATTCACTACAATAGGGAAGAGTTCGGGGATGTAGATCAGGGAAGTCTTCTTGGATAAACTGGTATTTGAACTGGATTTTTGAGGGACAGGTAGGGTTTCAACAGGTGGAGTTTGAGAGGAAGGCATTCCTGATGGAGGGAGGAAACTGCACATGCGATGGTATGGCGGTGAGAAAGAAGTGAACCAGTTCAGGAAGTGCTGAGCAGCCCAGCCTCGCCACAGCTCTCGCCATGAGGGAGAGAGGTAGGAGAAAAGGCTGGAAATGCACAAAGGGGACAGTCTGATAGGGAATTGGGATAACTTTTCTACGAAGAGGAGAGAGAAAGAAGTGGTGAGTTAACCCCTTAGATTACCAAAAAGGTAACTGGGGATTATGTAGCTCTGTGGGGTTTGTTTGTTTTGTCTGTTAGACTAATGTTTTCCATGTCAATGACAAGTTCTCTAATAAAATGTCATGTTGGTAAGGCCACAGCACCTAGCCGATGGATTTCCTAAGGTGAATGAACATAAATATCTGCCAAGCTCCTAAAAAGTGCCATTTAATGAGGTGGATGGTGCCAAGTATTGGGTTTAAGGGAAGGGGCTGGGAGGGGTAAGTTTCATCAAAAATGTCCCCTGGGAGTTTTCCTAAGAAAACTCATGTTCAAGTCCTTTAGAGTGTGGGAGGGACAGGGAGAAGGTCATTCCAGAATTTTCCCTTGATTTATATTTTTTATTGAATGTGCCAATATAGGCAATGCTGATCTTCTGAGGCTATCATTTCTTGGGTTTTAACATTTGCTTTTCTTTATCTCACCCTACCACTCCCATCAGTGACCCAACAAATCACAATTACATCATCTCTGCTCAGCAAGCTGATAGATCCCAATGATCCCACAGGAAAAGGAAGAGTTTCTAGGAGAGAAAACTCACTCACGTGCTTCTCTTCTCTCTGTCTGTAGCCAGGTCCACCAAGCAGAGGAACATGGCGCACATACAGATAGTGGCTTGTGATCCATTTCCAGAAGCAAGAAATAGTCTAAGAGATGTAGTTTGGGTGATAAAAGGTTAGAATTTCCAGCAATTTTGACTGTTTATGGGGCCAAGCGAAAGAATATTAGAAATTAGGACTGATTTAGAAAGTCTGAATGGTGCCAAGGATTGGGAAGAGTGGGTTGGGAAGAGAGGAGGGCAAACTCAGACATGAGTCAGGAGTGTTGGTCCAGAATACTGGAAGAGACTGGCCTGGAACTATTCATCTCCTGACTCCTCCTCACTACTCCCCTTTCTGCACCTCTTCACCGCGTCAAAGCCCACAGTGGAGAGACCAGCATGGAATGGAGTGCCAGCCACCGACAGCTGCCAGTCTTTTCAAGGAATGAGAAGGCTCTCTGTTTGTCCTGGAAGATTTCCATCTCCTCTTTCTGAAGTGTTCTGACACATATCAGTCCCTCGTGTTGACACTGGAACCAGCTTCTCCTCTCTCCTCCCTTCTCTGTGGCGTATGATTTGATTAGAGGGGAAAATATTTTCTTTCAAACACCTCTGTCACCACTTGCTGGCTCCATCAGTGGAGCAGTTTGCCTCCCCCTGACCTCCCCAGCAGAAAGCTTTTGTTGTTTTTAGAAGACTTCTACCTTGAGGAAATCGCAGGGTACCAGGTTGTGAGAAACACTGGAGGCAATTCCTTGAGTCTTCTTCAAAAATGTGTTTCTGGGAGAACGCCAACCCCATTTTACAGGCATGGCAGGGCTGCAGATGGCACTCGGAGATAAATGATTGCCCTGGGCCAACTCCACAGACAAATGATGAACTAATTTCTCCTCAATGAGAGTATTCCGTATTTGCTGGTCAGAATCTGCCAGAAAGTTCGAGTTCATACACTTGGAGCTATATCTCCCCTTATGTCTATCTGGCTCCATTTGATGTTTAAATAGCCTATTTCATGGAGCCTTAGGCTGAACTGTGTGGAGTCATTTATTCATAGCTGAGATGGTAATCAAGCTAATGAAGGAAGACAGAGGAAGGAAGGAGAGTCAGCTGAATTTAGCGGTAAAACATTGTGTGGTGTAGTGTGTATGTGTGTTCAAAGTCCATTAGTCACACGTTGGCTTCCTCTTTATGGACTACTTGAAGCACATTTTATCCCTAGTTGACTTTCCATTTAGAAAATGTCTTGAGCACCTCTCTCTGTGTGTCTCTTTTTATGAACTCAAGAAAGATAAATTTATATCGTCACCCAGACAAAACATCATTAGGAAAGAGAATCAACTACCTCAAAATCACTGTAATGTTTTCCAGAACCAAAGATGAATATTTTTGAATTGTCATCCAACATTTTGAAATGATCCATGTTTCTGTTCATTTCCACACCAAAGATAATCAGGCATCCAAATTAAAGTACCATCCAGCCTAATGTTAAAATAAGGGAGGACAATTTATATTTCTCAACTTGCATGCTGTTATAATTTCTTTTTAAAAACAGCTTTATTGAGATATAATTCACGTACCATACAAGTCATCCATTTAAAATGTGTAATTCCAAGGTCTTTAGTATATTCACAGATATGTACAACCATCACCACAGTGGAATTTGGAACATTTTCTTCACCTCCAAAGGAAACCCTGCACCTTTTAGTTATCATCCCTCTAGCTTCCTAACCCCCCTGCCCCAGCTCAAAGCAACCACTAATCTGCTTTCTGTCTCTATAGATTTCCCTGTTCTGGACATTTCATATGAATGGAATCATATAACATCTGGTCTTTTGCAACTGGTTTCTTTCACTCAGTATGTCTTCAAGTTTCATCTATGTTGTGGCGTGTATCAGCACTTCATTCCTTTTTATGGCCAAACAATATTCCATTGTATGGATATACCATATTTGATTTGTCCATTTGTCAGTTGATGGAGATTTGGATGGTTTCCACCTTTTGGCTATTACGAGCAATGCTGCTGTGAACAGTCGTGTACAAGCTTTTGTGTGGACTTATGTTTGCTGGTACAGTTTCTATTGTCAACTGTAATAAAGCCTTTATCCACCCAACCACCCATCCATCCATTTTCTGTGTCAGATGGAGTGGACACTGTTGGTGCCCTGCCCAGTTCATACCAACATAATAAATAATTGAATAAGTAAATAAATAAGTGGAGGACAATAGACAAATCAATGCAGAAGAATTCCAAATAATTTCTGCAGATATTCCACCCTCAGGGAGATGGAGCACAACTTCCTACTCTTTAAGTGTCGGCTGCTCATTGTGACTTCCTTCCAAAGAGGACAGTAAGGTAAGGGGGAATAAAAGAGTAACTTTAAGGGTAGAAATTTGATACACACCACCTCAGACAGGTGATCAAGGTTAACATATACAGTGATAAATCATATTGATAATCTCTACCCTTGAAATGAAGTGATGAGATGACATTTATGTGGTCTTCCTCCTAAAAACACACAAGCCCAGTCTAATTATGAGAAAAATGTCAGACAAATTCCAATTGGGAGACATTCTATAAAATACCTGACCAGCACTCCTCAAAACTGTCAAGGTCATCAAAAACAAGGACAGTCTGAGAAACTGTCACAGCCAGGAGGAGTCTAAGGAGATATGATGACTAGATATAATGTGCTCTCCTGGATGGGCTCCTGGAACAGGAAAAGGACGTTAAAAAAGAACTAAGGAAAGCTTAATAAAACATGAACTTTAGTTAATAATAATGTATCAGTTTGGATTCATTAATTGTGACAAATCCGTCATACCAACATAAGATACTAAGAAGAGGGGAAATTAGGCGTAAGGTATTTGGAACTTTGTATTTTTTGGTAAATCTAAAGCTATTCTAAAAAATTATTTTAAAAATAATTGGAGCCATCATTTTAAAAAACACAAATTTTTTGATTTCTTAATTCTTATTCTCTTTTGCAAATATTAATTTCTCTTCAACCAGAGCATCAGTGAGTGTTGCCTGGGACAACTTCTCCCGAGTTAGGAAATCAACTTGATGATGCCAAAGAGGAAAGAACAAAGGCCAGTGGACTGGGAATCAGAAAACTACTCCAGTCTCTAATGCGCCACGTGACCAGGTACAGCCACCTCATCTCTCTGGGTCTCAATTTTCTCATAAAACTGTGACTAAGTGGGTTGGACTGGATGAATGCTAAGGTCTCATCTAGCCTAATGTTCTAGGCCTCCACTTGCTCAGGCTAAAACTCTTGGCACCATCTTCGACAGCTCTTTTTCTTGCACACCCCACATTTGGCCCATCAGCGTATCCTTGGTCTCTACCTGAATCTCATCACTTCTTACTTCTGGCGCTGCTGCTATCTTGCTCTAAGCAACCATCATTCCTCCTGGGATTATTGTAGGTCTCTAAACTCTTTTCCTTGCTTCTTTCTTTACTTCCTTCCAATTCCCTATGCAGGCATCAGAATGCCCTTTTAAAGCAAAAATCATATCACACCACTTCTCTGCACAAAACACTCTAATGACTTCCCATCACACTTGCCAGAAAAACCAACCTCCTTTCAATGGCCTCTAAAGTCCTACTTGATCTTGACTTCCATTTCTCTAGAACCTCCTCTCTTGCTCTCTCCCTTTCAGTCACTCTAGTGGCGCTGACCTCGTTGGACACAAGATCTGCCTTCCTGCCTCAGAGCCTTTGCATTGCTCTTCCCCCTGCATGAGATTCTTTTTCCCTGGAGAGCCACATGTTTTGCTCCCTTATCTGTTTTGGTCACTGAACCAGAGAAGCTGTTGTTGGATCTCCCTTTATAAAACAGCAGCCTCTTCCCCACTCCACCTCGAGTGCTACCTTCTCTCCCCTCCTCTGCTTTATTTTTCTGTACAGCAGTTATCACCATCTCATGTCTCATATGTTTAATTGTTTATCTGCTGACTCTCAGTCTCTTGCACACAAGAATATAAGCATCTTGAGATACAGACACTTGGTGATGGTCACTGTTGTATCCCCAGTACGGTCCCTGGCACATAGTAGTTACTTAATAACCATGAGTTGAACAAATGAATACACGAATGAATAAGGAGTGAATAAATGAATGTGTGCTTCTATGCATCAGGAACTCATCTCCAATTATACAGCAATGGTTTGGTACAGGCCTCAGCTCTCTCTCCTCAACCTCAGATATTTGCATTAAACCTCTATTCCCTGAGGGTTTAAGCTTTTATGCCCCAAAGCTGGGAAGACAACAGTGTGTCTGCTTTCTGCTGAGTCCCATCCTCCTCTGTGGCAGTGGATGTTTTTGGCCTCACTGCTTGAGTGGGGATAAGGCAAAGGAGAAAAGAAACAGTGTTTAAAAAACGAATCAGTTAAAATTTCAAAAATGTTATACTGTCACTCACTTCACACGCTACATTTAGCTTATTTGTTTCTGAGTTTGTCTCCCTTAATAGACTATGAACAGCTTCCAGAAGAAAGTTCTGTGTTATTCCTCTCTGTACCCCATCCTTAGAACAGTGCTCAGCACATAGCTTTTCTAGTCTATGCTTCTTCAGTCTATTTTAATCAAATAGAAGTACCACAGACTTCCACCGGCAGGTTGCTGACAGTTCTATTTCTCTTTGTTTTTAGGTAGAGGAGAAAAAGGTTTTTTGTGCGGGCATTCCAACTGGATATAAGCATGACTGCAAAGGCCAAGCTGACACCACCAGACCCTTTATAGAACAGAGACACGAAGACAATGCCACTAGGATCTAAGTCCCAGCCCAGTCACTAGGTGTGGAACTTTGGGCATTTCTTTAAGTTTTTTAATCTCCTAATAAGCTTATTGCCAAATATTATATTATCCTCAAGTCATACAGTAGAAGGTGGTCGAGCTGAGATTCAAACTCAGGCAGGCAATGCTGGCTCCAGAGTCTACAGAGTTAAAGACCACCCTGAAAAATAAGTTTGAAAGGATTTGTTTGAATTAAAAAAATGTGGTATCACTTGAGCCTAAAATCATGCACTCAGGGCAAGAAAATTTCAGAATACAGGACATCAGAAATACAGAGTATTATTTAGAAACTGCCCATGCTCATAGAATTGTTATAAGAATGACACGAGTCAAAACATGTAAGGCACGTAGAAGAGCGACTGACACAGAGTGAGCATTCCCCAAGCATTGATTATCATTATCATCTAGGAGCCATCAGAACTTGCATTCTAGGAGCCATCTCAGGTGCTGCTTCTTCAGCCCTCAGTCTGTCTGACCAGCAGGTCTATCCGTAGAGGCTTTTCAGCAATTCTTAATGATAGGGCCTATATCCTCAGAAATTCAGTACTCCGTAAACGGCCTGAGTTTGCGTCAAGGGAAAAAGGAGACTTTTCTTTCATGACACAGAGAAAAAGAAGTAAAAGTGGTGGGAAAAGAAAACCCCTGAAGTTCAAGTTGCTGGAGCTATCACCTCCCCCAGAGCAGGGCCACACATTGCAGCTTCCTTTCCTCTAGTTTGGGTCCATTTCCTGTTGGTCATTGTATCATAGAACCTTGGAGCAGGATGAGCTGTAGGAGACTTCTCAACTTTGTACTCTTCCTTCTGCTACCCAGATAGCGTCTTAAATATTCCCACTCCCTTCATTTGCCCCTTATATCGTATAGCAGAAAAGAGTCATGTAGTGCAAAGACTATGGACTTTGGCATCAAACTGACCTGGGATAGAATTCCATTTTTGCCCATCTGAACTCTGTGATATTGGGCAAGTTGGCTTTTCCTAGGTTTTTTTGTTTGTTTGTTCCTTTAGTAGGAAAATAAGGATAGTAATAGCTATCTTTTTGGATTTTTGTCAAGAACAAATAACAAAAGTGACTGTAAACCTTCCTAGTACAATGTTTGGCATACAGATGTTCAATAATAGTTATTACTATCATTATTTTCTCCATCCTGGGTCTGATTTTTATCAATGCCCTTCTGAAAGTGAGTGGTGCTTAGAACTATACAAATGTGCCTGATATCATCCCAAATCTGAAGAGGGACATAGATATAGATATCGGCATGGGCGTATGCATTGACATGGACATAGATGCAGATATAGATACAGACATAGGTATAGATATTGAGAAAGTTGGGGGTGGGGGTACTTGTTACACACCAGCCACTGTGCTAAATATTTTGCATGCAATGTCATCAAAGCATTAAAAAAGTCTTTGAGGTGGCATAACATTTCACGTATAAATGAAGAAGCTGCGGTTCAGAAAGGGTAAACATCTTGCTCAAGGCCACACATAATCAGGGTGTCCTCAGGTGGCTGGGGCTGAGAGTCAGCTTCCAGGGCTGGGAGCTGGGATGAGGTCCTATCTGAAGCAGCACTGGTGGGAGTGGGAGTGGAGCAGGGAGGTGGAGAGCTGGGAAGGCCAACCTGGTCAGAGTCTTTTGGAGAGAGTTACATTTAAGACCCTAGCAGTCAGGCACAAAACTCAAGTCCACAGAGCCAAGCAATATTGGTTTTCTTGGAAGCTAACCCATAGCATTTTGGGCATAAGTGGGATGATGGTGTTGGAGGCAAGGCAGGGATAGGGTTTCCTGGGCTAATTTTGTGAATGTAAGTATGTGTTTATTCGGGCGTATGTGTTGCGTGCCTGAGTGAGTGAGGCTGAATTAAAGAGCGTGCATCAAGGCAGACATGAAATGGGGCCTCCCACAAGCTAAATCTCTTTATTCATTCTGCACATGCTGAGTGAAGCTAGATCTCGGTTTGTCAGTGCCTGAAAAAGAATTCATCTGCCACATAAGGGAAAATGTAGTCTCCTTAGTGCTCTCAAAGTTCTTTACAAGGATAATGGAGCTGTCACTGTCACAATAGGAGACGGACCTGTGTGGACTGCTACAGAAAGACTTCTCAGCTTCCTCACTCCCTCCTCGGGCTGTCTCCCAAATGACTGTGGATGCACCGGAAGAGACTCTTCTGTGCGACTCGGAGGCAGATGACTCTTGTGACGCAGGTCTGGGGATTCAGTCTTGGGGAGACCAGGGGTCAGTCTCGGTTCTTTCTCTTCTCTCAAATCTTCTACTTTGTAGCTGTGTCACTGCATGTTGGCATTTACCCAGAGACATAAAGCCAGGTCTAGGATATCAAACAAAGCTAAGCAAGCTCACTCCAACAATGGTTCATTCAGATTGATTTAACCATGATTCTAATAGCAAATCCAGGTCCTTGACCTCCAGTGTGGCACTTATTTCACTACTCAACCTGCTTTTCCGGCTGAGCTCTATGCTGACCAAAAGTGCTTTGGTGGGAGACATCTTTACCTTTTAGTTCTCAATTTTGTTTCTGTAAAGACATAGATTAAACATCTTTTTAAAATGATACTTGAAGGAATTTACAATGACTCTAAACATTTGTTATCAATAAGTATGTATACATAAATTGTAGAGATATACGTCTGTGTACACGCACACACACTCACACACGCACACAGACATACTCACATTTGGGTATTCCATTTAAGTTTCATATAAGAACTTAGACTTGATTTCATATTACTCACAACTGCTGGCAGCAGGGAGAACTGCCCTGCCTTTCACTAGAAAGATATAATCATAAGAACCACTGAGGATTTGTAACCAAGAAAGGACAGTGGCAAGTCTAATTAGATGTTGAAAGAGAGTGATGATCCATATTTAGCTGATTCTGACTCTTCCTGATGAGAATCTTTCTCAATACAAACTATTCATATTTGTTTAAATATCAAGGCAAATCAAACTTGTTAAAAGAAACATGGGATTTGGTGTTCCCATGGTAGGAATTAATATATATGTGTGTGAGTTTTAAATACATATATTTTCATATATCTATATCTATATTACTGCTTTTAAGATTCAAGAAAGGAGCAGAAAAGATGGAGTAGACGCACTTTTTGGTATTTCTCCCACTAATTACAATGAAAAACTCTGGACATTACATATGAAACAAACATAAGATGGCTCTGAAAGGTTGAGAGATGAAGGCTGAGTGGCTAAGGACCTTGGGACGCAAGGAATGACACTGTGGTGAGTTTTCTTTTCACTTCATATTTCCCAGGCTCAAATCTCAAGAAGATGGCATCCCGGGAACACCAAGGGGTGAAGACCAAAAAGTCCTAAGAAAAGGCTGCTCTCTCTGGACAAAGGACCAAGAAAAGTGCAGCCTAGGAAGACAGAAAACTATTAGACAATAATTGCGCTACTCCTGGCAACACCACAGAAAATGCTATGGCCCCTTCCCACCCACACTAGTAAAGGTCCTGTGGGAAGCCAAGATTTCCTCCTTTGCCAGGCTGTAACAAGGTGCTCCAACTCCCCTGCCATCTCCAACGGGGGTGATGTCTGAGAAAGTCCAGTAAGGAACCAGAACTTGCATTCCTGCTGGGTGGTCCTAAGGCATCCTCCCCCTCCCCTGGGGTGGTGTCATAGGAGGCCTAGTGGAGTAGACTTTCAGCATTGCCCATTTAAGATGAGGTCCCCCACCCTCCACCAGTGGAGGCAACTCGGGAAGCAATGAGAGGGTGCTCCAATGCCTCACACCCAGGGAATATCAGTGGAGACTAATAGAGAATTGGAACTCCCAGTCTTGCCCAGCAATAACTAGGAGAAACACACACCAGTGTCAACGGAGACTAAGCAGGAGGACTCTGACTTCTAACCCCATCCCCATTCCCCTGTTGCAGCAGTGTCAGCTAAAACAGAAGGTTTAAGTAAGACCCAGTCTTATAACACAATACCTAAAATGCCCAGTTTTCAATCAAAAATCACTTGTCAGGGGCCAGCCCCGTGGCCAAGTGGTCAAGTTTGCACGCTCTACTTTGGCGGCTCAGGGCTTCACTGGTTAGAATCCTGGGCATGGACATGGCACCGCTCATCAGGCCATGCTGGGGCGGCATCCCACATGCCACAACTAGAGGGACCCACAAGTAAAAATACACAACTATGTACCAGGGGGCTTTGGGGAGGAAAAGGAAAAATAAAATCTTAAAAAAAAAATCACTTGGCACAGCAAGAGCTCAGAAGATCTCAAATGGAATGAAAAAAGACAATCGATAGATGCAAGCAGCGAGATGACAGGGATGTTAGAATTATCTGACAAAGATTTTTAAAGCAGCCATTGTAAAAATGCTTCAGTGAGCAATTATCGACACATTTTGAAACCAAAAAAAAGGAGTCAGCCAAAAGACTCAGGAGAAAAATTCTATTTCACCAAGCATTTTGAAAAATCATTGTCAATTTCTGCAGCAATGAAAACAAACTCAAAGTTGTACTTTGACGTGAAAATCTCACCGTCGGTAACAGACAATTTGAGAGTGAAGAGGAGTGGTTGGTGTCCAGTCTTGGCTCCCGGAAAGCCAGGGTGACCAGGATTTGGATCAGGCCTGGCATTCAGTCTGGGTGAGCACTTGACAGGTAAGGGCAGTTAGTGGTGTGTTCGTATCAAAGTCCAGAAGGCAAGCCAAGAACAGAACCGGAGAGATCTGTTTATCTGAGAAAGACTAGACTAGACATAACTTCCCAGTTAAGCAGCCTGGGGTTAGTGTTCAAGGTGGCCCATCCAGCAGGAGGGGCTTCTAGATGGACGGGTGCTGGGCAGTGTTTCCTAGGATCCAGCGCAGATGGGCTATTCTGTAGAAACAGCACAATAGCTTTATGAACATCTATCTTAGCCCAGGTCAGACAGTGCATTAACAGGGAGACAGGGTGAAGCGGAATTGAGTTGCCTGAGTTCTCCACATTGTTAGGGCAGCTAAGGTAAACCAGGCTATTCCAACAGAGGCATGGGCAGGACCAGGAAGGGTGAAGCAGTTAGACTAGGCTAAGTCATAAAACTGTTTAACTCTCACGTAATTAGGAGTCGAGGGAGGCAAGTTATTTAATGTGGAAGCCACCAACAATCTTCTATACACGTAGAGCCACAGCCTCCTGCTCTGTCATCAAGAGATGGCACCGAGGAAAGTCTGATACTCTCTCTGGTGTCTCAACTATGCAATCCCATGGCCATTAAGTCATGGTCGCTAGATTGCCCACTTGCGCTCACATATTTCATTATGGTTTAATGCCGTCTCATCTAAGAAGTAGGCTGGGTTTGTACCTCCCAAGAGGTGGTAGCAGGGTGGTAGGTGGTGGTTGAGGAAAAGACAGAGAGCTAGAAATTGAGTGCGAACAGCCAGCCCCACTCTTGTCATCTATGGCTGTTTCATCATTTCACCACACATCATGAGACCCCTTTCAACCTCATTATTGTATGTGACCACTTGCACTGACCATTCTTTACTGTTGTTGGCACAGTTTCTTGCTTTTGCCGAAACTCTTTGGCTTATTCACAAATTCCTCTATTCATGATTCCACACTTTCACAGAAAGAGCTAAATATTTATACTTTATAAACAGAGGTATACTGGGCAGAAGAAAGAGAATTTAGAAAGATATAAAGTTATGCTCTTACGTTATACCAAAACTATTCCAAATTAATTAAAGATTTACATGTTGATTAAAAATGAATAGAAGAAAATGCAGGTGATTATACAGTAAGGAAGATATTTCTAAGAATAATGGGAAAGATGGAAACCATAGAAGAAAATATTTGTATGGTTTGCATTATACTAAACGTAAAAATTTCTGCATGTCTTGGTTATCTCTGGGTAATGATTTTTAGATGATTGTATTTTATTTATCTCCTCACTTCTCTGTATTTTTAAATTTTTTAGTAAACATATAAAAAAGAAAAATTATTTTACATGCCCCACACAATAAACAATATCGAAAGTCAAACATCGAACTGAGGAAAAAGAATCTCAATATATACAGGATTGCCTTCTAGAATACAATATACAAGGAGTTCTTACACTACAATATGAAAAATACTCAGTTCTCAATAGAAAACCAGGTAAAAGTCAAGAGTATTCACAATATACACTGTAAATGAGCAATAAACTTTTAAAAATTAGTGTAATATGTATTTAGATAAATGCAAACTAACACAATAATAGGATACATTTTGATGGGTGCCTATCAAAATGTCAAAGCTTAAAAATAATTTCATAGGGGCCGGCCCGGTGGTGCAGCAGTTAAATGCGCATGTTCTGCTTTGGCGGCCTGGGGTCTGCTGGTTCGGATCCGGTTGCGGACATGGCAATGCTTGGCAAGCCATGCTGCAGTAGGCGTCCCACATATAAAGTAGAGGCAGATGGGCATGGATGTTAGCTCAGGGCCAGTCTTCCTCAGCAAAAAGAGGAGGATTGGCGGCAGATGTTAGCTCAGGGCTAATCTTCCTCAAAAAAACATAAAATAATATAACATAATTTTATACATAGCTGGTAGCCTTTCAATTAGTATAACCTTTTTGGAAAGTCTTTTGGTGACATGTCAAAAGACTTAGCATTTTGTTTACTTTTGAAATAGCAATTCTGCTGCTTGGAATTGATCTTTAGGAAATTATCATTGATGTGTCCAAAGTGCAGATTTTATCCAAAGAATTTTTTCAATAGAAAAAAATTCAAATGTCTCCAAAAATAGGAGATTGGTTAAGTATATTAAGATATAAGGTAAAAAGCAGACGAACAAACAAAAGTATACCTGTCTATACAACCCTTTATAAATGAATTTTCAGAATAATAGATGATAGGAAAACATACAGTATATCTTGTTTAGTAAAAAGGCAATACATAAAACAGTATATTGAGTCAATTTTTGCTTTTGGTCAAAAAGGAAATTCACGTATAGAAAAAAGATAAGGTATACAAATCGAGTGAGAATAGTGGTTGCTTTCAAGTCATGGAATTATTTGGTTGTGTTATCACATTTTCTTCAATTAGCATATATCCTGTGGGAAAATATTTAAATTGTTTTTTACAAAGATGGCAGCCAGCATGAGCAGATAAAATAAGTCACACTCTTTGTATGGCCTGTCACCCCTCCACAAAGAGGTGATACATTATTTTGCTGACAGCCCGGAAGATCACTCAATCTCATGTTGCAAATTTGACCACTATAGGAACCAAAATTTCAGAACATCCAAGGGTGAGCATTTTTTTCTCTTCCAGGCTCCCGAGGACGAATGCAATGTCTTCTGTGCAAAAGGGAGAGAACAGCTCAGGAGCACAAAGGCTACAGTAATATTTTTGTCCACAGATTCAGAGAGAAAAATCCAGCCCAGGAAAGACACTCCTTTGGTTTACGCATTGTGAATTTCTTAGAGAACGACAGCGAGGGGAGGGGTTGGGGGTTCTGTTTGGTTGGTTTTAACTGAATACCATTGAGCCAAGGAAAGCCCATAACTAATTGGCTCTGTTGGAGGGGGAAATGCTATCAGACTTTTTTCTTTCTTTCTTTCTTTTTCAAGTGCAGCAGGCGCAGAGCTGTGACACTGCATGTTGCACAGTAGCATTGGTGTTCCAGTCGATTCCCTCCTGGACAGAGGAGCAAGAAGAATAACAACTGAGATTAGCATTGAGTGACCAACACTGTATTTGCATCTGAAAGTGCCCGCCACAAACAGCTGAGGCAGCCTTTGGGCAGGCGCAGAGGGAGCTTGAATAAATCCTCTCCTGCTTTCTGTCCTGTCCCAGGACTTGGAGTCAAGCCTCACACAGCTCTAGGCTCCATGAGAGAGCCCTCTGGATTTAGTACTAACATCCCATCTCACAGGAAATCATCCCTATCTCCATTTAAACAACGTACTCACTGACAGATTGCCGTATCGACATGTTTAATTCCTCAACTTCAGTCCATTCGTGTTCTTTTTCTCTTCCTTCCTGCTGTGTATGGCTCCACCTCATTCACCAGACAAGGGCTGTGGCCTGACATTCCTTTGTTTCATCATTTGAAAATGTCGGGGGGAACAGTCCTTGAAGCTGGCCAGATTAAACCTCTCTAACCCTGGGAAGCCGATTAATTTTTTCCTTCCCCGAGGATGCGAGGGCAGTACCTTACTTGGTCAATTGCTCTCATACACAGCTCTGCCTTCTGTTGAGCAAAGCAGCAGGGACAAAGAAATGGAATTCCACTTCCTCCTCAGGGAAAGAGGAAAGCTTGAAATTCTGAGTTTTCCCAGGCTGCCTCTGGGATGCCAAGGAGGACTGGCTTGCATAATCTCACAAAAATGTGACATGCAACCTACGCCTCCATAAGCTCTAATAATATAGTGTCAAGGGACTAGAGAAACCAAGAAACATATGCCTGATTTCCTGACCTGAGCACAATTAAAGGCCTCGACTGCGAAACCTAAGTGCCTCCAGACCAAGGAAATGCAGACCCAGGAAATGTAACTCACCGCGGAGAGATCCTAATGCCACATGGGGTTCTTTCATAATAGCTACCAGGGAGAAGGTGACACACACGGCTGTCTTTTCCATTGCATAGTAAACTCAGCAAGTCCATATTGGAAACCTTGCCCATTCCTCCAATAGAGATTGCATGTAAAGGCAAGGATAGCTTTTAAGATATTGCTGTTTAGCAATCCCTTCTCTGAGGCCTAAAGCTAACTTCTTGATTAATTCTTTGTTTTTGTTTGTGTTTAAAATGTGTTGATTACATGCTGTTGATCAGAGCTGCTGGACTTGGGACCCTAGCCAGCTCCTCAGAGGGCCTCAGTGACACTGTCCTCGTGTTGGCCCAGGCTTGACCAACATGAAGGACAGCAATTTTCTGGGCTGGCAACTCTGGAAGGAAGGTTACAGGGCAAGCAGCTTCCACTAGATTAAATGACTGTTTATTGGGGACCTGCTTGGGCCACATTCTGTGTTAGAGCCACATGCTGGGAATGTAAAGATAAATATGATGCAGCCACTGCCTCTAAGAATGTCACAATCTGATGGGAAAAAGCACATAAAAATTAATGAATGTAATATGATAAATGCTAAATTAGTAATATGAACACTATTTTTATATGCAGGCCTCAGGGTTAGGGGAGGGCCTTAAAAAGTCCTTCAGCGGGAGCTGGCCTGGTTGCATAGTGGTTAAGTTCTTGTGCTCAGCTTTGGCGGCCCAGGGTTCATGGGTTCAAATCCTGGGCACAGACCTACACATTGCTCATCAAACCATGCTGTGGCAGCATCACACATGCAAAAAATAGAGGAAGACAGGCACAGATGTTAGCTCAGGGCCAATCTTCCTCACCAAAACAACAACAAAAAAAATTGAAAAAGTCCCTCAGCAAAAATCACGGTCCAACAGGATTTGTCTGGACTTAGTACAGAGATCTCTTTCTCTTGAACCCTGTGTCAGTGGTGTCCAAAGTAAGTGTGGGTACCCTTAAGAGGTACAGAAAATAATCATGCAGATACACAAATAAAATATTATAACATGTTTATGCTTTTTAATGTATCCTTGTATATTTTATTTTATTTTATTTATTTTTTTTGGTGAGGAAGCTTGGTCCTGAGCTAACATCTGTGCCCATCTTCCTCTGTTTTGTATGTGGGATGCTGCCACAGCATGGCTTGATGAGCGGTATGCAGGTCTACACCTGGGATCTGAACTGGCGAATCCTGGGCCAACGAAATGGAGCCCTCAAACTTAACCTCTACACCACCAGGCTGACCCCCTACATTTTATTTTGCCTATTTTTCATAACATGATGTAACAGTTCGGTAGAAAATGTCTATCATTTACAAAAATAAGGCACTATATTGAGAGGGAGGTTCATGTTCACAAAATTTTGACATGGGAATGGGAACAAAAGTTTGAAAACGATTGGGTCCAGTTGTTCCCCGCCTCCAAAGTCCTGGACGTCCTCCCTCAGGCCTCTGGGCAGGGTCTTAGCAATTCTAAGCTCACATGACTGGATTCCATTGCCTCGGCTCAGGAAAGAGAGGACCCTCCAATTATCTGCATCCTTTCCCCTTTGAAAGCTGCCTGTAATTGTATGACTTTCCCTCCTTTTATGTCATAAATGGATGAGGAGGCAGATGCACAGATAGATGAAGTAACATCCAGCATTACAGGACTAGTAGTACTAATGGGCTTTCTGGCAGAAATTGAGAAACAGAACAAAACAAAACAACCGTGATATTGGCTGCGGTGTTGTGCTAATAAGAAATGGGCCAGTCTTGGGCAGAAAAGCAAAAATCACAAAACCTGTTGCTACAAGAACTATAAAGGCCATGAAGGGAATGAGGGTAAATGAATCAGCATAAGTAATGGCCACCTGTGGAACCGTGTAGTCATCCAGGCTTGGGTTAAAATCCCATCTTTGCCCTTTAGTGCCTACGAGATTTAAGCAATTACTAAACCTTGCTAAGTGTATCACTTGCTGTTCTTGGGTTGCAAGGAATAGAGACTGGATCTGGCTAACATAAGCATCCCCAAACAGAAGTTTTGGGAAGAAAATGGGGTCATTCTCAGAATCAAAGGAAGAGCTGAAACCAGGCTTTGCGAAGGACAGTATCAGGGCAGTTCAGGGATCTTGGCGGTAATGTGAAACCTCTTGTATCTTTAGGGTACTCAGCTCTGACAACTCCACTGTAACTGCCCTTGACTCCTGGAATGTATCTCCACCCAGAATGCAAATTCTCAGGATGAGATTCTAATTGGCCTGTTTTGGTCACATGCCTATCTCTGCCGTTCTATGATTGGACAGAGCTGGAATTTAAACCCTAGTAGTTTACAGAGTGAAGGCCCAGCTGGTCCTCAAAGGAAGAAGAGCTGAGCAGAAAAACTCAAGTCATGTCTACTACACTGAGCTTCCGCTACCTCATCTGGAAAATGGGAATAAAAATATACGTCTCATAGAGTTGCTTTGAAGATTAATTGAACAAGATAATGTTTACAAAGTCTGGCCCTCAGTAATTGTTCAATAATGGTAACCATTGTTATTATGAATTATATGAGATCATATGGGAATTACTAAAAGGTCAGGCTCCCTTTCTTACACAGTACTGGTAGACGTGGCTTTATGTGTGGAAATCTCATAGAGGGATCTATCTGAATGCTAATGATGGAATGAAATTTGGAAGGGTAAGTGATAATACAATTACTCCAGTGAGAAATTTCAATTACTTTTACCCTCTGCTTTGTGCATGGAGTCCTGCTCCTCGTCATATTTCATTATTTTTAAACTCTGTGATCCCAAGTGCAAATCTGCAAAAAATAAAAAATTAAATCATCCTTTGACGTCACCCCCTCCCCATTTGCTCTTTCCGTAGATCTCAAGGTTCTTTTCTTGGCTCCCCTGAACTCTCTAAGTGCATGTTGGGTTTGGGAAGGTGGGAAAATCCTGCTTTTGGGGATAAGTTACTCACAGGAAGTGTCAGCTCAGCATCAAACAGCCAGTCGATTTTGTAAAGAAGCAGTTAAACCCATAGACAGAACTGTAGATAATTAATGGAAGTTTTTAGTCATTGGGCTGAATTAAATGCATGTTTAAACATCACATCAATAGAACCTCGGATCTGGTATTAATTTGTCCCGGGGTTGATAAACAATCTCCAGTTGTATAATTATTATCAGCTACATGACCCACGTCCCACGATCGGTCATGGTTTGTGATGGCTGATGAATCTGCATGGAGAGGGAGGCGGTGTCGCCGAGCTGGGGCCATGTGAACATGCAGAGTCAGGGCAGGTGGGATGTACCACGGCCCCACCTCTGCTCTGGCAGCATTGTTATCTCTCTGGCATAGAGCTGATCTCTGCCCTAGGACAAGTTATCCCAGAACAGAAAGTCTTGTGAGAAAGAACCTTGAGATGGGAGCCGTTAAACGTCTTGTTCAAGTTCAAGATGACCAGAAAAATATTCAGAAAAGATCCCAGACAGCCTGTGTCAGCTGCAGAATAAACAGATAGCTCTTGCATGCAAATGTGAGCCGTGCTTATACGTGTGAGGGTAAGGTTCCTGCTGACAAAGCAAAATGGGAAACTGGAGCAATGAGCTGGGTAATTCAAGCAACAGGCTCATTTTTGTCTGGCCGAGCTGAGTAATTCCGAAAGGTCCGGGAGCAGAGTTTCAGCAAAACAGTCCTTTGATCTGTGGCGTTTCTCCGAGCTGGGTTTAGCAATGTCCTCCTCCTCCCACCAGCAGGTCATTGCCTTGAGCAGTCTCTCCCTCCCCTCCCATTACACCAGCTCACCGCGTCCTTCAAAACAGACAAACAATATTCCACATAGACATCTGGGGAGATTCCAGACAGTTCCTTCCCTCCTCCCTCTTCTAGCCTTAAAAATAAAACACACTTTCATTAGAGATTCTTACCCCTCAGATAGCTTATTGTGGGCGTGAAGTAAATGACAACGAACTGGTGTCTTTCTGTCTGAAAATTAGGCAGATACCTAAGGCAGTGGTTTTTACTCTCTCGGGCCATTAAATCCTTGCAAAGGACAGCAAAGCAAGAGTTTAATAAATGGTAAATTTAGCAAATGAGTCAACCATAATTTTATCCTACTTTAAGCCAAGACAAATTGACTATATTCATACACTCACACACACATATGCGTGTGTGTGTTCAGTAGATAAAATGCTTACAAGGGGTTCTTTAAATAGCAAGGTCCCTGAGTACATTTAAAATATGATTTGATTTGCAACATGTGACTTGAACACAACCTTTGGGGAACGCATTCTTTTCATAAATGGAGGCAAATGTACAAAAACAGTGTTTAAATGCTATAAAAATCTTTGGCTGAAGAGTAGTCAGCTACATATATCTTTGGTTTACAAGAGGCCTAACATCCAATAATTTCCAAAAGAAAAAAACAATGTTTCCCAAAACCTTCGGCCAGCCTGTGGTTCTGGGTCCTCATAATTTGGCCCAAACCTTATCTTTTCAATCTTCTTTCTCATTACTCTCCTACACAATTCTTCTATTTCTCATTCTTACAAACTAAGTGACTAAACATTTCAGAGTGCACAAGACATTTATGCAGACTATGGAGTCTCTATGGTTCTCAGGTCTTGGGGTCGGAAGAACTGAAGAGATTGGGGTTCCCAATGAGATGTCATCCCTTCTCTCTCTCTCTCTGTCTCTTGCACATACACACCTCTGTAGAATATGGCAATACTACCAGGTACTAATAGAAAGGGGAGAATCCAACATGATGCTGAGGAACATGAATGGATGTCATGGGCAGATCTTACTTCAAAAGATGTTTTAACCAAGTTGACCTCAGGGATCACTGGCTTGAGTCTTGCGTTAGGGTTGAAGCAATGGGCTCAGTGGCTAAAGCCTACTTTGTGGACTGAGCCTGTCCAGTCTTTGGCCTAAGACCTGTGTGACACTTCTCTGCCTTTCAAGCTCACTTGAATTCTGCCTTTGACTATGACACAAATGAATCCTGTCTGTCCAACCACACTTTGTCTCTGTCTAGGGGCAAGGGGATCCCAGCTGAAATAAACTGTGACCTGCTGCCTAACCCTTAAGTCCTTGTCCAAAAGCCAAACATCCATCCTTCTGTGCAATGGCCCACCTCTGCCTTGTGTCACAGTGTTACTGAACCAGGTTCATTTTGCCTGCCACACAATTATGCCAATCACCAAGGTGACGAGTTTGCAAAGAGAAAGGATTTAATCACAAGGCTTCTAAGTGAGGAGACAGGAGAACCAATCTCAAATCCACCTCCCTGAAAAATGGGGCTTAGAGATATTTATGGGATAAAGGGGCAGGGTAGTCCAAAGTGGGAATAGATGATTGGAGGTAAGGAAAAGTTGGGTAATTGATGATCTGTGCCAGCATAGTCAAGCTTCATGGCTCTTCACAGAATGCAAGTTCATAAAATGGCGGTGTTATCATAACCTGAGTGTGGAGTTTTCAGTTCCTTGAGATCAAAGGGTCATCCATCAGGGATCTGTGCAGGCCCAGTTGATGAGTCAGTGGTCTTAACCAGCCTGAACTGGACAGAGTTGACTCTCAGTTCCTGAAGAACTCCAGTACCTGTTACCATGGTGACCTAGGCATGAGAGATGTTATCTATAGGGTGGATTTTAGTAATGCATTATCTAACTGCTTTTGCAAACAGACAGCTATTGAGTGTAGTTAAAGCAAGTTGGCCCCTGGTTTCAACAGCGTCTAGCACAGTGCTCTGTGCAGAAGGGAGGCGGGGAACGCTTGAGCAAATAAAAGAGTTCAAGAACTATTTGAGTGGGAAAAACTAAACAAAAAATAAATGTAAAAAATCATTTGCGTAATAAGCTGAATTTTCACGTTTTAATTCCAACATGTTAAAACCACACAGACCAGTTTGTATTCAATCCTCTCACCTTCCAAAAGTATCTCTAGGAGATGAAGCAACATTTGACTACTGCTGGCCCTTCCCTGGCATGGGGGCTCAGAATGGCAAAGCAAATGGGTGCAAGCCTGGGATCAGGAGACTTGAGTGCGAGTCACATATTCTATAGGAGCTTTGTGACCTGGATCAAGGTAAATTCTGTGAATCTCAGTTTCTTCATTTGCTCATGGTAAAGTTTTGAGGATAAAATGAGATGTTGGTGGGAACCTACTTTGGACATTGTCGCTTTTTATATAGCTTTTTTTCTACTGGTAATATATAAGCACAAAGAGTTTAACCTATGAAGATCTGAGGGGTCAAATGGTGTATCTTCTTACGCCACGGCAAGAGTAAAATCTAAACTGTGCAAGACAATGCTTTGTGTATTTAAAAGGTTCCCAGAAATGGAAAATTCACAAACACATTTGGCAATATGTTCAAAGCTTTAATTACTTGGATCCTGGGAAGGTTTTGCATGTAACATAGTTCAGGCTGCCTTTGAATCCTATAGCATCTATCAAAACAACTACCAATTAACTCCTGATGTGAGAAAGCCCCTCCCTTTTCTGTCCACAAGGGTGTGTCTCTAGCTATCCTTTTTGAGGAGTCAGAGCAGTGTGGGATAACACGCTACTAATGGCCACTTCTTGCTGTCCCATGGTCCAGCATGCTGCCCCTCCTGACTTTTCCTGAGGTAACCCCACACTGGACCTCAATAAAGACATGAGACATTTTTTTCTTTTTTTTTTTTTAAAGATTTTTTATTTTTTCCTTTTTCTCCCCAAAGCCCCCCAGTACATAGTTGTATATTCTTCGTTGTGGGTCCTTCTAGTTGTGGCATATGGGACGCTGCCTCAGCGTGGTTTGATGAGCAGTGCCATGTCCGCGCCCAGGATTCGAACCAACGAAACACTGGGCTGCCTGCAGCGGAGCGCGCGAACTTAACCACTCGGCCACGGGGCCAGCCCCACATTCTTTTCTTTTTTGAGGAAGATTAGCCCTGAGCTAACATCTGCTGCCAATGCTCCTCTTTTTGCTGAGGAAGACTGGCCCTGAGTTAACATCCGTGCCCATCTTCCTCTACTTTACATGTGGGACACCTACCACAGCATGGCTTGTCAAGTGGTGCCATGTCCACACCTGGGATCCAAACCAGTGAACCCTAGGACGCCGAAGCGGAATGTGCACACTTAACCCTTGTGCCATTGGGCTGGCCCCAACATGAGACATTTTTAATGGCTTTAGGTGATCATCCCAAAGGCACATAGAGTGGGGAAGAAGATTTTGATATTGTGATTTATAATAAGAAATACATATTTGGTCTTGGTTCCCACTTCTGGCACAGAGCTCCTAAAACCCTTGGAATTTCCTAAATGATGAGAGCCAGAAAGAAGTCTTATATCTTTTGTTATGTTAATGAGGTGACTTTTGGACCACATCACCTAAGGTTGGGTCTAGTTGCCAGAAGAACCAAACGATGTGATTAAAGACTTGGAACTTGCAGTCCCACCCTCCTACCTTGGGGAGGGGAAAGGGACTAGAGGTTGAGTCAGTCACCAATGTCCAATGATTTAATAAATCATGGCTATGTAATGAAACCACCATAAAACCCCAGAAGGATGGGTTTTTGAGAGCTTTCAGGTTGGTGAACACGTGGAGATTTGGGAAGAGTGGTGAGCCCAGAGAGGGCATGGAAGCATCATGCCCTTTTACCATACCTTGCCCTATGTATCTCTTCCATAAGCAAAATGCTTCTCTGAGTTCTGTGAGCTGTTCTAGCAAATTACTGTAATTGAACCTGAGGAGGATGTTGTGGGAACCTCCAATCTATAGTCAGCCTGTGAGAAGCCCAGGTAGCCTAGACTTGCAATTGGTATCTGAAAATGTGATACTGAGCCCATCACTTGTGGGATCTGATGCTATCTCCAGGTAGATAGTGTCAGAACTGATTTGAATTGTAGGACATCAGCTGGTGTCTGAGAATTGCCTGGATGTGTGTGGAACCCCTGCTTGCCCTAGCATACACACATTGGCATTGGTGACCAAAACCTTTAAGGATGGAGGAGGAATTGGCATTTTCCCCAGGTTATTTCCTTGGCCCCTCTGGATCACACAAGGGTCAAGGTCTCAGTGCCTAGGCCTGCTAGGTAAGGCTTACCTTGATGTTTCCCAGGCAGTTTGAAGGTGCCCTGCAGACTTGTCTTAGTCCTAAACTCTCTACCTACTTCTCTTTTCTGAGAGCCCTGTCTCTTCTTCCTAGTTCAAGGGCCCTCACCTGCCCTCAGAATGCCCTCCCTATGGAAGTCATCAAATTCCAAGTTCTCTTTCAGGTCTTGTGAATTTCACAGCCTTCATTACTGGATGTCAATGGCAGAGGGGTGGGGTACCCTCCCTGTGTTTGCCTGTCCCTCAGGATCTAGTCCCACGTGTGGGGAGGTAGGAACTCTAGAGCTTTTCCAGGCTATGGCTAGTTGCCTTGAATGAACTGAAAATCAAACATCCCCACAAAGATTGATTTCCTTCTTTTTGGTCTGCAGGAGAAATTGTTATTCCACCCCTTGACATAACTTTGACTCTCTTTCTTGTGAAATACTTTCATCATCTTTATTACGCAGAGGGAGTATTGATGGCTCCCTCCCTGCCCTGAGTTATTTCACAACCCGTCTTATATAAACTTGACACTGAAGAGCAGCATGTCTAATCGCCTCTCCTTAAATCCTCAGGTGTGGTGGTGGGGGAGATGGTGGGGTGGAGGAATAATCTCAGTTGAGTCCATCATAGTCATCATGATGTATTCAGTATTGGCTATGTGTCAGATTAATAATAATAGTAACTCTAATAGCTGACACTTTTGACTGCTTACTCTGTGCCAGACAGTGATTAGGGGCTTTACCTGTATTATGTATAATACATGTTGTAACTTCATGATGACCCTATATGGTAAGTACTATTGTTACCTCTGTTGCACAGAGCAGGGCACTGAAGAACTGGGACTAAGCTGTTGTGTCTGTGGTCATAGACAGGAAGAGGTAGTTCTGTGTTCAAATCCATGTCTGACGAACTCCAGTGGTTTATCTATTATTCTGACTATGGTTGGCATTTTCTAAGTATGATTGATTGATTTTTCAAAAGAACATTTGGATCCTTGATATTGACAACACAAGGTATAGTTTTGTGCTGTTGGTAGTGTTAGAGAAATCACAGATGTCTACAATAAAGACAATATGGGCATTCTCAGTTGAAGTTAACCCTAGCCGAAATGGTGTTTTTAAAAGGCCTTCATTTCTGCCTTGCTAAGTGAATTTAATGCTCTAAATGAGTGCCAAGTTGGCAGCCCACAGGACAAATTCCACTATTTATGCAAGAAATGGACACAGTGGCCATGTGCTTCAACCCCAACCTTGAAGGACCTTCTCCGTAGAACAGCAGGTTAATGCATCCTTCGCATCTTATTCCATCTTGGTCCCCACTGATGTAGATGCTGGGCCAGTAGATATCATTGTGCTGGGAGCGTTTACAGCTGTAATTCCCTAAACCTGCCTGTGTATCAAAGTCCCCTAGGGACTTTAAAAATATACAGATTCCTAGGCAATTGCCAAACTTTCTGAATCAGAACCTGTCCAGGAATCTGTACGTATTTTCTAAATTCTGCCCCAGGTTTGGGAATCACTGCATTGGGGAAAGGTCTAGCCTCTGTGGGCTATTGCCCATTTTTCTCCTGCATAGTCCTCAGCCATACGCTTACTTGTCTACCCTTCCACCTTCACGCACATACTATGAAGCAAGTATCTTACTAGAGTCAGAAAAGCTAGAGAAAATGTCAGGCTTTGTCAGCTGAAGTCAATATTTACTTGAGAAGCCTTTTGGCACATCTGTGTTACTAACTAATGTCTATCCAAACTGCTCAAAAAACGAAACCTTAATCAGCAGGCTATATTTAAATACAGCCTCAACTCCGAAGTTGCATTCACATTTTTGTTAACATATTTTCCTGATTACTTCTTCTCATTGTGTTCCATTGTTTGTTTATTTATTTCTCAAGAATTGTTTCCAGAGACTGGAAGTCAAACAAAATGATGCATGGTTAGGAACGGATTGAAAAAAACAAATCCCAACCCCTTTGATAGAGACTAACATAATAAGCTTTTTGGCAGTTGTTTAAAAGAAATATTATTACAGTACGATAACCTTGTAGTGATTACTGTGGAATTGGCAATGTTGCAAATCTATGGAGATTATAGGCAAGAAGGAAGATGTAAAATAAGTGGCCCAAATTCTTTTGTAGGTGTTGGGGGAGAAGAAAAGGGAGGATGATAGAGAAAAATATGCACATGACCTTGATTTTGGATGATCTTAGCATTATCGCCTTCCTTTTTGCCTTATGTTTTTATTAATTATATATAATCTATGTGTTGAAGAGTCCTCTAGTTATGTGATACAGGTTTTCACACTAGCTAGAATCAGAAATCTGGAAAAATACACTCTACAGGAGTGTGTTTCTTCATAGTAAGAACTCAACATAAAGTTGGAGAAAAGATTTAATGAATAGAAAATTGCGCCAATAGAGCTGAGTTCTACAATATGCCTCTGTGTTTCACAGTCTCTCAGAGGAATCTTACCCTGACTTCAGTGATTGTTGGACTTTTCTTTTAAAGCAATGCAACTCTTTTTTTCCATAAACAAATTTTATTCGGAACCTTTCAGGGTTAGCTTAGGCGGCTATAACAAAATACCATAGACTGGGTGGCTTAAACAACAAGCATTTATTTCTCACAGTTCTGGAGGCTGGGAATTCCAAAATCAAGGTGCTGACAGATGTGGTGTCTAGTGAGGACCTCTCTCCGGTTTGCAGATAGTCGCCTTCTTGATGTATGCTCATAAGGCAGAGAAAGAGATCATTTCTCTCACGTTTTTTCTTACAAGGGCACTAACCTTGTCCACAAGGATGTCATTCTCATGGCTTAATTATCTCCCAAAGACCCCACGTCCAAATTTCATCACATTGGGGATCAGGGCTTCAACATATGGATTTTGGAGGGACACAAACATTCAGTTCATAGCAGAATCCTAACATATAAGACAGATAAAAAGCTGTGGTTCTCAAGTGGAAGTAGGGCAGAGGCAGAGCAAGTGCCGTGCAGTCTCCCCTACCTTAGGAAACCTACCAGGAATTCGAGGGCCAAACATGAAGACTTTGAGTCCCACTCATCAAATGAGTGAGTGTGAGGACTCTTCCCCACTGGGCTCACTGACTGCTATCAGCCCTGCTCTTCTGCTCTATTTTTTCTGCTTGAGGCCAACTCATGCCTATTCTCCATGCAGGGACTTAATAAGATGCTCTGTTATGAGAACGTCATCTATTGTGCCTGTCATCCATATGGGGGCCCATCACTTCCTTGGGTGTGGTTTGCTCTCCCATGCCAAGCTGGTGTTTCCCTAGGATAACACTCCCCATCCTACCTCCTACCTCATTCATCCAGGGCTCCAATGGTCCATTCTGAGTCCAGTTCTGATTATGCAAGGAGGTATCTCCCTCTCCAAGGGGTGTCTGTTTTTCTCTTTAGTGTACAGTGCAATAGTTAAGAATAATGTTGACACAAAATAACCAATAGCCATTCTATAGATAAGAGAGATAAAGTAAGTTTTACTTGAGGCACGGTGAGGATTATAATCCAGGAAGGCAGTTTCCACCTAGGAAGAAAGCATTCTGGAGAAGCACGGTTTTCCGTACAATTTTATACCTTTGTAGAGCAAAGAATTTACGTTAAACACACCCTGGATACATATTCATCAAAATTTCAAAGAGGTATTCAGTTGCAAATTAGCAGGTCAACACGACCTGGATGTCAGGAAAGGGACTAATACTGGGCATTACTGATAGGGCGGGGGAAGTATGAATTCTTGTCTTAAGAGAGTGCATTCTTTCTTTTAATAGTTAAAGCAGATGTACAGTGTACGTTTGATAGGCCATAAACCAAGCTTCTTTGGTTCAAGCTGAATCAGTTTTGAATGTGAATAGTTACCCCATATACCTCAATATATGAAAATCTCTTGTCAATGAATGCTGACTTTGGGGGCTAAAGCTTGTCAAATTTGAGACGGGGTTCTTCCTTTAGAAAAATGATACAAATGGACAAATATAAAGTGCTAGGGTCCCTCCCAGAATCTTGGAAGCAGCCAATACAAGTGAGGGGCCCTGAAGCTCAGTTTGATTAGCTTTACAATAAATCCTCTTCTGAGATCACTTTTGTACCTCCTTCCAGAGCAACCCCATCCACCCCTTCCCACATTTGCTCCCAGGGATCTTGAATGAAAGTGACTCATCTCATTCCGGAAAAGACCATTCCTCTTCCTAGAAGAGCTAATCTTTGGACTCAGGCTGCAGAAAAAGAAAACAAAAGACTCAAAATGTGCCAAGAGTTACATAAATTTAAATCTAATTGAATCAGTCTCATTGAAAACCACAAAAAGGTATTGATGATGAGGAAGCCGCAAAAGGAAGGATTCCATCCATCTGTTGAAGATACTGGAGTTTTGCTCTTCAAAGTTAAGGGGGAATAGGGAAAACTGAGTAAAACAAAACCTGCAAAGATCCAAGTCTTCCTTTAAACTGTGGTTCCCATTAACCAAAAGCTATGGAATCTTTTCTAATGTATTACCACACAAAGTAAGGGAGTGTTTGGGGGGAGGGGGAGTTGAACTATTTCCGGAATAGCAATGGCGGTCAACCATCTTTGGGGAAGAGATTCAGAGGTTAGGAAGTTCGTCTTCCTAGGATGAAATGACTTTGCCAAACAGGAAGTTGAAGGTATCACTGGTTTTAATTGACCCTGGACAGAGAGAGAATTATCAATTTAGTACAGATTTTTCAGATATTAATGAGTGTACCTGGCAGATCCAGATCCAGACACATGAATTAATGTCTTCTTTACATAATACAATTTCTTTTATTTTTAATATTAATGGCAACTAAACAAAGTTTCCCATTGAAAAGGAAATGCTTTGAGGATGCATTGCAAATATTAATTTTAATAAATTAATCAAGAATGTTTCTAAAAAGAAGAAAGCAGTTTGAAGTTCAAAGTCTAAAATAAAGAATTTGGGGGGAGTTTACAAAATAAAACAACAACTCCTCATAAAATGTTGAAAGACACCAAGTTATATTAAAGATTGAAAATGAGTAATTGTGATGAAAGAAAGCTTGGAAAAGGAGTGTGTGTGTGTGTGTATGGTTAAAGGTGTGTGTGTGTGTGTGAGAGAGAGAGCACGTGAGCCCAACCTAACAACAATCTGAAGAAGATGAGGATGCTATTTCCTGGCTGTTTTCCATCTCCACTGCATAGAATACAAGGGGAAATGAGTGTCAACTAGAACCAGAGGCTTTATGTTAGACAAAGGATTTCCGGACAACTGATGGCTTGTTAATGTGGGTTAATGGGTGGGGTTCTGCGTCACAGCCCTTCATACGTTGAAGTAATTGGGGTGTGGTCCTGAGTGACTATAGGGGAAAGGTGGAGGAGTGAACCGCAGCAGACCAGTTGAGTATGGTTACTGGGAGGTCTGCTGCCTGGGAAGATTTTGGATAGGTCAATAGGAGGCAGGTTTTATCCTGACTTGAGTGGGGTTGTCCGTTTCACCCACCTCGGGCATTCCAATACGAGGCAGTAATGTATAGCAGTTAGAGCCAGGCTCTGAAAGAGACGGACACCATTTACTGCCTATGTGACCTTGGGCAACTCAGATTCCTCAGCTATAAACTAAGGTCAAGGATAGTATCTACTTATTTGGATTATTATGAAGGGATTAATTTAGATAATATGTGTAAAGCATTGAGCATAGTGATCAGAACTTAGTAAGGACTCAGCAAATATTAGCTTTTATTATTTTAATATTATTTTAGAGTGAACAAGATAGATTCTCCCATCTATATCCTTTCTTATTTAATAGATTTTTTTCACATCTCTTAGCTTACTACTGCAGCTGCTCAGATGCTCTCTACCCAACTGCCTTCCATTCCCTCCCTGCCTACATCTGCCAGGTGATGTCCTCATTCTCTGTTTCACGTTGGCCCATTGCAGTGGGTTGAATGGTGCCCACCGAAAGACATGTCCACACCCGTTCCCCAGAACCTGTGGCTGTTACCTTATTTGGACAAAGAGTCTTTGCAGATGTAATTAAGTGAAGGACCTTGAAATAAGGAGATCATCCTGGATTATCTGAGTGAGCCCTAAATCCAATGACAAGTGTCCCTTAGAAGAACGAAGCAGAGAAAAATGTGACAGACAGAGGAGGAGGAGGCAATGTGACCACAGACAGACTGGAAGGATGCAGCCACAGATGAGGAATGCTGACAGTCACCAGAAGCCGGAAGAGGCAGAGAACGGCTTCTCCCCTGCATCCTTCAGAGACAGCACAGCCCTGCTGGTGCCTTGATTTAGACTTCTGGCCTCCAGGACTGTTGCTTTACACTATCCAGTTTGTGGTCACTTGTTTGGCAGCCACAGGAAACGAATGCAGCCATTTTAGGATAGAATGCTTTGTGGTGGGTCTGGTGTGGGAAGAGGAAAGTAGAAAGAAAAGAATTTCCCACAGGAACTCCCTCTTTCTCCTTCCCTGTCTCCTCCTGCTTTAGCTTCTGCACTCCCTGGGTCTACCAGTGTCTTCTTTCTCCAGACATCCTTCTATCCTTCACTAAAGGGCTCCCACCAATCCCAGCTCCTATGATGAAAGGCCCAGAATAGTCTCAGTCTGGTTTTTCAATGAAATGTAAATAAATTTCATTTCAGGCCTTTGTAAGCCCAAAGAGACAGCATCAAAGTGAGGAAAAGAAAAAATTGAATAAGGGAGGCCAGAATAGAAGATGAGTTTTTATGACTATTTTCTAAAGCTACTATTCGAATTCTTTAAAAGCCTGTTATGTGTTGCTTCAGAACCCAGAGGATAGGGAAAAGTTGTCAGTCTGATTTCTGTTCAGTGGTAGAACAAATCATCAAATTGGCGGCTTCAGATGGTCAGAGTGAGGAAAATAATTCTAATCATAATAGTAATAACCATATGATGCAGTCTGGATGGTGGCTGCATTTTCTCAGTATCATTGAACAGTCTGCCCCAGTCCTAGCATTCGGCTCTTCGAGCCTCACGTACCCTGCCTGGTGCCACCAGGACCCAAGTTTTTGCTTTTCTTATTACCCATGTGCTTTTTTTCTACCTCTATCTGGTTCTTCCAGCCTCTCACCGTGATTAAACTCCCGGTCATCCACCTAGGCTTCATATCATGGTAGTAGATCTTGTCATTCTCCTTGACTAGTAGGCTACAGTAATCTTCCAGGAAACATTGTTGAATGAACCAACATCCCCAGTTTGACCTAGTTTCAGGATCCCTCCGTGTTGAGTACCATCGTCATAGACGGTACACCACCTGGCTTCTCTGAGGCTCATGGACAAAATCAAGGTGGAACCAGATTATCACAGATCTCTCCCAGCTCTTAGCTTCTCATGTCCTGTTTTTCAATTGGTAGAAATAGTAAAAGAAAATCGAAAACCTGATGCCTAGGAATCAGCCTGGGCAAGGAAGTATTTCTATGGATTCTGTTGGAAGAAGCCATGGACCCCATAACTCATAGCACATGAAGTTCTAGCCCTAAATTTCCCCCACTTTCACGGCCCAGCATTTGAGAAATTGAGATGCTTTGGAATAGAAAGGGGAGGAGATGTGTTCCTGGCATCCCCACTTGGAAGCTTTGATGCGTTTTCCTGCAGACGTGGTTATACATGGTGGTTAGAGTTTAATAACAGTAACAACTTATATTTGTAGAACATAATAATGTGCATTATCAACTCATTTTCATAGAATCTTGTGAAGTAGATATTTGTATCAGTCAGGGTTAAATCAGAGAGGTAAAACCACTAGGAGTTGTACATAATAAGAGATTTATTATGGGGACTTGACCATATACAATTGTAGGAGCTGGTCAAAACAATTTATGTGTGACTGTTGTCTTGTGTCTGGTGCTGAATTCAGGACCCTGTAGGGAAATGTGGTAGCCAGCCTCTAATTTGGCCCCAAGGATTCCTGGCTCCCGGCATTCCCACCTTTGTATAGTTTCCTCTTACATTGTACCAGTATTGGTCTGTGTGACCAACAGAATACTGCAGAAGTGATGGCATGTGACTTCTGAGGTTCGTTTATAAAAGAGACTGTAGCTTCTGCTTTTATTTTTGTCTTTTTTTGAGGAAGATTAGCCTTGAGCTAACATCTGCTGCCAATCCTCCTCTTTTTGCTAAGGAACACTGGCCCTGAGCTAACATCCATGCCCATCTTCCCCTACTTTATATGTGGGATGCCTACCACAGCATGATTTGCCACGCAGTGCCATGTCCGTACCCGGGATCCGAACCTGCAAACCCCAGGCCGCCGAAGCGGAACGTGCACACTTAACCACTGCGCCTCCAGGCCGGCCCCTGTGGCTTCTGTTTTGATCGTTCACTTTTGCTCTCTCCCTTAGATGACTCATTCTGGAAGAAGTCACTGGCCTCATTGTAGTAGCCCCACAGGGAGGCCCACATGGCAAGGAACTGAAACCTTTAGGCAACAGCCAAGGAAGAACAGAGGTCAGTCACTAAACACACAAGTGAGCTTGGAAGTGGATTCTTCAGGCTCAGGTAAGTCTGTAGCCCTGTCCAACAACTTAACTAACACCTCATGAGAGACCTTAGGCTAGAATTACCTGGCTAAGCCACTCCCAGATTCCCCCCTTAGAAACTGTGTAAGATAATAAATTTTGTCTAAAGATGCTAATGTGGGGTTATTTGTTACACAGCAATAGATAACTAATACAGGAAGAAAAGATGGATATGAAGTGGAGAAGAACAAAGATAAACTGGACCCCACAAGGATAAGCTGGAACCTCAGGGGCAGACTAGAACCTGCATTGGTCTTACACTCCTTCTAAGTCTTCATCTTTGATGATGCTGGTGACCTGCGCGAGAAGCTGGAATCTTTCATCACAAAGCTAAGCATGCACCTGCTTCAGTAGCTGGAGGAGCTGAAGGAGCATTCAGCGGGAGGATATAGAATCATCAAGGTGAGCTGCCAGATCAGCAACAAAGTGCACGAGCTGCCATGGCACCTGGTGCCTTACGCCTAATGCTGAGCCTAAAAATATGGGACCTGCTTCACCTCTGCCTTCCAAACTGTGTGCAGAACGTCTCTTGTGGCCCATGCCAATCCACAACTGTGCAGAGAATGAAATTCTGGGAAACATAGTTCCAGCTTAGCTAAACTGACACAATACATACCCACCGCAGCAGTATCTCATTTAATAGGTGTCAATTTAGAATCTGACAGATAAGTGATTTTTCAAATGCCAGACAGCCGTCAAGTAGAACTAAACTGAAAACCAGGCCTATAGACTCTTACCATGACATTTATTAGAACGCTTCTTAATTAACTATTTGCTGGCAACATAGGCTATTGCAGGTGGGCCTATGGAAACAAACCATTCTTGATACAGGAAGCAATCACTTACAAATGAATGTTCCAGATTCCACGCTCTGTGTGCAGTGCAGTTGCATGTCTGTTCTGCTCTCCTGCTCCTACAGTCATGTTCAGGACACCCAGCGGGGCTCAAGACTCACGGGCTTGTAGGCTGCCCTCTTGTCTAAGTGGGATTTGCCAGCTCAGAATTTCCGTGGTTTGTACCTTTTCTCCGGACGTCTATCCCCTTACTCTTGACCACAGTGAGGCCGATTTCCTGTTGTTCTGGCTCCTCTCACAGCATGACTTTCTGTGGAGTGTCCTCACCAGCGTGACCCTCTGTATTGAAAGAGCTTAAAGTCTGTTATCTGGAACTCCCGAGAATAGCCTGACTTCTGAGGCAGGAATTCACCTGGGTGGATTTTCTCTCATAATGGAGCAAGTGAATAATTGAGAGCTTAATCATTTTACGTTAGATAGAAACATTCACACACAATGTTTTATTTCAGCCAACACTGCATAATAATAATGAAAAAAATAACATATGTTGGTCATTTACCATGAGTCTGATCCTGGACTAAGTTTTACATGTGAATTTTTTAATTTAATCCCACAACAATCCTATGAGGTAGATACTGTTATCATTCCCATTTCACAGAGATGGTATGCAGAGACTGGCTAGTTATTAGTTATCAAACCACTTCCCTTTTCTCTTTGAATGTACAGCTAGAGTGTATGTTCCAGGCACTCTTGCAGTTAAGTATAGCTAGGGGAATGTGGGCATAAGTGGTATACGTCATTGGCCCATAGGAACCACTCACCCAACCCTCCAACCTGTCTCTCTTCCCTTGTCTGCTGAATGGATGCAAAGGATCCAGCAGAGAACTCCAAGGCAATAAGGGCTTGTTGGGGCCACTAGATAGAAGGAGCCTGGGTTCCTGAACGAGTGTGTGGGGCAGAACACACTCTCGTGACCTAAGCATGAAATACATATTCATTCTGGTTGTTTTGTTATATTAGATAGCTTACTTATATTGGTGCCTTGAAGTGAGGATTCTGCCAAAACCAAACTGCAAAATATATGACCTTGGCTTAGCAGTTGGGTAATGGGTAGTAAAGAAATCCACATCAAAGGCTGGAGAGGGAGCAACCCACGTGATGCAGTGATGAGATATCCAGTAAAACTGTTGCCTCCCTTAATTTGGAAGGCAGTTTACAAGTGCACTGACATTGTAGCTCCAGGGGAATTGTTGGAAAATATCAAAGTGTTAGCGAAAGTACGGCTATTATTGGCTATCTTTGACGAAGTATGACCAAAAAAACCCAAAAGCTCAGGAGTCAAGTGGCCAGTTAACAAGCTACCATGGAAAGGGATAGAAGGAGTCCAGGAATTTCGGGCAACAGGAATTTGGGGAAACTGACTTCTTCTAGATGCCAAAAGGTAAGACTCTTAAAAAGTCATGAGTGATAAAGATCTAGTAAAACTCACCTGAACAACGTGACTTCGCCCTGCGACAAAAATCAGATTAGTTGTGCCTCCTTCCTTCATATTGTTCCAGATGACTTCAAGGTAGCCACCCTTAAACAGAGAGAGAGAAAGGGAGAGAGAGAGTGAGAAAGAGAGAGGATGACAGAGGCAAAGGAGGAAAGAAAGAAATCAGGTTTGAGGATTATATCTAGGCAAGAACTTTGGGTGCGGCTACTGGCACATGGAACTGATTGGTGGCAAGTACGCTAGAAGCCTGTGAAGTGTTTGAGAGAACTATATTGCCAGAGAAATCATGAGCCTGGATTTTCCAAGATGTAAACCACCACAGGGCTTCCAAACTTGATTCAGTTGGAAGCGAATTCCTATAAAACTTCCAAGGAAGATATGTATCCCAGACCTCCCTTCAGACATGGACAGAGATTATTGACTGGAAGAAACACCACAAAGAGCAGAGTCAGGAGCCACAGACAATGAAGGATAGAAGAGCTCTTACCAGAGAGCAAAATTAGGATCTAATGAAAGTACTTTTCCAACCTCAGGGAAGGGAGCCTTCTTAACGCCTGTCTAGCTACAGGCAAATGTTACCGTGTGTCTCCCTTCTGCTCCTTTCTAAACAGGATTTTCTATTGAGAATACACTTCCCCTAACCCATGATTGTATACTGGGTGTGTATTGGAGAGGAGGGTGTATAAGTTGTGTTTTAAATCTAAAGTCACAGTTCTCTAGACTAGAAGATGGAGGGGACCATGCATCCCTCAGAGATCCTAGACTTCAGCTGGGTGCAGAGGCTGGATGGGGCTTTAGGCTTTAGGTTGTCTCCTATGGATTGCCTAGGTGACGGAGGAAGCGTAAATAAACATTTGATGACCAAAATGAGGGCCTACAGCAGAGACTGAATAATTGTTCATGCAGCCACTCAGTTTTCTCCGTGGCATACAGTTACATGACATTTTCTATTCTCCCTTATGGTTAGGGGCTACCATGTCACTGAATTTTGTCCTGTAGACTACGGATGGATGTCATGGATGCCATTCCAGGCCTGGCCCATCAATAAAAACCTTCTGCACAATCCTCCATATCTCCTCTTTTCCCTCATTTGCCAGCTTGGCTTAGAGGACTCAGCAGAGAACTCTGAGGGGACAATGGAGCCTGATGGAAGGAGTGTGGACCTGAATATCTGTGTGAGTGGAACCCCCTTCCAACCTGCGCTGGACTAGGACATGACTGAGAAATAAACCTGTAATGTATTAAACCACTAAGATTCTCAGGAAGCTTTTTATAGCCATTTGCCTACCCTCATGAATGGAAATAGATTAGAACAACTAAGTAACCTCCCCAAGGTCAAACAGCTACCAAACAGTAGAGCAGAAATACAACTGAGAAGTAAGCTCCAAACTGGGGTCTGGAGAAGAATATGATCAGATTACTTGGGAACTTTCTCAAAATACAGACTGTTCCGCTCCACTCCAAGAATGCTATTTCTTGGGGGGAGAGGAGTAGAGGGGCTTTAAATCTATTTTTACCAAGCTCCCTGGGTAACACTGCCTAACCAATGTTGAGAAGCACAAAATACCAACAGTTATTCTAAAACGTACAAGCCGAGTTCCTGTGGAGAGATGTCAAATGAGTAGGATGGTCATCTAATTTACTGTCCATTCTGAGACACTTCCGAGAGTGAAAAGAGGAACTATTAATAATTACACTTGGAACCCAGACATAAAACAGGACTTTCCCAGGCAAATTGGCACATAAGAGCTCTTACATTTGAGAGCAAAAGACAGGACAGCTGTGTTCTCTACTAATAAAAATGCTATTTCCTGTTAAGAGAATTTTCAATGTTTTGAAAGAATGCTATCTGCCATCTGGGCAAGACAAAGGTGGCCTTCAAACTACGGGAGGGAGAAAGCTGAGATCTGGAGGGAAGTCCTGAGGGGCAGCCCCAGACACTTGGAGTAACAAAACTAAAGTGTCTTGCGGAGTTGGAGAAGGGAGACCAGGGTATCCACAACAGCTCACACAGACCTGAGTACCAACAAAGACTTAAAGAGTAAACACAAGCAGCAGAAAATGGGTGGGAACAATCCTGAGGGAAACCAATAGAAGCTAAGAAACAGGCAAAGTGCAGAGCCAGCATCCAGGCTAGGGTGAGAGAGATGCAGTCAACTAATTTTCCAAGAGAGAATTTTGTGCTCCAGCCTCTCCTTTTGGATGCTCTCGGACCTGGTAGCACCTACAATGTACAAACGATGCTCAATTTGAGTGTGAAAAGGAAGTACTGGAGTTCAACTCATGTTCACTCTTGGGACCACACTAAAATAATTTTGGTGTTCTCCAATAGTTTGTCATCACTCAGTCACTTATTACTGAGCAATCTAGCAGCACCGTAATCTCTCCAAGTCTCAATTTCTCATCAGTCGAATGGGGATAATCATACCCTGCTTATTTCATAAAGGGTGATTGGGTGGATCAAACACCGTAATATAAATAGTAACGCTTCATAAATAGTAAAGCTTATTGAAATGAAAGACAACACCTGTGTTAACATTAACAAAAAAATATCAAGCATAGCATCAGGTAATAACAAGTTTCCCAGGATATATCAACATTTTCTTTGTGAATTGAGTTGATCCTTTTTTTTTTTTTGTAGTATGTTTTTTGGGCTTTTTTTTAAAGATTTTATTTTTTTCCTTTTTCTCCCCAAAGCCCCCCGGAACACAGTTGTGCATTTTCAGTTGTGGGTCCTTCTAGCTGTGGTATGTGGGGTACCTCCTCAGCATAGCTTGATGAGTGGTGCCATGTCCGCGCCCAGGATTCGAACTGGCAAAACCCTGGGCTGCTGAAGCAGAGCGCGTGAACTTAACCATTCAGGCACAGGGCCAGCCCCTAAGTTGATCCTTTAAAGCAGGAAGTAAGCTAGTGTTCTCCTTTATGTAAGTCAGGGGTGTGAGAGTGTGTGTGCGTGTGTGTGTGTTGTGTCCTTTATACTTCATATATCACTATCTCTTGGGGCCGCTTGGTAAAATGTCAGATTTGTGAATCTCTGGTAGTAGGGCCCAAAAGTCTGTGGTTTTAATAGGTGTTCCAGGTGATTCTTATGCATCATTTTTGAGATCATTTTTGAACTGCTTTAAGCAACAGGGCTCTGGGAATCAGCTTCCCCTGGTTTGGAGGCTAATTGGCTATCAAATATTGTTGTAACTTGACCCGGTCAAATCTATTGATCTATCAATTCCTCTCTGAAGCTGACAAGGTTCTCCAATAGGAAAACTAGTCATTGCTGTGTGTGGGGTGATGGGACTGAGTATCTTCTCTGAATTACCTAATAGAACCCAACTGTGGATCGTGGAACCTGATTGGTGGATCATAAAGGAAGAGGAGAGTAGGAAAGCTTCTTGCATCCATTCTGCAAAGAGCAACCTGAAACCAACCACCTGGACTTTTCCATGCATCTCTTCAGGTCTCACTAGAGCTTATGAAGATATGAATGAATTTCAGTTCCAGAGCATGACTGTTGGTTAGATAAGGTCTCATTCAAGAAAGTGAGAAGCATTAAAAATGCTTCTCACATCTCTCTCTGTGAGATATCAGGAAGCTTTCATTCATTTTGGACTAATATTTATTTCATTCATTCAACCAATATTTCTTTCTTACATGTTATGTGCTATGGATGCATAGCATATAATGAATAAGACAGACACAACCCTTCAGGTTAAGGCAGCTATAGATCCTACTTGTCAGACTTGCTTTCTTATTCTAGGCTAATCTTGAATGTTCCCGTGATAGTTAATTTTATGTGTCAACTTGGCTGGGCCATGGGGTGTCCAGATATTTGGCCGAACACTATTTTGGGTGTTTCATGAGGATGTTCAGGATGACCTTAACATTTAAATCAGTGGAGTTTCAGTAAATCAGACTGCCCTCCATAATGTGGGTGGGCCTCATCCAATCAGCTGAAAGCCTGAAAAGAACAAAAAAGCCAGTCTCCCCCAGCAAGAAAGAATTCTCCAGAAGATTGTCTTCAGACTTCGTCTGCGATATCAGTTCTTTCTGGTTCAAAAGCAGACTATCTTCAAACTCAGACTGGAACATCAGCTCTCCTGGGGCCCAAATGCAGATTTTGGACTTGCTAGCTTCCATAATCACATGCGCCAATTCCTTATAATAAATCTCTTTGTATATATATATATATACACATCCTATTATTTTGTTTCTCTGGGAAACCCTAACTAACAGTTTCCTAGAGTGAGCTGTAATCCAGAGAGATAAATGCAGCTTCCATTTTTCCCTTGGGTGCCCCAATACGAGCACACAGAGAAAATTGAAATATTAAGCACCGGGGGCAGACAGTGAACCCCAATTCTATGACAGGGTGGGAGGAATGCAGAAGGCCAACTGCTCTACCTGATTCTTGCTACTCACCGACTAGCCCTAGAAGCACAGATGACCCCTAATAACCCATCTCCAATCCCATGGACTGGTGAGAGAGGCTGGTAGGGGGAAAACAGGTCCCACCTCCCCATGGATTCATCCCTCAAACATTTATTGGAAAGTGCAGCTATCATGAGGATGGGGAGAATCCAAAGTGAAGAGTGATGTGTGCTTTGCTCTCGATTTGCCTCAAAGCTATTTGAAAAGAGACCAATGTTCTCTATAGACTAGAAGGTGTGAACACTTTCAAAGCAACATGCAACTACAGTCACGCACTGCATAACAACGTTTTGGTCAACGACGCACCACATGTATGATGGTGGTCCCATAAGATTAGTACCGTGTAGCCTAAGTGTGTAGTAGGTAGGGTATACCATCCAGGTTTGTGTAAGTACATTCTATGATGTTCGCACAACGACGAAATTGCCTAATGACACATTTCTCAGAATGCATCCCCGTCGTCAAGCGATGCAAAAATAAGGGAAAGCTCATAGGTATAGCTCTTGTGGTGAGGCTTGGTCTGGTTCAGGGTGGTTCTTGATTGCATCTCCTTAACATGACAAAAGGAAGAACCAATTTGGAACAACTAAATGCTTCCAAACCCACCCTTGAGTTCCTGGCTCTACCTTTGATGCTTGTTGTCTTTAAAAATCTGATGCAGGATTTGATTTTTGTCTTCAAACATTTAGAGTTAGGCGAAAGGAATTCCCCGTAGAAAATAGCAAGAGAAAGAGGAAGGGATATATGCAGACCTCTGTGAAGTGGTAGGTTTTGAGTGCAAAATAAGCTTGTGGTAGATATGAAATACAGATGCCTAAGCTGTGAGATATTAAATAATTTATTGCCTATTTTAGCTCACAAAAATCATTGCCCCTTCTTTTAACTCAAACCACTATTTGCCATAAGAGTTTGGATTGGAGTTTTCATATTTAGGCCCGTGGTTTTCAAACTTAAGTGTTTATTAGCATCACCTGGAGAGACTGTCAAACCACAGACTGTTGGACACTATTCCTGGAGCTTCCAATTCAGCAGGTCGGGGTGGGGTCCTGGCGTTCGCATTTCTAATAAGAAGATGCTGATGCTGCTGGTCCAGAAACCACATTTTGAGAAGCACTGCAATGACTAAAGAGACAACAGTCAGGTGAGAGAATTGCTGGTGAGGAAAAGAAATGGTTCATTAGCATGCTCACATTGTGTCTCTGAACTCCTGTGGCAATTATCGTCTGCACAATACATCTGGCAATTAATCATGTCTTGCCTTTTGACATGTCTTTTCTTTGCCTGAATGTTATTTACATATTTTTGTTGGGTTTATGCTTAAGAACCAGGCAGGAAGAGAGGCCAGCAATGGGACAACCAGTGGGAGAGAGAGGAGGGGTATCCAGGCCCCCAGGGAAGCAGGAAAAGGATCATTAGACAGAAGATCTGTCTGTGGGAAAGCGGAGTTAGGGCTGGACTCAGGCTAAGATGCAGGAGGGAGAAAGCAAGGAGAAAGAGAATTCACACAGTATCCGGAAGGTACAGTATGGGAAAGGCAGGCAGGCACCAGAAATGCTATAGGGTAACCTCATAGATAAATGACCCAGCCTCCAAGTGGGATAGAGCAGGGGAAGGGTTCATAGAGAACGTGGTATAGCCTACAAAAGGAACCCAAAGTTTGTTGGGCATTTTCTTTTATCCTCTGCAGAAGAAAAGAAACTCTGGTAATCCAGAAAGGTGCTAAAGTGTGTTTGTTGAATATGAAGAGGGTTGTTTACTACCAGGAGGCCGAGTTCATAGACCCAAGCAATTTGGGTAGGTGAGTTCCAGGAAAATGGGTTGGGGTCAAATGCCTGGGAAAATGGCCATTTTGAAAGACATCGAAACAAGAGGAATGGAGCTAGAGCCTGAATCAAAAGAAAAGCCAGGCTGTGGGTTGGTTTGGAAGAAACAGAATTGGGTCCTTGTGATGGGGTGGTCAGTGTTGTGCTTTAGATTGCTGTACTCCTCCCTTTTGCGGTCCATTTGCAAAGGGCAACATTTGTTTTCTTTTCCTTCTCACTCTCCCCCTCCTCCTCTCCTCCTCCTCTTCCTCCACCTCCTCCTTCCCAAAGCCCCCCAGTACATAGTTGTATATTCTAGTTGTAGGTCCTTCTAATTCTGCTATGTGGGAGGCCGCCTCAGCATGGCCTGATGAGCGGCGCTAGGTCCGCACCCAGGGTCTGAACCTGGGAAACCCTGGGTGGCCAAAGCAGAGTGCGGGAACATAACCACTCAGCCATGGAGTGGCCCCAGGGCAGCATTTCTTGACTGAATCTGACAGGTGAGTTAATCTGGAGTGCTAAACGTTTCAGGGAATTCTTGGGAAGCATCAGCAGCCAGAGATGTCCTAGAGAAGGGGGCAAGTTCCTCAGAGGAGCCATCACTTTTGGACCAAAAAAACAAACCAAAGAGCTTCTGGTGAAAAGCAATAGTCTCCTCTACTCCTCTCTACCCACGACCCTGCTTTCCAGAAGCAAACCCTTTTCCTTGCTTCTATCTCTAGTTCTTTGGACATATTCATACATCTAAATAATGTGTTTATACTCCTTGTTGTTGACTTATCTACGTATTATATTTATTGACTGCTCAATAGGAAAGTTGAATATTTAACTTAGTAACATTGTTTTCTCCCCTGGTCTTCCTACCAATGTTTCATTTTTTTAATTATTTTTAGTCCTTCTATGGTTACTTTCAAACTTGACTCTTTAATATACTAAAATTTCTATTTCTTGTTGGGTCAGCTTTGTACAGGATCACTCGATTCTCTGTTTCATAAAATGAAGATATTTTCTTCTCTATCTTTTCAGTTATTTTTTCTCTGTCCCCATTTCATTCCATGTTCTGGGCAAATCTTTCTATTTTTAGACTGTGTCAAAATTGTTAACCTTTACTTTTTCTCCTGCACAAGAACCAAGTCTTCGGTGCTGAGTCCATAGTTGACTCGAAAAGTTAAAAATCAATACACGCTTTACATTATTTTTGTTGGTCCACGCTATGCTTGAGGGCTATCATTACATTCCTTTCTGGGAGTCCAGTGGAAAGTTTCACAGGCTAATTAAAATAAAATGGTTCTAGCTTCAAGGTCAAATGGATATTCTTTTTTACATTGCATCATTTGCTTAAAATCTCAAGGTGTTTTTCTTTGCTTAATATTTGATCAATGTCTTTCTTGGATAGTATCTGTTTTTCCTGGACTTGCTAATTTTCTGTTCCCTTTCCTCATAATTTATCATATCTTCAAGTTTTTCCAATCTTTAACTCATTTCATCTACTCTATAGTATCTTTTTCCATACCTGCTCCTCCTGGAGTCCTTGATCCAGTTGAGGTTAGCTTCCCAGCTGACATCTGAGAATTCTCTCTGCTTTCCTGAGTTGGGTCCTCTGGATTTCATGTCATCTCTCTTTTGGTTTCCCTCTTATTTGCTGTGTCTATCACCAAGTAATTTCCTAAGAAGCCATGAAGTTTCATGTCTTTGAACATTCTTTGTTGTGCCCTCACACTTGCTTAATAATGTGCTGTGTATGCAAGTCTAGGTTAAAAAACTATTTTGGAGACAAATATTTGACATCCAGTGTTGCTGGGGAAACTTGGTGGCCGACAAATCCTCAGTCTTTTCTAGATGACTTGGTTTATTTTCTCTGAGAGCTTTGCTCTCTCTCTTTTGTCTTTTGTGTCCTGAAATTTCTTATCAATGAGTTGAGGTATACTGGATTTTTATTGTTCCCATCTGGCATTCGGTGGGTCTTTTCCCTCTAAAGAATCATGTCCTTCTTTAACTTTAGAAATTTTAAATTTATTGCCCCTTTAAAGATTTCCTTCCCTTCATTTCTTGTGTCCATTTTTTCCTAAGATTCATATTAGTCTGACATGGAACCAAATCTTTTAGATTATCCTTATGCTGTTTGTTCTGAGAGATTTTCTTGTTTGCAGTTCTTATACTGATAAAAATTTTCGTATTTTCCTCTTTTTCCATATCGTTTTATTATTTTATAGATATTATACACTATCTTTTCAAATTTCTCTGAATATATTAAGTAGAAGATTGTTGTTGTTAGTTCTTTTCTGTTCCGTGGACCATCTGTGCTATCCCCAGGGTCTGTTTGTGTGTGTGTGTGTTTTGGCCTCTGCATCCACACTGATTCCTCACAGCATATGCCTGAGATAAAACTGGTGTCCTCTTCGTTCCTTTCCATTTAAGAAAGAAGGGCCAGGGCTGATGAGCTGGTATATGGTTCCTGTGATATTACGGGGATTCTGATTTGGATCTCTGGGTAGAGTGGAGCAGGGTATAAGGACTCGAAGACTTTGCTTTAGGATAAATAGGAGTGAATTTAGCTTTCAAGCTGTGGGCCCCACAGCCATCCCAAATGCCAACTCCCACTCCAGAAGCTCAGTTAAACTTTTGTTTGTGGTGTGGTGTTATGCCTAGTTATAAATGTTGGCTCCATTTATTCTCCTGTTTACAACTTTATTTCTCTCTCTGACTTCTACAGACAGGCTGGCCCATGGCAAGATGCTCCCCAGGGATCTACCAGCAAGACTGGTTCCCACCTCTCAGAAACCCTCACACACTATATTCTCAGTACTGTTTTTCTCCTCTTTCATCTATCTCTTGTCTGCTTTTCATCTTCTATAAATTAGTTGAAATTTGCCTTTTGTCCATGTTTCTCTTCCCTATTATGAATTTATTCCTTTTTTCACCTCCAGGGTTTTATTTCAGTGAGTTCTTGGGAAGCAAATATGTGTGGCTAGTCTGCCATCATGAACTGGAAAGCAGGAGGATGATTTCAAAGATTTAGGTGCCTCTTAACAGAGGAATTGTGTTTCTTGGTGGCCAGACTATCCTGAAGAATTCTTAGAGGTTTGAATCTCGTGAATTCATTTGACATTCACTGGGCATTTCCTATATATTAGGCGTGATGGTAGGCACTGGGCCCACAGCAGTGAACTACACAGATGTGGTTCCTGACTCTAATGAGCTTAGATTCTGCTAAGGAAGACAGACACATACACAATTATAACACAAGGCGACGTGTACTACAACAAGATAGGCACAGGTGCTAAGACAGCATTATAGGAGGAGGACCTACTAAGTTTTGGGAGGGGTCATAACAGGTTTCTCAGAGGGCTTATTCTTTCCAGTGTCTGGCCTTCTGAGAATTGTGTGGCCCTTAGTCTGTAGGCCCCTCTAAGAAAGAGTTAGCCTATCTCCTCCCCTGCTCTGCCTTCCCACAGGAGCTGCCCTCATTCTGGAGACATAGAATCGTGACTACCTGAGCCTTTCTTCATACTCAGGGACATGAAGCCTAGAACCAAACAATTTTCCTGTTCGAATCAAAGTACATGGTGCAAAGTACAGTGTGTCTAAAGAGTTTATAATGAGAATCAGCAGTCCTCTGCCCACTCCCTGCAGGCTTTTGATTCTCTCTCCTGGTTCTTCAGGTATGTACTTCCATATTTCCCAGCAACGGGCTTTTAACACTACTTCTTGATTGATCAGTGTTAGATATTATGTATTAACTTCTTTTTCTGGCAGGTGAGGACATAGATCTACTGCTTCATTACTTCTCACTTTCGCCTTCCTCATTCTCCTTCCTCCAAAAAGGTGACATCTCCATTTTTTGATCAAATCGATTATGTTTATCTCATGATGATGATGTAAGATTTCACCAAGAGTCAAATTGTGTACTATAATTTACAATTACCTTTCTGTCCCTAGACAACCTTTTGGTTTTCTGATGTTAAATGCATCTTCCTATTCATTTCCTTTGTTTTCCAGGTATCTGACCTGACTTTCCCACCTGCTTCTTTCTATCTGTGGGAGAAGGTATTTGTTGGTGGTTAAGAGCACATGTTCTGGAGTTGAATCTCTTGGATTGATAGAATTATTGTGAGGATTAAAGGTGGTGATATACACAACTTGCTCAATAAATCTCATCATTTTTATTATTTCTTATAGGCCTGTTGATAATGTTTTGCAAACGGTCAAACATATTAGATAATCTATAAATGATGTATTTTTCCGAGAGACCTCTATCCTGGATCCCTTAGCCCTCCTTGCCCAATCTGCCTTATTTTCCAAGATTCTTCAGAGACTTCGCTTCATCTTCGACTTCCCTCCTTCCACTCTCCTGTGTGGGAGTCCCTATTTCCTGATTCCTCGTCTCTCTGTTGCTCAGCGTACTTCCTTGTCTTTCTGGAGCACATCTTCCAGAAGCTTCTCAAGAGAAGATTCATGAGAGATAGTTTTAAAATCTTTGTATGACTAAAAATGTCTTTATTCCATACTCCTTCTTGAATGATAGTTTGATTTGAATGAGAGTTATCATTTTGACAGTCATTTGCTTTTAGAAGCTCGAAGGCAATTTCCCATTTTATTTGTATTCTTTTTATGTGGTAAAATATACAAAACGTGAGATTTTACCATTTTAACCACTTAAAGTTACAATTCAGTGGCATTAAGTACATTCACATTGTTGTGCAACCATCCATTTCCAGAACACTTCCTTCATCCCAAACAGAAACTCCCTACCCATAATATTACCCATAACTCCTCATTCCTGTCCCCTCTCAACACCTGGTAACCACTAATTCTACTTCCTGTCTCTATGAATTTGCCTATTGCGTGTAAGTAGAATCATATAATATTTGTCCTTTTGCGTTTGGCATATTTCACTCACGATGTTTTCAAGGTTCCTCATGTTGTAGGATATGTCAAAATTTCATTCATTTTTATAAGGCTCAGTAATATTCCACTGTATGTATCTACCACATTTTTTTATTCATTCATCTGTCACTGAACGCACTTGGATTACTTCCACCTTTTGGCTATTGTGAATAATGCTGCTATGAACATTAGTGTAGACATATCTGCCTGAGTCTCTGCTTTTAACTCTTTTGGGAATATACCTAGAAGTGAAATTGCTGAATCATATGTTAGCTCTATGTTTAACTTTTTGAGGAACTGCCAAACTGTTTTCTACAGTGGCTGCACCATTTCACATTCCCACCAGCAATGCATGAAGATTCCAGTTTCTCCACAGCTTCACAAACATTTGTTATTTTTAATTTAAAAAAATACATATCAAATATATATTAAATAGTATTTATTATATTATCACATAAATTACATATTATTATATATTATATATATACATATATATTAGCCATTGATGGGTCTAAAGTGATATCTCATTGTGGTTTTGATATGCATTTCCCCAACGACAAGTGATGTTGAACATCTTTTCATGTGCTTATTGATCATCTGTATGTCTTTGGAGAAAAGCTCGTTTAAGTCCATTGCCCATTTTTTATTTGGGTTGTTTGGTTTTATGTTCTTGTTGAGTCGTAGGAGTTCTTTATATATTCTGGATATTAATCTCTTATCAGATATATGATTTGCAAATATTTTCTCTCCTTCTGTAGGTTGTCTCTTCACTCTCTTGGTAGTATCTTTTGATGCATAAAAGTTTTTAATTTTAATGAAGTCTAATTTGTCTAGTTTTTTCTTTTGTCGCCAGTGCTTTTGGTGTCATATCCGTGAAATCACTGCCAAATTCAATATCGTGAAGATTATTGCCTATGTTTTCTTCTAAGAATGTTAAAGTTTTAGCTCTTACATTTAGGTCTTTGATCCACTTTGCATTAATTTTTGTATCTGGGTGAAGTAAGGCTCTGACTTCATTCTTTTGCATGTGGATACCCAGTTTTCCCAGAACCATTTGTATGAAAAGACTGTCATTTTCCCATTGACTGGTCTTGGCATCTTTGTCAACAATCAACCATGAACGCCTCACTGTCTTTTAACTACCAGTGTTGCCATTAAGAAATTTGCTGCCATGCTGATCCCTGCTCCTTTGGAAGTGACCTATCTTTTTAGCTTTCTAAAAGATTTTAACCTAGTGTTGGGAAATTTCATGATAATGTATCTGATGCGTCTTTTTTTCATTCATTTTGATAGGTACTTGGTGGAGCCATTCTGGGGAAGTTTTTCTTGAACTGTTTCTTTGATAATTTCCTCTCTTCCATTTTGTCTATTATCTCTCTGTGACTTCTGATGTTTGACTTCTTTTCCCTCCTATTTTTCACGTTGTTCTCTATTCTGATCTACTTTATGGGAGATTTCTTTGATTTATATCATACAAACCTTCTATAGGATTTTTAAAAACAATTTTAGCCCCATGGTTTACTTTTCAAGAACTTTTTAATTTTTTTGCTGAAGAAGATTCACCCTGAGCTAGCATCTGTTGCCAACCTTCCTCTTTTTTTGCTCGAGGAAGACTAACCATGAGCTAACATTTGTGCTAAACTTACTTCATTTTATATGTGGGTTACCACCACAGCATGGCTGATGAGTGGTGTAGGTCTTAGCCCAGGATCTGAAGCCAAGAACCCAAGCCACTGAAGTGGAACATGCAGAACTTAACCACTATGCCACAGGGTCTTCTCCTTAAGAACTTTTGATAGCTTACTGATTGTTTCTTTTCATAGCATTGTATTCTTGTTTTAGGAAAGTCACATATTCTCTTGTCTTTTAAGTAGCATTTGATATTTTCTTCTGTTCCCTTCAGGGTTTCTTGCATGTTTCTTTTATCTGTTTAATTACTTGAGGTTCTCTCTTTCATGTTGGAGATTTTCCTCAAATGTGTGGTGATCTCTGCTCTTTACAAGTAAGGTACTAAAATATTGATTGAAAGCTTTATAGTGGGGGCGGGGGTTGTCTTTCAATGGGTGTCATCATAGGATAAGCAAATGGAGCTGGCTTTTGTGGTGGGAACTCAACAGTCACTATGACTTCTTTTAATATTTTTCTTCTTCTCATGTTAGACCATGAGGTCCTGGAGTCTAGAGACCTTGTTTTATAAATCTTTTTATTCCCTTCAATACCTATCATTATGTTCCAGTAAGTGATTAATTAATGTTTATTGATTCAATGATGATGCAGTAACAGAAAAAGAAGTGGAAAATTCCATCAATCAAACTTTTTTTTATCAAAACAAGAAGTTTGACAGTCTTCACCTTTCCTCTCCACCCGAATGAATCGGTCATTTTTCACATACAGATCTGGCATAAGGATATGTATTTGCATTCAAAACCCTTGTCTATATTTCTGAGTTACACCTTTGAGATGGTGGGTGAAAGTGGACAGGAGCTACGGCCTCAGGGAGAGGGCCAACAGTCAGTGACCAAAGTCACACAGGGGCATGAAAAAGCCATTCTTTGTCCAGAACATTCTGAGAATTCAGCAGAGATGGTGGAGGAGGAAGTGAGACAGTGAGGAGGGTGAGAGGGAATTGGTCAGAGAATGAGGTGGAGCTGCTGAGTGTGTGAGGTGGAACAGCTTGGCATCAGATACGTGGTTCTGAAAGTAAATATTGGAAAACGCAGAAATAAGGCTTGGACCTCAGAAAATGAGAGGGCAGGAAAGGGGACTCTGGCTAAATAATTACAGTGTGTCTAATAATTAGAGTGTGGAACACCATTCTCATGAGATGGTCTTGAGCAAAATACGGACTGTAGAAAAAAATGGTTGTAAGGTCAGATATTATCCCTCTTGCAGATTTGTAAAGTTCAATAACACTTTAAGAGTTTAAGAAGCTGCATGGTGAAACATTTCTCACTTTGTTTAATCCAGCCTTTCTTCAAATTCATTAACCTCTTGATTTCTGGTTCATGGTATACACTTTAGGAAATGTTCAGCCCTGGGGAAGGCAGAGCTCCACTCCATCCTGGCCTCTCTCCTCACTCTCTAAAGTTCTTTTAGCTCTGGATAGAACAGAGCAATATTAGACGCACCAGGAACCCAGGAGAGAGCCCAAATGACTTTGTGACAGAGACCAAGTCCTCTTGTTACCTGCTCTCACTTTCTGTGGCCACTCAACTAAAGACCACATTTCCCATCATCCCTTAATTGTGGGCAGAGCATGTGACCGATTCTGACCAATGGGATGTCAGCAGAAGTGATGTGTGCAATTTCTGAGTTTTGCCTTTAAAATGAAAGGATCATACACTCCCCTTTTCCTTCTCTTCTTCCTGCAGGTGGAACGTGAATTTAGCGTGGGAACAAGAGCAGCCACCTTAGACCATGAGATGGCTGCTGTGTGTTGAAGAGGAAGTGCAACAAGGATAGAAACAGCCTGGGTCCTTGCCACCACGGGACCCCCATGTCCATGCTGGGCTGCCCACACTCAGACTGTTGCAGAGGGAGAAAAAATCTTCTCTCTTATTTTAACTCCTGTTATTTTGTCTTTTATTCCAGCAACTGAACTGGTATCCTAAAAATACAGTGGTATCCTGGGATTTGCCTCCTGATATCACTGAGGAAAACAGCCAAAACTGGCCTCCTCCGACTCAGACAGCAGAGCAAAAATGATTGATTTTCGGCTTGGTACATCCTATAGGTTCTGTGAAGGGAGAAGCAGCCTAAAGATGTTTCCAGTTTCACTGGGATATGGTCCAGCCCTACAGAGCTCCTCTCCTCTTTTTTTTAAATCTTTCTAGATTTATTTATTATTATTATTTGACTTTTTTCTTTTTTTTTAATTGAGGTGACATGCTTTATAACATTGTATAAATTTCAAGCATTCATCATTATGTTTTGACTTCTATATAGACTACATTGTGTTCACTACCAAAAGTCTTAGCTGCCATCCGTCACCATACAAAGGTGTCCCTTTACCCCTGATCGCCCTCTCACCAACCCCCTTCCCTTCTGGTAACCACCAATCTGTTCTGTGTGTTTGTTTGTTGTTGTTGTTGATGTTGTTTTTATCTTCCACCTATGAGTGAAATTGTACAGTATTTGTCTTTCTCCATCTGACTTATTTCGCTTAGCATAATACCCTTGAGTTCCACGCATGTTGTCACAAATGGAAAGATTTTACATCTCAAAAGAGGGAGACTTCAACACACAACTGAGGCTATGACATTAATTTCAGAACCGTGTCCCTCAGACAGGTCCTCTCATTGACTGTGTCCTGCTTCTCACCCTCATCCTGCTGTCAACCCCTGCGGTTTGTTTCTCTCTTTCTCTGCTTGTATTTGCAGCACATACTGAGATCCATTTCTAGATCTGTGATCTTATCTCACCTTTAAAGTGATTTGGCCAATTCAGCTTAGTTCCTTCTTGCATTCCAGTTTTCCCTCTCGAAAGATAACTTTGCGATGAGCAGAAGCTGGTGCTTTTTTTAGAGCATAGGTTGATACAAGGGTATCCTTTGATTCCAGTTAAGGAAAAAATTAATTAATGGAAGGACACCAAATCCTTGGTAAATGAAGAGAAAATATCTGCCTAAAACACCTGTATGCTAAAACAGATTTCAAAAGAATAATTATTTTTAGTTAAAACATTTTATTTTGTAGACTAGATATAGTATTAAACACAGACTAGGAAATGGAGTAATGTTTCTATTTCTTTGAACAAATTGATGGATCTTGTGTTCCATAAATATTTGTTGGCAGAGAAGCTATCACCTGTTGAGCATGTTGCTAATGTGGAAAGAGCTAAAAGGTAAATGAGCTAAAAGGTAAAAGAGCTAAAAGGTAAATGAGATACAGTTCCTGCTCTTCAGAAGCAGAGAATTGAGTCAGGGAGAAAGAAATGAAACAAAGATACTATGTAATACAACGGAATGCTATAAATATGGTGAGCTCATGAACCTGATTGTCCTAAAGAGTACCCATTTAAAATACTCTGTTCTGCATACTTGTCAAAATATATGTACCAATTTCTGGCTTGGAAAGGATGATCTCTTTGGCTATAAGATTGTGTACAAAGTACTTTGTGAAGTCAGAGGTGGAAACATCTCATTCTGGCAGGGAGAACTGGGCAAGGCTTCAAGGAGAGCATTACATTTAAGTCTGGTCTGGAAGGGTAAGAGAGGAGGCTGACAAGCAGGTGAGTGGAGAAGACACACATGATAGGGAGAGGGAAATGAAAGACTAAGGCTTCCTGGAAGGACATTGCTTTCCATTGATTGTTTTCTCCCCATCCTTAGGTAATGCTATGTACATTAATTCACTGGAGTCTTATAACATCCCTATGAGCTATTGTGGTGTATTATGATCCCCAAATTTTAGATACCCCATGTAAAGAAGTCCCTGGAACAATGCTCCAGAACCTTGGTATTTCTCCAGATTCTGCCTCCAACCCACAATACTAAATAAGATTGTCTGCCTGGGTAACTCCAGTTTCCACGTTTACCTTCCACCTCTCTGCCCAGCCTTTAGTCAGATTTAGATTCCCACTTTACTTCCGGTGCTGTCTTTGGCACTCTGTCGGCCCTTTGCCCTGTAGCTCTCGAATCAAACGCTTCCCCCCGGGAATTCCTCAGCCCAAGACCCGGAGCCCAGGTTTGTAGTAAGTTTCAGTGTCCTTCATCTCTGTAGGTGATTTGGTACGGGCAGACATTAAAGAGAAGTAGGAATGGGTAGGTAGGCAGGGTTTGGATCAGCGTGCGTGGCCTCATATGCCCCGCTGTAGAGTGTGGGTTTTATTTTATAGGCAATGAATAAACCTTGTAAAAGTGACATGGTAAGATTGCTTAGTGAGCCTGGAGTTAGAACAAACGGCAACACCTTTATGATCAGATGGGTCAGTAGCCTGGGTCTCTGCCCCACAATAGAGGCATGCATCTCAGGTCAACAGATCCTTGTACCAGCATGAAAGACCACTCTCGGGGCCAACCTGGTGTTGTAGTGGTTAGGTTTGCGTGCTCTGCTTTGGCTGCCTGGGGTTTGCAGGTTCAGGTCCTGGGCACAGACCTATACACTGCTCCTCAAGCCGTGCTGTGGTGGCATCCCACATAGAAGAACGAGAAGGAGTTACAACTAGGATATACAACTATGTACTGGGGCTTTGGGGAAAAAAGAAAAAGGAAGATTGGCAAGAGATGTTAGCTCAGGGCCAATCTTCCTCACCAAAAAAAAACAAAGCATAAAAAAACAAAGAAAAAGAAAAATCACTCTCCTCTGCTAAATGCTTGGATGGGAGCTCATTTTTGACTCTAGGTTGCCAATCATCTTTCTCTTAGCCCATCTTTTTGTAAACATGGGAGGAAACAATTGATTGCCATGTTTCCATATTTCCTTCCTGAGATCATTGCACTTGAGAGTCCTCAGTCTCTTCAGAACCTGTTTATAGGTCATCTGCAACCTCACCTTGTATTTCCTGCCATTTCTCTCACTGATTCCCAGCACATGTTCTGCATTTGAGCTACGCTGAACTATTAACAGCTCCTGTACACACCATGGGTTCTGTCCGCTCTCTTTTGCTTATAGTTTCCTACAGTCCAGAATGTTCTACCTTCCATCTCTGCTTGTTGAAATCCTATCCATCCTTGGAGACTTAGTTCCAGCGTCACTTCCTGCCTGAAGCCTTTTCTGACTCCCTGCAATGGGTGATCTCCTTCTCGGCTGTGCCTACGACCCTTACCATCCTCTGCCTCCCAGGGTTGTTGCTGTTTGCATGTCTGTGAATTTGCACCAAGCAAGCACAAGGAACTTCACCTTTGAGCCCTCCAACAGTGCCCGGCCCCAGCAGGCGGTCTTCTGTAGGGATCCGCGAATCTGTTTAAAATGAGACTAACTGCTCTCATCAGGCTGATGGGAACTTGCATCTGAAAAAAATAAAAAGATGTTGATAGAAAAGTTAGCGATGGTAGCAATGGACAGTACTGGCAATCATAAATGTAAATAAAACATCCCAAGCCAAATATATGTATGCATGTATATTTTTTTAATGAGGGAATTAGTCCTCACTCAGATGTAGCAGAGAATCTCTTTGATTTGGAAAAGGCAAGTGACAGCTTTTATTTTTGAGAAAAAGACAATTAAGGAAAGTAGCAACTAAATCAACTGCTTGATTCTTGCGTGAGTCGTGAGTGGGTGTTGAAATTTGAAGCAAAGATGAGTGAAAATTTTATAGAAAGGATTTCGAAAACTTAGTCGAATTAAGTGAACAAAACAGAAGTTTAGTTGATTTACATCATTATTTTGTAAGTTTTCTCCACTTGGAAATTCTCAGTGAGTAACTTATATAGCTAATTTAAGGTTAGTTCAGAATTTTCCAGTTTTTTCAGTTGTGGTTCTTAAATATCTGGTCCCATTGTTAGCAAAGTCTATGGTCTGTAGTGAAATGTATTAGCTGAGTTTTACAGATTGGCCAGAATTCTCTCAAACCTTCAAAATACTAAGATATTACAGCAGCTCCACCTCCCTCTTTAGTTTGTTCTTGCTCCTACTTAGAATTCGGAGAAAAAACTTTTGACGTCTCCTGCTCCAAACTTCTTGACTTTCAACACCCCCTGACGCTGGGCAAAGACATCCTTCTTTATAAAAACTGGTGAATTTACCTCTGACAACTCCTCATTATCAATGCTGATCTTCTCTGCTGTAAAGACACATGTTATCTCAGCATGGTGTGCCTGTGACATTGGGAACGCTAAAGGAAGTCGAAATTGCATAGTCGTTCTCTTTCCTGGTCCAGGCAACAGGAAGCACCAACTGTTCAGGGAAACTAGATGCATCCTAGGTCAGCAGGTTGAGATTGTTCTTGAGTCAGAACAGATTTTCTCTTTGGAAGCAGGAGAAAGGAATAAAACTTAGGAGAGTCATCTGGAGGATTCTTTTCAAAAGCAATGGTCAGAGAAGCTGGTATGTTAGTGAGCTGAGTTCTGCTCAGCCAGCACAGCTTCACTAGATGACCAGGCTTAGTTATTGCCACCTCCTGTGCTGCCCAGGCTTCCTGCCAGCATCCTGGAATTTGAAACCAAGAAGTGAATTTTTCTAATATTTAGGTCCAGTGTTCGGATCCTCTTCCTCTGCCGCAAAGGGTGCTATTTATGCTCCATTTTTTCCATCTGTCTCCTTAAATGTGAGACTTGCTCTGTTGGGCATAAACCCCAAAGACAACACCAACATGGAGAAAATCTTTGCAGAGTAAACATGTTGGATTTGACCATCATCCTGTGTTAATTTGAAGTGGGGAATGATCATCACAACAGGATTTATAAGGAAGGTTTTTTATGAGCTTTTATCACCATCTCTCTTTTGTGGGTGAGAGGTATTCGTACTTCCTTACCTGTACAGGGAGAAATACCGGAGATCCTGTGTGAACGAATTTACATGATGTTTTATCTTCCTGCATTGATTTTTGCTTTTCTCCCCCACGGTCCTTCTGCTCTTCACATACTTAACAAAGTTGTTCCTTCCTCCTCTGGGAACTGAGAAGAATATGGTAGAATATTTCCTCTACGAGGCACAAAAGGTCAGGTTACCATCCTTTCTCTTCCATTCCCTGGAAATATGGTGCTCCAAGGGTCTTTGGATACTCCAGAGAGATGTAAATGGAAAAACTCAGATTCTCTTTCTTTTTTTTTGTTAAAATTCTTTAATTATTTTTTAAATTGTGGTAAAATGCACATAACATAAAATTTACCATCTTAATCATTTGTTTCTTTTTTTGAGGAAGATTAGCTGAGCTAAAATCTGCTGCCAGTCCTCCTCTTTTTTTTTTTTTTTTTTTTTTTGCTGAGGAAGATTGGCCCTGAGCTAACATCCATGCCCATCTTCCTCTACTTTATACATGGGATGCCTGCCACATCATGGCTTGATAAGTGATGCATAGGTTTGTGCCCAGGATCTGAACTGGCAAACCCCAGGCCTCTGAAGTGGCATGTGTGAACTTAATTGCTATGCCTCTGGGCCGGTCCCCCATCTTAATCATTTTTAAGTGTACAGTTCAGTGTATGTTCGCATTGTTGTGTACCCATCATCACCATCCATCTCCAGAATTCTTTTCATATTACAAAACTGAAACTCTGTACCCATTAAATAATAACTTCCTATTCCTCTCATCCCAGCTCATGGTAACCACCAGTCTACTTTCTGTGTCTCTGCATTTGACTACTTTAAGTACCTCTTAGAAGCAGAAGCATACTGTTCATGCTCTTTTATGACTGGCTTATTTCACTTAGTGCAACGTCTTCAAGGTTCATCCATGTTGTAGCACGTGTCAGAATTTCTTTCCTTTTTAAGACTGAGTAATATCACATTATATGTACACATCCCATTTTGTTTCTCCATCTATCCATCAATGGATAGTTGGGTTGCTTCCGCTTTTTGGCTGCTATGAACATAGGTTTGGATCCTCTTCTTTTTGAGAGGATGTAAAAAGGCATGGGAGAATTGTTGAGAGGAAAAGTTCAAGATAAAATAATTTTATCCTTCTTGAATATATATCATAAAAATTCAAGCAATTCTGGAAAATATGAGTCACTCTAAATTCTACCACCAGGAAAAAATCACTGGTAGCATGTTAGTGGTTTTCTTTCTAGTTGTCTCTGTATATGTCTATGCCAAATGCATTTTATATGAACAGATAGTATCTTTCATTTTGTTCAGCAACCTGATTTTTTAATTCAGCTTTATAATGTAAATCTCTTTCCATATTAATAAATGTACTTTTATACCGTTCTTTTCATGGCTGCATACTTTTATGGATGTAGCATAATTTATTTATTCAATCCTCTATTTTAAGTTATTTCCTTTGTTTTTAAAATGTTATTAACACAAAGCAGTGTAACAAATATTATTATACATTTATCTTTGTGTTCTTGTCTCATTGGACCCTAAAATTGGAATTAAGTCAAAGAACTTAACCTGACATTTTATTTATTTACCAAGCACAATTTGTTTATGTGAAAAGTCTGATGTCTTAGATCTCTTATTCTTATATATTTATCTCTGACAGAATAAATACTTCACATCCTAAATGACAGAATGGGAACTCTTTAGATCTTTTCTGGGGAATGCTCTATGGGAAGGAGATTAGAGACACTGGGTTATATCAAAACATTATATTGTATATGAATGCATGTCAATACAACGCAGTAGAGAAGGTTAGATGTTACCATCTTTGTGGGCTCAGCCAAGGAATGTATATGTAGTCATTAGTGAAGGGGGGGAGAAAATCTTGGAATGAAGCAAGTAATGACCATAAATTCAGTTATAATTTGTGCTAATCCAGAATGCCAATCAAACCCAAAATTGGTACAGAGCAGATCAAATTACAGTGTCCAAAGGGCTGGATTGGCCTGTTTTGTTACTAAATGGTGTGCAGTGGTGGAATTTCTAGGTAAATGGAATTTTTAGAATCTTACAGGTAATGGTGTCATAATTTAAAATGGTCTATTGGTCTGTCTGCTAAAGGGATGGTGAGTAGGATTCAACAATTTGTGAGAGTGGACAGGTAAGGTTTCCACAACGATTCTGATCACCAGCCCAGCTATCTAAAATTTGAAGCTTGGTCTTGACACAGGTGGGGTACTGGAGTGCAGGTAGCACTCTTTCACAGCATGAGTTTCCAAGAAAACAGACTGAGATGGAGATTTGCATGCAGGAACTTATTGGAGAGTGCTCTTAGGACCAAGACCTGTAAGGATGTGAGGGAAGCAGGATTTATCACAGGGAGAAGTGAAGTCATAAAGCCGTCGTAACAGAGGTCTCATTCAATCCCATAAGGAGCTCTGAAACCTGAATGGCCATTCAAAGATATCCAAAATGCAGCAAGGGGTCAGGTCTTTGGCCCCCACATCGAGCAGCTCTTGGATATGGGCAACCCCCAAAGAAGGGTTGTAATCTTGGGCAAGGCAGCTCCCTTTGGTTGAGGCTAATTCCTAAAGGGAGGATTTGGATGGCACACAACAGCATCCCTTATAGACTCTAAGGCTTCCAGCTATATGAACCAGGCAAAGATAGACACCCTTAGTTCACCCCAGGCATATCAGATGCAGCCAGACTAATTTCATATCTTCCCTTTATACCCTCACCTCGTTTCCATTCCATCCTACCTCAACACACAAACACATGCTGATGAAAATGGGATGCCAGCATTAGTCAGGATTGAGTCGGTAACTAGGTAGGGTTAGATGTTGGGGAGGAAAGTCTTTCCTGTTTACAGTTGAGCAAGAAAGACAAGGCAGACATGGACTCTAGAGAGCATAACACGAAAAAAAAATCACCCTTAAAAAGCAGAGATTTAAAGATCTCATATGCAAAGTTCAGATAAACTAAATTATTTATATACTTCTTTTTAAATAAGAAAGTCCAACTCTTAATCAGCCCTTTCCATTATATCACTCATAGCAAAGACTATGTTCCAGCAGCATTACAGAACATCCATTTATTCATTTTTAAAATATTTTAAAATTGATTATTATACGCTAGGCACTGAGCTAGATTCCAAGAAGTCAAAAATAAATAAAACACAGTTCCTGTTTTCAAGGGCTTCCCAGCTAGTTGGGGAGAGAGATAAGACAAGACTATGGAATGAGTGTTAACCAGGCACTCCAGGGATGTCGAGGGCTCTCTATTAAATGGAGTTGAGGGCATGAAAAAAAGCTTTCCATTCTGCATTTCTATCAACATTGCATTTAACAACAGTTGAAACGATCCTTTTTCATGTTTGGCAGAGTGATCTAGAATTTTAACTTCAGATCTAGTGAAAGCTGTCTGGCTTTCATTTGCAGAGGAAAAAATTACATTATAGTATAAAAGACAGTGACTGTAGTCAGAAATTAAGCCAAGCCCCTCTAAGATTATCCAAGAATTGGGGTAGGTATACTGTTAAAATATTTTGGAACTCTAAGAATCGTTGAAACGGAACAAGTCTTTCCAAGTTTCTACCTTTGTCTTCACTTGCTCTCTTTTATGTACTTTGCCCGAAGGCTTAGGAATGAAGTGACTTTCTTATGGAGCCAATTCTGTGGTTCCAACTGAAAGATGTGTTTCCTGGCTCTCCAGCATCCTGATTTTAGAATTTGCATTTGTATGCATCTTATTTGGGAAGCACTTCATCAAGTTTTCCATAGCACATATCACTTTCTAGCATACTATATAATTCACTTATTTATTTTATTATTTATTGCCTGTCTAACCCTGCTGGAACATAAACAGCACAAGAGCATGGATCTTTGTTTAGTTCATCATTGCAGCCCTACTGCCTAGAATAATACCTGGCACATGGCACATACTTTGAAATACTTGTTGAACGAATGGTATAAAATGAAAAGGGAAAATGCTTTGCACAGACCATTGATGATTATGTGTTATGAACTGAAGAGTATAAATAACTCAATCATCTGTACCCCTGAAATAAATTAAAATATAATGTCAGGTTGTTCGCCATTTGTCTGTGCAGAGAATAACCAATCTATAGCTTTTGAACCCCAAGGTTGTCCTATGTAGTATATTAGATTTCTACTCCAGACTTCTCTGGTCAGACTCATTTCACCCTCCATTTCTTGGGCCCATTTTGATATGGTTCACTTTATATCACATGGATCTATTAGAACTTCTTTGAGAATATTAGGCACATATGTGGAAAAACAAACTAAATCCAGATAGAGGCTTGTTACATTTGCATGTCCAATAGCACACAAAAATATCAGAGCTCTTCTGAAGAATACGTAATCAGTGAATGGAAACATTCCTGCTAGTCCGGCTAGTTTCTCCTCCTACCCTACTTGTTAGAATGAAGTTGTTCTGCCTCTAGTTCGAGTGCCAGGGGCGGATTATTTTGCAAATACATCTCTCTGATAAGGACTACCTTGACATTTTGACCTTCGAGACACAGTGTTAATAGAATCTTCTTTTTCTTATGCCACGTGGTTGAGTGAAAGTAAGAGCGGAGTGGTTTCACTCCTTGAAGTTCCAGTAATATATGACCATCATAAAGAGGTAAAGCACATGCGCAGAAATACAACCCACTCGTGAATGGACTAATCCTTTTGTGGGTAATAAACGAGGCTGTCTTAAGGCAGAGAAGCAGCTTGCTTCAGATCTAAAGTTCCTCAAATGGAGCCAATAAAAAAAAAAATAGAATATTGTGTGCCAGTAATGAATTTTAAAGCCCTGAAAACAATTTTTTTGAAGTTACAAATACAACTGGTGAGTCTGATTATTAATTTTAATGAATTTATCATCATAAAGGTGTGTTTTAACTGGATTTCTATGGTTTTTAATCCTGGAGTCAAGCTGTAGGCTCTAGAAGGCTACTACTCCCCAGAGCGCTGTCATCCAAAAGGACAGGCCGTTATCAACAGAGACAAGTTGGGGATCAGAAACCTGGGAGTCCAATACAGTGGAAATAATTTTGAGACTCCACATCTGATAAATGGGAAGTGAATAGGCAGAGGCATGACAGTGACCCTGTATGTGCTACATTACATAAGGGGGACCATTCCAAGGGCCCCTAATTCATGCCGGGCAGAGGTAGCAACTATTGGAAACTTTCATGCTATAAGAATGACCTTGATTTTACCAACACAGGGAAGTTGCCTCTTAAGCCTTTGTCCCCTTTTGCTTATATGATCGTTGGTCTCCAAGTCTCCTGAAGACCTGCAGAAAAAGCAACTGAAGATAGGTGATAGGACGTGAAGCACAGATTTTAGAACCAGATGACACCTCTGACATCCTGGAGCTGACTTATTCAAGCTCTTTTACAATCAGAAGGAGGCAGTCTAACGCACCTTTCACAAAACACCAGATTGAGCTCCTCTTTGGGGTGGCACCTCCTATTTCCACTGGTGAAATAATCCTCACCAACTGCTCTCCCCAATTCCCCATGGTCATTCTTTAATCTTACCCCAACACCTATCCCCTCCCACTTGAGGTGTCCCAGTGCTGTCTTGCCACCCCATGAGAATAAGGTCCCTTGCTTTGACCTCAAGTCACCTCAGTGGACTCTCTCAGTCTTCTTGTTCCTGAGGATGTGTTTTCTCAGGCTGGTGCTCAGCTCAAGCATCAGAGTTGAAGCTAATTTGTACAGATGACCCAACAGTCAGTTTACGAACATGCTTGGTGGATGAGCAAAAGTCAGGCAAAATATTTTTGAAAAGCTTCACTAGTTCCTATATTTTGTTTAGTTTATGCATTAGGACTGCTTTAATTTGGAGTTCCACATACAAAGGGTGCTGGAGCACATGGTAATCTTTTTCAGTGCTAAAAATCTGCAGAAGTCTTTATCTCGCCCTGATTCCTGTACCTTAATTTATTGTCTTTTCTCTGGATCACACCCCCAGATTTTCCTTAAACTAATCTCTTTCCTTTGAGTAGGGGCAATTGACCTACCTTTGCTGCTGTTTTCTCAGGTCCTGCTTTTCTTGAGTCATTCTATCTTTGCCTCCTTTTTTTAGTGTCATCTCCACTGCTCTCTCTATAGATGCTACAAACATACCTGTGGACAACGTTTTGGCATGAATTCATTGGTCCCATGTTCTATTTCCTTCTTGTAATAATCCACTACCTACCCCCCAACGAAAAATAAATGCATAAATATTTATCTGGCTAGTTCTTTTCTACAGCTAAAATGGGACGGCTAAACTACTACAATTCTTCACCCCCAATCCCAGTGTGTGTGGGAGGTTTCCACCAAGCACTTCTCAGATACCAGCTTGATTTCCTACAATTCAACTCAACGCTGACACCATCTGCCTAGAGATCCTACAAGTTAAGGGCTCGTAACTGCCCTACATGACTACCCCCTGAACCCCCACTTCAGATGACAGTCGCAAGTCTAGGTTGTCACCCGTGCTTCTGACCAACCAGCCATAGACTGGAATGTCGATGCAAAATAATCAATAACCATTCCACAGATAAGAGAGAGAAGGTGAGTTTTAGTTGAGCTAGAGTTAGGATTATAATCCAGGAAGGCTTTTTCTAGAAAAGAAGAAAGCTTTCTGAAAAGCATGGTTTTCAGTACAGTTTTATGCCTTTTTAGAACAAAGAACATACATTAAACACATCCAGGATACATATTCATCAAAGTTTCAAAGAGTTACTCAGTTGCAAATTAACAGGTCGACGTGACCTTGATGTCATGAAAGAGACTAATAAGGGCATTACCGATAAGGCATAGGAAAAGTAGGCATTCTTGTCTTAAGAGAGTGCATTCTTTACTTTAATGGTTAAAGCAGATGTACAACGTGTGTTTGATAAGCTGTAAGTCACCCTTTTTCAGTTCAAGTTGAATCAGTTTTTGAACTCATATACCTCAGTGTGTGAATATCTCTTGTCAGGAGATTCCAACGACCCCCACCTTGGGTCTGATTAATTTGCTAGAGTGGCTCACAGAACACAGAGAAACATTTTACTTACTAGATCATCAGTTTATTATAAAAAGATATAACTCAAGAACAGCCAGATGGAAGAGATGCACAGGGCAAGGCATGGGGGAAGGACTCAGAGCTTCCATGCCCTCTTCCATGGCCCCACTCTCCCTGAATCTCCACAGGTTCACCAACCCAGAAGCTCTCTGAACCCTGTCCTTTTGGGTTGCTATGGAGGCTTCATTACAAAGCCATGATTGATCAAATCACTGGCCATTGGCAATTGATTCAACCTCAAACCCCTCACTCCTCGCAGAAGGTGGCAGGGGGAATGAAAGTTCCAAACTTCTAATCCCATGGTTGGTTGTGCTGGCAACCAGCCATCCTTAGGTGCACACGTCACCTCATTAACATAATAAAAGGCATGTTTGTCATTCTCATCACTTAGGAAATTCCAAGGGTTTCAGGAGCTGTGTGCTAGAATCTGGGACAAAGACCAAATGTATGTTTCTTATTATAAACCACAATATCACAACTATGTATGCCATTATATAGAGAACTCCTAACCTCTTCCTCTCCTAACACTGCTTTCCACAGCTGTCTGAGCAGTTGGATCCTGAGGTGGGTGTGAGGTGAAAAAGAACAGCTCGCCTGAAATTGCCTGGAATCATCCACCCTCGCTGACAACAGCAGACCAATGCTGTCCTACAAGCTGGCATGGTGACCCAGAAAGCTTGAGAAAATGCATATTTTTACTTGTACAGGGTGATGAAAAAGTGTCATCACTTCACACTTACAACAGCATTAGAATTAGGTCTGTGGTCAACAAACACCTGAGGAATAAATTAATATGTCTTTCTGTGTATATGTGTGTGAGATAGAGACAGACAGAAAGAAATTAAATATATTTGTTTCCTATGGAAGGATCTTTTCTGTTCTACAAAGTATTTCACTGAAATACAGGAGTGTCTCCTGATAGAGTGAAAATGGGTCATATGTAATTATTCCTCATCACACCCATCCCCTATATACATATAGGCAGGTCCCCATCATCAATTTTTTTTTTTTACATTTACTGCCTTAAATTGATACTACCAATATTTAAATACATTCTTATTGTAAATTACTCCGATAATACAAAATACAAAAAGTACGTGGATGTAAACGTCAATATGCTTATTCTTCCCACTCTGACTCATCTACCTAGAGGAGACAATGTCAGTGTTTTGGTGAATATGCCTGTGGTCTTTTTTTTTTTTTTTTTTTTAAAGATTGGCACCTGAGCTAACAACTGTGGCCAATCCTTTTTTTTTTTTTCTGCTTTATCTCCCCAAATCCCCCTTGGTACGTAGTTGTATATCTTAGTTGCAGGTCCTTCTAGTTGTGGCATGTGGTCTTTTTTTTTTGATGGTTATATAGCTATACACACTACACACACACAGTTTTGTTCGGTGGTTTTTGTTTTACACACATGTGATCATGATATGTAGGCAGACCATTCTTCAACTAACTTTTTCACTTAACAGTAGATTTGGTGGAGATTTGTACGTCACTGCATGGAGCTCTGCCTCCTTCTTCTAATGGCTGCCTGTATTTCATATTATGGATACAACATATCTTGTATCACCACCTCCCTGTATAACCAACAGTGAGCATCCTGGCGTATTCATCTTTGTGAACATATCTCAGTATTTCTTTAGGATGGGGAAATTGCTGAATCAAAGGGTATATGCATTTAAAAAAACTGTTCTTTTAGATTCACCCATCCCTCATATTTTATATTACACAACAATTCCAGGTCAAATATTTGATACTTTCAATTATTTTAATTTTTTAACAATCCGATAGGCAAAACTTGATACACAGTTTTTAAAATTTTTACTTTTCAGATGATAATGAATTTGAATATATTTTATTTACTATTTATTTATAATTTCTCTTCTGTAAATTTTTTTCTCTCTTTTGCCCCCTTTTTAATAGGCTATTTGGCATTTCCTATTAATTTGTAGGGATTCATTATATGCTAGATATCAATTCTTAGTCCTTTAAATGTGTTACAATGTTTCCTTTTTATCACATAATTTAATTTTATGTATAATGTCTTTTGTTGTATTAAAGTTTTTAATAGAACCAGTCTACCACTATCTGCCTTTATGGCTTTTTTGGTCTGGTGTAGAAATTATTTCCTCATCACAAAGTTGGAGAAATACTCTAAAATGTTTTCTTTTGACAAACATTTTAGGAATAACTTTAAATTCATCTGGAGTTTATTCCAGTGAGTGGTGTTAGGCATGAAGATATTTTTCAAATATATTAATAGTTATTTCACTCAACATAATTAGATAAATTGTCCATTTTTCTAATTGATTTGAAATGTCACTTTTATCATAAACTAAGTTATTATATATAGCTGGGTTTGTACTTGGATACTGGTTAAGACTTCCATGTTCCAAGAAAATTTGGCATGTAATATTCAACATTAGAAAATATCCAAAGAAGTTTTAAGAAAAATATGAAGAAAGCACAAATACACAAAATTAAAAATGATAAAGGAGAAATAACCACATTAAAAGAATCTTTAAAAATGATGGAAATCTATGCAAAGGAATTTGAAAGCCTAGATAAAAATGAATAATTTTCTAGAAATTTACCAAAAGTGGTACCAGAAGAGCTAGAAAATCTAAACAATCTGATTTTTGTAGAAGAAATTGAGAAAATTGTCAAAGAGCTACAACCTCACAAAAGCAACAGGACCAGATAGTGTTACAGGTCAATTTGACAAAAGCATCGAAGAGTAGCTAATCCCAATGGCTCTTAAACACTTCTATAACTTTGCAAAAGAAATGAAACCTCCACATTCTCTCTACAAAATAAGTGTAATTAAAGAAAAATCCCATTTATAAATTTTGATATAATAATCCTAAATAAAATATTTGAGAATAGAATCTGAAAGAACATTAAATTAATAAAATCATGGCCAAGTAAGGTTTAGTTCAGAAGGGCAAGAATAATTTAGGATTAGGAAATCTATTAATATAATTTATCAAATTAATAGTTCTTAGGAAGAGAAACTATTAATCCTCTTCCTAGATGCTGAAAAACATTGACTAAATTCAACATCCATTCTTGATTCAAACAAACAAACAAAAAACAGCTCAATAGGGCAAGATAGATATTTCCTCAAAATGATTAAATAAAGCTCTCTCAGTCCAAAAGCTGAGATTATTTCCATTGCAGTCAGAAACAAGACAAGGATGCCCATTAGCATTACTATTATTTCATACTGTACAGAAGGTACCAGTCAATGTAATTAGAAAAAGGGGAGAAAGTCAGAATTACGAAATTGGAAAGGAAGAAATATAGGTATTACCATTTTCAGATGATATGAAGACCTGGGAGAATTGAGTGGAAAACTGCTATAAAAAATAAGAGAATCCAGTAAGGCAGCAGGGTGCAAAATTAATATAAAGACCGACAATGTTCAGATACATAAACACCACTACCTAAAAGCTGTCATGGAAGAAAAACTCTTCCAAATTATTCCAATTATAATAACAAAAAATAATTAGTGAAGAACTTAACGTGAAATGGTAACATTTACGTGAAGGAAAGCTCGCAGCACTTTAATTGGAGTCCCAGAAGAAGAGAGGATGGGGTAAAAAAAGTATTATTTGAAGAGACAATGGCTGAGAATTTTCCAAAATTGATGGAAGAGGTTGATTCCTGGGTTCAAAAAGCCCTGTGAATCCAAAGCAGGATAAGTGATTACTCATAAAACATGCAGCAAAACAACAAATGTGAAATCTCAGTTTATTGGGGGTGGTGAGTCCTTTCGTGCTCTTGTGGCATTGGAGGAGGGGAAGTTGGCCTCTTTTGATTGTCCTTGTAACCCACTTCTCAGACTTCCCAAGTGAAGCTTTCTGCTCAGGTCAGGTCTCTGAGTCTCTTTATATTAGCGTCTACTGAGATGTAGTTGGTGAACTCTCCTGGCTGAGTTAAGACTGAGTGATTCTTAGCAGTCTCAGCCCACCTCGGCTCTCTATGATCCTGTATCTTCTAATTCTCCATCACACCCCTCACTAGGTCTATCCTGCAACTTCTTGATATGGTCACCATCCTCTTGCTACAGATGTCCCTTGGCAATTCCTCTGGCTCTCAGTTCAGTTGTTTTTAACTTAGTGGTTAAGGGCATAGACTTTGTGACTAGATTGTCTTTGCATTCAAATTCTGGCCCCATTTCTTACATCAGTGGGAACTTGAGCAAGTTAATTAACATCTCTGTGACTCAGCTTCCACAACTGAAAAGTATGAAGAGTGCCTACGTCATTAGGCTGTTGAAAAGATGCAATAAGATCATTACTGCAAAGTGCCTAGAATTGTTCCTGGCATGTCAGCATTTGATAAATGTTAACTATTATTATTTTTTGAGGTTTGAGGAGGGCCAATAAATAACATCTCATTTCCCTACCTGAGGGCTGAACTAATGAAGACATATGTAAGGAGTAAAATAGATGGAGATCAAAATATAAGATTTGTTACTGATAACGTGTTATTGTACAATGTGCTTTGTATCTCTGGGCAAGTGATTTCCTTAGAATCCAAGAAGTAGAAGGACTTACCCAGCCACAGGTGGCAATGAATTGGGGCAGGCCTGTCTCTGTAAAATTTATAGCAAAGGGAGCTGAACTGATGCTTCTGTGACCAGAGCATCTCCTCTTTCTCTATCTATTACAGCAATTATTGCCTAGATAATTAATTTGGCAATCAATCCCATGCAGCCCAGTGCCACCATAATGGAGGTGGTCAGATGTTGTCAGCGTTCCTCTCATATCCCATTAGCACACTTGGCCATTTCCGCGCACACTGTTCACACTGATGACACACTGGTGTGCTTCCACTTCCAAGAGCCAGTAGATACACCTCTCTGTCGAAAGGCTGCTCGCAAGCAGCTGTAACCTGCTTTTGCCTTTCAGTAAGATAGCAGGAAATACCTGGAAACTTATTGTCACCTCTTACCCTCATACCCGCGCTCAGGTTGCCCCATAACCTTGGCTGATGAGTGGGAGGCATAAATACTCCAGCTCCCTTGCCTTAACCTGGACACAGTCTTCAAGTCTCCCCTGTGAGACTGAGCTAAAGTTACCCTCTGTGGGACTTCCCATCCTGGCCCCACTTCCCCACTCCCCAAATCATTTTCGCTTTCATACAAATCCCCATCTGGGGAGCCCAACGTAAGATAGAAACCTCTTCTTTTATAGCCTAGTGCCGTTCATATTTTTTTCTTGTTTTCAGTTGTTTTCCTGCACTCAATGGTTGCAGTAAAGCGTTCCATGGGGATAAGCAGAGCCCTGACAGACTGCAGTCTTTACACTCCTCACCGTACAGTTCTTCACATAATAGACACTAGACATTTTTTATTGCTTTCTCAATTGATTCTTAAAAACTGACATCAAGTAGTCTCAAACTATATGAAAAAACAAGGTGTTTGGAGACTGTGTGTATTTACCATGCAAAGGATGTTATTCACAGTCATCAGAATTTTAAAGTTATTGTCTGAATACAAAACTATGTTATACACATTTACAAAGATCTCAGAGAATATTTAGGTTGACATGAATATTGTATGAAATTATTATATGGGATTGAACAACTCAGTGTGTGCTCTTAGAGACGTTTTAGTGTTGAAGTTCCTTTTAAGAATTATTAACTAGTGAATAATTAAAATGTTGTCAGAATGGATTCAAGGCCAATTAGCTTGGTTGCAGATAAAAGGTCCTAAGAAATCCATGACTGCCAACGAGGGCAATTAATATGATTTTATTTGCATGCTAAAAAAAATTCAGCACGGGTACCAAAATGTGCATTTTCTAGAATACAGTAATTTAGCTTTCATGCCCAAACTGGAAATGTGATACTAACATAAATGAATCCAATAATGGAGATGCAGAAAAATAATGGCGTAGTAACAATAGCTCACATTTGGATATGCTTTTTTACTTTTCAAACAAATTCTACAGCTCTTTTATCCAGATTGCTGGACCTAAGACCTGTTTATAACAGTTTATGCAGGCTATAGTTTCCTTCACTTTGATTTATGAATTTCAAATGACGAATCTGACATTTTTATACAAACTTAACTGGTTGTTTGGCCAAACCAACTGACTTGACCTGTCATCCTGGTGACAAGCAGATAATTCCTGAGACAGTCTTGGTCAGTCTACGCCTTACTTAGGCATGCTCAGCCCGTCGGTCTCCAAGAATCAGATTCAGAACATGTAGTTGTGCAGGTACATATCCCCAACTCTGCATTCTACGAAGCACTTGGGGCAGGGGCTCTCCAACGCCTGTGAGTGGGCTTGCATCTTCCTTTACTCCTACTCTTTGTGTCCTTTGCTCCAAGATCTGTTTGTATATTCTGCTCTCCTAGGTGGCTCTCCCAGCCCTAATTCTGCCATTCTTCTCTCAGTTCTATCCACTGCCAACAGCAATGAACTCCATGCATGCCTTATAATAGCATCATACCACTCAAGACCATATTCAGTTGTGTTTCGGGTGAAAATGTTACTTCTAGAAAAGATATTTGGCTAAATAAATACAGAAGCTTTTCCTACTAGTAATATCAGTAGTAGTAATCATAGTAATTTTTCTACCTAGACTCCTTGTATTTAAAAAACTATAGTCAAATAGCGTCCTCAGGCATTTAATAAAATCTGTAGATGTCTTTTGATTATTAACTTAATTCAAAGCTCACGAGGGATATTTAAGTTTCTCTAGCATTCAAGCAAGTTGTGGGCCAAAAAAAAAAAAGGAAATAAATCTAGGAAGTTTTCTATACATTTTAAAACAAGGCTCTCTCTTAGCAAATTGGAGATGTTAGTTGAGGGTATTTTGTGGATGACCAGGGTCCCAAAATATTTTGAGCTGAAATATTCCAATCCCTAAGAAAAAGTATTTGTTTGGCTGAAATTGATAGGTTAATTGTTTTCATTTTTAATTTACTCCTTAGCATGTACATAACCATTTATTGTCTACTCCATTCTACTCCTGGAAATTTAGCCCACTTCACCAGTCTTCCAATAAGATAATGACAATCATAACCTTTTGGAGAGACTCATTCATTGGTGATTCAAGGAGGAAAAATTTGCATTCCTTTCCCCTATGGAAGCAGTGGGGCAGCCACATGTGCATATTCTATTTTAAGGCTACAAGAAAGTATCTTGGCCAACTAACTGCCCACATGGATTTCTAGCTGGAAAGAGAAGCTCTTTTTTAGAGCCAAGTAAAAATTTCGTTCAATAGTTGAATGCTCAAGGTTAAGGTACTCAAGAAATTTTTTTTTCTTTTTAATGGCAGGGGAACATCAAGGTCATTATTTGGAACCCAGGCGATGACATGAAAAAAAATAGATATTCCTTCAACAATAGCAATCTATTTCCTTCTTTGCCCTCAAGAAACCCACACTATTGCCCAAGTACATTTGAGAGCACCAGCCAGCGCCACAATTTATAACTTGCCCTCTTTGTAACAACTATGAAGTCTCGTTGGATTCATCTTTTGTTTTGTGCTTCGTTTTGACAAATCACTCGGAAGACTGCCAGAGATAATAATCTCCCTTGAGGAAATAAATATTTCATACCATTGCTTTCCTCCCAAACTGAAACTCTGGATCACTACAATCTGGTGTAGTGTCCTTTCTTAAATCAACTTCTGGCATAAAATTTACCCCATGGATTAATGGAAAAGAGTTTTTACCAGTTGTTTACACATTGGTATAGAGTTCCTCTTATTAATATTTAGTCTTTTGACCTTTTTGAGGCATCATCAATTGTTGGTCTGCACTGTGATGGGATGTCAGCCAATCTTAGAACAGGTCTAGACAGAGCAATCAACCTGGCCGAGGACAATTCAATATTCAATCATTTAAGTGGATGACCGTAACCTGATGAACTGTGTGGTAGTTTGATTCAGATTTTGTTGTTGAGATAGACCAAGAAGCTTTGTCAGCTATGTCATGATCTTTCAGACACGGCAGGAAGTTGTTTCTACATGGCTTTAACCACCATTGAAGAAAAGAAATCTCACGTGCTATTAAAGCAAACGAGCTGCGTCAGAGTGTTAGGCCATCGGTCTATATAGACACACAATCCTAAATAATATTACCATCTCTCATTATGGAGTACTTACTCAAGTGCCAGACATGACTCAACTCAATACTTTTCATGTGTTAACTCAATGAATCTTACCAGGACCCTATGAAGTAGGTACCATTTTTTATCCTTACTTTACAGATGGGGAAACCAAGACACACAGAAGTTAAGTAATTTGCCCAAAATCGCACAGTTGGTAAGTGGCAGAGTCAGGATTTGAACTGCCGGTGGTACCACCTGTCTGTAAACACTCATCTCAACATCTCAAAGTGCAGTGATCATCAAAACATAGGCCTAACACTTTTGGATCCCCTACATACTTTGGTAAAGTAAAGCTACATGATCTAAGTAGTGGGGCCAGTTCTTCATTTCACCCCACATAGGTAGCCACGACTTCATATTCTATGTGCTGAGTCATTGTCTTTTCTATGCTGAGTAGTGGAGAAATAATAGGTGGCCCACCTTCTAGGAATCCTATCATCAGAAGTGTCTTTGCTACTGGGAAAGTCACAGCTTTAAGAGAGAAAGTCTGACTTTTACAGGATCTTCACATAGATGCCACCGATGGTGACTCCGATAGCTCAAAGCATAATGTTGAGAGTGTGTCTTGTACTGTTCGTTAAATTTCTCTCACACCTCTGCTGGCAAATCAATTGTTTTATCCTCCACTTAGGACTGCATTTTGCCGTTTTAGAAACTACCTTAGAATGACTTTAAACAACTCGTCCTTGGAGAGTTAGTTTCCTTATCTCTGAAGTGGGTGTAGAAATGTAGACCTTTAAATGTTATGGCAAAAAAAATGACAATGAAAGACATCTAAACCTTTTAATAAATGTTTAAGTATGCACAGCATTCCATAGCTGACTGATGATACAGAATTTCAACAAATGCCTTCAGAAATGGACATTCATTTCTTTGTGTATATGGTTTCATAACAGTTGAATTTCCTGGCTTTGATCATTGTAATCAATTCAGCTTCATTTAGGGATATTTCATTCTTCGTGCAACTTTTTTCATAGTGTCTGTTCTTATTTTCAATAGCCATACACATTTTGGAATTTCAGGAAAAAAAGAACCATGAAATATATTCCCTCATCCCTCCCTCTCCCACTAGACTGTAATCTCCCTGAGGCCAGGAAATTTTGTTTAATTTGTTCATTGACTTATCACCAACCTCTGGCACATAGTAGACACTCAAGAATTATTTGTTGAATAAATGAATCTATAAATGTACATATCCAGATTTTAGAGGGAATTAAACTATTTTTGCTATTAGCTTTTGCAGTCTCAAGATTCTAGGTTAGAATTCCAGCACTAGTTACTAGTTGTGTGACCCAGAGCAAATTCTTAGGCTCTTTGAAATGCAACTTTCTTATTTGAAAATTGAGGGTGATATCGAATTCACAAGGCAGCTGTGAGGATGAGGAGCTCATGGAGGCAACATGTCTGGCTAGTGTCAAGCACCAGCTGAAGCCCCAGCCCCTAGGAAGGCTCAATACGTGTTAGCTCCCACCTATCTGTGATCTCAAAGCACTTAGTTATTTATGTGTAACAGGCAGGTAAAGTTTATTTCCTAGCCAATGGGAGGGAAAAAAGGCATGGTTGGCTAAAGACTATTCAGGAATCTAGCTATTTGACTACAGTTACACCTTGCTTGCCTCAATCTCTAGGATACTGAGGGATGACTTGAAATTTAGAACAAAGTTTGGGAGTTTGAGGAAGGTGACTCTGGGAAGCCTCTTCACAGTGCCTCGTGTCTTTGTAGTCACCCTCAGCAGCAAAGAAGAAACCATGGGTTATCAGCCCATGACTTGAGGTTTCACCCCTCTGGGAGGAGGCGGGACTGTGGGGATCAAAAGACACGATAAGAGAGCAGGTGACGACATGCTCGATGACTTTAAAATGTTATTTATAGTCCACTGCGTTGCTCACAACAATTTCCATTGCAACTTTCCTCTGGAATTCTTCGGGCTGCGAAACAGCAGCTTCAAAGTCTGCTTTCTTAAAGAAAACTGAGAGTGACCTTTTGCTGACAGTGTGTTTGGCGGGTTAGGGTGGTGGCTGGGCGGCTGACTCTGGATAAACATCTCCACATTGCAGTGTGGGTTTGCATGGCCTTCTTGCTCCTTGTGGTAGGGGACGCTGGGCTTAGAGGAGGCTGGAGAGGGAAGATTTGCCCATTTATGTTTGCAAGATAGTCTTACAGGTTCCAGAGCAAAGTTCCAGCCCCAGTCAAAGAGAAACACATATGTGCTGCATGTTAAACTCCTTCTGGGATGGTGTGGTGGGAGGGAGGAGAACACAGAGAGACAGATAACAGGAACCTTTGGATTGACGTTTCCAAGGAAAGCTGGTTTTGGCTGTCACCAGCATCATCCTTGCACTGGCAGCATGATTGCGGAGAAAGAGCAAACCGATAAGTCTTGGCAGAACACTTCCCATTCCTCAGTTTTTCTAAAATATGGCTCGAGATGCTGTGTTTGGTGGGAAACTCTTAGCTATCACTTCAATGCCATTAATTCTCCACTACTACATTAATCATACAACCATCTCTTTAAGAGGATCTTGTTTTTTATTGTGACACATCTCAAGCAAGATGCTTTAAGAGCATGTTGAATAAAACTGTTCCTGATTATGACCAGGACAGTAAGGGTGACTTGATTCTTCCATTCTGTCATTATTCAGGTGGAACTGATCAGAGTGATGAGTTGGAGAAAGCCAGGACCAGACAGGACCCAGAGTGGAGAGCAGTCAGCTGGCCACATGGAGATGGAGAGGCCAGTGCAGAGGATCCAGACCAAAAGAGAAGGGCACACCAGTAGGAGATGTGAGCAGGCATTCAGATCAGCAGAGGTCCAATTCACAGAGGAGGCGAGGCAGCCAGAACCCAAGCCATCAGTTTCTGGACATTCATTTCCTTCGCTGCAGGATCCCAGACAGCAGCTAGGTGTATGAGCAACAGGGAATGACAGAGACGGAAATGATGTCAAGACCCCAGTCAACAAGATGGGCTTTCCACAGGGCTCAAAGCTCAGGGCCAGGCACAGTTGGACTGTGGGCTCTGTGAGGCAGAGTCTGCATGTCTTCCGTCTACATCTAGGTCTTGATGCCAAGGACCGTGCCTGATAGGAACATGCACCTACTGAATATTTGTCGAATGAACAAATGGAAGAAAACAAAGCAAAAGGCAAGCCAAGCCATCCAGGCTGAGCTAATATTGGGCTGGGCAGGCAGGCTAGGACTAGGTGGGCGTGTAGGCACTTAGGAGAACAACAGCCTATGGGCCCAAGGCAGCAAGACCAATTAAGTCCAACCCCACCCCCCCCCCCACCCCCCGACCCCAGTGGATGGGCTGAAGTGGAAGGACTATATCCTGCCCACGACATGACTGACTCAGGAACTGCCAGGGACAAGGCCTTTGGTTAGAGGAGGGCCATCCCTCCCAGGGACCCCATCCCCAAGGGCTGGCAGAGGTTGATATCTACAGGTTAGCCTTGGAGGTGGTCTCCCTGAAGCAGGTTTCATTCCCTTGTGTGACATCCTTTTGTGACTCTGGCTCTGTCATGAAGGACAGACACTCAGATTACACACTTAGCGTGTGATGGATCTAGAGAATTTGAAGGCTGGAAGGGGTTTTGAAGGACATTTAATCCAACTTCCTTGTTATTCAGATAAGGAAATCAGGACTGAAAAGAGATTAACGACCCGGACAGAGTCCAAAGTATTTTCTCTTTTATTCTGTTTGTTTTCCAGTTTTACGTGGTTTTTCTTTTGTTCTGAGCCCCTAATAGGTTGCAAACGCCCCAAGGAAGCTATTTTCGTAATATCACCATCTCAAGTACACATGGCCTAGTTTTATGGGCAAGCCGTCTCAAATACAGCTGTTGGCTGACTGATGGAATGAGTGAGCAAATAATTAAAAGAATGCATTTTTTAAAAGGCAGAGTGACTTGTTTTGAAATTCTGATTCCCTGCATAACAAAAAAGGTACAGGGAGCTCAGTGTAGCTGCGCTTCCTCTCTTGCTTGTCCAGTCTGCAGGATTCAGAGTAGAAGTTGTGTTCCAGGTAACACCACCTCTGCTCCAGGGCATGGTACTGGAAACAGCAGAGACAGCTCTGGGGATTTCTTATCTCTGAAGACAGCAGATTCAAGCCCAGGCAGGAAGAGCATTTTTATCTTAATTTAAGGGGACCATAAACCAGAAACATCACTTAGTTCTTTCTTTTTTTTCCAGATCTAAAATTTTGAGATTTTTATTAATTCAATTTTAAAAATGACATGCTATCATTTAAAAAATTAAAGCGTGCCCTCCATATCCTTTCTAGCTATGCATTTATTATGCGTAAATGAAAATTGATATTTTATAAACGACAACTTCATTCCTGTCAAATTTTGCTATTTTACAAGTTATCCTTCTTAATTTCATTAATAGTATACTAAACTGATTTAGGAATGACTAGGCCATTTGCAATCTAAAAATCAAAACAAACAAACAAAACAAAACAAAACCAAGTTCATAGATACAAAGAATAGATTGGTGGTGGCTGGTGGGAATGGAGGTGGAGGATGGTGGAAACTTCCAGTTACAAATTTCAGTCCTGGGGATGTAACGTACAGCATGGTGACTATAGTTAATAACACTGTATTGCATATTTAAAGGTTGCTAAGAGAGTAAATCTTAAAAGTCCTCATTATAAGAAAACAAAAAGAAAAAAATTTTTGTAACTGTGTAGGGCAACAGATGGTAATTAGACTTATTGTGGTGATCATTTTGCAATGTACACAAATATCAAATCATTATGTTGTACACCAGCAACTAGCATAATGTTATATTTCAATTATACTTCAATTAAAAAAAAAGGAAATAGTCAATTCCAGCATTGAAGGCAGGCAAAAAAAAGTCACAAATTCTTCCTCAGAACAGTTGTTTTTTTTTTTTTTTTTGCGGGGAAGGATTTGCCCTGAGCTAACATCTGTTGCCACTCTTGCCTCTTTTTTTTCCTTCTCTCCAAAGCCCCAAGCATGGTTGTACATCCTAGTTGTAAGTTCTTCCAATTCTTCCATGTGAAGCCGCCATCACAGCCCGGCAACTGACAGCAGCCGGGTGGTGTGGTTCAGCGACCTGGAAACGAACCCGGGCCACCAAAGCGGAAAGCAGGAACTTTAACCAATAGGTCATCAGGGCTGGCTCAACAGTTAGTTCTTTTAAAGTGGAAACTCCTCATTTGGGAAACCAAGTCTGGGACGGTGGCCATACTGGCTAACGGTCTTTAGAGCATTGGCTTGAAGCCAGGAGTACACATCCTGGGGCCCTGAAGAGCTCTTTAAAAATACATGGCCAGGCCCAACTCTAAACAAAATTCAAGAATGGAGCCTAGGCAATCTATTTTGAAAATCTCCCCAGGGAGTTTTGATGTATACCTTTATTAACTGGATTAGAAGAAAAACCAAATTATCAGAGAGTGTCCCCTCAGTGCCTACACCAGGGAAGGTGAAATTTCCCCTGGAGTTTCAATTTTGAATTATCTTCACCAATTCCCACCAGCCCCTACCTCCACCAGTGTCCGAATAGTCCAACTCCCGCCCGTTCAAACTGCTCTCACGAAGGATCTCTTAAAGTCATTCACACTACACTGTACATAACTGGTAAGACTTAATCCTTATTCCCACTTTAGGGCTAATTTGATTTATTTTTCTTTGAAATAGTATTATAATACAGCTGAAAATGCAGAGATGACATCCCTTGAGTAAAGCAGGGCCTGTGAACCTTGACACTGTTGACGTATGGGGCTGGATACTTCTTTGTCATGGGGGCCATCCTGGGTATTGTAGGATGTTTAGCAGCATCCATGGCCTCTATTCACTAGATGATAGTATCACTCTCCCGAGTTGTAACAATGAAAAATGTCTCCAAACTATTTAGTGATTACTGGGGGGACGTGGGTGGGGAGGTGGGCACAAAGGGTGAAGGGGTGCACGTATATGGTGGCTGACAAATAATAACGTACAACTGAAAATTCACAATGTTGTTAACTATCATAACCTCAATTAAAAAAAGAAAGTCTCCAGACATTGCTAAATGTCCCCTGGAGGACAACCTGGCTCTGTCTTGAGAACCAGAACAATCCAATATGGCATATCAGTAGGCAATAGGGTGCTTAGTGCACAAAGGTAGACCCTGTAGGTATTCAGAAGTGGGGAGGACCATGGTGGGCTAAGAAATCTGGAGAGCTCCATATAAGAGGCAGAACCTGTTGGACCTAGATTGAGAAGAAGAGGGCATTAGTGCCTTCACTCATGTTTTTGTACTCTACATGTAGAATGATTTGAATTTTCACTATGGTCAAAGGACAGGAATGACTCAAATTATGGAATTTTAGGCCTCAGTTAATTCATGGCCAAAGTGTTTGAAGAATTGGAGAGACTTTCCTGGTGCTCCCCAAATCCAGGTGCTCACCTAAAGGTAAAAATGGCCTTGAGGAAGCAAACCCTGGTCAAAAGAGGCTCTGGGAAGCTGGAGACAGCTGAGGTAAATTGCAGAAGTTGGGTCACCGAAAAGTTGCCCACTTCCCAGTGCTGTCACAACACTCCAGAGCCCTGTGACACTGGGCAAAAGACAGCCCTGGCCCTCTTGGTAGACCTTACTGTAGAAACAGTCACAGTTCAGAAATAGTGTTGCTGTTTGCCGTGAAACAATAAAAAATAACGATGAAGGGTGCAGCACCAGCAGGCCAGAGAGGCCTCCACTAGGAGACGTTGCTGAAATCTGAAGGTGTCCATAGGGGTGGTGTAAATAACTTCCCCATTGATGAGTCCTGAATCAGAGGACAGCATTTCTATGGTGTCAGGCAATCGTCCTATTCAGGCTGGGCTGTCACCTGACAGGAGCCAGGGGAGTAATGCCCTGGGGAGTAGCTCCACTGTAACCTTCTGCCATGTCCTCTCAGCGCCTAGTTTTAATTACACCAGGATCCAGGGTTTCACATTTGTCCTGGATGACACTGTTCCTTCCAGCTACCTTCCCATTGTTTTACCTTTCTCTTGGGCAACTACCATTTCGTATTATTGACTCATTGCCATGGTTTCCATTTGATGTGGGATGATGTCACAGCCAGTGAGGAATAGAGCTCCCTGTTTTCTCTGTTTACAGCCTGCTACTGCTCTCTTTTCACACTTCCTACAGCACAGCTAATGCTCACGCAATCGGTTCTCTTTTACACGGCTCTGCCTTTCACTGGACATGTGATTTCCAGCAAAATGAAATGAAAACTGGGGTGCACAGTGTCAATGGTGAGCATCCAGAGGCGGGTTTGGTTCATTATCACAGAAACAGCCTCAGGCACAGGCAGTAAAAAGTCCTGATACAGGATGATAAATTCTACATCTTTTAAAAGTTTTTTTATTACACAAATAGAAAACTTTAAAAATAAAGGTCCATAAAAAGACATCAAAACCATCCATCATCAGACCACATAGAGCTCACTGCTGTCAACATTTTCACTCGTATCTAGACTTTGTTCCATGCATATGTGTAGCAGGGATGGGAGTCCCTAAATGGAGATTGGGTGTGTGGACACGGCTTCACCTTTATCAGACATAGAACGGTGTGTTTTGTTATGTGCCGATACGCACAGGGACTTTAGCATTCTGGATGAAGGAGAAGGGATTTATATGTTTACTTGGGGGAAAGAAATGAGGCTCTCCCAGGTCCCACTGAGTGATTTTGAGCCACTGTGGAAAAAAAAGCTAGATATAATTAGATCCGGAAGGAGCTAACTCTCCTGAGACTCTGGGACTCAGAGCAAAAGCCACCTTGCTCTGGTGGCCTAGTTGGCAAAGAAGGACACAGAATAAAGGGAGGCCCTTTCTCCCTGGGTCCACCACAAACCACCATGAAGCTGAGGCAGCCTGAGGTTTCAGGCCTTCTGTGGCTCAGGAAGGAATAGCCTTTTGGATGTCTCCATGGAAACGCCTTGCAGGCACTCACCCTCGACGTGTCGGAAACCGAACCCTTACCAAATCCATTCCCCTCGCTGTGTTCCCAACCGGTGAATGTCACCGCCACCACCTACCAGTTGTACAAGTGACACACTTGGGAGTCACCCCAGCCTTTTACCTCACCCTCATCTTCCATATCCCATCACCCATCAAGGCCAGCAGAATCTACACTCCACTTTTCTCTTGAATCCATGTCCACTGCCACTGTCCTAGTTCAGAACAACATCATCTGGTTACCTGGATTGTTCCATAGCTTCCTAGAAGGAATGGTAGCCTCTGTCTCAGCCCTCCTCAATACCTCCTCCCTAATGCTGTTGGAGTGGTCCTTCTAACACAAAATGGAACCATGTTACTCCGCTGCTCAGATGATGTCAGTGGCACCTCATTATCTATGTAGCCTGGCATACAAGGCTCTTCACAGTCAAACCTTACTGGGCAGCCTTATAATTTTGCCTTAGCCCATCTCTGCATCCTATTCACTCCTCACGCTTTTATAATGTCAAGCCATGTGAAGCTCCCTGAACGTGCCATATTCTCTCCCCCTCCCTCTCTACTTTCCCCTACTTATCTTCCTAAAAAACACTCTCTTTTCAACTTTCATTTAAAAGATTTCTCCTCTTTTAAGCCATCTCTGGCTCCTCTAAGGAGATTTAAGCATCTCTTCTCCTATGTTCTTATTGTAGCTTGTTCATAAATTAATTTTAGTTTCTTCACATTCTACTGTCATTGTGGGTGAGCAGGCCTATGTCCTCAATAATTTGTAAGCCCCCTTGAGAAGAGGAACATGCCTTTTGATCTTGAGGTCTCAGCATTTAGCACTGACCGTCATTAGTACACATGGGGTGTTCAGGAAATATTTGACATATATACAAATGAATGGACGAATAAACAAATGACAAACAAATAAACCCCAAATCCTAAACTTAAACAAATAAACCCAAACTTTTGCCCTGTCCTTAAACTTTCCCCTCGGTGTGGATACTGCACATCAGCATAAGGCAGATTCTGCCTGAGCCTATTAACACAACAGGAGGTTAGGACTCATGGAAATTAGAAGCACAAGCTTCGGAGTCAGACCACCCTGAGTTCAAATCTGGGTTGTGTCACTTATTAGCCATATGACAGTTAATCTGCATGAGCTTCTGTTTTCTACTAACCTCGGGGCAGCCTTATAATCTTACTCCTCTCTATCCATCTGTGCAGCCCAACTCCTTATTTATGTGATGCTCCCAAAACATGCCATTTCTGTCTCTTTCTGTTCAATGAAAGGATATTATACATACTTCCTAGTGTTTTTGCAAGGATGAAATGATGTATTTTATGTAACGAATTTAGCATAATACCTGACATGTAGGAATTGCTCAATAAATGACATTTGTTATTTCTATTATTTTTAGAGTTTATTTCACTACTGTGTCATCTAAGCACTGCAATAATTGTTCTTAACCTTTTTAGTGGCAAAGAACCTCTTAAGAGTCTTTCCACATAGACACAAATGTCACATACAATTTCAAGAATGTCAAGAAACTCTCCAAAGAGTCCCAAGGAATCCACATTGAGACTCCTCATACTAGAAGGTGGAAAAGCAAGAAGCATTATGGTTCTAACTGTCTTTTGCTTTTTAAAAAATCCGAAATGTAGTTGCAAATTGTCAATGACTAGGGGAAAGACCACAGATACATCTGAATTTCTTAATACCTCTGGCAAAATGCCATCAGACTAGGATAACTATTTGAAGAAAAACTTTGACAGTTTGGGAAATTCAGCCCAGGGACTTATCCTAACTTTCTAGTGAACCCCATTTGCTCCTCAGTTGTACATTGGCCCGTGATTCTCCTAAAACTTTTCAAGATGGATAAAGTCAATGGCAATCTGTTAGCCACAGAGTCACCTAAATTAGCACTATCAAATATTGCATTATAGGAAAGTTTTAAATCAAAATATGTCCCTGAAACCCCCTAGAAATGCCTGGAGTCTTCCTTACCTACTACAGAGATGAAATTACACACTGTAAAGTAAGTGTGTTACTGAGAGATAACACACATCTTAAAAAAATTCAGAAAAACTGGGTGTTATTCTGAGTCTCCTCCAGTCAGCCGGGAGTAGTATGCTCCCAGTGTCTGGAAATGACACTGACAATGTGGCAATCAAAACCTAATCGGTGCTTGCATTTCTAATAGAATTTATCAGGTACAAGTTTTTTTTTGTCAATAGGGGAATATAGATTTTTTCTTTTTAAATAAATTTATCTTTTACAGCCTGCTACAGCTCTCTTTTCACACTTCCTACAACACAGCTAATGCTCACACAATCAGTTCTCTTTTACACTAGAAATGCACTAGAAGCCCTCTTGAATTAATGAACTGTGATGATGAAATGTATAAAAAGTTAAGAATCCTTCTCTTATGTTAATAATTACCCAATAATTTGAAAATTTTCTAAGTTTGGATTTTAACATTTAAGGCATGTAAATAACAAAATACAGCCACATAATGTTGAGGTAATCTGTAATGCACTTAATTTTTCTTTCTACTTCGGTAAAACACCTCACTTGAACTGACCCTCATTTGGACTGAAATTAATATTTTAATCAAGTAGAAAATTGCTCATCTAAGATTGGCAGCCTTGCCTGCCAACATACAGTATTTTCTAGGTAATCATCATGGCTATAAACAGAATGTCAGAGCTGGGACAAATAAACATCTGTTGCATGACTTGAAAGTAACAAATTAAATGTTCAACTCTCCATTCATCCTTGGTCATTTTGGTGAAGACTGCTTATTACTTCCCAATATCCATCCTCTTCTCTTCCTTTACTAAGAACCTCCCTCTCAAGTTTTGACAGAACATACGGCTGATCAACAAAATGTGCTCCAGTTCCCACCAATGAGATGTGAGTAGGAGTGATTTGTGCAACTTCCCCACTGCATTACATCCTTAAAATCAGTTAGATTCAGTTCTTATTCCCCTCCCTTTCATTCTCAGGGATTAGAGTGAAGATGAGGTCTAAACCAGTTTTGACCATTGGGAGTAGAGCAGCATCCTGGGGGAGGGCTGAGAAACAAGATAAAAGGAAGCTGGATCCTTGGTACCTGGGGAGGCACAGCCACCTCTTTACCTTGGATTGCTTGCTGGCCTCTGGTCTGTTATGAGAGAGAGAAAACTAAACTTCTATCCCATTTAAGCCACTGTATGTGAATTTCTTTGTTACAGCAGCTAGCTTGTACCCTAATTGAGCCACGGTCCACTTTACGATGATACATGGTATGTTAGGTAGCCTCTAAGATGGTCCCCAACAATCCCTGCCCCCTGGTATGCACGCCCTTGTGTAAATCCCTTTCTGTTGAACGTGGGCTTGCTTAGTGACTCTTTTCTAACCAACAGAGTGTGGCAAAGATGATAGGATGTCACTTCCATGATTGTTTCAAAAGATTATAACTTCCCTTTTGCTAGCAGATTCTCTCCTTTGCTGGCTTTGATGATGCAAGTTGCCATGTAGAAGAGGCCTATGTGGCATGGAACTGAAGGGACAGCCAGCAAGACACTGAATCCCTCAGTCCAACAGCCTACAATGACCTCAATTCTTCCAACAACCCTGTGAGCTTGGAAACCGATCCTTCCCTGGTCCAGCCCGAAGATAACTACGTCCCAGCTGACAGCTTGTTTGCACTCTGAGAGACCCTGAAGTATCAGAAGTAGCTAAGCTTTGCCCAGATTCCTGACTCACGGCAACTCTGAGACAATAAATGTGTATTGTCTTAAGTTTTGGGGCGGGGGGTGGGGTGGTGAGGAAGATTTGTCCTAAGCTAACATCCGTTGCCAAAATTCCTCTAATTTGTATGTGGGATGCCTCCACAGCATGGCTGATGAGTGGAGTAGGTCTGCGCCCAGCATCCAAACCCACGAACCAGGGCCGCTGAAGTGGAGTGCGTGGAACTTTAACCACTCGGCCATGGGGCTGGTCCTCTATTGTTTTAAGTTTTGTGTTCATTTGTTATGCAGCAATAGTTAACTAATGCCACAGAGACATAATTTTACTTCTGTACAATGATACGATGTAGACGTAGTGTGTTGAGGTGAGAAAGTTAATTTTAAAATATCAGAGAAGGAGGTAGGACCTCACAGAGAAGGTTGGACCTCACAGGGTATCAGTTCTTCGACGTGCCAGCGAGTTCCAAGGCATGATCCTCTGCTTTGGAGGTCCATAGACTTGATTTACTAGTAAGCCCAGAGTTGTTCATGCTCAGGGGAACTTAACTGGCTAAATAAACTCTCAAGAGGGTTCTATCTGAATCAGAATGCTAATTTGTTAATTTACCCTGAGGAATAAAACTGCCAAGTGGATCAGATAAATTATATCTTTATAAGGTGGAGCTTTTCAAGGCTCATTTCAATGCCGCCTTCTTTTCTTCTTCTAGACTGTCTCCAGAAAAATCTCTAATAAACATACACACACATATAGATAGATAGATAGATAGATAGATCTCACACATTTTCACATTCAGACTATCTTTTGCGAGCTCATGATACCACTGATTAGGCCATAGCTTGCTTTCACAATCAGCCATACCTTGATTAGATTTCTAGATCTGGTTAAACCCGGTTGGTCCTAGTAGACATCTGAAGGCCAAATGAGCCTGGATCTTCCCATCTGGCCTGCTTCCTTGGGGCTGAGTCTTGCTCAGGCACAAGATGACTTTTCATCCAAATTCCTTTGGAGTCCTGGCCAAAGTTGCCAAGGGCTGACGGGACTGGACCATGGCCATTAATGCCATCCATCTTCAGCACCCCTGGTGCCTATGCCTGTGTTGGCTTTCTATTTGTTTCCACCTACTGCTTACAGACAATGACTTTCTTGCCCACTGTAACAGGGACCTCTTGTGCCCCACCTCACGTTCTCTCTGTCCACCTTTTACTCTAGTCACTGCTGTGACGACCAGCTTCAGGTGGGTTTATACCTGATGGCATATTGCCTCAGCTGCACTTTGTTGTCTTTTGATTTCTACTGGGGGCCTCTCAGAGGTTTTAGAGTAGGACACCTGCAGAAAGCTGCTTGGTACTCACCCTGGTGCAGCCTCAGCTATGGGGAGTTTAATCCCCCTAAGGCGACCCTGGACTAATGAGGGAAGATGCCAGTGGATCAATACTGAGGTCCATTCTGTTTGTCTTCCCAGGAGTTTCTGAAGGCAGGATGGAGCCCTCCTCACCTACAGTGTTGATGACTCAAAAGTGTACCCTGGCCTTGGCTCTCCCTCTCTCCTTGCATCACCCTCCCAGTTCCCCAACTCCTGTTCCCTAGGATTGCTTCCCCAAATCAACTAACTACATGCAAGTCCTTAACTCAGGCTCTGCTTCCTAGGAGAACCCTGACTGAGATTTACCCCAGAGGCTCATTCCCTCTGGGCCATCCCTCTGTGATGCCATCACTTACTGATTTCCCTGTCAGTGCTCTGCTGATGCCTTTGGCCTCTGCTACTACTGCTGGCATCCTACACAACAAAGAAGACCTGTTTACCTCCCAAGTCTTACATTTTACTTTAGTCTTCTCTACTTAAATGCCCTCCACTCCACTTTAGCATCCACACTGGAAATTGACATTACCTTCCACAGCTCCCTTTCTGAAATCTTAAACGTCAATATCCCATCCTTATACATCCATATCCTCTCTCTGTCCTGTTTCCTCATTTTTAACCCCATTCTCCCATCTTTAAACCTCATTGAGGCCTCTGGTTCTTGGACCACTCTATCTTCATTCCCTTTGAGCTCATTCCCTTCCCTAGCCATTCTAGACTTTAGACTTTGTTACTTCAATTACTCTGCAGGAGGGCTCTTTGCCTTTCTGCATCTGTATCCTTTGCCTTCTGGAACTTATTTTTTATCATCCAAATCATCCAATGATTCAATTCACAATCAAGCAGCTGTGCACTGCTGCACAAAATCACACCATCAGGCAGAATGGTGTCACTCTAGATATAGTCTCCAAACTCAGCTGAACATTCCTCACCACCCAACCCTGTCTAATTATGTGTCCTGCTTCTATGCTATCATAGCACCCTTTGCATTTGACACATACACACATCATTCAACACATATTTCATTAGCATTTATTATAAGTCAGGTGTTGCATTAAGTGTTAGAGATGGAATTCTGAATGACAAATATCGTCCCTGCCCTTTGTGATGCTCATATTATACTCAAATGATTGTACTGTACTTGGCTGGGTCCATCATTAGACTGACCTCGCCTTACTTATATTTAGGATCCAAAGTTTGTGGCCTATAGTAGAGCTTTTATATATTTTTGTTGTATAAATGAACAAATGACTGGAAAAGATAACTACTGCAGACAGCTAAGCCTATCTGTAATATCCAAATTTTCCTATTCAACACTTAAAGGGTCATCTGTTCTTAGGGTAACTACAAGGTCCATGAGAAGAAAAGAAGCATCACTTGATTCTACTTCACTTCCCCGAGTGTTTATTGTCATTCTCCGTTTGGATGCCAAGTTTTAAAAAATCTGTAGAGAAGTTTAGCCCAAATTATGCCCAAGACAGTACATCTACCCTCATGTAACTTGCGTGCGCTTCCCTGTCCATGTCTGCTAAGTTTCTATCTTTTGGCCTCTGCCTCCACGTGTCTCTGAGGGTCCTTTCTTGTTGGCTGCTCTCTGTCTGCTCTAGACATTAATTCCTGGGTTGGGGCGGGGAGTGCTGCAGTACGTAGGAACCATCTAGAATACCATGCAGTTGCCTGTTGGTTGGAGGAGATCTCTGTGGCCAAATGGGACAACAAATTAAGGGGAAAGCATGGCAGTGAGGAGGGTCTTAAGACAGATAAGGCTCCGGGAATTAAGAGGAAGCTCCCTTCCTTCCAACTCCAAATGTCTATGTCCAGAATGCTTTTATTTCAGAGTCTTTCTACCTAATTACTACATTGATGTGGTAATTGAGCACATGGTCCTATAAAGCCTGGATGAATAGCAATCATCAGGCAATAGGAGAAAAGGAAGAAATTGCAAAGACAACAATTTCCCCTGATATGAACCATTGCCTCCTTGATGAGCCTTACCCAGACACATCATTTTAACCCGATGGCTCCAGATCTGGGTTATAGGAACGCCTTTTACAGCTCTCCTACAAAATCTCTCTTTTACACCTCTCTCTACAAAATCACAGGAATTTGTAGTGTTTCTTTGTAAGTTTCCTAGACCATGGGCACATTGGAGAGATATTTTCTTATGTAACTCCAGGACATGGCTATTACCAGTTATTCAACCAATTCTGTGCTAATTAATTATTTTCTTCTCTAAAACGCATAATATTCAGATAAAGAAAAGGGTTTCAAACCCAATTTGTAACACACCAGCATATTGCTATTATTTTGAAAGTTGGTCAAGAAAGTCTCAGAAAAATTCTTCAAGTAAAATTAATTTATTTTGTATCAATAAAATACATGTATTTTTTAATGTTTTCCTTTTTTTCCGATAGGCCTGTGATTCAGGTGAGGAACATAAAGTGAAGCCGTAGTTTGATCGTATGTCCCAGTTTTAGAGAGTTGGTGTTAGATGCCAAGGGGTGCCTTTAAGGTGTGTACTTCTGACTCAGGAGTTCTGGTTCCTCCAGGGAGAAAGGACGCAAAGTACCAGCCCAGATTGCAGCTTAGGTTTCAGTCAAGCACAAGATAAAGGAAGGAAATGGAATTGATCACAGAGGGTTAGAAAACCGAAGATGTGGGAGCCAAACACGGAACTTTCCTCTCCAGCCTCTCCTTTTTTTTTTTTTTTTTTTAAAGATTGGCCCTGAGCTAACATCTATTGCCAATCTTCCTCTTTTTTTATTTTCCTCTTCTTCCTAAAGCCCCCCAGTACATAGTTGTATATTCTAGTTGTAGGTCCCTCTAGTTCTGCTATGTGGGACACCATCTCAACATGGCTTGATGAGCGGTACCATGCCCGTGCCCAGGATCCTAACCAGTGAAACCCTGGGCCGCTGGAGCTGAGCGCATGGACTTAACCACGCAGCCATGGGGCGGCCCCTCCAGCCTCTTCTTGACTATTCCTGTCCTGCTCCATTTGCACCCCATGTCACAGCCAAATGAGCTCCTTTGTCGACTCTCTTCAAGTTGCCCATGCCCAAGATTGACCATAGAAGAATATCCAGCTCTTCTCCGGACTTTTAAAGGAGCTAGGAATTTTGTTTTCTTTGTATTTTCCCCAGCCCCTTTTCAGGCAGGTCCCATTCAAGCAGCTTTGCTGCATTCTCCAATTTCTACTTAGGCAGCTTCAGATCCAGACAAGACAACAACAGCTAATATTTATCAAGAATATACAGCTGCCAGGCACTGTATTCTATGCCTTACATTGATTCATTCATTTAATGCTCTTAGCAACCCCATGAGACAGGTACCATAACAATCTCCATTTTAGAGATATGAAGACTGAGGTGCTGAGGTTAAGCAACTGTTAGTCTTCATACCTGTCCTCATTGACTCTGTCCTGGCTCACTTCTTACTCAAGACTGATGATATCTTCCTGGATGTTAGATGGTTCTTAATCTGGGAGGTATATCATGGTCCCCTAGATTTTTCAAAGTACACTGAATCAGAATCTATGCAGTGAAAAAGGTATTTTGAAAAAGCTCCCTAGTTAAATTGAATAATCATCCTAAGAACTTCTTGTGAGAAACAGACTAGGAGTCAGAAGTACGAGGCTGTCTCCATGCCTGGCAACCATGACCACAAGGATTTCAACCAAACCATCAGCTGTACTTGGCAGGAAGAGAACCAAGAGTACCTCACAGCTTTCTCAAATTATGCTACTGTTATACAAAGAATGTGCTGATCTGTTGAGTGGTCACAACCATTTTAGGTACTTCCAGCAGACTAACGACACCATGGAAACTTCTGCCAATTTGGAAGGAGCAGTTCTGGGCAGGTGCAGCTTGTTCCCTTCCCTTTCAACACAGTGGGTAGGTAGTATGGGCACACCACGGGGGACTGGAGGAGGGGAACATTTCTGCTCTTCTTCTTTGCCAGCTCAGGCCCTGATGTACACATGGCCTAAATCTCAGGCATTCCTGTTGCTGCCTTATCAGTAATGCTGGACCCATCGTCCGTTTATCAGTGTTTCACTGTTTTTCTTGGGAGATCCTTCCTTGAAATTACAGTCAAGATTAAGAAGTTCAAGTCCACAACTTGTTCTGTAAGTGTGTCAGGGTGCCGTGGGGTGGGGGCAGCTTGAAGTACGGAAGGAAAAGCTACTGACAGATTTTATTTTCTTGGCTTGACACCTGGCTGACTATCCCACCTTCCCTGACTGTACTGGCAGGTTTGGAATTATTGCCTAAGGTGGGAAGGCCACCCTCATTAAAGCAAAGAACACATTTTCCTTCAAAGCATTTGTACTCTTTGTGTCTAGTGTATCTTTATCTGGTATGGAATAACAGGGACACACAGGAGACATTTACCCTAATGCTAATCCATTAAGGTCAAGCATCACATAGCAGACAGCACATTCTATACCCACTTTGAGCCCCAAGGCAGCTGACATATTTAAAGTTGTGTTCTTGTTTGCTTATACCTACTATAAGTTCTCCACTTTGAACTCTTTGTAGGACTGCCTATAGTGTTAGAACATTCTAGGTTTCTCCCTAAAGATTTTTTCCCCTGTTTCTCCTGAGAAACATAAGAAGTCTCTCACTGAATACCAATAACGTAAATTGGAATTTTGTATTTCGAGAAGAAAATCTCCATCTCTCTCTCTCTCTCGACTTGGAGTATAGAGGCGAAGGAGAAGGGTGGGGATTCTCTGTCTAGTTCTTCATCTGAAGTGCCATCACTGTATCTGAACACCTCGATATGTGCATAAAAACTCAGGTAATAATGATGATGATAAATGTTGTGAGCGATGTGCAAAGAGAAGATGCTAACAGACCTACCAGTGATAAAATGACGTCCTGTATTTCTTCAGCTCACTTCCTTGATACCCTAGGGTGTCAATAAATAATAGCAGATTTCCTCTACCTTCTAAGGTGATGAAAACCTGATTGGAAAAACCTCCATTTGTGGTTCCAGGATCATCTCTTGATGGGAGAAGAGGAGATTGATGCCATAGGCTGGTGAGACCATATTTTGGGGGCTCTTGGGGTCTTTTAATGCCCTAAAAGTTAATCCTCCTCACAAGATGGCTTCTATTATTGGCTACTATCTGCAATACAGAGCACTTTTCTCTTGCTGCACTATGATGTAATACGTGGTTCTGTATGATCATAAAATTGGTTTAAATGCAATTATTTCAAGACTAGTTAATGGACATTTATTATTTAACAGTGCCTTTAAGGTCATTTGCAGCCAGGAAGGAAAAGCTAACTTCTCTATCCTCTCTACTCCACTAAGAACCTTATGTGCAGTACTGAGACTACTCGCTAATGACTTTGGCTTGTTTGTTAATTTAGGAGGTTTATTTCTTGATGAAACAGGGGTGCAGTTATTTGGCTACCTTAATTGGTAGCAAAGAGTCTTTTAAAGAGAAACACTTCGCTCCCATTATTGCACTGGTTTCTGAAAGGCTATAAGCTGCCATTTAGAGGTGTTCCCAGACTTTCTCCCCACATGAATTCACCTTTCAAGCTACCTTCCTCAAGGTTATTATCTAGTTCAGGCAGAGCCTGCTATTATAGAAAGCCAGAGAGCTTTCTCCTATTCATTGGTGACCTCTAAGACGTCTTCACCAATTATTGTTTTGATTCTAGTCTGTCAAAAGCCACTACCGGTAAAATCTATAATAATTGTTGCAGCATCGTCTCCCTGTGATCCTTCATCCCAGGATAGCAGCTGGATTGTCTTTGAATCGACAGCAGTTCAGCCCTCCCAAATGTTATGAAGTCCCAGGGAGTGTTTATAACATCAGCCTTCAGATGGCTGCTCAGCTCAGGGCAACCGTGTTTTCTCTAAGGTATGTTGGGCAGAGGGACAGGGCTCTGCAGGAGGGAGAAAGGAAGGTGGCATCTAATGAAATTACATTTTCGAGTTTTGGAGCTGGAAGGGCTCTTGGAGTTTATTTAGGCTGTCGTCATCATCAGTCTTTGTCTTAACAGGGTCAAGCAACACTAAAATCTTTCTCTCTGTTGCCTGCAGCAGTGGAATGTGCAAACCCAGACCTCACCAAGAGCACAGATCATTAAAACAAGGAGGGATCTCAAAGGATATTCACTCTCCCAACCCTGCCCCAGGAAGAACAGGAAGAGAAGCGATGCAAGGTCTATTTGTGTGGTATGGCGCTGGGTGCTAGAATATGGGGCATGGTTCTAGCCCTCTATGGCTCCCAGCCTCGTAGGGGAAAACAGACAAGTCAATCACCCCTTCTTCTGACATGGCCAATAAGTGCAATTATAGAAGCTTGCGTGGGGCACTGAGAGCACAGAGGAGGGCATTTAAATGTGACTGTGGAGCAGGTCACTGCACGCTTCCTGAAGGAGGTAATGCTTGAGCTCATTTTGAAGAATGAGTTAGAATCAACTAGTATGAAGATAGCTGCCTGGGGGCCGGGAAATCTGAGTTCTGCATCCAGCTATGTCATTCATATGACCTTGGACTAAAATGTCTCTGCGGAAAAATATGTGGCAAGAAAACCTTATACAAGGGCTCAGAGAAAAGCAAGACCATGTTCCTTTCCCGAACCTGTCTGTCCTTGGACCCCTTCAGCAGGTGAGAAGACTCAGAGAGGAGCTGTTCACTAGTGCTTGTCAACAGTAGGAGGCCCTGGGAATCTGGTGATGTTTTTTTGTATTTGAAATGACAAGCGAGAATAATCACTCTCTGAGGTCTTCTGCCCTGAAAACCATAAGCGTTTGCAAATTGGGAATTTCTCTGATTGCCCTCAGCTCTTGCACAAGCTGTTGCTGTTCACACTTCGGAAACTTGTACGGTTGCTTTAGCCAGAAGCTCTCTACAGCAAGATCCGTGTCCTTCTCCCAGATGTATAGACTCTATGTTGTTATGGCTTATTTATTAATTCATTATTAACATATACTAAGTTTCTTTTTAGTGCCATGCACTAGACTAGAAACAACTATACAATGATGACACGGTCACAATCCCTAAGACACGTGCAGTTCAGCAGGAGAGACTAATAAAAAAATCAATGATTAAAGGACAGCATCATAAATCCTGTGACAATAGCACACATTGAATGGACATAGAGGAGGGCCTCCTGGGTGGGACAAGCCAGAGAGGGATTCCTGAAGAAGACCAGCCTTGAACAGAGATTTTGAAGGAGAAAGAGAAATTAGCTGGGTGTTAGCGGAGGGTGGAAAGGGATACGGTTAAAACAATCTTTTGAACACACTGATTTCTCTGTGCCATTTTGTCAGGTATTTTGAATACAATTCTAACTGCTTAGTACTTAAAAAACAATCCCAGAGGGATTTTCATCTATTTCTCAGTTTTAAACTTAAGTACTTATGAAACTTGGTTTCCCCACGCAGTAAGTGTTCAGGATAATCTTACAGTTGGAGGAGATGTTAGAGATCATTTCTTCACAGTCCTCTCTAGGGCCCAAACTTACCATGCAATGTCCTTGAGAAAGAACTTTTCAGGTATTTCAGCAAAGATAAAGTAACAATATAGAAAGAGTTCAGTAGACTTGAACTTCCTCTTGACATCTAGAAGAACATTAAGCATTAAGGGTTAAGAACATGGGCTCTGGAACAGACTGTCTGGCATCAAATCCTGACACTGTGACTTTCTAGATGTTGACCTTGAGCAAATTGCTTAGCCTCTATTATTCTCAGGTTCACCGCCTTCAGAATAGAGAGAGGGAAGCACATCTACTTCATGGGATAGTCTTTGAAGTGGATTTAACACAGGACCTGGTACAGAGTAAATGCTCAATGAATTACACTCTATCTATCTATCTATCCATCTATCTAATATCTATCCTACTTACATAAACCCCACCCCTCACTCCTTCCTAAATAGGCATCTGGACTATCTACAGTTCCTCCTCTTACACTTGAGTTAACATTTGCTCTCACTGAAGTCATCATGAAGCCTCAGGGAAAGCATAAAAATAAATTTCATTAGGAAAAAGATATGGCTACTTGCATGTTTTATAACAGTTTATGATGTGAGAAATGAATACCTCTTGGGAGATGATTGTAAAACTGGGAACATTAAATTTATGAGAAACTGCAGGGTGGATGTACATGGGCACCTACCCTGCCCTTTTTGTGTCTCAGTTGACATCCTTTCCAAGGACTAAATGACCCAGGACACATATGCCAGTGACACTCCAAGCTATGCAGCAGCAGTGATATGGATGAGTAGGCTCATGGGGACACAGCACTGGTCCTGTCTCTCCCTAGTGCCCACATAAAAAATTGCTGACATTCTAGCTGACCTTTATCATACCTGGCTTTTCTTCTCTCCACTCTCAACATAGACCTGAAGATGGATTAATATTTATTTCAACCAAACTGCAATTTGATTAGCACTGTGCTAGGACCTGAAAGGGAAATGAAAGTCTCAGGTGAAATAACTTAATCACAACACAAGCAAGTAAATGATTACGTTAATTCTTATTGTGTTGGCTTAACAGTAATGCTATGGTCACTGGGGAAAGGGAAATAATAGAGTGAGTTATAATAGCCAGAGAAGATTTTCAGGAAGGAGTTGGATATTTAAGGTTAGTTAGGATAGAAGAATCAGGAAAAATGATTTAAAAGTTGAACAGGGATAAAAATGTAAACCTCCAGATTGGGTGCTCAGGTGCTGGGTCACACTGTTCCTCGCCAAAGGGGATTAAAATATTTACCCCAGAGTTTTAGATGTTGAGGGATTCGACATTGACAATAATGTTTGCTCTCTTATGACCACAGTGAGTGACTTAATGCAGGTTCGAAGCTAAGGAGGAAATTAAGAGATGAGCAGAAGTGCAAGAGCAAGACGAGTATAAGAACACAGCAAGAAAGCTACAGAATGATACCCGGTTGGTCTGGAGTGCAGTGTTTTCTACGGGGAATATGGTTGGTATGAGAGTATACGCTACTGGGAGTATTTCAGAGGCTCTTTAGGGTGGAAAGAAGAAGTACCTGGGTATATGAGTTCTGTGGAGATTGGTCACATCGTTTTCTCAGGCTCCATCAGAGATGTGGTGAACTTAATCCTGTTGAAGGGAAAGGTAATGTCTTGTAAGGTCTACACTAGACAGAGATGATGAAAGAAAAAGGAAGGTAAGATAGAGACAAGGGCATGACAAAATGGAAAGGAGAAGCAGAAAGGTGGTGAGGAAGAGAGGATGGGGCAAGAGATGGGAGACAAAAGGATGAGTGGGGTTTTTGTCTGCAGGCCTTTGTGGTTTCTGGGTAAATTGATTCAAAGGCTTAGGGCTGCAGATGATTGATAGGTATGTTGGTTAAATGATTCCCTTAATTTTTTTTATGTTTGCAATATTTCATTTAATAAAAAGATAATTCTGCAAAAATACTAGCTGAAGAAAATGGTTCTGTGGGTAATTCAAACTCCTGTACCTCCACAAATAAAACTTAAGAGATGTTGGGGCCGGCCCCATGGCCAAGTGGTTAAATTCATCACAGCTAGAATATGACTATGTACTGGGAGGCTTTGGGGAGAAGAAGAAGGAAAAACAAAAAAGATTGGCAATGGATGTTAGCTCACATGCCAATCAAAAAATAAATAAATAAAAAATAAGTGAAAACTCAATGGATGCTAACATTTTCCAATATTTGCTTCAGATCTTTTTTTCCTTCTAAAGAAAGTATTCATTATACAGGCTGTCTTGACCTCTCCTCTGAGCTCCAGATTCACCTACAGGTTGAATATCTCCAACTGGATGTCCCGTAGATAGCTCAGACTCATTGTGATAACAACTGAACTTGCTACCTTCCCCCTAGAATCTGCTTCTCTCCTGTATATTCCCTTTATTAAAGAAGAATGCCATCATCAATTCTAGTGGTCCATGAGCTTGCTTCATCTGCCCCACCATCACTTTGCTCATGAATGCACAGGCTGGTGCCTCCATCTTCCCCTCTGCCCTTGCAAATGGGTCTTTGTAACCACAGAAATGATTTGGGTATCTAGCCTTCAATATATAACGGAGTATATATATATAGATATAAAAACCAGGCATGTATTGTTCTCCAAACCCTTACTTGTCTCTATACATGTTTTGAAGTGCATCATGCCCTTGTTTCAGCCAGCAGCTGCCTCGAGCAAGGATCTCTTTTTTTTTTTTTTAAAGATTTTATTTTTCCTTTTTCTCCCCAAAACCCTCCAGTACATGGTTGCATATTTTCAGTTGTGGGTCCTTCTAGTTGTGGCATGTGGGACGCCTCCTCAGCACGGCTTGATGAGCGGTGCCATGTCCTCACCCAGGATCCGAACCAGAGAAACCCTGGGCCACCAAAGTGGACTGAGTTAACTTAACCACTTGGCCACAGGGCCTGCCTCCTTGAGCAAGGATCTTAACACCTTCCTGCTAAACTTTGAAACTATATATTTCCAGAGCAAAAGGCAGGAATACAAACCTTATCAGTGTCCATTATCTTCAAGTCCAAAAAGAAGACTTAAATCCAAGTTTCTGCCATTTGTCAATTGGAAGATTGAGAGATGCGTCTAAAGCTATGTTTGTTTTCTGTGTGTATTGTGTTGGGTGTGTGACATTATTTTCCATTTTATTGCATGTGATTTCCTCAGCCTAGAATGCTTTTCTTTCTCCAACTCTATCCTCCTGTATTAGATGTCATTTTATTTAGATATCTTCCCTGGCTCTCCACCCCTGCCCATGATGCATTAAAGTTGGGAGTCATTCTGTATGTGTCCATGGAGAATCTTTCATGGAGAATCTTCCATGGATCTCCATGGAGAATCCCTACAATGGTGTACTGTGATTGCCTGCTTTTTTAATTGTCTGCCTCCCTCACTAGAAGGCAAACTCTGGGAGGACAGGGTCATGCGTACCTTGTTCACCATTGATTTCCCAGGGCACAGCAGAAGCTCCTGCACTTAGCAGGCACTCAGTGGATACTTGTGGAGTGAACTAAGTCTTTTCAACGATTCTCAGATTCCTTCCTCTTTTTTTTCCCCCTCCACTCTACTCCTACTTCTACTGCTCTCATCATCTCACGTGTGGATTATGGCAAAACCTCCACTTCCCTCCCCACCTCACAATTCTCATCCCCCCAAATCATCAGATGTACCAATGACAGGTTATCATGCCCATACTCTTCCTGTCACTTCCTTGAAAAGAGTTTGTAATTGTTTTCTATTGCCTATCAGATTAAGTTTAACTTCCTTTCACCATTCTAAGATTTTAATGCTCCAAGCTTACCTAAATATACAAACTTGAATATCTTCTATTCCTAAATATAAACTCCTATCTCTAGATAGCCTGATTTTCATACTAATCCTCCATACATTCTAAAATCAGGCTTGCCTCATTTACTTTTTGGTGTTTCCCCCGTCTTCTCTTTTCTCCTTCGAAGTTTAAGCCCAGGGCCTCCTCCGCGAAGACTTCTTTCAACCATTCATGCACACACTAATCTTATAACTTTATAACCATTTCCGAAATTTATAACCAGTTACACATTAGTACTCTGTGGTTTGTTTCTAATTTCATAGACCATTTCCTGAACTCCATTTTAAGATGCTTGACGTCAGGAACAGTGCCTTGAAATAGCGTATCAGAACTTGACCTACCACATTAGATTGACTGATAGACTCTTCTTAAGTCTCTTGACTGACTGACATCCCTGAGAAGTAGTCCCAGACATCTAAAAAGCCCTATAAGAATGATTTAAAGTTTTAAGTACTTTCAAATTAAACGTTACCTTGTTACCCAATGGAATAAGTAGGAATCCTCTACACACCTCAACTCCATCCCAGGCAAATATTTTTATCGGGAACACAATTGACAGTTGTGACATTTGTCATGGGTCCCAAGCATTGAGGCCATTTGACATTGCAGTCACCAGACGACTGGAGCTTTACTTGGCAAACCCAATAAGCAACAATCAAGAAGAGGTAGAGATGCCAATTGGTGCTGGAGTATAGTCAGGGCCTGTGCAAGCGCCCTCTCCCCTCTATCACTAAGGAGATGGAGGATGGACTTTTTTATGCTGACAGGGCATGTGTAAAAGAACGAATCACAGTTCCTGCCCTCTGGGCACTTGAATCCAGTAGGAGAGATAGAGGAGCACACACATAACCATAAAACAATTTGTGTCAGGTGGAATAGGTGTATGTAGGGCTAAACTACAGAACATTCCAAAGACTTGGTCTAGGATACTGAAACAAAATGGAAAGTCAGGAAAAGAAGCCACTGTGCGGAACAAAGATGCAAAATTTGGTTTTGGAACCATCTGAGATTAAGGCATTGAAGTAGAAATGTATTTAATTTCATTGGGGGTGAATCAGAAACAAGCGGCCTTGGTGGGAATGTAATCTGGCAAGGTGGGGGCATGGAGGTACCAACTGAATTATGTAGATAAGTCACCCAGAGGTTGTGAGTGAGTTTTCCTGAACGTTATTTTTTCATCTCTAAAACAATGTTGATAGTAATTGATTTCTACTTCCTGTGAAGTTCTGAGAATGACTCTTAAATCTCGAAAGTGCTTTATTTAACTTGTACTGACTGATCAAGGGAGTGGGCTTTCATCTGGCTGCTGAGAAGTTGCTGGGAGGCTTCGATAGAGGGGAGGGGGCAGGAGGTTGCTCTCCCCTTGCACTCAGGGCGCTGCACCTGAAAGTGGTGGTGTCTTGGCTGACTGTGGCCCCTGCTGGAGGGCACTGATGGAGGTGGCACATCCAGGACGTGTCTGAATTTGTACACTGGTTCTTCTTTCAAACAACCAAACTGTAGGACAAAGCATCCTGGAACCTAATTAAGAAAGTTCACATCAACTCATATCATTGTCATAACAGCTAGCTTAAGCACATGTTAATTATACCTTGGTCTATTTATAGCGGAGTGCTTTGTTCAAAATGTTTTTATATAAGATGCCTTATATTTATACTTAAATGTGCTCTAGCTAGATAAAGCTGCCTCTTTTTGAGTGTTTTCTATATGTTAAGCACGGTATTAGATGCTTTACACACACAGGGCTGGCTTCATACGTGTGCACCTGTGTGTTTAGTTGTACAACACGCTGGGCTCAGAAAGACCCTGTGCTTGGCTTATGCTCTGCTGTCGCCATCTGGAAATTCTGAATAATTTTTGAACAAGGGGATCTGCATTTTCATTTTACGGTAGGCCCTGTACATTATGTAATGGATGCTGTCTACACGTTATTTCCTGTAATCCTTACAACTCTTCTGTGTGATAGGATATTCAATGCCCGGCTCACGGAGTAATTTGCCAACATCCTTAACGCGCCTGAGCTGATCTTTCCACCCCGGTCTGTGTGACTCCCATACCTTTGTTCTCAGTCCGTGCTTCCAGATGAGTGTTGATCTGAATGTGCCCACAGTCTACCGCCCTCAGGTTCACCTGAGGAACTTGTGTACCTGCAGATTTCTAATAAGCAGGTTCTGTGGACAGAGCCTGGGAATCTGTATTTTAATTCACTGCCCAGGTGATTCTTGTATACACTCAAGCCTGAGAACTAAAGTCTACTTCAGTAGCTTTCAAACCTTTTTGGCCCCACTCACGTAAGAAGTACATTTTACCTCAAAACCTGGTAAACACACATGACAAAAGTGTCATGAAATAGTACTCGTCCTTACTACATGTGAAGCCCTGGTGATTATTTCATTCTATTCTAATTTTTTAATGCCCAGAGTGATTCACTGTACAGATCACAACTTGTAATTTGGAAAACACGGTGTCTAGATGAAGAAGAAACCTTACCTAAGGCTGGAGGCTAACACCGTAGAGAACCGAGGCTGAAAGGGAGCTACTCTTCCATTTAGGATTGCTTAAATAAGAAATTTGAAACTTTTCTTTCAAGAGTTGTATGCAACTCTTGAAAATCTGATTAAAATGAAGGCCCCATTTTACAGGAAGATTCACATACGCACATGCTTTCTCATACCTTTTCTGGGAGTTTCTGGGTCTCCCTCGCTCTTAGACTCCGGATAAACAATCCTTAATTTAATCGTAGCTCCATGAAGAAGCAAGAGTAAGGAGTGGGAATCTTGCATCATTAAGTCATGGGGGGAGGGAGGGGGTGGAGCTTGAAGTTCCAGGAATTTATTTCTTTTCAGTCCTAAAGTCATAAAGACTGATACCCATTGGCTGTTGTTCTTTATTTTCTAGTTATCTGATATCACAGGAATGCAGTCATTAGAGAAAAATGTTGCCAAAGGATAAGGATGGCTGATTGGAAGCATTTTTTGAGGAGGCAGAGGTCGTTAATCCAGGTGGCAGAGGTCTCTAACGACAAAGGGTGGGAAGAAGGAAGGACTTCTGGAGTCCTGACTCACTTGAGTCCCACTGGCTCTGGATCAGAAATTGGGCCATGGAGGACCTAGCATTTCCCTCAGATGTGTGTTTAACTTTTGACTAAGCACAGCCACTGCACGTCTCAGGAATCCTCGAGAGAGCCCAGGAGTGGTGCACAATTTTGGAGTTGTTTGGGCAAGCCTAGATTATTTTATGCCAATTCCCAGTGATTAAGGAACTGCTCAGACGCATCTCTGGACCTGAAACAGAGAAAAAGGCCGAGAAGATGCTGTCTCTAAACCTCCTAGCACTAACTGTGAACTTCTCCATGCATAGTCACACTATTAGAGTTAAGAAGAGTTTTAGTTGGAGCCGGCCCTGTGGCCTAGTGGTTACATTTGGCATGCTGTGCTTCATCAGTCTGGGTTCGCATCCCCAGCATGGACCTATGCCACTCATCAGCCATACTGTGGCGACAACCAACATATAAAGTGGAGGAAGATTGGCAATGGATGTTAGCTCAGGGCGAATCTTCCTCAGCAAAAAAATAAATAAATAAAAGAAGAAGAAGAAGAAGAGTTTTGGAGGAAGGGCACAAGAAAAAAATGATGGAAATAGAGTTTGGAAAGGGTGCTTGAGAGCCATGCTGCTCAAAGCATGGTTGTTCCACACCTTAGTGCCAAACTCTGAATTGTTCATTCGTTGTTCAGCAATGAGCTGAACACAAATCGGGAATGTTTAGAAACATATAGAATTTGACAGAGTAATTTTATGTCTGTTGAATCTGCAAATACATTTAAGCCTTTATTTTGTGTGTCTACATTTTAAATTTTTCTATGAATTCATTCTTGTTGTATTTGACAAAAGTGGCAGTCTTTGACAGATTTGAAATTTGGGAGAAAAAAACCCTGGCCCATTCAGCATAGATAATTTGAGAAGCACTGTTCTACAGCAATATATGCATCTTCAGACACCGAGGGGAGTAATTCAAAAACCAGAGCTGGGAAGCGCTCCCTCAAACCTGGGTCACATACAAATGAGTACAATTTTCAGTGTCATTTTGTTCACCCTCTAAGAGGGCTGAGGTCAATGCTCTATTCTGGGGACTTTTTTCATGCTGTCACAGAGATTTTGTATTTTTACCATAAATAGGAGGGAGTACTTTCAAGCCTATATTTATATACTTATTTATCTGTATTATTTATTTATATTTGCACTTATTAAGACTTTGAATGTATTTTATAAGCATTTACTGTGAAGTGAAAAATGGCTATCTCTATTTAATATAGGTAGAGAAACTGAGGCACAGAGAATAAACATAACCGAGAGATGTTGACACCAGGAGCCAGACCCAGAATTCCGATCATTCCATCCATCTGGTATGGCTTAACATCAGACCCACTTCCTCCCCAGAGGAGATTCTGAGGCATTGGGATTGTGTTCATTTATGTTTATTGTTTAAAGCTCTTGCTATTGCAAATAAATGGTCTATAAAAATAACAGGCAGCAAAGCAAACACATTTCTCCAGTAACGCATTAAAGTATCTTATCAACATGAGTTTCCACATGTTGAACTGCAAAATATTTTTCCAGTGCAAATAGCTGTGGTCTTCTTTTGGGAAAGAATGTCAGAAAACACACAATAATACATTTCAACTATAAACTAAAATTGTATTCCGTACTCAGGGAAATAGAAAGCTTTGTGATTTTTCTTTTCTTCGGGTCTATAGACCCAAGGGAGTGAGTGATGCTAGAATTCAGAGCCGCCCAAAGACAAGGAGAATGAATGGTCCCATTGGGAGAAAACTATTAAGGAATTGAAACAACCGTGCAATGGTTCCCAGTATTATTTTCAAGCCGCCTCAGTAGAAGCTCATGGTCCCACTCAGGGAGAGACGACTTTCACAGATAAGCACACACAGTTGAGTCCTTAAATATTTTTGCGCATGAATGATTCTTCTGGCCTGCTTAAACTTTGTCTCAGTCAAACAAATCTACTTGTCGTCTCCTGTCTACAGCGTGCTAATTCTTGCCTCTGTGCCTCTGCCCATGACATCCTCTTCAGAGAATGCCTGGCTCGCTCCTCTTCCTTTATATTGGTCGTTTTTGTCTTTTAAAATGCACCTTACAGCTCTGCTCCCCAGAAAGTCTTTTCTAATTAACCCCACATAACTCTGACCCCCTAGCTGTTTCCTCATAGTCTGAATAGGTGCATTTTATGCTATATTTCTATGCAGTTATTTTCCTGTATGGGTGCTTTTCACTTTGGGGGTCTGTGTGTTGTGTGGTAGAGCAGTGAGATGCGGTGAGTAGGGATCCTGGTCTAACAGATTTGACTGGAGGCTCCTTGACAGTAGGGACGATTTCCTGTGGTGGCATCAGGGTATGGTGGAATCGGCCATATTCCACAAGTGTGTGTGACTTTGGGCAACTCCCCTAGGGTTGCTGTGGAGAGTAAATGTGAACTGCAGGGTGCTCAGTAGTGTTAAATAATAAGAGCCTTCTATTTTTTCCATGATTCTAGTACAAAGCTTAGTACGTGAGCTCCCACTTCCTGAGAGCTGGGTGTTTTTGTTGCTGTTGTGGTTACTTGCTAAGAATGGCCCACATTTACTCTTCCGAAATAGCTAGATGGTCATCAAAACTGACCCTGGCATTTGGGACACACTAAGTGCTCATCTATCTTGGGCAGGTGGTTATGAGGTTAGTATACTTGCATGGGCTGGGGTCATTGCCTCCTTTCCGGGTATTTCTGGAGCATATCTAATAATAATAAGCAACAACAATAAATAACATTACTGAGAGATTATGGTGCTTAGAAGTATTTCATACATTTTCTGTGTATTAATGCACTTAACCCTCAGAACAACTTTGCAAGAAGCGCTCGCTACATAAATTGTGGGCCTAGGGCAGGACCCCTGTTTAAAAATTATTCATTATTTCAAGACGGCAAAACCGGAGCATTAAACCAAGCACGGGGCCCCAGTGAGTGTAGGGCACTGTATGATTGCATAGGTTGCCTGCCTATAAAGTCAGCCTCACCTACAGGAAAGGTACAAGTTTTCTCATTTTTGGCAGTTTATTTCTTTTTGTCCAATTGACAAAGAGGACTGGATGGTTCCTAAATCTTCTGAGGGTCCGCCCACCCTGCCACCATTTCCTCAGTGCACCAACTCAAGCATTTCCAGACTTTCACACACTTCAACTGCTAAGCAGATTCAGGTGGGATTTCATATCCGATTCCTTTGCTGCTTGGTGGCCTGTCTATTCTTAAGTGTGCACTGATGAATATATGAGTCATTTCTGGTGTGATACTTGCTTAAGCGATTTGACCTCCTCCCACTAAAAGAAAAGACCTAATATCTTTAACAATAGAATTAGCCCACAAGACCTCGCCCAACCATCATCCAGGTGCAGTTTCTCTCTATTTCTGCATATACACGTCTTTCCCCTTCTCCTGCCGCCTCACACACAAACACATACCCTCCAGGCTGAAAGTGACATCTTTTCATGATTTCTTTCCTATTTCTAGTTTGCCTTTGGTTTTAATTCTTATCTGATTTCATCCATATAAAAACATCTAACAAACTCCATAATGCAGTTTGGCCTGGATCCCACCTCTAGAGCCAGACCTGGTTTTTTTCACATTTATAGCAGATAAGCTCACAACAGTTATTCACACATTCTTCTGTCCTTAACACCTACTTTCATGTCTCAATTACACTTTTGTTCTCATATTCAGAAGGCTGACATCAGTTTTTAGGACGAATGAAATAGAAGAGAGATGAGAGCTACGGATGTGAGAGTCAGCGGTCCTTATGTAGATGCCCAGATGTAGATGTGAGAGCCTCAGAAATGAACGAAAAGAGGCCTGGGTTCCGGGCTGGAGGACCCAGGTTTCCGGATCAGGTTGTCATGAAATGTATGCTAGTAGGAAATCATTTCACCTTTTGAGGTTCGGTTTCTTCTTTGAGGAATGAACTAAGAATATGAGTCTATTTACCAGATTTAGTGTGGATTACAGGAGATAATGTAAACAAAAGGCTTTAGAAAATACGCATAAACATTGGCTCTTTATTTTGTTTTGGTTGAGGTATAATTGACATGTAATGTTATATTAGTTTCAGGTATACGACATGTTGATTCCGTATTTGTATATATTGGGAAATGATCATCACAATAAGTGTAGTTAACATCCATCACCACACATAGTGACAAAATTTTTTTTCTTATAATGAGAGCTCTTAAGATCTACTCACTTAGCAACTTTCAAATACGCAATATAATATTATTAACTATGGTCACCATGCTGTATATTACAACCCTATGACATTTATTTTATAACTGGAAATTTGTACCTTTCGACCTCCTTCACCCACTTCACCCACCCCTGACTACTTTCTGCTGGCAACCACTAATCTGTTCTCAGTATACTTGTGCTTGTTTTTTTTTTTTTAAGATTCCACATACAAATGGGATCATATAGTATTGTCTTTCTCTGTCTAATTTATTACATTTAGCCTAATGACCTCAAGGTCCATCTATGTTCTTGAAAAATGATGAGATTTCCTTCTTTTTTTATGGCTGAATAATCCCATTATACATACATACATACATACACACACACATATATATATATATATATATATATACACTACATTATCTATTAATCCATCAATGGACGCTTAAGTTGTTTCCATGCCTTGGCTATTGTAAATAATGCTGCAGTGAATGTGAGAGTTCACATAGCTTTTCAAATTAGTGTTTTCGTTTTCTTCAGATATATATCCAGAAGTGGTATTGCTGGATTATATGGTAGTTCTATTTTGGATTTTTTGAGGAACCGCCATACTGTTTTCCATAGTGGTTGCACCAATTTACATTCCCACCAACAGTGCACAAGAGCTCCCTTTTCTCCACATGTTCACCAACACTTGTTATTTCTTGTCTTTTTGATAACAGCCATTCTACAGATGTAAGGTGATAGCTCATTGTGGTTTCAATTTGCATTTCCCTGATGATTAGAGATGTTGAGCATCTTTTCATGTACCTGTTGGCCATTGGTAAACATTGGCTGTTAAGGGAGATGATAATGATGTATACTGATGCTCCTTTATGAAACCTCTTCTTCACCTTTGTTTGCCTCTAGAATCTTTTGGACACAACAATTAACACTGTATTTTATTATTTAAATTCTCACATCATTCTATCAAGATCGCATGTTCCTTAACTGCATGAGCCATGTGACCACACGTAGAAGTGATTCTAAAACAATGAGAACATCTCTTAAAATAGTTACTTCTCAAGGTTTTATGCTTATTCCAAAGATATCATCTTTCAGTGTTTTAAATGCTTCCTTCAAGCATGATCCAGCTTGATGAATACAAGAAAATATTGTTGCAACCATTGCCTTTCTAATGTTTAACCAAACATGAGATTATCCAATTTAATCATCCATACTATGCATCAAAAGTGATTCTGAATGACTCTTGGTTAAAAATAAGTACTCAGAAAATAAAGACCTACCACCATTGGGAATACACAAAAGCTTGTTCCATAGGCTTTAGAGGGAATTAAAGAAGAGGAGTTTCTAAGGTGTAACATCACATCAGTATATAGCTTCTCAGAGTGAGCACTCCAAAGGGTCAACTTTTGCTATATAAGTCTTGCTATATTTATGTAAAAATTGCAATGTGCTAGCATCAGCCCTTGTGCACGGTTCCTCTTTGAATAGTACTGAGCACATAGTAAGCCCTCAATAGTATGCAATTGATTTGTAGCTTAGTGTTAAGGTGGAATTAAGATTTGATATGAGACAAATAGATAGTAAAAGAATGGTTAAAAATATTGCAAAGGAAATACATTTTTTCACATATATGTAAACCTAGATTCTAGCCATGGTAATCTTCTGAGATGCGTATTCCATAATTTTAATGCTTTCACAAAGAGGCATTTATAACTTTAAGAATTTGGATGCTTGTTTGAGAACTGGAAAAAGAAGATATTGGCAAATAGTGGAAAAAGTCAAACCAGGAGATTGTCAATTGAGCTTTTAAGCAATGGATGGCAAGTGCCCAAGGAGTGACTACGGAAAGTTAGTTTGGAAAAGTTGAAGGACACTTAAACTGGGTCCTTCACTTATGAGTGGCAATATGCTAAGGCTGTCTGGAAGAAATCTGGGATCTGAAAACGTATGTTCAAACTCAGAGAACTTATTAAATTTATGATTCATTCCTCCAGTCAACATTAACTGAATAACTCGCATACTCTAGGCACCGTACTAGGCACTGGAGACACAGTCCTGGAAGCAACACTCACAGGGCCTCCCTGTTAGTCGTTATTATAAGAGCTATGAAGGAAAAGTGGAATAAACCACCTAAGTGAGTAATAGGGGGCTTCATTTTTATAGAGTGCTGGGAAGAACTTTCCAAAACTTTCTTTATCTGAAAAAAAAGTACTGCTAAAATGGTTATAAACATAGATTCCTATTTATTATATGATTCTTGCTGCTTATTAAAATATTGACAGTTTATCTAGGCTAATGGAAATAGGAAGAAAACTACCAGTGATTGAAGAAAAAGCAACTCATAGTGATGAAATGTAGTAAGTATACTGGTGTCAATATAATAAAGCTCGGAAAATATTACAGAATGTAGCTCAAATACAAGTCACCTGGTCAGCAAGCTATCTTTATTATGGTTTTAAAGTACCAAGCTACTGGTGGAACCAGTTGAAGCTGTTTATACAAAAGCTCATTGGAGAAAGGCCAAAATATTAAGAGAGCAAGCAACTACCTTTGGATTCGAGAAAAGATCTAGCCACTGCAATTCATTATTTAAAAAAAATTAAACCTGGGTTCTTATGTTTGTTAAAAGAGAAAAATACCCATGCATAACATAAAGTGTTATTTCGTTTATGGGAGCCTCTGGTTTTGAACTGTCTAGACACTGAAAGTGCCCATCAAAATGTAAACTTCATGTGGGCGTGGATTTTTGTATTTTGTCTACTGATCTTTCTGAAGAGCTTAGAATAGTGCCTGGCATTAGCAGGGCTCAATATTTTGAATGAATGAATGAGTGAAAATCAATGTAACAAATGAGGTCAATATTTATGTAGGAAAGAAAGAAAATCATCAAAATGTAGGTAATGTAACATTTAACATACAAAAAACAATTTGAAGGGATTGAATAAATGAAGTTGAGTTTATGTAAAGAAACTTACAAAGCTGATATTTTTATACCAACAAAGTAAGTATAAAAATATAAAGGAAGAGTTCATCCAGTATGTTGTCCATGAAATCAGATATTCAAATCACAAGGTTGTTTAAGAGGGTGTGAATTACATGATGTTCAATCTGTATTTGCAAGTGGCAAGTGGAAGATAACCAAACTCTTCCTTTGGGGTGGCTCTCATAAGACTTTCAAAGAATTGTTTTGCTTCCTATGTGACATTACAAAGCTACAGTTTGGAAGGTACGACAATGTGGGTGTATCCACACCTCTATGAGTCTATTCGTAACCAATGTCCCTTTATTTGAAGATTATACTATTAATGCTGAATTTCATCTGCATTTTTTTCAATGTTGCTCAAGACCAGTCATCACCAATAGTCACTTCTGTGTCTCCTGTCTTTTGTTTTGCTGTCCCAATTTGCAATGCCAAATGATGCGTGACACTCAGTCTGCAGAAAACCTTTTGCTTATGAAGAGTCACTCAGTTTCTGATGACTCTTCCCTGGTGTTGGTCTGCTAGCTCTGTTACTTTCAGCACTCTGTCATCATGTTGTTCCATTTTTGATTTTTCAACGTACCTTTGAGGTGCTTCCCCTTGACCAAGTACTTGCTGTCAGTACTGGTTTATGCAGATACTTGTTTAAAAGACTGTTTTATTGAAATATCAGGGATCAGCAGCCTCTATGTATGGATAAAAATGAATGATTACAGTAAAACCGCAGAGTGGTGAAATTAGCAGCACCATATTAAGGTACTACTCTGTAGGGAACAGAGCAGTCACTTTGCTACCTAGTCAATAATATTTATTGGGAAGATATTTTGTATACCGTGTGAACTCCTATTTACTCCGATGGTCCTTAGTTGTAAACTTTGATGATTCTCCTATAATATATTTTTCAATTCCTATATGAGGCTTCTTAGAAATTGAAAAGAATGTGGAAGTGCAGGAAATTTTACAAGATGGGACAAGTCAATAAAAGTCAGTTAGGAAATTGGGTGTCTACTAATTGCTAGGCACTGTGCTAGGTCCTGGACAAAAAGAATTAAATAAGACATACTCCCTCCCTTGACCCAGCTTCTAGTCAGGCAGGGGACCAGCCCAGCGCACGGTGCAAGGAGAGCAATAGCAGAAGAATGCCCGGGGTACAGAGGTAGTACAAGAAATCTGTGGGTATGGGAAGGAGTAGGAGTGTCAGAGAAGCCTTCCAAGAGAAGGTTTTAAAGACCAACTCTGAGTTCATCAGGCAGAAAAGAGGGGAGGACGTTCCAAAAACAGAGAGCAGACGACAGAAAGGTGCAGAGGAGTCAAGCAGTGTGGTGAGTTTGGGGAATTCCAAACAATGCAACATTGCTGAACCTTGCGCGCTTGTGGGGAACGGAAGGATATTAAACGTCACTTAGATATAGATTGCGTTTGTGAGGTGTGGAGGGGCCCAACCTAAGCAACTCCATTAGACTTTCTCCTGGGTTGACACTGACAGCTATGAAGACAAGTGTTGTGTGTATAACCACAAGGACTTTTCAGTCTTCTATGACCATATATACAATGTAAAAGGCAGCAGCCTTAGACAGTTTTTAAGACAAAGTATATCTTTTCTCTTGAGGTCCTTTTCCATTTCAGTGATTCTACGTTTTAAGTGGTGACTGTTGACTTGCAATAAAAATGTACCTTGTTGAAGATAGGAGAGCAACGGGACCCAGTTTATTTTGTGTAAAGAACTAATTGTTCTTTTCCTGCTGCACATTAAGCATGTTTCTCTCTGGCTGGGACAACTCTTTGATACCTTACAGAACTGCCCATCCTGTAGTTTTTTTGTGTGGGTTAAATCAAAGATTTTAAATAACTTTGTATCATACTGAAACAAAGTATGGTCAATAAACAGTTATTGGCTGGGCAAGTCTAGCACACATTTGATACATTTAAAGCACGTGATAAAAGAAATGTACAATTGTATGTGTTCATTATGAACTCTGCTGAATGTGTCATATTTGATGAATTCTTTGTTTACAAATGACTGCAATCTGTTCACACTCATTTGTATGAATTCATCGTGTTTTTCATTTAGCTCTCTAAAAAGAATATTATAATGCTAATTGCTGATAACTATTAGGTGAAGAATATTCCCTTTGAGCAATGCTTGGCATGTGGTAGAGTGGTACTTAATAAATGTTTGTTGAATCAAAGAACGAATTATTAATAGATTCTAATCAAGGCCTTTGATTCATCAGCAACTAAACTTCTTTAGTCTTAATTTTTACCTTATAGAGAAGTGCTGTCAATAGAGATATGACTTAAATCATATATGTAATTTTCTTTCAGTATCCACATTTGAAAAAGTAAAAATAAATAGTTGAAATTAATTTTAATAATATATTTTATTTAACCCAATGTCAAAATATTGGGATTTCAATATATAATCAATATATTTTTATTAAAGAGCTATCTTAATACGTTTTAAAGATCTTTAAGGTATCTTAAACTCTTTTTTTCCCTACTAAGTTGTTAAAAATCTGGTGTGCATTTTATACTTACAGTATATCTCAATTCAGCTGATAAATTTTCATCAGAAATACTCGATTTGTATTTAGATTCAGAATATTTATAGTTAAAAAGGTAGATTCATGTACTCATTTTTTCCAACATAATTAAAATTTTTCCAATATCTGAATCAATATCAGTTTTTAAATTTAAATTGTTTAAAATGAAACTGGGGGCCGGCCCCGGGGCCGAGTGGTTAAGTTTGCGCTCTCTGCTGCCGCGGCCCTGGGTTTCGCTAGTCTGGATCCTGGGCGCAGACATGGCATTGCTCATCAAGCCATGCTGAGGCGGCATCCCACATGCCACAACTAGAAGTACCCACAACTAAAAATATACACAACTATGTACCTGGGGGCTTTGGGGAGAAAAAGGAAAAATAAAATCTTTAAAATGAAATCAAATAAAAAAATTCAGTTCTTCAGCCACACTAGTGACGTGTCAAGTGCTCAACAATTACACGTAGCTAGTATCTGCAATATAGGACAGTGTAGTTCTAGAGAATTCTGCACCATTGGGCTGCTGGTAGGCAATGCTCTTTTAGCACGTGTCAGTGTGGGTTTAGCACCTTGCAGATCTTTATTTTTCTTTTGTTTTCTCAGAACGTCAATTTTTTTCTGAAACCTTTGTTACTCTACCACTTTAGGTAGAAATCTCTAAATTAAACATGCCACATTTGGTTAATAATCCTAAAGAAAATTACTCAAAGCCTTAAAATAGTCCTTTTGTCATTTCTTCATGGTGACAAGCACAAGAAGTTATATATAGTGACACAAGAGAATTTTGCTCAAGAGTATTCTCTTTATTAAAAATGATGGCTAAACAGTTTTGTTTTAATCACAATTCTGCCTCATGCCATTTTAAGAGGAGGAGAGCTCACGTAGGGTACACACTCAACTCCTTTTCAAAAACGCAATGACTTTTTCAAACCTAGGCTAAGTGAATTTTCATTATACATCAAGCCCAAAATTCTGGGTATGAATAAGGATTATTTGAATGCTACTTTTTGGATAGATAGAGTTGTTTCCAGTCTATTTTATCTGCCAGAATTATGGATTTGAGTTACCCACCCAATAACAACTTCCTTTGAATACAGTCCCACTGTTATAAAACTTGCTTTACGGGTTGATTTTAAAAATAAGTATCCTTTACTATTATTATGTAATACTCAGTAAGTTTCAATGTGTGAGCAGAGTGTAGCAAATATAGCTAAGGGATTTGCCCTTGGCTTTTAATGTACATTTTAAAGTCTTAGAAGCCACTACGCTAGGATCCAGGGCTCTCCTTTGAGCTGTCTCTAGCCATTGTAGGTTCTAGGTATAGTGAACCTTACAAGGGTGAGGCTGTGGGTCTTGTGATTGGTGCAAGATTGAACAGTACTGCATATTCCAGTTATCTTTTTCTGTACACTATGAACCTGATGAATCTGTGATCTTGAATAAGTCAATTTAGTAGACTTTTTAAAATGGAAATAAATATGCCTGTCTGGGTCACCACAAGATAAAGACTTAGATACTGTGTGATTGGGCATTGAAAAGCAAAATCCAAGCTACCAGTTGAAGGAATGATTCATATTCTGATGGGGTTGAACACCTTTTCACAGACAGTTGTTAATTCCCATGTTAACACGATTACTATTGTAACACAGGTACTCTTGAGTGGCTGTAGCAGTCAAGGGTGACACTGTGGAAACGCTGACACTCTGTTAGCAGCCCCTATAGGCAGCAGTGGCTCCAGTTGATCAGAAAACTACAAGTTTCTGCCCTGGCAACTTCAATACATCTTGGTGATTCAGGATTTCTGCAGAGGGACTGTAAAAGCTTGGCATTCCCAGTTGCACACCATAATTCAGGAGGCAGCCTTGCAGTTCCAAAGCCTGAATTCTGTTTGAGGAATGGTGATGAACACCAAAGGGATCTTGTGATTTTATTTGCTTTGTGAAATTGAGAAGTGTTTACAAGACGAAATGCTAAAGAAATAAATACGTAGATGCTGTTCTAGAAGTGAATATTTACTGGGTGGGAATTTTTTTCTCAGACAATCTTTGTATTTGCTATTTTTAGGTCTTTTGAAACGTTTTAAGGGTCAAGTGTTAACTTTTCAGAAACAACCTTTAGTGAGTCAGGATAAAAACCATCTGGTGCAAGGATGCTGCCTTCAAATGGATGGGAAGTAGCTCAAAAATCGGATCTATCCTTTTCTATCTATTGCCGCTTTTATCTTTCTGCCCACCATGAAAGGATGTGAAAAAGAAATATTAGAAAGAAGAGGAATAGAGAGAGATGGTAAGGTTTTTGTCCCAGAGGCTGTGTGCAAAACATAAGCTCTCAAATCAGACAGAAAGCAGCAGCATTGCTTTTTAGGGACTAATGGGCCCTGGACGATGCATTATGTAGGGATGTCTGCAGGATGTAAGGAGTGGCAGGCGGGTGGAAGGGTGAGGAAGACACCTGGAGGAGGTAGGACAGGGCCCAAATCAGCCCTCCTCCCTCCCTAAACAAACTCGCCCAAGTGACACTTCCTTGTGTCCCAGGAAGTGACGATCAGCCAGTGTAGACGTTGTGACTCCGGGGTCTCACCCACTCAGGGGGTGCTGCGGTGGGCGCCAGGCAACGTCTTCCGCCGGCCCCATTCCCGGGGCGGCCGCGCGGTCGGGGCCACCTCGCCAGCCGCCTGGCCTGAGCCCCTCGCACGAAGGATTCTCGAGCAGCCCCCGCGAGGCTGCGGACGCTTCTTGGGGCTTTTGTGCGCTTTGCCCAACTCTTAGGTTGACCTGAACCAAAGCTTCCCTGGAGAAGGCGACTGAGAGAGGGCTCGGGGGGAGGACACGAATCGAAAAAGCTTGGAAACGGGGGCGCAGGAGAAGACGACTCTAAGAATGGGAAAAGTCCCGAGGTGGGAGACAGGCGGTGTAGGCTCCCGGGTAGGATCGTGCCCAGATCTTCCCAGGGAAACAGACAAAAAGGGCCCCCGCACTGCATCAGCGCCCTCTCACCTCCGCCCGGCAAAACCCAAACACGAATAAAAATAAAAACCACCAGAGGCTCTCAGACGCCCGTGCTCCGCGGGGGGGCCCAGAATCGAGAATAAACACGGGCCCCGGCGGCCCGGAGCGCGGGAGGAGGCGGAGGAGGCGGCCCCGCATCCCTAATGAGGGAATGAATGGAGAGGCCCCCTCGCCTGGCGCCCGCCCACCCGGCGGCGGCCGCCAAGTGCCTCTGGGCGCTGCGTGCCGCGCCCGCCGCTCCGCGCGCAGCCGGCTCGGCCGCTCCTCCCGGCTGCGGCGGCGGGGACCGCGCGGAGCGAGGCGGGCTGGCGCGCCGGGGGCGCCGGGAGCGCCGGGAGCGCCGGGAGCGGGGGCGCCGCGGCCGCTGGGCCCCGCGCGCGTGGCTGCGGCTCGGCCGGGCGGCGCCGCACACCTGAGGCGGGGCGCGGGCGCGCTGTCAGGGCCGCGGCCGCCGGCCCCGCGCCGCGCTCGCCGGCCGCTGATTGGAGGCGCGAGTTCACCTTCAGCCATGGCCCGGGCTGCCTAGCGGGGCCCGGCCGCCGCCCCCGGCTCCCTGCCCACCGCATCCCGGCCGGCCCGAGCCCGCAACCGCCGTCGCCCCGAGCCCTCCCTCGCGCCGCCCGCGGCCCCCGGCGGCGCCGCCGCGGGCAGCGGCTCCCCCTCCTCTTCCTCCGCGTCCTCTGCCCCGTCTCCGCGCCCGGCGCCCCGCCCGCGGCCTGCGGGAGCCGCTCGCCCCGGCCCGGGCCCGGCCTCGCGCCCGCCTCGGCGCCCGCTGCCCCTCGGCCCGGCGCCCGCAGCCCCGCGCGGCCAGCGAGCCCCCGGCCCGACCCCGGCGCCCGCACAAAATGTCGGCCCGGACGCCATTGCCGACGGTGAACGAGCGGGACACGGAGAATGTGAGTAGCCGGAGCCTCCTGGGCAGCGGCGGGGCGAGACCCTCCTCCGAGCCCCGCTGCCCCTCCGCGTGGGCCGCCCCCTGGCCCCAGGGCGGTCCCCGCGCGGCAGGGCGTCCCCCTGGAGCCCGGGTGCCCCTGGCCCCCCTCTCAGCCCCCAGGCTTCTTTGCAAGCTCATTTCGCTGCTTGCCCCTCAAGGGTAAAGGTGGGGCATGTCACTGGCGCCCTGTCCTCCTCGGAGGTGGTCCTCCAGGAGAGGCTGGGGTGATGGAGGGCAGAGAGCTAGGAGGTGGCAGAGTGGGCATCCCGGATTGCTTTCTTTCTACCTCGGCATTCCCTTTCCCCACCCGACTGTTTGCTTTCCGATAACAGACAAGCCAGCTGACGACCTCGGCCACCCCTGCTTTTCTGGTTCTTTCACCCCTTTGCACCCCCGTCTCCCCCGCATTGCCCCATGACTTTGCTTTTTGTAGCATCGTGTCCACGTTTGGGGTCATGAGCACCCAAGGGGGAAGGTCGGGAGTGGAAGGGACGAGAACGGTAGTAGAGATGGATGTGTGTGTCTGTGTATGTGAGTTTGCATCGCTGTGATACTCTTCCTCAGAGATGAGTAGAAGAATTTCACCAACAGCTTCCGTGGCCCTGGGGTTACAGCAAAATGTTTCAAAGCCCAGTGAAGCCCAGGGCTTTTTATTCTTTTCCTGAAGCCAGTGGCAAGAATTCAGGGCAGGTTTTACTTTAAATCTCTCTCCTCCTTCTTGGAGTGTCACAAGGTGCGTTTCTTTGAAGGAAGGATTTTCTGTGTCTTTTGATCAAATTGCCCTCAGGAGTTTTTATCTAGATGCAGATGTCCCTAGTGTTTAAACTCTTGAAAAAGAACAAGATTAGCTGTATTTCCACCATCTGAAAAGTACAATTGTGTGTGTATGTGAGTTCCTTGGTGGGAAAGGTTTTTTTTGTTTTGTTTTGTATTGTATTCCAAACCCTCCTGACCTGTAAATAGGGCCTTGGCTGATTTTTCTGACTGGTTTTAAGGAGCTAGACGGGTACCAAGTTTTGGTCGGCTGTCCAGATCTCTCTGGTTGCCTAGTTAGTTCATCACCTCTCCAGCTCTTGGTGTACCACTGTCTTCATAGGGCTGGTAAGATGAAATAATGAAGTGCTTTGCTGTTCTGAGACAAAAGGCATGAGAGAGAAGAGATACAAGCTCCTCTCTGAAGTGTTGGAGGGAGGGATAAACAGATTATTTCATCTTGGAGAGTAGGGGGGCACAGAAACTTAATATAATTATATGAAGGGAGAAGAAGTTCTAGTAAGAGACTATTGTTAAAGGCTAGGAAGGTGTTTCAAAGTATGCTTTTGTCCTCCCTAGTGTGGTGCCTTTAAAATGGTAAAGATAGTGTAAGGCTGCTGATATCGTAAATTGTAACTTAATTTGCATCATAACTGTTTCAAAAAATATAATTGTATGTAATTTTGATTGAGAGATTGAAGAAGATGAGAAAGAGATGAAACATTTGATTAAAGTTGATTTTAAAGCCAAGTTGGTACAGAATTTTTCCAATAGGAACTCTAAAAAAATTCCTGTCATTCAGTGTGTCATTTCAGTGTGAATGAAAAGTAAGACAGATGATGACCTTTGTTTTTATTTGCAAAACACGGTGTGTTTTAACCCAGCAAGGGTAGAAAAACACATTGCTTTTATATTCCTTTGGATTTTGAATAGTATAGCTCATTCCATACTTGTGTGAGTAAGGTACTGTATACAGACATGAGATAGCATTATAGAAATGTGCAGCAAGGAATAGTAGAAAATGCAGCATCGCATGGAAGACCAAGAAAAAGGATTTTTAAGCTAAGTAATAATAGTGTGTTAAATTTTATTGTACCTTGTGAAAATGATTATGCTGTGTAAATGCATTTGCTCTCTTTCTGACCGTGTTATTTCAAAGTCACTTTTATGATCTTGTCCCAATGTTGTCATTGTGTTGTACATAACTTATACCTCCATTTACGTTACTTTACCCACATCCTGATTTTCTCCTGATTGCTGTGGAAAATATCTATAGTACTGTGCTCTTAATTTATCAGTAAGTATGCGCTGAGCTCTGTGTTTGAGCTGGAAGGGATATGGAAGTAGTATTTAAGATAAGACTCTCCCCTCAAGGAGTTTATAGGAAAGGTAGGTGTAATCCCAAAGAGTGTACAGTAGAAAATGCTGTGTAAGTAGGGCTAAATTGGTTTAGAAGTGCTGTAGGTGTTTATCAAAGGGACCACCAGTGATGCCTATAAAACCACCGTTGGTGTCTCTCTTTATTCCCTGGTTGGTAGTAAATGTCATTATCCATTCTTACTTACCTCTCAGCAATGAAATAAAGTCACACACCTGCTTGTTAGCTAATTTATTAATGCCAGTATGGCAATCAAAACGTACATTTGTTTGTAGTCGTTTTCAGTTACGGTGACATGTTTAAAAAAATGGTTGTGAAAATTTAGATTCATATGACTTTTAAAGGCTTCTAAGTCTTTTGGAATATTGAGGACATAACTAAAAACATTTTACTACTGCTAGAAATGTTTTAATTTAAACAAATATGGAATTTAAAAAGCCGTCTTTGTATTTTATTGTCATTTGCAGTTCATATAAAAATTTGTTTAGTCATACATGAACATATTTGGATTTTGTATCCTTGGGAATATTCATTATGTACCCTTGCCCACGTCGCTAATGTATATTCAAGCTAAATTTAAAAATTCCAGAGAGGAATGTTATAGCACGGATCTGTTTACTAATACTGGATATAGTAGAGTAAGGAAGAATTGCTTTTCTTTGAGAAGCTTCTGTGTGTTCTTTTTCAGGAGTATTTTCTTAAATGAAGGATTTGTGTGTGCATTGGTAATAGGCCTCGAGTGGCTAAATACAACAGAACAACCAATGATTAAGTTGAAAAGCAGTAATGCTTCCTAGCGCAGTAGAAAAGACATGTTGCAGAGAATAGAATTCATTTATGCAAAGTGTGTTTGATTTTGTAGAGTGTAAGTCCAGAAAAAGAATGAGCCTTTGAAATATTTTTTTTTCTTCTGTTAGATTATATTTGGATAATTCCAGCATGCATATAGATAATATATTACCATTACTGTTACGTGCTTTGAAATGAAGCAAAAAAGAATTTTTTTTCATGTTTTGGAAAAACTCTGATTATGCTAATTTTTATGGATCCAAAATGTCTAGACTAGCTTTCTGTGGTGAAATTTTGATCAGCATGAAGAAAATTGATTTGCCTCCTTCTTGGGATGTTTTAAAATGGGCTTTTGTTAAATTTATTTTGAAATTTTTAATAACGAAATTCTTGGCGGTGATTCTTTTCATAGATCTGAAACTCACTGGGATGACAAGTACTTAGTGTAACTAAAGTGGCCATCAGTAGTTTGCCTAATGGGAGCCATTGTTAACAGTGGGAACAAGCAAGAGGGAAGCATGCATGGCTTTGCCACCATCCTTGGGTTTGCTCAAGTAGCATGTGCATCCCTCACGTGTCACAGGACCTGTCACACTGCATTGTAATTGCTGATTTGCTTTGTTTCTTTTATTCCGTATTGCCAGTACCCAGCACAGTAACTAGTAATAAGACGAAAGAGATCAGTGCTATGGCCTTCCCCTTTTGAATTTTTTCACTTGTCATCAATATATACTAGTGACACTGGGAAGGGTAGATGTTACATGTTACACACTGAGAGACAGAAGCCTTCAGAAAGTTAAGTGAGCTGCCCAAGGTCATAATGAATCTCTGACATCTTCCACTGTTGTTCTGCTCATGCGGTTCCTCCTTGGAGGTAGTTTTTTGGTTTGTTTTGTTTTTGTCTTAGAGATTTTCAAAGAACATGTGAAATGATATGATACTTTATTAGAGGAAGAACAGCTATGCCATGCTCATCTCTACTTCTGAACCTTTGCTATTTTTCCCGTTTGGCGTACCCTGCTCCTTTCCCCTTATTGCAAACTTACAAATTCTTTATGGCATGGCTCATGTCTTTAAGATTTCTGAAATGATAGCAGCCGGCATTTCTGTCTGCTCTAGCTAAATATCTATCTATCTATAGTCTACACCGTTAGTCTCCAAAGTGGGTGTGCGGTACAATCTGTTGTGAGAAAAAACGTCTTTACCTTCGTCTACTTCCCTTCTGACCTACATGCCGCCATTAACTCTTCTTTTTTATTTTATAAACCTCAGGTTGTTTAGAATCAGCCACATCATTTTTAAGTTATTATATTTTTTACCATTCCTTCTTCCATCTCAGACTTTCCTTCGGGGGTCATTTTCCCTTTTCCTCATGAACATCTTTGAAGTTCTTTTGGTGAAGGATTGTCAGTCATAAACTTTCTTTTTTAAACCTGAAAATAATTTTGCTCTTATTCTTTTTTTTCCCCCTGAGGAAGATTAGCCCCGAGCTAACATCTACCAATCCTCCTCTTTTTTCTGAGGAAGACTGGTCCTGAGCTAACATCGGTGCCCATCTTCCTGTACTTTATATGTGGGACACCTACCACAGCATGGCTTGCCACCCGGTGCCATGTCTGCACCCAGGATCTGAACTGGTGAACCCCGGGCCGCCGAAGCAGAACATGCGCACTTAACTGCTGTGCCACTGGGCTTGCCCCCTGCTCTTATTCTTGAAAGATAGCTTTGCTCAGTCTCCATTTCTTAGTTGATGGTTATTTTCTTTCACTCCTCAGAAGGTAATATTCCATTGTCTACTGATTTCCATTGTTTTGGTTCGGAAGTCATCTGCCTGTAGGTAGGCAATCTTTTCTGTCTCTTTTTAAGATTCTCTCTTTTTCTTAGGTGTTGTATTTTCACTACAGTTGTGTTTAGGTATGGATTACTTTTTTTTTTTTTCTGCTTGCTTTCTATGTCTGTGCATTCATGTTTTTCATTAGTTCTGGACTTTTATCAACTATTCTCTTTTTGGATGTTGCTTTGCTTCTGGTCTCTTTAGAGTTTTGTTGTGGGACTCTGAGTAGATTGTTAGACCTTGACTCTCCCATATGCATTAACTTGTCATTAATTTTTCCCGTAAGTTCATTGCCTCTCTGTGTTATGAACTGTTTAATTTGCTTAGATCTAAACTCTGTGGATTTATATCTTTCATCAGTATTGGAAATGTGCCAACCATTATCTTTTTGAATAGTGCCTTTCCTCTGTTCTCTCTAGTGTTTCTATTGCTCTCATTAGATATGCTTAAATATCTCATTCTAGCCTACGTATGTTTAAACTCTCATTCCTTTCCCTATTTCACTGTTTCTCTGTACTGTAATCTGTAGTACAATTTACAGTACAGTTACTGTATGTAATATGGTTAGATGTATCTTTTAGTTAGCTAAATCTCTTTATCTGTATTTAAATCACTAACTCCTCTGTTGAATTTGTCTTTATTGTGATAAAAAAACATAACATGAGGTCTACCCTCTTAACAAAATTTTAAGTGTGCAGTACAGTATTGTTAACTGTAGCACAATGTTGTACAGCAGATATCTAGAACTTTTTCATCTTGAGTGACTGAAATTGAAATTTTATACCATTGAATAGCAACTCCCATTTTCCTCTCTCCCCATTGCCTGGAAACCACAATTCTACTTTCCGCTTCTATAAGTTTGACTACTTTAGATACCACATTAAGTGGAATCATGCAGTATTAATTATTCTGTGACTGGCTAATTTCACTTAACATAATGTCCTCAAGCTTCATCCATGTTGTAGCATATGATAGAATTTCTTTCCTTTTTATGATGGAAAAATATTGTATTGAATGTATATAACACATTTTCTTCATTTGTCTATCTGTTGATGGACATTTGGTTTGTTTTCATATCTTGGCTATTGTGAATAATGCAGCACTGAATGTGGGAGTGCAAATATCTCTTTGAGATCCTGATTTCAATTCTTTTGAATAAATACCTAGAAGTGGGATTGCTGAATCATATGGTAGTTCTATTTTTAGTTTTTTGAGGAACCTCTATAGTGTTGTCCGTAGTGGCTGCACTATTTTACATTCCCACTTAGAATGTACAAGGGTTCCAGTTTCTCCACTTCCTTGCCAACATTTGTTATTATCTGTTTTGTTTTGTTTTTTGATAATGGGCGTCTTAACAATTGTGGCGTGATAACTCATTGTGGTTTTGATTTGCATTTCTCTGATAACTGGTGATGTTGAGCATCTTTTCATGTATCTGTTGGCCATTAGTACATCTTCTTTGGAGAAATGTCCAATCAAGTCCTTTGCCCTGTTTTTAATCAGGTTTTTTTTTTGCTAATGAATTGTAGGAGTTCCTTATATACTTTGGATATTAACCTTTTTTCAGATAGATGGTTTGCAAATACTTTATTCCATAGGTTGCCTTTTCACTCCGTTGACTGTTTCCTTTGTCATGCAAAAGCTTTTTAGTTTGATGTAGCCTCACCTGTCTGTTTTTTCCTTGGTTTCCTGTGCTTCTGGTTTTATATCCATGAAATCATTGCCAAGACCACTGTAATGAAGGTTTTCCCTTTGTTTTTCTTCTAGGAGTTTTACAGTTTCTGGTGTTATATTTAAGTCTTTAATCCATTTCGAGTTGGTTTTTGTGTATGGTATAAGATAAAAGTCCAATTTCATTCTTTTGCAAGTGGATGTCCAGTTTTCTCAGCACCATTTGTTGAAGCGACTATCTTTCCCCTCTTGTATATTCTTGGCACTATTGACCATATGTGTCTAGGTGTATTTCTGGGCTCTTGATTCTGTTCCATTGTTCTATATGTCTGTCTTTTTGCCCCTACCATACTGTTTTGATTATTGTAGCTTTGTAATATGTTTTGAAGTCAGGAAGTGTGAGGCCTCCAGCTTTGTTCTTCTTTCTTAAGATTGTTTTGGCGATTCAGGGTCCTTGTGGTTCCATATGAATTTTAGAATTGTTTTTTCTGTTTCTCTAAAAAATACCATTGGGGTTTTGATAGAGATTATATTGAATCTGTAGATCTTTTTGGGTGGTATGTATTTTATCAATATTAACCAATCCATGAACACAGGATCTCTTTCCATTTATTTGTGTCTTTAATTTCTTCTAGGAACATTTTGTAGTTTTCAGTGTATAAGTCTTTTGCCTCCTTGGTTATGTTTATTCCTTGAGGTATAGAGTTGGGTTATTTGAGATTTTTTTTCCCCAGTGTAGGCATTTATTGCTGTAAACTTCCCTCCTAGTACTGTTTTTGCTGCATCCCATAAGTTTTTGTATATTGTATTTTCATTTGTCTCAAGATATTTTCTAATTTCCCTTTTAATTTCTTCCTTGACCCTGTTGGTTTTGTTAAGGAGTGTGTTGTTTAATTTCCACATATTTGTGAATTTTCCAGTTTTCTTTCTGTTATTGATTTGTAGTTAGATGCCATCAGTTTGGATAAGATATTTGGTATGATTTCAGTATTCTTAATTTGTTAAGACTTGTTTTGTGACCTAACATGTGATCTGTCCTGGAAAAATGTTCCATGTGCGTTTGAGAAGAATGTGTATTCTGCTGCTGTTGAGTGAAATATTCTGTTTATGTCTGTTAAGTCCATTAAATTTATAGTGTTGTTCAAGTCCTCTCTTTCCTTCTTGATCTTCTGGCTGGATATTCTATCCATTATTGAAGGTGGGGTGATGCAATCTTGTACTGTTATTGTGTTGCTGTCTGTTTCTCCCTGCAGTCCTGTCAGTGTTCATCTATTTAAGTGCTCTGATGTTGGGTCTATAAATATTTATAATTGTTATATCTTCAAGGTGAATTGATCCTTTTATCATTATATAACGTCTTTCTTTGCTCTTTTGACGGTTTTTGACTTAAAGTCTATTTTGCCTGATATGAGTATGGCCACCCTCTCTCTTTTGATTATCATTTGTGTGGAATATCTTTTTCCATCCTTTCGCTTTCAGACTGTGTGTTCTTAAACATAAGTGAGTCACTTGTAGACAGCATAGAGTTGGAATTTTCTTTAAAATCCATTTAGCCACTCTATGTCTTTTGATTGGAAAGAGTAATCCATTTATATTTAGAGTAGCTATTGGTGGGGAAGGTCTTACTATTCCCATTTCATTGCTTTCTGTTTTCTAGTTCTTTTGTCCAGCCTAACATCTTTTGCTGTCTTTGTATGTGTTTTGGTGATTTTTTTGTAGTGACATACTTTGATTCCTTTCTCGTTTTCTTTTGTGTATCATCTATATGTATTTTCTTTGTGGTTACCATGGGGTTTACATAAAACAGCTTATAGTTATAACAATCTATTTTAAACTGATAACCACTTAACTTTAATCTCATGAAAAAATTCTGCACTTTGACTTCTCCCTCTCCCACACTTTATATTATTGGTGCCACAAATTGTATCTTTTATACTGTGTACCCATTAACCTTTTTATAGTTTTTTTAAACACTTTTGTCTTTTAACTTGTATACCAGAATTAAAATTACTTATGCACCATCATTACAGTATTATGGTACTCTGTATTTGTCTGTATATTTCCCTTTACCAGTGCACTTTATACTTCCATATGCTTTCCTGTTGCTGTTTAGCACTTTTTTGTTTCAGCTTTAATGCTCCCTTTAGCATTTCTTGTAAGGCAGAGCTGGTGGTGATGAACTCTCTCGGCTTTTGTTTATCTGTGAAAGTTTTTATCTCTCCTTCATTTTGAAGGACAGTTTTGCTGAACTGAGCATTCTTGGTTGGCAGGTTTCTTTTTTTTCTTTCGGCAGTTTGAATATATTAGCACATTCTCTCCTGGTCTGCAAGTTTTCTACTGAGAAATCTGCTGATAGGCTTATAGGGGTTCCTTTGCAGGTGACAAGTTGTGTTTCTCTTGTTGCTTTCAAAATTCTCTGTCTTTGACTTTTGACAATTTGATTATAATGTGTCTCAGTGTGGACATCTTTGGATTCACCCTGTTTTGAGTTCTAATCCTATTTAACTTTAATCCCCTTTCTTGGGTTTCTTGAATCTGGATGTCCATTTCCTTCCTTATATTTGGGGACTTTGCAGCCATTTTTTCTTTAAATAAGCTTTTTATCCCTTTGTCTGTCTCTTTTGGGACTCCCATAACACGTACATTGATCCGTTTGATGGTATCCTCTAAGTCCCTTAATTTACTCTTTTTCATTATTTTTTCTTTTTGCTCCTCTGGATAATTTCAAATGACCTATCTTCAGGTTCACTGATTCTTTCTTCTGATTAATCAAATCTGTGGTTGAACTCCTCTAATGAATTTTTCGGTTTAGTTATTGCATTCTTCAGCTCGAGAATTTGTTGGTTCTTTTTTATATTTCTTATCTCTTTGTTGAAATTTTCATTTTGTTCACGCATCATTTTCATGAGCTCATTGAACATCTTTATGTCAGTTATTTTGAGTTCTTTGTCAGGTAATGCATATACCTCTGTTTCTTTAGAGTTGGTTTCTGGAGATTTATTTTCTTCCTTGATTAGGCCATTTTGCCCTGTGTCTTTTGTAACTCTGTGTTGGTATCCACACATTTAACAAAATAGCCACCTCTCCCAGTCTTTCTGGCCTGGCTTCATACATGAAAAGATTTTCACCATTCAGTCCAACTGGTGATTCTCAAGGCTTCCTAACGTTTTCTGTAAATGTGTCTTCTCTGGACTTATGCATGTAGCTTCCTTATTAGAGTATTTGCTGGTTTCTTATTTTTAAGAGCTTGTAATCTCTTGCTCCTTCTGGTGTCTGTCTACTGTACCGTGGTTCCCCTGAAGCAGTGGCACACTGAACAGTTCTTTTTGTTCTCAGCAGCCCCCAGGTGTCTAGCATATGCCGATTCCATCAGCACTCTGAGTTGAGCTGGACAGAAACCAGTCCCTTGGGCAGTTCCCTGCAAAGTCAGAGTGTTAGATGCACACTGCTCTCGTTTCTTTCTCCATCTGTTGCATTTTTAATTTCATTAATTCTGTTTTTCATTTCTAAAAGTTCGAAGGTTTTCTCTCAAACCAGTCTGGCTTTTTTAGTAGTCTCTTGGTCTTTGTTTATTTTTGTGATTTCTTCTTCTTTTTCTTAAACATTTAATATATGGTTATTTACATTCTGAATCGGGAAATTTCATTATCTGAAGTCTTGGAGATATAGCTTTATTGTTTGTGTCTCCTGATTCTCATCCACTGTGGCTTGTTTCTTTTTGCACTTGCTAGTCTTTGCTGATGAACTCATATTTGCCTGATTTTTATCTGTGCGAAATGGTGTGTCTGAATTGAGGATGACTTCCTCTAGAGAGAATTTGTGTTTGCCCCTCATGGGAGCCTCTACTGACCTGAGACACTTTAGTGTCCTATAGGGATCCTGACTCAAATGAGGGAGTTTGTAGGTTCAGCTTTCCCACCTTGTAGGGGTCCAGTGCTAAGTATTCGACCCCAGGGAAATGCTGGCTTTTGTGGTAGCTTTCAGATTTAAAAAATTTTTTTAATTTATTTTTCTTTTGAATGTTTCCCTTACTTTCTTCAAGCTGAGCAATACATTAAAAAAAGTGTTTTGTCTTGGAGGATCCTTCACAATATCTTGCCTATTATACTGCAGAAAGATTGGAATTAGCTTTTTGAAAGTAAGTGTTTAAAATTACCCTACTCATGTGATTATCCTGAATTATGTGTGATTTCTGAAATTCTCGCATCTAACCTGTTTTTAAATCTTCTAGATCAAAAATCTTAGTAGATTTTGCAAATCATTTGTTACAATTATTAAAATAATAGTTTTCAAGAACAGCTAATTGTCAAAAGGGAAGGTATCTACTAACATGACTTTTATTAAAAATTTCCACGTAATTGGTGATTGGATTGAAATGTGAGAATCACAATTAAAGAAATGCAGCCAATGATGCACTACTTTTACTTGTTTGAGGTACTGTTTTTTAGCTATGACAGCCATTGAAATATCAGCATAAACTGAACTTACAATTAGTCCCTCAAATCTTTGTATCACAGATTTTTAAGCCAAGATTTAAAAAATTCAAGAAACATTTATATTTCGTAGTATTAATAATGTGATTTACTAATCACTGAAAAGTTTGTACTATTAAAATTTAATATGTTTCCAAAAACTTTCATCTTTTTAATATGTTTTTAAATGTACCTGATGTGTTAGTAAAGTAATACATATGTAACTTATAAGTTACTGTCCCTATAGTGGTCTGTACTTAAACATTTTAAAGATGGAGGTACTTGATCTAAAGTTTGAAGGCCATTCTATACCATAGAGTTTAGCATTGTTCTATAATTCCTCTGTGTGTACACTTTTTCTGCCTAATTAAATTGGGAATACTTTGGGGTCAGGTGCTGCTTCCAGCATTACTTCTGTATATCCTGTACTACCTGTCATAGTATTTGCCATATATTTTGGCACTCAACAATTTAATAAATGAAGATCTAGTTTATTCATTTATTCTCAAATACAGTGAGTCTATTAACCAGCTGGGGAGATCATTTCAAACTCACATTTCCTAACCTATGCTCCCTCCCACTCCATGTTTTTACTCAGTTTTAGGGTGGTATCCAGGAATCTCAATTTTCCTAAACCCCCAGGTAATTCTGATGCTGCTATCCACTGACTAGGCTTTTGAAAACTCTGATTTATATGATGATAGTGATGATTACATTGTAATAAATCTTATCTTTCGATTAAAATGAGAAAAAGAACTATAGTTGATGGTTATATTATAGAAAGTGGGGTGGGAGCAATGATGAATCAGTCCTTTCAGTAGGTGATTAGTAGAGAACAGGAAATAACAGGGCATTGTCTGGCTTGGAGTTAATAAGATTCATGTGTGTAATATTTGCGGGTATAAGATGGTAGAAAGGGTAATGAGGAATTTCATTCCCTTCTTTCCCCCAGCGTTACGTGGTTCCTGTATTGGTAGGGCAGCAGCAAAATAAAGGAGTTCACCATGTAGTGCCTTTGGTTATAGGCTGAATCTTTCTTTTGAGAAAGTATTATTTAATGCTGTTTTGAGCACCGTGTCAGTTTAGTTCAGGTTGTAAACAAATCAGAAGGTTAGGACCAGTCCAAAGTTTTAATGAACTACCTGTAAAGGATATAGTAACAGGTTTATTTTAAATCTTTAAAGCATGACTACCTTTCTTTTTGGAATCAACAGTGCTGCTTTCACAATTTCAAAAGAAGGTTTGCTTTTATTTCCTTTGTTCTTTGTTTCACCTCAATTGGAGATGATTGGGATACAAAGGCAATGAAACCTGTTCCCTGCTCTGGAGGGACTTAGAACCTGAAGAGAGATAGACGTAGAGACAAGTGCAGTCGAAAGTTACAGTTCCTTGTCATCTCAGTGATCAGAACAAAGGAGAAAAAAGGAAGGGGGAGGTGGGAGGGAGCGCTTGAGAAAGGTTCATAGCCTTTGAACTGAGGCTTGAAAGATAAGTACTCCTTTACCAAGGAGCTCTGTGGAAAATTGAGTTGTGGGAAGAAGAGAATATTGGGCTGAAGGAACATTGTGCACAAAGGCCCTGAGTGTGGAGTTGAGAGGAGGGGGTGGCAGCGTTTAATGAGAGGACCAGGCAGGAGAATAGGCAGGGCCTCACATGCCTTAGCAAGAACTGGTCCTGGAGGCAGTGGTAACCCTTGGATGGTTTAAGTAGAGGGTCAGCATGATTAGCTTTGTATTCTGCGTATGCCTGCGTATTTTAGAAATGCTCCAGTTTTTACATTTAGTGGGCTGCTTTCTCAGGGTCCATGAAAGAGCTTTTAATATGGTATTTGTAAAAACTTTATTTGGCATATTGGGAGAAGAGTTTGGTAAAATGCTAGTGACAGAGACTCCTTCCTTAACCCAACGTTAGTTAGGCTCCTCTGAGCCTTCTTCTCAACTAGGCTTTGACCTTGGTCTTCGTGTCTGTCTTGTCCTCGTGGGGCCTGCTAGCCCAGTCTTAGCAAAGAATTCTGCAAAGTCAGTTTAGTGAGAATTGCCCCACCCTTGATATCTGACCACTCTGGGTATCTAATCAGGTTCCTCATCCCACATCTTTGATGTCTAAGTTCTTGACCTGCCTTCAGCAAGAATCTTGTTCTGCCAGTTTAGCAAGAATCCCCAGACCCTTGATTTCTCCTCTTAGTAATTTTCCATCCACTGACTCCCGCACTCTGTGTCTTGGCTGTAAATCCCCAGCTGTCTTTGCTGTATTCAGAATTGATCTCTCTTCCCTATTGTAATACCCCTGTTGCAATAATCTTGAATAAAATCTTACTTACCATTTTAACAGGTGTCAGAATAATTATTTCTTTCACACCAGTTAAGAAAAGATCACATTTTGTAATGAAATCTCATACACATTTCACTGTGGTACCGTGTATTGGCAGTGAGGTTAAAGTAAGGTTAAAGAAGCCCATAGTAACCATAAAAATATTAGTAGACCGGAAAGCAGATCCCCTCCAGACCTAGGGCAGAAGAATATGGTGATATAAAGGGGCTAGGACGAGAATTTGGGAAATGCTAGGATTGGTAATTCATTATTCTTTAATGGCCTCCTGTCTTTTTGATTTTCATCAGTGGTGAATACAGTTGACCTAAGGGGGAAGATTATTTAGCCACTAATGAGTCACTAGCTGGTTTATCTTGGGTAAGTCATTTAACCTTTCTTCCTTCTGGCACTTACAATATATCTCATTTTGGTACTTACCTATACACTGTCTTTCATACTTTTCTGTATAGAAATTATTTATTGACTGAATAGCACTTAGTAAATTATGCCATTGATCCTTCTGGCCACTCTAGATTCTTTCTGTTTGCTGCTTAAATACTGAAAACTAGAGGGAAATAAATTATGTACCAGTGGCCACTTGTTTAAACCTGGAGAATTGACTTTCTAGTACATTCTTAACTGCTAGTGCCCAAAGGACGTGCTAAGGAGGGAAGCCTTAAATGGAGAAGGTTGGTACCTGCTTGGTTGATGGCTTCTGCCTTTCCCTTCTACCTCCCTCTCCAGGAGGGGAAAAAAACCGAGGGGAGGGAAAAGTATGTCAAGGAGGAAACTCCTCTTTCTATTCTGCCAGAATTGAATATTTATCATGCCTCTAATTCTACCTTGTATGTACTTTGGGATAGTGCTTTCAAACTGTAATGCAGTTTTCTTGAATCATTCCCACATGTGATGCTGCAAACTCCTTGAGACCAAGAATCCTACTTCTGATTCGTGTGTCAATCAAGCAATGGTTCCTGGCATAACTGGTTTTCAAAAGTTTGCAGAAATGCTTGCTGTGTTGTATTCAAAACAGTAAGAATATGTCAGCAGAATACATTCTCCCTCTTAAAGTACTTTAGCACAGTGCTGTGCACATAGTAGCTACGCAATGGATGTTAGTAAATATATACAATTAAGATTCACTCATTCTCTGGAAACTTTTGAAGTATTTTAAGAATCTGAGGTGCCTTTAAAGATACAGTATTTGCTTTTAAAATTCTGGCTATTTTTTAAAATGAACTTTCAGGGTCTTTTTGAGAGAGATTTTCCCCTACCCCTCGTATTCATGTTTGTAAGTTCAAGTCATGAGTTAAAAATTTATTCAGAAAGTGTATTGACGTTTAAGTTGATATGATTATTAGCTTATATTAGGGAATAATTACTGGATTTTGTTAGATTTACTAAATATATCTGAACCAAAGATCTTAGAATAAAGCTTTGACTACTAGAGTGTTAAATTAAATCAAATCTAATGATTTAAAGAACAAACATCCATTGTGATTTTTAGCATGAGTTTGCTGTAAGGTTTTTGCACTTGTGGGAGTGAAAGAACTAGAAAGTTTCTAAGAGAAGTTAACAGCGTATTTTTAGATATAATTTAGGCAGATGCTTTCTTTTATCCCCTGGGGACTCAGTTGTGTCAGCTCGTAATGTTTTCTGGCGAGCAGTAGTGAAAGCCCTCCCAGAGGAGATTTTTGGGGTGTTGGGGGGTATTTTAGGGAGGAGTGCGTCTAGAAATAAAATAAATACAGCCTCACCCACCCGCTCTCTGCATCCTGGAGAGGAGTTATTGCCCTTTGAACATCCCAGTTCAGGGTAGAGGCAGTATAGCTTCTTGGTTAAGGGCGCATGCTCTGAAGTTAGACTTTGTGGGTTCAAATCCCAACTCTGCCCCTTATTAGCTCTGTGATCTTGGGAAGCCACTTAATTTCTTTATGCCTCAGGTTCTTTATCTGTAAAATGGAATAACAATGGTGCCTACCTTATCGAGTTCTCAGGTTTAAATGATGGAACACATGCAATGCCCTTCGAACAGGGCCTGGCTCCTGGTACAAGCTATTTGTTAGCTGCTGCTGTTGTTGTTATTACATTTAGATAAAGGAAGTAAATATGCCAAAGTTTTAAGTTCTTACCTCAGGGTGACTGCATTATATGTGATTTTCATTTTAAAAAATGTGTGTATTTTAAGGCATGAATTTATGTTCCTTTTATACCCCCCAAATTATAAAAATTGTATTAAATTTTAATATAGGAAATTGTATTAAATTTACTTTGCAAAGTATAACCTTCTAGTTTACTGGAATGCGTGTATTAAGTGTAAGAAAGCCGAGTGGGAAGCCAGATTATCTGCAGGTGGCCTGGTGAACGAGGAATCGGAGCAGGCGGCAAGGAGGATAGTGCTTTAGTGACGCTGATGTTCTCAGTGGGAGTGGACGTACCTGTGGTGTGTCATGCTTAATAGCACAAACTTTGTAGACAAGACATCCCTGGAGTTGGTTAATTCCCAGCTTAGCCATTTACAAGGTATATAACATTAGACATGTTTGCTTATCTGTAAAGTGAGTATAATACATACCTGCTTGGGTGGGTTGTTGGTTTTAAGTTATTAGGTGTATATAACATACTTTGCAAAAGTAGGTGTTCAGTAATGGTACCAAAGAAACCGAGAATCAAAACCAGGGTGATGAGAAAATTCACAGTTGCCCATCAGAATGTATTTTCTCCTAGCCCACGGTGATGAAAATATACAACTAAACTCATGTTCTTTGGTCTTGCCTTTTTCCCATGCTTACCATTTTCTTCATGTCAGTATATTCATCCTTCTGACTGAGTACAAATATACTTGATTGATTAATGCTTTAAACATGCTAATGGGATCTCTCTTGAGACTGCATTGATTTTACTGAACCCAAATATAAAGGCAGATCTTAAGTCAGGCATTTACAAGCTGAAGATAATTTGGTAATGTCATCGTGTATGCTGGAATATAATGTTCTTCTGTTGTCTTTTCTGAATCATAATGCTTATATTTTGCCCCTGAGAAATTATAGATAATGGCTTGATGGGCAAGGTTTTGGTGGAGTTATGGAAAGTTCTTGTAATTCTGTATTTGTCCTCCTTCTCTTTAAGGAACTGCATTTGTCTTCATCTTTCTAAAAATAATGTTTGATAGGTATTTTTTTTATTCAGAGGAATTAATTTCACCTTAGTCAAGTTTATGTAATAGTGACTTAAATTAGAAATACAATCCCACGTTCAACTACCTTTTAAAAGTAAGAACATTGCAATCTTACTATATTATTACATCTGAGTTTAGTCGGGGAAATAGAATCCTGCGAGCAATATAGATTAAGGCTTTTACTCTGCGATTGAAATGACACAATTGTGGGAGCTGGTTAAGCATTCTGTATATGGTTGTTGCTTTGGAGTCTGGTATTAAGAGGCTGAAATCCACCAGGCCATTAGTCAGGAAGGAAAGAGGAATGTGAAGTGAGGGAGAAGAAGACACTTTGGAATCTCTGAGCACGAACGGGATCTCGTCTCTCTCTCTCACTGCTTTCCACCCTCTAAGATGGGTGGCTGCAGGACAAGCTGATGCCCTTCATCATAGAGCTGCACGTGCACCTGGATCAGGATTCAGAGCAGCTGAAGCAGGTGATCCAGTGGGAGCTGAAGGAGCTGCGAAGCCTGGCTGCTGCTCCATGTGCACAAGATGTGTCAACAGATCATCTGGGTCAGGTGTGAGCTGCAGCTGTGTCTGGCCCTGCACTGACCTTCAGAGCATATAAATAGCCACTTTTTCAGTTCTGCCTTTCAAGTCTTGTGTAAATTTCTCTCATGGCCAATACTAATTTAGGACCATAGAGGGAAGGGAATTCTGGGAAATATAGTTCCAGCTTAGTTAACGTACTAGAAGCCATCACAGCCCATCCCATGTTGCCTTCGCCATCCCTTTTAAGCATGAGATGTGGCTACGCTTCTCTTATCCATACTTAACTTCCAAATAAAGATAATAACAACATTATCCTTTTCCTAACACGATGCAGCTATCCTAGGTGTACCAAAAACATGCTAACTCTCTCCTCAAAAGATGATATAAAGTCCTTTTATTCATCTTTTGGGTGATGTTCATATCTCTTCTGAGTCACACACTCCTTTTTGTATCCTGTAACTTCAATATTAACATAAAAAGTTAGCTGATGTTAATACTTTAATGTTGGGTGATAGGGAAATGGGGAAGGGGAATAAAAAGTAAGAAAGAATTTGTTAATATATACACAGGTATATTCATACCGGAATAAGGAAGAAATACTCATAAGTATTACAGTCCTTGTTTCTGCAACTGGTCATTTGGTCATAGATGGTATTTGTAATTACCTCTTTCTACTACTAATTCCGTATTCCCTTTGCCTTTAGCAAACAGTTCTGCTGATTATAATTCATTGCCTGGTGAGGTAACCCAAACCTTCATTCCTACTGAGTCTGGGCCATCAGAAGTCTGGCCTGTATTGGGTTGTTGTAATTTTCCATTGACTTATCTCAGAACATGGGAGTAATAAGAGGTGCCCCCAGAGGATCTCCTGCATTTAGACATACTCCTTCTTAAGCCATTATGTAAGGGCAACCCAATTTCCCAGTGGTAGTCAGGATCAGTCACCCTAGCCAGTATAATAATCCCCTTCTTTGCCTATTGATTCACTGCCATGAAGCAGTCTCAACTTGCAATTTAATGGACCATTACTCTGACACCTGGTGGAAGCATTCCTCCCTTAGGTACTAAGACTTTTACAGTAGCAGAACCCAAAGTTGTGGAGACTAGAAAGAAGAAATTCACTGGTGGATCACTAAGGGTAATAGAGGACCCATTTCTATCTCTTTTTTTTAAATTATTATTTAAAAATTTTTTTGAGGAAGATTAGCCCTGATCTAACATTTGCCACCAATCCTCCTCTTTTTGCTGAGGAAGACTGGCCCTGAGCCAACATCCGTGCCCATCTTCCTCTACTTTATATGTGGGACGCCTGCCACAGCATGGCTTGACAAGTGGTACATAGATCTGCACCTGGGATCTGAACCGGCGAACCCTGGGCTCCCAAAGCGGAATGTGTGAGCTAAACTGCTGTGCCACCAGGCTGGCCCCCATTTCTCTCTCTTGATTCCTGGACTACAAATCCTAGCTGTGGGAGAAATAGCACCATGTATTAGTCACTGATTCAGAGTGCTCTGCAAGGTGTTGTTACCCAGGTGGCATCATAGCAGAATCTTTAAAGGGCTGTTCCACTGTTTTATCAAGCTAGCTGCTTCAGGGTATTGGGAAATATAATAAGACCAGTGAATTCTTCAAGCATGAGCCCACTGCCATGCTTCATTTGCTGTAAAGTCAGTTCCTTGCTTAGCAGCCACGCTGTGTGGAATACCGTGATAGTGAGAAATGTATTCTGTAAGTCTACCCATGGTGGTTTTTGCATAAGCATTATGGACAGGGAAGGTAAATTCATATCTACAGCAAGTATTTATTCCAGTGAGATCAACCCATTCTATGATGAAAGTAGCCCAGTATAATCAACCTGCTACCAGGTAATTGGCTAGCCTCACCCCCTCCTCTGGGGAATTGTGCTGTCATTTGGCCAGCTCAGTATTGTTCTATGCAATTGACAGATGAGCCTTGGTGAATGTTAGTCTATATTGCTAGGAAGATGGATGGCTGGAGAAAGAGGCTGACTGATATCTACAGCATGAGTCATCTTTGTGAGCATTCACATGGGACACAACTATCTCCACATGCTGTGATCATTCAGCGAGACCTATTCACATACTTCTTCCTTGTCATTAATATTCAGACCATGTTCCTTCTAGGTCCTTGATCATTCAGCCAAATCATTAGCACCAGTCTGTGGATCTCTAGATCCATGCTTCACACTCTCTCTTTTTCAAAGCAAAATAAACAACCAGGTGCAGTGCTTAAAGTTCCACCCACTGGGGAATTTTCTCTTCACCATTCTTCCTTCAGCTACTCCAGAGTGGGGCTGTAGTGCTACAACTATCCACTTTTGGGTGATACCAGCATATTGTACAGAACCACCTGTAAACTTGAATTTTTTTATTCCTGTATCAACTGAGAACTCACCCTGAGGCCATAGGTGTGGATTTAGACAGGACAAGCACTGTAGCAGGAGTATGGGCCTGGGGCATCTTAGCCACTTGCACGTGCAACTTAACTTATGCCTTCAGGACCTGCTCAAGCCTTACTCCTTTTAATGGTAGAACGTTGCTGCACATGCCCAACTTCTTGGCTTGATGGATCAGCCAATACCCAGGTCAACAAGAAGCTCATATTGAATGGTAACTTGGTGGCCTGTGGTCTACTATTTAGTCTCTGCTGGGGTCCAACAGCAAGCTAGAAGTTGTTTCCCCAAAAGAGAGTGGTTATCTGCAGAGGATGGCGTAACATTGCTCCAAAATCTTGAAAGTCTGCACCATGATTTACATATAGGAGCCTGCCAAAGGCTCAATACTTGATCTCTCTCTGCCACAGATGCTGCAAGCGCCTGTGAGTTTTCTGGCTTCCGTGGCAGAGCAGCTTGATGACAGCCTTAGACCTGTTCCAGATCCCTGTTTTTCTGGCCCCCATTTAAAATTGGCAGGCATTCGGATTACCTGTAATGGTGATGAAGTCTATGTTACCTTCAAAGTCCATGTACCTGGTGTCCCTTTCTTAAGGGTAGGAGGGATCAGATGCAGCAATTTGTTCTTCACCCTGAAGAGAGATCTTGACACATCCCAGACCCCTAGACTCCTAGGAATTTCACTGAGGAGGCAGGCCTCTGAATTTTTGTGGTATTTATTGCCTACCCTCTGGCACACAGGTATCTTATCAAGGGGTCTAGAGTAGTTGTGACTTCTCGCCAGATCCAGTCAGCATAATATCATCAACATAATGGACCAGTGTGATGTCCTGTGGAAGGAAAAGTGATGAAGGTCCCTGTGGACTAGATCAGTGGTTCTTAACTGGGGGCAGTTTGTCTCCCAGAGGACATTTGGCAACATCCAGAGATGTTTTTCTTTTTCACAAGTTGGGGGCGGGGTGCTACTGGTATGTAATGAGTAGAGGCCAGGGATGCTGTTAAACAAGCTATCATGCACAGAACAGTCCCCTACAACAAAGAAGTATTTGGCCCCAAATGTCTATGGTGCTGAGGTTGAAACCCTGGACTAGGTTATGACGTAAGGCTGGAGGTCTGAAATAGCCCCGAAGTGGCATAGTGAATGAAGCATCAAACCGCTTCCGATGTTCTTTACTAACCAGTATAGAGAAAAAGGCATTTACCAGCGCAGGAGCTGCACACCAGGTGCCAGGGGGTATGTTGATTTGATCCAGCAAGGAAATCACATCTAGAATAGTAGCTGTAATTGGAATTACCAACTGAGTAGGTGTTGATAACTTACTGTCACTTTCTGGGATTTATCTGTCTTCTGCACAGGCCAAATGGTGAGTGGAGATGTGTGGGCTGCGTCTTTATGGTGACACTACCCTCTGTAATCCCTCCAGGAGGCAATATTGCTTTTGGTTTACTATTTTGGTAAGACCATGTAGTTCTCATAGCTTCTACCTGCCCTTTTCCAGTATAATAGCCCCTATATTAACTCGCAGGCCAGGAAACCAGTGTGAAGGTTCTGGCAGGTGCTGAGTGTGTGTATTCCAGAACTGGGGAAGTAACCACAGGCCAGATTTGGGGATCCACTGGTTCCACTGTGAAATGGGCCTAGTCCACAAGTTCACTGATCATCTGATTGGCTTAAGCTCCTGCTCTGACTAGTGGAACGCAGTGGAGTTTTGGGTCTTCAGGAGTTATCGTTAGTTTGGATTTTTTCCCCACATCTCCAATGTGTAGTCACCCTAGTAAACTGCCACAACTCCCTTTACGAGAAAGCTAGGAGGAAGATTTACAGTATGCATTTTGGGGTATAAAGCATTGTCTTTCCTCAGGGACGTAGCCTTCCCTTCATTCAGGGGACTCTAGGTCTTTGAACTAACTCAAGTCTGTGACTATATTTTGATTCAAGTCACAGTGTGAGGTGTAAAAGCACCTGACTGAGATCCAGGGCATAACGGTCTGTCTTCCAAATATTGCCCAATTTCTCATGGCCGGTGATAACTCACAACCATATAGGGAAGGGAATTTGGGGGAAACATTGCAGCTTAGCTAAGTTGACGGTACAAACCACCACAGTAAAGTTGAGTACAGAGAAGTTGTTGTTATTACTCGTATGACCGGTACGACCAATTAAATAGTATTGACCATTTAACTTTCCAAGCTGATCTATGTTGCTTATATAAAGTCATATCAATTGCTGCCTCAGTTTAACTACCCATTTGGAAGAGCTGAGATCAGGGCCACTGAGTGTGACTGTGTACAAGTCCAGGGGCATCATTCGCATGGATTGGAACGTGAAAGGTATGCCCTGGAGCTGTACAACACAGCAACCTGGCTAGGGTTAATAAGTGACTCTGTGTGTGACCAAAGAGGATGAGGGTATTCCTGGCTTCTGATGGTTTGAGCTCTTTTTGATCAATGTTAATTGGCGATGTGCATTTAGAAGGTATTGGCTTTTGAGAACTACTCTTGCAAGGCAGTGGTTTTGTACAATTTGTTCAGATAACACATAGGAGATGTTTTTCTCTATAAATTTTGGACAGTGTTCAAAACAGTAGCTTTGGCAAATGAAATGCCTCTGAACATAGTCTGTGTCTTCTAAAAAATGGCTAAAAATCTATATATTTTTATTCCTTGTATATTTAGAACAACTGGATGTATATATTTAGTGTTCAGCTTTCTAAACATCTAACGATCCCATAAAAACCAGGCATTTGAGTCACAGTTAAGTAAAAGGTTGACGGGTAGTTATTTTAAATTGAGATAACATTTACATACAGGGAAATGCACAGATTTTGGCACGACAGTTCAATGAGTTGATAAAAATATATACCACCCCCACTCAAGATAAAGAACACATCCATTATTATCCCAGGAAGTTCACTTCTGCCTTTTTCAAATCAGCACACTCCCCCAAATAGACAGCACTCTTCTTATTTCTGTCACTGTAGGTTAGAGTTGCCTGTTCTAGAACTTCATATAAGTGAATCAAGCAGTGCATTTTCCTTACTTCTTCCATTTATCTTGGGTGTGAGAATCATTTATGTTGTGTGTATCAAGTTACTCATTTTAGTTGCCAAATAGTATTCTTTTGTATGAATATAGTAAAATTTGTTCATCCACTCTCCTGTTGATAAACATTTGGGTGCTTTCCAGTTGGGGCTATTAGGAATAAAGCTGTTATAACATTTTTGTACAAGTCTTTTTGGACTTATATTTTCATTTCTTTTGGGGAAACACGTAGAAGTGGAATTGTTGGGTCTTAGCAAAGGCATATTTTTAACTTCTTAAGAAACTGGCAAAATATTTCCTAAGTAGTTGTACCATTTTACACTCCCACCTACAGTGTACAGGAGTTCTGACTGTTGCAGCTTTTCACCAACATTTGGTGTTGTCAGTGTTTTTTATTTTAGGCATTCTAGTTGGTATATGTAGTGGTATCTCATTTGTAATTTTCAATTTACATTTTCATACTTTTTTAGTAGGCTTATTGGCCATTTGTGTGTATTCTTTTGTGACGTGTATGTACAAATCGTTTGCCTATTTTTAAAATTGGATTGGTTGTCTTTAAGTTCTTAATTTGTAGGAGTATTTAAAAATATATTCTGGATATAAATTTTGTTAGAGGGAAATTCAAGGAAGAGTTACAGTGGAGATAAAGTTTTGGGAGTCATATGGGGCAGATAGTGTTGAAAGTCACATGACTGAGTAAATTCACCTAGGGAAAATGTGTAGCTATAAAAAAGAGGCGAGTACAGTACTGTGGTGGACTGAGTTGACATGGTTCCTTCCTTCTTGCCGCAAACGTGTAGATAGGCTTAAATATAATTAAAATACGTAACTTTGGCTTTAAAGGAGGCAGGAATGAAGAGAAATCAAAGCCAGAATGGTGAGCACAGCCAACAGCGTGACAATCCTCAGTGCTTTTGGATCTAGTGTAAGCATTGTCAAGTATGGAACCCTCAGGGGGACGGCAGATGTGGCATCAACACCACCTGTGCTAGGGGAGCAGAAATGAGCCTCCTGTATGAGGCTCGAAGCCTAGATGGCTACATCTCCATGCAAATAAAACTAGGAAAAACTCTTCTTCTTGCTTGAAGGAGTTGACAAGGAAGCTTGCCATCTACCTAAGGCTTAAACTTAAAGTGAGGAAAAAGTTACTCTAACTCTGTGCCGTGTCTGGAATAGAAACCCTAAACTGAGAAATTAACATAAAAGTAGTTTCATGACTTTGGCAGACTCTGGTAGAAACAGATGAAAAAGTGCTTAGTAGAATTACAATCAAAATCTGGAGCTCATAGGACTATCACCAAAAAAAACCCCACTATGGATTACATGAGGGAACTAACTGTCTTTGGGGAGAATTAATAAATGCAAAAAACAAGAGAAATACCACCCCAAGAAGTGGAAAGAATGGAACAATTTGAAATAAATGAAAATATAAATTTGTTTAAAGTAATTTTTTTTAAAGGCAAAAATAAAAATCATAATGAAAGAGTGAAAAGAAATAAGCTGGTTAGGAAGAGAGCTAAATAGAAATTCTAGAAATGAAATATGTAGTCACTGAAATTGAAAACTTAGTAGAATGGTTAAGGAGCAGATCATAGCTAGCCGAAGATAGACTTGATGGACTTGAATATAGATCTTAGGAAATGACTTAGAATGAATCATAGAGAAATAGACGTTGAGGATATTAAAGAGCAATTAAGAAATATGGAGCATAGAATGAAAAAGTACGACATAGATTTAATAGACATTCCAGAAAGAGATAATAGAGGAAATCTTTGAGAGGCGCTATTTGAAAAGATGATGGCTGAGCCTTATCGAGAATTGAAGAGATATGTCTTCAGATTGAGGCACACCAAATACCTAGTAGAATAAATAAAAAGAAATCCATACCTAGTGGAATCGCAAACTCAAAATAGGAGGAAAATCTGAATAGCAGTCAAAGAGAAAACACTTTTTCCAAAGTAACAACAGTTAGATGGACAGTAGAGTTCTCATCAGCAATAATAATATATTAAAAAATGGGATAATATCTTTACGTAATGTGAGAGAAAATAACCATCAACCTCAAATTCTCTTAACTAAATGATCCTTTCAGAATAAGGACAAAATAAATGTATTTCCAGAGAAATAAAGACTGAGATCTTTTCTACCTACATATCCTTTCTTCTTCTTTTTTTTTGTGTCCACTTACTTTAATAACACTACATTTACCATGTTATCACCATGGAATGTAAATCCAGGTTAGACAAGAGAATTTTACAACTGCAATAAAGCATTCTGTAGTATACCAAAACCTGTGTATAATACCTGACCAAACCAGCTTGCTCATAAATTAATCACTTCCATTGTAGGTAATTTGTTGAGTTTAACATTTATGATCCTTACAGAGAAAATAAATATACTGCACACATTTAAAAGGTGTTTTTCATTTACTTTTGCATTAGCAGTGAAAATACATATTTCTATTTCAAGATGAGATTTAAAAATTATTCTACTATAACAGCAGCAAAAATAAAATTCTGCAATTACGAAAGAGCTAAACTGGGATCCGTAATTAAGTTACTCTTATGTTTACGAGTTTGATTCTGAAATAAATAGTACTTCTAAGTAGCTGTTATCAGCTTTTTAGGTTTGGTTTAAATACACACACAGTATCCATTGTGGGGAGGCTTACGATGTTATATTCCATGCACTGTTCTAAAAGGGTTCTTCTTCAAGGGCCAACTAGCCCTAAAAACCAAAGCACTCAATCAGTCCACATGGCAGGCAGAAAAGTTAACTGGGGTAAATAGGATTCCTACATAACATCAAAAGCATGTGATATTCTGCAGCAACTGGGAGTACTCCAGGATTGGTGTGTTGTCTTCTTCAGAACTAATTTCATCAGAAGGGTTGAAGAAGGTAGACATTTTACCACTATCAAGTGCATTTAAAAGTGACATGTTTCTTTTGTGCTAATTTGACTCCCCTGAATGACCTAAGTTAGTGAACTAGTTACTAGTAATCTGGTCACCAGGCAAATCAAGCCTGCAAGAAAGGAAGCCAATATTCAAATTACCATGTTATTGTCTGACCCAAATGATTTATTTTCAACATAAACATATAACCTCAATATGAGATGTGTAACTAAAGCAAGCACCACCAAGAAGACCAAGACAGCATCTCTTCTTCTAAGGTTTGGGTTTTTCCCAGAATTCCTGATACATGTGATAGCCCATACCAAGAGTCATTGCTCCCGCAACAAAGCCTTGGGCTGCCACTCACATGTGGATCAGGTGAATGGACATTTTAGTATTTCCCCTGCTCTTCAATTTATATAATCCACATGCAACAATTGCTGCAAACCCTGCCATTCCAATGGGGACCAATGGTGCCTCTTTAGCTTTTTGGATAAGTTTAGATCCCTGATCTTCATCATATGAAGAAAGAGATACATCTGTGTTGGTCGACATAGTGAGTGAAGAATCTTCCTAGAACACAGGAGCGCTCACCCTCCAACCGGTTTCTGACCCCTGCCCTCGTGTGCTGCCAGCCGGCCTGTGCCTACCCTTTCTTCTTGAACCACCAAAAAAATGTAGTTCAGGAAGAAGGAAATTGAATCTAGAAGAAAGGAGTTGGATGCATGAATTAAAATAAGCAAAGAAATTTCAGGTTGATAAATATAAGTAAACACTGACTATAAAGCAACAAAAAGCAATTGCTTATTTTTAAGATGTTGGGGAAAAAAGTGAACAAAACTTGCTAGATAAGAATAACATGGAAGATGACAGGGGAAACATTGGAGCTAAAACTTCTGAGGTCTTGTGTTACTGGGAAGCAGGATAGAAAATGGATTATTTTTTTTCAGCATATTATGCATTTTAAAATTTAAGAGAAAATGTTTACCAGCTTGGAGTGGGGATAAAAATTAAACTAAATCTTGTAGAAGGAGGAAAAGGAAAAAAAAATTAGATGAAATAATCACAAAATAAATATAAGAGAATTAAACTCTCCTATAGAAATGGTTTCTCAGTTTGTATAAAAACTAATAAAACCTAACTTCAGCTATTTAAAAGTCATTACAGCTTAATGACAAAGGTTGAAAAAAGGTCATAAAAATCTAGCATATTAACATTAATATCAGACCAGCAAGATAAGGGTGTTATTAGAGATAAAGTCATTATCCTAAATAATCAAAGATATTATTCACAAGGAACTATGTTACTGAGTCTGTAAGTATGTAACAACATAGCTCCAAATATACAAAACAAGAAATTTGACATATTTATCAAAAAAATTGATGGAGACAATTTTTAAAAGCATGAAACAGATTTTTAAAAAGTAATGAAGCAAACAGAAATAAAATTAGTAAGAATAAACACAATTTGAACAAGCAGCATAAATTTTATTCAGTGGAAATGTGTAGAATTGTATCCTCAAGACAGAGTACACTCTTTTCTTTGAACATATGTAGAATATTTCAGCTAAAGTAAAATTAAGATGAAAATTTATTACCCTGAATGTACATATTAGGAAATAAGGGAGTAAAAATTAATCAGCTAGTTTTAGAAAGAAAACTAAACAGGTTCAGGTCAGTTTTGCAACTTAAAGAACAGGTTAAACATAAAGGAAAGTGGAAAGAAATAAAGAAAATTAGAGCAGACATTAATGAAATAAATCAAAGAAAAATGAGAGAAATTAGTAACATCGAAAGCTAGCTGTTTGAAAAGATGAATAAAATAGAAAGAAGTGTTCAGAACAGGGCCCTGGCGGATGCCAACATTGGCACTAGAGAGGGAGGAGCAGAGAGCACTGAAGTAACTGTTAGTAGATTAGGAGGAAATCTGGAGAGCGTTGTGTTGCAGAAGCCAAGAGAATAAAGAAAGAAGGGTCAACTGTGTCAGATGGAGCTGCTGGGTTTTTCAACATAGAAGTAACCGGTGACCTTGATAAGACTAGTGGAAAGTGGAAGCAAACCTGGTTGGAGTAGGTTGAAGCAAAGACTGAGAAGTGATGACAGCAACTTACAAACAACTACAAAAACTTCTTTTAAGAACTTTTTCTGTGTAGGGAAGCAGAGATGTAGACCCATAGTTGGAAGGGGACATATGGTCATGGGAGAATTTTCTCTTTTAAGATGAGATACAAGTGTATGTTTATGTGCTATTGGACGAAGTCCATCTGAGAGGGAGTAATTGACGATGCAGGTGAGCAAGAGTAAGTGCAGGAGCAAAGCCGTTGAAAAGGTGAGACTGAAGGATCCACAGCATGGGAGGTGGTTTTGGTTTTTGATAACAGCAGGGACATCTCATGAAGGTTGTGGATAGGCTGTAGTTTTGATGTGGGTGAATAACTGAGTGACTCTCCGATTGTTTTGTATTATTAATGAGCTATAAAACAAAACATCAGTTGGCAAATGGGGATGTAAGACGAGGGAGGAGAAAGCTTTCATGAAATGAAAGTTTTAGAGTAAAGTGAATGTACCCAAAGTGTAGAGGATTGTCAGCTGCTGTTGAGTCCTCATTTGGGATTTGTGGCCAACAATGTAAGTGAAATCAGGTAGCCCATTTGTATATGTGTCTCTAACAATGTTGAGCTGTACAGGTGTGGAGTAGGGGCATGCGTGGGTTTCACAATGGTAAGGGTTTGCCAAGGAAATATTGAAGAGGGATGGAAAGGAGGGGAGTTAAGGATATTTACAAGGGAGTAGAATAATAAAGGATCATGGCATATCACCTGAGGAAAGAGATAAGTGAGGACACGACAGGGTTGAATGGTAGTGAGAATGGGGAAGGGTCAGTGGATTAGAGATTTTGAGGTTGAAGAAAGCTTTGAATATTCCAGTGCAAGATATTGGGGACAGGAGTTGACCACATCAAAATGAATACTCTCAATGCTCTCAGCTTGTCTATGACAAGACTTACTTAGAGAGGATGTGTGAAAAGTAAAAAAGTCACACACAACAAAGTCAAGAGCACAGTTTGGTTATAGTGTTTATGTCAGTGCATGACAAGACTTAAGCATTTTCGGGAAAGGTCCATACCGTTTTCAAACACCTGGTCAGAAAAATTTTGTTAATATTATCTGAGTTATAATTAAGATCTACTGAAATAGTAGACAATGGTTAATGAAAATTGGGCTTACGTGAATGAGGAGACACTGTGTCAATGAATAAAAGACCAAGTATTCTGCATTTGGAGTTTGGCCAGGCAGCTGTTAATTGTGTTCTGTTTACTTCTAGATGTTCTGGATTTCAGAATCTCACTGATAAAATTTGTAAAAATTAAACAAATAAGCAAAAATAAAAACCTTTTGGGAATGGGATGCTGTTGCCAACTTTTTGTTTGTCAATTAAGTGGGGAGAAGCTCACCATGAGCTGTCAACATAATTACTTATTTAAAGAAAGGACAGTTTAACACCAAAATGAGTAGAAGGACACAGCCTCAAAATAAGGGATGGTCCTTTTGAGAGTGAACTTTTGGCAATCTTATACTAACGTGTATGTACATTTACATACACAAATATATTTTCCTTAGTTTGCTGAGGACCTGTGTAAACTTCTATTTATTTGGGAATAATTCAGAAGCATCTAACCAGCTTAAATTTGAGAACCTAGGCAGTAACCCAGTTTGCCTTTTGGTGATAGTGTTATCAAGAAAAAAAGTAGCTAAGGTAGAGTTGTAGCCATAATGAGTCAAGGAATTTGAAGGTCCACATAGAACTATGTGGAGATCTCCAGTAAGTGGTCAGCACCCTTTACAAACTCCCACCTCCCCTAACTCAATTATGGTCTGTACATATCCTCCTTTCTCCTCATAGTGCCTTTAAGTAGGAAACTTGGCCAGAGGCAGGCACTAAACTAAGATGCAAGTCTCTTGGCTAACTGGACTGCCTTTCACTGCTGTATCTACAGAAATGTGTTCCTAGTATGGTGCCCAGCAAATGTCTGAGATGGACTTAAATGAAATAATCTGTCCCAGTGGCAGCTCCTAACAGTGGAAGGAAGAAGTTAATGTAATTCTTGATTTTGGTGAATAGTAAATGAAACCTTCAAAGAGGGTGACGGAAATTCTTTAAAGAAAGAACACAAAAGCCTGAATTATTTATTTGAATAATAATGGCTAACATTTATCGAATGTTTACAGAATACCTCTCTCTCTGTTGTATATTATTCATCCATTTACTCAACAAATATTTATTGTGTTCCTGCTTGGGTGTATTGGGTACTTTCTAGGCACCAGGGATATAGAGGTAAATAAGACGGACAAGATTTTTACTCCTATGGGGGAAGTCATATGACAACAAATAATTTTTAAAAATAATTTTAGATAGTAGTAAGTGATACGAAGAAAATAAAGGGGAATTAAAGGGTGGAGAGAAACTAGTGGGAGGCTGTTTTAGAATTGGTGGTCAGAGAAGGCCCCTCCGTGCACTCGGGTGACAGTTGAACATAGCTCTTTGAAGTAGTACTATCCTCACATCGTTTTCCACTTGTAGGAAGCTAGGAAGACCCAGGTTAACTTGCCCAAGGTCACACAGCTAATAAGTTGCAGTGCCAGGGTTCCAGCCAGGCAGCCTGACTCCAGACCCATTTCTCTTCATCACTATGCTAAACTCTTCGGAAATGAATAATCGAATCATATTTTCAATGGAAATGTTTTGTTTGAACCCAGTCATTTTTTGCTTTAAAAAACTGATAATCCTGTTTATACAGACTGAATGCTGTCCTCCTTCATTGTGCTGTCTTCCTTTTGTCGATTTCATTGTAAATCAGCACTTCTATTACAGGATCGCAGTAAAAAAGAGAAGGATTGCCAAGTTAAAATGGATTATATTCTCATTTATTAAAAACATTAGTTTGGTGAGGGGAAAAAGTAGAAACTATGGCATGAAATGGCTTTTAAATAGTCTGTGGATTTAATTTCTCTCTGTTCTCTAGGATTTTCGTTTAATACAAATACTTCAGAGTTTTTGTTTTATGACTCTTTGGTCTGTAACTTCTTTCTGTGGCTTGGAGTGAAACTGTGTTTAACTAAAAGCTGTGTGTAATCTAGTGAATATTGGAGATTGCATCGAGGAAGCCCGGTCGTTGGGCTGTATATTTTTGGATGTTCACTCATTTATTCCACATGCGAGAGCCTGTTGTAGGGCAGGTATCCTGGACCAGGTGTTTTGCTTGATGTGAGACAAACAAATCAGCAGTTTTTCTGCCCTCCGGGGATGTGCAATTAATTATTTAATTATGGTGATAATTGCTGGAAAGGTGAAAGACCAGATGTATATGCAAATTGTTTCCTATATATATTATCCAAATAGGTTCCATATGGTACAAGGTAGGTAAAAGAAGATTTACTGAATGACAACTCAGGTGGCCTGAGAATACTGTTTAATGTCAGGAAACAACTCCAGCTGATGGAAAAATAGCACCCTGTGTGTACCTATCTTATTAATTACTATGTCATATCAAAACTGTTTGTATTAGATTTTCCCACTAACCTTTAGTATTTAGGGTCATTTCTTATAATCATGTTTATTCTTTCAACAATTGTAGGTTCTCAATTAACATTAGTTAAGTTAAACTAAACAATCCTGAAGTAATTCTATTTTTTTCCTCTTTAAGACGGTTTATTCAAATATCAAAGGGAAAGTTCTCCAAAATGATTTCTTCTTTATTCTCATTCTCTTTTTTACAAGATTGTTTTCGCCTTTTTTCTCATTCCGCTTTTTTGAGAGAGGAAAATTCTGCTTATGTTATAATTTAGGTCAGAACAAAGCTACCTATTTTGTGCAAAAGGATACAAAATCCCAAGTGTGTACCATTCTGCTTTTATGTTTCAGTAAGGCATGGTTTGCAACAGCTCTGGCCTTAAGAATGGAATAGTAGGTGTGAAAAATGGGTAAAATTTAAGGGGGAAATTACTACATTTTAATCGTATCCCTTGGATATTTTTCCATTCCTTTCTCACTGAGCATTTAAGCGGTGGCATGGATGATCAGTTTTCTCAGCAGTGGCCATCACTTGGAGCCTGTGAATGTCCTCAATCAGCTAACAACCGACTTCAGATGATGCCACAATAGTGAGGTCCTTCTGGGGGCCACCAGTATCCCGATGGTAATATCCAGAGAATACTACCTTAACACTTGCTGTGGTAAAGTGCTCTGTAACCTTGACTTGTTGACGTCGTCCTCAGAGTTTTGAGGACTAGAGGGAAATGCTGACAGATGAGAGCGTGCCTGTACTTTGCTGTCCTGTGAGGGTTGGCTACTTGGTGAGCCCCTGGTCTTGGATCTACCACACAGAGGGGCATTTGGAGCAACAAACTATACAATTGGGAGCAGAAGGAGGCAAAGGCCTCCCCAGCCCAAAAGCTCTGGCTGAGGACTCTGCTGGAGGAACTGCCCATGTCGTGGTGGCCCGTGAGAGATAAAAATGGGATTTCTTCTTGTCTGTGGCCTTAGGAACTCCCACCAGATCTTTGACCTCTTCCTGCCACCATCTTGTTTTTAGTTATTGGCTGGCAGAGCCTGCCCTGCAGGTGAATGAGAGCTGATAAGGACACGTGTTCTTGTAAGCACTGAGTTCAGGAAGGGGTCCCGAAGGACGGCTATAGATATTTTCAGACACTGGTAATGTTGGGATAGGAGGAAGGTTTTGGGAGGTAACTTAGCATTCTCCTGGAGGGCATAGGCTTTAGAGTGAGCCGTACCTGGCTTTGACTCCTGGAACTGCTGTTTACTAGCTGTGTAGCCACTGGCAATTTGTCTTACTTGCCAAGCTTCTGGTTTCTCATCTGTAAAGTAGGTAATGTTATCAACTTCTCAAGCTTACAGTGAGGATTAAATAAAATCATGTTTAAAAAAGCACTAATCACAGAGGACTCTGTAAGTGTTGAGTAAATAATGGCTGCTATTATTATTGGACTAGTAGTGTCATTATTCCTATTTTCAGCAATTACAAGTAGTTTCCAGTGTGTTCTGGTGATAGTAAGAGTCAGGACAAAGTGAGGGAGGAGCAGCCAGATGAGAGAAGCACCATTTAAGACATAAATCTATGCTATTTAGTCTTGGTTGATCTATTAATGGATGATATTGAGTCACACGGTTTCACCATAGCTCTGACCACTAGAATTTTCTAGTTTGGATCTCCATCTGTAGGCCAAAATTTATTTGCACTTGAAACTATTATCCATCAAGCAGTTTACTGAGAGCAAACCACTGCTAGAGATTTTTTTTTTGAGAAAGGACGTAATGGGAGTAGATGTAAGTCCACTGTGCTTGCCATGCTCAGTAAACGCGTTTGACTAAGCATGGTGTTTCCTAAGATTCACAGCATTCATCAAGTAAAGAAATCATGAAATTAAAAAATGTTTTTGTTGAGAGATAATTGACATATGTTATATTAGTTTCAGGTGTACAATATAATGATTCAATATTTTTATATATTGCTAAACGATCACCACAATGTCTAGTTAACATCCATTGCCGTACATAGTTACAAAATTTTTTTCTTGTGATGAAAACTTTTAAGATCTGTTCTCTTAGCAACTTTCAAATCTGCAAATACAGTATTATTAACTGTATTTACCATGCCATACATTACAGCCCCATGACTTCCTTATTTTAGAACTGAAAATTTGTCCCTTTTGACCCCCTTCACGCATATCTCCCCACTCCCCATCCCCCACCAACTTGTTCTCTGTATCTCTGAGCTTGTTTTTTTTATTCCTCAAGTAAGTGACATCATGAGGTATTTGTCTTTCTCTGTCTGACTTATTTCACTTAGCATAATGCCCTCACGGTCCCTCCATGTTGTCACAAATGGCAAGATTTCATTCTTTTTTATGGCTGAATAATATCATATTCCATTGTATCTATATGCCACATTTTTTTTGTCCATACGTCTGTTGATGGACACTCAGGTTGTTTCCAGGCCTTGGCTATTGTAAATAATGCTGCAGTGAATGCGGAAGTGAGTGTATCTTTTCAAATTACTGTTTTGATTTTCTACGGATAAATACTCAGAAGTGGAATTGCTAGATCACATGGTGGTTCTGTTTTTAATCTTTTGAGGAACTTCCATACTGTTTTCCTTAGTGGCTGTACCAATTTACATTCCCACCAAGAGTGCAGAAGGGTTCCCTTTTCGCCACATCCTCACCAACACTTATTTCTTGTGTTTTGAAACTAGCTTTTCTAACAGGTGTGAGGTGATACTTCATTGTTTTTTTGATTTGCATTTCCCTGATGATTAGTGATGCTGAGCACCTTTTCATGTACCTCTTGGCCATCTGTGTGTCTTCTTTGGAAAAATGTCTATTCAGATCTTTTGCCCATTTTTTAATTGGATTGTTTGTTTTTTTGCTGTTGAGTTGTATGAGTTCTTTCTATATTTTGGATATTAATCCCTTATCAGATATATGATTTGCAAATATTTTCTCCCATTCTGAGGTTGCCTTTTCATTTTGTTGATGGTTTCCTTTGCTGTGCAAAAGCTTTTTAGTTTGATGTAGTCCCACTTGTTTATTTCTGCTTTTGTGATCTTTGCTTATGGTGTCAAGTCATGAAATTGAACATTAAAACTTCAACACTTAGGAGGTATTCAGTTAACATTTGGTGAATAAATTCAGGCTTTATCTAATTTGCCTATCACTGATAGAAACTAACTACTCAGTAGTCTTTTTACTTTATTTAAATGTTTTTGATGACAGGTGATACATTCAAATAGGCAAAGAATTAAAAAATTGAAAAGGATGCATCAGTGAAAAATTTTCTTCTTAATCTAGTCCCTAGTTTCTTGAGTTTGCTTCCAGAGACATTTGATGCATGTACAAGCAGACATAGATATAGATCCCCCTCTTTACATAAGTGGCAACACTATAATGCTCACTTTTTTCCCCTTGATTTTTTTCTTTTAAGAGTATATCTTGGGGGCCGGCCCCGTGGCCAAGTGGTTAAGTTTGCGCACTCTGCTTCGGTGGCCTAGGGTTTCGCTGGTTCGGATCCTGAGCGTGGACATGGCACTGCTCATCAGGCCACGCTGAGGCAGCGTCCCACATGCCACAACTAGAAGGACCCACAACTAAAGTATACAGCCATGTACTGGGAGGATTTGGGGAGAAAAAACAGAAAAAAAAAGTATATCTTGGAGTTTATTCCATATCACTACATAACGATCTTTTTAGAAAGACATTGTTTAGTACTCTAGTGTGTGGATATATTTAACCAAGTTTCCTACTGATGGCTATTTATTTCTGATCTTTTGTTATTACAAATGTTTTATTGCAGTGAGTAAGCCTGTCTTATACATGTCATTTCACATTCCTCACAAATGGGAGTTTATTTTTAGGCTAAATTCTTAGAAGTAGAGTTGCTGGCTCATAAAATACTTAAGAAGCCTCCTAGAGGGCATAGTAAGTATTTTTTGTTTTACCTGAGAGGGAAGGAAAAACATAGTTAGCATAGGCTCCTGTTATGTGGTAAGACTTTCAACATTAAAGGCTTCTTCAGGCCTCTTCAGATACCTGAATAGATGTCTGAAAGCTAGAATCACCACTCTGGTGTTCCTTTCGTTTTAAAACAGCTCTTCTCAGGACTGTATTTCTGATAGCAGAGCTATTGAAAGGCATTTGTTCCATTTTGGGATATAGCAAGGGCAATAATTACACTAGGTTCCAGTATTGATCATGTGCCAGACCCTGTGCCAGATGCTTTGTTTCATGTAATTCTCATTAAAAACCCTTTGAGGTATAGATAATATTGCCATTTTGTAGATGAGTCAACTGAGGCTCAGAGGGCTAGCTTCCCCAGGATCACATAGCTAATAAGTGGCGTAGGCACTACTTGATCCTAGGTCTGTCCAGCTTCAAAGCTTATTTTCTTGATTGCCACATGATTCCTGTTTTCTATCCATTTATGTTTGCCTGGTATTTTTTGGTGCATTCTGTTACTTTTAACCTTTTTGACTCCTTTTGTTTTAGATGTGTCTCTTAAAGGCAGCATATAGGTGAATTTAGGTATACCCCTCTACCAGCGTAAAAGCCTTTTTCTTTTGAACAGATTATTTTGAATAACCCACTTATGCTCCACAATATGATAGATATATTTAGTTGTGTTAAGTTATTTTACTTGAACCTTTTTAGTGCTTCTTGATTTTGCACTTTCTCGGGCACTTTGAATATAACAGTAAATGAAATAGAGAAATCTCTGTTCTTATCCGGTCGGGGAGGGGAGAGAAAGCTAATAAATAAATAAGTAGAGCAAGGGGGAATGTGGTATCACATAGGTCAGAATAAGCCTCCCCGAGAGGACAAGGTTTGGAGAAAGACTTGAGTTGCTGAGGGAGCTGGCCAAGCAGGTATCAGAGAAGATGGCTGCAGGCGGAGGGAGTAGCTAGACCAAAGGTCCTGTTGTACAAGTGTGCCGGACATGCTTGAAGAACACCTGTGAGACCAGTCTGGCTGGATCAAGGTGAGAGAGAAAGGGAGTGGTAGCAAATGAGGTCAGAGAGTTAATAGGGGGCCAGATTTTGTTGGTCCTGCTCAACAGGCCATCATAAGGACTTTGATTTTTAAAACTGAGTAAAGCGGGGCAAGGTTAGAAACAGGGTGACATGTTCCCAGGCTGTTAGGAGGCTAAAGCAGTAATAAAGGTAGCCCAGACTTGGGTGGTAGCAGTAGGGATGGTGAGAGGAGCTGGATTCTGGATATATTTTTAAGGTAGAGCCAGCAGGACTTCTTGAGAGATTGAATGTGGGATGAGAGAAAGAGAGAGAGGGAGATTTGGAAGGGTCTGAGTTAAGGATGACCCCAGAGGTTTTGGTCTGAGCGCCTGGAAGGATGGATTTGTCATCAGCTGAGATGGAGAAGGCTGTGGTGGAGCAGATTTTGCGGGACTTGGGGATGGAGATGAAGTTGGGGTATGTTGAGGCTGAGAAACCAATGGACATCTAACTGGACATATCAAGGTGGCAGTCTGGAGTTTGGGAGAGAGAAATTTTGGAGTTGTCTGCATATACATGTGATTTCAAGCTGTGAGACTGGATTGGATCACCAACAGAGTTAGTATAGTGTGGACAGGGAAGACGAGAACACGAAGATCTGAAGTCCTGGGGCCCTTCAGTATTAGGAAGAGGGGAGAAGAGAAGCAAACAATAAGGTCTGAGAAGGTGCAGTCAGGTGGGGGAAAATGTGAGAGCTGAGTAAAGACAGTGTTTGAAGGAGATCAGCTATGACAAAAGATGCTCATAAGTCAAGTTAGATATTTTTCCTCTATTCTGGTCTCTGGTTTTCATCTCTTTCCCCCCTCTTAATTTAATTTCTCTTGTTTGAGAGGTAATCTAGAATAGTAGTTAGGAATGTGACTCCTGAAGCCTCACTCCCTGGCTTTCAATCCCAGCTCTACTATTTTTTTCTTCCTAAAATCCCCCCAGTACATAGCTGTATATTTTTTTTGTTGTGGGTCCTTCTAGTTGTGGCATGTGGAACACCGCCTCAGCATGGCCTGATGAACAGTGCCATGTCCGCATCCAGGATCTGAACCGGTGAAACCCTGGGCTGCTGAAGCGCAGTGTGCCAGCTCAACCACTGGGCACGGGGCCGGCCCCCCAGCTCTACTATTTAATAGATAGCTGAGTAACATTGGGAGCTCCGTCAGGCTGGCTCCTGTGTCTGTCTGACACAACTCCGTTAATAATTGCCAACTTTCTTGCTTCGGGCACAAGATATCCCAAGTTTATTTTGTAAATCTCCTGCTCTCCAGACCTGGAATCAACCATTTTCCTAAAGAAGGTGCTATTGTAACTGGGTGGTCTAGGCCTTTTTTGTAGACAGAGTCAGGAAATAGACGTTTTGTTAAAGTGAAAAAACATGAGTTCATACTGATATTTCTATTTCAAATTTAATATTGCATGATTTGTACTTTGATTTTATACTGAAACTTTCAATAGCATTAGTATATAATTATTCTCTTTCTTTTTGTATATTTGTGTGTGTGTATATATATATATATTATATAGTTTCAAAATAATATCACTGTTAATCAGACTACTGAATGATATTTAGCAGTTCTTTGTCTAAAAGTATATTCCACCAAGGATGTACAGTCAAAATACAGTTCTAAAGTCACTTAAAATAATTTTTTTCTTTCTGGTTTTATTACCAGTTTGACATATAGTTAAATTAATTTGCTTCATTTTATTTTAAATATTTCAAGATTACTTTTTTCTTTTAGTTTTGCTTTGGTTTTTAAGCGTTTAAAATATTTACATGGGGGCCGGCCTGGTAGTGCAGTGGTTAAGTGCGCACGTTCCGCTTTGACGGCCTGGGATTCGCTGGTTCGAATCCTGGGTGTGGACATGGCACCACTCAACAAGCTATGCTGTGGCAGGCATCCCACATATAAAGTAGAGGAAGATGGGCACGGATGTTAGCTCAGGGCCAGGCTTCCTCAGCAAAAAGAGGAGGATTGGCAGATGTTAGCTCAGGGCTGATCTTCTTCTTCTTCAAAAAATAATAATAAAGGGGGCTGGCCCCGTGGTGGAGCGGTTAAGTTCGCGCGCTCCGCTGCAGGCGGCCCAGTGTTTCGTTGGTTCGAATCCTGAGCGCGGACATGACACTGCTCATCAAACCACGCTGAGGCAGCGTCCCACATGCCACAACTAGAAGGACCCACAATGAAGAATACACAACTATGTACCGGGGGGCTTTGGGGAGAAAAAGGGAAAAAAATAAAATCTTAAAAAAAAATAATAATAATAATAAAATAAAATATTTACATGATTTCTAAATTGAAGTTATATAACAAAGTGTATTCAGAGAAGTCTTACTTCCCTCGTAGTCTCCCTCGTAGTCTCCCTCGTAGTCATTCCTGTTCCCTCCCTCCCCTACAGCTAACCATTTTCGTTAGTCTTCAGTTTATCCTAGTGCTCTTTTGCAGATATAAACAAGTGTGTGTATGTGTTGCAGAGAAGGTTTGTCGAAGTGTTTTTTTCTTTCCTGTTTCCTGGAGTAATTCTTCTTCATGATTTCTTCCTCTAGTCCTCCCCCCCTCCACCATCTGGTGTCTAGGCACAGGTCCAGTGTTGCAATCTTTTACATACAGCTCATCCTCTGAATGGGGGATTTTTGCTCTTTGCTTAAGAGTAATCTAAGTGGATTCTTCTTGATTTACCTCCCCCTTTAGTGGAAATAGAACTTGGGCTGACAGTCAGGCATAAGTATTCGTAGTCTGATAGTCTCTTTTCAGTCTTTCAGCAGCTTGAGGGAAGTGGTGAGAGGAAGGGGACTGAGATTGTGGTGGAGGGTGAGGCAGAAGGGGTCAGGGAGCCTCGGGTGAGGGTATTTCCTTACAATAGTTTCACTGAACATTAAGGGTTTTGGAGTCACATCTAGTCCATGGGGCAATGCTCCTTGGATTTTGGTCTTCCTTCCCAGAGTGAACAGATTTACTATCCTTTTGACTAGTTAGGAAGTTGAGTTGGAGAAGGTTAAGACGATCTTACCACATGGTTCTTTTTTCAGGCACCAAGTGGCCTGCCTGTGCATCTGGTCATCTTCTCTCCTTGTTAGGGATTATTAGTGAGGTCCCACTGAAACTGTTCACTTACTGTTTTTTATTTAATTTGAAGTTTGAGGAATGGGGTTGTGGCTGTATTATTATTATAACTTGTTTCTTTCCAACTTTATTTAAATTTTGGTGAGTTTTACAGAAGGAGTTTTGCAAATGTGCTGTCATTCTACTATTTGCCCCCAAAGCTCTAGTCCAAATTTTAATTTTTAAAAATGTCTCCAACTATGTTTATAGCAATTAACATTTGAGTTTGAATCCCAGTAATGCAGCTAACTATTGGATTGAATTTGGGTAGTTATTCAACCAGTCTAACAGAATGTATGGCACATATGGGCATTCAGTAAATGCTGGTTCCCTCTCCCTTTGCCCGTTCTCTTAGACAAATTCTTAAGAATTGCTCGTTTCATCATACTGAATAGTTAATATATGTGCAGATAGAACAACATTCCAAATATTATAAAAAGTACATTAGAAAAAGAAAGTGTTCCCTCTACTGCTGTTTCCCTGTCCCCTAGGTCCCCTCCTTAGAGAGAACGACTTAGACTTGTGTCTCTTGTGTCATCTTTTGGAGATATTCTATGCTTATTGAAGCATGTGGATGCATGGATGTGTGCAGGTGCACATGCGCACACAAACACTCTCACACACTCACAAAGAGCATGCCACACAGGCATAACTGGTTCCCTATGGATGGACATTTGTGCTTGTTTTATTTGTGCTATTACAGAAAGTGCTGCAATAAATATCTTTGTATGCATTCATCTTTTTTAGCTCATTTGTGACTGACTGTACAATAAAGTACTAGAAGTAAAATGTCCAGTCTAACGATTGTAGGAATTTGATAGATATTGCCAAACTCCTTTACATAGAATTTGTATTGGTTTTTGCTCTGATCTCTGATATATGAATGTGCCTATTTCTGCTGTAGCTTTACCAACCAGTACTGTCAAACTCTAGTCTTTGCTAATCTGATAAGTGAAAAATAATATTTCATTGCAGCTTTAATTTGTACTTAACTTATTTGGTTGAGTGTCCTTTCATATATTTAAAAGTCATATATATGTCCTTTTCTGCGAACTATCTGTAGCTATCCTTTGCTTATTCTCATTTTCTCATTGAGTTTTTTTTTTATTGATCTGTCAAAGGTTTTAATATTAAAAAATTAACCATCTGGGGGCTGACCTGGTGGCATGGTAGTTAAGTTCATGCACTCCGCCTCAGTGGCGTGGGGTTTGCTGCTTCGGATCTCACGCACAGACGTACACACCGCTCATCAATCCATGCTGTGGCAGTGTCCCAGTACAAAATAGAGGGAGATTGCCACAGGTGTTAGCTCAGGGCCAGTCTTCCTCACCAAAAAACCCAAAAAGCAAAAAATACAAAAAAGTAACCATATGCCTGCCACATTACAAATTTTTTTCTCAGTTTGTTAATTATCTCATTACTTTGATTTAAGGAGAGTTTTTTAAAAATCCAGTGTTTTGCTAAATTTGACATCATAAAATTAAAAAAATTTTTTTATGGCTTCTGTTGTATGTCGTAATTAGGAACACATTTCCCATGCTAAGACTATAAAAACAGTTGCTAGCCTGTCATTTTTTGTAGTGCTTTTACTTTTATGGCCTTCTTGTCTTTGTATTTTTTTTTTTACATTAATATCCTTCATCCATTGGGAATTTATTTTGGTGTTAGGAGTGATATATCACTCCTAGAGATCCAACTTAATTTTTTTCCAGTTGTTACAGTACCATTTGTGGAGTAATCTATTATTTCCCCATTGATATGAAATACTAACATTTACATTGACCTATCACTAATTCTCCTTTGTTTTTGGGTCTAAGGAAAATTAGCTGCAAAGATTCAGAAAGTATATCACTTACACATCTATCTGAAAAAATTTCACAAGCCAGAAAAAGTGAACCTAAGAAAGGGAAATGCAGGCATGTAAGAAACTACCATGAATAATGTAACCAGTGAAAATTATAGATAATTAAAAGTGATCTAATAGTGTGGCTATGAAGTTTAATGCAGTTCTTTAAAACATTTAAAAAATGGAATAGGCACGTGTGTAAAAAGTCTGAAAAAATGCAGTAAAATTCTTGGAAATTTTAACAAAACATTCTGTACTGGTAGCTTCTGGTAATTGTCCTTCCTATATCCATATCCGCTCACCCACGTCTCTGACTCCAAGTACCTGGCCACCTAGCAGCGGCTTTCTTAGCCAGTCTTGCTATAATTGTTCTCTGACCTCATTCGGCCGTCCAGAATATTGGCCTCTACTTCTCCCTGTCCGTCAACTCTTTCTTGTTGTTTCCTTCACTATCCAGCTTAGATTTTATGATCCATCATTTCTCTGAACTCATATATCTGTTCCCTTGGTAACCTGTCCGTGGGCATATGAGTATTGCTGAAGAAAATGACACAACCGGACAGATTAGAGCCACAATAAATTCCCGGTCGCTAGCCTTAACTAGATTGTCAGTACTGCCTAGCAGCCCTACTAGGCTTCTTTGGTTAACTTGTTTTTCCTCTTTCTGTGGAGATTATTTCATATCTTTTCTACTCTCTGCATACCTCTGTGGCCCTCTTCGCTCTTAGCAGGTGGCCTCACCCCCAACCACCCAGAGAAAGTAAGAGCCACCTATTGGAACTCCCTCAGCTTCTCCTGTCAAATGTATGCACCTTTCGCCATGTAGACCTGATTTCTCCTCCTTCCTGCTTGTTACAGGAGAAGAGATGTCTTTCTTCCTGCATCAGGGTGATCTCTCCATCTGTGCTCTGAATCTTCTCACTTTCCACCTTCCCCGGAACTTTATTTTTTCCCTCTCTTGTCTCTTCAGCCTCTCTCTCCACTGGATCTTTCCCTTGGGATTTAAACATGCTCAAGTCTCTCCCGTCTTAAAACAAGCAGGTGAACAAAAATCGCCCTCCACTGCATCCCTTTTTCTTCCCAGCTGTCACACTGTTGCCTCTTCTTCAGAGTCACACTTCTCACTGGCCTTATCTCTGCCCTAGCTGCCTCATTTTCTCATTTGCTGCTTTTCCCCAGCCCACTGCACCTTGACTTTTAGCCTTAAAATTTTTAGAGTAACCACCAGTAGAATAGATGCAGGAGATAGAGCTTCCAAATCACTGGAGGAGAAGAAAAGGAAAATCCAATGAATATAGGGAAAATATAGAAAAGAGAAAACGTTTAAAGTAAAAAACAAAACAAAATGCAGAAATAAGTCCAAATATGTCAGTAATTACAACAAATGTGATAGGTTAAACTCTTTATGGTGTGATCTGTTTATCTAACATTCTAGAAAAGACAAAAGTATAGTATCAGAAAGCAGATCAATGAGAGGAAGGCATTGACAGCAAAGGGGCACAGGGGACTTCTTGGCATAAGAAAATGTGTTATGTATTAATTGTTGTTGTGTTTCATGACTTTATATGTTTGTCGCAACTGTTCAAGTTGTACACTTAAATTTGGTGAATTTCATTGTGTGTTATTTACACCACAGTGAAGCTGACAAAAAGGAAGTTTAATAGAAGCATCATTATATACTACTTGACTTCCAATGAGTTAGCATTTACAAGATAGAATCATGTAAACACAATACTTTTTTTTTTTTTAAGATTTTTATCTTTTTTCCTTTTTCTCCCCAAAGCCCCCCAGTACATAGTTGTATATTCTTCATTGTGGGTCCTTCTAGTTGTGGCATGTGGGACGCTGCCTCAGCGTGGCTTGACGAGCAGTGCCATGTCCTCGCCCAGGATTCGAATCAACGAAACACTGGGCCGCCTGCAGCGGAGCGCGCGAACTTAACCACTCGGCCACGGGGCCAGCCCCTAAACACAATACTTTTTAACTGAAAATTTGATTATATTACATTAGGAGGATGAGAGGAAGAAAGGGGGGGCTAAAAGATCTTAATCCTAACTGACTGTAGTAGGAAATTGGGAGAATGTCTAAGAATGATGAACCAAGAATTAGCAAGGAAAGCATTTTGTTTAGAATCATCTCAGCACATATTAGAAGAAAAAGCTAAAGGAAAAGACTGAGGAGCAGGCTTGAAGTCCGGAAGGGTGGTACAGGGGACTGATATTTTTTCTTAGTAGCGTGTTAGAGTTGTTTGACATTTTTGACCACGTGCTTATACCATTTTAATAAAAATTAAAAATTGGGGGCAGTGCATTGCTAGAAATAACTATAGAAAGACCAGAAATGGGCCTTGAATCCAGCTTAGTTGAGGGTGGAGTAGACACTCTGATGTGACCTATGGCCTTTCCTGGGAGGTGCTGTCTGAGCTGGGTATGAAAGGATGAGATAGGAGCTCACCAAGTGATTCTTCCAGAATGTGGTTCATTGTTAAGGATGTTTCTTCCCTCTTGTAACTTTGTTGAACTCAAGTAGTACTCCCAAAAGATATTTTATTGATTTACTTGCATTTTCTAGGTTTATGTTCATGCCGGTGATGGAACGATGTTACAAATAAATCTTTCCCCTGTGTGTTTTTCTTCTTAAAAAGCCTTGCTGAAGTCCGACACTATGTCCGCAAGTCTTCACATGGTCAGTTCATCGCTCCCTTGCCATGGTCAGGCTATTTTACACTTTTAAATTATTTTTGTTCTTAGCTATATTTTGATTAATTTATATCCATGATGGATTGTTAATCAAAAACAGGAAGCATGGATGTTGAAACACAATCTCTTTTTAGATGATTGTAGAAAAATCGATATTTTTGCAAATTTGCTTAAAATGATTCATTCATTTACTTAAAAAATATAGACTGAATGGCAACTGTGTATCAGGTATTATGCTAAACATTGGGTCTAAAATGAACAAAACAGACAAGATTTCTACTCTCATGGATCTTACAGTTTAGTTGGTGAGATACTAAATAAATACAGAAATAAAAATATAACTATAAACTTATGATCACTATGAAGAAAATGACCAAGGTACAATAAGAACATAAATTGGAAGTCAGGTAAGACATCTGTGAAAAAAATTAGTATTTAGGATGAGATGTGAATGATGAAAATTTAGATCATTCCAGAAAAAGAAATGAAATAGATGTTGGTGCCATTGGGAAACAAAACAATACCATTGTGGCTACAGCGTGGGAGCCAGAGGAAACATGCACTTAGAGAGTCAGGCAGTGACAGACCCTTGTTGTCCCTAGTAAGGATTAGACTTTTATTCTAAGTGCCACTGGAACTATTAAGCAGTAGAATAAACTGATTTGCATTTTCAGTGATTATTTATGACTTCTATGTAGAAAGGGCTAGGAGAGGAGTGAAGTTGGAAGTAGGGATGCCACTTAGGAGGGGATTGCTGTATTCCAGGGAGGAATTTACTTTGGTGAGTGCTATAAGCAAATCTACAGAGTGGCTCGGACTCTGGTGGGGGCAGTGGAGATGGAGAGAAGAGATATTTGAGAAAGTTTGGCCTGTGAACTGGATGTGACGATGGGTTTTTGGATATGGAGGATGAGAAAAATGAAAAGATAAAGTTAGTCTTTTGCTGTAGGTCCAACACCCAGAATAACACTTGGCACAAAAGAAATAATAAATATTTGTTGAATGAAAAAAAAAAAGCCTTGCTGGTCTCTCTAGCACTGCTGTAATGTTGAGTGAGAGCATTTGATGGGATATTGTTAGCTTGTTTCTGTTTTTATGGCTTATCACTCAGTGCTGCTCCATGTTTTTCAAATTGAAGTGATAAAGTGTATGATTTTTCTTGTATAGAGTTAACTTTGCCTTCGAGTTATGTACGTAATTGACTGTAATGATAATTATTTATTATGTTGTTGACTGGTATTGGTGAAGATTTTCTTTAGGTTCCTTGGATCTCTATTAATAAATTGTATTGGCCACTTTTCTTCATTAGTATCATACTTTTTAGGTTTTAAATTCAAACTCATTTCTGGCTCCTAAAAACGGAAAAATGGCCACTTATAATATGAAAGTTTGGGAAATTATGCAGTTCTCTTTAGGGACAGGCAGGATCAGCACACTGTGTGACTTTGCCCCTGGATTCGTGGAGTGCGTGGCCTGGTAGCTGTTGGAGGGTTTTCATGGCAATTCATTTTAATAACTTTTTCTGTTTTCATTGTCAGACTTCATTTTCTGTGTTTTATCCTTCTACAAATAGTTACATGAGTGTCTTATCAAATCTATTGGCATCTTATTGAAGTAAACTTTACTATATAAGATAAAATGGGTTTTTTCCTATTTGTAATTTAGGTGTGGTGCTTACAATAAAAGATAACATATTTAGTGAGTCCATTCATGCAACAGCCACTATTTGAATGATAAAGAAATGTAAAAGGTATAGTGCTTTGACAACTTAGAAGCTCACAATTTAGTACAAGAGAGTTTTTTTTAAAAGGCAGTTGCACTGTAAGGTGTTAAGCGTTGTGGAGAAGAGTGTAGGGTCCCAGGTGTTGTAGGAACACACAGGAAGGGAATCCATAGGCCTTCCCTTTTCGGTAAGCATTCTTTTTCCGCTGTTTAAGTTTCTGACACTCAGAAATCTGCTACTTTCACTGTAACCACTCATCATTGTGCTATTTAAAATGAGAATTTACCTTGTAACACAGAAATCGGGCAAGGAGGGAAGCATTATTGTACAATAATATAATAAAGGAAGCATAAATGTTGAGAGAATCTTTCTGACAAACTCAGGTTTATTGCTGGACTCCTTCTGACATAGGTGTTAATCACTATTAATGAGATCTTATACAGATGTGGCTGTTCGTTAAGTTGTCCTTGATAAAACAGCTGAAGTTGTCATTCCAAAGAGAACTAGAATAATATGTGTGTGCAGTTTTTCAGTAAGGTAATTTGATATGTAGCGCTTCAAGGATCTAGAGAAAGTTCTTGACTTGGAGTGTGTGAACTGTGCTTCAAGGAATCTGTAGCCCACCTTAAGTTGATAGTGTTGTTCAGATCTTCTCACCCTTACTGCTTTTTTTTCTGAAGTTCTTCTTTCACCTATTGAAAGTGATGTTAAAATCTCCAGTTGTTATTTTGGATTTGTGTATTTTTTCCCTTTCATGCTGTCAGTTTTTGTTTACTGAAACTGTTACTAGGCACATACACATTTAAGATTGTTATATCTTCCCGATGAATTGGCCCTTGCATCATCATGAAATGTGTCTTTTTACTTGTTAATACTCCTTATATTGAAACCTATTTTGTGTGATTTTATTACAGCTTCTCAAACTGTCTTTTGTGTACTGTTTGCATAGTATATCTTTTTCCATAATTTTACTTTGTCTATCTGTGTATTCATACTTAAAGTATATCTCTTGGAGACAACATATATTTGGATCTTTTAATTTAAAAATTTATTTGATAATCTCATTCTTTGAATTGAAATTTTTAGTCTATTCACATTAAATATAATTATTGATATGTTTTGGTAAGTCAATAATTTTGCTCTTTTTTTTTTTTCTTTTTGTCCCATCTGATTTTTGTTATTATTGGTTCTGTTCCTCTAGCTTCCTTTCTTTCCCACTTTTGAGTTAATCAAATATTTTTTAGTATTCCATTTTAATTCCTCTGTTGACTTCTTACTCATGCCTCTGCATTTTTTCAGTGCATTTTTTTTCCAGTGGTTGCTAGAGATTACAGAATGAATCCATGTGTACAGTCTACATAGGGTTAATATTGTACCAGTTTAGATAAAATGTAAGAGTCTTGTAAGATCTTTTAATTCCCCTCACCTTTTTCTTATATACTTCCATCTGCTTATGTTGTAAGCTCCACAATATGGTGTTAGAATTTTCTGCTTTAAACATTCATATGTCTTTTAAAGAAATAAGAGATGAAAAAATACGTACTCTTGTATATTTACCCACATATTTACCATTTCCAGAGCTCTTTATTCCTTCGTGTACATTTAGTTACCATCTATGGTCACTTCCCTTTAGCCGGAAAAACTTTCTTTAGCATTTCTTATAGTTATGTCTTCTGCCAGCAAATTCTTTCAGTTCTTGTTTATCTAAAAATATCTTTATTTTGCCTTCCTTTTTTGAAGAATATTTTCACTGGATAAAGAATTTTAGGTTGCATTTGTTTTCTCTGCAGCACATCAAAAATTTTCCATTGCACCTGACCTCCATTGTTTCTAATGAGAAGTGAACTACCGTTTATAATGTTGTTCTTTCGTATGTATTTTGTTGTTTTTCCCTGGCTCCTTTTAAGGTTTTTTCCCCCTCTATACATGGTTTTTAGTAGTTTGACTGTGATGTGCCTACTTTTGGTTTTCTTTGAATTTATCCTGCTTGGAGTTCACAGTTTAGAGGAATTATATGGCCATTACTACTTCAGATACTTTTTTAATCCCTTTTATTCTTTCTCTAGGACCCTGTTTACAGATATGTTAGTCTGTGTGATACTGACCCACAGATTATAGAGGCTATCTTTATTTTTGTTTAATCTCAGTTCTTCAGCTTGGCTAATTTTTATTCATCTGTCTTCAAGTTCATTGACCCTTTCTTCTTTGCAATCTGCTGTAGGCCTATTCAGTGAATTTTTCCTTTAGATATTGTACTATTTAGTTCTAGAATTGCCATTTGTTTCTTTACTGTAGTTTCCTCTTCTCTGCTGATACTTCCCATCTGTTTGTTCTTTCTGATCACATTTTCCTTTACTTTTAAAGACATGCTTATCCCAGCTGCTTGAAAGTTCTTGCCTGCTGATTCCAACTTCTGGACCATCTTGGACTCTGTCTCTATTGACTGCTGTTGCTCTTGACAATGAGTCACATTCTTCTGTTCCATTATGTATCTAGTAAGTTTTGATTATATAATGGACATTGTCAATAATACTCTATAGAGACTCTGGATATAGTTATCTTCCTCTAAACAGTGGTCATTTTTGCTTTACTAGGCCGTTAATTTGGCTTCACTCAGACTTCAAATTCAGCCTCCTCTGTGGTGGTCAGCAGCCAAATCTCCATTATTTTCTTAACCTTCTAGCTGTCTCCTTCCAACATGTTCCCTGGAGTTTCTCTTGCTCACTTTGGTTCAGGGCTCAGCAAAGCACCTATAGTTTATATAAAGATTTCACAGTTTTTTTCTTTGTGAAATCATTTTTGCCAGAGTTTTCTTTTTCACTCTCCAGCTATTTTTTTTAGCCCCCAACTCCATCCTCTGACTCCATTAGCCAGTAAATCTTTTACTTTCTGCTTGAGTTTCAGTCACCTGGAACTAGGTGGACCAAGGTTTGCTCCAGGTGGAAACTGTAAAAATGAAAATTTCACCCTGTTTGGTTCCCTTTTTACAATGATCAACCTCCCTCCAGTTTTTGCCTACATTTTTTCTAGCTCTTCAGGGCCTTCAAACAATTGCTTTTAATATTTTATCTAGAGATTCTGTTTTTATCTGCTAAGCTTAGTTAAATACAAACTATTCATCCATTGTTGGAAGTAGAAACTTCCCTTTTTAAAAAAATCACTTTGAGAAATAGAAATTTGGTTATTGTTTCTAAATTGCCGTGGCCTGTATTGGTGCTAATGTCAGCTGACAAAAGAGTTGTTGTGGTGTGCAAAAGTAGCGTATTCTAGAGTCCTCGGAAGGAGGGCTGTGGCAGCCCTAACTTCAGGTCTAATACATGATGTGATATCTCAGGAATGTTTGAATATTCAGTCACCAAGCAGATCCAGTGGCTGTTATCAAAGACATGGTTTACTTTGATATTAGAGTGAGTTTTAACAAATTGATATGGTTGACACTAACCATAGCAGAGAATAAGGAGCTGTATCTGTTCACCGTTGGATAATTTGGAGAGTTTGTTTTCTTTCTTTTTTTAGTATCCCTTTCAGTCAGTATCACCTTTTCAAGTGTGGTGAGAGGGCATTCATAAAGGAGAAAATCCAATCCATTTTGAGAGTTAACAGGCTTCCTTATCTCTGGGACGTGTTTGCTCCTTCCTCATGGTTAGATACTAGGTATCCTCAACTTGGAGAAATGTTAGAGGGATAAAGATCAGTGGGTTTTTGAGGAGTGTGTGTACACATACATATGGGAAGAGAATAAATAAATGTAATTTTATTTTTCAACTTTGATGTTTCAAAAGGAAAGGTAAATAGGAAGTGCTTATTTTTTTGAAGAATTACTTACAAATTAGTACCTCCAGCCCAGACCTCACTCCTGACCTCTAGACTCCTTCCTTTCATTCAGGCCTTGACAAAATGTCACCTCCTCAGAGACCATCCGTGACCACTCTTTCCTGTTTCTTACCCTGCCTGATTTCTCTTTTTGTTCTGTAAGCCGCAGTTGGCATTTTATCTTTTTACTTGTTTGCAGATTTATCATCCTTTGCTCTTCCCTCCACCTCCCTCTGCTAAAATGTAAACTTTCTGAGGGATTTTTTTATGTTTAGTTTTCTCTCGATTCTCTAGCATGTTGGATAATGCCTTGCATATAGTAGGTCAAAGTAAATTTTTCTTGATTGAGTGAGTAAACGAGTCACTGAATAGTGAGATAGGAGGTGGACTTCAAAAAGTAAGATGAAGCAGAAGGCTTTGGAGTTACTTTGGTGACTTTCTGTTAACTCAAGATTTTCTAACGCCGTTGTGAGTGCCATGTGGGAGAGCTCTTCCTGCTCAACTGTTGGTAATTATGTGTATGAGAAGATGTAGTGCTTGTCCTTTTTAATATCTGATTTGACAACAGTTGATGGGTAGTGAAAATCATAGACAGAAATAAACCTTATCCAAGCTAGTGAGGTAGCATGTGGAAGAACATCGTCCTTGCTTAGGAAGAAACCTAAGGATAATACATCCTTGTGGGAGGATCTAAGTTTAGCAATTAAAATTGGGACCTAATTTTGAGGTATATTTACCTGTGGCATGAATACAGGGAACAAAATTGTGGAAGCTTAGATCCTAATTGACTTCTAAGGCACCTGTTCTTCTTTGATTTCCTAAACCACATTCAGTAGCTGAGATCTTTATAGTCCCCAGGCAACTTTCTCATTTTCACAACAAAGTCAGAAATAGTTCAGCCAGTTGAAAAACTGCAGCCAAAATAAAACACCCAGTGAAGTTTTCCCTTTTCTTGCGCTGGCAGCATAATCCATCCCATTTTTAAAAATAGGACAGTTATCTCTATTCCCTCAAAATTCCAGCCCTTTGACTAACTCTACTTACTGTCTATGTGGTTTAAATAAATGTATGCCAGTTTTCTTTTTGGTATGTTCCCAGTGTGGCCAGTGTTGTCCTTGGGAGTTGATAACTTTCTGGATGACCATTACGCTATCCATGTTAGGAATAGCATAAAATCACGTCCACTAATTTTTTGATTGTGAAATTTTTTATCCAGGGAATAGGATGTGGAGATATAAGCTCATAAAGACCACACCTACCCCAACATACACACATTTGCACCTTGATTGATATTTATATAGGACCTGGTATTAACACTAGAAGAGTCAAAATCCAAGGGGACGTAACCTCTCCGAGCCGTTATTTTTCCTATCTGTAAAAGGGGGATCATCGTGATGCACTTCTTGATAGAGTTGTTATGAAGATTAAAAGAGGTAATGCATATAAAGCATCTAATACAGCCCCTAGCACCTAATAACCCTGCAATATGTGATAGCTTCTATTACCATTTTCCTTCTGGATAACTCAGATTTTGCAGTTCTCATATAGTAAAAAATTATGAAAGCAGAAATTCTAGTCCTAGCCAGATTTTCTCTTGATTTCAAAAGTTGTTTGATTCAGGCAGAAAAGAAGAACTGTTCAGGATTAAATTAAATTGTGAGATGGAGATGCGGCTTATCTTTAATCATTTGTTTGTTGCTTGATTTGTTTATTCATTCATTTATTCATTCATTTTTAGCCAAGCTGCACCTTCTTTTGCCATTTAAACTTGGCTTGGTATGGTCGAATGTACAGGGATTTATATCTGTAACTTAGACAGTTTGAATGCTAATAGTATAAAGTTGTAGTTTTTCCTTTGATACAACTGAATTTTCAAGATGTAGGCCTTTGAAAAGGGTATCTGGTTTAATGTACTGTGTTCTTAGGTATTTTTCTTCTTTGAACTTACAAAGCATGATCTAACCTTGGGATTTTTCTATTTATTCATTTCACTGCGTGGAATGCTTTCCCTCTGTTTATCTACCTCCTTGACATCTTTTAGGTCCAGCTCCAACAGCATCCTTCCCATACATTCTGTCTAAAGTAGCACTCACCCCAAGTCCGTCCCTAGTCACTCTTGTCGCGTCACCTCATTTTTTTTTCTTTTTAGCCCATATTACCAAGTATAATTATCTTATTTTGGCTATTTGTACATTCTTGTCTCCTTTCACTAGAATAGAATTTTCATCCTTCAGGAGTTTTCAGGCTACCTGAAAAAATTCCTTTTCTTTTCTTTTCTTTTTTGTTTTTTAAAGATTGGCACCTGGGCTAACGACTGTTGCCAATCTTTTTTTTTTTTTCTGCTTTATCTCCCCAAACCTACCCTGTACATAGTTGTATATCTTAGTTGCAGGTCCTTCTAGTTGTGGGATGTGGGATGCCGCCTCAACGTGGCCTGATGAGCAGTGCCATGTCCGCACCCAGGATCCAAACCCTGGGCCGCCACAATGGAGCACGTAAACTTAACCACTCGGCCACGGAGCCGGCCCCCAAAAATTCCTTTTCTACTTGAGTTAGCCTGAGTTGGTTTCTGTTGCTTGCAGACAAGAAACCTGACTGATACAGAAATTGGTGCCAGAAGTGGTTGCAGGCAAGAGATGCTCAGGGAAATGGCAGAAATGTGGGATTGGTTGTCTGGTCTTGGAGGTGGGTTATTTTTGTTTCTTTATTTATTTGTGTGGTTTTAATTAACAAAAACTTATATATAGTGCTTATCATGTACTATTCTAAGCACCTTTATTAAATTATTTGATCTAATCCTCAGAATGACCATGAGGTAGGCTTTATTATTATCCTCATAAGGAAACATGCACCTGAATGTTAAACAGCCAGCCCAAGGATGCATAGCTAGTGAGTAGAAGAATTTCGTTTCAGTTGGTATTGAAGGCAGAGGAAGTTCTATTATTATTCAGGAATTGGAGTCTAGTAATGTATGGGATGCAGACTTGAAGAGTTGATGAAACTGTTACCTATAATCAGGGCAAGCTTTAGTGTCATGTTGCCACTGCTGCAGAAAGAATGGAGGAATTCAAGGTCTATCGGATTGAGTTGACACCTTGAAGAAAGAAAATGACAAATCTGAATTTGTATTTTTAGGTACAGATGGGGACTAAAACTTGTAGACATTCCGTAATTGAGCTAACATAACTTCTTATCTCTACTAGTCTTAGGGCTGAGATAGTTCTTAATTAAACTCACCGTCTAATCCAGCATGAGCTGAATTCGTATTTTTGCCAGGTTTCCTATTGGAGAGTTAAGCGACTGATCAGGGAGAAGTGAGGTCAGTTAGCCCAAATTACTCTTCAAAGAGTTTGTTAAAGAAAAGATTGTGCTCCTGAGGGATGCAGTGACAATCCTAAGGAAAGATGATTTTTTAAAAAAATACTTGTTTGAGGGGGCTGGCTCTGTGGCTGAGTGGTTAAGTTCATGCACTCCGCTGCGGCGGCCCAGGGTTCAGATCCTGGGCGTGGACATGGCACCGCTCTTCTGGCCACGTTGAGGCGGCGTCCCACATCCCACAACTAGAGGGACCTGCAGCTAAGATATACAACTATGTACAGGGGGTTTGGGAGGATAAAGCAGAAAAAAAAAATTTGAGTGAGAGTTTTATAATCAGGATTATATAATATAAAACATATGCTATATATTCTATTTTACTTTCTAATTTAAGACAGCTAAATGCATTTTGTGTAATTTCAATGGCTCATAAAATGATCATGCTTAATGTTGAAAGTTAGAAGATCTCATTTTAAAAAAAGGATTTTGGAGAATATACCACCCTTCCCAATTTAGGGGGTGGGATAAGAAGGAATGATATTTTGGGGAGAGCCCTCTGTCCTCTTCTCTGCTCTCCAAGTACAGACACAGCCATGCCTGTGCTTTTCCTGGAATCTGCACTCTGTTGGTAGAATCAGCCAGAAACAATTTAATCCTGCATCCCAAAATATGATGTGTTACACTAGGGGTCAGCCAACTACATCCTATCGGCTGAATCCAGCCTTTTGGTGTGTTTTTGTATGGCCCTGAGCTAAGAAAGGTTGTTATATTTTTAAAGAGCTGGAAAAAAAATGAATATGCAGCAGAGACAGTGTACAGCTTGCAAATCCTAAAGTATTTACTGTTTGACTTTTTACAGAAAAAGTTTGCTGACTCCTCTGTTTTGCTGTTTTTGCTGGGGATACGAAATAGTCAAGGGTTCTGCCCCTATGTAGCTTACCTGATCAAGAGTTTCTCCTTAGGGAATTGATTATATAATAACCCCCCCCCCTCTTTTTTTGTTTGCAGACTCTACTAGAATTTGAACATGTCTGATAAAAATCTCCTAATTGTTCATTGTTCCCTTATGTTTATCTCTTAATCTAAAAATTGTGAGTTTTGTGTATCAGTGGTCATTGCTGCGTAACAAATCATCCCAGCACCCAGTTGCTGAGACTAACAAGCATGTATTACTTCTCATGAATCAGAGGGGTATCTGGGGATCAGTTGATTTAATCCAGGCTCAGCTGGGAGTGGCTCTGCTCTGTGTATTTCTCATCTTCCTTCTGCCATTAGCCTGGCCACGTCCTTCTCATGGTGATGGCAGAAGTTTAAGACAGCAGGTTGAAACACATCAAGGCCTCTTGATGACTAACTTAGAACTGGCATAGTGTCACTTTCAACTTATTTTATTGGCCACAGCAAATCATATGACTGAACCCTAAAGAGTGGGGAACTATGCCCTCCCCTAGTGGGAGGATATTGGAAAGATACCTGGCAAAGGGTATGAAAATTTGGGGCTAATAATGCAGTCTGTCATAGTTTGGTTTAGTGTTATAGTTTGGTTTAGTGTTAGGATATACCCTGCAACCAGCATTGGGAGCTAGATTACAACTCAAATATTTTAACTCATCCTCCTATTATTCACATCAAAGATTTGGACAGCAAGGAATCATTCCTTAGAAGTCATTCTGTATGGGCATTAGGAGCACAAGAGTCCTAAATTCCTTCAATTTAGCTAAGTATGCATTGAGTTCTTTCTTTGTGCCTAACATTCTATTAAGTTAGGGAGCTCAACAAGCTTGGGGTCTAACAGTGAAAACGCACCATGGATGCACTCTTAGAAGATGGTGTGGCAATTCCAATAGTAGAAGTTTTCCCTGGATGTATAGATGGCAGTAGAAGACAGAGGTAATCAACTCTGCTCTGTGAAAAGACATAGAAAGCTTTGTTGAGGAGAGATAAGATTAAATCTTGAAGGACGGACAAGACCACATTCCCTACAGAACAAGTTGAGGTGGAGAAGTACTATTTGTGGGAAATATCACAGCAACCTGTAATACTTCTGTTCTCAGAAAATGGTTATAATTAAAATCTCTTGTTTGTGCTCAGATAGTAGAAAAGTCTCTAAGAGCCGCTGAATAACTTTGTATTTACCTCCTTTTCACATTGTTTATTGCAGTAGTTTTCAAACTTTGGCAGCATCAGAATCACCTGGAGGCCTTGTTAAAACACAGATTGCTGACCCTGCCCCCAGAGTTTCTTATTCAGTAGGACAGGAACAGGGCCAGAGAATTTGCATTTCTCACAGGTTCCCAGATGATGCTGGTGGTGCTAGTCCAGGGACAGCATCACGAGAACTATTGATTCTTTGAATCTTTCCTTTGTGTCTGGCACTCTACAATGTGGTGTATATAGAGATGAAGAGAAAACATCCCTGCCCTCGAATTGCTCACGGTGGGTGGCAGAGACAGAGAAGTAAGTGTCTAATAGTACAGTGGAATGGTGCTGACATATATGGAAGTACAGTTTGCTGTGAGAATACACCGAAGGAGCACCAACTCAGAATGAGGCCAGGGCTGCTGGTGTGTGTAAGACACTGAGAAACCCTTTGATACTGAGCCAAGTTAAAAAAAAAATCAGAAAGTAATAACAGATAGAAAAGTGACCTTGACTTGTGCTTTGCATGAGACTGGGAAGTGGAGTCATTTTTAATGTTGCCTCTAAGAAATTTCTGATCACAATTTTTCACAAGCTTTGGTCAAATACTTAGGATGACATGAGGAGTCTGAATTAGTTACTTTGCAAATAAAAGGTATCCCTTTCTTTTGCTAATTTGTTCTACTCATCTTCAGCTATGTTTAAGAAGCCAGTTAGAGAAAGATGTTATGTTTATCGCGTGTGATTCTATGTTTTCACAAAAACTGCTAGAAGTTTTACGTATGTCAGAATGTAGACAGGGGCTGGCCGGATGTACTGGTTAAGTTGGCACGTTCCGCTTCCGTGACCCGGGGTTCAGTGGTTTGGATCCCAGGTGCAGACCTACGCACTGCTTGTCAAGCCACACTGTGGCAGGCATCCCACATAAAATAGAGGAAGATGGACACAGATGTTAGCTCAGGGCCAGTCTTCCTCAAAAAAAAAAAAAAAGGAAAAAATGCAGACAAAACTAGACAAGGGCAGAGTTTGTGAGGCAGCTTTACCTGGAACCTCAGGCACTGAGCCTGCAAGTGAACAGGCTCAGCTATTCATTGCAGTTGTAGGCTAGTGTGAGGCTGAGACAGAGTGACATGTTAGCCTCAAGAACAGCACTGAGGAGGAATACAGTGGGTGCTGGGTCATGGATCCAGGCAGGGCGATAGATATCTCTTGCTTGGGCCTGGTAAGCTGTGTGTGAGGGGGTTGGGCAGGCGTCAATCAGACATCTACTTGAAGCTGGCAGCTGGTTGGTCAGCTGGCCAAGTTATCTGCCCAGCAAATGAACGAGTGACCATGACAAGTAATTGGGCTAGTTTACAGAAACAGAACTGTACTCTTAAGCTTGGTTTTCTTGGCATTAAATACTCTGCCCTTTTCATGAAGCAATCCTAGACTGTGTTGTCATCTCAACCTAAAGGGGTAGCACCCTTAGAGGAGTAATGCTCTGTGGGCTCCCGGCTATCTAAGCGTTATATTTTTTAATCACATCATATGCCTAAAGCACTGCAGAACATTTCATTTTAGATAGTCATATTCCCCCTGGCAAAGGGAGCCAAAGTCAAGTAGAAATTATAAATAGAATGCTCAGACTTTAAAATCATGTAGTGCAGTGTATTTTCACTGAAGATGAATTTTTAATGAAAATATTTTGTAGATTTTTTAACTGTCCTTTTATAATGTACCTTAATTAACAATGAAATCTTGTAACCTTTTTCTTAGCATACATCTGTGGATGGATATACTGAACCACATATCCAGCCTCCCAAGTCAAGTAGCAGACAGAACATCCCTCGGTGTAGAAACTCCATTACGTCAGCAACAGACGAACAGCCTCACATTGGAAATTACCGTTTACAAAAAACAATAGGGAAGGGAAATTTTGCCAAAGTGAAATTGGCGAGACATGTTCTAACTGGTAGAGAGGTAAGTTTTCGTGATGCCTTTTAATATTTCCTTGGACCTCTCCAGAGCCTTGTTAAAAAGCTTTCCTGTAGCCGATGCCGGGAATAAATGACAATTGCAATATGGTAAACACGGGGATGTGTGTGAATGGAGCATACACAGGTAGCGCTATATCGTACCATAAAAAGTTGACCTTTTAGTCTTTAGAAAGACTCATCCCTATATAGTAGCATCTCTTATAAATCAGGTGTGCTACAGATGAGTTTTTCTCAGACTTCTGCCTTCCATTATATGGTTTATGTAAACATTTTTGATTACGTTTGCTTCCCAAACCCGGAAACAGGACTTTTATTAATTACTGGCTAGGGTAAATTTGGTATAAATACGTAGAAAGTTACCAGTTTTTATCTATTTAGAGACCACATTGAGCAGGTGTTGTTTTACAGATGGTTTTCTTAGGTAATAAGAGAATTGGGTTTCTAAAATCCCGTGTGTTTTACATTATGTATGTTTATATATTTAATAGTAGTTATTAATATTATATTTAATAACATATATTAAAGATGAAAAATAAACATCTAACATTCTATATTACATAATGCTTACTGGATCCAATTAGGACATTGTGAAAAATCTTTGTCAAAATGTTTTTAATAAGTTCCTTTTATTCTAGACATAATGTTATTGTCATTCCACTTGAATTTAGTTCTCTCTGTCCTTTCTGACCCCAGGAACTATTCAAACACAGGCTGCATTAGGCAGAGACTTAGAGGACATTCAAATCCATTTTGTTGGTTTGCCGTAAGAAGCTTGGGTATCTGGTCTCTCTAGCCACTTAATCATTTTATTCACGTAATACTTAATTTACTGGAAGCTTATAAGCTCCTCTCCTATGATAATTGTAATATCTTACCAAGATCATGAGTAAAAGATCAAGATACAGATGATTTTTACTTTAAAGGGAGAAACTTGGAAGAAATAAAATGTAATTTCATTGACTCGATCCAATAGGTTAAAGACTTGGGTCCATGGAATATATTCTGAGGCTGCCAAATTATCAAAACTTTACCATCCAAATATAGCTAAATTATACGTTGTTAGGAATGAAACAAAAGACGTTTTCTTTATAAGTTTTTATTCATTGAAATATATATTCTCAAATATAGTTCAATGATTCTCTCTTTTAGGTTGCTGTGAAAATAATAGACAAAACTCAGCTGAATCCGACTAGTCTACAAAAGGTATTTAATTATTTTAATAGTAAGTAATTACAATATGAGTTTATTAATTAATACATGATATTGTGTAAAGTCAGTTATCCTAAATTTCCTGTTAGATACAATACTACGTTACATTAATATATGAAGAAAAGACATGATATAAAACATACTGTTTATATTTAGTAACATTTAAATAATATTATCAAGTTGTTATTTGAGAAATATCTACTACTCAAATGCATGTGCGATATGGAAGGAATTTGTGTGTTCTAATTCAGTAGAATAAAACTTTATATCAAATATTTCGAAGTATTCAGGATTCTGCTTTGTTAAAAATCTATTTATGAGTTAACATTGTCCATAGGTGGGTTTCCTTTTGTTGCTTCACTCGCTTTTCTTCCTTCTACAAAAACTAGCTTTTCAGCTAACTTACAGGAAAAGATATGAACACTGCTTCAAAGGGTGAAAATCTAAAACGGCAGGGGGAGGGAAAAAAGCGATTAGGATGGAGATTACCTCGTAAACCTGGTAAAGCTGTTTCCTGTTGCCTTATTAATTGCTTATGTGGGAAAACTTCCTCAGGTACACATTTTAGTACTTTAAAATGAAGCAGATGTTTTAACATTTATGCTGTATATGTTAAGTTTGTATATAGTAAGATAATAGACGTTGTGATTTTTATTAGAACATAAGATCGTAGTCACATATTTAAATGTTATATGAATAATTTTGGATTCCTAAAACAGATTGAATCTTATCATAAGAAATTTGTAGTACACTGTGTTTAACTATACCTGATGTGATTCTAACATTAAATTAAAAATTTGAGTCTGATGATCAAGGTTTTCTGCTTGGCTTAGTGCCAGATAATTCAGTTTATTTTATGTATTTCTACTTAGAGATCTGTCTTTGTAGTTATTGAGATTCCTTTTAAATTTGACAACCAAAATAACTTTTCATAGCGTTGATATTTCTAATCAGTGAGAATATGAAAGGGTTGCTAGATTCTTTTTTCTCTGTCAGTGTGAGATAATATACCTTATGGCTGTCTTCTGCGAGAAACTTCTAGCACCAGTCTTTCAGCAAACCATCATGTAGTAGTATGAGTTACAAAAAGGCATCCTCCCTTCTGGACAGATGAATTGTCCAAAGATGCTGTTTTTTCCTAGGCTGGAGCCACAGTGGGACAAATTTTTCCCGCCCTTCTGCTGGGAATCCTTTTAAGATGCACGAACAACATAGCTATGCCCACTGGCCCTGTCCGTGGCCCACCTAGCTTTTCCACTTTTCCTGGATTAAGCTATATGTTACTTTGGTAAATTGAGTGCTTTTCAGTGACATTTAGAGCTACTCCAGGCCTGTTGTGCTAGTTGGATATATAGTAATGTGACCCCCACTCTGTCTTTCCCAAGAGGGCGCAGAGAAGGTTGTGGAACCAAAGTTAGGCTTGTTGAAACATGCAAACATGAAGCTAAATGTTGATTTATTTACTGAATAAAAAATGTACTTGTTGATGATCGGTAATTTCTGTTATAAGTTCTGCTAATCTTGCCGATAAAATTTTACTTTTCCAAACAGGCATATAAAGAATGATGACAATTTTGTTTTATTTAATCTGTGAAAATTAAAGCAAGGAAAGATTGGAATTCACTAAATATAGTCAGTTCACTGTGTGCATGTTGTTGTTTTTTAAATCATTTTCATTTATGTTCATAGATTTGCATTCTGTTGAAAGTTTTGGAAAAAAAGAGATCAAGGCTTGATTAGTTCTCATACATTGTAGAACATTCAGCATTTGGCCTTACCCATTAGATGCCAGTAACATCTCCCGGTCAGTTGTAATTCATTTGTTTTCCTTAGCATTGACAGTCAAGTTCTATAGGTAACAAATAGCAAAATATGCTCTATATGTCTTAAATGTGCTTGTTAAAAGAGAGGTAATGATAGTGCGTATATTTGAAATAATGATTCATTTTAATCTCATCTCCAGTAGTATTTGGTTAAATCTTGTTCTGGATTTGATCTGAATTTAAGCCGATTTTCCTTCTTTATCCTCTTGAGTGTATAACATTTATAGGAAATATTACTTTCCTTTGCCAACATCAGTGATAGATAAAAGTAGTCTAAATTTGGTGCTCCAACTGTTCAAAACTTCTAAAATATAAAGTTCTTAAAAACAGTTTGGTCTTTGGAATTATTAAGCATCTTTGGCTTCAACATTGTTCACCTAATATGCTCCTTTGTTTGTATCACATATTTTGAATTAATGGAATCCAGTTTAATGAGTTTTCATAATTTAAAAAGTATTGAGATAGATGCTGTATTACTGCTTCCTTTTTGGAGCATGAGTCCCTCCTCATACGTTAGTGGTTTTTGGAGTGGGTCTATGAACTATATTAGTGATTCCTAGGGATCTTTTAAGCAGCCTAAGAGGAAAAGCAAAACAATGAAGCAATTTTATTCATAGTTCACATACTTAAAATGTAAGATTATAAGATTATCGTTTTCTCAGAAAATCCACTAAATTTTGAAACTTGGACACATTAGTGTATACACAGATGACAAAGTTTGTGTTAGCTTGTCTCAGCTCACAGTTGGCAGGGTACGGTTTGCTGTCTTCTGTGTATTGTCAATTTGTATTTTCTATTGTTTTACTGTGTTGCATTGTATTCCCAATTCACAAAAATGGCTCAGTGGTTCAGAAGAGATTTGCTGAGTAGTAAAACCTGTAGTGGAAATAGAAACAAGACTGGTACAGCTCAGAATCGTGTCATTAGGTAATAAAGAGGACTGCTGCCTTATGGTTACGGAGAAGGTGAACCTCTGTGCGAGGATAGTGGTTTTGCACAAGCAGGGAAAGTGTGAAAAAATTTCAGTAGTTGACATCTGAAAATTAGACTTATTAAATGAATAATCCATTTACTGCTAGTGTCTGGTGTGTTATCTATTGTATAAAGTGTTGTCAAATGGTGACGTAAGCCTTTTAAACTTGAGTGAGTTTTCAGATAAAGCCCGTAGACCTCTCTGCTCAGCTAGTCAAGTTTTCCAGAACATCTGCGTAATAATCTCTGTTACGTTGATGAATTTTGTCACTCTAGGTAGAGAAGAGGACAGATCCATGGAAGCAATATTCAGAATTAAATTTCATTTAGTAAATTATCAAGAAACCAAACTTGTAAAAGCAATCGTAAAATTATTGACAAATATTTTGATCCAAGGAGAAAGCAGAAGAAGCTGTTTGGCCATATTCCTTAGCAGATATCCCTCTCGGACGTATGTTGAAATGTCAGTTACTCTCACATATGCATGCTTTATAGCACGTTTCGCTTTATCCCTGAACAAAACCACTTAGGTATTGAGGACTTCTTCCTTGTAGTCCTTTTCGTGTGTGCGGATCAGTTGAAGGAAAAGTCTTGACCAATTCTTCTGTGGGTCAATGAAAACCTACGTGATAAGAGTTAGCATTTTGTGAGCTGGGTTGTAAACTGCAGAAGTTGTCTTTGATTCAGTAATAAGATAACACCAGGAGGGCTTTTTTGGGGGGAGGGGGATATTCTGCAAGGAATGATACTGCTACGTGAATAAACAATATTATACCTAACGCCCACTTGTTGCTTCATTCTCCATGAAATTAGTGGTCAGCAACATGCCTCTGATCTTGATTTGGTTTTGAAGGAAATACTGAAAACAGAGGTTATCGTAAAATCATGGCTATTGAAAGATGTCTCTTTAGCACAGTGTGAAGAATTGGTGGGAAGTAAATCTTTCCCACTGAACTGTGATGCATTTTGAGGGAAAAAGTGTTCAAACAAGTTTCTTTTAAAAGATGATGCCGATAATGTTACTGCCTAGTTAAAATATCAACAGTTTAAATGTTGAAGATAAGATAACCAGATTTTCTGAAAAAAACAACTGTGTTTCAAGCAGTCCACTGACCAAAAATCTGACTTTTCTAAACTTGTGTAGTTATAGACAAAGGGCAATAACATATGACATATTATTGGGATATTTAACATACAAATGCTACATCCAAATATGAAAAATACCTTCCGGAGCAAGCATATCTGAAGAGTATATTAAGAATCCATTTACTGTTATCCCTCATCGAAACTTCCAGTCTTCCAGCTTTTGAGTGTGATAAGATCAGCAACCTGGAATCTGGTCTGAGAGCTAGACATAATCTTCAGGGAGGAATACCTTTGTAAGGTTGGATCCAATAATCAAGCTGAATGTCTCTGACACATCAGCTAATGTTTGTCCCATTCCCATATCTATCTGCGATTGTGACTTAGGGATTTTTAATTTAATAGAAATAAAAAGTAAAAAAAAAAAAAAGAAAACTAGAAGTGGAAACTGTCTTATGATTGGAGCTAAGTGTCATTGAGCCAAATACGTGTTTATTAATTATTTCTTAATCTAACAAATATTTATTGAAAGAAATACATATTTCTCCTTGTGTTTTCCTCTGCCTTTTAGGTTCCTCCTTTTCTGTTTAAATAGAGTCATTGTCCTTTTTGTTGGCCACTCAGTGTGGGGGTTTCACAAGGCTTAGTCCTAGGACTTCTCTTTCTGTGTTCTCTTCCTGGCTGTCTCAAAGGTAACTGTGGTTTAAATTATAAACTGTCGGCAAACTCACAAATTTATATCTTCAACTCAGACCTCCCCTAAATTTGTAATCTCTCAGAGATAGCCCAAATTCATTATGTCCAAAACAACTCCTGATCCCCATGCCACCACCTCACCCCCTTGGTCCTCTTCCAGTGTCCTCTCTCAGTGAAGGACGCTGTCCCCAAGTTGTGCAAACCGGAAACCTCAGAACTCTCTTTACTCCCCCCTCTTCCTCATTCTCACCACTGATCCATCCTTGAGTTGTACTGATTTTATTTCTTATGTATCTTTTTTTATGTCTACCTTTGCTTTTTTCCATCACTACCATTATAGACAAAGCTGCTATTATTTCTCCAATGGGCTACCCCAGTAACCTTCTTTCTGCCTCCACTTTGCATCCCTACACACACACACACACATACATGCATGTGTGCACACACACACAGAGTTTAAAATGTAATCACGGATGCAAAATTCATCTCTGATTATACCATCCCTTTATTTAAACTTTTAGATGGCATTCCATTTTTGGTAGCATAGAAATCAAATTCAAGGCCCTACCTTCCTTTTCCACCTCACTGTCCGTTAACTCCCTCCAGCATCTCCCCACTCTGCTCATCCCCTGCTCTTCCAACTTCAGTGACTGTTTCGTTTCCTATTCTTACTGGTCATTCCAGCCACCAGGCCCGTGCAGCTTTGCATCGTACCCTCTGCAAAAGTTAGTTAATCCTTACTCATTCCTCATGTTCAGCCTTAGAGTCATTGCTCAGGGAATCCTTTCTTGTCTCCACAACTGTTAAATCCTCCATCCTCCTTAAAATTAAGCACTGATAACCAAGGATTTTTCATAAAAAGTCACTTAATTTTTATTTGTTTTGGTTTTGGTAGTCGTTTTGGGTTTCGATGTTTGTATTCTGCCTCTGCCTCTTAAAACCTCTATTCTAAGTGCTTGGCCTTATTGGCTGTACAGCGTACATCTATTTCTTTATTCTCAGGAAGCTACGTGAGATTTACTAAAATAGATATGGAAGAATTTTCTCTTGGAAGTGGAGGAGGCTAGGGATCTTTAAATCACCTATGATTTAGACTGACCATCTGGCTGTTTTAAGTAGTATTCTCAGTTATTTGAAGAGTCATACTCCTATTTTTTTCTAACTTGGGCAGATTGTTGACATAGTAAACTAGTCTATTTTTAATTTTTTGATGGGGACTGCAGAATGTCTTTCTCATTTTAAAAAAGTTGCTTTCTCATGATTTTTTTTATCGGGCTAAATGTTTCGTTTCTAATCTTTTTTTTAAAGAAGTAAAACGTTACAGATGCTCTTGAAGCCCTATGTGTCATTTCTTGGTTCTATTTCTGTCTTTTCCTACCTAGAAATTACTACTATTCTGAATTTGGTCTTTCTTATTCCCATTCAGAATTTTTTTCTGGTTTTCACGTGTATCTGTACATAAAATACTTAACATTATTTGTTTTTAAACTTCCTATTCTTCTGCAACTTGCTTTTTTCATTTAACAGTCTTACGGTTTTAATTGTGTTAGTCTATATAGTCTAGTTCATTTATTTTCACTACTATTACTATATGCCATTATATGAATATGCCATGGTTTACCCATCCTCTTATTAATAGATATACTACAGTTGGTCCGTTTTTCTGTTGGTGGATATTTAGATTGTTCCTGGTGTTTCTGTGTTTCATTTTGTTTTTTTCCCAGCTCATTAGCTTTTTGTTATTGCTATTACAGACAATGCTGCAATGATCATTATTGTGTATATCTTTTTGTGAAGATGTACAGAATGATATATCTCTCCAAGAGAAATTGCTGGGTTGAAGGGTATGCGTATCCTCAGCTTTACTAGATAATATCAAATTGCTCTTCAAAGTGGTTGCACCAATTTATACTTCTGCTGACATTGAATGAGATTTACTGTTGCTCCACATTCTTATCAACACTTTATATTATCAGATTTCTTAATTTTTGCCAATTTTATGGACACAAAATGTTATCTCCTTTTAATTTCCGTGTTTTTTAGTGAGGTTGGCCATCTTTTCAAATTTAATCTATTGTAAGTTTAATAACTTCTCTCTGAAGTTATTTGATTTGATAGCCCAAACAATTACATTTATTGAGCACCAACTTGAGTCCAAAGTTGTACAAGGTCTTGGGAAAGACTCAAGCAATATGAAATTGGTACTAGTTCATAAGAAATAAGAATCTTATAATCTATCTATAAAGATAGAACTTTGAGAAAGTGCCACAGCCTATCATTTAAAGAGTATTTTCTTCTAGTGCTTTGCAATGAATAACTGACTACAAGTTGTCAGGTTTGGGAAGTAATACTGAGCATCATTTTATGTTTTTAGTTAGAAATCATCTAATGTGTGTTCACTTAATTATATTCAGATCTCTTTTCCTGAACTACTGTTTCATGGGAAGAACTTAAGAAGTTAGCCTGAGTTGTTATACTGCTACTAGTAATAACTTTATAAAATATTTAGTGTCCCAGTAAGGTGTCTGAAGGCTAAAAGAAGAGTAACACGATGATCCTAGAAACTAGAAAAGTTGAAAGTGTAATCTGTAGGGTTCTGTTAATGTACAAAAGTCATATATAAAATCTCTCAATGAATGGCATCTCTGAGAAAGTCTAATTCTATCTCTTACAACTGAATGTCATCTACCAGGTAAAGCAGCGCCCACACTTGGCATTAATAGGCCAGTAAACTGCTATCAAAGATACAGATAGAATTTTTGAAAAGATTACAGTAAAGGCAAAGAAGAACTCCTGCCCCTCCCCAAAGCCAAATCAGAGCAAAATACTTGACAGGCTAAGAAGGCTGTGTTGAAAGGTACCAGAAGATCTGAACATCCCTCCTATAAGCCTAGTTTACTGGGACTCTGATGACAGCCTGGAAGAGCTCTCCCAGTAGGAACAAGCTTGACCACTGCCTTTGTCACGTTCCCCAAGGCCACAGAGTTGTCCCCATCTGCCTCTGGAAGAAGCACCAGTGAAGTCCTGTGACACTGATGAGGCCAAGGGCAACATGGTGAGCAGGGCTGATGGAGAGAAGATGTGCGCATTTGACTAGCCCCTGAGTGTGGTGCTTTGGGTGTAAATAGAGTGGGGATTGTCTGTAAGCCATGTCTACTTGGCTACTTCCAAATAGAACAGGTTTTCCCACCATCAAAAGGGGTAACAGGCAGAAGGAATGGAAGAGGTAGGAAAGAAGAGAGTAAGTAGTTGAGAGGAGAGAAGGAAAATGCTCATAACTGAGGCAAATGTTGATTAACACTAATGGAGTTTGACTAATCCCGACCCTAAGCCCTAACCAGGAAGGACTCACTTGAAAAGGAAATCTCTCTCCACAGAGTTGAGGATTGTTTACTAGCTTCAGTTATCTGGAACAAAGCCAAGGACCAGGAAGGAAATAATAAAGGCCTCTGAACAGCTAGAATATCTGCCACACAGTTTGAACAGTGAAGCCCCTGCCTTTCAGTCATAGAAGACCCGTCTCAAGCCTTCACTCAGGACTGACTTCTCTAGTTCACCACGCAATTTTAAGAAACTCTGGCTTTAGTTTCTAGCCCACAGCAAAGTTGAAACAGTAAGTTTGAAGGGCATAGTGAATTCAGAACTCGCCTGCTAAACTTAGGATATCACAGTTTGAAAATGAGAAAGAAAATAATAGAGATAAAATTAGAATCAGAAACTCAAATAATAATGTGGAACTATTTAGTCTATTTGCAAACCTCAATTTTCCTTTTGTGTGCCTGGGCATATGATACATACAATAATTGACTTCCTTTCTTTCTTTCTTTCTTTCTTTTTGGTGAGGAAGATTGGCCCTGAGCTAACATCTGTACCAGTCTTCCTCTGCTTTGTATGTGGGATGCCTCCACAGCATGGCTGATGAGTAGAGTAGGTCCGCACCCAGGATCTGAACCCACGAACCCTGGGCTGCCAAAGCAGAACGTGCGGAACTTTCACCACCTGGCCACAGGGACAGCCCCAATAATTGGCTTTTTAAGTAATAACTCTCCATTTCAGGGTAAACTTCTTATCATAGATCTAAATGTTCAGCTCTCCTTCTCTCAACCCTCTTTACCTTTCCTAAGGAAAGCGAGCACTGATAAGATTGACAGCCTTGCTAGTAAAGATCTGCTCTGTATATGTGACTCACCGGCTCTCGCCCTCTCTGTTCCCTTTGACTCATGCAGCTGGTGCAGGAGACTCTGACATTAGTGCAGATTCTGTCCTCTTTGCAGCCAACTGGAATATTAGAGTTTAGGAAGGGGTTAGGGGGCTGTGGAGGTGAACAGACGCCATAAACCTTTACTGAAGCCATGTGCTTCTGGTTAGTTGGCTGAATTCTCTAGATTTGGAGCATTAATGACCCAAATATAGCTGATAATTCAAGTGTTTCTTTGAGAGGAAGGGTGATTGGTGGGCCAGGATTCTGGCATTTCATTATCTTTAGTCAATATACCACTTAAAACACCATAATCACTTCTTCCAACAGCAGCCACTCTTCCTCTTTCCACAACTACCTATTATTTTTAGCCAACCCACGCTCAACCCACACACATGCTGTTGCTTGTTATGTTTTTTTCTTATTCCTTGTCAAAAACTACTGAAGGAGAGGAAACTAAGGATAGAACAATATATGCAAGACAACTTTGAGATGTAGAAAGCCAATGGCTGTGTAGTATTGTTTTAGCTCGCGTCAGAATTACTTTCAGATGACCTTGGCCTTTCCTATGGAGATGGTAAAAAGATCAGTGATTGCCAGGGATTTGAGGGAAGGGAAGAACGAATAGCTGGAGCACGGAGGATATATAAGGCAGTTAAACTATTCTGTATGATATTATAATGGTGGATATATGTCACTATACATTTGTCAAAAGCCGTAGAATATACAAAACCGAGAATGAACCTTAATGTAAACTATGGACTTTAGGTGATAATGATGTATCAATGTAGATTCATCGGTTATAACAAATGTACCACTCTGGTGTGGGATGTTGATGATAGGGGAGGCTGTGTGTATGTAGGGGCAGGAGGGTAACTCTGTACTCTCTGCTTAATTTTGTTGTGAACCTAAAACTGCCCTAAGAAATCAAGTATACACACGCACACACATACACACGCACACACACACACACACTTCTGATGCTGTATTCCTCACCTTGTCCTGGTTCACATACCTGAGTAAGGCAATTTGGTCAAGGAACACCACTGGGGGACAGGTATTCAGTTTTGATAGGAGCCTAGTGGCTAACTAATAGCTGCTTTTTAAAACTTGTTAGCCACGTTAGGAAGAGGATGATGAGTCCAAAACCCCAAGGGCCCCCTCTGAGTGGAGACTGTCTCCTTTCATCAGACTCCAGTCACCAGAATCATCAGTAACAGAGATTTGTAGCTCAAAGCAGTCAGTAGGGCTGTGGGGAGCAAAGATAGAGAGGGCCAGGCACAGAGTAGACACTCAACATTTCTTGAGTTCTAGGCTTTCAAGTGCAGAATGGAGGGAGGAGGTAATTTGGCAAGACCTAATAAAGTTGAAGATGCATATACACCATTATCAAAAAATTAAGCTTCTACAGTTCTACCTTAGAGAAATACGTTAAAAATGTTTGTTATAGCACTGTTTGCAATAGTGAAAATATGAAAATAACTTAAGCATCCTCAGTATGAAAATGTATAAACTATGGTTTCATCATATATTGTAGTAGAACACATCAGTTATTTATAGATGAACCAGATCTATACGTAACAGGGATAGAACTCAAAAACATAATGTTGAGTGAAAGGTTTAGAAAGATATATTCAATATGACTCCATTTATATAAAGTTAAAACACAAAGAATAATTTTGCTATTTATATATACACGTAGAAAAAGTATAAAAGTATGTGGAATGTTATATACCAACCTTAGGGTAGTGGTTATCTCTAGCGTGAGAAGGAAGAAAAAGGGATGACGATGAGTCTCTAGCTTTGACCATAATGGTTAATGTCTTAATATTTTATTTAAATAAAATTATTCTTTAAAAATTCATAATTTTTCTTAAAGATAAAACTCTCATGCAAATGTGGCATGAATATTAACATCAGTTTGATGTTGGCAGTGGATACAGAGTTGCTAGATTGGTTTCTGTACTTTTTAAGAAATTTAAACTATTTCACAATTCTAAAAGTGGATGAAAAACATTCTTTCCAGACAGAGAGGAACAGCTTGTGCAAAGGCCCTGAGTAGAGAAGGATCTTAGCAAGTTCAACTGAGAGAAAAATGCTGGATGACTGGAGTGATGTCCACCTGGATGTTATGTAGAGTGTCATGAGATAAGCTTGGCCAGGTAACCAGGATCTTGATTTTCAAGGCCGGGTAGCCCAGGTTAAAGGTTGTGGATTTTGTTCTAATGGCACTGGGAAACCACCAATGGATTTAAAGCGATGTAGTGCTGTGCGGATAATGGATTGAAGGATGGGAGGACAGAAAAAAGAGTGCAGAATGGATGTACAGAGACCAATGGGATCTAGTGACAGTGGTGCCAGTATGGATGGATAGACATTGAGAGATTTGAGATCAATTGTGGAGGTAGAGTTGACAGGTCTTGGTGATGTATCTTATGTAGAGATTTTGGGAGACTGTGTTGTTAAGGATGATTCTAAAATTTCTGTAATAAGGTGATGAATGGATATACAGAGCTGGAGGAAACCAGGGAAAGATCAAATTTGGTGTGAGAAATCAAGTGATGAGTTTGAATTCCTGTGAGACAACCAAGTGAAAATATTGACTGGTTACTTGGTTATAAAGGTTAGGATAAGAAGAATGCTCTGGATGAGAAATTTAAATTTAGTAGACATCAGCAGATTGATGATAGTTGGAGCCATGATAAATCACCCAGGAAGAACACAGAGAGAGTAAGAAGACAAAGGGTCTAAGAACTAAGCCTTGGGGAGCTCTCTGTTGAAAGATTGAGTGGAAGGGAGAGGACCCAGCAAAAGACTGAGCAGCCAGTGAAGCAGAAGGAATGTCCAGAGGATGTGCTGTCAGAGCCGAGGAAGGAGATGGTCTCAAGTACTGAAGACTGAGAGGTTAACTGCATGTTCTTTGTCCCAGTATGTTGAAATGAGAATGCATTTCACAGTTACAGAAAATAGCATAGCTCTCTTGAACGGGAATGAATTTTCTTTGACATTCCGTTTATTGATGTACAATTTTAATTATTAAACTTATAAGTATCATGGATTTCATAAAAATTTGTTTATATGAAGCAGACACACGCAGACTTATGTACTACCTGGATTTGGTATAGGAATTAATGAGGATAGCCAGGACAAGATTTTTGTGGTAGATAAGCCTTAAGTAGGTTTTTCCATTGGTGTGAAATTTTCTTGAGGCGTATCAGCACATTATATTTCTGTTTTTAAATTGTGATAAAATATACAGAAGATTTACCACTTTAAGCATTTTTAAGTGTACCATTCAGTGGCATCAACATTCACAACATTCACATTGTTGTGCAGTCATCACCACCATCCATCCAGAGCTTTCTTTATCTTCCCAAACTGAAACCCTACCCATTAAACAACAAACCCCTATGCCTCTGTCCCCCACAGGCCCTGGCAACCACCATTGTACTTTCCGTCTCTCTTAATTTGACTGCTCTATTCTAGGTGCCTCATATGTAAGTGGGATCATACAGTATGTATTCTTTTATGACTGGCTTATTTCACTTGGCATAACGTCCTCAAGGTTTGTTCATGTGCTAGTATGTGTCAGAATTTCCTTCATTTTTGAGGCTGAATAATATTCCACTGTATGTATGCACCACATTTTGTTTATCCATTCATTTGTCAGTGGGCACTTGGGTTGCTTCCACTTTAGCTGTTGTGAATAATGTTGCTGTGGACATGGGTGGATAAGTATCTGAGTCCCTGCTTTCAAGTCTCGTGGGTATATACACTTTCTCCACATCCTTGCCAACACTTGTTATTTTCTGGGTTTGGTTTTTTTTAAGCAGTAGCCATCCTAATGAGTCTGAGGTAATATCGCTTTGTGGTTTTGATTTGCATTTCCCTAATGATTAATGATGTTGAGCATCTTTTCATGTTCTTTTTGGCCATTTGTATATTTCCCATGGAGAATTGTCACCTCTGAAAGCACCAACTTTAGATTTTATTCTGATAAAATGCATGTGTCATATTACAGACTTTTTAGAATATGACTTATTGGTTGTTCTATTTTTTAAAACTAGTTCTTGATTTTGAATCGATGACATAGTCAAAGAGAACATAGAGAAAAAAATACCAAATCCTGTTTTTGAAAAATAGGCCTTATATAGTTTAAAAAGTAAAATAAAACGAAGGGAAATTTTAACATTCGTATTTTAAGTGGCTTATTTTCATTTTTGCTTTGGTTTTATATGAAGTGGTAAATATATTTTTATTATTCTTTAATCTTATTATATAAATCTACCTAAAAATGCTAATGAAAATAGTTTGTTTCCTTTTCAAATTTCATTTAAATGTAGGTTATATCATTTAATATTTCATAAAGTGTCTGATCAACTGATAGAGATGACTTTAAAGAGTCAGACCCTCAAGGAAGGTTGTTTTTGGATAAAAATCATGTGAAAGACCATTTAGTTTCACTTCCACAGTGTTTTTCTTTTATTCCTAGAAATGAAGAGTAGTTGAGTTTTATTGTAAGTGGTACACACACACACACACACACACAGAATCGTTTAAGTTAATCTGGTTAAAATTATCCTGGAAACCAAGTCTCATTAAAGTTAGATTTGGAACTGAGAAACAAATCTCATCCCTTAGTTCATTACCAGGACCCTGCACTGTCTTGTAAACGGTTGAATTTCTTCAAATGGACGTTTTGATTGGCTCTCTGCTTTAGTGTTCTTTTTTAACAGAAGTGTGTCTGCTTGTTTTCTTTAACAGTTGTTTCGAGAAGTACGAATAATGAAGATATTGAATCATCCTAATATAGGTACGAAATTTATATACACAATTAATGATGAAGTATTTTCCTTAATTTGAGGCTATTTGAAAAGATACAATTTTAAGAAGGTTTTATATAAAAAAGAAGAAAAGTGATAACCTGAGAAAGTGATACTTCAGGTAAAAATAGAGATGTTAACTGAAGGTTACAAATTGCTGTTTTCTACTACCTTACTATCTTCTACTCTCCACTAAAATATATATGACTTGAAGGTAATGCATACAAGTGTGTTCTGTATCTCTTTAATAAATCTCTCTAAGTAGATTGCATGCCATTTAGGTATTGATAAAAAAATGAATTCCAGATCATTTGATAATATGCATTTTAGTTTGATCATAGTTTATAGGCAAAGTAACTAATTAGAATTTTAAAGAAAGTAAAGAATTGATTTCAATTTTAGTGAATTTATTTCCGTAAGTTCTGATTTCCCCCCATATTTACAAATAAATATTGATTACGTATGTATTATATGAAGTCATTGAATTGTAAGAACTAAAAAGCAATGCTTTTTTTAATCTGTTTACTTTTTAAACACATATTCCTTGCACCTTTAAAACTTTTATGTTTATTAGAGATACTAATGTGATTGTTTTTGGTGTATAATTTCCACTACATAAGTCTGATAATTTATTGGTTTTTTTAACCAGAAACTTTTATAATATCACATAGTTTTAGAATTTTTTTGGATTTGTACCAAATATTATTTAACATTTTAAGATAGGCTCATTATAATATAGTTTCTTTTTAAGCTTTAGTTAAAATTGTATTCTGATTTTAAGATTTTCCTTTTTATTACCTTATTCTAATTAGAAAAAGTAATGGTTTTTTAATCCCAGAAACGTAACTCTCTTTTGACCCAGCAGTTGGTTCCAAATCACTTCATGGTAAGTAGTTTTCTTCCATAGTAGTAATAACCCTTGAGAGAATTTTTAAACTTAAATTTGTAATTAATAATTTTTAGTAACTACTTAAGTTTTCCACTGGTTTAATGTTACCTTAAATTTTCTTAAAATGTATCTATTAGGTGCTAACCATTGCAGAGTTATATCTCTAATTTCTTTTTTCAGTAAAATTGTTTGAAGTTATTGAAACAGAGAAGACCCTCTATTTAGTCATGGAATACGCGAGTGGGGGTAAGGATGAGGGGAATTGAAAAGTTATCTTGGATGAGTCATACGGAATTATCAACACCCAAAGGTTCATTGTATTATTTATGTTTCCATTGTTGTTAATGAATCTGTAATTTTATTAAAATGCCTTTAAGTGATATCTTAAGGAAAATTCAGTGTTTGCTTTCAAGATCTATTGATCTTACATTTGGAAGTTAGATTTTGACTTATTTAAAAATTACTTATGGACATTTTTCAAAGCTCTAAATTTGCATTGTTATCTATGAATGTTTCAATTCTCTTATCTAAATATTATATGATAATATTATGATTAGAAGCTTTAGACTGTGAGCAAGAAATCTCAAATTTAGAATGTATTTAATAAAGTTTATAGTAAAAGCATATTCTAGGTCAGATGTTTATTTCATTCATTGTTTATATATGACAGATTCTCAATGTATATACTTTTTCAAAATAATCCATAAAATGTTTCAATTTGAACGAGTATTGATCTATATATTTTACAAGTTAGAAGACTGAGTTGACAAGGAAATAGGAAGATGCATTTGTAGTAGAATATAATGTGTATTTTGACTACATAGTGTCAAAAACAGGAATGATTTCTAAACACTGAAATATAATAGAAAATTATTTTCATCTCCTGGACTTTCCCTAAAATGAGAGAAACGTCAGCTCAAAATCACTGTTCTGTTAGGCATAGTACTTAACGTTTTCGGAAACAGGTTTAAAATTTATGGAGTTAAATCATTTAATAAGTAAAAAGAGAGCTCTTGAAGGTTTTAAGGGCTCAGAGAATTTAAGCAATTGAAGGAGAGGGCAGCTGAAATTATTTAAACCACTTTGGTTAACTTTTTTGCTAATCAATAGAAAAACTTCGTGTTGGATTGTATTGAGTCCTTTTAGCTAAAAAAGTATATATATTTTTATGGTGATTCAGATTTTATGTAACTAGAATAAAGAAGATTTATTCTAGCCTAGAGCATCTAAACTATGTGATTTTATATTCTCTTAGATTTCTAAAATTTTTTACTACAGATATATATTTTTTAATTGCTTTTTCAGTTTTTTATGCACTTTGAAAGTTTTAGTAAATTTGGTTTTTTGCAAAGCTTTATTTCATCCTGAAAATATTTTGGTGTAGGTTTTTGACTTAACCTGAAAACCTGTGTCATTAATGTTTATTATTATAGGATTTCGAATAAGTATCGTGCAATTCACATAAAATATAGGTCTATAATAAAATTAATGAATCTAAAAATACCACATAATGAACTATTTCTCTATTTTTCTATTCTTTAGTTAGATTTATATAATAATTTGTCAGCTTGGGCACCCTGAGTGTTATTTTTAGTTCAGTTATTTTTTTTTTTAGTCATCTAAAGTCTAAAGAAAGGGGCTAGACATGCTTTGATACTTTCGTATGAGAAATAGACTGCTAAAAGTCTGTGGACACCATTCTGTTTTTATGAAGGTCCACCGAAAGGCTGTGTTAATATTAGTATGTATACTGTATTAACGATCCATGGTAAGTACAGTCAACTCTCTATTGGTGCTCATGAAAGGGAGCAATGGCTGGAGTAATAGAGCACACAGGGTCGTCGCTGATCTCCTTCAGTAGCATAGCTGGACAGGCAGTGTCGTGTAGAGAGCTGTGGACTGGAACGCAGCCCCAACCAGGTGGTCCATCACTCAATTCTGATTCCTGGTGATGGATTTTCTTTGGGTCTTGCCAGTCAGTGATCCTGTAACAAAACCATCATGGTTCTGTGGCAGTAAATCTAGAAGCATTTTCTTGCCTTTTTAATCTATAAGTGGCAAGGCAACTCTGGAAAATAAAACACTTAGTATTTTTCCTCTGAAATTTCCAGATATTTTAGGATTGAATCTTACGTGCACACTACAAACCTAGCACGAACAAGAGTTGAGTCAGACAGCTCCCTCTTTGCCAGGAGTAGATCAGTTCATTCTGGTTCACTAATGGGGCAAAAGCTCTTCAGTGATTAGAAAAGTAGGGAACTCCTTTATGATTTTGAACCATGTTTAGTCCACAGGAGCCCATTCTCAGCCCATCTGAGAAAGCTTCTAACCATTAGAAGTAGGTTTCAGGGCCACTCTGGAATGGTGTGTTTATTCCTTCTTTCATTCATGCCAACAATATTTATTAACTGTTTACTGTGTACTAGGTAATATTCTAAGGGCTGGGGACACATGGGTGAGCAGAGACAAAGTCCCTGCCCTCAAGAAGATTGCATTCTAGTTAGGGAAGCAAATCCTAAGTAAACAATATTTCACAAGTGAAGGACTGAGTCATGTAAACGTCTGAGGGATGAGCATTCCAGGCAGAACTTAAGAGTAGTCCAAATCTTTGAACTCTTGCATATATCTTTCCCAGCCTAAATTCACATATGTAGAATTAACTGCTATGATGGGTCCACTAGGGCATCCATTCATTTCTCTGTTGTCATCATCCCATTTAATCATTTAAGTCTGCTTGATATATGCTGTCTGACATTGTAGATGTATTAGTTTCATCTGACATACGTCATTACGTATTTGATTTTTAATATTTTACTTATATCTTAGGACTGATATTTCATATATGTGTATGTAATATATCTGTATACCTGGATACAAATATATAATTTATTGAGTGCTTACTATGTGCCAGTCACTGTGCTAAGCACATGCATTGTTTCATTTAATCCTCACAACAGCTGTGTGAGAAAGGCCATAGATAGAAACTGGGTCTTAATGAAGTTAAGAAATCTTCATAGTGTCTCCCGATAGCTCCTTAAGGCTAAACCAGGACGTACCAAAATTGGTCTGATTATAACGCCTGAGTTTTTAAACACTTTCTGTACTTTCTAAGAGCTCTTTAAGCCACTTTGTGTGTTTTTGATACACATGTTTATCTATATGTTGCAAATTATAAGAGCACAAAAAATAAATTTATCCCTTGCACTGAGATATTTTATTTTTAATATTGTAACTATACATTAATTTTTTTTACTATTATTGACTAGAGAAAAATGAAAAGCCTTAGACATGTAAACTAATGGATCTATCACAAGATTTCTACAGTTTCTAGTTATCTTTAAATTATTTCAACAAATATGTTTTGTCTGTCCACTTTGTGTTCTGTCATGGGGATGGAGATACAGATAAAGTACAGACAGGGTGATATTCAAGTAGTTTGCAGTTCATTTGGGGTAATAGGAGATGCGCACAGGATGATTTAATTCTGTATTATAAGAAGTTAAATACCAAAATAAATGAAATGAATGTAGTGAGAATAAGCATAATCAGAGTATAGGAAGGAAAGAAAGAAATCAATGTGGATGGAAGTAGTGAGACGGAATTTGACTAAGACTACATGACAAGTGGAATTTAAAAGAGAGAGATCCAATGTAATATGACTTTTGCTATTTTGTTTCAAACATAGGCCCCAAATGCAAAGCCAAATGTAATTTTTGATTGCCCATACTGTGGCTTCCCTTTATTAGAATGGATAATAAAGAGTTGACTGTATTTTTACATACTACTTGAAAGCAGAAAGCAAGTTTCCTTGGTTGTGTTTTCATGACTTTCTTAAAGAGTTTTGCTAAATCATAAGATGCTACAGGTATTCAATTTTATATGTAATTTTTTTCCTTTTTTTCTATTCATGTAATGGTTTGTGATTTACGTAGAACTATCAGAAAATTGTAGGCCAAAACCTCCTTTAAAAACAAGACAAAAACTTGACGTTGCATATATTGTTAATTGAAAATCTCTGTGTATTTTACTGCCTGCTTTGCCTTTCTGATTCAGGTGAAGTATTTGATTACTTAGTTGCCCATGGAAGAATGAAAGAAAAAGAGGCCCGTGCAAAATTTAGGCAGGTATGGAAAGTAGTTTTCAACTTTGTTTTTTGATATTTTTAGTGATGTACAGTGCACAGTATCACAAACTGGACTTCAGAAGACATGGTATTTTAAAAAGAAAAATTCCTGTTTTCTTTTTAAGAATGGAAAGCTGAAAAAGAAATCTTTTCCTCCTGAATTTAAATTTAAAAATAGTTACAAATGATTATTTTTAGATTACCATAAATAGTGAAATGTTTACAGATGAGACTCGTCTTATTAATTCCTTGATAGTCTTAGAAATGTAGACTAGACTGAGATAGATAGCAAAGAAATACTTCATCCTTTATCCAGTAATTCTTGCCAAGTATTATTAGTTTTATGTATGTAGTATAAATATGGCTGTTTAAAGAGGTTATTATTTTATTTTCTTTTATAATTAGAGATGTCTTGGTGTTAGAACTCATATTTTGTAGATTTAAAGACTATGGTCAATTTTATTTAGTCAGGTAGGCAGAGAACTTTGCAAATGTGGCAGAAGAATATAGTGATATTTGTATTTCTGGTTCAAGTTGAATATGACTTGTTACAGAAATGATAAAATAAGAAAAAGTAATTTAAGTTCATCTAAGATTTCTTTTTTAATTTTTAGGAATGAAGTGATTAAAATTAGCATTCTTTGTAAATTACTGTGGAAATGAGAAATTAATGAATTGTAAATTGTTCATAAAATTGACTTAAGTAAAGTTTCAGCAGACAACTTACTGTATCCCAAACTTAACCTCTGTGAATGTTTTGAGGTGGGAGGATCTCGCCATTGAATAATGCAGTAAAACTTGTGCATGTGGATGGGGATTCCAGCAGGAGTCAGAAGCCAGAACTCTTTCATGGCAGAAATTCCACCCTGCTAGAGAAGTGTGTAATATTATAAACCTCCAGGTTTGACTGCTAGAGGTCAGTGGTCATAGAGTTTGGGGAGAATGACAGCATTCTCTTTAATTATCTTTCCTTTCTTAAGTCTTTAAGTCTCAGGAGATTTTGTTTTCTAGAAATGCCTCTAGAACTGCTTCATAGAGACCATTCCGTCTCATGTGAAATGCATGTTTGATAACCAAATGATTGTCTATAACATGCCTTCTTCACTGTATCAAGACAAAGTGATTTGAAAAAGATAGTGTCATTATCAGCGAGTTTCTGTCATCCATGCTAGCCCATGTAGTATGTCAATAAGATGTATTAATATTTACAGATAAAAGTGTATATCCATTGGCTAATGAACATGACTTTAGTGAAAATTGGATATTAGAATTTTGAAGCATATTGCTTAAGAGAACTAATACTATAAATGTTCATTGTAAGATTCTGCTGCATTTTGGGGGCTCACACTTCAAATTGATCATAGTCATTCACAGTGGCTCTGCTCAAAAACATTTAATGGCTCTGTAGTACCTGCTTAGTTTGGAATTCAGAGACTTTTACCAACCTGTCTATCACGGTTTGACTCCCACTGTTACCCTTTTCCCACCTACATTGTGTTGCCCCAACATCAGTGCCTTTCACCGCATTACCGTCTACTTCCCCATCACCAAATCTCCACGTTTTAAAATATTACTGTCCTTCAGGGATGGCTTAGATCATCCAGGAAGCATCTCTAACTGAAATTTTTCTTCATGATTCCCCCATTTCCCTGTACCTCTGCTTCTGTGATTCTGCCTTGTATTACAGTTACTCATATACATGTTTTCTTCTCCTAATCAGACTGTCAGCTCCTGAAGGGCAGGGTCCATGTAGTGTTAATTTTTGTATTCTTCTAGCAACAAGCACATTTTCTTGCACATAACAGGTACTCAATAAAATGTTGAGTCAAAATAAATTTAATTGAATTACATATTACTCATTGTGTGTTGATTTTCTTTTGAATTCATGTTTTCTCTGTTTGAACCATGTTAGTATACATTAGCATAACTTTATAAAACAGTACTGAACTATCAATTTCATCACTTCTACTTTGAAGTTCCTTTTTTTAACCCATGTTTCTTTCAGCGTGGTCATACTTCACATCACCTTTGGGTTTCTAACAATCTCATTTCTATCTCCATTTGTCAATGCCTAATCAATATTTAACATTCAAACTGGGTTTACATTTAACTGAATCCACAGAATTGAACGTTCTGCTGTGCATTCAAATGGTCGTCCTCCTATACATCAGATATAATTGTATGTACAAAATAGTTCTTGATTGCTCTCAAATTCTTGCCATTTCTGTATTTTATGTAGTAAATAACTGTCATAGAATGTTCATAACCTATTTCTCATTTGTATCTTTGACCCTTAAACTGTTGGGTTCCTCCCTGTTTAGCCTTGTCCCCAAAGAGCCCTGTGTAATGGTTAAAAATCATGACTGTATACAAAATATAGTTACCGTTGTAGAATGCTTTGCCTGAATTAGTGACAAGTTTGAGATTGAATTTCTTTTTTCCTTCTTTTCTTTTGATAATTGGGTTTCTTTTTAAGGCTCAAAAATTTTCCCATTTCTTTGTATGTGAACAGCCAAATAGAGGGTGTTGCTAAATACCCCATTGATAAGTTCTTAGTCAGTTGACCTCACTAAAGAAACATGCTTTGAACACATTTTATATAATTCCTAAAATAGACTCTTGCTTTTTGAACTTGAATCGACTGTCTTGGGATACTGATTCGTGTGTACCAAAGCTCTTATTCCAACATTGGAATAAACCATTTGACCAAAACTATAAATTGTACACATTTCATCATGTAAATAGAGAAATGTAACAACCCATAAAAATCATCACAAACTCTGACAGAGAAATATTTTAGTGTATTTCAGCAAGAGACTACTGCTTTTCCACATTTTCCACATTTAAGAGTGAAAGTTTCATCACTCTGACTTTAATGTGTATAGTTTTCTGAACTAAATGAACAGTGAAATTATTAAATATTACTTTGAAATCCTAGTTAGTAATTTATCTAAGTTGGAGGTGATAATTGGGGAAAAATTGCGATGTTTTACCATAAAATCATTTTGAATCTTTTATCCAAATGTTTATTTCAGATTGTATCTGCTGTACAGTATTGTCATCAAAAATGCATTGTTCACCGAGATCTTAAGGTAAGCAACTGATTTTATAACAAATTCTTAATTATTAACAGATATAGTATTAGAGCTATCTTTTCGTTGCCTAACTGTGCCAGGTACTATACAAGGAAATTAGTTTTTATTTAATCCTCATAACAACTTTATGAAAGGCAATATTTTCACTGAGGAAATGAGGAAAATATGAATGAGGTTATCTAGCATTAAAGGCTAGAGGATTTGTTTCATCATTAATTAGCTTATTTTAACAGAGAAATGTGGAACTTTGTCCCAGACTAAGAATGCCTGAGGTCCCATTCAATCAGAAGCAAGGTCAGGGGACAAATCCAGGTTTGTCTGATGTAAGAGCCAGAGTCCATTTTTTACATCAAAGCTCAAAGAAGTAAGGAAATTTTTTAAATGTTTTTATGAACATCAAATGCTTGTGATTAGTATAAACTGGCATCTGTTAGAATCAGAAGTGTGTGATAGTCAAGAAATGTTTGTAGTAATGAACTTGGAAGCAAAGATATCTCTTTGAGGTACCGATTTAATTTCCTTTGGGTATATTTCCAAGAGAAGGATTGCTGGATCATAGGTAGTTCTATTTTTAGTTTTTCGAGGTACTTCCATATGGTTTTCCATAACAGCTGTACCAATTTACATTCTCTCCAGCAGTGTACAAGGTTTCCCGTCCTCCACATCCTTGCCAACATTTATCTTTTATATTTTTGATCATAGCCATCCTAACAGGTGGGAGATGATATCTCATTGTGATTTTGGTTTGCGTTTCCCTGATGATTAGTGATGTTGAGTACCTTTTCATGGACCTCTTGATCATTCGTATATCTTCTTTGGAAAAATGTCTACTGAGGTGGTTTGGGCCATTTTTTAATTGTGTTGTTTGGTGTTTTGCTATTGAGTTGTATGAATTCCTTATGCATTGTGGATATTAATCCTTTATCAGATATATGGTTTGCAAATGTCTTCTCCCAGTCGTTAGGTTGTCATTTTGTTGATGGTTTTCTTTGCTGTACAGAAACATTGTAGTTTGATGAAGTCTCACTTGTTTACTTTCACTTTGGTTGCCTGAGCTTTTGGTGTCATATCCAAAAAGTTAATGGTACTGTCCTGAATATTGGAAATTTGCTAAGAGAATGGATTTCAGATATTCTCATCACACACACACAAAAATGGTAACTATGTGCGGAGATGATATGTTAATTAGCTTGGCTATTATAATTATTTCACTGTGTGTATGTACATCAAATCATGTACACCTGAAATATATACAAGTTTTATTCAAAGATAAACAGAAAAAAAAGAAAGTAATGGTTGTGGCCAAGTAAGTTTGTTTTTATTTAATGGAGGTAGAAATATGTCCCTGAGCTAAAATAGTTTGTCTTTTTTTCCTTTTTCCCTCTTCTTCCAAATTTAACTTACGTTGTTTCTTACCTTGGAGTCTAGTTTTCTTTTTTACTTCTTTTCCTGTGGCCTCTGTCAATTACTAGCAGTAGTTTATATTATATTTGAAAGTACTGTACTGCATAGTTGTCAAAAGTCTCATCCTGGGGCCAGCCCGGTGGCTCAGCAGTTAAATGCACACGTTCTGCTTCGGCGGCCTGGGGTTCGCTGGTTCAGATCCCGGGTGCGGCCATGGCACCGCTTGGCAAGCCATGCTGTGGTAGGCGTCCCACATATAAAGTAGAGAAAGATGGGCACGGATGTTAGCTCAGGGCCAGTCTTCCTCAGCAAAAAGAGGATTGACAGCAGATGTTAGCTCAGGGCTGATCTTCCTCAAAAAAAAAAAAAAGTCTCATCCTGTATTTGGCTTTATTTTTCTGAGATTACAGACTTTCTACTGCTCCAAATTTTTCTATTTCTCAATTTCCTCCCTCAGTCATTTTAAAGGGAGATCATTTCTGCAAAGAAAGGGAAAAAGAGGACTATTCCCCTGCCTGTGTGTTTGACTCCCAATTTATCTCATTTCTTATATGAAAAAAAAAATCACGTTCAAACCCTGTGTTTTCCTTCCAGTCGAGTGGAGGGAGTTTCCTGTACAATTCTGGAAGGAAACCTCAGAGGCTCCTCAAGCTCTCCTCCTCTGAGGCAGCTTGGGTACTTTGATATCCATCCAGACATCTTCAGAGAGACTGAGAAAAGTCAGCTTGCTCACACGTGGCCTTAGATATTTACAACGACCAGGCCCTTACATCAGAACATCAAAATAACCTGCTTTTATCACACAGTCCATAAATTATTTATGTTATGGTTTAATATAAATCTCCCAAATTTATGTGCTGTTATAATATTTATGTCATAAATCACACCACATTTTGTTGTGTATTTTTGGGTGTTGGATGTATCTCCATTTTCCAAAACAAATATCCCAAGCTAGCATACCTTAAAAAAAGAGAGGAAGATGGGGGGTGGGGGAGGGAAGAGCTCTATGATGGGCAGAGTGCCTGGCTGTCATGACTCTTGGACCTCCAGTGGTGGAGAAAACTCTGATCTTCATTTTAGTCAAATTTTACTCCCTTATGTGATCTCATAAATCACTTCTACAAAGTAACGTATAACTTTGTTAGTCTGTCAGTTGTAACGTCCAGTTTGAAACAAAACATGTACAGAAGCAAATCCTGTATTGAATTGCTTGCATTTACCAAAGGCACATTTAAAATGTTTCCTTTCAGTGATTCTGATGTGGGATTTTAGAAAACCAGCATCTCAGAACATGAGGGGGAAAAAATCACTGCTTTCTACCAAAGTATACCTCTAGGAGAGGTCTCGTTTTAGAACAGGAAGAGGAAGCTTCAGACAGACAAAGTCTAATGGAGGCGGCACTGTATTGTTTCATTTTACTGGAAGAACAGGACTTTGTTGAGGAAGCGTTCTGTAAGAGAGGACGAAGGATCGAATTCAGTAGAACAGAACCTCTGCCTGGCAGTTATTTTAGGTATACTCTAGAGCTTTGCATTATTAACCAATGATACTCTATTAAAATGGAGCACTGTTGGGTAAACTTGTTGATTAAGCCCAAAATGGATTAACATTACCTTGATTTATAAGTTCTTTAGAATAGGTCACGTTAAGGTACAGTTCCAGCATGTTTCTTACCATGAAGAAAGAAATGGGTTTAAAATATCCTGTGAAAGAAAATGGGTTTTAAATAACCTTTCTTAGAGAGTTGCAGTTATGCATATAAATGAGAGCTTTCCTGTTTTAGTGTTAAAATTGAGTCTTATATTGATGTAATTCTGAGAAGCTATGCGTTGAAGTACCAAGCTGAGCTTATAAATTCGATATTACATTTAAAAATGAGAGGCAAGGAATATGTGTTTGGGATCTGAAATAATTATAGTGAACAGTTTATTTTACATAGGCTTTTTACATTGTCCTTTTTATTATCTTCCTCTTAGGCTGAAAACCTTCTCCTTGATGCTGATATGAATATTAAAATTGCTGACTTTGGTTTTAGTAATGAATTTACAGTGGGGAACAAATTGGACACATTTTGTGGAAGCCCACCCTATGCTGCACCCGAGCTTTTCCAAGGAAAGAAGTACGATGGGCCCGAGGTGGATGTGTGGAGTCTTGGCGTCATTCTCTATACGTTAGTCAGTGGCTCGTTGCCTTTTGATGGCCAGAATTTAAAGGTATCAGCTAAATCCAATATTGATGTTTTATCCCCAAGCATGATAATTTCAAAAGTCAGTTATAAGTGCTCTCTTTCGCCTCTTTAAGGAGCTGCGGGAGCGAGTCTTACGGGGAAAGTACCGTATTCCCTTCTATATGTCCACGGACTGTGAAAATCTTCTGAAGAAGTTGCTAGTACTGAATCCCATAAAGAGAGGCAGCCTGGAAGTAAGTCCTTTTTTATACTCCAGTTTTAAGTTTAGCAATTAAAATATTCCAGGAACTGAAGAGCATTTTAAATAATTTATTTCCTGTGTCTTTTTAGGAAAATTGCCGAATCATCTAATTTGCCTTTTGTTTAAAGCTAGGGAAAGCGACATGCTTCTTTCACTGCTCAAAGGTTGTCACAGTAGGTTTCTTTAAAGACTGTTATTTCTTCTTTGTCCTGCAGTGGAGTATTAAGTTAAAACAGCGTAAAAATAGAGATAAAATTGACTTCTAGTTGGAGAAGGAGGAAAACCTAGACTCTGTCAGGAATTGCTTGATCCAATACAGAAAGCTTGTATTTAGTAAGTACAAATCTTTTGAGAATAAAAGAAGATAGTGGAAATTCTAATCCAGTAAATACTTCATGGCTGTATCTGATATTAAAAAAATTCCTTAGAAACCTCTCGGAATCAGTACAGAAAACTTGCGATTTAAGTAGAGCATATTGGAAACAGGTATTTCATTTCTTAACACATTGTTGTGTTGCCTACCTACGTTCCCTATGTGAGGTTATTTAAAATAATAGACACTGTTATAAATGTACTCAGTATGTGACATCCAAATGACCTCAGAGGTTCGCATAACCAAAATGTCCAACCTTTTTTCCCCTGACACAGCAGTCAGAACAACTCATTTCTCAAGTATTTTTCCCATCTGGTTTTTAGAATGATATACTAAGATAATTTCAGAGATTCAGCATGTATTATTCATTAGTACTTTTTTGTCCTCGTTTATTTGCCTTAGTAGATAGGGTAGAAAATTCCGAGAATTAACCTCATTTAAACTGTGCTTTTTTAGTGTAGCAGTGGGGCTTTCTGGCACGGACTCCATGCTGGTTAGGAGGCAGCCTTGTAGGGAGCCATCCCTGGGCACAGAGCTCACAGGTTAGTTTGGGCTGTGTAATTTTATTCCAAAAATATTTTTCACGAAAAGACACAGTATGTTTTGATGGAGTTAAGATATGGTCAGTTCCATTGGGAAATTATTTTCAGTGCTTTATATCAGTGAATCAATTATCAGATATTTTTTACTGAATTGTTTGTTTAAATGTGATTACTCCCTTCCTATGATTTTTGTATTTTTTCCTTTGGCGGTAAAAGGTTATGTTAATAATGTTTTAATAGAGAAGCCTGTGCAGTAGAAAAGCCCATTTTCATATTAACTGCTTTTCTAAACTTACTTTGAATTGTTATTCCTAGTTAAAAAGTTAAAATTGTTGACTCTCATATCATTTCTAAAATTTTATGGCAACGTAGGTCTCTCTTAATCCTGCTTTCTGACCCACTTTTATCATAGGAACCTGGTTTACCTGAATGTCACTTAGAAAATGTCCAGTTGAGGCACCAGCTCATCTGATGAGCAGAGCAAAAGACATACAAAAATTATTTGGGGGGAATAGATGTTACGATCTCTGTGGACAGACGATAAGATGTACTTAGTGTCTTAAAGGTGATTAATTTACAGTAGCCAGATATTTATGTCTTTCATTCTTAGTATTAAAATGCGAAGGATTAAAGTATTAGAATTTTCTGAGCTTAATTTAAAAGCCGAGTTATGATTATTGAAACATTTGATCATCAGAAGCTGAGCTTGATGTATTGAGTCTGGAACCTCCTGCTCCATCTTATCAAAACTAAGTTTTCAGCCATGAAACCATGAGTCTACATTGGAAATATTGTCATAATATTACAGATAATCACTATACAAAGGCCAATCTCCTTCACAATTCCCAGAAATAACTTTCCAGAGAAATCTGACACCATTTAAAAAAAAAAAGATTTTTTATACCAGACCTTAAGAAACTCCCTTTGAAATAGCAGTGACGTTGAAAATTGTCTTCACTTTTATTTTTCATACTAACTTTATTATCAACTTTCCAGCAAAAGAATCCGCAAGCTGTGTTTTCAAAACACTAGTCTTCAGTGTGTAAACATAAATTTTTATGCAGTGTTTTCATGTCATGGTGCATTCTTTTTGTTTTTAACATAAGAATTTTTGGTGTGTACTTTTTGCTTTATCATAAACGTGAGCTCCTTCCTTGTCAATAGCGGTGTTGTTCTCCTTGGATTATGGATTATAATTTATTTAACTATTCCTTGTTTGTTGCATATTTAAGTTGTTTTCATTGTTTTTGCTAAAACTAATGTGATATACTTTTTTTCCTTGTGGGATATATGCTTAAATAAAGTCTCCAGAATTAGTAGGTCAAAGGGTATAAACAAACTGATAGGTCTTATAGATTATTGCCAAAAGATCACATGTGATCTGAGGCATTTGAAGGTACCTATTCTCCACAGCTTGTTTCAGTATTGGATATGATAGTTTCTTGTATTTGATGCCTTTATGGTAGTAATATGGTTTGTCATAATGACTTTAATTTGTATTATTTCATTAGAGATAATTCCCAATTTTTTAAATAACTAGTTATCCGTGCTTCTTCATGTATAAACTCTCTGTCTCTGAACTACTTGTCTAAAGAAGTCTAGTTAATCGGCCTTATAGATTTGTATTGGCTTCGTACATTTTAATATGGAATGTTTCCCCTGTTCCTATATTTAAGAAAGTGAAACTTTATGTATTTTTTATGTCACTTGAGTATCATGAGTTATTTATTAAACACTAGTCTTTCTTCACTATATAATTTGTTATTATTGAAATTTGGCTTAGAGAATCTTGTTCAGCCGCCTATTGTCTTATTAAACTTCTAGTTTGACTTACACACCTTCCTGTTGCTTCTCAAATATGGCTGCATACTTAAGTATTTTTTAAAGCCTTATAAGTTAAGCACCTTATTTATCTTCCATGAAAATAAAATTAATGAAATTAGTTTTACATTCTACTTGCTTGACCTATGGTTGTTTCTAGACCTAAACAGTTATATAATTTTTCAGGTCATATGTATGAATACTGTCAGCACTTGCTCAATTGAACTAATAATGGGAGGGACAGCATCACACCTGATTTTTAAAGGATTTGTGTTTTATGTTGTACACTAAGGGTTTTTCCCCCCTATTTACTGGAATATCTGTCTAGATTTTTTTGTTAGAAAGAAACTGAAAAACTTTTCTGCCATCCTCTCTATGTATATTTTCTTTCATTCTCCCAGCCCTTAGCCGGCATGGGCTGTTACCTTTCAAAATAATGCAAAATTTGAGCCTAAAGCAAAGCTCCTCCTTATTGCTGTTTCTCTTTCATCTTACGTTCTCCTCAAAAAGTATTTATTTTTACTATCAACACTGTTTTCAGCTGTTGCTAAGATAATCTTGAAAATCTTGTTTATGTCTGCCCAGTACAAGTGACAGTAAAAAAAAATAGTTTATAATAATATTTTTTAAAAAATGAAAGATTTCTAAGTACAAATTCAGAAGTATCTACTTTACTTTACCAGGATTGAAACTATTTAAGAAAAATTATTTCCATCTAGCCATCCCTAAAGTCCGTAATTTTTTAATGTGCACCTAGGTGTAGGGTGTATATTTCTGCTGTTAATTTATTTAATTCTTTATAATTCATCTGAATCAATTATTTTGCCAGAATTTCTCAGCAAGTAGTCATTTATGTTCATTGGCAGTGACGGCTGAAATAAACTTTCTTTTGTTAAATTTGGTATCTTGTTTGACCTCTTGTTTCTCATTTTGAGATATCGCAAGTGAAATCCGAAATGGATTCGTTTATTCAACTGATTCTATTGCAGTCTGTTGACTAGTGCTTTGTGCCCTGCCTGAAACCACATAGCCGGGGTCACCTGAGCCCTCTCCTGTCAGCAGCACCTCCGTTTCCTGCGGACATTCCTCCCTTGGCTTTTCATGTTACCTCTGTGGTTCCCATGGAAGAATTTTGTACAGACATGAGGTTCAGACTTCTAAGGGTGCTTCCAGAGGCCTCTTCTCTTTCATGCTTCCACATCTTGTTGCTTTCTATGCCTTGTTCTGGGGAAAGACCTTCAAATTTAGAATTAATAGAGCTAATTCCCGTACCTGTTCCCCTAAGCAGATCTTCTTCCTTCCCACCTTTACCTTCCATTCCTTTTACAGAAGGAAAGTTTTCCTCAGATTTTTTTATTTTGCTTTGAAATAGAACTTTTTATGAGACAAACTTTGCTAACTGGACTCTTGGCGATTCCCGATGACTAGAATAATAAGACAGGAAAGCACAGCTGTGTTCTTTCTCTGGTTGCTGCCCAGTTGCTTTTGCTCATCACTGTAATTTTTCCACTTTCCCTGGATCAGCCTTCCCTCAAATTTATTTTGTGTGGGGACTAGCAGAGTCAGTGCCCCTTCTACAGGTCCTCAGGTGGTTCTTTTCCCAGTGCCGATCCTAAAATGCTGCTCATCCTCCTTGTTAATAAAATGTAGCGTTTCTCCATTGCCTATCAGATCAAGTTTAAATTCATCATCTGAAAATACTGACTTTATCTCCCATTCTTTGACTGCATATTCCCTCTGTTCCAGGTCAAAGAAGAGAGCTTCCTCACTATTCCCTATTCACATTCCTCCGCCTTGACTTTTCCACCAATCCAAATACTACCTATATTTCAAGAGTCACTTCAAATCCTACCTCTTATGATTCCTTCCCTGAAAACTCCAGCCCACCCCCCAGCTTGCTCTTTTTGGTCTTTATTAATAGTCACAGTTTTGAATAGTTAATTCTGTTGTGTGTTCAAATATTTTCATGTTTCACGAGTAAATCTTATTTCCACAAATCAAAGACAAATTGCCTGAGTGTTTCATCCACATACATATTTTTCCTCGATGTGGACAGATATGTAGTGGTTTAAGAAAGGAGCACCAAATAAACATAGTTTGATTGAGCAACATGTCTTAATTTTACTTTTACTTGCTTATCTTTCAACTGTCAGATCTCTCATTGCCCCTGTATTGCTTACTTAATTCACGGATACCCTATTCTGCTGGGCACCTGAGTTAAAATCCTCAGGGCCCTCTTGGATTCCACCTTTTCCCTTACTCCCCAAAATAGATTTTGTCATCAAGTGCTATAGATTATATCTCTACAGAATTTTTTCTTCCATTTTCTCATGTCCAGTTCAGTCCTCTGTTGTCTGTCTCCTGGACATTTTAACAACTTCCTAAGATGTCCTCTTATTGCTAATGTCTTCTCTGCTTTTTATCTTACCCCCAGGGCTTCTGTAGCAGCCTTATTTTAAAACACTGCCCTGTTCAAAAGCAACAAAAAGCATTTGTGCTGAGAAAGATCATGCAAGGCACAGTCTTAATCCTCAAGGACTTTAATAGAGTGAAGGAGATAGACCCATACACAACTAGCTGTATAAAAAGGTAGAACATGGTAACGGGGACAATACGATATAAACAGAATTCCATGGGAACACAGAGGAAGGACAGATGAGTAATGCAGAGAAGAGGTTTTATTCATTCAGTCTACAAATATGTCTTGAGCATTTGAGGGGTGGGTATATTTAGGTGCTGGATATGCGATACTGATCAAATCACATTGGTCAATCTTTGTTCGAGTTTATGGTCTAATAGTGGAGATAGATAATTAAAAGGTAAACACAAAATGTTTACATAGTGACAAGTTGCATTAAATTGTAGGCAAAGATCAGAGTACTGTGGAAGAGTAACAGAAGGGGTCCAGATTTGTGTCAACATTGTAAGATAAAAAGGAACTTAGGTGGAAAAAGTTGGGGAAAACATTTCACACAGACATCCTTGTCTTTTACTCCACTGAGAAAATAGAAACCAATGGCCATGAACTCTTGATTCCCGCTACCATAGTCTTAACATTACTGTCACAGTGAAGAGGCGTCTTTTCTCTTGTCCAAGACTTAGCCATTCATTCCTGTGCTGGAGTTAGCACGTATGTGCCCTCTCAGTGCCTTGCTCCTTCAGTAAAGCTCTCTCTTCTGTACCATCCAAATCTCCTCTCTACCAGCTCCTTTCCCTCAACCTTTATATGTGCTTAAAGATGTCCCATTAAAAAATACAGTCATCCTTCAACCCCATGGTCCTTGTCCAGTATTCCTTCTTGCTCCTCTCATTCTGGCCAGACTTTTTAAAAAGTATCCCCAGTTTTAGTCACCAATTCCTTGCCTTCCATTTGTCTCCATGCATTGCCTTCTGACTCCCAGTTTCACTACTCCACTGAAACTGCCCTCAGTAAAGTCACCTGTCTTTGTTGCTAAATGCAATAGATTACTTTTTTAGTTATCACCGTGTTTGACAGGACGCCACTGCCTCCTCTTTGAAAATCTCTTGCCTTGCCTTCCATGTCACTATGCAACTTCTTCTCCTCCATTTCTTGTTTGCATTATGCTTCTTTCTGACCTTTAAATGCTGGTGTTCCTTGAGGCTCTACCCTGGGCCCTCATCTGTTCATCCTTAATTCTCTTCATTGTTTCTGGAGAATCCCACCCACTCCTACAGCTTCTGTCATCATCCGTTGGCTGATTCCTAACTATCCATCCCTAGCCCAGATTTCTCTTGAGCTTCAGAATAAAACGTCAAGGTGTTTACAGAATGTGTTTATTGTATATCCCGTAGCACCTCAAACTCAGTTATCTGAAGCCGAACTCCATCCTTCCCCATCCAGTCTACTTCTCTTTCTGAGTTTGGTTTCTCAGTAAATGGCATAAACCTCTGCTCAGTTGTCTAAACCAGAAACCTGGCATCATCTTCAATTTCTCTGAGCCTTTTCACCTCTCCCCACATATCCAATCACAGAGTTTTGCTGATTTTACCAGCCAAATATTGAAAATGTCTTTTTTGTTTTGTTTCCACTACTTGCATTTCATTCAGACTGGCATCATCTCTTTACTATATTCTAGCTAACACCTCTTAGTTGATTTCTCTGCCTCCGGTCTGGAACCCTGCCAATCCACTCTCCACACACAGGCCCGAGAGACTTTTCAAAATCACACTCTTCAAAGATACCCCTTACATGATTGAAGGAAACCTTCATGATTTGGTTTAAATTAGCCGTATTAATTTCCACCCCCCCATCTTGCTCCACAACCCATCTTATACTGTGCTCTTCAGTCATACTGAACTTGCCGTCCCCAAGACATAGCCTGTTGGTGTTTGCCCTGCACCCCCTTCACCTGCCGTTTCCTCTGCCTGGATCACGCATGTTTTTTTGCTTCCCTTCCAGTTCCTCATTGCATGATTCACTCTTATTTACTCTTCCAGAATCTTTCACTTACTTAGGATGCTACTATTTATAAACCTCATTCCATTGGTTATTCTTTTCAAACTCTTAACATTTGTAATCTTAAATTTGAGAACACTAAGGACTTAATTTGAGTTCCTTTGAAAAACCAGAAGTATTATGTCTAGCTTATGTTAGTTTTTTTCTGTGGCCAATCTCATTTATCATAAGAATAACCAATCTCTAAGAGCTCCCATTAAAAAGTAATGAGTTGATAAAAGGGCAGTTAGATTCTTTTGTTTGTACTGGTATGTGTGTGTGTGGTGAGGTGGGACTTGTTATAGATTTATTTGAAACATATTTAAAGGCTTTCATTTTTAAGCATCAACTGAGCTGCCACCTCCGTGTGCCTCCCTTCGTTACTAGATTTGTGCAGTCCAGCTGTAGAAATGAGTCAATAAAGGCATCAAGGAGTAGGTGGGCTGGGTTAGAGCCTGAGAAGCACAGAGGGATTGTATGTGCTGTGTAGCTACCCATAAGTAGTTCATTATATCCTTAGAGGATTTTTATCTCTTCACCTTCTAACCCAGGAAATTCTGCTGACAACACAGTTTTACTACTGCAGGTGCTGGTACCTGACTATTGTCTAGGGTTCTGCCAGACATAGTGTCTGAGAGAGGGGAGATGAGGAACCTTAATGTTTTGGGAAATCATGTGGCAGGAATTTGCAGCTCTGCTTTTTTCTTTTTTTTCCCCTGAATGTGCACCCTCCCCAACACTTTTCCCTTTATTGATGAATAATCACTAAAGACTTAATGGCAGCATTATTATTTTTTAAATTTGTAGTGGGTCTACTTTTATTTAAATTAGTTGGATAATGTCCTTAAGTTACCATTGCTCAAAGTGGTTATAAGAAATAAGTTAGGACTGCGTAATCTTTCACTGTGTATATATGTACCACAACTTCTTTATCCATTCATCTGCTAATGGACACAGGTTGCTTCCGTGCCTTGGCCATAGTGAATAAGGCTGCAGTGAACATGGGTGCAGATGTCTCTTCGAGATAGTGATTTTGTTTTCTTCAGGTATATACCTGGAAGTGGAAAAAAGAAGGAAATCCTGCCATTTGTGACAACATGGGTGGACCTTGAGAGCATTATGCTAAGTGAGATAATTCAGACGAAGACAAATACTATATGATCTCACTTATATGCGGACCCTAAAAAAAATGAACTGAGGAAACAGAACAGATTGGTGGTCACTAGAGGTGGGAGTTGGGGGGTGGATGAAATGGGTGAAGATGGTGCAAAGGTCCAAACTTCCCGTTATAAGATAAGTTAGTTCTGGGGATGTATTGTACAGCATGGTGACGATAGTTAACAGTACTGTATTGTTTATTACTAAGTTATTAAGAGAGTAGATCTTAAAGGTTCTCATCACAAGAAAAAAATCTGTAACTGTGAGGTGATGGACGTTAACTAAATTTATTGTGGTGATCGTTTCACAATATATACGTACATCAAATCCTTATGTCATTTACCTTAAACTAATACAAAGTTATATGTCAAATATATCTCAATAAAATTGGGGGAAAAAGAAGGTCCTAATCTTTTAAGAGTTACATGTCTGCATAATCATATTTTAAGCGTATATGAATTATCTACAAATTTTTATTAAAATATGTGTCGTGTGACCAAGACCATTGGAAAACTCCTCCCATCTAACACAGCAGTATTCTTATAGATCCCAGCTATTAGAGCTCTGCTCTGGAGTTCTTATGTTCTAGTAAATGATTATGGTAAATATTATTAAATGAGGGGAAGGTACCTGAGCATTCAAGGAATTAGCCTCAAAAATATCTGTGCATGGAAAATTATTTTTCTAATTAGTAGAATATTGGCAAATAAAGTTTAGAGATGGAGAATATACTTTGCAGGACCTGGAAAAAGAATATTAATATATCAGCACCTAGAATGTTGCTGAATGAAAACCTAGAACTCTATATTAATAAAATGTTAAAAATGTTTCTAGATTAAAAGAGAATTATTCCCCTCTAGTTTGCCCTTTTTTGTGTGTGGTAAAAAATACATAATACAAATTTATCTTTTTTACAATTTGAAGTGTACATTAGAGTGTTGTTAACTATATGCACGATGTTTTACAGCAGATCTCTAGAATTTTTTGTCTGACGTGACTGAAACTCTATACCACTGAACAACAACTCCCCATTGCCTCCTCCTCCCAGCCTCTGGAAAACACCATTCCACTTCTTGTTTCTATGAGTTTGATTACTTTAGATACCTCATATAAATGGAATCATGCAGTGTTTGTCTTTTTGTGATTGACTTATTTCACTTAGCAATGTCCTCAAGGTTCATCCACATTATAGCATATGACAGGATTTCCTTTTTTAAGGCTGAGTAATATTCCATTGTGTGTATACCACATTTTCTTTATCCATTCATCCATTGGACATTTAGGTTGTTCCCTATCTTGGCTATCGCAAGTAATGCTGCAGTGAACGTGAGTGTGCAAATATCTCTTCAAGATCCTGTTTTCACTTCTTTCGAATATATACCCAGAAGTGGAATTGCTGGGTCATACGGTAGCTCTGTGTTTAATTTTTTGAGGAACCTCTGTACTGTTTACCATATCAGTAACACCGTTTTACAGTCACACCAACATTGCACAAGGGTTCCACTTTCTCCACATCCTCACCAACGCTTGATATTTTCATTTTTTTGGATAGTGGCATTCTAACAGATGGGAGGTGATATCTCATTGTTGTTTTTATTTCCCTGATGATTAGTGATATTGAGCATCTTTTCATATGCTTATTGGCTATTTTTATATATTCTTTGGAGAAATATCTATTCAAGTCTTTTGCCTGTTTTTAATTGGGCAGTTTTTAAATTATTATTGAGTTATAGGATTCCTTTAAAAATTCTGGATATTAACATCTTATCTGATAATGGTTTGCAAATATTTTTGCCATTCCATGGGATGCCCCCACTCGGTTGCCTTTTAACAACCAGGACTGACTGTTTCACAGCCTCAGCTTAAATTTTACTCTGGTAATTCACAGTGACCCGTGTTTTCACCCTAATTCTTACTAATTCCTGACTAGAGGCTTAAATTTTGATAACTCTCCCCTCCCATATTCTCTGAACTATCTTTACTGACTAACCCTGATTTCCATTCCCCATGATCTCTTCTTTCCTAATGTTTTATAAGTGGTGATTTTAAAATGCAGGTGTATATTTGGTAGAAGACCAGGAAAAATTATAATATCTTCATTAATCTTAAATGTAAAAATTTGAAGCAGAGGTTAAAATCAATAGGTTCTTATGTTAAAACTTTCAAATGTGAAAAGACTCCTTTTAGAGGACTATGGGCAGCAGGTTATTTTGAATCAGTGCATTTGGTGAGTGTGTGGGATGATGGTCATAGCTGTCATAAGATAGGTAAATGGGTTCCAGAGCCCCACACCCCTTGTTGGCCTGCTTATCAAACTGGAAACAGTCACTTTAGTTTGAAAACACATGATTCTTGCTGAGTGAACCAATAAATTTCACATTTGCCAAAATAAGTAGCTGAATGTTCTGATTGGCCAAACATAATGTAGAGTTTATTTCCTAGCAAATAATGAAAGATCGATGGATGAATGTTGGTCATGAAGAAGAAGAACTAAAGCCGTATGCTGAGCCTGAGCCAGATTTCAATGACGCGAAAAGAATAGGTAAGTATGTAAATATCGTGAGAGCTGCTGTCCCTGTGCTATGAGTCCTTTAGTCTACCAAAATAGTGTTTAAAAATATAAATAGAAAGCAATTTTTATTTGAAAAATACTTGAATTATCATCTTTTCCCCCAAATATGCACTAAACATTGCAAATTTCAAATCAAGTTACTTAGTTTGTTCTCATGCATATTATAATCTAATTCAGCTGTCTTCCACAGGGATATAAAAATTAAAACAATGTAGATAAACTTCATTCTTTTCTTTGCACAGTCCCTATAGCAGGACGAATGACTGATTTAAGTAGCAGCACTGTTACCTAAATGACTAATAAGTATCAGCGAAAACAGAGCCTGTGTTTTAACCAGAAAGCAGAGGCACTGACTTAGGGATAAACACTGGGGCTCTCCCTTTCTGTTTCCCACGATCTCAGCAGGGTCCATCCTCCCATAGCCAGGCAGCGCGCTCTGCTTCCAACCTGTTCTCTTTCTTTTTCTTGCTCCATTCCCAAAGCCATCAGAAAGTCACAACTGAGTCATCTCAGCTGTGCTCCTATCTGGCTTGAGTTCAGTGTGGACAGGGAGGAGCATTCTAGGTGTTAGGAATCCTATCAGAACAGCAGCTTTGGAATTCAGGACTTCCAAAGAAGAATCAGCCTGCCTTCAGATCAGAAAGCAGAAATTGTTAAGAGAGGAGAGAAACCACTCCATGCACGGCTGAGAGTGTGTTGAGAGATAGGGAAGAGATTTTGTGTGTGTCACAGATGGATAGATACTGTGTTTCTGGCTGACAAGGGAACTCAGCTCAGGAATGTGCTAGGCAATGAGAAATGGAGCAGGCCCATGAATATATAATCCATGATACAGGTAACTTCTGCCTAAAAAATTGTGAATGTTATAGTATCTGTGACTATACAATATCTGTATGTTAATAATTCAGAAGTTTTTATAATTAATATTACACTTTAAAATTTCAAAACTTAGTTTTGATATATAATGTGGACAAATTTGCCTATTTTGTTGGTTTGTTTACTAAAAAAATACATTTGCAGAAAATTTGCATTCTTTTTATTTCTAGACATCATGATCACCATGGGTTTTGCACGAGATGAGATAAATGACGCCTTAATAAGTCAGAAATATGATGAAGTTATGGCTACTTATATTCTTCTAGGTAGAAAACCACCTGAAGTAAGTTTTTCACCTTTTTAGATTAATGTGAATTATTTCTTGAGCTAAGTGACCCCTAAGATTAAGATATAAATAACGTTAACAAATATATTCTATGTTGTATCAAAAATAATATAAAGACTCTAACATTCTTATTTATTAGAATTCAAAACTCAAGATGCTAAGTCCTGAACTGATTTCGTTTCCAAGTACTAAGAGAGATTCTGTTACCTTTTGAAAGAACAGGCCTAGTGCCTTGCTGGGCACCAGTCACAGTCTAGTCTTTGAGAATAACATCCCCCAGAGTTGCACATCCAAATGCAACAGCCCTGCCAAAGATAATATGATTGTCCTGGGTGTGCAGAAAAGACAGTGACTGAAACAAGAGAAAACGATAGCATTTAAAACAAGCTGTATGTCTTAAATGATTTATATAGGTGGGAACCCAGGAAAAGGTTGTTTGGTGATATTTTGCTTTGTAGAATGTCAAGCGGCTTTGATATATTCACTTGGGAATTCTCAAGGCCAGGAGAGATCTACAATAATGAGACAGATTCAGGAAATAACTGTATGCAAATGGTGATTAAACCATAAAAGCAAATGATCATTTGGGACAGCAGATATAAAGGTATAAATTCAGAGTCAGAACAGAGCCCAGAGCATTGACAGTTTGTTGAAAATTAGACATCTGTGGGAGGCATTTTATAGAATAGACTGAAATTATTTATAGTTAGATAGTAACTATTAGTGAAGAAGTACATTCAGCTGACATTTATTGAACCTACTCCGTACCAGAAGCTATGCTGTATACTGTGACTAGAGAGATGGGAAAATCTCTGCTCAGTCTAGAGGGGAGAGAAGCAGTCAACCGCATGGTACAGTGTGTACATGCTCTGATCAGGGGGCTGTACAGGATACTCTGGGGTGTACAGGAGGACAAACGTTTACAACAGGCCAAGACTTGTAAGAGGTAGAGTTAACAGTACTTGGTAACCTGTTAGAAATGAGGGATAAGAAACCCTCAGATTTCTAGCATCGGTGACTGGTTTTGTAAGATGTATTTGCCAAGATATGAAATGAGTGGATTTCAGGGGGAAGATAGGAAGTTCATTCAGTTTGGGGTGGTTGAATTTGAGACTAATGATGGATGGAGCTGTCCAGTGGACATTTGGTAGGAAGACTGGATCTGGATGCAGTGATTTGAGTAGCATTCCTCGATTTGGGAGTGGTCATCAGAGCACACAGTAATGTGTTAGGAGCTGTTCTAAGGACTTTACACCTATTCATGTATCTAATCCTCTCAATGACCCTACCGTGTAGGTATTATTACTATAGTGAAGGAGGGGACTCTTCAGTGGAGACATTAAGAGCTGGAGGAGTGGTATCCAAGAAGCCAAATCAAGAGAATTTTAAGAAGTGGGAAATGGTACAAATGGTTACTTCTAAAGTCTTTGAACTGTTTCTACTTAGGTTTTAAATTTCCCTCATAAGATCTTTAATTTTCCTATTAATTTAAATATAAGGAAGCACTGATTCCCCAGTTATACGGCCCGGCCCATGCCTGAGTTAAAATGAACTTGGAATTGCGTTGAATATAAACTAAGGAGGCTCCTGTAAGTAGTAAGAGCCTCAACTTGGGAGCCGGTTCACTGGGTTGAGATCCCTGCCTCTCGCCCACCCAGCACAGGCACTAACTATGTGACTTAGGCAAGTTTTGTAATTTCTCTGTGCCTCAGTTTCCTGCTCTATAAAATGAGGATCATAATAGTACTTACCTCTTAGGGTCGTTGAGAGGGTTAAATGAATTAATACTTGTAAAGTCCTTAGAACAGCTGCCGGCACATTACTGTGTTAGCTGTTATCTATTATGGTTTTCATCATCAATATTATGTACTGCACTATTTGTCATTAGTATCTTTACATATGAATTTAGATTTCTCTTTGGGATGCTAACGGTTCAGTCAAGAGTTGACTGGCAACAAACAACTTTTGTGTCACAGAGAGAGGGATAGCCTTTCATCCCCCAATTTAGCGTGTTAAGTCTTAAGCAGATGCAATTTCTTGATCAGAGCCAATAAACCAAATTTTGTTCTGTAAATATGTTGGAGAAAACAAAACAAATCAAAAACTGTGTGTGTGTATAAGTTAAAATTTTAGGTTTTATCCTAAATTTGAATCCCAACTATGCCTGAGTTTGAACCCCACTGATGTCCTTTGACTCTCTTAACCTCAGTTTTTCCATCTATAAAGTATAGGTTAATAAATCATAGGTTTGTTGCAATAATTCAGCAAAGTAACATAAAGAGCTTAGCACAGTGCCTAGTATATAATAACCATTCAATAATTGGTAGCTATTATTTGGTGTTTTGACTAAACTGAGGCTCCAAAGCCATTTGTACAAAATACCGGAATTTCATATGTACTGATGGAAGCACATTATAGCCACTTCCCTCTCTTCCTGTTTGCCAGCTCTCAGTTCTGTATCCAAACTTTTTTTTTTTTTCTCAGTTCTGATTACTCCTTGTATGACTTGGGATAGATTAGAAAATCAAGAGTATATATTGTTTGCATAAACATTTTTTTGTTTTAAAATCCTGTGGTCTTTCTTCTTCTTATAGTTTGAAGGCGGTGAGTCATTATCCAGTGGAAACTTGAGTCAGAGGTCACGGCCCAGTAGTGACTTAAACAACAGCTCTCTGCAGTCCCCCGCTCACCTGAAGGTCCAGCGGAGCATCTCAGCAAATCAGAAGCAGCGGCGCTTTAGTGATCATGGTGGGGGAAAAGTCAAAGAAGTGAAAAGACAGACTAATTCCACCCAAACTTCTGTTTTTTCAGCATTCCACATTCACATCTTTATGTGCTTGTGTCATCCCAGTTATCCCAGGTTTATATTGCTGAATGATTAATATAAGGCCCTTTTCAGGGGCTGACCTTAATTGTGTGATCATTCAGTTTAAACTTAGTTCAGAGTAAAAAGTATGCCAATAAAGATATTTTTTAATACAGAGTTTTTGTTCATGAGAAGAAAATATGTCAGTGTTTTAATCTAATTATGCTTCTTTAAAAAAATTATAGCTGGTCCATCCATTCCGCCTGCCGTATCATACACCAAAAGGCCTCAGGCTAACAGCGTGGAAAGTGAACAGAAGGAGGAGTGGGACAAAGATGTGGCTCGTAAACTCGGCAGCACAACCGTTGGATCAAAAAGCGAGGTGACTGCGAGCCCTCTTGTAGGGCCGGAGAGGAAAAAGTCCTCAACTATCCCAAGTGTGAGTAAATATTCCAGCAGATTGCAATTTATTGTAGTTTGTGTTGTCAGAATTTTTTATACAATCTTTGAAAATTTTTATCTCTTTTTAAAAAACGTTTCAAAATTTTAAAGTGAATTAGACATTTAAAGAACATGCAAAAGAGGCTAAGCTTCTCATAAGTGCTATTTAAGGACAAAAAATAAAATATGAATTCTTGAAATAGCACTTACCTCAAAATAAAATAAAATATAACCTCACCATAGAATGGTGTATTCACCTTTCCTGCCTCATTTCTCCTGTTTGTAATATTAATATTATATTGGCACATTTAATTTTACGTTTACAAATAATTGGTTCAATTGAAGGCAGACTCCATTAATAATTTATAAAGTTAGCTCACATCCTTCACTTAAAACGGTAAAGTCTAGAAATTATATAATGGGAGCTAGAAGATAGATTGAGAGTTGAAAGTGATCAAATGACTCATTAAAATATGTATGTGGTAACACGCACGAAAAAGGAAAAATAATGAAAATTCAGAACCAAACCTCTGGACAACATCCAGGAAGTGAAGATAAGGGTGGAGAATAATGGAAAAGATAAGAAAGATAGGGCTAAGTTTTAAAAATCAGGAGTGGTAAGCAGACCTGAGTTCAGGAACTTAAGTGCAGACAGTAGAAGAACGACAGTAGAATTTACAACTTTTAAAACAATAGGAGGAGAAATATTGATCTAGCCCATGGAAAGTAGGAAAGGAGAGAAAATAGGAGAAAAGTACTTTAAGTAGAAACATGAAATAAGGTAGCAAAAAGCCCACGTAATCGTAATTGCAAGTGAGTTAAACTCCCCACTAATTGTTTTATATAGTTAATTGAAACGACACCTTTTAAAAATATGTGATTCGATTATTGCTTCCTAGTTTACAAAATAGGCGTGCATAACCATTTTAAAAATTGATGGATATAACTGCTTACCTTCCAACTGATCTGTTTGGAAGTGAATGAACTATAATAGGGTTTAATATATTTTTTGAAAAAGCAATTTTCATAGGCAAGCCGTCATTTTCCCTTATCTAAACATCAGCTAGAGGACAGTTTCCAGAGCGTTGTCACCCCACTTAACAGAAAGAAAGAATTTGGTCTCTTATTTTCTGCACTCCCCGATGTTAACCTGTCATTCAACTCAGCTTGGTCTTGTTTTCCCATGAAATATTCTGCTGCCTGTTTCCACACCCATCTTCGTGTTGGGCTTTTGCCTAAAGTTCCCCCTCACGTTATGGAAATCCTGTTTCTATAGATCATTTCGAGTCCTGTCTCTTGGATGGAGCCTCCTGTGACTGAGTACTCCACATCTCATCGGCCTTTCTGATTGTTGTGTCATCTTATTAGCTCTTGGTTATATGCTGTCTTGTATTGTTCACTGGTGTTTCCCATGTAAACCTCATCTCCCCATATTTGTAATCTCCTGTTGTCTGTAGACATGGTAGCTTCTTCAGAATCATTAGTGCTGAAGCCCATAGTGGGCATTCAGAGCACATTTATCAATTTAAAGAAGGCAGAAAAACTAAGGCCTTAGTTTAAATTCAAATTATTTATGCCACACTTATCAGCCATTATTTTTTGAAAACATAAGCCAAAAGATTCTGAACAAGAGAGAAATTTTGTTCTTAGCCACTTAGTACAAGATTTTTTTTTATTTATTGTTTTAGTTTTGGTAATTTGAGAAATCAAAGTAATATATTTTGTTTAATTTTAGCAGTTCAGAAGTGTCTAAAGTAAAATTAATACTCTCCCCTTTCCAATCCATCACTTTCTGTTCTTGACTTCCAGTATAACTAGTGCTAATCATTTAGGACAAATTCTTTTAGAGATTTCCCTTCATTAAAGAAAACATAAATTAATATCTATGTACATGTGGGATTATTTTATTATATTTCTTATAAAAATGAGATTGTGCTATATCTATTATATTTTAATTTTTCTCACTTAAAATACTATGGGTCCTTCTAGATTGGAACCCCTAGATCTACTACAGTCTTGTTAATAGCTGTGCATTATCTCGTCTGTATTAATAGATAGATTCATCATAATTTATTCAACTATTCTATTCGTGGGGTGTTCACAGTTCGCAATTTTCCAGCGTGTACATCCTTGTACATTTGTGTTAACTGTTGTATTTCTGTTAAATAGGTCCTCAGAAGTTTCGTTTCTGGCTGACATGCTTTTTTAAGCTCAGGTGCAGAGAGTAGGGCTCATCCCGCCCCTCAGCTCGTGGCACAGTCACCCTTAGTTGTGAAACTTCCGTCCTCACTCCGGTGCCCCCACCTAGAGCGCCAGCTCTGATGCGTTTTAATTTGTCTGTCCTTGGAATATGCACATTTAAGTTTGCTAGTAAATACCGCCAGAGTAATTTTAATGCTTGGGATAATTATATCTCCACAAGCTCATCAACAGGTTGATATTATTGATCTTTAAAATTTTTGCATATCTGAAGGGCAAAAAGCAAAAAATATATCCTTTTGTTTTTAATTTGCATTTTGCTGACTGTTGACATCGACAGTGTGGCCTGCAAAGCCTGAAATGTTCGCTTTCTGGCTCTTTACAGAACAAGTTTGCTGACCCCAAAACACAAAAGCCAAATACAGAGCTTTAAACCCTTTTCTTTGAGGTAAAGGCCCGGGTGGAAGGAATTTGAGCGTTTACAATCCAAGCTCTGTCGTATTGTAAACTATTGATTGAACAAGTAAACATTCTTACCAGTGACTATTACTTGTCTGTAAGATTGAGTATAATGGAAAATATCTAGTCCACTCGAATGGCATGACTTGGCTCCTTACTCTCTGAATAATAGCCTTAACGTGCATAGGTAATTTAGTAGGTGATAGTTTGACAGTGCTTTTAATGTTTATAAAGTCAGAAGCCTTTTTTTGACCAATAGTAAAAGCTCTTAGAAGTATGATTCTGTTGACAGTATTCCTTAGCATTAGTCTAATATGTTGACTTACGGGTAATGTCGACAGATGATGTTTAGACTGTCCAGTTGGTGGACAGCAGTGGGGCGAGTTCTGAAACTCGCTTGGTGAAATTTGTTGGTTATCTGAACTATTTGTTTTATTGTTTATCGCCCACAACTCTTACAGACGATAAATGATGGGAGTGTTACTCGTTGTGAGAGAACTTAGGACTCTTTCTGTGGATAATGTGCAGGAAAATGTGAATAATGAACAATATAAAATTTTGTCTCCTCTAAGAAAAGTATGAATCAACTTTTTTTGTAAAACAAAAGGAAGGAGATATTTCTTCTTTCAGGGAGACTCAGAAAGGTTAGGGCTGCTATAATGATGATTATGTAAAATATTTTACATAAAAATTGCAGTGTAATTATATAAATATAATCACTTTAATATAGAATAAGCCCAAAGGAGTAGTCTGCAGGGTTGGTTTCTTGGGAAATGCAGGCAAATTTATATAAATTATATATATATATATACACACACACACACATTATATAAACGTGCCCTATTCAAAGATTTGAAATCTGCACTTACACAATTTTATTTATATGATGCTTCTTTGACTCTCTAAGCCTAATTCAAGCATATATCTATTAACTTTCTAGCCCTCATGATTAAACAAATTTTAAGTTAATTATGTGTTTTAAAGAATAGCAAAAGCTGGGTTAGCCAAAAATAGGGAATTTTTTTTCAGTTGGTGTAAGAATTAAACAGAAGAGTATTTTATCCCTTTTGAAAATCATTACTATATAGTTTAGTGCTAGTAACCAGTCAAGGTTTTGGCAGGCACAACAGGGGTTTTAGATCAATGGTTGTGGGCAGAGTGTTACCCACAGTGAGGAGATTCTGTCCCCTTTTGCTTATTCTTTCTCTTTTCTCCAGAGCTCAGATTTGGCTTGCCTCCTAGCTAAAACCTTGGTGGCTTCAGCTGGGCCTGCCTTTGACCTTGCAGCTTTAGTCTCCTTACCGTTACCACTGACTGTGGGGCTTTCCCAAGCAGGTGAAGAATGGCCACCCACAGGCCTCCCGGTGGGCCCACTACTTTCACTGCCACAGGTGTCCTGCTTGTGGTAATATTTAGTGTGGACTTGTCCCCCGCTCCTAGCCCCATGAAGCTGCCTGTACCACTCCCCGCCCTTCCCACCACCAGATTACAAAGGAGAGAGTAAAAAACCAGCTTTCTTGTTGCTTCCAAACAACTGCTTGCTGCTGCTGCTGTAGGACAGTCAGCGTTCTGCGACGGGCTTGTTATGCTTGCCTTTTACTCCTGTGGTCTAACTGAGAGAGGTGTGAGATAGGGCTTATTAATATGATTCTGAGAAATTAAAATTCCACCATGGGTTTTTTCAAAGTCATCGCAGCTTAAATTCATTTCTTTGGCTTTCCACATCTACAGTTAGAAGTTTTAAAAGGCATTTTTTTTCCTTCTTCAAGACCAATGTATATCCTGGAGGTAGCATGGCAAGAAGGAATACATACGTGTGTGAAAGGACCACAGATCGATACGCGGCATTGCAGAATGGAAAAGACAGCAGGTAAGTGTTTCTGCGCTATGTTAGCACTCTTGCTGTAACGCCTGCCGCTGAATGGGTCAAGAGGAAAGGAAATACAAAATAGTAAGATTGCGACCTGCCATTCCTACTAAGATGTCTCCCCTTCTGTCCCCGCATGGAAAGATGGGAGAATACTTAGGGAAGACAGGAGGTAAATCTCTTAACCTGAGAATTTCTGAATCAAATCTGATAGTAAATATCTCCCTACAGCAAAGCAGCTCATACTGTCCTAATCTGATCTTCATAATTTGAATCTTATTCTCTTATATACCTGCTGCTTCCTTCTCACCTCCTTCCATCTCCTCTTCCCATCAAGTCATTATTGTATCCACACAGTGATGGCTTTATTTTCCTTCCTCTACGGGAATGTGGTCATCTCAACTGATCATTGAGAACCAGGCAGTTCTCAAAGTGTTTTATTTTAAATAATGATAAATCACATTATTTTTATTATTTAAAAAATTTAGCTTTTCACCGTGAGTTGTAAGACCTACACATCAGTATAGTACCAAAGGACAGGAATCTTATTCTAATAAGATTCTATTCTTAGTTCCATCCCTGGTCATTTCAGTAGTCTGGGCAGACCATTCTTATATTTGTTTCCTCTTAATTAATAGATATCATGTAAGTGTTATTATAAGGCACAGGAGGTAAATGTATCTTCCTTTAGAATAAGAGCCTTTAGGCTAGAAAAATACTTGGGAATTGATTTCTGACTTATATGTTTCCTGTACTAAGTCCTAATCTATAGCTCCTTTAATCTGTAGCAGTTAACCTATTGATTAATGATATGAGCTGAAAATGAGGTTTCCAGAGATAGATTTTTTTTTTCTGAACAAGATTCACCCTGAGCTAGCATCTGCTGCCAATCTTCCTTTTTTTGTATGTGAGCCACCACCACAGCCTGGCCACTGACAGACGAGTGGGGTAGGTCCACTCCTGGGAACTGAACCTGGGCTGCCGAAGGAGAGTATGCCAAACTTAACCACTAGGCCACCGGGGCTGGCTCCAGAGACAGCATTATTGTTATAATTGTGAATTCTTATTGTATAATGGACAATGAACCACAGCAACACATGACACCAAACTGATTTTTAGAAAGTGAAAAATGTCTCCAGTCATAATTACTTTATCCATAAGAATGATTCCATACCTTGTCAGGTTGACACATATTTATAGAGCAAGTGTGTGTGAGATCTTTTCCATGGGAGGGGGTGGAAAATTCACCCTGTACATTTTTAACCAGAATATTATTTGGTTAGTCACTAATAGTGCCACTAATGTTAATTTCTTTTAAGTGTTTTAGTCATGAAAGGTGTTAGTCAATTTAGACTTTTAAAAATCTGATTCTTAAATTTTAGTGAACTGCAACTTTTCTCTTTTTTTACTTTTCCATGGTCTTCTCAACTGTTTCATGTTGGAAGCCTTACGGAGATGTCCGCGAGTAGCATATCTTCTGCAGGCTCTGCTGTGGCTTCTGCTGTCCCCTCGGCACGACCCCGCCACCAGAAGTCCATGTCTGCTTCTGGTCATCCTATTAAAGTTACACTGCCAACCATTAAAGACAGCTCTGAAGCTTACCGGCCTGGGTAAAGTGCTGGTTGCATTTCCTTTTGCTGTTAAGACTTTTTAAAAATATATCACCGTATGAAAATACATGACGGGCACTATCATATTAAGAGCTTTCTGAAAAGGTTCGGTGTTTGTGGCAGAGGAGAAGTTGGATTGTAACATCAATTTACTACATCTGCTAGCTGTTTTCAAAAATGTTGCTTATAATTTAAATCACTTTCTAGAGGAATCTTCAAGGATTTTATTTTAAATTCATCTGTAAAGTATTGCTGCCTAATTTATCATTTAGGTAAATTGAGTTTTTTATGATCTAAAAACAAAAAAATGTGAGACTGGGAGTTGAGACTTGGGCAATCATCCTAGCACCTCCCAGTTTCTGGTTCTTAATAAAACTGGCCTTTTAATTTCCCTGCCAATGAAACAGACGATCTCAAAGACCCTTTTCACGTATAAAATTATGTGACTATTTTTCTAGTATTTGTCTATGTTAGGATTTCTCAAGTTCAGGTACGTCTTTGATCATTAGATTTGTTAATCATATTTGTGGTGTCCTGTAGCATTGTGCTACCAGTGAAACCTAAATTATAAAGAGGAAATGATTCTATTCAAATGCTTTTTCACAAACAATAAAACTCGTGTTCCACGTTGCTGAATAGCTTAAGAGAATAGTAAAAACGTGTATGCAGTCCCTCTGGTGTCTGACACTGAAGAGTAGTTATCTCTGTGTCCCTGTTTCAGTAATTTCTTAATCTTCAGTAACGAAATTTTTATAAAAGCCATTTAGTTTCAAACTGAAGTTTTATCCCTCTGTGTATGATGATATGGTAAATACAGTTAACTCGTGCATCGTGTCTCTAATGTGAACAGATAAAATAGGGCCGAATAAAAGTAGCCATAGCAATTTTTTTCTGGGTTTTAAAAGCATGAGTGAAATTTCTCCCTCTCCTTCTTCTGAATAATATATCTTAATTTGTCCCCACAGTACGACCCAGAGAGTGCCTGCTGCTTCCCCATCTGCCCACAGTATTAGTGCCACCACTCCAGACAGAACCCGTTTTCCCCGGGGGAGTTCAAGCCGAAGCACTTTCCATGGGGAACAGCTCCGGGAGCGACGCAGCGCTGCTTATAACGGGCCACCTGCTTCCCCCTCCCATGAAACGGGTGCATTTGCACATGCCAGAAGGGGCACGTCAACTGGCATCATAAGCAAAATAACATCCAAATTTGTTCGCAGGTCAGTACCAGTGCACTGTGGTGTTTTGTTTCCTCTAGGAATTATAAAGAAGGCTTGCTTTTATTCTTTAATCTTTATATTGATTTTCCCAAATAGTTTCATGACATTTCATTAGAACTGGTCTTTACAGAAGTGTGAAGAAAAACTCTTTAAGACAGAGAAAAAAAAAAAAATGGACAAAATGAGAATTTTAAAATTCTGTAAAATAGAGTGGAAAGAGCAAACCTTGACTTCAAAAATGTGTTTTAACAAAAAAGTTATCCCCTACATAAAAGCCTTGATTAAGAAAAAGGAATTAAATGAGTTTACATTTATCCTTTAAATAATATTTCTTAAGAATATTTTAAATTGCTCGCTAATAATAGTTTACCTTTTTTAAAAAATATAGTTTACCTTATTTTTCTTCCTTGTAAAAAGCCTATATACTGGAGTCACAAAGATTACTTATATAATTTAACATCGTAAAATCTTAACCTCAAAACACAGTTAACACAAAATGAATACAGTAGTATAGTAAACTTCTAATAAAAGCATAAAATTGTACCTTTTTCTAAAAAGTAAATGTAAATGTACAGCACACATTGATTATACAGGTTGCCGAACACACCGCAGGTGGATGTCAATTTCACCTATTAGTAGGTCCTAGGAAATGCCTACTAAAGCCCCTTATGTCCAGAGCACTGTGCTAGGTGCCGAGCAGGATCCAGAGATGCAGAAGACGGCACATCTGCCCTCCAGATTCGGACAGTCCTGAGAGAAGCAGACCTGTGAACAACTCGCCGAGATGTAAAACAGAATGTGTGGTGCGAGGAGATGTGGGCACCGTGCTGGAGGAGTCCAGAGGAAGGCACAGTTGTCTCTGACTAGGGGAGAGTTAAGGCTCCCTGCCATATAGTTATTTGAGTAGAGCCCTAAGTGGTAGATAAGAAATTATTAGACTTGCTTTTAAAAAACATTAATTAAATAGTTAATTTTCAATATTATTAGTGTTCCTAGGATTTCAAAGAGTGGCTGTGAGGAAGAGAAGTAGCAGCTTGAGTCTCCTGCCTTTTCATGGAGCCATTTATGGACTCAGTTCCTGGGTCAGTTTGCCCAGGATCACATAGCTGAATTTAAAACTTTAAATCCTGAAAAGCAATGTCAGTCACTGATTCTGTACCATTTGGGTAGTTACCATGCAGCATGGCACTTTGTTAGAGAAAGATCTAAAAGCCCACCACAGGGTCAGCATGACAGTCAGGCAGTGGTGCTTGCTGCCCGCCCATCTGTAGGGTGCTGGTTGGATTATCAGTAGTTTCTGCTGTTGGAACTTGGCTATTTAAAGCCGTTTTTAGCCAGTACTTTCTCGTGGGTAAGCCAGGATTAATTTTAAAGTGAAGGAGAATAGGCTTTGAGTTTAATGCTTGATTACTAATTGTGCATTAAGCATTGTGCAGAATAAAATATTTCACTTTACTTTGCAATAAAAATTTAGATTTAGCGGGAACATAGTGAAGAGCACTGGACAAGAAGTCAGGACAGAATGTCAGAGCAAGGAAGTGCCATCGAGATAGTCTGTTGGGAGGTTAGGATAAAGGATTGTCATATAGTCATTTACCAAGTATGTGAAGACCTACTGTGTGCTAGATACTCTACTGGTGCTGTTGATAGGGCAGTAAATGGGACTGACATTGCCCCTCCCTTCCTGGGAGCAACTTCTCATCTTGCAACATTCCACATGGTTGAAACATTTTCCTCACTTGTCTTCTGGTTTTCCTCCTGCCTCTCAAACTAGCTGTCCCTTCTCAGGCTCCTTTGCTCATTCTTTTTAGGTTCCCTTGCCTCTCCCCCCCGACCCTGAAATGTCAGACTGCCCCAGGGCTCAGTCTTTGGACACATTCTTTTCTCTGGTTATGCTCACTCTCTTGGTGATCTCATTCAGACCCGTGACATTAAATTCCATCTTAACGTTAACAACTCCCACATCTGTATCTTTAGCTGAGATCTCTCCTCCGAACTGCAGACCCACATATCCAGTTGTCTGCTCAGCCTCTCCACTTGGATGCATAATAATAATAGACTCTCAAACAGAACGTGTCCGAAATTCAACTCGCAATCCTCTTCCTGAAACCTGTCCTGCCCTGTTCACCATTTTTGGTAATGGCGACGCCATCCTTCTGGTCGCTGGGTCTGCGAGCACTGGGTTATCCTGGACTGCTCCTTTTCTCATACCACACAGCAGTTCCGTTAGCAGGTTGTGTTGGCTCTGCCTCCACAGTATTTCCCGAGTTTAACTGCCTCCATCCTCCCACTGCTGCCTTCATGATCTAAACCACTGCTCATCTTCCAACTCCTAACAGGTCTTGTAGCTTCTGCCGTTGTCCTCTATTCTGTGTTCAACAATGTAAGTCCTCAGTTTAAAGCCCTCGACTTGCTTCCATCTTGCTCAGGGTATAATTCAGAGCCCTCACAGTGGCCTCCGAGGCCCCACATGGCCTGGCTGCCCGTTTCTGTTCTGACCTCCTCTTCGCTCACTCCTCCCCTGGCTGCTTCCACACCAGCCACACGGGGCCCTGTGCTCGTGTTGAACTTTGAATAGTGTCAGTCAGTGGAGGATTTTGGGGGCAGGGGGAGAAGGAGGGAAGGAGGAGGTGGTTTGCTGGCTTTTGTCAGCAATTTGGTAGTGTTTTTAATGTCTTCATTTTTAACATATTTTAATTAATTCTGGATTTGGTTAGAGAAGAAAAAAAAAATCACACTTATCCTCCGAGGTCACTTGTCACCTTGTGAACGAACAGCTTGGGCTTTACAGATAGGCTTGTGTTCACTGCAGTGCGTGAGGTCTCCCCTGATGTCGCATCTGGTAGCTTGAGCTTGGGCTCTATGGGGCCTGCGCCACAGACGATTCAGTGCGGGAGGAAGAGCCGTGTCTCAGTCCAGGAGTGAACCTGCCGAGTTCTTTAGCAGCTGACAGCCTGGATGCAGTTGATCTCTCTGCACTTGCAGCCTATTGAACTTTTGGGATGGTTGGAGGCTTGGAGATAAACCAGAGTATTTCTCTGTGTTCAGGATATATTCCAGCCTTTTCATTTAATCTTCTCAACTCAGTTCTCAGGTTATCAGTCCTTCCCACTTGTCTCTTCTTCTTAAGTCCATCCTGGGGTCAAGCCTGCCTTTCTCTCTGTTCCCTTTGCCTTTCTCACTTCACTGTGTCCAAAGCATGAAGAAATGACGCTGACACCCCCGTGTGACCAGCACTGGAACTGGGCATGCTCAGGGGCGGGACTGACTTTGAGTCTAACTTGATTGCCAAGACAACGCACAGACTTTGGGACCAACTAAGCTGATGTGCTGCTCAATGCTTAAAAGGATGAAAAATAGGATTTTATAGGGGAAAAAGTAAAGGATTTGGGGTTGAAGAAAGGAAGGATAAAGAATAGCTCAGAGTTAATTTTTCATGTATTTGAAAACCATTATTACAAAGAGGAAGCCAGCTAGTAGCTCTCCTCGGCCAGTAAGAATGCTGTACACTGAAATAACCACACAAGAGAGTTATTCTCTGGTTCTAGGAAAGCAATTTATACTACAATCATCTATCAAGGGAGGATGTAGACATACTATTTCAAAAGTCACTTGAATAGCGTTTAGAACCATATGCTTTGGCTAAGTTCAGTATAACTACTGAATAAACTGGAGGTTATATCAAGCCTTAGGATTTTCTAACCATGGGTCACTCTTATACAGGGGATAACCTCATTATTTTAATTGACTGTATATGGCTCTATGTAAGATACGTGGCTCTTTTTAAGTTTTAAGTATTGGAGAGCAATGCTACACTGCACGTGCTCGGACAGCCACCTGTGCCTTCCGTTTCCCCAGCTACCTCCCACCGTGGCCCCTTATAGCTCACTTACTGGACTATTTAGAACCACTGCCAGCAGCAGGAGTTCTTCAATCGGTGTTCCAGTGGCGTCCAGGCAGGAACAGGGTATGGGGAACAATGTGATGAGTCAGGTGCTGTTTCAGCGATTGTAGCAGGGGCAGTAGGTCCAAGGGCTGTTTCATTCCTGATGCTCAAAGTTCAGCAGCAGTGGAAGAGAGGTCTGCTAACAGAGATTTATAAGGCAAAACATAAACAGGTGAGAAAACTCCAGTGAGACATGCGGAATTTTATCTTAGCAGCGGGAATCAACAGCATTACTATCTTGCTGGCCCAGCTGATGGACTGCCCTTCAGTGTGTGTCAGTTCATCTCCGCGTAAACAGAAATGTACGCTCCACTTGGAGCCTGCTCAAAGAATGTTTTGTTTATTTCAGTGTGCTATAATGAAAATAGATTCGTATAGATGGCGTTGAATTTTTATTATACTTGCCAATGAAAATGCCAGTTATTAAAAAGAGAAATTTAAGAAACCCCATTTAAATGTGAAAATACATCTTCTTAATCCTTTTTAATTCAGATAGGAAGATGGTTTTTGCACAGCATGTTTATCAGGAAAGGCCTATAGTTAAAGACCCTGAGAAGCATAAGGCATTCATGTTTTAACCATGAGTTAAAGTTTTAGAGCGTAGCGTATGAGTGAGTTTTATTAATTTGGTGAGGAAAGTGGCCATGTGCCACATAACAATGTTTCGGTCAATGATGCACCCGCACATATGCAGCTGTGGTCCCATGAGATTAGCATCATACAGGCGTGTTCACCTGGGTGTGTAGCAGGCTGCACCATCTAGGTTTGCGTAAGTACACTCTATGGTGTTCACATGATGACAAAATCGCCTGACGATGCATTTCTCACAATGTATCCCCGTCACTAAGTGACACATGACTGTAATATAAACGTTTCTGGAATGGTAAAAACATTCACTTAAGAGTTCGAGTTGGTGATTTTTCCAAGCTGTCTAATAGTATTTTGCTGTATCACTGGGCATCTCTTAATATATTTAAACTGGTTTATAACTTGATACTCCTGTGTAGATATTTAATTACCTTTGAAAATGACAAAGTAGTTAAAATTTTGGTAGACTTAAAAAATATTAATTACATTCAACAAAAGGACAATTAGTAGAGTTTTCCTGGTTTTATTTCACAGGTGGATATTGAGGTAAGATCAATATTTCTGTTTAAGATTGAATTCATGTTTTTAAAAGACTCACCTGCTTTGGTAGGCTGTTGGTTTGCTGCAATATTTTATCATGTGCATGAATTATTAGCCTAACTTCTGAAATAAGTTATTGCTTATTTAAAGTTTGGATTTTTAGAAATATTTGTTTATGTGTTGAGCGTTATTTCTAACTAGAAGGTTAATTTATGTGCTTTGTAAATTGAGCGGCTACTAGAATTATGTGTAATAACAAATATGAAGTTGAATCTTGCTGTTGATAATTATTAAATAGTTTTAACTTGAGACTGAACTAAACTAAACCAAAAGATAAATTATGACTTTAAAATTGTGGCTGGGAATTGGAAGATAATGTAAAAAAAAAATCCTAAACTGTCACCTAGCATCTCCTCTATGACAATACCCAGTAGACGCTCAATAAATGATAGTTGTGTGGTCGTGATGAAAACAAGAGAAATAGTGTTAGACTGACTGGTAATAGAAAACTGTCATGCTAGAAGTTTGCTCAACAAGTTAATTTTGAAATCATTTTAGATGTAGGTTTTCTTGATATATTTTTTACTCTTATCATTAAATCTCAACCTCCACTTTGTTTTGAGGGATCCAAGTGAAGGCGAAGCCAGTGGCAGAACCGACACCTCAAGGTGAGGAGCCACTGTTAATACTTCGCTGCCAGGCCCCGTGTCCGGAAACGCGCTTTCGAAATACTTACAGCACCTAACAAACATGACTAGAGCTAATCGCTAGATAGTATGTGCGTTTTAAAGTTTGATGTTGGGATGGGTTTTTCTAATGTTGCCTAGCATTTAATGAAGTGTAAGTTAATTAACTTTATGTTTGTGTTTCCTAAACATTTTGAATTGTATGCTTTGTAGAGAAGTATCCTTTCTGTCCTATAAAGTATGTCTTAGCAGAAGAATTAATAGATTAAAATGTACTGATCCTTTTCTCAGTAAAGGGATGTAACTAAAATTAGATAGCACAGAACTCTGAGCTAACCAAATATGTAGGAAGATTTGATATTAGTAATGTATTTTAGGGGAGTATTCAGTGGTGGACCACATTTTAAAACTCTGATTTTTGAACATTTCATACCGGTTGTGCATTCGTTCTGGTGATGGGTCTCAGACTCGAGCACAGTCGGAATCAGTGGAGGGCTTGGTGAAACAGATGGCTGGGCCCCACCCCAGGGTTTGTGCTGGGGCCCTGGGGTGAGGCACTGACGCTGCTGCTCTGGGGACCACATTAATGACATGTTAGTCCTGCTGTTCATATTTAGAAATGGGAAATTTAAGAAACGAAGGCATCACATCATTTTGAGTGTACACCAGCATTAAGGGACCCGGTCTGAATCAGAGAAGCTCGATGAGCAGTCCTCCGTAGGGCAAATGCCCCAGCTGCATTCAGGAGTTATTTTTGACCAGCTGAATGCAAGCCTCAGTTTAATTTCTACTTTTTAAAATTATTTGAACTATAAAACATAATGAGTTTTGGAAAAACCTTATTGAGCATCCCTATGTAGTCTTTTTTCCAAACTGTTGTGCATTTATTTATGTTTAGTCATAAGAGTTGAAACGCCCCTTTATTGAGTTAGGGACCTGCATCACAAAGGAGGCAGGACAGAGGTATTTCACGTTCTTCCACCTACTAAATGCACTTGAAGGACTTTGTTTTCAGCCCCTCTCTCACTTAGTCATCACTTTTCAGCCCGCATCTTGCTGAATTTCCCTCAGAGACATTTAATAATGTGTGTAGTGTCACAAGTGGCCGCTGATATTGCAGTTAATCTGCATGCATTCTGTCCTTTTAACATGGCTGCATGTCCCTTTTGTTTGGTCGTTGTTGGGTTTTCTTTTCTTTTTTCGCTTTTGAACACACTTGTCGAATACCTATTGTCTATCAGGTACTTGCTTGCTGGTCGTTTAATCCTTACTGCAACCAGGTGAAAAGTATCCATTTTACGGATGAAGAAACAGTAAGGAGCATAGGTGGGGAACCCGTTCTAATGAGGCCCTGTCCTTTCAGGGACATGTCAGGTGTGATGGAAAAAGGCACAGGCGCTCAAGCCAGACCGTGGGGGTGGGAGCTGTTCTACCACTTCCCTGGCTGTGTGTGACTTCAGCAAAGTCCCTTTAACTCCTCGTGCCCCCATTTCCTCATTCTCCCTCCTAGGATTGCTTTGAGGGGTGAATGAGTATATAATACCTGTTAGGCTCTTGGAACAATTCCTGGCCCCTAGTAATGCTCAATAAATGTTTGCTGTTACTGTTCATATCGGCATTTCCAGGAACTTTCTACAGTTAACATTTCCAGTGGCTATGCCTTTGAGAAACACGTAGAAAAGCATCTTGTATGTATCTGTCATCCTAAGGTCACCAGGTTCCCTTGGTGGGACTGAAGGAAACCAGACCTGGAATAAAACACCTGATTTCCAGTCTTCACTTCTCAACTCATTAGCTCTATGACCTCTGAAAAGTAATTTAAGTTTCCTAGCCATCAGTTCTGTTTTTAAAATGAGTGTTGGATCAGGTGACCTCTTGGGTCCCTTCCAGCCCTAGCAGGCTGATTCCATAACCTGAGGTGTACATGTGGTCCTGGTAAATGACTGCTTGGATCTGGACCCCCAAAGAGGCTTAGATGCAGTGATCAAAGAGAGAATAATAGAGAAGACAGTGAAATAAATACTTTCCACGCTTATTTAATAGTCTTTGGAAATTTATTTTCTCTACTTATTCCCTTTCATATTTTCTCAAGCTTGCATAGTTTGCAGAGCTTTGGGGACTTAGATACCTAGGAATGCAGAGGGAAGCACATATATAAATGTAGACATGAATGTACATTATATCACATTGATAGAAAATGTATGTATGGATAATAAAATATATAGAAGATTATAAACTCCTTTCAAAGTATATCATTTCTTCTTCTCCTTTTTCTTTTGGTGAGGAAGATTGGCCCTGAGCTAACATCTGTTGCCAATCTTCCTCGTGTTTTTTTCTCCCAAAGCCCCAGTACATAGTTGTATATCCTAGTTACAAGTCGTTCTAGTTCTTCTATGTGGAATGCCACCACAGCCTGGCCTAATGAGTGTTGTATAGGTCTGCACCCAGGATCTAAACTGGTGAACCCTAGGCCACTGAAGCAGAGCATGCAAATTTAACCACTCGGCCATGGGGTAGCCCCCTCATTTCTTCTTTAAATCACATATAAATGAGATAGGTTACAAGTTAAAATTGCAGCATCTGTATTTAGATAATTGCTTAACAAATTTAATTACAGGGTCTTCTGAATCATAAATAATCTATTAATTTTACTTTTCTGTGATTATTGGAAATAGGTTTTCTGGCTCTATATTATTTATGGGAGACCTACAATAAGAAAAATTCAGTTGAGTTGCTTTCATTTAACAAACATGTGTTAATCATCTACTGTGTGCCCAGCACAGTTCTAGAGACCTGAGATGGGTCAGTGAACAGAACAGACAGTAGTCCTCATCCTCCTGGAATTTACAATCTCATGGTAGAGTCAGACAATAAAGAATAAATAAATGTGTTCACTAGTACATTAGAATGTGATACGTGCTGTGGCGTAACGAATAGATCAGGGGAAGCGGGTTGGCCAGGCCAGGGTAGGAGTCGGGGTGCAGTAGGGTGGTCAGGGCGGACCTCATGAAGAAAGGAGCAGAGATTTGAAAGAATTAAGGGAGTTAGTCATGCAGCTGTCTGAGGGAAAAGCATTCCTGGCAGAGGGACCAGCGTGTGCAAAACCCTTCAGGCAAGAAAATGCCCCGTATGTTCAAGGAATAGTATGGAGGCCAGTGTGTCCTGAGAGAAGTGTGCAAGGAGGAAGATAACAGGAGAGGAGAGGCTGGGGTAGGAGTGGGAGTGTAGGTCGTGTGGAGCCTGCAGACTATTTTAAGGGTGTCTTTAGCAAAATGTTGAGACCGTTAGAGGACCGATGTCTACGCTCCCGCGGCGCTGTGACCTGACAGCTCACCTCATTGCAGGACAGCGTTCTTGCTCAGCAGTGTCAGGGCTAAAATCCCCCTGGAGCCGTTACCACTGTCCTTGTTCTCAGTCCTTCTACCCAAAGCAGGTAGAGACAAGGAAAATTTTCTCTGTATTTCAAAAATGTGTATTCATAAGCAGACTGCTGGTGATCTCTGTGTAAATGTACAGAAGGTGGAGAATCTGCTTTTGCAAACTCACACAGAGAAATATGGAAAGAACTGAAAAGTATTAAGTTCTTCACTTCCAGCTACAAACTCATTTCCCACAAATATATTTAAGGAAATATGCTATTTTAGATTGAAGGTATTAAAAAAAAGTCAAGACAGATGGCTCCTGCGGTCTGTTTTTGTAACAGCAAGATGGCATAAATCTTTGTGTCTACCTGAAGGCAGTCTGCAAATTGGGTAGTGTTAGTAGGCACTGAATTATGACCACTTAGACCTTATGTGTGTCTTGATTTCTTTGCTGAATGGAATTTTTGTTTTCGTTCTTTCCCTGTGCCCTCTTCCTCCAGAAGTACATCAGGGGAACCAAAAGAAAGAGACAAGGAAGAGGGTAAAGACTCCAAGCCACGGTCTCTGCGATTCACGTGGAGCATGAAGACCACTAGTTCAATGGACCCCAATGACATGATGAGAGAAATCCGGAAAGTGTTAGATGCCAATAACTGTGATTATGAACAAAAGGAAAGGTTTTTGCTTTTCTGTGTCCATGGAGATGCTAGACAGGATAGCCTCGTGCAGTGGGAGATGGAAGTCTGCAAGCTGCCCCGGCTGTCACTTAATGGGGTCCGCTTCAAGCGAATATCTGGGACATCTATTGCCTTTAAGAACATTGCATCTAAAATAGCAAATGAGCTTAAGCTGTAAGGAAACTCAAATTTACAGGATCAGGGAAGATACATCCATATCTGAGGTACAGTTTTTGAATGTACTGGTAATGCCTAATGTGATTGGCCTGTCAATCTCCCCATGTAGAATTCGCCCTTAATGCAATAAGGTTATACATAGTTATGAACTGTAAAATTGAAGTCAGTATGAACTATAAGAAATATCTGTAGCTAAAAAAGTAGGTTCACATGTACAGGTAAGTATATTGTGTACTTCTGTTCATTTTCTGTTCATAGAGTTGTATAATAAAACAGATGATTGCTTAAAAACTTGTATAGTTGTCCGGATTTCTGCACATAAATGTACGTTTGATGCTTTGAGTTGAAAATGTTCTTCCCTGTTATTTACATTCTGGTGGGTTTTTTAAATTCTTATCTCCATCATGCAATTTTGAAAATTGTGTCCAGAATTAAAAGTGCACAAAAATAGTCTTTACAATTGTAGCATGGACTTTTAAAAATTATTTTAAAATCATATTTAAATTTAATCCAGAAGCTGATAAATAGGTCAGCTTTATAATGCATAGAATTATTCCTGCTTCTCTTTGCTCTTATCCTTGGGAAGATACAAAATGTTTACAGTGTTGGCACTTAGAGTTTTTAAAATAAAGTACATGAAAATAGTAATAGCTTTGCCTTGAGCTAACTAAGAAGCACTGGGAAAAAAAGTTAAACCTACGTCCAATTTCTTTAAAACTTTAAAGTGTTTTCTGGCCCACTGCTAATCATAGCAGCAAAATTAAAAAGATTCAATACTTCATCTGGCTAGTATAATGTAAACTGTCACTTAGATTTGCTGCCTTCTGAACACCGCAATGAAATTGCGGAAATAGAATAATATTGGGACTGTTTCATAGCACAAACTCATCTTTACAGTGTTGATCAATGCATCAGTTAAGAAATAATGCCACCTCAGGAATTAACTGGCATTGGGAACATTTGCCTCATTCTCCTCCCATCCTCTTCATCCACCTCGACACAGTAATATCTGTGAGTACTTAAGAGACTTTTGAGCAAAACACACTATTTATAACGTATATTATTGATTTATGCTTCTGTGATTGTTGAGTTTGTTCCCACGTAACCTGTTTGTTTTTAATATTTTGCCAGATTTCTTGTATTTATTCCACATCATTATGCCTATAATGTACAGCTTTGTAATTGGGCATTTGCCTACTTTTCTTTCCTAATTAGTGATACATGCGATGTAAAACCACTAGTAAAGGTACATTTTAATACTTGTTATTTTATACTGAATTAGCCTTGGAGGTTGACTGTGCAATGTTATTTAATGTTGTAATTACTGTAATATCAACATATGGGCCCCATCTGCACACTCCTGAGAAATAGAAAGTGGGTATTCAAATTTTATCAGTTTAAAGAGAAATAAAGCTGTGATAAATACTGTAATCTGACCTACATTGGAAAGCTCTAAGTGTAGGTGATGTGCCATTCCATGATGGCCTCCAGACTAGGGTGAATTTTACCTTCTGTACTGTACTGTGATGTAGCTTTCTTCTGTAACAGTTCTGTTCTAAAATGAAGTGTATTTTTGCCTTAGCAAAGGATGGTGTTTGGAAAAAAAAAACTGTGTAGCCCCTTTTTAACCTAGTGTTCATTCAAAAAAAAATTGATGCGAATCTTGATTCACTTTCACTGGTGCACACTGAAATTTTACTTGAACAGTTCTCATAATAAAGCACTTGTCTTTTGCTCTTTATCAGAATGTGGATCACCTGTTTTCAAATGCAAAAGTATTCTGTATGGGGAGCTTATCTCGTGTGTTCTAAATTTAGTTGCCAGGGGGTGAAGCTGTGTGGGTCTTCAAGACGTCTTTTTGAAAAGAGAAGTTGAATGTTTTTATAGGAATTCCTATCAGTGGAACATTTTAAAGAAATAGACATCTTGCCTTTTCCAAGGTAGAAACTAATGTTTTTTTACATATTCTCATGCTGATTTCTCACTTTTCTGTGTTGGTGGCAAGAAATTTTACTTCACTAATTCTTATGAACTAAAAATGAAATCTTGAAATTCACTTTAGATTTTCGCATTTTATATGACAACATAACTATTTCTTTTTTAAGATTTAGAGCAACTTGACAATATGTTTGTATAAATAAATACCACTTTATGTTCACCAGCTATGTGATACCAGGATTTCCTTGGTTTCTGTTTAAACATTACTTGATATAATACCCCTAATATTAAATTAACTATTTTATAAAGAGGGGGACACAGTATTTAACTTGATAAATAAAAAACTTGATAAATAATACAATGAAATATACTCCAGAATCTTGACCCAAAAATATTCTGTAAGGTAGGATTTGATTTAAAACCCAAAAGACCTCATTGTGAAGTGTTTTTCATCCACAGTACCATTTCACAATGTGGCAACAAAACTAACGTGATGAGTGAGACGCCAGTTTACTGTAAATGATTACGTCAGCATGTGTAAATTAATCAGGATGATCTCTGCCTTCATTTTTAAAATATCTATCGAGGTACCTACTGTGTCTTAAGATATATAAAGGAATTGTAAAAGATAGTTCCCACTTCTCCAAGATTTTGGTCCATTTGGGAACACAAAATGTAAACACACAGACAACCACAAAAACAAACCCAAATGGAAAACAATGAAAGTGCTCAAACAAGCACAGACAAGAGATGCCATAGGAATTCAGAGAAGGGTGAGTTCTGTGAGAACAGGAGAAAGGAACGCCTTTTGAGGGATTTGAGGATGGGTAAAATTTAAGAGGCAGAATGGAAAAGACCCTTCAGATGGAAGGAACATGTGAGAGAAGGCTTCAAGTTAGTAATGGCTGGAAGACACATGTTAGAAATGAGGCACTTATTCTAGAGAGCAGCAGGGTTCACGTAGATTGATGAGCAGCAGATTATGTAAAACACTGATTATTACAGCCTCAGCTTGGACTTGATCTGTGGTTAGAGGGGAGCCATTAGGAGGCTTTTCAAGCCAAGGAAATACCTAATAAATTGGTTGTAAAAGAACAGCAATTCAGGGGCCAGCCCTGTGGTGCAGCAGTTAAGTTTGCATGCTCTGCTTCAGTGGCCCAGGGTTTGCCGGTTTAGATCCCATGCGCGGACCTACACTCAACTTAACAAGCCATGCTGTGGCAGGCGTCCCACGTATAAAATAGATGATGATGGGCACAGATGTTAGCTCAGGGCTAATTTTCCTCAGCAAGAAAAGAGGAGGATTGGCAGCAGATGTTAGCTCAGGGCTAATCTTCCTAAAAAAAAAAGCAATTCATTAGTTTAGAACTTTGTCAAGTGCCAATGTATGCCAGATTTTAGGTTCTGGGACAACAGCAGTAACAAAAATAATCTATATCTAATGGAAATTCATGGGCAGATTGAAGGCTAGAACCAGGAAGATCTTTTCAGAGGCTATTAGTAATACAGCATGTATGAAATAGAGAGCCTAGATAGAGGTAGTTAACACAGGATTGAGAAGGGTGTAAAGGGGTATATTTGAGAGACATTTCAAAAGATGTGTCAACAAGATATCATGAATAGGATGCGGACTATAAAAAGGATGAGTGGGTGGCAGGGAGAGCTTCCTGGCATATGATTAAAGTTTTCAGTTTGCACATCGAGACTTCCACTTTCATCTGCCATGGAAAACAAGCACCAGAGTTATCCTTCCGCTTAAAACAAGAAGAAAACAGACAAGATATATGGAACACCAGATTCATACAATGTTTTCATTTTGATGAAATGTTCTCCAGACATTGGTCAGTGAAGGACAGTGATCCCTGAGGGAAAACAAATGAAATGAACCCTATAATTGACCCAGTCATCTGCCCAAGAGAATTTCCAGGCTGTGGCACAGGGAAGGGAAACCCAAGTGGAACCCAGTGTATACCCTCCTGAAGGAGTCAGAGCTGAGAGACCAGGGAGACCAAGACAGCAGGGGTCTGGAGGGGACAGAGCTGTACAAGAACTCCAGAGATCTGTAGCGATCAGCACATGCATGTGAGAAGACTATGGAAGGCCAGCAAAAGAACCACCTGAAAGCATTGGAACAAACATCAAACCTCATACAGAAATAGAGCCTGTTCCAATCAGTGACAGTGAGAAACCTCATAATTCATGGGTCAGTAGGTAGAACACTCAGAAGTTTTGCCTCAGTAGTTTTGCTTAGTAGCAGCCCTAGATTCAATAGTGCTTTGGTCCTGCTTAACAAAGCTTAACCATATCCAGAAGGATAACTTAGTTTCTAAGTTACTTAACTATGTCCCAGATCAAAGTTCAGGAATATTAATAGGCACAAAAATGTGCATTCAGCAACATGGTAATCACAATATGTAGCATCCATTCAAAAGTTTTCCTGCATGCAAATATGCAGGAAAATATAACCATAATGAGGAGAAAAAAATCAGTTGAAACCCAGAAATGGTAGAGATGATAGAATTAGTAAATAAGGATATTAAAACAGTTGTTATAACTATATTTCATATGTTCAAGAAGCTAGAGGAAATGCTAAATATGTTAAATAGAGATGAGGGGCATTTTAAAAAAACACAATTCAGACATCTAGAAATGAAAATTATAATTTCTGAGAAGAAAAACACACTGTATGGAATTAGCAGATTAGAGCAGATTAGACATTGCAGAAGAGAAGATAGTTTCTATTGCTGTGTCTTCAAGTTCACTATCCAAAATGAAACAAAAAACAGCTGAAAAAAGATGAGCAGTGTGTCAGTGAGCTGTAGGACAACCTCAGCCTAATGTATGTAGAGAGTCCCTGAGGAAGAGGAGAGATGGGGGAGGAAAAAACACTTGAAGATATAATGTCCACAATTTTTCTAAATTTGCCAAAGCCATCAACCCACAGACCCCAAACAGTTAACAAATTTAAAAGGCATATCACAATCTAATTGCTTTAAAATCAGTGATATTTTTAATCAATTTTTTTAAAAAACTTAAAATCAGCCACAGAAAAAAGACATATTATGGAAAGAGGAACAAAGATAAGAATGACAGCAGATTTCTTGTCAGAAACAGTGTGAGCCAAAAGAAAGTACTGGAAAAAATTAAACTGTCAAACTAGAATTCTATACCCAGATAAAATATCTGTCAAAAACAAAGGTGAAATAAAGACTTTCAGACGTACAAAAGCTGTAAGAATTCATCAGCAGCAGACTCAACACTACAAGAAATGTTAAAGGGAAATGTTAAAGGAAGTCCTTTAAGCAGGCAGAAAAGTATACCACATGGGAACCTGCATCTTCACAAAGGAATAAAGAGCACCAAAACTAACAACAATGTTTAGAGCAAAAATAGTAACAATGTATTGTAGGGTTTATAACATGTCAAAGTAAAACTTATGACAACGTAGCACAAAGATCTGAGGATTTTTTCAAGGTTGTTATACCATATGTATAGTGGTATAATATCACTTGAAGATAAATTTTGATAAAGATATATACTATAAATGTTAAAGCAACCACTAAAAATACACAACAGAGTTATAGCTAATGAAACAACAAAGGAGATAAATTAGAATTAAAAAATAATCCAAAAGAAGGCAGAAGAAGAAACAAAGGGAACAAAAGAACAGATGGGAAAATAGAAAACAAACAAGAAGTGGCACTTTTAAACCCAAGCATATCAATAATTACATTAATTATAAATGGCCTAAAAGCCCCAATTAAAAGACTGCAATTGTCAGAATTAAAAAAAAAATCAAGACCCAATTATATGCTGCCTAGAAGAAACCCACTTTAAACATAAAGACACAGTAAGTTAAAAGTAAAAGGATCAAAGAATGGTGAGCTACCTGGTTTAGAGGTAAAATAATGTTTGTTTTCAGGCTTCAAATCCTAAAATCATATAATAAAGATCATCAAGCTTAACCACTCTGTTTCAGAGATCAATAGATTGCAGCTCAGTGCAATAACTTAGATGCTGGCTGAGGTAATGAACTCTGAATGCAGAGATTATAAATTGTAACCTGGGTGAGAAGCTGGATCTAAAGGCATATTTGGGTGTTATCAGCTAAGATGTGATCAGAAACTCAAATAGAGAATATGTCATTATGGTCCAATGAATGGTGCTTGGAGGAACAGTAAGTAACTATAGATGTTTTCAAATATGAGAATCATATACCCGGTGTCCATGGGGTTTGGAAACATTAAAAATGAATTCTCTTTATTTTACGCTATACATAATTTAATATTTTTCTTTCTCTAAATTAATATTCTAACAATTATTTATTGTCAAAAATTAGATTATACATATATGTAGAAACTTGTCTACATGGCATTTATAATTTTTTGTAAAGCCAGCGTGGTTAAAAAATAAGTATTTTTTTCATTCATCTCACCGGTCTCTAACATCATTTGCATTTTCTGTGTATGTGACAGAACACTACAATACCTTTTCATGAGTATAAAGCTAGAGGTGTGTGAAGGAGGGGGATATATGATGACGGTGAATTATCTGGAAAAAAACTTACAGCTAGTACATATTTCAACTTTTGTCAAGGCCCTTAGCATATACTGTGTAGTATGGCAAGAAGTCCCCCAAACCATTTACAGATATGGAATATCATATGTAAGAAACGTCGTCTTGGGTCTTTTAAAAAAAATTCTGCCTAGGGGCCGCCCCGGTGGCGCAGCAGTTTAGTGCGCACGTTCCACTTCTCGGTGGCCCCGGGTTCGCTGGTTCAGATCTCGGGTGTGGATATGGCACCACTTGGCAAACCATGCTGTGGTAGGCGTCCCACATATAAAGTAGAGGAAGATGGGTACGGATGTTAGCTCAGGGCCAGTCTTCCTCAGCAAAAAGAGGAGGATTGGCAGCAGTTAGCTCAGGGCTAATCTTCCTCAAAAATAATAATAATAATAATAATTCTGCCTAGACAGTAAAATCTCTTCTGTATGATCATTGCAAATAGACATATTCTGTGAAATTTCCTAAGGAATTGCTGCTCACTCAGCTTACACTCAGTGGTTTGGTGGTAATACATTTGAAATATAGACCAAATTTGCGGAAGTGGCATTTCAATCTTGATCTTTTATTTTTGTAAGAAGAAATACTTTTAAAAGAAAAGTGGTATTTACTTTGAAAATTGGAATACGAAGTTGAAAAAAGCTGGCTTTCGAGGCACCCTAGTCTCAGATCATTACTACGTAAGTCATATTTTAACTTAGATGGCACCATGGGGAGCAAAGCAAGTGAAATGAAAGAAAACTCCACCTAATTTAATGTTTGTGGGAAGTCAAATTTTCTTAAACACTTTATATAATGTCCAACTGATGTCTTTGTATATATGAACAAAGCCAACTAGAGTTCATTACAGATTCTCAAGATGCTAATTTTATAAAACTGGAGCCTGAGTTATATTCAGTTGATTGTTTTTCCTTTATGCCATCAGTAGTTAAATTATTCTACGTGAGGCATTCTGAAGTTGGATATCACTGTACCCACTTTGAAGAAGTTTTTCAACTCTAATAGTAATTTGTATAGATTATTGTTATCCACGTCTAGATTAACTGGTAATAAACTTAGTCCAAGAATCCATATATCATGGATTGAAAGGGCTCTTATTATGCTGAATCTACTATAAGCTGTCTCCCAAAGCTGGTCATGCTGTTGCTGCTTCAACAGCAATGGGGACAAGGCCAGTGTGCCCTAAATATTTGCAGGGCCAGATGCAAGAGCACAAAGAAGACCATTGTCCCAAAGCACATCCCTCGTGCCCAGCCTCATCCCTCCCAGCTCCATCCTGCACTGGGAGGGGCCTGAAGCACGAGCATGGGGACAATCCATGAATCTGGGTGTATTTCATTTAACCAGTTATGAGTCTTTTCCATCCATGAGTCATAAAATAATTCAGAATAGCAATAAAAATAATCTCATACTCTATCCTATTTAAAGAATAATTCCTTTTCTCATCAAAGTGACACCTGTTCCATGAAAATTTAGAAAATATAGATAGGCGGTTGCAGTTCAAGATGGCAATGTAGGAGGATCCTGAACTCACCTCCTCCCATGGACACACTGAATTGGCAACTACGTATGGAACAATTCCCTCTGAAAGAAATCAAAAAACTAGCTGAGCAACTCCTACACTTGGATGAATGAGAAAAAACCCACATCGAAACAGGTGGGAGAAGCTGAGACACAATCTTGTCATAAACCCCACTCCTGGCTCAGTGACCCTCAGTCGAGAGGAAACTCAACTTCCAGCTTCTCCGTGAAGAGAAAAGAGTTTGAACCCCACATTTGGTACCCCAACTTCTAAGACCTGAAACCGAAAAACTAGAAGAAAACATAGGCAGTAAGCTCCATAACATTGGTCTTGGTGATGATTTTGTTTTGCATTTGACACCAAAAGCAAAGACAATAAAAGCAAAAATAAACAAGTGGGACTACATCAAACTAAAAAGCTTCTGCACAGCAAAGGAAACCATCAACAAAATGAAATGGCAACATAAAGAATGGCAGAATATATTTGCAAATTGTATTATCTGATAAGGGGTTAATACCCAGAATATATAAAGAACTCAACAACAAAAACCCCCAAACAATCCAATTAAAAAAGGAGCAGAGGATCTGAATAGATATTTTCCCAAAGAAGACATATAGATGGCCAGCAAGTACATGAAAATGTGCTCAACATCATTAATCAACAGGGAAAGGCAAATCAAGACCATAATGAGATGTCATCTCACACCTGTTAGAATGACTATTATCAAAAAGACAACAAGTGTTGGTGAGGATGTGGAGAAAAGGGAACTCTTGTACACTTTTGGTGGGAATATAAAATGGTACAGCCACTATGGAAAACAGTATGGATGTTCCTCAAAAAATTAAGAATAGAACTACCATATGATCCAGCAATTCCTCTTCTGAGTATTTATCTGAAGGAAACAAAAACACTAATTCAAAGAGACATCTACACCCTCATGTTCTTTGCATCATTCTGTACAATAGCCAAGACATGGAAACAACCTAAGTGTCCACTGATGGATAGATGGATAAAGAAAATGTGGTGTGTATATATATATGTGTGTGTGTGTGTGTGTGTGTGTGTGTATATATATATATGAATGATGGAATATTATTCAGCTATAAAAAAGGAGGAAATCCTGATATTCACGACAAATGGATAGGCCTTGGGGGCATTATGCTAAGTGAAATAAGTCAGAGAAAGACAAATACTGCATGATCTCGCTTATATGTGAAATCTAAAAAAACCCACATAGATACAGAGACAGACTGGTGGTTGCTAGGGGCAGGGGAATGCAAGGTGGGCAAAATGGGTGAAAGTGGTCAAAGGTACAAACTTCCCAGTTATAAGTAAGTCCTTGGGATGTAATGTACAGCATGGTGACTGTATTAAATATTGTATATTTGAACATTGCTAAGGGAGTAGATCTTAAAGTTCTCATTACAAGGAAACAAATTGGTAACTATGTGTGGTGATGGATGTCAAGTAGGCTTATTGTGTTGATCATTTCACAGTGTACACATATATCGAATCATTATATTGTACGTCTGAAACTAATATATGTCAATTATATCTCAATTTTTAAAAAAAGAAAATATAGATAAGCCAAAAGAAAAAAAATAAATAAACATCTTGCCATCCAGAAACTACTGTTAATGTTTTGCTATATATCCTCCAGTCTATTTCTAGGGAAATTCTCTGTATAATTGTAGTGAGTGTGAGGACTGGGGACTGATCAAGGAAACAGCATGACCGCAAGATGGCAGTGGCAGACAGTGGGCGTCATTTGGACAGGGAGCAGCACAGGGGGGAAGTCCCTCACAGCAGGAGCCCTTCCAGAGACAGCATCATGGGGCCTCCACCACGAAGGAGAAAAGGACAAGGAAACTCCAGAGGAGAGGAATCGGGAGAGGAAGTGTCTGTGTCTCGGGCATGGCTCTCAGCAGCGTGGTGGAGTCTCTGAGTCAGAGAGCTCCGAAGAGCATCAGCAGCTTGGGATCCTTTATAGCATAGTATCGCTTATATGGGAAATCTAAAAAAAAAAGTCAAACTCATAAAAACAGAACGTATATGTATATCATATAACTTTGTACCCTTTAAATATGTTACAATTTTGTTTGTCAGTTATACCTGAATAAAGCTGAATAAAAGGGAAGAAAAATAGAATTGCCATATGATCCAGCAATTCCACTCCTAGGTATATACTCAAAAGAACTGAAAGCAGGGACTCAGATACTTGCACACCTGTGTTCATAGCCTCATTCACAACAGCCAAAGGTGGAGGCAACACAAGCGTTCACTGACAGATGAATAGATAAACAAAATTTTGTATATGCATACATTGGAATATTCTTCAGCCTTGAAAAGAAGGAAGTTGTAACACATGCTACAAAAATGGATGAACCTTGAAGGATATTATGTTAAGTGAAATAAGCCGGTCACAAAAAGAAAAATACTGTATGATTCCACTTACATGATGTAGCTGGTAGTCCATTTCATAGAGACGGAGAGTAAAATGGCGGTTGCCAAGGGCTGAGGGAAGGGGAAATGGAGAGTCATTGTTTAATGGGTATACAGTTTCAGTTTTCTAAGATGAAAAGAGTTCTGGAGACTGGTTGCACAGCAATGTGAATGTACTGAGCTGTACACTTATAAATGATTAAGATGGCTAATTATATAGGTATATTTTACCACAATTAAGAAAGATAACAGCAACAACAGCAAAGGGCAGACTAATCCCAGCTCATAGGAGGCATGTCCTCACTTTAGGGAGACATATATTCTGAAGAATGAGTATTGTTTTCTAAAATCATATGTATGTGTGTATATGATGTAAAATCATATACATATATATACACATATATGTTTCAGTGCCTGCAGCTCCATTTAGTGGGCCCCTTCCCATGTTCTCCTTTCAAGGTAAGTGATTCCAAATTTGTATACTTTTGGGTAACTTTGCATCTTAACATCTCCTTTTGTCTTCAGAGTGGACTGATTTGGGGAAAGAATATTTGACAAGTACTAGAAAACACTGAAATTGAGCACGAAGAAGTTAAATCTTTCCTGGGCTAGAAGAAGAGAACAAAAACTCTGAGAGAAGCTTTACTAAGGGCAGCTGTGCATATTCAGCATAATCAACTTGTTTAAAACTACCCAGGTCCTGTCCCTCTTTAGTATATAAGTGAGCTGTCTTTCCCGAGAAGTCAAGGTCCAGATGTCAAGATTCAGCCTGACAAAGCCAAAGGCAGGCTTAAGATGAAAACTAACCAGAAAAGTCCAGACCGTCAAGGGAAAAGAAATTCGTCTTCAAGGCCAAACACAGGCTGGTGGGAAGGTGCCAACCAGCAAGGCCACACGCTCCCCATCCCCTCCCTAAAACCCCAGCACATGCTCCCCTCCCCTACCTAACACCCCAGATGAAAACCCCTACCTTTTTCTCTTCAAGGAGGTGGATCTGAGTTCTGACTCCCATCTCCTCGTCTGGCTGCCTTTCAGTAATAATAAATCCTCTTTCCTTGCCACAAGCCTGACATTTCAGTTATTGGCCCTACTGTGCAGCTGGTATTGGCCCTACTGTGTTTGGGTTCCATAACAACACAATGCTGCAGATTCTGCCCTGATGGCATTTTGATTTCACTAGCATCAATATGGTCTCTGTTCTCTCTCTAAAAAGACAGTCCCTCTTTTTCACTTTCCCTCCGGCATTCTTGCAACCCTTCTCCCCATCAAATGAAAAAGGCATTCTTTGTATTATTATTATTCGAAAAGTAGATGGCTTCAAAATAGGCATACAGCAGACGTAATTTTTTTTTTTCTCGGCTGTTTGTCAAGAGGCTGCAAAGGCTGGGCTAACCCAAGCCTTTTGGCTTCAGATGTTAAGTACAAAATGGGATCTAAAACTTAAGCAGTAATGTTTTCTTTAACCTTCTTCTTTTAAAAGTATGATCCTGTTTGTTAGGATGGAAAGGAATGTATGGAAAGAAATGAATCCATGAAATGGAATCACATGGAGCCCTTAGAATATGACTGGCACTTCGCATGCCCCCAGTAAATGTTAGCTATCTAAACACAATAAAAGTTTGCTGTTATAATATTTGTCTTATTTGTGTCCAACACTCTCTTTTACTTTGCTTAGTGCTCTCTTCTGAGTTATTCGTCTTTCCTTTATAATTTCTTTCATTACTCTTACTCATAAAAAGTCTTCTCCAATCCAGAGATTAAATATTTGTTTTCTTGCAGTTTAAAAAAAAGAAACAGATATGAATCCAGACTGAGAAATTGGTTCAGATTTTTCAACTCTTAGAGACTTGGTTTGCAGAATATCAGAGACGGATGTGGCCTGAGAAGTCATTTCATTCACGTCCTCATATCTCTGATGAGGAAACTGCATTCAAAGATGTTGCAAGTCATTTCGTCCACATTCTGGCCCAGCAAGGTTATGCACTCCGGCTTCTGGAATCCCAGCTTGCTGTGCTGCTAGTGCTTTCTCACATTTTTATCAATAAAAACTGCTTTCACATTTTTCTTTGTGGGCCCAATTTTAGAAAAGTTTCATCTATCGAGCTGCATTTAAGTAACAATGCATTTGTCAAGCAAAGGTTCTGGTCGGTGTGAGAGAGTCCCTGCTACCAGATTAAATGGATATAATCCCAGCCAAAAGCACAGAAATGCCACGCCATTTCTTTTCAAGTTTTTGACACATTGAAATGGTTAGTTCCAGTTATTACCAGATGGAACCACTAGAGGGCAGAGCGAACCCCTGTCCAGGATGCAGTGTTTGCGTCCCACCTGCACAAGACACCTCATTGCACTGGGAAAGTAGATGGCTCACGTTCCCTAGATTTAACTAATAACATGTCACATTTCTTCTGCCTACAAATGGATTAGAGGCGAAGGTCCCTCACCACTTCAGTTGGATTTTCCCCTTTTTTAACTTGCTTAGATTATTTAAATGTCTTTCCATCTGGCTACAAAGTCAACTACTTCCACCCCATTGGCTCTCTCCCATCGAAATGTAATGCTTTCATAAATTTTCTTGAAACTGATGGAATTCTGCGTTCTTTTCATGCTGTGCAAGTCTAGCAAGGCCAAAAAACAGAGATATTAAAATGATATGTAAAAAGAACAGTCTTTCATAGCCATATTCTTTTTATACCATATACTTTTTGCTCTTAGAATACCGTTATGAACCAATGCCTTTTCATTGACTCAATTGGTTTCAATTCTTTTGTAGTCATTTGTTCTTTTTTGGTGATCAAAATGTCACAATTTAGCCAAAGGAATCCTTTAACGCTACAAAAAGCCATGTAGCGTTTCGACAAAAAGGCACAAATTTTTCAAAGTGTCTTTGCTTTCTGGTAACAAGATATCCCAGGGCCATCTTAATGCCTGCTGTGTCCCAGACATGCAACCAGCCACTTTTCTAAGCCCCAATTCCTTCCAGTGGAGATTGATATTAGAGACCAACTGTGAACGCTAGGGGGGTTTCTCTGACTTTGTGCCACTGGAATGACCTGAATTGTAGGCAGTGGACAGAGATGGAAATATAAATATATATTACATATGATAAATATAATAAAGATATAAAAATAAAAATATATATAAATATACATACACACATATATAATAAGTTCATAGCCATTTTCAATTTAGTCCTAATGTTTCTTCACAACCATAATATTTAAATTCTTAACCCTATATCCAAACTATAATTATACCTCCTTTTATAATAAATGACTCATATAACTGTCACTCTGAAGCTCTTGATTTATAACAAAGCTAACATGATTATTTATTGGCCAATAAAAGAAATAGATTCAAAATAGTGACACCAGTCTTAATACTAACCATAAAACTGCTAAATGAAATTCACATTTTCTTTTGTACTTGCCTTTGTCCTTAGCACCATGGGATATAGAGTAAAATTACTTTGGTCCAGAGAACTCTGAAATAACTCCCACTCTGCGGGTTATGGAAGTTCCATCCACATATTTCAGTTCATTTTCAGTCTGGAAGGGTCAGCATTGGACAGTTCTGAGTTCTTAAGATTTTAGCTTCTACTTTCTACTTCTGGCATCATCTACAGCCCCTGCAAAAGGTACCTTGGTTTTATGAGTTGACATCATGAAGAGAAATTGAAATACCTCCACAGTTCAGTCTTGAAAGGACTGAGCAGGAATTTCACCTAGTCACTGTCTGGCTCACCTGCCATGACTCATTCCAGTTACGTGTGTGAGATTTATATATGTGTGTTCTGGACAAACCCATTCTGACTTCTACTATTCAATTTCTACTAATATATTTATAATCTACAGTTTCATGTTTCCAATTTTCATTGTACTAAATCCTGTCCTAATATGAGATTTTCAATTACCTTCTTTCTCCACCTGCCTGCCAGCTTCAAGTTTTTCTTTTCTCTGTCATGCATGATAGTGTTCCCTTCCAATCAATATATCGTGCATGCTAAGTGTTGTCATATCAAACTGCAGGTCTAAATTATAATAATAATTTATTTAGTTTTCACAGTATATATGAGCCAAGACAATTTTCCATGTTTCTGTTTTCTAAATACAGTATCGGTTATTAAGATTTCTTAATCTACCTCCAGGAAGAAAATCATATATATATATATATATACACACATACACATATATACATTAGAATATATATGTACACATGTATATGTATATACATATTCATGAATATATATGTATATTAGAATATCTATGCATATTAGAATATATATGTGTATATGTATATTAGAATGACATACTGTTGGCAAGGGAGAATACATACCAATGGGGGTTTTCTAGGTTTTGTCAAAAATATTCTTTTAACTCATAAGGTCATATTCTGAGCTTAATTCTCTACACATATATTTTCCCATTATCTTATTATTAAGTGCAAATAGCTCAGTCGTTTTCCAAATCTTCTGTGGTTTTTGGATAAATACAAGCCAATAAGATATAATTCCATTATACTGTTGAAGAATTATTTTGAATGTTAGATGTTACGCCTTAGAGCTTTCTCCACAGGAGACTACTGATATAGAATTATCAAAGAGGCTCTCGCTCTGGTGGTAACATACAAATAAAAATCATATTCTATGGTGGTATCAAGGGGTGGTGGATGCAGGGGAGCCTGTGAACGAGATTCCAGAGGGACAAGCGTCTCATGGATGAGCAGCTGGCTCCGGCTGCTGGACAAGTCTGAGCCGGAGGGCGGGCAGAGGAGGGGCCCTGCCTGGCACTGAGGGGCGACTCCTCCGGGATAAGGAGAAAGAGCCAAGCTTTCAGTTACAGCGCGGGCTGGCAGCCTAGGCTGGAATCTGAAAGAACCCCTGATAAAAAAGGAGCAAATCATGCAGCCCTGCAATTGCCCCCTCAGCCCCAGAATCGTGCTGAGAAAGCGCAAAGGAGGAGCAGCAGAAAGCAGACAGCACGTGGGCTTTCGATCGTTCGCACAGTGGTGGATGCCAGGGCCCTGCTGGAGTTGAAGTCAGAGGTGAGCCCAAACGCTGACACTGAGCCCCCATCCCCTCCTAGTCCAAACGCTGACGAGCTCAAAGATCAGCCCCTCACGGTAGCCACAAGACAGGAGAAGGCTGGCTCTCTCCCGGAAAGAGAAAACAAAACTTTTAACTCTTCTTCATATTTCAAGAGAAACAATTTATGGAAGACCCCAGTTTTAACGATTTTAGCAAATTTTAGTTGTAACATCCCTTAACTGTAACCTCATGTTTACATTGTATTTACCTCAAATCTGTGCTCTTTAGTTTGGTGCAGAAATCCAACCCCTTAAGAGAAATGAAAATGTCCTTCACCTGAAATTCCCAATTTTGCCTTCAACGGGATCTGCATGTATGGGATTACCACCTTAAGAAAATACTTAAAATGTTAAGTCAGATGTTACATTTCTCCTTTCTATATGCCGTCTGTTTTATCACCTTTTGAACTAAAAGATATTTAATATAGAAGGACTCAAATTAAAAATAATCTTTTAAAAAAATAAATTTTTTAACCTAAGAAGGGGTGGGGATGACCATCTTCCCTTTTTTCGGCTGCTCAAAATCCAAGACTTAGCTGGGGTGCAAAACTGCTCCCCACTCACTTTGAGTTGCAATCTTTGGAAAGTGAAACCTGTTGTATCTGTTCCGTTGTTTATAACCAGTCCTTATCAGCTCCAGAGATACACTTCTTCTTGAGCCTAAGCCAGTCTATAAAAATAAACTAATAGTTTTAAACAACTTTAATTCCGAAAACTTCAAGTCCATACAGATCTCCTCCCCACTTCCTTTTTTTCCTTCTTTCCAAATTCACACGTTTATTACAAAACCAAAGATTAAACTATAAAGTCTTTCTATGTTTACAAATGGAAACTGTTTTCACTTAAATATCTGTAACTGTTTCTATGCGAGTTATTCCAAATAAGCAATTATTCTTAAGACTCTGAGGTCTCTAAGCTTTTTTTTTACTCAATAACTGATGAGGTCTTTCTATGAATCTTAGCTCTCCAATGTTTTTGCCCCTTGAAAGGCAGGTTCCTTATTCTGACCAGTACGGAAAGATTCCCGTGGATTGGCACGCAGCATCCTTTCCACCCTCTTTCCAATGCGCAAAGTCTAAGAGATGTTGTGATATTTGAATAATATTTTGTATGGGCAAAACTGCATTTAGATCCCATGGGCATTTCAACTTTGTCTCCATTTGTACGTGGTCTAGGGTTCTCAAGTCAGTTTTATACACAGAAAAGGGTCTGTTAGGGTCTCTTTTTGTTTATAAATTAATAGTTACATTAGAAAAGTTACAAATCCATGAATCTAATTTCCCTTAACCTTGTAAATTCAACTTGCATATATTTTTTTAAAGATTGGCACCTGAGCTAACATCGGTTGCCCATCTTTTTTTTTTCTTTTCCTTCCCTTCTTCTCCCCAAACCCCCCCAGTACATAGTCATATATTCCAGCTGTAGGTCCCTCTGGCTGTGCTATGTGGGATGCCACCTCAGCATGGCCTGATGAGCAGTGCCATGTCCGCGCCCAGGATCCGAACCAGGGAAACTCTGGGCCACTGAAGTGGAGCCTGTGTGAACTTAACCACTTGGCCATGGGGGCTGGCCCCAACTCGCATATTATTTTATTTTATTTACAAACCTAATAAAATTTAACAATCACCATAAGGGGGCTTTTACCATTCACTTAATTTAATTATCTTAAACATTTTCAATGACTTTTATAAATTTAGTATGTTTGATGTTCTTTTCAAGTACTTCAACTATGTACAAGACTACGTAATTCTTATAAATATAGTAAATTAAGCTGATTTTTTATTCCTTTGAATTTAAAATTCTAAATCAATTACTTGATTATACATTTTAAGTTGGAATCATTAAACTAATTTTTATATTCTAATTATAAATGTAAATATTTTACAAATATTATAAAATTATAAATAATAAATATAAATTACAAATATTTTATGTGCTTATAGCAATATATTCAAATCATTCTTAAAGTTATCACACATTTTAATAATAAAATATTAATGAAATTAATAACCCATAGTATTTTATACTTAACTCTAAGTTTCCAAGAATTAAGAGACATTTACCCACATTAGAAAATAAGCCATCCTGAACAGGTTGAGATTCACAGCACACTGAGAATGCAAATCTACCAGAGTGGTATTCTTGAACATGATTTTAATGATTACATCACATAATGTCATATACTGGCGCCAGAACTTAGCTTGCCACTCCACTGTTGATTTGCTCCACTTTTTCACTGATGTCTGACTGTGACTGACACCGTGCACACGCTGCTTTGCGTTTCCGAATATTTTCTTATCATAGATCCCTACAGAAAAGTGTAGTCGTGGGGCCGGCCTGGTGGTGCAGCGGTTAAGTGCACACGTTCTGCTTCAGTGGCCCGGGGTTTGCCGGCCTGGATCCCGGCTGCGGACATGGCACCGCTTGGCAAGCCATGCTGTGGTAGGCGTCCCACATATAAAGCAGAGGAAGATGGGCACGGATGTTAGCTCAGGGCCAGTCTTCCTCAGCAAAAAGAGGAGGATTGGCAGCAGATGTTAGCTCAGGGCTGATCTTTCTCAAAAAAAAAATATAGTCTTTTTTCAGAACTCTTGATCAATATTTTCTGATTGCCTTCCCGTTTGCATCCCATGAATATTGTATTGATAATACAGTGTGACATGATACAATTGATATGACATGATCGTCTCGCCATTTCCTCACCAGCACTGAGTATAATCTTTATCATCATCATCATGATCATCATCTCTGCCAGTTTGAACGTGGGCAAATGAAGTCTCATTATTCAGGGTTCATTTGTTTCGCTGCAAGTGCGGTCGAACTTACTTTCTACGTTCTTTGTGCTTTGAGCTTTCGGTGTATCCCTCACGCCGCTGTCCAACAGGTGGTACCCGGACAGGTGAGGCTGAGCGCTCCTCGCCCCGAGGCCAGGGCCCGGGTGGAGCGGTCGCAATTCTGGGCCCCACGGCCAGGGGGCGCTGAGACCCCGAGTCTCCCGCCGCGTCCGGGCTGGGGCGGGCGGCGGGGGTGAAGGCGCAGGCGGGGACCAAAGGTTGGTGTCTTCGCGCACCGACCTTCGGCGGAGGGGCCGCAGCATCATGGCGGTGGGAGCCAGGCTCCGAAGCAAGGCGGCGAGCGGCCTCCCGCGCCGCGGGCCCCGGGGGCGAGGGCGGACGGAGGGGGACGAGGAGGTGGTCGCCATCCTGGAGCACCTGGAGTGCGGGGACGAGGCGGCGGAGAGCGAGGCGAGCGCGCGGCGCCCGGGGGCCCGGAGCGCGCGGCGGGTGCACCTGGCCGTGCTCCCCGAGCGCTACGAGCCGCTGGAGGAGCCGGCGCCCGGCGAGAAGCCCAAGAGGAGGTACCGGCAGAAGCTGAAGAAGTACGGCAAGGTAGGGCCCCGCGCCTCCCTCTGCCCCCGGGGGTCGGGGTGTGCGGGGCGCCCGGCCCGGGCTTCCTGACTGATCGGCCGGGGGGCGCTGGAGTCGGTGCCCTCCGTCTGACCGCGCTCAGCCTCTCCAGGCCTCCCCTGCGCCCCCCTCGGCCTCCCACTCCCACCCCCTCGCCAGCATCCCCTACTGGAGTCCCCAAAACTGTTCGTCTGTGACCTGGGAAGTGAGCAAAAAGTTGCAAGTAAAGGAGGGAAATTAAGTGAGAGATTTCTCTGGGCGCCGCTCCACCCGCTACCCCGCTTCTGGCAGCTTAATGATATTCCCAAGGGGCGCTTATCCTAGTTGTCTTCTCACTCCCCTGTATAGTTGGTAGACGGAAATCTGTCCCTGTTTTACAGATGGGAATACTGAGGCCTGGGCGTGGTTAGGTGACTTGTAGAAGGTGACCCAGTTGGAGAGTGGGGAGCAGCCCAGTTTGTCGGCTTTCCGGCAACGTCCTCTCCGGGATATCCCACTGGCTGAGAATTATTTGGGTTAGTCCCTCAAATATTCCCGAGGTTATTTCCGGGGCCTGAGAGCTCAGCAAATACATAAATATGCTCTTGTTGAATCTACTCTTCTCTTCTCCTGGTCGGCTATCTTTGTACTCCCCTCCCTGCAACCATTAACATTTGCCTTTGCCGGGAGGAAATAGAGGGGGAGAGAGAGAGAGAATGTGAATATGAGTATGGGATAAAATGACAGTTTCATGCTCAGAGATCAAAGCCCAAAGGCAGTTCCCAGGTCTGCTCCCTGGGGCTGGACAAGGCCAGCCAGAAAGAAATCACGTAACTCATAGTGTCCTGGCCAAAGGCCAAAGGCCAAAGGCCGTATGGGATTTATTGTCCAGCTGTGTCTTCCAGTGGCCTCTTGTCATACCTGAAACCATCCAGTCTCCATACCTGGAAGCTTAGGTTTATCATCGTCTTTAAAGGTGTGTCAGCAGCTTCGGGAGCAGTATACAAACAGTGGTCAAATAGATGAATAAAAGCTGTAAAGTTGGGACTTTCAGACTTAGGGTCATGCTCAGACCGTCCTCCTTCCTGGTCCCAACTGAATGCAAAGAAGCCACATTTGCCTCTCAGCCAGTGAACTGATAATGTGGAAATCTCAGCTCAGAGGCTGGCACTTGATGATGTTTTTTGGGTGCTCACTGGGTGCCTGGCATTGTGCTAAGCCCCAGAGATACAAAAACGGATGTGATGCAGTCCTGCCCTAGAGAAGTCCACAGCCTCCCAGGGAGACGCTGGCATAGCTGGGGCACCACCATGGAGCTGCAGGGTGCAGAGCCGGGCAGTTAATCCCGAGGGATAAGGTTGTAAAGTCAGGGAAGTTTCAGATCAGTGGTGACGTGAAAACTGGGCACAGAGGATGAGCGTAGGTTTCACAGGTTAATAATGGGGTACTACTTCACACCCACTAGGATAGCTGTATTCACACACAAAAAAAGAAAGAAAAGCAAAGAAAATGGCAAGTGTTGGCAAAGATGTGGAGCAATTGGGATTCTTGTGAACTGCTGGTAGAAATGTGAAATGGTGCAGCTGCTGTGCAAGACTATTTGGCAGTTCCTCAAAAAAAGTAAACATAGAATTACCATATGTTCCAGCAATTCCGCTCCTAGATACTGTCCTCCGGCAAAAACAGAGACCAGTTTAAGAGGCAAAGCACTTATTGGGATCAAAAAACTGCAATTTGGGGAGCACAGATTAGGGTAGAAACCCAAATAGTATTCCGATTACAGGAGAGGGGCTGAGCGTTTTTGTGGGAAAAAGGGAGGAAGATGAGGTGAGCTGTATTAAGGCAGAGTTCATTGGTGCTGGATGAGGTGAGGCTAGGTTTGTGCTTCATAGATGGGCTTGAGATGTGGTCATCAGGCCAAAGGCTAGACTCGGACTTCATTGATGGGGCAGTGATTTGGTCATCGGCAAAGTCCAGTTTCATCAGCTCTTACAAACAGGATCTTCTTGTCCTTACTGACTTCTTGGAATGTTGGCAGTCTGGTCCGGTTTGGAAGATAAAGAAAACAAAACATGCAAGGCAATTCCTCTGAAATGGCTGCTCCAGCTCTCTTTTAATATGGCTCATGTCATCTTTTGTGGACATACCCGAAAGAATTGAAAATAGATACTCAAACAAATATATATATGCACACACATATTCAAAGCAGTATTATTTGCAATAGCTAAGTGGTGGAAAAAACACGAATGTCCATCAACTGATAAATAGACAAAATGTGGTGCATACATGCAGTGGAGTATTTTTTGTTGATGGTGCTGTTAAGTCAATTCTGACTCCTACGGACCCCGTATCCAGCAGAGCAGCACGCTGCCCCATCTTTTTGTGCCATCCTCTCACTTTCTGGCACTGTATCAGACATGCTCCACTGCTATTCATAGGGTTTTCGTGGCCAATTTTTTCGGAAGTGGGTGGCCAGACCCTTCTTCCTAGGCTATCTAGTTGGGAAGCTTTGCTGAAACCTGTCCACCATGGGTGATCCTGCTGGTATTTGAAATCTCAGTGGCAGAGCTTTCAGTGTCTCAGCAACACGCAGCTGCAACAGTATGACAACCGACAGATGGGTGGTGGTGTTCCCTGACTGGGAAACAAACTCCAGCTGCAGTGAGAGCACCGGATCTTAACCACTAGACCACCAGGCTGGCTACAGTGGAATATTATTCAGCCATAAAAAGGAAGTAAGTACATGCTACAAGATGGATGAACCTCTGAAACACTATACTAGTGAAAGAAGCCAGACGCACTAGGGCATCTTTTGTACATATGAGTCCATTTACATAAAATATCCAGAATAGGTAAATCCAAGGAGACAGAATGCAGGTTGTTGGTTGCCAAGGACTGGGGGTAAGGAGGAGTGGAGAGCAACTGCTGAATGAATATGGCTTTTCCTTTGGGGGTGATGAGAATGTTTTGGAAGCAGATTGAAGTGGTGGTTGCACAACGTTGTGAGTGTGCTCGACACCACTGAACCGGGCATTTGAAAATGGTTAATTGTTATGTTATGTGAATTTCACTTTTTAATTTTAAAAAAGAGAAAAAAATTCACTGGATAGAGAAGCTCTGGCATCCAGAGTGCAGCTTCAGCTTCCACTTTCTCGGAGGCAACCGAGAGGGTGACCGGTTAGGCACCCATGTGGAAGAGGAAAACAGCCGGGCCCTCTTTGCTGAAAATCCATTCGAACAGCCACGGCTCAGCTAGAAACGCGGAAAGGTGATTAATTCCTGCTTTAGTGGCTAGGTGAAATTTTACCGTACTTGGGTCCAGTGGAATAAGGAGTGGTCCACAAAGGGCTCCACATTATTAACAATCGTTTTTCCTTCCAGGAGGGGTGATTAAAGTTCCTATTCTTCTGTTAACTGCTCAAATCCTTTGCCCACATCCCTTCCTGCTTCTATTTAAAGAAAGGTCCTTGGCCTTTGTGAAATGTGGAAGGGTAGGCTTCCCTTCCCCATGGCCCATGGCCCCAAGCAGGGCTCGACCCCAGTGCTGAGCAGTCCGGCTCTCCTGGAGGTCTGGGCTCCCTAGGCTGTGTGCCTGGGACTCCGGTTCCCAGCCGATTTTTAAGGAATGATACTCGTGTTCATACGGTGTGTTAATTGTTTTTAAAGTGCCATTTTCCGGGTCCGGGGGAGGGGAGGGGACATGTGTTTGCTGTGCTCTTACAGGGTGCGGAGCGCTCTGCCCCACATTTCACAAGCGTCATCTCTGAATCCTGCCAACAACCTTGGAAAGCTGTGGATCCCCATTTTGCAGTGGAGGAAACTGGCGTGTGAGGAAGTTTAGCCACTGTTCAAGGCCGCTCGAGCTGGGGGCGGGGCCGCACCTGGCTCCGGCTTGTGCACAAGCAGTTGGGGTGAGGGGATGAAACCCAAAACCTAGCTTAAAATAACAGGTCCCCTTTCCCAGGCATCTCTGAGAGCCACAGGGGAGGTGTAGATAAGGAAAGTAATTAACTTGTGTTAAGTGGGCAGCTAGAAGAGGGTTGGGGAAGGAAACTATAGGGTGTTGGAGTAACCTTGAGCTCAAGAGGGAGAAAAATGTCCCCACGTTCCAAGTAGGTGGTTAGGTCAAGGGCGCTGGTGGTGTGTTATAATCCCTCAGGCTGTGCTTGCCTCTCTCTGCCTCAGTTTCCTCAGCTGTAACATGGGATTACTGGTAGGGTGTGGTAAGGAGTATGTGAGTTAATGGGTGTTGAGATCTTAGCACATGGCCTGTGACAAAGCTTCTGTAACTGTTGGCTGTTATCTAAGAGCTGGAGGAGAGGCCCCGATGGCTGTTTCTTCCTGATTAGTTTTTAATGAGCTCTAACTCAGAAAGAAATCAGCTTTTATAACCTCCTGCCCGCCTCGGCTTTGTGCCTGGGACCTGACCAAAGGTCACCGCTGAAGGCCTGATCTTTCTATCAGGGGAAAGTAACCTTTATTGAGAGCTGGTTTCCTTTGTGAAACTGGAGGGGGCAGGGGATCTCTGACATCAGAGGGTTTGTTGAATACCCAGGAGCCCCCAGAATGCCTCTCTCCCTGTGCTAGTTTCCTATGATGGCTGTAACAGATGACCACAGACAGAGTGGTTCAAGGCAACACAAATTTATTCTCCTACAGCTCTGGAGGCCAGCAGTCCAAAATCAGTCTCACTGAGCTAAAGTTGGCAGGCTGGTTCCTTCTGGGGTTCCACGGAAGAATCCATCTCTCTGCTCTTTCCAGCTTCAAAGAGGTCCCCTTCCTCCGCCTTCACAGCCAGTAGCATAGCATCTGCATGTCGCTTTCTCTCTGCCCCTCTGCTTCTGTTACTACATCACCTTCTCTCTAATTCTTCCTGCATCCCTCTTAAAAGGACCTTTGTCCTTATTTGGAGCCTTATAAAGATATATGAATCCTTATAATTGGGCCCACCTGGATAATCCATGATACTCTCCCCATCTCAAGATCCTTAATTGAATCTTATCTGCCAAGTTCCTGTTACCATATAAGGTCACAGATTCACAGATTCTGGAGGTTAAGACCCGGGCATCTTGGGGGGGGCATTATTCAACCTACCATGCTTTCCCGTGTTCCCACATTGCCCTCCGCCCCTCTGCAAGATTATTTGGGTCGAAAGCTCTGCTAAGATCAAAGAATTCAAACTGCTCCCTGGAAGGATGCTGAAATGATCATTGAAAGATATTTACATTTCCTTTCATCACCTTTCTCAAATCTGTGTTTTGACAGTATTCCAGCTAATGAGCTATTTTTGTAGCTTTTTTCTAAATTGCAAAGATGAAGTGACAAGCAGTTTTTTTAAAAACTGCAGCTGAGGAAAATGGATGCACAAACACCCCAAGTGTAATGCAGGTCATCCATGGTTCCGATGGCATTGCTTATAAAGGATGCTCTTGACTGTTGTACTTGCTCCCAGAGAACAGTTTTGTTGTTGTTGTTATTTCAAACAGATAAGTAAAATTCTCCCACTGAATCTTATTATGCATTTATAGAGATGAATCTCTTAGCAACATCACCCCGCCATACACACACTCACACGCATGCACCCTAATGTCTCATTGAGAAGTTGAAAGGGCAGAGTCCTGGGAATCAGTGTCTAGAGAAGCCATTGATGCTCCTGGCTCTCCCAGAGCTCCTCCTTTAGCCCGAGAGCCACCAAAGGAAGCCCCAGGCCCTTTCTGGGTACTAGGGCTACAGTGATAAGCACTAGAATGTTCCCGCCCTCATTCTGTTATCGTGAGGATGATGAAAGCTGAAGCCAGGACTAATAGGAAAGTATACTCTTAAGAAACTTTCCTGAACAGATAGCAGAATATCTTTGATTTATGTATTAGCACCACCCACCTAAACTACTATGTAATATAAGGAGGCAAATGTTGTTTTACAGTAAGAATAGCTGACGTTTGGGGCCACGTGTACTACCTGGAGTTTGCGCCAGGCTCTGTTCTAAGTGCCTTCCTTGTATGAACCCATTTAATCCTCTCAACAACTCAATGAGGTGGTTACTAAATATTCCCATTTTATAGGTGAGGAAACTGAGCCCAAGGAAAGTTAAATAAGTGATTGAGCTGGAATTTAAGCCCAGGAGGCAAGCAGTTGGCTACAAGGTTACATGGGGCCTTCATTAAAGAAGGGAAGTATAATGTGGGGCTTAAGGACGGGGGCCCTGAGATGAGATTTCTTTGGGATTGGACTTCAGCTCTGCCTTTTACCAGCTGTATGATCCTGGATAGATGTAGCTCCTTCATGCTTTCTTCTTGTTGAAGCCTGATAGCCAAAGGCCATGAGGAACATACTGGCAGCCAATCCAAGTTAGGTTTACAGTCATGCACCACATAATGACGTTTCAGTCAAGGACAGACCGCGTATACAATGGTGGTCCCATAAGATTAGTACCATACAGCCTAGGTGTGTAGTAGGCTATACCATCTAGGTTTGTATAAGTACATTCTATGATGTTCGCACAATGACAAAATCGCCTAACACGTTTCTCAGAACGTCTCCCTGTCGTTAAGCAACGCATGACTGTATCTGCTTAGTGCAACAAGGGAGGGTGTATGCCAGAGAAATCACAAGGTCTCAAAAAGTGGAGACCTCAAGTGGAGAGTGGAATATTTGAGTCTGAGCCAAAGATATAAATTTAAAAGTTATCCACATCCGGGAGGTACTTAAAATCATTGGAAATGGATGAGACCATTTAAGGAGAGATTATACTCAAATAAAGAAATAAAAAATAGAGAAGAGGACCCAGGACTGAGTAGTGCAGAACTCCATCAGTTTACAGTTTGATAGAAGGGATAATCCAGTAAAGAAAGCCGAGGAGGGGCTGTCTGTGAGGTAGGGGATACCAAGAAAATATGGAGCCAAAGAGGCCAAATGATTGTTTCATGAAGTATGTCAAAAGCTGCTGAGAAGCCAGGGAAGGGAGGAGAGAAAAGTGTCCATTGGATCAGGCAACATGGCAGTTGCAGATGGCCAGGACCAAGCAGTCTTGGATGGGTGACGCTAGGAGCCAGAGTAAGAGGGAACAAGAATGGAGGAAGTGGAGGCAGTATGTGGGGATGGCTCTTCCCATTGGTTTAGCATATGGAGAGCAGAGACCCAGGGTGGGACGTAGAGAAGGATGTGGACTCAAGGTGATATCTGAGCATTTGTGTAAGCTAATGGGAGTGATCCAATGGGGAGGAGGAGAATGATGATGCAGGAGCAGGGGAAGCCAAGGTCAAACCAAGAGAGGGTACCAACAGCAAGTGTCAAGTGAATGGCCTTGGGGGAAGAGGACAATTTTTTCTGCTGGAACAAAGTGGGAGAAGCCAGGGCAGGTATGGGTTTGTAGACAGTGCCGGGAAGATGAATGGGTTCCCCAGTGACTTCTGCTCTTTTCAGTGAAAGATGAAGTGGGATCATCTAGTGAAGGTATGGAGACTGTGTGTCTGTGTGTGTTGAGGGTGGGGAGGCTTGCGGAGAAAGGAAAAGTAGTATCTGGAAGAGAGGGGAACTCAGCCTCCTAGACAGACAGAGTAGGTTTGAAAGGCAGTATTGGAAGTCAAAGTGAAGTTTGTGACTGTGATCAGGGATTTTAAGTGAAACTAGGAATTTCAAGTGTTTATTGGGTAGAAAAGTCAGAGGGCCGAGAGACAAGATTCAGGTCATCTACATGGATATCACTGTCATCAAGAATGATGACAGAAGTTGAGAGTGGGGAAGAGAAAGACTTGGGGGGCAACAGCACAATCAGTGTTAGTCGTGGTGGTGATCTTAATTTTTCTGTTGCAATTCCATCTGAATCCCTTGGACACCCCTGTCTAGCAGCAGGCCTTACAGAAAAGGAGGAGAAGGAGTGGATACCAAGAAAACATGGCCCAGTCCTTACCCTCCAGGAGTTTATAAGTGTAATGGAAACCCAAGACTTCTGTGGATCACAGCAATCAGAGAATGTTACCGAGCTCAAAGACAGGTTCTTGTACCTGTAGCACCGTAGGGCCAATAACTGAAACATCAGGCTTGTGGCAAGGACAGAGGGTTTATTATTATCGAAAAGCAGCCAGATGAGGAGATGAGAGTTAGAACTCAGCTCCACCCCATCGAAGGGAAAAAGGTAGGGGTTTTTATCTGGGCTTTTAGGTAGGGGACGGGGAGCATACGGTCTTGCTCGTTGGTGCTTTCCTGCTAGCCTGCATTTGGCCTTGAGGAGTGAATTTCTTTTTCCTTGACGGTCTGGATTTTTCTGGTTAGTTGTTATCTTCAGCCTGCCTTTGGCCTTGTGAGGCTGAATCTTGACGTCTGGACCTTGACTTCCTGGGAAAGACAGCTCGCTCATATCCTAAGAAGGGGCAGAAAGACCTGGGTAGTTTTGAACAAGAGTTGATTATGTTAAATGTGCACAGCTGTCATTAGCAAAGCTTATCTCCAAGTTTTTCCCCTAGGGGAAATTTTATAACTCGTTAGCTCTTGGTTTCAGGAATAGTAGCACACTTTAAAGAAAATGTGGGCGTTGGACAGGAATATGCCCTGGTGGGAGGGGGAGGACAGGATGGGCTCTCAGATAAGGAGAATGAAGCAGAACTTGACCCAGCCTTTGGATGATCCAGTAACTTCGTTGGAACAGAGAAGAGAGTGGGCTTTGGTTTAAAAAAAACTAAAACAAAAGTTGTTTGGTTTTTAGAACTAGCAGCCTCACTGCTGTTTCCAGGAGGATGTCTGAATCATGTGGAAATACGCAGTGCTTGAAAGCACTTTGCAGGATGACAAAGTCTCTTCTGAGCCCCCACATGTTCTTATGTTGGGGGTGGGGACGGGATGCCAGAGATGTGGAAAGGTGGTAACTGGCTCATTGGTCCTGGGAAAAGGAGGCAAAGTGATTGTTTAAGTATGTCACCATGGTGCCTGAGGGGTGACAATGTGGCCTAAACTAACCCCGTGCTTTTCTCTTCTCTTCTGAAAAATAGAATGTGGGGAAAGTCATCACCAAAGGCTGCCACTACGTCGTCATCGGCCTGCAGGGATTCGCGGCGGCCTACTCCGCCCCATTCGGAGTAGCCACCAGCGTGGTGGCGTTGGTCCGCTAATGGGAGCTGCTGGGGCAGACGCCACAAGAGTGGATGGAAGCCACTGCCCCGAGAACAGTGCAAATCCAGGAGCATTTCAGACTTGAACCCTCAAAATACTCGGAAGAAAAAAATGTCTGTGTTGAATTGGATGAGTGTTATGAATGAGCCATCCCCACCCATCTGGTCACGTCTCTTGGACACGGATGGCTCCAGTGGACAATCCCGCAGAGCTTAGAGCTGGTTTGCTGACACCGGAGCCTTCATGTGAAGGTGGCAGCGGGCTGGCGTGGAGGCAAACACTTGACAGATATGAGCACTCTGGGTGGGAGGCAGAGTGGTGATTATGAGGGATAAGAAAGGGTTTTGACCTGGAGTGAGATGGTTATATTGTATGTCATATTCTCTTGGAAAGGTCGCAGGCTGACAGCCCTTGGCTGCCTCGGTTCTGAGGGCAGGAAAGGAGCTGTTTGTGTCTGCAGTTCTGCCCCCTATCTCCTTCCTCCACCCCTTTGTCACCAGGAGTTTAATTACAGGCTTGAGAAGAAGGAAGGAAGAAAAATCTCTTTGAAGGCTATGATGCTTTGAAAACTGTGTTGACGGTGTGTCATGACTGTTCAAAGTAGATAAAAGCTTGTCACTTTTGCCCTTCTCTGCCACGAATGTGCAGTTGGCCAGGAGGGAGTGAGGGATGGCAGGTTCAGTTGCAGCTTGTATGCGGAGTGCTCCTGAGGGCTGTCGTGTCCAGGCCAGCCACACATCTGTGGCTGCCTGAGGTCATGGACCTCCTGACTCAGCTGCCCAGTACCATTAGTTCATTCCTGACAGCTGCTTAACTCCTCTTCCACGCCAGACTGATGAAGGGTGCTGTCTTGGGAGAGAGGGAGACGCTACACCTGGAAATGAAAGTGTATGGTTTAGAGCAGGAACCAGTAAGTAGGAGAAAGGTATGAAGGAAGTAGAAGGATGTTGGATGAGAGAAATGGGAGTACAGGAGCCAGGTCCAGGGTATCAGCACTGGGAGATCTTAGGTGGGCCCAGCCTTCGGCTCCAGGTGGGAGCCAGGGGAGGCTGGGTGACCGGAGATGCCGTGGCTGGTGCTGAAACCCCTCTGAGGCCCATGAGCTCACATTGGCTGCCTTTGTGGCGTCCTTTCCTCTTCTGTGCTGCCCAGTTTGATGTCATCTCACCTGGATTCAAAGTTAGGGTGGTCATGGATCTTGGGCCTGACACTCCCCAAGGATGACCCGTGGACTGCTATAGGGAGGTGAAAGAAAGAGCAGGTCCCTCTTACCATGCCCCTCTGCTAACCCCCATGAGAGGCCACTGTTCTGACTTTGTTTCCAGAATATCCAGAAGTCCAAAATAGTTATTGCTGATCAGTCTGCAGGATCGGTGACAACACCTACCCAAAAAGTTTCCCAGGCCATGCAAAGGAGGTTTGACTTGAGGCCTCAAGCCCAACAAGGTGGCACTGAGAAGTGGAGAGGATGGGAAGACAGGCAGATGGACAGAAAAAGGAATAGGTGCAGGAGAAAGCTGTAGCCATGAAACCAGACTCAACTTCCCGTTCTGGAGGCTCATGCTGAAGATGAACTTGGACCCCATTTCTGCATCAGTAATGTTTGTGAGGAAAAGAGAAAACAAATGGTCTTGTTTTAGCTCAAATGATAAAAGTTGATAGTGGTACATTTTCACACATGTAAGATAATTATAGCTTGCCTGGCCGCACTGGGAGTCAAGGAGAAGAAGAGATGTAAGTGGAAGAAGAAGCATTTAGTAGTTAGTGGGAAAGAGATCAGGTCTCTGTGGCCTGCTGGTCACAGGAAAGGAAGACGGGAGGAAGGAGCCAGTGGAGGGTTTGGAGGAGGCCAGCCCCAGTGGCCCAGTGATGCTGACCAGCCTCGGAGAAGCCCACCAGGTTGCCTTGGGGACATGGAAGCGTGACCTGGAAAGGGACAAGAGGTGCTGAGGCTTGTCTAAGGAAGGCCTTCTGCATCCCACCTCTAAATCAGAGACACAATAAGGCCAAGCACATTTGGCCCTGAAATTCTTGAAGTCTGGTTAAGAATTAACCCAGAAATTTCGAAAGTTGCAATCTCGCGGGATTGTCCTGGGAGCCAGATTCCCATGTACGGAAGATGGACTTCTCCGAACTGTCGCTCAGCCTGAGTAGTCATTTCCTCAGCGACAGGGCATCCATGTTGTAGATTACCTTTCTGCCTTTTCTTTCTTTTCGAGGTTCTTTTAAAACATATCAGGGTCCATACCCTACAAGAAATTGAGTTTTAGAGCTTTCCCTTTACATGCTGGACCAAAAGGCTTCTTTTGTATCCTCTCTTGCCCTATTACGTAAGTAAAACCCCCAATTTGTTTAATGTTTCTGCGTGTGATGAATTTTTCTACCCCTCATTGGGGCGAGGAACCTCCCTGGGGCACCCAGGAGGAGCCAAGGCTGCTCCCCACAGGGAAGGAAAGGGGCTCTGACACCTGGGAACTCTGCTTGGGTGTTAAAGGGGGGGCCGTTCTCTAGAAGCCCAGCAGACCAGGCCTCAGTGTTGTCAGGACACTCGGCTCAGGAGTTGGTTAAAAATGAAAACTTCTGGAACCTCCAATTTGGATTTAGAGTCTAGCGTGGGGCCAGGAAGCTGCATTTTCCACAAGCAGCCCAGAAGATTCTGAAGCAGCTGTTCCTCTGCCTGAGCAGGGAAATGCTGGCCCCCAGAGGCGGGCTCCAGGATGGGAGGCTGAGGTTGGCACGAGCACGGGCGAGGGGCCTGCCAGGTGCCAGCCCCATGCTGAGCACGGGTAACATGCCCACGTACTGAGTCCTCACGGAAGCAGTGGGAAAGGTCTTGGTGGTGGGGAAGGTAGAGAGGAAAGGAGTGGTTCTGGGCAGCCGTCCAGGCAGGGTTGGGGGCCATGTGTGTCAGCTTGCTAAAGCCGAGGACCTTGATGTCTTCAGCTGTCTTGCAATCATCCCGGTTGTCCCCCTGCCCAGCAACTGTGCTTTGTCAGCGAAGCCCTGACTGGCACCCGTGACCAGGAAGCACCCAGAAGCAGGACTGAAGCTCAGACCTTCTGCAGATCTCAGATCTCCTCCTGCACCCCGAATAGCCCTGGGCATGGTAGTGCCCGCAGCAGAAATGGTTGTGGGGTTGGGAAACAAACCACATTGCAGTTTTAGATTTAGGCAGCTGCTGTTGTGGGGTTTGCACCCGTGATATCTTTTTCCAGCTCCTGACTCTGCGGGAGTACAGGTAAAGTGAATTTAACTTTCGGATGTCATCATCCTCAAAATATTTTGAAATCTTTTTAGCTCTTCCTATAAATTTATAGTAGAAATTACACATAAAATAAAGAAAAAAATAAGGCCCTCAGCGTCCTTGTAAAGCCTGCATTTGAGACACTCTGTGGTTTGCCCAAATGGTTCTTGAGTAAAAAATCTCAAACGCTCTTGACCATTCACAGGGAAATGTGGCAAAAATTAATAATATATAGATTTGTGTGTGTGGTTTTTTTTAGAGGTAAGATGGTTTTTTGAGCCAAACCACTCCACTGAGCAATGTAGCCGTGGGGGAAAGGAGATCTCTTCAGATTTTCTAGAAGGCTTGGTGCCAGAGCCTGGTGGGTGCACAAGCCACAGAGGGGCAGAGGCTGGGAGGGGAAGAGAAGGTGAGAACAAAGTCTCGCTTGCTGGTGCCCGAGGTCAAACCTCCAACCACAGGGTGCTCAGTGCGTTCCATCCTGCAGCTCCATCCAGGGACGTAAATCAGGATCCGAATTCAACACCTCCAGGTCTGGTTTTGCTTTTTTTTTTTTTTTTTTGGTGAGGAAGATTGTCCCTGAGCTAACATCTGTGCCAATCTTCCTCTGTTTTGTATATGGGTTGCCACCACATCATGGCTTGATGAGCAGTGTGTAGGTCCACACCTGGGATCCGAACCTGTGAACCCTGGGCCACTGAAATGGAACACACAAACTTAACCACCACGCCACCAGGCCGGCCCCTGGTTTTGCTTTCTTTAAAGGTGTTTCTCAGGTTATTCCTCTTGCATAACCTGTTGACAAGGCTCTAAACAAATGTATCTGGTTCAAAGCAGACATAAAAATCAGGGCAAAAGTGCCAACAGACACAGAGCTAAGAGCTCACACCTCCTCGCTTAACTGAAATTAAACTTGCTGTTTAATTTCACAGTAAACCACTTCCCCCCAGACTTGCTTTCTTCACTTAAAATGGAGAGAAATAATTTGTTTTGTTTTCGTTTTGATTCCTATGAGAGATGTTTAGAATTGCTGCAGAAGTAGAAAGTGGTGAAATAACACCCTTGTAAAATTTTTTATTTTTTGTGGGGGACTTACCCATTGGGAAAAACACTTTCCAGGTTTATCTTCTTTAATCGCAGTCATGGAGCTGGGAGGCAGAGATACCTTCTGTTGCTACCAATGATTTGTGCATTTTGAGTTCTTTAGAGGTGAAGAGAAAAATAGGTAAATTATTTATGAACTTTCTTTATTGCCATCATTCTTCCATACCAGATCAGACTTGAACTTGTCTTGCAGTGTTTTCATTTCAGTCAATCAGTGAGCCATTCCTGTGATCCCACAAGCCCGCGATTCCGCCTGCTCCCCCTGGGCAGGGATCTGCTGCGTGTGGGACCAGCGAAGAGAACCAAGATGCGGTCAAGCATCTCCTGGTACAAACACTCTGTTGGACGGCTTCACTGCAGCATTTTATTTAATTCTCTACTTCACTTCCTCCTCAGTGAGCTAGATACTATTATTACTGTCTCGGTTTTCTAGGTGAGAAAACCGAAGCTCAGGGAGGCTAGGCACGTCTGCTCCAATGCTATGGCAGGAGGCAGTGAAACCGGGACCCACGGCTGTGTGCCTTCTGCCAGTTTCAGCTGCCTCTCATTTCTGTTTCCTCTTGGACTCCTGTTATTGCCAGTGACCATGAGGATGCGGGAAGCTTTAAATGTAACCACATCCAATGAGCATTCCTCGTTCCAATATTGTGATTCAAGGAGTTAGAAAGGCTTTCAAAAAATGACTCAAGTTGCTTACCAGCCCATCATACTCGATTTTTGAGATGCTGAGATTGCTTAGCTGCTGCTTTGCCAAGGTCAAGGCACAGAAAAGAGCACACGGAGCTGGCCCCACAGGAAGTCACCTGTGACCTTAAGTCAGTGCGGCTGAATTTACTTTATTTTGCAAACTTCCTTGGCGTGATTTCTCCAGCCACAGTTACTATTCCCATTGACTGGTAACTGTGTTCCCATAGAGCCAGCCCTCCATTGTTCACCCCAGGGGCCCAGGGACCACAATCCAAAACCCCAGGGCCGGCAGGAAGCCACTCTGCATACTAGGAACGGTGCTGGCATCGAACAACCTGGCTTCAAATCCTCCGGCCTTGTGACCTTGGATGAGTTCCTCGACTCCTTCCGCTTTCAGAGTTTGGTTTGATTTCCTTTGAAAAGTAGAGTGAATGGCACCTACCCCAGAGGCTTCTTTGGAAGATCAAATATGGAGCTGACTAAGAACCGAGCATGTGGGACGTTAAGTGTCTCCTTCTCCAGCTGCCCCGAGCTGAAAGCCACCTCATCATTTGTCCCTGACCTGCGGTGGGGAGGGAAAGAAGGCCTGAAGATCAGCGGTGGGGGGAGAGCGCGAGGGAGGGAACCTGGCGGCAGTGGGAGGGAATGGAGAAGAGAGACACAGCCTGCCTCTCCATCCACCACGTGGTTTTCTCTCTTCCCCTGAACTCATCCCTCATCTGCCATGAGCAGCTTCCAGGTTCGTGCTCAGATTACCCCTTACCCTCTGCTTGAAAACAAAGCCGGCTGGAGCTGTTGGGGACCTGGGGTGGGCTGAGGGCTCCGGAGCAGCGGGAGGGAGAGGATCAAGAAGACGAACAACTTATCTGAGGGGGGGTGGCTCGAGGTGACAGGAAAGGGTCTGTTTGTAGCTTTTAGTCTGTTCCAGCCACCCCAGATGAGGAAAGACTCTGAACTTCACCTTGAATTTGGTTCTGGTTTGCCAGTGGCCTTGTTTCCGGACGTTCAGACTCTCCTTATCCGTACGTAACACGGCAATGCAGAACAATCCTGCCAGCTCCCCGGCACGCGGCGTTCAGAGGATGACAGGAAGCTGAGGGTCAGTGGGAGGGCCCGGGGGTTCTCAGGAGGGGTGCCAGGGGTCTCCACCACCCCTCATTGCAAACACGCCTGTGAGAACCGGGAAGGTAAATATGCACGTCTGTCAATCACCCAAGGAGTCTCTTCATTCGTGTTCATTTGTTCAGAAAATGTTTTTATAAATGAAATATATTTGACATACGACATCGTGTAACTTTAAGGTGGACAACACGTTGATTTGATACATTTATATATTGTAATATGATCGCCGTTGCAGCCTTGGCTAGCACCTCCATGACGTCACAGAATTATCATTTCTTTTTTGTGGGGGGAATAATTGAGATCTGGTTTCTCCGCAGGTTGGATGATTACAATGCAGTATCATCGCCTGTGTTCGCTGTACTGGGCCTTAGCTCTCCAGAACTCACTTATCTACGTGCTAGTTGCAAGTTTGTACCCTTAAACTACATCTCTTCTGTTCTCCCCCATGCCAGCCACACCATTTTACTCTCTGTTTCCCTGAGCTCAGCTTTTTTAGATTCCGCATGTAAGTGAGATCACGCAGTCGTTGTCTTTCTCTGTCTGATTTATCTCACTTAGCCCAACGTCCTCAAGGTCCATCCGTGTTGTCACAAACGGCGGGATTTCCTTCTTTCTCACGGCTGAATAATATTCCATTGCATATATACCACATCGTCTTTAGAACAAGTAAGTTTTGAGCATCGGCGTGTGTTGGTACCACGCTACATGGAGGGGCTGCTTCATTGGAGGCAACAGGATGGAGTGGTGACGGCTGTGTCTTGGTGTCAGACAGACTGTCGCAGGCTGGAGATTAGTGTGCGGATGGTTATTAGGCGGTGCCTTGGGATCAACCCCAAGGTGAAGGAGGCAGGACTGGGCAGAGGGAGAAGCTGAGTTGCAGTGGGGACCCAACAGCGGCCTCAGCCCACCCACGGGAGCTCTGAAGCTAGAATGGCCCTGCCGGGTTGACTCAGCTTGTCCCCGGATGGCCATGGATGTGGGCTGCTCTGGGACGGGCGTGCCTTGGGGTGAGGCGGCTCTCTGGAGCTGGGGCAATCTTGAAAGGGCTCTTAGCTGGAAAGCTTTCTGCTGACAACACTCCCAGCAGGTGGGGCAGAGTCCTTCCTCGAAGGCAGATCTGGGTAGCACATTGCCATGTCCACTACCCTGGCTCTGAAATCTGATTCTACCGCTCACTCCCTGGGTGACCTTGGTCAAGAAACTTAACCTCTCTGAATCACAAAATGCTTATCTGACAAATGTGGGTAATAACTTTACCCACTTTGTGGAGTTATCCGGAGGATAGGGTGAGTTAATTCTCACAACAGAGAAACTCAGACAAAGAGGTCCATGTGTATCATGGGGTTGTTGCTATTATTTCTAGAAATAACAAATAATTAAGGTCTGGCCTTGAGGGAACTTGTAGTGGGTTGTACAATTTCAGGCAACTATAATCTGGTGCAATGAGCATGTGCACCAAGGGGCCCTTAGGGGCCAAGGGTCCCTTAGGAGGGAAGATTTCCCAAAAGGTAAAGATGTCACAGTGATGAGGATTTTCCCGCATCAACAGTTGGGACCTGCAGGATGAGCAAGCAGAGGGCGATGGAGCCGTGGGGAGGAAGAGGGTGTCAGGTAGTGGGAGTCACATGTGCAAAGGCCAGAAGGTGAGAGAAAACATAGTGATGGTGGGACGGCAGTGGGACGACCAGGGGTGGTAGGGGAGGGCAGTGGCCCCTGCCTGAGTCATCAGCACTGACCTTGGCAAAGGCCTTTACAGAGGAGGTGGCTTCTGCTGTGAGTGCTGACTTCCCTGTTTGTCCTTCTGATCCGCTGGGGCTGGAGCCAGGCCTTGCAGACACCCTGGGCCCTAGAGCCGTGGAGGCTGGTGGGCAGAGAAGCACCACGCCAGGCCTTGACCTCCAAGGCAGCGAGTGGAGGGTCCGCAGGCCCCTGCCCTGGGCCGTGAGGTCTTCACAGGCACTTGGGCAGGCTTCTCTTGCCTGGTTGGGGCTTGGGAACCATCCTCTGCTAACACAGGACGGAGGGAGAAGGGACCCGGGTCTTCCCTTCCACTTGCTCTCAGCCCCAGGAAGCAATCTGAGCACCATACAGGGAGTCAGGAAAGCAATCGGCTGTGTGGCCTGGAACCAGTCACTCCACCTCTCTGGACCTGGGCATCCTCTTCGGTACGATAATGGGGTTGAAGTGGATGGTGTGTTAGTTCCTCCTCACTCTGGTATTCTGATCCTGAGGAATTTTCTCACAGCCTGCCACTTCGAAAATCACTTCTCGTTTCCTTTGATCGTTGCTTATCTTTTATATCTTCGAGGGGGCTGTTTCCTATTCTGCCTCTGTCTTGACCTCTTAAAGAGCTCTCAAGGCCGCTCTGAGGATCACCAGGCCTGCCGCCTCCTCTCAAGCAGCCCCCCACGGAGGAAACAGAAGCAATAGGAATCTCTTCCCCGGCCGCCTGTCTGTCCCCTGCCAGGCAGGGGGATTCGAGCTGTTTCTCTGGCACTGCTGCTGTTTTCCCAGCCCCACCACACTGTTGCCCTGCTCTCCCTGTTGACCAAGGCTCCCCGTGGCAGAAAGACTGCCAGGATGGATGGGCCAGGAGAGGCCACCCCCACTGCCCCCATCAGCCTTTGCCCCCTCCTGTCAGCTGCCACCAGCCCTGGATCTGGAATTCTGCTTCTCTCTTCAGGCTCAGCTCAAGGCCACCTCCTCCGGGAAACCTTCCCTGATCTCAGCAGCTGGAGCGAATCAGTTCCTCTGGACACACGCACAGCAGCATCATGCATCTTAGTCCCCATTTTATTCTGCTCTGCGTTAGAGTTAGTTGTTAACGCGTGTCATTCCTCCATCTGTCCCCAGCCTGATGTTTGCATATAGTAGGTGCCGGATAAGTGTTTGTGGGAGGGAAAGAAGGGAGGGAGAGAAAGAACGAAGGAAAGAAAGGAAACAGCATAAATCTCTATTCGAAGCTTGGGAGTGCCTCTAGGGCAAAATCGGTCCCTGTTCATTGTTTTCTGGCCAACACAAAACATAAAAGAAAAACCTGCAGAAAGTGCATGGGCCTCAGGCACTTCCAAGGAATGGTCTTCTCAGGAGCAAGGAAGTAGGCCATTGGTTAGTGTGTAATTGCTGACAGCACTGGAAAAGTCACTCGGAACAAACGCGCTCCTGTGCTCGGCTGTCCCTTGCCCTGAGTGTATGGAAAGTGTGTGTGGCCAGGAGGGTGGGACCCCGAGCTGGGGTTCAGGGGTCTGGTCATGGGGCTGCCCTAGGTATGATCTGGGAGTGAATGGAGTTTGTCCCGTGTGCTGCCTGGCCTGAGTGAGGAGCAGCAGGATGCCCAGAGGAGTTGGGGGTGCAGTGGGAGGCTGGGGGCGCAGGGCTGGTGATAGGGCCATGATGCAGGCCTGTGGGCCATGGTGAAGACGTGGCTCTTGCCTGCAGCGAGAAGAGTGACAATTGCAGGCTTTGAGCCATGAGAGCAGGACCTGACTTATATGTAACAGTGCCCTGGGGGAGGGGCAGTCATCAGCCCATTTCACGGATGAGGAGACTGAAGCAGAAAAAGTGAGGAGCCCATCTGAGGGGGTGACTCTCCATCGCAGTGCCTGCTCCCTGCCACCCCATCCACGCTGCACTTACTTCTCTTTCAATTGCTCGCTTGTTTGGGGTCTCACTCCCTCCACTTGCATGCAAGCCCCGTAAGAACAGAGACTGCCTTGGTTCCCTGCGGCATCCTCAGTGCCTTGAACAGCCCTGGCACATCGTAGGAGCTCAATGAACCTTTGTTGATGAGCAGACAAGGACAGAGGAAATGCAGACAGCCCAGAGGAGGGTGCTGGTGCACTGGATGCTGAGTTCTCCCTGAAGGCTCAGCGCTTAAGGTTCCCTTGGGAATTCCTGGGGCTCTAAGCAGCCTGAGGTCAGATACGTGGGTGTCTGCTCCGGACCTCTTCCTACCCCACCACGGCGCTGTATCTGGGAGGGTGAGAGAAGGGTGCTTGGCTGTATGGGGCCGTTCACTTATCAATTCCTCCCCTCCTCCGCATGGTCAGTCACTCAGTTGTCCAACGAGTGTTCCCTGAGCACCTACTCTGTGCCTGATGCTGGGCTGGGACAGCGCACAAGTAACCAAGGTCGTGGTGACTGTCCCTTGCCTCCCAGTGAGGGGCAGACCAATGGGAAAAGATAAATGAATCAACAGCTGCTATAGAGGAAGCCAGTAAAGGGCCTCGAGCCTCCGGTGGGTGGCAGGGAGTATTCCAGGCTGTCAGGAGGGAGGCCTGCAGGAAGGAGGCATTGTTCAAGAAAGGGAAGCCAGGGGGCTGGAGAATCATGCAGGGGAGAGAGTAGCGGGGGAGGTTCCACGGAGAGGTGAGAGTCAGGTAGCAAAGGGCCCTGGGGACCTTGGCAATGAGGGTAAGTGAAGGGTAGACTTTTGATGGGTTCTCAGTAGTGGGGCTGGTGACAGGATCCATTCTGTCATTTGAAAACACCCCTCAAATGCAGTGGGACAGGATGGGTCTGGGGTGGGTATTGTGGAAGTGAGGAGGGGAGGCAAGGGGCCACGGGGTTGTTCCAAAGAGAGAGCCTATTGCCTGGAGCAGTGGGAAAGAGGACACTCAGGGATCTCTATTGAGAAAACAGAAGTGATAGGATTTGCTGAGGTGCTGTAGGGGTGAGGTAAAGAGAGGGATCAAAGTATTCTCTCCAATTCTGGCATGAGCTCCAAGGAAGACACCAGCCAGGGCAAGAAGCAGAGGAATGCCAAAAGTCTTTTGAGCTCAAGGCCAAGACTGCTGTTTGTTTAATTTTCACAATGCCTCTTTGCCGGGCCAGAAATACAACACACAAGACCAAACCCTGGGGTTTTCTTCTGCAGTCATGGTATTTCCTGTGCTGTTGTTGTCATTTTTACCTTGGAGCCTGGGCAGTCACATGACTGGCCCAGTCCCTGACCTTGGCTTCCCAGGGGGAGGTGGAAACACTGTACACACTCTCCCTACTGGTCTCTCCTGGCTCAGAGGTCTGCGGAAAGGCGCATTCCAGGCCCTGGGTAGGGGGAGGAATGCCTAATGTGCATGCATGCGAGGCAAGGCTGTGTGGAGGCAAGTCACATGCACACCTCAGTAAAATTCAGGCCCTGCTAGAGCTCTAATAAATTAATAAGGAAAAAGAACATTTCAACGGGAAGAAGTGAAAACCTCATGAAAATACAAACTTCTCTCAAATAAAATGACTAATAAACATATGGAATTAAATTCATCCTCACTGATAATAAAAGAAAAAAAATTAGGAAAAAATATGCCATTTTAACCTATCAAATGGACTTAAAAATTATTTTCCATTGCTCCCTTATACAGACCCTTGGCTGGACCCAAACTTTTTCAACCTGTCCCTCACATTCTCATCCTTTCTGCCTTGGTCCACAACACGACCCACCTTTGAGGCCACACACTCAGCTCCTCTCTACTTTCTTTTTTATTTTTATTTTTTGAGGAAGATTAGGCCTGAGCTAACATCCACCGCCAATCCTCCTCTTTTTGCTGAGGGAGCTTGGCCCTGAGCTAACATCCATGCCCATCTTCCTCTATTTTATATGTGGGACGCCTGCCATAGCATGCCTTGATAAGTGGTGCATAGATCCATGCCTGGGATCTGAACTGGTGAACCCCGGAAGCAGAATGTGTGAACTTAACCACTGCACCACCGGGCCAGCTCCTCTTCTCCACTTTCTTAAGAACAAATCTTCACCATTCCAGGCTCAGCTAAAGTTCTCTGTTTTTCTAAAGCTGTTTCTCTCTCTCCCTTGAGGAGCTCTCCTACCTCAAAATCCTATACTTCTCAGCATGTCACTCAATTTACATCACCATATTGAACTGCAGTTTGATTTATCTTTGTATGAAAGGATCTATTTCCTCAAAAGAATATCTGCTGTTTCTAAGTTGTGGCTGTATCCCCTGACCCTAACAGGTCTTTTCATATAAGGACAGTTAGCGTGTTTTTGTAAACATAAGATCTATTGAGATATAATTCTCATACCATACGATTTATCCATTTAAAGGGCATAATTCATTAGTTTTTACTATGTTCCTAGGGTTGTGCAAGTATCACCGAAATCAAATTTAGAACATTTTCGTCACCCCCAAAAGAAATCATGTACCCATTAGAAGTCACTCCCCATTTCTTCCTAGCCCTGTACAACCACTAGTCTACTTTCTTTTTCTGTGGATTTTTCTATTCCAGACCTTTCGCATACATGGAACCACACAAGATGTGGCCTTTTAGGACTGACTTCTTTTGCTTGGCAATGTATTTTCAAGGTTCATCCATGTTGCAGCAAGTAAAAGTACTTCCTTCCTTTTTATGGCTGAATAATATTCCATTGTATCAATATACCACATTTTGTTCAGCTATTCATCCACTGATGGGCATTGGGTTGTTTCATTGTCAAGAGTTTAGCCAAGCTACTCTAGGGTATTGGTTGGCCAAGTGGCCTACTGGGAGCTTAAACTGACTCTAGCCCCCCATGTACGCACATGCCCTAGATAGCAGTCGGTAGAGTCACAAGCACATGTACGTTCCTGATGTAACTTCCCCAACAACCCTTATGATCAACGGTCTCCCTTGCCTCCCTGTGCCCGTATCCCTTATGCGTCCCTTATATAAGACCTCCCTGGGGCCTATCAAAACCCTACTCTTTTAGTTTGAATTGACCAATCTGGTCCTAGCCTGAAAAATCCCAAGGCACTCCACCCACAGACTCTAATAAAGGCACGTGCCCCAGGTCTGCTTCTCTCTCTGCTCGTACCCTGCCTTGACCTCCCCATGTATGGTGTACTTCCTCCAGGACCTGTGAATAATAAACTGCTCTATTTCAATTTCTTTTGTGGTCTTTTGTTGAACCTCAGCTCATCATCTAGCACCTTGTACTCCACTTAACAAATGTTAATTTAACAAAGGCCTAACGTCCATGTTTTGGTTATAAATAGTGCTGCTATAAATATTTGCATACATGTTTTGTGTGGGCATATCTTTTCATTTTTCTTTGGTGTATACCTGTGAATGGGATTCTAGGTCATATGGCAACTCCATGTATAACATTGTGAGGAATCGCCAAACTGTTTTCTATAGTGGCTGCACCATTTTACGTTCCCACCAAAAAATGTATGAGGGTTTCAATTTCTCTACATCTTCAACAACACTTGTTATTATCTGTCTTTTTGAGTATAGCCATCCTAGTGGGTGTCACATGCTATCTCATTGTGGTTTTGATTTGTACTTCCCTAATGACTAGTGACATTGAGCATCTTTTCTTATGCTTATTGACAATTTGTATATCTTCTTTGGTGTAATATCTGTTCAAATCCTTTGTCTATTTTTAATTGAGTTCTTTGTCTTCCTGTTGAGTTGTAACAGGTCTTTTTTTTTTAAGTAGCCACAATAGTTTAACTGGAATTGAACTGTTTATAAGATATTTACAAGACAACCAATTTTAATCATCAGAAATGGTGTCAGAAGTACGAATGACAACAGGCCGGTGGCGTAGTAGTTAAGTTCGTGCACTTTGCTTCAGTGGCCCAGCATTCAGAGGTTCAGATCCCGGGTGTGGACCTATATACCACTTATCAAGCCACACTGTGGCAGCATCCCACATACAAAATTGGGGAAGATTGGTACAGATGTTAGCTCAGTGACAATCTTCCTGGAGCAAAAAGAGGAAGATTGACAACAGATGTTAGCTCAGAGCCAATCTTCCTGACCAAAAAAAACCCCAAACAAAAGTATGAATGACAACACAGACAGCAAAATGAAATGGGCATAAAACAAAGCTTAAGTGGACAGACAAGCAATTTCTCTTTTTAATTTATTAGCACTAGCTTAAACTTTGTTAAAGAAAGAAACAAGGAACTATTTTTTATGAGAATTTCAGGGTCTTCAGTTCAAGATTGAGTTTCACAGGGCTGGCCTGGTGGTGTAGAGGTTTAGGTTTACATGCTCCACTTTGGTGGCCCAGGGTTCACCAGTTTGGATCCTGGGTGCAGACCTACACACCACTCGTCAAGCCATGCTGTGGCAGCATCCCACATACAAAATAGAGGAAGATTGGAACAGAGGTTAGCTCAGGGCCACTCTTTCTCAAGCAAAAAGAAAGGAAGATTGGCAACAGGTATTAGCCCAGGGCCAATCCTCCTCACCAAAAAAAAAAAAAAAAAAACACAAAAAGATTGAGTATCACAGTGTTGTTTTCCATGTAGGGAAAAAAAATAAGACTAATTTCCCCCTACACTCTAATACAATCCAATTTTGCTCTTGGAACTTTGCTAATCTTCTCTCCCACCTCCTTCTCATCAAATCTCCACATATACAAATCAAAGGAGAATTGATCTAGAAGAGAGGACAATAAAGTAAGAGGTCCTAGGGAGAGGGAGAACCAAGGAAATAGAATCCACTTAAGTCTGTCCAGATAGCACCTCTGTAGCAGTTCTTTATATATGCTAGATACAATTCCCTCATCAGATATGGAATTTCAGATATTTTCTCCCATTCTGTGGGTTTTCTTTTCAACCTCTTGACGATGTCCTTTGAAGCACAAGAATTTTTAATTTTGATGAAATCCATTGTATCTATTTTTTTCTTTTGTCACTTGTGTTTATGGTGTCATCTCTCAAGAAGTCTTTACCTAACCCAAGGTCATGAAGATTCACATATTTGTTTTCTTCTAGGAGTTTTAAACTCTTACATTTAGGCCTATGATCCATTTTGAGTTTATTTTTGTGTACGGTGCACTTTCAAATGTGCACATCCACTTGTTCCAGTGCCATTTGTTGAGAAGACTATTTCCCTTTCCTTCCACCCCTAATTGGATGGTCTTGGAACTCATGTCAAAAATTGACTGAACACAAATGTAATGTTTTATTTCTGGACTCTCAAGTTTGTTCCATTGAACTATATACCTATCTTTATGCCAGTATCAAAAATGTCTTGTATTTTTAGCCTTGTGGTAAGTTTTGAAATCAGGAAGTGTGACTCCTCAAATTTTGTGGGTTTTTATTTTCAAATTTCTTTTTCTATTCATGGTCTTTTGCATGTCTATATATATTTTATGATTAACTTGTCAAATTCTGCAAAAAGTCAGATGAGATTTTGATGGGATTGCTTTGAATCTGTAGATCAGTTTGGGGGAATATTGTCCTCTTAACAATACTGTCTTGCAATTCATGAACGTGGGATGTCCTTTCATTTATTTAAGCCTTCTTTAATTTCTCTCAACAATGTTTGGTAGTTTTCAGAGTACAAATTTTGCATTTCTCTTGTTAAAGTTATTTCTAAGTCTTTCACTTTCTTTGATGCTGTTTTAAATGAATCGTTTTCCTAATTTCCTTTTGGGATTGTTCATTTGCCTGTGTATAGAAATACAATTGATTTTTGTACATTGATTTTGTATCCTGCCACCTTGATAAATTCATTTACTAGATTTAATAATCTTTTGGTGATTACTTAGGATTTTCTATATGTAAGATCATGTCATCTGCAAATTAAAGATAGTTTTACTTCTTCTTTTCTAAGATGGGCACCATTTATTTCTTTTTCTTGCCTAATTGCCCTGGCTAGAGTCTCCAGTGCAATGCTGAATTGAAGTAGTGAAAGCATCCTTAATTTGTTGCTGATTTTAGGGGGAAAGCATTCAGTCTTTCACAATTAGGTATGATGTTAGCTGTGGCTTTTTCCTAGATGCACTTTTTCAGCTTGAGAAAGTTTCTTTTTATTCCTAGTTTGTTGGATGTTTTTATCACAAAAGGATGTTGGATTTTGTCTTATGTATTTCCTGCATTTATTGAGACGATCATGTGCTTTTTGTCCTTTTGTGCTTTTCTATTGATATGGGCTATTACGTTAAATGAGTTTTGGATGATAAACCAACTACGTTCCTGGGACAAACCCCACTTGGCCATGTGTTGCTGGCCTGATTTGCTAGCATTTTATTGAAGATTTTTGCATAAGAGATAGTGTCTAAAGTTTTGTTTTCTGGTGATGTATTTTTATGGTGTTGGTGTCAGGATAATACTGGCCTCATACAATGAGTTGGGAAGTGTTCCCTCCTCTTCAATTTTTTGAAGAGTTTGTAAAAATTGGTTGTAGTTCTTTAAATGTTTGGGATAACTCACCAGTAAAGCTATTTGAGGCTGTTTTTCTTTGTGGGAAGTAGTTAATTACTGATTCAATCTCTTAACTTATTATAGGTCTATTCAGATTTTCTAATTCTTCTTGAGTCTATTTTGGCACTTTGTTTCTTCCTAGGAATTTTTCCATTTCATCTAATTTATCTAACTTTTATATGGTATTTCCTTATAATCTTTACATTTCTGTAAAGCTGATACTTATTTCCTCTCTTTCATTCCTGATTTTATGTCTTCTCTCTTTTTTTTCTTAGCCAGTAAAGCTAAAAGTTTGTCAATTATGTTCATCTATTCAAAGAATGAATTTTTGGTTTTGTTGCTTTTCTCTATTTTTTCCTATCCTCTATTTTATTTATTTCTGCTACAATGTTTATTATTCCCTTTCTTCTGCTTCCTTTAGCTTTAATTTTTTTCTTCTTTTTCCAATATCTTAAGGTATAAGTTTAAGTTATTGATTTGAGATCTTTCTTTTTTTTTTTAAATACAGGCATTTACATCTAAAATTCCCTCTAAGCACTCCTATAGCTCTATCCCCTAAGTTTTAGTATATTGTGTTTTCATTTTCACTCACCTCGAGGTATTTTCTAATTTCTCTTGTGATTTCTTCTTTGATCATTTATTATTTAGGAGTATGTTGTTTAATTTCTACATATGTGTGAATTTTCCAACTTTCTTTCTGGTACCGACTTTCTAACTTCATTGCATTGTGATTGGAGAACATATTTTGTATTATTCCAATACTCAAATTTTTTGAAGCTTGATTCTTTTATTCTTATAGAATATCCCTCTTGATCACTAGTAACATATTTTTTAAGTATCTATTGCCTGGTATTAATAGAGCCACATCAGCCATACTAACACTAATTCTCTTCACTTGTTCCTTAGGATTGCGGTTACCAACTAGCATTATTCTCATATTCAAATACATTTTTGCTCCCACCAATACCTTTGTGCTCTTTTTGTGCTCCCATGGATTGCTGTTTGCATGGTATCAATCCTTTTTGTGTCTTTGAATCTAAAGTGTCTGTTATGTTCTTTTGTATTAAGTGAATATTTTCCAGTGTAACATTTCAGTTCCTTTAAATATGCATATTTGAAGTTATTTCCTTAGTGGTTGGCCTAAGGCTTACAATATATATCTTAACTTACCAGACTCTGTATCAGATTTATTCTAACTTAACTCATGTGTTTAGAAATGCTAGTTCTATATAACTCTACTATCTCTTTTTTTGTGCTATTCTTGTTACTGTTCTTATGTCTACATGTTAAAAACTCAACAATACGGTGTGAGAAGTATCACTTTATACAATTTTATGTTTTTTTAAAAAAGCTAAGAGAAGAAAGGAGAACAGTATATATTTAGAGGGTTTGTTATATTTACCTCCTTGTTTATCATTTCTTGTTCTCTTGATTTGTTTTTTTCAGATTGGAGTTGCCATCTGGTGTCGTTTCCTTATTCCAGTGCAGTTTTGTTCCCATACAACTTCTTTGCATTGTTATTGTCAGTATGTTATGTTCTAGATGTTACATGGCCAGAAATACATTTATGTACATGTTGTTTTATATAATTGCTTTTTAAATCATTTAAGAGAAGAAAGATGCAATTATGCTGTTTTTACTAATTATCTACATAATTATCTCTACCAGCACTTTTGTGTGTGTGTGTATTTTAATTATTGTCTGGTGTCACTGCTTTCAGTTCGAAGAACTTCTTTTAGCATTTAGTTAAAGATACACATCTGCTGGCAATGAATATTCTCAGTTTGTACTTATCTTAAGATGTGTTTATTTTACTTCCATTTTTGAAGGATAGTTTTTCTGGATATATAATTCTTGGTCCATGGGGTTTTCTTCATTCAGTGCTTTGAATATGCCATCCCACTACCTTGTGACCTTCATTGTTTTTGATGAAAAATCAGCAGGAAATCGTATTGTGATTCTATTATACACAATGCATCATTTTTCTCTTGGTAATTTCAAGATTTTCTCTTTGTTTTTGTCTTTCAACATTTTGAGTATGATGTGTCCGGGTGTGGATCTCTTTGCATTTGTCATAATTGGGGTTGTTGAGTTTTTTTATATTTGTATATTAATGTTTTTCATCAAACTTGCAAAGTTTTCAGCTATTATTTCATCAAATATTTTTTCTGCTCCTTTCTCTCTTTCCTCTCCTTCTGGTATTCCCATTACATGTATGCTAATACACTTAATGGTGTCCCACATTTCTCTGAGGCTCTGTTCATTTTTTTTCATTCACTTTTCTTTCTGGCCTTCAGATTGCATGATCTCTCTCAACCTGTCTTCAAACTTCCTGATTCTTTCTTCAGCTCAGATCTACTGTTGAATTCTCTACTAAATTTTTCATTTTTATTATTGTAACTTTTCAACACTAGAATTTCCATTTTGTTCCCCTCTTAAAAGATAAATAATATCTATCTCTTTATCAATATTCTCTATTTAATGAGACAACGTTTATCATATCTTTCTTTACTTCTTTAAGAGTGGCTTCCTTTAGTTTTTTGAACATATTGATAATAGCTGCTTTGAAGTATTTTTCTGGTAAGTCTGAAATCAGGAGTCTTTCAAAGGCAGTTTCTGTGTCTGCTTTTTTCCCTATGTATGAGTCACAATCCCCCCTCCTTTTTTTTTTTTTTTGCAAATCTCATGGTTTTTTCCTTGAAAACTAGACATTTAAATATAATATATTGTAGCAACTCTGGATACTAATCTGCACATGCCCTTCCTTTCTTGGCTTGTTGTTGTTATTGTTTACTTTTTTAGTAACTGGGCTGGGATACAGTCATGTGTCACTTAATGATGGGGATCCATTCTGAGAAATGTGTCATTAGGTGATTTCGTCATTGTGCAAGCATCATAGAGTGTACTTACACAAACCTAGGTGGTATAACCTAGCACATGCCTAGGCTGTATGGTACTAATCTTACAGGACTACCATCATATGTGCAGTCCATATGTTCAGTCCAGTTGACTGAAATGTTGTTATGCAGAGCATGACTGTATTTTGTTGATGTCTGTTACCCCCACAATGTGTAGCCTCTGATGTTCTCCTCAGAGAGTGCAGCCTTGGGCATGTGCATGCACAGTCACTCTGGATGACAGTGATTTTAGCAGTGTTCCCTGCGACTATCTCTTTTTCTGATCTCCTTATTAAGCTTTCAGCTGATGTGCTGTGATTGGCATCACCCTTAACTGTTAACCCCCAGTAATTGCCAGCTGATTGCTCATACATTGCCCCATAGTCTGATCCACTTAAATTTGAACCCTCTTTGGAGGGATAGTCTTTGAGGCCAGACTTTTAGGCTTGTTTTGATTCCCAAAGGGACTTTCGTGGCTGTATCTTTTCTTGTTTTTTCCTTTTAGACTTCTAGCTGGTTTACATTTGTGTTGTTGCTTTTATGTTGCTACTAGCCTCCTCTTAATTGCTTACCACCAAAACTCATTATTTTTAATAGTATCCCTAGGTTTGAACTTCCCTAAACTCTATTCAAATAAAATCAATCTTCTTGGGGAGAGCTCTGGAGCTGTCTATTCTTCCAGCCTGCTTTTCTCCCTGGGCAGAACTTCTGTGCCACTGATCTGGAGCTGGTGGTTGGGAGAGTGTCCTCCTGTAGTGACACCTGGCTTTACAAGTGGTGTGCTTGGTGGGGGTGGTAGCTCCTGGTCTTCTTGGCTTGCCTCTCCTAGTTTTGAACCTCCACCCTACAAGCAAGCTGGGGTCATTGGGGACCACTATGCTTGGTCAGTCTTGCCTGGGGTAGGGTTTCTGCCCTGCAAGTGAGGGTTTGGTGGAGGAAGGGAGCCTGAGGCCTCTTTGCCACACTGGCCTAGAATACAACTTCAGTAACACAGAGATGGGGATCTGGGAAATGCTGGTGGCCTGCCTCTCCTGGGGAAATACCATACCCCTCGAAAGAAGCTGTGGGAGAGGGAGCCCCATGTTCTTGGCTGCAATACCTGGGGTAGAGCTTCCACCTTGCTGAGCTGGGGATGGTGGTAATGGAGCAGGTTGTGGCTCAGATGCCACAGGCTCTCACTGTTCAGTCCCCAGAAGTTCCCCCATGCTCCTTCCAGTCACATCACCTATTCTCCTCCCCTGTAAAGGAAACCACAATCCTGATTTTATGGTTATCACTTGCATGACTCTCCTTATAGATTTACCACCATCTTGTATATTCTTTAACATTATATCTTACTTTTTCCTGGTTTTCAGACTTTATAAGAATGGAATCATACAGTATGTATTATTATATTTTTAAGATTCACTCATTTTTCTTGCATGTAGCTGTAGTTAATTCATTTTCATTGCTGTACATTAGTTTATGAACACACAGCAATTTACTTATCTATTCCTCATGTTGACGAATTTGGGTTCTTTTTGGCTATCACCAATAATGTTGCCAAAAAACATTCTTGTACGTGTCTGAGTTTTCTAGTCTACTATTACTGCAAACCAAGCCTCTCTTTTTGTCATTTCTGTTGTTACCACTGCCAGAGATGCTTCTTTGGGGCTTCAGGATTTTGCAAAAAAGAAAGTGATCAGTTTGGCCTAAAGAAACTGGGGAACCATTGTTGATCTCATTATGGCCACCTTGAAGGCAGGGTTGTTTCTGTTTACCATTAGATCCTTAGTGCCTACCAGATACAGTTGGTTCCATGAATGGATTATGGAAGTGGGTTCTGCACCATGTCAAGCCAAGCTAAAGTAGTAAATCTTTCCTGAATTTCCTGTAAGTGAAGCCTATATCTCCTTATTATATCTTCTAGTTAACCATTACACCACACACCCCCACAGGGTCATGATAAAGAGGGCCAGATTTGGGACATTTTGATGCTTCTCTTCTGAGTCCTTATGGGTTTTTGGAAATTTTTCATTAATAGTCCTAATAGTTGGCTAAAAAAGTTCTAGGCTTGAGACTTGTGGGCTCCCTGTATGACACTTGAAATCTATAAGACCTTCCCCTAAGAATGTCATAATTCTAAGATACCTCCATTCCTATCCATATGATTGAGGATAGCTTGTCCTTTTCTCCTTGTTCTTAAATATGGAAACAAGCTGTAAAAACTTTAAACTGGAAGGAAATATCTAGAAGCAGTGCACTTCGATTAGGAAAAATGCAGGATGTGAGAGAAAATGTTTGTCATCATGATGGTTTTTAATTAAGGGAACGAATATGGACAGAAGATGGATATTCAGGCCTTAAAAAATAAATATTTGTGCAGCAAAAGGAAGGAAACAAGGTCTCAACGTGACACATGTAAAAATTCTCTCTTCCTCTAACTGAGTATCCAGCATAGATCACCTGGGTATTTCTTTTTAAACTTCTCTTAATAGCTGTCCTGATACCACGGTGAACTCTCCACTCAAAAGTATGCTTTTTTGGCCTTTCTCAACAAAAGGGAGGGAATCTTTCTCTTCACTCCAGTCTAAAGTTATTTCTCCTCCCTTTGAATCTCCATATCACAAGATTCCAACCTCCCACATGACCTTTATCACTTTTCCACCTTGTATTATGTATATTTATTTATAGATTTATTTGTATGTGTATTTTACATACTTGATTGTAAGTTTTGAGGGACAATGCCTCCAGATTTGTTTTGAAAACCTAGGGAGTCTTGCATATAATAAATTCTCAGTCATAACTCATATGGATCAATATGACAGTTGGTGGTGAGCCAACAATGAGAAAAGAGATAAGTGAGGGGTAAGATGGGGTGGACGTTACCCAGTCTGCTGGTTCCTCATTCTGATTATTGAAAGAGAGAGACAGAGAGAGAAAGAAAAACATTTTCACACTGTCAAAGGCTCCAGTGAATTATCCAAAGCAAGAGAGTTTATTTGGTTTTCTGTTTGTCATGAAAAACTCTTTAAATGGCAGCATTTGTTCAGTTGAGTTATAAAGAAGCGTTCTCTGCCCGACAGCATTCATTCTCCAAAGCTCCTTTGTTAGAAGTTTCAATCTAAAATCAGCCAGGACTCCTTCTGTTAATGTCAACAAGTGTTTTAGCACATCATTCAGATGAATTTACTTCCTGTTGTGTTTCACAGGAGGATCAAGGATGGGCTGATGGTCTCAGATCGACACCCCACCTACAGTGTTCCTGCTTTGTGCTCATAAAGATTCTAATTCTGTATTCCCACTCCAGATCCACGAAAATATACACCTTTGGCTATTTTTCTTTTTTCTTTTCTTTTTTTTTAAAGACTTTATTTTTTCCTTTTTCTCCCCAAAGCCCCCCGGTACATAGTTGTGTATTTTTAGTTGTGGGTCCTTCTAGTTGTGGCATGTGGGATGCCACCTCAGCATGGCTTGATGAGCAGCGCCATGTCCGCGCCAGGATTCGAACTGGCGAAACCCTGGGCCTCCGCAGCGGAGCGCGCAAACTTAACCACTCAGCCCCTTGGCTACTTTTCGATAGATGAGCTGTGCTAAAAGTGAGCTCTCTGTGAAGTTGATGGAATTTCTATAGCAGGATGCGTTCAACTCATTTTTTATGAATTAGTTGATAATATCAGTGTTATGTTTCATTGGATACTTTGATGGGAACACGAAAAGAGGACAGCTCTAGAGAAAGATCTTCCACATTTCCTCAATCCCTCACACTCTTATAAAGGGCATTGAGTGCCAAAGCCACCCCCTGAGGCCCAGGCCCAAAGAGAGCCCAGAAGTCCTCTAGAGAAAAGGCACAATGAAGGTCCACACTGTTCTGCCCATTTTACAGTGACGTGTACCAAGTGTTCTCAGACCTCTTCTCCATCCCCTAAACACCAAAACATAATCCCTGAATTGATGAGGGTAGGAGATTTGCATATCTCTCTATGCTGCCTGCTCTCCTACCCATCCCCATCTTCCTCTCCACGGCTTAGGACAAATTATCCAGCATCCTGAGGGTTACTGTCAGGTGTCTCCCTATGGGTACTGTGCAAATATCCATTCATCCTCTTTCTTTGACCAAACCCTAGCTAGGCTCCTCTGAGCCCTCTTCTTGACTGGGCCTCAACCTTGGCATATAAAGACTTGAGCAAATACTAACATAGTTCCTAACAGCTCGAGGCTGTTTTCTTAGGGCGACCCTAGCTCTCCTTCAGCCAGCACCTGAAGATGGGGGCCCTGTCTCCCAGTCTCTGTGGGAGGGTAGAGGCTGACTTGGATAAGCGCCACTTAGCAAACCCAGATGGGTTCCACATGGACCGACCCCCTTCCTTCCCGCTTTGTGTAGTTTGTCACTTCCCTGATTCTACTAAGCCCCTTCTCAGCCCTGTCTCTGCTCCTCCAGTCTCCCCTTAAAATGCCCAGTTGCCTCTGTACAAACTGAAGTTGAGGTCCAGTTCATGCTGGACTCTTTTTCTTATTGCAATACTTACTACTGATGAAAACCTGTGCTTACCACTTTAACTAGTGTTGGACATTGTTTAAAATCTTTGACAACATAAGGTCAGTTAAGACCATCTAAATAATCCCTTTATTGCTTGGGTTAAGGATGAAAGGGAGGCGCTGGCCCTGTGGTGCAGCGGTTAAGTGCACACATTGTGTTTTGGAGGCCCTGGGTTCGCCGGTTCGGATCCCAGGTGAGGACATGGCACCACATGGCAAAAGCCATGCTGTGGCAGGCATCCCACATATAAAGTAGGGGAAGATGGGCACAGATGTCAGCTCAGGGCCAGTCTTCCTCAGCAAAAAGAGGAGGATTGGCAGTTGTTAGCTCAGGGCTAACCTTCCTCGGAAAAAAAAAAAAAGAATGAAAGGGATATTGAATGATAAGGGATAAGAATGAAAGCTGATCAAAGGTACAAACTTCTAGTTATAAGATAAATTAAGTCCTGGGCATGTAATATACAGCATGATGACTATAGTTAACAATACTGTATTGTACATTTAAAAGTTGCTGAGAGAGTAGATCTTAAAAGTTCTCATCACAAGAAAGAAAAAAATTGTAACTATGTAAGGTGATTGATGTTAACTAAACTTACTGTAGTAATCATTTCACAATATATACATATATCAAATCATTATGTTGTATATCTTAAACTAATACAATATTATACGTCAACTATATCTCAATAAACTGGGAAAAAATGGAAGGGAACTTCATATATTCCTGGTGGGAATGTAAAATGGTACAGCCAGTGTGGGAAACAATTTGGCAGTTCCTGAAAAAGTTAAACATAGAGCGACCACATGATCCACCAATTCCACCCCAGGACATATACAAGAGAATTGAAAACATACGTTCTCACAGAATTTGTACACAAATATTTGAAGCAGCATTCTTAATAACAGCCAAAAGTGGGAACAGATGAATGGATAAACAAAATGTGGTACATACATACAATGGAATATCATTCCAAAAAGGAAGGAACTACCAACACATGCTACCAACGTGGACGAACCCTGAAAACATTACACTAAATGAAAGAAGTCAAACACAAAAGCCACATGTTGTATGATTCCGTGAATGTGAAATATCCAGAATAGGCAGTTCCAGGGAGACAGAAAGCAGATCAATATCTGCCAGGAGATGGGTGGGTGGATAAGGGTTGGAACTGACTGCTGATAGGTATGGGGTTCTTTTTGTGGCGATGGAAACGTTCCGGAATGAGATAGAGCTGATGGTTGCACAATATAGTGAAGATACTAAAACCCACTGGATTGTACGGTTTATAACGGTGAACTTTCTGTTGTGTGAATTGCATCTCAATTTAAGGAAAGAACGTGACAATGCTTGCAATCTAAGTGTTACAGACTGGATCACACATATGCCATTGTTTTCTGGTCATAGAGGTGTACCTGGTTTACAAGAGTCCCCATCAGCAAAAAGATTATGACTCGCTGAAGGCTCAGATGATGGTTATCATTTTTTAGCAATAAAACATATATTTATATTTTTGTGTGTGTGAGGAAGATTGGCCCTGAGCTAACATCTGTTGCCAATCTTCCTCTTTTTGCTCGAAGAAGATTGTTGCTGAGCTAACATCTGTGCCAATCTTCCTCTATTTTATGTGGGATGCCACCACAGTGTGGCTTGACAAGCAGTGCTAGGTCCGTGCCAGGGATCCAAACCTGTGAACCCCGGGCTGCTGAAGCGGAGCACACAAACTTAACCACTACACCACCAGGCTGGCCCCTAGCAATAAAATATTTTCAGCTAAGATTTGCACATTGTTTTTTAGACGTAATGCTATTGAACACTGAAACTACAGAATAGTGTAAACATAACTTTTACATGCACTGGGAAACCAGAAAAATTCAGGTGACTCATTTTATTTCAATATTTGCTTTATTGAAGAGGTTTGGAACAGAGCCTGCAATATTTCCAAAGTACACCTGTACTTCTGAAAGATGTTCAAGACTTTGGCAGGTTAAGTTAATAAATAGAACGAAAGGGAGCCTGGGCACTAGAGGTTATTTTGTGACTCACGATGGGTGAGGAGATGCTTTGAATAATTTTTGCTTGGAGGAGTGAGTGGAGAGGGGGAGGTTGGAAGGACCTAGCAACAGCCACTTACCTTATAGGGGCCCTGTTTTGGAAAGGACGGTCCCAAGCCAGGAGGTTCTCTTCCTTTCCCAGACAATGCTTCCGGCTATAGCCTTCATCCTTCACTCTGAGCAGGCTGCTGAGATGAAAAGCAAATCTCCCCAGAGCAGCCAAAGAAAAAAAAGGCAGAGAGGAAAAAAAAAAAACAAAAACACAACCCTGAAAACTGGGAGAGGAAGCAGGATTCTGCATCCTGGCTGATAACATCCTCAAAATCAAGACACGTGGTCATGGGGATTGGAGGAGCCTGGGGAACACCCAGGGCCAGGTCGGCCAGAAGTGGGAAGGGCCCTGGCCCTCAGCATCATCGGTCCAAGCCCCTACAACTTTGCCCTTGACGACAAAGGATATCAGTGCCTTCCCTGTATACAGGCAGAGGGCCAACGAATTCCTTGATCATCTATTCATTTATCAAATATAAACTGAGATTTTACTGTGCCCACGATCCACAGGTAGACGCACAAGCCCCATCTGATGGAAGGCCACCTTACAGGGAGGAAGTTTGCTGCGACAAGCCCACCTCAACTTCTTTCTTCCCGCCCGTCCATTCCTTGCTCCCTTCGTCTTGCCGCATATTCCTGCCTCCCTCTCCTTGTCCCGGGCATTCTCTCTCCTCCATCTCCCCACGGAGGGAAAGCGGGAGGAAGGGACCACGGTGGGGGACCTGCCTCTTCCTTGCTCTTAGGTGAGACAAGGGTCTCAGCGTCTCCGCTAGTACCGGAACAGACACCTTATCAGAATTCTGACACAGGGTTGCTGTGAGGACCAAATAACGTTGTCTCTGATAGAGCGTTGCTGACCGCAAAGGATTATTCAAACGTCAGGAGTAATATAAAGGGTCGCTTTGTTTCTCCTCCTTCTATTTCAAAATACTTGGCCTGCAAGTGGCTCTCAGTCCCGACTCCTCCCTGACTTGGGCGAAGGGAAGTTGTGCCTTGGGACTCACTCTCAGGAAGGAAAGGACGGCTTCCTTTCACCGCGCTGTGCACCCGGCTCCGAGCGCTTCCTCCCCGCCCTTCTCTCCAAACGCCGCTCACAGCGCCCCCTGGTGGCAATCCGGAGCACCTGCCCGGGAGCCCTCAGACCCAGGGCAAACCAGGGGTGCCAGGGGTCTGGTTGAACTCAGGGAGGGCGGGAGTGGGACCCCGTGAGTAAAGGGGACAGCTGACTGTTGTCCTGCAGAATATAGACCCCGCATTGCCAGATATTTTGATTTTTCAAGACAAGCTAGAAACTTCCCTATTGAAAAAACCAAAACCAAAACCCCAAACCAACTGTGTAAGCCAAAGAAAACAAGCCATGGGCGAGAATTTGAGGCTGCAAGTCATCAAGAAGCCTTGATTTCTGTGGAAAAAACGAAACCCTGAGAATAGTTAATGCCAACACATAAACAAAGGAACAATCTTGGAAATAGAAATATTTTGTATAAAATATAAAAATCTTAACTATGAACATTTGAAAAGGAGAAAAAAAGAACAAGATTATTTACTTACTGCTGAGGTTTTCCATTTATATTTGTTATAGTGTTTTTTTTTTTTAAAGATTTTATTTTTTCCTTTTTCTCCCCAAAGCCCCCCGGTACATAGTTGTATATTCTTCGTTGTGGGTCCTTCTATTGTGGCATGTGGGACACTGCCTCAGCGTGGTTTGACGAGCAGTGCCATGTCCACGCCCAGGATTCGAACCAACGAAACACTGGGCCGCCTGCAGTGGAGTGCGCGAACTTAACCACTCGGCCACGGGGCCAGCCCCTGTTATAGTGTTTTTTTTACTTCTTATATTAACCAGCAGAAACTAGGAGATTTCAGTAAGAATTATGAGAAGAGGGGCCGGCCTGGTGGCCGAGTGGTTAAGTTTGCAGGCTCTGGTTCAGTGGCACCAGTTTTGCCAGTTCAGGTCCTGGGCGAGGACATGGCACTGCTTATCAGGCCATGCTGAGGCCGTGTCCTGCATAGCACAGTCAGAACGACCTACAAGAAGAATGTACAACTGTGGACTGGGAGGCTTTGGGGAGAAGAAAAAAAAAGATTGGCAACAGATGTTAGCTCAGGTGCCAAACTTTAAAAAAACACGAAATTATGGGAAGAAAAATGCAAAATAGAAAAAAAAAATCTTTTCATTAAGTTATTTTTTTCCTGCTATTTGGGAAAAAAACATCCAATTTTCCTAAAGGTACATATTCACCAGCTTCCAGAAGAGTAATGTCCATGAGGGTTTATTTGAACTTTCTAAGAAAGAAATTCATGCTCCTTAGTAACACATGCAAAGCCTGCAGAGTTTGGCCTGGTCCTGCCTGATAGCCCATCTCCGAGTACTTCTGTGCTGTCCTGATCATCACATCAAACTGCTTTCTTCTAAGAACATTCAGCCATTTTCAGAAAATTCTATTTCTCTTTGAGTTGCTCTTCCTCTATTTTCCATTTTTAAAGCTCCTATGCATCCGTCAAAACCCAGTTTACGTGGTACCTCCCCTAACCTTCAGGCACAGTAAGCTGCCCATCCCCAACCTGTGCTTTCAAAGTTCTAAGCCCATATCTCTAGTGTAACAATCATTTTGCTCAGATTATAATTATTTCTTCTACATCTTTGGGAATCTACCCAAAGGTGGGCTCTGACGGGATATAAAGCCTTGAAAACACCTCCTAGATGTGAAGCTGGTAGGGTAGGTTTGTGGTCTGTTTTACTCACCCAGAGCCTGGTATACCATCAGATTCATTGTAAGTAGGATAATTCAAACATAAGTTTTAAAATACTTCTATTTTTGAATTTTTTGAAGAAGTAATACTTCAAATGGTTCAAAATGCACAGGGGTAAATGTGGTGTGTACAGGTGAAAAGTTTCCACTTCTCCCATGCTTCCAGCCACCCAGTTTCTCTTATCAGTAAATAATGTTACACAATTTTTTTTTTGTATCCTCTGGATGAAGTCCACATGCCTGTATGCCCAGTGCAATTCTTTCTACCATCCAGGCTTGTTTATCTTCCCAGCCCTCTCCCTCCACCCGGCCTTGGCCCTCTGCTTTCCAGCCTGTGCTGAATTTAGCTGTGTTCTGTGTCACTCTCTCCCTCTACCCTTTCATCATTTAACAAAATGTTTCTCATCGTTCGGCCTCAGCTTCCCTGTCTGCAATGGGGGCCGGGTGTCCAGTGGGTTGAAGAACCCGCTCACCCCTCCTCCAGCTCTTGTCTCCTTGTAACCTAATTATTTACTGAGGGGATCCTTAGTAGGCTCTTGGCTCCTTGAGATCTGCCGCTGTGTTCCTCCATCATTGTTAAAGACCAAAGACAGCGCCTAGCACAGGTCAGGGCTGGAACAAGGTTGCTCTCCCCCAAACAACAATGGGCCATTGTTCTCACTCTCCTTGAGGCCTTCTGAGCCCTCAGCCTCAGGAAGCTCTGAGACTCCCGTTTGGCAGCTGAGGCATAACCTCCCTGGGTGCCATGCCCACAAGCCCCCAGCTCCATGTGTCTCCTTGCAGCCTCAAGGAGGCGCCTGGCTAGCACACGAGTTACCCCGTGATCTGGTTGTGCTCCCTGTTCAACTCTCATTGAGAGGACGAGGCAATCTTGGTCACACTGATGCATGCGCAAGCTTGTGGGCAGGCAGAGAGTTTTCCTATTAAGAAGGAAGAAAATGGCATGAATGTTTGCATTATCAGTCTCTTGTGAACCTTGTTAGCAAAGTTCCCTGACTCCACTCAACTCGTGGACACTGAAAAGTTAGACTGTCTGCTTTAAAAGGCTAAAAGGCAGATTCTGAGCCCTCGTGAATTTGCCTAGTTCATCCTCTCAGTGAGGACTTTCTTTTTTTTTTTTTCGAGGAAGATTAGGCCTGAGCTAACATCTGCCACCGATCCTCCTCTTTTATGTGCTGAGGAAGACTGGCTCTGAGCTAACATCCGTGCCTATCTTCCTCTACTTTATATGTAGGACAGCTGCCACAGCATGGCTTAATAAGTACCCACGATCTGAACTGGTGAACCCCGCGCTGCCGAAGCGGAACATGCGAACATAACCACTGCGCCACCAGGCTAGCCCAGGGACATTCTAGATGGACACCCAGCTGTCTCTAGGTTGGTTGGTTTGTTTGTTTTTTGGTACAAGGATCCAAAGGCCCTAAAGAGGCACTTTGCTTTTTTTGAAATTAGCATTTTATTTACTTAAGTTTCAAATTCAAATATCTCCTTAAACTTTTAAGCTCATTTTACATAGCTTATTATTCCTCTTTTATCTTTCTTTCTTTTTTTTTTTTACAATCACTTTTTAAAGGGGGCCTTTGATTAATGTTTGGCCCTAAAGACTTTTGAATTGCATTCATAAATTTAATCTGCTTTTCAAGTACTTCAATTGCTTGATTAAAAACAGACTTTCCCAAGTATTTCAATAGCTCGTGTAATCTAATAAATTAAACCTATAAATATGGAAATTCTTAGATTCTCTGAAACTTCCCAGTACCTTGGTTTACAAGCCAAGAACATTTTTTAAAGTTTTTTTTGCTAGGTATGCTTTTCTTGGTGAGGAAGATTGGCCCTGAGCTAACATCTGTTGCCAATCTTCCTCTTTTTTTTCTATTCCTCTTTTCTCCCCAAGGCCCCAGTACATAGTTGTATATCCTAATTGTAAGTCCTTCTAGTTCTTCTGTGTGGGATGCCGCCACAGCATGGCTTGATGAGCGATGCGTAGGTCTGCACCCAGGATCTGAACCAGTGAACCCTGGGCTGACAAAGTGGAGTGTGTGAACTTAACCACTATGTCACCCGGGCCTATCCCAAACATTTTTTAGTTAAGACATTTAGTCACCAAAAAATCAAAATCAAGTAAGCAATTACATAATTGAAATTGGAATCTTAAGGGTAATCTTTTAGATCTTCTGCTATTCCCTGCTAGTCTCTAATATATTAAATTCTCTTAAGTATTACAAATACTTAAGATCCCAAACATGGAAAGAACATTCTTGAATTTAATTAATTAATTAATTTTAATTAATTTAAACATTAATATAAGAACTTTTACTTACTTCTATATTATCTCTATAGTTAACTCCAAATCTTCAGATTACTTCATTGAGTAATTTTGGGTTTGGAGATTTTATCAGAGATGGATGAGATTTTCAGTTGAATAGAGATTTGGGTTGGGATGGGGGTGCTGAAGCTACAAACACCCAAAAAGATTTTCTTATCCTTTTATCACCCTTTTATGCCAATAAGGAACTTCAAGTTCATGTCCTAGAAATGGGGTGGCCTCTCCCCTGTTCCGCAGGGTTCAAGGTACGTAACTGCTGATTCTCACTACTGAGGAATGTGCAGTCAGCCAGTTTTCACAGCACTTGACTGAGTTCAAATAATCAATCGGCTGCTTGATTCCATTTTGCATTCTTTTCAAATTCTTCCTGTTAGCAGGGCCACACCCCTTGCAGATACCTAAATGCACTCCTCTTTGTCTATGTAATTTATGTATGGGGCTCACTCTGTGGTCACAGGTTTAACGTCACTCTCTGAAAAGCAAGATTCAGACTCACCACCAACTCCCTGCTCCAAACTCAACGAGACGATGAAGTTCATCTCTGGGAGAGGGTGTTACCTGAACTCTGGATGAGATGAGCATCCAAACGGATCCATTGGTTGCAGCGGAAACATACACCCCTCACTCCCAGCCAGCTGTCTAGAGGAAAACCATTATGAGCATCAGATAAATGAAGTACTCTCCGAATTAAGTGAAATAAATTATATTCATGTATCAAGATATGTATGTTGGGGTATACATTAAAAGAAGTTGCAGTTGTCTTCAGTAACTGTGGTCATGATGCTTTTTTATCCCATTAAGATTGGAACCAACCCACACCTTGCACCCCAGTTTCATTTTTTGTCAAATTTTGGGTATGAGGAGTAGTCAGTGCTCGCTTTCCTGCTCAAGGCGCTGGACTGGCTGGTGAAAGGTGGCTATTAATGCAGTCCAGCCCACACTTCTCTAAGGAGCTTCTAGGCCCAACCTGGAAGGATTTATTCTATAGCCTCAGCTGAGGAAGAGTAAGTCTGGAAGAAAGAGGCAGGAAAGGTCTCAACACAAAGGAGAAAGCTCTAGATGTTGGGGGTTGGCATAACCCCTTCATGTTGGTGGGGTGTGAGGAGCAAGAGGTGAAGTTGTAACAATATCAATATAGTATTATCATGTAGAAATACTTAGATGCTGGGTGGGAAGGAGACCCCTAGTCTCCCATCTCCTAATGGGACAGCCTGGGAGAGGGGAGGCATCAAGGTGTGTGTGGAACAGGAAATCTGTTCTGGATCAGAGGCTAAATGTAACTGTAGCCTGTAATCCACTACTGATTGCTCAATAGTAGCTAAGACTTGGAAAACAAGGGTTATATCTCTACCGTTATTGGATAAAATAAATAGAATTTAAACAATGACATTCAGAGAATGTCCAGCTTCTCACTCCCCAGCATTAAATGCTCAGAGGGTAGATTCACAGCAGATTGGGTGCTGTGATGACAGAGGCGGTGATCACCACTAGTTACCCAGCTCCAGCACTCACTGGAGCCATTAGAAGGTCTTCTCGGGAGCCCAGCACTGTCCCACCTGCGGGAATGTGGGACCCAGAACATATACCTCTCTGCTAAGTATTTAGTGTTCTGGATTCTGAATGTCTATAAGTATTTAATTCAGAAAATTGGAACAAACTATAATTGCTTTCTTGAGGGGGAAAACCAGATTCATTAATTTTTGACCTCCAATGTTTACTAGCTAACATATCTGGACCATGTGTTTAAAAGTTTTCAGATAAGCAAGGAGAAAAGGCTGGAATGATCCATATGGTGTTGCATTAGAGTTAGAGACATTGGTATGAACTCACGTCTAGCTTAATATAGTTACAGATGGTTATATAGAAATATTTATAGACGTGTGTACACATGGGTTAGTATACACATATATTTCCTTGTTCTGTCAGCTGGGAGTCTGAAAATTTACTTAGTAGATTTGTTGCTGGTAGTGGTATTGTGTAACTTAAAACTATTTTGTGTGCATTGTAGGGTATAATGATGTTGTTGGGGACCAGGTGTTCACTGTGGAAGTAAGAGAAAATATGGAGAGGAGAAAGATAAGAAAGTACCCTGTGATATTATCATTCCTATTTCTGCCCATTGAATGGGCCTAGAAGCAACCCAATAGCAATGAGCACACCTGTAGCCCAGATCTTGGTTTCTAAAAACCATACTCTCTCTAAAAGGAACCAGATCTCCTTGAAAAAATGGTTAATTCAAGGTCTGGGGCAAGGAAACTTAAAAGTAAGCCTATAATATCTTGTACTAGAAAATAAGAAAGTGCTCAAAGATTAATGAGATTAGTGAGGTCATAAGATCTATACTGGTCAAACCTGGGACAATTTGAGCATCAAATATTAATAATGCTTCAAAATTAATCCATGAATCCATAATGATGCCAAAAATAAAAGTGGAGGAAGGAAAGCTCTTCTTTACAGACAAATGCCAGGTACTCAGTGTAGTAGTGATAGTACTGGAAAAAAATCACTGTTTTATAACCATCAACATAATAATTGTTACAGGCAAGGATCATGAATGGATGCTAAAACAACTGAGTGAAAGTTTGTTGGAATATAAAAAATTCAGATAATATCCAAATATCAAATCACAGATATCTTCTTAATTACAATAAACACCACCTGGAGCATGTGATCAACCGTAGCATCACCACAATCGGATAAACTGACGTTAGATGTCTTCTGACATGACGCAATGGAAAGTGCGAAATGTTACCTGTACATTATTCTTACTAAATGTTTTACCTGAATCTAATCATGAAAAACCAATCAGACAAATGTAGACTATGGAGTGTTTCACAAAAGAATGATCTGGACTCTTCAAAAGCATCAATGTCATAAAAGACAAAAGAAAAAAAAAGACGTGGACAGGACTGTTCTAGATTAACGGAGACACAAAAGAAATGACAACAAAATGCAATTTATAATCCTTGATTGATCCTGAATTTTAAAAAACAGCTATAAAAGACAGTTTGGTAACAGTTGGAGAAAGTCGAATATGGACTTTTATGGAATATGAGATAATATTATATTGATGTCAAATTTTTTGGGTGTGATGATGGTTTTGTGGTTATGTAGGAGAATGTCCTTGTTCTTAGGAGACACTTACTTAAATACTTAAAAGTGAGTGTCATGATGTCTGCAACCCACTTTCAAGTGTTTCAGGAAATGTACATATATATATGGAGGGGGAGAGAGATAAAGAGAAACAAACATGACAAAAGTTAATCATTTATAATCTAGATTAAGGAAATATAGATATTGTGTTGTACGTCTAACCTTTCTATATGTTGAAATCATTATAAATTATAAATTGGGATGAAAAAAGAGAGAGTGATCAACAAGTCAAAGGCAGCTAAGGGGTCCTAAGAAAACAGAAGAGGGAGGAGAGAGAGATCCTCCAGTATCTAGGTGAGGGAAGAGCAACAACCTAGAAGGAGCCGGGGTCCTTGAATGACTGCATGGAGTCCAATGACTCAATGGAGCCTGGCTCCATTGCTGGCCTGCACTGAATTGGAATGTAAGTGAGAAACAAACTTTTATTTTCTTAGACTATTGAGATTTTAAAGTTGTTACAACATTTTAGCCTACCTGACTCATACATGTGTTATGTGAGTTGAAAGTTGATTATCATCACACTCTGATAATCTTGTTACAACATTTTAGCCTACCTGACTCATACATGTGTTATGTAAGTTGAAAGTTGATTATCATCACACTCTGATAATCTGATTTGTACATCTTCCCAGGAGAGATTTACAGCTGAGTTGTCCTAATTATGCTTCTGTTGGTTGCTGGGCACCCACCCTTCTGATGAGGGCCTAGCCGGGCCAGGGCAATATTTGCCTCTTAGATTCTTTTTTTCTCTGCTTCCTGGGTTGGTACTCTAATCAACAGCCTTTTGTTTAGATAAATCAGTACCTCTAGGAAGACAGTGAGGTCTTATTCATTAGAAAGGATTCTTTCTTTTTAAGCAGAAGTTGCCCCCCAAAATGACAAACTAGGGGGGAAAATCAACAACTCTGAAACACGCATAATAAAGAGCAATTTTTTAAACTTACAGAAGTCTCATAAATCAACAAGAAAAATATAGACAAGACAATCTCTTGTATCAAAAGGGAAAAGAAAAGCAAATAGCAAATAGAGTAACAGACCTCCACTCCTGGAGATAGGCAAAATGGGGGAAGGGGTTCAAAAGGTACAAACTCCCAATGATAAAATCAATAACTCCCGGGGCTGTAATGTTCAGCCTGATGACTATGCTTAATACTGTATTGCATATGTGAAATTGGCTAAGAAAGTAGATCTTCAAAGGTTTCATTCCAAGACAAAAACTTTTTTCTAACTATGGTGACAGATGTTAACTAGGCTTATTGTGGTAATCATTTCGTATTAGACACAAATATTGAATCATTATATTGCACACCTGGAACTAATAGAATGCTAAATGTCAATTATAGCTTAACAAATAAAATACTAAAAAAAGAATCTATGTATAGCATTAGTCTTACTTTCTATAGACACTGGGAAAATTCTTTTTGTATTACTACTTAATGATAACATTGCTAGTTTTTACTTATTTAAAATAGTGAAAGTTAGTTTATCTGGCAAACCAATAACGTGAAATCTCTTTACACTGTTAGTTCCACGCTCACTATGGTGAGCTTCTGGAGCAGCCCTTGCATTTCTGAATCCCTATGACTTAGCAGTGTGCTCCTTGCAAAAAATACCGACAGTGACCCTTGAAGGTCATAAAGATGGACTGGAAAACTGAAGTACTTTCTGAACCTTAAAAAATTCTGTACAGAGTGATTTCAATGTAATTCAGAATTCGAATTCTTTGAAAATCAGTAATCGGTATCTGGTATATAAGATAACTTATTCTCTATTAAATTGTGTAATGCTCAATTACTTGAACAGAGAAATTATATCACCAACTTGCTAAACATGGAGTTGCATCAGTTAAGAAACTAAACCGTCAAGTGTGTGTGCATTAGCTTTTCTGCCTGAAAGTAAATGATAAGGCAAATCATCTATGTCGGTATCTTAAATTTTTCAGCAGAAGTGAGGACCTATATTATTAAAAATTCTAACTCTTAGGGCTGGCCTGGTGGCATAGTGGTTAAGTTTGAGCACTCCGCTTTGGTGGCCCAGAGCTTGCCAGTTCGGATCCTGGGTGTGGACCTACACATCGCTCATCAAGCCACGCTGTGGCAGTGTCCCACATACAGAATAGAGAAAGACTGGCACAGATGTTAGCTCAGGGCCAATCTTCCTCACCAAAAAATAAATAAATAGTAAATCTTTCCATGGGAAGACCATTTTGTTATGTGTTTGGTAGTAAGAGTAGCTGCAAGGACTGAGTCAAGGCAAGATCCATTCATGTTTGGATTCCAGTCATCCTGTCTTCAGTTGGTAGCAGTTAGGAAATGCTAAAACGGAGTCATCACCATTGTATCCCTACCAGCTAGCCTGGGGGATGCTTAATAAATATTTGTTAAATGAAAAAAGAAAAAGGTTAGTGCTATCAGTAGAAGCCTTTAACTCTCTTGTGTTTTAATCTCCCCACACTATCCTACTTTACTTCCCTGCATAGTGATGCTATGAATATCAATAACGTCGTGTGTGTTACACATCACGGGCTTTTAAACTGCATTTTGAGGCGTGTCAATATTTTTAAACATTGTTAGAGTTCCGTGGCTTATGACAAAGGGTTGGTCACTGTAAATGTAGTTAGCACAGCAGCGTCTGCTAGCCAGCGATTGCGGAAGCGAGGATTCTATCCTCCCTCAGAGACTGGGAGCCCAGCTCTGTCCTTTTGGATGATTCCATTTCAAAGGAACGGCTCTCAGGTCCTTGAGAAAGCCATTTCTGACTTGTAGGAGATACATACATATCTCAAAGGGACAAAGGAAAGATTCACAGTCGTAAGTCGTTTTTAGTAAAAGTTCAAAGAAATGGAGGTCAGTGGCCTAGCCTCAGACGTTGGCGGGAACCACGGACTCTCCGGGCAGCTGCGAGCTTTCCCAGGTAGGCATATTAACGGGAGGGGGAGGGGAGGTGGGCTCGGTCTTGGGACTGGCCTGCTGCTGCAAGAAGCCACGTGAGAGGGCGCTCAGGGCGCAGCAGTCTCCGCGGAGTGGATTATGGGCTGAAAGGTCTGCAGCTTTCAGAGCGATCTGTCAGCAAAAGTAGTTCCCAAACATGATCAAATGTTCCATTCTGCAATCCGCAATCCACCGTCACTGTTCGCTATGCTCCAATCAAGCACCCAAGTGGGCAGTAGGCGAAGAGCAGGGGGCAGCAGAGGGAGCGGGGTGGAGTGGGGTGGGTGACGGGCCACGTGGCATGGGTGACTGTCGCGCCGCAGGGAACCGGAAACACGGAGAAGCAAAGCGAAAGTGACCACCCCAGAGAAAGTGGGCGGGTGGCCCTTTAGCTTTTGGGCCCCGGCCGCTCTCTGCCTCACCTCCCCCATCACTGCCTAGTCTCTGCCCTGGCGTTTACGCCTAACCCGTGCGGCCACCGCGGCGAGGCCAGGGGGCCAGGGCCGGGGGCTGAGCCAGCTCAGGCTCCTCCCGCCCGCCCGAGCCGCGAGCGCCGCCGCGCCCCGCCCTGCCCGGGTCGCCTGTGCTCAGTCCCGCGCTCGCTCGGTCATGGGCGCCGCCGACTCCTCGGCTCTGGCCCGCCTCGGCCTCCCCGCGCCGCCCCGGTCCCGCTGGCTGGGGGTGGCCGCGCTGGGACTGGCCGCCGTGGCGCTGGGGGCCGTGGCCTGGCGCCGCGCGAGGCCCCGGCGGCGCGGGCGGCTGCAGCAGGTGGGCACCGTGGCGCAGCTCTGGATCTACCCGGTCAAGTCCTGCAGGGGGGTGCCGGTGAGCGCGGCCGAGTGCACGGCCATGGGGCTGCGCAGCGGCCACCTGCGGGACAGGTACAGCCGGGCCGGGCGCGGGCGCAGCGCGGGACGTGCTGGGAGAGCTGGGGGAGGTGGGGCCTGCCCCCGAGAAAATAGGTTTGCCACGTGGGTTTCTTGGGCTGCTTGTTGGACCCTCTGCCCTTGATTCTTTAGCCAAGAACGTCAAGTTCATGTCTGATTCCGATTTGGAAAAGTAGATAGAGGTAAACCCTTGTCCCTCTGTGGATGAGAGGTTCTTCCTATGAAAGGACAGGACCTGACTTGCTTATCTCCAAGGCTCCTGCAAGTTCTAAACTTTCTGGTTCTGTCTTAGCATATGGCCCCAGAGTGGGAAAATAAAATGCTATTGGCACTAGTGGGCAGACGGGAGCCATGCTGAAACCAAGTCTTGTTGGAGGAGACTGGCTTTGGTCTTGCTGGGGCTTGTTTCCTGCAGGTCTCCAGTCCTGGCGAAGGTGCCTGGAAGACCCAGCAGGTGGGGAGACCTGAGCCACTCTAATGAGTAATGAGCAGAGTGAAGTCTTATGTTGGGGAGAGAGGGTGTCCGGGGAATTGCAAGTGTAATATTTGCCGTTAAGAGAATAGTGTGTCTCCTACCCCAGAGGCAGAGTGGTCCTCAGTGAAGAACTATGTGGGTCCCTCCCCACACAGGGCCTGGCACATAGAAATTTCATTCCCTTCCCTTGGAAAAGAAAAGGTTCTCTGTCATTTAAGTCACCCCAAAGGTGAGGTCACACACACATACTCCTTGACACAGAATTATGCCGCTGGATATTGAGAAGGTTTTCTTAACAGTGAAGGATGCTGGAAAGAGTGATTAAGGAAGAATGGAATCTCCTTCTTTGCTTCCTTAGGATTAAGATGACTTCCTGTCTGCTTGGGATGGTTTGGCTGTGGTCCTGTGGCTAGTGGGGAGGGGGGTTTCCAAGTAGTTCGTTCAAGGAACCTGCTAGCAGAGGCTGCTGCCCTGAGTTCCCTCTGGGACGCATGTCTTCACTCTTCTCTGAAGACTGCTGTCCTCTTAAAGAAATGCGAGCTTCCAAGGCATTGGAAGACTTCAACTTGCTTTAGAGAAGTGTTGGGTATGCAGACTGTGTAACTCATGGGGGATTTTCCATCCCCCTCCACCCCAGATTTCTCATTCTAGAGCTTTTTAAAACTGTAACTTCCTGAGATTCCCATCCCAGATCTGCAGAATGGAAATCACCAAGAGTGAAGCCAACTGGTGTAAAGTGTTTAAATGTCCCCACATGGGGCCGGTCCCGTGGCCGAGTGGTTAAGTTCACGTGCTCCGCTTTGGAGGCCCGGGGTTTCGCCGGTTCGAATCCTGGGTGAGGACATGGCACCGCTCATCAGGCCATGCTGAGGCGGTGTCCCACATGCTACAACTAGAAGGACCCACAATTGAAAATATACAACTCTGTACTGGGGGGCTTTGGGGAGAAAAAGGAAAAGTAAAATGTAAAATAAATGTCTCCCCATGTGATTCTGATGCTATAATTAAAGGGTTTTATCTGGACCATTAGAAGAGCATGTTTACAGTTTATTCAAATATGAAGGATTAGAAAAGCTTTCTGGGGGCCGGCCCCATGGCCAAGTGGTTAGGTTCGCCAGCTCCGCTGCAGGCGGCCCAGTGTTTCGTTGGTTCGAATCCTGGGCTTGGACGTGGCACCGCTCATTGAGCCACGCTGAGGTGGTGTCCCACATGCCACGACTAGAAGGACCCGCAACTTAAAATATACAACTGTGTACCAGGGGGCTTTGGGGAGAAAAAAAGGAAAAAAATAAAATCTTAAAAAAAAAGAAGAAAAGCTTTCTGATTGCTGGGAAGACTCCTGGATGCCCTCCGAAAACTGAGAGAGGCAAATTCTCATGATGCACGTCCAGAGCAATGGCCTTGTGCTCCTTTCTTCCCCCGCCTGAAGGATTGGGGTGGTCTCACAGAGAGATTTCCAATTCTTATCAGTATTTCATCTGATCATCTGAATGACTGTTGCTTTCCCACTTCTCATTGTCACTCCTTTGCTGTGACTGTTGCTTCCATGGAAAGAAAATATTCGTCCTTTGCTTTTCTGCTTCCGTGGGCATCCTAAAATAAAAGGAGCTGTTAACTTTACCTTGTTTTGAAGAATACATGCTTGGGATGGGGTGGAGGGAAGGCATGGAACAAACATTTCTTCAGTGCTTCGTATGCAGCAGACACTGAGCTAAATCCTGGGATGCAGAGGATCTTATTTAAGCCTCGTTAACAGTCTTGTGGGCTGGATATTATCTCCACTTTGAAAATAAGGAAACAGTATCAGAAAGGATGTGTCACACCCAAGATCACAAAACCATTGGATGCTGGCGAGATTTGAGCTCAGATCTCTGTGAGTGCGACACTCGCGCTCTTTCTGTGAAACCAGTGTGTGATTTGGAAGGGCAGGATTGCACCGAGAACTTGGGCAAAGTCCTTTAACCTCTTGGCACATCAGTTTTTTTCATTTGTGAAAGAAAGAGGTTGACCTTACTGATCTCTAAGACCCTATCTAATCTAGATTGTATTTATTAAAGGATGATTGAAACTGAAAGAAAGCTGGAAAGAGCCCTGCTGAAGGACGCTATTGTTCTCTCAACCTGAAACTTCAATTACAAAACTACAGATAGTCTGAATGTAGGAAAGAACTCCTTTATTTAAATTCTATTTGAACCTGTGTCTTTGGGTCTGTTCTAAGAGGCTGGGATCTTCCTCTATTCGTGCTCTGTGCCTCAAATCTTTAGAGCTGTTTTCTTCAAAGCTCTTAACCTATTTTTGAAATCCTTGGCTTGAGCACCCTGAGCTGTGAGCATGTTTAAAGTCCGCCCAGCGGAACGCTGGCATTGGCATTGGCTGTCTGCATTGGCGTGGCTGCCCTCCTTGACCTTGTAAATATCCATTCCTCTTAGCAGCCCTATATGACCCGACCATATAAATGTGTGCAGACGCCTTCTGAAGCCAGCCCCGTATGCCTTCTGCACAGACTGTTGTCTCTTGGAGAAATGGAGTCCCTAAGTTGACTGTCCTGAGTGTCATTACTTCCCGGATTCCTCCTGCCTTTACCCTCCTCCTTTCTGTAGTGGGGTCCCTGCTTTGCCCCTTTTTGGGCTCAGTCATTCCTTTTTCCCCAGGCCAGTTTGTAAGTTTAGAAATGAGATTTTCCAGCCATCTTGGGCTGGTGCTTCCCACCGCTGCTGGTCGCTCAGAACGCTGTTGTCTTTCCGAGAATCTGAGCGCTGGGTTCCTGCACGATGCCCATACCACACACTCCTGTTTTATGTGTAAAATGAAGGTGCTGGCTTTTAGTTTTGCAGACTCGGTTGGAATAACTTGATCATGAAGAAATCTGTACTCCAGACTTGTTTGTTCTTTCTTTCCGATCTGGCGGAACAGAGCTCATTATTCATTTGCTGGGCATTGTTTGTGTGTAAGAGGTGAAAAATGTGATTACCCAGGTTGATGGGGTAATGAGGGTGGTTGGGCCATGTTGCAGAGAGCAGTCTTGGCTCTTCTTGTTTCTGTCCTGTCCCAGTGTAAGAATGCTTGCAAGTCGCCACTGGCATCTTCAGGTGGAGGAGTTGGCACAAAACCTCTGGCTGTTGCTTCTAGCTGTTACGGTCCTGGGGTTAACTCCCACGTGATTATGCAACAGACTGGAGCTAAGGGCAGGGGTTGAGAGCCAGAGCGAAGGGCTAAAGTTGAGGGATGGATGTGAGAGCAGACCCAGGCCAGGGTGGGCTGACTGTCAGAAGCAATGTGCAAGCAGGGCGGGACTCCTGTTTGGACGTGTGTCTGGGTGTGTGCAGATCTCAGAGGAAGTCTTGTCTCAGGACGGGCTGTGCTGGGAGTTCAGGGTGCAAGCTTGCGGGGGTTAACCAGAACAGGGTCTTCCAGAACTCTGCACCTCGGAATGAGGCTGGAAATAGGGAACAGGGCCTAGCCCCGAGGGAACAGGGCTGTAACAAAGTAGGCAGGATTTCCCTGGGTTCCAGAACCCACCCTCACCCCTCAGGTGAGTGGGTCAGAGAACTCTGGGAACCAAAGACACCTAGAAGGGAAAAGATGAAGTCTTCAGAGGGGTGGGGGCCTGGTACTGCCCAGTATCACAAGCTCCAGGGAGGAAGTAGCCAGGACAATTTCTAAAATGTCCTTACATGTCACCACCACCCCTGCTATATGCCCTCACACCTACATGCATGCCAGTGAGCGCACAGATGCCAGCCATTGTCTGCTGGCTTGGTTGCACGAAAGGGACGGTTCATCCAGCACCTGGATAAGGATAGGTTGCCTAACTGGGAGGTTCCAAAAGTAGGACTAACCTCAGGGTCAGGACAGGGCTGACACTGAGCTCCCTGCACTCTGATATTAGATGTCCTCATCAGGTCACTTCAGATATTCCCATTTGGCTCCAGTCATATTTTGAAATGTCTCCCTCGGAGGAGCTGCCCCTCATTCTGGAAGGGGCTGTCCTTTTTTATCCTGGTCACATTTGCAAAGCCCCAGTTTTTACTTGCCGCTCACTCGCCAGTGCTCTCAGCATTCTCCACTCACTGCACTTGTCTGCCAGTTCTGTTTTCATGAACTAGTGATGTCGAAACTTATTTCCCCTAAAGCTGCTACACTTCTTTTTCTTTTTTTTTTTTGCCCAGTCAAATTGTTCTGGTGCTGTAACTCAAAATGTATGCTCTGCTGTGTGTAAAAGCATAACCAGCTCGTCAGATCAGCCTCCCTTCCTATTCTCCACTCACCGCATTCTCCCTCTGAGACCCCGAGTGTGAGCACTGAGCCTGGATCAGTGGGCTCTCCAGGAGGTAGTGGCGTTCTTATCTAAGACACAATTTGCTTGACTCTCTGTTCTCTGAGTTAGAATGCATGCTTGAAAGGCTGGTTAGGGTTTCCTGGTTAGGATCCACGTGCCACAGCAAGTTAAACCAAGTAGAGGCTGGTTTAGGTCCTCTTGGAGTGACAAATATTAGAAGACCTTTGTCTAGGCTTTCAGTTCCCTGAAACCAGTATTTTTGGTCAACGTCATCCTGTTCCACGGCAAAAAGACCTGGAAGGCATTTCGCTTCCACCAGGGGCTTAGAGATGTATTAACAGGCCCGGGGGAGGTTTCTGACCAAAGCAGAATCCCAAAGGAGGCAACATAGTTACCTAAACTGTAAGGGAAGCTCCCTCAACTGGCCTCATTTTCTGGAATTTCAGAGTTGGCAATTTTCATCTGCTGGCCAGATGCTCTCTCCCACGACTCTTTCTTGCCAGACAAGCTCCTTTTGGGGGCCCCAACGTTTAGACCCAAAGAATCTGGCCAGCTTGGGATAATTGTCCAGAAAAAATTGTTGGGTCTCGAGTCGAGGCAGGGGGAGGATTTTGATGAAATAGTTCCTGAGACAGTGGAAGAGGATTCTCTGAGCATGCCCTTGTTTGTTTCTTGGCAGGTTTTGGTTGGTGATTAAGGAAGATGGACACATGGTCACTGCCCGGCAGGAGCCCCGCCTCATGCTGGTCTCCATCACCTATGAGGACGATCGCCTGATCCTCAGGGCTCCGGACATGGACCAGCTGGTTTTGCCGAGCAAGCAACCTTCCTCAAACACTCTCCATGACTGCAGGTGCTCTGCCTGGGGGCCTCCGGGGACCTGCGGCAGACCTGACTTTCCTTTGGGCTCTTCCCTGCACTCTGTCTAACTGCAGTTTGTACATGGGTGATGAGATTGGTGAAGGAAGTGTTCAAGAGAAGTCTAGTCTGGGTTGGGCTGGAGCTGGTGGTCAGGTGAGTGGGTGAAGCAGAATATTGCTTTAAGGAGGCTGAGGGTCTGTTTTAATCAGATATGGTAAGACATGCAGACGCAGAAGTGACTGTCATGAAGAAATACTTTTTTATATTCACAAATCTCTAGAAACCGAGGCCCATGCCATGTCGGGAAGTACCAGGGTCAGTTAGGAGGCAGAGGGAGCGGAGAAAACATGAACAAGAGCCTTTATTGTGGTTTCTGCAGGAAGGACTGGGTGAAGAAGGATGAGCAGGCTTAGGATTGGCTGGTTTGAATAATTTCAGTGAGCTCTGGGTTTAGGGGCTGTCCCTGGTTGTCTGGTACTTGGCCTTGGGTGATTAGGGCTGGTGAATAGTGGTCCAGAGTGGAAGAGCCCAACACAGGAGGTGGTTGGGGGGTGGGGCCTCTGGATTGGTTGCCAGCATATGAAAGGCTCATCACAGGTGAGCGATTTATCTCTAGAAATCGACTAGTCCTGGGAAAGGCACTTCCTTCAGCATCAGCAAAGCCCCAAGACGTCAAAGCATTAAAAAATAATAAGAAGAAAAAAGCATGATTAATACAAATATAGAGGGGGTACAAAGGGCCAATCTTTAGAGTTTGTCTCCTTTAGTTCAAGTCGGATGGGCTTCTATTCCGATTGCCAGCCCTCCAGCCAGGCAGACAGGGGAGTTGGTGGAGACGTCACCAGCTGTGTCTCAGGATCGGGTGATAAAGATGCTGGAACTCTTCAAGGTGACTCTGCAGCCTCTCAGGTCTGGGATTGAGGCTGAGGCATCTCTGGCAGGAGTCAGAAGTAAGAAATTTCCACCTCTGGGCAGAGATGCACCTCAGGCCTGGACTTCATTTCAGTCTGTGGGACCCCTGCAGGGCTGTCGGGTTCCAGGGCTCACCGGGGTCTTATCCTATGCTATCAGGAAGTCCTAGAGGCAGAGACATTTGTCATGAGCGCTCTGGATCCCTTTGTAAACCCCTGAGCATTTTTGGCATGTGGAAATTGGGGTTGTCCAAAGGTCCGAAGGCTCAGAGAGCCACAGATTGCTCCCGTGCCCTGATCATATGCTTTTACAGGCAAAGTGTCCGAGCTGACATCCATCACTCAAGGTTCCGAAATTTCAAAAGCTCAAAGCAATAATTCACTGAATACAGTATTTCAGTTACTTATCTCAGCAAGCGTATGAGGTGGATGCTGTTAATTCCACTTTACAAACGAGGAAACCAAGACTGAGATCACTGGAACAGCAGGCAGAACTAGAATTTGAACCCAGCTGCCTCCTTGGCCTTTGCTCTTAATGCCTGCACATGGGGAGGGGAAAAGATTTCCACACATCACAGGTTTTGAGCAAAGAAATTCACTGAAAAGAAAAACTGTAGGTCTTGATTAGAGGACATTCGCAGCTTGTGGGTAAATGCTTAGCTGACATGTGATGAGTGACAGATATGGATGTGGCCTGGTAGACTCACTTTGTCATTGACGCTAAGCAAGGTTTCCCCCTAAGGTTCTTTGCCTTCCTAAACAGGCAGACTCTGGGGGAATACAAACCCTCCTGGACGGAGAGAGGAGGATTATGTAGGGGCTTGATCCAGGCCTGACAAAGGCTCCAAGTGAAGCTCGTTCTTGTATAATTCTGTTCTACACATCAGTTGTGTTTCTGGCTGAGGGGGGAATGGAGAATCTTGGGAGTTTGGAGTGACTCCCAGCCACTGGGAGCTGTGTGTTTGGATTGACACAGAGAGGGAGAGAACGTAATCAGCATTCTACCCTCTCCAGCTGGTTAGACATGCTGTAACTCGTGTGGTCTGTATTTATAAGCTATTTTTAATGGATTGGTTGCCATGGGAACTGCTAAAAAACTGAAGAAATGATACAAAGTAGATGGTAAGTGACAAACAGTGATTATCATAGCCAGCTCACCAGAACCTAAAATAAAATAAAATAAACCAACAACCTCAAGTTGGAAAAAAAGTAAAGGAAATCCCTTAACACAGCCATATGGACGAGGATGCAATGTCACAGATCTTATTTTAATTTTTTTGACTTTTATTGTTAGTTTCTTGAATCAGCCGTCCCTGTTTGCCCTGTGTGGGGTTAAATTATTTGAGACCAATTATAGACCCGAATGTCTTCTTAATTATCTCAAAGATTTATGAGTAATTATGGTCTAAAAAGTCCAAGTTTATGTTTTAAAGTGAGAGAAAGTAAGAAATGACTTTAAACTCAGACAGTCCAACAGAAATTTTATTTCTTTATAACTGAAATAATAGTTCCCTTGGAAAGAGAAGAAATTTCTCTACCTGGGTTTCATTCAGTTACAAACTATATTGACTATTGATAGTATTATATACTTAAATACTTGATACGTCACAAAAGAATACACATAAAGTATATGTAAGGTGTAAAACAGTGTAATGAAACAAACACCTGTGTACAATTTAAGAAATACAACATGAGCAAGAAATATTTCAGATACCTTCCTGATATTCCACCCCTCAGAGGTAACCAGTATCCTGAATTTCTTTTTTTTCCCTCATTCTTCTGCTACTGTAAATAGTCTTTCTGAATATGTATGTGCTCCTAAATAATACACGGTTAAATTTTGCTTAGTTTTAAAGCTTATCAAAATGTTACTGTGTTGTATGTGTTCTTCTGCAAGTTCCTGTTTTACTCAACGTTGTGTTTCTAAGATTCATCCATTTACTTCTTGTAGCTGGTAGCTGTAATTCATTTTTTTTCACTGCTGGGTAGTTTCCACCGTATAAATGTGCTCCAGTTTACTTATTGGTTTTTTTGTCCATGCTCATATAAATGTTTGCAGTCTTTTTCCTAACATGAACGATGTTCTCTGAACATTCTTGGACATGTCTTTAATTCTTTAAGAAATTAATTTAGGAGTCGAATTACTGAATCATTGGGTATGTTCACATTAGTTTTTGTAAGAAAATGTCACATTGTTTCCTAAAACTAGTGTAGCAATTTGCACTTCATCGGAGAAAGGGTCCATTGTCTCATGTCCTTATCAGCTGGGTTGTTTGTTACTAGTCCTCATTATCTAGATTTTCTTACACTTTAAATTCTGTAAATATCTTTAAAATGAGTCACGTGGTATCTCTTTGCAGTTTTAATTTGTATTTCTCGGATTTCTAATGAGGTTAAATATTTTTTTTCTTTATGATCATTGGTACCTTGTGTTTTCTGGTCTCTGAAATTAATTTTTGTATTTTATGCCCAAGTTTTCCCTTATTGACAGGTAGTTATTCTTTCATTGACTCTATACAAATCTTTGGTCAATTATGAGATGCAAATATCCTGCTTTGTCGCTCATTTATTTTTTCTTGTGGTCTCTTCTGATAAATAGACATTCTTAATTTTATTATATTCAAATTAATTGCTTTTTGGATTAGCACTTTCTTTGTGAATTAAAAAATATACTCCACTCCAAGTTATAAAGATATTCTCCAACTATTTGTTTTTTATGCCTTACATTTATTCTTTTTTTTTTTTTAAAGACTGGCACCTGAGCGAACAACTGTTGCCAATCTTCTTTTTTTTTTCTTCTCCCCAAAGTCCCCCAGTACATAGTTGTATATTCTAGTTGTGAGTGTCTCTGGTTGTGCTGTGTGGGACTCCATCTCAGCATGGCCTGATGAGTGGTGCCATGTCTGGACGTTCCCGGGATCCGAACTGGCAAAACCCCGGGCCGCCGAAGTGGAGTGTGCTCACTTAACCACTGGGCCATGGGGCCAGCCCCATCCTACTATTTTTTTAAGCTATTGAAACTTGTTTTTTTCATTTATGTCTTCATTGCCTCTAGAGTTTATTTTTGTATATGGTTTGAGGTTGCAATCCAATATGATTTTTTTATATAGTTATCAGTTGTTCAGCACTTTATTGAATAATCCGTATGTTTCCCACTGACCTATAATGCCACCTCCACTGTTTATTAAGATCCTTAAGAGATGTCAACCTTTTTCTGAGCTCTCACTCAGTTGCACTGGTTTATTTATCAATTCCTGATCCTATACTACACCACCTTAATTATTTTAACTTTGTACTTGATATCTAGTAAGAAAAGCATCCTCGTTATTTTATTCGTCTTTGAAAGTGTTTTGACTATTCTTGGACTTCATTCTTCCATAAATTTTAGAATCAGCTTGTCAATCCATGTAAAATCCTTTTGGGATTTTGATTGGAATTGCGTTGAACTTGTGGCTCAATTTAGAGAAAATTGAAATGGTTTTATATATATATAAAACATTTGGAAGAGTGCCTGGTTCATAGCAGGCACTTAAATAAATGTTAGCTCTTAAATTGCTTGTATCATCTGTATTGTATAGAGCTTCCCTCTCCATGAATGTGTTATCTTCCCCTATTTATTTATGTCGTATTTTACTTCTTTAATAAAGTTTCATAATTTTCTTTATAATGGAAATGTATGTCTTTTGTTAGATTTAGTCCTAGATATTGTTTTTTTCCTACTTTAAATGGCAGTTAAAAAAATTTTTTTTCTTTATAAGATTGGTAGTTTTTATCTTTTGATTATTAGTAAAACTTTCCAGTAAATTTGTCTGGATTTTCTTTATAAAAATCCATTCAAGTTTTTATGTCTTCTTCAGTATTTTTTAGCAGGTTATTTGCTTTAGGAATTAGTAGATTACTAACTGATGAAGTTCTATTGTATTCACACAAGGAGGGTCAGTTCTTTTCTATGGAATGTTGATGATGGAACATTTTGTGTCAAAGTGTGGAAGAGGGGCCGGCCCCGTGCCTGAGTGGTTAAGTTTGTGCGCTCCTCTTCGGTGGCCCAGGCTTTTGGTCGCCCAGGGTTTTGCCGGTTCGGATTCAGGGTGTGAACATGGCACTGCTCATCAAGCCATGCTGAGGCAGCGTCTCACATGCCACAACTAGAAGGACCCACAGCTAAAATATACAACTCTGTACTGGAGGGATTTGGGGAGTAAAAGCAGGAAAAAAAAAAAAAAGATTGGCAACAGTTGTTAGCTCAGGTGCCAATCAAAAAAAAATGTGGAAGAAAGTGGACTTTTTATAAAATTCTGAAAGAATCAAAGAAGGTGGGATGACAGAGGGGTGGATGTGGTCTGCTGCAAGGACGGCAGGGAGTGAGGACGGTGAAGGGATAACTATCAGGAGTGGGAATGGGCACTGGCTAATGACGTTCCCCCATCCCACTGAGTGCTCCCTACTTTTCAGAGCACCAACACGAGCTCACCTGAGTGGGTGGAAGCTGAGGGTAGAGGTGTGTGCACTTAGCTGTGAGTGCTGTTGTGCAGGGGTTGAGGGAAGTGCTCAACCCGGGGGCAGATGCTTGAGAACCTGCTGAACAGCGGGATCAGATCTGTTTGAAGGAGTAGACCGGTTGGTTGAGGAAAGTTTTAGGGGAAAGGCTGAAGGTGGTGAGAAAGAGGACCATGAGAAGGCTTGGAGACCAAGCCAAGAATTAATCAGAGCCAAAACAGTGGCTCCAAGAAGGAGATTTGGAGAGAAGGAAGAGGTCCAAGAAATGTTAGAAGAACAGCATCGAGATTTGACAGTAGAGAGGATAGGCGTGTCTAACAGACATTGAAGACCACTGTGTTACCTAATGGAATCTGTGTCCACCACGTGGAGTAGGTACTACATTATTACCTCCAATTTATGACTGGAGACAGAAGGTCAGAGGAGTTAAATGATTTGCTAAAGGCTGGAGACTGGCAGAGGGCCAGTTTGAACCAGATCTGCCAGACTCCAGGCTCACGGTGCAGCTACCACCCTGCAGTCCTTCTCCCCTTCCGAAACTATCCTAAATCCTTGCTCCTCAAAGTGTGGTCCATGGACCAGCAGCATAGGCTTCCTGAAGCCTGTTAGGAATGCAGAATCTCAGGCCTACTGAACTAGAATCTCCATTTTAGCAAGATCCAGGCGAGTTGCAAGCATATTAGAGTCTGACAAGCTCTTCCCTGGAGCACATTCTGCTTCCTCCCGCTCCGCTTCTCTCCAGCTTTGGCCAAATACCACTTACTGGCCGTCTGGGATAGTCAGGTGCCAACAGTGCCGTGTTCTGTCTCGATGCCATCTCTCAATATGTCGATGCAAGAAAGTAACCGTGGTTCTCTCTTGTGACCCTTCCAGGCTATTTGGTCTTGACATCAAGGGCAGAGACTGTGGCGATGAGGCAGCGCAGTGGTTCACCAACTTCTTGAAAACAGAAGCTTTCAGGCTGGTTCAGTTTGAAAAGAACATGAAGGGAAGATCATCAAGGGACATTTTCCCTCCTTTTGTACAGAATTACCAGGTGAGTTTACAGAGAGCTGCCTTCGCTTCTATCAGTCACAGCTCTCTTTCTGGCTTCCTTCTTGGCCCACAGAGGGCCGCTCTAGGGACCCAGTTAGGAAAGTGTAGTAATGGCCCGGGTGAGTGGTACTGAGGGCGTGACCTGGGCAGCTATTGGGGATGGAGAGGGAAGAGGATATGAGAGTCTAGTGGGCTCTCCAGGATGCGTGGAGGATAGACTATGAGACATACATTGGGTCCCCCTTATCCATGGGGAACACATTCCAAGACCCCAAGTGGATGTCTGAAATCGTGGATAGTACTGAACCCAATATGTATCTGTTTTTCCTGTATTAAGCACTTATCAGCACTGTGGCTGTAACTTTTGCAGTTTGAGGTGCAACAGCAAAACTAGCATGAGTTTCTTTTTCCTTCTTCACAATTTCGCAGACAGAAGATTCATTCCAACTGTACGTCTTAGCAACCTCAGCATACGATTTCTTTTTCTTTCCTTATTAAGTCAAGAACTTTCACCTTTTCCCTTAAAGGAAGCACTTTCTGGCTTCTCTTTGGTATATCTGAATTGCTAGCATCACTCCTTATGTGCTTTGGGGCCGTAAATAAGTAAAATAAAGGGTTATCTGAGCACAAGCACAGCGATACTGTGACAGTCAGTCTGATAACTTAGACAGCTACTAAGTGACTAATGGACCAGATACAGCATGGATCTGCTGGACAAAGGGATGACTTACATCCTGGGCGGGACAGAGGGGGACAGCTCGAGATTTCATCACGCTGCTCAGAATGGTGTGCAATTTAAAACTTATGTATGATTTCTGGAATTTTCCATTTAATATTTTTGGACTGCGGTTGACCAGAGGTAATCGAAACCACAGAAAGCGAAACCTTGGATCAGGAGGAACTACTGTTGTGGAGAGGGAGAAGCCAGGGGTGACTCCCAGGGGAAAGCGGGTCAGGGAGGTGAAAGAGAGAGGTTGGTTTGGGACTAAATGCAGGTTTCCTAAAATGACAGAAGCAGGCTTTCTCCAAGCGCTCCCTCCACAGTCAGTGTGGTCTGGGTATTTCAGGCCCTGAGAACGCACCTTCTCGTGATAAGAATGGCCCTGCTTGCCAGGCCAAAGACCAAAGCCGCTGGGTCTGCAGGGAGGTAGGGTTTAAAACGCAAGCACCTCAGGGAGTCCTTGCCACACTCCCTATACAAGCTCCTGGAATGCAGGGTTTCATCTGCTTTGTCCTATTTCCCACCTAGAACAGTGCCTGATACACAGCTGGCGCTTAATAAATGCATGTTGGGAGAATAGACGCCGCTGAAAGAAATCATTACGAGAGTATAGCTGATCAGCAGCAGACCTGTGCTGTGTGGTGATAACGTGGGAAGGGTCACTGCTGGGAGCTGGAGCAAGGAACACAGAGGACGCGGCCTGGAGGGTGATGTCGGCCCTGGCTACTGCCTTCAGTCTGTGGACTGGGAGCCCTCTCGAGGCCCAGCAGGCAGGAACCATGTCCCAGTGCTGACTCAGCCATTTCCAAGCCCGCCCTGTCGCCTCTCCTTCCTGAGCACCACTCTTCCCTTCTGCACTCAGGGGCTTTGCTTCGGGACTGTGCTCAGCTTTGCCATTGGGCTGAGGAATTTCACGGGGTGGTGAAGCCTGATCCTGCTGTGTTTTTGGCACAGGTGGCCTACCCGGACGCCAGCCCCCTCCTGGTCCTCTCGGAAGCCTCCCTGGCAGATCTGAATACCAGGCTGGAGAAGAAAGTGAAGATGGACAATTTCAGGCCAAATATCGTGGTGACGGGCTGTGATGCTTTTGAGGAGGTAGGTGGCTTACCGTGTTTGTGTGTTGTGCTCAGATATGCTGTTCGAGACACTAACGGAACTGTCTCCTGTAGCCGGCACCAGCTCAGACCCTCCAGCTTGGCAGTGGGGGAGACTGTACTTCCCCAAGGGTCACCTTAACCCTGTGGAGTTGTTCAGTTGCTGCGCCATCACCTCGCTGGCCTCAGGGGGGCGCTGCTCACCCTTTAATGCTGGGACCCAAAGCAAGCAATTGAACCCCCAACTGTAGTGAGTCTGGAACTGGGCCGGAACGTGTAATCATAGTTCAGAGATCACTAAAGGGAAATGAAGATGAAACAGGCATCTCTCTCTTTTCTGTACCACCCAGGAATGCTCAAAGATTTGAGACTCCTGGAAGCCCCAGACCCTAAAATGGAGACCAAGCAGGGATACAGGAGATGCGCCTGTGAATGGGGCCCTGGAGACATTCTATGCTGTGGCCTGAGTTCTCTCCCAGAGCACCCACAGGCTCTCTTATGTTGCTGACTCCAGAAATTTCCACCCTCTGCAGACAGAGTCCTTTGTAGCTCTGAAGGGACAGCCACATCCGAACCAGTTGTAACCTGAGATCTGTGCATGGAATACGTATAGCTGGTGTTGCTTTATAATAAGAAACATCAGCAATCATATGAAACCTGAGGGTGGGCTAAATTTTATGAGCACCGGAAGTAACAACAAAAAAATTGCGTTTATTGGGTGTCAGCTGGATGCCAGGCATTGAGCTGATGAATCACTTCATACAAGTTATTTTATTTGATCCTTAAGACAATCCTGTGAAGTCTGTATTATTTTCTCCTTTTTATAAGGAAACTGAAGCCTGGGGTGTTACGCAACTTGTTAGGTGTGTAAGTGGTGGCTCTCGCATTAGAACCCAAGACTCGTAACTCCACCGTCTGAGGTGTTAAGGTGCTGGTTCCAATTTAGAGATCTCAAGTCATACGTCTGAGAGGAGAGGCTCTTGAACACCTTCTCAATTCTTTGCTCCCCTGGGTGCCCACATGTCCTTTTGTGTGAGTAAAATGTGCCCCTTTTTGCTGGTAAACATTGTCCTTTAGGATAAGCCTTTGCACAGAGCCCAGTATAAATCCTTGCACATGTAGGTACCTCATATTATTTAATAGTTAAAAAAATAGCAGTGTATACAGAAGTTGTCTACTTGTTGATGTTATCCTGTCATTTCTTATTTATTTTCTTTAATTCCTCTTTCCATTTGTTAACAATTTTTTTTTTTTTTTCTTAAAGATTGGCACCTGGGCTAACAACTGATGCCAATCTTTTTTTTTCTTTTTTTCTGCTTTATCTCCCCAAACCCCCCCCCGTACACAGTTGTATATCTTAGTTGCAGGTCCTTCTAGTTGTGGGATGTGGGACGCTGCCTCAACGTAGCCTGATGAGTGGTGCCATGTCTGCGCCCAGGATCCGAACCCTGGGCCACCGCAGCAGAGCACACGAACTTAACCACTCGGCCACGGAGCCAGCCCCAACAATGTTTTTTTTTTAATTGATCATTTATTATGGGCCAGGCACTGTGTCCAAGAGCCCTGGACACAGAGATGAAAAGAGACGGACCCTGCCCTTCCGAGTTTCTGATATGAGAGGAATGGTCATGAGACAGTGACAGCCCAGCATGAAAAGTGCTTTAATGGACACGCTTAGCAGGTGCCATGGATGCTTCGAAGTAGAAGTGCCTAAATCTGCCTGGAGATGGGAGGTGCTGAGGGGGACCAGATCACGCTACCCAGAAGCCACGCTGTGTCTGTGTGTAGGGGTGTGTGTGCAGTGTGTGCTGGCGAGAGTGAGTAAGGGTCATTCTGGGTAAAGGAGGCAGCCGTTTGGAAGGCCCAGAAGCATGAGAGGCCCTGACATGAAGGGGTGTGCGGGAGCATTTCAGAATCACAGGGGCACTGGGGGAGAAGTGGCAGGAGGAGTCTGGACCCCGAGCTGGCTGGAGGCCACCATGCCAAGGAGTTTGGATTTCGTGTTGTGGATATTGCAGAGCTGGTAATGATTTTGAACAAGGAAATAATTGTGATTTGCATTCATCCAACAAATATTACTGAAAGAAAACAATGAAAACAGAATTAGATGCAGGGCTTCAAAGGGCCTCAGGCTCAAGTCTTGTTAGCTTCCCAGTAAACCCACCTATTTCTTCCCTGCTCCACTTTCCCGTACTTTCTAGTAGAGTGCACCTAAGTCTGAAGTCACTGGACGCTTGTTAAACACCGAATTAGTGCTCGGTATTAATAAGGCATGTGATTATAGATTGTAGTAGAAATTCGTCCATGAAGCAAAAATCCTTCCACAAGAATCCTGTAACTGGTCCATTATTTTCTGAGAAACTTTCTTTTTGGGAATAAAATTTTTCTTGGTTTGTCCCACTGAAGATACTGATTTTAGTTTAAGATTTTGAGCTGGAGGAATAAGAGAAAAGATACTCTCAGTCTTGGCTACAGAATTTTGCTCTCCTAGGACTTGTCAAACTGAACCAAAGGCTAATGTAAGCCTAATCGTGTTCTCTTAGGCAATTTAAGTGGGTGGAGTCTTTTTTTTGATAAAACTATGTGCAGTGACCTCATGCTGCCAAGTCCATTTGTGGTTTTATTCCTGCATGGTGATGGGCTTACAGAAATAGTAAGGTGGAACACTCTGATTTTTCTAGAAGAATCCTCTGGTTATGCATATTAAAAAAAATCCTTACAACAAAATGATACTAATATTGCTGATTTATTCTCCCTGAAATTAGGAAGCCCGGTAGTTAAGGGCCTGATGCATTAACTTCACTACCTGGCACCGTGACACAATTATAACCCTTTCAGTTAGTGGGACTCTGTGAAATATTAATGTAAAATGATAACGCACGTCAATATTTAATAGACCAACTAATAATAAAGAAAAATAGCAAACCTAAGCATGGTGCAAAAGTTTAGGCCATTATTTATTGCAAAAATATAGGGCAATAGAAGAATGCATTGTGCAACATTTGCTCTTTGTGGCCCAAAGTACTTTGTACTTTTTCCATTTAACAGAATATTAAGCACATTTTCAAAGGCGGGTTCTCTCGGGCCAGTGTGCTGTGTTTGAGTTCTGGGAATGCAGAGCAAATAGAGTTTGAAAATAATGAAGTTGACCAATGCTTCTTTTCTCTGTAGCTGACCATTGCCGGGGGTGTGTTTCCCGAACTTTGCTTGCTGTCCTCGTGAGCAGGACTTGACATTTTTTTTGGAATGTCTTGTTGGTATCATTCCTCACTGCACATTTTGAAAGGACTGTGGAGAAGCTCGCAGAAAACTCTTGGCATGTTGTTACCTGTCACTCAGGAAGTGCTTCTCCGAGAAGCTTCTAGAGAGGCGGTGGATTTTGAAGCCAGAGAACTGAGGTTTGAATTCCAGCCCCACGGCTCCCTGGCTGTGTGAAATGGGTCCTTCCAGGACTTTGCAGCTGGTCAAAAACAGAATTTTTGCAAATCCTCATTACCAGAGTTTTCAGTCCTCAAAACCTGAGTTGAGATGAGTTAGGATTTTATTTGGATGCTTATATTTATTCGCCTGGCTTCAGGCATCTCTGAGGTAGCAATGATAAAAATAGCAATGTATAAAACAATAACAAAAATAACAATAACAACCATGGCTCCCAATTATCAGATGCTTACAGTGTGGCACGCTCTGGGCCAGCTCCCTTATGTGCATTGTCCCATTAAATCCTACTTCCCCTTTCCAGACTACAGGTCACAACCCATTATTGGGCTGTAATATGAGCTGGGCCCTGACCAGAATTAAAAAAAAAAAAAGACTAGAATAGAATAAAAGATATCAGAGTAGGCTACATGTAGAAAGATTAAGAATTGTTTTGTGAAAGCTTTGTTTAAGTTTTATCTGGGATGTGTGTGTGTGAGACAGCTTTAGGAAACAAGATAATATGTAGTTTTTTTAAAGGACTATATTTTTAGAGCACTTTTAGCTTTAGAATAAAACTGGAGAGGAAGGTACAGAGATTTCCCATACACCCCTGACCCCACACGTACGAAGTCTCCCTCATTAGTAACACCACTCACCAGAATGGCACAGTTTTTACCAAGGATGAACTCACATTGACACATGACAATCAGCCATTGTCCATAGTTTACATTATGGTTTGCTCTTGGTGTTGTGCATTCTATAGGTTGGGACAAATGTATAATGATGTATATACCATTTTAATATCATACAGAGTTTTTTTTTTTCTTTTGAGGAAGATTAGCCCTGAGCTAACATCCACTGCCAATCCTCCTCTTTTTTGCTGAGGAAGACTGGCCCTGAGCTAACATCCGTGCCCATCTTCCTCTACTTTATATGTGGGACGCCTACCACAGCATGGCTTGCCAAGTGGTGCCATGTCCGCACCCCGGATCCGAACTGGCAAACCCGGGGCCGCCAAAGTGGAACGTGCGCGTTTAACCGCTGTGCCACTGGCCCAGCCCCCATACAGAGTATTTTTACTGCCCTACAAATCCTCTGTGTTCCAGCCGTTCATCTCTGCCCACCCTCACCCCCCGCCCCCGACAACCACTGATCTTTTTATTGTCTTCATAGTTTCGCCTCTTCGAGAATGTCATATATTTGGAATCCTACAGTATGTAGACTTCTCAGATTAGCTTCTTTCAGTTAGTAATATGCATTTGAGATTCCTCCATGTCTTTTCATGGCTTAATAGCTCCTTTATTTTTAGCGCTGAATAATATTCCATTATCTGGATGTGCCACAATTCATTTACCCATTCACTTCCTGAAGGACATCTTGGTTGCTTCCAAGTTTTGGCAATAGATTATAAAATGTAATTTTTTTCTTCGTTCATGGTGGAAAATGTTTAATAGCTACTGAGGCGAGTAGTGTTTTCACTTCTCTTTTCCGGATGTGGAAACTGAGACTCAGAGAAATTGAGTTCCTTGCCCATCGTCACACAGCTAGTGTGTGGCCAAGTGAGGCTTTGGGCGCTGGCCGTCTGTCAGAAGTGCATGAATTTAAACCATCTACACAACTCTCGCTCCTTCAAGCCACTGCCAGGCCATTTAGCAAAACTACTTTGGGCCCCCACTCCCTGTGGGGTCGGGAAGATCAGATCTCTGCTTCTGGAAGAAGTAAGACAGTTAACAGCAATGAAAAAAAAAGGGAGAGGAAGAGCAGGCATCAGCTTTGGCATAGTGAAGACCAGCCCAGATTTCACGTTTATTGACTTTGCCGGAAGCACGCTGAGCATCTAAAGTCGTTTTCCTTTCTGAGTGAATGACAAGCAGCAAGAAGAGGCCTGGGGAACGCATGTGGCGGACTGCTGGCGTTTTGGCGTTTCTGGTACACCTTGCAAGCGAGGAGGTCCCAGCTCTCATCCGGGGAGCTTTTCTGACATGCGCAGTTTGTCAGGAGCCTCAAGTGAAGACCTTGGACCGGCTGGTCCCGATTTGGAAAGACAAAATGATGAAAACGTGAGAGACAGGGTCCTGGGTGGAGGGAGTAATAATGTGTTCACGTTTCAGAAGAATTTGCCGACAGAGTTAGTCCTTTGCTTAAGGAGATCTCCGTATTCATTTACTTCTCAGCAAATGAAAAAGTGACTTGAAATATTCGCCACAGAGACTTTTAAGGGGTAGGAAAGGAGATGAAGAATGTGGAGCCAAACCCTGGAGAGCTTCTGCCCCTTTCATATCAAGAAGAAATGAGGAGGGGGCCGCCTAGTGGTGCAGCGGTTAAGTTTGCACTTCAGCTGCCCCGGGTTTGCTGGTTCCGATCCCGGGTGTGGAACTATGCACGGCTTATGAAGCCATGCTGTGGCAGGCGTCCCACATATAAAGTAGAGGAAGATGGGCACGGATGTTAGCTCAGGGCCAGTCTTCCTCAGCAAAAAGAGGAGGATTGATGGCAGATGTTAGCTCAGGGCTAATCTTCCTCAAAAAAAAAAAAAAAAAGAAGAAGAAATGAGGAGGATGCTTCTGTGGGATTCCACACCACCCCCCACAGCTTTTTCCACCACTGCACCCACTGAGTAAATGAGACACCCCCGGAAAACCCATGGCCAGGAAGGTAAGTGGGGTCAGAGTCACTTAGAGTCTCCTTAGAGGAAATGTGTTGAGATCTGCCGAGATTGAGGTTCCCACGCTGGCTGCACGTCGCACGGGGGGAGCTTTCAACAGTCCTGAGCCTGGGTCCAGGTGCAGGCTGGGCGGAGGACTTTTCAGCCTCCCCAGGTGACTCTGGCATGAGCCAGGGCGGGACCATCTGGCCTGGGGTTTTCCTTGGAGCAAGATGATAGTCAGCAGGCACCGCCCGTGTGCGTGGAGACCAGCAGGGCCACGTGGTCCTTCCATCCTTGTGAGCTTGACCTCAACCTCTCTGAGCATTGTTTTCTGATCTTAAAGTTGTTTTAAAGGATTTTAAAGGTTCTTTGCAGCCCTAAAGTTGGATAATTTTGCCTTTTCCTTCTGTGTGTGAATGTGTGGTCAGTAAAGGCACTTTATCACAAATGTCTCTCAGAACCCCGTCTCCGAGGTGATCTCTTTGTTGGCTTTTTTATTTTTAACCAACCCTTATATTGCACACACTATGTTCCAACTTTTTTATAAGTGAACACCTTTAATCTTCCTAACAGTCGTATGAGGCCCATTTCTCAAGATTTCCTTCACTGTGCTTTTTCCCATTTATCCTTGGTCCTGAATGGACAAGCTTGAGAGTATGTGTGACCTTGTTGGACTGAATTAGGGGCAGGGATTGGCCATTGAATTGTGTTTATCATATCTTACCCGCCTGTAAAGAGGTTGCTTTTCAGAACAAGGAGGAAACGAAAGCCTTCGATGGGTGTTCCCTTTGAGCAGGTGTGCTTGCACAAACAGGCACATCTATACATCGTCAGTGAGGAGTGGCCCTTGGCTTACAAAGCTGCCCTTGAGATAAGCCCATCAGATAGAGATGTTGAGGGGGCTGGCCCCGTGGCCGAGTGGTTAGGTTCACGCGCTCCGCTGCAGGCGGCCCAGTGTTTCGTTGGTTCGAATCCTGGGTGAGGACATGGCACTGCTCATCAGACCACGCTGAGGCAGCGTCCCACATGCCACAACTAGAAGGACCCACAACGAAGAATATACAACTATGTACTGGGGGGCTTTGGGGAGAAAAAGGAAAAATAAAATCTTAAAAAAAAAAAAAAGTTAAGATAATTTAAAAAAAAAAAAGCAAGCAGATAGAGATGTTGAAGTAGAGATGGAAGAGTAGGGGTGGGTAGGAGTTGTCTGGCCCCCCCCACCCCATCCCTCTCTCTTGAGGTCCTCTGGAGGACTGTAATTCACATCTGGACCTAGGGTGCTGAAGAGCAACCCAAAGCAGGCCAGGCTGCTGCCTTTGGGAATTGGGGTCAATGGCTGCCTCTCCTGGACGCCCCCATTGGTGGGCATGGGACCCCTCAGCATCTCAGTCAGGAGCTGAACCCTGAGGGGAGATGAGGATCTCTTATGTCCATGAGGTGCAGGAATCCTCGTGGCCCTAACTTCCCTCAGAAGAGCCCGGCGTATGAGTGGGACACATTCAGCCATGTCAGCCCCACAAAGTATCCAACTCAGTGAACACGCTTCAGAGACAGAGAAACAGCCACATCTGCAGGTCTCTTCTTTCCCTTTTTGTAACCTCTTACTGGTCTTCCTCTAAGTAGGGGCCTCCAGGGAACAGAAACTAGCTTTGCAGAAAGCCTCAGGCTTGTGTCCTTCTCTTCTTCCCGAACTCTCTGGGTCCAAGTGCCCCAGCCAGCAAATTCCTCCTGGCACATTTATTATGCATTTAGCTTTACAGAAAGGTGACTCCTGCGATTGTAGGAGCACACAGCAGCCCCTGTGTAACTGGAGGAGACTTCCACTTTAAGGGGAAAATCTATCGCTTCTTTACACAGTGTTGCTGGAACCTGGGGGTGTGAGAAAGCCCCGAGGGGATCTGGAACCAGGGCTGCAGAGATGTGGGAAGCTTTTCAATGATTCAGTTCAAGAATCTTTTTCAGATAAGGTTAATTTTTTCTATTTATAAAAGTAATTTTTTAAAGTAACACATCCTCTGTGTACAGTTGGAAACATACGGAAAGTTTAAAGGAAGGAATGAAAATCTCTAATGATCCTATGGTCAAAAAGTAGCCTGTGAGATAACATTTTGTTGTGTTTCCAATACTGTCTGCATGATGCTGCATAGATGGTGCCCAATTTCACCACTTTCACTTAACGGAATATGGCAAACACATCTGTCTTTACAAATTCTTCATTAGCGTGGGTTTCGTGGGCCCGTATTAGTCCATCATAGACTGTGCAATAGCTTACTTAGCCATTCCCTTACCATTGGGCATTTAGGCTATTTTCCATTTTTTCTTACATAAATAATAAAGAGCTTTGTAACCAGTCTTTGTCTGCATTTCTAAAGTTATTCTTAGGAAATGCTAAATCAGCATTTTCAAGGCTCTCCATGTATATTGCCAAATCCTTTTGCAGAAACCTTGTACCAATTTATATTCCCACAAGGTGGGCAGAAACATGCCCTTTTCCTTATACTCCTGCCAGCACTGTCGCCTATAATTTTTATTAATTTGATAAGTGAAAAGTCGTGTCTCATGTAAGTTCATAATTCTTCGAGTACGGCATCCTGTGTTAGTTTGTGCAGGAAGTTTGGCTGTGAGGGAGACTTTTATTTTAGCTAAGGAAACTGATTTCTTGCAAGTTCATACATTGGCCAAGATTCTGGAACATTCATGTTGGCAACAGATGTTTATTGAAGGCTAACTGGGTGCTAATCTCTGAGATAGATGCTAAGGTTACAGAAATGGACTCCCTGTGTCTGCCTGCAGGGGTCCCAGGACAAAGCAGGATGGAGGGCTCAGTGGCTGGAAGGTTGTGGTACTGATAGCAGCTGAGATAGGTAACCACACTCACAGGAGCCCAGAGAAAGGAGCACTCAACACAGGGTATGTGTGTGTATCTAACTGTAGGAAGAACGCCAAGGGTTTCTTTATAGGGAGAGATTAAATTTTGGAATAGGACATTAAGGAATATTGTTTTGCTTATACACCTTAAAAATAGAAAAACAATTTTTGGTTTGAGATAGTTTAACTGTGTGGTGTAGTGAGAAATATATATCTGGTCTTTGTCCCCAGTTCCTGGCACAGCTCCTAAAACCCTTGGAATTTCCTGAGTGATAGGAGCGCTTTTTGTTATGAATAACAGGCCCCCTTCAATCATACCTGAGTTTATGCTAATGAAGTGAGTGGCTGGAGGGCGGGGGTAGGTAGCATGGGGAGGGAGGTTGGTCACCAGAAAGACCAAGGCTTGGTCACCAGAAAGACGAAGCCGTGATTAGAGGGTTGGAACTTTTAGCCCCGCCCCAGACCTCCAGGGAGGAAGGAGGGGCTAGAGGTTGAGTTCAATTACCAATGGCCAAGATTTCATCAATCACACGCCTAAGTAACGCAATCACCATAAAAACCTCTGATGATGGGGTTTGGAGAGCTCCCAGGTTGGTGAGCACCTTGAGGTGCTGGGAGAGTGGTGCACCTCAGGGAGAGGGCATGGAAGTTCTGGAACCTCCCCCATACGCTTCCCTGTGCATCTCTTCCATTTGCCTCTTCCTGAGTTGTATCCTTTATAATGAACTGGTCATCGTAAAGTCCTTTTCAAGTCCTGTGAGCTCTTCTGGCAAAATATCAAACCTGAGGAGGGGGTCATGGGAACCCTGCATTTATAGCTGTTTCGTCAGAAGTTCGGGAGACCTGAGACTGGCATCTGAGTGGGGGCAGTCTTGTGGGACTGAGCCCTTAACCTCTGGCTAGCTCTGAGCAGTCAGTGTCAGAAATGCCTTCACTTCTTGGACAGCAGTTGGTGTCAGAGAATTGCAGAACTGTGTTGGAAAAGATGCCGTGTATTTGGTATCAGAAAGAATCTGAGAAACTTTCTAGACTAAAATGATTTTAAAAATGTGTTATTGGGTTTATCATGCTTCTTATAAAAAATACAGCAAAAAAAGGAAAAAGAAGAAAATAGAAATTTATAAAGAAACAAATAATACTGTTTAAACTTGAGGAACCTTAAAAATACATTGCTATAAATATACACAAGTAGCTATATATACAGCTATTTTTTGTAAATGAAATCATCCTACATGTGGTATATATAGATGTGCTTTTTGCACGCAGCATCATCTTGAACATTATTCATTGTTAAGAAATAGAGTTTCCCATCTCCTTCCTAATGCCCAAACTGTGAGCATCGTATACACATCCCACCTGTATTCCGTTAGTCTCTAGGAGATGACTTTCCGAGCTTATTGTAATCTTGTAGGGTCATTGATACCAAACTGGAAAAATTGCTAAGGATTTCTAAACAACAATTGTGTTTATTTACTTATTCATTCCCTCGGTTTATCTCAACATAGCTTAAAATTGCTTCTAACAAGTGTATGTCTGACACAATATAGTGAACTTATGAGTAGCAATTAGAAATTCAGGAGCAGGAAAAGGGGCAGCCCTGACCTTGTGACTGAGATTCAGGGGGTGAAAGAGTGGGGATGGTGCACGAGAGCAGGGCCTGAGGACAGGTGCCGAAGGCTCTGTGGCTGTTGGTCTGATAAGGATTGCCGATCTGACTGTGCTCTTTAGGGTAAGTTCACTCACAGCCCATTGCAACAGCAGACCTTCAGGCTCCTATTGTCTGTCTCACCGTCTTATGCTCAGATGTCTTCTTGTCCTTCTATGGTTAGTTGGTGTTCAAGAGCTCACCTTGGCCTCCATTCTCACCTGGTGCTGTCCTCTCCCCGACCCCTTTTTCTCTCTCTTTCTCTCTACAGTCATGTGCCGCTTAACAGTGGGGCTATGTTCTGAGAAATGCATCATTAGGCGATTTCGTCGTTGTGCGAACATCATAGAGTGACTTACACAAACCTAGATGGTATAGCCTACTACACGCCTAGGCTGTATGGTACCAGTCGTATGGGACCACTGTCGTATATGTGGTCCATTGTTGACTGAAACATTGTTATGGGGTACGTGACTGTAAAGATGGAATGTCTAGATATATAAACTCTCTCTATGTCTATTTCCTCTTTCTAAATATATGTATGTAGGCATATATGTGTGTATGTATGCATATAGCCATATGTACATATGCAAAAAAAGTATATATGACTATAACAGAGATATAGAAAAAAATGGAATATATAGGTATAAATTTTCTTTGTATATATCTATTCCTTCTCTATAAATATGTGTATAGTCATATGTATATATATATATGTGTGTGTGTGTATAGCCATATATATATGTATATAACTATATAGAGAGAAAGGAAAGGAGGGAGATTCTTCTGTGCTGGTCATGATATTTTAAGTTTCATACTTGGAATTTTGTACTTGGCAAATGCCTATACGGACTCTAGTGATGGTCTCGAATAAACAGACGCCCTCATCTGTGTTCTGTGTGTTCTACAGCAACCCCCACCCTTATTTTACATCTTTCTCTGGGTGCTGCTTGTGATGGGAAATTATGTAGTCTTAATTCAGCGTTTATGAGATGTCTGCAAATTCAGTGAATTCTCAGGATTATTTCAGTGCTGAGCCCATTATCTACAGCTCTTTTCCTTTTCCCCCTGTCTTTCTCCCTTCCTTTTTTTTTTTTTGAGGAAGATTAGCCCTGAGCTAACATCCGTGCCCATCCTCCCCTACTTTTTATGTGGGACGCCGGCCATAGCATGGCTTGCGAAGTAGTGCTATGTCCACACCCTGGATCCCAACCGGGAACCCCGGGCTGCGGAAGCGGAACATGCGAACTTAACTGCTGTGCCACCAGGCAGGCCCCCTCTCTTCCTTTCCTTTCTTCCTCCTCCTCAAAAACTCCATGGCTTTATCCCTTTTCGCAAAGTCACAGTGGCCTGGATTTTGCCAGGCTGCAGAGAGCCTTCCCACCAGCAGGGGGAGCTGTAAGCTCTTCAAGTGGTTTTTGTGTATAGGGAAGACGAGGGAATTTTGCGTGTCTAGTAGAATGTAATGGAAAATTTAATTTCATACATGATTAACAGATTCATTTTCAATAACTTAAAACGTATTATTATTGTCCTCAAATAAAAATTAATAATTACATGTAAACTTAATTAGCTCAGTATTTTTTTTTTACTGCAAATAATGCTTTACACCAAAATGCTGGCAATCATTAATATAGGTGACATTATTATATAAAATGGTTAATATTTGAAGAAATAATTAGAGTTTGGCATCTGGGTGGCTTCAGACAATTCCTATGAATCCGGACAATTTGTTATTCTAAACTGGATCCTGCCGTCGTCTAATAGTGTGAGAGCAGATTAAATCTGTTTTGTTAAGCTCGGAAACCTAACTGAACTTTTCAGACTCCCCTGCTTCATATCATAGTCCTAAGGCAGAATTTCCACACATATGTGGCTTTGAAAACTGAAATTCATCACCACTTGTAAAAAGAAAGTGAACGGAGGTGCCTGGAGAGCTCGGGGTTCAGGCCTCGGGTGCTTGATGGGCTCACAGTCCTGTGGCCGCAGCGCCCTCGTGTGGTGAAATGCGTCCAGTCTTTTCGGCCGCCTCCAGGCCCGGGCCCCCCATCACCGGTCCCTTCCCGGCCCGGGACCTATATTATTGATCATACCCCATGGGAGGTCGCATGCCGCCAGGAGCTGAGCCACCCGCGATGGTTGTCTTGCAGTTTTGCTATTCGAACCACTTATTACCGTGCTGGTACTAAGTCCTGGCTGGGATATAGAGATCCCATTGGTTCCGTGCTGTGTCCTTGCCTCTTAGAATGGTTACATAGTTCATTCGTCAACTGGTTGGTTGGAACTGTAGTTTATTTCCACCCAGAAAGTTTCACAAATGATGGTTGGGAACCCAAGGCATCGACAGAGATCTTTTTAGCTCACTCAGTCTGTTAGCTGTGGTCATATCCTGTAGGAGATTTCTTAGTTGAGAAGACCCAGTTAGGTACCGGAGTACCTGTTGTGCGTTTGCTAAATCACCCTGATAGGCCCTGGGGAGCTAGTGTACCCCGGAAATAGGACCAGAGCCTGACCAGAGCCTGGTCGTCAGCGGTGGGAAAGGAAATGCTGTGTGTTAGTCCCTTGCTGCCTGCTCCGCCCTGCCCCCTGCAGAAACAGACATGGTCCTCTCTCATGCCCAGCGAGGGGGTCTGAAGTGACCAGGTGAGGGCAATAGACGCCTCATTTCCACACTCGGAGACTGATTTCTCGCCAGATCCCTCAGACCCCATGGTCTTCAAAAATTGCTCTTGGGTTGAGATCAGGAAACAGTTTTTCAAGGGACATTTTTTTTTTACATCTGATTGGAAATACCGGTTTTGGTTATGCAGCTTGTAGTGGGGCCCCATCCCCCCAATGCCTCCCACCTCTCCTCCTGAGGCCTGGACAAAAGATTGTCCCGTGAAATTCAAACTTCATAGATGGCTTCCCTATCAACGAGAGGCCTGTAACATGCCCTCCTTACATATATGTATGTGTGTGTATATATATATATGAATTATATAAGTATGTACACAGCCGGTGCTCCTTGTCCATGGGCTTCGGAGCCTGCGGATATGGAGGGCTGACTGTATTCATTGTACTGCATAGTATATAAGGGACTTGAGCATTCGCGGATTTTGGTATCCGCGGGGGTTCCCGGAACCGTCACCCGCGGATACCGAGGGGTGACTGTGCGTATCCATAATGTGATCTGCATAACCTCCGTATATATGTGTGTAGATAGATAGATATAAATATAGTTAAAAGCTGGGTGGTTAAAAGTCTCGTCTTCAGGATCAGAAAGATCTTCAAACCTAGCTGTTGTGACTAGGAGCAAATTTTCTCATCTCTCTCTGCCTCCAGTTCTTTGTGTAAAATGGGGATCACATCAGTACCTCCCTCAGAGTTGTGAGGATTGATCAAAACCCTGTGGCAGACGTTGGCAGTGCCATTGTTCAAAGGTGGGAGAGCAAAACAGGGCCAGTAGCTGTGGCATGCCAGGACCCCGGGTCTGGCTGCCTCTGTGTGGAGGAAGAAGTGTTGAAGTGTGAATCTTATAACTGACTTCGCTTGGGTGATGTCCCACTCATCAAAGAAGGACCCGACTTTAACTTGGCTTCCATTGTAGCTTAACTATAAGGAAAAAGTGGGCTGGTCTTGCAAGCTATACATTTCTTGTTTGTTATATATCAATAAATCAACCCTCCAGTTAATTTGTGATTCTCATGGCAAACTGCCCCCGAGAGAAGGTCTGTTCCCGCTGTGCCGACAGAGTCAGGTTTCTGAGATTGTGAGTCAAGAAGTGGATCCTGGACTCACCGACACGTTGCCTCCCTTTGAGTCCTTTTGGGAGAGAGTTCTTGGCATCTTCTTGCTCTGCTTTATTCTGCTAGCTGCATAGTTACTCCCAGCCAAAGAATAAACTGCTTTAAAGACTAATGAAACCTTACTTCAAAAGATAACTTTGCCTTTTCTCCTAGGATACCTGGGATGAACTCCTAATTGGCAACGTAGAAATGAAAAAGGTTTTGGCTTGTTCCAGGTGAGGATTCTCTCGAGGCGGGACCTCTGGCGTGGCTCGCTCATTGGTTCTTAACTATCACCTAACCCTTGGTTATTGCATGACAGGTGCATTTTGACCACCGTAGACCCGGATACTGGAGTGATAGACAGGAAGGAGCCACTGGAAACCCTGAAGAGGTAGAAGGTCAATGTGTTTCTAATATTATCCCCATCCTGTGGGTGTAGGTGTTCTCTCGAGCACCTTCCACTTTGCCTTCTGGTTGGTCTGTGTCTGTTAGTTCATGTGAGTACTTGTGCTTCTTTTTTTTTGGATGGATTTTCTATTGCTTTTGACCAAATTTTAATTGTATAATACTACGTTTTGAAATTTTCATCTCTCTCATATCAATTTTTAATAACATTTACGTGTGTATTTCCATATTAAGACATCAAATACTTTATTTTTATTGCAACTCAGATTCCTTTATTAGAATCCATATCAAGGAATATGAGAGTAATTGAAGTTGTATAATGAAATGTTAGAAAAATTGGAGTGTAATGAATTGTCAGAGTTTGTTTATCCAGGAGCTGCTTTTATGTCGTGTTTATTTAAAGAATTTTGGCTGACTTTAGTTCTCAAGATAGAATGTGTTTTTTATTATTTATTTATTTTTATTTTTTATTTTATTCATTTATTTATTTTTTGAGGAAGATTGGCCCTGAGCTAACATCTCTGCCCATCTTCCTTTATTTTATTTGTGGACGCCTGCCACAGCATGGCTTGATAAGTGATGCGTAGATCTGCACCTGGGATCCAAACTCGTGAATCCAGGCAGCCGAAGCAGAGTGTGTGAACTTAACTGCTACACCCCTGGGCTGGCCCCTAGAATGTGTTTTTAAATCTAAGTTAACATTTTTTGGGAGGTGTATCCTATTTTATTTCCCTTTCCTCTATTTGGTTTTTGTTTTGAATGGGTTTAAGTTAGAAAAGAGGTTATTTCTTGAAGCCTTTAGATTTACAATTCTGTTTTGTTTTTTGATTTTTAAGATGCAGTAAATTTTTTTTTTCTTTAGACAAGCGTTTTGAAAAAATTAACTTCAGCAATAGTCCAGCCCCGCTGTGAACTGCATCTCTGTCTTTGTCTTTGTTCACCAAAGAACCCCAATTTGGGGCTTATAAACGTGGAGAGGTGGAAAGCATATGCTTACCCACATTAAACAGAAGGTTTTAGGGTTCAGGGTGTTTCCGTTTTGAGACTGCATGAGCACTTGTTTCAATGTGTCGTGAAGTTGGAGGTACACATGTAGACAGAGTATTTATTTTAAGTAACACGTATAAGTTTTTCTCTTTTTGACCTCCAACTGAAGCCATGGAAAAATTTTTTAGACTCTCAGGATGCGTCTAGAAAAACCAGGATTATTTGCAGTTTGACCAATTGCTCACAGACTGCTGTCAATATTGTAGAAAAGGCTCGCTATTTCTGTATAGATAACCTGAGAGTGAAGACTTGAATTCTATCGAGAGCATTTAAATTATTTCTTTTTTGTGCCTAATGATGGACTTTTGCTTCTTTCAGCTACCGCCTATGTGATCCTTCTGAGAAGGAAATACACAAGTCGTCCCCCCTTTTTGGGATCTATTATTCGGTGGAAAAAACTGGAAGCCTGAAAGTGGGTGACCCCGTGTATCGGATGGTAGAGTGACGGATCCACTATGCTGACGTGGTAAAAGGTCAGCTTTGCTTCTGGAATGCTGCGCCTTGAAGTTACTGTCACATTTTCTTGTGTTGAGATGTTTTTATGCTTTGTTGCTTTAACTCTTGGGAGAATGAGCAGTTTGTGTTCTAATCTTCGGAGCTGGAAAATACCCTTTGTTTTTATTCCTCTCAGTAATCTGTATTCTTCCAGCTTTCTCCATCCCACTTTCCCATCCAATTATAGAATGCTGATGCAGGAGCCTCAGCAGAAAGACAAGTTTATGTTCCCAGCTCATTAGGGAAGATCTTTAAGGAATAAGGAAATGATGGTGAGTCGTTCTCAAGAGTTCTTTCTTTATTTTTTCTGTCTCTGATGGAAAAGGGAAGCAGAAATGTTTAAATTATTCAAAATCAACTTGAGGAAAAAAGTTGAATCAAATGCTTTTCATCAAATGTCCTTTTTAAATATGATTTAAGGTTTGGAAAAAAAAGATCAGGGCATCAAGGTGCCTGAATTCTGAATTACAAGGTAGAAAATAATGCTCTCACCTTGATTCCATCAGGCCAAATAAAACCCTGAGTCCTGGAGCGGAATGCCTAACCCCCAAATTATAGGAATGAGAAAGTCAGTCGGAAGACCTCAAATCGAGGTTTTTGAGTAACTCTTCTCGTAAAACCCATAACCCAGTTCTTAAAGTCACCTCATTTCCAAAACATTTGACCATCCTTCTCTCTAATTCTGGCCTGACCTTCTCACGATCTTGCCTTCTCATCCTTCAGGACAGCATGGTTCAGAGAGTCTGGACCTAGCATTAGATATACTTGGGTTTGTCATCCTGGCAGCTCCATTCCCTAACTTGGTTATTTCACTCCTCTAAGCCTCATTGTCTTCTCTGCCAAGTGGAAATAATAATAGTATTCAAAACAATCAATAAAAGTTATTTTTTTTTTTTGAGGAAGATTGGCCCTGAGCTAACATCTGCCACCAGTCCTCCTCTTTTTCCTGAGGTAGACTGGCCCTGAGCTAACATCTGTGTCCATCTTCCTCTGCTTTATATGTGGGAGGCCTTCCACAGCATGGCTTGACAAGTGGTGGGTAGGTCCACACCCGGGATCTGAACTGGTGAACCCCAGGACACCAAAGAAGAGTGTGTGAACTTAACCACTGTGCCACTGGGCCGACCTCCAGTAAAAGTTATTTTGAGGATTAGTTCATATAAAGTTGCAGCATTGCAACAGAAATATAGGATGTGCTCAATAAATATCAGCAATGAGTTTTAGTGTCATCATTGCAACAACTACCCCATGCAGTGCCCAGTCTTAGATGCCATAGTGGATATAAAGATGAGACTGGCTTTCCCCTTGAGATGGGCAAAAAGGAAAGAATCTTCTGTTGGCTACCTGTTATGATTAGGCATTTCCATAACCAAAACTATATTTCATCAGTTCTAAGATCCCTATTTTTACCATATTTTAACATCTCTGAAATCAGCAAGCTTCTTATAACATTCAGGATGCCCTTTTGAAAAATCTTAGTGATGCATAAAATAGTGGTATATTTTAGGATTGATGTGTCTTGGATTTGATGAAGTGTGGTATGTCCCCCCACTAGGGGGACAGGGACTGGAGCAGGGGTGAGGAGAGATGAGGATGGAGAGGAGGGGTGAAGCCACGTGCTGTAGGTTCTTGTCAGTTAGTTTGCCGGAGAAGGTAGCTGTGGGACATGTTAGGAGAGAAAATTTGGAAGTTCTTAAGTGTCTACCATTTCTTAAAGCCCCATCTGGGGAAGGTGGACCCAAGCTTGAGCCATCTGGCTTGAGTGAGACTGATCCTGTGTTCCTGTGATTTAGGCCACAATTGACTGGACCCAGATCAGTGCGTGAGCCAAGCTCTTTCATATGTTGTCTGCATTTGAGGGCGCCCAGTGGCCTCTGAGGTACCTTAACAAATGGGTGTCCTCTGTATTGCTTGTTCTCAAATCTACTCCGTTGGATCCCGTTTTGCAATGGATGTAGGCAAGGAGCATCTGTGGTTCACTTGGACTCAGGATTCATTGCTTCCCAGGAGTCTTTGTGCATTGAAGAGCCTAAGTGTTACCTTTTGTAATCCTAGTAGGGTCTCTGTGAGATAGATGTGGTAATCAGCATTTTCAAGGACAAGGAAAAAAGGCTCAGATAGGAGCTGATAAGAGGTAGAGCTAAGAGGCTCTTTGCACAACCTTATGCCATGCATTTGTATGTGTAAAAAGATAACTGTAACTCAGGAGAGATGCAGTGCTTCATGGGTTCAGAGGAGAAACAAATTCTTTCTGGGAAGGTTGATAGAGGAAAGCTTGAGAGTGGACATGGAACCTGAACTTGCGGAGGAAGGAAAGTCAAGAGAGTGCACCAGGAGTCTAATGTGATAGAAGCTCCTAGGATGGCCAACCTACTACAGGGACCTAGGGGGACAGGGACTGGAGCAGGGGTGAGGAGAGATGAGGATGGAGAGGAGGGGTGAAGCCACGTGCTGTAGGTTCTTCTCAGTTAGTTTGCCGGAGAAGGTAGCTGTGGGACATGTTTAGCCCAAATCACGGTCAAAACTGTGCTTTTGGGAGATTGTCTGAGCCAGGTGTGGGATGGAGCGGAGTGGGGTGACAGGAGGGGGGAGGGGCCAGGCTGGGGTGACAGCATGTGATTTAAGCAGAGTGGAAGCTGTGGGTGTGGAGAGGGAAGTGTGGCATGCTCCGGTCCTCAGTGTGGCATAGATGCTGTTTGCCATTTGGCCCCAAGCTCTCTTTCAGCTTCATTGTCCGCCACTCCCCACACACCCTGGGCACTTCTGCTTCTCCTCCCTGAGTGCCAGCCCCAGGAGTCCCACCAGTGGAACTTCGTGTCAAGTCTCCCTGCCCCACCCCCAGAAGCACCCAGAGGTTTCCTTTCTGGTGATGCATTTCTATTGGGCTTTAAAAATAACACCAGTGTTGCGGCTGGCCCCGTGGCCGTGATTAAGTTCGCGCACTCCGCTGCAGGCAGCCCAGTGTTTCGTTGGTTTGAATCCTGGGCGCGGACATGGCACTGCTCATCAGACCACGCTGAGGCAGTGTCCCACATGCCACAACTAGAAGGACCCACAACGAAGAATATACAACTATGTACTAGGGGGCTTTGGGGAGAAAAAGGGGAAAAAATAAAATCTTTAAAAAAAAAAATAACACCAGTGTTACTCATTTACTTTAAGTGTGAGCCCGCTACTGTTTCTGCATTCTGGGATATCTCCTTTATACGACAGGTGGATGAAAGCCTGTACAAAAAGTAGCAGTTAATGCTTGCACCAGGGTTCCTTCAGTTGTTTATTTATCCATTTAAAATTTAATTATATAAAAGTTTATCTGTTCCATTATAAATGGAATACATGTTCATCACAGCAGATTTAGAAAATACTGGAAAAGTAGAAGAAAGAAATCACTCATTATCCCTGTTTATAAATTTTATTCTGGTTGCTTTTTTGTTTGTTTGTTTAATGTAGCCAAGATCTGTATAATATATATTATATAATGATATATATATGTGATAATATATATAATTATATACAATTATAGATATATGTGATATCTATCTAATTTATATATAGTTTATTTCTATATGTCTATATAATTTATATAGATAGATATATCTGTATGCTATATATAATTTGCATATAGATATATCATGTCTATATTGATATATATACACAGATAAATATATCATATGCATACATATATCATATTATATATATATATACACACAGAAGTATGTATCATAAGCACTTTCACAGCCCTTCAGTCTATTCAAATGTCATTTTTCTTTTTTTTTTTTTAGTGAGGAAGATTGGCCCTGAACTAACATCTATTGCCAATCTTCCTCTTTTTGCTTGAGGAAGATTGTTGCTGAGCTAACATCTGTGCCAGTCTTCCTCTTTTGTATGTAGGATGCCACCACAGCATGGCTTGATAAGTGGTGTATAGGTCTGAGCCTGGGGGGATCTGAACCTGTGAACCTCAGGCCGCCGAAGTGAAGCATGCAAACTTAACCACTATGCCACCAGGCCGGCACCTCAAATGTCATTTTTGATGGCTTCATAATATTATATTGCACAAATATATGATACTTTTTAAACACCATTTTACAATATTTGACACTTGGACTATATCCAGTTTTGTTATAAATAATATTGTAGTATATATCTTTGTATGCAGAACATTTCAAAATTGTGTTTTTCTGTAAGTTAGATTCCTAAAGTGGAATTATTGACTCGTGGGGTGTAGGCATATTTTTTAGTTGCCTGACCAATGGCTTTCAGAAGGGCTCTTCCCATTGGCACCCCAACATGGCACATGAGAGACATCCCTTGCTCGGGGCTGTCGCCAGAACGGGGGAATGACTCAGTCTTAAGGCTGCTTTTTTCTGTGAAGGTAATTTGGTGCAGGACATAGTTTATATTTCTTGCATTTTAACCTCAATAAGAGGCTGTTTTGTGGATGTTGGAATTGTTTATGACCAGTAGGAGAAATGACCAACTAATCAGAGATTCTTATCATTTATTCAGGTTTCAGCATCCTGGAGGTATTGATGAGGATTTTGACGACAGCAGCACCACCACCCCGGCGAGTCCTTATTACCAGGCTTTGACTGTCTTCATCCTGGAAATGAATCTCTATTTTTGACTTAAATAAATGATTGCCTATAAAATTATCTTGAATGTTACTATAGCTATTACACTTCTCCAGACCTTGACAATATTGATGAGTAAAGAAAGTTTAAAGGATCAGCTAAATAACTGCAAAATTAAAAAAAAAAAGGTTTACATTTTATCATCTGTCATTTCATGGAAAATAACAGGTTTCCTGACATACTTTTACATGTTAGCACAGTCACAAATTCCTGTTAGGTGGTCTTTACGTGGCTTTGGAGTCCTACCAACTTTTCACTCATGTGTTTTTGACTTGGCCATTATGGAAATCACGTTGTGTTTGAGTCTGGAAATTATTTTATAGACCTTGTTTTTATATTTGATCATGCCTCTATTAAGCCATATAAAAGTATCTTGTTGCATGTAACTGCCAGATGCACCACCTGGGATTCCAACTGTGATAAAGGAGAGAATGGGATTTCAAAGAGAAGGAAATTTTGAGAGTAGGAGTGGGAGGAAGGAAGCGTGAACATATTTTTTAATGTGCGAGTAATTTTTTTTGTAACAAAGAGAAATGAACTATTCTGGTATGATGAAACAAGAATTCTCATTCAAGTAATATGTGAGTGAATTAACCCATTTACAATTTGTGGTTTCTTTACTACTAATAAATGTGAATCTCAATTATAGTTTTTCTCTGGTATTGATGAGTCGGCTTCCAGGGCTTTTCTCATTTTATATAAGAACTTCAGTCACTGTCATTCATTTTTCTTTACCGTTTGTGATTACTGAGCACAGGGCTTCCCTCCAGGGACACAATCGGACTCCACAAACGTTACTTCCTGTCACTGGTGGGGATCGGGGAGCATCATGAACCCCACAGATGGCTCATCTCAGGCCTGATGGCCAGTGACTGAAGAGACCGCCCAGCGGCCAGTGAGGAGCAGCTATTCTTCCTTCTCCATTTTCCTTTGCTGCGTCTGGGACTGAAACTGAAAGCAGGGGGCCAACTTGCTTTAACTACACTCAGTCAGTCATCTGTTTGCAAAAGTAGTCCGATAATGCATTCCTAAAACCCAGCCTGTAGATAACATCTCTGACGCCTGGGTCACCGTGGTAACCGGTGCTTGAGTTTTTTAGGAACTGGGGGTTGACTCCTTATCCAGTTCAGGCCAGTTAAGACCACTCAGCTATCAACCAGGCCTGTGTGAATGACTGACAGGTGACCCTTTGACATCAGGGGGCTGAAAACTCCACCCTCAGATCATACTAATGCCATCATTTTGTGAACGTGTGTCCTCTGAAGAGCCATGAAGTTTGACTACTACTATCAATTACCCCACTTCTCCTTACCTCCAATCATCGATTCCCACTTCAGACCACCCTGCCCCTCTACCCAGACATATTCCTAATCTCCATTTTCAGGGAGATGGTTTTGAGATTTGTTCTCCCATCTCCTCGCTTGGCTTCCTTGTGAATAAACTCTTTCTCTGCTGCAAATTTATCATCTTGATGATTGGTATACCATGCGGTGGGCAAAATGAGCCTGGTTTGGCCACAAAATTAGTCTCCATTCCCAGCACCTTGTGAGGTAAAAGTGTTGTTAGCTATAGGCATAAGTACATTTTGGAAATGATGAAATCGAAAAATTATACTAACTGTAAAATCAACCATTAAAATAGAGAATCACATCTTTCCTTTTAAATTTCTGAGGAGAAATGAGGGAGAGAGATCAACAGAAGTACACAAAATTTAGTGCCCTCGAGTAGTCTTTTCTGTGGAGAATGTGGAGCTCAAGTTTTGTGTTGTGCTGAGATGTGTTGCTCTTCACTCTCTTCCCCCATGGCACATGGCACCATCAGTCACCATTTCTTCTGGGGAAGCTGGGTTTACTCCAAGCCCCTTCTCCCTCCAGCTCATTCCAGGAAGAGGTGAGATCATTATCTATCCCAACAGCTGAAGCAACACTGACCTCTGGACTCTGAACACAATTCCTGGATTCACAGGAATGGGAAGAGGGTTGGAACCCTGGGGTTGGAAGAGAAAAGAACAAGACAGATATAATCTGTTTGGGCCCAAATATTTACAGTGGAAACAATGTTCAAGGACAGATCTTTCCTGAGCACTGAAGGGCCCTGAAGTGTGTTACCAGCTGGACAAAGGGGATTCACTCCCCTCTGGGGACTCTCCCTTCTCTGGTACAAGACACCCTCCATCCACGTGGACAATTCTGGTGGGGTCTTGAATTGTAGCATCCTGGCCCATGTACCTAGCTGGACCTGATAACGACTCTCTCCTTGACCAAGCTTTAGTCTGGCTCCTCTGGGCCCTCGTCTTGACTTGGACTCTACCTTGCCCTGTCCTTGCCACACCTGCATAATCCAGTTTGGCAAGAATCCTGCTAAGTCATTTCAGAGAGAATCCATACCCTGATAACTGATTGCTGACGAAGTTTTTCATCCCCTACCTTTGACATGGAAGACCTTGACCTGCCTTCAGCAAGAATCTGTTAAGTCAGCTTAGCAAGCATCCTCCTACCCTTGATGTCTCCTCTTACTAATTTTTCTATCCACTTGACCCCCTCACTCTGCTCCTGGGCTATAAATCTCCACTTGTCTTAGCTGTATTCAGAGTTGAGCCCTATTGTAACACCTCTATTACAATAGTCTTTTCTTTTAATTGGCATATAAATTGTATTAGTTTAAGGTGTGCCACATAATGATTTGATATATGAATATATTCTGAAATGATTAACACAATAAATTAACATCCATCACTTCACGCAGTTACAATTTTTTTCTTGTGGTGAGAATTTTTAAGATCTAATCTCTTAGCAACTTTTAAATACACAACACAGTATTGTTACCTCTTGTCACCCTGCTGTACATTACATCCCCAGATTTTATTCATCTTACAACCAGGGGTTTTTACTTACTAACCACCTTCACCTGTTTTGCCCACTTCTCACGCCCCTGCCTTTAGCAACCACCAATCTGTTCTCTATATCTATGAATTTGGATTTTTTAGATCATAGATATAAATGAGATCATATGGTATTTATCTTTCTCTGTCTGACTCATTTCGCTTAGCGTAATGCCCTCAAGGTCCATCTGTGTTGTTACAAATGGTCAAATTTCCTTCTTTTTTATGGCTGAGTAATAGTCTGTTGTATACATATACCGCATTTTTCTTTTCATTCATCCATGGACACACAGATTGTTTCCCTATCTTGGCCATTGTAAATAATGCTGCTTTGAACATGGGGGTGCAGATATCTCTTTGAGTTAGGCTTTTTATTTCCTTTGGATAAATACCCAGAAGTAGAATTGCTGGATCATACGGTAGTTCTATTTTTAATTTTTGAGTAACCTCCATGCTGTTTTCCATAGTGGCTGCACCAATTTATATTCCCACCAACAGTGCATGAAGGTTCACTTTTCTCCACATCCTGGCCAACATTTGTTATCGCTTGTCTTTTTGCTAATAGCCATTCTAACAGATGTGAGGTTAGATTGTGGCTTTAATTTGCGTTTCCCTGATGATTAGTGATGCTGAGCACCATTTCATGTACCTGTTGACCATTTGTATGTCTTCTTTGGAAAATGTCTATTTAGTTCCTCTGCCCATTTTTAAATCAGATTTTTTTCTTTTGCTATTGAGTTGTGGGAGTTCTTTATATATTTTGCATACTAACCCCTTATCAGACATATGATATGCAAATATTTTCTCCCATTCAGTAGTTTGGCTTTTCATTTTGTTGATAGTTTCCTTTGCTGTGCAGAAGCTTTTTAGTTTGATGTAGTCCCACTTATTTATTTTTGCTTTTGTTGCCTTTGTTTTTGGTGTCAAATCCAAAAAAATCATCACCAAGACTGATGTCAGGGAACTTATCACTTATGTTTTCTTCTAGAAGTTTTATGATTTCAGGTTTTGTGTTCAAGTTCCTAATGCATTTTGCGTTGGCTTTTGTGAATGGTGTGAGATAGGGGTCCAGCTTTATTCTTTTGCATGTGGCTTTCCAGTTTTTCCAACATTGTTTTTTGAAAAGACTGCCATTTCCCCATTGTATATTCTTGTCTCCTTTGTTGTAAATTAATTCACTATATTTGCATGGGTTTATTTCTGGGTTTTCTACTATGTTCCATTGATCTATGAGTCTGTTTTTATGCCAATACTGTATTGTTTTGATTACTATAGCTTTGTAATATATTTTAAAATCAGGAAGTGTGATGCTTCCAGCTTTGTTCTTCTGTCTCAAAGTTGTTTTGGCTATTTTGGGTCTTTCGTGGTTCCATACAAAGTTTAGAATGTTTTTCTATCTCTGCGAAAAATGCCATTGGAATTTTGATAGAGATTGTATCGAATCTGTAGACTGCCTTGGGAGTTGGACATTTTAATAATGTTAATTCTTACAATCCATGAGCACAGGCTATCTTTCCATTTATTTGTATTTTCTTCAATTTCTTTCATCAAAGTCGTATAGTTTTTAGTGTACAGATCTTTCACTTCCATGGTTAAATTTATTCTTAGGTATTTTATTCTTTTTGATGCAATTGTAAATGGGATTTTCTTAATTTCTCTTTCTAATATTTCATTGTTAGTGTATAGAAATGCAATTTATTTTTGTATATCGATTTTGTATCCTGCACCTTTACTGAATTCATCTATGAGTTCTAACAGACTTTTGGTGGAGTCTTTAGGGTTTTCTATAAATAACATCATGTTATCTGCAAACAGAGACCGTTTTACCTCTTCCTTTCAATTTGGATGTCTTTTATTTCTTTTTTTTAGCCTAATTGCTCTGGCTAGGATTTCCAACACTATGCTGTATAAAAGTGGCAGGAGTGGGCATCCTTGTCTTGTTCCTGGTATCAGAGGAGCAGTGGCCTTGAATAAACTCTTCGTTACTGTTTTAATAAGTGTCAGGATAACATTTTCTGGCACATCAAACAGGAACCTAAGGATCCTAGACCGCCTTGACCCTAATGGCTGACCTTGTTTGAAAAAGGACCTGATTTGGAAATCACAAGTGACTGAAGTCGGTGCCTGCAGGGCGGATCACACTGCTTCCTCCCCTAAGAAGCCTCGGACCTTTCCTCAGCACCAACCTTCCTAGTCAAGACCCTGAGGAATGCCCCTCCATCTCTGAGGCTTCCTGCCAGGAGGAGCCGACGGAATTCTGAGACTGGTAGAGGGCGCTCTCCGCTGCCCATTGCCCGGGCGACCGCCCACTCCTCGCAGGCCTCCAGGGCCTGGTCTCATCCATGAGCTCTCAGATTCTCACGCGCAGCAAGCTCCCTCGGCCCTGCGTGGCAGGCAGGAAAGGTGGCGGAAGGCAGCTGGGCGCTCCGCACGAGCCACGCTGTGCCCCCTGCCACCCGCTATCCCCAAGAAGGGGATCTGCTCGCTGCCTGATTTCTAATTTCGAGATCACGCTCTGTCCTGCAAAATTTGTACTTTTGTCTATTTTAGGTTAAACAGCACACAAATACGTAAATAAACTAGTCACTTGCAGCGATCGTGGGGGTGGGTATCTCGCCTTGCAGCCGCAGGGGGCGGAAGTGGAGGAGGCAATGGGACAAAGATCGCGTTGAAGCTGAGCCGCCACCTCCCACCTCCACTGCCCCAGGGGCCTCCCCTCCGGAGACGTACGCGACGCCCTTTGACAGGCCCAGAAGGGGTCAGGAGCCGCCTTCCCTGTGGGCTCCGGGCCAAGGGGAGCGCGCGCCTCGGGCCTGGGTCGCCCGGAGCTCCCGCCTCGCCCGCGCTCGCTCGGTCATGGGCGCCGCCGGCTCCTCGGCTCTGGCCCGCCTCGGCCTCCCCGCGCCGCCCCGGTCCCGCTGGCTGGGGGTGGCCGCGCTGGGACTGGCCGCCGTGGCGCTGGGGGCCGTGGCCTGGCGCCGCGCGAGGCCCCGGCGGCGCGGGCGGCTGCAGCAGGTGGGCACCGTGGCGCAGCTCTGGATCTACCCGGTCAAGTCCTGCAGGGGGGTGCCGGTGAGCGCGGCCGAGTGCACGGCCATGGGGCTGCGCAGCGGCCACCTGCGGGACAGGTACAGCCGGGCCGGGCGCGGGCGCAGCGCGGGGTGGGCTGGGGACGCGCGAGGGAGCGGGGAGGTCTGGAGTCCGCTCACAACCCCTTCTTCCCCTTATAAAGAAACTGGGAGCTGGAGGGGGCAAGGAAAAGAGAGTAAAGGGCCGTCCCCTCCCGACAGCAGACCCCAGAGACGGGACTCTGCGTCCCCACCCGCTTTCGAGCGTCGGCTGTGTTTCCATCTCCCACGGGCTCTTTCGCTTCTCGCGCTCCGCATGAGGTGTGGTTTCGGTCCCCAGGTGTCTGCTAGTGCGCAAGCCGACTTCTGAAACTCCTTCCAGCCAAGGGCTCAGCTTTCCTGGGATTGGTCCCTGACACTTTGTTGTTAGTAATTGTCTCTTGAGAACTTGGGGAAGCTTGGAGCCGAGAAGCCCAGACCTCAAAGAGTGCCCCAAGGCGGAGCACAGAATTCTAATGACAGCGGTTGAAACTTAAGATTCTTGCAGCTTAGAAAGACCTATTGCATACATTCTTTTTCTTTATCCTCCCAAGCGCTCTTTTATGGATAAAGAAACTGAGGTTCAGAGCCACACAGCAGTGGAACCACGGCTCTTGTTTTCTTTCTCACACCGGTGGCTTGTAAATAGTGGGTTTATGAGCGCCCTGTCTGGGTGGTGGCGATCTGTGTGAATTCCTGGGGTTCAGCGAAGGCTGCAACGGCCCTGAGCAAGCGGCTTTTGTCCTCTTCTGGGTCTGACTTCAGGCCTGTCCTGGGCCTCACTGTAAGTCTGCTCTTCAAACTCCCTCCTCCCAGACCAGCCCTCACAGCTTCTGCAGGTAACACACAGACTGATGGGGCTGTACCTTTCCTCCTTCAGCTCCCCAGACAGAGGGCAACTCACGGCATAATTGAAAGGTGAGCTATGTGTCTTATGCTTCAGGAAGGAAGCCGGGAATCTTAGATATTCCATGGTTTGTATAGTGCCCTCTGAAAGATGGTAGAATTTATTGATTTTATGTGTTTTCATAGACCCCAGAGGCAAAAGCAGTTGTAATTTTACTAGATACACTATATATAGTATATAATTTACTAATTATACTATATATATACATATACTACTATAGATCATGTATTGAGCTCATATTACTATAGACAATAAGAAGAGCTGGCATTTGTACCAGACACTATGGTAAGTTCTTTATTTTTGTCATCACACTACCAGAGTGTGTATCAAGAGAAACCAACAAGGCTTTCAGTCCTGTGTAATAACCATCTCAACGTGACAAGTGCGAGGGAGCACAGAGAAAGGAGCATCAGAAACTGGGTTGATCAGGAAGGACTTCAGAGCTTGAACTGAAAATTTAAAAGTGATTATGAATTTTTAAGGCAAGTAAGTTGGGAGAAGAACATTCTAGAGAGTGTGAATAAGCTGGATAAAGACACTGGGCTGGGAGGGCATGTATGCTGGGGACAAGGCTGGGGCACTCTTAGGTATTTGCCAAAAGGAATTGAAAATAGGGACTTTAATAGATCGGTGTACCCCAGTGTTCACTGCAGCATTATTCACAATGGCCCAAAGAGGGAATCAATCCAAATGGCCATCAACGGATGAATGGGTAAACAATGTTTTATATAAACCCAATGGAATGAAATTCTGATACATGCTATGGTGTAGAGAAATCTTGAAAACGTTATGTTAAGTGAAATAAGCCAGATGCAAAAGGGCAAACATTATATGATTCCAATTATGAAATATCTAGAATGGACAGATTGATAGAGACAAAAAATGGATTAGAGGTTGCCAGGGGCTGAGGGGAGAGGGGGGATGGGGAGTTATTGCTTAATGGGTACAGAGTTTCTGTTTGGGGTGATGAAAGGTTTTTGGAAATAGACAGTCGTGATGGTTGCACAACATTTTGAATGTATAATGCCACTGAATTGTGCACTTAAAAATGGTTAAAATCACATTTTTTTTTTCATATTTACTGTCTGTTAATGGCCACTGGGGTTGTTTCCGCCTTTTGGCATTGTGAATAATACTGCTATTAACCTGAGTGTACAAGTATCTGTTTGAGTCCCTGCTTTCAATTCTTTTGAGTATAAAACTAAGAGATATTTTATGTTGTTTATATTTTACCGCAATAAAAAAATTAAAAAGAGAAAGAAAGGCTGGCATGTGTAAGGGCGCGGGGAGGTGAGAATGGCTGGGAGAGCAGCTGGTTTATGAAGAGCCTTGTCTGCCTTGCTGAAGAGTCAGGAAAGCAGGGACTGTGGAGGGATTTTGCAAGAGGAGGTGACACGATCAGATCTGTATCTGGGAAAGCTCAGGCTACCATTCTTACTAGGAAGAATTACTAGAAAAAGTACTCATGTACTGGTACCAAGGATTTGGGGCAGGGCAGAGCTCTGTCTGTGTCCAGGATGAAGGGCAGATAAAAGGGCAGTTTGGGAAGGGGCTTACGTTAACCTCACTTTTCTAGTGTGGCTGCACGACTCAGCCATAGTGACCTGCTGGAGGTGATGGCCTCAAGTGTCTGCCCTATTTTTTTCTTATTCTTATGTCTGTGGGTCCCCAAAGCACAAACTCACTTCTGTAATTGTAATCATTCGATCCAGTGTGAATTGAAATTACCAAAATGTCAATATGGTTAGCTTCCTCCGTAGCTGAGAGGTAACCTACACAAACCCATTGTTCTTTTTCTGGAAACGATTCTTTCTATTCCTCTTATTTATCCATTTATCTTTTTTTCTGGGAAGTACTTCTAGACCAGGAATACCGGGCCAGAAAAAATATCGTTGACATTAACAATAGAACTTTTAGCAAATTGCAGAATTCACAGCTCTGAATTTTGAAACATTAATTTTTTTTAAAGGTGGGGGTGGATTTGGCAAGACTTAAGAGGCATTGCATGCTGGTCAGCTGAACTCCGTGCTCTGCAAACAATTCAGCGACAGTCTTGTTTCAGTCAGCAGGAGCCCAATGCCCACTGTGTTGCTGCCACTGTGCTTCCTCCTGTCCTTACAGTCTTTCTGTGAAATAGTTTCTTGTCATCTGCTTGAGGCACGTTTAATGAAAGTGATCAGACTTTCTGGCAGTTGAAATGAAAATGTAATTAACGTCTTTGATTTCTGTGTCACCATGTAGCTCAAAATGTTCTGCCGATATTATATTGGATGCTTGAGTGGTTAGTAAATCCTTTGAAATTAACTGACCGACTCAGTCTTGCTGTGCTGCCGAGTTGATGTTGAAGACAGACACACACAAACACACAAAGTCACACACACCATGCTTATGGTGAGGAAATCAGAGATGACAGTGGTCTGGTGTTCCTGGAGAGACTGGCTGCCTGTCATGGTGGTCCATGCCTATCTTGTGTTTTGAAAATGGCAGGTTTTGGCTTGTGACCAGCGAGGACGGGAACATGGTTACCGCTCGACAGGAACCTCGCCTGGTCTTGATTTCCCTGACCTGTGAGGGTGACACCCTGACCCTCAGTGCACCCTACACGAAGGACCTGCTGCTGCCCATCAAGACACCCCCTACAAATGCAGTGCATAAGTGCAGGTAAGCCCTGGCCTGAGTGTTTATTCATGCAATTTCCAGAAAAAGCAAGCTATGGAGGGAATCTTGAGAAAGAGTATCAATAATTACCCATTGATGACAAATGTACCATATGTAGGGAGGGGCAAGTGCTCAACATCATGATGATCTAAAGGAGGAGCAAAGAAGCAGCTTCAGAAATGTGTGTGGATGTGGGGTCAAGAGACGTAAAAGTCTTATGTAGAAAACCGTGGGAACAAAAGCATATGGACATGTCAGCCAGAGACAACACCACCAAAGGATAAAGGACAACATTGGGGTAGGAGTGACTGAGGAGAGTGTCCTGGACAAGGTGAGATTAGATCTATGTGTTACTGTAGGACCTGCCTTATTTTGCCTGGGAAGACCTGGAACCTTCCACAACTGAATTAGGAAAAGAGTTGCAAATGGCTATGTGACCCGTGACATTTAGTCCTCATGACAGGAAGTCCAAAATAGAAAGGAACAGCTGCAACCAGATGAGTGATGGGACCTGTAGATGCCCAAGGCTCGTAGTGAAGGTGGAGATTCAGCCAAGAGGCTGCTCTGTACAGAGACTCCTTCCCCAGCATCAGAAAGCCTGCAAGAAAGCAGTTGTTCCAGGAAAACTAGCTTTGCTTCTAAGAAATCATGTGTAGAACTGATTTTTTATCCTATTTATGGGAAAATTAAAATTTGATTTAATTATACTCTTGTTACAGTTTCTGCATTTTGAATTGAAATACAATGCGAATGCCAAATGTATGCGTAGTCTATCATAGAAAATAACACCACATCAAAAAGTGTAGCTCTGAGTTAGCTGAAAAATGTCTAAAGACCCCAAAAAGGTCACGAAATACAATACCAGTATAATTTTTATAATATGTTAGAGTTTTAAACATAATCAGTTTTTATTTTAATTTGATAGTTTTTCTGATCATAAAAGTAATACCTGTTCGTAGTTGAAAAATTGGAAAATAACAAGAAAAAGGAGGAACACAAAAACTGCCTGAGATAACTATAAGTAACATTTTGACATATTTTCTTTCTGTCTCTATGGCTAATCCTTTAAAAATAAAATTAAAGGAATACAAAAATCAGAGTCTTGAATAACATTATATACTTAAGTTGATACGTTGAGTATTTTTTCGATTGTTAAAAAATCCTCAAAAGTATCATTTTTCATGTTGGCATAATATTTCATTCTGTGAGTGTCCTCTAATGCATTTTAACATGGCCTCATGATTAAATTTTTGGATTAAATCCAAAAGATTGGATTGTTTTCAATTTTTTTGAGGTGAGAAGAAGAATGTGATGAATTTTTGGCATAAACCTTTGTTCGTATCTCCTATTATTTTCTTAGAGAAAAAATTTTAGCAGTGGTTTTGGTAGAAACAAGAGTATGGACTTTTGATATATGTTGTTAAATTGTTCTGCAGAATGATTCTGCCAGCTACATACCTACAGGCATATCTGTCTAATTATACTCTGACCATTAGTTTCCAAAATATTTTGCCACTTTTATGGGAAAAAATGACAATTTCCTCTTGATTTAATTTGCATTATTGATTGTCTGAAGCAAACTTTTTAATAAGCCTATGGCAATTTTTATCTTATGTTTTTCCATAGCCTGGCTCCTGTTTGTCTGCCATGGTTAGAAATTCACCCATCCTTTCTTGTGGTTAGATTTTTTCATTTAATTGTTCATTTATTTGGAACAATGTATGAACTTTGTTTCATGGTTCCACACAGGCTTTTTGGTCCGTGCCCCAAAGACTGAATAAGAGCATGTTTGGAAATTGCAAAATGAGAGAGCTCAGATCTGCTGCTAAAGTCCCCACAGACTCTTCGGGTAAAGATGTCAAGGACCCTTTGGACTTGGGTTTCGTTTGGCAGCCCGGGCCATTCTCTTGTGAAAGAGATGTATCCTCAGCCCATGGTTTCCTAATGATTGCTGATGAGTTCTTGGAGCCCCAAAGTAACGTTCAAAAGGTCCTGGCACATCTGTTTTCATCACTGAGGTTGTTACTTGATTTTTGCGCAAACCGTGCCAGCCACTAATGGGATACAGAGAATCAGGAACTTTATATGAGTTACTCAGGAAAGCGGCTGCCAACCATACTATTTTATCTTTATCAAAAGTTTTAGGAACGTTCATGTTTTTTTGCTTGGATTCTTTGGAACAATGTGTCAGAGGAATGCTGGACCCAACGACACAACCAAGGCTGCTCAGAACATAGGAGAAATGTGGGAGGAGAAGGAAGAAGACAGAGAACAAAATTCTGCTCATTTAAAGGCCTCAAGTTCCAGGTGCTTATAAGCCTGAACCCCAAAACCTACACATAGAGGCTGAAAAGGAAATAAGTGTCAGGTCAAGAGGGAAGATGTTTCATATTTTTGTAATGACCTAAGAGATATGCAAATGCTTTAACTTAGTAAAGATAATTATTGTTGACTGAAGTCCTAAGCAGCCTTTCTCTCTGTCTCCTCTGCTGCTTGCCCTTACCCTCTCCTGTGAAAGCAGCTAAGGAAAAGCCCTGGGCTTTTCCCAGGACTGAGATGGATCCTTGATGACTGTAAGGATTTGACTCTGGAGAAAGGAGGCTGGCTGATTTTTTGCATGGGTACCAGCAAAAAGACGTCTAATAAGAACCTGACGTTCAAGACTGTCTGCATACGTAGATTTTGGTAATGCCGCCATTGCTCAGGATGCTTCAGAAATGAACATTTTAGACATCCCACTGCATACACACAGACACATACACAGGCTAACCCTCTCATGCACTACTCAGTTCTGGAAATCTTCACTCACTTATGGTGGATTTGATTTTTGGAGAAGGTAAAAAAAGTCATTTGGAGCTAAGTCTGGTGAATAAAGGGGTCAAGCTATGAAAGATGATTTTTTGGTTTAGAGAATGAGATTAGCTTTAAAAGTAGTAAGACTCACTTCCTTTGAGTGTTCTAGATTGGTTATAATTACTATTAGAATGATTGTATTGCTTCCCAAGGTGACTCCTTTGGAAGGTAATGCCCATTTGGATGTGTGAATTTTGGTATTTTTATTTCATTCATTTGTTCTTCATCTTGATCCAGAAAAGAGTAAGGCAGATAGATGCTCTTGGTGTTTGTTGACAAGACCAGCTCATTACTCTGCAGACATGGCATGTGTACTTCAGCCCTCTGACTCTTAGGAGGTTAATTTAGAAGGGGTGGGATGGAAGTGTGTGAAAATGCATCAAACCATATACTTATGACAGTGCACTTTCTATATGACTATTATACTTCAATAACAAGGTTTATTCATGCAAAAATTCATGAAAACTTTGAGCAGAACTAATGTCACAGCTTAATATAATAACCCTGGCACTGTTAATACGAATTTCTCATTTAATATAAAGAACAGTTAATAAAATTATATAGGATGCCAGCATGATGGATGAATAAGACATCCCTTGTTCATGTCCCTCCCCTTGAAAACAACAATTTGGCCTCCATCCATGGACAGAAGTGCCTTTGTGGGAGCTGTGGGATCTGGCATGATATACCAAGGGACCCGAGAGTCTTGCCTACCTGTGCCTTGGATAATATGCTTACAGACCTTGGTCCCGGCTGTGGACCCTGCAGTGGCCTGTGAACTGGCTCCAGCTTCTCTTGGCTAGAGTCTGGGGGCCCCTGGAAAATACTGTCTTAGACAATCACCCACAGATGCGAGAGCCCTTGTGGAAGTCCGGGTTTCTCTTGGAGAAGTTCCAGCACACTGGTGGAGCAAAAAATGATGTGTTTGGATGCCATGGAGAGGGTAAGAGGAGCAGTTTGACTTTACCCATGTCATCCCTCCCCCAAGGCAGCACAGCTTAGGGTGAAGAGAGATATTCTTGGCCCATGATTTCTCCTGTGGGGGAAAGTGAGCATCTGTGAGTGAACATCCAACTTCCTTAGCTGTTTGGATGTTGCCAAATAGACTCATTTCTCTCTCACCCCATCCAGAGTATTGCATCATGAGCTGCATGACTAGGGGGTAGGAAGAGGCTGGGAGCACTTTCAACAGGACTCTTGGAGGAGTCATGGGACATGGATCCTACTAACTGCATTACAGACTCTATCATGAAACCTGCCCATGAGCTGCTGGGGACACTTCACCCATGGATTCCCTCAACTGGCCCATGGGTGCCTCCAGCTCTCAGCATGCCTCACCCACACTGCCCCTGACCCCACCACCCTGGCCGGCTCCCTGTGTGTACTTCAGATGATAAGCTTTGGCAGACAGCTAGTGAGCATGCATGGAAAGGTGGCCACAATCTGTGGGCCAGGGAAAGACCACAAACTTGAGCCTTAGTGCCACTTTTGGGAGAAAAAAAGCAAGGCTGTCAGCACTTGACCTGGTGTGTTCCAGGACTGAGAAGGCATACAAGCTTAAGAATTCTGCCACAAGAGAGAGCAAGAAGCATGGAGCAGGAGTATCCATAGAAGGTCTGAGAAAGCCTCAGAGTTCCTAGTGCGGCTGATACAAGGTAGTTCTCTCCTGAAAGCAATTAGTAAAGACTGGAGAAGGTGACTGCTACCTCAAATGTGAAGACAGCAACACAAAACTCCAAGAAATATGAAATACTAATGAAACATGACATTGCCAAAGGATCATAATAATCTTCCAATAACCTATTCCAAGGACAAGGAGATGTGTGATTTAGCCAATAAAGAATTCAAAATAGCTTTTTAAAGGAAACACAGTGAGATACAAGACAAGATAAAAAGAAAATTCAATCAAATCAGGGAAACAACAAATGGACAAAATGAGAAGTTAAGCAAAAAGTAGAAATCATAAAATAAGAACCAAACTCAGCTGAAGAATAAAATGAATGAAAGTAGAAATCCAACAGAGTGCATCAACAACGGAATGGAACAAGCAAAAGAAAGAATTTATGAGATTGAAGACAGGTCTCTGAAATTATCCAGTCAGAGGAGAACAAAGAAAAAAGAATGAAAATGAGTGAATAAAGCCTATGCGATCTATGGGATACCATTAAAAGAAACAATTTTTGAATTATTGGAGTTCCATAAGAAGAGAAGTAGATGGTGGCAGAAAGCTTATTTGAAGAAACAATGGCTGAGAACTTCCCAGAACTGGGGAGAGATTTGCACATCCAAGTTCACGAAGCTTATATGTCAGCAAACAGACTCAACTTAAAGATGCATTATAATAAAACTGTCAAAAATCAAAGAAAAAGAGAGAATCTTAGAAGCTGCAAAGAAAAGAAGCTTGTAACTTACAAGAGCTATCACCAGATTTCTCAGCAGAAACCTTACAGGCTGAAAGAAAAAAATGCCAACTAAGAATACTCTATCCGGCAACATTATCCTTTAGAAATGAATGAGAGAGAGAGAATTTCCTAGATAAACAAAAGCTGAGGGAGTTCATCACCACTAAACCTTCCTTACAAGAAATGCTGAAAGGAGTTCTTCAAAGTGAAATGAAGGGACACTGATTAGTAAAATGAAGACATATGAAAATATACAACACTCTGGTAAAGGTAAGTGCACAATGAAATTCAGAATACTCTAATACTATGATATTGTGGTATGTATCACTTAACCAGTATAAAGGTTAGAGGACAAGAGTGTTAAAAATAACTATAGCTACAAATAACTTGTTAGAGAATACACAATATGAAAACAGGTAAATTGTGACAGCAAAAACATAAAAGAGAGTGGGGAGTAAAAGGGTAGAGTTTTTGTATGAGACTGAAGTTGTTATCAGCATAAAATAGACTGTTATAAGATGTTTTATGTAAGCCTTATGGTAGCCACAAAGCAAAAACTCACAGTAGGTACACAAAATATAAAGAGAAGGGAATCAAAGCACATCACTATGGAATGTTCACAAAGGAAGGCAGCAAGAGAGGAAGAAAGGAACAAGGGAATTATGAAATAGCCAGAAAATAATTAATAAGATGACATTAGTAAGTCCTTACCTATCAATGATCACTCTAAATGTAAATAGATTAAATTCTCCAATCAGAAGGCATAGAGTGGCTGGATGGATAAACAAAACCCAATTATATGCTGCCTACAATAGTATCACTTCAGCTTTAAGGACCCAAATAAGCTAAAAGTGAAGGGATGGAAAAAGGTGTTCCATGCAAGGGGAAACCAAAAGAGAGTAGGGGTTGCTATATTTAGTGAAAATATACTTTCAGCCAAAAATTGTAACAAGAGACAAAGAAGGTCATTACATAATGATAAAAGGGAAACTTCTTCAGGAATATATGACAATCATAAATACATATGCATATTGGAGCTCCTAAATGTATCAAGCAAATACTAACAGAAATAGACAATACAACAATAGGAGAGGACTTCAATATCCCACTTTTAACAATGGATAGATCATCCAGAGAGAAAATCAATAGGGAAGCATCGAACTCAAACCATAGTTTAGACCAAATAGACCTAACAGACATTTACACAATATTCTAGCCAAAGGCAACAGAATACACAATCTTCTCAAGTGCACAAGGAATATTCTCCAGGATAGATCATACGATAGGGCAGAACACAAGTCTTAGCAAATTGAAGAAAATTGAAATCATACCGAGTATCTTTTCTGACCCCAATGGTGTGAAACTAGAAATCAAAACAGAAGGAAAGTTGGAAAATTCACAGACATGTAGAAATTGAACAACATACTCCTGAACAACCAATGAGTCAAAGGGGGAATCAAAAGGGAAATAAAAGAAAATCAAAACAAGCGAAAATGGAAACACAACATACCAAAAACTATGGGATGCAGCAAAAGCAGTTTTAAGAGTGACGTCTATAGTGATAAATGCTTACATTAAGAAAAAAGAAAGATCTCAAATAAATAGCCTAACTTTACACCTCAAGGAACTAGAAGAACAAAGTGAGCCCAAAGTTAGCATAAAGGAAGGAAGTAACAAAGATCAGAGCAGAAATAAATGAAATAGAGACCAGAAAAGCAATAGGAAAGATCAAGAAGTCTAAGAGCTGGTCTTTTTGGAAAAGATAAAATTGACAAACCTTTAGCTAGACTAAGAAAAAGAGAGAGAAGACTCAGATATGAAAGAGGAGACATTACAACTGATACTACAGAAATACAAAGGATTGTAAGAGATTACTATGAACAATTGTGTGCCAACAAATAAGATAACCTGTAAGAAATGGATAAATTCTTAGAAACATACAACCTACCAAGACTGAATCATGAAGAAATAGAAAATCTAAACAGACCAGTAACAAGTAAGGAGATTGAATCAGTAATCAAAAATCTCCCAACAAAGTCTAAGAACAGATTTTACTGGTGAATTGTACCAAATATTTAAAGAAGAATTAACACCACTCCTTCTCAAATGCTTCCAAAAAGTAGAAGAGAAGGGAGCACTCTCAAACTCATTTTACAAGGTCAGCATTACTGTAATGCCAAAGCCAGATAAGGACACTACAAGAAAACAAAATTACAGGTAAATATCCTGGATGAATATAGATGCAAAAATACTCAACAAAATATTAGCAAACCGAATTCAACAGCACAGTTAAAGGATCATATAGTATAATCAAATGAGATTTATCCCTGGGATGTAAGGATGGTTCAACATAAGCAAATCAATCAATGTCATATAGCACATTAATAGAATGAAGGATAAAAATTGTATGATCATTTCAACATGCAGAAAAAGCATTTCACAAAATATAATATCTTTTCATGATAAAAACTCTCAACAAATTGCATATAGAAAGAACGTACCTCAATATAATAAGGCCATATTTGGCAAGCCCACAGCTAACATCATACTCAATGGTGAAAAGTAGAAAGCTTTTCCTCCATGATCAGAACAAGATAAGGGTGTCTACTCTTACTACTCCTATTCAACATATTGCTGGAAGTCCTAGCCAAAGCAATCAGGCAAGAAAAATAAATAAAAGTTATCCAAATCAGAAAGGAAGAAATAAAATATCTTTGTTTGTAGATAATGTGATCTTATATGTAGAAAATCCTAAAGACTCCATTAAAAACTGTTACAACTAGGAGCTGGCCTGGTAGCACAGTGGTTAAGTTCACATGCTCCGCTTCAGGAGCCCAAGGTTCGCCAGTTTTGATCCTGGGTGTGGACATGGCACCGCTTAGCAAGCCATGCTGTGGTAGGTGTCCCACATATAAAGTAGAGGAAGATGGGCATGGATGTTAGCTCAGGGCCAGTCTTCCTCAGCAAAAAGAGGAGGATTGGCAGCAGATGTTAGCGCAGGGCTAATCTTCCTCAACAAAACAAAGCAAAACAAAATAAAACAAAAACTGTTACAACTAATCAACAAATTCAATAAAGTTGCAGGGTATGAAATCAACATGGAGAAATCAATTGTGTTTCTAAAGACTAAAAACGAAATATCTGAAAAAGAAATAAAGAAAACAATCCCATTCACAATAGTATGAAAAACAGTCAAATACTTAGAAATAAATTTAACCAAGGAGGTGAAAGATCTGTACACTGAAAACTATAAGACATTGATGAAAGAAATTGAGGAAGTCACAAATAAATGGAGAAATATTCCATGTTAATAGATTAGAATAATTAATATTGTTAAAATGTCCATACTACACAATGCCGTCTGTAGATTCAGTGCAATCGCTATCAAAATACCTATGGCATTTTCCACAGAAATAGAAAAAACAATCCTAAAATTTGCATGGAACCACAAAAGACCCCGAGTAGCCAAAGCAGTCTCGAGAAAGAAGAACAAAGCTGAGTGCATCACGCTTCTTGATTTCAAACTATACTACAAAGCTATAATAATCAAAACAGTATGGTACTAGCATAAAAATAGACACATAGATCAGTGAAACAGAATCAAGAGCCCAGAAATAAACCCATGCATATATGGTCAACGAATATCTGACAAGAGAGCCAAAAATACTTAATGGAGAAAGGATAGTCCCTGCAATAAACGGTGTTGGGAAAACTGAGTATTCACATGCAAAAGAATGAAACTGGACTCCTATCTTATATCACTCACAAAAACTAACTTGATTGAAAACTTGAACATAAGACTTGAAACCAAAAAACTCCTAGAAGAAAACAGAGAAAAATCTCGTTGATATTGGCCTTGGCAGCAATTTTTTAGATTTGATGCCAAAACACAAGCAACACAAGCAAAAATAAATAAATGAGTCAACGTTGAACTGGAAAGCTTCTGCACAACACAAGAAACTGAACAAAATGAAAAGGTAATCTGTGCAATGGGAGAAAATATTTGCAGACCATTTATCTGATACAGGGTTAATATCCAAAATAAATAAGGAACTCATACAACTCAATAGCAGAAAAGCAACCATTCCAATTAAAAAGCAGGCAGAGGAAGTAAATAGACATTTTTCTGAAGAAGCCATACAAATGGTGAACAGGTACATGAAAAGATGCTCAACATCACTAATCATCAGGGAAATACAAAGCAGAACTACAATGAGATATCACCTCACGCCTGTTAGAGTGGTATCATCAAAAAGATAAGAGCTAACAATTGTTGGCAAGGATGTGGAGGAAAGGGAACCCTTGTGCACTGTTGATGGGAGTGGAAATTGGTGTAGCTACTATGGAAAACAATATGGAGCTTCCTCAAAAAATTAAAAACAGGACGCCGGCCTGGTGATGTAGTGGTTAAGTTTGCACACTCTGCTTTGGCCGCCCAGGATTCATGGGTTCTGATCCTGGGAGTGGAGCTATAAACCGCTCATCAAACCATGCTGTGGTGGCCTCCCACATACAAAAGAGAGGAATATTGTCACAGATGTTAGCTCAGGGACAACCTTCCTCAAGCAAAAAGAGGAAGATTGGCAATGGCTGTTAGTTCAGGGCCAATCTTCCTCACCAAAAAAATAAAAAATAAAAATTACAAATCCCCCCCCCCCCCCCCCCCGCCCCAGAACTACCATATTATCCGGCAATCCCACTTCTGGGTATATATTTTCAAAAGAAACAACATCAGAATCTCTAGGAGATACCTGCACTCCCATGTTCATTGCAGCATTATTCACAGTAGCCAAGATAGGGAAACAATCTGAGTGTCCATCTCATGGATGGATAAAGAAGATGCAGTATATATATTCAATGGAACATATTCAGCCATGAGAAAGAAGGAAATCTTGCCTTTTGTGACCACATGGATGGACCTTAAGCGCATTATACTAAGTGAAATAAGTCAGACAGAGAAAGACAAATACTGTGTGATCTCACACATATGTGGACTCTGAAAAAGCTGAACTCATAGAAACAGAGAAGAATGGTTGTTCCCAGGGGCTGAGGGGGGGAAATGGGGAGATGTTGGTCAAAGGGCACAAACTCCAGTAAAGGACGACTAAGTTCTGGGGATCTAATGTACAACATGGTGATTCTAGTTAACAATACTGTATTATATACTTGCTAGTTGCTAAGAAAGTAGATCTTAAGCGTTCTCACCACAAAAAAGAGGTGGTAATTATGTGAAGTGATGAAAGTGTTAACTAACACTACTGAGGTAATCATTTCTCAATATATAAGTGTCTCGAAGCAATAATGCGTTGTACATTTTGAACTTATACAATGTTATATGTCAATAAAGCTAGGAAAAATTATATAGAGATATCTACAAGTGCATGCTTTTTAAAAAGTATATATTTTCAATATATTTTATAATATAATAAACACATACATTTTTACTAGAGAATAGATGCTTTTATTTAATTCAATATTTGCTTTATGGAGTAAGTATACAAAGATGACTTGAAATAACTGGAAAAAAACCCCTGGTGTAATTACTACCATCACTGAGTGCATCCCAAAGCTAAGAATCGTTTTGTGGACTTCGTATAGATTATCCCTAATCCTCACGAGAAGGCTGTGATTTTATCCCCATTTTATAGAGGAAGAAACCAAGGCCCAAGATCAGAAATATCCCCAAGGTCACTGAGCTCGTCATTTGTGGAAACAGAATGCACACCCAGTAGGTCTGCTGACTCCTTCCCTTGCCCAAACTTCAGACATTTGCATAACACAACCGTGGTTTATGCCGAATCACAAACCACCTCTACTCTTATTTACTTAATGCTTTTCTTTAACTTTATTCAGATTTTTAAGAAACCCTAAACCCATTTATTTAAAAAGGAAACCTTATATGGATACCTGTGCAATTTGCAGATGTAGGAGGTCACTGAAATGATAAATGGGCTACAGATAAAATGCTACCTAATTCTAACTAGAAACTATTGCCTATAGAGGTCTTTGGACGTCAGGTCTGTTCTTTCTTTTTTAAAAGAGGTTTTTCTCACGTGTTGCCAGAAGTTAAAGACTTCCTATCACTAAACGGAGGAGCATCACTCTCTCTGTGCAGTCACCATTCTCTCATGTGGTACCCAGGCGCCACCTACAGTTGTCTTGAATTCCCACAGTGGTAATGCTCCTGCCCTCAAGACTGGCCTATACTAAGCGTGTCTTTCCTCTCTACAGCTGTGAAATACAAATAACTTCCAAACAGTCCTGCACACTGTGTGTCATGGAGGGGGGACTTCAAATCCTACAGAGTTATTACTAGCAATCAAATCAGATTAGATTATTGTTATCAGTAACGTTTTAGATTTTGTGGAATATTTTCACTTACATTGCTGTATCCAGTTTTATTATCACCATATTGATAAAGTAAAACTGTGCCTATTAATAAAGATTTACGGTTGCTGTCCAGCTGGGTGAACCAGATTTTGCAGTAATTATAAGCGTACACTGATACATTAGTGTTCTTCTGGAGAACTCAGTATCTTTTCAAATATTTTCTTACTTTATCCTCCCTGCATTCCTTCAGGTAGAGAGGCATGGGTATGTATCACTGTACTTTAAAACTGGGGAAACCGAGACCTGAAACTGTGCCTTAATTGAGGCACACCCCATGGTTCAGAGACAGGGCCTGGCTAAAATTATGTCTTCTGATAATTAAGGAACTGCAGCGAGATCACGGCTTGGCGCAGCTCTTCTGATAGGTGTCAGACGTGGTAGGGTCCCCAGATTTTCAAAGCCATGTCCATTCTTTGCTCCTGCCACCCCTTGCAGAGTGCACAGCCTGGAGATCGAGGGCAGGGACTGTGGCGAGGAGGCGGCCCAGTGGATAACCAGCTTCCTGAAGACGCGGCCCTACCGCCTGGTGCACTTCGAGCCTCACATGCGACCGAGAAATTCTCACCAAATAAAGGATGTGTTCCGGCCCACAGACCAGGTCAGAGGAGCATCCCTTGGCTTTGGTGTGCCCTGTGGAAGGCTGGCTGTCTACAGTCCGTCAGGCAGAGGAGCATGTCTGCTAAGCTCAGCTTTGTCATGTTGCCAGGCGGCCCCCCACGCCTGGACATGCAATAGGCAGAAATAAAGCCCTTCCTTTGGGAGCGTGATCCGTGTTTCCTGTTTTGGGGGATTCTTGCATTTTTGCCCATGAGCATCTGCCTTCCTGTTTATGTAAGCCTTCCAGTGGCAGCAGGGTTTCAACACTGTTCTACGCTGGTGTCTTTTCCACGCCATTCTGTAATTGCATGTGGAGTCCAGCCTTTTTACAGTGTGATTGCAATTGCACAAATGAGTGTGGCTACAGAGATCCACAGACCTAAAATGACCAGACTGGCTCTTCAGGGAACAAGGCCATAAGGGTTCCTTGTAAAAGTAGGGTTGGTAGCACAATGTCATGTAGCACAATTACTATGGCCTTTCAAAAAAATTATGGGCAACATAAATACTCCACGTTGATTTGCAGGTTGTGTAAAAAATAAATATCCATGGAATCAGTGAATATTTTTTATCACTCATAAGAGGTCATCCAACCCAACCACCTTACTAGACCTTTGAGAAATTGGAGGCTTAGCAAGATAAAGTGACTTCCCCAAGGGCACTTGCCCAGGGGCGTTCTAGGATCCCAAGGCCATGTTCTCTTCACTCCATCATGTAATTCTTGTTATTGGCAAGGCTATCTGAGTCCTCTGAATCACTGTGACTTTTCTATAAAAAGAACTAAAGAAATACAGTCATGTGTCAACAATGGGGAGAGTTTCTGAGAAATGCATCGTTAGGCAATTTCATCCTTAAGTGAATACCACAGAGTGTACTTACACAAACCTAAATGGTATAGCCTACTCCAGACCTAGCTTGTATGGTACTAATCTTAGGGGACCACTGACATATATGCGGTCCTTCATTGACCCAAATGTCATTATGTGGTGCATAACTGAACTTAGAGAGAGAGAGAGAGAAAGAAAGAGTGTGTGTGGGTGTGTGTGTGTGGGTGTGTGTGTGTGTGGCAGGGGGTAGGGAGAGGAGAGGGTTCCAGGAACTAGACACATGTGACCTCTGAGAACTTCCCTTGTGTGCCACATTATAACAATTTCTATTTCCTTACCAGATTGCTTACCCAGATGCCAGCCCATTTTTGATCTTTTCTGAGGCATCATTGGCAGATCTGAACTCCAGGCTGGAGAAGAAAGTTAAAGCCACAAACTTCAGGCCCAATATCGTGATTTCAGGGTGTGGTGTCTATGCAGAGGTAACACTATGCTGTCCTTGCCCTTTTTCCTTGGGTTTCACTTTTTTTTTAAGGTATGAGGGTCTTCAACGTTGGACTAGGTTATTCCAAAGGATGCATTATTCATTGGCCCTATACTACCCGACAGTTCAATTTTTGGATTTCTTGAGCACCTGATCAGTGCAGACTTCTGCATGGTGGATACAAATAGAGATGAGGTAGAGATGCTGGTGTCAAGGAGCAGTTTAGGTCTGAGGCTTCTAAGGAGAATTCCCAAGGAGGCGGATTCTTTTTTGAGCCAAATTTGCTTAGCGTGGAATACACGATCCGTGCGGGCCATGGAACAAAGACAGAATGAGCTCACGTCTTGTTGAAGATGACTTTCCCTTGGGGAGTACAGGTATTTGTAGCATGGCTGCTGGAGGGTGGGGGGTGGAGGGGCTTTGGCCCCAAGCTGAGATGGCACTGCCCTAAAACTCTTCCAGTGCCACCTTCAGTCTGGCCTCAGATGTCTGCACTGTGCCTTAGCATGAAGGGTTTCCAATGTACCACATGATTCTGGCAGCAGATTTACCCTCATAATTGCCTTTGGAGGTCTCATTTGATTCTCTCCTTGTCTACCGTGAAGACAGAGGTTGGTGGCCGTAGGCTCAGTGAGGAGCAGCCACCCAGCTGTGGGGACTCCACAGAGGCTCTGGCCGTCAGATGGGAATTCAGGAGTTCTGGTTGTGCCTGTGTTTGTAGATGGGAAGGGAAAGGTAAAGGACACAGGAAAGGCCCACTCTTTGTGCACTGGGAAGAATGGAGTCTAAGTGACGAGTTCTAACCCCTTATACTCAGGGGAACAAATTCTGTCTTTCAGTTTTGCTGTGAGGAGGCAGCAAGGTGTGCCGAAAGAGAAGCAATCTAGAAAATTCCTAGAAAATTCATTCCCACATTCAAACCAGAGGGTCTGAGGTCTGCCTTCATCTTCCTCCCTGACCTCTGCGTGACTTTGTGCAGTCCCTCTAACTCTCACTTCCCTCCCTGGAAGGTGGGGTGACCATTGCTCCCCAGGGTTGCCTTAGAGGTTTGTTAAAAGATCAATTTGGATAAGGTAACTTATGAAAAGTACCAATGCAATGTCAGTCAATGGATGGTAATAAAAGTACGCCCAAATGTTTTATATGAGGTGCTCTATACTCAGTCGGAACACTCCAAGCTTATCATTGTCTTCTAAAGATGGCAAGTCAGCTCCTTGCGTGAGGCGGGTGAACGGCGTGCATTGTCCCTCAAGACCCTGGGGTGGGCTGTCCCTCCATGTTCAGTTCTTGCTCATGCCCACCACAGGTCAGCCTGACTTAGACTTGAGGGAAAATCAGTGTTGGTTGCCTCTGACCGTCTTGTTGATATTCATCTTGCACCAGCTGTGGCCAGGAAAGCCATTTCTCCGGTGGGTTTTCCTTCTCAGGCCACAAGAAATGAGAGGGAGGATTTCTAATTCATGCTCCCATTGTGCTTTGCATATGTTGTCTCTTTTATTCCGGGCAGCAGGCCTGGAAGGTGGAAGCTAGCATTCTTGTTTTATAAGCCAGAAGGGAGGGCCTTGGGGAGGTGACCCGGTTCCTCCAAGGCCACACCACAGTAAGGAGCAGGGGAGCCGGGTCTCAGACCCAGACCGCGCCACAGGCCCAAGGAGCTCTGAGGGTCCCAGGGGGCATGTGTGAGATCCAGACACCTGGATTCCAATACGCCTGCTCCAGTAAGTGGCCATATGACCGCGGACAAGTCCTTGAACCCCTGGAGGCCTCTGCCTCTTGCAGTTATAAAATGTGGATAATTTCAGCTGGCCTCTGCCCAGTTGAAACGTGAGAATCAAGGTTGATAATTGGTGGAGAAGCTTTAAGACATAGAGAGTGCCGTGGAGAGGTGGCAATCGTTTTGTTCCTTTAATGAGTAGAGGAGCTTGGCACAGACAATAGCTTTCTCCCTGACCACAGCCCCCTTCAAGCTCCCTGCACCATGTGATCTTTGTGTCATGGGTCATGTTGAGGACATTGCCTACCCCAAAGTTCTGAGATAGTACCACGAGGTGATAGGACCTCCGAGGTAGGAAGTTTCTTTGAACTGGATCTTGTCCTTGAAGGCGTTCTCCCGCTTTCTGACTCGGAGCATTCCCTAACTGGGAACATTTCATATTTTAACTTGGATGTTAATACCACACTCTGGCTGAGCTGGCCTGTCTCTACTCATGGTTCTGATCTGTGTTTTTCAAAACCTTCCCTATGCTGAGGACTCCCTCACCAATATCCTTACACCAGAACTCTCCCACCACCGTCTCCGTATTTCTCCCTGGATGTCTCATCTCAGCTTCAGCATGTCCAGGACTGAGGGCTGAATTTCCACTCCAAAGACAGCTCTGCCTGGGCTTGCTCATCTGGGTAGGTGGCAGCTCTGACTTCCAGTTACTCAGGCCTCAAACTGGAAACCACCCTTTGTTCTTCTCTTTCTCTCACTTCCCACGTTCAAACAGTGGACAGATCTTGGTGGCTCTGTCCTCTTCCCATCCTCCTCCACTCCCTCCCTGGGCTGTCACCACCCTCTCTCACATGGTTTTTTGTGATTGCCTCCCAGCTTCTACCTTTGACCGACCCCTGCCATCATACGTGGTCTATTCTCAACGCATTGATCAAAGTAATCCTGTAAATGTAATTCGCATCATGTCATTCTTCTCAAAACCCTCTCGTGGTTCTCTCTCTCTCTTCAAGTAAAAAATGGGATCCTTATGATGACTATCAAGGCCTTGTGTGATCCCATGCCCTGCTAGATCCAGGGCTCCATTTCCTATCTCTCTCCCCTTCTCTCTCACTCTGCTCCAGCCATGCTGGCTCCTCACCCCAGGACCTTTGCACATGCTGGTGTCTATGCCTGGCATACCTTCCCTCACATATCTGCATGGCTTGCTCCCTTACCTCTTTCATTTCCCTGCTGAGGCCTTCCCCTCCTCTTCAGTGAGGCCTTCCCTGACTGCCCCGTTCCCGGCTTTGCCTGCACACCCCAGTACCCTCCAGCACATGTCCCCGCCTGACACACTGTGTTTACTTGGGTATTGTTTGTTGTCTGTTTCCCCTATACACGCTCCTTGAGAACAGGACTTGACCACTGCTGTACCCCCAGCTCCTAGAAGAGAGCCTGGCACGTAGGAAGTGCCCACTAACTCTTTGTGAAATGAATGAATGAGTCAAGATTGGCCAATTGAAGAAGGAGGAGGAAGCATTGAGGGAGAGGGAACATGTGCAGGGCTCTGGAGAAACGAGAGAACTGCCGTCTTGCAGCCTTGGGGTTCAAGAGGGGACAGGGGCTGAGAGAAAAGGTCCTTGGTGTCAGGATTTTGGGGTCTGGGAAGGATTTTTAGGCAAGAGAGTGACAGAAAGCGGTTTGCATCGTACGAATCTGTGGGAGAGTCTGGAGAAGGGGCCAGGTGCAGCTGGGGGAGAGCTGGCTGTCACAGTCAACCGGGAGGGAAGCTGAGCACCTGCATGGAAGCTTCTGGAAAGCAGACCCACTCATCATCTCAGAACCCACCTCTCAGTGATTGTGGCCCTTCTCTGCTTCCCTTCACGCCCATCATTTGTGCTCCTGGTCCTCACTTCTTCAGCCTTCACTTCTGCCCTATGCCCAGCAGGGAAACTGATGCCACCCTTCTCCCCTCCCTGACCACAGTCTGACCTTCTCCTGCTCATTGTCACCCTGCCCTTTGGACCTATGGGTACCACTTCTGGGAACTTTTGTCTCGCTGGATGTACTGCCATTGACTGCCCTCTCTTGCTCCTTTGCTGTTTGTCTCTTCCTCACTCAGGCAGGGGCTTCCAAACTCTCTGGCCTTGGCCGTCCTTTCTACCTCCCCTTGGTGATCACGTCCTCTCCTGCAGCTTCACCATCTGTCACCCTTATGTAGGTCCTTTCCAAATGTCCAACCGTGGACTCCCTCTGGAGTGCTGGGCCCACATTTCCAACTAGCTGTGGGGCATTTTCACATGTTGACATAGCAAACTTGTCCTTACGTGCTCCCCACCCCACAGCCCCATCACCTCCTCAAACTCCTTCTCTTCGCTTCGCAGTTTCTGTCAAGGCACCATATTCTTTCTTACCCCCTGGCTCGGAGCTTCTAAGTCACCCGTGGCTCCTTCCTCGCTCATATTCCTTTCAGCTGCAACCACATCTGCTCCCTTTCTGTTCTGGGCCAGCAGCTAGATCACACCTTCATAATCTCAGTCAGGACCACTGAGTGGTCCTGGATGTGGCCACAGCCAAGCCTCCCAGAGCACCAGTGTGATCTCTTCTACTCTAAAAATTTGTGACAAGTAGTCAGCATTGCGGCGTTGCTTGAAAGGCTTCAGTGACTCCTCGTTTCTCAAAAGCTCTGAACTGCCCACTCCATCATTCAAGTCCCTCCATAATCTCTCCACAATTTGCTTTCCCAGCCTTTATTTCCAATAAAAGCTCTGAGAGGCAAACTGGACCGAGAACCTAATATATATTCTCCTGTCTCCTGGTTGCCTCGAATCTTGCCCCTTGCCCCCACTTAGAAACCCTTGCTCTTCTTTAAAAGCCTGGGTGAGCACCCACCTCCCCTGTGAAGTCTGCTCTGATCACCAGACCCAGAAGAGCTGCCTCCCTTCTCTAAAGCCACACCATGCTGTGTCTGTGCCTCTCCCACACCTGGATTGTCCCGTTTAAATTTCTTATCACCTCCACGTAATGTGTTCTGGTAGGAAGACTTTCAAGGGCTCTTCAGGTTTAAATACAGTTCTGGCCCACAGTGTGAGCTCAGCATATAATAGTTTCTCCTTTTCCTCCCCTTTGCCAAATAGATACTTTCATTATGGTACAATTTTTACCTTATTTACTTGTGACTCAATCCCTAGTGGGTTTTTTTTTTTTTTTTTGGTAAGGAAGATTGGCTCTGAGCTAACATCTGTAGCCAATCTTCCTCTTTTATTTTCTCCCCAAAGCCCCAGTACATAGTTGCAAATCCCAGGTGTAAGTCTCTCTAGCTTCTATGTGGGACACCACCACAGCATGGTTTGATGAGTGGTGTGTAGGTCCGTGCCCAGGATCAGAGTTGGTGAACCCCAGGCTGCCGAAGCGGAGCACATGAACTTAACCACTTGGCCATGGGGCTGGCCCCCTCCAGCAGTTTTTATTGCGCATTTAATTTCCTAACTGGAACCCTCTTATCTCTTTTTGGATCTTTTATGGTTTTAGGACCACAGTGCCCCCTAGTGGATAAGTGCACATAGAACAGGCCGGGGCTGCTCTAATCCCGTGTGCCCAGCTTTACATGCAGTTAAGACCTATTTTATAATTAAAAAAAAAAAATCTGCGATACACATATCAAGAACGCTACACGCTATCAGAATTAAATTGTGAGTCTGTCTCTGGCTCGTGATCAACAAAGGCCTGGGCAGGTTTGTTTTAACTCACGGATTTTTGTCTCCAGACCTCAGCCAGCCAGCACTTCCTTCTGAAGGTGAGGTCAGAACGGCAATCAGATGTCCTTTGTCCCCTCAGCGTCCTTCTTTCTAATGGTGGCCCCCTCTGCCTGGAGTCTCCTCACCTTTCTTTTGTGCCTCTCAAAATCTCCATCCTGTGAGACTCAGTTCGGATCCCATCTGTTCCCTAAACTTCCCGGGACCAGAGGAGCCTGAGGATTTCTTCTCTAAAGGCCAGAATAATTCTCACCTGCACAATTACACCAACCCATAGTGTGTGGCCTGATTAGGCTTTTTCTCAAAGTTTCTGGACCTTTTTAAAAGAATATTGATCATGAACATTTCATATATGTGTTTTGTATCTCCCTTGCTGGGTGCCAAGGGCGCAGTGCATTGATTTGGTTTGTCCTGAAAGGTAGGCACCAGTGACCCAGGCCATAGGCTAATGCCCAAGGAGCTTCCTGGGCTGGAGATGCGAAGAAAAAACAAGGCTTTGGGGTCTGCTCTTGATTTGTGCATCTCTGGCCAAGGGAGATAATGCAAGATCTACTCAAGGACTTAAGGATCTTAATCCACTTTAGGCATGCACAAGGGGATCTGATACAACCTAGAATAATGCTGCCTCTCCACACCCCCTCCTCTCTTTCACTCTCTGTCCCCTCCATTCCCCACCCCACCTCCTTGAGTCAAGCAGGATCAGTCAGGGAGACTGCCTGTAGGAGGTGAGTTTCTGTCCCAGTTTTACAAGTAGAGCAGAGGGAGCATTTCATTGCAGGGGAATGAACTGACATTTCAAAGGCACAGAGGGACTGGGAAGGTCATCCAGGATGGATGTAAAAGTCCGCCATCTTTGATGTAAATGGCTTCATTAGGTGTCACTTCCTGTGAAGTCCCTACCTAGGGGTGTCAGGGCTCGGGCTCAGAAGTGCTTATGCAAATTTTGTGCTTTATTCCTTAGGATTCATGGCATGAGCTTCTTATCGGTGACGTGGAACTGAAAAGGGTGATGGCTTGTTCCAGGTAAGTCTCCTCCACCTTGTGCGGGAGAGGGGGGAGGGCCAAGGTCACTCGGCTTTGTCCCTTGAATGATGCTCTGTGTGTGTGTCCAGGTGCATTTTAACCACAGTGGACCCAGACACCGGGATCATGGACAGGAAGGAGCCGCTGGAGACCCTGAAGAGGTAGGACTGGGCGGCTTAGTGTCTCCAAGAGGAAGTGGTGAAAAAAAGACCACTCACACATGGTCTTGAAGCAGAAGGGGGTCCTAATAACTGGGTAATTTGGAAAACATTCCTGGGTGTTTTGGTCCCTAGAATGCCTGCTCGCACAAATAACTTTATTTTTCATTTAGAATTCGTGATTCAAACAAATCAACTTTTAAAAAAAACATTGTTTAGATATTTTGGCAGATTTTATTACAGATGGAGAATTACATGATACCAAAAATTTGTTAGGTGTGATAATGGTATCATGGTGATATAAGAAATATCTGTATGTTTTAGAGAGGTGTGTTGAAGTATGTAGGAGTGAGGTGACGAGCTGACATGATGACTGGGACATGCTGTATACTATTTTAGCAAAAAAAAAAAAAATAAACAAGGACTCATGGAAAAACCTGTCAAAATCTTGATAAACAGAATGTGCGTGATGATGAGTGGGGATTCACTGCACTATTCTTTCTACTTTTGTTTTTACATTAAAATTTTCAAAACAAAAAAATGTTAAGTTAAAGACAATTACAGAGAATAAGTTTAAATTGCATAGAAAAATAGTTAAGATAACATTAATTTTAAAAAGCTGATGACAAAACAGTATAGATAGTATTTACTATTTTATTTTTTTAAATTTTGTTTAAAAATATATAAATGTATATAAGTAGATAAAAGGCTGGAAGGTTATGAACCAAAATGTTAATGGGGTTACCAATGCCTTTTGGTAACGGAATTGTGGGGAAAAATATATGTATTCTTTTTTTTCTTTTTTAAAGATTGGCACCTGAGCTAACAACTGTTGCCAATCTTTTTCTTTTCTGTTTTTTCTCCCCAAATACATAGTTGTATATGTTAGTTGTAGGTTGTTCTGGTTATGGCATGTGGGACGCCGCCTCAGCATGTCCTGATGAGCGGTGCCAGGTCTGTGTCCAGGATCCGAACCAGTCAAACCCTGCGCTGCCAAAGCGGAGTGTGCGAACTTAACCACTGGGCCACAGGGCGACCCCCAAATATATTCTTATATATAGTCTCTAAATGTTCTATGATCAGCCTGCATTACTTTTGCTCAAACAATAATTCAGGATCCATGCACTTCAGTGCTGTTATCTGCCAAATCTGGGACTGAGGTCTTGCTGAAGCTCTGAAAGTGAACTAATGATGCTGGTCTTCACTGGTCCCTTCCACGTTGAAGGCAGGGTCACAGGTGTGTGTGGGGGTGTCAGGTCTCCTTGCTGCAGCTCCTGAGACCCTCAGCCTTGACCCTGACTTGTGCCCCCAGGTGTCACTTGTAGAGGGGGTGTGGGGAGGAAGGGAGGTTGTGACAACTGCTTTGGGCAAAGCCCTGGAAGACTTGGGGAAGGAACGCAGTTGAGGTGTGGCCATGTGACGTCAAAACCATCATGAAAGAGCACATTCCAGGGAAGTCATGCTGGGGTTTGTGAGACCAGACTCGCCCCCTGCAATGTGAGTCCTGTTGCTCACGGCCTTTTTTGGGCCAATGATTTAGGTCCCTTTGATCAGCACTAGTCCCTCCCTCCCCATCCTGCTGTTTGAGAATCTACTATCTGGCCCCGTCCCTGGGCCAGCTGAAGCCTGGGGTGACTACTGTCATCCCAGCCTACGCGTTACCCCCAGGGGTGAGACTCTAGGCCTGACGTCTCTGGCCAGCACCTGAGTCCATGGAGACCAGCGTCCTGCATGAGGGCCAGGCTACAGCAAGGTAGACAGCTGGCATGCAACAAGCCAGGCCACAAGGCAGAGAGAGGGAGTCAGGAGTGAAGTCCAGCACGGTGGGTCAAGGGGAGCTAGGGAGAGGAATTCCTGAAGTGAAGAGCAATGGCTGCTTTTCATCTGAGTGCCCCCCTTGGGTGTGGATTTGCAGGGACAATCAAAGAGGGGGTTACAGACCAGCCTGAGGCAAATCCCATCATTTTGAGGAATGTTGTATTTTTCTCAACACTCAAAACAGCATTAATTAATTTTTCTGCAAAAAGTCAATACGAAGGAACACTTAACATGTGTATATTTCACTCCATGTAAATCTTACTTCCCCTAAAAAGTAAAGAACGTCTTAACACTAGGAAACGATATGCCAGCTGAACCGTTTAGGGGTGAAGTCTACTCATGTCTGCAACTTACTTGGAAATGCAAAAAAGTGACGATGGGTTGACGGATGGACAAATTCATGATAAAGGAAATACGCTGAAAAGTTATGTCTAGAGTGCAGGTGATTGATTGGTAAATGGGTAATGGGATTGGTAAATGGGTGCTCGCTGTAAAATTCTTGTAACTTGTTTGTGTGTTTGAGAATTATCACAATAAAATGTGGAGGGAAGAGTTCCTGTGCGTGGTGGAACACTGGTGAGGGGAGCAGAGTTTTGAGAAGCAGCAATGCCAGACATAGCTGTTCCTCAAAACGTGCTTGCTCCTCTCCATCAGAACAAACCAGCATTCCATCTCCCTGCTTTCCTGTGGCTGCAGAGGAGCTCCAAAGAGAAGAAAGGCAGGGTGGGTCAGGACAGAACCCTTGATGGGAGTCAGGAAGCCTGCTCTGTCTCACATGACTTGTGATCATCAGGACCCCTCTCACTCAGGCTGTGGGTGTTCCCTATAAAATAAGCTGGGGACGGGGCAGATCTCAATGATCCTATGTGCAAACCAGCCAAGTGATCTGGGGAAATGATGGTCGTCCTTTCTTATGAAAAAGAGAGCATGTTCTCTCTCTTCTTCCAGCACATTGCTTGGTGCCTGGCACCTTTCCCTCTGGATTGCGAAAGTTCTGTGCTTGCAGGAATAGCATCCTGAAATTTCTCCATGGGTTTAGGCTGATTCTCTGAATCTTCTGAATTTTGGGCACCCTCCCTCCATTGGGAGCCTGTGTTTATAGAAGGAGCGTGATTGACCCCAAACACAGAGTGAGGGCAGGCAGGCGGGGGTCACAGGGAGCCAGCACAGCTCTCCTGATCTTCTGCAGGCTTTCTGCAGCCCGACAATCCCACCGTAATTGCTTCTAATACCCCAGGAGACGGAGCAGCCAGCCTAGGTGTCTTCCCCTATCTCTTCCTGAGATTTAAATTGCCATAGATGTAGTAATTTATGTTCTCTGCAGGACAGGTGGCCATAAATCGGGAAGAGAACGGCCTGGCTGCATGACATAAATCATGGGAAGCGAAGAAAACTGGTGTCAAGGACGCCCTCTCCGCTCTCGGGCAGGTTGCTGGGAGCTGCATGGCCTTCCATCTGCCTGTGTCCCCCCCACCCCCGGTGCCCAAGGGCCTTGTTGCTTCTGAGAATGCGAGTTCTCAGCAGGGAGACCTCTCTGCCGGCCTTAACTACTGATGTCTGTCACTAACAGGCAGGGTGTAAGTTGGCAAAGCAAGGAGAGAAACAGAAATACGTCTGGCACTGCAGGACATCTGCAGGCCGGAGGCACGAGGCCTGTCTGCCAGCAGCAGAATATGAAGATGGAATTACTCTTTGCTTTCTTAAGGGAGAGTGACTTCTACACTGACTTCCACGGCTTAACTGCTGCGAGCCTGTCATTGTTGCTTCCTTAACGTCTTGCTCCTAATAGAAAGAACAAAGCACGTCAGCTCTGAAGACGCAAAAGTTTTGTCGGATGCATGAATACTTTGACAATAAGGACGTCTGCCACTGGCTGCTTGGGTTAGGCTGTGCTGTGCTGAGCTAAAGACAGAAGGATATAGTGGTGGTGATGCTGTGGGAGGAGACAGACACTCCTACCCTGATCTGGCTCTGTCTCACGCTACTTGTGTGACATTGGCTAGTCATTTAGCATCTTGATGACTCAGTTTCTTTATTTGTGAAAACTGGGCTAATCCCACCTCTCCTGGTTCGCTCTTCTGGTTGATTAGAGTAAGGCAATAAGTACGATATTTTTAATAGATGGGAAAAAACTGTACACAATGACCCTCTGGGCTACGGTCATTGATAGCCTCAGTTTATAAACTTGACGCCTTCTGGGAGAAGGAGAAGCCTGAAGACACTTCTCTCTGTTCTCGGAGGCTGAGTAAATGAAACCCCTCTCAAACTCGCTCAGCCTCCGGTGCTCCTCCCTCCATGGACGTTCACAGTGCTATTTAGTTCTTAACCTGGCCATAGGAGGAGTAGGTTGTCAGGCCTCAGAAGTGGCCTGTGCCCCTTGATGGGGACCCAGCAGTGACCAGACACCCCACCCGTAGTCATGGCCTGGGCATTGACCAGTAAATGCGTCAACCAGGCAGAGTAAGTAATGAGCAGCCCTCACTGGTGCACAGCACTTTACAGTGTTTCCATCCACACTACACCCTTTAGAAATGGAGACCTCTGTTTAGGTTAAACAAAATTGTTTGGGCCTCCTGCTCATTAGAGTATTGCATATTTTATATTCATAGAAAGAGAAAATGCACTAAGAAATGAGCTTTTAAATGAGTTTATAATTTATTAATCCAAACAGAAATATATCTATATTTGAAAAAAGTCATAGAAGATCCACGTGTGAGACAGTACTGTGTGTTGTCTGTTGAGCACCGCTTGGTGTGCACGGGAATTCATAGCCGCTTGCGATACCTCCTCAGCCCCACAAGGGGTCGCTGGTGTTCTCATTTCTCGGGTCTTCCCGCGGGCCCTGCAGAGGCGGTGTCCGCAGGAGCTGGAGATGGGAGAGGAGTTGGGATGCTGGAGGGCCAGCCGGCAGCCACGCCGCTGCGGCCAGCCGAGAGCCACTTCTCCACTCCCAGAGCGCGTCCCGCTTCAATCCCTAGACAGTGAAATGGACTGCCACCTGCAAACCAGGCGCCCAAAGCTGTACTCGTGCGTACCACCCCCTCGCCCCAGCCGGCGCAGTTTAAGAGGCTGGGCCGAGAGGGGTGGCGGCTCCTTTGGGTCCGAAGTTACCTGGTGGGGGACTGAGTGTGTGAGTGGTTGATGGCAGGGGCAGGTGAAACCTGGGAGAGGCTAAACCTTTGTGTAGAAGGATAGATATTAACCCCCTCAATTCTGAGGCCTGTGCTTGCATTCCGGAGGTATATAAATGACCAGGCTCGCATCCTGGGTGGGAAGAGTCCTGACTCTGCAGGCAGCTAGACCTGGGTCCTGGCCCCAGCCTGACCACTTTGATCTGTGATCTTAGGCACATGGGTTACTCCTCCGAGACCCACCTGTAAAGTCGGGATAACACAAAGTCCCACGTAGGCTTGTTGTAAGGATGAAAACATAATATGTGCCATGTTTTCTACAAACTGTTAATGTATGATGCACAGAACTCTGACTCTCAATTCTCTCTGGGGATAATCAGAGCGGGGGACCCCAGGCTACAGAGCTTGGCAGCAACAGGCCATATTTCAAGCCATAACAGTAGCTGATCTGCCCCTGACCCTGAAGAGCCCACCCTCCCACAGCTGCAGACCCCCAGATGTCCCTGGTATTGCCTGCTGACAGGGGAGAGGCAGGCTAGGAGAGGTGCCTGGGTTCCCAGGGTCCAAGGTCATTGCAGACACCTGACTGCTGAGCGGGGGGTACTCTTGGCAAGTTGGGGCAGCCTGGGTCAGTAGCTCAAGGTTTTCACTCATTGGTTGATTTATTTATTTGTTTGCTCAACGAACATTTTTTGAGCGGCTCCAGTGTACCAGGCACTGTGCAAAGCTGCGGGAATACAGCAATGAACAAAACAGACATGGAGCCTACGGACGTGCAGCCTGCAGGCTGAGGAGGAGCCGAGCTCCCCAGAAGGAGGCTCTAGACAAGACCTTCTCTGTTTTCTCATTAGCCATTCTAATTTGAAGATCAAAATTAGGACCAAGTTGTTGCAATAGTTTCTTTCTTTTTTTTTTAAGCGTGGTAGAATGAAATGAATAATTCCTATAAAAATGATGTAAAATTGGAATTAGCTTAAATGAGAAACTGAAGGAAAACTTTCTCCTAGTGGAGAGTGGGCCAGAGAAGGGAGAATCTTGCCGTGTTATTCCCGCACATCTGCTGGTGTGCGTGCTTCCTGGGGCTTCTTGCATTTTTCTTCCTGACAAAGATGTTCACACTGCTTTGAATAGAGGGTTTTACTCACCAACACATTCATCCATTTAACGAACGATTGTGGGCCGCTGGTGACATATGGGACCCAGCGTTGGATGTGAGCAGTGCGAGGGGGTTAGACACAGTTCCTGCTCTCCAGGGACTCCCTGTCTTGTAAGACAGATAGATGTGTGCCCTGACACTGAAGGACAAGGCATGTGAGTGTTTGAGGGGCAAGCAGAGAAAGTTGAGGAGGGGGAAATTACGCCTGGCTGGGGGATCCTGGGCTACCTTCCTTGGAGGTGTGGCATTTGAGTTGGGCCTTGAGGAAAAGGTAGAATTCTAATGCGTGGGGAACGGGAGGAGGGCATCCCACAGGAATCTCAGAGCCAGTAAAATGCAAAGATGAAAGGATGATGAATCCAGTGCAGTGCTGTGTAGGTGCCTATAAAAGGAGCAGAGGGTGACAGGTTTGAAAAAGCTGGCTGGGGCCAGGTAGCGAGCCTTGCACGCCAGCCTGACGAGTTGGAATGTTATTCTTTAGGCTCTGGGGAGCCATTGAAAGTTTCTGAGCCCAGGAATGATAAGACCAGAGCAAAAAGAGGCAAGTAATATAGTGTAGTGTCAACAATGAATTGAAAGAGGGGGAGGGAAGGATGGGGAAGAGAGGTTGGTTAAGAAGTTAGTACCATAGTCGGAGCCTGCTTGAAGCAAGCTTGTGATCCTAGGAGAAAAGTGAGCAAATTCATATGATGCGGTGCAGGAAGAGCCAGTTAAGCTGTGGCAAGTGAGGGACAAGGTGTAAAGGATGACTCCCGGGCTCCAAGCCTGAGTGACTGGTAGGATGATGGTTCCAGTGACAGACATGGAGCAGGCAGGAGGAGAGAAGCTTAGAGAAAAAGAAGGTAATCAGGTATGTCTCCATATCTTGAGTACTTCATCTCTGAATGCTGAAAAAGGAGACATTACATGGAGGAAAGATGTGGTGATGTGGCCATTGGCTGTGTCTGTGTAGTTTCACTGGGTGGGCTGTTCACTGCACAACTCCAGGAGGCGCTGTTCTGTTATGCTGTGATGGGAATGGCGCTCTCTGGAGCTGGGCAACATGGTGGCCCTGTGTGGGGTGGATGCTCACCTCCGCTGAGAAGAAACCACATGTTGTTTGAGGTCTTGCTTCTGTTTGGCACTGACTCATCACCATCTTTCTCCTTCTGCAGTTACCGCCTGTGTGACCCTTCTGAGCAAAAGTTGTATGGAAAATCACCTCTCTTTGGACAGTATTTCGTTCTGGAAAACCCAGGGACAATCCAAGTGGGAGACCCTGTGTACCTGCTGGACCAGTAAGAGGAATCCTATGTCCTGGACTATCAGATGCCTTAAAAAAAATGTCCTCAAAAATGCCAACCCTTGAAGCACAGAGTTTTGGAACTGACACCTCAGTGTTTTCTTTAGATCTGTGATTTCCAAGTTTGTTGTCTTTTGGACTTCCTTGCATCTCAATGTTTCCAGTGTCCCAGTGCCCAAAACAAAGCAATATAGTCTTGGTAACTTAATAGGACTTCTGTAAGTCACTTAAATGGAAAGATGCGATTCTGAAAATCCCTTGTTTAACTATGATTGTGGAATAATTCTTTCTCCTTCTCCATTCTCCTACCCAGAGGGCTAACCTCCATCATCTCATTACTGCTTCCTAAGGAAAGTGGGGAGAAGAGAAAGAGGAAGAGTGGGCAAGTGAGAAGAATGTTCTGGAATGCTCTATTACCTCGTGCATGGGGCATGCAATGGAAATTAAGTAGTTCCCCAAATAAGGCTGGAACGTCACTTCCCGTTTCACCTCAAGCCCTAGACTAGCTTTTGAAAGGGCATAAAGAGCCTAACTTTCAGGAAACACTTCAGATGTTAATTTTCCATCAACATCTTGGATCTGGTAATATTGCCTCTCAGACAGCATCCATGAGGATTTGATTGATCCTTCATAGCATGCAGTACCTCAGAGCTGTAGGGCAGCAGAAATGTCAGGGGAGAAAATCAACTCATGAGAGCAACACTGCTGCCAGATTGTGATATGGAACATGTGAAAAGCAAGACAGACAAAAACGTCCTTGCCGCGAAACAAAATATCAAATATATTTCATTTATGATCCAAAACTTTCCCCAACATGTGAGAGTGGACAGTAGCACCAGAAAGGGGAAGACCCCTAGTCATGTTGTCTGAGATGCTGTTTGATGGTGCCCAGGGAAATGATGGTGCCCTTCTTGATATCAGAGCAAAACGAAATGATCTTGAAAGGAGAGGAAGCACTGACTGGTGCTGAATGACAGCTCAGTCCACGCTGTTGAAAAGATTGAAACCTGTGGATGGGGTTTAGTTTTCTATACTAGAAATTTTTTTTGAAAAAGCAGGTGGGGTACCCTCCAGGAGCCTTCTGCTTCTCTGCTGTAGGTGTTTGATTTCCTTAAAGCATAGCTATGCTCTCATGGAGTCCTCCTGGATCCTGCTGGTCCCATCAACTCATGGCTGAGTGCTTGTCCTCCAATTCAGGGCGGAAAGTTCTAGAGTCCATGGATAAGAAGAAACATGATTGTGTGATTTAAAATAAACCACTGAAAACCTTTCAAAGGAGAAAGGAAAGCATATGTCACTTCATTTAAGAACCAACATCTCATTTTTCTACTGATCGAATTATAATCCTCTAAGATCTCATGAAGTATATCTTTTATTGCCGCTTTGTCAATTTTGATTGTGTTAGGAAGCTGACTAAATCATGATGAAATGTTTCAAAACCGTAAATAAATGGAAGCCGCTTTGAATACTTTCAGATATTACTAACCTCTTGGCACAGAGTCAGGCTTTGAAGCTGACTGATGTGGATGGGCAAAGCCAATAATTCTGCCGCTGGACCAGAGCTGAGTCTCTTACAAATGGACCCGCCTACAAATGAGCATTCCTAGGTGAACACCCATCTTTGAAGGATTTGATTGTCAAGTAAACATGCTTTTTACCAAAAGGTGGGCATTTTTCCACTTTGATTTTATAGAAGAGGTTAGTAATCAACTGGAATCTCGCCTAGCTCTGAAATAAAGTTACAAATGAACAGGTGCATGTGTATATGTTTTCTGGTTGGTGGATTATTGCAATTTGTTTTCTGCATACTTGGGGTGAAGTGGAGAGTCAGAACAATTAATCAGATAACCTGGCCCATCGTCTTCCCCGATGCATCCACTTTATGCTGAAGTTACAGACAGATGGAGAGAAAAATAAGAGTTCAGCACATAGCATTACTAATGGGACCTTAGGAACCCATGGCAGAATGCACATGGGACTTAGGAAACCATGTGAATATTGGATTGAGAGCGGCCAATAATTAGGCACTGATGAGAAACTCAGGGTTGGTTTGTTGGCTATTCCTAGATACTTGTAATCAGTGGCGAGCTGAATGCCTTAGATCTGAACTTCCAACCCTTGTAAATAGTAACATCCACCTCCCCAGTGACCCAATCTCTGTCAAGGGCTACACTTCATGCAGGCCTTGTCATTCTCTGCATTGCAGGGCAATCCTCATGTGGAAGGGGTAGCCTAACACCCTCCTCATTTGTCGGGAGTCTCCTTCTGCTCCTCAGAATGTGAGGAAGATTTCCGTTTGAAGAGAGAAGTTCCAGTGACCTCTAGAGTCTCAGCGTAGTTGCCAAGCTTTCTGTCAGGGAGATTTAAAAGCCATTTACTTGTGTTTATTTTGAATTTAATGAGTTGGTTAATGCCAAAGGCAGGGCTGATGTCTCGTTTATTTTGGATACTGAACATTCGCACTCAATTGCACTTGAAATATAGGATCGGGAATATAGATCATCACAGACTCTCAGAAAGGTGATGGACATTCAAGTTCAGGCCAAAAAAATCCACCTTGATGGGTGTTTCGTTCTGGGTGACAATTTTATGTTGCAATCACAGCAGAGAGTTACAAGCCCAGAGCTGGAGATTTTGAAAAGGAGAGTGTGGGAAAGAGTCTGGGCTGGCTGTTGAAAGGCTTACTTTCTCGGCTATTCCACAGAAAAAGCTAGAACTTTACAACCAGGAGATAAAAGCAGCAACTTATACACATGGAGCAGAAAGAAATCAGGGTGGGCCTGATGGAAATAAGGCAGGTGTCTGGCAGTGAAATATACTCCTTTCCTCCTTCTTCCCTTAGTGCTATGCGGGCAGAGTGAGGAGATGCGCCTGTGGAATGGCTGCCAATTTGGTAAGAGTGTGTGTGGAGGCCAGGCAAGCTTGACTAGCCAAGTGTGACCTTGGGAACCCATCTGTGAGGCTGTCACCCACTGTGATGAAGTGCCAGGCAGGTGCCCCCAGAACTCTGAGAGGGTGACAAATTAAAGCAATCCATGATGGTGGAAAGCAGATATATGAGTCACTCAAAGGTGCCAGAGCAGCGCTCAGACCAGATTTCAACATTAGGTCTAACCAGGGTGTTGGTGCTGCACTGTAATAACACTGCACTGCCGTAAGTTTTATTGGTCCACAGAATTCTGGAAGTTTTCTTGGAGGGCTGCTCCTAAAAAAGAATTCCACAGACCAATAACTTTGGGAAGTCCTGCCTGCCTCACTCCTCTTCAAAGACCCAGCAGCCCCTTGAAATCTCTGCAGACCTGTGGGGAAGAATTCTGTTTGTGTCTAACAGCACCCTCCCCAAAATTCTGTTTCTAATCACCTTTTGAGTAATGCTGCTCTGGTCTCTAGAGGGAGCGCCAGCAAGGGGCAAGGAAGAGTGATTAGCAGGAGAGGTGCATTCATAGGAAGACTGAAGAAACTAAAAGGCTCCCTTGCCACATGGAGAAGGCCTCTCTTGGGATGCTTCCTCTTGTCTTCTCCCTCATCCCTCTGACTGGGGCAGAAGAGTGGGACTGGGGCTTAAGAAGTTGAAGGAGGTGTGGAGAGGGTATCTTAGACCAGCTCTCCTATTATGGGTCTTAGGGAGAAGCATTCCCTTTCTTTGGACTCATCTCCAAACCTGCGTTCATGGATGGATAGGGTGGATGAGGGTGAGTGGGGGAACACAGAATCTCTAGTCCTGGCCTTAGGACAGTGCCACATAATAATAGTGCTCCAGGATGCTTCGTGCTCCAGGATGCTTCATGCTCCAGGGAGGGGTGCCGTCTTTCTGTCTGTCAACTTTATCTTTCCATTGCAACTCCTCTCAGTGGGAGTTGTCTCCCACCACATTATGCAGAATTACTCCGGGGGTCCTACTGCCCCTGACCATACATATTTATTCACTTTATACTATGATCTCATATTTTCACAAGAACAGACATTGTTGGCTTCTACCACTTTCTTAGAAATGGACAAGTGAGTTATGATAGCATCTGAAGTTACCCAGTTTCAAGCAAGGAGAAGAATCTGGCTCATTACCACCAATGTTCCTGGAATTAGGATAGTAAAAATGTACCTGAGGTATCCCTTTGTCTGCTCTGACTGCACCATCTTCAGAGGAAGAGGCCCAGGCCACTGCTGTGACTATGATCCTGCTCTCCCTCAAAACACAGCTGATAGGGGACCAGTGGGGCCAACTGGTCCCATGCTCTTCAGCCTAGTGTGGAGAGAGGAGTTGCTTTCATCACATTAATAGTCTTCCTGGACAGGCTGTAAGTTGTATTAAGTAACAAAAGGGGCTGAGAAGTGACTTCCCATCCAACTTCTTCCAAGGCTGATTTTGATGGGTGGGTCAAGTTCACTCACGTTTGGCTCTTGACCAATCTAATCTATTCACCCTTGGTGGTCTTCAGTTGTGCTCCTTTCACAGAGCACTCTAGACTGCTCTTCCTCCTTCCTCTCTCAGGAAGCTTACAGCTCCTGATTCCTTCTCTTCATTCTCTTCTCTATACCCTCTACCAACCCCTGACTGGTGTCTTCAGTGGTGCAGATTCCCAGTCCTTGTGGAGCCTTGGGGGATCTAAGTTGAGTCTAGCTTCTCTCTCTCTCTCTCTTTGGGATTCGCTAGGAGTACTGTAAGTAAAGTACTATTGTCATAATTATTTCTGATTAATATTTTTACACTTAATAAAAAATTGAGTTTACTTGGTCTGGGAGAAAGGCACCTTCCAGATGACTTGCCCAGCAATTAGAGCAGCTTGTTAGTCGGAGGCCCAGGATGGCCGAGGACAGCTGGAGAGCTCTTCTTTGCAAGCAGCTCTGGTTAACATCAACCAGGAAAGCTTTTTGTAAACACATGAATAATTGATTGTCCAGTGCTCACATAGCTACCGAGGATCTGAGCCCGTATGACTCATTTGCGAGCCATTCCTGTCGTCTGGATGCCATAACATTGGAGGAATGATGATCGTTTCTTGGAGATTCTTCTGTGGCCAGAGTTGCCAAGACCAAGGCTGTAATGGTTTGTTATGATGACCTTTGTTATTCCATTAGGCTCAATTGCTTTAAAAAATGATGTGTGCATACTTTAGGAACGGTTTTACCCTTTACGTTGACCTGACATCATAGTTTATATTACAAAATGTATTAATGACAGAGGAGTGTTTTCATGTCCCAAGGACAAATTTTAACAACCATAATCTGCCCTTAGTCATCATAAATATAAATGTATTGGTCAAACAGATCTCGTTAATGTGGCCAAGATAAATGCAAGTCTATATTTTAAGGCAGTTGAAGTCCTAGAGAATATATTTGGAGCTTTTTGTGAGGCTAAGAGATCTTGTATATGTGCTATCAAAAGGCTGAGAAAATTAACATGTTTCTCCTCTGGTTTTGCGTTGGACAGATATAAACGTCTTGGGGATGTCGAGTAAGATTGTTCACATAGTTTCTGGACGCCACTAATGCCTGGTGGGGTGAATCTTAGTTCTTAAAGGCGTATTCTCATTATGCTCACAGTCCTTTTGAAAAGAAACAAAATAAGGATTTCAAGTTTTAGCAATGTATTGCTCAACCACATTTTCCTGAGTTAGACGACGGCATCTTAAAGTTTTAATTATGTTAATCCCCTCTGCCCCAACGTCATGCTTCCTGTGGGAGGATTCCCCTTCCCACAGATGTGTGTCTGACATTTTGCATCATTCCAGTTGGCAAACCATATCTTGGCAGATGATGTTCTGGGGATGAGCTCTAGGATGGGTTGAACACTTTGTCTTCCTCTTCATTATGCCGCACTCAGAAGTGTTGGACTTTATTGGGTGTTGTCCACATTTTAAGCTTCTCAGGCAGGAGAATAAATCCTTGTTTAAGAAATCCTTTTCAATCGTGTTTTTATTTTGAACCATAAAACTGTGTTTAAGGCAGTAATGTCTCAAATGCTATTCTCTGAGAGAGCAGACTGTTTACAGGGGTGAGTTCATCTCCCCCAGATATGGTAAACATTGTGCCATAATTAACCTCTGTGTGGATTATGGTCACCTGGCAATGATTGATGAGCACTTCAGATAAAACCATTTGCCCTTCTTCCCTTACAAGAATCTTCTAAGAAGAATCTTCCCTTCTGAATCTGCTATGGCCTTTAGCAGCACCACATATGGAGCTTTAGAAATGTGACTTTTGCCTGGAACTTCTCTGGGACTGGGGGTTGAATTGTTTTCTAAATTTTGTGGGTGTGGGGACAGTGCTGTGTGGTTTAAATTTTTTGATCTATTTAAAAAGTGAGGCACATACACCCATGTTCATAGTAGCCCTGTTCACAATAGCCAAAAGGTGGAGGCAACCCAAGCGTCAATTGACAGACGAATGAATAGACAAAATGTGATATATGCATACGATGGATTATTGTTCAGCCTCAAAACGGAAGGAACTTCTGTCACATGCTACAACATGGATGAACCTTGAGGACATTATGCTAAGTGCAATAAGCCAGTCACAAAAGGACAAAGTATGATTCCATTCATATGAAGTACCTGGTGTAGGCGAATTTGTAGAAACAGAAAGTAGAATGGTGATTGCCAGGGGCTGAGGGAGAGGAGAATGTAAGCTATTGTTTGATGGGGACAGAGTTTCAGTTTTGCAAGATGAAAAGAATTCTGGAGACTGATGGTGGTGATGGTTACACAACAATGTGAATATACTTAATACTACTGAATGGTATACTTAGAAGTGGTTAAGAGGGTAAATTTTAAGTTATATGTATTTCACCACAATTAAAAAGAAAAAAAAGAGTGAGGCACATCAGAGGCTTGGAGTCGAATTAATCCAAACTCTAAGGCCCTTCCTGGGAAGACAGCCCAGGCTGCAGCCACTGAAAGAACTCTATCTCACCCAGAACATCAAATGCTCTTCTTTCTGAGACTAAAGAGAATAAGAAATTGAAATGTAATTTCTTTAAACTTAATCTTGATTGAGGGTGAGATAATTTAACTTCAGACTTCAATTTCTTATTTTAACTACTTAGGACCTTCACTCATAAGGGGATTTTCTTTCGGACTCGGGACTCCTTGGTAATTTGATATGGAGAGGGGAGTTAAGGTCAAGCGTAGAATGTCTTATTGTTGGCATTTTATTGTTGGCGTGCCTTTGTGATATCTGGATTCCGCTTCATAACCTCTGATGGGTTATGTGGCTCAATGTGGCTGGAAATCATGTGAGTTGGAAAATAGAAGATCTACATTTTCCATGATGACTACAGAAAGGCCTTGAAGGACGTAATGTACTCTACTGACCCATCTCAGAACCTTACGGGGCAAAAATCCAGACTGCCTGCCCAGGAAGATCTGTAGTGGAGCAGTGGCTGGTATCGGGAGTGAGGGCTAGTTTCCTTTCTGAAGATGCTGTCTTCACTTCCAGTTGACCATAGGCATAATGGTTAAGCATAATGGGTTCAAAGAACAAAAAATTGAGGCGTTTGGGGGGAAAGATGGTAGCTTCCCTGTAAGCTTCTTTAGGATTATAGTCACACTTATCCCTAATGTATCCAGTGAAGGGGCTTGAGTTAGTCTTGGTCCCTCTCTGCCTCTTCACATTCTCCTATTCAGGAGAGATCTTATTGGTAAATTTGGGAGCAGCCCTTGAGCTCTGCCCCCACCACCCCTTTCTCCTTGGGCTCTGCCTGCCTTCAAGGTGCTGGGTCTCTGGTCTCTTTGGTCCAGGCGGTGAGCTTGGCAGAAAAAGCCTGGTCTAGTTGGGAGAGATGCTGCCAGAGGTTGGGTGGATAAATTTTACTGTGATTCAATATTAGAAATTCCATTGCTTCTCTATTGCTAAACCACATCCTCCAGCCTAGCTTTTATCAATGATAAAACAGCTATTTTGATCTCAAAAAAACAAATAGGATTTTTTTTCTAAAACTACATCTGCAGTCTAATTGTCCCTTGTGTCTGTGGTGTGCCATTAAGTTTGCAGAGTGCTTTCACTCGCTACATGCTATTTGATCTTCCTGACAATCCAGTGGGATTGGATGGATGTGAAAGCCTTCTGTAAGCTGCTTCAGTCTTATAATCACACTTATCCCTAATTACATAAAGCATGTCAGTGAGGTTTGAGAAGGTTAAGTAACTTGTTCGTGTTATAGGTGATGGGTTAGAATTAGAACTCAAAGCTTTGCCTTCTGGCAAGGGGCTACTGAAAACTAAGATGGCAAGAATTAATTCAAAGAGTGATAATATTTTCGACTGGAAACCAGTTTAATCCTACAGTCTCGTTTTGAAACATTTGCTTATAACTTATTGGAAGGAACTTTAAGACTGGTGTATGTAAGCCATAGTGTGTCTGTGAATCACTGGGAATCTTGTTTAAAGTGGATATTCCTGTATCTGACACCTAGATATCCCAGCATGGGGGGCATGGTCTGCTGTGGGACCTAGGAACCCTCATTTTTATAAGGATTCCAAACTGTTCTAAACTCTTACCTGATTTTCTGTAGAGCAAGTTCTCAGTCGCACATTCTCATCCCATTTTAAGGTTGACATTCTCTTTAATAAAGAGTAATGTGACAAATCCTGGCTTTCTTAGGAAAATAGAACTCACTAGGATACATCATGGTTAAACACGGATATGCCCATTTTGGGTGATGGGTTCCCACTTATCCAAACACCCCCCACCCCAGCCATCTGGAGTGGAGTGCAGTGGAGAGCCATCTGTGCCCTGAAAGAGAGCAAAGCTCTGGAGGCACTGAACCTACAATCTGGGCCTCCAGGAAACTGAGTTAACTACCACATCATTAACTAATCCTGAATTAATTAGCCAGGAAGGGGCAATGCTTGGGCCTTGCACAATTTTGTACAAATTGTGTACCAGATGCTTGTATGTGCATGTATGTATGGCGGAATAAATGAGACAGTAGGTTTTGTAGGAATATTTGCTCCCATTTTTAATCAATCGGTACCTTTTAATGAGACAGCAAATAAGAAGGAGGCCCAAGATACAGCATTAACAACATAAAGAGCATGGGAGCCAAGGGTATGGTTTTTCATTTTTTGTTTTTCGTTTTTATTTCAAAGACAAGGTAAGGATCAGGAATGCTCATGAGTGATTGCCACGCTCTCTAAGAGACCAGGGAGACTGTGTGCCAACTGGTTTTCCACTCTTTGTACATCCCAGCCAAACTTCAGAGGAACCTCTTTTCATGTGAACTGGAAAAGATGAATTTCAAGCTTCATTGAGAACTTTAAAACCTTAAATCCTTCTTGAAAATAACCTGTCTCTCAGGAATCTTAAGGCCCAAAGAGTTATAAAGCTTTTCCCTGGGCTATGGAATGGCCGCATTATTAACTATGATTACTTAAGTCTCTGAATAGAAGGATGTAATAAATCTGCAAGTATTTGTTCTGGTTTGTGACTAAGCAAAACTGTATAATATTAAATCAGATGTTGTTATAAACATATGAAATGGCACATTTTTTTCCCAACTTGGGGCATTGTGGCATGAAGCTTCTGGGAAATCTAAAAAAATGTTTTTACATTCTTCGATACTGAGTCTGGTCTCTGGTAGGTTTTCTTCTTTCTGAGCATGCATGCTAAATAAAGGTTCTTCTGTTTAGCTCACTGGGTTTTCCCAGCAAGTCAGCAAGGCTGAGCAGAGGTGTTCTCACTCGTTTGTGGGCTGTTCTATGGGGGTGGAACTGGAGACCTGGGCAGCGTGTATGTGTGTGTTTGTGTGTTCATGTGTATCTGCCAGGTGGAGGAGATGAATGACATCCTAGCACCCTGGAATGTTCACGTTAAGGTATCCTAGACACAAGCTAGTCCACCAGGCTCCTCATTACCCAGGTCATGTTTTCAAACTTAGGTTCAAATGTGCGTGAGAGAGAAAGCTGTAAGGATCTGATGTTTGGAAGGAATTTTGACAGAGCAGTGAATTCAAGTCCATGTTTCTAGGCTAGACCTCTTGCTTTACTAGACAACTGCTGTTGGAACAGGAGGGTTGTCAGCCACAGAGCAAACCTGCAGTTGTCCTCAGGGGTCACTGCCGGGCCCGGTGGAATGACAGACAAGCATGACTCTGGGGAAAGCTGCACGTTTGCCTCTGGGAAGTGGTCATGTTGACCTTCAGTTTCACACCTCAAAGGGGTGGTGATGCCGCTATATGGTGCAGACAATGATGAGAAGAGAACTGCGAAGAAGTCATAACACACGGAGTGCTAAAAAGTCATCACAGGGAGCCGCCCCGTGGCCGAGTGCTTAAGTTTGTGCGCTCCGCTTCGGTGGCCCAGGGTTTCGCCAGTTCAGATCCTGGGCACCGACATGGCACCGCTCATCAGGCCATGCTGAGGCGGCATCCCACATGCCACAACTAGAAGGACCCATAACTAAAATATACAACTATATACTGGGGGGATCTGGGGAGTAAAAAAAAAAAAGTCATTAGAGTTTTTCTTGCATTGGCGCTTATAGGTGATTTTTCTTTTTGTAGTTTCCAGATATTTTATTTTTTGTAATTAAGAAAACAAATTGATATTTAAAATAAAACGATAGCCTCAGAACGTTTGTGTATTTAATAATCACTTTTTAAAAAGATAATTTTGGGAGGGGGGCCGGCCTGGTAGCGTAGTGTGGTTAAGTTCACCTGCTCCACTTTGGCCGCCCAGGGGTCGCCCGTTCGGATTCTGGGCACAGACCTAGCACCACTCATCAAGCCATGCTGTGGCAGCATCCCACATAGAAGAACTAGAAGGACCTGCAACTAGGATAGACAACTATGTACTGGGACTTTGGGGAGAAAAAAAGAAAGAGGAAGATTGGCAACAGATGTTAGCTCAGGGCCAAGCTTCCGCACAAAAAAAAAAAAAAAGATAATTTTGGATATTGACAGTTTTCTACAAATTGTCGAGAGCCACACTGTCCGACATGGTAGCCATTAGCCGCATGGGGCAATTGAAATGTAGCTGGTCCAAATGGAGATATGCTGTGTGTGTAAAATACACACCAGATTTCAAAGATTTAGTACAAATAAAAGAGTGTAAGATATCTTGGCAATCATTTTTATAATGATGACTTATTTAAATGATTACAATTTGACTATATTGGGTTAAATAAATTAGAATTAATTTCATCTATTTCTTTTTCTCTTTTTAACGTGGCTACTAGAAAGTTTTAAATTATATATGGGGATGTTGTATAGAGGAGAGAAGGTGAGCAGTCCCCTTAATGAGGATGGAAAAGGCCCTCAGCCCTGTGCAACACACGTATAGTGAAGGCATTTCCACCTACTTGGTGGCATCACATGATTTTGAGAAAGGAGAGTGACTGCACCATGGATGTGAGGTTTCCTTCCGGCATGAGAAAAATGTCCTGGATCTAGATAGTGGTGATGGTTGCACGATATTGTGAATGTATTAAATGTCACTAATGGTGAATTTTATGTCGTGTGTATTTTACCAGAATTAAAAAAATTACATATGGGGCTCACGTTATACTTCTGTTGTTCAATGCTTGTTTAAAGTAAAGAGGTGGGCGTGTGGCTTTGCTGAAAACAGTGTCTCTAGAAATAGGGAAAAAATACAAAGAGACAAGGATGGGTTGAAGACTGCTGGGAGAAGTTGGAAATCTTTTCTCTCTCCCTTTGGTAAAATATTAACATGTGTCTCAGTTTCTCGCTATCCTTGTCGGCCCCCCTCCCCTCCCCCGCCGGCCTCAGCTTCATGTGGCCCCTGTCTCTTCACCATGCCTTCATCTTGTTTATCTCATTCCACTTTTCCTCCACGCTTGGCATTCTGCCCACAGCTAGGTTTCTCACTAAGATGACTCTTTCTCTAAAATTCCTCACAGTTGATGTGGTGTTAAGGAGTTAAGGATCTCGACTGTTGAAAATAAAAAGAAAACACCCTGATCAGGCTCAACAAGCCCCCTCTCCTCCCAGATATTGTTGATTAAGAAAAATTAAAATCTTTCCTGTGCATCTTTAGGATCCAGCTTCTTAAAAGTAAACTATGGTATTAGAAGTCAGGACAGTGGTTCTGGGGGTTAGGGGCGGGGAGGAGGTGGATCGTGGCTTGGCTGCAGCCTAGAAAGGGTTTCCAGATGTGGGAAATACTCTTATTGATCTGGGTGCTGATTACCTCAGTGTGTCCACTTTGTGAAACTTTATGGAGCTTGTGACTTGTGTACTTCTCTGAATGTGCATTACACCACAATAGAAAGTTAAAAAGCAAAAAACAAATCCCCCTGTGAGGTGCGTACTTTTTTGCGTATTAAGCTGGCAGTCCTGGAGGGAGTGAATGCTGTGAGGTGGGTGCCTGTTTTGTGAAAATGGCTACTAGGGGGCGCTGTATCCCCTTCCTGTGGAACCCGGATTGCGGAGGCCTGGCAAGGAGGCCCCACCCCACAATCCTCTGACTAGAGATTTGTGAGTGAGTGACCCACCTCTGAAAATTTTTCTTCTTCATACTTTATATCTGTCTCTCCATTTGGGGCACTCACACACTTAGAGACCAGAGAGGGAGGGACCGGAGGGGGGTGTTGCTTACCAAGAGGCTTACTCAGTTGTTGGTATAGGGGAGACCCCAAGGACAGTCACGTTCTTGGGAGAGATCAGAAATTCTTCCCTTGCTGTAAATAGACACCCGCAAGGAGCAGAGGGACAGCTCTGGAGTGACCAGGCCCAGCAGTTATCACCTACGGAAATCCTGTGTGCTGGTAAATACAGCGCTCAGCAAAGCCTGAAGAAGAGATTATGGGGAGCAGAGAGGGACTGAGAATGTGAATGTGAGAGGTTACTAGCCAGATAGTGGCTGGAGAAACCAGAGGCAAGGCGGATTTTGGTTGGAGGAACATAAGCGGAAATGGGGGAGGAAAAATAAATAAGTGAGATAAACAACTTCATTTACTTCCTCCCTTATTACCCTTTTGCTTTTTGCTCAGGACTGTGGTCTCCCCTGAGATCTCCTCTTCTGGGGACAACAGGCTGGAGGCTGATTTTGGAATACAGACCTGGCTCCTACCTCCTTGCCCTGTACCCAGCCCTCTGCAGTGGACTTCCACATGGCCACTGGACGTGCTTCCTGGAGCCAGTCCCTGGGCAGGGTTTCCACAGGCTCACACCCCTGCTCCCACCTCTACTAGTGCAGAGAGCACAGGGCTGTCTGCCCAGGCGGACTCCCCACACCCCCACACCCTGGAGAGAGCAAGCATTGGGGTCACTGTGAGGTGGCTGGGTCAAGAGAGCTTAATAACAATGTTGTTGGCCTGTGGAGAGGTTTTCCTTTTCTTGGATCACAACCGGAAGTGATTAGCTTGGCCCCACGCTAGAGTGCTAATGTCCGGGTCTGCCTGCCTGCTGCAAGGCAATGCCTCAGGTCCTAACAACATCGACCCGTTCCCTTGGAAAGAATTTGGACCTCATGACATGGGTGAGAGGGAAGTGGTGGGTGGCCGGGAGAGCAGCCTGTCTACACGCCAGCTCTGGCAGTGCTGGCTATGTGACGGGGGCAGGTTTCCTAATCTTTGTGGGCCTTCATTCTGTCAACCATAAAATAAGCATGATGATGATAATACAACATATATCCTATGATGATGATAATACCTCACATATATGTGAGGATCTGATGGCATGTACGTCAAAAGCACGTTGTAAACTGGAGAGTGCCTACAGATTGGCTCTCTGGAGGGGCTGTCAGCCGGGGTGCTATGAGGCATGTGGAAAGAAAGCTGTTACCAAGAACTCAAAGAACTCCAGTTTGCATATGATTTACTTTTCCTTTTGAGAATCTTTAAGGAGAGTTGTTACCCTGATGAAATCAGTTAACCTCCACCCCTTGCCATGCTGTTGAGTTACTTAAGAAAGAAATAGCTCAACAGAAAACCAAGTCCTTGGAATGGTATTCTGGGGCTCACATCACTTTGCTTTCAGTCCACCCATGAAGCACTTCCATCCTGCTCAGACACACATTCACACCAGTCAGGGGACTGCTGCCTGGGACTCGCTTCTTCCACAGCAGTCAACGCCTTTGGAGGCTATTTCTACATTGCTTGTTTAAACCCAGGCCAGTGAATCCCCTCTCTGCTAGACCTGCCTCTGTAAGCACACTCCTGGCAGATGGGATGTGCCAGGGTAGTATGGAGAGAGAGGGGAGGCCAGGAGCAGCCATGTTGAAAGGCTCTCTATTGCTTAGCTGCCCTCTGAATGGGCTTCATAAAGATCCTGGGGGATTAGAGGCAAGGAAGAGATCCTAAAGCCATTCACTAAATACTTATAGATTTATTGAGCCTCTACTATGGGCCAGACACTTTTAAGCTATAAGCAAAATGGACACAGACATTGTTGTCATTCATGGAGCTTACCATGCAGTAGGGAAACCTGGCCTGAAGCAACTAATGATGCAAACAATTAATTGCAAGAGTGATGAATGCTATGAAGGGGAAAGTGCAAGATGCCAAGGAAACATTTCAGCTGAGCCCTGAAGGATAACTGCCTCAGCTCAGTGAAGGGTGTGGTGAGTAGGGTGAGAAGTGGGGAAAGGCATTGCCAGCAGAGGGAACACAGGTTTGTACATATCCTCCATGGAAAGGGACATAATGCTGCATATAGTCTACCTACCCCCAACCCAATCCTACTCTCTCATCCTAACACCTTCTTCCTCTGGAACTCTGCAAACATAGTTTCTTTTTGTTCTTTCTGCAACCAAACTAACATCTCTTGTCAATCTTCCTCTTTTTTTTTTTTCCTCCCCAAAACCCTAGTGTCTGATTGAATATCCTAGTTGTAAGTCCTTCTGGTTCTTCTATGTGAGCTGCCGACACAGCATGGCTACTGACAGCCAGGTGGTGTGGTTCCACGCCCGGGAACTGAACCTGGGCCACCAAAGCAGTGAGAGCGCCGAACTTTAACCACTAGACCAGCAGGGCTGGCTCACAAATACAGTTTCTTGACTAAACACAGAGAGGTTCTCCTTACTTATGAAACCATCCCAATTTGTACATTTTCTTATTATGCTTGTAAAACTTGCCTGTTCCTTTTTGCTGCCCTCTCCCTACCCCTAACATAACTGGCCAAAAGAAAAACTCCAAGAAAACACACACTCCCAGAGTTTATTATAGTTATTATGACTCAGACAGATTTGAAGACTAGAATTTAATGGAGGCTTTCCTAACATTCCTTGGGGACTTGAAGGATTTTTTTCCCACCAGCCACAAAGCAGGATTATAAAAACACATTTCTTTCTTAAAAGAAAAGAAGAAATCCTCTGAATTCAAAATTCTGATTATTCTAAAAGCAGAGTGCTTGTTCCATATTTTCATATTGTCTCCCTATCTGGCTTTTCTCCCTCCTTCTCTTTTCCTTTATTTCTCTGGTGTAGTAATAAGCAAAATAAACATGGAGTTGACCTTGCTCTTGACCTTGCTGTGTGACTTTGGCCAAGGCACTTCCCCTCTCAGCCTCAGTTTCTTCAAATGTAGAACATGGGGATGAATTGCAGGACTCAAGTTTCCTTGGAACTCTAGCATTCCTTAGTTCTCATGGGAGAACCTCAACAAATAGGCAATTCATTCAGGAGCTCCGAGTCCCATATGAAAAGCCGAGGTTGATTGAAAATCTCCTTCCTCAGGAGGCAAACAGGAGGCAAGGCCTTCCTCCTCCTCAGAGATCATCTTGGTGGAGCCAATTTAGGTATCTAGGAAGGTTCTCTTCCCCTCAGGCCGGCCTTGGTCTCTCCAGCTTGCCTCATTCCACATTCACCATTTCTACAGGCCTTTGGAACTCCAGAAATCCTTCCTTAGTTTTCCCAGGTACACCTGCTGTTCCCCACACGGATCTCCACCCCTGTGAATGTCCAGACCAAGAATTAAGTGCCTCCAGGATCCAAGTCTGTAACACAAGTGAGGAAAGACATCTGGGTTAGGTGCACAGGCCCAGAGTGGACACAGCCACCTCAGGGCTCGCGCTCCATCCAAGGAGACTAAGTTCCACTTAGCTGAGACCAGTGGCGTCATTCTGAAATAAGTGTGCGGTGTTGCTAGATATTCTGCTGGTCTTTGAAGAGAAGTTGAACATCACTATTTTAAAGTCAAATGTGTCTCAATTTTTAAAAATTGCAGCATGAGCCAAAGACAAAAATCTGTGGGTCAGCTTTAACCTGTGGCTGCTGGTTTGCTACCTCTGTGTGTAGGCAAAGTATTGGGTCCTATATACATTCTATATGGTGTTTACAAAATCTGTACTACTTATCTATGCATTCATTCCTGTGATAATGATTGGTCACCTAATATGAGCTGGTCCTACCATAGGGAGGTAAGGAGAATGGGTAACGAAGATGCAACATATTCATAAATAAGGAATGCCAGCGTGGTGTGATCGATGCCCAGCTAGGTTAGGCATCTCTCCTCTGTGCTCCCACAGCACTTGTGCTTACCTCCATCAGGGTACTTAACATACTGGTTGGAAATTCACACTATGTTGGGCTGTGTCTTCCCAGTTCCCTGATGACCGGAACCATAGACTTTAGTTCCGCACACCCAGCATGTAACAGAGCCTGACACATCATAGTGGCTCCAGAAAAGCATAGTGACTGACAATATTGTGAGTAAACAACCCACTGATTGTGTGTCATTCAGGACTGTGACAGTGAGGAGGGTGCCTCGGTGCCTTACCTCTGTCTCCCTCTCAACCTCGGGTTTAGATATCCTTTCATCAAAAAGAGGCGAATGGTAATTGTTTCAAATTAGGCTACTTAATTTCTACCCACTCCAAGAAAAACAATAAGGTAAAGAAGCAAAACCATAGAAAAATGGTTTATTATGGTTGATAAAAAGTATTATCTCTGAAGGCCGAGGTCATTCATTCATTCAAAAAATGTCAAGATGAGAAACATAACTCTATTCAACAGATGAGAGCCTTGGAGAACAGATTTTAAAAGTTGGTATTCATGTGAAGCCTCAGGGTAGTGAGAGAACCATTGGGTTAGGGGTCAGATCACCTGGCTTCTAGTCCAGCTTTGCAACTGTGAGAGCTTGAGCAAGCTGCCAGCTCCATCTGTGCCTCAGTTTCCCTCCTCCTCTAAAATGAGAGGTTATTGGAGGGTTTGCAGAGTGACTTCTAGCTTTCGTGGCCTTGATTTCTGGCAACCAGTTGCCTCTTCTGAGACCACCTCGCCTGGCAGGAAGAAAAACACGTGGAAATATGTGAGCTAACCTAAGTACGCCTAGTGTCCAGAGCTCTGTGCTCCAAGGGCAAGAGAATGAGTAATGGTGCAGTGGAAATCTCACCTCCTTCCCTCTTCCTCAAGAACTAAGGGATTGGTTCAAACGTATTGAAATGCAACAAAAACCACAAACGGACCACCCCAGAGCCCAGCTCAAGGTTGTAACAGCACTTGGATACTTGGCGTATTCATCTGGATTTCAGATTTTTTTAGGCTGAAACTCTGCACCTCTGCATTCGTCCTGCAGTGTTATCTAACTGGAGATACCCATTAGGAAAAGGAGCATGGGGAAGTAAGGCAAGATTTGGATGAGGGGCCTGGAAATGCCTCCTCAGGGGAAGGGGAAATCTGACACCATCAATAGCAGTGCATCTATAAAATCATTTTCCTCTGGGATTAGAAGCTCACTCGATGAACTGTATTTATCACTCAGTGAATCTCATTAATTGTCTTATTCGGAATTTTCACTTCCTATAGTTGACGACTTCTTTTGGCTCATGACCTATCGTATTTCTTATATGGCTAGTATATTGAATTTCAACTATTAGAACTCATTTATTAAAAACAAAGCACAAAAAACCCCAATCAAACAAAGAAAACTTGGTAACTAACAAGCCCATGTTTTCCTCTTAAATTTCTTTAAGATCAGAAAAGTGTAAAGAAAGTTGCTAATGAGGCGTCCACACCTTTTTAAGAAATGTCTTAGGGCAATGCCACAATTAGAGGTTTCCTGTAAGGTAGAAATTAAATGCTTTGAAAGCTTCCTGTTTTACAAATGATGTAAACCAGCACAGGGTGCCACTTCCCCGCAGAACCCAATCTGAGAGAAGTGAGAGGGAGTTGATGGATCCTGGAACCTAAGAGTAAAACTGTAGGGATTGTGGCGAGGGTGGGAGACAGCAACACAGAGTAGAAGAAGGCAAAGTGTCACCAACAGAGCGTGATGACTAATCCTGTGTATCAACTTGACTGGGCCATGGGGTGACCAGACATTTGGTCAGACATTCTTCTGGCTGTGTCTGTGAGGATGTCTCTGGATGAGCTTAACATCTGAATCACTAGATTGAGTAAAGCAGATTGCCCTCCCTACTTGGATTGGCCTCATCCAATCAAAGACCTGAACAGAACAAAAAGTGCCGAGTAAGAGGAAACTCCTGCCTGTTTGCCTGAGCTGGGACATGGGCCTTCTTTGGCCTTGAGACTTGAACTGAAATATCAGCTCTTCTTGGGTCTCAAACTTGTCAGCTTTTGGACTGGGAACTTACGCCACTTGCTATCCCGGTTCTCAGGGCTTCAGACTTGGACTAGATCTACACATCAGCCCTCCTGGATGTCAATCTTGCCAAATGCATATCTTGGGACTTATTAGCCTTCATAATTGTATAAGTCGATTCCTTATAATCTCTCTCTCTCTCTATGTCCTGTTTTCTTTGGAGAACCCTATGAGGCATAAGAATTGTGCTTGGGGAGTGCTTTCCACTCGGGTCCCTTCTTCCTATTGACTTAGGTGAATCACTGTTTACTGCATGGACCTTGGAAGACAGAAGAATTGTGCATCTCAAAGGGAGCAAAGTAAGATCCTAGATTCTGCCTGGGGTGGGAAGGAGAGGCAGCTAGCTAGCCCCCTCTGAGGATTGCTGATGCTTTGGGCTTGGTGATTACCAAAAAGAAAGATAGTTGCTGAAACAGAGCAGTGCCAGGGTGGAGGTTCTAGGTGTTTCCTTGAGGTGCAGGGTTACCTAGATAGTGATTATAGTGGTACTGTAACATCATCCTGGAGTGCCTTGAGGCATGCCCACTCTCCCAACTCACTTGGATATAGGCTTTTGAGTCACCAGCGGATATGAGTTCAGAAGAAAAAAAGGAGACCTCCAAGGAACACAAACATCATGAGAGAAAGGCCAAAAATTGAACAATATATACCAGAGGAAGCAGAATTAATTAACTTGGAAGAAGAGGAATGTAAAATAAACTTAATAAATACCTTCAAATCTCTAATAAAGGATATTGGAAACATGAAACGGGAATAATAACTTAGGAATATGAGCCAAATGGAAATAAAGAATATAAAAAATATAACAGTTGAAATAAAGAACTCAATGGTTAGGTTGAAAGTACTTTTTATCTTCTGTTAATTTCTTTAAAATATGTGACTTTTAAAAACAAAAATTATAGTACTCTATTTAGAGATTTATAATGTATAGAGTTGTAATATGTATGTAACAATAGCACAAAGGCCGGGGAGTGGATAAATGGTATATGTTGTTGTGATCTTCTTATATTTCATGCAATATTAACTTTAAGTGATTAGTTAAGGATGCATATGTAATTCCTAAAGCAATTACTAAACAAAAAAATGCAAGGAGGTAAAGCTAGAAAGACAGTAGAGGAATGGAATGCTAAAAAAATATTCAATCAACCTAAAAGAAGGCAGAAAAGGAAGAACAGAGTAATAAAAAAGCAAATGGGAGAAATAGTAAACAAAGAGCAAATAGTAGGCCTGAATCCAACACAACAATAATTAAACTAAGTGTAAATGGATCAATTTGATAGGCTGAGGTTGTCAGAGTAGAAGAAAGACAGACCAAACTATCTGCTGTCTACAAGAGACCTTAATATAAATATAAACACAGATAGATTGAAAGCAAAAGAATAGACAATGATATACAATGCAAATAAGCATAAGGAAACTGGAATGGCTATATTAATATCAGGCAAAATAGACTTCAAGGCAGAACATAGTGTCAGAGATAAGAGAGATATTTCATAATAAAATGGTGAATTCATCAGGAAAACATAACAATCTTAAACATATGTGTGTGTAACAACAGAGATACAAATTAAGTTGAGCAAAATTGGATAGAATTAGAGAGAAACAATCCCACTATCACAATTGGAGATACTTTTACCTCTGTCTCAGAAATTGATGGAACAACTAGACAAAAAAATCATTAAGGATACAGAAGATGTAAACAGTATTATCAACACACCTTCATTTGAGTGACATTTATAGAACATTACAACCAACATCTGTGTATAACACATTCTTTTCGAATGCATGTGGAACATTTACTAAGATAGACAACATGCTGGACTATGTAATAAGTCAGAATAAATTTCAAAAGATTGAAACCTTACAGAGTATGTTTTCTATCGCAATATAATTATATTAGGAATCATTATTAATTATATTATATATTATATAATTATCTATTACATTTTACAGCTATATATCATATACATTGAAAAATATATAGCTTTAATACTTATATTGGGAAAAGAGCTAATATAAAACCTAAGTTTCACTTTATGAAACTAGAAAAAGAAGAGCAAATTAAACCCTTAGAAAATAGAAGGAAAACATAAAAGACATAAAAAATGGGGGAAAAAAATAGAGATGAGTAACAAAAACCAAAACGGCTTCCTTTAAAAGATTAAAGAAATGAATTATATGTCCACAAAAATGCTTTTATAAGAATGTTCATAGGAGTTTTGTTCATAATAGACAGCAACTGGAAACAACTCAAATGTCTATGAAAGAAGAACAGATAAGTCAACTGTGTATAGTATTTCATTCGTATAATGAAATACTACTAAACAACAAAAAAGGAAAGAACTGCTAACACATGCAGTGACATGGGTGACTCAGATATGCTGAGCAAGAGAAGCCAAACGTAGAGGAGTAGATGCTTTAAGATTCCATTTATATGAGACCAAGAACAGACAAACAAACAAAAATCTATAGTGAAAGAAACCCTAAAAAATGCTTGCCAGTGGTGGGAAGCTTGTTGATAAGGGAACTTTCTGGGGTAACAGAAAGGTTTTTTATCTTGACAGTTGTGTGGGTTAGATGGGTGTATTCATTTTCTACTGCTTATCGAACTGTACGCTTAAGATTTGTGCATTTCACTCATGTAAATTTTATATTAAAAAAGAGCTTTAAATATTAAACTCCTTATTGAAGTGGTATGGATTAGCAAGTGAGTAAATATATTAAGGATAATGGGAGCCAGGTTTCCTGTTGTTAGAGCTACAAATACAGCAAGAAGGAAGTGTAGAATATACTCTGTGTGGTTGAATTGAGATTAGAGGTGTTAATATGAACATCAGTATGACAAAATATATCATATATTACATATTATATATATTTTTTTTCTAGCCTCTGTCCTCTGAGAGGACCTAAAGCCACGGCATACCAGTAGCAATCATTCCATCTCATGCCCAGATCTTGGTTTCTGAATACCACTTTCCATTAAAAGAATCAGGGTTCCTTGGAGGAAATGCTGATTCCAGGGCTGGGGCATGAATAGTCTGAGTTGGGAACATTTTATTGTGACAGAAATTCAGGAAGTGTTCCACCAATAATGCAGATCTGTCAAAATGCTATTGGAGTAGTTTGAAGTGGCTGTCATTGCCCAAATCTATGATAATTTTATAATCAAAATAAATAATAGTAATGGATTTGACTCATCAAATAAAATGACTCCACCAATCCATACTGATATTAGAAACAAATGAATAAATACATAATGTGGGTAAAGAGCAAGCTCATCCTTACAGTGGAAAGAATGATGAGTTGGAAAATAATCAATGGATGTTAGACCTAACGAGTCAAAGTTTAGTGAAGAAAAGAATTTTTACATGGTCTCAAAGGATCTTCTAGTACGTTACTTATTATTCACAAAGGAAAAAATACTACCACTGCAGAGGAGATATATGGTAGTTACCACCTTACATCAAGAAACCTTAGAAAAACCAAATTGAAGAATATGCTGCAAAATAACTGGTCTGTACTCTTCAAAAATATCAAAGTTGAGAAAAAAAGCTGAGAACTATTCCAAATAAAAGGAGATTTAAAAGACATGGCAACACAACACAATGCATGATCCTGGATTGGATACTGGATTGGGAAAGCAAAACAGTTCCACGTCTATTATTGGGACAATTGATAAAATTTGAATATGCACTCTGGACTAGATAATAGTATGGTATCAGTGTTAAACGTCTTGATTTTGATAATAGAACTGTGACACATAAGAGAATGTTCTTGCTCTTAAGGAAACAAACACTAAAATATTTTGGGACAAAGTGGCCTGATGGTATCTCAAACTTACTCTTAAATGATTAAAACAATGCACAGATATAAATATAGGTAAATAGGTAATGGTAAAGCAATTGGGGCAAATATAAACAATTGATGAATCTGGGTAGAGTATAAGGGAGTTTCTTGCACTATTCTTTCAATTTTTCTATATGTTTGAAGTTATATCAAAATTATAAGTTATCCACAAAATCAATAGGGAAAGGATTGATTGTTTAGTAGGAGTAATTGAAATAGTGAGGCGTTAAAGGCAATCATATGTCCATTCCTAAGGGAATGAATAAGTGTATGATGGTACACACAAATAATAGAATACAATGCAGTAGTCAGAATTAAAAAATTATATATATATCTACACATATAACAACATAACTAGATCTGTAAAATGTACTATTGTATGAAAAAAGTAAGCAGTAGAATGAGATCCACAACTAAATAGTATTGGTGTAAATGAAACACACATACACAACAACACCATGATATTTATAAGTACACACACAACTAAGGACATAAATTAGATGCTCTGGAATGGGTGCTTGTCGGGGAGAGAGGAATGGGAGTTTGGCTGGAGGAAAAAAACAGTAAAATTAAAATAAGAAAAGAGCCTTGCAATGACCGATGATGATGGAGTGACATGAACAGAGAAATATGATTAATTTAAATATTTGCCACTGGTGTCCAAAAAAAAAAAAAAAAAGAGAGAGAGTTGATGGAAGAAAGGAAAAGAAATGCTGAATCGCTTTGAAGATGGCTCTTAGACTCAGATTTTTCTTCACCAGTTCATTCCTACAACACACGCTGCGTCCCAAGCACCTTGCTGGATTTTTGAATAAGATCTGAACATTTTGACAGCTTGAATAAGATCGGAACATTCGCTGCCCTCACTTTATAGTCCAGGAAACTAAACCGGATGAATGAATGTTAATCATATGCCCCTGGAGAAGGCCGTAGGTGGTGTTTGAAATGAAGAAAGTCCAAAATAAGCACTTTTTGTTGAGTTTGCACCATTAGTTCTGTGTCCATAATGGATCGCAAGAAGCCACTTTATTATTTTCCCTTAATTTACACTGCCTTGCTATTTGCAGTATTCCTTCTTAATTCCTGGTGTCTATAGTGTATTTCATTTTGATTAACTTGATCTTTTAAACCAGCCCTATCTGCTATGAAGAACGATCTGGAGAATTGTGAGGCCAAGTTAGGAGGGTCTAAGATCCGCTTGAACTTTACACTCATTGTCCATACCATTCACTGGGCCCATGTTACTATCTGAAGACGAGTCAGGCCCTTCCTCTGAGAATGTATGCTCTTTCTACTCTCTACACGCTTATCATAATACTCAGTTATATTGAATTAATAATTAAAGATGTGCTAACATTAAGTCTGGAATAACCTCATTGCAACATCCTGACCCTTGGTTTCTACTGAAGCCCACAGTGAGGTCTAATGAATGCTATTGTACCCTTTTTAGGAGAAAAAAAAATTTAAAACATTTTACAAATCTTAGCATGCATTACTGTCTCTTTCTGTCAGTTGTCAGCAGCTCAGTATCCAACTAATGAGAAATATATTTTCCCACAGACAGCTTAGGACTCAAAACACATTGTTCATACTTTTGAAAAAAAAAGAAAAAGAAGAAATAATAAAAATAAGATATTGTGAGAGCTTTGAAGTGACTGGGGCACAATAGCAGGTTCCTTTGTTGAATAGCGGATTTTCCTAATGCTACTCGGCTAGATTCTTATCAAACGTTTCTGAGCAGGAGACAATGAAAATGACCCAGCATGAATAAAAGAGCAGATGAGAAATGTGCTATGATAAAGGTTGAAACAGTGCCTGGGTCCTCATTGAAAACAAATAGCTCGAGGTGGGGAGAGAGGCCCACTTTATCTTCAGCATTCTTTTTATAGCTCTGATCCAGAATTGTTTTCCCTTGAAAATGAATGGAGTGCCGGGGAAAGCTGCTTGGCCTTGTCCTCTGGCCTTTTCATTGCACCGTGCAGCCATTTTAATGAGTTATTTCTCACAGTCGCCCCACCAGGCAGGTCATCATCAATATCCCTGCGTTAGAGGCAGGGCTTAAGTGAGGCAAGGGCTAAGGGGTGATTCAGTAATGGGCCTTAAATATGTGAGGGTCATGTGGCTGAGGATGGCGAGCAGCTGTTCTCAGGAGTATCTCCTGAGTTCAGTGGAGAGGGTGTGAGCAGACCTTTAGAAGAAAAGAGGGATGGTAGAGTGAAAAAGGGTGCTGGGTCTAGGAAGGCATGTTCCCTGCGATATCATGAAGCTTTCTGAGGGCAGGACTCTCTCTTCTATCTCTTGGTTCACACTAACACAACATCCACTAGATATATACGTTCCGAGAAAATAAATGCTTAATTCGTTGATTGATGAATGAATGGTATGGACAACTCCTTATGTAGAAATCTTTCAACCAAGACTAGACACATGTTGATCTTGGCTGACTTGATCTACCAAGAAGGAAGGATCAAATGATCCTACAAGGTCTCTACTGTTTCTTGGGTTCTGTAATTAGCTCCTATCTGATTTTGGCTCTGTTCGATTCAAATAAAAATTCAGTCAAGTCAATACTTCTTGATCATCTACTACATGTAAGGCAATGGACAAGGATTTGGGTGGATTGCAGAAATGAATTAATCATGGCTCCTGCCCTCAAAAGGCAAAAAGTGGAATGGGAGAGAAAGAAATGCATATAACTTCTTACAGTACAAGTATTGGAGAATATGAGAAGTGCTGTCTTAGAGATCCAATCAAAGTTCATGAGACTGTGGAGGAGGAAGTGACACATTCCAGTTTGGGAATTGGGAGAGGAGTGATAATGAGACAACTAACATTACTATGTGCCATGTGGGTGATAAGTGCTTTACTTTTATCTAATCCTTATAGTAACCATATACAATAAGTACTAATGCTATTTTGACTTTATTCATGATAGTATGGAAGCACAGAGAAGTTAAGTAACTTACCATCAAGCAGCAGAGGCAGAATGGAGGCTGGCAGTCCAACAGAACTTAAGCTAAATCTTGAAGAAAATTAAGATATTTAGAACATACTATGGTCTGGTCTCTGGGCCAGGTGTTTCATATGGATAATTCTTCTACTTCTTATGATAACTCTGGAAATTCTATTTTCGTCCCCATTTTATAAATCTGAGACTCAAAGAGATTAAATGACTTGACCAAGTTACATAGCTAATAAATATCAAAAGCGGCATTCTAACCCAGGCAAGTGTAGTCTCAAAATATTTCATTTTATCCTCACTATCCACAATGCTGCCTCAATAAAAAGAGGCCAATGGTCCCTCATGGCCTCAGGAACTCCATGAAGGCAGTCATGTCCAGCTGAAGGCAATTGGGAGAGGTCAGGCACCGACCCTGAGAAGTCTCCAGCCCACTATATGTACATCCCCATAGATGAACTGCCACCTGTAGGCCTGCAGCAATAGTAGACTTCAGGTAGAGCTTCTAGATTTCAAAACTTGTCAAGTTGTCCATTAGGGCAGTTGTGTTAGTCATCTATTGTCGTGTAATAAAATGCCGCAAATTTAGAGGCTTAAAAATAATACCCATGACTATCTCATAGTTTCTGTGTGTCAGGAGTTTAGAACCAGCTTAGCTGAGTCCTCTCCTTAGGGTCTCACGAGGCTATGATCAAAGTATTGGCCTCCTGCATTCTCATCTGGAGCTCAGGCCCTGCTCCCAAGCTCATTCAGATTGTTGATAGATTTTAGTTCCCTCCAGCTGTGGGACTCCTCAACTCCTAGACGCTGCTCCTCTGCAGAGGCAGTTCACAACATAGCTATCTGCTTCTTCAAGGCCAGTAGGAGTATGTCTCTTTCCTGAGAAAGGACCCATCCCACTTTTGAGGGCTTTCACTTGATTAAGTCAGATCCATTCAAGAGAATCTCCCTTTTGATTAACTCAAAACTAACTGATTTGAGATCTCAATTACATCTGCAAAATCTCTTTATCTTTGCTATATAACGTACCCTAATCATAAGAGTGCTAGCCCACCTTATTTACAGGTCCTCTCTACTCTCAAGGGGAGGGGATTACACAGGACATATACTCCTGGGGGTGGAATTTGGGGACCATCTTAGCATTCTACCTGCCACATGGAACTCATTCCTGGTGCCTGTGGATGCATTGGCCTCCTTCGGTTTAAAATAGGACCACTTATCTAGGCAGGGCCAGAGCAGAGTCTATCAGCTGCACGTACTTTGGAATTCTATGTCTCTATTTCCTCTTGTGCAGGGCTCACTTATCCCCTGTCAGTCAGTTTTGGCCATGGGTCAGTATTTCTGATGAAAGATTTCATGGGAAAAAGGTGACATTTATGTCTAAAGTTGATTTGGTGATTAGCTTTGGTGATTATCTTTTAATTATCTCTGCTTCCCCTTGCCCCCATTGTTGTTGACAGTCAAGACTTAGTTGTTCATATTATTTATTGAAAGAGCTGAAGAGGAAAAGGCCAAGGCTAACGCCAAATAATTGAAAGGAAGCAACATGTCTAAGGACATCTAAATGTCAGTTGATGGAATCAGCTTCTAGACTTGAAGATTTTATCTTTAAACAGTCTTGGGAAATGGTATTTTAATTCAACCAAGGAACTCTTATAAGTGGAATTTGCTGCTTTTTCAAGGGCTGTCTCTTGAGACCCCACCTTGGGTTTTTTGTTTGCTTTATTTTGTTTCGTTCTGTTTACCATTTTCATGCACACATGCTTAGCCCAAAAAGGATTGGACAATAGAAGAAGGCCAAGCCTGTGATACTAAGCAAATTTGTAAGAAAGCAAGTTAGGGATTTCAATCTTATTTAAAAATGTCCAACATTTCAATATCCTTAGACACTTCACAAAATAGTACTGCCAAAATAGAGACAACTTTTGCTCCAAAGTCAGCTCTGATGGTGAGCCAGCTTTTACTGAACACAAACCAAGACCAAACAAAAAACTCTACCATTCTGATCAAAGGCTGGTCTTTGAAATGTCCTCAAGACTGAAGAGGAGTTTATTCCTACCATCCTCCACTGCTTCCACAATTAACTCTGCTCAGAACACAACCAGCTCACAAAGGCTCAGCTCCTACAGCTGAATGAGAAAAGTTTTGACTAGACAGCAGGTCAGAGGGACTTTTGTGGACTTGATATCTGGACACGGACGGGGACCATTGTGAGCCTGGAATATTCTTTCAGTCCCTATCCCCTCCTTATCACCCACCCTTTCCAAATGGCCTCAGCCTTGGAGGCCTTGATGACTTTAAATATCTTCCTTGGTCTGTAATGAAGATGCTTATAAATATTGCCAGAGATTTATCACTTCAGTGTGAAATTCTCTGATACCAGCAGGGAGTTTTTAAACACAACTGACAACAAGAAGCATATGGTCAGAGATTCAAGTTACTGCTTGTTTTTTTTATTGTTGTCTGCCAAGGACAATATATTTTTTTCCCTTCTTCAAAATAAACACTGTGCAGGAATGTGCCTCAGCAAATGGCTGGGGTTCTATTATATTTCATGCAGCTTTCTAAACAATTTCCAACCCTGGGCTGGCCTGGTGTCAAACAGAAGGCAACCAACAATAGCAAAATCCCATTAAAGCCCAGAAAGTTCCTTCCTGAGGTGAGCCTGGCCAGAAATAGTCATCTTGGCTCATTCTCCAGTTTGGCACTGGGGACTAATAATGCACGGTCTCCTAATGGAAATTATCTAATTTCATCCAAGAGCTCCTCCAGAGAGAGCCGGGCTGACGCACTAACAGTCAATATAACAACATTCTTCTTGAAGTGCTGAACAATGGGCCTTTGGAGAGACTGTGATAAACCACGTCAGACTCCGGACAAACATGAGTGTAAAAATAGGCATCAGAGGCATTGACATAGCCACCTAATTTCTCAGGAGGGAGGCCCACAGAGGAGGGTTTCTTCAGAGTACATATTGGGAAAACTTCATCAGACCTGGTGGGAGAAGGATAGTGGAGAAAGAAAGGAAAGGGAGTGGGAAAGAGAGGTAGAAAAGACAGAACAAGATTAAGAATGGGGGAAAAATTAACAAAGTGCTATGTGAAAGAGAGAAGAGTTAATTTTCCTCAGCCACTGTGCATGGTGGGTTAACATAAATCATGCGTTGGGTATGATTCCCATTAAAATCAGGGGGCTGTTTTTCAAAGACTATGTGCAAGGGGCAGCCAGCAGGAAATAATGCTTCATTTAAAGAGATATACTGGAGTACTGTATGTTCAATAACACTATTGAAGAGTTACTATATAACTCTATCTATATCTATCTGCGTATCTATCTATCTATATCATCCATCTATATCATCTATCTATCAGTTCTGTAAACTATCCCAATAGCGCTTTTCTAAGACCAACAGGATCATCCTGAGGATACATCTGTTTTTTTCTTTTTCATGTTTTTACTTTTCATGGATATTTTTAGCCCCACCTAAATTTTGAGCTCCCCAAGGGTAGGAATTGACTTGTGTCTATAACAGTTATCCTCATCAAGACAATAACCGTCAGTCAAAACTGTTGGTTGATTGATTGATTAATTGATAGATTATTGTAGCCTTGAAATATCAGAAAGTGTGGGCATTTCAGAAAATAAACACTGGAAAAATTCTTCAAGATGAGTTAAGTCAAGGCTCAAATCTATTTCAACACATCCACACTTGCTACCCTTTCCTGTCTCTCCTCCCCACCAACAAGCTAGAAAAATTCTAGGGCCTGGAACATGGAAAGGCTTCCCTGTACCACAGACCCCGAGGTGGATAGATTGCAAGAAATTGTCTTTGGGTCTAATGTGAGAATTTGCAATTCGAGACTGATGCAATTCTAGCTGCATTTAGACATTGGAATAATGTTTAGAGACTGAATCAAAATGGCAGGTTAGGCATGTGAGTCTGCCTTCCTCACTCATTCCCAAATCTGGGTATACATTAATACACTGGCACATGTCTATAGAGGGAACATCTGTGGCTGGGGAAAACCAGAGTGCAAAGGCAACTTCTCTACCTACACCTTTCGTTTCTTTTCAAGGTTGGAACATATGAATATAACACTATTCAAAATTTTAAAGTTAAATTTAAGTAATCTACTATTAGTATGAGATAAGATGGAATTTAAGGCCAAAAGCATTAAAAGGAAAAAGGAATGTAGGGGTGCCTGTATCTTTTCAAATTAGTGTTTTCATGTTCTTTGGATAAATACACAGAAGTGGAATAGTTGGATCACTGCAATATTATTCACAATAGCCCAGACTTAGGAGCAATCTGAGTGCCCATCAACGGGTGAATGGATAAAGAAAATTTAGTATATACATACAATGGAATACTACTCAGCCATAAAAAAGACAAAATTGTGCCATTTGCAACAACGTGGATGGACCTTGAGGGTATTATGCTAAATAAAATAAGTCAGACAGAGAAAGACAAATACTATATGCTTTCACTCTTATGTTGAAGATAAACAAACAAACACATAGATACAGAGAACAGATTGGTGGTTGTCGGAGGGGAAAGGGTGGGGGAGGATGAAAGGAGTAAAGCGCAACACATGTATGGTAACTGATAAAAATCAGACTTTCTGTGGTGAACACGATACAGTCTATACAAAAGTCAAAGTATGATGTACACTTGAAATTTACATCATGTTATAGACGAGTGTGACTTCAATAAAATAGAAATAAAACAAACAACACACACAAGAGAAAAAGGAGACAGATTCATATTGACAACAGTACAGTCCACCAAGAAGTTGTTAACCTCAGCATCTTACAGCAACTTCAAAGTGTGCAAAATAAAACCAATAGGAACGCAAAAAGAAACTGATAAAGAAACACAAAAATAAGGTTAAATATACAAAAAATAAGTAATAAACATAATAATGGCATTTGAATAACATATATATAGCTAGTTTGTAAACTATTGTTATTACTTGTTGTATTGTAATGATTGATTGTGTAAAACCCGGTATTCAACAGAGACGACATAAATTATTTTTTAAAACATCCACAAAATTAGAACATATGTTGAGCCACAGAGAAAATATTAAATTCCAAAATGAATGGAATAATACAAGTTGCATTCTCTGTGTGCAATGCAATAAAAAGAAAAATTAACAAAAATAATAAATACACCTCTCTCCACACGTATAAATCTCTCCACTCGGAAAACGTAAAATATCCTTCTAAGTACTTGGGTTTAAAAGTAAATTAAAATTATTGAGAAATAAATTAAGAGAAGACTTGGTGTCTAAATGAACGAGATATGGCCAAAGCAATACTCAGAGGAAGTTTTGTAGTTTTAAAATGCATTGTTCTTTTAGAAAATGAAAGATTAAAAAATAATCAAAGCATTCAACTCAGGAGTAATAACAATAACAAAGTTAATACGTATAAAAGGAAGAAATAGGAAAGTAGAAAAATATTAATGTGCATACATATTCAACCATTTGAAAAGGAAATTACTGTGTTTTGGGGGATTTCTTCTGCAGAATACATTAAAATTGACATTGTCAGATATCTATTTAAAGAAAGTATCATTGAGAATGATTTCTGGTATGTTTTGCGCAAAACACTGCTATGATTAAATGATGTAACTCCTGTAAAGGATTTGATGCAGTGCCTGACACCAGAATAAGTACTATTTAGCTACTATTATTATTACCCATAATGTTTTGTGTGCGTTACAGGGAAGTCACAAAGAAGATCACTTTGATTTTAAAAAAGTTAATTTACTGGACTGAAATCTGCTTTCCGATCACCTTTCTCTCACTAGTTCTATTAATTGTTGCTTCTGCTCCTTGTCTCGACTCCCCCAACCTCAAAACCTGGAATCAGTCTATTCTTTTTTTTATAAGTCACTTTTTCAAATATATGGTCAAATAAGATGGTCATCACGCCTGTGCATAGTTTTCGCTTCTCTTATCGGGCTAAACATGCCCAGTTGTTTATCTTTTCCTTCTGTAAGACAGAATCCAGGTCTTCTACCTTCTGTGGGATTCCATGAGCCTTCCATCACTTGATCTTGCTCTTCTCTTTCTGTGGAAATCTATCCGGTTTGGTCAATGCACAGTTCAGGAAATGACGTCTTCACTTAATATTTTTAAAGCAATCAGTTGTTTGTTTGTTGTAACTCCATTATTTATTGTTTCAGGAGCACTGTTGGCTCAATAAGACATTGAAAACCATTTACTGAATATCTGCTGTCTGTCAATCCCAGTGCCAGGTATGGACGATACTGAATGAATAAAATAGTCTCTGCCCAGAGAGGACTCGTAGCCGGGAGTATGTGTGGAGGGGCAATTGTCACACTTGGTGCTAGAGGCTGTGACCAAGGTGAACACAAATTGTTCTGTAACTCCAGAGGAAATTTCTCAGTATAGAGGAAATAAAGAATGGGAATGAGATCGGGGAAGGCTTTCAGGAAGAGGTGTCACGTGGGATGAGCTCTGAAGGACAAGCAGGAGCTAGCCAGGAACATGGAGTGTGAGCAGGGGTGAAGAATGCTCCAGCGAGAAAATACAGTTTGTGCAAATGCAACAAAATGAGGGGAAATGGCTTGCTTTCAATGGTGTCAAGCAGTTGACTCACAGAATTTCCTCGCATGAACTTCTGCTAGAACAAATAACCCTAATCTGTACTTGGACAAGTAGTTTTTAAACTGAAATGTAAGCTTTGTCATTTTATTTTAAATAACAGCTTTATTGATATTTAATTTACACACAATAAAATTCAGTCCTTTACTGTGTACAATTCAGTGATTTTTAGTATAGTCACAAAGTTGCGCAATCGTTACCACAATTATGTCCCTTCCCCTCAGCCTTGGAAACCACTCATCTACTTTCTGTCCTTATGGATTTGCCTATTCCAGACATTTCATATAAATGAAATCATACAGTTTGTGGCCTTTTATGTCTGGCTTCTTTCACTTATAATTTTTCTTTTTGAGGAAGAGTGGCCCTGAGCTAACATCTGTTGTCAATCTTCCTCTTTGTTTTTTTCTCCCCAAAGCTCCAGTACATAGTTGTAAATCCTAGTTGTAAATCCTTCTAATTCTTCTATGTGGGATGCCATCACAGCATGGCTTGATGAGCAGTGTGGAGGTGTGCGCCCATGATCCCAACCAGTGAACCCTGGGCCCCCACAGCAGAGCACGTGAACTCAACCACTATGCCACCTGGCTGGCCCTGTCATAATGTTTTAAGGTTCATCTATGTTGTAGCATATATCAGCAATTCATTTATTTTTATGTCGGAATAATATTCCATCGTATGGATATTCCACACTTTGTTTATCCATTCATCATGTAATGGACATTTGGGCTGTTTCCATTTTTTAGCTATTATGAAAAATGCTGCTATGAACATTTATGTAAACTTTTTTGTGTGGACATATGTTTTCAATTTTCTTGGGTAAATACCTAGGAGTGGAATTGCTGGGTCATATGGTAACTCTGTGTTTAACATTTTGATGAACTGCCAAATTGTTTTCCAAAGTGGACTCCCGATTTTACAATCCCATCAGCAATGTTTGAGGGTTCCAATTTCTGCATATCCTCAATGACCCTTATTATTGTCTGTCATTTTTATCTTAGACTTTCTGGTAGATGTGAAGTGACATCTCATTGTGGTTTTGATTTGCATTTCCCTAATGACTAATGACATTGAACTTCTTTGCATGTGCTTATTGGCTACATGCTTATCTTCTTGGGGAAAATGTCTATTTGAATCCTTTGCTCATTTTAAAATTGTGCTGTTTGTCTCTCTATTGTTGATTGTAAGAGTTCTTTATATATTCTTTATGCAAGTCCCTCATCTGACATATGATTTACAAATATTTTCTCCCATTTCACGTGTTGTCTTTCACTTTATTGACAGTGTCTTTCGACCACAAAAGTTTTAATTTTGATACAATCCACTTTGTCTAGTTTTTCTTTTGTTGAATGTGTTTCAGTGTCACATCTAAGAAACCATTGCCTAATACAAGATCACAGAGATTTAGTCCTATGTTTTATAGTTTTGTCACTTACATTTAGGTCATTGATCTATTTTGAATTAATTTTTATACATGGTGTGAGCTAAGGCAACAGCTTCGTTCTTTTCCATGTGAATATCCACTTGTCCCATACCCTTCATTGAAAAGACTATTCTTTCTCCATTGAATTGAGTTGGCACTGTTGTCAAAAACCTATTGACCAGCGTAAGGATCTACTCCTGGACTATCAATTCTATTCCATTGAACTACATGTCTTTGTTTGTGCCAGTACCACAATGTCTTGATTACTGTAGCTTTATAGTAAGATTTAAAATCAACTTTATTCTTCTTTTTTAAGTCTGTCTGTCTATTGAGATGATCCTATATTTTTTCCCTTTGTTCTGCAAACAGAGTCTATTACCTTGTTTGATTTCCCTATGTTTTACCAACTTTCTATTCCTGGGATAAATTCAACTTTGTTATAGTATATCATCTTATGTATATGTTGCTAGATTATATTTACTGGTATTTTTCTTGAGGATTTTTGCACATATATTTGTAAGAGATATTGTGGTGTAATTTTCCTGCGATGTCTTTGTCTGATTTTTTATTTCAAGGTAATACTGACCTCGTAGAATAGGTTGGGAAGTGTGACCCCTTTTTAAAATTTTTTGGAAGAGTTTGTGAAGGAATGGTGTTAATTCTTCTTTAAAGCTTTGATAGAAATTGCCGATGAGGCCATCAGGGCCTTTGTGACAAGTTTTTTTGGGGGGAAGTTTTTATTACTAATTGAATCTCTTATTACACATCTACAGTTACGCTTTGCCTAATGACACTGATACACTCTGAGAAATGCATTGTCTGGCAATCTTGTTATTGTATGAACGTCAGAGTGTACTGAAGGGGAACAAAATTTGCCACCCCAAAATGTGTCTCTTTAACATGAGGATTATTTTAGGCCGACTATTTTTAAGAAACAAAAGACTTAGGAAGTTTTTCTTGTTATCTCCCCCATAACTGTCTAAAATAATTCAGATTAAAAAACCGAAGAATTCAGATTAAAAAACCTGTCTCGGGAAGTGAGCTATTACTTTAGCATCATATGAACTAGGTGGTAGACAGGGAGGAACTTAGAAAAGCCTGTTTGTTGGGCTCTTCTCTGTGTTCTGTTTCTGTGTGGCCAAACACTCGTTTTCTAAACATTTGCTCCTTTTCACCTACCTGTTAATTGTCTTCCTTTCCTTTGAAGTCCCCAACTCTCCCCATCCCCAACATCTTTTGTCTGTAGCTGAGGATGGCATGTAAGGTGAGGGCTTTGACAATTTTGATGAATTACTCAGTTTTCCTGGGTTTCTCCCATGTAAACATGCTCTTAAACTTTTGTTTGTTTTTCTCCTGTTAATATGTCTCATGTCAATTTGATTCTTGGACCAGCCAGAAGAACCCAGAGGGGTAGAAGAAAATTTCTTCCTCCTCTACAGTACTTACTCAAACCTAGATGGCATAGCCTACTACCCACCTAGGCTATGTGGTACTAATCTTATGGTACCACCGTCATATATGTGGTCCATCATTTACTAAAACATCGTTATGCAGTGCATGACAGTATTCAAATTTTCTATTTCTTCTTGAGTCAGTTTTGGTAGTTGTGTCTTTTTAGGATTCTGTTCATTTCATCCATTTTATCTAATGTGTTGGAATCCAATTGTTCATAATATTCTCTTATAATTCTTTTTATTTCTGTAAGGACAGTAATAATATCATCTCTTTCGTTTCTGACTTTAGTAATTTGAGACTTTTTTCTTTTTTTCTTGGTCAGTCTAGTTAAAGGCTTATAAATTTTTATTGATCTTGTCAAAGAGCCATCCTTTGGTTTCATTGGTTTTCTATTTCCTATTTCATTTATTTCTGCTTTAATCTTTATTATTTCCTTCCTTTTGCTAGCTTTGGATTTAGTTTGCTCTTCTTCCAATGTCTTAAGGTGAAAAATTAGGTTATTGATTTGAGATCTTTCTTTTTTTGAAAATATAGATGTTTCTGGCTATATCTTTCCCTCTAAGCACCACTTTTTCTATACTTAAGCTACAGTATGTTGTATTTTCATTTTCAATCATCCAAAAATATTCTCTATTTTCCCTTGTGATTTTTTAAAATTTTTTACTCCTTGGTTATTTAGGAGCATGTTGTTTAATTTTCATGTAATAGTGAATTTCCAAAATTTCTTTCTGTTAGTGATTTCTAGTTTCATGTAGTTGGAGAATATACTTTTTATGACTTAAATCCTTTTAAATTTATTGCGACTTGTTTTATGGCCTAACATGTGGTCTATCCTGGAGAATATTCCATGTGCACTTGAGAAGAATGTATATTCTTCTGTTGTTGGGTTGAGTGTTTTATAGATGTCTGTTAGGTCTGGTAGATTTATAGTGTTATTCAAGTATTCAGTGTTTTCATTGATCTTCTGTCTAGTTCTATTCATTGTTAAAAGTGGGGTATTGAAGCCTTCAACTATTACTGTTGAATTATTTACTTCTTCCTTCGCTTCTGCCAGATTTTGCTATGGGTATTTTGGGGCTCTGTTGTTAAGTGCATATGTGATTATAATTATGTCTTCTTGATGGATTGGCCCTTTTATCATTATAAAATGACATTCTTTGGCTCTAGTAATAATTTTTGTCTTAATGTCTATTTTGTCTGATATTAGTATAGCCACTCCATCTGTCTTCTGGTATTGTTTGCATGATATATCTTTTCCAACCTTTTTACTTTCAGTTTGTTTGTGTCTTTGAATCTCAAGTGTGTTTTGCAGACAGCATAGTTAGATTGTGTTTTTCTTTTAATCCATTCTGCCAATTTCTGCCTTTTGATTGGCATATTTAATCCATTTCCATTTAATATAATTACTGACAAGGTAAGGTTTACATCTCCCATTTTTTTGTCTTCTATGTGTTTCATGTTGTTTTTGTTCCTCTGTTCCTCTATTACTGCCTTATTTTGTGGCAGACATTTTCTAGTACACCATTTTAGTTCTCTTGTCATTTTATATATATATATATACACACACACACACACTAAGTTGTTTTCCTAGTGATTGCCTTGGGGATTACAATTAGCATCTTAATTTACAACAAACTAGTTTGGATTAATAGCTATTTAATTTTCAATAGTGTACCAAAATTTTGCTCCTATATAGCTCTCCTTTGTGGTATAGTTGTCATACCAGCTACATCCAATACATTATAAGCCCCTCAAAACAGTTTTATAATTATTGTTTTATGCAGCTATCATTTTTTCCTCCCCAAAGCTCCAGTACATAGCTGTATATCCTAGTTGTAAGTCATTCTTGGTCTTCTATGTGGGATGCTGCCACAACGTGGCCTAATGAGTGGTGTGTACGTCTGCATCCAGGATCTGAACTGACGGACCCTGGGCCGCCGAATTGGAGCATGCGAACTTAACCACTCAGCCATGGGATCGGCCCATGCAGTTGTCATTTAAATCAGATAGGAGAAGAAAAAAGTTACAAACCAAAATTACATTTACACTTTCTTTTATATTTATTTATGTGGTTGTCTTTATCAGTGCTTTTCATTTTTTCATGTGGATTCAAGTACTACGCAGTGTTCTTTCATTTTAGCCTGAAGGATCCCCATTAGTATTTTTTGCAGGGCATGTCTGCTAGCAATGATTCCCTCACCCTTCATTTATCTAGAAACATCTTAATTTCTGCTTTATTTTTGAAGGATATTTTTGTTGGATATAGAGTTCTTAGTTGACAATCTTTTTCTTTCTAACCATTGAATATGCCATCCTACCGCTTTTTGGTCTCCATGATTTCTACTGAGAAAAAGCTGTTTATCTTATTGACATTCCTCATATGTGATGAGTTACTTCTCTCTTGCTGCTTTCAACATTCTTTTTGGCTTTCAACATTCTTTTCGGCTTTCAACAGTTTTATTATGATCTGTCCAGGTGTAGACCTCTTTACATTTATCCTATTTGGAGTTCATGAAGCTTTTGGATGGGTCGATAAACGGGTTTTTAAAAAAAATCAAATTTGGGAAGTTTTCAGCCATTATTTCTTCAAATATTTTTTCCTGCTGTTTCCCTCCTCTCCTTCTTGGACTCCCATAATGGATATTTTGGTGTGATTGGTGATGTCCCACAAGTATCTGAGTGTCTCTTCATTTTTCTTCATTCATTTTTGTGTTTATTTTGCTCTGCTTTATTTTGTTTCTGTTTCTCAGACAGGTAACCTCAACTGACCTAATGTGAAGTTCACTATTTCTTTATCCTGCTGATTCATATTTGCTGTTGAGTTCCTCCAGTGAATTTTCTAAAAAATGCACTATTGTATTTTTCAACTCCAGAATTTCTATTTGACTCTTTTTAATAATTTCTGTTTTTTTATTGACATTCTTTACTTGATGATACACAATTCTCATAGTTTCCTTTAGTCCTTTAAACATGGTTTCCTTTGGTTCTTTGAACACATTCTATACCAGCTGACTTTATTCTTTTTCTAGAAAGTCGAAAGTGTGGAGTTTCTCTGATGTGATTTCTATTGACTACTTTTTTTGCTTGAGTATGGACATACTTTTCTGTTTCTTCACATGTCTTGTAATTTTTTTTAACTTGACATTTTTAAACAATATTATGTGGCAACTCTGGATTTCAGATTCCACCCCTTAACAGGATTTGCTGTTTTTCCTGTTTGTTGTTGTAGTTGTCATTGCTTGTTTTTAAAGAGACTTTCCATAAATAATTATGTAAAGTCTTTATTCTTCATTGCATATAGTCTCTGAAGTTTCTGCTTGGTTAGCTTAATGGTCAACTAGTGATTGGACAGAGATTCCTTTATATGCCTTGCACCAATAAGTCTTCCTGCCTTTGCCAAGATGGTCTGTGTATATGTCAGGAGTGCGTCTTTAATGCTCTGGCGGGCAATTTGCAATGATACCTTAGCCTTCATTTCCTGCTTTTGCAGAGCCTCAAGTTCAGACAGACATGAGAGTTTAGGGCCTCCTTAGGTTTTCCTGGGCATATGCCTACCCTGCATATGTGCATAGCCTTATAGATTCCCAGAAATATGTCAGAACTTTACAAAGCCCCCATGAACATCTCATTTTCCAACCTTTCTTTTTAATTTTTTTGGTCAGGTTCTTATTTTCCCGAACTGTTATTGCAGCCTTGGGTAGCTGTGATGTTAAACAGTTGTTACTAATTGTTTTGTTAAATGCCCACAGGAAAAGGCTGTTCACATGGATTGAACTCTGAATCAGGTGAAATTCAGGTCAGCCCTGTGAGTGGAGGTTTCCAGTGAACTGCCACAGAGGTCAAATAACGGCAATTCTCTGGAGATGGGAATTTTGAAGATCTCCAAAATTATTCATCTTACTCTAATGACTGCTAGGATGTGAAGTTGTTGGTTTTCATGGCTACTGCATAACTGGGGAGAAAGGAATCAGAATGGGGCAAGCTAAAGTACCACACAGCCCACTATTATTTACAAGATTCAGCCATTTTTTCTCAAATGTATACTTCCCAAATTGTTACAAGTCTTTGGTTAATTTCTAGAGTTCTGAAAAAATTGATTTTAACTGTTTTTGATAATGTTCTTGTTGTTTTATACAGGAGTGGATTTCCCGAGATCCTTGTGACATCACTTGCCCTATTTTGGTTTTGTCCAATTTTTCTTCCTAGCTTTGTTGCACTGAATATTTGATAAGTTGCCTTCCATGTCTCCATCTAAATCGTAGATACCAGTGTTGATCAGGACTGAACCAGAAACAGTCTGAGGTATATTCCTCAACCAACCTGTCTGTGTTGATGCCAACTACTAGATGTCAGAGACAAAGAAGTCAGTCAGGCAACATTATATCATTAATCCACTTTTCACCATCATCTTATCCTAAAGTATGTTATGCAGCTTCGGTTGGATGTTTTGCTTCTATCAAAATGCAGCTTTTCAATATTATTCCTCTTGCTTTTAATCCTGTATCCTGCTTTGTTTTTCTCCACAGAATTTATTGCCATTAACATATGATATATCTATTCACTTTTTGCCTGCCTTACCGCTGGAATGCATGCTTCTTTAAAGCAAAGACTCATCTGTTTCGTTCTGCTAGGTTGCCTAGAAGAGTTGTCTAGAAGAGTTTTTGGCATGTAGTATCTGGCTCAATAAATATTTGTGAATAAAATGAATGAATTATTCTATTAATAACTTTTTAGAAAAAATAAATTATTGGTTTGACATGACTTGTTCTTAAAAAAAAAATCCATGTTGCTTCAGTGGAATCCTATATGCTTTAAAAAAATCAGACAAATTATCAATCAACTTGATATTCTAGCCCAGAATTTCTAGAGAATAACATCATACTTACTCGTCTGAAATTTAAAAATCATTTAAAATTAGGCCTAGTTTTTGCCTGTCGGTTTTGGCACCTCTCCCATTCCTCACAAATTCACAAAGATATGGGTAACAATTAATCTAAGATCATATTTGAATGCTTTTTAGCACTTTGGGACACAGTGAATCTGAGCTCAAGAACTCAACTAATTTAAAGTAACTACTTTTTTTAACTCTTTAAAAAACTAACTCTAAAAATTATTTGCAATTTGAAAGCCATTTTCTCTGTAGAAGACTTGAATAAAATAAGAGTTGACTAATTCTGACTTCTCTTTGTTATTGGCTGATATCACACAATTTTCACAGAAATCTGGTGCTTTTTCACCCTTCTTTTTAGACATAAATTTCGAAGTCATATTTGCTACTAATCAAGTATTTTAGAAGTCGAACTTCACCATGGGCTTCAGCCATTCTGCAACTACACTTAAAGGTTTCTGTCACTCCTTTAGGTTTTATCTTGGTAACTGCAAGCATTGGTGCATGATTTTTAAGAAACTGAAGCCTACTTTTGATGGTGAACATGATGCAGTCTATACAGAAGTCAAAATATAATGACGTGTACCTGAAACTTACAGAATGTTATAAACCAATATGACTTCAATAAAAAAGTAATAATACTGTATTGTATATTTGAAAGTGGATAAGATGGTAGATCTTAAAAGTTCTCATCACAAAAAAAAAAGTATGTAACTATGCGTGGTGCTGGATCTTAACTAGACTTGCGATGATCATTTCCCTATATATGCAAGTATCGAATCATATGTTGTATGCCTGAAACTAATATAATGTTATATGTAAATTATATCTCAATTAAAAAAATTAAAAAAAACCAAAAAAACCCTAAAGCTTATTGAAGAACACCCCCCCATCTCCCCACACAGCCATGCTGGCTTCTCAGATGCCTTCCCTTCTTCCGCTGGGGTTATGTTCAATTGTTAAGTCTGGAGTTTGCTTTGAGAGTCTTCCATCCTTTCTGAGATGCATTTCCCCTTATAGTCTCTCTTCATAGGATTGAAGTTATGTTGCTCACATGACAGTTCTATAAACACCTACATCTTTCTCTAAAATTCCCATTTTTTCTCTAAAAATACTGGAGATTTTTCTCTAGTTACTAGGTAACATGCAAATTACCAAAGTACTGAGACATTCCCGTTTCAAACAAAAAAGCAAACAGCTCTTATGGTGAAGCTTATATTGAGAGCATTAAAAAGGGGAGTTTCTTGAAGATAATTCAGTGAACACAGTAAGAATAACATTGCAACCAAATTTACTAAACAATTATGTTAAACATATATTTCAAAGCAAACTATAGTGAATTGTGATCACCAATCACTGCTCATCATGGAACTGGCTGTAGATTTTTGTTTGGGGGTTGTTTATATCACTGCCTCCTCCCTCTTTTTTACATTTTCAATGTGTTCAGCTTTGAGAGGGTTAACTGAGAAGTGCTGAAATGAAAACTGAGCAAAGACCCGGCAGCCAGGAAAACTAGGTAGGCAAGTAGACACAGCAGGCTGTCGCTATGTGCAGAAGCTGTGACATCAGACCACAGGTAGAAGTGCAGGAAATCAGATGTCACTGGAGAGGTCTACAAGGAGGGAGGGGATTGTCCCCCAAGCGTAGGGAGTATAACGATGACCATAAGTAGTGCACTTACACTTTGACATCCAGGCATGTACAGCAAGGCCCCAAGCTCTCAGGGAGGTTAAGGGACAGAGCCACAGCAAGTGAAGGCAAGCCACAAACTGGGAAAAAGGAAATAGGACAAAAAGTCATAGTGCATCTTCAACACATAAAAGTTCACAGCTACCAACAAGAAAAACATTAAAATCTAATCAAAAGAAGTGAGTGAAGACCAAGGAAAGACAATTTGGATAAAAGAAATTAAAAACAACTAAGAACCATATGAAAAGGTAGATTTTATGAAAGATCAAATACAGAATTAAAAGAGTGACCTTGAGAAACACATTAGCCTGATAACACTTGTTTTGTTTTAAACTATTAAATTTGTGGTAATTTGTTGCACAGTATAGAAAAAACATACACCGCAGGTTTGAGGAAAATCCCAAGTAGATTCTGGGAAAATATAGAAAGAAAACCAGATCTGACTTTCAGTAATTAATGTATCTGGTCTCATAAGTAATCTCACCAAATTGAGAAATACGTTAAGTTCTATAAATGGATTCTTCTGTTGCCACTGAACCTATACTAAGCTTAGTGTAACTGTTTATCCATTTACCCCTCATTCTCAGCTCTGCAGACTGTACTGAAATTTCTTCTCCAGGTCAATACTGAGAGTTCATTTCACTATTGAATATTTATTGGTAATATAAGAAACCAGGTTAGGGAAGCACGGCCTTCTCCTCAGCGTTTTGCTGACTCAGTGTAACCCTTTAGAATTCCCAGTCACCTGTTATTGACACTGGTTATGATATAGAGTGACGCCAGAGCCTTTTACATTTTCTGAACATCCTCTACCGAAGTCTGAGAATTACAGAACTTATAGAATATGGGGCATGATAGGGCCTTTGAGGTCAACTAATACCTGTCACTTCGTTTTTCAAATAAAGGACTGAGGCCTATAGTGCTTCTTGGAGTTTGGATTCAAAATTGTGGGCAAGCTGATGACATTTGACATTTGATGACAATATCTATATTTTCTTTTTAAACTACCTAGTATGTCTCATCTTGGATTACTGGACAAAGAGCACCCACAAAAAATAGAATGCACAAGACATAGAGTGGCACTCGTGGAATGGCATCTGAAAAGTGACTGAGGAGAAAAGTGGTGAGCATAGAATGAGAGCATTTCTGTAGAGTTTTGGAAAAGGGACACTGAACAGACATTGCTATGAGGGACAGATCAAGATGAGCTTCATAGTATAAGGGCGCTTAGTTTGAATTGCGAAAGAAGTGGAGGATGTAGATTTGGGGGATGATAGAATGAGCAAGACACTAAGATGCTTTCCAGTTGTCAGTCAACCAACAAACAGTTAGTGCATGTTTACTATGGGCCTGGTGCAGTTGCTAGGAGACACAGAGGTGAGCCTGCAGATAAAGACTTATTCTCATGGAGCTAAGAGTCCAGTGGGGATAGACAGACAATAAACATGTGGGAAAAATAAATAGTTCCAGGTGTTTATAAATGCTCTGAAGAAAGTAAAATAGGACAACGTCGTAGAGAGTAACAAGTGGGTTTCAGGGATGGTCTCTTTTATAAGATAACTGTTGAGTTGAGCTCTGAGTGACACAAAGTAGACAGTCATGCAAAACTCAGGGAAGAGTGTCCTAACCAGAAGGGAGCAGCAAGTGCAAAGTCACTGAGCTTGGCATGTTGTGGGGAAAGAAAGAAGGCCAGTGAGACTGAAGCATAGTGAATGAGGGAGAATAAAAGGAGGTGAAAGCAGAAGGCCAGATCAGGTGGGGTCCTGTGCATCAAAGCATTCCCAGGTAGGAGAGAGTGGAGTAGAGAACAGTCAGACTGGGTAGAGGGAATCAGGCTGATTTAATAGAGATGGAGGATTTCAGATACAAAAAGCTGGAAAAGATTCTTGAACAGCATACTGCTGTCCAAGGGGCCATGTTGGGGGCCCATAGCTGATGTATTAAATTAAAACTATGCAGATTATGACCTGCTGAATGAGGAGACACAAGCCACCCACATGGGGTCCACAAGCAGCTCCCTCAGCATCCAAGCTCCCACTTTGGGGAAGCGAAAACCCCAGGGTTGTTTTGAGTGAAGGTGCAGTTTCAATACACTCACACAAAGGAAGTAAAGTCACAAGATTTATTACTTACAGATCCCAGAATGAGGGGGGCACAACAAGCCAGGGAAGGGCAGTCCTCCGTCCTAGGTCACGAGCAAGCAGGAGTTAGAGAGGAAGGTAGCAAGCATCTCTTTCTTACAAGGTGATTGGGGTGGACATTGCTAACTTTTTATGGGCTCAGCTCTAAAGGATTGTTTTAAAGAGTGCCCCAGGAAAAGCAAAGTGGGAACTTGTGGCGAGAATCCTAAGCTCAAGTCCTTATCTCAGTGTCCAGACTCTGGGTGTGAGCAGACTTGTCATACCATAAAATGCCTAGGCAGCAACTCGAAATAGCTGTTTTCCCATCACAGCAGCAATGGTGCCTGGGAAAGAACATTCTGGCTCACCATCTATAGAAAGAACAAGAACAACGAATGGTGAAGAAATGAACAAGGGCCCTACTGGCCAATTAAGCAGGTTCAAATCCAGTGTGCAGCGCTTATTAACCACGACCTTAGGCAAGTTACTTAGCCATTTAAAACTCCATTTTCCCAAGTAAAATGGAAATAGTAACGATAGCTCCTTCCTGGACCTGTTTTTAGCATCAAGTGAGCGAATGTCTGCAAGCGCTTAGCAGAAGGCTGGGCCCTAGTAGTCATTATTTTTATCTATCCCTAGGCATGAAGCAAGGAGACTCTGAACCAGGGAGGTCAGCAATAGGTTTGGAAATTTTTAAGAGAAATTTCCAAAGAAGTGTCTCTACTTGATGACTAAATTGTACATGTTATGGGAGAGGGAACAAAAGGGCAAAGGAAGGGAGAGGGAGCTGAAAGCTTTTTACCTCCCAGCAGATTGGGCTAACAGGCCAGGCTATGTCTGCACTGACGCTCGCCGCTCTCCAGGATGCCTGCTTCTGGGCGCCTGCATAGAAGCCTCCTAAAATCCACTCCCGGGCTCCTCGGGCTGCTGCCCCCTGAGCACCTCAGATGCCACCTTTCTTGTGGAATTCTCCATCACATGTGGCTGCTGTGGAAAGAAGGGGGGGTTGGGGTGTGTGCACTAGACAGAGGGGAAACATTTGAAGCTGAGACGCATTCTCAGAGCCAGAGAGTCATGGAGCTGGCGTTGGGGTTCTGCCGGCGACTGAAACAGACTCCACTCTCAAGTTGCAATGGAAAAAGGTGTTACGAGTGAGGGTAAGATGGTTTGGATAAATGCCTTCCTAGACCTGTTCTCCAAGCTGTACCCAGTTGGTTGAATATTTTAAATATCCAGGGTGATTCACTTTTAGTGACCCACAGACGCTTGACTATAAACGGAGGGATTTCTTTTTATTTGCACATGTAAATTGGACACAGTCTTATTCCACTCATTGAATTCTGATTGTGGACGGCCTGACACCAAGGTGGGAGGCAAGGAAGCCAACGAACTGAATGCCGGAGACAGAAAGAGGCTTCAGACTAGCGTGGGGGGCCTGTGGGGTTTGGGATGTCTCCTGACAAGGGGGTGTTGAAACAGGGGGCACTTGAAGAGTTACTGGGTTTGTACCAATTAGAGAGGCAGATGTTAAAGACTGTGAGCATCTGCTGTGTGACAGAGTAGGAGATTCAACCACTCTCACCAGAAGCCTGGGAAACGCAAACTGAAATAACAAGATAGCAATTTATATTCGTCATATTGTCAAAAGTGAAAAGGACCAATAAGATCTATTGCTGACAGGAAAGTGAGGGAGAAGAATAACGTCATAATTGACAGAGGAAATGTGATACAGCCTTTTGAGAAAGTAATCTGGCATGACCTACATTATTTATATACATACATGGATATATATATATACACACACATATGTGTGTGTGTGTGTGTGTGTAGATATACACATGTTACCTTTAGCCTAGCAACCCTACTTTTGGGAATCTATTTTATAGACATCAAGTAACCAGTATATAAAGACCAACACACAAGGGTATTTATTGCAGAAGTGATCATGGATCATAGGGTAAAAAACTGGAAACCTAGGAAACGCCCATCAATTCAGGAATGATATACTATAATACATTCACTTTAGGGCATATTATACAAATCAAACGCAATGAGCAACGAAGGAAAGATTAAATTAAGTCCCATGATTTTCAACAGGAGCAACAAAACCCTGAAAATAAATAGAACAATAGTGAAGTTGGCAAAGGGAGGTCATGAGCCACAGCCACACACAGAATGTCGGATGTTGACATCAAGACTCCCTCACTCAGTTCTTCTTGGCTTCTTTCTTAGACAGGTTTTCTCCTCTCGATGGCAAGATGGGCATCCAGGCATACATTTTCCTCAGAACTGGTAATTCCAGGGAAAGGAGGAGACCCTCTTTCTCACTCACCATCTCCATTAGTCTCGGAAAAGGACTCTGATTGGTCCCACTCTAGTCTCATGCCAGCTTGTCACATGTTTGCTTGGGGCATTCTTGTCCTGTGCAGGGTATGATGACTTACCACTTGCAGCTCTTGGGATGAAGGTGGGCAGTTCCTCAAAGGAAAAGATGCTAGGCAGATGGGAAAGGTCACAGACGTTCACAACAATTTCTGCCTCACCTTTTCTGTACGCATATGTATGTATAAATATAGCTCAGCTCATATTGATTTTTTTTAGATTGGCACCTGAGCTAACATCCATTGCCAACCTTTTTTTTTTCTTCTTCTACTTCTCCCCAAAGCCCCCCAGTACATAGTTGTATATCCTAGATGTAGGTTCTTCTACTTCTGCTATGTGGGACACTGCCTCAGCATGGCCTGATGAGCGAAACTAGGTCCGTACCCAGGATCTGAACCAGCAAAACTCTTGGCCTCCGAAGTAGAGTGTGCAAACTTAACCGCTTGGCCACAGGGCCATCCCCAGTTTATATTGTTAATGAAAAGATTTTAATATGCAAAGCATTTTCCTATACTATTGAAAACTTTTCATAACCTTGAATTTTCCATGATATTGATTGCAAAAGGAGAAGGAGACTCTACCTATTTCCATTTTCCTGCTTTCTATTGATTCTGCTACATAAAGTCAGACATCTTGGGTAAGGGGAAGAAGAAGCATGCCCTCCCACTAAGTAAACAGCCCCATTCAGTGTAAGGACAAAGGAAATCATCAAGTTGCAAGTGAAGGAGGGGAGAGAACATTGCTCCCCACTTCTCCCTCTATTGATTTAGTCCCTTACACGGGAAGGGGAGATTTCAAGAGAACATGTCGGCGTCAATCAATGGGAGAGTCTGAAATGGGTCAACCTAGATATGAAAGCAATGAGCCAATTCATTATTTCAACCATTAATTAGTCCACAAATTTTTCTTGAGCCCGTACTATGTATCTGGCACTTTGCTAGATACACAGACATAGGCCCTTTCCTCAGAGTTTAGGGTTTGTTTCAGATAGAGGACAGTAAAAAAATCATTATAAATGTGGTGAAGACTCTCTCAAAAAGACATTTAGAACTACAGGAGGGAGCAGAGAAGGGGCACACCTAACTTAGCGGGACAATCAGGGGAGGCTTCTTTGAAGAAGTGTCACTGAAATTGACAGCTGAAAGAGAAATGAGAGTTGGCTAAGCAGAAGGAGAGAGGGAAGGAAGGCTGCTCCAGCATCAGGAAGCAGCGTGTACAAAGGCCCCAGAGCAGAGACGGCATGGTGTCTTCACAGAGTCTACAGAAAGATGACTCTCCTATGGAGAGTGAAGGCAGTAGATCCAGATGAGGCTGGATGAGTGAAGAGGGTCTTAATTAGGCAGAACATTGTAGGTGATGTGTAAGATCAGAGACCTTATGATAAGAGTGATAAAAAGGCACTGTGGGATTTTGGGTAGAGGAGTGATATGGTTACAAATGAATTCTTAATAGATCAGTTGGTTTGTAAGATGGAACAGATTGAAGGGAGGCAAGAGTGGCTGCAAGGAGGCCCATTGGGGGCTGCCTTGATAGTTCAACTGTCACTATGGTGGCCTGGACTGAGGTGGTGGCCAGGGTATAGAGAGAAGTGAAAGGATTTTTGATGTCCTTGAGAGTTGGAAGACTGATTAGATGTAGGGAATGAGAGAAACAGTCCAGGATGGCTATCAGGTTTTGGCGTGAAAAAAAAAAGTGAGGCAGTGTTGCTTTTACTGAGAACCCTGGAGAAGAATCAGATTGGAGAGGTAAATGATGAGCTCAGTTTGGGATATGTTGAGTGTGTTACAAGTCAGACAAACAAGTAGAGATTCTGACTAGGTGGCTAGATACCCACGGAAAAGTCAGGGTATCATTGCCAGGAACTCATAATGCCACACCAACTTTTTCTGAGTTTGGGCCAGAATTACATGGATAATTGAACCATTCACCATATTCCATGTGTGAAGGATGAGTCACCTGCTTGTGTCAGCTCAAGTTTTGTGTTCCTTGCCTGCTCACATAGTTTCCTGGCAAAGATAAGAAGTCATTTGGTAATATGTGGTCTCATTTGAAATGTTAGTCTGCTTGAAATAAAACTTCTCTCTTTTGTGGATTCTGAAAAACACAATGAGCAAGTGAGGCCCATTAAGGGATCCAAGGGAATGAACTAAAGTCCTAAAATGGCAGTTGGTTCTATGATGGTTTTCTCATTGCAGAGCGGTCTCATACATTCAAAGTGATGTGATTTCTCATTTTCCTGATAAAGTGCCATTAAAGCTAACCCTAAATGAAAAATAAGATAACTCCCTGGAGATTAAATGAACCCTAATTGTGTTTTATTTTCTACAAAGTGAGGCTACTGAAGTACTTTTGTGTTCTAAACCTTGCCTTCCTCAACAGGCTAATGGCCCTCCCAAATCACCAAATTGTGCTTTTGTAAATACTTATGTTTTGAACCTAACAGCTTATTTATGTGTGCCTAATGATGAACAAACACAACAATTAGCCCTGAGTTTAAAAGTATAAACACAACTGACCACCTTGAAGAATCACACACATTTTGTTAGCATCTCCCAATGAAGGAAGCAGCCACACAAAAGAAAACAAACCATAAAGCTCAGTGTTAAATTATCATCAGATGCTCCATCTACAACTTTGAGACTGAATATGCTTATATCTGTGTTCTAATACAATATGTTCTCTAATAGAGACTGTTTAAAGGTGAAGTCACCGAATATCCTGTCAATTCTCCCACCTAAACATCTTAAATTCTTCTGCTTGTCTCCATCAGCACCCACCAACCCGGGTTTAGTTCAGGCCATCCCCATTTCTGTCATGGAATAAAGTTTCTGTAACCTGAACTAGGTGAACATCAGTTAGCAGGAGGGTCCTGATCCCACTGAGGTCTTTCGTGACCCTGAGCTTGCTTTTCTACTTCCTTATGACTCTAATTATCTTTCCAGACCCATGAAGACTAGTATTATGAGCATTTTTAATACGCAAGACTCAGACAAAAGAGCCACCAACCGTGAAATATGTGGATCTACATGAAATAACTATAATACAGTTATACTGATGTAGAACTAAGAGCTTCAAAAGGGAAAGATTATTCTTTTTATGTAGTTCACTAAGGCATTGAAATCCTATAAAACTATTTGGTGCTGGTGGGGAAAATGAATGGCAGAGCTCCTGGGTTTGGAATACCTATTTTTGCTCCCTTCTCATTCTTTAGAGTACTGTGGACAGAGAGCACAGACCCTAGAAAAATGCTGCAATGCCATCCTCCGATCTCCCTCTTTAGTGCCGTGCAAGGAAGACATGCCCCATGCTCCCAGTCTGCCCACTGTGTGCCCCACAAAGGCCTATGTCCTTGATTGCGTTCATGTTCAGAACCTCCTTCTGTGTTTTCCCTATCAAAAAGGCTCCTCGCCCTCAGCCATTTGCACAAAGAAAAGGGTCAGATACATGAATTCATAGTATGATGCCTCATCTCCAAAGAAGGAAGCTTCCAGGAGCAGAATTTCAGCTACCTTGAGAGGAAGGGAAGAGAAACCTAGTGAAGATGGGGTCTTCCTAATACCTCTAGTCACAAATTATTGTTGTGGTCGCCAATCTGCCCTTGTTTAACAGTGTTTCTGTGACATTCTCTGGGCTAGGCACAATTCTATTCTCCAGCTCCTTGGCTGAAACCAGCGCACATTTTGTTTAAGGGCAGAGAGTTTTTCCTCTGAATAAACTTGTTTCCTCTAAAGAAACTGGCTGAGTGGTATAGCTTTGGTTGATGAGTCAGAAAATGTCGTCTCTGCTCCCTGCAACACCATTTCCTAACTACGTAACCTTGGGCAAGCCACTTAACCTCTCTGAGGATCAACTTCCTAAACTCAGATCGGGATAATAATATCTCTTCTGCATCCTTACAATCGGTTATTTTAAAGAATAAGTGAGATAATAAATGTGAACTGGGCTTGAGATCTGTAAAATGTAAGGTATTAGTACTGATGGATGACAGCTTTCCTCACTCTGTCTGGTGATTTTAAACACATAATACAAGATCTTTCCATATTGTCGGCAATATGGAAGGAAACAGCTGCTGGTCCAAGCCAATTTTAGAAACCCGCATTTTCGCAAAAGGAAGAATCAACTTTCATCACAACAATGTTGCTGGCACAAGATGGGCACTGCCACATGACAATGTAGAGATGGCCCAGCAGGTGTCAGCAGAGAACCAACTTTTGGTATTAGGCGGGCTCATCAAGGGACGGAGGAGATGCTGGGGCCTGGCGGGCAGAGACAGGACTGGCAGGATTCTGCCATCAAATCCAGAGCTGTCCCAATTCTGGTGGGGTGCAGGTGGTTGGACCACTGAGATGGGAACAACCCTTCTGCTCCATCTATGAAGTCCCTCTCACTGGCTCCAGGATCCTCTCCCTTCAGAGGGTCCCTTCCCATTCCTCCTTCTTAGTCTGCTTCTGAGTCCCTCATCTGTCTTCAGTACCAGTGCTCCAACTTTGGAGACTTGTCTCAAGGGAAGGAAGGTTTTGTTTGTTTGTTTAGATCAATCTTGCTTTGGGAGTCACCTTTCTCTCTCCCGCTTAACACCAGAGTTGTTTTGAATATAAGATTTTCACCTACACCTCCTCCTCCTACCTTAACATTCAACTCGCTCACTAGAGACAAAACCCCGGCTATTCAGATTCAACAATTTGGGTAACAAATCCAGCTTCTACAAGACAAATGGCTAATATATCGGGAGTTGGAGAGCACTGTGTCCAGCTACCAAAGAGAAGCCCATTGAATGAAGTACTAAATCTCTTACATGGTAAAGATGGTCTCTCACATTTTACTCTCATGGGGACATGATTTTACTGCAAGTATGTGTGAATCTGTGTTACCAAGATGAAATGGGTCCTACCATTAGGTTTTATGAGGTTGGAGGTGTTTCTTGGTTGGATGACTTTGAGAGAGAGGGAAATAGCTCTTTGCAACAGGAGCAAACCCCAAACTGCCTGCCCAGCCCTTCTCCCCAGTCTCTAAGATCTCTAGTGAGCATACGTGTGTGTGCGTGTGTGTGTGAGAGAGAGAAAGAGAAGTGGTACATGTCCATGAAGTGGGATATCCTAGTAATGCGGGAAAGGAAATGTCTGAGAATCTGTGAGAGGAAAGGGCAAACGGGATCAGACTCAAAATGCTGTCTGAGGCTCTGAAGCCAGATCTGTGGTTAAGAGGTCAAGGGCAGGGCTGTGGCCACATAAAGAGATGGCCACCTGCAAGTCTGCCAAACTTGGGAAATGGAAAAAGGGAAAAGGAATAAGTCAAGTGGCTATGGGCCTTGTGGTCCTATCGCACTGCTGTATGCCTTTCCTACCCCATATCAAAGTCTAACTATCTTCAAAAAACTCAGGAACTCTATTTAGTTCTGGAATAATTAAGGTCTCCAGGAAAAGGGAGTTGTGGCCTCCTGAGAACAATCCAAGATGTGAGTATGTGTGTGTGTGTGTGTGTGTGTGTAAATAGGGATTCTCTAAAGCCCTAAACTCTAGTATCTAGCATCCACAGGGAACAGAAATCCTGCACCTACCACTAAATGCCAGTGCTGGGCCCAGCAGTCTGTAAATCTTCAGCTGGGAGAATGACAGGCAGCATACATGCAGATTCCTACATTGCTGCAAATCTCTCTTATCCTCAGACAGCTAGGTAAGCTATGTTTCCTTCTCTTTCTAACTGTGAATATTTAATTATTTCCATCTCTTTCTTTAAAACCAAGAGGCACTATGTTTGAAAGAATATTTAAAATTAAGGGAGGAGGGGGTCCCAAGTCTACAGAGCAACTGCCTTTCACATGATTTTGCCCAGGGTCTAGAAGGAAAAACAAAAGCAGATAGCAGATCTGGACAGCTTAAGCCCTTGCAGGGTTATGTTACTGTAACAAGCAAGGCTCAGCATATACTCTCATTGAGCTTTTAGGTTCAGCGCTGTGTATCTGTGTTCCCAGGTTTGGGACAAGAATTTGCACTGGTGATTTAAGTATGGAGGCTCTGAAGACAGGGACAACCAAAGGGTAATGGGACCCATCTGTTGCTTTAGTCAATGCATACCTCTGATTTAGGCCCCTTCTTTCAATGCTAAATCTGCATAATCCTATATTGTTACATTGTAAAAGGGACCTTCTCTGGCATTGCCCATTCCCAGTATAGCAAGATAGTTTGGGGCTGTGCCTACCCAGGAAAGGAGAAGAGGAGAGTTGTTTGCATTAAAGACAGCCATCAGAATTGATCAGAAACCCCTCTCATTGCGGCATCTCCACCTGCCCCAAAAGCTGTTTCAGTATAAACGACCACCTCTATTGTCCTACTGTCAATTGTGACTTGCTGATGCAGCGATGAAGCCTCAGACTAAATCATCTTTACAACTGAGATTCCTCAAAGGACAGCGCAGCTACATTTAAACTCAAGTTAATTGGGGTTAGTCAGGCCCTCATCACTCCACCTGGAGCTGGAGCCTCGTGGCTACCCGGCTCCGGGAGCCCTCGCCTCTGCCCCCAGGGCCTCCCCGCCCATCTCAATTGCTCTGGACCAGTTCATTTCGCCACAGCTCGGAGCCGCTCGGAAAGCAAAGATTAAAGGGGAAAGTCTCAGCTGTATATTTATATTTTCATTGCTAGAAGGGAATTGATTTCCTCGCATTTATTTTGGTAGTTGTAATACACAAGGGCGGATTTGCGTCACCCGAGCAACTTGTCGGTGGAGATAAAGTTGCACAAATATTGAAAGGGGAAGTGCTAGGAGTCATTATAGAGTTTTTCTCCGGAAGAAATAAGGATTTCTGCAGTATCCTAAAATACTAAGGCCGCTTCTATTTTGAGACCAATCTCGCAGGCACATCCGCTCATTTAGTCCGAGTTTGAGCCCATCAAAAAACAGGAGATGACCTGAACTCCGGCGAGCCTAGGATTTCCTGCTGCTGTCTTGGTTCTGAGGGGTGGGGACTAAGGATGTGGGGAGTCTGCGGGCTCAGAAAAGGCGAGGGGCCCGCAGAGACGAGGCCTGGGCCTGGGGATGGAGTTGTGGGGGGCGGGGGGCGTCATTTGAAAGGTTTCCCTTTATGCGTTTCCCTCCAGGAGCTCCGAGTGGGCCTGGGTGGCGCTGACGCGGTGGCAATGAAGCCGAGGACTTGGGAATGCAGAGGGGAGAGCGGGAAGTTGCAGTTTACAATCAAGCCCCAGGCGATGCCGGGAGAGAGGAGCGCATGGCAAGGTCTGTTGGCTGCGGCAAAACCCGCGCTCGGGGCCTCGCCTTCGCCTGTCTGCCCCTGGCTAGGGGCCATGAAGTGCTGCAGATTCGGGTCGTGGGCGCCGCAAGAAACGCGGAGGGCCCGCCTTCCGCCCAGTCTGCACCCAGCGCCCACCCACGAGGGTAGCGTCTTACTTGCCGGCGGGAGGCCTGGGGTGAGGCCTAAATGAGCCTCTTTTAGAACCTGGAGTTGGGACTTAGGCCGCAGTTTGAATGTTTGCAGTCCAATTGGAATTGCAAACGATTTGAAAGTTACACTAGAAAAGAGAAGAAAAGAGGGTTTATGGCCGTGCCTACAGACGCTCGCACTAGCGACTTTCCCCGAGGGCTGTGAAGTTACGCAGAGGCCACCTCCCACCGCAGTCTCGCCAGAATCCTCAGCCGTTGCTTGCAACGCCTCCACTAGAGCCTTTCAAAGCGGGTCTATCGCCCCAAGTGGCCTTATACTTGTCACTCCTTTGCCTCTGGCTAGAAACAGGACTGGGCTTCCCGTGTCTCTCGCCTCTGGTGCCCGTGCCCTTAGCCGATCACACCCCTCCATTCAATCTCTGGAAATAACACCTCTATCCTGGCTGCAAGGAGCAGGTTAAGAAAACTCTTTAGTAAGAGAAAGATGGAGCGAGAAACAGAAAGACAGAGAGAGGAGGTGTATTCTCAGTGCTGGCTGATGGGAAGTGATTAATTTCTTTCCAGGAGAAAGTCAAAAGTTTAAAAAGACAGCATCTGCAACAAGAAGCTAGAACCCCTAGAAATTAATTTAATCAGCCCAGATTGTGAACTCGAGATAGGCATGGCAAGTTCACTTGCCTTCCTGGGCTTATTTGGTAACATGCCTTAGAGTTTAACCGAAATAAAAAAAAAATGCCACAAAAGCTTTATTGAAACTGCACTGATAGTTTTTTGGGGGGGGGGAAAGTGCCACGGAAGTACAGAAGCTCTGTTAGGAGACGCTTATTAGGACAATCGAAAACAAAAGATCTCGTGGTTTCATTATTGTTATTATTTTATTTTCTTCCTGAAAATGTGCAAGAAGAGCTCATCTGGGTGGCCTGTGGTTTGTTTGGGAGAGGGGTGGGGAAATCCATTCTGACTATAATTTAAAAGAGAACGAATTCTTAAAATAGACATGTTGATGTTGCAGAAAACCCCCACTACACCCACCCTGCACTCTAAAGACCCAAGTTGCGAATGGAAGACGGTGACCATCCCTGCAGCTTCACTGTGAGCAGGCCCAAGGGGTTCCTGGGGAAACAGTCACTAAATTGAAAGTAGTGTTTAACCCCAAGGAAATCTGCTCTTGTGGGCACTTGCAAAACAACGGACCTCACGTGATCCGGGGATGTAGCGGAGGAGGGAGGGTGACATTTCCTACAAGGTGCCGCAGAGGAGAGGGACGCGCGTGCCACTCTCTCGGGTTTCGGACGGCGGCCTGCTTTGTTGTCTCTGAGGCTCCAGGGGAAGATCTGGCTGTGTCCAAGGGAGACGCTCCGAGACATCCATCTTATTTTGCTTGAAAAGTTACTCGTTCAAGTTGTCACTGTGTGACAACTCGGAATACAGCTAATTTGCGACCGCTCCTCTCTTCCCCGAGGATCTCCAAGGCAGCGAGGCGGACGCGGTGCAAAATTGGGTGGGGACGCGGGGCCCCAGCATTCCCGCGGGAGAGCTCCGGCTGGGCAGCCTGGGGACGGGGACCCACGAAAGACGGAGCTTTGCAGAGGACACCGACTCTCGGGATAAAGGCCGAGAGAAGAAAAATCGGGGCAGAATGAACGAAAGAGGGGGGATCCGAGGGGGTGGCCAGTGCGTTCCGGGAGGCAGGCTTTGCACCCGCGATAAAAGGCGAGAGTACCAGCTTCCCCAGGCGAGCGCTTCAGGAGCGCTGTGACCGATTCTCCACGCCCCGGGCCGGTTCACAGCTGCAGAAGTGAGTGGAGAGGCACTCGGGCCCCTCCAGCGCGGAGGGGGGACGCGCCGATCTCCGCTCGGCCCACGCGGCAGCAGCAAACACTTTGGCGTGGCCGGGGCGTGGTCCAGGGGGCGGGCCACGCCCCTCTTTCCCAATTCCCCTCCACTCCCCGCTCCCATTGGTCACGAGGATGGCCAATGAGCGCTCGGATCGAGGTCCTACCCTGCGTCTGACTCGAAAGCTCCTGCCAAAACTTCGGGAGTTTTTAGAGAGGAGTTTTTTTTCCCTCTTATTACATTTTTTTTTTTTTAACTAACGGATTATTATTGTTGTTGTTTTAAATTTAGCTCTTAGGGCTTAGCTGTTTGGGTCTTTCTTTCGGTGCCCGGCCCCTGTCTCCCCGGCTTCCCTGGCGTGTGCGGAGCCGCGGCCCCCGCCCGCCTCGCCGCTCCAGCGCCCCTAGCTCGCCTCCAGCCCGCGGGGAGCGCGGGCGTCGCGCCGCCTTTCAAGTGAGGCCAGGGGCCGAGGCTGTGACCGGCCGGGATCCGGCCCTCGCCTCCTCCCTCGGTGGCGCTAGGGCTCCCTGGCCTGTCTTTAGTGCGGACGGAGAAGCGAAAGCGGATCGTCCTCGGCTGGGCTGCCGCCTCCTCCTGGACTAGCGCGCCCCTCCCCGCGCACCCACTCACCCATCCACCCGGTCCGGCCAGGCCGCGCCGGCCGCTCGGCGCGCCCCGCCAGGATGTTCGCCGCCGGGCTGGCTCCCTTCTACGCCTCCAACTTCAGCCTCTGGTCGGCCGCTTACTGCTCCCCGGCCGGCCCAGGCGGCTGTTCTTTCCCCCTGGACCCCGCTGCGGTCAAGAAACCGTCCTTCTGCATCGCAGACATCCTGCACGCCGGCGTCGGGGAGCCGGGGGCGGCCCCGGAGGGCCTGGCGGGGGCCTCGGCCGCCGCCCTCACCGCGCACTTGGGCTCGGCTCACCCGCACGCCTCTTTCCAAGCTGCGGCCAGATCCCCGCTTCGACCCACCCCGGTGGTGGCGCCCTCCGAAGTCCCGGCTGGCTTCCCGCAGCGGCTGTCTCCGCTCTCAGCCGCCTACCACCACCATCATCCACAGCAACAACAGCAGCAGCAACAACCACAGCAGCAACAGCCTCCGCCTCCACCCCGGGCCGGCGCCTTGCAGCCCCCGGCCTCCGGGTCGCGAGTGGTCCCGAACCACCATCATAGCGGCTCGGCCCCGGCTCCCTCCAGCAAGGACCTCAAATTTGGAATTGACCGCATTTTGTCTGCAGAATTTGACCCCAAAGTCAAGGAAGGCAACACGCTGAGAGGTAAGGTCTTGGGCTGAAGGCCTCTGACCAGGGCCCAGACGCACTCTCAGGCCCCTGGGCCAGTTTAGGGTGCCTCTGAGTGTTTTTACAATTAAGGACAAATCGGTAAAATGAGGGAGAAGAAAATGAATTGTAAGAAGACCACGAAACGTTAGGTTTAAAACTTACCTGCTTTACGTAAAAATTTTTTTTAAAAAATGACTCCAGGGATGCTTTAAAAACACACGTCACAGAATCAGTATTCACAAAAGTGGTTGGCGTAAATATTTGCTAGAATAACTGTCTCTTTAACCACGTATCTAGAGAAACAACTATATTATTTGACAGGGAAAGCCCTTTTGGGGAACGTTTTCCCTTCCATTCATCTGATTTCTAGTGAAATTCCACCCAAGGAATGTAGATAAATAAAATCGACTCTGAACACCCAAGAGGAGAGAGCGCGGAGTGGGGGCTCCTTCGGGCGGAGGGTTTAGGTCTGTGAAATTCTTGAAAGGCACCCGAAAGTGGCTTAGTTTTGGCCGTTTTCTGTAAAGCCCTTCCTTGTTGTATGTGTGGACGTGGACATGTGGGACACGCATAGGGACGTTTCGCGCATCCCCCTGGGTCACTGTCGGGAGAGACGGATTTCAGGTCCGGAGACAGGGGTCTTTCGTGATTTCCCTCCAGGAAAACCGAACGGAGGTCGAGGGGGAGGAGAGGAACAAATCAGCCAAGAGAGTGTGGGTTTGCTCGAGGTGTAACCAGCTGTTTTTTTCCCTCGTCCCCAGATCTCACGTCCCTGCTAACCGGCGGACGGCCCGCGGGGGTCCACCTCCCCGGCCTGCAGCCCTCCACCGGCCAGTTCTTCGCATCTCTAGATCCCATTAACGAGGCTTCTGCCATCCTGAGTCCTTTAAGCTCGAACCCGAGAAATTCAGTTCAACATCAGTTTCAAGACACGTTTCCAGGTACGGAAACCCTCCCGAGCGAGGGCTTAATGGGAGGATCGACTGGTAGAAAACTCAAGACTGACGCCTCACCCGGCGGCAGCCCGACAGCCCTGTGTAGCAATCCCGGAGTTGGTGCGGGTGGCTACAAGTTCAGAGAGAGAAACCGAAAGATTTCTCAAGTGAACTAGCTCACGCTTCAGTCGGCTCCCGGCGGGGAAAGGAGTGGGGGGCCTGAGGAGCCAACACAGCGTGTGCGTGGGTGGGTGGGGTGGGGGTTTTCCCTAGTCTATTCCCTCGGGTGGGTGGTTTGAAAACGCAGCAAGAGATATTGCTGATTAGCATACACACATTTTGGAATGACCTCAAGCAGTTTTGCCCGAGGAGGTTCCGACTGCACGCGTGGGCGTATGCAAGTACACACACACACACACACACAGAGTAGAGAATCGAGGCTGTCACCTCTAGATCCTTCTGGCCCCGAAGGACATTTTCGCCCACTCTTCGCAGGCCTGATGGCCAGGCGTTAGGTTTATGTTTTTCCTTTGGAATTAATCGACGAACTGCCGGGTTCTCCACTCCACACTCACTTTAGGCCTTGCCACTGACTACGGTCTTAAGAGCTGTAAAATTACTCCTTAGAGAGGCCATTCTGAAGGGCATTCTGAATGGGGGTAGAGCCGACTGTTAACGCACAACAGTATCAAGCAGCAGCGTGAGCCCCAGGCCCACGGGGCGCTGACTGGGCACTAACGCGGCGGCTCTCGTGTCTCTCTCTTGCTCCTGCGACCTCCCGGCGGCAGGTCCCTACGCGGTGCTCACTAAGGACACCATGCCGCAGACGTACAAGAGGAAGCGCTCATGGTCCCGGGCTGTCTTCTCCAACCTGCAGAGGAAAGGCCTGGAGAAGAGGTTTGAGATTCAGAAGTACGTGACCAAGCCAGACCGAAAGCAGCTGGCGGCGATGCTGGGCCTCACCGACGCGCAGGTAAGCCACCTTGGGGTCCAACGCACAGCCTCCTCGGTCGCAGCAGCGCGTGGCCCAGCCCCAAAGCCCCTCCACCTCGACCCGCTCTCCTTTTGCGGCGGAAACACAAGGTCTTGAATTTCACGAGACTTTGTGGACTTGTCAGTTTGAAGCAGGAGAGAGGAGGGGGCTGGGGGGAGGGGGGGGAGAAGGACGGAAAGAAAAGCCCATCCCCAAAGATGTATGTCAACAAACACTGAGTGTTTATTTTGGCCAACAGGCGAAAGAACCGCCGAGAAAGCAAATAGACCGCGGGAGAATAATGATGTACTCGACTGTAGCTCAATTCGCTGTAGGAGGCAGTTTATTTCAGAGATAAAAATCCAAAGTCAAGACATTGTTCGGTTTTTCTTTTTTCTTTTTTTTCTCCGTTCCCCCCTCCCTCCTCCTACTTTTGCCGCTGCTGGATTGTGAAATCTCCAGTTGTGAGGAAGTGAAAACATCATTTCAAACGGAATTACTTAGCCCCAGTAGGGCGAGGAGTCCGCTTGGAGCGGCCACAATCAGTCTGATTTTCTAACGACATAGGCTGTGAAGAAAGTCTCCCTCCGGTGGGGGGCGGGGGGACTGAGGGAGAGAAAGAAAAAAGGATTTTCTTAAAACGCCCTAGAGCATTTCGGCAGGTTCTGCCTCCTTGAATTTTTTTCAAATAGCAGCAAATCTATCGCGCCTGAATTTAATTTTTTACTTTTTCCAAATTCAAGAACGGGACTTTTTATTTTTCTTTTTGAGTTTGGCAAATAGAAGAGTCCCGTTTCTTCCACATCCTGCAGCAGTGGCCCTTGATCCCTGGGTGCTGAATGTTCTAGCAGGGCAGAAGCCAAAGGCAAGAACTTTTTCAGAGCTCCCTTAGGCGCCCCCCCCCCCCATGTCTCTATGTCTTTCTGTCCTCCATTACACAACTCCCCTCCCCAACACACACACTGGAAGAGCCCAGCCGTTTTCCACCAGCTGTGGATGTTATTTTTAAAAGGGAAGCTGGAACTTGTGTGAACGCATTGGGTGCCCCAGGGGATCGTATGTATTTATATAGATTCTCCGTCCCTACCCCCTTCTTACACTTTGCACAGGTTTAATTCCAGCGTTTTCTGAGCCCACAGAAGGATTAGTTTATCCCGGGCAGCGGCAGGTCCTTATCAGCTTCTGTGTACACACAGGCCAAGGAAATGCTTTTCTACTGAAGGTCCAGCGGTGCCCCCACCCAACTGGGATTAACTCTTTGAACCGCCTTTCCCCTCTGTACTTCCCACTTTCCTCCTTAAAAAGAATTGCTTTTGTAGGGACCTGCCTTGGGTAGTAGCAGTAGGGGGGGGGGCCAACCTCGCGGGAATTCTTAACAGTGGTTTACCAAACCCTTGAAATTATGTGCAAAATCTTGGGTATATGTGCATTTTTCTGGGTCAGGGGTCCATAATTAATCAGATTCTTGGGGAGGGGGGCGGCCTTGACTCAAGCGGGGTTAAGAAACATCGATTTAGAGTAGAGATCCTCGTAGTTTGGGGGCGAGGATCCCTGGCGATCTCGTTGTTTCCCTGGGCTGCCTCTCGGCCCTTGCGTTTAGCACAGTGCCTGGCCCGTGGCAGAGGTGCTGGGGATCATTAGCGATGCTTTCCTACCTTTGGGGGTGACGCCCGGCTGCACGCGAATCGGCTTGGAGCGAGCCTGTGTCTCATCTCAGTGTCCCTTCTTGTCTCCCGGTGCGGCGCGGCGCAGGTCAAAGTGTGGTTCCAGAACCGGCGAATGAAGTGGCGGCACTCCAAGGAGGCGCAGGCTCAGAAGGACAAAGACAAGGAGGCGGGCGAGAAGCCGTCCGGCGGAGCCCCGGCTGCCGACGGCGAGCAGGAGGAGCGGAGCCCCAGCCGCTCCGAGGGCGAGGCCGAGAGCGAGAGCAGCGACTCCGAGTCTCTGGACATGGCCCCCAGCGACACGGAGAGGACTGAGGGGGCCGAGCGGTCTCTGCACCAAACGACGGTCATCAAGGCCTCGGCCACGGGCGCCCTCCTCGCCGCCAGCGGCGCTGGGAGCGGTGGAAGCAGCGGCAGCGGCGGCAGCTTTGGCTTCGGCAGCCTCGGCGGCAGCAGCACCAGCGCGGGCAGCGCCAGCAGCCTGGGCAGCGGCGGCGGCGGCGGCTCCTCGGAGCTGCTCCCTGCGCCCCAGCCCACCCTCAGCAGCGCTCCCAAAAGCCCCGAGCCCGCCCAGGCGCCGCTCGGCGGCCTATAGACTGCACGAGGGTGGAGAGGACCCGGGGGCCCCGCGGGCAGCCTCCCAGCCCTCCAGTGCGGGCTGGATTCGGTGCCTACTTTCTGCTGGCGGCGGGGCCAGGGCCGGAGACGCAGCGGCGGAGCCTCCTTCCCTGCGTTCACATCTGGGCCCTCGCAGCCCCGGGCTGGAGCAGCCCACTCTGCACAGAGCCCGGGGGAGTCTCAGTGGCCCCGCGAAGGCTCGCAGCCCCAGCCGCGCACTTCTCCCCGGATACGAGCAGCTCACACTGTGAAGCATTTGAACAGTTGCTCCCCGCCCTAGGGGTCGTGGCGCAAAGACGCGTTGCACTTAGGACGCCACAGACTTGTAAATAAAGTGTTTACTACGGTTTGTAAAGGCCGCTTGGCTTTCTGGGGCGACACAGGCGTTAGGGTCAGGGAGCCCCTTCCCGGACCTTAGCCCTGGGGCACTGCAGGTCGCAGCAGCTCGAAGTGGGGGACTTAGAGATTTTGGGGGAAGTGCTGCAACCTCAGAGCCACCTTGCCGCAGAGATAGGCGCCGGGGCTTACAGGTTCCACCAGTTCGGAGGTCTCCTAGCCTGTAACCCGCGCCGACCGCCACTGAACGTGTGCTCCGCGACCCTGAGTGTGGCCTGTGAGACGAGCTGACCATAGAAAGTGTTAGGCCCGTCGGGCTGATGGCTTCCCAGCCCGGAGGGAGGACTCGATGAGTGTGTGCCCCGGGCTTTCTGTGGCTGGAGAGTACGCAGAGTTGCCGTGGAGAAAACGGTGGTGCCGGGCGGGGTCAGTCTAGCCACAGCTGGTGCTCACAAGGTGGCCGCTCATTGCAGGGCGTGGAGCGGTGGGTGAGGCAATTCCAGGTACACTGCCGCTTGCTCAAGGATGGGCTAGGAGGACCTGGCAGATCTGTAGTGTCCCGTAGGAAGGGACAGACCACAGTGGCTAGGGCTGGAAGGCCGGGCCTGAGCTGACTTTAAAGATGCAAAAACAATTGCCTGTCAGGGAGGTGGCTTATTCAAAGGGACACCAGGCATAACCCCCAAACCAGTACTTGGACCTCCTGGCTCACATTCAGCCAGAGTTGGGTATACAAACTGCACCTCACCCCCAAATCCACGCACATACAATCTTACATCGCAACTGGGCCACCACAGGTGCCCAGATGAGCTCTCTCCTCCATCTCCCCATGCCGGCCCAACCGCGGAGCTGAGAGATGGTTTCCCCAGCAGCTGAAATACAGCAAATCCATTTTGTCCCCACGCGGCCACTGGGATGGGCCATTTGAAGTTTGGTGGGGTTTTTTTAAGGCCGAAGAGTCAAACCTCTCTCCAAGGCTTGTCCTTCTCCAGCTCTCCTTCCCTGGAAACTAGGAAATATCTGGAGTTGGTAAAAAGCTCTTTGGGGAGATTTTAAAACAAACAGATGTTGTCAACAAAGTTGATCACCCGAGTCTGTTTGGCACTGAGCTCAGGAGAGGGCACAGACCCTCTTACAGGCTTGCCATCCGTGCCCAGCAGCTGATTCTCACCTGCTTCAGAGATGCTGAGGTCAGGGAGACTAGGACGCACCCTAGGTCCAGTTGCTGGAGTGAGAAGTATCCTAGCTTAGCTAGGAGTCTTAGCTAAGTCTGGTTTAGCTTCTTCCCCACTTTGACCCAATCACTTGGGCACATTCAGAGACCTCCCTTCTAGACTTCCTGGCCCAAGGGCAGAGTAGAGGCCCCAGATTTAGCCTTCTCTGGCCAGGGGCAGCCAGACGCCTCAGCAAGTCCCAGAGTGTGGCCCAGGGATGCAAAGCTGACCATTCTCTGCCCCAGTCAACCTCCCAAGCCTGAAATCGAGCTGAGCCCATAGAGGAATGTGCACAGTGGGGAGGGAAGAAGTGGACTAGGGTGGTCCTGCACAGGACAGAGAAAGGTAGAGCGCCCCAGGAGGGACCTCAAGTTAAATGGGAACTTGAGCCAGCTGTTATCACTAAATGCGCCCGCGTGGCAAGAGTTGAGGGATGGCGGCAGCCTCCCCTCCTGCCTGGGTCCCAACCCCAGGCTGGGCTGGTTCCTTCACACCTTCCACAGGCTCTGCTACCTCTGTACTCCAATTTTACCTTCATTATCGAGATCAGTTTCCTGCCACCCCTAAATATTGAAATTCTGGAACCAGCACATCCCAAGAACATCGAACTTTGAGGCACTTAAATCCAGTTCTGGTGTTAAGGAGACTAACTTGGCAGCATCTATATCTAGTTGGGGAGCTAGGCTGGGGAGGGGAGATGGAGACAGGGTGGCGCTTTCTGCACACCGCAGCTAACCATCCCCCTAGGTCCTTGAGGTGCCGGCTGCCCACAAACCTCCAACGCATTTCTTAGTCTGGGCCCGGGTTTTCCAAAGTGAAGGAAATCATCGCCCAGGGGCTGTAATGATGAGATTTCAGGTAGCATTCGGCCTTATCTCGGCCAGGTTCCCCCAGACCAGAGGGCGAGTCGGAGCTGGGGGGCTGGGAAGGAAGTGAGCTGGGAGGCGGGCACCTGGGAGTGGAAGTCGGGAGGCTCCTGGAGGGTTCAGAGGAGGCGTCCCTTCCGCTACCCCCGCCTTTCTTTCCTGAACATTTTCCCGGTGAAACTCCTGCGCAGTGGAGTTTCCATATTTTCATCAGGAACGAAGTATCACAAGCCCCAAAGTTTAAATTCATTTGGAACAAGACCAGCCACAGGACTAATGGTCTTCTCCAGGCGGGCAGCCTGGCGGGGAGGCAAGCCGCATTTCAGGCCAGGTGTCTCTTCCCGGGATTGCTCCCTCGCTTCCGGGTACGGGAATCTTTCCAGTGGCGCTCGATGCTGGCAGCAGCTAGCATTTCTAGCTCGAAGCTAGAAATTGCTGAACTAAGACCGAGATTTCTCAGGCACGGAAGAGAAGACTGGGAGCGGAAGGTCCGTGGATGCCAGGCCCGCCGAGGCCCGCAGGACTGGGGCTTGGAGGAGGCGGGTGCGCGCCAGCCTCGGAGCAGAGCAAAGGCGCGCCCCCCGGGCCTTCCGCGCGCCACCCAGGACTCGCCCTTTCCTAAAAGCAGTAGTAACTGTTTGCTCCGAGGAGGGCTCTGCCTCGCCAGCCGCAGTAGTCCTCGCGGCGCCGAGCCCTCAGAGCAAGACTACCAAGGCGCAGCTCGGGTCACACAGAGGGATGGTGACCAGCGCGCGTCTCGCTGGGAAGGAGGGGGCTTTAATACCCCTCTTCGGGTGCACATGCGCGCGTGCACGTACACACGCGCACACACACAATTACACACATACATCAAACACATACACACATACCTACAGAGGCACACGGAAACGCAGACTCAGAGACACCTGAGAGACCGTCTACCGGCTGTTTCAGCACTTTGTGGGTAAAACCACTCAAAGTTCCCCATTCTCCTTCATGTGGCCAAGCTAAGTGAGGAGCTAACACCACCTCATTCTGCCAGTGTGCTTGTCTCTAGAAAAGTTTCCTTGCACCAAGCTTCGCCCACCAAACCACTGGAACGCTGGCGCCGCAATCCCTTCCATTTGTCTGTCTCAGCCGAGAGCGAACAGGGACTTCCATGCCTGGAATTGAGAGAATGTTCCCGTCGCTGTCCTGACCCCACAGAGGCCAAAGCTTTCTTCAGGAGAGGTCTTGCCTCCAATGGAGGCTCTGGCCTTCATATCACCCAAGGAAGTCACCCCTCTCCGTGTCCTCCCTCACCAGGGGTTCATGTGGGGGGGACAGTTACTCACACTCCGGGTCTCACAAATCTCTCTGACTCTCTCCGCACTTCAGAGGGGACCAGTGGCTGTGGGACCTTTCCTGTGGCTGTGTCCTCTAGCTGGGGTCTGGAGTGGGGTGTTTGCAGGGATGCTATGTAGTTTGAGACCAGCACAAAGCAGGTGAACTATGACTGACTGGCCCATCTGGCCCTCCCGTTCTAGGGACCAGAAGCCAACATCCCTAGAAGGTGACCCCAAGTTCCACTGCCTGGATGGGCAGCCACAGCCTCCGGGAGCTTTGGGGTCCCCGGGGGACAGTGGGCAGGAACCAGGACCTGCAGCAGGGGATTTTCTAGGGGCATTTTAGATTTGAGCTTTAACCTGTCTCACTTTATTGCCGGATCTGACCCCATCTCCCCTCAAGCCAGTGCCCATCTCAGAGTCTTCTGCATGCAGGATGGGCTTGGGAGGACTCGGGAGCAAGAAATAGGGAGGAGAAGCCAGAGGCCACTGAGGTGGATGCATCCTCCTCCCTTTTGTGCGCACCCCAGTGGCTCCTCCAGCTTCGCCCTGCTTTAAGAAGGAAGAGCTGGCAGAGGGACTTCAAGCCCAGCCCTCCCCACACAATGTGGTGACACATTTAAAGATGGCTGAGAGGACTCTAAACACACAAAGCCATGGCTTTCTCCCTTATTTAGAATCTGGGGGAGGGAGTTGGAAACTCCACGGTCTTCCTGAAGATACAGCTATTGGGTTTTAAGAAGGACTTTGACTACAGGTATGCGGGTGGGGTGGGGGGTGGGGGGAGTGGGGGTGGGAGAACCGTCCCAATCTAACTGTGCTCGGTGGCACTCATCTGGCTCACAGCCTCACCTTCGAGGCCGAGATTGGCCGGCATCCCAAAGGTGAATGAACGGCCTTCTCCACGGTGTCCCCTCACACACGCGGATATTAAAACCTGCAGCATGCACTCCCTGCAGAAGCCGCTCTTGGAAAGCTCTCCTGCTTACACAGGGCGGGAGCACTGAGATAGTGCCCCCTCCACTCGGGTTCTAGAGGAGCACAGGCTCTGCGGGAACTGGCCCCTAGGACAGGTGAGCTCGGAGAATCTCTGGCCCTTGGATCTCTTAGTTTCCCTGCTCTCTGTCACTCCAGGAGGGAAGGATAATGTCCCCGCAGGTGTGATTACTTCCATATTCCTCCATTTTAGGGATGAGGCAATCGAGGCTGGGAGTCTTGATACTTGCCCAAGGTCCCCTGGAAAGTGAGTGTGAGAACTCACATGTGCCCTGGGGTTACTGCCTCCTGAGGTGTCCTCCCAGACACAACTGCCCAACCAGATTCTGATCCAGATTATCAAAGCTCAATGACTTTTTAAGAGCATGACACTCAACCGTCGGCTGCAGGGGGAACTCTGGGCTCCCTTTGGCCCGCCTCTCTTTCCCCTCGGTAGTCCCCTTGGGGTGTACCTCCAGGCATCACCTGGACCAACTCTGGACCTCCCCCGGGTTGACACCCCACCCTTCAGCCTGCATCACCCTGGTAGCAGGTTTAGCTTTGCTAATAGGGTCTAGGGTCCAGGTCACAACCTGCTTATAGGATGCGGCATCATTCTCGGTGCTTTTCCACTTCTGTTGGTTGTCGCTAGCACTTGGGATTCTGGGCAGGACATGGAGTGCGAGGCCTGATCGGGTAGGAGCTGCACTGGCTTATTTTTTCTCTCTCTCTCTGTCCTTGGATCCTGCCCCTGTCGCGGCAGACACTGAGCCTCCCTCTTGAGCAATCCACGGTGAGCAACAGAGGAGGAACAGGCGGGCACGGAGGTGGCAGCGGCTACACCACCTGAGGCACGCTCAGAGCTCACGGCTTTGGTGACCCCAGTGACTCTCTTTGGGGGCCTGGGTACGGGAAGAGGCCAGCGGGTGAAGTGTGGAATTGAGGGCAGCAGAAAGAGCATGCCTGATACACAGGGGAAGGCAAACTAGCCCAAGAAGCATTCATTCATTCACCAACTGCTAATCACGAGACGATGGGAAATTTACCTAACTATTTAACTTCATTTCTTCATTTATATAATAGGAAATAATCAAAGTTACCTAACATAAATTGCTGTGAGGATTAATTGTGCTATCCAACGTGAAATGACAACAGTGGGTGGCATACAACCCACATTACGGACTTAGATGTTATAATGTTCCTTCATCCATTCGTTTATTCATTGCAGTATTTATTGAGGTCCTTGTTAGTATTTGCACAGTTGAGAAAAAAGAAGAATGTAAGACAATCTTTACTCTCCAAGAAATTAAATCATCAGAAGGAGTCTCCTGAACGCGGAACAGTCACAGTTTCCCTTGGACAAACCCTTTAAGAAGCATCCGAGGGGGCAGCCCCGCAGCGAGTGGTTAAGTTAGCGCGCTCCACGTCCGTGGCCCAGGGTTTTGCTGGGTTCGGATCCTGGGCGTGGACACGGCGCCGCTCATCAGGTCATGCTGAGGCGGCGTCCCACATAACAACCAGAGGCACTCACAACCAGAATATACAACTATCTACCGGGGGAGGGACTTTTGGGGAGAAGAAGAAGAAGAAGAAGAAGAAAAGATTGGCAATAGATGTTAGCTTAGGTGCCAATATTAAAAAAAAAAAAAAAGAAGTAGCTCAAAGTGTTTGGATGGGCTGCCAGGTGACCATAGGGGCTGCTACACAGACCCGCTGACTCCGTGAAATGCCCACTGGAGCTTCTTCCTCTTGGTATTCCTGGCACTGAGCCCAGCACCCTGTGCATACAATAGGTGCTCGATACAATGCTGGTAGGTGAGGTTGGGACTTTTCCTTGGGAACTGGAAGGGGAAGAAACTAGAGTTTTCTGACACTGAGTTTGAAGGAAGCTTAAGCAAGTATCTGGAGTCCAAGGAGGGAAAAATAAGTGCCCGCTGTTGAGATCATGTCAGGACAAATGGCACTTCAGGAGTTTTATTAAGTTCTTCATTAATCACGTAGAGGGAGAGTCTTCAAAACAGAAGTAGGACACCAACTGTCCCTTTACTGGGGAAAGGCACCCTTCATTTCTTGAGGGCAGGGCTGCGCTCTGCTGCGTGGTTGGAGAAATTCTAGCACCTAGCCCAGCGCTTGGCACAGGGAAGGAGCCTCAAAAAGTGATTATTGAATAAACAAATGACACAATTGTTGTGGCCCTTGTGGTTATTTAAAGTCTCAGTGAATCCTAAGGAACAATACGATCGCGTGGTTAGCATTGTAAACACAAGAGGAAGCTGAGAAACGAGGTAGGTACAGAGCTACGGAATGGGGACCCCAGGAGGAGCGGACTTGGAAGCCCCAAATCATCTGGCTGAGGATACACAAGGGTCCCCGATACTAAGGCCGTCACAGAGCAGCAAGAAAACGAGTTCAAAAGCAGCTCTCCATACAACCGACGACCATGCTCTTTCGCGCACTTTCATCTGGAAATTGTCGCGCGCAGATGCGCATCGTAGGCGTCATCCTGTAAGTTGAATAACAACTCCACAGTCATCTCGCTAGCGGTCAAGGTAAAGACTAGGACTGAAGCCAAAAGCTTTCTGTGCTGCCTCGGATCCCCAACTCGGGTCCGGCCCCTCTGCGCGAGTATCGTTCCGCACCGGGAAGGGCAGCGCAGAGGCGGAGAAAACCGGTGGCGAGGTGGCCTCAGAGTCCCCACTTCGCCTTCTTCCTCTGCCGCGCAAAGGTATTGGTTTCGAGGAGTTCCGGAGCTACCCTCACCCCGCGCTCGCCTCGGGCGATTTCCGGGTCAGCAAATGTCAGCCTCGCTTTGATTTGTCAGGGCTGTTTATTTTTGTTTCTCAGAATCGGGGTGAAAAGTGCACCCCGCACAGATCCAGCACGTGGTAGGAGCTCAAGAAACAAGCAATGAAAGAAGGAACGAATGAACTAATGAGTGAATAAGATTCCTTATCTCGGTGTCCCTACACATATCTGTCGATGCATCCGGCCGTTTTCAGGATCTGTCTAAGGAGAGAATCGCAGGCCGCGCACGCCCTCCAAGGGGGTGCCCCTGAGTCAGGGCGCAGCCCGGCTCTCCCTGCCCTGGGCGCAGATCGCGCTTGAAGTCTCACGCCTTTGCGGGTCGCGTGGCCCCGCTCCGTTAGCCACTCCTATGGGTCTAGTGGAGGGTCCCGGGTTCTCTGTTTTCTCCGATCCCCAACTCGCCGGACGAGCACCCAGCCCAAGGTCAGCGCGGGCCCTCAGGCCTCAATCCCGCCCAGGTTGGTCCGGAGGTCAGGAGGTTGGACCGCCTTGGGTCCCTGTAAGGTAGCCTTGGGTCCTCCGCAGCATCTTAGCCAGATCTCCTTGTCTCGCCTACGGCAGGGTCCCAGCTGCCTCTGCTAACTTCTGTCCTGAGCCAAGAGCTCAGTTTTGTGGTTGGACAAATGGAGTGAACAGCTAGAAAGAAAAGGAGTCAAACTAAAGACTCGCTCTGTGACACAATTTTAAAATTGAATGTCGACTGTAATTTAAAATTTCCCGTGTCTCTTGGTCTTCACTCTGCCTTGTTCTCCTCCCGGCTTCGGACATCCCCACCCCTTCCCATTTTTTGTTTTTCCCTCTCTGCTCCCTGCGCTCGGGTTTTCCTTTCCTCCTGGGACTGTTAAGGTTGCATTCAGGATTTTAAGAGGAGCTGGGCTGTGCTGGCTCGGTTCCGGGGTGACCACAGCAGTAGACGTGGGGGGAAGGGTGTGTGACTTGAGAAGAGCGACCCGGTAGCCAGGCTTCTCTGGAGGTGGTGGGCTCCAGCCTCATGTATGAATCAAAATGTAACGAAAGGCAGTGTTTTATTTTTATTATTAGAAAATGAATGGACCCATATAATTAAAATAAAAGAAAAAAGACTCGCTCGCAAAGGCACCATCCTCCCCAGAGGCATTGTTCAAGAGCCAAGGGCGTTGTGCTGGTGGCAAACCAGCCACCCATAGCCTTGGTGTCATCCACCAACGAACGCACTTACTATCTGAGCCTCTACTACGTGCTGGGCTGTCTTGGGTTAGGGACCATCAGCAGCTCCGGCTGGAGCGATCTGAAGGCTCCCGGAGGTGCTTCTTCCAAACCCAAAGTTTCAGCAACAGGAACCTTTCTCCCCCTTTCCCTCCTCTCATTTGGTTTTCCCATCGCAGAGGAATGGTTGTGAGGAGACCCATCCCACCTCCTGAGTCCTCTCCAGTTCTCCCATTGTGCCTTCCCATCTTCCTTCCCTCAGTTTGCTCTGCATCTTGGAGGCAGTTCGGTCTCCCCTGTACATAGGCTAGGGCATCATACCTGGTCCTGAGCACAGCCACAGCCACGGACGCGGTTATCCTGGCAAATAGAAGGCATGCTATAAGTGGGAATTGTTATTAAACTACCCTCACCACCACTGCCATCATTACACCACTAATTTCTTCTGACTGGGGACGCGGCTTTATTCGTTGTTTGAAAGCACCCAAAGTGGGGGCGAGCAAGTGAAAACGGAGGAGAGAGGCACAGTCCTTTCCCACTTTTTAAGCAAGAATGGAAAGCCTTGTATCTCATTTAACATTCGCAGTAACACTGGGAGGGAAGATATCATTCTTCCACTCTTACAGATATCCACTTTGAGAAACAGAGAAGGGTAATTTGATCCAGGTACTCGGCTTGCCAGGGGAGAGGCTAAGCCTCGGGCTCAGAAACCCACCAGTTTCTGGCTCCAATTCCTGAACTGGTGGGCTTCCATGATTCTCTCCTTAAAGAAAAAGAAAAGTTCAAAGTTCAAAGAAAAGCATTGTTCTCTCTTTTTTTTTTTTTGCTGAATTTTTCGGATCATTGTGTCAAATACCCACTTTACATTATGAGTGGAGACGCAACCCAGAGAAATCTGTTAAGAATCGTCTTGCTGCTCCCCCAGGGCAAGCGCATTCCTGGCACAGGAGGTTGCATCCGAATGAGGGGAGAGCTTGCTACAAAAACATCTCTAAACGAATGGTCGCCACCTACACTTACAGTTACCCTCTACTTCAAGATAGAGAGATCTGCGTAGTCTAGAAGCCAGAGACGCTTTCCTCTCCGCGCTCCTAGGCTCTCCTTTGTCTTTCCATTCTCACCTGGCCTCCCCCAGGCCTCGCCTCCCTCCGGGTCTGCTCCCTCCCCGACTTCAGCCTCCTACGCTTCGGTAAGGCGCCTCCTGGCAGGCAGTGACCCAAGTCCTAAAGCTGCGGTGATGCCCTAGGAGAGGCGGGAAGGCGATGCGACAGGCCGGGCGCTGCTGCAGCTACCTGGCGCGCGCTGCCGCCGGCCGCCGTTACCAGGGCCCGAGTGAGCGGCCCGGCGGGCGGGGAGGCGGCTGGAGGCGGGCGGACCCTGGCCTCCGAGCGCCGCGCCGGGCGGGGCGGGAAATTTATGGTCTGTGTACACTTTCTGGCTCCAGAGCCCCGCGCACCAGCAGGATGGGGCCCTGCGAGCCCGAGGCCGCGAGCTGGGGCCGCAGGCGCCGGGGACTTGCGTGGTGGGTGCCCAAGAGTCTCTCCTTTCCGCTGCGCTAAGGCCATAAACCTCCCCGGGAGGGCGTGTCTGAAAACGAAAATCCGGGCGGGAGGTGGGGGCCTGCGACAAGCCTAGCAAATCTGCTGCAAGGCCTGCATTTGGTCGCCCTCGGAAGGGAAAGTGTCTATACTGGCAATTTGGAACCGTGCGCGGTGGGCACGGGGTGGATTCCGGGCCCAGCGTAGGACTGCGTGCGGACAAGTCACTGGCCCCGGGTATCCCCACCGCGCTGCCTCCTCCTAGCGTCACGTCGAGGGCTAGACTTGGTCCTTGGCCCTTGGGGCCCAGACCATTCCGTCGGCCGGTGGCAGATAAATGGGGCCCATCAAAAAGCCTGGGTAAATGAGAAAATTCCTTGGGCCATAGGTGCCGGAGGAGGGGCGACGATAGCCCCGGCGTCGGGTCGGGGTCAGGCGGCCCAAGGCAGGGCAAGGCTAGAGGTCCTTAGTGCTCCTGCCTCATTGCTGCCGTTAGTGCGAAGCGAAGCGTGTCCACACTGTCTTTTCCAGGCCCGGCCACACTGGCGCACAGGAGCTGTGAGTTAGCCAGGTGGCCAGAGCAAGGCAGATCCCTTTACTCATGTTGTCACCCGCACCGGTGTCCCGGAGTGTAATGGCATAACGCACCTCTAAGGACGGCTTAGGCCAACTCCGTTGAGTAATAGCGGGCACCAATTTTCCGTTTACGCGTGGTGAATTGTTGCCAGGCACTGCGATAAAAACTTTATATGTATTGACTCATTTGCTTTTTACCAAATTCGAGTTAAATTAAGTCTCGGAAAGACACTGAGCAAGTGAAGTTGGGAATAACTTACATCTCTCTCTCTCCCCAGGACCTACGTTACCTAAATCATCTATAGTACCAATGAAACTAGTACTTATCTCGATCGAGTATTAAGGGTCGAGCAGGCGAGCGCGGGCTGAATTCCCACAGAAAGCCCGGGTCGCTTTACCCACTCTTAGTTCTTCTCCTCAAGGGCCAGACACTCGCCCAGGCCTTGGGAGGTGCGGGTTGTCGGGGTCAGGCGACCACGGTGACCGAGTCGATAAATCCCGGGCTATTTAACAATTACCCCTGGGGCGTGTTAATTGCGCTCAGCAGTAGTAACCGTCAGTCTCTCTGACATAGGCTTCTTGCCCTCTGCTTTCTTTTGATTTACCCTTTGGGCCGGATCTCCGCACCCAGAAGCTCTCGGGGAACCAGGCTCGGTTAAAACGCACGTCCCAGGAGGCACAAGGCCCCTTAGGCAGGCGGTGTGATGCGGGCGCTGTCACAGCTTCTCTTCAAGGACATCTAATTGTTCTCACTGGTGTCTTTACCTTGCATGGAGGACAAATGGAGAAGGGCAGTCGCACCTCCGAAGCTTTAGCATCTCTGATCAGGTGCGGTCCTGGGATAGGGACATGGCACTGACAGAGGTGGCAATTTATTTGAAAATAGGAAAGACAGGATTGAAAGGAGCAGGGTGGAGTTTGAAAGAATGGAGTGAAAAAAGAGGAAGAAGAAATAGGAGAGAGAAGATGGAAATCATGAAAAGAAGTGGAAGTTTGAAGCATTTCTCACATTTAAAAAGGAGTTGGGTGGAGTTGACATAACTGGTTTGGGGCTGGGCCATAAATTAATAGATTTATTCCTCAATCAGGAAAAGGCCATTAAGATGTTCTTGGCTTCGTCTGTGGGAAAATAATTTCTTTGATTGAATTGCCCCAGAAGACCCTCTGAAGCCCTCTTGTCTCCTCCTCCAACAGCCTCCTCTTTCCTGCCTGCAGGAAGGAGGGGAGAAGCGGGAGACCCCAGGGAGAAGAGGCCTTTTCCATCTTTTCCAGCATCTTGAATTTCACTTTGCGCATTTCTTCCACTTCTTGATTTGATCCCCGCTGCCTTGGAGACTTGGAACCTCAGAGGGAAAATTCTCCCAAAGCAAGCCGAGCCACTATCTCTGGTATCCTTTCCTTAGGTTGTCTGCATTGCCCCGAGTGGGCCCTTAGCATCACCCCAGTACGCCAAAGACTTTGGGTCTGTATGCAAGGGAAACCAACTGCCGGGCGGGCAGGGGCACAAGTCCCCCCAGTGGAAGGCGGGAGCCTCAGAGCAGGGTGGATGGAGAATTGTTCCTCCCGAGTATGGAGGAGCTGATCTCTTCCTGTCTGTCCCTTAAGATTCAAAGTGTGGTCACAGGACCCTTAATAATCTCTGAGACCCCTTCAGAGGATCCCCAAGGTCAAAACTATTTTCACAGTAAAAGGTTATTGACTTTTCCACAAGTGTGCAATGGAGTTTCCGAGAGGCCGCATTAGGTGTGGTGATGTCATGGTTCTGATGGCCTATGGAATGTGTGCATATTCTAGTGTTTTAAAAATGTTTGGGTTTTATATTTCATCACAATAAAAATGCATTTCAAAAATATGTTTTGGTCTTATACCTATACCTGTGTGGTGTGGTTAGTTACAGTGAAATTAATTAAAATGAAATGAGATATTTATTTCCTTAGCCACACCAGCCACATTTCCATTGTTCAATAGCCACATGCGGCCAGTGGCGGTCCTATTGGACCATGCAGATATAGAATATTTCCATCACCATAGAAAGTTCTGTCAGGCAGAGCTAATCTATGCAGTAAATATAAATAGATACAATCTCACAAACAAATGCCCTTTAGCATCCTCAGTAATTTTTAAGATTGTAAAGCAGTTCTGAAGCCAAGAATGCTGGAGACTCTTGCCTTAGAGCATCCTCAAGATTATACCTTTGACGTAGGCATCGGAACTACAGATGCTAAATTTGTGTCTGGATTCTGTAATTGCTGTTTTCATGATTTTGGACCATTTTCTTAACTCTGAGCATCAATTTCTGCTTCTGTAAAATGGGGGTAATAGTTCCTGATAATTAACTATGGGGAGGCAGTGTGGCTGGTCATGAAGAGCATAAACGCTGGGTGAAACTGAATGGGCTTGTATCTCAGCCCAGCCCGGATGACTCCGGGTTAGTTTCGAAACTTCTCCGTAACTCAGTTCCCTTATCGGTAAATTTGAATAATAATAATACTTTCCTTATAGGGTTATTACGATAGTTAAATTAGATAATAAGTGAAATGCACTTAAGAACCAGTAACTGGCACATTCAAACTACTACCATATGTGTGTTAGGTAGTATTACATATACAATGTGCAAACCTTACTGGGTGTAATAAAATTTAATTCCCCTCCTCTTTCAGTAATATATATACACACATATATGTGTCTATATACATATAATTGTAGTAAGATACACATAACATAAAATTTGCCATCTTAACTGTTCTTAAGTGTGCAGTTCAGGAGTGTTAAAGATATCCAGTCTCCAGAAATTTTCCGTCTTGCAAAACTGAAATATGATATCCATTAAATAACTCCCCGTAAGTAATATTTTTCTGTTGGTGTGAATTGGACTCCAGGCTTTAGAATTTTAGTTAATACTTTTGAGTAAGTATGAATCATTACAGTTAAGAAATCAATTAGTCAGTCATTCAAAATAGCTGAACTGGTTGGGAAAGGACAGCCAGTTCCCCAAAATGTAATCAGGTTCCACCGAATATACCGTTTCCATTGATTCTACTGTCTTTAACCCCTTGGATCCTAACAGTCCCCTCCTGACTAAGCACTAGATACACCTGGGGTCAAAGATGGTGTGATGTTCCCCAAATGACTGCTCATCCTGAGTTTACAGAGTTAATGATATCTTTGAAAGGATATATTTGGGGAGGTGCCTGAAAGGTTGATGTTACAATAGCAGATAGAGAAAAATAAGCTCAAGATTAGCATCTGGTTGCATCTAAAGTCTTAGTGATAATGAGGAGGACCGAAGTCAGAATATTTAGCAATCCTTTTGGTACAGGAGGCAGGAGAGACAAAAATACTCCCTAAAATAACAGTAGTCACTAAAAAGAATCAAATGCTTTCTTCTGGTAGTTTCTCTCCAAGGATTTAATTGTCTGTAATTTTTTCCTATAGGTGAATTTTCAATTGAAAATATTAGATCAGTACAATAGATATACTGCGTAGGATGCTTTCACATGCAAATATAGAAAACCTCAAGATGGCATACTTAAGAAAGGAAATTGATTGCTTTGCATGATTGAGAAAGTGTAGTAGTGGTGTGAGTTTCATGTATGGTTTGATCAGGGCGCTGGCTCTGTTTCCTGTGGGTTTCTCAGCCTGCGTTTCTCTCTGATTCCCCTTCATGTTCAGCCTGGCCTCCCTCCTGGGATCAAGGCTTCCCTCACATCTATACATACTATACCATCTAGAATAAGACACTGTTCATAACCCACAATTCCCAGGAAACGGTGGCATGGAATTGGCTTAGTTTGCATACCCCTCCTTGCTCCAGTCATTATGGTCAGGGGAATGGAACACTCTGATTGCATTTGCCTAGATTGCCTCTTTACCCCTGACCACAGGGACCCCTGAAAGGACACTGGGGGTTATTTGGAAAGGGGAACAGAGGATGGAAGCTGAAGAGGCCATACAGTGATCCACTAAGGTACATGTCTTCATTTAGGGCACAGTGAAGCTGTAATCTTATTTTTCTTGATTAAGATCACTTCTCCTGTCATACAGCTGTGTGCTGAATGGGCATTGAAGACAGTGCTTGACAATGGTAGGAAGGTACAAAATTGAAGACTTCTTTCCAGTCTTGAAATGATGGCCTTTTTTCACACCTTTCACATTGTTCCCCTTATCAGCAATTCCCATGTTGTGTTCTCATCTTATCTCATACATGCTGTGACTTGTCTAATTCATCTCGGATATTTGTTAACATCCAGATTCTTACAGCGTCTCTACTAGATTCTGCTTTGGTAGGTCTTGGATGAAGGGATGACTGGATATTAGGATGTTTAACAAAGTATCCAGGGTAGTTTAAGAAATAGTCGACTAAAACTAGTTATGTTCTTTCTCTTTGCATTGGCTCCTGGGGGTGCTCAGCAGGCTAATTCCTGGAAAGTGTTCGGGGCTCTATGGTATGAATTTTGGATACTAATGTTAGTCTAGACTTCATATTTTTTTATCCTTATTTTCTTTTTCTCTCAAATTTTCTCACTGAACAAAATCTTGTTGTACCATATATATTTTTTTACATACTGTCTTAAATTCTTTTTGGAATGGAGTAGAATATATGAGATAGGATTCTGGCAGGAAAGAGAAGATACACTCAGCAGATTTCCGAAGAGGTTTTTTTTTTTCTTCAAAGATTGGCACCTGAGCTAACACCTGTTGCCAGTCTTCTTTTCTTTTTTTTTTTTTCTTCTCCCCAAAGCCCCCCAGTATCTAGTTGTATATTCTAGATGTGAGTGCCTCTGGTTGTGGCATGTGGGACATCGCCTCAGCATGGCCTGTTGAGCGGTGCCATGTCTGTGCCCAGGATGTGAACCAGTGAAACCCTGGGCTGCCAATGTGGAGCATGTGCAACTTAACCACTCGGCCACGGGGCCAGCCCCTGAAGAGACCTTTTTAAGAAGGACTGTTTACTGAGGTATGGACAGGATGAATGGAACCAACAAGAGATAAACCAGCAAGTTGGGAAATCATTACCATCCCAGCTCTAAGGGACTGGGGAGTCGTATTAGTTTCCTGGGGTTACAGTTACAAATGATTACAAACGTAGTGATTTAAACAGCAGAAATTTATTCGCTTACAGTTCTGGAGGCCAGAGGTCTGAATTGAGTTTCCTTGGGCTAATGTCAAGGTGTTGGTAGGGCTGGTTCCCTCTGGAGGCTCCAGGGGCAAAATCGTTCCTTGCCTCTTTCAGGCATTCCTTAGCTTGTGTCCATGTCACTCTAATCTCTGCTTTTCTGTTCACATAACCTTTTCCTCTGTGTCAAATTCCCCTCTGCCTTCCTCTTATAGGCACACTGTGGTTGCATTTATTGCCCACCCAGGTAATCCAGGATAATCTCCCATCTCGAGATCCTTAACTTAATCACATCTGCAAAGTCTCTATTGCCATACAAGGTAACATTCACAGGTTCCAGGAATGAGGAACGAGTTATCTACTGGGGCCATCATTCAGTTTCCTACAGGAGAAATGGCTGCTGGAGCCTGCAGCTGGGAAAGAGAAGGTGCCTAGCTGTGTCTGTGGGTAGAGAGCACTGCTACTGTCTTAATGGTGTCCCCTGTCCTGGTAGAGAGAGAACAGGAGGAAGAAACGCTCTGACCTCTTTTTTTTTTTTGCTGAGGAAGATTTGCCCTAAGCTAGCATCTGTGCCAATCTTCCTCTACTTTGTATGTGGGTTTTCCACCACAGCATGGCCACCACTGAATGGTGTAAGTCTGCACCTGGGAACCAAACCCAGGCCGCCAAAGTGGAGCACACCCAACTTAACCACTAGGCCACAGGGCCGGCCCCCTGACCTCTTTTTTTCTCACTCCACTGCCTCTCACTCTGATCTTCTGCCAGTGTATCCCATCAGCGAAGGGAATAGATGAGATCCATAGACGTCAGCCTCCCTGGAACAGAGCAGGGCAGAGCAGAGAATGGAGCTGAAGGGTAACCGGCAGGCAGATACACAGCAATACCAGAGCACTGCCGAGCTGTGAGTGTGATTGAAGTCCTGGTCCCTGAGCCGTGTTTCTCAGAGGAGGGTCTTGTGCTTGAGTTAGCTGCACAGCACACACACAACATGCTCCAGTGTTTTCACGGAGTCTTGGGCCCTTTCAGTTAAGAGAAGAGAGTCTGAGAGATTTGAGTCTGAGAGTTTTGGATTTCTTTTTGTTATCCCCAGTGCCCTAGTTTAAGGTAGAAAAGGGCTGTTAGGTTGACATTAAAGGGATTGTGCAGTAATAGGATCCTGGGCATTCAGGAAACCACCCTCTGAAATCAGCATGGTCCTCGTTCCATCAGAAGGTTCCCGTCCCAGCAAATTATGCTGATATCTTGTCTTCAGGAACCCCATGCTGTTCTGGAGACTTGCAGTGGAATTGTGATACCTTGTATGCCGTAGCTGCCATCTCCATATAGAAATTTGAAACTAAGCTTGGATCAGCAAGAGACTGGGGCCAGGCCTGGGTTAAGGTGAGCAAGCCCATGGGGCTGCAGGCCCAACCGTCTGCAGTGCAGCGAGAGCCCACACAGTTCACAGCTTCTCTTCCCCTTGGCCACTTCCTAACAAGTATGCCCTTCTCTTCTGTGGGGGCCCAGCTATCAGCCACGCCCGCAACCATCAGTTCAGTGCTTTATCTCCTCCACATCTCTCCAAGTGGAGACCTGAGCAGCTCTTCCTGGCAAATCGGCTGGGATTGACATCAGGTGTTTTGGGCAGCTCCCATGTACAGATTCCTGCATTCTAATGATGGCTCTGGTTTTTTATTTTTTATTTTTAATTGACATTTGAAACTAAAGACAAAACCAGCTGCTTCTTGAGGGAAAAAAAGCAAAACATGAAAAAGAATCTCCCATATAACCCATCCCCCCCTTCCCCCCCCCCCCCCCCCCCGCAAAGCCCAAACCAATAAAAGGAGTGTAACCAATAATTCAATCTCTTGCCTCTCACTGTGACTAAAGCCAGCAGAAGGAGCCCAGCAGGAAACCCTCATTGACGAGAAATTTATCATTACCAATTTTATTAGGTTTAATGTAGCCAGCAGGGGCTACTGATAGTTTCAGTATTCTTTTTCCTAAGGGATTTTTTTCCCCAAAGGACAAATGTTCTCTAGTATGGACATTTAATTGTCTTTATAATTTAGTGTAGCTTGGTTGAATGACAAACCTTTCAAAATGCCATCACTGAGAAAGGATTCCATAGTTTGTAATCTATGCAAATTTTGCCTCTTATATCTTTCCTTTAAAAATTTCTTAGGGCTTAGAAGCATATCTACCATAATTATTATAATAATCCTCTAAAGGAGCCATTCATCCGTCATGGTTGAAAGCAATTTCTTTTTAGTGGGAATGCTTTAAAATGTCCTGTTTGGACAGAAATGGCCATCCATTAGTTGGTAATTTAAGCAAGTTACTTAAAGTCAGGCAATTAGGTTCATGAGACAGTTGGCCTTTTGAAGTTGACTGGGAGCAAGGATGAGCTCACCACTCCTCAAGGAGACATTAAATCAATTTGGTGTAAAAGGTAGAGGGACATAGTTCCCTCCTACAGTTTCAAGGAAAGATCATGCACACAGATTTAGCTCCAAGCATGGAAATCAGATGGTGGGCCCCTTGGGCTTTCTGGCAACCACCCTACTATGGAGGAAGGAACAACAGCTGCTCCAGCTATCACTGGGAAAGATGACAGGCCTGGATTAGGCCTTTTGTGGAGGCCAGAAACCCTTGAGAGAGCAGCCCCAGGCTCTGACACGACAGAACCATGGACACATGGAATACCCTGAACTGAAGCAGATGGAATTGCTGATAAATGAGTTGAAATGGTAGAGATCCCTACAGTGAGAGCCGTCAGGATTTACCAAGAGCTCTCCATAGAGGGGCAATTTCAAGGCAGCCATCCTGCCTTTAGATGTTAATCAGAGGCATTCATATGTTCTGTCGATCACCCTTCAAAGGAAGGTGTCAAATGTCTTGGCGAAATATGTCTCTGAATTATTCAGACATGGGGAATCAGCCGCCCTGTTGATAAATGTCTCAGGGCGAATCGATAAAGTGAGGGTCAGGCTTGGCTAGACCCATGGCCACAGGGCAGGAGTAATTATGTCATAATTGATCTGTGGGGCTGAGCCTAGCCAAGGTCATGGTCCGTGTTTGAAGGCAACATCTGGAATTGGGGGGTTGGGGATGGTAAGGGATAGGAGTATGAGGGTGAGGAGCTTGACAGGACTGAACACTGTGATGGCAGCCAGCCCTTGCTAAATCCTCTTATTGCAATAGTTCAGCCACCATATATGGCTGTTTGGACGTAAGAAGCAGCAGAATCGCATAATGATATCGTTGGCTCTTGCAAAGGATGAGTGATCTAACAGTTTGGGAGGTCTCCCAGCAAAAATGGGCCACCTAGGTCGCACTTAGTTGAAGGAAAGAGTATGCTCTATGGAGAGAAAAATATTGGTGTTGTTATGCAGAAACAAGGTTGATTTTGAAGTCTGCTACTGGGAGGGACCACTATTCTGAGACTGACTTTTCTGTTGTACCCCTCCTGCCTCTGTGCTGCCTGTGAGCTTTCAAGCACTGCAGAATAGCAGAATAGAGAAACCACCACACACCCCCTAGATTTGGGGAGATGGAATTCTTTTCTTCATGGTACTGATAGGAGGGAGAAGTGAGTGGGGACACAAGAAAACTCCCGCCTTCAGGATGTTTCTAAGGCACCGCAATAGACTATGCTGGGTTTTCTGCCTTGTGGGGAACCTTATGCTGCCATTGGGCAGTGGTTATGAAGGCAGCTGCTGTGAAGGAGGAGGAAGTTACTTTGGCAACTGGTGCTAGAAATGCCTGGGGCCACGTACAAGTAGTTGGCTGATGTTGCCTGCCCTCCACAATTGGATATTCATTTCTCTCTGCTTTCAACCCTCCTTCCCTCCAAAAATTGCCCACATATGTCTTCTTTCGCGTTCCAGGACTATGTAGATGTTCCTTTTAACCTGATGTCACCTGGAATATATAGGAGTGCCCATTGTGATGTCTGGCGCTCTGGGCTCTGGGTCCTCCTGAAGGGTTTGTCCTTCTTTCCTGAGTCCCTCATGGTTTTGTCTTCTTTTTGTTGGAGTTGGAGAATCAGAGTGAGCTCTCACCTCATTTCAAGCAGTTGAGTCTGTGAGACAATTGAGCACGGCCTTGGTCTATCTTGGCCAGCCTTGTGATTGAAGCGCCAAACCCAGTTCAGTTGCCAAGGGTGTTCACCACATGGCATAGTATACACAGAATACTTAGTGTAGGATGTGGGGCATGGTAACCGGGATCCCCAAAAGCATAGGTGACTTGTGTGTGTGGGGCCAAAGACATCCTGCTAAGATGGTACTAGACTGATCAACAGCACTGACTAGGACAAAAGGAGAGTCAGAGGCAAATGTCTGGGCATCTGAGATGAGCAGTTCTATGGTGACCCCTCCTCTCCTGAATGCCTTCACTTCTAGGCTACTCAGAACCACTTGGATGGGGTTTTTGGACATTCTGTTAACTTCAACTTAAATCTTTATTGTCACCTTTAATGTGCCAGGCACTATGCCAGGTCCTGGGGAAACAACAATGAACAAGGGAAACATTGTTTCTGCTCTCATGGAACTTATAGTCAAAAGTAGATTCAGAGAAGGACAGGAAATGATGGTGTGATGTAACGACACATACTAAAATAAGGGGATTATTGGGTGCTGGAGTGGGGTGAGAGAAGGCCTTTTGGAAGAAGCCATGGCTCAACTGGGACACTTGAAGCGTTTTTCAGGCAGAAGGAGAAGTGTCCTCAAAGATCCAGAAGAAAGAGAAGGCATGGCATATCCTGGAATGTGTGTGGCCAGAATGTAGAGTAAAGAATGCAGAGAGGAGAGCTGGGTTAGGAATTTTGCTGCATAATGCAACCTCTGCTCCCTACCAGTTGAGGAAGCCAACTTCACAGTCATGTGTGGAGCTCCTTGCAGGCACTGGGCTCTGAGTTAGGAATTGTGGAGACACTAAGATGGCAAAGACAGGGCCGCTATCTTCAAGGTGCTCCCTCTGCCCATGACCTCTATGCCTAAGGAGAAACACATTTCCACACTTTTCTGAGGCTCTTTGTCATAGTGGTCTTAATGGCTGCTTCTAACACCTGCCCGTGAAAGCAAGAACTGACCAAAAGGAGGTATCCACAGGTTAGAGATGCTGTGCTTGAAGATTATCAGCTGGCTGTCCTAGGATAGGTGCCCTGTAGTGGGGGTGACTTACATCCAGCCATCCACTGTGTCTCTTATTTTCTACTGTGATCAAAGGGTCTAAAGGCTTAACAGCCCAGGGTGGGCGAAAGGCTTCAGTTGACATGATTCACCAACCTGAGGCCTCCGAGATCTTTCTCTTTTGCTTCGAAGATTTCCCCTCAACTTTGCACAGGAAATTGTTCTTCCTTTTTTCCAATCAGCCCACATCCTTTCCCCTTTTTTCCCTTACATTTCAAAATAAGGTGTACCTCTTCCGGGAAGTTTGCCTGATTTGCTCTATCCACCATCCCGGCATCTCCAATGGCCTCTACCCCACATATAATTGATGTATTTTAAGTATGGGGCTTCCAGTCATTTCTGAACTTTGGTTTTCTCAGCTGAGGCTGTATTTTCACCTTTGCTGCTGCTTATGCAGTTTTGAGCCCCGTACACCAGGTGGTGGTAGTTTCCTCAGGCTCTGAGTATACATTCTGCATCATTTGCAGGGGAAGAAAATGGAAGAGGAGAACTAGTTTTTGATTGAGTACCTACTATGTGCCAGGCCTTTGGACCGTAGCCAATTTAATCTTAAGAAATAATCTGCATGAGGCAGATAGCTTGATTTTCATTTTCCAGTTAAGGAAACTGAATTTTGGGAGAGGCAAAGTAACTTCCTCAAATTCACACCATCCTTGGTGGCGAAGCTGGAATTGGCACTGGGGTTTTAGCTCCCAAGCTTTGTGTTTGAGACGAAACATGCAGTTTTTCTCTATTTGGTTATGAAAAGAATAATGAAATCAACCACCATTTCAGAACAGCTGTTCTCACAACACCTCTGGGGTCATTTAGTATCTTTACTCAGTAATTCTTATATTGCAATAATCCAGAATACTTGTAGATGGGAAAAAAAACTGCCTTTCTCAGCACTTGCCACTTTTTTTCCCCTCTCAATTGTTGTCAGATTAGGTGTCTGGGTGATTTGACAGCATTTCTAGGAAGGCCTTTATGTACTACCAAGACCTGGAGAGGCCTGGGAGAGGGTCCACTCAGGAACTTAACTCAGGAGGGAAGGTTCTGTGATTCAAGGGGTCAGAGATGGTGAGATGCTTGGGGCTAGGATGTGAGGGCAGGTAGGAATTCCAGTCTTAGAGACATGACTGACAGCCAGTGCAATGGGTAACACAGGCATTTCTTTCTTCTCAGGGTTTGAGGGGTATCATTTGATTTTCACCTTGGGGTCACAGCCGGCTGTGAAAGGTCATCATTGCTCTCCGTAGAATGGGTCCATTCTGGCTGCAGGTGTGCTCAGACTCCAGGGCAGGAGGGCTCGGCCTAGGATGAGGAGGAGAGAGAGGGAGACTGCGTGCTACTTTCATTCTCCCATTAATTGCTCCCTTTTTCCTTTACATGCCAGATGAGAAGGAGCAGCAGCAGTGGAAAGAAAAAAAAGCTTTTTAAGCACCTAGTATCCCCAAGTGTATATTCCCCACAACCAAGTTCTCTAAAATTTCTATTTTTTTGGCTTCTAATTTGGTAGATTGCATTTACTTTGAGGGAGGAATTCCCTCTCTTGGTGATTTGAGAGGTGGGAGCCTCAGGTTCTAGACCCAGCTTTGCAGATAACAAGATATTTCTTGAAGTATATTGCTCCTCCCTCTGGGTTTCGATTCTCTCAAATGTAAAATGAGAGAGCTTGGGTAAAGCCCATTTGACCTCTCATTTATAATCTGGCTGTTTATTTGGCTGTGGTATGGCCTCCATTCAATTTATTCAATGAATATGGAGACATGCCACCACCAGGCATGTCTTTGCTGGGTTGCTCACGTAGTATTTCAACAATCAAAATACTTCTTCTAGTGGAACTTGCTTCACAGTTAAAGATCGTCTTTTGGATATCCTGCCTGGATTGTCGTACCCATCCCCAGTTCTTGCAACTTATTTCCATGAATAATTGTGTCGTTTCTCTTGTGAACACCTTCCTCAGGTTTTTGGTCGTTCCCAGACCAGGGAGAGTGTGTATGTATGCATTTATGTATGCGTATATGTATGTATGTATATGTTCATTCATTCATCCATCTTTTGCAGTTCCATTCTCCATCTTGCAGCAGGAAATGTCTGTGATTCTAATTTCTTCCCTGTCTTTTGGCTGAGTTCCTATTTGCTGGCTTTTTCGTAGGGATTCCTGGGAGTAACAATGAGGAGCAATGATCTCACTGGAGCATTGTGCTGACTGTGTACCTGCCTCTGTGCCAGGTGCTGAGGGAAGGAGATGAATTAGACTTAGGGCTCAGAGCACAGTGGAGGAGCTGGATGAGCAGACAGCATGTCATAACACCATCAGTGTGCCCCATGGGGGTTTGTGCAGTGAATGTGTGCCCCGGGAACCCAAATAAGGGGTAGTGAAATCCGCTCGGGCTGTGGAGAAGCAGGCAGGACAATGAGGGCTTCAGGGCAGTGGCCTTGGCTCTGGGCCTCAGAGGATGCCAGGCACTACTCCCTGGGTGGACAATGTGAGGAGAGTGTCTGGGTCACTTGGGAAGTGTGATTAAGGCTGGAAGCTTAGAGTTTGAGTGTCTCTGTCATGATAGTGGATGGGACAAAAATAGATCTGTATCATGAACCTGTTTTGTTTTCTGTCAAAAGGGATTCCTAAGATCATCCTGAAATAAGACATCAGTCAGAGGAGGAATATTTATTGGGCACGGAATAGGTGTCTTTTCATGTCCCCTTGCTGGTCCCTGGCATAATGTTACAGAGAAGGGCTCCCTGGGGTTAAAACTCTGGAGACCAATGTGGCAGTTCTGGCTGAGCTACGAGCTCCTGCTTGACTTGGCTCTTCCATAAGGCTTTGTGTCTGATGGTGCTCAGCCCCGCCCCATTCTGGACTCTCTACAGATGCGGCTCAGAGGGTCCACCCTTCCCTAAGACGGGGAAGGGGCTGAGGAGAGTGCATCTCTTCTGTAGCTGCAGAGAAGAGGCAGGCAGAGTGCAAGAGAATCCTCCAGAGGCACCAGCAATGCTAGAAGTTGGAGGTTGTGCAGCTACTGGAACAGGCTCTCAGGCCTCTAGTTCCCAGGGTCATGGTGCTTCGAAACCATGCTGGCGACAGGACTCCCTCACAGGTAAACGCTTCATACGCAGCCTTGCGTGATGGGCCCAAGTGTGATGTGAAGTCAGAGGGCCCACCGTTATTATTTTCTCCCTTGGACAAATCACTCAGACACTCTGAGCCCCAGTTTGTCCATCTCTCCCTCAGGCGGTTCTTGTAGGGTTATACAAGATGGTGTCTGTGTACAGGGTTGTGGCTATGGAAATTTTGCCACTTTTATGAACAAAATTTGTTCAAAAAAGTTTATTACTGATGAATATTGTTTTTGTTAGCACTATATCTTTGTTAGGTATATATGCCAATATTGTAAAGTGACCCGGAACCAATGATAAGACTTGAAATACTATTGGGAACAGTACGTTACTGAGCTTGTGATATTGGCACCAGAGAGGTGGTGATTATTCTTCCTATGTAAAAACAACTGTTTTTGATTATTAAAAAGCCGGTGTAATTCACAGAAAAATTTGAAGCTTCAGACTAGACAACAGAATAATCCCGTGATGCCAGGACCTCACTATGAACTTGCATTTTATAACAGCATGCTTTACTATTGCATGACTTGCGTGCTTTGCTTGTTTCACTTGACATTGGTGTGGGGAGCATTTTCCTGTAACAATATTTGCTCGGTAACAACCCTGAACAGTTATGGTGTCATTTAACACACAGTTAGGTCCATTCTAATTTTCATTCTTGTATGTAATGCTGCAACAAGCATATTTATGGATAAATCTTTTTATTTATCTAGAAGTATTTCCTTAAGATAAATTCAGTAAACAATATGATGCCTTGAAGCTTTTCTTTTTTCTTTCCTGTGAATTTTTGTTTTCTGTTTTCTGGTACCAAGAGGAGATTATGGGTAGCACTACTTTCAAACCTCTTCCAAACACTTGATATTATCATGAAAAAGAATCTTTGCCTATAGGCAAAAAATGGCAAAGGGGATCTCCTTTTAATTTGAATGTTTTTTGTTACCAGTGAGGTTCTACATTTTCTTACATTTATTGGTAGTTGGCATTTTTTCCTTAGGCAATTTTGAGGTACTGTTCTCTGTACATTTTTTTATTGGGATATTTTTTCTTTCATGATTATTTGTAAGATTCCTATATAGATTCAGGCCTTAACTCTGTATGCAAATATTTCTTTTCAGTGTTATTTCTCTTTTAATTTTGTTTATGGTGGTTTTTTTTTTTACATTTGGAAAATGTAAATTTTTATCAGGTATTTCAAGTATTCAAGAGACCTTTATGGTTTCTGCTTTACAAATTTCTTTGACATCACATGAATATTCATCAATACTTTCTTTAGATATTTTTATAGCTTCAATAATTATTTACCTTTTAACATAGTGGCCTATATTTCATTTCATTAATAATTAACATCAATTTAAATTATAATAATTTACAAAGATTAATGTAATAACAAATTTAATTTTATTAATAATTAAGTAATAATGTAATATAGTGGCCTGTATTTGTATTTCATTCATCTGAACTTTATTTTGGTAGGAATATTATTTACTTATTTTCAAATATTTATTAGATTGTTTCATCATTTATTGAATAATTGTCTTTCCCTTCCTGATTTTCCTCACCAAAATAATTTTTCTCACTGAAATCACCGTTAAGTGATTCTATTTTTAAGTAAGAAAAATACCTTCATTGCAGAAACACATTACTAACTTGTTCCGTTTTATGAAAAAACACGTTTTTAGCTGTCCAGGTGGATGGAAAGAGTGAGAATAGTTCTGGAAAAGGAGGCAGAGTAATGGTAACAGTAATAGCAACAGTAATGTAGAACCCAGTGGTTATCAGCAAGCGAAAGCCCCCAAAGTGACTTCATTGGTTTTGATAAGTTCATCACCCTAAGGTGTATCTGTTAGGAGTACATGCTTTTCTTCATTCTAGCAAACACTTACTAAGTGACTATTTCTGGACTAGATTCCCAAGGAGAGTCAAACATAAATATGGTCTCTGTCCTTGAGTTTTTCATCATCTAATCTGGAGCGTCTTAGGTGGGAATGCTTTTAGCTCCAGTAAACTCAATACTCAACTAAAAATGGCTTAAGCTAAAAGTGTAGTGCTTTGCAGCTAGTCTAGTTACAGCCTAATGGTGTCAAGGCTTTGTGTTGTCATCTGTTTGATGTTCTTGGCCTTCCTCCTCGTTTTTGCAAAAAAGCTGCAGCTGCTCTACCATTTTGCCCTCACCCATCCACATTCAAAAGATGGGGAAATGGGCAATGTGGGGCAAGAGAGCTTCTCTTCCTGGCACCTCCTTCTTATCATGGAGGAAAATCTCCCAGAAACCCTGTAGCAGAATTCCTCTTTCATCTCATGGGTCCAAAAAGGTCACATGTCCACTTCTGGAGACCAATGCATCTCTGGCCAGTACTAAGCAAAATTCTGGTTCTGTGAATAAGGAAAGAGGGGACAATGACTTTTGAGGAGAGGAGTAATAGTGTCTGCCATAGAGGGATATTCACTTATACAGGTAAATATAATATATGTTAAAGTGTATAACTATATACTAAAGTATATATTTTATACAAAAATATATACAGAAGTAAAGTAAGCGCTAATAGAAGTATTCTAATACCTGTCCTACTTCTTACTACCGTGGTAAACCTAACCCCTCTGAGTCTTAGTTTCTTCAACTGTAAAGTGGAGAAATAAATACTTGCTCTGCCCACATACATGGCTAGGGAGGATCATATTAGATGAGTGCTTTGTAAACCATAAGACCTAGTGCCTTCTTAATGCGAACATTGATCTTGTTTGGGACACCATACGTGACTTAGCTGCTCTGTGGCACATTCAGTGTGGGCATGGAGGTAAGGCAAAGGGCAGGACCTCAACAGGGCTGGGATCGAGACCAGTTTAGGCACAAAACTGGGACATTGAGAAGAGCCTGGAAGCTCATAATTACATTTCTGTGAGCAAATCTTGAGCCAGACCAGGAGCTGGTCTGTGTCGGGGGGCAGTGCTTTTTAATGCTGGGATTTCTCAGACATCGATGTGGGAAGGCAGATACCCAGGAAAGGTCCCACAGAGGGAATCCATGGATGCTGATGGAGGAATTCACATCCCTTTCTTTGAGGCTTTCTCTCCTGGGAGTGGGCTGGTGAGTAGAAAGCTGCTCAGTGATAGCACAGGTGCGCCTTCCACAGGGTGGTGACAGAAGACTTGCTTCCCTCAGGCAAAGAGCTGTAGCTCAGTCTTTAAAAACAGGTTGGACAGGAGGAAAAATTGAATTAGCTGGAGTGGGAGGTTGGTCAGGGGAGGACTTGAAGGGGGACCTTGGTGATTAAGTTCAACCGTTTCCTTTTTGTGGGTGTGGGAGAGAAATATTTCTGAATTTGCCCTGACCTTTTAAACTTTAGCCTGCTTGCTAAGCTGGTTGAAGCTCAAGTTCCTCTTCTAACCACAAGAGTCCTTTGCTTTCTCCCTGGAAACGTGGAGCGTTGCCATTACCCACATCTGCCAGAAACTCTCCTCTGTAAACCTTGCTTGAAACTTGGTCCACGTTTAACCAACCCACTTCCATTTATTGAGGCAGCTTGGTAAACAAACGGCTCTGGGCGCAGTTAATAATCTTGCCATTTTTACCTTGTGGTCTTTTATATCTACTTCACCCATCGAGTTAGATTAAATTGCCATCAGTCTCTACCCCGCCAGGGTGAAGATTAATGGGCCTTCAGCCGTCCCCATAGAGCACATGCAATCGTCACGTCCTGAAGAGAAACGCAGTGGCTAATAAATTACGGGCTGTCATCACAGAAGATGGTGGGCAACTCCAGAGTCCTTCTCAATTCATGGGGGTTTGAGCTGGATATGTTCAGGGTCAAGGATGGGCACCTTGTCACAGCATCTGTCAATGCGGATGCTTCTCAGAGTGGAGAGGAGGATGGGATCTTGGGACCATGGGAAGTGCATGGCCAGTGAGCAGTTTCTGCTGCTGATGCTCTGGGAGTGTTGGAGCAGCACTCTAGCTGGTTTCTAGGGGGCAGCACTCATTGTTACCACCATCCCCAACGCTTGGGAAAACACAGTTCCAGTGATCCCAAGGATGTCTCTTCTGATTCCTCAGAAGGCTTGTTCCTTCTGCCCATTGAATGTGGCTTTCTAGGCCATTTTAATTGGTTGTATCCTGAGCCTTCACGTGACACCTATGGGGCTCTCAGGAGCTTTCCAAAAAACTCTCTACACCACAAGCTCCAACTGGGCTTGTAAAACCTGTGGTGCTCCCACAACGCTCAGGTATCCCCACCCTCTCTTGCTGGCCAGTTGTTGGGAAACCTTGCAAAGTCGTCAACGGAAATAAACCCAATTCTATTTCCACAGAATGGATTCCCGTTTCAGTTGCCCATTCTTTGCTTGGTGGATTGAGTTCTAAAAAGACATAAACATTTTAAAATGGAAATCTTATTGATACCAAATATCCTTTCTGATGTCCCTTAGAAGTAGGACCAAGAGTCCAGTTGGTAAAGCAGTTCTCTTGATTCGGTCTGTGCAATTGAATGCTTTTCCTCATTTCCTCTCTTGATTGCCAGATCTCAGGGAAATAGGGACATTGCTAATAGTATTAGTGTTCTGGGAACCACTTCTTCCGCAGGTTGGGTCCCTCTGAAGGGGAAACTGGTTCCTGCAGGAAAGTGAGCCTCACAAACCTGAGGAACCAACACCTATTATCTCATCCTTTAGTAATGAATCAATAAATAACATCATGATACTATAAAATTTTAATTAGAATGCACATATATTCTGAAGAACTATGTGGCCTTGAGTAAGTCATTTCACTTTTTTGACCTTCAGTTTCTTCACAGGTATAGTGAAGATACAAATGACCTGCCCCATACTGCTTTATAGTTTGGTTAAAAAAAGTTATGAAAATCGATCCTGTCACAGTGTTCGTTACCAGTGATAGAAATGGAGACCTTGATGTGCTGGCTTCAGTTCAGTAGAGGAGCAGCATTTGTATACAAGTTACATTGTACAAGGAGCTTAACATGCATTGTGTATTGTTAGTTCCTACATTACATATCTGTTGTAGGTATAATTATTTTACTCCCTTTGCACAGATAGTAATAATAACCAACATTCATTGTTTTCTATATGCCAAGCATTATTTTAAGCAGTTTACATGCTTCAACTTATTTAATCCTCACATCAACCTTATGAAGTATAGGCACTAATATTATTCCATTTTACAGATAATGACATGAAGGTACAGAGAGGTTAAGTATCTTGCGCAAGATTACAGAGTGAGTAAATGGTAGAGCTGAGAATCCGATGCAGGGGGTTTGGCTCCAAAGTTCTCCCTTACAAGAAGCAAAATTATATAATTAGGGTAACCCAGCCATTGAAGGACTCTGATCTCATCTCAAATCCCAAGCTTTTTCTCTACCCATCCTACCTCTTGTTTACCTGATATCTAGAGCATTTATAAATAGTTTAAAAAATCGTTATGGAAACTGTATGTACATATGGTACATAAGCACACACTTATCTCCGTATATTTAGACAATGTCCCTCAAATATGTTTGTACTAAGAATCCAGCAGATGCTTCCCATTCAGATTAGAACAAGAAAAAAGTGATAAAGGACCTCCAACTGGCGACTTCACCATCTTAACAGTCACCGTTTATGTTGAAATGTGCACTGTTTTCAGCAAGAAGTATGATCCCAGTTTTCAAAGGTCAAATAAATCCCCTTAAAGTCGTGAAAGGGTAAACAGACCAATGCCTGGGCAGCTTTCCTGAGTTTATGAGGTCTTCTGGCAACAGGGATACACAAAAAGCCCCATCAATCACCCCCCACCCCCACCCCGAACTCCCAAAGCGTTTATTCCTAGGGGGAATCATTCCACCATTCAGGACAGTTTCCTCTGAAACTATTATTAGGAAATATTAAATCAAATGAAAATAGAAACCCCCGGAGTAAACATACCTTTACAGAAAAACATTTCCCCTCTGGCCAAATTTTAAAAATGTAGTTGTGACTCAAGGAGGCTCAGAGGATGGTAGGGGTATTGGGCTGGGTAGGAGGAGCAATGTGAGAATAGAATCGCAGGAAAAAGGAGTGGAGAACTATCTGGGGCAAGCTGGTGTGACATGACATAAACAAAATCGTTGTCACCGATGACAAACAATTCCACGGCCTCTTGCAGAACTTGTTTCACTGCCAGTCAGCTCCCACTCTGCTGGTATCATCTTGTAAACTCTCCAAAAGGGCCCTACACACCTTCTTTCAGCACATTCTTAAGTTATACACATATATAAAAAAACCCACTGTAAATCTATAAGTCATCCTGGAAATGACTATTCCGTACAAGAAAATAAATGTCTTTTAAAGGTCTTTTCATCAGAGCACTTAAATTTGGTGCTATTATTTCACCATCGTGTAACGAGAGCCCTGCTGGTGTAACAAAAACCCTTTAAAGAAGTGTTTACAGTCCTGCCTTGCGAGCTGCGCGATGGAGCAGCTTGACTATCCGGCTGTATTGAAGTTCATGCCAAGACCGATTGGTGGTTTCATTTCTTCTCCAGTTTTTCTTCTGGGTGCAATCGCAGCCCAAGGCAGGCCCTTCCTTCTGGAGAAGATTCCTCAAGTTTAGATGTCCCGGTGGGTTTTCCACCGTTCTAGATATCAAGGAAACATTTGGGAAGGAGGTATGCCAAGTGTTTTAGAACTTTGTAAGAATCTGATTTCAGAATTTTATTTATTTTTTATGTATTTATTTTTGAGATGGGAAGAAGGGTAAGGAAAAGACAGTCAGGAGGGAAGATGGAAACTTGATTTCTTGGAATTCTTGTTCCCTTTTGAAATCAAATGGTGTTCTATTAAGTCAATCTCATTTAAATTTGATTTTTGATTCCTTTTTCTTTTTTTTTTTTGGCCTGGGATTTGTCCAAGTCCAGGCTGGCGAGACCACCAAGTGTTCTCATCAACCAGAGACCTAATTGTGGTCATTTATTATAGTCACTTATCTGATAGCAGCTTCATTATCTGTGATAGTTTTACAGGGACAAAATCCACCAGGCATCGGATGGAGTGTATAAACATGTTACCTTGTGATAGGGTGTCTGTTACTTACTGTCAACACTAACTGGCTCTAGCCACATATCTGCAGCTTATATGAAGTAACGATGAGTTTAATAAGCTCCAGTGAAAGCTGCAGTGTAAACATCACATCAGGACTGTTTGCCTTGTCAGGCCTCTTAAACAAATAAAGGTGACGGAGAAGTACAAACAGAACTGGAGTGGAGCCTAATGAGATGACCATCGAGTGGCTGAGGGAAATTCCATTTCTGCTTCACTGCAGACTGGATTATCACTATAGATGATGCGTTTGTAGGTACGGTACACGAGAAGATCTCCTCAATTGAAACTCACCCCACATTCTGATCTGGGGACTTGGGTGAATTTGTCATCCACCTGGAAGCAAATATGTGCTCAAAATGGGCACCGATTTCTCAGGATTATTGTCTTCAGAAAATATCTAGTAAATCACTTGTTTTTGAAAGGGACCATGTTGGGCATTATACAGCTAGCATGACATGGACGGATCTCTTTTGTTAGAAAAATTTCATGTATGATGGGCTGTAGGTTCCAGTTCGGTCCTAATTGAATAAAACACAAACCAAGCTGTTAAAAGATAGCAAAGTATGTGGGCTGCACAAATCAGAATATCTGGAGTTATTTTTATACAACCCCACTCTGTAGCTGTACCTACATATAAATCCGTGGCTATTTGCATATCCTTATAACCTTAGCTTGGAGGAGGATGGGAGCTTCCCTTGCCCAAATAGATGGAGCTTTCCATGCATCCCTGGGGCGAGGGGACTGTGATCTGAAAGACAGAAAAGAGGAGCGGCCTCTCCAAATTCTCTCTGCTTTGGCTTCCTCCAAGTCTTCCACAATTCCTGCCAGTAGGGATTCATTTCATTCTTCTGAGATTAAAGTGTTTTTTCTCTTTGACTTTAAAATGTAAACAGCTTTGGAAAGTGAGCATATTAACCCCTTATTGACAGAGTGGCTAGCACGAAAGAAGTCATTAGAAGACCTGTGTTCAAATCCCAACTTGACACCTCCTGGTTGGGTGAGACTTGAGAAAGTTCCTTCTTTAATTTAAGTCTCAATTTCTTCTCCTGTAAAATGAGGATGATGCTGCATTTTTTTCACGGGATTTTGGGGAGTAGGAGCTGGTGTCAAACATTTGTGCTGCTATTATTAGCCCAACATGTCATTATTAGTTCAATTACCAAACTGGGTCCTGACAGAGTGAGACACCAAATAGGGGAGATTTGATGGGAAAGGAGGAGTTCAGAGAAGAAAATTGGTCTGCAGCAGTGTCTCAAAGTGTATTCTGTGGGATAGTAGTTCCTTCTGCCATTGTTAGGTGTTATGAAAAGGAAGACTGTGGTTAAATGCATTTGGGAAAGTCAAGTTAGATAAGTTTCTCTAATATAGAACTTCTCAGAGCTTTTATAAAGTAGTGTGTCTTGTAACATTTAAGAGAGAAATTTAATATGTGAACTTACTTAGCTATAAGCTTTCTCTCTCTCAATTTCTTGAGGATAAACATTTCTTAGAATTTTCAGTTGAAAATTCTGGCCTACAGCATCAAGTTTTGTTTGGAAAATGTAGGGCCCAGTGGTCCTCTGTATCTGGGGCTCATGAAGAAGATCTTGTATCTAAGGCAGTAAGGTGTAAAGTGAGGGGAGGGTTGATACACGGTGGATGCCGAAAGAGAAGTGTCTAGGAAGGTGAGATTTGAGATAAGAGGGAATTGAAGGCATACGCTATCATCTTTAGAGTTATAATTAGGGCGGCTTAAGTGAGTTGGCTTGAATCTTTGGAAACTGGTCAGCAAATCTTAGAAGCCACCCACAGGGCTATGTACTGCCTCGGGAAAGAAATGCATTTGGGAAATATTGGGTTACATAAGTTTCTTTATTTCAAGATTTCTCACTGATATGCACTGTGAGTCTCTGAGAAGGGCACAGAAGCCCTTTAAGGCATATTCAAGTGACAGGCAAAAGAGAACAGAGTTGGAAAATGAGTGAATGACCTGGGAATGGTGGGGAACCACTTGGGCTCTTCGGAGACATCAGCACCATCATTTCCTCTGATTGACTTCTCTATTGGCATATGAGCTTTGCCTTATTCCTACTCCCGACCCAGATGGGCAGGGGGGTCATTGGATGCACTAGTCCAGTTCTGTGCTGCTGCCATGCACAACCTCAATACGCACAGAGTAAGGAGTAGAGAGAGGGAAAGACCTGTTAGTGTGGCAAACGATCAACTCTCCTAAACCTTGGCTTTGTCAGTGCCTAGAATAATCCTTGGCCTGTAGTAGCTGCTTAATAAATATTGGCTAGATTAAACAGAATGTATGTGGAATCTGACAGGGAGACAGAACCCTGGGACTTTTCTTCTCCGTGGCCTTGGAGCACTAAGATCTTTAGGGTTAAAGGGAAATATATTTGAAATATACCACGCATTTTTGTTTAAATGAGAAAAATGGAGCTGTACAAGACAACACCAAGAATAATATTAATGATGAGGAGTGTGTTGCTTTGTTTTAGTAACAGGGTCATTCCAGAAAAGTTTGGTACAACTCAAAACTCATCTACCGTTGTCCTGTTAGTTATGACTTTAATCCCTCCTTATCTTCATTTCTAGTAACTTTCCAATGGGCAGGAATCCCAAACTCTTCCCCTGCAGATACTCCTGCCTCTCTTAAAAATTCATAAAACATATGTTATCTGAGGAATCCTTTGCTCAAGTAACAATTCTTTTAAAATATAAAGTTGAATATTGACAAAGGACTTTTTAGAAGCAAGGCGTGTCTGTGACCACAGGGGAGGGTAGAACTTGATTTGAGGATGTCTTGTGAGCCAGAGGCCCCTGGGTCACTGTGTCTTGAACCATGCAATATTTGCCAAGGATGACTACATCTAGGGTGCCATGAGGATCTTCAGAAAGAGCAAGTTCTTTAGCAGTGCTATGGACAGAATTGTATCCCCCTAAAATGCATATGTTGAAGCCCTAACCCCCCACTGTGATAGTATTTGCAGATAAGTCCTATAAGGAGTTAATTAAGGTTAAATGAGGTAGTAAGAGTGGGGCCCTGACCCAATAGGATTAGTGTCCTTTATAAGAAGAGACCTTAGTGTGGTCTCTCTTCTCTTTCTGCTGTGTGAGGACACAGCGAGAAGGCAGTCATCTGAAAACCAAGAAGAGAGCCCTCACTAGGAACTGAATTGGCTGGCTTCTTGGTCTTGGACTTCCAGCCTCCAGAACTGTGAGAAAATAAACCCCTGTTGTGTAAGCCACACAGTCTGTGATATTTTGTTATGGCAGCCCGAGCTGATCCAGACAAGCAGCAATCCTGCTGTTTGCTTCTGAAGTTTGCCATGAAATTATCAATTCTGAAGAACCTTCTTCTTATCAATGCTGATCTTGAATGACTATTGGCAGACCAGGGCTCCTTTTTGCTTGGTCTTTCCCCAAATTCTTTCTCCTACTTTTCTCACTTGAGAAGACACAGCTCCATAGACATTTGCTCTTTTGGGCTGAGAAAGGGGGGCTTTTTCTCTCCATTTCCCCTCCCTCCCTAGTCCATTTCTCCACTACTTTATTTACATTCAACCACCGTATATTAAACGCATAGGAGAGGATGTGCCACGACATACTGATGCTTTGATGTATGGGTAACATGCCATGCTTTTAAAATGGCAATGAAAAAATATGTGCTGAGGCCCTTCCCCTAAAAATGGCAAACTCCCCATACTTCCTAGCAGGAAGCCCAGGCTGATGCCGTGGTTTAAAACTCAGGAAGGACATCTGTGAGGAGAGAGCTCAGAAAAGCAGATGGTTTTGTGAGTTGCTGGGAGGCTGAGTTGCTTATTTATTAGGCAAAATAGAGCATATATTTATATATGTAGAAATACTCAGTTATCTGTTTAAAAATTGGTTAATTCATGGCAGTGAGTATACACCATGTTTTGCCACTTGAATAAATAATTGAGTTTGACATTTTCTTGAGATTCCTTGTCTCTTCTCAGGCCCTCTTTCACCTCATGCTCCGTCAGGGAATAGTCTGCGTGATAGTCAAAGAGCTAAATCATGAGAGAAATGTCAAAATCTCCGTAGTTTTAAAAAAAATTTTTACGGTGGTGGGCATAAAGAAATCAAAGATGGCACTAAGTGCCTTCTGTTTCCTCGTAAATGTCAGGTCAGGGTCCAAACAACTTATTTTTAACAGCACAAACTGCTGACCTGTCTCCAGAGAATCAGAGTTTTCATTGGAATTCTCAGGAGTGAGGCTGTGGTCAGGGGGAGGGAGAGAGGAAAGCTTGATGTCCTTGGCAGCTGAGCTACCACACCAATTTAGATTTTGGAAGCCTTGAGCAATTAGCAGATCACCATGCCATCTGCAGGCATTAATTGACTGGCCTGGCCACCTGCTGCTGAGGGTTCGCTTTATTTGACAAGTGGCAAATGAGACTGGAGGGTCAAATAGCAGTAAAGACTATTACTAGCCTTCCATTTACAATGCCAGCCATTGTACGCTTAATTTGTCTCAGCTTTGTGCCAAGATTTAGTGTTATTATAGCATTATTAGATATAGCAATACAGGATTATTATTTTACCCATATTCAGATGAGAAAACAGATTCAGAAAATGACTTACCCAAGGCTGCTCTGTGGCTAATGAGTGACAAAGCTGGGATGAGAGCCTCAGTCTGCACTTTTTCTACTCCGCCAAATCTCCCATTGTAAATAAGATGAATGGCCTGTACTTTAAGGGGGCACAAAATTAATGGAAGTCCCATTTTTCTTATTTATTATTCAAAGTTGGCAGAGCTGATGGAGGAAAGACAAACTTTTATAAGAATATTTACAGGCAATAGACACAATTGCCAAATTGCAGAGTGGAAGGACACAAATACTAGCAGAAGGGACACAGAGTATAGGATTAATAAGAACTCCTGCAAACCTGGGACAAAAAAAATCTTTGGGTCTTGGGGACTAAAGGCCATGTCGTCATACCCACCAGATTTAAATTCCATGAGGGCAGGGACTTTGTCTTACTCACTACTGTAAAATAGTGCCAGATACATAGCAGATGTTCAAAAATTAATTATGTATATAAATGAGCATACAAATATATATGGATCTCCTGACTGATTCTCCACTCTCCTCCGTAGCATTTCATTTGCGTGAGTAACATTTACTACCACATAGTAAACTTGTACTCAGCTTTTCCATGTTTGTGACCCATTTTGAAATACTAGAATATTTGGCCTCACTCTTGAAAGGGTTAATTGTTTTAAAGCCACGCTTAACAAACTAATAATAATTAGTACACAATTATTATTACAGTAGAACAGAAACTCACAATGTTTGAATGGGCATCCAGTTTCTGGACACTTCACTTATTCACTATGCAGACATTTTTGGTTATGGTTATTATGTAGACTTTTCTGGTGTAACTCATCTCCCAAAACAGAGGCTACAAATGCCAGTCATGTGTTTTCCAAGACTCCCATGTAGCTAGGGCATGGCCTTGGGATTCAATATTGGCAAATTGGCTTTGATGGACATGTGACTCTAAAAAAAGAGATCTCTGGGAAATTCTTTGCTGAACATTATCATGTCTACTTGCGATGACTGGAACTATGGTGGCCATTTTGCATATACAGAAATAGATGCTTAAAGACTAAGTCAATGGGCTTAGCTTTGAAGATTGGAAAGATGGATTGAGTCTGACCTTGAATGACATAATTGAGCTGCTGGACCAACATTTGAACTACTTTCCTCCAGACTTTTTGCTACGGAAGATAACAAATGTTCTTACATTTTATCCATTTTAGCTGGGTGTTATGTTATTGGCAGACAAAAGCATGCTTGAGTATTCTTGCTATTTGAATAGAACTATTCGTGACCCAGTAGCACTTTCTTATATACTTATGAAGTAAATTTCTTACATTTTCTAGTAACGTGTGATTTTTCTTCAGTGCAAGTTTAGCATTGTTTCCTGCTCCACACAATATTGTCTCTCCACTCAGCTCAATGATTCAGCTGAGAATCAGAGCTGTTGGAGTACTTACAGTCAGTGTAGCAAACATTCCTTTTAAACATTGTTCACAATTTGACAGACCTGTGAAGTGCTTGGGGTATATCAGTGTGTCATGGCTGACTGTTAAGAAACATTGCTGTGTTAAAATGCTCTGCCTCAGTGTCTTCTCTTCCATAGATTGTATTTTGCTAGAGGCCTGGAGGATAACTTATTGATCACTGCATCCCCAGGGCCTAGCCAAGTACCCACTGTATAATCATAATAATGACTACTATACATTGATGGCTTATTTTTTGTTGGGCATGGTTTTAACTATTTTGGATGTGTTAACTTGTTGAACTTTAAAATGTCTGAAGAGATGGTGACTCAGAATGTGAACTAGGCAGGATGACTCAGAGCTCATTCTTGAGCCCACTATATTCCACCTCTCACTAGTAAAAGTATTCAAACAAACGTTAGCTGAAAGGGCTAATGTTTGAACAGAACTGAAATGGCTCCTTGACATCATGCTGTCCATGTAACAGGCACTCCGTAAATATTTGTTGAGTACAGTCCAACCCCTGCTCAACTACTCAGGATAAACCAGGGAAGAGTCTCTGGAGAGGCTGTGCTTTGAGAAGGGCTCCGAAGGAGACCGCTGCTAATGGGCACACTAGAGCCATTTCCTCTGGGGTCACCTGCTCAGGTTCAACCCAGGCTCTGACTCACCACATGACAATATCTGTGCGGCAGGTCAAGGGGAATACGTAGTGACTTTAGCCTACTGCCAACTGGAAAAGAATCTCTTTGGTAGATCTAAATTCTCTGATGGCAGCCTCAGAAGAGAATAGGAAGAACTAGAGGGTTCTCCCTATTGCTTAGGGTTGGGATTTCCCCAAAGTCAACTGAAGTCAGCTCTCAACGTTTGCTGCCTTTGCCTGAAGGCTGGGAGAGAGCTGTGGGTGAGGGAGGAGAATAGGATAGGCTTTCCCCTAGTGTATCCCACTCGTAGCATCAATGGGGACGGTGGCAGGGGCTGTGCGTTCAGGGTACAGTGACACAAGGGTGTAGTTAGGGATGGGGAAGCCTGAGGGCTTCATTTATTTAGTGCATGGTACTTTTATATAACACTTATCAAATGTCTTTAGGAGTTTATAAAATGGGCCATATGATGATTCAAGGAGGATACATGTTTAACACCTATAAGAAATAAACCTGTATATAATTAGTTGAGGAGAATTTGTTAGATATGAAGGTAGAGTCCCACAATGGTAGGTGGTTGACTGAGCTGGAGAACACCTGTGGTTGCTGTAATAATGAGATTTTTTACTGCCTACCCTCCTTGCCCATGCCTGACAAGTAGAAATTGTCTGGTAAAATCTCATTTTTGTCCTTAGAAGGTGGGGGCATACCAGGTGTCATGTTGGGCAAGCCAACAGCGTGCCTCTTCCATGGTTTGATCACGGGCTTGAGTAAGCACCCCCACCTCCCAAGAGGTCCTCTCACTCACTCTCCATTTATCGTGACCTCCTTAGTCCCAAACAGTTGTGATAGGTTTTCCATTTTGCTGGACTGATTTAACAGCCCTGAAATATGTGGCAGTGGATTTAGCCGTGGGCAGCAACCATCTGAGCTAGTAAGTGACTGTACGTGTAGCACTTGAGTGGACGGAGCTTTTTTCCCAGGACCCATGCGATATTTCTATTTTCAACGCTCAGCCTAGTCCACCTGCCCACAGACGCTGTGTGGGCACAGGTGATTCCAGGTGCTGACCAGCAGCCCTCCTTGTGGCCTTCCCTCCTGGGCTATTGTTTCCCTGCTATGTGACCACAGCCTCTTGCTGTTCAGAGCTGATAACAGGACCATAAATCTCCCTTTTGGCTGCAGCTCGACACCTGAAACCTCAGCACCAGCCTGATGTGAGAAAGCAAGATAAGACAACATAAAGATGGGGTATTTTCAAGTTATCTAATGAGGTATAGGGAAATATTGGTAGGGTACAGGCAGTAACAGCATTCCTCCAGGCACTGTCTATGTTGCCAAATAAATCTCTGAGTGAGAAGAATGGTGTTACTTGTTGATAGCACCTATCTGCTGTTTCTGCATCAGTTTTCTAAACTTGTCAGCAGTTTTGTGGGTGTTTCTCCCTGGAATAATGTAACAGGATTAGGCAGAATCAGAGGAGAGCATGTTTAGGATTGTGCTGGTTGTGCACAGAGCTGCAGAGTTGATGGTTACCAATACCTGCAAGATGCAGTCTAAATGTCTTGATCTAGCTTTCAAGTCTCCCCACAATCTGGCCCTCCTATCAAATCCAGAGGAAGAACTTCTAGCAGTGAGGGTTCTCATTAATGATGTTTACTGCTTCTGATGGTTGAGCTGTTCAGGTAGAAGCTGGTTGGCTACTTTTTAGGGTATCGTTGGGAATTCATGCATAAGAAGGGGATGTTGAACTCAAATTATAAAAGGTTTTTCCATTATGAGATTCTATGACTTAATTCTGTAGCTGTATAAATCTGGGGGCCTTAATAAGCTGTTCTCAACTGGGGTTCAGTTAACAAATTAAGCCCTAATGCATAAGGCATCTATTGCATGTAATGGTTTCATTTCTTTCCTATGCATCTAGAATGGTACTAATTCTGTACTATTCTTGGGAGAGAGAAAATAGTCACTCAAAACATTTTCTGTGTTCTTTGTTTCAGAGGAGGAATCCCGATTGAGAATGTCATGATCTTTAAGGGAAAAGGCAAACCAAAGCCTTATCTAAATGAAGGAATTATTACCAAGGAGAGAGCTGCTTGTAAAGGCCCAGATACACAGGGTGGGCAGAGAGAGAGGGAGACAGTAAAACTATTTTTGGGCTGTAGATTGTCTCATTCTCTGAGATACAAACACACGAAGGCATAGTTGTACAGCATGGTAGAGTTTGACGATTTCGTTCAACAACAATGTGTGGCCAATTGCATGGCCTCGCCATGCAGTTGGTAACTGATGAGGTCAGTTAAATGTGCATGTGACCAGCAAAAGTTCACCAAACTCCAGGTTCTGTCATCTTCTCATGTTAATACTTACTACTTGTTCCTTCCAGTGCTGGTCTAGCCCGTCATGACAAATGGTATGATGATCTTCAGAGAGGGAAGCCCATGGCGCGCCGCCCAGCAGGACTGCACCTTGAAGTAATTTTGATGTCTTCATCTCAATTAGGTTAAACCCACAAAAATAGTGTCAAAAGGGGAGCACACCCACAATGCGCTGGGAGATCATGATAAACACTCTTGATGCTTTGCAGCTGGGCCCATCATCTGTGCATTTCACAATAAAATTTTATGATGCATCCCGACACCCAGCTGCTTGTGTTCATGGGGACAGCATTTCCTCTGCTACACCATTCAGATCTGCCCCGCCTGGGACTTGTTTCCCTTTTCTGCCAACCTCTTTCAAATGACAATGAAACTTCATTATCACACATCTCCTGGGACAGAATTTGAGGAATGCTGTATGCAGGAAAACAGGCAACTTCATTTTATTGGACACAGAGAGACTATTCCGTAGTACCCCACAAGCCATGGGGCTAATTCAGAACTCTGGGAAGCATTTTAGAAATGGCCACTAATCCGTTTGTTAACTACAAAAAACCCAACCCACATCTAGGGGGCAGACTCCCTTAATTTCTCATGCACTATAGCAGAGTGGTTAATAGGGGAGGTTTTGAAATGAGACAGACCTTGCTTCATATCTCAGCTCACTACTTATTCTGAACTTGGTTTCCTCATTTATAGAATAGGGATAACCATACAGACTTGAATGCTTATGATAATTGACTGACAGGCTTCATGTAAAATGCTTAGCACCAAGCTGGGCACACTCTAATGCTCGGTAGATTGTGGCTATTGCCAGTATCAACATTATGGATGATTATAGTGCATTCTAGGAATTAAACACTGAAGTTTATCTAGTCCAACTTTCTACCTAATGCATAGCATCCTTTCCCAGTGAAGAATTCTCAAAGGGAAGAATTTATATTTTTGCATCGGGAGCATTCACGATAGTGTTAATTAAATCATGCCATCCTACCCATAAAAAGGGACCATCCTGCCCCAGATCACTGTACCAATTCCAAGAGTTGCTGTTTCTTGGCAGTTCCATCCAAGAGCCTTCCTTCCCCTGCAGAGGCAGAGAGAGGTAGAGGTTTTCTTTTTTCCCTTTTTAAATTTAATTTTTAATTTTGCAAGATATACATGAATGTTTTCTCCTTGCAAAAACTAAAATATTACAGATATTACAATCCCCCCCCCCCTTTTTTTTTGAGGAGGATTTGCCCTGAGCTAACATATGCTGCCAATCCTGCTCTTTTTGCTGAGGAAGACTGGCCCTGAGCTAATATCCATGCCCATCTTCCTCTACTTTATACGTGGGATGCCTACCACAGCATGGCTTGCCAAGTGGTGCCATGTCCACACCTGGGATCCAAACCAGCGAACCCCAGGCTGCCAAAGTAGAATGTGCACACCTAACTGCTGCGTCACCGGGTGACCCCTACAATCCCTCTTGACTAATACTCTCAGTTCTTCTGCCCTCCTTTCTCTTCTTCTCTGCCCTCAACCCAAAGATAACTACTGTTAGTAGATTACTGTGTACCTTTCCACACTTTTCTCAATTGATTTGCATACCTAGTGTTGTTGTGTTCATAGAAAATATTTAAGTTTTCTGTGTGTGTGTGTGTGTGTGTGTGTGTGTGGGCAAGTATGTGTTTTAAGCAAATGGGTTCCTACTGTGTAGTTATTTGATTTTTTTTAAACCTAATATATCTTAGAAACCTACCCATGTTAGTACAAACAAGTTAATTGCTCTTCAACTACTGCATGCAACAAATATTATTTAGCATAGATATATCAGTTGATTTTGCCCTTCCCCTGTTGATGGGCATCTTCTATGTTCCCAGTTTTTCGGTATTACAAACAACACTGCAGTAAGAATTCTTGTGCATGCTTTGTTACTTTTCTTATTATCTTATTCACACGTGTTTTCCAAGGGAGAAGCAGAATACGAGGTTATAGGGCAAAATCATTTAAAATTCTAATGGATGTTGTCCAATTGTTTTCCAAAGTTGCTCTACTGATTTCACTCTCATTGACAATATTAGAAGGTCTGAATCTTTCTGTTGTCCATATTTAAAGGAAATACAGCCTGAAAAAGATTTTGAATCAAGCCATGCAGAAATTACAGCCAGTGTGCACACAATCAGAGGCCGAGGCCAATTCCCTTGGAATCCACTGTCAATCTACTAACTTATTGTCGGGGTATTGGTTGACAACTGAAGCTATTATTGCCTGATTGTGGCAGGAATGAGGACACAATAAATAAAATCTTTCCTCAGCTCCAGACTGAATTCACAGCATCATCAGTCTTGCAACTGGGTTTTGGTGTCTTGACAGTTGAAGAGGATGGGTGAGTATCTGTTCTAGAATACCATCCCACGTTGGGATCAATGCTGGGCTCTCGCATTGGCTTGGAGCTCTGAGATGCGTTGAAGAAAGCGTGGAGAGAAGCCAGTCATTGTGACTTTCGTTGATCTGTGGTTAAACAAAAAAAAAAAAACAGGACCAGAAAACAACTGTCAGAGTCACGGAAACATTTATCACGTTTATCCAGGATGAGAAACCGGTCAGGTTAACCTTCCTGTCTGGAGTGAGTATTCACAACTCTTACCTCCCTTTGCCTGGTTCTCCTGGCAGCAAATCAAGAATTGCTAAATTCAGATGTTCCTGAAACTGAGCTTCTACTCGTTAAGTACTTATGAAGCACCTACTCTGTTCCAGTTACGGTGATTGGTACTGGGATGTCAAAGGTGAACAACCAACACTCCAGCTCTCACAAAGATTAATGTCTGATGGGAGGAGGGGTGTGGTGTGTCAAGATGATGCAGTGCAAAATTACAGGTACTATGGATAAGAGAGGTGCTTCTCCTAGAATGAGGGAGGTCACTCTCCCCTGTCTCTGAGAGCCTGGGTAATTTGAATATTTCTATCCAGGTTTTATAAGAATGTATTGGAGCTGAAGGCTTGCCAGCCTCTGACTCAGTAGGGCATCAAGGCTTGGAGAAGGAGGCAGCGGGGTTAGGAGGAGACTCAATCCTACGAGCAAGCACGGTCAGTGACACCGTCTCACTTGGAGTCTGGACAGAAGATACTGTGAAGGGAGCTTGGGGGCTGTCATGGCTCTTTTGGCCCTGAGGAGACCCAACGGGTGTTTTTGGATCGGGCAAGATCTAGAGGGCACCCAAAGTTGCCATTTGAGGGAAATTTTCTGTACTTTCACATCCTTGCTAGAGATGCCGCCTCTGCTGAAAGGGTTGTAATCTCTTCTAGGTCAGGACAGGAGTCCTGTGCGTCCCCTGCCAATATTAAGAAAGTCCATGAACTTCATAGGGGGGCCAAAGAACACCAGCTCAGGAAAGTCCCCCTGCCCACAGGGACAATACAGATAGTTATGCCAACTTTAGCAGCTGCACATCTTGGATTGAATGTAGAATATAGGGTCAGTCCTCCCCTTAACGCTCATTTCTTTCTGCAAAGTTCTAATATGTCTAGGTTTGCTTTTGCATGTCTTACTGAAATTATGAAAAGCAGAGAACTGTGAGTCACTCAAATGGGGGATAATTAAAAAAAGTTAAGAGACTTGGTTTTGGAAACAGAAAAGAGCCATCATGCCAGATGCAGAGTAGGAGAGAAAGGCTTAGAGGGGGCCCTTGTCACAAAGTTACTCTGTGCAGAGGAAAGTCTTTATAAATCTCTGTGTGCGTGTGTCGAGTGGAGGGGAGCAGTTAAAGATATCTAAGCAGAGAGCTGAGCAGATGATTTAGAGCAAGGTTTGTGAAAGCCTTTTCTTCTCAAACTCCAAGGTTCCTATGTTCCTTCTAGGACACAGAGCAGGCAGAACAATGTGGCACCATAAAGTCAGAGAGGTATTGGGCATTGGGTGAAGGACTTGATACAGAATAGGTGGCTCTTGATATGTGAATTATCCAGGACAAAACATAATGAACCTACAAGCATGTCATTGAAATAATGAAAAAGGAATACCAGGAAAAGGATCTGGCCCAGTGGCTCTCAACCAGGGGCAATTTCTCCCCTGGGGACATTTGGGAATGTCTGGAGACTGAGACGGGCACTACTGGCATCTAGTGGGTGGAGGCCAGGGATGCTGCTGAACATCCCACACTGCACAGGATAACTCCCCACAAATAGGAATTATCTGGCCCCCAATGCTAATAGAGCTGAGGTTGAGAAACCATGATCTAGTGGGAAAGGGGTGGTAGGCAAATACTTAATTTTGTGCTACTAATGATTATTAGTTTGAAATATTTAAAAATTTAAGTAGTTTATTTACTTTGCTGGTTTTGTATTTCATTAAATATGGACATATTTAGGAAAGTTGTTTTTTTTAGGTTCTTTTGGAACCTCTGTCTCCCAACGCTATTTTTCTAAGACTTTAAATTCCTCAATTTTCATAGTGTTGGTATTTTCTTGCCATTGGGGTTTCAAGAATTTAATTCTTGCAATTGGTAAAGGACTGTTGTATAACAATTACTGATTAAAAAATGAAACAAGTTCTGTTTGAAACATTCTGGTCAGCATTTGGGAGACAGTGTCTCCACATTTGGCCATCCAGTGAGGAGATTTTTCTGGGAATTCAGATCACCATTATTGCGGCATTTTCACAAAATAATCAGGTTGTTTTATGCCATGACTGTCTGAAACCAAGTATATGTAGGTATTAAGGCTCCGAGAAAACCTTTTTTTGTAGGCATTTCCCACCCCCTCCCTATATTTTATTATATAAAATTTTCAAATGTAGGGTTGAAAGAATTTTACAGTGAATACCACCAAGAGTATATGATTAATTTGTGCTGTGTTTATCATATATCAATCCACCTCTCTATCTCTCCATTCATCCATAAATCCATCTTATATTTTGATACATTTAAAGTTCACTTTACTCCTAAATACTTTATCATGCATTCATTTACCAGAGTACAGTATTTATTTAGAGTTTTTTTTCTTTTAACGAGAGGGTGAATTTTGCACACAAAGGCACAAATATTCAATGAAGTGTACTATTCAAAAATTCATACACCTGTGTAAGCCAAAGCCCTATCAAGGCATAGAACGCTATCATCACTCCAGAAAGTTCCCTCATGCTTCTTCTCAGTCAGTCTCTGCCTCCTGCAACAGTGGTCTGAATTTTTTCCCCAAAGGTCAGTTTCGTCTGCTTTTGCAGGCCATTTTTGACAAGAAATGGGTGGCTTCTGGCTTGCCTGAAATCCTTTGACCAAACAAGTCAGTGCCTCTAAATGAGAGTCCCTTCCCACCTAGCTCCTTCTCTCAAATCACTATGGCCACAGAGGTTTCTTTAGGCACCGTCTCAGAAACCACTGGCTTTGTCTTCTGTCCATGGGGCATCTGCTTGGTATCCACTCTTGCTTTCCACTCTGTTCCTGTGGCATCAGTACTTCACATTAACCCCTTGCTTTCATTTCCACCTTCATAGAGCGTGCACACTCCTTAAGTTGTCTTCTTTGGGTCAGATCCATCTACTTCTTTTTCTTAGTTCTAGTTCCTGATGACCCCGGCCTGGCTGGTGTACCCAGGAGTACGATTTTCTGAGCCTGCCCTCAAGGTGTCCTGCAGTGCTCCTCCATGAGTAGGCTGGGGAAGAAAGTGCCCAGGACAGTGCTGAGGCACACAGGTGTCTGGGAAGGAGCAGCAGAGACCTTAATGACCAGATGGGCTTGTCCTGCTGGACCCACCTTCCCCAGCTATGGCTACCTCTTCCCCATCTGCAGACTCAGTCCACATAGACATTGGGACCAATCTCATCCTTACTCAGAGGAACGTTAAAGAGCCCAACTTCAAGACCACTAGTGACTCAACAGCAGCTATCTTTGTTGCTAGCTCTACTCTGACACTGATTTGGTGAGGTGGCAATGTCATTCTGACTGAGCTCAGTTTCTGCGTTTGTAAGATGGAGACAATAGCCATCATCGTTACATGCTTTGTCAAGTGTTCAGTCTGTGCTGAGTGCTGCCTTGCATATTAACTCATCTAATCTTCACAATAACCATGCTAGTAGGTACCATTATTTCTCAGTTTTACAGATGTGAAGATTGAGGGTCAGAGGTTAATTCCTGTGCCATCTACCTGGCAAGTTGTTATAAAAATTAAATTAGATAATGTATACGAAGACTTTGAATGATAAATACTCTATAGACATAAATTGGATGATTCCATCTGCCTGGGCTCCCAGCTTGGGGGTCAGGGAAGTGAAGAGACAGAAGGTCTAACCACAAGTAAACTTGCCTCCTTAAGTGATTGATAAACCATGAATAAGACTAATCTCAATACTCTATTTTTGCTTTTATATTTTTATTGTACTAGAGTCAAAGTACACAAACATTCTGGCTTTGTTGTCCCATCTCATTTTTGACCCAAAATTGTGGTTCAAATTCTTGTCTACTTTATTCACTAGATAAGCCTGTGTTTTGGTCATTAATAAAAAACAAAAACAAACGAGCCCTCATAAGAGAGAGATTTGCTTTTCCTTAATACCTTTGTAAGCAGCGTCTCAACATGCTCAAGATGCTGAGAGGAAACGCAAAAGCAGTATCATTAGAAGAGTCTAGCTTCACAAAGAACTCATGTTGAAGGGACAACCTTCATTAGGGCATCTGATTTTAAATATAATAGAAAGACAGCCAGACTACTTTATTTCATGATTCACATTTAGTGACTAATCATAATAACCTTTCACTTAGCATTACAATCTTAGTTTTAATAGAGTTAGAGAGTTCCCTTTGAAGAAGCAGTATCTGTGGGTTTCCCACGTTGGCAAATTGAAGTCCATGGTCAACATGATGGTAGATGTCTGAAGACCTGAGGGTCTTGAACCTACAATTGGAGGATTGGAAATCTCAGCTCCTTTACCAAGAGGAGACTGGAGGTAGTCTTGCTGTTCTAATTCCATTTTCCTCTATATCTAGGGGTTCTATGAGTCTCTACCTTCAAATAAGCAACGTCAACTGTGCTTACTCAGTCCTCATGTCTGGCTTCCTTAGTCTCTTAAGTGGTCCTACTGTATTCAACCTCATCCCCATTAAAACCACCCTTCATTCTTCAGCCAGGATGACCTTTGTAAGGTGTAAATATATCACTCTCCTGTTTAAAAATCTCTTTGTCAGACCAAGTGTTAGCCTATCCAAAAGCCAAGCCCCTATTTTCCTTTGGTAATTGCACCCTGATTTTACTCAGGAATGAGGCAGAACTGTGCTTAGGGAAATAGGTTCCTGCCCCAGTTCTAGCTGATCTAAACCAAGCCTATTAATTCTGTTAGCCTATGCCAGTGATTGATTTAGGAGTGGGCTAGTGACCCAGTTCTGGCCAATGCAATCATAGAGAAAGTCAGCTGAGGACTTCTGGGAATCATCTTAATGGAAAAAAGAAAGAGAGAGAGAGAGAGAGAGAGAGAAATGGAAGCCCTCCGTTCCTACCTCTGATGTGGTTGCCTGAGGATGTAAGGTTGAGAGCTGAAACAGTCATCTTGTGACATGAGGCAATAAGCCTGAGGACAAAAGTCACCATGATGAGATTAGTGGAGCAGAAAGATGGGAAGAGACTGTCTACAATGATGTCACGGAACTACTGAACCAACCCTGGAACCATCTGCCTCGATTTCTTGTTATGTGAGCTATGGAAAATTGCACTATGTTCCCAATTATTTGTCAGTCTTCTCCCCATAAGATGATCATACATTCCCACCCATTGCCATGTGACATGGGAACCCCCTGTGAAGGAGTATATTTATCTGCATCATTGGTATAAGAATTAGCTTGACTTGAGTTGGCCAATGGCACGTGAATGGAAGTGATACTATATTCATGCAGAAATTTAAAGAGCCATTGCATGGTTCCACCATTTCCCTTTTCCCTCTGGCATAAGAATGGCAGGTATGTCACAAGAATGGAGAGAAATTCTCCTTTAGCCTGGATTCTGGAGTAAGGAAGACATCTGGTGCGGGAGAAGGGCCACTGTCAACTAACAGATAACATGTAGTGTGAGCAAGAAATACATGTCTCTGTTGTAAGTCACTGAGATTTTGGAGGTATTTGTTGCTGCATCAGAGCTGGCTAATATATGAGGCAATAGATGTCCTTATTACTTGAATCACTCTTAGATGATCCTTCTATTACTTATAATCAAATATAGGCTTTCTCTTTTCTTTAGGAAAAACTTAAAATTTTTTTGGATTAAACACAAGGACCTTCAAGATCAAATGCCTGCCTGCTTTTCCAATCTCATCTTTTATCAGGCCCTCCCATGTAACCTATCTCCTGGCCATGCTGAATTACTGGTAATTATCCTAAAATGTTGAACTCTTTCATACTCCTATAGCTTTGCATTAGTTGGTACTTTTGTCTGGAATACAATCTTTCCCTCGTTTGCTTAGGTAATTCCTACTTATAATTCAAAATTAATCCCACCTAATCCAGGGAGCCTTTTCGTATCTCCTCAAATACCTCTCCCATGGCTTGTACATTTAGAGGTAGACACTGTTATCAGACTGGTATCCTTACACAATTTTATCAATGCATTTATATGTAAAATAGAAATAACATAATTTTAAAAACATAATTGATATAATAGGCAATCTATTATTCTGCAATCAAGTATTTGTGTAGTCTCCAATTCACTGACCACACGATCCATCCCTGAGTTGCTGCCCATGCATCTTCGGGATGTGGTTTGGGTATGGCTTCCATGGAAGAACCATAGGGAATAGAGGTTCCCGTAGTGTTTCTATTTTCACAGGAAATTCAATTCTGGTTCTGGCCTCAAGTGGCATTTTCTGCCTATATTGTCTGACTTCTTGAAGCTGTTGAATGTGCTAACAAATATGCCACAAGGAAATAGGATTTGGTGACAGAATCACCAGGCCCTATTCAAAGACCTTGAACAGGTGTTCCAGTGCCTAGAAAGTGGATGATCCTGAAAGGCCTGTAGCCAGCTCCTGCCACATGTTGGCCAAGCTGCCTCCTGAGTTGCTGTCTTTCCTCTTGATACGATCATTAGACCCTGAGCCCCAGAACCATCCCCTCATACCTGTTCTGCCTGACTTGTGTTCACACAGCTCCAAAAGCAATCTCAGCCTCTTACCGCTCATAGTTTCTTGTAGGATAAAAACAGATGCTCAGAAAGGAAGTTTTTTTTTCTATTTTATATCATCATATTTAAAGACAAACTGTTTTGGACATTAACATGCTGCTATCTACATCTGTTTGCATCATTTAATTTCCTGCCAAAAATTCGTATGCTAACATGATTTCAATGGGTAAAACTAAAGCTAAGTCTCCTCTCACATACGGAGGCTCAGTGATGTTCATTTTCCACTGCCCCTTCTCCATGCCTTTGTCATGTGAACCCCATCTAAGAGTTCTCTCAGACACTCTGGAGGGAAAGCTGTAGTCTAAAAATTGTTTATAGAAGACTGGGGCTTGAGGGAAACAAATTTGCTATAAGCTCAGGTTTTATTTTCTTCCTGAGCTTGCTTTCTTACTTTGAAGTTTCCTCAGGAACAATTTCAGAAATATGAGTGCCGAAAATTGTTTAAATCTCTTTGATAAATTCCTGAACTTACTGAGATGAGAAGGGGCTAAAAGAAGCATCCCTACTGAGTGATGTATTGTCCTCATCTTATTCCTACCAAATTACTAAGGTTTAATCTTATATGGTGACATCTCCAGGAGCCACAAAATGCCAACAAGTCCCATAAGACCCCCATGGTTTGTCTGTGTCTATGGAAAATAGAATTAATTCATTTAAATCTCAGCCATCCTTGTTAAATAATTCTTTAAACACAAACCCTTAAACTGTTGCTGGCTTTCAGCATGCTTTGAATGTTGGAGGATGTGTGCCTCTTCCAGAGAGATTTCCCTGAGGAACCTCAACTGATTCCACATGTCATGGCTCCACTGGATGCAGAATCGAGGTATGCTAGGTTCTCAACCACTGGATTTGAAGACCACCAGAGGAAGCTGGAAGTTCCCAAAGAAGGCGTTTCGAACTGAAGAACTGGACCCAGCGGAAGAAGAAGATTCCAGTAAGGATAAGGGAAGGTCAAATTTGAGTTTACACCTGGGACACCGAGCATAGGGATGATTCAAGTCAATGGTCAGTGGGGTTGTCAGGGAAAGTTAGCACTATGGTTCTGTCTGGCATCAGATGCTAGAACATTAGGATGATGGAATTCTGAGGACTAAAACACTGGCCTTTCTGGTGATCACACCCTTCATGGTAGGAACTCAGTAGATCCTGAGAACATGTATTTTGGAGGAGGTACAGGAAGCAGGATGAGCCTGTAGGGGCAGCGTTCCAGAAAGGGTCAGGATCTTGGTGGTGGTGGTGGTGGGGGGGGGGGGGATCTAGTCACTTTATGAGTTGGAAAACTGAGTTCAAAGCAGCACTCTGTAGAGAGGTTGTCGACAAGAGCAGAAATGAAGGAATCTTCCTTAAAATGTTTGGTTTATCTTAAGTAATATTTTTCCCAATTAGAAAATTAAAATCAAAACATAATCAGTGTATACAACTTGGAAAAAACTCACGGAAAAGCACAAAAAGGAAAACCCCTTTCACAATCCAATTAACCAGAAATAAATATTGTTCACAACTGGTACATGTTCTTCAAATCTTCTCTCTTTTTCTCTGTAATTTGAAGGTTGATATCATATACATAATTTTGAGATCTTATTTTATAATGCGAGGTCCATATTATTAACTGCTAAGCCATTTTTACGTGTGACTTGAAATATGTTTCTATTCCTTAGAATATATTTTTGAAGTGGAATTTTCCTGGATCAAATGGAATAGTCTTTTCAAAATGTTTTTAATTTAACTTTTTTTATTGAGGTCACATTGGTTTATAATATTACATAAATTTCAGGTGTACATCGTTAGATTTCATCTTCTGTGTAGACTACATCATATTCACCAGTTGTGATCCATACACATGTGCCCCTTTACCCCTTTGCCCTCCAACCAACCCCCTTGCCCTCTGGTAATCACCAATCTGTTCTCTGTATCTATGTATTTATTTGTTTGTTTATCTTTCAAATGGAATATCCTTGTCATCCAGAGAAGATATACGAATTTACACCCACAGAAGAAGTGTCTTCTTTGTTACTGACAGGGCTTTCCTGAATCTGAGCTCTGCTGGAGTCTCAAACCGGACTGGGATGCATGAGACTCAGCGGGCATGTTATTGTGAAAATTCTCTGGACTGAGGAGTGTAGAGTTCTTGGAGCTTCTGGTCTTGGTTCTGCCACATACCCGATCTTGGGTGAATAACTAACTTTCTGGCTTTTGTTTCCTCATCTGTAAAAGAATGTGGTCAGCCTTGATCATCTCTAAGCTTCCTTCAAACGATTACATTTTCTTATCCACAACAGCAGTGAAAACACTGAATGAATCACCCAGATTTGGAAGCCAAATATTCACACTGAACACTTGGTGAACTTGGTTGGGCTTTCAGAAGAAGACTCTTGCTGTGCAGATCAAGAAGAAAGACAACACATGGATCCTGGAAAATAAAACTCATGCTCCCACCCTGGACCTGAGACACCCAGTAGCTGTCACATTTTCAGGAGTGAATGACTGCTCCCCTTCTTTTGTGCCCACCCCCCCCACGCAAGGGAGACAGTAAATTCTCTCTTCATGGAATTAATATCTAAAGTCTCATTTTTTCCTTTTATGTGGTTGCCTCATATAAACAGATGGGGAAAGAGTAAAAATGAAGGGTGGAGAACAAGTACAAAATCATAAACAAGAAGATATGAAACTGGAATTTCATGAATGAATCCAGACAATGAGACAGGGAGGGTGGGCTGCATGAATTCGGGGAGGTGGCCAGGCTGAAACAGACCACAAAAAGCCCTGGAGACAGCCTTGTGTTCTGGCCCTTCTCAGGGCTGCCTCTTTCATTCTGAATCAAATGCTAGGATCGTCTCTCTGCTTTTCATGCTGCAAACAAGGCACGTGGTGCAATCTGATAATTGAGTCAATGCCTCCGGGTTGATTGGGCCAGCAGACGGATGATTAGTTCTTTTCTCTTGGCACAGCTGAGTTGCTGTGAAAAAACACTTCTAAGCAATTAGAACAAAGCAGTATGTACAAGAAACCAGTGGGAACCTGGTGGGAAGGCAGCCATCCACATGGCTAATTTATTTCAAATCACACCCAGGAAAGCCAGTTTCTCTAAACAAATCCTGGGCCAGGAGTTAGGGCTGAGGGAGAGCAACTGGGAGCAGCCTCAAAACAGTGAGTAGTGCAGAGCTGGAGAAGGCAAGATTGGGAGATCCAATGACTGTTTAAATTATTATAGAATGTAAACTCATCAGATGACATCTAATCCGGCCATATTTTCCTCAATTATTTCACCCCAGCAGGGTTTACTTTCCCATCAGTACTGGATCACAGAACTGTCAGCTGGCGTTTTTGAAGGGTGATTTGTCGCTCTAATGATGATACTGAAATCTGTTTATGGTTGTTTATCTAAGGGTCATCTTTCTTCTGAGGCAGCTTTCTTCTCCTGGGATTCTATTTGGGCAGCTCTCTTCAATTCCCCAAACAGAACAACTGTCAGGCTTTCATAAAGGGTAAATATGCTGTCCATGTTAATTTTATGGCTTATGACTGTAGCATTGTGATGGAGCCAACTATGTTAATAATGATGCCTTCTACATTCAAGATGCTTTAAAGTTTACCCAGCACAAGTCATAGGTATTATTTCATAGGCTAATTATATATAGCACAGTAATTATACATAACAATTGTACTAATGATAAAAACAGTAATGATATATATCGGGCGGTATGCAATGCATCAGCCATTGTTCTAAGCAACAATCACGGGATGTGGGTACTACTATCATTTCCATTTTAGAGATGAGGAAATTGAGGTACAGAAAGGTTAAGCAACTTGTCTGAAGTCACATAGCTGGTAATCTGGGCTACTTTTGAAGGCAGGGGCATGAGGGCAGCACGGTGTGGGGCAGTGCTTAACAGAGTTCTTAGCTGAAGTCTCCATTAGGGTAGAGGGGAATGAGCATGCACTTCCAGGGTAATGTGGCGCTAAAATCAATAGTGGTTCTCAGAAGTCTCAATATTTTCTTTAAATCGTGTGTTTTTCTTGTAATTTTGCACAAAATTTGCAGTCTATTCTATAATATGCCTAAGTTGGTTTTAATCCACATCTACACCAAATTTCTGAAGTAAGTTGATGCTCTAGGATATGCCTTGTTTATCTTGGGGTCTCTGCTTGCCCTGACATACAGTAGTCCCCCCTTATCCGTGGTTTCACTTTCCACGGTTTCAGTTACCTCTGGTCAACCATGAAACATCAGATGGAAAGTTCCAGAAATAAGCAATTCATAAGTTTTAAATTGTGTGTTGTTCCGAGTAACAAGATGAAATCTCATTCGATCCAGCTCCATCCCACCTAGGATATGAATTATTCCTTTGTCCAGGATCTACGCTGTGTACAGTACCTACCTGTTAGTCACTTAGTAGCCATCTTGCTTATCAGATGGACTATCTCGGTAATGCACTTCTTGTGTTCAGGTAACCCCTTTTTTACTTAATAATGGCCCCAAAGTGCAAGAGTAGTGATGCTGGCAATTTAGATATGCCAAAGAGAAGCTATCACGTGCTTCCATTAAGTGAAAAGGTGAAAGTTCTTGACTTAATAAGGAAAGAAAAAAAAAATCATACTCTGAGGTTGCTAAGATCTATGTAAGAGCAAGTTTCCTATCTATGAAATTGTGAAGGAGGAAAAAGAAATTCATGCTGCTCTTGCTGTCACGCCTCAAATATGTACGTATGTATGGAAAAAAAATAGTATATATAGGATTCAGTACTATCCATGGTTTCAGGCATCCATTGGGGGTATTCTGTGAATAAGGGTGGACTACTGTATCACTCACTGGGTACCACTGGGAGCATGTGACTCAGTTTGAGAATTCCAGATTTCATGGAGACATCAAGGGGCTGTGAGTCAGGAGAGAACTAGAGTCTGGTTCCAGCGTTGCTACTGAGGACTTCTGGGACCATGAACAAGCCACATGTTCACCAGAGCTTGTGAACAAGTCACATGTGCTCCAGAGCTTGGAGTTTCTCATTTGTGAAATGAGAGGTTGGGTCAGGGCAGTTGTTCGTACACTAGACTCCTGAAACTCCTCGTGGCTCTAGACAAATGGGGAAAAGAAGGACCTTCATCACCTCTGCTACATACTTACATTTTGGTATTTCTGGTAAAGATTTATATAGGACAATTGAATCTCACTTATTTCAAATATATAAACAAAAATGTTTGGGAAAAACTAAGAACTGAACAAGGAGATTTCTAAGGCCAGTTTAGTCTGTGAATTTAAGGAGAAGGGCCAAGGTCTCTAGCCTCCTTGGGGTTCTCTGCCTACCTCTCTGCTGATCTAGGTTCCCTTGGGAAGTATCTTCAGTGTGTAAATCGTGACACAGCCATTTTATCTTGTCACGTTTTAGGCAATGTCCTCTGGGCTTTTCTTGTCATGGCTATATGCTTTTGGAAGTGGGACTAGGCTTCAGCTGGAAGTTTTAGGGGAGGTTATTGTCTGTCATTTTGATTCTTGTGCCTGTATCTTTTAAGAACATCATATAGGTCTATCCGGCATTCATTCACTCACTTATTTATTTGAAATATCTTCATCCAATAATAGTCTTATTGACACAAAGATTATATGGCTGGAGACTAAGCTGTCTGTCCTTCAGGAACAAATGGCATAGGGAGACTTTGGGTAGGTGGCCGACATCTTGGGGATAAGAGAGAATCTGTCTGAGGAAGCTTGGGGGCCTGGATTAATTCCCTTGCCTACTATAGGCATACAGGCCTTTTCTAAGGGAGAGTTTAATGGATAGAAAAGGACTGCGAGGTTAATCACCTCACACAGGCTGGAAAACAGGAGGAGAGCTCATCTTTAAAGTTAGTTTCTCTCAACAGCCTTTGTGGAAAGGCTTTATAATATATGCTATGCTTTAGTTCCTGCTAAGTTGGGAAATCCATACGATCTCTTTGGGACAGTCCTGGCATATCTCTGTCTCAGCATAATTATTAGTTTTATTAATAGTTTCTCTTTTATTAATAATTTCATCTTCTTTCTTTCTTAAAAGTATCCTGGAATGGGCAATAAAACTGCATGGTCATCTTCATGCTGAGAGATAAGGCCCTAGGCAGGCCTTATGCATCCGTAGGCGTGTTCTGTAACTCAAGACCATGTTAGCGGGATCGGCTATTTGTGGGGCTTCTCTAAAGGAGGGAAGGAAGACACAGCCACAGTGAGGAGGAATCTACTTTCTGCCTTCATCAAGGAAGACATACACATGGACTGGAAGGAACATAGTCCATGGTGGGATTGCCTGACTGGCCCCTTGGAGGAAATATTTCCCTTGGTTTGGGATTTTGGTGGGCTGAGAGGCTTCTTAGGAAAATAGGCAATGGGACAAGAAGCAGGAAGGAGTTAGCAGCTCTGCTCAGGACCCAGTGATTGGTGTAATGCACCAGGAACAGAGAAGGTTTGAGGGGGATCTGACCCACACCTGGAGGATTCACTTCTTCATTGACAGGGGAGTTTTGCCTCATAAGTATGGATCTGTGTCGTTGGCTTTCAGGGGGTTCATGAAATCATGGAAATTGTACACAAATTAATTGTATAAGTAGGCATATGAATTTTTCTGGGGAGAGGCTCCATAATTTTCAGTAGATTATCAAAGGATCCATGACACAAAAAATTTCACTGAGATTGCTGACTAATTTACACTGACAGTTAACAGTCAAAGAGGTCTGGGAGTTTGACATTAATAGGTGATTCTGGTGTCCATTTGCTCTTTGTTTCTTGTATCCCAAAGATAATTCCAAGAGAAGATTGTTAAGATTTTTATTATTGTTAACAAAATGAAAAACTGACATTTACAAAATTGTATTGCTTTTTTTCTATAAAATGCTCTGTTTTTAAATGTAAAAATGGAATTGACATTAAAGAAAACATTTAAAAAATTTTCCATTGTGGGGCTGGCCCCGTGGCCGAGTGGTTAAGTTCGCGCGCTCCGCTGCAGGCGGCCCAGTGTTTCGTCGGTTCGAATCCTGGGCGCGGACATGGCACTGCTCATCAGACCACGCTGAGGCAGCGTCCCACATGCCACAACTAGAAGGACCCACAACGAAGAATATACAACTATGTACCGGGGGGCTTTGGGGAGAAAAAGGAAAAAAATAAAATCTTTAAAAAAAAAAAAAATTTTCCATTGTATTTTCACTTTAACCCAACTGTTTATCATTTTGGTTTATTTTCTTCCAATATTTTCCATATATTTCTTATCTATACATAATTGTAGTTATAATATACACAGAGTTTATATCTTACTTCTTATGCACTAGTATATCATCAATATTTTCCATCGTTTTACATAGTTTGAAAAAAAAGACCTTTAATGATTTAAGCATCCACTGAGTTTATGTTTCATAATATTTTATTTGTGATAGAGTTTTTGAAGTATGCACTCAGAAAAGTACACAAATCACAATTGCACAGCTTTATGAATATTCATAAAGTGAACACACCTATGTAACAACCTTCCACATCAAGAAGTAGAGCATCACCAGCCCCTTCCTGTTTCCCACCTCCTTCCCAAAAGGACACTACCATGACTTCTAACACTATGGATTAACTTTGCTTAGTTTTGAAATTTATATACATAGAGTCATACGGTACATACTCTTCTGTCTGACTTTTTTCACTTAGCATTTTTTTGTGAGATGCATCCATGTTGCCATATGGAGTAGTAGTTTGTTCATTTTCATAACTGTATAGTATTCTATTGTTAAGATTTTTCACCACAGTTTATCCAAATCTTACTGTTGATAGACATTTGAGTTATTTCCAGTTTTGAGTTATTGCAAACAATGCTATTATGACCATTTTTGTATGTATCTTTTGGTTCACATATGTAATCACTTTCTGTTGGGTTATGTATCCAGGAGTGGAATTGCTGAGTTAGATTGGTGATGCATATGTTTAGCTCTAATAGATACTACAGATACCTTTGGTTAAGTTTGCACACTCTGCTGTGGTGGCCTGGGGTCTTCAGTTTTGGATCCTGGGCATGGACCTATACACTACTCTTCAAACCATACTGTGGCAGCATCCCACACACAAAATAGAAGAATATTTACACAGATGTTAGCTCAGGAACAATCTTCCTCACCAAAAACAAGAAAAAAATTGCCATATAGATTAGGTAAGAGAGAGAGAGAGAGAATATCAGTTAATAGAGAGACCAGGAAATTTGGATTTGGAGTTATCATATACAAACATTTAATAAAATTGTGATTAACATGGTTAAGGAAAAAAGATACATGCTTAAAATTTTAAGAATGAAATGTAATTTACAAAAAAGAGAAACAAATAAATTTGAGAACTAAAAAACACAATATCTGAAGTTAAGAACCAAATAATCTATTTTAACAGTAGATTAAATATAGGTGAACAGAGGATTAATGAACTAGAAGATGAATCAGTAGAAAATATAGACTAACGTATGGAGCAGAGAAAAGAATGATATATAGAGAAAATAACATAACTGGGGCTGGCCTGGTGGTGCAGTGGTTAAGTTTGCACATTCCGCTTTGGTGACCCGGGGTCCACTGGTTCGGATGCTGGGTACAGACATGGCACCACTTGGCAAGCCATGCTGTGGTAGGCATCCCACATATAAAGTAGAGGAAGATGGGCATGGATATTAGCTCAGGGCCAGCCTTCCCCAAGAAAGAAAAAATGAAAACATAACAAATATATTGAGATTTTAAAAATATGCAGGGTAATTCAAACCTTGAAGGAGAAGAGAGAGTGACTCATGTGGAAGAAATGTTTGAAGTGATAAAAAGCCACAAATTTTCCCAAACTGACAAAAGACATTAAGCCACAGGTTCAAAAATCACTACAAATCCAACACTGGCTAAAAGAAATCTACTTGTAGGAATATCGTCATAAGTCTTAAGAAACCCAAGACAAAGAAAAACTTGAAAGCAAGTAGAAAAACCTTGAAAGGAGTCTTCAAAGGAACAAAGACTTTTAGCTGATTTCTTAAGGGAAATAATCAAAGCCAGAAGACAATGATATAATGTGTTTAGTTTTGAAAGAAAATAACTGTCAACTTAGGATTCTATACTCAGAGAATATATTTAAAATGAAGCCAAAATAAAGTCATATTTATATAAAAACAGAAACAATTTGTCATCAGCATACTTTCACTAAAAAATGCCATAGTGAGTTCTTCAGGCAGAAGTAAAATTATCCCAGATGGAAAAATAATTGTAGAAAGGAACACAAAACAATAGAAAGGATAAATATATGAACAAATGTGAATATACTGTTTTCATAAAACAATAATAATAACAACATCTTATGAAGTTTAAAATATACATATAATAAAATATATGACAACAAAGCTCAAAAAGAGGGAGGGAAGAAAATGGAATTTAAAATGTTTTCAAGTCTGCGTTTCAGTTTGGGAAATAAAAGTTTTAATTTATGTTAGACTTTACAAATTCAGGGATGAATATTGTAATCTTTAGGGTAACCACTACAGAGAAATAGTAAAAGAAAGTATAATTAACAAGCTAATAGGGGAGAAACTGAAATCTTAAAAAAAATTGTAACTGTTTATTGATACTTCCAAGAGAAGGCAAGAAAAGAGAGTAAAAAGAAAATATAAGTGAGACAAATATAAAACAAATAGTAGGATGATAGTTTTAAGTACAGATATATTGGTAAGTATATTAAATGTAAATGAAATAAATGCCATTATTAAAAGACTAAGACGACAGACTGGATTAAAAACCTCAACCAAATATATGATGCCTACAAAACAGATCTTAAATATAAAGATACAGAAATTTTGAAAATAAAATGAAGGAAGGAGATATAACATTTAATCAAAATCTGAAGTAAGCTGGAGTAGCTCTACTAATGGACACAGGAGAAACAAAGACCAAAAGCATTATTGCTGCGGAAAGAGGGGTAGTTGAAAATAACGCCTTCAATTCATCAGGGATATAGGACAATTCTAAAGCTGTATATAACTTACAACAAAGCCTCAAAATATATTTTAAAAAATTGACCAAATTAAAGGGAAAAGTAAACAAATCCACAAATCTAGAATACTTAAAATTCTCAGAATGTAGCTCTTGAGAATGTCAAAGATCAATTACACTTTTCTAATGTGATATTAAGAAGGCTTTTAATGTGCACAAAATGTTTTAAATCCTTTACTCTCTCCTATCTATGATATTCTATGATATAAATTTCTTCAATATTTACTCTATGTATATTTACATACATATATACATATATATTAGAACCACATCAGACAGTATTATAATTTTTACTTCAACCATCAAACATAATTTGGAAAATACAAGAGGAGGAGGAGGAAAGCCTTTTATATTTACCCATATTTTTGTTTACTATGTTCTTTCTTCCTGATGTTCCAAAGTTCCTTATATTATCATATTTTTTCTATTTAGAGAATTTCTTTTGGATATTCTTTTAGGATAGGTCTACAGGCAACAAATTCTTTTAGTTTTCCTTCATCTGAGAATGTCTTGATTTCTCCTTCATTCCTAAAGGATATGTTCGCTGGTTATAAGATTCTAGGTCGAGAGTTCTTTCCTTTCAGCTCTTGAAAAATGTTGTGCCACTCATTTCTGACTTCTATGGTTTCTGATATAAAATTTGTTGTCACTCAAATTGTTTTTCCCCAATAGGAAAGGTGTCATTTTTCTGTGATTGCTTTCAGCATTTTTTTCTTTATCTTTAGTTTTCAGAAGTTTAATTATTATGTGTCTTGGCATGGATTTCTTTGGTCTTATTCTGTTTAATGGTCAGCTTTTTGAATCTCTAGTTTATGTCTCTTGCCAAATTTGTGAGTTTCTCAGCTATTATTTCTTTAAGTACTTTTTTATCCCTGCCTTTTCCCCTTTCTCTTTCGGGGAGTATGATGAAATGAGTGTTAGATCTTTTGTTATTGTCCCACAGGTCTCTGAAGCTCTATTAATTTAATTTTCACTCTTGTTAAAATAGGGTAATTTCTTCCGTTCCAGTTCATTGATTCTTTCCTCTGTCCCCTCTGTTCTGCTGTTGAGCCCATTCAATGAGCTTTTTATTTCCATTATTGTATTTTTCAGTTTTAAAATTTCCGTTTGGTTCTTCCTTTTATCTTCTATTCCTTTGCTGAGACTTTCTATGTTTTCATGTGTTTCAAGCATGTTTGTAACTGCTTTTTGAAGCATTTTTATGATAGCTGATTTGAAATCATCGTCAGATAATTTTGATGTCTCTCATTTCAGTATTGGGAACTATTGAATGACTTTGTTCATTTAGTTTAAGAACTAAAGTTCCTGGCTTTTGGTATGATGAGTGATTTTTAGCTAAAACCTGGACATTTTAGGTATTATGAGACTGTGGACCTTATTTAAACTTGCTGTTTGAACTGGATTTTTCTGATACAGCTTTGGCAGGAAAAGAGGGGGCACTGCCTCATTACTGCCAGGTAGAGATAAAAGTCCAGATTCCTTGCTCAGCCTCTACTGACATTCAGTCAGCGAGGCTCCTTGTTACTGCTGGATGAAGATGGAAGTTCCAGGTCCCCTCATGTCGCTACTGACACCTGAGTGGTGGCAGAAGTGGAGATGAAGACCTGGCTCCTTACTTGGCATTATTTGATTGTATCCTGGTGGAGGAGTTTGGGCACTTCATTATGGCCTTGTGAGTGTGGACATCTAGCCTCCCCACTAACCCTTTGCTGGCATGCGTAGTGGTGAGGCCACTTTCTTTTTTCCTGTGGTGTTTGACTAGAGCAGAGTAGTCATTGTCTAAAAGTTTCCTACCTTATGCGGCTGCTCCTTTCCTGGTTCTTTGGCTAGAGAGGGTAAGCTTTTCTTGGGGACATTTTTGGTATGTACCCATTGGGTGTTTCTGAGTTGCTGACTACTTTAGTTCTAAGTTTGGCATATACCAAGCAAAGACAAAACCCATGAACTTATCTCTGTGCTGTTATCCATTTCCCAAGGTCCCTAGACAGTCTGCCTTCTTTTCTCCATCTTTCAGAATCTTCTTAAGTATTTTTCATACATAATGTCCTGGATCTTTAGTTGTACTTAGGGGGAGAAATAGGGAAAAGTGCTTCTACTCCATCTTTCCAAAAGTCTCACTCTATTTTGTTTAGTAAAAACTATCAGAAACCATTTGTTTTAACTGGTAGGGATCTCTCAGTCATCATCTAGTCTGCAGGGATGTTTATTACCTTCTCATCTGGATATCACACCTGTCCACTATATTAGTGGCATACTGGTGATTGGATTTGGGGTGCTTGGTGCATTACATGCATATATCAGGGGGTGAGAGATAAACCCATGAATATTCTGGAGCCTGACACTTCGTGACGTTTCTGAGCCCAGTGATCTGGAGCATGTCAAGAAATCCCCTCCAAAGCGAAAGAAAAGAAAACTTGCTACACCTTTACTCCTATCCCTAAGAAAAAGGCATATTTGGCGGGCCTCTTTGGAGTTTAGAGATAATCATACCACATTTGAATGCATCTCTGTGACCCGTTTACTAAGTAACCTGTAATGTTCTCAATTTTAAGGGGTTCCAGCATAAGAGAAGGCTCTGCAGCTAGTCCCGGCTTCAGCACAAGTTGCTCTTCCACTTGGGTTTTATGATTCAGCAGATCCAATGGTAGTTAAAGCACAATAGGTAGTGATGCTGTGTGAAGTCTCTGGCAAGCCACAACAAGAGAAGCCACAATGAGAGAACTTAAGTACAGATCCCTAGGATTTGCCATATGCCCTCCAAAAAATACTGTTTTCCTTTAGAGAAACAGGTCTTGTCTTGCTACTGCATCATGGGTAAAGGTTCAACATCCGATCATGATATTACAAGTGTTTATGTAATTTGAGCTGCTCAACATGAACTAGGTGTTATCTGATCCCCTAAATCAAAAGCTAGGTGTATGCAGCAGGACTTTATAATCAACCTGAAGTAGCTGAGAGGCTACAAGTATGTTGCATGAGCAGATGACTCAGACTGCCATAGTAGCTACTCCTGCAGCATCTTTACCTCTCTCTGGATCCATTTCTATGAACTCCTGGGAAGTTCTTAAGATCAGTTGATTAACAAAGCAAAATTGAGCCTGACTTAAATATAGGCTAATGCCATCTGGAAATGGATTATTATAGCCTTATAGTCCCATTCAGTGTCGATCCTGAAAGATAAGTAAAGGCACATACGTAAGAAACATCTTCCCAATGGGTGTAACTTCAAGTAGTGCATCTTGTAGCTTACTTTGGCTGGATGGAAGGGTTGCTACAGGTACGAATCTATGACATTCATGGGAAGACACTAGTATTTTGGCCAGGGAATTGGAAAGATTGGTGACATAGGAGTATGGAGAAGATGTATGAAGGTGGATCTCTAAAATGGGGATAGAGTGAGAAGATATTTGTGTCCCTTGTGAAAGCTCACTAAAGGGTACCTACTGTAGAGAAGGTTCAGGAAGACAGGATGATCATTTTTGTGGATGTCATTCAGACTCTTTTCCAAGTAACCCCAATTTTTGCTCAATGAACTTGTGAATAAAGTTGCTATAGTGGTAGTGATAGAGATTATGCATTGGCTCAACAACATAGACTTCTCCTCACTAAGGCTTGTGCCAGTGCTGGATCCCCAACGACCTAATAGCAGAAGCCAAGTCTGAGCTCGATACGACATCATTCCTTAGACAGACGTCTGGTGACAGGTTGATTATACTGGACCACTTACATCAAGAAGAGTACAGCATTTTGTCCTTACTGGAATAGACATTTATTTCAGGTATGAGTTTGTTTTTTTTCTACCTATGATGTTTTTGCCATCTTCACCATCTGTGGACTTGGCAAATGCCTTATTCAACAAATGGCATTCCATATGATATTGTTTCTGACCAAAGAACTAATTTTACAATGAAAAAGCGTGGTAGTACTTTCATGCCCACAAGATTTGCTAGTCTTATTTTGTACTTCGTTTCGTAGAAGCATCTGGTTTTACAGAACGGTAGCATGGCTTAGTGGAGACTCAACTAATATGCCAGCAGGAACAGTAAAGCTTGTGTGGGTAGAGAACTGTCCTACAAAATACATTATATGCTTTGAGCCAGTGACCAATCCATGATGCATTGTTCTCCCATAGCTAGAATACACTCGTCTAGCAGCTAAGACGGGAAGAAGAGGTGATGACTTCTTGCATAATTATTCCTGATAATAACTATCATTCCTTATGGAGGACTTGCAAAAATTTGCTTCACATGACTGTATCTTTGGGCTCTGTTGGTTTAGCGATCTTAGTTCCCCAGTGAGAAAATGTTTCTTTAGGGGACATTACAATGAAACGGAAGTTCTGCATTTTGTTCTCCTCATGTTACTGAACAAAGAGAGAAAGAAGAGGGGTTCCTGTATTGTCTATAGTGACCAATCCTCAAGTAGGGTTGCTGCTTTAAAACAGGGTCAGAAAGCGTCTATATGGAATCTAGGGAATTAAGGGTTCCTTTTAGTACTTTTAAGCCAGTGAAAAGTTTAATGGAAGAACTGTAGCAACCCAACACAGGCAAGGCCGCTAATGGTTCAGATCATTTAGGAATAAAGTTTTGGGTCACTGTGCTAGATCAAGAATCACGGTCAGCTGAAGTGGTAGCTAAAGGAAAAAGAGATCATGGAGTAGGCAGCGGACTAAGAGTTAAAATACCATCTACGATCTTGGGATCAGTTGTAGAAATGATGACTATAATAGCTATTCATATTTTCTTGTCTTGGGTATATGTGCATGCATCTCTATTTGTCTATATTAAGCATCACAGAATTTCCATTTCCCCTCTCCTTTTCCCCTGCTATTTTATATAAGGTATGCATGTTGTGATTACTTGTATAGTATTTAGATTGATTACATGATATTGAAGGGGCATTGTGATTGAACTAGATGTGTTTATAATGATGATGTTACATTTGGGAACCTTTTTTGTGGAGAGGGTGATTGCTTCTTCATTTGTTTGTGGGGTAATTGCATCATGGTAGGCAGTAAGCATTCTGCTGATAATATTATTTGGAAATTAAATATACAAAGGTGTGTATGGGTCCTGAGTAGCCAGAGAGTGTCTGATGGTGTTCAGCTTCTTTTCAGGTGCTCCCTGTGTCATTAAGCTAGAAGCTTACATGTTCTGGATTCCCTTATCAGAAGGGCTCCAGTTGATATTTCACTGGTGAGAGATGCCCTCGCTAGAACTGAAAAGCCATTATTCTTCCTCTGTAGTGGCAGGCAGATGTGTGGGCTTTGGCAGATGTGAGATCTCGCAGCAATTTCAGGGCTTTTCCTATAAATTGCCTGTTTCAGTGCTAATGCAGCTGTAACCAGTGGTGGCATTTCCTTTAGTCCTTGTGGGCTCAGTATCAACTTCCTGTTTTTTATGAAGTCTGGTAGTGAACTTGGGAATTAGCGGTGGTCTTCCTTGCCCTTCACATCTCTAGCCCTTCCAACAGTTTTGAAACCATCTCATTCCCTCATAAATCCCTTCCTGCTCAGAGGTTTCTATTTTCGTGACTGCATCTTTACCTATAAACCCTTGGCAGAAAACTATTTTAATATATCTTTAAATTTATGTTCTTACAAAATGTGTATTGTGGTTTTGTGTACGCATTTGATGTCCTTTTTTGTACATTAATAGACTTGTTATATAACTCACTTTGTTTCTTGTTTTTCTTGTATTTTTGAGATATATCCTTGCTTTTTAGTTTATTACAGCAGTGTAAGCCATAGCATGCATTTTCTGCACATAACTTGTTCATTCTCCTAGTGATCAAAAACTAGTTTGCCTCCAACTGCCTGAAACTATAAACAATGTCGCAGGAAACATTATTGTGCCAGCACATTTATGGACCAGTGGGAGAACTTTTCTGGGATTTATATCTAGGAGTGGATTCATTGGATCAGAAAAATAAACTTTTACTTTTACTAAACACTGGCAGATTCTTTATGGAACGGCTGTTTCAGTTTACTCTCTCACCAGCTGTTTTTGCTTTCTGATGACTGTAAAAGTTGCCACTTTGCATCTCATTGTTGCTTAAATCTGATTTCTCTGATTATTGGTAAATGTGAGCATTTCTTCAAATGCTTGTTAGATATTTGTGCTACTTCTTTTGTGAATTGATTCTTTATATCTGTCCATGTCCTATATATGTCCATAAGGGAACTGATTTCTCCAGAACCACCTAGTAAATAACCTGCCTTCCCTCGTTGGTTTGTGCTGCCACCTTTATCATGTGTCAAGTACATACCTGCCACATGCCCACCCACCCAAATGACCACATGCCCACATGCGTACTAGTTTCTGAATTCTCTATTCTGTCCCATTGATCTATTTATTCCTGATGCAGAAGCTTCTGTTTTGATTAATCAGAATTTATAATATGTTAATACATCAATGTTACTTTAATTGGCATGCATATTTTTACTCATAAAAGAAAACGTATTTCCAAATTTTGTTTATTATATCCACCTTCTTTTACAGGAATTATCTATTCATACCTTCTACACATTTTTATTTTTTCTTTTTATTTTTTTTATGCTTTAGTTTGATGAGGAAGATTGGCCCTGAGCTAACATCTGTTGTCAATCTTCCTGTTTTTCTTTCTCCCTAAAGCCTGAGTACATAGTTGTATATCCTAGTTGTAAGTTCTTCTACTTCTTCTACGTGGGATCCCCTGACAGCATAGCTTGATGAGCAGTGTGTAGGTTTGCACCCAGGATCTGAACTGGTGAACCCTGGTTGCTGAGTGGAGTGTGTGCACTCAACCACTATGCCACCGGGCTGGCCTCCATAATTTTATTTTTACAGCTTGCATTTTTCCTTATCATTTGAGTCAGATTTTATATCTTATAGAAAATAATCTTTGTCTATAGTATTAATGCAAGAATTGTTTTATTCTTAACATCAAACTGATAGTTGGATAACTGTTATGATAGTTGAAAATGGTGTGATTCACTGCAGAGTGATTATGTGTGTGTGTGCCTGTGCGTATCTATATAAATATGTGCTGAGAAACGAGGACAGCAGTGGGATCATCAAGGATTAGAGCTGGAGGGACCCACTCGTCTAGTCATTTTCAAACGAAGGTTCAGAAAAATTCAATCCTTTGCCAAAGTCCCCACAGCTCATCATTGGCAGAATCCAACCTGGACTCAAGTGTCCTGACTCCCAGCCAAGGCCCTTTTTGGCACACCTTCTGGCTTCTCCTTCAGTGGGGTAGTTGACAGCTTGTTGGAGGGTAGGAGATGGCTGAGGGAGCATGGGGTAGGGGAGGAGAGTGGTATAGGGACACCGCTGGGGAGGCCGTAGGGCTCTAAATAGAACACCGTCTCCTTCACAGATTTCAGCTGCGGTACTTCATTCTTGGCTTCACGTTTTGTCTTTATGTGTCTGTTTCATGGCAGCTGGGTCCCCCACAGCTCTGACTGCTAATAACGCAGTTCAGAGTTATGCAGTAAGTAATAGCAGACCCAGCGAGAACCTCCAGGGGAGACAAGACAAGTACAAGGGCATCCCTGACTCCTGCCTGCTGAGGGAGCCACTGGGGATTGTAGTGAGCACTTTCCAGGTCCTTGGGAAGAAGGACTGTCCTTTCCAGGGGTCTAAATTCCACAGAAAGTTCCAGAAAACAGGAAGATCCTGAAGGAAAGGCAGTTTTGTGGAAATGGTTGTTCTGCGAGAGGCAGGCACTGGGACTGAAGAAAGCAGAGGAGGTGGGTGGAAAGCCATGTCTTATTAAGAGGCCTGTACTTCAGCACCTGGGCGAGTGGCAGGGAGCAGTGTTAGGGAGGGTGGCCTGGGGGACCCTCTTTGGGGTGTCTGAGAGGGTTGGGGTTGATGATGATGTTAGTAGTGATGTCACCACCACCACCACCATCTCTATCATTTGTTGAGAATTGGTGTATTCCAGGTGCTGCAATAAAAGTTTTAAGTGTATGATCTCATTTAATGCTTATATGGTCTAGAGGGGTTAAGTGAATCACCCAACCCCATGGACGGACTCAAACCCATCTCTAAGTGAGTCTACCACCTATGCTTCTAACCACTGTCATACAAAATTAACACTTCCCTTTTTCTTTGCCTATTTGACCCTCACTCCCAAACAGTAAGGTCTTGATTTCTATCTGTAAAGCTCAGGCAAAGCCCATCCTTCTTGTGACACCACATGTTAGCCCCCAATGTGATGATTTCTAGGAGGTTTACTCATCTTTGTACCACCACTCCCTCCCCCTCCACCAAACATATCATGGTGCCTGACACCAGGGATGCTCCATGATATTCACTGATTTTTTGAAACGACAGTGGAAAGACAGTGTCAAGGAGAGAAGAGAGCAAGAGACCTAAAGTCCCAACACCTGAATTTAACTCCCAATGTGGTTGCCTACTATTTTTTTTCTTTTGCTGAGGAAGACATGCCCTGAGATAACAACTGTTGCCAATCTTCCTCTTTTTGCTTGAGGAAGATTCTCCCTGAGCTAACATCTGTGCCCATATTCCTCTATTTGGTATGTGGGTCACCACCACAGCATGGCTGCCAATGAGTAGTGTAGGTCCACGCCTGGAACCAAACCTCAGGTCACCGAAACGGAGTGTGCTGAACTCAACCACTGGGCCAAAGGGCGGCCCCAGTCGCCTATTATTTTTGAAAACCAGACCTCCATTTCTTCATGTATGAATCAGGCATAATAATAAGACCTTCCTCACATGGTTACTAAGAAAATGAATGAGGAGATTGTTGTGGACATTCTTTTAGAACTAAAGCACGTTACACAAATATTGTTATGATTATATATTTTCATTGCTTAAGCTAAAGTGGTGTACATTCCAAAACAAATTTCATCCTCAGTCTCATTTAGCTCTTCTCTCACCATCCCCTTCTCACTTCACACCCTTCAGGTGTCCTCTAGATCTATGTAACCAACCATGTAAATGAAATTCAGGAATAAGGTTTTTGGATCTCAGTTATCTAACAGGGCATTTAGTGTTTGGTAGGTGCTCAGTAGATAATTAGTAAGTGAATAAAACAAGTGAACGAATATTTGTACCTAAGCAAAACTTCTCTACTCTCTGAATGGTGCAAGGAGGCTAGCATGGCTGGGAGTGGGAATTTCTAAACTTTGTATTAAAGGAAAAGGCCTCTTTCTAGCCTGGATTTCTAGCTCATTCGTCAGCATAAGTCCAGAAACTGGAATAAGTCACCTCTCAAGTTCTATTCCTGCTCCAGAATTTTGTGATTTCATGAGTGCATTGGATAGCAAGACAACTCAAAATGTAAGAAGTTCAACCCAAACTATAAAATACCCCCTTTCTGATTTTACCCCAAGCTGGAACTATTTCTCCATAGTTATTCATGTTTTATGTATTTTTAAAAGATAAAACAAGGGCACAAACAAGTAGCAGCATCTGTTACCCACATTTCCCTCTCTCTGACGTCCTCAGGATATTTTCTTCTCTGTTCTTTCTTTTCAGATCACATACATCTGAGAACTAAAGGATAAATGCTTCTTTTACTGTTAAACAGCTTTCTGGGCTGCCTGAGAATAAAGCGAGGTGGGAAGAAAGAGGCAACAAGGCCCACAGCTTGCAGCCCTCATGCTCCAGGAGGGGGCATGCAGGGAGCCAGCAAGCAGGGAGCCCCGAGCTGCCTCCCAACTGAAGACTTGAGTTGCAGCAACTGCCACAGTCCCCGAATTGCTGTTTGTTTCTTGGTAAGGATAGAAGACTCATTCTTGAAACAATCTGAGAAGAAGACTCAGGACAACAAAGCGTTGAACCGCATGGCATGGCCGTATGCCCAAAAGAAGCTAGGAATGGCGTGTAGAACAGGCTTAGAAAACCCAACAGATTTCTAACAGAAACTCCTTTTGAAGAAGCGTCCATCCCACTGCCACGCTCTGGGCGTTGTTGAGAGAGTGCTATTCCAGGCCCTTGATCACGTCTAGACCATTATCTGTGGTTTTCTGTGATAAAGACAATGTATAATTTCTTCTGCTCCTGCCAGGAAAAGGTTATCATTGAGGGTCTACCAGGGTGAGTGGTAAAGCTGACAGAATCATGCGCAAGGATTCTTATGGCTGGGCAGTGTGGTGAGGCTGGCCTTGGAGTGCTTTTGTCTCTTCCACTCTGCCATCCCCCCAGTTAGCCTCATGCTTTCCATTTTTAAAAGCTTTGCTTTTGCTGTTTCATTCTGGAAGCTCTTCACGCTATTTCTGACTATTAAAATCCTACTCATTTGTTGGTATGAAGCTCAGTTACCACCCTTTCTGGAAGCTTGGCTGCTGCCCTCAGCTGGAAGCCTTCTGTCTTCTGAACTTGCCCACTACCCACAATAGATTCTGTCCACTTGGCCTCGCACATCTACAGCCGGGTGCCATTGGCAGTTGTTTGCTAGCTTTTTCTTTCCTCTTTGGTTCTTAGCCCTGGAGGACAGGGACCCTATCTTATTTTTAACACACTGCTTGACTGAATCTGGTCCTCTGTCTCCTCCATCACTGCCTCAGTTCCATTCTTCATCCGTCTCTCCATTGGACAACTACAGTGATAGCCTCCTAGCTGGCCACACCTACTCACAGTCTCCCTGATCCATCAATCCAAGCTGCACACCAGCCACAAATCATCTTTCTAAGATGCAAAGGTTAAAGCACTTCAGTGGATTCCTGTTGCATTTTGATAAAATCACTACATACAAAGCTCCCCACAATTTGGCTTCTTCCAGCCTGTCTGGTCCCAGCTATACGCCTTGCCACAAGGACCCTATCATCTATCTTTGGTGAACCACTTGCTTTTTCTGGAACATTCCATGATTGTTCCTATCTCTTTGATGTCAATCCCGCAGCCTAGAATGTCTTTACCAGATTTGATTACCAGGAGAACTCCCACACCGTATTTGAAGATCAAGTTTAAATATTACTTCCTCAGGGAAGTCTTCTTCCTCTTGTTACTTATTAGCTTTTTAGAGTTCTCTTTTGTAATACACAGTGTATAAAGAAGATTGCATGACATGGTACACATAAAGAGCTTAATGCCGTACGTGGCACTAAGGTTGTCTATAAATGTTATCTATTATTATTCTTAGGAACTGCACCAGCAGGCCAACCCCTGGAGAAAAGGCACTCCTAGAATGAAGAAAATGTAATTCTGAGTGTGGAAGAGTCTAGAAAAAGACCCTCAGATTTATTAATTTATATCACAATATATAGAGAGTAGCCCCTTTGCTATTTTATTTCCAACCTGAAAGAAGAGGCAGTGCATCTTAGCTATTATACTTAAGTTATGTGCTTACCCAGAGGCTCATTTTGGAAGTCCTGTCATTGCTCAACCAGTCTGTCCGCCTGGAATGTCTCCATCTTCTTGGTCTACTCAGTGTCACCCCATCCTTCAAGGTTTAGATCCATCCCCATCTCTTTTATAAAGTGTCCCAGTTCCTTGGACTATTTTTCTAACTCTTCTTGTTTTCTAAGTGTGTGAGATGGGGAGAGGGACAGAGGGAAGGAAGTTGTTTTCCAAAGAGGGCTACTATGGTGTTTGCCAGGCTGATAGCTGCTTCTGGAGCAAACGAATTCATTCGCAGTCCTGGGGAAGGGAAGCAGATCTGGACTTTCCCTTGAACTGGGACACTCCACCCCAAGTGACACTTCGGTTCTGGTTGATTGAGACACGAACGGGCATTGACTCAGGTGGTCAGAGGCCTTAGAGGTGGCCTGGTTGGAGGAACTCTGTTGAAACGTGGGTCCTGGAAATTACAAATACCATTCAGATTCTCTCTCCTGAGTGTTTATGGGGATGGGCAGGGCCAGTCAGGTGGTCATACAACAAGAGGCAGGCGCCAAGATAGTAGCTGAGTTGCAGTGATAGTACCTCACCAAGTAACAGAGCTACCAAGCTCCAGTGCTGAGGAACATATGATAATCCTGACCCACCAACTCCCGAGGTGATGACTGACCTTCCAGTCTGCTTTTGATGAGGCCTCTTTCCTCAGTTCCAGTGAAATCCCTTCCTCCTCTTATTACTAACCTTACAATAATCCCTCTCCCTCATTATTTAAGGTAAGGCAGCCACTAAATGATTCAGACCTTAAATTCCCATAGAGTAGGCATATGTCTCCTTTGCACCTTGGAAGAGCTGAGCGTGTAGACTGTTCCAGTAAGGGCTGGTTGACTGAGTAATTGATTGAGTTAATTGGATTGAGTTTAACAGGTTATTAAACTCTTGATATCTGGAGCTGTTTCTTCTTCCAGTATCTCCCATAGGGAGCTAGTCTAGACGTGGGCATGTCATAGATGCTGCACAAATACATGATGCCTGTAGCCTAAAGAACTGGCTCGAAATATCTAGATTTATTTCTTAGCAGATGTGCTACAGATTGGCTGAAAGAACATAAGGAATTTTATGAGCCATTCTGGTCTTAATTTATGTCTCTAAAATAATGCTAAAAATGTCAATTCCTTGCAATCTTGTCAGGTGGTGTTAGAATCAAGCTTTTAAAGGCTCCCCTCATCGCCAACCGGTAGCATTGGATTAGCATTGTACAAAGAAGCTTCATGTCAATTCACCTATCTGAGCTTCACAGAAACCTTGAGAAATAGCTATTATAATTACCCCTATTTGAGAGAGGAAGAAACTGAGACTTAAAGAAGTTAAGAGACATTGGCCAAGGTCTCACACAGTAAACAGCAAAGCTAGACTTGAATCTACTGTTAGGCCCAGGACCTCTAAACTAACACAAATTCTGGCCACACACCAGTCACTGGTGTTCTTTTGGTTTTCAGGAGACCTGAAAAGTAAGAAGGAATGAAAATGTGGCTCTCATCAGCGGGGAAGAAAGATGAAAATCTGGGCTCCGATTCTTCCATTGAATCAAATGCCTCCAGGATCAAGGAAATGCCTGTAGAATAGTTGAGTACCTCATCATGTTGGTAGTTTTAATTGATATTTATAAATTACTTAAAGGCCAGATATGGAAGCAACGATAAAATGCATCATAACTTGATTCTCTTCACCTTACAACAAATCGGTTAAGAGTAAGAATTAGATGAGTAAGAAATAGACTAGGCCAGAATCCCATTCAAAACTTCTCAGAGGCTTCAGCAAACAGAAAATGGAAAAAACAACCAATGAACCAGGCAAACCAACCCCCAAACAATCCGACTAGTACTGAGACTCCAAAAGAGCTCCGGGGGCATTGCTTTCTTGGAACATTACAACACGTTTTTCAGGATTACAGGGTAATTCAAAACAGATCATAGAGGAAGAATAACAAGACTCACTCCAACTTGGGAGCGACGAAGCCTGTGATGGAGGCAAGTATGAGCATCGTGGGTCATTGAAACCAGGTTCTTTGTTGAAGGGGTTGATGGGGATGGGGCCCATCAAATGGCTGCAACTTTTTCCTTCTCGCCTGTGTTACTGAAAAGACAGCAGACAGTGGGATGGTGTGAGGGCGCCCCAGGAGAGGCAGCAGAGCTCATGGGATCTAGAAATGAACTGTCCTGTATGCTTCAGGTCTGATTTTACTCCTGATGCAGCAGCAGCTCATTCACAGAGACAGGAGGTTATTGACTGTTTCTCCTTTTGTCCAAAGTCGGGTGAACTCTGACTCAATCAGCAGTGGTTGACAGGCATGAGCAATGCTTTCATGAAGACGTCTGACTTAGCTAAAATTAATGCAATGTAATCATGACTTCATGTTGCCCAGTATTTCCATCTTGTGAAGAGAGGGGATGATGTTTTCCAAACAGTTCTCAGCAGCATCATCAAAAAGAACTTGTAATCAACTCTCAGTCATCCATCCTGAGGGAGAGGAGCAGAGTGTGGATGATACAGATGACACACAACCCTGGAATCTTTTGCATTTGGTTTTGATTAATGTTTGCGTTTCCTTGGAATGCAGGTGTACCTAATGTTTTGGGAATTCAGATCATTTCAAACTCAACACTGAAGACACAAACAAGACTAGAACCATCTCTACGGGCCTGGAAAGGTTGAACAGTTCTCTCCAGAGAGAGTGAGATGGAATCCTTCCCAGCTATGGCAAAGAGAGTGCTTTACTTGTCATGGCCATGTAAAACATCACCCCATAAATGGAGTGGCTTGCACCTCTTCTGTTGAAAGGGATAGCTAGATGTCCTGCTTTAAATGAACCTGACCAGGATTATAGGGGAATAAAATATAAAGATGTAGGGAATTCACTTTACAGGGATGTTTGGGAAACCAAACAAATGTTCCGTCAGATAACTTTGGTTTTGAATGGCATCTCAGGCACTTTCTAGCCTGCATGATCTTGGAGAGATTACCAAAGGCCTTGGAGCCAGTGTACACATGGGTAAAAAGGATATAATGATGCTTTCCTTGGTTATTGTGCACAATAAATGAGATTTTGTGGTAGGTACTCTATATATGGTAATATGCTATTATTAAGAAGTACCTGACTCTGGTGAGTGATGTTGATAATGGGGGAGGATGCGCATGTATGTGGGCAAGGTGTATTTGAAAAATCTCTGTAACCTCCTCTCAATTTTGCTGTGAACCCAAAAAATGCTCTAAAAAATAAAACCCTTAAAAGAAAGTACTTGAACCTAGCTTGATTTGTTTTGTTAACAGGAAGTTGAAAATAGGAGAAGATGCAGACTAGCCAATGAATAATTGAGTATACGCTTGCATCATTATCCTGGACAAATAGAGAAACCTCCACTAAGGAGTTCTAGAAAGAACAGCATACACCATGGATACTTTTGAGTTAAGTGGATATTCATATCAGAAATTAACATCCATCAAAGTGCAAGGCCCCAAGTGGGAGTTCAATATACCTTACTCAATTACACTTTAATTCTTTGAGGAGGAATGGTGGATGGTGGACCAACATGCAGTGAACACTCATTCTTATGGTATAGAGAGCTTTGGGTAAGGAATTCCCTGGGTGAACTCAGTGGGTCTTTGACAATCCTCAGCTTTTAAGTGAAATGAATCTTTAAACACCCAACTAGATGTATTGTATTTTCTGTTGCCTGGTGGCCATCTGGTGAAGACTTTTGGAAAGAAGTAAAGAGAGCAGCTTGATCTTCAAAACGCAGGAAAACCCTGGCATCCTAGGAATTTGCCCCACCATGCTTTTAATGAGCCGCCACACATTAATTCAAAATCACTTTCCATATCAGGCTAAAATAGAATCCTACTTGGTTTTATGTTTGAGACCTAGGCTCAAAGTTATACTCCATCCCATCCCACTCCATAACAAATGTATTTTTTTTTTTTGCCACTTTCTCTGCTCTGGTACTTTTCCAATCAAATAAGCAGTCTTATTATTCATGCTCTACTTTCTTTAATCTCTTCCTCATCACACTGCCAGGACCAGGAGACAGGCATGGAGATGGGCACGGGATAAAGATATAAATGGTCTTGTTCCTTCCCTTAAGGAGCTCATGGTCCTGAGTAGGATCAACATGTGGTAATAATGTGAAAAATGTAACTATAGAAGTCTGGACATGATACAGAGACAGAGGCACAAAGAAAGGAAGTTACTTTCTGGTAAGCCAAGGTCAAGAACAATGGAAGTGAGCAAAGCTTTCAAGCAGAAATAGCACTTGAGCTGGATTTATTCATTCAACATTCAACAGATGTTTACTGAGCAATTATTATGTATCAGGTCTGTCCTAGGTGCTGAGGTAACAGCAGTGAATAAACAAACAATAAATAAGCAAAATATCTGGTATGTTATAAAGCATTAAGGGCAACAGAGAAAAATAAAGGAGAAAAGGGAAATAAGGAGTCCAGGTGTGAGACAGGTGGAATATTAGAAGGTAATTTTGATCTTTATGAAGAAGCTACTTTTCAAGAGATCCATTTTGATGGTGGCACCAAAATGTCCTGATAAAAATGCAAAAGTTTTTCTTTTCTTTACCAAGTAATACGGGTAATAGACACTTCTGCTTCTTACACCAAATCTAACTCTCAGCCTATTTGTGGCCAACTTTCACCTTCTGTTAATCCATTTTTGTATTGTTCGAATTGCTTACAATTATATATTATTATTATATCCAGAAAAACAAAAAAATATTTTAAACTCTGAAACTAGGTTGACCTTTTAGAGACATGGCACTTGTTACTCCCTAAACCATTGTTACAAAAGAAGTCAATTATGTTAAATATAATATTTAATATTAGAACAGTTTAGAGAATAGTACTCAATTGAGAATTTCTGTGCTGTCTGGACCTTAGAATAAGGATCATATTTTAGCTTGGATATCCTCCCCATCAGTCTGATGTTTTACTCAATCAAATCAGGACACCTATTAAAAAGAGATGTCCATCTACTGTCAAAGTAAATACTCTATTAAACAAAACAAATGTATTCAGTAACTGAAAGTAACTGAGTATTACCATTATAAATTTGAGGTGGAAATTAAAGAAAATAAGTGAGTTTTCAAGAATTAATAGATACTTTGTATAGAAGTTTCTTAGTTGAGCATTTGGAAACATAAGACATTGATTACATTTAGTTTTTCAGAACTCCAGCCTGTTCCTCATCAAAATCCCTCAAAACAATTGCATTGAAATGGATCTGACCCCCTTTCCTAGAGCGGTAGGTAGAGGCTGTGCTCACGATCAGAGGCTGCAGACCAGGCAGACTTGGCTCCTCCCAGAGTCTTTATGGTTCTAAGACTGGTGGAGAGAAATATATACATCTTCCCTCTGCATCTACAAACTGGTTTGGTTCAGGAATAGAAAGATGGTTCTTGAAAACGCTTTCTAAAAATTGTGTCTCTCTATCGGACTTAGCTGAGGATCTCATGAAAAGTGCAGATTCCTGAGTCTCACCTCATACCTTCAATCAGAATCTCTGTGTTAACTCTTCTTTTTAGTAACTATAAGTATGGCTGCCTATGTTATCAGTTCTAACTCTTGAGATTTACAATGTTACATACGAAGAGGAGTAATTCAATTATACATTCATTGATTTATATATTGTGTGAATGTCTCTGAGCAAGGGAGGAAAGCTGCCTCTAAATGGAAGAGATTTGTGCTCAGAAATTCCAAGAGATTGCTGTCTACAAGCTAAATAAGATCTGCGGATTCTCAGCAAAGCAGTCTGTAGCTATCCAAATTGGCATATCTCTAGAAGTCCCTCTATGGCACCTCAGGGCAGGGCTGTGACACCCAAAGACACTTAGTGTGCTGGGTAAAGTTGTGGTGTTTGTCAGTTGCTCATTTCTCTCCCCAGTCACCTCTGGGGGTGTCAAATGGCTTATCTCACCCTGGAGTGGCAGCCCCAACAGCAGGTTGCAGGTCACCCCGGCTTATCACCACTTTACATGGCTTCTCCAAGCAAACGGTGAGCCCTACTTGACTCAGGGCGAGAGCCATATTGATGATTAACTTCAGACAAACATCTGGTTTTCATTACCCGTGGTAGCAGACCAGAATGGGGTGCTGTACGGGCTGGTGTGGTCACTTCACAACCATCAGGACTAGCTATAAAGAAAATTTAACATATCCTGTAATTACAGTCTGCCCGGCACAGAGGGGCTGAGGAATCTGCAGATCTGATTTCAGGCCCAGAGAAAATGTTTATTGTATCTGTTCCACACATTTATTTACTCAGAGGTCGGGAGGCCTGCTGAAATATAGCCACCCAGCACTGCTGCTCCTGCAGGCCGGAGTGTCTTCTTGTTTAGGTCAGGAAGCTCCAGCGTGGCTCCAGGCGGATGGTCCCTTAATGCTTTTACAGGCTTTGGAATTTGGGCTGATGGAAACGGACGGGTGGATCTTGTCTGGAATAAACAACCCTCACCCTCCACAGCGCTGGGTGTCCTCCTCAGCGCTCCCCTCAATCCTCCTGGCGGCCACCTCCAGGGGCTTCCCCAGCTGCCCCTTTCTTGCTCTCTGGCTGCGGCTGATTGAATCAGTGAATAAACACCCACTGCCCATCATACATGTGCCAGGCATGTGCTGCATTTTGACCATGTTTTCTTTTTTACACCTCATAACTCTCCGAGAGTTGGGCATTATTGTACCCATTTAAAAAGCGAAGAAACTGAGGCTAAGAGTTGTTAACTTGTAGGAAGCAATAGGGTCTTCCCTGCACAATGGAGGAGAGAAAGCTCCCCACTGCTATTCCGGAGTGGAAGGACAGCAATGTAGTTATCATTAGGGGTCTTTCCTTGTAGAATTTTTGACAGAGTGACGTCTGAACCATGGGGTTAGAGAATTGGATTGAGAATTGCCAGAAGTATCTTGGAATAGGAACTATAAAAAGTGAGTCAACTGGACCCCTGCCTTCAAGAGTATTAAATTCTAAAATTGAGATATCTGTGGAGAAATAGGAGGAAACCACAAACTAAGAGATTATAAAATACAGAAGGGCAACTCCAGGAATCAGGCTTAGTTTGGGTTGATCATCAAAGGAGGGCAGTGTGCGAAGGAGGGCGTGGGCAGGCCTGACCTTAAACAAAACTATGAAGTGGAGAAGGGGAAGCCTTTTGACTTTCATTTTCCCTTCTTTCAATCCCTAAGTCCCTGAACTATCTTCTCTCTCCTATCAAATGCCCTTAGCAAAAGACCAGATGAGTTCATTCAAACAAAAGTTTAAATGGTTCATGTTGAGGAATATATTTCTGAAGAAGACAGTTCATGCATCAGCAAGTTGATTAAGGAAGTTTGGGAGTGGACAGTGCCCTAATGCATGGCCAGGTTAACCACTGAGGAGGGGCTGCCCAGGAGGAAGTAAGATCTGGAAGCTGACCAGTCGGTGAGTGGGCAGGTACTGGGGAGTGGCTACACTGTGGCTTCTGAGGAAATACAGCTCCCATCTACTTTTCCACAGACTGAGATATGACGCAGGTTATCAGGCAGAGACTCAGGCTCGGTTATCAGCATGGCATGTAAGAAAGGGCCTGGGCAGAATTCGTTTTCTTACATCTGGGGAGAGGGGAGGGATGAGACAAGTTACAGGAAGACTGGCTTGAAGCTGGGCTGGGGTTTCTTAAATTCCTCTTGGTTAGGACCAGCCTTGAGGAGGAGGTCAAATAGCCATAGGAGAAGAAGGAGGAGGGCCGAGTGGGCTTGGAGCTAGGCAGGTCCACCACATCTGCACCACACCTGTATCTGAAGTTACTCCCTGAAGGCCTTTGCCTATTCTGACATTGGCCATCTCAAAGAGGGTAAAGCTGAGGAATTGGAGAGCTGGCATGAATATATTGTGGACATATCAAATGGGTATGTGCATGGGAGAAGGTGTTCGAGTGATTTTAGTTTGGAGAATAAAGGGTTCTTCCAACCTTTTCTCTTTCACATCAGTTATCATGAAAATTCCAGAATCTCTGAAAATTTTATGCAAGTAAACAGAGAAAATATGTTTCCACTATGAGAGCTAAAAAAAGGAATAATAATGTTCTTTTAGGCTTTAAAATTCTTCATATTTAGGAGGCTGATGTAATGACAAATAGAGGGAAATTTCTGGCCATCAGTATCTGGGAGATTCTGGTTAAACGTGATGCTTTCTACTCTGAAATTCTACTAAAGCGATAAGAAAGGAGTTAAAAGAAAAAGGCATAAACTTACAAGAGAAAAGAAAAGATAAGAACAAAATTTGGAAACTGGAAAGTGACTAGACCAGTAGTAAATGACTTCAGAGAAAGTTGACAATTATATGTCTGTAGGCAGGAAGGACCATAAAAAGTGAGCTGCAGAACTTTTGAAAGAATCCCAAATTGAAGGCATTGGTATGAATAAAGAGCCCTAGATTCTCTTCACCAACCTGGGCTGCCAGACTCCTGCCTCTCCCCTAACCACTAGACCACTGAAAGTTCATTCTTGGGAGAAGCAGGAAGAGAGAGGTTCTGGATTCAAGAATGCCAGGCGTAGCAGAGGAGGACATCAGAAAGCAGGAGGATTAAGTAAAGGTTTACATACCAACCATTGCTCTCCCAGCTCCCTTTCCTGAAGCAGCTATTGGAATGTGGGTAGGCAGCATTAGACCCTCCTTGCAGGAGACTGAACACTCTGTCCTTGGGGAAACTTGATAAACAGATCTAAAGATACTGTTAGAGGTTCCTCAAGGAAGCAACCAGGTCTCCACCTACAATGAAGCTCGCAATTGAGAAGGCTTCCACCCACACAAAATGCTTCTAAATAATATTAATGTTTCACTCTTACATAGGAATGGATAATCAAGGATCATTAGGCATTTGAGGAAAACCTCTAAGGTGAAAATAGAGACCATCATGAAAACAATAACACAGAAAAATGTAACTCGGAGGAAGGAAAGACAATGCAAGCAAGAGAAGCAAACAAAAGTAAATTTTCTCCAAATAATTAGTACCCTTAGAAATATGTAAAAAGATATTATGAAGAAAGAATGATATTCTACTTTAAAAAGGAACTTTCAGAGAGTAGGAAGAGCTTTTGTAAATTAAAAAGCAAAAAGAAGTAGCCAGTATAAGGCTTGGAAAATAAGGTTGAAGAAGTCCACAAAATAGAACAAAAAGTAAATGGTTTGAAAATATGAGGGAAAAGATAAGAAAACTAATTGTCCAGGCCAGGAACTAACAGGAGTTCCAAAAGGAAAGATCAAAGAAAACAGAAGGGAGGAAATTATCTCACTAATCAAAGTTCCAACAAGAAGGAACAGAAAACGAAAGGAAGGAAATGATCTAAGACACCATGTAACTAAAGGATACAAGTTTCCAAATTGAAAGGGCCTACTGAGTGCACCTTAGAAAGAAACATATCAAGAACATCATTGTGAAATTTCAGAGCACCAGCAACTCAGAGAAGACCTTTAAAACTTTGGCAGAAAAGCATAAAAAGGAGGAGGAATGGATAGTGGAGGAGAAAATCAGGTCATCAGGTCACACCCAGAGGATTGGCAATATTATGACATGAGTTTTCTCAATAGCAAACTGGATGCCTAAGCACAGTGGAGGAACAGCTACACAGAATTCTATGCCTAGCCAAACTGTCAGCCAGTGTGAATGTAGAATAAAGACATAAAAAGTCTCAAAAAATTTATCTTCACATTTTCTTGATGTTTCATCCATCGATGGACATTTAGATTGTTTCCACATCTTGGCTATTTTGAATAATACTGCAATGAATATGAGAGTGTAAATATCTCTTCAAGATTGTAATTTTAATTGTTTCGGATAAATATGCAGAAGTGGGATTGCTAGATCTTAAGGTATTTCTATTTTTAATTTTTTTGGGGAAACTCCATGCTGTTTTCCATAGTGGCTGCGCCACTTTACGTTCCTACCAGCAGTGTACAAGGGTTCCACTTTCTCCACATCCTCACCAATACTTGTTGTCTTTGTCTTCTCTGACAACAGCCATTCTGATGATTATGAGATAATATCTCATTGAAAAGACATTTCCCCAAAGAAAATATACAAATTGCCAATAGGAATATGAAGAGATGTTCAACATCACTGATCATCAGAGACATGCAAATCAAAATCTCAATGAGATAATCACCTCATACCTGTTAGGATGGCTGTTATTAAAAAACAAAACAAAACAGAAATAACAATTGTTGGTGTAGATGTGGAGAAATTGGAACCCTTGTAGTACACTGTTGGTAGAAATGTATCTCTTTTTTTTTTTATTATAGCCATCTTCTAGGCACTAAATATTTGTGTCTCCCCAACATTCTTATGTTGAAGCCTACACCTCCAATGTAATGGTATTTGGAGGAGGGGTCTTTGGGAGGTAATTAGATCATGAGGGTACAGCTCTCATGAAGAGGATTAATGCCCTTATCGTAAGAGGAGTGGACACAGTATCCATCTCTATGCTCTCCACCATGTGAGGATACAACAAGAAGATGGCCATCTGCAAACTAGGAAGTGGGCTCTCATCAGACACCAGATCTATCAGTACCTTGATCTTGGCCTTCTCAGCCTCCAGATCTGTGAGGAATAAATTTCTGTTGTTTATAAGCCACACAGGCTATGGTGCTTTGTTATAGGAGTCTGAATTGACTAAGACACCATCTTAACAGATGTGAGATGATATCTCATTGTGTTTTAGTTTGCATTTCCCTGTGGGATATATATACAATGGAATATTATTCAGCCTTAAAAAAAGGAAATTCTTCCATATGCAATGACATGGATGAACTTTGAGAATATTATGCTAAATGAAATAAGCCAGCCACAGAAGGACAAATAGTACATGGTTCCACTCATGTGAGGTATCTAAAATAGTCAAACACATAGAAGCAGAGAGTAGAAAGGTAGTTGCTGGGGGCTTGGGGAAAGGGGAATGGGAAGTTGCTATTCAATGGGTATAAAGTTTCAGTTACATAAAATGATTAAGTTATAGAGATCTGTTGTACAACATTTTGCTTAGAATTGGCACTGTATTGCACACTTAAAAATTTAAGAGGGCAGATCTCATGTTGTGTTCTTCCACGATTAAAAAAAAGAAAAAAATTTATATCCAAAGATGCCTTTCACAGGAAGGTATGAAGTGGTGTTCTCTAAGACAAAAGGGTAACCCAAGAAAGCCAATAAGGAAACCAGGAAGTGTGGGAGAGAGGGCATTCCAGGAAAATGCCGAAGGGAGAGTCAACATTAAATCAGTTTTACAGAGAGATAGAAAGCAATCAGCCCAGATGGAGCCAAAGGCTGGAAGGCTCCAGAAGGGTGATCTTTGAAGAAAAACCATGAAACTAATAGATGACCTAATATGTTTGTCTGAACAAACCAAGAATTTGAAAAAGAATTAGTGATAAATGCATAGAACACTAAGGAAAGAAAAAGGTGAAGGAATTATTGACTCCAGGGAAGCAAAATTGTTCAAGAATAGAAATATGATTATAGTGTACTAAATGGCTCACCTGTGAATATATTCATAATAATATAAACACTGAATATTGATATAATGAGAAAATGTGACATAACTACAGTATTAGGTTCCTGTTGCTATGTAACAAATGACCCAAGATTTAGCAGTCTAAAACAACAGCATTTATTAGTTCACAGTTCTGTAGGTCAGAAGTTCAGGCACAGAGTAACTGGGTTCTCTCCTCAGGGTCTCACAAGACCTGAATCTGGATATCAACTAGGCTGTGTTCCTTTTTTTTGCATGCTCTGGGGAAGAATTCAAATCCAGGCTTATTTAGATTGTTGATAGAGTTACTTTTCTAGTGCTTGTAAGAATGAAGTCCTTGTTTTCTTGCCAGCTGTTGTCTGAGGACTGCTTTCATCTCCTTAGAGGTCGCCCCTCTCCACAGCAGTTCATGACATAGGTGTATTCTTCCAGGATAGCTGGAGTATATCTCTCTGTCTTCCTCTTCTGCTCCTGGCCAGAGAAAACTCTATACTTATAAAAAGCTCATGTGATTAGATCTTAAGATTAGATCTATCTTAAGGTCAACTATGCCAGGTAATTTAACCTAATTATGAGAGTAAATACATCATTTTTCACAGTCCTTGGAATTATGTTGGGCATATACGCTATGGGAAAGGAAATCTTGGGGAACATTTTAGAACCTTCCTTACCACACAATATTGGGAGAGGGAGAGCGTATTGGCAAGGGAATGGGGTGGTGGTGATGTTTAAGAGAGCTGAAATCTCTTCTTCCATTGTAGAATGACCATAGGTAAAACCAAAAGTGGAAAAATACAAAGATAGCCATCTAAGTATGTTATTCAAAATATAGAGGTAGCAATATAAAGAAACATTAAAAAAGTAAAAAACGATTGCCTATGAAGACTAGGCTTTTATGATGGGGTGGTGTGGTGCAGAGGGCTGCCATTTTTTAAAGATATGCCTTGAATGTTACTATATTTTATTGAATCTAAGGTCCTTTGATTGTACGGTACATCCTGATTTCAGAGATGCTAAAATGTGGAAAATGTGCTTGGCTTACAGAAACTTTATATGTTGTTTATATATTTGGTAAACACACACACACACACACACACATGCATGCACAAACACATATACTCTGATGGAAATAAAAATTAGAAGCAAATCAATATCAAAGCAAAGGAAAAAAATCTTCATTTTGGATGAGTTAGTGTGTTCTGGACTGGTGAAGAATGCATGGCACATTAGAAAACAATCTAAGACAGTCCACGGCGGTCAAATAAGTCTTTTAGAACATAAACAAGCAAAAGGATAGTTTAGGAGACATAGTGACCAGAAATGTGAATGAATAATCATTTTCCATTATTAAAAACTTTTTTTGCCTTTAGTTAATAAATCCAAATTTAAGAAAATGTGTGAATTTTAAATCATAATAGAATAAATTTGCCATCAGCTCTGCATCTATCTTTCTGTCTCTATCTATCTATCTATCTATCTATCTATCTATCTATCTATCTACCTATCTATCCATCATCTATCTGTCATCTATCTATTTGCTCATCTACCTACTTACTTATTTATTATCTATGTTTTTTTTTTTTTTTGCATTTCCAAGCTATGGATCAGTTACTGTGCTAGTTTTAGAGTAAGATGGTGGCAGAATCTTTGCCAACAGGGACTTCGTAATCTAGCAGGCTATGAAAAACTGGATGAAGGCTATAATAAGAAGCCAATTTTGCCAAAGTAGTGGAAGCAGTTAGATATGGGCATAACAAAGAGTAAGTGAAGGACAGCTGTGGAAAATAGGCTTGGCAAAGTAGCATTCCTTTCCATCATATTTTATATACTGATTGATGTCTGCATATTTTCTTTGATTATCCCTGCTTTAATTACCCACTTCAATAATTAAAATATTAATTGCTAAGATATCCAAGTTTTTCTGATCATATACTTCTGGCTTATATATATGGTCAGTGTTCAGAAGTTTAGAGTTGGATTTCTGATAGAGAGTTACTTCCATCATTTCCTACTATTTTGTAATGGTAGATTTGATATTATCAATATTCTTTAAAGCCTTCCAGGGAGGTGTTTATTGTAATTGTATAATGGTAAATGGATAAAAATAAAAAGAATAGAAGTCTTTCATACTTTCCATGTAATTATCACTTCCGGTGTTCTTCATTCCTTTGTGTGGATCCAGATTTCCATCTGGTATTATTTCCTTTCTGTGTGAAAATGCAGAAGGAAAATTGCAGTGTCAGGAGTTTTCTCAGCTTTTGTGCACCTAAAAAAGTTTTGATTTCAACTTCTTCTTCTTCTTCTTTTTGTTTTTGGTGAGGAAGATTGTCCCTAAGATAACATCTGTGCCAATCTTCCTCTATTTTGTAGGTGGGATGCTGCCACAGCATGGCTTGATGAGGAAGTGTGTAAGTCCACACCTGGGATCTGAACCCGTGAACCCCAGGCCGTGGAAGTGGAGTACGTGAACTTAACCATGACACACCGGCCAGCCCCCTCACCTTAATTTTTAAAGATATTTTTGCTGGATGTAGAATTCTAAGTTGACAATTTTTTTTTCTTTGAGTGATTTAAATGTCTAGCTTCACTGTCTTCTGGCATGCATCATTTTTAATGAGAAATCTGCTGTCTTTTTTCGTGTGGGTACATAATATCTCTTTTTTCTCTGGTTGTGTTTAAAATGTCCTTTTAATCACTGGTTTTAAGCAATTTTATTGTAACCTGCCTTGGTGTAGTTTTCTTCATGTTTTTTGTGCTTGGGCCTCACTGAGCTTTTTGGATTTGTTAGTTTATAGTTTTCATCAGATTTGGACATTTTTGGCTGTTATTTGTTCAAATGTTTATTTGTCTCACCTTTTTCCTCTCTTTTTGGGATTTATATTATACATCTACCAGGCTTCTTGAAGTTGACTACAGCTGATGTGTTCATTTCTTTTTAGTTATATTTTCTCTGTATTTCATTTTGAATACTTTCTATTGCTGTGTATTCAAGTTCACGAAGTTTTTCTTCTGCAAAGACTAATCTGTTTTTAATTTTATCCAATGTAACTTTTATATCTCACACGTAGTTCTCATCTCTAGAAATTCAAATTGTATTTTCTTCATATTGTCCATGTTTCTACTTAACATGCCCAATCTTTCCTTTAACTCCAGATTTTCCAACCTCAGTAAAATATAGATGCCCAACTCCATCTCCTTGAGTTGGGGAGTCAGGATGATACTCTATGTGGGTTTCTTTCCTTGTATTATAGACTGGGAACTCTCTCCAGGAAGGAAACTGAGCAATTGTAGAGCTCACTTTGTTTCTTGCCTCTCAGGAATAACTTTCCTTCATTGCCTGATGTTTAATGTTTTGAAAATTATTGTTTCATATGTTTTGTTCTCTTTGTGAATTGCTTCATGTGGGAAGGCAAATCCACTCCCTGTTACACCATCTTGGCTGGACGTAAAAGTCAATTCATTGCATTTAAGTTTACAGTTTGCTGCATTTTGGTAAAAGAAAGCTGCTACCATTTCTTATAAATTCACATATCATTTCTGGGTTCTTCAGTTCATTTGAGGAACAGTTGACTTTCCATTTTTGTTGACTTGTTCTTTCCCTGTGCTCTGTGTCGACTGGTGGGAATTAAGATATTTCTCAGTATGTACATGGGATTGGTGAACTGATTATTTTGAATAGTTCATATAAGTAAAAAAAAAATTAAATAAATTGAGCTTTAAACACTGTGCTTTCTTTAACTTGAATTTCCATGTTATGCGTCAACCCTACAAAATGCTCTTCTTGGTGGTTTTTGTAAGCTATCTGGTCAATTAAGTAAAAAATTTGGTGAAATTAAAATAATGATTATCTGCTCAAGTCAAGGGGTCAACCTGTTTTCTGTATATGGGATAGAGAAGGAAAAGCTATGTAGAAGGGCTGCTAACTTAAAGAAAAAAATGTAAGTAACTTTTGAAGGAAAGATTCATTCTGTAAGTGACATTATTTAATATTTCAGTAACCTGCTGCAAATGTGCCCCTGTTATCACTGCTATAGGCTGCTTGGAAAGATCAGATTTCCTGAGTTTGACCTTATTCTGGTGTCCCCCATGTTACCTTGGTTCTTAGACTTTGGCCTTTCTCTCTATTTCCTATGTTATCATCAAAGGTCTTCACTATTCATTTTCAGGTTTTGCTGATAAAACAAAGGAAGGCTGCAAATTAGCTCTTGGTTCTAAGCCTGACAGAACTTAGTGTGCAGTGGTACTCAACTTTGATCGTATTCTAACTTGTTGAGTTCTAAGTATTGGGCTTATCTGAGAGTGGACTTGATTTGCCCTAGGTAGAACATTTTCATGGGAGAATAAGGGTTGCAGCCATTGATACCCTGAGCCTGCCATAGTGAATAGGGTGACCATCTCTCTCTCTCTCTTGCTTGCTTGCTTTGTGAAGCTAAGAGACAGCAGCTATGTCTATAATGTGGACAAAGAACACAAGTGTCCTCTCTCTTGGCATAACTAAACTCCAAACAGTTTCTACTTCAATTTTTACAGTCTTGGTTCCTTACTTGTAGCTAGGTAGCAGAGAACATCCCTATGAATGGAATTGTGATATGTACACAGTTCCAATGGGGTTTTCATTTTAGAAATTATCTGAAGCAATTTTGCTGTGTTTTGGGGAAGTGACCTGGAAGAGTAGTCCTTTTGGCTAAATAATATATCAGAAGGCTTTATGTGTAGTTTCCAAAACAAAAGATTGAGGTGTTCAGAATTTTGGCCTTTGTTCCAGCAATCTCATCCAAAGCATTCGGTCTCGACATCTACTTGTGTAAAGCATTCTTTATGACCCCTTTAAAGGGGAGGTAAATAAAACCTATACCAGCTATGGATATTAGATTTAGCTTGTTAAATTATATCCATCATCTTTAGGTACTAAGTGGGGATGAACAAGGATATGAATAAGTTGGTAAGATTTTAATAGATAAATGCTAGCTAAATCAAGAAAGTCATCCAAAATAATCTCACTAAACTATTTTTATTGAGATTATCAAAAATCTTCCAGAGGCTGGCTTGGTGGCATAGTGGTTAAGTTTGTGTGCTCTGCTTCAGTGGCCCAGGGTTCGCTGGTTTGGATCCTGGGTGTGGACCTATGCACTGCTTATTAAGCCACATATAAAGTAGAGGAAGATGGGTATGCATGTTAGTTCAGGGTCAATCTTCCTCAGCAAAAAAAAAAAAAAAAAAAAAGAAATAGAGGAGGATTAGTGGTGGATGTTAGCTCAGGGCAGATCTCCCCAAGTCTCTTCCTCCCAAATCTTCCAGTTGTTAAATTTGATGATTCTCTGCAGATATCACTTTTCTTGCCTTATCTTCTTTTATTACCATTGCTGATACCTCTCTTCACCTTAAGCTTGGTTTTATGATGTTACTCTTTCCTGCTTAATGTTTTATTCTTTGTAGCCCTTTCAGTCTCCATTATGAATTTATCTTTACTTTCCAGCCCTTGGATTCCTATCATCAAGTTACTTTGCTTTCTACATATTCTACCTACTTCCTGGGCAGTCTATCCAGGGCTATGGCTTCAATTATTTTTTGTGTATCAATGACTCTCAAGTCTATTTCCAGCTCAAAATTCTCTCTTGAGTTCCAACTAACATATCAGTTGGACTGAGTGAAATAAATCCACCTGGGAGTCCCACAGATTTCCCTAACTCAACAACACGAAATCTGAACACTTCTTATTTCTCCCCAAACCCACTTCCTTTCTTGGGCTCCATCACTTAGAGAGTGATGTTACCTTTCGGCAATTGCTCACAATAGAAATTTGACAGCTAAATTCCTCCTTTTGCTTAACCTCATCCAGTCTCCAAGTCCAGCAAATTCTATCACCTAAAATAGCTATCCTACCTCTCAACACTGCCCTAATTATATAGAAGCAAGAAGATTGCAGTAGGCTCATTCTCACTGGTCACAAGACTTCTATTCACTTTCCCTGAAATTACCTCCCAAAGCCAGAGTTTTCTTTCCAATGAACAAATCTTATCATGTTGCTTCACTGCTCAAATTCTGCAATGATTCCTCTGCCAACAAAATAACATCTAACCTTTTATTCATGATCTGGCCTCTTCCTACTTATCCAACTTCTTCTGCCATTACCCCCCTTGAATTTACTTTTAAGCATGGTGCCTTGCACATGATTCATTAAGAAACAATGAATAGATGAACAAGGGTCCTCCCAATAAAGACACAATATATTGTTTCTTGTTTCTGTATACACACTGTTTTTGCTGCCTGGAACGCTTTTCTCTATTGCATTCCTTCATGACACCTTCCATGATGCCTCCTCCTCCCCAGGCAGATGCTGGCACTCCTCCTTTGCTTCTACAACACTTAACACCCACCTCCAAGACAACAGCGACATCCTGCATTATAATTGTTCATTTTCTTCCCTGTCTTTCCTATAGACTGTGAACACTGGCAGGCTGGGGGTGCCGGCTTTCCATCTTCGTATCCTCCAGGGCCTGAATTACAGTGTCTGCACACAGTAGGTGCTCAGTAATCATTTTCTTAGTGAAAGCGTGCTTTATCAATAATTGGAGACTAGAGATCTTTTGTCCTTATTTGGTAGATTAAACCCAAATCAAAATTTTAAAAGTGAGTGACTTCTGGTGAGGAGTAGAGATAAGTGGAAGCCACTTCTCTCTTGTTTGGTGCTAAGAAGGGAGTGAGGGCAGGTCTGGAACCACTTCCTCTCACCAATCCTGAGAATTGCCACCCAGCCCTGACCATCCTCCTCTTCCTCTGCATTTTGTCTGTCTTTGGTTTTTGAGGAGAAGATAAGGGAAGATGAACAAGAGGAGAGAGAGAAGATGAGGTATCTTGAGGATGTTTCTACCTAGTCAAAGGGGAGGATGAGATCTACAACTTTCGAAGGGAGAGTGACAAGAGGGTCCTCCGAGTTCCTGGGCTTGAATACCCACATGTGTAACTTAAAACAGAAAGATCCTTTCTTGACCCAGTGAGTGCTGCCTAGGACCACCTACATGAGTTGCAGGGCCCTGTGGAAAATAAAAATGTGGGCCCCTTCTTAAAAATTTATGAAGAATTTTAAGACAGTGACAGTAAAGCATTAAACTAAGTATGGGACCTCTCTGAGCGCGGGGCTGTGTGCCTGCACAGGTTGCACACCCATGAAGCCAGCCTTGGTGCTCTTTGTTGGTGGTTTCAAGTACTGGGCTTTGGTGATGAATTTCTTTTACTTATTTGTTTATTTAGAAGTTCCTATGAAATCTTTGGGATGTTCAAAAATGGATAAAGAAAAATAAATAAAAATATTGGTGTACCCATCACCAGCTCAAGAAATCCATGGTGACAAATACATTTGAAAAGCTTTGTATACCGCTTGCTCCCCAGAAGTAACCAATATTCTGATGAGCCACAGGAGTTTATCATTCCTGTATGTGTCTATACTTTTACTCGATATCCTTAAGAAAGATGAATTTTAGAGCGATGTGGGGAATATTTGCTAAGGCAACAAAGCAAGGGATTGAATCCTGTGAGACCCAGGATTAAACCAAATCAGTGTGTTAAGGGAGTCCTGGTTTTGTCCTTTGCATTTTAATTCCCGTTTATATTTTCTTCAGGCTCCATCTACCTCCCTTCCTGCCCTTTGCAGAATCTGTAAACAACATTTCCTCTTCTGCAGAATGTGACTTCTTCCATTTTGTTTTACTTATTACTTGCTGCTTCTGTAACGCTAAGCACCAGAGACCTGGCTCCAGGTCTGACTTCCTTTCTCCCTTGCAGCGATTCTGGGTTGTGAAGCTGGGGATTTAGCCGGTCAGTTAAGTTGTCAGTTTTTAATGTTTTAAGTTCAGTAGGATCTGGGGACTTAGGAAAGCGGGGCTCCAGGGAGACAGAATCTTTCAGAATTAAAAAAAGATATATATTTAAAAACTAGAATGAAGTGGATTCAGAAATGGCTATTCAGCAAAAGTCACATTTGAGAATTATAAAGAGGGCCTGTAAGGGGAGAGAAAGTTGTGCTCACCCGTGCAGCCCTGTGCAGCCCTGTGCAGGGATTAATGAAGCAGGAAATGTGGTGAATATTTTGCCAAAAATAAGGGTGTGGCCCGCTAGAATGGGGACTTGGACTCTGGAGTTGTCCCACACGATTATGATAATTAAAAAATTAATAGTTTGCATGTCCTCCCTGTCTTCAAAAAATTAAAATGCCCTCCAGCCTTGCACATCCTCCAGATGAATATTAGAAATCATGTGGAACTGAGCAATAGGGAAGAAAGACCATTGCAAATGGCTCTTTTTCGGTCTCTAAGGATTTATCTGCATAGCAGCAGCCACAGTCGGGTTAGGGCAAGGAGTTCAGGCATAGATTTTGGCAGGCCTTTGATCTGAACCGGCTGAAATAAAAGAAACCAACGCATCCCTAATCGCCTGCCCAAATACCGCACACAGCAGCACCGCTCCAAGCTCATGTGAATAATACGGTCACCAAATGCCAGTAACAATGACCAGGATTTCCAGTCCAGGGAGTGCTTGCAGATTTGACTCGTGTGCTGCCCCCTAAAATCGCTCTGGCCTAATTACTGTTAAAAACAGATGAAGATAAAAGTTAACATGGCCCCAGTGAGTCATCTTGTCAGGACTCACATTACAGAAACAGCCATTCTGGGAGGAGAATTGAGGACAAACTCTTTGAGAGTGGCCACAAACGATGGCAGAGAACAAGGCTGCTAGAAAAGCCTGGGTCTGGTTCCCAGGAACTTAGAGCAAGATAACTGTTCCCTGGTAAGAGCGGCTTTCATTAGTCTTTTCCGTTAATAAACACATGCAACTGCCATATGGAAATGTGATCTGCAGCTCCAGTTCCTCCTAAAATAGAGCATCCTTAATTGCAGTTATTCAACTTCCTTCAGAAATACTCTTCTTACCCATCCTTCAGAAATACTTTTCTTAATTATTCGGGTTAGTCCGGCAGGGGGAAGAGAAAGGAATGAAATAGGCAACAGGAAAGACTTCTCTGAAATTGGTGCCAGAGTCTTCCCCAGGTAAGTAAGATTGGCCTCCTTACAGATAAAGAAAATTGGGAAGCAGAGATAGCCTAGAAAACAAATGTTCCTTTGTGCCTAGAGCTCTGTGATCAACCATGATATTCAACATGATAACATGATGTGGTAGGGAAAGCACAGGAAGTTTGGGTTTGAACCTTGACTCTGCTACTGTTGGTTGTGTGACTCTGGGAAAGTTGTTCAACCTCTCTGTGCCTGAGTTTTCTCATTGATAACTTGGAAGTGATGATACTGACCATAAAGCAATGTTGTTAGTTACTTTACAAAGGCAGCAAGGTCTTAGTAAACAATTTGGATTTATAGGAAAGGACTTGAGGCTATGCTCTGGGTACAGATGATCTGAAGTCTGATTCTGGGTGTAGGAAGCATCATGGGTCCTCTGCTGACTGGCACAAGTTGTGTCTGCCTGTTTATGTTCTCCTTACAGATGTTCTCTCACAATTTGTGAGAGGCCAGTTGTGGTGATCCTTGTGCTGAAATCATTGCTGTTTTCAAACTAGAAGTTTTACTTCTTTTAAAGATTGATTTGACCTCCCTCACTTTTTCTTCTCACCTTTGGAATCCCAACATATATGCTCTCAGATTTAAAGAGGTTTAGAAGCAAAAATATCTTCCTGGCATGCTAAAATTATCTCGGTTGCTAAAGAAAATAAAGACATAGTGTAAAGAATACGAGGGGCCTGCCCCATGGCCGAGTGTTAAGTTCACATGCCCTGCTTTGGTGGGCAAGGGTTTCGCCAGTTCGGATCCTGGGCACAGACATGGCACCAATAATCAAGCCATGCTGAGGTGGCGTCCGACATAGCACAACCAGAAGGACCTGCAACTAGAATATACAATATGTATATTGTACTGGGGGGCTTTGGGGAGAAGAATAAGAAAGTAAAAGAAAAAAAAAGATTGGCAAGAGATGTTAGCTCCGCTGTCAATCTTAAAGAAAAAAAAAACACAATAGGAAATTTAAAAATAATGTGAAAGTGGAGTTTATCATAGTATATTTGTAGTAAATAACAAACTGGAAGTAACCTAATTGTCCAAGAACAGGAACTTGCTTGAACAATGGATTACTATGCAGCCATTAAAATGTAGTTGTAGAAGAATATGCAATGTTATGAGAAAATGTTAACAATATGTGGCTAAGTGAAAAAATGGATTTTAACTGAAATATCAAAATATTAACAGATTTATACATGTATGATGAATTATGGATACTTTACTTCTTTTTAATTGTTTAAAAAAGATACAACATAAAATTTACCATCTTAACTATTTTTAAGTGTACAGTTCAATGTTGTTAAATATATTCACGTTGTCATGCAACCAATATCTAGAACTTTCTGTCTTGTAAAACTGAAACTCTGTACCCATTAAACAACAACAGCCCTGGCAACCATCATTCTACTTTCTATCTCTATGAATTTGGCTTCTCCAGGTAACTCATATAAGTGGAATCATGTAGTATTTTTCCTTTTGTCACTGGCTTATTTCACCTAGCATAGTGTCCTCAAGCTTCATCCATGTTGTAGCATGTGTTAGAATTTCCCTCCTTTTTCAGGCTGAATAATATTCCGTTGAATGCATAGACCACATTTTGTTACCCATTCATCTGTTGATGGACACTTTTGCTTCTACCTATTGGCCTTCGTGAATAATGCTGCTATGAACACAGATGTGCAAATATTTCTTTGAGATCTTGCCTTCAATTCTTTTGGATATATACCCAGAAGTGAGATTGTTGGATCATATAGTCGTTATATTTTTAATTTTTTGAGGAAGCTCCATACTGTTTTTCACAGTGACTGTGCCGTTTTACATTCCCATCAACAGTGCACAAGAGCTCCCTTTTCTCCACATCCTCACCAAACTTGTTATTTTCTGTTTTTTTTTATAGTGGTTATTTTATTTTTGTGCTTTGATATATTTCCCCATTTATTTATTTATTTATTTTGGTGAGGAAGATTGGCTCTGAGCTAACATCTGTTGCGAATCTTCCTCTATTTTTTGTATGTGGGATGCTGCCACAGCATGGCTTGGTAAGCTGTGCTTAGGTCTGTGCCCGGGATCTGAACTCACCAACCCTGGGCCACCAAAGTGGAGTGCAAGAAGTTAACTGCTATGCCACCGGGCCAGCCCCTTGATTATATTGCTTTTAAGAGGAGCAGCTGGGTTACATGTAGTGTTATATTCCAAGAGCTTTGAGAAGGCTATTTTGAGATGCATAGATTTGTTTTCCTTTTCCCAATATTTCACTATCAGAGAATGAAAACTAACCTTCAGCACTCTGTATACCCAGTGCCATTGGATGAATAATTTCAGGCTAGTTAAGGAAGAAGTCAAGATGGAGAGAACTCTGCTGTGTTGCCTCCTTTCATTCTCTGCTTTATGCTGAAAGAATTTGAACATCCTTCAAATATGAGATTAAAGGATGAAAAACGTGAGTGTTCTTTGCTCTCTTTTAATAGCAGCTCTTTCAGTCTGTATGGCAGTCAAATCAAAACCCACCCCAATATGTATTGAATCCTAGTGAATGTATATGCTGGTAAGAATGAAGAGCCTGGAATGTGCAAAAAAACCACAAACATTTTTAATCAAATCAAAGTAACAGGAGATAGACAGGAAAATTATTTTTTATGATTGAACAGAAACAAGCAAGAACACATTATTGCAAAAGGCAAAATCTCTTTAGAGCTGCCTCGCTTATGCTGGAGTCAGGGAAGTGCAATGATGGTTCCTTTCTCTCATTTTATCCTCACTCTCCCCCTCTGCTGGGTACTGTGATTACCTCCATTTTATTTTTGAGAGAACTGAGGCTTAGAGAAATTAAGTGACTTGTTTAAGGTCACCCAGCTGATAAGGGTGAACCCAGGTCCACAGAATCAAGAACCTGCATTTGTAAGCAGAATGTTTTTCTGTCTCAGATGTGACAGTTCCCTATAAGAAGAGCATACGCAGTTCTAAGCAAGCAGGTGAGATAAGAAGAGGACCTGGAATGTACAGATTTCTGTCCCATCTGTACTCTTCTAGGCTCCAACTCCATATTTGTCCAGGAATTTATGTAGCCAGAGACCCTGTGGTCCTGCCCCCACTGGCCAGCTCTCTGTTCTCTCTGTCCTCAGCGGAAAGAGGATGGGGGCACAAAGAGAGTGGGGATGACTTCAGGTTGTCAGGTGAGCGAGTCAGCGCAGTCCCAGGGCAGAGGAAGCAGAGTCCAAGGGAAAGGCTTGTTAAAGCAGTAATACTTTATGGCTTACTAATGAATTCCATTTTATAGCCCAACTCCCTTAAGTTGTCTCTTCCTGTGATTAATTCTCGTTCGCCTCGTCCCCTTTAAGCAGACGGTTGTTGATAGGGAGTGTTCAGTGTTGAATGAGTAAAATGTACTAATGCATGTTCTCTTCAGCCAGAGATAACCTTGCTTTAAACATGATGAATGCAACTTTTACAAGGAAGATATCATCGGGAGAGGGGGCTTGCAGCTTATGCCTCAGACACTCGAGTATAAGCTCATTGCCCAGCAGCATGTCAATCTCAATCTCTCTCTCTCTCTCTCTGGACTATTTTAAATAACTTGACCTGTCTGTCAGTGTCCCTAAAATGAAGCCATTCACTGATGTAAATAATCCAACTGACTGCTTCGTTCTGGATTTAATCAACTTTTTTTCTTCCCCCCAAAATACTCCACACCTTTTTCAGTTAATATTGAGACAAAGAAGCAGAGTTTCTGGGAAAGTCATAGAGCTTAAAAGCCATTGAATGACGCAGAATTACAAGTGACTCCTTTTGGGGACCAGAGAACTTTAGTTCTCCTTATGTGTGTGCATAGACTCGCACAGACTTGGAGAGAGGACAGGATTTTCTGGTTAGGATTATACACTTATTGTTTTCACCCAAGCTGCCTTGATTCCAAACTTCTTAATTTTGGCCCATGCCACCAAAACATACAGAGTAAAACCACCAGTCACTGGTGATTGTTATTTATAGGGATGTATCCAGTATTGAGAAAGCTCTAGATAGAGAATGAAGGCAGGCAAGAAGGGGAAGTGAGCTGGCAACTTCGCTGGAACTCAGAGGAGATGACCACACGACACACGTGCCCACTTGAAAACAGAAAGAAAGAGAAAAGCAAAGCAAAGCTATCTTTGTGTGAACAAATTATTTACTCGTCTAGTTTCTTCCAGCTCTTACAAAGGATCTCTTCCATGCTGGCAAGAGAAGACTTTAGTTTAAAGAGGAAAAAAAAATCTCTCTCCCAGAACTGATAACCAAATAAAATACGGTTATATTTTCTGTCTAATAAGCACAAGAAGTTCCATAACTCCCTTGATTAAGCATATTATCCTTCTTCAGAAAGTCAGCTTGATTTATACAAAAAGTGATTTGGACATACTTTCTCCGGCCATGGAGATTTCATAATTCCTAGTGTATGTCTGGAAAATCTCCTCTCGTCGTGAGTCCAAACCAAATTAATGTCTTCCAGAGTGACCTGAGGAATTAATGAGGTTTTTGCTGTCAGTTCTACCCATCCAGGGTCAAGTAAATCATTTGCTGGCTCTCAGGCCGCTGTTTTTTTGCTGCCTCTCTGACTCCATGTTCAATGATAACAACATTGCAGATGCCTTTGAAATACGGCATCACCGACACTCTCCGTCCATCTGCTGGGACATATTTTAGGCTCTGCTTCTCTTTCTGCTGTAAACTCGGCCTTTAATGGAGTCAGTAATTGCTGATAAATGGGGTATCAATGAAGTCAGTGTACTGGAGGTTTCCCCATTCTTTTCTGCTGATCTGTGCTATTTAAATCTCCTCTGACATGACTTAAAATTATTGTGTGCCCAGCTCTTTAATTCCCTGACTGGTGTTCTTGGCTGAAGTCTTGAGTTATTTTTTCCCTTCTTTTCAGACAAACTAAAGCTGGATGGTAAGAGGCATTCCTGGGAAGTTTTGTTCTTTCTACCCGAAGAAGCTCCACAACCTGCAGTAAGATGGTGTCCACAGAACTGGGTGGAGTCATTAAAATTTTTCTACCCCTCTCCCACTGCCACCCACATGCTAGTGCTAGCTCCTTTGTGGACCTAAGGTATGAAATAATCGGAAGCTTTCAAAAGTCTTGAAAGTGACCTATTTGGTATATTTGTACTGGAATTCTGGAGTTTTAGTGTTTGTCACTAAACTTCACCACCGTTTTTTCCTTTGTTTCTTTAACTGTTTATAAATGAGGATCAAAAGTAAAAGCAATGGTTGGGAACCAGCTCAGTGGCATAGTGGTTAAGTTCATGCACTCCACTTTGGCAGCTCGGGGTTCGCCAGTTCAGATCCTGGGTGCGGACCTACACACTGCTCATCAAGCCATGCTGTGGCGGCGTCCCACATAGCAGAACTAGAAGGACATACAACTAGGATATACAACTACGTACTGGGGCTTTGGGGAGAAAAAAAAAAGAGGAAGATTGGCAACAGATGTTAGCTCAGGGCCAATCTTCCTCACCAAAAAGCATACCTTTAAAAAAAATTTTAAAAATTAAAAAAAAGGCAGTGATTATCTTCTTCTCCTCTATTCCCTTCATTTTCTTTAATTTTTCTTTTTTCGTGAGCATTTGGTTGAGTTGCAGCTGCTGATGAGACAACAACCTGATAGGGCTGGTAAATTCTTATAGGGACCCAGAAAAACCAGCCTGTTGCTCCCTTTCAAAGTAGAAAAACCTACTAAAATTACCCACCAACCACTGGGCATCTGCTACCAATCAGCCATATGGGTATAAGCCTTTTCCAAGGATACATGAAAGGTTAAAGCTACAAGTGTACCCCGAGTCTCCTTGACGTTTCAAACCTCAGTTTCCTCATCTGTAAAATGGGCATGCCCAAATCTGCTATCCTGATCATACAGGGTTTGGAAATGTGGTGCGGCTGCTGCTGGCTAACATTTTTGAGCACTTATGTACTAACTATGGAGCTAAGCCCCTTCCCTGTATTATTTCATTCAATTCTCCCAATAATACTATGAGGAAAGTAGTATTTAATATTGTCATTTTACTGACACGGAAATAGAGACATCAATAAAATAATGAGTTAGTTTTTTAAAAAATGTTTTATAGCTCTGTTTTCGAAATGCTTTTCTATATGTTATTTCATCTTTTCTCCTTGAAAACTTCAAATATTTATTATTATGTTTCTTTTATTGGACTTTAGAGAGAGGACAAGAAGCTTTCTCAAGGTCACACAAGCCAGGAAGGACAGTGTTGTGGCCAGAAAGAGCCATAGCAATTGTAAACACGCCTCAAGAAAAAGAAAAGCCACTTTAATAATATAATTAGATGCCTATTGTCTTTGCCAAGATATGATCCATTAGCACATGAGTGGACGACAACCTCATCACCCTCAGATTTTAGTTTAGACCATAAACCACACAAACAACAAGTCATATGATTGTAGACAAGCACAGGATGACCAAGGAAAGAGGAGGTGGGGCTGGGGACAAGATGTGGAGGAAATTAATGAGGAACTTTAGGGAATTCAGTGAAAATTGGGTCAGAGGTTCATTGGAAACGTTGATGAATAATTTTGATAAAACTTTAAAAATGCCAGGCAAGCTAAACTTCTCTGGTGCTTCTCATCCATTTTTGATTTTGTTCAGCTGGGAAATACCTCAGAAGTTTTTTGTCAGCTGTTTGTTTCCCACTTGTTGGAAACTTGCATGTGGTGTATGTAGCTATTTCCATTTCAAGTAAAGCAAAGAGTAGAAGAACGATTAGAATTAACTTTAGGGGAGCAGAATTGGGAGAGGTTCCCTTTGAATTGTAAAGATTGGCTTTTTTTGTTTTCCTAGGTCATCAGCATTTAACACACCAACATAGACTTAAGTCCTACTTGCTTTCCCACTGCAAGGGCCAACTGGAAAATATGTGTGGCCTGTGGGTGTGGCAGGGACAAGCCAGGTTTTATTTCCCTAGAAGAGTGAAATTATTTGGCTAGGAACAAGTGGAGATTAGAGTGCACAATTTGAATGGGAAGCTCAGAAGTCATAACCCCAGGACCCCTGCATGTAGTGGAGACTGGAATGGGTACTCCAGAAGACTTCTCTGTAGGGAGGCCCTGAGTTTGAAACTCTCTCAGCTGTTGTCTCCTAGTACAAAACCTTATCAAGCCAATCGATACTTAGGCCCCATTTTTTCACCTGGAAAATGTGGTGAGGAGAGGATAATTTCTAGCTCACAGGACTATGGTGAATAGCAAATGGGATAGAGTATGTGACAGGTTTGCAAACTTCAAGGCATTATCAACTGCCAGTAGTCATCATTATTAGGGATCCCCTCCCCAACATTTTTGTATGTGAAATCAAGTGAAAATTAGAATCAAGGGCCCCCCTTGAAACAACAAGAAGGCCAGCAAGAGTGTGAAAGACTTGGAGTTGATGGTGGTGGTAGTGACGGTAGGGGGCAGGTGGGTCCTGGCTTGACTGTACGTGTGCTTGGAGTGTGGCAAAGCCCACTCATTGGAAGCTCCATCTTCTCTCCCACTGGCTGCTTCCCTGCACCAATACACAAACACTAGCACATGGGCCCTGAAAATGTGGGGTAATGAGTAATTTGTTCAGAATTCAGAGTCAAAATGTTTTACCTTCAGGATCTAAGTGCTGGCCAAGCAAAAGGTAAAATATGGTTCAACTTTACCTAATTTCCCAATAAGCGCTGTGGTATAGCATAAAACAGAAATGAAATGAAATGAAACACTTGGAAATTTCTAACGCACCAACCCTAGGCTGCAACAGCTCATCTGTCTTCCTCACTCAGTCTGCCTCTGGAGAGTTCCCTTGGGGAGGCTGCTGTTCTCTTGTGGAGTCTTCTGTTTGTGAAGGGTCTGCATTTTCAAGCCACCCAGGTGCGAACGCTCTGGGCAGGCAGGTAAACATTGTCCCACCTTTGACGATAACCTAACCAGCCCAGACTCACCATTTCCTAATAAAGCCACAGGCAACTCCAAGGAATGGGGTCTCCTAGCCCGACGTCTTGCATCAATTCACGTTTAGTTTGTGAGGCTGGTGTCCAACAGGACATTGTCGAACAGGATGAAGAGGAAGAAGCTATGTGTTATGTGAGTAAACTTCTAAGAGGTGACATCTACACCCTCCATGCCCACAGTCTCATCTTTGGGGGCTGTGATGTGTTTGAAAGGCCCTCTATTGCTGTGTCACTGTCATTCCTACTAGATGGAGGCAATGACTCTTGAGTGGTGATATTATGATATGGATGTGCTGTTGTGGTTTAAAGAGCAAAATCCACATGATTTGAGCACATGAGAGTCACCTGCTCTAGCACAGGGCCTGGCTTGGCTCTAGTGGTGCCCAATTAATGCATATTGAATGAGTGAATAAATAAATGAACACATGTGTGAAGTCATCAATGGTCAGTAACCAGGGAAGAAATATGTTTCAGGATGGGAAACAAAACCTCTGGAAGGGCCCTCGTAGGGGGAAGAGAACCTCATCACCTTGGTTCTTGCTGTGAAGGGTGTTAATGTTTTAATTGGAGGGTGCTCCTTGGGGAAGAATGCAGGTCATGTGGGCTCCCCACAGGGGTTATGGACAGGGACCAGCAAGCAAAGGCAGACTGCAGGGGCCTTGGATGCTGAGCTAAGCAGTGTGGGCTCCATCCTGAAGGCAAAGAGGAGACAGTAAATGTTTTTTTCAGCCAAAATGTGATGTGACTGTAGATCTCTATATCTCTATATCTATCTATCTGTCTATCTATCCATCTGATAGAGAGAGATAGAGAGAGACGGAGGGAAAGTGACAGAAAGACAGAGAGAGAGAGAAGGAGTGAGGGGAGGGTAGAGGGAGGAAGAGAGAGATTGAGAGAGAGAGAATGGGAGCAGCCAATTCTGCAGACCCCATCAGGATCTGGCGAGGATGGTAATCTAGGGGTTGTGCAGGGAAATCTGGCAGGGGCTGTGGGCGGTAGATCATCCCTCAGAGACGGGCAGAGAGAGACCAGCTCCCCAGAGAAAGTGCAGGTGGCTCTAAAGCCTTGGCCCTCAGTGTGTTCTTGGGTTCACTACATCTGCAAGAGGAGGAAGAGAGAGGAGACTCACACTGGGTTGACGTTTCCAAGTGGCTTCCAGCAGAGGCCCTCCTCGGATGGGGGTGCCAGCTCTGGGGGCAGTGCAGGGCAGGTGCGGCTGTATCCGTGATGGGGTGCACAGGGGTGAGATCAGCCAATGCAGGCCCTGGTGCAGAGGCTGGAGTGGGATTTGCCCTGTGTAGGGATGCCCAATACATAACAGCAATGCACCAGAATTTTCTTTGCACCCTATCTAATCCCCAGTAACCTGTGAGGTAGCAAAATATAAGAGGTTTACAAACTATATAGGGAATGTTTGGCAAGAACAGTGATCTGTTGTGACATGGCTTGTGTGTGTGTATCTTTTCCTCATTGCTATAATCGGGTTTTGCAGCTATCTAGCCAGTTTGAGATTAGAAAGATAAGATTTAAATATTACTGTGCAGCTCATGAAGCAATTGGTTACTGGTAAGCCTGAATTAAGTGTAAGTTTAGGCTGTAAAAAGCACAATGACTCACTGAGAGGTATTTGAAATACCCCACCGCCCACTTCCGTTCTTGCTCAGAACCCCTTCCTCCCCCTTCTTCCCTCTGTCCTCAAGAATGACATAATCTTCCTTGCTGGTTGGGATACTCATGTGACTGGGTGAATAAAAGGCTCTGTCTCTTAATAATGCCTAATAATACCAGGTCCCTTCCAGGAACGTTTCAAAATAGGAGAATTGGATGAGAAAAGCAATTGCCACATATTTATGGCCTTGAATGTGCTTGTCACCATGCCATATCCTCTTACGCATTTCCCCTTTTTTCCCCAATTGGCATTGCAATTTTACTCCACTTATTGAGAGAGTCATTTGCGGGAACCAATTGCTTCGTTAAGATATATGCAGGCCTGGCTTGGTTAACTCCAGCAGGATGAGGCTGACCAGGAGAAGCCAGGGTATGGGCTGCCCTTGATGCACTGGCCAGGGAAAGAGAGGATTGGAGGAAATAGAGCCCAACAGGCAGTACAGGTGGTAAACTGGCAGGTACCAGGCATGGGAAGGCTCAACACGAGGTAACAGAGAGTCTAGCTAGTGGGGAAAGCCTGTAGGGATCAAGCTGGGACAACAATAATAGCCCTTATTGAGGCCCCCCATGTGCTAGGCTTTGTTAGATGATTTCCTTATATCATCTTTGACTCTGACACAAAACTGATACTCTAGCTAATTTAACATCATGTGATGCTCGTATCAACTTTTCAAGGTAGTAATTATTGTTAACATGATTTTATAGATAAAGGACCTAAAGTTCTTTTTAAGTTGAGGTCGCATTGGTTTACAACATTATGTAAATTTCATGTGTAGGGAATTATATTTCAGCTTCTGTCTGGACTACATTGTGTTCACCACCAAAAGTCTAGTTTCCATCCATCACTGTACACATGTTCTCCTTTCCCCCTTTCACCTACCGCCTATTCCCTTTTCCCTCTGGTAACCACCAAGCTGTCTCTGTATCTGTGTGTTTGTTTGCTATTTATTTATTTTTATCTTCCACATATGAGTGAAATCATGCAGTATTTGTCTTTCTCCACCTGACATTTCACTTAGCGTGATACCTTCAAAGGGATCTAAAGCTTTGAGAGGTTAAGTAAGTTCTAGAAGATACTGCTAGTAAGTGGCAGGGCTGTAACTTGAATCCAGGGCTGACTCCAAAGGCTGTCCTTCTCCTCACCACATGTCATCGTCTACACAAGGAGCAGGCTTACAGATCAGTCCAAATCAATGAGTCTCCTCTAGTTTTATCAGATGGCTATTGCTGCATAATAAACCACCCATACTTAACACTCGCCTTTCCTGAAGTGCACGGTCAGGTGGAGTCCTTTTGTATCACCTAGTGCACGCACTTGCACACACACACACCCAGGACACCCGGATAGACTGTGGCCAGAGAGAAAAATTTCACTCTCCAAGTAGCAGGCCAGCTTTCCTGACTTTGTAACTGTTCCTATGGAGGCCTGGAGGGTGACGGTCAGGCTTTGGGACTATCAGAAGGTCAGGCAACTCCTTAGTGATGTGGAGCAGGAAAGATTTGGTTCTCCAAATATCTTGTACACAGAAGTCGACAAATAAATGATGGGCTGGGGGAAGGGAGAAGGACAAGTGTGTAGCTCAGACACTTGAATATAATAATTTAGGGAAATAGGGGAAAAATAAAAATAAACAAGGAAAAGAGAGGAAGAGTGGGCCAGGATGATAGGACCATGAGAGTAATGAGCAGGAATAAGGACATGCTGTGAAGTTATGAAGATAATGGGCTAATATAAGTTAGCCTGCAACTCGCAGGTGGGAGCAGCAACTCCTTGGACTTATTTTCCAGAAGAGGGTCCTAGGGTCATGTGAGTTTCCTCTGTCTTTTCTTGAGAAAGTGTTATGAGTTAAATTCTCTTGCCTGAAAGGTATACAGCAGTGTAGGGGTGTGTGTTTAAGCGAAAGGAGGAATTGGATTTTCTGCTGTTGATGGGAAGTTCATATTAGCTGTTTCTATTTGTGTGTTCATTACCTAAACGGTGTTTCAATTATTATTTCTGTTGTCCTAAAAATTTATCTTTCTCTTAGGCCTCGCCTTGCCTGAGGACCACTTCCTTCATCTTGAAACTTCTCCTTTGGTCTCTGTGACTCACTCTCCTGGTTCTCTTTGAAGTTCTCTGACTCTTTTTCTCAGTCTCTCTAATCATCGGCCCATTCCTTAGGAGTTACACGTCACCGGTTTCATCAGGTGTCTGTTGCTGCATATCAAGCTACCTTCAAATTTAGTGGCTTTAAAACAACGACCGTTTATTTACCTCACAAGTCTGTGGGTCAGCTGAGCAGTTATGCTGATCTGAGTCAGGCTCAGTTGATCTTGGCTGGGATCCTCATTTATCTGTAGTCAGCTGCCAGGTCATCTGGGAGCTAGCTGGGATTTTGGGGCTCAGCTGGCATGACTTGTCTTTGCTCCATGTGGTCTCTATCCTCCAGCAGGATGGCCTGAGTTTGTTCACATGGTGGGAGCATTCCAAGAGAAAGAGCAGAAGTGACCAAGGCTTCCTGGAGCCTAGGCTTGGACCTGGCACAATGTCACTTCCGCTGCATTTTATTGAACAAAGCAAGTCACAAGAACAGTCCAGGTTCAAAGGGTGGGGAAGTAGACTCTCTTGGTGGGAGGAGAAGCAAAGTCACACTGCAAAGGGCTGGAGGTATAGAAAGGAATGGAGAATTGTGGCCATTTTCCCAAACATTCTGCCACACTAGGATTCTGCCTTTGGTTGTTGAAACGTTCTTCCTAGATAAATTCAATCTGTGTCACAGTGTTCCACTTATCCCATGCCCCAGAGTGTCACATGTTGTCTTCTATGAAGCAATTTTCTTCTGTCAAATTGAAGACTGTGCTTTTGTCTTCACCTTAAATAGACTGAAAATCTCCCAGGAGTGCATGGCACAATTCAGTGAAAGGATTCTGGATTAGTGGTACTGGCAGAGACTATTCCTTGTCCACCCAAACCAATTCTTTCCTTCATTATTAGTAGAACTGCTGAGCTGTAGCTGGGCAGATGGCTGCCCAACTGGAGACTACATTTCCCAGCCTCCTTTGCAGCCTTGGTCAGGCCATGTGTCTTATTTCTGGCCAATGGGATGTGAACAGAAGATAACTGTGCCCAGGAGGGAACCTGAGCTGCCGCGCCTTTTCCTCCTTTCTTAGTGGTTGGAAGATGGTGGGAGCTGGAGTAGCTCACTTGAACCCAGAGACAGAAAGCACATAGAGAAGAGCAGAGTCACACTGTAAACACTGGACTCCTTACTTTTGGACTTCAAAATGAGAGAAAAATCAACTGCAATCTTATTTAACCTTTATATTTGTGAGTGCTTTTCTTTTTTATGGCAGCTTAACCTGTGCCCTTATAACACGGTGATGGGAGAGGGGGGTGGAATGATGGAGAGTGTCAATGGCAATGCCCGGCTAGGGTACCAGTAGTTTGTTGGCGTTCAAGGTGAAAAGTAACACCAATCTTTCCATTTTTTTTCTCTTCCAAACTTATTTAGCATTGCTTTGTTTTTTTGTTTTCCTCTTCCTCCAAGCCATTTCTTTCTGTTCTCTTTTTTGTTCCACAACATTTCCATAATGGTGTGTTGGGAAATCACTCATAACCCCTTGGCCTTGGGAGAGAAGATTAACAACCACAATGGAGGCTAATGCTATCATTTTGGATGTAAGAAAAAACTTTTTATTTTGAAAAAATAAAATAAGACTGAAAAGATAATATTGAGAGTGTCTGTATGCCCTTCACACAGCTTCCCCTAATGCTAACATTTTACATAACCTTGGTACTTTTATCAAAAGTAAGAAATTAACATTGGTACGGTACTGTTAGCTAGACTACAGACTTCATTCAATTTCTCCAGTTTCTCTAATAACCATTTCTATTCCAGGCTCCAGTCCAGGTTCCCACATTGCATTTTGTTGTCATATCTCCTTTGTCTCTTCCAATCTGTGATAGCTTCTTGGTTTTCCCTTATCTTTACAACCTTGACACTTTGACAACTTTTGTCAAGTATTTTGTAGATTGTCTCTAAATTTGCATTTATCTGATTTTATCTCATGATTAGACTGGGATTATGGAGGTTTGGGAAGAACATGGCAGAGTTGAAATGCCCTCCTCATTTCACCATCCCAGGGGATACATAATATCAACATGATTTTTTCTTTTCTTTTCTTTTCTTTTTTTTTTTTACTGGTGACGTTAGCCTTGATTACTTGGTTAAGGTGGTATCTGGCAGATTTTTCCACTGTAAATATACTGGATCTCATTATATACATTAAATTTATTTAGTTGTTCAACCCTAATGTGCATTTAAAGTAGTTCCAAAATTGTTGACCTGTACCCCTGTGAGAAACAACTAAAGGAGAGTGTTAATATATGGTTCATTTTGCTTTTGGACTTACAGTATGCAGTCAAAAGAGTTTTTTTCTCAGCTAAGTTCTCTTTCTTCCCTAGCTCTTTCAATAAAGCTTTGTCATGCATTTGTAATATAGTTAAATTTGTTTTTCATGATATGTGTTACCCTTGGGATCTTCTGAACATCCTGGTTGATTTTTTTATAAAATTTTCACATAGTGAAGGTCACTCTTTGTGTTGTACAGTTTTATGGGGTTTGACAAATTCACAGAGCCATTTATCCACCCCCAAAGTACCATAAAGAACATTTCCAATATCCCAAAATTCCCTTGTTTGCTCCTTTGTAGTCAATACCCCTTCATCACCCCCCAGTAATTGCTGATCTCTTTTCCATCCTTATAGTTTTACCATTTCCAGAATGTCATGAGTGGAATCATACAATGTGTAGTATTTTGGAATTGGCTTCCTTCAATTAAAAATGTATTTAAGATTCATTTATGGCATTATGTGAATTAACAGTTTTTTCCTTTTAATTGCTGAGTAGTATCCAATTGTATGGTTGTACCACAGTTTATTTTATCCATTCACCTGTTTAAGGACCTCTTTATAGTTTCCAGCTTTTGGAAATTATGAATAAAGCTGCAATAAACATTCACATTCATATTTTTATGTAAACATTAGTTTTCAATTCACTTGAGGAAGTACCTGGGACTGGAATCACTGGGTTCCATTCTAAGTGTATTTTTTTTTAAAGATTTTATTTTTCCTTTTTCTCCCCCAAACTCCCCAGTACATAGTTGTATATTTTTAGTTGTGGGTCCTTCTAGTTGTGGCATGTGGGATGCTGCCTCAGCATGGCCTGATGAGCGGTGCCATGTCCGCACCCAGGATTCAAACTGGTGAAACGCTGGGCTGCCGAAGCGGAGCGCGCGAACTTAACCACTTGGCCACAGGGCTGGCCCCGTGTAAGTGTATGTTTAACTATATGAGAAACTGTCAAACTTTTTCAAAGTTGTCCTACCATTTTGCATCCCCGTTAGCAATGAATGAGAGCTCCTTTTGTTTCTCATCCTCTTCAGCATTTGGAATTGTGAGTTTAATTTTATTTTTTTGTGTGTGTCCCATCCTTGTAGGCTTGTGGTAGTCCCATCTCATTGTGGCTTTAATTTTCATTTCCCTCATGATAATTGGGTTGTTTGTTTTCTTGTTAAGTTTTAAGAGTTCCTTTTAAAAAACATATTCAGATGGTATCATATTCAGATATTCATCACATATTCAGATGATGGGGTAGGCAGACTTTGAATTCACTTTGTTCCATGGACACAACAAATTTACAATTACTCTTGGAACAATTATCCCTGAGAGAGAACTGAAAACTGGATAAAAAGAACCCCCACAACAAGGGACAGTGCTGACTGAGGTGGAAGAGGTAGAAATTCCTTCCTGGAGAGAAAAAAGCCAGCTTCAAGCCCTGGTGCTTCATGGCCAGTCAGGAGCAATGTTAAGGAATGAAGCCTTCCCTGGAGGAGTGGGAGATCTGAGCAGGGGAGCATTACCACAATAAGCAGCTTTTGGACTTAGCACAAGTCAGATGAGTGTCATAATACCTAGCTTTGCTGGATATTAACAGCAACAGGGAATACCCCTAGAAAAGCTATTGGATATAAGGGGGGAAAAAGCCTTCTCTTAAAGGGCCCATGCACAAACTCACCCATTTGGGAAAGCAACCTAAAGTCACCAGAAAGAAGGGTGTACAGTCCTTTGATGAAAAGACACTCACTTGATAGGCTCTGGGTGCATCTTGGTGAGAGGTGAGACTTCCCCAGGGACTGAGACATTGGCAGCATCCATTACTGTGTGCTAATGCAGGTGTGCTAACACAGACACTGGAAGATGCCATTGGAGTTCATCCCCTGACCTGTTTGCACAGGGGTCTGCTCCACCCACTAGAGCGCTGATTTAATCCAGCTCAGCCAGGGCAGGCAACCTGCCCTAGGGACTGGCCCCACCCAACAGTAATCCCTTAGGCAACTTGTGGTGCTGTATATGTGCAGTACCTGGAGCCTCTGCAACCAGGCATGTTGGTCCACCTCTGCATGGCAGGGCATGCACAAGGGGAGGGCCTGTGTTGGTGGAGTGTGTAGGGCATCTACAGTGGGGCAACTGGGTCCACTTCAGTGGGTTGGGGTGTGCATATGGGTCAGGACTATGTTGCTGGGGTGTGTGGTTCTGCAGGCAATGGGGCTTGTCAGCTGCAGCAGACTTGTGCTTACCAAACAGCCTCCTAGGTTATTGCCTTCACCTTTCAAAGCCTGAAACAATTGGGTGCTCACATACCTGGGGCTGGCCCCACTCAGCTGCAATCCTAAGAGAGCTCACAACAGCCTTGCAGGCTGGAGGCCTACAGCGATTGTAAGCCCCTGAGCCTAGCAACCAGCCACACCGGGGGCCTACTCACTTAACAGAAAAACTGTAACAGGAATGTGCTATTAGACATTGTAGCCAACTGTGCTGGGGCTCCTCATGACAGATAAAGTGACTGAAGGGACCATAGCAGCCACATGCAACTAAGCATTGCAACCAGATAGCCAAGGGGACAGCCTAGCTTCCCCAGGCACCTGTAGCAGGAGCAACGCTGCACAACAGAAGGACACATGTAGCCCACACACGGGGCACTCCTGGAACATTTAAAGTTGGCGATGAGAGGGAAGCACACTCCTGGGCCTCATAAGGTATCTCTAACCTAAGGCCATCTCTTTAAGATTGGGACACATAGCTGACCCACCTAATACATAGATATAAGCACAGAGAAAGAAGCAAAGTGAAGAGACAAAAGATCACATTCTAAGTAAGGGAATAAGACAAAATCCCAGAAAAAGAACTAAAAGAAACAGAGATAAACAATCTACCTGACAAAGAGTATAAACTAATAGTCATAAGGACACTCACTGATCTTGGGAGAAGAATGAATGAACTTGTGAGAAATTCAATGAAGAATTGGAAAATATAAAAAAGAACCAATCAGAAATCAAGAATACAATACTGGAATTGAAAAATTCACTAGAGGGACTTAACAGCAGAGTAGATGATAAGAAGAGTGTATCAGCAAGGTGGGCAAGAGACTAGAGGAAATCACCCAAGCTGAACAGATGAAAGAAAAAAAAATTAAAAAGAACAAAGATGGTCTAAGGAACCTCTGGGACAACATCAAGCACACTAACATCCATATTACAGCTGTCCCAGAAGGAGAAGAGAGAGACAAAGGGGCAGAGAATCTATTTGAAGAAATAACAGCTGAAAACTTTCCTAACCTAAGGAAGGAAGCAGATGCCATGGTACAGGAAGCACAGAGAGCACCAAACAAGATAAACCCAAAGAAGCCCACACCAAGGCACATTATAATTAAAATGTCAAGAATTGAAGATAAAGAGAGACTCCTAAAAGCTGCAAGAGAAAGGCAACAAGTTACAAACAAAGGAAATCCCATAAGGCTATCAGCTGACTTCTCAGCAGAAACCTTACAGGCTGGAAGGGGGTGGCATGATATATTTAGAGTGCTGAAAGGAAAAAGCCTACAGCCAAGAATACTCTACCTAGAAAGGTTATCATTCAGAATGGAAGGAGAGATAAAGAGTTTCCAAGACAAGCAACATCTAAAGGAGTTTATCACCAAGAAATCAGCTTCACAAGAGATGCTAAAGGGACTTGTTTAAGTAGAAAACAGAAGACCACAAATAAGAATAAAGAAATTATAAAAAAAAGCAATAAAATTATTGGTAAAGGAAAATATGCAGTAAAGGTAGCAGATCGCCCACCTAGGAAGCTAACATAAAGGTCAAAAGACAAAAATACTAAAATTATCTATTTCCATGATAAGAGGGTAATGGATACAGATGCACAAAAAAAGAGGTTAGCTATGACTTCAAAAATATAAAATGTAGGAGGAGAGTAGTAAAAAAGTAAAACTTTTAGCAAGAGATCAAATAAAAGAGATCATCAACTGAATATAGATTGCTTTATATGTAGGTTATTATATATGAACCTCATGGTAATCACAGACCAGAAATGTATAATAAATACATAAAAAATTAAGAGAAAAGAACCCAAATGTAATACTAAAGAAGGCCATCCAACCCCAAAGGAAGAGAGCAAAAGAAGAAGAAAGGAACAGAGAAGAGCTACTAAAACATCAGAAAAAAAGTAAAAAAATGACAATAAGTACATTTATCAATAGCTACCTTAAATGTCAATGGACTAAATGCTCCAATCAAAAGACATAGGGTGGCTGATTGGATAAAAAAACAAGACCCATATATATGAGGCATAGAACAGACACACTTCAGACCTAAAGATACTCACAACTGAAAGTGAAAGGATAGAAAAAGCTACTCCAAGCAAATGGCAATGAAGAGAAAGCTGGGGTAGCAATACTTATATCAGACACAATAGATTTTAAAACAAGAACTGTAACAAGAGACAAAGAAGGGCAATACATAATGATAAAGGCAAAAATCCAACAAGAGGAAATAACACTTGTAGCTATCTATGAACCCAACATAGGAACACCTAAATATATAAAGCAATTATTAACAGACCTAAAAGGAGAAATAGCAGCACAATAATAGGGGACTTTAACACTCCACTTACACCAATGGCTAGATCATCCAAACAGAAGATCAGTAAGGAAATGTTGGCCTTAAATGATACACTAGACCAGATAGACTTAGTAAATATATACAGAGCATTACATCCCAAAACTGCAGAACACACATTTTTTCAAATGCACATGGAACATTCTCCAGGATAGATCACATATTAGGCCACAGAACAAGTCTCAATAAATTTAAAAAGATTGAAATAATACCAAGCAATGGTATGAAACTAGAAATAAACTATAGGAAGAAAATCAGAAAGCCGCAAATATGTGGAGATTAAACAAAATGCTACTAAACAATGATTGCATCAATGAAGAAATTAAAGGAGAAATAAAAAAAATACCTGGAGACAAATGAAAATGAAAATACGACAAGTATGGGATACAACAAAAGTTGTTCTAAAAGAGAAGTTTGTAGCAAACAGGCCTACCTCAGCAAACAAGAAAAAAAGTTAAAGTTCCAACAACATTTTTCACAGAAGTAGAACAAAGAATATTAAAATTTATATGGAACAACAAAAGACCCCAAATAGCCTAGGAATCCTGAGAAAAAAGAACAAAGCTGGAGGTATCACACTCCCTGATTTCAAAATATACTACAAAGCTATAGTAATCAAAACAGCATGGTACTGGCAGAAAAAGAGACACACAGATCAATGGAACAGAATTGAGAGCCCAGAAATAAACCCACACATCTATGGACGCTAATTTTCCACAAGGGAGCCAAGATGATATAATGGAGAAAGGAGAGTCTCTTCAATAAATGGTATTGGGAAAAGTGGACAGCCACATGCTGTCTACACATGGTGCAGACAATTATCTTACACCATGCACAAAAATCAACTCAAAATGGATTAAAGACTTGAATGTAAGACCTGAAACCATAAAACTCCTAGAAAATAACACAGGCAGTACACTATTCAACATCAGTCTTAGCAGCATATTTTTAAGAACTATGTCTGATTGGGAGTGGGAAACAATAGAAAAAATAAACAAATGGAACTACATCAAAATAAAAAGCTTCTGCACAGCAAAGGAAACCATCAACAAAACAAAAAGACAGTCTAACAATTGAGAGAAGATATTTGCAAACCATATATCTAATATGGGTTAATATCCAAAATATAAAGAACTCATATGTCTCAACAACAAAAAAATTAACAACCCAATTAACAAATGGGCAAAAGATCTGAACAGACATTTCTCCAAAGAAGATATACAGATGGCCAACGGGCACATGAAAAGATGTTCAACATCACTATCAGGGAAATGGAAATCAAAGCTACAATGAGATATCATTTCACGTCCATCAGAATGGCTATAATTAACAAGATAGGAAATAACAAGTATTGGAGAGGATGTGGAGAAAAGGGAACTCTCATACACTACTGGTGGGAGTGCAAACTGGTATAGGCACTATGGAAAAAAGTATGGAGATTCCTCAAAAAGTTAAGAATAGAACTACCATACAATCCAGCTATTCTACTTCTGGGTAGAATACACAAGAAAACACAAATGCATAAAGATGTATGCACCCTTATGCTCACTGCAGCATTATTCACAATAGCCAAGACTTGGGAGCCACCTAGGTGCCCATCAAAGGACGAATGAATAAAGAAGATGTGGTATATATACACAATGGAATACTACTCAGCTATAAAAGGATGAAATGTGGCCATTTGTGACAACATGGATGGACCTTGAGGGTACTATGCCAAGCGACATAAGTCAGAGGGAGAAAGTCAAATGCTGTATGATCTCACTCACAAATAGAAGATAAAAACAACAACAACAAACACATAGAGACAGAGATTGGATTGGTGGTTACCAGAGGGGAAGGGGGAGGGAGAAAGGCGAAAGGGGTGCCTAGGTACATGTGTGTGGTGATGGATTGTAATTAGTCTTTGGTTGGTGAACACGATATAATCTACACAGAAATCAAAATATATAGATGTACACCTGAAATTTATATAATGTTATAAACCAATGTCAATGCAATAAAAACAAAACAAAACAAACATATTCAGGATACCAGTCTTTTATTAGACATGTGACTTGGAAATATTTTTCCAACTCTGTGTTTTGTCTTTTCATTCTCTTAACAATGCCTTTTGCAGGGCAAGAGTTTCTAATTCTGATAAAGTCTAATTTATGATTTTTTTCTTTCAGGAATCATGCTTTTAGTATGTCATATTGGACTTTTAAGGTGCCACAGACACCTTTTAAGTTATAGCATAAATAATGTGCCAACTCCACTGTTTTAACATTTATAATACAATATTCATATTTCTGTTCATGCTCTAATTCTTCATGATACCTGATGTAAACTAAATGTTGATATTCATTAGTTTCCCTTTAGACCGTTTTTCTACTAATTCAGCTATTTCTTCGAGGGTGGCAAGTTTGAGTGGGTTTGGGGGCAGAAGGAGAATTAGACCAGGTGGGTGTTGGATCTGCCTTAACCAGCTCTGGGAACTTGAGCAGTCACCTCACCTCTTTAGGCCTTAGCTTTCTCATCTGTCCTATTCAGACCTCCCATCGTTGTTGTACAGATAAAATGAAATCCAGTAGGTGTTTACATGAAGATACTTTTTTGTGTTCTTGGCTTTTTATTTATTTCTGTCCTCAGACTTTTCCATGATACATGAGAGAACAGAAACAATGGAGGAAATAGAGAATGACAGAAAATTCTGCAGTGCGTGACAATGAAGGTCACCACTGCAGAAGGAGAACCTGGTGTCCATCACATCCATGCATTCTTAGGCCTGGTGGCCTCTGCAGAGAGCGCTTTGGAAGGACCCCACCCCAGCTCATCATAGGCAAGCTCTAGTCCTCCCTGACTGGAAAGTCATGTAAGAGGGACCATGATAGACAACTTCACTGGGGCTCAGGTGGTAAGCCTGCTACCACCACCAATTTCACTTTTGGTCATAAAACAGCAAAGAATAGAGACTCTTAAGTACAAGACTTTTCCTGGGTTGTTCAACTTTTTCCTGTCACTTAGAATTATAAAAATCATGGAATGTTGTTTCTGGAAGGGACTTTGGAGATACATGACTATATTTTCTGATTCCTGATTTAGAACACAAGGACGGGACATGAACTCCCTAAGGGGTAGTGGTGTCTTTCCTTCAAAATAATTAGAGACTTTTTCCACCCAATCACCCATTCTTCCTTGTGGTTTTCTGCCCCCTAGCTTTGACCCTGGCAAGTCTTTCTATCTGGCATCTCTTTCATTTTTTATCCTCCTGCTGAACGTCTCCTTCAAGACCCAGCTCAAATGTCTCCTTGCCTGAATCATTTTCTCTCTCTGATTCTCCTCCCGCCCCTCCCTACCAAAATGAATCACTCTCTCATCTGAGTTGACAAAGCACCTTAATGAAGCTGTTCTGACAATGTGTTAAAGGCACACTTCTATGTGTGTTGCCCTTGCTGAAGTGTCAGCACCTGGGGGTCAAGAAGAGTGCTGATCGCCACCCCAGGGCCCCATGCACAGATGGCTTTCATGAATGCTCATTGCTTGGAATCTGACTCCACTCCTTTATTTTAAAGGCAAGGAAACTGATGATAAGTGACTTGCATCATATCCTTTTCAAAAATTCTCTTTTCCTAAAGATCGATTGATCTATGCTCAGTACTCTTGGGAGTTGATGGTCTTTGCTAAATTATTTCTTAGAATTCTTTTTAACACAAAAAGCCCACAATTCCTCTTTGCGTACGCTACAAGAGAAAGTGCTCAGGACTTAAGTAAGCAGACTGTGGAGCAAACAGTTGCGGTCTTCAGGGATGCACAAACAATTCTGCTTCTGGTAAGCTCAGCTGACAAAATGACAGGAGGCCCCTATGTAGATTGTCCGGGATTTTCCTGTGTGGGGAAACAATTAGATCTGCAGGACATCTGATCCTGCGAAACAAAGGCTGACAGTACGATGAATAGGCTGCTACTACATTTTGATCAGTGCTCCTACAAACAGACGGACACATTCTCTCATTCATTGTGTCCAGCAATCCAAAATTTATAGATCTCTTCCTTTGCAAAAACTCCTAAACCAGGTTTATTTCCATGGACTTGACCTTTGGCGTTTAGACTTTCTCCCCATTGGCAAACCCAGGGTCCATTTTTTCCTGCAGACGGCCATTTTGGCAGTCTCCTTAACAGCCTAAGGAAAGAACAAGAAGTCTACATATGGAGACCTCATCCTCGGTTGCCTAATGGATTCAAAAGACATCCTGAATATTCATCATTTCTCCTTTTATGAGCACCTTGGCAATTCCCTCCAAAGGTGAAGGCTGCAGTAAATTCAGAAGTGCCATTTAGTGAATACCAATTTATTCTCAATTCAAGTCTAGTTTTTTTCCTGCTCCTCAGCACAGCATTGGAGCTCCTGAGATCCTAGTGAATGCAGGGCATTGTCTCGACTCTGAGGAGGCAGGATTGTCTGTGAAAATCCAAAGCCTGAAGAGGTTGTCTGCTCCCCAACCTGCTTGCTGAAGCACTGCGCACTTACTCTGCATTCTCGGCAACTCTCTCCCTGGAGAAGTTAGAAAGGACCTTTGGGGGAAATGTTAAAATCATGCTGGAGTGTTTGGCTTGGTGACAGGGCTCTTAATTAATAGCTGTAAATTAGCAAATATTATTTTTCACCTCTGCGCACATGGCCTTTCTTTTTGGTGTATTAGGAATCCATCACAATGTTTCCCAAAGCTGTAGTTCCCAGGATACTGATGTGGACAGTTGTTCATGGAGACAGATTCAGAGAGAGACAGAGGCTCGTATTAGTTTTGTTCGCTTAAACAGTGTAGGCTGGTTGACCCTGAGTAGTGACTAGAGGAAGATGCTGAGGGAGTTGGGCAGTGGTAGTGTCTACCATGGAGTCCTCTCTGTCTCCCCTCAGGGTCTATGCTGATAGTTGTGCCTTTTCTCTCACCCCCACTTTAGTGTCATTCAAATAAGTACACAACATTCATTGATTTCCCATAGTTTTCCTCCCCTTCCTAGAAAAACTGGGGTCTGAAATCTCAATTCTGTTTGCTTTTGTACCTTCTTGTTCTAGAATGGAAACACTTGCACTTATTATTTATCTATTCGTACTGGTATGCCCTTTAAATTAGACTTCCAATTCCATCTCCTAACTTATTTTAAGGAGATTATTTCATGGATAAGTGAAACAATTGTCAACCCAAAAGGCTTGGGCCAACCACTGCTGGCTGCTTGCCCAGGGTTTCCCCAGTGGCCTACCTTTCCTCTGTGCAGGTTGTTAAACTTCCATCTGAAGCCAGGAGACTATGCCGTTTCTGTTTCCTCCTTCATGCACCCCAACTGCCTTAGTGAATTTGAATAGCTCTTCAGCCCATCACAGAGGTTGCAAACCACATCTGGTCCATGGACATGTTTTCCTTGGCCTTCACACTGTTTTGAAATGTTTTTAATTAGTTGCCAACATTTACAAATTGGGAAATTTCACATTCAAATATCCAGACTGGGAGCCTTGTGAAAAATCTAAGGATCTGGATACCCTGGATTTGCATTTCTATTCATCAGTTGGCTGGAACTGAAAAGATGGGGAAATTGTGGGAGCCGTACATGCATTAACTAGTTTGCTACAATCCCCACCACTGTTAGTATTTCAGACCCACTCTCTCACTGAGCTGTCTGGTCTCTGGAAGCATTTGAGTTTGTGAGGTCTGATCTAATGGGAGACAGAAAGTCTGCCTAGGAAGATCGTATTTCCTTATTTGTTGTCTCTCTTTTCCAATTATTCCTCTTAAAGGAAGGAAGGGACCCAAGGAAGATTTGTGACTTTCACCATTTTGAGAGGCCTTTTGGCTGTTCACTAGGGTAGAAAGGAAAGATGGAAGCCTCACACTGTTAATTATTACTATTATTTTTTTCACACTCAGAGGCGGCAAATGACTTAGTCTTAGATTCTAAGGTTCTGTAATTCTCTATCAGGAATTTAAGTGGGTTGCATAAGGTAGGAATATTTAGAGAGAATGAGACCAAGAGTAATCAACCTAACAGAATGGGAGATGGTATAGGTCTCATCGGGAGCTGGACATGAATGAATTCCATCTGATCAAAGCAGAGCACCAATCACAAGGGGAGAGAAAATAGATAAAAGTGGCCAATTATCCCAGCAGAAAAGATTATGGATGTTAAACTGCTTTCTAAACACGGCGTGCTTTATAAAAGTAAAGGATCATTAACCTTTTTCTTTGTATTGATTAAGAAGAAAGAGAGAGGTGGTTGGCGAAGAAAGTTTGCTCCCTTGATTGAACAGTGAATGGTAGAGAAAGTTGGACTCTCATCTACATCCTGCAAGTGAAAAACTGATACAGTGATACAGCGTGACTTTGAGAATGGAGGATAGGAGGGTGTTTATAAGCAAACTTCTTCAAAATTTTGACTTACTTTTCGATTGCTGTTCTGTTGAAGCAAAGAATGCACTGGAGTCCTTTAATGTGTATCAATAGGGAAGTGCTGAGGAAAGGCTTTGCAAGCCTCGTTCCAGATCTGAGATTCCAGTATCCTGTGAAGTGGAAAGCTTCAAGTCTCCTCATACCTCAACTCCACACCGTCTTTTAGTGAATTGGAAGAGTTGGAAGGAATAAATAGTTTGTGCCTCTCTTGGTGGCAGATAAGAACTGTGCAGTCCATCCAAACGTCTCTGTTTTAGTTTTTAATTTCACATCATGCTCAGTCAAAATCTGTATGCTGTGAAGCCATGTTTTCAACATAGGCCAATTTCCTGCTTTTTGTAATTGGGAACATTCTGACGATCAGATCCACATTCTATCCAGGGCACACAGATTTTTGGTTCTAAAACTCCCAATATTTGGAAGTGATTCATGGCTTCTGCTTCCACTTCTCTTTCAAAATCCTGGTTTGGTCCCTGTTGGCTTTTGATTTTAAGTGCCCTACTTGTAATCCGCTCAGGCTGAGAGAGAACTGAGAAATTGGAAGTATTTTATGTTCCAGGCTGCAGACCTTATGAGGTGATGACAGTGTTCTATAGGGATATCTGTTCTGCTTTTCCTATTGAGATCAGTGGAGGAACTGGAGCCGAGTGCTTAACAGGGGCAGAGGGCAAATGAAACTGCCTTTGAGATAAAGCTGAGAATGTGGCGATGGCATGTATCAGGACAGCTCAAGGAGGCGGGGGTGCTAAATAGCAGGTTGGGGAGACGGAGGAAGTGAAGCTTTCTACACATATCTATGTAGAAGAAAGAGCCAAGGGGGCCAAGAAATTAAAGAAACAATAATTATCTTGAATAACCTTTAATGTGAAGATCCAAAGATGCATTATTTTGAATAGGAGCAAGTGACTGACAGCTGCTGTGGAGTGGGTCCATTGCGAGGGCGCTAGGGCTCTGTGAGTGACTGGCTGGGGGCCAGCCATTGGGCTTGTGAGCACGGGGGGAACTCCTTACTCGGGCTATTCCCAATGCACCTGCAGACAAGTCAAGGACCTTGTTGGTGTTTTTTTTTTTTTTTTTTGCAAAACAACCCCAAATCTGCTTTTCTCTTCCATTGAAAGACAATAACAAAAAGAACTATGGAATATCAGTCCTATTTTAAACTTCTTTTTTTGAAAAGCAACTTCAAGTTTTCCTATAGGAAAACGTTTTTCAATGAATCTTGTGAACATTTTGTTTCCTTTATTTCTCTCCTTTTTAAATTATTTTGTTTCTGTAGCCAGAGTTATTTTAATAAAATGTCAATCTCTTCTGAATCCTCCATTTTATTATTGGAGTGAAAGTCCATCCTGCCATTATTAATATGTTATCTTTTTATCTAAAGCTCTGAGTGTACCAATGTACTATGGATATAGTAATATACCCAGAGATAGTCAATCATTGCATTATATTCTGGCTGAAAATCAATGTGTCCTCATGACCACTCAGCAACACTTGTTATTGGCTTTGACAACAAATAAAACTATTTTAAGTTTGCTTTAACAGGCTTTAAATTCCTTGGAGGATGGTATTATAGTTAGCACATCCCAATAAATATTAGTCCATTGGAACATTCATTCATAAATGAATGGATCTGCTTTATGTCAGGACCTGGGATGGGCCTTGGGGAAACATTAGGAAATCCTGCTGGAGCTTAAAATTGTAATTTTGGGGTTATAAATTAGTATCTTTATATCGGATATGAAATAAAGTTGTACATGTCAGGACTCAGTGCAGTGTGGCTACATAAAACACATTTCTTAACATGTGTGGGTAGATTGGTTGACCCACCAGAACTTGGATAGGTCTGCAAAGAGCTGGGTTTCTGTTCATTGATTTCTATTCGGTCTCCAGAATCATTAAATAGGAGTTCCCACTGATCAACTACTCATGCTGTATTTCCTCATGAGAGTTCTAGATTAAGAACACTCTATACTAACCTTATAGTCCTAGGGTTTGTATGGGAACTGTAAGTTTGTGCTTCAAGCATTTTCTATACTTCTCAACTCAGAGGTTCATAGAAAGTTAAATTTGGAAATATCACTTATTCCTGTGTGTTTTGCAAAGGGTGCTATTTATGTTAAAAGATATTTCGTGGAAAACAGCATTCTGGGGTCAAGCAGCTTTGGGAAACACTGGGTGAAACTGTTGTACTAGGTTTCTTTGGTGTGAGACTTCTCAGCTTCATGTGCTAATGTGCATTGTGCCCCTTTGGGTTAGAACATGCACAATTTTCCAAATATTTTTGACCTCACAATATTTATCAAAAAAAGTTTCTTCAAGCATTGTCTGTGGGTCTAGTGTTTGCTGAATGTTGGAAAGTATAGGAAAGTTGGAAAATATTGGAGCAACTGAGTGTTGCTCCATGTTGGGAAGTAGTGCAATGGCCTTGTGCTCCTGTTGTATGGACCAGGAAGTTCAGACCAAGGATTCAATGACTTGCTGAAGGGCCTGGAGACAGCTAATAGCAGCTGGGACTAGAATTTAAGTTTTTAGTCAGCCAGGTGAATGTTCTTTCCACTGTGGCATGCTATTCTCTTTATTCCTCTCCTTTTTTTACTTCCTTCTCCCCACCTCTGTGGCTTCAACCTGCCAGTAGCCCTTTATGCTTTCTATGGCCATTTAGAGCATTTTGGAATAGTAAGAGTGGGCCCTCCTAGTTCCTAGTGTTCTCACTGGAGCTTTTTCCTCCAACACTTCCAAGGTCAGCATTTCAGTCACTCTAGGCAGCACCTCTGATCCTGCTTCCTTGACCTGTTCTGGTACAGGCCTTGAGCTTTATTGTGAACATGGATCCCTTGTTGCTCCTTTAGCTCCAAGTCCTGTCTCCCCACTTAGCTCCATCAGGCAAGCTATACAAATTTGAAGTCACTATTACATAATTTTTTTGTATTTTTGGGTTGGCAATATTTGTATTTACTCCAAACTCTATTTTTCTTAGGAGGTTTTATCCGTCTGCAAGTAGGGGGCTCTTCTTATCTCACCTCTACTTTCTGCTCTGGTTCCATTAGGATTCACATCAGCATTCTGCTATTTTTTTGCTGAGGAAGATTCACCCTGAGCTAACATCTATTGCCAGTCTTTCTCTTTTTTTTTTTTTTTGCTGAGGAAGTTTAACCCTGAACTAACACTGATGCCAGTCTTCCTCTATTTTGTATGTGGGTCACTACCACAGCATGGCTAATGAATGGTGTAAGTTGGCACCCAGGATCTAAACCCAGAAACCCGGGCCACCAAAGTGGAGTACATCAAACTTAACCACTATGCCCTGGGGCCAGCCCCTCACATCAGTATTTTGAACTCTTCAGGCTGTCACAATATGTTATTAATTTATGTGGCATCCAGCTGTAATAAATACCTGTCTGTGACTATTAATAAGTGTAAGGAAAGAAAGTTGGTGATAAAAATTTTGGTAAAAATTGCAAAAAAGACAAAAAATTACCAAAATTGTGAAAAACTTGCTAAAAAGAAGTTTTGGATCACTTACTTTACCCAGTGTCTACCTATCTAACTAAAAATATTATGAGACACTGGCTGAGACATCAAACAGCTGACAGGGCAATATTTTTCTTAGCAATTTCACATTACTTTGGTTATTTACGTAGCTGATGAATTGCTTTTGTGACATTTTATAAGAGAAAGTATATATTGAATGACTTTTTATTCATTTGCATTTGTTTGCTGGCTTTTTCTTTCCTCAGTAGCTATGGAGATTCTATCTTTCCCAATTCCTAGTTTTAATATGTTTAGGGGAAAAAAACCTAACATATAAATAGGACTATGAATTATTTTAATTAAACCATTTGCTTAACAAATGAAACTAAATTTACCTTCAGGGTGAGATGAATTTCTCCTTCAGTGTTTCTGCTAGACATATTATCTGATGAAGAAAAATGATCCTGTCTTTATCAGAAGGTGTTACCCTCCCACCCTCCAAGCAAAAATAAAAACTAGGCCTTAAATCCCCACAAATGAATAAAAAAATAAAAAAAATGATTCCCATATAGGCTGGCTTTTTATATAATCCTTTACTTCCCGTTGGAGGAAGGTCCTGTTCATTGGCTAGTCCCAACAAGAGACACATTTAATTGCTAATTCTTTGTTTTTGCTTTTTTTCAGTGTTATATTTATGATTACAAAAGCTTGTTTAAGGCATTAGGGCTAAAAAAATGTGGTCAAATGTACTGGAGCTCTTAAGGAACTTTAATAGGCCATCAAAAAACAGTGAAGATTTATTTAATGTCTCCCCTCCAGGAGGATATATTGTTGGTTCAGCTGCAACTTCTTAACTTCATCATATTTTATATACTTTGGCCATCATAGATTGCCACAAGGCCTGTTGCATGGTGTGATTTAAAATGTGTTCTGATTAAGTATACAGAAGTGATCCTGTTCCCCAATGGAGGAAGGAGAGGAACATCATAAATATACATTGTTTAAGTGTAAATTCTACTTCGCACTCATAGGTTATATTGTACTTGCATGTTTTATGCTCTGTTGGTACTTGAAAAAAAATAATTTCATTTGGGGGCATTTCCAGGGATCAAATCAAGAGCCAGGCAGTGGGGACCTACTTTAGAATTCCCTCCCTAGAATTTGTAATAGGGGCAGAATAAGGCAAGGAGAGGAAGTACGTTTATAGAACAAAACTCTCCCATCTACTTACATATAATGGGCACAAGTCTCAGTCTACCAACTCAAATGGGCAAGGATATTCACTTTTTATTTCCTTACATCAAGCCTCCCAATATGCCTGACAGGTAGAAATTCCATCTTGGTCACTTGTTGGACTCTTTCCTTTTTTCAGGGAGGTCCCAGAGTCTAGGAGGTCATGTGAGGCCAAGCATATGAGTAAAAGGCTTCTCACCTCAGGCTCGCATGTCCTCATTGACATCCTTATGGTCAAACCACCAAGTGTTCTTGATATCTGGTTACTCTCTGCTTCCATGCCAGGTGTGGGGCACAAGCATTTCTGCAGAGCCTGGGATCGTGAATTGAGAAATTGAGGTAAGTACTGTTTCTCTATGTTGACTTGAGATCAGTATGAACCCAGTAGAATAGTTCATGTTATGTAAGAAGTAAAATAAACAAAGACTGAAGAATAAATAAAAAATAGGCCCAAAACCTGTCTAGTGAAGAAAAATGTAGAGGGCAGTGAAACGAAGACACACTTTTTTTTGTGTGTGGGCAATAGTTGCTTAATACGTGTCTTTGTCTAACTAGTTCTATCACGAGAGAATCCAAAGCTCCTTTAGGCTACTGCCTAGTATTCAATTCACATCCACAGCCCTAACCCTAAAATCTTAGGGACCAGATGCTTCTGGACTTTTTTAGTTATTATAAAGACAATACGGTGCGTATGCCTTATACTATATAACACTCTCCATGTGGCCAAGGGCAGCACTTTTAAACAAACAATATTTCCTAAGCAAATGTAAAGCATGAACATTTTTACTAAGTAAAATCAATAAAGACTATAAGTAGTGTCACATCTGTTCAGGTCAGGTTTTGTCATCAAATAAATTGAAATCAGGTCAGATTTTGTGACCAAATAATTGCGAAAAATTTTCAATGTTCAGGTCTTTTGTATTTTGGAGTTGCACATAGAGATTGTGGGTCTTAAGCGAAGATCAAAGTTGTTCTTAACTGGGAAAGAAGAGAGAATGATATATTCTCTGTGTGTAATCTGTCTACACCTCTTGGTTATCTGGTGTGAATGTCATCTTTCTTTTTCATGCTGTAGTATTAGTTGTAGCAGAAAACACATACATTTTTGGTATTATGTCATTTAAATGACATCACAAAACTTTAAAACAAAATAGAGGCCTTGGTCTTTCTCATTATAGTCATTCAACAATGAATGAGGACCAGCTCTGTTTTAAGAACTGACCTGAGTGTCAAGGATGCAAAGTCCAGGAAGACAGTCTGTGCCTTCACAGACTATCCCCATGTGGTATGAGAGAGCAGAGAGTAAGTGGATAGTGATAGACCATGTGGAAATACTAAGTTAGGAGAAAGCACAGGACGCTGTGAGAATGGAAGAAGAGTGGCCATCTCAGACAGAAGGCAGGGGTGGAAGCGGGCTTTTGCGAATGAAAGAGGAGATGGCCCTGAACTGAGGCTTAAGTGATATGTAGGCATTACAGGTGAATAGAGGCAAAAAGATTGGGGGGGTTGTTTGGGTAGTGTTCCAGACAGATGAATCCACATATTCAAAAACAGCATTAGAGAATGTCACCTTGGGAGAGAGAGGACCAGTGATGATGGAAGAGAAGGGCCAGTTGCCAGATTATGAAGGATGGCTTTATCTGATAATCTGCACTGTCTACATCAGTGGATCATCAATGAAAATCTTGCTCCAGTGCAAACAGGATGATGGGAACATCTGTTTATGAGCTACTACTGAGAGCTCATCTGGTTTGATTAAAGATCTGTTATTCATGCCAGAAAAAAAGAGATTAGGCACTGCTCTCTTGTAAGCACTGAGAAGGATAAAGAACCATGGAACACACATGGGAAGAAGTAGTTTGAGGATCACACTTGGAGCACTAGCTGCTGGAGGCAACCCAACAACTGCCACCAGTCATCTTCTAGCCAGAAGAGAAGGCATTAGAGACACGGCTTCTGACAGATCAGTGTTCTACCTACAAAAAGATTTCGTTGAGTCAAAAGCAAAAATATACAAATGGTATGACATCAAACTTAAAAACTTTTGCACATCCAAGGAAACAATCAACAGAGGGAAAATGCAAACTATGAAATGAGAGAAAATATTTTCAAATCATATATCTGATAAGGAGTTTATATCTAGAATACATAAGGAACTCCTATAACACAACAGCAACAACAGCAACAAACACAAATAACTCAATTAAAAAATGGGCAAAGGACTGAAGATATACAAGTGGCCAAAAAACATAAGAAGAGATGCTCAACATTACTAATCATAAGAGAAATGCAAATGAAATCCACAATGAGATGCCACTTCACACCCATTAGGATGGCTACTATCAAAAGAAGAGAAAACAGTAATTATTGGCAAGGATGCAGAGAAATTGGAACACTTGTGCGCTGTTGGTGGAAATATAAAGTGGTGCAGCCACTATGGAGGCTCCTCAAAAAATTAAAAATAGAACTGTCATATGATCCAGCAATCCCACTTCTGGGTATACACCCCCCCAAAATTAAAAACGCATCTTGAAGAGATATTTGCACATTCATATTCATTGCAGCATTATTCACAATAGCCAAGAGTTGGAAGGAACCCAAATGTCCATCAATGGATGGATGGCTAAAGAAAATGTGGTATATACATGCAATGAAATATTATGTAGTCTTAAAAAAGAAGGAAATCCTATCAAATGCTACAACATGGATAAACTTCAAAGATGTTATGCTAAGAGACATAAGCCAGTCCCAAAAAGACAAATAACTATATGATTCCACTCATATGAAGGATCATAGAAACAGAAAGTACAACAGTGATTGCCAAAGGCTGGGGGAGGAGAGAGAGGAAATTAGTGCTCAATGGGTAGAGAGTTTCTGTTTTGCAAGATGAAAAAGTTCCAGAGATCTGTTGCACAGCAACGTCAATTTACTTAACACTACCGAACTGTACACTTAAAAATGATTAAGATGGTAACTTCAATGTTATGTGTTTTGTACCATAATAAAAATAGTCTAAAAAATATCTTTTTGGGTGACAAGGTTCCAATGGTTGTGGGGGCTTCCTCAGGACCAGGAAAGAGGGTGTGCTGGAAAGGGGCTGGCAGCCTATGCCGTGGCAAGCTTAAGGGCACAGATGTGTGGATGGCACGTAGAACAGGCAGAGAGAGCTGGAGGCAGAACAAGTTCTGGGCAATTTTAAACTTTACAATCCCCTCTGCTCCCCCTCCTCTACTCTTTTCCCCTTTCTTTGAGTTGTTGCCGTGTTACTTCCAGCTCTTAGAGCTGATGAATTATGGATGGTGGTCGTTTCCCCGAGTGCGGTGCATTCTTCTTTAATTAGATTGGTTTGTAATATTACAGTGCAGACCTGCTGGTAGGACATTTGGCACGGGGGCAGGTCTAAATCCCTGGGCAAACTCCCCACACACCATTCCTAGGATGTAACACATACTTTGCCACCACCCAGAGATTGTAGTCTGGCTATAAGTACCACCCCCTTCCTTCTCTGCACATATACCCTAAGGACTCAGACCTTTGTGGTGCACTTTTTGCCAGTCTCAGTGACAGCTTTACGTTCCAGAAGAAAGTAAAAAATAATCTTGCCTCCAATTTACCCTAGGAAACCAAGTGGTTGAGAAAGAATATCGTGTCCTTTTATGCACTCAAATATGTATTCAGGGGTTTCTTAAGACAACTAATGACCTAGTTAACACTTCTGGCTAGTAATGGAGTCAGGAAAACCAACAGAAAAAACCACACGTAGCTTGGGGAAATGGCAGCTAGGGTGGGGGAAGTATTTCTGGTAGATATTCAGGAAGCTCTTGCCTGTAGCGTGATCCTGGGAGAACAGAACATTGATTGAAATTGTTTTTCTCCAACCTCTTTTATGTCCTCCGTTTCCCTTGTAAGATATACATTGATATCCAGGATGGTGGTGCCGTAGGACGGCTTTCTAGAGCTCTTCATGTGCTTTGTACTTATCCTAACTCTTCACTTTCCTTTTATTGCAGAACAGGCCTATGGTGGAAGGAAATCTAATAAGGCTTTTCTATCAAAAGGTAGCTTTAAGGTTATAATTCAAACAAATAACTATTAACAGGGGATCACCAGGGGCCATGGTAGGTGAGTCAGAGAAATAACCAGAAGGCAGTGTTCATAGATTACCGCCACAGAGCATCCCCTGCACCCACATTCTCTGCCTTCTCTCCTCTCCCTATAAGTGAACTATCTATGCTCTTTTCTAAAGCCAGAGCTTTAGAAAAAAAGCCAGAAAAAGACTCATGCACTGGTCCCCTCGTGCACAACTAAGGACTGCTCCCACAATTCTCTCTCTATACTATATCATCATTTTTTTCTCTCTTATAGGTCATTTTTAATCAGCTTATTAACATGTTATTATTATTCTTATTAAAAAATCCTTTTTTTGAACCCATACTTCACCCCCTCTCTCAATTAGCATCCCATTTCTTTGCTATCCTTAACAGAAAATCCTGTAGAGGGTCTTGTATCTTCTTGCTGCCTCCAATTCTTTTCTCTCATGCTCTCTTAAATCCAGTCAGACTTTTTGCTCTTCATTCCACCACACCTGCTTTTGTCAAGGTCACTAATGACTTTCATTTTGCCAAATGCAATGATCTATCAGCACTATTTGACACTAGAAATGCTTTCTTCTCTCTGGATATTACTCTCTTTTGGTTGTGTTCCAAACTCATTGGCTACTCTTTCTCAGTCTCCTTTTAATGCTTTGTTTCTTCTCTTTGATCTCTGAACATTGGAGTGCCTGGGACCCGTCTCTTCTCTATCTACAGCCATTACTTGGTGAGTTCATCCAGTCTCGTGGCTTTAAATACCACCTATGCTTATGAATACCAAAGTTGTATGTCCTGCTCAGTCCTCTCTCCTAAATCTCCAGACCCCCATATCTAACTGCCTACTCAATACCTTCACTTGGACGTCAACTCTCTCTATATATTGTTTTTGGTGAAGAAGATTGGCCCTGAGCTAACCTCTGTTGCCAATCTTTCTCTTTTTGCTTGAGGAAGATTGTTGCTGAGCCAACATCTGTGCCAATCTTCCTCTATTTTGTATGTGGGATGCCACCACAGCATAACTTGATGAGCAGTGTGTATGTCTGTGCCCAGGATCCCAACCCACAAACCCCAGGTTGCCGAAGCGGAGTGCACGAACCCAGCCACTATGCCACTGGGCTGATCCCTCAATTGTACGTTTTAAACTTACATGCCCAAAGTTGAACTCCTAATCTTCCCCTTAAGCCTCCAGCTTTCATCTACTGATTCACCTCAAACCCTCATACAGTCTTCTCCATCTCAGTTGATGGCATCTTCATCCTTTCAGTTACTCAGGCCAAAAATGTTGGCATCAAATCTACACTTCTCTTTCTCATGTCCCATATCCAATATCCATCAGGAAATCCTGAAGGCTGTATCTTCAAAATAATATTCAAGGTCCAACCACTTTTCACCATCTCTACTGCTGCTCTTTTGATCCCAGCACTGATGTCTCTTATCTTGGTTATCCTAATAGATTCCTCACTGGTCTCTCCGCTTCCTGCCTTTCTCTTTCATAATCTTTCCTCAGTAGACCAGACAGAGTGGTCATTATAAATACAGAGTTAGCTCCTGTTAATGCTCTGTGCAAACGCCTCCAAAGGCTTCCCCATATTACTCAGAATGAAAGCCAAAGTCCTTACGATCTGCCTTCTTCCCCCTTTGTTGCCTCTGTGGTTTCTTCTTCTACTGTTTCCCTTCCCCTACTCTTACTCTACAGTAGCATCATTGGCACCCTGGCTGGATCTCAATAAGTCAGACATGCTCCCCACTTTGGGCCTATGTATCTGGGAACCTCCTCCTTGAGCTATCCACTTGACTAACTCAGTTTTCTCATGTCTTGACTCAAATGGCACCTTGTGATGAGGTCTGCCTTGACCATCCTATTTCACATTGTAACCCACCTCATGGCTCTCCCAATCCCTTTTACTTCACTGTATTTTTTTCCTATAGCACTTATCATCCTGTAACCTATAATTTGCTTCTCTATTGTGTTTATTATAACTGTATGTCCACCCCTGACCCCCCTAAAGAATATAAGCTCTATAAGGACAGTTTTTTAAAGAAAATATTTTTTCACTGGTATATTCCACGCCCTTATGTTAGTACCTGGTGCTGAGTACGTTCTTTTGTTGTTGTTGAGGAAGATTGTCACTGAGCTAACATCTGTGGCAATCTTCCTCTATTTTTTGTATGTGGGATGCTGCCACGGCATGGTGATAAGTGGTGTATGTCCATGTCAAGGATGTGAACTTGCAAACCTGGTCTGAAGTGGAGTGTGCAAACTTAACTATTATGCCGCAGGGCTGGCTCCTGAGTAGGTTCTTAATAAATGTTAGTCAAATTAATGAATGGAAAATCAGACATCAGCATAATGTTTTACAAAATATCATCACGTTATCCCCTTTAATCTTCACAGCAGTACTCCTGTGAGTACACTATTATTAATTATTATTATTATTATTGTTTATTGAGAGGTTAAAACAAGTGGTCAAAGATGAAGCAGCCAGTAGATGGCTGATATATCGGTGTGTGGAATGGGCCTCTTAAAAACAAATCTACCCCAGCTTGTTGGCAGATGTGGACGACCTTTCCATGAAATAAATATACTTGCCCTCTCATGGCCTTATGAATATCTGCAGATACTCTGATTTGTGCCCTGGGAAGTTTCTGCTTTGGTGACAGGCTTTGAGGCCTGGAGCCTCATTAAGGGTTGACCTGGATGGTCAAATGTGCAATGGGAAATGACCATGATCCCATTTATTTCTAGTGGAAAATGTTTCTTGAAATCATTAGCAAAGTTCCCCGTGATGAAATTCCCTAGCATGTTCTTACAGACTTTTCATTTCCTTGAGCACTATACATGCTTTCCTGAGAATAAGGGAGTTTCCCTGGAGGATCTCGCAAGATGACTTTCTCTGTATATTGATTCTCGGTACTCTGTAGATGAGTCTCCCAGGCATGCCTAGGCTTCCGTTTGTAGCAGGAAATGCTCATTTCTTGAGGTAATAAATCTGCATGTGATATTAAAATGAGTTCCTTGGGGACTGGCTGGGAGGTTCTGACTCAAAGCACCTTTTAAGTGAGTCCTTGGGTTGCTCTGAGCAGTCTCTGGGACGGTGGTTGAAATAGCATCAAAGGACGCTTTGCTGATGGAGAAATGGAGTCCCAGGGGAGCACACTGAGTAGTGAGTCACTGTTTGGGACTAGGCCAGGGAACGTTCTCCACCTCTGTCTCCTGAACCTTGGTTCCAAGGGAACTGCTGGACCAAGTACTGGAAAGTGTCCTCAGAACCTACAGAGCCTGACTGTGTGTCAAGCAGAGAACTCAGGGAGCAGATACTTCCTTTAACTTCTTGGAGAAAAAATAAATTTATTTTTCTCTAAACAATGACTGATTGCGAAAAGTTTGAGAGGCCAGTGAGGAAAAAAATTATGGAGATAAACTCATATGAAATGAAGAGCTTTAGTAAGCTCTGCTTCGGAGACTTAAGCAATCTGACCCCTCTAGACTCTGACTCTGAAGCAAGGAGTTAATAGAGATGGAGACACTGTAGTCAATTGCATCTTAATTAGCTGTTCTTGGTGGAAGCTTATGGGTGTAGAAACTTCCATTTGCAGAACAGATGACCTTTGGGGCAGAGGAAGCATTTAAAGGAACAGCCAGAAACCCTGGACAAAAATTTTCTGCCCTCTCTATTTTCAGGGTATGCTTTCTCATACTCTATGTCTTGCCTACAGATTTAAGAATTTTCTTATTTCATTAGATTTCAAACCATTTTATAGGTGAAATTGTCTTAGGGGTCATCTAGAGATCCTTTTACTTTTCAAAGGGGAAAATGGAGACCCATTTGTGACTTGCTCACCCAATATCGATGACTACAGAGGCAGCAGCTACAACATAGCAACAACAACTACTATTACCATTACTACAAGCTCAACACCGCCTACTAACAGGTGGATCCTATGTGCCTTGTAATAGATGTTCTGCAGTCTTTACTCCATTACCTTCACGAAATAAGCTATGAAATAGTACAATCCTATGTTAAAGATGAGGAAATTTGGGCTTGTAAATTGTTTGTCCAAGGTTACGTGGTTGATGTCTGGGTCAGAATTTAAATTCAGTTGTTTGGCTTCCAGGCCTGTGCTCATAAGAAGTCAGTTCTCCCACGGTCCCCCACTTATTTTCCCTTTTATGTAACATAAAAGAACAATCTTATTCAAGAGAAATTCTGTTGGTCTGGGGTTTCCTCATAGCAGGGGGGCTCTTCACGGTTCTCATTCTAATAAATTACTAGTCATTATGGGGATGCTTATCAGAGTGGGGCATATGAAGGAATCAGGTAAACAGCCTCAGCGTTAGGGGTCGTCAAGGTTGGCTTAGGGGTGTGTGCGGTGGGGGCTTGCCTATGTGGTTTGAGATGAGGGCAGCTGAAGGTTCTGACTAGCATGTCAGTGTGTCAGACACAGTTATCACTGAATATAACACAGGTACCCTGGAAGGTGTGACTCATTAAGTAACTCTAAGACAGTTACTTCTAAGTAGGGAGTAGTTTACCAGCTACTTCCCAATATTTATAGTCATCAGAAGGAGGAAATTCCCTGACAATGAGAATAGTGTCCAGGTGGATTTGGATCAGGAGAAGCAAGTTGGAGGAGAAAGACACAGGGCCCTGAAGAGCAGATGGTATAGCAGAGAGAAGACTTTAACAAAGAAGTCAGGTTATGATACTCCCCTGATTGAAAGCTTCCAAGGGCTCCCTACTTGCCCTTAGAACAAACTCTGGACTTCCTACCTTGGTTTACCACACCCAATGGGACTTGCGCCCTCTCTGGGTCCCCTTGGTCACCAACTTTCTTTTGGTGAAAGCGCATGTCCTTCTTAGGGACTTTGTACAGCTCTTCCAAAGGCTTCAAATGTTTTCCCAGGAGCCTCACACAGCTGTCTCCTTCTAGCAGCATTCATCTAGCTTAATTGTCAGTTCCTTCCCTGACTCTCCCACCCGAATGTGAAATAGCCACCAGTCTCTGACACCTTATCTTACTTCTCCACATGGTAATTATCACTGCCTGATAATTTTCTTATTGGTCTGAAGGCTTGTTTATCTGTTCTCTGCCTCTGCCCACCAAAATGTGGTGTAGGCACCCATGGTACTCCCTGTGCCTAAGAGTGCCTGGAAGTAGAATGTGCTCAAAAATTATTTGTTGAATGAATAAATTAAAGGTGTAGTGGGGCAGGTAGAGGCTTTGGATTCATTCACCTATTTATTAATTCATTCTCTTAGCCAGTGTTTGACCCTAGCAAGGTGTTAACTTTGATATTTTGAGTAATTTACCTACCCAACATGGACCCCAGCTTTCTCATGTGTTAAACAAATGTAAGTCCTACCTCTCAAAGTTGCTATAAAGAAGGAATGAGATGGCTCACGTAAATTTCTGATGAGTGAATGCACGCATAGCCCTATTGGAGTGTGTGGCACATAGTAGTTTGGCTTGTTACTTTACTCCCAGCTCCTAGTATTAATAGATGAAGGAACCATGTTAGTTTTCATATCTTCCTCAACCAACACCTATTAATAGATTAGCTCAGCCTGGCTGCTTTTCTGAGGTCAGAGAGACAGCACAAATTTCCCATGGGTAAGGCACTCATGATACAGACAGGAGTAGTAATCTGGAGTTGAGGGGATGAAGGGCTGGGTGTGTGTGTGTGGGCGTTCTGCACTGGTTCAAGTTAAGGAAGAAAAGCTTGGGGTAGTGGACTGTTTTTGAGGAGGCCAGTATTGAATCCTCCATTTTCCTTGCTTGGAGAGTGTATCATTGGCACTTATGCTGTGGTAGAGTTTTGTTCCTAGACAGCTTCTGGTCTTGTCTCCCGGAGCTGGATAGAATGGCTAAGAGGAGACACTGTGTTGCTAGACTGCTTGGATTTGAAACTGGCTCTGTCATTTATTAGCTGTGTGACCTTGTTCAAATTGAACTTGTTCAAATAACATCTATGTGCCTCATTTTCCTTACCTATAAAATGGAGAAAATTATGAGTCTCTGCCTCCATAGGGTAATGATGAAGACTATATCTATCAGATGGAAGGTACTTAGAACAGTGCCTGGAGCACATTAAGTGTTACAAAGCTATTAGCCGTTACACTAGCAGCGTTGTATTTCTATCTTTAGTTTTTGGATCTATAAAACAGTGCTAATAACTATCTTATAGGATTGTTGTAGAGAGTAGATGAGATAACATTTGCAAAGTTTGTTTAAAAGTGACTGGTAAATAGTAGGCACCATAGTGTCCAATTGTATTAGTCCTCATTCTGGTTTCAATTTCCCCTCCCTTCCTCCTGTTATTTTTAAAATTAGTGTGATATGCTGTAAAAGGCAGTTAGTGCTTAGGGATGGAGGCTACAGTCCTGGTACATTACACCACCGGGGGACTCCAGTCCTGAATTTTTCACCAAGATGTTGGACAAAATATTCAACTTCTCTGTGCTTGATATTCTCATCTGCAAAGTAGGGGTTATGATGCTCGTGCTACATACCTCATAGGATTATCAATAAATGAAGTCTCAGATATGCATGTGTTTGAAATAAGCTTAAAGGGCTCTAAAATATAGGGTAATGGCATCAAAATATCTGGTGAGGTGGGGCTATCTAGCCAATGGCCCAGCAATGAGCAATGTGTTCATTCTTTTCCTTCTACTAAGAATACCATAAGTTTTCTTTTCTGACTAACCCCCTAATGCACACACACATATACTCCTTGATTTCTCCTTTTCCCAAATTATTGTTGCTAGCAGTGGTTATTGCAGGTGAGTGAACGAGTTTATATTTGTTTGAAGAAGACATGCATTTATCTCAGACTGTCCTTCCCCAACACTAATCAATTCCAGCTACTCAACTGTCCAAAGTGGTTGGGGTAGAGGTGAAGACCCCCTTCTTGTGTAGGAGGTGTAATGCTATGACATAATGGGCCAGATAGCCATTATCTGGGTGTAAATACTGGCTCATCAGCTTGGCATAAAACACTCTTAAACCTAATTTCTGTATGTGATGAGAAGCTTTATTTTCCCTTGTTTTGTTGTGGAATTTGAATGAAGGGAAGGCTTACATTTTTGGTCTGCTGTTTATGCTGTCTCTTGAGACTTCAGACACAACTAGAATTTCACTGGCAACTTTACAGGAGAAAACCAGTTGCCTTTTAAACAGCTGATCCCATCATGAACAGGATCTGAAAAGTAATCTTGAGGAGGTTATTTTATTTTTGCTGAAGTTAGATATTGGAAGGAAGATGATAGATTCAAGAAACACAAAAGGATTGTTGAATAGAGATGTCTTTCCTGTGCCATAAAGCTAGAGGGAATAGCATGCTCTTGGCTTGGATGTCCACCACATACCATCAATGAAATATGGACCCCTTCAAACCCCTAAAATCCAGGAATAGTATGTTGTGAAAGGACTACGGCTGGGTGTATGGATATAGGCATACATGGACCTTCTCAGCTCCCTCTTTGTTTTACACGTGGTATATGTGTTCATTGGCCCAAGACCAGCTATAGCACTTAACCTGTCCTTGCCCCACAGCCATGGTAGTTTTTGCTTGGGAACATGCACCCTCTGCTTCTCTGCAGAGTCTTGTATCCTCTCAGGGAAAGTCGTGTGGTGGGCTAGTGGTGAAGTGAGAGGGAAATATGTACACACAGGGCCCAGCCGAAAATGACTTTAGCACAGAGTTTATTTAATACATCCTCCAAATTGTATTTTGAAGCCTCTGTTAACAAGAAAGCACTCTCTTTTTGAGCAGTGGGAGTGTTTTATAAATGGAATTTGCAGACCGGCAATGCTCCCCATTAATTTTCCCTGTCTACAATTACTATCATTACATTCTTAAAGCACTTTTAAAATAAACTACACCATGATGTAATGTGCACACTCTGAGCTCCAGCAATGGGACAATGAAGCAGCAGCATCTGGATTTTGGACTGCTATCTTCTAGAGAACATCTTGATGGCTATAATTACTGTCATGTTATGGGAACTTAAAAAAAAAAGGCGCCAGAGTTCCAAATAAAACATAAAATGGCTTTGATATAATAAATGTTACTATCATTGTTTAAAAATGTTGTGACCCGTCTGCTATAGTTTCTGAGAAAGATATTTTCCAGCACTTGATATTTCCCCTCTCTCTCTCTTTCATATTCTATTACTGCAGATAAGGATGAAGAAAATCCTTAGGACAGACTTGTTTTAAATCAATGTAACACAATGCCAGCATTGTCTCTCTTCAAGATGAACTTTTAAATTAAATTTGGCATGAGCTTTACCAGAACTCCAAACAGCTTTGCTCCAGAGACACTTTATCCACCCTATTAGGGAGCATTAATACTTCAAATGTTATGTTTATTGTTAATTGTGCTCATTAGGGTAAGGCAGGGACTGAAGTGTTTTTCTGTAGGACACACTTGCCCCCATTGCACCCTAGCCAAGGCATCACTCTAGAGGAATAGGGACTACACAAAATGCACATATGGTGTAAATGCTATCATCTCATGGGAACCAGTTTTGGAAGAGCCCATGATGAACTTGGACTCAGGTATTGGACCAATTTTTGTATAATGTTATGAAGAATCACACATATATATATAAGCCATTATTATGGGTACTGATCCATGGTGGTATTCATTTGGTTTCCCAAGAAAGTTTTACCATGTTGAATTCACTCAACCTTGTGAAATCTAAGTTATTGTTTCATAATGAGTATTGGCAACTGTAAGGAAGACAGTGCATTTTACATAGGCAATTGATTAGTTTTGACAATAGCATGCACACAGAACCCAATGGAGTAATCTGTTCTGTTGATCATTTTTCTCTACTGGTTCACTGATAACATCTTTCAGTTTGAGGATGGACCTTCTAATGTGAAAGTTGGGAATTAACTAGGAAAAATTTATTTGACCTGATCTGGATTTCATCATAGTCAGTGAGTTTTTAGAGTAATCTTTTTACATATGTCACATGGATTGACTGTTTCTACATGTTCTCTTGGGTAGTGACGTCTTTTTATTTCATTTGGTATCATGTTTCCTCCGTTTCAAAATTTTGTCCATATGACCTCCTTGTGGCTGATTAGCAGTAAGTTAGACCACAGAGTTGAGGAGGACAGTGGTTTACTCTCCAGGTGTGAGTTTTTTCAGTCTCACTCTATTTACTGGGTAAATTTTTTCAGCAGTCAGCACTGGCCAGCTCCCTAGACAAAGCATAAGAGATCATCCCAGGCTAAACCAGGTGGGGAGTGTACTTGACCCTGGTAGCCTATCCCACTTCTGGAAAAACCCATCTGAGCAGAGGGTCTATTGATAACAGATAATAGGGCCTTCTTTGGGTATAGACCAGAACACATTGTTAATGTCTGTGTTTCTAAGTCTGCTGTCCAGAAGATCTTCTATTCACTAGATACTTTCCAAGGTCTGTTCTTTCTCAGAAGTTGGACTTAGTTATCACACTCCACAATAATGTTACGTTGGAGAAAAATTGTAGATTTGTTTGCAAGGGTTGTGAGGCCAACTAGTGGAGGGCTATTTCCACATTACCCCAAGGTCCAAGTCAGGTTTTAATTTTGCTTTGGTGATACAGATTTGAAAATGTCCAGTTTTTTACTTTGTCTTGTAATTATGCTTTTGCCCTTTGAAAAATAACTCAACTTTGTATTGTTCATTCCACCCTTTTATTGTTTTCAGTATGGCTCGTGAGTACTGGATACTCAATAAGGACTAATTGAAGGTTGTAATATTCCAAAGAATATTTGTGTAAGTGGTCTTTCTAGAACACAAATTGAACTTTGCCATTGAAACAATAATATGCCATATCCACATTAAGTAGTACTTCATAAAAAGACTTCAGCAATACTAACTGAACATTCAATCTACTTTCTGTTTGTTGAAGCGTTTATGGCTCCTACTCAAGACAAGAGAAATAACAAGGAAAGAAATGACTCTGAATACAGAACATTTTATTACACAAATAAAAAAATGAGAGCATATCTGTTAGCTCTTGCCAACTTTTGAAATATGGATTCCATTTGTCTTTATTACGGCGTATTCCCATAGAGACTTTCCCCTATTTATTAATTTTTGTATGTTACTATTAAACAGAGATATGTGCCTACTGGAAATAGTCAAGCTATTTCAAGAAACAAGAAAAATTAGAAAAAATATCACCTTGTCTTTTTATTATTCTGTCAATAAATTAAGAGGTATGCAATTATTGTAGCTTATAATCCCTTTTTAGAAAAGTCATAGGCATTATCATGGGGAAATGTCTCGTCAAATCTATAACAATCATGATGACTCATAGATATGTGATTCCCCTTATTAAGAAAAAAAGGACAGGAAATCCAATATAAATGAGCTGTTTTCCTCAGCAGTGTAATAAAACTTGGATACTGGTATATGAGTTTTTGATTATATCATCCACTGATAATCTCTGGGTTCATTTCCTCCCAGTGAAGACTCAGTCTCTTACCTCCCCCTACCAGCCCCCTTTGGCCACTAACATTTTAGCAATTCTACTCCCTCAGCTGAGGAGAAGGCCTCCCAGTCACAGCCACCACAGTATAGTATATTTTAAGGGCTGTAAATTTTCACCGTCAGATTTGAGCCAGGGGTGTTAAGCTCCAGAAGACACACATCTGCTTCCTACTCAAATGGTCTTTTGTTGTGCTTCTTGGTAGAGTGAGAGTTGTAATGCCACAAGAATAAATCCCAAGTGGGGAGGGGTAAATTATGGCTTTTCAGAAAGAAATGCTCATGCCTACAAATATAACCAGTTTTAATTCCACTTTTAAATTCTTTCTTTTCAGAGTTCCATGATAATTTTTTATTGCTCTTTAATGAACAGAGTGAGTCACTCTTAAATTTCTAAAGTGAAAAACTCTTTTGTAACCTGAGTCATAACCCCTGAATGTATCTGGTTTCTAAGTTTGGATTTCCAAATGTCAGATTTTCCTAAATAGGATCACATAGGATCACGTGAATACAGGGCCGGAAAACAAAAGAAATGTCTAAGCAACTAGTTAGGAAGGGCGCCGATGGTCCATGACAATGTATCCAGCCCACGAGTGTTTATTAAATACCTATGAAGGTAATCAAAGAATACTTGGTGTTAGAGGTGTATTTATATTCTCTACTTATTTTTGTTCTGTTGTTTTGTTATATTATTATGCTTTCTATTTTATTTATTTCTCTATTATTTATTTATATTTTATACTATGTTTTCTATATATTTATTCTAATACCTCACTAACCAAGAGGGGAAAGATGATAGACCAATTTCATAGCTAGCAGAAATGTGAACAGATAGTCAATCTTCAGTTTACCAACAGATTTTATTCCAAACTCTGTTTGTAAGTCTTTCTTTTGGAACCTCAATGCATTTTCCCATAGAAACACATTTAGAAATGGTAGGTAGATTTCCCAGCCAGCCCAAAGAATCTGCTTAATGCTTATGCAGCTGAAAATTAGTATGAAAGAACTTGATCACCAAGTTTATGGGAATATATGCATTTTCTTATTCATTCAAAAATGTATTGAGTGCTTTCTTGGTGGGAATACAGAGATAACATGGGTCTGATGGTAAGGACATCAACGTTGAAGCAAGTAGTAACTGCCCATTTTTTAGTCTAAGTGCCATAGTGGAAGACAGAATAGTGTGTTGTGTGAGTACATAGGACGATCAGGGCAGGACTCTCAGAGGATGTCTGAGCTTTTTTTGTTTTTCCAGAAGAGAAGAATGGAGTCAGGGAAGGGAGAGAAAGCGGGGAGTTCCTTTAGGTGTGGGAAAGGTAATCAGCATGAAGACTTAAAAGGTTTTAGCTTATGAAGGACAGGTGGAAATGTTGATTATTATGTAAGCAAGAGCTGGACCAAAGGGCTTGACAAATATGGGTTTGTTTGCCCCACCTGGAGATGAGACTTCAAGTAAGGGAATGACATGATTGTGTTTGTATATAAAACTTCACTCGTTCACTCTGTTAACACTGGATGGGAGAAGCTTCCAGCACAGGATAGGGAGAAGGACTGGGAGGCTGTTGGAGTCACATCAGGGAATATCCAAGAGGCACAAGGGCAAAGTAGATAAGGAAGGAGAAGAGAAAGTGGATTAGGGATATTAAGAAGATAAACCTGATAGGACCTGAAGACAGATTGGATTTGGTGATAAGATAACACCAGGGATGAATAGAAAGAGATAGTAATATACTGTTCTCCTAGAAAAAAGAGAATGAAAAAGAAAAAAGAAAAGGACATGAGGAGGAGGCACAGATCTGGGGGGTGGGTAGCTCAGTTATAGTTACAGATGTGTGCTTGGGTCATTACTCTAGTCAAAGGGATGGAGATAAGAGAAGTGCGAGAGCAGTCTAAGCAGGAGATACAACAGGTGAGAAGCAAGTCCATAAGAGTGGATGAGGAGAATCTAAAGGGGGCAACCAGAGACTGTTGGATCATAGCCAGAAGAGAGCAGTGTCTAGAGTTAAGACAGTAGAAAATTTCAGAGAAGACAAACAAAGAATCTGAGTGGTATATAAATATCAAGACTGAGAAATAAACAAGAGGGGGATATTGATGTTCAAGGTTCCAGTTTGGGAGACCAGGAACACATCTCTTTGTCCTGTGCTGGTGGCTCTGCCATAGAGCAAAGAAGATGGACTATAGTGACATGGGATGAGGGTGGAGCTATAGGTCTCTGTCAGGGGGGTAGTGACCACTGGATTGGAACAGTAAAGGTGGAGAGCTGCAGCCCTGAGTGGAGGGTGGTTTGAAGTGATATATGTTGGCTGTGTGTGTAGGCCAGCATGTGAAGAGTATTCTTCCAGAGAGGGAGAGATCCAGTGGAAGTGTCCCTATGGTGAACAGCTTTGGGTGATGGGCAATGGCTACAGACATAGGTTATAAATAAGCTGGTTCTTATCAGTCACTGTGTTATTATTACTAAAAGAACCATGTTTTCAGAAAGCATGAGGATAACGTCTAAACTCAGTAGAGCATAGAAAGCTCCTCACAAGTTGCTTCTCACTAGCCTCATCTCTTGCTATGTTTTTCCATATTGGGATGCTGTCCCTACCCCCTCTACATTCCCAGCCCATGTTCTTTCACTCCTCCATGCCCTTTATGTGCAATTTCTTCTATCATGAATGTACCATGCCCCTTTTCCCAGAAATCTTCCTAAATCACCCAGCCTGAATGTCACTTCCTCAGTAAAGCCTCTGGTAATACCCTTCAACAGAATAGGTTCTCCATTCTCTGCTCCCTCAGTGCTTTGCTTATATCTTCACTGAATAAAACAATGCAGCCTAAAAATGACGTCTCCCTCCCCTTCTGGACTGTAAGTGTCAACGACATGGAGGTGCTTGTCGATATGGACTTTCCCAGTGCCTAGCACAGTGTTTGCTCAGGATGAATGCTTAATGAGTGCTTGTTTCAAATCCTGGCCTAACTCAAAGGTTGGTTGTAAAACCTATGGGTCTGGAGAGATGGCGCTAAGCTTTACTCACCCGGAGCTGTTGTGGGAGTGGTAAAGACCATTATCCCAGACTTTTCTGGCAGGCATATTAAGGGAGAGTGCCTAAATGCTATTAAAGATTTCATGTTAAGAAGTTACACAAATTCCTAGAGCTGTGTCCTCAGTGATACTGGGCAGCCAGGGTGACTAATGACCCTTAATTTAAGCATCTGTAAGAGTCCATTTTATTTTGGGAGAAACTCTGTGTCACCTTTACTGAAAAAATAATTGCATAGGAGGCCTTGGAAAGAGGATATATTTCATAAATCTGTAAAATAAATGAAGTTCTTTGGGGACATTAACTCTTCTACAATGTCTCTTGATGAGTTTGGAAAGTATTTATTATGAGATGGAGCCAATTCCAAAGTGAAGCTCAGAGAATTTTCTTTCCTGAGCTCCTGGAACACAGCTATGGTTAGTGATAGTAATCTATGATGATGGTTCTGGAAGAAGTGATATTGGACATGTCTTGGTCCCAAACAACACTTGAGGGGAGGAGAGGAGCCCAGAGGACTGAATTCCTGTGGGGTTTCCTCAGTGTCTTTACCAAGATGATCATCCTTCCTTCTGAGTCTACTCCAGACACTGTCAGTGAAATGAAGGATCTGTCTAAGTATCATTTGGGTTTCTGGCACCAGAGATGCCGCTTCATTTTGGCTTAGGTTAAACTCAATCACACTGCATTAATGGTATCATAAATCTTTTCCTTTTAGACAGTGAATTAGGGAATCATAGCAGAAAGAGTACTGTATTAGCACACTGGGTTCCAGTTTCAGATTTTCTATTTATATCTGTATGACACTTAACTTCTTCAAGTCTAATGACTTCATCAGTAACATTGGGATGATACCACCTCACAATAATGCCATGCCAGCGTTCACTGAGTCCTTACTGTGTGCTGGGCACTGCCTTACATGAGTTAGTTCTCTTCAATCCCTTTGATGTAAGTATGATTGTTTTCCATTGTATAGATGGGGAACTTGAGGTTTACAAAGATTTTATGCCCTGCTCGGGGGGCAGGAAGCAAGGGAGCTGGGATTCAAATCCAAGTCTTCTGATTCTATTACTGAGGTCTTAACCACTGCTTTAAATGTTGCACTTAATACACTAAAAATCCTGACGTACCTGTAAAGTGTTATCAAGTTCTTCTTGATTGAATGTCACTCCTGAATATCCTTCCTCTCCAGCTTTCTTCTGTCCTTCTCCCAAAGAATCTGGGATCTTCTCTCCCAATTGAACTAAGTGAGAATTCCATGGGCTGCTGCTTTTTTTCATGTTTTCCCAAGTAGCAAAGGGCTGTGAGTCTGACCAGGATGTGAAACACAACATTCCTGAGGGGATCGAGAGGAACGAACCCCAAGGAGAGGGTCATTGAAGTATCACATGACACAAAAATACCATTGTAAAAGTAGCTTTAATAATATATATGTATATAGTAATATAATATGTATTTCCAATGAAAGTAACACATGTTTACTTAGAAATGGAAAATTTAGAAAACTCAGAATAAGCAAAAAATAAAAATCATCTGTCTTGCCTCAACTTAGAAATACCTAGTCAACATTTTGCTAAATATCAATATTTCTTAAATCAGAGGAATACAATTTATTAACAGATAATAACAAATCAACAAGGCCCACTGGACAAAGGAAAGCAGACATTACCTAATTAGAAAATTCATGTGGTCCAAGAGGCAGCCGGTTCACTCAGCTTGTTAAATCTTTGAACCAGGCCTTTCTCTTGAGTATCTGTAAGGCTTACACAACAGCAATTGCGTTAGCCCCAGGTTCCAGTTCTAGAATTGTGTGTTGTTGGCCACAGCAAGAACTAACAAGAGAGTGGGGATGACTCATCGAAATGCACCACGATTACTGGAAAATAACTCTTGGCCTGTGCTCCCAATAATGGACTGGGACCGTGAGCATATTATGTGAGATGATGAAGCACATTTCAGCTGGCTTCTGGCCAGTGTAAGTCTTACACACTTCTTTGACATCTGAATGATCTAATTAAACTCTTTATAGAGATTAAATAAACCCCATAATTATCATCACTTCATATCAGTGTTCTCCAGAACTGAGAATATATATATATATATATTTTTAGCAACACCAGATCTAAATAAATGCTTGGCCACATTGCTGAGAAGAAATAGTCTATAAATTAGCTGGTTTTCCTGTCATCAGGTAATTTGAGCTAGGCGAACTTCTTGTACTCTGGATGGAACATTACTTAGGAAGGAAACTAGACTGGAATTTCTTATTACTGAGTGAAGATTTCCAAATTTCTGAGAGATAAGGGGGAGTGAAGCTATTGATACTGCTTGAGTGGAGCTAAGGCGTTTGTGAGTAAGGAATATTGATACAGAGAATGAAGATATTCCTGAAAATAAGAATGAGGGGATAAACAATTCCTTTCTGGGTAGTGTCTCAGATTTAGTAAATAAAAATGTAGGACCGAGGCAATATTTGGGATATGCTTACATTAAAACAATCATTCATTGTCTATCTGGAATTTAAATATAACGGGATGTCCTTTATTTTATCTAGTCACTCTACTTCCGGATGGTGAATTAAATCAACAAACCAGAAGGGACTTGAAATACTTTGCAATTCTCAGGGGTCTTTGAGTCTATTTAAGCAAAATCCTTCCGCAGCTTCCTCAGCTGTTCTTCATAAATCATCATTTCTTCTCAAATGTTTACTTCATCTTTCTGGATGTCTCTGACTCCTGGAGGGGAGATAGTTTCTAGAGAAGATCTTTCCTGAGAGAAAAGGAAACCACCGCTTATATTCCCTGACTGGAGTGATTCTGGAGAGAGCCGGTGAAGAGGAGAAGGAAGTGGAGGGGTTGGGAGATTGAGAGAGAGTTCAGGGCTGGCCAGATGCAGTTCTGGATTGGAGTCCTGGCTCAACCTCAAATCTTTGCACTTGAAACTTCGTACCCAGAAGTCATCGGGTTCCCAGGAGAGATTTCCCATGAGACTGGAGTCTAATGGAAGGTACACACACAACCTGAGCCAGGAAACAGGGGTCACCCAAGAAGGCAAGGAATTGCATTTCCTTCCTGCTCTGGGATTGGTGTGGACCTTGCTGCTCTCTCCAGGGGAGTGTTGGATAGATTCGAAGAAAGGGGCCTACCCTGTCTCAGTGTGATGGTGGGTGGGAGTCTTATGCCTCCCGATTAATCAAGGTGAATGGGCCCCGGTAAGTCTTGGTCAACAGAGATCTTCCTTCCTAAGGAACAAACAGGTCCACAATAAGGCTGGCTTTTCTTGATCGAGCGAAACTAAGGCATGGAACTAGCTTTAAGGATTTTGCAGTGAATAAGAAAGCCTATTTGTTTTCTTGTAGCTAATTTTGCTTTTTCCTTATTTTTTCAATTAATAAATGAACTTAGCTCAATTTAATAGGTTAAATCACTCAAAGAGATAAAAAAATATATTTTTCTCCCCTACTCCCTACCAGGGCCTGTTATTCTGAAGTCTCAGTGTTAACAGCATCTTTTATGTAATTTTCCGTTTTTCTTTACACTCGTGCAAACATAAGAACATATGTCTTTGTGTGTGTGTATACATATAAAAAATATATGTATGTGTATACATGCATGAAACCAATATGTATAAAGTTTTTGAAGGGAATAGTGCACGTTTTTCAAAAAGTATTATTATGAATTACATTAGTTACATTACTCTTTAACTTCTTTTCTCACATAATATCATAAACAGTTCTTTAGTCAATAGAGATTACCACTCCTTTTTAATGTCTTTAAAATTTTCCAGGGGCCGGCCCTGTGGTCAAGTGGTTAAGTTCGCTCGCTCTACTTCGGCGGCCCAGGGTTTTGCAGGTTCGGATCCTGGGCACAGACGTGGCACTGCTCATCAGGCCATGCTGAGGTGGCGTCCCACATGCCACAATTAGAAGGACCCACATCTAAAATATACAACTATGTACTGAGGGGGGTAGCTTGGGGAGAAAAAGCAAAAAAAAAAAAAAAATTCCATTATGTGGATATATGAAATTTGTTCAACTGGTCTTCTATTGATGAGATTTTAGGGTTTTTTCCCCACAATTTTTTGTCCTTAAAAACTGGGCTACTATTAACATTAAGAATATCCTTATGTATATGTAGGTTTTAATTCTATACCAGAGAGTTCAAGAGCCTGGGTCAAAGGACATGTGTATTTTAAATTTTGATAGATCTCACACAATTGCTTCACAAAAAGTTCGTAGCAATTTACACTCCTCTCTGCCACCCCTGCACCCAGCAATATATGGGGGAGCTCATTTCCTGGCATCATGATTAGTACTGATTGTTTATCATTTTTGTCAAAGTGATGAATGAAAAAATGCCATTTCACCTTAATTCACATTTTTCTAACTATTCCATGAAGTTGGATATATTTTCATCGATTTCTTGGCCTCTTGGAAATTCATTCCTCTGAATTGCCTAGTTGTGTTCTTTACCCATTTTTCTGTTGACTTACCTTGCTCCAATTAATTTTCAGGTGCTCCTGTATATTAGGAATTATGTTATCTTGTCTCTGTTTTGATACTAGTTTTTCTCCTGATCCATTATTTGTCTTTTGACTTTGTTTATGGCTTTTTTTTTTTTTTTTTGCTTAAGGAAGATTGTTACTGAGCTAACATCTGTGCCAATCTCCCTGTATCTTGTATGTGGGAGGATAACACAGCATGGCTTGATGAGCAGTGTGTAGTAGATCTGCGTCCGGGATCTGAACCCTCAAACCCTGGGCTGCCAAAACAGAGCACGTGAACCTGACTGTTATGCCACCAGGCCAGCCCCTATGGTATTGCTTTCTGCCATGTGAAATTTTTAATTTTTATACAGTGAAATACTTAACTCTGTTTTTATTTTTAAATGTTTTTATTATGAAAGAAATACATCTTTATGGTAAAAATTCAAATGCTACAAGGAGGGGTAGAATGAAGAGCAAAGGTATTCTTTCCCATTTTTGGACTTCTTAAGCCAATTCCCTAATGCTAATCGTTGTTAATAGTTTCTTCCCTACCAATTTAGAATTCTCTGTGTGTATGTAATCGTCTCTCTCTCTCTCTCAAATTGCTAACATTTACTGAGCACCAACAACTTGCTAGGAACTGTTCTAGGCAAAATTCCTGTCTATGGAGCTTATATTCCAATGGTGGAAAAAAGTGATGAACAAATAAACCAATAGATAAATAAAATAATTTCAGATAATGATAAACTCTATAAATAAAATAGTGTTAGGGTACAGAAAAATAACAGGGAGGAGGACATTATTTTAGATACAGTGGTTGGGGAAGGAGTCTCTAAGGAGGTGAAATTTGATTAGAGATCTGTTGGATGTGAATATTGTACAGGATTTATTTTATTACTGTGTGCCATTTTCACTTAATAATAAAATAAGATATATTTACTTATCGGTATATTTAGATTTACCTGTTTGGGAAATTTTTAAGTTTCATTAATATCAGACAGTTGACTTTCCATGGACAGACAGCATGAAAGCGCATCTATCTCCCTGTCTGTGTCTGTTGAAATTACAGTGCACCTGTAGAGTCCCTTCACTTGATCTCTTGGAGAGGGATTATACACGCGATCAATTTTCTTCATTAACTGAAAGGAAATGTAGAGGTTATTTGGAGGAGGGAGGAAGTAGATCCGTAAGTCACTTTAATGATGGAGGCACATGTTGAAGGACTGGCTAATGAGAGGTGGAGGCTGTGTATGGCTCTTATTTTTCCAGTTTATATTTCTAGCCTCCATGAACCTGCACGTCTAAGATGGCACCGTCTCAAGGCAGAAAGCAGGCCATCCAAAATGTCTTCTTTTCCCTCAGGTATAGCCTACCATTTTGAAAATACAGAAGCTCCTGTGGTGATAAATGGGGTCAGTTTGCTAAATGGGCACCTCTTTGTTGTGGTGTACAGATCTAAGCCTGGTTTCTGGGAAACTAAGCAAAGCGGAAGTGAAAGAGATTCTGTGCCCCACCACTGAGCTGTCGAACACAAACAGAGCACATTGCCTATTTAAAGGAGAAAGGAGAAGTGTAAGACTGAAGGCAGGTTCACCAATTATCTCTGGATTCCTGTAGTCCGTTCTGCTCTTTATCTACTGGTCAGTGTATTGTTGAGAACTAGTTGGCTGACCAAAACAGACAAACAAATGATTTATGGGAAGCTACTGAGTCATGCCTTGTCCCATAACTGCCTTTTTCATGTTCTGACAAAGCTCAAATTTATCCTTTTGGCAGGAAGTACCCACAGGGGCCTGTCTACACAGTGAATTCCTGCAGGGAGAGGTGGCCATGCTGTAGAAGTGTGTTATGATTCTTCTGCTCCTCTGGTGAACCCAGATAGACCCATGGATGCTTTGGGTAGCCAAGGTTCTCACGTGCTTTCTTAATGACTGTAATTAGGCAAGGAAAATGACAAACCATTTGGGACTCTTGAGGCAATACTTTGCAAACCTATACGACTAACCCTTTGGATAATAAAACATGTTCAAATTGTAAAAACTCCTGTTTTAGGTGAAGGAGGGCTCGTAATCACCTTGGTGATCAATTCTTAGTAAGCCTCCATTTGTTTCACCTTGTTCTGTAGATCTTGGCACAGGTTAAACCAGTCAGCAAAGCACATTAATTGAGCATCTACTAAACGCTGGTCTCTGCTGTAGGTTCCTAGGTGTGAGGGTCAAGGATTCATATGGTGTAATTGTGGGAGTGTGTCAGGGAAGTATGGAAACTACAGGAGAAACATAGAAATTACATCAGAGAAACAGGTGATGTGGTCCTGTCCTTTTAGGAAAAATGGACAGTTATGAAATGAACTAAAGACATTTTTCAGTAAACTTACATGGAAATGCATACAGTGCATACATGGACATACACATTTGAAAGAGTGGTTTGCTGGATAATATGGGATAATCTGCATGACTCAAGATTGGTCTGGGAAGACATCCCAAGAAGGTGAAGAAGTGGAGGCAGGTATTCCTGTTACAACGGTGGGTGGTGTAGGCAGGCCAGAGTGTGCATAAAATGGGATGATAATTGGTTATTGGTGAGGAGATAGGGATGCAGAAGGCAGGGATATTTTCCAGTGAGAGTGATTCTAAGTGGTGTCGCCTTCCACCTCTGTTGCTACTGTTCAAAATTAGCTGAAAGACAAGGTCATTGGTTGTTTCTAATAATCTGTGCAGTTTGCCTGAGGTGTCTCATAGTAGTAATGATAACCAGCACCCAATGGGCACTTACTGTGCCCAAGTGCTGTGCATGAGTCTTCCCATTTAATCTTCAGAGCAACACTGAATGTTGATAGGTATTATTGTCATCATCTCCATTTTATAAATAAGGAATGTATTAGTCAAGATGTGTTGGGGACCAGCCTGGTGGCGTAGCAGTTAAGTTCACACACTCTGCTTCAGTGGCCTGGAGTTCACTGGTTTGAATCCCGGGTGTGGACCTATGCGCCACTTATCAAGCTATGCTGTGGCAGGCATCCCACATATAAAATAGAGGAAGATGGGCACTAGATGTTAGCTCAGGGCCAATCTTCCTGGGGAAAAAAAATGAGTTAGATTATGAGATCTAACAAACAACCCTCAAATCTCAGTGGCCTAAAATGTACATCCTACTGTGGGTTACATTCTATGTGGGGTGGCAGAGGGGGCTCTGCTCATTGAAGTCATACAGCGATCCAGGCTGACAGAGATTCCATCTTGAATTATGTTTCTATATCTATATCTGGAGAATAAAAAAGGAATCTGGTGAACTGGCTCTTAGCTTTCACTTGGAAATGATGCATGGTATTTCTGCTAACATTTCACTGGACAAAGCGAGTCATATGCTTATGCCTAACTTCAAAGGGAAAGATAAATTCTAGCGTGTAACTGGGAGGAGAAAACAGTGATATCTGCAAACAGCTCTAATAGCTAACTATGAGGAACCTAAGGCACGAAGAAGGGAGGCAATTTGCCAAACGTTTCGCAGCTAGTGGTTCCACAGCTCTCTCCTCTGCAGAACTCACATTTTGTCTTACATGCAAACTGAGGGGAGTCAGAGGGGATGGTTGGTGTGAAGACTGGGATTAAAAATACAATTTACTCCTTAACTCTTTGCTCTCTGTTTCTAGATTGCAGTGACAAGAACAGAATCTTGAAGACATAATTTCATAGTATGTCTTTGGCCAAGTGGAAAAAGAGAGGGAGAAAGGAGTGAAAGCGTAGAATAATGCTGAAACTGTATGCAAAGACTCAACTTCGTTGTCAGAAATGCTGTGGATTCATTGTCCAATTTGGAGGAGAGTTGGGTGTTGGAAAGCAGTCATTTAAAAATAACATGGATTTTGCCACAGTTGACTTCTTTTGATCTTTAAGATGCTGGAAAAATTGGGAAGACTATTCTGCTGCTTGTTTATTTTGGTCATCTTCATGCCTGAATTAGAGTTGTCAGGAGGTGATTCAATCAATTGCCGGGTCTAGGATAGAGGAAACCATTTATGGGAGTGAAGAGAGAGTCAGAGAGAAAGTCTCTGAGGGGAATAGGGGGAAAGAAATGCCCACAGAGAGAAGAAAATGCTTAGAGAAAAAGAATGGAGAATGTCAAACAAGCGGGTGGGGTGAGGTGAGAGAGAGAGAGATGGAGAGAGAGGGAGGATATGAAATAAGTAGGCCCACCCGCATTCATCTTTTCTATTCCAAGAAAATCAAATTTCTGGGATATAGGATCAAAAATAAAAACATCCTCTCTAACGAGGCTGTTAAATCAGGAGGCCCAGCCAAGAATTTGAGCACTTCTGTGATCTTCCCCGCCTTGTTGGGGTTGGCAGACCATTTTTCTGGAGCACATGGCGTCAGTAAAGCTTCTGCTGAGTGACTGAAGCATCAGGGGCCAGGAGGAAGTCAATCTGGAGAATTTAATGCTGGCTTCTACTTTCTAAGTGAAGTATACAAAGATTCGTGCGGTTTTCTATGGACTGGGGCTCCTGGATCCCGTGGTGTCCAACACAGCACCAAAAACAGCATTTGGTTTTTAATGGCCAATGTTGAAGAACTATTCTCTTCCAAGAATTGAGAATTTGTTATAATTAGGAATTTGGAATTGGGTTCCTTTCAAATATCATATTAAAACGTAAATTTTAAAGCCAAATCTATACTGTTTGGGTAGTACTGCTAAATTTGGTGAGTAAAATGAAAAAAAATTAAAATAAAATAAAAAAGGACTTGGCTATTTGGTATAGTAAAGTCAGATTTTATCCACTTATTTTTTAAAAATTTCTTAGGATTATATTCCATAGATATGGTCAGAATGATCATATTGCTGCACATTTAAATTTGAAAATAAATCTTTAAAATATTTAAAGTTAAAATTAGTTTAAATTCAAGTGAAAGTAATTATGATTATGCAACAAATAATAGAGTAATCAACTAATTCAGTAAAGTTGCAGGATAGAAAATCAACATACAGAAATCAGTTGCTTTTCTAAACACTAACAACACAATATCTGCAAAAGAAAATAATACAATTTACAGTAGCATCAAAAATAATAAAGTACTTTGGAATAAATTTAACCAAGGACATGAAAGATCTGTACACTAAAAACTATAAGACTTTGATGAAAGAAGTTGAAAAAGACAAGTGGAAAGATACCCATGTTCATGGATCAGAAGAATGAATGCAATTCTAAATTCTAATGGCATTTGTCACAGAAATAATTTTTAGGTGGAGTATTCAGGATTTTCTGTATAAAAGATAATATCGTCTGCAAACAGACAATTTTACTTCTTCCTTTCTGATTTGCATAACTTTTATTTTTTTATTGCCTGATTGCTCTGGCTAGGACTTCCAGTATGATGTTGAATAGGAATGGTGAGAGTGGGCACACTTGTTTCCGATTTTAGAGGTAAAGTTTTTGACCTTTCACCATTGAGTACGGTATTAGCTGTGGGTTTTGTCATATATGAAGTTTATTATGTTGAGGTATATTCCTTCTATACCCAATTCGTTGAGTTTTTATCATGAAAGGACGTCAAATTTTGTCAAATGATTTTTCTGCATCTATTGAGATGATCATATGATTTTTATATTTCAATCTATTAATGTGGTGTATCACATTGATTGATTTGTGTATGTTTAACCATCCTCTCATCCTAGGGATAAATCCTACTTGATCATGGTGTATGATCCTTTGAACGTGCTATTAAGTTTGCTGGTCTTTTGTTGGAAATTTTTGCATCTTATTCATCAGAGATACTGGAATGTACACATTTTTCTTGTAGTGCCCTTATCTGGCTTTTGTATTAGGATAATGCTGGCCTCATAAAATGAATTTTGGAGTGTTCCCTACTTTTTAACATTTGGAAGAGTTTGGGAAGGACTGGCATTCTTTTTTAAATGTTTGGTAGAATTCACCAGGGAAACCATCTTGTCCTGGGCTTTTCTTTGTTGGGAGGTTTTTGATTACTGATTTAATTTCCTTGTTTATTATAGGTCTATTTATATTTTCTATTTCTTCCTGATTTCTTATTGGTAGGTTGTGTGTTTCTAGAAACTTATTCATTCATTTCTTCTAGGTTATTCAATTTGTTGGTGTATAGTTGTTCATAGTAGCCTCTTATGATCCTCTGTATTTCTGTGGTATCAGTTACAATGTGTCCTCTTTCATTTCTGATTTAATTTATCTTAGTCCTCTCTGTTTTTTCTTTGTTAGTCTAGCTAAAGGTTTGTCAATTTTGTCTTTTCAAAAAATCAGCTCTTGGGGCTGGCCCCATGGCATAGTGGTTAAGTTCTGTGTGCTCCACTTTGGTGGCCTGGTTTGCAGGTTTGGATCCTGGGTGTGGACTTACACCACTCGTCAGCCATGCTGTGGTTGTGACTCATATACAAAACTGAGGAAGACTGGCATGGATTTTAGCTCAGGGTGAATTTTCCTCAGCAAAAAAGAAAAGAAAAGACCCACAAAAAATCAAACAGCTCTTAGTTTTGCTCATTTTTTCTATTAAAAGTAGTCTGTATTTTTAAAAAAATGGTCTGTATTTCATTTGTTTCTACTCTGATCTTTGTTATTTCTTTTCTTCTGATAACTTTGGGCTTAACTTGTTTTTGTTTTTCTAGTTCCTTGAGGTGTAAAATTAAGTTACTTGAGATCTTTCTTTTTTATTAATGTGTGCATTTATTACTACAAACGTCCCTCTCAGAACTGCTTTTGCTTCCTCCCATAAGTTTTGATATGTTGTGTTTCTATTTTATTTGTTTTGAGATTTTTTAAATTTATCTTTTCATATTTTCTTTAACTCATTGGTTGTTCATGATCATGTTGTTTAACTTCCACATAGTTGTGAATTTTCCAGTTTCCTTCTGTTATTGATTTCTGGTTTCATATCATTGTGGTTGGAAAAGATAGTCAGCATGATTTAAGACTCTTACATAAGCTAAGGCTTGACTGTGACCTAACATATGATCTATCTTGGAGAACGTTCAAGTGAATTTGAGAAGAATCTGTATTCTGCTGCTATTGGATGAAATGTTCTGTGTATGTCTGTTAGCTCCATTTGACCTATAGTATAGTTCAAATCCACAGATTACTTATTGATTTTCTGTCTGGATGATCTATCCATTGTTGAAAGTGGGGTATTGAAGTCTCCTACTATTGCATCATTATATACTTCTCCCTTCAGATGTTAGTATTTCCTTAACATAGTTAGGTGCTTTAAAGTTGGGTACATATACAGTCTTGTACTGCATAACAAGTTCTTGGTCAGTGATGGACCACATGTATGATTGTGATCCCATAAGATTAGTACAACATAGCCTGAGAGTGTAGTAGGCTATACCATGTAGGTTTGTGAAGTACACACTATGATGTTTGCACAATGATGAAATCACCTAGCAACATATTTCTTAGAATATATTCTCATTGTTAAGTGATGGATGACTGTATATTTACAATTGTTATACCCTCTTGATGAATTGACCCCTTTATCTTTATATAATAACCTTCTTTGTCTCTTGTGATAGTTTTTGACTTAAAGTCTGTTTTATTTGATATAAGCTCCCTCTACTCTCTTTTGATTTCCACTTGCATGGAATATCTTTTTTCATCCCTTCACTCTGAGCCTATATGTCTCTTCAAATCTCTTCAAAGCTCAGCTGTTATAGGCAGCGTATAGTTAGGTTTTGTTTGTTTGTTTTTTCTATCCATTCATCACTCAATGCTTTTTGATTGGAGAATGTAATTTGTTTACAGTTAAAGTGATTAGTGATAGATAAGAACTTACTATTGTCACCTTATTAATTGATTTCTGGCTGTTTCCAGTTTCCTTGTTCCTTTCTTCCTTTCTTGCTGTCTTCCTTTGTAAATTGATAATTCTCTATTGTGGTATGCCTTGTTTCCCTTTTCTTTATTTTTTGTGTTTGTACTGTAAGTTTTTGCAGTTACTATGAGGCTTACATAAAACATCTTACAGATACAATTGTCTATTTTAAGCTGATAACACCTTAATTTTGATCTCATAAAAAACTACCCTTTTACTTTCATCCCCCATATTTTATGTTTTTTAATCATAATTTACTTCTTTTTATATTGTGTATCCAGTAAAAAATTCTTGTAGCTATAGTTATTTTTAATACTATTGTCCTTTAACCTTTACAGTTAAGTAATTAACACACCGCCAATTAGAGTATTCTGAATTTTACTATGTATTTACCTTTACCAGTGTGTTTTATATTTTCACGTTACTAATTAGTGTCTTTTATTTCACCTTGAAGATATCTTTCAGCATTTCTTGTAAGGCAGGCCTAGTGGTGATGCACTCCATCAGCTTTTATTTGGGATAAATTTTATCTTTCCTTTATTTCTGAAAGACAACTTTGCTGGCTAAAATTTTCTTGGTTGGCCATTTTTGTCTTTTAGCACTTTCAATATTTCATCCCACTTGCTCATGGCCCATAAGGTTTCTGCTGAGAAATCTGCTAGTAGCCTTATGGGGTCATTCCCTTATATGTTAGAAATTTTTTTCTTTTACTGCTTTTAAAATTCTCTTTTTGTCTTTGATTATTTACAGTTTTATTATAATGAATTTTAGAGGACATTGTTTAGGGTTGAAATTTTGGGGTGATCTATTAGCTTCATAAACTTGTATGTCCAAAGGTCTCCCCAGATTTGGGAACTTTTCAGCTATTATTTCTTTAAATAAGCTTTCTGCCCCTTTCTCCCTTTCTTCTCCTTCTGGGACTCCAGGTTATTTCTCTTAATGGTATCCAATAATTTATGTAGGCTTTCTTTACTCATTCTCATTTTTTCCTCTTTTTATTCCTCTGGATAAATTCAAATAACCTGTCTTCTAGTTCACTAATTCTTTCTTCTACTTGGTCTGTTGTTGAAGCTCCCTATTGAATTCTTGAGTTCAGTCATTTTATTTTTCAACTCTAAAATTTCTATTTTTTTTTAATGGTTTATATTTCTTTGTTGAACTTCTCATTTTGCTTGTGAGTTGTTTTTCTAATACTGTTTAGTAGTCTATCTGTGTTTTCTTGTGGTTCACTGAATTTCTTTGAGAGAATTATAGTGAATTCTTTGTCAGACAATTCGTAGACCTCCATTTCTTTAGGGTCTGTCATTGGAGCTTTACTGGTTTCCTTTGATGGTGTCATGTTTCCTTGATTATTTATGATCCTTGTGGCATTTCATTGTGTGTGCATTTGAGGAAGTGGGCACTGCTTCCAGTCTTTATAGACTGGCTTTAGCAGGCAAAGCCTTTCATCAGTCAGCCTGTCCAGAGATTCTGGATGGGCCATCTGGTAGTGTCTGTAGTCAGACTTGCTGCTGGAGTCCTTGAGTGGGCAAGTCTGGTGCCTGGGTCAGCAGGTTGGCAGGTCTGGTGTTTGAGTCCAAAGGAGCTGGGCTGGTGCCTGGGTCTATGGTGGTGGACCTGAAGCCTAGGTTCACTGGGGAGTGCCTTGTGCCTGAGTCTTTGGTGATGGGCCTGGGACCTGTGTCCATGTGGGTGGGCCTGTATCCTGAGTCTGTGGAGGCTGACCAGACTCCTGGGACCAGAGCTGTGAGTTTGGCATCTGCTTCTGCGTTGCCAGCTTGGTTCTGAGGTGATCTGGAAGTATGAGTCTTGGGAGCCAGCCTGGAGGCTAGGGATGCAGGGCCCAGCCTGCTGCTAAGATGGGCAGTGAGCTTGTGTCCATGGAAGCCTAGCTGGAGCCAAGGTTCATGGGAGCCCACCTGGAGCCTGAGACTGCAAGTGGCCTCCTTGTTACTAGAGCATTGTGGGAACCTTCGTTCACAGGAGCCAGCCTGGGGAGTGAGTCCATGAGAGTCTGCATGGACCCTGAAGCCATGGGGCTGGCCTGGCACTACAGCAGGCTCGGAGCCTGGGTACACAGAAGCCAGTCTAGAGGCTATATTTGTGGGAGTCAGCCTGGTGCTGGAGTGATCTGGGAACCTAGGTCCATGGGAGCCTGCCTAGATCCTGGGTCCATGGCACCTGGCCTAGCACTGGAATAGGCTTGGAGACTGGGTCTGCAGGAGACTTTCTAGAGTTTATATCTGTGGAGTTGGATTGGTATTGGAGTAGACCAAGAGCCTGGGTTTGTGGGAGCCACCAGGGAGCCTGAGTCCATGGGATCACCTGTAGGTCACTATTAATACATTGCTGTGTTGTTCTGTTTTTTCTTTCCTATGAAATAGATACATCTTTTAAAATTTATTTTTTTCATTTGATTATCAATGCAATGGGGTGTTGTGAGACCAGATTACAGTATTCTGGAAACTTTGATGACCAAAAACAAGGGACCCTATAGTTTCAGCGCTCAAACAGTTTTCTATATATCCAGAGGGAGCACCTGATTCATAGTGTTGGAGTATTTTCTGGATTAAGGAAGACATTTCAATAGCCCCTTAGGCTACATCCTGTCTTGGAATGGGGAATTAGATATAATGAGGAGCTTAACTGTAACATCAGGAAAAGGGTGTCACATGTCTCCAGAGAATATTGTCATATCAACTCGGGAGATGGAAAGATATCTTTCTATCACTAGGAAATGACATGTGAGAATAATTGTAGGGTAGGGATGGATTTGGGATTGGGAAGAAGGCAAGATCCCAGAGGAAGGGATGCCAGAAGAATAAGGAGAGAAATATCTAGGCTGGGAGCTGCTGCTGAGGGGCACAGCAGTCATATTTAACCAAGTCTGGAGACTGTCTGTGACCTGAGTGATCATGGGCAAGAAAAGTGATCACTCTGTGCCTCAGTTTCCAAGTCTCTTATATGAGGTTAAGAATAGTATTCATCTCCTAGGGCTGTTGTTGTGAAGATTACATGAATCTGTCTGTGTATCTATGTATCCATCTATCATTTATCTATATCTATCTATCTTCTTCCCTCCTTCCCTCCCTCCCTCCTTTCCTTCTTCCTTCCTTCCTTTCTTCCTTTTCTTTCTTGTTAGGACAGTAGACTATATAAGTGACTCATGCCAGTATTAATTATTATTATTTTCTACTTTAAAATATTATTCTTAAGTCTTGGAGCAGAACCAAAAACCACATTTAGAGTGGACAGTATAGAGAGATAAACTCAGTTTGGAGACTCAATTACAAGAGTATATGAAGAGACTTCCAGGGAGAGGGGCAGTGGTCCAAACCAAGACAGATGGCTGAGATGATGAGAGACAACCAGGCAGGATTCATGGAACCCAGAAGTGTTCTCCAGAGATTCCTTGGAAATACCTGAGGAGGAGAATCTGATAGAAAACGATGTCCTTAACCATGCAGAAAATGGTTATTTAGACATTGACGAGAAGTCTGATCCTGAAATCTGGAGAACTTTAGGGTTTGTGGATTAAGCCCAATAGGATTGTATTTTTTTGCAACTTTCTGTTTTTCCTCAACTGTATATTGTGAACATCTTTTCAGGTCAGTGTATAAGGAACTATCTTGTTTTTAATCAGCTGTGTACCATTTTTTAAGGTAATTTAGTTTATTTATCCATTCTCTCATTATAGATAATGCTTACTGCTAGCATTTTTTGGTTGCTGTTTCTCTTGTTATTCATAAAGAGTTGCAATGAACATTCTTGTATATAAGTCTTTGCAACATATTCTAGTATTTCTGTGGAATGGGTTTCTTCAAGTGAGATTGCTGGGTTGCATTTGAAATTGTAATAAATTCTATACAATTTTCCTCTTAAAAATCTGTAATTATTTATACTCCTTCCTACCAACAGTGTGGGAAAATGTCCATTTCAAATGTTCTCACCAACAGTGATCATTACGAAATTTTTGCCAGTCTAAGTGAAAAATGGCACTTCATTGTTTTCAACAGACATTTCTTTGATTAGTGGTGGGATTGAAAATATCTTCATAGCATAATTAGTCATGTATATTTCTTCTATGATTTCTATGCCTTCTTAATTTTTCTGTTAGGCTGTTTGCTTACTTTCTAATACTAGAGAATTTTCTTACTTTATGAATATTACATTTAGTTTGTTATATGTGTTAAAATATTTCCTTCTAGTTTCATTTTTCTTTTTGTCTTTTAGCTTTGCTTAGAGTCTTTCAACATATAGAAATTTAAGATATTTATGAAGTCACACTCAATCATTGCCTTTATAACTACTGAGTTTTAGGTAATTTTTAAAAAGCCTTTCTTATCCCAAGAACATAAAGTTATCTCCCATATTTTCTTGTAAAATAATAACATTTTTAAATGTTTAAATGTTACATCCATCTGGAGCCTACTTATGAGTTTGATGGGAGATGGAGTGTAATACTCTATTTTCCTTAAATTACTAGCTAATTGTCCCCATAGTATTTACTAAACAATATGCATTTTTCCCATGACTTGACATACTGCTTTTATCAAATATTAAATTCCCATATTCCTATCTTATACAGTGTTTATTTTGCTCAATGAATTGTTTGTTTATTCTAACATTATTATTTAAGTCAGTCATAGTATTTTTATGGTACTTTTTGATTTATGGTAAACTAAGCACCCCCTCATAATTCTTTGTAAAAAAAAAGTATTGCCTATATTCATTAACTTTTTTCTGAAAAAACATAGAAGTAAAATAATAGCTCCACCTCTATCAAAAATTCTTGAGATTATTATTAGAATTATGCAGAATTTACCTGTTAATATGGAGAAAATTGGCGTCTTTGACATACTGAGCCTTCACCAATAGCAACACAGAATGTTGCTCCATTAACTTAGGTTTTTTGTACTTACTTTAGTAAAATTTTATGATTTTATTTATATTCCCAAGTCTTACACATTTCTTGTGGTATTTGTTCTTAAGTACTTTATAACTTTAGTTGATACTGTAAATCAGATTTTTTCATTTGTTCTTTTAATTGGCTATTGTTGAAAATAAGAAAGTTATTGATCTTTGTATTTAAATCTTGTAACCGGCCAAGTTTGCTATTTTAAATTTACAAAATTCTAACAGAAGAGGAGCTCTAAGAATATTATAAATGAATGTGTCTCTATTGATGAGAAACTATTCACAATAAAACTATTCACCTATTGATGGTGAAACTATTTTATAAGCTGGCTGATAATTCAACCTATAAGCTAGTTATTTGACAATATGTAGATAAATAGTTGTAGATTTAAAAAATATATATATTTCTGACTTCAAAAGAAATAGTTATTAATTTAAATGGTTTTAAGAATATAAAAAGATACAAATAAAATATCCATACTCTCTGCCACCACTCACTCATTCAATTTTTTGGGTACACTTCTTCTATCTCTCTCTCTACCTATCTACCTACATATTATCCATCTATCTGTTTATCTATATCTGTTTATCTTTGTAGGGTGTGTGTGTGTATTTACATGCTTGGTGCTTGGAATCATGGTCCACTTTCCACCTTATAGCTTACTTTTTTGCAAAAAAAATGTTGTGAATATTTTCCTATCTTATTAGATATAATTAACTGAACTTTTAGAGGAATTTACTGCACATTTTGGTACCATTTAGACTTAGCTTAAGATACTCAGAAGTTAAATGCTTTTTCCACTATGGATAAATTTTGTTTACTCAATACTAATTACTTTAAAAAAATCCTTCACCTAATATGAAATTCTGCTTGGGGGGAAGATGGAGTAAACATACTTTTTTCTATTCCTCCTGCTAAGTGCAATTAAAAACTATAAAATACACACACACAAACATAAGAAGACTCTAAAGGTAGAGAGAAGCAAGCAGACTGTCTAGGGATCTTGGGACCCAAGGAATGGCATGGTGGTGAGTTTCTGGGTTTTCTTTTTGCCTCATATAATCCAGACTTGAAAGAAACAAAGACAACAACCTGAAAATGTCAATAGGGGCATACAAAAATGTATCCCAAATCCTACTCTCTCTAGCTAAAGATGCAGAAAAGGGACAGCCTAGAAAGACAAAAATTTGGCAGTAAATGTTCTACTCCAGCTGGCACCACAGAAAAAACTGACTCCAGCCCCATCTACACCAGCAAAGGCTGAGTAGGGAGCCTGGACTTCCACCCCTCAGAAGCTGTAATGATGTGCTGCAACCCTACCCCAGTAGGGTGGTGGTAGAGAAATCTGAGTAGGGATCTGAGAATTTCATCCCTACTGAGTGAAAATGAGCACTCTTCTCAACCCCTCAGTCCTCCTACCTGTGGTGTCAGTAGAGACTACATGGGGAGTCTAGACCTCTACCCACATCTGCAGGTTGGGTTGTATCAGAGGAAGCCTAGTGGAGTCAGGGCTTTCATCCCCACATGTGGCCACCTCCCCTAGGTATCTGTAAAGGCCACGTGGGAAGAAGTGACTCCTACCTCTGCCCAGCAGTAATGAGAAGCTTGCCCCCTCTTCTTTCCCTAGTCAATGGTGGCTGAGTGGGAACTTGAACTTTTATTTTCACCTGGTGGAAATGAGGTGGCACCCACCATTTTCCTGCCAGAACTGTGTCAGAAGATGCTTACTAAAGTAGAATGTTTAATAAGACCCTGAGACTCATAAGAAAATACTCAAACTGTCTATTGTTCAAATAAAAATCACTCATTATAGTAAGAACCAGGAAGATCTCAAACTGAAAACTCAAAACTGAAAGACAAAAGACAATTAATAGATGTAATCACCAAACTGATGGAGATGTTAGAATGATCTGACAAAGATTTTAAAGCTGCTCTCATAAAAATGCCTCAATAGGTAATAACAAACATTACAAAATTTACGAATAAAAATAGAAAGCTTTACAAAGAAATAGAATGCCTCAAGAAAGATATAGAAGATATAAAGGAAAACTAAATGGAAATTTTAGATTTGAAAAGCATGATAACCAAAATAAGAAACTCAGTGGAGGAGCTAAAGAGCAGCGTGGAGGGGATAGAAAAAAGAATCAGGTAACTGGATGAAAGAACAATAGAACTTATTTAATCCAAACAAGAGAGAGAAAATAATAACTGAAAAAAAATTGAACAGAGCCTCAGAAACCTGTGAGAATACAACAAAAGATTTCACAATTGTGACATCAGAGACCTGGAAGGAGAGGAGAAGAGGGAGGGGTTGAAAAAGTTCTCCAAGAAATAATGGCTGAAAACTCCTCCAATTTGGGAAAAGACGTGAACCTAAAAATTCCAGAAGTCAAGTGAATAGCAAAGAAGATAAACCCAAAGATAGCCATATCAAGATATGTCATAGTCAAACTTGAAAACTAGAGACAATAAAAAATCTTGAAAGCAGCAAGAGAGAAATAACACCTTACCTACAGCAGGAAGAAAATTAGAAAGACAACAAATTTCTCACAAGAAACCATTGAGGTCAGGAGTAAGTGGACAACATTTTTCAAGTGCTGAAAGAACTGTCAACCCAGAATCTGATATCCAGTGAAAGTATCCTTCAGGAGATATCAGGGCATTCTCAGATGAAGAAACAGTAAGAATTTCTCAGCAGAACCTACTCTCAAAGAATGGCTTAAGGAATCTCTTTAAATGGAAAAGAAATGGTAGAAGAGGCTCCTTGAAACATCAGGAAGAAAGAAAGAACGTGGCCAGCAAAAAATACGGGTAAATACAATTGATTTCCCTTCTCCTCTTAAGTTTAATTTAAAAAAAATGTCTGAAACAAACAAAAAAACAATGTTTAGAAGCAAGTGTCACATATAGACAAATGTGGAGAGCATTTTTTATTCATTAAAAATGCACAGTTAATACAAAGTGTGCTTTATACGTTATTCAGAATGGGAATTTGGCCCTCAGAATAGTTATTTGAAAGGAAATTAATACTAAATGGAAATGACTATTTCTGAAATTGTTCTGGACATTTCTTCCTTCCCTGTCTTCTTGTTTATAATATGTATGATGAAAGGATTGTATTAGATTATCTCAAAGGTCTGCTCTGTTGAGCTCATGGAATTCTCAAATTCTGTTAGCTAAATTTCTGGGAGAGTCCTGGACAGGGTGGTATACTATTTGTTGAAAAAAATTCAAAAAAATCCTAAATCCTTTAAAAATATGTATTATAAATAACATAACATCTTTGATGAATGAGGTGGCTTTATTTTATGAAAGAATTCTAAAGGTCATAACGAAAGATGTTTTATTTACATTCTGTGCTGGCTTCTCTTCCTCTTTGCTCTTTGATGGTGATAATGAAGGAACTTAGTTTAGATCAGGCATTGGAGCAATTGAAACAATTAGTCAACATTACAGGAACACTTCTTTTCTCCTTCCTTTCTCCCTCCCTCGCAACTTTCCCTTTCCTTAAAGAACCATTTGAGAGTAACTTGCAATTACGTTACCCTTCTCCCTAAACAGCTCAGTATGCATCTCCTAAGAACAAGGCTATTCTTTTGAATAACCACAAAATAATGACCAGATTTAGGACAGTTAATATTTATGCAATGCTTTTATCCGAAATACAGTCCAGATTCAAAGTTCTTTTCTTTCAAAAAATAAAGAAACGCCACTTTTTTTCTTTTTACAGAATAGAGTAAAAGGGAGGGAGATCTTCTAGAAATTTTAATGCCCTTCTTTCTTTTTTTCTTTGTTTTAGATAACCCATTTCTTCTCAGAGCCTGGGACCCACATCATCTCCCACCCCCACTGGCCAATGCTTTTCACATCAACAGTTGTGAATCTTTCCCATGTTTCTTCAGCGCTTTTTTGTAGCTTGATGCTCATGGATGATGATGATGACTTATTATGATCCCAATTTCCAGAGGCCGTTAGCAGTTTTTTTCAACAACCTTCAGAAATGTAGGTACCTTATAAAGAGACTCAGAAGCCAGAAGAAGTATTCCGAAGAACAAGGACAATTGATGCCTCCTTACCTTATTGTAGTAGATTTCTACCTATCCATAAGCAACTAAACAGTTTATAGCTGTCTGGATTTAATTGTTTTTTCCCCAAGTCTTGGAAACCAGTATTTCCAATGGGTTCATAATATTCTGTTATGGAAAAAAAGCAAAGAAAATCAAGTTACAAAGTAATGTTTATGGAGTGAACTCATTACCATAAATAAAGACAATTTCTCTACATATGAACTTATGCTGATATGGGCATAGTGAAAAGAGTAGAAGGATATACACCAAACTATTGTACATCAAATTATTAACATGACTTATCCCTTAGGGAGGTGAGATTGGCTTTTTCTTTATATACTTCTAACTTTTTTGAATTATACAGAACATATATCCTTTTTATAATAAAAAAGTGAAATAATAAGGTTTGTTTTTCTTTTTTATTATATGTGTATGAGATGATGGATGTTAACTAAACCTATTGTGGTAATCATTTTACAATATTTATAAATAAAACCATCATGCTGTGCACCTTAAACTTATACAATGATGTATGCCAATTATTTCTCAATAAAACTGGAAAAAAATTTTTTTCAGTTATTTTATTGAAATCATAAAGTTTATAACATTGTGTAATTAGGAGTGTAGATTATTATTTATCAAATTCTATATAGACTGCATTGTACTCACCACCAGTAGTCTAGTTTTTATCTGTCACCATACATATGTGTCCCTTTACCTTTTCGCCCACCCCCAAGGCTCCTTACCCTCCAGTAACCACTAATCTATTCTTTTTACCCATGTCTTGGTTTATCTTCCACATATGAGTGAAATCATGTAGTATTTGTCTTTCTCTGTCTGACTTATTTTGCTTAACATCATAACCTCAAGATCCATCCATACTGTTGCAAATGGGATGATTTTGTCTTTTTTATGGCTGAGTAGTATTCCATTGTATATATACATATACACCACATCTTTTCTATCCATTCATCTGTAGCAGGGCACTTGGGTTGGTTTCATGTCTTGGCTATTTTGAATAATGCTGCAATGAACGTAGGGGTGCATAAATCTCTTTGGATTGTTGATTTCAAGATCTTTGGATAAATGTCCAGTAGTGTGATAGCTGCATTGTATGGTATTTCTATTTTTAAGTTTTTGAGAAATCTCCATACATGTTTTTCCAAACTGCACCAGTTTGCATTCCCACCAGCAGTGGATGAGGGTTCCCTTTTACCCACATCCTCTCCCACATTTGTTATTTTTTTGTCTTGGTAATCCTAGCCATAACAGGTGTAAGGTGATATCTCATTGTAGTTTTGATTTGCATTTCCCTAATAATTAGTGATGTTGAACATCTTTTCATGTGTCTGTTGGCCATCTGTATATCTTCGTTGGAGAAATGTCTGTTCATATCCTCTGCCCATTTTTTTGATCAGGTTGTTTATTTTTTTTGAATTTTATGAGTTCTTTATATATTTTTGAAATTAACCCCTTGTTGGATATACGATTTGCAAATATTATCTCCCAGTTGGTGGGTTGTCTTTTCGTTTTGTTTACGGTTTCCTTTGCCTTGCAGAAGATTTTTAGTCATGTAGTCCCATTTGTTAATTTTTTATTTTGTTTCCCTTGCCTGAGTAGGCATGGTATTTGAAAAATTACCAACGTCAAACCTAAAACTAAATGCTAAAACCGATGTCAAAGAGTGTACTGCCTATATTTCATTCTAGGAGTTTTATGGTTTCAGATATTACATTCAAGTCTTTAATCTATTTTGAGTTAATTTTTTTGTATGGTGCAAGACAATGGTCTGCTTTCATTCTTTTGCATGTGGCTGTCCAGTTTTCCCAATGCCATTTATTAAAGAGACTTTCCTTTCTCCATTGTATGTTCTTGGCACCTTTGTCGAACATTAACTGACAATAGCTGTGTGGTTTTATTTCTTGGAGTTCAAATATGTTCCATTGATCTGTGTGTCTGTCTTTTTCCCAGTACCATGCTGTTTTGATTACTATAGCTTTGTAGTATCTTTTGAAGTCTGGGATTGTGATGCTTCCAGCTTTGTTCTTTTCTCTCAGGGTTGCTTTGGTTATTTGAGGTCTTTTGTTGTTCCATATCAACTTTAGGTTTCTTTTTCTGTTTCAGTGAAGATTGTCATTGGGATTTTTATTTGGATTTCATTAAATCTGTAGATTGCTTTAGGTAATATGGACATTTTAACTATGTTTATTCTTCCAATTCATGAACATGGAGTGTCTTTCCACTTATTTATATCTTTGATTTCTTTCAATAATGTCTTATAGTGTATAGGTCTTTCACATCTTTGGTTAAATTTATTCCTACATATTCTATTCTTTTTGTTGTGATTATAAATGGGATTGTATTCTTGACTTCTGTTTCTGATAGTTCATTATTAGTGTATAGAAATACAACTGACTTTTTATTATTATTATTATTTTTTTATTGAGTTATTGATAGGTTACAATCTTGTGAAATTTCAATTGTACATTAATGTTTGTCAGTCATGTTGTAGGTGCACCACTTCACCCTTTGTGCCCACCCCCCACCCCACCTTTCCCCTGGTATCCACTAAACTGTTCTTGGTCCATAGTTTTAAATTCCTCATATGAGTGGAGTCACACACAGATTATCTTTCTCTCGCTGGCTTATTTCACTTAACATAATTCTCTCAAGGTCCATCCATGTTATTGCAAATGGAATGATTTTGTTCTGTTTTGCAGCTGAGTAGTAGTCCATTGTATATATGTATCACATCTTCTTTATCCATTCGTCTGTTGCTGGGCACTTAGGTTGCTTCCATGTCTTGGCTATTGTAAACAGTGCTGCAATAAACATTGGGGTGCACAGGACTTTTGGGATTGCTGACTTCAGGCTCTTTGGATAAATACCCAGTAGTGGGATGGCTGGATCATATGGTAGTTCTATTTTTAGTTTTTTGAGGAATCTCCATACTGTTTTCCATAGTGGCTGCACCAGTTTGAAATGCAACTGACTTTTGAAAGTTGATTTTGTACCTTGCAACTTTGCTGTAGTTGTTGGTTATTTCTAATGGTTTTCTGATGGATTCTTTAGGGTTTTCTATATATAGAATCATGTCATCTGCAAACAGAAAGCGTTTCATTTCTTCCTTTCCAATTTGGATTCCTTTTATTTCTTTTTCTTGCCTAATTACTCTGGCCAAATCCTCCAGTACTATGTTTAATGGGAGTGGTGAGAGGGGGCATGTTTGTCTTGTTGCTGTTCTCAGAGGGATGGCTTTTAGTTTTCCATGGTTAAGAATGGTGTTCGCTGTGGGTTTGTCATATATAGCCTTTATTATGTTGAGTTACTTTCCTTCTATACCCATTTTATTCAGAGTTTTTATCGTAAATGGATATTAGATGTTGTCAACTGCTTTCTCTGCATTTATTGAGATGATCATATGATTTTTATTCCTTATTTTGTTATGTGATATATCACATTGATTGATTTGAAGATATTGAACCATCCCTGCCTCCCTGGTATAAATCTCACTTGATCATCATGTATGATCCCTTTAATGTATTGCTGATTTAGGTTTGCCAATATTTTGTTGAGGATTTTTGCATCTATGTTCACCAGTGTATGGGTCTATAATTTTCCTTCTTTGTGCTGTCCTTGGCTGGTTTTGGTATCAGGCTAATGTTGGCCTCATAGAATTAGTTAAGAAGCATTCCGTTTTCTTCAATTTTTTGGAATAGTTTGAGAAGGATAGGTATTAAGTCTTCTTTGAATGTTTGGTAGAATTATCCAGAGAAGCCATCTGGTCCTGTCCTTTTGGGAGGTTTTTGATTACTGTTTCAATCTCTTTACTTGTGATTCGTCTATTCAGATTCTCTATTTCTTCTTGATTCAGTTTTGAAAGGTTGTATGAGTCTAAGAATTTGTCCATTTCTTCCAGGTTATCCAACTTGTGGGCATATAGTTTTTCATAGTACTCTCTTATAATCCTTTGTATTTCTGCATTATCCATTGTAATTTCCCCTCTTTCATTTCTAATTTTATTTATTTGCCCCTTCTCTCTTTTTTTCTTAGTGAGTCTGGCTAAGGGTTTGTCAATTTTGTTTATCCTCTCAAAGAACCAGCTCTTAGTTTCATTGATCATTTCACCTGTTTTTTTCATCTCTATTTCATTTATTTCTGTCCTAATTTTTATTATTTCCCCTTCTGCTGACTCTGGGCTTTGTTTGTTCTTCTTTTTCTAGTTCTGTTAGGTGCAGTTTAAGATTATTTATTTGATATTTTTCTTGTTTGTTGAGGTGGACCTGTATTGCTGTGAATTTCCCTCTTATAAAAGATTTTGCTGTGTCCCACAGAGTTGATATGTTGTATTTTCATTTTCATTTGTCTCCAGGAATTTTTTGACTTCTCCTCTGATTTTTTCATTAATACATTGGTTGCTCAGTAGCATGTTGTTTAGTCTCCACATGTTTGTGACTTTCACAGCCTTATTCTTGTAGTTGATTTCTAGTTTCATAGCACTGTGGTAGGATACAATGCTTGATGTGATTTCAATCTTCTTAAATTTATTGAGGCTTGCCATTATATGGTCTATCTTTGAGAATGTTGCATGTGTACTTAAGAAGAATATGTATTCTGCTGTTTTTTGGATGGAATGTTCTATAAATATTTATTAAGTCCATCTGATCAAGTATTTCTTTTAATCTACCATTTCCTTGTTGACTTTCTGTATGGATGATGTAAGTGGGGTGTTGAGGTCCCCCACTATTATTGTGTTGCTGTTAATTTCTCCCTTTAGGTCTGTTAATAGTCGCTTTATATACTTTGGTGCCCCTGTGTTAGGTGCATATGTATTTATGAGTCTTATGTCCTCTTGGTGGAAAGTCCATTTTATTATTATATACTACCCCCTTTGTCTCTCATTCTCTTTTTTATCTTGAAGCCTGCTTTATCTGATGTAAGTATGGCAATATCTGCTTTCTTTTGTTTGTCATTTGCTTGGAGTGTCGTCTTCTGTATCTTCACTCTGAGTCTTTGTCTTTAGAGCTGAGGTATGTTTCTGGAAGCAGCATATTGTTGAGTCTTATCTTCTAAGTCATCCAGCTACTCTGTGTCTTTTGATTGGAGAATTCAATTCAGTTACATTTAGAGTGATTCTTGATATATAAGGGTTTAATATTGTCATTTTATCTCTTGTTTTCCAGTATTTCTATATTTCTGTTGTGTCTCTTCCTTTGTATTTCTGACTGCCATTTAATTTTGCTGGTTTTCTGTGGAGGTTTTCTCTTTGTTATGAATTGTGGCTCTGCTCTAATTTTTTGTTTAGTGGTTACCGTGAGGTTTGTATAAAAGATCTCATAGATGAGATAGTCCATTTTCTGATTGCTTCTTATCTCCATTAGCCCAAGCAGGTTCAATCTCCTTCCTCTTCCTCTTCTGAGTTATTGTTGTGACAAATTATTCTGTTTTGTCTTGTGAGTTTTTGACTTAGTTCAAGTGTTTCTAGTTACTTTTGATGCTTTCCTTCCCTTTATATTTTAAGTTACAATTAAGTATTTGCTACACTGTTCTAAGGGAGAGCTGCACTTTTCTGATTTTGTCTATTTATCCCCTTGCTCAAAGCTTTGTAGACCTTTACCTTTTTGTTTCAGGTATGAGGACATCCTTAATTACTTCTTGTAGGGGAGGTGTAGTGGTGATGAACTCCCTCAGCTTTTGTTTCTCTGAGAAAGCTTTTATTTCTCCATTGTATCTGAAGGATAATTTCACTGGATAGAGTTTTCTTGGCTGAAAGTTTTTTTATTTCAGCATTTTGAATATATCATTCTATTCTCTCCCAGCTTGTAAGTTTTCTGCTGAGAAATCTCCTGAAGGCCTGATAGGAGTTCATTGGCAGGTTATTTTCTTTTCCTTTGCCTTGCTGCCCTTAATATTTTTTTCTTTGTCATTGACTTTTGCCAGTTTTACTATTATATGCCTCAGAGAAGGTCTTTTAGCATTGATGTAATTAGGAGTTATGTTGGCTTCATGTATTTGTAAGTCCAGTTACTTCCCCAGGTTTGAGAAGTTCTCAGGTATTATTTCTTTGAACAATCTCTCTGCTCCTTTATCCCTCTCCTCCCCCTCTTGAATACCTATAATCCATATGTTGCTTTTCTGAACTGAGTTGGATATTTCTCAAAGAATTCCTTCATTTTAAAAAAATATTATCTCTTTCTCCTCCTCCACCTGAAGCATTTCTATATTTCTATTCTCTAAATAACTAATTACTTCCTCAATAATGTCAAATCTATTTTTTAAGGATTATAGATTTTTTTGTCTCTCTCTCTTTTTTTTTACATTTCAGTCTTTTTGGTGAAGTATTCCTTCTTCTTATAAATTTTGTTGCTGAGCTCATTGAACTGTCTTTCTGAATTTTCTTATGAGTCATTGAGTTTCTTTATGACAGCTATTTTGAATTCTCTGTCATTTAGATTGTAAATTTCTGTGACTTCAGAATTTGTTCCTGGAGATTTGTCATTCTCCTCTGCTTTGAGTTGCTGTAGTTTCTCATGGTATTTGATGAACTAATTTTTTACTAGCACATTCACAATAGGATCAGGTCACAGATTCCACCTGCTACTGTTAGGTGAAGCAGGAGCTGTGTTTCTGATCCCACCTCATCTGCTGGAAGTTGTGTGTGTAAGGTAGGTGCTCCCACCAGCTGGGAAAGCATTCACACATGGACTCAGGGCTGCTGCTGCACCAAGGCACATTCCCATTTGAGGGGCTACAATGGTACTATGGGCTGTTGTGCTGGCTTGGAAAGTGTTCATGTGTGTATGTATCTACCACTGCCTATTCTTATGGTCATGTCAACCACTGTGCTTGGTGAGTTGGGCTTCTTTGTGGAGTCTGAGCCTGGGCCACTCATTGGGACTGCAGCAGCAGGATGGGCTCTCCTACCAGCTGGGAAAGCATTTGAACACAGGCCCAGGGCTGCTTCCACTCCTTCCCACAGCCATACCAATGTGCGTTCCCACTTTTGTGGCCACAGTGGTACTATGGGCACTCATGCTGGCTGGGAAAGCATTCAGGTATGTGCATAGGGTTTCCGGGGAAAGGTAGGGAATGCTTACCTATCTCTACCACTTCCTGGGGAGCCAGTCTATCCACCTTCAGATGTATAGCTGCCTTAGTTTCTCGGGTGTCCTGTTGTGCTGTATGGGTATCCTCTGTTGGTCAATGAATGTCTACTTAGTTGTTGCTCAAAGGGGGAGACAAAAAGGGAACAGCTCACTTTGCCATGTTGTTGACATCATCCAATAATAAGATTTTTGAAAAGCAAAGTGTTCAGAGAAAGCACACAGACCTGATTTAACACAAAGCTCCCAAATACTAGAGGAGGAAGTTATTAAAGTCACCTCAGTCCTGCACTGAGTACATTCTTGGCACAAAGTGATTAACTGCTGAAGAATGAATGAATGGTATGAGATACTATCCATGCTGAATTTGAAAGCACTATCATTTATGCAAATTCATTTCTTCTGGAGAAATTCTTTTGATATTCTTCAATGCTAGGATAAGTTTTGTTGATCTGAGGAGACAAGCATCTTTGGAAGGAAGTAAGATTTCATTTTAGAGAAATAAAACTTGAAAAGGCTATTTTCAAGAAAGGAAATGAGGCTTTCTAGTTTAATCCTAGGAAAAGAATCAGCACGTGCCCTGTGGGTTTTATATGTCATTGCCTTCAAGTGTCCTCTGGGTCTTGTGATTTCTAGACTTGATACACTCATCTTCTGACAGCATCCTCTTTTCTCTTAAGATGCTCTGAATGCCAGAATTCACCCAGTGGCATCATCCTAAGTTGTTAAAATACAAAATGTTCAGATAGTCATACTTTTTGTTTGTCTCTTCATAGCACTGACTCTAGCAAATCAGTTTCATTTTTCCACTGAATTGTTTGACTTTCGTGGTCTCATGTAGGCCCTTTGAAAGACACAGCTTTTCCCCAGAAGAAGCCCTCCATCATTTGGATTCCATCAGCTTCCAAAAGCATCTATTTTTTGTCCAGCGTCCAGTCTTGAAAGCATCTTACTTAAATTTTCTTTAAACCACAGTTATACTAAGTGAAGGTGACTTCTTTTCTCCTCTCTCCTTCCCTCATTCTAAACTGTGCTGCCCTTTCACTACTAATTGCAACAGTTCTTTGAAGTCAGCTCATCAGGGGACCTCACACAAATCAGTAGGACATGTTGCCATTTCAGCAGTCTCAGGATGAGCAGACCAGAATAAGGAGTGATCAGTGCCTGAAGTCCACTGCCCTCTCACTCCTGGAGCAGCACCACCATCACTTTAGACAACACACATCACTGAAAGGGAAAATGTAAGCCATCCCACTTCTTTTTTGCCTTCACAAATGCTTTAAACACAGCCTTGGAAAATCCGCAGGCTCCTCACACGTTCTCAGGTATATTCCTTAGCGTCTGACTGAGGTGAAATGATATGGTGCTCTTCGGAAGGAATATGGGCCCTGCCAGCAGACAGTTTGGGGCTATGGAACCATATAACTGGAGGCAAGCAGTGAACACCCTCTCAATTTGGAAACTCCAACCACCCTGAGCCTCAGTGAAGGCTGGCTCAGCAGCGTCGCCTGTTAACCTAACATTCCACGTGGGATGCTAGTATATTTGTGGCTGAAGCCTTGTAATCAGATCGTGAGCATTGCTATGGATGAGGCACAATGCCAACAACCGGACAGCATTGACAAGGCTTGACCCAAGTAGGTACAGTGTGGGGGGGCTTAAAAAATCTCAACTCTATTTTTTTAAATCATTCCTTTGATAGGTCTCAAAAAGTCCCACATCCCTTTGCCCATTCCTTTCCCCTCCATGGTCAAGGGCAAATATGGTTGAAGAATGAAATAATCACAGTAACAGGGATGGGAAAACGATACTCTAATGATCAGACGTTAAAGTGAAATGTGATGAAAATAACTTTACCTCATGTACCTTTAATACATTTCATATACCACACAGCAATTTACTGGGACATGGATTTTAACACACTACACTAATGGCAAGATAAGAATTACTGAGTTGAATGTGGGTTCACTAAACATGCTGGAACTCTTTTATAGTGTTGACTCTGAGGACCAGGGCTAACACTCTCTTTATGGGCACATGGAGAGGAATTGTGCTTTTACTGTATGTGGTGGTTATGTTTCAAGGGACGTGATTTCACTTGTAGCTTTGCCAAATTTGTGCAATAACAAGATTCTACTGTATTTCTATTTTAGCACCACAATCTCACGCACTGAAGTTTATTTGAAAAAAACACAAAAAAGAATGAATTTCAGCCAAATCCAGGTTATTTAGGGTGTAAGTTATAATCTAACATGAAGATTATCCCAACTGTTTGCTTCTCCATCTTTAGTGTTTCTCAACTTGTGTAGACATTACTGCTTAGGAGCGCATTCCTGAAGAGGAGTCACTGGGCTTGAAATAATTAAATTCTCATGAGCAACACTTCCTAAGTGCTTTTATATTTTGTGTGTGTGTGTGTGTGTGTGTGTGTGTTGGAGAGTGATAATTTGGAAGTATTAGTAATATTTTCTGATACCTATAAATTTAAATTACCAGAAACTCATGAGCATCTCTCCTTATTGTCCATTTAAAACAGATTATTAAGAGATTGCTGCATTTTATCCATCCTATACTTTTCAAAGCTAAGCTATTAAGGACAGGAAAAACCCATCTGTATACTATGAATAAGACAGCATATGTGGAGTACATGGGCAAACTCTGAGATAATTGTAGGAGTGATGGCTATAGAGATATCTCAGTCTTTGGGAAGACATATAAACCTTCTGGAAAGGTGAATAAAAGGGGAAAGATCATATTGTCCATAAGGAAATCTTAACTTGTGAGAGTAAAATTAGTGTGTGGAGACAAATCCTGAACTATCCATAGCTTTCTCATTTTCTCTTTGATGTCATTGTGACTTCCTAACTAAAAGGAAAAGAAAGTCAAGTTGAGGAGCCAAGTATTTGATCAATCTTTCAAGTTATTTGTCTATGTTATGTTAAACATCAGTATATTTGATTGAATCCTTAATTTGTATTTGGAATACTTACCTGAGGAGAAGTCTATGTTTAACTAGAAGAGATGGAAGCTGTTGGGCCTAGAGAAAAATTTAAAATTCAACCAATTGTACATTGGTCTTCACCTCACCAGTAATCCCAATTTCATCCTTTCAACTAAGTTTCAACTGAGTGTTGGGCCATGTGAACTATCTCTTTTTGATGACACAAAATACTATATGCACCAAGAACAATTCCAGTCTGGGGCTACTGGCTATAAAAAGGACTGATGGAGCCATTGCCTCCAATGGTGGGGGAAATCAGCCTGGCCTCTCACTTGGTACAGGGGAGACTAAACTGTTAGTCAGTAGCATGATTTGTTTTCAGTTTCCAGCTGGCTGCTTTGGTGCTGTTGTTGACACTGCCACACTTATCTTAGTGCTGGGTGGTTAACAGACTCACTTACCACCTCCGTTTCCACCCCCTTGTCAAGACCTTGGCTTAGTCTCCTAGGAACAGCTCCTTTTAACCCAACGGACAGGGAAGTGGATTGATAGCTGTTAAAAAAAAAAGAGTACATTTTAATGGAAAAATGAGGTATTTTCCATTGTGGTAAAGTGCCTTTTTTCAATCATAAAATTGCTCAAAAGGGGAAGCAAAAAGAGGAACATGTATTCATTTGTTTTAACTTGAGTTTGTAAAATGAGTTCTTGAGAAAACTAGCAGCCATCTATTTCGAAGAATGATGACTTCTTTTTTGACATCCAAATAATGCATCATTTCCAGAGTATAATTATCTCCATAATGATCTGAATTTGTAAATATCACTGTAGGAAAAACCAGGAGTCCTGTGTGGAGGCTCAACATGACAACATATGAGAGAGAGAGGGAATATCTGCATATGTGCCTATTCAAATGATAAGATCAGAGACTGTTAAGAGTAAGAAAACACCTCTCCTTTTTGTGACCAGTTAACTGATACTAAATGGATATTGTCCTTGCAGGGAAGTAGTGGAGAGATATTTTCAAATATGGCGTTTCTTAATAACCCCTGTAGTCCAGAATTGTGCATGGATGTTTATGTTGGAGCACATCCATGCAAGTGAATAGAATCAGACTTGTTATTCTCAGACTTGTTATTCAGGGAGCCCCTCATGTTACCCATACTTCCTAGTTGGGGAACTACTTTGACTACAGATTATTAATCACAACCGTTCCATGCACAGGGGAGAGCTAAGCTTTAGGCTAGAAAATGTTGAAAACCGCTGTCTAGAAGCCACCTACAACGTTCAACCACCAGCTTGCCACTAGCAATAGTAGAGAAAGCGGAAAGGAGGCAGACGTGGTTGCTGCCTGCTTGGAAATTATGGTACTAACAAGACTTCAAGTGAGGTAAGTGGTGGGGGGTGTGGTGTTTGTTATGCTCTCCCTGAAGTTCTGCTCCGAGCTCTCCTAGACTGGGCTGGAGACCATTTTTCTTTCTGTGCCAGCTATCCAGTGTGACAATGACTATGGTAATGTCGACAACAGCACCACAGCAACCATGCGGAAAGTGAGTGCCTTCCTTCCCCACGTGACCCTTTCTGCCTGGCAGATTTCACCTTCTTTTCCTTTTCCCCGCAGAGTCATCTCTGAGTGTGACTCTAAAGAGAGGGGAGCGAAGACTTTCTAGGTTGCTCATAGTAAGGAAACAGAGCAAGACACTCCTTTAAAAAGCTGGGAATGAGTGTAAATGGCATTAGGAATCTACTCATGAGTTGGGTGCTCCTGCTGTTAGTTCTCCAAGTTCGTGTGTAGAGAAATCTGAAGGAAGGCCAACTCATCAAGTGCACTGAAGATCAGCTTACTCTGAAAATGAACTTGTCACAGAGTAAGTAACATAGATTTTGTGCTTTCTATGTGCTAGATTCTTTTTCACCATCTATGTAAATCCAAACAACAACATTTCAATGAAGATATTGTTATCAAGGAGAATATAAGCAGAATGAGAGCAGGAACTTGGGTTCACTTGTATACACTGAGCACTTGGCACATTCGCTTTTTGAATGATTTAATAAATATATGAAGAAACAGAGATTAAATACTCTGCCAAAATCGCCCAGTTGGACAATGGCAGAACAGGGAATCCTGGTACTGTGAGGAGCTTTTATATTGTACTGGGAGCTGTGTTCCCCAGAATCCTCTTCCTTGTGTGGCCACAGGTTGAGGCACAAGAGAAATTTGTGTGAGATTTGGACAGTGGAAGTGCAGCAGCAGCCATTATGCTCAGAGGGTGGGCATCAGGGTGCCAGGTATGGCTATATCTCACACTTGCTATTGCCCACCTCCTGGCTCACCTTGTGCGTGTGGGGCAACAGCTGGGTCTGCAGCTTCTTCAGTTCCCAGCAGATCTCCTCCTCAAGGTTCTTGAGTCCTGGGCCAGGAGCCTTATGTAGCTTTGTAACAGACGGCAGCCAGCTTCTTCTACAGTTTATCTGTATTGTCGAGCTCTGAGGCCATGGGAGCCAGGCTTGGGTTCCAGGTTGTCCTTCACTTCCCTGCTTCATGCCTAGCTTTCTTCCCAACTGCTGACTTTGCTGACCTATAGTGACTTGAGGACCACTGCCAGATGCAGAAGCCTCCCATAGGCTTCTTCACCAGCTCCCACAATCATGTCTGGTTTAACCCCTATAATAAACCCTTTATTTTACCTCATGTATGGTGGTTCTGCTTCCCCCATCAAACCTTAGGTGTTACATTCTGTCAGACTCCAACCTTCTAGTACACTCACTCACTAGGAGAGTATGCGGGTGAGGGGACAAGCTGGCTTCAGTGGGATTCGAACCCTCTGGCTCCGGGAAACTAAGAACTTCCTCAATCAGATGCTCAGAGAACAAAGGTGGGGGATGTACTCGAAGCAAAACAAAAAATTAACAAGTCATTTCAATGTTTTCATTTAGCTTAATAGATGCAGAGCTAGTTATTTCATGGCTAATCCTGTTTTTAACATAAGCTAAAAATGAATGATGAAAAAATATTTCAGGGACAACTTGTGGACAATATAAAATGACATTTTTCTGATTTCCCAATCACTGCTTTCTTTGCAATATCTTAGTCATAGGCTGCCTTTACCTGCCAAACACCTGTATAGAAAGCAAAAGTGTTCTATTATTACCTAGATGAAACATCTGGAGGAGGGTATTTTTCCACTTTTCATTCATTTAGTGTCATATAGATCCAGACATCAACACATGTCTCTTTTCCCTTATGTTTTTTAAAAGTATTATTTTATTTTTCAGTGTGCTTTTTCTGGAAAACAATTTTGCAAGGTGAAAGCTATTCACATGAAGTGCTGAAATCTTGGCTGTAGAAAAAACTCAGTAAAACCAACCAACATTACCCTCACCCCAACTGCAACACTTCTGAGGTTTACCCTTTGCCATGCAGCCCAGTCCTTTTGCTGTGTGCTTGCACACTATGTACCCTGGGGCTTTCCTGGGTTTCTCTACCTTCTGCTTTTGGGGTAATATTGGTTTAACCACCAGAAGAACAACATTAGAAAGATTAAATTTTCCTACATGGGAGCAAGAGAGGCTTTATACAACCCATTGCTTCCTTGTATTTCCAGGAGCCTTCTCTGCTCCTTAAAGAATCCATCCTAAGCCCCAGACTTTCTGTACCTCTACTCTCTCTCCTTTTAATATGTACATTGTCTATGTTGGGTGAGAAAATATCCCCATAGATTGGCCTCCTGTGTTCTACGTGGATTAGGGCTACCAGATGAAATATGAGAAGCCCAACTAAATTTGAATTTCAGCTAAACAACAAATAATTGTTAGTATAAGTAGGTCCCAAATATAGCATGGGACATAGTTATACTAAGAAAAAGATTTGTTTCATAGTTGAAATTTAAATTTATCTAGACATCTTGCCTTTTCTTTGCTAAATCTGGCAACCTTAGTGTGGATGCTTCCTGCATCCCAAATTCCCTAGGGCTCCCACTTTCCCAATCCTGCACATTGACAGGACCACCAACAGTAAGCCAAGCTCTGGACAGTTTACCATATTCTCCTTGAGTAATGTATTTGCCTTCTAGCAATTTTGGATGGGTTCCTCAGTTCTGCCATGAAAATAAAACATTAACAGGGCTTGTGATAGAAACTTTATTTTCCTAACTGCTGTGGCTGCAGAGCGGAAGAGTTCGAATCATCCTACAAGCAGCAACTATCTTTCTGAAATGTAGTACTAGCTCATAGACTTAACGAACAGTTTGAACTCTCTCTGGGTTACACAGCTTTTCTTCTATTTCCTTCCTCTTCTCTTCAAAAGTAATGGCCTCCTCTGTTCAAATCCTAACTGGGTCTAACATTTGTGCCTCCAGATTTTGCAACTCAGAAGCGGCCATCTGACCAGTCCATGGATTGGAGAGTAGGTTCTTATTGCCCAGGTCATGCAATACCAACAGAGATTTGCAAGTAACTTGGGAAATAATGGTATGGAGGAGGATATGGATGAAGGTTTATAAATGCTTTTCGAAATGAGTTTGAAAAGAACAACTATCAGGCTTTTTTAAGTTCTAAAACTAACACATGTTCATTGTAGAAAAAAATGCAAACATACACAGCACAGAGAACACAAAAAAATCACTCATAAATGTGACATCCGGAGATAACCAATGTTAATATTTTTGGTGTATCTTTCTAATATTTTTCTATAAATATATGTATTGTTTGACCCAAAGTAGCATGCCACACAAAAAATACTCTGTGACAGTTTTTTTTGCTATTATTTAACAATGGGTTGTGGACACTTTTTCAGTGTCAAGTTTACCTGTATGTCAATTCTTAATGGTTTTTGGGTTGTAGATCTCATTCAAGAAAGTACTGAAAGGTTTGAAGTCTTCTTCTAGGAAACATACTTATACAGGTACCCAGAGAATTTCAGGTAAAATATCAGACTCTTAAAATGCCCCTGTAGATCCCACAGGTCAAGAGATACAACACGAATGACAAACATTAATGTACAACTGAAATTTCACAAGACTGTAACCTATCATTAACTCAATAAAAAAAAAGAGATCCTGTTCTAAAACATCACGACGGATTTTAATCAGTACCTGCGCATGTGACATTTTGAGGCTCCCTATAAAAATTTATCTTGTATAAACTAATGGGGCAATTAGACATATGCTGCTTTGGGATCTCAGGTAGTAAGACTTTTGCTTTTGTTTTTGATTTCTTAGAATCTAGGTTTAGGTCATGGTAAAGAGGAACCATTAGCAAATTTGCAGTTTGCCCTCCTGTTTACATGTCACTTCTGAAGATTATTGAGCTGATGGGTCTTCCCTTGGTTACGAGCCAACAGTAGTCACGAGCGAGAAACTTTGGATTTCACAAGAACTCTGTCACAAGTCTTGCGTTTCCTGTAGGAAAGCTGAATTTGCCAGCACGCTCACTTATGAGTAGGACTAGAACTCTGCTCTCAGCAGAAGACTTTTGCTGAAGATAAAAATGAATTCTCAGTAGAAATACAAAATTAATTCATGACTCTCTAAATCCTAAAGATGTTTTTTGGCTATTTGTCTTCTCTGCGTAACTTTCAGTCTATTTCTATGGTTAGAAAGGAGATGAAGCAACCTGGGAATGAACAAGAAGATATAGTCCTCTAAGTGAAGATTCTTTGGTCCTACTGTCCCCTCTGCAGGTCTGGCCTGGGACAGGACTGTGTCGGCATCTCCACAGAGCAGATGCAGCAGGGCTGCTAAAATATTATTATTATTGTTATTATTAACTACAGTGATTACAGGTGCTATTTATTGAGCACATATTATACCTGGGCCATTGGACTAAGTGCTTTACCTGAATTACTTTAAATTCTCACCACTCTGAAAAGCAGGTATCATTTTTCTCTTACGTGTAAGAAGCAGAGCAGCTGAGCAGTGAGGGGCACAGACTTTGACACTCCACAATCTGGATTTGCATTTATTGGCCTCGTGTCCTCGGGCAAGTCACTTTTGCCCCCTCATGACTCATTTCTCTCATATGTAAAATGGGGGGTAAAATAGGGATGTGAACCCGAGTCAGCCAGACTTTCCATCCTACAGATCCTGCAAAGTCAGAGATATGGTCTCCTTGCTCTTAAAGCTGTGGAAACATTTTGTGCAAATAGAAAGGCAGCCAAGTATGTTGGAAACAGCCTGAAATAGGGAATAACAGGACAAAGGTTTGAGTCTTGGCTTAGCTACTAATTAGGGATGTGACCTTTGCCATTTGGCCTAATCTTTCTGAGCCTCCATATCCTCATCTGGAAAAGGTCGTGTGGTGCTCGTGTCGCCCCTCTGGCAGGCCTGTTGAGGCTATTAAATGAGATAACGTAGGTAAAGTTGCTTACACAGTGAGCAATGATTATGCTTTTTGTTGCTGCCATTTCTGACTACACTGTGGACTCTTGGTAGAGAAGGAATATTTTTTAAGTTTGACTCTGTACCAGACCCTGTGTTACGTTTGGCATAAATATCATCTTATACAATCCTTTGATAACTCTGGGCCTAGGGAGGGTCAGAACTTTTCCAAAGGTACCATGATTAGCCATGGAGTGGGAGATTATGAGGCTGTCAGTAAGCCCTATTGTGTACCTATGAAACAGCTCTGAATTACAACAACTCTAGTAAACATTATTTTCATATTTTGGAATCTCCAAAAACTGGGGTTTATCTAAGAACTGATATGAATAAGTTTTAAGAATACCATAACATTTTATTTTGCATAAATTTTTCTTGTCATGTGTGCACACGTTTATATGATAAAAAAATCCACATCAAGTAAGTCTAAAAGAGCTTTTTCAATGAGTGTGAAATAGAAATTATAAGTGATAAGAAAACAAAGAGATATAGTTTGGCAGTATTTTTCTTTCTTTTGGATACAAAAAATAAGGGTTAATCTTACAATGGACATTGTGTTATTAAATGATGTTACTATTTAATAAGTGTCTATAAATGTGAGATGCTTTGCATACATGATCTCTAACCTACTCAAGTTAAATAGATAATCTTATGACTGTTCATATTTTACAGATGAGGAAACTTGAGATTGGGAAGTGGTAAAACTTGCCCAAAGCCACACAACTAGTACAAAGACCTAGAAATAAGACCAGATCCACCTGGCTACTGAACCTCTGCACTTTTCACTACACCGTATTTCTTTTTGCTTCCAGAGGGAATATAAATTTGGTAAAGTAGCCAGAAGTACTGACTTATTTTGTATGCGGCCCCACGTTAACCCATGACCACATCTAAAACCAAAACTTGGTATCTGAGACCTGGTATCTGTGATATATTTGGACAACTGGACAAAATATTTTGGCTGGGAATTCAAGATCTCATTTGTGGGTCCTATATTTCCTCAAAAATTCTCACCCTTAACTGTAAAGAGGAAGCCACAGGATTTTCTTGAAGGAGACAGGGAAGCCGTGCTGCTAGCAGATGGAAGAGGTAGAAGCTGTATGGCAGCTAAAGGCATGAACAGAGGTGGCTCCTGGACCCTCCAGCCCTTTATTCCATGGCTGAAGCCATTGTTACTCCCAGGCCTTCATAGTTTGTGAGGTTGCAAAGGGCAGAAGCCTTTCACATCATGAGGGCCCTATGTCAATCTGGAGTTCACCACAGAACTGTTTGTATAAACAGGAGATTTCTGAAGGGTGTGGTGACTCTCACCACCATAGCGGGCCAGTAGTGTTGTTGGTCCAGACTCAAGAACTCTGGGAAGGTGGTTGCAGGCCACATTCATTCTACAAACAGGTAGTGAAAGTCAACTATGCGTTGGGTGGTGGGCATGTAGAAGACAAGTGTGAGGCAGCCTTGCCCTCAAAGTGCCCACATCTAAAGGGAGAGGGGAGAGAGAGCTCAGATACAGAGTTACCAGAGAATGCAGCACAGGAGGTGGGTGAAGGAGAGAATAATTCTCTCTGAGGCTGCTCAAAGTCAAAGTCATTGAGTAAGGCTAGATTTTGGATGTGAACACAAGAACTGAATTTTGGTTAAACCTATTTTTGTAATATTTGAAATCACATCGCCATTAACAGCACTCATTCACCCACACACATTGATTGGAAAGAAATATGACACAGTTCCTGGCTGCAAGTAATTGCGATCTGGTAGGAATTAATAATTCCTCAAATAATGCCTTGAGAGTAAAAGAGGCAGCTCAGGAAAGCCTACTTCCTGAGTCAGTTCTTAACTAAATTGTGTAGGTAACCTTGATTCCTCACCCCAACTAGCCATTTCTCTCCCTCCCCTCATCTTCTTTTTACAACTTGCCGTTTCCACTTCCCAGGCTGCAGATGTTTGCTTTCAACAACGTGAGGGGTGCTCTGAAAGAGAGCTACGCGGTATGATGGGAACATTATACAAGGGGATTCTTGGGACCCCAAAGCCTCAGGAATACAGAGAATAATTTTCTGATAGAAGGATGTCTGGAACTGTGACAGGAGGCTGGAAGAGATACTTGGTGGCAAGTTCTTGCTTACTGTCCGCCACAACACACAATACAGGAAGTGGCTACCTACTTTTCCCTAAATTTGTTGGGCTTTGACTTGAGTCTGGAAAAAAATTGTGCTTTACTTACTACCTTTCAGACATGTTTAGACTAACTTGTCATATTCGGACCCAGGCAAGAGGCAAGACAGGCCTCGCCTTTCCCTGCATAAGCCCATAGCAGACTTTGAAGATTGGTCACTGTCCCTTTTCCTGCCCTTCATGAAGAGGGTAGGAGGAGAACAAGGCTGCATAGTAATTATAACCATCTGGTGGTTGCTTTATGATTTGCTCATGTTGAAGTTCTTGGGAAGCTTTCCATCAGTCTCAGTTAATATCTTTCAAATTATGTTTGCCTTGACATTTGCCCTGGGCCCTCCAGCTTTGCATTACGCCTTCTGGAGTTATCCCATACATCCGGGGCTTGGCGAGATATTCCTTCAGGAGGCTGGGATCTCTGCCACTGCTGCTCTGTCGAGGGCGAAAGGCAGCCAGCAGTTCCAAGAGGCTGGGAGGAAGCTGCTCATATATGGAGAAGAGAATGTGGACATTATTTTGCCATCTACTTTGGCTTGCTTTTACTTGAGTTCCATGAAGAATATGCCAGTAGTGATCTTCATGGCTCTAAGGGCTGTCTTCTGGATTAGAGACATGGCTGATAGTTGGGTCAATAATGGAAGCCTGTTGGTTGTGAGAAAAAATCGTTTGATTAGCAACACAACTAGCCTACCTGTAATAATCTGCCCACGAACTTCAGTCCTAAAAAAGAAAGAATAGGCCTGAAATGAGGGAGAAGCATCTGAACTAAGAATACTGATAGCTTTCATTCAACAGGAGGTATTTTGTTTTGTTGTTATTTGAGCAACTCTAAAATGATGAGGGAAGTGGCATATATGACATTGTCTCCTATGAGGAGAAGGTAAGTTGGGTTTAGTTGGGAGGTAAGATGCATAACAAAACCTTTACATAAAATTATAAGAAGTATGGAAAATGAAGCATATGCTCTAAGTAATTTACAAAGATGTCTCCTGAAGGAGTCTTTTCATTTCCGTTTGGTATCATTTTTAAAAAGTGGCATGGTTTTGGGTAAGTTTTACTTACTTCTTTGTGTTTTTGTGTATTTTCTAGAGAAAAATTATTTAAAAAAATTAATAATCAACTGATTTTAAAATCAATCCAATTTAAAAATAGTTATATAAGCAGTACTCCATCTAGTGCAAAAATGGCCCTTTCTAATAGATTTGAGAAGGAATAGAATGCCATGGGCTTATGATGCTGGGAAGGTGTGCCATGATGGTTCTGCAGTGGGTTCTTAAAGGAAGAACAGATGAAAATCATTGGAAAAGGGGTTTGAGGAGGGAAAACGGATGGGCAAAGAGAGGATTGAGATCTAACTGCTGCTCTCCAATCACCACCAACCCATAGCGGGTTTTTTTAATGGTTGTATTAAAAACAAGTGTCCTTTTTTTCAGGTGAGAAATGAGAGAAAGAAAGAAAATCTTGAGGTTGGAGGATAAACAAGCCCACATTCTTGTGGGTGAAAAAATACACAAAAAAATCACTTTCCTGGAACAAGAGATTTTTGAAATTAATTCTTGGTCACACTGAGGGAAATCTTGTGAAACTAAACCTGCCCTGGTAGCAAAGCTGACCTCTGAGGAATCCTAGAAGCAATAATGTGCAGGTTTGCCACAGGCACTGCTTCTTGCCCCTTTCTAAATTCGGTGTTCTTGAGTTTTGATGATAAACTTCAGGGCCTTTGGAGTTTATATAATAAATGTCCTTTCCAGGACTTGGTACATAGGATTACACTGATGGCAAGAGGTCAGATGTCTCTTCTAGGAGTTGGTGTTAATACAACACCAGGTATATTAGTTAGGGTTCACCAGAGACACAGAAACAATAGGAAATATATACACACACATATACACACACATATATGTATCCTATTAGATATATATTTACATATAAATTATTCGTTAATATAAATAATATCAATTATATATTTATTAAATATATATTACATGTCTTCATTTATTTGAAAGAATTGGCTCTTGTGATTGTTGGGGCTGGCAAGTCTGAAATTTGCAGAGCAGGCTGACAGGTGGAGACCCAGAGAAGAGTTGATGTGGCAGTCTTGAGTCTGAAGGCAGTCTGGAGAGAGTCTCTTCCTGTTCTGGGGAGCTCAGTCTTTTAATGCCTTCAATTGTTAAATAAGGCTCACCCACATTATGGAGAGTAATCAAACCTTACTGATTTAAATATTAATCACATCTAAAAAGTGCCTTCACAACAAAATCTAGACTGATGTTTGACCCAGCAACTGAGCATTAAAGCCTAGCCAGCTGGATAAATAAAATGAACCATCACACTAGGCAACGATAGGTCAGTTCTCCCCTCCTGAAGATGCAGTCCTTTTCACACAGATTTTTAGAATGCAAACATCACTTTCCTAGTCTTTGGTTTTCAGATGGTAGAGGGGGAGCATTTGGGGGAGCAGTGGAGGTTTCCTCACTTTGTGTCTGCAGCCTCCTCTGTACTAGTGATTGAGGCTCCGGTCCACTCTCCCTCCTTCTGTCTCCTCTTCTGAAGTCTAGTAGAGAAGTTCGGGAGCTCCTCTTCCTCACGGAGTTTTGATAGGGCCATATCTGTTCATGCTACCACAGATGATGAGAAATAGCCCACAGGCTAATGACATGGCGGCATTTGATTCCATCCCCTATGGCCTGATTGGCTTAGTTCTGTCGCCTGGCCTTGGATGGAGGCAGAGTGCAGAGGAACATTGGCAAAATAGGCCACTCCCATCCTTCTTTTTCTCTCCTTTTGCTGCTGAGGAAACTCCCAGGGCTGCTAGATGTATGGAGCGCACCTTCAAGGGGTGCAAACGGGAAACTGCTGGACTCTTCATGCCCCCTCCGCTGCCCAGTCAAACCTGTCCCAGAGCTAGTTTACTTTGCCAAATCCCATGGCTTTTCCAGTCATTCTGTAGTAGGAAGGGGAGATTGTGGTAGGCTTTTCCTTGATTTCTCCATCTTGTACAGCTTTTTCTTATCCCTGCCTGTTGTGGTTTCAGATTCTTCCCATGATTGGAGCTTCAGGTGAATGAGAGGTGAAAAGGACTTACTTACGTGGGATGGTACTGTGTGGATTTGGCTTTGGTGTTCCTGGGCTTGGTGGATAAGCCAAATAGATGCAATTTTAGACATTAATTATTTATTTGCTATTAGTGTAGTGGAGGATTTAAGTCTCATGCATTCCTGCCAGCTCTTCCCTCCCCCGTTCTTCATAATTATGTTCAATTTTTGGTTAACATAATTTTGGCTAACAAAACCATGTTTATGTAATATTGTTCACTGCTGGGTCAAGTAGTCTGCTATAAGTTTTTCGTTTTTTAATTATCTCCCACTCCCAGTCACCAACTTGGAGTTAAAAGGCAGCTGTTTTTTAATTTACTCTCATGTCTATCTATCTATCTATCTATCTATCTATCTATCTATCTATCTATCTATCTATTTACCTATCTATCTATTACAACTTTCGTTGTCTTCTTTTATTTTTTTTAAAGATTGGCACCTGTGCTAACAACTGTTGCCCATCTTTTTTTCTGTCGTTCTTTTCTCCAAAGCCCCCCCAGAACATAGTTGTATATTCTAGTTGTGAGTGCCTTTGGTTGTGCTATGTGGGACGCAGCCTCAGCATGGCCTGATGAGTGGTGCCATGTCTGTGCCCAGGATCCGAACCAGTAAAAGCCTGGGCCGCCAAAGCAGAGCACGTGAACTTAACCACTCGGCCACGGGGCCGGCGCCTACAATTTTGTTCTTAAATGCTCCAACAGGTCTATTGAACTCCTATAAAAAATTTGTACAAACACTCAAATTTATTAATGAATTAATGTATCAATTTTCTATTTTTTTTCCCCTGGAGACCTCCCTCCCACAGCCCTCATTCTCCCACTCCATTGGAGACTGGCTTCCCTCTGTGCCTGTCACACAGCTGACATCATGGGACTCCTTCTGCCATCATCCCAACAATTCCTTTTACTTCTTGCCTGTCTTAGATACTCTGCTTCTTAGAGTATATGACATCTCCTTCCTGGTTTCTTCCTTCGTTTGTTTGTTTGTTTCTTTGGATAGCATCTTCCATCAGGGTGCCTATCAAATATGTTTTTCAACATCAATTCTACCCCTCCTTTTTAAAAAAAATTATTTACCTAGACACATCATTTTTGATTGAAATTCCCTCAGATTCTGAAGGCAATGCTTTCTGTCTTGTCTTCTGGTATTCTGAGTTGCTATTAAGAAGTCAGATATCAATCTAATTCCCAATACAATAGCTCCCAAGAACCACTGTCTACTCATTGGAAACTTTTAGGATCTTCTCTTTTTCCCTGTTGTTCTAAAATTTCACGTTGATATTCTTGGGTGGTCACTTTTCATTCATTTATTGGGCTCTTTGTGAGCCTTTCAATCTGGATCTTCAGTACTGCAGTTTGGGGACATTTCCCCCATATTATTTCTTTGCTAATTTAGTCCATCATAGTTTCTCTATTCTCTTTGAAACTCCTACTAGTTGGATGTTGAGACTCCTGAATTAATTTTCTAGTTGTTTTATCTTTTATACCCTGCTTTATGTCTTTCTATCTTTTGGTTTTCATCTTGGAGAATTTCTTTACTTTGTTACCCTATTTTTCTATTGAATATTCTTCTGTTTCTGCAGTGATATATATATTTTTTAATTTCAAGAGCTCTTTTTCTTTGAATATTCCTTTTCACATAGTATCTTGCTTTTGTTCTATGAGCACAATGTCTCTTCTTATCTCTCTGAGATATTAATAATAGTTTTTAAGGCTTTTTTTTTCTGCCTCCTGCATTCTTACATTTCTTGAATTCAGGCTGCAGAGTCAGTTCAGGTCTTCTCCATGTGCATTTGTTCTGGGCCTGGGACAAATGTGTAATGATTACTCACAGCATATTTTCATGGAAGATCAATGGAACACAAAAGAACAGGCTCTACAAGCACATTTAAGGGATTACCTATATCACATCTCCTCATGTTCCATTGGCCAAAGCAAGTGATGTGGCTAAGCCCAAAGCCAAGCGAGTGGGGAAACAGTATCTGTCCAAGGCAGCTAGTTTGTTGAACAAACAATAACACACACATGCAGACACACGCACACACACACATTCACACATAAGCACAAGTCATAAAGAGTTTATACCTATAAGCCTTTAGCTTTAGAGATTGAATATGTTTTGTTTGGCAGATTTGGGCCATAACTATTGCTTACATGGTTCATAAAAGGACAAGAGAGAGTAACAAATTTCTGCATTTAAATTTTCATGATGGTAATGGTGAGGGTTATTTCTTATGGAAGTTCAGAAAACGGTGCAACTGGGCTTCCCTTCTCATTGTTCATCAAGAATTCATGACTCCATTTGCTTTCCGAAAACAATTTCTCTTAAGTTGGATTCTGATCTACTATTATATCTTTGTGTCCATTGAATTGACTAAAGAATCATTTCCATTATTTGAGCAGTACTATTTTCCTTCAACAAACATGTAGTAGAGCCAATGAACACACACATTTATGGGAAGAAACCCTTCTAGGGCTATTGTAGGTGGCATGGTGGATGAATACCTAGCCAGCTGCTTGCCTCTGGAGGTCTCATTGGAAAGCTTGGCTCGGCTCACTAGTGGAAATATGTCTAGTGGTCTCATCTTCTCAGACGTCTGTTCACTTCACTAAACCACTGCATGTCTTGGCACAGTGTCCTAGCTTCTCGGGAGAGGCCCCCAGAATGGTATGAGATAAATTCTGTATGTCAGCAATGAGGTGTGTGAGGAAGCTTTCATGGTGTCTATCTACATCAATTTTTCAGAAAAGAGCGTATGAAGTCCCATTTCCTTTGATTTTATGAAGTCTTGATTGAAATAGGGCATTCTATCTCATCTTGGAATAAAGATTCCAGAATTAGATGGCTCATATTTTGGACTCTACCTAAGAAGCATAAAACTTATTAAGTTAAAAGAACATCTTCAACACCTCTCATTTAACAGAGATAGTTTTGTATTTATGTGGTATATGTGTGCTTGTATGGTGAGTAGACCTTGATCCCTTGTGGCAAAGCTCCAGGAACACAGAAAACACACACACACACACACATACACTCTCACACTGTGGGATAAAGGAACATACCAGAGTTTATGAGCATTGGGATTTAATTCTGGGAAGCCTTGTCTTTTGGCATCTGCCAATATATCCTCTGGAATTTATTATGTGCCCGCAATGTCTCTCCAACCAGCCATTCTTCCCTATTTCCACAGTCACTAGCTTAATTTCAGCCCTTGTCATCTCACACCTGTATTATAAAAACAGCTTAGTCCCTTGTCTCTCTGGATCCAATCTTCCTCAATTTCAACTCACATCTTTGACTGAAGGAATAAAACTCCAAGACATTACTCTTATCATGTCACCCCCTCCTCCACCTCTGTTAAAGAACTCCATCACTTATTCACTCAAAAGAAGTTATTGTCCTTGCATCATTTTGCTAAGCCCTTGAGGGAGAAGTTGACCCAAGCATATTTGATCATTAGAATCACATTGGAAGATATTAAGAAATTCAGATTTCTGGCTCCCTTCTATTGATGGGACTAAGGGAGCCACACTTAAAAAACATTTTATTGACGTATAATGCATGTATAAAAACCTACACATATCATGACAACTTGGATATTTTCATCATGAATAGTCCTTTGCATCCAGCATCCAGATCAAGAAATGAAAAGTTAACAGCAAAAAAGTGGCCACTATTTTGACTTCTGGAAGGAATCTATATATTTTTGTTAGCTTCCCAGGTTATTATCTTGGTTTTGGGGGCAACTCATTGTTTTATAAGAGTTAACGAGGAATGACTTGCGATATTTAAGTTATTTGCTGGTTCTTTAGTATACATATACATATATATATAGAGATGCACACACACACACACACACACATATAGTTTTTACCCAACTAAGTAGTAGGCTTCAAAGATCAATAATTCCCCTTTCATTTATTTTACATTCATTCCACTAGTCTTTTCCTGTAACATACTACTTCAAAATGTTCTTGTTTTTGTTGACTTATTTGAGACATACTGCCTGTAATTATTGTAAATTACTTCCAAATACAGGATTTATATGTCTTTTCTTATGCACAGTGGATACTTGATTCATGTTTAACAAATTGAATTATTTCGCCTTTTCTTCTCTACATCCCAATAAGTAAGTGAGGAAAGGAAATCACAGAGAGAGGACTGACATGGTTGTGAATTAGGGACAGTCGGGTCTCATTCAGGGACCCGTGAATCCAAGGCTAAGCCTCCTGGCACTTGGTTTTGCTCCCCACATTTTGAGGCTGTATTAACATCCCCTGGAAATGTTTTTTAAAAGTAAAAGAAAAATGACATCTAATACAGTGCTGTGCACATTGTATGCAACCAATTCAAATTTACCGAATTGAGTATATTTTAGAAAACTAATTAAAATGATGCCAACACCTTGTCTCTAACTATTAAGAACCCCACACACAGTTCTCTGCATAGTGTTTTATTAACTGAAAGGTGTGACCCAAGAAGATTATTGCTTCAAGTGATAACTACCCTTTACCACCTAACTGGTTTTTCAACTCAATTTGCTATTACTGTGCGTTCACGTGATGAAAGTAATTTGTTTATAGGCGTTTCTTCTTTCTGGAGTCTTAGGAAGGTGGTTGATTCTTCTCTGAGACATTATAACTTTGCAATCAGGAACTGTGTATAAAATGAATAACTGTTGGCCAAAATACAGAAGTCATATTTCTAGCTGTCTCTGTTATGTAAACACAAATAAGGAATACTTTTCTAAAAATCTTGTGGCAGGTACCTTTTTATATAATACTAAGAGTACTGTTCAAGTTCAGGTGTTTACAAGAGCTAAGTACAAGATATGGTCCCTATTATGAAGGAACTTAAGAAGACGCCTTGATGAGGCAATGGAAGATGAATGATGAGTGACATGGTCTAAGGGGCCAGAGACTGGAAAGATCATCTCAGCAGCTTCAAGGGGAAGATGATACTTGAAATGGATCTCGAAGGATGGTGAAGCATTTGACAGGTGGTGATTGGGGCAGAAATAAAGGCAAGGATGTGGGAAAATGCAGGGAAATTTCGGTGGAGAGCATGGCTGGAGCAGAAGACCCAAATGGAGCCCTCAGGGTAGGTAAATCTGATGAGGTAGGTAGGTTGCAGATTGCAGAGAGTATGGAATGCTGGACCACAAACTTAGGAAGTTAGTGTCACCGTAGCCAGATATGAAATAATAAGGATTTGAATTAAGATATAGCGATGAAAATCGAGAGAAGTTTATTTACTGTAGAGAGACTGATTTGGAAAAATTTCAGCAAGTTGGTGATTGCGACACAGTGGGTGAGGGAGATGGAGTATCAAAGATGGCTAGGTTTTGAGTCTGAGTGACTCGTACAATCAAGGTGCCATGAACAAAAACCTCTCCATTTTTTCTTTGTCAGCCACATTTCTAGGAAAAGCTATCTATACTCATTGTGTTGCCTTTCTCAGATCACTGCTTCATCTGCTGGCATCTGCCCTGTCTGTTTACTGACTCTTATCCAAGCCACCAACAATGCCTTTCAGTCTGCCACATCCAGTGGGAACGTTTTAGTTTTCAGGCTTCGATCTCTTCACTGGTTTTGCACTTTCCACCATTTCATTTGTGAAACTCTCTGTGCCCCTGGTTTTTTAGGATTCCCTTTTCAGCATGAAAAACATTTTAGAAAGAACAGAAAATCTGCCTAGGAATCAGAGATCTTTAGCATGATAACAGAGCCAAGCACAGTGCATAATACCATGTAAACTATCTTCTGTCTAATGCATTACTGCAAAGAGGTCCTTGCTCTTTTCTTTCTTTATATGAAAAATGAGGATGGCAACTCTAACCTTGATTTTGCAGATATGACGATGTCTAATTAATGAATTGCCCTAAAGAAAGATCAGAATATATGAGGTGCCAAATAATACTCTGCAAGTGGCGAAGATTAAATTTGACCAAGTGATTTATTAGACTAGTCTAACAAGTGATATCATTGGCTCAAGGGAGTAGAATTGGATTGGTTTATAAGATCACTTGAACTTTGAGCCATTGAGTTGTGGATATTTATTGTTGTTTTAACTGCAGGGACCCAGTGTGGCTTTTAGATTTTCAAACTTTGGAATGTGACATTTATGAGGACTGCAACTCCATCAAAAGTGATTGAAGCTATTAAACTATTGTGGTTAAAGGAGTGAAAGTAAATAGATGTTACCCTCTGTTGGTTTTATTGAGCTGCAGTTTTGTTTACAAATTTGATGTTAAGCACAGCCCATGTTTATTATCTCCTCTAATGATGGCTATATCACATTTTCTCATTTTGCAAGTCAGAACACTTTTCCCACTGCAACCATATTAAACTCCATGTGGGACTTCAAGCCCAGCTGCAGTCTTTCTCTCTGTTTCTGCTGCCACCAACAGCAATAAAAATACTGCTGTCAGGTTAGGGTTGGAGGTCTTAGTGTTATCCGAAGTGGCAGAAAATCTCTCTCTTTCTCTCTCTTTTCAAAGCAAAGGGAGAGGCATGGTGATCAGAGGAGATAAACTTGTGTCTGGTTGCTCTAATAAATAAGCAACCCCAGGAACCACTGAGCAGTGGGACAACCAACCAAAGAACAATTTTAGGAACTGTTTGAGAAATACACTTCCTCTTACAAATCATTTGGCTTCAGTCTTATGCCTAGGTTTTGAAGATTTAATTTCGGTATATAAGGACGTCCTTCTAATTATCACAAGGGACAATTAGAACTGCCTCAGGATAAAATGTATTTACAAATCACCCAATTTTTCAAATAAATATAAGCCTCATGGAAGCTTGTTGTTGTTGTTTTTTCTGGTATGTGTGAAAAGCACTCAGATAAAATGCACCCAAATTCCGTACATGGGCCAGGAGGTAGGAGATGGAGACAAGCTCTTTGCAGTCAGCTGGGAACTGAAACATGGCAGCGCAGTATGGAATTTGTTCTATGGGTCACAGGACTTTTTCAGCTTTTTCTTTCATTTCAGCTGATTAGTCACAGTTTTAGTACACTGTGCTTCCCAACTCTTTGACGTACTAGAATGCTTCAGTTTTTGATACCTACCAATATTTACCATTAAGTCATATTGGATTTGCAGGTTTGTTATAGAATTAGTCAAAGTATATGTTAAACTCATTACACAGTGAATGGTACGTAGGAGGTGCTCAATATTTTTCTAGATTTCTTGAGATATAATTGACAAATAAAAATTGTACATATTTAAGGTATACAATGTGATGTTTTAATATACCTGTACATTGTGAAATGATTATCACAATCAGACTAATTAACATATCTATCACCTCACATAGTTACCTTTTTATTTTTTTGGTGAGAACAATTAAGATCTACCGTCTTAGCAAATTTCAAGTATATAATATAGTATTATTAACTATAGTCACCATTCTGTATATTAAATCTCCAGAATTTATTTATCCTATATAACTGAAACTCTGTACCCTTTGATCAACACTTCTTCATTTCCCCCAATCCTTAGCCCTTGATAACCACCATTCCACTCTCTGCTTCTATAGGTTTGACTTTTTTAGATTCCACATATAAGTGAGATCATGCAGTATTTGCCTTGCTGTGTCTGGCTTATTTCACTTAGCATAATGTCCTCCAGGTTCATCCTTGTCACAAATGGCAGGATTTCCTTCTTTTTTAAGATTGAATAATATTCCATTATATATATATATATATATATATATATATATATATATATATATATAAAATATCTCACATTGATATACATCTCTCTCTCTATACAGATATATATAGATATATCTCTATATATCTATCTCACATTTTCTTTATTTATTCATCCATCAGTGAACACTTAAGTTGTTGCTCTATCTTGGCTATTATAAATAAGGCTGCAATGCACATAGGAATGAAGATAGCTCTTCAAGATTCTTATTTCATTTCCATGGGATATATACCCAGAAGTGAAATTGCTGGGTCACATGGTAGTCCTATTTTTAATTTTTTGAGAAGCCTCCATACTGTTTTCCATAGTGGCTGTACCAATTTACCTTCCCACCAACAGTGTACAAGGCTTCCGTTTTCTCCACATCCTCGCTAACGCTTATGTTTTATCTTTTCAATGATAGCATTCTAACAGGTGTAGGGTGATACTTCATTGTAGTTTTGATTTGCATTTCCTTTATGGTTAGTGATGTTGAGCACCTTTTCATATACCTGTTGACCATTTGGATGTCTTCTTTTGAGAAATGTGTGTTCAGTTCCTTTGCCCATTCTTCTTGCTATTGAGTTGTTTGAGTTCTTATATATTTTGGATATTAACCTCTTATCAGATATATGACTTGAAAAGATTTTCTCCCATTCCACAGGTTGTCTCTTCACCCTGTTGATTGATTCCTTTGCTGTGCAGAAGCTTTTTAGTATGATGTGATCCAATGTGTCTATTTTTGCTTTTGTTGCCTGTGCTTTTGGGGTCACATCCAAAAAATCCTTGTCCAGACCAATTCAAGAAGCTTTTTCCTTACCTTTTCTAGTATTTTACAGTTTCAGGTCTTACATTTAAGTTTTTAATCCATTTTGATTTGATTTTTATATGGCGTGAAATAAGGGTCCAGTTTCATTCTTCTGCATGTGGAGATCCAGTTTTCCTAGCACCATTTATTGAAGAGACTAGCCTTTCCCCACTATGTGTTCTTGGCAAGAAGGTGCTCAATTAATGGTAGTTTTGTCCTACTGTTTTCAAGATTTCCCAAAGTAAAATCTCTAACATACAGACTTTTAGGAGAGGAAGCGGTTTCAATACTAAGAGGTCACAATTAAAAAAAAATTAGAACTCCCTTGTCTATTGGGGAACATGAGCCACATGGACTCAAATTATTAATCCTTCTGCTTGCAAATCCATTTGACAAGAGCTGCAAGCTCTAATGGAAAGTCAGAACAATTCAGAAATCATCCTGTATTCAGTGAACACTCCCTAAATACTTATTAAACACAAAATAGACCCAGGCATTGGGGTTGGCAATAAGGTTTATTATTTGATTGTGTTTGAGATCAGAAAAAGATAAGATTCTGTGACTTATTTTTTTATTCAAGTAATAATTTAACTAGTGACTGGAGCTGATTGTGTAGAATAGACAGGCCAGCTGGATGTCTGTCTTAGTTCTATAGCAAATATCTAGTCTTTTTCTGTGTAATTAATGAGGATTGTGCTATGGTTGAGACTAGTTATGGAGCAATTTGTAATTTTAAAAGTGTTTTCCCAATCCTGGTCTCATTCATTCCTTACAGTGACCCTGTGAATTATAAGCTGTATGGTCTTGGCTTTAGAGTCAGGCAGTACCAGAGAGGAATCATAGCTTCAACAATTATTCAACAACTATGTGACCTGGCACAGATTATTCAACTTTCCCGAAACTTTAGTTATTTTCGTATATAAATTAAGATAATATTTACCATATATGACCGCTACAGAAATTAGTTTATAATAAATGCTTAGTGTCATATTGGGTGCATTGCATGTTCTCAATTTATTGGGAATAATTATTTTTGTTTCTGTTCTTGACATAAGTTGGAGAGGGGTCAATGATCTTGAGTTTATAGAAACTGAAGCCCAAAGAGTTTAAGTGACTTACCTATGATCTCACCTGGGCTGTAGAGTCAGGGCCAGAGCTCTGAGATTTTTGTCAACTGCTCTGTTTGCAGCGCACACAACTGCGTCATGTGCTCTAGGAGGCACCAGCTGAAGAATGAGGAAGCTGAGCCCAGCCAGCCTCATTGGCACCTGGACCATGACATGATTGACATATTTTGTATATACTGTCTCATGGTGATGTTGAAACTTTAAAATAGTTTGAACTTATTTAACTTTTATTTTACTGCTCAACAATATTACAGAATCACTTCATATGATCACTTTGAATTTTCTTACTATTTCAGAGGCAACAAAAATTTTAGTAATAGATTATTAGATAGTGATTGATAATGCCTGGTTTATAATTAATTGTATTAAACCATAGCTTGCTGTTCAATTATGACTGCCAAAACTTCATCACACTGCAGGGGTTGAAACTAGTTAGAAATTGCCCTGGGATTAACCATCAAATTGTCTGGAAACTGAATAACTCATGTGGCAGCAATTTATTTGTTTTGCAAAAAAGAGTTTATGTTACTCTAACATTCTCTGAGATCAAATTTTGGGACTCTTAAGAACATAAGAAAGGTGATAAATATTTGTGGTTCTTGTCTCATTCCCCATGGGGAGAAAGTTTTATACAATCATGGATCTATATGGAGAGAAGTGGTATATATTTTTCTATTATGTAAGCCATTGGTTTGGATCCCTAAATATTTTAGACTTGTTTTCCTGGATACCTAAATTCAAAAGGAGTGTGGCTTTGTCCACTTATTTCGATGAAAAATTAAGAAATTGGATTCTAATAGTTCCTGAATTTTGCCTCAGAGAACTCAGATTTTTACTTTAGAGCAGCTTGTCTTGAAAGTTCTAGTAACTGGGATAGTCTTTCCCTGATGGTTGTTTTTTTCCCCTAAGGGACCTATTATTAACAATAAAAAACACGTTCAGTTTATTAATTAATTCATTTGTTCATACAACAAATTTTTTAAAAAGTAGCTACTATGCAATGGTGTGCTGGTAATCCTACTCTTTGGAATAAAAAGCCTTGATTTGCAGCATTTGGCAATTTTTCAGATGGGTATCTTCCTCTGTGGCTAATTTCAAGCTTTCAATGTAATGTCAGTGAACACAAGGTTGAAAAGAGGTGAGCAGAATTAGCTCTCCCAAGCTGGTCTGAGCCAGCTCCAGCCCACTTCTGACCCTATCCGACCCTACGTGTTACATACTTTGGAGATACATATATATATATATATATATATATATATATATATATACATCAGTCCTGGATGAAAATGGAAAAATTCAGCTAATTTTCCAGAAAAAGCTAAGATGGTTTGGCTTATTTTTTATTCAGGTGATAAATTGCAGTTCTAATCAACTAAGAGTAGTAAAAAACTCTGAATGTTTTAAGTTAGTTCTATACATTGTCTCCATTTCCATGATTAACTCAGATTATCTTATGATTGAAACTTGATCAGTAGAAACAAAGGTAGGTCACAATTTTAAGACGTGTAATTGCTTATTGAGAAATAAGATGGCAAATGAAATTATAAATTTTCATCCCTTAGACACAAGCCGTTGACGAGTATATACCTATGGTGCTAGTTCATTTAGAAATGTTATGGTGGTGAAATGAGTGTCATTCCATTGTTATGGGTACATTTTTCCCATCAATTGGTCAGAGTAGTCTACTAAAGTTAAAGGTTTGGGATTCAGTACTCTACGTTCTGCTGCGTGGTTATAGCTAGCATCTATAGGCAGGCCAACCATCTTTTAATGTCACAAGGAAAACTGGTAATGGGAAATTGATGGATTGGTATAATCCATGCTCACTCCTAGAAAAAAATTCAAAGGTAAGCCATATGGATGATGGGTCAACAGGACTTCCATAACGTGTGTGTGTGTGTGGCATTGTTCCTTTCTGAACACTTTTAGGCGTTTAAACAAGTCGTTGAACTCATGTGTATATGGATTTTGTCTCAAGATTTTTTTTCAGTGAACACTATTTTAAAAATATTTGCTCACATAACAAAACTCTTTGTTACACTTTCAGTAGGGACATAATATTTCATCTTCTGTGTGAACCATCATTTTCCTAAACATTCTACAGTTTTAGACATGTGGGTGGCTTTTCACATTTTTTTATTATAAAGGAGATGTCCTGGACTACAAATCTCTTATCATAGGTCTGATTATTTCCTGAGGAGAGATTCCTGAAGTCAAGTGCATGAACTTTGGAAACAAAATCAAATTGCTTTGCAGTGAGATGGTCCTGGCGTACCTTTCAATAGTGTGGAGTCTTAATGTGTTACCTCAAAGCAACGTTTCAGCATCAAGAATTATAATTTTTAAAACTTTACTTGTTTGATAGGCAAAAAGTGGTATATCATTTTAATTTCCCTTGAGAGTACTAGTGAGGTTGAACTTTTTTCTATGTTGATTGTTCATTCGCATTTCCTTTTCTAAGAACTACCTGCTCATATCCTTTGCCTATATATTGAACTCTTAGAGTTTTTTACTGGTTTTATTGAATTCTGTATTTAGAGAGAGTATATAACTTTATCTGTCATTCTTGATACAAGTATTTTCCCCAGGTTACTTTTTTAATATTGGTTAACATGTTCTTGTGATATATGAAAATTAAAGTGTTTATTAAAGTCACCTCTATTTATATTTTTCCTTTGTAATTTCTTCCATTGAATTTATGTTTAGCAAGTTCTTCTCCATTCAGATTAGATACATATTTACCCATGTTTTATTTTGATTTTTGTTATTTTTATTTTCTTAATATTTTTTATTCTGTTTGATCCTTATTTCAGTATATGAATATAATTTAAAGATTAATTTCTAACAAATTATGTTAACATCAGTTGTAGAATACGACTTCCATTCTCTATTAATTGTGATGTTTCAGTTTTCATATACTTAATGTTTATTTATACTAAGGTCTGTTTCTGAAACGTTGATTTTGTTCCCTCTTTCTGTCTAGTTTGTGTCAGTACTGTTCTTATTGGAGACATAATATTTTAATAACTTCTAATGTTAGTCCCCCTATTATTACCCCCATTTTAAAATTGTATGGTTTAACTTGTTTATTTTTCCAAATTATTGTTAAAAGATTTTTAAAAAATGCATTAAAAAGCCTTCTGTTGGGATTTTGATTATCAATGTGTTAAGCTTATGTATTAATTTGGGAAGAATTGTCACATCACTTTCATATAAATGACAGCAAAATTATTTACCTTAGAAGTCAATACAAAAGGAAAATCAAAAGTTGAAGTGTAGAAGGGGCCACAGAGTACTCTGGAAGGACATCTACAAACTGAACTTGGGTCAATGCTCACTTATTTATATTTATTAGCTGTGAAGTCTTGAGAAAGTCCCTTAAGATTTTTGAACCTATTCCCTCATTTCTAAAATGGTGATAATATCTTCCCTGCTTACCTCATAGGGTTGTTGTGAAGATCAAGAAACAGTAGAATACTTGGAGACTTTTAGTACGTTAAAACATGTATATTTTTAAAAGTTAGATTGTTTAGATCCCTATAAAGATCGAAAGGCCCCTCATATGGACACGCTGGGACCAGAATCTGAAAAGTACATTTCCTTAAGCTGGGAAACTTATAAACTATTTCTCACTATCTACCTCCTCCTTTTAAAATGCAAATTATTCAGTTTCTTTTCCTTTTCCCACTGCAGGTACAACTCATTTACAAAGACCAAAACTTTTTAATACTGAAAAGAAGCCTTCATATTTTACAAGCAGGAAGCCTGTCAAGCAACTTGCTCTCGGCAGGAAAGCAGATCATGTATCTTGAGCTTATCTACCTCCTTTAGGCGGCATCTAGCCCTGATCATCCTCGGATATGCACACAGAGCTCTGGAAGACCCACTCTGTACTCTCTGAGCTGGGGCCGCCTCGCCCAAGGCATCTGAAGAGTTCTCGGTCTCCCCAGCCTGTTGTTTAGGAAGCTCGGCTTCTTCCTCTGAAATGTTGACTTTCTGCTGTCATTTTCAAACTACCTACTACTGTTTATTTGAAATCTAAACATCTGGGAAGCTTAAAAGACCAAATTTGTTGAGGGCACAGTCTGCACTCTAACTTTATACGCATGAGACACATGACAAGTAAACATGTTGATAGCAGGATTTACTAAAATGTAACTTCTGTAATATAATCTGGGGCCAGGAAGATTTAGTTCAATCTTCTATGGCACCATTTATGATGGAATTTTAGATCTGGAAGAGACTGAACGATCACTACCTTAACCCTTTAGTTTTGCAAAGAAGGAGCCCAATTCAGAGAGAGGGTGACTTTTCCATGTGATATGGCCAGTCAGTGGGAGAGCTGGGAGCAGAAAACGATCTGGATTCCTAGCTCCTCTCTATTCTACTCTGATACTGCGCCATTCTGAAAATGACACCGATGCAATGCAAAGTGTTAAAGAATGTGCTGTACAATCCGGGAAGAGAAAAGTTATAGCCAGTGGCAGAATATCCTGAAAATACCTGCTCACAAGTTCTTTAAATACCGTCCTGTAAATGTCTGAAAGAAGTAGAAACATTTGGAAAATAATACACATTAAAGAGTCTCTCCTTGGGTCTTGGATATCTTCTGTCTCATTTATTTATAAATATTTAATAGGAGTGAATGATTTTACCAAGGCTCATAGTGGAAAATACTGTATCTGATCATAACCCAGGTTTTAAAAATATGAAAGTCCAGATTTGATCATCTCCTCAGCCAGTTTGACTGGTTCTGCTGACTGGTTATTATTAAAATTGGAAACAAAGAAGATCTACCTGCCAAAATCTCTTTGGCTTACTTCTGGACTCTTCTTAGTCTGCCCCCATCAGACTTAGCAACTGCAATTTCCTCTTGTCCCTAACAGGAGCTCTGCTTTTAGTGGACTTAATTCCAATTTTTTAAAGTCTTAAAAACTTTGCTAATTTTGGCCTCCCAATCTTTTTATTTCTGCTGTTCCTTCCCTCAGACTATCCAACTCTTTCTCACAGACAGCTTTAGTCAGTTATGGTTTTTCCTGGTTCTCAACTTCTAGGGCCCTCACACTCATGTCACATGGATTCTTATACCTTCTGGCCTTGTCCCCTCAACTAAGTTGTGACTCCTGGAAGGAAAGGGAGTGCAAAAGTTTCCTCATGAATAGCCTTAAGACCGCTGGGTTCTAGGGAGGGCCATGAATGAATTGAAAATGAAAAATACAACTGAATGCTGGGAAGGGAGAGAATCAAGTGTTCTTGAGAGGCTATTTCTTGTTACAGATCTTGTTTCAGTCAAGTTTGATATCTCTCTCTATTGATTCTTGAATTCTCATTACAACAAGTGAAATGACAGCCCTTAGGGTGTTCTCATTTCCCGAATTTCTCTGGCTTTATTTCATGGTCTCTTTCCTCTGAATGACCTTGTTTCTCTTTGAGTCATGGTAACAATTATTTGCTTTTCCTAGATACATATTTTCCCCTCAAATAGTTTCAGGTATTTATTTTCAAGATCTACAAGGACTATTGTAAGAGAAACAAATTAGGCAGACGGGCTGTGACTTGAGTAAAAAGTCTGTCAGAGGCAAACTAGAAATGCTTCTTCTCTAAGCTTATAATTCTTAATGACATATCTCTATCATGACCAGTCATATTGCATTATCTTGATCTGTGCCTGTTTTTCTTTCTCCCACCAGCCTGTGAGCACAGCTTTATTTATTTTTATGTGCTGAGTACCTAACACAGTGTCTGGTGAATAGTAAGCCCACAATAAATGTACTTAAGACATTAAAGAAATTCTAGATTTCTTTAAAAAAAAACAGTTTTGTATTAAGTGAGAAAACCTCTTTTGTTCTTTTTAATTGTTCGTTGATTTTTTTTCTCTAATAACAGACAAAATGATGGTCTGAACACCAGAGGCAACAAAATGGCATCCTCTTTCTCCACCTCACAACCTCCAAGTTTCCCTTGAATATTACCTCAACTTATGTTTGCTCTGTCTGTGGGGTTGGAGCATCCGTCCTTTCTATTTAAGGTTGTGTGTAACCATTTTCTTCTATGGAAAAAAAAGGCCGATTCTTGCAGCAAGGGTTTGCTGAAGCTGGTGAAATGGATTGGTTTTGTTGACAAATAGGCTTGGTCTGAATTGCTGACATCTCTCAGCCCTCTGCTGGATTGCACAACATTGTGCAACTTTATGTGGCAATAAATGAGTTTATTAGTGATGAGTTGTGTGTTTGTGGCCGTGTCCGTGTGTGATAATAAACATCTTTTGTGGGTACTTACAGCAATAATGACACCACTCTTTTTCAGTTCACCCTTTACCATAAACTATGCTATTATTCATTTCAGTGGGAGCATCTAACCTCAAAGAATGTTACGAGAGAAGCTTGTTGAAACAGAGTAATGGACAGTAGGCTCTGAATAATCCTCTACTGGCAGGATTGTGTGATAGCCGAGCAGATGGCTTCTTCTATGTTGGTGGTCTGTAATATTTCTACCTTAAGCCATTCACATCTAACACAACTTTGCCACACCAGGCCCAGGATATTTTAGTGACTAAAAACAGCAAGCACAGTATTTTCTGAAGTCAGCCCTAGTCACTTGTGGGATGAGCCTGTCACTCCAGGGTGTGCTTCTTGAGGAGACTCTGCTGAACTGCGGTCCCTGCCCTTACAGAGCACACAATCTATGATAACTGAACAAGGCACTGGAGGTGCTCAACCCCTCAAATGGCAGGAGCCCAGAAACAAGCAGCACAGAACCAAACTGAGCTGAGCTCAACAATGGCCACAATGGCTGGGCCCTATAGGGATGGGGTGGAGTTAGGCATCACTGTCAGGGAAACCTTTGAGGAGGACAAGCCCTGGACTAGTGAGAGGAAGGAGTAGAAGTTATGGCCAACAGAAAGGAGTAGAGAGAATGTTCTAGTTTGCCTGGGGTGGGTCATACGGAAAGTTAAGGAGGAAGGAGCAATGAGTTGTGGGAAATGGAAGGGAAATGAAACTGTTAGATAAGCAGGCCAGCTAAAATTCCCTCAGGAAAAAAAATTCATTACAATCTGTCTGAATCACCGAAGAGTTTGGGGGAAGACATTAAAACAGAAGCAGAATCTGAGCTCACTTCAACGGACATTAGTTGTGCCATTTGGTGTCTGCAGGGCACTGGGCTAGGTGTCAGAGGACAGAGGTGAGGAAGAAGTCGTCCCGCCCTGAAGGATCTCAGTCTAGTCAGAGACAAGCTGTAAATGGATTAGTTCAATATGCTGTGGTAAGTGCTGGGCTAGAGGTGTGCTGTGGAAGCACAGCGGGGTAGGACCCGACTTGATCTTGAGAAGGGTAGGGGGGTACTCTGGGGAAGCCTATGATTCATTCCAATAAAGAAGTCTGTGCATCGGGGAGAGTGCAGAGGGAGTGTGAAAGGCTTTTATAGGTAGAGGGGTAGTTTGAGGACAGGCCCTCATGTGCGAAACCACACGATATTTGCTGAGGCTGTGTACTGAGTTTGAACTGCTGGATCATCAAGTTTGAGTTGAGGTGAGTGCGTAGTGGGAGATATAACTGGGGCCACAGACAGGGGCTGTGTTTCCACCACAGGAGCTTATCCTGTGGGTAATGAGAATCTGTGAGGGGTTTCAAGACAGGCAGGAGCATGGTGGGATTCCAGAATAATCCCTCTGGCAGTGGTGTGAGGAAGGGCAGGGTGAGGTCCATGGCTATTAACAGTTCAGAGACTGTAAAAGTGAGAGTTTCTGTGGACTTGGCTACGGCTTCTGCAGTGAGAATGGAAAAGAGGGATGGGTACTGAAAGTATTTTCCTTTTAAAATGCTGAGGGTGCTGGAATTGTTAGGACATGGAAGACTAGAGAGAGGAAGGAGACTGGGATAACTGGGAGATTTCTAGCTTTGATGGATGAGTCCATGGTGCTAACTCCCACTCCACTGGGGTTTGACAGGCTGAGTTTGAAGGGTCTCTGTGGCATATATTCTAAAAGAAGACTGGAAGGGAGTCTACTTAATGTCACCCACCAGTGGTTTGATTGTCAGGAGACTGGAAGCTGAGGTCTGGTCCTGGCTCCATCCTTGACTGGCAGTCCTGTCGCCTCTCACAACTTCTGCTTCCTCATCTGTAGGTGATGATAGTGAAGCTTGCCCTGGAGGATGCTGTGAGGTCCGCTCTGGAGATAGTTGCAAAGGGCCGTGGATTGTTGTGCTCCTGGTGGACGGCACCATTCCTGAGATGGCTCTCCATCCATTTTTCCTGCTTGGCTGTTTTCTGGAAAGTGGAGAAAAATGATGGAGCTCTGCCCCAAGGATCTCCTCTCACCACGAATGCTAACAGAGCAGACACTCTGAACCGGCGGAGACGACTCAGCATTTCCGAGGGTTTGTGGGTTTAACTTTGAGTCAACATTATTCTAACACCTTTTACTTCACTTAATATTCACAGTGTCTAGTAGGTGGCAGATGTAGGCACAGAGCCGGGAGGGGCTTTGGTGCCAGCAGAATCCCTTCTTGCAGTTCTAGGAAAGCCACAACGATATTTTTTCCCCTCTTGGCAATTTTTTCTTTAGAGTTGAAAAATTTAAGCAGATTTAAATGTTTTCTATGAAAAAATGAAAGGAGTAAAGAGGCCACAGTGAAATCTTCAGGAAAGACACTGTTTGTAGTTCCATATATATGAAAGTCAAAAAGAGGCTAAGAAAAATACGTCTCCCTCACACCCACCCACCCCACCCACTCACCCCACCCCCGAAAAAAAATGTTTGCTGAAAGCCACCATGGCTCGGAGTTCACAGACGGGAAAGAAGTAGATAAGTGAGAGAAAAGTTCCTGAAGGTGTCCTGTGACAGACATTGTCTCCTACTGGTGACTGTCAAGAGCTAGTGCCGACCTGAGCTGGCACTAGTTCTTCCAGAAGAGTCAGAAGAGTTCACTTAGATTTTTTAATGTTGGAAAAACCAGTCAGGAGAAAAAAAAAAAATAAGAAAAGTTCTTTTTTCCCCCCTTCTTTTAATATCGTTTTCAGTAGCACAATGCGTTTAAAGTAAGGCATAGTTTCCTCAGAGTAATATGGCCTCAGGACATGATTTAGATGGAAAATTTAAGTAAGATTAATGCAATTTATTATCCGACAGGATATCCCTACAAGCCACACTATTTGGCTGAATTTTCGATTCCCAATCTAATATTTCAGATGAGATTTCCAGATGGGTGTCTTATTCCTCTATTAGTTCAGTCAGGGTGATATAGAGTTTGTAAAACAGGAGAGGTTAAACTAGTTTTAACACTTGATTAATCATTGAAATTACTTTGTTACTGTTTGAATTCATTGACTTTTGTTTATTAAGTAACTCCCTAAAACGCAAAGCCAACACAAACTAGAGGTGCATTTCCAGCTTTGCTAATTTATTTGATGACTTCTTCAAAGGAAAATTTTTTTAAAAGTAGTAAATTTATGGTTACATTGAAAGGCTGCTCAATGCGTGATCCCTGCCTTGCGAAAAAGTAAAGTGTGGGTTTCTAAGACTGAGGGAAATACGCATACACACACACACATGTACCCCAAGCCTATAGTCTAATTTCCTGGAACATTTCTGGGCAGATAAATCTTTGAAACAAATTGGATGAACAATTATCAGAGCTTTTGCTACTTCCATCAAGAACTAGAACAGAAACTGCCTGAGGTGACAAACCACACATATATTCTGCCATTTTATAAACCACTGGCAAGTCTATTAGGGGAGGTGAATTCCAGCGCACCCCATGAGGCTGTTCTGAATGGAGGGATGAGCTATGGGGAAAGTGCCATAGACGATCAACCATGCTCCACAGCAGGACTCAGCTCTTAGCACGAAGTGAAGGGGGAGGGGGCTGATTCAGAAAGTGGACAAAGCTCCAAACCAGAACTTCTTTTTGGGATATGAAAATTTCCTGAAGTCTGGGTTTGGTAAATTGATTACAATCTCTTTTCAGAGGCCTATCAGGAGCAAACTAGTGAGTTGCAGACATAAATTTGAATTCCAGAGTCTCTGACTAACGCAACTCATAAATGAATTCCTAAATGCTGACTGAGCCAGAAGACCCAGCTTTGGAAAACCACTTGGCAGGAATCATTAGTTTCAAAATGAGATGAACTGCTCTATTTAGCCCTCATTCGAAACTTTACAGAAATGCCAGATTTCCATAAACACAGGTTTCCTTGAATTTCCAGGGCTTTGATTAACTGGTAGATGAGGGTGTCTCACAAATACAGATTTGTATGCAATATTCAGCTTGGACGAGATTGGGAGCTGGAAACCAACACAAACTATTGGCTCTCATTTCTAAGATGTTAACTCTTCCCTTGTTTTTTAGAAAGCTCTTTTTGTTATGAGGAGTTTGGAGAATTGAAAATTAGTCTATGGTTTAAAAACGTGGCTGTAGATCATATTCTTGTCATTTATGTCATCATCTGTTAAGCTTTTCATGACTGATTGATGACCCACCGCTTTATAGTGTGGCTTTAAAGCTCCAAAGGAATGAGGGAATTAAAAAATACACTGGTGTCTCTGCTGAAAAAGTCATAAAGTTGTGGCTTCCACTAGTAAAGAGATTGCTTGCAAAGAGATATTTTCTTGTTTTAATGTGTTTTAATTTTTCCTTTTATGGCTGTTTTTCTCCATTGATACTGGCACATTAGGCAGAGTATGTAAAATTGGTACAACATAGATCCACAGAGTTAAAAATTTTCGCGGTTGATTTTTTTTCTTTTTGGCTTCTGCGTTCAAGTCAATAAAAACAAAATAAATTTGGAGGGTAAATAGCCAATTTTCTGCATTCTGAAAAGCTGTTTCCTTCCAAGGGAGTAAGTTTAGAGCCCAGGACTGACTTGAGTTATGACATGGATTCCGTTGCCTCTGTGGGCTTTCCCCATATTTCTTTCAGTGCCTGTCATTTGTCCATAGAGTTTTAAACATCAGAGATTATGCAAGAAGAAAATATTAGTTAAGCTAGTTAGGCTGCCTCAACCAGGTTGAATCTTTCGTTTTTAGTGGAAGGTCTGAAAAATATCCAGAGACCAGATTTATTAAGTCTAGCTTGAAGCTTAACTTACAACAGGGTAAAAATACCCACAGTTATCAAGTTGGCTGCAGTTTTAATCTGCTTCTGGGTAGTAGGCACTCATATGCTTGCCTAAATGAATTGGATCTTACAGGTGGTTCTCCAAAAGTTCAGCTTCCAGTTATAGAAAGGAGCGATATAGAAGTCATCCTTAGAAAGGGCAACCTAAGAACAAAGTTTTGCACTAGGTCACAGGATAGCATGAACATTCCTGAAGTCGGAAAGATGTGGATGTTGCCCAAGAATGACTGGGAAGTCCCTGTAGTAGTTTTTCAAGCAGGATAGTCTTAAGACTTCCATCTGAGGTTTGTCATGATAATAACTGCCCTCACTCAGGATTTGACTAAGGCTTTGCCTGCAGTACTTGGTAAGGAGCCTAGCGAGACGACTATGGTGAGGTGCTGTTTGTAGACTGTCGCTTGTTGCCGACATTATCTTCCACCTCCTACCTCTCCTCCTCTTTTTCCTCTTCGTAATTATCATCATCGTCATCATTGCAATCATTTCTTGCCCTTAGTAACAAACATAGAGGTTAACCAAGGCAAAACATAAGTTAGCTTATTTCATTATTTTCTTCTTCTCTTCCATCTCCTTTTTTTTTTTGGTCAAGGACCCAAAACCAAGAAGAAAATATTTCAGAAACAGTTCCTGTAGAATCTCACACAAATGTGTATGTGTGAGGGGCTTGGCTCCAGTGGGATAAGCAGATGCACAGCTCCTGGGCAAGTACTCCCGGATCTGGCTACCTTATGGGACATCTGAGATTAGTTCTTAGAGCCTCCGACTATACAGTGCAAAGATCTTGAAAAATTCCATTCCTTCACTTGACAGAATGAGATGCCCCAGAACTGAGGGTGTTGTGTAAAGGCAGAAAAATATGGGGACAGCGGGCAAAAAGGGGGTGAGGAGTGAGAATGACAAGAAGACAGCAGAATCCACTCAATGAGAGGTCTGATTTCCATTTCACACTGTGGGCAAGATCAATTTGATTTGCCAGGAGAGATCTTGGGTTGTGTGTGTTGCTAATGCAGAGGGGGTGAGTGGCTATATGGATGCACTTTCTGTGGCTTGTAATTCTATAGAGTCTAGGATGCCTCTAAGTTTCAATCCTCTTCTTTCCCTTGGAATGCCTTGTCAGCTGCTGTCTGCTGGCCACTTGAGCATGGTGATCTGTCACCTCTACTCTTGATTCCTTTTACGAAGGAATTGCATTCCCACACTCCCAGTAAAGCATTGGGGTTCTCCTCTACCTTCACTCACTCAATGAAATTTTTGCTGTTGTTGTTGCAGGTATTCTGTTTTCTAGGCACTGTGCTAGACACCAGGAATACAGTGGAACTTGACGTTAATCAAGTTGTCCTGAAGAAATGTAAATTGTGAGTGAGGCAAATTCTGTGAAGGCAAACTCCACGGCTAGCACATCACCTGCATTTAGCTTGCTCAGGAAGGTCTGGGATGTGATGATGAAGCTGAATCTGGAGTCTGAGTAGGAATTAAGCAGATGAAGAGGGGAGTGAAGAGAGTTCTGGTTAGAGAAACAGATGGTGCAAAACCATGCATTTTCCCAAACAAAACCTGTGCCATGGTCTGCGTGAGGAGGTGTGGCAGAGGTGGGGAGAGTTTTCCTTTCATCACTTCTGAGTTGAAATATGTCACCTGGATCATGGAATCAGTCTGCCACCTGTGCTCCAAGCCTCTAAGAAGAGGAATTATTTACCTGTCCCTTTATCAATCATTTATTGCTTTTTTCTTTTACATAAAAATGTTCTTGGGGGGGCTGGCCTTGTGGTGCAGCAGTTAAGTTTGGCTGTTCCGCTTTGGTGGCCCAGTTCGCTGTTTGGGATCCCAGGTGCAGACCTGTGCACCACTTATCAAGCCATGCTGTGGCAGGCACCCCACACATAAAGTAGAGGAAGATGGGCACTGATGTTAGCTCAGGGCCAGTCTTCCTCAGCAAAAAGAGGAGGATTGGCAGCAGACGTTAGCTCAGGGCTAATCTTGCTCAAAAAAACCCAAACAAAACAGAAAACAAAAACAAAAACAAAAAAATGCTCTTGGGGCTGGTGATTCAAAAATATAAATCAAATGTGATTGCTGGCTTCCAGGAGATTTAGCCTTGTGCTAGGTTAAAGGACATACACAGTTTAAAGCTCTTGATACATATTTGCAAATTGTTTTCCAGAGATTTGTATTGGTTCACCCTTCTACTGTGGGGAAAAGTCTGTTCTAAGTTATTTTCTTAATATTCCTTCCTTTTGAGAACTTGCTTTCCCTCACACCTTGTGATTCACTCAGGGTCACCATTACATATTGCCATCTCTATCAAGAAGGACAGCCAGTTAGAGTATTTCCTCTCCTGTTTCCCAAAATAGAAACAGCAACGCCAACACAGCAATTCATCCTAGGTCAGTATGTTACCCAGGCTGGGCCATCACAGGTTTTTCTATTAGATGAGTTTGTCTTTTATCCTTCAAAATTGTAAGCTAGGAAGAGGATTCAGTGCCCTGGAGCCACTATGGATCATATTTCTCACTGCACGGAGACAGTCTGCCTGAGAATTGGTCCACCACAGTGAGAAGCAGAGCCGAGGGATGGAGAAGGAAGAGCTACACCATGATGGGACCACTGGGCTCCACCAGCAACTAAAACCAGGTCGTACTACTCCTGCATTTTTCACTTAGATGAACCAACAAATCAATTTCTTTGTCTTCCCTCCTGCTTCCCTGTCTTTTTTTCTCTTTTTTCCTTTTTGTTAAATTGGTTTGAATTGAGATGCTGACTGGTAGAGAGTCCTTACTATACCTTCATGATCGTTATTATCACCTTAGAAAATGCTATGAACTTAAAAAAAATTCCTGTATGTTTGTATATCTTTGAAATTTGTATACACACATTTGTGCTTGATGATTAGGATGAACATTCTTTTTCTCATTTGTGAATCATGTGTTCATGTTTTGGTCCACTTATTTATTAAGTTCTTAGTTTTAAAAACATTTGCATAAGTTTATTTCATGCTGAAGATATATAGGCTACATGTTTGTGAAAATGCTTTTCCCACATAGTTGTTTGTTTATGTTATGAGTCTTTTACCTAGGGAAATTTGCTTTTTGTTTGTACAATATAAATTATCTTTTAATAAAAATTTGTTTTTTGGTAAAATTAAATTATTTTTCTTTGTAAATTTTCCTACTGTTTTTAAATTTACAACTCCCTTCTTTATAGAATTTTTGTTTGCGTTTTCAGTTTTAAACATTCAGAACTTATTTAAGTGTGTGATTTGAGTTGCGTTTTTGTGTTGACTTTTTTCTGCCTATTCGCTATTTTTTTGCTTCAACACTTGAATAATCTGTTAATTTCCAATTGGCTTATAATGCCTTTAAGAAAATCAGATGCTATGTTCTTGTAAACATAAGAACATATGGTAAGTTTTGTCTGGGTGTTATTTATGGTGTTTCATTTATATTTAAGGCTATTTCTAAGTTTATATGTATAATAGGATTTTGGTTCTACACCATGTCTAATTTTAACCGCACAGAGACAGGCAGCTATTATTGTCAATAGCACCACTTTTGATTACACAGGGCAGTAAAATATAGTATGTTTCTTAATTATTTCTAAGACAGAATTATGTATTGATAGCTACTGTCTATTGAGGCTTCTCATGTCCTAGACACTCTGCTAAATTTTAATTCTTATCACAACTCTATATGGCAGATATGATTATCCTCCTTCATAGAAATGAGTTTGTTATTATTTTCATATTGCGATGAAATATTTTTCAAATTTTTCAGTTTTAATTTCTAATTTGATAAAGCTTGATAGGTAAAACTCCCATAACCAAAACTTTTAAGAGCATGAAAGTGTCCTGGGATGAAGAAGATTGAGAACCGCTGATGTAGCTCACAGTAGTCTTCATAAAATTATTAGGTGTTAACATTATTATTAAGTTTTGAATATTTAAGTATAATTGGTGTACAATAAATTGCGTATACTTGAGTGTATACTTTGATGAGTTTGACAAATGAGTACTCCCATGAAACCATCACCATGATTAAGATAATGAACATATCTATCACTCCCAGATTGCTTTGTAATCCATCCCTCCCTCCCCAGGGGTTCCATAGCCAACAAACCCGCTGGTCTGCTTTCTGTCAATATAGTTGGCATTTCCTAGAGTTTCATATAAATAGAATCATATAGCATGCATTATTTTGTGACTTGCTTTATACAACTCAGCATAATTATTTTGAGATTTATTCATCCATGTTGTCATGTATATCCAGAGTTAGTTCCCTTTTATTGTTGAGTAGTATTCCATTGTATGGATATACCACAATGTATTTATCCATTCAACTGTTGATTGACATTTCAGTTGTTTGTATTTTTGGCTATTACACGTAAAACTACTATGAACATTCATGTACAAGTCTTTGTGTAGATGTATGTATTTCTCTTAGATAAATGCCTAGGAGTGGAATGTCTGGGTAGTAAATGTTTAACTATTTAAGAAACTGCCAAATTATTTTCCAAAGTGATTGTACAATTTTACATTTCCTAAATTTCCATCAGCAGTGTGTGAAAGTTTCAGTTCCTCCACTTACTTGCTAACATATGGTATGACGAGTTAAAAAATTTTAAAGGCATTTTGGTGGGTATGTAGTGGTATCTCATTGTGATTTTAATTTGCATTTTCATGTTTTGTTGCCATTCATATCTCTTCCTTGATGTTGTATCTGTTCAAATCTCACCAATTTGAAAAATTGGGTTGTTTGTTTGCATTTTTATTATTAAATTGTAAGAGTTCTTCATATAGTCTAGATACCAGTCCGTTATGGGATATAAGACTTACAAATCTTGTCTCCCAGTTTATGGCTTGCTTTAAATTTTCTTAAGAGCGTCTTTTGAAGAACAATAGTTTTTAATTTTTAGGAAGTCCAACTTATTGCATTTGCTATAAATTACAAAATGCATATCATAAATTATAGATCTCAATGATTATTTTCTTGTTTGTTAGTATTTGCCAGTGAACATTTTCTTATTACGTTGTAAGATCAATAGTGGTATTTGCTGTCTGATTTCTAATATTGGTAGTTTTTATTTTCTCACTTTTTTCCTAGATGTTTATCAAATTTGTTTATCTTTTTTCAAAGGACTAGCTTTTGATTTAATTAATTTTCTATATTGTTTTTCTGTTTTCTATATCATTTATTTCTGTTATTTTATTATTGTTATTATTTTGTATTTGCTCTTTTCCTTGTCCATTAAGGTGGCATTAGGATCATTGATTTGAGACTTTTTTTCTAATATAAACATTCAAAGCTATACATTTTCCTTTAAGTATTATTAGTTGTGCCTCCATAAGTTTTGATATGTCTTGTTTTTGTTTTTCTTCCATTCAGACTATTTCCTAGTTTTCTGTTGATTCCTCCTTAGACCTATGGATTATTTAATAGTGCATTGTTTTATTTCTAAATATTGGGAGATTTTGCAAAAATCTTTCTGTTACTCACATTTAAACTATTCCATTATGGTCAGATAACATACTTTGTATGAGTTGAATATTTTTAATTTTATTGAGACTTGCATTATGGCTTAGAATATGGTTGATCTTGATAATGTTCTGGGTACATTTGAAAGGAAAGAGTATTTTGCTGTCATTGGGTAGGGTGTTCTATAAATGTCAATTCGGTAAAACTGTTTGATAATGTTGTTTTATTCCTTACTAATTTTTTTATATATATTTGTCCTATCATTTATGGAGAGAGGTATTGAAATATGTAACTATATTTGCAGATTTAACTATTTCTCCTTTCACTTTTCTGAGTTTTTGCTTCATATATTTTAGATCTCCTTTTCTAGCTGCATAGACTTTAGGATTGATATATACTCCTGATAAATTAACTGCTTTCTTATGAAATAACCATCTTTATCTCTTGTAATATTCCTTACCATAAATCTACTTTGTCTGATATTGATATAGCCACTTCCATTTTCTTTGATTAATACTAGAACGATGCATCTTTTTCTATCCTTTTACATTTAACCTATCTGTGTCTTTATATTTAAATCTTGTTTCTGATAGTTAGCAAGCAGTTTTCTTTCTTTTCTCTTTTGTGTTTGTTTGTTTTCCAATCTGGTAACCTCTGCCTTTTCCTTGTTATGTTTAGATCATTTATATTTAATGTGATGCAATTGTTGATATGATTGCTGTTTATTTTCTATTTTTCCCATCTGCTTCTCCCTCTTTTCTGCCTTATTTTGGATTAGTTGCACACTTTTTTATTCCATTTTATCTTCTTTATTGGCTTATTAGTTACATCTCTTTTTAAATATTTTTAGTGATTGCTTTATGATTTATCATATATGTTTTAGCTTATTACAGTCTACCTTCAGATAATATACCATTTTACATAAGGTATAAGAACTGTACAAGCAGATACTTCGATTTCTCCCTTTCCAAACTTAGTATTATTATTGTCATACATTTTACTTCTGCATATGTTATAAGCCAAACAATACATTTTAAAGTAATTTTTGCTTTAAATAGCCAATTTTTAAAAAGAGATTTAAAAAAATAACAAATCATTTATATCTGAACATATATTTTGTACTTCTGATACCCTTCATTTCTTTTTTTTCTTTTTAAAGATTTTATTTTTTTCCTTTTTCTCCCCAAAGCCCCCCAGAACATAGTTGTATATTCTTCGTTGTGGGTCCTTCTAGTTATGGTATGTGGGACGCCGCCTCAGCGTGGTCTGACGAGCAGTGCCATGTCCGCGCCCAGGATTCGAACCAACGAAACACTGGGCCACCTGCAGCGGAGCGCGCGAACTTAACCACTCGGCCACGGGGCCAGCCCCTCTTCATTTCTTTATATACATTCAAATTTCTAGCTGCTGTCCTTCTATTTCTCCCTGAAGAAGTTTCTTTCAGATTTTTTACAGTACAGTCTTCAGGTGATGAACTCTTATAGATTCTGTATGTCTAAGAAAGTCTTTGTTTTGTGTTCACTTTTGAAAGGTATGTTTTTCTGAGTGTAGAATTTTAGGCTGATAGGGTCCCTGCTCTCCAGTAGATTAAAGCTGTTGCTTCACTGTCTTTTGACTTGCATTATTTCCAACAAGAAGCTGGTAATTATTGTCTTTTTTCCTCTGTATGTAATACATCCTTTTTCTGTGATTTTAAAGATTTCCACTTTATTACTCATTTTAAAGAATTTAATTTGTGACATGTATTGGTGTAATTGTCTTCATTTCTTTTCTGCTTAGTGTTTTCTGAATTCCTTGGGTCTGTGTGCTTTTAATTTCACCAAACTTGGAAATGTTTTAGTCATTATTTCTTCAAATATTTTTTCTTAATTCCTTTCTCTTTCTCCTGGGACTCTGATTATACATGTGCTAGGTTGCTTCACGTTGTCCTGCAGCTCACTGACAATTAGTTTGCTTTCTTCTGCAGTGTATGATCTGCTGTTAATCTCATCCAGTATATTTTTCATCTTGGACATTGTATTTTTCATTTAGAACTTCAATTTGGATCTTTTAAAATATCTTCCATAACTATCCTTCCATAACTATCTTCCATAATCTTCATAAATATCTTCCATAACTACCTTCCATAACTATCTTCCATAATCTTTATAAATATCTTCATAAATAACCTTCCATAACAATCTTCCATAATCTTCATAAATATCTTCCATAACTATCTTCCATAATCTTCATAAATATCTTCATAAATATCTCCCATAACTATCCTTATAATGCTTGTGCTTTCCTCTACCTTCTTAAACATATGGAGTTTATTTATAATAGCTGTTTTTATCTAGTGATTCCATTATCTGTGTCTTTTCTGGATCTGTTTCTATTGACTAATTTTGTTCCTCATTGTGGATTTTATTTTCCTATTTCTGTGAATGCTTGGTAATTTTTAATGGGATGCCAGACGTGAATTTTACATTGTTCGGTGCTGGATGTCTTTTCTTTCTTTCTCTCTCTTTTTTGCATCTCTTTAAATATTTTTGAGTTTTGTACTGGGATGTACTTAAGTTACTTGGAAATAGTTTGTGGCTTGCTTTGAAGCTTTGTTAGATGAATCCACAACAGACTTCAGTATATGGCTAAGTTGGACCCACTTCTGAGTCAATACGCTTCTGAGGACCCTATCCAATGTCTCATATGTTATGAGGTCTGCATTCGATTGCTAGGGCTGTACAATACCGCAGACTGAGTGGCATAAATAACAGAAATTTATTTTCTTGCAGTTCCAAAGGCTAGAAGTTTAGGATCAAGGTATCAGCAGGGTTGGTTTCCTCTCAGTTTTCTCTCCTTGGCTTACAGATGGCTACTTTCTTGCTGCGTCTTCACATGGTTGATCCTCTGTGCATGCACATCCCTAGTGCCTTGTTGTATGTTCAAATTTCCTCTTCTTATCAGGACACCAGTCACAGTGGATTAAGGTCCACCCTAGAGGCCTCATTTTAACTTAAGGGCCCTATCTCAAACATAGTCACATTCTGAGATACTGCGAGTTAGGGCTTCAGCATAGGGGGTAGAAAATTTTGGGGGGTACAAAAGATACTATGTAGCAAGGTCTTTCCACTCTGGCTGGTGGGACCACCATCTATTCCTAGTCTTGTGTGAGCTCTGGGGATTTTTCTTTTTCTTTTTTTTTTTTTAAAGATTGGCACCTGAGCTAAGATCTTTTGCCAGTCTTCTCTTTTTTCTTCTTCTCCCCAAAGCCCCCGAGTACATAGTTGTATATTCTAGTTGTAGGTCCTTCTGGCTCTGCTATGTGGGACACTGCCTCAGCATGGCTTGACGAGCAGTGCTATGTCCGCACCTAGGACCTGAACCGTCGAAACCCTGGGCTGCTGAAGCGGAGCACGCGAACTTAACCACCCAGCCACAGGGCCGTTCCCCTTGGGGATTTTTCTGCCTGCTTTTTCTACCTGTTTTTTCCTTGGCTTTGATAGTTTCTTCGTAAAGTTTTGCTGACCAGTCCTTTGACAAAGACTCAAGGAGATTCTACAGATATCCAGTGCTCTCTCTGGCCAATATTTTCTCTTTTTTTGGGATTCTTCTCTGTGAATTATAGCCACTTTAGACTCCTCTGACATTGAAGTCTGTCTTTTTGACTTAGGGCATGCACCAGGCTCTGTTTAGTTTTTCCCTCCCTGCACTACACCCTGGAACTTCTTTATAGGCAGTAATGTGAGGCAGCTGTAGGGCACACCTTGTTTGTTTCCTTTCTCCCAGGGATCATCTGTACTGCCTGTTGTCTGAAAATGATTGTTTCATGTATCTTTCCACTTATTTCAATGTTTAAGTTGGGAGGCTCAGTCTAGTCTGCTACTGCTTCACGCCAGAAATGGAGGTCAGCAAAAATATTTTTAATATTCTACTCTTGGCATTCATACATATAATAATATGTTTGCTTATAATTTGTTCCTTCATTTCTTTATTTGAAAACCTTTACTGAGATCTTGCACTATCCTAGACTCTATATTAGAAGCTGCAAACAATTAATAAGACATCTTTTACCTGCCCTGAGGAGATTGCCAGTGTAGTGACAAGGCAAATTTATATACAGATATTTATAAAACAAAGCTCTGGTAGATTTTTTTGGTGGTCACCAATTCTTATCCCAGTATGCACGCCTCTTTGCAATGTGACTTTGTCACTCCACGACCTCAAATCTGGACTAGACTTCTGAAGTGGAAATGATATCGTGTGAATTTTGTAACCTGAGCCTCAAGAGACCCTGCAATTTGCACTTTCTCCCTCTTAGGATGCTATTTGAGATGTCCATGGGAGGACAGCATGGTAGTCCAATGCAGGATTGAGGTCTCATAGAAGGGAACCAAGACTCCCCAGTCAACAGCCATTAGCAACTACTAGTGCAGCAGATCCTCCAGTTGAACGCAGCTTTGGGCGTGAGCCTAGAGGAGACTAGCAGAAGGACATCCCAACCAACCCACGGAATTGTGAAAAATATCAAATCGTTTTTTCTTAAGCTGCTGAATTCTAGAGTGGTTTGTTACGCAGAAAATTCTCACTGAAACAAAAGTGATGTTATCTCCTCCCAGAAAATTTCTACAATAGCTCCACCCTCAGGAATAGTTGCCATTTGTGATGTTTGAGGCATCTGGTTTTCAGGCCATTCATCTGATGCTCCATGCACATTACATTTCATTGCTATGCACTGCATAATCTTTCTCTTGTGTTTCCTTGACTAAATCAGAAGCTCTTTAAAGGCAGGGCCCTTTTTGTAATTGCGTTCCCCGTGCTTTGACAGGAGTGGTAGGTCAAAAAATATTTGATGATACTGATAAAAATATTTTTAAAAATCACATTTCAATAAGTGTATGAATTATCCTGGGTACTTTGGTTCAACAGATCCTATAAATACTTATGAGGATCCTATGAAGTATTAGGCACTGTGCTTCATAAACTTTATTATTGTTGTTGTTAGTAGTATAATTGCTATTATTTAAATGATCATGATAACCCTATGTCTCCTCATTTTATAGTTATAGTATCTGAGTCTCAGAGATGTGAAAGCCTTGTTCAAACATACACAATTCTCATAAGTGGCAGAGTTGAAATGAAAACACAGGTATCTTGACTCCAAGAACAGAGCTTTTCTGTGGCTGCTCAGAAATAGGCAGGTAAGAAGACTGCCAGGTCATTTTAAGAGCTGGGACTAGGAAGGCCAACTGGAATGAACCCACTACAGGGCTCCCTTAGTCAGAGGCCTTGGCGGGAAGTGTGTTATGGGAAGTATGAATTAACACACGGCCCTGAGGAGTAGAGGCTGTGAGATCACACTGCATTCAGGCAGCAGGCCCTCCACAATGACTCCCAGCCTGCCTTCCCCAGAAGGAGTAGAGTTGGACTGACATTACCCTTATTTCTGACCATTTGACTTTTCTTACTGAGCCCCCATGGCCAATCATCAGGCGGTAGCAACACAGGGTCATCCAGTGGAATGCTTTCCAGCCAATTCAGCAAGATTATTTGGGGTAAAAAGGATAAGTGGGTGGAAAAAACTGGCTATTTTTGATGCAGTGTTTTAGGGGTTCTGGATGCAATTGCTCTATGAATATGAAGCTTCTGAGACCTTCTGGGAAAAAAGCAATTTGGATCAGCCCCATGACCATGTGGCCACGAGGCAGGTATGACATTAAAATGACAGAAAAATATATGGATTACTTTTCCTTATGGTTTTCCCTTTAGTAGGGATCCAGGATCCCTTATGGTACGTGTGGAAATAAATCTAAGGGGAAAATTGGAAAAAATGGGGGAGGGGGAGTAGTTATGGTTTTCAGAAGCATGAATTTAGTTAAGTGGGTACTGAAAACCTAATTTACTCAGTTAATGATGATGATGCTAATAATAATGTTAATTATAATCAGTGTGAAGCTAACTTTGTGCCAGGTTTTATGGGTCCTATGTGAAACCCTGGGTTTAATAGTAGTGAAATAAAAAAAAACACAAAGAGATTTGTCTTTGCTCATGGAATCTGCAAGCTAATGGAAGGAGAAGGACTTTAAACAAATAAGCACACAAATAAACATATAATTACAAATAATGAAAAGAACTGTGAAGGAAGAACTGGGTGCTACGATTAAAAAAATGATGAGGAGCATGTTAATTGGATTGAGGGGGTCAGGAAAGCATGAGACTTGACAGGGGCCTTGAAGCCAGAAAAACTAGATGCAGTGGAAACAGTCTGGATTTGTGGCAGACATAGGAAAGGAAAAGACGTTGAGTGCTAGGAGATAAAGTTCTGCTGTGGCTTTCAAATGCGTTGGATAAGGAGCTTCCTGTTCTGGAAGTAACAGCAAAAAGTGAGAAGACCATTTACTTATGTGAAGTCAAGCAGCTAGAAGAAGAGATTTCCCCATGTCACCTCTAGAGCTGGGACCCCACGGCAGTGGTTGACTTCTATCCAGGATGAGTGAAATTAGGGGCAAGTAACAAGACATTGAGTAGGAGGTGGTTGCCACGATCACCTCCAAGGTGGGCCTTACACAAAACTAGGCTGTGACTCGAATGGCATTATTCGTATTTTCTGTGAAATAAGTCTAAATTCCCAAACATTTAAAATGTGTCCTCCAGGAACCATTTTGTGAACCACCGAAGAGAACTGAGCAGACTGTGCTGACCAGCCTCAGAGACCACAAATTGGGCTGGTTCTACGGTGAGTCACTAACCTCTGGGACTTACTGTCCCCTTCGGAGGAAAGAGGACAGCCATTGCAAAGTGCTCTCCGAGAACCTAATCATTAACAGTTCTACAAAAACTGTCGCTCTGTTTCTGGCAGATTTCCATGCTCTTTGGCACTGGAGGGGAAGATCAGCGGGGGGCAGGCTGGTGGCAGTCTGGAGTGACTCTCAGTGGGAACCGGCTGAGCATATAATTATATCATGAGTCAAGCTCTCTCCAGGGATGTAAGACGACCAGAGGAAAATGAAATAACATTATATCCCACATGAATAGAGGCGCTGGTAGAGAAAGCTGACTCCTGAGAAAGAATACTCAGGCTGAGAAGTTTCCCAGCACTTAAATGTCTCATAACTTCTCCTTGTACCCCTTTTCTTAAAAATGACGGGATTCTAAGGGCACAATTTATGCCTGTGCCTTAAACCCAGAGGAGCAAGGGACCAGACAACAATCCACATGGGTAGATAACTTTGATAACAAACAAAAAAGCCATTTAGCTGCAAAACTTCTTGTATCCTTTAGCTCCAACAGAGCACTGTTTATTCAGGAAGACATTAGACTGACAAATGTTGTGGTGGGAATTAAAAAATATTTTTTCCTTGCTAAACCACTTCCAAAGGTATATTTTTATGGATCCAAGAATAGCAGCCTGTTTGTCTTGCTTGTGCTGGTTCTGCCTCTTGTTTCTTTTTTGGTCAGCATCCAAAGAATTGGTTTTTTTGCACAGTGGCGATGCAGTAGCTGAGGCCAAATTAGTATGAATGACACTTGCTCTCATCTACGGCCTCTGCCTGCTTCCCAGATGATATAATTAGCCAGGGGACTTTTGATCAGTTCACCAAAGAAAAACAGTTATGGGGCAGCCCCAGCATGGTCTATGTGGTCAGAGGCATCAAAATAGGACTGACACCCTTTTAAGATGATTTCCAAAAAGGGTTATTTTGGGTAGAAGCTGCAGAAATAAGGAAATTCTCTGAGTGGGACAGAGTCTATCAATTTTGAGACTTACCTGCCCTTGGTCATTAGCAATATTCCTGAAGGAAACAAGCAGTAAGGTGGAATTTGTGGCAGAATTTGAGAGCTCAGTGGAATTGCCTCAAAGAGAGAGTGCAGATTATGGTGGAAACTGTCATACAGTCTTGGGGAAGTCAGTCAAGATGACCAGCTAGAGGGGCTGGCCCGGTGGCGTAGTGGTTAAATTCACATGTTGCACTTTGATGGCCTGAGTTTCACCAGTTCAGATCCCGGGCACAGACCTACACACCTTCGTCAAGCCATGCTGTGGCAGCCTCCCATATACAAAATAGCAGAAGATTGGCACAGATGTTAACTCAGCGACAATCTTCCTCAAGCAAAAAGAGGAATATTGGCAACAGATGTGAGCTCAGGGCCAACCTTCCTCACCAAAAAAAAGAGAGAGATGACCATTTAGAGTCCAGTTTCTATTTGTTCAATTTGAACATTAAAGCTGTTTACTCAGGGGTGAAATGTTGAAGTAGAAACATTTGAAAGAGACCGTGAATTTTGGTTTCATATTCACCCCTGGCAGGTGACTGACCTTACAGGGATTAAAGAGAATACACCTACACATCTCCATCCTCAGAAATAAAGATAGACGCACTTTGGCATTAGTATTGCTCCTGTGTTAATATCCCTGAAATGATGGGACCAAATCAATTGGTCGACATTTACTGACTGCCTACTGGATACCTATGTAATGAATATGAGGGGGAAGTAGACCACTGTATGGATTCAAAAAGAAGGGCCTTATAAGAAAAAGCCTGTGACTAATAGAGTGGTCAATGTATGGTATTCCATTTCTTAGTGAAAGAACTCTGGGAGAGTGTTAGCTTCTCCTCGCTCCCTTTCTTGCTTCCTATCCAACCGAAGCTGAAAATCTTCTCAGTGATGTTAGGAGTGTTTAGAATGTACAGCTAACTAAACGGATCATTAAGTGGGGCACCATCTTCCCATCTCTCTTTCATGGATCGTAGTGGTTTTAATTTAATTCCAACCATTAGAGATTCAGTTCTTTGAACATTGCAGGAATTTCTTAGTTTTCAAAGTCATCTATTACCATATTTCTTCTGACAATATTTTTCTCTTCCAATTCACATTTCTGAAATTGAGATGCATCTGGAAATTGACAGGTGGATTTATTTTGGAAGTATTTTCATCCCCCTTGGACAGTTATGAAACTGATTAAATTGATTCAATATTGAGCAAGTAAGGTGAAAGGTAAATAGGTCTCTGAGGTAAAGGACCTTAAGGTGTGTTATGAGTCCCCTCAAAATTCATATGTTGAAGTCTGGTATCTCAGAATGTGACTGTGTTTGGAGATAAGGTCTTTAAAGAGGTGAAACAAGGGGGCTGGCCCCGTGGCCAAGTGGTTAAGTTTGCATGCTCCAATTCGGCGGCCCCGGTTTCACTGGTTGGGATCCTGGGTGCAGACATGACACTACTCATCAAGCTGTGCTGAGGCGGGATCCCACATAGCACAACCAGAAGGACCTACAACTAGAATATACAACTATGTACTGGGCTGCTTTGGAGGGAAGGAGAAGGAAAACAAAAGATGATTGGCACAGATGTTAGCCTAAGTGCCAGTCTTTAAAAAAAAGGAGATGAAATTAGGGTGGGCCCTAATCCAGCGTGACTGGTATCCTTATGACAGGAGGAGATTGAGACACAGATACATGGAGTGACACAGAGGGAAGACCGTATGAAGACACGTGGAGAAGATGGTCCCCTAGAAGCCACGAAGAGAGGCCTACAGAAGAAACCAACGCCAATCGTGAACCTTGGTCTTGAACTTCTAGCCTCCAGAATTGAGAGGAAATAAATAGCTGTTGTTTAAGTCACCCAGTCAGTGCTACTTTGTTATGGCAGCGCTAGCAAACTAATACAAGGTTTTATCAGTTAAATGCTAGAGTGAAGAGAGCTTGATAGGCAAGCCTGGGGCCTGTGGGAAGAGACCCACAAGGCCAGGAGGAGACAGAGGGGTAGTGAGGAAGAATTAGAAATTAGAATAATTAGAATTAGAATATTAGAATAAGAAGAATTATAAATGCTTTACCTAAATGTCAAAGAATAGCCATTTCCCAGGTGCCAGATCTCTGTACAAAGAACTCCAGCTCCTTCTCTAACTTTATAAAATGGCAGTGGCGCACAGTACCTGGATGGCTGTCCTAAGTTTTGTCATTTTGCTTTCTCATCAAATATCAGCCCTGTCAAGAGGCCTCCTCCAAAACCAGAACTACATTCTGACTGGTCAGTTTTTTCCTGCCTCTTTCACCTCGTTTTGGCTGTTTCCATATAAAGCCAAAGAACAGGTCAATTCTGTCCAGTCAGTTGGGAAAATAGATCAGTCAGATCGGTTGGTAACATCCAGGTACAATTGTAGACATTGTCCTAAAAAGAGTCTTTGTTTTCTTCCATCCCCCTTTCCTTTAGGAGTTAAAGCTTTTTTTTTTTTTTTCCCCTGCATATTATCTTTCAAATATTGTCAAAGCATTATTTATGGGATCTCTGCAAAACAGCTTTGGATGCTCTCGGTAGAGGAGATGTGGTAGGGAATCAAATTAGATTGGGTCACAAGGGAAAGTGTCTGTAAGAAATATGAATGGGACCCGGGGGAAATGAAAACTGAAGAGAAACCAGACTCGAACTGCAAATTCTCTATTTTGCCAAGTCGGACTTGGATTATGTCATCATATGTAATTTGAAGGGATGGGCAAACCAATTTGGATAAAAGAAAAAGTGATTTGACTCGTTTCCCAAAGCATGAATTGAACCAGGGAGAGTGAGAATTTTCTTGGATATGAAATAAATGTCCCTGATATCTTTTCCCCCTGTTATTCATTCTTCTGAGCCTCATTGCTTTTCATTCTAAATGAGATGCAAAATGCTGGAATTACATAAAGATAATAATTTCCAGGCCATGTGTAACTTCCTCACACCTTGGTATTAATATTATCTAATTGTATTCAACTAAAGGCAAAATTTTCCTCCTTATTAATAGCTGCTGGGTATGTATCACACGTCTATGTCTTTTCTTCTTCCCTTTAACTGTATTTTATATTTCTTCTGTATTTCTTAACGGGCATAGTGTAGTCCTGAGTGCTTTGTCAATGTATCAGTTTGCTATTGCTGTGTAACAAACCAACTCAAAACTTAGTGTCTTAAAACAATAAAAAATTATTTAGCTCATGATTCTGTGGGTCAGCAGTTTAGACTAGGTTGTCTTGGCAGTACTGCTTATCTGTGCCAAGCTTGGCTGATCTCAGGTGGGATTCAGTCATGCTTCTGTGGTCAACTGCTAGAATAGCTGGGGGCTGCCTGATTGTTAGCTGGGGGTGCTGCAGCTCTCCTTCAGGTGGTCCCTTCATTAGCAAGATAGCCTGGGCTTTTTCCCATGACATCTAGGCCCCAAGAGCCCCAAGCAGATAAGCTTCAGCATACAAGTGCGTTTTATGACTCTCCTTGCATGACATCTGCTAATGTCTAATAGACCAAAAGAAGTCACATGGCTAAGCCCAGAGTGAGTGTCAGAGGACCACCACCAAAGGCCAGGACACAGGAAGAGTGAACAAACTAGGGTTGTTACTGCAGTCAATCCACAAGAGTAAGCATTTAAAAAGCTTGGTAATGAGAATCCAAAAGCACCTAATTTTTCCTACTTTCGTAATTCTTTATACAGACAAATATGGTAACACTTGCATTGCCAAGGTGGGTTTACACCATCATTCAAATAGTATTTCTTTTTCCTTCCAAGAGCAAGAAATTACCGAAGAACTGTTATGGATTGAATGTTTGTGTCCCCCCAAAATTTTTATGTCGAATAACTGCCAGTGAGGCCATATTTGGAGATGGGTCCTCTAAAGAAATAATTAAGATTAACTAAGTGTGGGGCCCTATTCTGCTAAGATTAGTGTCCTTTTAAGAGACACTAGAGAGCTCTCACTCTGTCTCTTTCTGTCTCAGTGTTCATGCACTGAGGAAAGGCCATGCATGGACATAGCGAAAAGGCAGCCATCTTGAGGCCAGAAAGAAAGCTCTAACTAGAAACCAAATTCACTGGTACTTTGATCATGGATATCTAGCCTCCAGAACAGTGAGAAAATAAACGTCTGTTGCTTAAACCACTCAGTCTATGGTATTTTGTTATGGCAGTGCTAGCAGACTAACACAAAACCATAGAAGAAAAAATTGCCCTCCTTAGATCTTGAACTAGATATAACAATTTGAGAACATTTTAATTTTTTTTTTGTGATACAGTCAATTGATCATCAACCAACCAACCAATCAAAAACACTGAAACCACTTTTACTCTGTTCTATAAAAGTTACCTTAAATTAACCAAACGTTATTTGTCAATAGTGTCTCAATACAGCTAACAGTTAACATATATTAAGCACTTAACTGTTTACCTGGCATTTGCAACGTTGCAATCTTTAATCTTCTCAACAAGCCTGAGATAATTATTATCCTTACTGTTTGATAGGTAAGGAATTTTAGGTTTGGAAAAGTTAATTATTTGTCTTAACACAGCCAATAAGTGGCAGAGTGGGCACTCAAATCACGGTCTGTCTGTCTCCTGTGCTACTCAATGTTTACCACTCACTATGTACATTGTCACTCCCAGAGCTTCTTGAAACAACTTCCAGGGAGGCAACATGGGGGCCTGTACAGAAAAGGGCATTTATTCCTGAGAGCTTCCTTCTTTTTTTACCTGAACTTCTTTCTCCTTTCTGTTCCAGCTTCTTTAGAAGATCAAATTTATTACATTTTTGACTCCAGACCTGGTGCCTGGTCTAGTTGACAAAGAGTTGACAGTGCAGAATATCTTAGGCCAGGTAGGAAGTTAAATACTCTTTTTTACCAGGGGTAAAGTTGACCCTTGTCAACTTCAATCCAGCAGAAAATAACAGTGAGGCAATGCTGAAGAATATCCTCTACACATCTAGGAGTTTTTCATCAAATCTGGAAGGCATTTAAGAAGGTCAATGCAGTGGGAGGAAGCTTTGACTCAGGATATATACAGTAAGCTAAGTAGCATTTCTGAGGGAAGGTGTTTATTAGTTGCCAAAGGGCATCTAGGTTTAAAGGCAGAGGGATGGGTTTTAAGGTTTTTAAATATCTTTCCTATGATATTATTAGTTGCCTGAGACATTTCGACTAGGTCCTTTACATTCTGCTATGAATCTAAACCAATATGAAGTCTCTGCTTTCTTGAATAAAGGGTATATAATAGGAGGAAAATTAGATTATTAAAACAAATACAAAAGACACTTGACACTATGTGGTCAAGAACCCACTATTACACAAATTATCAGGGTCTTTGTCTCCTTCAGTACATGCTTATTTGAGGAGAGTTTGGACTAAGAGGATGTGGGAAATCTAAAAAGACACATCATTGTTTACTCTTTAGTCCAGAGCAATTACCACAGCCACCAGGGCCATTAGAGACCCTGAGGGATCTCTGCTAACATTTTTGGCCTTAGCAGAAAGTGACTGGAAAAAATGAGTCCACCATGGTTAGTCCAGGAAATCTCAGATCTCTTCGCCTTTGGGTAACTCACACCCATACAACAAACAATGGTGTCTCAGAGTCTGTATGTTGCAATAGGTCTATGTCATCGTTTTCTAGTTCATGTTCTAGTGTGGCTTGGAAACTGTATGATGTCCATTATTTAGGAGGGACAGCCCTGGGGTGGAACACCAGCTTGAAAAATCAGTGGCAGGAAAAGGAAAGGTTCACCTGACTTTTGGCATTGTAATCTTGCCTGCTGAAGTGGTGGTAACTGGGAGTCTGGCTTAGTGAGACCTTAGAACATAAAGCAAATGAATTCAGTGACACTGGCTAGCATGCTGTTAAGTTCGTTTTCATTCTCACAAGGAAATATTCCCTTCTGGGGTCCAAGGCAGACTTCCTGTGAGTGTGTGTCCATGTCACTGGGCAAGAGTGTGAATTGGTCAGCAGAAGGCAGAGCCGCTACTGTCAACTTGGCACCATGAGAGTGTCTCAGGGTTAGGGTTAGGGTTAGGGTTAGAAGAGGATTGAAAGGAAAGGAAATGGAGCCATTTCTTGATGAATTCAATGGTTGTGGATCATCAGAATAATTCAAGTTCATACTTTTTTCCTTACTACCTAATTATTCTCATCAATAATTTAGGAAATGACTCCCTTTGTCTTAATTTTTTTTCTAAGTACAGTTTTTAGGCCAAGTCTAAAGGTCTTAAGTCAACTAAAAAGTCAGGTAGTTAATTTATCACTTGAATTTGATTCTTATAGACAAGTAGTTTCAGTGCATCCAAATACAAAACCGACTCTTTTTAAAAGTAGACTATAATTTAGAACAGTTTTAGATTTATAGAAAAATTGTAAAAATAGTGTAGAGACCTATCATATACTCCACACCCAGTTTCTCCTGTCATTGACATCTTACATTAGTATGGTTCATTTGTTAAAATTGATGAACAAATATTGATAGGTTACTATTATCTGAAACCCATAGTTTATTCAGATTCCCTTTACTTTTAACTAATGTCTTTTTTCTGTTCTAAGCTCATTTGGAATATCACACTGCAGCTCCTCTTGGCAGTGACAGTTTCTCAGATTTTGCTTGTTTTTGATGACCTTGACAGCTTTGAGGAGGAATGGTCAGGTATTTTGTAGAATGTTCCTATATCAGAATTTGTTTGATGTTTTTCCTCATGATTAAATTGGAGATTTATTGTTGTCTGTTGATAGTGATATTGTTGATATTAACCTTGATTATCTGGCTGAGGTCATGTTTGTTAGGCCTCTCAATCGTAAAATTCTTCCCCCTTTTCGTTCTGTACTCTTTGGAAGGAAGTCACCATGCCCAGCTCACAGTTGAGGAGTGGAGATTTATGCTCTCTCTCCTTGAGGGTAGAGTAGCTACATAAATTGTTTGGAAATCTTTGTGGGAGATTTGTCTCTTCTCTCTCATATATTTATTTATTCAATCATTTATTTATATCACTATGGACTCATGGCTATTTGTTTTCTGCTTTGGGTTATAATCCAATACTACATTATTTATTCCATTGCTTAAATTATTCCAGCTTTGGCCATTAGAAGTGCTTTCAGTTGGCTCCTGTCCTCCTTTGGCATACCCTTCATCAATTTATGTTTTTTTGAGCACTTCTTTATGTTCTGGTATTACAAAATCTTCAGGATCATCTTGTATATTTTCTGCCCCAGTCATAGAATCAACAATTTCTTCAAGAAGCACTGGTTCCTTTAATTGCAGAATGGTATTAGAAACCAAGATCTGGGTGCTAGGTGTATTCTTTGCTATTAGAAAGTCTTTACTTCTAGGCTTTATCAGCTAATAGGGTAAGGAAATATATATATGTGAATACTAACCCATGTATAGACACCTACCTATAAATATTTCTGAATATAACCATCTGTATCTATATTAAGCTTAACATGAGTTCATAGTGATGTCTCCAACACTAATCATTACCACATGGATCATTCTAGACTTTCTTCTTACTTATCTGTAAAATCCCACTCCAACAGTGAGACACCTGGTCCCCACCATCCACTATCCATTTTCTTAATTGCCCAGTCCCAGTACACGTGGATAAGAGTATTAAAATTGTTGATTCATACCCCCACGGAAAACAACTTAATTGAGCAGAGTTCAGTGATTATGTGTAGTTCCTTTTGTCTCTAGTTGTAGGGACTCAAATAATTTCCAGAGTTACTGAGGTCAGTACTAATCTACAGTGGGGTTGTGTCATACATTCGTAATATAATTTGATTCACTTATCATAGTCTGCATACCTTTCTGGACTTGCTGACCTCCTAAATGATTTTTAAAAAATTTGTCTACATTAAGGTTTATTCTTTGTGCTATAAACTTCTATGGATTTTGACCAATGATAATGTCCTGTATCCGCCATTACAGTATCATACAGAGTACTTTCACTGCCCTAAAAAGCCTCTGAATTTTACCTATTCAACCTTTTCCGCCTCCTCATAGACACCTGGCAACCACTGCTATTTTTATTGTATATAATTTTGCCATTAAAAATGTTATATAATTGAAATCATACAGTATGTAAGTTTGTCAGATTTGTTTCTTTCACTTAGCAATATAAATTTAAGGTTCATCCATGTCTTTTCATAGTTTGATAGTGCATTTAATTTTATCACAGAATGACATTTCATTTTATGGACATACCACAGTTTGTTTATCCATTTATCTATTGAAGGCCATCTTGGTTGCTTCCAATTTGGGGTAATTATGAATGAAGCTACTATAAACATTCATATGTCGTTTTTAGTATGGACATAATTTTGCAAATCAATTGGGTAAATACCTTGGAACTTGGTTGCTGGGTCATGTGATAAGACTATGTTTAGTTTTGTAAGAACTGCCAAACTGTCTTTTAAAGTGGCCGATCCTCCTAGCAATGAATGAGAGTTCCATTTGCTCCACCTCCTGCCAGCAATTGATATCGTCAGTTTTAAGATTTCAGCTATTTTAATATGCATAGTGATATCTCATTTTTGTCTTAGTTTGCAATTTTCTAATGACAAATGATGTTGAGTGGCTTTTTGTTTGCTTTTTCCCATTTTCTTTGGTGATATATCTTTTGCTCATTTAAAATTTTTTTTTTCCTATTGTTTGAGTTTTAAGAGATGTTTTTGGTGGCTTTTAGATATGTCTTTTATCAGATATGTATATTACAAATATTTTCTCCAAGTCTGCAGCTTGTCTTTCCATAATCTTCTAGAAGTTTTACAATTCTGAATTTTACATTTAGGTTTTGATCCATTCTGAGTTAATTTCTGTGAAAAGTGTAAGATCTATGTCTAGATTAATTTTTTTACATATAGATGCCCATTTGTTCCAGCATTGTTTGTCAAAAAGATTATCCTTTCTCCATTGAATTGCCTTTGCTTTTTTGTCAAAGATCAATTGACTCTATTTGTATGGGTGTATTTCTGGGCTCTCTATCCTGTTCCATTGATCTCTGCATCTATTCTTTTGTCAGTAACACACGGTCTGGATTCCTGTGGCTTTATCATATGTTTTTTTCCTTCAGTATTTTGTTGGTTTTCCTGGTTCTTTCACCTTTCCATGTAAACTTTAGACACTGTCTGTCAATATCTACAAAGTAGCTTGCTGGGATTTTGGTTGGAATTTTGTTGAATTAGTAGATCAAATTGGGATTGACATCTTAAAAATATTGCATTTTCTAATCCTTGAATATTGAATTTCTCTATTTAGCTCTTTGATTTCTTTCATCAGTTTTATAGTTTTCTGCATGTAGACCTGCTGCATACTTTGTTAGACCCACACTTTTCATTTTTTTGTGTGCTATTGTAAATGGTATTGTGTTTTTAACTTTAAATTCTATTTTTTTATTGCTGATATATAGGAAATCAATTGAATTTAGTATATTAAACTTGTATTCTGTGACCTTGATATAATCATTTATTAGCTCCAAGAAAAAATTTTTTTTTAAGGTTGGCACCTGAGCTAACATCTGTTGCCAGTCTTCTCTCTTTTTTTCTTCTTCTCCTCAAAGCTTCCCAGTGATAGTTGTATATTCTAGTTGTAAGTGCCTCTGGTTGTGCTACGTGGAACACTGCTTCAGCATGGCTTGATGAGTAGGGCCATGTCCCCACCCAGGATGTGAACATGTGAAACCCTAGACCGCTGAAGCAGAGCACGCGAACTTAACCACTCAGCCACACGGCCTGCCTCCAAGAAAAATTTTTTAATCAATTCATAGGGGATTTCTACACAGATAATCATGTCATCTATGAACAAAGACAGTTTTATTTCTTCCTTCCCAATCTGTATATCTCTTATTTTCTTTTCTTGTCTCTTTGTACTAACTAGCTCTTTAGTATGATTTTGAAGAAGAGTGGTTAGAGAGGCCATCCTTGCCTTATTCCCAATCTCAGAGGGAAAGCACCAGTTTCTCACCATTACGTATTATATTAGCTTTCGGGTTTTTGTAGATATTCTTTATCAAGTCTAGGAAGTTTCTATCTATTTCTAGTTTGCTGAGAGTTTTATCATGAATTGTTGTTAAATCTTGTCAAATGCTTTTTCTGCATCAATTTATATGGTTACATGAGTTTTCTTCTTCAGCCTGTTGATGTGGTCGATTACATTAATTGATCTTGAGTGTTGAATCATCATTGCATACTAAGGATAAATCCCACTTAGTTATAGTGTATAAGTCTTTTTACACATTATGAGATTTAATTTGCTAATATTTTGTTGAGGATTTTTCCATTTATGGTCATGAGAGATATTGGTCTGTAGTTTTCTTGTAATGTCTTTATCTGGTTTTGGTATTAGGGTAATACTTGCTTCATAGAACAAGCTAGGAAGTGTTCCCTCTACTTCTATTTTCTGCAATAGGTTGTAGGATATTGATATAATTTCTTCCTTAAATATTTAGTATAATTCACCATTTGGATCTGGTACTTTCTTTTTTGCAAGTTTATTAATTATTGATTACATTTCTCTAATAGTTAGGGGCCTGTTCAGATTATCTACTTCTCCTTGTTTGAGTTTTGCTAATTTATATCTTTGAAGGAATTATTTTATTCATTGAAGTTATTTGTGAGCAGAGTTGTTTACAATATTCTTTTACTATCTTTTTAAGGTCATAGGATTTGTAGTGATGACTCCTCTTTCTTTTCTAACATTGATCGTTTGTGTCTTCTCTCTTTTTTTCTTGTTAGATTAGCTAGAGATTCATCAAATGTTTTGATCTTTTCAAACAATCAACATTTGATTTCTTTGATTTTCTCTATTGTTTTCTTACTTTCAATTTTGTTGATTTCTGCTCTAGTTTTTTATATTATTTATTTTCTTCTACTTGCTTTAGGCTGATGTAGCTTTTCTTTCTCTAGTTTACGTAAGTGGAAACTTAGATTTTTACTTTAGATCTTTCTTCTTTTCTATATACGCATTTAATGAGATAAGTTTCTCTCTAGGCTCTGCTTTTGCTCCATCCCACAAATTCTGATAAATTGCATTTTCATTTTCATCTAGTTCAAAATATCTTAAAATTTCTTTTGAGTCTGCTTTAATCCACGTGTTATTTGGAAGTGTGTTGTTTAATCTCCAGATATTTTGGGATTTTCCAGCTATCTTTCTATTATTGATTACTAGTTTAACATCATTGTGTCCTATGAAAATATTGTCTATGATTTATACTCTTTTAAATTTGTTATCGTATGTTTTCTAGCCCAGAATGTGATCTATCATGGTGAATGTTCCATGTGAGCTTGAGCAAAATGTGTATTCTGCTGGGGGTGGATGTAGAATTCTATAACTGTCAACTATATCAAGTTGATTGCCAGTGCTGTTCAGGTCAATTATATCCCTACTGATTTTCTGCTTGCTTGTTCTCTTCTGATTACTGGAAGAGGGGTGTTGAAGTCTCTATCTGTAATAGTGGATTTATGTATATCTCTTTGCAATTCTGTCAGTTTTTGCCACACATACTTTGACGCTCTGTTGTTAGACATAAACATGTTAAGGATTGTTATGCCTTATAGGAGAATTGACTCATTTATCATTATGTAATGATCCTCTTTAGCTCCAATAATTTTTCTTGTTTTGAACTCCACTTTTTTGAAAAAATAATAATTTCAATAATAATAAAAAAGCCACTCCAGCTTTTTATCAGTTAGTGTTAGCATGACATATCTTTCTCCACTCTTTTCTTTTAACTTTCTTTGTCTTTATATTTTAAGTGGAGTTTTTGGACAATATATAGTTGGGCCTTGATTTTTATCCACTCTGACAATCTCTGTCTTTTGGTATATTTAGACCATTCACATTTAAAGTGATTATTGATATAGTTGGATTAATATCTACCATGTTTGTTATTGTTTTCTAATCATTACACTTATTCTTTGTTTCTTTTTTCCCCTTTTTTTCTATTTTCTCTGATTTTAATTAAGCATATTATGTTATTCCTTTTTTTTTTTTTTGACCAGCCCCTATGCTATTCTATTTTTTTCTTTCCTAACATATTGGTTATATTTTTCTTTTTAGATTTTTATAGTTTTTCTGGAGTTTGCAAAGTACATTTACAGTTAGCCTAAGTCCATATGCTGTTTCATCTCTAGTACAGGCACCATATTATAATGTAGTTTCAGCTTCTCTCTCCTGTCCATATCCCTTGTAACACTGATTTAATTCATTTCGCTTATCCATATGCTACAGTCACTCAATACATTGTTACTATTATTATTTTAAACAAGTAGATATCTTTTAGATCAACTGAGAATAAGAAAAATTAAAGCCTTTGTTTTACCTTTATTTACTCCTCTCTAATGCTTTTCCTTTATGTAGATATAAGTTTCTCCCTAAAGAACTTCCTTTAACATTTCTTGTAGTGTCCATTGGTGGTTTTGAATTCCTTTGGGTTTTGTTTGCCTGAGAAAGTTGTCATTTTTTTTTCATTTTGAAGTATTTTACTGAATATAGAATCCTAGGTTGGTGGTTCTTGGTTTTCAATACTTAAATATTTCACTCCACTCTCTTTTTCCTTGTATGGTTTTAATAAGAAGTTCACTGTGATTCCTATTTTCATTCCTCTGAAGATATGGTATTCCTTTCTCTGACTTATTTTAAGACTTTATCTTGTCTCTGGAATTCTGCAGCTTGAATATGATACGCCTATGTGTATACTTTTTTTTTTTAGTATTTTTCCTGCTTGGTGTTCCCTGAGCCTCCTGGATCTATGGTTTGGTGTGCTCATTAATTTTAGAAAATTATCAGTCATTGTTACCTCAAGTATTTCTCTGCTCTGTTTTCTACTTCTTCTCCTTCTGGCATTCCAATTACACATTATTAGATCCTTTGAAATTGTCCCACAATTCTTTGATGTTCTGTTCTTCTTTCTTTTTCCATTCTTTTTTTTCTTTCCATTTTAGTTTGGGATGTTTCTACTAACATATCTTCAAGCTAACTGATTCATTTCTCAGCTGTGTCCAGTCTTCTGATAAGCCTATCATAGGCATTATTTATTTCTGCTTCAGTTTTATTCTTTTGTCTTGAAAAAAGAAAACTGGGCTAACAGCTTAGGAGTGGCTCCCACTATTGAAGGACAGGATCTCTAGCACTTCCTTTGATTCTTAGAGATCCCATCTTTCTGCTTATGTTACCCACTTATTTTTGTACATTGTCATTTTTTCCCCCATTAGATCACTTAACATATATTTTTAATTGAGGTAATATTTGTTTATAACATTATATAAATTTCAGATGCACATCAGTATATTTCAACTTCTGTATAGACTACATCGTGTTCACCAGCAAAAGTCTACTTTCCATCCATCACTGTACAAATGTCTCCCTTTACCCTTTTCCCCCTCCTCTCCTCCCTCTGGTAACCACCAATATGTTCTCTATATCTATGTGTTTGTTTGTTATTGTTGTTTGTTTTTTAATCTTCTACTTATGAGTGAAATCATACTATATTTGTCTTTCTTCATCTGACTGACTTTGTTTAGCATAATACCTTCAAGGTCCATCCATGTAGAACCCTTAACATATTAATCATACTTATTTTAAATTCTCTGTCTGGAAATTTCAAAATCTGTATCATGTCTGAATCTGTTCCTCTATTGTTTTAGACTTGTTTGTCTCTTCATATTGTGTGTATGTGTGTTTTTTTCCTGTTTTTTAACCTTCTAGCATGCCTTATAACATTTTGTTAAAAGCCAAACATGATGTACCAGGTAATAGGAACTTAAATAAATAGGCCTTTAGTGTTAATGTGGCTAGGTGTTGAGCTATGTTTAATGTTTGCTATATTTGTAGATGGCAGAGGCTTTGAATTCTTCAAGTGTCCCTATTTTTGTCTCTCCTGCTGTTTTTAAGCTTCCCTAAGAACTCCTCCTGAAATAAAGCCTCTATCTTACAGCTCTTTCACCTATAATTCACTGTTATACTAGAGCCCTGCAGCTGTGATGGTAAGATGTGGGGGAGGGAAAGAATTCTATAATCTTGTGATTCAATTTCACTTTTTTTTTGTGAGCCTGTGACCCTGCAGTATTACCCTCACAAGTGTTTCTTAGCTCTCCCCATCCACTCCACTTAAGGGAAGCAGGAAGGCTTGATAGCGTGGAGTTGGGTAAGTCCCTGATAAATTTCTTTTCCCTGAAGAGGACTTTGTTATGGAGAATGTTCTGAGTGTATTTCAGAAAGGTTACTTTTCACCTTTCCCTGCTAGAGCCAAGGGGAGTGGTATTTTTTTTATCTCTTCACCATGAGAACCTGGTGGGATTCCTGGAGGTAAAACTCACAAAAGTGTAGGGAGCTCTGTAAGACTTTGGCTCCCTGGGAGTTTCTCACTTGCATGCAAATTCACATGAAGCCTCCAGAAATTTTTCAAAATTACCAACTATGGGTTTCTACCAATTCACGGCTCCAGCGGCTTTTGCTGAAGTAGGCTGTGATTCTTTGTCTTCATCCATCTCTCCTGATTTGGGGTGGTTGTTTGATTTTGGGTGGTGGTCTTTCCTCCAACCTCAATTCTCTGATGGGTCCAAGAAAAGTTCTCGGTTTTTAGTTTTTTCATCCTTTTCCTTATTGTAAAGATGGGAGTGACGATTGCTAAGTTCTTTATGTGTTGGAGCTGAAACTGGAAGTCTCTCTGTTACTTTATTTTTAGAAGTTCTAGTCACTTTAAACCCTCAGCTAAATAATACTCAACATCTCTAGGGTACAGAATGAAATTATACCTCCTTACTATATTTTACTGTATTTCATATAAAACTTGGGTCATAAACATGAAATGACTTGCTCAGGCATCTCACGGTCAGTCAGTTGCTATTTTGGAGATACAGATCCCTAGTTTGGTGCCATTTCACTGATAACAATATGGTGTCTGCTTAAATTGAATTCAATTAAACACAGCTTATTTAAAAAATAGATTTCTATGTTATATACAGCTATTCAGGCCAGGGGAGTCAGGACCAGGATTAGAGTCTCAGGTAGGAATAGAGTAACCCTAACATCTTTTCCTTCTCCCACACTATTCTAGGCTTTCCTCTACATGCTTGGCCATGGCTTTGGCCCTTAAGATAAGAAGAGACTATGTGGACCAAAAGGAAGAAGTAAAAACGGAAGAACAGGGGGAATAAAGACTTGCAAGAAATGTTTTTTATCTACCTACAAAGAAGTGAGAAAAAATAGCTTGGAGAAGCAGGTCTCGCCACTCTTGAATCCATTTTGATGATGTCTTTATGTATCCTACAAAAAAAAAAAGTGCTATCTGAATGGTCAAGACCCTCATTTGGATATGGATGTCATCCTTGGTCCCCATAGTCAGTACAGTGCAGCCATCTCTGGTGCTAACTGTCTGAGTTTAATCCTGGCTCCCCCAACTACATGCTGTGTGACTTTGGGCAAGTTATGTGAACTTTCTGTACCTTAACTCTTTCATCAATGAAATGCTCCTCAAAATGTTCTTGTATGGATTAGATGAATATATCTATATCTGTATTTCTGTGTTTGTTAGTAGTGCTTTGTATGTAATAAGCGCTTAACAAATGTTAACTGTTACTATAACCATTCCTTCTCCACTTCATACACATCAGTCCTATCTGTATCTCATAAGTTCAGTGGCTTTCTCTCCAGGACTCATTTTTAGCTTTCTTGAATGCAGATATATAACTGCAGGCTAAGGGAGAGATGGTTTTTTCACCAGCTTTATACCCCACTTAAATTGTTGGCATCTAAATCCAACCTGAGACTTTTAAGTATTTTGCCAATTTACTGAGTCCAGCAAATAACTCCTCGTGCCTAGTGCCTACAGGGTGTGGTACAAGATGTGCCTTTCTGGTTTGGCATTGGTTCCCCTGATAACTCCTTCCACTCCCTACCCATTCAACCTTTCTCGTATATGAAATTATATTCTTTGGCCATTCATTTCACGTAATTGCAGCATTTAGTTTTGAGTCTGTGCCCAGAGGCCTGTGGGAAGTGGGCATGTTTAAGAAATCTAATAAATGAAGGGAAATAAATGTACAGAGTGAAAAGTAAATGGGCCAGTACTATTCAGAGAAAAACCCCAAAGTGACTGCCTGCTTGCTAGAACAGGAATAATTTTAGAACAGGTCAGTAATGTAAACAAAGTTAATGAGAACATTTTGCTTAGTAAATATACTAGGTCTGTGCTTTCTACCTTTCTCCTGGGTCTTTGCTTCATAAGAGGAGTCTTACGACCCTTTTCTGGTGAATAAAGTGCCTTGACCAGAAGCCAAGGTGGTCAGCCTTTTGCTCCATTCAGCTCTCAGGTGACCAAGGCTATATGGAGGCTGTGGGGTAATTTAATTTTCCTTTACTAGCTCTTTTGAAAAAGATACTGTGAGTATTCAGTTTACACAAATGGGGGAGCTCTCAATCTGCTTTGTAAATCATTATTTTCCTTTTGTTGACTTTGTCTCTGGATGTGTCTTGTTGGGCTCAGCTTATGTCCTCCTCCCTCCTCGATGTAATTAAGTGGCTCCCAGAACAGCTAGTCACATGCATACACTTTCATCTGGTTGGTCACACCAGGCTCAGAAAGCATTCATACCTGTGTCCTTCACTCATTTTACTAACTGATGTTTTAAAAATGCTATCTATCCATCCATCTATCCATCTATCTGGTCCGGAGAATTTTTACATATGGTTTGTTTCATTGATCTGACCCTTCTTGAGGAATAACTGTGGCTTATATTCTTAGACTCCTTTGCACTTGACAAAGAATATTCACACATACAATGGTGGAAAGAGCCTGAAATTGATAGTTATATACCTGGTTCAAATCCTGTCTTTGCTGGTTGCTAGTTCTGTAATGTGAGGCAAATCATTTATCCTTTCTTAGCCTGAGATTTTCATGTGTTAAATGGAGACCATCATTATATATATGTATAGCATCCATGTAGGAATGTGTGATGAATATATCACAAAATGATGAGGTAATAAAGACAAACATTTTTATCTCCATTAAAAAAGGAGAAAATTGAGCATAGCAAGCACTGTTTCTGCCCTACCCATATGCCTTTCTCTTATGCGGGAAGGTACCTACAGATGGTTCTCCTGCACTGGGTCAGCCTCCTGGGTTTCTCTGCATGGGGGTGTCCTTTGACCTTTGGGCAGACCAGAAGTGCTTGAGAACTAACATTTGAAGAGAAACTTCCAATTAATGAGGGACAGGAGTAGGTGGTAAGTACCCGTGCTTCCTTGCCCTTTGGTGGGACAATTCTGAGCTGAGTTCTACACAGTCACACAGAGAGTTCTTGGTAGGGTAGGAGGGTGGATTGAGCCCCAGCTGCCCAGGGCAGTAAACCACTCACTAACATTTCCTTCCCTGTCCCTCTTCTCAACTAGTTTCTTGGGCTCACCTCATCTTTGATATGATTTTGAGATGACCCAGATAAGACAGCAAGACTCTCAGAGGTTAAGATGTTCATGCACAGTCACATAGCACTTGAGGGGCAGAGGTGTTATATGCCTTTTCTGCTGAAATACTCTCCATGGTGTTATGGGATTACACATGCGGGAGACTAAAAATCAATTTTATGCAATTTTTCATTGGAAAACATAGTGATTATTGAGGAAAAAAAAAACCCAACTTTTTTCCCCTTTACTTTTAGATTTATGAAGCATATTTTAAAAAGACAAGGGAAGAAGAATCTTGAGGTGAACAGATGAAAGTTGCACAGTCAATAAAAATGAGATCTGGGAAGTAAGGGAGGAAAATCAGTTGAGACTTTGAAAAACTTCTGAAGCCATAGAAATAAATTTTAAAACAATTACCTTTATATTAGGAAGAACAATAAAAGAATGGCATTTCTGCTTGGGAAAGGTGGCCTAAAGTTAACCAAAGTAGAGAAGGCAGAACCATTTGAGTTTTTGTTTCTCTTTCCTTTGTTTTTCTTTAAAGAGAACTGTCTTCAAATGATAAAATTTGGCACTCACTTGCTTAAGATTAAATTGACACTTAAGTTTGGGGGGGAGCTACTAAGAGATCATTTAGCAGCTCACAATGCATTGCTGTCTCAGGCCTAGACATCATTCAACTTTGTATACTGGAAAAACGAGAAGATATGATAACAGAATCATTTCAATAATTATCAACTTACTGTGGAGACTTGGGGAAGTGCCAGAAGTTCTGACACATACATCTATAATACAGAAACTACAGACAGATACATCTGAATTTTGTTCTAGATAAAAATTCTAAAGTGGATTGTTAGGATACAGTTATTTAATATTTAGAAAAAGGAGGTGGTCATCCCTACAAAGCAGGAAAGTTTTGCTGAAACACATTATCGCAATTAACCTTATTTTGAATTTGTGATTGCATTATTAGATGTAAATCAGGGGTGTGTTTTTGTGTAGTGAATATTGTTATACACAAGAGTGTACGTTGATTTTCACCTTCATGTTGATTTGCAGTTTTGTTTGTTGATTAGTGTATTAATTGAAGTAATGTCAACTGAATGGCCTTCTCACTCAGTGGATTCAGAACTCATGAAACATGTCCTTAGGCTTTTAGTTCAAAGGAGGATTGCTATTTTTTGCTATCATTTAGTTTTGGAACAGGTTGATTTGTATGGTTTTGGTGTCAGGCCTCAGTTCAAATACTGGCTCCAACAGTTTTTAAGTAAATCAAGAAACTCTTAGTTTCCTTAGCTACAAAATGGGGAGAAAAAATAACAGTTATTTCATAGCGTTCTTTTGATGATTAGATGAAATAAAGTGTGTCAAAGAACGTCATAAATTATTATGCCTTATATAAATGATAGTGATTATTGCATTTTAACAAGACAGTGTCTAAATTTTCAATCATTATGAGAAAATCTACATCTAAAATCTAAATCCATTATGAGAAAATCTAGATACATTTCTGCTTACTTGTTTGGGTTGGAATAAAAATACAAAATATTGCCTCTCTTTAGAGAGAGTTTAATACTTTGCTAATTAGAAACTCAACTCCTTTTTAGATTAGGTCCAAAATTACCTCACTTGGTTGTTTTATGGAAAGGCTGCCTAGACAAGGGGTTGACAAACTACAGCCCATAGGATGAATGTTTTCTTAATAAAGTTAGGTGCGTTTTTTCGTGAGGAAGATTGTCCCTGAGCTAACATCTGTCACTAATCTTTGAGGAAGATTGTACCTGAGCTAACATCTGTGTCTGTCTTCTTCTATTTTGTATATAAGACTCCACCACAGCCTGGCTTGACAAGTGGTGTGTGGGTCTGTACCCAGGATCCAAACCTGTGAACCACAGGCTGCTGAAGTGGAGCTTACAAGTGTAACCACTATGCAACCCATCTGGCCTCTAAATAAAGTTTTATTGGAACACAGCCATGCTCATTCACTGATGCATCGTGTGTGGCTGCTTCCAAGCTACAATGGCAGAGCTGAGTAGTTTTGACAGAAACCTTATGTCTCAAAAGTCAAAAATATCTACTATCTGGCCCTTTATAGAAAATGTGTGCCAGCTCCTGGCCTACAATAAAAAGTGTGTATGTAATGTGATATAGCCATATATAGCCATACTTAGGGAGGATATGGTTCAGCAAAGATAAGGAAATTCTGGAGTTTACAAGATAGAATAATCAGAATGGGAGCCCAAATATTAGAGACAGTGTGCACATTTTATCTATTGAAGTTACAAGAGAGTTGTTCATTTTTTTAAGCTTGTAGTCAGAGAACATAACACAAAAATCATGACTTTGGAGCTGATTTTAAAATGTTATTGGTGTTGGAATTCAAGGACTTGGTCTGAAGAACCACTTGGGGAGAGAGACTCCAAAGAGAAACTGAGTGTGCTTTGGGATTGCTTGGCTGAGATTTTCCTGTTTAACTTTGATGGAAGTCCTGGACCAGTGCTCTCATGAATCCAATCATTTGTGAGAGCTTAGGAAATTCTCTCTGCAGCTTCCAGAAGCTACAAGCTTGTGCCACTGAAAAAATATATTACTTGCAATAGTAGCTGCTTTGTACTAAGAGCCTGGCATGATGAACTTTGTGTAGTAATTTGGCTCAGTCATATTTGAAATAGGCAACTGCCTTTACTAAAATAAGAATCAATGTCATCCTGTGCCCTCAATATAGACTGTAGCCAAACCTTCTTCAAGAAGTTTCAAAATAATTCAATGCGTTTCCCTGAGCATTCCCAGGCAAGCAGGCTACTCTGACTTCTGATTCATTGGTCAAGACTAAATGGATATGTTAAGAAATGTATTTCCTAAGATTTTCAAACTGGCCAGAGATAGTGGTCTGGATAATGCTGGGAGCTTCACCATAATAAAGTTTTAATGGTAGACTTAGTGGTTTATAAGTTAGAGCCAGTGAACTGTTAAATTATGATAACGAATCTCTAACTTTGAATTTATTATGTATTTTGGGGAGTGGGTAAGTGATTACTTTTTAAGTGTATAATTTTTGTGCTTGCAAAAATAAATTATATATATGGATGTCCATCTACACTGTTTTTTGATGTTCAAGGTCACTGAATTGTATGAGCAGAAAAAGGGACAGCTTGAAGGAGTCTGTAGAGAGTGGCATTAACTAGGTCTAGAGAAATGTGTGAGCTTAAGATGAGTCTGGATAATCTGAAACTAAATCACAGAATTTTTAGAGTTTGGAGCATTTGTAATGATTATGTCAATCTTTTCCACTTTTAACCCCATTTTGTAGATGAAAAAACTGACGACAATGAAGTGATTTTGCTATAGTCATGCATCTACTTTCTGGAAGAGCATAGATTAGACTCTGACCCTGAAGTTTAGTGCTGTTTTCTCCACACGCCATTCCTAAGCTGATTGAGAGGGAGTGTGCCTGTGAAGGAATTCAGTTAATGGGGTATGAACTGAGAGAACCATTTTGTATTAAATGAGTTTGGCCAATACTGAGGAAGCTTGAGACTGAGCAATGAGAAAGTGACAGTTTGAAATGTATCTGAGAGGAAAATTAGTGCCATATCAGAAACAATGTGGACAACTTTATGCCAGTGACTGATTGGAACTAGAAGATTTTTTTTAAGTCACTTTACTTAGCAAATTCTTAACAGGCTAAAGGAAAAAGCAGGTGCTCATAAACATGTCTGACATCCTAGAACCTGTCAAAATCCTGTCAGGAATGTGGCTAATGGAGCTCCTGACAAAGAGGCAGTAAATGAATGACATGGCTGACAGGGTTAGGATGTTAAAGGACATAGACTTTGTGAGAATTGACTTTTAAATAGAAGGAAAGAGATGACAATGATGACATTTAGGATCTGTGTGTGGGAGTTAGAGTGTCATCATCGTTTAACTTAATAATTTATCAATCTTATTATAGGTGAATAAATAACTTCACACACATTTATAAATGTCGTTAAGTCTGTGTCTAACCTGTGAAGGAAGATTTTTTGTACCTGCCAGCATGATGCCCTCTTCCTCAAATTAATCCTGGAGAAAAGAATATAAATAAACAGAGGAGAAACATGAACACCCAGAATGAATAAAGCCAAACAACAAAGAAACTTTGAGAACTTCCTGAGGGAACAGAAGACCGTTTGCACTGGTGCAGGTCAGCTGCAGCCGGAAGCCAAAGGCGTCTTGAGGTGGTAAGTGAAGCTTTTTCAATTCTGCTCTTGTCTTTCTCCATCTTTCCTCGGCCTTGCAGAGATGACCCTGGGTAATGGCAGGGCAACACAAAACCTTTGCTGGGGGAGGAGTTCATGAAAACAGGTGCTGACCGACCAGCTTACCTTCCTCCCATCTTTCTGACTCACAGGGCTCATGGATTAAAACCTAGGGTGACTGCCTCCTCCACAATGCATCTTCCCCTTGAGGTCTAAGGTGGAGTCCTGAAGTGTGGAGTTGCCTGATGAGTTCGCTACAAATCAGAGTAATTCATGGTGGTTTGGTGGTGCCCGGACATTCCACACTGAGGCTCATTCTCTCTTCTTTAACTCATCTAAACTGGGCAGAGTAGCTGATATCTTCATGAAAAGATGAGCTTCCAGGCCAAAATAACTAGATATCTGAGGGCTACATGTATCCTCTCAACTAGAAATATTAGAAGTTCTTAAATTTTAAGAATTTAAAATAAACATGATAAAAATACTTAAGCCATACATAAGACAAAATCATAATAAAAACAAAGTGGAAATATAAAGTATAAGTTTAAACGAAGAAAAATATATGAGATAAATAGGAGGGTAGATACAACTGAAAGATAAGCTAATGAACTGGAAGAGTAAATTGAGAAATTCTTCCAGAAGCCTGCAGACATGTATAAAGAAATAAAAAACAAACAAAAAAAGATAGTAAGTATGGAAAATAGAAGTATAAGTGCCAATATCAATATCTAGTCACAGGACACCCAGAAGAACAGCGAAGATGTATGGAAGGAAATAATCTGAAGAAATAATGGAGGTAAATTACTCAGACTTAAAGAAGAGAGAAGACCTCCGTTAGAAAGAGCTAATGGATTATCAAACATGAAAGAAAAGGAAAACCCAGACCGATACATATTATGATAATATCCAAGAACATTAAGTACAAAGAAAAAATTCCTTTATTGTTTCTAAAAGTTTTCTAAAGGAGTCTACAAGCTTCCAGAAAGAAAGTGAAAATCATCTAAAAATAAACAGCAGTCAGATTGGTATCAGACTTTTAAATGACAACACTGGATGCAAGAAAACAATGAAGTAACATTTTTAAGATATTGAAAGAAAATAACTTTGAATATAGAGTTTTACATCCAGCAAAATTGCCATTCAAATGTAATGAGTAATAAAAATACCCCCAGGTCTGGAAGGCCTCAAACAATTTGGCTTATGAAAGCACACGTTGAATATACTTTTTGGAAAAGTATTCATTTCCGAAGAGAAACACATTCAGAAGATTGTGCAACAGATATGTTAAAAGCGAGAATGATAAAATATTTTGGGATCTTAGGCTCTATTAATGTGATGTGGAGTGTGGATGGTGGGACACCAAGGGACTTTGTGAGCCTGCCAGACCACTTTTCTATTTGGGGAGAAGAGATAGATCTTGTTAGGCTGATTTCATTAGTTTTCTAGGGCTGCCATAACAAAGCACGATAAACCAAGTGGCTTAAACGATGGAAATTCATTTTCTCACAATTCTGGAGGCTAAAGTCCCAGACCAAGGTGTCAGCAGGTTTGGTTTCTTCTGAGGTCTCTCTTCTTGGCTTGTACATGGCCAACTTCTCCCTGTGTCTTCACACGGTTTTCCTCCTGTGTGCAAGCATGTCTATGTCCTAATCTCCTCTTCTTATGAGGACACCAGTCAGATTGGTCTAAGGCCACTCTAATTACCTCATTTTGCCTTAACTACCTCTTTAAAGATGCTATCTCCAAATACAGTCACATTCTGAGGTCCTAGGGGTTAGGACATCAACACATGAATTTTGGAAACATACAATTCAGCCTATAATACTGATATTCTCCCAGCACACACTCATAAGCATACTAGCCAATGATTGTTTTGATTGTTTGATGTCAGGGCCATTACAAGTTGCTATATATTTTAATATCAACTCTAGATATTGAAAATTTAAGAAATAAATAAGAGCAAATAGTTGTGTGCATGGGTTAAGAACTATCACATAAGAACAAAAATAGAATGTATGTCTTTTAAATCAGAAGGAAAAATAAATTGATCTATTCAAAGAAAGCAGAAAGCAGAAATAGAGGCCAAAAATGTAGTAAATGAAAAAACAAATATAAGTAAAAAGAAAAACAAAAAAACAATAATTACATTAAATGTAAATGGGTAAAACATATTTATTGAGACTCAATTGGATTTTAAAAAGATACAATAGGAAGCTGATTTCAAAAGATATATTGAAATAAAGGATACAAAAAGGTAAAAAATGAAATAAAAAACACATCTGGAAAATATGAATTGAAAGAAATCTGGAGTAGACAATTTAAGAACTGACAAAATAAAACAAAAGGAACAAAGAAGGATAATAACATACAGTAAATGGAGCAGTAGGACAGAAGGATATAGCTATTTTGATCTATTATGCACCTAATAACACAGCTGTAAATAATATCAAGCACCAAGAAGCAGAATTTCAGGAAGAAATAGATAAATCATCAGGTGTGGCTGAAGATTTTACACACACCTCTCAAAAGCTCATACATCAAGCACATGCATGAGTCTCCCCCCCACCCACTACAAATAGCAGCAGGATCAAAGACCTGAGCAACACAATACAATAAATAAGCTCTTGATAATATAGAGAAATATATATGTATGAATTTCTACATCCAACTGAGAATACACATTATTTATAAGGGCACATGGAACATTTACAAGAATAGACTATAAATCAATTTCATTGCCTGAGTCCTCTGACCATAAGTTCTCTCAATTTTATATGCAATAAAATGAAACATTAATGACCAAAACAATAGCTAAAACATAGCTCATATATTTGGAAACTAAGTATTTCAAAATCATCCACACGTTAAAAATGAAAACATTATCTGTCAAAATTTGTGAATGCAGTTAAGCAGAAAAATTTATAGCTTTAAAAATAACATGAAACTACAAAGATTAAAAGTAAGCGGGCTAAGTTTTCAGCTCATGAAGTTGAAAACATAGAGAGCAAACCCAAAAAAACAAGAAGGAAGGAAATGGTAAAGATAAAAGTAGACATCATGAAAATCAAGAAGAGAGGAACAATAGTGAAGATTAACAGAACCAAAAGCTGATTCTTTGAAAAGGTTGACAAAGTAGATCTCTGATAAGATTACTCAAGAAAAATAAGAAGCAAATAAACAAGATACACAATGAAAAAGTGACATAATTGTAAATACAACAGAGATTTGAAGCAGACACATTTGAGAACTAGAGGAAATGAATACATTTCTAGAAAGATATAAAATGCTAAAATTGTCACAAGAAGAGAAAACTTGAAGAGACCAAACAAATAATAAATTATGGTTCTCAAATAATCATCCAACTTCAACAGTAATAAGCAAGCAAAAAAACTCCTCAGGTTCCAAAGGTTAATTTTACCCAAATTTCAAGGAAGAGTAAATTCTGTATTATACTAGCTGTTACAGAAAATACAGAAGGATAAAAAATTGCCTACCTGATTTTTCGAAGTTTTATTGAGGTATAATTTACACATTGAAAATGTACAATTTGATTTCTAATAAAGTTTTACAGTTTTGTAGCTATCACTACAATTGCATTTCAGAACCAACCATCATCACCCAAGAAATTTCTTTCATGCCTACAGTCAATTCCAACTCCAACCACAGTCCAGGACAACCTGTGATCTGCTGTTTCTAAAGTTTTATCTTTGGTAGAGATTTCATACACAGACGTACAACACTTAATGATGGAGATATGTTCTGAGAAATTTGCTGTTAGGAGATTTTACTGTTGTGTGAGCAACATAGAGTGTACTCACAAACCTAGATGGTATAGCCTACTACACAACCAGGCTGTATGGTACTAATCTTATGGGACCACCATCGTATATACAGTCCATCCTTGACTGAAACGTTATGTGGCACGTGAATGTAAATGGAATCATATAATATGTAGCTTTTTTTATGTGTGTTTAATGTTTTTGAGGTTCATCCATACTGTTGCTTCTATCACTCATTCATTCCTTTTTTATTGCTGAATAATATTGCTGTCTACTGTATTAGTGTCCTAGGGCTGGTGTAACAAATTACATGTGGCTTACACAATAGAAATTTATTATTTTGCGGTTCTAGAGGCTGTAAGTCTGCAATCAGGGTGTTGGTCAGGCCTTGCTCTCTCTGAAGCCTTATGGGAAGGATTTTTCCTTGCTTCTTCCAAGCTTCTGAAGGGTGCTGGCAGTCCTTGGCATTCCTTGGTTTGTGGCAGCATAAGTCCAATCTCTGCTTCCATCTTCACATGACCATATTCCCTCTGTGTCTGTATCCAAATTTCTCTCTTTTTATAAGGATATCCTTCATAGGATTACGGCCTACCCTAATCAAGTGTAACCTTTCTGAACTTGATCATCTGAGAAGACTCCAGTTCCAAAAAAGGTCACATTCACTTGTTCAGAGTGGGTGTGAATTTTGGGGGACCCTATTTAACGCAGTACACATGCATGTACCACATTTTCTTATTCATTCTTGCTTCGAGTTTGGGCTGTTACAAATATCCTTGCAGAAATCTTTGTGTGGATATATGGTTTCATTTCTCTTGAGTTGATATCTAGAAGAGGAATTGTTGGCTTACGTGATGTGTATATTTAACTTTTTAAGAAATGGCCAAAATATTCTAGTTTATACACATAATTGCCATAGCTGGTATTGTCATTCTTTTTGGATATAGCCATTCTAATGAGTGTAAAATTCTCGTTATTTTAATTTGCATTGTCCTAATGATTAATGATGTTGAGCAGCTTTTCATGTGCTCATTAGTTATTCATATAGATATTCTTTGATGCAATATCTATTCAAATATTTGCCTATTTTCTAATTAGGTTGTTAGTCCTTTTATATTGAACTGAAAGTTTTCTTTATATATTCTGAACACAAGTCCTTTGTCAGATATGCGATTTGAAAATATTTTTTCATTCTGTGATTTGTTTTCTTAACTTTATTTTGAAGAACAAAACTTAACTTTTGATGAAGTCAAAATTACCATTTTTTTTCTTTTATGGCTCAGTTTTCGTATCATATCTAAGAACTTTTTACCTAACTAAGGTCACAGAGATTTTCTCCTATGTTTCCTTCTAGAAGTTTTATAGTTCAAGCTCTTATATCTAGGACTACGATACATTTGAGTTAGTTTTTCTCTATGATGTGAAGTAAGGGCTTAATTTTTTTTTGCATGTGGATATTCAATTATTCCAGCATCAGTTTTGAATAGCCTATCCTTACCCCATTGAATTGACTTGGAACCTTTATAAAAAATCAATTGACTATAAATTAAAGGTTTATTTCTGTTCATCAACGTGTATATCTATCTTTAGGGCGTACCATACTGTCTCGACCACTGTGGCTTTGTCTTCTGAAGTATGACTGATATACCCAGAGACAGGGATTATGGGTGAGGAACTCATAAGTAAGGGAAATGAATGAATAGCTGGGGGTTGCCCTTTTTCTCTCTCTTTTCCTGAATCTCAATAATCTAGTCACAAAGGCCGGGCATTGGATTGGCTCAGGATCTGTCCTGGACTCATCATAAGCTGGCATGAGTCTTAGGGGAAGGAAAGAAGCAACTTTGGCAGCAATAGGTCAAGAAGAGATATGAGGATGGGGCATCTGATATGGGAGCAGGTGGCTTTTCCATGTTAGAAAGGATCAGGAAACCGCATCTCCATGAAGACGACTCAGGAGAGTGATGGAGAGCACCAGTTGTGATAGATATAATGTGTACCACCACATGTAACCAAGTAAGATATAGTACCATGCCAGTGAGACCCAAGTATTGAAACTTAGCTCCAATATGGTTCACAAAGCTGGAAAAACTCTCTTACAGACAGAAGGCGATCCGATGCTGTTGATCACAGAGGGGATCAGCTAAGAAGATATGAATGAGATCCTGCCAATTCTGCCCCTAATATTCAAAAAGTAAATCTCTGTCTTATTGCTAAAGGTCTATGGTCTCCTTTCCTCCTCTAACCCTCTCCCTTTAGTTTCCTTCCTTCCTGCCTACCTGCCTATCTTGTTCCACAAAATATTTGAGATAATTATTGAAGGAAAACACAAATTTTTCATTTCCTGATTCTAGGGACTACCAAAAAGGGTTATTCAGTACATAGAACAATCATCAGTGGAGATGAATTCTAACTTCCTATCCTTGCTGGGGTCTTTCATAGGACAAGGATTTTGTAGTACAGCTTCCAGAAGTGCCTCAGCATTTTCATATTGAACTTTTTCCTCTCAAGTCATCACCCATTCTAGATGGAGAGTGGCTATCCATTTTATGTCCTAACTTGGTGATTCTCCAATTTGTTCCAGAGGCAGAGCCCTTGGAAATCATGGAAACTTTGGCAATCCCCCATGCTTTTTATGGAACAGTGTCAGATAATATATATTTATTTTTACCATGTGACTGAGGATTGATGTGACTATTATATATTTTTAAAGAATAAAATCACAATCATAAGCACACATTTCCACCAAAACAAACAAATTATTGAAGTAATTGAAATTCTCTGCACATTTTTTGTGGGGAACTCTCAGCACTGTTGAGTGACATAAATAATAAAGGATAACCTTTGTTGGTTCTTATATTCTATGCTACACACTGTGCTAAGTACTTGATATGTATTGTCTAATTTAATATTCACAACAACCCTGTGAAGTAGGTTTATTAACCCCGTTTTACAAATGAAGGAACTGAGGCTCATAAAGTTTATGTAACTTGTCCAAGGCATCAGGGCTAACATGTGGCAGAACTGGGATTAGAAATCTGGTCTACCATTGAGCAAAGCTTAGCTCTTGGCCACCATGGTTTGTGATACCATTGAATGAAGTCAGTAATCCATATTTTACTTAGTAGGAAACAAACAGACAAAATGAAGTGGTCTACAGGATTTTTTAGTGAGAGTCTTTATTTTTCACCTCTACTGTCAGTCTTCATGGAAGGAATAAAGATATGAAGGATAGCTTAGGAAAACATAGTCTGGAAAATTTCTTTTAAGATGACCAATCTATCATCTTGGGCAAATAACTTTTAGAGAATTTCTGAGTTTTGAGAATCTCTTACGGAAATATATTTTGCCTCTCATTGTTCTCTGGCCATACAAACTTTTCATTGCTGCTGGGCAGGACACGGTCAGAGAGTCAGGGAAGATGGTCATTTGTCCTTTCTTTGAGTGTCCTTCATTCTCTTAGTGGTCACAGGAGGCCACTGGGTAACCAGACTCACCTTTAGACAGGGCACCCCAAGACATGGGCATCACTGCCAGGATTTTGTCCTTCCAGGGACAGACTGCTGTATCTGCCACAAGAAGGCAACTCTAGTGTCTCTCTTTTTAGGTTTCCCTCAATTTTCAAATAAGTGTAATTTTCAAACCTTCATTCCAAAGAATTTTTTTTTTCAGGAATGCTTTTGTACTTAACACCTCCGTGAACTCTGTGACCATACGCCCTCATCTGGAAGGTCTATTCAGAGGTGGCTGAGCCGGCTGCCAGACTCAGCCTCTGAACCCTATCATTTCTGCATTATAAATGCTTTTTTTTCCCCTGACAGCTGGAATTAAATGTTCAGAGGCATTTGGATTAGACCTGAATTGCTCAGTTAAATCTTAGTCACCTCTCCACACACAGACAGAATGTCTAACCCAGAAAGGGTGTTTGTTGGAACCCAGGGAATTAAACAAAGGGAAGGACTTTTAATCACAACGTTCCACGTTGGAGTTAGGTTCAGCTAGCTGTCTTGAGGAAAGCTCATTGTAGTGTTGGCTAACAAAGGCTATTGTTTGAGTGTACTCAACAGGCATTTTCCCATGAGGAAAGCTCTTCCTGTAGCACTGTCCCAAGTAAAATCTTTTTGAGGTTAATCGTCAAGTTCAAACAGACAATGAAATTCAGTCTCCGTCATGGTCCCAGTATGTGGTTTCTGTATATATGTGGGCATGCTCTCCTAAAACATTGATTTAAGATTTACCAGTTTACTGAGTTTAAGGGCTATTTGCTATTTTTGTCTGCTTAGTACCTCTATAATTTTCTTGGAAATTCCCCTCCCCAGTTGTACCTGGTTCTAGTGGTCAGTAGTAGTGTTTGTTATAGCAACCCCCAACTCCAGACCCAGCCATAGCTGGCGTACTAATACAGACTGGGTCAATCGTGATGACCAATCAAGGATGAGATTGTGACTCAGGCAGAGCCAGGTTAATTCCCCGGATTAGCAATGAGAAGTCCACTTTCTGCTGGGAGGATAGGAATCTAGGGTTATGTATAGCCATCTTCTCTGCAACATAGTGCCTGTCTGTGGAAAGAAACCATCATATAAAGGGAAGAAGAGGCAGATGGTGGAGGGAGACAAAGCCTTGACAATATCGTTTAGGTCCCATAAGACATGCCGGAAGTCTTCCCAGGTCCATAAGCCAAACTTTTAGTTTCTGTTACTTATACGCAAAATACTATTGTTAATGCGCTATATCTACTTTGTACCAGGTACTGTGTTAGGTAGGGGGAGAAAAAGATGAATAAGACATACTAGCATCATAACTAACAAATTGAAGAGTAGACAAAGATTATGAGAAAATAGTGGGTGGAGTGATTGTGTTTTAGAGTTATCGAGAGTTTTTGAACACAGGAGTTAAATGATATGACTTTTGTTTTCGCTCTGGTTATGGAGGGTGGATTGGAAAAGGATGGCCAGGTGTGGATGGCGAATTCTTGATAATCAAAGGCCTTTGGACTAAAGTGAGAGTCTAGTCATTGACAACTGAATCTGTCAATATGGAGGAATCCCTGTGTTTTAGCATTATTTGGGTTATTTAGAAATTATGGCCACTTTGTCTAGGTATGTTTTGAATTCATGTCCCTTTCCTATTCCTTAACCATAGCAGTCATATAATTTGATAATAATCACTTTTTAACTTTAAGAATTTTTTTTTTTCTTGAGGAAGATTAGCCCTGAGCTAACTACTGCCAATCCTCCTCTTTTTGCTGAGGAAGACTGGCCCTAGCTATCAGCCATATCCATCTTCCTCTACTTTTACTTGGGACGCCCACCACAGCATGGCTTTTGCCAAGTGGTGCCATGTCCACACTGGGATCCGAATCTGCGAACCCCGGGCCGCCAAAGCAGACCGTGTGCATTTAACTGCTGCGCCACCGGGCCAGCCACAGAAATCTGGGACAGAAAAGTTTGTATGTTGTAACATTTTAGTTTCTTCTGGAATGTTATTAGTATAACTGATGAAAATGCTTCAGCATTGCTGACTCCACCTGCTGACCATTAATTAGGAGCTAACTAATCAGGCACTTATTTTAAGTAAGTAATGAGATATTTATTTATTGCTTCACTTTTTTCTCTGTAAGAGAGATATATTTGAATTGAATTTGGGAGAAAATTCTTCCTTTGGGGAAAATTTGGGAATACTGTGATACATGCATGTAGTCATCCTGTTGGAGCAGCTGTTTTGACAACACAACAAGAGCAGTTCCAAGTCCTCAAGGAGCTCATGGTCTAATTGTAAGGGGCCCGTGTATAAGCTTATGATTGAACATCAGAGTATTACAAAAACTATGCTAGATGTTGGCCCAGAGTGCCCTAGAAGGACAGATGCTGGGGATGGAAATCTGACCTGCAGTTCCACCAAGTCTCTCTGGAAGAAGCAATACTCTCCCTGAGTCTGGGAAGATCAGTGGGAGCTGGCCAGGTGAAGAAGGTGGGAGGGGCATTGTATGCAAAAGACCATATATGTTCATCCAGTGAAGCAAGAAACAGTATGACTTGCGTTTAACTCTGGGTGGCTGAAGAAAAAGCATGTAAATAGGGAGACGAGAGATTAGGACAAAGTGGTCTTGAAGAACCTCACACACCTAATTAAGGAATTCAACTTTCCATAAAAGCTGGGAGAGGGGCTCATTGGAGAATGTTCAACAGGAAAGCGATTTTATCACCTTTGTATTTTAAGAGACTGTCACATGAGCTCTACGGATGATAGATCAGGGTAGAATAGAAGCATGGAGATCTTCGGGGGTTCAGCTGGGAGGAGTGGCTGGGAATGAGGAGGGTCTAAACCAGGGTAGGGGCAGTGGGGATGGAAAAGAAAAGGATTTCAAATTTGGTAAAATACGCAATCATAAAGTAATCTGATTTTATACGAGAGTAAAATGGTTATTATTTATTTAGAAAGAAGATCATTTCTAAAAATCATACCTGATCATAAAAAAGATTATTTTCAAAGTAAAAAAGCATTTGTCTCCTAACGTTGGATGTCAGTGGAATCTCTTTATGATACTGGTGCAGGGGATTGAACCCTGTCTAGCACACTACCAGGAACATGGTATATCTTCAGCAAATCCTTGAAACTTTCACTTTGGGTAAAAGATGCCCAGTTTAAGTGTGTTTTAGTGGGTTCTCTGGATATGGCCATTTACTGAGCTTTATTGTGACATGAAAGATATCTTATCCTGGAAAGAACAAGGCTTAGAAATGAGAACCCTGGTAGCAGTCCTTCCTTAGCTTCACCCTGAGATGACCACAGACTTTCTGAGATTCTGTTTCCTCAACTGTTCAAAAATGGATTTATGGTACCTGTCCTGGATGTCACAAGGCACTCACAAGAGTAAACATAAGCCAATAAAGAAGAAATGACTATGAAAATCGTAGGTGCTAGATTAGGAAGTGGTGTGCTGTTGAGGAAAGATCATGGGCTTTGAATTAAGTAGATCTGGGTTCAAATCCAAACGGAAATAATTTGGGGGAAATTGCTTAACCTCTGTGAATTTTAGTTTCATCATCTCCTAATGGACATAATAATAGCATCTGTTTCAGAGCTGTAGTAGACTTGCCTGAGAAAATAAATGCAAAAGGAGTTCAATTTATATTAGCTCTCTCCTCCTTTATAAGAAAAAAAAGACAATTAAGAACTTTGCTCTTTTCCTTCTGGCCTAGGAATCTATCTTTTCTCCTGGAGTGAGAAGGATGAAGGAGGAAGGGGAGTGGCTGTTCTGTTCTTACTGCTGCCCTTAGTGTCTGCCAGAATGAGGAAGACAGATGCTCTCAGATGCCCCTGTGCACCATCTCTTTTAGGGTCTCCTATCTGCCTTGGTCCTTGATGGAAAACATCTGCTGCTGTCGCTGTGGTCTCTCCATTGTCATCTGTCTCCAAACTTGCTTATGTTTATTTGAAATTTTCATGGATCATTTTAGTAGCCTCCCACTTGACTTCTCCTATACCCTCCTGCTCTCATTTTGCTCTTCATTTCTCCTATTTTCTTTTCATGGCTACATCATTGATCTTCTTATCAAGTGTTTTGTTTGGGTAGAGTTTTGGCAACTGTTGCTTCCATCTTGGATTTCCCAGTTTAGCACAACCAAAACTCTTCAAGCTAAACATAGTTTCCTTTTATTTTATTTTTCTCTTCTTTGGTTTTCTCTGGCCCTGCACCAAAGTTTTTCTTCACATCTGGGTTAAATGTTGTCGTCTTTCTCTAATACCATCTCCACTACTTTGTCTTCTTCTTCTTGGGATGTCTTTGCTCTTGTTGGCTCTCCACCACTGACAGCCCAAAATCCCAGTGGCCTTGTCATTCCTGTAAGGCATCTCCAGCTCACAACCATTGCAAGGGGCACTTTTCCTTTTTCTGGGGACGCTGAGTTGATATTGCCAGGAAGGTTTCTTAGGGAAAAGTGCTTAGGGGAGAGAGGTGCCACAGAAAGAGTAGGACCTCACACATTTAAATGTGATCACATGTATGAAGCATTTTACAGTGGCTGCCACATGTTAAGTGTTTAATAATTACGGCTGTTCAGTACTGGTTTATTACGGGAAGATATTTTGGGAGGTTGGGATGGGAATACCTTGCAACATCTAGAGACTGTGAAACTAAATACTATGCTGATCTAGTCACATAACATTTAAAGCTCAATTGTAGGAACAGAGAAAGAAATATGACTTTGATAGTAGAAAAAGGATGATTATCAATCAGTTTGGGACAGAATCATCACCTCACCTTTTGGAAGACTTGATTAACAGTTTTATGCCCGTTGGTAAACCCAAGAAAAGTTGGTAAACTTTTTCTTATTACTTTTGACTAAAAGTATGCATGAATGTTCTACTTCTTTTTTAAAAAAATCATTGATCTGCTTGAACTTAATCTAAAACTATTAGAAACAGGTATTTTCCTCTGCTAAATTTCCATGGTATTTATTTATTTCCCGTTTTCCTGTTTAACTTGGTGCTTTTATTATAGCCCTGATCATGGTCAGATTTGTATAGTTTCTTGTATATTGTCTGACCTTTCTGAGGGATTGTGCATTTCTGGAAATCAGGAACCATGTTTGGATCTTTTCATTTCCCACAAAAGTAGCATAGCACCTCATATATAGCCAGAACTCTTTAACGTTAAATAAATTAAAATAAATTGTCTGTGCCACAATTAAGGACCAAATGTCAACTAATGTCCAATGTAAGTAAATAAGCCAAAGTTTTACAGATTGTCTGTAGAATAGTTATTGACAAAACTTCTGCTGATGTGCTAAAGCCAGTTTGTATGGATTTGAGAGAAGATTATTAAATATTCAGGAATGTTTTGAACCAGTTGTTAAACCATTGGTAACTCGGAATTGGCTTTTCTGGGAATATTTACACCATGGAAATCAGCAAAGGCTACAAATCAGTGTTGTTTTTATTTTTTGAGAGTCAGGTTGCCAGCACTCCATTGATGACAACCGTGATGGTGAGCCTGGATCTTTGGTGAAAAAGAAAAATCTTCAGGAATTGAAATAACATGATTTAATATTGCTATCATCAACATTTTCTTAAACAATCAAACTTTGCAACAGAATGCTAAACAGAAGTACAATCCATGAATTGTCAGTGGGGCAAGAAGGGAGTTTTCTATAGAGTGGGCATGAGGGCAAGTGGGGACAACATGCTTATAGTACCTTCGTGAAGAACAGTTCAGGTCTTCCTCGAAAACAAAAACAAAAGCAGACCACAGCTGAAGAAAACAAGATAGATAGGTTCTCATAGGCAATTTCCTCAAATGGCGAAGCTACTTCAAGGTGTTTGTGGGCACTGAGATCTGCATTGTGATCTATTCTAGTGGCTCTTAATATTTAAACTTTTTTTTCCTCTGGCGTAGACATCATCAAGTCCACGTCAGTAGTGAGAAGCACTGCTTAAAATACTGTGTTAGAAGAGAAGGTCAGAAGAGGTATTTAGAGTTATGCAAATCGTATTTCGTACATATCAAAATAAAATGAGGAAATTATAAACCACTTCTCACTTTCTAATTTGTAGCAGAGTTAATGATGCAACATATGAATGATTCCTCAGTGACCCTTATCTGCAAAGACTGTTTAAACATTTTCTTGTTGTTGTACCTGCTCATTCGTTAACATCATTTTAACAGAGCTCCATAGCATAAAATTCTTCAAACTTTAATAGTTTAGAGAAAGAAATACTAGTCAAGCCCATACATTGCTTTACGGCAGATCTAAAAGAATGATTAGAAAGCAATTTTAAGACGTTTTTGAAAATGAATCAAAATATCCTTTACGAGGTATCAGAGTTGTATAACCAGGAATATAGTGAAATATTTTGGGGCTTAGTTTTATTTAAAAAATCTTTAAGATGTTGAGACTACAAAAGAAATCACCCAAAGCAGCTTAAAGATCTTCCATTATGAGTAAATGCAGTATTTTTGGCTAAAAGACTTCTGGCACCTTACAACTGGTTTATGAGGTACGCTAAAGAATCATGGGAAAGTTGGAGTTACCAAGTTGATTCAAAGGGTAAAGTAGTGTGCAGCATGTGGCTCGCATATCTAGCTCGTCTTGACTGTTGAAAATCACCAGGCAAGGTCACTCAATCACAGAGTGCAGCGATCTCGGGAGATCTCTTTCTGGCTCCCCACAAGTGCTCCTTGCTGTCCAGCAGTCCACCATGTGCATAAAATTAACAACATGCTACAATGGCTTCTTATATCACAAATGGAGTCCCTTAAAGGAATATCATTCCTTCTCACACTTTTGCAGCATTCCAGTGAGAATTACTACTGGACTCCACTTATTTGAACAGAAGGTGTGAGTTTAAAGGCATGAACAAACATGCCAGCAATATATTAGCTGTCTTTAGTGATGTACGGATGGATGCTTGAGTTACTCGTGGGCTGTGTCTGGCCTCAGAAACCTGTTTCACTAAACGCTAAATCTTCACCAAAAGATCTTTGGGGAGATGGAAAGGTGCTCCGAACAGTGATCTCCACTGAATTTTTTCAGCTGACTTTTCATTTTTCATCTGGTTGTTTTAGTGCAATGTAGGCCCAACCATCATCACCAGTGGAGATTTTTAGAGCAAACTGCGGTGACCAGCCAATAGTAGAATCAGCTCTTCCTTACCAGTTAGATGTTTTAAATAAGGAAACAGAGAAATCGAAAGGAAAAGTTGAAGCTGGTTGAACAGCTAGTTGAAGACTGATTTGGCTTTGGAAGTGAGAATGATGATGATGGTGGTTGTGGTAGCAGTAAACATTTGTTGAATGCTCACTAATGCCACTGTAGTAAATCCTCACAAAATCCTATGAGGTAGGCACTATTTTGATGTCCATTTTACACAAGGAAACCGAGACTAAATAGAAGCAATGTGCCCAAGGTCACACAGCTAGTAACTGATGTATGCTGAATTTTAATCCCAGCAGTCTGACTCCAGAGCTGACCTCTTAATTATTACTCTTAAACACCCAAATGACCCTTCACTATGGTACACGCAGGAATGACTAGGACAGTACCTGGACCAATATGTCTGTCTCCTCAATAAGATAGACCTCCCCCAAAGCCTAATCTCGCATTATTCCTTGGCTTCTATATCTTACCCAATTTCATATAGGTGAGGTCAATCATATAAAAAAGATTCTTTATTTGCTTGACTTTTGCAAGAAGCTTAGGATTTCCATATTTAGCAAACAAAAACACAGGGTGCCCACATAAATTTGAATTTCAGATAAACAACAAAATTTTTTTAAGTGTATACCAAATATGCATGGCACATACTTGTATGAAAAAGTATTTGTTGCTCATCTGAAATTCCAATTTAGCTTAGCATTCTGTATTTTATCTGGCAATCTTAAATAAGCTGAGCTTCAAACCTGAATGCCAACACTATAAAAATCACTGTCTTCTCTTGGAGATGGTAAGAAAAAAGCAACAACTTGCCTTAGGTTTGTCAGGCTGGAGATGAAATGCTGGTCAAGTTTGTCTTGAGACGGAGTTAAATAGATCAGATATGGCATTTCTATCAACCACAGCTATATTCCCTGGTGTTCTCCAAGTCGTGTTGAGAGTTTGGGGAGGTGTTTCGAGCACAGGTTATTTTAGTTTGATAGCCACCCAGCACTGGACACCCGTCACTTAGATTAAAATAAAATCTCTAAATGTTGTTTTAATGATGTGAACCCCACATTGCAAATGGTCCTCTTTGCTTTGGCCTCTAAAATAAAGTAATTGACCTTGACGCCATTCAGCTTGGGACACATAACTCACGTCACGGTCAATTATCTCTTGGTGGACTTTAACACAGTGGGAGCCATTGTCCATGTAACGACTTGGGGGCTTGCAGGGCCCACGTAACTGCAAGGGGCCTCTTGAGTACCTCACCTGTGACTAAAGGGCCAAGCCTCATTCGTCTTTGCATGCTCAGCACTTAGCGCCATGCCTGGCACATTGATAGCTACAAGAAATGCTTTCTGAGCACCTCGTCTATGCTGCATGTGGGGGTCACAAGAGGCAATGACTTAGGCCCTGCTACTGTTCTCATGGAGTTTACAGTCTGGAGAAGATGTTCAATAAATAAGTGAAAGCATACCTAGTACAGACATCCAAGATCTTTAAGAACTGGAGGATTCCTTGGCTACTTTGCATATAAATAAGAAGACTGAAGCCAAGGAAGAGGACCATATTGGAAGACAGAAAACTGGGGCTTGGAAACTAGCTTTACCATTTAGTCTTAAGGCAAGTCATTAAACTTCTCTTAGCCTTAGTTTGCTCCTGTAAAATGGAGATAGCTTTGTTGCCCAGGCTTAAGGCAAAAATGAGATAATGGTCTAGAGACTGAAAAGCATGATATAATTGTAAAGTATAATGTTCAAAAACATAGAATTGAGGTTGCACGGTTAAAACTAGAGAGACAGTTTAGCATAGTGGTTAAGAGCATGCAGGCTGGAGCCAGGATACCTGGGTTTATATTTACTCTTCCATTTACTGACTAGGTGACCGTTGGGAACTTATTTAACCTTCCTGTGCCTCAGTTTCCTCATCTGTAAAACGAAGACTATCAGGGTACCTACCTCAAAGGATTTTTGTATTAATCAAGTTAATACATGCAAATATAATAAGAACTCAATAAATGTTATTTATAATCAATATCCATTTCAACATCTAGGTGTGGGGGGGATAGATGTGTTATCTTTAGGCTATTAAGGCAAATTGCCCATCTACTATTCGTTCTTCCATTTCAGCATAGAGAGGTTCATTTTAAGAATAGAGCAAAAAGAGATGCACATTCCACTGCCTGTTTCTGAAATAATTTTCAGGTCAAAAGATGTTTTTATAATCATGTACTTTGATCAGAGACTTCTGAACAGCCCCCAAATCAAAATATCAGCAATGGAGAATGGAGAGAAATGGAAAACTGATTTATTCATTCCTAGTCAATAAAGTAAGCATGCAGTAGCTGGCTTGTAAATACCCCTGCGAAGTGAGATTTACAAGACATAATATTGGAAGACAGATTTATCCCAGTTGAAAGTGCATTGCCGTTGAAGCAAGTTCAGTGGAATTTATAAAAAGAAGCCCTTGAAGAAGAAGAACTCAGAGGCCTTGGGGAGTCAGACTCATGGGGTTTGCTAGGTACAAGTTGGATTTGCATCTTCAAGGAGGCCAGTCAAAGTATTTTCTGAAAATATTGCAGGGGAAGGAGAAAAACAACCCAAGGCAGAGGCATCAGCTTTGTTTAAAACTTCCTTTTACTCAGGACTGTTGGGTTTATAAATCAAAATTATGTGCCCAGTGAGGAAATGGGAAGTAAAACTGTTTCCAAAAGAAAAAAGAAAAGAAAGCAAGTGATTCATTTTGGCCTAAATAATTGAAAATACAGAAAGTCCAAGTGTTCCTGGCTACTTGGCCATGAGCTTATTTGTCGTTTCTGCTGTCAGGTAGCAGACTCCATGAGGAAGACTTGGAAGATGGGCCATCTGTCTCGGTAAATCTTCAAACTGTTTGATGAAATCAGTTGGCGTTCAATCCTCAGCAACTTGTAGGATTTTTGACTTCCTCTTCACGTGGGGCAGAATTCAAATAAAGTAGCATAATTGTGTTTATTTTGTGAGAAAGAAACAAAGAGATGAAGGGAGGGAGATATGGAGGGAGGAAAAGAAGGAAGGAAGGAAGAAAGGAAGGAAAGAAGGAAGGAAGGAAGAAAGAAATAGCTAAGGAAAGAATTGGGCCAAAAGGTAGCTTTTCTGGAGATACAAAGTCAGATTTCTAAGTCTCACCAGAATGTCTGTTGGGCATTTAGTTCACCTTGAGAGCTGAGCCACCCCTGGGTACAGAACTCTAAGTGACTGAGACTCAAGCAAGACGCAGACCGTCAACTTGTTTATGGCTCTGAACTACCACAGCCTTGAATAGTGCCACCAATCAGATTAAATCTTACACATTTTCTTGGTATCTAAGAAGAACATTGGCAAGGGCCCAGGGAGTGGGATTTCATAATTTCTCAGGCTTTTCCTTCTAGGAAGCTCAAGAACATTAAAGAAATATCCATCCTTATTATAAAGTAGAAAGTTTAATAACAAAAGAGAGGGTAGCAAAATGGGTGAGGAATACAAAGGAGGGAGTTTTTTTCTGACTGGGGGAATTGAGGAAGCCTTCCTGGCTGGAGTGGCATTTGAGCTGAGGCCTGGACTGTGGTGCAGTCAGATAAATTGGTCAGCAGAGGGGCTTAGGGAATGAAGAGGGATGGAGACGAATAAATTGGAATTCCCTGATTTTTAAGAATATTTATAAAAAACAGGTAGTGGTTCTGATAAGTTAGACAACGGTAATGGTTCTAATTATTTGTCTATTTCTAATATGAATGGAGATTAAAGTTCCCGAGCGTGTCTGCCAACACTTGATATACTACACTGGAGAGGGGGGCATTCATACTTTGCCCCAAAGATGTTATTGTTTCAAAATTTACAAATATTAGACTCATAGGATGGAACGGGGAATAAAGAGATGGTGTAATATAACCCATTATTCTATGGAAAAGGTAAGTGAGTCACAGAGAAATGAAGTGACTGGTTAAAAGGTCACAAAGCTAGTTAGCATCAGGGCTGGGACTAGAACCTTAGCCTCCCAATTCCAAATTCAGAACTTTCCCCAGGACATCACCCTCCCATGGAAGGCAGTGATCACTTGGTAAATATGTGGAAGGAGCCATTTGTATGCTTATGACCCAAATAAGGAAACTGAAAAGCAGCAACAAGACCAATACCCAGCCACGCCTCTTCTGGGATCAGCAAAAATTGAGAAGGGAATTAAAACTTTCAGGCTTCGACACATGTGGTTCATCTTTGTAAAAAAATTTCTCACTCGATTGTGGGTGAAAGAGAAATGTATTTTACACAAGTGCAGAAACAAATGATTTTTGTTATCAAGTTTTGAAACCTGGGGAATATCCTGAGAACGGGGTGGTGATAAAGTTTTGTGAGTTGCTAAGTTTTTGTTCTTTATGAACTGGACTCAATGAATTTATAGAATCTTTGTTTCCCTTCAACCAAGAGGCAGTGAGACCTAGCTTCGCTTTAAGAACTGAAGTCTGAATGGATAAGTTCAGGTGTGTGCCTACCTTCCAGGAGAGGATGGGCACCCCAGACTATGGGCTCCTTGGGCTCAAGTAATGGTTTATTCATCTCTGCATCCCCAGCAACTAGTAGTGTGTCCTATTGTGGCATTCAATTAAAGTTCTTAAATGGATGAGTATACTCCTAGACAGTTTTATTTGGAGCTACAAACCTCCATTCTTTCGCAACTTGCCTTATTAAAATGAAGGCAACCAAATCCCAACCAGAGCGTTTCTATGGTACATGATGTGATTTCCTGAAACAGGCCTTGTGGTGGATGAGTCCCCCAGCTGGGCTTAGGGCCCCACTGCAATATAGATTAGATAGCATTCCTTTTTTTAGAACTGGTTTAATCAAGTGCAACTTCCCCTTTCCTAGTCAGGGACTAAACAAGTCAGAACTTTGGCTTTCTAATTTATCAGCCAGTAAATTACAACAGCAAAGGTCTTGTGTAGGCCAGGGATTTTCCACATAGACTGAAGGGGATCCTGGGGGCCAGGCATAGCAGATTAGATATGTGACTCACGGTTCGGGTAGCATTACATGTGAACAAGAAAAGGTCAAACAGGGAAAAGCTATTTTCCATAAAAATAAATTAAAATTTTAAAAGCTTTCCTTCATGACACTGGAATTTCGAACTCTGCTATAAAACGATTAATCAGAAGACATTTTAATTTGTGTAAGTGAGAAAGGAAGGATAACTAAAGAAATGGACAATAAGGCGAGTTTTAAAAGCACAGATTATTAGAGAATAAAGCAGAAGCAGCTAAAGAGATCTAATTTTCATGTAGCCCACAGATTTTCCTGCAAGGGAGTGTCATTTCTCTCTGTAGTCCAATAGTTTAACAGAAAACAATAAATAGCATTATATATATAATTGTGTTTCTGGTTATACTTCCATTCTGAACCTGAAACATTAGTTTGTGTAATTATGTTTAATCATATTGTGCTTAATTATAATTATATTATAGTACATTAAATAATCATCAAACTTCGTTCCCAAGTATGAATTAGAAAAAGCATTAAATTCAAGCATATATAAAATGCTATGAATTTGCAATAAGAACATGTAAATAAGAACTTATAATTAAAGAAAAACTCTTATGTAAGATAAAAGAGATGACTCGATGGTCTCTGAGGCACCTTCCAACACAATGAGTCTAATGACTTTAAATAGTTTTGGGAATAACAGCATAAACAGAAGTACAATTCACACATTTCCTAATGGCTTTTTGCTCTTTCTAGCTGGCATTTTGGATTCATGTTCCACTTGTACAGAGGTCCTTATTTCCTCCATTTTTCTCCCTCCAACTAGATGGCAACCTCCTCATGGCACAATCCAAGCCTTCTAGTGCATCCAGTAAGGTTCTGCCCACAGTGGGAGCAAAGGCAATGGAATCTGATTTGGATCAGCAGAAATGCCAAACAGGCTGACTCTTACCCACGAGGTCTAGAATGCTTCTCTAACAGGTCTTGAATTTGACCTCTGACCATGTACCCACATAAGGGAATGAAACATAGCAGGTGTCTAAGAAATGTGAAATGAAAGAACGAAAGGATAAAAGGGCTGCAGATTGTTCTCAGCTTGGAACCAGAGGGAGGAGGCTCTGGGCCTTTTTGGAGGAAGAGGGACTTGAATCATTTTTCATTTGTTCAGTGAAGCCCAAGAAGGTTCCAAAGAGGTCCCTGGATAAGATGGGAGGATGGCAGGCAGGATGTAAGCAAAGGCCATGTCAATGGGAAGAACTAGCTACTCAGTGTAGTATCTGCTTTTGTCTCATTTCCTTCCCATGCCTCAGAGGAAAGAAATGATGGGGACTCATGCGCAGATTTTACAGTGATCTCTTGATTTGAATTACAGAATGTTAGTTCTGGAGGGTCATGGAACTGAGGAAACTGAGACCAGAGAGAAGTTACTCAGCAAGTTGGAACAAGAACCCTGATAATAGGATTTCCTCAGTCCAGCATTCTTTTCCCCACCTTGCCCCAGAGGCTGCTTTGCTTGCCCTTAATCTTTATCCTGTTTTTGTTCACTCTAGGAAATCTCGTTTATTCTCTCCTAAACCACAGACTGTTTGAATATTCGCTGAATGTTTTGGTTGTTTGGTTTGGTTTGGTTTGGTCCTACTCTCGCTCTTCTGGGAGATAAGCTCATTCAATTTTTCTGCAATTTAGATCATGAACAACCATCTCTCTTAGATTAGACATGTCTCATCAGAGGTCACTCCATCCTGCATTTTCCTTTGCTGAAAATAAGCGCTCTGAAAGGTGACCCAGCCGTAGTGGGGAAGAGGAGCACAGGGGACTCCCATGACTGTGATATATGATGATATTTCTGAAGAAAGTCAAAACCATTTGGAGCCCAGGTTTTGATGAATTGCAGGAAATGGCGGGTTTGCAGCCATTCCAGAATTCCCAGGGACTGATTGTCATCAGGCGATGATAAGAATTTTAACTAGCATGTTATGGAACGAAGACCAAGGCCAGGACTCGGGCAGAAACATTCTCCTTGGGTCTCCTATTATATAACATTTGCCCCTGGGAGAAGTATTTAAAACTGTTTCTAACTTACCTGAGACTCATTTCGACTTGTCTGCTGAGGCCAAGAATTAGCAGAAAGGAAAAAAAAGCCTACTGCAAAATATTCTGCCATGAAGACTGAGAATACTCACGTCTCCCCCATCCCTGCTCTAAGGGGACACTTTCTCCTAGGTAACAAACCCGTATTGTAGAATCATTAACTTGGGCACAAGGCTGCTTGGAAAAGGACCAACTTTCCTGTATATCAATGGGCCTCTACCCATCAATAGCCACTGCTCTTGGATCATGACACAGCTGGGATAACACTGGGCATTCTGACCACCTTTAATCTCTTGGTGAGCAACCAGTAAATATCAAAACGATATTTACACAAGAACAAGAATACAACTGAGCTTATTGAAAACATTATCCCACTATAGATTGTGACAACTTGGCTTCATAGAACAGTCGAGGGTAAAACTGATAACTAAAAGGAGCAGCGGTGAACAAAAGCTTGAGGAGGAGGCTGGTACTCAATGGTTTCTCCTTTGTCTGACCCTTTGAATAACCCAACCCCCGAAACTCTAATTATATCGTTTTGAGGGTGTTCGTGATCTCTGCCATCTCCTTTGTAAGTTCTTCTCCATCTGCCTCTCTGTCAAGCGTGGTCTTGGGCACACAGTACATACTACATACACACGTTTTAAATCGATTTGTTTCTTTCAGATGGTAAACCCAAAGTTAGGATTTTGCAGGACAAAACCAGGTCTTCCCCTTTCAACACAGTTATTAAATTATTCAAAGCATGAGATATTTTTATAAAAGCCTGTAGTGTTTTAATAAGGCCAGCTATTTAGGAAGTGGTGACAATGTGCAATCTGCAAAAAGGGGAAGGCTCAGAGGTGCTGTGGTAATAATGCAGTTACTTAAAGAACATTTAAACTACAAATATCTCTGTGGTTTTTTATTTGGTTCCACGCTACAGTCACTCTGAGAAATTTCTCAAACCTTGGCTAATCACTTTAAAATGGTAAGGCTTAGCAAATGATCATACTTCCCCAAATACTCTGTTGCTTTCAACTCCACTCCCAGTTTTTGCATTTGATAAAGGTAACTCACTCGATGCCAGGAAGAGGTACTGAGGAAAATCAAGAGAATTTTAGCAGACAGATGGGAAAAAAATAGCTGTAACTCTGAAGTTGCAGTAAAATTCCAACAATTGATACAGAAATTAACTAAAATATAATGAAAATATAGGGGAGTCACTTCTTTTGAAGGCCAAACATTTGATCCATTGGCATAATGGGATGTGCTCAGTTTGTGTGACTGGAAAGACAGCACCTACCTAGAGGGACTAGAGCCCTGGCGTTGCATTGTGCACTGAGTCATGTTAAAAGAAGCAGCTGGAAGCGTGTGTATGCTTGCGTGTGTGCATTAACCCAATTTGGAAGCACATTCATCCTTGTCAGTATGTCTTCATTTGGATGATCAGGGACTTAAAGTGGAAATCTTTTGTACAACCCAGTGAGCGGTGGTGTAGGGCAACATACGGATTCTGCTGACTTTCTCAGGGAGCAAGAGTTAGATCCATGGACTAGGAGAGACATTGATATGCACTACAAGGCAGCATAACAATCAATGACCTTCTGAACTCTGCATCTGACTTGCAGAAGAAGAGTGACCCAATGGTTTGCTTGGTCTCATCGTGGCCAAGGTCAGCAGGAGGCTGTTATTTAGCTGTTTCACGAGTATTAACCTGATTTAACTAATTCGATTATGAGTTTCTGGAAGGTAGGGGCCATGTATTATACTTTAAAAATTGACACTTCTTTTAAAATCTTTCTCTAGGGGCCAGCCTGGTGGCGTAGTGGTTAAGTTCATGCACTCTGCTTTGGTGGCCTGGTGTTCATGGGTTTGGATCCTGGGTGTGGACCTACACACCACTCAGTAAGCCATGCTGTGGTGGCATCCACATACAAAATAGAGGAAGATTGGCATGGATGTTAGCTTAGGGCCAATCTTCCTCAAACAAAAAGAGGAAGATTGGCAACAGATGTTAGCTCAGGGTCAATCTTCCTCACCAAAAACAAACAAACAAACAAATCTTTCTCTGTACCCAGTACAGTATACAAAAGGTACTTAAGATATACTTTAATTAATGAAAGACAGGTTCAGATTGGATACTCTGCAATTGCTATATTGTCATAAACTCACTTCCCTAAAGGTCCAGGCTTGGGTGCACTCACTATGCCCTCAGACTTTTTTCCCATAATTCTGTTTTCTCAGGTGTACCCCAGGGCAACTCTCTCACCACCCACTTCAGAGATTTACACTACTGTATTGAGCATAGTGGGCCAGTGGCTAGTAAATCAGACCATCAAAATCAGAATCTTTAACAGAATCCAGAACCCTGAGCTGGATGGCCTATGGCTCTACTTATACAACTTATATGTTGGTATGTGCAGAATGAACACATTTCTATATAACTCATTTTGATGATAATCATAGTTGACACATTTTAAGTACCTTCTATGTGCAATGGTCCAAACCTGCACATACAATATCATTTTTTTTTTTTACAACATCCTGTAGGGTAGGTATTGGTGTTCCTATTTTACAAGTGAAGAAAACTGAGTCTCAGAAAACCTAGGACAGTAATCAAAGAGTTCATAGCTAGAAAGTAGCAGAATCAGGATTTGAACTCAGGACTCTGGCTCTGAAGCCTGTGTTCCTGCCATCAAACACACTGCTGTTCTAAAAGCAAACAACTAAAAAATAAAACATTCAGTTCATCATAGATCTACAAGTGTATATCTATGGTGTATAGAGGTTGAAGTTTTAAAGAATTTTTCTGGATGCTTTTACATGCAACTATTATAATTGCTTTTGTGGACTTAAGGCTATCAGTTTTATAAACAACTATATCTTTTGTCATCTCATTTTATCTTCACAATAGCCCTATGTAGTATGTATGACTTAAGTAATTTGAATTCCAGACACAGATGGTAAAAATGAGGTCATGGAAAGGTAAGCAACTTGTCCAAGTTCATCACGCTGGAAAGTGGCAGACCTTTTCACTCTTCACTATTTTACAAACAACTCTCCGCGTAAGACACTTGGCTCATGTGCCTGAAGACCGACATGAGACCACTGTGAGCTATCAGTCGCCATCATATAAAAAAGTCAATGGAGACGCCATTGAGGCAATCCTGGGCCCCTATCTTCCCATCCTATATTCTCTTTATGACTTTAATGTGACTCTCAGAGTATTCCCTTCTTTGTCAGACAATTTGTAGCATCATTCTGCATGGATATGGAAATAATGTAGTTTGGCAGTTTGCATTTCAAATAGCCTCAGCGTTTCTCCATGTTCTGCCTTCAGATTCCTTTGTTGGGACGACATCTTTGAGACAGCAGGAGGCTTCTAAGGAACTTGGAATGGAAACAGGCTCCATGACTGTTTTCACCATTGTGTTTTAGCTGATGATTTGCATACCAGGCTGCCAGGGCTAATGAGCAGTGCCCTCCCTTCCCACATTTCCACTACAGCTTTAAATGGAATCTGGCGAGGCTGCCTGGACTATTGACTTCTACTTAACAGTGGGTGGCAGGAACTCAGAAGTTTAATCCCAGACCTGCTACTAATTTCCTGGATGGCTTTTGGTCCATCCATTAATCTCTCTCTCTATCACCGTTTCCTTCTCTGGAGGAGATAGCAAGAATAATGGGATGTTTTATGCATTAACACATTTATGATCCTAATGTGCTCTGTAAAAGCATGGTTTTCTGGAAATGCTCAGTGGTAGCAGGTAAATCAAAAGAAAACCAGTTTCTTTTTCTCTAATACGACACATTGACGGGATCTATCTTTTTGTGACTGCCATATTTAGAAACTAGAACTGAGATGGATTAAAGAGCTGAGTGGTTTACCGTATGAAAAGCACTGTATTTTCAAATGCTCAGTCCTGAGTTGTCTAATAATAATCGAAAAGGTACCTTAAAGTGAGGACGAGTACATGAGGGGATTTTTCTAGTATCAGAACTCATAAAATTAAAATCTCATACTTTCTCAAGAGGAGCATTTTCATTATTCACGGGGAATGTAAAGCTGAGACTGGTCTCGTTAGGACTTTGGCTGGAAGTACTTAATTTTTTTATATAACAGAATACTTTGGTTATGAATTTTACAAATATTTTACAGCGTCAGCATGACTTATGTGAGACCAGGGAGGACAAAATAACCTCCAAGATGTCATTCTGGATGAACTGCATTGCATGTTCTCTAAGAAATGTCCTTGCCTATTTTATCTCTATAAATTCTTCAGCCTCCTAGGAAGAGATGGGAAAGCTCTAAGGAGAACTCAAATCATGTGTGCAGTGACCTTGTGCAAGACAGAATTAAAATGTGGTTCAGATATAAAATTACAGTCTAGTCTAGTCTTATTTTTAAAAAGTAACTCTACAATTTAAATGCATTGGCTTGTTTCTATTCCTTGGCATTTTCTTTACTCGGGGACTATTGTTTTTGATATTAGAACTGGGAAAAAAACAAATAATCAAAATTAGTTCATTTGTAAAGAAACCAGACAACACCACAGGTTTTTCCTTGTAAGGTAAAATTATAGTGTCTGCCTTTTCAATGAATTACTAGTTGACTGAGTCTAAGTGGGACTATGTGGTCATTTGAGAAAATATAATCTAAGATAAATCTGGGGAAAGCTTTGAGCAGATAAGTTGCCCTAAAACCATCCATTTTGCAACACGCTCACACTGTGCTTTCAAAAATGTCCTATATTGGAAAATGGTATGGAGGGTTTCTGTCAATAGACCTAGATATCACATGACAGATGATACACAATGTGGGAAATATAGCAAATGCAAGAGTCTTTTTGGAGTTTATTTTTGGGTTTTCTCAATCCATCTATACATCATTTATAATCAGTATTGTCAAGGGTCTCAGGTATGATACCAATGTGAGCTTATGTACAGTACACCACAAAGCTCTCTGATGAGACTCAGAGTATTGTGGGAGATAAACAGTTTAGATTCATTTAAACAGTAGATTTCTCATCTAACTTCCAAATTGAAAGTATCCTCTTATAGACTATTTCTGGTAACTGTAGTCTAGGTTATTCAGATCTATCTTTTTGTCAAAAACAATAAAAAATTATGGGTAAAATTTTCGTTTAAAAATCAACATAATATCTTTGAAGTGCTAAAAATGTAATGAGGTCAATATATGGATGAAAGCCAGTACCCAGAAAGGTAAGTAGAATCTTGGAACACCTAGGTGTCTTATGCCGTTAAAGTATTTTCCCATGCAGAGCACTTGGATTTGGGTTCAATGGCTCAGTGGAGTAAGAAGGACAGAAGTAAAGGCCCAAGGCAGCATGCTGAAGATTAGGAATTTTATGGAATACCTCACTAATTAAGCAGGAATTCAAAGAGCTATATACTTAGGGCTGATCCAGAACTAAACCCACTCTCTTCCGCCTAATGTTAGGGAGTGTAGAAGAGACTTCATCAGTGCTGAGCATAGCAGAAGAAGAGAAGGAAAGGAGGAAAACAATAAAAACCTATCTCGGAGATGGCTAGGGACTGGTACAGATTTGTACCCTGGACGTATATAACTTGGGTGAACCCTAGAACCTCAAGTCTTGGTTTGAGGTGGTCCCTGTTTAGGAGTGTCCCAGATATCTGGCAGAAGCAAATACAAAGCCTCTTTGGTGGAGGGAATTGTTCATCCTCGGTTGTAGATTATTTTTCAGGGGTAATGATCAGCATGCACTCAAAGATAACTAGCCACGCAAGGAAACAAGGCAATGGGTTAGAATTAGCAGAAACAACAGTCAGCAGCAGACATCAGTCAAGACAGCTATCAGACTTTAGAATTGTCAGACCTAGATTATAAAAAAAACTATGCTTACAAAGTTTAAGTACTAAACAAAAAGCTTGAAAATATCTACAGGAAATAGGAAACCATAAAAAGTGACAGAGGAGATTTAGGGTTTCATGATCTCATAATGTAACTGAAACCTGCAAAAAAGTAGAAATTACATTACTTCTTATCCCTGCAGCTTCTTCCCTGATTTTCACCAGCAATGCAATTCTCAACATGGTTAGCGTCTTTTTAAACCTCAAGGAATCAGGAAATAGATTAATATCTCCTTTATCCTGTCTGCAAGGTAATTATCTCTGCAAGTCAATGAGAATAATTGTCCACCACCCCTTCTCACATAACACAAACCTCCAAACAACCAAGAACAAACGGAGCTCAGTTTAGTGGTTTCTGGAACGTAGTAAGTGGTTATATAAATGATAACTACTGTCTTGTTTTTCAACCCAAAGGATATTGTTTTAGTATTTATAGACAAAAGACTCTCTTGCATGGATGAGACAGTCTTATAAGATGGCCTTTTTACCAATCTCACTTGGAAATTCAAAGAAAGACTAAGGCTAAATTCTGCATTCCTGTTATTGAACAGTTCAATATTAAGTATTAATTGTCAATATTAATTAATTGTCCAATATTAAGTATTAATTGGGCATGAAGCGTCTCTAGATAATTTTTGAACATCTATATCAAAGTATGTTTTCAAGTGCATGTGTGTGTATGCATATATGTATATATGTGGTGTGTGTCTGTGTGTGTATGTAAGTGTATGTCGGAGTGGCATATGATTGTGTGTATGAGTATGTATGTGAGTGGGGAGTGTGTGCTTGTGTGTGTGTGCATGCAGGCATGTGTATATGTGCTATGTTTATGCCTACACTCTTCACATTTCTGAAATGAGACTCAGCGCTTTGGGTCATAAATCAGGACTTCCTTCTTTTCTTAGTTTTAGACTTACTGCTGACAGCCACTTGTAACCAAGTTCCCCCCAAACACCCACACACAATGGAAGAATGGAGACCTGCAAATTTGGACTCAGTTCTCTCAAGTTTATGAGAAATTTGCTCCAATTTATTGAAAAACTTTCTCAAACTGGACATGAGCCAAAAACTAGGGCTGTTAAAAGAATGTTTACATGGTCCCTTGATATTATGATTTCGTGATCTCAGAAATTACTGTGACTGGAATAATACAAACAGCTCAGGAACTTGCACTGCTGCTTTTAGGACAGGCTTAAAGACTCATGCCATGTGCGTATGGTGTGATGTGTGTGTGTGTGTGAGAGAGAGATGGCACATAGACACAGGCATTCTTTAGGTGGCACTAGGAAGCAATGCTTTTAGGGTTCCTGAGGTGCTCAAATCCCTTACAGTTAATCATTTCCTTCACTTTTTTTTTTGTAAGGAAGATTGGCCCTGAGCTAACATCTGTGCCAATCTTTCTCTATTTTGTATGTATGACCCCACCACAGCATGGCTTGATGAGCAGTGTGTAGGTCTGCACCTGGGATCTGAACCAGCAAACCCTGGGCTCTGGGCCACTAAAGCAGAGCATGAACTTAACCACTTGGCCACCAGGCTGTCACTTTTAAATTGACTTCTGTCAACATGGTAAATAATGCTGAGGTTGCTATCCTTCCATTGTAAAATCATTATTTTAAAAAGTAAACAAATTTTTTAGTAAGTCAGGAAGCATTGGGAAAATAGTGAGTGATTTCTATAATAGCTAGAATTTTTTAATTGATTGTTTTTGAGGTATAGTTTGGATCCCCTTCAGGAAAGGGTACAAAGAGTCCCTGTCTTGAAGGCTGGTTTGTATCTCCTCCGCAATGCTCGAAAGCTAGTGTGTAGCAAGTTTCTGGCACTTAGTGGCAGCTCAATAAATATTTCTTGAAGAAATGCATGAAGATATCAGAGCAAAGTGATAAAGAGCAGGGAGATAATCTTTACTAAAATTCTCTGTGCCTCTGATTTCTTATCTGTGAAATGAGAATAAGAATATTATCTACCTATTGTGGTCATGAGGACTAAGAGTTGGTACAGTTAAAATTCTTCCTACAGCGTCGGGCACATAGAAAATACATTGTAACTGTAACTATTATTATAGTTATGGTAATTGCTTCCATTCTATATAAATAGGAGACTAAAGTATCAAGAATCTTTTGATTTTCAGATCGCACATCTAATCATGTGTTTAAGAAATAATCAGGTGGATATCAAATCATTATATTGTACAGCTGAAACTAATACAATATTATATGTCATTTATATCAGTAAAAAATTAAAAATAAGTAAATAAAATGCATGAAACAGAGACTGTGACATGATAATGCCATGCAAGTGCTGCTATAATTTTGATTTCTGGCGAAACTGCTGTGGCACAGTCCTTCACTGTAGAAATGAAGACGTGAAGGCTCGAGCGATTCAAAGACTTGCTCAAATTACAACCAAACTCAGCTTCAACCCAGAGCACACATTTCTTGACCCTCACACCCACACTCTGAAAAAAAAAAGGAAAAGGAAAAGAAATGATCAGGTTGCTTTGGATGTTATCCACTGTCCCTATTCCATCTCATTTGGGCTAGAATCTCTGAACATAGGTCAAGATTGAAAGTTGTGCCCAAGACTGCAATAGCTTCCACAGAGTCACACCCCACAGTCTAGGGAGAGGGTTTCCTGAAAGCCTTCTGTTTGTCTTCCCAATTTCCCTTAATTCCACTAACCCCTTGTGCTGAGTTCTCCTACAATCTAGGAAGAAAATGGTTTTCATCTGCTTGGAAGGAGTACGTGTGACCTGAACAAATCAATCTTGTGGCCGTCACATCCTCTGATGTAGGAAGGAGCTGAGAATAGCAGGCCCTGAGCAAATGGATCAATGTGAATGCAGCCTTAGAGCTCTGGGGAAGTGCAGCTCAGGGCTGAGGAACACTACTCTGCCCTCGGCATCACATTGGCCTCTAGTGGCCCACAAGCAGCTGACAGACGGCTCAATCATTTCCTCAGGGCCAGCAGGCTCCCGGCACCAGCTGGCTTTGACATTAGTGCTCAGCCCCTGACTGACAGGGGACTTGTCCTTGGCTGAGCCCTGGAGGCCCGTGAGAGTCTATTCAAACTCCTCCTTTAGTCTGTTGATTTACTGTCCCTTTTGGCTGGTTGTTGATCCATTTTTCCTCTCCGTTTGTTCACAGGGCACCCCAGAAACCATCCTCTAGTAATATATTTGGTTTATGATTTCCTCAGGAGCTAAGGAAGAAAAACAACCGAGGAGGTGCACCTGCTGGATTTTAACGTGCACAGGGCCCTGCAGCCGGGACGGCACAGAAAGAAAGACTGTGCAGGTCCCAGGCCCATATGGAGCTCACATTACTCCACCAGGATTCCAGCAGAAGCAGAATTAGGTCCCTTTGATATATATTTGTTGTTTTATTTATAGCTCTATTTGGCCCTGCTGCCTATAAGTCTGATTTTGGCCAATTCACCACTGCAGAGTATGGTTCTAAATAGCAAATATCAGGGAGACAGTAATGGCCTAGGACTGGCCAATGTGCACCACAGATGGCGGGGGCCTGCTCCATCGCTGCTGGGGCTGAAGGTCAAAGACAACCTGCTCATTACTGACTTCCTCACAGACACAAAAAGGTGGGTCAAGTGCCTCCTGCACAATGCTTAAGAGGCACTTAGCTGGTCTTGAAGGAAGTTAATCCTGGAGAAATTGTCTCCTCTGCCTCTCCTTCTACTCTCTTTTCTATAAGGCATTCAGGAAGGATTGTAGGGCTGCTAGGAATGAATCTGCTCATGAATACATTTCTTTTGTCTTTTGGACTGGACTGTGTAGGAAGTGAGCAATATTCATCCATGGGACACAAAGCCAACTATGTCTGGCCTTCCTCATTTAGGGATGGATTTTAAGATTCCAAAATCTCTCCCTCTCATTTTCCCCAAATTTAAAGGGACAGTTGAAAGGAATGAGGTGCACAGAAGAAAGGCAGCTGTAGTAAATGTGTGTCATTTTCAGGTATAGGTGAAGGTGTATGAAAGGGTAGTTTGGCTTGTAGTTTCTGAGCTTAACACTTACACCAATGGTTGTCAAAGTGTGGTTCCCAGGCAAACAACATCAGCATCACTTGGAAACATGTTAGAAATTCAAATTCTCAGCCTCTTTCAGATACCTACTGAAACAGAAACTCTGGAGGTGGAGCCTGGCCATCTGTTTTGTCAAGTCCCCCAGGTGATTCTTATGTATGCTCAAGTTGAAGGACCACTGCTCCACACCAACAATGTTGTCCTTTCATCCATTGATTTTGACTCTCGAGAACCTTGGCCATGGAGGAAGAAGTATCATGCTTAGGATAGAGAGGGACTTTCAGCACAGGAGTGACAACTATACTGAGTACTTTCAAAGGGACTAAAACAACAAAAGCACAAACCATGCAAAATTACTCTCGCTGCTTTGATCCTGGCAGATGAAGGCTGTTATTTTCTCCATTTATGATAAACCACAACAGCCACACGTCTGTCTTCTCCAAAGCTTTACGTAACTCTCAAGGCTCACTTCTGAGATCTAACCCATAGGTGGTGTTCCTCAAATGAAACAATAGAGTCCGGTGAAAGTCTGATAAGAAGGCATCCTTCTAATGGGCTGTTACTCCTGCTCCTGTACATAGATGTAGAAGGCAAAGTGGGAGAGGGTGTTTTAACTCAGAGGGTCCATGTTGTCAAAACCACTGAAAGCTATATTCTAAGCTCCAGCAGTTTTTACACTCCTATGGAAGTTGATTGTAGCAACTTCTCAGAACAAAACAAAACTGTCTAAATCTCTTGACAGGACTTTTAGCAACGACATGTTGTCGAGGTGGACATTACAGAATTCTAACAAGGTTTGTCTGCAGAAGATCTTATTACATAAGGAAGTTTCCAGCCCTTAGAATGCTGCCATTGACTGGCTTTCTTTGTAACCTGGGTTACTTTATTCACTGGGTCTTTGTTTTCTCATCTGTAAAAAGGGGAGGTTGGACAAGAGGACCTGTGAGATTCTTTGACAGTCTCTGATTATCTGATTCATTTAGAGTCCCTCAGCCAGTTAACTGGAAAAAATGATTTTCCTGTGTGAAAGATAAGCCTCTTCACTTATCTGAACATGCGAAATTGCCATTCCTACTTAGAATATTTAATTTAGCCCCTATTGTTTTCAATAAACGTTTATAAGGAATAGATTCACAAGTGGTCCTAGTTAGCAATGCCACCTTAATGTATAGTTTTCTAAATGTACAGTGACTGCAGAGTATACTAAAGAAAGATGTAGTTACAAGAGCTGCTCGATCAGAAGCCAGCCACTATACCTTGGTACAGTAGAGGAGTTTGGCTGGGGAGGGACAAAGTTTTTCTCTGGGGCAGCCATGCCAAGTTAAGCTTTCTCCTATGCCATAGGGGAGAAGGGTTTGGGAGCTATCCTGCTGAGGTCTTCCCTTTGGGTGTCTATGCAATGGCCTGCAGGTGCTAATCAACACACCTGCAAAGTCTTGTCAACACGCATGCTGAAAACTTTTAATAATCTCCAGCTGAAGTGATTCTGGGTCCTGGGAGAATGCTGCCCCCTTAACATCTGGGAGGAATCGCAACTTTAACACCAGATCCGAAGACTCACCCTCAGGAAACTGCCGGGTACTAAATGCACATTCCTGGGAGGCTCTGGTCTTCTTTGCCACAGTTTAATGTTGATTCCACAAACCTTGGTGTTCAAAGTCCAGACTCAGTCCTTTGATTCTCTCTCTGCAGGTTGCTCAACCTTGGTTCACAGTCATCTGGTAAAACTCAATTAGGAAAACCAAAGGCTTTATTAAGGACATCAGCCTGAAATCCTAAAAGGAAGAGTTGCTCCTAGGATCACATGGGAGAAAGAAAGAAAGAGGAAGAAAGGAAGGAAGAAAAAAGAAAAGAAGGAAGGATGGAAGGAAGGAAGTGGATATAATAAAGAGAGAAAGAAAGAGGGAAAAAGAGAGAGAAAGAGAGACAGAGAAAAAGAAAGAAAGAAAAAAGAAAAGAAAGAAGGAAAGAGAGAAGGAACTATTCAATTCAGGATGAGTAGGCAGGTGTAGCTGGACAATTTTTAGATCTTTTATTGGGCTCAGGAGAAAACCCCCTTTAAATATTCTGTTTCGTTTTGAGTTTGCCTGTGATTGTACCTATAAAGAAGTAGGTCAATATTAGTGTGGGTGTGTGTAACTCCTGTGGAAAGGTCAGATCTGTTGATTTAACGTTGTTACCTGTATTAGTTTCCTGGAGCTGCAGTAACAAAGTACCACAAACTGAGTGCCTTAAATGAAAGAAATTTATAGTCTCGCAGTTTTGGAGGTTAGAAGTCTGAGATCAAGTGTTGGTTCCTTCCGAGGGCTGTGAGGAACAATCTGTTCCATTCCTCTCTCCTAGCTTCTGATAGTTTGGTGGCGATCTTTGATGTTCCTTGGCTTGTAGATGCTTCACCACAAACTCCAAAGTCATGTTCATGTCGCATTCTCCCTGTATGTGTGTGTGTCTCTGTATCCAAATTTTCCCTTTTTATAAGGACACCAGTCATTGGATTAGGGCCCAACCTAATGGCCTAATTGTAACTTGATTATCTCTGTAAAGACTTATCTTCATATAAGGTCACATTCTCAGGTACTGGGGGTTAGGACATCAGCATATCAATTTTGGAGGATACAATTCACCCCACAACATTACTTTCCTAGATTATCTTGGGTAAAATGTAGTGGTCAAACAGTCGATCTCTGATCCATCTGAGTTGTTATTGGGAAGGAGTTCTATCTCATTTAGGTTTAAAGTGGGCTGAATTGGTGAAGCAGATTGTATCTTTCAAAGATGGTGGCTAAAGCCTCTCCCTTCCCAGATGTCCTTCTGCAATATGGTTCTGTCACTCTCCACCAAGACGTGGAATCTAATTCCTCTCCTCGTCAACCATGGCTCTTTTTAGTGACTCAACAGAATGCAGCATAAATACTGTTCTGGAACTTCTGAGGCTAGGCTCCGTAAGAAGTCTTGCAGCTTCCACTTGGACCTCTTAGTGTCTTGGATTTCCTCTTCCTGTAAGAAGCCCAAGACTCTGGTGGAAGACTCATGTGAGGGGAAACCACAGCCTCTTAGATGAGCTTCCAGTTGACAACCAGCATCAACTGCCAGCCATCTGAGGGAACCACTTTACATGCCCAGCCCAGTTGAGTGTTCAGCCTGCAGTCCCAGCTAATATCTGATTCGACCAACCCCATGAGAAATCCCAAAGGAAAACCAGGGAACTGGGAGCCAGAGTCAGACCACAGAACCTCTGAGAGATAACGTTAAATTTTTGTTTCAAGCCATGACATTTTGAGGTAGTTTATTACATAGCAATCAATAGAACAGTTGGCTTGAAGAAAGAGAAGTTCCTGATTTCCTAAACTCCATCCTTAACATTTTATAGACTCACTTTAGGTCTCTGTTTTATAAAGCATTTCAACACTCCCCGCATTTTCAAAGACAAATTAAGGGACAATCATTTGCATTGTCACTAACTTCCTCATTTTACCAAATGATTCCCTACCAGCTTTCAAAGCAAGCTTTCTTAGTAGAGAAAGAAAGATAATCTTAGTAAAAATGTGCACAGGTCACTACATGCCAATGTGCATTTCGATAGGATTAATACTTTAATATTTTATGTGAAGTTTTACTGATTTTTTTCTTGAGGATGATGGTAAAATTCTGAGCCTAAATCACAGAGAGGCTTGGATTCAGGCTTTGAAATCCAGTCCAGGAAGTGCCTCAACATTCCTTAAAATCAAGAGTGAAAAGAGTTTCTCTCTGTTTTTATTTTTTTAAATTTTAGGATCTGGTTTATAAAGAAATACTAATAGATTGAAGTACTTTTTAAAAATACTAATATTTCTTTTTACAATGGAAAGCTGAAATAAAAATATATGAGTATATAATATTTTTGTGTGTCCATAAGAATTAAACAAGGGAAGAGGGAGAGAATAAAGGAAAAGTGGGGAGAAAGGGCCCTGGTGTGCAATGCTTTTGAGTTTTATCAAAGCTGAGACATTTGGGGTGGAATTAGCTGTCCTTGACAACTCAAAAATGCCATTTTGGTATGTGTCCTAAGGAGGCAGAGATTCATGATATGCATTTACAGAGGAAATCCTGATACAGGATTTCTAAATTCCTGAGCTGTGCGGTGGGAGGAATTATTAGGTAATTTATACGTTAGATACAGAACATTAATCTCAGTTTAACAGCAGGGTTAGTGAAATAGCAATCTCTCTCCCCTTTTTTTTTTTTTAATAAAGAGGGATTTAATTTATAATTTTCTTAGCAGGAGCATTAAAGCAGTGATATGCAATCATCAAATTAGGTGTCTAGAAAGGATTATTAATATATTGTGGTCCATCTCCTGGATAGAGAGTTATTCAGTTGATTATAACTTAGTCTCTTTGGCCTGAAGGGTTTTTAACAAAACTAATCATAAGGCATCCTCACAGTCTTTTGCAGAGGCGGGAGAAAGAACAAGGGAGAAGAGTGGAGGAAGAGAAAAGAAAACGGAGAGAGGGATGGACACACAGAGGACAGGTTTCACAATTGTCAGCAATTTTATAAACAGTAAAGCCCAGAAATAGAATACACAAATCTGAATTTAGTCTATGAATGTACACGGCCCTGGAACTAGGCCTGGGAATGCCAGATGGTGGCTAAGAATTGGCCACAATTGAAGCCAGTTTTTTACTCCTCTCTTGCACCATGAACTTAAATTAATTGAGCAAGCAAGCAACCAACCAAAAATAAATTCACTCATTCAGTCAATATATTTTTGAGCATTAACTAAGCACGGGGCACTAGGCTATGCTTCGGCACACAGTGGTGAAAGAAACACACACTGTCTCTGCCCTCTTGGAGCTTACAATCGAGTGGGATACATTTCAGACAAACACAAAAAGAAATTGTAAAGCTGGAACTGTGATAAGTTCTTTGAAGGAGGGTTCACGTGTGTTTATGAAAATATAACGTTGTCAAACATAGTCAAGGAGTTAAAGGAAGATGTCTTTCACTCCAAAGTGACAATGAGCCTGAGAAACAGGATGACAGGGGATAACTAGGTAAGGGGGAAGAGAGAGTGTTCTACAAAGAACAACATGTGCGAAGACCCTACAGAGTCAAAAACAGTGATGCAGGCAGTCCGAAGACAGGCCCATAGAGCTGGAATTCACTGCATCCCTATCTCCAGCTCCAACTCTTGCTTCCCTCTCTCATCTTCTATGTTCTCCTCATCTGGGGCTTTTACTAGCAGGAAAGGTATTGCTCCTAGTGGTTCTGGAGCAGTCTGCTTCCAAGCTGGTAGGAGGGGGGAAACCCAGGATCAGTGACTCCACCCACTGTGTAAGAAGTACACTGGTCTGAGGCAGCTGAGCAAAACCTCTCTTTAAAGGGTCAGTGATGGCAGGTGAGCTCCGAAAGCCTGGATAACACCTGGAGATGTGGAAAGTGGCAGACAGTCAACAGGAACTGGGAGCAAGGAAACCCTCAGATGCTGGCTTCTATTTTTTTGACTTTAGGGGCAAGGCAATGAATTAATCTGAAGCCTCAGATCAGGACAGATTATTATCATTGCTCTGGGGAAGGGTTCTTTCTAGCTTTGATCTATATAGGTGTGTCTATATGTATTCAGTTATTTTTCCCATTCATTTTATTCTCCATGCCCTATTGGCTCCCTCTAAGGGATTTGGCATATGTCCCTGAGATTGTATGTACCCTGGTATGGTGTTGTTTTCTGTATATATGCATGCATTTTTAAATTTTCATAAAAGTCATTGTGCTATCGATTTCATACTGTCTCAATTTTTTACTCAGCATTGTGTTTAAGACCTATTCATGTTGCCATCTATAAGACATACCATTTTTAACTGCTGTATAGTACTTTATGGTGGGTATCCATAACATTTTGTTCATCCATTTCTTGAGTGATGAGCCCTGTCTTAGTTTGTTTGGGCTGCTATAATAAGAATACCATAGACTTGGGGTGGGGATCGGGGTTAGATAACAAACATTTATTTCACATAGTTCTGGAGGCTTGGAAGTCCAAGATCAGAGTGCTGGCAGACTTGATGTCTGGTGTGGGCCTACTTCCTGGTTCATACACAGTCATCTTCTGGCTGTGTCCTCACATGGTGGAAAGGATGAGAGAGGTCTCCGGGGTCCCTCTTCTAAGGACACTAATCCCATTCATGAAGGCTCCACTCTCATGACCTAATCACCTCCCAAAGGTCCAACCTACAAATGTTATCACATTGGGGGTTACGATTTCAACATACGAATTTTCGGGGACATACACATTAAGCCCATAATAAGCCCCTAGATTGCCTACTTTTCCCTGATACTGCAAATCTCTACGATGAACATCCACTCCTGTATTAGTGCAGGTTCAATCAGAGAAGCAGAACCACTAGGAAGGTATAAAATAAGGGATTTATTATTGGGATTTGAGTTTATGTAATTGTGGTAGCTGGTTAAACAGTTTATGCATAGCTGTTGCTTCCGTGTCTGGTACTGGGCCTGACGTCAGCAGGGCAGACAATTGGGAAGAAAAAATGGGCATGAAGTAGGGGAGAGCAAGGACAAACTGGCACCTGCAATGACAACCTGAACCTGCATCATTCTCATATTACTTATAAGTTTGCAAGTTTGGCGGTGCAGGTGACCTGCAGGAGAAGCTGGAGCTCCGTCGTGGAACTAAATGCACACCTGGCCCGGGATTTGGAGAAGTAGAAGAAGGAGACTCAAAAAGAGTTGGAGGAGCCGTGGGCTCAGCTGCTGCCCAAGACAGACTCATTGCTGGTACAGGATGGAGAAGTGAAAGTAGGAAACCCGGCAGGAACTGCGAGAGATGCTGGCCAACAAGGTGACCTGTCAGATCAGCAACAATGCACATGAGTGACCGTAGTGTCTGGTGTCCAGCAGTGACTCTCCAAGTGTGAAAGATTATTTTGGCTGCTTCCCTTCTGCCTTCTAAATCTCATGTGAAATGTCCCGATGGCCGAGACTAATTAAAAACTATGCAGAGAAGAGAATTCTTAGAAAAGTAATTCTAGCTTAAAGACGTCATAGTGCAAATCCACAGTGGACAAACAAGAGCGGCTTTTTGTGGTGGATTTCTCAGAACTGTACTGCTCAGTCATAGAGTGTATGTGGACTCAATTTGACTACAAACTGCCACATTGCTCATCAGAAAGGCTGTAACCTAGCTATACTCCCAGTTGCAGGAGTGAAAGTTCCTGTCTTAGTATTAAACAACTTCTCTCCTCTTGTCAACCTGAAACTTTTCTGATTACATGAGAGTTTTAATATCACTGCATATACTTGATAACTATTAGAATTTCACTTTTTTTGAATTGTCTGTTCATACTCTTTGCCTTTTTCTACTGAAATTTCTCTTTTGCATATTGATTTTCAAAACCCTTTTCGTATTCTAAGCATTAATCATATACTGCTTTAGGTGTTTAAAATATATTTTCTTAATTTTCATTTTCTGTTAAATTTATTGACAGTATCCTTTGTTAAACAGAACTCTTAATTTTGTTGTAATCAAGTATGTTGATTTTCCACTATTGTTATTTCTGCTTTTGGGTCACCTACATTTCCTTTGACTATCAAAATCTATGTTCCTTTTGTTACTATTAATTTGGAAGGACTGCAGGAAAAATTCCCAGGAAAGCTTAGATGAAATGAAGGAATTATAGATAGAAGAGAGAAAACTAAGTAACTTTGATTCCTATCTCAAACTCTTTTCTAGATAGAAGATTATGTCCTTTCTGAATAGGGACAGTTGTTTTTCTTCTTTTAGAGTCTCTCCACCTTTTGTTTGGTTTTTGTGCCTTATTGTCCTGGCTAGTACCTTCAAGACAATATTTAATTAAAGTGGTAAGGGCAGATATCCTTGTCTTATTCTTATTCCTACAGTGGTATTCAGTCTTTCATCAAGTATGATTTTAGCTGAAGAATTTTTTAGGTGCTCTTTATTAAGCTAAGGAAGTGTCCTTCTATTCCTACATTGAGAGTTGTTGTCATGAATGGGTGCTGAATTTTTGAAATGCTTTATCTGAATCTGTTGATAATCCTGTTTTTCTTAATCTGTTGATATGCTGAATCATATTGATCAATTCTCAACTGTTGAACCAACCTTGCATTTCTGCCAGTCTTTTTAACACCTTAATCTCACAGATAGCTCTTATTTTAAAAACCTCTAGTTGGCTTTTCTTTGTTGCTAAGCTAGATTAGAAAGCCTACCAGTATACAGCCTGAGTATTTGCTGGAGTGGTGTGTGTGTGTGTGTGCGCGCGTGCGTGTGTGTGTGAGGGAGATGAAGGGGCGAGGAAAAGAGAAAAAAGAAGATTGGAATTTAGAGAGTGAAGAAGGGAAAAGGGTCTACTGATTGGTATTTTAGAACGCTTGATGACTAACGGTGGCTTTCTGTTACCCGTGTCCTTCCGAAGAGAATATCTGGGAAGGAAGCCTGATAAGAAGCTGAGGTTTCAGAGCTGGCTTCTTGAGTTACCCTTGAGAGTTATAATTGTGATTCCAAAGATACAAAATAAGTACGCTGAATTTGTCAGCAAGAGACATGCAAATTAAGAAAATTTCTTCACTCAAAAAAAGCAACAAGCAAAATATATAATACAAAAACTAATACAACTATAGGGACAATGTCTATATCTATAACATGGTGGGAAATTTTAACCCAATTTTCTAAAAAAATGACAGAAAGATTTAACCAAAAACAAACAAGGAAATAAAAAAATATGTATAGAGAGAGTATTTAAGTAACACAATTAGCTCTTTTGGATACACGCATATATATATGTAATACGTAAATACATAAGTACATACATATGTAAAGTCATGCATGGGTATTTATGCATGTGTGTGTGTGTATGTGCGTATATATAGTTTTACATCCAGGAGAGAATATATATAATCTTTCAACCCATATGGGTCATTTACATAAATTGAATGTGCCCTACGGCACAAAAGAGGTTTCAAAAGAAAACATGATTCAATACATTCAAAAGTAAACACAGGGGCCAGCCCTGTGGCTGAGTGGTTAAGTTTACTCACTTTACTTCAGCGGCTCAGTGTTTTGCTGGTTCAAATCCTGACCAATAATGGCACCGCTCATCAGGCCAAGTTGAGGCACCGTCCCACATGCCACAATCAGAAGGACCTACAACTAGAATATACAACTGTGTACTGGGGGGCTTTGGGGAGAAAAAGAAGAAGGAAAAAAAAAAGATTGTCAATAGATGTTAGCTCAGGTACCAATCTTTGAAAAAAAACGTAAACACGTAAAGAAATCCAATCCTGGTTTTCCTAAGACCAACACCATTTATCTGTGAATTAAAAAAAATTAATGAATTTGTAAGCAAAGAGGAAATTAAAATGAAAATTATAAAATATTCAGGGCTTAAGAAAACAAATGGAGTTTCTAATATCTATGGGAAGGAAGCCAAAATCATTCTTAGGGGGAAATTTTATACTCCGAAATGCATTTACAAAGGAATAAGTCGTAAATGAACTAGGCTTTTAACTTATAAAGTTAGAAAAAACAAACAAGCAAACAAAAAAATAAATAGAAATACAAAGTGATCAAAGAGAAGGAAATGGTAAAGACAAGAGCAGAAATTAAAGATTGAAAATAGAGTTGATCAATAACCCAGAAGCTAGATCTCTGCAAACAAAAGCCTGTGGCAAGTATGATAAAGAAAAAAAGAAAACCTATAAACTGCGTCAAGAAGAAAATAAAAATATATAACTCTACATCCAAAAGAAATAAAAAACTTAAGAGCTTACTAAGAATAAAACAAATTACAGCAACAAATTTAAAACCTAGATGCATTGGCCAACCTTTTAGGAAAATACACCTATCAAAACTGTTGCAGGAGAATTTAAAAACATGTGACCATAATGACCTTAAAAGGAATTGAAACAGCCATTCAAGATCTACTCACCTATCAATTTTCAAATACCACTGGGTCAAGATAATTGTACATTTTACCAAAAATCTAAAGGCCTACTAATTCTCATCATACCAATGATTCTAGAGCATAGAAAAGATGGAAAATTACCCAATTATTTTAATGAGACCAGTATGACCATAATCTAAAGTTAGCAAAAAGGGAAAACAATACTATAGATCAATCTCAGTTATAAGTGCAGGTGTAAAAATCCTAACTGAGATTATTAGGAAAAAAGAATCTAGCTGTGTTTTAATGGAATAACATATTATGACCATGTAAGGTTTATCCCAGGAATGCAAGGATTGTTTGACATTTTTTAAAAGTATCAATATCATTTACTACAGTGACAGATTAAAGGAGAATACCATACATTCATTTCATTATATGTTACAGAAGCATTTGATACATTACAGTATTTATTAGTGATAAAATATTTTATCATTTTATTTTGGAATAAAAGACAACATTCTTAATTCAAAAAAGGCATCTACTAGAAACTTACAGAAAATATCGTGTAGGAGTAAACTCTTAGAAGAAGTCCAATTAAAGCCCAGGAAAAAGATGAGGGTGCCTGCTCTTACTTACTAATTTAACAAGATACTGGAGAGCTTAGCCACATGCTAGAAGGCAAGAAAAATTAAATGAGATGTAAATATTTGAGGAAAAAGATAAAATTTTTCATTTTATTCTGTAGTGGATGCTGTGGTGTGCCACACAGATCTCTCCCTTTCATGAAGCATTCACTCTCCCAGCTGTAGTGTGTGTTGATGGATGAGCGCTCACAGCTGAGTTCTCCTTTATGGTGGTGGCTCTTGGCTGAAGAGAGCTGCCTTATTTAAGGTCATACCCTGTTCCTGGATGTGGTTCATATAAGACTAGATAAGGTGAGGATATAAAGACCTTGTCCTATTGCCTCAACTGTGCAACTTTGCAGGGCCATCCCAGTTCTGGAACTCTCCGGGGGAAAACTCTGTGGCCTTTGTTGTGACAGCATCACAACCCAACTTCTCCCTCTGCCCAATCTTGATACCTTTTCTTCCCCAACAGGGGTTAATCTGGAAAGTTCTTCCTAATAAAGCTACTGCATGAAAATCTCCATCTCAGAGTCTGCTTCCTAGGGAACTTGTCCTGAAATCCCTTCAGAGGATTTCATGATCTAATATAACCCCTCCCATATCTACCAGCAAAATACTAAGATTAATAAAATGGACTTCACCAATGGACTAATACAAGATCAGTGTACAAAACTCAGTTGCTTCCCTTTAATCAGCAAAAAACAATTAGAACATATGACTGATAAAAAAAATCTCTTTCACAATAGCATGAAAACTATAAAGCAATTGCAAATAAAATTAACAAAATTACAAAGGATCTTTATTTTTCCATTTTAAGTATATAATATAATATAATGCGTTTTGACAATTGTAGACATCTATGAAACCACCAGCACAATCAAGATTTAGAACATGTCCATCACTCCAAAAAATTCCCTTGTGCCCCCTTTGTAGTTCATCTTCTCCCCAGGCCCACAGCCCAAGGCAACCATTAATCCATTTTATGTCGCTATACTTTTGTTATTTCTAAGATTTCATGTAAGTGGAATCATACAGCATGTAGTCTTTTGTGTTTGGCTTCTTTCTCTTATCGTAATTTTTTAATTATTATTATTTTATTGAGGTCATAGTAGTTTGTAACACTGTGAAATTTTAGGTGTACATTATTATTTGTCAGTCACCATACATATGAGCTCCTTTACCCCATATGTCCACCCCTCAACCCCCTTCCCCTCTGGAAACCACTAATCTGTTCTCTTTGTCCATGCAAAATTAAGCAAGATCTTTTTGAAAAAAATGATAAAAATTTTTACTAAAGGACATTGAAGAAGACCTGGATAAGTGGAGAGAAATACTGTAGAAAGCCTCTGTTCTGTAATGATTGGGACTGATGTTTGCAACATATGTCATGGCCAAAATATTTGTCCTTTAAATATATAAAGAATATCCACAAACTGATACAAAAAGAACAGACATCTTGACATAGAAAATGGGCAAAATATATAAATAGGCAATGCACAGAAGAGGAAATACAAATGGCCAATAAAATATGAACAGATTTTCAACTTAAGTACTAATTAGGAAAATGTAAAATAAAACACTAAATGAGACACCATTTTCATCCTTCAAATTGGCAAAAAATAATTAAGCAAACATATAAGTAAAATGTAAAGAACGACAAGTGCCAGAAAGATTGTGGAGAAGTGGGTACTCCAATACATTGCTGACGGGAGTGTGACGTAGTATATAATTTTGGAGGGCAACTTAACAGTATTCATTAAAGGAAAAAATGCACAGGGGCTGGCCCAGTGGTGCAGTGGTTAAGTTGGCACATTCCGCTTTGGCAACCTGGGGTTCGCCAGTTCGGATCCCGGGAGTGGACCGGACCCATGCACTGCTTGTCATGCCATGCTGTGGCAGGCATCTCACATATGAAATAGAGGAAGATGGGCACGGATGTTAGCTCAGGGCCAATCTTCCTCAGTAAAAAGAGGAGGATTGGCGGCAGATGATAGCTCAGAGCTAATCTTCCTCAAAAAAAAAAATTAAAAATGCACATAGCCAATAATTTCCCTTTTTTATATGTAATCTACACTTGCACACAAGTGTAACGAAACAGGTGCAAGGATGTTCTTTGGAATAACAGTGAATTAAACAACCGATAAATAGTAGAATGCTCATCAAAATGCATTGCAATCCTAAGACATAATATTATATAATGATTAAGAGGAATAGACTGGATCTTTACATAACAATATGGATAGTGCTAAAAAATGTACTGTTGAGTGAAAAAAGTACGACTGACACATGAAGTAGCAGTTTCTGTGGGTATATATGATTAAAAAACTTTAAAAGTCATAATAGGGCTACCACCAACAAGGAGTTGAAATAAGAAAGGAGTTTTATTTATTGGTTGTGGCTTTTTAAAGGTGACTATATCTATGTTTTACTTGTGGAATTAAGTATTAATTTTAAAAAGTATCAATGAACATACCTGAATTGCAATCTTTTTGAGGACAGGACAGATAACTTTATATTTCCAACACAAGCACGGTGCCTGGAAAAGAATAGCACTCAATAAATTTTGGTTAAATGTTTAAAGAAATGAATGGATTAAGAGGTGAATGATTAGAGAGGTAAATTGGGGGTGTGGATGAAGAGGTACTGTGATGGTGATCTGACTTAGGCAGAACATGAGGGGGATACCTTTTTTTTTTAGGCCCAACAACAGCCTTTCCACTGATACTCCCTTGGGAACGGTGATGAGTGGTGTGTTAGTCTGCGAGGGTTGTCATAACAAGATAACACAGACTGGGTGGCTCAAACAACACACATTTATTCTCACAGTTCTGGATGCTGGGAATCTCAGATCCAGATGCCATCAGTGTTGGTTTCTGGTGAGATTTTTCTGCCTGATTTGCAGATGTCCACTGTCTGTGTCCTCACATGACCTTTCCTCTATGTGTGTGGAGAGAAGGAGAGCTCTCCAGGGTCTCTTTGTCTTATAAAGACACCAGTCTTACTGGATTAGGGCCCCACCCTTAATTCTGATACCAAGAGTGATTCTAGAAGAACAGAATCTTAAGATAAATTTTCTAAATTGATTCTGGGATTTCTGGAATTGGCTCTTTAATCTGATTAGATTTAAAGACACTAATGACTCTATTTCCAGTAGTAAAGTGAGCACCGATAATCCACAGTGTGATTTGGTAATAGAGATACGCAAAATATCACCATTGATATTCCCAATCAAAGACTTATAAGAAACAAGGATCTGGGTGATCCTGTATATGATACCTTCAAACATTTTTGTCAACCTAATGAGTATAATGAGCCTGGCTGGTTGTTCCTAACGTTGCTGGACAAAGTGGGGGAAGAATAGGATGAGCTCAGGGATTCCAATTTTTAGCTCCTGTCAAATAAATGACCTTAAACCTTCTATGTCTGCCCTGGAAGAAACCCTTATGTCCTACAGCTGCAAGGCTGAGGATCTCTCCTGCCAATGGCTAAATTACAGAGTGAATTGAATCCGCAGCCTTGTAGAGTGTCTACTGGTAAAGTGAGAGGATGGATTGGGAAGGAACGGGATCCTGATAATTGGAAAGCAGACATGTGCGAAGACCCTGGTGGACCTGGGGATATGATTTCCTAAATTCTGATGAATCTCCTTTGCCAGAAGTTGGAGTCTTTGCACCCGCATCTGAGGATCTGAGAGTCTGAGGGGATTAACCTTTAATTGCCTGAGGAACTATAATGGCCTTCTCTGAAGCAGTTGCCTTGCAAGACAAAACCGATTCTCCCCAGGACCCACCCCCACAACCCCTCTTTATTTCTAAGCCTGTAACTAGACTCAAGTCCCAGCAGGCCCTAAAGGTGAGGAATGAAGTGTGAATGAAATAAAGAGACATGCTACACTCCAAAATAACTAGAGTGTTCTAATTTATACAGACAGAGATCTGGGGAATATGTGTGGGAATGGATATTAAGGGAGCCTAACCCAGTGGGACTGGTGTCTTTATAAGAAGAATAGGACTCAGAGATCTCTCCCTCCCTCCACACACACAGTAGAAAGGCCATTTGAGGATAGAGCGAGAAGACAGCCATCTGCCAGCCAAGGAGAGAGTCCTCGCCAGAAATCCACTCCGTAGGCACTTTGATCTTAGACTTCCAGCCTCCGGAAATGTGAGAAGATACACATCTTTTGTTGAGCCACACAGTCCATGGTATCTCGTTATGGCAGCCCTAGCTGACTAGGACAGGTAGCATGAGAGCCTATTTAGGAAACATCACTGCTGTACTAGATCGCTTTCATTTTTCCTCTGCTTTTTAAAAAAATGAATTTAAGCTTTTTCTTTATATTTCCAATGCACTTTGTGAGCAAACTTTACCTTGACGAGTTTGAAGATCACCAGCCTGGAAGAGTATTTTCAGAGCAGGAGGGGATGACTCAAGTTTGACTCCGAGGCCTAGAGAGGGCCACCTGAAGATCTGGGAGACCGTACCTGCCTCTCTCACACTCCTTGTCTCCACTTCTGTTTCAGCAACACTGTTTGCTGCTGTCTGTTCTTCCTGATTAATCTACACTCTTCACGTACAACTTTATCCAGCACTGTCCACTCCATCAATCTTCCTGGAGTAGGTCCTCCTGGAATAACTTTTACACCTCTCATCATGGAGCTTACAAGATGTTTTGCAATTATCTGTATTTACGTGTATTTCCCCCTGTGGATTGGAAACTTCTTGAGAACAGGATTGTTGCCTCGATTCAGTATTTTCCAAAATGAACGCGCATCCAAATTACCTGGGAATCTTGTTAAAATTCAGATTCTCATTCAGTAGGTCTGAAATAGGGCGAGACTCTGCATTTCTAACGAGCTCCCAGGTCATGCTGGTAGCACTGATTCTTGGCCCACAAGGAGTAGCCAGACTTTCCTGGGTTCTTTTGTGCTTTCAGAATCCAGAACAACATGGTTGATGGTGCTTATGCAAAAGGGAGCTATTAACTATTATTCCAGTGGATTTCAATTCTGGCTTCCCATTAAAACCACATGGGGAGATTTTAAACAATTCTACTGCGTAGGTCCCTCCCCGAGAGATTCTGATTTAATTATTTGGAGTGGATATCAGTAGATTTTAAAGCTTGAATGTGCCCCTTGGATTGAGAACCACCGGTTGAATGTGTATCCTCTTTGAAGATGGAGATTCTCCTTGTTATTCCTGGGCCTATCACAGGGCTTGGTGTACTGGAACCACTTACTATAAGTTGATTGAGTAAATTAACTCCTTTATGTTGGCTCAGGTTCAGCATTTCTGAGATATATCCAGATCTCTTCAGGGTGGGCAGAACATTTTCTTCAAAAAGGAAGCTGGTCCTGGAAGTGACACATTTATGAGGTGACAAAGTCAAGAGCAGGCATGTCAAGGGACCCTGAATTAGGAAGTAAGCTGACTCTAGTGACATCTTATGCTCAGAGTGGGTGGTAGAGGGGCCTCACTAAGGACGTCAGGCCTGTTTAAATTAAGGCAAGAAAGAAGCTTTGTCCAGATTATATTCCAAATAATTCCCTTTGACAGTGAGCAACCCTTTTCCTGAAATGAACAAATTTGAATGAAACAATTTATTATTTAGACCATTTATGTATTTTAAAATATTGGCTGTAAACATAATTAGGGAACCATATTGACTGATGTCCAGGCATCATAGCAAAGAGGATTATTGGCAAGAATTTTATTTTAAATTTATTTTCAATAATAAGATTTTGAATGCTGAAAAGATTAGGACAGTCTCTGGGAAAGTCCTTAGTAGTGAATAAAGAAAGAAACAATGGCACAGGAAGGCTCTTGGTACCAGAAGAAGGAGCAAACAGTTACTTGAGAAGCAGGTTGTAATAAAAGCAGCCATGAGTTGAATGGCTTCTGGGAATAGTCAGTGGAGTGGGTCCAGCCAAGTGTCCAGCGGCTAGAGGCAGACATGTGCTGGAGCCAGAGCAGCTCATGAGAGACTATTGTTAAATTTTTAGGAGTTCTGTGAGCCAGTTGTTAAACACAGCCATTATTAAAATTTAAATTATAAAAGCTTACACTAAATTATAAGTAAAACAAACTAATGGGTACTCAAAACTCTTTACTTCCTAATTATTTTAATACATTTCACTATTATGTAAGCTCTGGAGATTATTTATGTCTACTATAACATTATGGTGGAAATACTGTATAATGGTGTGCTACTGCTTATTTCTTTCCTATGCCACATTCAGTGACGTCATGGTGGAAGTTTGAGTATTTACACCATGGAAATAAATAAATGATGAAAATAAGGGTTTGATTCATTGTGTTGTTGACCATCTAGTCTTAGGGAAGTGATGGAGAAAATGTTAATAATTCATATTAAAGAGTGTATAATGTCTTTGGGAAATGCAAATCAAAACTACAATGGGATATCACCTCACACCCATCAGATTGGTGATAATTAACAAGACAAGAAATAACAAATGTTGGAGAGGATGTGGAGAAAAAGGAACCCTCGTACACTGCTGGTGGGAGTGCAAACTGATGCAGCCACTACGGAAAACAGTATGGAGATTTCTCAAAAAATTAAAAATAGAAATATCATACGATCCAGCTATCCCACTACCGGGTATTTATCGAAAGAACGTGAAATCAACAATTCAAAGAGATTTATGTATCCCTATGTTCATCACAGCATTATTCACAATAGTCAAGACATGGAAGCAATCCAAGTACCCATCAACGGATGAATAGATAAGGAAGATGTGGTATATACATACAATGGAATAAAAAAGACAAAGTCGTCCCATTTGCAACAACACGGATGGACCTTGAGGGTATTATGCTAAGCAAAATAAATCAGACAGAGAGAGACAAATGCCATATGATTTCACTCATATGTTGAAGATAAACAAACATATAGATAAGGAGAACAGATTAGTAGTTACCAGAGGAGGAGGAGGTAGGGGGAGGGTGAAAGGAATAAAGGGGTGCACATGTATGGTGATGGACAAAAACAAGATTATTGGTGGTGAACACAATGCAGTCTATACAGAAATTGAAATATAATAATGTATACCTGAAATTTACACAATGTCATAAGCCAATATGACTTCGATTAAAAAAATTAAAAATCAAATTAAATTAAAAAAGTATATAGTGTCTTTAGCTGTTACATTATGAATAGCACAAAAAAATGATACAATAACATTTTGAGGATTCAAAAACTATAATCCAGTTCAGCAAAGAAATCACTCAAGTAATTGACAAATGAGTGAAGTTCTGATGTAAGTCTTAATTGTTTCACTTTCTTTTTACTCATTAGTAACTTGTTAATAACATAAAGGAAAATATCAATCAACATTCATGTGAAGAGTACACTAGTTGGTCAACTGAAGCCATAGGTTGGCTATGGATAAGAAAGTTTAGCAAAAATCAATGAAAGCATTCTGTGAGACTCAATTGGCTAAATGGAAATTACAGTATGGACTATGGTATATTTTATTATTATTTGTAAATTATGTGCTATGCATCCTTTATATCAGTAAAATTTATAATGAATTTATGTGTGTGTACTTATACATGCATTTTTATTTTCAGAGAGACACTTAGTAAATATTTACCAGCCAATCATTGACTAGAGGTTACCTGCATTCTTTGCTAAAAAAACAGGGGAGCAACTATGCCAAGTAGCAGCATGGCTAAGTGCTTAGGCATGTGAAATTACTTGGATTCAAATCTAATTCTGGGTAACTTTGAGCAAGTTACTTAATCTCACTGTGCCTTAGTTTCCTCAGTCTGTACAACATACTTCCTATGATTGTTAGGAGGTTTAAATGCAGTAACATACAAATAACACTTACAACATTGTCTGGGGATACATACTAAATTATTATTATTTCATCATTAGAATCAAGGGAGCAAGGACCTTAACTTACGATCACAGAAAAGTTTTCTGAATTTTGATTTCTTCCACTGATAAAGAAAAAATAATGATGCTCACAGAATTGTGGGTCCTGGTTGTCATGGCAAGGTTGGTGAATGTACTCTGATTTAAAATTGGTTTTCTGTGCTGATTTGGCTGTGAAGAAAGAATGAGATCAATAGAAAATACTAGATTCTGGGCAGTCACTTCTTCCAGATCACACTTCTATCTCTTGCCCCTTCACAATGCATCCTAGCATTGAGATAACATCTAAGAAGATGCTTTGAAATGTGAGGGGTTAAGATTAGTCTCTTTGCACTACTCCAGGTTGTTTGTCGGGGACAGTAAAGGCTCACATCTTCTTATACAAACCCTTGGGCCAGATGAATTTCAGGATTCAGAATTCTGGGATCTTAGAAAGCTAATATGCATATACACATATGATGGTGCATATATAGTATATTGTATTAAAACCCTCAGTGGGATTTGATGCAACAATCTGTAATCAAATAAATGGATATTTCTTTGGTGATATCAATTAATATTCTCATTAGATTGTACAAATAAAGACTATAAATGGCTAATATCAGTTCAGATTGAGTTTCACTACCAAATGAGTTCAGGTCAGGTTACATACTGCCACCAAATGAGTAATAAAAAAACTTATGGGTTTGGAAAGTGGATAAGGGGCCGTGGACCTATAATGACTGCCCAAACCTGGCAAGTCGGCCTAGAGGATTGGCCCCCTGGAAATGAGCTTGCTTTGGTCTACACCTTGTGTAGTTTCGCCTGCCTGTAGTCCAGTCCCCTCCTCCTCCACCCCATCCTACTCTTCTCCTTCCTCCTTCACCCATTGGGACATTTTTGGAGGGAACAAGCAGAACATATACTTATTTTCCTTCACACCATTCAGCAACATTTTCACGATCTCCTATTCCTACCAGACAAGGAAACAGGCCTGAGACCTTGTGACAGTTTGACCTGAGAATTGGGTTATAGAGGATACGCTTGCCTAGCATAGTGAGAAGGGAATAGCAAAGAGATAACCAAATGAGTCTGCAGTTCACCAGTAAAGATAATTACGGTTATGGATGATGGTTTCTATGGTTTTGCAAAATATCAATTCTGGATCTCAGGGATGAACCAAATTCATTTAGAGGCTGAGTCTGGGGATAAATCTAGATGTAGCCAAGTGTCTCAGGGAATGGGGTTTCAAAGCCAAGCATCTTGCCCAAGAATCTGCCTTTGACAAAACCAAGAAACAGACCATTTTGATGGGTTCTCCCACACTCTAGAGGCCTTTACTAGTGACAGCACTACCCAGGCCTTGATAGATCCCCATCCTATCCTAGGGTTCTCTGATGTCCTACAAGAAAATTCCCTCTTAATGGCTTCCATGGGCTCTGAAAGAAAGCCAAGCATTAGTGTTCTTACCCTCCAAATATTTCCACTGACAACCTAACATGCTTTTTCACCAAAGAACTCCTATTGTAGAGGATATTAGAGTACACGTGTAGAAAGAAGCCACACTCTTTGTGACAAACAGCTTTACTGTCCTGTTTTATCTTACACTTTTGTGAGAATTTTGAATTGTACGCCATCAATTCTTTGTTTTAACGTTAATGAATGGATTTTCCTCAAACATTTTCCAGAAAAATTAATGCACGAGATACTTTGTGCTTCTGGGCTTGCATATTTGCTAATAAGAGTGCCAAAGACCCAGGAGGGCACGTGTACCTCAGTTTGAGAAGCATGGAATTGATAGGTTCTCCTCTGAGTTGTCCTTGGAGAAATGAACTTCAGGTGCCACATCGATGACTGCCTACTTCATCTATTTCTCCAAACTGGATCAAGCAGCCACACATCTTGGTTGTAGAAGACAAGGGTTTAAAGTTACCCCATTAATAGTTATATTCTGATCCAACTGGTTTTATTTTTATGTGTGCAGCGGCTGAGGCCCATAAAAGTTGAAGGACTTGCTCAAGGCCACAGAACCTGGACTACTCTCTTGATCTCCTGACTCAAATCCTGTTTGAACTTGGCTGAGAGTATAAGAGGTGCTGATATCAGAGAGCTGGTGGATAATGTGGATGAACCAGCCACCTCTCTTCTTCCTGTAGCCCAGACAGTTCAAAGGAGTTGGAGGTACATTTGCTGCATTTTACCTTTTACAAAATGTCATATTTTGACAATTACATTTACCCTTTCACAAAGGGTAAATGTCTCTTTGCAACTTCTAAAAATTTGAATAATGATTCAACAATGATTCAAGATCCTGGAACAAGTCTTATGCAGTGATTAGAGATAATGCTTGTGAAGCCTCTAGCACATACTTGGCTACCAAAGAAGTGGTGGGAACTGTTATATTAATAATAGGACCAAATAATGTTTTTTTGTTTGATTGGTTGGTTTTTTAAAATTGTTATTATTATTTTTGTGCCTGTGCTACACTTAAAAGATCTTAGATAGGACTGCTGGATTATTGGGGAAGTGGGGAAATTCCCAACACTCACTTCCTGCTGTGACAGGTGGCCCAATCTCAATAAAATTATGATTATTAGTCTTTCATAAAATGTATTGCTTTTCTCATTATATTAGCTTACACTAAAGACTATGATTATCCTTCCTTATATAATAGAATTACTCAGATTTTGATATAAATTATTTTTAAATACAGCATTATTTTTAAATCCAAACCAAATGATTTGGAATCCAGCACTTGAGAAGTGACACTGTGATGTTTCTAGATGTTTGTGAGGGTGTTAAGGTTGCACCATCATGGGATAAAGCCACTAGAGAAGAGCCAGAAGCGTTGACATGGCTCTCACCTCCACAGGGAGCTAGCAAGCCTTCCCTTTGGTCTAGGTCCTTTCTCCACTCCTACTGCCCTCTTTGCTAGTGTCTTGAACAGGAGAGAAACAATGGAGACCTGGGAGAGAATTTACAAGTCTTAGGCTGAAAGCCTGGAAAAATGGCTATATGTCTCAGTAGCTGATTGGCTGGGTAATTCACTTAAACTTTTGAGGCCATCAAGATAAAAAAAAAGGTAGAGTTGGACTCAATTTTTTAATTCATCAGACTTCTATTGAACACCTATTATGTGGTAATTGCTAGCCACAGAGTTGACTAATGGGTTAAGCAAGTTCACAAACAGTCCCGCGGAGTATAAAAAGAGAATTAAAGGCATTCCCTCATACATATATCTCTATGATTAATACTGCGTTTATTTGCTGCCTCATCCTGTTGGTTCTTCCTCCAGATTGTCCTACAGACGTAGGAGATGGGCAGAATTGTCCTCTCCAGTTCTGATCAATCAAATCAATAATAAAGAGGTTTCCAAGGACACTTGAGGTAATCACTTTGGTTCCCAGGTTACGCCAACCTACTGAAACAAATTATCTGGGGATCTCTCCCTTCCAGAATGATGTTCCTGCTCACCGCTTGACTTTGGGGCCAGCACAGTGGTTTGTCTGCTGGTTTGTCTAGAATAGTCCTTCTTAGACATTTAAAAGCAGAAACAGGAGCAGATTCTAACTTTAGAAAGGCGGAACTTATAGGAGCTGGGTAATTTATAATTTTTATAGGAAATAATATTTTAAAATCTTAATTTCAAAGCTCTCCACACACTTCCCTTTGACCGATTAACTACAGCATCTAAGATTTGGGATAGATTTTAGGAAAATTCTACATTTTATTTCTCTTCTACTCCAAGGCATTATAAAAAAAGGAATAAATTCGTCTTATTTGAGCATGAAAAAATTTTTTGAAGTTAAACAATGTATGTTCTGAAAATTATAAAAAATGGGGAATAAATAAAGAGATTGAGAAAAATAGAAATAGGGCCAATAAAAGAGAAATGTTTGAGAAAATTTTGTGTGAAATAATGTCATATTTTTACAATTATTAGGACAAGTATTTATCTAATTATTCCCTTTGGTCAATTCTTCTATCATACAAATAATTACCTTCTAATTTATGTACTGTGTAAGTTCTGATTTTTCTATGTAAGGTTTTACTAAATGAGGCAGAGTTGTAAGAAGGAGCTTTCTGTTTAAAGGGATTTATAGCTCATAATAGTTATTTACTTTTGAGCTAGGAGCTGGTTATGTAAAATAATATGTATGTGTACAGACAACAACTTCAAAAACCCTAACTAAGGGAGACTGGCAAATCTTGGATCTTTATTTTCAATGCTGGGCTGTTTAGGACTAAAGCAGAGTGAAGAAAATAACCTTAGATTATATTTAGACTTTCGTAATATATTTGAAAGCTGAAAAGAAGGTATAGGAAATAAAGAAATGCTTTTTTTTTTCATTTAGCATTTTAAAAGGAATTTAAGTGCCTGTAAAAAGAAAGCTGCTTTTTGACTGTCGGTAATCTTTTTGGCAGACGTGGAAAGGGGAAGCCTTTATACCTCTGCATTTTTAGTTCCTAACAAAGGACGCCTGTGCGTGAATGGGGAGAACATTAACCCCCATTTGCCCTCGGATGTAATCTTTGATCACATTGTGCCAACTAGACCAGTGAACACCAACAACAATTAATTATCTGGGGTTTCTCAAACATCTGGACATTTGGCACCCAGAACCAAAACATCTGGACGTTTGTTTGAATTTTCCACTTGTTTCCCAAGTTTGATGTTGTGTCAAAATAATAATAGCTATGGAGTACTTCCTCTGTGTCAGAGCCATGCTAAATATTTTACCTGCACTCGCTGGGTGAACCCTCACAACAATTAAATGAGTCCTGAATGATGAATGTATTCATTTTACAGAGGAAGGTTCTGAGGCTCAGAGAGGAAAGCACAGACCTGAGAGGAGAACCCTAGTCTGTCTGATTATGAACTCTGGGCTGTTAACTATATTCCATTTTGCCAAAACAACTACAGAGAGTCAGAGAAATGGTGTATATCCAATTTGTGGCTATCCTATTAAAGGAAAGGAAGACTGTGCAATATCTAAGTTGAAAATATTGTTCAGAAATATCACCATTGTTAGCCAATTTGGTAATTTTGGGAAAAATTGTCCTTATCTTGAATTATTCTGATTGGCATCACAGATGCTTTCAAATTCACCTGATAATTGTGTATTCCATGCACGACACTTTGAATATTAACTGCTTCGTAAGGTTACAGAATTAAGAAAATTTTTTTTAAAGTACACAAAAGCAACTCACAGGGATAAGAATTGATGCCTGGGTTAAACACGAGTATTCCAGTTCTAGTTCCTAGCTGGTTTGTTAGAGTTTGAACTATGTAATTTTGAGTAAATTACTTAATCTCTTAAACCCTCAGTTTCCTTGTTTTTAAAACACAAATAATAATAAAACCTACTTTATCCTACTTTGCCAAAAGATGGGATAAAATAATGCATGTAAAGTGCTTAATGCAGTGCCTGGCTCAGAGTATGGTCTCCAAACATATTAGTTACTATTATTATCATAAATATTTGTCATAACTTAAGCTAGTACGTGACAGAACTGGAATTCAGAACTACACCTGATGCTTACTCCTGCCAGTAGGAAGCCACTGGAGAGTAGAGAAATCCCACCCAACTTTCATCCTCTCTCCTTGTTCATGTATCTCTGACTCGGAGGACAAAGCAGGCTTCGCTTCCTCTGTTACTACTGCCCCCTGCTGGCTGGGGAGGGAAAGAGGAGATGGTGGAGGTGAAATTCAGTTTGCCATCCTTCTTCCTCCCCTTCTCTCGCTTCTCTCAGACAGGTCTTTGGATTTCTTTCAATATTAAAGCTGAATAACCCTAGCCTCCTATAAAAGGATATGAGAGCATGAATATAATCATTGCCTCTTTAGTGCTGTTAAATTTTATGATTATGTAGAAACTCAACGTTTTAAAAAAAACCTCTATGATGAAATTTCTCTGGATAAATAATTAGTCATGCCCGGAGACACATTGTGGGGGTAGTGTATTTTTTGACTTTGCAACACAGACAGATGGTTTACGCATCTTCAGCATTCAGAGTTTTCTGAAGAGCATTATATAATCTCAGTGCAGTTACCAAATGAAACAAGAAATTCCTCATTTGGCAGATGGAGCTTGCATATCGAGTTCATAAACTTTAATACTTCTCCCAAGTCCAAAATCGGAGACAACCTGCTCCAAGTCAGTTTCCCATTTGCACTTAATTAGGGAGTGTGTTTTGGAGGTCAGTGAAAACCAGTGGAGTACGCTTTCCTAATAACTCTCCTCACAGTAAAATTATTTGGGAGGCAACTATCCAACTTTTTCTGGAATGAGGGCAAGAAAAACGGGGACACGGAGTGAAGTTATTGGATACCTTATCTGGAACTGCCCAGAAAGTTGTCTGGGATCCAAAGAACACATAGTACCTTCTGGATCAGGGGAAAGGAGCCAAATGCTTTTATATTCCCAACAATTTTCTAGCTGTGCAATTTCGCACTATTTTAAGGATTCCAAATACTAGAACAACAAAAGTCTTCTCAGAGTTGTAATCATGTCACACTTACAGAAGTAAAGGCACCAAGTATTCTGGTTCAGGAAAAGGTGAATGTGAGGATTAGAGAAAGTGACCGGTAGTTGGGACAGGTGGCCAGATTGTCACTTAATGGCTGGATGGTCTCACACACTTGGGTTTCTCAAAGATTACATGATGAGCCCCAAATATACTACACTTCACTTTATGAATGTATGATATCATTGTAGATATAGGAAGCCGTATTATACTTGTGTAAGCCTTGTCCTCAAAATTCTAAAGAATAAGAAGATGAATTCTAAGTTGCAAACTCTGAGTAGACGAGCAAATCAGAAAGAGTAAATTTCCTTAATAGATTAGGAAACCAAATTTTGATAGGCTAGTAAGTTCTTTGTAGTTGTTTATTTTTTTTTTCTTTTTAAAAAATAATATTTTAGCTACATCTAAATTTCATTTGGTTTTTGCAATTCCCATTAATCCAGGAGAATGTGGCCAGGATCCACAATTTCTGAATTGTGGTTGATAAGCTTTTAGTGTACTATAGAGCCTTTGGCTATAATAATTTGAAAAGATCTTCAGCCTCATATACAGAACTTGGTTAACCTTTTTGTCTGTTTCTTACACACACACACACACACATGCATTGAGGTAGGATTAGTTACATTTATACTGTGTAGGTTCAGTGATAAATTGTTCTGGGATGAAGTCTTGAGGCTTCTAAACCAAATTTCCCTCAAAGGCAGTTCATATGTCAAGTTGCTACATTCACCAAATGACTGAAGTGTAACCATAACCAATGAGCATGACCAATGCATCAGAATGAATACACCATTTCTCTTTAGTCTCTTAATTTGATAGTGATGATAACAGGGAATTTGTCATACTTTGTTTCCAATATTTGGCAGATCGTTCAGATTATGGCCATTACAAGTTACCTATATATAAATCACCATAAATTCAGTTCAGCTGGTATTTCTCCTGTGTTAATAGAAGTTACCTGGTTTTATATATTGATTCTATGAAGCTTGAATGTTTCAGGCTACTGTTGTGGGTTATGTTCTGTGAGGTAATCAGCCTCTAAGATGTTCCCAATGATCCCTGCCTCCTGGTATGAATGCCTTTGTGCAATTTTCTCCCTTTCAGTGCGGGTTGAACTTACTGACTCACTTTTGATGAACAGAATATGGCAGAAGTGATGGGGTGACTGTACCAAGATTGGGTTACAAAAAGACTACAGCTTGTATCTTGGATGTCCTCTCTTGTGCTCCCTCTTTCTTGGAACCCTCATGCTGGAGGAAGTATGCTGCCATATTGTGTATAGCCCTATGGAGAGACCCACATGGCAGAGAACTCATGAATCTGGTCAACAGCCAGTGAGCACCTGAGGCCTGCCAACAGCCGCATGAGTGAGATTAGAAGTGAATCCACCCACAGTCACCCTCTGAGATGACTGTAACCCTAGCTGACACCTTCACTGCAGCTTTATGAGAGATCCTGAACCAGAATGCACTCAGCTAAGCCATGCCTGCGACCCACAGAAATCATGATAGTAAATGTTTGTTATTCTAAACTGCTAAGTGTTGGAGTAATTTGCTACACAGCAATTGACAGCTAATACATATTTCTACTTCTCTTGTTGGTTAAACATCACAGAGTTAACTATTCCTAAGCATGGTCAGTGATCAAATGCACAGATCTGTAGCCTTTGGCAGGCATAATAAGCCAGGTCCCCATCCAATAGAAGACAGGCTTGGGCTATTTGGTTCTAGAGCTAATAAACATATTGTGTGTGTGTAATGATAATGCCCCATTTTACATGAGATTCGGCTTCCCCAAAATCATATAAAGTAAGAGAAGATGACTGAACAATAAGGAAGGAAATAAGGAAGGAAAATTAAATTTGAAGTGTATTTTTTAAATTGATTTCTGATGACTTTTCCAGATTTATATTTCTCTGAGAACTTACAGAATTCCTTTTCTAGAAAATCAAGTCAGATTGTCCTTCTTCAATCACTTTAATTATAAATAGACTCAGTGAGAAGGGAAATGAGACGTGATTTTGTCTATTCATCCCCCTAAACAACACAAATGTGCCAAAGTACTAATAGCTTAGCCTTAAATAGTTTGCTGTGAAATAGAATAACTCAGAGAGTTGTGTCCAAAGCAGATTTTTTTTCTTTAGAAAATTTAACAATAAATGTCTTAGGGTCAGAAGGATGCGGTTGATCAGAGCTGAGAGCCCACAAAGATTGTAGCAGTCACATTAAAACAATATTGTTTGTCCTCCCTTTCATTTCCTCAGAGGTGCACAATACATTTTCCTCCCCACCCAGCAGCTCTCTTTCTAAAATTGTTTTGGACCTTTGGGGGCCTTCTATATTAAGAGCGAAGGAAACTGGAACCGTTATTTGTTCTTTCTTCTGAGCACTTTTCCTGGATGTGATAAACTGAGTGGCTGTGGGAGGGCAGAGGCTTCCCATGAGGCTCTGCGCTTGCCTCTCCCAGACTCCCTTCTCTCACACTGAGCAAACTGCCTTCTTTCCTCCTCTGTCCTCTCCCCTGTATCTTCACACTCTCTTTGGTGTCCCTAAACACTTGTTGACTCCCCCTAACACTGCACCTTCTATAATTTGCCGAAAAGCAAACTGGGGTGAGGAGAAGGACAGGGAAACAAAAACCAACAAGACCGCTCAGAAGTTTCTCACCTGCTCTGAAAGACTGAAGCAGCTTAGCCAAGAAAGCACAGTTTGGTGAATTCTTCTAGGTAATTAGTTTCTTGGAAATTTGCTGGGTTGTAGAATCTTCTTCCCTTGAATCCTAGGAATGTCTGAAATACCAGACAAGCACTCTTCCCACAAAGTTATGTTAAGAGGCTTAATTAACAGAAAATACTGTGTCACACCTATCAAAATTTAAATGAGAGGAGTGAATTTGGCCAGTAAGATTTCTGAGACAACTCAATGTTGCCAGAACCCATTTTTCTGTGCCCATGAGAGAAAATGAAAGGTATGTTTCTAACTTCACTTTCCTCTGGAATTATGCTGGTCCTGTCATTTTCTCCGGCGGTTACTTTTTGTGAATCTATAGGACAAGCTATCATTATGGATTGTTTATTTGGCTTTTCTTCAATCCACAGTGCTGTTAATATTCCTGTCTTGGTTTTTCCAAGGGTTGAGGAGAACCTGGTTTATTTGCTGTTATTTTTTCCTTTTCTTATATTCCTCCTGCCTTCTCCTGTGCAAGAGTCACTTCCTGTGCCCGCTGTGTTGCCCAGAGGTCTTTCTGCTCCTGAATTGAGTTTTCTACTAACTGTCTGTAGTACAGCCTTGAATTAGAGTTTTATTATAAATTGAAATTAAAGCTTTCCCAAGTGTAACTAGAATTTCATCTCCCCTAATGCCAAGGCCTATTACCTCTCCAGTGTCAACAGACTTTTTCAAGATTTTGCAAAATTTAAAATCACACCTTCCAGATGTAAGAAGGGAGAGTTTGTATGGTGACAAGAAAATGGGTGGATGGAGAGATTCATTATTCTTACTCCCCTGCCCCCGCCCTCCCCCTTCTTACCTCCCAAGGGGAACAGTTGTCTTGACTTTGTGAGGTCCTGTAAGATCTCTACAGAAACAGTAGCAGGTTGGCATTTTCGTGCTTTTAGTCACCAGATATACCTCACTCTGTTCCCTTCTGTAAAACAAACAGCATGCCACCTCACAGCACACTTTATGATCACCTGATGGATACTGCACTCCAGAAACAAAATACTATTAACAGATGACTTATAAAAATCATCCTTGCAGTTCTGTGATGGAAAACAACTTATTAAAAACACTAAGCCAAAGGTGAAATTTTTGTTGAATATATATGTTCAATTAAAATACATTGAATATATATTCAATAAACAACCATACATATATGTTCTGTATAATCAATACTAGTTATCAAATATTAAATAACTTTTGTGCTTTATTCTAGCACTTATAATGACTTCTGTGATATTGACCAAGGCTTTTATGCTCTCTAGGCATTAGTTTCTATATCTGTAAAACGTGAAAAACTGAAAAATAATTCTACCCTATCTCTATAGCTCCTCATTCTCTGCTTCTGGGATTCTCATTTTGGTTTGGACATGGATAGTATGGGCAATCAAAATCCATCAAAGACCCCTATACCTCAAGCCAGCAGATAGATTGGACCTTTTCCTCTTTGACTAGAACGACTCGAAAGAAACTAAATAGAGTGTATGAGTTTATTTTTCACTGACTCCTCCAACTGAACTCATAGACCTTTTATAAGCGGTTAAATGCCAAGGAGGGAGGAGGCGGGGGAGGGGAACCAAAGGTCTCAGTCCATTCACAAGCTGGATCAGTAAGCTGTCCTTCATTTCCCATAGCTTGTGCAGAACTTCATCTCAAGCTGTCCCACTGGAAATTCTGGACTTCCTCTGTAGAGTGGCTTTAACCTCTGTAGGCTCTTAAATCTCAATGTGGTGATATGCTCTCCTCTGTAAAGATGAAGTGGTTAACAGTCAGCTGGAGGAGCAGCCTTTTCAGTCATGCTTCTGGTGATGGCGATGACTTGAATGGAGCCATGCTGCCTTTGGCCCTGGCTTCTGGTGGGAATACATGTAAGCATTTGTGTAAAGATTGGGTGACAGAGTCCCAGGAAAAGGTGTCACATCTGTGGTCATGGGGCAGTTTTCACTTATTTGTGGTTGCTCTTATGTAAAGGTAATTGGCTTTTGTGTGATCTGAACAGCTTTTTAGTACCTCGATCTAACTAAAGTAAGTAAACATGCACTTGCTTACTACCTGACTGAATGACCTGTTGATCGTGAGGATGAAATTTCATTAGTATAGTATAAAGAATTATGAAATTTTATCCATGTTAATCTCCAATTTTCAGGGTGAACCACACTAAAAGTCTTCTTGAGTGAGAAAAACCATAATTTTCCTTGTCAGAATCTTATTTTTTATCATTTCAGAATCTTCAAGAGAAGTAGAGCTCACAATCCATGACATCTGCTGTATTGAAGGATACATAATAGATGTTTTTCTGGCACATCCTTGTCAAAAGAATTATTCCTCGTGTCCAAGGAACCAATGAATTGTTCTAATATCAGCACCTTCAAACAGAAAGTGTTTCAAGAGGGTTTTTCATCATCTGCTTGCTTTCATGATTGCCTTCATGTGACTTGTTGACTGAAAGAGAATTTCATCACTGCAGTGAGTGGGGACAATCCTAAGAATGTGGAGTTAGTGTGTGCAGTTACCTGGGGAAGTGAGGAGGGCTTGCAGAACTTGGCAACAGCTCAGGGTCATTCTCCAAAGTCTGCCGTGTTAACCATATAACCCACCAAGACCTCTAAGCCATGGCAAAGTCTCTTCAGAGCCCCAACTTGTTTCTTCGGTTCTCTTGGTTTCAGGTCATCACTTATTAGTTACATGATCTCCAAAAGTCACTGTGCCTCTATGACATCAGTTCCTAATTTGGAAAAATGCATAATCATTCTGGCCTTACCTACCTCACAGGTCCATGATAAAGGTCAAAAGGGATGATGTATGGGATGGGCTTTTGAAAAGTAAAATTTGTGATGCAAACACAAAGTAGTGGATTGTGGTGATATCAACATTTTAATATAAAGCCCGCCTGGTTCAGTAACTTAAAGAGGACAAAATACATCTTTTTTTTTTTTTTTTTTTTAAGATTTTATTTTTTTTCCTTTTTCTCCCCAAAGCCCCCCGGTACATAGTTGTATATTCTTCGTTGTGGATCCTTCTAGTTGTGGCATGTGGGACGCTGCCTCAGCGTGGTCTGATGAGCAATGCCATGTCCGCGCCCAGGATTCGAACCAACGAAACACTGGGCCGCCTGCAGCAGAGCGCGCGAACTTAACCACTCAGCCACGGGGCCAGCCCCGACAAAATACATCTTTTTGTGCTGGGGAGCTTTTGAATTCTTTTTCCCCAAAAACTACAAAAACTCATATACCTTGGTTAACTTCTCTGTGCCCTATCCTTTCAATAAGCTGACATCACAACAGGGGTTAAAATAAGGCAAACAGACAGTGGCCAAGATATATGTGTGTGTGTGTCCATTTGTGTGTATGTGCATTTGTGTTTGTGTGCATTTGTGTGTGCGCATTTGTATGTATGTGTGCATTTAAGAAAATGCATGTGCACCTTTGACCTAGCTACTACATATGTTCACACAATTTAAAAAGGAATAATGACTCATTAACCAAACAAGTCCTAGAAAAAAATACTCATTTAATACAATCACAGTGACTTCCTCACTGTTTCTACTTCATTGCTGCTTATGTGAGTAAAAACAACATGCTAAATGGAGACTTTCAGGACCCCATGGGACCAATTAACACCACGTGACTTCCTCCCTGCCTTCCATGAAAATAACTATATTATAATGGTCTGTGATATTAATATCAGCTTTGGAAAAGTCAGGCAGCGGTTCCGTAGGGAAGGAAGTGGCCTGAGCAAGATCTGTGGAATGTGCAGCATTTGACAGACTAGAGGCCACATCTTTTTATAAGCTACATCATATAGTTAAATGAGGTGGGGGCACTAAATGGACTTATGGGTTAATTAGGGTTAAAAGGCCACCAGGGTAGTCTATCTCTGATCTTGAACTCCAAGAAAATGTGGTTAATGGGGGAAGTTTTGGAAATTAGAGTTCTCAGAATTAAAACCATTTCCAAAGCATTTTTTCCTCCTGAATTTCTCCAGATTTCTGCCCACCACAGAGACAGGATGTATTTTGACAGCCTCTGTTTGTGTTGGAGTGTAGACCTGGGATGAGGATTGGTGGGTGCACCTCCCAAGTGTGTTGCGTAGTTTGGTGAGGTTTTCCAGTGATACCAGAACCAAAGGGAATGTGAGCCACAACATCGGTAGCCTTGTTCCAGGGTTCCTTAAATGCAGTTGTAGGAATCCCAAGTCATGCCCCACCCAGGTCACATCCTCGTCCCACCCCCTGCAGGGTCCTAGAGAAATACAGTGTTCTCCCTGTGGCTAGGCAAATTCTCCTCTCTAGCATATGGCAGTGGGCCAGTCAATTTTCTTAGTTGTAAATTGCTGTACTGCTTTAACTCTACTCAAGGGTGGTCCCAAAAGCACAATGGCAAATAAAAACTCCCCTAGGAGCAGATGTTTAGTGATACATCTATTTATCCAAGACAGATTGCCTATGGCAATGATCAAGACACAATTCCTGGACAGTAGTTAATGGTTTGGCTAGACAATCAGGGACTCAGAAGGAAAAATATTGGAGACTTGGTGATGGGGAAGTTTAGGGAAGAAGCTGGCTAAACTCCTCAAATGAGCCCAGAATATGAGACTGTTCGTGCCCAATCTGCATGCTCACCAGAACTCTCCCACTATGGAGAGATTTTAAATAATCAGGAGGGCAAAATGACTTTCCCTGAACTTGTCCATCAGACTTTTTCCCTGGTACTTAATTAATGGGCTCTTTAACAAAACAGCTATGGTGGCAAGAATGAACCTAATGATAATGACTTCCTCCCATCATGGTGACCTGGCTAGTATCTCAGCTGAGTCCCCCACTAGCCAGAGTAGTAAGCAGGCCTGAGTACCAGGATGGCCCTATGGCCAGGAGAGCCAGTCAGCTACTTGGTAGAAACTGATTATATGGGATACTTTCATCGTGGAAGGGGCAGAAACTAACCACTGGGATAGACACATGTTCTATATTTAGATTTGTTTTCACTACTCCACTGTGCTTCTGCTAACACTTCCATCAGAAGAATTTACTTAAATTCTTGAACATCATAGTGGAATCCCTACTCTAGATTCTTTTGTTTTATAATCGTTGTGGTTTTCTTGACATTTATTTTCCAAATCTCTTGAAATAATGTTTAAGATGATTTCTAATATATGATAGTACCCTTCAAATAAACTTTTGAAATAATTTTAAAAAACCATTCTATAATAAAAATTAAAAGTGTAAATAGAGTGCACTAAGGAACTCACTTTACAGAGAAGGAAATAAGGCCATGGCCTAATGGCCATAGAATTCACTGGTCTAAACATGTGTCCCACTATTCAGAAGCAACTGACCTTACAGAAAGGTAGAATCATCTATTGAAGCCTCAGACATGGTACCAAAAGTGACTACCAGCTGGTAGACAAGATCTTGTAAATTTGGGGTGCTATTCCTCAGGACGAAGCATTTACTTTGAATTAATGGTGAATAAATGGCACTCTTTCTCCTGTTCTAGAGCACACAGATTCAGGAGCTTTGGGGAAGAAACATGGGGAACCACTCAGAATTACGTCTAATGACCCCTGTCAAAATTTTGCATTCTGCTGCTGGGCTTTGCTGGTTTAGCGATTTTAGTACCCAATGGAGAATTGCTTTCACTAAGAGACATTACAGGAACTGTATAAAATTGGGAGTTGAACCAGCCATTTGGACATCCAGGGATTCTCATGCCACTGGAAAATGGATTTTTGCTGGATTCATTGATCCTGACTACTAAAATGAAGGAGAGGAAGAACCGTAGACATAGCCAAAGGGCACCTCTTGTACTATTATTTTGAGAGGTAAAGATGAATAGAAGACTATTGCAAGCTTATAGAAGGAGGAACAGCAAAGCTTCGGATTTTTAAAGAGAGACGACTTAGGTTTAGGTTGCCCCACTGTGTCCTAGTTGAGGCTGAGAGTACATGGAATGGCAGTGGCGAAAAAGCTGCAAATACCAGCTATGGTCTATATGTAGAGATGCCTGTTGTGTATAGAATGTGTTGTGGTTATAATTACTATTAAATCTTCAGTCTTAGAAATTCAAGGTGGGATTGTTATAGGAAGAGTGAGCAATGGCCAGAGAACTTGGACTGATACTGGAGGGAATAAATAATAAAACTTTGTATTTTCTCTGTTTTGAGCAAGGGTGAATGTGTTTCTGACTGCATGATTTTGGGGCTACCTACATTGTGTAGAAATATTTTTGGAAGTATAAGCTTGAAAGGAAGTGTTTATAAGGATGTAAGGCAGTCAAAGGGATATATTATAATAGATCTGACTATCCAGAATCTCAACATTCTCTTTATTTGGGAGGAATCCCAAAATAGGTTGGATAGTAGGATCCTATTGTCCACTAAGAAAACAAAGGAAGCAGATAGTTCTTTTCCATGCTTCCTGACATTAGTATGTCCATGTGGCCCAGACTTGGTCAATCACATTTAGGATCCCACCCAGGACTTTGAAACCTGAGGGAGCGATGTACAGATCAAGGGGCAGGTAGAAAGCTATTTAGGATGGCAGGGCCAGCAGAGTTGAGAGAGTCCTGAGGTGCCATCAGCTGGTGTTCAGAGTGAATCTGATGACAATGAAAACAATAGCATGTATTGAGAGCTGGTGACATTTTAATCAGATGGTTTCAGAGCTGTGATCTCAGCTACATTTTTGGCTGCCCAGCTTTCCTTGATTCCCATCCATTTTCTAAGTGAAATTCTCCAGCCTTCATGTTGATTTGGGAGCTATCCAATATCCTTCCAATAAATTCTTTTCCTGCTTAAGATCGCCAGAGTTAATTCTCATTTGTGCAGCAGTATAATGGCTCAAAGTGCCATTCATTCTACCTGGATAACCTCATTGCAGCCCTTTCTTGTGAAATTGGCAGACACCATGGTCACTTTGGGGTTGGTTACTGTCTTGGTGTAAGACTCCTCTTTTCACCAAAGGCTTGTTACTCCTCTGGCTTTCTATGTAGTGGCTGTTTAAACTTCCTCTTTCAGTATAGAAGCAGCTTTCCCTCTGAAAGCATGGTGTGCTTATTTTTAGGACTGGTTTAGGAGACAATAAGAGGAAGTCATCACCATGAAGCAAGCAAAATTATCCTTGAAGTTAATCCCAGCCATTTTGTGGGGATTAACTAGATGAACTTTGACTACCTTGATTAAAGGTAAGTTCCTTTCTCATTGGGTTAAAGGCATACTAATTTTTTAAATAATCTCTGTGTTTCTTATTTTAATAAACAGTAGGCTGCATTCTGAAAAGCAACAGCAATTTATATTTACTGCAGCAATGAATGAGCGCTCCTTTTCTTATTCTCTTGCCAACATAAAATGTTGTCCATCTCTGTGATATTTTTTGCCTATTTCATGGCTGAAAAGTGATATTTTATTGCATTTCTTTGGTTACTGGTAAAATTAGGTTTGTGCTCTTCTTTTTTTAAATTAATTTTTTATTGAGGTAACATTGATTTATAGCACTATGTAAGTTTCAGGTGTACATCATTATAGTTTGACCTGAATGTAAAACCTGAAACCATAAAACTCCTGGAAGAAAACATAGGCAGTACCCTCTTTGATATGGGTCTTAGCAGGATCTTTTTGAATATCATGTCTCCTCAGGCAAAGGAAACAAAGGAAAAAATAAACAAATGGGACTACATCAAACTGAAAAGCTTCTACCTGACAAAGGAAACCCTCAACAAAACAAAAAGACAACAATTGGGAGATGATATTTGCAAAATATGTACCCAATAAGGGGTTAATATCCAAATTACATAAAGAACTCATACAACTCAACACAAAAAAACCAAACAATCCAATCAAAAAATGAGCAGAGGATCTGAACAGAGAATTTTCCAAAGAAGATGCACAGAAGGCCAACAGGCACATGAGAAGATCTTCATTACTAATTACTAGGGAAATGAAAATCAAAACCACAATGAGATATCACCTTAAACCCATAAGAATGGCCATTATTAAAAAGACAAGAAATAACAAGTGTTGGAGAGGATGTGGAGAAAAGGCAACCTTCATACACTGGTGGTGGGAATGTAAACTGGTACAGCCACGATGGAAAACAGTATAAAGATTCCTCAAAAAATTAAAAATAGAACTACCATATGACCTAGCTATTCTACTTCTGGATATTTATCCAAAGAAACAAAAACACTAATTTGAAAATATATATGCACCTTTATGTTCACTGCAGCATTATTCACAGTAGTCAAGACTTGGAAATAACCTAAGTGGCATCAATGAATGAATGGATAAAGAAGACGTGGTATATATAGGTATATACAATGGAATACTGCTCAGCCATAAAGATTAAATCTTGCCATTTGCGACGATATGGATGGAACTTGAGGATATTATACTAAGCAAAATAAGTCAGATGGAGAAAGCCAAATACTGTATTATTTCACTCAGATGTGGAAGATAAAAAAGCAACAACAGCAAACACATAGAGAATAGATTGGTGGTTACCAGAGGGGAGAGGGGGAAGAGGAAAGGCTAAAGGGGTAACAGAACACATTCGTATGGTGATGAACGGCAACTAGACTTTCGGTGGTAAACACGATGTAACCTACAAAGGTATACTCATTTGCCTTCCATTTTTATAAAGTAAATTCACTTCCTGGATCTGGCAATTAACTCCAAGAAGTTCCAACCTTCTTCCCAGACAACCCCTTGGGATATTAAACATTTTATTTCCTTGGTGTTTCTTACTCTGATGCATTTAAACTCTCCCCCAGTAGCAGCACAAGGAATTTGGGGGCCTTAGCATGTAGTACTTAGCCATAGTAATAGTTTTAGATAGCCAGAGATCTACTCAGCAATACAATTTAGCTTAGACCTCTTGAACTTTCAGCCCATTGAGAATAAAGGGAACCCAAAATGTTTTCAATAAAAAATTGTCATTCATTTAAATTTTTCATTCAACAAATATTTTTTGAGTATCTATTATGCACCAGGCATTACTCTAGTCACTGGAGATTTATATATGAACAAAATAAAGTGTCTTACACTTATTTGGGGGCTATAGATGGCAAACAGATAAATGAAAAGTCTGTGTTCAATGGTGGTAACTACCACTGAGAGAAATAGAGCAGGGTAAATGCTTTGGGGTGTGACAGAAGCATGCTTACACATTCAAGAAACTGTAAAAAGGCCAATGTACTTCAGAGTAAGCAATAGGGAGAATGTTAGATGTCGTGGGGTACCACAACATGTAGGACCTTGAGAGCATGGTAAGGGTTCAGGCTTTGGGCTCGAGATGGAAAAGAATTTGAGAGTGTGAATCAAAAAATGACACTATATAACTTACATTTTTTCACAACGACATGTACAATTTGGGGGGGTAAAATTTACATATAGTGAAATCACAGATTTTAGGTGTACTCTCAGTTCAATATGTCAAATGTATACATTCCTGTAACCACACTTCTGTTAAAATAAAATACATTTTCATCATCCTATAAACTTTTCTAATTTTCCTTCCCAGTCGGTTCTTGCCCCCAGGCACCAGCTATTCCAATTTTTATCCCAATAAGTTAGTTGTATCTAACCTAGAATTTTACTGAAATAGAATCATAGGTATCTGCTCTCATGTGGCTGGCTTCTCCCACTCAGCATAATGTTTTGTAGAGTCATTCATGTTTTACAGATCAGTAGCTCATTATTTTTTTTATTGAGATATAATCAATATATAACATTACATTAGTTTCAGGTGTATGACATAAAGATTCAATAAATGTGTACACTACAAAATCATCACTACAATAAGTCTAGTTAACATCCATCACCATACATAGTTACAAAAAATTTATTTTTCTTGTAATGAGAACCTTTAAGATTTACTCTCTTAGCAACTTTCAAATATGCAATACAATATTATTAATGATAGTCACCATACTGTACATTGTGTCCCCATGACTAATTTATTTTATACCTGGACGTGTGTACATTTTGATCCCCTTCACCCATTTCATCCACCTCCCAATGCCCCACGTCTGGCAACCACCAATTTGTTTTCTGTATCTATTAGCTTGTTTTCTCTGTCTGACTTATTTCACTTAGCATAATGCCCTCAAATCCATCCATGTTGTCACAAATGGTAAGATTTCTTATTTTTATGGCTGAGTAGTATTCCATTGTATATAGATACCACATTTTCTTTATCCATTCATCCATCGATGGACACTTAGGTTGTTTCCGTATCTTGGTCGTTGTAAATAATGTTGCAGTGACCATGGGGGTGCCTGTATCTTGAGTTAGCATTTTCATTGTCTTTGGATAATTATACAGGAGTAGAATTTTTGGCTCATATGGTAGTTTATTTTTAATTTTTTGAGGAACCTCCATACTATTTTTCATAGTGGCTACATCAATTTACATTCCCATCAACAATGAACAAGGGTTCTCTTTTCTCCACATCCTTGCCAACACTCATTATTTCTTGTCTTGTTGATAATAGCCATCCTAACAGATGTGAGGTGATATCTCATTGTGGTTTTTATTTGCATTTCCCTCATCTTGAGTGATGTTGAACATCTTTTCATGTATCTGTTGGCCATCTATATGTCTTCTTTGGAAAAACATCTAGTAGTTCATTCTTTTTATTGCTGACTAGTATCCCATTGTATGACTGCACCACATTTATCCATTGTACTATTGACAGTTATTTGGATTATTTTGTTTGTTTTGTTTCTTTGTGTTTTTTGTCATTATTAACAAAGCTGTTGTGAACATTCCTGCCATGTCTTTTGGGGGGACATACGTTTTCATTTCTCTTTAGTGAATACCTAGAAGTGCAATTTCTGGGTCATAGAGTAAATGTAACTTTAACCTTATAAGAAGTTGACTAAGTTTTTCAAAGGGGTTGTACCATTTTATACTCCCATCAGCAATGTGAGAGAGTCCTGGCTGCTCTATATGCTCTGAAAAATTTAGTGTTGTCAGCTTTTTAAATTTTAGCAATATATTTTACTTCTACACCATGTTATAAACCTCATCTTATAATGTTATTAGTTTTGCTTTAAATAGTCAATTTCTTTTAAGGAAGTTATAAGAAGAAAAGAAACATGATATTTTATAGTAAATCATTTATTATTTCTGGTGTTTTTTTAAATCTCTTCCCATGGATTCTAGTTTCTATCTGGTGTCATTTATCTTCAGAAATCCAAAGGATTTTCTCATAATAAATTCTATCAAATTTTGCTTATTTGAAGATGTGATTATTTTACCCTCCTTTTTGAAGGATATTTTAATTGGTTATATACTTCTGTGTTGATAGTGGGATTTTTCCCTTTTGATATTTTAAAGATGACATTCCATTATCTTCTGACTGCCATTGTTTCGATGAGAAGTCGACTGTCATTTGTATCATTGTTCCTCTGTGTATAATGTGTGTTTTCCCTTCAGCTGCTTTCAGGGTTTTTCTCTTTACCTTTGGTTTTCAGCAGTCACTGTGATGTGCCTAGATGTGATTTTTTTGTGTGCTTTTGGATTCAGTCTGCTTAGGATATGCTGAGCTTCTTGATCTGTAAGTTGGTATTTTTGAATAAATATGGGAAATTTCTGTTATTACTTCTTCTGGGACTTCAAATACACATATATTAGATGGTTTTAATTGTCCCATAAGTACATGAGCCTCTGCTGATTTTTTCAATTGGTGTTTCTCTGTTCTTCTGCCATTTCCAGTCTATTTTTCTGCCATCTCTATCATCCACTGAATTTTTAAATTATCATTCCAGTTTAATAATTTTTATTTGATTCTTTATTTTATAGTTGAATTTATTTCTTGATATTCCCTATATCTTCTTCATTAAGGTCATATTTTCCTAGAATACTTTGAACATATTTTCTTGACAATATTTATAATAACCATTTTAAAGTCTTTGTCTGCTATATCTAATCAGGATAGGTATCTACTATTTGCTTTTATTCTTGATTGTGGGTCACATTTTCTTTTTTCTTTGCATATCTTGACGTTTCTGATCATGTGCTCAACTTAGTGGATGCTACACTGCAGAGTCTCTAAAGGATGCTGAGTTTTGTTTTGGTAGGCAGTTCAATGACTAGCCATTTACACTGAACTTGTAAAGCCTTGGCTTTCTATTTTATTACGGCAGATCTATGGAGACCCCAAAGTGTTTCCAACCCCCTCTAACTTGTGGCTGAAGAGAAGCAATCTTCAAACTCTGTCTTCCTTAAGGCTTTTGTCACAGCTTAGTTTAAACATTTTTAGGGTGGAAACACAGTGGGGACTACTCTAGAATGTGGTCGTTATTCCTAAGGCTTGACCTTCCTCACATCTCAGCTAGTTGCCTGGGGTGTTAATGGTATTAACAAAGTTTCTTACTCGGGCTGTAGCAGAATTTCAACATCTCCAAGTACTGCTCATCCCTTTAATATCTCTGTTTTACTCTTAAACACACAGCAGCCACTCTCTTGATAGTCTCAAGTAGTCTTTTCTTCTGCATATTTAGCCCAGCCCTCAACAAGGACTCATTGGTTTCCTCACCTGGACTTTTGAACAGTTTCTCCCTATCTGATTACCTGTCCTTTAGATTCTAGCTGCTAACTATTAGCTAACTATTAACTATTAGAATTTAACTATCTAATTATTTTAGATAGTAGATTCTACTATCCTGAGCTCTGATGTATGCTTATTCAACTCAGTGGGACTGCCATGCTCTGCACAGATTTCAGCTCCATGATTATGAACTTATCCCAAGCACAGTTGTGTAGCTTCCCTTTTTGCTCAGAGATCATGATGTTTCATTGTCTGTTGTCCAATGCCTGATAATAGTTGCTCACATATTTTTCTAGTTCTATGGTTATTTATAGTGTGAAGATTAGTCTGGTACCAGTTATTTTGTCATGACCAGAAGCAAAGCAATCCCTTTTTAAGCAGATTTCCCTACACCCCGTTCATGGTTTTAACATAGTTGGTCTGTGGGCCACACTGCCTTAGATACTGGTTCTGTGACTGGACAACCTACCTTCTCTTTTTCCTATAGAAAATTTTATTTTGTAGCCATATAGCTCTTCTTTGTTACTAGATCCTAACTGGATTTTTCTTCATCTATCCAAAATCATCTCCCAAGATGAAAATCATGGTGTTCAAGCTGTGGGCTTCTTGTCCCTTTCCTCCCGGAATGTCCTGAGCTTCTAATGCAAGTTGGCCCACCTTCTCTACCTCTCCTCTCTCCAATACTCTGTACAGCAAACAAGCAATATGAAAACAACAAAAAAATTCTGTCAAATCCTAATTCCAGCACAATGAGTGCTTACTTTCCCTATATTAATGCAGCTAAGAGGTCTGCTCAAGTGACCATTATCTAACATAAGCAAAGCAAAGCAAAACCAAACAAGTGCATTCCACCATGTTTTGGTAATAATCATGGCTCAAAGTTGTTAAGGGACGTATCTGAGCTCACACAGCTAGCCACAGCAGAACTAGCTACAATCTTGGTTGTTTGGTTCCCAGAGGGTGCTTTCCCAGTGCACACACTTAGCAATAACTAACAAGTCTCAGATTGGTCACTCAACAAAGTTCAACAGGATTGAGAAGGAGTTATACCTTGGTTGTGGTGGTGATGGTGGTTTGTGTGTGTCTATGTGTTGTGTGTGTGGTGGCAGGCGGGTGTAGTTGTGGGTGGTGTAGGAGAGCAAATCGAGAGCTGGGATGCTGCTCTGGGTGGACAGGAACTACAAAGGGAGTTTTAAGTACCTGGGGATGACAGAGGTGTGCTATTGGGACTGCCCCTGTCTAGTTCCTTTTAGCAACCAGAGAGTAAATCCACAAATGTTCTCTAATTTAAGGTGAGGGAGTTGACCTCAGTCAGCCCCTTGTGCCTCTCAAGCTGATTTCACACTTAGAGTATCTCTGATGATACCTGTCTTCCATGGCCCTCTGTGCAGAAGAGCATTTATTTCTAGACTTGAGCCCTTGGCTGTGCTGGCAGAATATTGAAACTCAGAGTGAAAATCAGACATGCCTGGGCTATGCAGCCTCTGGAGGGTCTTTATCTCCTCTCGCTTCAATGGTTCCTGATGGTCATGTTGATGTCGGGAGAGGCTGCTTCTTGCCTCCGCTTCCTCCTTCCATCTCCGAAGATACTTGGTGTCCACCCCTTGGTGATGCAGTCTCCCCTGAGAAACAGAATATGCCCAAGCAGCCCTAAGGGGAAGGGAGCTGCCAGCCTACCCCCACATTTTTCCCCTAGTGTAGCCTAGCTGTGTTGCAACCACATCCAGAGAAACGTATGGGGATCTCCTCGGCAGGGTGGCTTTGATGATTTCTTCAGACACATGGAGCAGACTGACAAATTGACTTTCAAGTGAAAGGTCAGCACAGAGAACCGAAGGGGTAAAGCATCTGGATTCACAATTAAAACGCCTGCAGAGCACAGTTTGCAGCTCCGGCGTCTCGTTGTGTAGGAGGTGCTGTCAGAGGGACTCATTTGGCAGCCGTTTCTGACTCTGGATTGGGATTGCAGAAAATAAAAATTCCTTGTAGTTGTCTGTGCGTGTGTGAGTGGCGCACCCGCGATTGTGTGTGGGTGTTTGAAGAGAAATCTTTCTCTTTGGCAAGAGAAGGCACGACTTTTCGCTAACTCGGTTCTGCTCTAGAGATGACCTTCAGAATGGTCTGCCCAGGGTGAGCGGATCCCCAGAAGAGCTGGTTGGCTCATCACTGTACCTGCCTTACGTGGCTACGAATTAACACCATGGATGGACTTGGAAAAATGAGTTTACTCACTGATTTACTTTCTGACCTTGGAAAAATTGTCTTTTACAATATGTGCAGGGCTGCACCCAGACACCTGCAGAAAATGTATTTGTTCGTCCAGTTTAAAAGAAAGCTGGATCCCATCAATGCCTTTCCTCTGTGTTACTTGGTCATAAGAACATTTGTTCTGTTTCCAGTTTACAAAGTGTTCCCATACCCAAAGATAGGGTGAAAGAAAACAGGATATTCCTAAGAACTGCCTAAGGGCCCAGGACCTCAGAGAGGGCTGTGCAGTTTGGGGGCTCAGTAAACCTAATGCTCAGCTTTCTCAGGATGCTTTATCTGCCCAACACTTGCTTTTGAGTTCTGACTGACGTAATTAAGGAGGTAGATGATAAAACCCTGTAAGGATCCCATTCGTTATGGCTTGTTTGCTTTCCTCCGCTTTGTAGCAGTCAGCTCCGCAGGAGGTCTTTAAAACCTTCAGTTGAAAGATGGGATGCAAACCTCTCCCCACAGAGAAGGCTCTGCTTCTCCCCCTACCTCACACAGGCCCAGCAGGTGGTTCTACTTTGGGGGCACTTAGGAAGGGATATTTATAGCTCACTCTTCCCCTTCCTCCTCCTCCCAGGAAGCAGGGATAATGAAATTAAGTTTGTGGTAGAAAGTGTTGGAGAAGTTTGCTAGAAAGAGGGGGACAGAAGCTGAACCTGGAGTTCAGGGAGTCTTGGTTTAAAAGGACCAGCGTTTTCTCAGTAAAGGTAACAAAAGAGGGTCTGAGCCCCTGGCTGCACTACTTGGTAAACAAGACACCCTTTGCTTAATAAAGCAGGCTCTGGGGTTACCCTGCCAGGGATGAAATCCTGCTTCTGTGACTTACTAGCTATGTGACCTTGGGCCTGTTATTTAACTTCTCTGTGTCTCAGTTTCCTTTTCTACAAAATGAGGATAATAATAAGACCTATCTCACAGAGTTGTTGCAAAGATGAAATTAGTTAACACACGTGAAATGCTTAGAATAATCTCTAGCACATAGTAAGCACAGCATGACTCTTGGCAACTATCATCAATTTTCCATGGGTTAATTCATTATCCCTCTGTTACCTGCCTCCTCTATCTGCTGCTGTCAGGTGAACACATTCTTATTTGAGCTTTACGGTAACCTGTATGAGGGGAGCAGGGCAAGTGTAATTATTATCATCCTTTGACAGATTAAAAACTGTGGATAAATTCTTTCTTTGATTGGCCTTTAAGGTCCTGATTCTTACCTAGATTGTCTCTTGTAATTATTCACTTTTAGCCCTTTCTATGAGGTGAAAGAGTTATTTAGTTTTATATACAGCAAGTATTTACTGGATGCCTACTATATACCAGAAACTGTTCTAGATGCTAGGAACACAAGAGTGAATAAGACACATACAGTCTTTGCTGTCATGGAGTTTATAACTTTATCTTTTCTCATCTCTTCTGTTAGAATGTAAATTCCTGGTAGACACAATACATATCTGATTTGTCTATATCCACCGAAGTATTTAGCACAAAGTTTTGCTCATTTAAGTATTTAAATGCTTGTAGATATAATAGTTATAGCAAATATTTGAGTTACTAATGTCAGACGCTGTGTTAATTGCTTACATTCATTATCTTGTAGTAACAATCCTGTGATATTGGTATTTTTATTATTTCCATTTTATAGATGAGGAAACCAACATTAGAGACTTGTCTTAAGTTTACTCAGACAGTGAGTTAGCACAGGATGAGGTCCAGGCTGTCTTGATTCTAAATTTCATGCTTTTTGACTTTGGAAATGAAGTTGAGATGAACGGGCTTTATTTGATTATCTTAATGGATGAATAAATGGAGTCTCAAGGTTGTTAAACATGCTACTGAAAGTTGCCTATATCCTTACTACTCTCTGGCCTTTTTTATTTAACTTTTTTTGTACTCCCCCCAAGAATGACATCTCCTACTTGCACTATGGCATTCCCTGCAAGGTATCCCTGTTTCTCTGGCATCCAGGTTTGATGGTAAATTTATGCTCTCTTGCATCCTGTTGGCAAGGAAGCAGCAATGTAAATGCTGGGCTGTTGCCACAACCTGCGGAAGTAGAAACATCAGTCATTCCATTTGCCATCCTGTTTGAAACATGAGGGACTATTTTTAGACATATGCAGATCAAGGAAATAATTAAACAGTACCTTGCTTAGTTCACAGTACACAGAACTTGTTCTAGCATCTTCAGTTTACCAGAGAGATGAAGTCTTTATTTCTAAATCTACGTTTTATGGTGGGCTTTGAAAATCAACCACTCTTCAGGATATATTTAAACATCATTTTTAAAAGGAAAAGTAGGAAGTATGATCTCCATTTCTATGTCTCCTTCTTGCAGCAACAAGATATAGCTCACTGAGCTGTTAGCAAGTTTTTGCCATACAAGGAGTGACTATGGCAAATTACTAATATCAATTTTCATGCATAGTTTGTGCAATTCATCCTATTACTTTAGAGTATACCCACTTACATATTTAAAAACAAAAATAATAATAAAAAATATTCTAGCCATAGAGAAACAAGGGGTACCCATAATAGAGGCTTATCAGTAACAGTATTTTAATTAATTAACTAGGATAGTATTTATGAAGCACCTATTTGGCACATAACTGAATTAGGACACAGACATTGCCTCTAACTATGAGAAGGTCACTTATTAATTCACAATTGTAAATACTCTATGTTAAAATGCATACATGTCGGGATGCTTGGTGATATTTTGAGTTAACCTTATTAAGAAAATGGTGGAGAACTTCAGTTTCTGAACATATTTTGGATTAGACTACATGAAAATTCTCTTTTAGAAACACAGAGATATACACTAAAATACAGTAAACATTGGACTAAATGTATAGTCAAGTTTGCAAGAAGAAAAGGAAATTTTCTAGGAAAAAAAAATGAAAACAACTAACAGAGATAGTAAGCATGCTATTGCTCTTACTACCTTGGCTGTGAGTAGGAGTTTCATCTTCATGACCTGAGGGCCTAGGATTTAAAGCTCATGAGGGAATAAACACACATGACAACAACAACAAACCCAAAAATGTCTGCCTTGAAAAAAACAGATACTTGTGCTCATGTGGGATTATAGTTCAATATTTTTACTACCAATGTGGCCCAGGGATACCCAGACTATGATATCAACATAAAACATGTCCTGGGTTGATGACATACCTAGATTGACTGGCAGAAGGCAAAATACCTCTTTAGAGGGACATGCTTTCAATCCAGGCTATATAAATTTCCATAATAACCCCTGCTGAAGATGAACTCATAATCAGAAATTACAAAACACAAATCGACCATAAACAAGAATCAGATTTAAAAAATAGAGATTAGGGGACCAAGATATTCAAATAATAAAACTACCCTTTAGAGATAAAAAAAGGTATATATTAGATGGTGAAAGATATTAAAAAGAAAGGATTAAAAACATAAACATATTTGGGGCTGGCCTGGTGGCGCAGTGGTTAAGTTCTCACGTTCAGCTTCTCAGCAGCCCGGGGTTTGCCAATTCAGATCCCAGGTATGGACATGGCACCGCTTGGCAAAAGCCATGCTGTGGTGGGCATCCCAATGTATAAAGTAGAGGAAGATGGGTGCAGATGTTAGCTCAGGGCCACTCTTCCTCAGCAAAAAGAGGAGGATTCACAGCAGGTGTTAGCTCATGGCTGATCTTCCTCAAAAAAAAAAAAAATAATCATTTAAAAAATACTCAGTAGCTAGATGAAACAGAAGATTAGATATAACTAACGAGAGAATGAGTAAACTGAAAGATAGATGTGAAGAAATTATCCAGAGGCAGCACAGTGATACATAAAAGTGAAATTGGAAAAGAAAAGAAAAAGGTATATATATATATACAGGTGAAAAGACTTAGAGGATGCAGGAGAGGCAATGTTTTAAAGGCTAAGGCAAGAGGGGCCAGCCTGGTGGCACAGTGGTCAAGTTCTTGCATTCTGCTTTGGCAGCCTGGGGTTCACTGGTTCGGATTCCAGGTGTGGACCTATGCACTGCTTGTCAGGCCATGCTGTGGCAGGCATCCTACATATAAAGTGGAGGAAGATGGGCATGGATGTTAGCTCAGGGCTAGTCTTCCTCAGCAAAAAAGAGGAGGATTGGTGGCAGATATTGGCTCAGGGCTAATCTTCCTCAAAAAAAAAAAAAAAAAAGGATAAGGCAAGAATGTTCCATGGTTTGTAAAGATGTAAATCTTCCAACCAAGATACATAACAGTAAATTTCACTTAAATGTTGTGATTAAACTTTTGGGAAGATCTTAAAGTCAGCTGCAATGAAAAAGGGAGATTATCTACAAGAGTAGGACAATTAGAGTCACAGCTGACTTTTCAAAGCATCAGTAGAAACCAGAAAGAGATGGGATCATATCTTCAAAAAATGGGGGGAAAAACCCTATTAATTTACAATTGTAAATCCTGCTAAATTTTCATTCAGTTGTAGCAAAGGTAAAATAAAGACATTTTATATACAGGTGCTGTGATATATGACTATATGTGTGTGAGGGGATTATTTTCAAAGTGTTAGAGATAATAGTGAGATTAGAACATTTATAGATGGACCTATACAACACCCCAAATTGCCCTAGATTTCAAACAATATATCTCCAGGTAAAATCTGTACCAAGAACATTGACAAGTAAGGAAATTAAGCAACACTTTGTTATTAGTCCTAAACTCCAAGGCAAGATTCTAATCAGAAAATTAGACCATATGAGAGGCTCTTTTTATTTTAAGATAGTCCAAAATAATCTCAAACCAAAGCAGTCTAACCTGTTCAATGTATCTTACCTTCCCTTTAATGCCCATGCCTGAATCACTTATGTTTTGTGTGTGTGTGTGCGTGTGTTTTTGTATGCTTGGGGAAAGCCAGCTGTAGTCAACTCAGCAGATCCAGAGAGACAGTTGTGACAGACAGCACACCCAGGCCATCGCCTAGTTCAGGGCTCACCTTGGTTGCTCACACAAGATATAGGAGAGTGGAGCACCTCACCCATTATATTCTACAAAAGTTGAAGCAAAAGTTCACTGCAGAGGAAGGAGATGTGACTAGTTTTGCTGAGTTGTAAGATAGATGGAACTGATTTGAGAAGTCTTCCTGAGCTTTAATTTAAGCTATGACATATATTTGATTGCCGGTGCCTATCACCGTGTCTAGCACAGAGAAAGGACTCAATAAATATTTGTTGAATTAACAAAGGAAAGAAAATGAATGGAAAAGATGAGCAGTTGAGGGCTAGATAATTATTTGAAGGAAAGCGAGAGACTGCTTACATCTTAGGGGGGCTTTGCAAAGTATCTCTACATTCCCTATTCTGGGGGTAGAAATCTTCCTGGAGAGATTTTTGCTAAGTTTTATTTTTCCATAGCTAGACTCTAGGTAAGACATCTAAAAATGTGTACTGCTGCTCAGAGAGAGAGGCGAATAAATATAAGGGGTTGTTGCTATGCAGTGGTGAAGTGCTCGGAGCCCACAGGAGCTGAAGAGGCAAATAGATTAATTAAAGGCTTTAGGCCTCATCATGAAGGCCTTGAACTTTGTATGAGTGTTGTAGCCAAAGTAGTTTCCAAAGGGTGGGTCCAGTGACTCTTTCACCTCAATATTGAGGAGCATCAACTCCTACAGTTTACAGCTGCTACAGCAACTGGATGCATTTCAAGGAAGAATGACTCATTTTAGAATCCCTGAAGGCAAAGAGACTCATGTTAATGAAAGCAATAGTTTGATGGAATTTCTCTGATTTTTAAATATCACCAAGCCCTTTGATAGGCATAAAACAAAAGTATTAGAAGGAATAATGATGATAATCTATCTAAATTTCAATTATCCACACTAATGTTGTCAATTTCCCCAAAGAAATTTATGTTTGGCTTCGGTAGATATTGTGTGATGGTGCCTTTGTTTTGCAGCAACAAATTTATCTACCCAATCATGTTTGGCTTACTTTATTACTGAAACCATTTTTGCATTGCCTGAATACTCAAAGGAAAGGAGGCCCAGAAGACATTTACTGGCAATGAGAATTCAACATAGAATAATTATTTGTACATAGCTTTAAAACTTTCAAAGCACTGTAAAATTTATCTCATTTTATTTCTATTGTAACACTGAACAGAAATGGATGTCAGACCGTGGTATTTGGGGATGCTTTACTTTATATAGTCCCCATTAGCCTCCTATCAATTCCTAAATAAATAACTTTTCTAAGAAAAAACAATATGTTTGCTGTGCAAATACAGCTTCAGGACAAAATCCTTTAGCCCTCTCTTTCCAGCTGGATAACACTCTATCCTTGTGGTAACTGATTTCATTAATGGCCACAGTTCTTCATCCTCTGAACTATACCCTTTGTAATGTGACTTTCCAACTCTTCCTATCAAGAGGTGGGGGACTGTTTCCTCATTCTTTGATTCTGAGTTTGGCCATGGGACTTGCTTTAGTAGTTTTGATGCAAGCAGAGAATTGAGGCTCTTGCAAGTTTCTGCTAATGTTTTTGGTCTTCTTTTGCCATAAGAAAATGTCTAGACTAACCTGCTGTAGGATGAGGTATAAGGAACAGAGTCTAGTCGCCTCATGTAGGAAGGAATGCCAGGATGTCGAAATGCAGGAAGGAAGAAGAAAAGAGGGAAGGAAGGAAGGAAGGAGGAAGACAGGATGAAGGAAGGAAGAAAAGAAGGAAGGAAGGAAGATATCAGGAATGAAGAAAAGACAACAGGATGAAAGTCAGGAAGGAAGGCAAGCAGAATGGAGAGATTTTGTTACTGAGAGCTAGGCACTATTAATATTTTGGAAAACATCCTTCCCAATACCTTTTGTGTGTATAGGCACGTTTGTATGCAGGATGTAGATCAGAAGGTCTGTAATATCTGTAATATGCTTTATTTATTTGTAAGTATGCCATAAACATCTTTCTTAAACAATAAATATAGACCAACATCACTACTTTTAATAGCTGCGAAATAGTCTGATATAATTATTACCATAATTTATTCAACAAGTTCCTTATGTTGGCAAATTGTAAAATGGCCACAATTTTCTGCCTCCCCCTATATCCATGCTCCTTTGCTATGTGATTTGTTGTCCCTTTCATGAAGAAGTGGAATCTATTTCTTCACCTTTTGAATCCAGGCTGGGCTTCTGACTTGCTCTGGATGAAAGAACGAAGTGGAAATGATATCATGCAAGGTGTTCCTTGGCCTCAAGGGACCTTGGGTGCTTCTCTTTGTTCTCTTGAAATCCTGCCAAACTGCCATGTGAACAAGCCCAGCTGACTGCTAACTACAGACACATGAGTGAGGCCAGCCCAAACCAGAAGAACCTCTTAGCTAAACTCTGCTCAAATTGCCAACCCATGACTCATTAGCTGCATAAACGGTTCTTGTTGAAGTCACTGAGTTTTGGGGTGGGTTTTTTCCCTTTTTTTTTTTTTGAGGAAAATTAGCCTTGAGCTAATATCCACTACCAATCCTCCTCTTGTTGCTGAGGAAGATTGGCCCTGAGCTAACTAACACCTGTGCCCATCTTCCTCTATTTTATACGTGGAACGCCTGCCACAGCATTGCTTGGTAAGTGGTGCGTAGGTCTGCTCCAGGGATCCGAACCAGCGAACCTCAGGCCACCAAAGCAGAGTGGGCAAACTTAACCACTCTGCCACCGGGGCGGTCTCTGGGGTTGTTAGTTTTTATTGCAAACTGATAATTGATACACCTACTGATGGACTTTTAGATTGTTTCTAATTTTTCTTTAATAATACTTTGATGAAAAACATTTATATAGCTCTTCATATACTTGTAGGGAATTTCTTAGTAGAATTGCCTAGGAATGAAATTGCTGGATCAAAAAGAATGTTCGTTTTAAGTTATAACATGTGTAGCTAAATTGCTCCCTGGAAAGTAGGATTAATTAATGGTTTAATCAATCATGTAGAGAGTATCCAACATGGCTGGGTTGGAGGCAAGCACTATTTTAGGTTGGGTGATAGGGAAGTCTTTTCTGGAGAGGTGACATTTGAGCAGAGACCTGAGGAGAAAGGCAATGAACGATGTCTGAAAAAAGTGTGATCCAGGCAAGAAAAAAACTAACACAGAGAGACTAAGACCGGAGGGTACTATGGCTGCAAGTGAGCAAAGGAGGCCCAGAAGTTAGGTTGCAGATAGGTAGGGACCTATCACATCCTACCTGCAGATCATGTAGAGCCTCATAGGCTGTGATGAATATTTCATATTTTTTTCTGAGTGTGATGGGATGCCATTGGAAGATTCTGTGCAGGGGAGTGTCAGCATCATCAGCAGTAGCAGCAGCATCTTCCTCATCCCTAACACTTATTAAATGTTTGCTATATGCCTGATGTTGTTCTAAGCATGTTCCTGGTATTAATTCACTTAATCCTCCCAATGTAAGACTTAGCTACTATTGCTGTCATCCCGATTTTACAAATGACATAATTGAAGCCCCAAAATATTAGATGAATTGCTCCAGTTCACACAGTGAGTTAAAGGCAGAACCAGGATTCAAAGCAAGGCAATCAGGCTCCAGATCCTGGAATTATGTGATTTATGTTTTAAAATGATGCCTCTTGTAAGAAAAGTTGCCTGTAGAGGGGCAGGATGGAAGCTGTCCCTTTGGAGTCCATTATAGGAGCCTAGAGGAGAGAGTTGATTGACTTGTTGGTAGCTGTAAAGGTGGTGAAAAGTGGCATAGAATGATTTGCTGGTAAATTCTCAATGATCCTTTAAAAGATCATAGCTAAACTGATTGGTAAAAAATGATGTTTCTCTGGAGTTTTATTGGCATTTCTTTAATTAATAGTAAGGTTTAATATTTTTTGTAGTAGTATTGGCTATTTGTGTTTCTTCTGTTAACTGCTTTTACATATTCTTCATACATTTTTCTAATGGAGGGTTGTCCTTTCATTGATTTCTGAGAGCTCTCTGTATGCTAGGTATATTAACTTAAAGACATCAATTTATTTATACAAATATAATTAGCTAATATAAATGTAGAAGTATAATATTCATATGTATTTCCCAGTTGTCTTTCGTATTTTGACTTCGTTAACTTCTGTTTTGTGCAATAACATTTTGTCTTATTTTTATGCAGCAAAATTGCATTATATTTTATGGTTTCTGAATTTTATGTTATGCTTGGAACAGTTCTCTCCATCACAAAACTATGAAAGTATTCATCCATATTTTCCTAGTGCTTTTATATTTGAATTTTTTTTACTTAAATACTTGATTCATTTAAAATTTATATTGGAATCAGGAGTGAGTTGGGATGCAGCTTAATTCATTTTATAAATTACTAACAGATTGTTCTACATTATTTTAAGCACACACAACCTTTTCCCATTGATTTGAAATCCCACCTTTGATATACATTAAATTTACATACATACTTGGTACCCTTTTTCCACTCAGGCCAATTCCTGTCCTAAAATTAGACTGTTTCAGTAGTAGTCATTTCATAGGTAATTTTAATATCTATTAGGGTAAGTACCCCGCTCCCAATTAATCTTCCTTTTCAGAATTTTCCTAGCTATTTCTCCTTGTTCATTCTTTCAACTAAATTCTAAAATCATTTTTCAAGTTAAAAACAGCTTGTTAAGATTTTGATTGGGATTGTAGAATTCTACAAACTTTTTAAAAGAGTAATTTAGGGTGAATTGACATCTTTGAAAATTGAAGTTGTAACTGAAAGTTGTGATTACTCTACTAATAATACAGTATTATTGTTATTGTAACTATTAATATGTTACATTTGGGGGAATTTCCTTATTATCGTCTTGTCTTCTCTTCACCCCTCACCTCCCCAAACACACACACAGAAATTGCAGGGCGCTTTAAAATAGGGGATTTTCAGTTCTTTCTCTTGAACTTGAGCTTTCTTCTTTTATTTGCTCTGCTTTACCTGCTCCCCAGAGCTGGAGAATTGTTATTAATCAGCTCCAAATCTGAGTTCCCAGAAGGGGAAGGTGTATGAAACACCAGATTGGCCCTCAACATCTGTAACTTTGCAGCCCGTTGTGTGACTATTCTATGAGCAAGCCACTGGGCATTTTTTTCCAATCTGAAACTTATTTCATGTTAACACACTTTTGTTTTACAGCACTGTTTCCAAGTTTATGGCTTTCTTGCTTGAGCCGCTTGTTCCAATTGCATCTAATATTTCATCAAATATGGTAAAGAAACCATGAGAATGGATTGATGCTCCTTGTGAGCCGTCTTAAGCAGACATCACCAGATTGCTGTAAAATGGTTTTCCTTTTTAGCCCTTCTGAATTGTAATATGTTTCTGAGGCCAAATTCTTCAGGGAAACATTATGACTATTTAAGGTCTCCAAACTTTATGCTTCAGTACAAAAGGCCTAAGGGTGAGGATTTTAAATGGATGAAGTGGAGAAATTTGCACTTCCTTAAGCAAACATATAGCATTTCCTTCCATGTGTCAGAAATGAAAACAAAAAATACAAACTAATTTGTCATGAAATTTTCCCCTTTATAATTCCCTCTTTGGTGCTTTTTCAACCTAACAAGTCATATTTTCTCTTCTTTCGTGTCAGGTTTATAGCTTCGCTGGTCACAGTTTCAATAACCATGATGGACGATCTTCTGTTCTATATATCATGTACAAGTATTCTGCTTAAAAGTATCTTTGTGTTCACAGCTTGCTTTCTGTCACCTCCCCGATCCCTCCTCCCTACTGCAAATGCACATGGCGTTATATTATATGCGCGGAGAGCATTGGGGAAAGCTCATATTTAGGAACATTAAGTAAGCAGAGGATGGCTGCTTGTTTGGGCTGAGCCTGACCTCTCTATGAAATGAGGCAAATTGTCATATTTATGACTCAGGGTAAGTCAATAATATATTGGCGTTCACATGTGGAAACACATTTACTCCCCAACATGTGGCCTCCACTTTGTTTTCTCTTAAGTGGTAGTTTTTACCTAAGTCTGTCTTTTTCTTCTCTTCTTCCTTTCTTTCTCTTCCTTCTCTCCTTCTTTCTTCACTCTTCCTTCCTTCCTTCCGTCCCTTTCTTCCTTCACTCCTCCCTCCCTCCCTTCTTCTTTCCTCCTTTTCTTCCTCCCTCCCTCCCTTCTTCTTTCCTTCATTTCCTCCTTCCTTCCTTCCTCCCTCCATTCCTTCCTTCTCTTTTCATACTTTCTCTTCTCCTTCCTGAGCCCTGAGTAATCTTGGTGGGATTTTTAGCATTTACGTATAGCATAAAAAAGATTTTGCTTCAGATAACTAAAATTATTATTCCCTTTACCCTCCTATTTCCACCCTCTATTTGCTAGATCCAGGCTTACATACATACATACAAACACCCACACACACAGTCATACACTGAAAAAAAATTATATGGCTGGATAAGTGCTATTCACAACTATTGCCTGGAAATCTGATCCTATTGGGTCCTTTGGAATCTGAGTCAGTATCATTTGTTTTTCTTGCTATACTGTTTCTCTGTAAATTACAGCAGGAGAAAGGACAGTCATGTGGTTTCTGATTTACTGTAGAGAATATTGAGAAGGAAAAAAAGTATCAGAGTAGTCATTGATAATCAAAAAACACAGAAAAACCTCACTGTGAAAGTCTTTATTATTTCTCAATTTGGTCAGCTATACCTTTCTGTTCCCCCAGCTACAAGGCCCCCATTATCATGAAGTCTATTTTTGTAACAACTCCATTTTGCAAGTGGGATTTGGGTTGAACAGGCATGTAGAAAATCTTTGCATCTCTTCCCCTCTCCCCAATGTGTTCTGGAAATTAGGTTTCTCTCCCTAGTCTTTCCAGTTTGTGCAGATTTGTGGGGGTGTTGGGCAATCCTGTCTGCCCTGTATTTCTCCTCCTCTTTGTGTTTAGGTCACAGTTTGGATTCCACAGGCTGTTTTGTGGCTGACCAGCCTCCTCCCCCAATAGTCATGACACACAGATGGTCAATGTGCTCATATCAGGAGGAAGAGTTCTGCTCTGGGAAAGGCCTCAGACATGCTGGATGGTCCTTGCTAGCTGCTATCATTCTTGATTTTCCTCACCAAGCTCATAGCAGATGAAAGGTGTCGGAACAGCCATCCAGACTCTGAGCAGACCTAGTACTGATGTTAAATGTCATAAACGCAATCAACTACCAACTGAAATCAACAGTTACTTGTTTACTTTGCTCTCTGTGATTCTGAGTAACTGGTTGGGACGAATTTTCCACTTTTTACCCCTTAGATTCAGGAGGATGAAGTTAGTAAAGTACAGAATTGGGCACAGGGAGACTGATTTAAAAAACCATCTGTCTTGCTGCCTTTCTGGTCCCTTGGAGATGTCGTTTACTTTCCCTCAGCCTCTGTTTCCCAGTCTGTGATTTGAAAGGATTCATTCTCTCTGAGGTCACTTCCTGGAATAACATTAGATGCCCTGTTTGTTGTCGCTGTTGTTGTTTTCCTTAAGAAGGGAATTGGGTAGGATTTTCTTACAACCGAATTTTCAATTTATCCTATGATTGGGGCAGAGAACAGAACTGTTTTTCCTCCATCTACATGAGGAGAAAAATACTCATGAGTTCTCTACTTCCCACAAATGTTGAAAAGATGAGGGACTGAGGGACTAAGGCTGTCCCTAAAGAGCATAAAACAAAGAAAAATTTGGCAGCTCTCCAGTTCATTTGATTTGACTTAAACAGGGGTGAATTTTTTATGTTTTATTTTTTGGCTTGATGCTAGTCCTAGAGTTTTTAGGAAAGTTGATATTAGTGCAATTACTGATCATTTCAAAGACAACTTATTGTATAATGTAGCTTAAGAAGCAGGTATTATTCTCAAGAATTAGTTTTGTGACTAATCTCTACTTAAAAAATATTGCATGTAGGTAAAGACATCTGGCCATAAGTATGCACTTACTAGTTCTTTAGTTATTTTGCTCAAAATGAATAATCAGGCTGCAGAAGCTGCTCGATTTTAGTTTAGAGAATTGATCTGTCTGTTTCCTCCTAAATTAAAAATTCTCATTCCTTGGCTGTAGAATCTGGATTTACACTCAAACAGAGCTAGATGAAAGGATCCCTGATGGCAGGAATCATATTTTAGTCTTTGTGTACAAGTAGCACAGTGCCTGAATGTAGTAGGTCCTTAATAAATACATTATGAACAAAACGTATAGTTAAACAGCTTATCAGTTCATTTTTAATATCTTTTTTATTACAGTCAAATATACATAACATAAAATTTACCATTTTAACCATTTTAGATATACAGTTCAGTGGTATTAAGTACTTTCACGCTGTTGTGCAACCATCATCATCATCCGTTTCCAAAAGATTTTTATCTTCCCAGAACTGAAACTCTATACTCATTAAGCAATAACTCTCCCTTCCCCCCACCCTCAGCCTCTGGCAACCACCGCTCTACTTTCTATCTCTATGAATTTAACTACTTTAGGTACCTCATATAAGTGGAATCATACAATATTTGTCCTATTGAATCTGGCTTATTTCACTTAGCATGTCTTCAAAAGTTCATCCACGTTGTAGCATGTATCAGAATTTCCTTCTTTTTAAGGCTGAATAATATTCCACTACATGTGTATACCACATTTTGTTCATCCATCCATTCATCCATGAATGTTTGGATTGTTTGCACCTTTTGGCTCTCATGAATAATGTTGCTATGAACATGGTACAAATTTTACCATCTTTATAAGAAATAAAACATTGCTCAGAGAGAATCCATATTATAGGAATCCTTTAAGTACGTTAATGTAGCTGAAATTCTTAGACAATTTCTTGGTCAGTTTGTTTTGTGCTGAGTTCACCCAACAGACTGTGAAACGCTATCAGGGTAACATCTTTGTCTTATTAACCTTTACATCCCCAGCATATGGCAGAGGACCTGGTGCGTAGGTGGCTGAGCGAAGCATTGTTGAATGGATTGACCAGACTCCACGATCTGTTTTACACTCTCAGCCCCTGAGAGGAAAGAAAAAAGAAACTAAAGCTGGAATGTTGGGCATATTTATCATCAACTAATTTTTTCTATCTCTTCCACTAGATTAGATTTTTTCTGAACACAGGGACCAGTTTGAAATTAGTGAACTTCAAACTTTTTCGCTTACAGTTTTCAAAAGAATGTTGACAAAATGCCTCTTCGCTCATTTTCATATTGACATCTAAAATTTTACGTAGTAAGTTAAGTAAAACTAAGGAAATCTCTTGTACGTTGCCAATATTGAAAGCTAATGTAAGACCGTTATATCACTCTTTTAAATATATCAATGGGATTTTATATACAGTAGCGATTCGATCCTACCATCAACAACTTAAAAGTACGTAAATAAGCCCTATTATAACAGTTGGAAATTTTACATTTTTTTCTTTTTTTCCCCCTTGAACTTATATTTTCATTCCACTTCTCTCAAAGAATTTTGTCCTAATTTAAAATTGTTTCATGGTTGAAAGTCATTTATTGAGCACTCTATCATTCTTCTTAGCAAATTATACATTTAAAATGTTTAATTTTAATTTTTAGCTTAAATTTTCTATGACCACAAGGCTTGCTGTTAGAAAGAACTTCTGCTGGGTTGAATCATCATCATTCAATCACTATTAGTGCATAGTAAGTCAAAAAAACATGATTATATCACAACTTGATAACTATTTATACTATAATTTATAATTATTATTCTTACAATAATACAAATTTTACGGAAATTATATTTTTTCTATTTATGAATCACTTTAATAAATGTTACATTTGTTATAAATGTTACTAAATTATCTCATTTTCTACTAACTTTGATCTTTGTTTGTTCTTCTTTTTCTTGTTCATTTAGGTGTAAAGTTAGATTGTTTATTTGAGATTTTTCTTGTTCTTAAAGTAGGCCTGTATCACTATGAACTTTCCTCTTAGAGCTATTTTTGCTGAATCCCATAGATTATGGAAAGTTGTGTTTCTATTTTCATTTGTCTTAAGGTATTCCTTGATTTCCTCTTTGGTGTCTTCATTGATCCATTGGTTGTTTAGTGGCACGTTGTTTAGTCTCCATGTGTGTGTTTTTTTCCAGTTTTCTTCTTGTAATTGATTTCAGGTTTTCTTTACTGTTGTGGTCAGAAAAGATGCTTGATGTGATTTCAATCTTTTTAAATTTATTAAGACTTGTTTTGTGGCCTAACATGTGATCTATCCTGGAGATTGTTCCATGTGCATTTGAAACGAATGCATATTCTACAATTTTTAGGTGGAATGTTCTGTAAATATCTATTAAGTCCATCTGGTGTAATGTGTCATTTAAGGCCAATATTTCCTTATTGATTTTCTGTCTGGATGATCTATCCATTGATGTAAGTGGGGTATTAAAGTCCCCTACTGTTATTGTATTGCTTTCAATTTCTCCCTTTATGTTTGTTAATGTTTGCATTATATATTTAGGTTCTCCTATATTGGGTGAATAAATATTTATGAATGTTATATCTTCTTGGATTGACCCCTTAATGACTATGTAATGCCTTTCTTTGTCTTTTATTACAGTCTTTGTTTTAAAGTCCATTTTGTCTGACACAAGTATTGCTACCCCAACTTTCCTTTTGTTTGTATTTGCATGGAATATCTTTTTCTATTCATTCACTTTCAGTCTGTATGTGTTTTTAGATCTGAAGTAAGTCTCTTGTAGGCAGCATATAGATGGGTCTTATTTTTATATTCATGCAGCGCACTACGTCTTTTGATCAGAGAATTTAGTCCATTTACACTTAAAGTAATTATTGATAGGTATGTACTTATTACTATTTTATTAGTTGTTATTAGGTAGTTATTGTAGTTCTTATCTGTTCCTTTCTTCTTCTCTTGGTCTCTTCATTTGTGGTTTGATGGTTTTCTTTAGTGTTATGTTTGGATTCCTTTCTCTTTATTTTTTGTGAGTCTATTGTAGGTTTTTGGTTTGTGGTTATCATATATATTGACCTATATATAAAGCAGTTAGAACATATTCTAAAAACACTACATTTTTATCACCCCCCCCCAATGTTTTATGTTTTTGACATCATACTTTACATCTTTTTATTTTGTGTATCCCTTAACTGCTTTTGTCTTTTAACCTCCATTCTAGTTTTTTTTTAAGTAACTGATTTACTACCTTTACTACATATTTACTTTTTATCTACTTTTACCGGTGAGATTTTTCCTTTCATATATTTTCTTATTTCTAGTTATCTTTTTTCTTCCACTTAAAGAAGACTCTTTAACATTTCTTGTAAGGCTAGCTTTAGTGGTGATGAACTCCTTTAATATTTGCTTGTCTGAAAAACTCTTTAGCTCTTCCTAATTCTGAATGATAACCTACCTGGGTAGAGTATTCTTGGTTGTAAGTTTTTTCTTTCAGCACTTTATATCATGCCACTCCTTTCTGACCTGCAAAGTTTCTGTTGAAAAATCAACTGATAATCTTATGGGGTTCCCTTGTACGTGACTTGTTTTTCTTTTGCTACCTTTAAGATTCTCTCTTTATCTTTAACTTTTGCCATTTTAATTATAATATGTCTTGATGTGCATCTCTTTGAGCTCATCTTGTTTGGAGCTCTCTATGCTTCCTTGACCTGAGAACTCTGTGCATGTCCATTTCCTTCCCCAAGTTAGGGGAGTTTTCAGCCATTATTTCTTTAAATAAGTTTTCTGCCCCTTTCTCAGTCTCTTCTCCTTCTGGGATTCCTGTAATGTGAATGTTAGTATGCTTGCTTGTCTCAGAGGTCCCTTAAAGTAGCCTGACTTTTTAAAACTCTTTTTTCTTTTTGCTGTTCTAATTAGGTAATTTCTACTATTTTGTCTTCCAGATCATCGATCCATTCTGTATCATCTAATTTGCTGTTGATTCCCTCTGGTGTATTTTTCATTTCAGTTATATTCTGAGCTCTGATCTGTTCTTTCTTATTTTTTCTAACTCTTTATTTGAAGTTCTCATTGTGTTCATCCATTCTTCTCCCAAGTTCAGTGAGCATCTTTAAAACTATTTCTTTGAACTCTTCATCAGGTAAATTACTTTTCTCTGTTTAATTAGGGTATTTTCCTGTTCTTTTGTTTGGAGCATATTCCTCTATCTTTTCATTTTGTTTGGCTTTCTCTTTTTGTTCCTATGAGTTAATGAAACAGCTACCTCTCCAGGTCTCGAAGGAGTGGGCTTTTGTAGGAATGTCCCTGTGTGGACTGCATGTACTAGGTGGCTTTGTCAGGCTGGCCAGAGCTGGAGTGAGCATGGGTTGGGGGAGTGCTGGGGCACAGATGGGCTGCTCTGGTGAGATGACTGTAGCTAGAGTAGGTGCAGCAGGGGGATGTGGGGTATGCTGGGCAGGGGTGCCCTGCTGAGACAAGTGGAGCACGCATGAGCCATGGAGGTCCTGGAGTGGATGGCACCTGGGTTGCCTTGGTGGGATAGCTGGAGCTGGGGCGGGTGTGTGTGTTGGGGGGGCTGACTGCACTGCCCTGAGGCCACCTTGTGTGTGTGTGTGTGTGTGTGTGTGTGTGTGGCTGGAGCTGGTGTGGGCCAGGGGCAGGGACAAGCTGAGGAGGGCATTAGCAGTGTAGCTAGAGCATCTGGACTGTGCTCTTGCCTGCACTGTCAAGGTGGAAAGGGAACACAAAAAATGGTGTCCTCTTGCACCTCCAACCCTCGAGAAAGTTCTAGCCCACCCCCAGCATTTGGCAGAGGCTCCAGGGTTGTAAATGGATTTCTTCCGGTATAGTGCAGGTGCCCTTTAAACTGCTGGGGTTTTTTTGCTGTGCCCCAAGGCAGAGAAGCCTGCCTGCTGCCGCTCAGTGCTATCCCTCTCTGCTGCAGGTTGCCACATGGGTGTGGGTTGGGGCTCCCATTCACACTATGTTTTCCTCTCTCTTACTCGTCTTTATGTGGTCCCTCTATCATTTGTTGTGCAGAAGCTGTTCAATCAGCCCTCAGTTCTTCTTCAAGATGAATTGCTCTATACATAGGTGCAGATTCAGTGTGCCCATGGGAGGAGGTGAATTCAAAGGCTTCCTATGCCACCATCTTAGACTCTTGGGAAGTACATTTTTCAATGATAGGAGATTTTTAGTTTTCAGTTTGTTCTCTTCATTGCCAGATTGAAATGAAATTCAGAATCAATTCTACTTCTATTTTTCATTTTAATAGATGTAGCACTGAGATATTTCATTCACATAAAAATTAGATAGGAATGAATTCCTTTTGAATTAAGTGTTAAAAGTCATGTAGGAGATCTATCATCAAAAATTCTTTTTAATAATTCATCAGTTGGCAATTAAATTAGATCCTCCTTCATTTTCTTAGTTTTTTGGAAGTACATCTCCTCTCAAAGAAAAAGTTTTAACAAGACTATTAATTATACCTGTTACTCTTTCACTTAGAGGCATCTGTTCAACGTAAAATATTTGGGAGATACTGGAGGAATAAACATAATGTGTACTTAAATATACGTCTTTTTTCCCATACAGTATTTTTTAAAGTCAGATTGTTTTATCTTATCACAAATTTAAATGTATTTTTATCAGGATCTTTGAGCTGCAGGTGTAGTTTTATTTGTGAAAACCATCTTCCATATAATCATTTGGCAATCTCAGTTCTCATTGTCAAATTCTCTAAATTAGATTTACTATCTATAAGAAAGCCTGACTTCATATTTCAATTTAAATGAAAGCCTGACTTCATATTTCAATTTAAATAAACTTGTCCATTCACTTCTCTTTGACAACCATTTCACTTTTGAATTCTAATTTTAAGATGAATAAATAAGGCATGAAACCTTGCCATGAGTTTGTGCCTGGGTATATAAAGTTGCAGCTGCCTTCCTTTTTTTTTTTTTTTTTTATCCAGCATTCGCTCTCCTTTGCTCTCTCAGAACTCCCCCTCAAGAGCAGTGCATTTTTTTGAAAATAGTTGGAGGACGGAAAAGACAAAGTCATTAAATAAAAATCTTCATCCACTTGCAATTCCACTCTAAAATATATCTAAATTCAGAACATCCCAAATGGGTTGATAATACCTAGTGTCTAATGCCACACTTTGCTTTTACAAATGTATGCATAAGATGAGATAACACAAGAAGCTCTCTCACTGGTTTATGGCACCTTTGGTGGGCACAGAAGCCTTCACCAACACCGTATTTTAAATGATCTGTTTGACAGGCAGGGTGGGGGGGTTTACACCTCAGGACAATGCACCATCATAAAGTTCAGCGTCCTAAGTATGTCTGTCTTTTGTCAATCAGTGGGAGGGAGAACTGATGGGAAATCTCGACTCCAGACATTTCCTCAAAGACGAATTTTCAAAAGAATAAATATGGAAGTCGAGGAACAGAAAATGTATTCTCTTAAAATTATCCATGCTGGTTGCCCCTTGGAAGCACACGCACTCCAGCTTAATGACTACTATCTTATGGTTCTCCGAGCCTTCACCACTTAGCTTAATACACACTGAGTTTATGGTGACATCACAGTTTTAAATGCCTTACTTTCCTGAAGGTATTTCTTATGAACTGGTTAGTTCCGTGGGTTATGGATTGCTTAGCTCTATGTGACAGACATCTCTTTCATTCATTTTTTGAATTTGTTAATTCAGCAAATACATGATAAACACCTACCATTTGCAAGTCTTTGTGGCTCAGCTGAAGATAAAAATGGGATAAAATAAGGAGCTAGTATTTTGTGGAAATGAGAAGGCTTGTACACAGATAAGTATGGTACAAATGAGAAAATGTGAAGTTGAATACATAGGGAGTTTAGAGGAGGAAACAATTAGTTGTGACTTGAAGACTCAGGTCCCAAGAGTGACAGTATGCATAAGTGTAGAAAAATGCAAAGCCATCACAACTTCTAGAAATGCAACTCCAAGGACCTGTTGGCACAATCTTCCTGTTTGAAAGATAGCACTTTAAAATTTGTAATTCACATGCTCATATGTGAATTATGAGTGTGTGTATATAAATGTTTAAGACGAATTAGCTTATTTCCTACTTATGCAGTCGATTGAATCATGCTTTATTTTTTTTCTATTGAGAATGGGCATATAGTACCATAGTTTGTCAGTTTCATATTTATTGGAGAAATGTTTTCAGATCAATCTTTCCTCACTGACTTGAGAACACATTTACTTTTATTTCATGAACTCTACTTCAACCAAAAAAGTCTCTGATGCTGACTCAGCATACAAAGCTACATTTTATACCTGTCAGGCTGCATATAGATTTTTATAAGGTGAACAATGCTTGTATTTAAGTACCGATATAGTAATCATGAAGTCTTCTGGCAGCATCATTTGGAAACTGAATCCATAAATTTTATTAGTATTAAATGTTTCTAATGGGAGTTGACAAATAGTTGAAGGGAATAGCTTTTTCTCTGTACTTGGCAAAGAGAGAGGGAAGAAAAAAATCCCTATTACACAATGAGAAATGTATTAATGCTCAAGCCCATTCATCTCAATTTTGCACAAATATAATTTAAGACCTTTTACAACTGTTGGTGAAATTACAGTGTGCTGCAGGGAAGCTGCAAAATTTTTATGGGCCTAATAAAATTGTCATTGTAATACCATGATAAGGTTCTGGGACAATATAGGTATTTGGAATACTTATATTGCCATGCCAAACTGAGAAGGGAGATAGTAAGTTTGGTTGGAGACAAATGCTGAACAGGGCTAAAACCCAAGTTTGTTTGATAATGAAAATCTCCCTATCAGTGTTTGGCATCAAATGAAATTGGATGGGTGATTAGGCATTTTAACTGGTTGGCTTTATAGTGGAGCAGATAAACATTATCAACCACAGTCTATAAAACAAGTTATTGTTAGAATAATCATGTATTAGCTTCAGATAAATTTCAAAATAATTACCAGTTGTATATTTCCTGCTTTTTCACTCAAGTTTGGCTTCAGAAATATGCCCAATGACCTTTCTCTGCTCTCACTTTTAGCATACAGCCAAAAATCTCTTGATGGTCTTTAGTCAGACTAAAAGCTTTTGAAAATATCTGCTAAGAAATTCAGCCACTTTGAAACATGAGGTCAAAACAAACAGCCCTTCTTGCTATCAACACCTCTGGTGATGTCAGTTAAAAGAGAATACTGTAAACCAGTTCAATACTGAAACCTTGAGGACTGAAAACAGAATTTGCAGGGTGTGCCCCAAACAGAGCTGTGACTACATCCCCTGGCTATCCCTGGATTCGTGTCCAAGATCCACTCACAGGATCAAATGCATCAAACATTCAATTTCTCCAAGTGGACAATAGGACAGAGCCTTGCACTCCAGCTGTGAAAGACTTGATGTTTACTCTTCTTTCTTACTGGACCTCAGCTGATGAAAGGAACACAGACACAAACCCTTAATGCATCATTGGAGAATCTCTTCATTTGCATCCTCAACATCCCTTCATCCCCTTAAAAGAATTAGTTTGACCTAAACCTGTTAATCCCATTCCCCTTAGTAGTGGTTGGTTTAGGAATACGCCTGTGACCCACTGCTAGCCTGTGCTCCGAGAGGCTCCCGCGAGAGACCATCTCTTTCTTCCTCGTTGCTAGGTGTGGCCCATGGAAATGCTGCAGCTATCTCACTTCAGCTGAGGATGAGGCATCACAGAGAGGAGATCCCAGCTAGGAGAGACACTGAAGATCTGAGACAGAGCCCTGATACCTTCTACCTGGAACCTGCCTTCCTTCAGGTGGGTGGGAGTCTGAGCCAGGGAGGAAACTTGGCCAGGGACAAACATGCAGAGCTGTGCCACTTACCAGTCACAGAACTGTTGGAAAATTCTTATTCTCTCAGAGCCTTGGTCTCTCCATCTGTGAAACAGGAATCATGACAGTACTTAGCTTATAAGGCTATCATGAGCCTTAAGTGAATTAATATATTCCAGTGCTTAAAAGAGTGGCTGGCACACAGTGGACACTCAATAAATGCTAGCTATTGTTACTTTTATGAAGAAAATAGTCTTCCTTATTGTTTAAACCATAGGATTTTCTGTTATTTTTAAGTAGAAGTATTTAGCAATATTAAATAGCGTAATCATTACACTGGCTTTGCTCAAAAGCCATGTTTTTAAGGAAGACTCCATTGACCAACTTATTTAAAATTATATCCTACTTCTAGCATTGCTTATCTCCTTCCCTGACTAGTTTTTCACCATCAGATCTATAATATATTTTACTTACTTATTTGTTTACACATTATCTGCCCCCATGAAAATGTAAGCTTCATGAGGGCAAGGGCTTTTTGCTTTTTTTGCAGCTATATTCCACAGTGCCTAGATGAGTACCTGGCTCAGAATAGTCTCTCAATAAATATTTGTTGACTGAATAAAGGTTGTATCACGTGCCGCGTGGTAGCATTATGCAACAAGTAGGGCAGGCAAACCTATATAACCTTGGATCACAGGGTGACAGACAGGCAGCAAAGACAACGCTACTTCCTCCAGATGGAAAAGTGAAACAATTTAGGTTGCTTCAGAAGTTATTGGGCAAAACAACTTATTACTTTTTCGGTCATGCCTCTGCTCTGATATATTAATTATCAGTACTTTTAAAGATGGATAGATATTGCATCAGATTGTGGGGGCTGGTAAGCCTGAAATCCACAGGGCAACTCAGCAGGCTAGAAGCAGGGGCAGGAGTTGAGGCTGGAGTCATAAGGCAGAATTTCTTCTCCCAGAAACCTCAGTTTTTGCTCTTAAAAAGCCTTTAAGATGATAGAATGAGGCTCACTTATATTATCGAGGGTAATCTCCTTTACTTAATGTCAACTAATTGTAGATGTTAACCACATCTACAGAATACCTTCACAGCATCACCTAGCTTAGTTTGGTTAAATAAATCTAAGCCATTCTCTAGTCAAGCTGATACGTGGAATTAACCATCACAGATATGATATTAAAAGTACAATACACCAATATTCTGTAGTTAATTTAACAAAAGCCTCTTCCAATACTCTTTATAGGTATTAAAGATTAAATGATACAAATGGCCCTAAATTCATGTAATCTTTTGATATACAGTATACATTGTATCTGTGGATTCGTGAGCCAGACTCAACCTGATTGTCCTAATATGATAATAGCTTTTCTCATGGTGGTTTTCTAGATAGGCCTTCAATTGTGACTTAAAAATTGAGTACAAAACTATTTTGAGCCCCAGAAGTCATTCGTTCTCACAGGGGTTATTTGGACCTGACAGGTGAGTAAATGCATGAATGAGAATTTATGTAGAGTGATCTTTTTATATTAATGGACGTTTTGTTTCGAAATGCCTGTTTTAGGGTTTGATTGTCAAGACAAACATTTATAAAGATAAATTGTAATTATTATTACATTAGCTAAAATATATTGAAGGCTTACTGTGTTCTAGGTAATACCAAGCACCTTACACAATTATCTCATGTAATCCTCACTACAATCCTATGGGTAGGAGGGATTGTTGCCCTCAATTTACATTTTAGTCCCTTGGACTACAAAGTCCTTAAGATCATGAAGCATATCTAGTTCTTCCAGTGTCTCACATACTCAAGTTCAGAGCTTTATTCATGATGGATTCTAAAGCGGAATTGATTGTTAGGCTGGCTGAGTTCCTTAAAAGCTCTACTTTTTAAAAGGCCTTAGGAGGCTCACTTTGGCTATCCAAGGAGTCATAAACCTGTATCTTTTCAGCTGAACCTTTTACTGTGATGCTGCCAAAACCAGAACACCTTGGGTTGGAAATTTGAATGTGGATACATTTTGATCAAAAGCGGATCTGTCTTGTGCCTCACAGATTTTGAATTCAAGGTTCATTTCAATGTTCCTTTCAATGTGGAAAAGCATCATTTCATTTCAAGGAAAAAGAAAACAATCACTTTAATAAAAATCTTTATGAACAAGGTTCAGAGGGCTTCTTGGACAACAAATGACTTTTACAAAACAACATTGTGGTGAGTTAAGTGTAAATGGCTCAGAAACATGCAGATTAAATTTCCCTGGAAACACTCAAGGGCTTCCAAAATTAATGGGGAAAAATACTTGGATAATATATATTTCATACTTTATGCTTTTTTTCTTTTTTTTCTCTTTTTCACTCTGCTGATTTTATTTTATTCTACAAAACACTTCCTAGGGTGACTTCATCTCTTGCGGTCAGGATGCTGTCAGGCTAAGTTGTCATTAATCCTGGTGCATTCTGGGTGGCCCAACCTGGATATCAGCTGTGTTCCCTCTCTTACAGAGTTAGCTTTTCTCTCTACTATTTGTCTTTCAGTTCAGGAAAGGTATAAAAATAAGAACACAATTCAAAGTCTGTGCCAAACTTTTGGGCCTGTGAAAGTCCACCATTATGACACTTGAGAAATAAATGTGTGAGGTTCTTGGATGTTGAAAACTGATAAATCTTCTATGCTTTAACTCAGAAAATACCACTATGGATATGGATGTGGTAGAGGGATCCATAAATCAAGATTTGAAGGTTCTTAGAAGGGACTTTTGAAAATCCCTCTAACCCATTCCCTAGCCTTACACATATCTCAGTATAAAACATGACAGAAATGTAATTACAGTCCCATTTCTTAAATAATTCTTAGATAATTTTTTTCAACATGCTTTAGAAAAATATTTCTATGTTTTCTCCTCTAGAGAAGTTCTCATAAAACTAACCAAATTCTATTTTATGAGAATTAAAGTTTATTTTCTTTTTCCCTGTCTTTGAAAGAGGTAAATTCTGGAATGCTGGATTGGTATCCATGATTTCTTGTGCAAGATCCTTGCCCGACCTCAGTCAGTGAAACTTCTCAGACATTCTCTCTTTCCAAAGATGACAATGCTTATTTTGCAATTCTTCCTGCCATATCTCCAAGAATATAGTCTCCAATGTTATTAAAGTGTATTAAATCCTTTCTGTCTCAGGACATTGTGTGATAGCGAAGGCAATTTACCTTACTTAATGAGTGCAAAAGTAGTGGAAAATATGGTAGCTGCCTCCTAGAGCTTAGAGTTCAGTTGGGCTTATAGAATGCATATACATGTTTGTGTGAGGGGGTCAGCAAATCCTCTCCCCAAAGGCAAATATGGAACTGGACAAATTGATAAAAACAGCTATTTCTGGAACTCAACCAAAAGCATGCAACAATCAGCGAATCCTTCATGCTTGAAACACTGCGGAACTTCAAGTGAGAACAGTGGGAGTCTGTGATGCTCTGGCTTGGGGCTGTACCCATTCCACCCCACCCAGCCCCCAGCTCAGTCTGCATGGAGGATCTGGAGGAGTCAGGCAGGCCAAGAAAACATGAGCTTTATTGCCACAATTGAAGGGGTATCATTTGATTTGGAGTGGTGGGCAATGACTATGTGAAGCGTGGTAGAAGTGATGATATTGGCAGTGGAAGGGCCTATGTCTCTAGTAGCCTGAACTTGCTGTCATGGTTATAGGAAGCAATAAGTAGAATACTGTGTGGTTAGGTTTTGAGCATATCTATAAGCAGTATATATGACAACTATAGTACAAATAAGGAGAGATGGAATGTGGCTATACTAGTCTCTATATTTTACCAGAATTATCAGTATTAATCTATGAAGTATACTGTGATAAATTAAGATGCATATAGTAATCTTTAAAATAGTCTCTAATAAAATAGTATTAGAAAAAGTAACCAATAGAGGAATTAAAATGGTACACTAAAAAATATTTTTAAAACTAAAGAATGCATTAAAAGAGGAATAGAGGACTAAAAATACAGGAAACATAAAAAACAAATAGCAAAATGACAAATGTAATTCAGTTATATCAATAATTGCATTAAATGTGGAAAGTCTTAATGCCTTTATTGAAAGGAGAAGATTGTCAGAATGGATCAAAAAGCAAAATCCAATTATATGTTGATAAGGAATGTGCTTTAGACTCAAGACAGAAATAGCTTGAAAGTAAAGGATGGAAAATGATATACCAGGTAAATAGGAGCCATAAAAGAGATGGAATGATCATACTAACACCTGATACAATCAAATCTAAGATAAGATATATTACTAGAGAGAAAGAGGGGCATTTTGTAATGGTAAAAATGTCAATACATCAGGAATATATAAAAATTCTAAACATATATACATCTAACAACAGAGTCTCAAAATAAATGAGGCAAAACCAACCAGAATTGAAAGGAGAATTGATAATTTAGTAACAGTAGGAGATTTCAATATTCTACTCTTAAAAATTGAAAGAACAATTAGACAATTAATCATCAAACATAGAAGATTTGTACTATACTTTCAACCAACTCAATTTCTGTTTTAAAAGAACGCTGTACTCAGAACACTTTACACCGGTTATTGCAAAACACACATCTTTTCTAGCTGATGATATGAATGTAAAAAATTTCAAGGAATTCTCAAAAATATTTTAACTGATATATATATATATGCACACAGAAATAAATGGTTCTATATATTAGCAATAAACAGCCTGAAATAAAATTAACAAAACAAGTTGGTTTCTAATAGCATCAAAAAATTCAATACAGTTAAGAAGGTAATTCATCTCAAATTGGTGTATAGAATCAAAGCAATCTCTACCAAAACATCAGCAGGCATTTTTGCAAAAATTGACAAAATTTTCCTAAAATATTTATGGAAATACAAAGGATCTAGGTAGCCAAAACAAGCTTGGAAAAGAAGAACGAATCTTGAGGCATTACTCTAGCTGATTTCAAAACTTACTATAACACGACAGTTAAAAAGACAGCGTGATATTGGTACAAGAATACACTTAATAGGTCAATTGAACAGAATTGAGAGTCCAGAAATAATCCATTTCATTAAAGGATAATTGATTTTCAACAAAGATGCCAAAACAATCTATGGAGATAGGATAGTCTTTTTAACAATATTGCTGGGACAATTGGATTCTCCATGCTAAAAAACTGAACTTAGAACCTTATCTCACACTAAATGCAAAAATTGCTTCAAAATGGGTTATAGACCAAAATGTGAGAGCTAAAACTGTACAACTTCTGGAAGAAAATACTGGAGAACATCTCTGTGATTTTGAGTAGGCAAAGAATTTGTAAAGATGACTCTGAAAACATGATCCGTAAAGAACTGATAAATTGAACTTTATAAAAATTTAAAATGTTTGTGTTACAAAATATTCCATTAAGCTAATGGAAAGACAAGACACACACACGGAGAAAATATTTGCGAGTCATATTTTTGACAAAGGAATAGTATCTAAATTATATAAAAAACTCTCATAGTTCAATAATAAGGAGGCAAACAATTTGATATAACAATGGGCAAAAGATTTCAATAGACATTTTACCAAAGAAGATGTTCAAATTGCTAATAATTATTGTGAACAAAATATGTTCAACATTAGATGTAAGAGAAATGCAAATTAAAACCATAATGATATACCTCTACATACCTACTAGAATGGCTATAAACAAAGGCAATGGCAAAGGTTGGTGAGGAAGTACAGAAACTGGAACCATCATGCATTGTTGATGGGAATATAAAATGGTACAACCACTTTGGAAAAGAGTTTGGTACTTTCTTAAAAAGTGAAACATAAATTTTTATGACTCAGCAATTTTACTGTTAGGAATCTACTTAAGAAAATAAAAAAGGATGTCCACACCAAGGAATGTATGTGAATGTCCATAGCAAAAATGGAAACAATGCAAATGTCCATCAAGTGATGAATGGATTAAAACAAATGGTCTATCCATATAAGGGAGTACTATTCAGCAATGAAAAGGAAATAAAAACTCAACTGATTCATGCTACAACATTGATGAACCTCAAAAACGTTATATTAACTTAAGGAAGCCAGATATAAATAACTAAATATTGTATATATATTAACTTAAGGAAGCCAGATATAAGTAACAAAATATTGTATAATTCCATATATATGAAATCTCCAGAAAAGGCAAATTTATAGAGATGGGAAGCAGATCACGGATTGCCTGGGGCTGAGGGTGGTAAGGATGAACCACAGTCATGTTCTGCATAACAACATTTCGGTCAACAGTGGACAGCATATAGGATGGCAGTCCCATAACATTAGTACCATATAGCCTAGGTGTGTAGTGGGCTATACAATTTAGGTTTGTGTAAGTACACTTTATAATGTTCATACAGTGACAAAATTGCCTAACAGTGCATTTCTCAGAAGATATTCCTGTTGCTAAGTGACACATGACTGTACCAATGGGCTTGAGTGCACTTTTTGGAGATTTGGAAATGTTCTTAAATCGGATCATGGTGTTGTTTGTGCAAGTCTATAACTCTGATTTAAATAATAATTGAATTGTATGCTTAATAGTGACTGAATTTGGGGCTGGCCCTGTGGTGTAGTGGTTAAGTTTGGCACGCTCTGCTTCAGTGGCCAGGGGTTTGCGGGTTCAGATCTTGGGCGCAGACCTACGCCACTCGTCAGCCATGCTGTGGCAGCATCCCACATACAAAAATACATATTGTATATATTCCATTTACCAGACACAGTACTAGGCACTGGCAATAGAGGAAGACTAAGTCAGACAAAATCCCTCCCCTACCGGGCTTACAATTAGCAAGCGTCTATAAGGATTTTGAGCAGGCTGGCATTGCCTGCTTTTGAAGCTTCAGAAACAAATGAACTGTGTTAAATATACCATATTCCCCCCAAACCCCTTCTTTTCATGGAACTTACATTCTATTGTAGGGGGTTTGGGGAAGTTAGAAAATAAGGGCATGGGCACATGAATATATAACATTTTAGAAATTGATATGTGCTGTTAACAAAAATAAATCAAAGAAAAGAAATGAAAAATTCTGAAGGGAAGACGAGGAGCTGTTATTTTAAATAGAATGGTAATGGCAGGCCTCCTTGATAAGGTAACCTTTGATTAGAGACCTGGGAGAAAGGAAGGGAGAGCCATGCCGATGTCTGGGGAAAGTGTATTGTAGGTGGAGGGAATTGACTCAAGAACATGTGTAGTCTCTTTGAGGACTGACAAGGAGGCTAGTGTGGCTGGAACAGACTGGTTGAGTGGAGAGCATGAGATGAGATTAGAGGGAGCTGGGGTCAGATCATTTAGGGCCTAAAACACATTATAGAACTTTAGATTTAACTCTGGGTGAGCTTAGAAGCCATGGGAATGTTTTGAGCAGAGAAGTGAAATGATCTAACATGCTCTCATGGTTCATTCTGGCAGCTGGTAGAGAACAGACTGGAGACTGCAAGGTTGGAACCAAGGAGCACAGTTAGGAGGCTATTGCAGTCATCCAGGAGAGAGAGGTAATGGCTCAAATCAGGGTAATAGCAGTGTACATGATAAGAAGTGGTCCTGGGATATCGTGACTATATAGCTAACAGGATTTGCTGATGGATTGGATGCCAGGTGTAGGAGAAAGAGAGTCAAGGATGATCCCAAGCTTTCTGGTTGGAGAAACTGGAGTCGGTTATGAAAGAAATGTCCCTAGGAGGTAACACCTTAGCCTAAGACTGCAGGTAGGGTCCTGTAAAATTAATTGCTGTGATCCTGATGGAACAGAACAGCAGAATGGGATAACTGAGCTTTCTTTATACACTATTTAAGTCAGATGATGCATAGCTGTTGACTTTGTGAGCATTAGTCTTTACTCCTGACACCACAGTTACAAAGAATTTCTATCAATATCACTCAGGAAACAGTGAAGCGACCCCTTAAATTCCTGATACATTAAAGATGGCGGTAGCCATCTTCATTCTGTGGCCTCTTGAGCACCTTCTCCACCAGATGGCAGCACTGAAGTTCAGAGGCCTTTGGCAGGGAGCTTCCTTCCTGAATGAAAATAAATGGAAAGCTTTAGGCCCCTTTTTCAGACAAATCAGACTTTTAGTCTCCATCCTATCTCCCCTCCCCCACTGAGGGCAACCCCTTTCAATAATCAGCCTTCTAGACTATAATAGAAGCTTTTAACGTTATAATCTCTTGTCACATTACTCAGCAGTCTCATCTAGGCCAGGAAACCATTTCCTGGAGGCCTCTTTTTTATTTGTGTTCATTAGCTCCACTAATACGTTCTCTTGGAAACCACAGTTTAATAAATTTCATAGCGCATGACCAGCGGACTTAATGAATATTAGTCACTTGAAGCAATTTTTGTTTATTCAGCTTCTCTTCCTCTCCTCCCTTCCCTTGCCCCAGACCTCATTCTGTGGAATGATAATAATACACAGAGAACTGGCTGGCCACAGCAGACTAAAAACCAGGAGTAAAAGGATCTTTCTGAGCTCACACCTGTTTTAAGATTTGTTATCCTTAAAATGAAAAGCTGTAGGGATTCACTCGGCTCCTTCCTTGTAGCTCCCAGTGGACCTTGCTATTAAACCACAGGGAGGAGCCCAGCCTTCAGAGCACTTAAAAGTACTTATGTCAAATCCATCCCATTCTTCCGGCCTCCGTTCCTCAATCCAGCCACCATTCCCAGGGGCTGGAGCACATTACAAGGCATTCACTTCATATGAATGGGCACAAACAGACTTTTTCACCATTTAGATATGTCTACATTTGCAGGCACATCCTGTAGCCTGCCTGAAACAGCCTTAATTTCAATTTACTGTCTCCCCAAGGATCTTGCCATTCTCCCGAAAGTGGAAAACTCAATGGTCGTTTCTCCTGCTGACCTCTCACCCCAGCCTCTCTCTGCCTTCCTCCTCTTTCAAGGAAAGAGCTGTACTCAGAGGAACATTTTGCTCAAGATGAATAGAATGAAGTTTTGATGCTTCTAACAGTGCATATGATATTTTCTTTTTAAAAAATAATGAGCAAGTTGCACCAGATTATCACGTTTGGAAAGTGTTCAAAGTCAGTGCATGAAGCTCAGTAAATGCTGTCTTGGGTCCCCCCTGGAATATGGCCATACAAGACTGCATGAAATTGTAGTCTTGAAGTTTTTCATGGTCATTTCTGTTCTGCCGGGGCTAACTATATTTAACTTACAGAAAATTTCAAATGCACACAAAAGTGGAGCTAACAGTATAATGAAGCTCCATGTATCTGTCCTTTAACTTTCACAATAATCAACATTTGTCCAATCTTATGTTATCTTATCCTCCTCCCATGCATAGACTTCTTAACTTGGAGATTTAAAAATAAGCCACAGATATTATGCCTTTTTCTCTGTAAGCAGTTCTGTATGCATTGCTAACTGATAAGGGCTTTCTATTTTTAGCATAATCACCATATCAATATCACACCTAACAAAATTAATGATAATTCTTAAAATCATCTAATACCCAGTCCATATTTATTTTTTCCAGATTCCCTCAAAATATCTTTTTATAGTTCAGCATCGAAGCAAGTTCTACTCGTTATATTAGTTGTTTTGTTTCTCAGTCTCTTTTGTTCTACGAAAGAACAGTTCCTCTTCTTAAGTTTTATGCCATAGATTTCTTGGTGATACACAGATTTTGTTCTGTAGAAATGTTCCACACTAGAGATTTGACTGATTGCTTCCTTGAGGTGTCATTTAACTTGTTCTTGTCCTGTCAGGGCTATTTCTGGTTACAGAAAAGTTTGGCTGAATGCCTCACTCTTAAAATGAACAAGAAACATACTTAGGTAGGTAAATAGATTAGAATATTAGGGACAATCATCATTTTCTTCCCTATCTGGAGTTTGACTTACTGTTAACTCATTCAATATATATTCATTAGCTTTTATATGTACCACACACTGTGCTGGGCTTTGGGAATACAGAATGACTAAGGGAGGTGGGAAGGCAGGATGACTGAGAAAAACATAGACCTTGTCTTTGTGAATCTTAAATGTCATGGGTTTTAAAGCACCACTTACAAAGACACGTGTTGAGTTCTCATAACACATTTGTCAAGTCCGTCTACTTGTAAAGCCCTCCCTAATTTACTGAAGAATACTGAGAATGAAATGACAGGAACTGCAGACAGGAACTATATCAGAAATCAATAATGGAGAAGTCAGATGCCAGTCTTCCTGGGCCTTTGAATTCTAATCCTTTGGTAAATTAATTTTGGATCTCAAACTTCATCACAGGTGGATCAGTACTACTAAAAAGATTTAGACAATTTCTGAACCAAATTAATATAAAGGTATCAACTTGTATTAGCCTAGGTTATAACAGAATTTCCTTAAGAGTGTCTTGATTTTGACATCATCTCCCAGAAGCCACCAATGAGTTGAAATAAGAATTACATTGCAATGTAGTATGCAGAGACTAAACACAACTGAAATAAGAGTTGCACAAAACACAACTTATTTTCTCATACCTACCAATGTGCAATAAACTCTACTTCAAAATCTATTTGGTTTTATCTTTATTCTATTTTATTGTTAAAAATGCTGATTGCAACCGGTAAATGAATTTTATGACCCACCAATGAGTCAGGACCTGCTGACTGAACTGCTGACTTTGGGAATGACTTGGCTTTTGGATAAGACGGAGTCATGGACCATCTGCTTTAGCTATGCAATTCAGGCATGCTTTCTTGAAAGCATAGCTTCTGTGCCTTTCAATTCACATTTGAGAAAGGAATTGAGGTGGAGATTTTCAGAATCTGTGAAGAGTATCAAGGCCCTCCTCCTATTTACTTTTTTTCTGGGAGAAGAGTTGGCAAGCAAGATGGAAGGAGACATTTGGGACAAAGTAAGATCCTTGGAAATTTCAAATGTCATACTTATAAGGAAGAGGGCTAAAATTTGTTAAATGGTTTCTACATGCTGGATGTTTTTCCATTTTATCTTCCTCATAATAATATGATAGAGTGGCCTCTACCATCTTAAAGCCACGTGTGAGAAAACTTGGGCTCCCAGAAGTTAGGTAACTTGGTTGAGCTGACAGAGTTATCAAGAGGCACAGACTGCTAACCAACTAATAGAGGCCATATCTCCCAGTGATAGGGGACCCATAGAAGTTGGAGCCAATCTTCACTTTCCATCCTTGTATCACTTATTGACTCTGTCAATTAGTAAGTGAGGAATGAATAAGATAAAATGTGCAAACACCTGGCATCTAGTAGGCAAAGATTATATATACATATATAAGACATATACATACAGAAGATATATTAAAATATACATATGTAAGATACATAGACATACATAAGATATATATGTATATTAAAATTTTTGTTTCTCAAATTGTCCTTTGGAACAGGACAATATGTCAAAGGTACTGATGTTGTCTACTTCTCTAAATCTGCAGTCCATTAGCATCACTCGTTGTCATGTTTCCTCAGTCAGTAAACATTGAATGTGGTCAGAAACTTGCATGGAGTAGGCACTATAGCAAAATTTGACAAGCAAACAAACATACAAATTCAACAGCAGGTGTCAATTTCCCGCAGAGAAATTCGATAAGATGAACCACAATTTTGAGCACTCGCCCATGTCTTATTAGGACTAGGTTACTTTTTTAAAATCCAGAGATTTTTGTTGCTGCTATTGGCATTGTTCTGAGAATGCTTCCATTCTCACACGTGTCATGTCAAGAGACAATAATGTATGGTATTTATAATGTATAGTATAAATACATTTATAATGTTTTTAAGAGCACAACTCTCACAGCAAGACTGACCGTGCCCAAATCCTGGTTCTGCAACTTACCTGCTATGTGGTCCTGGACAAATTACTTAAAATCTTTTTTCCTCTATCCTTATTTGTAAGACAAGGTTGATGATGTTGGGCATAGTGATGATGATAAAAGAGCCCACTACATAGGTTGTTGTGAGGATTAAATGTGAGGATTAAATTACATGCTTTAGCATATATAAAATCCTTGAAACAGTACCTGGAATACAAGGAATATTGGCAAAGACTATGATGTTATGAGTTAGAGAGATATTCCCTCTATTCTCAGAAGGGCCAACTTTTCCAGTCTCAGTTGCGTTTGGTAGCTTTTTGGAGTGGATCAAATCAGAATGGAATCTCCACTCATTTAGTAGGACTTTGTTAGTCCTATATGATAGATAAGATGCAGTGCTAGCATGTGATAGGTTAAAGATGAGTGGAAGACCTGCTCCTTCCTCAAGAAACTTACAATCTAATTGAGAAAAAGTGTTATCTGCCACCAGCTAGCTTTGAGACCTCACTCAAAATACTACCCATCTATAAAAATAAGGGGCTTGACTATTCTAACCAGTGATGAATGAGTTGGGACTCAGCAGGCCTTAATACTTCAAGTCACAAAAGCAAGATTCTCTAAGAATTATAAAGAAAATCATGAACTCACACAAATATTTTAGATAAGATAGAGCCTGAAAAATGAGGAACACTATGTTATTCAGTGACATTCTCCAGATGAAAAGTGTCAAGAAGTTTATGCTTAAACACTTTTATTTGGAGTCCATTTTTCTTTTTCTCCTCTTCCCTCCTTCCTCTCCCTCTGCCTCCTTCTCTTCTTCCTCCTTCTCCTTCTTTTTTACTTTCTTCCCCTTGTTTGACTCCTCCTGGTTAGACATTTAAAAAGACTTGTCAAAGAAGCAATGGGCCTACCAAGTTTGGCAAGACAACTTCAATCTCTCTTTTTGGAAATTGTGATTGGAGAAGTTTACAGACATTCTCTCTTCCTTTCCCATGAGATAAGTAACTTCCAAATCTCTGGTCAGTTTTTCCCTTGATGGCTAGGAGGACCTTTGACAGAGGGTGCAATATCCAGAACCAATTCTGAACCCATTATTTCAGTCCTCACACAGACAAATCTATCTCAAAATTATTTCTAATTGAAAATTGAAAGGCATGCTTATTTGTGAAGTTAATAAAGCTCCCAAAGGGAAACAAAATGCCTGGATGTCTTCATCCTTTTTTAATTGATCATTCTTCTTCCTCTGAAGATGCATATGTTCTATAATAGCAAATAGAGTCATTTTTCTTGAACTGGCTACCCTACATTTAGCCAAATAACAAGTCATTGACTTCCTGAAATGTTGGGAACCTCAATAATGCATCATATGTCTTATTAGCAATGTAAAAATCTGTTCCTGGGCAAAAGTATTAACTGCTGCCAAAATGAACAACTGTCTGTCAACTGTCATATAGGAATGCACTGCAAGAGTCAGCTACCTCATGTCTTAGTATGAAAGGTTTCCTTCAGTATGGGGTCCAAGAGACATGTGAATTTATTTCCCTATGTGGTTCCTCAACATGAGTTGGAGGCAGGCAGCCTTCAAAATAGGTCACATTTAAGGGGTTATTTTATAAGCCTATTGTTTGGAACTGAAAAGGCATCTTCCAAGAGTGATGGTGCTACAGGTTCAGGTTAGGCTCCCAAAGTCACCCATGAATGTCTACTGAACGCAAAGCTGAGATGTTATAATTTGCAGCCAATAATCTACCTAAGCAAACCTCTCTCCCAGCACTGAGTTCCTGAAGCCTCTAAGAGTTATTGCTGAGATAGTGAAGAGGAGGTGGAGGATGGGTGGAGGAGTGCACAGCATTGGAGGCAAAGGTGGAGAAAATAAAAAGGAAGGTCCATGGCTCTTACTGTGTTCACTGGGGTCATTGATAAATCAGAGGTGACCTGAATTCTACAGACCTGATACTTCCTATTATACAACTTTCTATGTCAATTGCCCCCATAAAGGTAGTAGGTGTTTGTAATTGAAAAACCTTGTCCTTAAAAATCTTAAGAATTTATGGCCACATCTAGAGCCTCTGAGAAAATGGATACATAGGTCTATTCATTGGGGAAAGATGTACAAGACAAGTTGTGTGGCATCATATTCAGATTAGTGTTTAAAGTTTGCTGCCTTGATATTGTATTTTGTAAGCATTTGGACCATGTAGTTTGTTGGCATTTGTTTGATCACCAAATCCCAGATCTTCATGAAGATTCTAGAGAATCAGAATTATAGTTTTATAGGGCTAATTCATGAACACTACCCTAGAACATAATAACTTCATCCTGCACTTACTCAAGGGGAGGGGACAGTCTCAATCCATTTCTCTCTGATGGGAAGGGGTGTGGTCAATACATCAACTTTCTAACACACACTCACAGGTACAGCCTCTCCTGGGCTATGGTAGTGTTTTTCCAAAGCTGGTACCACCAACAAGTGGTATTTTTGGAGTAGACTGAAGGTTGGTCAGGTGAGTAAACAGTGACTCTGGATGTATATCTAAACCTCTTCAATATTACCCTAGAACTGAATGTATATATCCCTTCTATTATCTGTCAAGAAATTTAATTAGAAATAAGTGTGTGATGTTTTATATGCTGAGAAGCACTGGTGTTTCAGACATAAGGCTCAGTTCTTGAGGAATTTATATAGTCTAGCTGTGCAGACACATGGGCCAATACTTACCACGCAATGGGATATAAGCTATAATAAAAATAAGTCCCAAGAGGAGGGAGAAATTAATTTAATTTTGAGGAAGGTTGAGAAGAGGTCATAGAGGTTGTGCCATCTGATTTGTACCTTGAGAAAGATGTAGGATTGCTGTAGATGGTACAGGAAATTGGGGACATGTTGGCTAGAAAGAACCATATGAGCAAATACCTGGAGATAGGAAAGTACATAGCCTACTTGGGAAACAGCAAGGATCTCTGGCGTGACATACATTTAATGATGGACAATGAGGCTAGAAAGATCAATGCAGGCCAAAATATAAAGATGCTTCCTTATACGCCATTCTAGAAAATTTGGATTTTAGCCCATGAACAATGGAAAGTCATGAAGATGAGATACTGGCTAATGCTCCTGTTAGAAAATTTGATAATAGAATAGAATATTAAGGAAAGTACAAGAGATCATAGGACTGGAACTTTCTGAACTTAGAGCCCTTTAGGGGAATGGCTGTGTCCCCTCTTTAGGTCTTTCTAGGAAGCAAAGAAGCCTGGTTCTTGGAGCTAAATTCAGGTGTCACCAATGGCTCTCAAGTCACTTCCATCAATGGAACAAAGACTTACATCTCCTTCAGATTCACACTTGGGATGTGCTAATGTTTCCTGTGAAAGGTCTCAGGTTTTCTGCATCTGCCTCTTGCCAACTTCTTTGACTGTGCAATAAAATTCCTCACATTTAATAATGCTAGTCTTCAGTCCTCTTATCTCCCCTCCCCTCCTTTCCCCTCTCTTCTCCTCTCCTCTCCTTTCTCTTTCTCACATTTGGCAACTCTGATGAACCACAGGGACACACAGGCTTTCTAGAAACTCAACAAGTTTTCATTGAACAAACATCTGTTAAACGTCTATATGTCAGGCCCTGAGAAAGGCCCTCTATTCAGTGCTAAACAAGAGTGATTGACTGGTGAAGTTTGGGGAAGCATGATTTATTCATGACTCCCTCAGTTTGCTCTATCATTTCTCTTGTATCACACATATGCCTTGATTAAGACCATTCATGATCTGATTTTATAACATAGTCTATAAAAGCTATAATTCTGAGCATTCCCCAGTGTGTCCCATCTCCTCCAGTCAAGGCTTTTACCAGATCTCCTTCCTGTAATCCAGCCTTCTGGTCCTTCATCATGCTTTCTCCCTTTCAGAAAGTCCCTTTTCTTTGCTGACCCAAATCCCCATCACCATTCAAGTGAACCACCTCCATGACATCTCTCTGATGGCTAGCATCCTTGTTGATTTCTTTGGGATGTGGTTTAAGGTAGTAGTTAAGAATCTGAGCTCTAAATTTAGGAGAGAGGTTAACTCCAGGGAGAGGAAGAAGAGATGTGATTAGGGAGGGGTGTTCAGATAGCTTCATCTATTGGTAACATGTTATGTCTCAAGCTGGGTGATGAGGATACAGATTTTCTTTTTAACATGGTTCTTTACATCTTTTTGTATGACTGAATTATTTCATTAAAGAAAAAGAATAAGTCACTCATTAAGTGTGTACCTCATACAATTATTTAACTTATTTATGCACCAGGACCTCATTTGTAGAATGGAATGATAATAGTACCTACATTAGAGAGAATTGTGAGGGTTAATAATGTAAGTTAATGCCTGTCAGGTATTTACAAAGTGCATCACACATAGTAAGCACTCAATAAATGTTAGTGATTATCTTCATCTCTCTCTCCTGAACTCCCTAGAACACTTTTGCTATAAATTATATAATTCAACATTGAATTGGACCCTGGCCGGTTCTTTAATTGTCTGTTATTTTTTTCTACTGTGATACTCTTTTTCTCCTCAATGATGCTGTAAACACGTTGAGGGCAGGCACTTTGTGTTATCCTTCTTCATATGCTCTGTAGCACCCCAGGTGTATTTGAATCAATTAGGGAGTACTTTTAAGTGGATTGATTGGAATGTCTTTTCAAAAATTAACTATATATGACCGCCATTGTTTTTCCCTCATCTATGTCTGAATATCTAAAGTAGAAACTTATGCATATCTGTTACTTTCCTCCTATAATATGACCTATGATGCGGCCACTTTGGGCTTAAAGTTGTAATATATGAATCAGCAGAGGACACGCTCATTCACAGGCTTTCCAAAGTCTACCCACCGCTTCCTTTTTCCATTCAGTACTAGAACATCACCCAATAATTCAATAAGCATGCACACCTCCCCCTTCTCAAAACAGTATTTCTGAAGGTTATAATCTTCTGTTTCACACTTTTAGGACAATCTGAGCTAACCATTTGCTCCACAGCCAAGCTCTAATGGTGATAATGATTTCACTCTTGGTGAGACTATTTTGGGGGCTGCTTCAAGCCACAGTGTTGGTTCCAGAGTCTAGAGCAGAGCTAAAATCTCATCAGGACCTGGCTTCATGGCAACCATTTACCCAGCAATAATCCATCTCCCAAGCTGTTGCCTGCCTCTGGGGTGGAGCCAATCCAACCCAAACAAAGGGGGTCCAGCAGACTGGCCTGAACCCCAAATGTGTGCTTGCTGATTACTGAGACAACATCTCCATTCATCACAGTGGCTCCAAAGGTTCTAGGAGGCCATGTATTTCCACATGTGTTCTTGGCTTGCAAGGAAGAAGACTTGGGAGACAATGGTCTCTGTCTCCAGGCCTTTTAGTTAGTTTGGTGCAGCCTACTCCTGGGTTCAGTTCAGTTCAAATTTTGTGGAATCTGTTTAGCTGAATGTCTTTGCCAGGGTTGGTGACTGGGCAGCAGAGGGGAGAGTGGCAACAGGAAAAGGCAAGGGGTCAGAATAATATTTATAGGTAATTGCAAGAAGAAACACCACTCAATGTGATAATTAAGTCTCCGAATTGTGTCTCCAAATAGATTATAAATTATCCTGAAAGGATAAGATCTAAGGAGACTCAACTGAGTTATCATACCCAATTTTATATAGTGAATCTGTTGCCTACCAGGTAGAAGAAGCATTTGCGATAGAAACAGAAGATGTAAATAAACGTCATGCGCAACTTAGGGGGCCAGCCTGGTGGCACAGTATTTAAATTCACACATTCCACTTCTGCGGCCCGGGGTTTGCTGGTTCAGATCCCAGGTGTGGACATGGCACTGCTTGGCAAGCCATGCTGTGTTAGGCATCCCACATATAAAGTAGAGGAAGTTGGGCATGGATATTAGCTCAGGGCAAGTCTTCCTTAGCAAAAAGAGGAGGAGTGGCAGCAGATGTTAACTCAGGCCTAATCTTCCTCAAAAAATAAAAAAGTCACGTGCAACTTAAATCATAAATGACTCATATGCTCCAATTTTCCCCATCTTTACCTCAGTCTTCATCTTCCAAATTGTATCCCAATAATATTGAAAACACACACACACACACACATACACACTACCACCACCAGCACCACCACCAACCACAAAGACCTTTCTGGTCTGGGAATTCCACACAGTCAGGCCTGACTTCTGTCAATTACTCCAGATGCTAAACTAATTGGCTTGATGCTCAGATGAAAGAATCTAAATCTAGAAAGGCAGGAAAAGCCCCCTCCTGTGACCAAAGCCATTAAACCTCAATTAGGACATAGGCGGGGAAGGCGTAGATGAGTCTGGGGTAATTACCAGGCTTTGTCTGACAGCTCAGTTCCTGCAGCCTGGGCCAGAGCAGGTGATTTGGAAATCGGATCCCCAGACAGCTGCAGACAGTGCAGGCTGATTGCACCCTGCCAGCCGGACGTCCCCGCCACTGGCAGCTTACTGTATTGTGTGGCCCCTCACAACTTATCTCTGCCTGGTGAGCTGGCCCCACTGTTTCAGAGATGGCCAAGCACACAGCGGGCCACCCAAGGGCAAACATCTGTAGACTCCAGCCCAGGAGACAACTGTTGGGTGGGGGGTAGTGGTGCTCCTTATTATGCTTTAAAATTATCTCTAAACAACTGATTCTATCCATACTTCAGGTGAGTTAAAAACTAACTAGAGGTTCCACTGTCCTCATCCTAGGACTTCCTTGGGGAGACTTGATGACTAGCTAGCTGGCGCAGGCTATTATCTAAAGGCTTCCTGGGGCTGGGGTGATTCCTGTCTCCCACACTGATAGTGCATTAAGGACAGGGATGGGGCTATTCAAGATGTTATGGGCTGAGTTGTGTCCCTCCAAAATTCATGTGTTGAAGTTCCAACCCCCAGCACCTCAGAATGTAATTGTATTAGGAGGTAAAATTTGAAGAGGTGATTGTTCAAATGAGGCCGTTAAGGTGGGGCCCTAATCTGATATGACTGGTGTCTTTATGAGAAGAGGAACTTAGGACACAGACTGAGAGATACTGGGGGTGCACGTGTACAAAGAGATTACCCTGTGAAGAGTCATCAAGAGGATGGCCATCTGTAAGCCAAGGAGAGAGGCCTCAGAGGAAGCCAACTCGGCCAGCACTCTCATCTTGGACTCCTGGCCTCCAGAAGTGTGAGAAAATAAATTTCTGTTCTTTCAGCTATCCAGTCTGTGGTATGTTGTTATGGCTGCCTAGCAGACTAATACACATCGGTTCATTAATTCAGTCAACAACAATTTGTTGAATATCTATTCTATGCCACATACTGTTTAGATGTCTAGCTAAAACACAGAGCTAAAAAAGACAAGCTGGATCCCTGCTGGCATAGAGCTTACATTTCATGACAATGAAAAGGAAAACGTCACTAAAAAGGTAAACAGATGAGCGAGCTAATTTTAGAGATTGGTAAGTGTTATGAAGTGTTATGAAAAAAACAGGGTGATGTAATGGAAAGTATGTGGGATCTGCATTGGATAGGGCGTTCAGAAGAAGAAGACCTTTCAGAGGAGTGATGTCAGAGCTGAGACCTGAAAACAAGAAGGTATTAGCCATGCAAAGATATGAGAAGGAGGGCATGCAAAAGTCCTGGGGCAGAAACAAATTAATGTCTTTCAGGAACAGAAAGAAGGCCAGTGTGAATGAGAGAAAAGGGGTTTGAGGTGGATTTACGCTAAGTGGAAGGGGGAACTAGAATGGTCTGAGGCAGACCTCTGTACACAGCCCTGCCCTCCTTAAAGCTGGCAAGGGCAGGTGAAGTTCATCCATTGAAGGAGGCAGGTAAGGAGATGAAAGACACAGAGCAGAGTCCGGAGGATGGAATCTAAGCTGCAGGTGCATCCAATCATATTGTATAAGATCCTTTTCATTATCCTGAAACCCTCATAGATAATATGATCTGTGTAAGCACAGGATTTAAAAAAAATTAATATTATGCCCTAACTATTATGAAAGGGAAATGTATAATAAAATAATTTCAATACATAAATATGCAGGCACAAGTCCATTAGAAGAGAAAATGAAGTAGTCATCCACCTGCAGGTAGAAACACAGTGAATGTGATCACCTGAAGTACAGGCTGAGACGTAGTTTGGTTGATCAAAACTTATTTTTAATGATCCATAGTTTAGAAAATTTTCTTTCAGCTGTACAACTTCTTATGGTGATGTCATGTAAATTTTAGGATTTTTGTCAAGTTTGGGGAAATTTCTAACATCTTTTTCATTTATGAGCTTTCATATGTCCTGGCATTTCAGGTTTTCTTTCGCAATGACTAATCTTCAATGCTCTTCAATTGTCAACAGTGATTAATCACTTCCCACCTCTTTTTGGTGGTGGGCAAGTGTAGGACACATGCACACCCCAGGAGGATTCTTGGTCCAGAATGACATAACAGCGTTATGTGATGAGGAGCAGTGGGAGTTTTCTGAAAGCCAATCCTACCATGGAATAAACTATATAACCGTAACTTAACTATAGATGGAAACGTCTGCAAATCACATAAACATGTTCTGCTAAACCCAACCCTTGACTAAACATCCTGTAAGGTGGATCACAAAAATGCCTGTGACCTGACAAGAGGGAAGTGTGACAGACGTGAAGCTAGAATGAAAAAAAGATGGTGGCTTTCACCAATTAAATAGTTTACTTTTGCAAAATTTAAGAAACCATATGATCAGGTGAGGACTCTGCTGGGCTCTCTCAGGTGTGCATTTTAGAGGCCCTGGAGCTTAAATTTCATTCGCTTCACTATTGATGCACCTCTACCCAATTTCCTTGTACTTCTGACCCAAACTCTAGCAGAATCCCAACTCTGAATTCAGACTTCTGTTTTCTCTGCGATGTCCTGCTGAGCACTGCTGGAGAAAAACCATACTGCCATGCCTGTCGTTCCCCATACAGATCTGGCAATTTAAACCTCAGTTAGGCTCTGAATGATGCCCAGTGGTTCTACAAGTGTTGCATGAGTTCTCTCTCCACTTTCCTAAAGAAGTATTTAAACAATCCCCCTTGTTCTTAAATATTTATCTTAGGCTGCTTCCTCTCTCCCTTATTTTAATGTCCTTACACAATTTTATATATATATATATATATATATATATATAATTATCTATTATATATATAATACACACACACATATATATTTTATATATATATAATAGACACAGACACATATATATATTATAATTATGTAATTATCTGTACCCATCCTTACCTTGTATCCTTGTATTAATGGAGCATTGTCACCTTTCTGGTGCATCCTTTCCACCTGTGCTCTGCATCCTGTCCTGGGGACACGGTTTCTTCAAATATCTTTCTTTTTCCAAAATCTTCAACTACTCCCAGTCAATTGGTTCTTCCCCTTAGCCTATATACAAACTCAAATCTCTCTAAACTTACAACAAAATTCTTCCTTGCTCTTGCATCCACCTCTAGTCACAGCCCTATATTGTTTTCCTTTTTATAGCCAAAATTCTTAAGAAAATGTTTGATAATCACCGTCTCCACTTCCTTACCAACAATTGCCTTCTCACATAGTCAGACATCCATCCTCACTGCTGCATTGAAACTCCTTCCATCAAGGTTTTTAGTTGCCAAAGGATCTTCTAGGTTCCAAATTCAAGGGGCTCTTGACTCTTTAACTTGCCTGACTTTCTTGTGCTTATGGCACTATTGCTAGTCCTTTATTTTTGAAGAATATTTATTGACTTATGTATGTATTATCTGTATTGTCCAGAGATGATTTAAAGTGTCCTGTCAAAGCACAAACTTAAGATAAAATAAAAATTTAAAAATGTTTCAGTGGTTCTCTAGGCATTTAACATATGTATTTAACAAACCTAAACATTGTCGATATTGTTACCTCTCTTCAGATAAAACAAGGATCTTGAGACACTTCAATTAGTTCTTTCAAACTTATATGCATATTTTGGTCTTTTATTCCAGTTTGATCTTTTTTAAACCTGTAAATTAGAGATTGTTTTTAAAGAATCAATGATTTATGTTTACCCACATTAAGATCTTTGTGCTTTGTTTCTTTTTGTATACCATCTCTTCCATCTGGAACCACTTCCTTTTCCTTTATGAAGGGCATACTTTAGAAGTTTCTTAAGTAGAGTCCTGTGAATGGCAAACTCTATTTTCCCCATCTGAAAATTTTGTATTTTTGTCCTCATTCTTGAAATAGAATAAACAACTCTAGACTGATTGCTCTGTTTTCTCACCACCTTCAGTATATTATTTCACTGCCTATTTTTGTGGAGAAATCAGATGTTGGTCTCATTTTTTCTTTGTGGGTGTTTTTTTCTCTCTGTCTACTTTTACAATATTGTCGTTGGCATATTGCATATTACTACTGTGTCTTGAAACACATCCTATTAGGAATTTGTTAGGTTGTTAACAATTGGTTTCTTTCATCAATTCTGTAAAATTTTAGCCATAATGTCTTCAAATATTGCCTCTCCCTCAGTCTCTTACTTGCCTCCTTCCGTAACTTTGATTAGTAATAGTTGCGACTTTTTACTCTATTTCTAATACCCTCTTTTATTTCTTTCCTATATTAAACACTTTTTGTTGTTCTTTGCTTGGTAACTCCAGAATCTATAGTCTTTGTCATTGTGACTCAGATCTCTGGTATTTCTGTTGATTATTGTTTTGGTGTGATGTTTACTGTGTGTTTTAGTAATTTGTGTTTTTCTTTTTTTACTATGATTTTATGCTCAAACCATGTAAGGTCTAGTTTGTGATTCTAAATTCTTACTAGAAACTTTTTTTCTTTGAGTGAAATTATTTTCCTCTTTCTTCCAGGAGAGAAACTGGTCAAAGTAGGCAAGATTCTGTGTTCTCCTCCTCTCCCGGGCTCATTTATTTATTTTTCACTTTTATATTAGGATCCTCGCATTTCTACTTCATCTCATATTAGACTCTTCACTATATTGTCTCCTGCTTCGTGTACCCTGCATGGCTGTCAAAGTAAAAGCTCAAAGTCTCAGGGGTTCAGCAGTTATTTCTCTGAGAAAGTGGGCCTCAGTGCCAGTTTGTTTCTCCAGATCCATGCCTTCATTATGATTTTTGCTTCTGAGGATTCCTCACTACTTAACTGCTCAGCATTTCATTTGAAATATCGTTTAAAATTTTATCCTGCATTTGTTTTCAGTAGGAGGTTTGCTCAGGATATCTAGTCTGTCAAATCGCTGGAAATGCAAGACTCTCCCAATTTCCTGATTTTTTTTCTCCCTTGGCTTGAAACGTCATTAATTTTTCCCTCCCACTCTAGCCATCTTTCATAGTCTTCTTCATTGGATCATCTCCCACAGGTCAATGTCCCACCGTGTTCTACCCTTTACCCTCTTTTAATCTGCTTGGAAAACACATCCCACTCACGCCAGCAGCTATCAACTATGCAATGCCTCCAAAATTATACAGTCAAATCAATCTTTGGAGCTCTGGATGCTTGTATGTAAAGACCTGCAGTATTTGGCTGTACCCATGGCATCACAAGCGAATGTCATCAAAGTTGACTTAATTACTCTCCTCTCACCTTTTTCTTTCATTTTTTGTTTGGGAAAATAACGCCAACATCCATTCTGTTAACTAACATAGAAACGTGGGAAGCATAGACTCCTCCCTCTCCCACATCCTCCCCATGCAATTGATCACTGAGTCTGTTGATTCTACCACCTTAAAACCCCTCAAATGTATTTATTCCCTCCTCGCCATCACAACTCCCACTACCTAATTAATAAAAAGCTTCATAATTTCTCTTCTGGATTGATGTAATAGCCTCCTAAATGTCTGCCATCAATCCACAGTCCTTACTGGAGTCAAAGTAATCTCTGTAAAACACATATGTGATCATCTCATAACCTGCCCCTTCCCCTACCTAAAATTCATCAGTGACTCTCTATAGGGCTCAAGATAAAACTGACATTTCCAGTTCATCTCTTCTATTCCCTGTTAACCCAAATTGGAGACAAATTGAAATATTTGCAATTCCTCAAGCATGTCATGCTTTCTTACAGCTTTGTGACTTTGCACACACTTTCCTTCACTTAGAATTTTTTTCCTCTTCTTCTTTGTCTGGCTTACATATTTTCATTTAATAGACACAGTGTACATGTTACTTCCCCAGAAATCCTCTGTGTCTTCCAACTACCACACTCTATTGCATATCCTTCCTCTGCACCCTTGATTCATTTATTGAAGAAACGTGTGTTGAGTCTGTATTATCTATCTATCATCTATCTATCTATCTATCTATCTATCTATCTATCTATCTATCTATCACTATAGTACTACCCTGGGCATTAGGAAATTAATTAAAAAAAAAACAAGAAACAATCCTTATTACATTTCAGTGTAACCATTTAAAGATAACAGAGAGCACAGTGAAGGGGAACCTGAACCAGCCTTGAAAGAACAGAGGGCTTTCAGAGGAGGTTGAACATAAACTGATGTAATTGCTTCCTCTTCTGGTCCCAAAACCCAGATTTTCTCTGCCCCTAGCAGCCAATCATTTGGGTATAAAATAAATTAGCATATGGTTGGATATGAAAATTTTGATTTTCATAAATTTCTATAGTTTATGTCAACCTAGCCTCTTCCTGCTATTGGCACACTAGATATCGTGAAGCTCTGAGTAACTGAGTTCATATGTTCTAGTAGGACTTATCCAACCCTGGGAAATAAACAGCATCTGATCCAACAGGACTAGCAAAGACCAAATCCTGATAAAAGAGATGAGTGTGTATTGACCTACATTTTTAGATTTTTTTAAAACATTCATTCTTGTTTTACTCCAAAAGGTACTGTAGAAATGTATAAAAATATACACTGTTCAATGGGATAAAATATATTATCAAGGGAATGTGAGTAAAGAGAAAATAAGAAAAGGAATATCATGAATCTGGAATAAAATTAGAACATGGAAGGACTAGAGAAAGGCAACAGATTTGACGCTAAGCTTCTTAACAGCCAAAACAAAGAAGGGCCATGATTAGTCACAGTTCTCTACAAGAAAAATAAAACAAACCACTTGTTCAGAAGAAGCACAGTTTTATCGAAAACTGATTCCCAAGGAATTTCTCCCATGAATGCAGAAACTGCTGTGTGATATGGTAGACAACGGTCCTAACATGATCTCTCCAATAGCTCCAATCACAGACATAATGAGTCTGTTTCATAACATCCTTTCTTGTGGGTAGTTGGCGTAATGCCAAAGAACAAGGCAGTAAAAGCTGTTCTACAGGAGTAACTTTCAGTGAAGCCCACAGAAAATTCCAAGACTTTAGAATCAAATAGCCGATGATTGAATCTTGGTTCTGTTAAACACAAAATGTGTAAACCTGATCCTGTTACTTCCTCTTCCTTAGTCTGATCATTTGTAAAAACTGTGATGATAATACTCGCTTTTGATTCTACTGTTCAGTGAAAATTCAGAATATTTAATAACAATAAACAGCATCCATTAAACTCTTCCTCTATGCCAAACACTGTTCTAAGCAGTTTACATGGGTGATTTGATTTAATCCTCAAAGCAACTCCATTACGTGGGTACTGTTGTTATTTCCATTTACGAACTAGGAAGCTAAGACCAGAGAGGTCATATAACTTGTCGAAAACCACAAGAGCCAGGAAGATGGGAACTGAGACATCAGCCCAGGCAGACAGATAGTGGAGTTCATGCTCTTAAAGCACTCTGCTCTATAATATTACACAACTTTTAGGCATCTCTTGATAAAAATCATTTCTCACAACCAGAGTTTTGACAGCATGCTCATGTTAGCATGGTCTTGTGATAACCTGAAAAATAGATTTTCTCCATGGCAATTAAGGTGCTTTGCCAAAGGTAGTTTGGTCAAGTCCCTTTAATAAAAATCAAGGAGTCTGTGCACACAGATAGAATAAATGGCATGTTCCCCTACAGGACTCTAAGACCAGAAAAGTTAATCCTTGTGTTCTGCTTACTGTCTGTGACAAAGACAGCCCCTTGCTGTCCACTCACCTCATTTATTCAGTTGACAGACAGCTGCTGGCTAATTGGCCTGCTGTGTTGCCTCTTTGGCTGGTTTGTGCGGCAAGCTGAGTCTGGCTGGGGGCCTGAAACAAAGCTCACCCAGCGTGTCTTCAGCTGCATCAAACTCTAAAAATAGAAGGTTCTGCAGGGCTGAAGAGTTGGACATCCAGCCAGTCAATGTCTAGAAGATAGGTCATCTTAAGGGAGGCTTGCATTTCCTATTAAACTGGGGTTGAAATGACAAGGGGCAATCTTTCAAGCACTACAGTCTGAACAGAATGGCACACGTCTGTTACTTGCAGGGCTGAATCCTGGTTATAAATCATAGCAACAAAAGCCTGAAACTGAGCCATCAGAGACCTTTAAATCTCCAAAGTTGGCCTGGGTAAGCCATTATAAGACTGCCTTCTCAGATATAAGAATCCATGCCTCACTGCATAAGGCACACCTTCCTCTAATCCATTCCTTTGTCTCATCTAGACTTTTTTCTCTGGAATTTTCCTCGACACTCCAGGACCCAATCAAGAATTAAAAAAGATTCCATATCCCACAGTACATTACAAAAAAGTGCCAGCATATCAGAGAGAAGCAGTACGGACCTGTTGTTAGGTCAGCCTGTCTGGATCCACATCCTTTACTAGGTGTGTAACCTTGGACAAGGTATTTAATCTTCATGGGTTTCATTACGACCCTTAGCCTTGGTCTCATTATCTATAAAACAATGAGTAATAAAAGTACCAACTTCATACAGTGGTTTTGAGACTAAAGTGAGATAATCCAATTAAATAACTAGAAAAAATGCTCAATAAAAGTTATTTTCATCATGATGATTAATATCACGTATCATCTGGGGAAGTTGTAGTATGCTTGTACTGGAGGGACTCAGGAGAAACGTGAAGCAGAGCCTGAGTTAACTTTAGAAATCCAAAATAATGCAGAGGGTGACAATAGGAAATAATTATATTTGGTGGTGGAATACGCTGTAAGACACTGCACTCCCCAAGGAAAGGCTTTTTCATTTTAGCAACTGGGGATTTCCTGCTCCTTATTCATGCACCTAAAGCCTGTCTATTAACATAGCCACCCGTTTACACAAAGGCTAAAGTCTTTCTTCCCTTATACAAGTTGGTGAAACAGTCTTCCACAAGGCTGGGAAAACCCATAGCAGCTATCAATACTAATCACCTTAGTGATAAATCTGAAAAGACAGTGAAAATTATTTGAGAACAATCTAGAGCATATAAGAAGGATACAACAAAGAAGCATAACTGACATTGGAGGAAATAGAAATAATGCGTGAAAAAGGAGAAAACTAGAAAAAATTCTCCCAAGTAACTTTAGGAAAATTTCAAAGGTTATTTCATCCAAACCAAGAACAGATTAGTATGACAGAGGATAAATCAGAGAAGAAGAAAAAAAATAAGAAATTAAAATATTAATGGTCCTGTAATCAATTCCCCAAATTTAAATGAAAGGAGCCCAGTAATAGAATGGACATTGATGAAGATTATATTAGTTACAAAGAAAGTAAGTGGAAGAAACTTTTCAGAATATAAGCTAGAAATATTGGCCAAAAATTTGAAGATGCATAATGCAAAGTAAAATTAATAAGAATATGGCAACCTGGAATAAAAATTCTAGATTATGTCAATAAAATTTTAAGCATAAGATCAGTAGTGGAAGCATGCTGGTATCCCTGTATTTTTTAGGAGTGATGGGTTGTGGATGCTGAAGAATTATCCATTTTCTTGGAAAATATATTGAAATATGGTTGATCAAAACTAACATATTATCATTTTGTTGGCAGTGCTGTGGAGTGGATTCCGACTCCAAGCAACCCTATGTACATCATACAGGAACCTTGACAAATCTTTTAGTACCATCCTCTCCCCTTCCACTGCTGTATCAGACAATGCTCCACTGTTACTCATAGGGTTTTCATGGCCAATTTTTTTGGAAGTGGGTGGCCAGATCCTTCTTCCTAGTCTGTCTTAGTCTGGAAGCTCCGCTAAAATCTGTCCACCATGGATGACACTGCTGGTATTTAAAATACTGGTGGCGTAGCTTTCAGGATCACAGCAACATACAGCTGCCACAGCATGAAAACTGACAGACAGGGGGTGTGGTTCCCTCACAAGAAAATGAACCCAGGTGGCAGTGGTGAGAGGGCTGAATCTTAATCACTAGACCATCAAGGCTGGCTGCATGTTACCATTAGAGGTATAAAAATTAAAGGTGTAATGGTCAAATCATTTGCAAGAGAGAGAGAACAAAAGAAAACTCAGACAAGAGGAGCAGCATCACCTGGAGATCAGATCATTGCTCTTGAGACATTCTGACAATATCTGAGACCTGATTTGGCTGTTTGGCAGTCATAGGACCTTGGACAAGTTCCTGAACCTTACCAAGCCCCAATTTCTTTATTTGCAACATGAATCATAGGATTATTTTGAACATTAAATGAGATAAAAACCAGGAGATACTTGGAATATAGATTAATACATTGTAAGATATCCATACCTGTCAGCTATTAAGACTACAAAGGGGGGAAAAATAGTAATAGACAACTTCAAATGACAGCAATACATCCACACATATCAGGAATCACAATAAATGTGAGTGGGTTAAATTTTCATGTTAAAACACGGAGTCCTAAAGTGAGTAAAGATGCAAATACCAGATATAGGCTGTTTACTAGAGATCTACCTAAAACAAAATGTTACTAAAATTTTGAATATGGATAAAATGGATACACCTGGCAAATGTTAAAACTGTTAATAGTAGACAAAATAAAACTCAAAAATCATTAAATTGGTTAAACATAAATCTTATGGGAAAAATCTACATTCATTCACTTACTTATTAACACCTACATTTATTTATTAAACATCTGCAATGTGCCAGCCATTGTCAAAGTGCTGGAAATATAACACTTATATAGACAAACACATTTGCTGCTTTCAAGGGGCTTATAATCTAGTGAAAGAATATACAAAATAAATTTATGGGTGTATAAATATAATTGATAGTGGTTAGAGCTATGAGTAATAGTCAAGGACGTCAAGCAGACTGAGAGTGATGGGGCTTCTACTTTACTAGGGCACTCAGGAATGCCTTTCTAAGGAGGTGACCTGAATGGAATGAGCAAGTCATGTGCTTATTACAGTATGGTGTGTGGAAATGTATGTAGGCAGAGTAAATAGCATAATGCATTCTCTGCATACAATGCATACACAAGTGAAAAGGCTGTGAGTCAAGAGCAATCCACCAAAACAACATCAAAATAGACAAAGCAAAAACTGGTGGAAATAAAAGGAGAAATTCAGAAATCCAGTGATGATGAATTGCTTTAATGTTGTCTCTCAGAAATTGATACATAGTCATAGCTAAGGATATAAATTTTTAAAATTGAATTAATATTGGTTAAATATACATGTATGTAACTCATTAACTAAGAAACAGGAAAAATACATTTTACTCAAATAGACAGAATATTTTTTAAGAATTGGCCCTATATTAACTATGACGAAAGTTCCATAAATACAAATCAGTATGTGGGTATTCTCTGATTATAATGCAATAAAACTAGATATTGAAAAAAAGATACCCAAATATTGTATCTTGTTAGAAATTAATAAAACACTCTTCTAAATAAAACTAGGGTTAAAGAAGAAATCATGTTAGAATTATAGGTTATTTGGAAATACATGAAAATGAAATTACCACATATAAAATATGAGAGTACTCAAATGACAATCAGTACTGAAATGACTGTACATTATTTTAAGCGCATCTTTTTAGAAAACAGGAAAGAACCAAAATAAAATTGAGCATTTAATTAAAAAGGCAAAAATAAAAACAAGAAATAGACCAACAGAAGGTAAATGAAAGGGGTTAATAAAGATAAAAGCAGAAATTAATGGAATATGAAACTAAGGAATTAGCAAAAATAACACAACCTTCAATTAAACAAAAAGCTTTTTTCTTTAAAGGGTCAATAAAATAGATAAATATTTAGCTATTTAAAGTAAAAAAAACACAAATCACATTGAAAATCAGCAGAGGGAAAACAACTCAGATACAAAAAAATTTCAAATATATTTATTATTTTCTATCATTGAATTTGGAATGTAGATGAAATTGATGACTTTCTAGAAAAATATAATGTAAGAAAGGTGACTGCAGAAGACGTGTAAAACCTGAAAAGAGCAATAGTCAAAAGAGAAGTTGAAATGATTGTTAAAGTCTTGTTTATCATTACAGAAAAGTCCAAGGTGATTTTCCTGGCACATTCTATCAAACTTCAAGAAACACGTAATTTCTGTTACTTAAACTCTTTCAGAGATAGAAAAGTATGGAACACATTCCAAATTATTTTTCAAGACTAGTGTAATCCTGACACTAACACTGAACAAGGAGAGTATCAAAAAGCTATGGATACACCTCACTCATGGCCATAGATGTAACAAGCATAAATAAATACGTGCCAGTAAAATCTGGCAGCTTGCAAAAACAGTAACATATTGTGCAAGGATGGCTCAACATGGGAAATGTATTAACGCAATGTGCTACATTTCCAGATTAAAAGAGACAAAACTATAAGACAATCTTTATAGAGATTCCAACGCCTATCTAATAAAAATTCCTAATAAGATAAGAATAGAAAGAAATCATCTTCAGTTTCATAAGGAATGTCTACCAGGAAACTACTAGAAACACCGAACTATATCGTGAAACTTCAGAAGTTTTCCCATTGGCAGTAAGAACAGGATAAAGCACGAGAGGCCACCAAAATGACATGTGTCAAGAGACAACTTGTTGATTGGAGAAAGAAAAAGCATTGAGTCAGCCAATATTTCCACAAAGCATTCCTATTCCATGTGTAACTTCCAAATGAGACTTGTGCATACTTTTTAACCAAAGTAATTACCTGTTTTTTTGTGACATTGTTAAAAATGCTCCCTTCTAAGGAAGGAAAACTATTCTTAGGCAATGCTCAATTTTCTTTTGTGTAATTGTAGTTTGCTAGCCACATTCCTATGGAGCATAGCTCATAGGACAGGAGTGATATTGAGTGAATAAATTAAAAGTTGGCTTTAAGTGCATGTCTTATTGTAGGAAAACACTTCAAATGCATTATCAGATGTTTCCATGGACCCTTATGCTCTATGGAAGCCATGCAATTGACACTGACCATGGGTCCCAGAACCTAATGTAATCACACTGGGAGTCAACTCACTGTTAAAGAAAATTAAAACAAGTCAAAGTCTCTAAGGGGAAGTTTTGGGAACCAGCACAAGCTTTTAGAAATCTAACAATTTTTGGACCTATAATTGAGTAGTATTAAATGACTTGCATTTAATGACTCATGGGATTTACTGACTCTAATCTCTCTATAAAATGCTTCCCAAGAGGTGGTTGTGTTTATTCCCAAACATGTTTGTCGGTTGTAACTGTTAACGAAATTAGGTAACTTAAATAGTGTTACAAACAATAATATAAAATAGAATTATTGTTTCTATTTGGAAAGACTAAGGTAAGTGGCTACCTTGTAGCTTGTACATTCTGAGCATTAGTTTCTTCTCAGTTTTGGACCTTTCAAATAACTTCTTCCTATCTGTCAAGATGTCTAATTTTTTATCCATGTTACTCTTTATTGGGAAAAAAATCAACATTTGCCTTATAATTTTGGCTTTTTAAAAGAATTCCTTCCTCACTTTTAGGTCACAAATATACACTCCTACCTGGGACTGGCTGCATAAATTGCCAGCCCAGTGCAAAATGAAAACATGGGATTCTTTGTTCAAAAATTAAGAATTTCAAGATGGCAACAGCAGAGCATTCAACCAAGCACTGGGCACTTCTGGGTGCTGGCCCTTGAGCATGTCCCACACTCGTGAAGCCTGCTGTACTTCTATATCATCTTCTATGACTATAATTACTTCATTTTTCACATTTAAGGTTTTAATCTTTTTAGAGGGCTTATTTGTATAAGATCTTAAATGGACAAAGAAAATGCGGTATATATGCACGTATATATGTATATATACACACATGCACACATACACACAATAGAATACTATTCAACCATAAAAAAGTTGAAATCATGCTATTTGTGACAACTTGGATGGACCTTGAGAGTATTAGGCTAGGTGAAATAAGTCAGATAGAGAAAGACCATTATGGTATGACTTCATTTATATGGGGAAGATAAGCAAATAAACACATCGATATGGAGAACAGATTGGTGGTTACCAGAGTGGAAGGGGGTGGGGGAGCGTGAAAGGGGTAAAGGGGCACATATGTATGGTGATAGATGACAACTAGACTTTTGGTGGTGAACACAATGCAGCCTATACAGAAGTCAAAATGTAATGATATACACCTGAAATTTACATAATGTTGTAAATCAATGTGACCTCAAAAAGGAAAACTCCCGCAAAGATTTTAATGAGGACTGTGTTAAATTTGTAGACTAATTAGGGACAGAATTGGTATCTTTATAATATTTGTTTGTTCACCCAAGAATTTGGACTATTTAATCAGATTTTCTTTTAGATCCTTTATGAGGGTGTTGAAATTTTCTCTAGAGGCCTCGTGTACTTTCGGTTAAGTTAGATCCTGGATATTTTGTTTGCTTTTGTAAATAGCATCTTATGTTTAGTATGAAACATAAATATTTTATATTTTATAATTGATTATTAACAGTTTGGATAAATAATAGTTATTTTTAAAAACAAATCTTGTAGCCTATGTTCTTTTATCATTTCTAAGAATTTTGTTATTCTTTTTTTTTTCCTGTGTAGATGATCATATCATCTGCAAATAAGGCCAGTTGTATAGATTGCAGGGCTCAGCGCAAAAGATACAAATTCAGGGGGAAGGGGAAAAAAAGGGCTTTAAAGTTCCCAAAATATAAAATTTTTCAGCAGTTTCTGTACTGGCTTGTCATGGTATTTCATATTTGCTATTTAATGTTGCTCTAAGTAATGTGAGGCTAAATTTTTTAACAATTAGCATAAATCTTACCATTCATTTCTATATAGTGCAATGCCAGTTTTAAATGCAGATATGAGAGCATTTGACTTGTATTCAGAACTACACAATTCATATTTCCTAGCTTATCCATGTGTGTGTGTACATATATACATATATAAATAGCCAGAATAGTGGAAATGTTGCACAAAACAAACTCAACTGTTTTTATTTCACTTCTTGACATGTGCTGAGCATTCTACCAACATGCTCCACCTTTTGCTGACTGACAGATAAGGAAGGATTGAAGGAAAAAGGAACCACGGGTTGCTCTGTCTTTCCCTTTCCTTCTATGTCATAACTTTCAGCATAAGTAGTTTGCTCATACAGGGAAGTAACACGAGTAAGGAAGGATATGATAGGTTTCCATGGTCATTTGTGTTTCTTAGAACACCATTGCCTTCTTTCTGCACTTGAATTCAGTTCTGGTTTGAACTGAAAGCATTTCCTCTCTGGGCTGTCAGGACCCCAGTTAGTTGCACATAGACACACTTACCTTACACTTGCTGTGAGTATTGTTGAACTCCTAAGCCTCATGGATCCACTGGAATTCTGTGCTCATGAGGCATCATGAACACCATATGCAGATGGAATGGCAGGGAACAGCGTACTACACACTTCAGTATGCGTGTTCCATTGTCTCATTAGATTTCACTTACAAACAAAAGTTCAAAAATCAAATGGTTAGGAATCCCAGCATGAGCAGAGCAGTAAACCAAGCATGGAGACCTTCTGAGCTCAGGGCACTGTGCCACTGCAAAGGTGACGTGCCCATAGCGTTGACCCTTCTGCAGATAAGAACTTCTCTTCCAATACTCACCTTTTATTTCTTTTCTATTTTTTTATAAAATTTGCCAGAGATAACAGTAGATATCTAATCAGTTACAAACGTCTGATAATAGTAGCAATGATATTTGTCATTCTCTTCTTTTTGATCAAATGAGTCTAAAATTTCTGTAAAAATAACATTTTTGCTATATTTCTGCTATATAACCTTTACACATTTAAGAAAGTTTCTTTCTATTTCTAATTTAAGTTTTTATCATAAATACATGTTGAAGTTTATTCAACGCTCTTCCTGAGTTTTCTCCTTAGTGTATTAATACGGCAAATTGTAGTGACTGACGTTTCTGTTGGTGAGTCATCCTTGGTTGTGTGAGATAAAGTTTACTTAATCTTGAGGTAATTTAAAAAAATATGCTATTGGGTTTGGTTAGTTAATACTTTAAGATTTCTATATCTATGTTCAAAGTGAAATGGGCCTATGAAATAAATCTTTGTTGCTGATTTTCCTTACTCAGTGTTGGAATCCAGACTAACCTCATAAAATGAGCTGCACAGCTTTCGCTTTTTGACTAATTTCTGGAAAAACTTACCTGAGACAAGAATAAACCATCTGTTGAAAGTTTGTTGGAACTCATCTGTAAAGATGTCTGAGTCTGAGTGTTTTGCAGAAGAGGTCTTTAATTATCCTTAATGTTTATTAGACTAAGTTTTCCGTTTTTCTTTTTCCTATTTTGCCATGTTATGTTTTTTCCAGAAATTTATTAGCATATACACATACTTTTTAATATTATTTTAATATCTGTTTAGTCTGTATTTCCACGTTTTTTAAACTTTTTTTCTTATTATTTGTTGTGATAGAGTTATACCTCATTAATTCTTCCAAAGAACCAGCTTAATTAATTATTTTTTAAGGATTGGCACCTGAGCTAACACCTGTTGCCAATCTTTTTCTTTTTTTTCTTCTTCTCCCCAAAGCCCCCCAGTACATAGTTGTGTATTCTAGTTGTAGGTTCTTCTGGTTCTGCCATGTGGGATGCCATCTCAGCATGGCTTGATGAGCAGTGCTAGGTCCACACCCAGGATCTGAACTGGTGAACCCTGGGCCACCAAGGCAGAGCACCCAAACTTAACTACTCAGCCATGGGGTCGGCTCCGGAACCAGCTTAATTTAATTAATCTGTTCTATTGCCTTTTTTCCATTTCACTAGCTCATTGTTCCACCTCACACCCATCTGGGTGAGCAGTGTGAGATAGGTTTCTGAGAGAGGGAAGAAAAGACCGGGAGACAAGAAATGAGACTTATGGGTTTATTGTGGAGTCACTTACAGGGAAGGTCCAGTGGCAGCCGCCTGGACAGCAGCATGCACCTGCTGCCACGCCCTGAGAGAAGCTTTCTTAAGTAGGCAGAGGGACAAAGCCTGCATGCTTGCCAAGGGGGATCATCCCTGTATGACCTGTATTCCGAGGATCAGAGCTCCCCCGACCATGGCCTCCATGTTCCCTCAGACCACGAGGGTCTTTGTGCTAACTCTCCCATGAGAAAGCAGCTAGGTCAGGCAAGCCCAGGACTGTTATCATTGGGAGTGCTGGCCCAGACAGGAGCCTCAAGGACACATGATTTTTTAAAAGGGCACACCAGCTAATGACCCTACACTCATTTTAATCTTTGTATTTCTTAAATCCTTACTTCTTATTTATTTGGGTTGAATGCTTAGTTAATATGCTTTCAAGTTTTTTAAATTTCATAGTAATTGTATATAAAATTATAAATTTATTTTTCAATACTTTATCTGCATTTCACACATTTTACAGTGTTTGCAATGTAGATTAGTTCTAAATGTTTGTAAGTTTTGTTATGTGGTAATTATTAGTGTTTTCCATCAATTATTTCTGGCTCTTTTCCTTCTGAGGTGATGGTAGAATTGCATTTCTCCAAATCCTTTGAAGTTAGGTATGGCCATGTGATTTGCTTTGAGCATGTGACCGTGAGCAGAACTGACATCACTTCCTGGCTGAAATTCTAAGAGTGACTGTCTAAATCATGGTAATTTCTTTACTCGGCCATAGCAATCGAGGAAATGCAAAGATTAAGCTTCTTTCAATCCGGATCCCTGGGTGACAATGACTTAGAGAAGAGACCCTTGTCAACCCATGGCGGGCATGTTATAAGATGAGCAAAAATTAAAATTTTGTTGTTTCAGGACACTATTTGGCAATTTCTTGTTATGTCACCACAGCCTAGTTTATTCTCACTGAAACAGCTTACAAATTTTTCATCTTGAGGATTATTTAGTAATATGTTATGTACTTGCTGGATATATGGGTGGTTTTAAAAGTTATCTTTTATTTTATTGTATTACGGTCTTTGTATCCATAACAATCAGAACTGAAATTTTAGACAAATTGATATAATAGAGTGGGGATGGGTGAAGAGTTTTTCCAATGTCAGTAAGACAAGCCAAGATGCTTGCATTGTTAGATTTAAATATAGATGTTGATAAGCTTAAGAAATCTACAGAGAAAATAAACATGGGCTGCTGAAGCAGAATATGCAAACTCAACCCAACCACTATGCCACCAGGCTGGCCCCTATCCTTTTAATGTTATGATTTGTGTTCTTTGGTATAATACTGAGTACTCTTTTATATTTTAGTATGTGGCACATTTTTGTAAATATCCCATGTGTGCTATAGTAAAAATGTATATTCCCTGTTTATTGGGAATAGAGTTATGTATATACATATATATTATACATTGTGATTTGAGTATATATTTGACTATACATTATGTATAATTGTTCAAAGTTATTACTTGCATTTCTCAAGTCTTCTATATATCTTATTTTTTGTCTGCCTGAATCATCAGTTCTGAAAGATACATGTTAAAGTTTCCAATTTCAATTCAGACAGTTGTTACTGCTGACGTGTTGGCACTGTGTTATTTGGTACACATTGATTGATATTGATTGTATCATCCTGCCCTATTGTTTCGTTCTGAGTATAACATTCTTCTTTGCACCTTATGATATTGCCGTCTTACATTTTATTTTATCAAATATGAAGTTTGTCATTCCACTTTATTTGGTTTATTTGTTTATTGTCTTTTTCCATTCTTTTATTTTCACCAGTTTTATATCCTCTTGTTTGAACCGTGTCTCTTTTAAACATTGTTAGATCGGGCTTCATTTTAGCCAATATGACTATCTCCTTTTTTTGGTTAGTTATTGTAATTATTATTAAGGCAAAGCATATTTGTACCATCTAATTCCATATATTCCATTTATTATACTTTTATTTTTTTAAATTTCTTTTCTGATTTCCATTGGATCTATTAAGTTTTATCCTTCAGGTTTGAAAGTTAGATATTCTTTTTTTTAAAAAATGGTTACTTTTAACTCAAGATCCATTCCCATGTTTATTTTCTCTATAGATTTCTTAAGCTTATCAACATCTATATTTAAATCTAACAATGCAAGCATCTTGGCTTGTCTTATTTACCTTGGAAAAACTCTTCACCCATCCCCACTCTATTATACCAATTTGTCTAAAATTTTAGTTCTGATTGTTATGGATACAAAATCTCTTTCTCTTTCTCTCTCTCTCTTTTAAAATTTTCCCACTTAGATGAACTATTTGACCACCTTTAATTCCTATATCTCTTCCAGTATCTTTCTGATTTATTTATTTTCTATATGGGATGCCACCATAGCATGGCTTGATCAGCGGTGCATAGGTCCGTGCCAGGGATCCAACCCCACAAACTCTGGGCCACTGAAGCAGAGTATGCGAACTCAACCACTATGCCACCAGACTGGCCCCTATCCTTTTATTTTTAATTGCATACATTCTTCAATAATTTCTTTCAAAGTGAGAAGTTTTATGAAAAATCTTCTGAACCCATATGTCTGAGAATATTTTTAATTACATCTTCATATTTAAGTGACAATACCCCTGAATATGAAATGTAAGATTCTAAGCATTTTTCTTTTCTTAGGAAAAATTCTTTTACTTTTTGCATTCAAGTTGATCCCAAGTAAGGTGATATAAATTTGATTCTTTTTCTCATGTAGTTCATTTTTTCTTACTTTTGGAAGCATTTTGAATAATTTCTTTATCTTTGATATTCTTAGATTTTATTGTAATGGATTTAGGCGTGCTATGAACCTTTTAAATCTGAATTATTTTGTCTTTTGTTAATTCTGAAAAGTTTATTTCTTTATGTTTTCCTCCTCCATTTATTTCTTTTATTTTAGGACCCTCATTATCTATACACTGATACTTCCACATATACCCTCTATATCCATTACTTTTCCTTTATATTTTGTATAAAAGAAAGGTTTCTGTCTTTCTCTTATCACCATCTGATTACCCAAACGTCTACTTAACTCCAAACCTTTATCCATTGTTTTATTTATTCTGTCTATTGGATTCCTTATTTCAGCTATTATGTTTTTCATACATAGTATTTCTACTTGGCTTTTGTTATGATCTCTTGTTCCCAATTTACATTTTGTTTTGTTTTGTTTTTGTTTTTGTTTTTGTGCTGAGGAAGATTCACCCTGAGCTAACATCTGTCCCAATCTTCCTCTATTTTATATGTGGGTCTCCACCACAGCATGGTTGCCGACAAGCAGTGTGGGACCACGCCTGGGAAGAGAACCTGGGCCACTGAAGCAGAGAATAAAGAACTTAAACCAATAGGCCACAGGACTGGCCCCTGATTTATAGGATTAATATCTTTATCTCTTGAAGTATTTTATTGTGTTTGTTTTATGTTAGTGTTTCCATCCCAATTATTCTGTTTTAGGAGTTACATGTTCTTTGGTTGGCTGTTTTTATTGTATAGTGGATACATTCTTTAGGTAAATAAATAAATCAGTCTGCAAGCTCAAGTTTCCCAGGGTGTGTCACTTACCCAAGTAGGTGGCATTCTTCAGAGATGGGCCAAATTTAAGTCCTGGTATGTGTCTGTCGCCCTGTAAATTAAAAGAGAAGGAAGGTGATGAGATCCAGTTTGGAGAGCCCTTGGCGCTATGAAAACATTATCAACTACTTCCATTTACTTCCATTCTATCAAGCAAATCTTCTGTTCCTGGATTTACCTTTAATACTTCAGAAAGTGGCTTTATAATTTAGTAAGTTTGGGGTGGGCGTCAGATGAAGAGGTGTAGGAGTGAATGCCCAAGGGTGAATGGTCAGGCATCTCCTGTTTTTCATCAGCTTATCACCCTACAAGGTACCTGACAGTACCCTGACAAGTGGTCAGGGCTATTTTGGCTAATTATTATGGCCACAAGCATCCAATTACTGTCTCAGGCAAGAGGAGAACTTAAAAGCCCCTCTGAAAATTAGCTTCTCACAGCTGGCCACTTAGTGCTAACTTTTCTTTCCTGGTATGTAGATACATTGTCCTCTGAAGTCAATTGACCAGCAATTTGACATTCAGAGCTAATATAGACCTGACTGCTTTCTAATGACTTTTTAATTTGGTCAGAAGTGAGGAAAGAATTCTATGCAAAGGGCAAGGACAAACAATTTCAGGAACAGAAAGGAGAAGCCCAACCCACAGAGCCAACCAGTTAAGACTGAGACTGCACAAGTGACTGGGGCATGTCATATGGCCAAGAGTGAAATATGATTTAAATTCTTCCTTGGGACTGGCTTACTTCAGAAGACTTAGTTGGGTGTGGGAACAGTCACTGTGGTCTGTAGGAGAGCCCTTTTCAATTTATGAAGAGTTTCATACAAGCATTCTCTCTTTTAATCCTTATTATGATCTTATGCAGTAGGTAAGGCAGGCAGGATTCCCATTTTACAGATGAGTAAGTTAAGACTTGGTAGCTTCCCCTCACCTCATCATTTGCATGGGGGCAGAAACAGTATTTGCATACAGGTCCTTCTGCATTCCACAGATAACCATATACTCTCTCCTTGAGAGAGAACATGACCTCCCTTATCAGCAAGCATATAAACACAAAGTTGTTAAAGGCTTGCTGACTCATTTAGACAGAAATGAGTGCCCAGAGTATAGAATTACCCTATAAAAAGTATCTGCCTGGATCAGCGCCAGCTGGGAATTTAGCCTCAGGCCCATAGAGGGGTGTAGGGAGCTCCATGGAAAGCAAAGGAAGGAAAGAGAACAGAGAGAGTGCAAAAGGGAAAGAGTGATCTCAGCAAGTACTATTTTAGGAGTCTCCTTTCCTGTGAGTTTTATTCCACAAGATTATAAAAGCTAATCCCAGGCTGCAGATTTTTAAACAGGAAAACAGCCTCTTGGTTTGCTTTCTGACCTAGTCCTTTTCCACATAACTCAATTTGTCCAACACCCAGAGCACCAAAGTTACGTTTCTTGGAGCAAAACCACAAAATATTTCTGGTCTTTCCCATGTGGTTTGTTTACTGGGTTATGGTTGGTTTAATCTTATCAGTTCTGCTGAGCAAGATGCTCTGAGCTATCTTCCTGAAGTTTGTCTCCCAGCAGGCAATTCTCCACTCCTTGCTACCTCATTAATGTCAGAAATCCTGAGGTGAGGTGTTTGCCAAGCTGTAGCTCTCAGAATAAAGAGAGAGAGAGAGAGAGAGAGAGAGAGAGAGAGAGAGAGAGAGAGAGAGAGAGAGAGTTCCTCATTTCCTGTAGATATGTATGTATAGTACATTTTTCCTCTTCTCCTTCCAATCCCTTCAATAAAAGGAGGAATGATGTCCTCCAAAGACAATGCAGCCTAAAGCATAAATCATAGCCCTGAGGAGAACAAAAAAAAAACCCAGAAAGAGAAAGAAACAAAAACTCTTGGATATTATGGTTAGAAATTACTCCAAAGATAGGTCTTGTGGACCCAGGATTGACTCCTTTCCCCTTGATCTACTTGGGATTGAAGATTTATTTTAGTGTGTAGTGGGAAGGGAGTGGCCTGTCTTGGGAGGGGTTGGGGTGTGGATGAGAGAGACAGAGGATGGGAAGAGGAAAGGGAAAAAAGAATGATCATCAGTTTCTGTCTTCAGTGATGTTATTTTGGATTGTGAAGACAATCCAAAAACACAAAATGATGACAGAACACAAAATGAGGACAGAGTCGTGGAAAAGGGAGTGCAAGTAACTGAGACCCATGACTGCCCCATTTCTACTACCAAGACTGCACCCAATGAGGAGGATGAACAATGACTAGTGCTCTGAATCCCTGGCATGGGTGCAGCTGAATAAATTAGAGAAAAGCTGAGCAAGCTTGCCTCACTTTAATGGCAACAGCCAACAATTATATAGACCTTATGATGTATCGGGCGTTATCTTAAGGTTCTAAACACTTTGTTTATATTAACTCCTTAATCCCCAATAACGACTCCCTAGACTATTATAGCACGATTTTACAGGTGAGAAAACTGAAGTGTAGAGAAGTTATGTACTTTGCCCAAAGACACACAGCCAGTGGTAGAATTCAGATTCAAACTCAGGCAATCTGGCTCTGGAGTATGTGGTCTTAACACTACATCTTACTACTTTTCTGGGCTAGACAGGGATGTTCATGCTTGTCTTATTTAAAATAGTGAAAAGTTAATAGTAAACTTTCAGCAAAAGGGGAAAATGGTTAAATAAATTATGTAACCTAAGTTGAAGAGGCATAAAAATTTATGTTTTAAAATGTTATTCAATAGCACAGGAAAGTCTTCATGAGATGGTATCAACAGAAAAAGTACAACATAAAACAACATAGACTATGACCCAAACTTTGTTTAACAACAAAATCTTTTGTACCTACCTCTGTATCATCTATCTCTGAATAGGTAAACGTAGAAAAGAACAATACAAAGAAATACACCAATGTATTTACAGTGGTTATTTCCAGACAGTGGGATGAATGGTAATTTTAGTTTTCTTCTTTACGCTTTTTCATATTTGCCTCTTTCTAAAAAGAATCTGCACCTAATATATTTATAATAAAAAAAAAAATCCCTGTGTAGGGAAATGATGTGGTTGAACCTGATTTCTTCTTTCTCATTAAGTGCATTCCATCCTGAGACCACTGTTTTCATTACTGGCTACGCTTCATCGTGGAGGGGGGTGGTTCAGCTTGCATCCCCTCCGCTCATCCCTGGCATTTCTTCCTGTTCATGTCAGTGTTCTATAAACTTATCTTGGTCCACAGAAAGGAGCCCTGTGGTGAACTCTGGGATGGTGCAGACTTTGCAGTAAGGTTAACCACCTCCTAAATGATGAGGCTTTGAACCTTTGGTTTTGTGTATCAGATTTCTGTTCATAAGGCAGAGGTGATACTTGGTAGCTGAATTAAGATATGCATGATGATTTAATTAAAGGGATTTAACATAAATGGTAACAGATAGAGACTATATGTGAGCCGGGGGGGAAGAAAAGGCATATCAAGGCTTTAAATAATAGAAATGTCCACAGACATTTGTTCATTTGTAAATAGTTGAACATTTATCATGAAATACATCTTTGGATCTTTTTCACATTGAGTATCACACAGCTGTGAATATGGAACAATCCTCTGGTCTCAAATTTCCCACTCAGTAAGAGAACATCCACCTCCCTACCCCCCACTTTCTGTTGAATGTCCCTTTCTTAAAGACTGACAAAAGATTATTTGACTATCCATGCTATTTGTGGAATTTTCACTTTAGTGTTATATAATCTGAATCCTTCCCTCTGTGATTTAAACACGTTTTTCTCTTTTTGTTATATTCAGCAAAAGTAGCCCCAGAGGGCATCTGGCCTTTGGCTCACTAAGACGAACTAAGACATTATTAATTAATGGATCTGTTCCATGACTCTTTTAGTGAGAAATTCAAATACAGAAACCTTAGGATCAAATAGGACCCAGACAGATTCTAGAATTCCCAAGCCACCCACTAGGTACTCTGACGATTGTTGGTGTGACTGCCACCATTCTCCAGAGGACAAAACAGGAGGTCCAGGTGAGGAAGGGGGAGCGGTGAGGAGCTTGGTGAGGGACAGACCCCTGTTCTAACTGCGAGTTTCCAGTCAACTGACACCATCCTACTACCATCAGAACTCAAACTGTTTATCGGGATCCTGCACCAAAACAGTTGACATCCTACCATACAAAAATAAAATAAAATAAAATATTGGGTAGTGCACGGACTGCCTGCAGGTCTGCAGAATTGTTTTCCATATACTAGCACAGCAGAAAGGGTCCCACACACCTCCAGTGACCAGTGTCAGCCCTGACCAGATGTGAGGCCAGCACACCCTACCTGCAGGCAGTCCGTGAACCAAAGTCCTCAGTGGCCCTTGGGCACAAAGGCATAAATCATCGATTTTCTATGAATTAGGGATTACTGCAAAATCGTGTGCTTTCTATTAATAGATCTTCATAAATGCTGCAGGTGCGGCTGGAGCTTGTCTTTGAAGTACTGCTTAATCGTCCCCTTCCCAAATCCTCATAATCCAACTGCCATAAAAAACCCCGGGGATTATTGATTGAGAGGACCTTGGGGATCCCTAAGGGCGCTGCGGCTCAGACGCCGGCCTGCCCCCAAGGTGCGGCGGCAGGCTCGAATGCGTGCCAGGTGTGGCGGACCTGCTGAGCCAGCCAGGAGGGCCAGCCAGCTCCTCCAAGACAGAGACAGGGGCAGAGCCCCAGGGTGGAGACACCAGGCCATGGTACCCACAGGTCGCCTGTGTCTGCCTCATCACTTTCAACCTTAAAGAGTGGATTTTTTTTTCCCCTTACTAAATATCTTGCTTAAAACAATATTTTTTGGAGCTATAGTTTGAGGCAAATTTTCTTAAGATGAAATTTCCACATCTAGGATGCGTTTCCTTCTCTTCTCTATTTCATGAATGCCTTCTAATGAGCCAAGGTTCTGCTCAAATGTCACCTCGCTTGTGGAACCTTCCCGAGTTGCTAGACAGACTTGGTCACTTCCCCTTTGTGTTTCCATATTACTGTGTTCATGCCTCTGTTTTAGCACTATTTATATTTGAGCTTATTTTATGAGTGTGGCTGTTCATTTATGGGCACATCCCTTATCTCCTGAGTTCCAGGCACTGGGCTGGATGCTGAAGATAGAAAGTTGAATAAGACAAGTGCTTGATTTTGAGGAAATCACAGGGTCATGGGAGAAAGATATGAAAATAACTAGAGGAGTAGACTATGGTAAATGTGGTCATAAAAAGCACTCCAAGATCTTAGGTAGGGAGCCACTAGTCCTCTCTGGGTTGTGAAAACTTGAGAACTGCTTTACTGGGAACACTCCAGCAGAATGCCTGGCACTTACCCAGTGCTCAATAAACATTAATGGAATTATTGATGCAGTTGAAAGATGCCTGGATCTGGACTCATTTCCCAGGTTGGAGTCCCAAGTTATGCCTTTCAGAAGATGTGTAACCTAAAGCAGGTCACTTGAACCTTCTGTCCTCCTTTCTCATCAGTGAAATGGGTATAATAATACTGGCTTTCTTCTAGCTCTGTTATCAGAAGCAAGTGAGGAAATTTAAGTGAAGGCAATTTGAACCCTCTGAAGAGGTAAGTAAAGGTAATGCCTCATTGTGAATGCTGTTATCTTCTGGCACAGAGAGAGTTCTCCTATTGAAAGCAATTCTATGCATGAAACCCCATGGGCTTAACTACAGGATGTGGAAAACTGAAACCATGGCTGGTGTTAAGACAGTGAAGAAGAGACAGGAAGTCCTATTCTTTCATTCCTCCTGAGCATCTGCCTGTATGTTACATGTTTGCGTGGGCCCAATGGGTTCCAAGATTTGAGATAACTATGAAATATCTTTGAGTGCTAGTTGGGCAATTCTGTTTTATGTAGAACAGAACTAGTGCACAGAGATATCCACACCTCCCAGGAAGAATTTCCCCAATAGCTTTTCATAGTCTGATAGAAATGACTCCTATTGGATCCAGAATCAGCCGGATAGGTGTAGCTATTATAGGTGGGTTTTGAGGATTGCTGTCATGTTCAAATTTCTTCTCATTGCCTTGATAGCTGTGGTCAGGAATGAACAATAGCCTGTCAGTGTGAGTTTGAGGGTAGACACATCTATCATTGATTTAAACAGCTTTGTACTGCACCATAGTGCTAAAAATCACAAAATTAATCAACCAGTAGAAAGACATCCTTGGAGGTGAATGGATGGAAGAAGATGTGAATAGAAAGGAATGTGTTTGGACAGGGGTCTATTTATCATTGCACCTTAAGTGCTTTGTGGGCCTATAAAAATATGGAAATGTGTGATAGAGTGGAATGCACAATGAAGGGAGGCAAAGACTTTGGAGGGAGAGAGAATGCTTCGCTTCTGACAGTAATATACACTCAAACGAAAACGTACTTGGCAAAATTTTTGACTGTCCTTCCCACATGGAATGGTGTTTGTTCGATGAGGTAATATGCAATGAGAAATAAAGCTCCATGTGGCCTGCAAAAGGAAAAAGATCATTTTCAAAGTATTCAGGTCTCCTCTATGTATGATTCAGGCAGAAGCTGGGGTTTAGCCTGTATAGCTCATTAGCCCCAAAACGTGCTTGCCACATGGGAGTGACAGCGAGAAGCCAGGCAGCCATGGCTGACCAGCTGTGAGGTGTGCTGGAGCTTGGAGCCACACATTTCATGTCTGGAAACTACCACTGCTCTATACACATCGATCTACCTAACAGGGTGGTGCAATCATCTCTGTGGTAATATGTCCCTGGCTTTTGTTAAGCTGCTCTTTTATGGTAAAACAAGAAAGAAGAAAAAATGTCCACAGCTCCCTTTGGTTCTGAATCTGAAAATTGGACTGACCCTATCCTCATGGCTGAGTGTGTGACTAGTACTATGAGCAGCTCCTTCTATCCTTTAATCCCTTACACCCCAGACTGGCATTTTAGGGGCAGCCATACTGCACCCACTCTCTCAACGGTGCCCATATTTTCTTCAGATTAATTTGCTGACCATGGAATTGTCTGTGGCCCCAACGTAGACACTTTTGTTATAAAGTGTGTAATATAATTAGACTTTTTAAAGTTTGTCAGTATGTTACATCGCTTAAAAGAAACTAAAAAAAGTACCAGGCACTCACATCTATTGTTAATTGTTGTTATATATTTTACTCATAGCTTAATGCAGATATCCTGTTATTGTTGAAAACATTGATACCTCAGCCTCTCTGGTTTAGAGATTACTTTTGCTGGGAAGAAAGACTTTTTGAATCACCTGCCACTGGTGAGTTCCCACTAAGACTTTTATCAGAAGGAATGGGATGCCTGCTTCCCCATCAATGAGATATTGATTAGGTGGTGTAATTTTGAACTCAATGGGATATACTAACTAAATGGGATGTACTAGAATTTATACAATTAATACTACTGGAGGAGAGACTATTGACCACCCAGAGGAGGGGCTCACAGTGGTAGTTATCAGGGCTCCCTGGAGCGTATCTGAGAACAACTGATCCCTAGGGAATCTCTCAGCAATCCCAATTGTAAATCTTTGCTGTAGGAAAACAGGCATGAAAGCTTAAGCCATGTTATCCCAGAAAGACAAATACAAAGGAAATTAAACCTTTGATCTCTTCATGTAGCACTGCACTGTGATCTCCTGATATGTATGCATTTTCTTTGTAATAAAGAAATAACCCAAAAGAAAAACCCAATACAAATTCAGAGTGCTCTTAGCAAACACTTGTAAGTTTTCTCCCTTGGATTGCCTTTAGGGATCCATTTCTTTTTCCTCCAGTTTGCCTTGAAAGATGAGCAGCTAGATGTACTCATTCAACTTCCTGATGCCATCTGGGAGTGCTCGCAGCCTTTCCGCTAACACTAATTAAGGACCTATCAGGTCCTCCAGGGAGCTGATACTCACTAACACAATCCGGGACCATCCGGAGGGAGGCAGGACTCTTATAAGCTGTTTGCCCCAAGTCACCCAACAAAGGTGGCAAATTCCCAGGGAAAGTATCAAATGAATCTGTTAATGAGCCAAACTCTAGGAAAGAGGGCAGATCCAGGGACTGAGTGAGCTGAAGGAAGTGGAAAGTTTATTTATCTGGTTCCTAAATGCATGCTAATGTGAGGGTCTCTCATCTTGGTTGAAAACATTTTCAAGCCAAATCTTTCACTAGTTAAAGGAATCTCAGATAAACCAAGGGCCTCAGAGTTTACATTTTGAAAAAAATAAAACCAGACAATTTGAACCCTATGAGGGTGAATATTTTTATATAAATTATAGTTGTTACTTGTCTACGTTGAGATTTTTGTCTCCTTTAAGTAAGAATTTACCCCAAATCAGGCCCTGAGTTGGCCGGAAAAACTAAGAGATCAGTTTGTTCAAACTATTTTGCAAGAGAATTAAGTGACATGTCCAAGTTCATACAAATGAATGTAATGTCTGGTTAACATATGACATGGGCTAAACCCATTTCACTGTGCCACACAGATGTCATTTCTACCACACTGTTCTGTATTTTCTATCTGTCCAGTTTGTTTGCTGTTTCTTTTTCCCTCTGCCACCTTCTGCCCCCTCCAATCTTGCTTGTTTGGAATATATTGAGGTATCACAAGTCTGCAAATCTGCCACTTCTTCCTCACTCCACATCCACCAGTTCCACTCTGCCTCCTCCTCCATTTTGGAAACTGTGTTCTCTGCTTCTGTTCCTTTAATGATTACTCTGGACATTTTAACATACATATTTAACCTTAAAAACTAAAAGTTAATACCTTTACCCTCCTTTAATTACAAGATTAACCAAATATCTTTACCCTCCTTCTAAGAGACCTTTGAAAATGTTTGAATCTGAACACATTTATATTCTACTATAGTCCAGTATTTTGGTTCTATCTTGATTTTCTTAATGAAGGTAAAATTTACAGAGATGTGCACAGATTTAAGTGGACAACTCTATATGCTTTTTAATTAACACATGGACTCAATGTTTATATCCGTGTAACTCCCATCCCAATGAAGACACAGAACAAGTCCCTTATTCCTTCTTTCCGTCAACTCCCACCTTCCATAGGCTACCTCTGTTCTGATTTCTATCACTATAAATTAGTTTTACCTATCCTACAACTTCACACAAATGGAGTAATGCAGTGTGCAGTTTTTGTGTCTTATTTCTTTTTCTCAATGTGTTTTTGAAAGTCATCCATGCTGTTTTATAGGTCAATAATTTAGCGATTTCCAAAGTAGACCAATGGGTGTCCCCAAGACCTTTTCAAGGGGGCCAATGAGGTCAAAAAGTGTTTTTATAATTATACAAAGATGCTAATTACGTTTTTCACTCTTAAGCTCTCATGAGAGTACAGTCTAGTTTTCCCAAGGCTAAATGAAGTATGATATTGCAACAGATTGAATAATCAGTTATGAGAATCTAGCTGTCTTTTCTTAAGCCAGACATTAAAGAGATTTCCAAAAAGTAAAACAATATCATTGCTCTCACTAAATTTCTTTGTTTTGAAAAATGCAGATATTTTCATTAAAAAACTTTTCATTTGTGTTAACGTGTAGTAGGATTAGTATTGTCATCCTAAAGTAAATAAATGAATACATCTTTTTAAATTACTCAGTGTTGATTTCTAATATGGCAAATATTGATATCTATAAGCCATTTTTAAAAAGCTCTTTTGGGTCCTCAGTAATTTTTGAGAGTGAAAGTGGTCTTGAGACCAGCAAGTTTGATAATCACTGTGGTAGCTCATTTTTTTTTTAATGTCCAGTAGCTTTTCATTGTATATATCGCAATATGTTTATACATTTCCCTGTTGGGTTATTTCCACTTTTTAGCTGTTGTGAATAAATATGCTATGAGCATTTTTGTATATATCTTTTTATGAATCTCTATTTTCATTTGTCCTGGATAAATATTTAGGAATGTGACTGACGAGTCACGATGTCTGTGTGTTTTAACTCTATATGAGGCTGCCAAGTAATATTCCAAAGTGGTTGTTCCTTCTATGCCCACCAGCAATACACAAAACTTCCAGTTCCTGCACACTGTTCCCAACTTCTGGTGTTGTCAGTTCTTCTAATTTTAGTCATTCTAATAGGCGTGTAGTATTACCTCTTTGAGGATTTGATTTGCATTTCCCCAATGACTAGAAGTGTTAAGTAACTTTTCCTATACTAATTGGCTATTCAAACATCTTTCTTTTGTGAGATATCAGTCCAAGGCTTATTTTTATTAAGATGTGTTTTATCATCTTTTTGTTATCTAATCATAGGAATTATTTACATAATCTAGATAAATGCTAATTGCCAGAAATATTTTCTTCCAAATATTTTATCCAAGTCTTTTCAGTTTCGCTTTTCATTTTTCAGTTGATTAACAGACATTTTTAACTGTAGTATAGTTGAATTGCCCAATGTTTCTATGTTAGTGCTTTTTGTGTCTTCTCTAAAAAATCATGGCCTCCTCCAAGATAGTGAAGCAACATCTATTTCTTTATTCTAGAAGCTTTATAGTTTTAACTATTATACTTAGGTCTATGATGTATCTCAAATTAATTTTTGTACGTGATGACTGACTGATAGACCTCTTTCCCCTACCCAAACTCCTACCTCCAGGAGAACTAAAATCCGCTGTTCTAGTGCAATCTTGTGGACACCCTAAGCTCTTGTCTTACTGAAAGAAGAAATGCATCCAAAAGTCTCACTGAGGCATTAATGACCCTCTTCGGGATGGTCCCCATCTGTACTTGCACCTTAATCTATCATTACTTTCTTACATATAACAGATAATCCAGAGAACTGGATTTTTTCAACACCATGTAGTTCCTTATGCTATTCCTTATTTCTGGAAACTCCAATCCTTTTTCTCTATCTCTTGATGTCGTGCTTATTCGCCACGTCCTAGATCAAGTGGTATTTCTTTCATGAAGCTCATACTTATGTACTTGTCTTATTTTCTTATGACCTGACTTTTCATATGCATTTTGAAAATTATTTAAAGTAGGACTTTGTCTTATTCACTTAAAAACCACCTAAAGAAGCTAGTATAGCAAGTTGTACACAGTAGATGCTCAATAAAAGATTACCGAATTGAATTTTGTTGCAGGTTAGGGGTTTGGAAAGATCATTCTGTTGTTGGAACTTCCCTCTACCTCTTATCTTGTCTGAGATAACGTGCTGCTTCTTTTTTGTGTGTGTGAGGAAGATTGGCCCTCAGCTAACATTTGTGCCAATCCTCCTGTATTTTGTATGTGGGATGCTACCACAGTGTGGCTTGATGAACGGTGTGTAGTTTTGCACCTAGGCTCTGAACTCGTGAACCCTGGGCCGCTGAAGTGGAGTGTGCAAACTTAACCACTACACTACCATGCTGGCCGCCAGTAGTGTGCTTCTTGATACTAAGTAATCCATAGCAGGATGCAAGCACACACCAAAGTAGAGACCATTATGGAAAAAGATGCCCCTTTCTAACAGGTAAACCTAGACTCTTCAGAATTCCAGCCCAGCAGACCAGTTTAGATACAATTAAAATTTTATGCACTGTTGATGGATATCTCTAGATGAATAAACCAAGCATAAGCTAAGATTTTATGTTATTTATTTCATTGAAAGTAAGTATATTTTCCAAGGTCATAGCATTAGAGAAGAACTTGGTTAGTTAAAGAAATCCAGTTTTTTCATCAGTTAGGGTCCTGAGTGCATGCAATACAAATTAACTTTGGTTAACTTAAGAAAGAAAAAAGGAATTCATTAGAAGGACATAGGTTTTCTCACAGAATCAATGAGAGTGTTAGAAAACCAGGATTCTGAAACATTGGGATCCAAGTACTTAGGGAGCAAGAAATAATGGAATGTTTATTTGGGCAACCATCTATAAGATGATTCAGCTCCAACTCCTTTCTGCATTTGTCTTACAGTCTCTAGATTAAATTCTTTGGAGAGAGAGAGAGAGATAAAAAGAGAGAGAGAGACAGGCTAGCCTAGCTTGGTGCTCCTGACTTGTCCTTAGCTAGGGGAAGGGGAGGGCAATTAATAATAATAATAATAGTAGTAGTAACAATATACTTAATGAGTGTTGACAATGTGCAAGGAACATGTCTAAGTACTTAATATGTAAATATGTACCATGTCATGTAATCAGCAAAGAAAGTGTTTAAGGCTTTCTCAGCATCTGAAGTCAAGCTCATGAAAAATAATAAGGGACCCGGGCAGTGGATTGTGCTCAGGGTTTTTGCTCATCCAATTGTAGGGGACTCTGTCATGCTTCACCCAGGTCCCCCTTGAGGACTGACAGTCTTATTCCTCAGCTGCAGGGAATGCTATTGACCATCAACATTCAGTTATCAGCTCTCTCTGGGAACTGATGTCAGCTAGAGATCTGTTGTGCCCACCGGCAGCTTACATTCAATGACTAGACAGACTGTCTCAGGGTACAAAGGGCTGTGCCTCTTTGCTCAAAGCTGGGGCAACTCTGCAGGGACATCCCAGCTTCAGCAGAGTCCCTGTGGGATGGGCTGTAGCCTTTGTAATGGCACAGCCTAACTTCTCCCTGTGTCCGGTCCCATTGCCTTCCCTTCTCCCACGGGTGTATTGATCCAGAGAGCACTTCCTGTATATTAATTTGCATCTTTGAGTCAGCTTCTCAGGGTACTTGACCTGCGCAACCATAAAGCCAGAACTCTAGTTAGTATAGTTTTTGTGTCTGCATGGTAGAGCTATTTCTGATCAGGTGGCAAATATGGAACTTGGAGTGGTCTCCTAACCAACACCATCTCGTCTGGTGTCTCCTAATTAAGCCGGAGCTATTTATCAGCCCAGGACAAAGGGAGCATGCATGCTGCCAGACTTGCAGACTTGTACATCACCTTGTCTCTGGCCTCAGGAAAGATCTGGATTTCATTGACAGGGTGTCTGGGTATCTGGATTCTATTCTGGAGCCGTCCTAGGTCACTGCAGGACCACTGACCATCCCACCATAAACTCTTAACTCTGGGGTGGGGGAGGAGAAGAGGCTCAGGTTTTCTACTTGTAAGTTGATAATGTTGAAGTAGATAATCTCTAAATTTCCCTAGCTTAAAGCTTCTATGATTTTGTAAAAATAATAATGCTTGGGCATATGTAACTCACCTGAATCTCAGTTTTAAACTGTAAAATGGGGCAACATTCAGCTTTAAGCGCTGATGCAAGTGTTGAATAAGAGATGTAAGTGTGCTCTAAAACCTGTGATGGTCAATTTTATGTGTCAGCTTGACTGGGCCACAGGGTGTCTAGACTAACCATAATTTCTGGGTATATCTGTGAGGGTGTTTCTGGATGAGATTAGCATGTGAATTGGTTGACTCAGTAAAGTAGATTTCATTCTCCTATGGGAATGGGCAGCATCCAATCTGTTGAAGGCCTGAATAGAACAAAAAGCCTGAAGAAGGAGGCATGCACTCCTTTTTCTTCCTCCCTGCCTGTTGGGGCTGGGACACTGGTTTTGCCTAGCCTTGGGCTAAGATTTATACTATCAGCTCCCCTGGTTCTCAGGCCTTTGGTCGCAGACTGAATTATGCCATTGGCGTTCCTGGGTCTGTAGCTTGCAGACGGCAGATTATGGTACTTAGTCTCCATACTTGTGTGAACCAATTCCTCAAAAGAAATCTCTCTCTCATCTCTGTACATATACATTTCCTATCGATTCTGTTTCTCTGGAGGATTCTGACTAATACAGTTACTATACAAGTAAATATAAATCATCCTTCTATCTGTAAAGTCTCTCCCTTTTCTTCAGAGAGAGCAGAAACACAACGCTTCTCAAGGTTCTGTAGTTGTCATTGTCTTACTCATTCACCCATAGACTAAAATATTTCAGTTAAAGTGGATAAAGAACCTGGCTCAATATTCGCTCACTTTTCAGAGGACTTAGTTGTGTAACCTTAAAACAACGTTTTAGGTGCAATTGATAAATAACAATTGGTTGTTGTTTTTTGAAAGTATATTCACGAAACAGCTACTTGCAAACTACTCACCCCAAAACACCAAAACACCAGCATTATTCATGGGTAGATTTTTTAACACTATCTTGCTATTGTGCCATTCTAGTACAATTTCAGCATTCCTAGAATTTAGCAGATAAAGAATACTGCCTTTTAGGGAGTCCTTTCCAACTAAATGTTTCTTTCAAAAGAGCACTGAAAATGTGACAAAGGACACAAGATTCATTTCACTCCAGCTGCTTCCCCTTTTCCCCTATGAACACCTCCTGCTTTCTCATCCACGTATAGTAAAAATCCTCAGGCCTGTTACAGAGGGTCTTTGAACAAACCAGCCTCTTTGCTCTTGTCCTTGAAAGCTACCTCGACATAGACCCTCATTTCTCTATTATCCACATGCACAGTCTTAGTTTGGTAACTTTTCCAGTAGATCCCAGAGTCTCCCTCATTTTCATTTCTTCGTGTTGATAGGGGAACACTGGCAGAAAAGACAGGTGGGGAGACACTGGTGCATATCTGACCAAATTCCAGCATGCAATATTCATGTCTCGGGCTCATCCATTGCTTTGCACCAGCCGCATCTCTCTTCCTAGCCCCAGCGGAACACAGTTGAAGGACTTATTCATGCTGCAGAGGGCAGACCCCCCACTCAAGGAACAGATTTCTCCTAGAGCCAAAGTTCTCAGAGGATCATAACTCCCCTTGGCTTCTCAGATTTCTTTTTTATATTTTTTAATGAATAACTGTTCATATTTTCAAAGCATTCTTCCCATCTGCTCCTAGACAAAGTGTCTGACTAAATTACATTCTGTGACACATGCTGACTTCAAGCTAATAAAAGGATAACTAGATAAGTAGTGAGTAAGTTTTTAATCAGAAGACTATATTGAACTGGAGATAGTAAAATCCTGCATAACTACCTGCAGATGCTAAAAATCTATAAAGGTGTAGTCTGGGTCAGCATGGTTTACCTTCTTCATATGTGAGCCTTTGTTTTGCATGCATATTTATTATTGAACTTAATAAACTATCATTTTTATTATGTACAGTACATAACTCCTAGAGTTTTACTATAGTAACTATAATCCCAGAACAGCTGAGAGAGACAAAAGAGATCATTTCATAGGTGGATATTTTGAAATGTAAAGAACTAAGGACACATTTGTTGAAAACATTTATTTTCCTTAAGCAATCTGACTTTTGAAAAAAGTTGAATACATCATCATGGAAAATAATGTTTCACCTCCAAGTTCCTTAAAGTGATGTCTCCTATGATGTATACCCAAATGGATCCTTGGAACGTTGAAGCATTCTACCAGTAAAATTATTATGATTTCACCAGAATCAGTGTAGAATGAAACCAAGGAAAACGATGGCCTGTAAGGAAAGGTGACACTCTTTGCACCACCTCAAAGTTCTCGTAGAAACACTGGGTAAAAATATTAAGAAGGAGAGAAAATATTTTGGAAGACCTTGGGGATCTTGATGAATTTTGCAGACTTTCCTATACTCAATAGTATATTTAAGCTTGTGACTTTGGCATTTGAGTGTCTGATGAGGTTTAGAAAAAAGACGGTTTGCTGTCATTTTGCTTGGTGTTACTCTTCAGAATGCTCAGTTAAAACTAGGTTAACTTGACTTGAAATCTAACTTGACTAGACAACAGCTAGAGAAATGATAAATTTATCACAAGTATGCTACAAGGAAGGGTTTGTTTTTGGTTTAACTCAAGACTTGAGTTCACGTGATGGAAGTAACATGCTTGACACTGAGTCTGTTTCCTGAGAGACACAAGAGGTGATCAACATTATCCACATTAACCCAAGAAGCAGAGACTTTAGACAAATACGACATTTGCCTTTCCTATCTGTTTGTAGTTTGAAACCATAGAGCTAATGGTCCAAAATTTTGAAAATAATGTTTTTTTCAGACCAATGTGCAAGATGAAATTTTTGTGGTCTCTTTTTCAGACCTATCTGTGCCACCCAAGCACAAACTCTTTGAGACAATGATCTTGTCTTCCATTTATTTTTCCCCCTCCTCCCATCTCTCAGCAGTCACTCAGTGTAGGAGACAGCCCTATGCCACTGTCATAACTCATTTGGTTTGCCTGGAACATACAGGATATAATGGAATGGCAGGGATGAGGCCAGAGAAGAAGCTGCTGGCTCAGTCTCACAGGTCCTTCTAAACCATCCAAGTATTTTGTATTCCTCTGAATTCAGCACCACTTATACTGGGACTTGCCAATTTCACACCACTGCTGTTAGCTTATTAGTAAACCTAATAGGTGCTTATTTTCAATGAGAATGTGAATACCTTAAGGGCTGAGGCTATAATAACTTATTCTCATCTGAATTCCTCTTACAGGGTTGGTATCTCTAGGATATGAATGACAAGGGTGAGGAGACTGATGTCTAAAAGCATCACTGAGCATTCACCTCAATCATTGGATCACTTGTATTTTGTGTTTCTCTTTTCTGGAGAGAGGTGGGGTTACCTTAGAAAACTGACCTCCTATTTTGTGGAAAGGTTCTGCCCTGCCCTCGTGATTTCATCTCTGGGGATTAAGGGATTCTGACATTTTGAGAAATGCAATTTCTTATGAGGAAAAGACCCAGCAGTGCATTTGAACATCAGATTTATGATCTTTTGACCCAGGAGAAAGAGAAACAGTCCCATTTACTACATCATAAGCTTGGAACAGGATGTTTTTCTTGTTTGTTCCTGGCAGAAGTTGTCACTCTGCATGATTTGGGTCTTGATGGGTAGAAGGGTGGAGGGTGGAGCTTGTTTACAATAGACACCAGAAGAATTAGTGACTCCCTTCACACCTGAAACTTGAATTTCTTTTTTTGAACAATTCAAGGGCCATTAGCAATGGATGGAATGAATATCAGGGAAACAGAGGGAAAGCAAAGTTTCCAGACACATAATCTGATTTGCTATTGTGATGTGATAGATCCCATGTTTTACATACACTCCAAGTTATACAAATGCTTTGTCTAGAAGCATACCCAGCATCTCAACCCACACAAATATTTGTGAGTGAATATCATTGTAAAACTGGGTTGTCATAAGAGAACCTAGGTATCTTCTGATATAGAAAGATGAAAATTCAAATGTCAAACTCTACTTCTTTTTCTGTACAGTAAGTATGAAGGTCCCATCTTTGGTAGGATATAAAATTTGACTTCTTCCTTCTTTACTGATAAAGAGTCATTCACACATTTTAAGACTTATTTTTATTGTTCTTTTTGATTTGTGACAAATAGCACAGGATGGTGATTCTGTGGAATAAGATTCAGATTGAAGTGGCCATAAATTATTTTTCCCAGTGAAATGAGAGGCCATTATCAACTACAGGAGTGGGCAGGAATATGGAAGCATAGTCTCTTGCATCTGGGGAAACTAAGGAGAACTCTGAGTTTCCAGCTGCAATTCAGGAAAGTGGATATTGGGCATCTTTGTAAGACCATCCTTAAGGAAATCGGTTCAATATGGGGCAACAGTCCAAAGTCTCACACTTTCCTCAAGACAGGCACAGCATGCTGAACTGAACTGATATCACTCTTCGTCAAAACCATAGTGAGTCTGGACATGACATCTCTATAGCACACTAAATACCTAAAGAGCACTGTGATCACCTTTGCTTTAGGACAGAAATGAGGAATCTGGAGAAAGTCTAAAATGAGACAACTATGGTTAACACAGGAGGCTGAATATGCCTATTGGGAAAGAAAATATGTTGGAGGATAAAGTATTTGGATAGAGTAAAGATAAATAACCTCTGTTCTATTCAAGGAATAGAATTAGGGGAACTCATTAAAATCCAAGGGAACCAATAACAATAATAAGTGTACTTTACAATTACTAAATACTTTTATATATTATCTCATTTACAGGGTGTTATTTTTCAGCATAGCAAGCACAGTTGACTTTAAAAATTACACCTTCAAAGTGACACAGGGTGAAAATAAAATGTTTGATGTAACTGGTACTACCATTTGATTAACTGTATTCCGAAAGTATTAGTCTGGTATTAGTAAAACAAAACAAGAAAAAAACAGTTTCCTTGGTCCTACAAATTCAGAAAAGGCCACATATTTCATCTGACTCTTGTATATGTACAATATACGTTACGGTATTAAAGACTCTGAGAAATCTCATGAAAAGGAAACTTGTTTAACTCTTAAGTTTTTCACATTTGTTTTATCAATGAATGCTTTTTACCCAAACTCTTACTAACATCCTGCAGAATGTTAAACTTACCTTGAGGAAAGCTAACCTGAATTTATTAGTGAAGGATGGATTTCAAATGGGTACCAGGGGAAATCAAGATTTTGGTGTGTTATATCCTAAACTGTAAGGCTCTATCCAGAAGGATTACTTATTGGGTTTGTTTCTTTGCATCTCTCTAAGATTGGATGCACTGGAGTCTGACTTCGTGGGGGAGAAGTAATTCACTTTATGAGTATAGTAGTTAATATTTGTTGAGACTTGCTGTGTTCTGGGGACTCTTCTAAGACTTTTACCTACGTGATTGCACTTAATCCTCATGACAAAACCCAAGGAGGAAGGTACTAATATAATCTCCATTTTAAAGAGGAAGAAACTGAGACACAGAGATTGAGTAACTTGTCCAAGGCAACCCAGGAAGTGTCAGAGCTAGGACTTGAACCCTGGCTCTCTAACTCTAGTCTTGAGACTTGTAACTACCATGTTACCGTGTCATCCTCCTTGGAGGGGCACAGCAGCACCTGGGGAAAGACTAGATAGGTAAGTGACACCACCACAGGTGCCAGGGCCCATGGAAGAGTGATAAGTCAGTTGTGTCTCCATAAAAACAAAGAGGAAAAGAGGAGGGGTCCATCTGCTAAGAACTAGCCAAATGACAAACCTTCTACCACGACCTGAAAGTTTTTAAATGTAAAAAAGGGAGACAATGTTAGGGAAAGCCAGGCTGCATGGCATAGTAAGAGCAATTTCTGGTGGCTTAGGCATCATTATTTGTTTCATGTGTATTTCCCTACCTCCAAGCTTACAACCAATCTGATGGAAGCCTTATCACATCTCATCTGGACTCTTCACAGAGCCAGACCCTCCTGGTCTCTCTTCCACTCTTGTCTCCCTGTGATCTACGCCTGCAGAGCAGCCGGAGCGAAACTTCACATCGAAGACAAGATTGTGGAATTAACCTCCTCAGGATCCTTCAGTGGCATTCAGCTCAGAATAAATCAAAAGCTCTGAAAATGTCCTAGAATACCTTACAATTATGCCCCTTCTCCTTGTCTTCTCTCCCTTCCTACCGTTCTTCTTGATCACTCCGCTCCAACCACACTGATACTTTTGCTATACCTAGTATATGCCCAGAAGTTCTCTCTTTCCATATTACTCTTTCTCTCCTTCAGTAGGGTCTCTGCTAAAATATTATCTCTGGGAGATATCTTTCTTAGTCGTGTATGAAATAGCAGCTCCCTACTCTTCTTATATTCCTCCTTCATCTCCTTTTTTCCCCCCACATGGCTAATTATAGCACTGCAATACTTGACATCATATCATGTGTGTGTTTATTTGTTGTCTGTCTATTATGAGGATGTGTGCACTATGAGGGACAGGGACTTTATTGGTTTTATTTAAAGTTATATTCTGACTATTGAGATTAGGATCAGTATCAGTGCCATTATATTGGCACATAATGCATTTCAAAAGAAATGTTTGTTGTGCATCTAATCAGTAAGTCCCTAAGCCAGAAAGATAGTGCCCAACACAACTGCGGGTCTGGAAGTAGACGAGCTTTTGAGCTCTGTGATTTTGTGGCTTGCTCAGGTTGAATAGGGCTGGTGAATGATTGAAAAAGGGGTTCTGACTCCTTGTCCAGTGCTCTTTCTATTCCCTAACACTATCTTCCTCATTACCATGTCTCCTTGGTAAACTTTTGTCAAAAGTAGCTATTTTGTGCATGATAAGCCTGCAAGGTTTTCACCAGGAAATGATCTGGGGTCCAAAGTGAAGCTGGTCTGATATACTACACTACCAAGAATCCCACTCTGCCAACCTCCGACCCCTCCCTCTGAAATATGGCCATAAAATAATGGATCTGTAAACTGCTCTGGGCAATTATGGTGCTCCTGGAGTGAAAGTGGGCCATGCTTATGGACACCAGCTTGCCACAGTTGGCTCTCAGCCAGGTTGGGAAACTGCTTTCGATTGAGAGGACACAGGTTCAAGGGGATAATTAGGCAGAGTTTTGTGCAAGTTTGTTGATATAAATGTGCTACAGATTAGCCTTTTCCCCTCTCCTTGCTGAGTAATGATCAGAAAGAACAGGTGGTAAGCTAATGGGGGAACATGAAATTAATACTTTGTTTCCTGGTCCCGCCTTTGTTGTTTTTGTATAGAGGATTTCTCCAGAATCTTCAAACACATTGCAAGCACCTTTTTCCTCCTAGTTTTATGTAGTTTAGTCTAAAACCTCTGGCCCAAAGGGATCTGAGCCATCCAGGTTTTCAAAAGGAGTTCCCTTACTTTTGTGGGAAATGATCTAGGAATAAACATCTGGAAAATGGAACAATTAAAAACAATATGAAGTAAAACACAAGCCTTTTAAACTAGCTGTTAAACCCCAACCACAGCACCATCTTAGACTCCAAATGTCAGTTCAGTCTTGGTCCAAGCAATTTGTTCATGCTTGAGAAATATGCCAGGCAGTAAAATTGCAGCCTCTTATGCCCACCTAATGACAGAGCTTCTTCCATGGCGAGTGATGGATTTTCCTAAGGTTTGTGTCCCTGATAAGTACTAAAGACCCAAGAGCTTACTTCTAGATGTCTATTGTCAGTCTACCAAAAATAAAACAAAACGACAACAAACAAATTGATCCCACCCTTTATTTCCTTTGCCTCATCTTTGGACTCAGTAAAAATGTTTCAGAGTGATTTTAGAAAGGTCTAGAGACTCAGGGTTTTTTTTTTATGGAAGATCCTCAACAATGAAAATTTGTCCTGTGCTTTAAATTTGTGTGTGTGTGTGTGTGTGTGTGTGTGTGTGTGTGTAAGTCCCAGGTCTAATTCCCCCTCCTTCCATAAAGTTTACTTTTATTATTCCAGCTTTAATTGTTTTCCTCTACCCTTAACCTTTACTTCCTCATGATTGTCTACTCATTTACAAAATAGCTTAAGTGGCTCTGTTTTGTGTATGTGTATCTTATCTTTAGATGGGAAGCAACATTGTGTAGCTAAAAAATACAAGCTTGAGCGTGAAGTCAGCAAGATGGCAGACTAGGAAACTCTAGGCCCTTGTCCGCTCCATGAAAATACCAAGTAAACAGCAACAGTTAAGAATCTGCAGCAGCCAAGCAAATGCCTAACCAAGAAAAAAAATATTCAAAATGGTAGAAAAATATGACATTGTTCCTCACCCTTGCCCCACTCCTTCCCCAGCACAGCATGGCAGTCAGGAGAAAGCCACCCAATTTCTGGTTCCTCCCACAGGATGGAAGGAAAAGTATGGAACTTTTTTATAATGTTCTTGCTTGTCTAGAAGCTGCCCAAGTGACTGGTTTCTGTTTTGCCTGATTCAGAGTGTGATGGGAACAGTGGCATAGTTTAGATATTATACTGAAGACAGCTGAAAGCAGTGGTGGGTGCTGTGGCACATGAGAACTTCAAGGGGACTGTAGATCTGAGAGGTCTGGGGGCAAGAGATTATGGGCAGAGGAAGACAATAGAACATCCAAGGCCCTGAGAAGAAACAGGCGTGAGATTTTTTAGGGAAATTAAGATATTTAAAAGTAACCATATATACAGAGTAGTTGACGGTAAAAAAGCACATGCATAGGCCCAGGGAAGACATATCCCTAGAAAAGGCCAGAAACGGCCTTCAACCTTTACCCCAGGCTGATTAGAGAAGGTATTCTCCCGCACAGAGCTAGTCTACAAAGACTGGGAGTCGTGACCAGTTTTTGAAATGCCCAAGTTTCAACAAAAGATGACAAGGCATACAAAGAAACAGGGAAACATGGTCCATTCAAAGGAAGAAAATAAATATTTGAAAATCAACCTAAGAAACACAGGCCTCAGACTTGCTTAACAAAGACTTTGAAATAATGGTCTTAAATATGCTCAGTGAGCTAAAAGACAACATGTATAGACAACTAAAGGTAATCATGAAAATGGCATATGAACAAAATGAGATTATTAATAAAGGTACAGAAATTATAAAAATTAACCAAATAGGAATTCTAGAGCTGAAAAATACAATAACTGAATTGAAAATTTCACTAGAGTGGTTCAACAGAAGACTTGAAAAAGTAGAAAGAAGAATAAATGAATTTGGGGACAGGTCATTTGAGATTATTGATCCTGAGGAACAAAAAGAAAAAAGAACAAAGAAAGTAAAGAGAGCCTAAGAGCCTTACGAGACACCATTAAGAGGATCAATGTATGCATTATGGGAGTCCAGGAAGGAGGAGAGGGAGAGAAAGGGCAGAGAGCTTACCTGAAGAAATAATGGATAAAATCTCCCCAAATTTGTGGAAAGATATAGATTATAATACAAGAAGTTCAATAAATTCCAAGCAGGTTAAATCCAAACAGATCCACACAAACACATTATAATCAAACTCTTGAAAGTCAAAGACAAGAAAATAGGATCTTGAAAGCAATAAGAGAAAAGTGGCTGTGACATAAAAGAGATCCTTAATGAGATTTTCAGCAGATTTCTCAGCAGAAAGCTTGCAGGCTGCAAGGCACTGGGATAATATATTTAAAGGGGTAAAAGGATAAAATACCAAGAATTCCATATCTGGCAAACTGTCCTTCAAAAATTATGGAGAAATTAAAACATTCCTACATATAAAAATAAAGCTGAGGGGGCTGGCTCTGTGGACAAGTGGTTAAAGTTCCACATGTTCCACTTCAGTGGCCTGGGTTCACAGCTTCAGAGCCCAGGTGAGGAGCTACTCCACTCATGAACCATGCTGTGGAGGCACCTCCCATACAAAATAGAAGAAGACTGGGACAGATGTTAGCTCAGGGCTAATCTTCCTCAAGCAAAAAAGAAAAAAGGGGAAGATTGGCAATGGATGTTAGCTCAGGGCATATCTTCCTCACCAAAAAACAAAAAAGCTGAAGGATGAAGGCATTCATTACTACTAGACCTACTCTACAAGAAATGTTAAAGGGAATCCTTCAAGTTGAAATGAAAGGACACTAGACAGTAACTCAAAGCCATAAAAGCTATAAGGTTTTCTGGGAAAAGTGACTATATGGATAAATATATAAACATATATTATTATAATTTTGTTTATAATAAATCCATCTTTTATTCTTTGATAGGATTTAGAAGACAAAACCCTAAAAATAATTATAAATCTATGTTAATGGGTACACAACTTATAAAGATGTAATTTGTAACATCACAAATGAAAGTTGTGACACAGGCTACAACACGGATAAATCTTGAAGACATTGTGCTAAGGGAAGTAAGCCAGTCACAGAAAGACAAATACCATAGAATTCCACTTATATGAGGCACCCAGGGTAGTCAAATTCATAGAGACAAAGAGTAGAATGGTGGTTGCCAGGGGGTTGGCACAGGAAGGAACGGGAGTTGTTCTTAATAGGTACAGTTTCATTTTGGGAAGAGAGAAAATTTCCGGAGATTAGTTGCACAACAATGTGAATGTACTTAACACTACTGAACTGTACAGTTAAAAATCGTTAAGATGGTATATTTTATGTCATACGTATTTTATCACTATTAAAAATGTAAAGATATGGGCTTTGGAAGTAGACAACCATGAGTTTGAGTTTGAAGCTCCTTTAAGTACTAGCTGAGTAACCTTGGGAAGTAATCTATCCACTCTGAGCTTTAGTGTTCTCTGGAATATGGGAATAAAGCTTTGCAGGTTGTGGTGGAGATAAAATCAGCAAATTCATGTAAAGCACCTGGGACACAGTAAAGAGAGTAACCATTCTAGTTGCCAACCTCCTCTATGGCAGGTCTCAGGTCTAATACTACTCCAAAATGCACAGAGAGTTGCAATTTTCTTTTAGGAATTTATTTTTGCAAGTCTTCATGTAAACAAAGATTTTGGAACAAAAAGAAGCCACATTGAAGCCATCACTCAGGTGAATGGGTGAAGACGAGAATAGCTTTCTTGCCTCTGTTACTGTGCAGACATTTAAAAATTTTAAAAAATCAGTCTTTAAAAACTAGTTTTTTAAAAACCTTATTGGAGTGAGAAGGAGGGTGAGGAAGGGAGAGAACTAAAAGAAATATATGAGCATGGATATTTTCCCCATTCTATAAACATATTTTTACAGGATGTCCCATTGACAGCTTTGTGAAAACCCACATTTCGTCCTTTCCCATCACCCCTTTGTCCTAAGGGACAGCACCCCACATATACACACTGTTTCATGCAGATCCAGCATCCATGAAGAAAAGATCTGGGACACCCTCTATTCTTGCTCCTCCAGGCTCCTCTGCCAGCTATAGGGGAAGACTCCAGAATGAGGATATAGGGTTTTGTTTGGTTTGTTTTTACTGTAACTTAAAGCCTGTTGTACCAGAATCCCGCCCAGGGAACCCCGGCCTTGGCTTCAGCCAGCGCATGAAGAGTAGCTTTCCAGTGACTAATTTAGGTTCCAGAATCTTTGTTTATATGGATTTATTTGGAAAAATAAAGCCTTAAAATAGAAGTCCAGGCTTATCATGTGAAGGCCTTTTCCTACCAACTTATAAGCAACAAACTGTTTGGTTTATTTTTTCCTTCTCTTTGAGATAGAGTACATTCCAAGAGGAAGTTGATGTCAAGTATTTGGACAAACAGCTAAGATTTGAGGACCAGCTTTCCTGGGATGGGGGGGGTTTTCTTTAATACTTCATCAGCCTCGTGAGCTACAGGCTTGTAGCAATTATTTATTTTTTTTAAAGGCGTTTTCATTCTATGAGGAAAAAGACCTTTTTAATAGCTTAAAGGGGCACATGGGGACTCAGAGTGTTCTGTCACCACTCTGTAATCACCCCCTGGCCTCTGTAACCATGATCTCTAGGGCACTCCTTTTGCCCTAGGAAGCTACTCAGGTAGCCCATTCGGCGGTCTTCCCAGGGGAAATTGAACTAGCTTGGTGACAAAAGGGAGCCAAGCCAGCTCCTGAGTCCAAGCAGGCAAGCAAATGGCTGAATGGGGAACAACTACTGAACGCAAACACTTTTCATTTTGCTTGTCTTCCTGGAAGCAGCTCATGCCTCAAGAAACGGAGATGTCTTACAATTTTCCCCATCTAGGACGCAGAAGCTATCACAATGATGGACCCCTGACCTGCACAACCAAGAGAACTCTGGTGGAAAACAATGTGTGTGTGTGTGCGTGTGTGTGCGTGTGTGTGTGTGTTCAAGAGCTCAGGGAGGGCTCTGTAGATTCTTAATCTCAAATCTTATTTCTCAAATCACTGTTGACTAATTAGTGGTGAACCAGATCTCAGGTTCAGGGTGCTTGTGTGGAGCAGACAGAAAGGGACTGAAAAATCCACTCTGGTGAGGAGCCATTTTATACTGCTACTAAAGCCAGTGACCTAAAGGCTCCTTCCTGAAAGAGTGTGAGAGATAGAGAAGGATAACATCAGAGGATCAAGACTGCCACATTTTTGTGGTTAGATGGAGATTACAGTAGAGAGTGAAGAAATAAAATGTTAAAAACCTCCAACATTCCAATTTGATGCAGCCCCTCCCCTTTCTGGCGATAGAACTACCAAGAGAGGATAAATCAGTTAGCCAGTGGCTAAGGTTTGGGACTTTGAAAAACAACAACAAGAAAAACCCAACAGGTTATAAACCCTGAGTTCACAAGTGCTCCCAGGAGACTTGCCTTCTGCACTGCTTCCAATCAACGTCTCCCTCCCGCAGAGGACTGGAGGGGTCTCTGTGAAGCCCTCATCTCTCAGTGTCAAGCACAGGGAACAGCTCCACTTGCTGCCAAAATCCAATTGGATTGTTTGAGCTGAGGTAGCTTGTGGGCTGAGATTTGAGGGGCTTTGGAAGGAGTAATTTTTCTATTACATGTGCAGGGTAAATTCTGGGTCATTTCGTGAATTGTCTTCTCTAGAAAAGCTTCAGAAGCAACCAAGAGTGGAAATTGGAAACTGTTTTGGGCTGAGGATCAGCAACATCACCAAATATAGCCATAGCTCCTGTCACTAATGAGCTATGTGGATACATTGCTCCATTCTCTTAGTTTCCCTTCCTCCTCGTAAACATATGTCCTTTCCAGATCCAAAACTCACTAGTTATTTTCCTTCTTATTTACTTATCTTGATTATTTTTTTCTGCTATGACACTCTATTTTTTTCTGATGTCAGAACCCAGGATAAGGTTAAGATCTGGTACCTGACATGGTCAGTGCTGGAGAACTGGGGCCACACAAGAATGACAGGAACACCCCAATTCAGCTCCTTCATTGGCACTATCTCTTGGGGGCTATTTGATATATAAAATGAGTTTGAAGCTATTTCATGTTCTGCAAAAGAACACGTTTTTCTTTAAATTCTCTTCATATTCAAAGTCAAACTTGCTTCTCATAGATGCCACTCTATGTGTCATAGAGTATCCATTTCCAAAAGCATCCTTTAGTCAGCAAGAGATCCAGAGACAGTTATTTTAGAGTTACGGACTTCAGTTTCCCTCTCTGCAGCAGAGTAATAATTATGATATCCTATAATAATCTGAAGTACTTAAAGAAAATGATTTGGAAGCACATTCTATGAGCGTCATGGCTGGCAGTTGTAATAGGTAAAAATTATCCCTTTTATTTTTAATTGTGTATCTCTTCAACCAATACCTTCTTCCATCTACAGAGACTGTTAGTCTTTTGTAGAACTCTGGGTTACATGTGAAAGAAGCCCTAGGCTTTATATTAATACCAAGGCTTTGAAACCATAGTGGTTAATGACTCAACCAGCTGCCTTTTGTCGTCTTTAATAGTGACCTCTTTTTAGGAATAACTGCCACCTAATACCTCCCTCTCAAATACTAGGTCAACAGAGAGTCATTTGACTGATTTTTCCATCAACATGCTGGGGAACTGGGGGTTGGTACCAACTGGTTATATCCATTTCTTTCTTCAGTCTCTCCCTGTGCCTGCATCTTAATATTTCTCCAATGAATACTTGTTGCCTTCAGTCACTGTATAATGATAGTAGTATTCAAATCCTGCCCTACTAAAGAAATCCACTGACCTCCTTCACCCACAAAAATGTATACATACAAACCACGTGCTGATAGCATCTTCATTATAAATACAGGCTCTGAATATTTAAGTATTTGTGTTTAACTTCCATCTTCATTCATCACTCATTGCCTTGCCTAATTATGCAATGCCTACAATTTTGGTCAGTATCATAGCATCCACCCTCTTAGAAATCTTAGTGAAGTCAAAGCCTTTATTCCTTGGGTAACAAGCTTTCAGGGGTCAATATGTGGGAGTAGATAGTGGTTGTTCTGGCCTCTACAACAAGCATCACCAGAGTGTGAGCCCATTACTCACACATAACCCCAAGCCGGGAGATGTCCCTCCAGAAGAATTGGCTAACTCAAAATGAAGTGCATTATTCTAGACTATTTCTGCTCTATTGGTCTCACTGCCTTTCACTCCTCTGGCCAATGGCCTTCCCAGGGTTTCAGACTCAGACCCTAAGAGTGAGAAACTCTCCTCTGGGATTGACAGCTAGCTGCTATCATGTAATCATGGAGTAAAAGGGTCTTTGGTACCCTCGCCACAACTGCAACTTGGGCCTCCTCACTTTTCTAACTTTTGACTGTTGTTTATATGTTATATTTGATTGTCCACAAATCATTAGTGAATGTATTTATAGGTGTAATCATGTAGTATTTAAAAGTGTGCAGGCTTTCAGGTTAGAAATTTGTGGATTCAAATTTTGTCTCTGCTACTTGCTAGCTGTGCGGTCAAAGGACAGTTGTTTACCTGAGCCTCGTTTCTCCCATCTGTAAGATGTTGATCATTACTTCTACTTATGGTGTACTATATGAAGATTCAAAAAGAAAACGTATGTAAAATGGCAGCCATGGTGTTTTGCATATCTTAAGCAATCGAAATATTAAGTGCTTTTATTATTAATAATATTGATATTTTATTAAAATATCAGTAAAAGTATTAAATTTACAGAGAGACACACACTGAATGAGAGGGTGTTCTGGCCTCAAAGATAATGTGTTTTCTTTATTACCTGAGGTTGAGACTCCTAAGAAGCCCACTAATAGCCATAGCAAAATTCAATCTTTTTTGTCTCACTTTCAGCTACAAGGACATGATTCCACCCAGGTCATTAAGATTTTCCTCAATAAACTTAATTCTTGTTCAGGGGTCTCTTATCATGGAAACCGTTTGGTCTTTGAGTAGAGACAATCAATTATTCTTATTGTCAAATATCAAATTCAGTTCTCTCCTTTACTGTGAGATGAATAGGTGCTTCCAGCCTTAATGAAGATATTGCCAATTACCCAGAAGAGTTTTCTGGTGGAGACAGTCTAGGGAAAAGACATAGCAAAAGTCCAAATTGAAATAGTGGGGGGTTATTTAGCCATGTAAGCTTTAGTGTAGATGCTATGTAACGATTAAGAAAATAGAATCTTTCATTTGTGCTTAAGTTCCCTTGCTGCCTGCATCATACTACCTTGAAACTTTGAACCAAGTAGGCAATAGGGAAAAAATATTGCTTTGACATATTCCTTCTGAGGAGAGAGGTCAAAGATGCAATTTGTTTTGGGAGGGGATGGGGAAGCCAAGAGAGTTTGTGTGTTTTAAGATGCGTGTGTGTGTGCACGCATATGCGTGCACCCATGTACAAATTCCCAATGGAGAAATAATTCTCCTTGATGATTTAGGGCTGCTTACAAAGCACATTTACAATTAAACACCCTCTTTTTTTTTTGCCATGCTCTCACTTTCCAAAACCCATATGTTGTAACTGATATGAGGCGCCAACTGCTTTGCTGCACATGTGAATTTAATAGAGGTAAATTTAGATGAAATCGTTTAAACCTGCCAGCGTATTTTCATCAGCAGCAATATCATCATGTTAATTCTTTTTCCAAGTTGGTGGTGAAGCTAGGCTTCTCGAAATGGATGATTGATAGTGCTGGCTGCAGCCAGGCATGATGTGCACAGGTGCTGGCTTGGACGCCGGCCCCTCTGAGCCCAGCCCATGCAACTCAACCTCAGAGCTGCACAGCTCCCTCCTAATATTTAGTCCTCACTTTCCCACCAACACAGAGCTCTTTTCTTTGGGTATTTCACTGCTGGTGTCTCTACTCTGTGTATGTGGATGGGTCTAAAGAGATCACGGTGCAGGCGATTTCTATTTCCAGGCCCACAGGTGATTGGGACAGTGATTATCACTGTTTGCAACTAAGATCCTTCCCCTGGAGGTTGACACAAAACTTTTGCTTAGTTCTCCTCCTCTCTTAATCTTTCTAATAACAGTTTCTCCTAATCTGCTCCATACAAGTCATGTTTCAATGTGGTAGTTCTTCTGCCCAGCTTGTTCACTTTAATGTCACTTTAATTCACCAAATACCAGCCTAGGGGCATCCTACTACCTGCTGTTCCCTACTAAGACCAGACGTGCAGATTTTTGTTTTCATAAGCTCCATTTCAAGCTGGTCAGAGTACCAAATAAGAGTGAATACTGCTTATAAAGCATATTCATACATCTTATTCCTTTGTGCCTTGTAGACGTCTTTTGGACCTAATGTTATTATTACATCATTGCTATTTGATACACAAGGGCACTGTATCTTAAAGAAATTGGGTTTGCAGAAGGTCACATAGCTCCAGCCAGCAGTTGGACCCTTTGTCTCAGAGTGCAAGCTGATTCTACTGGCCCACAACTGCTTTTGAGAGTCTAGGGTCCTGAGTTCCACCAATAGACTGCCATGGAAGCATTTTTGTGGTTTCTGGTGCCCCAGACCTCCTCTCCAGATTTTAGGGTGAGGCAGAGTTTGGGAAAGAGATGGGGAGGGAGAGGCCACCAAAACTTTGGGAACAAGCAGGCCTAAAAACTAAAGGGGGAGAAGAATGTTACAGATACAAAGAGAAATGTGACAGTTTCCAAAGCAAGGAGGCCAGAAGATGTATCAAAGATGGGGAGTGGATATAAGGATACATCGCGAGCGAGTGGAAGAGAGTAAAAGCAGTAGTGTAATCGTGAGAAGGGAGTGGTCCAAGACAGTTGCCTAGAACTGGTGTAGTTGTCTAGGTCATAATTATAGTTCCAGGGATAAGACTGATTATTAGACAACTAGTGACATTGTGAGCTGATACTCTTGTACTGTGGTATTGATATGACATTGATTTTACAATTTCAGGAAAGCAATGGGGAGTGAGGTTGGCTCTACCCCCAAGATATCTGCTAAAGTTCATTAGGAAGTGCTGGAATGTGAGGAGTCACTGATCTGGTCCCTGCCCTCCATTCCCCTATTAAGAGATGATGAAAAAGGTATAGCTGCCCAAGTCAGACTCCAGGCTCCACACTTACTTTTGTGGGATCCTTTAATTTTCTGATGTTTCCTAGTGTATCGTTTTCAGCAAGGCCTGGCACCCAAGGCCAAGTGTATATCTGGTAGAGTTCCTGAGAAATGAGTACTGTGCTACTTGTGCCATCCAGAGTTCTCAAGGGCAGAGGATGCTCCACGACATATTCAGCTTTGTTTTCTTTCCTGGAGAGGCAAGGGTCTGATGAACCTCCAGGTTCCCTTGAGGAGAAGTCAGTTCTACCTTGCCACTTTGGGGTCTTAGGAGAGAACCAGTGCCTCTTACCCTGAAAAGCTGCCAGCAGACTAGGGTGGCACTTGAGGGTTCCGAATTGATCCCCTCTTCAATGGGAGTCCCAGCATTCCCCAAGAAAGACTGCCCTAGCCACATTTGCATAAATGTGTGGCTTGTTTAAATTCAGCACCGATCCATTTATCTATTCATTTATTTATCAAAAATTTATTGAACTCCAATGCTAAGCACAGGAGAAACAAAGCTGAATGAGATGATGGGTTAAGTGGTGCTCTTTTGGTTTTCATTGCACGCTGCTCCTACTGCCATGATAGAACTTACCTCTATTAGGATGATATTCTATTTATCTACTCATTAAAATGTAATGAGTAAAAGGATAAGCTTTTGGTATCACTGGAGACTAGCACGGTACTTGACAAATACGAGGTACTTGGTGAATATTGTACTGAACAGATGCAATATATTCTAGCATGTGAAACAAACATGCTATTCATGTGAGGAAGGCAATAAAAAGTAACACTGGCAGCGTTAACATTAGGTGTTCAGCACACTGATGAAGTACTAGCTAGTTAAATTCTTCCTTCTAAGGCAGAGAAGAACTGTTTTTTATTAGTGGGATCATGATTTCTTATTCTTCTGCATTTTCAATCTTTCATTTATTCAATAAACACTTACTGAATTCCTATCAGTTTCTAAGATGAATTTGATGAATCCTTTACTGTTCAACATTTATTCTTTAACTTTTCCAAAGGAAAGTATTCCTAGTTCTATTCTGGGAGTTTAGGACTATTTTGGACCCGTGATCATAATGAGCAGCCTTCCATGTAATAGGAGCACAACAAGGACATTATATCCTCAAGATGCAGGGCGTTGCCTGTCACTTCACTGAATCAGCCAAGGTGGAAAGACAAGGAGTCCCTGTACACTAGGCACAATAAAATATACTTACTCTTTTTTTTTTTGGTGAGGAAGATTGGCCCTGAGACATCTATTGCCAATCTTCCTCATTTACTTGAGGAAGATTGTCCCTGAGCTAACATCCATGCCAATCTTTCTCTATTTTGTATGTGGGATGCCTCCCCAGTGTGGCTCAATGAGTGGTGTGTAGGTCCATGTCCAGGATCTGAACCCACAAACTCTGTGCTGCCAAAGTGGAGCATGCAAACTTAACCACTAAGCCACCACGCTGGCTCCAACTCATCCTTTTTAAGATGTTATAATTTTATTCTGAATTACATTACCCTTGATCTGTTTTGGTGGAAAGTCCCCAAACACTTGTTGACTTTCTCCCATCTGTGTCCATCATTTACATTCTTGGTCAATTCTCAAATCTTTCTATTTTTGAAATTATAAAACTTCTAGTGGATTCCTGGATTCCTTCAAAGTCTGTTTTTTAGATCTCTTTGGTAAACATAGCATCATGGTCAGGATGACCTTTTAATCTATCTTAAAGTTGACATCCTATTGTTTTTTGGCTCTTTCTTTTTCTTTTTACCAGATTCTGGCTAATCTCTGCCAATTTTCATTACATTCTTGTTGCAAAATGTTAACTAATAGCTCAGGGCTCTTATGTTTTGAAAACCACATCTCAAATTTTGCTGCAATTCTATGACCCCAAAATCAAACAGATTCTTCAGAATTAGAGGTAAGTGAATGTCTAATTTCCAAAATGGGAGCCAAGGAGACATAGTTGTGTGCCACCACTGTTTGCTTTCACATGAATTTTTGGTGGGACCATGTGGCTCCTTTGTTTCTTGCTGACCATCCTAGCAGTGGTTGGAGCTGGGCCCTTTGGGCTTTTGTGTTGGTCAAAACAGGATAAGCCCTCTGTGATCACTGAACATTGGGACAGAGCTATAGAGGACAGGTGCCAGGAACTGCCAAAAGGCTCAGGGAGTTGAAGTAAGAGTGGACTCAAATGGGTCCTGGGGCTCTGGAGGACACCAGGGAATTCTGACTTGCCCTGGGAAAACCTCAGGTGGTTTAGATAGAAACAAAATGTTCCCTATGCCCTGAGCATTTAAGGATACATAAGTACTTCTTTCAGAATCCCCCAACCAAAGAACTGAATGCAACAGACCTGCCCTTGTTGTAAATCCCCATTCTAAGTGGAAACTGAAGGCATTCAGAAGCTGGTTTAAAAGATTTTGAAATTCAGGATGGTGTTCCTCATACCCGGTTATGCAAAAATGGAAAGAATATGAAAGTGGAGTTGGTGAGGATGAGGCCAAGAGAATGTGTATGTAGAGGGATGGGATGTCATTATAAGCATGTGATTGATGTTTTCCTAAGTGTGTTAGGTAAAAAGAAAAAGGAAATAACACTTCTTATAAGTTCTTCCATGTTGAGCATGATACTAAGTTCTGCCAACTGTAAGTAGGGTTTTGACTGGTATCTTGGTCCATGTTCATCTTACTTGTAGGCTCATTTGATCAAGGAATACATCGTGTTAATTACATGCAAACGAATTGGCTACAAGGCAGAATAGTCAAGCTGGTTTTCTATTCTTGGTTCCTGTCACTGCCAGAGAATTGAATTACCTGGCAGGGTTTCAAGGTCTGCTTTTCTTGACCTGCAAAATGGCGATAATGGTCATTTCCTCAGTTGAGAGAGAAATAACATCTCAAAGGCAACTGTGGCATATTAGAAAGAATATGGGCTTTGGTATTTAGAAGATCTTGGCTGGAGTCAAATTTATGGCATTTATTAACTGTACACCCTTGTCCCAATCACTTAATCTCTCTAAGCCTTAATTTCCTCAACTCTTATGTGGGGGATAATAATATCTGCCTCACAAGATTGTTATGCTGTGAAATGACATAAAGTACATAAAAATGCTTTGCAAATTTAACAAACATTTAAGCTCGAGTTGGTTTTTGCGCCAGGAACTCTGCTAGGTGTTGAAGATAAATTGGTAAAGAGCACTGTCTCTGTCTTCAAGGAATGGGAAGGACAGAAGGGGGACTGAGATGTCAATAAATGATAATAACGATTCTAACCTCATAAGGTAATATGTTTAATGGTGTTAAGCAGAAAGTACAATGGGATTATAAAGACACCAAAATGCCTGGGCTGGGAAATAAAAGATAAGTTAAAGATTACCAGGCAGACATGTTTGTGAGGGTTTAAAGAAAGGGCCTGTCAAGTGCAAGATACACCACACATATTACTATTATTATCCAACATTAGTTATTACCCAAGCTGTACTCACATAATGTGACTGTAAACCATTTGATTATTTTAATAAACAAAAAGGATAATATAGAGAATTTTATCACGTTCTTTTGAAACTTTTTATAAAGATATTGTTTTAAAAATAAAAATGTAATGCTACATACATTATAACTTCTGTTCAACAGAGGCATTTTATTATTTTTTTTTATTTGGTAAATTTGACCTGTTACAATTTGTAAATTTAAGTGTACAGCATGTTACTTTGATATATTTATATATTGTATTATGATTGCCATTGAAGTGTTATTTATGACATTACAACATTATAGTACAGCATTATTGCCTGTATTTATCATACTGTGCATTATATGGCTTATTTGCTACTTGTTACAAATTTGCACCCTTAAATACCATTGATCTTAACTCCCCTCTCTCATCCCCTCGTAACCACCATTTTATTCTGTTTTTTTTTTTACAGGTTTAATTTTTTTAGAATTCACATATAAGTGTTATGTAGTACTTGTCTTTCTCTGTCAGATGTATCTCACTTAGCACAATATGCTCAAGGTCCATCCATGTTGTCGCAAATGGTGGAATTTCTTTATCACAGCTGAATAATATTCCGCTGCATATATATACACCACATCTTTTTTATCCGTTTATCTGTTGATAGGCATTTGCATTGTAGAGCTGGACTGGAATTAAGATGATGCTGTGTGATTTCATCTGGTAAATAACATTCATACAATGGCAAAAGCAGGCATTGATTGATGTTAGCACTGATCATATTTATCAGCAGATGTCTGATATCTATCTAGATATCTGCTGATTCACTCTGGTAATCACAATTAGGGCTTCTGTATTAACCGTCTGAGCTCTAAAGACAGTACTCATTGAGCCTGTGCAGGAATTTGCTCTAGGAGCCCTCTCTCCAATCTGCTGCCCTGCTCGGAAAGTTTTAGGGAACCCAGAATCTCATGCAATGGTTTGCCTTTAGTACTCTGAACCACTTGCATATACAATGTGCAATAATAAAGCACAGGCCCGCTTTCACTGTGCACAGAATGAAAATCCAGACTTCTCTGTCCAGTTGGCTTTTGTCAGGATATGAGGAAACTTGAAAGTCAAGTTTCAGCTGAATGTATAGGCTTGAAAGACTCCATTTAGAATCTGGTCCGTGTAGAAACATTAGAATGGCCCCCTACAGCCTAGCTGGGAAGTGCAATGTACACACTTGCAAGGGGTGTCTGTGGACACGTCTGCCCCAACACTGCCATAATTTTCCTAACCCAGAATGGCAGGATAGAATCTGTAGGGCCACCTTAGGGACTAAAATGACTCCGGGATTTGAATTATATGGAAATTTAATAAATGATCATTGGTGATTGAATGAAATCCACTCTCTTTTGATTCCTTACTGCAAATCAGATCAGGGAATTTGGGGCTTTTTAAAATCTATTATTTTCTAAGAAGATTGTTTGGAATTGGCAGAAAGGACCCAAATTTGATTCCTCAATGTTTATTACCTACCTTTCCTAATTCTTCTTAACCAACGACCGTTCATCATTAAAGAATTTTTAGCATTCAAAAGTGCCACACCAACTTGCTGATCAACAATGTGACAAACGAGGAAAGCGAGCATTTTCTTGCATATTTATTTGTGTATTTGATGAGCATTATTGAGTGCCTCTATGTACCCATGCCTCTGTGTGACAGTGTGCAAACAGCTGGGGATACAAAGATGTGTAACAAATGATCTTTTGTTCCTATATGTCTTCTGCTTCAGAGATAAAGTAACATGTGGCATCAGGCCAGAGACAGGACATTGGGTGGGAGCCTCATAGCACACTGGGAGAGGAGCTAATTTAAGAAGACAATGGCACTGAAGAAAGCCAGTTTCAAGAGCTAGGCAGCACGCTTTAAAGGGAACTCAGGTTAGGCCTGACTGCCAGAATGCATCAGAAATAAAAACGATTACCCAACTACCAAAAACAAATCCAGGAGAACTTAAAGTGAGGTTAAATTGGGAGAATTTACAAGTGAATCAACATAACCTGACAGTATGGGTTGTTAAACACACAGATACCGTACACAGAAAACTTCCTCAAAGGGACATGAGGGATTGATTTCTTTTTAGGAAAATAAAGGAGTAAATCTTCCACATCCATACATTCAAGTCTTGCCAAAGGAGACATGTAGGTTTCATGCACCCTATCAGAAGTTAACTCTAAATGACATTTTCTGTGAGCCTCATTCTATCTGACTGCCTAGTTTTAGGGAGAAAAATGAACAGAGAAAATTAGTAAAAGAATACACCTTTACTTTTCCTCCTTTACCAGTAGACCAACAGAGGTCAAAAGGAGCAATGAAGATTTAAACAAATGGCTTTTACAAAGATGTGTTCTCTTGTTATTACAGAACCTTTTCTATAATTTCCTTATGAATTCATGTATATTATTATACACATAGTAAATAGTTGCCTTAAATTGGTGATATAATCAGGGTCTATCTATGACAAAATTCTAAAAGAAGTGATTATTTCCAATTTTCCAGTTGAAGCCCTGAAGATATTGGAAACCCGGCTGCTTGAGGGTGCGCATGGGCGGAAAGAAACCAGGGAAGATGTGCTTCTAGTAATCTAAGGATGTAGGACAGAAGGCAAAATGTTCGCTAAGCTGTGAACATGAAGACAGAAGGACAAGGTGAGGCTGGGAAGGGGGAACATTCATTCCTTCACTTATTTATGCAACATTTGTTGTTGCTCTTTCATATCTGTTCCTTAGCCAAAACTGTCTCTTTAAAATGTGGAAGAAAGACACAAGCCAGAGCCTCAAACTCCCTGATCACACTTCCAAAATAAACTCCTAGGAAAAGTCATTTCTATGGGAAAACTTGGGAATAAGAAGAGAACTTCAGATGTGAAACAGTAATTCAAGCATTTGTTGACCACTGTGCCGCCCACTGTATCAGGTCCCAGGGATACGTTATTGAATGAGATCTCTGCAATTACAAAGCACACAGCCTCACTGAAGGAGGGTGGGGTAATGATTGTGGTGGGGGAATGAGATAGATCACAAAAAAGGGGACAGCAGGGCATTTTAGGGTGAAATGTACTGTAAAGGAAACAGATAATGTGACACAACAGAGATGTTTGTGTTAAATGCATGAGGCAGGGCTACTTCAGAAGGGGTATCAGATTTAAGCTGAGACCTGAATATTGAAAGAAAGCCAGCCCTACAAAGAGCAAAGGGGAAAAGCATTTCAGGCAGAGGGAACAGGTAGTGCAAAGACCCTGAAATGGGAAGGAACTTGGTTAATCAAGAAGGAAAATAAGAATCAATATGGCTGGTATCCAGTCACTAAGGCAAGGAGTCATCCAAGATATGGTTGGAGAAGTAGGCAGAGGCAGCGATAAGCATAGATATTTTTCAATCCTGAAGTTTATAAAATTTGGGGAACCGTTTTGGGAGAAAGAAAACAGAAATACAAATATAAAATAAAGTATGAGTGTGGAAGTTTGTTTATTTCTAGCTTTATTCAGATATAATTAACATGGAACATCATATTAGTTTAATATGTAAAACGTGTTGATTACATACATGTATATATTGTGAAATGATTACTGCAATAAGGTTAGTTAACATATCCATCATCTCACATAATTACAATTTTTTTCTATGTGGTGAGAACACTTAAGATTTACTCTCTTAGCAACTTTCAAATATATAGTAGACTATTGTTAACTATAGTCATCATGGGGAATATTAGATCCCCAGAACATATTCGTCTTATAACTAGAAGTTTGACCAGCATGCCCCCATTTTCCCCATCCCCAACCCCTGGCAACCACCATTCTACTCTCTGTTTTTGTGAGTTTGGCTTTTTTTTAGGTTCCACATATGAATCAGATCATATAGTCATTGTCTTTCTCTGATTTATTTCAGTTAGCATAATGCCCTCAAAGTTTATCCACATTGTCACAAACGGCAGAATTTCCTTCTTTTTATGGCTAATAGTCCATTCTATGTACATATATACTACAAACTTTTTTATCCATTCACTCATCAGTGGACTCTTAGGTATCTTCCATATCTTGGCTATTGTGAATAATGCTGTAAGGAACATAGGAGTAAAGATATGTATTTGAGATTCTGATTTCATTTCCTTTGCATATATACTCGGAAGTGGGACTGCTAGATCATATACTAGCTCTATTTTTAATTTTTTGAGGAACCTCCATATTGTTTTCCATAGTGGCTATGCTAATTTACATTCCCACTAACAGTGCATAAGGTTTTCCTTTTCTTGCATCCTTGTCAACAGTTATTATCTCTTGTCTTTTTGATAACAGCCATTCTATCAGGTGTCAGTTGATATCTCATTTTGGTTTTGATTTGTCTTTCACTGATGATTTGTGAGGTCATCTTGTCATGGACCTGTTGGATATTTGTATGTCTTTTTTTTGGAAAAATATCTGTTCAGGTCCTCTATCCGTTATTTAATCTGGTTGTTTGTTTTTTTGCTACTGAGTTCTATGAGTTTCTTGTATATTTTAGATATTGATCCCTTATCAGATATATGATTTGCAAATATTTTTCTCCCATTCTGTGGGTTGTCTCTTCGTTCTGTCAATTGTTTCTTTTGCTGTGCAGAAGCTTTTTAGTTTGATGTAGTCCCACTCAATTATTTTTGTTCTTGTTGCTTATGCATTTAGTGTCATATCCAAAAATCATTGCCAAGGCCAATGTCAAGGAAACTTTTCCCTATGTTTTCAGGTCTTACATTTAAGTTTTTAATCCATTTCAATTAATTTTTGTGAGTGGTGAAAATAGGGATCCAATTTCATTCTTTTGCATGTGAATACCCAGTTTTTCCAGCATCATTTATTGAAAAGACTATCTTTCCCCCATTGAGTAATGTTGGCTCCTTTGTCAAATATTAGATAACTGTATATGCATAGATTTATTTCTGGGTTCTTGATTCTATTCCATTGGTCTGTCTGTTCTTACGCAAATATGATACTGTTTTGATTATTATAGCTGTGTAGTATAGTTTCAAATCAGGAAGTGTGATGCCTCCAGATTTGTTCTTTTTTCTCAAGCTTGCTTTGGCTATTCAGGGTCTTCTAAGGCTCCATATGAATTTTAGTATTTTTTTTCTATTTCTGGGAAAAATGCCCTTGGAATTTGGATAGTGATTAATTTAAATCTATAAATGGTTTTGGGTATTATGGACATTTTAACAATATTAATTTTTCTGATCCAGAAACATGGGAGACTCTCCATTTATTTTTGTCTTCTTCAACTTCATTCATCAATGTCTTATATTTCTGGTGTACAGATCTTACACCTCCTTGGTTAAATTTATCATAAATATTTTATTGCTTTTTATACAATTGTAAATGGGATTGTTTTCTTTATTTCTCTTTCAGATATTCCATTGTTGGTGTATGGAAATGCAACTGATCTTTGTATGTTGATTTTTTATCCTGTAACTTTACTGAATTTATTATGTTTAACAGTTCTTTGGTTGAGTCTTTAGGGTTTTCTGTGTATAAGGTCACGTCATCTGCAAACAGAGACAATTTTACTGTTTCCTTTCCAATTCAGATGACTTTTATTTCTCTTTCTTGACTGATTGCTATGGCTAGGACTTTCATTATTATGTTGAATAGGAGAGGTGAGAGTGGGCACCCTTGTCTGGTTCCTGATTTTAAAGGAAAACTTTTCAGCTTTTCACCATTGAGTATAATGTTACCTGTGGGTTTGTCATATATGACCTTTATTATGTTGAGATATGTTCCTTATGTACCCAATTTGTTGAGAGCTTTACTCATGAAAGGATTTTGAATTTCATCAAACACTTCTTCTGCATCTATTGAGATGATCATAAGATTTTTATCTTTCATTCTATTAATGTGGTATATCACATTTATTGATTTGTGTATGTTGAACCATCCTTGTATCTCAGGGATAATTCCATTTGATTATGGTATGTGATCCTTTTAATGTGCTGTTGAATTGTTTGCTAGTATTTTGTCAAGAATATTTGCATTTATATTTAGCAGAGATGTTTGCCCATAGCTTTCTTTTCTTGTAGTGTCCTTATCTGTCTTTGGGATCAGAGTAATGCTGGCCTTGTAAAATGAGTTGGGGAATGTTTCCTCCTCTTCAATTTTTTGGAAGAGTTTGAGGATTGGCTTTAATTCTCCTTTAAATTGTTTGATAGAATTCACCAGTGAAACCATTGTGTCCTGGACTTTTCTTTGTTGGGAAGGTTTTGGTTACTGCTTCAATCTCCTTAGTCATTATTTATCTGCAAGCCTGGCTCTGGAGGCAAGATGGGTATGTCTCCTACCAGGCTTCTGTGTGGGCTGGACTGTTCCCTGACTGTGTTCGGAGGGACTGGAGCCGAGTATAGGGCCCTTTCAGGGTTCCTGAGGCTCAGACGTGGGTGTCTCTTACCTGGTCCCTGGGCAGTAGGACTGCTCATGGACTGTGGATGGGAGGGGCTGGAATCGAGTATAGAGCCCTTTCAGGATCTTCAGAGGTGTGGATGGCAGACTCTCCTAATGGTTACCTGAGCCAGCAGTACTGCTTGTGGACTGTCCTGTGATAGGGTTGGAGCCAAGTATAGGACCCTTCAGGATCTCTGGAGATGCAGACAGAAGTATCTTCTGCCTGGTCCTTGTACCTGCAGGCCTGTTCATGGGCTGTGGCTGGAAGAAGCCTGATCCTTCAGGATCTCCAGGGGTGTAGATGGGAGGGTCTCCTGCAGAGACCCTGTGTGAGCAGGATTATTCAGGATTATTCAGGATTATGTAGCTGGGATGGGCTGGAGCCCAGTTACAGGGCTCTTTCAGAATCAACATTCTGACCCAGTTTGGGGGCTTATCTTCAAGGGCTCCCAGACCATGGCTCAGAGAGGCTGGAGTCAGTTCATGGGCCACTTCATGGTCCACAGCTGGCACCAAGGTCTGTATGTCTATTATCTGATGCACAGGTGGATATGACTCCTTCTGGGTCCCTTGGTGAATGGTGCTGGTGACAGACTCAAAGCCAAGAGGCTGTACCCCAGTTCTCAGGGGGATGGAATTGCTTCCAGGCCTGTAGCTGGAAACAAAGTAGGTGAGTCAGATGCCTGAGGGTGAGCCTTCCTTCTCAAAATGGCTCTTCACAGTCTGCACCAGGATTTAACAACCTCCTACCAAGATCTCAAAGCTCCGACAAAGGCACTTTGTCCATAAATGGCTGCCAAATTATTGTTGCTCACGGGTAGATACACACGAAGGACATCTTATTGGTCCATCTTACTGACATCACTCCATGACTATTTATTTAAAACAAGAAAGAAATAAAATTACCAAGGCTTTGGAGATTTAAGTTTCTTTCTTCTGAAAAAGGTGCAGGTAACTTATCAGTAACGCTACACAGAAATGTTTCCTGATTACAAACTGACTCTCTCTCCTAAGTATAATCTACAATCTATGAGTACTCATGGTACTCAAGCAAGTGAGAGTTCTAAAGCTTAAGCTTTATTAGCTTCACGGTAAATCCACCTTTGGGAAGGGAGCAGGTATAGAGGATTTTGTTAGACATGGCAGGAAGTTCAGACGTCACTCTAAGTGAAATGGGAAAACACTGGATAATGTTAAGCAGTGGTGGAGCAAAAATACGTAGTATATATGTTTGCTTTTGTATGGGGAATGATAATAGAAGAGAAAGTGGGTGCAGAAAAGCCAAATATGGGGCCAGCCCTGTGGCTGAGTGGTCAAGTTCACAAGATCTGCTTTGGTGGTCCAGGGTTTCACTGGTTCAGATCCTGGGCATGGACCTACCCCTGCTCATCAAGCCATGCTGAGGCGATGTCCCTCATAGTAGAGCCACAAGGACCTACAACTAGAATATACAACTACATTCTAGGGGGCACTGGGGAGAAGAAGGAGGAAAAAAAGATTGGCAACCAATGTTAGCTCAGGTACTAATCTTAAAAAAAGAAAGAAAAGCCAATCAGGAGGCTTCATGTCTGTCCAGTGTGGTAGACAGAATTCTTAGCTGGCCTCCAAGATTTCTTTTCCTCTGGTGTGCATACCCTGTGTAATTTCCTCCCTTGTAGATGTGATGGGGCATTACTCCTCTGATTAAGCTACTAATGAGTTAACTTTAAGTTAATTATGAAAGATCATCTAGGTGGGCTTGATCTAATAAGGTGAGCCCTTATTAGAGCTTGAGCCCCTCCTGAAGTCAGAGAAAGTGAATGCAGAAAAGCCAAATATGGGGCCAGCCCTGTGGCCGAGTGGGTGAAAGTTGTGCCTTTTACTGAGATGGAAAATAATAGGGAAAGAATACGTTTCAGGCAGGCAGTAATTAAATATTTCATTCTTTTCAACATAAATTTGTTTTTTAAAGATTGGCGCCTGAGCTAACAACTGTTGCCAATCTTCTTTCTTTCTTTTTTTTTCTTCTTTTTCTCCCCAAAGTGCCCCAGTACATAGTTGTGTATTCTAGTTGTGAGTGCCTCTGGTTGTGCTATGTGGGGTGCCACCTTAGCATGGCCTGATGAGTGGTGCCATGTCTGTGCTCAGGATTTGAACCAGTGAAACCCTGGGCCCCTGAAGCTGAGTGCTCGAACTTAACCACTCAGCCATGGGGCCGGCCCCCAGCATAAATTTTTTAACTTTTTATTTTGAAATAGTTACAGACTTGTAAGAGATTGCAAAAATAGTAACAATATGTTGTTTTGGAAAGTTAAATTTAAGGTGCTCATAAGCCTTCTAAGTGCAGATATCAAGTAGAAATTAGGATATGCAAGATGGAAGCTCAGGTGAGAGGTAAATGCCAGAAATATAAATTTGATATTAACATGGATGATACTTAAAGCCATGGGACTCTTGGAGATGCCCCAGGGAGAGAGTGGAGCTAACGAAGAAAAAAAGATCAATGACTGAGTCTTGGAGCATCTAACATAAAGAGTTTGAGTAGAAAGGAAGAGCCAGCAAAGGAATCTGAGAAATACTGTTCACTGAAAGTTGGAGTGGAACCAACCAAGGGAGGAAAATTTTGTTTTGAAACTTGCAAATCCTGTACTTACCCTCAAACTCTTGAATTCAAATATATGTATTTACTGGAGGACCACAAAGGAGTGGAGGAGGGATTTGACAGGCCTCCAGAGACTTATTTAATTCTCTAAAGTTTCTGTGAATGACAAATTGGGGTTAAAACACCACATTCGGATGATTTAAGTGTAAATGAGCAGAAACATATGGATTATATTTCCTTTCAATTGCATATGAGTTTAACAATTAAACACAAAATGGTGCTTCGGGTAAAAGGCTTACTGGGGCTTTATTAAATCCAAAGTGTGGGAGCATTGGTTAGAGAATCAGCAAGTTAAGCAAATAACACAGGTTATCATGAGAAACCGAGCCTGAATTTTATTCTCTCTCCCTCCAACTTTCCAGGTCTCTCTCTGTCTCTGTCCCTCTCTCTGTTACTGTTTTTGCTGTCTCTGCTGGTCTTTCTCCCCATCCATCTCTGTGTTCAGGCTACCATCTGGGTGCTCACGGGCATCTTGAAAGCACATTTCCCAGCTGTCTAAAAGCAATATAGCCAGAGTCCTCTTCTGCTTGCAGAATTCCACCAATGATTTCCAATTCGAGGGGAGAAGAAATCAGTAGCAGGTGTTGCCGTTCTTCAGGGAGAGTGTTGTTTATTACGGTTATTCCCTATGGAAATATTAGGACTCATGCTACAGTGGATAATATATTGCTTCATATAATTTTGCATTATGACCTTTCCTTTATTTCTTCCTCCAGCCTTTCTACTCATACCTTGGCCCTCAACTTGCTCTTTGCGAGACAAGCTTCATGCGAAAGAATTAGAACCCATTTTCCATTTGTTGTTAAGCATGGCTAAGGAATGCGTTCACAACTCAGTTAAATGCTGTCCAATGACAGAAGTTACATAATGGTTACGGAGTCAAGAGTGGGCTGTGGGCAGGGTGGTTTGCCTTGTTCTAAGGGTTTTTGAAGAAGCAGCAGTGGGTCTGGGGTGAGAGGGTGGGCAGAAGCAGAAGCCAAAGCCGTAACTAAGCAGATACATTTTTGGTTACTATCTTTGTTTGAACGTGGAAGGCTCAGAGAAATACTATAAGCAATTAGGAAAAACCACACAGGCTAGGAAGTTTGAGCAGAGCAAAAGGCAAACCCAAACATTGTCCCTGGCCTCCCTGGGGCTCTATGGGAATGGCAGCAGGGAATGTTGGAGTCCGGGATGCTTAATGTGGCCCAGGAGAAAGATGAGTGATTTTTAGAAAATACATTTTTTGTTTTTTTTAAAGTCTATAGTTTAATGAATTTCAGTAGTTTTATATAGTTGTGTAAAAACCAACACAATCAATATATAGAACAGGTTCATCATATCAAAAGTTTCCTCCTCCTACCCCATCCAATACTCATCCTGATTCCCAGCCCCAAGCAACCACTGACCTGCCTCATAATTGGAGTTTGCTTTTTTTTTTTGAATTATGTATAAATGGAATCAAAGAGTATATATTGTTGGTTTTTTTGTCTAGATTTCTTCACTCAGAATAATTATTTTGAGAGTTTCCATGTTGTAGCAGGTATCAATATCTGTTTGGTATTCCACGGAACGGATATATATCCTTTCATCAGTTGATGGACATTTGGGTTGTTTTCATTTTGGGATATTATGAGTAATACTGCTATGAACATTCTTTTAAAAGTCTTTGTGTGGACATGTGTTTTCATTTCTCTTTAATAAATACCAAGGAGGGGTAAGCGTATGTTTAACTCCATAAAATATTGTCACACTGTTTTACAAAATGATTGTACCACTCATCAGCAGTTTCATTTGCTCTACATCCTCACCAACTCTCGCTGTTTACAGTCAAATAAATTTTAGTTATTTTAATAGGTATGTAGTGTTAGCTCATTGTGGTTTTTTTCTTTTTTTATTGTGGTAAAACGTATATGGCATAAAACTTACCATTTTAACCATTTGAAGTGTACAGTTCAGTGGTATCAAGGGCATTGACTGTGTTTTGCAACCATCACCACCGTTCATCTCCAGAATTTTTTGATCACCCCAAACAGAAACTGTGTATCCATTAAAAAATAACTCCCCCTTCCCTCCTCCCTCTGGCCCTGGTAAAGTATTTTCTACTTTCTGTCTATTCTAAGAACCTTACATAAGGGAATCGTACAATATTTGTCGTTTTGTGTCTGACTTGTTTCACTTAACATAATGTCAAGTTTCATCCATCTTGTGGCACGTATAAGAATTTTGATTTATTTTTAAGGCTGAATAATATTCTGTTCTTTATTTTATGAATGTAACCAGATTTTGTTTACCCATTCATTTTCATTTTTTGATGGATATTTGGGTTGATTTGGCTATTGCGAATAATGCTATGAAATTTAGTGTAAGTATCTGAGTCCTGTTTTCAATATTTATTTCTATAAATATCTAGGAGTGGAATTGATGGATCACGTAGTGAGTCTGTTTAACTTTTTGAGGAACTGCCAAACTGTTTCACAGTGGCTGTACTGTTTTGCATTCCCACGGGCAATGCTCAAGGGCTCCAATTTCTCCACATCCTCACCAACATTATTTTTCATTTTTTTGATAATAGCTATCCTAATTGGTCTGAAGTGGTATCTCATTGTGGTTTTGATTTGCATTTCTCTAATGACTAGTGATGTTGAACACCTTTTCATGTCCTTGTTGGCCATTTGTATATCTTCCTTGGAGAAATGTCTATTCAAGTCCATTGCCCATTTTTAAATGCTGTTCTTTGTGTTTTGTTGCTGTTGTTGAGTTGTAGGTGAGGGATTTTGATGTGGACCCATACTGATATGCTTTGTAGAATCAATTTATTGAATACATACTTAAGTAAACACATTGTAGTTGATGTTGGCTGATACAGAATTTCAAGTCTTAGAGCCTCCATCCCTAAAGTTCTGTTCAGATTTTTGAAACTGAGGAAATTGAAAAGTGAAAAATTTAAGTAATCAAGTGAGTTATTTGGTCTCAGTGACATTCAAAAATCAATGTATTGTTTTGGAGGCTAGAGGGGAGTCTGAAATAGAAGACTCATCACTTGCCTGATATTATTTCTTACCTAATAATTTATTTCCACTAATCTGGATTACTTAAATGTAAATTTTATACTCTGTCTCAGTGAATTAAACTTTTAAAAGCTGGTCATGATGACTTTTTATTCTGTTCTTTAGGACCCTTTGATGCAACAAAGATCCACACACGTAACTGCTAATAATGAAATATGTGTTATCTTTCATTTGAATGAAATAGATGTTATCTGATGGGTGTACTTAGAGAAACAAATTTTACTGTCTTAGAAGAGTGAGTATATAATTTAAGGACAGGAGTTAAGTGCAATAGACAAGTTCAAAGCCCATATCTCATATTGGCCTTATATGTTAAATGGAGCAAAATTTTAGAGGAAGTATGGGAATCTACCCATCCCAAAATATCTCAAGATATCTAGATGTAATTAAAATACAACCATTTAAAATGCATGATCTCGCATTAAAATGTAAATGCTCCTGGTATAGAAAGTATTGAACTGATATTATCAGCTGTCCACATGTTAGTATTGACATCGTTATCTCATTATTTCATTCATCTCACATGGTAGGTAATTTGCTATAAATTATTGCCAAAGACAAAGTGATGGTTTCAGGGCAGACCCTCAACCTCCATATGAACTCTTTCCTAAAATACTTTTACCTTCGGATCACGTCTGCTGAAGGAGCCTCAAGTGGAATCGCCTTTTTTATTTTCTTTTTAAAATCATCTTTCCCTCATTTTACTAAAGGCACACCACCCAGAAAGCCTAAATCTATGGGTCACTAAACTATAGGACAATTCAAAAAATACATTTCAACAAAGCCTCCTCTAATCAAGGTACCATAACACACAGCAGGGTCTTCATCTTTATCTCATACATATTTCCGTTAAATGAGAAAATGATGGGAGAAATGATCTTTGTCGAGATGTTCTGAATTGAAATATATTACACAGTGGGATGTTTGGAGACATAATTGCCTCTTCCATTTCTTAAATATTCTCAGAGATTTCATTCTTCTTGATAGGAGTCCTTTGAGACCCAGGTAAAGTGAATGCATATTAGTAAACCATATTGAAGACAGCAATGCCCTATTTTAAACAGGCTATGGATTCGTGGCAAGGATCCATACCCACTTCCATCCCTCCTCTCTCCCTCCATCCATCTCCCCTCCCTCCCTTCCTCTCTTCCTTCCTTCTTTCTTTCCTTCTAGTTGGAATATTCAGTGTTTGTAAAAAATATTCTAAGAACTATGAATCCATAAAGAAGGGCACCCTCTGTTTTCACTATCAATAATGAGAAAGAATTTGATGCATGTTCTCATTGACCTGAATCTCGGTCTTGTTTGTATATTCTGCATGATTTCAAGGATGGTGAAAAGTTCAATGTTCATGTCTCATGGATCTGTATGATGTCTTCAAGTAGTTTCCATATATTGAGGTAAGAAAATGTTTCATATTTTCTTGAACGCTTATTAAATTACATAGGGGAAATATTTTCATTAGTTTTTAAAATTGCTCTTAAAAATAAATTTTTAATTACTTAAGTAATTAAGAGAGTACTTGATAATGTGAGTTTATATTCACTGTTGTTTCCTGGGTACAAATCTTCCTCTGCTGCCACTTGTCTATCATTTCTCTGCTCATTAATTCATCCCTACCTTGTAATTATTAGAATTATATTAACAGGAATATATTGTGGATTATACTTTAAATAATGTACTTCATTACAACAATTAATTGCTTTTTGTAATTAACTCAACTCTCCTTACAGAATTTTATCTTAATATATTTATGCTTAAAAGTCTTATATTGACCACCCTACCATATTTTTCTAGCATAAGACTCTAAACGTTAACATTTTCTTCCGGATTGAATAACATTACAATTATGTAATGTAAGTCCTACAACTACTAGTGGTCCAATATCTTCTCTCTTTTCGGCTCCTAATTTTCACAAAGTAAATTAAACTGTACTCTTAAAAGCAGAATATCTCTTTCATCTTGGTCTAGGACAGAATGACTTCTGAACACAACATGCAAGAAGCTCTAAAAACAGCTTTATTTTATTAGCATTAATTCCTCTTTCTCAGATGCTGATCTTCTACTTTAATTCTGTCAAATACATACATGTAAATACAATTGTTTTTGATCAAGACATCATTCATCTAACTCTATGTTGATTCTCAAATGTTTTTCTCTCTCATCACGTTTATGTACTTTGAAGCTATGTAGAAAATACAAATTTGGCACAAATAATCTTCGTAACTACCAACATAAAATGTGCCATAAGCTCCAAATTTATGAGGTTTTAAAAACAATAGCTTCATCTAATTGTAGTTCCATAAACAAGATGCCTTTAAGTGGTCAAGGAACATGTATAATGAGTATTTGATAAGTTATAATGAAGTATGTTTGATCTATTTGAAAATCAAGAAAGTGAATAAAATAATAACAGTCTAACAAATCCTTTGGCAAGTCAAGTTATTTCCAAGTCTTTGCTGTCAAGAAAATTGAAGGAAAATCTAGAAAATTGTCAGATGAAGGGTTATTAAAATAATTTCTGATGCTAAATCATTTTTGTGATTTTTGGCATAAAACTTGAAGCTATACCAAAGCTGCTTCTATTTCCATCTACTTATGTAAAGAAGGTTTCTCAGCAATAAAAAAGAACTACAAAATCGAAATAAAATTGATGTTGAATCCTGTCTCATTTTCACAATATATGATATTCTTCCATAGGTACATCAAGCAATTTATATTTGAAATGCCCATCCATACATGAGGCAACTTTCCCAAATTTTACATTTGTGTTTGATTATTTATAAAATTTGTCATATATTTTTGCTGCTTTGGTCAATTTTACTCCTTATAATTGTAATATTATTCAATCCAGAAGAAAATGTTAACATTTAGCGTCTTATGCTAGAAAAATATGATAGAGTGATCAATATAAGACTTTTAAGCATAAATACATTAAGGTAAAATTCTGTAAGGAGACTGGAAAGGAAATACAAATTCAAGGAGAAAAGGGAACAATGTAGAATTTATTCTTAGTGAAGAAGAGCTTATTTATGTATTTTTCTAAATGTACTACGATGAGAAGCAAATCACTAAGATATATGGATTTCGTTGGTCATATTTAAAAGATCGATGTAACAGTTTTATTTTAAAATATCAATATTTGCAATAAACTAGAAATTATATCATTTGTGAACATATACACTCATGATAAAAATTACAGATGTCAATTTAAAACAGTGCAGAGTGTAGTTTTACAAAATTCTTTTGGATATACAAAGTAAATTTTTAAAGATCACTGTTCTAACCTATATATATGCAAATCCTGACCACTTCCGCCTCTGGTGAGACTTGACTTTGAGTGATAGCTCCATTCTGGGATTTATAGGGGAGGAACACTTGATGGAGAAGGTGAGCTGAGGTGACTTGGGCAGCATCTGGCTAAAGAGGAGAATTTGGTCAAGCCTCTGCTTGATTGGCCACGTGACCATCCTCTTCTTGGCTTTAACTTTTATGCTGACTCACTGCCTGGTAGACGGAACATCAGGGAACCAAAAGGCTCAGGGCCTTGAGTTACTCCCAATTGATCAGAGCTACTCAGCAGGGCACAGGCCAGTACTGACAGCGGCCATGGTCTCCCTGGGACGTCTTTGCTTTCTCCCTTTTCTCTTCTTCCCGGCTGGCCTTCAAGCCTATCAGAGGTACACATGGGCATTGCTGTTTCCTGCCAATTTCACTCATACTGAAATGAGTGCTGAGTACCAAGTAAAGAACTTGTTCAATTGTTCTGTCATCAATGGGGAATCCTGTTCTAGCAAGGATATATTTCGACCCTGGTGGGCTGCATACACATTTTCTCCTCAGATGGATGTGGGAGGACTTGGAACTACTTTGTAAAAAAGTTGTTGAGCCTCTCTTTGTGATTCTCATTCTCAATTTTTGGAACAATCTCAAGAGCTAGTGTAACAAGTTCTGTTTCTGTGCAGCGTGTCACATTTTATTATTTTTAAGGGGCTTCTCACACCTTATTGATTTCATTTTAATCCTCCCCATCCATGTTCCACGTTGGTGCCTGAGTCAGCTTTTATGCAGTTGGCCATTTCTCAACAGCTAGACTTCTAGAGATGCAGCAGATAGTTCTGAGGTCTCTGGTTCTCACTCTGCAATTATTGGCTGTACAAGTCTTGGGGTGGTGTTACTCTGCAGGATCGTTGGGTCTAGCCTGACTGATTTTGGCTCAGGTTCCCATTTAGTCTATGATAATGGACAAAATTTGTTGGCTTTCCTCACTCTCTTCCACCTACTTGAAGTAGTTGGAGTTGTATGACAGGATTTTTTTCTTAAACTCACATGAAGTGGTCTTTTTACCCTAACTATGTATCTTCAGAAGAGGGTGAGCCCAGAGGGTATTGAGGTCTGGGTAAAGGAATAGGGACTGCATGGGAAGGGGAACTTGATGAGAACGGGGGTGGGCTGAGGAGGGGGCTAGTGCCAGGCAAAGACAGGATAGGAGTTTAGGAAGAGGGTGGCCAATGGAGAAAAAGAGGAGAAGGCTGGGTAGGGTCATCTTATCATGATAGAGAGGGATGCTTCCTCTCCTTCCACCTTTTGGTGCCGTGGTTTGTGGTCTCCTTGCTTTGCTAGGCTCCTGTGGTATCTTGCTCACCTTAGCCATGTTCAAATCTCCCAGATGTCTACCCCAGGGGTCCTGACCTCTGTGTATATACCCCTCCCCAGGACAACAAGGAGCCACACCCCTTCAGCTTTGTTTGGTCAACAAGGCACTCCCCCAGTCAACAGTGGCCATGAGGGTTTAGACCTCACAAAACACCGCTCCAGACACCCTTTTGGGAGGTGGAGATGCTGGGGAGGCCAACACACTCTGCTTGGAAAAAGGAGGCATTTCCTTAGCATCATCTATAAAACCTTCCCAAACTGGCCTGCCACTCCTCGTCTCCTCAAGTTCAATACTCGTGGCACAAATGGCAAGAGAGACTATTTCCTCTAAGCCATTCCCCATTGTGTCCCCTATTTTGTGGTTGTTATTGTTGTCTCCCATTCTTTACCATAACCTAGTAGTTTGATGTCTTATCTAAAATCTCTCCAGGGTAATATGGCCTTATTCATGTCCTGAGAATCATTTCATCTCCCTTCAACAAACTTCCCCATGGGTATGTTTTTGTATGGTCCATGAACTGAGTGGTTTTTATACTGTTTTCTTCAAATTTCTCTAAGTTTACTTGTGCTCATTTGTATGTGTGTGTGTGTGTGTGCATAGTTCTATACAATTTTATAGCATATGTAGGTATGTGTATCAACCATCAGAGTAAAGATACAGAATAGTTCCATCACCACAAGGATCTCTCGTGTTGCTTCCCTACCTCCCACCTCTTCAGTCCATGCCCTGACAACCACTACACTGTTTTACACTTCCATTTTTTCTTTTCGTAAATGTTATATAAATGGAACATACAATATGTCACTTTTTAGATTGAATTCTTTCACACAGCATAATTCCCTTGAGACTTATCCAAGTTATGTGTATCAGCAGTTCATTCTTCTTATTGTTGAATAGTATTCCATGATATGGATATACCACATTTTGTTATGGTTAACGTCTATGTTAACATCTATAGATGGTTAACATCTATCCATTGAAGAACGCATGAGTTCTTTCTAGTCTTCAGCTCTTATGACTAAAGTTTCTAAGAACATTTGTGTACAGATTTTTGTATGAATGTAGGTTTTTATTTCTCTGGGATAAATGCACCAGAATGCAAGTGCTGGGTTGTAAGGTAATTATATGTTTCGTTTTATAAGGAACTACCAAACTATTTTCCAGAGTGGCTATACCATTTTACATTCCCACTAGCAATGTATGAGTTATCCAATTTTTCCACATACTTGCAGCATTTTCTGTGGTTACTATTTTTTAATTTAGCCATTCTAATAGGTGTGTAGGGGTAGCTCATTGTGGTTTTAATTTCCATTTCCTTGATAGCTATCTCTATATTCTTTTTCCTGAAATGTCTGTTCATTTTCTAATTTGATTTGTTGTTTGATTTTTGACTGTTGGGTTTTGAGAGTTTGTTATATATTCTAGACAGTATTTCTTTGGCAGATATGAGGTTTGCAAATATTTTATCTCACCCTATAATTTGTCTTTCCGTACTCTTAAAAGTGTCTTTCACAGAGCAAAAGTTTTGAATTTGATTAGGTACCATTTATCAATTTTTTATTTTATGAATCATGCTTTTGGTGTCAAGTATAAGTAATCTTTGCCTAGCCTTATATCCTGAAGATATTCTCCTATGCTTTTTTGTAATGAGAGTTTACAAATTTACATTTTACATTAAAGTCTATGATCCATTTTGAGTTAATTTTTGTATAAGGTGTGACGTTTAGTTTGAAGTCAGGTTTGCTTTATTTTTTTTAATCTATGGATATCCAATTGTTCCAGCACCATTTACACCACTTGTTGAAAACTTCGTCTTTCCTCCATTACATTGCTTTTGCATATTTGTCAATCAATTGTGTATATTTGTGTGGGTTCTCTATTCTGTTTGGTTGATCTATATGTCTATTCCTCTGCACAGTATCTTAATTCCTGTAACTATAGAAGAGATTTTAATATCAGGCAGAGTCATTCCTCAGACTTCATTCTTATTTTTCAAGATTGTTTTTGCTATCCTCAGACCTATGCCTTTCCACATAAATTTAAGATAAACTTGTCTACAACTACAAACAACTTGCTGAGATTTTTATAGGAATTTCATTAAATCTACACATGAATTTCAGTAGAATTGATACTTCATTATATTGAGTTTTCAAACACATGATCATGGTATGTCTTTCCATTCATTTAACAATTTTTTCTTTCATCAGCATTTTGCAATTTTCAGCATGCAAATCCTATACATGTATTGTTAAATTCATACCTAAGCAGCTCATTTTCTTTGGAGCAACTGTAAGTGGTATTATTTTAAATGTTGGTTTTGTATGTTCATTGTTAGTATAGAGAAATACAATTGATTATTATGTGTTGACCTTGTATGCAGTGACCATGCTGAACTCATTTTTTAGTTCTACATGTTCTTTTTTTGTAGATTCCTGGGATTTTCTACATAGACAATCATAACATCTGCAAATAGAGACTGTATTATTTCTTCTTTTCCCATATATATTTTATGTATGTGTATATTTCTTTCCAAAATGTATTTTTTATTATTCTTGCCTTATTGCAATAGCTAGACCTGCCAGTATTATCTTGAATAAAAGTGGTAGGAGGAGGGCCAGCCCCAGTGGCCTAGTGGTTAAGCTCAGCACACTCTGCTTTGGCAGCCCAGGTTCAGTTCCGGGGCATGGACCTACACTGCTCGTCTATCAGTGGCCATGCTGTGGTGGTGACTCACAGATAAATAAAGGAGAAAGACTGGCAGCAGATGTTAGCTCTGGATGAATCTTCCTCAACAACAACAAAAAAGGCAGTAGCAGGAGACATCTTTGCCTTGTTCCCCATCTCAGGAGGAATGCATTCAGTCTTTCACCACCATGTATAATGCTGGCTGTGAGATTCATGTAAATAATCTATCTTCTTGAGACAATTTCCTTTTAGTCCTAACTTGTTGAGAGTTTTACCATGAATGGGTGTTGGATTTTGTCAAATGCCCTTTCTATGTGAATTAATATGATCATATGACTTTTAGTCTTTGGCCTGTTGATATGATGGCCTAAATAGTTAGATTTTTTTAATATTAAACTAGCCTGGCATATCTGGAATTAATCCCACTTGATCACAGTGTGTAACTTTTTTAACATTTATATTTGAAAGAGAATTCCATAACAAAAAATTTGCCCATTTAAACTGTACAATTCAATGGTTTTTAGTTTATTCATAGAATTTTGCAACTGTCATCACAATCTAAGTTTCTAACATTTTCATCATCCTCAAAGGAAACCTTATATACATTAGCAGTCCCTCCTCATTCCCCAATAACCACTAACTCCCAGCCTAGACAACCACTACTGTACTGCCAAGCAAGACAAGCCAGTCTTGAAAGACCACATATTTTATGATTCCTTGTGTAATTTTTAAAAATATTGTTGGATTCAGTTTGCTAATATTTTGTTAAAGATTTTTGCTTCTAAGTTCATGAGAGATATTTATCTGTAGGGGTTTTGTTTGGACTATGTTTTTCTGTTTTAAGTATCTTTGTAATACTGACTTCATAAAATGAGTTGGTAAGTGTTCATTCTTCTTCTATTTTCTGGAAGAGATTGTGTAAAACTGAAGTTGATTCTTTGAAAGTTTGGTAGAATTCTGCAGTGACACCATTTGGGCCTGGTGATCTCTGTTGGTGGAGCTTTTAAACCATGAATTTAATTTCTTTAACAGTTACAGGATTATTCAGATTATCTATTTCATCTTGGTCGGGTTTTGGCAGTTTGTGATTTTTCAAGGAATTGGTCCATTTCTTATAGCTTGTCAAATTTATGAGTATAAAGTTTTTTACAGTGTGATCTTATTAGCCTTTTACTGTCTACAGGGTGTGTAGTGGTTTACCCTTTCATTCCTGTTTCTTTCCTCCCCACCACCCTATCAGTCTTGCTAGAGATTTACTGACTTTATTAATGTTTTTGAAGAACAAGCTTTTTGTTTTATTGATTTTCTGTTTCATTTTTCAAATTTAATTGATTTCTGTTCTTATCTTTATTCTTTCTGCTTGCTTTTGATTTACTTTGCTCTTTTTTTTGGTGGTGGTGGTGGTGAGGAAGATTGGTTTTAGGCTAACATCTGTTGCCAGTCTTCCTCTTTTTGCTGAGGAAGATTGGCCCTGAGCTAACATCTGTGCCCATTTTCCTCTGTTTTGTATGTTTGGCACCACCACCGCATGGCTTGATGATCAGTGCATAGGTCTGTACCTGGGATCTGAACCTGCAAACCCTGGGCCGCCAAAGCAGAGCCTGCAAACTTAACCACTATGCCACTGGGCCAGCCTCTGCCCTTCTTGTTTTTAGTTTCATGAAGAAGGCACTTAGTTTACTAATTTGAGATCTTTTCTCTTTTTAATATAGGCATTTGGTGCTATAAATTTCTCTCCTGGCACTCTCTTGGATTTACCTGTGTTCCAAATATTTTGACATGTTAAGTTTCCATTTTCATTTCATTATGTGTATTTTTTATATTTCTTTTGAGACTTTCTCTTTGACTCATGAATTACTTGAGAGCACGATATTTAATTTCTGAGTGTTTGGGGATTTTTCTGTTTTCTTTCTGTTATCGACTTCTAGTTTTATTCCATTATGTTCAAAGAATATACTTTGTATAATGTTAATTTAAAAAAAAAATTGAGGTTTCTCGTATGGCCCAGGATCTGGTTTATCTTAGTGAACATACCATAGTCAGCTGGAAAAAGAATGTGTATTCTGGGTTCTATATAGTGAATTAGATCCTGTTGCTTGATTGTGTTGTTCAGATCTTATATATCCTTGTTGATGTTCTGTCTAGTAGTTCTATAGGTTGCTGAGAGGTGAATGTTGAAGGCTTCAATGTTGTTAGTCTATTTCACCTTTCACCTTTACCAAAATCTGCTTCATGTATTTTGACACTCCATTGTTTGTTATGTATACATTTAGGATTGTTGTGTCTTCCTGGTGGATTGATTCTTTAGTGTTTTAATGATTCATAATGACCCTCCTTGTCTCTAGTAATTTTCTTTGCTCTGAAGTCAACTTTATCATATTTTAATTTTAATAAAACAATTCCTGCTTTTTTATGAATAATACTTGTATGGTATATCTTTTTCTATCTTCTTATGTTGGTCTATGTTGTTGAATTTGAACTCAGTTTCTTATAAACAGCGTATGCTTGGGTTGTATTTTTTTTAATCCATTCTGCTAATCTCTGCCTTTTAATTGGCCTATTTGGACCTTCTACATTTAAAGATATTCTTGACACATTGGAATTTTAGTCTGCTATTTTATTATTTGTTTTCTGTTTGTTTCCTCTGTTTCTTGTTCTTCTATTTATATTTTCTTGCCTTCCCATTGGTCACTTAACATTTTCTAGGATTCTATCTTAATTTGCTTGCAGTATTTTTTTGTGTGTTTCTCTTTCTATAGTTTTCTTAGTGCCGAGTGTATTACAATATACATATATGATGTTGCACTCTACTGATATCAGCATTTTTCCACTTCAAGTAAAGTGTGGGCTTTACTTCCATTTATGTCCCTTTACCTTTGCCACTTTTAAATATCATTGCCTTGAGTATCAGATGGCATTACAATTTTTGTTTCAATCAAGAATGCTTAATAAAACTCAAGGTGAGGAGGATCATCTGTTGTATATACCCATATTTCTGCTCCTTGTATTGTTCTTTCCTCCTTCCTGATGCTGTAAGATTCCTTCTTTCTATTAGAAAGAACTTCTTTTAGCCATTCTTTAAGAGTAGGTCTGTTAGTGACAAATTCTTTTAGTTTTTCTTCATTTGAGAATGTCTTTATTCCTCCTTCATTTCTGAAGGATAATTTCCCTGGACATAGAATTTGTGGCTGACAATTCTTTTCTTTCACCACTTGAAAAATGTTCCACTTTCTTCTAGTCTCTGTGGTTTCAGATGAGAAATTTGCTGTCACTTCAGTTGTTTTTTTTCCTATAGGTCATACGTTGTTTCTGTTTGAATGCTCTCAAGATCTTTTTCTTTGTCTTTACTTTTCAGACGTTTAATCATGGTGTGTTCGGGTATGGATTTCTTTGAGTTTCTTATTTGAGCTCAGATTCTTGAGTCAATAGATTTATGTCTTTTACCAGATTTGGGAAGTGGTCAGACATTATTTCTTCAAATAATCTGTTTCTTTTCAGATACTCATATAACTTCTGTTTGTTTCATGAGATTTTTCTGGATATTTTTATTTGTTTCAAGAGAATTTGTAATTGTGTATTGAAGCATTTTTATGATGTCTGTGTTAAAATCCTTCTCAGGTAATTCTAACATTTCTGTCATCCTCATGGTGGCATCACTTGATTGTGTTCTGCCACTCAAGTTGTAATTTTCCTGGTTCTTATTAGGACAGGTGATTTTCTATAGTATCCTGGACATTTTAACTGTTAGGTTAGGAAATTCTGGATCCTATTTAAAGCTTCTGTGTTAGCAGGCAATTCTCCTGTTTAGGTTCAGCATGCAAATCCTGGCCTACTTTCATGGGCTGTGCTTCCAATGGCTGATTTATTTTCAGAAACTTGCCATGTTAATTTGGTCAGTTTGGTGTATCTGGTGCAGCTGAGACTCCCATTGGTCACTGTTCAGGAAATGTAAGGATTTTTCCAAGCTTCCTGCATCTAGGTGGAGAAGGAGTGTCTGGCCCATTGGGAGGAAGAGGCTTCCTGAAGGCCATCTGTTATGATGAGGATCCTTCTTCACGGTGTTGCCTAGTCACCCAATGTCTGTAGGTACAGGAGGGGAGTCTCAGGCCTTTGGGAACAAAGGGGTTTCCTGGATGGCCACTTATTGTGGCTGACTCCCCTTTGCAGATACACTTGGCTGCTGAGTATTTCTTGGTGGGGAGGAGATTCTTAGGTCCAACAGAGAAATAGAATGTTTTCTAAACCAGGGTGATCATCGTGAGATCCTCCTTGATGAGCTGCCCAACAGCCTGGTGTCTCTGGGTCGGGGAAGAAAGTCCCAGTCCTGGTGGGGAAGGACAAGGCTTCCCCTGGTGGCTTGTTGTTAGTGGAGTCCCTTTGCTAGTTCCACGGAGCTTGCCTGCTATTGTTGGCTGGGCTCTCGTTCAATACACGTGAGAAAGAAACTACCCAAGTCACTTTCTGTTGCTAGGTTGGGGGTCAGGAAACATGGGGTCTAGGTTATCTTCTTCTGGTGGGAGTTTGTGAGAGGTACTGCCATCACATTGTTCCTCCAGTGCTGAGGTCCCTTTGCCTTCCTCTTCCTTCCTTTCAGGATTCTCTTTTGGTTGTTATTCCCAAGGTTTATAATTGTATTTATTGGGGAGTTGCAGAATGAAACAAGTCTATACCATCTTGTCTGGACCAGAAGTCCCTAATTTATGTTGTAGACAGAATGCCTAAAAATAAATGAATTATTTATTAAATAAATTTTCTTCAGGAGGTGAGTGGTCAGCAGGACCATATAAATTCGCAAGTTATTTATTGAGAACTGCTCATAGCAAATGAGCTGAGGTTGTGGTTGTTGAAAAACACATCACTCTCCAATAATTTGCTTTTAAGCAGGCGTTGATCTGCAACTCCAACAGAACTGACACATAGTAGGTCTCAATAAATAATCGTTGAATGAATGAAATAATGGATGAAAATTAAGGAATCTCTCCCCCAACTTCATTTGATAGTTCAAAGGATCAAGTAAGGGCTAGATGTTTTGGAATAAATATGACATATATTTTTGTTGATTTGCCTAGTAATTTATTTTCCCAATTCTAGACATGGAAGTGTCCCCTATAAATCTGTAATTGACACAGCAAGAAGAAAATCTGAATGTGTCTTGTCATTATACTAAGGATCAGAGAGTTCTTGAAAAATGAATGAAAATGGGTTGATCCAGACTTCATACAAAAGAGATTGAGGAATGTCTGTGGTTTGGTGGATTGGTCCCGGCTGGGGGCTTGAGTTGAATCATAACATTAATTACCAGTAACTTCAGGCTGACCTGAATCTGAGATTTTAGTTGTTGAGTCTCCTTCAGCAATTGGAACTTCTGATGTTCTTGTAATGCAGAAAGGCAAAGGTGGTGGTGTTGTCTGACTAACAGAGGACAGTGTTCAAATTGATCATCCATTCCCAAGAGGACCTTGGAGGATGAAGAGAATGTACCATCAAACGCCAAGCTTATGTGCTACTCTCAGTGAACCCAAACAACTCCCCTTCCCTTTTGAGGGCTGGAGCTCTGAGAACATCTCTGAGAAGTCACTCCTCTAGCTCCTCATTGTCCCTCCTTCATCAGGCACTGTTTTCCCTCTTCACAACCTGACTTGCATTTCCTCTATGTGACAAACAGACCAGTTACAGCCCTCCCCTGTGTGGGCACTGCTGCCGATCACCTTGTGTCTCTCTAGGAGATGACTCGGTCATCCAGGGCATGCACTGCCCCATCCCATGGACCTGGTTTTGGTTCCTGACAGCAGACACTCGCCGGAGGCTTAGTCTCCCTACATTCCACTGTTGATGAGCTCCAGCATGAGAAATTAGAGGAGAATGGCACAGACCTCTGTCTACAGACTTCAAACGCCAACAGCAGATGAGGCCTGGTGTTGGTTAAGGGCCATTTGCAATTGCGACTCTGTGTCTCAGCTGCACTTTTTTATGTTTCACATTATCCATTCTGCCCACCTCCCTCACACATGCCCTGGAGATGGATTGTGCAGGCAGACACTGTCTGCAGTACCTCAGTGGGAGATGGAGGTCTGCCTTCACTTTGCACATGTGTCATTTGTTGTATGTGAGGAGACTACAAGTGACCCTTCATCAGTTAGATTTTGGGCTGTTTTTTCTGCCATGGCACTGGGCAAGGCTGAACCCTCAGCGCTTTCCATCCTTCCCCTTTCTGACCAATAGCACATTTGGTGCATCTGCAGTCTCTGCCTGGGGAATAGAGAAATTAGTTTTGCAAAGCTGGCGTTCCACACAGGGACCTCACTTGTGAGCAGGGCTAAACCAGAAACATGTCTCTCAGCGGACAGCAACATTTCAGAGATGGAATACCACTTTCTGGTTTACTCACTCCCTCATAGCCAGAAGAAGAGGGACAGTTGCCCATAGGTCTCCCCCAGGAAGGAATCCATGAGCTGAGCACCAAGGATCCTGATCAGATGGTTGGAGGGTTGAGGTCATCAAAGGGGTTTCCCAACTTAACTGCGCCATTTTCTAGAACTTGGGCTTTAAAAGTCCTTATCGAACTGCAAGGCTCCCAAGAAGAGATAATTTGAGGAATTAATTCTTAAGAAAGAAACTCTTGGGTTATGAGAGAGTGTGGGGAAAGAGAAGAGGAAGTGGTAGCTAGAGCATAAATATAGTTCTTTAATAGAAAAAATCAGTATTACTTAAAGATTTTTTTTTTTTGATGAGGAAGATTTGCCCTGAGCTAACATCTGTTGCCAATCTTCTTTTTTTTGCTTGAGGAAGATTCACCCTGAGCTAACATCTGGGCCAGTGTTCCTCTGTTGTGTATGTGGGTCACTGCCATAGCATGACCACCAATCAGTGGGGTATGTCTGCGCCCAGGATCCAAACCCGTGAACCCAGGCCACCAAAGCAGAGTGTGCTGAACTTAACCACTACTCCATGGGGCTGGCCCCTCAAAGACTTTTTTTCACTTTGAAGTTTTTATTCTAAGAAATCATGATATACATGGAGTCGTATGGAAAATTTCTTTGCATTTCAGTGACAAAATAGGATCTTTCAAAGACTTTTAGACTGTACTTTAGGCTGCTTTGAGCTTTGTCCATGGGAAGACCAGTCACTGAGCCCCGTCATAGGATGCGTAAAGGGAACATCAAGGGAGCACCTTACCTGTGCCTCTTGAGAGATTATCGGCTCAGAGATGAGGTCCCCTGTAGGGTTATCAGAGATTGGAGGGAGGAAGAGGGACCTCACAGGAAAGGGGAATCTTGCCTTAATAAAGCAGGAGGCATTCATGAACGTAAGCTAACTAAAAGGTTATCACCTTGAGATTGGGTGTCTATAAATCTGGATGAGTTCACCAATGAATGGTTCTGTCTATTCTTCTGCCATAAAAATCATCATAACTCAATGATCAAACCAACTTTCTACCAAACCTGCCTTTTTAGAGAGATTCTGTGTACGTAAGATGCACATTCCTTATTGTAGAATTCCATATACGATGTATAATGTGTTTTTAACCTTATCTTCTTTAACCTCAGAGGTAAAGAGGGCAGTAAAGCCATTTTAGAGATGAGAAAACTGAGGTTCAAGTGGTTAAGAGACTTGCCCAAGGTGACCAGGCAGGTGGGACAGGGCAGAGACCACGATCTCAGTTTCCTTGTGTTTACACACCACCTGTCTCCATTATGCTGTGTGGCTTCCAAGTAAAAGGCATACAGTAATGTACTTCCATGGCATGTGGTTTAGTACATCTTTCACTTATTAAAGATGTAAACGTAGATTGGTATTAAGAATGCAGTGTAGAGTTTGGAAATGCTGATATCTGTTACTTAGCATCTTGCAACACAAACCTGGAACTTAGCCAGCTTTGAAACCTAGATTTGCATAGGTCTAAGGTCTAAGTAAGATTTAAAAGTTGTCAAAGTATCCTGCTTTGTCACCAAAATTCAGCTAAGTTTTCGATTTGACTCTATAAAATATCTTACTTTTTTTACATAAAAATTTCAAAATGAAAAAAATGTCTGAATAATATTGATTTTTTTTCAGCAAAATCTCTCATTGAGGGCCTTTGTATATAAGATAAGCAACCATTTACATTTGGGGGATGGAGTAGAGGCAGAAAAGCATGGTGACTGCTTACTCTCAGAAACTATTGGCAACTGCCTTTGGGAATCCTCTGTGCTGCCAGAAATGTCTGTAGGTGGGTAGGATGCTCTTACATGCTGTACACTGTCTAAGGGTAGTATGTTTTCCTCGCTTCCTCCTCTGTGCTTACAGCCATGGTTGGGATACCCATCTCTTCAGAGCCCAGATCCCAGCACCTGCTTAGTTGATCCACCAACCTGTGGTCCTACTACCAACCCATGTGACAACTGTAGCATGCATAGTAGAAATCGAGGACCTCAAAGCGAGGTATCAGGAGAATGTGATTCAGAGCTCAACTCTGCTGATTTCTAATCCAGTCTTGCCTTCACTTGATTTTATGGCTCTCTGAGATTTGAAGCAAAGTGAGCAGATGCACCACCTAAACCCAAGAAATGCTCTGGCCTCCAAAGCGATTTCTGAGGATTAGCCTCTAAATTAAGAAATACTTCTTCATTAGAAACGAACATTACAGCTGGAAGGAGTTCTCAATTTGGACACAGGTATGACACTCATTAAAGATTGTAGTCTTTCTTGTCTTTCTGCCTCTTATTTGAATCTAGGTCAATCTGTTTCTCTTTACATTTCTAAATCAGAAGCTGTATGATATATTTCTCATAAGGCTCCTTTTAACCAACGAAACTTTCTCTGGCTCATTGACATTGTAAAGTTTTTTTTTCACTTAACATGCACTTATTTGAAAAACAAATCTTGAGATTTTTGCCATTAGGCTCACTGCCTATAAAACCATCTGTTTGTAGAGCCCCTCTCAGGGAGCCCCTGCAGGTGCCAAAATCTTGGCAGCTGTGGCAGTTACACACTGATGAATTTAGGGAATGGAATGGACTTCAGACCAAGATGACCAATGAGATACACTTTACAACTCAAGCCGAAGCTTATGTTAAAAATAAAATGCCTTTATGGATGGTTTTTGTTTCCCCCCTGAGTCTTCTAAATCAGGAAGACAGCTTGCAGCAGCTCACGAATTGGGTATTTCTTGCATGGCCTGCCTCCCTGAAAAACCAGAGGGCCAACACATTTGTCCCAGTTGGATTGGGAACAAGAAAAGGAGAGGGTTGCTAAGAGGGCTGCAGTGGAGGTCAGACTCCTCAAAAGAAGGTAGATGGCTTTTTCAAGTTGGTTTTGGCAGCCATTGATGTCATCTGCATTTCCAAACTTCTGTGGGGCTTATATTCTACTAAGATTGCAGCTCTGACAAAGTAACAGCTAATGAGGCAACATGGGTCTGGCTATCATTCAAAGTAGATCTAATAAACATACAAGCAAACAATTCCCCTGTGGTGTAGACAATCTAAACTAAGTCAATGAGGAAAGATGCTCTAATGAAATTGAAAGAGTGATCCCATTGCAAGTGGGAGCCCTGATACGTAGCAATTATGAGAGCATTTCTCCACTTCATCAGTCTAGTGTTAGTATGCTGTTACACAGTGGCAGAACCTCTAGGTGTACACGCACTCTTTCTCCATGATCTAGTTTCAACTATGGCTAAAAAGAAAATGGCAAGCAACCTTAAAGCATTATTGATTTAAGAGGGAGAAGCAAAGAGCTTGTGTCCTTTGTGTCAAATATTTTAATCCTTTAACATAACCTTATTGAAAATAAATAGGCTTACTGAGAAATAAACCCACTAATTCATCATGTGGCCTGAAAAACAAGCTCATCCTTTATGTTCTAATATTATCCTTCCAAAATTCTTTACAGTGCTTTATAAACTACCATCCATCAATGCATAACACGTGGGGCTGGTGTTCCACTGTGTGCAATGTATTTAGAATATTCTCTGTACAGCAGCTTTGCTGGTAAAGGTCAATAAGGGGAGCATGTTCCTTTCAACAGCACATCTCTTGAAGACCCTATGCAAGGTCTTTGAAGATTTGCATGTTTACTAGCAGCACAAAACAGAGAAAAATGGAAATGTAAAGAAGCTCTAGATGGCTAAATTCCCAGGAACAAGCAAGTCTGGATCTTGAGCATAAATTTCCTCAGAGAAGGACTTTGAAGTTTGTTTCAATCTGTGAAATTCTAGTAATGGTCTAAATTTGCTCCTCAACATCTGGTAGAGATAATTGCAACAACAAATGGTATGGATATGTTCATTTGTTCATGTATTCATTCATTAATTCAAGATGGTTTTATTGAAAGCCTCCCTATGTATAAGAAAATGGTCTCAGCGCTTCAAGGAATGGACAGCTAAGATAGTCCTTGCCCTCAAGGACCTTATTCTGTATTTGGGAGGGGAGATCCATAAGTACATACTAGTGAGATATGGTAGACTGAGATAAACATCATAAATTGTATCAGATCCAGAGATGAAAAGATGGGTGATGGCATATTTTTGGGAAGGATTTATAAAAGGGTTTCCATTACAGCTAAAGAATATGTTGGGGTTCTGTATCTGAAAGGTCAAGAGTTGTGGGAGGATAGTCCAGGCAAAGACACAACCCAAATAAAAGCTTGAAAATGGGAAAAACGCAAGGCAGCTTTGGAAACAGTGAGAAGTTGAGTTTGATTTAACAAAGGATATGTGTAGGACAGTGTAAGTGATGAAATTTTACAGGTAATTTGATACCAATATTATAGAAGGTGGTGGATATCATGTGAACGTATTCAGGCTGATTTAATTCCTCAGCCAAATATGAGCAAGAATATTTTTAAGATTGTGCGATAACAGGTGGAAAACAGTAATCTCGTATCTCAAGAAGAACTTATTCCCAAGACAACTTCTACCCTGTCCATATACCTGGATCACTCTGTTAGTCCAGTCAGCTGTGTTGCTCAGCTGTGCTACCCTTCTTCAGACCTTTCATTTATGCAAAATGAATGATACTCTACCTCTAAAGGAACCCATGTCACTTTTTCCTTCCACCTCATCCATTCATGATTCTTCATTCACCATCACAAGTCACGATCCAATCATTGTGTAGCTTCTAATGACACTCCGCCTCTCCAGTACCTCCATCTCCAGGCAAAAGTCATCAATGCCCACAAGAATGACTTGCCCAAGGTTACAGAGCTAATATGTGGGAGAGCCATGGAACTCTCAGGTTAGAAAACTATAGTCTGTTCTTGGATTATCCAAGAGATTGATATTCCCAGTTTTCTCATAATCTATTTTCTTTGATTTATTGCTTCATTTTTTTACTCATTCATTTATTAATTTAACAAATATTTACTGAGCACTTATGTTACCTGAATTAAGTGCTGAGGATATAATAATGAACTAGATTCCTACTTACGTGGGTATTCCAGGCCATTAGGAAAGAGAGAGGAAAATAGTAGTACTCTCGGTCAGTCCCCAGCTGCCAAGGGGCAAGTTCACCGTCCAGAGCAAGCATTCCAAGCCAGCCTTCTCTGTTTTCCTCCTTCCTCTAACAGCCACTCTCACTGGAATTCTATTACTGAAATTTGCCTAGTTTTTGACTCCTTGCCATAAAATAGAATGCTCTGGACTTTTCTAGAAGTATCAATTAATTCATCTAGAAGATCAATACTGATAATAACAGAAAGAAAGAAGCAGTAAGTGTGCTTACCTGGATGTTTCAAGCTGACCAAAGTGAAAATTTAAAAATGATAACTTGAGAATTTGGTTATGTTTAGATGAGTTCTAAAAGGCAGAGCAAAGTTCCTCCTGCGGTATTGCAGATTTAGAGATAAGCCAACTGAGTACAAAACCTGAGAGCAATACAAAGAGACTTTACTGAGTGTAGAGTGTGCCCTCTAAAGAAAAGCTGGAGGTCCTATAATTACGCATGTGACAAAAAGCTAAATAAAATTATTGAATGATAATTTAGTTTAAAAAAAGGGGCAAGTCTTGACTTTCATACAAACAAAAACGAAGTGTCAAAGATTTTTTTAAATTCGTTAACTAATGAGGGAACTAGTAAGATGTTAAAAACTTGTTCAAAGGAGAATCTAAAGAGCAGACACATATCTAGGCAATCAGGGATGCTGGAATGAATTTGTGTAATAGACACAAAATTGGCTTATGACACGGGCACAAGGTTATATCAGTTTTACCTCCACAGGGCAAAACTCACTTGAATTCCAATGAATAAGAATAATTTGCATTAATACCAGTCTCTATAACTTATAGAATTAAAAAATAGCTTAGAGATAATGAAAAAATGTAGACATTATGGAATCGTATAACCTGGAACCTTACAATAGAGATAAAAACTAGTTTTTCACTGAAAAGATACTCAGTAATCATTTTGGTCAATTTAAAAGCCTTGCACAATTTTTCCTGACAAAGTCTTACTGCCTTCTCTGATGAGACGAGAGTTCAATGGTTCAGTTACATTTGGAGATGTTGTCTTCTCTGTGTTAGGTGGCCCATGTACAGTCTAATGAGGAGCATCAGCCATGACCCTGGGAAAAGACATTTAAGTACGCAAATTAATGGATACAAACAGGTACAACCTAGATGCAGTGGGATTGAGCTAAATCAGAGGATAAATAGGGTTTCTTGTTTGAGTGATAACGCCAGCCATGAGAAGCCAGGAACAGGGCTCCTTTTAACAAAGAATTGACAAACGACTTTTAGAAACTGAAAAGAGTACCTGAAACATTATTGTGCAGGCAATGGAAATGATAAACAAGAACTAGAAGATGTGGTCCAGGGAAAGAAGAACAAATACAATGAAGTAGGAAGCAGTGTAGTCTCAAGTACTACATTGTGCCTTGTGGTAGGAGTTTGGGGAGAGAGAATTATGCACTACAATATTGAGAGAAATTTGTCCACATGTGGTGAACGGGAACAGAATCAAGGGGACTGCATTGGCACAGAGGAATAATTAACTGTGGGCACATGTGACAAGCACATTTCTGAGTCTGACATATAATAAGCTAAATATGGAACATATTATTACATAATTATATTATTATTATACAACAGAACCAGCAAAATGCTCCTATGGTTCATAAAGAAAGGTATGATGTATAGGTAATAATAAACTCCTCTATCTCTATAGCATTTTGCACATGAATTTTCTCACTAATAACCCCTAGATCTATGCACTGTTCTTTCCGTGTTCCAGTGGAAGAACCAAAGCTCAAGCATCTGATGAGTGACGGAGGAAGCACTTATCTGATTTCCCATGATTTCAATCAAACCACAGCGGCTTCTTCTGTACCAGGAGCCAGTCATCCCATTATGCTGCCCTGGCCAGATCCCACATGGAATTCTGTGTGGAACCAGAGATCAGGTAAGAACTATCTAGAAGGCCAAAACATAGGAAAGCAAGACCCACCAACAATGTCCAAAAGATCTATGATTATGTCCTGAAGAGACCAGAAAGCTGAGGGGAACATAATGAATATCTAGTGGCTGAAAGGCTAAATGCAACGTGGTGGCCAGTAGGATGCCCTGATGGAAGACACAAATTGGGAAAATAATAGCAAACTTCTTGGGAGGATTGGCTATGTAAATTACACTGACTTTCTCATTTATTCTTCGCAATAAACCTATGAGATAGGTACTATCATTATCTTCATTTCCCAGATGTGGAAACTGAGGCACAGAGATGTTAGAGGAGTCCTCGAGTTCGATGCCTTGTAAATGTTAGAGCTGAGACTGAGACCTAAGTCTGTCAGATTCTAAATCCGCCACTATCTGCCACTCTGCCCTTTACGCACATTGCCGTAAAAGTGACTTTGGTTAATTAAGACCTTTCAGATTTGGAAGAAGTATCTGAGGGAATTTGAAAAAAAAATTTCTTTGGAAGAAGTGAAGTCAATAATTAGGCCCAAATTTTTGTCTGACAATAGTAGTAGTTTGCATGAAGTGTACAATTAGAGATTAAAAACAAAGAGATGATCCACAATCTTAAAAGAATATTCATGGTCTCCTAAAATTGCAACTGCAGTTGCTATGGGAAGTGAAGTTGACAAGTGGGGAGGGAATGGTATGGTTTAGTGGGAAGTCTGCATTATACGAAATTTTGAAATAAATTGGGCATTATTCTAGGTTAGCAGCCATTAGGTGCATAATAAGTAGATACTAATATGGATGCTACTTAGTAAAATAAGAAAACAAAATCATTACTATTCACAATAAACTATGTTGCATGAAACCTATGAATGCCTATGGCAAGAATTTTTGATTTCTTAAGCAATCCATTTTAAAACAGCCAGGGCCTTTAGATGGAATTCCAACTGCCTTTAGAAGGACACAATGGAGATCTTAAGCATTTCCCAATTGCTATCTTTGAACATTACATTGGCCTTCAACTATCATTTGTTCTGAGTCAGCAGCATCTAAATTGGGGGGATATTACCATTTTCCCACAAATCGCCTAAGATGAAAATCTAATACAATTTAAAAAGATAAAGTCCAGAAAAACCACAATGTCAAATATCCAAGCTGTCAGAGATTGCTTCTATTTTCTTTGACTTCTTTTGTTTGATCTTTGTCTCTGCCAGCTCTTTTGGCTTATTCAAACCTCTCTCCTCTGTCCACCTCTTTATCAACACTGACTTCCAGTACTGCTCCTCTCTGCAGATCTACTTAATACCATTTTGGGGACTAGGACTCCCAGATGTGCTCTACTGAAATACCAGACCTCCAGCTACCACTGTGGGGTGAGTTTTCTATAGAACCTCATCCCCCACGACACATTATTAAACAGAACACAACATCGTCAGAGGAAGAACTTGCATCTGGATTACTTTATTGAAGCCCACTGGTGATACCAAGGATAATGAGAACTTAATTGACCAAGAGGGCTCACTGAAGCGACCGAAGAGGCTACCCTACTGAGGATGCGTGTTTCTACTTTCACAGCCAAAGGTGGGGGAGGATTTTATTTTCCTAGCAATTTTTGAATAGCCCTTTTGTCCTTACCTCCAGTCATCAAAGTTTGAGAAATATTGTCTAACCTCATAGAGTCTAGCCACGAAATGGGGACATTTAAAAGTTACATTAAAAATAATATTTACGTGACCTATATTTATATTTTCACTAGACGGAAAGTAAAAATATCAGTTTGTCCAGGTTGGGTTGGTCAGAAAATCTTGCATTCTTCTTCACCTCCCTGCGCATGATTCTCTGCTTCTTTTCAGGGTTCGCTGGTCCTCGCTTTTTCTCCAACACTCCATGCTTCCCCTAGTGACTGAGGTTCTGGCATTTTGCCTTCTAAATTTTCTGAGAACTTTTCATGGCTCAAAGTAGTGGTAATTATTTTATTTCATTTTCTAAATCATTTAGTAGGACAAGGGAATGGTTTTAATTTGACTCATCTACAACCCTATTGTTTCCCCATAGATTTTTTTTCCCCTTGCCTTGTTTGGCAAAATCCCTGATTTGCCCTTAGTTAATTCAAAGAACAAGCAAAAGAGATGTTTACAGGTGCCCTTAATCTCAAAGTAGGTAATAAATTATGTAATTATTAAATATACTTGTCATGCTGCCAAAGGAAAAATAAAGAAAGATGTTTGCTTCAATGAAAGTAACTCTATATTTCTAGTCTTTTCTGGATCTGCGGGGCATTAGCACACTAAAGAAAATCTTCAGCAGGGACTAAAGGCCTCCGGCCCCAAGATCATCCTTGTCCTACTGCTGAGTCACTGCTTCTCGGGCCCACAGCTCAGAGAAGCACATTTAGGAAAAGATTTATAAACGGAAAACAACTGAAGGCAACTTGATGGTATGAGTTAAATCATACTGAGGTAAAATCACAAATTATTTTGGGGGAAATAGCTATAATTCAGGGACGTATTTTTATTGGTCATATTGGCTGTTGGTTGCATATTTTTGCTTTCTGTTTGGTTTCTTTTAGGGTATATGTATTGCTCCAAATTTCAGAGGTCCACATTCTTCTTCTTGTGCAGACTCCCTATGTGGACTGAGTCTACCCACTCTCTGAGTTTTGCTATTACTGCTTAGCCAGCACCCCTTCTCTTGCTTAGCTCTAAGATATCTAGTTGAAACCTCTATGATACATGGTTCAAGATTGGGCCTAGAAAAAATTATAAACTAGGGGAAACTTTCTTCAGTATCCTTTCTTAATATTCAATTCGAGTAATGACATAGTCTTGCTAGCAATGCCATACAGTCTGGTGGGAATATAGATTTGTATAATCTTTCTGGAATGCATTTTAATAACATGCATCAATAGGCTTATTGCACTCATATGTTTTGACTCAATCATTCTAACTTTGGGAATTTATCCTAAGGAAATAATATGAAATAGAGCAAAAGTTTTCTGCATCAAGATGTCAACTTCTCCATTGTTCCTATTAGTACAAAACTGAAAACAATCTAAACGTCCAACACTGAGGGAATTATGTGCAAATTGTGATGTACCCACATGATACAATGCTATGAAGCCTTTAAATGTACTATAATGTGGGGAAAATATGTATTATAAGGTTATATAACATCATGTTAAGTAAAATGTGCAGTCTGAGCTCAACACGTAATAAAATTTGTATAGAGAAAAATAAAAGGTAGAAATACATAGCAGGGGGAATAAAGACTTTCTGAGTGATAGAATTGAGTAAAATTTTTTTCTTTATATTGTTCCACATTTTCCAAAGTTGATGTAACAAGCATATACAAGTTTATAAATAAGAAAAAGAAATTGAGGGACATTACGTTTTCACTGCTGCAACCTAGAGAAACAGCAGGGAGAAGAGCCATATGGTAGCTGTCCATGAGCCCTCTTGGGATGGAAAGGGATGGAGGAAGCTATTCTTCTTGACACAGCTCTTGGAGCATCCCTTTCAGCCCACACCCTTGGCCTGGACTTACTAGGCCCTGTGCTCTGGTGGAAGGAGACCTACTGAGACCCCGACACCTGCCAAGTTTAGGATTAATCCCACTTGGATAAGAGGCTTGAGTAAACTTGTAGGAGAGAAGGGGTCTCAGTGTCTGTAACTTTAGGGCTTCCCTTGGGTGTGCAGTTGGCAGGGAAGACACTTCTTGACAATGGAAAAACCAAGAGCATTTGTGGTCTTTGCTGTATCTCATTGAGATCTTGGTTCAAATATATCTCTTCCAAGCCAGTCCTTCTTCACCTGGTGCATTAACAGTATATGTTCTAGAGTCAGACTGCCTGTTTTCAAATCCTACTCTCAATACTTAACAGCTGTGAGACCTTGGGGATACTTCCTAACATTCCTGATCTTCAGTTTCCTCATCTGTAAAATAAGAATAGTAATTGTTCCTATTTCATAGAGTTGTTCTAAAGACTAAACAAGAAAATCCACATAAAGTGGTTAGGATAGTGTACAAAGAAAACGATAAATGTAAGCTTTTATTATTAGCTGTTATTTATTCACAGCAGGTTTTAATATTATTATTAAATGTGAAATTATATTACTTATTATTTACTCATTTATTATCTGTTTCCCTCACTCACATATGATTTCCCTGAAGGCAGGGGCTTTATCTGTCTTGTTAATAACTTGTTAAAACAGAGCCTGATAAATAGTGGGTATACAATGAATAATTATTTGATGACAGAATGATCACATGGACATCTGATAAAGATCAATCCTCTTCCCCAGCCATAAGGGGGGTGACCTAGGCTAGCCTATTTATTTGGATCAATTGAGAATATGATAGTGGCAGTAGGGTCTCTTAGCAGGGGGAATCCTCAAAGCAAGGGAGTGCAAAGGTGAGAGTCTGGTGAGGGTAGATGGGAAGAAGGGCTGAATGTCACTGAAGTCATGGGTTTGGAGCAGAATCTGAGCTGTGGAATCCAGGACAGCAAAGAACCAAGAGGACAAAGTCAGGGAATGTGGCTGTAATGCAGAAGAAGGGGAGCTGGTCTGGGTGAGTTATGGGAGCAGGCTGGCTGCATGTGGGCAGGTTTTTAGGACTCCAAAAAGGTCACAAGCAGACAAGCCAGCTCTATTACAAGGACTGAGTTCTTTCCTGGGAGCACTGCTAGGACATTAGTTATAGAATTAAGGAGTAATAAATTTGAAAGAGTAAAAAAATGAAATAATCCCAGAAAAAGGATTCCCAGGCCTATATTGAATGCTGCTTCCATTGAACTTTCCCTAGTCATTCCAACTAGCTACTTACATGGCATTTAGCTTTCACCAGCTTGTGTTTTAAATAACTTGTATTCAGTACCTACCTGGACTACTAGATTGTAAACTGAACTTTCCTTCAACAGGATGAGTTTTCCTAATTTTGTGAGGCCAATGCCATGACCAACTGCCATTTGGAAAACATTTTTGAATAATTTTAAGTTGATATATTCCTGATTCCTTCTGGGTCCGAAACTATAACTTCCCTAAACGGTTCTCAATTTCAACTCTCTCTCTCTTTCTTCCTGCCATACTCCATTACTGTTCTTGTCCTCAATTTTCAAGCCATGTTTGCCATCTTAATCTTCCATTTTTTCATATGTTTATGTAGATTGCTGTTTTCTAAAATTGTAAACTCTTAGAAAATACACACCGTCTCATTTATACCTTTGTCTTTTGAGTTAGAGCAGTAATACTAAAACCTACTTTTGCACTATCTTGGAGGTATTTTTAGTGATATCCACTTTTCTGTTTCTGGTAACTGTATGTTAGTGACCAAATTCTTGAAATAATTTTCAATTAACTTTAAAATACTGTGTGCCAGAAAGTACTTCTTAAGGGATTGTTGAGAAAAAAACCCAAATATTTGTTATGACTCCCCAAAGGTGAGTAATGGATTAATGAGAGGATAACAAAACGAATAATGTTACTATCACTGTGTATGGAAGTGGCTTAATTGATGAGGTTCATGAGTAGGACGGGCTAAATATTTCCTTTGATGAATACTGTTTCCTGATGTACTTAGTTTTTCAAGAAATTGGTCAGACTAGAAGTTAGCTATGACTTCATCGCTTCATGACTCACAAGGAATGCACCCTTTCTGTCCAAACCTTTTGTTCCGGTAAGATTTTGACTTCCAAACTCTTGGCAGTGATGAGAGCCAAATGCAGGCACGTAACATAGTGTGCTAGCCTTCACAGTATTTATACTCTGTTTTTAACAAAAATTGCTTTAGGCAAATTTCGACTTTGATCAAGAATGGCACTAAGTTTTACAAAAATTTTGGAGTTGTGAAATCAAGGAATTTTCATCTGAAATAAATCATGTGCAAAATGACAGCAGCAAAATGGCATCAGTTGGGGAGCCAAATATGGAGGCAACATTTCTTCTCTCTGAGGAACAACAAGGTGTAGAAATCAAGCTTTACCTAGTGCACCACCTCTTTGCCCAACTTTGAATGATAATGTAACTAATTGTCTCTGGGGTCATGAAGGGATCAGTTCAACTATCAAATGCCTTACTGTGACTATCTTCTCAATAAATCTAAGCCTTAGGTGATACTTTATAATCTAGAGAGAACTCTAATGTATTTTATCTCACTTGATCCTAGTGATCTCTTGTGATGGGCAAGGCTGATGTTCTTATTACTACATCGAGGCCTAGCTCACTGCCTGCCCCGTATGTCGTACTTGATAACTATTTCTAGAATTGAAGTTGTTGAAGGCACATTTTTCATATTAGGAAAGAGTGTTTAACGATTTCCTCAAACTCAGCCAGACCAGATGAAACTGCTCGGACTTGAAGCCGTATCTTACACAGTCTCCAACAATCTTGCCATTGTCACCTTTGAAAGTGCTGCTTTTCCCCAATTGACTGTTGATACCAAAGTAAACAAGCTATTCCTGGTGCCACTGGGCTGCACAGATTTGAACAATCTTGAGAATAGGCTTGAAAGTAATTAGCTACATGCGAAACAGAAAAAGAAGAGGGAGTGGGAAGGAGCAGAATGACAATAAGGACTTTGGGTGTTGATCGGAGTGGTATTTAAAATAAATACAATAAAAGTTATCCTGTAATCAGTAAACAGCAATATAATTAGAATTTTTTTTTTTCCTATTTACTTCCTTTAACAACCAATAGGGGGAAATGAGAAAAAAAAAAAGTCAAGGACTCAATCAAACAGATGGTTCTCGAGTCATTATTTTCCCCTTGATGTTGTTTACAAGAAGAGACTCACTTAACGAAACGTGATTCACAGATTCCGGTAGGACCAGCAGTTCACTATGGGAAGGAGAGAGGAAAACAGCAGGAAGAAAGCTCAGATCATAAGCCTTTAGTATGTGCATTATTATGCCTCATTAATTAACCCAACCACTGTCCTGGTGACGTCCTGGGCTCACTTCACAGGAAAAAATTAGTCTGGATTGCCAAGTTAAACAGACAATTACAGGAAGATCGAATTATGCCTACATTGCATTCTGTCGGGGCACTAAGCCAAATTCATGTCAAATTCATAAGACTAGAATATCCTCACTAAAAACAGCTCTGAAGAACCAACGTCACAAGCCATTTGACGTCTACACAGAGGATGTATTGATCTTGCCTGAGCTTCCTTTCTCAGAATCACATAATAGGCCAAAAGAGAGGGCTTTCTGAGCATCTTACTCTCTGCCACACAGCAGCTGGCCAGATCCTTTGTTAGGTCCAATAAAGCACAATGTGGCAGGGGAAAACATCCCCACCTCATGAGTCCTGTCCCCATCCTGGCTGGCAGCTGTCACAGCCATATAGAGACAGCTTAGACATTTAAAGAGAACAATAGGAACTCCTAGTGTAGGTTTTCCATGGTGGAAACTTTGGTTCTGTCCATCTTCTTGTGGGAAGCTTTTCCATGGAAGAATGGCTGAAAGGGAAAGAAAACCCACATCAGATTTTCAGGAGCCACAGTCCTGGAATGTCTGATGTCCCCAGCACCAGAGACAATGCTACACTTGGGTGAATCAATTGCTTCAATGCTTTTAAATAGGGTGATATTTACTAGTGATCCAGGGCTCAGGAAGGGAGAGTAAAATGTGCTTTATAAACACTAAAGAGTAAAAAGTCTAAGAATTTAAGTTTGGATATCTAGATGCAACTTGGAAAGAAAGCTGCTCCCTGATATTTGTTCTAGGGCATTCCTCCTTTGTAAGCAGAGATGTCTAAACTGAGGCCCTTTTCCATGTTACTTCCCTATTAGGCAGAAAGTCCAGAAATCAGAGCTTTTGACTCCTAATTTCAAGTCAATGTGTTGAGTAGACACAGATAAAATTTTTGACATCTTTACTTTGAGAAAGCAGAAATTCTAATTCTGTCCTTACAATCACTCATCCATTGGATGGGCATTCACTATACATTTACCAGGCACAAGAAATTTTGGAGCCCTGAACAGTCTGTTTTCTCTAAGGTCTTCCAAAACAACTGGGCTTGCAAATTTTAACCTAAAATTTTGCTGCCCGCCCAGGTTCTACACTCAGACTTTTTCTTGTCTTTCTCTTCTTACTTTCCTTGGGTGACCTCGTGTGTTTTCATATCCTCGACTTCTGCTTGTTGATGAACCTCAAGTTTGATTTTTAAACCCCAGACCTCTCTCTCTCTTGGGCTGAGATTTATTTATACTATTAATTCTGGACATCTACAGGTTTCAGAAAATTAACTTCTCCAAAAGTTAACTAATTTCCATCCTTGTAAAAGCTGCTCCTTACATGTGGTCACCTCCCCAGGGGATGGTCCTGTTGATCCTATCTTCTTTATATTTTTTGAATCTGCCTACTTCTTTCCATCTTCACTGCTGCTACTTTCTTCATCCAGATCCCTGTCATCTCTCTTGTGGATTGTAGCAACAAGCTTGCCAGTAGCACACAGCTGATCATGCCTCTGCCCCAAATCCTCAGTGAGCTCCAGGGTCCTTTGCAGAGCATGCACCCTTCTTTGTGGTTTGGCACCTGCTTAACTCTGCAGCATTTCACTCAGGGTTAGCATCTCACATGCCAGCTATTTTGAATTTCTTGCAATTCCCAATCACATTATCTTCTCTCCCACTCTTGTGCACTTTCATTTTATAGTAATCATTACCCATGCTGCCCTTTCTGCCTCGAATTACCTTTTCTCTCTTTGCTCAGATATCACCTTCATTCAAAACTCCATTCAGCCACTGCTTCCCCTGGGCTATTCCTGTTTCTCTGTGGCCATAATCAATTCCTTCCCTCCCCACCTGCATACGCTGTCCCACCCTTAAAGAGGCAGAGTATATTTTCTCCCGCCTTGATTTTCTATGAAGCAAAAATGATGTTCTGAGACTTCTGATCCCAAACCTAAAGAGCACTGGCAGCTGTCATATTCTATCAGATGACATGTAAGTCCAGCCCCCTCAAGACAGCCATGTTGTGATGAATCCCAAGCTAGTGCATGGAGAGACCACAGAGAGGAGAATGAAGCACAGTGATAACATAGGCGCCAGCCATATGACCCCTGTCAAATTGTTCCAGCCTGATCCCACTGGTCAACCAATTCAGCAGATGTCCAGACACTGTGAAGCAGACAAGCCTTCCTCATGGTGCTCTGTCAAAATTCTGATCCCCAGAATTATAAGCAAACAAATGACTATTTTCATGTACTAAGTTTGGAGAGATCTTTTGCAGTGTAGATAACTGAAATACCCTCTAAATTTGGCATGGATACTCCTCTCATAACCCTCTTAGTGCTTTTATGGGCCTCCAGCACATTACCATCCCACTGCAATCTTCAATTTAAAGATTTCTTTCCCAGTATTCCTTCCTTCACCTAATTTTCTCTCTTTCAGCATGTGAAACTCGATTATATTAACATCTGGCAGAATTTTTTAGGGAGGGAACTATCTTCATTTGTAAAGATAAGTTTTGAGCTCCTGGCAGTTGAAGAATAAGACTTTATGGGCAAGAACCATGGCTAACCTGAATCTGTGTGGGAAGGGAAGAGCAATTTGCTTTTTAATAAGAAGATGGAGTAGGGAGACAGAGAGAGAACAAATCAAAGGAAAAAGAGAGAACACAGAGAGGCCCTGTGAGGCAGGGGACTGTGCGGAGAGGCAGCCAATGGGCCCTGTCCAGTGGGAGAAGACTAAGGAACATTTTAAAAGGGAGGTAATTAATGAGCAATTTGCATTTGCTTTAGGTTTTGCCATGTAAACTTTTTCTTCCTCTCTTCCCATCTTTCCATCACAAAACCACCCAGTAAAGCTCACTACAGTCATAAGTTTTTGTGTGAATGGGATATTTTTGTGTGAATCACAGGATGCATCATATCTCAGACACTAGCAGTGAGAGGTGACTTGAGATCATAGCCCCCAAAGAAGATGACAGAAACTGAGAGGGGGGCCTTGGACAACCCACAGGGCATGGAATTGAGGGTTCAAGCTAAAATTACCTGGATCCCAAGGGGCCAGGAGAGCAACTGACTTGTGGGTGGTGTGTTGCCTCTGTGTTCCTGGCACTTGGCATGGTGTCTGGCACATTGCAGTTTTCAAGAAGCATTTGTTGAATAAATGATTAAGTGAATGAAGGAAAGAAATAGTGAAAGAATGATTTATAGGATAAAGTATGGCTCCTTTAGAAGCTGTGTGCCATGGCAGAACAGCATGAGATCTAAAGTCAGAGGATCTGTGCTTGAGTCTCACTCTTAAGTCACGTTGAGCAAACTGCTTTCCTGATTCAGTCTCCTCATCTGTCAAGTGGGATTGATAGTAATGCCTCTCTCATAAAGATTTAGCAGACACCCAGTAAAGGCTACTTCTCCTTCTGCACTGCCCAAGACAACAGCAGCTTGGTGGACAGGACGTGAGGGAGTTTGCTCAGTGCTATAGGTGGGAAGGGAGAGGGTGGGAACCGGTATGGGAGCAGGACATATGTTCGAACACACGGTTGTTTTTCATTGTTGTTGCCGGGAATTTGGTCATGTTCATGCAGAGACCTTCTTTTCATGAGTTCTGCCCAAGAATAAGAAATCTGGGACTGGTTGCTACTTTTTATGGGTGTTATTCATTTTTGAGGTTCTAAATCTGGGAGATGGAGGGACATGGGGAGAAGAAAGGATAATAGATTTTGGTAAGTCATCTAGAAAAATGAAAAGCAAAGAGAACTAACATTAGCCGTCAAAGGTCATTGGAAATGGGCACCATGTCCATGGTTATCATTTTATCATTGCAATGGAGCCAAAGAAAGTAAAAGAATAGGGAAGAATTTTAGCTGTTGGGTTACATGGATTCTGATACCCAAAGAGCAGATCCAGAGAATGCATTCTCTGTCCAAACTGGATTTCTCCCCTGATCATCTGCCATCAAATAAGAGAAGCAATGTCTCTGTTGGGCTGATAGCCAGCGAGTACACTTGGTTCCTTCTCTGCTAGTTGTTCCTTACTCTTCCTGGTCAAGTGGTCTATGTTTCCTCTTTCATCGCCCCTGTAAAATGGTGGTGAGAATCATTTTATACATGGTTGAGATTCTAAGAAATATACCCATAGCACTAAGCTGATGTTGATCTCTAGTCTTTTGTGATGGAGAATGAATTTCATTGATTTCTGCTCTAACCTTTATTATTTCTTTTCTTCTGTTGACCTTGGGTTTAATTTGCCTTTTTTTTTTCTGGTTATTCTTAAGGTGAGGGCCCAGGTCATCGATGTGAGACACTTCTTTTCTAATAAAGATGTTAAATGCTATAAATTCCCTTCTAAGTACTGCTCTATTGGCATCCCACACATTATGATGTGTTGTACTGTAGGACACAAAATATGGTATATGTTCCATGTGCACTTGAAAAGAAGTTTTATTCTGTTGTTGCTGGATAAAGTGTTCTACGGATGTCAAATAGATAAACTTGGTTAATAATGTTTACTATATCCTAACTGATTTTCTATTTATGCCATAAATTATTGAGAGAGGGATATTAGAATACCTTACTCTAACTGTGGATTTATCTATTTCTTTCAGTTTTGCTTTCTATCAAATTTTACTCCATGGGTTTTGAAGCTCTATGCATAAACATTCACCATTGTTATATCCTTTTGATAAATTGATCCCTTATTAGTTACAAAATGACCCTTTTATTCATAGTAATACTCTTTGCTCTGAAACCAATTCTGTCTGTTAGTAATTTAGCCACTCCAGCCTTCTTTTGATTTTGCCTTCTTTTAACCTATTTGTATGTTTATATTTAGAGTGAATTTCCTGTAGCCAGCATATTCTGGGTCTTACTTTTTTATATAATTTGACAATTTCTGGCTTTTAATTTAAATACTTAGACCATTTGCATTTAATGTGATTAAAGTTGAGTTTAAATCTGTCATCTTGCTAATTTTTTTTCTATTCGTCCCATTTGCTCTTTATCTTTCTTATTTTTTGGCTCTCTTTTGTATTAGTTATTTTCTATGAATTCCCTTTGTTTCCTTTTTAGCTTAGAAGCATAACTCTTATTTTATTATTATTTTAGGTAATTGTTTTAGGGTTTATAATACACATCTTTAACTTATCGTGGTCCTTCTCCAAGTAGGATTATTCCACTTTACTTCTCATGTAGGAGCTCCCCACAAACATACTTCATTTCTCTCTTCCTGCTATTGTTGTCACATTTATTGCTTCCATGTATTCTATAAACCCCACAATATGTTTCTATTACATTTTCTTTTAATGGTCAATTATCTTTAAATTTATATCTTAAATTATTTTTTAAAAGTATAATTACCATTTCCAATGTTCTTCATTCCTTTGTTTAAATACATTGTCCCATTTGGTATCATTTTTCTTTTGTCCAAATGACATCCTTTAACATTTCTTGTACTGCTAGTCTGCTGGTGAAGAATTCTTTCAGCTTTTATATGTCTGAAAACATCTTTATTTTGCTTTAGTTTCTAAAAGACTGTTTGCTGGGTACAGAATTCATGCTTAACAAGCATTGTTTCCTTTCCATATTTTAAAGATCTGCAACCTTTTTCTTGCTTGCGTTTTTTCTGATGGCCTTCTTATCTTCGTTCCTCTGTAGATAACATGTGTTTTTGCTCTGGGTGCTTTTAGGATTTTATCTTTATTGCTGATTTTGATAATTTTGATTATGGTGTTATTTGGTGTAGTTTTCTCCATGTTTCTTGTGCTTGGGTTTCATTCAACTTCTTGGATCTGTGGGTATATAGTTTTCCTCAAGTTTGGAAAGTTTTCAGTTATTAGTTCTTTCTCCCCTCCACCCCCTAGTTTTACTGAGAAAGAATTGACATACATCACTGTGTAAGTTTAAGATGTATAGCATGATGGTTTGATTTACACCTATTCTGAAATGATTATCATAATAGATCCACTTAACATCCATCATCTCATATAAATACAACAAAAAGAAAAGAAAGAAGAAAGAAAAAAAGAAAAAAAATTCTCCCTGTGATGAGAACGCTTAGGATTATTTCTTTAGATTTTTTTTTCTGCCCCCTCCCTCTCTCCCCTCCTTCATAGTCTGTAATATGTTAGGCCACTGAAATTGTCCTACTGCACAGTGATGATGTTTTCATTTTAAAAAAATTGTATTTTTTGTTCTGTGTTTCATTTTAGATAGTTTCTATTGATATACCTTTAAGTTCACTAATCCTTTCTTGTGCAAAGTCTAATTTGTTGTTAATGCCACCTAGTATCTTTTCCATCCCAGATATTGTAATTTTCATCTCTAGAAGTTTGATTTGGGTCTTTTCTATTTATCATTCATATTTTTGCCTAACATTTAAACATATGGAATATAGTTATAACTTTGTCTACTAATTCTATCATCTATTCCATTTCTGGATCAGTTTCAATTAATTGACTTTTCTCCTCATTTATAGTGAATTTTGCCTCACCAGGTACTGGATATTTTACATTGCTGCGAATATTCTTGAGCTCTGTTCAGTGACATAGATAAGCTACCTGGAAACAGTTTCACCCTTTTGGATCTTGCTTTTAAGCTTTGTTAGATGGGAAAAGAAGAGTTTATAGTCTAGAGCTAATTTTGCCCAACCACTGAGGCAAAACCATTCTGAGTATTCTATCTGATGGCCTAGAGGTTGTGAGGTTTTCTACTCTGCCTGGAAGGAAACTGAATTGTTCCCACCTTTGTGTTATCTCTAGGATTGTTCCTTCTAATCTCTTCAGTTGGTCCTCCCACCCCAGGTATTTTCCTGTCACATTTGTACTGAGCAGTACTCAGCTGCAGATCCAAGGGTGACCTTCTCTCTCTGCACAGCTCTCTCCTCTGGTACTCTGCCTGTGAAATCTAGCTGCTTTGTCCTCCCTGGACTTATAGTGTCATCTCAACTCAACATATCCACTAGTCTCTGCCTGGGCTTTCTCTTCCTTGGGCACAACCTGGAAATTCCATCCAACCAGTAAGCTAGGGTAATCATAGGACTCTTTCTTTTGTTTACCATCTCTTAGGGATCATTGCCCTTTGTTACCTGATGTCTAATGACTGAAAGATGTTATTGCATATATTTTTGCCATTAACTAATTAATTTATTTATTAGACTTGTATCAGATGGAGGGGTAAATCCAGGACCTGCTATTCCATCTTAGTCAGAAGCAGAAATCCACTGGAAAATGAATTTGAAAAAGCATTTGGAAGGTGTTTGTCACCTAGGATGTGGATTTAAGTTGAACATGCCCTAAAACATGTAACTTGTTTTGCTTTCTCTTCTTATCTTCCCACTTTCACAGTCTGGTTTACTCATTACCTTCCTCTGGCTTGTCTCAAAAATTTTGTAACATCAATCTTGCCCTCTTTAAACTAGGAAAAGATTTCTTTGGAGTATCCAAATTCCTCACAGACTCAGAAAGTTGATGATGCTCACCAAAGCTTATTAATTCAATGATTTCAATGAACCAATGATACATAAATGGAAATCTATCTATCTATCTACCAAAACATATACGTCAACCAGGTTACTAGTATGTGAAGTATAGAGAACATAAAATATTTGGCATGTTGTTTTTCTGCTTGACAAAGATGTCTAAAAGCTGATATCATCCATCCATAATAGATTTAATGTCTTGTCTTCTTCTGAGTATTTCTTTTGAGAACCTTTGGTTTGGTCTAGGATTTCTTTTTCAATTGAGTAGTGTCCTGCTGGGTGACTAGATTAAGGAAAGTTGTTTACAAGGCAGTTGTAAATGTACTAGGCGAAAGGGGTGATGCTATTTCACAGCATCCCTTTGTCAAGCACACTTGTAAAAGCCAGCATGATACCTGTCACATGCTTGGGGCAAGAGGCAATGTCAGAAAGATGATGAAGATACTGTCTGGAGTGAGGGACTGCCAATAATTCAAAAACATCTGTCACCAATATTTCTACTTCTCATGGCATCCGCAGCTTTCTTGCTCTTTGTGTATATTTCCTGCAGATTTTGTTTCACTTTTTTCCTCACCTTCTTAAAATATAGACATTCTGTAACGGGATTATGGCATGTCTAAAAGTGCTGCTGTATGACTTAAATCCTGGGCCTTACCGTCTGAGCCCACATTCTAACAAAGACAATCAAGCCACATAACTTCTCATATCATTTCCAAAGCCCCAACTTCATTTTCTACTTCTAGAATACTTTCTTCACTGATCAAATATTATCACTCTATAAACTTCTGGACTTCTTCTTCCTAAATTCCATGTTTGATGCTTTGAATTATTTGAAATTAATGGAAAACTAAGAGATATGAAATCACATTATAGCTCATTTTCAGTAGCCAAAGCAAACCTTTTAATGTGATGATCAGCCTCATTCAGAGAACTCTGGGTCAATAGGCATCCTACATTTTAAGACTGTAAGAGTCAGGGAATAGAGAAAGAGGGAAAAAAAGCAATGAAAAAACCAGGGAATTTTTTTGTTTGAAAATAAAATATGTTTCATTTGGAAGCACTCAAAACTTATTTTTTAAATTAAGGTAGCCTTAAATGTCAATACATCTCCTATTTTGAGCTCCCAAGTCACAGGAGTTATTTGAAAACTGTTATGAAGTGGATTTCCTTGGGGTAGCATGCTAAAGGCAGAGGGTGGGTGAGAGTGACCTCAGTCTTTTTGCTTCACACCTGAGGTGTGTACCTGTGTGGTATTTGCATCTAAATATATGGCCAGTGATATGAGATGAAGAGAGAGGATCATCCTGTTTTGCTCCAGGCAAAAACAGGAGCTATAGTGCATGCTAGCTCTAGAGTCACCCATATCATCCCCATGCTTGTCATCCATGCACCCAGCAATGTCCAGGGTGATGGAGCAACCGTGCTTCAGCTTCTGCTTGCACTTAGACTTATCATTCTGGCCAAGTCCATACTGATGAATAGACTCTCTTTCTCCTGGAAAAGACTTGGGAGTCAATCAGTCAGAAAGCAATGGAGGGAGCAGGTTAATGTATAGGGTTAAGAGCAGATCTACAGTCAGATTAAATCCTGTCTTCACCACTTTCTAGTTACGTGCCAGTGAATGTCAACAAGAGCACTGCCCCTCCCCACCATGTTTCCTTCCACGTGGAAGGATTTTACGATAGGTTACAGAAATGGTCACCGATTCTTCCCCTCCCTGTAGCCACACCCCTTGCCATGTAACTTGGAACACTTTCATGTTGGGCCAGTTTTCTCTTGCAGCTCCTGGGAGCCATTTGATGCCATGGGAAGGAAAGGCACCTCAGATAAGACCTGGTGACTAGGACTGCCATCATGACAAATTTCCAAGCGTGCAAGGGGATAACAATGTCTTAAATGCCATTTGGAGAGAGAGGACGAAATGCGTATTGAGATTTCCTCTCCGGATTTGATAAATGTGTTGTGCCCAAATTAATCTTTACAAGGCAATATCTTCCAACTGACTTAGAGTTCCCCAGCTATAAATCCTGACAGCAACTAACTCGCAACTTGATGTGGCTGAAGAAAATGAAGTTTCCATCTATTTTAATCCATCAGTTTTTTGGTGCTCTTTGGCATTACAGGTCCATAATTGCTGTCAGAAATCCTTAGGGCTGTATATGTTTCTGAATTCAGAGTTATTCAGATTATACTGAGTATCACATAATCCTTCAAATAGGGTCTTCAGAAGCACCCCATAATCTAACATTTGTATTTTTGCAGCAAAATATATGAATACTCAAACTTGGTGTGACACAGAAAACTATGAATCACGTCAGTCAGTTGAGGTGAATATTTGCCACCATATGCTTTTTAAATTTTGGAAACACAGATAAAGAACTGTGGATCAGTACACAGTTTTGGGTTCTAGGAATGAAACTTTCCCTAAATACCGCTCTAGAGTATTTGATACTCTAAATTTGATATGTGTGGGACCTGTGCTAGGTAATCTTCTGTGTTCTATTTTCTCTTGAGACTCTTGAAAAAGTAAAGCAGACCAGATACTCAGAGCTGAGCTCTTATCCTGTCTTAAGCCTGACTGAGCTGCAGTCACTCTAGTCAAATATAGCCCAGGCTACACCAACCACAGGAACCTCATTGTACTTGAGGAGTAACAACCCTTCTAACTGATAGTAAAACAAGTAAGAATTTGTGGGGAATTTGAACTTCCTTGGACTTTTGATTCACATTTGATTTCTTCTCTAGATCCTAGGTCTCAAGGAGATTTAATCTCTGAACTTTAATTTCTCTCTGTATTTGAATATGGAAGATAGATCATAGTTGGACTTTAATTCTCTTAGTCTTGAATGTCTTTGGACATTAACTTGAAATTTAATCATTGAACATTAGTATCTCTCTGGGAAAGTTAAAATGGGAGGGACTTCATGTTCAAATTTGGAGCTTTTAGATTTTTACCATTTTATTCTGATTTTTAGTATTTTAATTTGGTCTCCTTGCCATGCTTCTGCCATGCTATGTTGATAGAGTTGACTGTAGTTGATTGGATCTTTATACTATTCTAATCCATTTCACAATCTTCTTGGAACAAAAATCTAAACTCTCCAACAATGAGGTCAGAAAGACAACCTGTGGAACTGTGCAGCAGCTCTTAAAAATAGGGACAAACGTACTGATCATTACCACCAAAGAGGATAGTCACACTCCTGGATAACAGTAAGCTTAATGGTTACATCTGATACTAAGAGAACAAAAATTTGGGAAATATTGGTGGGAAACATCTTTTTCTCAACTGCTTCTATTTCCTCCATGTGGAAGGAACCCAATCATGAACACTGTGGCCTATCTCTCTCCCTTTTACTCACCTCACTCCAAGGGAGATGGAGAAATATATCAGCTTGGTAAATTTGGAAATTATCATCTAGATATTCTCAACTCAGTTACTCCCCATCCTCTTGGGCATGACTACCCACAGAGCACAAGCATACTTGTCTTCCTCAATCCAGCACTGCCATGGCTGGGTGGGTAAGCTTCTCTAGTTTTGGGGGTCAGTATTAAGATATTTTGTTTGTTAAGCTACTTCCTCCAATGCAGGTTTAATGAGCAAAAAAATGATATATCAATACTGTCTTATGCTTAGCTCATTTCTAAATTAATTCAGAACTTATAACTTGAATGAGAAGATGAATGCTATCAACTAGGTGCCCTCAAAAATTTTGACATTGCTGGGCTGGCCCTGTGGCTCAGTGATTAAAATTCTGTGCGCTCCATGTCGGCAGCCCAGGTTCACGGGTTTGGATCCCAGTTGCAGACCTACTCCACTCATCAGCCACACTGTGGAGGCACCCTACATGCAAAATAGAAGAAGATTGGCACAGATGTTAGCTCAGGGCTAATCTTCCTCAAAAAAAAAAAAAAAAGAGGAAGATTGGCAACAGATCTTAGCTCAGGGGGAATCCTCCTCAGCAAAAAAGTAAATAAATAATTCAATATTGCTTAAATTACTTAACCTCTCTGTGTGTATATCTTCATCTTTATAATGAAAATTTGTGATGATGACCAGGTATGTTAGTAAATACATATAAAGTCCTTATAACATTGCACAGCATGTAGCAAGGACTCAATATTTGCTATTAGCATTAGCCATTTTGTTTATGTCCAATATTGTGTGGAGCCATTAGCAATGTCAGAAATACTGGATAAGACTAAAATGCATACCCACCTCCCCAGAAGTCTATTATCTGACCAAGAAGACAAATTAGAGAGAATATATAAGGTACATGTAATCGTGTGTTGGGTTTGGTAACATTTAAAAGCTATGATATGTAAGAGTGAGATTAGGGCTTGACTTGAAAGGACAGGAAGCATTTAGAAAGATGGGCAGGAAATGGTCTCATAGCTCTTTGCTTCTGCTTTTTTGATTGCAGATATGCATTTGCTTAAACTCATATTATTGCTAATTTTCTGCATGTCTCTCTATTACACTGAATTGAAAACTCTTTAAGAGCAGAGATTGAGTTTATTCATTTCTGTATCTTCCACGCTATCCAGGAACATCGCTAGTGCACACACACACACACATATCTTGAATAATGATTTTCTAAGAGAGAAAAAGTGAGGGAGAGAAGGAAGGAAAGAAGAAAAGATCCAGCTGACTAGACAGATAGAGGGCTGAGCTAGGGATGCAGACAGAAGGCTGACCAGACAGTCAGGCAAAATGGGCACACAGTGGGAGGAAGATTGACGCTGTGGCTCAATGCTCACAGAGGACCAAGATTTTATTATCCCTTGTGCAATGGACTCTCGGTGTAGGACATTGGGTCAATATTTTTTCTCCCTCTCTAGTGAAGAAGAATTTCTCAATGTAACAAGAAGCTTGGTCCTCAGAGGCTTAAGTCTTGGGTGGGCCCAAGCCTCCTAATGGGAGGATGTTAATACAGCTGAATCGTTTCTGATCAGACTGAGATACATGACAGCTATCAATTTTGCAAAGTGTTTATTTGAGTAAAAGGAAGAACTAATGACTAAATCATTTTTAAACCTCTCCGAAGAAAACTACCGGATAACTGTAGGTACCTACTTTTAGATAAAAGTGGAGACTTCACAGTATATTGTCAATTGCTATCTATTAATATTTTACACCAGGCACATGGACAATGCACAGATCTTCTTTAAAAGCAGTATCACTAGAGTTTTCATACACCTCCTAGAATAACCATGACTTGACTTCTTCTGAAAGGTGACCTACTGATTTTGGCTAATGACCTTGCTAATGAACGTCACAAAGAGACTGATCTTTTTAACCTAGTCTTTGCTGTAAGAAAGAAACCTCTCCTTTGCAGTTTAATGTTTTCCCTTAGGTTACAAAGGTGGCGTGGTAGAGAAGCCAGCACCACAACCAGTACAGTTATACTTATGGGTGATTTTGCCTGGCCTTCCCCTCTCCACAGGCAGTAACAGTGCTGGCCTGCATCCAAAAATGGCATGTCAACAATCATCTTTGTTTTATGTTACTTTGTCATCCATGGTTAATATTTCCTGGTGCATCACAAAAGGATTACATCTTGATGCACAGGCTTCCTTCTCCTATTGACAGCCTTTGCAATTTGTCATAAATTGTTGGTCATTAAATAAGCATGTCTTTTAATGACAACTGGCCTGGGAACAGTTTAGACTAGCAATCCTAAGAAAAACCCACCACTCTTTCCTAAGTTGGGTTCCTTTCAGCAGAACTGTATTATGTTGGGCTTTGTTCTATTTCCTGCTTTGGGCCAATAATGAGGGTTTAGAGTCCCTTGCTTGTTTTTAAGAAGGATGACATATTTCCTGCAGCTCTTTCTATAAGCAGACAGCTGTGGAAACACCACAATAAGGAACCAAATGTCTTGTGGGCACCCAGGGAGGCTCCTAAACATTCAGCATCCTTTTGTTCCTTGCTCCGGAGAATTTCTGCTGATATAATCTTGGAAATCAGGTAGCATTTTTCATCCTTGCCACTGCCTTCAGCCGTGGTCTTTCCCCTTTCTCAGCCTATGTGGTAAGGCAATTCTTGGGTATTGTTCACAATGATATTGTTTATCTGGGCACAGCCAACCATTTGGAGTGCAAAGATTTTATCCCAATGAGAGACAGCCTTGAGGATTCATGAGATACATAGATTAGATAAATTCCAGATATAATACTATGCCACTTAGCTCAGTTGGATACAAGTAAAACCATATATTGTGTTCATAAATTAATTTTCTATCTTAATTCTCAGTGGAAACAGCTTTTCTGCATATTTAGGAAGCATAAACCATACATTTGATACTTTACTTGTGCAAGTATAACAGTATATCTCTCTAGGCATTTATTGCATATTTTAGGATAAACTGGGGCCTATACAAATAAGTTACATTTCCTTTTTCATGTCTTTGTGTCATAAAGTAAAGTATAGATATGAAAAATCCACGCAAAGCAAATGCAGGACTTAATGACTTATTATAAGATGAACATCCTTGTTACCGTCACCCAGGGCAAGAAATAAAATGTGCTGCCAACTCAGAAGCTATCACACTCATATCCCACTCCCACAAATTTAAGCATGATCTGTGCTTTTATAGTTATGGCTTTTTCTACTTTCTTAATGTTTTTATCATCCACCGGAGCATCACTAGAAACTATAGTTCAGTCTTGCTCATTTCAAGAAAATGGACACGTCTTTTAATCTTTTAATGTACAGTTTCTTCTTTTATACATTACTTCTCATTACAATTTATGTGTTGAGTAAAAGGCATTTGGCCTAGATGTTTCCCCCAAGGTCTGGATTTTGCTGATGGCCAGCACAAGGTTCAGTTCACCATGTTCCTCTGTGCTTGGTATTTGCTGCAAACTGGATCTGATCAGACAAATCCTCATCAGACTCAGTTTCTATTCATTTGGAGGGACTATAGGTGGCGACGTGTTCTTGCAATGGGAGGTATTTGACATATGGTTGTTTCTCTTTTTGTGGTTTTAGCAGCCATTGCTGCTTGACGACAAGATCTCAATACTTGGGGGAATTGCCTATGGTATCGTTCTAAATTTATCATTTATTATGGGAAATATTTGTAAGAGAAACTTCCCCTTATCTACTATTTGGTTACCCACTGGAATAGCTTATACTGAAAAACAGGGCAAATGCTTTTTCTTGTCCCTTAGTTATAAGTTTTCAATAAAATAAATTGGCTCCTAGTAATCTTTCCTGATGAACTACTAGTTTCATGTTTTAATATGAGTATAAACTCATGGATTTAAACATATCCAATGGGTTTTAAGTCACTGCAATTATTACCTTTTTTGAATCACAAAGTAGAGCCTCTTTGGCCAATGGGAACCTTTTCAAGTTGACTCCTGAATCCTTTTAAGGCTTTCTCACTATCTAGTATGATTATCTTGTATACTCCGCATCTCCTAGAAGCTCTGGATTCTTTGGGCAGGCAAATATATTTTAAGACTATAGTATGATCAACGGGGATTTTCACTGCTATTTGTTTTATTATTGTTTCTAAGCCTCTTCAGTGGGCAGAGCTAGGAAATTAATTCGCACACAGACACATCACAAGTTCCTACTAATACTTCTAATGCAAAATCAGGACTACCTGGTTTTTACCTAACAGCTATGTCTGATATATATATCTGATATATATCTGATATATAGATATAGATATAGATAGATACATATATATAGATATGATATATATATGATATATATGAATCTATATACATATGAATATATATATTCAGCTGTGTTATCACTGAAACTCCTTTCTTTTGTAATTGAGGACACAAATTTTTAGAGTAAAGGGTAACATAGTAGTTATTTTACCTTGCAGACCACATGGTCTCTGTTGCATCTACTCAGTTCTGCCATTGTAGCATGAAAGCAGCCATAAGCAATATGTAAAGTGATGGGTGTGGCTATAGCCCAATAAAATGTCATTTATAAACATAAAGGTGGTGAGGCCACGAGCCATAGTCTGCCAGCTCCTATTCTGCATTGGAAATCCTGGTTCTCAAGAACATAGATGATGCCAAGACGAGAATATCCCATCACTGCTCATTGACTTATCTCACATTATACACATTCAACAGTCTCAGAATAATGATAATACTGTTATTACCACACATTCGCTTGCGAAGAATAGTTAAAAATAAGCTTTTCATATGGACGATGTATTCTCTCTCCATTTTTAATCACTGTATTCTATCTACATCATCTGTGAATATAGCCATTGCATTCTATACTCTCTCTCTCTTTTAATCCTCATTTAGTCTTAGTTCTACAAGTAACTATACATTAAATTCTCTTCTGCAGTCCTTATGTGTATGTGTCTCTAATTCTTTCAATTGTCTGAAGCTCATTCTTTAGTAAGCTCTTTAGGGAGGGCCTCTAAGGAGTAATATTTCCTGAATTTGTTGAAATTGGTAATTTGTCTGTGCCCTTTAAACTTTTGTTCACATTTTCTTCTCTTCAGTATCTTAAACATCTTTCTCTATTTTCTTCTCTCATAAAGTGTTGCTGCCAAATAGCCTGTTGATAAACTGCTTTCTTTCTTTATAAGTCACATGCTGTTTTTGCCTACATGCTTGTTTCAGATTAGGAAGGAAGCATACACTGATATGACAATCAGCATGAAGGAAGTTTATTAGAGAATGTTCTCAGGATTAACATCAATTGGGGGAAGGGAAGAAAGCAAGACTGGGTAGAGGGAGAAGCTGAGCTGTGGTGCAGTCACAACAAAGCTTCACCCAACCCTGCAGGGAGCTCTGCAGCTGAGAATTGTCTCAAGTTAGGGAGAGGAAACTGGACCCAGAGTTGACCAGTGCCCCAGAAAGTGGGTATGACCTTGGACACTGTGATTTTTCTCAGTCCAGTAAATTCCTGAAGAGGTAATTACAAATGAGATTTGTCAAACAACAACTTCCTAGCAACTGGTACAATTTTAAAAAATAAAATAAAAACGTTAGGTTCAGTAATTTTTCTAAAATTTGTCTCAATGTTGGTCATTCTGGTTCAATATTCTCAGGGATGTAGCATGCTCTTTCACTCTATAGTTTCAAGCTATTCTTTATTTCAGGAAATTTTCTTAAATTGCAGTTTTTAGCATGTATTTTACTCTCTTGCATTGGTTTCCAGCATCAGAGACTCCTATTCTACCTATGTTGGATCTTTCTTGCTTTTCCACCTCTTTTTCACCATCTCACCTCCTCAGTGCATTACCTGTTTTGTATATTAGCCCTTGTGTTTTTCCTAGTTTAGTCCTCATTTCTTAGAAAAATTTCTTCTATTTATAATTGTTTTCTGAGTTTTGTCACTAAATTTATGAGTTTTTCTAAATCCGACTTATTTTTTCTAATTCTGATTTGTGTTTTCCTTTCTTCTATTTCATTCTATTTGAAATAGAAGTTTATAGTTTATTCTGTTTGAGGACATATCTTTCCGATGTATTTTCATTGCCTGTAGGGATGTTATCCCTTATTATTTTTTGTTTTTGTAATAATTGTGTATAGAATTTAATCTCAAGTCTTTTCTGTGTTCATTTTTACATGAAATTAATTTTCCCCAACTTTTAGAAAGAAGTGTGGTTTAGGGAAGCTTTTATTACTCCACCGAATTCCCTCTTTTATTGTTTTCTTGTTATATTCAAAAATACGTTGGTTTGCTTTTTGAGTTTTCCTGACTCTTTTACCATTCCCCACTTTTATCTGGACCTCCTGTTACTTCATCTCCACTGTTCCTTATCAATTTTGATTACACTCTCAGAAGTTCCTTCTTTGTGTGTAGATCTGTCAGGGAGATTTGGTGGATCAGTTTTGAGAATTCATTGGGCATTGACTACTCTAGCCCCTTAGTACTTACCATAGGCCCCTTTCCTTAATTCGCTATTACTATTACATTGGGGTAAATCTCTTCTAGTTTCAGCTGATAATCTAAAATTGGCCCATGACATTTTCCACTGCACTGCACTGGCTATTTTGAATTGCTCCTGTTATGTCAGGCTATTCAAACACCAATGCCATGCATATCTTGTGGCTGCTGGTAGTTTGTCCCATCCTTTTGTTGTTTAAGAATTATGGCTATAACTCGCTACTCAGTTTTATTTTTAAATACTATCCGTGTGTTTTTGGTTTTGCTATCTAGTTATTCTGGCTTTTCCCATGGTGGATTTTGGGAAGACTGGAAAACAATGCAGCAGGTATTCCTGCCCTCCTTCCAGAATCACATTTTAATTAGCTTATTGGAAGTTAAGGGTTAGTCACATGCCAAATAAAATGTGAGTGAAGTAGAAGTACAAGAAGAGGTCCATGGTATGAGATGTATTTTATGTTTCACTAAAATAAAAATACCGGCACTCTTGTTTTTACCCAGAAGGCCTTTTTTTGAGTGTCTTATTTCCTGGGTCAAATTTACTCTCTTACAAAGCATATAAGAACTGTTTCAGGGGGCCACCCCAGTGGTGCAGCAGTTAAGTTCGCATGTTCTGCTTTGGCCGCCCAGGGCTCACCAGTTCAGATCCCGGGTGCAGACCTACGCACCACTTGTCAAGCCATGCTGTGGCAGGCATGCCACATATAAACTAGGGGAGGATGGGCATGGATGTTAGCTCAGGGCCAGTCGTCCTCAGGAAAAAAGAGGATTATTGGTGGCAGGTGTTAGGTCAGGGCTAATGTTCTTCTTCGAAAAAGAACTGTTTTAGCCATGAATAAGCCACTGGCTTTGCTGTTGAGCTCACCTGGGTTCAACTCTGGCTATGCCATGGATCACTTCTTTGAACTTCGGTAAAGTTAGTTAAATTATTTGAGCCTCATCTAAAATTCAGACAGAATAACATTCACTTCGTGAATCCAGTTTTTCTGGGGTTATCCTCATGGTCTCTCTCTCACTCCTCTCATCTCCACTCACCCACCAATACATACCACAAATTCCAATTGCTATTACTCCATAAATATCTTTTGAATTTGCTCACTGTCTCCATCTCCACTGCTACTGTTACAAACATTCTAATGCAATCTATCATCTTCTGTTACTTGGACCAGTTAAATAGTCTACTAAATTACCTGCCAGCATCTCCTCTGGCCACCCTCACGCCAGTTCCCTAAACTCAGCCAGAATAATTTCAAAACATAATTTTGTCAACCTCTTGTTTAAATAACATTGAACTCTTCATGATCTTCTCATTGCTTGTAATATATAGACAAAACTTGTTTTGAACTGAAAGGTCTGGCCTCTAAAGCTTATCTCCCATGGTTCTCTCCATTTACCATGTCAGTCAGTGTCAGTCACACTGGTCTGCTCTCTGTTCCTCATCCTCACCATTCTCCCTCTCATCACAGAGACTTTGCACATGCTACATGTCTCCTTGAAATTCTGTTCTCTCCCTTCTTTACCAAGTTAACTTCTAATAATCCTTCCTATCTGAGCGTAAGCATCAGTTCCTCAAGGACGTCTTCTCTGCCCTCCAGAGTAGAGCAGATCTCACATAGTACCATGTACCTCTTCTTCAGAACACGTAACACTTATTTACGAAAGTGTATACTTAATGCATCTTCACAAGATGTTAAACCCAATGAGGGCAGGGACAATTTTTGTTTACATTGCGGCCCCAGCACAACGCTGCCTGCATATAGTATTTGGAAAATTCTTATTAACTGAATAAATGAGTAAACAAATGTTTTTTTAAGATGGTTGTGAAGGAAGGTAAGAAAAGTTTTACTTGTGCTCTGAAGTGGCCTGAGACATTTATTTCAGTCAGCAATTAGGTTTTTCTAAATAAATCTCAGTGGCCACTCAGTTGCTGGAGGTGGTGGGGTTAGTTGCTTCCTCCCAACCTCACTCACAGGCTAATGGAAGCAAGTTTGAGATCACATTTTGCCACAAAACAAACAAATAAAAAACAGCACTGTAAATACCACGAAGCATCATAGCCCTCTCTACTTCTTGGTGATCTGAGAAAGCTGATTGAAAAGTCTCCCTGAGGCAACAACAACACTCCCCCTGGCTTGAAATCCTTAATCTCTACAGGACATTTGGGGAAATTTCCTTCAGGTTGTAACAATTGGACTGTTCAGGATTCCAGAGTTCTCTGAACTATCTGAAGTCAGAGTCATAGCCTTAGAGAAAAACCATCAAAGCCCTAACAGTTTTTACATTCGTGATTGATTTCTTTGCCCTGGATTGTCTCTTTCATAAAAGTCCGGAATTCTAAGATAAAAGAGTGCAATAAAAAATAAAGCAGTTCCTGTGTATGTGTGATTACTGTAGGAATAAAGAAAATAAGTAGAAAGGAACTTCCCTCATTTTAAAAAAATTCTAAGTCATTGTTCCCGAGCCCTATAATAGGAGCTACTAACAATTCAGATAATTATGATTTATAATGAGCATTCCCGGAGCACCTGAAGCCTGAGGCTTCTTGTGTCCACAATGAATGAGTCATTATAACTTGTTTGTGCCACAGCGAAAGGAAAACAACAAGATCCTATCTCCCTTTCACAGTAATGATAAGGTGACACACACTTAATCAAAATAAAGGGCACTGAAATAATTCAAAGAGGTCAATTTTCAAAGGAATCACTGAGAAGTGTCCAGTTGTTACCAGAAATATAAATTTCAGGAAAAGGATACAATAACCATTTAGATTAGATTAGTGGTTCAAAATGGAGTGATTTTGCTTCCCCAAGGGACCTTTGATAAATCTGGGGACGTTTTTGGTTATCGCCACTGGGTGGGGTGCTACTGGTACCTAACAGTTAGAGACTCCAGATGTAGCAGAGCATTCTACATTGCACAGGATGGGCCCCCACAACCAGGAACCAATCATCCAATACCAAATGGCAGGAGCAATGCTGTTGAGCAACCCTGGGTTAGATCATGGATGAAGAACTGCAGAGCTTGGCAGGACCTGGGAACATCAGGCTCATGCTGGGTTTAAAAATGTGATGCGAGACACCAAGTAGCTGAGAGCCAAGCTAAGCCCAGCTTGTTTCTATTCCATCACACCCTTACCAACCACAAAACCTAGTTTTCTCTCCTCTATGATGTAATGTGATGATAAATGAAAGGTGAATCCTATAGTGATGTAAGACATTCAAATGAAGACTAAACATGTAGCTTGATGTTTTAAGGCAGATATTGTTCTCATACATTATCTTTAATGCACTCTTCTCTAATTTTTTTTTTGTCTCTCTCCTTCTCCATTCTTCTCTTTCCCCACCTCCTCATTATTGCTTCCCATCTCATATCAACAACTCAGTATATAACCTTCCGTAGTTTTCTGTGCTCCTACAGAGGAAGACACAGAAATATGTACACAAGATACATATTCGTACATGGATTTTCTTTGTTACTTTTGGTTTTACCAGTGCAGCTTCATGTTGTGCATGATTTGCTACAACTTGCTTTCCTCACTCCAAAATAGTTCATGGGAAATCTCTTCTAGGCAACTGTTACATCATTCTTTCTTTCTTCTTTTAGTGATGTTGATTCTCCATGATTTATTCAGCCATTCCCTGATTGATGGACATTTATTTTATTTCCATATTTTAATTTTCCACAGTGAAACATTCTAAAATAATATCCTTCTGCAAATATCATTATGTCCTGATATTCTTATTTTCATGAGATAGATTCTTAGAAATGGGATGGCATACTGGAGATTCTAGAATATTCCAAGTAAATCCAAGGGTAAGAAAAATCTTCTTAGTTAAGCCTAGAAATTCAAAATCTATAAATATTTTTGTATATATAAAAATTAAAATTTTTAATTAAAACAAAATTGTAAACTAAAAATGTATGTGGAAAATATAAACATTACCAACACATGATTACTTTTGGAAAATGTTTGTAATGCACAGGGTGGACAAAAGGAATAATTATTATAGTACCCAAATAGTTTTTTAAACTGTCATAAAATTTGGTATAGAGCATGTAGAGGCAACTCATTGAAAAATCATCTGCAAAAGTTTACCAGACACGTGAAAATACATCCAAATTCTATGGAAGCCACATACCTGCAAAATAAAGGAGTAGCGTGCTATCACTTTTTACCCAGCAGAAGTGGCAAAAATGAAAAAGAATCACAACACCTACTGCTGGCATAGATGTGAAGAAATGGATATTCTCATGCATTCTTGGTGATGATGCAAAATTTTAAGCCAATTTGGAAAGTAGCCCAGCTTAATATTTTTGAATTTATATCTGGTCATGGAAGCAACTGCTGTTAAAGCAGTTTTGGAGACAGTACAATGAGAAAGAGCTCCATCAGTAACTTAAAATAATAGTAAAACAGCAAATGAGAACCAGGAATGGGCTTTGACCAGTATGCACACTGGAAATCCCCAGCGGACAACTCTATCAGAGCACTGAGGCTAGATATTCTGCAGTTCTAGCTCTTTCCTGAAGTGCCAGATGGTCTGATGAAAATCTAGTCCTGTTGAAATCATGACTGGAGCATATGCATGACATTCCCACACCTAAGTTGTGATTCAAACTGGATTCCAGCAGCTTGCCCCGTGGCTGAGTGGTTAAGTTCATGCACTCTGCTTCGGTGGCCCAAGGTTTCGCTGGTTTGGGATCCTGAGTGCCAATCTAGCACTGATCATCAAGCCATGCTGAGGCTGTGTCCCACATAGCAGAACTAGAAGGACCTACAACTAGAATATACAACTATATACAGGGAGGCTTCAAGGAGAAGAAGAAAAGATAAAGAAAAAGAAAAAGATTGGCAACAGATGTTAGCTCATGGCCAATCTTTAAAAAGAATTGGATTCAAGACACACCAGGATTAAATGCTACCTTGGAAGAAGAAACACTGTCACGTGCATGAGAATTTTAATTTGTGGGTGAGTCTGAAATCATCACCTGCTGGGGTCTGAGGACAGGAAAGCATAGGCAGCAGGGAGAGGATGAGTTGGTATGCCTGGGATGCTGTTCTTGAAGCTTGGTGAGCTGGTCCAGCAAAGGAGGGTCATGCCCAGTGGAAGAGAGTGCCCTGGGTGAGAAAAAAGCTAATTCACGGGCTGCATGCAGAACCCATCTCTTTTGTTTCCTCACTTTATTTGATCCGTGAAAGTGGTAGGCTCACAACCTTAAATGGTGTCTTTAAAGTCATATCAGAAGGAAGAAAGCTCAGGTACTGGAGGGCCAAGTGTGTATAAATTGGGACTCTGCATTGTCACTAATTTCAACTTGAATGGGGACAAATGACAGTAGAGATTATCTGTTGAGGTTATGGCAGAGTGAGGATATTCTGAAAACAATTTCCAAACCTAAATTTGGGACACATGGTCTCATAACAGTAAAAGTTCTCTTAGGAACAATAAGGATGGGCTACTTTCAAATCACGACAGTTTCAGAGATTCTAAATATATAACATCATTATGAATATATGGGGAAATGTAATGGCAAATTAAGTTTCAGGTCAGCTCTAAAGGGGGGATATAATTATCCTTCAGTCCTTTCCCATTTTCTATTTTCCAACTAGTCACAGGTCCGGATGACAACCTCAGCCCTCCCTTTCTGGTTTGTAGCACAGGGCATGGAGCAGGCCACCAAACTACAGAAGGAAGGGAGAGCCTGGTCTGTTTCCCTCATTCTTCTTCCTAATTACTGCTGAGCAGCCTACACACCTGCCAAAATAATTTGAAAGGAGCCTGGTGTTAGGGCCAGGTCTGAGCAAAGTACAAACTAACAATGAGGCCCCAATACGCAGGACCGTCTCAGCAATCAGTGAGATTTATGATATTAATACCCACAATTTCTCATAAAACTGCAGAAGGTGTGCTTCCTATATGTGAGTGGAACTTGGCTAAGATCCTTAGCATTGGCCCCTGTAATCAAAGCCAATGGGCAGCCTCCCCTGGGCAGAGATGAGCATGAGTACAATTGCCACTCTCCCTGGGTAACAGCTCTGTCACAAGCATTCCTTCTCCCTCGGCACTGGAGTGGTCTGAACTCTGTCACTTCTGGTTAGGGTCATGTTTAACAATGAAGATGTTAAAAGTAAAACTGTACGAGTCTCAGAGCCCCAGGAAAAATGTGGATAAGAGTCTGGGTCTGGAGGACATTAGACTCAGAATGGGTGCGTTGACAGATTGTATTCAGACAAGAGTAAACCTTCTCTTGTGCAGCTGAGTCACAAGACCCTTTGGTACACTTGTTAATAACTGAAAACCCAGTAATAAGTTCCGTATTTCACAAATGGAGTCTTATACCAGAGATATTTCTCCATCAGCTTGTACATGCTCCATGCTTATGTATAATCTTTGTTGTGGTTGCAGGTATATTCTGAGTTCTCCACGCTCTCTTTGGTACCAGATGTGGCTGCTCCAGATAATGTTCAGATGTTCCATCTCTTTCTATGGACTGGGGGAAGTATGCTTTGATTTCCTTCTACTACAAAACAGAGACTTTAAATGGAACTGGTACATAACAAGGTGGACTGTTCCACTGCGTCATTGTAATAAGCTTGTTAAAAATCCATTCTTTTGGGTGAAGAAGATAGTTGGTAGAAGGGCTTCATGTTTCAAAAAGAAATAGTACCTTCATGACAAGCAAGAGAAAAGCAGTTATGGTCTTAAACCAAACAAAGAAAATCAAGCTTCAGAAAACTTCAGTTAGTCCTACTGCAAAGTGACATTTTAAAATTGCTAAGAGGCCCTTGTTAAAGAAAGAGAGAATTAATATAGATGTGTCACGATGATGTGACATATAGGAACTGTGAAACCCAAGCCTGTGGATATTTTAAGGACAGCTCCGGGAAATTAAAAATCCAAGGTGGTACTTCCATTTCTAGTAATATGAGGAGCAAATATCATTTAAAACAATACTAAGCAAGAAAAAGTCTTAAAATGCAGAATAAATTGCACTTTAAAAAAGTAAAAATATATATTTGAGCTTAATTCATGGAGTTTAAAAGCAGTGAATAAATTAATCAATAGTAACATAAAATAAATAAGGGGCAGTCTAAGTTAAGAGTTTTGAAGTTCCTTATACTATTCTGAAATAAGATAAACAATATCAATTAATTATAGATGTTGGTATGTTGTATATATGTGTTAAATTTCTATCGTACCCACTAAAAAACCCAGAATGTATACCTTCTAAAAAATAGGGGTAAAAAAATTAGACATTCTAAAATAAGTAAGAAATAGGACAAAAAAGAAATATAGAAAAAGCAGAATAGAAAGCTTAGAATGAGGTATAAATACATCTGCATATGTGAAGTTATCATAGGAAATGTAAATTAAGTTTTTCTGTTCAAAGACAAAGATTGTAAAACTAAATGATGTATCTTTTTAATCAAGATATCTCATACTTACAACTGACATCTCTAAAACAAAAGAACACAGAAAGGATTAAAGTAAATTAATGGAAAAAATTTACAGCAGGCATGCTCTAGTCAAAAGAAACCTTGGGCAATTTTACGTCAGAAAGATAAGACTTTAGTAAAAAGTATTATTATAGAGAGGGTTACTACACAAAATTTTAGCTTTAAGGCATCAGGGAAACAAAAAATAAATCAAATCTTGCAGTTTTCTGAAAATGTAATTGTAAAAAATACAAATAAAAAATGGCAGATATATAAAGGGAAATTGAAAAATTTGCCATCACAGTAATGGGAGAGTTTTACATGTATTTCCGACATACACACACACAATGAATTGAGCAACACAATAGAATAACATAGTATTAGGTTATAACCCAAAGTATAAAATAAATACCTGCACGTCTATACTGATATAAATAAATTATTGAATAAATAAATGGGGGCGAAGAGACAATCTGCTATGAGGAAGAACACCAAATTATGTATGCAGATGCTCGCCCTCAATGAGAGGGAGCATAACAGCATAACTCCCCACTTTGTGAATGTGGACTATGTAGAGGAACATCCTTCTAAAGAACATAGTGTGGAACGGGCCAAAAAGAATAACTTCACCATGGAGAAACCTGACAAATACTACTTTTAGCAGATGATCAAGGTAAACACCATTAATAACGTCATGTCAATACTATGTATTTTGATATGATGTGATGAAAACGCTACTTTACCTCCTCTCAAAAACTCATAACCCTGATGAGAAAAACATCAGACAAATCCAAATTGAAGAACATTCTACAAATACTTGACCATACTCTTCAAAACTGTCAAAGTCATCAAAAACAAGGAACGTTTGACAAATTTTCATAACGTAGAGGAGCCTAAAAAGACATGACAACTAAATGTAATCTGATATCCTGGATGGGATCCTGGGGCAGAAAAAATAGGTAAAAACCAAGGAAATATGAATAAAGAATAGACTTTAGTTAACAATATATCAATATCACTTTATCAGCTTTGACAAATGTACTATAGTAATATAAGAAGTTAATAATAGGGGAAATTGGGTGTGGAATATATAGAAACTTTCTAAATTCTCTGTACAATTCTTGAAACTTTCGTGTAAATTAAAAACTATTTAAAATAATTTTAGTTTTTAAAAATCCATAATTTTGGAAATATTATAAAAATTGTATAAAGAAGCTCCCAAAATTCATAGTGGAAAATAGATAGTACTTGGAACAGAATGATTATGAAAATGCCACCTTTCAAAATTTGTAGGATTTAACTAAAGTGATAGTTTAAGAAAAATGGAAAGCTTTAAATGTTTATACTAGAAAATAAGAAAGTCCAAAATCTAATTAGGTAAGTATCCAAGGTATGGAGTTAGAAAAAGCTGAGCAGATTAAACCTTAGTAAAGAAAAAAAAGAAATAATAAAAGCAAGAACAGTGATAATTAAGATAGAAGACAATGATATAAGAAAGTATGAACATAGGCAAAACTGGTTCTTTAAAAAGACATGAAAATTGGCAAGATTGATCTGGAAAAAAACAGAGATGCCCAAATAAACAATATTAGAAATTAAAAGAAGACATGATGACAGATGAAGCAGAGATATTTTTTAAGGTAAAATATGAAAAGTTTATGCTAATTTATTTTAAAACCTAGATAAAATGGACAGATTCCCAGGAAAATATAAATAACAACTGATTCCAGAAGACCATGAGACACAAAATGATTTTAGAGTTGAGTGATCCAGATTTTTAAGGAACAGATAACTTTTTTCTTTCACTAAATCTTCCAAAGAACAGAAAAACGGGGGCTACTTACTCCCAACTACTTTTATGAGGCTCATATAACCCGCAAAACAAACAAACAAAAGATAAAGACATCTTGACATGGGAATCAGACAAGCTCTCATTCATAAACAAATGTGCAAAAAACTAGGAAAGATATTTGCAAACAGAATTCTTTATTGTATAAAACAGTGATACATGATAACTGAGTTGAGTATATTCCAGGAATACAAGATTGGTTCAGTCTTACAAAATCTATTAATGTGATTCACCACATGAGCAAATATCACAGACACAAAATTCACATAATAGCTTCAATATATACACAAAGAGCATGCAATATTGTTCAACATCCATTTTTTTCTTTTCTTTTCTTTTTTTTTTTTTTGAGGAAGATTAGCCCTGAGCTATCATCTGCTGCCAATCCTCCTCTTTTTTATTCTTGAGGAAGATTAGCCCTGAGCTAACATCTGTGCCCATCTTCCTCTACTTTATATGTGGGACAGCTGCCACAGCATGGCTTGAGAAGCAGTGCCATGTCCACACCCGGGATCCAAACTGGCGAACCCCAGGCCACCGAAGTGGAACATGCGAACTTAACTTCTGTGCTACAGGGGCAGCCCCTCAACATCCATTCCTTATATTTAATAATTCATTAGTAAACTAGGGGTAGAGGGTAATTCTGCAACCTGAAAAAAAAGGCATTTGCAAAATATTAAAGAAATAATTATACTAAATAGTAACACACTTAGATAGTCCCATTAAAGTTAGGAATATTTTGGAATATGATACGTCTTCCCACTCTCACCAATTCCATCCAACATTTTCTTGGAGGTTTATCCAATATAATGAGTCAGATAAAAATAGATGTAACTGTTGGAAAGGGGGGAAAATTCCTATTTTCAGATAACATCATGTTCTATATAGAAATCCCAGAAGAGTCTGCAGACACTTACTTTTAGACTTACAGGAAAGTTATGCAAGTTTTCTACATATACTAGCTACAATTAGAAAAAATTAGATTTTATTTATAATATTAATTAAAAATTTAAAACACCCATGAATAAAGATAACAAAATAAATGTAAGAGGGTTACAAAAATTTATTGAATGAATTTAAATATGCAATTGTATGAAGATGTACACTATGCCCATGGTTGAAAATACTTAATATTATAACCATATCAATTCTTTATGAATTTAATTGATTGGTTTAATGCTATTCTTATCAATATCCCAACAGAATCTTTCATAGAACTTGACAAATTTATCCTAAAATTTATATGAAAAAGCAAAGGGCCAAGAATGGTCAAGAGCTCCCTGCAGAAGGCAGAGTAGAAAGACTTTCTCCTCCAGATATTTAGACATTTACATAAAGTTTTACTAATGATCCTGAGTCATACTGGAACAGGAATGGAACCATCAATGAACACAACAGATGTCCTGGATACAGACCTATATGTATTTGGAAACTTGATATAAGGCAAATATGACATTGCACCTGGGTAAATAATAATTGGTACTGGAAAATTAGTAATCAATGTGGAAACAATGAACGTGATACCTGATTCACATCATGGAAAACTAAATTTCAAATAGATTAAGGATTTAAATGTGAAAGACTGAATCTTAAAATCTTTAGAGCAAAATATAGAAAAGTCTTTATGACATTGGTAGGAGAAGAGGACATCTTAAGCTCAAACATACACATATACACATGCACACACATGAAAATATTGATAAATTTTAATATATTGAAATTAAGAACATCTATTATCAAAAAAATTCATGAATAAAACAAGGAAAATGAAGATATTTACAACACCAGTAACTAGCAACGCATTGGTATTAAGGAAATGTAAATATGTGATTTCTAGAAATCAATGAGAAATACAGCCATCAATGGACAAATTGGCAAAAGCCATGAACAGCATTTCATATGAGAAAACACAGATGGAATGTATATATATATATATACATTATATTGTTTAAGGATACAAACTCTTGCCCTCAAAGAAAAACTGAAGAATGATGAACGCAACATTCAAAATAATGATTTTCAAACCATTTATTTATTCATACTATGCAGCCCCTGGTGTGTCATAGACACTGACCAGTCAGAATGGTCTCTGCCTCCTGCTATGTCAGGGAGCACTCCTTTAAGATGCTAGATGATGGACTTGTCCAGAGACTTCCAGGAAAGGTACTTGAAAGGCTGGGGCACCCTGAGGCAATGGTTCAGCTAACAATGTGTAACTATTTCAAGTATGGTCATCTCAGCGTGCACTAGCTAAGCATTAGCCCTGCAAGGATTTTGTGGGGTGCGGAGAGAGAAAGCATCAGGGGAAGGTACAGAGGAAATTCAGTTTTATGTTTTACACTGACAAGGGAGCTCATTTCATAACATCATTGTTTTTAACATACGTATGTTCTTTTGCATGTATAACATAGTTCATAATAATCACAAAACTCAAAGTACTAATGCCAGCAGTCAGTTTTCTTCAGAAGAAAAATCTTTGAGAAATAGCACATGAACACTTAAAGGAGTATAGTGTGTAAAAGGATTGTGGTTAAACATGCATTAGTGAAGAGAGCAATTCGTTCTTTCATTTTTAATCCCTTACTTACCCAAGTATGAGTCCATCTAGTTCCAAGCTTCACCATCACCTGTCTGTTGGTGACTCAAAGCCTATATCCACAGCTACAGCTCGAACTCCAGGTGTGAGTAACACCTGCTTGCTTGACATCTACATAGATTTCTTGAAGGCATCTCAACTTAACATGTCCAGTCCACCGTCTTCGGTAAGGTACTCTGAGGAGAAGCTATGCTTACAGGAAGTTTATTGGAGACAACTCTTTGGATCAAAACCAATAGGGGAGTGAAGGACATATGATTCCACAGAGGAAGGTGTTGAACTGTGATGCAGGATACAGCAAAGACTCCAGCTGGTCCTATTGGAACGTTTGGAGATGGATGACCCTTTAGCATTCTCCTGCCTGAGGCAAGGGGGTTGGGCATTTATACCCCACTGATGACTAGTTATTGTGTGAACTCCATCACTTCCAGGGGGCATGTCCTTGAGTGAGATGACTCTTCTCAACTGAGGACAATTCCTGGAGATAAAACTAAGAGCTGTCTGCCATGAGCACTCCCAGCAATGGTGGAATGATGGCTGCCTCAGTCCTAAAGGGGAGACGTGGGTGGCACCAGAGCATCTACTCTGTCCATCCTCATTATTTCTCCTCCTTGCTACTCCATTCCTCTTCCTGTGTTAATGGCATCTTCATATCTACTTTCTTATGCCAGAGTATCTGGTTGACAGCTTCTTGAAGGAAGAGTAGATCTCTGTCACTCAAGTTTCCTTCCAGTACCTGGCAGAGTGTCAGACACATTCTCTGTGACTAGTTATTAGATGAATGACTTATCAAATGAATGACTAGCTCATTTGAAAGGAATTTAAGAAATGTGAAATTCCGGGGAAACTGATCTTTAACACACTTTCCAAGGTGAGGGACGAGGAAAAAGAGGTGGTTTTTCCACTCCCTCCTCTTGTTAAATCTAAGTTCACTTCATTCTACCTTCGAAATGCCTCTCTTGCTCTCCCTCTCCTGGCCAGTCCCACTGGCCCTGCTGTACTTTAGACAAGGAATCTCCCTAACTTGTCATGCTCACTTTAGTTTCTCCTGCCTTCAGTCTGTCTTCCATACTGCCACAAATCACCTTCCTGAAAGTGGAGCTGGCCATATCACTCCTTCGTTAAATCTTTCATGGTCAGTGGTTAAGGTTGTTCTAAAATGATACAGTACGACAGTAAAGGACTAGGAATTGGCTTTGCTGTTTATACTTACTAGTAATTTCCTTCACTTCTCAGTTTAGCCATATCTGTGGCCAAACATTGACTCACCTTTCTTTTGGTCATGGTGCTTTGAGGACATTACTGGCAGAACCCAGGCTACAGGGGGTGGTGTCCCTGTCCTCTGCTAAAAAAGCAGTCATTGCATCCAATTACCTTAACCACACTGTTTGCTTCAAGACTTGATGTGTGACTACATTAGGGACTCAACGAAGACAGTGTCATTTAAATTATCAGGAGATGGGGTTTTCCAGCAGGGTGTTTGATAACGCACCATTGAGTTCACAGCATCAGGGCGAGGTGAGACTTTGCTAGCAGGAGCGTGAGAATGGAGTCTACCTAGAATTAACAGAGAGATGGATCTGATGATGTCATTTGGTCATTGAATTCAAGCTGTGCTGAAGTCTACCTATGTGCTTTTTCATTTATGCAAACCAATAAATTCTCTTTCTTCTTAAGCTATTTGTGCTGGGTGTTTTGTAACTTACAACCTAAAGAGTCTTTCATGGTAAAGTCATGGTGCACTTTTTTTTGGTCTGTTTTTAACCTGTAAAGCATTTTCTAAATGTAGCTATGACATAGTAAGTTCTATGCTCCTTGTCACGGTATCAAGAACTATCATAACATTATTTCTATTTACCTTTTCTATTGTAACCTCTTGCTGCTAGCCACACTATTCGATGCTTCTTTCCCAAGCATATATTTTCCAAGTTGTCTGTATTTTCCAGGTGTTCTTCATTTTTCTGTAAAGTGCCTTCCCCACCTCACGGCTGACCAAAAGCTAGTTACGCTCTAAGGCCAAGTATAATAGTAAGAATCGATTCTCTAAACTGCTGGAATTGGGTCCATATCATGACAAATCCATAATGTGATACTTTGGTGAGTTGGGGGATCCATTTATTATCCTATGAGACAGGGAGCTACCTGATGGCAAGACCCATGTCTGTTCGCTAACCTGCCTATTACTGACAGGTGGCTGACTTTCAATAAATGTTAAGTCAATGAATTCGTGAATTACCTCATTAAGTGGAAAGTAGCAAGATGAATGCAAAAGTTTATATTTGGCAAATTAGTCAGAGCTCAACTAATAAATGAAAGAGTATGAAGAACTTTCTTGACCCTGAATTTGTCTTGTACAGACTTTACAGGGGCCCTTTCTGGTTAAGCAGACTTCTTGTTTTCACAGTTTTACAAAGTAGCGTGGCCCTTCTTGGTTCCTTTTCAAATCAAAGTAACTGGCCCAGATTTGACATCCTCAAAAAATGCAAATTTCTCTCCAACATTTTATCTTGACTAGTGAAAAAAAGTTCGTTTGACCTTTTGACTATTACTGTAACATGTACTCTGTGATGTTTAAGAATGGTTTTCAGAAGAAACAGAGATGGACCCTCTCCATTTCATTCTAGCCAAAGTTCACCTAAGCATTTAGAGGTTTCCCTTCCAGGTTTTTGCTGCTTTTATTTCCTCCCGTATGTTCATTCATCACCCTGGATGCTATACTTGGAGAAAAAGGGGTTTCACTTGCACAACTTGCTTCCTGTTAATTCTTCCATTCCAGAACATTTGCAAACAGATGTAATGACTTAAATATAATAATAAAAGTAAAATAATTATATCCAGATAACTGAAGCCAAGTGAAAATAATTTTGCAAAGTGAATTTCTATTTTCCTTTTTATAGAATGGGTATAGCAATCTTTGCCCCTCTGCTTGCATCCATTAGGTTAATTAAATAATATTGGAGAGATCACTTGCATGATAATTTTATGTAAACATGCAGATCACTGTGTTCCTCTTCCACTGTAATATGAGTCATTATTTCACGTATTTGAATAACAATGCTTTCTAAACATAACTGTATATTAAAAGAATGTTACATGACCAAAAACCAGAAATTTGGTCTATAACACAAATACCAGCAGCATTAAATATTTCCACTTTATTCAATATGGTCCAGAAATGTATTTAGGAAATAGATCGTAGAATTCTATTCCCTGTTTTAATAGTTTTGTGAGAGAGTGGACTGGTTCTTAGTCATTTTTATTTTATCCACAGCATGAAGTTCACAGTAGGTAGTAAATAAACATTGGTCAAATTAATGAACAAACAACATGAGAAAGGGTGTTAAGGAACAAGGAATTTGGGAGCAAACTGAGCTTTAGTATATATATCTATAAATATTTGAGGGACCAGAAATGACAGACCAACATTGGCGAGAGCATAAAGCCCTGAGGGTGTGTTTGCATCTGCTACAAATAGCTTCATGTGTATAGTTGCTGGAGAAACTGATTTTACTGTCCTAAAGGCATCTAAAATAATAAACAAAACCAAGCAAAAATTAACAACCAAAAAGGCAGTCTTCAGATTCAACACGGTGTTTTGATATACAGTACGTTTATATCCCCTCCCTCCCAAGACCCCACTAAAATGGTCGTATAGGATAGCATAGTTCTTTCTCATAAAGTACATCTTCTGTATTAGTTGATTTTTTTAGTCTTGTCTGTGTGTAATTTAATTAAAAGCATAAATAAGGACATCTAGGACTCTCAGAGACTTCCACGTTTTGGCAAGCAAGAGTCAAAAGAGGAGATTCCTGAATTGGTGACAACTGTCTTTTGGGTAACTCAAAAAAATAATAATAAAAGGAGGGAGGGAGATGTAAGAAATATCCACAAAACCGCTAATTCTGGTGAGGTTTCTTTGCAAACCCCAAGAACAGCATTTCTTCCCTGGAGTGGACTTCAGTGCATCAATTGTGCATCTAGACCTTACTAGGGTGATCTAACGAGGTGCCTATTACAATGCCACTCCCAACTCTGGGAAGAAAGCAATCAAATTTCATTCTTGCACTTCCTGGTAGAGATATTTTTCAACTATATCAGGGTCAAGGATTGAAATTGGAGGACAAATTAAGGTAGAAACTGAACCATCAAATTTAATTATGGAATACGTGAGCCAGCTCAGAATATAATTTGTCTATTTTTACCAAAATAAATGTCCCTGGGAACATATAAACCTGTTTGCATGCTAAGAACCTTGAAGTTTACAAACACCAGATGATGAGATTTTGGAAGAGGACAAACGATTTTGTTTTCGCCGTTTCCCAAATCCACTGGGCACTGCTGCCCCCATTAGTTCTTCCAAAAAAACGTTAGAAGATAAACACAAGGTCCGATTGATTACTCCCACGTAGATCAGTAATTCCAAATTATTTATTTTGGCTTTGAGACCTCACTTTACATTTGCACATTTATACTCATTTGTACCAACATCTAGAAAATCGTTTTGGTTTTAAAGATAATCTGACAGTGGAGTAGCACACCGTTACACAAGCAAGGCTGCTTGTGTGAAGACGGACACCTGGTGGTCAATGTGTAGAACTGCAACCCAAGAAGGAGAATTCTTAGAGAATCTCTTTTATCCCCCCATATTTTCCCTCCTTCTTTCCGGGTACAGACTGCTGTTGACGGTGGACATGGTGCAGCTGTATGAAAGCGAGTCTCAAGTTCAAGTCAAGAGATTTCCAGAACAGTTACATCAACTCCATGAAGGCTCCAGGTCACAAGTTCTCTAAATTATTTAGAAAGTCGACCAATGTACATGCTAACCATTTTTAAAAGCTACTAAAATCTCTTAACCAAGAAGCTGAACAGGAGCCTCAGTGTTTGCGAATAGGGTTTAATCTCCACCTAAAAACTTCTGGACTTCCTCTGTCAGGATAATGAGCTTCTGTTTTCTTTTGGGAAGAAAAAAGAAGTGTCGATTCCTCTGGCACCACATAAACAAGCATTTTGAGCTTCTAAATATGGCCTTGCCCCTGAACCGACCCTACCTCATGTCTAACTGCTTTTTTCCAAATTGAACTCTGCCAGACAAAAATACGTAACTGAACAAATTGGAAAGCCAAATCCCTCTTTCTTGCTGCTCCTGGCTCCTGGTTTTGTTCTCTTTAATTTTTAAGTCCAGAGATAAGCCTCTGGAAGCTGATAGAAAGTAGTTCCTGAACTTCTTCAGGGTATACTTGGTGTCAGACGGAGAATGAAATCAAATTGTGGGTCCTCATTGTAATCTTTGTAGCAGTCATTAAGGAGGAAACACATTCATTGGAAGGACACTGTGTGTCTTCCAGTCGGATCAAAGTGTCTGATAATACGACACACTACAGAGCTGGAGAGTCCCTGATTTCCCCTCAAGCTTCCCCAGAAGGCGGCATGCTTCATCCAATGGGATGACTTCCTGATAGACAGTTGCAGACTCTGTTGCACCTGAAATGACAAGATATTGTGGTCACGATGGCATTCACCTAACTTTTATTGGGCCTTTGCTGTGCACCAGGCACTGTCTCATGCATACTTCCCATCCCCCTGCTGGTGTTTCAGGCTGGCTCTGATGGACACACAGCATCCCAGTTCTGGCAAAGGAAGGGCTGAGGTGTCCACATTTGAGCCTAACCCAGCTCTCCCATCCTGCTTCTAACTCACACATGTGTGTACAGCATACACATCTGTAATGTAAAACCAAGGCCTTCTCTGATATTCAGAGGCTGACTGGCCAGTATGTTTATTTAACACCACAAAGAAGGATGGGAAAAGGTATCATGAATCCTCCTTCCTTACAAGAGAAAACACATCGATTTAGGTTGAAGAAAGCAGTGCACGCAATATCCCCTCCTCCTTTCCTCAGTCACATTAGTGAGAAGTTTTGACAAGGATTAGGAGATGCCTGAAGAGGAGGTTAGCTGTAGCTGCTATGAGAACTACCACATCACAGGGGACATTTAAATTTCAGATACACAATCCTCTTTCTGAAACACTTAAGAGCAAATATATTTCAGAATTCATAATTTTTCCGATGGCAGATGTGTAGTACAGTTCATATATTGAATATCATGTAATACCCCAATCAGGGTCTAGAGCAGACCCCATAATTAATACGTGAATAGTTCTGTAAGAGAGTGTATAAAGATTGCATTAAGAGGCATAAATAAAGACTAAAATTAGTCTCGCATTGGTTCAGATCAGGCGTGATCACCAAATGAATCTGATCTGTCTGAAAAAACTTGCTTATCAGACTTTTCTTTGGAATTTTAAATTGTAAATATCAGACTGCGGTTCTCTGCATATGATGAAAGAGCCATTCACAGACATGCCGTCCTGTCTAGGAGGCTTCTATAACTCCTTAGAATCAGGAGAAGCAAACTACAGCATTAAGAAGAAACGTCTAGTATCAAGTAACTCATTTCCTTTGTTCATTAAAAGTCAATGCATTGATCAAAAAACTATAGAATTCTTAAAAGTAAACATAGGAGAAAATCTTCATGGTCTGGGGTTAGGGAAAGTGTTAGAAATGACACCAAAAGCACATTCCATAAGAGAAAAATGATTCTTTATCAAAACTAAAAACTTTGTTTTGCCAAATCACTGTCAGGAGAATAAAAAAGATAAGCCACAAACTAGGATAAAACGTTTTCAAATCACATATCCAACAGAGGATTTGTATCCAGGATAAAGAACTCTTAAAATGCAACAGTAAGAAATCAAACTACCCAATCAAAAATGGGAAAATGACTTGAACAGACGCTTCACCAAAAAAGATATTAAAATGGTAAATAAGCACATGAGAAAAAGATCTTAAACACCATAAGCCGTTAGGTTAATACAAATCTAAATTACAATGAGATTACTACACATTTATTAGAATACCTAAAATTTAAAAAAATACTGACAATGCCAAGTGTTGGCAAGGACGTAGAGTAACTTAAACTCACATACATTGCTGGTGAGATTGAAAAATGGTAAAGCCACTTTGGAAAATGGTTTTGTAGCTTCTCATAAAGTTAAATATACATATGACCCAGTAATCTTACTCCTGGATATTTACCCTAGGTAATTGAAAATTACTGTTCACATAAAAATTCGTACACAAATGTTCATAAGCAGCCTTATCTGGAAACAACTCAAATGTCCTTCAGTGGGGGAAAGGATACAATAACTGTGGTACACCATATGACACATGACTACTCAGTGATGAAAAGAATGGACTATTGATACAGACATCAACTTGCATGAATCTTGGACAGTATGCAGAGCGAAAGAAGCCAGTCTCGAAAAACAAAAGTATAGTGAAGGAGAATAGATCTGTGGTTGCCGGGGGTTGTGAGTGGAGGGAGTATGTGACAGTAAAGGAAAGTTTTTTGGGAGGTGATGGAACCATTCTTATCCTGATTGTGGTGGTGGTTATACAAACCTATAAATAAGTTAAAATTCTTAGAACTGTATATGAAAGAAAGAAAGTCAATATTAGTATGTGCTGATATACAAAATAAAAACCTTAGTAAAAGCCAATGCTTTCACGTGTGACTTTGGTGTTCACAATTTGTTGTCAACCTTCCTTTTGCTTCACTGATGACATCCTCCTTCAGCCAACACTGCCTAAGTGACTAGGAGACATGAGGCTCATGTGAGGCACTGTGGGCACCAAGATGAGTCAGACAGAGGCCCTGACACTCAGGGCTCACAATCTGGGCAGAGAAGTGAGACAGAAAAGTGAAGACATGTAAATGATTTAACACCACACAAACTCAAGGAGGTGATCACCAGGAGCTGTAAGCACAAAAAATGTTTTCTTAATTTAGCCAAGAAGAAATAACTATTCATGTTTACTGTTTCCTTACCAAACATATATTTTTTTGTAATTTTGAAGACACTCTTACTTTGACCAAAAAAATGTCAGATGAAGAAAATCCCATTAGTTGATGAGAATTGTGTCTGCTGGATTGCAAACTCAATGAAACATGGCCTGTCTCTAATTCCACTTCCGTATTCCAATGACTAGCGCTCTGACACAGAGAAGTCCCATCACTAATGAAATATTTATTAAATAAATGAATGGAAGATGACATCATTAACACAACATTTTAACCATGGCAAACCGTTACAATATTATTTTTTATTTAGGTATGGCTTCTGTCTTAGTCGTTTGGAGATGAAGCGTGCATTTTCATTAATGTGTTTATAACCCATCCTCATGCTATTAGGGTGGCACTTCCAAGGGGACAGTCCCTAAAAGTGAGTCAGAATGATTAGTCATGTCCTATGGCTTCAGTCTTTGAAACCAAAGACCATGGCATACCCTCTTAATATCTACAGGAAATAAATAGCTGGAATGTGAATGCAGATCCTTTTAGAAGACTACTAATCCTTCTATGATAAGTGACAGGGAAGTTATTCAAGTGGGGTGTGTGTAGTGCCATGGAAACAGACAAAGTTGGTGTTTTCCAGTGTTCTAAATCCAGAGTCCTAATCGAGATATAAATATGCTGAATGGTATGAATCCAGTTTCCTAAACTACGCCCTATCTCAGTGTCCTCATCTGTGAGATGAAGATTGCTCCTCACAGCCTGACGTGAATTCACAATGATTCAGGTCCTTGCTTATAAGGTGTCATTGTTTTTATTCCCATTGGGGCAAAAGTGAAGTTCAAAGTCTGAGTTCCATCAGGGTTCAGCTTCTGTGGCCAGTCAGACCGTGTCTGTTTAGAAGAGAGTTTTCTAAAGTAAGTGCTAAGTATTTTAGGCAAAGAAACCCAGCTGTGAAAATACTGTGACCATTTGCACAGTTGTTTTCTATGGGGATTTATTTTTACTTGCACTTATTTCAGTGCAGTTCTTTAGAGAGAAGTTCCCCTTGCCCACCCCTCCTTCCCCATCGCTTATTCTCGCTGCCTTTCATGGATTTTTAGAGAAATGACTGTCTCTCTCTCTCTCATTCTTACGGGTCACAAGTGTTCAGCATCACAGTGCACCCTTGACTAATTAGCATTAATAAGTGATGCTGGGAGAAAGAGCCCTGGAGAAGGAACAGTAGGCCTGTTTTTGCCAAATTGGAGTTGACCCAACTAGCAAAATTTTCCAGGGTACTTTCATATTGTCCTGCCTCCCGTGTGTTCCTACTGCCTAAATGTGCATTTCTGACATGGGGTCTTGGATACCCTGGGAGGTACATGGTTCTGCGTAATTTTTTGTTCCAGGAGCTATGGGGACCTCATTTATTTAATAAACTCTTCTTAACTGTCTACCGTGCGCAGGCACTATGAGGAGTAAGATATTCTTCCTCTAGCGATCTTAAGATGCTTTACCAGAGATATAGCAAACATTAATCTAACTATTCATTAGTTATTGAGCACCTACTGTGTGCAAGCCATCGGGATAGGTACAGATGGTCGAGCCTTGCAGAATGAACAGGATTTCAACAGACAGAGAACCAAAGTAGGACAGGGCAGGTAGACTGAGCAGCAGGAGGAAAAGCTCAGAGGCAGGAAAGCAAAAGGCGAATTAGAAACCTCTGAAGAGTCAGTCAGAAGCAAAAAGTTACTGCAGAAAAACTTGAGATTCAAATGCTCTCTCTTTGCCCACACACTTTTTGATCTCAGTTTCCTCGTATACAAGATAAAGATAACAGTTGCAGTTTGCGGGGTTGGTGTAGGTATTCAAGATACCACATGGACCCCCTCTGACACACAGCAGGCAGTTAGTAAACCATAGCTGTTAACAGGATGTCAGTTTGCCTATAGCAAACCATTTGTGAAGGAGAGCTTGGGAAATAAGGTTGTAATGGCAGTTTGGAGTCTCAGATAAAGGCCCTTGAATGCCCAGCTATGAAGTTGAGCTTTATTCTGTCAACAGTGAGAAGTCATTGATGGGCAGGGAACAAAATCATGGAGCAGTTTTCAGAATGATGAAGAGCGGATTAGGAGCAGAGAAAGAAAAGACTCAGACCAAACAGTCTGAAGTTGTTGCAATTGTTCATCTGAAGGAGTGGAAACCAAGAAGTGTGTTTGCGATGCGGTCAGGAAGTTTTTATTCTACTTGAAATCAATTCAAAGTTACATGCAGAAAATTTCAGGTGGGCCATAAATAAATCAATGCTATTTTCCATCCTTCAGCACTTCCCAAGTTTTATCAAATATTTAGGCAAGCACTGTGTGTTTGGTGAGAAAACACAGACGTGACGTTGTTTCCTTTTGTCAGGACCGGCACGTGTGTTAACACAAAGCAAGCCCTCGATTTCATACATGCCAACCTGACAGCACTGGGTCTTCCGGGAGCCCTCTGCCACTTTCAAGAGTCCACACAGATCTGGGTGGAAAAGGACAGAGATAATAATTTTTCAACCAAGTTACCTCGAAGCCTTTCACACATTTATTCAGACATTTAAGCACATTTTGAGGAGAACAACCTAAATGTCCAAAAGGAGGAAATCATTAAATCAGAGCATGTGTTAAAAAATTTTACAATCATCAAAATCATGTGTTTAAGGATTATTTAATGACATGAGTAAATGTTCATGGTATATAAGTGAACTAAGCAAGAGAAACATCATTCATTCAGATATAATTTTTGTTAAAAAATTAAACTTACATTAAGCATAAACTTTATGCACATAAATAAAGAATGAAAGAATACACATTAAATTTTTGACATGGGCTGTCTGTGACTGAAAAACATTGTTTTAACTGGGAGATTACAAACTGACAGCCAAGAACTAAATGTGACTTGTAGACATTTTTTGTTGGCTCAGAATTTCCCCTGTGCAGCATCCCACTTTATTCCCCGAGGACCCACCTTCTCCATATATTTAGGTGGCCTGCCTGAGCACTGTGGGTATTCCCCAGTGAAGTTTTCATCTTTTCTGCACAAGTAGGATTTACTTTTTATCATTAGAAACAGGAAAAGTTTTAATAATTAGCATCAATCCGCAGTTTGCACATTACGGTTGGAAAACATAATTTCTTTGTAAAACAAATTTTAGGTAAGCCATTCTCCTTCCACCACCCTTAACCCTGGAGTAGAAGAAACAACAACAAACTTTCTTTTTTATTGTTGTTACCATTTTTTACCATTTATTTTATTGAGGTCATGTTGGTCTATAACATTATGTAAATTTCAGGTGTGCATCATTATATTTTGACTTCTGTATAGACTACATCATCTTTATCACCAAAAGTCTAGTTTCCTTTTGTCACCATAAACATGTGCCCTTTTCTCTTTTTCACCCTCCACCCACCACCTTCCTCTCTGGTAACCACCAATGTCTTCTCTGTATCTACATGTTTGTTTGTTTGTTTGTTTATCTTCCATAAGATATATGCAACCCATAAATTCATCGTAGCATTATTCACAATAGTCAAGACTTGTAAGCAATCCAAGTGTGCATCAACTGAGGAATGGATAGAGAACATGTGATATGTATATATATATATATATATATATATATACAATGGAAACAAGGCAAAGTCATGCCATTTGCAACAACATGGATGGACCTTGAGGGTATTATGCCAAGAGAAATAAGTCAGACAGAGAAAGACAATTACCATATTATTTAACTCATATGTGGAAGATAAACAAACAACGGTACACTTTCTAATTTCTCCTTAGGGGAACCCTCACCTGACAGCTGTGGTCATGACCAGCCACACCTCAGACCTTGTCCCCAAAAGGCTTGAATCTTCTGGTCTTAGCACATACATGAGAACCAGAGTAAAAGATTTACATATGCAAGCTGGTAAGTCATTATTTTAAAGTAGGAAAGTAATGTAATGGTTATTCAATAAATGCAATGTTTTGGTATACAGAATCTTTACAAATACTGATTCAAAAATCAGAGCAGTTTTTGTAGTGGCACACTGAGTATCATTGTTTAATCTGAACTCCTCATTTTGGAAATTACGCAGTTCTTACCGAGGGCCAGGCCCTGTCCACCTGTGCTGCAGACTCGTTTAATGCTTTCAGCAACCTGCAGGGTAGGCATTACTTCTGCCATAGTATTTGTTCCCTTCCCACATCTATTAACCAAGATATACAGAAGCTGCAGCACAGAGTTTAGGGCTGATGGAGACCTTGGTGATCACCTTGTCCAATGTCTGCATTTTGTGAGTGACCATACAGAGGTCCATGTAATTTGATGACTTGCTCGAAGCCACCCAGCTTCTAGGACTAAAACTTCAGCCTCTTGGTTCTACGCCCATTGTACTTTCATCACATCAGGCTCCCTTCATGTATGAACTGAAATATAAGTAAATTAAATAACTAAAACAAAGTCTTTTGGTATTTTGTAGAAGTTGCTAAGCTGATTTAAAACTTTGTGAAGAAATGCAAAGGACACAGAATAGCCAAAATAATTTTGAAAAAGAAACTAAGTTGGAGTTCTTACATCATATGATTTTAAGTTTTTTTTTTTATTGGCACCTGAGCTAACAACTATTGCCAATCTTTTTTTTTTTTTTTTCTGCTTTATCTCCCCAAATACCCCCGGTACATAGTTGTATATCTTAGTTGCAGGTCCTTCTAGCTGTGGATTTTAAGTTTTATTATAAATTATAAGAAACAAGACAGTGTGATCTTGGCATAAGGGTAGACCTACAGATCAGTGAAACAAAAGAAAGAGTCCCAAAATAGTAGCACGCATATTTGACCTACTGCTTTTTCACAAAGGATTCAAGCTAATTTAATGGAGAAAAGACAACTTTTTCAAAATTGGTCCTGGAACAATTGTGTAGCCATATGAAAAAGAAAGAAAGAAGAAAGAGAGAGAGAGATAAAAGAAAGAACCCAGACCCTTATCTCACATTATATATTAAGAAAATTAACTCAACAAGGATCATAAACCTAGGACCTAAAACTTAAAAATTTCTAGCATAAACTGTAGGATAAAATATTTAAGATCTTTATTTATACAAGAATTTCTTAAATACAACACTAGAAATACACACCATAAAAGAAGATCAACTGGACTTTTTCAAAATTAAAAATTATGTTTTTCAAAAGGCAGCATTGAGAAAGTGAAAAGGCAAGCCACGACTTGGGAGAAAATATTGGCAAAGCACATATTTTGATGAAGAATTTGTATTAGTAATATGAGGAATGTTTATAAATCAATAATAAGAAAACAAGCAAAAAATGGGTTGAATTTTTTAACAGACACTTTATCAAAGAGTATATATAAATAAAAATTAATCTCATGAAAAGATGTCCAACATCATTAGTCATTAGGAAATGTAAATGAAAACCATAAGAAGATAACACTACATATTCACTAGAATGGCTAATATTTAAAAGACTGATAATACCGTGTGTTGGTGGAGATGTGTAGAAACTAGAATTCATGTATATTTCTGGTGGGACTACACACTGGAAGAGCCATTTTGGAAAAACAGTGGTAGTTTCTTATAACATTAAACATACACTTAACATATGACCCAGAAATCTCATTCTTCATTATTTAGCAAAGAGAGTTGAAAACATAAGCCCACATAAAAACTCGAATGTCTTAGCAGCTTTATTCATAATAGCCCCAAAGTATTAGAAATGATACAAATGTCCAACACTAGTGAATGGACAAACAAAATATGGCATAGCTGTTCAGGAAATTACCATGTAAAATAAAAAGGAATGAAGTACTGATACGACAAAATGGATTAATCTCAACATTGTGATAAATGAAAAAGAGCCAAGTGCAAAAGACTGTTACTTGTGATTTTATTGATACGAAATTCTCAAAATTGCAAGCTATGACAGAAAGCAGTTGTGGCTGCCAGGGGCCAGGAACAGGGGAAAAGATTATTTGCAGAGGGGCTCCAGGGAACATGCGGGGTCATGGATATATTCTTTATCTTGATTGTCCCAGTAGTTCCGTGACTGTAGACATTTGTCAGAACTAATCAAAGTGCACACTTAGAATTGGCAAATTTAACTGTATATAAATTATGCCTTAATAAAGGTCATTTAAATATAGTTAATTTCAAGACCATTTTATGAAATAATTTATATTTCCTTCCTTCTTTCTTGTATATACAGATATTGTTATATACCTATATAGATATTTATCTATATAAATATATAGCTATATATCAAGAAATACCTGGAATGCTATTTAAACATTGTTAATGATGATTATTTTGGGGTGGCAAAATGTTTTCATCTTTGTATTTGCCAACATTGCTTGAGTTTTTATAGCTAGCATTTAGCATTTTTACAGAACATCAATAGCGTTGTTTTCCAATACAGACATTGAATAGGTGACGCAAGAATTCGGGGCATGTCTGGAATACTAGTCATAGTTATTTCTTCATATCGTTCTCAAATAAGTAAAACTTGAAATAAAACATTAAATCTATTAAGATCTCTTGGATTTTCTGTGGCTTTGTATAAAGTCCTTCAATGGAGAGTTTTGTGGGGTTTTTGAAGACATATGTATTAATGAGGGCCATAGAGAAATCTTTATTCTTAATAATCAATTGGATGCTTCTTCTCAGGAAATGAGATTCAGATAAATAAAAGGATTAGGAAAGAGCATAAATGTACATAGCTTTTCATAGTACAAAAGAAAACATGTTCTTTGGAAGGTTATTTTGAGTGATGAATATGTTACAAGTTAGGAGAGAAAGGTTGTACCACAGAAAGGGTGGGTATTGACTGCCAAGACCTAAGAATTTTGTCTTTCTTATAGAAGCAATAGCACACATTGTAAAAATTTTGAATGGAAATGTGACACAATTGCAAGGGCATCCTAGAAAGGATTTTCAGAGTAAAATCATAAGAAGGACTTAAGTATGAAGAACATAAAATCATGGAGAGCAGTGAGGAGCTTTTACCAATCAAGGCACAAACAAAGATGTGGTAGGATAGAGTGGTGTTTTAGGACGTGTTTCTTGCCTTCCAGGGCTAACAAATCCTGGGAAGAAAAGAATGGTACATATGAAACAAAAGAGGCCATTTCATGACAAAATTGATCAAGTATGAAAGGGGCTCCAGGGAGAGGAAGATCAATGAAGAATAAAACAGTTGAGGAAGGTTTCATGGAAGCAGTCAGATTTAATCTGCACCTTGATACAGCGTAGAAATGAGATGCATAGATTTGTATAATTGCAAGAAAAAGAAAGAGCGTTAGACAAACTTTATGGAAAAGTAAATACAGCACTGTAATTTTCAAATATGCAAAGAAGTTGTGGTTGATTTCAAGGAAAGTATACTAATATAATGTATTGTGTTAACAGAATAATGGCTTCCCCAAAGACATCCACAAACTAATTCCAGAACCTGTGAATATGTTACCTGAAATGGCAAAGGGGACTTTACAGATGTGATTAAAGTTGAAGACCTTGAAATGGGAAGATTATCCTAGATTATCCAAGTGAATTCAAATTAATAGCATGAGTCCTTATGGTTCTGGAGGGTTTGAAGTGCAACACACATCTCATTCCTTACTATAATGGATTTGTGGCCACTGGCCTCCAAAGATGTCCCCTGACAATTCCTCTACTTTTTGTATGCACATGCCTTTAAGTTCTAGGCCAGACTTGTGATTGGCTTTGACCAATAGAGTGCAGCAGAAATAATGCTCTGGGACTTCTGGGTCCAAATCTTAAGATAACAGTCAGTGTTTACTTCTTGCCTTGTAGAATCCAGCTGTCATGTTGTGAGGAAGCATAGTAGCCCTTGGAGAGGCCCACATGGAGGAGAACTGAGGCCCGGGACAAATAGCCCTAGACGAAAGTCCATTCAGCAACCAGCACCAATGGTCAGCTATGTGAGTGACCTTTCAGCCACCCTAGCAGGACAGGATATTGTGCAATAATGGGTACTCCAGACAGGATGACTTTTAAAAAGTTCTTTGTTTTATGCTTTTTTTTTTTTTGTATTTAATATTTTCCTCCACAAACGTATAGTCACTAAATTGGCAAGCACTCTGATGCAAAGGCCCTGTCTTGTTTGCATTAGTATTCCCAAGAATGAGCCCATGCCTGGCACATAGAAGGTACTCAAAACTATTAAAAGAGTGAATGAGTGAGTGAATGAGTATTTAACCTGTAATCACAAGGAGAAAATAAACAGTGGACTAAAAAATTATTAATTAAAATAAGTTAAATACTCAAACTTGGAATCACCATTTTCATTTGGGGATTTTATCCAAACCAAACCCTAAATTATTGCCATTTAAACCAAGTAATGAATACCACTTAATCCTAATTCTAGCATGCACTGGCAATATGTCTTAATCCCCATTCCCAAGGCAACTCAGTTCTTGGGTCATGCTGTCTATTCATGTGTGTTCTCTTCAGCAGCTCTGAATATACTCAACACACTGTGTGACAGGGCGCTACTCAAATTGTCATGCTTACTTGGTTGGTTTTTCCACCAGAAAAAAAAAATGGTTTGCCGTAAGACATTTTTTGGAAATAAAATGCTATGATTCTTTGGAATTAGCTTTCATCAATAGGTTTCAAACAGGAATCTCAGAAGTTTTTAATTATTGTACATTATTTCCTCCAAGGCCCTGAACTCATAAGAATAAAAAAACCACTGAAGTTGGCGTGTCAATGAAGCCCATTGTGAACTCCTGAGTATAATATAAACCTCCACTGAACACATAAAATTCTTGGCTTCCAAAAAGAGTCTTGTAGAAAGAGACCACTGCATTTGCTTCCAACGTATTAATTCTATTCAGAACTCTAAGTCCCAGATCAGTTTTAAAATATTGAGTCCAAAGAAAGTTGACACAGTTCACATTTTTTAAATTAAAGAACAACTTTTGTTCTTTTTATAGTTGACATAAGTATTGTAGGGCTGTCTTATTAGTAGTGAATAATTCTAGAGTACATAAATAATTCACTTCATAAAAATCTTCTAGGTGATGGTCCCAGATCAGGATGGAAATCCAGATTTGAAACAACCGAACTGCCTGTCTGAACTGAGCTCTCAAACTATCCAGATGGGGAGAATCGGGTATCAGAATTTATCTGACACTAGAGAAAAGTATCAGGTTGGTCACTTAGACTTGACTCCAAGACTAAAAGTGATGAAGGCTAGGATTGTGACTCTTGCTTATTCTGACAGAAAGGGTGATAGAACTCTTGGCAAGAATTCCAGCTCTACCCCTTGCTAAATGTATGGAGGACAAGCACCGACATTGTATGGGTGGTCAATAAACATTAGCTATTAGATGCCCACACATGGAGCAGCGCAAAAAAATTAATCCTGATGAAAAAAAGAAATCAAAGCTCACTATACTTTTCTCTGTTTATTCTTTCACTCACGCAACCCCTAAGATTGGTCTTCAAAAATCTTAATATAGGCAGATTCCAGTCAATAAGGAAATAGAACAAATTAAAAAAGGAATCCAATGAGTAAATTCACATCTTCAAAGCACTGCTCCTCCGGAAACGGTCTCCCCGTGGTACAACCTCCTTCACCTCAGATTATACATATTAAGAAACTTAGTTTCAGGCTGGCCCAGTGGGGCAATGGTTAAGTTTGCACGTTCCGCTTTGGCGGCCTGGGGTTCACTGGTTTGGATCCCAGGTGTGGAGATGGCACCGCTTGGCAAGCCATGCTGTGGTAGGCGTCTCACATATAAAGTGGAGGAAGATGGGCATGGTCATTAGTTCAGGGCCAGTCTTCCTCAGCAAAAAAGAGGAGGATTGGCAGCAGATGTTAGCTCAGGGTTAATCTTCCTCAAAAAAGAAAAAAAAGAAACTTAGTTTCATAATAATAAGTAATACGGCAGTCCATCTTGTATCATTCTGAAATTTGTCCAGCCAAAAATCAAAAATAACAGCCAACAGCAGAAAGAATCAGATTTCCAAGGCTGATTTGCTCAGAGGTTGAGGAAACCGGCATTTTGTCTTTGGTCGAGTAAGGGAAATATGTTGACAGAGGCTGAGAGAGACCTAATTCAGAATCCCACTGTTAATTCTCCCACAGAAATGTTTACAAATGATTATTATAAAATAAATGCTATTATGTAATAACTCATAAATGGTCCAAACTTTATACCATCCCTCCAATCTTTGACACCTTGGTCATATAACTACTACCTCATAGGATGAGGACTTTTAAACTGGCTGAGATAATCCTTCTATTACTGGGCAGATAGGAGATGAAAAGATTATAACTATAGAAAATGATGTCAAAGTTGCATTTATTGAACACCTGAGATTGAAATGTGACACTCATGCTGCAGCCAGCTGCTCCTCTGCCCTGCCTTCTTTTTTTTAATTGTACTAAAAAAATACAACATGAAACCTACCCTCTTAAAGAATTTTAAGTGTACAGTATTGTTAGCTATACGCACATTGTTATACAGCAGATATGTAGAACTTTTTCATCTTGCATGATTGAAACTATATACCCCTTGAGCGGTAACTCACCATTTCCCCCTCTCTTCAGCCCTGGCAACCAGTATTCTACTTTCTGCTTTAGTGAGTTTGACTATTTTAGATACCTTACGTAAGTGGAATCATACAGTATTTGTCCTTCTGTTACTGGCTTATTTCACTTAGCATAATGTCCTCAAGGTTCATCCACATTGTAGCATATTGCAGGATTTCCTTCTTTTTTGTGACTGAATAATATTCCATTGTAAGTATATATCACATTTTCTTTATCCATTCATCTGTTATTGGACATTTAGATTGTTTCCACCTCTTGGCTATTGTGAATAATGCTGCAGTGAACATGGGTGCAAATCTCTCTTTGAGATCCTGATTTCAATTCTTTTGGACAGATACACAGAATTGGGATTGCTGGATTATATGAGAGTTCAATTTTTAATTTTTTGAGGAATTTCCATACTGTTTTCCATAGTGGCTGTGCCATTTTACATTCTCTCCAACAGTGCATGAGGTTTCTTATTTCTTCACATTCTTATCTACACTTGTTATTTTCTTTTTTTATGTCTGTATTTTTGTTTTTATACTGGCCATTCTAACAGGTGTGAGGCGATATCTCATTGAGGTCTTGATTTACATTTCCCTGATGATTTGTGAGGTTGAGTATCTTTTCGTATACCTGCTGACCATTTGTATGTCTTTGTAGAAATGTGTATTCAAGTCCTTTGCCCCCCCCTCCTTTTTTTTTGGTGAAGAAGATTGGCCCTGAGCTAACATCTGTTGCCAATCTTCCTTTTTCTGTTTGAGGAACATTGTCCCTGAGCTAATGTCTGTGCCAATCTTTCTCTATTTTGTATGTGGGACGCCACTATGGCATGGCTTGATGAGCAGTGTGTAGGTCCATACCTGGGATCTGAACTTGCAAACCCGAGGCTGTTGAAGTGGAATGCATGAACTTAACCACTACTCCACCAGGTCAGCCCCCTTTGCCCATTTTTTAATTGGGTTCTTTGTTTTTTTTGCTATCGAGTTGTAGGAGTTCCTTATATATTTTGTATATTAAGCCCTTATTGTATATGTGGTTTGCAAATATTTTATCCCATTCTGTAGGTTACCTTTTCATTCTGTTGTTTGTTTCCTTTGCTGCTCAGAAGCTATTTAGTTTGATGTAGTCCTACTTGTCTATTTTTTTCTGTGCTTTTGATGTCACATCCAGGAAATCATTGCCCAGACCAATGCTGTGAAAACTTTCCCTCATGTTTTCTTTTAGGAGTTGTATAGGTTTTATATTTAAGTCTTTAAACCATTTGAGTTGATTTTTGTGTATTCTGTAAGATATGAATCTAATTCACTCCATTGCATGTGGAGAAACAGTTTTCCCAACAGCATTTGTTGAAGACTATTCTTTTTCCATTGTGTATTTTTGGCACCCTTGTCAAAGATCAGAAGACCATATATGTCTGGATTTATTTCTGGATTGTCTATTCTGTCCTACTGATACATAGATATATATATGTCTTTATGGCAGTACCACACTCTTGATTATTGTAGCTTTGCAATGTTTTATGAAGTCAAGAAATGTGAGGCCTCCAGCTTTATTCTTCTTTCTCAAGATTTTTTTGTCCCTTCTGGGTCCTTTGTGGTTCCATATGATTTTTAGGATAGTTTTTTCTATTTCTGAAAAAAGTGCCTTTGGGATTTTGATAGAGATTACATTGAATCTATCGATAGGTTCTGGTAGTATGGACATTTTAACAATACTGAGCCTTCCAATCCACAAATATAGGATGTCTTTCTATTTGTTTGTGTCTTCTTTAATTTCTTTCAGCAATGTTTTCTAGTTTTCAGTGTACAAATCTTTTGCCTCTTTGGTTAAGTTTATTCCTAAGTATTTTATTCTTTTTGATGCCATTTTAAATGAGATTGCTTTCTTAATTTTCTTTTCAGATTGTTTATTTGACCTGCTTTATTGAATGTTCTCCCCAGTGCCAGAAAAGGGAGACATCCATAGGATCTTTCTTAGAATTTTATGCTTGAAGTGACCTGAAGATTCAACCCTCTTCAAATGAGAAAATTGACTGGTCTTCTTTCTGTGCTCCTCAAAATGCTCTCGGGTCAGAAAGGTCTTACTAATGTTCCAAGTTTCTTATTTTGAAATTCCTCTGGGAAAACCAATCATTGGTATGTATCTATGTGGAGGGGGTGGGGCTTGAGGGCCTTATAAGGTACCTGCTAAAGTTTTTTCACCAGTCAATCTTTGTTTTATTCTTCTTCATTGTGGGAACTTCATTCTGGTAATTCGTAGAGGTTACTTTCTTCTAAGTTCTGGTTTTAAAACAAACAAAAAATAGTAAAGGTGTCACAGTTTGCTACAGTCACTATGCTTTGTTACTACAGAGTGCTACAGCCACTTACAAAATAAGTGAGACAGAGAAAGACAAACACCATAGGACCTCATTTATATGTGGAATCTAAAAAAACAAATAAGCAAATAAAAAAACCCCAGGCTCATAGATACAGAGAACAGACTGGTGTTTGCCAGAGACCAGAGTCAGGGATGAAGCGGGTAAATGGGGTCAAAAGGCACAGACTTCAATTATAAAATAAATAAGTCCTGGGGATGTAATGCATAACATGATGACTACAGTTAATAATATATTGTTTATTTGAAAGTTGCTAAGAGAGTAGAACTTCAAAGTTCCAGTCACAAGAAAAAAAAGTTTGCAACTATGTATGGTGACAGATGTTAACTAGACTTATTGTGGTGATTATTTCCCAGTGTATACAAATATTGAATCATTGTGTTGTACACCTGAAACTAATTTAATGTTATATGTCAATTATGCATCAATTAAAAAAAAACCAGTCAAATGTGTCACAATTTGCTACAGCCACTGTGCTTTATCCCTTGTGGTCTCTAGGCTGCTGGAGGTGGCACAGCAAATTTCACTCCTCCTCTGAAAGATTACACCTGAAGGTATTTTTTTCTGACTTGTCATGGGATCTGACTCTTGGAAGGGAGCCCTAAGCTGTCTAACTTGATCATTCAGTACTGCTGGCCTTGGTGTTACTCAGTATGGTGTAAGATTGCCTCTCCACAAGGGAGCCAGGCCAGGAAAGCCTGCCTTGTCAGGAGCAAGAGCTGGAGGGGCCCTGAGGAAGGTGGGGGTGTGTCCGTGAACCTGTCAGCTCCCTGGAAAGAGCAGTCGGCTCTGAGAGCCCCAGGGATTGTGGGCGGGGTGGGGGTGGGGCTGTCAGTGCTCCAGCCAGAAACTGCTGTGCAGAAAGTCATGGAAGGGCACACACTGCAGGCACAACCCTGGGCCTTTCTAGAAAAGAGTCAGCCTCAAGCCCAGAACAGTTTTGACCCTTTTCCCTACACACCCAAGTGCTGGCCTAGAATGTCAGGGAGGCACAAACAGCATCAATGCTCCTTATTTTTTCCTTAATTAAAAGTATACATATGGGGCCAGCCTGGTGGCACGGAACTTAAGTTCGCATGTTCAGCTTCGGTGGTCCAGGGTTGACCGGTGTGAATCCTGGTTGCGGACCTACACACCGCTTATCAAGCCATGCTGTGGCGGCCGTTCCACATATAAAGTAGAGGAAGATGGGCAAGGATGTTAGCTCAGGGCCAACCTTCCTCAGCAAAAAGAGGAGGATTGGCGGCAGATGTTAGCTCAGGCCTAATCTTCCTCAAAAAAAAAGTACACATACACAAATAATGACAACAAACAAATAAAAAATGCTGTTATTTCTATTTTAAAAATAACATACAATCCTTATACAATTTGGAAATACAATGAAGTAAATAATAATAAAAATAAATAAAGTAGATGCAGTCCCATAATTCAAAGTCCTATCACTCAAACATAAGCACTTGTGATATTGTGGTATATTGTCTGCCTAGATTTTCTTTTTCCTTTATATTTTGCACATATGTGAGATTATGAAATTGTTTTATAACCAGTTTTTTTTTCACAGAATACTACCTACTAAACATTTACCTGTCATTAGTTTCCTATGATCATCGTAAAGCCACATACTATTTTATTACTCAATGAAATGAGCCTTATTTCCTCCTCAAATGATTGGAACTCTTTAAGCTTCTGCTTTCTTACCTGTATAATAGGCCTACAATGGCAGATATGTTAGAGATCATTAGGAAGAGCAGCAGAGCACCTGGCATAGTAGTAACTACTCCAGACGTGTAACTTCTTGATATTACTTGTACTTCCATCACTTCTGTTACTACCACGGTTTATTCGACCATTCCCTAACATAGCATTTTCAAATCATTCCTTTTTATTAGTACAAATCAATCATTGTTTTCTTGGACTGAATAACCAAAAGTAAACTTATAGGGTCAAGATTTATAGCATCAAAGGTTGTCACTGGAAAATTCCCAAATATTTTTATTGTTCAGTGAACACGGTCTGAACACCTCCATGAGTGAGGCACTGTGCAAGGTGCTGGAGTTATATGCAGCACACAGAGGGTATGGCTGGTGCATGTCCGTGTACAAGGAAGCTGGTAGGGGACACAAACGGATATGAACAAATATTGGCTTGTAGAGCAATCTCTTCATTTAAAAAAAAAAGGTAAAAAGCAGTAACCAAAATACACTTTCTATATGATTATAACGGAAATTCGGCTATCTGTGTTGAACTGCTAAGAGAAGCTGATAGAAAAGGAAGAGAACACATACTTGACTTCGCATTAGCGTGAGCATCTGAGCATGGAGTGCCAGTCTATCAAACACAGACTCTACTTCATTTCAGGTTTCACTGCACTCCATTTCTGCACAGACATAAGATGAAGTGAGAGAGGAGAGGCAAGCATAGATGCTCTGAGCTGTGCAAGGTTCCGTAATGGAGTTCTAGGACAAAGAGATAAAAATCAATTAGATGTAAATCCTATCCTTAAATTTTAGCATTTAGCAAACTAATAAGAAAATTGTAAGAATAGTTAAAGTCTCACAGAAGTGCTGTTGCTATTGAAAGCTGGGAGGAGGCCTTTACATCCAGGAGGATATGGGAGAGCTTAACTACAGTTGGGTCTCAGAGGATGAATAGAATTTGAATTTGGATAGATGAGAGCCGTGTACTCCGGGCCAAGAGAATTGAATGAGAACAGGAAAAGAAAAGGGAACCATGAGTGGCATGTGTAGAAAGCAGTAAATGGTTCTGCTTAATCAAAGAAAAGTGTGTGGACAGCAGATAATAAAAACAACCCTTTACTGAGCTCTCACTATGTGACGACTTCTGGGCTTGATGCATTATCTTGCTTGAACTCTACAACTCATATCATGATCACTTTGCAGACTGAGTCAAGAGAAACTCACTGAAGATTTTACGCAAGAAAAACTGCCCAATTGGAGCTGTGCCCCTGGAAGATTAATTTGGCATCTGTGTGCAAGATGGGGTGTAATGGAGGAATAATAGAAATGGACACCCTCTCCATTGTCAAGGTCATGGCAATAGTACAAATGACTCCCAAAGAAGAGCTGACTTGTAAAACTATAATGGAGGAGAGAAGATGAATTTAAGTGTGTTGCTGAAGTCAAATCTAGAGGATTAGTAACCTGATTGCATGTGAAAGGTAAGAAAAAATAACGATGCTAAAATTTCAACCCTGGATGACAGTGAAGATAGTGGTGCCATTAGCAGAGGGAGAATAGGAGCTATGGACCTTGGGAAGACTGACGATGACTTTGGTTTGGAACACTCTAGGACTGTAGAGCAACTATGGTCAATCTCCAACAGGTGACGGGAAATAGGAGGCTAGAATCCAAGAGACAGAAATCTGGAAGCGGAGATGTAATAAGAGTTAACAACAGGCCAGTCTCCGGCCACGTTTCACAAAACTGGCCACTCCAGAAAGCTGCATCACAGAGACGTAACAGGACAATGAAATGCCAGGATGACTTAAAATTTATTATCAGTTAGTCCTTTAGCTCGAAATTACACTTGGTGCAGTTTAATTAAGCAAGAATAGTTGTTCAAGGTATTCATTTTACTTTTGAGGAAAACTTTTACTTCAGGGAAATGGCGGGGAGGGGTGTGGGCCATCATCTCACTGAACTGTCCCAGGGCCCAGCCCTCAATCCTGTACATTTCTGTGTTATTGATAACAGAAAAAAGTATAAAATGCTGTATCTGAGGCCTTAAAGAGACTATGTGTAAAATCATTTAGAGCAGGAAACTCAGCTATGGTGGAATTGAGCAAACCTACTCAGATTGGCTAGTTTGTGAAGATTTTCATTTTATGTGGTGAGTATTCCTAATGAGAGTTTACGAAACAAGGTTTACTTTGCGTGTAAGCGTTTCCACCCAGTGCTTGTGTGTATGTATGTGTGTGTTTGTGGCTTTTCCTGACAACAAAATACAACAAAAGCAGTTTTCATGATACGTCTTTCAAAACTGGATAGCTGGTAGCGTTTCATTTTTCAAATCCCGAAAGCAAATGACTTCCTTTCAAATCTGAGGCATAAATCAAAATTGTGCTTTTTCTCTGGGGCTTCTGCCTTTTGTCAAATTAACAGCTTTGGAAAGAAACACATATTTTCAGCTGACCTGCAGTTGGACCTAACATTTCTTCCTCAAACCGTTCTCAGACATTTTGGTCATGGAGGAGAAAGGACATGCTCTCACAATCTGCTGTGTGTGGCCCAGATCCCGCTCTCCGGCCCCAAGCAGCCTAATCGCTCTACCTCACAGGGGCCGTGTTTGGCTAACGAATCCTTAGGTCCAAGTTTTCCTTTCTCCTAATGAGTGCTAATAAAATGCATTTAACTCCACTAATGCAACAAAAACTCAGCATTATTTCATTGTATCTGCTTAATAAGAACCTTGTTTGATATCGAATTACAGCCTGCTGAGCCAAAGCATTATGCTGGGGGATGTGGGACAGTGAGAAGGGAGTATCAAGTGCTGTAATTTGGACATTCCTCCTTAATATGCCCAGCAGTCTTCTGTGATTGCTTAATTCATTTAACTGAGCTAGTCTGATCCCTCTGCCAACTGTTTTGTAGAATTTACTGCAATGCTAGGCAACCAGTCCCACCACACAAGCTAGAAATATAGTATTGCTTTTCCTGGGACCAAGCTATTAACAGTTGTCTGGGGAAAGGCAACAGGCAATGGAGCAGATACTGTTACAAAAAGGAAGAAGTTTTGGATGTGCCTCATTGTACGAAATAGATACAGCAAATCCAAGTTTTATTAATCAAATTTTTTTTCCCCTGTTTATGGTCTAATTTCAGAAGCGACTCATTTTTATTTCAGATTTACCATCGATGAGCAGTGATGTCTACTCTGCTACTTATCTTACCTATGAACTACTCTGCCTTCCTGTAAACCGGCCCCTTTCTTAAGCAGTAACAAATATCTATTGAAAGCTTTCCATTTAAAGAAGAGAATCATTTTTTTAATTTGAAAAATCATTGCTTGAGTTAGCTCACTTTAAAATTTCATGTATTTTGGATTTTCTTAGTGAAGGACATCTATGGTCTTGTTACCTGTAAATTAGAGATAAGAACCATTGTTTTTAGTCTCCCCATCAAATTCAGTGATCTGGAAATATTCCTGGACCTCCGTCACCTGAGAAAGATCATATTTAGAGGCATTTTCATCTGTATTTTTTCTTAAGGTACAAGATTCTATTTGCTTTGATGGGCTGCTTATTAAACTGGGTTTTTTAAGAAATTAAGAAGAACTGTGACCGCTCCATAGATTTATAAAGAGAAAAGAAGTTGGATGGGGAGAGAAAAGCTTCTTTCTATCTCTTTATATTTATTCAGAAAAATCTATTGTTATCTCTAGATATGAAAATAGTTTATAAATTGTTTAGAAAAATGCCTTGTAAAAGAGTAACAGTGATCTCTGGAGACCTTATGACTGGTCACCTGATAAGAACATGGATGAAGTTGGCAGGAATCCATTCAAGATTTACCTTGTAGAGAGCATCTGGGAATCCTAAACACCAGAAGCTTGTGGTTGCTGAATGTCTGATGTACGGCTTGACTCAAAATTTGGTTCTGACTGACTGAAAAGTATAGCTGTTCTACTCTCTCTCTATCCATGCTCCTCCTTGGTGTGTGGAGTGAAGAAGAGATCTTGGATCTCTCCAGCCAAGGACAAGACTGGAAATTACTGCTGCCGACAACTGTGTTCCCCTGCATCCCAACATCTCAGAAGAATAAGTGGGTGTTTCCCCTTGAACAAGAAGTGCATCTTTGTTCAAAAATGGGTCCAGATGAGACAAATATCACAGCTTTTTGTAACTCCCAGTTATAAATTGAAGGTGTTTTTCTTCTTCCGCACCCTAGTTTCTGGTCAGAATATAAAATAAATTTCAAAATAGGTATGACTTCCGATCATTGCATGAAATAAGCCAGCAATAGAAGGGCTAATATGTAGTGCTTTTGTGATAGAGAATATTAATATGAAAATATGTCCCATATAATCTATTTTTCGAAATTCTGTGGCTGTAGATCATTTATTTGTTTACAAGCAATGCTAAATAATTTTACACTGAATCTCTCCAACTAATTTTATTTCCAATGTATTGGTAGAAAAATGCTTTGAATTAGCTTTTTGGTTCCAACTACATTTGTTCAAAAGCTAATGAAAAATTAACCCCATGTAAGCTTCTGAGAAAGCAAATCAGATACTGGGTTTTCCTTAAACAAAAAAACAAAAACTTTATAAGGATATAAAGCTTTTAGAAAGCTAGTCTTTTTCAAAACGTAGGGAAGACTAGCCTTTGTCCAAACTAAGTCATTGCTAGAAATGGCTAGGATTAACTGGTTTATGAGTGGAGATTTCTCTCCCGGAGATATTGTCCCCTTGGATTCATGTAACTGTGAGAAGGCGTTTCAGTTACTCCAGGGAAGAAGCTAAAAAAAGGAAGAGGTTTATTACATCCCTAATGGGCCAAGGCTTCTAAAGGGATCTGAGCTTCTGCACTCCTAAAATAAAATGTAACACTTACTGGATCAGGCCGGCCTGGGATTTAAGTTTTCTTTCATGTAGTTTATTTATTAGTTTTCTCTGTTTCAGACATTCCGGAAGTGCTTCTTTTAAAGAAGCAAGACTGTGGTGAGATTGAAGGAAAAGAAGTGGTGGAATCTCTTCCAATTCTCAGCTTTTAAGGGACTAGAAAAGGAAGTTACTTTGTTTATAAAATGAAGGGGATCCTGCAGGCTTAGCTTAACTATTGTTTCTTTGAACACTAACTCATTATCTTTCTTATATTTGTTAAAAATCACTGCCAATTCCCCCAACAAAAACCGAGGAGTCATCCTCATCTCTTTTTCCTCACTTTTGCCTCACAGCTAATCAACTGTTAAGTCTGGAACACTCTTCTTCCCCAGTTTCTCTTAAATCCGCCTTCTTTTTCTTCCCCCTTTTAAAATAGCTTTATTGAGGTATAATTTTTAAACCACAAAATCTACCATTTTAAGTGTACAGTTTGATGAGTTTTAGTAATATTATACATTTATGCAACATTCAGCGCACACTCCAGATTTAGAACATCTCCCTAACCCCCAAAAGTTCCCTTGGGCTCATTTGCAGTCAATCTCCACTCACACAGTCTCAATCAACCATTGCTTTATTTTCTGTCTCTAGGAATCTGTATTTTCTGGGTATTTCATATAAATAGAATCATATAAAATTTAGTCTTTTGCATCTGGCTTCTTTCACTTAGTGTAATGTTTTAGAGGTTCATCCACATTATAGCATGTGTCATGACTGTGTTCCCTTTTTATCACTACGTAGTATTCCATTGCATGGATATACCACATTTGTTTATCCATTTATCAATTGATGGACATTTGGTTGTTTCTAGTTTTTGGCTATTGTAAATAATGGTGTAACAAACATGTACCTGTCTTTATGCAGACATATGCTTTCATTTCTCTTGGTGGATGTCTAGGGATGGAATTGCTGGGTTTTTCTGATTTTAGCCATTATGGTAGATGTGTAGTGTGGTATCTCATTGTATCCCACTTATTTGCATTTCCTATGGACTGGTGATGCTGGGTACCTCTTCTCCTTGTTTTGATTCCTGTCATCTTAGTTCAGAAGTTCAGACTCTTCTCTCTTCCCACTTGGATTACTACACGTAAAGGGCTTTGTATATTTACAGATTTTCTTTACCCAGAACACCTCCCCTTTGCCCTTTTTCTGGTAAGAGACCTTCTTTTTCCTGTGGAGAGCCCATTACACACATTCAAGTGTGGCTGATCCTGCCCCTCCTACTAACAGTGTCATAGGAACCAGGGCTGGCTAATTGGAAAACAGTATTTCCAGAATAAAGTGATTGGTTTAAGACTGGGGTTATCACATTTCCTTTGGTGGGAACCTTCATGCAGAAACCTGGGAAATATAACTAGCTAGACAGTCTCACCTTATTAGTTGCAAGTATTCAAAACCAAGTAACCTAACACCCTTTGAAATTGTCTGGGTTTGTAAACATACGCGCACAACATACTCTACGCCTCCTTGACTGTAAGGTTCCATTTGTGGCCAAGATGAAACTGCCCCATCCCACTCATACACTCTCAAGAAATGATTTGATTTGATTTGATTGTGCTTCATTTCATTTTATTTTGTTATTTTATTTTTTTGCTCACTGTAATAACAATTGCTGGTATTTGTGAAGATAAAGATAATGACAAACTGTTAGCAAAATATGTGTTTTGTAGTCATTTTTTCTGGAATCACGTAGGATTTTGCACTGATCTGCCCACACTTTCTCTACGTGGTCTATTTTGTGACCCAGAGCACAGAATTACCTAGTAGCTAGTATCTGGCCATGGTAATTTATCAAATGGAACTAACCAGTCATCATATCTTCTTCTGCTACTCACAGAAATAACCAGTAAGCACCTCAATTAACTTCATAATCAGAGAGAAATCATCAACTCCCTTGTAGGACTGAGTTGTTTTAGGAGAACCTACCTCTTCATTTTTAGTAAAGTGGATGTATCCTTGTTGAAGCTAGTTGAATGATTCCAAAAGGATTCAAGTCTTGATGGTAAAAAAGTAAATTTCGTTCCTATCTAGAGGCAGTTCCTTTGGTCTGCTCAAGGGCTTTCCTCAGCAATTCTGCCCTCTTTCTCCTCTCTCCTTCCTGGGTCTTTCCATTTGTGTACAAATGTTTTGTTAATTCTCCATCTGAAAATAGCTCCTTTTGACTCATTCAGCTCCCTAATGCAGCAAAACTCCTCCAAGAATTGCTGTCTATCCTGGCTGTCCCAATCTCTCTTGCTCTGAAATTACATTTTGACCTCCATCTTTCCACAGAAAATGTCTCGTCAAGATCTCCAAGGAACTCCTTATTTCCAAATTCAATGGTCAATTATCATTGATCTCAACTAACCTGGCCTCTTGGCATTATTTGAGATGTTGGACTACTTCCACTTTTTACAATACTTTCTCTACTTCTAAAATAACACCCTCCTGGCTTTACTCTCATCTTCTGAACACTACTTCTTGGTCTGATAGTTTCTCATCTTTTCCTTTACCTCTTCATGGTGTAGTATTTCGAGGTCAGTGTTTGGAACTCTTCTCGCTTTTTTTAGTCTTCATTCACTCCTTTGCATCTCATCCAATCTTACAACATAAATACTATCTATATATTGATGGCTCTTTTTTTTTTTTAGTGTTTTTAAATTTTTATTTATTTATTTATTTATTTTGAGGAAGATTAGCCCTGAGCTAACTCCTGCCAATCCTCCTCTTTTTGCTGAGGAATTCTGGCCCTGAGCTAACATCCATGCCCATCTTCCTCTGCTTTATATGTGGGACGCCTACGACAGTACGGCTTTGCCAAGCTGTGCCATGTCTGCACCCGGGATCCTCACTGGCAAAGCCCGAGTCGCTGAGAAGCAGAACTGCGCACTTAACTGATGTGACACCAGCCGGCCCCTATATATTGATGACTCTTAAGGTTATGTCACAAGTCCAGACTTCAGTCTTTCATTCCAGGGTGGAATATCCAATGATCTATTCACCATCTCCACTGGGATGTCCAATTAACATCTCAAACTCAAGATGTCCAAAACTGAATTCCAGATCTTTCTTCCATACTTGCTTCTCCTGCAACCTTTCTCATCCAATGTGTCACAATAAAAATCTTGACATTATCCTTCACTTGTCTCTTTCTCTCATGCCCTATTCTTATTTGTCAAAAGTTCCTGATGGTTGTACATTAAAAATGTAACAAAGTTACACCACCTCTTACTACCGTCACCACTCACTGCTCAGTTCCACATCATTAACTCCTCTCTCCTGGATTACTGCAATAGCCTCCTTGCTGATTTCTGAGAATTCCACTCTTGTCCCACTGCAGTCCAATCTCTCCACACTAACTAGAGTCTCATAAGATGTCAGATCATGTCAATCCTCTGCTCGAAGCATTCCAATGTTTCACTCAGAGTAAAATTTAAGTCCTTAAGTTTCTCTAAAATGCCATGTGGAATCTGGCCATCGTTAGCTCTCTGACATCATATTTACTGACTCGCTGCATCTCAGCCACACTGGCCTCTTTTCTATTTCTGAACTATCAGGGCTTTGCCTGGAAAGTCCTGCTCCCAGATATCCACACTACTAATTCTCTCATGCCCTTCAAGTGTTTGCTCAAGTATCGTCCTCCTAATGAGGCTCACCCTGAGTACCCTCTTAAAAATTGCAAACTGCCCTCAAACACTTCTTATACTGCGTACCTGACTTTATTGTCAAATTGTTCTTTACTTTCTAATATACTATGTAGCTCACTTATTTTTTCTATTTAATATTTACTTTCCATCCTTTCTGACTAGTCTATAAGCTCAATAGGGGAAAGCTGTAGAGGTCTGTGTTGTTTCCTGATGTATTTCAGGAAGGGACTAGGTACTCAATATATACTTGTTGATTAAATGCATTTTAGATCCAGGTCCTGGACTGGCTCACTTTTTGTACTTTGTCATTATTTCTTAAACTGGCTGCTGTAAAAATGGCTATGATGTAGATTTCTTTGTATGTATGAGTTGGACTGGCAGCCTGTGGAGGAAGTTGAGTGCTTCTTGACAAATCTACTATCTTTAGTGTATTGCTCTCGTGTTCTGCTCAACTGTAGAAGAGCCAAGTCAGATGGCCCTGAGAAGTGACAGGAGTCCAACAGACAACATAAATGGGATTTTTTCATTGATTTATAAAATGGGTGAAGAAGATTGCTGAGACCATAAAGAAACAGTGGAGAAGAACACACCTTTCTCCAACTCTTTCTCTAAATCTGATATATACAATTAAACTGTGCACCTATAGTGCTAATAACATAACGTCTTAATTTCCTCAGTAAAAAAGAAATTGAAACCACTGTCCTACCCCTCACATATCTATGCAGAATGTGGATTGACATTAACACTCACCTGGGTCCCCAGCCACTTCTTCTCAGCTAGGATTAGGAAAGATCTCTGAACGTCATTGGAACGTGCTTTGCTATATCACAATGAATGTTAGTGAACTGGCTTCTTTCTGACACTTGTCCTGAATGGGATTGAGGAGGGGCATTTTGCCCCGATCTATCTGGCCAGTGACATTCCGAGGGAACTTCACTCCTGGTTCTGAAGCACACTCATAAATTTTATCTGGAAAGAGAAACTTAAAATTTGTAGACAATGATGACAAAAAAATTCAGTAAGACGTGACCTTGTACTATCTAATTTCACATTGAAGAGCAAATGTTATACGTCTTTACTTCTAGTATGAGAAAGTAAGCTCATTTTCAGTAATAAAACAAACATGAGGTTCACTGAGGCACATGAAATAGACCTGCAGAGGAAGGAGGAGACAGCAGGGGTACAGCTTTCTGCTGCACTACAAGCAGCTGGTGTTAAGAGATGCCTAACAGATGGTAACATCTATCAAAGGTGAAGCCTTGTATCTACAAACATGGATGAATTGCCCTGTGGCAAAACAATGCTCTTCAGACAGGAAGTTCAAGAAATGATTTTTCTGACTGGCTAAATTTGCACATTTTTAGTGATCATGGATTTATTTATTTCCAACTTGAGTCAAGATAATTTTAAGCTCATTATATAGTCTTATGAACAAATAGGCTCTAAATAGTGAGAAAGAGATGGGGTGGAGTGAGGGAGGCAGGGAGGAGGTGCATTTTGGGGGAATCTTGAATTATCCTTGACCCTGGGAGACTACTTCCAATGTAATCATTAGCTTGTTTTTTCCATTCTCCTCTTAACTTTGAGGGCAGGGCACTTTACTAAAATCTAGATCTCTCTGAGGTAGGACATTTCTGATGCCCTTTGATTTAACTGACAAGTGAGACTAGGGCTCAGATGACCATTTAGCAACTAATAGCAGCAGCCTTTCATTTTTTGGCAGGTGGGGTATGGAAGAGGGCAGGTGTCAGGATGCAAGAGAACATGATGAATTCCTGCAGACCAAATCTCTTGTTACTCCTCACTTGAGTCATTCTTTTTGCTCAATAAGAATCGGGTACATTGAAGGGACCATTAGGAAGGTATTTTAATTTATCCTTTCACTGATATTCCTATTGCTCTGTATAAATAGAGCTGAGCACAGAAATCTTGATTTGTGAAGTCTTTTTCTACAGCATTTCCTGTGTTCTCTCTCCTTCCCTTGCTCCAACCATTCACAAATGCCCACTCTCAATACTTGTAATCAGTGGATGTAATTGACTCTTGTTAGCATAATCTGACTGAAGATCTTGAACTGATTCACTCCAATATCAAAAGGCTGATAATCATCTAATCTACTTATCTATTCATTTTTTCCTATTCATTGGCTTTCTGTGAGAAGAGTCATAACATGTGTGAATTCTTTCACTTTACTCATCCAAGTTAAGAACTACTTGATCAGCCCTAACTAAACCTTAGGTCTTCTCAGAAGTGTATTTGTTGTTATTCTGGGAGAAGGAAGTTGTCACACTAGTCTAAGTAAATTATTTCCAGCAAACAAAAACTCAGTATCTACAATGTGCCATCGGAATTTCAGGAAGTTTCTTACCTCAGTGAAAAGCACTTTCAAATTCTTTACCATCTTGTCACAAGTCACAAATCTGTTTTGTACATCTTTAGAAAGTATTCAATTCTCTCCTGTGCTCCAGTCTCATTTTCTTTCTTTCTTCTTTTTTTAAATCACTCTCTTGAGCTATGATTGACATATTAAAAGCTGTAGGTATTTAATGTACACCACTTTACAATTTAATGAGTTTGGGGGCAAGTATACATCCATGAAAGCATCACCATCATCAAAGCTGTAGACATATCCATCACCTCCCAAAGTTTCCTCCCACCCCTTTATTATTACTTATTTTTGCATTTTAAGAACACTTAACATAAGACCTGCCTTCTTAGCAAATTTTAAGTATTCAGGACAGTATTGAGAGCTACAGATACTATGCTGAGTAGTAGAGCTCCCTAACTTATTTAATCTTGCATTACTGAAACCCTCTCCTCTCTATTTTCCCTTCCTCTAGCCCCTGGCAACCCCCATTTTACTCTCTACTTATGAGTCTGATTATTTTAGATTTCATATATAAATGAAATCGTGCAGTATTTGTCTTTCTGTGCCTGGTTTATTTCACTAAGCATGATATCCTTCAGGTTCATACATGTTGTCACAGATGGCAGGATTTCCTTCTTTTTTAAGGTTAAGTAATAATAAATAATAATAATACGTATATACCACATTTTCGTTCTCCATTTTCTGATGGAGCTTGAAATAACAAGGTTTTTGTCTTTCAAGTCTGCGTCTTTTAATCATGATGGTAGGCAAAATTGAGGAGCCTAGTTTATAAAGGCTGACCCCTCAAGACCACAGATATGTAGGTTTCCATGTAAAAGGAAGCATGCCATTTCATCAGATCATAGCACATGAGAGACAATGGTGCACATCTGCTGAAGAACATGGAAGGATAATTTCCTAAAGTGTGTTTTGCAATGAGCTCTAATTTCTCCCTGTCACAGCCCTAAAACATGCAACTGACTTTCATTGCCCTAGACAAAAATCAGTACTGGTATAACTCTAATGAGACAACTGTAGTTTATTCCACAGCAGGAACACCATTACCATCACCTTGCTCCGACCTCTAAACACACCACTGGAATAGTCCTTGTGGAGCTGCTTTCCTGCGTCAGTCTCTGCTTGGTCTTCCCAAAACATGCAGCTGGAGGTGACTCAAAGCTCGTTGTCTCTGACCTTGAAAAATTAGCACCATATCTTGTATAGTTTGTTCAATTTGTTCAAAATTGTCAACCACACCAATGAATTGTTTATCATACTAGCATTACGTAGTGGCTGGAAGAATGAGCTTTCCTGGCAGATGGGCTTGGGCTTCAGTGCAGTTTCCTCCATTTTCCATCTCTGTGACCCATCAAAAGAGGTCACTTTTCTAATTTCCCTTTATCATCTATAAAAATGGGATTATGATAGTACGTAGGGTGGTGTGAGAATTAAACAAGACCATGTGTATAAAGTGCTTTCACATAACTGGAGTTCCATAAATCTTCATCAAAACAATTATATAATAATTATTGTTATACTGTCCTGTTAAGCAAACGTTTCCAGAATTATTCAACACATATTGTCATTTAAGTTTCATATGAGTAGGTAATTAATACCCAGAAAAAAAAGCTTACAATTATTTGTATCTCTCAGCTCAACACCTAGTATAGTGACTTGTTATCAATAAACACTTTAATTCCATTTGTTAATCACATTTCAGTGTTCAGAATAGCACTAAGGTCTTTGAAGGATATAAATATTCCTTCTCCCTTAAGTAATTTCCATATAATAGCTAGCTTTTATGTTGTACCTGCTATGTGCCTTACCTATTTTAGATAGTTGATACACATTATCAGTAATCCGGAAGCAACATCACAGAACTGACTTATAGGATGTGTGGTAGAGAAAGCTCTGATGAGTTTGGATAAATAGGTTTGGATAAGACTTTGGAGAGTGATTAATTGGCACATGGAGTGAAGACATTTGTTCATGCATTCATTCAACAAATGTTTCTTGATCTCCTTCTACATTCCAACTACTATTCTAGGTCTTAAGTTTACAACAATAAACAAGACCAATCTTTGTAGAGGAGGAAACAGGCAATTAACTAACAAACAGACCAATAAGATAATTTCAGGGAATGACAAATGCTACAAAGAAAATAAAACAAGGCAATGAGAATTTAGGGTGTAGAGGAAGGAGTGTTAGAGTGGTTGGTCACAGTTGATCTGTGGAAGGGACTTTCATGCTGAGACTCAACTTTTCATAATTTAAATGCATGTTGGTAAAGAGTATTCAGTACAAAAAATAAGGATATACAATATGTATCTATATATCTACATCTATTTCTATATCTATGGTTACATATGGGGATTTTGCTGTGAAAAGAAGAGAACTGAGGTAGAAGCAGTAGAAGGAATGAGGTGAAGAGAGGGTCAAATGAATAAACGAAAGAATGATGTAAAACAATAAGTGGTCGTACTTTAGCACCCTGGGACTTCTTCCTGGCCCCCTCATGCCACACTCAGAGGGGGCCATGGATTTTTGTTGGAGTCTGTAGATTTACATCAGAGGATTTCCCCCTGAGTGTCCTTGCTCCTGTCTTGAAGGAGGGACCTATTTCTATCATTTCACTCATCTCTCAGCCCAGAGAGCAGCATTTTGCATATAGTTAATGTTCAATAAATGTTTGCTGGATAGATGTAGTTCATATACTTTAATTACTACAAGAAAAAAAGTGCTTTTAGAGAGCAAAGAATTCTTAGTCCTTTCAAGAATCAGAATTTAATTAATAATCTGTCTAGCAGCTATATGACCTTGAGTCAATCACTTAACTTCTTGGGACCTCTGTTTTTTCATCTGTGAGATGCAGATGATAACCAATGCCTCCCTAGGTTGCCATTGGGACTAGATGAGAGGAGATGTGAGAGGAAAAGTCTACCCATTGCACCCTTGCCAAGGGTTCCATCTTCTGAAGGGTGGGGTGGATAGGGTGGGGGAGAGGTGAAGAGACCTGAGTGAGAAGGAAATGCAGGGAAGGCTCATTGCACTGCTGTCACCATTTCTCTCATGGCCTCAGTCACTGGACAGGTATGGAAGATGGGGAAGGGTGGGAGAGAGAACCAAGCACATTAGCAACGTCATGGTTGTTTATTGTTTTCATCCATATAGTAATAAATCAACGTGAGGTTTGTCATTTTAATTAGTCTTCTTTCGGTCAGGGAAGTCAAGCCTGTTAAGTGCTGATAGGGAGCTGAAAAATTACCTGAGAACAAATGTCCAGAATGAGTCTCTGAGTCCTGACTTCAGAAAGCTGCAGGTCTCTGGGGACAGGGAGTGGTGTGTGAAGGGTCCTCCACTTCAGAAAGGGAGGATTGGGCTGGGTGTACTGCTGTTAGGAGGGTGTAGAGGAGAATCTGAAATGGTGCCCCTCCTGCTTACCTTCATCCAGCCCTGTGGTGGGCTGCAGGAAAGGGACGGTGGAGGGAAACAAGAGTGAGGAGGTAAATCTCGGTGCCTGTTTCCATCTAGTGTGAAGTGAAGATGCAGAAATGAAATACACAAGAGAGTTGAGGAGCTCTGCCCTCAAAAGTGAGAACAGGAGAAAACTAAGTAAAGTAAATCAAAGCTCTATTTTAAAGCTTGTCAAAGAAATATGGCCAATTGGATTTCCTTGCCTTGAATTGCACTGTATCACAAGGAAGCCCATCTCTTGTGATGTCTCAGGGAAGAGTCAAAGCAAGGCTCTTGCAAAGAGTGGGGTTGTACAAGAATGCTTGCTGGCTTGTTAAGGGTGCTCCTTGTTATATTCTACTAGACAATAAAGGAAGAAATGACCTCCAGCCTTCCAAACACAAGTCCTGGCTGACCTTTCTGAAATCGGCTATTCCTTCAGCAACATCTAGAATGGTCATTAACTTTCTTCTCATGATCAGATTTGGTAGCAACAGGACAATGTACAGGCACCTCTTGGAAGAATCTTAATCCTTCTACTTACTGTGTGTCTGTGGGGAATCACTCAACTCCCTGAGCCTTGGGTCTTTGTATACAATGGAAAAAAATACCTATTCTACCTACCTGCCAGAATTGTTTTTAGGATACGATGATATGTTCAAAATTAAAAACCATAATAGAAGAATAATGAGTAATTATTATTACTATTATGATTATTATATTTATAGCAATAAAAAGCCATTTTTTAGGGTTTTCTGGGATTTACAAATTTGGAAGAGATCCTAAAGTTCAGCTTGTCCAGTTTAACTTCCAAATCCAATCTCTTTGACCATTTCCTTATGAAGTGTTTGTCCAAACTTCTCCCAAAACTTCAGTAAAATTTACTGTCTTCCAAGGAAATTGGAGCCATATTTGGACAGTTCTAATATTTAATGCTCCGATTATCAAGTGGAATAGAGATCTTGGACTTCTACCCTTTTGTACTAGTCCTGATTTCTAGAACGTCAGTCCCTTTTCCAACATGGTAGACCTTTACATATTTTAAGAGAGGTCTTTACCTTGCTCCTAAGTCTTCTCTTTCTCCCTGAGTGTATTTAAAAATTCCTCCAGTGATATGGTGTTGGACTTCCTCGTCATTGTAATTGGTCAACTCTAAGGATTTCTGTGTTCTGTTTCTTTCTTAAACTGTACTCCCTGAGCTGCATATCCAGATATAGCATAATCACTGTGTCCAAAAACACCACCTGACCTTTTCACCAACCAGATCTGCTTACCTTTCTCCACGTCTTCATCTTGCTTCTTATCACAAATAAAACGCCTTTTTGGTTTTTGGCTTGTGGGTTATTTTGGCCACCTGTCTTCATTCTAAAATATATTATTTTATTAAAGCCTCTCTGAATGTTATCCAGGTCTGTTTATCTCTGTCATTCCTATCCTTGGACGCTTGGGACAGTAAGTGCTCCAGGGAAATGGGACTGGGAAAATGAGCAGAAAAGTGGGCATGCTTGGCCTCAAGGAGAGAAGACAGGGGAGCTGCTTCCTGATACATGAAAGATAGACTTGTAGAAAAGGGGCAAAATTTGTTCTATGTTGATCGAAACAGTAAAACTGGGACCAGTCAAGGTCGCTTCTTGGGGGACATTCTAGATCTTAGTCACAGTGGTGAAGAGCATAGGATTTGGGACACAACAGATCCAAGGTCAAGTCTTGACTTTGCCACTTCCTGGTTCAGTGGTCTTATGCAATTTTTGGCATCTTTTCACAGCCTCAGCCTCTCCCTCTACAAAATGAGGTTGATGTTACCAACCTCATAGGGTTCTTTTTAGGACTAAATGAGATAAGGGTAACCTGAAGGTTGGCCCTCAGGAGGGATTCAATTAGCTGGGCCATAAACTCTGTGCCCTGGCTCTCTATGAGCATTAACTTGTCCTACCTCTACTCACTATACAAGAAAAGGTTGGTCTGGTGGATTAGATTCATGCTCAGAAATATTAACTCCCTCCCCATAACACCCATGGGAAGAGTATAATTCACTGCTCTACTGATGGTGAACTTAGCTGTGTGTCTCTATTTTTGGCCATTGAGGTGTCAGCAGCCATGAAGCAGCAGATTCTTGAAAAGTCTTCATGCTTAAGCTTACACTCTTGAAGCCCTGCCATTCCCATGAGAAGAATATGCCCAGGACAGACAGTTTATCCTGGGAGGAAGGTGAAGGTCATGGGGAGCAGAGCTGAGCCATCCCATTCGAGACCACCCCAGATCTGCACTGAGCCAAGCCCAGTACTGCACTGCCAACCAGGACACTTATGAACTAGAGAATTGCATTTTTGTACATTCCTGAGGTTTTTGTGGCTGCTTTATATGTCGTAATATTATGGCCATAGTTATCTGAAATAACCAGTAAACTAACATCTAAATGGCTAACAAGGTTTAACGTTTCCCTCCTCTGAAAGACGTGGGAAGCCAATACTCTTATTTGTTCAGTAAATATTTAAGTGAGTACTATATTCCAGGTGCCCAATAGTAACTAATTTTCCATTGTACAGGGCACTCTTCTCTGAAGAAGTCCACTTAAAGTGGTATAGAGTTATACTGGAGCCCAATTCCCTAGTCTTAAAGGTATTCCACATACAGTGCAACAGCACCTGCTACACGTGTAGGGCTTATATGGCTCCTCCCCTCTAATCTCTGGGCATCTTTCTGCCTTGTGGACTCTGGGAATCACTTTGTTCCCCCAGTTTCCAGGGCTCATTGAAGAGAGCATCCTGGAAAATCCCTGTAATGTTGGGCGATGAGGTAGAATTTTATTGAGTGGAAAGCTCTTCTCTTCCTTTTTCAATAAAGTTCCCCTAACTTGACTCACCTGTCTTTTCCAAGCTCTTAGGCAATTGTTCCAGAGGAATCTCACATTATATGGCCTTTTGGAGTGTGGAGGCAAGGACAGAAGCTAATAGGGACTTTCTTTCCCTTTGCTGTGACTCTCTCAGGTTGGGGCTGGCAGCAGGGTTTCATGAGGCCATTGCTCTGGTTCTCTGAAGTCTGGGTCTGCAACTGCACAGAAGAGGGTGCTCTTGTGTAAAGCTGTGGCCGGCTTCCTGGGAAGAGGTGAAGTTTCCTTGTTCCTTACTGAGAGGATGATTCATTGCTTATATTTGGTAAATGTAGTTTGCATTAGTGCACACTTATTCTGCAACAACAGATAAAAACCTCAAACTGCAAAAATGTCAGGAAACTCATTTGTGTGAACACTGCACATCCATCGCCTCTGCTGTTCTGATATGACATAGCCAACTTTTGTCAGCATCCTCCTCTGTAACCCCATCAGCCAGGCCCTCTGAATGAAAACGATCAAGGAATAAGGAGAAAAACAGTGTTGTCAATTTTAGAGTTTTCAAGCTGCTTTCAGCATTTGGGAAATAACTACTTATCCATTAATTCATTTGTCACACATGTATTTATTGAAGGCCAGTTATTCAGCTTTTTAATGCTTTTAGGGGAAAAATTCTAGCTCCTTTTCCACCACTCAGATCTGAGCAATCTGGTCCCTGCTTCTCTCTCTGATAGAATCTCATGCCTTCTTTGGGGCTTTTTTTGGCCTCTGGCTTTTGCTCTCGTATTTCCTTTTATTGGAATTCTTTTTTTCTGGCGTTTGTTTTGCATGGGTTTTCTCATTCTGAAGAGCTGAGCACAAGTGTCGTATTTTCATAAAGACTTTCCCTAAGCTCTAATATTAGTCATGGTTCTCCAGAGAACCAATGGGATAGATAGATAGATAGATAAGTAAGTAAAGATAGAAATAGAGATACAGAGGTATAAATTTATTGTAAGGAATTGGTTCACGTGATTACAGTGGCTGAGAAGTCCAATGGCAAGCTGGAGACCCAGAAGAGCTGATGATGTAACTCCAGCCTGGATCTGAAGGTCGGAGAACCAGAAGAGCTGACGGTGTAAGTTCCAGTCTGAGTCTGAGTCCAGAGGCAAGAGAAGACTAATATCCCAACTCAAAGGCAGTCAGGCAAAAGAGCAAATTCTCCCTCACTCAGTCATTTTGTTCTTTTCAGACCTTCAATTGATTGGATAAGCCCCACCCCCACTGGGGAGAGCAATCTGCTTTACTCAGCCTCCCTATTCAAATGTTTGTTTAGTCCAGAAACACCCACAAAAACACACCTAGAATAATACTTAACCAAATATCTGGACACCCCATGGCCCAGGCAAGTTTATGCATAAAACCAACCATCACAGTCCACATCTAAATTGTCCTTCCCTAACGACTATTGATTCGTCCTGTTTATCTTCTTCTCAGTGTTTGTCACAATTTGCACGTCTTGTTTATTCAGTTGTCACATTTACTGTCTGTTTCTCTTTCTATAATGTGAGCCCCATGACGACAGGACAGAGACTGTTACACTTATTTCTTCATCTCCTGAGGCCAGAAGAGTGCCAGGAACCCAATAAACACTTAATATGCATTTTTGAATGAAATAAGTACAAATAAAAATAAAAGAATTGTACAATGAAATAAGAAGGGATGAAAGGCAACATTAACAGAATATTATGAGAACATGGAAGAAAAGAAGCTTAATTCTCTTTGGAAGAGTCATAAATGGCCTTGAAATGAGGAGACATTTGAGCTGAGTCCTGAAACGTGAGGAGGAATCAACCAAGCAGTGGAGGACGACCAGAAGGAAAGCAAGGTTTTCATGTCAAACAGTGTGTGCTAAGGTGGGGGACTAAAGGGATTAACCTATTCCAGAAGGATAAGAAATTCAGGGTGTCCAGGGGTCAGAGCAGATTGAGAAGGGTCTTGTATGCAGCTCCAGGATCCAGACTTGACTCGGCAGGACCTGGGAAGTCAGTGGAGGGTGTAGGTTTTGAACAGGAACATTCAAAACGCGTTGAATGTCTTGAATTCAACAAAATATTATCTACTCTGCTTCACTCTGGAAAGCAGAGTAGATAAGGAGGAAGAATGGGGAGAAACTGATGCCCAGGGAACCAGTTAGGAAGCAGTTACAATTTGGATGAGAGAAGATGAAAGAGCTGCAGAGGCACCAGGTGTGGCTGACTTCCCTCCTGGGCTGGTGGGGCCCAATGCTTTTGCAGGAGCTGGAGTTCCCAGTAGGCAGCCTGGCTGTGAGAGTGGGTAAGGCTGGCCTGTGGCTTTGGAGACAGGCTGAGAAGAACCAGTATTTCATCCAGCATGAGACAGTCTCAGGAAGAAAGAGATCATTTGGTATTGTAAGGACATGAGGGGTGGGGGGTGGTAGGCAGAGAGCATCATCTGGATTGGGAGAAGAGATTCTGCTATGGGAGCAAGATGCAATGTGGGGAATGTGCCAGATGACAGGGCAGGTCTGCACAATTGGCTGATGGGGAGGGCTTCATTGCGGGGAGGGGATGTGGATGGAAGAAAGCTATTAAAGGCACTGAGCAGGTTCAAGCAAAATAAAAGAGAAGAAAGTAAATTTCTGGACCCTTCTGAAGTAGAATTTATAAGACCTGATAATAATAATAATAATAATTAGGGAGAGGATGACAGGGGTGAAAAACAAGAAAATTGAGAATAACTTCCTTGGAAATTGAAAGGAACGACTAGAGGAATAACAGATTTGGGAGGAGCATTTGAGGGAGAATGTTTCCTCTAAGTGAAATTATTCAATCAGCGACTTCACCTGTATGCTCTATGGTCAGCCTCTCAATATTCAGGTAGCGGGAATTTTCTTAAGAAAGCTGTTCACCAAATAGGTCCACAGGGAGAAGATATATGGCTCCAGTTCCAAACCTTTTCACACTCCAGGACAACTCTCTTCTTTACGCTAGGCACCAAAGAATTCGTCCCGATAATCATCATCTTTATTAACATCATCATCTTCCTTTTCATTGGAAGCAGAAGCAGCTCTTATTTACTAAGCACTTATTGTAATAATAACCACTACATATTGAGCACTTGCTATATCCCAGGATTCTCCTAAGTCTTCTCCACATGTTAACTCAATTAAACCCCAGACGTACCTAAATGAAGCAAGCACGTCATTATCCATCTGTGACAGAGGAAAGAACTGAGGTCCAGTGGGGTAAGTAATGTGCCCAAGTAGGCTGAGCAATCAGACACTGTGGAAGTCTCTACGTGCTTTAGGGCGCTTAGCCTCCCCAACACATTTAGACCATCATGATTATTCTCTTTTTACAAGAACAAAAAATACAAAGTGTGAAGTTACATCAATTTCTCCAAACCTTCCATCCCACAAATGCCTTAGCTTATTTTTGAAACTACCATTTTTAAGCCAGGCTACAGAGAGAGGATGTAGTTAGCGTAAGTGCCTGACAATTTGCTTTTGGTATTGTAGTGTAAGTGCTTGATATTAAGCTTTTGATTGTTGTGGCATCATTTCAAAGACATCCATTTGGAGTAAACATATTGCTGGCTACATGACTAGATAAAGAGTCAGGTCATCCTAACCGTGAAGTTCTTCTTTTAGAAAGCCCTGGGTAACCTAGAAAACTGACCGCTTGCTTTTTCCTTCCCATGCATGAATATCCGCTTTTATGTTTTAAATTCACCAATAAAAAGTAAACTCGTGAAACCGTAGGTGCTTTGTTTTTTCAAAGTTCCCTAATGGCTGTTGCTGAGGTGCATCCTGCAATCATCATAAGAACCACAAGGGCCAATCCAGGCATGACATTGGCTTGGGTTGAGGAAACGTCTGTGGGGGCTCGCCACAAGAAGTAGGGGCCCAGGTGAGTGTCTCCATGCATTCCCAGCTGATAGCATCACTCTCAACAGGCTGAGGCCCACATAAAACAGGGGACCGTTTCTAGAGCTCTTCTGCTTTGCTGTGTTCACAAATAAACATATGGGGAAACAGATAACATTTTGGAAATAATAGTTAATATTTATCGAACACACCCAATGTGAAGTGCTTTACATTGCTGTCTCCTGTAATGTCTTCCATTACAGATGTCTTCCAACATCTCTCTCTCTGTCAGATCTGAAGGTAGTGTAACCTTGGGCCCTCCAGGACCAGTTCACCTGACCCCATCTTATCAACAGAGTAATTAAGAATGTTTTTTCAGGATCTGAGACCCCTTGTCCAGTTCAGGCTGATTGAGACCACCAACCTATCAACTGGACCTACACAAATGCTTGACAAGTGACCTTTTGGACATCAAGGAGCTAATAACTCCACCCTCAGATCATGGTAACACTGCCATTTTGTGAACATGCTTCCACTGAAGAGGGATGAAGCTTGACTACTCTTGCGCAGATCATCAATTACCTCATTTCTCCTTACCTCCAATCATCTATTCCCATACTTCAGACCACCTTGCCTCTTTATCCCACAAACATCCAAGTCCCCATTTTCAGGGAGGCAGATCTAAGATTGATTCTCCTGCCTCCTCACTTGGCTGCCTTGTGATTAAATCCTTTCTCTTTACAAACTTGTTGTCTTGGTGATTGACACAATCATGTGGTAGGCAAAATGAACCTGGTTCTGTAACAGTAGCATCAGGCCCAAAGATACCACCTGGGCAGAAAGCAGTTGCTTCCTTCTGTGTATACACTATCTGAGAATTCCCATATAGAGTGCGGCCAGTTTACTAGGCTTCTATCAAGCACCACAGCTATCATTATCTCTAGGCATTTATTTTTATTGTCTGGGAATAGAAATTGAGACGAGAACAGCTTCTTAAGGTCATAACCTAGAACACAACTTCTCTATACGTTAACTCTATATTTAGTTTTATCTGCATACTCACTTTCCCTACGTGTAGAAACATTGTGAGAAACATCTTGAGTGAATCATGAACCATCCTCTAGTTTATTATCTGCCCCTGGTTCTCCCCCAGGAACATTCCATTGGTACCCCCGTCTGACCAATTGACCAGAGTGGGGGTGATTGATTGTGCAAGGAGTTACTTTTTGAACTCAGGCCTCAAGCTAATTTAAGAATAAAATTTCTGTCTTCTTACTTTCTTAACCTTGGCCCCTTCCTTCGAATGAACTTGATACATTTAGAATGGAGGGACTGGGATATTGGACAGCAGACAATATTTATATTGGAGCTTTACAAAAGTAAATGCAGAAATCACTAGAGTCTTAGTGAATTTTGCTGTATGTGAATTCCAATCTGCAGTAATGGAAGCAAAGTAGAGGGCAGCTACGACTCTTCCAGAGCTTATCATTTTATTCTTAATTTTACACTGGTAAGTGAATGAGCTGCTTGATTTGTATCCAGGTGTTAATTTATATGTTCCCAGGTCTCAATTTATAAAGGTGACTGAGTGATGACATGAAGGAAGAATTTACTACTTATACTTCCCAAGAAAAGGGAGCATGCCATGCCATGCCATGCAGGGCCACATGGGGAGGCATCAGGTTTGATCAGGCTACAGAAGCAAGGGCGAGGGGGAGGCAGGGGCCACAGATTTTACTGGGGGTTCCACAAGAAAGGCAAGGCAAGATAGATAAAACAGCTTAGAATTGACTAGTTTGAATAGTTCCAGCAGGCTATGGGACATAGAGGCTGGCCCTAGGTTGATGTAGGGATGGGGAAATATTAGCTTGATGGATGAGAGTTAGATAAAGGTGATAGTGAGGGATATGGACTTGGGATTGGTTGGATGACTTATGATATGACTTTTGTGCATCTGCAAAGCTGGATCACAGGGAAGATATAAACAACTTTGGCGATTTTAATTTGGCCCTGTGATTAATGGATGCCAAATACACAAACACAGAATCTAAGAAAACACGGAACACTACTGCAGGAAACTCTAGAGCATACTTCCTGCATTTCTTTCCATCCCATTTCTCATTTCCCCTCACTCCCACAAGCCAGCATGATGAATGGATGAGTAGTTCATTGCAGGCTGGTTGCCTCTCTGAGTGTTCACTTCAAGCTGGGATTGTATAAATCTAGAGCTTTCCTGGTTGTTTCTTCAGAGCCAATGTGCAGCTTTGGCCCACCATCCTACCCAAGAGCTGGGCCTTTCCTGGGCATTGCCAGGGTCTTGACTTTAGTGGTAATCAGAAGATAGGACATGAGCTGAGTACTCAACACTTTTAGTGTAGGGTGTGTGGAGACCAAAGGGCAGTCCTAACGTCATCTCTCAGAGAAGTTGTGATTTAACTTGGGAGAGAGGAGATAGATAAGCAGAGCTTTAGCAGAAGTCTTCAAAATAGCAGTGATTATAAAAGTGTGCAGAGCAGGAAGTTGGCTGCTTATTTGGAGAGTAGTCAGAGCTCAGGGATGAATCCAGAGTGGCCAGGACCTGCAATCCCAGTTCTCTCACTAGTAGGACTCTAAAGATGTCTACTATAATTGTTTGACAGATGCAGAGCTAATCTTTTGAGTCTACGTTTCTACAGTAAATGTGAATGTCTACGGTAAGATAAAATTTTATAGGAATGATTGTTGTGATAAAATACATAAAACTGCAAATAAAGCATTTGTAGAAGAAAAACACATTCAGTGATGGGCTTGTACCTCATTCTTCAGAGGGAAGAAGATGGTTGGAAATACTTTTAGGGTAGCCACACAAAGAGAATACACTTACATTGTTTTTTAATTTGCTTATTTTTCCTTTTGCATTTCTATTACTGGGAGAGTAAAGTTGCTTTGAGAGAGAACCCTTCCCCAATCCTTCATATTTAATGTGATTGCATCGCGTCATTTCTCAACTGTTCTTATCTGCCATTGTGGAGGATTTTCAAACTTTCCTGTAAAAGTATATGCGCCTCAAGAGAAAATGTCAATATATCCAGTCTAGAGTAGATGAATCAAGAAATAGGATAGGAGAACATTATGTAGGATGGTGATAGAAGAGCTAAAGACTAGAAAGGGTTTTTAAAAAGTAGGTTGGAGTGGGGAGATAGATTGTAAAAATTTTACTTTTTATTTAATACTGTTCTTTAATATTGAGTTTTTAACCATGTGCTTGTGTTACTTGATAATTGAGAGAGAGAGAGAGAGCGAGTGTGAGTGACGATAGAGTTGGGAGTAGACATTTAGAACTGTCTAAATGGACCAGGCAATGAGGACTCCACGACCACGATGTCAAGATGGGTCTTTGACTTTTGTGCACAGTTTTGTCAGCAGTAAAATGGAAACATAAACACTGTGTTTTTGTTCCATAGTTTATTTCAATTGACATGCTAAAATAAGTGAAAATGTTATATATGACAACTACAGAAAAATGATTAATATATAAATATACAGAATTAAAATAACAGAAAAATGATTAATACAGAAATGTATAGAATTAAAATAAATTAAGGTGAAATTTAGCATGATAAAATGCATTTTAATTTCTTATCTGTGTGTCACCATAGCAAAACCATCTATTCAAAATCCTGTAAAACTAAATGAAACTGCCGTAGCCCTTTCTGAAGGGGGAACTGTATAAATGAAGATATTGTTTGTCTTTCAAAGGGAGAGCCCAATTCCTGCAATTCCTGAATTATGCTACAGAATACCACATTTTCCCCTCAGAGGGGGTTTACATAGCATTTCACAGAGGTTTAAGAAGCACAGGAATTCGTCCAAGTTTTGGACAGAAGGTAGAGTCACAGAATCTCAAGGTCAGATAATAACTGCATTACTTAGCCCAACCCACCTCTGGCTCAGCCTGAGTCTGAAGGGAGATCCTATTTCTCTCTCATGAAATGAATGGATAGAAAGAGAAACTGGAAGCTTCTCAGAGGAACTGAGTGGAAGTTCTTCCTCATATGAAAACCCAAGGAGTGGGGTAATAAGCTCCCTACTCCCCACCCAACCCTACCCAAAGAATGTTGTTCACTGTAAATTCCCATCACTGCTTGAGAAACCAGGCAATCTGTCCGTCTCTCTACTCTTGTGCTCTACCAATTTGGAAATTTTGACTGATGGTGTTGCTGCTTGCACTCCCAACTAACTCCTTTCCACTCTTCTTGCTATCCAAGGCTTTTCCCACTCTGAGCTTGTCAGCCTCATGGCTCCTGCTTCTCTGTGCCTTCTCCATGTGTCATCTTCGGCTCTGCTACGGAAATCTCTGTTTCTCTGTATGTCTTACTTGACTCTCTAAGAAAGAAGTTTCTTGCTTGACTGTGTCACTCTCCTGTACAGAATCTCTGCATTGGAAAGAGCTTTAGCTCCAGCCATCTCAAAGGGGTCTGACAAGTTTGTAGATGGATGATAATCAACCATTGTTAGGGGTTTATGGGGTCCTATTATTTGATACAGAAACCTGTGTGTAAAAACTTCTCAGAGGGGCTGGCCCCGTGGCCGAGTGGTTAAGTTCGTGCGCTCCGCTGCAGGCGGCCCAGTGTTTCGTTGGTTCGAATCCTGGGCGTGGACATGACACTGCTCATCAGACCACGCTGAGGCAGCGTCCCACATGCCACAACTAGAAGGACCCACAACAAAGAATATACAGCTATGTACCGGGGTGCTTTGGGAAGAAAAAGGAAAAAAATAAAATCTTTAAAAAAAAAAAAAAACTTCTCAGAGAGAGATTGCAGAGGTGGGAGATGTCCTAAGGCTCCCCAGAAGGGAAGACTGTAACTGACAGACAGCTTCCGGATACTTGTCTCCTCATTACAGCACTGTGATAGTCAAGCTTGATGTGAACACTTTCTATGACGGAGAATTCAGCCTCAAGACTGCAACATAGAGACTCTCCTTGAGTTTTCTATCAGCCAGCTTGCCCTACGTATTTTGGACTTGCCAGTCCTGGATCACATATCACATTCCTTAAAATCTGTCTCTCTCTCTCTCTCTATATATATATAAAATGATATAATATGAGACTCAGACAATTGGCAAATTCTATAAATTGAAACCAAATCTTTCTTCCTCTAGCTTCCACCCACTGTTTACCATGTTTATACTTTCATCATATAGAACAAAATCAATTCTACTTCTACCTGACAGTCATTCATATCACTGAATAAAGCTTTCACACAATTGACAAATTCGGAGGAGAAGTAAAAAATATTTTGGGTCATCTAGACAAATATTTGTCTTGCTATGTCCGCAGGCTGTGGCCCCACCTTAAAACCACCACAGAACAAAACAATAAGGAGTCTAGTGTCAAGGTCAAGAGCAAAAGCTTTGGGATCGGCTTGAACCTGGGTTTCAATTTCCACTTATTAACTGTGTGACCTCAAGTAAGTTACCTAACTGCTCTGACGTTGTGTTTCCTAATCTGTAGGATAAGATAAAAATATCAACCTGCTAGAGTTGCCATAAAGATGAAGCAAAACCAAGCATGTGAAGCACTTAGCACAGTGTCTGCCATGTGGTGGGTGAGTGACACCTGGTAGCTATTTTTACTCTGATAGAGATGCAAGTAAGATTTCACCAGCACGTGCTCTCTCTAAACTGCTACTGACAGTCTCTTGTCTCTGGCAATTCTAGCAAAGTGGATGGGTCTTTCTTGAATAAGTACAGGAAGGAGAAATAATAGTTCTCACTGCCTTCTTCCTCACTACCTCTTCCACTCAGCCCCCTAATCCCATTTCTTCATCTATTTCTTCTAAGTTGCCTCCTGGGCATCAGCTTCTGTGCAACGTACTTCATGGACCCTCTCAGGCTGGGCTGGTGACTCTTCCTGATGATCCCATAATGCACAGTGCATATCTTCATCATTATCTTACTGGACTATTTGTAGTTGTTTATATGAGAAGATTTGGGCAGGCCTTGTGATTTATTCATTTTTAGAGACCTGTTACTGGTAGAGTGGCTGGAACATCCTAAGCACTGGAAAATGTTTAGCTCAATGAACGAATGTGTGAATGAATGAATGTCCCAACTGTTTCTATTCAATGGATTATCTTTCTGAAACAAAACAATTTCTACCTTTGTTTCCAGTGCACTAGCCAAGAACCTTAAAGTTGCTTGTATGTTACTTGATGGGTCATAGTCTTTTAATTTGAGAACTAATCTGCTGTATCTGCGTTTAGAAGAAATTCATTTCCAGAGATTTATTTCTGACTTTGGACATTCAGAACCCAACCACTCTTCCTGCTCTTAACACTCTGAATGATTTTCAGCATCTCTATGCAATTTCTGAATGCAATGTCCCGGTAAGCCCATTCACAAACTTGATATAAAAAATGTTGTGTTTATTCATACAACTGGCTCAGTGAACAAAGATGAGAAATTGAGTTATTTATTCGATGACTCAGGCCTAGATTCCTAAATTGGAATTTGCCTCTGTACCTTCAGGGAGTGGAGAAAAGAAATCTAATAGATTAAATGAGACTGCTGTGTATCTCTTGGTGCCTCTGCTGGGAGCATTGTGTATGGGATAATTAAGTCCCTGGAAGAGGAACACTGGCCATGAAATAAAAAATACAGATTTCTCACCCATAGTAAGTGGCTGGGTGCTGGGCTCACCAAAATGTTCTTTGTTAACAAATGTATTTTTCTGATCTAGAAATTTCCAGTCACAAATATTAGTACTCCCTTGGGATTACTCAGCCCTGTGATTATTTTTTGGTGATCGTCTATCTCTTGACTTCTTTGCAGTGTGTGTTTTTCCTTTGTGAACACTATGTATGTAGTAGGGGATTCGTGAGACGCCATAACATGTTGGAAGGTAAAGGAGTTTCCATCATTGAGGAGGAAGCCATCAGAAACAAGATATGCTCTGGGAATTTGGCTGATGGATAACAAATCCTGTCACTTCTATCAGTGGAGTGCCTGAAGTATGCACAGAAGGGCACAACCCATTTTTCCTCCTGTTCATCCGTCTTACATGCGTCCCTGTCTAGGACACGCCCAGCCACTCCAAAGACGTTAGCATGTATGCAATGGTTTTCTATCAGTACTTATTAACTATCAATAATGCAGTGGCTAAGCTTCTGCTTGTGTGATTATTTAGCAAAGAAGGACCGTGGAAACCCAAAGCTATGTGGCCAGTTACACCAGTATCTCTCATACTCATATCTTAGGACAGTTCAGAGAAAATTGCCTGACTCTGCCTTGCATTAGTTTTGGCATAGCAGCTCTCACTAACAGTCTTTCTCTAATTATCCAGTCTCTATTCTTAAAAAAAAAACAAACTGGTTTGCAACACTGAGTAGACACCAATCAGTGCATGTCATATGTTATCAACTTCTTGCGTTGCCCTGTTTTTCTTGGCATTCTGTGATGTAAAAGGTCTCGTCTCACTTAAACTAAATGTAACATATACATTTCTTCCTGATGGAAGGGTGATATCAAGTGGATTCATTTATTTATAGCTTTTCTTAAAAAATACAAATAATTATCGAACATCTACTATGAGTCAAGCAAGTATGTAGACCCTTATTTTCTAAACTGCAAACAAATATCCCGAGGAAACTCTCTTTCCTGGTAACAAAATGCCACCTCTTCCTTGCTTTGCTGCCCCTGGCCCTGCCACTGCCTTGTGTTACTCAGTGAAGGAAACAGAGGCCTCATCACAAGGGGAGTCCTCCTAGGTCCTAGCCTCCAAAACCAGAGAAGGCACCAGAAGGGGAAGGTGACACTGCAGCGCTGTCCTCTGAGGTTGTTTGCCTCTGTCTATAGACCCAGGCTGTAAAGCACAGGCTTCGCTGTGTCACCCATGACAAATGGCCCCACATCAATTTCATGTACTGGCAACCAGGCCTCCTTGCAGGGCCCCAGTCTCAGCCTCATAACATTTGTGCTTTGAGACACAGTGACACATTTCTCGTTTTCTTTCAGGCAGGCTTGGAAAGATCTCATTTTCTCCTCCTTTTAATATCTACCCTAAAAACAAAACAAACCAAAAATACAAGCCAAAAATTTGAAATTCAGAAACAGCCCGTGAACTCATCCTTTGCTCGCTTATCAAAGGAAGTGCTATGCCTTCCAGTACAATTCAATTGATTTAAAAATTGCTTTTAGACTCTTTTTTGAATTTTTCTTTTCAAACAACATAAATCATTTATCCTATGTTGATTCTTGCAGCAAATTAAATAATATAAGCAGAAGAAAGAGTTTGTGTTAAATAGTTTGGCCTTCCACGTTTACTTTTCTGAATCTCATGCCAATATACATATACATAACCACAATCTTACACACATCCATGTTTTCTTTAAAAACATATTTTGAGCCACAGACTTTTTCCAAAAGAAACAATGCTGTGATAAATATTCCTGAATTTATATTTAATTTAAATAAGAGTAGAGAAAGTATAGAAACAAAAAGATATTAAACACCTACTATGTCCAAAAAAAGTCATTACTGGTATTATTTATTTAATTCTTAAAATCAACCTATGGAGTAGATTCTGCTGACCTCTGTTTACAGATGGAGGTACAGAAACTAGGGGAGAAGTAAGAGACTTACCTAAAATCATACTGCCAGTAAGTGACAGAGCTAGGACATGACATTCGCTCTTTCCAACTTAACTTCTTTTCTGTCAAAGACAGGAAAAGCAGAAGAAAAATCAAAAAGCTAGTTGCCATGGGAAATAAAAAGATGAACAAATTAATGTCCTGGACATTATCCTCTTGAAGTGGTTGGTAACTAAGGGCAGTACTTTGTCACACTGCTCTGTGTGTGTGTGCGTGTGTGTGTGCCTGTCTGGGGGAATATAGGGTGGGAGAGTTACAGACGTTAAGTGGATGACTGGCAGGAGAGCTAAGCACAATCTCACACAATAAAGAATTGCTCAGTCCAAAATGCAAAAACACCCCTTTGAGAAACATTCCACTATAGTCTCACAATTGCAATAAAAAAATCAAAATGTAAATAATTACGCTGTAAAACAAAATAAAGTAAATGCTAGATAAAAATGCTGTTTTAAGTATTTCTGAAATGCTGTGGGAACCCAGAGGAAGCAGAGATTACACCCAGCTTTCCCAGGCTGATGAAGGCTTTACAATTTTCACCTTGTGGCTTCCTAGGTGACTCTGGTTGTTGACATCTAGCCAGTAGAAGAAGCAAGAGGAGGAGGATGTCGTGCGGGGGGACGGTATGAGCCTGTCCTGGAAGTAGGTCATATCACTACCACTTACACTCCATTGACCAGAACTCAGTCAAACTGTCGTCTCTAACCCTATGAGCCAGGCTGGGAAATGGATTCCAGCAGTGCACTCAGGAGGAACCAAGTATGAAGACTGAGCCAGTCTTTTGCAGAGGTGTCAAAGGTGTTCAAGAGAGGCAGTGTTATCTTCTCTTTGAAATCTGCTCCAAATCCTATACCCTCTTACTCTACAGGTGGCGTCAGCGTCCAACCAGTTCCCCAATCCAGCAACTTGGAATTTTCCTTCCTCAAAAGTTGCGTCTTATCAGTTATCAAGTCCATTCAATTCCTCATTCATTAACAAACATTTGCTGACTATCAACCATTTTACCAGGCACTGTGTTACACACCAGGAACACAATGGCATAAAAAATACAATCTCTGCTCTTGAGAAGCTCACAGTCCAGTGTGAAAAACAAATCCGATTATCAGTCAGTGATAAAACAACTGGTAAATGCAGTAAGAGAACAATAGAGTCGAGGTGATCTTTTCAAAATGTAAATCAGATGGTGTTACCCTCCCGCTTAAAACCCCCCAAATTTCCCATCGTTCTGTTAGGAAAAATTGTAAAAGAATTTGAAATGGCAAAAGAGATTACTGAGTGTCTTTTCATAGAATATCGATGTTCTCCAGTTGGTCTTCAGAAATTATCTCATTCTAGAAGGTTTGAGCCTATTTGGAAACTTATACATGTGAAAAACGGATAATAATGCAAATGGTTCTTGTGTTAGAAAAATGCAAGTGGTTTTTTCCTGGTAGGAACACAATTGATTTCCACCTTGTGGAAAAGATCATTCTAAACTTTGCATTGTATTGTCCTGTTAGTTATTAATAGTTTTGCCTCTATTAAAAAATTTGATTCAGTATTCTTGATTGATTGTGTGCGAACGTATGTATATGTGTGTATAGATATATATTCATCAGATTCTGTTGACATCTTACCAGTTTCCTCATTAATTAATGAACTAAATAAAATCAGTGGCATGTGTCCATCTTATACTTGTAGGAGGGTCATAATTTTAATTTTTGAAAATTACATTTTAACAGCATTTAGAACTTTAAGTCCCTATAAAATCTAGGACTTGTTCAACTCCTCCACATGCCTCCTTCTGCTTTTTTTTTTTTTTTGGTGAGGAATATTATCCCTGAGCTAACATCTGTGCCAATCTGCCTCTATTTTGTGTGTAAGACACTGCCACAGCATGGCTTGATGAGCTGTGTGTAGGTCTACACCCAGGATCCTAACCCGCAAACCCTGGACCACCAAAGCAGAGTTCATAAACTTTACCACCACACCACAGGGCTGGCCCTGGCTCCCTCTGCTTTTGCCTCACTCTCCCTCAGTCCTTTCTCAGATATTCTCATGGCTGGCTCTTTTTGATATCGAATTTCTTAATCTCAAGTTCATGTGCCTGACACTCAAGAAGCCAATCACTGAGACACCAGTGCCTGGAGATGGAGAAAGGTTTATTTGAATTGGCCAAACCAAGAAGGTGGGAGGACAGTTTCTCTCAAATCCACCTTAGTAAAAGAAGAAAGCAAGGGCTTATTATACAGTGAAGGGGCTTGAGAGGTGGAGTTCTGGAGAAACAAAATGGAAGTCCATGTTCCTTTCACCCTAGATAAGCCCTTGGGCAGCCAGACTTCTGGGCATCAGTGGCAGCTGGGGCTGGTTATCTGGTGATGGGTCATACCTTCCTTGAAGACAGTCTTTTTCTTCTGCAAAACAAGCTCACAAATCCTTGTGACCCTTGAGTCAGCTCTCAGGTTAAACAAGGAAATAGCAAATTAACAAGATTAACTTCTTTTCCTCTGTGTCTATGTTAGGAACAAGGTCGAAGGGCAATCATGTTCTTACTGAATATTTACAGTAACCCTCAGGTAACCAGCTTCACTTTCTTCCATTCAGGTCTTATCTCAAATTTCACCTCCACAGAAAAGCTTTTCCCGTCTGGCTCTATCATATTACCTTTTTTTAATTTCTTCAAAAATTTTAGACATATGTGAAATTTTCTTGTTTGTGTATGTGCTTATGTATTTACATACTTGTGTTTATGTACATGTCTGTTTTGTTCACTGTTGTATTTCCAGTGCCTGGAAGATTATCTAGCCACTGAATATTTTCCATAAATCTTTTTGGATGAAAGAATGAACCAATAAAATAAGAATGAAGGAAGGAGTATGTCCAGGACATTATGGAAGAGATTTCTCTGACCTGTCTTGGAGCAGCATTAGCAAGCCTCTGAATCTGGCTGTTCTTCCCTTCCCTGAGGACTTCATCATGTCTTTCCACTCTTTATCCTAAGCAATTGTTAACTGGTCTCTATTGATAAATTTTCCTCTTCTGGGCCATCCTATACCTAGGGATCCCTTAATCAGCTTTTCATCATACATATCTCAGGAGGTTCTTAAAAATAAGGATTCTTGTGGCCTGTGCTTAACCCCAAGGAGAAGCTGATTTAGTAAATCTGAGGTCTTTATTTCTGATGAGCTTAACAGATAATCTGGGGGTGTCTGGGGCCACATTTGGCAAATAATCCCCTGCCAGAATCTTGGCTCTAAAAAAATGAAACTGATCCTATTCCCCTCTCGTTTATAAATCTATGCCTCCTCACTGCCAGCCCCATAATAATCCAATTTCTAGCTTAATATCAATCACATTATGGTTAATCACATCAGTCTCCCTTTCATGTCCCATCTTCTGTCACTCCTTGGGCCTTTCATATAAACATCAATAGTTCCTTTCATAATCTATATTAAGTACATCCCTTTCTGCACAAGAAGTCTTCCTTTCTAGATGATGCAAATCTCTATTTATCTTTCTTGATACAGCTGCAGTATCATGTCATTGAAAGTTCTACATTACCCTGTTTTCTTTTCTTTATATTTTCAGAGTTTTTTGTTAACATCTCTGTAAAACTCTTACCTGTTATATGGAAATTTATCTGCTTACTAGTTTGCCTCCTCCAGTAGACTGTGGGATCCCTGAGGACAGGAGTTATGTCCTGTTTATCACTATCTCCTCAGCCCTTGGCAAAGCACAGGCCAGGGTTAAGTGTTTAATAAGTTTTCTGACAAATTAAGGAAATGATGGAACAGATGCTATTTCCATTGAAGTTTTTAAAAATATAAGAAAATAAACAAAATAGATTCGGGAAAAGACATTCCTCTAATAGTAAGCAGAAAGACAGGAAGAACCAAAGTGCAGGGCAGGACGTGTTTGCAGGAATGACATGCATTTAGTGGAAAGGAGTCTGGTTCCTGGGGCTTCAGAGGGGGACAAATAACCTGACAAGGGCCAAGTGACAAGAGAGTTGAGAATGAAGGTACAAGGGTTCCAATTTTAGCCTATAAGCAAAGTTGTAGCTAAGTAGCTTGATTTTTCTGACTTGCATGTTAGTCCCATGCCTTCACTGAGGCATAAATGAAAGAATCGCCTTGTAAATTTAGCCTTGTCAGCAGCAAGGGCTCCGCCACTCTGCAAGTCTGATAAAAGCAGATGAAGAGACATTAACTGCAAATGTTGGCAAGAATAACCATTGTTCCCACTCCTCCAAATGCTCTTGTCAACCCTTCCAGGAAAACTGCTCCTTAGCAGTTAGCAAAGGGAGCAAATAGCACCACGGAGCACAGTGTGGAAGGACAGGGGACAAGGGGGTTATATCTTCTGATGAACAGAAGGGCTCCTGAAAGTAAATATGGCAAGCCCATGTGGGGAATAAAGAAAATAGATGAATTTAAAGTAGATTGCACCTGTATTTTCTACCAATATACACTTGAATTGGTCTGAAAGGAAAACCATGAGAAATAACCTTTTAGAGGCTGCGGCGTCTTACAATACAGCCGTGTCTCCTCTCTCTTTTTAATTGCATCCCGGGAGATCCCTGAATTGAAGGTTTTCAGGCACTCTCTCACTCAGTGCCCTTGCCTGCCTAGGACTGTTGTGTAGCATGTTCTAGGTCCTGGATAAATTTCTAAGTGATTTAGATGCATTCGCTTGTTTACCCCAACAACGATTCTGTAAAGTGAAGAAAGTGAGGGTTAACTTGCTTAAGTCACTTAACGAGATCGCAGATTTAGTTCAGGGATCTGGAAGATGAAGGAAAGAATTTTACACTGTGGAATCTGGGGTGTCTGAAACACCGTATATTTCACCTAATCTGAGACACGGTAAGTTTTTAAGATTCACTGTTATTTTTTATACCACTACAAAGGTGGGGCTGGGAGCTGCCAATTAAAACTATGTCCAACATTATCTAATGGACGCATTCCTCTTTAGAGATGTAAAAATTTTACCCAAAAATGTGCATTTTAAAATTAATGAAATAAAATGTTTTGGGCATGGAAGTCTCTCAGCCTCTTTGTCTATGTCCACTTGCTGTCAGAATACAACTAGCACTAGGATGGGGCAGAATGGTACCTACAAAAGAACATTCCAAAAATGGTGAGCTTATTGTAAGACTTTTTGGTGTCCAGGGATTTTTTTTCTAATCCTTTAAAATAAACTGAGATTTTGTGTGAAGCTTTATGATTACTGATGTTGCAGTATTCCTGGTTTGAGCAATGACTTTTTCCCCCTACAAATTTTAGAGTACTTGGAATCTGCAGTAAAAAATAAAGCAAAATTTGGCTCTGATTTCCCAAAGACAGTATATCAGCAAAACCTTATAAAATATTGTTATGTGATAATCTGCAGAAGGCAGAATATGTCTCTGCATCTTAAGGAGCTTTCTTTAGATAATGGATTGGTGCAAATTCAACAAACCCCAAAGAGATGATATGCCAACCCTGTTCTCTGAGTACATTGCAACAAAATAGATGTAAATATCAAATAGAAATTGATACCCTCATCCTTTAAACATTTAAAAAAAGATAATAAGTCATGGGGCTGGCCCAGTGGCATAGTGGTTAAGTTCACGTGCTCTGCTTCAGTGGCCCAGAGTTCATGGGTTCAGATCCCAGGTGTGGACCTGCACACCACTCATCAAGCCATGTTGTGGTGGTGTCCCACATACAAAATAGAGGAAGATTGGTACAGATGTTAGTTCAGCGACAATCTTAATCACAAACACACACAAAGATGATAATTTGTGAGAAAAAAATAAATCAAAATATAAATTATAAAATATTTGGTGGTGAAAAATGAAAACTCAGTATGCCAGAGCTTATGTAATGTAGTTAAAATGGTACTTGCAGAAAAATTTATAGCCTATGTATAAATTTGAATGTACAAAAAAAAAAAAAATAATGAAGAAAGTTTCCAAGGTGAGAAGAACAACAGAAAAGAGAAGAAATTAAAATGATGGACATAATAATGCTAAAATAATCCTAAGATCAGAAATTAGTACATGGAACACAAATAAAAAATAGAGAAGATCAACAAAAATGAAATACGTTTAGTTATAAAAATTAATAAGATAAACAAAACTTTGAGAATACCAATCAAGACAAAACAGAGGAGGCACAAACAAATAATATGAGACAATGAAAAGACACTTAACTAGAGATTACACTTTTGAAAAGTAAGCTATCAACGATTTTACGACAAGAAATTTGACTTATCAGAAAAATTAATGTTCTAGTTTTTCAAGACATACTTATGAAAAACCAGAAAATATAAAAAATCTTGTAACCATTAAATAAAACAATCAGTATTTTGAAATTAATTCTCTAAGAAACAGAGCAAACAAGTGAAACAACAACAAAAACTTACTGGTTTTATAGGGAAGTCTATCCAAACTTCAGAGAAAAATATCTGTATCATCTACAAATTGTTTCAGAAAATAGAAAAATTAGGGAACTATTTCCATATATTTTATAAGGCAGGTACATTACTGATGATAAAATCAGTCCAGACCAGTCCAAGAAGGAATAATTTAAGTCATTCTCATTTATAATGTAAATGTAAAATTTTAGAAAAGTAAATTTTAGTAAATTGAATCCAATAATTAAAAAACAAGAATAATTACTGATTTGATTTATTTCAGAAAAACATTTTTTATCAAACAATTGGAAAACTAAATAATGCAGTTTACCTCATTGACACTAAAGAACAAGAGGAATCATCTCAATAGGTTAAAAAAGAATTTGAATAATCAAATACCATTTATTACAATTCCTCATCAATTTAATTTGACTTAGTTAACTATGTAAACTTACAATGTTTGTACATTACATAGCCTCTATTTAAAGTCAGAGAAACACATTGATTGCCTTCTATTGATGTTTCCATTCAACATTGTGTTTGAGACTAGCCAGTGCAATAATACAAGAAAACGAAATGCAGCTATGAGAACTGGAAAGGAAGGAATAGAAATATTGTTTTTACATGTTAAAATTATTTTGAAGGTAATTCAACAATATCTACATACAAATTATAAAACCTAAGTGAGGAGGCTGAATAAAAGATCTTTACATAAAAATCTATGGCATCCCTATACACTAGCAACAAAAGTCGTTTAATGTTTAGGAAAAATTACACACTGATAATACATCTTACAATACCAACAAAGCAACAAAGAAAATAGGGATAGATCTAACAAAAGATCTTATCATTCAGAGTAAACTAGAATAATTTATTGAAGTAGATCTAAAAAATCTACAGTAAATGGAAAAATAAGCTATCTTAATGCATGGGAATGTTCAATATTGTAAAGATGGAAATTATTTCCAAGTCAACCTATAAATTCAATATAATTATAATGAAAATCACAACAGTTCAGTAAGAAGATATACTAGCCATTAGCAAAATATGTAGTGGACATGAACAGGCAACTCACAAAAAAAAAAACACAAATTATCAATAAATATATGAAAAATTGCTCAAAGCCAAGAGTAACTGGAAAAAGCATATTAGAAGAATGAAGAGATACTATTTCACTCCCACTAAATTGGTGAAATATTGAAAATCTGATAATAGCAAATGTTGGCAAAAGTGTAGAGAAATGTGAAAGTATAGGGAAACTGGTTCAGTTCTGATGGGAATATGAATTGGTACAATCCCTTTGGAGGGCAATTTGGCATATCTAGTAAAGCTGAAGACATAGTCTTAGGCTTTGTGTTATGGAAAATTCTTCCGTAGGCACACAGGAGGCAGGGGGAAATATTCAAAGCCATAGCAAAAGAAAGAAACTGTGGTATATTCACAGTATTTCAAATAAATCAAAATTTCAAAATGTAACGTTGAGTGGAAAAAAAAGTAAGTTGCAAAGGATATTGCATTTATGTAGATACTATATTTTATTTATGAATATAACCTAAGTAGTAGAAGATTAGTTTTCTTTTAAAGATTTTGTTTTTTCCCTTTTTCTCCCCAAAGCCCCCCAGTACATAGTTGTATATTCTTTGTTGTGGATCCTTCTAGTTGTGGCATGTGGGACGCTGCCTCAGCGTGGTTTGATGAGCAGTGCCATGTCTGCGCCCAGGATTCGAACCAACGAAACACTGGGCCGCCTGCAGCGGAGCGCGTGAACTTAACCACTCAGCCATGGGGCAAGCCCCGTAGAAAATTATTTTTTAAAAAGCATTCATGGGAATGATATATACCGACCTCAAGATAATGGTTTTCTCTAAAATGGGGAGAGAAAAGCAATGGAAAACTAAGTGTTGAGTTCAGCTGATATTTTATTTCATTTGCCAAGAAAAAAAAAAAACGCAAATGAAGAAGAAAAAGATGAACCCACTATAACAAAATTTTAAAATCTATTAAATCTTGATAATGAGTATGAGTACATGTTATATTATTTCCTGAATGTTTGAAATAAGTCATATCTAAAATAAAAGCAAGAAAACATGTATCATTTATATTTAAGCAAATTGAGGAAACAGAAAAACTGCTTGGAGGTCTAGAGTTCCCATGTGGATTAAGAGTGTGAAACTAAAGAACGGAATTTTCTGATGACTAACTTTGCCTGTTACGTGGTTTTGCTAAAGTCGTATGTGCCAACAAAACCTCACAGGCCTTCTCTCAGCTGGAGACAGCATGTTGAGTTATCACAAAACTTAGCTGCCCCAGCACCTACCAAGTTTCAGGACTCTCCAGGGTCCCTGAATAAGATGTTGGAGATGAGATCCCTCTTTCGTTTTGCTTTAGAGCTCTGGAATTGAAAGATAGGAATATTGGGGCCTGGTACAGAATTCCTGGCTCAGGGTTGTGACTTTTCATGAACCAGACAAGAAAGGAATAGCAAAGTATTTTCTATAGATCAGAGAAAACTATAGCTTCACATTTTCTTGTGTTCTGGATGCAGAAAGTCCCTCAGACATTCCCAAGAAACCATGCCCAGATAAAGACAATAATGAAGACAACCACCATGGCTCCCATTTTTTGTTCACATACTATGCTGTATTACTACCTCATTCCATTTCACATCAGCGCTTTGAGGTTGGTGCTTCCATCATCTCTAGCTGATAAATGAGGACACTAAGAATTGCAAAGTTCAAGTAATTCATCCAAAGTCAAACAGCCATTGCGTGGCAGGTTTACCTGGTTCCAGTCTAGACTCATGACTACTAGTTAGTACTGCTGCAGATTGTGTGGAAATCGCCTCCGACTTCTGGAAGACTATTCTCAAAGCAGGAATTTTAATGACTCTTTTACTTGAGCCTCGTCTTTCTGTTCCTTTTTCTAGTACTGATTGCAGCACTACAAAGAGACGACATACGTAGAGCCCTCCTTTGCTACTCAGACTGATAGGACTATGAAGATCCTTCCCGTCCTCCTCCTTGGGCCATGCTTCCTGCTGCCTTGGGTCTGGTTTATGCTTCTGAGCCCCTGCCCAGCACCTCTGCTTCTGCTTAACATGTGTTTAGCCACCTGCCCTGCATGCACGAAGAAAACGTGCCAGAAGGACACAGATTTTGTACTCCTAGCTCAGAGCAGACAGGACAAGCACTGCAGCAAAATGCTGCTATCCGAAACTCCTCCACTCTAAGACCATGCAGCCGGAAGGCTGGAGTAGCTGCAGAAACAAGTTTCCCCGGGAGTCGTTCAAGCCTAATGTTGCATTTCACTTCCCAGGAGGAGGAGCATCTCAGAACTGCACTATTTGGAATGTGAGGAAGTGGAGATCAAACAGGTAGGGTGCTTGCAGGTGTGGTGTGTGTGCTATAGGGTCTGATGGCAGGTGAGACTGGCTCTCTTGCAGTGGTTAGAGGGGGAAAGGAGGAAGCTGCACTTTGTTCAGATGCTCAGGGACTAAAATCAGATCCTGGACCTCATATGAGAAAGAAAGCATCAAGAGAAACAGTGAAAGGTGCGCCCTTGGGACATGCCGATGGTCAACTGTTAATAGAGGAGGAGAGAGGGAAGCTCAGAGTCTCAGTCAGCCCTGGCATCATGGCTCTGAGAGAGACTTTAGCCCTCCAGGCTTCTGTAGACCTCTCTTCCTCAGAGAAACAATCCTGTACCACAGAGCTGCCTCCACTCCTTCCACTCACATTGTCTCCCTTCTTTATCAGGAGCAGAGGGCAGGGATCAGTCAACCCGCACACAGTTATGCATTCCCTGTTTGCTTAAAACTCTGCTGAATTCTGTGGCGTAAACAAGAATAGAGTGATGCTTCAGTTCATCCTTATCAGCAGGGTTTTGTTGTTTGTTTTCTGAAGGGAGACTATTCTCTATGACAATTCCACAGAGACCATATGCTGGAAAATTTCAATTATTTAGGGAGAACTTTCTTAAAGGCGCTGCACACTTCCCTGTGTAGGTGAAGAGAACATACCAACATTTTTCATGATGGTGTAGGCTCATCATGCAGACCACTGGCAATCTAGCTGTAGATACAGATATAAATGATGTGGAAAATAATGCTGATTAAGCACTCATGTCAGAAAAATACTCTGGAACTTGACTTCTTAAAGAAGAGGAAGAAGAAAAGGTCCTACTGTCCCTCTCTCTTTCATCAGAAAGAGTCAGCTGAGCTTTAGGTCTATATTCTCCACTATCCACTAGATATTTCCATCTGGATGCCCTGCTGACGACTCAAAGTCCAGGTATTCAAATTAAATTCATCTTCCAACCCAAACATCCTTCCCTATGTCTGTTAAAGTCAGCATCATCACCGGCTGAATAACCTCATATCAATTTCATTCCTACCTCGTCCTCGTCCCCCACACCTGCTCTCCTGTGACTCTGACAGGTCTGGCAGTGAAATATTTCTCACTTTCATTCCCCTGCCTCTGCTCCCTCTGTCCCCAGCCTAACTTAGGTCTTCATTATCTCTTCTCTAGACCTTGATAACTGCCTTGATCTTTTTACAGCTCATTTCTCCTGCCTCCAGTTTATCTCATCCACTGTTGCCAGGTAAATCTTAAAGCACAGCCCTGATGGCATCACTTCCTTGCTCAGTTGCCTTGAAAGACACCCCCCCCCCACCTCAGTCTACTGCACTCTTCAGCCTGGTCCCTGGAGCCCTGGTGCTCCAAGGCCTCTTCCTTTCAGGCACTCTTCATTCCTGCTGTGCTATAGAGTGGTGGGTCTTTGCTTACGCTTCCTTTTACCCAGAATGCTGTTCTAGCAACTGTAAACTTTTACACTCCACTCATCTTTTGAGGCCAATCATACATGATCCTCCTATATGAATCCCTCTCTGAACTCCTAAGCTGGAAGTGAATACTGCCCCTTTGGAACTCCGTAGTATTTTACCTTATGGCATTTATTACTACCTATTTTTTTTACTGTTGTATTCATTCATTCATTCAACAGAATTGCAAATGCCTCGATGGTAAAAAAAAATGCTCAATGAATAGCTCTTAAACGAAAAGAAGCTTGCTCATTTGGCCATTCTACCTCTTTCTCATAATGACGGAGAAAATGTTGTAGCTGTTTGTAGTATAGTATGGCTATTTTCCTGCAAAATCAGTTCATGATTGAAAGCCTGAAGTTCAGAGTTCAGATGTACTTTTTTTTTAACTTTCAAGAGCTGTTTCTATTCCATTATCACTTTTTGTGCTAATCATGGAGAAAAACAGATATTTTGAATGTTACTGACAAGTCATGTTTCATGACAACCTGCTCATCAGCTTGTACCCACTCTTTTTTCTTGCAGGTTCTACCTGTTGATGGAGTGTGAAGGAGAAGGGCTTATCACTCCAAGAATTCACGCTGGTGTAATTTGGACAGGCCTTACTTCAAAGCCTACACATGCTTCATCATCACCAAACACTTTTGAAAACATAACACCAGGTCACGTTTTCCCTAAGCCTATTTTTTACGATGGCTTTGATCCTTACAACTGGCATCAGGTGACACTTCGAATCTTACTGTACCAGGAAAGATGCAATAGTGTTTGAGATCTTCTTCCAAGATGGAAAATTACATATTCTGGTCATCAAAGAGGTGCTTTCTTTGCTGTTTTCTATGCTAGCTCCTGCAGACAGTGGCCTTTACATAAATTTGAATGCGATTTTAGATTAACTGGCATCCAATAGGGAAGCATTTTACAAATGTTACCACAATGCACATCAATATTATAAAAATATTCAATAAATAGGCTAAATTTAGAAATAATTTCCATGAAATAGCCACTTTTTTCTTAGTGTCATGATTTTTTAAATGTTTTTATTTGCTCTCAATTTTCTTGATTTTTTTAGTCAATTAGAAATAATGAAACACACCTTCTGAATAGTCACATAGTTTCTTCAGATGTAAATATGTGCCTTTTTATTTAGCTGAAGTTGAGAGTGTGCTCTAAGCTTTTCATAAAGGACCAGGCATAAATCAACTCGATGCAATATAAAGCAGTACACCATTGGCACATTTGTTTTACTTAAAATTTGACCAGGTGTCTTTGTAAGTTGAATTTACATAATACAAATGATCCCAGATTGTACTTATTCAGTAACATTTTCCTAAGCTTGCTACTTTCCCAGCATGTACAGATCTCTCTTTTTTTTCTTTATATTTTAGCCTCAGCATAAACTTCTTATATTCTCTCCTCACTTTAACAAAAAAACCCACAAAATAAGTCCAAATAGAATATATAAAAAAACCTTAAACCTAGATGTAGTTTTCTGCATATTTGCAACAACTACAATAATTTTGATTTCTACATGTTATTGGTTTCGCTCAAGGAGGGGGCTGGCCCCATAGTCAAGTGGTTAGGTTTGCGTGCTCCACTTTGGCAGCCCAGGGTTCACCAGTTTGGATCCTGGGAGCAGACCTATGCACTGCTCATCAGACCATGCTGTGGTGGTATCCCGCATAGAAGAACTAGAATGGCTCACAACTAGAATATACAACTATATACTGGGGCTTTGGGAGGAAAAAAACAAAAGTGGAAGATTGGCAACAGTATTAGCTCAGGGCCAATCTTCCTCACCATAAAGAAAAAGAAAAAAGAAAGAAGAAAGTATTAATTTCACTCAAGGAGTGCATAGCATGAATTACATGAATGCCTCATAGACAATTCCCATATACTATTTGTGTGCTTTCTGTATAGCACCATCTCAATATAACGGTGCTATTAGGGGTATTGAAATATGCAAAGCTTATGTTTTCCCCTCACAGAATGCTTCCAAACCACTCTGCTTTTTAAATTTGAACATTTCCAGCCAGGCAGGATAATTCCTTTAAAAGCAATTGAGATATGAAGGGCTTCGACTGACACATCCAGCCCCATTAATCAACTTCCATTGAGATCCTAACATATACACACTATAAGCAGTAAGTGACCTATGAAATATGATATATGTCAATAAAGAGATTACCATTAAGTTGATGATGTGGTTGTAGATTACAAAAGTGCTATGTAGGCTAGAAAGTCACTGTGTCCTGACATAGAAAATAATTTGTGAAGGAGGGAACTGGAGATAAATTTGAGGAGGCGTACAATTTGGGGGAACATGAAATATTTTCCCAGTGTTGGGTGCCACTTGAGGAAGGGTTGATGGGGTTCAGGGCAGGCTGCTCCAAGAGGTGCCACTTTGGCATTTGGAGTATTTTGAGCTAAAGGCAATCTAGACATTGCAGCTTAAGAGAAATGTTTATGTTTCCCTTGAGGAATTTAAATTAAGGGCCTTGCCTATATGGAAAGTAATTTCCAAAAACAATCTTTTTATGATCTGTCTGTATGATAGGGCAAGCATCTAACTGCTGACCGTCTGCTCTTCTTATCATCCTGTGAATTACCCACCTCCCCTCTGAAGCCCAAAGCCCCCATCCCATTCCTTGGCTCGGGATGGCGTAAATACCTCACTTTACCTTTCTGTCTCTGGACCTCTCATGTATGTGGAGTCTCTGACTCTCTCATGTATGTGGGTTTGCCGTATGTACAAAATTAATTAAATTTTATTTTCCCCTATTAATCTGACTCATGTCAGTTTAATTCTTAGACCAGCCAGAAGAACCTAGAGGGTAGAGGAAAATTTCTTTCTCCTTTACAGGGTAAAGGATGAGCATAAACAATGCCAGCCCAAAGAATGGTTGATTTAATGGCTCAGTAATGTGCCTGTTTGATCGTGTGTTAGAAGTGTCAGTTATATTCACCACCACACATTTCCTTCCTGAAGAAACTTCTCCATTCATAGCCTAGAAGGGGCAACTTAAGTACAACTGGACAACTCAGCCCCCACCTCAGCCACTGCTGAAGGGCCAAGGATCATACAACACTCAAGCTGAGCCAATTAAGTATCTCTCCAAAATTAAGAGCAGAAGCTCAGAAACAGAGTCAGTTAGAGTTGGACACTTGAGGTGGAAGGTCATGGATTGAAGGACTGGAGCTTCAGATCAAGAAAAATTGAGCAGATGTTTGGGAAGGAACTGACCCAACAGACTCAGAGAGAGAGAGAGAGTTATGGAGCAAGTAGTTGTCTAATGACTCCAGTTCCTGTGGAGTCCCATTATATTCCCTGAACTTGATTTCCTTAATCTAAGCTAGTTTGAGTGGTTCTTTCTGTTCTTGCACTAAGTAACCTCTGAGAGAATGCTTCTTTCTGGGTAGACTTTAGTTGTCATCTTTTATTTTTCATTGACCTTGCTGATTATGTCTAATCTCTGTCATCTTTTCTGCTATCACTTCTGCTATTTACAGATCTTTCTTTTTTATTCCCCTTTTCTGTTTTTTCTCCTTATCTTTTCTCTTCCCTGCTGGTAGTTTACCTGTACTTTTCAACATTATCACTAACAAGGTTTAGTCATTTAACTAAGATGAGGCTACTTGCTTTTGGTCAATGAATTGACTTATCATATTATAATGTTAGTAATTTTCTCGTCTTTGGCCCGTGGTCTTTTCGCCATTGCTTAATATTTGAGTATTTTTTACTTACTTTGGATTGAGAATTATTCCAAAGTGCTAAAATTACTAGACATCCATTAATGATTCTCATGTAAAGTACAGCTTTCATGGCTTTTAAGTAATCAAGAACATTTACCAGCTCTCAAAATCCAAATAATGTGGGTAGAAGGTGGATGATTTATTTCTGATGTAAAATAAGTAACATAGAATAAGCCTACTACCTATCAAGCTATGTTTAAATCACTAGGCCATTCATTTCTACCACTGGCCATTATGCTATTAGTGGGAGAAAAAGATGGGAAACAGAGACCAGTTGGAAATCATAGGGACCTGTTCTGGATAAAAATAAATGCATTTAAAAGGCTTCTTTGTCTGCTAACATATTCATTAAGTCATTCTTTCCTTCGCTCAATAAATACATATTGAGCCCCCCCTTACAGACTAGGCAATGAGCAAGACTTTGAGCACACAGAAATAACAAATAAACAAATAAAGTAATGCTCTCCTGGAGCTTATATGCTAATGAGGGCAGAGATAAAATAAACAAATGAAGGCGTAATCTAATAGATGATAATGAGTACTATTAAAAAATAAAATTAGTAGGGGATAGAGAGTCCGGGAGTATGGTGCAGTGCTGTTTTCTGTAAGGTAGTCAGTCCCTTCACTTATCAAATACCTCCCCCTCATCCCAAGGTGGTTGGAAGAAAGACAGATGGAAAACATTTGAAAAGGCTTAAGTGCCATATGTACACATATTAGTTATTATTATTACCCATCATTATCATTGATCATCATTTGTTACATATATTTTCTATTACATTGATACAGTGAAGGGGAAAACCCGGATTGTTAGCCAACTTTAACGTGGGACATCAGTTTAGGTAGCACTTACTTGTAGTAACATGATAAATTAATCGTCGTATTTGGATTTATAATAATTCTGCCTCTAAATTTCTTATTTATTGTCCTCATATCTTGACATAGTATTTTCCTTTCAAGGTCAACTAATTCTACATGTCTACAGATGTAGACAATCTGATAAAAGGATCAGTTCACTAGAAAGAGATAAGCATAGTTTAGTCCTTATCTGCAAAGCACGGTCACCATCTCTATACACAAAAATGTGATTATATTTCAAGGACCAATGTTTATTTCTGAAGCAGATGTTTATATTTCAGACAGTCTGCTTGAAATCATTATTGGGTTTGGAATGAGAATCTCTCAGTTGCCCTTGAGGCTTTGAAGTCCATAATTTTAATATGTGATCATCCATAAGGCTCTTGGGTTTTGGCTTCCAGGAGAGCTGGTTGAGCTACTGTTGAGGCAGCTGGCTGAAGCTGAAGAATTTTGTGGCCTGGTGCTGGGGAAAAATTTGGGAAGTTTATCCTATGGTGTCATAAGTGGGTTTCGTTAATTTATTTGTCTAACAAAATCTTAGCAAGCCCTAACTTGTAGAAGTTTCTGTACTAGGTGCTGAGATAACTCTTGGTCTGAATCACTGGTGATGGCTCTGTGTGTCTTGCCAGTGTGAAATTTGGTCATCTCCCTCTCCAAAGAGAAGCACTGTAGTTAGAAAGGTTCTGATTTGCATTTTCCTCGTAGGGCATCCCAACCTTTTTCAGTCTAGCACTTTCTAGTCTTCTAGTGATATGAAAGAGTTAATGTATATTTTTCTGGACCTGTCACAATTTGGGAGTAACTCAGGCAGTAAAAAGAGTAGGGCTCAATGGATGCAGGCAGAAATGTATGGGCATTTGGAACACTATTCATAGGTTGCTCTTTTATTCTCTCTTCCCTTCCCCCAACCCTGACCTGTGGACGTGAGTGGCAACTTAAATGAACCATAAAACAACCCCTGAAAAAAATCTGCAGTGTGCTGAAGGAGGCAGCAAAGCATTGAGATGAATAGATTTGCGAGCTTTCTGAGCAAGGGAGAGACAGCACCTAATATTTATGGGACCATTAAACTCCTATGTGCTCTGGATCTATGAATCTAGAGAAGTGTCACCCAGTCATCAACCCCAGACTTTTTGCTGGCATTTATCAAAGTCATGGTCCCTCCCAAACACAGATGATGGGACAAAGCCGGAGAGTCTATTCTGAACTACAGCAACATAATTCTTCTGGCTTCCTAAGCAAAAGGATGTATTTCTTCTGCATGAATGAACAATTGCTTTAAAAAAAAAATAAAACTTGCATTTTCTCATTGCCTAAGCAACCCCTGCAAGTCTTAAGATTTTAGAGGCTGGAGGATCCCAGTGTAGACTTACAGAAGTAGCTTTTACCTACCAGAGTAACGCTAAATCCAACAGAAGCAGCTGTGGAACAGCAGAACAAGGCATATTATTTTCAGAAGACCAGAATCTGAACCCAAGTTTGTCACATAGGAACTTTTTGTCCTTAGGTTAGTTTTTAATCTCTCTGAGCCATATGTTCCTCATTCTTCTCATCTATAAAGTGGGAGCATGAATGCCTGTTCCTGTTATTCAGTCCACGCAGTCTGGGTTCTTCCTCTGTGCCATGCACTGTGCTACACATTGGATACAACAGTGGACGGGCACCCTTTGTTCCAGCTCCCAGGGAGTTTAGTGGTTTAGTGGGGAAGAGAAAGGCTGCCCACGTATTGCACATGTGGCAAGGGTTATGAAGGGAAAATGCAGCATTCAACACAAACAGGAAACAGGAAGTCCTAACTTATTCTGGAGAGTCAGAGAGCCCCCCTGAGGAAATGCTGGTTGAGCTGCGATATGAAGGACAAGCAGGTGGTTACTAGATATTAGAGTGTCAGTAAGATTCCAGGCTTAGGGAAGAATGTGTGTGAAAACTCAGGGAAGAGAAGAGAACAGTACATGTTATTTACAACATGGTAGTGTGGGGAAATTAAGAGAAAAATTGCATTTGACAGAGGTTTATAAACTATCTCTGGGCATTTACCAAAGACCACTGGGATCTCTGCAGTGCCATAAAAAGAACTCTATAAGAGACCTCATTCACTTAAATGTACACGCTTCCTTTCTGCTAATACTGCTAAAGCTTTGTGAAGTTCATTTCTGAGGTGGAGGGGCAATTGAAGCCTGGATCAGAATCACATCGGGAATTAAACACTGGTCTTTGCCTATCTTTGATATTCTGGCCTGGGGGAGGAGGGGACACCATCAAGGGCAAGAGTCAAGATACCAGAGTCTGAATGTGTTAATGATACTTTCCCTTCTGCCATCCACTGACCAGTGTTCTAGGCCAGACACCATGTTGCAGCCCATCTTGCTCAGGAGGAGAGCCCTATCTGCTCAAGAACACCCACAAAGTTGCTTGATAGATAGAGAAATCTAGCCTCCAGCTTTGCAAGTATTAGACACGGGACCCAGTCTCACAGGCTCCTTCTCTGTACTTCTCTTGGCCTTGTGGATTATTCTACTTCGACTCCTGAGTGTTGGTCTTGACAGGGGTAAAAATAAGCTCACCTTTGCTCAGAGCCATGCTAGAGTTACAAGACACACCTTTTGGAAATTACAGAAGAGGTCAACTTTTTATGATTCTGTGATCTCCAAGGAAAGGCTGCAGGTAGCTAGAGCAGAGATTAGCAAACATTTTTCTCTTTTGTAAAGATCAATATACTAATCATTTTAGGTTTTACAAACCACATACTAGTTTGTTTCACAAGCCTCTAAAAATATAAAAATTTCTCCTAGCCCAGCAGCTCAGAAGCTGGCCACAGTCTGGATTTGGCCCCTGGCTGTAGTTTGCCATCCCCTAATCCAGAATAAAGCTGGATCAGAAGCAGGTACACCAACCTGATGAAATGTCTCTTTCTTTACTCCCTTAACATTAATAATTGTCAAATAGATGCTGTATGGCTGATAGGGTCCAATTATTTTTCAGATTATATAGGATAATGGAGTCCTTCTGAAGACTTTTGCTTTTATACTCTTTGCAAGCTAATAAGTTAGCTGCCACAGTTTCATGAATAATGGTAGAACCATGAGACTCCTGGATCAGAGACAAATGGCAGCTTCTTAATCACTGCACTACCAATAATCAGAGTATGAGCATTTTTTTGCTGGTTCTTCAAGCACCAATTTCCATGGGGTGACACAAAGGCGACCAGAAGAAGTCTGCATACGTAGTAGGTTGCATTACAAGAGAGGAACCCTGAGTTTATGGAACTGAATCTTTTATAATGGGCAGTCAGCATGCTTGCTCTTTGTTCTAGAAGGAGGCACTGTCTCTATCATGCTGAACTGTAAACCAATCTGTTCTTTGTTCTACAGGGAGATACTATTTCTACCTTGTAAGGCAGTTTATGAACATTCTTGAAAATGTAGTCTAGAACAAAAGGGTAGATAGTGCCTTGCTCATAAGATGTGTAGAAAGACAAGAGATCCATTTGTGTTTGAATTATCTTGCAACAGATAGCTAGTATCTATTCATTCTAATGTGGTAGTCCATCAATTTTGGAGAAATGAAGCCATTTCTGGGGTGGAAGTGATCTTATCCTAGTGTCCTTTGTTTATTTACTTGTTATATAAGGACAGATCTAAGATCCAATCTTAAGATTATATAGTTCAATAATAACAAAAACACTGATATACTGATTTGGGCTCCAAGAGCAAAGGAAGGGGGAAAAATGTGACACATTTGGAGAATTTTCTGGATAGTTGGAATTTAAAGTGGAATTAGAAAGTACTCTCCAAATAAGAGAAATTAAATTATCGCTTCCTTCAATAGGCACCATTTTCCCCAAACAATATACAATTTGGCAGGATTCAAATAAGAAATCAGTGGGGAAATCTCGAACGTTGTCCATGATTTATGGGTAAGACCATAGGTGGCCGCTAGGCATGAATACATGCAGTTAAATGGGAGCCACTAAGAGTTGATCAATGCCTGGGTCAAGAACAGAAATGACCTTTCAGTAACAGGCAGAACAAATGCAGTTAGTGAATAAGGGTGACCCAGAGAGCATCACTGGAGAAATCCATGTCAATGATTCTCTGGTCCAGAAAGTTTTCCTTTGCTTTTTTCTTAAATGATGTTTTTAAGTGCATTTTAAAGATGTTGCCTAGTATAAGACAGCTTTATACAAGGAGTTTAGTCTCGAAAATTAATTGTCAGTTGAAACTTTTGTAGTCAAATATGGATTTCTCCATGGGCACACTTCTGTTTCAATGATGCTTACCCTTCATTTTTTGAGTCATCTTCTTCGTGATTGAGTCAGACTTTGGAGACCCCATACTTTTCAACCCTCATTCATGAATGAAATCTATAAACAAATAATAGAGCAATACTCTACTTAAACTTCAAGAGACTAATCTGTATTTGTAATACCAAATGATTGTTAATGAATTAGAATACAATTGATTTCTTCCATTTTAATGCAATGTTTGCATTCTTAAACTTATAATAAATGTTGCATATTAAAAAAAATGGTGAGTAAAAATCTCTTTATAAGAAAATGCAATTTATCCCTCTCTCCTCTCACACCATGGAGGAATTTGTGTGTTTGGAGTAATCCACAATAGAGAGGCAGTATGCAATGGTGTTTCTAGTGCAGATTCTCAAACCAGGTGATCTAGCTTCACATCCTAGTTTTGCCAGTAGGTTATCTATTCCTCATGAAGTCGTTGAAAGATTAATTTAAAGTAATGATTGTAAAGTATTTGAGACCCTGATGGATGTCTAGAAACCACTGAAAATTTTAGAACATTTAATTACATGTATCGAGAATCACAATATAGTGTTAAACTGAAAAGCTGGAAATATGATGGTTATAGATCAGATACCCCCTAAACTTCAATTTGTAGAAATTCTAGATGATAGTATCTACCAGAAAGAAATCTGACTACCTTCTGACAAGTAGCTACATTAGAGCAGATTATCTCATTGCACGTAGGTATTGGGCTGGTTTGAGTTTGGATTGTAGACTTTGTAAGGCTCATTTGACTCCTGGTTTACCCTGCACTTGATATGTAGCCCTCCAGGTTCCCAACTGAGACCAGGAGTGTTTGTAGGGCCAATCCTCCCTGGCATGTCTTGAACTCTAATTTTTTTTTCTTAAGCATTGCTTTTCAATTGCTTTTTAGCTTGGCTTTTTAGTTTCTTACAGCTTAAATGTCTTGGTCTTTCTAGCTGACACTTAAATAAATAAATAACACTAGCAGCCCTGGAGATTGTCCCATCCTCTATTGATTTTCTCGAGGGAGAGATTCAGTTTTGTCTGAGAAGTAGAAGTGACTCAGGACTTGGCCAGAGAATAACTGCACCTGTCCTCTTGGCTTATTTCTAGTTTCAGTGCTGGCCAACAAAACTATCTGCCATGATGAAAGTATTCTAGATCTGTGCTTTCCAGTTGGGTGCCAATAGAACATGGAGCTATTGAACACTTAAAATGTGGTCAGGGCATCTGGGGAAATGATTTCTAGTTAAGAATAATGAACTAATTATTTAATTCAAATTAATTTAGATGTAAATAGCTCCATTTACATTTAGCTATGTAGGGCACCCACCCCTGTTGAAGCTGCCACTCCTATGAAATGAACATCACAGCTCTTTTCTGTAGTTTTAGGTACAGCATTTGACAATTTCTGTGCAACTGGAAGGAGCGTTATATAAAATGATTAGAAAATTGATTCTAGCTGGTTAAGCCACCTCTATGTGTCAACCCTCCTTGCCTTAGAAGGGGTTATTGTTAAGTAGCCCTAACAAAGTCAAAAGACTCATGACCTATGACCTTAAAAGGAATTAGAGACAGAAATGTTGAAGAAGATGCAGTTTCCCCATCTTCAAGGCCTTCCCTTCTCCTGTCTACCTTCCAGTTGATGGAAGGGCCCTTAGAAATCAGCATCCAGTGTTTTCAAATCTCACTGCTATTGTTGTTACAGCAGCAGAGCTTTTTGTCACACTAAGACTGTCATGAAACTCCAATATTTTGGGCAAATAAAACCAGGGATGCAAGACTCTTAGTCACACCTGATCTCATGTCTCCCTTTCCCTACCACCTCCTGCAGGACTCTGCAGGACAGCTTGAAAACCATGATTCTAACAGACCACTCTGACTTTATGCATGAGTAAACTGAAGCCCGAGAAATGAAGGACTGGCTCTAAGGCACTTGGCTGCTCAGATGGGACTAGCATTCAGGCTTCTTGTCTCCCAGGTCAGTGTTCTCCATGATGTTGCTTCTGCATGAAGCTTTTCTGACTTTGTTTGTCTTTTGAGTGCCTCTAAAAATAATGGTAGCCTTTACCCTATCACATAGTAGGTCTCTAATTCCTGTCTGGGGTTGTTCACTGCTGTCTGCTGTGCCTTTATTATGTCCTTACTGTGCTGCAAGTTCCTTAAAATCAGGAACTGTGCCATCCATTCCTGTTATAATCATGGTACACTTGGCAGAATGTAAGTAACCAGCAGTCAATATCCATTTGAATGATTATTCTTGTTGCAAATCATTTTATTGAAAGTTCACTGAATGCTGAACAGTGTCCTGGTGCCTTGGGCAAATAAAAAATATAGAAAATAGTCTCTCCCTTTAGGAAGCTTAGGTCTTAGCTGGAGAAACAAGACAGCACAGACAAGTAACTAGAATGGTGTCATTCTGTGTGAGCTCCATAGATCACATGCATCAGAACCACTTGAAGAATTTACTGAGAGCTCAGATTCCTGAGATTCAGAGATTCAGAATGGGGAAGACTCAGGCATAATCATTTATTATAAATTCTTCAGTTGACTTTGTGCCCTTACAATTTTGAAGCCTGGAGAATTTAAGTTAGCAATATTTTATAATAGTCTTGAATATCTAGGTTGATGGCAATATTAAAAACTCTGATGATCTAAGGAGAGGACTCTGGCTGCATAATGCTGGCTAGAGGGACTGAGAGGTGGAGTAGAGCAAGGGACCCACCCCTGTTCAAGCTGTCACTCCACTCACAGAACACTGGTACCATTGACTCCCATGATAGAGTGTCCTCATCCCTGATGGATGATAGTGAGAGGTGATTTCATTCTCCCAATCAGCTTAACACTCCAGATAAACTGGTCACCAACTCAAGGAGATGGAATCACAGGGTGAGGCTGCACTTTTGGACAACCTACATGGAGGAAAGTAGAAGGATATGATCAGTTGGGAGGAGGATTTGTCAGAAGCTGTATTAGGTATCTATTGCCACATAACAAAGAACCCCAAAACTTAGTGACTTCAAGCAACATACACGTATAATGTCACACAGTTTCTGAGGGACAAGAATCTGGGAGCAGCTTCATTGGGTAGTTCTCACTTAGGGTTTCCTGTGAGTTTGCAGTCAAGATGTTGGCCTTGGATACAGGCATCTGAAGGCTTGATTAGGGTTAAAAGATCTGCTTCCATGCTCACTCATGTGGCTGTTGGCAGAAGGCCTCAGTTCTTTGTTGACTAGTGTCTGGAGGTCTCAGTTCCTCACCATGTGGGCCATTCCATAGGACTGCTCATGATGTGGCATCTGTCTTCCTCAGAGCAAGTGATCTGACAGAGAGACAGACAGACAGACAGACAAAGTGGAAGACAAAATGTCTTTTCTAATCTAATCTCAGAAGTGATATATATTATCCCTTCTGCCATATTTGATTGGTCACAGAGACCAACCCTGTGGAAAGAGATTACACAAAGCTGTGAATACCAGGAGGTGGGGATCATTGGAAGCCATCTTGGAGGGGCTACGACAGGAGTCTTCTGGGGAGAGATGACTCTTAACATAGCTTCAGATGTGCAGCCTATGTCCTCAATCTAGACCAAGTGTAAATCTTACTTTTTAATCTCCCACAAATGCTGCCTTCTCACATGTTCTTGTAGAAACCCCTGACATCTATTCTTACACAAGCCACTCTTGCTTGCTGCCTGTGTTTGCCCAAGTTTTCTTCTATAAATGTGTTCCATATGCACTACTGCCCTATCCCACCAATGGGAAGTTATTTTGAGGGAGGCAGCTTTCCTATTAAGCTTATTTCCTACCTCCTTCAGGTAGAAAACAATGAGAATTACCTTCTAGTGCATTACAAAGAACTGTGAGTAACAGACATGCATGTGTTTCTTGGGTTATTTGATGGTGAAAATTGTTTCCAGGAAAACTGCCCCCGAGCCACCCATGTAACTGTAATGTGCCTGAATTCCTTGTTTGTTAAACAAGTTCTGTTATTTTTTTTTTAATGAAAATTTGGGTGAGTTTATTCTGAGCTGAGATGTGAGGACCACGGCCGGGGCCTTTCTTCCTTAAGGAAGAAAGGGCACCAAAGAAGTGGGGTGCACAGAATGGTTATATACCCCCAGAGAGGATGTTTCACATAGGATTGAAATGTCCCTTTTACAATAGTTGCGAGACTGCTCTGTCTGCACAGCGATTGATGGAAATAGCAGGTAGGTCTGCTGTCTCGGTGAACACAGCAGGGTGGCAGTCTGTTGTCTCGAACCCAGTGGTCAAAGGTGAGTGCAGCAATCAGTTCCTAGGCTAAGGAAAGATGCTTAATCTTTAAGGAAATGCCAACGTTGGGAGGAGAGGGAAATTCTGTTATTTTTTGCACACTGGAGTGTGAGCCTTCATACAACTTCTTCAAAAAACATTTTTTAAATACGATTTTAACTTTTATTAAAATTTTGACATCTTTCATGTGTATGTGTGTGTGTTTATATGTGTACACATATTCAGATTTTTAAAGCATAAACTACTGACATAGTTGTATTTACTGTGCACATATTATGTTGAATCTTGTTTATTTATAATTATTTTTTACCTAGGTTCCATGGTATTACATTTTCTTTACAACAACTTTTCATGTATTCATTCAACAAACTTTTACTGAATGCTTACATTAATATAGGACCATTCCAGGCAGTGGAGAGATAGCCTTGAACAGCAACCAGCTTCTTGCTTTTGGGTTGCCGGCATTCTTTCTGAAGAGAGAGAGAATAAGTAATCAAGTAAACAAGATAATTTCAGATAGTGATAAGCGTCTCTAGCAAAAGAAAGCAAGTTACTATGATGGAATGCTTGGGCAAGGCACATTTATTTAGATTGGGTTCTTTAGCACCAGAAAGAAATTTGAGCTGAGTCCCAAATGATGAAATAGTCAGCCATGAGCAGAGATAGGGGGAGAAATTTATGGATCAGCGGAACAGAAAGTGACAGTGCTCTGAAGCTGGAGTAGGTTTGGTGGCTGAGAAAATAGAAAGTGTGGCTAGAATGTTGTGAGCGTTGGGGAGTGAGACAAGGAGAAGGTCCAAAAAGAAAGATAAGGGCAGATTATGTGAGGTTTTACATGTCAGTGTAAGAAATGCTGTTATTCTAAGCACAATGAAATCCATTGGAGAGTTTTAGCTAACATTTGATGCAAGCAGGAACATAGTTTGCACTCGATAAATATTTGTTGAATAAATCAACAAACTATGTATTTAGTTAACCATTTCATAGAATACGCATTAGTTAACCATTTATAGAAGAAAATAAACATTTTTCTATTATAGGTCATAAATTTACTACATTTCACTTTTCTCTGTATAGTATTTTATTTTTGTCTGAGGTTGTGGCCCCAAAGTTTCTTGGATCAATAGAAAGTTCATAAAAGCATCTTTGTCCCCAAATGTCAGAACACGTTCCACATTTATTAGAAAAAAATAAAATGCAGGACCTTCCTGGGCTTATGGTATGAGATCACAGACAGCTCAAATTTGTTTTAGCAAGTCCGCATTTTAATATTGTATTGTATGTCAAGTTTCATATGTCTACTTTCATAGTACTTTGTGTCAGTTGCACATTTTGCATAAGTATTGCACATTACTTTAAGTGAACCACCAATGGAAACATCTTCATGAGTCAAAGAGCAAGAAACAATACAGTGATGTGCTGGCTAACAAAGGGGACACGTTCTGAGAAATGCATTGTTAGCTGATTTCGTCGTTGTGCGAACATCAGTGTATACTCACACAAACCTGGATGGTATAGCCTGCTACACACCTAGGCTACATGGTACTAATCTTATGAGGCCACTGTCATATGTGTGGTCTGTCGTTGACTGAAATGTTATTATGTGGTGCATGACCATATAGTGAGTTGTATCTGAGAGAATAATTTGAGAGTTTTTTTCATCTAGAAATACTACCGTTTGCTAAAATGTTAGAGATTTGATGATCTTAAAGACATCTCACAAGCTGTTACTGTCATAATGCTCAGACTGGAAGGTACATATTCTTTTCCCCCAAATGGGTCTGTATGAGCCCCATGACTTCCTTGGGAGCGGAACTGTCAGGACTAGAGCAGATATCTGTAAGAATGGAGGCTGTCCTCTTCTGGCTGGAATGTGAAGACCCTCAAAGTCTCGAGCCTTCCAGTACAGATTGTAATTTATGTCACACTCATTCTTCTTGGCAGGCTGGGCAAAACCATGTGATGCTAGAGCCCTGGGTGGGTGGCATGATGACTCTTTCCCCATATTCTCAGCAGATGGCTTCATCTATTACTTGCTGTGATGGCTTTTCTCTACTTGCCCCTTGCTCCCACCTACCTTCTCTGGTTTTTACTCTTGACTTCTTCCTTAAATGTTGGCATGTCTTTGGGTTTTATCTAGGGCTCTTTTTGCATCACATTCTACATACTCTCTTGTGAGATCTCATTCACTCCTGTGGCTTCAACTCATTTATAGGCAGATGACTTTCAAGTCTGTAGGTCCTTTCAGGACTCCCAAATCAGTGTGGCCAGAGCTGAAATGATCATTTCTCCCTCCCCCATCCACCTGAAATCTCACTTTCACTGTCCCCTATCTCAGTCAATAACCTCATTAAGCACCAAGCTGTTTCACACAGAGTCCTTGGAGTCATTCTTGGCTTCCTCCTTTTAATTAATCACTGGCTCCCTTAAACTCAGCCCCTAGCCTTGGACAACGTAGCCCATGCTAATCTCTTCAGTCTTCCTTTTTTGAAGAAGAAGAAGAAGAAGAAGATTAACCCTGAGCTAACATCCGCCACCAATCCTCCTCTTTTTGCTGAGGAAGATTGGCCCTGAGCTAATATCTGTGCCCATCTTCCTCTATTTTATATGTGAGATGCTGCCACAGCATGGTTTGACAAGCAGTGCATAGGCCCATGCCTGGGATCCAAACCAGCCAATCCTGGACTACTGAAGTGGAGCATGTGAACTCAACCACTACACCACTGGGCCAGCCCCTCTTCAGCCTTCTTTGCAGTGTTTCCATTATGCTGTAAGATGCTCCAGCTCTGCTGGACTAATTCTAGCTCCTCAAACCTATTTTACAGATGTGCAACTAAAGCACAAAGAGGTAAAGAAACTTGACACAAGTTTAAATGGCAAAAGGCAGTATTCAAACCAAGAGAGTTTGGCTCCAGAGTCTGGATACATAACTATTAACGCTATGTGCCTCTAGAAGTACTAGGCTTTTATATATTATTTCCTTCACTAGTGAATAAGCTTCTTGAGGACCGGCTTCCTAACTTAATACACTGAAATTCCAGCACCTAGCTCCATGTCTCGTACGTATTGAATAAAGATTTATTAAATAAAGAAAGGAATGAAAGTGTACAGGAAAGATTGGAAAAGTAACTATGAGGTTAACCACAAATCCTGGAAAATCCATTCTAGAAAGCTGTCCTCGCCTTCTTCCCATTTCCTCAACATTGCTGCTTCTACTCAGGCATTTGTAGAATCTTCAGAACCCCAGAAAGAAGTCTTACAAAATGTCATAATAGGAGTGGGGAGGAAGAATGAAAGAAAGAAGAAACAGGAAAAAAAAAGTGTCTCTTCTCTCCTTATAAGAGGAGCTTCCACTTCTCTAGGCTTTTATTTGTCACATTAAAGCAGAGTCTGGCACTTTCCTTGGTTTTAAAAGTATAGTTGTTAGTCGCTCTCAAGAGGAATCAAATATACCACGATAGAACCTATAGACCAGGTGCTAGAAAGACATCAGCTCAGCTCTCAAAGAAATGGGTCTCTGGGCTAGTTAAAATAGAAATAAACTTTTAAAATATCCAAAAAAATATTATATGGCTATTTTATATAGTCATATTATAGCCATATAATTTGATTTTCCCAGTAGAGAACCAAATAATCATAACTAATTCTTACTGAGCTGTTCTCAAGTTCCAGGCCCTGTGCTAAGCAGTTTCTAAGCCTATGGGTACTATTATCAGTTCTACTCTACAAGTGGGGAAACTGAGGCAAGGAGAATTGTTGAGGAACTTGCTTGGGATGACAGAGCAAATACATATATCATAGGGATTTGAATACAGGCTGTGTGCCTTTGAGCTTCTGTTGTTGACCCCGAAGGCTGTACAGTAGCTCCCCATGAAAATGGGCTTTCAAAAAACCTGATCCGTGATGAGTTGGGGGTAGGAGGTAATCTCTCACTGGCAACATTTTCCCATTTGGTGAGGGATGGCGAGGAGAGTCGTTTCTCGATTCCATGGCAGCCTTTTCCCCATCCATTTTACTTGTGGCTTCATCAGCATGCAACATGGAAAGGCAAGACAAGGGAAAACAGCCATAAAAATAAATGCAAAACTTAAAGTAAAGCCTGCTCAATCAGCTGCAGCTGCCATTAATTTCAATAAATATCCAATTAAATTCGTTGACAGGCAGCTCATGAATCTTGGAGAGAAATAGATCACTTCAAAGAATCTGGAACCCTTTGGAGCTTTGCTGAGTAATGTAATCTTTCAATGTGCTCGTGCTTAATATTAATTTTAACTTGCTGAATATACTATGGATAATTTGGAAAATCTATGGGACGCAGTTTACAAGCTGCCTTTCCTTTTAAGAGGTGGAAAAGTGTAAAAGCAGAGTTGATTAAAATGCACATTTATTATTCATATACAGGCAGGAAATTGCTCATTCCTCATGACTTGAAGCATCTGAATGCTCATATCTTGATCAGGGGTTGCTTCTGGTTTAAGTTGGTGTCTGGTGATGGTTTGTATTAGCAGAGCTGTGTCAATATGCACAAAATCTGAAAAGAAAGTCTACCCATTTCTGCCCAACTTTGATATTAAAGCCACTGCTCAGGATCAAACACACCTTTACCCATTTTACTAAACACCTCATTTCATATTTAGTTCAGCTGAGGCCAGGAAAATGGCAGCCCTTCATTATAATTTTAATAGCCATTTTATACATTTCTGTAACGCCATAAGAGGAGACTGTTTCTAAAGGAACTGAGGAATATAATCATAATTGTTCACTACCCCATGACTTTATTTTTTCCTCCAGGTTTCTAAAACTGAATCGGAAGTCCAAGAAGACTTCAGGGTGCATGTAGTCACATTTTATTTTTAAATACAAGCACCCAAATGTAAGAAATGACCACATAAATGCAGTCCTTTTTGGGTTCTACACATAAGTCTGCCATTTCCCCCGTATAAGTTAGTCTATATTTGGTGTCATCCTAAGAATCAGCTACATTGTTGACATAGAGGCTGAAACGTTGGTAGGAGCTCCTGCTATCCTAGCACTTCCGTTATCTAGAGAGCAGCCTCTCCATTCTTTCCTCCTCCAGCCTTTGAGAGGTATGCAAGCCACTAACACTATTCGGAACTATTCAGTCCTTATCAAAAAGGGTACTAAAAGATTTTGTTATGCCTGAGTAAGAGGAATTAAAATAACAAAAATTAACAGTGAATCGCTAACACAACTTTTTCAGACTAAGAATTCAAAATAGACATTGTGTTTCATACATGGGGAGAATAAATGACCTAATTGGAATTGAATCTTGCTCCATGCCAAACTCTTTCATCTCTTTATGAATATCTCTGCTTTCTCTGCTTTTTGTTGTTACTGTTTGTTGCTGTTATTGTTCAAATGTGTCCACGGCCTAGCTTCTTATATGGCACAGAGTGGTTGTATAATAAATGTTGAATGAATAAATACATCAGTAAATGCATGAATGAAAGCTGGTATGTTTCAAGTTCCAACAGCATTTTAAAGTTTCTTCTAGCTTTTCCAGTCTTCTTAGTTCACTGGAAATTCTCTGTCTTGAGAAGTCTAGGGGTACCTAACTAACCTGGGCATTGCCTATAGCTTCTCAGTCTTCGGTTAGAAGACTGTCACATTTTCATTTGTTCATTCATTCTTCCATTTACTTGCTTATTCATTTATGACGCACACTGGTTATGTGCATACACGATCCTAGGTAAAGGAGATCAAATGATGAATGAGGTAGTTCCTGTCCTCGAGGACTTCAGAGTCTAGACCACTCTGATACGAACGATATAATACAACTCAGCACACGATGGAATGCAGTGCAGGACCCATCCATAATCCCTTATCTGACACTCTTGGGGCCAGATAGGTTTCAGAATAAAGCATTCTTTTCAGATTTAGGAAGAGAATCTGGTGACTATATTGAATATTTTTTAACACTCCCAGTGAGGTCTCTTTAGTACTCTAAAGCCACACACATCAATATTTCTACAGCAAAATGTATAACTATTCTCACCAAATGGGATATGTTTGTACTAACCATTAAAAAATAGTTTTCAGAGCTCTTTGTACTTTACTATTATGGGCAAGAACTTTGGGATCTGTACAATTCACTACAATGTAATGCAAAGCATACAAGTGGGGAGGAGTTGTTTTGGGGTAATGAATGTGCGTATGTGTGGGGTGGATGCTATTCCAATCTGGGGTGTGGATGAAAGGCTTCCCAGAGCCCAAAAGCTAAGTAGGAGTTGGTCAGGTAGGGGCAAGAACTTTTAATAGGATGGGGAAAGATGCTCCTGCAGAAGCAGTGTGATGTACCAAGGCACATATATAAAGCACTGCAGAAAGAAGGAGCACAGTGCATTCTTGAAACTTCCAAGTGATGTGGTCAATGAGAAGATGGGGAGCATGAGCAGTGAGGCAGCATCTACCCCGTTGGAGAAATGAAGGATAAGAAGTGCTAGGGCTCATTCCTGAGTGAGCTGCCAAGTCCCATCTCCTCAGTAACTGATCATGGTAACTGCTCTTCTCTAAGCTGCAAAGAAGCTGCCTCCCAATGGCAGGTCGGCATTGCTATGAGCTAGAAGCATACCTTCCTTGACCATAAACTTTCCCTCAGGTCCACACTGCACAGCAGACTCTCCCTCCTGCCTCTGGCAGCCTGGAACCACAGTTTCCCAACTGATTGTCTGCTTTATAACCAGGTTCTGAGACAGTCTCGTCATTTCAATGCCCTTATTGCTGAGAGTTCTAATAAACCCACTGCAGTTTAGAATCATTGATGTATATGATTCAACTCTTTAATCACCTACACTATTTTAATCATAGGGTTAGATGGTTCTGTTTTTCCTTCACCTCATTCGCCTTTAATTATATCAGGAACTGTCTATGTAAGTTCAAGCCTTGCACCCATCTGCAAATGTAATCTTCACCTCTAATTTCGTTTTTATTTTCAGCATTCCTCTCCCACCTTCTGAATTAAGTAGGAATAATAGCAGCTAATGCTAATTTTGGTCTTTGAACCTGAGGTAATCATAAATTTGCCATTTACTAACCGTAACATCAGGCAAACTATTTAGCCTCTCAGATGATTTCTTCTTTTGTAGAAAGGAAATACAAAAAGACAAGAGGCACCTCATTGGGTTGTTGTCAAGATGCTGCATGTGAAATGCCTGGCATATACTGCGTACTCATTAATGGCAGGTAACTTTTATAACATAACTGCCTCCTCCCTTGTTTATCTGAGTATAGATTGTGTGGTTGTTATGCTCATTTTGTCTCATTGAGATCATAGAATAAAGTTTCTTCTGAATGGAACATTCTTTGGGGCCGGCCCGGTGGTGCAGCGGTTAAGTTCGCACGTTCCGATTCTCGGTGGCCCAGGGTTCGCTGGTTTGGATCCCAGGTGCGGACATGGCACCGCTTGGCAGCCATGCTGTGGTAGGCATCCCACATATAAAGTAGAGGAAGATGGGCACGGATGTTAGCTCAGAGCTGGGCTTCCTCAGCAAAAAGAGGAGGACTGGGAGTAGTTAGCTGAGGGCTAATCTTCCTCAAAAAACAAACAAACAAACAAACAAACAAAAACAGAAAATGAATGGAACATTCTTTGTGTCAGTCAATTTGGGGCAAATTGGTTCCTCAGATAAGAAACCAGAACTTGGAAACAGGTTTTCTACAAGTGAGCATAAAAATTGTCATTTCTTTCTGATCTTCATTTTCCAGGATTTGGACTTATGGAGGACAAATTTATGAGTATGTGCTTCAGGCTAGTGGGTGATGTGATGCTGTAAGAGTAGATCAGATAGATGAGACATACTTAAAGAAATCCAGATCTCTTAAATGAGATGACTTAATTCTGAGATTCCCCATGCAGGGCCGCCTCACTGCACAACTCCAAGAGATGTCATTGTCACCCCAGCTTATGTGCATGACATCCTCTGGACTTGGACAGTGCACAGCCTGTGCCACCATAATGTACCACATTGCCTGGGTTTGTTACTTTTGTGTTATCCAGAGTTTTTGGTAAAGTCTTATTTCAGTATTCCAGACTTTGCTTGGCTGTGCTATAGGAAAGACAAGGAAAAGCCAGGAGGTTAAATGAGAAACAGACCATAAACCACCTCTTCAAGGTACGTATGGGGAGCAGGGTTACTTAATGAAAGAAGGGGAAGGTAAATTTGGGGGTCAAGGGTCAAGGCCATGAGCTATGTCTTCTTCTTCCTATGTAGAGACACTGCCACCAGTCATAATTTTAATATTATTTTATATTTTAAGAGGAAATTGTGCTTTCCTCTTAAACATCTCTTTCCCCAACTTTTTCTCTTTTAGTTCTGTGTGAGCACTTTCCCATCTGGAACCTCATCTGCTTCTCTCAACAACCGTTGTGATAGGTTCTTTTAGGGAAGCTGAGTTTTGTATTCTGATGGAGATAATTTCTACCTTCAGGTATTAGAGCTTACAAAAGGAGTAAGCAACTATGACATGATTTAGATCAATCCTTGTACTCATCGCAGCCCAATCTGCTTTATTATCTATGTGCAGTCCTGCGACAAATACTACTGTGGTTATGTTTTAGAAAATGTAAAATCTTTAGAAACCTGGAGAGAGTCCAACAGTCATAATGAATTTTGCCAACTTCCTGATATTCCTCTACAATCTCCTCTTTTAATCAATGGTAAATGTTTGAGAGAAGTTTGGCAAGGGTTTGAGGGCCAGGCTTCAGTCACAGGACACAGGAAAGAATGTCTAATTGTCGAAGAAATGTCTAGAAATAAAAGATATAATGTGTAAATCAATCTAGATTTGAAGTACTAAAATGTGCTGAAGAATTACAGTTAAATTGGCCGACTGGGTGCTTCTTTGACTTAACGAAAATTGATCAACAAGAGTCTGCCAAGTGCGTTTGAGAAGGTGTACTTTGAATGTATTTTGAAAGACATGACTTAGTGGGTGAGGACAATAGCATTTTGCTAAGAAGAAGAAACAGCAGTAAACAAGTTACACACATGTGAAGATTAGCCATTGTTCCTAACTAAAGCTGAGAGTGTGTTCCAGAGAGGGATAGGGTAGAGGAGGATTGGGTATTTAGAAGTTCCTGGGGAAGAGAAGAGGAGCTTGAAAAAAGTTAGGACTTTAAAGTGCCTGGGAGGACACTGAACTCAAAAGCAGAAGCAGTCTGAGAATGGAAATGTCACCCTTAATAGTATAACAGGAACGTTATATTACCTCATGAAGGAAGTATGAATGGGAATGGGAGAAACCACTGAATCAGAACCATCATCTACCAGACAAATGCATTACTTAAGCTTCAGAAGGAATCTTGGTGAAAGTGTATGTCAGGACTAGGCAGTGAATTACATTTGAGATATTTGCAGAGGGAGAGAAAGTTAATATTTCTTAAATGCTGTATGATTCTGCAAGGATGACGACAATGGTGGCAGCATAGATTTTGGATCTTCCTGAATCCCTACACTGAAACAGAAAAAGCAGAGATAGCAAGCAAGAAAACAAAAAGCATGAAAAGCATTTACAAATACTAAATGACAAAGCATCCCCATGAAGCCCAAAATATAAGCAGTTTGAGACAAATGACCAACAGCAAGGAGACTGTGATGTTGGCATTTGTAGGAGAAAGAAAACAAAAGCAGGGAAGAGTCAGAAAAACCCGAGAGGAGGACAACCCAAAACAGCTGAAAGGTATTCACTAGAAAATGAAGTGCACAAATTAAAACTGGCAGGGATTTCACCACTCCCAAAACAGGTAAATTAAGGGCATCTCTGATAACTTTTCAAGGGCCAGACACAACCTAGTCCTTGAAAACTCTTGAAACTGGACAGCTGGAGCATTCTTCCATGACAGGGTGTCAGACTTAGGATAAACTGTGGAGAGTAGAATCAACATGGACTATCATAAGGAGAGTTGCAACAAAGGGAAGAGGTTTAGTTAAAAGAAGCACAGGGAACGAAGCCCTCTACTTTCAACATTCACAGAAACAACGGAAGAGGGAGCACCACAAATTAAAGAAAAAAAAGCTACCTGAACCCAACCTTTGCCTAACAGTACAAATGAACTAACTTCACAAGAAAATAAACAACAGAAAAGTAGCAATGCCAAATAGCACACAAAATTAACATGAGAAAAGCAGAACATGAAGAGTAATAACATGCTACAGCCGATAAAATAAGACAGTTAGATGCAGAATAACACCCCTACAGGCAATGAAATCACACCAGAAAGATATCTTCCAAAAACGGATTAAAACTGTAAACACTATTTAAAAGCAACTAAAGGGAATTAAGAAATGCATATAAAACATGAAGGACATGTAAGTTTTAAGTAGAAAGACTCATTAGTAGGGGATAGAACTCAAGAAAGACTTCAAAATAAAAGAAAAAATTATCAGAAAATAACTAAACTGGAGAGTTATATAACAGTAAGTAAACACAACAAATAATGCCATAAGAAAAATAAAAAGGAGAAAAAATAGTTAAAATTAAAATGAAGGAAGTTATAAAAAGGCTTTGACAAATATTAAAAAACAAGAAATAAAAGACATACCATACAGAACTAGGAGTCACTGAACAAGAGAGCCAAAGCCAGGAGACAGAACAGTTAGTAAACACTATAAGTGAATGGAACTTTCTTAAAATTAAAAAAATAATAAGTGAAACATTAAGAGTATACTATATACTTGAGAATTTTGGCTGAGAACGTACATTCTAGTAAAGACAAGACAGATTCCCATGACCCAGTGGTGAATCGGGTGGCGGAGGGAATACTCTAGCAGGAATGATGCATCAGAAACTGCAGAGGTATGGAAAAATAGTGGGTAAAAAGATAAGAATATTGGATGACTATTTTTAAACGCCACTGATATGCCACAAAAAAGGTAAAGAACAGCTGAGAATGAGTACTGGGCAATTGAAAGACAGGTGTGAAGGGATAAGAGCACAAACAAAATTGCTATCAATATACAAAAACTCAGAAAATACTCTTCCCATGAGCCCCTCCTAAGGGAATCTATTGGAGAGTAACCTTCAGACAAACAAAATGACTAAACAGACATCTGTACAAGGACTGTTGATGTGTATTGAATATATAGTTACTAGGAGAGCTAAGCTTACATAAGTGTTAAAATGGAGACTTTGTAGTATGTGTGATGATCTGACAACTGAGATATAGTACAACTACTTAAAAATTGGGGTATACAGAAGGATAGCATATATAACTTTTTAAATCTTTTCACTAATCATAATTGATGCTAATAGTGTTCTCAGATTATTGTATTGACTATAAAATAAAACAAACAAGTAATCTTGGGTTATTCTAATTCTACAATCCCCTGTGTTATTCAGAATCGGGATTTTTAGTGTTGTAGAAATGAGATATTCATTCAGCTTGTGGATTAGTGAGCTTTTGTTCCAGGAATGAAAGATAAAGCATTGAAGAAGGTAGACAGGTGAGTTGGTTATTCTCCTTTCTCCTGCCCCTGTCGGAATCCATTCTCCTCACCTTCTCTGATCTGCTCTGTGCTGCTGGGGATGATCCCTACGGAATGAATCTTCCAGCTCCCAGGTCCTTTGGTTTCTATTTGGGTTTGGTCAGCAGGAGACACCATCAAGAGATTGGAGGACAGGAAGAAGGAGAAAACAATGTATGTCTTGCCTCACTCTTTCCCCACTTCTATACTACCATTCTGGCAGTGGCTTTATGCTTCTGCAACTACCACTAGGATTCCTCTGCTTCTGTTAGATTATAATCCAAAGCATAAAATATCCATGAGCCTATACTGATATAAATAAATGATTGAATAAATAAATAAATGAGGTGAAGACATCTGTCTCCTATGAAGAAGACTTCCAAATAATTTACGTAGATATTCCATCCTTAAGGAAGTGAGACTTAGGGACTGGCTCTGTGGCCGAGTGGTTAAGTTCGCACTCTCTGCTGTGGCGGCTCAGGGTTCGGATCCTGAGTGCGGACATGGCACCGCTCGTCAGGCCACATTGAGGTGGCGTCCCACATCCCTAAAAGAGAGGTGATAAAGACTAGGGAGCCACAGAAGCTGAAGGCCAGGAGAAAGGCCTTGGGGGAGTGGTGGTGGAAGACTTTTGGACGCAAAGATGTTCAACTTCTGGCAGAAGTACAGGCCCAGCCAGGTGGCCACAAGATGTACCAGGGTCAAACTCACATTGAGGAACACGATGTAGACAGACACCAGCAGACTGAGGAGGAGCCTGGTGTGGATGTGCCTGTTGCCCAGCCTGGGAGAGGTGTGCTCCTGTCCACAACCAGGCGAGCAGTCACCACCAGAGCACACATCAGCTCCACCACCCCCACCCTTTCCAATGGCAGACTCTTAAAGACAAAACATTACAATTGGTCAGAAATTCAGGCCTGTGGTAGGGCAGGGGTAGATATTTTAGTTCCAAAGGGGTTTGGAATTTCTCAGATCACTTCATTTGGGCCTCTCTTTGCTTTGCCCATGAGGTGACCCCTTGGCAAGCAGCCCAGGTGTCCAGGGCTAGTGCTGAAAGTGGGAATAATGAAGCAGGATGTGGTAGAGTCTCCCTGGTAGAATATCACACTGCTTCCTTTCAAGGGGTCTTTATTCAAACTCTTTCTCTGGTATAATTGCATTTGCAAAAGATGTGTGAAAAGGGGGCAGGCCACGTGGTGTAGTAGTTAAGTTCTCCACTCCACTTTGGTGGCCAGGGGTTTGCATGTTCAGATCCTGGGCACAGATCTACATACAGCTCATCAAGCCATGTTGTGGCAGAGTCCCACATTCAAAATAGAGGAAGGTTGGCACAGATGTTAGCTCAGAGCCAATCTTCCTCACCAAAAAATAAAAGTGTCAAAAGTCCTGAGGAGAATCTTAAACTGTGAAACAACACATAATCTAACAGAATGCAGAGTCAGGGCCTCCTTCCTGAGAGACGCAAAAGCCAGAACTCCAGTCCTAGCTTGAATCTTACGAGCTGTGGGACCTCATTTGCATTACTTACACTCTCTGTGCCTCAGTTTCCTCATATGTAAAACAATAATATGAATAGTAGCTAGTTCATGCATTTGAGGATGGGTCATGCCTGGCACACATGGGTGCTGTCTTCTTAGTGATCATGAGTTATAATAACTCATTTCAGAGGCCCTCTGAGTGGCAGGATTATCTTTTATGTATTTTCTAAAACTGTTTAATGAGCACATATACATTTCAGTTTAAATAAACCTTTATATTATACTTTTGCCAGCTTTCTGTTTTAAGGTTAATTTAAACTGTTCTTCAAGAAAACTTTCTGAGGGGCTGGCCCCGTGACCAAGTGGTTAAGCTCACGCACTCCGCTGCAGGTGGCCCAGTGTTTCGTTCATTCGAATCCTGGGCACGGACATGGCACTGCTCATCAAACCATGCTGAGGCAGCATCCCACATGCCACAACTAGAAGGACCCACAACAAAGAATATACAACTATGTACCGCGGGGCTTTGGGGGGAAAAGGGAAAAAAATAAAATCTTTAAAAAAAAAATTCTAAAAAAAAAAAAAGAAAAGAAAAGTTTCTGGTATAAGTTCAGAAATGTTACTGCTTTGTATTTGAATTAACTGTTGGTTACTGCAAAAGAGTGGGTCTTAACCAGGGACAATTTTGACGATTTGATTTGTCCATGACTGGAGACATTATTAGTTGTCACAACTGATAATGAAACATTCTACAATGCACAGGCAGCCCCTTTACAACAAAAACTTTTCTGGCCCATAATGTCATTAGTGCCAACATTGAGAAACCACCGCAAAAGGACATAGGAAGCAGGAATCACTAGTAGACAAAGGAATTTCTCTTCCAAAGGTAGTTAGGTGAAGACAACAGGCAGCCTGGGGACAACAGGAGTCAGGCTCATTGTACTGATATTTGATTGTTGCTCGTATATAATTCTGAGCTTTCTTTCTATGCTGGTGTTTTGTAGGGAGGGTATCCAAAGAGCCAAGGGAAAGAGAACAGAAGAACCAGAGAAAATGATAAGTTTATCCATTTAACTCTAAAAGAATAAAATGCTTATGAAAAAGAAAAAAGCCAGGGGCCAGCCCAGCATCATAGTGGTTAAGTTCGTGCACTCCACTGCAGCGGCCTGGGGTTCACTGGTTCAGATCCCAGATGGGGACGTGCACACCACTCATCAAGCCATGCTGTGGTGGCATCCCACGTATAAAGTAGAGGAAGATTGACACAGATGTTAGCTTCGTAACAATCTTCCTCAAGTAAAAAGAGGAAGATTAGAAACAGATGTTAGCTCATGGCCAATCTTCCTCACCAAAAAAAAAGCCACTGATACATAAGAAAAATCTTTTATAGGGGTTTTGATGCCAAGTTGATTAGAAATCTCAAAGCCATCTTGGAATGGCTCTAACTCTAAGCCAGAGACTGAGTGGAAATAAACGTCCCACTTATTCCTTCCTTATTAAAATACTAACCACATGTACTGTAAAATGAAGCAGGGAGCTTTAAGAAGGAAGTTTTAAATGAAAGCAGGCTGTTAGAAAAGTAGCTACTTTACTTAAATATCTTTATATTTTACTTATTTTTTATAAACACGGGTTTAAAAACCTAGAATAACTGTATCACTAGAATCAGAGATACCCAAGCTGTTGCATCTGGGTTTTTAAGCATCTGAGCTAAAGACATTTGGGACAATTTGGTTTATTGTTTAGTGAAAACTCTCTGCCCTCCCATTGAGGGTGGAGTGTGGTTTTCCATCCCCTTGATATTGGACTGGTCGTGTGGCTTGCTTTGACCAATGCAACGCCAGGAGTCAGGAACCAAACAGAAGCCCAAAATGTGCTTGTGCAATTTGCTCTGCCTCGTGTCCCATAGGGAGTCACCAGAAGAAGAACATGCCCTGGTAGCTGCTGCCCCTTCGGCTTAGACCGTACTAAAATGCGTGTGGAGTACCCAATCTCCAGCCTGGAGCCAAGCCTGCAGCCTACAGCTGAGCTACTTGGCCTAACTCAGCCTGGACCAGCTGAAGCATGACACACCTGCACACCTATGAGCTTGAGAATAAATGCCTGTGATTGAAAACCACTAAGCTTTAGAGTGGTTTGTTACACATTATGCTGGCAATAGCAGTAATAGGTCAACAGATCTTTATAGGTTTTTCTTTTAAATGAACTCACCACAAATGGGATTCCCAATAGATATTTGTAAATTCATCTCTTTTTCTCCCTAGAGGGAGAAATGATGCGGGGTCGGTGAGCCGAGGAGTCAAAAGAAAGATTTCTTGGACTCTCAAGGTCTGGCAGTGGTGCTCTTTTATTTAGAGAATAGTGTGGAATAGCATGGGGACAGGACCCATGGGCAGTCAGAGCTTCTGCTGCATGGGGACAAGACCCATGGGCAGTGAAGAGCTGTAGGCATGGGGACAGGACCCATGGGCAGTCAGAGATCCTGCTGCTGCTGCATGGGGACAGGACCCATGGGCAGTCAGAGCTCCTGCTGCTGCCCTGAGTTGAGGTAACCCTCAACTAATTTTATAAGGCTAATTTTATAAGGCATGGGTACGTGACTTATTTTTACTGGAAAAAGAAAAGATGATGTAAAAAGTCATTAAATGATTTCAGTGCAGATGGGGTCTGGTTATTGTGCGGTCATATAACTTTAGATACGAATCTGGCCATATAGATCGGCATGTAGGTGAGGATGCCCTGGGCTTCTCTCCCTGGGGCAGCCCTAATTCACACCATAAAAAAATCCACTGGGTCATACAGTTTGGCATGTAGGCCAGGTCACCTTGGGCTTCTCTAGCTGGGGCAGCCTTAATCCACATCATAATGACTACTACTTCGATGTTTTGAGTTGCTGACCCAAATATATGTTTGACAGAGCATGGAATTGGCTGCATGAGGGCAGACTTCTACAAAGATCAGTTTCTACAAGATGCAGAAAGTTCTTTTAAATCTCTTTAGAATTCTTTCAGGCATCTGAGTCAGAGTGACTTTTCTTAGGAACTTCCCTGGGCTGCATATGGGGCTTTGAAATAAAATAAGCTCTGAGTTAGAAAACAATTGATACAGCAGTCCTATCTATTGCCTTCTGGGGAAAAGCTGAGTGGCTTCATTATTTAGATCTTTGAGTTTCCAGGAACGTTTCTTCCATTTGGCTTGTGAGATTAGGGATTTAGCAAAGAAGGGACAAAACAGCACTTAGATAGGCAACCGATGAGCTGCTTAAACAAAGTTTATTGATTCTTTGCCATCAGAAATCTCATTTACATAAAATGAGGAATAATTAAATGGCATCTTAATTGTGATCTCTCCTAATTTAATTGAATTTCAACACTTAGGTCAGTGGCTGGAGTGCAAAGGCAATTTCTTCTAGAAAGGTTTTTAAATTAATTTTCCTTCTTATTCATAGGAAGGGGGTGATATCACTCGATGTGGATGAACTATGAAATGAACCTGTGTCAGATTTTGGATCAGTATGTTGACATGGGCTCAAGAAACTCAGGAAGGTTTCTAGCTGTGTTTAGTGTATTTCATGGTCCCTGGTGAGTTTAGATGTGCAGGCAGATGTAGAAGGAAGGTCGTGCTATAAGCTACAGACATTTGCCTTTTGTCCTATCTCTTTTTCTCCTGAGTCTTGGGTCGACAAAATGATCTTGAGAAGCAGCCATCTAAAGTTGAGGCCACTAAAATCAGAGGATGCTGGAAACTGAAGCCATCTGAGAGGCCAGCAAAACTAGTTCAACCTGCCGTATAAAGAAATGGAAAACCTCAGAAAGCCAGTGATACCCAAGGCTGTACAGACTGAATTCCAGAGCTGAATGGTCCATGTAGATTCTCTGATTCCTAATTCTAGGTACTTCCCAAATAGGTTTAAAGAAGATTGTCTGACTGAAAGCTCCTGAACACAGAAATCATTAATTATGGTCATTTTTGAATAAGGTGTGACTTACTGGCCTTCAAAGACGGAATTAGTTGATGCCTTTAGTTGGCTGTGGCATCAGCACATCCTTGGGGCCCTTCTGCATGGGAAAGCCCACCTGAGCATTGTCTTTCCCACTGGGAGTTGGCCAGAGTCTTGTCTCTCCTGGCCCTGGCCCATTCTGGAGTTCATGTTTTCTGCAAGATCTATTCTGACAAAGCTGCCCTGGGTGCCCCGTGCCCTCAAGATCATGTATATCGAGGTAGTGTGGCTGCCCAGGACAAGAGTGTAGGTCAGTGGCTCCTGGCAGGTGATGGTTACATAAGCATTCTGCCAGCCATCCGAGCGGAAACGACGGCCCTAGCACTTCCGAGAGAAGAGAACACGCCAGGGGCAGCATGCGGCTGGGGTGCAAATGTGCACATGCTCACTGGCCTGGCGGGAATCTTTTCCGGTGAAGTGATTTTTCACATTGTCAGAGGAAGCACGAGAAACGGCTTGGTCATCTGCTAGTCTCAGGGTGCCCGAAAACACAAAGTGGTTCAGCTTTGGCTGGGCTTTGAGGGGGCTGGGGTCCATTTATTTTTATAGTTATTTATTCTTTGCTCTCATTTCAAGTGGCAAGTACTCGATTCAGTTTTCTCAGCGGAGCAAGAACAGACTGATTGGCCCTCTGGGTGTTCGGGAATGAAAGGTCATCCATCCACTCCGCAAACACATCCACTCGGGCGGAGAAAGTCCAGACAGTCTGTGACCTGGAAAAGCTCCTCACGTGGTGCCCTTCAGCCAGGCTAGTCCAAATGCTTTCCTTGGAGGGTCGAGAAGCCGGGAGGACTCACGCAAGATTCAGATACAGACTGGGGTCTTAAACCAAAAAGAGAGAGAGGAGGGGAGAAGGGAGTTAATGAATACAGCAGGAGGGAGAAAATTGGGATAGGAAGGATGTGGAGAAGATTGGGGAGGTGGTAGAGGGCAAGTATTGCTTTTCTCCCCTGAGAAATGTTTCTATTAGGACAGCGTCTAGGCCAGAAAAAAAGCAGGCCTCAGTTCCATGGTACTGGTTAACGCCAAATATATTTACTTCCAGAATTACAGTTTTGTTTATTCATCAATCAGTGAGCAATGTAACATGGTGTCTAAAAGCTCAGATTCCTGAGTCTAACAGACATGGATTTGAGTCTCATCAAGGATTTACTGTGTTCTCTAAGGGCTTTGCTTTCTCTCTGTAAAATGAAAAAGGAGTGGTAGTTGCTTCATAGAGTTATTGTGAGTATTCAATAAGATAATATGTGAAAGTGCTTAGCCAAATGTCTAACATGGTCACTTCTCAAGTACTAGCTGTTAGTATTTAATGAGTACCACGAGGGGCATAGCACCAACTGAATTTAAAGAGACACAAAGGATAATTTCCCTAAGGGAAATTATAGTTAGCTTGAGGATGTAAGATTAACACACATGAAGCAATACTAATCAGCCCAAGGCAGTATAAAATGTTTGGGACACACTTAAGTTCTTCATGGCTTTGCAAAGCCCACAGTCATGGAAAGCCAAGATAGTATGGCCCATCATTAGTTAAGCAGTACATATAGCTAAGTGCTAGAGATTCACAGTTGTAATGTGCATAGAAATCAGAGAGCTCCTGATAATATAGATCATAGCTCAGTCCTGGAGTGGGGCCTTGGAGTCTGTACTTCTGAGAAGCTCCTTGGTGATGTCCTCAAACAAAAAAATTTTATAAACTAGTAAAAAAAATTTACTAGTCCTCAAACCACTCATGGAGTAGCAAGGACCTAGAGAGGTGTTAGACTATGTTCCAGGCAGCTGATGTGCCAGCCCAGTGATCAAGTTCTTGTGCTACCCCTATCAAGTATTAAACACAGAGGAGGATTAAAATAAGAAGAAAAGAGAGTCAAAAGAAACAGGCCACAATGTCCCTACTCACCAGGAGTTTTTTTTTTTTTCCTCCTAAATTGTCATTAATCAGGAAAATATTATCACCGTCACCATCACCACCACTGTTATCTACCCGAAACAAGTAGGGAGAAAATACTCATTGAGCAACTATGTGATGATCCAGGACCAAATCTTCAATAAGTGGTAAGCAGAAATGGATAAGAGAGCAATCACTATGCAGCAGGACCCCTCAGGAAGGGTTTCCTAGGTAAGTGGCATTTAAGCCAAAATCTAAAAGAAATGACAACAGGGAGTAGAGGAGGAAGATGGTGACAAAGCTCAGAAACAGGGTCACCCAACTCTGTATCCCTTTACTTCCTGCTCTTTATTATCTCACAGCTTCTCAGGTGTTGCTCTCTGATTACTTTTTGGATAAACTCACTCAAGCATTTTTGTGGCTGCCCGCCCCTCTCCCCCAAACACACACACAGTAGATTACTCTCTCCTCCTGTATAGGGATCAAAATTCTATTCTTCTTGAGTCTTCAATTTATTATTAGATTAAATTTAAGCCATGTTTTCTTTTCCAGAAAGGAAATAAAGCCCAGAGGAGTCAGTTCCCCAGGTTGCAGACCATGAAAATGCTTTTGATGTTAGAAAGCATTGCAGAAATGCAGAACTAATTGACATGTCATCCACATAGGTTGTGTAATTCTAGGTAACAATGTGTGTTTATTCTGATTTATAATAATACGAGGTACATAGGATGAGCTTCCTTGGTGAGGAAATGAAAACTGCTTTGGTATCTTATCCAGCTGAGCAGATCTTAAAACATATGCTTTAAATTATCCCTTCTTCTCTGGTATTTTTCCAAAGTCCTACAAAGAGAGTTATACCCACTTATCTCCAGGAAGCAAATTGAGGGAGAAATCAGACAGAGGTAAAGTAGCTGGTTTATTGCATACATGGATCTGTTCTGTAAACCTCATGTAGAGACAGGAAGGGCATTTTGCTCCTGGGACCAGAACAAAAAAAGGATTCGGAGAAGGAGACCTGATCAACCCACAGACGTTGATCACTGGCAGAATAGAGGGCTCCCCATTGGAGTGGTTTCAGGAGTTTTAAAAGGATTCCTTAGACTACAAAACCACCCCCATCAAGCTTACTTATGACAGAAATTTATAGAATATGGAACAAAGACTTTGGTTTTGTAATTGGAGAGATTAATAATAATCGCCTGCATTTTGGAGCCTTTTCACCTTTGATGGCATGACAACAGCCAAATACAGCAGTAAGGACTCTAATACTTTGTCTTTTTTGAAACCACTTTTCCCTCAATATTGGCTTTTATGTTTTATAATGGCTTTTGTGCTTTATCACTGATTTGTATCTTGCACTCTGATTATTTCTACTTTAACAATCTGTGTTTCAAAGGTCATGTGGAGAAATCAAAGTGCCTTTTCAAATGCTAATGGCTTGGGTTGTCTTTTATTTTGTCTTTTTAATTTTTTTCATCCTATTTGCACATCAGTTGGAGGCTGACTTTCTTAGAAAGGAGGATTCTCTGTTTATCGACCAGCTAGGGAGTTCTACATGTTGCTGACTGGACCCTTTTTAGGCAATGTCATAAGCTGGCTTCCCATGCAAGGAAATTTCAAAACAGCAATGTATATTCAAACACAAGAATCCTTAATTGCTTTTCAAAATATCCCTTGAGGTCTGGCCATTTTTCCCCAAGCAGACATGAGGTGGGGATAGGAAAAGACATTCTGAAATGGGAGAAAGGCAGATTTCATCATCTCGAGTATCATTAGTTATCTGATGAAAACTAAATGAAAAAAGGTGTAACACCTCAGGGCAAAAGAAAAGACCATCACCCCGTAGCTCCCCAAAAAACAAGATGGCTCAGATTATGAAAATAGCATTTAACTTGGGTGTTCCTATTCTCCCCACTGAGAACTCGGAAAGCCAAAGACTGGAAAGGTGAGGAATCAGTTGACAGGCCAAGTCTGGAGCCTCTGACCTCCTTTCTTCCACTCCATCGCAGCTCATTATATCTGAGAAACAAGTCAGGGACCAATTCTCCCTAAGGAGTGGAGCTATCAAGCTAGACTATACTAAGATAGCTGTTTAGGATAGCTTTGACAAATCTCAGCCAAGTCATTAGGCAGTCCCTGAGCAGAAGTTGCCTGTTAGAGAAGTCCAGCATTGGGCCAGAATGGCCCAGCTCCTATTGCCCCACCATTTCCAGAGTAGCCCCACCATTGCAGGCATTGGCTGGGAGTAGCTTGAAGGTAGCAAGCCCTCTGCATGTACACTGGGATGGAAGTGAAAGTACAGCTTTCAGGAAGCTGTGAATAATTATGCCTGTTGCCACTAGTCCTCTTAAAGGGAGATCTGAGTAGCTCACTGTCAAGGGTAACCAATGGGCTCTTAGCTATGCATAAAGCTCATCCTATGAACACAGGGAATAATTATTTTTATAAGAGAAATCAATGTGAACTCATGGGAACAAAAATAAGATCATAAAAGCAGTAGAATTTATAAAAAAGAGTACAACATGCATGTAGGCATAGTGTCATTAAAAACTAAAGCTTAAAAAGAGGTAGGGGGAGGTGCTGGCCCAGTAGCATGGCACTGAAGTGTGCATGTTCCACTTCAGCTGCCCGGGGTTCTCTGGTTCAGATCCCGGGTGCGGACATGGCATCACTTGGCAAGCCATGCTGTGGTAAGCATCCCACATATAAAGTAGAGGAAGAGTGGCACGGATGTTAGCTCAGGGCCAGGCTTCCTCAGCAAAAAGAGGAGGATTGGCAGCAGATGTTAGCTCAGGGCTAATCTTCCTCAAGAACAACAAAAAACAAAAATGAGCTAGGGGAGAAAAGGACTTTTTTTTAATAAGCACATTTGGAGCATGAATAGAAATGAGAAAACTGTAGCTCCTTTTCTTGGAAAAGATGGAACAACACCAAAGTATTCATTTACTCACTCAACCAAAATCTATTGGATATCCCAAGACACAGAGAATTGAGCCAAGCACCAGGATAAAGGTAAGAGATATTTTCTCTTTTTCACTAACGTATGGTGGGTCATAGACCCTTTAGGTGATCTTTTTAAGCTGTAGACCAAAGATGGCAAAAGGTCTAGGAGGGAGCGTGTGGGGAGAAAAGGACGTTAAATGGTGAAAGGAAGAAGGAAGAGGAGACACACAGCATATAGTAAGTAGCCACAAAAAATTTGTATGCAAGTTCATGAACCTCCTAATAAGGGGGAACCCTAGGTTCTTGAGTTTGCTAGATTATACACTTTTAGTTCATACCTGTCCTCTCTGATAGAAGAATGGTTTTTCAGACAGGAACGAATAGAACAAATATTCACTAGAATAAGTTGTAAAAACATTGTAAGAAAGTACCAGCTGCTCTTGGTGTGTTTCTGCCTTTTGGTTGTAACAAATTTCATCTCAGGATACTCAGGGGGTATATATAAATAACACTGCTAACTCACGCTCTGTTTTCTTCAAGAAAAACATGGAGAACAGAACTCATGTTGGATAAATGACACAATATCTCCAAAGGGGAAAAATATAGATAAACTGACAAACCTGTTATTAATCCTAAGCAATATTCTAGAACAGGTTATGCGTACTTAGAAGTGGAGAAGTGGTCACCAGTAACCAGCATGGGTTTAGTAAAAGCAGAGCATAATAAACTAACCGCATATCCTTTTGTGATGGGTTATCTCTAGACTAGCCTGTTAGGGGACTAAAAATCATATTCTGTAATCTGGCAAAGGATTCATAGATTGTCTCAGATGACCTTGTGTATTAGAGAGAGCAGTGCAAGCTACATGATCATACAGCTAGGAGAACATGCAAATGCTTGATGACTGAACCCAAAGAATCCTTATTACCAGACTGATGTCTTCACTGGTGTTTCTCAGGACTCCATCTAGCCAGTGTCTAGTTCAACATTGTATCAATGACGGTCATGATTTCCTAGAGAGTGTGTGGTTACAAGTAGGGAACAACACCAAGCTAAGGGTGTAGCTAATATTGTAAGGAAAGAATCAGGATCTAAAATTGATGGATTTAAGTTGGGGCTTTTTGTTTTTGTTAAATTTAGGTTTAATGGAGCTAGGACACTCAGAACACAATAGTATCATTTCATTTCACGTGGGTTAGGTCACGCTGTCAATAGTACTCTGTGTACTTCTGGGTGCCATATTTTTAATAGTATATTTACAGACTGCATCTGTCCTGATGAAAAAGATAGAATGATAAAGGACCTCAAAATAATTCAACATAAGGGATGATTGAAGGAACTGGGGAGTGTTCAATATGGGGAAGTAATTTAGAGCATTCATGCTGTTTAAATTATTCAGACGGATTACATAAAAAGAGAATGACACATGTTCTCTGTGGCTCTGGAGGAAAGAACAGGGGCAATTGAATGTACATTACAGGAAAATGTTGACTTAACTTAGGAAGAACTTTTTACCACTGATTGCTGGGGAAAAAAAAAGAAAGGGAATGTTTTGAGAGTATGACAAATTCCCCATTACTAGAGGTGTCTAAGCAGATATTCAAATGGGTAACTCAAAGACCACCTGGTAATGTATTAAAGATAGTTATTTAGAAATACTCAGAATCCAGCTGGACTGAATGCACTCTAAGTAGAAAGAATTCTGAGTAGACGCAGGGGACAGGGAACATGGCCCTCAACTCTCTTCAGGTAAAATTATCTCTTAGGTTCTTTCTAATAAAAAATTCTGATGCTGTCAACTCTGGGACTTTTAAATTTATTTCCATGATCCTTTATCAGTTAGGATAAGTTAGGTTATGCTGCAGCAACTAACAAGTCCCAAATCTCAGAGGCTTGAAATAAAGGTTTGCTTCTTGCTCTTACTATATGTCCATCTCAGATCAATGGAGACCCTTAAGAATCTGAAGCATTTTGGCTTGTGTAGCTGGCAGACAGAATTCAATAAATTACGCACTGGCACTTGCAGGCTTCTGTTCATTTAGAACTAGTCCCAAGACTGACTTAACCACAAGGGCAGCAGGCCATGTGTGGTCCTCCCGGTACTCAGAGGAGAGGAAAGCCAGTTATCCTGAGCAGTAATAACAACTATCTGAAATTAAAATGGATTCATTCATGCCTTCAGGAAACAAGACAACCTAAAGAAATAGCACTGATTTCTCCTCTGGAGTCAGGTCCTGTCCATGTCATGAACTTTCCCATTGACTCTGGGTAAGTTACTTTACCTTCTTATATGTCAGCTTCTATAAAATAAGGAGAAGAATATCTCTCTTTCTCTCTCTCAGGATTGCTGTTTCAATACAAAGAGTCACTAGGTATAAACGCAATTCAGAATATTTCTAGAACCATACAAATGGAGTGGATAATGATTAAACTCCATGCCCAACACCTCAGAGAAACAGCCCTTCAGCTGAGGGTCCCCTGTATATTGAATGAGTTTTAGTAACTTTTTTAAATGTAGAAAGCCCTTCTACTTGTGCATTTTAGTATTATTTTAACTGTCCCTCACTTTTCAGTGAGGTAGGTAAAGGCAATTGGCCCTCTCCAGGTTACAGACGAAGACTTAAGCACAGAATCCAGCAAGGAGGCCCCTGAAGACACCCAGAGTCCTCATCAGGATCAGGAATAGAGAGTCCCTGGCTCCTGACTCCTACTGTGGGAGTCTGCATACTCTCCCTCCCCACTTTGGCCTTGTTCCCTCTCTTACTCCTATTTCAATGGCCCTACAAAGTCTTGGCATGGAAAATGGAGAATGTGGGGTTACTTGGGCAGTGGAGGAGAAGACCTTCTGCCAATGGCCTTCTCAAAAATAGTTCCAGTTCACCCTGTGCCCTGGTCTGCCCCCACAGGGAGGTCACACGAGGGAGGCTAGGCTCATGAAGGAGACATTTTCTGATCCAAAGGCAGCCCAGATGTTCCAGGCACCCTCACTCCCCCTACAGATGGCCGAGTAATAACTGTGGCATCCAGGAATGTGGGCCCATGTCCACGTACTTCCAGCTGGGGGAAATTCCCGACTCGGGGAACTGACTGTGACTTTGAAGGTGAATTGGAAAATTTAGAGGCACAGGTCATAGACTGGGCAGAGTGTATGCAGATCCCAGGGGTTTGCTCTCCCCTCAAGGAATGTTGCCCTACCACGGGGTCATGGAGCAACCGAGGGAGAGCTGGACAAGAGTCCTAGTAAGGACAGGGATGCGGTGCATGTGCTCACAAGCCACACTCCCTTACACGTTTCTCAGCAGCTGCTCCCCAAGCCAACCTAAGAGCATTTTCCAAAGCCTCAATAAGAGGTCATCAAAACGCAGACAGGTATGGTACTCCCCCTTAAGGAACTTAGAAGTTGATTGGGGAGATAAGATAGAAATTCGTGTAACAGCTAGAAAAAATTACAAGACAGTATAAAATGGTAGAATTCAGATGAGATAACAGTTCAGAAGTAGATCTGAATTATTGAGGAAATTTTCATGGGTAATTTATAGTATGGCTCATGCCTAAAACCTGCCCCTCCACGCTAGTCCAGGCTATTCCAGCTTCTTCCAGTCTGATATAAACATTTTCTTCTCAATTAGCTACATAGCTTTCTCCTCCAAACAAACTAGGATGAAGAAGCACCCTTTTACAGGGAAGCAATGAACTATTCTTCTATAAGATTAACCCACATATGCACACCCACGGCATTTGAAATGATTAGAGTGAAATTATGGAGTTTTGTCCTTCGTAATTTTTAATGAATAACCAAATATCCAGCTGTCATTCTGTCTTACAGGTACTCTTTTCCATGCTTTTGTTTAGCAGTAAAAATAATGCTGCTAGTCATAATATCATATCAGTTCTGACTTGGATTATCAAAGTAGGAAGAAGATTTGGGAGTTTGGCCAAGGAAAGATGCTAACTGTATAATTCCATTATATAGCACCTGCATACCACTCTGTATTATGGACCATAGTGAACCCTTCCCATGATGCCTAATACGACAGAGCTAACACAGCAGGTACTTAGTCGATTGCTTGCTGGGTGAACAACATCTTTATTTGTTGAGTACTCTGCACTCACATTTTCCTTGGACACACCAAAGTAAGGTACTTACGTCAACCTTGATGGTTTAGTGGTTCTGGTTTTAGAATCCATCTCCCTCAAATCAACTCTCAGAGAAGAATTCTTTTCTTCTCTTTTGTCATGAAAATGCGATGCAGGAAGTGGGAGTCTAGGGTTTTCTTTCACCAGAATTTTCAAAATGATAGGCAAGATTTCCTTATGTTTGCACAAGCTTGGCAAAGGATGCAAAAGTCGCCACTAACAAAGGCTGATAGGAGAGGAGGGAATGTCAGGCAAACCTTTTCTCGGCAAATTGCAAGAACTAGATCCCATCCTGCAAACCACATTCAGTCTTCTCACTTCCTTTCTTTGGTTATCTTGTGATTAAGGCTGTTGAAGGATCTCCTCAACTTACTATTTTGATCAAACTGACTAGCTGATTTCTCAAAGAGCTCAATACAACTGTCAGTATGGACACAAGTGACATTATGTTGAAATCATGTTGTTTCCACTAAGTATTAACGGGGTGAATATTTCATCATAGGCCACCCAGAGGACTGGACGTGAGACCTTTTCTTTCTCGATCCTATTTTTAGAGAGCACATGTTATACACGGCACTTGCACCTGTCATCATTAGGCTCAACAGCCAACGACCCGTTTGTGCTGCTACTGTATGTGTGGCCACACGGTGAGGCCTGGACTGGGGCTGGGGTTATGTGAATGTCACCACGGCCCGCAGCCTTCAGATAAGGACACTCCTAGAAATGGCCTTGCAAGCTAGTCCCTCTTACCTGAAGGCCCTTGACTAGAGGCAAACCCTAACATCCCATGGCAATAATCACAATTGCTTTGCAGGAAGCAAAATTATTTTTGGGTACATTTGTTTAAAAAAAACAACAATATGCATGCATACAAATACATAATCATACGCATCTATAATATGTACTTACATGTGAAAGATTTAAAATTATGTACCACATTTAACAGTTGCAACCTATAGGTAGAGAAGGATGGGGCTTGGAGAAAGAGGAAGAAGCTATGAAGGAATATTTTAACTTTTACCCCATGAACCTTGATATTGTTTGAATTTTTAACAACTAGAACATTTTTATTTTCGCTTGTGGAATTTTTAAATCTCTTGGCACAGAAGCTGTCATATAATATGAACTTAAATGAAGAAAAGAAAGAGAAAGAGGGAGGGAGAAAAAGAAGGGAAGGAAAAGGGAAAGGAAAAGAAACGGGAAAGAAAGAGTATGTAAAAATTGTGAAGAGTCAAATTCATGAGCGCCCAGTGAATGGAGCGGTGAGAGATAAATGGAGTTAGTTTCGAAAGGTTTTATGAAACAGTTGGATTTTGAGCAGAATTTTAAAAATAATTTTTAAAAATTTAAAATTTTAAAAATTTTAAAAAATAATAACATGACCCCTGTATCCTATAAGATGTTCCTTGAAGAAAATTTGAAAAGTATAGAAAAGCACAAAGAAAAAAAAAATTACTACCATTAGTCATCCAACCTGTCAGAGAAACCACAGTGAACATTGCAGTGGACTGACTTCCATTCTTTTTTGTAATTTTTAGAGCTTGTTGGGAACTGGAATGCTGGTATTATGTTTATCCCCAAAGCTGCACCAGAGTAACAGCCTCTCTGGGCCTCAGTTGCTTTCTCTGTAAAATGGAGATTTTCTCTTTATCCTACCCATCTTGCTGCATTATGTCCCCCAGACATAAATAAAAGAACATTCCAATTACAAAGAATACAGAATAATAATATTATGCAGGTTTGTGGATGAGCTTACAGAAGCCTACTTAACCCCAAAGGCTGTTGAAATGCCATCCTGGGTGTTTGTAGTAGTATGATTTTCTACCATTTTCCCACTCTATGTGTATCGTTTCTAGTCATACTCTGGGTGTTTTAAGGCAGATTCTGTGTGTTTTTCTGGGGATCCAGCCACCATTTATTTCCTCTGAGAAAATGCATTTTATCCACTTGGAAAGGAGCCTGTTGATAGCCCTGCCCATAATTCTAGGCATCTTCTGGCTGCTTTATGAGGGAGAAGGGAAGAGGGCAGTCTAGGTTTCGTTGCTTGGGAGCACCCCTGGCCCAGACACTGCACAGATCAATCTCATAAGAAGAACAACGTGCAAGCAGTGATGAGAACAGCTACCACTCATTGAGGGGCATTGTGCTCCTAATGAGCTGTATATGCATTATTGCATTTAATTCTCACATCAACTCTACCACGGAGTTACAATTATTTTTCCTGTTTTATAAAAGAGGAAACAAGACACAAAAAGGATAAATAGCTTACTCAAGGTCATGAAAATTAGTCTGAGGCAGAGCCAGCATTTTAACTCTGATAAAACAAGGCCATCGTCTGAGCACTTAACAACTAATACATGGGCAGAAGGGGGAACCTTGGTTACCATTTGTGATCTGCCATCTAGGAGATTGTGCTAGGATGTTTCGGAGATTGTCCGACCATTTTGTGAGATTATCTAAAGGGTAGGAAGATAATAGCAGAAATCTGACCTCTCCTCAAGGGATGTTTTACAAATTGCCTGTCTCCCTCCCAGACTCCCATTCAGGAGATGCTGCTGCAGGGGGTGGCCTGATATTGGGGCAATTTGTCCATCCTGCTGATAGCAGTAATGCTGTCACTAGGGAAGTTCGTTTAAGATTCTACGGACAAATACTCTGACTTTAGGATTTGGGAAGGAATTTATAATCATCCCATTCTCCCCTGCAGTGTCCACTCCTCTGCTGGATCCATGTTTCTGAATCCTCTCTCAATTAGAATCAACCGCCCATGGCATGTTCTGTTTCAGAAATGTGTCCTTTGAGTTTAGCCTCTGCACATTCTTTTTTCTGTTTTGCTATATTGCTTATAATGTTTATGCAGCTGCTTTGAGAGCTAAATATGCAATCAGTGTGATGCAATCATGTTCCTGCCTTATCAGGGAAGGGAGAAAATGCCAACTTGAATTTTATACAATTTTCAAGAGCTCCATGATACAAAATGATAAGTTCACTTAATTGATGTGCTCTTATTTGGAATCACAAGGGAAATTGGAACACACAGAGTTCAGTCATTTGTGTTTTTAATAGCACTGTTTGGTTGAGATTGGACCATTATCTCTCTTTGGTTCCACAAATGATGGAGAGTTTGTGTTTCTGAAGCTTGCTGAAAATGGAATGTCATATTACAGTGTTTTTTTCTGGTCTTTTCTGTTATGCTGTTTCATATGAGTTTTGGATTTTATGGGTTACCTTTTGAGAATGAGCTACCCTAAGTAGGTATATTTTATATATTATGTAAAATATGCATATATTACATATTATATATATATATATTTCTGTTCGTGTTCCAGCCATTAGAAGTAGAGGGATAGTAACTCATGTTCATTATTTACTGACAATATTTATTTTTTCACCTGTGTATTCAAACTTTTATTCATTCCACAAATATTTATTGAGCCCAAGCTATCTCCTTGGTTCTGTTGATAAACACAGGAGATGGACAAATGAATAAGACTAAATCCTGCTCTCAAGCCCTCACCATAGTTGGAGAGATGAACAAGTAAATCATGTGACAGATCCTGGGATAAAGATATATACATGATATTGAGGGAGCAGACAGGAACATATACCTAGACTGAGGATGGTCAATGGATTTAAAATATAAGGTTGAATATTACCTGAGCATGGAGAAAAGATGGCCCCAGGAGTCAAAGAAATTGGAGAGATTTTACTTTGTTTTTAATTTCTCTTGACTGTATTAATCAAACTGAATAAACTTCAAATATCTCATTCATTTTTCATCAGTGATGATCGTCCTTTAATTTTGCACCAGAAGAGTTTTTTTCAAAAAGAGGAGGGGATCAGGCAATTTAGTTTATTGAAAAGTATGCATTATCTTAGGTTGTCAGATACCAATATTCCATACTTCTATTGGAAACACATTTTGTAAAACGTCAGATTTACATGAACTGGAACTAGGATATGACTTTGTACATGGTATTGCATTCATTTGATCCATTAAAAACTCGTTAGGGATAAATTTTACCTAGTTTTGGCCCTTAAGTTAAAATCTAGAAGGGGGTAGTATAATCAGTTACCCAAATTTATTTGTTTAACATTCAAAGAGATGTTTTCAATGCATTTTCAGGGCTATTCATCTACAAATAACTGAATAGGAGAATCTGAAGATGCCTAATGATAAAGCCCATATTGTATTTTTCCAAGTGGGAATAAGGAAGCAAAAGTGACCTCTGCATGACATCCTGTTGTTTGTTACCTTCCTTTGGGATGATCATAGACTCCAGCCACACCCTAAAAAGAAGGAAAGTTTCAACACTAAGAAGAACTGGAATACTCAGGATGGGGAACAGTGCTGTGATGGGAAACATATTGAACAAATTGGCCAAAAAGTTAGAGCAATTGGTTCTATTCCTAGCTCGTCACTCTATCTGTGTGACTTTGAAGACTTCCTTAATGTTTCTAATCCTCAATTTCTTCATCTAAGATATGGGAGAATAGGAAATATAATCCATTAACTCTAAAATCTGAATTCTAATGGAAATATAATATATGAGATGACTTTTCGTTACTTAGTTTGAATCAGTCAGTAGAAAGGTTAGGAAAAGAGAATTTATTAGTTAAAAGGGCTTTTGATAGAGAATCAGAAGACGCATTTCTAGTTCCAAATCTCCTATGAACTTACCCATATGGCTTTGGACCCGTCACTTCCTCTGTCCATATTTGCCTCATCTATGAAATACTGTGGGATATGTTGCAGGTGGGGTGTGGGTTGGGGACATCAACTATATTATTGCTATAGTGACTTCCATTTCTACCTTTCAATGGATTCACACTTGTGTCAAGTTTCCCTGAAATATTTTGCTCATTCTTTTCTACTTTTCTTAACATATAATACATTTACCTTTTTTTAGAAGGGAGAAGCAAGATTTCATTTCCCATTTTATAATGCTGAGTGAATTTTTCGAAGACGGCTTAGATGTTGACGCTCTAATGCTATTGAAATTAATCAGGACTCTTTAATTCTCTTGTTTTCAACCTCTTGATGAACACCTTCATCCATAGGATCAGATAGGAGGTTCTTTCTTCCATTTTCTTTGACTGCTTCCAAAACTAAAGGCCTTCCTACCCCTTTGGAGACTGGTCACCTACGGAAAATGAATCAGTGTATCCCATATCTCATCCTTCTCTAGGGCTTTCATGTTTCTAATTTAATGTAGGGAGACAGAAGACGGAACAGATGTCCTTGCAAGCTCTCTCCAGATTTCAGAAGACTGTGGTATACATCATAAACCTGTTTGATTTCCTTACTTGAGGCTCCAGGAAATAAGCTATTTGAGGAATAAATCATAAAGAACTATTAGAGAACTTTTAAACTTTCATCTCTACCCTTATTAAGTGTTAGACTTTCTTGCCTACCTGGGTCCATAAAGGAAATGTAATAATTTAACAAGATTTGGAGCTGGTAACAGCTGATATTTTTATAATTTGTCCTTCACAGAGAGTTTTCATATGTATTAACCCGGTAAAACATGCAGACTAGGTAATAGGAGTCCATTTAACAGATGAGAACCCAAGGAGCAGGCCAGTCAGTGACTTGCCCAAGAACGCATATCTAAGAAGGGCTGGAGCAGGAGTTACAACTATGTTTTCTGATGCTCAATCCTATCGACTTTACACCAATCCCCCAAGACCTTTAGTGACAGTTAATTCAGTTCTAATGTGCAGTGGTGCTTTCTTAAATGGGGTCATCTGTGATCCCTGTGGAGCACTCAGTGAGGTGCAGTAGTGACAGTAGCCTCTATGTCATGAATATGGAGATTAATAAAAGATTCTCTTCCCGATAATAAGCTCTTTCCCTGATTTTACCATGTACTTTGAAAAAGTATTGAAACTAAAAATCTTCAAGCAACTTGTTTGTTAATGAATTGCTTTGTAATACTTCTTGGGAATTCTTAGATGGAAATATTTCCTTTGTAATTTAGAAAGTGATACATTAAGTAGTGTGTTTCTTCTGTCCTGTGTTGGGAGGTGTATAACTCCACAGGTTGGATTTCTGATAACACAAGTATGTGGTGTGGCTGGTTTTGCTTCTTGGTTGATTTTCCTACCCAGAGGTCATGGTCAGAAGTAGATTTATGCATAAACAATGCAAATGTCCATTAAACAACGAATGAATAAACATAATGTGGTATATCCATACAGAGAATATTATATTTGGCCATATAAAGAAATGAAGCAATGTTATATGCTATATCATGGATGAACCTTAAAAACATCATGCTGGGTAGAAGAAGGCAGTCATAAAAGACCACCTATTGTATAATTCCCTTGATATGAAATATCCAGAGCAGGGAAATCTATAGACACAGAAAGTAGATTGGAAGTTGCTTTGGGCTGAAAGTGAGAGGAGATGAGGAATAGGAGAATGATAGCCAAAGATTATGGAGGGTTTTCCTTTTTAATAATTTATTTATTTACTTATTATTTATTTATTTTGTACATCATATTTCGAACTCTGTATACATTACATCATGTTCACCACCGGAACACTAATTATAGTGCATCCCCTCACATGTGACCCTAATCACCCCTTTTGCCCTCTCCCTCCCCTCTTCCCCAATGGTAACCACCAGTCCAATCTCCAATGCTGTGTGTTTTGTTGTTTTGTCGTTTTTATCTTCTACTTATGAGTGAGATCATATGGTATTTGACTTTCTCCCTCTGACTTATTTCACTCAGCATAATACCCTCAAGGTTCATCCATGTTGTCACAAATGGTCGGATTTCGTTATTTCTTATGGCTGAGTAGTAGTCTATCGTGTATAAATACCACATCTTCTTTATCCATTCGTCCCTTGATGGGCACCTAGGTTGCTTCCATGTCTTGGCTATTGTGTATAATGCTGCAATGAACGTAGTGATGAAAGTATCTTTATGCCTTTGTGTTTTCAAGTTCTTTGGATAAATACCCAGCAGTGGAATAGCTGGATCATATGGTAGATCTATCCTTAATTTTCTGAGGCTACTCCATACTGCTTTCCATAATGGCTGCACTAGTTTGCACTGCCACCAGCAGTGAACAAGGGTTCCCTTCTCTCCACACCCTCTCCAACATTTGTTGTTTCCTATCTTGTTAATTATAGCCATTCTGACTGGAGTGAGGTGATACCTCATTGTAGTTTTGATTTGCATTTCCCTGATAGCTAATGACGTTGAGCATCTTTTCATAGGCCTGTTGGCTATCTGTATTTCTTCTTTGGAGAAATCTCTGTTCAGATCTTTTGCCAATTTTCTAATTGGACTGTTGGGCTTTTTGTTGTTGAGCTGTATGAGTTCTTTGTATATTTTGGATATTAACCCCTTATCTGATATATGGTTTGCAAATATCTTCTCCCAATTGTTAGGTTGTCTTTTCATTTTGTTGATGGTTTCCTTTGCTGTGCAGAAGCTTTTTAGTTTGATGTTGTCCCATTTGTTCATTTTTTCTTTTGTTTCCCTTACCCGGTCAGACATGGGACGTGAAAATATGCTGCTCAGACCAATGTCATAGAGTGTACTGCCTATGTTTTCTTCTAGAAGTCTCATGGTTTGGGGTCTTACATTCAAGTCTTTAATCCATTTTGAGTTGATTTTTGTGCATGGTGTCAGGGAATAGTCTAGTTTCATTCTTTTGCATGTGGCTGTCCAGTTTTCCCAACCCCATTTATTGAAGAGACTCTCCTTTCTCCAACGTATGCTCTTGGCTCCCTTGTCGAATATTAGCTGTCCGTAAATGTGTGGGTTTACTTCTTGGCTCTCAATTTTGTTCCATTGATCTGTGTGTCTGTTTTTGTGCCAGTACCTGGCTGTTTTGGTTACTATGGGATGGCAGTATAATTTGAAATCAGGGAGTGTGATACCTCCAGCTTTGTTCTTTTTTCTCAGGAATCCTTTGGCTATTCGGGGTCTTTTGTTGTTCCATATAAATTTTAGGATTCTTTGTTCTATTTCTGTAAAAAATGTTGTTGGAACTTTGATAGGGATTGTGTTAAATCTATAGATTGCTTTAGAAAGTATGGACATTTTAACGATGTTAATTCTTCCAATCCAAGAGCATGGAATATCTTTCCATTTCTTTGTGTCTTCTTCGATTTCTTTCAACAATGTTTTATAGTTTTTGGTGTACAGATCTTTCACCTCTTTGGTTAAGTTTATTCCTAGGTATTTTATTCTTTTTGTTGCAATTGTAAATGGGATTGTATTCTTAATTTCTCTTTCTGCTACTTCGTTGTTAGTGTATGGAAACGCAACTGATTTTTGTACATCAATTTTGTATCCTGTGACTTGACTGTATTCCCTTATTATTTCTAAAAGTTTTTTAGTGGACTCTTTAGGGTTTTCTAGATATAAAATCATGTCATCTGCAAAAAGTGACAGTTTCACTTCTTCTTTTCCAATGTGGATCCCTTTTATTTCTTTTTCTTGCCTGATTGCTCTGGCTAGGACTTCCAATACTATGTTAAATAAGAGTGGTGACAGTGGGCGTCACTGTCTGGTTCCTGTTCTTAGAGGGATAGCTTTCAGTTTTTCTCCATTGAGAATGATATTTGCTGTGGGTTTGTCATATACGGCCTTTTTTATGTTGAGGTATTTTCCTTCTATACCCATTTTATTTAGAGTTTTTATCATAAATGGATGCTGTATCTTGTCAAATGCTTTCTCTGGATCTATTGAGATGATCATGTGATTTTCACTCTTCATTTTGTTAATGTGGTGTATCACATTGATAGATTTGCGGATGTTGAACCATCCCTGGAATGAAACCTGCTTGATCATGATGTATGATCTTTTCAATGTATTATTGTATTCGATTTGCTAGTATTTTGTTGAGGATTTTTGCATCGATGTTCATCAGTGATATTGGCCTGTAATTTTCTTTTTTTGTGTTCTCCTTGTCTGGTTTTAGTATCAGGATAATGTTTGCTTCGTAGAAGGAGTTAGGAAGCCTCCCCTTATGGAGGGTTTTCTTTGAGATGATGAAAATGTTCTGAAATTGATGGTGATGATGATTGTACATATCTGTGAATAAATTAAAAACCATTGAATTATAAACTTTAAATGAGTGAATTATAAAGTATGTGAATTTTATCTCAATAAAACTATTTAAAAAATAAGCAGAGATACAATAATATAATATTCTCTCTTTTGTTTTCCATTAAAATGTGAGCTGCCCTAGACACTCCTGGTCATTATGATCATTGTTTACCTACCATCCCCTTAACCATGGACTGATCAATGATCATGCTCACTGTAGAAAGTTTCTCTGAAAATCATAAAACTGCACCGTTTTTTCCTAAAAGAAATAGCTTTTCCCCTTGAACTCCTGGAACATTCCATTCAAATGTCAGGCCTAATCACTTTTTATTATCTCTTTACTTGTCAGTTTTCTGCACTTAGTCAAGAGCCTATCCAGTGCAGGGGACATTTCTTATTTGTCTTTGAATCTCTAGCTCCAAACATTGTGCCTTATAGCCAGTAGGGTCTCCATAATAATGGAAGAAAGAAAGAAGGAAGGAAGAAAGAAGGAAAGAAGGAAAGAACAGAAAGAGAGAGGGGGGAAGGGAAGGAGGAAGTAACATGGAAGCGAGAACTATCCTTTCATTTCATCAGGAGTCATTGAATTCCTGAACACCTGGATTATCGTAAATGCTTTTTGTGCAAGGGTCTGCATCAGGCTCCTGCGGATGATGCTCTCGAGCAGCATGCAACTGAGAGATGGGTTAGACATGGATTGAATTTATGCACATCTGTGGGAAACAACAGTGAATACCATCAAAATATCTGCATTTACAATAAATTAAACTGTTTAACCTTGGCTTATAATAAATATCGTATTACTCTTTAATTACTGTTGGTTAGTAGCTTCATGTGTGAATCCCAGCATGTGAATTTGCTTTGATCCATGTTGGTTATAAATTCGAATCCTGGGGCCTTAGTTTCTACATATTATATGTCTCCCAAAGCATGAACTGTGGAGTAATTTATTTATTTATTATTTTAAGGTATACTTTTTGGTGAGGAAGATTGGCCCTGAGCCAATATCTGTTGTTGATCTTCCTCTTTTGTTTTTTCCTCCATAAAGCCCCAGAACGTAGTTGTATAGCCTAGTTGTAAGTCATTCTAGTTCTCCTATGTGGGATGCTGCCACAGCATAGCTTGATGAGCCGTATATAGGTCTGTGCCCAGGATCTGAATCAGAGAACCCCAGGCCACCAAAGCAGAGTGTGTGAACTTAACCACTGGGCCACGGGGCCAGCACCTGGAATAATTTATTAATAAAGACTTATTCTCTGAATAAATGGCTGAATGACAGCATTAAATTAATTTTCTAGGAAATTTGGCACCATGTGGTAAGTTTTAATGGTGAGCTTAGCCGGGTATTTTTTTAACCCACCATTAAGTAAACAACCTGATTCTTCATACGCTAGAATTCCAGTCACTCCATGTGTAAGTCTATATCACAGGCTTTTTTGTGGCATTGATATAAAAGAAGATTTTTATCTAAAAGGACTTTTGTATCTCTAATACAAAGAGATCAAATTTTTGCAGCCATAACTCCTATGGACCTCAGTGCCAGGTGCAAAGAGGAGTGTTTTCTGTTTGACATTGTGACTCCTAGTCCCCAGGCACACCACGCCTTCTTGTCCTGGCTGCCAAACGTTGTACGCATGAAGGAGTCAGACAGTGCTCAGCTCTCGCATTCTGTTTGGTCCATGCCAAAATGTAAATCATTATCACCATGAAGCACTTATTAAATGTCTCCTTATGTATGATGCCAGAGAGTGGGATATGTAATTAGAGTCCTGGCCTGCTGTGACTTTATACACCCTCTTGGATAGGGCAGCCAAAAAAATAAATAAATAATTTAGTTGTTCCGTACAGAGGGACATTTTTAGCAAGAATGCCAAGAGCAAAATTTGTCACATTGTTTATATGGAACATTTTTGGGAAATATGAAGTAAATTATTCAGTCAAGAGTGTGGATTTGAAAATAGAATTTGGAGTATTGGAGCTGTCCTATTAGTTCTGTGCTGGGAAACTTGATCTAGTGGAGAGAGGCTGTGATGGGCTGAGGTCCAAGGATTACAGGTGCTATTTCCAGTGCTTCCAACAACTCAGCAAGGCTGGATTCACTGCACCTGGGGCAGGGCCAAACTCAGGGCAATGCGAGGCCACACTGGGTGTCCCTAGGTGGCCTTGTGTGTGAGGAAGATCATGTCCTCTGCAAGTTCATGCATTTCTATACCGTGCAACTTTTCAGCAACCCAGCCTTCTGGATTGGTGACGTGCGATGGAGACACTGGGTAGAAAAGGAAAGCAGCACATGCAGGGTTATTTTGAACCCCCTTTATCTCCGACTAGCTTCTCCATGTTCATTCATTTGATTCAGCAAGTATTTATTGAGTGACTACTATGTGCCAGGCACTGTTATAGATGCTAGGGGTACAATGAAACATAAAACACTTCCGCCTCATAGGACTTATTTGTTGGAGAAGGTGTGCGCATGTGGGCCAAAGGGTGGGAGTCTTCACTCCCTCCTAATGTACTCTTTGAGTTTGCCTAGCTTTCTGCAGCTGTGCATGGAATTCCCTTCTAACTGGGCATTTTCTTGGCCAGAGGGACTCATATGAGAAACATATGACATAAGATATAAGCGAGAATGGATATTCCCACTTAGCACAAAGTCCTCACCCTGAAGAATAAATCTGATTCCTGACAATCTTTTGTGATAGACAGTGAAGATAGTAAGAGGTAATGCTCCAGAGTCAGACTCTCTTTGGGTTGGGAGCTTGGCTCTTCCACTTACTAGTTAAATGTTAGAAGGTAAATGCTATAGATTGAATGCTTTTGTCCCCCCAAAATTTATATGTTGAAACCTAGTCCCACAATGAGATCGTATTTGGATGTGGGGACTTTGGGAAGTGATTAAGTCTTGAGGGTGGAGGCTTCATGAAAGAAGTTAGTGCCCTTACAAAAGAAACCCAAGGGAGCTCTGTTGTTCCATTCTGCCATGTTAGGACACAATGAGAAGACAACTGTCAACTGTCCATGAACCAAGAAGAGTGCCTCACCAGATATGCCTTAATCTTGGACTTCCCAGCCTCTAGAACTGTGAGAAGTAAGTATTTGTTGTTTATAAGCCACCTAGTCTATGATATTTTGTTATGGCAGCCTGAACAGACTAAGAGTAACTAAGTAACTCTTAGTAACTAAGTAACTAAGAGTAACTAAGTAAGTTACTTTAAACTCTCTGCATTTCACCTTCCTTATTTGTAAAATGGGAATAACATTAATAACTACCTCATAGAGTACTAGTGAAGAATAAATAAGGTGATGTATGCAAAGTACCTGACATATCATATACACTGCCTCTGTTTTCCAGTGCTAACTTATTACAGATATGCTGGCTTAGGATGTGCCCAAGCTGTCCCACTGTGCTCATGTTCCCAGCTCTATTCTAACTTCCTCGGGGTAGAGGCCCTGTTTTATACATCATTCTCTTTCCTACAGTGATAGTTCTGAAGGTTCTACACACAGTAGGGGATAGAAAGTGCTTGCTAACTGCTCCTGAGAAAATGGGATGGATGTCACTTATACTGCCTTGGTACGACTGAGAAAAACACACAGTGTATAAGGACACTTCACCTTCCGTCTTCCTTGCTTCTGTCCACTGTCCCTGATTACTCCCCACCAGCCAGAGTCCAGACCTCAGGCACTTCTAGTTCCACCCCTTCATTTGTTCAAAACACCCAACTAAACTCCAACAATAAAGTTTTGGGAAGTCTCCCTTTGCCATACCTCTTCAATTCATTTTGTGGCTTTTATTCCATTACCACTTCCCCTGTCTTAGATCTTATCATTTTATGCCCTCTGTTGGTGAAGTACTTGTCTCTGATTCAGAGTATGGATGCTAAATATTTGGTTTTCATCCACTGACTAAGAACAACCAGGAGCCATTTTATCACCACGTAACAAATATACCTTAATGGAGAGTACCCCCTGCCTACAAATCCCAAGAAAGCAAGTGAAGATAGCATATCTGAGAATTGCCCTGAAACCTCTTGTTCTTTTTTCTTCATACGTTAGAAAAGCAGACTCAGCCTCTGTTTATTTTCTAAAGGAGGTGGATCTGTCATGTGCTGCCATATTCAGGAATCATCTCCCCACTTATGAATGATATCACTGTGTAAAAACAATAAGTTGCATGTAAAAACTCCTATATTGATATTGAATTGATCAGAGCTCAAGAAGACTCCCTTTGGCTTCCCTCTTTCAAACAATTCTGAAGCAGTAGCCCTTTTATGTTGAGAATAAGTCAGTCTGATAAAGTTCTTTTTTCTCATAGCTTACTCTGTGTCAACATTTATTTATCAATTCATTCCATTTGAAACATCTAGGAAAATTTTAAAACAATTTTATCCTAGACATTTAGAAAAGATGGAGTAATTGTAATGGATTTATCCTCCTGGCTGAAATAAGTAAAAAAGTGGAAAGTGATATATGAAATGATGGCATTCAAAATATTGGATGTCAGACAATGAAGAACAGTGATAACTGAGATGAGAAACAAATGAGATGAGCCCTATGACTACCCTCATTTACTGCCTGAAGAAAGTTTCAGGAAGTGGCACAGGCAGGGTGAACCTAGGCAAAGCTCTGCAGTATCCCTGATTGAAGACCTGGAGGGAGAATTTCAGGAATTCCAATAGAGCTACAGTTCACAGTGAAGAATATAGGACAGGAGAGAGCTCCAGGGAGAGAGAATTCCAGGGATCTGCAGAGTATTCTCAGAGTATTCAGCTGAATACTCATCATCACAAGAACTTAGAGACTACTCATGGCTAGGTAAAGAACCACACTAAAAAATTAGAAGAAACAGTGCCCGGAACTCACAGAGGGCTGGAAATACTATCTGTCCACAATAACCACAGTAGGAATCTTCATACTTTAGGGATTAGAGTTCTAAGATTGATCTTACCCCAGTATTGGGAAAAACTAACCTTAGACTAAAACGCAGCTTTGACCCAATCTAACAAAGCTTAAAGGCAAAACCCAAAAGGATCAAACTGTTTTCAGGTGACTTAATCATGTTCCAGAACAAAATTTTGTAATATTTTTAAGAATATAAAAATATATTGAACCCAAAAAAATAAAACCCAAAATGTTTGATGTGAAATCAAAAGTTACTAGGCATGCAAAGCAGCAAGAAAGTATTCATGATGAACAGAAAAATCAACCAATTAAAATCAAAACAGAAATGACACAAATGATAGAAGATAGGAACATTAAAACAGTTGTTATAATTGATTCCATATGTTCAAGAAGCTAGAAAAAGATTGAATATGTTAAATAGAGAAATGGAGGAGATACAAGATACCCAAATAGAACTACTGTAGACAAAAACCGAAAAGACAGAGAAGACAGACACAGTAGATGAAATAACAGCAGATTAGACATTGCAGAAGGAAAGACTAGTGAACTTGAAGACATAGGAATAATAACTTTTCAAAATAAAATACACAGGGAAAAAATTACTAAAAAAAATTGAAAAGAGCATCAGCAATCTGATGTAAAATTATTAATTTAATTAATTAGTTATTAATTTTAAGTAGCCAAACGCGTAATTGGAGTCTATAAAGGAGGTGGTGGGGAGAAATATTTGAAGAACAATGGACAAAATGTTAAGCCCTACTCTAAAAAATGTTTTTAGGGGCCAGCCTGGTGGTGCAGTGGTTAAGTTCACACGTTCCACTTCGGCAGCCTAGGGTTCGCTGGTTTAGATCCCAGGTACAGACATGCACACCACTTGTCAAGCCATGCTGTGGCAGGCAAGGCATCCCAAATACAAAGTAGGGGAAGATGGGCATGGATGTTAGCTCAGGGCCAGTTTTCCTCAGCAAAACAGAGAAGGATTGGTGGAAGATGTTAGCTCAGGGCTAATCTTCCTCAAAAAACAATTTTTTTAAAGAAACTAGTTCTATGTTCCTGGGATCTAAAATCTGACCTTGGAGTCCAATACAAAATGAATGTAAGATCTCCCTTTCATTATTTAGGGACCCTTCAAAAGGACTAAAGTGATTGGCAGATGCAAACCCAAATGTTTTGTGGAAGAAATTAACCTCAATTTGGGCCCTCAGGTTTCCCACAGGTAAAATTCAACAAAATAAGAGCTCATAAAAAAAAAAAAAAACACAGCGAAGTGAATTACTATGAATGACAGAAGAAACAACAACAACAGATTTAGATACCCAAGTCCTTCATATAGCGGAATTATTAGATAAAACGTAGTTATGTATAAAATGCTAAATGAAATAAAATATTAAATTTCGAAAAATGATGAAAGAACAAAAAGGATATCAAAAAATCTAGTAGATTTGAACAAGAACTTTAACAAAAGAACACTTCTATAAAAAGAAAAATACTTTCATTGAAATTTAAAACTCAAGACAAGGTAAATTAGATATAGCTAAAGAGAGATTTGGTAAGTCATGAAACAGAGCTGAGGAAATTACTCCAAATGAAGCAGAGAGATATAATGAAAGAGAAAATGTGAGAGAGAGATAAGAAACAAGGAGAATAAAATGAGAGGGTCTCACATTTGTCTAATCCAAAGCAGAGAATACAAAGACTCAAGGAGAGGCAATAGTCAAAGAGAGGATGACTGAGAATTATTCAAAACTGCTCAAACAGGTGAATGAGCAGAATGAATGAACACAGTGTGACAAGTAGGTTAAATAAAAACAAATGGGCCCAACCACATGGCAGAGACTACAGGACACTGAGGACAAAAACAAAACAAAACAAAACAAACACAGATGTCACAAATAGTCTAATAGCACACATATTAAGAGCAATAATAGAAGCCAAATAATGCATTTTGCTGAAAGAAGATTACTGTCAATTAGAATTATGCACTGAGCAAAATTATCTTTTAATAATGAGACAATTTTGGATAATAAACACTTAGAAAATATCAATTAGATGAATGTGTACAGGATACTACTAATCTATAAGGAAGGGTCCCAGAAGGAATGATGAGCAAAGTACTAGCAAATATGCATGGGAATATAAAGAAGTAATGCCCATATAAAATAATGAGACAGTAATGGATAACATATGGGTTGAATTAAAAAACAATGACAGAGCTAAAAACTCGGACTTGAAAAACATGAACATCAAGAGGGAGTGCCTGGAGTTAAAGTGTTCTAGGGTTTTCATATTGTTGGAAAGAGGAAATGCTTTTATTAACTTTAGATTTTTTTAAATTAAGATATTAGGATATTATTATTATATATTTAATATGATCCACTAAACATACCCATTAGGTTTTGTAATGGAAGTAGATAAGCTGGTATCATAGTACATATAGAAAAATAAACACTCAAGAGTTCCTAGGAAAACACTGAAAAAGAAGAGAGGAGACTACTCCCACCAGATATTAGTAGACAGATCAATAGAATAGGATTGAAGTTCAGAACTGGACCCAATCACATATTGAAATCTGATATAAAGGTGTTATTTCAATCACTGGAGCAAAGACAGTCCTCTTAACAAATGATGGAAAAGGCAAAATTAGATACACGCCACATCATCCACCAACAGAAAGTCCAAATGGATCAGAGATGTAAAAGTAAAATGTTAAAATATGTAAGGACTAATAAAATATGGTTGAATTCCTCCTTAATCTGTATTCAATAAAATAAAATATTGATGAACGTATCTACATATAAATTTTCAAAAGAACTTTGGATAGCAAAAGAAAAAAAAAAAGCACGCAGAGTGAAAAAGGAAATTAACTGGGAGAAAAATCTTTGCAATATATGTCATGGGAAAAGGGCTGATATCTTTAACATACAAATGATTTTTTCACTTGGTGAAGAAAGGGTTAGAAATCATACAGGAAAATGGGCAAAGACCCAAAGTAACACTTCACAAAACAAGATATAAAAATGGCACTTAAACATATGAAACAAGCTCTCTCATACATTTCTGGTGGGAATACACAATGATACGATCCTTGTGGAGGGGAATTTGGCAATATCTAACAAAACTACATGTGCGCTCATTCTTCGACCCAGCAACCGGTTACAGGAATTTAAGCCAAAGATTACATGCGACAATGTGAAAATGCATTCGTGCAATGTGGTTCATTGCAGCATCATTTGTAACGGCAAAATTTTGGAAACAATGTAAATGTTCAAGATGGGAGATTGGTTGAATAAACTATGGTATATACTATGCAGCTGTAAAACATAATGAGGAAGATCCTTTTAAGCTGATATGGAGCGATTCTAGAAGAGATTTTTCAAAGAAAAAAGCAAAAATGCAAAATATCATATACAGTATGATATGTCTTAGTAAGAAAGAAGGGGAAATAAGAAAAAAAATACATGTATCTGCTTATTTTCACAAAAAGAACCATATGAAAGAAAAACCAGAAGACAATAAAGTTGATCACTTACAAGAGGTGGGCATGGTATAGGATGAAAGGGATATAGGACAGAGTGACACTCGCCTGAGTGTATCTTTTTGATTAATGTTGACTTTCAGAAGCATGCTAAAGATCTATGTATTTTTAAAAAATTAAATTAAATCAACAAAAATGAGGGAAGAAAAAACCTAAAACTGAAAGCAAATTGAAAAGAATGAACCCACTGTGTTTCAAATGAGTACCATACCTCACTGAAGGATAAATCTACAAAAGATGAACTAATCCCATTAACTTATTAACGCCGTATATGGCTGTGTGGTGGATGTTGAAAGAACTGAAAAATCCTGAACTATTTTTAGTAGTTTTGTTTTTTATAGTGGTAGGGACAAGGCACTTCATAAATCCTTTAAAATACATTATAGAATTGAGCAAAAGAGTAAATGCATCAAAGTTATTGGGACCCAGAGTTCTCACTGTGGAGGAGAAGTCATATAAATAAGAAATGGGGAAGGGGAGAAAGAACCACATAAGGATAGATTAGAATGGGAGGTATCACTGTAAACTCGTGATTTCTAAAATGTGTATGTGCATGTGCATATGCGTATTATAGATGTGTACGTATATATGTGGATATAAACGTCTACACATGCACGTATTTCCGAGATCTGTCCACTGAAAGCTCCCTGAAAAAAACGTCTTAGTAACAGCAGAGACACCTGATACCCAGAGCTTGGTCTCTTATACCACAAAAGCAAACCAGGACTCAGAGAAATGGATGACCATGGCTGGGCCAGGATACATGTGAGATGAGCCTGGAACATGTTGTGGTGTCAGAAAGATAATATGTGCTCAGAAACTCGTGTGGGCATGTCTCAAAGACATAGGAACTCATGATAAGGCTCCCACTGGCCTAATCTGGGACAATTTGAGCAACAACAAAAAAATAAGGATAGTAATTATAAAATGGAATCCATGACTTCAAACTGGTAATAAGTAGATAAATGATGATAGATAGATGATGATAGATAGATGATGGATAGATAGATAGATATAGATAGATAGACAGATAGATAGACAGACAGATAGAAAGATAGAGAGATAGATAGAGAGATCAGTCAATAAAAATAAACAGGGAGAAAGGAGGCATCTTGCCTTCAGGAGAATGAGGAGAATGTGGAGAGTGCTGGAATTGGAAAATCGTCTTTTTGCTACTGTTATAGTAAAATGGGTTCAGGCAAGAACCATCAGTGAATGCCAAATCTGGATGAAATACTGATAAAGAACAAAATATTTGCATGGTCTTAAAGCTGCTTATTAATCGCAAGGGAGAAAAATAGTAACTATGTTGCAGAGAAATTAGACAATATCTTGACTGTGTGATTAAAATTTTAAACATCACCAGTGAAAGTCAGATAGACATCATGTCCCTCCAGGTGTGATACCTGAGAAGGACACAGCATCACTGATGTCGTACGGTGGCCAAGGAATTATAATCTGGATCTATTCATGAGGAAACACCAGACAAATCCCAAATGAAGAATGTTCTTTTGAAAAGATTTAAAAGTACTACATCTTTCAAAAATATCGAAAAGAAAAAAAGGTAGAAATGTTCCAGATATAAAGTAACTAAACAAACATGGCAGCTACATGTAATATCTGATCCTACGCTGGTGCCTGTACTGGAGAAAAAACATACTAATGAAGGCCATTATTGTATTAACTGACAAAATTGAAATACAAATAACAGATTAGATAAAAGTATTTGCTAATATTAAATTTACTGAAATTGGGAACCCTATCGTGACTACATAGAATTTCCCTATTCTTGGAAAATGTATATTTAAATACTTATGAGGAATGGCCCATTTTGTATGCAATTTACTTTCAAATGGTTCAGAAACCATATATGTGTATATATGTGTGTGTGCATATACATGTGCATTTGTATGTCTGTGTGTGTATACATAGAGAGAATATATATGCGTAAAGATATATATATTCTATCTCCCTCTAACATATATAGAGAGAGAGAGGTAGAAGAGGAGAGAGAGAGAGCACGAATGTGGTAAAATGTCAACAATAAGAGAAACTGAGTGAAGAGCATACGGGTGTTCTTTTACTAACGCTATTCTTGCAATTTTCCATAAGTTTGAAATTGTTTGCAAATAAAAAGCATCTTAAAAATCTTGACTCCCCAAATTAAATGTTGGAATAAACTTAACAAAATAAGGCTTAACTTGTCAAAAAATCCCAACAACGCAGCACGGATGCCGGATGGGGAAATGGACCTTCATGCGTATAGGTGACAATGTCGGTGTGGTTTCAGCTGACTGTGGGCTGAGGATGACTCTGCAGAGTGGCTCAGGATGGGAGAACAAAGAACAGATATCGAGCAGGCTCAGGACTTCCTGCACACTTGTAATGCAGAAGCCCACGCCTCAGTTCTTGGATCCTTCACTAGAGTTCTTCCCAAGTTGTTTCCTTGCTGACAAGTCCTGGAGTGTTCAGTGACGAGCTGCACTGTCCTTGAGGGCTCCAAGATGCCTCCATATAGGAGTAGCTTAGCCTTTGACAGATTTCTGGAATTGTCAAAGCTGCTTCAGCGCTAAACACCCTCCTCTCAACATCTTTTTCTTTTCCCAATAAGCTTCTCCAAGGGGGAAGATATGGGAAGAAAAACAAAAGATAAGAGCTTTCTCTGTTGCTAAGTGGCATTGGTGCTGTCAACACACACTTCAAATGTCTTCACCCACAGTTCCTGGACCCCCTCTTCAAGGGCAGAAAGACGCTTGCTTGCTGCATCAGAGAATGTTTCCTTGCATAACTGATGGTAATAATGATAATGGTGAAGATAATGCTCAACTGTCAGTCAGTCTGTCTGAGTTTTAACCAGGCTCCACTCCTTACTGGCTGGAAGGCAGTAGGACAGTTGCTTAACTGTGCCTTAGTTTCTTTACCAGTAAGAGTAGAAACACTGCATTGTAAGGATTGAATGAGTTACTACTATAAAGCATATATCCCAAGAAGATTGTAGTAAATGTTATATACTTTTATCTATTATTTTTAAATCTCTTTAACAAAGTCCTTTAAATGGTGAAATTTCAGGCTTCTCCTCCATAGCTGTACTTTGTGTGTGTGTGTGTGTGTGTGTGTGTGTGTGTGAGGAAGACTGGACCTGAGCTAACACCTGTTGCCAATCTTCCTCTTTGCCTGAGGAAGATTGTTCCTGAGCTAACATCTGTGCCAATCTTCCTCTATTTTATGTGGGATGCCGCCACAGCATGGCTTGATGAGTGGTGCTAGGTCCATGCCTGGGATCTGAACCTGCAAACCCCAAGCCACTGAAGCAGAGCATGTGAACTCAACCACTAAGCCACCGGCAGGCCCCCTATAACTGTATTTTGCAGTGCACCGGTTTACTGTTTTTTTATCCAATCCTTAGTGTTTCCCTCATAAGCCCTTCAGCCAGCTAGGCCATATTCCTGGTAAACAGTCACTGACCCCTGAAGGCAGACACATCCACACATACCCCAACACGTGCATGTGCACAAACTAGACTCTGAAAAAACCCTCCTGAAGCACAAAGTGAGGCCTTTCCCAGATTGATCAGGAACGTGCTCTCTCTAGCCAGAGAACACAGAACTGTAGGCAGAAGGGGCAATGGATTTAAGAGCCCCAGAAGACCCTTCTGACTCCAAATATCCATCTGACATCCTAAAATCCCTAGCATGTTAAATGCTTTATTGAGGAGATTGATATTTGAGTCAAAGCAGGAACATATTAGGAGAGATTCATGGTCGCTGCCTACTGCTTGGGTTCCAATCATACCTATGCCCTACCTTGTGCAGTTTCTTAACCTCTCTGTGCCTTAGTTTCATCAACCAGAAAGGATAGGACCTACTTCATTGACTCAGTAGAGTTGTCCCTGTGAAGTGCTTAGAACAAGCATGTCATCAGTGCTATGTATCATCTACTATTAGTATTATTTTTCTCTATTCATTCAACAAATAATAAATTGTGCAACAACGTTATGCTAAGCGCTATGCTAGGCAATGGGAATATTGTCATAAAAAAACAAATAGTTTATAAGCTGTTGGGGAAAAGCAATAATAAACAGATACAAAAACGTAACAAATTGTAGTATACACCAGGAGAGGAATGAAGATGTAGTGGGAGAGAGAACAAGGACGGCGGTGAGTGTATGCACGGGGGCAACGGGGCTTGGGTTTGGCCATCAAAAAAAGATTCTCTGAGAAGGAAGCCTTTGACTTGAGGCCTGATAAGGAAAAGAAGACAGTTACTGAAGAAGAAGAGGAGGAGCTCCGCAGATACAGGGGGTAGCCTGTGCGAAGGCCCCAAGACGAACAATGGCTGTCCAGTGGGGCCTGGCTTAGTGGGTGAGCATCTGAGCAGCTTGCAATGAAAGCAGGAGTCAGATCACGCAGGGCTTAACAAGGCAGGGTAGGAATTCAAGTTTGATTTTATGAGCCCTGTGAAGTCATTGAAAGTTTTAGGCAAGACAGTAACATGATCCAATTTACTTTTCAGATGCTCTTGCTGACTGCCACATAAAAATGAATTGGCCCAAGGGCAAGACAGAATACAGGCGGACTAAAGACTCTCACAGGGGATTTGGCTGCTGCATCCTATGAACGGCACAGACCACCCAAGCCGTTTGATCACACATGCAAAATGCATCTCTCTATATTTCAGGAACCAGTCCAAAGCCTCATATACTCTTTGGGCTTGGATCATGGTTGTTCCATTGGGGCTGGGAGGGAAAGCATGTTTTGGCTTTTGGATAATGTCTTCCATCTTGCAACATGTGGCTTTGATCTATTTGAATGGGAACCTCAGTCTATTTAGCTGACATCATTATTACATTCTCTTTGGCGCTCAAGAACTAAATTATGTTGTTTCAAATTTTTTCTTTTACTTCCACAATCAGCTTGTCTTAATATTTTACTATTAATAAGAAGAACTACTCCTCTATTCCACAAGTGGACATTTGAGGAAATAATTCCAAGGTTCTAAATCCTTTCCATATTGAGATTATCTGTATGCTCAATTGTTTGGCTGAATTGCTGTGGCTTTGTCTGCTTGCTTGCTTTTGAATAAACATGTTTCAATGCCTGGATTTACATGGTCCTATTAATTAGTTTGACTGTTTTTTCCAATTTTTATGAAGGCCTGACAGGTGTTACATAGATAGTTTAGATGTGTTGAATATCTGCTGATTCCTGTTTTACCTCTAAGTGGCTGTATGAATTTGGACCTCTGAGACTGTCAGCTATTTCAACTGTGACCATTTCACTTCTAATGGTCCGTGGTTTGGATGGTATTGAGTATTGGGGCACTCAGCATTGTTTCCTTTAGTCATGATTTTATAAAATTGTGTCAGTTGGGTTCTCTGAGGATCAGATGCCAAGATGGAGTTAGGAGTACAAAAGATGTATTGGGGAATAAAACCTGAGAAAGGAAAGAAGAGGAAAAAGGAACGGGCTGGAGTGTCAACAAACTGGATGTAGTCCTGACAAAGTCCCTGCCAGCCCAATTCTGTACTTTCAACCAATGAGTGCCCATTAAAAGAGTCCTGCATTGGGCATAAATGGCCAGACTCTTGTACTGCCATCTTGCACAGTCATTGACTTAAAGTCCCCTCAAGAAAAGTGTGACTTCAGCTAAAAAGGCCCACTTCAGCTTTTCAGAAAAAAAAAGAGCTAATGTTCTGGAGATGGACCGCCAACTACAGTCCTAGCTGCTGGGCAGCAAGTCCCTTTTTGATGGGGGAAAGAGTGGCACCTCTCTTTGTCTTCCACATGCAAAGCACATCCCTCTGTATATCGGGGAAACTTGTGCTATTCAATCTACTTGTCTTTGCACACAACAGAACAGATCCTCCTTTATTCCTAAAGGTAAACTTAAAAAAGGGAGTTTAGTGGAAAAACTATAGTCCCTGTTGCTGCCCTTGGTCTAAGGGCCACAACTGGTGCTCATTTTTTTCCTCCTCCACTATTCATTCTAATGTGTCCTCATCCTCTGCTTCCACCTCTGCTTGTCTCAGTGGTCAACCTGGTGGTGTGACCCAAACCCTCATTCCTGAGGGGTCTGAGCTCCTTCTCAGCCAGGGTGGTACACTTGTTCGTTCTCAGTCACAGTCGGGCAAGAGAGAACCAAGAAGCACCCAAGCGGGTCACCTGAGTTCCCCATGGATTCCCTTCCACCTCAGGTGTAAGAGCAGCCTTATGTTTCTCCCTCTGCTGGTCAGGATTGGGTAATCCTGAGCAGATGGTGAACACTGTTCTTGCCTGCCAGTCCCTGGGCATAAGGATCCCAAGATGCCCAAGCAGTAGCTATAATGTATAGTTCAATTGGACCCTTGCTGTGTACACTAGCAAAAATACTTCCCCTTTGGGCATGAAGACCTCTAATCCTGCAGTAAAATAGGAGTTGCATCATAGAAACACAAAGCACAAAATCTCTCAGTCAATTTCTTGGAGCGATATTAAGTTGGTCCACTCCTCACACACGTTTTGTTCTAAAACCCATGCATTTTTTGTACTGTGGGCCCAGTGACAAATAAACATCTGTGATTCACTGCATATATTGCATCCAGAAGAATGGTTTCCAGTTTTCCAAGAGTAATATCCAAAGATATCCAGTGCTATCCAGGGTTTTGTCTCTGGGCTGGTACTTTAGATGTGCCTTCACCAAGACTTTCCAATGTGCTATGAGGCTAGAAGCTTCAGGATGGTGTGCTAGGTGATGCTTCTAGTGGATCTCATAGTTCTGAGTTCCCTCTCACACCTCCATCACTGTAAAGTGGGTTCTCTGATAAGGTACTATGTTGTATGGGATTCTGTCCCTCTGAATCAAACATTCTCTGAGCCCCAAGATAGTAGTGTTAGCTGAAGCCCTGCAAGTAGAAAAAGTAAACCCATACCTGGAAGATGTGTTTATTCCTATGGGATCCAATATAATAAACTTACCACCAACTGGTCAGTTGATGTCCTCAAAGAACAGTGACATGTCAGGGGCTCCAAATTGGTCTTCATCACTAATAGGTTAGATATTCATAGGTGGCAGTAGTTAAACCGACCTTGGTGATTAGGAGATGGTGCTGTTGATCCCATATATAGCTTTCATCTCCCTTTCCATGGCCACTTCATTCATCTGTCCATTGTGCCAGTGCTGGAGTGGTTGCTGACAAAGACTAGCAAACACCAGTTGGCCAAGTCATTTTTGTCAATTTGGTTGTTAAATGCCTCATTCATAGTGTGCTTTCTGATGGGCTTTAGTATATGAGTTTTAAAAATACTCTTCAAATTTGTGCCCACTCTAGTATATCCATCCACATACCTCTACGCCTGATAAAAATAGCCAGCCTTCCAACCTTTTTCTTTCCAGGCGCTGGACCAGCTGGCCAGGTCATTGGCCACTACCCAGGGAATGTTTTACCCTCACTACTGTCTTTCAACATCTCCCCTGAGTGAGGCTATAATGTAGTCACCGTTGATTTTTGACTTGCACTCACACACTAAGCTGACCAATTCAAAAACCAAGCTCTGGCTTTTTCTCCTTCCTTCCTGGTTCTATAACATGGCCATTGTAATTGGCCCCACTTATATGGCCAAAAGTATGAGCTGAGGAAGGAGCACTGGTGCAATCATGATGGGTGACCTGTATATTTGGGCTACTTGCTCATTCAGCTTGATGGTACTGTCTCGTCTTGCCCAGGTTTCATCCTGGATATATCATTTCTATTTTGTGATGGACTGCTGCAATCATCTCTCAAACTTTATGACTTAGTGAGTCCAACAGGACCCAGCTACTCCAGGCTTATGGTCACTTGGTGTCCTATGGTTAGGTATTTCATCTCTACCAGTGCCCAATAGCACAAAAAGAATTATTTTCATATAAGGTGTAATTCTCTGTTGGAGATGGCATACGCTGGCTCCAAAACTTCAGAGACCTACATTGCTATTCTCCTGCTAGACCTTGTCATATAGCCCACACTGCATTCTTTTCTACCACTGATATCTCTAACACCATAGGACCTACTAGATTGTGTGGTCCAAGTGGTAGAGTTGCTTGTACCACAGTCTGAGGCCTCTGCCAAGCCGTTTTTAGACCTGGACCCCACTCAAAGACAGGCGCCTACTGTATCACCCAGTATTTGGGCCATAACAATATTCCTAGGTAACTAATGTATTGCCTTCAGTAGCCATAAATGCCTACCAGGAATTATACACTCCTCTTTATAAAAGGAGATATAAGATGCAACAATTTCTCTTTTACTTTGGATAGAATGATTCCGTATGCCCCTGGACAGGAGACCTCCCAAAACTTTACTGAGGTTGCAGGCCCATTAATTATTGTAGCATTTATCTCCCACCCTCTGGAGTGCATGTGTCATACCAAGGCTTCCAGTGTCCCAGCCATCCTCATCCTCAATGTGACCTTCTGCAGGATGTCCAGATGGTCCAGAACTCTTCAGATGAGATTACAACAAAGGGCTGGAGGGGTTAAAAAAACTATTCACAGAGGGAAACATTGTAAGTTTATATATTGTTTTACGTTCCACATGAATGAAAACTGTTTCTGACAGTCTTTCATTGTTAAGATAGAGAAGAACACATTTGCCAAATCACTGGATGCATATCATGTACCTGTGGCCATATTAATCCTCTCCAGCAAAGAGACTTCCCCTGGCGTGGTAGCTATAAGATGGGCTACTACTGAAGACTGAGCCTGTGATGGTCTATGTTGTCATTCTCCAGGACCCATCCAATTTCTTCAAGGGCCAGACTGGCAAGTTAAACAGTGATTGTCACTTTACAATATTTAAGCACGACCCTAATCTCTAATAATCCTCACTGTCAGAGGGTGTGATTCTGTATGTGTCTTTCCTTCTTGGTCAGGGGTGAGGTGGGGCAGTTTTTGAGGCCCTCACTATGAGGCTTCTCCACTATGATGGCTCTCAGCCCACAGGCCAGGAACTCAACTTCCAAGTATGTCAATCCCAATTATATTTTCCACTAGAGAGGGGGGTGGCCAGAGGATCAAGTGGACCCACTATAAACTGGACTTTGGCCCAGATTCCATGATAGATGACACTGAGTCTCTGAGTATCAAGGCCGACTCAGACCCTGTGTCCAAGATTTGTTGAAATATGTGTTATTCCCCTTCCTTCAGTGTACAGTCACTCCAGTAAATGGCCACAGGTCAATTTGGAAAAGGCCTAGAACAATCATTACAGTATATACCTGCCATGGTGTTGCAGCGCCCTTCCCCTTGGAAAACTGGCAGCTTTTTTAGTCAATAGCTTTGGGTTCTGAAAACTGACTCAGGTTTGGAAACTATGCAAGCAATTTTCATGTTTTTATTAAGGGGACTGCCCTCAGCCCGCTCTCTCATTCTTACTCTGTCTATATAAACAGGATCCTCCTTGTTGCCTGCCCATCTGTTTTGCCCCTCTCGTTAGCACATTTCTGATGGCCTGGGTGAATGGAATGTTCTCTAGACCTTGTTATGTGACTTAACCCTCTAATGGGTCCTATGGCCTCCCATAAATACATCCATTCTAGCATGCCCATTTCTCTAAGTCTTTTATTTCCTTCCTCTGCATTCTGCATTGGAAAGTCAAGCATTTCAACCTCTCTCAGTGTGGATTATTGCTTTTCTCCAGACTCTAGGAGAAACTCTCATAGTAGGTTTTCCCTATCTCCTAAAGTCCTTGCTAGGGTTTTAAATCCTTATCCAGAGAGATTTCCCCCAAGACAACAAACTCCCTCTTACCCAATCTTCATTTCTGGCTCCTTGGCCAAGTACCCTTATAACAAAGACCCACTGACTTGGCCCCTGCCATTACTAGGGCAATAAACCATCCTGCCTTGCCTAGGACTGCCCTCAGTTAAGTACAGAAAATCCTACATCCCAGGAAATCCCTCAGTCCTGGGTTTAGCCCTGAGAGACTTGCATCCCAGAAAATCCCCCAGCCTTGGGCAAATCAGGACATTTGGTCCCCCAACCACACTCACCTTTTATTTCCAGCTTCTATAGAATATACTTCCTCTCTGCCTTTATGAGGACTAGCATGTTGCCAGTGGGATATGCTGTGACATCCTGTTTATATCCTGAAGGCCAGGAAAGGAGATGATGGCGGTTTTCAAGGGAGGCACAATTTTTGGCCTTTTGGAGGAAAAGACCTCATATTTTCTTCCCATAGGGAACTACTTGCTCTTATTGAGAAAGGGTTACCCACTTCTACAGGCTCAAATTGTTCAAAGTCTGTGGATTCACCATCTTCAGGGGCATCACCTATATGTCCCCAAACCATGTATCAGGGATTCAGATTCTCCTAGCTTGGGGCCTCGTCTATAGTGACTAGGCCAACATCATCCTGAATTGAAAAAGAAGCCAAACTCCATTTCTTACTCTCTTCTCTGTGGTACATGTAGAGATGAAAGAATCAGCAACTACCTCTGAAAAATTGCCTGCCTGGATCACATAAAGTTTACACTTCTCTCCACCTCTGCTCAGAACACATAGCAATGAGAGATTAAATATAAGAGAGAAAACTCAAGAACATAACCAGGCTCAAAAAATACATGAACATTTCACCAGTGGATATTATAACTGGTACAGCCACTGTGTAAAATTGACAGTATCTGCTCCAGATGAAGATGTGCATACCCTATGACCCAGCAGTCCTACTTCCAGCTAGCCAGCCAAACAAATATGTGTCAAAAGGCATGCACAAGGATGATAAAAGAGCCTTGCTCATGATACTTCCAAACTGAAAATAATCTAAATGCCCACTAACAGTAGAATGGACAAGTTGATATAATAAAATATAAAACAGCAATAAGCATGAATGAGCCACTGATATATGCAACAATAGGAATGAATTCCACCTAAGGAAGACACAGAGAGTCCAGGTAGTGGTATGATTCTATTCATAAAACACAAAAATAGGAGAAACACAATCTTAGAAGTAAAGATAATTGTTAGTTTTGGGAGAAGGATGAAGGTCACAACTAGGAGGTACTGTGAAATGACCAGGTTTCTTCAGTGCTGGTAATTCCCTGTGTTTGGATGTGGGTTGTGTTCATTTTGTGAAATTTCACCTAGCTCTAAACCAGTGATTTCACACTTTGCTATAAGTATACTTTAATTTAATAAAAAGTTTAAAATCACGCAACATAACATGAAGCACTTACAGCTAAAAAGTTAATATTTGACAGAGCTATGTACCTGACTGGTGGTACACAGGTGTTTGTTATTTTTCATTTTCTCATGTGCTTATAAAAAGTACATTATAAAAAGTTTAGGAGAATTTGAGAGAGTGACAAGTTAATTATCAGCTTTCTCCTTCCCTGTGAAGAATTTGCTTAGTGATTAGAGGTTTATTGAATTTAGGGGGAAATAATTCCTGCTTAACTGGTCAGGTTAAAAGTAAAAATATGAAGAATACTATCACGCAAATTCTAGCCAAAGGAAAGATGACACAACTGTATTTATGAAAATAGAATTTAAGTAAAAGAGCATAATACAGTTAAAGAGGGTCATTTTGAAGTACAAAAGTTTTAATTCACTGAGTAAATATAAAACTAAAACTTTGCATGTGCCTCAAAGCATAGCCTGAAAATACATAAACAAAAACTAAAAAACTACGAGAAGTACAGGAGATCTCTTTGGAGAAAGCTACAATATGCTCAGTAAATGATATAGTACATAGATGAAAATATCTGCAGTAAGACATGAAATCATGATAGAAATTTTAGAGTATTTTGTAAAATTATAACCTTAAGTTATATAATAGAAAAGTAAAGACTTAAAATTAATGAATAAAGAAACCATCTGAGGATGTGAAAAAAATGAAGAGCAATAAAACCAAAACCACAGTAGAAGGAAGAAAATTGAAAATAATTAATTTTAACAATTAATTACATTATTAATTAGAATAAATTTAATTAAACTAAAGAAAAATAATTAAAATGAACAAAAGGGAAAACACAGAAATGATCGAGAGTTTGGTAGCTAATGCTAACCAAAAGTTTGTTCTTCAAAAAGATCAATAAAACCAGCAAAGCTTTAGCAAAATTTATTCAAAAAAGCAAGTACAACAGACATTAAGAATGAAAAGTGCTGCAGGTATTAAAGAGATGATAAAGGATAATATGAACAATTTTGTAGTAATGAATTTGAAAATTTAGACAAAGTAGACAAATTAATAACATACAAAAACAAACCAAATGACAAATAGAAAGCCAAAAGCTCTTAAATCTCTCAAAGAAATGGAATCACTGATCAATTTTTTTTTTCTCACAAAGCAAACTCCTGACCCACATAGCTTCACAAGAGAATTCTATCAAATAGTCAAGGACCAGATAACTCAAATCTTATCCAAGCTACTCAAAGATTGAATTGAATTCATGGGTTTGAAATTAATATAGTAGAGATGGTAATTCACTCCCAAACATATGGAAATCTCAATTAAAATACCAACCATAGTATTTGAGTAATTTGTCAAGCTACTTCCCAATTGATATAGAAATATAAAGGGGTGAGAATATCCAAGACAATCTAAAGAAGAAGAAGAAGGTGTGAGCCCTTCTCCTACCAGATACCAAGACATTTTAAGCTATTATTAAGTCAGTGCATCTCTGACACAAGGAAATACAGATGGAACAATGAACCATAAACCATAAAGAATCACCTGGAAATAGATTCTGCATACATGGATACTTGATTTATGTCAGAGATATTATAGCAGGTCACTAAGGACAGATCTTTAACAAACAGATGTTGTTGGGACAACTGGATATCTACATAGAAATAATACCATACAAAAATCTTAGATCTGGAAGGAATAAAAACAACTGCAAAAGACGAAAGTATGAAGATTTAAGAATATAATACAGGAGAATATCTTCATAACTCACAGTAGGCAGAATATTTCTTAACCAAGATGTAAAAACAAACTATTTAGAAAAAAATTATAGACTTGATTGCTCCTAAATTAAGAATGTCTGTTAATCAAGAGATATTATTAAAAGAGTTAAAATATAAGCTACAGAGCAGAAGATTTTCTAAGAATATATCCAAACAAGACTACCCAAAATATATATAAGGAACGGTGATTTAACAAGCCAAGGCAAGAAAACCAGTAGAAAAGTAGGCAGAAAAGTTGAATCAATATTTCACAAAGAAGGAAAATTTAATGTCAAGTAAATGTATGAAGAAAGTCTTAATATCACTATTATTCAGAAAAAGGCAAATTAAATCCACAAAAAATGTTTTATGTATATATATGTATATACATATATAAAACACATATGTGTTTTATATACATGAATGATATATGCATATCCTCCAGATTGGCAAAAAAGTAAATATCTGACAATACCAAGTGGTAGGGAAGATAGTTAACTCTCATCTGCTGGTGAGAACGTGAATTTCTTTATCCACTTTGGAAAATAACTTGGAATTATTTGGTAAATTTATACACATATGTTCCTGGCTACCAGCAATTCCATTCCTAGTGAGAATGTTCATAACATCATTGTTGGCAATTGCCAAAAACTATAAATATCCCAAATGTACATCAGTAGTAGAATGGATAAATAATTTGAGGTATATTCATTATCTTTTTAAAAGACCAAACTATAGCTACATGTATGAACATGATAAATTATAAACATAATAAATAAAAGAAACAAGAAATAAAAGAACCCATTAGGTATGATTCTATTTACGTAATTTTTATAAGCAGGAGTGTAAATATCTATGAAGGATGCATACATAGACGGTAAAAGAATTTAAAAAAACAACAAAGAAATGATAATCAAAAAAGTCAGAACAGTAGTTATTTGTGGGGACGAGGATGAGGGAAGCCATCTGGGAGAATCATAGAGGGAGATTCTAAACTGTCAGTGTTTTCTTACCCTGGATCTTGGTTGCACACATGCTAATTTTAATATTATTATTTCAAATGTATATATTTTTATTATGCTTTGGTGTATGCAACATGTGTTAAAATGAAAAAAGAAGAAAGTGAAAGTTCCAGGAAATTGGGTCATGATAAGGCCAGCCCTTTCCCAAAGAGTAAGTGTAATCTGACAGCAAAGCCATCTTCTGAGACATGAGACATTCACTCAAAGCAGCCATTGGTTTCTTCCTCACAGCATCATACTTGTTTGATTGATTGGATCACCTGGGTGTATTCACTTTCTAGAGTTATAGCCTTTGATTACAGGGTTTCAAGAGACTATGCAGAGCACCAATTTAGCTAGAGCAATAATAAGAATGTATATATCACCCAAGGAGTTTGGGAAGGTCCTTTTGCAGATTTTTTAAAACAAAATACAATATTTATCCATCAGGAATGGGTTGAAATACCACCTGGTGAACTAAGAATACAATCTCTACATTTCCCAAGACTTTTCCAGTTCTATAAAATCAATTTTTTTCTTGTAAGCGCCTTGGACTTATCATATTCTCCCACTACCCAATTATAGGAAAAATCCAACACCAAACAGGGGACTTTTAATGGATGACATCTTCTTCAACAGACTAGGTCAGCCTGAGTGTAATTGCCTCAGGAGAATTACTTTTTTTTTTTTTTTTACATGCACAGGTTACCTATGTAACCCTTAAACAGTTGGCTATTTCTATATCTCAGTTTATTTTTTTTTATTTTATTAATGTTATGATAGATTACAACCTTGTGAGATTTTGGTTGTACATTATTGTTAGTCATGTTGTGGGTACACCACTTCCCCCTTTGTGCCCTCCCCCCAACAGGATAATTACTTTTAGCATCCTTTTTTATAATCCTTATGTCACGTCTAATTATTATTTGCTTAATGTTTGTGTTGTATGCTGGACTGTAAAAATCTCCCAAGAGAGAGGGGACCCCATCAATATTGTTCACCTCTATATTCCAAGCCCTTAGAAAAATGCCAGAATAAAGGAGGTGTTCAACAAATATTTATCAAATTGTAAATAAACAAACAAATGAACACATGAATTAATGAACATTTAATGCAACAGTCACTAGCTCCTTAATACGACTGCGAGTTCAGGATTCAGAAATTTTCCTTCTCTCATTGTTTTTACTATCGAGGTAGTTTTCCACAGATTCAGTGGATATGCTAGTAAGCATGTGATTTAAAAGAAAACAGGATCAAAAGCAACTCAAAGACGAAAAACAAAATAAAAAGAGATAATGGTCAATTTTGGCAAAGCTGCAGAGAAGGGCATTCTTCTTTGGGGAGTATAAACTATTAAAATATTCATGAAAACAATTCATCAAAATGGACCAAAAACCTTCCAAATTCCATTTCTAGGCCTCTAGCCTCCGGAAACACTAAATGATGCACACGGAAAACAGCTGAACAATGTTCATTGTAGTATTGCTTATAATAGCAAGAAACTGGGGACATTCTAAATGCCCCCAAAACAGGAAATTGGTTCAATAATTCAAGGTATATTAGTTCAATACAATACCGAGTCATTAATATTCATGTGTAGGAAAATATTTAAAGACATAGGAATACAGTTACCATATACTATTGAGTAAAAAAAAAATTAATAAAAAGGAGATTGCAAATTAGTGTGGTTGGTATCACCATGTTTTTGTAGAAAAAACGTAGTATTAAAAAAGGCCTAATATAAGCCGCAGAATAGTATCTGCTGCTATTATAGAGCTTGTCTTTGGGTGGTAAGATTATGGATCATTTTTACTGTCTTTTTCCTGTCTGCTTTCTATTTTTTTTACAATGAATTTATATTTCTTTGTAATAAGAAAAGTGCTCATTAAATTCTAATAATGTTATATATAGCCATAAGAAAAGATTGGAAAGATATAGAGCAAAAATTAAATGACCCTTATCTCTAGATATGAGATTACGGGTTCTTTTCTTTTTACTTGAATTTATTTCTAATTTTTCTGCAATAATCTCATATTGCTTTTATAATAAGAAAAGCCATAAAATTTCATTAAATCTCAATAAAATGCATAGGATGGCATAGAAAAATTTGGAAAGATATACAGCAAACAACAAACAGCAGTTATTTCTCTCTGGGTGTAGCACTAAGGGAGTTGTATGTTTTTTCTTTTTGCTTTTTGAAGACGTTCCAAACTTTTAGAATGGGTAGAATACATCATGAATAAAAGTAAAGAAAATGTTATAGAAAGAACTTTTGCCCCTCAAGTTATAGGAACAAAATTCTCTTAGAAACACTGAAAGTCCTAGATGAATCAGTTGGAAGGTTGTGAGAAGTTGACTGAATGGGCTGTAAAGATCAAAGCAGTACCTTCTTCTCATAAGAATTGTCACTGAGGAAAAGAGGACAGTAAATCTATATCGGCATATTTGTGAGAATCCAGGTCAAGTAAAATTTGCACCCAAAATATCAAAGCTAGATTCACTATGCTTGTTTCCACCTATGCAAGTCTAGCTACATTTTTAAATTCACAAAATAATATTGAAATGACAGATTATCAGACCCAAAAAAAACGTATTTCAATGGAATAATTGCTTCGGAAACTCACAGCCTCGTCCACTGCTATAAGTCAACGTGTAAACCAAACACTGGGGAAAGGATGGCCATTGCCCTCAGTGAAGACAGTGAAGACAGTCTGACTCCAAGGTCAATACTCTTCATGCCACAAAACTCTGTTCCAGCCCTAATTAATTGTAGATTGTTGACAATAAACAATGTATTGAGTAAAATCCATAAAATCCTTTCTTTTCTTGGGTTGGTTCAATGCGGCATCTGAGGTCTTATTCCATGTTTCTTCTTCTTAACATCTTTTTACATGGAGGCTACAGGGATGCCCTGTGGTTAGGTCATGGTTACTACATATTCCTTTTTTTTTATTATATATTCTTATTGAGTGAAATGGAAATTGAAAAGGTTTTGGTGTGATTGGAAAGATTTTTATTTTGTTTCATTTAATTGCAGCCAGAAGCCTGGGAAAACGTGGAAGGCTCAAAGCAGAAGCTGGTGACTAGGAAGGGAGTAGGGATGGGCACATTGTACAGGGACTTAAAGGGCGCAGCTGGGAGTGTGACAAGATGAGAGGGGCCTGGATGGATGGGTCTGACGTAAGGAGGATAATAAAGTCATAGAGGCAGCTGGTTGTGTTATGCCACACTCAGAATAACATAAAAAGCCCACATACCACGGACTAATTTGGCAGTAATCTGAGATAGAAGTACATTAATCCAATTACTTTTCCTGGCACCCCAAACCATTTACTACCTACAAGCTTTTAGGAGCTTAAATAACCTCAGGGCTAGAATGATAAAATGAGCCCCAGAATAAACAAATCTCATTTTAGGGCACTGTGAGTCACCACGGGAGGCCCTTATGGCTACTGGCCATGTTTTCTTACTGACATGAAGGACCCAGCTCCTACATCTGCCCCCAGGAAACCTCTCCCTCTGTTCTATTGTCTAACTAATGCCCTCAGCTTTCAAAGATAAAACAATTTTTTTCCATTCATACAGTGACAGTTGTTACTAATCTCACAGACAAGCTTTCTGCTATTCTAAGATATGTAGATGAACCAAGAGTGGATGTGTACAATCTCAGGGGAGTATATTTGTAAAAGCTGTGGGGTGAGAGAAGGAAAATTGTTAGGCATCACATGAGGAGAAGTTAAAATTCCAAAACTGGAAGAAAGAGGATGAAAAGCCATGTTGTCCAGGCTTTCCTTCTTGCAGATGAATAGTTAAAACGTGTAAAAATGATCTTGATCTATTCCTTTGAAACTTATGACTTTAGAATTAGAGAATAGTGACTGTCTGCATTACCATGTTGAAATGAATAACTTATCTGGGCTTGCGGGGGAAAGGTTGCCGTGATAGGTGGATGGGCTTCAAACGGCTGTCCTCTAGTTCACTATTTTAAATTGTAAAGACAAATAAAATCCTCAAGTGGTCATATAAAGTGACAACTGTAGTAATTCAGGTTCCATTTCTTCATCTTTACAATCACTGTGTCATCATCGTTTCTAATTTATTGTTCAACCTCAGTAATAGGTAGCTCAACAGAAGCTGGAGACACAAATCGCCCTGGGATCGAGCTCTGAAAATCACCATCACAAACTTACTTTCAAAACAAATGTGTGTAGCTGAGTCCACATATCATAGGGCACTGACTATATAATGGGAAGTTCTTCAAAGTAACTTCTATGTTACTTCAAAATAAAACATGTCTGTAACAGAATACAATGTTTGTGAATACATAAATGAGAAAAGTGTGCTAGCACTTATTGATGGTTACATATATATTATTAAAATGAAACACCAACTGCTGCAATTGTTTAGAACTTAGAAAAAAGTATTTTTCAGGAAGGACTTTAACATTTATTAAAATTGCCTTCACTCAATGATAATAAAAGACAGACGAATGTTTAGTCGGTTCTATTAAGGTTTTGTTGTTTTCCATAGACAACGCAACCCCTTATTGCCAACCTCTGGGCAGACAGTTCTCATAGCCTACTTTGCACACTGACAAAGTATCTGTTCAGGTATTTGCCCCTCTGACATCCTATAAAGCTCCTCGTTTTGTGAGGAAACTGTATAATGAACTGTCTTAGGCAGTAACAGATCATTGTGGACAGAGCTTGGGTTTACATTTCAATCACTTGATTCAAAGAGACATCTAATTTATTGAATAGTCCCACATTCTCCCTATCCTGCAATGTTACGTCTGTCAAATATTGTTTCCACCTAAATGTGGATCTATTTCTGTGCTCTCTATTTGGGTCAATTAGTCAATATACCTATTCCATGCCAATCATGCTAGCTTAATCGATACGGTGACACAACAACTCTGGATACCAGGTAGAGCAAGTGCTCACTCTTATTTATTTATTTTTTCCTTCAAAATTGTTATGGATTTTCTTGGCCCTGACTTTCTTGATTAAAAATTTTAGGATCAGCCTATCTGGTTCCATAGAGAAACATATTAAAATTTTTATTGAATTTTGTTTGAATTTATAGGTCATTTTGGCAGGAATTATCGCCTTTACAATACTGTCTTTTTCCTCTACATGAATTTGATCTCTCTCCCCTTTTGTTTCCATTAATATCTTTCTAACATATTTTATGTATTTTTTAATAAATGTTTGGCTATGTATTTCATAAATTGATTTTTAGATGCCATATATTTTTGCACTGTACATTTCTAATCCTTAGTTTGCGGTGTATATGAATGTAACTGACTTATGTATATCAATTTTACGTCATGCAAAATTACTAAGCTCTCTTATTAATTCTAATACCGTACCAATAAAATCTTTGTTTCTTTCGGTGTAAATAACTATATAGTTGATGAATAATGTGCAGGTTTTTCCCTTCTTGTTCAATCTTTTTTCCTTTTATTTATTTTTTTGTGCATCTTTATTTATTTGCTTGTCTTATGACTCAGGCTAGGACCTCCTAAACAACGTTAGATACAGATGGTGATATTGAAAATTCATATTATGTTCCTGATTTTAAAGGAGATGTTTTTAACACTTCTCCATTATGGATAATGTTTGCTGAAATGTTTAAATAAATGCCTTTTATCAGATTAATGAAATAATAGCCTATTCCTATTCGGTAACAAGTTGCTTTTTTGTTGTTGTTTTAAGTCATAACTAGGCATATCCTTTTCTGAATCTTTTGAAATCATTTTAGGATTTTCTCGTTTAATCTGTAAGTGTGGTGGGTGATAATAATTAATTTTCTAACATTAAATCAACTTTGCATCCCCAGATCATGGTATATTTATACATTTTCAGACTGAGTTTGCAAGTATTTAAGATGCATAATCCTGACTGAGATTACTCTTTCAATGTTTCCTCCCCTACTGTCTTTATTTGGTTTTAGTATCAAGGTCATAATAGTCACATAGAATGATTTGAGAAGTGTTCCTTATTTGTCCATGTTCTGAAAAAGTTTATGCAAGATTTGAAAGTAGCCATTCCTTAAATGTTGGTAAAACATGTCAATAACCCCTCTGGGCTTGGTTTTTTGCAGGTAGAATTTTGGTTATCAATTACATTATTTTAATAGTTATAGTACTATTAAGCTTTTAAATTATTTTCTTGAGTACTTTGATAAAGAAATTATTATCTAGTTATAAAATGTAATGAGAAAAAGTTGTTCACGTTTTATTATTTAATTTCTACTCCATCTGAAGCTGTGTTCCATTTTTTCTCTTTTTTTGTTTTAGCTGTTTATTTGTTTGTTTATTGTTGAAATAAACATTACAGATGAAGTTACCTGTATTTTCATTTCTAGTCTCATTCCTCTCCCTGCCTCCCCAGAGCAATCTCACTATTATGAATAGTGTGTATCTTGTCCATGTTGTTTTCTACCAGAATATATATTTTTTAAATTGTGGTAAAATACACATAACATGAGATTTACTGTTTTAACCATTTTAAAGTGTGCAGTTCAGTGGCATTAGGTACATTCCTCCTGCTGTGTTACCATCACCATTATGCATCTCTAGAACTCCTTTCATCTTACGTAACTTCAATTCCCTACGCACTAAATAATAAGTCCCCATTCCCCGCTCCCACCAGCCCCCTGCCACCACCATTCCACTTTCAGATTCTACGAATTTGTGTGTCTCACTTTTTCATTCTTAATATTATTTGGCTGCACTTTCTCTTTTTCTTGATCAGTTTTGCCACAGAATCATCACGCTCTTAGTCTTTAGAGCAAACTAGTTTTGGTTTATAGATCTCTGTTGTGTATTTTCTATTTCAATACTTTAAGTATTAATTTCTTATTTTTATTTGCTTTGGGTTTATTCTTTTTGTAACTTCCAAAGTTAAATGTTTAATTAACTTACAGCCTCTCTTCTTTTCTAAAACACATATTTAAGATTGTACACTTTATTGAAACATTTTTTTTCTACATCACACAGGTTTTGATGTATTTTTTTGTTTTGGTAAGTATTTTCTAGTTTTAATGCTGATTTTTAAAAAATTGGATACATGTATTTTTATGAAATGTGGTTTTTATTTACAATGTTGGAGTGGAAGTAAGTTTTTTTATTATTAATTTCTAATTTAACTGAAGGACAGTAAAGCAGTATGGATGAAAGAAATTCTATGAAATGAGTTGAGACTTGCTTTGTAGCCTATTAATCTGTCAAGTTTGGTAAATGTTCTGGATGTGTTTAAAGAGTGTTTATTTTCCGTTTATTTAGTATATATTCTATATATATCCATTGGTCCAATCTTAATAACTGTGTCATTTGAATCCTCATATATTTACTGATTTTTTGCCATTTTTTTCTAATAGTTGCTGTGAAATGTATTAAAGGTGTTAAAATCTCCTACTATAATGTGTGTTTTTCAACTTATTTTAGTTTTGACAATTTTGGCTTTATATACAAGTTTATAATTTTTATATATTTCTATATGATTGAAGCTTTTATCATTTAGTCTTATAATGCTTTTTGCCTCAAGATCTAAGTTTTCCAATGTTACTTTTAGTCTTCAAGCTTATTTTTTTAAGTTAATATTTATCTGGTGTGTCTTTTTCCATCCTTTGCTTTCAACCTTTCTATGTTCTTAGGATTTATGTATGTCTCCTGTTAACTGCATAGACCAGGATTGGTTTTGTTTTTACTATGATAATCGTTGACTTTTAATGAAGGAGTTCCGTCCACATACACTGACCACCTTAACTGAAATGTTTACATTTATTTTTATTACTTTAGTTCATATTTTCCATTTATTCTTCTTTTTTCTGTTTTTTTTTTGTTTCTGTTTTGTCGCTTTTTAAAAATTTACCTTTTTTGCATTGATTGAGTTGAGGTGGGTTTTCTCCTCATTTTGCTTGCAATCCTTTACTGATTTGGAAGTTATATCTCTATTTCTGTTATTTCCATGGTAGCCCTGGAAATTTCAACAAACTCAAATAAGTCTGTAATTAATATTTGTACCCTCTCTTAATCCTACAAGGATAATACAATCCATTAACTCCATTCACTACGGCCTCCAGAACTACATATGTTCTTGTCTATAATTTTAGTTTTAAGTTGATTTTTAACTCCACAAATCAGTTATATTTCACATTTATAATCAGTTTTTCTTCACATTTACCAATCTGTCTACCACTTTTCCTAACATTTTCTTTCTGCATTCCAGTTCTCCTTTTTGCATAATTTTCCTTCTTCTTGAGGCTCACCATTGAAAATTTCTTTATTGGAGATTCATCACTGATGAATGCTCTGAGTTTTTGCACATCATAATCTGTTTTTATTAGACTACTTTTGAAATATAATTTTTCGGGGTAAATAATTTTAGATTTGCATTTGTTTTCTCTCAGCATTGTGAAGATTCTATTGTGCTGGCTTCTGGTTTGCCTTGTTATTAGAAATGTAAGTGTAATTGACATTCATTTGTAGGTAATCTTTATTTCTGCCTGTTTTAAGATTTTCTCTGTCTTGTACATTTTACATAATGTCTTGTACAATCTTGCATATTCATCTTGTACATGTGTCTCAGTGTAGATTTCATATTTATCTTACTTGAGTTCATTATATTTCCTTAATCTCAGAAGTGGTGTCATCTTATTAATTCTAAAAAAAATCTTAAATATTTTATCTCTGAATATTTTGTATCATTTTTTCTCTTTCTTCTAAAATCAAATTAGGTCTATATTACTATCTCAGTTATTCATATTTTCCATCTATTTGTTTTTCTGTGTTAATTATAACTTCATTTGCAACTAAACTGTTTATTCCAACCATTAAGCCTTAAATGTACACAAACACACACATTTGCATGTATGCATGCATGTTTACATATACATACATATAGATATACACACACATATAGAGAGACATGTACAGATATGTATAGATATAGATATGTATAGATAGATACACACATAAATTAGCATAATTCCCTCTAGGTCCTTCCATGTTATTGCACATAGGATGGATTTGTCTTTTTTTCTGGCTGAATAGTATTCTGTTGTATATATATACCACATCTTCTTTATCCAATCATTGGTTGATGGGCACTTGGGTTGCTTCCATGTCTTGGCTATTGTGAATAGTGCTGCAATGAACATAGGGGTGCATATGTTACTTTGGATTGTTGACTTCAAATTGTTTGAGTAGATACCCAGTAGTGTGATAGGTGGGTCATATGGTAGTTCTATTTTTAGCTTTTTGAGGAATCTTCATACTATTTTCCGTAGTGGCTGCACCAGTTTGCATTCCCACCGGAAGTGTGTGAGGGTTCCCTTCTCTCCACACCCTCTTCAACATTTGCTATTTTTAGTCTTAGTGATTATAGCCATTTTAAAAGTGTAAGGTGGTATCTTAGTGTAGTTTTGATTTGCATCTCCCTGATGATTAGTGATGTTGAACATCTTTTCATTTGTTTATTGGTCATCTGTTTATCTTCTTTGGAAAAATGTCTATTCATGTCTTCTGCCCTATGCATATATTTTTATATAGTTCATTTCTAGAGGTTTTGTTTGCATCACTTTTGTGTCTGTATTTTTACCCATACTTTTGATTTTCCATTTTATGACCTTAAATACATTAAACATACTTATTTTAATTCTGTATTCAATTATTTCAATATTTGATATATTTGTGGGTCTGATTCTATAGTCTATTGTTTCTGTTGACTCTTGACTCATGATGCCTTGTCTCTCAAGATTTTTGTTTTTAATTTTTACGTTGAAAATCATTGAAACTTTGCTGTAGGATTTCTTTAAGGCCTAGGTTAAAAGAGAATCTCTCCAATGTATAAGACATTTTGTTTTTTGCATATACCTGGGGTTATTACCAACTTGGGACCATATTAAACTAAATTATTTGCTTAGCTTTTTGCATCATGCATATAGTGTAAATTGAAGTCCCAAACTAATAAAAGAATTAGACTTTTGCTAAGATTTCTCAAAGGACAGTTACAGTCCCTCCACCAAGAAAAGTCAGACAAATTTTCTCCCTTAGTCATTTTTTCTAGTTCCCTCTTTCTTAGAGAATATAACCCAATGGTTTACAACAGAAATATTTCTACCCCTAGAGACAGTTTTGGACATTTGTAGAGACATTTTTGATTGGGGAATGCTATTGGCATTTACTGGGTAGAGCCTAGGAGTATTAGATGCTCTGTAATATACAGGAAAATATAGCACAATAAAATTCCATCATTCTTATAGATGAAAACAATTGTTTGGAATTATCTGATCCTAGCATATAACTTCACTACATAAACCTGAAGTAGCATTTTTTATAGTTTAAAAAGGTCCTGATTTCTTCCAGGAATGTAGGTTTCATATTAATCATTACTTCACTTTTTTCAGGACTTTGGCAAGAGTTGGTTACCATTTTAGAAAATTATTACCCATGGAAACGCTACTCATAGACATATACTTATCATGCAATGTATTTGTATGAGCTTCAGTCACAGCTGTAACTTTCACAGTAAGTCAACACAGAAAGCATCAGATGACTTTCTTAGGCCTTCCAGTGTAGTTTCATTCATAATTTATGTAGTTAAATACATATTAACTTATCATGATTAACTTTTATTTCTTGTTTATGTTGTAGTTAGGACAATTTTTTTTTAAATTATGTAAGTTATATGCTTAATTTTATTTTAGAATAGTAAAGGGGACATTACAAAATAGAAAGAAGAGGGTTTTGTTTCTGATAGGTTTATGAGCCACTGAGGCAGCCCTTCACAGGGTTCCAGATTTATACAGGTAATTCAGATTTTACTTCCCACCTGGAAAACCAGAAGCCTAAAATCAAAGGTCTAAGTCACTAGGAGTGACAGAATCACTCAGTTCCTATTGAGTTTCATTTTTCTTCTCTGAGGATTTTCCTTAGGATCTTGCCAGGTCAGCCATACATTTTAGTATATATATATATATATATATATGTGTGTGTGTGTGTGTGTGTATGTATATATTTAGGATGCATCTGTAAATGAGGGTGGAAGTGCTTATCCTCTTTGTTTTATAAGATTTTTCCTTTTGTCAAAGCAGAATGAATATAAAAGCACTTTATAAAATATAAAGTCCTAAATAAACGCAAGTGGTAGTGATAGTGTCCCCATAGCTTAATGGTTTACACAAGGATCTCCAAGAGAAGAACTCAAAATACCAAAAATACAAGCTTCCTGAGCTGGAAGACTCACCATTAAATGGTCTTACACCTTCAAGCCTGTTCCCTCTCCCCCATCACCCTACAATCCTGTGAAAAGTATTGGATATAATCATGGGGAACACTGATTTTGAGGAGAAACAGATTATCTCATATTAGGTATAGGTCTTTGGCTGTGCAAAAACATTTTTGAACGGGTCTGAGGAAAAACAAATTCTTTCAGATTACCAAAAGTTCTGAATTGAAAAGTTCAGTGATTGAATAATCACTGCCATAAGGATCAGAGTTGTTCACCCAGTCTCCTTCCAGACTACAGTTTGCCTCCCTCCTGGCTCCTTCTTCCCTGTCTTTGCTACCCAAACTGTCAATTGCGCGTGTTAATCTCAGCAGAAGGATCCTTCATTGTCGAACAATTGCCATCTCCAGGCTTTGGAAGTGGAGGGAATAGAAGTGTCTTTCAGGACAGAATAAAGTGAATCATAATCTGCTCTTTAAAGATTGAAGAAACATTTGGAGATCAGTAGGACAACCTTCATGTCATCCATCTCTTCGGCATATGATATGAAATATTATGGATTATTACACGGTGTCTCTAGATAGACTTTTAGTCCTTGAGAGTAGAGACTGATAAACCACAGTTATGGGAAGGGAGGACAATGTTACAGAATGACATTATCAACAAAGTGTCAAGCAGCATTCTAGATGCTGACAGCTCTCACTATGAGAGTGTTCAGCATGGAGGGAGGCTAATTCTAAAGGGTTTGGTGGAAGAGAGCCTTTTCAGATAAGCCTGATGGACAGGAGTTAACAGTCAGGAAGCTGGAGTGACAAGGAAAGGCACAGAGGTGTGGATTAGCAGCCATGTATGGAATGACAGAAGCATAAGAGAGCATAGAGCCTTACATTCTGACTTTTTGCAAGAGGAAACTAAGGTCCAAGACATAAAGTACTTTGGGCAAATTTTCACAATGAGTTAGAGATAAAGCTAGAACAAGATCTCAGAGTTCAGACTCCATTGCAGTTACACCATATCCCCAAACTTTACCAAGGATGCAGCTAGCAGAAACTCAGTGCTCTGAGATAAAAAAAATTTTTCTCAGCCTTTATCCATCAAATACCAGAACATCAACTGCTTCCAAGTGATGGCATTCCCATTCCCAGCTAACCTAGCTAGGCAAAACTCCTGGCGCTTTCTTCCAGGAGTAAAGATGGGCCAGGAGCTCTCATGGTGGCTGGAGAGATGCTGAAAATTAAAGAATACCTTCAACTTAGTCATCATAGCTGCAGCTGAGGAGCCTCAAAACATTGGCTCTTCTCCTGGAAAATATGGTACTCAGTTCTGTGAACCTGACTTCACTGATTGTGCATCTAATTATTGGCCAATAAACTAGGCTACCATTCTTGAAGCTTTTCAGTTCTCCATGTTAGCAGTCCATGAGGCCTGAAAAGCAGATTTAAGAAGGTTTTGATGACTTCCATTTGAGGGTTCTTTAGTATCACAAAATTAAATCTGAGAAGATGGATCTCCCTGGTTCAAATCACATTAGAAAGATGAGAAAGCAGGGGTTCAGGTCTTGCCAAGCAGACAAATGAGGATAGTTCTGAACTACAACACTCAAAGCATAGGTAAATATCACAAATATAACGACAAGCAAAAGAAATCAGACACAAAGGCGTATAGACGCAACAACTATTCCTTTTATAAAATGATTTAAAAACAGGCAAAACTCATCTTTGTTATTAGGAGCCTGGAGGGCAGTGGGTAGTTGGTTACCCTGGCTGAGGTAGTGACTGTGAAGGACAGGAGAGGACTTTTGGGGATCTTGTAAGTTTCTGCATCTATATCTGAGTGCTGGTTACATGAGAGTGTTCACTTCATAAAATTTTATCAAACTGTAATTTATAATTTGCTCACTTTTCTGTACATATGTTAAACTTCAATCAAATTTGCAAAAAAAAAAACCCACAACCAAATAGTGATAATTGGAGGAGGGAGTTCTGGTATAAATTTCAGACTAAGAAGGAAAACAGTAATATGACTGTTTCAAATCTCTACCTTCAATTTCACCTCTTTACTGGTTGGTAATAGGGTTAGAGACTAAGAAGAAAAGAAAAAAGAAGAAACATTGCACACAGGTAAGTTGCTGCTACTGGGTCTGAACTGGTTAAATAAGCAGATGTGTCCTAAAATGAAATCTTCAAAGGCATAAATTGAAGTCAATTCAAATCCAGCCTGCAAATATTCATGGTACTCTACTATATGCATGGAACAGAGAGTACCACCATAGGAAGTTCCTAGTCAGTGAAAGAATCTATTCTCAACTTGGATTCCAATCAGGAATGACTCTTCCTACAAAAAGAAGTTAAAATTCTCTTCCCTTCACTGCAGGGTGGCAGCAAAGGCAAAATAAAGTAAAAAGACACAGGGAACTCAGACAGGAACAAGTATCATGGGCCAAAGAGGGGGAAGTCTGATAGATAACGGGCATTCTGGAGAGAATCACAGATAAAGAGACCCTCCTTAGCAAGAAAGTGATGCGGACTCACCCAGAGTAAACTTTGAATAATGTCTATGTAAAGAAGAAGGGCTTCGATTTTCAAAAGCAATGTCTTACACAAATTGGAATTTGACATGCACAGTATAAGACACAGAGCAGTGTATTTTATCATTCATTTGCTCTGTGTCAAACACTGGGAACACGGTGTAAATAAAACAGATGAAGTCTCTGCTCTTATTAAGCTTGCAATTCTAGTGTAAATGTTAGAAAGAGAAAGAACATACACAAATGAGTAGGCAAATATGTAATATACTAGATGGTAATACATGCTATAGTGAAAAAGAGATCAGGATGAGAGAGTCAGAAAGTGCTGATGTAGGAAGCCTCACTATTTTGTATGTAGTGATTATGGAAGCCTTCATCACTCAGGTGACATTTAAAAAGAGACCAAAACAAGTGAGGGAATGAGATATGTAGATATCTGGGAGAAAAATGTTCCAGGTGAAGGAAAGAGGAAGTGCAAAAGTCCTGAGGCGAATTATGCTTAGTGTTCAAGGAACAACTAAACCAGTGTTGTCAGAGCAGAGGAAGTAAAGGGGAGGATGGTAGGAGAGGAGATTGGAGGTAGCAGAAGGCAGATCACTAAGGCCCTTGTGAGTCATTATCAGGAGTTGGCTGAGTTCAGTGGAGAACCACTGAAGGTCTTTGAGAAGATGAGAGACATAAAGTAACTTAAAGATTCATTTTGGCTTCTAGGTTAAGAATATTCTATAGAGGAGAAAGAGCATAAGCAGGGAGAGCCATGAGAAAGTTCCTACAATAACCCAGATGAGAGATAATAGAAGCTTAGCTCAGGGCAGCAGCAATGGAGGAAGTGAGGACTGGATGGACTGTAGATGCTTTGAAGGCAAAGTCAACAGAATATACTGATGGATTAAATATGGGGTGTGAGAAAGAATAATCAAGGAAAATACTAAGATTTTTGGCCAGAGAAAATTTTGGAGTTCAGCAGAGACCTAAAATCATGAAACTAGATAAGATTACTTAAAGAGTTGGTGTAGGTAGAAGAGATCTGAGGTGCCAGTTCCAGTCCTGGGTCAGGCCACCATTTGAGATCAGAGGAATGAGAACAAATCATCAAGGGAGCCTGAGAAGGAGTGAGCACTGAGGTGGGAAGACCAAGAGCGACCCAGAGGCCAAGTCAAGGAGCGTCTCAAGATGCAGGGAGTGGCCAGCCCCACTCAATGCTGCTCATAGATCTACTAATTTGATGACTAAGACCTAGCCATTGGATAGGTCATTGTGAAGGCCACTGGTTACCTTGAGGAAGAGCAGTTCAGTGGTAGGAATAAATGCCTTATGTGAGTGGTTCAAGAGTGAACAACACAACAGAAATCAGAAGTAGAGAGTATGGGAAACTCTTTTGAAGAGTTTTGGTGTGAAGACAATTAGATAAAGTAATAAGTAACTTCTTTACCCAAGGTTATAGTTGGTGTAGTGGCCTAGTAAACGTACCACTTAGATCTCTTGTTATCAGAGGCATACTAGATGAGCAGCTCCTATTGCTGTCCCTCTGGATCTATCACCTCATTTGTACCAAGACAACACTTTCCCCAGGGCTGCTTCCAGACAGTGAGAGAACATGGTGGGGACAGGATTCTTCTGACAGGTACCTTTGGCTTGTGGTCTCCTGATCAGCATGGCCGAAAGTTTCTTAGAACTGGGCTACAAAATGACACCCTCCTGCTCCAGTCTCCTTGCTTCTCTTTCTTTCACATGTGTCAGACCTGCACTGTGATCTGAACTTCATCCTGCACACTCCTCATTCCTCCCCTTTAGTATAGACTCCATGGCTGCTTCTTAAAAGACTTTAACATAGTTGGTAAGTTGCTAAGATTTAAAGCTTTGAAACTAGGCAATCCAGCTTCAGAGGTTGTACTCTTGACAGGTTTTAATACTGTCACTCCAGCCAATTGATGTCCACACACCCTGAGCAGCAAAAGGAGACCCTGCACATTGACCAGAATAGAGATTGACTCACGGCTTTCTAGACAGAGCATCCAGAAATTTTTCTTTTCCTTGTGTGTGTGTCTATGTATTTGTGTATGTGGTGAAGATCATAGTCTATCTTTTAAAATTTGTAGATATATAAATATACCTAAATTAATAATAGAGTTTGCATTTCAGAATATAGTTTTAATAATTCTCGATGAATCTTTTCTCTGTCTCTTTAAGTTTCTAAATTAAAGATCCTTTTAAAGAATTGTTATATGTGTAGATATAAATGGGATAGTTACTACTTAAAAATGACCCCTGATTCATTGATTTGTTTAACAAATACTTTTCAAGTGCCTACAATATGTTAGGCACTGTGCTGAGCACAGGGGACACAAAGGAGAGCAAGACAGACAGAATGTCTGTGACCATGGAGCAGAAACTGGGGTCCACAAAGGGTAAAACACAGTAAGATGCTTTCCTTACCAGTTGCTATCTGCATAAAATAGCATAAACGATATGAACACATTTTTTTTGTTGTTTTTTTTGGGTTTTTTTGCTGAGGAAGATTCACCCTGAGCTAACATCTGTGCCAATCTTCTACTTTTTTGTACATGAGACACCGCCACAGTGTGGCTAGTGAGTGGAGTAGGTCTGCACCTGGGATCCGAACCCGTGAAGCTGGGCTGCCAAAGCGGAGAGCATGGAACTTTAATCTCTCAGCCATGGGGCTGGGCCCAAGAACACAAGTGTTTGAATCAGACAGAACTAGGTCCAAGGACTGGGTCTATTACTTATCAGTTGTGTGACATTGGCCAATTGACCCAGGCTCTCCAAACCTTATTATCTCCTCTGCGAAACAAGGGTACTAATCCGATCCTGTGTAAATGATTACAAGAACTAAAGGAAAGCCTCTAACAGAGTTTTCATGGATATGAGGGTCTCTAAATGCAGCTGTCATTTTCTGTTATTATAAGAAAACCTGTTTCTGACCACATGTCTATTGAATATTTAAATTATGCTTTCAAGAAAGCCTCTAATAATTATTATATTATCATTATAGCAAATGGTTATGTCAAGTTACAACAATGTCCCTGTGTAAGCCTGCGCACTCACTGCCTCCTCCTCCACCACCACATCGTCAAGCCATTACCCAGGGGCACTTTCCTAGTATCGAAATTATCAGACCACTTCATCCCTTTTTTTCTCTCCTTCCATTGTTTGACTTTTAACTATTCTATTTCTTGTTTATACTTTGACCAAACTTGCGTATTTGAAGAGAAAAAGAATCAGATCTACTCTTTAAAAACAAAACAAAAAACCCCATAAACTTGTTTTAGCTTTGGGATAAGAAATAAGTTAATAAAAGAGAAGATATTGGTGCCGCTGAATTGGTAACTAAGCATAGATTTTTATTCATCCTATTTTGTGTGCCAAAATCTGAGAAATAGACGATATTCTGATATTTACTGTCTTTCCCTGGTAATGACTTTGTTTAAGATGCAGTTTCCAAGGTGAACAGACACCGTTTCTGACATCTCCCCTCATCCAATCCACCCTCACCCTCCATAAACAGAAAAAGTATGGAGGGACACACTTATCAGGAAATTGACAGTTCCTTTATGAAAAACATATCCTTTCTTTCTTACAAGTGTTGTTTTCAAGTTAAAATTTTAACAATGTCATTTTCCAGTGGGAGAAATATTCACAGAATCTTGCCAATTAAAGGGACATTAGATATTACAAATCTCTATTTTGTAAATGAAGAAAGTGAGTCTGACAAGGTTTGCATGTCATCTACCGAGTTACTGAGTCAGTCAGTTTATACACCTAACCAATTAGGGGACCAAAATATTCACTTCAATTTTTCTTTAACATAGTGGACTCTGATATTAGAAGGAAGAGACTTTTTAAAAATGCATACCGTGCATCTTTTCTATGCTTTGTTCACTCAGCTGTGGAGAAACGGAGAGGCTGGCTGATTGGTAAGCTGGTGAAGAAGAATGGGCCCACCTAGCTCAGCTCTGCTCTTGGGAGCAGGCCCATCTGCACCCTCAGTGACACCCGCAAACCAGCCCTGAGAAGGCCAAGGTTGGTTCTGACTGGTGAACCTAATTCTGGGCTCCAACAGGAAGAAGGCTGCTTGGCCCAAATCTCTAAAACCATACCTTCCAGGGCAGTCTTCAGCAATGAAGGGGATATTCGGGGCTCTACCTCCTACTCTTTTTGCTGTCCATTTGTTCATAAGCAGAGCAGGGAAGAAAGACACCATTAATTAGGACCTCTAAGATGCCAGCACTTGAGTACATTTAAAATTAATTTAGCCTACTAATGATAAGATTAATAATAACTTTTCTGGGAACAAGCTCCTGAGGAAAGGATTTGTGTGTGTGTGTTGTTATGACACAAGCAAGTCACCCCTGCAACTTAGCCTGTTTCTGTTAGGAACATGGAGCCTGAGGGCAGAATTCTGAATATGCAAGAGATGGTCAGACCTGCAGAGGATCCAAGTATCACATCTATAATTTTTAAGGGTCTCAGTCATGGGTTTGCCAGCTAAGGGTGTGTGCATGGGGAGAGATCAGGGGTAGGAGAGATGGGGAAAAGGGTGGAAGGGGGGGGACTGATAAAGAAAAATTTTCGTGATACTTGCTAAGGACAGTAAGGAATATTTTATTCAAGAGGGACAATTGCAATGAGTTTTTTTCAGTAGGGGAAAGCAATTGCGCTCAACTCTAAATAGAACAAGGACAAGTGGAGATTTATGGCCCAGGAGCAGGGTGGACATCAGCAGATGGAAAGTGACTAAGAGGAAACATCAAAGGTAGGGGGATTCTTGCCAAACTGATTTGACAGGACTCCTGCTGAAAGCAGACCAGGTGATCAGGCATCGAGGGTGGGGGATGAGGAACTCGATAGGTTATGGAGGGTGCTCAGACACCAAGGGTGGGGACTTATGAGAAAGTGACTCAGCAGGATTCTTCCTAAAACTAGACTAAGCCAACCAAAAACAGAACCCAAGGTCAGGGATTAGTGAAGAAGTGGACTCAGAGGAGCGTGACTCAGGGTTGATCAAAGGAGAGTCTTGGTTAGCACTCAGTTGAAATTCACTCAATAAGAACTCTTTGAGGGATAAACTTCATATCTGGGACCCTGACTTTCATCAGAATCTAGGAGAGTCATTCATGCAACAATATTTTTCATTCATTTAACAATTTTCGTTTACTGAGCAACTGCTATGTACCAGGCAGTGCACTAGGCATCGGGGATACAATAGTGATTGCGATAGAAATGGTGCCACCATTCACAGGACAGACAGTGCAATGAGGAGACAAGTAAAGAAAAGAGCTACAACCTTTGGTGGCTAACAAGAAAATAAGCAGAGGGCTGTGCTAGTGAATAAGAGGGAAGGCTGGATCACTTAAGATAAGGTGGTCAAAGGAGGCATCTCTGAGAAGGTAACATCTAAATTGAGAAATGATGAAAAAGAAGGTATTGGCCATCCCATGAGCCAGAGGAATAACATCACAGCCACAGGAAACAAAACTACAAGGACCCTGAGGCAGGACAGAGTTGAATCACACTGAGAACATCAGAGGACCAGTGTGGGTGGAACAGGGACAGGACAGCAGAAGAAGGCAAATGCTGTAGAAGGAATATGACCGTGATATGATCAAATATGCTTCTCTAAAACATCACACTGGTCATTGTGTGGAAAACAGTTTAGTCAAGGACAGGAGAAGAAGCAGGAAGACTACTTAGGAGGCTGTTAGGCTAATCTCTGCAAGATATGATGGCGGCTTGGGGATGGTGGTGGGGAAAGCTTACACTGCATGGTAGGTTATTGCAGGAAGAATTGTTTGGTGATGTAAGGCTTCATGTCTATCCTAAGTGTTGGATTTATATAGATGCACACTTTGCCAAGTGCAGTGTGGATACTGCATTGGTCCTCAAATGCTCTCAGATTGACAAGAATATGGAGGACTTGAAATATGTCGGTGAAACCAGAAATGGGTGAATGCATTTGGCCCATATTCTCCATCTCTTTCTCTCGATACCTATGTCTCGAGAACCCACTATTTGCTAGACGCTGCTAAAGAGAGAGCAAGGAAGGAGACAGGCAAGGTCACTGCCCTCCTAGAATTCACATCATTGAGGGAGACCTGGATAATTAATTGGTGGACAAATACATTTATAATTTCAGGTAGTAAGAATTCTTATGAACTACAAATAAAGCTGGGTGCGGAGCTGACACTTAAGCAGAGACCTGAATGAAGTTGGGGAGCAAACGATGCAAAGGTGTGGGATAGGGAGGATGGCCCAGTCCTAGTGCAGGGGGTCCACAGTCCTAAGGGGTGGAGGTGGGGTAGGACAGGTCACACTTCCACACTAATGGCTTAGGTAGTCTATCTTCTCATTTCATAGCATTTGATCTATTCAGTCTCAACAATCCTTCCTCTTATAAAACAGGAATTTTCCTACAGGAGGTTGGGTGACTTTTGTTTTTTATAATCTCAAATGCCATTCATTAGACTAAGAACCACATAATCAAAATTCTACAACAGTCCATTTAAGTACCTAAGCTTCATACCCAGATGAAAATTCTTTCTAAGCTATTTCAATGTAGATAGAAAAGTGTGTTATTTAGGCATTTAGAAAGAGTGTGTATCTGTGTGTGTGTGAGAGAGAGAGAGAGAGGAAATTGGAAGAGGGAAAAAGGAAAGGAGGGAGAGAGAGAGATTATATAACTTCAGACCACAGTGGCTTTGTGTGTTACAGATGAAGTAATTTGTTTATAATCGTTCAGAGGAGATGTTTATCCAAGGAACTGATAGCAACATTGAGACATCAGTCCAACTTTCAGGTTTATGTGTCTGTTTAGACAAGTGCCAGTGACAGGCCAAAATGGTGTTGGACAGAGAGTCCACATGATTCAACTTGTTCTGATCCACTGTTCTGGGCACCTGCCTAACCCAGACATCCCAGCCCTGGCCACAGCCTGCCTTTCTGGGACTTCTTAAAGGGCAACATAGCAGATCCTCAGCCAGAGTCAATTTCACAACGGAGAAGGGCAACGATACCAAGTCTGGTACCTCTGAGACTGAATTGATGACCAGGATTTTTAATTGAGAATTACTATCCTCTGCAAAACTGGACAACACATCTTTTTGAAGTTTCCCTTCTTCTCTTACCTAGAACTAAAACAATTTTATATCACTTTCCTACTATTTCTCTGTAGAATCTGTTCACATCCAAATTTCACCCTAATATAACAATAAACATTATCTCTCCCAGAAACAAATACCTCAGAGCTGCCTCAATGGACCTTCTCTGAGAAAGCAGATGTGTGAGCCCAGGGAAGGTATCAGGTCAGATAAAGTCTTGACCACCCCCCGGCCCCCAAGGCTTGAGTGTGTTTTTCGTAGATCTGTGAGAGGACATCAGACTACACAACATGTCGCCCACACCTTCACTAACAACTTACACACCCCTTTGGAACAGACTGCTCCAACCATTATTCAGGCTGTGCCAAAAGTGTCTTTCTCCAGCCACCGTCCAGCTTGGTGCTGGAACCACAGCTTCACCATGTCTTCACCAGGCTGATTCTGTCTCTCCCCTCTGTGGCATTTTAGATTCTTCTAAAATTAGGAGTGCCTCCTCTCTCTGGAATAGACCTTACATTGATCACTTTCATTTCAATGATATGAGAATTTCAAGTAGCATCAAATAAAACCCACCCAAAGGGTCTTATTGCCTCTTTCTTTTCAGAACCAAGAAGAATCCTGGCATTACTTGCACTTCTCCTGTCCTTTGCCTGAACATAGGGATTCAATTATCTAAATAGTTTCAGGTTCTAGAACTGGAATCATTCGCTTTATCTTTGGGGACAAATAATACAAAGAGGTGACTGCTTCCTGTGGTACAGCCTCTGTCACCAAGACAGGCGTGTTCTGACTTTTTTCAACAATTTACTTTGAATAGATATAGTAATGGGGACGTCCAGCCACAAATTTCCTTTCATTTGGAGCTCTGAAGCGTAAGGATTTTTTAAATTATTTAATAGAAGCATTACAAAGAAACAAATATTCTAAACAAAAGAAAATTTTCAAAGAGATTTTTCAGGTATTACATATTTTTCATCCTTTGTTGAAAACACATAATTTATCTTCTGGGAAGGAACACAGGATATTGCTTGAGACAATAGACTAATGGTCATAATCTATAAATTGCTTCAGTTTCCCCTGAAAAGTAAAGAAATACTATGACACGATATTGTCAAACGTCCCCCCAAAAGAGATGATCCCTATGAGTTACCTGTAGCAATGGAGATGAATTCGTCTGACTTAGAAAGCTGCCTTGTCCCTCTCACTCTGAAGATTTCTACATTCTTGCGTGGGTCCCACGCTGCCATTGTCAGCCATGCTGCCAACACCATAGGACAAAGGCCATAGACGATGTCAGTGGAAAGCTCAGAGGAGTGGAAATTCTTATTACTTTGGAAGATAAATTAAAATTCAACCTGTCTTTACTTCACTGACTTGAATAGGTATTTTTTAAAACCATATACTAAATTCTCATATTTATTTGGATCTATTTCTAGACTGTTCTATTGCCCTGTCTAGTCTTCTGCCAGTACTTTATTGCTTTTATTATTGTAGCTTTATAATATATTTTACTACTAAGTAAGCTTCTGCTGTGAGAGTGTTGGGTTGATGTTAAGGAAAGGCAAGAACTCAGAACCCCAGGACAATAGTTACCCTGAACACAAGCAAGTTGAATGCATTCAGATATATTCTGTTAAAATTGAAATTTTATTGTATGAATATAATATAATGAAATATAATATAATATATATAATATATCCAAGTGTGTTTTGTAAAATTGATAAGCAATCACAAATGCAATGAAGCCTATGAATACAAGGATCTTGCAAGATTAGGAAGTTAATGATATGTGCTATATGACTAAATCAAAAGGAAGAACCATGTGATCATTTCAGTAGATGATGAAAGGAAATGGCATTTGATTCCATTCCACAATTATCCCAAGTTTTAAAAAAAATCCCTAGTAAACTAACATGATTAAAAGATACACATCTCAGACCAAAAGCTGGCAGCATGGTAGGCAATGCAACTGGACAAAATGATAATAGAAAACACAAAATTATTTTAAAAGATTCTATTGCTTATGGTTTTCTAATTTGTTAACTTCTCCACATATCTTTATTAACTCTTTCTTTGGACTTCCTAGTTTTTTTCTTTTAGCTATTTGCAGACTTCTTAAGTGAGTCACTGCTTTCTTTATTATTTCATGCTGTCAGTATTTTAGCTATGAATTTTCCTATAAGAAAAGCTCTAGATGTATTCCATAAGTTTTTACTGAACCTCTTTAATTCTAACATGTACTTTTTTTTCACATTTTCACATCTCTGAGATAAAAATTTATCTTACAATATCAATGACATCTTACCGCCACAGGAGCCAGGAAGCAGTAGTGATGTGGCCGTCACTGCACAAACTTGACCGTTGGTGTTCATATTTTTACTATTTCATTTGAGATATGAGCACTGTTGATAATTGCCATGTGAAATGTCTTCAAAAAGTTTTCCCAATAATTTGGCATTGAAATAAGGTTATTGTGGACGCAGGCATACATGGAAATAGATCAGCAGGACACATATTTATGTGAGTGATGTACATTTTGATATTAGACAAAGAACTACAGTTCCATATTTTCTTGCAAAGCAGCTACTGAATACATTACTGGATCTAAGAAAGGAATATATCCGCAAGTAGATTAAGCTGTGTTACATTTTGTTCCTGAGATGCATGAAAAAGGATTACCCATCACACACTAAGCAAAGCAATTGAAGAAAGGAAAAATTGCCAAATCCCTTGGAACAGATAGAAAAAGTTTCAAAGCAAAGAGAGTTGGTATGTCTCATACATGCATAATGCAGGACTATTGTCAAAGCATCAAATACCAATTTGTCCAAGACTTCCTGCTGATTTTAAACAGAAGCTGCTTAAATTCTAGTTACATACGATTGAATTGAGAAAAAAGTTAAAACTAGAGTTTGATCAAATAAGAAATACTGATGAAACACTAGTATTCTTTGTCATGCCTTTGAATTACACTGAAAATGCGAAAGGTGACAAGAGATTAAGATCGTGAGCACAGGACAGAAAAGCAGCAATCATTGTTTGCGATGCTCTGCATAACTGTTATTAGCCAACAGTGGCTATGATATTTAGTTATAAACCAAAGAACAATACCTAAGAATGAGATGTTCCTCAAAGATATTATTAGGCATGCACAGAAAAATGGAGGAACTGCTGTTGAGCTGATGGAGAACTGGTTAACTGTCATCTGGAAAAGTTGTGCAGGTGAGTCTTAAAGCACATAAAGTAGGAATTTTCCAGGAGGATAAAGAAGGAAAAGCCATTACGAACCAGGAGAAGAGCAAAAGAAAGATGCAGAAGAACATAAACTCATTTGGAGAAAGAAATATTCAGTTTGTAAAGGAGTTCCTACATGGCAAGGGACATGTCTGTTAGTCATACCCTTAAAATAGAACTGGCTGAGCCAGTGCAGATGGCATCAAGATCTTGGTAGTGGAGCCCTTTGGTGATGGCAGCCCAAATCACACTGTTTGAGATGCTGCCTACTTCCAATTTTATTCTTCTTTTTGTCTTCCATGCTTATCACAGAGCATGGCACTTATTGGACACTGAAGAAATATTCTGGAGTTGAAATATGATTACAGTCATCCCTTGGTATCCACTGGGGATTGGTTCCAGGACCTCTGCAGATACCAAAATCCATGGATACTCAATTCCACCATATAAAATGGCATAGTGTTTGCATATAACCTACTCACATCTTCCCATGTACTTTAAATTATCTCTAGATTACTTGTGATACTTAATACAATGCAAATGCTATGTAAATAGTTGTTATATTGTCTTGTTTAGAGAATAATGACAAGAAAAAATGTCTGTACATGTTCAGTACAGACACAACTATCATAGGCTTTTTGATCCACGGTTGGTTGAACCTGTGAATGCAGAACCTGAAGATACAGGCCGACTGTATATGATTGCTGTAGCTTCAACACTGTCCTGCAAAAGGCTGAGCACATAGAAGGCCTCAATACATATATTGAGCAGCGTCCTGATCTGCCAAAATTTTTCATAAGCTTGTTTGTCAAGATTTCCTGCCAAACATCATATGTACTATATTTCTTTTTCTTCCTATTGCTTACTTTTCCTGCCATACAGGTGTGCTCCCTCAAGGCCCTCCATAGTGCCCTGCTCTTCTCCACATTCCATTCCACCTTGACCTCTGCTTGTCCCTTTCCCTGCCATTTCACCCAAGTCTGTGCAACAGTGAGTAGTCAAAGCAATATTGCCAAGTATAATATAACATTTCCTCCCAGCAAAGGCTCTTTGGGCATCAGCTCACTCCACTCAATTTTGGGGAAAAATAATTTCCTATAACTTATCTATATAAAATGAAAAAGTGTCATCATCATTCGGTGGGATCTTATTTTAGGTCTTCTTGTTTTTAGCAGAATCCAAAAAGGTTACACCTTCTCCCCATCAACACCAAATAAATTAAAAGAAAACAAACAAAATACAATTCGGTCTTTGGCTTAGTGGTTAAATTAAACCTCATACACTAATAGGAAAGAAATATTTGAGATGAGCATTACAAATATCCAAGATTGGACGATTTGTGTTTTGAGCTAAAAATGTTCAGTCTATCCAATGTAAGATTTAAGATCCATAACCAGATGTAGGAGGGATGGGTGGAGAGACACAGACAGACGGACAAGTAGACAGACAGGCAGACACTGACTACTTCATAAAATATATTCTTGCTTTAGCTTCAAACAGAAATCTTGTTTATTTAACAGCAAATGGAGGAAAAAAAAGATCTTCCATCTTCTCTAGATTTACAGAATTATTGAGACTACTGGTGATGCCTTTGTTTTAAAGAGAATGTTCTATTTCACAGAGCCAGGTACTGGCCAAGAAGAGACACTGAATACTGTAACCTCAATTTACCATGTCACTAATTTGGCAACAGGGGATCATTCTTAATGGAGTGAAAGAAAGATACCATTTTTCTTCTGTGTCTTCAAAGCCAAAATTTTATGCTTCTTGAAAGAGAAGCAATGTCACAAATTTCATTACTATAATATAGTATTTCATTACTATAATATAATAAGAGTTGGCAGGGATGTTAAAAGATACCTAGTCCAATACTCTCATTTTACAGATGAGAAAAGATAAATAAATTGACTTGTTCCAGACTTTACAACAAGCTGACGACAAAGCCAGAATAGAACCCAAGTCCTGAGTTTATGCAATGAATCTGCTCAAGACATTTTATGGACCAAGTTATATCTATCGGAGATATCTGAGTTGCTCATAAAGCCACAATTTGGGTTGCAAATAAAGTTTAAGAAAGTTCTCTTTCTACAGGTAAAGATGAACTACAGGTAAAAGGTATTGAGGTAAGTATTGTTTGGAGGAATTCACAATTAAATCAGAAATGAAAGGTCTTATGACTGCACAATGGCTGCCTAATCAAGGTAGTTCTGAGAGAAAGAGAGAGGTGACAAATGTCTGCATGCATCTGCCATTTCCCAGATGAGGAAATTGAGGCATGAGAAAAAAAACAACAAAACTGTATAGTTGAAGAAAAAATAGCTTCAGAGCAAAGGCTTCTCTTTCCTGGGCTGCATTTTGCAACCCAATACTTGTATAATTCTGTAAAGCACTCATGATTCAGCGAAGACGCCAGCCCAATCAATAAATAATATGGAAAGTTGAGAGATTGAGGTCTCTTGGCAGTTTTACCAAGATCTATTAAAAGTAATTTCAGTTCCCTTTTGAATTGCAGTCCTTTTTCTCTTAGCTCTGCCAGCGAATTTTTTCATTTGTTCTTGCATTTTGGATGGCCTTCTTTGTTGGCTGTGGGATGGATTTGATTATCTCATTTCATTTGGTCCTTTACAGCCTGTTTCTGTGATTGGAGAGGGTTGGAAATGGATTCCAAACTTGCTGCCTGAGTGGGAGAGAGGAGGAATCTCTCAGCATCCTTGGTCCCTGTTCTCGCCAGTGGACCAGAGGCTTGCATCTTCACGGAGAGAGTCCTCATGAACCTAAGACTCCCAAGTTCTGTTCTAGCTCGAGCCATGCTCCCTCCATTATTTGTCGTGGGCTATGGGATACTCTCAAACTCAGCAGGTACTTTTCAGACTTATTTTTGAGGAGAGGCGTGCCTGTTGTTTACAGGATCCCAGTAAGTTTAAAAGCCACAAAATCAAAAAGCAACTATTCGTTGGGTAGCTACTGTGCATTTGGCACATTGAGAAGCCAAATAATGAGCCCAGTGAAAACTGTGGTTCAAAGAATCTGAAAAATTGTCCTCACTTCTATGTCCCTGATCATGAGGGGATGGGCAGGAATCCTTCTCAGACAAGGCAGGTAAGTTGACCAAGGTCATGCAATCATTCTGTGACACAAATTAAAATCGAAGCAAGATATGTCTAAATACCACAGTATTTTTTTTCACTTGTAATCTTGCAAGACATTGCAATACTTAATTTGTACAGTCCTCTATGAAATAGCACCTAATTACACCAATTCCCTGCTAGCTGCTCCCCAGAATTCAAGATGACCTGCACTTTGCAGAAGAAGGTTGCCATGATTCCAGTGATGAGAAGGGAGGAGAAAGGCATGCTTCAGAAGCCCTGCAAAATGACAGCCTCCTGCTAAGTCTGCATCAGCCACACTTCTCACTGAGTTAAAGATGGGTAACATACCTGTTCCTGGCAGTGGCCCAAAAGTGCTTACATTTCGTCCCTCACCACAGCATGATGGAAATTGTGCTTCTCTATTTCTTTCAGAGGGCGTATCCTTTTACAATGAGAGCTCTGGAAATATTGTGGCCACTCTACTAATGGAGGCTTAGAAAGCTGAGAGGCTGTCTGCTGTATTCTGAACTGTGGTTCTGAAGAGGTGGAACACACTGCACTTGAGCCAGGGTCTTGGGAAAAGCTGAGGCTAGAGGATGTGCATGGTCTGGCTTGAGACCCCTAGTCCACTTGGGATGCTGATGAGGTTCCAGAAAGAACCAAAAGAATACCCTGGGTGATTTGGCTACAACTCTCCACCATATTTTATCTAATAAAGGAGGCATAGATTTCCTCAGACTTTCAGAGCCTCTCTCAGACAGGTCCTGACTCATTTCTCAATAGGCAGGAATTCAAGTCAAGTCAATAACTTGTGTTATTGGAGTGGTGTTTATTAACAACTTTTTTCAAGCTCAGTGTGGTTCTGAGGCTGCTAACCCTGAGGATCCTATAAGTCTTACTACAGAGTCAATATTTATGACATATGGACAATAATAGGAGACAGCAAATGACTAAATGACAAGTTGAATGATTTCAACAATATATGCTTAAAAAATTTGGAAAAGAGAAACTCAATGTGTATTATTTTGGGGGGCTTATATTTGAGCAAGTTTTTATTGAGAAAAAGAAACTCAAACTTGATGTGAGTGAGCTGGGTACACAGAAAGAAGGGGAGGGTAGCGATTTCAGGCCTCAGGAATGAGCATTTGAAGAAGACAACGGGTGGCCTAGAGCAGAGGGTGTGCAGGGTCCCCTCCCCTGGTTCAAGACTTTCTCCTCAAACCCCAGTATCAAAAGAGACCCACCTAGACAACAGCTAGCACAGTCAAGTTATCTTCCTGCAAAAGACATGTAAGGCAATTGGGTTTTCATTCTGTCAAGAATAAGAGCTTCCTGGAGAAGCGAAAAAAAAAAATTTAGATCAGTTGAAAGAATTTCGTTACATGACAGATAAGAGGGAGCACCATTTTCATATAAAGATCTATTACAGTCACTGCCTCCCCTTTGCATTAATCTTGTAATTCTTTCAAAAAGCAACATTAGGGGCCAGCCCCGTGGCATAGTGGTTAGTTCTCATGCTCTCCTTCAGCAGCCCAGTGTTCACCAGTTCACGTCCTGGGTGCAGACCTACGCATCGCTCATCAAGCCATGCCCTGGTGGCATCCCACATAGAAGAACTAGAAGGACTTACAACTAGGATATACAACTATGTACTGGGGCTTTGGGGATAAAAAAAAAGAGGAAGATTGGCAACAGGTGTTAGCTCAGGGTCAATCAACCTAAAAAAGAAAAAAAAATCAGTGTCTGTAAGAAAAGGAAACAAAAAAAGGAAAACAAATTAATTAACTTTGCTCAGCATTATTCTTGAATAAAACAGTACTTTTTATAGCTCATGAGTTGGTTATTTTCTAGTTATTTATGGATTTTTTGTCCGTAAATGTAAATTATTGTATCACAGGGGAGAGAAATATTAGCATAGGTAAGAAATTTAGGAAGAGACACACATAAATGTGAATCCCAACTCTATTAATTACCAGTCATGAGAACTTGAGCAAGAAACTGACATTCTCTGAGCACTGATTTCTTAGACAATTACATGGAATCCAATAAGTGCCTCATAGAGATGTTGGGACATTAAGTTAGTGACACATAAAACATACCTGGGACATGGTAATCACTCAATAAATGGGAACTACTGTCATTCTTAGCTTATTCTGCAAGACTTTCCTCTATTTGTTGGAGTTGGGGTAGGGACATTGTGTCACAATCCTTAATTATTTTTTCTCTTGATATTCTATTGGCATTCAATTTTTTATGCTAGTAACTCCAAGCAACTATTGAAATAAATCTCTAAACTCCACAGCCAATATTTTGTCCAATAATCCCAACAGGCTATGAAGAGAACAAACCTACACCAAATAAACATAGGATATGCCAATTATTTAGATCCAAGGACTAAAAACTAGTTACTTCAATATGGGTGAAAAAGCTGTCCAACTACTTGTCCCAACAGAATAACCAGCTGGATTGATTGAATTTTTAGCTTATCAATAAACTGAATTATAATCACATCATTAGTATCTCACATGGGTTGACCAGAAATCTGAATGTGATCAACTCATGAAGGTCAGCGATAGTAGATATAATTTTATTTTTTTAATCTCTTTGAACGTGATAGCTAGCTAGTAGTCAGGCACATGAAAAACGACAACAACAACAACAAACAAGACTAGTTTTAGGCACAACTAGATGAGGCATCTGCCTATGGGTGTGTTTGGAGAGTCAGAATATTGCTACTAGCCAGGAAGATTCTAATGAGCTTTATACTCTATAGTTTGTACAACAGATTTTTAAATTCTTCACACTTACCATATTGAGAATGCTTAATCAGAATGCCATCCCCACATTCTGATATGTTCCCCTCGCCTCTTCTCTATTGAAGATCACTGATATACAGTGATGTGATTGCCAAGAAAGTTCATGGTATCTTGAGCGTCTAGAAATGTGCCTTCAAAAAGAGGAGTATATTGGTCCTGCTTGCTCTCCTTTGGCTGGGTTACATCTAATTCATTCCTTTTAAAAGGATCACTGGAAAATTGGAAGAAGAAAAGGATTCATAATCCTGTTATATGACAAATGATTGAAAGAACAAAGTTATTTAGCTTGGTTAAGAGTACAGTGTGAAGAGGGGGAAGTTAATTCCCATCTATTGCTATTGGATGTTCTTCCATGCCTCTACTAGAATATGGCTAACAATAGTGATAATAGCTATCTTACCCTGAGCACTTGCTATGTTATGGACTGTGTTCTAAGGTATTAAGTTTTTTGTCACTCGACTCCTGCAAAATCTATGCAGTATATACGATTACAGCATCCACTTTACAGATGAAGAAACCAAGGCACAAAGAGATTAAGTTACTTGTCCATGGTCAAACAGTAAGTTGAGGGTGGCACTTAACTCCAGAACCCATACTCCTGACATTTGTTTGGTGTGGCCCTGGTGGGTGAAAAGGATAACTATTTGGTAGGAACAACTATTTGGTAATTTAAGCAGATGAATGTTGAGACACATGGAAGAAGTAATTACCAAGGCAATTAGGCACAAGTCTGCTAGGATTCCCTCCACTAGTTCTTCCCTGTTAGGGTTGATAGGTCACCCTTCGTTGAGGCTGTAGTATGGAGAAGTCATGTGCTAAGATGGAAAAGATGTGGACCAGATTCAATGCTGACTCTGTTGCTTCTTATCTGTGTAACCTTGGAAATAAAAGTTACTTAACATCTTACACCTCTCTGGACAATGTGTTTAAAATATCGACTTTAAGAAGTTATACAATTAATTCTATAGTTATTATGAGAAGATGAATAATTACAATCTATTCTTATTGACTTTAAGCTGATTTTCCTACTCAGAGCATATGGGGCTCAGGGAGAATGACATTTGCAGGAACAACTCTGGGAGACTGAGATGGTTCTGTCTGGAATGGGAGCTGAGAGCTTCTCTCTGGATTGTTATCCTTCGCTGTGAAAAACCTAAAGACCAGGATGCCATGTACACTACAAACAGATGGGACTATATGATAACAACAGTATTTCTCAGTGCTGCATTTCCAAGATCACATCCTGAGAGACGTTAACAGGTTCTGCATGATAAAGGGTCTCTGAAATAAAATTCCCAAATTCATTTGGGAAATGTTTCTACTAGATGCATCTCTTAAGAGGTCAAAGGATCGTTAGCTTATGAAAGATTCTGAGAATCCCCAGTAAAGAAATCCACTTAAACTTTCAACTAAGGAATCCAATGTTGTGATCCTTCAGGATTTATTCCAGGAAAGCAAAAGAGGTTCCATAAGAAATCTATCAGTGTAAACCACTCACCATTATATTACGGTAGGAAAATCATACCCATTGATTCTGAAAAGGAATTTGAAAAGCACAAGCCATTATCACTAAAACATTTTATAAGATAGGAATTTTTTAAATATAACAAATATTAACGTACCTAAATAACAACAGATGATGCTGAATAGCAAAATAACAAGATGGTTTCAATTAAAAAGAGGAAATGGACAGGGATGGTTGCTATCATCATTAACTTTTACATTTCCCTGGGGATTTCAACTCATACAATAAGGGAACAACATGAAATAATTGATATAAACACAAAGAAAGAAGGCTTTATCTCTTTTTACCAATCCAAACCCAAGATACACATAAAAACTACCAGAATAGTTTTGGAAAAGTAACCGGATGCAAGATAAAATAAAAACATCAAGAAATTTCCTTTCATCTAACAGTAGCTGGGATACTAGATATGGAATTGGGAAATTTAGTTCACTTAAAATGGCAGCAAAAATCTATAAAAATGCTTAGAAATAAATTTAACAATAAAGGCATAGAACTAATATGGAAAGAGTTATAAAATATTATTAAAAATATAAAAATAAGAACCATCCCTGACAGCCTAGTGGTTAAAGTTCGGCGTGCTCCACTTCAGCGGCCCAGGTTCGGTTCCCAGTGCAGAAGCACACCATTTGTCTGTCAGTAGCCATGCTGTGGTGGTGGCTCACATAGAACTAGAAGGACAACTAGAATCTATAACTACGTACTGGGGCTTTGGGAAGAATATATATATATATATATATATCTAAATCTGAATAAAAAGGAAAGGCGTATCATCTTCTTGAAGGGAAAGACAATATCAATTCTCTTAAGATTAACATATTAATTTAATTCAGTTCCAATTAGAATCCCTGGTTCTCAAAACTAGACAAAATCATGCTAAAGTCAATACAGATGAACAAATGTTCAAGAAGAGCCAAATTGTTCAAGAAGAGAAAAATTGTAGTGAGGGAAGCCTGGCTCATTAGATATCAACACACCCCCAAAAGTAAGTGTGATGCAATCAGTATGGTTTTGGTGCAAGAACAGATTTGTAAATAGAATAAGTAATTCAGAAGCAGAACATACAGCATACATAAGACGTTAAATATTTATTTCAATTCAGTGGAAAAAGAATGGGATATTTAAGAAATAGTGTCAGCATATTTTGCTCTTCATCTAGAAGACAAACATGGAATCTCTTATAAAACCATATTTAAAAAATCAATTACAGATCTAAATGTGAAAATTTAAATAATCAAATTTTCGTCAGAAATATTTCTGAAACTGCAGGTGCAATGTAACCTCACCAAATCTTTTAATCTAAAAGCGATAAAATCATGATGGAAATCATCAGCTATATAAAAATTAAAAACAATCATATGGCAAAAGATGCCATGTACAAAATCAATAGACACACCATAGATTTGGGTAAAAGGGATTTGTAACACAGAAAAGTATTAATATCCACACTAAACAAAAATGATTAAAAATTTAAAGAGAAGATAAAAATTGTAAATGTATATAAATAGATAATCCATAGAAATGTATGTAGAAGCATCAGATTTATAGGTTAAAAAATGATCAAATGCACTACTAGTCGGGAAAATGCAATCAAACAGAACAATGAGATATTACGTTGCATGTATGAGAACAACAAAAATATTTTTACACTGTAGCAGATTTTTCCACTAGAATGGAGGCTCCATTGGGAAAGTGATATTTTTGTCAGTGTTATTCACTGCTGTATCCTTGGAATCTAAAATAGACTCTGAAAAAATAGCAAGTGCTTAGTCAACAATTGTGAAATGAACAATGGCCATAGCCAATAATCTTGCCACACTTACTTTGTGCTGGGCACTAATTGCTCTGTAAATAGCACTTCATTTAATCTTCACAATCCCACTAATGAGGTAAGTGCTATTATTCCCATTTTACAGACGTGGAATCTGAGGTACAGGCTGGCACAGCTAACAAGTAGCAGAGCTAGGAATGGAAGCCAGGCAGTCTGGCACCAGATTTTCTGTACCTGACAACAAGGCTATATTACCTCTCCCCATATCCTCATTGCTGGTAGGAATGTGGAGAAAGAGCACAGCCCTTTTATGGAGAGCAATCTGTCAGGAATTCCACTCCTAAATGTCAAAATATCAAAAAGCAAGGCTATGTGCAAAGATGCTTATCACCCAATTGTTCAAAGTGGGGGGAAATGAAAAGAAAGAGAATGGCTGAATAATTTATGGTGAATACTCCCTGTGAAATAGTATACAGCTATGAAAATAGAAAAAATAGAGCTATGACAGTTGACTTGGATCAATATCAATGATGAGGACTCGTAAAAAAAACAGATGCAGAAATACAAAAATAATATGATCCCATTTTGGTCAATAAAAAGGCAAAAGCTATATCTGTGTGTGTTTATATGATTACATTAGTAGAAAAACATTTTTGGGTTATTGCCACGAGTGACCAGGGAATTAGGACTGGGTACTGATGTGACTGGAGTAAGTAAAATGAGGTGGAAACCAAGCAAAAGTGGGAAAAATAAAAATTTTACTTTAAAAAAATGTATATTATCACATTTATAGACGTGTAAAATTATGTATAATAAAAATAAATTTAAAGTGTCTATTCATATTAGCACTTCCTTTTTTTCTTTAAATGGATTGATTTTCTCATTTTTGAGTTGTAAGAGTTGCAAAACATTCTGGATACAAGTCCTTTATTAAATATGTTTACTAAAAATATTGTCTCCCAGTCTGTAGCTTGCCTTTACTTTTATTAACACTGTCTTTAGAAGAGCAGAAGATTTAAGTTTCGTTGAATTTCAAATTTCCAATTTTTCTCTTTCATGTTTAAGTGCTTTGTATGAGTTATCTAAGAAATATTTGCCTACCGCCAAGGTCATGAAGCTCTTCTCCTATGTTTTCTTGTAGAAGTTTTATACTTTTCTCTTTTATATTTACATCTATCATTCATTTCTAGTTAATTTTGTGTATGGTTAGAGGTAGGGGCTAACATTTGTTTAAAATCTTTAGTCATCAGGGAAATTGAAATTAACACCACAATGAGACACCACTACAAATCAACATAATAGCTAAAAATAAAAAGACTGACAATACAAGTGTTGACAAGGCTGTTTAGCAACTGGAACTCTCATACTTTGTTGGTGGAAATATAAAATGTTACAACCAGTCTGAAAAACAATTTGACAGTTTCCTGTAAATTTACCATGTGACCCACTTACCCTGTGTGCCAACAATTCCACTTCTAATTACGCACATAGAAGAAGTGAAACTCACACTAAGACATGTAAATAAATCTTCACACAGCTTTATTGCTTATGGCTCCAAACTAGAATTGACACAAATGTTGATCACCAGGTGAATGGGTTAAAAAAAATGGTTCATCTATGATACTACTCAATAATAATTTTTTCAAATATGAACTATTGATGCATGCAATAACTGGATGAGTCTCAACAACATTATGCTAAGGGAAGAAGTCAGATATCAAGTGTATATATTTTATGTCTCATTTATATGAAATCAGACCAATGGAGTTACCTGGGGCAGGACTGGGAAAGAACTGGCTACAAAGTTCACAAAGGTACTTTTTGGGGTGATGCAAATGTCCTGTATCTTGACTGGGATGATTCCACAGTTGTATATATTTGTCACACTGCTTGAACTGAACTCTTAAAATGGGCTTATTTCACTATAGGTCCATCATACTTCAATAAAGTAAAAAAGAAATATAAATGAATTTTAAGAATAAAACACACAAATAAAACAAAGCCCCTAATGAAGGCTCTCTGTCACCAAAACTATTTGTGATTTGCATTGATTTTTGGGCTTCTCTGATTCTTGCCAAACCGCTCATAATTAAGGCCAAATTCCTTTCCAAATGGATGCAAAGTGACTGATCCAATTTTTTTAAAAAAGGAGAATCCCCCATTCCAAAATTTTAGATCCATTTATTTCCCAGACATTTCTTGTAAACTGTCAATGCCCATCTTGAAAAATTGCAAGCGTGAGCTTCCTGAGTTAACATTCTTTATGAGTAGTGGGTCTGATTTCAGCTCGCAGAAACCATTGACCATTGCTATATCATCTCTAACATGTCCCAATGAAATCTGTCAGGCGCTGGTAGCACTTTAGAAAGAATTTATGAGACTGTCCCCACCTTTGGTTCCTTAGACAGCCTCTTGTTACCAGGTAATCCGTGCAAACTCAATGTGAACACTGCTATGTGCTCCTGTGGGGGTAAGGTCAGGTCACACAATGATCAGAGAGCAGTGACTGCACATTTGAATGACAAATAGTGCTTCCCAGGTCCCATGTCAGGTCTACTAGACGAAAACATGTAAAGAAGAGGCTTGAGCACTGATTATTTCTAAGACGTTCCCCAGATCATTCGAATGTGCAGTCAGGATTGGAAATGGCCATTTCAAAGGGAGAGAAGAAAGATATGTCATTTGGCACCTTTTAAAAGACATATATATATGTAGTGACATGAAACTACTTTGAAAAGAGCAGGAAATATGCACCCTGCATTGAGAAGAGAAAAATAAACATTTTTTTTAAAATTAACTTAAATAAATAAATGTATAACCACAGAATTTCCTCTCCTAATTTGACTGCACAGCCAGACCAATACCTACGAACAGCTCACAGACCGGCAGTGCTCCAGTGAACACAGCCTCAGAATTGCTGGCTGAGAGTGACACATCCAGATGTCATAGGAAGGCTACCGAAGTTCCTTGATCCACTATTTATTTTTTCCATATGTTTCTGCCTCACTGGTAGAGCTAACCCAGCCTGCTTATCATTTGTTTGCATCTGCCTGACAGTTTTCACCTTTCAACCATCTTATTCCTTCTTCTGGATTATTATCTGTCCGGTAAACAATCAGTGTTCCTTCTTCCTCCCAAATCTAGTCTACATGCCTCTTCCAGGGAGCCTTCCCTGATAAGTAGAATGCCTGCTCACGTGTTATCTAGAGTCTTACTCCCCAAAGTGTGATCCATGGCACAACGACAGCAGCATCATCTATCCGGGAGCTTAGGTAGATATCCATCTATCTGAGAAATGCAGAATCTCAGGGCCCCCATACCTCTCAATCAGAATCTGCAGTTTAGCAAGTTCCCCAGGTGATCTGGTGCTCATGAAGTATTCTTCCGTGATTCACTGAAACCTCACACTAGTGATCGAGGAAGGGCAAGACCACTGGCCTTTCCTTTAGACCACAGGGCTGGTGTTTGTTCTGGGATGAATTTTGTAAGACGTCCACTGCAGAGGTGACACCTAAGTTCTCTTGTGTTCTTGCCAGGTTCAAGGGCAGTAAGTTGAAATGCAGCTTCTGCTTCTTTGGCTCCTTACTCCCCGCTGGGGTACTGGGGACACTGAAAAGGAAAGGAGAAATCCTGCTTCCCCACATGCTCCAGAAGAGATTGTAAGTCTTCCCTATACACAGGTCAGGAGAAACGATGGGTATTAACTTTTTTAAAACTGAGATAAAATTCAACCATAAAATTCACTCTTTCAAGGTGTACAATTCGATGGTTTTTAGTAAAGTCACAAAGTCATGCAACTATCAACACTATCTAATTTCAGGATATTTTCATCACCACAAAAAGAAACCCCATACCAATTGGCAGCGGTGTTCCCCCCTCCCACCTAGACCTTGGCAAACACTAGTCTACTTTCTGTCTTTATGAATTCACCTATTCTACGTATTTTATATAAATGGAATCATATTCCATTTGGCCTTTTGTGTCTAGCTTCTTTCACTTAGCATAATATTTGTAAGGTTCATCCATGTTGTAGCATGCATGGGACTGACAAAGATTCTCCCCTTGACCAAACTCTACTCGGGTTCCCCTGAACTTTTCAGGTAGAACTTGCTTTGTCCAGTTTTAACAAGAACCCTGCCAAGTCAGTTTTGCCAGAACCCTCCCATCCCCATATCTGATCACCTTTAATATCTGATTGCCTTTGTCATCCTCCAGGTGATGTCTGATCACTCTGGCCTTCCTTTAGCAAGAATCCTGGTAGGTCAGGTTAGCCAGAATCCTCCCACCTCTGATGTTTTCTCATAGTAATTTTCCACCCACTGATCCCCACTGTGCTCCTTGATCTTAAATTCCCACGTGCCCAGGCTGTACTGGGAGTTGAGTTCAATATCTCTTCCCCATAGCAAGTGGTCCCTATACCCATTACGATGCCCATCTTTGCATAAAGTATTCCTCAACTTGTTTTGACAAGTGCCATGAATAATTTTTTTCTTGAACAATTAGAATGTTATTTTTCCTTTAATAGTACTTCATTCCTTTTTCATGAGTGAATAATATCTCATTATATGGGTGGAGATACGACAGTTGTTTATCCATTATCATTTAGGTTGTTTCAGCTTTCAGCTATTAAGAATAATGATGCTATGAACTTTGTGAACAAATTTTTTTGAAGACATATGTTTTCAATTCTTTTGAGTATATACCTAGCAGTAGAATTGCTGGGTCGTATGATAACTCTATGTTTAACTTTTTAAGGAACCACCAAACTGTTTTCCAAAGTGGTTGCTCTATTTTATATTCCCATCAACAAAGCATGAGAGTTCCATATTCTCCACATCTTCACTTATCATCCATTTTTTGATCTTAGAATCCTAGTGAGTGTAAAGATCTATCTCATTGTGGTTTTATTTTGTATTTCTCTAATGATTAATAATGTTGAGCATCTTTTCATGTATTATTGGTCATTTGTATGTCTTCTTGGGAGAAATGTCTACTAAACCATTTGCCCAATTTTTAAATTGAGTTATTTATCTTTTTATAGTTGAGCTGTAAGGGTTCTTTGTATATTCTGGATACAAGTACTTTATCACATATATGATTTATATATATATTTTCTATGACTTTGTGGAGTGTCTTTTCACCTTCTCTTTAGTGTCCTTTGAAGCACAAAAGTTTTAAATTTGACAGAGTCCAGTTTATCTATCGTTTATTTTGTTGCTTGTGGCTTTGGTGGCGTATATAAGAACTGCTGCCAAATCCAGGGTCAAACAGATTCACACCGATGCTTCCTCTAGAAACTTTATGGTTTTAGCCCTCACGTTTAGTTTTTTTATCCATTTTTAGTAAATTTTTGTATATGGTGTGAGGTATTGATCCAATTTTATTCTTTTGCATATGGATAACTAGCTCTCTAAACACTATTTATTGAAAAGACCATTCTTTCACCATTTAATTTGTCTTGGCCTCCTTGTCAAAAATCAAGTGAATCAACATGAGCGTTTATTCCTGGACTCTCAATTCTATTCCATCCTGTCTTGATTATTGTAGCTTTGTAGTAAATTTTTAAATCAGGAAGTGTGAGACTTCCACCTTTGCTCTTGTTTTTGAAGATTGTTTTAGCTATTCTGAGTTCTTTAAGTTCCCATATAGATTTTAGGACCAGCTTATTAACTTCTGCAAATAAGTCAGCTGGAATTTTGATAAAGATTGTTTTGAATCTGTGGATCAGTTTGGAGAGTATTATATATTACCAATATTAAGTTTTCCAATCCATGAATATGGAATGTCTTTCCATTTATTTAGGTATTCTTTAATTTCTTTCAACCATGTTTTCTGGTTTTCAGAATATAAGTTTTTCACTTTTTTGCTCAATTTATTTCCAAGTATTTTATTCTTTTTTATGCTATTATAAATGAAATTATTTTCCTAATTTCATTTTCAGATAGTTTATTTTTAGTGTATAAAATGTAATTGATATTTATGTATTGATCTTGTATACTGGAACCTTGCTGAATTTGCTTATTAATTCTAATAATTGTTTTGTGAATACATAAGGATTGTCTATATACAAAATCATGCCATCTGGGAAGAGTGACAGTTTTATTTCTTTCTTTCCAGTCTGGATACCCTGTATTTGCTTTTCTTTCTTAATTGCCCTGACGAGAACCTCCAATACAATGTTGAATAGAAGTGGCAAGAGTGGACATCCTTGTCTCATTCCTGATCTTAGAGGATAAGCTCTCATTCTTTCACAATTAAATGTGACTAGCTGTGGGTTTTTTCATGGACACTCTCTATCAGGTTGAGGACATTCCCTTCTATTCCTAATGCGTTAGCGTTTTTTTATTATAAAAGGATGTTAGATTTTGTCAAATGCTTTTTCTGTATCTATTGAGAGGATCAAGTGGCTCATGTTCTTTATTCTATTTATATGGTATATCACATTAATTAATTTTCATATGTTGCATTCCTGGGATAAATCTCACATGTTCATGATGTATAATCCTTTTGATATGTTGCTGAATTATATCTGCTAGTCTTTTGTTAAGAATTTTTGCATCTATATTTATAAAGCTTATTAGTCCTGTCAGGATAAACAGATAAGTAAGTAAATAAATATAAAAACTTAATAGTATCTCACATTTTGTTCCTGATTATACACTTAACAAGTGCTCATATTAAAAATGCTGTTTTTAAATAAACATTGATAGTTATGAAAAGGAAACACTGTAAACATTTTTATGTTTTTCTGAGACAGAAAGAGAGAAGTATAAAAGAAAAAGGGAATGAGAAGAAGAGAGGGAAAGAAGGGAAAGGAATTTTAAAATTGTGTTAGTTTTTCATTTGGTATTATATTGTGAGCAATTTCCTATGTTGCTACTCTTTGAAAACACGCTAGTTGGTAACTGAATAATATTCTATTCATTAGATTTCCCTTAGATTATTTAAATACTCACCTATCACTGGACATTTAAGTCATTTCAAGTTTCATCTATTACAAATGATATTTCTTATGCATAATTCCTTAACCAAGTCTCTGATTACATCATATTCTTAAGATACAATCACAGAAGTGGAAATCCTGGGTCAAATGGTTTGATGGTTAATTTTATGTGTCAACGTGGCTGGGCCACAGTGCCTAGATTTGTGGTCAAACATTATTCTGGATGTTCCCGTGAGGGTGTTTTTGGATGAGATTAATATTTAAATTGGTGGACTTGTTTTTTTTAAGGATTGGAACCTGAGCTAACATCTGTTGCCAATCTTCTCTCTTTTTATTTTTTCTTCTTCTTCTCCCCAAAGCCCCCAAGTACATAGCTGTATATTCTAGTTGTGAGTGCCTCTGATTGTGCTATGTGGGATGCCACCTCAGCATGGCCTGATGAGTGGTGCCATGTCCATGCCCAGGATGTGAATCAGAGAAACCCCAGGCAACCAAAGCGGAGCATGTGAACTTAACCACTCAGTCACAGGGCTGGCCTCGAAATTGGTGGACTTTGAGTAAAGCAGATTGCTCTCCATAACGTAGGTGGGCCTCATCTAATCAGCTGAAGACCTGATTAGAACAAAAGACTGACCTCTCTGAGTAAGAAGTAATTCTGCCAGGAGACAACCTTCAGACTTCACCTACAGCATCAGCTCTTCCTCTTCTTTAGGTCTTCACTCTGATGGCCTTCAGACTCAAACTACAACATCAGCTATTCCCTGGGTCTCCAGCCTGCCAGCCCCCTCTGCAGATTTTGGACTTGCCACCCTCCATAATCACATGAGCCAAATCCTTAAAGTAAATGCCTTTCTATATACATACACATCCAATCGGTTCTGTTTCTCTGGAGAACCCAGACTAATACAAATGGCAGAAATTTCTTAAAAAGTCTAGAAACCACATTGACCTTACCAAATTATTTGGCAGGGTCTGTGAAGGGTTCTTTCTCATTTTTAGGAGAAACTTTTGCCTCTTTGTTAGCCCATGGAGAAAACCTCCATGTCAAGAACATACAGAGAAGGATGGACCAACTTCTGGCTCTCAGCAATCCGCAGGGACTTCTGAGGCCACATCTCCCTTGCATCAAATGGTTTGCATACTTTGTGCTGCAAGAGAAAAAGAGGGACTTTTTCTCTTTATTTTTTTGATATTATGTTGTTATTTTGTTTTCAACTGCGTTATATAACCAAAACTACACATTAAAGGACATAGAACTTAATAATAATGATACAGAAATAAAGTCTCCTAGGAAATGCTGCTTGAAATAAGTCCATTTTTCTTAAACTTTTACAATTTGAGGATACTCCCTTGCATAAGATTAGTGGTTGGGATTTTGTATGCAGAACCTGAGTCAAAGTGTCAGGCAACTAGACTGTTCCCGATTTCTCTGCTCTCTGGATATCCTCTGGCCAACCGTTCTTGTTAATGTTCACATCCAACGTGATAGCAGGAGCAAGAGATCAACAAGAGGAAGTATGGAGACATCTTCCAGGTAAATTACCAGAAAAATGGTTACTTTAATCTTATCTCTGGCTCGTATCCAGGAAATCTTTACATATCCCCTCCTAAGCCCAACTTCACATCTGATGTGGATAAATATTAGTCATATGAAGAGAAACTACTGGGAGAACAAAAGTTCTGTCTCTGACATTTCACACTTATTGGCACTTCCCATGTACTAACAACTATGCTAGAACATAGAAAATAGTGATCTAACACTAAGCACTTGACACTAACATTCATGTCAGCCTGCTCCAGGAAATAGAATGTAGAATCATCTGTTCCTGAAGTGGTCCCAAGAAGATTATCAGCATCAATAAATACACAATTACATTGGCAAATATTCATATGAAAAATAACATTCTAGTTCACAGAGTGGTATATGGATATCTTTACTTAAAAGAACCAAAATAAGAAAGTGTTGGAGAACAGGAGTTGGAGAACACTCTACTCACTGAAATGCTCTAATCTTTGGAATTTTGGTTTTAGAACTCTGCTTGAATCTCTGTTGCTGATTTTCCCTTTTGATCACTCCTATTTGTCAATCTCTCTGATTTTTCTAAACTGCCTTTATTTCAGATCACTGGTGATCTTATGCAACTGTTGAAAACTGTGAGGGTCCCCTTTGGACTGGTCAGGATTCCTGATGCCAGGGGAATCTACCACGTGAAAAATCCTGAAATTTAACCAGATCCACAAAGGTAAGGAGGGTAACAGATGAAGTCATGGAGAAGGCTGCCATTAATTGTTGAGAGAATTTTAAACTATCCTGTTTGATTAGAAAGACTAGATTGGAGAAAATTCAGCCCATTTCTGATTCCCCCAGCTGAAATAATAGAAAAAAAATATTTTGTTTCTTTTAAATATCTGTTCAAGCAAGGAAAATAGAGTAACACTGAAGAAAGACAAGGGTAGAGTCACAGATTGATTCATAATTGTGTCCAAATTTCACAGCCAAACATGTCTAGGGTTAATAGTAATTAAGACATAAAAATAAATAAAATATAAGGAGTTCCAATCAAATAGAGCTTCCTAAAAATAGTCACTGTGGATTTCTGCCATTTTCAGTGCATTGCATGTGGTACTGGTGATTTAGATCATTATAGTCCTTCTCACATTGCCATTTTTTCAAACAGAGGACATCGTTTCTTATTTTGTTTTAAGTCAGTTATCACCCAAAGCTTTCCCAAAACACAATGAGCAGCTTGAGGGTAGGCACCACATCTTATACATCTTTATATATCTAGCGTGTAGCATTAGTGCCTTGCACATGGTAGCTGCTCAATAAATATTGGGAAATTGAATAAACATAATCAAAACGTGTGTGCCCCAAAGGAGCTAACACTTACTGAGTCTCTGATATGAACCAGCACCTTTTCCAAACTATCTCTAACTGGTCGTCAAAGAGGTACGCACAATGAGCCCAGCTAGGTGGTAGCAAAGATAAAATTCAGTGTTGGTACGTTTGCCTCCCAAAATCACTTGACCACCCCAATTGCAAGAGGAGGTGAACAGGAGGACTAGGTTACCTTATCACACCACAATCCTCACTCTTCCAAGTCCTTCCTCAACCTCACATTAATCTCCTTTTTTAAAACCAAGTATTTATTGGGATTTAATAGCAGGCACAATTAAGGTATTTACATAAATATTGTTCACCATCTGAAGTGAGAAGTTTTCAGAGAAAAATGTGAATAAAATGAGAACTAAAATGTGCACAGATTTAGGCAAAGTCTCAATATTAATACTGATTAGGGCCATTGGAGAACTATTATAGGGAAGAAAAAATGTAAAATTTGGTTAGATTGTATAAAAATAACACTAATTATAGTTAGTTACATAAACTGCTCAGCATTCAGCCTAGTTATGCGTTACAATAATTTTTAGATAAGTGTTTAAATGTGGCTTTGATTAAGTTGTGTAGGTTTATGTGGCTCTCAGAGGGTGCTTGGCCCAGGACTTCTCAGCCTTTGGGTGTGTTGCCCACGGAGCTCAGAGGAGAAGGTCCAAAAGCAGGCATCTTGCTCATTAGGTGAAGATTAATTCATGTCATCAAAAGATGAACCGTAAAGGATTAACCTTCTCCTCAATCTCATCTCCTCTTTTCTCACTCTAAGATTTCATATTTTGGATAAAAAAGAAAACTCAAAACATAGGACTTACATCAAGACTGTCAATAGAATTATCCTTTAATTTGAAAGAAGAGTCCTTTCTCTTTCTCCGTTTCTGCTCATTGGATGTAGTGTTTTCTCCTTAAAAATCCAACCAATTTCACAAGGTTTCAGAGATATGTTTTCAACTGTCTGCTGGCCTTTTTAAAAATGACTTTTTAGTAGACAGAAAGCCTCAAATAAGAGGAGAAAACACCCAAAGGAAAATCTTATTTCAATAATTAATGTACCATCTTGGTCTTAGAATTAAGAAATGTGTGTTGAGTTACCTGCTCTTGCATAAAAAGTCTGTTTAAATGCTCACAACATGCCTTATCATGAAAATATTCTATTTGTCAACTTCTATAGTATGTTGACTCATTAAGATATATACCTAGAAGGTAGATATTGGTGAGACAGCAAACCAGGAAGGATTACTATGACATAATAAATAAAGATGCCATCCTAGGCTAGAGGCATATTAATAACTGGTAACATAGTTTGAAATAAAATTGGTGTTAGTCTTTCAGTAAATAAGCTTAGCAGAGAATTAAAAAGCAGGCTAGTTCCCTCCCTCCTTGCTCTTTCATGCCTTTCTCTCCTTTCTTCTTCCACAAGAAATTATTAATCCTTAATATGTGCTCAACAGCATAGTAAGTGCTTTGCTGGGGAGGACCTAGCAAAATAACAAGCAAGCAAAGACACATGTGGACAAACGCCAAACAACATGACAGCGGCTTTATAGATAAGAGCTGAGGAGTATGGAACACAATCAATGTAGAAGATACAAAATTGATATCATCTTCAGGAATGATCAGCCTGTAGTGAGGACAAAGTGACTTGAAGAAGTAGTAGGAATGCATTAGTAGAGAAGAGTGAGGAGGTTATTTAGTCAGAGGAAAATAAAGGGTAGCCTTGGAGGTAATTATAGGCATATCATCTTTTAATTTGACAGGTACCACTGGGGATGTTCATACTTGTGAAAAAACAGAAACATCCTTAATATCTACCAATATATTGTATTTTAGTAAACAGAGCATATATTCACAGGATGGTATATTATGCAATTATTAAAAATGACCAGCAAGCCTAAGTAAGAACTTAGGAAATACTTCAATATCATGTTAAGCAACAAGAGTAATTATGAAATTATATATAAGGCATGATGATAACTATATCGAGAATACCAAGGAAAAAAATGTTAGGAAATAAACCAAAATATTTTCACTGGGAATAAGAGGTAAATTTTTTTGTATGTTTCTATTTTCAAAATCTTGTTTCATGAGCATATATTATATTTATAATTAAAACAGTGGATGAGCACAGGCTGCTCAAGAGAGGGGGTTGCTCACATAATCTTCTCTTGAAAGATTTCGAATACATACCTTTTTAGGACTCATTCTTTCCATTTGGGAAATTTGATACCTACTCATAACAGCTTCACTGGGCGGCTGTCAGAGTAAATTGAGATGAGTAAAGTGGCACAGATGACAGTCTCTTGTTTACTCTAAAGACTGAGAACTCACTTGTGGACATTTGTAATACGTGTTCTCTTATGCTTCAGCCTTCTGTTCTCTCATGATGAACAGTAACTTAACATCTTCTCATGGTGTACAGTTGGATCGTTAGTAATAATGAATATAATGTATCTAATTCTTCTTCAACTCTACACTCTAAAATGAGGACTTAATTATCAGTAATGGTTGCCAAGAAAGTCTATAGAGACTCAAACGAAGACAACCACTGGCGCAATCCAACCGGGAAGTGAGTGAATGCTGCTGGGACGGTGGATCTATCTCTTAGATGTCAGATGTTCAAGTTTCTTGGGATTACAAACTACATTTTTGAGCCACTTTCCAAGTGAGGACTCTTGAAGGTACAAGTAACAAGAAACACTCGGGCCAAGCTTAAGCAATAAAAGCGAAAAATATTATTTTAAGGATTTTATAATAACTCAGAGAAGCCAAGAAAAGATAAACCTGCCCTGAGGAAAGGGTTGAGAATCAGAAGTGAAAAGTTGCAAGACATCCAGGCAACCCCTCTCAGCTCTGTTTTCTCAGAGTATCTGTTTCCATTTTTTATCTCCCACACGTCATAGACACCAACATCACCCAAAATGACATAGCACATGTCCAACTACCCAGAGAGAAACTGATCTCTCATCTCTTGCCTAATTCTAAATGTCTGCAGATGTGACTCTAAGTGGCCCATCTTGCTCAAGTTCCCATTCCCCATCCAGTGAACAATGATCCAAAGTAGAGTTACAAGTTCCAGACAGCTACTAGGCTCATAGTGCTATTATCATGTGATTTGGAGAAAGGGGCAGTCCCCAGAAAATTGTGCATGTATTGTGAGCAGATTGCTGGCCAAACAACCCAATAAGAGACCACAAGTGCTTTAAAGTGTGAATTTACTGTTTGTACATAACACTTAGCAACACCCAGTGTAAATAAGCCTTGTTAAAGCAGCACAGGGTCAGAAAGTCACTTATCTGGTTTGTCTTCGCTCGATGCTGTAATCTGAACTGCAGTTGTCAGCGGGGTCCACATGGATCAATTGTCTGTCTATGCCAATACCCCCAAAATGTTGTTTATGTTCAGGGCTTTATGTAGGCAATAGAAGGATATGATGAAAATAACAACAACAAAAAAAACATTATGATATGAGAATAGTGGGTAGAACAAAAAATTGATTTGGAGAATCTTTTGAGCCCAACCAATAATAGCCTTCAGGCCCCACTCAATCCATCCCAAATAAATGTGCAATCTAAGTAAAAGCCTTATGCTTACTATGCAAATGCAGCCTCAAATTAAGGGTCCCAGCTACCCAACTCCATCTAGGTTGCCAACACTAAGTCTTCCGATGTGTAAATTCTAGAGCCACCTCTGTGTACAGCTAATTCCAGTATAATTATATTCACCCAGCAATGCTATAAATACCATTTTAATATTAATTTCCAATTGCATCTCGCTAAGGAACTCGTAAAGATATTTAGCCAGTTCAATTAGGAAATTCTTCCCTTCTCTCATCTAAATGTTGCAGCACTGAGATTTCCTTAATCCTTTTCTGGGTCCCCTATTAGGCTTTCCCTCTAGAGTTCCATCCAGAATAGTTGCTTGCCTGTATCTGATCCCCATGCTCAGGCTCTGAACTCAAAGTTAACTTTGAGCAAGCAGGTAAAGCGAATCTCCATCAAAGGTGTGGTTAAGGAGGCTGGGGATTGTGCTTCAACAAACTTGGCAAACCATGGGTTGCCAGTTCTTTCTCATCAGTGAAAGGCATTCATCTCCTATTTGGATAACACTGTAGCTTTCTCTCTCTCTCTCTTCTTTGAGAATATGTAATTATTTCTAGCTGCTTGCCTCAATCATCTTTTGAAGCTTTAGTGTCAGTGGAGATATTTTATTACACTCCTTAAAATGGGGAGAGAAACTCTCAGAATGGTAAAATCTGAGTCCCCCCCATTGTACAGAAACATGAATGCCTGTAAATGTCCTGTATCCTTCTGCTACACATCCACTTGGGACTAGGGCAGCCTAGTTGTTTATCCTGTAACTATTTCACGACCATTCGTGTGTGGCTATACTTAAATTTCCTACTGCACATTCTTTTTTCTCATTAAGCTGAAAGAACATGCTGGTGATAAAGCAGTAGGCGAATGCCAATCAAATATAGTACTTTGGACAGTTACTGGCCAGAAGGCAGGATAGTGGATCATCTGTCCCTTCCCTTTCTTAATCCCTCATTTTTCAATCTGTCTACATCTAGCCAATACATTCCATCCTCCCTTTAGTTAAATCTAAAGGGAAAATTAAATGGGGCAGTTTTCCTTTGGAAGACCAAACAGCTTTTGACATCCCTCTCCCAAAATGTCTCAATGTCTTTTGGCAAAGGGAGTTTTGTATTCAAAACTTTGGCACAGAGTAGCCTACTCTGGGATCCCAACAGTTGTCTGTAGCATTCTTCCTCATTTCCTGTTTGGAACAGCTGTGAGATGCTGTTTATTAAATAACTGTTCCAATTCTGCAGCCTGCTCCCCACCGCACCACTAGGAAATCACTGGTATTTCAAGGGTGGATACAAGAAAGCCTGTCCATTGTCGTGTTGATAGAAAAAGCTTGGTTTACCTGCAAGAAGAAGATACTCTGTTTCTGTTATGTGATTAAGAAGGTTGTTAAAAAGGTGAGTATGGACGCCCAAATGCTAAGATAATCAAAAACTACTCTTAAACGTCCTTGGTAAGCTTTTAGTGTTATCTCTTAAGGCTGATGCACACTTGGTGGAGGGGAAGGACTGATAGGAGACTGAAGGATAGAGACAACAGTGACATTTGCCTTCTCCTCCCTTTTCAGAGAAACAACACCTCAGAATGTAAAGCAAACCTAGGATCTAACTTGGTTCTGTGAATGACTCAAATATCTTTCCAACGACACAGGCAACTTTGTACATGTCTTTGTGATGACTTTACTAACTCCACCTTTTGCCTATAAATATGAGCCATTTGAGGACAGTGGGTTCTAATTGCTCCAGGGAACATAGCTTAGGTCCTTTTCTCTAAGTAATTCCCTGCACAGAATCAACAAGGCAGCTCCATCTTGAACTAAAGTCTTCTCTTATGGGGGCCTGCTCCGTGGCTGAGTGGTTAAAGTTCCACACTCTCCACTTTGGTGGCCAGGTTTGTGGGTTTGGATCCTGGGCATGGACCTACTCCACTCATCAGCCATGCTGTGGCAGCATCCCACATACAAAATAGAAGAAGGTTGGCACAGACGTTAGCTCAGGGCTAATCATCCTCAAGCAAAAAAAGAGGAGGATTGGCAACAGATGTTAGCTCAGGGTGAATACACACAAAAAAAAGTCTTTTCTTAGTTGAAGCCATTGCCCTCAAAACACATATTGATCAAATCATGTGGTTCATGTATGCTACACACGCTTTTCACATTTTCTTTGTATGAGAACATAAAGACAGAGAGAAAGAAAGAATGAGGAGAAGGAATTGAAAACAAGAAAATTAAAAGTAGTGGTTGAAATAAATCATGTGAAGTGTCACTGTAATATATTCTAGTCACTTCATAGTCTAGTGCAGTGCCTGGCACAGAGTGGCCACTAAGTAAATGTTTATTTAAGGAAGGAATGAAATCCCAAACAATCAATAATTAGGGAGGTCGGTTTAGCTTTGCTAACATCCAGTGAAGAGAAATCATGGAGATAAAAATGAGCTATGATATAGAAATCCCACATTCTAAAAAACAGAAAATTCTTTCGTGTTTAAATGTTATTCATTATTCTAAAGAGACGGAGAGAAAATGGGAAGCTGTTTTTTGGAATTCAACACTCTTTCAATGTTCATCTGTATGGCTTACTAATTTTAAAATATTAATTTAGAGAAAAACGCCAAATCATTGCCCCTTTCATTTCCACAATAAAAATAGTCAATGGCAATCTACCTCTGCTGCCTTTTTCTTCTCCTGGGGGGGGGGGGGGCAACTTCCATGAGGCCAGTTGAGTAAATGTTCAGCCCCTCAAGTCACTGGGCAGAGTTTAGGGCTCTGACTCAGCTGCCCTCTCCTTCCTGTTTAAAAACTTCAGGTTAGCCCAAAGAGAGCCAGGAAAAGGCTGGTAGATTACATGATGAATTCAGTCTTCCAGGGTCACTGGGAAGCCCAGCCATCCCCTCTTAGAGCCCAGTCCGAATGCTAATGAAGCAGCTGAAAGAAGCAGAGCAACAGGTGATGAGAAGGGAAGGCCAAGGGGGTCAAAGTAAGACTAGATCACCAACCTGTAAACTCAGCACCATCAGCAAACAGCCCTCCCTTCCTCTTCTAACAACCACACAGCTATCTCAGGCAACTGGAGTCCCTTGGAGACTTTTCAGACGTGTTCTAGTGGTGGGCACTGCCCTTTGTTATGTGGAAGAATGACTGAAATTCAGTTTCACTCAGGTGCAGTGCCCAGTTCTTCTCACAGAACACGGTCTTCCGCTCAGATACCCGTTTATTCTGCTCTTCCTCATTCCATTTGTCAATAGTCCTAAAGTTCTCTTGCATATTTCTCAGGGTGGATGGTGGCATGTTTAAGTTGTTTGATAAGTTGGTTCATTTCTTTCCAAAGGAATTTTATCTTCTCCATATCACATTGATGTTGGAAGGTGACCTAATAACACAGGAGATGCCAGCTCTTCCCTTTCTATGACACATTATTTACTCTGGTGGCACATGATTAATGGCTGTTGTAGACTCATAACACTTCTTTGCATCTGGTCCCATAGGGATTCATCCATTGCTCCTTCCCATGCACCCCATACATTTAACTCCTTCACAAGCAAACACATACACACTGATTCTAAATATTCAATTTCTTAGTTTTAAAAAAGGCAGCTGCTCTCCTTGTCTTATAATAACATAAAAAGAATGGTACCCTGAGTCAAATTCATAATTCATGAATACCAGAGTTATCACTCTGAGAGTGTTTCTAAAGGAATTTTTGTGGAATACTGTGGCTCTTCTCCAGGACATCAGTGACAAATGATTAGGTGGCCTTCATATCATCTGGGAGCACACTTGCGGCTTTAGATTTTGCTTATTGTCTGACTGTACCTCTTTTTGGGTCTATAAGTTCCAAAATTTACTTTTAGCTGTGTGACAGGAGCTTCTTATAATTATTTTCAAATATGTCTCTTAATCTTTTGAAAAATGGTACATAGACAAGTGGTTTTTAAAGTCCTTCAAGGAACCCTAGGAGTCCCTGAGACCCTATAAGGGAGTCCATGAGGTGAAAACTCTTCATAATAATGTGAAGATATTTTCCTTTTTCACTGTGTGAACACTTGCACTGATGATGCAAAATCAATGGCGAGTAAAATTGCAGATCCTTTAACACTAATCCAGGTACTGGTACCAAACTATAATGGTGGTTATTGTTTTCTTCACTGCCACACATATCCAATTAAGAAAAAGTACCCATTTCACTTAAGAATGTTCTTGATGAATCAGTAAAAAGTATAAATGTTATTAAATCTCGACCTTTGAGTATACAACCTTAGCATCTGTGTCACAAAATGGGAAGAAAGCATAAAAAAATTCTGCTGTATACCAAAATATTATGGTTATCCAGAGGAAAGCACTTGGAGATCATTTGAGTTTCAAACTGAACTGGCTACTCATTTCATGAAACACCATTTTTACTAATTTGGTAATTTGGACCAGTCTTCCTTCACTACACGCAAAATCTTCTCTGGTAGCTTTTAAGGTTTTCTGATTTTCCTTTATATTCTGTAATTTCTCTATAATGTGTCTAAGGATCCATTTGTTTTTACTTATTCTGCTTGGTATTGCTTACTCTGCTCTTTTTCGATCTGTATCCTTGTCTTCTTTTACTTCTTTAACTCTCTACTACCATCTTTTTTAATATTACCTGTCCCCATAGTCTCTAGTCTCTCCTTTTGGAGTTTCTAATAGACACTTATCAGAACCTCTCCTCTGTCCTCTATATCCTTCAACTTTTCCTCCAAATTTTATACTTATTTTTCTTCATCTAGTACATTTTAAGTGGTTTCCTCAGAATTATCTTCCAATCTATTAATCTCTCTTCTGGTAAATCTAGTCTACTGTTTAACCTGTTCATTGCGTTATATTTTAATGACTTTTTTTTCGTCTTTGAGAATTTCTATTTTTCCTTTCAGATGTATCTTCTCTCTTTTATAATTTCCTATTACTGTTCTCTGAATTATTTTCTTTCCCTCATACTTGAACATCTTTAACATGTTCATTTTAAAATCCTTTTCAGGTTGAAAAGAACTAAATATTTATCAGACCTGTTTTCTGAATACTTCCCAAACTTTCCCACAGGTGTGGATGCATCCATTGTAAGCCATTATCTGGTTGTTTCTGCTGAGACCCTTTTGAGTTCACTAGTTCAGGACCAGTTATATGTTAGGGTCTTGCCTCTGAATTTCCTTACTGAATAGATATTACAAGAGATTTATCTCACACCAAAGTATGATGTAGACTAGGGGTTCTTATTTGTTGTTGTTGAGTCTATTTCCATCATATTTAGAAGAATGTATGAATTCTGTGCTGTATCTTTGGACAAGGGCCAGAGTTTTGTCTAGAACTAGGCTTTCTTGCAAGGAATATATTTTCATCTCCTTCCAGGTACGAAGCCAGCTGTCTGGGCTCTTGTTCTCATTTGGGTGTTCAAACCCTACATCTTTCATCTGATTGTATAACCCTGTGGGGCACATGGCTTCCAATCCCATTCATTTTCTGCTTCTAGAATCACCTTCATTTCTAATACCTGGAGAATGTACTTCTTGCTTTCAAAATTGGCAGTATATTTTTTAAGATTTATTTTATATCTGTTATCCTATATTTCTATGTGTTTGGAGTTAGGGGTGACCTTGGGAGGACACTTACAGAATTTGCTCAGCACACCATCTTGAAAGGGAGTCAGAATATTCTTTAAACTTCTAAATGCAATTGCAATTGTCAAGAATGCATCCTCAGGCTGGTGCGTCTGCCAGCAATGTATCATAAAAATTCTAATTCCCATGTTTTCTCCTGAGAAAATAAGTAAGTAAATAATTGAGATCAATAATCTGAACCCAGGTTCAAATGATACACATTACAGACTACATTTAATGGTATTTCTGGTAGAGGAATATGCTACCTTGGACCTCATCTACAAAGAGTTTTATCATGAAATATTCAGCAGACTCCATTATCAAACATTTTCTTATGTTCTTTAATTATTGTGGGGCTTCCAAGTTATGGTGAGGAGTCAGGAGTTATTTTAAAGCACAATCCTACAAACACATCCAAATTTCATTGAGACAATTGATAGCTGCCTATATGAAGAAACCAGATCATATACTCAGCAGTAAAATGGATACTGCTGCTGCTTTTCCCCAAAGACTAGAATAGTATGTAGCCCATGGTAAGATCCTGATAAAAGCTGAATAAATACACGATTGGGGGGAAATAAGCATGCTGAGACTACAGTGTTGATTACTTGCTACAACTCTCAATGTAGATCTGAAGTCATAGGAAGGAGGAAGCGTTGGTTGTATAATCCATGGGGATCTGGAATACAAAGTTGATAACTCACTGCTCTTTCCTGAGCTTCCTTGTAAGGAATTTGTCATATTTGTAACATAAGGGTTTGAAATACCTTCAGTTCCTTGGATGAGGGCCATAATAGGTGCAGCAAGTAATTACCATTTTTTTCTGCAAGAATATTGGCTTGGTAATGAAAAGACTTAGTCTTGGTTCGATAACCTTAAGCTAGTCATTTCCTTTTCTAGGCTTCAGTTTCCTCATCTGTAATTTAACATTTGAGAGGCTCAGGGTAATTTTAATGCATTTTAGAATAAGATGCACTCTGTAAAAGGAATCTGGTATTACTATAACCCATGACTTTTGTAAGGTGGAAAAAGTGCCAAATAAGTCAACTGCTGATTTGAGAGAATTACCATGAATGAATGGGGACATGTATTTACATTTTTAATAAAAAGGACCCTGAGATATCCTATCACTCAGCAATGAAATGCAACAATTTCAGCAAGGAATAAAATCACCTATATTCAAACACGCACCTGTGTGGTCAGATGAGACGTGAAAAACAAGCCCGCTCCATTTGAGGGAGGAATTTCTAGCAGAGGAAATGAGGCAATGGAAAGACCTTCTGGGGATTAGATGAGGATTAGAATCCTGAATACTGCTTCTCACTGGCACTTCCAGCTGTGTGGCCTTGAGCGTGTCACTTCACCGGGGGTGTCTTATGAGTGAGATGGAGGGTTTCTCTAGTGATTTTTTAACTCTAGCTGTGCAGCAGGATCACCTGTGGAACCTTTTAAATGCAGGGTCCTGGGCCCCATCCAACTTAACTCAATCAGAATTTCTAGAGATGGACTCTGTGATATATGTAATTAAAAACCTATCCAGAAGATCCTGGCTCCAATTACGGACCAGCATTTGGAGACAAGTGGGCTTAGAATCAGGCTCTTCTTGGTCTTGATTTTATAGCACCCTGTTAATGCATCTTTTTTGGATGAATAACCCCCAAATCTCCTGAAGATAAGTGATAAAATCTCTGTTGGTAGTGACTGGTGACTTTAAGGAGGATAAACAAACAACAACAAAAAGAAACCCTTATCTTCAGGGTTACAGTAGTCTAGTCTAATTATTGAATTTATTCAACAAATATTTAGGGACAATGTACTACATGTAAGGAAATGTGCCTAGCACAAGGGATAACCCACGAACAAGCCTCACAGATATTGTAGTTGGTTGGGGATATAGACAAGCAAAGAGGTGATTACAAAGCAGAGTGATAAGGCTATGACAGGAGAAGTACAGAATGCAATGAGGAGCTATTAGAGGTACATATAATACAGATTTTGGAATATCAGAGAAGACTTCCAGGAGAAAGAGACATCTAAATTGAAAGCTGAAAGGCAAGGAGAGACTAGAGAGGAATGTTCCAACTGAAGGGAGAGGCTTGGATAAAGCCAAAGAACTCCATGCCAGTAAGAGGTGGACTCTGATGAGTATGAATGGAGCAGAAAAGGACCCAAGGGGGTGAGGACAAGAGATGAATCAGGAAAGGAGGGAAAATCAGGGACCAGACCATGAATACTGGTATCAGGGTCCCCAGCAATGATCATCCTTTTGAAAACTTATCAAATCCTGACCTAGAGTCTGGTACGTGCACCTGCATACCCAGCTAAGTTGCAGGCATGGCCCCGAGCCTTTCCCAGGAGTACTCTTCCTTTTAGAGGCAATCAGTATAGCCCAAGTGTGATGAGATAACACTATTCTCTATGTATTCTCTTTCTCTTCTTAGGAGAGTGGAATGGAGGTATAAGACCTCTCAGCTAAGGCTTAGAGTGAAGCCACAGGCCTAGAAGGAGCATGTTTCCTAAGCTCAAAAGGAGGAGGTCCAGGTGAAGACTGTCAATTAGGGTGTGCCAAGGGGATGAAGACCAAGAGAATCACAGGACAAGACACCACCCTCCACAACTCCTAACATAATCTTGTGCAATAATATATACATTATATAGTTATACACATTATATACACATGTATTATTTTATGAACCATTTGAGAGTCAACTTCATATATCATGCCCCTTTACCCCTAAATATGTCCATGTGCATTTCCTCAGAACATTCACACATAATCACAGTGCAATTATCAACATTTTTTAAAACTAACATTGTTAAAAAACTGTTATCTTGTACATAGTCCATATTCAAATCTGTCAACTGTCCCAAAAATGTCTCTTATTGCTATTTTTTCCAAGTAAAGAATCTAATCCAGGATTACACAGTGCATTTAGTTATCATATTTCTTTAGTTGGCTTGAATCAGAAAGAGTTTCTCAGCTTTTCTTTGTCTTTATGATTTAATATATTTGAAACATATAGGATGACTATTTTGGAAAACATCCTGCAATTTGGGTTCGTTTGATATTTTCATATATTATACATTTTTAGCAGGTAAAACACAGTAGGTGTTGTGTCCTTCTCAATACATCATATCAGGAGGCATATGGGTAAAGTGAGTTTTTTTTCTTATTGGTCAGCATAAGACCTCCTAAAATGCAATTTTGAAAGGTATACCTCAGCATGACTAGATCAAATTTCCTAATACCACAATTTAGACTCACACGTATAAGGGTCTTTATGGAGACACAATATTCAAAGTCAGGGGAAAGCAACATCTGTTGTATATCTATCACATAATATTTTGCACTCTACAAGCTATGTTACACACATCACCTTAGTCTCTGTAGTAAGTCCAAAGTAGTAACTTGGTAGTATTGGAGTCAGAAAACCCAAGTCACTTGACATAAGTCACGCAAACTGATAGGATTTGAATTCTGGTCTATCTTACCTGATATTACAGCTCATAATCACCTTGGTAAACAGACCAATTTAAACTTTGAGGTAATTCAATCAACACAGGTAATTTTCTTTTGCTTAATCAGCCCCATACAGCCCCACACACCCTTTCAGTCACAATGTGGAGTGTCATCCTCTACTCAGGGCCTTTAGGTTGCCTCTGGTGGGCTACTTCCCATCCACAGCTCAGAGATACCTAGGGCCTGAAATTTGCCCAAAGATTCCTTAACTTTCATCAGTATTTACGATTTTTGCAGCATACCTTCTAATCTATAGTCCAATGAGATATCCTGGAAGCACTAATTCTATCCTGTCAAGTCCGTCTAACTCCTGGCTTTATTTCCCATACCACATTCTTTCTGGAGCTTTGGTAAACCTAGGATGTAATTTCCAAAGCACTGAATTGTTCATTCTCTTCAGAAATTCTGGGACTAAACTCCTGGAGGGGAACTGTGTGGTTGTCTCTTCTCAGAGGTTGCTCCTTATAGTGAGTTGAAGGGTGCCCCTCTCCACTCAAAAATCTTAGGCCCTAATCTCCCAAGACTAAAGTGTTTGCAGATGTGTTTAAATTAAGGCTCTTGAGATGAAGAGATTATTCTGGATTGTCCAGGTGGGTCTAAATGCCATCACAAGTGTTTTTATAAGAGAGAGGTAGAGGGAGATTAGGGACACACAGAGGAGAAGGTGATGAGAAGACCAAGGAGTGAGAGAGCCACAAGCCAAGGAATGCTGGCAGCCACCAGAACCTGGAAGAGGCAGAGGATGGATTTTCTCTAAGAGACTTTCAAGGTTGTGAGGCCCCGTTCAGACCTTGACTTTGGATTTCTAGCCTCCAGAACTGTGAGAGAACACATTTCTGTTGCTTTAAGCCAGCAAGATTGTTGCAGCAGCCACAGGACACTAATACACTCCTTCAGTATTTGTGGAGGCGAAATGCTGAGGAGATCAATGACCAAAAATGAATAAATATACAGCTCCTCCCATGGGAATTTTCACTTTAATAGGTCCCTGTTGAAATGTCCTGACAATAAAATCTTAGGCATCACAGGAAGCCACAGATGGGTCTGGTCAAGGAGGGTCATGTTTTGAGAAAGGCAACATTCAGGCAGTACTGGAATTTACATCACCAGTGTTACAGAAGGCCCACTTTGCTGGGGAGGCTATTCACAACCTCAGGAGATCAATACCAATCATAGTTGATAGAATTCAGGATGTTAAGCTGAGAGAATGGAAGAGTTGAGAGTAACTGATAAGTCCTCCGTCTACACAGTTATTCAGCTATTCACTCATCCTCTAACCCCTTCTTTCTTCTTTCACTCATTCATCCAGCCATCCAAGCAGCAAAGGAAGCCAACATCTGTTTATGGGAGAAAGTTGAGCAGTGAGATTAAAGAGCGAGGGCTTTGGGTGACACAGACTGGGCTTCCAATCCTGTCTTCCTACTACTTTTACATGACCCTGACCGAGTTAGGTACTAGGCTTTGTAAAGCCTCCATTTATCAAAAAAAAAAAAAAAAATAGGGTTAATAATGCCTACCTTCTGGAGAGGCTATGAAAACTGGATGAGAAGATATATGTAAAGGATTGGAGACAGTGTGTGGGCATAATGAATACTGAGAACTTCCAGCTCTTGCTATAGAGTGCCTCCTCTCATCTAGAAGTGGACCCTTTCCATTTATTTCTTAGTTGATTTTTTAGACATGGCAGGTGTCATCCTCTGAAGCAGTTCACAAAAGATAGCTATGACACATAGACTGTTAAATTACAATACAGTCATGTGTCACTTAACAATGGGGATATGTTCTAAGAAATGTGTTTTTAGGTGATTTTGTCGTTGTGTGAACATCACAGAGTGTACTTACACAAATCTAGATAGTATAGCCTCTACACACCTCGGCTGTATGGTACTAATCTAATGGGACCACCATCATATATGTGGTCCATTGTTGAGTGAAACTGTGTTATGCAGCACATGACTGAGCAGCGATACAGTGCAGGATGGCTACACACAACACACTATGGGAGCAGAGGTAGAAAAGACCAGTCCATGTAGACAAGGGGCAGGAAGAGGAAGTGGAGAGTCTGGCTAGGCTTCAAAGAGGCAGTGACTTCAAAGATGGGCCTTGAAGGCTGTGAAAGATTTGACATTCTGCGAGAAAATAACCGCAGGTGTCCCCGAAGGTCTGTGGTTGTAGATCGCACGTCACCATTCACTTGCATTGATGTATGTGATCTTGGGCAAGTTTATTACTTTCGTCTTTCATCTTTTATTTTTTTCCATCCTGCTATGGGATGAGAAGTTGAGACAATAACTTCTCTTCTTTAGTCAAGTTATTTATCCCCTCTAAAGTTTTTTGCTCTATAATGTGAAGACTACATCATGGGTTTTTTGCGAAAATTACATTTACAGACACACATATACATACACAGAGACACATACACACACACATATATACACATACAAATATAAACAAATATATATGTATATGAACATCTAACATTGCCTGGAGCCTAATAGCTGCTCAACAAATTTTACTTACAATCCTCCTCTCTTCTATTCAGTGGTAGTTGATTGGGTTTAATGGTCTGATATTTCAGGGAAACTTGACTTGCAAAATTACTGTATCTCCCACAGAGCCTAGCACATGCAAGGGGCTTCATAAATAGTTGGGAAGGAAAGGAGGAAGAGAGAAGAAGGAGGAAGACTGGCCCACACGTTACTTTTTGAACCCTGTGCTCTAAAAGGTTAATCTCCTTCTCCCCAAAAGAAAGTACAAAATAGCTCAGTATTGTGGAATTAAATGTTTTTTTCCTTCTTACTTTCACTTTGCCAACTAGAGGTCCTTTGTGTGTAGGATCTTATTTAATCCTCACAACATGCACATGCACAGAGTCAGAGATTGAAATCCCAATCTGTCTGATTCCAGAGTCTTCTTTGTCCATGGTATCATCCCAACCATAACTAAAATATTATATTTCTCTAACAAGGAATCAAGTTTCTCCCAGAACTATCAGAGAAAAGGTCTGGTTTCTTATCCAAGATCTGTCATTTGCTAACTGTGTGATCTTGGGGTGCTCACCAAGTGTTCCTTGTGGAGTCTCAATTTCCTCTTCTGTGTAATGGGAACAATGCCTGCCATTGCTAACTTCATAAGGCTGCTGTGAGAGTCTAATAGAATGGGTGTGCAAAGGGAAGTAATCTTTGTAAATTTTAAAGCTGTAAACATGTGCAAACCTCCTAGTGGCACATTCATACTAAGATGCACATGACTGATAGATCCTACACTGAGCAGAGACAGAAAAGTCAGAGCAAAGAGAAATGAACAGAGTGAAATATTCACACAGAGAGGTAAAAGGGCACAAGAACATGCTGGGGTCATTTGAAGGACATATTTCAGCTACTTCACTGCTGTTTTGAACCAATCCTGCCCAGACTCATGTGGTATTATTTGTTCTTCTGAATCCAGTTCCCATGTATACCTAAGATTCCAGAATCCATAGACTGTTCCTCACCCCCAAACGCACACAGCCATCTCTGGGGAGGAGATCCTTCCCTCTCCAAATATGTACAAAACCACCAGCCCCAAAGCTGGCTCGGGGCTGGCTGAGATCAGGGCTATTCTGGGGCAGCCAGTTTGCACGCTGATAGGAGAGGATTAATGAGACAGTCTGCTCATCTATTGCAATTAGAAACAACACTGGAACTATTCTGGGGCTATTTCTATGCAGGCAACTTGAACTGCTCATCAGCCCTCTTCGCTCAGAGACCTGTGGGTAATTAGGGCCGTGTTAAATATAGGAGGATCAGCCCAGAGCAGCCCCATCTGTGCCGGCGCCTTGGCGCTGAGGATACACTGTGCCCTCAGCTAGCACTCCAAGAGCAGTAAAAAAGGGATTTGCTTCAACCTGGAAGATTTTGGTGTTGCTTAACTAAAGCTAAAAATGCCCTGGCCTTTCAGCCCCACACGGGCTGTCAGATACAATTCAGGAGTGAAAAACTACATCAGCCCCAGTAAAGCATCCTGACATTCATGGGCCCTGATTAGCTGAGCCACAGGTTTGCCACCAGCCCATTAGAAAGGACAGTTCAGCTTAGGACTGAGGGCGTGGATGGAGTGCAGCACATCCATAAACCTTATATTACAAGAACAACTCAAAAAAAAAAATGTGGAGGGGGCAGTGAGGAAGGATGCCATGACATGTGATTGCAACACCCTCCCACTCCCAACAGTTGTGTGGACGCTGGGTCATTATGAAGCACTTTTCTGTCCTTGTGAAAATGTACTCTTAAGCAAGAAGCTAACAGCACTCCGGATTTGAAAATACTTAGCAGCCATTAAGTTATTTTCTCATGATATTGCTGAGGGGCTGAAAGAGAAAAATTACTATTATCTCCATTTCACAGATTTTATTGTCATCTCTATTTTCTAAAAATTGGAAGGTGGAGAGTAAAAATCAGACACATTGGCAGAGCGCACGATAGGTCCCAGAGAGACCCATCCTGAGCACCTGTGGCACTCACCTCCCTCGTAATTACCTCTTTGCGGAAGGTGTCCTCTGAGGCCTGCTCCTCAAAGTATGGTCTTTGGATCAGCAGCTTTGGAAACTCTGAAAGTGTGATGGAAATGCAGAGTCTTGGGCTTCATCTCTCCTCTAGCGAACCAAATCCTGCTTTTTAACAGGGTACCCAGAACACTGGTATGCACGTTAAAGCTTGAGCAATGAACTCCAGGAGACTTACTGCCTTGTATCTGGGAGGGGAGAGGATACAAGTGGGCTTTCCAGATAAGCTCAACCAGTTGAGGAGGCTCTGAGGTCATTTGACTGCTGCAATGCCTATGTGTTTGTTTGTTTGTTTGTATCTCCTAATACCTGACAATCAGAAAATTTTACACCTTCTCAGGATGGTATCTGGGTAAACTCAGCTCATGAGACATCCAGTCTGGAAGCCCTTGATTGTCTACAACTTGACCTCTGGGCATTGCCTTGAATCACATGCCTTTGATGGTCCTAAGGTTCTGGGCCGAGTCCTGTCCATCCATCAAGCCTGATAAGGCATGAGGGTTCAGTGATTCTAGATTGGGAGCACCACTCTCCTAACTGATTCAGGATGCTCAGTTGTGTTGGTGGTTACTAGATATTATAGGGGCTCATTCTCTACTTATCTACAGCTCAGTGACTGACATCCTCAAGATGGAGAAATGGCTTGGTGTGTTCCCCCAGCTGTATACCTTGTCTCCACTGAACCCATTCTCCTTCCTGACAAGTTGGCCAAAGCCCTGTGAATCCTCTGCCTGGTAGCGAGCAACACTCCATCCTGTGCAGATCCACAGGAGTCAATTTTTGGTGGAAGCTGGTCTCAGCAGAGGTCAACTGCCTCAAATAGGAGAGGATTAGGCTACAGCAGCCCATCTGGTGAGTCTGTCCCAATTTCTCCATCTCTGATAAGCTAGTTGCACTATCTTTTTTGAGTTCTTTAGAGTTTCCCAATTCATAGTCTTCAGGCAATCAAAACCACCCATGTGACACCCTCTTTTAGCTGTAAACCACCAAGAGGTAGCAGACACAGCACCATCCTGGAGCACTATTCCACAGGCAATTTGCAACCCCTTAGCTCCACCTGAAACCACTGGGGTGGGCAGCAAAGAGGCACACACATAGAGGCATCTCTGAGAGTTCTAAGGCTATCCAGATTACCAAGAAGGATGGTTATAATAACTGAGAGGCTGCATTTCTCCAAACCTGAGTGGTGGACATGTGCTACTTTTCACCCTACATGGTCACTAAAGTCCTGCCATTGTCAGGAGCTTCTCATGGCCCCGTACCAAGAACTACATTATGTATGACACTCCAGCTATCCCATGACACATGGAGGGGAGTATTGGAAGAGGAATGTCAACATTGGTTCTTCTTCCTTAATTCCTGAGTAATTCTTTTCTTCCCTAAGGAAGCAGAATGGGAACCATTTGCCAGATTGCCTTTGTTGATCTGCTTCTTTAAAGGAGTTAAGGGCTGGGGCCACATTTTTTATTAGGTAGTGTAAGGATAGCATTGAACATACAGACATAGTTCCTGCCTCATGGAGCCTACAGCTGAGTGAGGGAGGCTGACTGTAAACACACAATCAGAGAAATCATTGCATAATTAAAATTGTGACAAAGAAAATGTACAGGATCTTACATACAGTAGTTATTGTTAAACCAGCTTAGGAAAAAAAAAGTCCTGATATGTAAAATTTGCCTATTTCCATGGAGTAAATACTTCCACCATGGTTGACTTCAAGCTGGCAGCAGTTGCCAGCTTAGAAAATTCCATAAAATTTAATAGTCAGCTCCCATCAGCCAGTGTGAGCCAATTCCAGCACTCCACTGGGTCATATAGAACATAACAGAGAGGGGCTGAACCAAGTTATGGTGGTCAGAAATTGCCTTATGAAGTGAAGTTTAAGCTGAGACCTGTGAGATCAGCTAGGGAAAGAAATGGGGCAAAAATGCTTTCCAGGTTGGGGCTGGCCTGGTGGTGTAGTGGTAGAGTTCACGCACTCTGCTTCGGTGGCTCAGGGTTCGCAGGTTCGGATCCCAGATGTGGACCTAGACACCGCTCATCAAGCCATGCTGTGGTGGAGTCCCACATATAAAATAGAGGAAAATAGGCACAGATGTTAGCTCAGGGCCAATCTTCCTCACACACACACACAAAAAGCAAAACTTTCCAGGCAGAAGGAAAAGCTTGTGCAAAGCCCCTGAGGTGAGAAGGAACATGGTGTTTGAAGAAATGGGAGAAGATAAATGTGGTGGAGGTTAGTGTGCTCCCAAACCAGCCAAGTTATATGCTATTATTATTACCCCCATTCTAAACATGAGGAATCAGAGCTGCAGATGGGATAAGTCCCAAGTAACTTGCTCCAGGTCATATAACTGTCAGCTGGTAAGTATAGAGCTGAATCTAGGCAATCTTTCTCTAGAATCTGCCTTGTTATCACTACTTTCTGCTGCCTTTCAGCTGAGGCTGGAGAAGCAGGCAAGGTCCAAACAGTGCATAAGCTAGTGAAATTTGGGGGTTACTTTTAAGAGCAATGTCAGATCCACGTCCTCAGGGCATCTCTCTAGGCTGGCAGAGAGAGGTTATACGAGGTTATAACTCATAGTTAAGAGACTGTTGGAAAATCTCATGTAAGGTAGAGACACCCTCATCACAATGCATGTGTTCAAACACATACACAATCTACGTGTGGTTTCTAAGGGTTCACAGACACCCCAAAGTCCATTTGTATCTCCGCAGGGGTCCAAAGGCTGAAGGACAGAACCTCTGTAAGCTGTTCCTTCCCCTCCTGCTCACCTCTTGCCTGCTCTCTATCTTAGATACTTTGAGTCTAATTCTTTCTGTATGCCTACTGTCTTCTAAGAAATGTCTTGCTATTCCAGGAAGAAAAGATTTCATCTTTTATTGGAGTCCTGGGGCCATGTCATTTAAAAGCCCTCTAGCAAGAGTTTTGGGCCAGGAGTAGGGAGACTTTGGTTTTTGTTTTTCATCTCAATCTGCTTCCTGACAGTTTTATTCTATTTCGCTGTCCATTGCTTGGAAACGTGTTAGCACCTATTTTTCATCCTCTCCTCAAAGACCCATACGCTGGGACTTCCTTTGTCAAAAATACACCACAAAATTTTTCATGTGTATGTCAATAATTCAATTTCCAAAATCCACTTTGTATGAATTGAATTACATTTCAGAGTAAAATTGTAATATAATTATATTTTGCTCTGCCTTCTTCAGTAAATGCTTTTGAATTCAAAAGAGATATTCAGAAAAGTGTTGTGAGACTTTTGGATAAAAGTGCAATTTAAATGCAAAGCATTACAATTATAACAATAATTATTTTGCTGTGATGCTATCATTGATCCTGACATTGTTCTTCCTATCACTTCCAACCAGCAATTTTCTCCCTACCATCCAAAACAAGGAAAGAGAGGTTTAAGTTAGCTAAAGACAGAAAAATAGATCTTTGGGGTACTGTCTGCCACGACAACTTCATGAGATAGAGGATAGCTTTTTAATATCATCTCACGTAAATACAATGGCTCACCCAGTTCATGAAAGCTTATTTTTGAATATTCTGGAATTTTGTGAGCTGACAACTGTTTTAGATGGCAAAAACCAATGGGATAAAAATATTCTGATCAGTCAGGAATAAAATATTGAGTTCTTACTATAGTGAAGACATAGAACTGGATGCTATAGGGCAAACTAAATGTCTCTTTGCCTGACAGAAAATGAGACAAGAAATAGAAGTGTGAAGGATGTAGAGTCTAATTAGTAAAATAATGTCAAGGAATGGAACAGGACAGAAAACAAGTAGACATTCTGGATTTCTGACCTAATGTCGGAAGTCTTTCTGTTCTTCTCTGAATATGTCTATTTTCACTGGGACTGAGTAGTTGGTCAAAAGGTCAAAGGACCCCAAGGAACCATTGGTCTGCTCCACCAGTTATGAAGCCTATAGTGCTCTGCCTTATGCCGTGTTATTTACCATTTCCAAAACAAGCCAACCTGTCTTGAAGTGCCAGGAACTGTGATTCTTTGCCTGAGAACTTTCTCTGGCCACTCTGCCTGCCCTCTAAGACTAGAAGTGTCAGGGATGATGGTCCCTCCTGCACTCAATTAGCCTTCATCGAATGACTAGCGGGAGTTGATGAATAAATTCCCTAGACCCCCTACTCCTTGGGATGATAATTCTGAATTTCATATTCTACATTGGAGACTTAGAAGAAACATGATTGGAAAATTGGTGACAAGAAAGTCTGGGGAAGAAGTAAATGGACAGAACTCCCTGAATGGATACACAATGTCCCACGTGAATGCTCGACAAAGCTCCACCTCAGCAAAGAAGGATCTTAATAATTGTCAAGATGACACCTCCATCAGGTCTCTTTCTCCAGTCACTCGTATTCTTGACCAATGGGATCATGAACCAAGTAGCTGTGGTGGCAGAGATGGAGCGTATACATGGGCTCAGCAATGTGAATTTTCGCTCACCATGTCTAATCTGGCTGTAGCCACCGCTTAGTGTCCAACCCAACGAAAGCAGAGCCCAACACTGAGCCCCTGAAATAGCACCATTCCCAGAGAATCAGCCACCTATCTGATGGTAAGTTAATTACATTAGGCCACTTCTATCACGGAAAGGGCAATGTTCTGTTCTCACTCCATAGAAACTTACGCTTCATGTGGATTTGCCTTCCCTGTCTGCAATACTTTTTCCAAAATAAGTATTGGCAGACTTATAGAATTCTTATGTCTTATTCCCCATCATGGTATTCCACAATGCTTTGCTTCTAACCAAGAAACTTATTTTGCGACAAATGAAGTGTAGCAACGGGATCATGATCACGTAATTCACTAGTTTTACCATGTTATCCATCACTCTGAAGCAGTGGAATGGTTCTTTTGACAATTCAGTCACTGTGCTAGATGAATGGAAACACTTTGCAGGGCTAGGGTAATGTCTTTCAAAATGCAGTAAATTCTCTAAATCATTAACCAATATATGTTACTGTTTCTCCTTTATCCAGGATTCACAGGTCCAGAAATCAAGGAGTTGAAATGGGAAAATGTCCTGTCACTGTTACCCCTCGTGATCCCCTTGCAAAATTTGTTCTTCCTACCCAGCAACTTTGGATTCTGCTGGCCTAGAAGGCTTAGTTCCCAAGGGAGAGGTGCTCTGCTAGGAGATCCAACAATGGCTCCATTAAACTGGAAGGTGAAGCTGCCTACTGGCCACTTTGGGCTCCTCATGCTAAAGAACCAACAGGCAAAGAATGGGGTTACTATACTGGCTGGGATGACTGTGACTATCAAGGGGAAACTGGATTATTACTAGACTATACGAGTAAGGAGACAAAGGGCACCTCTGAAACTCTCATGTCTTATAACAAAAGTAAATGGAAAACAACCCAATGTAGGCAGACTGCCAAAGGTTCAGATCCTTCAAAAATGAAGACTTAGGTCACCTCAACAGGCAAGGAACAATAGCCAGGTGAAGTGCTTGCTGAGGACAAAGGGTATATGGAATGGATAGTGAGAGAAAGAAGTTAAAAACATCTGCTGTGACCACATAATCAGTTGTAGGAATTAGGACGGTAAGAGTTATGAATATTCCATACTTTGATATAAATATATTTGGTGATATATTAACCAATTCTTTTTTTCTCCTCTCTCTACCATCTAATATAAAATATGGTTAAGGTAGTTATCCTTTGCATTCATTTGCTTGGGCTGCCATATCAAAGTCCCACAGACTGCATGGCTTAAAACTACAGAAATTTATCTTACAGTCTAGAGGCTAGAAATCCAAAATCAAGGTGTCATCATGGTTAGTTCCTTTTGAAGTCTCTGAGGGAGAATCTGTTCCATTCCTCTCTCCTAGCTTCTGGTGATATCCAGCAAGCTTTGGTGTTCCTTGGCTTGTAGATGCTTCACTCCAATCTCTGCCTCTATCATCATAGGGCATTCATTCCTTTAAGGACACCAGTAATTGGTTTAGGGCCCACTCTAATCCAATATGACCTTTTAAAACCTTGATTACATCTGCAAAGACCCTATTTCCAAATAAGATCACTTTCACAAGGTCTGGGGTTTAAAACTTTGAAAATATAGCTTTTTGGCAAACACAGTTCAATCTACAGCATCCTCATATCTCAGTATTTAAAGAATAGGATATGAAAGGGAGAGTGGATCTTAACCAGAAGAGGAGTGAACATCACCCCAGAATAGATAAAGTAGCACATGGAAAGTTAGTGTATTTTCAACTATAGAAGTGATAGTTGCATCTTATTAGGTGGAAACGTCATTTTCTAATGTCTTTGTCTGTAAGTTATGTATGGTTAAAAGAAGTGTAGATGGATGTCAAGTTGGCAATGGTAGCCTATGGTGGTTTTGTCCCGTATCAAATTAGCTAAATCAGAAACTATATTTCATAGAATTCCCTTTCCTGTTCCTGTTTTACACGGGGTTAAGGTTAGCCTGAAGAAAAATTTACATAAGGTTTGGAAGGCAGAAGTGAAGCAGCCACCATTATACTCTGAAGAGGGCACTGAGCACTATTGCAGCGAGCACACATTGTCACTGACCTGGTAGCTCACCTTAACTTAGGGCAGCAGCTGTGACTGCAGCTCCTGAAGCTCTCTCCAGGTCTCCTCCTTCAGCTTTGCAAGTCCTGGGCCAGGTACATGTTCAGCTCCATGGCAAAGGGCACTAGATCTTTCTTCAAAGCCAGCCACATCATGGAAGTCAGAAGAGGGAAATGTGTGTTCTACTTTTTCCTCCTAATTGCGGTTCTTCCTTGCTCTCCTACACTTCGTGCCCAGCTTTTCTCCCTGGTAGCTCTGCTGACCACCAGAGAACTCAGCCCGTCATCAAACACAGAGGCAACACACTCCCACTGATTTCTTCACTAGATCCCACAGTTGTCTGATCCCTAGAATAAACTCCTCATTGTATATCACCCAGTGTTTCTGCTTCTGATCAAACCCTGATGCATGTATCTTTCCCCAAACATTGACAAAGGTTTCCACAGAGGAGAAAATCAGGAACCATGGAAAGCACTGGCATTCAGTCTACCACCTCCATAAAGGTGGAAAGTCTCCTATAGACAGTTTTAATTTTGGATGGTATTTTTCTAAATACTTTATTATTGCCCATCCTTCTGGGGGTCAGTGCTTACTTGTCATTTTTGGCCTCCTCTTCCACACTTATTCATAAATAATGACTGTTTCCAATTAGAGTTTGGGACCAAGCACCAACCCACATTTCCTAAGATTGGATGTCACATTTTGGGGGAATAAAACATAAATGTGTTGCGGCTTATTTACAACAGCCTGTTCACAAATAAGGTGATAGTCACTTTCCTTGATCTCTATTCAATTTGGCTTGCCAGACTTCTTACCTTCCAGAAGATCTAGTTAGAGCAATTTATTAACATTCTATCTTAGTCAATTTATGAAGTGTAATTCAGGTCTCGGTTCTTTATTCTGATACAGTAGTCTCCTCTTATCTGTGGTTTTACTGTCTGTGGTTTCAGTTACCTCCAAGTGACCAAGGTCTGAAAATATTAAATGGAAAATTCCAGAAATAAACAACTCATAAATTTTAAGTTACACGCCATTCTCAGTAGCGTGATGAAATCTCATGCCCTCCGACCCAGAACATGAATCATCCCTTTGTCCAGCAGGTCCACGTTATATATGCTATCTGCCCATTAGTCACTTAGTAGCCCTCTCAGTTATCAGATCGACTGTGGCAATGTCACAGTGCTTGTGTTCAAGTAACTCTTATTTTACTTAATAATAGCCCCATAGCGCAAAAGTTGTGATGCTGGTGATTTGGATATGCCAAAGAGAAGACATAAAGTGCTTCCTTTAAGTGAAAAGGTGAAAGTTCTAGACTCACTAAGGAAAGAAAAAACATCTCATGCTGAGACTGCTAAAATCTACAGTAACTTTTATTACAGTATAACAGTTGCATTATTATTGTTGATAGTCACTTACTCTGCCTAATTTATAAATTGAACTGTATCATAGATATGTATGTATAGGAAAAGCCATAGTATATATAGAGTTGGGTACTATCCGCGTTTCAAGGCATCCTTTGGGGGTCTTGGAACATATCTCCCACAGATAAGGACTACTGATGATTTTTCATTTTTGTTTTACTATAACCTCCAGTTTTCTGTTTCCCATATTTTATTACCTTTTAGAAGGTCGTCTTTCCTATTTACTGTCAACATGTGACTGCTGGGTTGCAATCACATTTCTGCTTCGTATTTCCCCTTATACATGTCCTCCATTTGTTGCCTCCCCTGCCCCACCTCTTGCCCTGCCAGTCTTTACCCAAAAGCTAGCTAGCACCATGAAATGTGGACTCTACATCCTGGTTAATCTGCATTGATTGGAAAAGCATTAATTGTTGAAATGAATGTATATAGAGGAGCCAGAGCTGTTCTTCTGTTCAACTTAAGGTAACAGTGCCCTCTGTATCCATTTTTTTAATTACATATATTATGGATTCAGCCTATTAAATCATTAAATTCATTTAGCATCATACAAGCCTTGCTAGCCTCCAGAAAGATGCATGCATTGGTCAGTCAGACACTTTCTGTCTCAGGAAGACAGCACTCAGTTATTTCCCAGCTCAGCCTAAGTACCTTGTGAGGCCCAGACACCTGGGACTCTGGTTTCTAGAGCAATGGCTTGGTTAATCCATGTTATTTTCATGAAGTGGTTGACACTCCTCATGAAGAATTGGAGGCTAAGTGACTCAAACCAGATTAGCAAAAAAGACCTGAGTCTGTCTCAGAATTCTTGGTATGCTGGTTGGCAGGATTCCCTTCTGCCCCAGGACAGTCTTTCTTTTAAAATCATGAAGTTTGAAAACAGAAATCATTTCTATGTAGCTAAAGAAAAGAAATTGTCTTGATTCTTCTTGTTTTGTTAAAAAAAAAGGTAATAAGCCTTATACTCTATCAAAAATTTAACATTTGTACTTAGAATAAACAACAAAGCTGTCTAGTAAATCACCATGTATTTCAAATCACTAATTACATATCAGTGCAACTCCTTAAATATGCTGTAGCACCAAGAAAATTATTAGTCTGAAGACTAAAGAGCACCATACGAGAGATTTACATTTTTACCTGATTAACATTTAGTAGTAAACTAAAATAATTCAAAACAGCTTCCAGTGAATTCCTGAAATCACTCCTAGTAGAAAAGCTATTTTAAAAAATGTCAAAAATATTTCATTATTAACACCTGTAAGCAAATGTTTGCAAAAATATTTATGTGAAATGTAGTCATATAGAATTGGACATGCCAGAATTCTTCAACTCTTTTACTCACCCCAGGCAAATTTCAGTTTGTTCTGAGCCTTCCCTATGGCCAAGTCCCTCTAGACATCTATTTTAATAAAACGTAGAAACATTTGGAATGTGTTCTCCCCAGCTACCCACCCCACTCATCTGTGGATTGGGAACCCATGCAATACCAGCTATGTATTAACCAAGTGTGATAGAGAAGCTAAGTTCAGCTTGCTGGCAAAAGAGTAGGAAATAGCAATTTGCTGCAGTGCACACTACACGGTTAATGTTACCAAAGACATTAATTGAGCAAGTGACAATGGGAAGGGAGATTGTCAAGACCCAGAAATGGCAGATTGTCACAAATATTTATCAAATAGCTACTGGTGAGATCACGGAATTCTAACCCATCAATCTGACAGTGACCTGATCACCAAAGCTCAAAGGCTGGTAAAGAACTCCTCATACCTTTAAGGTGACTTTCCCTGAGGCTCACCCAACATAAGAGGGATTGCCTTCGCCAAAGAGGACAGAGGGGCTGTGAGACGGGTTATGAGAAGACAGGGGGTGATGACTGCGCAGGTGGATACTGGAGCTCTTTTGCTTCCTTGCTAACTCTCTGTTTCACACGGAGAACAGAGAATGTGTTCCCTTCCTCATCTCTCTTTCCCCACATAAAAATGTGTGTCTATTTCCAATGATGTTACATGTCCAAGTTACCAGAGGTAAGAGATGCATGAACCTGAGTTGAGAAAAAGAGGAGGAAAAAAGACACATCCCAAAATAAGTTTCATTTATATAATGAAAATAAATTTTTACACAATCAACAAAAACACACCAAGTTATTTTTTTTGCGAAAAATATTTTTAAATAAATTTTTGTCTTTTTTTTTTTACATTCTGATATATACATGTAACAAGGTGTATGGCACTGTAACCAGAATCAAATCCAAAAAAAAAAGAAAAATTAAACAAAGGAAAAAGGTGGGAAGGAAAGAAATTGGTTTTGTTTAATTCCTTTCTATCTCCAAGCTGGCAAATTTGCACTATTTGTCTATCATCCAGCTGCCAGCTCACACTCATTTGCACACTCAAAACACCATATTATTGCACAAGAAGCCAGTGAAGGCATATGGTATAATGGTCAGTCCTTGCTGTTTCAGAAAATCTCTTAAACCCAGAGAAGGGGGAAAAAGTAATCCAGAGTACGAAACACACAAAATCAATAGTATTCTTCATCTCTCTTTAAAGGACGTGAAGGGTTCTTAGACCATTTAAGCTGCCCTGATCTTCTGTTTGCACCAGTGAGCAAAACAGGGCTGGTTTGGTTGGGTTTCTGTTTTCTGTATGGATAGACCAGGCAGATCCCAGGCCTTCATGATTCAGTGTCTTTTCTACTTACTTTTGGTTCTTTTTAATTGGTTTAAAGTGTAGTATCGTTGGTCTATGAACCTGCACAGACTATTTAATCATAAACTCTACAAATAGCTTAAAAGGAAAAGGGGAAGAAACAAGTTTTATTATATTTTTATTGTTGGCTTAAAAAAATTACTTCTTTAGCCTCCCTGCTTTATCAGTTCTTGGGAAGTAAATCTCAATGGCATCAAAAGTTAAATTCTTCTCACACTTGTTAAAAATAAAAAGTTTTTAAACAAGTTTGTTTCCGTTCACAAACTTTACCCCCCATCTAAAAAAGGAAAAACGAAAAGAATCCATCCTTCCTCTTCATCTCCAAATGGAGAACAATAATCCTTTCCATCCAGACTATTGTCACACAACCGTTTCCACGCCCATCAGCTTTGGTGTAAGGATTCGCGGTGTCACCCCGTTGTTTAAGTCTTCCTCGAACTCCAGCAACTGCCCCATGAAGTTAAGGTTTGGGGAAATAATTGGTCGTTTGCCTTTGACAAATTTATAAGCATCAGTCATGGTCATCCGAGTGTGCTTCATCAAGTAAGCGATGACGATGGTAGCAGAGCGGGACACTCCAGCCTGGCAATGGATGAGAAGTCCCTTCCCACACTGGTGAGCTTCCTCTGAAAAAAGGGAGAAAGGCAAGGGGCAAGGGAGAGAGATGGAAGGAGAGAGATTAACTTTTATCTACACTTGACAATGCCATATTTTGTAGAAAAAGAATAAATTAAAATGGTTTTACACTCAAGTATAATTTACTAGTTAATTGTGAATGTTTATGTTGTAACCTCCAGAACTGGCTAAAAGCAATATTAGTAAAATGCAGCATGAATAAGAAGCCATATTTCTGCATTTAAAGAGAAGACTAGATGAAGAAATCATTCATAGTAATAGTTTACTTCCCAGGTGATGGCAGCTGACTGAAGCTAGACCTATAACGCAATTAACTTACATGTTAAGCAAGCTACTGATTAAGTAGATCCCTCTTATTAAGGATTGTAATTCCAATTGCCAGGTTGTGCGGCTTAGCAAAATTAGTGTTGTAACAGTCTCCCCCACCTGTGATAAAAAAAAAACCTTTCTGCTGTACAAGTGCTCTGTACAGGAACTGGTATTAAATGGGTAAGAGTTTCTAAACTAATATCTGACCAAGGTTAAAGGAAAAAAACTCAACTAGAAAGTTACTATGTTCAGCTTCTCATCAGAAAACCCTAGTGTTGCAAAGTTAGCTAAGGACCTGTGGTACTCAGACATAGGGCATCACGTACATCTGAACTGTTCAACCCTTTCTCCACCCATGTATGCTGTTCCAACAAGGCAATGAAGCAAGAGATGCAGGAATTCTAGCAAGGGCTCAGAATCCCAAGCAACTGAGAAGTAATACTTTCTAAGTTTGCAGATATATTAAAAGCTGAGATGAATAGCTTGTGGGCACTACCTGAATGGATTCTTAATGACACTTCTAGACTAAAAGGCATCCCAAAGAAAGCATCCTTGAAGGAATACCAATTAGATGAAGGGGAGGGAAGGAGAGAGAGTAAGAAGAGTAACGATTTAACTTAAATTACTTCTATTGACTACCCACCAGTGGACCAAGAAAGGAAGTATCATGCAAATTTCCATCTTAAAGATCTGTAGCTTCAGCCTACTTCTCATAGATAATTGTATTTTAAGAAAGTATCTCCCTTTTTCAATTTCTTCTCTTCAGCACATGTTTATTGACCTCCACACCAAGACTGGGAAGCATGGTAGTAAGAAAATGAGCTGCCAAGTGCTAGGTTTGACCTCTGGTTCCACTACACACTAGACCAGTAAACTTGTGTGAGTCTGTGTGAGTCATGTTATTCTCAGATCCTCAAGCTCCCTGTGTGAAAACTTGGAAGAATACTAACTAACTAGCCTCAGGGAAAACAAGAATAATATCACCTGATTCGGGAATAAATAAACCTGCATAGGTAAACCCTAAACCAAGACTCTGCTTGGTTTATATTAGACTCTTAGTGAATGTTATTATGTTTATAAAACTTGCTGTGCTTTCCCTAAAGCCAGACTCTAAGATTTCAGTCTATCCAATGAGATAACAATGAAAATAAAATTGTGCAAGCTGTGATGCTGAATGGTTTTTCAGGTTAAATGCTGTTTCTTATTTGTTTTGTTTTCCTTCTAAAAGAGCAGGTAAGCCTGAATAACCTATAAGGAATGTAGGTGCTTTGATTGAAATCCTCTTAGAACAAGCCTATCTTATGCTACTCATTAAATGGAAAGTGATTTCCTCACTCCTCCCAACTGGAATGAAGTCAGATAAAATTGCAGTCATAATATCCACCAGGAAGTTCCTCATCTACTTGGTGACAAATATTTCTTCCTCGGGGGCTCAAGGTTTGGTTCAGATATTACCAGTAAAGAATCTAAGGTATCTTTGCAGCCACAAGTGTGGCCAATCAGCAACTAACAGAGCTTCAGAGACCCTGTCCCAGCATGTTATAGAACGGTGGTGGCCTGGGAGACAAGAGCACTGGGTTCTGGTCCTGTCTCTGACACTAAGTTCCTAGGACCTTGGATAAGTCACTTCACTTTTCTCAGCTCAGGACCACTCAGAATTTCCTGTCAAACTAAATATTTGATGGTCTTGCATGGACGGCAAAATTAGCAAGGAAAACAGCTAGACAAAGTGACCAGAGCTGCCAACTCTATAGGAAATCCACCAAACCCAATGGCTGTTAACCCCAAGTCTTTGTTTTCTGACAAAGGAGCACCAAACATGAGTGCATTCTTCCCAGGACAGAGGCAGTAACAACCTGCCACCATATTTAGGAAAAGGACTGGGTCCCTTCTTTGTGGTAGTAAATGGAGTTGCTTGAAAAAAATTGCTGAATATCTGCTAGGTGCCAGCTGTGCCCAAAATGATCATTTGACTCTTACAACAGCCCAAGGCTACAGAAACAGCAAAAGTGAAAGGTGGATTAGGCTTAGGCTGGCAGTTCCCTCCTCCTGGAGATGAAAGCATGCTGTTGCTAGAATATTCCTCCCTGGGAACCACTCAGGCTAGGCAATTTGATCTTTCCTCCTTCAGTGAGTCTGGGATGAACTGTTTAAGGGAATCAAGTACCATCTCACTAGGACTCACAGTCTTTTGCTCCCCAGTGTTGAAGGTCTGAGACAAAGCAGGTGAAAGGGAAAAAACTCACCCCCACCCCACTCTTCTCTCTCTCCTCTGAACTGACGTGATGCATAAAGATGTTCACTACAGCACTGTTTCACTGAAAAATGTCCTTCAGGAGCAACCTTCAACAAATGCTACTTTCTCCTCAACCTCATGTAAAGAGGCTATACCAACTACAAATTAATGGAACTCAAGATAAGGAAATGAAGTCACCTCCTGTGCTGGATGAGTAAGGCTTAGTATGGTGATAGGGAGGTGTGGCTGAGTTTGAAGGTGGTGTCATATTCACTATAGTTTATTTCCTATAAGGTGTTGAGAGACGCTAGTAGACCAGATAGTCACAGACTCTGACCTCCAGTTTCTTCCTTTCCATCAATTCGTCTGAAATTATATTATAGAACATATTAATGCTAACCCCTACCACTTTTTCATTGAGAACCTGAGGGACCAAGATTTCTAGTTGAATCGATTCCAACCAAATTGAATTCCTGTTCTTTTATATGCATCCTGACGGCACCAATGCACTTGATGGGTTATGAGTGAGGAGACTACTTTGGCCGCACCAGGTGGCAGAGCCCAAAAACACCTCAGAGAAGCTTTTCTGCAACACAGGCGTGTAAACTTTTGGATTTGATGTCAAAGCAAAAGCGGGAGGGGAAAGGAAGGCAGAAGATGTGGATTCCTCAAGGGAGATAGTTACCAATGAACTCAAAAGCCTCTTCAAAGTACTGCCGCAGGTTCTGCTTGTTGCTATCAGTGGCCGGCAGCCGCTTGTAGTTGAACAGGCCTTTCTCGTAGTGGTAGAGGGGCAGGTGAGTGGTGACGTTGATGACATAGCCGATGTTCAGCCGCTGCATCGTGTCCAGGTCCTGAGCATCCTGCTCATTGCCAAGGAACAGGAAGGGCAAGATGGGCGTGAGCTCGGCATTCTCGATGTCAGGGGTGGTGGGGATGGACTGAGGTAGCATGCTCGAGGCCGCAGACGCGCCGCCCCCCACCTCCCGGCACTCTTGGAGCTGGAGGGAGTTGTCACAGAGGTTTTCATGGTTCTGCTTAAAACTGCTAAGTCCACCTGGAACCAAAACACAGAAAGTGAGAATGACTCTTCCTAGAACTTCAGAGTTAGCTGAAAATGCCACTTTCCCCATAGGAATGAGTGTGTGTTGTTGCTTATGTACATTCGTTTTTTCATAAAATCAAAACGAAAATGAAAGTCCGCTTGGAGACCCAGGACAAGCTTCAGAGGATATGGACTGCATGCAAGACTTGGGAAATGTGCTCTTTATACAAACTGGGGCATGTTCCTCTGGAAAGAGTTCCACGCAGCATCAGGCGATTTCATCAGCAGCAAATTTGATCTGCCTCAAAGAGCCACATGCTCAGTGGCCTATATAGAACCTTGCACTTTGGGAGCCGAGAAAGGCATGGATCACTTCCTTGGGCAGAGAGCTTCTACCAGTATCTTGGCACTGTAGGCGTGTGTCTTGCACCCTTCATAAGCTCACCTCACTCAGAATGACAAGTCTGCTCCTGATACAGCAGAGTGGTTACAAGCAGGGGCTTTGGAAGAACCAGGTGACCTTGGCTATAAGCCCAGTTCTACCACCTCCTGGTTCTGTGACTTGGGCAAGTTAGTTTCTCTCTCTGTGCCTCAGTTCCCCCATCTGTAAAATGAGGCTAATGGCATCTACCTCTTGGTGTGATTGGGAGTCAGGAATAAATGAATATATGTAAGGTGCTTAGCTCTTTGCCTAGCACACAGTATCAGTCGACAAAGATTAGGTATTTTTATTAATATTATCTATATGTTGCCCACAGGTGGAAGCAGTAGAGAAGTGCTTGGAAAAGAGAAAAATACAGGGAGGGGTGAGGTAAGCTGACCTTATGATCTCTTTTTTGATATTCTCCATGTAGGTTCCTGACTTTGCCATATAGATTGACTTTGTCAACCTGACTTCTGATTGAGAGCAGCCCAGTTCCTTGTACCCTCCTTTCCGAGGCTTGTGTGAACATAAACTCATCAGGGAACCTCTACGGATCTGCGAATATGCACCTTTGAACTTAAGGTCCTGCTCTGCCTTCTAAGAATTACGCATCTAGTATAAAAAGCCTAAAACTACACCACTTTCCTCAGTTTTAAAATGCAAACCTCCCCCTCCACAAGTGCATGTCCCTTATGGGAATACATCTTAAGGAAATAAAAAATACTCAACTAGATACATAAGGATGTTCACGACAGCATTATAGAAAAAGCCAAGCGAGAAACAAACATTTAAAAAATGGAAAAAGTTATTATATTCATCCAATAGAATATAACATAGCCATTAAAAGTTGTAAAAGTAATATGAAAACAAAGAAAATGTTTCTGCTTAATATTAAATGATAAAAGCCCATTCAGAAACATCCACCATATATGTGACCAAAAGCTGAAGGAGCATGCAAAAAAGAACACTTGTTTAAATTAGGAAGGGTGTGGATCATAGTTTATTGCTTAAATTTTTTCTTTAATATTTTTTTGATGCATCACACATGTGGATAAGCCCAAAGGATTAATACAAGGGTTAAATTATACAACATATATGTAAGGGCTATGAAATCCGAGTTGAAATTATTACCACTAAATGAGCTCCAACTCTAATTAAACAGAACTAGATATACTCTGGCCTTCCCTTTGAAAAGAGGAGGAGGTTGGAGATCTCCTAGAAGCTCAAAGCCACCAGAACACAACATTTACCCCCATGGAGAGTTGGCTTCCGTCTGTCTTGATAGTTTCAGGAGATAAGGCAGAAAACATGAAGTGTGAACAGGATATGGGTGTGTTGAAATAAGGACAGGAAGCCTATCTGTCCACTAGTTTCTGAACCCAACATATGTCCTTCTCCATTTCAAGGCTCATCTTTGGCAACCACAGCAGGAAGCCCCATATCGTCACCTAGACTGAGTCTCAGCACTGTCCACGACCAGTACACACAGAGCCAGCCATGTACAGCAGGGAAGGCACATTTTCATTAAGGTCCATCAATGAGTCAAAGATCATTCTAAGGGTGTTAAATTATGATCACTTTCCTCATCTGTAAGGGTCAAAACCTACCTATGCTTTTTCAAAAGAAAAACAAGAGCGCTAAATTTATTTTCATTGATTTCTAGAATTAAACTCTGCTCTTACATATCATTAGTTTATTCTGATATGAAATCATGGTAATAAAGTTTGTCTGGGCCCAAAGACATCATTTCTAAAGTAGACAGAAGAAATGAGAAACTAGCAAAACTTTACCAGTGAATAGTAAAAAAGTTAATTTGAATTACCCACTGCCACCATCGCAGGCTCCTCAGAAGGGACTCTGAAGAGTTATTTTAAAAGCTGCTCAGCTTTGCCTCCATAAAACTCAAGTAAACAGTTCCACACTGATCCTGTGATGGGAACCTAATTCACTTTTTTTCTTAAAAAGGCAGTTGCTACACTTTTCCATATAAGATGAGAGGAGAGAACAAAACAGACTCAAAAGAAGTCTCTAAGTAGGGGGAGGGAGAAGGGAAAGAAAAACTTCTCTCTGTTCTTATTTAGGGTGCTCAAGCTGTAATTTGTCTTAAAAGCAGCTAGTTTGAAAAAAAATGCATGCCAGAAAACCTCACACACAGAAAAAAGCAGCATACAGCTTTTTAAAATTCTGTCGCTACACCTCCTTTCCAAATGACGTCAGCTGGAGGCTCCCCACCTGCCCAGTTGCCATAGCAGTTACACAAAGACATACAATGACATCAGTTGGCATGATATCAGCTCTTTGAGTGCAAACAATACAAGAAGAACTACTTTGTTTAAGGCCTTTGGTGCAACTGTGTTCTGGGGAGCCAATGATGTAATCCTAACAGGTGGCATGGGCCTTCCATTTGCCTAATGGGGGGAAAAAGCCCATGGGGGTGGGGGCGGGAGGGAATCTGAGACAGACACAGAATGCTTCGGATCACAGGGGGTGCTCATGTGCAAAATGATGTGTATATTGTATGTTTCAGTCATGTGGGAACTCTGCTCGTAGAAAATTTGGAGACCGAGTGGATAGAAAAGGAAATACTATAATTCAAACATATGAGCTGGAGGAGGAAATTCTCACTGAGGGGTACTAAGATACAGTCTCCTGTTCAATCGCCAGTCTGCTCATCAACTGAGGCATTGGTCCTCATTAAGGGTTATGCATATCCACGTACTGCAGTCCAAGAACTCTCTCTCTGGAGATGGTGCTTAAAGCAAAAGGAAGCAGTAGAATCTCACAGTGCGATTTTTTAGAGGTCTATAGGGAGGATTATTTTCTTCTCTCAGGGGTTTGGAATTGGAAGGTTGGAAGAAGGGCAGGGAAGGAGTAGGGTTAATAGAATTTTCTCCTCCAACTACTTTCCTTCCACCCTACCCCACCATACTCCATTAGAGGCCAAATTGACTGATCACTTAATGAGGAGCCTTGATTTTTCATATTTGTGATTATTATATAAGAACATTGCAATGTGACAACTAGCAACTCAAGTCGAGGCAGTGCAGCGTGTGGTTAAGAGCAAAGCTAGAGCCAGACAGGTCCAGGCTGTAACTGGGATTCTGACTCACAAGAACTGTGAGACTGGGTGCAAATCACTTTTCCTTATTAAGCCTCAGTTTACTGATCTGTCAAGTGGACGTAATATCACCTACCCATAAAGTTGTGGTACGGGAAGCCTATGCAAATGTTCTGATATGTACCCAGGAGTTTGATAAACAATGTCTTATTACCCCAATCTCATCACTGTCACTGTCCTCGCCCCCAGGTGATCCTTGCACGCTGCAGTGTGTGAGAACCCTAAACGCAGTGCAGAGATCCTGAGGCCCGACTCCTCGGGTCTGAATTCCGGCACTGCCAGACCCTTGCTATGAGACCCTGAGCAAGTTGACCTCTCGGTTGCTAGTTTCTCCATATGTAAAATAAGAATCATCATAGGACTCACCTCCCACCACTGCGATGAGGATTAAACTGGTCAACTAAAACAAAGTGCTTTGAAAACAATATCTAGCACATATTAGGCATTTTTTTTATTACTTTGGGAAACTACCATTTTAAAGATCTAAAAGAAAAACTCTGCTTAATATAAAGACTGCAAATGATAAGTAAACTACTGTTCTAGAGTTAACTTCCAAAGTTTTCTTTAAAAAGAACTAGGAACCGAGGTATCTGAGCAGATTTAAAGTTTAAATAATGCACTTTTATCATAAAGAAAGTAACAGCTCCTCATCCTTCCTAAACAAATATATCTGATTTTATTTTGCTTGTTCTAGCTTTCCCAGTAAAGACTGCATGGTCTTTGGATTCCTGGTTTTTCTAGAGGATTGAGTTTTTAAATAACAGTTTACCCCCCCTCCCCCGCCTCCCTATCCCCCCGTCCCCACCAGGCTGAGTGATCTCCTTAGGCACATAACTGCTTGTAGTTATCAGTGTAAATATTTTCCAGACATGAGCAACCATGCTGGAGGCAAACATTTCCAAACCTTATCTCAAAACTAGGTTCTCTGCCAAAATGAGTATGGTCAGCACGTTGATCCTGAACGGCAACAACAAAGAATACCCAGGACCCCTAAAGAAAAATACATAGACATACAACTCGCCAGTTCCTTCCAACAGCAGGTCAGTCAGGTGACAGTCCCGCTGAAGCAGTGGACTCTAGTTTTAGTGGGAAAGCTCTCTTTGTTGATGCGTTTCAGCTCTTGTCACTGTTTTGGCTACTGCAGTCCCAGAAACAGAAGAGCCCTCTGTCATGGGATTCCGAAGCAGTCTCTGGGTGGCAAATTAAAGAAACCAGAGCCAAACGCAGAATCAATAAGAAAGAGAATTCCATATTCTAAAGATGGAGAGCACTTTGGCACACAAGCTTTTTGGTTTCATGCTAAGGTGGAAAGTGAGCACTTTCCAGAAATTTAAGAAAAACTCTCACTGAAGGTCAGCAAATGGATTTAACACCCAAAGAAAGGTAAAGGGGGACTAAAATCTTCTACAAGCTTGCTGCAAGCATATTGATTATCCCTTTGTGTTGTCTAGTTTTTCTTACTGGGTGAGTAGTCTTTTCAAATAAAATGGCACTTTGCTGATAGTATTTAAGAATCTAGGCTGGAGGCAGACTGTTTGAGTTTAAAATCCTGGCTCCCATCACTAACTAGCTGTGTTAACTTGGGTAAGTTACTTAACATCTCTGCATTTCAGTCTCCATGTCCATGTTATAGAGTTAACAGTAGTATCTATGTCAAAGGGTTCTTAATATGAATAAAATGCCACAGGAGTTAAATATTACTACTCTAATGGGCAAGATATTGGTGTAAAATAGGCCCTAATGGATACTATTTTCAGGGTCCTCCATGGAAACAGGAGTACATCAAAGCAGAGTCACAAGATTCTATTTGCATGAGGATCCTCGTGGAAGCAACAAAGCCTGGATAAATTGGAGCTGACGTCAGGCTTTCAGATCTGAAACTCTCCAAGACAGAGTCAGAGTTGCTTCATACTTTTCAGGGCAGAAAATCACCCACTTTAATAGGAGAAATACTTGGGATACCAGCTAGATCGACAAAGATTACTTCTACCTTTTGTTTTCTCTGAAATTGTCTTTATAGTCCATAGACAATATTGGTTATTTTATAATAGGAATGATTTCAAGTTTAATACCAGGTAGTGTCACCTAAACTGACTTACGATCCTGTCCCCAGAGGACGTGTATTCTTTCCTAAGGAGAACAGAGGGAGGCTACATTAATGAGAATGAATCCAGTAAGAGCGCTGTGTCACTAGGTGTTAAGTAAGAAACAAAGGGATAAAGAAACATTTTTGTTACCCAGGGAAGAGAGAGACTTTGAAAGCTCGGTCCAGCAGTTCTGCCAGTGGGGACCAAGGGTCAAAGAGAAGAATCCCTCTGAGCATGTCAGTTCATTGCTTACATGTGAAATAGCCAATGTGTGAAAAGACATAAGCAAGAAGGTACCATCTAGCTTAACATTCCTAACAAAACCAGGATGTTGAATCCAATTGAGCACATCTTGTTTACTTGGGCAAATATTGTTAAGCGCTCCAAGAAGATATACTACACATATGTTTGTCCCTCACCTCAGAGGTTTTTTACTGTCTGCTGTCTGTTAGGAGATAGACGTTAACTTACAGATATAGTTAAAAAGCCAACTCTCAAAGGCAGTCTGATAGATAAGGCAGCAGGCAAAGAGTTTCGCCTTGGATTTAGAATAGGGGCTCTGCCTCATGCCAGCTGCGTGGCTTTGTGAAAGCTATGAAGTCTTTCCGGACTTGCTTTCCTTAACTATAAAACAGGGTACTACCACTCAGGTCTGTTGTAATGACTCGATGAGACGGTGTGTAAAGCAACCATCCTGGTATCTTTAAGAAGGCCTTCGCACACTGTAGCTGCCTGGATAATAAGTGTCAATGGTGCAGCAAAGATAAGCACTCCAGCTGGTCAGATGCAGGGGGATTACTGTGGACTAGGGTATCCAAGTAGGTTTGGCTAGAGGTGAAACCTTGAAGGGCGGCTCATTTGGTTCAGAGAAGTGGGGAAAAGGTGACCATCTGCCACAGCCAGGCCCAGGCAAGGGAAAGGATGCCAAAGCAGAGGCCACAGGGCACCTCGCCTGCAGCCCTGCCCTTGGAAAGGTCATATTCAGTGCTGTTGGGTCCCAGTTTAGACTCCACAAATGCAGGAAGACGTGGCACGCACAACGGGGCTGGCTCTCGTGTTTGGTGTTCCCCTTTGGAAACCTCATTACAATTAGTTATTTGTGTCCTAAGAGTTCAATGGAATTGAAAAAAATATATATCTAGGCTTACCAAATAGGCATAAATGCATTTGTGGTGAATTTTCTGGAAATATAAATATATTTATGTATATATCTAGGAATATATATATATGTATGTATACATATGTATATGCATGGATTATGTACGTATTCCTAGAAATTTTAGAAATACAGATATAGAAAAATTACACGTATATTTACATTTACATATATATATATACACACATAGTGTGTGTGTGTGTATAACTTTTCTATACATCAGTTAGTTGAGGTGTTCAAAATTTTTCTCAGGATCATTAGATAAAAGCTTAGTTTCAACACATACAGATAGGTATACACACAGGCTCACTCTACAAATAAAACTGCTTTTAATAGTTATTCACTTTTTCTTTCCTGTGTGTTTCCTTCCCATGTACATCCAAATTCATGGCCTTAGCACAACTTCGGTTCCTGGAGAGCAGGACCGGTCTTATTTGCATCCCTCTGCACACAGGACTTAGCCATATGTCACAGGAAGACAGAGGATTTGTTGATACGTTTGATAGCAACAGCTGGAGGGAAGAGATATTGAGATAGGTGATGGATCTCTTTTGGTAAATAATTTACAGAAATTAAAAGATAAAGTAAAAGAATCTCCCTGGTGTCTACTTTACCTAGTGACAAATCGTAGATAGAAATTACCTCGAGGATGCCCCTCACAAAACTGTCTTTCCATAATAAAGATGACTCTTGTTCTTATATTTCATATTAGTTAATCTAATCAAGTGGTACTTAGTAATGTTTTGAGAGAAAAAAAGAAAATTCCTGAAAAGTTTATTCCAGAATTTTCTTGAATTTTCAGTTAATAATACAGTCCTTTCATTGGATTTGCTGCTGGACAAAAATCGTAATTTAGACTATTGATGCTTACCCAAAATAGACATTGGTTTTATACTCATTGTAACCCAGGTATCTGACTTATTTTTGCTTCTCTCAGATTATGTGCCATCCCTGCCAACCCAACAGTTTGCTAGATTAATATTTAACATACTGGAAATAAGCTAACGCTTGACTATATTATATACCAAGAACTAAAAACACTAACTTTGGCTCCTTCCTAACCTTTGTATAAGCTTCAATGCATTTTCAGCTAAATTTTTTGGTTCTATAGAACTCTACAACTGTTTTCAATCACTAATTGTTGTGGGGCTCCTCTTTGTTCTGTTTTAAAATACATTGCTTCCCATTTTGACAGATAAAATCTTTGTGATGCCCTCAACAGAATTTCTAAAAAATTCCTGCCTAAATATTTACCTCAAAAAAAGCGAAATGAGTCAGAAAGATCCAATGACTTAGGAACTGTGATTTACAAAAATTGAAAATGAAGCTTTAACTGTACGCCTTCCAAGAAACGCTGAGCATGGCATGTTTCTGTTTGAGTTTAAAAGACTTCCCTCAGCCCCCACCCCACCCCCACTCTCCCAGCTCAGAAGTTCCCTCTGGTGCATATAAGTCCCTTCACAGAATTGGGGCAGAAAAGGGCTGGGGATTAAATTTCAACCCGCTGAAGTAGCTCAGTTGCACAAAAAAGGCAGCTTCTGGTTACCGCCCCAGGAAGGGAGGTGTACTTTTAGCACCCCTTCCTATTAGGACTACTCTAAGGCTTTATTGAGCGACCAGTGTTTAGGATACCACAAGTTTAATTTGTGTGTATTTGAATAACACAGGCAGATTGTTTGAGAAGATACTTCGCAAGTATGTAAATACAGCCTGTTCCTTTAAATCTGTTACCTCATTTATTTACATTAGAACAGAAAGCACTGCCAGAAGCAACAGCTGATGACAGTCATGTAATTTTCCACAAAGACAACAATTAAACAGCTCTGTGTTCTTTTAATGAGCAGATGACTTTTACATGAGCAGGATTCGAACTGTAGGATCTCAAGAGTTCCCACAGCCAGGTAGATTTGATAATCTACCGGATTGTTGGGATGGCAGGGGTGACCCATAATCTGAGGGAAACAAAAATAAGTGAGATACCTGAGTTACAATGACTAGGTTATGCAGAAGTCCCTGAGACTTTAAGGAGAGCACCCTTTGCCCCCCCCACCCCAAACCCTTCAGGAGGATCAGGGAAGAAAGCAAGAGAAGGGAGATTCTCCCTGGAATAACTTTGATGCTCGAATTTCCAATAAATCCACAGAATATTTTTTAAACTTATTTTTAGAGTCGAGGGTGGCGGTGGGAAGAGTGGTCAGGCCCCGTCTTCACACAGGCACAGTGAGACCTGTTTAGTGCAGAGAGCCGCATTTTTACACCCATCCTCGCCATTCTGTCTCCAAAAGGTTTCAATAAGAACCACCTGGAAGGCGGTGGGTGGGCAGAATGGACTTCTCTGAGTCACTCTGCCTGAGGGGCAGAGCGAAGCCTTCTGCTCTTCCTTATGCTCAGCCCGGCCTGGTCGGAACAGACTGGTTCTGGTGGGTCCAGTTGCTCCCTTCTTCCCCCATCGTGTTCCTGAAAACCTACAAGTTCAGATTTCCTTCTGGTTTCTCTAGCCCTCCACGTCTAAACTTCACCTAACTGTGTTAGACCAACGCGTTCCCAGGGAGAAACACACATCATAAACCCCAGCTCAAGTGTCTGGGTTTTCTTAACAGACATACCAGTTATATGAACATATTTTTCACGTTTATAATCTCTTCTATCTCAGAGCAAGCACTCCTGAGAACATTTTGGGACTTGAGTGACATGCTGAAGATGTCCTTTTCCTCTCCCCTCCTGACTCCCTCCCCAGGGATCAGGGTCCAATGGGAGGAGATGGATGATAAACATATAAACACACAAATAACAAGGTAATGATTAATAATGACAAGGGCCATGAGGTGCCCTTCAGTTCCTGGGTGCTGTGGGAGGGGACTAATTAGATAGGAGTTCAGAGAAGGCCTCCCTGGGGATGAGAAGGGATTCACTGGTTTAGGAAAAGGGCGGAGGGGAGGGAGCCCAGGAGAACAGTGGAGGCAGAGAGAACCACACTAGGATACAGGCCCAGACACTCCTGAGGCCAGCAGGGACTCAAAGGGCCTAATGTGGTGAAGCATAAGGAACAGGCAGGAGGAGAAAGTGACCACAGGAGGTCACAGAAGTCTGCAGAGGCCCACTTAGGGACATTAAGCTATTGGGATTTTATTCTTCATTCAGTGGGAAGCTCCTGAACATTCAGAAGTCTGTAATAGGTGATCAGTAGGTGTTTGAAATGAAGAGAGAGAGAGAGGGAGAAAGAAGTTAATTTACCAGATTGTGCAATTTACCTACACTCCAAAACCTGGGAAAAACTCATACTCTTTCTTTCCTAGTATATGTTTGTTCCTGCTGCAGACTGAATTGTGTCTTACCCCCCACCCCCAAGCCCAGTTCACATGTTGAGGCCGTAATCCCCAATGTAATGATATAGAGATGGGGCCTTTGAGAGATAATGAGGTTTAGATGAGGTCATGGGGTGGGGTCCTCCTGATGAGATTAGTGCCCTTGTAAGAAGAGACACCAGAGAGCTTGGTATCTCTGTCATCCAGGACAGAACAAGAAAGTGGCCATCTGCAAACCAGGAAGAGAGACCTCACCAGAACCCAACCATCCTGGCACCCTGATCTTGGACTTCTAGCCTCCAGAATTGTGAGAAAATAAACTTCTGTTGTTTAAGTGCCCCAGTCTATGGTATTTTGTTATGGCAGCCCAAGCAGTCTAATGCAGTACCACTTTTAATTCCCAGGGAGAGCTTATTTTTTAAAAATATAAATTATAATTCTTACTTTCAAAGAACCACACCAAACCCTATGAACTGCCTGAGAACCTGGCTCCTGGGAGCCAACCCTAGATGGTACCATATCTTAAAGTCAAGTCAGAAATGGTCCACAGTCTGAATGGGGATGCTGCCTAAACGATCAGCATGCCTAGAAGAGGCAAGCCTATGGAATCTTCCAGAACCTTAGTTCCATGAGCCAGCTGCAAGCAGAGAAGTCCACTCCTTTCTCAAAGACACATACTTCCTCATTAGTTATACCCTCCTTCTGGATCAGCATTGACCCATGCCTTCCCGGAAGCATCTCTTGGGGCTAAAGAATCTTTTAGCTGCAGACTTTCTGTGTTTTTGGAAGGCAACTCAATACCATGTTAGGACTCCACCTTCTTTGTTCACTAAAAAGCTCAATACTGGTTAATCCATCAAGACGGATTAAGGGAGGGGAAAAAAATCCATGAGATCATACTGGAAGGCTGCAGAGAGAAGAATGTTAACAGGAGGAGAGTGCTATGAAACACAAAGCCATATTTTCCCCAAGAGCTCAACCAGATACTCTCCATTATAGTTTAATTCTCTGAAGAGAGGGAAAACATTCTTTGCTTTTCAGTGCAGAAGTTTAAATAATGAAGCACTGCTAAACAAACAAACAGAGGCAAGCCCAGTAAAGCTATTAAACTAGCCCATTGTACAAAAGGAAAACTCTTGCTTAACATCCACCTCCCCCGAGGACTGACATTTATCTTAGACCCCAAATTTAACACATCACAACTTCACGGCAAAAGTATGTTTCCCAGTGGGATTTAAGTAGAGCCCAATTAAATAAATCTCTAGAAATATCAAGAGAGAGCCCTCAAGGGAGAGCATATTTCTACTGTGAAACATTCCCATTGGAAATTACATTCAGGAAAGGTCATCTGGAAACATCCATGACAAGAGGAGGGGAAGAGAGACGGGAAGCAAGACAAGGTTACACAAGTGAAGCCTGGGCAGGTTCCATAGCCAGGATGGTGCGTGGAAGCACCTAGCCAAAAATGCAATGTGCATCTTAGCTTGCTTTGAATGACCCCCAACCCCCGAACCTGTTCAAAAAACAGCTTTTACAAAGATGTGTTTTAATATGATCTGGAAGTCAAAGGGCTGTGGCTTAGGGAATTCAGGAAGTGGCAGGGGAAAGGATAGAATGTCAACATCAAAATTTGAATTGTTTTACTGCACCAATGTTTTCAGTTCACAAAAAGCATAGCAACAACTTCCTCTAGTCACTGAGATGAATTCTATATTTGGCAAGAATACTAAGCAACCCTGAGCATTAACAATCAACCACCACAAAGAGCAGGGAGTCAGCTGCCCTTACATATGGATTCAGCCAGCCAGCGTTGCCCAACAGTCAGACCACCCCATGAGGGCTGAGCTTGGAAAGATCTGAAGCCAGGTGAGGCCTCTGTGCACTGAGATACACACACAAGGTTGCGTCAGGTCAAAAGCTAGCGTGTACCCACCTAGTGGACCACGTTCTGAGATTAAGGGGAAAATAAAGCAACCAAAAGGCCAGTATATCTCTGGGGAGTTGGGCTGGGATGATATACTGTCAACATGGACTTAAGGCTAAGTGGAGGGCCAGCCAAGTAATGGTCAGTTCAACCTGGGACATGTAGAATGGTGAGCTGACCTGGAATGCACCCACATCTGGCATCGTCGGACTTCCCAGCCACATCCCCTTGAAGTGATGCCTAATGTTGCTCAGGGTGACAGACATCCTGACAGCAAGGACTCAGGACACAACCCATCTTTCCACATTGAAGTGATACTGGCTTCTAGCTCTGCGACTTCTGTTGCCACTTCTATAAAATCAGGAGTTTGGATAATCTGCAAGTTTCTCCCAATTCCAGCATTCTATAACTATAACACAGCTTTGATAAGTGGGATATTGATGAACAATGGCAAGCATGAAAGCAGCTGCCGTAGGGTGTGTGAGGCATGGGTGATCTGATTCCCACCTCAGGGCCTTTGCACTTCCTGTTCCTGCTTCCTGGAACTCTCTCTCCTTAGTCCCTCACGTAGGTGATTCAGACCTCAGATCAAATGTGACCTCCTCATAAAGGTCTTCCCTGACATTCAATGAATAGCTACCTTCCCTATGGTCTTCAAAGCACTTACCGCTATCTGAAATTACTTGTTTATCTCTTCAATTGTTTATTGTAATTATTAAAATGTAGACGGTTGTTTGTCTCAGAGGAAGTAGAGCATGAAAGCTCACCACATGGAGCCCCAGCTGCCTCCACAACCTTCCAGTAGTATGATCTTGGCTGAGTTGCTTTACCTTTTTGTACCCTAGTTTCCTCGTTTGTAAAATGGGACTAAAAATAGTACCCACAGGCAACAATATAGTTATTGCAAGAACTTAATGAACTAATACTGTAGTTATTAATAGAAATTGTAAGTATTAGCCATTTAGCACCTAGAGCAATACCTGATTTGTATAGTAGGGGCTCATTAAATATTTCTGGATTAAATAAACTTTGGAACAAGATGAGAAAGGGCCAGGTAATTATAAAGCACTTATTATGTGCTGTTCAGTATATTGCTAGGGATTTGGGAGATTAAAAATTTTTTTTAAATATATAGTCCCTGAAGATAAATGTAATAGGATAAAGAAGGAGGGATGAAGGAACATTAGAAGAAACTTAGCAAAAGGACTGAGAGAGGAGATGTTTTAAGAACACTCTGAAGATGATGCCATCAGGCTGTGACTCATGCAAGGCAGTGCAGGGCCAGCCAGGTGAATTCAGCAAGAGGACTTAGAAATCCTGCCACTCCCCTGGCCAGGAAGGAGGGCCAAGAAGGCTCATGGAGAAGCAGCAGCCAACAGGAGTGCCAAGCCTTAAATGTGACAAATAACCATGCCTGTGGAGGGCTGAGAGCCACGATGATTCACACCTGTGTGGCCTTCAACCCTTTCTCCCCTCCCTATGCTGCCTCCTTAGACATTCTCTATAAGCGATGAATGGTGGAGATAGATGGAAAGCAGACATGAAAGAGAAAAGAGGGCTTAAGAGGAAGCATCCAGCCTGCGGGATGTCAGGGAACAGTGGGAGGGGCACCCCGGTTCAGTTCAACAGATATTTATTAAGCACTAGATATGGGCTGGGGGCACAGTACCAAGTGTACTCAACTCAACAAGACCTGGCTCTGTCCTCTCCAGGCTAGCTGGCCTGACCACTTAGATGCAGATGACTCAGACAGACTGTCTTCACCACCCCTGGGAACCATTTCTTCTGCCTCCTCTTGAAGGGACACAATGATGGATCTAAAAAGTCAGGAACTCTGGGTTCTTCTTATCCCTCTCATTAACCATGAACCTTTGGGTAGCTCACTTAACCTTAAGGCCATTTTAAAACACGACCATGTCACAAGAGCTTTTTCTTCAAACACAGAAGTTTGTTCTTCTCTACAAAAGGGCTGCTACAGCCCTAGCTTTCTCACAGGGGTAACATTATTGCCGCTCTCGAAAGATAGACAAGGGGCCTCAGAGCCTCTGGTCTTCTGAAAGGTGAGATGCTCAGGAACACAGCATGAAAAGAGAATGCCTAGTTTTCTGTACCTCTTTAGTTAGTTCTGATGAGCCCACTCTATCCCTCTTAGAAACTGGGACTGACACTCTTATAGTTACTGAGAGTGGCAGGGAGAGCTGCCTCTAAGAGTTAAGTGTCCCCAACCTGAAAACTGAACAGCTCTGAAGAGCAAGCCTGGCATAGTTGCAGTGTGAAAAGTGCCCAGGGCTGGCCCAAGTTAGACAGAAATCATGTCATCCTGGGCATTTCAAGAAACCTCTTTTATAATTCTAGAACACTTTTTGTTTCATTCCTAGTTTTCATTGGTGAAGGAATCTTCCCTTGCAATAACTACAGACTTTGTCTTTTCTTAGAAACGTGCCTTCCAGGGTGGCCCCAAGATGCCCTCACAAGAGGCCACTTTCTAGGAGCTGGTGACCTAAGAGGGCCTTGCAGGATGAGGGCCAGGCCCGAGCACAGACAGAATGGTTAGCCGGACCACAGGCAAGAGACAGTGTCTATTTTAAGCAGGGAAGGAGAAACCAAATCAAAAAAGAAAAAGAAAACATGGTAAGATCATAGTTTAAAAATCCAAATGAAGGCCCCCAAAGAGAACAATTAGTTCAAACCTGTGTTTATGAGATGTAACAGGACACACACTACAAAAGTATGATTCTAGAAAATGCAAAGCATTTTTTTAAAAAGTCACAAAATACTCCTTACTCATACTATCAACCTACATCAGTTTTGTATATGGAACTCAATCTCAATATCAACATTTAAGAATCTCTATTATCAAAGGGCCAGCACATATGTATGTCATCACTACTCATGTGGTACTGTACAGGAGATGATATAGAGGGGACCCCAAGAGTTGCAGGCTGGAAGTTCCTGGGCATGGTGGTGTCAGAGGCTTCCTTGTCTCCAGGTTGAGCCTAGTTGTCAAAAACAGTTGCTCAAAGACAATCGTTTTACAAGCCTAGAATGTAACTGGCCATTGCCACCCATGATATGGGGTAGGAGAGACAAGCAAGTTAAGCTACAGTACTTAACTTTCCCAATCACTGTGCCCCTAAAACATATATCCAGATGAAAGGCAGTCTATTCTTGCAAAACTGCAGTGCAGCTCTGACACTAATGACACAGAATCAGCACAGACTCCACAAGTGAAGGGCCCAGTCCCCAACAAGACCGTCCTCAATTCAGACACCAGCCACAAGTTCAGGGGTTCCCAGGCCACCCACACTTCTGACCAATGGGCTAAAAATTCTTGGATTCCCACACCCCCTCAGGTTGGGTAATTCACTAGAACGACTCACAAAACTCAGGAAAGTGAGTTTTATTATTTACTATCCTTTATTATAAAGGATACAAATCAGGACCAGCCAAAAGAGGAGACACACAGGCAAGGTCTGGGAGGGTCCCAAACACGGAGCTTCCGTGCCCTGAGGATTCATCACCCTTCCAGCACATCAATGTGTTCATTTATCAAGAAGCTGAACTGAGCTTTGGTGTCCAAAGTTTTTATTGGGGTTTCATTATACAGGCATAAATGATTGAACCATTGGTCATGTGACTAAATTCAATCTCCAGGCCCCCTTTCTTCCTAGGAAGAGGTCAGGCTAATACAAAGCCCCTACCCTCTAATCAATCACATTGTTGGTCTTTCGCATGACCCACACCTTTTCTGAATCATCTCATCAGTATAAGCTCAGGTGTGATTAAAGGTTACCTCCCAGGAACCAAGGACAAAAGACAGTTAAATTCTCTATTACAGAACAATTCTGTAGTAGCAAGTAGGGTGGACTCCATAGTTAGATAGGCCTGAGTTTGGCCTTCTGCTGTGTGACTTTGGGCAATTTACTTAACCTCTCTCAGCCTCAGTTTCCTCATCTAAAAAGCAGGGATAATAATACTGTTATCACTACATAGAGATCAGCACCATTCAATGGAAATGTAACACTAGCTACTATGTAACAAACTTTTTTCTAGTAGCTGAATATAAAAAAATAAAAATAAACTGGTAAAATTAACATTAATAATATATTTTACATGTTGTGTTCAACATGTCCAAGCCTTGTATCATTTCAACATGTAATTGTTATAAACAATTATTAATAAAATATTTTACAGCCTTTTTTTATACAAAGTCTTTGAAATCCAGTATGTATATTACACATGGAGCACATCTCAGCTTGGATGAGCCCCATTTCAAGTGCTCAGTAGCCAAATGTGACTTGTGGCTACCATATTGGACAGTGAACATAGAGATAACAACTGTTGTTATCACCACAAAATGAGTTAATGCTCAGTGCCATTATCATGCCCAATTTTACAAATGTTAACTAAAATGCGTGTGAGCATGCATGCACACACATACAGAGGAGATGACTGAAATCTAAGATGCAATAAGCTACACTGTGTCAGTCAGCTCCCCAGAGCTGAAATAGCTGCTCTCTTCTCAGGAAAAGAAAACTTTCAACTTGGAGTAGAGAGGCTCTTGGATTCGTTATTCATAGCATACTCTTTTATTCCAATAATCCCATATCTCCCCAACACACATTTTAATACTGGCAAAATCAAGTGACCATGGACAATAGCTTTCAATGGGGAAAGATGCTCCCAAAGCACCATGCAGCTGGATGGGGCAGCCTCAAGGAGCTCTGAATGGTTGGGGAGTGGGGAGGAAGAAAAACTGCAGGAAGGAGCTTTGGCTCATTGAGTCACGGAGCAGACACTCCTCTCCCTCTCAGGCCAACTCCCAGAGTCACTGCCCGGCCACCAGCTAGGTGTAGCCAGCCAATCACCCCACTCTCTACTCCATGGAAAAAGCTCTGCATTGTAAATCCAGAAGAATGTCACCGGCAGGAGATTGATTTCAAGGTAATTATTTAGGCAGCTTTGTAGCATCTAATTCTCAAGCCCTAAAGCATTCTCAAAGTGTTTTTAAAAGATGCAGATATTATTATGAAAGCTCTGTCTCTTTTAATGATGGCACCCCACATTCAGCTTCTCCCAACTCTTGTAACAGAGGGCTGCCCATCACTCTGACATTCATCCAATTCATTCACTTCTCAGTGGAGTAGGGGTGGGGGCTCCTAGTCACCCTCAAGGTAGGAATGAAGAGATTCACGTAATAAGGGCAGACGAATGCATTTTTACATAATATGCAAGATTAATTATAATAAATTCAACCCAATTCACATACTTTATCAAGGAAGACAAGCTAATTATCTATCAGAGAAGTAGCTCCTATTTAAAGGGCATTTTACCTCAATTTGGCTAAAAAGAACTAATGGGAGTTGTCTTTCCATTCTGATATATTCTTTTCACTGCGTTTACTTAAGCACTCAGAAGACTTCAGCACTGCCCTAAAATGTCAAGGTTTAAAAAAAAGGAGGAGGGTGGGAAACACAAACGCATATTACTCAGCATCTCACAAAGTCTAACTCTTTCTGCTGTTATTGTAACGATGTCCCTTTCCAAGTGTCTTATCAGCAGCATGAAACTGGGAGTGACTCATATTTATGAAACGAGGTGTTGTTGGTCCTGGCAGATCATTCATTTCCACAATGGCTTCTGGTTTTTAATAGTGCTGAGTGGCGCCTCCACACTTCCTCACGCTGCCCACCAGAGTAGAAACCCAAGATTTATAACAGGTGTCTCATCAGGTTACATGTGCTGTACACACAATCAAAATTTGTGCAAAGACCTGTGATCAAGGATAAAGACTTCCCTAAAAACCGATAACTGTGGAGTAGTTGGCCCTCGTATTCAGAAGAGAAAAGCAGGAGTGAAAAAGTGAAGGGAATTAGGATGAAAAGAAAGATAAACCCAAGGTGGCTGGCCCTGAGCTTCCATTCCTCCATGAGGGGTGGAGAAGATTCCAAACGAGGGATTCCCTCAAGAGGTTTCTCTTATAATATCAAAAACTGGGAAACAATCTTAACTTCACGAATAGACAAATTAGTTAAGTAAAATATGATACATCCATAAAATAAGACATGTCATGACATTAAAAGAAAATTTGTGATGACTCTACAGGATGCAAAAGTACACACAATGTAAAGCAAAAATGAATTTCAGTTTCTATATGAGAAGCTCTGCAAAATATGCACATATATGGGTAAAGAATGAAGAGAATATGTAAAAGTGAAACTGGGCCAGTCAGGAAGATTAGTATATCATCCATTTTTTTCTTTCTAAAATTTTCTTAATATTCCAACAATGGGTATATAGTTGAGTCTTTGCGAAGACTTAATTTTATAAGGTTTCCTTACATAGAAATAGTATCTAATTTTCCAGAATGGCACTGATTCAGAAAAAAGTCCTGATGTAGTTGCCTATCCACCCCACCAGAAACAGTTTTTTTTCCCAAACCTTTAAACAAAAAGGTCTAACAAGCATGGAAGGGTCGTTCCTACTTATATTGCACCAGTGGTGATGTCAATTCATTTTACTGAACTACATCACTTATACATCCCTTGGATATAAGTAGATAATGATGAATTATTATTGTAGATACTTAGTATTATAGTTATGGTAAATTATTAATAAATGTTCTTTATTATGTGTCTGGCATTGTTCAAAGCACTTGTACCTATATTATCTAATTTAATCCTCAATCCCATGAGAAGAGTGTCATCACTCTCCTCATTTTACAGATAAGAAAACTGAGGCACACTAAATTTAATTTGCTCAAGTTCATGCTTCTAATAAGTGGCAAAGTCAGAATTCAGACTCAGCAGTCTGGGCTCTAGAATCTGTGCTGTTAACCTCCATACTATACTCCCTCTGCCAGAAAAGATATAAATTCCTAGTAGGAAGTCTGGATAGAAATACAAGTCAGCAGACGGATTCATTGGGAAGTCACTTAAGAAGCTCATTACAAAAGGAAACAGAAAGAAAACGTAGAGTGACCTGGCCAAACACTTGGACCCACAAGATTTGCTTAGTTAATAATAACTCAGATATAAAGCAAACGATTATACTCCCACTGGGATTAAAAAGAAATTGTGAACTGAGAGTTAGGAAAAATGGATCCAATGGCAGTTCTGCTACCAGCTACTTATATGTTCTTGGGTAAATAATCAGTTTCTACATCTGCAAAATGGGACAGTTGGAACAAACGCTCAATAATTCTGCCTGAGTGAATGCTGCTTCTAACACAGGATTCCATGGAGTCCATTCTGTTATCCTTCAAGGGTGTCAATTATGCTTTTTCCAGGGTCTGTCCCTGCCACACTCCCAGATGACCTGAGCTGTATTTGTAGGCGTAGATTGTAGAAGGGAGGAAGAAAGAAAAAAGGCAAGGAAAGAAGAAGAAAAAAGCAAGGAATACTAAATAGGTTGAAAAGACCCCTGTTCACTTATCCCAGAGAATTAACTTTCCGAAAGGATAATGATAACCTACTAGAGACTTTTTCTTCAGACACTTCTTTGCCAGAGGCGGAGCATGGGGCAATCGCCTTTAGCTTATATGAAAGTACCAGGCTGCACACAGCTCATTTCCTTATCCAAAAGCATAGCCTCAAGCTTCCTTTTTCTTTAAGTTACATAAAATACGGGTCTTGCTGGGCTGGGGCAGCAGAATATATATAGATATTTTCTCCTCAACTTTTAAGTAATAATAGATGATACAGACATAAGCTGGAAAAAAAATGATGCTAGGATCTTCCTCTCGGTTTACGGATGCAAACATCTCAAGAGTCCAACGCTTCATAATTAGAAAGGACACGACATCAACTTGAATATAAAATGTATATTTTTAAATGTTCTACAACCAAATTCAGGCTGTGGTTCATATTCATCCTTTTCTCTTCCCTCAATTTTTCTGAATTAGTAAGGTTATATGATATGAATATAGAGCATACAGTATATGGAAATACAGCCAATAAAAATTTGCCTACATGGTTTAGGGGAAATAACGCAGGCTTTGAAATGACAGAGATCTGTGCTTTCATCCCAGCCCTGTCCTCTAGAGTGTTTTTTAATCGTCCTTGCAAACTTTGTTTTTGGGCAGGCCAAAACCTTGTCTTTGAAATATTGTTCACAATGCTTGTTTGCCTACCAAAAGTCCTCTTCTCATAGAGAGCATGCAGGAAAAAAAGCCAACACAGGCCTTGTTCCTATCAGCAACATGCCCAAAATTAGTGAGGTCCAAATCACAAAGTTCCACTCTACTGCACGGAGGAGGCCTGTCAGCCCTGAGCTTCCAAGGCAGAGAGAGAATGTATATTGCCTTTTCCATTAAAAACCAACAAATAAAAAAAAAAATCATTTCTTTTCGAACCAAGAATTGGGAAATAAATTCTGTTGGTCCGTGAAGATGTGCTTAGAAAAGGCTAGGCTCTATTTTGAAAGGGAAAAAGAAAGGAGAAAAATGCCAAATGCTTAGATAAAATGGATACATTCTTTGAAAGACACAAATTACCAAAACTGACAAGAAGAAATAGAAGATCTGAATAGCCTTATGTCTTTAAAAATTGGATTGATGATTAAAAACCTTACCACCAAAAACAAAAAACCTCTAGGCTTAGATAGCTTCAGTATTGAATTCTATTGAACATTTCAGAAAGAAATGATATTAATCATAAAAAAATATTTCAAAAAAAGACACAATTAGAAAGGACACGACATCAACTTGAATATAAAATGTATATTTTTAAATGTTCTACAACCAAATTCAGGCTGTGGTTCATATTCATCCTTTTCTCTTCCCTCAATTTTTCTGAATTAGTAAGGTTATATGATATGAATATAGAGCATACAGTATATGGAAATACAGCCAATAAAAATTTGCCTACATGGTTTAGGGGAAATAACGCAGGCTTTGAAATGACAGAGATCTGTGCTTTCATCCCAGCCCTTTGCATGTACTTTGCAGGATAATGACATTTCCTGAAGATGAACTGCTCCCCAAACAAGATTGTGTGGCACAAGAGGATGAAGAATACAAACAGATACATGACTTTCAAGGTGGAAAGGACGTGGAATACTGGCCTCTTCCGTATATGCTCTCATTCTAGCATTTAGACTATAAGGGTTACGCTGACAGATACGCTGGCCTAAGACTAGAGCCTAGAATATAGAAGGCATTCAGTAACATTTGCTGAACTAGTGAATGAATCTCCCTACACACAAGGGTGTACATCCGTGGAGACCAACCTACTGAAAAGTCCCTAGAAACCTGAGACACTTGGGTATGGGGTGCATTTTGATCCATGTTTTCTAGCTCTTTCTTAAAGCATTAAATTCCCTAGAAGATGGGATTAAATCAACGTTAATATTTGTCCCATATTTCTAGGACTCAGGTAAATATCAGGACCATCAGCTGCAGGTTTCAAAAGATCTTAGACTTAGGTCCTAAAAGTTCTGGACTGAAATCTCAAAATTCAACAAAAAGGTATCAAGACCCAAAATGATTGATTAAATATGTTATTTTATATTTGTATGCTATACATTAGATACCGTTATCGTTAGATAATCACACACACACTCACACATATACACACACACACATCAATCTATCGACCTGGCAAGACCTATTTTAGCACTAAGAATTAAGGCTCTAAAATTAATCATGCATGTGACCTTGGACAAATGATAAACCTCTCTAGGCCCCATTTCCGTTAAATGCATAATGAGAAGGCTGGACTAGATCAATGGTTCTCAAACTTTGCTGCACATTAGAATCAACTGGGGAGTTTTTAAAACTCTTGATGGGCTGGCTGCACCCCAGACCAATTTCATCAGAATCTCTGAAGGTGGGACTGAGTTTCATAGGTTCTAAATCACCCCAGGTAATTCCAGTGAGCAGCCTTCAGTGACAACTACTGGGCTAGGGGACCTCAAGGGTTCCTTCCTGTTCTAGAAATTGGGAATCTTGAGATCGAAAAAGGTGAGATGACCCTCTCCTGGGATTAAAATTTCTATCCCTCATGTGTAGTGTATCCTTATCGACCTACTTGAACTAAATTGCCTAGGCACTGAAAATCAGCACATTTTTATGCCCAAACTGCTCCCCAGAAATGCCAGGGCGGGGAGACTGGCTGCTCATAACACTGAGTAAAAGGACACAGACTTGGCTTCTGGTCAGAGGCTCACACCTCGCTCCCAAGGGTGTGTGTGCCACAAGGCTGTGGCAGAGTTGTTCTGTTCCTGTGATTTTGCCAAACCTCCCTTCCCCTACCCTCCTCTTTCTAATCTAAAGTCATTATCTACCGCTGCCATGAAAGGAGCTTCTTGAACTTGCCCTTGACAAACCGGATGGTTAACTTAACTGATCTGAATTGGTAAGGACAAGGGGATCATACTTAACATGCTCTCATGGTACTGTGCTTCGAACAACCTGCCATCCCTTCCCCACCACGTCTAATGTAAGAGGCTCTGAAAGGGCATGGGGGTGGAGAGCAGGGCCCAGGGGCCCGATTTATTGAGAGCTGTCTATGTGCCAGGCATTTTATTTACATTGTCTCCCTTCATCCTATAATGTTGGAATTTTACAATGGAGGAAAACTGGGATTCCAAGAGGTGACCTGAGTTACCTAAGGCACCTCTGGTCAGTCAGTGGAAAAGCCTAAATCTGAACCAGGTGTAAGTGAGCTAAACTCCACTCTGCTGAGCACACAGTGAATGAGGAGCAGATGGAGCAAGGACAGAGATGGCGAGAGAGCTCACTTATATCTTTCCACTTACATTTTAATGAGGAAGCAGAACAGGATATCCAGAGGCTCAGAGAGAGTACAGGCAACTGTGACCCAGTTCAGGGAAAAGGTCCAGGACTCACTTAAAGAAAGGAGCAGGCCTTTCAGTGAATCCCCTCCTTTTTCCTTCACACTCCATCTCATCACAACTCAAAGCTTGGAGAACTTTGCAAAATAAAGCACACTGCCCCCTCCTTCCACCTACCCTTTTATAGTCAGACTACAATCCTTATTCCAAAAATAAATCAGCCTGATGAGAGGCCAGAAAAAGGAAAGCTTAATAGTTTTATCCTTTCATTATTTAGTTATGGGACCTTAGTTGGACAGATTTATTATCACGTTTTTACAAATTCCCCTGCAAATAAATAATTCTAGGATATGCCCAAATTACTCTGGCCTCTTGACCCAACACGTTTTTGTAATTACTTGGCACTCCAACTGTACGCTACTTAAATTAGGTAACAGTCACCAAGTTATTTTTAGGCCATAGCAACACACACACACACACTCACTCACTCTAACCTGCTTGTTATTTGTACTCCTTCGGTAGAGGAGCCAAAATTGCCTTTTTATTGGTACCATCATTTCTGTTGAACCAACAGCAATAATAATATTAAGCTACCTTGAGTAGTTACCAGATACATATGAGGAACTGTTCTAGACACTTTGCACACATTGCTTCATTTAATTCCTAAACTAACACTATGAGCTAGCTACTGTTGCATCCTCTTTTTGTAAATGAGGATATTAAGGAAGTAAGGGATTAAGCAATTTGCCCAAGGGCACATAGTTAGTAAGAGGAGAACAGAGACCAGAACTCAGACAGACTGGATCCAAAGTCCTGCCTGAATTTCTCCACCATTTTCTACAAGGCTAACGCTTGCCATGTTTGAACAGTGGCCCAGAAGAACAACAGTAAGTTTGTGAATATAGACATGGCTTTGTTTCACATATCTTAAAAAATCCTCATAACATCCCTGAGAGAAAAGAGAAAACTTGTGTTTCCCCCCACAAAACAAAGCAGAAACAGAAAGAACATTTTCACAGGGTCTCTGATTTCTGAGCATAGTCATTCACTTTGTCATCAAACTCAATATGGCCTACATGTGTTTACTTCAGGATCCCTTTTGATGACGGAAAAATGTGCAGTGTGTGGTGCTTATTTCTCAGGAGTTGTGATGGAAAGTTTGATAGTATAAAAACTCAACTCCCTATGTTATCAAATTTTCCCTATGTGTCAGCCTCCTGAAGCGATTCTCTCTCCTCCCCCTGCTCCTCAGTAAGTGCCTCTGGTAACAGAGGCCAGCCCGTGAGAGACTGAAGCAGTCAGCCAGTCTTTCTTTTATGACAGCACAGAGTGAGTACAGGCATGCGCCATGACATATTCACATGGAAGGGGGAGTTATGGACCCCTAAGAAGGCACCTAGAGCCCTCCCACTTGGAGGGCGAGATCCTTCTCCATAGACCTGATAGCTAGCTAGTCAAAGTAGAATCCTAAGTTTGAAAAACTCTCAAAAATGAGTAATTGACAACTGAAGCATTTAGGAATGAAAATGTTGTCTCTACTATACTCTAAAATATTACCAGCCTTATTAACTTTAAAACACTGTCTAACATGAAACATTTAAATAAATTGAAACGTCATCTATACTATAAAATATTTCAACAAGCAAAAAAGGAAGAGAAAGCACATAGGGAAAATATTAGTAATTGTTTAATATTATTATCTTATTGTTTAATCTGGGTGATAGGTATATGGGTGCCCATTATAGTCTTTTCTACTTTTCTAGATATTTGAAAATTTTTAGAATAAAATTTTTAAAGGCGTAGATGATCTTTAAGGAGGAGACAGCAGGAGACTTTCCTTTCCTAGATAGGTAAATGACAAATTATTTCCCTGAACCCAGCCTTGCTGAAAAGAAAGGGAGCCTTATAAACATCATAGTAAAGATGGTAGCTGTCATCATAGAAGGCCCAGAATTGTCTAGCCTTCTTATTTAGTTTGGTCAGGAGTCAATTTTGGTTAAAAATCAACTTTGGGTAAAACAGATTTTAATTCTTTCAACGACTTTGCAAATCCCTAGATATTTATGTATTTGAATCATTTTTGTCAGGTTGAGTAGAAGCGAACGTCTGATGCCATTTATTCTGCAGAAGATGAGAATAGAATATGGATTCAGACATAGGTCACAACAGCGAGGGGACTGTAAATTAGAACAGTAACTTAATCCCAGGGGCCTCTGCGCCTCTGATCAGTTTCTTCCCAACCTGACACAGCATTACTAAAACAGTAACTGAGCAGCCGCTCTACTTGACAGGCAGCACCAAAAATGGAGAACGTGGCATTGAAACAGGGGGACTTACAACTTGGACAAGGAGGGTAGCAACCAGTGTTTACAAACATAAACCACAGAATCAGATGGGCCAGCCATAAATTACCTGAGATTGTACTGAAATCTCTGAAAATACATTAATGAGGCCTTAGAAGTTTCTGCCTTCAATTCTAACTATCCCCACCACCATATCTTCCCTGCAAAAATCATTCACTCCAAAATGGTACCACTACCACTCTTGCTAAAATAAAACCTTACATCACCAAGGGAGGGATTTACTAAAATAAACCCCAGCAGAGAAGCCAGACCAAAATGGTCTGCTTGACCCACTCAAGAACCTGGGAGAAGTTTCTGGTCATGCCTTCTGAGAGATCCCCACCCCATTATTCACCTCTTTGGTGAATAATAGTTTACGCAGATGAAAGGGTAGCTAGGAGCATTCTAATACCGATCTCTTTCCCATCTTGGTCCCAATTTTAGGCCATTTCCCCAAAAGGACCAAAATAATAAGCACGATAATAATCAAGAAGGTAGATTACAGACCCTTTTGCTCCTCAACTACATATTTTCAACCAAATTCCCAGATATTTGAAGAAAAAGCCCCAAAAGCTACAAACAATCCAACCTCTACCACGAGCGCGTCTTCCAGGTCGACCGCCGCTGTGTCTCACCAACACGAAAATGACGAGCCCTCACGGTGGCCTCCCAGGGCGCCCAGTGGTGAGGTCAGCAGCATGTCCAGCCCCGCCCCATTGAGGCAATCTTACTCACTGACACTGAGGAACAAGCCCAGGCTGCCCAGACTCTCAGCTGCATCCACAGGAAAGGGGGAGAGGAACCCCACTTTCTTCAGTAGGATCCAGGAGATTCATTTCTCAGTGATTGACAGGCCGCTCCCATACACAACAATGCCCACTGCAAAATAGAGGGTAGGATCTACTGCTCTTCCTAACCACCCTCATGTTCAAGTCCAGGGTCATCTTAATTTGCATTGTTTGATGCCTGTCCTCATATCATGCAGACACAAAAGGCCCCCTTTTTCTCAACAATATCTCTATATGAGCAAAGAGATAACCATCAAGACCACTGGCTGCTGCCTCTGTTTGCTCCTAAGACAAATACTACAAATGGGAAATTTGTAGATTGTATTGTCTCAGCCAAAAAAGATGAGATAAGCCAAGATCACAGTGAGAGAACACTAGCTAGGTAAACCTACTGGGAATCACTCAAAGTCAACCACACAAGAATATAAAGCAATCAAATACAGAGCTACACAGAACTCTGAACATACCTGTAACCCCAAGAAAACCCATCAACAACAACAAAAAATGCCTGGGAGCTGCTAGAACTCTCTGAATACGACCTCCATGATGTCCTCCTTCCCAACGGAGCCCAGTGACTTTAGGGAAAGTGGTGCCTTTGTGGTAGTTAAGTCCAGTGAAAACAGGCTTGAGAAGAGACGTGGAGGATGGGAAGGGGAATTATATTAAAGGAATTTAGAACCACATTTCCAAGAATACAACCTAACAAAAGGCAGAATGCATCACTGGGAAGACAAGAAGGAGAATGGCAGAGATGTCTGCTCACCCCAATGGCCTGTTGCAATTTAAATGGGCAAGGTGTTCAAAGGAACCCAGCGACACCTTTGGTCAACACACTTCAGGAGAATGGCTGGTGATGTGGCCCAGAATGTGTACCTTGGCTCAAAATGCAAAAGAAGAAAGAAGATGACAATCTCTCACTGCCACCACCACCGGACAGAAGACACCAAAGAAGAAGAGTGATGTACCGTGCCCCCAGAGAGCAGTATCTGAGAGCAAAGAGGTACAACTGATGGACATGAGATGAGGGCCCCCCTGCTAGGTTAGGCAACAACGTGTGGGTAATTAATTCTTCCTCCCAGGGCTCAGCAACACTTATCTAAGAGTCATTCTGTACCCAATATTCTGGGGTAAGTGACCCACCACCCTATCTTGGGGGGATCTACGTTGCCAAAGGTTGTCAGGTGAGGCCAGAAGGAACAATGCATTGGGAAGTATTTCATAAAAATGACTCTGTCCCCTTGGAGCTTTGGCAAAGGATGGATGTTTTTGGTGAATTTACACTTTCTGTGGGGCCTTACAATATGGATCTCTGACCTTCGTGAAGTTCACTTTATAAACCATTTAAAATCCAAGCTGATGAGAGAAGTGAGAAAGAGGAAGAATTTCCCACAAAAAGAACTGGTACCTGGAGGCTTACTCGTAGTTCACCACAGTTGCCGCTTCCTCTGTTCCATCAACTTTGGTTAAGTCTGAGAGACAGTAACTTTCCAACTAGCTATTGAATGGAGCAGAGCTACTAGACCAAGCATGACATGAGATACCAGCTGGTGTTATAAAGCCCCTTTTTAGAAAGATGAGAAAATAGTTTCAGAGAGGTGAAATGACTTGCACAATGCAAATTAGAAGGTGCATCAAGACTAGAACCCAAATCTTCTGGCTTCCAGTTCAAGGTTGCTGGGTTTCTCTCACTATACCAAAATAATTGAGTAAGGGCATGGAAGGAAAGACAAAAAGAGGAAAGTCTACTTTAGTCTTTTGTAGCCAGGATAAGGAGAATGCTGGTACTTCTAAGAGAAAACCCAAAGCAACCCCAGGCTAGTCAGGACTGTGCTTGGGAAGGGAGCAGGGGCATTACCTTTCAACACCAGAGGTTCTTTGCCTTCTCTCTTCAGGGACTCGAGGACTATGTGAAGTGGCTGGGAGGGCATCACTCGGCTCGGCTCATTGGTATTCTCATCATAAACTATAATTTCTTTGGAAAAGATCCTCTTGAAAGAGTCCTTGCCTTCCCTACAGGAAATCAAGTCTAAGACAGTGATCTTGCCCTGTTGCAGTCTCCGCCGGCTGATCTTATCTGCACAGTTAATGTGGACAGCTCCTTGGATGTGACTCTTGTTGTACTCCATGAAGGGCCTGCAGTCAATGATGACAGGGCCCTGGCTTGGCAGGTGACTCTTGCTGCATTTGGTCATCTTCTTCGCCAAGTCATTGGGGTAGATTATTTTGATGCTGGCTAGCTGCTTGGGGGTTCCTGACACAGGGCTGCCCACCCCACCTGATGGACTTAAAGAGCCTGCATTCTCATTGTTGTTGACCATCTGGTTGGCAGGGCAGGTGGTAGAGGTTCCGATGGCGGTGGTGGCGGTGCCAGCGGCAATGGCTTGGGTTTGGGTCTGATTGTCCTTGTCGTAGGTTGCCACAGTGCAGCAGCTGGCACTGCTGCATCCACAATTCAGGGAGCGGGCAGAGCCGCTGGATGAGGGCATATACGTCAGATTCGCAGCCTTTAGGGACACAACGGTGGTGGCGATGACAGGAGAGTGGCTGTTACTGCCTGGGGCGGCAGAGCCAAGGTAGCTAGAGTCTAAACAAAGGTTGAGATCCTGAGGTCGGACGGGCCTAGACAGTGCCACTACTACCCTGTCGTCTAAGGGAGACGGAGGCATGAGGAGGCTGAAAACTGGCAATTCAAGAAGAACTCAAGACAGTCTGTAAAGAAGGGGAGGGGGAAAGAAAGAATAAAGTCACGTGACACAAAAGGCAGTCTAATCCAATCCCTAGGAAAGGCCTTTGCATCCCTCTGAGCAAAGTCGTCCTAAGTGCCCTTTCTCATGACGTGTGCAAAGCCTGAAGCTCATTTTTCCAGATTCAAAGAGGATGTAAACCTGAGGCCACCCATCTATGTGGTTGCTAAGTCCAAGGTTAAATGCATAGTCTATGCAAATATTGACGAACAACGTTTCATGGACCTACATCAAAGTTCAGCCTTAGAGAAGCTAAAAACACAAAGAATTAGAAAAGCTGAAGACAATACGGAAGGCTCTTAAGAGGCATCTGTTCTGGGCCTCATCTCCTGGGCAGAAGTATACTGCAACCATCTGAGAAAGACCCATTTGTCCACCCTTGCATACTCTCCGTTTAACTCCTTCACCCACTGCAAAGGCAGAGGAATGACCAAGAGTGCTGGCATGGCTCACAGAAATACACAGCAGCTAAATATACATCAGGGGTGGATGTCAACTTTCTGCAAATCAGAATGAAAGTATCCCCTAAGCGAATCTCTTTAACTAGGAGCTATTCTTGTTTTCCATTCTACCGACTCCTTTGAAAAGCATAGTCATATTAAAACCTCCCATGTTTCCTATTAGGCTCTTATAAATTAATCTACAGTTCCCCTTTCATTACAAACTGGTGTCCTAAAACAAAGCCTCAAGTCAAGGAGCCAGGTCTGGAAACCCCAACCCTGGCAGATCCATCACCCTTAGTTCCCTGGCTCTTCTCGCCACCCACCCCCCCCCCCACCTCCTGCCTTTAAGGAAAGGACCACTTCGACTCTCCCCCCTTCTCCATTTCTCTAGTGGCATAGACTATGCAGCCTAGAGCTTCTCACAACGGGAAGCAGCCACCGTGCATAATATTTCAATCCCACACAGATATCCCCCCTCTTACAAGCGGATGGGTTCCATAAAGAAGACTTCTCAATTAGCCCGTCCCTGTTAAAGGGGGCAGGGAAGCGTTGCCCACAGGGTCTACCTCCTGCCTCATGAGAGAGCGCCTGCAAAGAGACAATTCCTTCCTCCCTGTAGGCACAGGGGCACTCTACAACCCGCCCCCTGGCTCCTGTCCTATTAGACATGCACACAGAAAAGAAACCAAACCCCATGCAAGAGTCGCTCACCTAAAAGAACTTTAAGAAATGTCTGGAAAAATGTCATCTATCACCCGTCTACACGCGACCGTCACCATTGTCTGACATAGAGCCAAAGTGTCACGGGCAGAATCCACACACAGGCGCGCGCACACACGCACACCCAGAGGGGCACGCACCCATCGCGTCCCCAGATCCCCACCGACTCAGGTTTCTCTCACCCACCTTTAGATGGGAGCGAAGGGTCCAATCCCTTCCCTCCTTCCCTTCCTCCTTTCCTCCTTCCCTTGCGTAGTATTTTTTGAAGAGCAAGTACTATTCCAGAAGCTATAACTGTTTCCCAGCTGGACCAAGCGGTGAAGTCTTTGCTATTGTGTTACCTGGTAGGGTACGTCCCAGGATCAACAGTCGTTTTCCTTGGAGAGGGACGCAAAAGCGTGTTCACGGAGACACAAGCTGGGACCCCCACTTCCACACGGCGTGCGCGGCTCACACACAGACACACACACACGCACGGAGTGTGTAACGAGATCTGCATCCCTGCAGTAGAGGGTCGGGCGTATATATTGCCCGTGAAACCATCCAGACTGGCCCAGGAAACCTTTCAGAGAAATACTGAGCTATCCCACCCCTCTGTAGTCCTCCTTCCACCTCCAGACAGGGGCTGGAAAGAAAATTAAGTGGTTAGAGAATGCTCCTTCCCCACTCCTGGGGCACTTAACATCCCCCTTCGCAACATAGCGCACTAACAAGCCCCAGGCATTTAAAACTGCCGCAAAGGATCCCAACAAACCTCATTTTTTCTTCGTCCCAAATCCAAATAGACTGCAGAGAAAGTACACGCACAGGGCAGCGTGAGCCAACAGTCTGAACCCTGTAACCTCACCTGCTGTGGCTCCCCCGTAAGCATCGCAACACACACACACACACACACTCACAGTCACTCCGCCTTACACTCTCCGACTCTCAAAAGTAGTCGCAGTGACTTCTACTTACTTCATAAATAAGTGTAGCCCTCCACCATTTGGCGCTCCGCTTCAGCTATGGATTCGCGCATTCAGCCCCCATTCACTTGGCTTCATTGATCTCCAGCAGCAACATAGTTACTTTCTCTTTTGCTACACTGTAAATGTAAGGTTCTGAGGGGGCGGGCCGGCTGCCGACCGACGGTGCGCTGGACCAATGGGAATCCGGAGAAAGCTGACCGCTACCTCACAGCAGCCCACGGCCAATGGGCAGCAGGAGGGGGAGGAGCCGGGGGCGTGGCCTCGTCTCTTTAAGGAGGGTTTATCCGACGCCGCTTTGGATCCTCAGTGTTATAACACGGGAGGTGATGTCATTGGCAACCAATCAAAAACTTAAAAGGGCCAGCCGGGGCCCGCGCGGAGCAGCTGCTCTCTATTTACATGTAAACCGAACCGGCAGGATGCAGTTAACCCTTTCCGGGGCTGAATTGTCAATGGGCTGGACTCGCCGCTCTGGCTGAAAATGGCTTTGCCCACTTGACGGGACCCTCCTACCTTCCCTCCCCCGGGGACAGACCACGCTACTCTTTATTTTTCCTTCTTACTCTGGACGGATGATCAAAAGTGTCGGGGTAACTTTCTAAAGGCAGGACACGACGAGAATAATCATTGTCCCCAGTAGGAAAACTGGGTTCTCCGAGTCGCTCGAGGTGACTTAAACTGTAACCCAAGATTCGCGGACGTCGGTGAGCCGCCTGCGCTGGGACAGACGTGAGCGCACAGCCAGGGGCGTCGCTTCTTCTCCGGCCCGCGGCCCCGGGCCACGCGCAGGGGGTCCGGGCTCCGGCGCAGCTGGCGAGCGCGCTGGCGGTCCCTGGGCGGGGAGGCTCTCCCAGCCCCGCCGCGGCCCGCGTCCTCGGGACCGCCCTGCTCGGCCCCGCGCCGCCGGGAAGCGGCGGCCGCCCGCCCGCAGATGTCGCTGCCCCTCTGGCTGCCTTGCTGCTACCCGGCGCGGCGCCCTCTGGCTCTCCTACATCTGCGCCCCGGTCACGCCCCCGCTTTCCCCGCCGGCTTCCCGGGGCTCGACCTGGAGCACGAAGGCAGCGCTGCCGCGGAGGGCTGCTCGGAGGCGGCGGTCGGGGCCCAGGCCTGAAGCTACAGGGGGCGCACCCCGAGCGGCAGCAAGGGCTCCAGCCCACGGGGCGGGACGTCCTGGGGTTTGCTGCGCGCTCGCCACGCCCCGGGGCCCGGCCTCTGCCAGCCTGCGCCCCAGCTCCCATCTGGCGCGCAGGGTCCCGGCGCCGCATCCGCTGTTCCACGTAGAGCTGCGCGCCCGGGCAGTGGCCCGCCACCCCGCAGGGCCCCCGGCGAGCGAGGACGGTCAGCCCCGCGCTTTTGGAACAGCCGCGGCTGCAGGAAGGAGCCGAGCTGAGCGTAAATAACCAGGAGTGTGGCCGGCGGAGCGTGGAGGGGGCGGCCCCGCCCCTCTGGGTTCTCCAGCCTCGCGCTGTCTGCCGAGTCGCTGGCGGGGCGCGCGTCGAGGAGAGTGCGGGGCGAGGCCAGCCGGCCTGCGCTTGGTCAGGAAAACTTCGGGACTGCGGGAAAGTTGTCTTGGGGTACGAAAGGGAGTGGAGAAGCCGAGATGAACTTCGGACAGTGCGCATCCAAGAACCCTAAGGAAACACAGTAGAGCTTTTCCCTTTTCCCCCTCTCCTGTCTCAGAGAGACAGGGGCGAAAGAGGGCAATCATTCCAGTGGGGTAATACATAACGAGCACTATAGAATATTTGGCTATGATTTTTCTCTCTTACCAGATTGAAGGTGTTTAGAGACACACTTCAGGCTCCAGGCCTAATAAGTCAGCTAAGCGACAGCGACATATTCGTGTAATTGCTCTAAGTGCTGATCTGAAATCAGAAGATGCCAAACCATGGCCGACAGGCCCGCTATGCTCAATACGCTATTAGGAGAAACCCCCTTGGGTACCTCTCAGGAAAAAGAAATATATACATATAATTTTTTAAAATAATTTTCACATATGTGCATACACATGCACAGTCCAACTTTCACGTCAGTGTTTCAACATGCGGTAAATACATACAATCATCTTAAACAGAACAGGGCTTTGTGTAGCCTCCTCTGCGCTCACACACCAACATACATACACGTGCATCCCTTTAATGATAACTAATGAGTGATTAGGGCACACCATTTGATCTTTACACCCTTGTGGATCCCCAGGTCCTAGCCAAGAAAGATGGGCTCTGGGTAATTTCCATAAAAATCAGGAAAGAACTTCCCAGAGGGTCTACCCTGGATCTATTTGGAGCTGAAAGGTTGCAAGCTTGCCTTTCCTTAACCATAGATAATTACTGGAAAAATATTCGTTAACTCAGGGTTGGAGAGTTCTGGATATAGATCCTGATTCTGACTCTCATCTGTTGTGTCTGTTCATCCAGAGGCACTGTGTTCATTTACTTATCTGTCAAATGGTTATTTTACAGAAGAAAAAGGGGAAAGTTCTGGTACAAGTGCTCAGGGGAAAAAAGATTCCCTGCTGATACAAGACATTCAGTAAAGAAAACATTGTCCTTGCTTCAGGAAATGAGGTGTCTTTATTTAAAGGTACTTATGATCCATAAATTATGAATTCATTGTTAATACCTCAATTTCTAAGCCCAAACAAAGTAGGGATTTATACAATTGTAGAAGAGTTCTTAACAGCTTTTCCTACATGGCCCAGAAGGGGAAAGTAACTCTAAAAGAAATGTAACTCATTTAATGAGATGATTATTTTATTATAGTTTCAAACTAGTGAATTGCTGTAATTTAGTTGACTAAGAATCTGAACCATCGAAGCTGAAAAATTGGGAAAGATGGCAAAATGCCTCATCATTTATCAAACCTGAAACATGGAATAAACGTCATTAACATATACAAAGATGTAATTATTTTCTAAATTAAGCATCTCTAAGTGTATAGTTTAATTCAAATTATAGAGTGGTAGAAAAAAATCAGATTCCAGATGGATATTTGTTTCAAGTCACTACTCTTCTAAGCTGCTTTTGTACAAAAAGAGATGATGTTGTTTCTATTTTTTGAGTCATAAATGTGAAAATACTGTCAGAAGTACTGTCCTTAGATTTAAATTTATAATACTGGCCAGCCAATGGCTATGAACCTGATCTGTATACAAATAACTCAGCAAAGCTTTAATGTTCAATTTTAGTCCCAAAGAAATGGCAAAGCGTCTTCACTGTGTTTGAGTGTTCTAACATGATTGTACTGAGCCATATCTTTGTTCCTATGAGCAAACATCGTAAGAAAAATATTATTTCTTTCAGTGCAAAGTGCTGTATATTAAAGCCAAAAGATGAAGAGAACTTAGGCCAACATGTAAGATATAATATGGATAATGTTGAACAAATGTATGAATTAAATGACTTCCTTTATGTGCACTCAGGTGGTTAAGTGTGTGGGATGGTGGCAGAAGGTGGGGACCAGGTAAGAGGCAGGTTTTCAAGACAATCCTCAAGCACGGTCAAGGTGGATTCCTGGAGGTACAGGAATTAAGGCAGAGAAAGGCTTAAAGAAAACAGAAATAATAAATCCCAGGATAGAGGTGGTATTAAATGAAGAAGAAGTGGGGAATGAGCTGAGGGATGGGAAAGTGAGGTGGTGAGCAGCAGAGGTCATCGAGACCAGCCTGAAACATCCTGGGACAACTTCTAAGCCTAGAGAAGTGCTGACGGGAAGATCTCCTGAAAGAGCTGGCAGCTGCCATGTTTGGTGGGGTGATGGAAATAGAAGCAGGCCCACCGGCTTATCTTGCCATCCGTGAGTTTGGACGCAGGAGGACAGCAGATCTTTTTCCTTTTGGATTCATGGAAAGGATGCACTTGTGAGTCAGGGAAAGGCTCTGAGCCATGGAAGGTTCTCTATCTCTGTTTCCCAGTGTGGTAGCCACTTGCCACATGTGACTATTAAACTATTCAACTTGCAAGGTGGCAAATCTGAATTGAGATGTGCTGTGAGGTTAAAATACACTCTGGATTTTGAAAACTTCATATAAAAGTGTAGAATGTCTGAACTACTTTTATATCAATTACGTATTGAATTATTTCTATTTTGGAGATGTAGAGTTAAATAAAATATGTTAGGAGAATTAATTTTGCCTGTTTCTTTTTACTTCTCAGAATATGACTATTAGAAAGTTTTAAATGACATGAGCAGCTTGCATATTTCTGTTGGACAGTGCTGTTCTAACCCTGTAATGGCTCCTTTGGTTTGAGATCACTTTGGTGCCAAAGGCACCAGAACCACAGAATGTTAGACCTGGGAGGGAATTTAGAGCTTATCTAGGCCAGTGGTTTTCAAACTGTGTTAGGATGAGTCACAGGGAGAAGGGACGCCAGTGCAAGTGGGGGTGATTGAGGTGGGAGCAGCCTTGAGCTGGTGGAGCTCTCAGACCACAGTCTCATCCCCACCCTTCCACACTCGAGATAGAAGCAGTTGACTCCTGAGACTCCGAAGAGAGATTTCATTTGAAGAAAGGATTCTGGTTCATTTTTCGTTCTGTTTTGTTTTTGAATTCTGGCCCATCATTTTATTTGTAAGGCAATTTGAGTCCCAGAGAATGGAGATGGCATGGCCAATGTCATGCTTGGCCTCAGGACTTAACCTCAGACCTCATTTCCAAGTCTAGCCTGGCAGGAGAGGAGGTGACTGACTGGTTGGAGGAATTAATAAACTCGCAGTCTCAACCAAGGCAAGCAGATCCCCCTTCAAGCCAGTGAGCTTTTCCTCTCCTTCCGCTCACCCTACACTTGTGACCTCACGGACGCCTACTGCTCTTTATCCAAAGAGAATTCTGTCTGGGCCTGAGCATTGACACAAACTTATTTTCTTTATAAAAATAACAAAAAACTAAATCACTAGCCACAGGTCTCCAGTAACGCCTTGCTCTGCAGTGGATGACCTCTTGTTATTATGTGTTGCTACATCAAAGACTGGTAATATTTTCCCCTTTGCCAAGCTGAGCGATCAGTTTCTCATTAGGAAATGCCATCAGGCCCACAGCCCGTCAACCCCAGGAGGCTGTGTCTGATGGTGCTGTGGAGCAATGTTGGAGAATGCAAAGACAAAAGGGAAACATGCACCCTAGGTGTTCCTAAACCCCGTTAGGACTTGCTTCAGGTCTAACACGAAGGAATTAATCCATCTTCCCAGCATCTCCTAGTAGGTTAAGACTGCACCGCTTCTGGATATAATGAGGTCCTTAAATGACCAAGTGTGCCGTAATGGGCTTTGTTTATCTTTACAATTAAACATTGAGCTGATTCTAAAGATCTAGCATTTGGGAAAGTAATAATAATAGGTAACATCGATTGACTGTTTTGCTTTCTGTGGAGTACTGCTGTAAGTAATCTACAAACATCCACTCATTTAAATCTCCACATCCACATTGATGCTATAAGGAGTTGCTTTTATTAGCCTTAATTTAAAGATGAGGACACAGAAATACGAACGTGTTAAGTAATCTGCCCCAGGTCACACAGCTAGAAAGCAGCAGAGGCAACATCTGTAATCAGACAGTGTGGCGCCACAGCATCTGCTTTTAACCATTACGTGTTATTTAATTCATTCTCTTTGCGATTTTATAAACTTCTATCATATTCCCCTGAGCCTTCAGACTCCCAGGATATTTTTAATTGCCTCTCCATAAGACTTTGCTGTTTTTGCCTCTGCTTTCTCTTGAACTTCTCTGAGTCCATTATGTTTTTGTGAGGTTTCTCTCACTGCTGCCTCCTCCATGTTTGGGACTGGATCAAACCTCCACTTTGTTTCCAGAATCCTCCAAAATAGTGCTCTAAACTTTGTCAGTGTTTGCATTCTGCTGCAAGCTGGACGGACATATTCAAGGAAGAGCTTGTGTCACCTCTGTTACCCAGACCACATCTTGTTTGCCATCCACTCCCTAAGACCTGGCACAGGAGCCAGCATATGGTGTGAGCTCAATAAGTTTCTGTGGAATGAATGAATGAGGGAATGAATGAATGAATACCATTTTTCTTATATACATCCCTGAAGTGCTTTTTCTTTAGACGCATACATTGGCTCACCTGACACCTTTCTACCTACTTATTTGGCCTTCTGCAATAGCTGGAAGTTTTGGGACCTCTGAAGTCCCTAAATTCAATGCTCTTCTGAATTATTTGTGCAGATATTAGCCAAATGTCTATCTTTGGGGAACCCCTTTGTTTACACATCACTTATTTGTTTTTTTTACTATATTCTCCCATTTATAGTTTAACTCCAATTTCTTTTTTTTCCCCTAGTATCTGTGGAGATATCAATATCTTTCTCATTATAATCCATACAATATTTGTACTTTCGTTTGTGTCATTGCTCTTCCATGCTTCATCATCTTCCATGCTTAGGATATTTCCCCCTTCTTGTTCACGGAGTTTCAGCAGAATAAAATTTTCTTCCTTTTCTCTTTCAACATCTTCCCTTTTATAGCAGTCAAAAGCAGCCATTTCCTTGTGTTTATCTCCCTGACAGAGGGCCTGGCCAGTGTTCGTGGTCTATCATGTGACTGATGCTGATAAACGGCTTTTTTAGAAAGAGGCATTTCATCAAGGACCTGTGCCTGGAAGTCAGGAAGTTCTTCTTGTTCCTGGGAGGTGGATCTTGTGCTCTGAAAGGCAATGCCGCTCCCCATTCTGGCCTAGACAGGGAGCAGAGACCTGAGAATTACTGTTTCTAGTGTTCTGTGGAGGTGGTCCACGTCCCATAGACTCCCCACCAGGCAGAGTGTTCAGTTTTGACCCCTGATTTATGTGGTGAATAAAGCAACTACTTTAAAATTACACTCTTGACCTGTAAGGGCCACAAGTGCACAAATGTGGTGGATGAGTCCCGTTCCAGGTGAATTGAAGTGTCCACTGTGTGATGGGTACTGAGCCCACAGTACCACCGGTGGCGCATAGTAGGTGCTCAAATGAATTCAAGCCAAGTCAGGTTGAATCCAGTTATACAACAGGTAATAAAAAAAACCCTGTTGGAACTGGCTAACCTGTTAGTTCAAGTAGAAATCTTAGAGAAGGAAGAAATGATATTGATGCTATAAACTTCCAGCTCACAAAAATTTAGAATTTAATGAGGATAAATAGATTGGATCAGAAAGTGGCCAAATGGAGTGCTGGACCTGCTTTTCATTCATCTGCTGATGCAGAGCCTAGGACGTGCCAGGTGTGAGTGACTGAGCAACTGTTTCACCCTTCTAAAGGAACACACTAAGATGCACAGGGAATTCTTAGCCACTGTCATGCTTCAGTTTGCAATTTCTATTCCTAGGAACCAGGAAAACTGATGCTACTTGATAAAACTGCTATTCTGAACTTTAAATTGGATTAAGGACAGCAAGTATTCCAATGAAGTGATTTATCTATATTTTTCACAGAATAGAAATTGTTTGTGGAAGGAAGAAGGGAGTATGGAAAGAAGGAAGGAAGGCAGGCAAAAGGAAGACTGAGATGGTTATTAAGATTTTTTTGCTTTGTTTATCAACTTTTTGCTTGTATTTTTGACTATGGGTTGGGAAGGGTATGTTTGAGCAGAGAAGGACAAGGAGTAGACAAATAGAGGAAGTGTTGCCCGTTCCAGATCTTTTTGTTTTTCACGAGCTAAATAGGCTAGAGCAGAGTCTGGCCACAGAAAGGGGTTGTTGAATGCTTTGTAGCCAAAAAATGTGGTAGCCCTGAAGCTCCGTCTGGTGGTCCTCAGTAGACACTGGGCCCACACTACTGGGATGGGAATGAAGTGGCAAGGCTATCAGTACTGGTGTGTCTCTGTGACAAGAAGCTCTCACTCAGGCAGCAACTGAGCACTTCTGTGCCAGGCCAGGGGGCCTCCAAAATGCGAGAAGCCAGCACCAGCCCTCTGGGAAAGCTGAGTGAGAGGGCATTTAGAGATGTTCAAGTGCATGCCCAGAGACACTCTATTCAAATCTAGGAGAACCCCCAAAACCAATTTCTCTGATCCTATAGTACAAGAGCAGATTGTGCCTCTCTCCTGTGAGGATACAGAGCTTCTCCCCTTGTGCGTTTCAGCATCAGTGATGGTGAATTTCATGTCTCAACTTGGCTGCGTCAAACTGGTTTGACCCAGATGGTGGGTCAAACATTATTCTGGATGTTTCCATGAGGGTGTTTTATTTTTGGATGAGACCACTGTTTAAATCAGTGGACATTCAGTAAAGCAGATTGCTCTCCACAATGTGGATGGGCCTTATCCAATCAGTTGAAGGCCTCAATAGAACAAAGAATAATCTCCCTAGAGCAAGAAGGAATTCTACCAGCAGATGGCCTTTGGACTTCAACTGCAACATTGGCTCTTCATGGGTCTCCAGCTTATTGGCCCATCCTGCAGATTTTGGACTTGTCAGCCTTCATAATCGCATGAGCCATTTCCTTAAAATCTCTGTCTCTCTGTCTCTTTCTCTCTTTCTCTCTCTATTCTATTGGTCCTTTTTCTCTGGAGAACCTTGACTAATACATCCTTCTTTTCCTGTGCAGACAGAGCAGAGCAAAGCCTGGGAGATGAGCATTTATCAAGCATCAACACATCTCAGTTCCCATCCTGTGTTACTAAAGACACACTGAATTGAGGGCATCTGCATCTTTGAGTGCCTTAATTTCCAAGAGTTTAAAACTGCCTTGAAAGGGTGATGAGGATACACTTAATAAATCTAAGAAAGAGAAACTTTAATTAAAAAAACACTCTAAGATAGGGGGCTGCCCCGGTGGCAGAGCGGTTAAGTTCGCACATTCCGCTTCAGTGGCCCAGGGTTCGCCAGTTGGGATCCAAGGTCCGGACATGGCACCACTTGTCCAGCCATGCTGTGGCAGGTGTCCCACATATAAAGTAGAGGAAGATGGGCACAGATGTTAGCTCAGGTCCAGTCTTCCTCAGCAAAAGAGGAGGATTGGCAGCAGATGTTAGCTCAGGGCTAGTTTTCCTCAAAAAAAGAAAAAATTAAGATAGGATCATTGATAAAGAAGGAAAACAACTACCCTGCCCCCAACACACACACACCACAATTTATTAGGAGAAAGTATAAAATCCTGCCTTTGGGATTACAAAGCAATCTAGAGATTGGAAAGATAAAAATAAACCTGAGACACATTTCTGAGCCTTTGATTTGTGTCCATTCAGCCTGAAGAAAGAAAGATATGAATATTTTTGCTTTCCTCAAAAATGAATATTTAATCTTTATCTAAACATCCTGAATTTTGAGCACTGTCAGGAGTTTCCATAGTAAGTACAGATTGCTTTCTCAATTTTCCATCATGTGTTCAGAAAACCATTTTAAATCCCAGAATTAATGTTGACATCTCATTGCAGTTATTAATTTCTTGTTACTTTTGCTTTCCCAAGCTCATCAACATTTGGGTCAATTTTTGTAAGCTCTCAGAATAAGGGCCTAAGAAATAGATTTCTCAAAATGAAGAGGTCACAGTTCACAAAACCACCTTGGAGACAAAAATCTACTCTATTTTTGCAGCTGCCTAATGTTTTCGGTTTTCCTGGCTCTTTATCAGGAATGTGTGAAGTGCTTGACCATGAACATACAACTCTCCGCTTCATCCTCCCTGATTTCTAGCAGACAGGAAGCTCCCTGCCTTTTACCTAGACCAGAGCTTCTCCAACTCTACGTACACACAGATCACCAGGGCATCTTGTTAAAATGCTGATTCTGATTCAGAAGGTCATAGGTGGACTGGAGAGTCTGCATTTCCTAACGTGTTTTCCCATGATTTTGATGCAGCTGTTCCACAGACCACACTGTGCTATCTAGACCCACAGCATCAAATACAGTAGCCACTAGCCACACACGGCTATTTGGGCACCTGAACTGTGTCTAGTCTGAATTAACGTGTACTCTAAGTATAAAATGCATTCCAGATTTTGAAGATTCAGTAGGAAAAAGGGACAAAGTATCTCATTAATGATTTCATATTGATTTCGTGTTGGAATAACATTTTAGAAATATGGGGTTAAAGAAAACATACTAGTATGGTTACTTTCACCTGTTTCTTGTTACTTTTTTAAATGGAGTTACTAGAAAATTGGAAATTACGTATCTTGTTGGCATTTGTGGCTTGCATTATATTTCTGTTGGACGGTGCTGCTCCAGATCAACAGAGCTGGTCCTGGACGTATTTGTGAAGGAGAGTGAGTTCTCTACTCCTTCAGTCACTTTTCACCAGGCACTGAATCCCTCTTTTACTCCATCTCCTTAGAACTCATGCTTCAGTGTTTGCCGCCACCTCCCTATCCCCACCCCTTACACAGTGGCTTCCAGCACTCCTTGGCCATCTAGGGCCCTGTCAGTCAGGGTGTATCCTCTTTAGAAAGGCCTAGCCAAAAATGACCTGGAAACTCTCTCAAAAATTCATTAACAGGACTCTCTCTCTCTTTTTTTTTTTTTAAGATTTTATTTTTTTCCCTTTTTCTCCCCAAAGCCCCCCGGTACATAGTTGTATATTCTTCATGTGGGTCCTTCTAGTTGTGGCATGTGGGACGCTGCCTCAGCGTGGTTTGACGAGCAGTGCCATGTCCGCGCCCAGGATTCGAACCAACGAAACACTGGGCCGCCTGCAGCAGAGCGTGCAAACTTAACCACTCAGCCACGGGGCCAGCCCCAGGACTCTCTTTTGTGTTCCCTAAAAAGTTTGTGGCACATATATAGCATTTACAAAGGACCAAGTCTCTAGCAAATGGAATGGGCTCTAGAATTAAAAGACCCTAGAGTTTAATTTGATGAATTTATTAATTAGTTAATCCAATAACCTACTCTGTGCCTATCTTTTAGGTGCTAGATATTCAGTGGTGAACAGAATTAACGTTTTACCTACCCTAAAGAACTTAGAGTTTTAGAAGAGAAAGTAGATATTAAACTAGAAAGCCTATGAATAAACAGATGACAAAATACAATCCTGGACTCTTTTTTTCTTCTGTGAATATTCCTTACCCTTTCTGAGCCTCAGTTTAATGTTTGGAATGGGAATAATAACACCTCCTCCCAGGGTTTTGTGAGGATTAGAAATAGTGAGTATATTTGTGTTGTTAGCATAATGTCTGACATAAAGTAGGTACTCAAATGATAGTTCTTGGCTGGCTAAATAACAATGAACAACCCTGATCATATTTATTTGTTTACTAGTTTATATACTGCCTGTGATGGTTAAGTTTATGTGTCAACTTGACTGGGCGCAGGGATGCCCAGAGAGCTGGTCAAACATTATTTCTGGGTGTGTCTGTGAGAGATTAGCATTTGAATCAGCAGACACTCAAAAAGATGCCCTCCTCAATGTGGCTGGGCATGATCCAATCCTTTGGGGGGCCAAAGAGAACAAAAAGGTGAAAGAAGGATGAACTCTCTCTCTCTTCTCCTGCCCTTGGATATCAGAGTTCCTGGATCTCTGACCTTCAGACTCCAGGACTTATACCTTAGAAGTTCAGCCTTGAACAGAGTTACACCATCAGTTCCCCTGGTTCTCAGGCCTTTAGACTTGGACTGAATTACACCATTGGCTCTTCTTTGTCTCCAGCTTGCAGATGGCAGACAATGGGACTTCTGGTCCTCCATAGCTCTATAAGCCAGTCATATAGTAAATCTCCTCTTATATATATCTATATACACCTATATAAGATATATATTTTTTGTATATATGTCCATATACATCTTATTGGTTCTATTTCTCTGGAGAATCCTGACTAGCACACTGCCTCATTCCACAGGCTGTTGTGATAGCTGGTTAGGTGGTTGCCATATTATAGATAGCAGGTCAACTTTGACTCCCAATGTCATTCAAGCTTCTTGAGTATATTTCCTAAACCTATCCTTTGCAAGTAAGAAGCATTTAATAAATGTTTTTTGAATCACACTATACCTGGAATAGAGATTGCAAGTATCCTGGTACCAACCTCCTCAATTGCAGAAGAAAATAGAAGCCAGAGTTGAAGTGACTTCCCCAGGAGTACACTTTACACAATAGTTCTAGAAAAGAATACACTGGTCTTATCTGCTAGGGGCTCGTGGAAGGAGAGGATGTGCGGAGCAGTCAGAGGAGTGAGGGAGGATGAGGGGAAAGGGGACCTTAGAAAGCCCCGAGTTTCAAGGAGAGACAGTGACAAAGTGTCAGATTTGATGGTGGATTTTAGCAGGTTGAGGTCAGAGAAGAGACTTGGGCAGAACAGCTGGGAGCAGGTTGCAGACAAGGAGGGGGTGGGAGCCAAGTGTCAGTGGAGGTGACAGTGTCAAGGACTCCTCTTTCAGGAAGTTTTGTGATTAAGAAAAGGAGAGAGCTGAAGAGCTATGTGGAGGAACCACCAGTGTCAGAGGACTTTCTGCTTGTTTCATTTTGTTTTAGAACGGAGGGTTTGGTCCCTTTGCAGGCTGAGCTGGGTTTCTGGTTGAAATGAGCCATGGAAGGTACGAGAGAGGAAGAGGGCAGTTGTCAGCACCAGGTCCTGGAGGAGGGAGCATGGATGGGACAGGAGCAACTATTAGCCTTGGAAAGTGAGTGGTCATCTTTGCTTCCAAAATGGAAAGGAAGTGTGGATAAACATTCAATTATATGTTGAGGGGCAAGAAGCAGAGTTTAAGAAGTGAAGAAAGAGGCAGGACAATCTAGGGAGAGTATGGAGGGCATCATATGCTGATGTTCCACCCCTGCTTCCAGCCCAGACCCTCCTGAACTCCTAACCTAGACCCAGGCTTCTCGAAGTGTGGTCTGTGGACCAGTGCGGGACCACACACTGTTTGTTGCTGGTCTAAATTTAGAGAAGGAGTTTGTGTCAGAATGCAAATAAACATTACAAGCACACTGTTTAGTTAAGCTGCATTTTCTCCTCTCTCTGAAAGAAGCAGAGCACTAATCTGCCTTCTGGAAGGAACCCCTTTCTCATCACAGTGCACAGAGCAGGTACTTTGGGGTACCACTGATACATGCAATCTCATGACAGTTCAACCTCAATACCCCATAGATATCTCTCATCAAACTGAGCTCATCACCTTCCCTCCTAAACCTGCTGTTGCTCCTTGACTGTCTTCTTCAGTGAGTTGGTTCCTGCTCTGACCAGGTCTCTGAGCCAGAAACATGCGGGAAGGTAGGTCATCCTATACACCTCCTTCCCCTTCCTTGACCAGCCTAATTGATACTCTCTCCTACCTAGCTCTCAAGTCCACTCTCTTCTCTCCATCCTCATTATCCCCAATCTAGTCTAGCCTACCAAAGTCTTGCTTGGATATTGCCACAGGCCCCAGGCAAGCCGTCCTCCCCACTGCTGCCCCAGTGAGCTGTCCAAAGTCCAAATCTAAACACTTGACTCGCCTGGTCAACCTTCAACATCTCCTCATAGTCCATGTCAACAGCCTGGAATAGCTTGCAAAGCCCTCCTCACAAGCCAGGCATTCTCAACTACTGGCATTTGTGTTTTCCTTGACCTCTAAGTATTCCTCCATGTTGCTGCCTTCACGTGTGATTTTTGGTTTATGTCTGTCACCTCATTCCCTTACTCCTAGGAATTGAATCTTTGTAACACCAACACCTAGCACAGTGTCTGGAAAATAGTGGGCACTTAGTACATGTTTATTAAATGAATATATGAAGTAAAGGCAGAAAGGGACAGCTTAGCTGACCTCATACTGAGCAGAGGTAATGAAGGTGTGGTCATGAAATGTTGTCTGACTATGGTCAAGTGGGTCTCAGTGCCTGGACTGGGCTAGGCCTGTGGATAGAGCCACAGAACTCAAGCAATAGAGATGAGGGGCTGTGGGGGCTGGAAGTCAGGCGGGCCATTACTGAAAGTCTTCCAGTGGCTGTGGCTTCTCTCGCTGCATCTGGTACATTCATGAAAGCTCTCCTGGATCACATCAAAAGCAGCCATGGCTGAGAGCGTCTTTCAGAATGAGAGCCCTACCACCTGTGCAAGTTGTCAGCTACTCTTCATTTCTAGGCTTCCTCGGTTTCTCTCTCTTCCAGCCTGAAACTCACTATTCCCCCCGATCCCCACCAAGACCACTACCATTTTGCCTTCTGCCCTTGACTTAGACTCTATTTACTTACCATCTCATTTTTGTCTTTGCATTCCTTTGAGATATGACTTGCAGACTCGAATATAGCAATAGATGGCGAGACAGACCCAGTTCTGACATTCTACTCTGGTCTTTAGGGCCCCATGCGCCAACAAGAAGGATAGGTAGGACAGAGAAGGAAGGTTGGGGTAGAGGGGAAATTAGCACAATGGTTCGGAGCCAAATAATAGATTATGGCTGGAAACTCCCATCTTGATTTGGCTCAAGGGCCACAGCTATATTTGGCTGGCCCCTGATTGACATAATTATTATTGCCTGAAAGTAATTTTAGAAAGAACTGAAAAGGAGGACATGGGTGATTAAAGTTCTAATAATAACATTTCTAAAAAGTCTGGGTTAATGAATCTGTAACTCAGGTGAAAGAAAAGAGGCTTCAGGTGTTCAGGGATTAACACCTGGAACTGAGCTTGGAAAAAACCTTTCAGTTGGGGAGTCAAGTAGGGCAGGAACAGATCAGACACCCCTAAGATTCTTGGGGGAAATCGAGGGAGAGATGTAGCTCATTTTTACATTGGAAGTTCCTCTAAAAATTTTGTGAGTAAAATAAAGCTTCACAAAACAGATAATGTTTTTAATTCACACACGGAGCATCCCTTATGCGCAAGGTCGTGTACTAGTCCCTTTGGGAGATTCCCACGGGTGTGAGCAGGACTGGTCTGAGCATTGGCTCAGGCATTCTGGCTGTTTATAGCCAGCATCTACTTTGATTAGGCCTGGGTCCCACCTGATTGGCTGATGCCCTACCAGTTGTTAAATATTTTGAATGTCACCCTTGGATATCAGACAAACTTTCTGTCCTAAAATAGCTTACAGTTTAGAGGGTAAGATAGGCCCGCCAATAACTCCCGCGCAACGCTGTGTCATAATAATGATTACAATTGTATCCCAAGTCGTCCTTTACAAAGTGCTTTCACACACGTTATCGCTCTTAAACTTCACCACAGCTCTGCAGTGCAAGCTCCTATTCTCATTTTGCAGATAAGAAAGCGTGACGCTCGAGGAGGGCGGCGGGCTTTCACGTTTCACAGAGCAAGAACCTGTCCTAACTTGACAACATCTGATTTGCCCTTCACTGCTCACCCACGGTGCCCGTGGCCTCCCTATTTAAAACAGGAGAGTCATTAAAGCAAATAATGGTCTATTTCATGAATTGATTCTTGATTTCTAAACACAGATTTTCACATTCAAGTAACCACGTGAAGATCAGCCCGGTAGCCCTGTCATTCTGATAGTTTAAAAAGCCTCATTCTGAGAAACAGATTATCACGAAGCTCAGGTAATATACATGGAGAAAGTGTGAGCTGGGCAGTTATGTGTAAAACAAACAAAAGTAAAACAAAATGAAAAAGCAAGGGCGAGGAGAGAGTGGATTGCAGAGGGAAGAACAAAACCAAGCAAACAGGCAAATAAAAGCTTTGAACATAAAAAGTATCCGGTGATCTGGGGGTCGCACCTACACTCTTGAACAAGCCACAACGTATCACCATAGCTCAGCACAGAACAAGAGTGCTTGTTGCTCATACTGGTCCTGAGGAAAATAGGTTAGACGCTAGTGACAGGAGTGTTGATGTCTGCGGAAATAAGCTTGGGTTTTCCAGAATTCACTCATGCAGAATGCCTCATTCTCCAAGGGGCCATGTACACGTGCAGCTGCTCTTAAAGTGCCTCAAGCCTTTATACGCATTGTCGTGAACAACGTGTCAATAGGCTACGGGGAGGAATACCAAAAAACTGCTGAGCAAGAGATGCCTGGAGTCTGCTAATCACTTGTCCAACGTTCCCAATACAGGAGGATGCCCAGATCCAGGTCTCCGAGCTGGGACGCTGGTTGATTTGGTGCCTTTTCTTCTGCATCTGGCAATCATTTTAGCCCCGTCCCATCCATACTAATCCCCTGGCATGATTTCCTTCATGGAACCTCACAGAAATACTATGCCTGGATGGGAAGGGAACTTAGAAATCGCTTAATGCGCACCTTCTTTTTTTCCAGGAAAGGAACGTGATATTTACAAAAGTGAAAGACTGGCTCGAGGTCACAAGAAAGCTTAGTTACAAAATTAGTATTAGAGATTAGAATGTCTGGCCGTTGTTACCAGACATTTGTTAATTTCAATGTTTGGACTAGCCTTACTATCAGATGACTTGTAGAACTAGTAACTCCACCAGGTATTATGTGTCAGTCACAGAAATTAGGCCACCTTATTAGGACCTGCTCACTGGGACATCTATATGAGGTGAATTTTGTGAAAGTTGGGCATAAACACACTTTTGATGATTTAGATTCCAATTTGCATGTACTCAGGGATCTCTCTCTGGTGCATCTTTGAAAGGACTCCAGAATAAACTTTTTCTGTGAATCAAAGAAGCTTGTTACAGCGAATATTTGCTGCCTGATTAATTCTTTCGACAGCTCTAACAGCTTATCTTCAAGGCTGGCATACCCATATCTCCATCATCACCTGGTGCATTTTCGTCACTGATTAATTCACTTTGCTGCAAGAGGTACATGAATTAAACCTCCCCAGGGCAGGGGTGTGAGTCTGTTTTGTTCAGTTCTGAACGCCCAGTACTTAGACTTCAGCCTGGAACACAGGAGGTGCACGGCAAGTATTGGATGACCAAATAAATAAACTGATTTTCAAAAAGGAAATCTCGGGCCCAGCTCACCTCTGTCACAGTGTCCACCTTCACAGGTGCTCCTCCTGCCCGAGTCTGCCTCCTGTAAGGAGTATGGCTTCACAACTACAAACCGTTTCTTCCCTGCTGCCCTGGCACCCAAATCAGCCTGGCTTTGCCTTCTCCTTCTCCTGGACACTGAGCAACCAGCCCACCAGTCCAGTGGGTCAGATCTCAGCTTCCTATATTACATAGCAGCTCCTGGGACCATCTTTTAGGCCTCCTCAGAGTGTGTTTTGTTCTTTCTGCCATAAGCCACCCTGTTTTGGGCTGCCTCAAGGGATGAAGGAGTTTTCTCCATCCCTCATCTTGGGGAGAACATCCCCATCCAATGAGCACCACTTGCACAGTGGTGGCAGGCCCTCTGGCCCTCTGTCCACCAGGGAACAGAGCTGCCTTCTTTATGAGCACATGCAGGTTAGTTTCCTGCGCCCCCATTAAGTCAGAAATGCCCCCTCCCTTTGTGAAGGTCACGCAGAGGTTACAGAGTGTAATGCAATCACTGGGAGACGGGATGGCATAATAGTTGACAGCATGGCCTTGGGAATCAACCGACCTGAGGTCAAGTCTGGCAACTTCTACTTCCTGTGTAAACTTGGTCAAGTTACTTAATTTCTCGACAACTCAGTTTCCTTATTTGTAAAATCAGGAAAATACCAGAACCTATCTCGTAAAGTAGAAGTAAAAATTAAACGTAAGAACGTGTTCAATGCCTGGTACACATTATAAATGCTCAATAAATTTTTTATATGTATGAGATGGAAAAAAATAAATGATTAGTTATTTTTAGAGGATGGCAATGCAAATGGGGGAAGCTGAAAGAGGGTCAGATACTCCATAGGAGAAGCGAACAGTCTCTGGGGAAAGATTAGGGTTGGGGCCTGCTAAGGGAGGACTGAGGGAGCTTAAACAGGTTTGGAGGGAGGGAGGGAGGGAGAGTGAAGAATTGGAGAAAGAAGAGGCGATAAGGAAAGAGTAAGAGGAGGAAGGTATATTCGAAGCTTCTCAGGAAAGAGAACTTTGGGGAAGACTGTGTGTTTTAAGCAACTTTCCTGACCAGCTCTCTTCATCCTCCAGAGAAGGGTATGGCCCTCGGACAATGAGAATATACAGCCTTTCTCTTATTTGGTAATTTTACAATTTTCTACTACTGGGCTATAAACTCTGTGACAGTAGCAATTCTGCCTGTTTTGCTTCCTGGTGTACCCCGATGTCTGGCATAATCCCCCCCAGACTGGATATCTGACTGCATACAAGGCAGACCAGAGTCTCTTTCTTTCTTCCCACCAAGCTTGGGCTTCCAATTATTGATGAAAAATGATTATTGAAGAGGTTCAAGTAGTTAGTTCCTTTCACTGCTGCTCTTGCTATGAACACACAGCAAGACAAAAGAAATACAAGTTAAATGTTGGTTCTCCTTAACTTCAGTTCCTTTCGGGTGTCAGCCTCCTGTTGATTTCTTCATTCCATTGTGGGTCTGGCTCAGGGAGAGAAAACAGTGAAGGCACAGACAAACCCTGACCAGTCCTACAAGTCTCAACCACTCTTTTGTCTGCCAGGTGGTAGATGTCTCATCAGGGGACTCCCCGGACAGACGAAGCGCAGGCTGAGAGGCCTGGCTTCTTGCCCCACCCCAGCTCAGCTCCTGGGCCATCTGCTGTGTTGCTGTGCACCCAGTTTCCAGCACAATTCTGACCTCAGGTAGGAGGCACTGCACCCCAGTGCACATGTTCCGGATTGTCTGTGCTGCTCAGAAGGTGGTTCCAGGTCTCGCTCTTCAGCTCTCACCCCTGTGAGGCTGCATTCTTATAACTGGACTTTGGCTTCAGCCACTGATCTCTGAGTCCTTGCTCTGTCAACTCCCAGTTCTCTCCTAGGACTATGTGTTGCTTTGCTCCTAACAATAACAAGACTAGTAATAGCTAACAATTTTGGAGCATTTTGAGTATGCCAGCCATGGTGTTAAATAAACACTCTCCTTGCGTAGCCTCTTTCAGTCTTCACAATAATCTTGTCAGGTATTAGAACTATTTATTTCCATTTTACACATTCCACCACTGAGGCTAAAAGTTAAATAACTTACCTGAGGCCACTCGGTCTGGAAATGGCACAGCTAGCTCTCAACCCAGATAACTGGTCTCCCTACTTCCTTTAGTACTTTCCCTCCTAGTCTATCCCCCTTACAGACTTCTTTAAAAGAGGAGAGTCTTGGGGCTGGCCTGGTATCCTAGTGGTTAAGTTTGTTGTGCTCTGCTTCGGCGGCCCAGGTTCACAGGTTTGGTTTCCAGGCCCGGACCTACAGCACTTGTCATCAGCCGTGCTATGGTGGCATCCCACGTACAAAACAGAGGAAGATTGGCCACAGATGTTAGCTCAGGGCCAATCTTCCCTAACAAAATAAAATAATAAAACAGGAAAGTCTCAACCAGCCACTCCCTTGCTTAAAGTACTTCAATGCTATCTCTCCGCCTTTTGAAAAAACTCGCTCATTCCTGGGTCTACAAGGAAGGCCCTGTATGATCTGGTCCTCACCTCACTGCACAGCCTCAGTTGTGTCTCTTTTCCCTTCTCTTTTCTAAACTCCAGTCCTGGCAGTTCCTGGAGGAGGTGACCTCTTTCCAGTCTTAGCATATTTCATCATGCTATTTCTCCTCCCAGAAGGCTCTCCCCAGCTCACTGCATATCTGACTCCCTTTCTTCCTTCACATGTGAACTTAAATGTCACCTCACTAGGGATTTTTCTAAATTGGGTTCTCCTCTTATCTATATCATAGCTCCCTGTTCATTATCTTCATGGCAAATAAGATTTTGAAATTACTTGTTTGCTTGCTGATAACCTGTACTGTTTCTTTCTACTGGAATGGGTTTTTGATCAAGGCAGGGACTTTGTCTCATTTCTCATTGAACGCACAGCCCCTTACATATTAGGAGCTCAATAAATATTTTTTGAATGAATAAATGAATGGTCTGTCTGACTCAGGTATATTTGCCATGAAACCAATCCATTTATTCTTTGGGGTCCCTCGTTTGCTAAGGGTCATAGGATGGTATCCACATGGTCACATATTTTTGAAAAATTTGCAAAAATAAGATATTTAAGCTGCAATTATTTAAATCCACAGGAGTGTTTTCTGTGGTTCTAAACACTCCCATGTATAGTTAAGTTACTACTAGCTATTCCAAAGTACGAGTGGTTTCCGGGAATGCTTCCATTGTCCACTGTGTGGGTTCACTTGCTGTTGTGACACAAAGGTTCACAGCTGTGGTGCCAGAAGTATGTGGGTGTGGAAGAGAAACAAGACTTGAAATGCATGGCACCAGATATTAGTCTGTGGAAAGTTCCTCCAGATCTTACAGCTCATTTATGAAACCTCAGTAGAGTTTTCCTAACTATGATAACAATTCTAAAAACGTATTTGACATTGCTAAGAATGAGTAACAAATCTGAAAGAAATTTCTCTAAACTGTCCTTAGGAAAAAACAAATGTTCTGTAATTAATGGATCCATGACTCTATGCATTTTACAGCCCAAACGGTGAATGTTAACACACACAAATTTTAAACAATCGTTTAGGAGGTCAGGAGATCTTAGGGTGGAATGTAGAATGTAACAAAATAAGCGAACTGTGTTACAAATGTATGAAACAACCTTACTGAAAGGGATAAGGAGGGAAAGGTGCTGACCTAAGTAACTGGAAATTAGTGGAGACTGTAGGACTGAAGACCAAAGAAACTGGACATCTGCCCTGTAGTCTAGTTGATAAAGTTGTGTCCCACAGGGGCAACGATTCTGATAGTGCTATACATGTATATATACTGGAATTGAACAATTGAGTAAAAGATGGTAGACTGTGGGAGCCAGGTTACTCACTAAGTGGAAGGTTAAGATAAGCAAGGAGAAGAAGCTAGAAAGATCCATGAGATAATAGTTTAGGGTTGGCGACATTGGTATAAACTTGTCTAGCTTAATATAAATACAGATGGTTACATACAGAAATATTCATAGGTATGTATATATGCATAGGTGAGTATATACATCTATATTTCTTTGTTTTGTTAGCTGAAAGGGTATAGAAGCAACTAGGTCTTAGTAGCAATGAGTGCACGTAATACTTAGACCTTGGTTTCTAATACCGTTCTCCAATAGAAGGAACCACACCTCCTTGGAGATATAGCTGATTCTAGAACTGGGGAAGGAAGTATACAAGTGGATCCTGGAGCATCCTGTAGTGTCAGAAAACAAAGAAGTACTAAAAAAATCCATAATGACAGGAGTATTTCAAAGAGGCATAGGAGCCAACTGAAACAGCTCCCCATGGTTAAAGTGGGAGCAATTTGAGCAACAAAATAAACAAAATAATATTGGATTGTAACCCAAAGCATGAAATAAATATCCACATATCCATAATGATATAAAGAAATGCTTGACTAAACAAATAAGTAGAGGAGAAGATATATGTCTTCCATGCTGAAGATTTCAAAATAATTTATGTAGATGCTCTGCTGTCAAGGAGGTGAAGTGGGACCCCCTGCCCCTTAAGTGTGGGCCATGTGTGGAGACTTCGTTTCAAAGAGGACAGAATGAAAAGAGGGAGGGAGGAGGGAGAAGAGATGTGTACCTTTGGTAAGATGTGATGAAAGTGACACTTTATTGCTGCGGTCTTCCTCCCTAAGACCTGTAACCTCAGTCTAATCATGAGAAACACATCAGATAAAAGCCAATTGAAAGACATTCTACAAAATGCTTGACCAGTGCTCCTCAAAACTGGTCATTGACAACAAGGAAAGTCTGAGAAACTGTCACAGCCAAGAGGAGCCTAGGGAGACCCAATACCCAAGTGTAATGTAATAACCTGGAATTTATCCTGGAACAGAAAAAGAACGTTTATTACAAACCAAGGAAATTTTTGTAATGTGTTGACTTTAGTTAACAATAATGCATTGATATTTCCTCATTAATTGTAGCAAAAGTACCATAGTAATGTAAGAGGCTAGTATTAGGGGGAAAGGAGTGTAAGGTTTGTGGAAACTTTTTACTATCTTCACAATTTTTCTATAAATCTAAACCTGTTCTAAAAAAAACCCACATTTAAAAAAAATTCAATCAGACATGTTATGGGAAAGACTGAATTACCTTTCCACTCTATAGAAAAATATTACAAAATCACTGTAATATGAAAAAGTGATCAAGGAATAAGCTGTCAAAACACAGAAAAATAAAATATTTCAGAGCTGTGTCAGGCAATTGTGCTTGAGAAGTCACAGAGTTGAGTCAGGAAGTTCAGTTGCGAAATTACATTATTTTTCTGTATTTTGTAAAATTTAGGAACTACTCACTTTTCCAAATACGTAATGTGTTGTGGCTTCTCTTTCTAAATGAGGTCACTTTTGTATCTAACTTTGCGTGTATGTAATTTGGGACTGTTTATACAATTGGACCCCAAAATTGTATCAACTTGAAGCCCCACAAAATCTGGAGGTGCCCCCATCTGACTCACAGCTATGGCTTCTGAGCGCTATTTCTAGGTCAGTGGCCCCGCCTGCAGTGCAGCCCATGTGTGTGGGGACTTTCCAAAACCCCGCACATGCCAGCTGCCTCCTTGCCTTCTAGAACTTCCCCATTTCCAACTGCTGGCGTCTCTAACTTACCATCTTTTGGCAACTCTTTACTCCTACTGTAGTATGTCTCTTACCACTTGGGCTGTCTTCTTTTACACCAGATTGTATCACTCTTTTTTTTTTTTTTAAATGATTGCACTTTCTTTTTTTTTTTTTAACCACTCTATTTAGGTATGGTTGACAAGCAAAAGGCTGTACATGTTTAACATACACAACTCAATCATTTTGGGGATAAGTATATATCCATGAAACCATGACCACCCTCAAGGCCATAGAAATAGCCATTGTCTCCTAAAATTTCCCTACCTACTTTATTATTATTATTTTATTTATTTGTGTGTGTGTGTGGTAAGAACACAATGTAAGATCTACCCTCTCAGAAATTTTAAGCATTGTTCGCTACAGGCACTATGCTATATAGTATGCCTCCAGAACTTATTTATCTTGCTTAAAAACCTACAGCAACATGGGTTCCCTGGTTCCTATGTGGCTGCTATGGTCTTCTCGCCATCCAGACCTGTCCTGATCCCTCCACATTATCACTGTCCGTTTGTGGGCAACTGGTCATGCTCTGTCCTGCCCTTAGGGTCCAGCTTGTTTGTCTAAATACTTTGCACATATTCCTTGTCATCAAGATTCCACTCTATTGTCAGAAATCAAGTCTTTCACCTTGGTACTTTCTATCTTAGTTTCTCTGACAATAAAATCATAATTCTCTCTTCCCCGAATTTCTTGAAAGTTGATTTTTAAAATCTAGGGTTAGTGCATGGTTAGCTGTTTTTCAGAATTTCCTTTATAGACCATTACAAAGTTAAGATGACAGGATTACTTTCTGCACAATTTCCATGATTTCACCCACAATTGTATTCTTCCTTTTTGAACAGAATGAGGCTCTCAATACCAGTTGTGCATGTTATTTTCTCATCTCCCTAAAAGATTTTTAAAAACAAAAATAAGCAGATATTCTTTCTAATAGCATAGGATTTCAGGCACTCTCACAATCTTGTTTCTTTTTGAAGCTTTTTAGGACGATCTGATATTATCCATATTCTTCACTGGGAGAGGCAGTTTGCAGAATATTTTCATGGTAATACTACCTCTTAGTTTTAATTTTTGCCCATATGATCTCCTCCACACTTTAACACCATGTTTGCAGATTTGCATATGATTTATTATTATTATTTTTAACCAATGGTAATACTCCTTTACTTTCATCTCATTTCGTAGGAATGTGTGTGTGTGTGTGTGTGTGTGTGTACACATAGTGTTTTCAACATCCTCCCTAAAAGAAAAGTCTATTTCCTTTTTCTGCACTGCTCATGAGGATGAAAATAAACCACATCGCACTGGGAGGATAGCGGATTATTTTCTAAGGTAAACTGGGATGTTCCGGTTTTTGGTTGTTGCTGTTCAGTTGGAAGCATTTGTTGCCGATCCTGAACTTAGAGCCGATGTAAAATTGTGAAACAGATGTTTTCACTTGGAAAAACCAGCAGGGGTGTCCAAATATCAAACATTCTGTTAAAGTTCTTTTTTTTGGGCAAAATCATTTCTTTCTATGTGATTCTTGACATGCTGCTCAACAACAAGAACAAAAGTCTATTGGTTAATTAAATTAAACCCAGATGTAGGGAAATTATTAACTATTCTCACAAACGGTCAAACCAGTTGTTTTGCTCAGTTGTTTATTGAGGATGGATGTGAGAATGTACGCAGAGTGCGTGGCAGAGTCTGTGGTCCATGAATTGTGGCCTCATCACGCACAGGCCTCCCTGCCTCTCTGCTCACTCCAGGCACACTGGTCTTCTCTCAATACATCACACATCAGTTCTCTCTCTGGAACCCTCTTCTCCCCAGTCTATGTTGAGTTCTCTTTTTTATGCTCTCACGGAGTGATAGCCCTTCCTTCTCATCACTCATCTCAGAGTGATTATTTGATTAGTTATCTGTTTCCACCGCTAGATTATAAGCTTCATGAAAGCAAAGACAATGAACATTTTTACAGCCATTGTTTTTCTCTTACAGACCTGGGCATTTACTCAAACCTCAATAGTATTTGCTGAATAAATGAATTATTACTACTATTGATAATTGATTAAATGCTGACTTTCACTGAATTTCATGTTTAATTTGGGCCAGTTCATCATTGCCATCATCATTGTTATTATAATTATCTTCTTTATTGAGCAGCTACTAGACGCTCTGCAAGAGCTTTTCATAAATTGACTCAATTAATCCTCACAAAACATCGTAACAACACAACAATAACGGTGGAGTCTATTGCTGTTTCCATTTTACAGATGAGGAATAGTGAGTTACAGAAGGCTATTAACTTGCCCAAGTTCACACAGTCAGTAAGTGCTTAAGCCAGCATTTAGTCTTCTGAAATTTACTGAGACCTTTCATGGCCCAGCATGTGGTCTATCTTGATAAGTGCTCCATGTGCACTTAAAAGAAGTACGCACATTCTGAAGATGTTTGCTGTCACGCTCTACAAATGTCAGTTAGGGCAAGTTAGTTGATGCTGTTTTTCAGGTCTTCTATATCTTTACTGAATTTCTTTGTACGTATTCTATCAATTACATTGATAGGAAGAAGTGTGTAATTGCTAGTTTTATGTGTCAACTTTGCTAGGCTCTAGTATCTCACTATTTAATCAAACACTAATCTAGGTGTTGCTGCAAAGGTATTTTGTAGATGTGATTAGCATCTACAATTAGTTGACTTTAAATAAAACAGATTCTCCTTGATAGTATGGGTGGGCCTCATCTAATCAGTTGAAAGGCCTTAAGAACAAGACTCCAACATCAACACCTGCTTGTGTTTCCAGCCTGCTGGCCTGTCCTACAGATTTCAGACTTGCCAGCCTGCACAATCACATGAAACAATTTCTTGAAATAAATCTCTTTACATACACACGCCCCTCTACATATTGTGCTTCTTTGGTGATCCTCTGCAGGTACATGGTGTGTTAAAATCTCTATCATGATGACAAAGATTTATTTATTTCTTCCGTTAGTTCTGTCATTTTTTACCTTAGGTATCTTTAACAACTCTGCTGGTTGCATTCACATTTAGATTGTTTTATCTTCCTGATGATTTTCCCTTTTATTATCATACAGTCTTTCCCTTTATCACTAATACTTTGTCCTGACATCTACTCTGTCTGATTAGAAGTAGAGATACACAGTTTTTTATGCATACTGTTTATAGTTTATACTTTGCATTTAGATGGCGTATTGCTTTTTAATTCAGGCTGGCAATCGCTCCCTTTTAATTGGAGTGTTGAGTTCATTTACATTAAATGAAATCATTCATATGGTTGATTTTAATCTATCATCTTATATTTGTTCCCAATTTTTCCCTTCTGTTTTTTGTTCCTTTGTTTCTCTATTTCCTTTTTTAAAACTTATTTTGGGATAATTGAGAAATTTTAGTATTCTATTTCATTTCCTCTAGTAATTTCTTGTATGTGCCTCAGCTCTTGTTTATTTGAAAAACTATTTATTCTATCCTCATTTTTGAAGGATATTATTCTTTGGTTGGGATGTAGCAATCTTTGTTGACAGGGTTTTTTTTTTTTCTTGCAGCATTTTAAAAGCATTGTCCCGGTACCTTCTGGCTTCCGTTGTTTCTAATGAGAAGTAGTCTAAACTTCTTATCCTTTTCCCTTGTGTATAACAGATCTTTTTTTAATCTAATGGACTTTAATTTCTAGAGTAGGTTTAGGTTTACAGAGAAATGAGTGGATATTACAAGAAGTTCCCACCTACCCGCTCTCTCCCCTGCTCACAATTTCCTCTATTATTGACATCTGGCATTAGTGTGACACATTTACTACAGGTGATGAACTAATATTGATACCTTATTATTAACTAAAGTCCATAGTTTACATTAAGGTCATTCTTTATGTTGTACATTCTATGGGTTTTGACAAATGCGCAATGTCATGTATCCACCATTATAGTTTCATATAGAATAGATCCACTGCCTTAAAAATTCCCCATACTCCGTCTATTCCTCCTTCCCTCCCTCTCCCCTCAAACCTTTGAATCATTGATCTCTGAATCATTGTCTCTATAGTTTTGCCTATTCCAGATGTCATATAGTTGGAATTATACAGTATTCAGCCTTTTCAGACTGATTTCTCTAAGCAATATGATTTAAGATTCCGTCATATCTTTTCATGGCTCGCTAGCTCTTTTCTTTTCTTTTGGTTTGTTTTAAAGATTTTCCATTCGCTTTGGTTTGCAACAGCGTGACTGTGATGTGCCTGGGTGTTGTTTACTTTTTATTAATTTTGCTTAAGGTTTCTCAAGCTTCTTAGATTTGTAAGTGATATTTTTCTTTAAATTGGGGGATTTTCCAGCCACTATTTCTTATAATATTTCTTTCTGCTCCATGGTCACCCTCCTTTCATTCTGCAACTGCAATTCCATGTCTGTTGGACTACATTATGTTGCCCTGCTGGTTCCTGAGGTTCCATTCATTTTTCTTTCACCATTTCCCCCTTTTATTATGCTGATTGGATCATTTAGATCTATATTTCTTCAATTCAAGCTACTATCCTTTTATTCTGCTATCTTTAATTTCCTGTTAAGGCCTTCAGGTAAGTTTTTCATTTCAATTATTTCACTTTTCAGTTCTAAAGTGTCTTTTTGGTTCTATTTTGTAGGTTTTTTTCCTCTGCTAATATTTTCTGTTTACTCATTAATTGCGTATTTTCCTTTAATTCTTGAATGTGTCTTAAGTAAGCTCCTTTAAGTATTTGTCTGCTACATCCAACATCTGGGCCATCCTGAGGTCAGTTTCTACTGTCTTCTTTTCTTGAGCATAGATCACATTTTCCTGTGTCCTTTCATGTTTAGTACTTTTTATCGTATACTAGACGTGGCTAATTATATCTTGTAGAGACTCTGCGTTCTGTTATCGTTGTCTGAAGTGTTGAAATTTATTCTAGTGTGCGCTCTATCACTGGTTAATCACTTTGAACTTATTTAGGCTTTATTTTAGGATTTTTTAGGGAAGATCTATGGCAAGATCAAGATGTTTCCCAAACTTTTATATCTTAATGTGTTTCAAACTACCAACTCTACCTCCCATAGATATCTTGTCTAGATTTGGTTTTAAGGTGTGTCATAGTGGTATAGAATAGGTCTTCTTCTGGGTCATGTCCCTTACCTCTAATATGCGTCTTTCCTAGTATCTTATTGATATCTGGGGAGTTAGCAAAGCCTAAGATAATCTTCTAATGTCTCCCAGCATTGCTAGACTTCAAGTATCTCTCTTCTGCTTGCAATCCCATAGAAGCTACTGTCTGATAAGTCTCCTTTTCTCTCTGCCTGTGTAAGCTCAGCCCATCCCTCACTCAAGAACTTGTGGGGAATCCCCTAATGGAGTTAGTAACCTCTCTTTACAGCTCCCTTCTCTCCTGTGTCCTGCCCCACAGAGTCCCGCACCTTTAACAGCTTCAAATGCTCATCCTTAGCTAAGAGACTCCTCCGTGCTCTGATTTTGCTCCAGTTATCTGTGTTGTAATGGAGAAATTTTCCACAAGAAGATTGCTGGGAAAAATGTGACTTTCACCCTGTAGTTTCTCTTTTCTCAGAGATCGTAGTCTGGTGCGTCTATTGTTCATTGGCTGAAAAAGTGCCTCACATAATTTGTCTGGTTATATTTGTTTATGGAAGAAAGACTAGTCCAGTAATAGTTACTTCATCATGGCCAGATTTAAATCTAGAGCCAGAATTAGTCATCTCAATCACTGTGCTATCTTGCCTCTCAGTGTTAGGAAAAAGAAACAGAAACCTATAAATAAATTCTGGAGCAAGACAAAGTGCATGATTAAAATCTAGACCAGGGATACTGACCAAAGAATTTCAATTTTCAGATAGGATGGGATGGAAAGAAGCTGTTTGTTTGAAAAACAGTAATAATAACACCACCTTATAGCCCTTCAATATCTTCAAAGTGCTTTTGTGAGCATTATTTTATTCTCACAACAAACCTTGTTATACCCTGATATGTTAGATGTTGTCACTCCGGTATAAGTAATGAAGAATCCAGAGACCACGAATAGCAAAATGGCTTGATTAAGATCACACAACTGGTTAGTAAGGTAGTAAGGCCAGAACCTAGGTCTCCTTGAATCCAAAACATTATTGTCTGTCCCCAAAAAAAGTTAAGGATATCCTCATAGAGAAGCAGGAGTCTGGGGAGTGGTTGCAGCCTTATGTCAAGAAAGAAGACCGTGGTCACAGCTATGCAGTGAAAACTTCGCACTGTCTTGTCATATGTATTCCATGGATGGATGGCCAGAGCACCAAAGGGAATGTGGCTGTACACAGGGGACCCTTTCAGAGAGGGCTCCCCAGTGCACACACCATAGAAGCTGGCAAAGACATCTTTATAAACCTTCATAACAGCCCGTTCTTCATTCCCTGCTCTCCCTTATCCAGGAAAAATACTGTTCTATGTAAAGTAGCTATGTCATAAATAACTGCAAGTCACTTTGCAAATATCAAACACTACAGAAGCAATTATTAATATCTCATCATCCTGATTGTGGATTTATAGCCTACATCCATCAAAGGAGACCTGGAAAGAATTCACCTAGCACACATATATGCAGGTGTATTGTATAATGCATGCCCGTCTTACCTTCTGGAGATGAGGATTTATATAGCAAGTCTGGGACAAAATTAATTATGGTTGAGTTCAGAAAAAAAAAAACTTCTCAACAGCAGCCCTGCTGGAAATGCTCACTAGCCTTTATCAGTAAAAGTTTCACAGGCTCAGATATTTTTTTATCAATCATATTTAAAAGTAATGTTTTTCCTATCAAGAGTTTGTCCCATGTCTGGCTTATCATTTTGATGGGAATAATAGGAAGTAAGAAATCTGCATTGATTCTTTTGAAAAGCCCTAAAGCTGGGGCTGATAAGTGGCTGTTGCTCTCTTTAGGAGGCAGGGGTCAGGGATGGCCCTGAAGTACGTTCAGACTCATTTCCACGCCCCAAGGGGATAAGGCCAAAAGGATGACGACTAACCAAGTGGATTTGTAATGGTGTTCCCACTCTTTTAGCTTCCCAGCTAGTGAGAAATCAGGACTTAGATTCAAAAACCCAGGGGGAAAAAATTGAACTGAATCAGGCTTTGCTACATACGGAAGGCAGATACAGTGCCCCCAGTATAAACCATGCCTGCTATGGGGTGACATTTCTATAATAAAGAAAGAATTTCAAAACGTAGTGAATGACTTTATTTAAGAGCTACAGAAATGGAGTCCCAGGGAATTCACAGAGGACTTGGAGCTAAGTTTCCTTCTGATCGCAATCACGATGCATTGTCTTTAGAAAGAACCCACATTCGCTTAGTTCATCAGGTAGCACCCTGAGAGAACAGCTCTGAAGCAGTGGTTAGATGACAGGTGAGGTTTCATAGATCTGAGAGGGACAGCTGAGGCCTGGAGTATGTGGGGTGAGAAAAAATAGTCATTATCTCTTACATCCTAGAGAGCTTGACAGTCACAAAGCCCTTCTCTATGTTTGAGATCATTTCCTCCTGGCTTCATCGCTGTGAAGAAGTTAGTGTAATCATCTTGATATTAGAGATGAAGAAAATAAGTCCCAGCAGGTATAAAAAGCAAGACTGTCAGATGTCTAAACTTGGGAAGAACTGAAATTTGAACCCAAATTTTTTTGTACCACATCTGATGCTTTTCTGAGGTTCAGAACTCAGTCATCTTGTGCTCATCAAAAGCCTGCGGGCCCTTTAGCCGAAGATCCGAGGCTGCCTGAGCTCAACGAAAGGCTGCTTTCAAGCACTGCTGTGTGCCATTAATGCTATCGCTGTGATTTCCCTTGTATTCCTTTAGCAAATTCTGTGTAAATGGAAGTTTTATTTAGATCAAGGAGAATGTCTGGGATTCTTGAGCTTTCCAGCAACATCAGCAAAATCTTGAGAGAATACTGAATGTAAGCCAATCAAACAGCCAAGAGCAGGTGGAAAGCCCTTTCTCTGCCCAAAACATGGCTCTCTTTCCCTCTCATGTCCTGCTTTTCTTGGTGAGCTTGTCTCTCTCCCCAGCTAGGATGCAGCCCCTCTGGGGGCACAGCCAGTTTCTTCTTCACCTTTATATTCTCCCTTCCTGAGGGAGAGGCATAGTGTGTTGTGCTTTGCAGCCATGTAACAGAAGCTTATTAAATAAAAAATAAATGGTATACATAAGCGTATTGCAACCCATTGAAAAGTTCACGATCCTGTGACCTTTTATCTCCTTCTGCTGAAGTCTTCTGAACCTCCTTTGGCGTTTTGAAGATAGAAATTAATCCTGTACTTTTAAAATATCTAGTCACAATTAAAGAAGCACAGACTTAGGACAACTCCAGGTTTTCCCCATGATGAGAAAACAGATGGCCACTTCAGTTAGTTCAAAAACAGAAATAGTCAAACAAGTTGTTAGATGCTTTCCGCAAAGATTGAGGTGCTCCAAAGGATTTCGCCAAGTTGGATGGTAGCAATGGTTAATAATCTTTCATGATTAGCACCTAACAATTGGATGGAGAGTAGGGAAAAGACATTTGAAGGCATATGCTTAAAAAATGCCAATATTTGATTCAGTTGTACAGGCTGGCATTTTGGAGTCAAATACCGTATCTTCATGTGGCAAAGCCATCAGCTGGAAAGTGAACATCGCCACTAACTGGTTATGTGGTCTACACCCTTGCTTCCCAAAGTGTGGTCAGTAGAGCATCATTGATATCACTTGGGAGCTTGTTAGAAGGGCAGACTCTCAGGCTGCACCCTGGACCTGCTGGATCAGAATCTGCATTTTGGCGAGATCTTCAGATTATTTGAATGCACATTAATGTTTGAGAAGCACAGAACTTAACTTCTAGCTGTTTGCGTTTGGGAAGATGGAGATGCCTGGTTTCCCCCCACACCTTGGAACAGACATAGTTAGAGGAATTTCTCATGCTAAGGCAAGGTCAAATTAGCTGGTATTGGGTAGTGCCCAGCTTTGGAGCCGTGGGGGAAGCCATGGCCAAAGGAGGTTATGATGGCCACTGCCCAGAGCCAGTTTTCTGTTTTTTAATAACAACTTGTTGAGATATAGTTTATATACCACACAATTCACCCTCAAAAAGTATACAATTCAGTAGGTTTTTGTATTCAAAGAGTTGCACGAGCACCAGCCCAATCAATTTTAAGACATTGTCATCACTCCGGAAAGAACTCTGGACCTATGAGTATACACCTCCCAGTGGCCCCAGCCCTAGGCAAATACCACCTGACTTTCTAATTCTATAAATTTGCCTATTCTGAACTTTCAAATAAAGGGACTCATACAGTAGGTGGCCTTTTATGATCATTTTTTTCACTTAGCATAATGTTTTCAGGGTTTATCCATTTTGTAGCATGGATCAGTACCTCATTCTTTTTGACGGCCGGATAATATTTCGTCCCATGGATGTATCTCATTTTCTTGACCCATTCATCTGTTGATGGACATTTGGATTATTTCCTGTTTTCAGCTATTATGAATAAAGATGCCACGAACATTTATCTACAAGCTTTTGTGTGGACATATATTTCACTAGAGCCATTTTTGACACTTAAGTGGCTGATGTGTCTTCCAGGAAGAGAAAGGCAGGCAAGCAGGGCTCCTGGGAAGAACGTCAACCTACTGAGGAAGAAACGCTGGTGCCAGACCCAGCTCTACCATCTGCTACCTGTGCAACCTTTCACAGATCACTTCACATCTCACATCCGAGACACACATCTGCAAAATGGACGTAAATACTCTCCATGTCAGCCTCACAGGGGTTTGTTGTGAGTGCCAAGTGAAATAATGAACATGAAATCAACTTTAAATACAAAATACTACACAAACACAAGTAGTCTCAACAGTCTGATTGTCCTTTTCACATCATGCTCACCCCTCCATGGGCAGACCCTTGACATTGCCAGTCACTAGTGAGCAAAGACCTGTTCGCCCAGAGCCTGGGGAGGAGAACCACATGGCAGGCTTCCTTCTCTGGTACCTAAGAAGAACTCCCTTGAAGTAGAGATGGGAGTTCATGGTGACTCACTGAAGTTGTGTTTAAGTTTTTCTACCAAAAAACAACTTCTTTTGGGGGGAAAGAAACATCTCACCCACAACGGCTTGCTACAGAGAAAGAAACAAAATAGAATAAAACCAACTATTTAATCAATTATTTTTCAGCATTTGTGATGTGCTTCATGGTGAGCTATGTGCGAGTGGGGCAGGAGTACAGGAGTACATTGAAATACGATGCTGCTCTGAGGGGAAACCAGTGGGGCCATTTCAGCTTCCTTATCGACCACTGGAAGCATAGCATAGTTCCAATAAGGAATGTATGCTAGAATTGGCCATCGGAAACCCTTATGGAAACAGTGGCCCAGGGAAGACTACAATTCTCTGAAGAAGAAGGGAAAACAATAGAGAAAGAGCAGAGGAAAGATGGGGAGAGAGAGGAGAGAAAGTGAGCAATTATGGCTTCCACTATTAAGGAAGTAATGGAGCCCACATAGAGCCCAGGGGGGTTTGGGGCTAAATATGAGGCCTGTGGGTTCCTCCAATGCCCAATTTGGTCCCCGGGGGCAGAGAAGTGGGTGATGGCCACAAAGTCTGAGACTCTAACTTCATAGAAGGGAGGATAGAAGGGTGGGTGTGTGGGCAAGAGGGGATTTACCTGCTTCCTGTTCCAGCCGCTTTTACTAAAGCGAAATGCTGTGGTTTTACTGGTTATGCTTGTTAATACAATCCCCTGACCTTGCAGGATATGTGTGTGGTAACGGCACCATCTGGGTGAATGAAACAGATACTCTCAGGTATAACAGACTAAACATAGCAGGATGTTCATTAAACTCTTAATCCAGGCCCTTTGGGCCACCAAAAGGGGGCACAGAGGTTATGTAAGCAAATTACTAAGTCAGGCTGAAACCAGACAGACACACATTTTCATAATTTAAAAATTTCACCCACACCACAAGAAGCCAACTCTCAGACCACTCTCTGAGAAGTCCTAGACCACCCTGAGGTGCCAGTGGCCAAGGCAAACATTGTCCCTTTTGCTGTGTGGCCACCACTTCCAGGAGACCCATCCCTCTCCTGCTCTGGGCAACTTGGCTGGACAATTTTTTTTTTCCAGAACATTCAATTGTTATATTATTGTATTGATTTCTAGAAGGGGGAAACTATCCTTCCATTTGAAGACTTTAGATATCCCTCCCAGAGAGATAACATGGCAGGAGAAAGTGTGAATTGAGGAGTCATAAAGCCTTGCATTCAAACCCCAGTTCTGGCAGCTGATGAACAATGGGGGTCCTGGGGAAATGACTTTGCCTCCAGGACACTTTGTCTCTTCATCTGTACATAGTGCTATGAGTCCATGTCATGGAAGTATTTTAAAAGAGGCCCCCGCTTTCGTGTCTGGCACATAGTAGGCATTCTAAGAAGGCTCTTCCCCATATCCCCCATGAGATGATTTCCCTTCAACCAAGCCAGAAGGAAGGCATGAAGCCCAAGATCCTTGCATGGAGACGAGGCACAGAGAGTCGTCACCCACCAGCCCTCACTGCAGGAGTAAAGGAGACAGTCCTACCTGACAGCACTCGCCTCCTCTGTCCACTCCCAACCCTCATGACCCACAAAAAAGACAGGCATTGCTCTGCAGGGGCCCCAGAAATGGGTGCCCTCTTACTTAACACATCTGTCTCTACAGAGCTTTAACCAGAGTGCTTGGCTGGGATAATGACCTGGTTCATTCAACAGCTTGGGCTGGAAAGAACCTCAGCTAATAAGACACCTAGGATCCAATAAATTTCCACTCTACATTTGTGACTGCTAGAAAAGTCAAGCGCAGATGGTAGGGAATTAATTGGATAGTAAGGAATGGCCCATTCAGGAGACTCGAAGGGAGCACACTACAAGGACCCTTTGTACTCAGAGCCAGGAGCAGAGTGAGCTTGTGTATAGGATGTGTGCTAAAGGAGGGATGATGAGGTACATTTTAAAAAATTATAAAAATGTGCACACCTAGGAGTGAAAGTCCTTATGGCTGCCTTGCAAGAGTTGGGGTCTTTTACCACTGTTTGGAATCCCAGATTGGTCCTTCTTCCGAGGGGCACATGGCAGGCAGCACTTTGGTGGGGCTGCTCTGCTGACTTCAAGCTCAAGGGGTGTGTGGCCCAAGGGCAGAGTGCTGAGCCCAGCCAGGTGATTCTTTTGGCAGGTCTTCTTGTCTCTTGCTGCCCGTTTTCTAATCTGTTCAGTGATGTTAATTATGCTAACTCATCTCTAGCCTCGGCTTATGCTCTGAAGACAGAGGGGGTAATGCTGTTGAAAGGACTTCAGAAAATTGAGATTTGGGTAAAAATGTAAGGAGGTAATTTTTGAGACTAATTCTATGTGCTGAGGGAGAGGGGCACATGAAAAGGTACCTTGGGCGGCTGGTTCCAAGCTTGCTTACACACCCCCAGTGTTCCTTCTCTGGGACACAGTTTCTGTTGACACAGTTAAAAACCAGTCAGTCACAGGCAGCCCTGCACCTGCTCAGGACATGAAGCAGAGCCTGCCACCCAACCCCAGAACAGACACTGCCATCTCCTATGCCACTTCTCACCCTCTGCATTCTCCACTCTCCCTGCACAGATGCCACTCTGCTTCCAAGACCAATCCTGACTTGAGAAAGGAAGCCCTTGGGCAGCCTTGGCCCCCTCCAGCGGACTCTAAATTGGGCCACAGCCCCTGTAAGTCTTCCTAGACAAGCCAGGCCCAGAGATGAACACTGGGGCCCTGCCTGACTCACAAATCCCCTCACAGTTAACGGAACTGGGTCCAGCCAAAGCTGCGACCTGAGTCACATCACCTCCTTTGCAGGCTCCCTGTGGTGATGAGTGTCTTCTGCATGGATTCGTACTCTGTGATCCAGTTTGAGTAAGCCGGCCTGTAGCTTGGGCCCTGATCCCCAAGTCCCTATTCTGATATCTGTCTGCTATTCTTTATCCTTTTCCCTCCACTCCCATCCTCGGGTCCAGTTGGCCTGGATTTCCAAATAGCACTTCCCCCAGCTTCCAAGATTGTCCCCCTTGATCCTCCCTTCCTGGCAGTCACACCTATGTGCAGTTTTCTCCCACAGTGAGTCCGAGTGAACTCTGTGACCAAGCTAGAATGCAGTTGAACTGACAGCAGGTGTGGGACTTCTGAGGCTGGGTCATAACAGGCACCAGAGCTTCTACTTTTCCCTCTTGGATCTGTCACTCTGGGAAAGCCAGCTGCCTTGCCATGAAGATGCTCAGGCAGCCCATGTTGGGGGGAACTGGAGCTTCCCCCAGGAGCCAGCACCAACTTGCCAGCATAAGAGTAAACCACTTTGGAAGCAGATCTCACAGGTCCAGTCCAGCCATTATATGTCTGTAGGCTGACAGACATATGACTGCAACCTTGACCTCATGGGATAGCTTGAGCCAGAACTACCAGCCAAGCTGCTCCTGAATTCCTGACTCATAGGAACCATGAAAGAGAGTAAGTAGTGATTTTGTCTTAAGCCACTAACCTTGGGAACTACTTGTTACACAGCAGTAGGTAACTGATACACCCTCTTCTCTGGTTTTCCTGAGGCAGTGCTCCATCCACCCCTGGAACCCTCTGTTACTTCACGGACAATTCACAACCCCACCCCTGCCCCTGATCCCAGACAAGTGCTAGTGATCACTTCATTGCTAATTCTACTCCATCCCTTTTACCGTGTCTTGCTGTGAGCAAAAAAGTAAAGCCTTTCACATGAGTTCTGAAATAAGACTATAGCTAGGCAGGGTCCCCACTGTCAAACCCAAACTAGCACTAAGAGGATGCTCATGAGGGTGGAGTTTCCAAGACCCAAGCAACCCTGTAGTCTAGGTTTGCTCTAACTTTGAGTCCCTTTGCAGACACTCTGTAGGTGAAAAGAGTAACACCTTTTCCAGGTGTGCCTGTGTCCATTTCACGGATGAGGGAACAGAGGCTCATCTGGAAGGCCCTGCTGGGCTTCGTTTCTTGAGGGCTCAGCCCCTTGGCTGACTGGCCTGCTCTTGAGCCTCTGTCCTGCCCATGGCTCGTACTTTCTGCTTCAATGACCACAGCATCACATTGAGCCACACGTGGCCTTTTTGCCTAGATACACTTGACCCAGTTCCCTTTGGGGAAATAGTGAAGTGAAACTGCATGATATCATCTGGCCACTGCCCAGCTGCAGACTGCCCATCCATCACGTTGCATGGTCTCAGAGGGCTTGTCACCTGATGCAGGCTAGGGCCCCCGGGGACAGGAGAAGGGGCTGGTGGTAAAGGCAGACAAGGCAGAGGCTGCACAGCCAGAGCCAAGCACCAGTGTGTGCACCCTGACTCCCGCCCTGACATCAGCTGTCAAATTGGAATAAATAAATATGATAAATCGCCTCCCCAGCCATCTTGTGAAAGGGCTTCAGAAATGCAGTGTCATCATCAATTCCCTTACTGGTGTTCTCACAGATACCATTTAAAATGTCAACCTGAAATGGAAGCTCCAAAGCCTCAAACATTATGGAAAAATGAATTTTGTATCAAGACATTTTCTCATCTGGGCTCCTTTTCCCTCCTCCCTGATGAAATGCTCTCTTGAGCTAACTCTAATCTATGGTTAAATAATAACAAAGCAAGAGGTAAATCAAAGCAGTGAAAGGCCTGGAAACAGCCCAACATTGCAAAAAGATGGCAAGGCAGAGAAAGGACTAGAGATGACCGTTTCCAGTGGACATGAGTGTGCCCAAGAGATGCCTGTGTGTGTGGCCTGTCTCTGAGGGAAGGGATAGGAAAATGGTGGGGAGGGCAGTGAATACTCCACACCCCCACACCCCCATCCTCACACCTGCCACTAGCCTCTTCTCCAAAACCACTTCCCCTCTCCACTGGGTTTACATGAGAAACTTGCAGTGTCAAGTGCACTCATGCCATGAAACCTCCAGAAGAATGTATGGCCATCACTTTTGAGTTCAAAGTCAGAAGCTGCTCTGTATGCATCTAGACCCCCCACTATGGGGCTGGGCAAGAAGACTGTCCACCTTGCAGGACAAGAGCTTTGGGGACACCTTCTCCAGAGGGCCCGGCATGAGTTGAGATCCTGCAGCATTGTCCAGGGGTCAAGCATGCCTTGGCCACACCAGTCACTCTTGATTCATTGGTATTTTTTAAAGATCGACATCTCATCCACAACAGAGGGCATCTGTGCTGTCTGGTCACCTGAGAGCATAAGAAACAATGATAAGAATAGCAGCTAACACTTAAATAGCACTACCTGTGCAGGCACTGTTCTACACGTTTTACAAGTTCCACCTCACTTAATCCTCACAGTAAATCTGCGAGGGAAGAATTATTGATATTCTCGTTTATAGACATGGCAACTGAGGCTCAAAGAGTTTAAGCCGCTTGCCTAACTTCACGTGGCTAGGAAGCGGGAAAAATGGTCTTCGGAGTCTGGGTCCTTCGCCATTACACTGGATTTCCAACAGCACAGACTCACCAGTAACATGGAGCCCTGTTCCAGGAAAACTTTGGGATGCTACACAGTCCACTCCTGTTACCCACTGCTCCCCTGGGCACAGTGGGATCTTGCATTGCCCCTTAAAAAGGAAGGGAGCAGAGTCAGCTGGCCCCAAAGCCACTGAGGACCCCATAGCATTGCCCTGTTGCTGGTGGATTTTTTCCATCCCTGATTTTCCCTTTCCTCATTCTTTTTGGCTGCGGCACCATGAAAATGAACTAGCCTGCCGTAGGCAAGTGACCCAGAGACCCAGGATGCTAACATGAACATTTACATTTCCCTGAAAGGCAGCCCGATGAGGAGCAGTGGAAATGCCTGGATCTTGGGCATGCAATGGGCTTGGGGGCGGCTTCAGCTCTGGCATTTAGGAGCTGCATGCTCTGGGTCAAATCATAGAACCTTACGTGGCCTTAGCCTACTCACCTGCAAAATGGGGATTAACAGAAGCTTACCTTGTAGAGCTGTGGGGATACAATGCGGCCATGTGGGTAAGCTTCTGCATGGTACTGGCTTCATGATGGGTGCTTGATAAGTAGCAGCAACTCAGGTAACAAATGAAGAACATGCTTGTGCTTTGGGGAAGTGTGCATATTTTTTCCCTGTCTACTTCATTTTCAGAAATAGGAATTTCTGACATCTTTTGGTCATGCACCACAATTGACTTGCCAACTGCCCATTTTATACCGAGGCCTGGAGAAGTCACAGCTGATTGACTCGAGAGGCTACGGTCTGAGTTGATAACTGACTGGAATCATTTTGCAGCAGACAAAATAAGGAATGCTATTTTCTTCCCAACCCCGTGCTGGAGTGCATGTTTCAACAATCTGCCAGGCCCCAGAGCAGAGCAATTGACCCCTTGTAGACACTTGCCTGAGGGCACTGGAGAGGAGAGTTCCAGCTGTGATATCTTCCTGCCCCTGGTTCCTCCAGATCTCACATCTCTAGACACAGCTGGGTGGGCAATTTTGACATTAGACCCCAAGTAAGCTTCTGTGCTTTTCATAGCCACATCCTGCTTCCCCCTAATTGGGTCTCTAGAAATGTTTTCTGCAGACAGAAGGATTCTCTAAAATACACTGAATGAATGAATGAATAAATGAATGATGAATGAATTACCCAATCTAGGATAAAAAATGGATTCAGGCTCGATTGAAGCTGGGCCTTTCTTTGTTCCAGGTGGCTTAACTGGTCGTGTTGTTCCTGAGCTGGACTAGAGCCACCATCTGGATTCCACATGCATACTCTGCGCAAAGCTATTCCCAGGGGAAAACGATGAAGATCACACGGCAGGAATTGAGCCTAGGTAGTTTGCCTTCCAAGAGAACTGTACCAGCCAGGGTTCAACCAGGAAAAACAGAACCCACTCTAAATATTTAAAACAGAGGGAATTGGAGAAATTGGTCATACGGGTTTGAGTAGAGAAAGGCAGAGGGAGGAGTCTGAGAGGGAAGTGGTTTTATTCAACATTGAAAACTCAAACCTACTTGTGCATTCCGAACTGGGTCACTTAAGAAGGTCTGGGAAGCAATGGGCTTGACCTTTATTATGCAAAGCAGCTATGGGGTGGCCCTGTTGGCTTCCCGAGGACTGCATTGACCTAAGCTGAGTAGAGGCTTCCTTGTGATGTGATGGGCTTGCAGTGACCATGAACAAGGCTCAGAAGTACAGTGGCATCATCAACCATGCAGGATCCCAGATCCAGAATGGATCCACTAGACCCTAACAAGGTGTCCTCCAGTAAGTAGTAATGGCTGGGTATTCTAAAAGCCCAGTCTACATGGATTGTCCAAATCAAACATCTCCTAGGCTTGGTCAGCCCTCAACCATCACAAAAAGGGATGAGCTGAAAAATCGATTCAAACTTTACAACTTGCATCCTGCAAGTCAATTCATTAAGCAGGAATGAGTGGAGCTATTTTGATCAAATTGGCCAGAAAGAGTTGAAGTCGAGCTCTCACTTGCCAAGAAGCTTTATAATCCAGTGAACTGAGTGTTCAGAATATTGTTCTTTTTTGCATCTTCTCATTCAGCATCAGCTCTGCCTTTAAAGTCATGCACAGAAGTATTGCTTGAGATGCAGTTTGTCTCAGAGAAAACTCCTGGGAAGGAAGCCACCCAGGCTCTCCAGCCTGTCCTCTCCTCCAGGTTCAGGTTTGGGGAGGCTTCGAGTGTGCACGGAGTGACCTGCCTCTCATTCCAGCCTCACCTCCATGTGGCAGCCGCTCCTAATGAGCTCACTAATGAAGCCTCAGGTGTCATATTGATTCAAAGGGGAAAGCAATTTAAATGCAAATAAATATGAATATCTTTGTATCTCTCAGATGAATGAAAGTTGTGGGAGGAAAGTATGTGACAATTGTGAGCAGAATTAGTCTCAGAGAGTAAGACATGATTTGAGAAGGTCAGGAAATACTTTCCTCTGACTTCTGCCTGGCCATCAACCCAACAAATTTCAGTAACTGTCCCTTTACATAGTCTTAAGGCTCTGCTAAATGGACCAAATAGCTCTGCATCATCTGTCCCAAAGTTTAAGAGCTGGAATAGTCTTTCTGGTATCTACTTGAGACCTCTCTTTTAATAATTGGGGTAGAATTTCTTGACCCTTGTTCGGTGCCTGTGACAGCATAGTGGATCACAGCTATTCTTGATTTCTGAACATCTGATGAACAAAAGGTATGAAAGGTGATGCTGATCTTAGAATTTATTCTTTTACTCAAGATGCCACTGTTAAATGTACAATGCTCTGTTCATAAAAAAGTGGCATCTGAGTTAGCAAGGCTCTGGCAGAGGGAAATTTGTTTTCAATATCTTTAGCCGTGACTTCTAATTTTGGATTCACTCTGAAGCTCCAAGGAAATGCTAGAGAACTTCTTGAGTCTGTCCACAGGAGCAAATAGGAACTACGGGCTCGTCCAAATGTCTGGAGAGTAATTGAGGAAATCCATCGAACACTGATGTTCCAAAGCATTGTGATATTGGACACCAAGTCCTGTTGCCACACCTTCCTTTGGCAGAATAAAACTTTGGGGATAGTATACTGTAGACCTAACCCTAATTTGGAGACCTTCGTTTTCATTCTTTGAGAAATGGAACTAAGAGCATCATCAATCCCATTCAGAGACATCCACAGATTGGGACCCTCTCCAAAGAATAAAATTGTGGATCTGAGCTCCGGAGTCTTTTCTCTGGTTTAGCAAAGTTAGAGGAGTTGGTAGATGTGAGCTGTTCTGCTGAAATAGTCACTGAGTTATCTCAAGTATCCATGGATAGGGTTTGTGGTAGAGTCTTTAAAGATGCCCATCAATAATTCCTCTGGCCATGTTCTCCTCTCATCAAGGAGTGAGTCTATTTCCCCTCCCTTTGAATCTAGGCTGGCCTTTGACTTGTTTGTTAAAATGTGGTAGAAGCAATTCAGTTTTTGTTCTCCTGAAACTCATCTTATACGCTTTTAGGAAGTCACTCTAGACTACTTGAGGAAGAGAGGCCACATGAGGGTGAATTGAAGAACCTCAGTTAATGGCTAGCGTCAACTGAAGACGTGGGTGAGGCCATCTTGGATGTTCCAGCCCCAGTCAAGTGCCAAGCTAAGTACTGCCACATGAGTGACCCAGCCTGCACCATGCAAGGCAGACACACTGCCCTGCTGACACCAGCCAACCCACAGAATCATGAGAAATAATAAATTATTATCATTTAAAACCATTAAGTTTGGAGTGGTTTGTTATGCAGAAATAAGTAGTTGTAGTTCAGATGTGCAGAGATGTTTAACATGCCTTATGCACAGACGAGGAAGTGCCCACAGCACCTAAACTGAGGAATGCTCAGAAGACAGGAATTTTCTCTAAGACTCTGTACACCAGGTTGTCATTGTTCATCAGATGCCATCATTAGAAACTCATTCCTTTGGGCAAACCATTGTCTTTTCCCTCTTGTCTCCTTTTAAAGTACAAACATAACCCACATGGATGTAGTAAGCAGAAAAGAATTCAAGGAGTCAAAATTGTTAAAGAGAACATTTCTCCTAGAGCTGCAGTAATGGAAATGTAGACTGCAGTTTTGTATATTAAGTATGACATTTATCCTGATGTAAAGAGAAAAGGAGAAATATTTAAAAGGAAAAATTGTAAAAAAATAAAAAGAATGGGGCCAATTGTTTCCTGGGGAGTTTCCTGTGTCTCTTATCTTCCTAACTAGAAGTGAGAGCATGATAAGGAGCATTTCCCAGCTCCTGAGAGTGGAGATGACAGTGATCATTGAGACCACAGTGCCCAGCTATGAAGACATGTATGTGATGAAGCCAGGTTGTCATCTGATAGCCTAAGAGGATGGGAGGAACAGGAAAATGAGACCAATGATGGAGATGAACCATCACTGATCTTTAGCCAATGGCCAGGGTGGCACCTTTTCAATACTTAGGAATGTAACCAATCTGGCCATGTCTGAATAGTTCCAAAATCTATTTTTAGAGAAAAGTGGCCAAGGTGAAAGTTCAGTCTTGAGAAAAAGATGCGAGGACCAATGAAAAGAAAGTAGATTGCTATAAAAACATCATTTGTCAAAGTATAGCACATGAAACACTAGCCCTGCAAACATTTCCAACCCTTAAAAATGACCTATAGTCAAGTAAGTTTGGGAAAGGCTCTCTGAGGCACACCCCAGCCTTCTTGCAGAGTTACAGCACACATCAGCATATCAAAGCTCTGAGCTGATCAAAAGTAAAGAAGGCTGTTCAGCTTCATTCAACCTGGGGTTTCTTTTATCATGGGAATTTCCTACCCACCCCCCCACCCCCAACAGTTACTTGCATCTCAAGGGGAAAGGGGGAAAAATCCCTTTTATTTTGGAATGAAATATCTTTTTAAAAGTCTCAGTCCTGAAAGGGATCAGCCTTGAAGGATAGTCCATCTTTCTACAAGATGTCCAATGGTGACCAGCCCCACCTATCCACCTGCATAGGTTGTCCAGGCAAGACCAGAAAACTAATAAAAGATTGTGCAAATGTAACACTCTGGTCTACATGGAATTCCCATCGTTCCTATTAGGGACCCACATCTAGATAAATAAATGTCACACTGGGATTATTTCCTCTGTTCTGCTGAAAAGTCCTGAAGATAAGGACGCATTCCTCCCAACATAATAAGCCATCAAAATACATTTATAACAAATCCCAGGTACACCAAAGTTATCTGTGCTGCTGACAATGGGCTTTCTTCCCGCCTGTCTCTTTCATTATGTTCCCAACAAAGGAGCTACGCTATTACTCTTGCCTTGGCAAAAGATAGCATTTTGGCCCTTGGAGCTCTGACAATTGTGCTCAGCCCATTTAATTACTTCCAGCACAGGCACATGCTTTATTAACAGAGCCAGGATCAGCAGGGGCTTCCTGCAGGTCGCAGGAATACTGGTTAATTGAGATTTATTTATAAGGAGGTATACACACAAAGAGGACAGCAGGAGTGGCTATTTTCTTTCCTGTGTATGAGGTCTAGGAATCAGGACCCAGTCCACACAAGAGCCTCCAAAAGTTGACAAGTCAACAAACAACCACACAATGCAAATTGTGGTGAAATGCGCTCTCTGTGCATTGTTTACATGTAGAGAAAATTAAAAATTCCCCCAGACCTAGATATGTAGCTTACTTTTGCTCTCAACCCCATCCCTTGCCCTCTCCAACTCCAACCTAAGCCATCCTTCAGCATCACTTAAAAGAATCCAAAAACCCTGTTAAACCAGTTAAAATGTTAACTGCTGTGAAAGCTTTCCCCACTGGTCTGTGCTTGTGCAGGAATGTATCTTTGGGCTCCATAATTGATCATCGACCCTTAACCTGCTTGCAGGCGACCCCACCAGGAGCTGAGCGCTCCACCATGCCGTGGCACCTCCGTGCTGCCCTATGGCTGCCCGACCTGTGTAGACACACTTGGATACAGGGAGACTCCAGCGTATCTTTAAACACTAACTAAAGGAAACCCTAGTTGAAAACTCAAGGTTTAAGGCATTGCCTCCAGAGTCTCTGGAAATAGCGTGTGTAACTCATTCTCTGGGAAGGGGCTTCACCACAGCCTCAGATAAATTGCAAGGGGAATCATTCAGGGTGCATCGTCTTTGGGCTTTTGAGATCTCTCCAGGCCACTTGGGGAGTAACTAAAGCAATGTGACCAGAGGACAGAGGAAGGCGGGGAGTTACGGGGGGTGAGTTAAATTTAAGCATGATTTCTTTATTATTCAACCAAAGACAGTTCGTTTTAAAATAGAAGCTTAGCTCAGAGGAATCATGGCCATTTAATTTGAATTTATTTTTTAAGTTAAAATACCTTCCTTATGCAGTCATATATTTCTTTCCTCATGGTAAGTTACAATGAGAGAAGATCTAATTGTTCAGAGGTCTGGATAAACATGGACAAAAATTCAGAGCTCATCCAAATTTTATCTGATGACCTAATCAAGAAACCCAACTAGGGGGCCTCATGAGAACAGAGCATCAGACACTCATGGCAAAAAATACTATTTTTCCTCAGTGATAGGCGTTCACCCACTTCATGTTAGGCCACGGGATTAGACAAAGGGATTTCTGGGGATTCCAGAAAACCTTTCTCCCATAAGTAGAACAATGGAAGAACAAATGACGATGGGTCCTCAGACAACATTCCCACAGCATGGGGAGAGGCACAGGCAGAGGTTGGGACCTGGGTTCCAGTTCTAGATCCCCTGTCTTGCAAGATCCCTGTCCATCCTATCTTTAGACTCACTGAGGCTGGAGCTGCCATGTCTCAGCTTACCATTGGCCTCTTAGGGATCCCACGCTGGGGAGAGATCATGTGTGGAGGGAGGAAGAGTCTAAGCAGGAATGGGTAGGACACAGATTCTTTCATTTGAAAAAATACAAGAATCTCTAGCACGTGCAGGGCACTGTACTGGATATTACAAGAGATACAGAACCATTTACAAGGCCACTGTCCTCTAGGACCTGATAGTCTGTAGGGAGTGGCTTAATACCAACAGGAGGTAGCGATACTAAGTCATAAGCACAAATAGTTACAACTGCACAATGAGGCAGGAAAAGAGAATAAACTTTTTCTGTGCAGACCTGGGTTTTGCCCTATGGTAGCTTTGTGTCACTGCAGCAAGTTCCCCAAAATAGCTCAGCCTTGGTTTCCTGGAAGTAGAAATGGAAAAAAAAAATGCCCTTTTCCCAGGATTTTGTTGAATATTAAATGAGGAAAGGTATGTACAGCACCTAGCCCGCAGACTGACACAATCAGTTTTCCTGACGTTGGCATCAGGCCCTGAGAGCTATAAGCAGCGTCTGTCTGGAACAATTCATGGTTTTCGAGAGGGACAGAATCCCACTTACCTCCATGGCCCAGGGATCTTCTAAACTAGTAAAAAGTAATGTCAACTACTCATGTTTATTGAGTGCTCAATATAAGCTTGATTCTGCATTAAATGCTTTTCAAATATCACCTCATTTAATCTTTATGTCACACGAGGAAGGTACTTAAAAAATCTTCAATTTACAAATAAGGCACCTGAGGATCAGAAAGGTTAAGTAACTCCCCTAAACTCGCATTGGATGCAAACCAGGACTTTTCTGACTCAGGAGCCTGTGCTATTGGCCACTACCTACTTGCTTCTCCAAGGATGCAAACTCCAGAGGACCTACTTCAACAGCAGTAAGTCTCAGATGGGGCTGGCCTCACTCAGACAGCCCTGAGGATGCCAGAAACACTGGAAGCACCCTAGGACCAGGACTAGGATAGGCAAAGCAATGCTTCCGTACTTTGAGATTTCCGTGCCAGGGAAAAGCTTGGATTAGCTAGCTATAAGCCTCACAGGAGATACTGCTCAGTCTCCTGTCCCCTCTACAAATGTGTGCCACTTCAGGATATTCACCGTGAGATATGTTTTAAGAAACCTTAATTCAGTGGGAATTTCATTCCAAATGCTTCAAAGAAGCCCAGCCATTGAGTGGCAGCTTTAACTCTCTACTTCATAAACCCAGATTGTTTTTCTTTCTCGAATCAATTCTTGGTCCATTCTTTGCACTCCATTTCATGGTCATGAACCTGTGATCATGACATCAGTAAATGTGTTCCTTTGACTCTGGCAGAGGAAGGATACATGTGAGAAAATAGCATGATCTCTCATCCTAGTTGGGGAACGAGCTCTCAGCACTGTGCTGCCATCTTCACATACACGGGGAAACATCTGTAAGTCTTTACAATTCTAATTCTGAAACATTCCACTAACTCAGGGGTCAGGAAACGATGACCCATGGGTCAAATGGAGCCCATAGCCTACTTCTGTAAATAAGGTTTCATTGGAACACAGCCATGCTCATTTGTCTATGTATTGTCTCTGGTTGTCTTCATGCTGCAATGGCAGATACGAATCACAGACAATCACAGACATCAAATGTCCTGCAAAGCCTAGAATTTTACTATCTGGCCCTTTACAGAAAAAGGTTTCTATCTCCAACTTTCTCTCTCCATTTCCATTGCTTGGACTGTTGTTGTAACATAATAAGAAATATACATTTGGTCTCTGTCTTCAGCGCCTGACACAGAACTCCTAAAAACTCTTGTGATTTCCTGAGTGATAGGAGTATCTTTTGTTCTAATGAAGAGACTCTTAGTGGCTTTCTGGATAGCTCCAGGATGGAGGCACGTTGCCAGAAAGACCAAGCCATGATTAGAAGTTTGGAATTTTCAGTTCCACCCACCATCCTCCAGTTGCACTCACCATCCTTGTGAGAGGAGAGAATGATTTCTGATGATCAAGTTAACAATCATTTATGTCTATGTGATGAAGCCTCCATAAAAATCCCCGAAATACAGGGTTTGGCGATCTTCTAGGTTGAGAACATATCCACGTGTTGGAAGGGTGGCACATCCCAACTTCATGGGGTAAAAAGCTCCTGTGCATGAGACCCTCTGGATCTCACCCTATGTACCTCCACATCTGGCTATTCACCTGTATCCTTTATAATAAACAGGTAAACATAAGCAAATGTTTCCATGAGTTTGTGAGTCACTCCAGAAAATTATCAAAACTGAAGGGGTAGTGAGTGGGGATGGTTGACTTTGTAGCAAAGTTGGACAGAAGTGCAGGTAGCCTGAGGACCCATTACTCGTGATGGGCATCAGAAATGAGGGCAGTCTTCAAACCTGTGGGGTCTGACACTAATTTCAAAAGTTAGTGTCAGAATTGAATTAAATTATAGGACACTTGTTGGCGTCCAGAGGGTTGGAAAATTTATTGTTGTGGGGAAAAATCCCCCACATGTTTGGTGTCAAAAGTCTTGCAAGTAGAGGAACAGTTTTCCTTTAGTTGTAATTTCCAGACTTGAGAAGTCTTTATGTTACCACCAAATATTTCCTAATTCTTCAACGACTCTGATTGTCTCCCCTACAAACCCTAACAATTCATCATACAGTGTCTTTCATGACTTGACCCCTACCTAGATTCTATCCTCTTCTCTCGTCTCTTTCCCACCACCCACACACAACCTTATGATTGGACCACAATGACTCTATCCTTCCTCCATTAGTAGCCCAAGCTCAGCTCTTTTGTGTTCTGGTAACTTGTATGTTGTTTTCTCTTCCTGGAGTCCCCTTTCTTCATACTAGATGGTGAACCATTCTTCCTTTAAAATCTAACTCCTGTAATATGTAGCCTTCACAATCTGTCACTTTCTTCTACATTGTCTGCTAATTATTTGTTTTCATATCTGTCTATCTTATAAGACTGTATATTTCTTGAGATCAAGAATCTATATCAATTTATCTTTATATTTGACAAGGCTGATATATATTCTAGTACATAGTAGGTACTCAATGGATGTTTATTTGATAGATAAATGAGCCATAAATGTATGCAATTAGTGTCTCCATTAGTAAGGCACATTTTCTCCCTGGGATCACCCTCCTTATATCCTCATTCCCATTACCACTGCCAGACAGGAGTCTTTCATATGTGGGGCAAACATGGATTTGACAATGAACATGGAAATGGATGAAAGTGCTCTGCCTGAAGCCTGCTGCTCATTCTCCCAGTTGACCTACTTAAGCCTGTAACTTGTAGCCACTGGCCTAACCCATGAAATGGCAGAAGATTGTGTTTTTTCCTGAGGGATTGTAAGCACTGGTCCCTGTTTCAGAAGAAGAAGGTCTAGAAAAGACAGAGAGACATTTTTGGAATGTGTCAGGGAGAAGCGCGATGCCCAGGGCTGTCTGGGAGTCAGAGGCAGGTGAGAGTGCACTTGTGTGCACTTGGTAACATCAAGGCAGCTCTGTTGACACAGCACTACCAACCAGCCACATGGCTCAGGGCAACTGTAAGGTTCATAGCCAGTGCTGGAGAAGGTCAGTGTGTGTGTGTGTGTGTGTAGGTGTATCTTGCGGAGTGATGGGCATGCTCATTCATTGACTCGATGTTCAAGAGCAATTTTATCCCAAATCTCAAGTCACAGATCACGGAGAAAAAGCCTTGAATTCATAAGACTAAATCATGGGTAAAAGAAAAGAGCAGAAAAGAGCAAGGGGAAAACAGAGAATTAAGAAGGAACAGAGCAGCCATGGAGGAGAAAAACAAAGAAAAGCAGAGGAGTGAGATCCAGTGGGCAGAGTGGTGGGGTATGGCCCTGCTCTGTCTACAAGATCTCAGGCACCGTCTCCTGGGCAGCTTCTCTCCACTCCACCGGTCAGGCAGGCATTTTCTGCCTTTTCCCTTCTCTGCTTTGCTCCCCTTCACTCTTTCTCCATCCTTCCTCCTGGCCCCACTTAGCCTCTTCTCTCCCTTACTGTTCTCACTGCCCCATTTTCTATGCTTTCTTGCCAGTGTTAACCCATAAAGGATCTTGTGCCCCAGAGGGTGAGCTCAGAAGCAGTGAGAAGAGGCTTCCTTTTGTTGTGGGTCATCACAAAGCCAGCGCCTGAAAGCACAGACTAGAGAACGGGCTCTCTCCTTGGAAAAGTGACCAAGCTTTCTTTAGGGAAGATCATTCACACACACACACACACACACACACACACACCCCAGCAGCTTCAGAAAGGACACGAAGTGTGCCCACCAGTTCAAATCCTCTCCTTCAATAGAACTCATTAAACTCTAGGCTCCTGGCTCAAGGGAACAATGCCAGGGTTCAGAGTATTTAACATGACTCTTCTGCGGGGAGTTCCAAACTATTATAATCAAATTCAGAGAAGTCTGATGTCATGCTAGTGGCAGAGGAATAACCCGTATGCTGTGGGCTAACTGTGTTACATCAAGTTTTTATTGCACGTAATTATATTTGTGGAAAGGGAAGGGGATGACTTGACTTGCGGCCCCATTAGTAATAATAGGCTCAGGAAGGGACTTTTTCTGGAGAAGTTAATGGGCGCCCTTGCATGGATGATGCAAACACACACTCTACAAAACGAAATCAGATTCCAAATTCTGTTGGTTCATCCTTAGAGATGTCTGAAATTATCCATCTCTTTGCTTCCTTGCTGTGTCATTGCTAGTGCCCTGGTTCAGCTCCCCTTGCCTCAATTGTGGACTATTTCCATAGTCTTCCAAATAGTTTCCACTATGCCTGGAGCTTTATTTTCTAACCCCAGTTGTCTGCTAAAGGCAGAGTGATTGTCGTAAAAAAATGTCATCATATCACCATATAATCCTTCCACTCACCTACAGAAAATAGGTCATTCTCCCCTTGCTGGCATTCACGGCTCTTGACAGTCTGCCCTCACCTCACTCTTCCAGAGACATTTTCCACTACTCTCATACCCTGTACTCTGGCCATAGAGGGTCATTAGTTATTCTCCGAACATGTCTCATGTTGAATTAGGATTGTGACTTTTTAAAAACTCCAACTGCTGTACCTGATACTACTGCTTACCCAATCTTCCAGACCTGCTCACCTATTACCCTGCCTCTGAAGCCTCTTTCTGATGAATACTTTGAAAATAATGTCACCCTCCCCTGAATCCTAGAGCACTCAGATAGGACTGTTAGATGTGTACATGTTGGTCTATACTTCTGAACTCACAGCTCAACGAAGACAGGGCTAGTTTATATCTTATTCATCTTTTCTCTCCCACAGTATTTTGCATAGAGCAAAAACTGAATAAATAAACCATTTTATATGTTGAACAAGTAAACACAATTGCCTCTGGAATGCATAAGTTCAACTGGATGACAAGGAAATAAAACACAATGACGGGAAAAAGCTATAAATTATGCATACAACCAAAATCTAACAGTCCATTCAGAGAATAAAATAGCACCGGGAGGTTGTTAAAAGTTTATGGATGGAACCAAAGGGGTAAAAAGACAGGTTTGGTGAAGGCTTTGAGACAGAAGTGAGATTCTGACGATGTCAGAACAAAAATGAAACTAACCTATTCTGTGCTGAGCACTGTGCTGGTTGCTTTATCAGGATTATCTCATTCAATCCTGACAACCACGCTGTATGATGCAGAAGAAATTTACCCAAGGTCACCCAGCTTTAAAGGGGTGGAGTCAGGACTTAAATTCAGGCCTCCCCAGGCTCCCAAGCCCATGTGCTTTCCAAGGCACTCTGCTCCTCCTGCAGTTGGGTGGAAGCTGGTGGGAAGACACAATGACAAATGGGAAAGGCATGAGGCAGAAGGAATAGTAGCAAGAAGATCAGAGGAAACAAGGAAATGTGGAGGGGAGGGAGGATTAGCCTGGGAGTCTTGTATGTGGAGGGGAGGGGCTGCACAGATGTCAACCTAGAAAGGGTTAAGAGCAACATCTGGGAGGCAGCGGCTGGCCCAGTGCAGAGTGTGGTATCGTTTAGAGCAAAGGGCTCTTAGAGAGCCAGAACTTGAGGGGGAGGTGAGTGGTGAGCCAGGGAAGAGTCTTGGATTGTGGGGTGCTGTACTCTGTAAAACAGGAGAGCAGAGGAGGAAGGATATAGGTGGATGCCCTGGAGAAAAAAACCGTCCTGCTAAGAGGCCTATCCCTCAGATGGACAGGGATTCACGCCAGACTAGCTGTGCGTGCCATCTGGGGTGGTGTTCCAAGAGGGGAGAAGGCCTTTCAACTCACTGTTGCCCATGTGGGAGTTGTTTACAGTTATTAGTCTCACAGCTGGTAGGAAGGAAGCAGAGTCGATGGGCAATTTGGGAATCCTCTTTTGTTCAAAGTGCCCATTCACCAAGTCAGATATCAAATCAATCCAGTCAAGAAACCACTTAAGTTGTTTCAAACAAATAGATCTGCTGCCTAATTACTACATTTAGCCCTGATCAACGTAGCAAGTAAATAAGACATATATCCGGCATTAGATAATGCAAGCCCAATTACTTCTGCCACCGCTGTTACCACCAATGCTAGGAACTACTAGTACTTACTATATATTGTTCTTAGAGTTACATTTAATTTTATTACTCTAGCAGGGACCATTTATCAAGCACCTTCTATTTGCCAGGCATACTTCTAGGAGCTTGCCATCTTTACTTGCTAATACTCATCAAAACTCTGCCAAGAAGTAGTATCAGGCCTGTTATGTGAAGTCTCCAAGTCTTCTTACTAATGACAGATTCTTTTGTAAATTGCACCTGGGAAAGATGCCTTGTCAGCTCGAAGGGTCTCCTTCCTGAATCCTGTGTTATTTTAATATCTTAGTTCTCATTCCCTGGCCTTGGATGCAGCTGGCCTTCATCTTAAGGAGCTGGGATGCTAAAGCTGGGATTTATTAGGGGCCAAGGGTTCCTCTCATCTTCCGTCTAATCTATGCTCCGTGCTCCCAGCCACGGGGAAGAAATTAATCCATAGCAGAGAGAAGAATCAGCACCAATGAGATGGTTTATTTTTAATTAAATCACCAGTGACTTTTGATTCATGGCAGAAACAATTGTGAAGCTATAATATCATATTACACCCAAAAACTACTAGGGTGTAGCCTGTGTCCTCTTAAGAAAATGTTAGCATAGCTACCGTGGCCTTGGGTCTACACTCTAGGAAACTCTTCAATTATTCGACAGAAAATAAAAATGCATCAGAGTTCTTAGTCAGAGGTGTCACCACCTCTTTGTGGGCCCATATGCAACTCAGAAACCAGCCTTCCTTTTCCCCACTCTGTCTTATGTCAGATATTGGCTCTGCTTTAATGATCAAAATATTATATTTCAATAGTCCATAGGCTTTTGTGTAAGACGTCTGTCATATCAGAACTACTCTCATTGTTATAGAACCTAAGGAAATAGGAGAAATTCACTTTAGAATAAAGTAACCCTGACCATACTGTAGTTCTTTGCACTTAAAAAAAGTCTCCTCAAGTCATGTTTTGCCTTGTCAAAGTTTTATTAGAGCACACTAACCCACTCTCCCTTCCCTGGTGCTCCCTTCCCCACCACTGACTTCGTGACCTCCACTCTCTCTGCCCATAGACCTTGCCAACCGCACACTCTGTTCTCCCCCTATTCTTACACTTATGGCTTTATTGCTCGTGTTCAGGTAGAACTGGATAAGACAGTTACATATGAATACATGTTCGTCAAAAAATACTACGAACATGGTAAACACTATGAACTTTGAGTGGGGCATTGGTTCCAGGACTCCTACTGATACCAAAATCTACAGATGCTCAAGTCTCTTAGTCGGTCCTCTGTATCCACAGGTTACACATCCACAGATTCAATGATCATAAACATAGCACAAACATGATCCGCAGTGGGTTGAATCTGTGGATAAGGATATGGAGGGCCTACTGCATGTATATTTACCACTATCTACTATTGTTGTGCAACTACTGTGTATAGGGAAGGGTCCTGGAATAAATAAATGTGAATGTAAGCACTCTGAGAACAAGAGAATTGTCTTCCTGTATTCACAGTGTATGTGTTTTGCCACATATGTGGCCACAGTGTATGGGGAGTTGTGAAACTTTATTGTCCTGTGCAGCATAGCTGGCATTAAATAGATGGCTGTTTACTAATGAATGAAAGGGAATAAGGAAGGGAGGAGGCAAGAAGGGCGATGTGATGTTCGATGTGTGCCTTCAGGAGCTGATACATTTGACCTTCAACATTGACATTGCTCTGCCCCCATTAAGGAGTCTGTTGCTCCTAACACTTCCACACCAGTCCAAATCCCCAAGACAAAACTCATGGAGTAAAAGCCAGAAAATTCACTAATTCAGCACTTTGTTCATGAATTCTCTCAACCATTGCTTGGACCAAATTTCCAGTGTTTCAATGTTCTTTCCCAAATCCGAGCCAGTTTTATCAAGCTCAAAACCTGATTGTTTTCCCCAAGAATAACAAGTTACATGGAAAGCACCTAGGTAGAAACTTTTACCTAAATTCAATTATTCAAACCGAATAAAGCAAAACAAAATGAAAACTTGCTTGACTGAATTGGATTTTTAAAGGAAATGGAAGGTGTACGCATCTCTGAGAGAGAAGGTTGGGCATAGCATACGCTGAGCAACCCCTGCAGAGGCTGGCTATGGTTGCTTGGGGAAGATGTCACCCAAAGAGAAAACATGATTGTGCAAGACATAGCTGCACAGGAAGGCAAGACACACTCTTAGGCAGTATCCTATGCTTTTATGGTGAATCATTCTAAGGAGAGGTCAGAAAGGAAAGGATAGAAAGGGCTAGGGTAGAAACAAAAGAAGAAATAGACTTGAAGAACTGGAATTTATGTAATATAGCCCCAGACCTTTAAATTATATTGAAGTCACTTTATGGAGGACAGGCTCATGGTAGGAGTGAAAAGGATATGACACTGGTGTCCACAGGTTGATATTCCACCTGTGCCTCAGCCTCTTAATAGCTTTGCGACCTTAGGCCAGCCATGTAAACTCAGTGACACTCAATGTCCCCATCGGTAGAGAATTGGCTTGGAATCAATCATCTTGGTGTTTATTTCCAGCACTAATATTCAAAGATAGTTGTCTATCTTGTTTTAATATTTTCTGTGACCTTCCCAGCTAGCCAGTTCCAGAATTTAGTGATACTTGTTTCCTTTTGTCTAATTGGAATCTCCCCTCCTACACTATAAACTAATTTCTTTAGTTTGGTCCTTGGCAGAGGTACAGAAGAATAAGCACTTACTGGATGAGGAACCACAATAGTCTTTTTAAAAAGTTAACTCTCTTTTCTTTCATTAAAGTTCCACAGGCTTATTGTGCAAACATTTGGAAGTATGGGAAAATGTAGAAAAGAAAATATTGTCTATAATCACATCCTGAGAGCTAATCTTTGCTTATACGTATTTCTTTCTAGCCTTTTTTTTTTTTGGTGTGGGATCATATGCCAAAAATACTTTCATACTATTTTTTTCATTGAAGTCGCATTGGTTTATAACGTTATACAAATAAACCAAAGTGTACATCATTATATTTCAACTTCTTTATAGACTGCATTGTGTTCACCACCAAAAGTCTGGTTTCTATCCTTCATCATACATACATGCCCCTTTACCCTTTTGACCCTGCCACCCCATTCCCCTCTGATTTTTCAAATTTATCATTATCTAGTGAGCATTTTCTATGCCATTAAAAATTATTTAAACACAAACATCATGTTAAAGGTTGTTTAATATTCTACTATATGAAAACATATAAATTGTATTATTGGACTTATGTTGTTGTTGTTTGTGACTCCAATTGCTTTAAACTAAGAGTTATTTTTACCAAACTAATCCAAATACATCCATAAAAAGTTACAGGGTAAATATAAAACTTTTCAGAGTAGACAGCAGACCCCTACCCCTCTGGACCCCTACAGCCCACTCCCAGTGAAACTTTTTCAATCCTTTGACTGTCTCTTTGTCTAATTACCTCGATGTTTCAAAATTGTGTGATCATATACTCACTCTCAATTTATCAATTTTTTTATCAAAGCTGGTGACTGCGTATGATGGTAGATGTGGATTTAGCACTCTTACCCTGATAGCTTCTACCATTGCTCTGCAAAGTTCCCTCATTAGAATAAAATCACAATTTTTGGTTAAATCAAGAGAAAGCATGGAAATTATTATGATTATAAAAACTTCTTCTCCATTGAGATAAGTAGTATGCTATGATTAAATTAATTTTTCTCACACTTGCAAAATTTTATTTTTATATGATTAATAATTGGATATTTTTGTTTTTGTTGTTTGCTCAATTTCCTATGTCCATATCACATTTTCTTCTCAAACTCACCTGCAACTTCCTTCATGGCTAAACACACTAAATAATCTATGAGCTCTGTTTGTTTTCCCTAAAGACATCCTGCTTGGAGGCCTTTATATCCTGTTCTAATCTCACTGGTTGCTTTGTACACAGGTGCACATCTGTTGTACAGATACTTATCATTGAAATCTTCCGGGGAACTCCCTTTACCTCTCGTGTTCTGTATGTCCTATATTTTCTCTTTCTTTTTTTTTTTTTTTGTTTTATGCCTCACTCTTTCATGGTTACTCCTTTGTTTGGATGAAGCATATCCTCCAGTAGCTTTCTGAGGAAAGGTCCATCAGAGATAGAATTTTGAGCCTTGGCACATCTGAAAATGTCTTTATTTTCCCATCACCATCTCAATTGATGGATAGTTTGGCTGGATATAGCATTTTAGGTTAAAAATTCTTCACAGCTTTGAAGACAATGCTTCGCTGTCTTCTAACTTCTATTATTGCTTTCGAGTAGTCCATCGCCGTTCTAATTCCAGAATTTCCATATCCCCATTTATGGCCTTCTCTGGAAGGTTTTGGAATCTTCTCTTTTTTGACAGTATTTTGAAATTTCGTGATGATCTTTGGCATGATTTATTTATTCATTCTTTCAGTCAGTCCTTCATTCAGCTGGGCACTTGGTGAGCCCTTTCATTATAGAATTTCATGCTCTTTAGTTCTAGAATTTTTTTAAAAACGTATTATTTCTTTGGCAATTTATTCGCTTCTGTTTAAAAAAACTTTCACAATTTGAACAACAAAACATAGCATCTATTTTAGTTAGCTTTTTTTAATAATTAATGTTTGCAATTTTAAAATTCACTGCAGGAATTTTATTATACAAATAATACATGCATTTATCCATCTTATACATGATTTGAACAATACAGAAATATAGTGAACAAGTCTTGAAAGTCTTCCTCCCCCTGCCTACATTCCTGCTTCCCTAAGGCAACCATAGCTAAGATACAGTTGTGCATCTTTTCAGTCACTTTTTTTTTACGTGCGCATAAACATACATTTGTGTGTGCATACATACATATATTTTTTGAGGGTGTTATTTAAAACATATGAATGGAATCATACTACACTTCTAATTTTACAATTGGCTTTTTTTCACATATCAATGAGTCCTGGATAATTTTCCATATCTGCATATATCCATTTCATGGTGTATAACGTCATACCGATTTATTCAACCATATATCTATTAAAATGTTTGTATTTTTCTTAATAATGTTTAAGAGTTGGTTACATATTTAAAATATTAACCTTTTAAAATAGCGCTTTACCATACACAGTCATAGTCTTTGATGGCATTTGTTATACAGTGCTTAAGCTGATTTGTTACTCTCAACTATGAGTCAAATTCATTGGCTCTCCTACAGCTGAGTAAGAGAGGGGGAAAAATCAGCTGTGAGAGACAGAAAAAAGACAAGTACTCTGATTTACATGAAGCTCAGACTTATCTTCAAGAAAATATACTGTGCCCTGGGGGGGTGTCTCTGCTCTGTTGAGGAGACTTGTCACAATCTTAACCCCACTTCACTGGGGACTGGTGATTCTGAATATTTGGCTTTTCTCTGATGTGTGCAATCTCACCCCCAGCAATGAGGTAATAAACATAACCAAAATAATGGTAGTAATATTTGTATAGCACTTTATAGTTGCACAGCCCTTTCAAATGCATGATCTCATTTACTGTGTATGATGCATAATAATAACCACACAATTTGTCCTCACGGTGCCCATCAGCCACATATTTGTTAGTACTCAGAGGTTGGGATTGTATGGGCCAACTTTCCAGTTGGCTGATCTGGATTGAAAAATTCCTCCTTGGTCACTGATTAGCTCTCAACTTTGGGCCACAACTCAGCCTACTTTAGTCTCAATTTCCTGAGTTAGCATTGGATGCTATATAGTACTGTTGCCTTGATTAAATAATATGAAAGTAAAGCTTCTAGCACAGGGCTCACATATTTTAGGTATGCAATAACTTAGAGCTCTGTTTTCCCTCTTTCTCAATCTAAATACCTAGGAAAAAAATAGACATGATCCTTTTTTCTAGTTGTTTTAAAAGAATGCTTCTGTAAAAGAATGCTAAAGATGCCTTAGAGACCTATGCTCATTTTACCAGACCAGATGGGAAGCAGGAGCAGAAGAGAGAAGACACCAGGGGGTGACAGGAGGGCTGAGTGGAGAGAAGGTATTGGTGTGTGGAAAAGTGAATGGGGCCCATTTGAATGTAGAATATAGTGGGTTCAGGCAATAAGGCTGCCAGGAATCAAAACTGACTCAGCAATTAGTGAACATAGACTCATAACATCCCTCAGATTCGTAAGCTCCAAATTTTAACCACAGATACCTGTAATTAAGGATTTTAGTGACACAGGCTCCAACATAGCCTCACTTAGTAGCTGCCTGGCTGTAAACAGTCTTTGGATGCTGGGGCGAAGATACTCACAGTGCCTTTTCCCCAGAGAGAGGAGTGATTCAGAAGAGATGACTCACTTAGGTAATTTGTATCAACAGCCACAAGCTGCTTGGGACTTTTTTCCCCCTCCACCCCGTGACCCCTGTTCTGCTGACACTTTTCTTTTCTGTGCTCTCAGCCCTTCTTTCAGCATACTATAGGGTCTGGCTCCATGGGGAGAAAGTGAAGAATAATTGAGATAACATCTTCTCTGAAATAACCAGCCCTCAAATGGTCAATGAATGGAATAATGATTGGCAGGGTCTGGTCGTCTAGGGAACCATCTTTCTCGTTGTGAGCTATTCTTTAACATTATTTGATGATGCTTATTTGCAATTATTTCCAGCTGGAGTCAGGTAACAAGTCCAGTTATGGTCTGGTTAAAAAGGCCAATAGAAAACAAAAAGTCATTTTGCTGGCTTTATTGGTGTTTAGCGGTAAAGGCCAAGTGTGATATCAGTGGTTTTTAATATTCTATTGATATGCTCAAAGATACAATGATCATGCCAGTTAATACTTTAAATTCAAGGAAACAGATCTGGAATATTAGCTAAATTTTATTGATTACTAGAGAAGTAAAGTGGCATTAAGTGCTCAATTTTCTAATTCTTGCTCTAGAAAAATTGTCGTAATTGAATCAAATTTCTTTCAAATAAAAGTTTTTTGATCATGAGGTGATACACAACGATTAAATGAGTTAATAAGCTTTAATGATTATGAGTTTAGGTTTTTGTAAGGAAAATAACATGGTTGGTAAGACCTCATTAAATAAACCCATTAGCAATCTGCCATTCCACAGACTTTAAAAAAAATAGCTTTATTGGCAAATTACTATAAAGTGCTGCTCAAGGCAGTTCTAATCGCTGTTTGCTATTTTTGTGTTTAAATAATCTTTGTTTAATCTTATAAACTCTATTATAAAAAATTTAGTTTATAATAGTTTTTAGATACTATTAGCACACTGGGATTTCATTTATCTTGAAAAATGAACTCAAAGTTACTGCCTTTTACTTATCATTCACTTCCCCCTTTTTACTTTCTCATGTCTCACTAGGGTAAAGAACATGAGCTTTATTTGCTGGTAACATTAAAATATAGTCGCTTTCTACACTGATAGAAATCTTTGAACCCAAAACAAAGAAAAAGAAAAGGAAATTCATAACTTCTTCAAGTCCCCTGTACTGTCTTTGCTTCAAATATGTGTGCCACATTTTTTATCATAACTGGTAAGAAGCAAAATTCTTCATATACAATTGGATTCATGAGGGTGGAGGGTGCTCAAAATATGAGACAGAGAGAGAGGATAGGAAAGGTTTGATATAGATGAGGTCAATAAACAAAGAACAATGACCTTTCCCTTTAGCCCCCAACTCTGCAGCTTCCAGACACAGTCTCATATTTTAGGTAAGAAAGAGATGAAGTGATTTTTTTTTTCCACTGCAAATTAACCATTTATCTACTGTCTATGGTGCAAAAGATGATAATGTGTAGTTAATCAAAAGGCACATGTACTTCTTATGTCTGGATTCTTGGCAGAGCTTTTCAATTTCATGGAATCTGGGTATTTTTGTTTAGTTTTATTTATTTTTTATTTTATAATTTACTCCCCTCTATCTTCTCTGTTCTTTTTTTTTCCTGGAACTTCTAGTAATTGAATTTTATACTTTATCTCTCCTATTTTCCTTTTTCTTCCATTTCCTGGTATATTTATTAGCATCCTCTTTTAGCTGCTCCATTGAATATGTAGGGTTTTTTTTTAATGTTCTCGTCTTCTCTGTATCATGTTCTCTGGGTTTTTTTTTAAATAGTATCTCTTTTTTCATGGATGTACTATCTTAAATCGCTGAGACTATTATTGTAACTTTCTTGAAATCTTATTCCTCTCCCTCATTTTCTTCCTTTCTTCTCAATTTCTTTCTTTTTCTGCTTTTTTGTTTTGGTATCTCTTTTAATGCTGCATCCTTCCTCACTCATCTGGTGATTCCTGGTTCTTCATTTTTATTTAAGAATAGATCACTAAAAACCAGATTAGAACCATAAACAAAGTTAAAAGGAAGATCCAAACCAGAGAAAATATTTGTTACCTATGACGGAATAATGGTCAGCTTCTATATATCTAAAGAGCATGAACAAATCAACAACAAGAGGTAACTATTTCAATAAAAATGGATAAATGTCATGAACAATTTGCAAAATATAATTAGCTAACACTTAAAAATGCTTAACTAGTAATCAAGTAGAAATTAGAACAACAAGATGCCATTTTTAGCACCAAATTGTCTTTTATTTTGTAGTTATGATTATAAATGTTGGCAAGGATGGGGAAAGGATATTCTCATACATTGCTGGTAGGACTTAAGTTGGTACATTTTTTTCAGGGTAACTATTCAGCTATATGTATTAAAACTTTGAAAAAGAATGTATCCTTTGATCCAGGAATTCTACTTCTAATAATCTTGAGGAAATAATCAGTCAAATTTTCAAAGATCTATGTTCAGTCCACTGTTGTTTATTATAGTGAAAGTTGGATGCAATAAAAATATCAACTGTTAAAGGATTAGCAGGATAAATTATTGTTATACTCATCTGAGGAATAGTATTTAGCTATAAGGAATAATGTTATTTCAATTTATTTATTTTCTTGTGATGAGAACTTTTAAGATCTACTCTCTTAACAACTTTCAAACACACAATACAGTATTATTAACTATAGTCACCATGCTGTACATTATATCCCCATAACTTATTTATTTTTATAACTAGAAGTTTGTACCTTTTGATGCCCTTCACTCATTTTGCCATCCCTTACCACGAACCTATGGCAACCACCAATCTCTTCTCTGTATATATGAGCTGGGCTTTGACTTTAGTTATTTATTTATTTTTAGATTCTACATAAAAGTGAATCATACACTATTTGTCCTTCTCTGTCTGCCTTATTTAACTTACATAATGCCGTCAAGATCCATCCATGTTGTTGCAGATGACAAGATTTCATTTTTTTTTATGGCTGAATAATATGCAACTGTGGTGTGTGTATGTATGTATCTATATATGTATGCCATATCTTTATCCATTCATCCATCAATGGACACTTAGATTGTTTCCATATCTTGGCTATTATAAATAAAGCTGCAATGAACATGGGGGTGCATCTATCTTTTCAATTAGTGTTTTCATTTTCTTTGGATAAATATCCAAGAGTGGAATTGCTGGATTATATGGTAGTTCTATTCTTAAATTTTTGAGGAATCGCCATACTATTTTCCATAGTGGCTGCACCAATTTACATTCCCACCAACAGTGCACAAGAGTTCCCTTTTATTCACATCCTCACCAACACTTATAACTTCTTGTCTTTTCGATGATAACCATTGTGACAGGAATGAGGTGTATCTCATTGTGGTTTTTATTTGCATTTCTCTAATGATTAGTGATGTTGAGCATCCTTTCATGTACCTGTTGGCCATGTAGATGGCTTCTTTGGAAAAAATGTCCATTCAGATCTTCTGCCAGTTTTTTAATTGAATTGTTTGTTTGCAATTTATTCATTGACAAGAAAAGATGTTAATGACATATTAAGTCAAAAAGGTGTGATAGAAGAGAAGATTGTATAAAAATGGAGATCCATTTGAAAATGATACTATTAATGATATATAGATACACAGAAAAAGCCTAGATGATATATATAAACCATGATTATTTATTGATGATGGTAATATAGGTGAGTTTTATTTTCTTCTTTGTGTTTTTACATATTTTTCAGAATATCTACAATAAACATAATACTTTGTGCATGATAAAAATGTTTCTTTAAAAGAGAGAGAGAGATGGGGCTGGCCCTGTGGCCGAGTGGTTAAGTTCGCGCGCTCCGCTTCAGGCAGCCCAGTGTTTCGTTGGTTCGAATCCTGGGTGCGGACATGGCACTGCTCATCAGACCACGCTGAGGCAGCGTCCCACATGCCACAACTAGAAGGACCCACAACGAAGAATACACAACTACGTACCGGGGGGCTTTGGGGAGAAAAAGGAAAAAAATAAAATCTTTAAAAAAAAAGAGAGAGAGAGAGAGAAAAGTGGATTTAGAAGCTCTGAGAACATTTATGTGTGGGAGTGGTGGCTGGGCACTGCTTGTTTATCAGTAAGCTTTACCATAGACCAATAAGATGGGAACCAAGTCATTTCATGGGAGACCCACACATAGCAGTATCTGTGAACATTCTGGGCCTGTGTGTTTCTTTCTACAAAGAGCAGTCTTCCAGTCTCTTTCTGGAGGAGTATAAGGTTAGCAGCCATTATTCTGGGAGCCAGGCAGCTCACCATGATTAATCTTTAACTTAATTGGCCCTGTTTCCAGCCTGGCATTCTCCTCCTACTCTCTGCTATACCTGGGTCCTCCAGGTGAGTCTTCCCGGTTAAATTTCTCCAGAGAAAAGACTCCACTTTCCTTCCTCAGTGAAGGAGGGTTAGATGACTGTTGGTGAGAGATCAGAAGAGGATTGTGGGTCTCACTGTTCCTAATGCAGATTTTTAACTAATTCTCCTGTTTTAAGCCCCATCTTTCTTCTAGCCCTCAGATTACCTACTGCCTCCAACTCCTAAACCTTTCCAGGGTTCTGCAAATAAAACTGATTTATTTCCTGTGCCCCCCTCCTCGACGTTCTTTCTGCGCACTAATAAATTAGTTACTACTCATCGTCTGTTTTCAGATTTCAAAATTTTATTGACATTTCTTGTTAGGTGAGACCATCTTTCTTGTTTTCTTTCCTCTTATTGATTTGCATCTTTCTTTTTGTCCTACTCTCATTTTTGTCATATTTCCAAAGGAGCAGAGATAAATATTTGCATTCAATCCAATACATTTAACAGGAAGTCCCACGGATATTTATACATTTGCTCCTATTCATAAATAACATTGTGCACAGATGTCTCATAGAAGAAGTTTCAAGTGCTTGGCAAGGCAAGTCACTGCTAACTTGGTGAAGAGGAGACACACGTCACTTGGATTCACCTGCCCTATCTAGGAGCTGGGCTTTGGAGATTCTTTTTCCTCCCTGATTAGTCTCCCACAGCCAGGAATATGCAAAAAGCAAGTGGCAAACACAATATGCCAATTCCTCTATAATAAAATGTTGTGCTTGGATAGGAAGGAAACTGCAGCTGTTCAGTACAGATGGCAAATCGCTGACTGCTTTTTAACAGGATAGAATGGAATATCTAAAGTGAATACACACATCAAGAAATAGATGTCTGAGCTAAGTTCTTACTTCCCGTTAAGAAAAAAATCCTTGAACAGTTAACATTTATTTAGATTTTTTTAATGAAAATTTCCCCCAAACTGTTGACCCAAGTGAAAAATTTCCAAAAGTCAATTCATTAAATACCGTGTCCCCAAAAGCACTTGGACTTGCCTAAAATGGATTGATTTTTCTCAAGACTCATCTTTGTACCACCTGTTTCAAAGTCTTCATTACCACGTAGATGAGGTAATGAGGACAGATGTCTACCTGTATACAGGTGTGTGTCTGTATACATGTGTGCACATGCTTTTTACTACTATTTTATGTGTGTTCACTTAGCCTCCAGATGACCAAAATTAGGAATTTTGTCAGGGCAGAAATAGTAATGTTATTTTTCAAAATTCTTTTGTTTCTCATGGCACCAACCTTCTGCTAAACACATGGTATGGATTCAATAAATATTTGCTGATTTATTGATGGACTATGTTATTGAAAAGCAATGTTTGGACCTCCAATAACACCAAGAGGACATCTGGATCTATGTGACATAAACAAGTTGACTGAGGAAAATGTTTGGTTAAGAATTTTCAGTTGAATAAGTCAGTCGCGAAAGGACAAACACTGTATGATTCTATTTACATGAGGTCTCTAGAGTAGTCAAATTCATAGAAACAGAAAGTAGAATGGTGGTTGCCAGAAGTTGAGAGAAGGAGTAGGAGTTAGTGTTTAAAAGGTACAGACATTCTGTTGGGGAAGATGAAAAAGTTCTGGAGATGGGTTGCAAAACAATGCGAACTTTACTTAATGCCACAGAACTGAACACTTAAAAATAGTTGAAATGGTAAATTTTATATTATGCATATTCTACCACCAGAAAATGAAAAAATTGTCAGTCACATCATCAATGCCTTGGGGGGCTGCCTTTTACCAAGAATGTCTGGAATCCCGGGAAGATTGCCTTGTTTACCAGGGTGATTTCAGTCCCATAGTCAATCATATTGGATCTAGTTCACTGGGGTCCGGTGAAAGGAAAGCTTATATCTGAATAAAAGACAACTAAAACTTACTTCTTGTACATTTCATAAAGACTGCTCTCTGTGAATGTCACTCCATCATTTAACCTCTTTGGGGAAGATAAAGTTTCCAATGGATATTCCCAGACTTTGAGAACTCAGTGCTCATTGCTCAAGTTTTCTAGTAAGCCCTATCTGGAGAGTGAGGCTGGGTCACATTTGTACAAATGTGTTGAGCCTGGGTTGGCAGCTGAGGATGAGACATTAGGCAGGTAGTCGAAGGAAGCAGATTTCAGTGATGGAGCCCCTGGTGTGGAGAAACTTGTTTCCATGACATCTTGTTCCCCAAGTCTCCAGACCTTTCTTTCTTTCATGATTTTGCGTCCTTTGAAGCATCTCAGAGCAGTGTAATACATTCAAGGGAATAACTCTGAGGTCACTCAGGTATTTGTTAAGTGGGTTGTGGCAGTTTGGAAGAGTCAGCGGTAGGTGGCCTGCCTATGTTCTGAGGTCCTAGATGTTTTCCCAACTTGGTTTTTGGAAGTCACCCATGGAATGGTGGGACTTGCTCAAGCGTCATCTAGGAGGGTACTGGAAACTGCTCATGGGAGCCAGTATTGAGGTGAACTGTTCCAGGGGCTGAGCAGCATTGCATGGGTTGTGTGCCTACTGTGACTTAAAGGAAAATCTAAGTTGTAAGGAAGCAGGAATTTAATGTCAGGAAGAGCAGTGCAAGGCTGGCTGCGGCGGGGAGCTGGAGTCCAAGGATGTGAAATATATGAAGATGTCAGAATCCTACAATTGGTTGTCGTTGGGAACAGGGATGGCTGGCGAGGTAGATATGGTGTCTTAAAGCTGCTGGACAAGATCAGACACCAGAGAGCAAAGCAATTTACAGAGACGGTAATCAGCTGGAGTTGTGTGGCTGCGGAGAGTTGCAACCTTGATGAAAAGGAGAAACTTCACTTCGTTAATCAGATGTGTTATCTACATGACACGAAACCTCTGGTGAAAAGAAAATGTTCAAGTCATTAATTAAAATTTTCACTTTTCCTCCAGCTGTCCAGTGGCCCAGAGAACCAGCGTGAGAGAGTACATGATAAGAAGAGAGAAAAAGGAACTGGAATTTCCCCTTTCAGGATGATTTTTGTCACTCATTCTTTCTCTGGGGCTCATCTTTGTCCTCTCATCTTCAGTACTTGACTAACTAAAGGTCACTTCCTGGTTTTATATTGCCAAAGCTCTTACTGAACTTTCCCCAGGGTCTAACTCTTCTGTTCTCCTTGCCTAACTGGACTTCCTTCAACACAGTCTCCTTGCCATCAAGTCTTTGCCCTTGGAACATTTTCCAAAGCTTCCTTGCCCCTCCCTTAACTTTCTGAGAGCCCAAGCATAAGACTCACCCAAGCAGACTCTTCCTTCTGTCAGGGGCTCCAAGAAGAGAACGTATATTTGCAAATAATAAAAGAACAGGAAGGCATGCCTGAAATGTTTCCCTGGGGACTGAAAATTTAGCTATCTCACAGCCAAAGGTTAAAAGAACTCAAAGACCTCATCCTTCATCACGCTTTGTTTGAAGTCAGTTTGGAGCTGAGGAAAGAAAAAAAATATGAGAAAAATATCTAATTTTGTGAATCTCATTTTCAAATTCAAATCTCGAATGTTCCCTGAGGCAGTGGATTGCGAAGGCAGCACAGTGATGAAAACTTAATAAAAGACCCAGAAAGATCATAGATCACGCTGGCCTGTCAGCTGTCATAGGTAAGGGAACAATAATGACATTATTCTAATATTTGGGATGTTCTTGGCTGTGTTTCATTCTCAGCAATAATGGCTACCTGGCTTCAAACTTCATCACTGTCTACCATGAGCTCATCTGTGGTTTCTGGTCATTTCTGTCATATCCTTTCTGTCTTTTGCTTGTGTTTAAAAAATATGTTTAACCACAAAATCTATGCATGGTGATGTCTTTATGTCATCACTTTTGTCATGATTTTAGTCACTTCCCATCCCAGGGTGTCTTATTTTTCAGTCCATTAACTCTGCCCCCAGTTACCTTTTTATAACTGAAGCATGGATCATATAAATGCCATTCTCTGGTTTCCCCATTCCTACAGGATAGATAAAGCCCTTAGGATGGAATACAAAGACTTTACAAAAGAAACATGGGCTCATTTTACAGTCTCACTTCCTGTAACTGTGGCCCTGCCTTCTCTGTCCCCAAGTTTCCACCTTCACCATGGTTTATGCTGCCATGATCCCAAACACATAAGACTCATTTACTTCTCTGTGCTTTTCCTAGAACATCTTCGCTCTTTTCCTCTGCCTGGACAAGGATGACTTGGCCTCCACAGCTTACAAGTGTCCTCATCTGAGAGGATCTCATCTCTCCTAGACTCATGCTGGGATAATTGCTCTACTCTCCCATGATGTGGCAACATATTGGAACTGTCCATTTAAGTATCTGGGATCTGTCCCTATCCCCATGACTTTACTTAACAACACACTAGACTAATAACCCCTCACTTTGCATCCCTATTTCTTTTACAGTTCTTGGTTCCATGTTCTCAATTCATCTTAAATGAAGGCAAGAATGAATGAAGAAAGGAAAAGAGACAACTTATCTAAGAGGGGTGGATAAGCATTGTGCCATCTTCAGTGGAGCAAAGGTTGGCTTGGCACTAGTTACTGTGACCAGGTACTTGGGAGGCACCCCGTCCATCCTCCTCCAGGAGCTCCTAGACAGCAAGTTTTGAAAGATTAGTCCATTTATGCTTGTTTTTCTGGTTGATTCCTTATTGGAAGTTCATTTCCTAATGGTCTCATAGGAGGAAAGTTGACATGTAAATGAAGAGAAATACTTGATATTTGTACAGTTAGTATGACCTCACTTCCTCTTTTTTAGTTGGATGTAAATGCCCTCCCTGAAGGAGATTGGATAACCTCCCCAACCTGTCCCCCACACGGCCATTCCCAGAGATCTAGGATCAGCAGGTGTTACTTCTTCCCCAACTGCCACACTCTGAGAAAGTCACAAGAACAAACCTATCAGTCCTACCTGCTGCTGGGAGTGTTAAGTAGCACAATTCTCCAGAAAGCAATTAGGAAAATGTATCCAAAGTCTTCAAAACCTTCCACTCCTTTGATCCAGCATTCTCACTCCAGTGATGGAAGAAAATATATACCCATAGATGTTCATAGAATTATTTACATTATAAAATAATTTAAAAGGCAATAAGTTAATTACGGAATATACGTAGCCAGTAAAAATTATATCTCAGAAAAATATTTTAGGACTGTCCCAAAATGGCCATGTTAATTTAATAAGAAACAAACAAACATTCAAACAATACCTACCAAATTTTCCATTCTCATAGCTGCTAATATAAAAGAATTGGAGACTTTTCTTCTTGATCCCAGAGACAGCCTCATCCTGAAGCCAGGAAAAGTAATCACTGCTCAGTTAGTTGATTGAAGCCTAAATCCCACAGGATTGTTCCAAGCTTCTCCAGTCACCCCTTCCTCCACTCAGCGACCCTATGACTCCTTGTGGTGTTTTCTGGTGTGTACATCCCTATGCTGGCTCTTCACAGAACCTGCCATCTGCTGCCACACTTCTGAGGTTCCTGAGAGATGAAACACAGGGTTGCTCCTAGCCAGCATCCCAGACTGCATTCCTGCCTCCAGGAGCCAGGAGTGATCCTGCCAGACCACTAGCTTCCAAGCCTTCAACTGAGCCCACACACTCTGGCCCTTCTCAGCCTTCCAGTGTCAGAGATCCCTGACATTCTACCTCAGAAGCACAATGCACGCCTGACACCCTAACACCACCTCTGAATCCTACCACCCGCATATTTCTCCAGGAGGAAAATAAATATCACAGAGGGTGAAAGAAGGAGACTTTAAAAAGTTGCCCTGCCCTAAGAATGTCTGCCCTACATCCCAGGTACCATTCCTTGGTGGCTGTCTCCATCTTTGATGTTTTCAGGCTCTTCCCAGAGGGGGATGGGTGAGAAGAGCAGGGAGAAGGTAGTTCCCCATGATTCTGAAGATGATTTCATCTCCTCCCTGCCCTCTTCTCCCCCAGGAAAACATCCGTGGTTAATGACAATTGGCTACCTAAATAGAGAAAAGAGTGGACATAATTAAATACAGTTGCCCTGACCCAAACTGTTCTCTGAAAGAAAAAGTGGCAATTGTGTTGTGAATTGTTGGAAGAAGTCAATGTCACAGGATAATCTATTGTCTCTACTTTGTTTCCCAAAGCAGACACAGCTTGGAAATCATAGGTCTGTACAGCCCAGGGCCAGAACACAATGGCTCTGCCCTTTCCTCACTATCCTTTGTCCAACATTTGGGAATCACTTCAGCTCCTTTGCATGTCACCCCCTTTTACAACCCTGTCCCCTCCTATGGCAGCACTTCTTAGTGAATTCTCCCCATGGAGAAAAATTGCTTTATGTGGACTTCTCTGTGAGCATCCTTATCTTGTTCAGCTGTCCCTCTGCACCCATTTTCTCCAGCTTGACAGACATTTGTCGCTACTTTTCTTTAACTGGAACATGCCTGCTATGGTTCTGGTGGCCCGTGCCATCTGATAGGCAGCATATTTGTGTCTTCAGGCTTCCAAAAGTTAAACTAACGACACAACTGCTTCCTTGGCAGTGGCTACTGGGGTTCCAGTGTCCCTCCCTGGCCTCCGTCTCCTGCAGGTAAGTGATGGTTGTAATAAAATCATGGAGTCAAACCCTCCTGTCATTGTGACGTTCCCAGGGAGTTGGAGCTGTCCAGCCAAGATGCATCTGAAAAGGTGATGTCTCTCACCAATATCAGCTTCAGGGGAGAAAGAGAGACAAAGGACAGAGAAAACCCACTCAAAGAGTATTCTGGGGACACTTTGAGGGAAAAACATCTAGAGGAAAATGCTTATGAAATGGTCAAATCCTCAGGAAGTCTCTGTGTATGCCAGGAAAGGTGCCAATGACCTGGAGGGGGTTGGGGGTTGTGGGGCTGTTGGGTGTGGGGACAGAACTGAAAGTGTATCTTGTCTTCCTAGCATTGATCCCTAGCAGGTAAGTCCTAAACTTACCAGAGTACAGTGATGTTCTAGGCTGATGATATTCTCCAGACAGAGTTTTATAATTCACTGTTGGTACTATTTCTTATTCAACAGTAGAGGTAAAAGAATTAATCACTATGGAACGAAGTTACCTTTCAAAAATTTAAGGAAACACTTTCCCATCTTCCCACGCAAGGAAAGAAGTGATGTCTGTTTTTTGAGTCTGTGCTTTGCAAAGTACATTTTTTGGAATTGCAACTCGAGTTCTAATATTCCTTCTTTACGCTGTCTGTGACCGGTGATGCCCAACTCTGGAAACACAGATACTATGTTGCATCTGTTGGCAGAGCCTCTCTTATCTGTGTGAGGAAGTGACGTGGTTCACTTTGTATCTCATGGTCTGAGTGAATCATTTTTGAGCCCAGGATTGTTCAGAATTTCTCCCACTTCAATTATTTCAATTTCTATACATGTATCAAGCATTTACTGTAGGTCATTCATTATGCAGTTGTTATGAAAAATGTAAAGTTGAATACATGGTTCTCAGACTCAAGTAGCTTTGGAGGACTTGCCTCATTAAAAACAATAAGCAACCTGATTCCCATTCTTCTTACAGTAGTACCCATGGAGAGGTTGAAGAGAGTTTTTTGTTTTGTTTTGTTTTTTGGTGAGGAAGATTGGTCCTGAGCTAACATCTATTGTCAATCTTCCTATTTTTGATTGAGGCATATATTGTCACTGAGCTAACATCTGTGCCAATCCTCCTCTATTTTTTGTATGTGGGATGCTGCCACAGCATGGCTGGATGAGTGGTGTGTAGGTCTGTGCCTGGGATCTGAACCCACGAACCCCAGGCCACTAAAGCAGAACATGTGAACCTAACCACTATGAGCCTGGCCAACCCCATGAAGAGAGTTTTAAAAATATCTAACAGCTAGAAATTTCCTATGGAGATATTGACAGTATTATAATCATGATTTCTACTAATACAAATAATTAGTTTCACTTTGTATAGCCACTGTATAACACTTACTTGGTTTTGCCAAATATTCTTCCATACGAACCTCAGTCCTAAAGGCATCATTCTAAACATTAACACTCTGTTCTCTGTTTTGAGGCCCTCTTGTCATTCATTTCATGTGTTCATGCATTCATTCATGACTCACAAGCATGTGTTTCTTTTAAGTGTACATTTTCTACTCCTGAATCCTTTCTACTGAGCATAAAAATAAGCATACCATGCAGGGAAAAGCACAGAGATTTTATTTACATATTTTCAAATCCCCATGGGTATAGTTGAAAATGCAAAAGTGTCTTTTGCTCCAAAGAGGCAGGCCATGGCTTGAAAGGGTTGAGGACTACTGTAACAGAGCAAGACACACAAACCCTGATTCCATTCTTACCAAGAAATAACAATATTCATTCAGCTGATTAAAACACACTCTGTCTAGCAAATCAAGAATAAAACAAGGTGATCATATATCATCATCATTATTTTAATTTGCTCAGAACCATATGGCCAATGCAATAAGGCTTGAAAGAAAAATCAGAAGGATGACTATGGAAAAGGAAAGAAACATCATTATTTTTAGAGGACCCAAATTCTACTTAGAAAATCCAAGAGAGGACTTTTGGTCAAGATTGTGCTGTCACTGAAAAGCTAAGCAAAAGAACAGGAGAGATATTGGCAATACAGATAACCGAGAGAAGAGTCATATTCAGAATTTACAAAGATCTTCTACAAATCAGTGAGAAAACATAAATAACTGAATAGAAAAAAAGGGTCAAAATCTGTGAATTTTTTAAAAGAGCATAAGGCTGAAGAGTCAATGAACCTTTGAGAAGACGTTCAACCTCCCTGGTTCTCATATAAAGGAGGGATCTGTAAACAGCCTGCAGGCCATATCCAACACAGGAGACGTTTTGGTGGGGCCAGAGAGTTAAGAAGGTGTTTTTACATTTTTAAAAGGTTGATTGAAAAACAAACAAACAATAATAAAACCAAAGAGAAATATATGGTAGAGAGCACCTAGCCTCTGAAGTCTAAAAGAGTTACTATCTGTACCTTAACAAAAACAGTTTGTAGACTCCTGACATAAAGCATATTAAAATAAAATAAAATGCCATTTCACGCCCATCAGATTAGCAAACATTAAGAAGCCTTACTGTACCAAATGTGGGTACCATGTGGAAGAAGAGAGCTTATTCATCTAGATACCCGGAGAGAACTTGCATTGGTACAATTGGTACCAAGAGTGCATTGGCAATATTCAGTAATGTACAAGGAGAGCATGTCCACATATATCTTAAAGAAACTCTTGCACATATGTCCAAGGAGACATACATGGGAGTGGGAGCCGCCTGAAATAGCAATGGTCCTCTAGAAGGAAAATGGATAAATATGTTGTCATATATCCAAACCCTCAAATATAATATAGCTGTGAAATCAATAAAATAGAACTACTATATCAACATGGGTAAATATTACAGTACAATAATGAGAGAAAACATTGTAGAATAGTATATACAGTATAATGTAATTTTTGTAATATTTTAAAGCATCTGACAAGTATCATTATTATTATTTGCTGATGAAGATTCACCTTGAGCTAACATCTGTGCCAGTCTTGCTCTATTTTGTATGTGGGTTGCTGCCACAACATGGCTGCCAACGAGTGGTGTAGGTCCGTGTTCACAAACAAATCCTGGGCCACCAGTGAATTGGAGTGCGCTGAAATTAACCACTAGCCCACAGGGTCGGCCTCTATTTTTTTTTTTTAATATTGCATCAATAATAAGAATAAAACCACACAAGGGAGAGATACAAAGTAACTTCAGGCTCATAGCCACCTCTGAGGAAAAAAGAGAAAGGACTAGTGTTGGGGAGGGGTATGTAGGATTTTTCAAATATATCAAAAATGTTTCATTTCTGTGTTTTTAAACATAAGAAGCAAATATGGAAAATGTTAAGATTGTTAAAGTTTGTGAGTACACTGGAGTTTGTTATCTTTATTTCTGGGTTTGCAAGCTTTTGTAATAAAAATGGGGGCAAAAAAATGCAAGAGAATCATTGGGCAAAAATTGTAATTAAGAAGGAAGTTCAGTGGAGCAACGATGCAAAGTAAATACATCAAAAATTAATAGTTTTTTATATGCCATCAGAAAATCAATTAAATGGTAATGTGGAGAAAAGACGCTATTCTCAATAAGAGTAAAAACCATAAAGCAACAAGGGCTACATATAGCTTGAAATGGATAAGACGCCTATGAAGAAATCCAGGAAATTTTACTGGGAAATACAAAAGAAGTTCTAAATAAGTGGACAGATATATCATATGCCCCAATATGAAATCTGAATCTTTTAATATTTTAATTCAATTCTATTGGAATTTTGTTTGTTTGGGTTTTTTTTTTTTGGTGAGGAAGATTGGCCCTGAGCTAACATCTGTTGCCAATCTTCCTCTTTTTTTCCCTCCCCAAAGCCCCCCAGTACATAGTTGTATTACCTAGTTGTAGGTCCTTCTAGTTCTGCTATGTGGGATGCCACCTCAACATGGCTTGATGAGCAGTGCTAGGTCCACACTCACGATCTATCTGGCGAACCCCAGGCCGCCAAAGCAGAGTGCGTGCACTTAACCACTACATCACCAGGCCAGCCTCTCTACTGGAATGTTTGAGGGAACCTGACTAAATCAGTCTGAGAATTGCTGAGAATGAATAAATGGATGGGGATAGCCAAAAATGTTTTACAAAGAGATGTAATGAAGGGGTTTGCTTCAGTTATTAAAACACACTGTAAAATTACAATAATTAAAACTGCAGTGCAATTGGAGAAGTTGGCATATAGATGTGTGTATATATTAAGTGCATAAATATACACACACACATATCTACACTTAACATATATACAAAGAGTTATAAATAAAAGGAAAAAGGTAGTTTGTCTTGTTTGGTCAGTATCTTTGGGACAATTAACTCTTTACTTCCTACGCCAAATTTTTTTTGGAAAAATTAAAATGCTAACTTTAATATGTGAACCTATTTGGAAATCTTTATGAAAAAATAGGGCTTTATCAACCTAATTTATGACTGAGGAAATACATTCTAGGCTTAAAAACCTAGATGGAAAAAAACACATAAAAAATGTTTATGTATAAAAGAGAAATCATTAACAAAGTTAAAATGCAATTGACACACTGGGAAATGATATATAACATGTTGATATCTTTAATGTATAAAAGCATATGCAAATGAATAATAAATATCGTAAGATGCCAATTGAAAACTGGACAAAGGGCATGAACAGGTATTTCACATAAAAAAGAAGTGCTAATGGTGGTGAAACTTGCCATGTTTAATCTCACAGGGAGAAATTAAAATGAAAACACAGTATTAGATAAGCAAAGGCAATACTCACAATAGAGCAAGAATTCAACGAGGCGGACACTCTCACATGATGCTGGTGAGCGTGTAGGCAGGTACGACCTTTCTGGAAAGCAATTTGGCAATTTGTATCAAGTGCTTCGAAAATGTTACTATCTTTTGGCCCAATGATTTCACTCCAAGAAATAGATTCTAAATTCTAAATAGAGTCTGAATAAAATATTTTTATGGAAACATATTTATCCAGGCACAAAGAAATAATATTAGACACACCCTAATATCTGACAATAGAAGTATTAAACTGAGAATATTCATTTGTTGGAAGATTAAGTCACCATGAAAATGATGTGGCCAATGAGTTGCTAATGATTTGAGGAACTTTTCATGGTAAAAGTAAAATTAATAGAATTCAACGTTTTATATAAGATACGGTTATAATTACATATACATACATATATATAGGTACAGATAATGGGGAGAATCTTTCAAAAGTTAATATTAGTTATCTTCAGGTTCTAAAATTTTAGGTGATTATTTTATTTATTTGTATTTTTCTGTGACTTCCAAGTTTTAAAACAATAGCATTGATTTTATGATTTATGTATAAAAGAGAATATCATGTCAAAATAAATAATTTTCATTAACGTATTAATTCAACAATCAATTAGTCAATGATTGTTAATGTTTGGATTGACAAACACTTATAAAATTCTTACCATCTGCCGGGCAAAGAAGCACCCTTTGTGAAAATAAAAGTCTATCGAGGTCATGTACTGGCTCTCAATGAAAGTTATTTAAAATTCTCATACTCTTTCAGAAAGAAATGGAATGAAATCAAGTGCACTTAATATTGCACAACTGAACCATCATCAGAAGTGAAACCTAAAAGTGTTTGTTTTCAGGAATGGAAAGATTTGTCTTTGCAGGTGTAGGAGTGAACTGAACAGCCAGAAAGTCTGTAGAAATCCCTGACGCTTCTGAGAGGTCAAATGTAAGCCTTCATCAATTTCCATATTTGGGGAGGTGTCTCAAAAATTGAGTGCACTCCCATTTTTCTATCTCCAGAGACTTGTTTGTCTTTTAAGTAGTGAAGGTGCCTGGTAATGAGCTCGCAGTTAAGAGCTGATTTGAAATGGTATTTTTATAGAGCCAATTTTTTGGTTGCTTAAAGTTAATTGCTTTGTACCTAATTTAAGTCCCACAGGGAGCAATTCTGATCTCCCCCAGCAAACTTTATCTTAAATGAGGCTGATCTATAATCCTGTTACATGTGTCTGGGTGTCTATCTGGAAATACTATGGGATCCATTAAACTTCAAAAGGATACTACGTGGTTTTAACACCCTCCAAGGACTTTCCTTTCGGCAAGGAAGCAAGTTGCTTTCTCAGAGCCAGGTCAGTTCACTGTACCAAATAAAAGTTATGGGAAGATGGTGAGAATTGTATTAACTTCACTTGCTCAAACAATAGATCGTAGCTGGCAACTTGCAAGAGATATGAAGCTGTAAAGGGAATGAATGAAACAGGGGAATAAACAAAATACCGCACTGAGAATAGAAGGGCATCAGGGCTGCAATCATTAGAGAGAATCCAGATGTTGCCGTTAGCCTGCCTATAACACTGGTTCTCAAAGTGTGGTACCTGGGCCGGCAGTATCAGCCTTGCCGGTGAACTTTTCAGAAGTGCAAATTCTTAAGTCCCTTCCCAGATCCACTGAATCAGAAATTTCAAGGGTGGACCTCCACCGTCTGTATTGTACAAGCCCCCAGGAGATCTGGGTGCTCACTGAAGTTTGAGAAACGCTAAGTTAGAGTCATGAGATTTTGCTGAAACAGAATCGTGAGGTGAGTGTGGTCAGTTACAGGAGCACTCACTAAGGTGTCGGTTTTGTCTGAAGTGTGGCAACAGAGACGGACAGCATTGGGAAGTGGACTGCCAACAGAAGTTCGTGTCAAAGGGCTGAAAGAGCTATTTTCCACTTGGAGAAGGAGTGGAATTCTAAGCCAAGCCAAGTCAGGAACCAGAAGGCATAACTAGGATGATAGACAAAATTCTGGGACCAGGCGTGGTTTTTACTGACATCTCCTGCCTGGAGACACATTAAGTTAGTGGATGCTTCTGACATGGGAAGCAACCCCTTGAAGATGGAGCCTAATGGGAACAACCCTTTCATTCATCTAATTTCACTTGTGAGACAATACACCCAAAGCTAATAGAACTGATCTCACAGGGTATAAATAGGTGAGCTATGGGAGGGGGAACAAAGAGACCTTTCAGGAAAACTCCATGACGCTCTTTGGCACCATTCCAATTTGGGTGGACAATGGAGGTTTCATTAGTGTGAACAGAACAGATCGTTAACAAAGCATTTGATGCCTCTCTCAATGGATCTTATTATAGAAATAGCAGTGGAAAGCTATTTGACAAAGAGAACCATGCCAAGGATACCAAATTATTTTATAGAATCTAGAGTACAGTAAGATGATAAAATACATCTGTGAGAGCTTGTGACAAGTAAGTTTCCAGAGAACTCAGTTTTAGCCATGGACTCCAACGATCAGGGTGGCCTCCAAAAATGACTTAATCGTATATTGATTAAATATTAAACAAGATTGGATCATGGTTTGGTCTCTAGCCCAAAGCTTGCCTGAAAACTCTCCTTTCTGGATGTGAGAACCCAACAGCTTATTGGTGGTAGGAGTTAATCAACAGGGATGAGTAGCCCCAGAGCAGTGGTTCTCAAACTTAGTGTGCATCAGAATCTCCCTAGACAGCCCATTAACACAGATTGCTCAGCACCACCCCAAGAGTTTCTGATTCTGTAGGTCTTTGGTGGGCTCGAGAATTTGCATTTCTAGCAAACCAGAATACTGATGCTACTGTTTCAGGGACCACGTTTTGAGGACTAATGGAGGAGAGAAAGCACTGAAGAGCAGGGCTGTATTTCTAGGATTAATTCATAAGAAGGATGCAAAAAGTAGAAACACTCTACTGCATAAAGCTGAAACTGACTCTCTCTTGCTGTAGGGTTCTGACATCCAGGAATGAGATTTCAGGCAAGCTTTGGATGATTACAGGAAATAATTTCTGGAAGGGTTAAAACGAAGTCAGGCGTCCTAATGCCTGCATAACTTTTAAGAAGTTCACATTTCACCAGGAACCAAAACAATGACCCTAAAGGGAATTATCTTTGAGGCTGTGTGCCCTACTTGCTGTGCTCCTGCCCTGTGAGCCCAACCAGGCTGGCTGCTTGTTTTCCGAACGTTAGCCAGTAACTGTGCAAATGAATGGGAAATTGTCCTCTGCTGAAACTCTCGAATAGTCTCTGGTGTGTGGCGGCCAGGAAAAGGGTAACCTGGACATTTTCCTTTTCTCAAGGACTCCACTACCCATCCATAGAGGCTACTTGTAACTCATACTGTGACCCTCTGAACCTTAGAGCATCAATGTCACCTTTTCCTCAAAAAATTTGGCCTAGCTCAGGTCTCTTTCTGGTCTCAGGATGGAGCATTATTCACTGGAAAATGCTGGAGGAAAGCTTCTTCACAGAAAGGGATTTGAGAGCAAATAAAAGCACTAGTTGTCAGGCTTTTTCTGCAACTTGATTTTCTGTGCCTGCTTGTCACTATGTCATTCTGCTCTGGGTCCATCATCATCAGGGGTCCCTTGACTGCCCAATGGCCCAGTGACCCATGTGGCAGCTTTGACCTGTGCAGGGTGGAAGTTGGAAGGGATGTAGTCAGGAGAGGTGGTCTGTTTACCCTAGCCTATACCATGGAGCTTTTCTCGGCCACATCCTGCTAACAGTAACACACATGAGGAAGACAGAAGACCAACAGTGCACAGGAGGTAGGATTCTTTCTATTGTTTATATGTCACCTGACCTAGCTAATTCATCTCCACAGCCCAGAGGGGAAGATGCTTCCACCAACACTTGCATCATTTGGGGCAGCGGCTGGGTGGGCATTTCCAGGCCTCACCTTATTCCCATAACTTTTCCACCCAACATAAAGAGGAATGAGTTATGTGAGTGGTGATGTTAATGAGAACTTGACAATCATTGACCATGTTTCTATAAGGCAAGCTTAAAAAGTTGAGTTACTGCTCATGCATGCTCCTCTGTCTTCTAGTTTCTCTTAGACTTGCCTATGTTCTAAACAATGGGTTTCGTGTTCTCAGTCTTTGTGGGTCAGCCCCTTAGTGGGACCATCCCAGAGCAGAGAAGCCTAAATTTCTTCAGCTTCTTTGGCTTGGAACTGCATGGATAATCAGCCTTTCAAGGCAGACTTGGCTGTCTTTAATTCTGAGTTGGAGGCAGGAAGACCTGCTACATTTTCTATTCTACACTGTTACAGAAAGTCCTCAATGGGACTGATATTGTGATCCTCTTTTAGTAATATTTCTATGTTTTCTCAACCAGAATGCTTGAGAAGAAAGGTGGATGTTAGCAACTTGGCACCAGCTCTCTCACTACCTTACATTCCCAAGAAGCTGTGAGGTTGAGTTTCCCATACGGGCTTCTCTTGTGTTAGGATTCATCAGGAAGTGTGGAGGTATGTTGGCAGCAGGACAGAGTAGGCAGGAAAGGGACTGAGACTTGGCACTGGAGATACCCGCCAGGATGGGGAAGGCCCAGCTAACGAGAGGTTCAGGGAAGGCACATGGGCAAGGAGTTCAGCCTTCCATGCCTTCGTTCAGCTAAATAGTTGGCACCAGGTGCTCCAAGTGGAGTGGTAAATTATGCCAAAAGATGAGTAGGGCCCACTGGGAATTGGGTGCAGTCTATTCTTGGAAGTCAGGGCAGGCTGCCAGCCTCTGGGAGGTTTGTCCACAGGAATCCAGACCCCAGAACCAAGCTGAGATTTGGAGCTAGATCCTCGCTAGTCCCTATCTCCAATAAGCAGAGAGGTAGTCAAGAGTAAAACAAGACACCTTGGGATGGGAACCAAGGTCAGAAATTGCCACACACTGCCTCCCTGGGAGAAACTTGGGTAGAGACTCTGTTAATCACAGTGGGGATGTTATTAGATGGGACAGCTGCAGCCCAGGGGGAAGGAGGAAGCCCACTGGAGGACACTAGGCCTAATAAAAAGTGAGGGTGACTCAAGTGAGATAGGGAACCCAGTGATCAGTTGATGCAGCCTTCATTGGAAGAATGACTCAATACTGAGTGCCACTGGTGGGGGGTAGGGCAAGTACTGCACTCATTTCAGTATTTCCTGTCTCAGACCCACAATGGACTGGGGAAAAAGGCCTGAAGTTAGGGGGTCAGTGAATCTGGCTATAGAGATCAGGAGCCTACAGAAGCAGGGCGTAAGGCAGGCTGGGACTTCTGTAATACATACTCACCATGAGGGCCTGGGGAGTGTCAAATCTGACCTGGGGACCCAGACAATCATCTTAGTGTAGATTGCTGCTTGCCCCAAACAGACATGGGAGTGCCCCTAACCAAAGCCTGCAGACAGTAACTCTGGCACTTGCACCCATAGCAGCGGCTGGCGTCACTGTGGTGGGACAGCCTCTAGCTCTCTCCAAGATGCAGTTGGGGTTTCTGGCCTCATTCTTGGAAGAGTTTTGTTAGATGAGTTAAACTGGAATCATCTTGCTTTCCTGGGAAACTGTTGTTCCTTTTGTCTGCTACGCCTCTGGGCAAAATCTTTAAGCCTTGCTTGCTGCTATTTTCCACCACTATAATAATAGCTCCATTGTTAGGCAGACATGACACAAGTGTACATCTCATGATCCTGGGGATTTGAGGGTCTTACCTTCTAATTTTCTGTAAATTCTTTTTTTTAATTGTTTTTTGGTTGGTTCTCTTTGTTTGCCCTCAGTTGGATAGAGAGAGAGACAAGCTGTTAATGGAGGAAATCAGCAAAATATCAAGTATATCTTGAGTTGCTCTGGTGAGCTGATTTTCTGTAATTTTCTGATCTGTCCCCACACATGCTGTTAAAATGACTTCATGCAAGGGAACCATCCTTAATGTGCATCATAAATGAGCTTCCTAAATGTGGTGTGTACCATTAACAATCCCATCTGGTCATTTGGGGTAGCATCAATACTTAACCTCTTTTTAATTATCTTGTTTTGCATATTAACAGGTAAGAATAAGGCATACCCACCTCTTTACCCTACACTTGAAGCAGTTTTCATTTAAGATATTTTTGATTCATCTTCTTGAACTTCCACTCTACCTCCGATGACTCTAATCCCCAACCTCAACCAGCTTCTTTATGACTCCCTAGAAAGGAAAGAGAAAGGCAAAAGGCTTTGCCACTGAGGAAAAGAAATTTGGCAATCTGGAAATTAAGGAAGGCCAGAGAAACCCTCAACCATTAAGGGGAAGTTCCCAAGTGTAACAATTCAAAGAACCTGGGACCATAAACCCAGGCATTTTAGACTCTTAATTTGGAATCTTCCATTTAGAACACATACATTTCTTTGTCTATCAACCTTTCTTCAAGGCCTTTTTGGTAGCCACCCACAGCTGTTTTGTGGACACAAACTAAGGAGCACTACTTCTCAGGCTTTTGGGCTAAGCATATTCTCTAATGTCCTTGCTTTGGTCACTAGGGCTGCTCCTTCTGCCATCATGTAGCCAGGTAGTATCACTCCAGACAGAGCTGGACATGAATCTCTGCATCCTTCCTCTAACATGTGGTTGCCACTCAACAAATCTGTATCAACTTGATTTCTAGCTCCCTTTGTTCACAATGTCTCCACTCGCCTTTCCCAGCCAGAATGCCCTCTCTCCATCACTGCCCATCCAAATCCTCTCTATGATTCAAGGTTCAAAACAAGTTCCAATTGTGCCATAAGGTTTTTCTCCCCACTCTAGTTCTCACTCGTATCTTCTAATTATATTCTTGAGCACTTGTTACAGTGATTCATATCCTGGATGCTCATGTGAATCACCTGGGGGCTATTTAAAAAATACAGACCCTGACCAGACAGACCTAATCAGAAGCTCTGCGGGTGAGCTACAGGCATCGGTGGTTTTACAAAGCTTCACAGGTGATTCTAACGTAAAGCTAGGGTTGAGAAACACAGATAATATATAGATGACTAATTTTGTTACTTAAACATATCTTGCTGTTGCTGCTTATCTGTCTTACGAGTATACGCTTCATAAACTCCTAGAGGACCAAAACCATGTTTTACTTTCTTACTGTACCTAACCCAATGTTGGGTACAGGGTTGAGAATTTTTCGGTGAATATTCTAGTATATATTTCCGTAAATAGTAAAATCACCTCAGAGTTCAACAAACACCTCTGAATACCTTTACTGTGCCAGGCACTGTAGCTGTGAAGATGAAAGCAATATTAACCCTTTTAGACCAGAGCCACAGGCTAATGTCAACATTGTTGAGAATGTTGGTTGTTGAGGCACACACGAGACTAAGAAAGATTTGCAATGATTAAGATGACTGACACCTGAGAGGTGATGGTGGGTTATGGATGAAGCCTCTGATTTTCTGAAGTTTGGTGAAGGGTGAGAGGTTTCTGAGTATCTTATGGAGATTCAAATATTTGTGCCATCAGTCATTCCATACCTTCCCATGCTGTGCAACAAACAGAGAAAAACCAAAGGTACCTACATATTCCCCCAAATCACCCTCAAGATGGCCACTCGGTTGAAAGAATCACCTATAGCTTTCCTGCTAAAGGAACAAATGGAGGTGTGTGAGGTCTACAAGTGAGAGAACACGTATTTGCTATGGCACTAACACGGGCTGCATCCGGTGTCCAGGGATTAGATGTGGGTACAAGGTCATGTCTGTAGTTTGCTTCAGGCATTCCCTCTGCCACATCCCTCTTCTGCCAAGGCTGCCTCAGAAATACTGGGCAGATTGCATGAGGTTTCTCTTAGGTGCCCCACTCTGTCCTTCTCACGTTCATCTTCCCTGAGGTATTCGATCCTTCCAAACCCAGGTACCTAGTATCCCCAAGATTTCTCTTCCTTCTCATTTAACAAAAGCTATTCTTAAGAACGATCTTATGAATAAATTCATAGAAGATGTACGTTACTGATAAAGAATTTGTATCTTACGAAATAAGGAAATGAACATTGATAGAGTTTCTAATGTGTGCCAGATCTGCTACACTGAGGGATTATTAACAAATTAAATTTGGAAGTTGATTACAGGGCTTAGATCTCCTGTACCTCAGCGCCCACAACACATAGATGGTTGCTTCCTTTTCCTCCCTTCTGGTAAGGTAAGCCCTACCTGCTGCTTCCCACAGGATCACACATTTAGTCTTGATTTCTGATGCCAGTCTGAGATCTGCTATCCTCTCTGGAGTTTTATCTATGAGCATCCAGTTGCTTTTGTTCTAGACTCTTCTTCCCAGAGACACAAGATGACTTTCCAAAGCGGGCCACTGGTTTAAACTGTGAGCTTAGGCAAAGACCAGTTTCCAGTGAGAGTTGCCATCTTGACAAATGGTCCTGTTTGATCCGAATGTACCCCCTGCATGTAATCTACATGAAATATCAAGCTTCATCAATCTATATGCAATATCACTTTCTACATGTAATATCACATTTCTATATGCAATGTGACAGCAATTTATTTGCCCCAAGAGATCATAATAGTTCCTACCTCATAGAGTTGTTTGAGAATTCAATGAAATGATACAGGTAAAGAATCTAGAGCAGTGCCCAACACATAGCAAGCACTCCCCAAAGATCTGCTGTAGTATCATCACTTTTCTTTTGAATAGACAATTAATAGTCTTGTGTTTCTCAGGTTACCTCCATCAGTATGAACTCACCCAATTTGCTCCCTGCCTTCCCCCCACAAGCTGTCACTTCCTCCTTGTTCAATAGAGTTTCCATTAATGGTGGTGGTAATAGTAACAGAATTAAGAATCAATAATAAATTCTTTCCTAGTGCCTACATAGTCATCACTAATTATAATCACTTCCTAAGCATCAATAAACATGAAAGAGTTCTGGCGGGAAAGGCATTTTAGGCACTGTTCCAGCCCTCTCCTCACTTCCTGTCACTTAATGACTCTGAGCTGCCACTGGAAACTTAGACCTGCTTCGTCTGCACTTGGCTGTCAGTAGGAACGTAATCACCTTTTCCAAGAGGTGGGAACTTCTGCTTTGTTAACACTGACCCAGTTGTGAGGTCAAGAATAAAAGCTGCCAAAATTTAGGTTCCACTATCATAAACACCTACTGAAGATGCTTTGTTGAAGAGAGAAAAAGACAGTGACTGTCTTTGAAAACCTAAAAGTAAGTAATTTATCACAACATAAACAAAATTAAAGGGAAATTGACATTGCAGCATAAAACAGCAGTGAAATACAAACATACAGACAGAGAAGAAAAGACTGAGGTTAAAATTATGGGTTTGGGGAGGTCCATGGAGGGAATTTAAAATAAATGTATAATTACAAAAAGGGCCAAGGATCTCACAGGCATTTTAGCCTCCAGATATCTCATATCATGCAATGCTGTTTACCTACTCCAGAACAAAATCAGACAGGCCAACAGAAAGACCCTGTTCTTGAACAAGGCAGGTCACTTGGGATGTTCCCAGGCCTGACAGCGGGAGCCTTCAGGGGGGTTTGCTCCCTGCCTTTGTCTGGGGAAAAACACTACCCCACTCCCCTACCCCCTGCTCTTAACTAAATAGGTTCTATACTGTCCTTTCCCATGGATAAAATGGCCAGGATCCACCAGGAGCCTTTGGGCAGAGCCACCCAGAATTTTGATTTTCTCTTGAATGTAACAGTTTCTTGGAAGAAGCTTGAAAACTTGAAAACAAGTGTGGGCCTACATTTTGCTTTAAGAAAAAAAATCTATGAAAATACACAGATAACAAAGGGGAAATTATTTGGTTTACAACATATTCTTTATTCTCCATCCTTGACTTCAGAGAGAAGGGGGCTACTCTGAGGTACTTCCAGGTTTGTTTGGTGCTTTGAGAGGCTGGAGCTTGGAGAGGCTCAAGGAGAGGCCCAATACTACCAATGGGAACAAGAGATCTGTTTCTAGTGGCTTGGTTTGGTGTCCAATTGATTCTACATTCCACAGGGACATTGGCTCTTTGGGGAAGATAGAGGCTACCAAGATCAAGTACTTAACCCTCAATCTGATACTTTCATGTTTCTTCCAACAGACCAGGTCTCCTCATACTCATTCAAGTATCTCTAGCTTCAAGAGGGCACCCACGTGAGGGGGAGCTGAATAACACGTATGGACGTGAGTATTAATAGCAGGATATAGATGCTTTGCTAATATAGTTAGGCAGAAAATAATCCAAAATCATGATTGTTGGATAGGCCCAGACAGTGGTTTAAGGTAGAACAGTGATGAACTCATATTGATGAGGGATTGAGTTGAGTAGATTCAGGATGTTTCCATATATATTCAGAATACATGTTAGAGAAGGACAACAGGGATGATTTTAAGAGTTACACATGGTACCGCACTCAAGTAAATGGATTGAATTAGTAGTTTTCAAACTCCCCACCAAAAACAAACAAACAAACAAACAAAAACCTCAAGGGAGTTCTGTTTTACCACAGGCGGCCTGGCTTCACCCATTTATCTTGGCCCCTGAGATAGAGCCATTGAGTTTTAATGCCCTGGATCTATAGCTTCTGGCCTGACTCTCCACTGTGGAAGGAGAAGTCTTTGGTGCCCAGGAAATTGGAGTCAGTGGGAGGTGTGGTACTCATTGTTGAGGATGTTTCCTGTGCGGGGATCCTAGAACCTGGATCTCTCAGAATGGATTGTTGGGTTTCTGAGCCTCAATTCCAGGTCAGCTCCACATTAGGTTGTGCATTTCCCTGGAAACATAATGGTCCCATTGGCTGGACTGTCTCTGACCTGCAGCTTTGATAAACCGGAAGGAAAAAGGCAATTGGGAACTTAACTATAGCTTCTAGATGAGTAACAAGAATGACCACTCTCCTTTATTGAGAACCTATTACTATATAATAGTTACTGCACTGTGAATCGATACATTAATATAATTAATGATTACATCCTGTTATGAGATTCCTGATCTTACTCAGTTTTGCTAATGAGGAAACAAAGAATCAGAATCATTAAATAACTTTCTTAAAGTAAATGTCAAAATTTGCACCCAGGGTTTTGATGCTACAGCTTATCCTCTTTCCATTACCCTCTGCTTTTCTAGGGGTACCATGTGACCAATGTAGCATCACACTCAGATGGGTATAGTGGGAAATCAAGCACCGGAAGAACATGGACTTCATTCATGTCATTGTACATTAGTTTATTTGGGAGATTTTTTCTGGTGGATGATTTGGCAAGAGCACAGGGTTTAAAGTAGACGATCTTTAAGGGCCATCCATGACCAGATTCCTAGGCTAGTGGTGGGGCCTGATCCTGCAGAATGTCCTTATAAAGAGGGATTTGTGAGCTGGCCACTTCTACTTTCTGTGCTAATGTTCTAAGAAATGAACTGGAGAAGCAGCAGGAGGTTACAGTTCCCAGAAGAAGCATTGTTCTTCTCCACTGCCTCTGCTGTCTGCCCTGCTGCCTAAACAAATATTATTCCAAATACCTGAAACAGTCACCTTCCAAGAATGGACCTGATATGTCCAAAACAGGACAGGCTTCTGAAATGATAAGTTCACACAACTGCAAGATCCAGGTAAGTTTTGATTTTCTCTGCATGCTTATCTGGTCTTCCTTGGTGTTTTCCTGATACCAATTCATTAGTTTTCTGGTTTTTCTCCTTGGCTGAGTGCCTCCTTATAACACTGTGCAATTAACAGCTGTTGGGTTGGACTAGTGGCATGCATGGCTGGCTTGCATGGACCCCATTCTTTAATTTCGTGTTTGGGCGTCTGCCATCTATTACATCTCCCTATCTTATTAGTGATGGTGCAATCAATACAAATAAACTTCAGAGGCCTTGGGCTACGGGTAAGCCGTGCCAGCATAAATCAATGAAGTGTTGAGAAGCTCTGTGTCACATAATGCTGATACTCTGTAATTCTATTTTTCTGGCTACCAGAGCCCTCCCACAGACTCCAGGACTTGGTTTAGAAATGTCCCTGCCTTTCCCAACTTAGCTCATAATGATCTCATACAAAAATTTGGGTTTCTCAGAAGAAACACTGGAACAATGGGAACTATGGGGGCTGCATTATTTTATTCTGTTTGACTAAATCTGGACTGTGTCCAGCTTGATGGTCAGAGTCTGGTTGAGTCTCTCTCAACGTCATGCCCAGACCACCAGCATCAGAATGAGGTGCTCGTTAAAAATGAGGTTGCCCCTCTGGACCCACTATTCATTCAGAATTTCTGCAGTAAATACCCAGGAATCCGAATTTTAAATGAGCTCTTTGTTGATTTGTGTAGCTAGGGCCCCTGCAGAAAACTGATGATACATTCACATTAGGATAATTCTAGGAGAGTTTAATAAAGGGACTATTTTCAAAGAGGTAGCCAGGGTATAGGGAAACCACAAATGCACTGCTCTGTCTTGTAAGAAGCCTGGCTCAGGTAGGAGGGGCCTGAAGAGGGAATGGTTATTGGAACCTGGTGTAGAGGGGTCGGATGATGAGGGCCACAAGACAGGACGTCCGTGGGATTCTCTTGATGGAAGGACTCAGCTAACCTTTGGTGGCCCACAAGGAGGGAGCCAGGGAATAAACAGTCCAAACTCCCTTGGCTCCTGGCCACCAATCTCCTCTCAGGACTCCCCATTGGCTGGACCTAGTGGAAAGGCAGAGGCAAGGGGCCCACAGGTCGGCCCGCCAGGGCCCAGGGCAGGGTGGAGAGGATGACAAGCAGATCTGAAGGGGCAAAAAGAGACTGTCCAGCACCTGCCTCAAGCACACCAAACCTGGAGACCCACTAGACTAAACTTTTGCCTGTCACTGCCAAATCCAGTCCAGTCTCAGTTCACAAGAAAGTGAGAGAGGGAGAGGAGAGTAGGAAAACAGGAAAATGAAAATCCAATTATGGGAAATCCAGAGGTTCAGGAAAAGAGAAGCAGGCAGTCAAAGGGGTATGAACAAGTCTAGACTTCACTTCCCTGGAGTTTTCCAAATTCCCCCTCCTGTTGCCCTGCATGTTCTCACTCTCTCCCTTGTATCTCTTCCCCTGCCTTCTTTCACCTGGCACATTTCTCCCCAGTCTAGTGTAAGGTTGTTCTCTTCCAGGTGCTGGCAGTTGGGAGCAGTATTTTGTGTGTTTTGACTCTTCCTCTCATATCTGTTATCATAACAAGTAGATTATTCCTCTGCTTATGAGAAGAAGAAGAAGCAATATTAGTTACCATTTACTGAGCACATAGTGCATGCCTGGCAATCGTCTAAATACTTACTCTGGATTATTTTATTTAATCCTCACAGTGACACTTGGAGGTGAAGCCCATGATTATCACCACTTTTCAAGTGTAGCAACTGCACAAAATGGTTAAGGACCTTGCCTTCGATCACACTGCTGGTGAATCTTAGAGCCAGGATTAAAACCAAGGCAGTCTGACTTCAGAGTCTGTGCCCTTAAACCACAAAGCCCTGCTGCCTCCCTGGGGATTAAGAGCTCCTTTATTTAAGTTTATCCCTCTGTCTCCCTTCATTATTCATTTTTCATCAATAAATATTCATACGGCACCAGACACTGGTGGTACAAAGCTGGATGAGACTGGGTCTCCCTTCAAGCAGGGGCATCATGAGACTGCAGAGCAGAAGAGAGTGATGTATCATTGCAACATATGCAAGAGACACACAGGAGGCATGAATACAGTGCCACGGAAAGACACAGAGGAAGTGACTAACTCCTTTTAGAGAAGCTGTGGAAAACTTCATGGAGGACGTGACATTTAAGACTGTCCAATAGTGGACACTTTAGTAAATGTTTGCTGAATGAATGAATGGAAGAATAACAATAAAAGTTCCTCAGGGAGAGAAGAGGATGATTAATGAAGGAAACACCAGGGCAGAGGGTGGCTCTTGACTCTGCTTCCCATTTGGGGCTCAGTAAATGTGTGTACCAAGTGGGTACAGACTGGACATTCCTGAGATCTAACTTTCCTGAGCTACCCTGAGCACCTGTGTGCTGGAGTCAAGACCTACATGTGGCTGGAAGCCTGGCTCACTGGCGGTAGAACGAGGCAGAGTGGTCAGCCAGTGCAGGGGGTGAATGAACTGGAGTCGCAGCCACACTAAGATGTTTCTAGTAATGGTGGGAACTGAGATGAGGCCACAGCAGCCCAGGAGCCCCTATGAGTCTAGAGAGGAGGAGGATGAACAGGAGGAAGACCATATAGTTACAGACATCACACAGGAGGGGTGTTTTCTCTGCACATTCCAGTTACGGTGTCGACTGACTTTGCACCCCAACTCCTCCCAGAGAATATAAAGTTCTAAGAAAGCTAATCTTTTCAGAGTGTGGGAGCCTCATTTCAGGTGGACCTACCAAATTCATCTTGTCTGTTTTACCTCAATGTCAGAAATGATCCCCTTTCATTTTGTTCTCTCATTCACTAAGGACCAAGATGGATTTCCAGCCTGGATATTTTGGTGGGGATTCTGCCCAGTGATGGGGGCATGGACCTCACGCTCTTTCTCTCTCGAGCCCATCCAGGCTTATATTCAGCAGCCTCATGGTGATCACCATCAGTGCCTGCCGGGGTCCAGACTCAGCTGTGCAGTCACAGGTCTGGGGCTGCAGCAGCCAAGTTCATGGGTCTTTCCTGTCTGTGTTCTCTCTGACTCACCCGACACAGATAACTCACAGCAGTGAGGCTGGGTGCACCACGTGCCTGGTACCAAGCAGGATGGGTAATGCTGTTAGCCCCTGGATCCCAGGCATCAGCCTGCTGACTCATAGGCTCAATGACAGGACAACAGCACACTCCGCTCAGTCCTCCTTCCTTTCTCCCTAGGATCCTTAGTCAAGTTCCCAGATTTGGAAATATTACCTTCCCTTGTGAAGGATATTGAACTTGGGGTGCTTACTGTGGAGACGGAACCCACAGCTTCCACCCAGGAGAGGCCGATCATCCTTAAACACCACCAGAGCACAGATGAGGAGTTTTCATTCATCAAACCGGGCATGATTCAAAGTTTTGCCAAGGCATGGGTCCTCACTTTTCCCTGTTCCTTTCTGCCAGTTGGGCTGTTTCCAAAGCCTATGGAAAGAAAGAAAAAAGAGGAATTTAAGAGTGGAACAAATGATTTCTCCCACTCTAGGCAAGTAGACTGTGAGGTCACTGTATATAGTAAGTACCTATGGGCAGGAACCCAGACAGGACAAAGACATCTGTCAACTTGTAGGCTTACTGGCAGAACAGGAGTCTTCTTGGCTCAGCTTTCCTGCCAGGGTCTCCTGATTTCCTCTGTTGACATCAGGTCACTCCTCATGCAGGGAAGTTGCATTAATTATTAAAACCTCTGGTTAAGGCTGACCGTCTGCAGGATGCATCATCTTACCTCACATTTACATAGAATAGAACCAGAGGTCTCTGTGACTCTCCCAAATACTGTTATGGTACATCATTTACCCTATAAAATGCAGGAAAATATAACTCAAAATTGAAGTCATCCTTTGCTGACCCTGAAGGGGGATTAAAGAACCAAGGTGAGCTAAGATGCAGATGCTGGATAGTGCTCTAAGTGCTGTGAGTTGGTGATTCAGCAAATCACACATTACCCCATGCCATGGACCTCTGGGTCAGGGTGGCTGCAGCAACCGAATGCACATGTGCATGTGAGTCTTTGGAGGTGGGCATGGTGGCAGAGGGGAATGGAGTAGGGAGAGGGATGGGATGTGTTGCTAGAGAAAGAGGTTGCGGTCAGGTGATGAAATAGCCAATATGACCAAATGGACAGTCATGTCATATGGTCAAGGATTTGAGTCTCAAGTCTGCCATTCACCACCCAGGTGGCTTTGGCAACTTGTTAGCCTTCTGTCCTTTATCTATATAGTGGGATAATGATGTTAAACTTGCTAAATGAGGAGACAATATATAAAACCGCCTAGGAGAGTCCTTGGTGCATAGAAAATCATCAATGAAGGTAAACTACTATTGAGGGAAAGCTAATCGAACAGTGAATGGACAAGCCTGGCCAGAAAATCTTATGAACAACAAAAACTGCAGTTCAAAATCCTATATCCTTCTCAATATGAAAACATACCTGTGTTCCATTTTATGGTGTACAAACATTTTTACTTACTTCAACTGGTATTTCCTCACAGAAACACTTTTAAGGCAGTTATTATTCCCTTTGCAGAGAAAAAGAAACTGAGGCCCAAGGACACACAGTTGGCAAGTCTTGGACCGGACTCCAAGTCCTGTGCATCTTGGTGCTCCACCATGAGAGGAGCAGCTGCAAATCATGAACATGCCCATCCAGCAGCATTGTCTGTGTGACAGTAAAAGGATGACCTAGAAAATGGGACATAAATGTTTTGTGTTAACTATAGAAACTTTAGAAACCATTCATTCCTTCACTCAAGAAATATTTATAGAGCACCTACTGTGTGCTAGGTACAGACACTGGGGATACATCCATCAACAAACCAAAGACCTTTACTCTTGAGAGCCAAACAGTAAACAATAAGCGTAACTAAGAACCAAAGTACATAGTATATGAGAGGGTGGTAAGTGCCTTGGAAAGAGGAGAACAGAGCAGAGCAAGGAGGACCCAGATTGCAGGGAATGGGGTGGTCGCAGTTTAAAATGAGTTAATCTGGGCAGATCTCCTTGAGGACAATAGCTAAAGGAGGGAAGGAAGTAAGAGAACGGATATGTTGAGGCAAAGTGTTCCAGGTAGAGGGAAGGTGACAGCCTAGGCCATAAGGCAAGAAGGTGCCTGGCATGTTGAAGGAACATCAGCACCCAGGGCACAGTGCCGGTACCATATTGATCGATCAGTTAGGATGGGCAGTCACCAACCCACAAGTTCAGTTTTACGGTTTCTGAAAGACCCCATTCAAAATTATAAAGGCCTTGAATTCATATATTCACAAAACTGGACCTACTGAGCTATCAAATTGGATGAGATAGTGTTATTTCAGTTTTAGTAAGAACTCTTTTCTTTACCAAAAGGATCTTTTAAATAGTCAATTTATGTTCTCATACTTAAAATGATCTTGTCTCTAAAGGTTCTGTTGATGTTTGATTTTGCAAGAATGAGCTGATTGTGTAGAGGTGGTCCTGGTCTAGGTGTTTCTGTCAATTACCCTGTGAATTTCTGCCCATTCAGTGATGCATTCCATCACGGCAGGCCATGTGCCCAATCTATCACCTGGCCCCTCTTATTTCTGCACCTGTATCTCCCCTACTGTCTTTTACACATCCCTCACTACAAGTCAAGTTAGAAACCCTTCCATTATCTGATTTAGAAGGGAAATGTCTTGTTTACATAAAAGATTGTATTTAATGATGAACTATACATTGAAATCTGGACCTGCAGCTAATTTTCCAATAGCTTAAAACTAAGGTAAAAAGAAAAAAACATCTTGAGCAAATAAATTGTGCTCTGGCTGTATCCAGACAGCGTGACTTTCCTGGTGTTACCCATCCCTCCTTTCCTTGGCGTTCCCATCTTCTGCAATCATTAAAGTCAAGCCAAGGAAACTCTAGACTGCTCCAGACCTTGAAAAGTTGAAGGTAGGAAGGAAAGGGAGCTGGAACACCCCTTAATCAGGTCTTTGGAAAGCACTAGGTCTCGGCGTTGTTGGTTACTAGGTCTCGGCATTTTTGGTTAAGTCCAGCAGACCATTCAGGGGCTGCCATCCTCCTAAGAGAGGGCATGGGGAGTGGCAGTGGTGTGGATGATAAAGGAAAGAGCACCCCCTGCAGGTGTACCGTGCCTGGCCAGGTCCACCCTGCAGTCCTGGCCACAGTGCCCATTCTCGACACCCCCATCCAGTCAGCCACCACATTGGCCTCTGTGTGTGTGAGACAGGAAAAGAGTGGGAATGTGGTGCGAGGGCAGGTTGGAAAAAAGAAAGAAGAAAGAAAATAGAATGACCTCTCCTTTCAAAATCTCTGGACTCAACTTTCCAATATGTCTGAGGCAAACCAGCTACTTCAAATAATCATGCCAAATATCTGTGAAAATTCAACAAACGTAATTTAATATGCCCTAGGCAATGTGCTAAGCACTTTATATTCATTATTTCACTTAATAATTATTTAAAGTTTTTTACTTATTTAATCCCCTCAGCAGCCCTATGAAATAAATATTGTTAAACCCATTTTGCAAATAAGAAAAGAGAGGCATAGAGAGCATTCAATAATTGGCCAAATGTTACCCACGTTGTGGTAGAGTTGAAATGCAAACCCTGACTGACTCAAAATTCTGTAAGTTAAACATTATATTCATCTGATTTTAACAAATATGTTAAGTCATAGGATTTTAATAAACAGGTTAAAAAATGGAGAATTTATTCTGTTTGTCACAAGGCTTACATCCGATTTCTCTTACACCTCGGGTTCCTAGGTTAAAATCTCTGTTCTTGTCTTCTTGTAATCCAAGGTGCTAATACAATAGGTCACCAACACATTGGTTAATAAAGATTGGGATTAACTGGAGGTATTGGTTACAGATATGTCTGCACAAGAAAAAAATTTTATATTAAAACTGGCAAGTGTTACAAGAACAATTTTTATAGTAAATAAAATATTTCTGAGATGAATGCTCACCAAGGTTAGCAGAGGATAAAATTCTAGGTGATCCCTCCCTTTTTCCCACTTTCAAGGTGAGTCACTTCTAAAAGATCATTGGGAAGAAGACACTGCACTACAATCCACTTTGCAAACTACTAAATTATAACAGCAAAATTCCTCGTGTTTGATATTATGGTACTGGATATGTTTTCTTGCCATAATTTTTACACTTGATCCAGTCTTTTTTAAAAAAAAATTATGTCAGTGTTTTAATCTTAAATTGAGGGTGACAAGTTGGAAGGAAATAATACCAAAGTTTGAGTCCTGATTCCCCACTATCTTTAAATGGATAATAATAACAACGAAATAATAGTAACACCAACAGTAGCTAGAAGAGTCTAAGTAACAAAGTAAAGTGATAGTACCAGATGAACACACATGCAAACCAACCGTGAGAAAGAAAAAGACTGATGAGTAGAGTAAATTAGACACTGACGTTTAGAATAGCCTTTATTTTCAAGTTATAGTTTCTGGTCTTAATTTAGTTTTATTTTAGCTTAGATAAAAAGGATGAAGCGCTGCAGTCAGGGCACTGTGCTGTTTTGGAGTCCCTTACAATGTCAATAGTCCTGAGAAAAGCGAGAAGAGCCAACTAAGAAAGAAAGGGGAACAAAGAGCATAAGAATAAATCTGTTACCCAAGAAAGCAGTTTACTTTCAGACTGAAATTGTCAAAAAATTCACTGAATCTCAATAAACAGCACTGGTTCTTATAAGAAAACAGATGAAAGGACATGTGTGTGCATGTGCAGAGTCATACTTTATGCAGAAAAAGCCGTTTACGCTATTTTCTTCTCTATTAGGGATGGGATTAGACGAGAGTCAAAGAAAATTGGTTAAGGTAAATAGTTTTATCATGAAACTAGGATTATATCATTCTGTAGGGGCAGGAAATAATCCTGGGTTTGACACGGGGGAGAAAAAGAAATGGAGTTTTACACTCATGCACATATGAATGTGCACACACACACGCACACCCATAGCCCTAATCCTGCCTGTGTCCATCTCTAACTGCATCCACCCATTTGTGAGACAAATACGTAAGGCAAGAAAGATGAAATAAGAAGAGAAAATTACGAGTGAGACAAGTAGTTGGTGCCATGAGGGAAGTTGTTATATGCTGTTTGCCACTTTTTCTGTTACTTTACATCTATTCCGAGCTTTACCAGAAACGCTGAGAAATTCAAAAGCTGTAAATCCAGGAGAAATGACCCAGTGACACTGAGTTTTCTGCCTGAAAACATCTAGTTTATATCTTAACACCCTATAAAGCTATTTTGTGCAAAGACACTCCTTTTCTATTTCAACTTCACCCCAGGATGGCCTTCGCTGTTTTTCTGGGAACTTCTAGAAAACAAGCTACTCTGGTAAAGAGTAAAGTTATTTCAAAAATCAGCTTCATTAAGGTGTAACTTAGGCATAATAAAACCCAATCATTTTGAGTGTACAATTCAATGAGTCTGGCAAATGTATACAGTTATGCAACCACAACTACAAATTATAAAACAGTTTCTTTACCCCTCACATTTTCCTCATGCCCATTTGCAGCGATTCTTCTCCCTAGCCCTGGCTTCTGAGAACCACTCATCTTTCTGTCACCATAGATTTGTCTCTCTAGAATTTCATAGAGACATAATTGTCAATTTAAAGCAAATTTGCCTCTTACTTTAGTCTCAAAACGAGTTTATTCAGGAATAAACAAACAAATTGTGATTCAAGATGCGCATTCTATGGCGGACCATAGGCAAATCCAGAGAACAAAGGAAGGGAACTTGCTTTTATAGAGAAAAATGGGGAGAAGGGAGGGGCTGCTTTAAATGAAAGTCCATTGGGGGAAAGTAACAGTTCAGGGTGACAACAGCTTCTCATTGGCTGAGCTGTGGCATTTCTCATTGGTTGGGGTGTTGCCAGGTAAGGAGAGAAGTCTTCCTTCATCAGTAAAGCAGTTTTACTTCCTGTCCGAGATGCAAGCCTGTGTTTCTTCCTGTTTGGTGTGATTAATGATGTGTGATAGGACATGAGAGCTCCCCTTACAGGCCATCCCAATTCCAATTTAGTTAAGGTTTCTTTAATGAGTTTCCACTCAAACAAGTTTTAATTTGCTGGCCTTTTAGTCTAGCTTCTTTCATTTAGCAAAGTGCTTTTCAGATCCATCCACATTGTTTCACAAATCACTAATTTGTTCCTTATTATTGCTGAGTAGTATTCCACCGTATGAATGTGCTGCAATTTGTTTATCCATAAAACAAGTTGATGGGCATTTGAGTTGTTTCCAATTTGGGGATATGATGAATAAAGATGCTACAAACATGTACAATATTATGTGGACATATATTTTTAATGAGATATAATTTTATTACTAAATATTTTGTTGTATCCTGTTTTTCTATTGTAAATTCCGTTTTCTCATTCATTATATATTCTAATGGTTATTTGTGTAGGTCAATGCCCACTAATTTTTTTTCGTGTTAACCTTATAGCTTGCTGTCTTGCCAAATATTTTTTTAAGTTGTTTTATCATTAATTCTATAAGATTTTCCAGATACACTATGCTGTCTTCTGCAAGTAGAGATTATTTCATTTCTTCTTCTTAGTCATTTGCCTATGATTGTTTTCTCTAGTCTGGTAACATAGCTGGCACTTTGAGAATGATGTTAAATGGCCAAGGAGGTGGTGAGCATCCTGGCCTTGCTCCTGATCTTAGTAGGAACAGCCCTAGGACTTTTCATTTGTTAAGATCCTGGCTTTAGGATTGAAGTATATAGCTTTTATCATTTTAAGTAGAGATCTATCAATTCATATTTTCTCATGTGTTTTAATTAGGAAGGGATGTTGAATTCTGTCAAAGAATTTTTAGCATCTCTAGAAACAATCATATGGCTTTTTTCCTTAGACATATTAATATGATGAGTTATGTTAATACAGTTTCTAATATTTAATCTTCTTTGAATTACTGGCATAAACCCCATTTGTTCATGGTATGTTGTTTTCATTATTTTCTTAGTGTGATTTTAGAGTCTGTTCACTAAAGTTTTATTAAAGATTTTTGCACCAATACTTATAAGTCATGTTGATCTGGTCTATAATTTTCTTTTTCTTTTTTTTTTGGTGCTATTTTTTTATCAGGTTTAGGTATGTTATACTTACTTCATAAAAAGAATTTGGAAGTTTTCTTTCTTTTTGTATGCTCTGAAACAATGTGTGTGTCATATAAAATATATAGTTTTGAGTAATTTAGTTATTTTTAACTCTAAAGATGTTATTTCATGGCAAACCTTCCCTGTGGGTCCCCAGGCACACCCACCTATCCATTGTTATGCTCAAGAGGATTATTATTATTATTATTATTATTATTTTATTTTATTTTATTTTATTGCTTGAGGAAGATTGTCCCTGAGCTAACACCTGTGCCAATCTTCCTCTCTTTTGTAAGTGGGATGCCACCACAGTGTGGCTTGATGGGCGGTGTATAGGTCCACACCCAGGATCTGAACCCACAAACCCCAGGCCACTGAAGCGGCGAGCACAAACTTAACCACTACACCACCAGGCCAGCCCCTCAAGAGGATTATTTTTAACGTAATGATCAAAGCAAGGGCTTGGCCAACTAGCGATTTTTAATTTAGGAGATGGGCTCTGAATACTAGAGATACAGATGGAACTCAAAAGATTGTCCCTTTTTTCCTGTATAACCTGAAGATTTGACCTTTACTTTTCTGATGCCCTTATTTTACAAGAAGAAGTTTTAAGTCTCACTTGGTCCACTTATGAGTTACATGATCTTGGATTGTCTCTCAGCCTCCTGGGCCCTTCACCAAGGACTGAATCAAATACCATTGCTGAGGAAAACTTCGTGAACTGGAAAATATATGACCCGTTAGTTACTATTAAAGCTTGGGTTGGAGAAACAGAGCACTGGTCTATATCACTTTGAGTAAGTTACTTAACCTCTCTAAGAAATGAAAGTAAAAGTAGAAATAGAAAAAATAGAAAGTAAAAGAAAGTTACTTTCTTTGTTATCTCAATTGCTCATTTCCTGCTGACTGCCCCAGACGCTGCTCTAACACATAGGCTGGTCCCAGCAGTGCTGGGGGAGCTCATGGCAGAGGGCCACAAGGAGACTGACAGATGGCCTTTCCTCTTATCTGTTGTGGAAGCCCCAGTTCACCTCCCCGAGATCAGCTTCTGGGGTGGTGAGCCCTTAAATCAGTGAGCAGATATCCAAAAAAAACCCACCAGCAACCAGCAACGCTGAAATCACTCATTTTTGATGCATATTGTAATGAACAGGCTCTCTTTGGAGCTTGGAATAAACTCTGAGCTCATTCACTCTGCCTCCCCTTGAGCTTAAAGTAATCGGCCAGTTCTGCCTGTCTTTATAGGAACACGCACACACACACAAACACACACAAACCACACACACGCATACACACACACACACACATCCCTCCCAAGGCAGAGGATCTCTATCCTCTTTTCCCACCTGAGGTGCAGGGACTCTGCACAGATCCTTGGCTATAGGGGAATGCGGGAAGCCCCCAGTCATGTAGCTGGGAGGGGCCTGGGGCCTGAGGTGCAGGGAAATCGAAGATACAGGACGAAAAGTCAGCTCATGAAGGAAGGAAGGTGGTTTAGAGGATTTTTAAATTGTGTGCATGCTAACTCCTTAAGAGTGAGAGTGGAGGGAGCAGACCTGGGCTCTGGAGGGAGGAGGAGAAAGAGAAAACCTCCCGCCAGCACACGTACACACTTTCTCCCACTTTCTTGTTTTCTGGTCCCAGTTGCAGAATAGAGCGCAAGATACCGACAGTTACTAATGTAACAGATACGACCCAAACGTGGAAAACTTCCCCTCCTCATAAACCAGGTAAATATAATAATAAAAACATTCCGATTGGAAGTCATAGGGGGATGGCATTTTGTTTTTCAAAACTTTGTTTTGTTTTCAAAACTTTTGTTTTGAAAAACAAAGGAAATAAAGTTTATTGGAAAAACAGAGCTTTTTTATTATTATGCTTTGTTGATGACAGGTGGTTTATTACACTAATTCCAGCTTGCATCAGTCCAGTCAGAGCCCGTGTCCCCAGTGGCCTCATGTCTTTAACCATGTCCACAGTGGAACCTCTTCATATAAACCCCAGCCATTCTTTGAGCTCCAGCTCCTATCCCTTGAAGCCCTCGTGAAGATTTCTTGGATTTTTCAGCATCTACAATAACGAGAGCCATCCCATGGAGCACATAAGGGTTATTTGTTGTTATGAGTTAGTTGCTTCTCTGGAACTAGATTCCAAGCACCCTAAAGGCACAAATCCCTTTGCACTCCTTGTCTCCTCTTCTGCCTACTGCTCTCTGCCCATTGTGACACAGGTTGAGCACCTAGTGTATAACACACATAATGTGTAATGCATAATGCGCCTAGTGTGTAATGCATGTAGTGTATAATGTGCCTAGTATGTAACGCACCTGGTGTGTAATGCACAAAGTGTGCAATACACCTGATATATAATGTGTGAAGTGTGAAATGCACCTAGTGTAGAATCTGTGTAGTGTGTAAGCATCTAGCATATAATGCACACAGTGTATAATGTGCCCAGGCTATAATGTGCCTAGTATATAATACACATAATGTATATTGCATATAGTTTGTAATGCCTGTAGTGTGTAATACACAGTTTATAATGCACATCGTGTGTGATGCACCCAGTGTACAATGCACCTAGAATATAGTGCACCTAGTATTAAATAATTAAATTGCTTTGTAATTGTACAGACTGTGATACAGGCATTACCACTAAGCTTTGCTGTCTTCCTCTGTCAGTAGGCAAATTCCATGTCAGGATTTTTTACTATCCTGTTTTTTTCTTTTAGCCAAATGCAACGTACACCAGCAACTCACCTTCCTCTGCTCTTTTTAAGGGCAGTTCTTTAGAAGACCTCAGATAACCAAAAGAAACCCCTGCGTACTTTTCACAATAGTTTGCACCCTCCTACCCTCGCCTGCTAGTGCAGCACAATTTGGTAAATGCAGTTTCGCTCCCATTATTAACACTCAGAGAGGATAGAGATGGGATTTGGGTCTCCCCCTCCATCATTAAGCCTGGGGTGGAGGGGGGGAGGAGACCTGGTCCCTTGTGGCTTTTATCTTGGCCAGCCACCCACAGCCTGACCCTTTGGGGTACACAAAGAGAGGGTGGCTCCTTCTCCACAAGACTTGTTTAAAAACTTCCCTCTGCCCTTTGTGTCCCCACTACGTGGCCTGCCACCAATGATGTCTAACATCTCCACTTGGCAGCCATGGCCCGTGAGGTCATCTGCTCACCGCGCTCTGTTTCCTTCAGCATTTAAAGTCTCTGGCTGTGACTCAATGTTTACAATCACATCAACCTATGAGGAACGTGGTGTCGAAGAACTCGCAGCCCTTGCTGGCACCAAGGTAAGTGTGGACATGTTCTTGGGGGAAGGAGGGGAGCGGGGCAGTGAGCCAGCGGCAGGCATGGTGAGGATACCTGCGTGTGAGGCGTTCTCTTCAGCTCTTGGCAGGACATCAAGTCCCAAAAGGAGGAAAATGACCCATCGTGTTCAGTCTAGTCTGTGCTGTTGCTTGGAGGGTAAAAGGAGCTGTCTTGTTCACAGGCCAGGGTGAGTAAAGTCCCTATGCAGCCAATATGTATGCGTAAGTCACACACAATGACATCCGTGCAGAAGGAAGAACCATCTGGGATAATGTTTCTCCTGGGGGAGGGGTGAGCCAAAACCATGTACATTGCAAATCAATCTTGTCCTAGAATGGGAAAAAACAAAGGAAGTGCTTTCTGATATGAAGGTGAAGACACACAGGAAGGGTAGTCATGAACTACAGAAAGGGGTCCTTCAAACTCCAGAGGATGGTCTTCAGCAAAATGTTGCAACAGTTTCTAAGTATGGTGAGATCACAAATTTCTTTCACACTATGACTCAAGTGTGCACACATGTGAAACATAACTCTTTATTTTGTCTATAACAATTATGGTTTCTTTCCTGAGGGTTCACTGACTGGTTGGAGGAAGGACTAGCTTAGAGCCCTATCAACTTCAAACCTAGTCTCGGCTGATTATTTACATAGCCTCTTTAGTGAATGTTTAGGTCACAGCTAGGCTTTCAGAGGCCCCTGCCTTCTGCTTCCCTTCCTGGGAGATGGTATCCTCAGAGGTGTTGTCTGAGTGACTGATGCTACTTTACTGGAGGACTATAGGTCCCCCAGTGAGTCTGGGGTTACTCAGTCAACTCTATGGGAACTATTTCCAGGTTCTGACCATGACATATAGAAACCAAGGGTGGCACTGGCAAGCTAAGGTTTAAGACCCCCTCTCACCCGATCATGCAGTCTGGCCAAGCTGAGCTTGATGGAGTTGCACCTAGGCCGGGATGAATCTCTCTCTCTCTTGCTCTCTCTCTGTCTCTTCCTCTCTTTCTCTCTCTCCTTCTTTCCCTCTCCCTCCACCTCCTTACAGCTCTTTCTCTCTGATCCTTACAAATTTAAACATCCTGGAGTATAAGTTTAAGTTCCAAAGAGGGTAAAAACAACCGACAGTGAGAGTGTTGACAGTGTGATCATCTAGTCCAGTGGTATTCCAACACAATTTAGAGACACTTTTCTTTAAAAAACAATAATAATAATAATCTAAGTCGCAAGCCCAGTATGCCAGAGAGATGAAATCAGTTCTGGCCTGTTAAGGCAAGTTGGAAGGGACCAGACTTTGCAGGATATGAGCCCCAGGGCTTCCAAGATATTATTCTGTAAAACCCACTGATCTTTTTCAAATCCATCATGGCCTAGATGGAGAAGCTGCGGCCTGAGGCTGGAAGTAAATTGTCATGCAAGTTGCAAATGGCAGAACCTAGACACAAAACCTTTCTCTGAACTTTCCACTACATTGTGCGTTTTGTTTCCTCAAAACCTTATCTTGATCACAAGGACCATATGCTGCTGATGCTCAAAGGCAAACCCACGTTCCAATGGCTTTCCTTGGCACGAAACACTTCCATCAAAAACAAGTATTCTAACAGCCACACTTAGCTGCATAAAAAGTGAAAAAATCTAATGTGTTTCAATCTGACTAGTCTTTACTTAATGACTTTCTTATGTCTGGCCCTAATGAGACATCCTAATAAAGTCTCCCAGAAGCATAGAGTCACGCTAAAGTCACAGAGACACAAGCAGACATTGCTTACTCAACTCTAACTGTTTAGCTTTGGTCTATTCTGATTAATACACTTCTGAGAAATGAATGAATAAACTGTGGGATGCCAGTGGACTGTTTTATATACTCGCTGAAGTAAAGCTTACTTGAGGTTTACAGACCAGAGTAGCAAATACATGACTTTAGGCCATGATTAGAATGTCCTTCAGAAAGGACACGTGAAGAAGTGAATTTGAAGGCAACACTGAAGATTAAGGTTGTCAGGCACTTTTAGCCCCCTATCAGGGCAGCTGGCATTTGAGTCTTCAAAACCCAAGCCATTGCTGGCTGGGAGGAACGTGCATCAGTGGGCCATTTATTTCGTGGCTAATGACTTGTAAACATTTGTCACTACATGTGTTCAGGCAATTACTGAGCAATTATACCTGCAAACTACCTAGTAATTAAAAGATGGAGTCTCCTGTGGCCTGCCATTTGGGAAGCAGTGGCTGCTTTCTAACTTCATTGGCGTGATCACATCCTCTTGAGAAGATCAAATGCCTTTAGGAGCCAACAGATAGGTGATCCATTTACAGAACGACTGAGTTACAAAGGGCAGATGGCTCTAATTCTGAGATGGTTCAAAGCAATTTTTCCAGGGTTAAGAGGAACCATGTCTGCAAATAACTAAGTCCAGGTGCATGTTTTGGGTGAACATTTATGTGACAAGTATCTACCAAGTGTGGTACATATGAGCACTCTGGTACCCAACAAACAACCCTAACAAAAGATCTACCAGACCCTGGACACTGTGCTGAATGTTTTACACCTACCTCCTCATTTCGTCTTCCCAAGTAGCCTGGGAGGGAGATATTATTACCTTTATTTCACAGACAAGGTTCCTGAGGCTCAGAAAGGCTATATGATGACCCCATATCTCCTCTTCTAGTGAATGGTCAAGTTGGGACATTAATCCACATCTTCTAACTGTAGATGCTGTGTTTATTACTTTTCCTCTTCCTGGGATAAAAAGAGATGGGAATGAATTTAAAGATGTAAAGATTTAAAGATTACTGAGAGTGAAATGACTCCAGAACGATTAAAAGCAGCCAGTGATCCAAGGCAAAGGACTATAATGTGGATTAAGGACAACACGTCAAGAGTAGAGAGAGTTAAAGGTGTATTTTCTGTATATACACAGTTAATCTAGAAGGATGTCCTAAAAGGATGTGAGTTTTGAGCCAGGGTCTAAAAGATGTGAATGACTATTTTTAACCTCATCTACCCAAGTGTTTAATTATGTTGCTATAGTTCCATCAGCTTGACTCTGTGACTATTGGACTAAGAATTGGAAATACGGTTTTCTTACTTTTGAAAATATCATGCGCTAGAAATCACTGGTAGGTGTGATCACGTTTTGACCGAAAAACAGCTGATCAAAAAAACCTTTGTTTGGGACCTGATTTTAGGTGTTTGATAACTGGAGACCCAACATATTTTCTTTTCCTTATCATTTCAGAGAATACTGCAAAGCTGAGAGATTGTGTTATTAACAGTTATCAAGTCCTATATAAGTTTTGCTAGCCTGGAGACAACTAGACCAGGCATAAATGGTAGACATTTGTAGTAATTTTAACAACTGAAATATGAACATATTTCTGGCCTTAGAAAGAAACAATTGCTAAGAACAGGAGTCCAGTTTCTGCCAGTGTGAAGAATCCTCAGACGTTGGTTGAGTGAGAGCTTTCTTGTCAACATCAAGTACCGGAGTGAGTAATTGGAGCAGAGAAGAGGGAGGGATAAGGAAAGAGACCTTGTTTCATCTGTTAACCGCATGCTGGCTTTATCACTCTTCACTTTTCCTTTCTCATTTAAATAAGTGAAATAATACAATATATTTGTATTTGGAATGTATGCCAAAGTACTTTGTCAGTTGAAGAAATCCTGTAGTCATAAGGTTCTATTAATACCCTGGGTCCTTGCCATACAATTCCAGGTCAGTGAAATTCACATAGTCTTGTAGAAGTTCAAATATGTTCTCACTTATTTATAATTACTAATAACTATAATCCCTGAATAACAAATTATTTAAAATAATAGATCAGTATTAACAATAAAAAATATTTTTAAATCCCTATTCAAATTCCTGGGTGGTTATCACTACTCGAAAATAACTGTTATTCACAACTAAAAGATCCAACTTGATAAGCTGTAAAACATGGTATTCAAAGAGTCTAAATCATGACAGAGTAAAAAATCTCAAAATTTCTTTTTTCATAATTTTCCTTCAGTTGAATGAAAGTATTGTCACTTTGTCACTGACTTGGCTATGTGACCTTGGTGAGGAGTTTTGCTGTTCTGCACCATTGGCAACATACCTACAAAATGTCTTAATCAGATTATTCCTGTTTTTTTTTTTTTTTTTAGTGAGGAAGATTGTGCCTGAGCTAACATCAGTGCCAATCTTCCTCTATTTTGTGTGTGGGATGCTGCCACAGCACGGCTTGATGAGAGGTGTGTAGGTCCACACTGAGGATCCAAACCCGCCAACTCCGGGCCTCCAAAGTGGAACCTATGAACTTAACCATTATGCCACGGGGCCAGCCCTAATCAGACTATTGCTTGCCTCCTTTGGGATAGAATGAGTAGAGATAAGATTGTCTGTTGTTACTGACCCTCTGGTGTCACAGACAAAAGAGCTAGATAAACCCACAATCCTGACCTCTTCAAGGGTAATGATGTTGCTCAACAATATATCTTTTTTCCTTATTTTCTTCCACCAAATTATGTTCAATTTTCAGTTAGTAAGCCAGCTTGAGGAATGCCAACTAACCCTTCTCTCTCGTCTTGTTGATGAGGGTTGCAGAACTGGGAAGCTGTGTTGACACAAACCTATTTTGTGTTGAGGAAGCAAGGTTGATACATTGGCTCTGACTGCCCACCCTCCCTCTGTCCTGATTCCAGCCTCCATACCTGCTGTTCTGTGAACGACATTCAACTCTAATCAATCAGAGCCTGATACATGCATCCTTAGCAGCCAGACAGTGAAGGCAGTAACCTGGCCTTCAACATGAGGTCCAGTCCTCCAGGGTGGTACCCCAGAGTGAAGGCTGGATCCCAGATTTCCCACCTACAATAAACCAGGTTGGGAGGAAACAAATAGACTAGGTAGGGGAGAGAACTAGCAGACCTGGGAAGTTGCCAAAACACAGTTATTGGACTTTACTGTCTTAGGAAGAGAAGCAAGGACTTACAGGATTGAAAGAGTAAACAATTGAAACAAAGGTTACCCATAGCTGGTGGCGAGAGCTGGGGGTGTGGCAAAGGGGAAGTTATTGAATCGAGGGTTACTAACAATATTCTTCAAATCAGATTTAGAGGAATTTTAAGCAGGAAAATTGGGCAATTTGCTGTTACTATTTTTTTTTAAGTCTGCTGTTTTTGTTGTTGTCATTACCAGTTTATTTTTATAGCATAACTCTTGCAGGAAATATCCAAGTTAAGCACAGAACTGAAAGTTGCAGCAGGAATTATGAGAAAGGAAGACCTGGGAAAGCTAATTGCCCATAGACCACTATCTAGGGAGTTCATGGCTCTGAGGACCAATTTCCCAAGGCTGGAGCCTCACAACTGGAGCAGGAACCCTCCAAGCCAGAGGGACCCGACAGCTTTAGGAGAAGTTCTGGGTGCTCACGTGTTTAAGAGTAAAAAGCAAAAGAAAAGTGTCACCTTTGGCTTGTAAATAGCTTTTACTTGTGAGTGAAAAATGTCACACCTGTGGCAAGGACAGTCTCTTGGAGAACTGCTGCTGTGCTAGGAATCCACTTCACTTTCTCTCCCTAGCCCACACAGTTAAACATGGGACAGGCATACTGGTGGGATAACCACTTCTTCCTATTTTACCCCATCCCTTCTGTCACTTCTATAATAACTTGTGTCCACTTTCTGAAACCCTTGGTTCCCTATGTCACACATTCCTGTAGGAGGCGAAGCAATGGTGAATGTAGAAATCCCAAGGTGGTAACAAAAGTCATTTATTGCTCTGAGTCTCCAACCCACAGACTTATTGAGCATCCGATGATTTCAAGTTTCTACTCGTTCTTGTGCCTGCCTGATTCCAGGTATCTCACAATGTCTTGTTAAAGATTTTTCTTAGTTTGGGTCACTCTTCACCTACAGAAGATGTTGAGACAAAGATTAGGGTCCAAACGGTTTATTTGGGAGAAGATTGCAGGAAACACTGGTTGGAGAGTGAGGATGTGAGACAGAGAAGAGAAGGCAGCCAATAAAGAGTTATAAACTAAGTTATCACTTTGGTAACTGAAGTTTAATCCTGCTGGAAACCTCAAGGAGAACTCCACGGAACACATATTTCAGAGGACATCCCCCCAGAGGGGCAGGGAAAGTGGAGTACACTAACTGCATCAGTATGGGTTGAGAGCTCTTGAAAGGGGGGCATTAATTTCCTGGCATTTCTAGCCTGCTACATAGGTGGAAAAACCAGTCTCTGGTGGCCAGAGAAAGCTATCAAGAAAAGAAATACAAGGGTTGATGGTTGGTAGGTGGCCCTAGCTCACTGAGGTAGGAAGGGCAGGGGATGTAGGTTGGGGCACTGACAATCTCTGTCACGCCATGGAAAGTCCCTCACTGCTGCTATCCTTGCTGCTTTCTGCTTTACTGTCTATCTGTGACAACCAAGTTGCATCAATGACTTCTGCTTGAGCGCCCCTCCTATAAAATTATGGGTGATATAGGAGAGGGCTACTTCCCCCCTAGGGTTACAACTCAGGTAAAAGTCTCCCCAAAGTGTGGCCATACTCTCAGTCTTCTTAGAAAACCTGTCTCCAGGATCTCAGGAGAGTTTCCTGGAGTCAGCTAAATGGGTTAAATTTGTATGGCACTAACCAGGGTCCCAAACAAAGACATGAGTGTCTGCTGAAAATCACCTAGGGTCCTGGACATGGAAGGCATCAAGGTGAGTTGTTGACTCACATAGTGATTTTCTGAGGTAAGTTGACATCTTTTACCCTCTTCTTTTCAAGGATCTAATCCCTGTTTCACAGGGCTCGTCCTTGGTCTCAAAGTCTACCTAGCTGTCCCCCCTGGAGTCTATCAAACACTATGCCCAGTCTCTGGAGGTGGGCATGCTGTTTTGACCTCCATGTACCCCTCATCCCCAACCTGCCGTGTATTACTCTCTAACTATGTTGTGGGTTTCTGGAAGATAGTTCTGTTTCTCATATATCTTTGTACTTACCAAACACAATCTTTGACGCTTGAGGATGGTCATTAACTATTAGTTAAATTGGCATGCCTGGAAAAGGCAGAAGCATGAAAACCCAAGGTCCCACCCCAGATCTTTGGGTTCAGGATCGTAGCTGGTCCTGCTCTTTCATCTAGGACACAAAAGCCACCCCTGCATGATCTCTCTGAACACTGCCGTGTTTTTGAGGAGAAGAGGGTGGGGAAGGGCTGCTTTGCCTTGAAGTTTCTGTTTATGACATGGAAAGAACAGATGTCAGCCAGACGAGGCATGAGGGCAGAGAATGGCATTGTAGTCTCCTATTTGCAGAGATGAGGGTACGAGAGGAGAGAACCATCTTCCAACACTTTGGCAGCGCTCAGGGGTATATAATTCCTCTCTGTCCCTGTACGTCAGAGCAGAACTTGATGGACCAACATGGCATGGACATTTTGCTAAGTTTCTGAAGAAGGGTGGAGACAATAGCAACAGTGACCTGTTACTCAGGACACAGGTTTGGAAGGAACCGTGGAGGTCCTTGCTTCTACATTTTTACTTTTCAGCTGAGAACAGAGAGGCCAGTAGATGGGGACAATAACATACTCAAGGTTGTGCAATAGTTGGTGGCTAACCAGAGGGAGGCTCTTGCTTTGGGAGATGCTTTAGGGTTGTCAGTTCTCCCCTTTAAGGGATGACCCATAGAAGGTCTGCATCCTCTAAATATAAACGTAATGTGTCATATAATCACGGAATAATCATTTTCCTAAGCATGTATGCATGTACGTGTAAGTTACAAAGAATGTAACTAACACAAAGACATCCCTGAGACTAATCATACACACATACACACACACACACATTGAAAGGCTCTTATTAATCTCCTTCTGAGGACCTTGAATACAGCTCTGAAGCTCCTCTATCTTGGCTGTGTTAGGAACATCCAAAAGATAGACGTGAACTGGGTAGTGTGTCTGGGATTAGTGAAGTTCATTCTATTGTTTTTCTTTTTTCTTTTTTTTTTCTTCATTTGTATAGTTATTCTCTATTCAGGTATTTGGGGGAGCATCTAGCTGTTCCTACTGCTGTAAAAAAATGCTGAGATACATAGTAGAATATCCCTAATACAACATGGACATTCCCCATTGGGGAATTTGATGGCTTATCAGTCAACGGCAGACTCAACATTCAGGAAGCAGTACAAAACAATGTGTTTGAATGCTGGTAGTCTGCTAGAGGAGCTCAGAGGTGGGTGAACTTCCTGGTGGCTGCAAAAGGTAGAGAAGGAGTCATGGAAGAGGTGAAGGTGCCAGGCCAGGAAGCTTCTGCTTACGCAGAGGCAGGGGCAGAAATGGGTTCTATGTGATACCACAGGCATAGAGATGGGAGGAGGGCAAAACTGAAAGCTCAGGTACATAGTGCTCCCGTCTCTGGGTCAGACATGAGGTTGAAGAGGAGACTCTGCTTGTCCCTACTCTGTTATCCTATGGGAAGAATCAGGCTGTGTGCATTGTAAGTTTAAAAAGTAGTGTCACACCTGCTCATTACCTCAGGCAGAGGATTAATTAATGCAGAACTAAAAAATACAGCACTCAGTTCCTCAAAGGATAACGTTGGAAAGCAATTCTCAACTTGTATGACACTGGGTTTAGAAAGTGCCATAAATCTTTAGAAAGATTTATAGAAAGTGTAAAACACTGCTAAAACTATTAAACAAGAAAATCTAACACTTGAGAATGAGTGGCAGGGGAGAATGGAGAAATTATAAATCTACCAAATGTTTGAGTCAACATCATATGGAAGACAAATTGAAAACATCTGCCTGTGGAAAATCGTGGTCACAGAGTAGATTTGACAAGCCCTTGGTTAAGAGGGTAGAGTACAAAAAATTAAGAATCCCTGCATTTGATGGTTCTATCTTTTTGCCAAATTCCTCCATCACAGAAAGATTGCTTTTCTTAGTAGACTATACGGGTTGGTGAAAAAAGGGCTCTTCATAAATTAAACATAAAATAAAAATCAAATATTAAAATGTAAAAACCATATATAAACATCCAGGCAAGGAGTAAAAAAAATAAGCAATCTACTACATATATTTCCAAATATGTAGTCCTTGAGTTGATTGACAGAATTCTCATTTATTTCTAAGCATTGGATATTTTATAGAAGCAAATTCCATTAGAACACATTTATTCATGTATATTTGCCCTACATATTTTATCCTGGTAATATTTCTCCATTTTGAAACAGCAGCCAAAGGTGTCAGTGAAGTCTTCTTTTGGAAAATGGCTATTGTCTTTAGCAGGACACGATTAAGTCAAATGGCAGGGAGAGGTTTATCCATGTGAGGCTGGGAGAGACAACAAGTTAACTCTCTTTGCTCAGGACTAGTTAGTTGTCCCTCCCAGCTTTGCTCAATTGTTAGCTGTCTTCAAGAACACAGAGAGGTATTTATTTGTGGTCCAGTCTATTAGACCCTCGCGTTTAGAGACAATGACATTTATAGAGACATGGTGGCAGTGGAGTGTTATCTTCTTTTCCTGGATAACACATTTAAGTGACAAACTTAAAAACAGAATGAGAGGACATCGGAGGGGTAAACACTACACAGCCATCGCAAGGTTGATGGATTGTTTTATAATAAGGCAGAGATAACTCAATATCCTATTTAAATCACTTTGGAAAACTTGAGATGAAAATACCAAAGGAGGAAATGATGGAAGTACTCATCATACAGGATCATACCACTTATCTTGGTACTGGAATAATCCACCTTAGTAACCAACACACACTCACACACACACACGCACACACCTACACAGATGAGAACATTAAGGATCAGTGACGTGAAGTGACTCATCCTGACACAAAATTAATTAGTAGCAAAGCTAGGGTTGGAATTCAGACCTAAATTTTTAATGCATTTCTTCACTACCCTGTGCTTCTTGATTAGCTGTAATAAATCTATCCAAATTTCAAAATGATTTGAACTGAGTGAAATGAGACATTACTTCCGCATCAGCTGCCCTGCCCCTGTCTCTGCATCATTCAAATTGACCTAAAACACAGGCCTCATCACTCCATTTCCCTTTAGAAAAACCTACAGCAGCTCATTTCCAACGAAGAGAGGCCACAAAACTCCACAGGCTGGTTCTTCCTAGGTCGTTCCACCCTTTCCAATGTGTTTTGACTTGGAGTGTATTCTAGGCAAATAAAACCACCTGCTGCTACACTTCCTCCTCCACCCCCTCTCCCTCTGCTCATCCTCTGCATCCCCCCTGAGAAGCCCCCGACACCACTCTTCCCTGTGAAAATTCCATTCGGCCTTCAAGACCAGATCACATGCTGTCTCCTTTAGGACGCCCTCCAGGAGACCCAGCTGTCTGCAATTGCTCCTCTTCCGCTTTGCCTGTTTCTCTGCATCAGGTTTAACACTGTCTGCCACCTGCTCCTTTGTAAGTTCTTTGAGGAAAAATCCTTTGTACTCATCTCTCCAACTCCAGAGCTTTGTACACACACAGTAGGCGCTCAGTTAAATTGTGGAATAAATAACTGTGTAGTTCAATGAACAATATAACGACTCCACCCTCCACCACACCTGAATCAGTGAATTCACACAAAAATAATCCAAATATGGGATGTTGGCGAGTAGATAAAATAATTAGCCAATCATCCCTTTTTGATTAAAAACTTGTTTTGCATGATGTCTTCATCACCCTAGTCTCTCAGTAAAATTCTCAGTAACTAGAAATTTAAAGTCAATTTTAAACTCAAAAGCAACACACATTGTCTTTGGTACAAAAATACACAATCCCATACTAAATTCCCCAGTTATATACAGGGCCACAGTTTGTGACCTTCATGCATTTCAATGATGCCACAGTGCCTATTCCAGAACTTATCAAACAGCATGAAATAGAGTATCTGCTTCTGAAATTGCTTATTGAACATTTAGCATCAATATGTGCTTTGAATATTACCCAAGAAGACTTTTTGGAAGGAAATATGAGATAGAGAAGGGGGCTGTGCAGGGTTAGAGGGATGTGCACCATTCTGCCTACTTAATATATAGTTACAACGCAACGAGGTTCAGTAGCTAAATATCTGGGAAGGCAAAATTATCTTCTTGGTGCATCCATTTTACAGTTAATAAATATAGTTGGTGAACAGCCACTCTCCCTTCCCAAGGCACACAGTAAACCTAACAGAGAAAGTTTTAGTGGCCCCAAATCAGGAAATGGTCCCTAATGTTGTACATATTCAAGAAGGAAGGCAAGGTCCATATAGCCCTACCCAGGCTGGTCCTATTCCTCTTTCTCACTTTTTCTCCTTCATCGTGATTTGACTACTCCCAACACCCAGGTGCCTGGCCTGAGCATCATGCTTGTTTTCCACCAGGTGTTCATACTCACAAATGAACTAATGAAGTCTTAAGATGTCGTCTTTCAGTGCAGCACATCAAACTCCTCTTCCTGAGGTATTTTGAATTTTAGGTACTCTAAAATTTGTCGTTGGTGCTGTCAAGTTGATTCCAGCTTCTAGCAACCCTGTGTATTGCAGAATAGAACCCTGCCCAGTGTCTTTGAGCCATCCTCTCAACTTCCGGCCTGTATCAGACAATGCTCTGAATAGCATGGGGTTTTCATGGCCAATCTTTTCAGAAGTGTGTGGCCAGGTCTTTCTTCCTAGTCTGAAACCTGTCCACCATGAGTAACCCTGATGGTATTAGAAATATTGGTGGCATAGCTTTAACTGTCACAGCAACACACAACTGACACAGTGTGACAACCGACAGACGGGCGGTGTGGTTCCCTGACCAGGAAAGGAACCCAGGCCTCGGCAGTGAGAGCGACGAATCTTAACGTCCAGGACTGGCTACTCTTTAAAATAGCCAAAACAAAAAAGAGAAAAAACCAAAAAAACCAAACCTTCATGACCCAGCCACATGAAGTTGTAACGGTGTACCATCAGGTGTGTGGAGTTAGTATGTTAAATCGGGGGTGATCCAACCCATCTTTTCGGAAGGCATATTTTGAAGATGCAAAGCAGGGTTGGGAGTGTTTGTGGACAAAGCGTGCTACCACCAGTCTGTTGCCCCTCGCTGTAGGGATGCAAAGAGCAAGTAAATGAAGACTTGGCACATCACTTCTGAAAGGCTGCCAAGGTCTGTGTCATCCCTGGAGTTCTAGATTTGTTGTTCTGCCTCATTCAAACAAATGTTCTCTCCATGGGGCTTGTAAAACCAGGGCTTTCATGCACTCTTTCCTCCCAAGTTGCACAGGCCAGCCATACTGCATTAAATCAACTGTGATCCAAGATGATTCCACTTAAAAATGACTTCCAATTAGCATGCAGCAACACGGTCAAAGACTTCCAAATAGATCAATTAAATAGCTGCATTGTGAAGAGATCATCTCCCGTGGGTCCCATTGTTTTGTCCTTTGTGTGTTGGAAAAATATATGTATATTTTTTCCCTGTAAAAAAGATGACTTCTCTGTAAAAATATGAAATGATCTGATTAAAATATTGCTTTTGACTGCTGCGTTTGGGGCTTATGAAACTTTTTCTTTCAATTCTTGTCTGTCTGACAGTCATTATCCAGCAGATTTTGGATCATAAAGCTCACCTTGTCATCTTGCCCTCTTCCTCCCAGGAGGATGCACATATCACAGGTTGTTATGACCTAAGTGTGTATATATGGAGCCCAAGGACTTAAAGATAATAACCTCAGTCCAGTGTTTAGGATCCTGAAATTAACCATAGAATAGAAACAACAAGCATTAAAAAAAATTATATATACATTACTCTGAATGTATTGTATCTTTCTCCAAAATAGCTCAAAAGATGTCTATAATAATTTTCTTATTTGTTATCAAAAACTAAATGCTGGGGCCAGCCCCATGGCTGAGTGGTTAAGTTCGCACACTCTGCTTCAGTGGCCCAGGGTTTCACTGGTTCGGATCCTGGGTGCAGACATGGCACCGCTCATCAGGCCATGCTGAGGTGGCATCCCACATAGCACAGCCAGAAGGACCTACAACTAGAATATGCAATTGGGGAGCTTTGGAGAGAAGAAGAAGAAAAATAAAAAAAAGAAGAAGATTGGCAACAAATGTTAGCTCAGGTGCCAATCTTTAAAAAAAGGAAGAAACAACAGAAAAAACTAACTGCTGGGGCCGGACCGATGGTGCAGTGGTTAAGTGCACACGTTCTGCTTCTCAGCAGCCCCGGTTCGCTGGTTTGGGACCCAGGTGCAGACACGGCACCGCTTGGCAAAAGCCATGCTGTGGTAGGCATCCCCCGTATAAAGTAGAGGAAGATGGGCATGGATGTTAGCTCAGGGCCAGTCTTCCTCAGAAAAAGAGGAAGATTGGCAGTAGTTAGCTTAGGGCTAATCTTCCTCAAAAAACAAAAAAACTAAATGCTAACACATTGTGAGAATTTAAATAAAACCCCCGCTTTAGGATGACTAGCACATTCTGATTTTAATCAGTCACCCATTTCTGTCTTTTCAACATCATACTTCAAAATGGTTACATATAAAAGAATAACAACGTATATAGGGGTCATGGGATTTTTTGTTTTTTGGGTTTTTTTGCCTATGCTTCTTTCTTATAGGTCTCCTTGACAAATGATATTTACTTTCTTTGAGCTAAATAGCCACTTTTCTGAAATCCCAATCTTTTCAAAAACTTCTTTCACAGAGTTTGTCTCACATTTAAGTCTGCCTGGGGTATGGTTGGTCATCCGCCTTGCCATAGAGAAAACAAAAATGCCCTCAGTCACTGCTGGTGGAAACACATGTGTGGCTCTGACTGATTAAAAGAGGAAGAGATAGAAAAAGTCCAGCCAATGTGCCAGGAGCCCCATGAATCTGACTCCAACTCTGCAATGAATTTTCTTGTCCATTTGCGACTGTGTCAGTTTTCTTATCTGTGAAATGGGGTGATTTTACCACTCCTGTAAGGGTTTGACTGGGCAATTGCCAGGAGCTATGTAGATGAGTGAAGTCATCAACATTTTGCCAGTCGTCTTGCTGTAGTTTTTTCTGAATCCATTGGAAAAAAGACTTCTCATTTAGGTTATATTTTAGTGAAGTTTTTTTTTTTTTTTTTTTGGTTTTTGTGTGTGTCTGAAGAAGATTGGCCCTGAGCTAACATCTGTTGTCAATCTTCCTCTTTTTGCTTGAGGAAGATGGTCCCTGAGCTAACATCCGTGCCAATCTTCCTCTACTTTGTGTATGCTGCCACAGCATGGCTTGATGAGTGGTGCTAGTTCCACGCCCAAGACCTGAACCTGTGAACCCCGGGCCGCTGAAGTGGAGCCTGCGAACTTAACCACTACACCACCAGGCAACCCCTAGTGAAGATTTTAAGTACATGAAACTTAAAAATTTTAAAGAACTCAACTCTGTAATTTACCACACTCTTTTGAGACTTCTTTTATTACTTCTATACTTAAAAGATCTTATCTCTTGAGGTTTTAGATGACTTATTTCTATTATCATCTCATCTTTCTGTGGTTTTCTTTTTAAATACTTAATTCATTTTTTCCAGCTCTAAATTATTTTTTGTATATCTAAAGAGGAAAACCTGTACTGAATTTTTTTCTAAATGCTAATAGTTTTCATGTCACCATAAATGGAGTGTGGATAATCACGCATTTCTCCATTAAATTGTGATGCTTCTTTTACCACATATTGAATTCCATGTAAGAATCAGTCTTCTGAGGGAATGTTACCTCTTCCTCCTTTGAATCCAAAGACTATCATACATTTTGTCTTGGTTATGTTTCTCTAAAAACTTGTCTTATACCCTCTACAAGATCGTGACTTTTCCCATGGTGTGGGGAATACGTCCTCTTGATTCTCCTTACCTTCACTCCAATATTTAGGGGTTAACTCATAATATAAGTTGTTTGCGTTGGATTCTGACAACGTATGTCAAAAATACACGCAAGGACAGAGGAAGGAAAAGGCAGATGCAGTAAAAATGCTTTACTGAAAGCAGAGTCAAGGCTGCACGCAGGTCAGGACCCTTGACTGCTGGACCACAGGAGAGTCTAGAGGGCTGTGACGCTGGCTTCCAATGAGGGCTGCCCTCACTAGACTGTCCTGAATGGGCACCCAAGGGAACCAAAGGCCCTGGGCCCTTCCCAGCCCTCCTCCATCACACTTGACCCGATCCGCTCACTGGAGCTTTCCCTTTTATGTCAGAATGGCAGTTCCAGTTAAGACACTAGGCAGAAAGCCATGAGGAGCTCAGTGCAATGCTGATGTCCTCAATGCCACAACAATCATTCTTTTCCACACTCTTTGTTACTTGACTAGAGATCATTCCAGAACACATTCAAATTCATTTTTGAGCAATAGAGGTGCAGAAACAAGCTGCCGTCCAAGTCTTGGGATGACAATTGGGTCTACCATTCCTCACACAGTTCTCATGAGCCATTAGCTGTTGAATCTTCTGATAGGATCTTTTCCTTCCATGAACTTCTATGCCTAGGCCATGTGTTATCTCAGGAGGGACATTTGTTGCTCTTTCTGGCAAAAGGCACCTTGAACTGTTAATATTAGAACTGAATTCCTTCAGCCTTGGTAAACTCTGGTATAAAATGATACTGCTGAACCTCAATTCCCCTTTTGAGAGGGCTACTTGATATTCTAAGTCCCCAAAAGGATAACCCCCACCAGGGCAGCTCAGGTAACATTTTGATCCTTCTCAGTTTCAGAAAGGACAGCTGCAAATCAATGTCCTGCTCACTAAGGTCACTTAGAATAAGCTTGGGGCAAATAAGTGTAGTATGTCCTTGACCCCACTTGTCTGCACTTGTAGGATGGGAAATTATTGAATTATCTCAAAAATGCTTGCAAATAGCACACTGGAATTTGGAAAAAGTCAATTTTTTTAGGAGAATTAGTCTGATGAGTCTGTGTTTGACTTCAGACTCTACCATATTGAAGAAATGTGACTGGAGCTAGATATTTAACCTTTCTGAGCCTTGGCCTCTACATCTATTAAACAGAATAATGGCCATCTTATAGGGGCGTTGTGAAGATCAGTCATATGTGTTTGGAGTGCCTGGTTCATAGTAAGCTCTTAATATGACGCAGCTATTTTTAGGATTGGAGTAAGCAGGGTTTATTTAGAAGTTCTTGGATGGTGTGGGAAGACATCAGTGAGGATGAGTATGGAGCTCCTCCCTGTGTTCCCTGGGGCACAGCCAGAGTGAAGACAGCAGACTGTATGGGCCATTAGGTTGCTCCAGCATTGACATCTTCCTGATATTAGGAAGCATGAGTGCTGTGATTGATGGTAAGAATCAGAAATTGTGAGTGACAGCTCTGCTGAGAGCTGGGGCCTGGCCAGATTTATGATGCCTTTACTGCTCACCCCACGTTGCTCAGTCCATCTCTCAGGGATTCTTCTCTATAGGTGCAATGTTGGTGGCCAAGACTGACTACAATGTGACAGTGGGAAGCAAGCATGTGTGGTCCTAGATGGCCAGTGCCTCCTGCCACAGTCTCATGGACTGTTTCCCAGAGAAAAGCAAAGAGGCCGCTCATATCTGCACACCTTGAGCCCTGGTGTGCCCTTAGTAGAGGAATAGAGAGCCATCTTTGGTCACTTGGCCTTATCTTTATTAATAGAAACTTTGGTAATGCCATCTGGGAGAAAAAAACCCTGGCAGAAGAGGGTATATATTTTAAGATGACACAGTTTATATTTAGAGACAGGGATTATGCCCCTTGGGAGACATGAAAGAAGAGGAAGCGAGATTAGAGCTGAGCACCTGGCCCAGGCAAATGTCATCTCCCAAAGTGGTCATGCTCGTCACAGGTGCACACCAGGCCTGAGGAAGGCACGGAGGAAGGTGGAAAACCCAAAGCTCCCCACTGCCCAAGGTGCTGAGGGGGTGGTCATCAGAGTCAGGGGGGGTAAGGAGGGTGAGCCAGGCTGTGGTCCATGTTCACAGGGTGAAATGCCTCTACGCTCACCCAGGAGTGATTTGGGACAATGTGAAGTAAACAGATGGACATCAGGGTCTTAAGACGTAGCATACTTCACCTTGGAGGTACATATTAGTATTCTCCACCAAGGGTTCTAAAGCCTGACCTCATCGTTTGAAGCAGAACTGGAAAGGTAATGTGATAATTTGGCATACAATTATCACCTATCTGTGGAGGTGGTACAATCTGTTCTTGGATAATTTTTAAATTAAAATTTTATTACTGCTTCCCCAAGAGTTGAGTAATCACCACAAAAACAACAATGCTCACCCACATTCTTTCGGCTGCCTTCCATTCGTTATCTCATTTTATTCTTATAATATCCGTGTAAAATTTGTTGAATAGCCTGTGACGTGTTCATATACAAGTTATTAATATAATTATTGTAAAAATTTTTTAATCTAGAGAAATCGAATTAAAAATGTTTAAAAATTCCTTTACCCAGAGAAAACTATTGCTAATACTTTAGTGAATCTATTTCCATTATATTTCCATGCATATTTTAAGTAGTTGAGATATTATGCAGAAAATGGTATGCACTCTTCTTTCAGCTAGTATTGTACCATAAATATTTACTATGCAAAGAGTTTTACGATGCAAAATTCTTTTCAAATATAATTTTTATTTCTTTTTGTTAATGAAGACTGGCCCTGAGCTAACATCTGTTGCCCATCTTCCTCCCATTTTTTCTCCCCAAAGCCCTCGTACACAGTTGTATATCCCAGTTGCAGGTCTTTCTAGTTCCTCTATGTAGGATGCTGCCCCAGCATGGCTTGATGAGCAATGTGTAGGTCCACACCCAGGATCCGAACCAGCAAACCCTGGGCCCCTAAAGTGGGGCCCACGAACATAACCACTATGCCACCGGGCCAGGCTGTGCAAATATAATTTTAGAGCAGCATAGTATTGTATTGAGGAATATGCCATATATCCTTAATAAATTCGTGATGTTCAGAATTTATTGATTTCCGATATTTTCTGTTGCACAGCTTCCAAAAACATGCCCATGGGTAAATGATGGTCTGTGTGAGCACTGGAGCTTGCTTTTACAGATGAGAAAGCACAAGCACAGACAACTAGTCACCTCACCCACAAATGCTCAGCCTGTGAAAGTGGAATAGCCATTACAGCACAACTTTTCTTCATGCTTGACTCATTATAAAGAGGCAAAGAGAAAGAAGATTATCAAGCCAGCCAAGGGAATGAAAGAATCAGAGAATTATAGACCCAAGTCTGTACCTGCAATCATGTTCATATACTTGCGGACTCTTATAACTAGATTAAAACTAAGAGAAGCATTTTAGATCATTGGTTACAAACCTGGTTGGCACAATGGAATCACCTCAAGAGTTCATTAACTTAAATCCATAGGTCTAAGGTAGAGCTTGAAAATCTATATTAAACAGCAAAAACATAGAAAGAAAAGAAAAAAGAAAGTGAATGGCCCTTCTGCTGTGAAGCAGACTTGGTAGCATTGCTTTGAAGTTATTTGGCAACTTCCCGCTGATAATTGTCGACTTTGAAGAGATGGTTGCTAAGTTTCTGTTTGTGCCATAGTCCTGGGATGGACAATATTGCAAGGCAATGTCACAAGGGCAGATGGGCCAGTGGGCCTCCGTGTGCAGTGCTGGACTTCTGGTAGGTCTCCTCCCCAAAGGAAGAGCCAGCTGATGGATGGAACATACACATCTGAGCTCAAGTGTGGATGTGTGCTTTGTAACTCCTGACCCCACATAGAGGGGACTGGCTGACTACACGCCAGTGGCCTCTCTGGATGCCCTTAGTAGCATCCATTTTGTGTCAGGGATGTGAAAAGGGAGCTGGCCCTTTAACCCTGGCTTAAATATAAATGAGCTGGTAAAGCTTAGCTAGAGGCTGCAATAAACAGCTGAGTATGGTTGGAGTTAGGCTCAGCAGTATCTCGTTAGTGTGTTTAAGCACAACAAAGACTGTTCCAAACATGGCAATGGTGAAAAGATTAGTGCATCTGCTGGAAATTTCAGGTCAACCATAAGCGTGCAGTTGGGGAGAGTCGTGTGAGGGTCACCTTTATGCTGTGGGATAGGGTCACCTTTTAAAGATGACATCAGGGTGTTCTGGGCTTGTGTTCTAACGATTTCCAGACCGAGTGTGTTCCGTGCGCAGTCCAGAGGATGAAACCTCCAGATGCTGCGGCTTGAAGAGCCCACCTGGGACTGACTCACTCAGCTGGATTTCCCTTCTTCTAATATCACGGTTCATCATGAAAGCAGGTCAGGTCTGTCTCTGAGGTTGTGCAGACAGCTGGCGGATGATTCAGGGAGCAGATCCCAGCTTGTTCTCACTTCCCCCATTAGCTGGCCAGCTTGGGCCCTGAGATGGAATGATTGCCTTGCCTTGGGGTGGCCATGAAGGGAAACAGATGCAATTCCCTCTTACATAGTGAGGCTCTGCTGAGTGTGAAAGGCATTCAAAGATGAGGTACCACCAAGCAGAGTGGAATGTGCTTGTCTTGCCTGGAAATGCACGGCCGTGGCACTTGATGTTACCCAATGCCGGTGGCTTCATTCCAGAGCAAGCAACAGAAGCAGTGCAGAGAGACACAGTTCAACAGGAAAGGGCAGCTTTCCCTTATTGGGCAGACCAAGGAAATGTCCGTGACCTTACAGCCCCAAGAGGAGCCTCTACTTGGGTGACAGGGAAGGGAACAAAGGGAGCCAGAGAAGGAGGAGAATAAGAAGATGTGTGTCACTGGGGGCCAAGCCCAAGCTGCGGCAGGATCATTGGGAAACATGGTCCCCACTGTTCCACCCTACTCCACTCCCCCCCAAAACAGTGTGTTACCTGGCAGGCAATTACTCAGATACCCTGTGGAAGATGATTTCCCCACCAGTCTAAATAGCAGACTTTCACTTAAAATCAATAGGGACGACAGGATGGAGTTCTGGGCTGGCCATTCTACTGGCAGGGTGACTTTTCTCTTGATCCTCTTCAAGTTACTACAGTAGAAATTGTCCATATGATCATGACACAGGCAGAGGGATTTTGCTGTGTGTTTATGGGACTGACATTTTGTGTTCCTAGGGCTTGGATTTGATTTGACCATATAATATTGGCCATCTCTCTCTCTTTTTCTCTCTCTCTCTCTCTCTCTCTCTCGTTTCCAGGATATAAAAATACCTTATAGCAACAAAATGCCACTGTTGATATCATGAAACATATTTGAGGGGGCCTATAGGTAGAGGCAAACATTTCACACCCACACAATGATACCTTTCTTGGGCTGACAATCTGTCTCTCACTGACCCAGGGTTCCTTCTCTAGCTGACCTTATGCTCATCACTGGGACACATCCTCATCAGTCAGGTTGGTGGAATGTGAGTGGAAGCTGACTACAGGCCCCTGGGTGATTAGTTTCATTTGAGTCCTAGGAGGCACTTCATTCTTGCTACTCTCAACTTAAAATCTGAGAATCATGGGAGACATGCATTAAGACAAAATGCTGCTTAGACAAAAAAGGACAAAGTTTATACTAAAAGTGCCTATTAAAAACCATACTCTATGAGTTCTTCCAAGCCACTGTGGTACTTCTATGTTATTATTCCTTGTGAATAGCTAGTCACTGTACAGTCATATGCTGTGTAATACAGTTATCAAGCCCTAACTTCTCTGTTCCTCTGTTTCGTGTTCTTTATTCCTCGGAAAAGTAATAAAAATAGCATCTAACCCATAGGTTTGTTGTCTAAGTAAATTAAAACATAAATCATAGAACAATGATTGGCAGGTAATAAGCCATAATACATTTTAGCTGTTTTTATTATTGATGATAATAGGATATATTTATGGATCTTGCTCTTACAAATAGGGGGTAAGAAGAGGTAAAGAAACAATGTCTACAAAAATGAGATTTTTCTCCATTTTGTGGATGGGGGAGTGGTCTGCTTAATGCTAAGTGGGCACAGTGTCTACTACCTAGATAAGGGCAGAGTAAGGACCTCTCCAACCTGGATAGAGTTGAAATGGTTTCAGGAACTGATGTTGCTTAGACTAGAGTAAAAAAGATTGAAGGGAAGACATGACCATGACCACTATCTTCAAATATCGAAGGGCTGACTTGGGGATGAATTATATTTTATTTTATTTGGATCCAGAGGACAGAACTGTGACCAGCTGTGTAGGAGTTATAGGCAGATTTGGATTCAACATAGAAAGAAGCTTCTAATCCTCAGAGTTGTAAAATAAGAAATGGGAAGTTCATATAGTAATCTCCACTAATGGGAGTGTTATGTGACCTTGAGCACATCACTTAAACTCTCTGTGCCACAGTTTCCTAATCTCCAAAATGGGGATTATCATACCTATTTTTCGAGGATGTTGTAAAGACTGAATGAGTTAATATGAGTAAGCATTTCAAGCAGTGCTGGAACATATTTAGCATTCGGTAGACATTAGCTGTTGTATAACTGCCTTGTGAGAGAGGGAAAGGTGTTATTATCACTCCTATGATGGATAAGGAAATCAGATCAATTATCCAGCAACCTGGTCTACTCTTAGACAACTGATCCATATGACAACTGGAATTACCTAAACTGTCACTGGCAATCCGTTGGTGTGTCCCACCTCGACAGCATTCTCAGTAGTCTCAATTCTTAGAGGCATAAACTATATCGTATATATTTTTGGAGACCTCAACAATGCCCAGGCAGACAGTGACTCTTCAATAAATACTCGTTGTCTAGACATATATAGTGGTGCCTTCTCATAGATTATTGATCTATGCTCTATAATTTCAAGTATCTCCACATCCTTCTCTAATCAGGATCAGTGCAGGCCACAGACAGTCTAACTGGGTTCCAGAAAGAGTCGTTTTACATTTTTTCCTAACTCAACAGTAACTACAATTTAACTTGATTAGACACAACACAGGTCTAATTGGAACTTAGCTACAGATTAAGAGCAAAGAATCCATAGAATTGACTGCTCTTTAAATATAGTTTAGCTCAGCAAACTAATAGTTCTTCTCTGGAGATGCCATACTGGGTAGACATTAAAGCAAAACAAACAAATAGTGTGTGGGCCTCTGAGTATTTATCATGATTATGCTACATGAGTAATAAGTAATATTTGAGGACATTAGTCATTATTGGCTTTGCGTACTTCCTAAGCAGTCAGTCCTAGAGCCAGGACAAACAAGCCCCAGGATGCCCTCCTTTTTTTTGGCATGTGCTCATACATAAGGGCTGGGGGGAGTTATTCTCTCGCTAGACATTTGGTATGGCTCATTTGCATATATTTGCTGTTTTTGTTACCTAGAAATCTAGGGTATTGATGGGGTCTGAAATTCACTGTGCCTCTGTGTCCATAAGAGCAGCTAGGAGAGAATGATACATTTATCCAAGTATCTGAGGTACCACTAAGAGATAGTTTGTCTTTTCCTGGGCAAAGACGTAAAGCCCTGCAGGGGATATGGTACCTCTGATAGATACATGGGCAGAAAGCAGAGGAGAGAGGAGCTTCTCCCCTCCCCATCCTATTTGCTTAAAAACATATTTTATTCATGCTTCCCTTAGGCACTTTTGTGTAGGTAATGGGGACCTCAGGAAGAAGGGAAGAAGGAAGACATGATCAGATTTGTTTTTCTAAAAAGTATATGTCGGTAACACAGTGAAGATTGAGCTAGAAGGGGGGAAAACTGGTGAAGACAAATGTTAGGATTCTAATAAAATAATGCAGGTATAAGATGAAGAAGCCATAGTGAAAAAACTGGCAATGAGGGAAAGACCAAATTCTAGACCCAGACCTGAGGAAGAAACAATAGGGTTTTTGGTCCATTGGCTATATGAAATGAAGGGGAAAGAGGAGCTAAGATTGATTATAATGTTTAGAAGATTGGGTGAAGGATGACACTACTAACTGGGGCTTGGGAACAGAGGAAGAGGATAGGACTGGGCAATGATCCATCCCATTTCAGACCTGTTGTAGTTGAGGTTTATGTGTGGCTCTTTACCATAGTTTAGCTCAGCAAGCTAATAATCAGGGGAAGATACTTGGAAATATGGGTCTGGCACTTAGGCCACATGTCACAGCTGGCATATAGCTTTGGGAGCCATGTGAGCACAATGTTGCAATGTCCTCACTGGTTCCCAGTTTTCATGGAAGCTTCTAAACATCTACCTAAAATATAAAAATATTTCACTCGCAAATATAAGATACCTTAGATCCTGGAGAAAGTGACGTCATTTTGTCCTTCATCTTCTCCATGTTTTGAGAACTAAATAAAGTCCAGGAAAAAATCTTCTGTGGTAAGTAGGATAATGGCCTCCCAAGGATGTCCATTTCCTGATCCCTGGAGCCTGTAAATATGTTGCCATAGGTGGCAAAAGGGACTTCTCAGATGTGATTGTGTCAAAGACCTTGAAATGGGACGATTAGTCTGGATTATCCAGGTAGGCCTAATCTAATCACATTGGTTGGTAAAAGCAGAGAACCTTCCCCAGCTCTGGTCAGAGAAAACTATGACTATGGAATAACAGTCAGAAAGGCATGATGCTGTTGACTTCGAAGATGGAGGAAGGGACCATGAGCCAAGGAATGAGTGTGGCCTCTAGAAGCTGGAAGAGGCAAGGAAGCAAATTGTCCTCCAGAGCTTCCAGACAGGAATGCAACCTTGCTAAAATCAACCACAAATTGATTTTAGCCAGTGAGACCCTGGCTCATGACGACCACCTTGGCTTTCTAACCTAGGAGCTGTAAGTTAATAAATTTGTGTTGTTTTAAGACACCAAGTTGGTACTAATTTTTTTCAGCAGAAATAGAAAATGAATATATCTTCTCAGTTGAAAAGCTTTAGTATTTGCTGATAAGGAGAAATAGTTTTTCTTTATCATCATCAGTATTTATTAAACTCTTACCATTGAATGATATGTACCCTATCTGAACTTGGTTTCCTCAAATGCAAAGGAAGATGGGGTTAATTCTGACTTAATGAAGATGTGGTGAGAATTTAATGAGAAAGCATGTGTAAAAGCATTTCATAATACTGTAACGTGTTGGGCAGGCATTGACTTGTACCAGTGGGATTTTCTTGACCAGATCACTGGAGGTGTAAAGTTAAATTCCTTCTTATCAAAAACTGTTCTGCCTGTTTGGGAGGCTGAACTACCATTGACAATAAAGGTCCTAGTTATTCTTTGCTTAATGGCCATTTCTGACAGTCACTGAAGTTCTGTGCGGGAGAAATCACAGTCATAGGTGACTTCAAGGAGGAGCTAACTCTTGAGCAGGCTTTGAATGAAAGTTGGAGCTTGATCAGAGGCGTCAGAGGGTGAATAAAGACTCCAGGAGTCAGGCTTCATTGAAGAAACTGGTATAAGGAAGGAGCAAGAGATGCTTTTGGGAAATATGAATGGCATCGATCATAGATGACCTTGACTGCTGTTCTAAGAACTTTGAACATGATAGGAGCGAAGGATGTGAAAAACCTGCCTTCGTTTCATGTCAGTTTTATGATACTTTTGACCATTTGGTGATCATTAAGACTTTCTTGCTGGCTTGCATGACAGAGCTCATTCTTGGTTTTCCTCTTAGTCTTCTTCACATATTTCTCTTTCTCTACCCAGCTCGTAAACACAGGCATTGCTTAGATTATCTGTGGCCTTTTTCACTTTTTTATCCTCTCCATTGGGGTTCTCACCCACTCTCATGGTTTAAACGTAACATTTCGATCGTGACTTTCAATCTGTGGCTGGAGGTCAGAGCTCACCAGAATGCCTTATCTGTATTGCCAATTGCCTGCTGGACAAGTCTGCCTCATTGTCCCATGGGGCCCTCAAATTTGATCCATCTGTGATTCTACTTGCTTCAATCTGCACCTCCTCTGTCTTTCTTAGGTCCTGTGGTTGAGTGGATACTGATGTCATTCATTAAGTCAGAAACCTTGAAGTTGACCTCAGGTCTTCTCTTTTCTTTATGCATCAATTCCAGTCACCGTCTGAATACTGTTGATTCTGCTGATTTCTTCCCTTTTCTCATCCAGCCCTTCTCTCCAAATTTACTGCTACTTTCTTGATTTGGGACTTGATCATTTCTCCCATGGACCATTGGGCTCCATATCAAATAATCTTAACTCTGCTGTCAGTATTGCTCATTTCCATTATCATCTGCCCTACATCACAGTGATCACTCAAAATGAAAATCCAAATATATTTCTCCTCTCTTCACATCCTTTGCTGGCTCCCTGATGTCTAAGTAAACAGGTCTTAGCATGGCATATAAGAGTTTACATAGTCTAGCCTGTCCTAACTCTAGTTCTGTCTCTCACCACCTTATCTTCAAGTCCTCTTAAATAACAAGTGGCTTCAAGCCTCAGGCCCTCATCATCATGGAATGTCCTTTTCTTTCTTGTCTCTCTTAGAAACAGCTACTTATCATTTTAAAACTCAACCCAAATACCATCTCCACCATAAAGTCTTCTATGACCACCTGCCCTAAGTATGGTTGACCACTCCCTTCTTTCGGTTTTCCACCTGAACCCTTTTATACATTTCTATAGCAGAATTTACAACATTTATATTGCACTTAATGGTTTATGTGCTGTCTTAGTCCATTTGGCCTGCTATAACAAAAATACCATAGACTGGGTATCTTATAAACAGCAAAAATTTATTTCTCACAACTCTGGAGGCTGGGACATTCAAGATCAAGACACCAGCAGATTAGTTGTCTGGTGAGTGCCCCTTTCCTGGTTCATAGACAGCCATCTTTTTTATATAACCTCATATGCTGGAAGGGGTGAGAGATCTCTCCAGGGTCTCTTTTATAAGGGCACTAACCCTATTCATGAGCACTCTGCCCCCAAGACCTAATCACTTCCCAAATGCCCCACCTCCTACTACCATCATCTTAGGGTAGGTTTCAACATCTGAATTTTGGGGAGACATAAACATTCAGTCCATTACACATGCCCTTCTTCCACTATTCGTCTGTAAGCATTTTGGGTACAAAAACTCAGTCTTCCTCATTTAATGGATTCTCTGACATGGCACAGGGTTTGCACATCCATCAGTGAGAAAGGGAAAGAAAGGAAGGCAAGATGGAAGGACATATGAAAGGAGGAAGGCAGGCAGGAAGGATTTGTGTGGCAGCAATACTTGAAATGAGGGTGAGATAGAAAGCAGAGAGACTTGTTAGGAAGTTAACCTGGAAGTGAGGTATACAGAGATGAAGTCTGGATTAGTTTCCTGGCAGGGCAATTGGACAGAAAGCATAGGACATGCAGGAGAATACAAAGAAAAAAAAAAGACTAGAATTTGGGGCACAGACTCAAGCTTTGCTCTCAGCCCTAAGACCCTAATGGTGGTCTTCCGCACAGAAGAGCTCTGTCTGAAAACCATACCATGAACTCAGATTCCAAATTCCAATGTGGTCTTTCCACTGGAACAACACATGGATGTTTCAAACCATCAAAAGGTAATTTAAAACAGCAGAACTCGTGCATTATTGCTTAGTGAGTCACAATGCCCTTCATTAAAATAAGTTCTTCACACATCTGGTCAATGTTTAGACACAATGCCTTTTCATTTAGTGTTCTTTAGGATTGAGATAATAGTTTGCATGTCACCTAGGGTAATAGTTTGGATTTGTTTGTTCCTGGAGAATCAACCAAATTGCAATGTCAGAGAAACACAGAAAGCACTGCTTTCTGCTTCATTGATTGACTGAGGTCACCCTCAACCCAGGCCACAGCCCTGGGGTGTGCCCGCAGAGCTTAATCCTGAGAGACAGGCCTGCCACTGCAGCTTACTGTCCACCGTAAAGACCACACAAACCCAGGTCTGGCCATGTGCTCACCTGGCTGAATGATGGTGCACTGGATTCCCTCTCTGCTTGGCAGGACTTCGAAGACCAGACACCTGAGGCACTCCCTCCTTGCCCACCTGCCCAGAGTGCCTCCTTCTGTTCTGAGAAAGAAGCAGACTGTCAGCTCCCCGGAAGTATGTCTTCAGAGAAAATTCCCTTTGCATTAGGAATTAAAGCACCTTGGTATGGTAATCGAAATACCAGATAATTCTGGAATGAACCTTTGATAAACAGTCTTGAGTCTGACTCAGATAATCTGCTGGAAGCATAAACAAATAAGGGGCTTGAAGTCCAGGACCCAAAAATGGCCACTGGTACCCACTGGGCCACCAAAGTAAGGTTAAGCCCTTAGCAATGATTCCACCCATGGGCCAAGGTAACAGAAAGCTTAGGGTGATGACAGCGGGGGCAGAGTGGGATTTTCTCTCCCTCCTCTGGTCACCCGTTCCCTTCCAGTGAACTCCCTCAGCACTCTCACTGCTTTTCTCCTGCAGCACTTGTCATTTCTAGCTCATGCTACAGTTTGCTTGCTGGGTGACTTTGAGCAAGTTGCTGATATTCTTTGATAAGACCATGGGGTTAAAAGTCTCAGCCTACTGGATTACCGCAGGAATAAATAGTTAATGTTTGGCAGAAGTGTCTAGCTAAGTCAGTACCTGGCAAGGAACAGGGTTTAGTAAATGCCATACAGGATTTAATAAATGCTGTTTTTCTTCCTTTCTTGGCAAGCATGTAGCACTGTGGTTAAGGGCAGGGACCATGGAGCCAGACAGCCTGGGTTAAAATCTGGCCCTGCCAAACTAGCTGTGTGGCCTTAAGCATATTTCTTAACTTCTCTTTACCATAGCTTTCTTATCTGTGAAGTGGGAATAAGAATCGTCTACCTATTCCAATAGGATCTTGTAAGGATTAAATAAATCACTATATGAAACATGCTTAGAATGATATTTAGAATATGCATAATAAACCTTACAAAGCTTAGCCCTTATCAATATTGTTCTCTTTATGTAGGTGTGACTCATGTAGGTAGTTTCATGTAGCCAACAGAACATTATTACATGCATGGTAGGTGCTCAACAACTCTCCATGAATTGGATGAATGGATGAGTGAATGGATGGAGTAAACTTTCTTTGAGACATTGGAGGCACTTCATAGTACATTTTGTGAAACTGTCATTCACACAAGAAATGTTCACTGAGGGCCTTCTATATGCCATGCACTGTGCTTGGTTGCAGAGATATCACACCTCACAAAGCAGAAAAAGGTTCTGTTCCACGACTTGCAGTCCAGATCCAGAGGTCTTAGCTTTCCTCTTGTCCTGGTGCCTCGCTTAGCAAATGAGGACATTGAGGCCCAGAGAGGACAAGAAATTTCTTGGATGTGGTCATTGCAGACATATTGCCTTTTTTTAAGGATTCATGTGTCAAAATCCCATTTCGTTAGTTGAGCCTTTCTTGTTTCAATGTCCTTCTTGGTACGGGAGACAATATGACCTAGTGGAAAGAGATTGGCTCTCTAGATAGACAAAACCCAGCTCTGCCATGTGCCAATTGTGTCACTAGGTAATGCACTTCAACCATCTTGGCTTTAGTTCTTCTGTACAATGGAATATTAGTTTAAACCTCCTCTGTAAGAGTCCTCTCTGCTATGTATCACAGAGGTTGAAGAATGAGAACTGGGAGACAGACATGTCCCACACGGTGCCTTTATTTTTTGTTTTTAATTGAATTAGTTGCAGACATTTAACAATAGGGAGATTTTATATAAAATCTAGATTTCTGGCTTCTTTTGACAAGTCAGAAGGTCTGGCAGCAACATTTCACTGGAGTGAATAGCTTCCCCTTGGATGGAACATGAGACTCCCAAGGTGTGACAGTCCTCACCTTTCTCCATTCATCCTTTACACCTGGCCTGCTTCACTCATTGACTCACCTGCCTGACGTCTGTCAGCATGTCAGTTTCCAATGCCTTCCATAGGGATGAGGACTTTATAGGGGAATATTATTGTCAACTATCGAGATGTTTCCCTTACTGTTTAACTTTCGCTAGACTATTGGCCTCTTTTGTGGAGACACAGAGTGTGCTTCCTCCAGACAGCTGCCTTTTTCCTTTTAGCTTCATGAGATATTTAGGAGGCACAGGACGGTAAGATGAAAATGTAGCAATATAGATACAGCAACAGGCATATCACAATTACCTTAATCACCTCTGTTCCATCACCCCTTCAGAAGGAAGAGAAGAAAGACAGGTGATTTAAGATTACCAACCTAAGAACCAGGGGCTGTTAAGAAGTAGTGGACTGGTTGGGGCCTCATGAAGAATGGCAATTTGGCAGAACACTTTATCTCCTTCCTTCCTGGGGCCAGCATGAGTCTTATTTATAACTCAGCTCTCAGAGCGCCTTCATGTTAAATCAGTAACTGAGAGAACTGCGGGGCTGAAAGTGGGAAGTGGCTCTCTAGGCATCTGGACTAGAAAGCTGCATGGTGCAACTGAAAGAGCCCTGGACTGGTGGCCGGAAATCTTGAGTCCTCGTGCTGGCTCTTGATCTGTCACTAACTGGTTGTGTCTCCTTTGTAAGTTGTGTAGCCCAAGTTAGGGTGTTTACATTGACCTACTTTAGAAGGGGCTGCTATGATAATTCAATGACACAATATATGTATATCTGTTATATACATAATGCACCCTGGATAGTATAAAAGAGAATTCAGGTGTGTCACTTATATTAGACATGTATCTTCTACCTGGATCCACACTGATAGGACACGTTTCTGGGTCCAGGATCTTGAGGAGAGGGAGAGTGCATCGTCGTTCACTGTTGCAGCATCTGCAGAGAACCCAGGTGTATGTGCTGGAGGAGTAATGGGGCAGAATCTCATTACCCAATATTTCCAGCTAGTACAACAGGGTATGGGGGCTAGTAAGTAGTCAGTGAGGAGCTGGAAGTTGACTTTGCAATGCAAGCACTACTCCACCCGATTAAGGATGTCCTTTAGAAGAAGCTTAGCCTACCAAAAGAGCCCATTGAAAAGACACCCACCAAATGGAAGGAAGGGCAATAGTTTGAAAATTTGACCAGGTAAAATGTGTGATGTTAATAGCCAAGAATTAAATTAAAAGAAATTCATTAGTTGAGTCTATATAAGGTATTTGGAAGATGAAGGGACTTGAAATCATTCATATGAAGAACATGTAAATAATGATGTGCAGGCTGGAAACAGGAAGAAGAGAGAAAGATAACTTGAAACTGTCTTTTAACCTGACTCATATAGTATGGAGGAGAGATTCGGCCAGCCTCAAATGGAGATTTAAGATCAATGGCAGAAGTTACAGGTCTACTGATTTTGTGTCATATGAAAGAGGGATTCGACTAGCCACAAATGGAGATTTAAGATCAATGGCAGAAGTTACTGGTCTACTGATTTTTTTCTCATTTATTTATGTATTTATTTATTTTTTTTATCCAAAATAGTTAGCTATTACGAGCTCAAGCTCAGAGCTACATGCTTATATTAAATACCACCTTTGTCATTAACTAGCCATGTGACCTTGGTCAATTTACTTAGCATCTCTGAGTTGTTTTTTTGTTCTGTAAAAATAGGGATAAAGATAATACTTATCACAAAGGGCTGTTTTGAGGATTAAATGAGGGAAGGTGATTAGTATAGGGTTTGGCATACAGTCAGCAGACAATAGCTGTTAGATATTATTATTATTCAACAAGCACTTACTATGTAGTAGATTCTGTACTAGGTGTTGTGGTTATGAATGTGAATAGGCACAGTCACTCCTCAAGGACTTCTCCACCTAGAAGTAGATCAATATTTGCAATAGTCCTGAGAGAGAATTCTGCATCTGTAAAGGGAGCAGTTCCCCATCTGCAGCTGTTCTAATGCATTGGCTGATCAGCCACTTGGGAAGATGGAGCAGAAGACACTCAAACTGCAGAAAGGTCCTTGGATTGGATGATCTTTAAGGTCTTTTCTAACCTCAACAGTCTCTGGGACTAAATTTCTTCCTGGAGACAATGTCCAATATCTATGTCCTAATCTCTAACCTGATAAGAGGGCAGGGGGATGGAGGGCAGCTGCAGCCCTTGTTGAAAAGTCCAATGTCAAAGCCTGATGGGGGCAGGGCTCATACACCCGACCATGAAGCGGTCACTATGTCTTGTGTCTTGTCCTGCACTCCAGTCTCATGCCTCAAGGCAGTGACCTCTCTGTCAAACAGGGTCCTCCTATGACTCCTCTTACACTGGTGAGTACATGAGTGTTCTGCAAGAGCCTCTTAATGGTCTTGACCCTGTCTACAATATTTTATAACTGCCACTGGCCGAGGTTTTGTTTACTCTAAAATTATGGGGAGCATGACATTACACTTGGAACATTTGATGAATGTGTTCCCTGAACCCTCACCCAACAAAAATTCCCTTGGAAAAGAGAATCTGAATTTAGAAATGTGTGTTTGATTATGGGTTTTAGCCTGGCTTGCCATTCTGCCCCTTGTCTGGGACCCATTCTTGGGAGCTGCGACCAACAGCATAACATCAACTTCAGGTCCACAAGGAAACTGCGCAAAGGAGCCACTTTTCGTTCATCAACGTGGAAATGCCCTCAACATGTAACTAACACATAATCTGAATATGTATCCTCAGATTATGCAGGAAAGAGTAGTCCTCTTTCCCTTTGTTAGATGTCCAAATATTTGGAAATATGTTAATTAGAAAAAATACGTGAAGTATTTTTGTATTTAATTTGTAACTTACAATAAATTTAACTAACAAATTAAATTTAAACTTTAATAAATATAATTCATCTAATTTTGTATTTAATATCCTCAAAAGATGACATACTGCAACTCAACCTTGGTATGCATAGATACACAAATCCCACTGGCAAATCCCACAACCCATACAGACTGAACCGAATAATTTAGTGTTTGTTTCAATACTATCCTTCAGTGTTCATCAAGCTTTGTGAATGTTGGCTTTGACTCTTGAACTAGACAAGAAGTGTTTCAAAGTTGGGAACCATATTTTATCATCCCTTGAACCTCATTCCATCCTTGACCACCTTTTTATGTGCCAGGCATTTGGCTAAGAGCTTTACATACATTCACTTATTTAATTGAATCCTTACCACAAGTGATGAAATAGTTATCATTCTATCCATTTTACAAAAGAAGGAAGTTAAGCTCGTAGAAGCTAAGTACATTGGTCAATGTAAGACTACTAATAAATTGCACAGCTGAGACCAAAACCCAGATCTGTGAGAGTCAAAGGCTCACCCACCTACTCTGTTATGTTGTCTCCAGTTCATGCTGGACACAAACAAAGTTTTCTACAGTCATTGAATGATGATTATCCAGGCAGTTTCATTGCAAGAAAGCCTACTGTGGCCCACTCTGCTGAACATCTGATTTTTGAGTAGATTTCAGTGGGCAAGAGGAACCTTTGTGATTCTATTTCTTGGAAGCCCAGGATTTAGATAGGAAAAAAAAAGGGGGGTTTGATATCATTATGTATGAAGAATCCTCATTTAGGAAAGGTTATAAGTTGAATAAAGTAAGAAATGTGTTTACCCAAATAAAAATGCTCCATGCAGTGCTGGTTTAGAAAGGTCGAGATTCAAAAGCGATGTGTTAGAATATATTTCGGGGTCGGGTAGGGTGAAGTGGTGAAGGTAAGGATATGTATTTACAGAATATCCTCCTTAAATTAATATAGATTCTGTTAACTGTTCTTCTTCCTGTCTTTTTTTTTTTTGTTTTTTGAGAAAAACAAACCAAAATGGGACCACAGATTTTTCTAGTCTGCCTTGAACTTTAGGGGCAGTTGTAAGAATACTTTGAATATATTTCAGTTGGGACTTATGAAATAGGGCCAAGTTCATGACAACTATGATTCACTAAGTGCATTGCCTTATCTCCCCGTCATGCCAATTAAACAGAAATGAAACTTGTTCTTTTTCAGTTTTATATTTTGGGTTATTTAGTTGACTACATCTCAAAACTTGCAAGAAATATTTTTAAAATTAGTTTTGAAGCCCCCTTTAAAGATATCTCACTACTTAGAAAATAATTTGGGGGTGGGGAAGGGCAGGAAAATTCCAAAGCTTTGTCCTTTTGGCTTTTAGGTTTTCAGAGTTTCTGATGCTGGTGTCTGGCCCTCTCTTGAGGACCCAAGGTATCCCCTATATTACAGTCCCTTTGGGGAGCACGAGGTTTTAAATTTCCAGAGTAAGAGACAATCTATAGACTCCCCATAAGAAAAGATAATTATAGGAGAAAACAGGAGAAAGAAATTTTAGAAAAAAATAAAATTTTTTTAAAGCTAGAATCAAAGGGAATGAGAAAGGGAGTGGGGAAAAGGTAACAAAAGCTACTAGTATCACTATCCTCTGAAGTGAGAACAAAAGGTGAGAGATATAGGGTGCCTGGGGAACCAAGCTTGAATTGGAGGATTTCTGAATCTCACACGGACTCACCATGTTCTAGGCATGTGAAAAGCTGGTTGAGGCTAAACCCTCAGTGCCAGTGCTATAGGAAGCTCTAGCATTTCCCCCATCAACTATAAAATCCCTGGAAAGAAGATCTCAACATAACAACAGAGTAGAGCCTGGAGATTTTATAAGTAATATTCACAGTTGTGACCACTGAAAAACAAAGACCCATAATATGCAGAAGATGTTTTTCTGAGGAAAGAATCTTAATTGAGGGTTAAAGCTGGCAGACAAGAAAAACTCATTCACTCCCTCATTTATTCATTCATTTGAAAAATATTTATTGACCATCCACTAGATCCCAGATCCTATGTCAGGCACTGAGGTTACATCTATGAACAAGACATAGTCTAGGTATTTAAGATGCTCACCTTGTACAGAAGGAGATCATGGATAAATGAGCATTTATTATGCAAACTGAAGAGATGTGAGATAGAAATATAAAGTTCTGAGAACACACTTGGGAGGGGCACAAACCCAGCCATGAGAATTCCCTGGGGAATAGGGTAGCATGTTTGGTGCCAGCAACACACCTCAGTGAAGCTTTGTTGTTCTCTATGGTTAACATGGATACTATGAAGTAATTCAAAAGATGTGGGTGTCTGTGGTGTGTGTGTTTATAGATATAAGAAATGATCCTGAACAGAAAGACAGCTAGTGATATGGTGGTGTTTAAATATTTGGGGATTCTAGTAGTTCTCTTTTTGTATCTTTATAAATGTCATGTGTTTACTCTAATTAGCAGCTATGAAGGAAGAATTAACACAGCAGATCTGGTTGCTCAGTCATTGCATGTCTCCAGGGAAGTCTACAACATCACTGACCCTTGCACAATTCCTGGTGTTCTTTATGTCACTGACTGATGATGTTGTGTAGACCTGGATAAAGGGGGCTTGCTGTGCCAGCTAGTCAAGACTTCTCAGGATTATTTAGCAAGAGTCATGATATATCTGGTTTCATTGCTGGGGTCCTGAGTTTTGGTTACCACGGCTGGTCGCATAGAAGTTTGTACCTATGTGACCAGCTCTTTATAAAAGCTTCAGACTCTGAGACTGGAATGAGCTTCCCCGGATAGAGACATTCTACACATGTCCCTGTAGTTTATTTCTAGAAAAAAAGTATATACTGTGTGTCCCCAGATAGGGAAGGACTCAGAAGCCTATACCTAATGTCTCTGGACTCCACCCCATGTGTATCCTCTCCCTGCTGCTTTTGCTATAAATCTTTGCTATAATAAACCTTAGCTGTAAGTATAAGTGAGTACTTATGGCAAATCACCAAACTGGAGTCAGTCATGGGATGCTGAGACAGTATCCAAAAGCTATACTGAGCAGCATTATGAACAGAGAAGCAGTGTGATAGTTAAGGTAGGGTGAGGAAAGGTGAGGGTATTAGGTATGGCATTTTACTTTCTTATTCTCATCTAGGATCAATGTGAAATTCTTTTATTTGTTTATTTTAAATTAAATTCAATCTGCTCTAGACCCTCACTGATCAAGGTAAGTGCAAATTCTAATCTCTATCATGACGTGCTTTGGGGAGGCTGCTTTTTATCTCAGAGTCATACAAGAGTCTTGGGGTCTAACCCAGTTCAGAGTTCTGGGAAGGCCCTTTGACCTTCACTCAACACTGTTATTGACAGCCTGCTCATTGTCCTTTGAAGGTAGATAACTCTGCTGTCCTCTGCCAAACCAGGGGATAAGAATGTCTGTTCAACTGGTGTCCAACATCTCTAAGTGACCAAGAAACCACTCCTGCTGAGAACGTGCCCTCCCCTTAGGGTCTCTCAGGGGAGCCAGGAGGTAGGCCTCAGTATTTACAGAACTTGCAGAACCCTGCCTGCTCTTGAGAAAACCCCTTCCCCAACCCCAGCCTAGCAAATTCTATTCATCCCAACTCTTGGATCTCCTCTCCCCTGGAAAACTTACCTCTGACTCACACAGATGAGGCTTTCAAACACAAAAACCTCCATAGAGACAGTCTCCTGGGGATGTGGTAACATCTGCTTTGGACCCTGAACACAAAAGCCATTAATAACTAACTCAGCCAAGACCATGGAAAGGTTTGGGTACCGACTCAGGATGTAAAGGGGGAGAAACTTACATCAGCAAGAAAAACACAGAAATTAATCTTACTGCAAATTGTCTTGCTACATTAGGAGTACTTAGTCTCTACTTAATAGGGGCAATTAGTCTAATAGATAAATTCCTGTAGTACGAAGTAAAGTAATGCAACTGTCACAATGAAGGTGCATACACAGTGAGCAGTATGGGGGAAAGAGGCCTTGGGGGACATTGTGGAGGTGCTGCTCTGATGGGCCTCAGTGGGTAGGCTGGACTTTGACCAAGAGAGGCCACTCTCTATCCTTGTCCAAACCCACCCACATTTCAAATCACAGCCCCAGAAACAAAATTACCATCAATTAAAGCCAAAAGTTTATTTTCCCAAAATGAAGACACAGAAGGATATCTTTATGATGGGGGTGCATAGAAAGAACATTAATCAGTTGAGCTTTATCTTAAATGAGGACATAATGATAGAGGAGATTTGTATCCAATGCAACGATCTTCCTTCTGTCATCCGATGGAATGATCTTCCTTCTGTCATCCAATGCAATGCATCAGTGTTATTGGCTATCTGCAGAGTCAGTGGGAAACGGCATTAAACTCTTTCCTTGCAGGTCTGTAAGATTGGCATGGATAGGCCTTTGGTAGAGCAGAAAAGACATCAACCATGGGCGGTTAGACAAACGTGTGCCCTGCTAGGTGACTTTGGGAAAACTACCTCTCTTAGCTGCAGGTTCTCACATAGAATGGATACCATTATACCTAATTTTTAGGGTTGTTTTGAGGCTTAGAAATAATATCTGGCATATCATGCACACTAAACAAATGATAGATAACATAATTTCCTCTTCTAGATGACACAGGTAATTTCTTGTCTGGGAACAGGGCACTGGACTCAGTAATCTCCAGGCACCTTCTCCAGGTCCAAGATTTTAGCCACTGCTGATGCTGGTCCTCTTTCTCTTTGAAACAACCCAAGCTCCTGTGGCCATCCTGGGCACAGTGATAAGGTTTATTATCAGCAATGCCGCCTTTTTTTCCCCATTGGCCCACACTCCCTTTAGCCATCACCACTATCACTGTTTGCTTGTCTGAATCTCCCTAGACACTGCCTCTACCTTTTACCTCACTATTCAAATCCCATTTTCCCGAGTAATTATTCACTTAAGTAGATGCCATAGGGCTAGTGTGATTAATTCTTCTGTGCCAATGTTCTAATGAGTGCTAACGGCTGACATGCCCAGATGGGTGAACATCAGGGAGTGGAACACTAGTAACTGAACATCCTAGGAAGGAAAAGCTTCAAGCTCAATGCCAAAAGATGTCTTCACTCTGGGAAATCTCTGTAGATAGGCCAATGAGGAGGTATTGTGGAATATTTGGGGACTGATGGCCACACTCAGGTAGGCACTTTAGGCTGCTTCCTTTTGTGTCTACAGAGAGAGAGATCAACCTGGAAAATACCCCTGCTGCTTTACAGGGGCAGCCAACCAGAGGCTGTGGAGGCTGAATGCTGCAAGGCACATCATAGCTAGGCCAGATGGAAAGACCCAGAATCTTTTTCATTCTGGGGCCACTTCCTGAGTTCTAGGGATTCAGACTTTTGGAATGATGGGGTTTGGAGACACTCTGGAAAACATCTAAGCTCATAGCTTCATTGTTCTGAAGCTGAGACCCAGAGAAGAAAGGTGATATGTTAGGCCCCAGAGCTAGTTAGGGCTGAGCTGGATCTGGAACCCAGGTTTCCTAGCTCCTAAACCAGGACTATTTATCTGTATCAATTTATCCTTATATGTACAAAGTTTTGTACATCTTACCTGCTCTGGAAGAAGGGGCCCTGGTGATGGAGAATCAGAAGACCTCCATATTCTATCACCAAGAATTTGGGTGACCCTCAATTAATTGTCTAGAACTCAATTTTACCACCTGTAAAATGAGAAGAATGTTCTCCACATTGTGCTATGTCCCTGGGCTGTTATTCATAATAGATGGGAGTATCTTGCCAATGAAAATGCTGAAAAATACTGGTCGCAGAAAGGAAAGAAGGTAAAAGTTTAGAAAGCTAAAGCACACACACACATCTTCTAATTTATTACCATTCTCAGATTCATAAGCCACTTACTTGTGTTCTTCCTACCTCTGAGAATGGGAGAGCAGTGGCCTTTACAGCTAAAACCAGTAAACAGAATGGTTTCCTGCTGGAAATGACAACCTGCATGCTGCTACATGACAAGGCCCTGGGGTAGGAATCCTCTGCATCATCTACAACCTGCTCGTGGGCTGCCACTTAAGGTACCCCAGGCCCTGGACCTGAGCCCTTGAACAGACAAAGGAAAATAACAGAACAGAAGGGAGTACAGACAGAGAGAGGAGAACAAGCTGACCACCCAAAATAATGGCCCCAATGAAATGGAATACCTGAAAGGGACAGATGTCAATCTGAGAGCAGGGAGGAAGAGAAAGAGAGGGAGAGGGAGAGACAGAAAGAAGAGGAGGGGGGGAGGGAGGAAGAAAGAAAATATGAGAATTTAGGGGATTTGAGTACATACACAGTTGAGAGCCAAATTAATGACCTGGAAGATCAAGTTAAAGGACATTCTAAATCCCAGAGCAAATATCCAAACTTCACCATGAGTAATACAAAGGGCCTGAAATAAAAGTCCCTTGAGAGTGCATAAAGCATGGTGCTGGATCCGCTGTGCAGCTCCTCAAACTCTAGCCACCGTGGCCAACTCCAAGGGGAAGAGTTTTGGTCGCCTGAATTCCTGACTCAGATTCTAACAGCAGCTTTTAGCCTTTGCATCATCCTGCCTCTTGGAGATTGTTTTTTCTCTCCCTCTCTGCACTGGGTAAGCACGCTGCTGGGATTCCTGTGTCAGCCACGGGAGCCTTACTGACAGCACAAGGAAATGTTTGGAAAGGGGAGAGTGGGAAATTCCCAGGCCACATTTCTCCAGAAACTTTCTTTCCTAGGTTCTCCACCAGCATCAGTTGCCTGTCCACTGGGTCACTAGCCTTCCTTCTGCAAGTTCAGTTGTTCAGTCTGCAAGACCCCCAGACAGAACTCCACTCCCCGCAAGGGAACTGTCAGGGTTTGTATGTGTTGTGAACAACATCGTTCATTGCGTGGACCTGGCACAGGCACCAGCCAGCTCCATTCCAGGACCATGTGACACAGGCAGGGTTACTCACTTGGTTGCCCTCCAGCAAGGGCAGCTGGGGACACCTCCCTAGAGTGACTACAGCATTTATCACTGGGGTGACTCAGCCAGAGCCTCCCTCTCCCTGAAAAGGGAATCTGAGGCCAGGGCCGGGGATGGGAGTGTCCATTAGACCCATCTATGGCTGAGAGGGCACAGAAACGGCCCCTCACCTGGGAAACACGAAGGACCGGGTGAGTAAAGCTCAGGTCAGTGGCTCAGAAACTCAGAGTGAAATATGAGTTTATCCCAGAAGCTTGGGTGACAGGTGGGCCTTGGGTACAGAGCCCCAAGGAGGAACCTGCTCCGTCACCTAAGGATGGTATTTTCATTCATTTCATCTCACTGATTTCACTCCCAACTTTATTTTGTTTTTGTCCTTTCTAGGGCCTGTCAATTACTTAACTCTGACTAGGAGAGTGCCAGAGCACAGGTTTAGGGTAGGTTTGACCTTGTTTCTTGGTGAAAGACCAGACTATTTTCTTTGTCTGAGCAGGTTCTGTTGTGTCTCTCCACATTATAGAGCTGTATCTCTCTAGTCCTGTTCATCGATATTTCTGTCATTTGTGAGTATGGGTCTCATTTCTCCAGTATGCTCCTTCAAAGGACCAGCTTCCTTGTATGGTTCTAATCCCCATGGATTCAGCACAGGGATGAGCACGTAGCAGATACTTACTCAACACTTGTTGCTTGGTTGTTCTCAACCTAAAATACCCAAGGGAAAAGGAGTTTCACAGCCTCTCTACTTGCCAAATCCAAGATCTAAACATTTAGGAAGGGTTTTTGACAGCAAATTAAAGCCTTCGTTTTGCACCCTCTTATTCAATTTCGAAAACAACATTTGTCGTTTCATTGGTTAATTTCCATCTGCTGGCCTCCTTGTTAACTCTGAGATGTTCTCCTGATGTTACCATTGTAATTGTTCCTAGAGATTTACAAAAAAATAACGGTTATTTGTATAGCACTTAATCACTTACAAAATGATTTCACAGGTTTTTTTACTTAGTACATCACCCTTTGTGGCAGTGTAAATACACTGCTCAGATTTTCAACTTCAGGAGCATAATTGGCTTGGGGCCCACATGCTGCTCCAAAATCCATGGCATGTTTGCAGTGTGGCCCGATGGCCCTTTGGGCCTCTCCCAGCTCCCACCCTGTCTTCTCTCACAGGCATTTCCCCTAATAAATGTTCTTTCTCATGTTATCCTGAGTTGACATCTGCTTCTCAGTGGACCCACTCTCTCCAGCCTGGCTATGGTGGCCCCTTCTCTGGGTTTCCAGAGCACCTTGGACATCTCTCCATCAAAGGGCTGGCATACTGCATTGTGCTGTCTCTTTCTGTCTCCATATTAGACCTGAATCACTAACCATAATGTAATGAGATGAATGCTGGAAGTTCTGGGAGAGAGTCAATCATTTCACAGGGGAGTTGGGTAGCAAGGAGTGGAAAAGTCAGAAGACTTCACAGTCGAGGTACATTCAGCTGTGTCTTGAAGCATGGGTGGAATCCAGGTAAAGAGAACAGTGGCCAGTGTTTGATGTAGAGTGAACAGCATGAGAAAAATGATGGTCTTCTGGAGCCTGATGAATATGTCGGTATGGCTGGAATGTAAATGTAGAGATATAGCAGCTGGATTGCAAATGCCATGCTGAATAGTTTTGACTTGATGCTGTACATACTGGTTCTCAAGCAATTTTTGAAAATCTGCCTTCACACTATTTATAAGCACAGTGTTTTCAAATACATCTTTCCTGTTACAAAATGATTCTCAGGATGGGTTGGCTGTCCTCTAAGCATCACTCTGACCTGCCCGGTTCAGTGCAGTACCACTAGCCAAATGTGCCTACGTAAATTTTAATCTAAAGTAATTTAAATTTAAATAAAACTAAAAATTCAGGTCCTTGGTCACACTAGACGCATTTCAAGGGCTCAACAGCCACACGTGGCTAGTGACTGCCTCGTATAGAACAGCACAGAGGGAAGTTCAAGCAGGTAGGGATGAGGAAAGTGAGGATGGAGGCCAGGGCGAGAAGGAGATTACCATACAGCTGACAGTGGAAGAGCAAGTCTTGAAGGCTGAATTTTGTCATGTTTCATCAGGAGTTATTTCCACTGCATTTTTCTCTTTTCCCAACTTCTCAAAACTGGTTAGCAAGAAGTCTCCTTCATGGCCAGATCCTAGCCCAATGGTGCTGGCAGTGAAATAAAGTGCAAAGAGTCTGGGCCCTAAGATGAGCTGATATAGGTTTCAATCCAGCACCGATGGATTTTAGTAAGCTGTAGAGCTTAATCATCCTCTCTGTGCCTTAATTTTCCCATTGATAAATGGAGATAAGGTATTAATTTTCATCTACCTCTCACCGTATTAAGAAAATCTAAACTTTTCAAAATCAGGTTAATAATATGGGGTTTTTGGGCAAAGAGAACATTTTTCTTTATTTCTTTTTCTGTTACTATAAAATAATATATGATTGCTGTAAATAACTTGAAACAAAAAGTGGTGAAAGAAGATTTAGAAACAAAAGCATTTAGAAAATAAAAGTCAACTAGCCACAAAAGAGCTTCACAATTGAGTCTTAATTTTAGAACAACTTTAGAACCTCTCCCTTAGTTGTATGTTAGACTCTCTTGGGAAATTTTTAAAAGTCTTGATGCCCTGACTATACCCCAGACCAAGTAAATTGGATGTCTGGGAGTATTTTTTAAGACTCCCTACCAGATTCCAATGTGCAACCATGATTGAGAACTACAGTTCTAGAAGCATAGTTCACCAAATTTAAAAAAACAACAACAGTGTGTAAAGAAAAGAACACAAATTATAAGTTGTCCATTCACGTTGAGGAAAAGAGCAGTTTTCACAAATGACCAGCACATGTGCAAAGTTACATATACAGATATTGACCATAGGAAAGGTCAGGATAAAGCTGCTTTGTAAGGAGTTAGGAACTTACAGCAACTTGCTTAAGATCTCATTTGTTTGGGGGACTAGATAGGGACAGGGTGACACTGATAGTGGTTGTTACTGTTTGCTTTGCCCCTGCCTGTTGGGGGTGGTATACACACTTATAAGGCAGGCCAAGAGGTCAGTATTGCTTTTGCATAAGGAAATATGTAAAGTACATATTTAATGTCCCTCTCAACCTTAAACCCACTCCCAAGAGGTGACTGATATTGTAGATGTGCTACCTATGCTTATAAAAGTTAAACACACACGCACACACATGCACATACTTGCTTGGGACTTTTACTAAGCACTTTATCATGGACATCCCTCCATATCAAGATAACAGATTTATCTCATTTTTAATAAATGCACAGTATTTCATAGTTTCAGTATATAAGGAATTATTTAAACATTCCCCAATTGGTAGTAAGGTTTTCTCTCACATTTTTCTATTTCAAATAATACTGCAATAAACTCACTTGTATGTTTATCTTTATCTTTTGCACAAACATAGGCAAAAGATAGATTCCTGGAAGTGTGATTGGTAGGTTAAAAAGTAGGCACTGCCAAATTAGCCTCAAAAGGGGCTGCAGCAATTTACACTTTCTCCTAATAATGCAAAGAAGCATCCATTTCCCTACACCCTCCTCATACTGGTCTTTATTTTTTTTTAACCAGCTCACTTAATGGATATTTAGAAGTGTTTTGCAAAGGATTAAATGCTATGCAAATGTAAGGTATTATGACCAGCCACCTTTTCTGAAAAGCCCCACATCAAAAGTAGCCATCCATACCCCTGGGGAGAGAGTAACATCCAGAGGGTTCTACTATATGTCCTGTCATTTTCTGGAAGAAATGTTTTTTGGGCTTGGATGCTAATTTCTTAGGCCAAAAAGTCGGTCTTCCATGATGACAGGGTTGTAAATAATGAGTGAGAAAGACCCACTGGCAGAGACAGCTATCGTTACCCTCTGAGCTTTTCTGCCAAAATAATTGAGCATGACAGCAGACAGGTCCGCTGGTGGCACCCAAAATTTTATTGAGCCACCGTAGCAGCGAGTGATTTGTGAGGGCCTCTCCTCTGCTCTGTCTTCAAAGTCTTTATTCCATCTACTTTCTCTCTTTCAAGGTTTTTCATTTTTACCATTCATCTGGGATGCTACGAAATGGAAGCCTCAGCATTTACTAACTCATTTTTTTTTAAAGAAAAACACAATCCTAACCCAGTGAACCGTTGGCTTTGGCTCAAAAAGAAAGGGAGTCTGACCATAAGCTCCTTTTTCTTTGCTATGGGATCCACTCACCCCAACACTTCCACCTGTTGAACTCCTAACCCTCCTTCAAGAACCTAAGGACCATCTTTCAAATCTGTTCCTTGGTAGAACCTTACCTAACTATTACAGAGTTGATCGCTCCTGCCTCTGTCTTCCACGCACTTCATTTATACTTCCAAGCAATGATATATTGCCCAGTAATTTACTTGTTAGAATCTTTCCCCACTCCCATCTCCCAATTACAAATTCCCCAGGCTGGATCTGGGTCTTATTTATCATTGCATCTGTAGTTGGTAGTACCTGGTAAGTTTAATGAATGAACGTTTCTTCACTTTGAATCCCTGCCTGGGTTGGACATAACATGACAAATGACACTCATGAAATAAGTGGCATAAACACTAGTGTTCCCCAAATATTCCACAAGCTCCCTCATATTTTCCAGTCTCTCTTGCATTTATGATGGGGTCACATAACTATTTCTGGTTCATGAGCATGAGTGTGAGGGAAGTAATACACAGCACTTGCTGTCTGAGGCAGTGAAGTGGGGGTGTGAATATAATGTATGCTCTCTCTCTTGCCACTATGCTGGAAGCAAAGAACTCAGAGACAGCAAAGTTGCAAGATGGAAGCAGCCCAACTTCTTATCAATGTTGAATGGTAGCCACCAAGGAAAGCACATTGACCTGTATCAGACTGTTATGAAAGTGAGAAATAAGCCTTTGAGATTTGGGGGTTTGTTGCCACAGTGAAATTTAGCTTATCCTTGACTAACATAGAATGTGAGTTTCACAAGTTGAAAATGTAGGTAGGAGAGAAGCTCTTAGTGTTATTTGATAGTGAAACCATTTCATATCCTAGAACAAGTCAAAATTGGTGCCATGGGTTTGATGACTCAAATCCAAATTATTTTCTAAGAGAACACAAACACCCCCATTATATCAATGGAGAATCCAATGCACATAGAAGTGAAAGGATTGGATTCTGGAATTATCGGTGAGATTAGCATGAGAACACATTTAAATTTCATCTAAGCTCTGATCTTTCTTCTTGGATGGAATTTCCCCTCCCTCAACATTTGTGTCCCCTAGGATTAGTATTCTAGGAACAAGATCGACCAATTTATAAATGGGACAGACTTTGCATCTCTAAAGCTAATTGCGCTGAAGAATATCTGTTTTGAAGCAACATGGTGGTAAAAAGGTTAACGCTGAATTTGAAGTTTATTTCCAGACAGACATCCTAAACCCTGGGGGAAACATTGCAGCTGCCCTGTGGCCCAGATAATGCAATATCAGGGTGAGCAAGGACATCTTAGAACATTCTGTACTCCTCCCCTGAGACCCATTAAAATCTGTAGGCATCTTTCTCGTTGACCAGGCTGACTTACTAATTGAAACAGAATTGTGATATTTTCATCAGCTTTCTCTTATCTCGCTCTGCCTTGCCAGCAGAGAGAAAGCTTGATGATCACAGGGTTTCAAACATATGAGGCCCAGTGAACAGATCTATTCCTACCTTAAACCATTGAACACTGTACATTGAACAAGATCTCAAAAAGGATGGTGCAAGAGTGGGAGTATGGTAATATCCCCAAACCTCAGTCTCAGTTTATCCAGATAAGGAGAAGCTAAATACCAAGACACAACCTCAGGATGTCTGATGAATAATAAATCTGTCATTTAGCAGCTGCTATTCCAATAAACCAGCTCCTGACCTCAGCCTTCCTAATTAACCACCCCTTTGCCTGACTGGGAAAGCTCCTAGTAAAGAAGTACCTAATGCCTGAAGTCCAACAAGATCCCTTTAATTATATGGAGCTAGAAGGTTGTTTCTCCTGGGCCTGCAAATGTCCCAAACAATTATCCAAGCCTCTGGGAATGAGCTACACACTTTAGATTGTGTGAAATTATTCTGCTTCAGTATGAAGACCTCTATGTTAACAATCTCTGTGGAATTATCTCTTTACTATCTGAATGATCTCAGAAGTTGAGCATTTGCAGCAGCATTCATTCCAGCTGTGAGGAATCAAGAAAAAAAAAAGGAAAGAAAGAAAACCCTCTGGGACAAAGATTTCAGCCTCAGGATCTGCTTCTGAGTTTTCTAGATGGACATCCAAGGCTGAGACATGGTTGGGAAAAGCTGTTTTAGCTTTGAAGGCACTTCTCACCACATCCGCAGGGAGAGGTAACAGTATCCAGATAAGGGCATTGGAGGAAGGGCGGGGATGAAGGAGGGTAAGGGTACCTGAAGATCTCATAGGGATCAGGGTTGGAACTACCTAGAGCTGAGCTCTCCCGCAGACTGACAGGCTAAGTCATGATGCCCAACCCAGCTTCGAAGTTTGAGATTCTGAAATGTTATGTCTGGAATCTGTTCCTCATTCCACCACTGCGTTACCAGGTGACCCTGGGATAATAAACTAGCTTCTCTGGGTCTCAGCTTAGGAAAGGAGTAAGGATAAGATGGTCATAAATTTGGTGGCAAGAGGAACACGAAAGAGTATCAGAGAATTTCTTTCTTCTATAGATGGCAATCAGATTTTTGTCCTATGTCCTCTGCCTATATAGGATAGTTTGGGCTTCCTCACAAACATCTCCTGCCCTAAACATCCTTCGAGTCCTTCTGGGACAACAAATCCCCTTTTGGTGACAAAGAACTGAATGTTTCCCCTTAAATTTGGGAATGAGAAAAAAATGTCTGCTCTCATCACTTCTATTAAACTTTGTACTGGAGGTCCTAGCCAGTTTAATAAGGCAAGGAAAATAAATAAAAGCATACAGGTTGGAAATAACGAAGAGAAAATCTGTATTGTAGACAGTACAATCACCAGTATAGATAATTACAAGGACTCTAACACATGTGATCCTTGATTTCAACAAGGGTGCAAATGGATAGCCTTTATAACAAATGATGCTGTGACAATTGACTATCCACATATGAAAATAATGAACCTTGACCCTCACCTCAATAATACACAAAAATTAACTTAAAATGAATCACAGACCTAAATATAAAGTTGAAGCTATAAAATTTCCTAAATAAAAATAGAGGAGAAAAATCTTTGTGTATGTGGATTACTTGAAAGACTTCTTAAATGAGATATATAAAGCATATACTATAAAACATTGAAAAAAGGAATTTTATCAAAACCAAGCACTTTTGATTTTCAAAAACACTGTTGATAAAATGAAAAGTCAAGCCACAGACTGAGAAAAATACTTGCATTTGCAAAACATGTATCTGATTAAAATCTTGTATCCAGAATATGTGAAGAACTCTTAGAATTCAATAATAAATGACAACCCAATTAAAAACCTGGCAAAAGATTTGAACAGACACTTCACGAAAGAAGATATGCAAACGGAAAAGTGCATGAAAAAATTCACATCACTATTATTTATTAAAGAAATGCAAATTAAATCCACAATGAGATACCACTACATTCCCATTAGATAGGCTAAAATCAAGTATTGGGGAGAATGTGGAAAAACTCCAACTCTCTTTGCTGGTGGGAAGGCAAAAATGTTGTATCCACTTTGGGAAATAATTTGTTTCTTGTAAAGTTAAATATACACATACCATATGACCCACAATTTTACTCCTAGACATTTAACCAAGAGTAATGAAAACATAAGTTCATGAAAAGATTCTTATGTAAATTTACATGTTAGCTTTATTTATAATACCCAAATCTGTGAAAAATCCAAATATCCATCCACTGGTGAATGTTTATGCAAACTGGTATATCCATACAATGGAATACTTCTTGGCATTAGAAAGTAACAAACTACTGATAGATACAACACGGATGAATTTTTAAAGAATTATCCTAAGTGAAAGAAGGCAGACACAAAAGATTACATACTACATGATTCCATTGATAGGAAATTCTAAAAATGCAAAACTCTAATCATAGGAGGAAGGCACCTCAATGGTCACCAGGAGTATGGGAAGTTGTATTGACTGCAAAGGGGCACAAGAGATCTTCAGGATGATGGAAATGTTTTGGGGATGTTGGAGATGGATTCTTATGGTGCTTACATACTGCATACATTTGTCAAATCTCATTGAATTGCACACTGAAAATTGGTGAATTCTATGTAGATTATGCCTCAAAGCTGATTTTATACATATATGTATACACCACATATATTAAATAATATATAATAATAAATAATATATATTGTTTAAAATGACAATACTCAATGTGGAAAAGATCGTAGACCACATGCAACTTGGTTCTCTCCATTACCCACAGGAGATAAAAACCCTTGTCAAGAAACAGTGGATTCCAGTTTCTCCTTGGTCCCTGGTATTCTTCTTCCTGCTGCCTCTCTGGGATGGTAAGACGGTGGAAGACAGTCTAAGCAACGCCAGACTCTTCCAAAACAGGTCCTGTATAGATACAAACCGTCGTTGTTATTGTGCAGATCTACAGATGGCCCTAAACCCTATGCCCTTGGGCAAGGACTCTGGAAGCACTGGTGCCAAAACAAACAGTTTATCAAAATATTTTTCCGTTGAGAAATCAAGCAGCCAATCTTCAGGACTCTTGGCTGGCGAGGCAATGATCTTGGCTAAAGCCTTCTAGTGCTTCTGCTGAAGCAAAAGCCCATGGGTGTACTAATAAACATGATGAAACAAAACTTGTACTGCAGGGTAGAAGGGCAAAGAAGGAGGCACTTCCTGTTGCAGTGAATCTGTTTACTTTTCATTTGTTGATTCAAATAATTATTGAGAACATAGTGTTTGCCTAATAAGACAGGGAGCCGACACTCGTTAGTATGTGTGACATGTTATGCCTTCAAAGTACGTACATTTATACCCTTAAATTCCTATAAATTGATAACTTCAATACATATATCAGAAAGCAAGAAGGAATGAAAATAAAGGAGTTAACTATCCAACTCAAGAAGTCAGAAAAAGAACAAACAAAATACCCTGGAAGGAAACAGAAGGAAGAAATCAGCAGAGAGCAGAAATTAGTGAGTTAGAAAGAAACTAGAAAAATAGTAGGACCAACAAATACATCCAAAAGCTCTATCTTGAAAAAAATAAACAAATTTAAAAACACTGAAAAGCAAAAACAAACACTAAATAAATTGCTAGATTACCTAGTCAAGAAAAAAATCAGAGAGCTCACAAAAGCAATATAACATTAGTGTGTGGGAAATAATTAAAGAACTGAAGAAAATAAAAGAATCACAAAAGACCATATACTAGTGAAATTTATTTATTTAAATGCAAAAATCATAAATAAAATATTAGCAACAAAAAAAATCAGTGGCACATTTAAGGATCATACACTGTAGACAAGAAGGATTTATTCCAGGAAGTTAAACTATTTCAGGATAGTTTAATATTAGGAAATATATTAACGAAATTTATCATAATCACAGATTTAAAGAGAAAAGACAAGTGATCATCTTAGATGTTGAAAAGATATTTGGCATTTCTCAAATTACTGAACTGATAAAAGGCACTCAAGACAGGAATAGGAAAAGATATGAACTGGACAAAAATGTGTGTGCATATGTCAGAAAATAATGCATTTATACAGACTGGGATTGGTTTCCCTCATTCTTAAGCCTTTGGATTTGGACTGAATTCCCCTACTGGCTTCCCTGGGTCTCTTGCTTACAGATGGCAGATCGTGTGACTTAGTCTCCGTAATTGCATAAGCCAATTCCTCATAACAAATCTCCATATATATATATGGTTCTGTTTCTATGGAGAACCCTAACTAATATAGATTTATAAAATAAGCCCAATGGCCTGCACATGCTTAATGGGAAATCAGTACAAGCATTCCCTTTAATGCCAGGAATAAAAGGGGTATTGTTTCACCACTCTTGCTTAACATTGTAAAACATTACTACCCAATGGAAGTAGACAAGAGAAGGGTAAAAAAAATGGAAAGATTGAAGTAAAATTATCAGGATTTGCAGCTATGATTTTATATCTAGAAAATGCAAGAAAATCAACTGAAAAAGTATTACATACATAAGAGAATTCACCGAGACTATGGAGGACAAAATCAATATGTGGAAATCAATGACTTTCATATATGCAAACACCGACACATTAAAGAAGATAAAGGAGGATCCCATTTATACTAACAAAAAGTGATAAAATTTCTAGAAATAAATATCATAAGAAATGTGCAAGAGCTATACATAAAGCACTTGAAAACATTCTCTAATGACAGAAATAAAGACTAAAATGAGTGACTATCCAAACCTTGTTTTCAAGAAAACTCATCATCAAAAATCTATCAATTTCCCAGAGTCAATTTAAAATTTTAATGCAATGATCCCTGTGTTTGTGAAGCCATGGGGAAGCAGTCACTCTTATACTGTCATACATTGCTGGCAGGAGTTTAAATTAGTATAATCTTATGGAAAGCAATTTGGTTAATGATATCTATCAAAATTGGAAGTAAACACACTCTTTGAATAATGACACCTATTCATTTCATCTTACAGATATACTTACACAAAATGGCATATGTGCAAAGTCATTTATTCCATCACTGTTTGTAAGAGCAAAAGATTGGAAATAGCCTACCAGTTCCTCAGCAGGGTACATTCATACAGTGAAATTCAGTATAGTTGTAAAATTCATCAAAAAGAAAAGAAAAATATGATGAAGTTCTACATACATGGATATGGAAATAAATTCAAGATTAGTGTTAACAAAAAAAATAAACACAACATGTAGAGTATGTGACCATTCATGTAAAAGTTTGTGAGTCACAGGAATAAATATTCATATCTTCTTGTATGTGCAAAGAAAATCCCTGGGCAGTTACACAAAAACAAATTAGTAACAGTTGCTGCTGCTTTGAGGATGGGAGTTGACACCGAGAAGGAGTAAAGGGGAAAATTTTAAGAACATACATTTTGATAATTTGTATTCTGTGTTTTGGGCGGTTATATTTTGCTGAGGAAGATTGGCCCTAAGCTAACATCTGTGCCCATCTTCCTCCATTTTGTATGTGAGACGCTGCCACAGCATGGCTTGATGAGTGGTGGGTAGGTCCACACCTGGGAGGCGAACCCACAAACCCCAGGCCACCAAAGCAGAGCACACGAACCCAACCACTATGCCACGGGGCTGGCCCCTGATAATTTGTATTCTTGATTCATATGAGTCTGTTACAATTCAAAATTCCAAAATCAAAGTTTTGATGGAGATAAATAGATGAAATAAAATATAATAAAATAAAAATTAAATTTTAAAAATAATGAAATTCAAACAGGAGAAAAGTTTGACTAAAAAAACAGCCAAAGATTAACAACTAATGACCAAGCACTTACTATGTGCTATATACCCTGTTTAAGGCATGTTACATGTGAGTGTGAGATAGGTACTGTCATTATCCTCATTTACAGATGAGAAAACTGAGGCAGAGAGAGTCCCAAAGTCACAACTGGGCAGTCTCCAGAGGCTATGCCACTTCCCGCCATACCATGAGGTCCTGTGGTACACACACCATATCGCCTCCACCCCCACACCCATATGCCTAGGATCATATCTCCCTCTGCTTATTAGCTGTATAACTTTGAAAAAGTCACTCAGCACATAAAGATTCAATTCCCTCAAGTGTAAAATGGTAATGATTATACCCATCCTGTCTTTAAAATTTCCATGAGCTCATATGTGTTTGTGTGTGATAGGAAAGCAGGTGGAAAGACCCAAAATTTAAATATGGGCTGCAGGACACAGATTAGAAAAAATGCAAGAATCCATCTTCCGAAGAGGAAACAGACAAAGAAAAACAAACTAAAACCTCGTTGAGAAGCAAATCTTGTTTTCCCACTGATTTCCTCTGTAACTCTCAAGGAGAAGTTATACTGGAGAAAGTTCTGGACCCTGGCTGTAATGAAATGACATTTAAGGAAAGAAATGATGTTACTGCCAAGAAAAAAAATGGCAACTTTCTAAGAAAATAACAACAGTCACATCAAAAATAGTAACAACTTTAAAAATAGTGTGACACGGGAGGAGCCAGGGACTCCAGCTCGCAGGGAGAGCAGAACAGCTGGGAGCAGAGAGCCGAGGAGTTGTGGGTGTGAGGCGAGCCGTCTCTGGGAGTAAGTTGGTGACTGTTCAGAAATTGATCACCCTGGGCTTCTCCTGAGCAGATTTCTATTTAGTGGGAACTCTGGGGCTCCCTGAGAGGAAGAACTCTCCTTAGGGATCTTAGCAGAGTGACTTCAGGCTGAAGTTTTGCCCTTTACTACTGAGTCAAAGTGCCAGTGTGACATACTGCCTGTGACAAAAATCCGGGACGGGAGTGGCTGGAAGTGAGACATCCGATTTACCTAACGCCCCCGGCTCTGTTGCATTTACAATGAGCTCAGTGGTGGTTATTCCTATTCGAAGAGATTGCCAGGAACAATTCCCTCAGGAGTCATGATACACCCTCAGAACACCCAGGCTGGGGCTACGGTCCATGAAATCACCCCTCCCTTCCTCCTCCTCCAACCAAGTAATAAGCTCATAATATCAGTCGGCTTCAAATATCTTAATGTTTCAGGTGAAAGTGTTTGGGGATTTGCTGCATCTACATTATTTGCATACATAGTGCCAACACTAAAGCCAGAAAAATATTAATTTAAATGCATTTGCCAGTCATTAATTAGATGGGATGTGTAACTATTGACAATCCTTTACAATCATATAAGGCTTCTAGAGTTTTCTGATTCACACAACAATGCTATAACAGAAACTAGATATCTTCATCTTAAAGAAAAGAACACACCGAGGGCCAGCCTAGTAGTTAAGTTTGGCATGCTCTGCTTCAGTGGCCCAGGTTTGGTTCCCAGGCATGGACCTACACCACTTGTCTATCAGTGGCCATGCTGTGGCAGTGGCTCACATACAAAAAAAGAAGAAGATTGGCAGTGGATGTTAGCTCAGGGCAGTCTTCCTGAGCAAAAAAAAAAAAGAGGACACAGAGGCTGGAGAGGTTAGACGATGTCCCCCAGGACAGATAACGAATTAGAGAAAGAGCTGGGGCATGGTCTAGGGCTCCTGCTACCACCTTCTTCTCATGTGTCTGCCCGGGTACGTCTTTTTGGATCTCAAGGTTTTGGAACCTAGAAGGTTCGTTAACTTAGGCTCAAAGCAGTCCCCATGGTGTGACACCCCAATGGTGCTGGAGCACCCTTCACCCTTCACCAACTAGGAGTTCTCTGAAGGAGAGACAGACACCCAACCGGGACTGGGTATGTGACATTTCATTTCTGAACATATTTAAGTGGCAAGAGATTATCCAGTTTAGGAATTCACCAGGCTGTAGTTATGTGTCCCCCTTCTCTCTCCTGGTTATTGACATTAACTTTTCTGTTACTCACTAAGAGAAAACTTGAGGCAAACTAAAATGAAAATCATTTTGCTGCTCCAAATTTCTCTATTATATTCTAATCTGAATTTCGGCTACTTTTATTTAACAGTTACTGATGAAAAGTCCTGACTATAAGCCATCGTGATCACGTATCACCTCTCGAACTGGCCAAGGAAATTAATTTAAAGAAGAGTAACCCTGTGGCAGAAAACATTAGGTGTGTGCCCCCAATCTGGTTTGCCAGCCATGGAAGGACCCTGCTCCTCAGAGGGCACCATGTTCTTCGTACAAAGACTCAGACCTCCCTGCCCCCCCTGCCCCAACACACGCACATGCACACCCGCCCAAGCCCAGCTCCCAGGGCAATCTGGATTCAGTCATTCAACAAATATTTTCAGAGGACCTTCTAGGTGCCAGGCAGTATTCTAGGTATTGGGAATATAGCAATGAGCAATACAAGCAAAACCCCTGCCTTCCTAGTGCTTACTTTCCAATAGGGAGATTTAGACAATAAACTAAGTTTAAAAACTAAAATATTTAAATGGACTCACCTGCTGTCGTTTCCAAAATCATACCTTCTAACCCCTTCAGAAGCCCAGTTTCTAGGACTGCCTTTCTGCCTCGGTCTTGGTTTACGATACTCAGCTCTAGTAAATCACCTCAGAACTCACTCCCCTCCAAACACTGAGCCTGCCTCAGTTTGCTCCCTATCGTCCTGGCTGACTCCTGAGAGCTGATACCCGACACCTGAATCTCATGATGTGGCATCCCCCTCACGTGCACTCAGTAACCCCCTGGGAATTGTGCTCAGAGCCCCATGTCCCTGCCCCACCAGCTGTTTCCTGGACTTTGAATGGAGACAGCTCCCTTGCGCCCTGAATGCCTGACAGACTCTGTCATCACAGTTGGCCCCTCCGGTCCATCTTCCATCAGACACTAGATCTTGTCAGGCCTTAGGTCTTTGTGACGGGAGCATCTCCAATACAAGAGTTGTTCAGACGGGAGTGATACACCAGTGGGAGGAGTCAACAATTCCGTGGCAGGAGCTACGATTCCATTCTGAAATCTGCTACACGTGTTGGGCAGTGTCATTCATCACTTAGCATCACCTTGGGCTCAGTTTCCTTTCAAGTCAGAGTTCAGCTTCAGTCCTTCTCTTGGCCTGTGTCTCTCTCTAACACCACTCTCTTCAGCCACCCATGTTCTCTCTTCAGCTTTCCAGGCTTTCAGCTTCCCTGCTCAGCACTCTCTAAAGTTATTCTTTCTCCCTAGACCAGTTCTTTCCTGCTGCCACCCAGCATGTCCATATATAACGAAAAGGCGCATTCTCCAATTATCCCCATGTGCGGTAAGAAAATAGAGATACGAGCAGATGAAGGAACGTCCTGACGGTTATAGAACGGATTGGAGACAGGGAAGGACTAAAATTCAGGTCTCCAGGCCCCGAGCTCTCAACTCTTTGTACTAGTTTACGTTTGCTAAGAATCATGGGAACTTCCTAGTGACCACACCTCCTTATTTCAAAGCTCTCAAACAAAAATGTCAGTCTCTTCTTTGCTCGATCATTTTTTCTCTATCCTGTGTGATCGTGCCCCTCTCTCTCTGTCTCTCTCACACACACATACACACGCGCGCGCATGCACACACACACAAAAACACACGGAATCGCTTAACTTGGTTTGGTTTGGGATGGGGCTGTGGGTGGGCTTGGATATGGATGTTGATGCATCAGAGATCTCCATCTCTGGATGAGGCTGTTGCAGGGGTACATGCACTTTGCTGCCTAGGGGGATGTTTGCCTTTTTGTGCCCCTCTCCAAAATCCGAGTGTGAGCACTAATTTAGATAATATCTACAAGGACTGCTGTGCTATTCAAAGGTCAGCGTTACATTGCACCGCATTGCTCTAGCAAGGAGACTAGCAACAGCTTACACCTTTACGGTCAAGGAATTTCTAATCTTGGCCCATAGTCAGAAAAGGAGAGTGGAAATCGAAAATCACCCTGATGCCCGCCTCACTCTGAGAGTCCATGCCGATGCCAAATGAGGAAGATTGATCTCAAGAGCAGCTTACGTGTTGAATTTGTGAAAGTCACTGCATCCACACAGATTCACGAGCATCAGAGAGCAGGCTTCTGTGAGCTGTGCGGAACCCAACTCAATTATTGATTACTGGATTTTGAAGAACAATTCACCCTTGGAGCACAAAGTAATTACACAAAGGTCCTATGCAAGAGCTGGAAGAAATAACCCAAGCAAATGAACAGTGCTCAGCTAAAAAAAAAAAAAAAAAAAAAAAAAAAATCCTGCAAAAGCACAGCTTAATAAAATGCATGTGCTCCATTGATCCTGAGGAGAAATTATTTTGCTCTGGCAAACTGCATTTGTATCTAAACATCATATTTTCAAATAGGGTTTGTTCTCAGCCTGGCATCGCTGGAAAGGCAGTATCCAAGTATTCAACAATATACCAACAGATTCCTTTTATTAAATCTCCTTTCACTGGGGGTAGCTCCTTTGAGAGAAATGTGCAGAATAACACTGGGAAATTAGTGAACCAACACCACACAACTGTATCACGCATATTAAATATTCCTGCTTACGCATTCACTACGCATTCAGCCTGCACTTGATGCTCCGGGGAGCCAGGACGTCAGTGGCTCGGGAGCTTGGGAGAGTTTTTATATCCTTTTTCCTGCTTCCTCTTTTCTTACTTCCTAAATCAAATAAAAGAGGGAGCAAACCCAAGTTCTCTTGTCCTCACCCCGCCTCTGCAATGCTGCCACTTCAAAAGGGCTTTATTTGGTTCCTTTCATCGACAGAGCCCTGAATGATGGATGGGAAATAACAGCTAAGTGGCCAAGCACGGATTCTGATCATCACTAGGTCCCTCTCCAGCCCCAGCCCCAGCACCAGGAGTTTCTTAGGCATGTGCTGAGCTCCTTTGGGACCTGCTTAATTACCCTGGAAACAGGAAGATAGCTCCAGCTCAAAAATCAGACAGTTTGGATTTTTCTTTTAATTATAAGATTAAAAGGAAAATGGTGACTCATTATGCTTGGAAAGCCATATACAGTTTATTTTGAAGATGGGTGGCTGTGGAGGAGAGAAGTATGTCTGAATATATAATTTAATACAATTATGGTGAGATTTAGTATAAACCAAAAATGGTAATCCTGAATTCTTACAGCTGATTCGACCTTCATTCTTTCAAATATATTTAACAAACAGCTACTTTGTACTGTGTTCTGTGCCAGGCACATCAGAGATTTAATGGGGAATCAGAAAGAGATCCTGCCCACAGGAGGCTTATAGTCACTTACCAGAGAGAAGGAACGTGTGTGGATAGCTCTAATGCCAGACAGCCACCAGCAGAGACATAGAATGCTGTGGGAGGTCAAGAGAGGGAAAGGTCCTCCTGGCTTTATGATCTGAGGAAGCCTTCTTGAAGAAAATGATGCTTGCTATGGGTCTCAAAGCCTTAGTAAGATTGCACACTTGGCAGATGCTAAGAGGAAGAAAAGAAAATTCAGGCAGAAGGAATATCATATGCCAAGACCAGTTAGGGAGCATGTGGACTGCGCCAGGAGCAGAAGGTGCAGCTTACGGGAAGGAGAGGGGCCTGAAGTAAAGAGGGAAAGTAGCAGGTGAACTGAATGTCAGGAGGTTTCAAAGTGCTTGGCAATTTCATCAACATTCTTTGATGGTAAAAAATAAATAAATGAGTAAGACCTAGAGGCAGTCCTTATCCAGAAGTTGTTCTGCTCTGTGTCATGTGACCCTTTGACCCCATCTGGAGGTGGCCTCTTTGGTTGGACCCAGTCTTCTGTCTGCATACCTGCTCCTTTTCTCCCTGTTCACCTGGTCAGTTAAGCTTGAAGCTGGCGTTGTCTGGCCCTAGCAGGACTCCTGATAGAGTTCACGTACCGCTCAACTCACCTCTCCTCACCTGTTTCAGTGTCTTTAGGTCCCAAATCTAACTTCTCACAATGAAGATCTGCTAGACTAGACTGAGTCAAGTGCACGTTCCTAGTTCCGTCATGTGTGACTGGAGAGGATGGATCCCTTGGACCAATATGGCAGCCTGTGTCACCCCTTCAGCTGCTGCTGTGAGGACAGGTAATCTCGGGAGGAAAGTGGTACTGGCGGATACATACCTCCATTAAGCATAATATGTTTTTTAAATGTCACAAATGTCTACCAACATTTAAGAAGATAAGAAAGTGTGCAATGAACTTTAGAAATTATGCCAGAAATGGTAAGAAAGGTGAAAGTTTTAGCGTGTACAGAGGCAACCTTCAGTTATACGGAAGATTGCTATATGGAGATAACTTATAAGTCAATACTGCTGAATAAATGAGATGTTTCGTTCTTTTGATATGACATGACCTGTTTAAGATTCATCAATGAAATAGTTTACCTCATTCCTCTCTACCCTAGGCTCCACAACAGTATGTCAACTAGGTAAACACAATCTTTCTTTGCCTCATCCTAGAGGCATTTAAATCATCTGTAGCACGCAGAACATATTTCATGCACCCACTTACGTAAACTTACCAGGATTACTAACAGAATATATTTTCATTAGCCAAGGGCAGAGTTTTACATTTATAGGGTATGCCGTTTGATAAACGGTGTCAGCAAAAACGGGAATTTTTCCAGGTAGTGGTTTAAAAAGCAAGGAGATGTCCGCAAATACATACTTTTAAAACCTTTTTGGTCCTGGATGCCTTTCCTTTGTAACACTTACCACAAAGTCCTCTGTTCATACCGACAGTGTCTGGTTATTGTAATGTACCAATAGTGGCTGTAAGTTTCTTTCCCTGGGCAAGGACACACAGATTCAAATTGCTGCTGTTGCTTTCAGCTTGTCCTCCTTTTAATATAACTAGCTTGCCCCCGCAGTTCACTGATTAAGAAGACATACTGAGTACATTGTGCACGTATGCACGCACACACACACACACTCCACACTAAACTAAGCAGAGATTCAAGCTTATCATCCCCCTGAAAGCATGTACCCAATTGTTACAGCCATAAACTCACCATCATAATTGACAACTCTAACATCTCCAAACTTAAATGTGACTCATGGTTTCCCAACCATAAGCTGATGTGCTGTTAATGTGGCCTTTGTGATTCTTGAGATATTTTAGGAACATTCTCCTTTTTTGTTTATAATCTTTCACATATCAGCTTTACTAAAAAGGCCGTACTTGCACACTGCAGGCATCCTTGGCTCAGCTAAGTCTTCCTGGGCTTGTGAGTTCCCGCTTCTAGCCAAAGGGACGAATTTGAACTCCTAGGGAAAATATGAGTGCAGTCCAGTGAACGCCAGTGGCTGCAATTTTCTACTAGTACAGATGGTAAGAATTCATTTGCTATTTGAACCTGACCTGTTTCCACAATACTTGGAATATTCGCAATGTGTGTAAAGCAGGAGAGTTAGTAATAAGTCAGACCTGAAATTAAAAAGAAACAGAGGAAGCAGCTGTAGTACCTGAGACGGGCTGATGTCTCCAAGAGGCCACTGAATTTGACTCTGCTTTTCTTGGCGGCCAAGACCAGAGGAGCATCATGCTTTGTTACCAAGACAATATGTTTTAAGGCTACAGACCAATGGTTCTCAACATTTGTTGGTCCAAACGTCTATTGCTTGGGGCCAAAGACCAAGAGAATATCTCCTCTATTTAGAATATGTGGACTTTGCTGTGAATATGCCAATAGTCCTGAAATTTGTAATAAGGTAAGCAAATTATTACTTTTTTTATTAGCTATAAGTTCTTTAGATTCCTGAGTGTGGACAATTTCACACTCAGTTGACCACGCAAATAGTTGGCCTTGATATAAAATAAATGAATAAACCTAGTAAGAGATTCCATATGCATATGCACTAACTTGCCCAGCCTCATCCATCTATGACTCAAAATAAGCATACTTTTCCAGGGCTACACAGTAATTCTACGACTTCCTCAGGGTCCCCAGGGTGCTTCTGTGCCAGCCCTCTCATCAACCTGCTGCATTGTACCTCCAGCACTGAAGTCCTTGTGGAACAGCCACTCCCCTCGTCGTCATCTCTGCTCCCGCAGAGGCTGTCCTCTCCTCCGTCAACTTGTTTCAGTCATTGAACAAGTTCTTTCCTTCATGCTCTCCACAGCAAAGCTGTGACAAAGTCCACTTCTTAAAAAAGGTTTTACTAAATGTCCAAGGTAAAGAAATTAAAATAGCCTGGTGAACTGATGTTTGCAAGTATTAGCATATTTTTACTTTCTGCAGAGCAGGCAGGCCCAGATCCTGGGAAGTCTTAACCTCGTTTCCAACCTCGCAATCAATCCACACGTGGAATTCCTGAAGTTCTCCAAGCTTGGGCCTCTGTGTTAAGCCTCTGGCTTGCTCCCCCAGCCATCTAGAATGCTCTCCCCTCCTCGCTCTCCCCTGGCTAACTCTAAGCTAACCTTTGCCTCCTCTTAAGTGCCATTTTCTCTAGGAGCCTCTCACTGCACAGATCATGGTGCTCCTTTTATGTTCTCTGCTCAGTGTCCTTTTATTTCAAATTTCATGGGTATATTTTTATTTTTCATATTTAAGAAACTATTTATTGCCCCAAAGAATTGAAAGCAGTTTCAAAGAGATATTTGTACACCCATCTTCAGACCAGCATTATTCACATTAGCTGAAACGTGGAAACAACCTAAGTGTCTGTCCATCGACGGATGAAGGGATAAACAAAACGTGGTATACACATATAATGGAATATTGTTCAGACTTAAAAAAGAAGGAAATTCTGACACATGCTAAAATATGGTTGAAGCTTGAGGAGATTATCTGAAGTGAAATAAGCTAGTCACAAAAAGACAAATACCTATGTGAGATACGTATAGTAGCCAAATTTATAGAGACAGAAAGTAGAATGGTGGTTTCCTGGGCCTAGGGGGAGGGAGGAATGGGAAGTCATTGTTCAATGGGTACAGAGTGTCAGTTTGGGAAGGTGAAAAAACTCTGAGATGGATGGTGGGGATGGTTGCACAATAATGTGAATGTACTTAATGCTACTGATTTATGCACTTAAAAATGGTTAAGATGGTAAATTTTATGTTATGTATGTTTCACTACAACAAATAAATAAAATTAATTTTTCTTTTTCCTGAGGAAGATTAGCCCTGTGCTAACGTCTGTGCTAATCTTTCTCCTGTTTATATGCAGGTCACTGCCACAGCATGGCTGACGAGTTGTGTATGTCCGTGCCCAGGATATGAACCCATGAACCTGGGCCACTGAAGCAGAGCACACTGAACTTAACCACTACACCATGGGGCTGGCCCCTAAAATTAATTTTTTAAAAACTATTTGTTTAATATTCATCTCCCCCTCTAGACTGTAAGCTCTCAGAGGATGGAGACTATGTCTACTTTTCCACTGTTATATTCCTGTGCCTGACTCGTGGTAATCACTCCATATATATTTTTTGAAAATAAGATGAATGAGTGAATAATAGGGCCAGATCATCCTACCTTTGCAGGGGCACTAAATATATCTGTCTCAACATGCACTCCCCTATTGAGACCCCCCCAACCCCAGACAGGAAAAATATCCACTCACTGCGCAGTCTCCGTCATTTGAGTTCCCATTGCCTGCCTCTGTGTCTGCCTCCACTCAGGATGTATATTGATGAACATATCCCCCTCCACCGACCCTCCCAGGGAATCCCCCCCAGAAGCGTGGCCTCAGTCTCTGGACCCAGAAGGACCATCTTATCAGAATATGATGTCACACCTCAGTACATTTCCAAAAATCTTAGTCATTCTGTCTGAAATAACACTACAGTTAGAACAAAAAGTCCCACCAGGGACAGCTGTGATGAACTTCCCTACAGTAGTAGTTGTGAAGAGTGTGTCAACATTTATCTCCTATCAGGAACTGCTCAAGCCAAAGTACCTATGACCCTATAAAAATACTCCACAGGTTTTGGTGCCGTATACTCTAAACTCACACAGGGCCCAAAAATACTTACGTTCTCCATTTCCTCTCTTCTAAAAAATTCAAGAACATGAGAAAAAGTGAATAGAGCTCTGGCCTAGCCATATACCACAATTTACATTGCCAAGCAAGCTATTTATTTACTAGTTTTAACTTTTTTATTTAAGTTATAACACTTCTGAACTTTGCGTCAAAACTTGCTTAAAAATTGGTAACCAAACGGTATATTCTAACTAGTCTTTCTAGGACAAAGAGACAGTCTTCCCTAAAGAAATGTTGAATTTTCCAATTTTAATTAGATATAAAATAGATTGAAAGTTGCAATGGTAGGTTTTATAGTTCTTTCACATCATGATTGCAAAAATCTTTGGGTTTGATTTTTAACCAGAATGCTTATTACTTAAATATACGCCCGCAAAGGGCAGATGCTCACTTTCTTGTAAAATCTCCACTGTTTTAAATATTCTTTCAGTTCTTGTAGAAAGCATCAGCTTTGTATCAGCTTCTTTATCAAGGTAGTATATCTTTATCAAAGATATTTCTTTAATATCGCTCTCCAATATTTAGTAATACCTCTTTCAAACCTGAACTTTTATAGCAAAAGGTGCCAGCAACAAGGAACAGGAAATTGTCAACCTCATGTTAGAGCTATGGTGAATTTTTGAAAGCCCATATCTCGAATATATAAGCCTAGAAGTTTTTTTTTTATTTCTTCCTCCAAACGAAGTACATTCTTTCTCATTGTAGACATGAAACCAGAGGAGATAAATCCATCTCCCACTCCAAGGTACCTACCAGACCCCGATTTCCCTCTGAATCATACTCTGAGCCCACTTCAGACAGGGGTGACCTAAGCATGAGCCCACTTCAGACAGGAGTGACCTAAGCAAGGCCTGCCCATCTACCATCGTCACATATCACACACTGAGACCGAAACCGCAGGAATTTTATCTTGTGCAAACTAGAGTGCCATACATCAGAAGGCACTGGAATATGAAACTAAATATCCTGCTGCTTTTGGAAAACGTTCCAGGTAGACGGCGTTACCTATCCTGTAGCCTCATGATGCCTGTTGCTGCCTCTTTCCCACACGGTGGTTTGCACAGGAAGGGGTAGAACCAGCGCACCTGTGTGATTTGGGTCTGCAAGAAAAACTGAGCTGTCACGAGCTGTTCTTTTATGGCAGCATCTCAAGAGCTCAGAGAGCCATTCATGAGGTAGTACTGCATAGAGGTTAAGTGCGCAGCCCCTAGAACCAGCCAGGATCCTTTCCAGCTATACCGCTTACTAAGCACATGACCTTGAGCAAGACAGCTAATATCTTTCTGCCTCAGTTTCCTCTTCCATAAACTGGGGATGGTTGTTGTCCCCCCTCAGAGAATTGTTATGAGAGCAAAATGGATAATATGTGTAAAATTCTTACCATATTATCTGCAAACACAAACACCCAATAAAGGTTAGCTCCATCATTATTTACTTCTTCCTGTAATTGATTTCTAGCTCCCAAAGTTTTCAAGAACCTTGACTCAGATCTAATCCTTTAAACTCACTGCCCCCTCCTCTCCTCAGTTACCACTGGGAAATAAAACGCCTCCTCCCTATATTCACCTGGTCCGTTTTGGGGTCTAACACGAAACCAGACATGGAGAGAATTTGAAAAGATAAAACCAGGGGAGCAATCTCTCACAAGAAGGAAGGCCATTCTTTCACTGGTGTGCTCTGCTCCAGAAAAAAAATGTACCTGAAACATTTGCTCTGAAAAATGAGGGGGAAAAGAAGAATCTCATTCACTATTTAAGTGTTTTATTTTACCTAACAAGGAACAAGATTCCTCGCAGGTAAATCATGTACGCATATGTGACCCTGAGCCAACTAATAGCTAATAAATTGATCTACTGATGGTTTATCCAGTGAGCTCTTTCAACGAATAGAAGACTCTGGGCTGTTTCTTTCTACCTAACACAACTCTGTCTGTCTTAGTTTTACTTGGGATTCCTGATGTGGGTCATGCAGAGGAAGCAGAAGTGGGATCCGTCAAGGCTTACCTCTTTGTCATTGAACTACTGAGGAACTGAAAGGTAAACACGTCCGTTAACCTCATCAAATAAGAGGCTATGTTAAATCACCATCAACTTTATTAATGGCAGCGAAGTTCCATGTAAAGAAAAGGAGTACTGAAAACGAATTTGATGAGAGGAAGTTCCATTTTGCTTTATCATCCTTGTCTGAAAAATTCTTTAGGGATGGTACATGGGGTGAGAAGTAGGCATAGGGACATACAAGTCCCTCAGTGATTTTCCCATAGTGGACACCAACCTGAGCAGGTAAGGTGCTCTGAGGAGGGCTGATGTGACAGATGGCCCAACTCTAGCCGTTTGCCCCATGAAGTATGCTGGAAAGTCCTTTATACAGTCTTTTGTGTCAACACTTATCTCCTATAAGTAGTTGCTCAAGCGTGCTACGTGGCGAGGCAGGGGGAACATTTATGCAGAGAGGCTGTTCTGCTGTGAGGCATCTCCTTCCACTAGTCCCAGAGGCTCTGCCTTGGGTTTAGGGTGCCACTGGCCACTAGCCATCCTCCTCTCTGCTCAAGACCTGGAATCCAGAAAGACTACAGGTTTGGGGTGGAATTGGGGATGGGCGGAAGTGGAGATCGTATCCAATTGTCTTTCCTGTCATTTTGAGAGCTTTTCTGAGAAAAGAGAAGTCCATAAATATAGGCTTGCAATAAATACTGACATGTGTGAATAGCGTGGAGTGGATTGCCAGAGATGTGGTTCACTAGTCTATGAGCAGCTGGCAGTGTAGACATCTGAATAGCATTCACTTCCTTCAGGTCTCTGCTCCCCACCCACTTGGTTGTTGTGCTCTGTCATTCTTCTCACCATCTGACACAACCATGCATTCATTCACTTACTTCTCTGGCTTCTCCAGCCAGAGAGAAACCCCCATAGGAACTAAGCCTGCTTTGTTCACTGCTTTATCTCCAGCACCTAAGACAAAGGCTAGAAAACAGTAAGTGCTCAATGAGCAATTGCTGAATGGAGTCGATCTTGTTCCTGTTAAATAGTTTTAATACTAGACTCCTGGAGACAGAAAAGGATGCCAGGCATCAACCTTAGAATAGTCCAATCTCATTTCATATTTGAGGAAACTGAGGTTCAAAGAGGTCATGATGTGCTCCAAATCTTGCTGACCCAGAAAATCAGGCTGTGGCTCAATGGACCACTGACCAGCCTGTCCTCAGTGAGCATAGACGATTCTGCCGAAGACACATGATACATGATGGAGTGGTGGAGAGGAGCTGGAGGGGGATTTCCTGACCACCCCCTGGGGCATTCCCCAAACGGAAAGGGGAGAACTGATCCCCGAGAAACAAAACCAACAAGGATGACGAGGAGCCACAGTGCCCCTGTCAGACAGGCTGCACACCTGGGGATGGAAGTGCGATAAAACAGATGGCTGCACTGAAACGCAGCAGCTGGTTGTGGCGGTACAAAGTGAGCACCCCTGGTGAATATCATCACAGTGAGCAGAGTGCTAAAACGCAAAAAGGAGGAACATGTGAGCAAAATAGATACACATGCATATTTCAATTCTTAGTGTTCTCTTTCAATTCCCCTTCCCCCCAGGAGGTAGGCTCCATGAAGACGGGGCCTTTTCCTGTCTTATGTAATAATTATTTATTAAATACATTAAAAGATGAATGAAGTAATTATTAAGCATCTCTCATGTGATAGAGAGAGTGCTAAGCATGGAGGATCCTTTCTACTCTGGGAGCTCAGCAGCCAGAAGGGAAATAAAGTAAACCACAAACTACCACCCTATGTATTTTGTGTTAAGATAAAACTGTGAAAGGATCCCAGAAGAAGCTAGGCTTTGGGAAGTTAGGTGGTTTCAAGAAATGCATCAGGTAGAGGTTGATGATTAATTTGCGTATTGTAAAAAAAGTAGAAATGAATCAGGAGTAGACGATGGGGACCTGGGGGAATAGCATATGCTGATGCCCAGAAGCAAGAGAGGGTGGGAGGAAGCCCAAGCAGCCCACATCACTTAGAAATCACACAGGCTTTCAAATTAGACAGACAGGTTCAAACCCTAACTCTGTTTCTTACCACCTGAGTATCCTTGGACAAATTACTAAAACAGTCTGATCTTTGGTTTTAAACATCTATAATGTAGGGAAAATATTGCCAGTATTTCAGGTTCTTGCAAGGATTCCATGAGATTGTGCTTTCTGTAGAGGATCTGGTATGTGGTCCATCTCAGGAATCCACCCTTTTCTGCCATTATGGGGTTGGAGATGGGTGAAAGGCGACCTAAAATAGCAGGGCAGGACCAACTCATAGGTGGCTTGAGCAACCATCTCGTGGCTAGAAGGTGCCATGAGAATTTTGTACTTTGACCAGGAGGCATGAGAAGGAGTTGCAGGGTTTTAAGAAGAAGAGTGACATCATCAGGTTTACGTTTCACGTGGGGCACTCTGAGAGTAATTACAAGCATGGATGGGTTTGGGGTTATAAGAGCACTGACAGTGAGACCATATAGTAGTCACCTGCAATAATGCAGGCAGAAAATAAAGATCTGAACTCAGGAAGAAGCAATGGAGATAGAAAGGAGGGGATGCACATGGGATATGTAGGAACCGGATTAAAAGAAATTGATTATTCATGGCTCCTATGGAAAGAATAGAAGTCTAGAAGGTGTTTGTGAATGTGATCTTCAGACCAAGGCCAGACTCAAATTGTTTGTTGCCTGCTGGTAATGGAATAAATACAGAATCAAGAGTGAGAGTTTAAGAAGTTTCACAGCAAGATATTTTTTTTGAATTTTATAAAAGTAGCAATCTGCATTGGATACTTCATCACAGGTAGTTTGAGAACCATTGGTCTACCATAGTGCTATCCAGTGGAAACATAACACAAGCCATGTATGTAACAGGTGGAATTCACATTAATAATATATTTTATTTAACAGTATATGCAATCAATCAACATGTAATCAATATAAAAATACTAATGGGATATGTTACATTCTTTTTCTTAAGAATCCAATGTTCATTTTACAATTATAACATATCTGAATCTGGATTAGCTACATTTCAAGCACTCAACAGCCCCTGTGCCAATGACTACCACGTTGAGCAATGCAGATCTAGAATATCTACCTGTTGCTGGTCTAAGTGATTGAGCAGATGGTCATGCATTAAGCATATCTTAGAGGAGGCATAGTGTTAGAGGGAAATGCTTCTTCCCCACTCCCCCGATTTTACTGTGGAGAGATTTCTCCTAAACATGCCTACCTTCTTGCTCTAACTCTTGCTCCTCCCCTGGAGAAGTGGAATGAGTTTCCTATGGGTAACTTGGGGAAATAAACTGGGCATGCCCAGTTTGTCTATAACTGCATTCTTCCTCTTTAGGAGACAGCTGACCAGATGAGCAGGGAGCTTTGCTTCTCCTCTCGGAGACGCCCCTCCATGTTGGGGGACCTGACTTGGCCTCACACTGCCCTGATCGAGAGGGTAAATCCTTCTGGTTCTGAGGTTGTATCTTCAAGCTCCTTCGACCCTCACAATAAGTCATTTCCTTCAAGTTAATCTTTATCATGAATAAAGGTAATACTCAGCCTCCAGCTCTGCCTACAGCAGCAGAGTTGGTTCAAGGGATGAGCGTGGGTGCGTGTGGTCTCAGCAAATGGATAGACCTTTCAGGAGGGAATTTTGTAGTGCAGGTGGCTATAGCTTGACCTTGAATTAGACAGCAAGTGGCCCGAGCAAACACATGTGGCCCATGCATGGGGCTCAGCTCATGCCGCCAAGCAACAGAATCCTTACTGAGTGAGTACAGCTGAGGCAAGGATTCAGCTATAGGAAAAAAGAGAGCCTTTCCCTATGTTATTGTTTTAAACTTCAGGCAGTGTGCAATATTTGCTGTTTTTAAACTTCAAAAGAGTTGAGTTCCACATGTACGTCAGAGAACTAGGGAGGTTCCAGGTTTCAATAGTTAATGCCAGGCCTAGCAACAGTGTACTAGCTGTCCCAAACGGCATTCAGTGTCCTTTAGATGGGAACAATGGAGGAATTCATCTTAGATTTAGGGAGTTTGCTTCCAAACTCAAGAATGAGCTACCACCAAATGGACTCAAGTTGGTTCATGATTACTGAGGGACATAAGATGGAGACAGTTTCTTAGCCTTCAGCAACTCCATAGTTATATTGGCATAGGACTGTGTAACACCTGCAAATAGGAGGATTTGGTTGCTTTATAAATAGATATATCCCACACTCAATTCACTCAGTTCAAAGCTGAGTAGGTAGCCCCAACTCTGGAGCTCAGTTACTGGGACCATTTGCCACGTAAATAGTGTCCTCCAAATTAGGATTTATAAGCTATTTTAGTGATATTTCTGCTTCCAACAAATTACTTATTTTTATTTTACATTTTCAACATAAAGTTATGACAAAAATAATATTTCATTTTGGAGATATTTTTTAAATGTCAGGCAGATATCGAGGCACCCTACAGGCAATTGACTAAATTGTCTGAAGATATTAAAATCAGTTTAGGTGGAGATTAAGATATGGAAGTAATCAGTATATGTATAGATGACTTTTGAAGACAGAGATGTATAGGGGACCCCTCAGGAAGCTTTTTAGAGAAGAGAAAAGGCCAAGAACTGAACTCTGAAAAACACCAACATTTGAGGGATGGAAAAAGAAAGGAAAGAAACCAAAGAATTTCCAGAAGAAAAAAAGAGTGTGTTGTTTCCATGGATGAAGATGGAAAGGATGTTTTAAGAAGAGGGAAATGTCCCATAGTGTGACTGCTCTTTACAAATGTATTCATTCAATAAATATTTATTGAGTATCTACTCTGTGCAGAGACTATTCTAAGCACTGAGAGTTCAACAGTGAATAAGATAGATAAAATCCTTCCTCTCATGAAGTTTGCGATCTACGCACATTCATACAGATCAAGTAAGACAAGGAAGGAATGAAAATAGTCCATTGTGTTTGACCATCAAGTGGTCATTAGGAACTTTAGCAAAAGCAAATACAATGGTGTGAAGGGACGAAAGCAGACAGGAGTGGATTTAGGAATGTGTGGGACCTGGGGGAGCAATAAGACAGAACTGTACCTGGAGGTTATTGAGAATATTTGGGAGGTAGAGAGCAAAGAGCCAGTAGAGAGAGGAACTGAAGACCCAGGAAAGAAGATGAAAACTTACAGAACAAACTTATAAACATGTTCATGGGGAAACATAGCCTATTATGGTGCAAATTCCTCTCTGAGATAACAATAAGGAGATTCAACTTGGCAAACCCTCCCTGAGTGCCTTATTACATGTTGGGTACTCTGCTGGATGTGAGACGATACTCCTGGATCTTAAGGATCTCTCTGTCCAGGACAACAACAGAACAAGAATAATTAAAATGATTATATCATATATTGAGTGAGACACTGCTCTAAGCACTTACAGGAAATATCACATTTGATCTTCATAGCAAAACATGCAGGAAGGAGGATTCTTATCCCCCCTTTGACAGATGATGCTGCTGAGGGACAGAAAGGGGAAGTACTTAGTCCAAGAGATGGGCTGGTAAATGATGAAGCCAGGAACCAAAACAAGACAGTCTAAGACCAGAGCCCCAGCTGTTACCCGCAGAAGTTAATCTGACGTGCTTTTGTTTGTCCCCATGTAATAGCACCCTGAAATAATGTCTCTTTTCAGGTTAAGTGGTCACTTGCCAACACCCATGACCCTCAGAGTCAAGCCTCTGGTGTCTCTGGAAGGTGAGTTCAAAACGAATATTTGTCTTAATTTAGCAAACTCAGAGAAGAAGACGAACACACACCCTGCTGTGGATTATTGTTTGACCTGAAGGGCTGAGACCTTGCAAGCTCATCTCTGCTCATCTCTTGCTCACCAAAACCTTGATAATCATGGAAGGTTCTAGTCATTCTTTCAAACAGGAAGTCCCCAAAGACCTTCAGAACATTGTCTGTGACTCTCACTCAACCTAACCAAACCCAGATGAAAGTGGGTGGGATACAGAGAGGCTTTATAACAAACCATAGGAAACATATGGAAATAGGGCAAATGGAGTGGAAGTCTTTAAGAGTGTTTTATTCTCCAGAGATCATCAAGTATATGAAGAAAATGAAAATAAAGTCCTGGAGGACACAAAAAATTAGAATAGATCAAGAAACGTACTAAATGCTTAGATAAGCAAGGCTAAAAACAATAATATACTCCATTAAGGCAACCTCAATAAATCTCACTAACGCTTTTTGAAAAATTGAAAAAATAATTCTAAAGTTAATTTGAGAAAAAATAAAACATTTAAAAAGAAAATAATAGTGGAGGCCAGAGAAAGAGACACTTGTCCCACCAGATAAGAAGCTGTGTTATCATAAACCCACAATCATTGAAATTTTGTGGTTCTGGGGCAGAACTAAACCTACAGATCAATGGAACAGAAAACAGTCCTGAGAAAGACACAAGCATGTGGTGGAACTTAGGCTATTATTAAGCTGTCGTTTCAAATCAGTAGACAAATGAAAAATTTTCCAGTAAATGCTGTTGGGAAAATTGGCTAGCAGTTTGAATAAAATTTAATTTGGATTTTTACCATATGTCTTATTCCAAAATAAATACAGGACAGATTAAATATTTACGTGTAAATCAAACACATAAAAACACCAGAAGAAAATTTAGGTGGATTTTTTTATAATTCTAATGTGCAGGATTTTCTGACCATGCCATCAAAGTGAGAAACCATGAAGAATAAACTTGAACTCCTAAGAATTCGAAACATTTATATGGCAAAACCCACCGACACCAACATTAAAAGAGAAAAAAATTAATAAAACATACGGAATGGGCTCTTTGACAGGATGCTGAGAAAAATAAGATGTTCATGTTTCTATGGAATAAAGCGAGGTTTCAAGAACTCATGGAAGAAATACCTCCTGAGGATATTCCAGGTCAGGAGCTCTTCCGGGTGTCAAGGACACAGCTAAGCAGAGAGACAAGCTTCCTGCTCTCACTGAGCTTATGATCCAGTGATGAGGGAGAGGGAGATAGGAAAAAATCTTCTTTGATGTCACTAGAGATGAGTACTATGATGACAATAGAGCACGGGGTCAGGGAAGGGCATTTTGAGGAAGTGATACTTACCCTGAGGTCTGAAGGACAACAAGGGGCAGCACAGCAGAGAACTGCGGCACAGGCTTTCCAAGTGGCAGAAGCAGCTGGCGCATGGCATGAGATAGAAAAAAACTGGCCCGTTTGAGAAAGTGACAGAAAGCCAGGTGGCCACGGCACACAGGGCAGGAGGAAGTATGGTATGAAGAGAGGTAACAAGCTGGTGCAGGCTGCAGATTGCACACAAAGCTTTATAAGCCAGGATTACTTTTTACTCTACGTGTGAGAGAGGCCATTGGACCTTATAAGTAGGTACCGACTTCTGGCTCCCCAAAGGAAGAGGCTGCTGCTTCGATTGCTTTGCAATTTCCAACAGAGCCTGCCTCAGCCACTGGCACATGGTGAGGCTCTAGGTCTGTTCCACCCAAGATGAAATCACAACATAGGTGAATCCATTCAAAACAGCAGAATGGAAATGCCAGGATCACGAAGGTATCATATAGAAAGAATTGTAGGGCTCCTACACCAAATCTGGTTTGTATTCTCTTATTCTAGCCCCTTGAGCTTTTCTTGGCACTTCTTTTTTTATTTATGCTTTGCCAGCCCATCCCAGTTGAAGGCCAATTTTGAATATGCTCCCTATTTCAGAATCAGAGCTCTTTTTGAAAGCTCAATGTTTTGTAAGCAGATAGATGGGCTTTCCTTTAAAAGAAATTTAGGTTGTCATGGAAATGTGAAAATTAGCCAGAAGCTGAGCTTCTCTGTTTCCTGGGTTAACCAAGAAAAACCATGTGCCTCTCAGAAAGGGCTTACATGTGAATAAGAAGGAGACTGATAGAGAAATGGGCATGAGTATCCGTGTTTGGGTTTGCACTCGTGGGCATGATGGGGGTGTGGACCACAGCACACACCATGGGTGATGGACACCTACGCGGAGCCCAGACTCAAATATGATTCCCCATAAACTGATTCCACCCCTTTCTCTCCCGCTCAAGAAAGCAGTCTGTGAATCAAGAGAAATTAAAAGGACATTTGAGTGTATTGAAAACACAATGGAAGAAATGAACCCACTCTACCTTTTGGAAAACCCATAATTAAGTCATGAGAGAATTCATTTCAAAATTCAAAAGGTCCATGAAATTGTTACTCCCAGCAAGCAGAGGCTCAAAAAACAGGAAAAGCTGAAATATACTGTATTATGATCAAACAAAAATTACTATAAACTCTAAGTAATTGACAGAAACAACAATTAATCAGTAACTCAATGAACAGTAATTTGATAAATTAATCATTCAATGAATTGATTTTAGGCAGAGAGACCTGCTCTATTGGAGTGTGCTTGTTATTATTTCAAACCTCACCTGAAGCATTGACTGAGCTTTTCTCTGGCACTGAGAGCTGCAAGAATATAAGGCCTTCTAAGACCTGCTCTCTACAACCAAAGGAGCACAGAGCACAGCTCTCTCTAAGTTTCTGGAGCCCAGAAAGGAAGCATTGCTGCGAGAGCGTGGACCCTGGGCAGCTCTCCCTCCACAGGCACTCAGACATTTGGTTTTCTCAAAGTGTAAAAAAATGCCATTTCGCTAAGTCATGTTTTTATTTATATGAGATGATGATATCACAGCAAAGCTATTTTATTGTTATAGAAGCTTGGAATATGTAAAGAAAATAGGGTTTTAGAAAAAAAATAACAAAAACCATATTTTAGTTTGAGCATCTTCATTTTTGTTAAATGAAATACTTGGCTCTGGAAGCCTATTTTTCCCACATTATTTATAAAATTTCTTTTCAAAGGAGGCTTCTTTGTTCCACCCCGTCTCACTCATTCAACAAATAGTTACTGAGTATCCGCCAGCTGATCTTGGCCCAGTCAATGATACAGAGTCCCTGTTTCCTTGGGGTCAGTCAGCATCGAGACAGATAAGTATAACACCAGGTATTATTATTGCCATGATGGATGTCCTCCAGAATCCAGGCAGGGTACAGAGAAGAACTAGGGAATCTTATCCTCTCTCACGGGATCCTTACCTCTCTTTTCTTCTTGAAGTATAAAGCAAAAGGAATCTTCACTTAAACTTGGCTGCTGTGATTGTGCTGATTCCGGGTAAGGGAGCTAAAACACAAGAATGGTGGTAACGACCAGAACACTCAAAGGAGTGGGAACCCGTGGGAGCTGATGTGTAATCCAATAAATTCACAAGCATTGAAGTAAAATAAACGAACCTGTTAAACACACACTCAGACACACATGTGTAGGAAAAATTGGTGGAATATCTGTCATCTTAATGACTCATTCCTGGATCTTACCAAGTTCCCCAAGCATGAAAACCTCACAGAAATATCATTTTCCCTAAATATTTAAGAGCAATAGCTGGACCCACACACTTCAGCTGCAGAGGAACATGAGGATGGAGACCCTGTTAGGATAGGGAAAAGCCCAGGTGGTTGGGCCATCTAGAAGGGCTAAGGGCAAAATGGAACCCAATAATGGGCTCCAACATGTCCACAAGTATTATTACTGTTCTTCCCACCTGCATTACACACTCCCTCTTCCGGTTCTACAAGTCTACCTTACCACCCTCCATGATTAGACATTTGGAAAGACACTGCCCTGTGCCTACACATGAGATAATTCAGAAGTACTTACTGAGCACCTACTGTGTACACCTCACTATTCCAGGTATCAAGGGAAGATATCAAAGAAAAAAGGAAATAGTCCCTGATCCCAAGAAATGCCTAAGTTTGCTGAAAAGATGTCACACTATTAGCCAATATTATAAAACTTGTGAATCAGATCTAAGTTGCATATCCAGAAAAAGAGGTGGTAAATCCAGAAGTCTCAGAGAAGTCATGGAATGCTTCCTGGAGGAGTGGGACTGAGTTGGAACCCACTACCTCGTTCTTGCTCCTGAAACTGTGAAGTGGAGCCTCACCAGGAGGGCAGCACGCCATAGTGGAGTGGGTGGTTGTGAGCATGCCCTTTTGTGCCTGACAGACCTGGTTCAAATCCTGATGCCACATATAACCATGTCTGTGGATTCAGGAAAGTCATTTCATCTCCCTGAGTCCTGGTTAACTCATTCATTAAATGAGACTAAAGGGCCAATGTGTACAAAGTCCCCCATCAGTGCCTGACACACAACAGGTGCTCAATCCATGGTAATTAGCATTATCCAAAGTTACTTCAGTATGCTGAAGGATGAAGCTCTTCCTATGATACTTTAGTCAGTTCAATTATATGCCTGAAATCACCAAAAGTTACCAAAGACCTCTAAATTTTACTTTTAAGGCAGTAATTCCCAAGCTTTGCTACACCTTGAAATCACCTGGGGAATTTTTAAATTATACTCTTGCCTGGCTCCCACCTCAGACATTCTGATTGGGCTGCCATCTGGGCACTGAGATTTTTAAAAGCTCTCCAGGTCAAGTGATGCTAATGTGCAGCAAAGTTTAGGAACCACCATTTTGTGGCAAAATTCCACCTCCTTTCCCAGAGAAGTTTAGCAGAACAGCAGACCAAGAGTCAGACATGAGAAGTACTTCTTATCATGGGTGCCTTATTCACTGTGTTAGTCAAGGCTCTCCAGAGAAACAGGACCAATAGGATAAATATATATATAGAGAGAGAGAATGCATATCTATCTATCTATCTATCTATCTATCTATCTATCTATGGAGAGAGAGAAAGAGAGAAAGATTGATTTATTGTAAGGACTTGGTGATTACGGAGGCTGGCAAGTCCCAAGATGTGCAGTCAGCAAGCTGGAAACCCAGGAGACCTGATGATGTAGTTCCAGTCTGAAGGCCAGAAAAAGAACAATGTCCAAGATCAAAGGCAGTCAGGCAGGAGGAGTTCCCTCTTACTCTTGGAGGGTCAGCCTTTTTGTTCTAATCAGGCCTTCAACTGACTGGATGAGGCCCACCCTCGCTGGGGAAGGCAATCTGCTTTACTCACTCTACTGATTCAAAAGTTAATTTCATCCAGAAAACCCTCACAGATACACCAAAAACAACATTTGACCAAATGTCTGGGCACCCCATGGCTCAGTCAAGTTGACACATTTATTGTATCCCAGGCATCAAGAACATCCCTTGGCATATAATTTGTGCCAGGTACATTCTTATTGAATGAAGGCCACTGAAAAAAGTTCACCTGTTCTCAGCACTCAGGTCATACCCACGCTCCAAAGGCAGGAAGCAGAGAGGAAAATGAGGCAGAGCTAAGGGCCTGAAGGTAAACTATGAACCAATGAGGGACTGAGAGTCAGTTGTGTTTAGTTCTGACTCCTTAAAAGGAAAAATGACACACACTCCAAATATATTCACCCACCAAACTGGGGAAAGGACATTTCTAACCTAATCCCTTCATTTTAAAGACAAGGAAACAGACCCAGAGAGATAGTGACTTGCCCAAAGTCATAGAAAATTAATGATGGTTCTAGGACTAGCACTCAGGACCCTAGAATTGAGTGCAATACCAATATGATGTGGTATGTCATTTGTGTTATCCTGCCTCTGGTCCTGGGTGCCCCAGACATTCTAAAACCCCTGCTTGGTCTTGCTGAGCCCTGTGTGATAAGGAGCTTTTGGCAGAGTGGTACAACTCCTGGTGTCCCTCCAAATAGCAGAGCCAGCCCTCCAGGGAGCAATGGCTCACTGGGGCCCTGAATGTACATGTTTTGAGAAAGAAGGCAAAATGGATGGGAGGCAAATCCAGGAGCTAATTGCTTTGAGATCATTGTAATCAATACCAGTTGCCCCAGGCCAAGGTTGCCTTTGCCTTGTCAGGCTGCTGACATTTTGTGCTCGGTCAGCCAGCTCCTCACTCCAACGTGATGACATTATTGATTTTCACCCTGTCCCATTAAGGCCACCCTCTCACCTCCCCAAGGATAGATGATGCCAGTGCTCACGGTTTGTTCATCCCTGGACTCCTTAGTGGAAAAGGCTATAGGAAAGAAGGTTACCTTTGCAATTTCACAACCTCAGATTCTATCTGAAGACCAAAAAACACACTTTCACACAAATCATACTGCCTGATTTTCCTAAATGCCCTTTTTCATTGTTTTCCATATGTCAACTCTTTTTAAGCACGGATGAAATATTCTCTGCCTCTTCCCTGTGCTCCGATGATGCTGGGCTTCAAACATGCATTGAATGGGAATTGCTTGCCTGGCTCTCCCCCCTGAGCCATGGGGGATGTTGGGAAGATTATGGGCTTTGGGGTTGGACAGAGCTGGGTTCAAACCATGGCCTCACCATTTACCAACGCTATGATCTTGGACAGGTCATCTAACCCCTTTCCAGGCTTTCATCACCTAATCTTTGAGAGGGCAAATAATAACACCTGCCCCATCACTTCATGAGCTCTTTAAATGAGATCATGTGTAGGAAGGACCCAGTGTGGTGCCCATTAAGTGTGTTATCCTTTTCTCCTGTTCTTTCCTGAGAAACTGTGACCTCCACCAGGCAGGGCCACTCCTTCCTGATCTTTGTGTTTCCCCAGCACCACATATGGCACTGGGGAGCTGAAATGAATGTTTGTGGAATTGAGGACAGCGAGGCAGATAAACTTTTATAGCTGATGAAACTGCCTCTTGGAGAGATTAAATAGCCTGTCCAAGCCCAGGCCGATGATAGAAATGAGTCCACTATGTTCCAGAATTTGACACTGTCTACTCTTTCTGTGACCAAGTCTTGGTGCCTCATGTTAGTTCTAAAACAATCTGAACACAACAAACATGCAGACTTGGTGTGGTGGTTGCTGCATAACTTTTCTTTAGATAACTCGTTCCAGTCTCCCTTTAATGGTTAACATCGATTTCCACCATAGTCTGTACCAGCCCCACCTCATTTCCCCTGCAGCTGCCTTCCTTGGCCTTCCAACAGCACAGCTCTTACTATTTACCAAGCAGATGCTGCTCTGAGGCAGGAAGTGTTGAAACAATCCCAGCCAGCCTCCGAGTTCCGTGGACCTGGACCCAGCGCCTCTGGGCTTCCATGCTATGCTTCCAGCTTCAGCTTAGCTTCTTTGCAAATGGCGCTTCTTAAGCCAAAATGCTCCCATGTGCTCCAATTTTAGAGATTAATTCTCTCTTCTAAATTCTTGTTCTGACCTCAGCCCAGGGGCCAGGCCTCACTACCCAAGGGCAGGTCCAGATGCTGCTGGCCTCTTGGTCTGAATTTCTAAGTTTCTCCCTCCTGCGTTCTCATTATTAGCTCCACTCACCTGCTGGGGTGCCTGGTACTGAGCCATCTGGCAGTACCTGCTCATTCTCATTGTTGACATAAAGCACTTGGAGAGCTGGTTCCTGCTCTCAGGCTCTTCGCCTCTGCTGTCAACCAGGACCGCCCAGTAGCTCCTGCCTGGGTGCCAGCCCTCTCCCCCTGCGCAGTCAGCCTGACAGCACACTGCCGTGACTTTCTTTCTCAAACACTCCTTTTATTTGTCAGTAACCCTCATTTATCACATCACCAGCTACAGAATATGCACTTGCTCCTTTATCTTAATTTAGCAACAGTGACATTTCTTCATAGTCTCTTCTGATAGTATTTATGGAATACATAAGGACTACGTAATAAAAGTAAAATTACAGAAGTAAAAAGAACAAAAAGCGAAAATCTGCCTTCAAGCCCAGCAAAATCCCACCAGCCTTCTTAGAGATAACCGATGTCGGCAATGCCATGTTGACGTAATGGCTGAAGAATATTTTCTATTTTTTTCTCCAGACTTCTGCAGTTGCTGCCATTGGTCATTGCTAGACCAGGTGTACAAACGTGGGTATGAACACGTTTAATTGCTTAATATGGGAAAGGCCAAGGCAAGGTGACAAGCTTCGTCAGACATCCTAGTTCTGATTTCCTTGGTCTACCCTCACCAGCTTTCAGTACCATAACATTCGGTAGGAATATTTCTTCTGTATTTCTGCAAGTGGCGTTGCTACAGTTAGGAGCATGGTACTACAGGATGTGAGGTTCTCCAGAGTAGGAACACAACCCAAGTTCAACAGCATCCTTGACCACAGGACCTAAAACCCGGCCTCAAATATACTTCAGCACATGGTTCAATTCTGAGCAGCATTCTTAGTGTCAGCACTACACCTTAACACCCTCCCTTTATAAAAGAGGAATGATTTAATTAGAGAGGAAGTAGGACTCTAGGTCTTTCCAACCAGGGGAGAAAACACCAGCCAAGAGAGAGTCAGGGCCTCTGCAGCAGAGCCTGGGGCAAACACTCCTGCCTGCAGTAGAACAGAATTTAATAGCTCACACCTAAGCTTAAATCACTCCTGTCTGTGAGGTCCCTAACGTCCCTATCTGCCGCGTTCTCTTTTTTTTCAAACAAAAGTTCTCACATATTTATTACTGAACCACCTTACTAGTTCAGAAGCATAGAAACAAAGGGAAAAATCATTTTCAGAATAAAACACATCCAACTGTCCAGATAGTGACGTTTTCAGAGTGATATGGTAAGATGCAAGTGATTGTAAATACATATGTCATCTCAAGTGTGATTTCCTTATAGACCCCTTGGTTTTTCTCTGCTTGGAGTTGTACTTGATTTTATTACCAGTTTCCATTTGAATCCATTGGGGAATGGGATGATTCTGCTTTTGTTTCTTGGCCAGGAATTGCTTTATCCTAAAACATTTCTCACATTCTCTTTAATCCCAGAGACTCTGTCCCAGTGGTTGGAGTCAGCCAGCTAGTGTATAACTGCCGAGGGAAACAAAAAGACCTTAAAAAGCCTCACATCTTTATCAAGTCCAAGCATCTTTGGTCCTTTGACCACCCATTTGGGCTCCTTTTGACATTTTGCTCAGGCTGCCCGTGGATTTGCATTGTCTACATCCTTCATTTGCAATAACAGCAGCTACCCTTGGCCAGGCACTGTCCTAAGCCTCCTTCATGCAGTAATTCATTTAATCCACACAAAGTCCTTGGATGCAAGGGCAAGGATCTGCATCTTACAATTGGAGCATGTGGGCAAGTGTGGTGGGGCAGTTCATCCAAGCTCACAGCTGGCAGAGTCTGGATTTGACCTCAGACAGTCTGATGCCAGCACCTATGTGCTTGACCAACTATTCTGGAGTGGCTGTCAGGGCACAGGCTCTAGAGAGCCATCTTTATTCTCCTGGCCAACAGTCTCCTTGCCCATGGCATGCAAATACTGATGAATGAGGGGAACTTCTTACTAAGGAGTAAATTTGCTGACATGCAGCCTAGTGCCATGCCATCCTCTAACAAAAAACAGAGAATAGGGGCCGGCCCTGTGGCACAATGGTTAAGTTCGCACACTCCACTTCTGTGGCCTGGCGTTCACTGGTTCAGATCCCGGGTGCAGACCTACACACCACTTATCAAGCTATGCTGTGGCAGGCCTCTCATATATAAAGTAGGGGAAGACGGGCACAGATGTTAGCTCAGGGCCAATCTTCCTCAGCAAAAAGAGGAGGATTGGCAGCGGATGTTAGCTCAAGGCTAATCTTCCTCAAAAGAATCCCCCAAAATACAGAGAATAAATGCCTATGGCCTCAACCACAAGTTTTAAGCCTTCTGAGATATGTAATAATCTAGAAAGAATGCTCCTGAGAACTCACATGAAGGAAACATCTTCAACTAAATCAAAGACCACCATGTGAACCTCATCAAATTTCCAAAGTGGAAACCTCACCCTGGAGGACACATTAAGAAGCAGAAATGAAACACCATGAATTGAGCAGGCAGCTCAAAGGGTAAAGTCAACAAGGAAATAAGATTAAAACCATGTGTTTTGAGCACCTACCATGTATTGCGCTCTTTACCTGTGTTATCTTTTAAAATCCCACATGACACAAAGAGATTAGCAAAGTTCCCATGGTACAGATAAGGAAAACTGAGACGGACAGACCTTCCAAGTCACAGAGCTAGTGCTGGCAGAGCAGGTATTTTCATTAAGGTGCGTTTGAATCTAAACATCCTGCTCTTTCCCTCAAATAGAATAATTATGCAAATGATATAAGGCAGCCTGGGGATATCAAATAAGAATAACCTATACCCGAGTCCCAAGCAGGGCACCCCCATTGCCACCCCAACCCCCAACCCCTTCTGCTTCTCCAGAAGCAGGAGAGAAGGGGAACCTCAGCAGAGATTCTGAAGGGGGCATGGGGAGGTGCCCAGCCAGGAAGAAGGACCTGGGAGGGGCCTGGTGACCAAAGGGAGTTGGGATAGGGTGACATTCTGCAGGCACTTGGTTGCTTTATTTGTTTGCTCTGTTAGTTATCAAAGGCTTTCGTGTGTTCTGAATCCCTCTCAGGTTCATGTCAGCGACAGGGGCTCTGTTTTCTTTATTGGACCCCCATGTTACCTAAGAGAATGTCTCATGGAATAGCTAGCAATACTGGAAACGGCATTAAGAATGAGACAAAGAAATGCCCTGAAAAAGAGCCAACATGTTTTCAGCCACTTAGTTCGTTACCTGGCAAGCATCATCTCACTTGATCCTCAAGAAGGTTGGTAAGATTACTAAACTGATGTTAAAGATGAAGAAACCGAGGTAGAGCTGTAAGTGATCACCCCCAAATTACACAACTATTTTGTCATAGAGCAGGGATTTTGAACCTTGATCTGCCCCTTTTCAAAATCTACACCCAACCAGTATGTACACCGCTCTCCATCACTGTAGCCATTTAAAAAAAGCATTTATGAGGATGAACATTTAGCGTGGCCTTATTTCAGCATCGAGTGGTGGACTTTTAGTGTCTAAAATAATAATACTAATATCGAAGTTTTATAGCATTTTCTACCTCCCACAGCACCCCTGCATTCATTTTGTCTTTTTATCTGATAGCTCGGTTGGTCCTTAGGGTATCTCCTTCTCTTTCTCTGCCCTGAATCTATTTATTACCTAACCACTCATTTGTTATTAATCATCCCTTAAACTCAATTCTTTAGGTTTTGTTCTGTTTTATTATTTAACCTTTTCTCTCTTTGTATTCCTTGCTTCCCACATCATTTAGAACGGTACTTGGCACATAGCAGGTACTGGATAAATATTATTTGAAGTGTGCCTTGCACACAGTAGCCACTCAATAAATTGCCCTCTAGTTAAATATATTCTACCCTGCTTAATATGCTAATACTTTGCACACAGGAGAGTATTTGCTGAACTAACCCATTTTTTAAATGAGAAGTCTGGGACTCAGCCAAGGGAAATGTATGACCTTGGGCCACACAACTACTTAGTGACCCTGCAAGAATTTAAACCTAGCATCCTGACTTCTGCCTCAGTGCTCTCTCCTTCCTCCATTCCACTCTGTCTTATGGTGGCAATGGTGGTGGGTGATTTGACTGCCATTGACATCTTTAATCTGTCCTGGAGTTGGGTCATCAAGCCCAGGAATGAAAATACAGGACAAGAACTGAAAAAGGCTTCCAGTAATAAACACAGCCAAGGGGCCAGGAAGTGGAGGCTGAGGACCAGGGCTCTGAGGACTTTGAAGGTTTTTCAAACAACTCTGTGCTCCTGGGTTTGCTTTCTACAGTGATTTGCAGAACAGCTTTTAGAAAGAAAATGGTCTGAGGGCTTGTCCCTGGGGACTGAAGGGAAGGAGCTGGAGTGACCATTCTGCAACCTGAGTTGGGGGGAAGGTGGAAGTTGTCAGGGGCCAGAGTGGGTGGAGGAAGCACAAAAAATGGGTGGGAAATGGGCTGAATTGCAATGGCCCAGAATAAGCAAGACCACGTAGACAAAGGGAGTTGTTCTAGATATTTAACAGTCGAGATCTGGGGGATTTCCTGACAAGGAGTTCAGCTCTGTACGGGAGCACGTAGGACAGGCACAATGCTTCTGTCATAGCTATTAAAAGAAAAGTTCTCACAGTCCTCGAACATGGCAAAGTTTTTCGTGTTTTAGACAGGTCAAGGAGATATGGCAACGGTCTGAAAGTATAGGAGAGGAAAAATAATTTTCCCACCACCCTTCTGAATTCTTGTCTGAGACTCCCACAATAAAAGACAGATTAACAAGAGAAAACAAACAGGAGTTTATCAACATGTATACCTCAGTAACTCCCTGAGATGGCCCAATCTACCGCCTTAGATACATGTTCAGCTAAAGACAAAAGAAAGATGTTGGCATGGGGGGTCGCCAGTTATAGGAGGGTACCAGGAAAAGCAAGTAAACAAGGATTAGGCTGTTACGTGGATTTAAGTCCCAGCATTCTCCATTGTTGAGAGTTTCTTGTGATTTAGTCATCCTTCTCTTCCTGGTACTCAGAGGGAGACACCCTTATGAATGGAGATTTCTTGTATAAATGCCAATTTCTCTTACAAAAGGGTAACTTCTACTCTGTTTGCAGGGCTTCTCTGGGTCTGCAGTTTCTCAAAATAATCAGCTCAAAATAATCTTTATGCCAAAGAGGCATATTTTGGGTGGCATATTCTGCTCCCCTTCAAAAGCATTGCTGTTCTTTAGTCCTAAGAAGTAACAGGACCACCTGGGGACATCTGGTACATCATGAGGAGTGTGTGTCTGTGTGTGTGTGTGCACACGTGTAAATGTGTGTACGTGTGTGTGCACACAGGTGTGTGTATGTGGGGGTGGTGTTGGGAGGGAAAGATCATAGGGAAGGGAGGCGTGGAATCCAACTTGGGTCAATTTGTTTTTTCTAGGGTAATGAATCAGATAATTAAGAGAAAACATATTTTAACTGACACCCATGGTGAGTATTTTCAGTGAGAACAAACGATATAATAAAGAATTAAATAGGCAGCAGCACAGAGTGACTTTTTTAAATGGAACTTCAAAAGAGTAAGCATAATAGAAGCAGAATTAAAGCAAATGAGGCTCATCTAGCTGTCTTTTCTGAAGAAAATTAGAGTAATTAAGTACAAAGGTAGTGTGATAAGCAATTACACAAAAATAGGTGGATACACTTATGGACCATTCATTGCCTCCCTGGAATTCTCTCTTGGACTCCCACAACACTGCACCTTTCTGAGCCCCAGCATCTCTCCCTCTCTTCTGCTGAATCCTTTCTGACTTCTCTCTTCCCTCCTGGTCCTATTTGTGGTTCTCCCTGAACCCAGGCTTCAGCCCTCTTCCTCCTTCCACAGAAATGACAGGGCATCTTGAAACATCATGTCTTGTAGAGCCTGAAGCCTGGCATGACCACTGGCTAGCTGGAGGGCCTAGCCAAGTTATCTAATCTCTCTGAATCTCACTTGTCTTATCTTTAAAAATGGGTAAACTAATATCTACTTTACAAGATTTTAATAATGATTAAGTAGAGAAATGCTTCTAAAATCCTGCCACTGTGTGTGTACCTCACAAAATAGAGCCATAGGTATCAGCGTACTATCACTTCACCTAAAACTCTCTACTAACTTCAAATATCCTTTTCTCTCCCGAGCTTATCACTACACCACAGTACCATATTTTTGTTTTTCTTTGTATTTTGGTAAAATACGCATAATGGAAAACTTACCATCTTAACCATTTTTAAGTGTACTGTTCAGTAGTGTTAACTATACTCACATTGTTGAGCAACCAACCTCCAGAACTCTTGTCATCTTGTAAAACTGAAACTCGACACTTGTTAAACAACTCCTCACTCCCCACACCTCCTAGCCCTTGACAACCACCATTCCACTTTCCGTTTCTATGAATTTGACTACTCTAGACACTTCATATAAGTAGAATCATACAATATTTGTCCTTTCGTGACAGATTTATTTCACTTAGCATATTGCCCTCAAGGTGCATCCATGTTGTAGTGTATGTCAGAATTTCCTCCCTTTTTAAGGCTGAATAATATTCCATTGTATGTGTATGCCACATTTTCTTTATCCATTCACCCATTGATGAACATTGAGTTGCTTCTACCTTGTTATGACTTTGTTAAATTAACATTTGTTAAGTAGAGCCCAGAAGGCCAAATGGTGAGTTGTGGTTCAACAACAGACCACAAAAGAAATTGAAATAGAGACGTTTATTACTCACAGGTGCTGGGAGATGTACATGGCACACCTCAAGGGGCCACATGGGGAGGTCAAGGCAGAGTGAGGCAAAGAGAGGCGGGACCTGGGGCATGCACGCTTATTAGAGTCCATGGGTGGCGTGCTTTGGGGTTCCTGAGCTAAGGCCACATTGGGAAATTCAAATAAAAAATATCAGGGTTTTGGAGAGTTCCATGAGGGTCTTTATCTAAGGGTTGCACAGGGGGAAAGCTCTGGGCAGCAGGGAGACTGTTGATCACAAGGGCTTTTGGGGAAGTCATATTAGGAACTTACACTTGCTTCTGACTCTTCAGGGCTTTATCTAGGGCATGTGCTTGCACGAGGTGGCTAGTGTCAGTTTCAGGTCTCTGCAGGCCAAACAAAATGGATGCTGAGGCAGCAACACGAAGGAATAACTGAGCTAAACTCCTGACAGACCTCTTAGCTATTGTGAATAATGCTGCCATGAACACTGATGTACAACTATCTCTCTGAGACTCTGCTTTCAACTCTTTTGGATTGTCAACCCACGAAAACAGAAACCAGTTTAAGAGGCAAAGCATTTATTTGGGATCAAAGAATTGCAATTCGGGGAGCACAGATTCAGGTAGAAACCCAAACAGTGTTCCAATTACAGTAGAGGGGCTCAGGGTTTTTATGGGGAAAAGGGAGGAAGATGAGGTGAGTTGTATTAAGGAAGAATTCATTGGTGCTGGATGAGGTGAGGTTAGGTTTGTGCTTCAGAGATCAGCTTGAGATTTGGTCATCAGACCAAAGGTTAGACTCGTATTTCATTGATTGGGTAGGAATCCAATAATCAGGAAAGTCCAGTTTCATAAGTCCTTACAAACAGGATATTCTCATCTTTACTGACTTCTTGGAATGCTGGTGGTTTGGTCCAGTTTGGAAGATTAAAAAAAAAAAAAGGATGTGCAAGCCAATTCCTCTGAAATGGCTGTCCCAGCTCTATTTTAATATGGCTCCACTCATGTCATCTTTCACAGGGTATAAACCCAGAAGTGGTATTGTTGGATCATATGGCAATTCTATTTTTAGTTTTTGAAGATCCTTCATACTGTTTTCCATAGTAGCTGCACCATTTTACATTCCCACAAGTAGTACACAAGGGTTCCAATTTTTCCACATCCTCTCTGACACTTGTTACTTTATTTTTTTGATAGTCGTCATCCTAATGCGTGTGAGGTGATACCTCATTGTGGTTTTGATTTACGTTTCCCTAATGATTAGTGATGTTGAGCATCATTTCCTATGGTTATTGGCCATTACCATATTTTTATGTTTTTATCCTTATTAAGTTTTGTGCCATCACTTCTAATAAAATGTGTTTAAAAATGCATTCACTTTTATTCCTCAAACTTTCTTTCCCAAATTTCCTGTTTTTAGTAAATTTCTCATTTACCCAGACTAGAAACAGCATCTTCATCATCTGCTATCCTGAATGACTCTTCAAGCCCTCACATTCCTTTCTTTGTAATGATTCTTACTCTCATACATTTCCTTCTACTTCTGTCATCGCTTCCCTCATTAGGAACCTGTCACACTCGAGCACTGCAACAGCTTCCTGCACACCATGATTTATTTTTCTCCATCAACTCCTATCCATCTTGAGCTCTGTTGCTAAATTAATCCACCTTTAAAACATCACATTTATTTTATAATTACTTTGATCAAGAATTAGTAATAACTGTTAATCAGCTCTCCAGAGGTTCTTGGATTCGTCTCCCATGGAATGTGTTTTTCCCTATTTGGCATAAGTCCTTTGCTGATAAAATTGAATAATGGCAATCTTCTTCCAAATCATAGAAAAATTAAGTTGATGGCTAAGGTTTTTTTTTCAATTTCAGACTTTTCTCCTATTTTTCTTTCTTTAGCCTTATACAATTGACACTGCTTGACTGGTGGCAGGTCCTGGCAGAGGAAAAAATAATGAAAGAATAATGCACTACTAAAATTAATAGAAAAGCTCAGAAATCATAAACCATATCTAGTTAGGCTGCTCAGGTTTTTTGTCATTGTCATTGTAGCTACTTTTATTAGTAAGTATATGTGTGTGGTTTCCTATTGGATAAACAAAATGTAGTTATATTTTTGGCTGATAAAATTCCTACACTTTTTAATGGAATTAAATGCATCTACATTAGTAATCCCCATCAGTTAAGTGACTTTCAGGTTCCCTGTCATTCGACACATTTGAAAATAAGTGACTCAATAGTTAGTTCTAGACACCCCAACTTGTAAAGAGAGTCCCTCTAAAAAGATATCCTGGGGCCGCCCCGTGGCCAAGTGGTTAAGTTCCTGCACTCCACTTGGGCAGCCCAGGGTTTCACCGGTTCGGATCCTGGGCATGAATCCAGCACCACTCACGAAGCCAGGCTAAGGAGGTGTCCCACATAGCACAACTAAAAGGACCTACAACTAGATAATACAACTATGTACTGGGGGGGTTGGGGAGAAGAAGAAAAAAAAAGATTGGCAATAGATGTTAGTTCAGGGCCAATCTTTAAAAAAGAAAAGGTAACCTAAAAACATTTATGATTATCTCACTTTGGGAGGATGAGGAAAAGGGGAAGTAGGTGTTACTCTTGTTGGGAGAGGATTTTCTATAGAATTCTCTCATGAAGATTTTCCCTTGGGAAAGAAAAAGAAGTCACAGGCATTATGTTTGGGATTACATATTGAATATGACTTTCTAAAAGATGTGCAAAGAATTAGAGGAGATTTTGCACTGGCCAGCAAAATACTGGGAAAAGTCTATTTTAATTTTGTGAGTCAGAATCTCAAATAAGATAAAGTAGCTTAAACAATAGTTCTTACATCCCACCCTCCATTCATCTACTGATCGTGAGATAAACTAGGCAACTGCTGACACTACTCTCCCAATGTCACAGCCTGGAAAGAGGTAGGTCAGTCCCAAGCCAGCTCTGAATGGGTGCATGGGAGAAGATATGATGCTCACTATGAAAGGAGTGGCCCTGATCAGTGCTTTGGACAGCTTTACAGTCATGTTGTTTGTATGAAGACCTCAACCAATCGACACCTTCAAATTTCTCCCTAAATAAAGGTCTTTGCGAGTGGATCCAGGGCATTTACATCATGGTTCAGATGGAGCCAGAAACACAGCATTTGCCTTCAACCATATCTATCTGGAAAAATCCAGAAGATTGCCCGTTTTGTGAGATTTCCCTGCCCTGCAACAGAGATGGGAGAATGGTGAGTAAAGTAGTGGTAGCCCTTTCCTTTCCTTTCCCTTTTTTCCTGAACGATGTAAAAAATACACAATTTAGGGGGCTGGCCTGGTGGTATAGTGGTTAAGTTCACGCACTCTGCTTCAGTGACCCAGAGTTTGTGGATTCGGATTCCAGGTGTGGACCTACTCACTGTTCATCAGGCCATGCTGTGGCAGCATCCCACATACAAAATAGAGAAAGATTGGTACGGATGTTACTTCAGTGACAATTTTCCTCACCAAAAAAAAAAAAAAAAATCACAATTTAGTAAAAATATGTGAGTGGTTAGGGAAGGTTTGTATGATTCAGCTCATAAAACATTCTGCAACACCCTGCAGGTCCATACTTGCCCCCATATGCAGGCTGACTTTTACTGTTCCAAACAAAGGTCCTCCACTCCAGATAAGTCAGTCTTCTCTTTGTTGCTCAAATGAATGATAACACAGAATACTTGATCATGCTGCTTTCCATACCATGGAGTCTATCCCAGCCCTGTCTTCCTCCCTCTGCCTCTCCAAATCCTACACATCCTTCAAGAAACAGCTTTTACATCCCCCATGAAAATTTCTTGAATTATTCCAGTCCACATACATCTCCTTATTTCACAAAATGCCTCTGTATCCAGGATTATTCCATGATTGTTTAACATGGCATTATTCCATGTTAGTTGATTCATTCATTAATTGATATTTACTGGGTGCCTGACAGAAAAAAGTATGACATAAAGTAGAAGGTTAACGTCCATAAAAGAGCCATCAAGTACTGTGGCCATTCAGAGAAGAAGGCAATCAGTTCTGACCGGAAAGATCAGGGAAGGCTTTGTGGAGATAACTTTTGCACTGAGATTTCAAGAACTTGGATTTCTGGAGATAACGAATAGGAAATGTTAGACTCGGGAAACTGTTCATAGGGAGGTATCTCACTGGTGGTTCTTCACTGCAGAGCTGCCTGAGGAGGTACCAGGGAAAGCTGCTGGCTGCTAACTACTGCTGGCCACCATGTGTGATGGAAGCTAGATGTCAGAAAATTCTCCTGCGCATCAGGAGCTGAGTGCTAGAGAAGCTCCTGGGCTTTAGGAGCTGGGCACTAGAGAAAACGTGTATGCTGAAAGAGGTGGGTGAAACAAACACACCGGAGCCAGAAAGAGAAACCCCTTCTTCTTACAGTATTCCTCCAATGCTCTCTACTGACAAAGCTTAACATCACTTCAGCTGATGTAGGAGAAATATTTACACAGCTCAGGTCCATTATCGCAGAGCAAAAAGTGAAGAATAGCCTTGGTGCTGAGAGGCAATAAGTTAATAATTGGCATTGTCAATTCCTTTGGCTCAACAGTCTTTACATGCACCCTTCTATACACATTTGAACTTCTATGCAGCAACAAAACAACTGTATATCCATAAACATATACATATATATGTGTTGGACAAAAGTCCCTTTTTGGGAGCTGTGACCATGCACCAAGGGACCCAGGAGGATCACAGTCCTGGCTTACGGACCCTGCAGTGGCCCATGAGCCAGCTCTAGTGCCTCTCAGCCACAATCTGGGGGTCCCTGGAAAACGCCATGTTAAACAATTACCCATAGATGAGAAAGCCTTTGTGGAAGGCAAGTTTCCAGTGGAGAAGTTCCAGCACACTATTAAGCAAAATATATATATAAGTTTGGATGCATTGGAGAGGGTTAGAGGAAGAGTTTGACTTTACCCACATCACTTCTCCCCAGGGAGGCACAACTCAGGACCAAGAAAGATCTTCTTGGCCCATGATTTCGCCCACAGGGGAAAGGGAGAGCAGGTGAGTGAGCATCCAGCTTCCCCAACTGTGCAGGACACTACCAAAGAAGCACATTTGTCTTATACCCCATCCAGTGTACTGAATCATGAGCTGCATGACTACAGGCAGGAAGGGGCTGGGAGAGAGGCAGAGGCAACACTCAGAGGGCATTAAAGGGATGGGAATCCTACTAATTGTATCGCAGACTCCATCAAAAAGCCTGCCCACAAGCCGCTGGGGATGGATTGCCCATGTATCCCACCAACTGGCCCACAGGCACACCCCCTCTCCCAGCACTCTACATGCCTCACCCCACACATCTTCACCATGTGGCTGGTGCCCTATGCATGTTCCTGAAAGCAGCAGTGAGGGTTAGCTTTGATAGACAGCTTATAAACACACACAGAAAACCAGTCAGAATCTGTGGGCCAGGGAGAGACTACAAACTTGAACTTTAGCACCACCCTTGGTAAAGCAAATGGGTGGCTCTCAGCACCAGGCCTGGTGCATTGCAGGATTGAGATAAGGCATACAAGCTTAAGAATTCTGCCACAAGAGGGAGCAAGAAGCATGGAACAGGTATACCCATAGAAGGTTGGAGAGAGCTTCAGAATCCCTAGCAGGGCTGATGGAAGATATTTCTCTCCTAAAGGCAATTAGTAAAGACTGCAGAAGATGACTGCTTCTTCAAATGCAAAAACAACGATGCAGAATTCCAAGAAATATTAAAAATTAAGGAAACGTGACACCATCAAATAATAATCTTTCAGTAATCAATCCCAAAGACATGGAGATCTGTGATTTACCCAACAAACAATTCAAAATGGCTATGATAAGCAAGTTCAATGAGCTACAGGATAACACAGAAAGATGATTCAAGAAAATCTGGAAAGTGATACATGAACAAAATGAGAAGTTTAACAAAGAAATGGAAATCATAAAAAGGAAGCAAACAGAGATTCTAGAGTGAAAAATGCAATAGAGAGCATCAACAGTTGCATGGATAAAGCAGAAGAAAGAATCAATGAGTTAGAAGACAGGAACTTTGAAATTATCCAGTTAGAGCAGAACAAAGCAAAAAGAATGAAAAAAAATGAAGAAAGCCTATGTAATCTATAGGGTACCATCAAAAGAGTTTCAGAAGATAGAAAGCTTCTTTAAAAAATGATAGCTGAGGACTTCCTAAATCTGAAGAGAGATGTGGATTTCCAAGTTAATAAATCTCATAGGTTGCCAAACAAATTCAAAGAGATTCTCTCCAAGACACACTAAAGTAAAACTTTCAAAAATCAAAGACAAAGAGAGAATTATAGAAGCAACAAGAGAAAAGAAGCTTGTAACTCACAAGGGAAACTCCATAAAACTGTCAGGAGATTTCTCAGTAGAAACCTTGGAAGCCAGGAGAGAGTAGATGATATACTCAATGTGCTGAAAGAAAAAGAAAGCAGACCAAGAGTACTCTATTCAGCAAAGTTGTTCTTCAGAAATGGAGAGATAAAGACTTTCCCAAACAAATAAGAGCTAAAGAAGTTCGTCACCACTAGACCTGTCTTAGAAGAAATAGTGAAAAAAAATTTTACAAACTCAAATGAAAAGACTCTACTAGTGACAAAAATATGTGAAAATATACAACACATTGATAAAGGAAAGTATATTGTCAAATTCAGAATACTCTAATTCTGTAACATGGTGGTGTAGTAACTACTTAACTCCAGTATAAATGTTAAAGGACAAGAATATGGGGCCGGCCTGGTGTCGCAGTGGTTAAGTGCGCATGTTCCACTTTGGCAGCCGGGGGTTTGCCAGTTTGGATCCCAGGTGCGGATATGGCACCACTTGGCAAAGCCATGCTGTGGTAGGCATCCCACATATAAAGTAGAGGAAGATGGGCATGAATGTTAGCTCAGGGCCAGTCTTTCTCAGCAAAAAGAGGAGGATTGGCATCAGTTAGCTCAGGGCTAATCTTCCTCAAAAAAAAATTTTTTTTTTTTAAAAAAAGGACAAGAATATTAAAAATAACTACAGCTACTATAATTTGTTAATTAATATTCAATATAGAAACAGGTAAATTGTGACATCAAAAATATAAAAGGGAGGACTAAAGGGTAAAGTTTTTGTATGAGATTGAAGTTAAGTTGTTATCAGTGTAAAACAGACCATTACATCTGTAACATGTTTTACGTAAGTCTCCTGGTAATCACAAAGCAAAAACCTACATTAGATTCAGGAAAGATAAAGAGAAGGAAATCAAAACCTACCACTATAGAAAATCTTCAGTTCACAAAGAAAGACATCAAGAGAGGGACAAAGGAACAAGAGAACTACAAAACAGCCAGGAAACATAATAAAATAGCATGAGTAAGTCCTTGCCTATCAATAATTAATCTAGCTGTAAATGCAAAAAATTCTTTAATCAAAAGACATAGAGTGGCTTGATGAATAAAAAGACAAGACTCAATAATAAGCTGCCTACAAGAGACTCATTTCAGTTTTAAAGACACACAGAGGCTTAAAGTGAAAGGATGGGAAAAGATATTCCACACAAGTGAAATTGAAAAGAGAGAAGAAGTCACTATAGTTATACCAGATAAAATACACTTTAAGCCAAAAACTGTAATAAGAGACAAAGAAGGTCATTATACAAGATAAAGGAGTAAAATCATCAAGAGGATATAGCAATCATAAATATATATGTACCCCACATTGGATCATCTAAATATATTTAGCAAATGCTAACAGATTTAAAGAGAAAAATAGATAACAATACAATAAGAGTAGGAGACTTCAATACTCCACTTTTATTGATGGATAGATCACCCAGACAGAAAATCAATAATGAAATGCTTGACTTGAGCAATACTTTAGACCAAGTGGAACTAACAGACATAGACAGAACATTCCATCCAACAGAAGCAGAACACACATTCTTCTCAAGTGCACATGGAACATTCTCCAGAATAGATAATACCATAGGTCATAAACAAGTCTTAGCAAATTTAAGAAGATTGAAATAATACCAAGTATCTTTCACAACCACAATGGTGTAAAACTAGAAATCAATAAACAGAGGGAAAATGGAAAATTCACAAATGTTTGGATATTAAACAACACATTCCTGAACAACCAGTGGGTCAAAGAAGAAATCAAATGGGAAATCAATATTTTGAAAAGAACAAAATAGAAAGACAGCATACCAAAACTTATGTGATGCTACAAAAGCAGTTCTAGGAGGCAAGTTTACAGTGATAAATGCAACATCAAGACAAAAAAAGATCTCAAATAAACAACCTAACTTTGCACCTCAAGGAGCTAGAAAAAGAACAACTAAGTCCAAAGCTAGCAGAAGGAAGGAGATAACAATGATCAGAGCAGAAATAAATGAAATTGAGTCCAGAAAAACAATAGAAAAGATCAATGAAACCAAGAGCTCATTTTTTGGATAAATAACACTGACAAACCTTTAGCCAGACTAAGAAAAAAAGAGAGAAGACTCAATAAATAAAACTTACTCAATAAAATAAAATAGAAATGAAAGAGGAGACATTACAACTGATACCGCAGAAATACAAAGCATCATAAGAGATTACTTATGAACAATTATATGCCAACAAACTGGATAACTTAGCAAAAAAATGAGTAAATTCCCAGGAACATACAACCTACCAAGACTGAGTCATGGAGAAATGGAAAATCTGAACAGACCAATCATAAGTAAGGAGATTGAATCAACTATCGAAAACCTCCTGGGGCTGGCTCGGTGGCATAGCAGTTAAATTTGTGCACTCCGCTTTGGCAGCTTGGGGTTCTCCAGTTCAGATCCCAGGCATGGACCTACACACTGCTCATCAAGCCATGCTGTCGCAGGCGTCCCACATACAAAATAGAGGAAGATGGGTGCAGATGTTAGCTCACGGCCAATCTTCCTCAACAAAAAGCAGAGGATTGACAGCAGATGTTAGCTCAGGGCTAATCTTCCTCAAACAAAGAAAAACCTGCCAACAAACTAAAGTCCAGGACCAGATGGCTTCACTGGTAAATTCTACCAAACTTTTAAAGAAGAGTTAACATCAATCCTTCTCAAACTCTTCCAAAAAATTGAAGAGGAGGGAACACTCCTGAATTTATTTTATGAGGCCAGAATTTCCCTGATACCAAAGCCAGGTAAGGACACTACAAGAAAATGAAGCTATAGACCAATATCCCTGATTAATATAAATCCAAAAATTCTCAACAAAATATTAGGAAACTGAATCTAACAGCACATTAAAAGGATCATACACCAGGACCAAGTAGGATTTATCCCCAGAATGAAAGGATGTTTCAACAAACCCAAAACAATACATGTGATACATCACATTAATAGAATACAAGATAAAAAAACTATATGATAATCTCAATAGATGGAGAAAAAGCATTTGAAAAATTCAAGATCCTTTCCTAATAAAAACTCAACAAATTGGATATAGAAGGAACATACCTCAACATAATAAAGGCCATATATGACAAGCTAACATCATACTCAGTTGTGAAAGGTTAAAAATTTTTCCTCTAAAATCAGGAACAAGACAAGGGTGTTCACTCTCACCATTTCTATTCAATATGGTACTGAAAGTCTTAGCCAGAGCAATGAGGCAAGAGAAAAAAATAATAAGAACACAAATCAGAAAAGAAGAAGTAAAAGTGTCTTTGTTTGCAGGTGATATGATATAGAAAATCATAAATATTTTAGCAAAAAACTGCTGGAACTATTCATTGAATTCAGCAAGTTGCAAGACACAAAATCAACATACAGAAATCAGTTGTGTTTCCATACACTAGCAATGAACTATCTCCAAAAAGAAATAAAGAAAACAATTCCATTCATAATACCATCAAAAACAATAAACTATTTAGGAATAAATTTAACCAAGGAAATGAAAGATCTATGCACTGAAAACTGTGAGACATAGATGAAAGAAATTAAAGAAGGTGCAAATATATGGAAAAAATCTTGTATTCATGAATCAGAAGAATTAATATTGCTGAAATGTTCATTCTATCCAGAGAAATCTATAGATTCAATGTAACTCCTATCAAAATTTCAATGGCATTTTTAACAAAAATAGAAAAAACAGCACAAAAATTTTTATAGAAATACAAAACAGTTGAAGAAACCCTGAGAAAGAAGAACAAAGCTAGATGCATCATACGTCCTCATTTCCTACTATATTACAAAGCTGTGGTAATCAAAACCTTATGGTACTGGAATAAAAACACATACATAGACCAATGAAACAGAATCAAGAGCCCAGAAGAAACTGTCACATACACAGTCAACTGATATTTGACAAGGGAGCCAAGAATACGCAATAGAGAAAGGATAATCTCTTCAATAAATGATGTTGGGAAAACTGGATAATCACAAGCAGAAGAATGAAATTGGACTCCTATCTTACACCATTCACAATAATTCACTCAAAATTGATTAAAGATTTAAACGTAATACCTGAAACCATAAAACTCCTAGAAGAAAACATAGAAGAAAAGCTCCTAGATATTGGCCTTAGAAATGTTTTTTGAATGCAACACCGAAAGCACAAGCAACAAAATCAAAACTAACAGTATTCTGCACAGGAAAAGACACAATCAACAAAATGAAAAGGCAAGCTATGCAATAGGAGAAAATATTTGCAAATCATATACCTCATAAGAGATTGCTTCCAAAATATATAAGGAGCTCACACAACTCAGTAGTAAAAAAACAAATAACCCAATCAAAAAACTGGGCAGAGGAACTGAATGGAAATTTTTCCAAAGAAAACATACAAACGTCCAATAGGTACACTAAAAGATGTTCAACAGCACTGTATCATCAGGGAAAAGCAAAACAAAACAATGAGATATCACCTCACACCTATTAGAATGGCTATCATCAAAAGACAAGGGATATCAAGTATTGGCAAGAATCTGGAGCAAAGGGAACCCTTGTGCCCTGTTAGGGGGACTGCAAATTGATACAACCACTATGGAAAAGAATATGGTGGTTCCCTGAAAAATTAAAAATAGAACTACCATATTATCCAGTAATCCTGCTTATACGTATATATCCAAAGGAAATAAAAACAGGATATTGAAGTGATATTTGCACTCTCATGCTTATCTCAGCATTATTCACAATTGCCAAGATATGGAAACAATCTAACAATCTAAGTGGCTGTCTATGGATGAATGGATAAGATGTGAAGACGTGATATTTACATATCATATACATCATGTATCACATATATACATGTGTCGTATATACAATGGAATATTATTCAGCCATGAGAAAGATGGAAATCCTGGCGATTGTGACAACATCAATAGACCTTGAGGGCATTATGCTGAGTGAAATAAAACAAATATTGTATGATGTCCCTTTTTATGTGGAATCTAAAGAAACAGAGTGGAATGGTGGTTGCCAAGAGCTGGGAGGTGGGGTAAATGAGGAGGTGTTGCTCAAAGAGCACAAACTTTCAATTATAAGATAAATAAGTTCTGGGGATCTAATGTACAACATAGTGATTATGTTAATAAGGCTAAATTATATACTTGATATTTGCTAAGACAATAGATCTTAAATGTTTTCACCACAAAAGAAACGATAATTATGTGAAGTGATGGGGGTGTTAACTAACCTTAGGTAGTAATCATTTCACAGTATATAAGTGGATCAAATCAATACATCGTACACCTTAAACCTATACAATGTTTTATGTCTATTATATCTCAATAAAATGGGGGGTAAAACCTTATATATTTCATGTAACGAGATGCAACTATCCTAAAAGGTGAAGCAGTTTCCAACCTCTCCCTACGACCAGGAGATGCTTAGTCCCAACTGTCATTGTATCCATCACTGACTCCATTAAATATTTCTCAAATTCTGTCAGTCTCTGTTACCTAACGTTAAAATTGTAAAGTTAACTTCTAATAATTATATATAAAACAAAAATGAGAAGAAAATTATTAGCTTATATAAATATACATATAACAAGAAAATACGTAAACTTACCACAGTCCTCATTTCTATAATTGATCAAATACCATTCATAATTAATATCACTTTCTTCTTCCACAATCCATTCCATTACTTTCTTCAGCCAGAACTCCAGCTGGTTAGGATTATTTACCTGGTAGAGTGACCCAAACTTTCATTCTCAAAACTCAGTTCTCAATTGTCCTGACTTTTTTTTTTGGATGTTGTAGCTTTCCATTAACTTTTACTATTGGAAATATTACTACTGAGAGGTGTCCAAGAGAATCTCCTGGGTTCTAGACATAAACTTCTTTGCCTCCATTATGAGCAGCAGCCCAGTTTCCTCTCTGCAATCAGGATCATTCACTTCACCCTATAGAGTAACCCCTTTCTCTGTCTGTTGGTTCAGTGTCATAAAGAGACACAAATGGCCAGGTAGCAGCTTCATCTCCAGTTCAGCGGAACCATCATCATATTCCCTGGTGGAAGCATTTCCTCTCTGGGCACTAAGACCTCCAAACCAGCAGGGCCCAAGTTTGACAGGACAAGAAGTAAAACTTCTGCAAGTGAGTTCTTAGGTATAATAGTGGACACAAAAGGTACTAACCAAAATAAGTAAATAAGAAAGCAAATAATTAAGTAAATAAATACATAAATAGGACTTCATGAAAATTCAAAACTTTTGCTCTAAGACACTGTTAGAAGAATGAAGCGACAAGCCATCGGCTGTGGGAAAATATTTGCATTTCCTTGATTATTAATGAGATAGAGGACTTTCCACATACTTATTGGCAATTTATATTTTCTCTTGTGTGAATGTCTTTTTAAGGCTTTTATTTGGATTTTTGTCTTTTTAGTATTGAGTTATGAGTGCTTTATATGTTCTAAATTCATGTCCTTTGTCAGATACATGTGTTATGAATATATTTTCTCAATCTGTGGCTTGCCTATTTATTTTTTAAAGAAGTGTTTTGATGAGCAGAAGTTTTTGATTTTGATAAAATACTGTTTGTAATTATTTTCTCTTTGTTGGTTAGTGCCTTTGGTGTTCTCTCTAAATAATTTTTGCCTACACCAAATTCATAAATATGTTTTCTTCTAAAGGCAATATAGCTTTAGTTTTAATGTTCAATTTTAAGGTCTATCCACTGGAGAGTTTGAAGTAAAAAAGTGACATGATCCAATTTGTATTTTAAAAGGATCACTCAACAAGTTGCTTAGCTGTAAGGGACAATGATGCTGGAAATAAAGTGGTCAGTTACAAGGCTACTGCAATGATCTAGATGAGAAATTTGTTGGCTTTGGCCAACAAACTTATTGTTAGCGGAAGATCTTGTGAGAAGTGGTTGAATTTTGGATATGTTTGGAGAGGTGAATTTCCTGATGACATACAGGATGAGGGTATGAGAGAAAGAGAAGAGTCACGATGATGACAATTTTTTGGCCTGTGCAACTGGAAGGATGAAATTGCTATTTTACTGTGCTGAGAAAGAGTAGTGGGTGGAGGTGGAGAGGAACAAGTTAGAGATGTTTATTAGACATCCAATCAGAAATGTGGGCTAGTCAGCTGGATGTAAAAGCCTGGAGTTCAGGATTGAGATCCAGGCTGGGGCTCTACATGAGAGTTTCTCAGAATATGGATGGTAATAGAAGTTATCAGATTGGATGCTATTACCCAGGAAGTGGATATAGATAAGGACAAGAAGAAGGACCAGCTCTGAACTCCAGGATGCTCCCATGTTAAGGGGTCAGGAGAAGAGGGAAATCCAGCAAAAGAGACTGAAAATGGCAAACGTGACAATAGGAGGAAAATCAAGAATGTGTGATGTCATAGAAGTGAAACAAAAGGTCTTTCCAAAAGGACAGAGTGATCAATGGTGACAAGTGAAGGTCAAGGAAGGTCACCACTGAGAACTGACCATTGTATTTGGTTACATGGAGGTCATAGATGGCTTGACAAGAGCAGTTTTGGTGGAATAATGAGCATAGTATCTAATATGAAGGGATAAACCAGAAAAGGGCTGGAAGATTGTGGAAAACAGGAGATCTGAATACAATCAAAGAAGAATTATAGGGAATAAGGGAACGCAAGAGCTGTATGGACAGAGTATTGTCAGAAACTTTAAACCTTCGGGAGTAAAGTTATTCTGGTTCATGACAACTTGTAGAGTGTGGCCGTGCGTTTGCTCACGTGGCTTAAGTGAAGCTGAAGGACTTTGGAGCTGCAGAAATTAAATAACCGTGAAGGCCAACGTTGGATGGCTTATGCGCATGGACGTTGATGCTGCCCAGGGAGAGACAGGCATTGAGGAGGAGCAAGCACTGAACCCAGCAAAGCAGGACAAGTTCCCAGCATGGACTGAGGGCTGAGTAGGAGGGCCACTCTCCACCACAAAGGGAACTACGAAGTACTATTTAACAGCAATCAAAATACACACCAGCCACTTTTTCTCCATTACCAGGATGGAACGTGTAAGGAACAAAGCAGCTGCTCAGAATTTTAGGGATTTACCAAAAAGAACAAATGTGTCCTGCAGTGTGGGCTGCATCATGGCATTCCTCAAGGAGCTGAGAACAGTGATTCATGGTGGGAATCACCCATGACATCTGTCACACTGGGTCTCTAAAGCTGGTGTGAATTTGAGTGGACGCTGACCTTGCTCTTTGGGGCCCTGTGTGTGTGTGTGTGTGTGTGTGTGTGTGTGAGTTTCTGTGTGTTGCCATATCATTATAAATGAAGGAGCTCGATACTGTTTAATCTAAAATACTTAGAGATTAAAAAAACATGCCAAATGAGGCTGAATGCTCAGATTTGGCTTTCTTTTTCTATCTTTATAGAAAAGAGATATTTAATAAACTCTGAATCCTCAGCCATGCTTTGGACTGTTACTGAGGCCCAAGGCAGTGTGTCAAGTGGGTATGTGGCAGAATCTTCACAATTTAAAACAAGGATAAAATGTACTTTGATCGCTTTGCCTAGGGCATACATTTCAGTTCCCTAGGCCTTGGAATTCATGTCATATAGAATCCCATAGAAACAGCTAGGATCATCTGAGACTACAGGAGATTCACATCAAAGCCATAAATGACCAATGTCAGGTGCTTACATAAAAATCCCTTACACACAAAACTGAATAGAGATGGTGTAAGCTGCCGGGGAGTTGGAACGAGACAGGTCATGGTTTCAGTGTCAACTCAGCCACAGTCTGCCTTAAAACCTTAGGCCAAGTTTTTGCTTTCCCTAAGAGTCTGTATTATCTTTTGTAAACAAAAAAAAAAAAAAGAGAGAGAGAGAGAGATAATACTACCCAATTTAGAGAATTGGTGGGATAATTAAATGAATGGACATAAGTGAAATCTTCTGACACCAGACTCGGCAAGTAGTGGCTTTTTTCCCTCCTTCCATCTTCTCTTTATCAGTAGGAGTAAAGTTTCTTCTTTCTACCACAAAACTCAAAAAGACAATGCATTAGAAAATCCTCTGAAAATCACAAACTATGTCATTGTGTCATCCAGAGCATCTATGCCGTCTTTGGGCCTAGGATGGGTTCAAGCCTCAGCTCCACAACTTATTGGATGTGGGACTTTTGGCAACCGACATACACAGCCTCGTGTCCTCCTTGGTACAATGGGGTAATAATAGCCCCAATCTCAGACGGTTGTCAAAGAAAAGTTTCAATGAAAGAATGCACGTAAAATGCTTAGCACAGTTCCTATCATATAGCAGCATGCAATCAAAAGCTGCTAGCCAGAACGTCTGCCTTTTAAAAAGCTTCACCATCATCCTAATTCTACCCACTAGCAAAGAAGGAAGAGAGAGAGAGAAGAAAAAACTAAAACAGTTTTTTTATTTTTTAAGATTTTATTTTTTTCCTTTTCCTCCCCAAAGTCCCCCCGGTACATAGTTGTATATTCTCAGCTGTGGGTCCCTCCAGTTGTGGCATGTGGGACACCGCCTCAGCGTGGCCTGATGAGCAGTACCATGTCCGCACCCAGGACTCGAACCTACGAAGCACTGGGCCGCCTGCAGGAGAACGCGCAAACCCAACCACTCAGCCATGTGGCCAGCCCCAAAGCTAAGACAGTTTTGAAGGCCTTACTCTTCTCTCGGTAGAAGAAGAGCTGGTCCAAGTCCTTGATCTCATTCTAAACCCCCATGGCCTCTTTGGTTCCTACCACCTGTCTCTCTCCTCACCTGGAGGGTTTTTATACTCTGTAGGCAACACCACCCAGGGAGCACAAATCTCACCACGACAGTGACCGGGTGGGTGTGAGGAGGAGCTCTCTGAGATGTTCTTCTCACACACACACACACAAATACACTCCCGCTTAGAAAAACCAGGGCAGAGGGCTCAGAAGCCCTTCAAAGGTAAAAACATTTTTTTCTAAGTTTGTCCCAGGCAATACTAATGAAAAGTTCTGAGTTCCAGAACAATGGTATGAGAAGCCGGGCTGGCTACAAAGCCCCAGGTGCCACCTCCAGATGGAGGCGGGAAGACGGAACCCTGTGCTTGCCCTGAGAACCGTTTCTGGAGGTGTTCAGCACCAGGGTGGTGGGTGTTGCCCCCCACATCTCTGAGATTCTACAGAAGTATGACCTGAAGGGGGACAGGGCTTCTTGGGTTTGATTTTTGTTTTTGTTTTTGTTTTTGTTTCAGTGGGGGACAAGCTTCTACTTATGCTTGTTTAGCTTTTAAAATAAAATAGTGGTTGCATGTGTGTCTGTGTTTCTTCGTGCGTATTTGTGTTGTGAAAGACAGTATGAGAATCCCTTTGAAAGCCTTGTCAAAATAACAGCTCACCTTTCCCCTTCCAGTTCCTAAAATGCCAAGATTCTGAAATGCCAATGATTCAATCATTCTGTTGTGAGGTCTGGACATATGTCTTTTGATAAAGGATCCCAGAAAATTCTGACACGCCCCCTCCAGTTGTGAGAATCAGTAATAGTATATCAGTAGGGCCATCTCGATCTACTCGCAAACAGTTTATTTAGAAGAAGAAAGTTAAAGCAATCTAGAACTCTTCCGTGCAGGGCAGGGGCGTTCAATCCTCAAGGGGAATCCATGTTACCGGTTAATATTTTTCTACCAAAGCCTACTCAACACCTTCTTCTCTCTCCCTTTTTTTCTCAGCCTTGCTTTCATCCTCCCTCTGTTTTTCATTCATTTCCTATCTCCCCTTCTCTCCTTCCTATTAGCCCCTGTGGACACTTGTGGGGCTATAGAGTAGCATTGAGGACATTTGCATCTGCCACTGCGTAATTTCAGTGCCCTCCCGCCAAAACCGCATGCCCCTTTGGAACCTAAGTTAGCACCTTCACTGTGATGCTCTTTAGCTGCCATTGTTCCCACAGCGGGGCAAGGAAGGGACTCATCGGAGCCTGCCTCTCCTTGGTGACACACTGTCCTGCCTGGGCTGCTCCCTGCCACCTTCCTGCTTCCCTCACCCCCTGCTTGTCTCCTTGCTCGGGGTTCCTGCTTTCCCAGCTACCATCACGGAGAACAGTGGTTCTCAAACTTATACTATAACAGACTGCTAGGCCCCTCCCCCAGACTTTCTGATTTGTAAGTCTGGGTCGGAGCCCAAGAATTTGCTTTTCCAACAATCTCCCAGTTGATACAAATGCTACTGGTCCAGGGACTACACTTTGAGAACCACTGGTGAAGAGGAAAGGACAAACTTAGGGGTCACACTCATTTGATTTCCATTATGAGTTTAGCTGCTGACCAGTTGAGTGACCTGGGCCACTTAATTGCCCTCTGAGAGACTCAGTTTTCTCAGCTGTAAAAATATGACGATGATAACCTCACAGAACTGTTTTAAGGATTAAACAAGATGTTGTCTTTCTGGCCTCTGTGAGAAGCAGAATTTACTAAATGGGATCAGAAACACTGAGCCCACCTTGCTAGCCATTAGTAGCCAGGCAATAGCTCTGGCCATCAACACCAGGCTCATATGGTGATTGTGGAGGCGTGGCCTTGGCTCATGTGGGTAACCATTTAAATGCACAAAGTCTCAAGTTTGCCTAATGTTCCCCTGACACTTAGGCTCCCTAGGACTGTGTGGTCTAAGTAGAGAAGGAGAGAAAGTCACTTTCAGATTCCTGGTTCTCATCCTCTCCCTGCTTACTCCTGCCACTCAATCTGGAATCCTGTAGCTAATTCCAAGGGGCACATTTTGTCCTTAGAAGGAATGCACAAGGCTTGCATTCCTGCACTCAGAAGAGAGTGTGGTCTAATGGGTAGGAAGTGGGGGAGGTAGGATGGTCGGTTCTATTTAAAGCCTGCCCACTGACTCATGAGACATCCTAGGGAAATGGCTTCACTTCTGGACCTTGGGTGTCCTCTTGTTAAAGGGAAGAGAGAGATCCCCTTCTTAACAGGGTGTTTTGTTTCTGAGGACAGAGAAGTCAGTGCTTGAGAAGCCCTTGGAAGGGGAGTTATGTGGTCGTATCAAATATGGAATCTAGAGAGGCACATTCTTTCTCCACCTTCTCATAAGCATTGTAAAATGCTGGTGTCCAGCCAAGCAGGCAGGTCAAGACCCCATCCTGACCCATTCGAAGGCCTGCAGTTTGGAAATACTTGAGATAATGAGAATTTTGTAAGCACTCCTGCTGGGTCAGCATTCCCCTCCTCCCTGAGGTGTGGGGCAAACAAAATGGGGGTGCAGGGAGAGCCCTGGCCAGAAAACCAGAATGGAAGACGTCTGGGCCTGCCTGTCTGTCATCACCTCGGGATCTTGGGTGAGAGCCTGCCGCACTCCACGTTTAAAACTCTGATGACGTCTGACACCCCTTCCAGCTCTCTGACACCCCAGGGTCCTGTAACTCTGAGCCATGAAGTCTTTTCCAATGTCGTTGAGAATTCAAGGAAGTAAATAAAGAATAGGTTTTGGTTAGAGGCTACAGCATCATCTGTACTTGGTCTTTTCTACCTTCCTCTAGAGACTGAGACAGAGCCAGAGCTGGGAATAGGAATCAGACAAGGTCTTGCCTTCAATGTGCTCACCTCTAGTAGAGCAAGAGGTCCTGGAGAACGGCCACACAGAGCATAGCTAACCCCTCTCAGGGTTTGGAAAGTCCTTCAAAGAACAGAAGGGAAGAAAAAGGAAATTAAGGCTAATGAGACATAAGAAAGGACAAAAAGGGGTTTATTGAGTCATTTTACAAGGCACCATGCTGGTTGCTTTACATACACGAATTTATTTATCCTTACATCCATCTTATGAGGTAGATATCTTTTTCACAATTTAAAGTTAAGAAAGTCGGGAATGAAGAGGGTAACAAATTTCCCTACATTCCCAGATCTAGTGTATGGGAGGGCCAGTGCTCAAGCCAATGTGTGTTAGACTCTAAAGCTCTTCCTCCAAAGACACAATGCTTAGCCTGGCCTTCAACAATCAGTAAGATGTCCTCCAGCAGGAAATGGGCAGTCCTTCCAGGTAGAGGGAGCTAAATGAACAAAATCATGGAGATCAGATTGGATTAAACTTAAGGGTAGATGTAGGCAGAATAAGGAATTGAGGTGTAAAGTGGGGAACAATCCTGAATGTCCTGTATGTCACTCCAGGCAGTGAGAACCCATTGAAATGGAGAACAACTTGACCCGATTTTTGCCTTTTAAAGCTTTTGCTTTGATAGCATTGTGAAGGTGCGTTGGAAAAGAATGAGATTTCCAGGCACTGACGAAATGATACTGAGGAGAGGGGGCCAGAAGAAGATGATGGTAGTAGCCCAGAATGGAGATGACGAAGGCTTGAGCCAAGCTCTTGCTCTGCTGTCTGAGACACTGCAGTAACTAGGAGCGATCCAGGAAAGGCCATGGGACATATACTTGGAATCCTAAGAGTGGTCAGGAGACTTGCCCTGACCTCTTAGCCAAGATCCTTGGGACCACATAATATGTATGAATTTAAACTAGATCAAGCCCTGAGATGTTGCAAATTCCTGTGTGGATGTTTTAGAAACAGACCTGGTCGTCAGAGCTTCAGGGCCCACTGAGGATTCCAATTTCCTCTGTGATGGACTTCGGAAAACTTGATTCACGTTTCTCTGGACTCTCCCAAATATATATCCTCTAAGTAGAAGAAAGAGGTGTTCTCACCCATCCAGGTCTCGCATGCTGGAATTGTCAAGAAAAATAGCAGGGTTCTCAAACACCAACTGCACTTGACATGGAAGAGAACCAGGTGCCTCAGATACTGATCCTTTTAGACTGTATGGTCTGAAGCAGGGGGCTCAAGAGAGTTTGGGCCACAGCAGTCTTCAGAGAAGATAGGGCTTAAGTCCGGGCAGCCCAGTGGAGGAAAAGCCGGAAAGAGTGGAAAAGGGAAAAAAAGGAAAGCTGGAAGAGTGACTGGGAGGATGTAGCAGAGAAGTGATTTCACTGAGCCATCACGTCATAGATAAACACTGGGCCATCCTGCTGTGCCATAGAACCCAGACAGAGGCCAAAAGGATGTGGAAAAAGTGAGATGTGAGCACCCATTGGTAAGCAGCTGCACCAACTTAGAAAGTGGAAATGATGAGATTTCCTGTTCATTTTGAAAATCAAGCAAGTGGCTTCATCTTTACCTCCATCAAAAATTCACTTCTCTCCTTCAACTCTTACCCAATACCATCTTTCCCTCCATCACTTAGAAGGGAAACATGGATCATGCACAGCTCGCTAACAGTTAGAGAACCCAAATAATTCTGGTCCTGTCTCTGCCGCTTACTAGCTCCCTGACCTAGCACCATTTGCTTTGTCTCTTTATGACAAAGACCAGGAAACCATGAAATGATGGGGTTGGTATTGCAGACTGCCCTTTATGGTCCTTTCCAGTTATAACAATCTCTCGTTTGTTTCTTTCTCCCAGCCTCCCACTCCGCACTCCATTTATTTTAATCTTTTTTTTTTCCTTTCTCTGTTTTTTCTTGCTTGTAAAATCTAGCCCATGTGAGTAATGTTCATATGGTTATGAATACAGTTCGTTCTTTGTCATCTGTGATAATGAGAGATGGATCATGTGGATAACCTCAAACTGCAAACACTATTCATATATGCGGCTGAGGGACATTCCAGGCTGACTAATGGTCTAATATTTGTTTTGGGCTGCACTTTCTGAGCGCCCATTAGCTGGTTATCAGGGTGGGCACAGAGAGGCTAACTGGGGAGTTCTTGGGAAGGAATAGAACCGAGGCTAGGATACAAACATTGGCCAAGTCTCTCCGACCAAGCAAAGGCCTGTTTGTACATTAGACTTAGTTGGTTTATGTAATTAACATGCAATGGCCCATATGTTGAGCACGCCTGGGGACAGGGTTCAGGTTATAGTCAGAAAAGGTAATCATTTGCTGTTAGCCTGAGAGCCTCAGGACGTGCAGGGACCAGAGCAAGGACCTCCTCTCCAGGTACTGCTGTCTGTTTGATTCACCCCATGGAACTAAGGAAATCCTCTTGGACACTTACAACAGGAGACTGGACACCATAGGAAGGCAAGTCACCATTTGCCCTTGTGTTTCCTTGATTCTGCAGCCTTGCTAGCTCTTCTGGAATGAAAATGGAAAGAAGAGGATGTCTTGAGGCTATTTGTGACCCTTGTCCTAGGACTAATGTCCTGCTCTGGCCCCTACCTACTTCTCAGGTGATCTGGTCTCTTACAGGCTCCTCATCCTCCATTTCCCCTTATCAGTCACTGGGGGTAACTCGGGTGAGCTTTAAGGTAAATTTGATCTGGCTGAGTCAAGATATTGTATGAAGTTTCTTCTATTCATAAAAGGCTGAAAATTCCTACATAAGATCACAGGGCACAAAGTTCTGCCTGTTGTTTTATTTTATAATAAAGTTTATTTCTCTCATTATTAAGGTCACATATTCACTATACATTAGGAAAATGAAGTAAAGGTATAAAGAAGAAAGTGTAAATTAGCTATACCCTAACGCCCGGAGATAAGCACCGTTAACACTTTGGTTTATTATTTTTATTCTCTTTTCTAAGAAGATAGATAGATAGATGATAGATAGATAGATAGATAGATAGATAGACAACACATAGATTATACGTACATACGTACATATAGAGACAGAGAAAAATAGATAATAGATATAGATAGATAATAGATGTTCCATATATAGTTTTATATTTTATTTTTTCTTTGTAACAATCTTGTAAGAATTTTTATATCATTTAGTTTTTCTAATGTTATGTATTAATATCTGTATAACATTTAACTTTATGCGTGTATAGTAATTTACTAAGCATTTCTGTATTATTGAAATATTGTTTCCAGTTCCCTGCTCTTCTTATATAATATGGCAATGAAAATCCTCTCGCATGAATATTTCCTTGAATTTCTGAGTTTTTCCCTAGCAAAGACTCCTCTAAAAATGAATTTCAAAGTAGAATAGAAAAACAACGACAAACACTAAAGACAGAGATTGGATTGGTGATTACCAGAGGGGAAGGGGGGAGGCAGGAGGATGAAAGGGGTAATTAGGTGCATGTGTGTGGTGATGAATTGTAATTAGTCTTTAGGTGGTGAACATGTGGTAATCTACACAGAAATCGAAATATATAACGATGTACACCTGAAATTTATATAATGTTATAAACCACTTACCACAATAGAAAAAGAATAAAAATTAAAAAAAAATAAAACAATGGATATTGAAAAAAAATGGATTTCAGGGTAAAGGGGTTCAAAGATTTTTAAGGCTCTTGAAAAAATTATCAAAAAGTTTTCTGGATAAGTGGTAACACTTTATACTTCTAGTGGCAGTATGAGTAGCACATCCTTGTCAACATGAGAAGTTATCATGTTTCATAATGATTAGAACTTTATACAGGCAAAAAAAGTGATAATTCAATGTTTTAATTAGAATTTTTAAAATTTATTTTGTGAACATTTTTCATATGTTTAGAGAACTCAATTTACAATCTTTGCCCATTTTTCTATTGAAGTATTCTTACTTATTTGAGCTATCCATAATGAGCTTTATATGAGCTCTATACTTATGTACATACATATGTATATTAATTCTTGCTATCTAATATGCAAATGTTTTTCCACTTGTTTTTGTCCTTTAATTTTGTTGATGCTTTTAATATTCAAAAATTTTAATTTAGTTGTATTCAAATCTTTGTTTTTACTTTGTAGCTTCTTCTATGCTTTGTTTTTTTGTTTTTTGAAGAAAGTTAGCCCTAAGCTCACATCTGCTGCCAATCCTCCTCTTTTTTCTGAGGAAGATTGGCCCTGAGCTAACATCCAAGCCCATCTTCTTCTACTTTATATGCAGGACACCTGCCACAGCATGGCTTGCCAAGCGGTGCATAGATCCCCACCCGGGACCGGCCTGGGGAACCCCAGGCTGCCAAAGCAGAATGTGCAAACTTAACAGCTGTGCCACCGGGCCCGCCCTATACTTTTATGTTTATAATTCCTTCTCCACTTTAAAGACTGGATTTATTTATTTTTTATTTATTTATTTATTTATTTATTTATATTTTTGAGTTCTTTTGTTTTTTTATATTTAACTTTATAATTCACCTTGTGCTTATTTTGCATATAGTTTGAGGTGAGGATTTTCCTGGCGATCGTTCTTCAAACTATTGGTGGACTAATCCACGTGTGTGCGATATTTCCCTTATCATATGTTAGGTCCGCGTATGCTCAGTATGCATCACCTGGCCTCCCCTTCAGGAATAAAAGACTTATTCCTCCAGCTGCAAGAAGACAGCCCTCAGCTGCCAGCCTTCTTTGTAAATTGCTTCAGCAGAATGAAACTGCCTTGCCCTGGGTCACATCTCCTTCCAGAGGCAGCCCTCATCCAGCAACTGGTTGATATTAGAATATAAAGGCTCCTCCCACAACTCGGGACAACTCTGAGGACCATCTCAGCCAGGTGTCTCCCTGCGTGGCTGCAGCCTTCACTGGGACTGAATCAGGGCTCAACTCTTCCCTTTGCCCAGTTTCACTTCCATCCTCTCCTTCCATGCTGATCCTAACAGCACTCCCTAATGAATGTCCCGCAACCTAATTGCCATCTCAGAGTCAGCTTCCCGGGAACGCAGCCTGTGACATATATACATACCAGCCTGCAATCTGTTACCCACAATTCCAAAAGTTCTAAAAAACCAAAAGCTTTTTCTTCATGAGTTTGATGCCAACATTCATTTGGGAACAAAATATGGCCTCACTCAATAGGAGGCTGTTTATGGATTTGACATATCCCACTCAGTTTCATTACAGAAATATCAGTGTATTTGATTATGGGGTCCTGGTCCTACTGGAAGCATTAAGTATCACTTAGGATATAACCAAATTACCTTTCTAAAATCCAAATTTTACATTTCAAAACACATCCAGCCCCAAGAGTTTCAGATAAGGCACCGTGGACCTATACTGGGTGTGTTTTGGAACTTACCTTGATGCATGTCTTGAGTTCATTGCAATCTCATCATTAAGCATTTTGAACTCTAATAAATTAAAGTCTCTCTTCAGCACTGCTATTCTTTCGCAAAATAATTTTTGTTATTCCTACCCATTTTACTCTTTGAGATGGACTTCAGAATCATTTTACCAAATTACTCCCCAAAAGTGAGATTTTTCATTAAAATGATACCAAGCATAAAAATTAATCTGAGGAGAATTAATATTTTTAGTATTTAACCACCCCATCTAAGGACATGATAAGTCTATCCCTTTCTTCGTGTTTACTTTTGCATCTTTAGCTGGGTTTTGAAATTTCTGCATAGAAGCTGCACACATATTTTATTCGAGTTATTGCAATGACAGCTTTCGGTTGTTATTCTTAAAGAAACCTAAAAAAACCCTTTTTTTCCATTAATTCTCCTAATTGATTATTATTTGCTTATAGAAAAAATAATCTTTTCATAGCTTTACTTTTTATTGCCTCCCTGCTATAGACTGAATGTGCGTGTGTGTGTGTGCGTGTGTCCCCATCTCCCTCTAAATTCCTATGTTGAAACTTAACTCACGATGTGATGGTATTTGGAATTGGGGCCTTTGGGAAGTGATTAGGTCATGAAGGCAGAGCCCTCATGAGTAGGATTAATACTCTTATGAATGAGACCCCGGGGAACTCTCTTGTCTCTGTTTACCAGGTGAGGTCATAGGGAAAAGATGGCTTTCTATGACCCAGGAACTTCTCACCAGACACCAAATCTGCTGGCACCTTGATCTTGGACTTCTCAGCCTTCATAACTGTGAGAAATAAATGTCTATTTTTTAAGCCACTCAGTCAATGGTATTTTCTTATAGCAGCCCAAACGGACCAAGACATTCCCTTTCCAAAATTACACTAATTCTAAGAGATTTTCAGTTGGATTTCCTTGAATTTTCCCTATATTTACTTAGGTCATTTGCAAATAATGACAATTTTTGTTCTCTCATCGAATATTCATGCAGCTCTTTCCATTTTCTATCACATTGTTCTGGACAGTATGTTCATAATAATGTGAAATAATGATGGCGGTGGCAGGAATTCTGGTCAGGTTCCCAGTTTTAATTGGAATTGTCCCTAGTGCTCCACCATTAAGCATTATGCTGGCTGATATTTTATGACACTTATTCTTAATCATCTACAGAAATACTCTGTTCTTAGTTTTCTCACTTTCCTCTTCATCTGTAAGAAACATGTTGCATTGTCTCACATGTTTTTTTACATCTGTTGAAATTACCATATGCTTGTCTTTTTTGAAATATTGCTATGACACAATATATTAACAGACTTCCTAATATTAAACCAGTCTTGAATTTTAGGATACACTCTACTTCATTGTAATGGGTGAGCTGCACCGATTCTCTATGGAAATACGGATTTTCACATACGTATTTATAACTGAAATCAGTCCATAGTAAAGGTTCTCAAATGTGAGAGAGCAGAAGCATCACTTGGGGAATGATTTACAAATGAAGATTACACAACCCAGAAGCCATGACAAAAGAGAAAGACAAATTTGATTATCGAATAATTTAATTCTCTAATAGAAATAAATGTTCCACAGCCAAAAGACAAATAGAAATTTGTTAAAAATAGCAAACTGACAGATCAATTTCATATTTTACAAAGTGCTCAAGCAATCATCTACAAAAAGAGAAGAAATGCAATAGTAGAGTGAATAATGTTTACAAACAGGTCGTTTACAGGGGGAAAAAAGCTATAAATGGACAATATAATTTGAAACAATGCCCAACCTCTTTGATAATTAAAGAAATACAATTCAAAACTATAGTAATATTATCTTAAGCCTATTAAAATAGCAAAATTGCAAATATTTGATGATGATGCTCAGTCCTGGAAAGGATACGAGAAAATAGGGACTTATATTCCTTATTGTTTCTCGAGAAGAATTTGGCAATAGTTATCAAATTAAAAATCCATGTACATTAGATCCAGCAATTCTGCTGCTAAGAATTTACCATAGGGATGTATTTGAAAAATATATGTAGAAAGTGCAAAACTAAGCCAAAACAACCAATATATTCACCAATAGAGGACTTATTGGATAAATTAAGACATGCCCTTTTGATGGAACGATATGTTGCCATTAAAAAAAAAAGGATAGGTCTGTGTGTACTGGTATGGAACATTTCCAATATAAAGTATTAAATGAAGGAAAGCAAATTGCAGGAGAATGGGTATATTCTAGCCTTTTTTGTAGATATATTGAAAGATGGATAAAGATAGATACTGGTATGTGAATCTTTCTTGTTTTTCATACTAGAATATTACCTTAGAAGACAGGACTTTGATAAGATGGTGGAGAGAGAGAGGGACAAGGAACTTTTCATTGTGTACTCTCTACACCATTTGAATCTTCCACGTTACTTCTATTAAAATGCAACATCAGCAAAGATTTTCTAAGAGCATCAAAATTTTTCTTCTATATAGTTTTCTATAATAAATGATAGTAAGAATTTTAACCCATAGTCCTGGACCCCATCCCTAATAATTCTGATCCAGTGGTGAGGAGTTGGGCCCAGGGATCTAAAATTTTTACAAATATCTCCAATAAATTTAATGTAGGTAGCTGAGAAGCACACTGGCAATCAGTTCTGTAACTATGTTATTTTATTTTACCTGTTTTGGATATTGATTGCAAGGTGAAGCTAGCATAAATAAATGATTTGCATAGCTGTCCATGATTTCCTGTGATCTGGAAAAGTTATATAGCATCAGAATTTTCAATGTCTTGACAATTCATGAAAAAATTACCAATGAAACATGAGTCTTTGTGGAAATAGTTCTTTGATGCCTTATTTACTTTCTTCCAAAAGTAGTTTTCTATTTAGTCTTCTATTTTTTTAATCATCTTGAGTCAATTATATTTTCAGGCCAAATTGTCCAGATTTTCAAACTTATTGACATAGAGTTGTGCAAATAAATCTTTAATAATTTTTGTCTATGCTATAGACCCTTTCTTACTCTCAATTTTACTTATGAATACTCTTTTTCCCTTGATTATCCTCAATTTATTTTAAAAGTATTTTTAAAGAAGCTGATCCTTGAATTTTTAATAAATACTAATTATTCTTTCTGTTCTCTAATTCTTTAATATCTACTTTTATCTTTATTATTTATTTCCCCCATTTTGATTACATTTGTTTCATTGTTTTTGAAACATAAAACTCACTCTCACCCTTTCCTACTTAATCATAAAAGCATATAAAGTACTGGATTTGACTGTAAATATAGTCCTAGCCTCATATCACAGTTTTCTAAATAAATTTCTTAGCGTTATTTCATGGTCTGTAGGGATGATTTTATTTTTCCTTTAGCTCGGTAGTTATTTAAGAAATTTAAAAGAAATTATCATGTGATTGATTGCTTTTGTTTCAGCTTGAATTATTTATATCTGATGAAAAGCCAAACTTGCTAAAAAATGTAATTATGTTGCATCTATATTTTGAAATCTATTGAGATTTTCTTTGTATCCTTAAAAATCCCATATATTTTATGAACATTTTAAATGCATATTCTATTTTTAACAGATATGTAGTAATTCACTCATTAAATAATATTTATTATTTAATCCCAGGAATTAGACATTCTATCTATCTTTGTCCTTGATTTTTGGTTCCCCAGTCTTTCAAAATATGAAAGGGACTTGGTGAATTTTCCCACAACAATTTTACTTCTATTCATTTCTGTGTCCTCTCTGTGTCTTTTTATTTCAAGTGTATCTTTTGTTTTTCAACTCAATTTTACAGTCTTTTTTTTTTAAAAAAAAGATTGGCACCGAGCTAACAACTGTTGCCAATCTTCTTTTTTTTTCTGCTTTTCCTCCTCAAATCCCCCCAGTATAGAGTCGTATATTATTTTAGTTGTGGATCCTTCTAGTTGTGGCATGTGGGACGCCACCTCAACATGACCTGCTGAGCGGTGCCATGTCGGCGCCCAAGATCCAAACCAGCGAAACCCTGGGCCGCCAAAGCGGAACACACGAACTTAACCACTCAGCCACAGGGCTGGCCCCTTACAGTCTGTAACTTATTAAAATATATGCTTCACTTCACTTTAGCTATTTTGTTTTATTCATTTAGTCATTTAGCAAATATTTATTTAACACTCACTTTGTTTCAGTAACAGTTGACAGAGCCATTTGATAGAGTTCTGGTCAGTGAGATCTAAGCAGAAGACTGCTAGAGTGACTGATTCTCCACTTTTCCCTTCCTCTTGCCTGGATATAGTTGGCTGGCTGGAGCCACAGCAATCACCTTGTGAGCATGAGAGAAGACCCAAGATTTGTAGCTATTTCTCCAACATTATTGACTTACTGAAACAACACCAACAACTACCTACCTGTGGAATTCTTGTTATAGGAGAAAAATAAATCCCTATTTGTTTAAGCTACTGTTAGTTGGCTATTGTGTACCTGCAACTGAATACACTCTTAATTAACATATGTCTTAATATCTACTTCAAATTTTTCAAAAACATATTTGAAACTACAATTTTTTAATTATAAAAGTCAGTACAGTGTAATAGCTCTCTATGCAATAAAAGAAATTGAAATACTTTCTTTTTCCTGCTTTTTCTCCCCAAATCCCCCAGTACATAGTTGTATATTTTTAGTTGCGGGTCCTTCTAGTTGTGGCATGTGGGATGCCACCTCAGCATGGCCTGATGAGCAGTGCCATGTCCCCACCCAGGATCCAAACCAGAGAAACCCTGGGCTGCTGAAGTGGAGCAAGCAAACTTAACCATTCAGCCATGGGGCCAGCTCCCAGAAATTAGAATACTTTTAATTCTTCTCATTTCCCAATCTTTGTATGTATTATTTATGAAATCAAAATTTTATTTTGGTTGAATTTTTATGTTAAATATTTTTCACACCATGTTGCTTTTGCATTTAATTTTGCAATCGTAATTATAACAAGTATTTAGAATCAACATTTTGTGCTTAATATTATCAGTTTACACTCTAAGTTCTTTAATGGTTAAATTTGTCCATTCTTGGGTAAAAGTATTTGACTCATCTTTTGGGCAGCTATATTATATCTTCAGGCACATTTTTCTAGAGGTTATACGAGTGCTATTTTTCTTTTAAATGCTTCTATAATTAAAAATGCCTTTCTTCTGCCCTTAAGCATGAAAAACATGTTAGACAGCAACCTCTTCTCTAACTGTAGAACTCTTGGGTTAAAATATTCATCAAAACTGTACATTTTAAAACTGGCTTATGAAGTATCACGAAGAACAGTCTAAGGGAAGCACAATTTTTTTCTTGTTAAAATACAATTTTAATTCCTAAAAAAAAATGCAATAATGTGATAGTCTGTCACTAATTTACCCTGTAAGGTGTTAAACCCCTTGGATCACAACTCACAGGATTGTGATGATGATGATAATGATGGTGATGATTTGAGCTCAGCTAAGTATATATATCTTTCCTTATTGCTTCTTTTGTTTTGGCCTCTTTCTTTTGAATATTCCTTGTCTAAAATTGGTTTAAGTTGTCCATATCAACTTCTTCTTCCTCTTTTTTTTTGTTGGTGAGGAAGATTGGCCCTGAGCTAGCATCCGTTGCCACTCTTCCTCCTTTTACTTGAGGAAGATTGTCACTGAGCTAACATCTGTGCCAATCTTCCTTTATTTTGTAGGTGGGATGCCACCACAGCATGGCATGCATGGCATGATGAGCAGTGCATTGGTCCATGCCTGGGATCCAAACCCACAAACCCAGGGCCACCAAAGCAGAGCACGTGAGCTTAATCACTATGCCCCTGGGCTGGCCACTTCCCTCATTTTTTTAAATCTATTTTTTTTTTTTTGGCATTCTTGGAGAGCTATAGTTTGTCCTCTACGTCATTGACTTGATTTTCTGCAGTATCTATTCTATTATTATTTTTCAAGATATATTTTAATTCTGCTATTGCATTTTTAGGTTTCCAAAATTCTCTTCTCACCCCTGCCAGATCGTTTTTTATGTCTGCTGGCACTCCAGAAGGCCGCTTTCATCTCATCTCTCAACTGTTATTTCACAAGCCCATGCTTTCACATACTTATTGAGAATACAAAGAGAACATCACCTAGTTTATTTTTCTTCTTTTCTACATAGGCTTTTTCTCACATGGCACTGCCCTTGGACAGTATAGACCTATGAACCACCAGACTGTTTTTCATTGCTTTCATGTTATCTTTCTGTCTGTTCTTCCTTGAATGATAGAAGTTGAAGATTCATTTTTCCACTGAGTATTTCTTAATGGGTTGTTACTTCCAGAGATTTGCAAATAATTGACTGATAGCCTTAGTTTCTGCTTGTTGTAACTTAGCATCTGAATTATCAACAGAAAAAGTGGAATAAGGTGAATCTTGTACAGATTCCTGCTTCCATCCTACCAGAAATCCTGCCTTTTACTGAAAGGGGAAACCTCATGTTTCATGGACTGAAAATGACAGACCACAAAACAGTTCTTCTTTCGCTTGGAAGTGCTTTAAATGGTAAGTTAGTAAGTTTGATTCCTGGTACATTAGACCCAATACACAACAGGGAAGCGATATAGAGGAGTAATTAAAAATACAAATTTGGAGGGGCTGGCCCCGTGGCCGAGTGGTTAAGTTCGCGCGCTCTGCTGCAGGCGTCCCAGTGTTTTGTTGGTTCGAATCCTGGGCGCGGACATGGCACTGCTATCAAACCACGGAGGCAGCATTCCACATACCACAACTAGAAGAACCCACAATGAGACATATACAACTATGTACTGGGGGGCTTTGGGGAGAAAAAGGAAAAAATAAAATCTTTAAAAAAAAATTTAAAAAAAATACAAATTTGGAGGCCACTTGGGTTTCTGACTCTTATACTTCCTCAGGGTGTGACCTCAGGAGACCCACATCTGTGAGTCTCAGTTTCTTCTGTGTTAAGCAGTGCTAATAATACCTAACTCACAGGGCCATTAGGAAAATCGAGTAGTGTGCCATATGCTGTATGCATCAGACCATCAAAGTATGTTGGGCGTTGTTAACACAGAAGCTAATACATGACAATTATTGAATAAACAGTAGCAACTGTAAATACTTTGTTCATTGCACAACATTTTGTAAGACCCGATATTTTCCTTTCTAAGTAACCACCCTGTACTAATTTATTTGGAATGCCTAGTAATCAACCTAAACGAATACGATGGCACTTTAAAAGTTAATTTAATTATCTTTATTCACATATAAATACATGACTGCAGGCCGGTTGTTAGCCACTGATGGATTTGGTCAAGTTAATGAGAACAGTAACCATATCAAGAACTGTAGGAAGTATTCAGCCAGAATACAATTCAATTTTGATTCGACTTCACATACTGATAATATGTAGCTCAAGAGTTTCATGATAAAATCTTTTCACAGACTAAGAAAGACTAAAATATTATCCAGAATTTGATTTCATTTTTATCAGGTGAAAATGCTTTCACTGTTGACATTTTTTGCCAAATTAAGTTCACAGAAAGAATGTTCACAGTTGGTTACAAATATCAAAATGGATTGCCATCTGGGAGGGAGGAAAACAGAGAACCAGAGACCTAAGGGGCTACGAAAAAGTTCAGACCACCACTTTCTTTCATCTGGCTAGCTCTCAACGTAAACTTGATCCAAGATACCGCCAATGTTTGAATATAATTCTTCACCAAGAAAAATTAGGAATGATTTTAATAACTGCCTGCTTTATAATTAAATTGATTCCTGTAAGACTTTGTGGGAAGTTTTTTATACTGAAAATCCCCATACATGGGTTTTCTGTAGTCACTGAGTTCTGGATTGCTACTGGACAGGACTGGAGGGGTGCAATGCCTTGTACTGTTTCCCTTTGGTCACGCAGCCCCTAGAGACAGCCTGGGATCCCCAATTCCTAAAGCCACAGGTGTCATCCTGAACTCAGAGGAGCTGCAGAAGCACAGAGAATCAAAGTTAGTTCACTTCTGCTCAAGGGAGCCACCTACTGTGTTGCTTTCACATTGTCCATGTTCAATCAAGGTAAAAACAAGACATTTTGGGCAGGAGCTACATTTTTAATAACTCAAAATTGTCTTAGCGGCTTTTTATCATTCATAGAATATGAAATGGATCCGTGATTTTAAGAAAGGGGTCCTCTCTATCTGAGGGGCAACAATTCTCAAAGAAAAGGATTTGACTAGATAGGTAAAATGCCAGAAGACACTAGTACTGAAAACTCTAGCCAAGATAAAGAAAAAGTATCTTTCCAATGATGGCATAAGTCAGTGACCGGGAAGAAGGAGGAGATGAAGGACGTCTAGAATGGGCCACATTCAGAGTCAGCTCACCTGTACGACCCCTGTGAGTACCATTTATCCTGATCTGTGGAAGATAGCGTGATGTGTTTGAACATCACCCTCCAAGCAGGCTGAAACCCCGGATTGGAGACTCACTTCAAACCAACCCCACAAACCAGCACAACTTTGCACAAATCCATTTATCTCTCTGAACCTCAGTTTAAGCACCTTAAATGTGAGAGCAATCGATTAAATCAGAGCCTCAGAACCGCATTTACATAAATATGGACATAACACAGGTATGTGAAAAGAGATAGAATGGAAGCAGCCCAGGAACACTCCTGAGGAACCCTGGGGTTCTGTGGGACTCAGTTTGCAAACCCCTAGACCAAATGATTTCTTAGACATTCTCCAGCATTAACATCCTATGATTCTGAATGGAATGTGTTCAAAAACAACAAACCAGAGCCCTATGTCTCCATCTATAGGATACGTCCATGAGGTCCAGCACTGTGGAAAGTGGTTCAAGTTGTGTCCTTCCAAAGGTGAGAAAAAGAAAATAACAAAAAGGAAAAATTGGTTTTGCTCTAACTAACACACAGCCAAACAGAAGGTGGTTAGTATTTTGGATTTTTGCCTGAATTCCAGCCTCCCCTCTGAAGAATTGCACGTGCAGGACACCAAGCTGCTTCTAATGAAAAGACATGGAATTCACAAGAGGATTTGCTAGTAAAAATATTTTTCCACTTGAACTCTGCAGGACCAACTGGTACTATGAGACAGAGTACATATGAGACACTAGGTACTATGTACTATGAGACATATGTCCATATGTGACAGTAGAGAGAAAAAATGCTCAGTATGAACCTTTTGTTCTCATAATAAGTTTGTTCTGTTTGTTGCTTTGTGAACTAATGTAAATTGAATAGAGCAATGCATTCAAACTGCCCTGGACTTGATAGTATAAATGAGGTGTAGATGGGGAGTAAGTGTGCAGCTTCATTCCTATTTCGTGAAGTCAACAGATCACACGAGCAATGTAACTCACGCGGAAGGAGCGTCCATAGCCACTTCTCACACTTCCTCCCCTAAACACTCCCTCCCAACCTCCTTTCCCTCTCACCACACATCTTAGTCCTGGGAAATGCAAGAAAGTGTATAATTGTTAATGGCTTATGATCATTAAGAGGTTGGGGACTTTTTATCAAAGCCTTATCTTCAACCAATCAGGTTTCATTCCTTTGCTTTATTTAGTCTTGACATACAGCTGTTTCCATATTTACACTTGACATGACTAGTTTCCCTAAATATTCAGGGATACTGCCAACCCTCAGTTAATGACTCTCTGATAACAGTAGGTTTATTTCCTTTATTCGTTATCTACTGTTGCATCACAAATCACTCCAAAACTTAGTGGCTTAAACAGTAAATATACGTTATCCCACAGAGTTTCTGTGGGTCAGGAATTTGGAAGCTTGAGGTCTCTCATGAGGCTGCAGACACTATGTTGGTCAGGGCTACAGTCATCTGAAGACTCATCTAGGGCTGGAGGATCTGCTTACAAAATGTCTCACTCACATGGCTTCTGGCAAGAGGCCTAAATTTCTCCTGGCTGTTGATAGGAAGTCTTAATTCCTCTCACTCTGTGAACCTTTCAATAGGGCTGCTTGAGTGTCTTCACAAGATGGCAGCTGGTTTCCCCTAGAGTAAGTGCTCCCAGAGACAGAGATCAAGAAGGACATCATGCCTTTTATTACCTAGTCTCATAAGTCACAGACCATTACTTCTGGAATATTCTATTCATTAGAAGTGAGTCACTAAAGCTGAACCCATGCTCAAGGGATGGGGGGGAGGGGAATCAGCCTCCACCTGTTTAAGGCAGGAGTATCGAGGGATGTGTGGACATATTTTAAAACCTCCAGCCTCTCTTTAGGACAGCCCAGATTATGAAAAAAGAAACTTTGAAAACAAATTACTGCAAGGGTAGCAATTCAAATGACAAAATATTTCTCCACAGGATTTTGTTATTTGGCAGTGACACACCACACATTAGTTTTGGTTTATGGATCATTAATTACTTGACAATGAGATTGGAAACCAGAGGATCTTTAATCTAAACGTTAGGAAGTAGAAGGAATTACGGGTAACTCTTCAATGATCTTGCAAACTAATGAGGAAATGATGTAATTCGTTGAAGTTTCCAGCAACACACTTGAAGTCTACAAGAAATATACCTTTGAATTTTTCTGCTATGAAGATCCATGGAAGTCAAAGCAAAGGTGTTATTGATGAGGTAAGATGCTAGTGAATATGCTAATTCTTCCAACATAGCTGGTAAAGAAGAAGAGGAAGAAATTAAAATGATGCTTAGACGACTGCAGTTATCGCTTCTTGGAAATTATTTTCAAGATTTGGCCAAAGTTTTACAATAATTCCTAGACAAAATAAGGGGCAAACATTGTGCCATTTTTATAGTGTGTATTGGGGATGGAGGGGGGAGACCAAAGCTTAATACTAGCATGCCAAAACCAAAAGTTAATTCCTGCCAAAAGTAAATAAATAAAAATCAGTTAAACTAGGTTTTCTGGCATAGAGGCAAGCAATCATTTTGTGTTGTTTTCTTTTTCCAACAGATTATTTCAACAACACACAAATATAGCACCTCCTCCCCTTTCCCCCACCAAAAAAAAAAAATTAAAAAGCTTTTTTTGGCAGAGCCAAAGACATTTACACTTGTGAAACAAACAATTTTCAAGTTCCAGTGATAGAGAAAGAGAGACGGTGTACGAATTCCCAAATAAATACTGCCCACTCTTAGCAAGTGACGTGGTGTGATGAATTAAATAATAAATAAGAAAAGGTAAGGAGTCCTGGCTGATGTTCTCCATGCTCTCTGGCATTTATCTCTCGATGGAGATCGCTCATCCACCCATCTCTGGCTGCCTAGCTGAGAACTCTGTATTTCGGCAGTGAGTGACACTTCTTCCATCTGTAGCTATTTGCCTCCTATTCAAATGCACAAACTGTGTTCCAGACACCAGCGTGTCTTTTGATCTGGACAGACTTTGGTTTACTTAGCACCTACCAGCCGGGAGGAAGCCTGCGTGTCTAGAGTTGCATGATTGTAAAGAATGTTGTGAACGGAAGAGGCTCACTAAAAAACCTTCTCCTGGTGTCTACACAGCCTTGCTCTTCCAAGTGAGGTCCGTGAACCAGAGACTGTTAGTCATACAGCAATCTCAGCCACTGCCACAGACGTACAGATTCAGAATCAAGGCTTTTCAAGATCCTCAGGAGAGCCCCATGTGTATTCAAGTTTGGAAAGCACTGGTCTGTAGAACTCAAACCGCAAACTTACATACTAGATAAACGAGAAAACTTTACACAGGGGCTGGGTCCTCGGCGGTTTTCCCCTCGTTGGGTTATACTGGGAATCTCACCCTTGACTCAGACTGCAGAAAAAATTGCTGGATGCCAAGTGTTCACGTCCCTGTGGCCCACAGCCACGCGTGATGGGAACTTGGGCTATCTGACCAGGCCATCAGGACCAGCCAGGCCAGTGTTTCCGCTAAGAGCTCCTTGTGGAGGTTTGCAAATAAAATCATTCAGACAGACTAATCCTGGTTAGAGGGGAAGAAACAAAGACGTAGCGTACACCAAGGTATGGAAAAGGATACCTAATTCAGACATCTTTAGCTCTGTTTGTTCTCCCGTGCTCACTCAGCTTCCTCTCCATTGATTTGTACAAACAGGATGACAACTTATAAATGTATGCACAGAGGGCGAGTGGTTCACTACTGAAAAGGAGAAAAGGCTTAGATACTGCCATCTCGAAACCAAAAAGTTCCATTTGGAACTGAATCCGACACCGAGTTATATTAGATGCTCACATCTGAAAATAGCACTCATAAATAGAACACTCAATTACTTGAAAGGCCATCGTAATTACTTGCTCACAAGGAAAAGATAATACAGATTTTGACTAGTTCTCAGCAGACTTGGAGGTTCTTACTTTCTTACTCAATACTCCATGACTCCAGCAAGGCCTGGAAGGGAATCATCATCCTCTCCACTTTACAGATAAGGGAAGAGGCCCTGAGCAGCTAATGGAAGCCACCTATTGTCATAGCTATTGAATGGCAGGACTATAACTAGATCCAGACTCTGACGCCAGCACAATGTTTTATCCACTATACACACTGCTAGGCTAAGAGAAATCCTCACCTTGCACTTTGAAAGATTGTTGTAGGCTTATACCAGCTAATCAAATGAGACTAGTCACTCTATGTGCTAAAATTGCATCATGATTTGGAAACTGCAGCAAGTAGAGCACCCCAGTCACTGCTCAGAGGTCGCGTCCATCCTTTAGTAAATTCCAGCCTTGAGATAGCAGGAATTTAGCCACTATTCTCCCAAAAAGCAACAAGAAATTAAAGGCCCAACATCACACTTCCCACCGAAGCTGTAATTTCCACAGGCCTTTGGAACTGGGTTTAACTATCCTGCTGTCCTTTTTTATTCAGTTCTGCAAGTGTGGCTCACAGGATTGTGCAATGGATAGAACCCATCCAAACTCTAGTTTGCCTGAGATTCTCCCCAGCACATCCTGCTTTGTTGCAGGAAAAACTGGAGCTGATGCTCACGGCCCTTCCAGAGCTGTCTCCGAAACACACCAGCCAAATGGAGTTATACAAAGCTTGTGGAATGAGGCCCAATTAAATTCAACAAACTGGTAATCGTGTTCTCAACTGTGCCAGGCACAGTACTAGGCACTGGGGATACAAAACTGAGTAAGAACATAAACAAAAACTGACATCATGTGAGCTGGGCGTAATAACAGTTTGAAATACTTGGCTATTAGGGGGGAAAGGTATGAATGTGACCAGAGAGGTTACATTAAGGGGGTAGGTAAATGGGTGAGCTGAGCTTTGAAAAGTTAGTATAGTGTCCCAGGCCAAGGTGGGGAAGGGTATTCTACAATCTATACCAGGACTGACGAATATGAGCAAACCCAACACCATTACAGTCCATTAGGCATCATTAGGCACCCTAAACAGCGGGAATACGTTCTGAAAATGTGTTGTCAGCCAATTTTACTATTGCACGAGCATCATAGAAAGCACTTAGACAAACCCAGATGGTATAGCCTACTACACACTTAGGCTGTATGGTGCTAATTTCATGCTACCATCTTCTTATATGCAGTCCATCATCGACCGAAACCTCTTTATGCAGTGCATGACTGCACTGTGCCCAGCATAGACACTATTAAATTGCCATCACTGTCTTTCGTTTTCAACCAAGATGTGGTCTCAGAATCCCCATCAAGAGTGCTTCAGAGAGCACTCCCAGTCCAACCAAAATGGTACATGAGGTCTTTGTCATCTGACTTTGATCCTGAGCATCTTCTTCGGGCATTCTTGTTTTGAGCAAGCCAATCATGTTACTTAATTCAATACTATTCCAAAGACAGCTTAAATGGGCCAAATTTTGGAGGAGCACTTCTCCATTTTTTTTGAGGAAGATTAGCCCTGAGCTAACATCCTCTGCCAATCCTCCTCTTTTTTGCTGAGGAAGACTGGCATTAAGCTAACATCCATGGCCATCTTCCTCTCCTTTGTATGTGGGACGCCTACCACAGCATGATTTGACAAGCAGTGCATAGGTCCACACTCGGAATCCGAAGGGGCAAACTCAGGGCCGCCAAAGCGGAACGTGCAAATTTAACCGCTGCGTCACGGGGCGGGCCCCAGCACTTTTCCATTTTTAGTGTTTCCTTCCAGGTGGAGGGAGCTCCACTCATGTGAAATTTCTGGTCTCCTTCAGTTTTGTTTATTCTGCCCCAGTAAAGGAAGATGAAATTATGCGATTGCTAAATTTGCAAAGAATAAACTGGACATGCATAGCTCTCCTCCTGTTTTCTTTTTGGGAGGAAGAGTTCTCAACATCTCCATTCCATGTGTTTTTTCTGCATAAGTTTTTGTCTTGGTGAGCCTATCCCGCAGGCTGAATGCCAATCAATGGGGCTTTTTGGCCCTCACATTAAAGTATATCCCTCAGGAAAATGAGACGGGGAAATAAAGTTATATCTCGGAAGATTAGATATAATATAGAAATAAAAGTCACTGAGGTGATAAGAAGGCAGCTCTTCTTTCTGCATTCTAGCGTCATGACTTTTCACTGAAAAAAAACATCACAAAGCCGTTTGTTTACTCCAGACAACTGTGAGTGGGACCAGGGGTAAGTCTGACAGAACTGCAAATCTTAAGCAAGAGTCTGTCACTCAATCCTGGGCTTTAGTGTTTGGCAGAACAAATGGAGGTAGCACACTATAGAGGTCAGCTACTGTGTAAGGCTGAGTCTAACCATCCTGGCTGGGGACCCTTGGCAAACGTTTTCTACTGTGGGAACTCCATCAGAGGCACACAATTTCCCCCAGCTCCATACTTTAGAGTAAGAGTGTGTAGATTGTTTTAATAACAGCCCCAAATAAATCACGCTTCCCTGTGTCCATGCCTCTTTGCATTATGAGTTTGTCACTCCTCCCATCAAGAGTTGGAGCCATTTGGGGGCCAGCCCAGTGGCGCAGCAGTTAAGTGCACACCTTACGCTTGTGCAGCCCGGGGCTTGCCAGCTCGGATCCCGGATATGGACATGGCACCGCTTGGCAAGCCATGCTGTGGCAGGTGTCCCACATATAAAGTAGAGGAAGATGGGCACAGATGTAAGCTCAGGGCCAGTCTTCTTCAGCAAAAAAATGAGAGAGAGATGGAGCCATTTTCTCACCCTTAGAATCTGACCTTGTGACTTGCTTTGACCAAAAGAACACTGCAGAAGTGATACTGTACGACATTTGCAGATAAGACTTATGAGGACTTGCACCTTCCATTTTCACCCTATTAGAATTCCCACCACTATGTAAGGAAGCCCAAGAGAAATTACTGAATGATAGGAACCATGTAGAGAGAGAGTGAAGCTGACAACCAGTATCAAGGCTCCAGACAGGTGAGTGAAGCCGTCTTAGACCCTTCAGACCCACATAAACTGCTAGGTGATTATAGCCCCAAGGGTGACCCCAGGTAAGACAAGCAGAATAACCACCCAGCTGAGCTCAGCAACCCAAAGAATCACAAGAAATAGTAAGTCATTATTTTAAGCCATTATATTTTGGAGTGTTTTGTGACGCTGCAAAGGCTAACTGATAGAAGGAGTTTCTCTGTGGACATAAAGGCTTTCTCTACAATCTATCCCATCATTGAACATGAAAGTTCTATATCTTTGTCTTTAACCTCTTAAAAGTGCCACAAACTTTCTCTTTGATCAGACAATGCCTTTTCCTTCCCTCACTCCCTTAGGCTCCTTTACTGGGAATCTACTTAATTTTGCATCAAGAATTTTTAGGAGAAGCTACAGTTGACTAAGCTCATTTCCCTTCTTCATTGTCCTCTTAATTAAAGACATATCCCCTCTTTCAGATTTATTTTCCACCACCTAAAATATCTTCTTTTCCTCCTATATTCTCCAAAGTAATTGAACTGCAATGGGGGAGAACATACATTTCTTGCAAGAGGAAATGCATTTTTTTTTGGGACGAATCCTTATCTTGCCAATGACACATTCCTTTCTGGCTGTTCCCAGCTGGGCACAGGGACTAAATGCTGCTAATTAGAGATAGGCCAGCCTCAAAGGGGTTTGATTCAGGTTCCAATTTGCAAATGGGACTCCTGTGTTTGGATATGGATTTAGATTGGACTAAAACTGTCCTTTGCACATTAATTTAAAGCTGTTTTTCTTAAACCAAGCCAAAATGTTGCACTCCCTCTTATGTTTGGGAACACACACATAGGAAAAATGACATACTCTTTTCAAGCCTAGATAGAAGGTTTGAGTTGATCTCTCCCAGCTGAAAGGAAATTGGAGATTCACATTTGGAATTTCTCTGCCTTCCTATATGCTTAGTAGCATCAAACTGTGCATACGTGGGAGTTTGGGGGGATTTTTGGTAAATAACAAGGGTGAAAAGTCAAAGAGGTATTCACAAAATTTATTCTTTATCCAATGTGATGGTTGACAGTCCAACTATGTTCTCATAGATTGATTGGATCATTTGGGATGTCATAAACTGATATCAATTGGCTGCTTACTTTTGTGTATTTACTCATTTAATCCTAAAACAATCATAAGAGGTGGAGCTATTATTATCCCTATTCTGCAGATCAGATATATGAGGAGAGGGAGGTTAAGAAATTAACCACGTCATGCTGCCACTCTATGTTAGGTCTCAGTCCCTTAAAGAGCAAATCATGATAAAACAACAGTAATCCATGAAAAGTTCTTCGACCATAAATACTTAACAAATTAACTGCGTTGTTCTGAAATAAACTGTAAATCATTAGCCCTACATTATATTAATCACAACTGAGGCATGAATCCTAGAATCTTAGAGTTTATAGATCATCTAACCCAATTCCTTCATTCTGTAGACAAAGACTAAAGCTCAGGGGAAAAAATGTGACTTTTTCAAGGTCACACTTGGGTCACTGGGAAAACTGGTTTAGGATCAGTTGCAGTTTACATATTAAGGCTCAAGATGCACAGCAGTAAAGGCGGGGATGTCCCTTGGAGAAAGTTGGCTTGATTCCCCACAAGGTTCACACTCAGAATGGCATTCATCTTGCTGAATTCATCATCATCCAGGGCATGGCCCATGACCTTACAGACTCTGAAACTTATATTATTTTTCAGCATAAGATAGGGGATCTATCTCGAAGGGGTGGAATCACATTAACCAAACTCACAAATTGAAATAGTATAAGCCAGAGTGTGGATTCATTAATACCAAGGAATGCCATTATCCCCTCTCTGCCAAACACACAGTGTGATAGTTAAAACATTGAAATATCTTTCTGAAGGACATAGCCACTCTCAAAGCAAGACAAGCATATCCATGTACCAAAAGTAGAAGAGAAAAGCCCAGAGATAAATGGAAGTAAGAGCTACCTATAGATCTCCAGCAGCAGAAACAGGAAGAGGCAGCTGGGAATTCATTGCCTCCAGTGTCAGTTTCTCAACATAAGCACCATTGACTTTGGGGCTGTATAATTCTCAGTGAGGGGCTGTCCTGTGTATTGTTGGATGTTTAGGGGTATCCCTGCTGTCTACCCACTAGATGCCAGTAGCACCCTCCCTCCCTACCTCCCTCTGGTAGTGGTAAGCACAAATGTCTCCAGACATTGCCAAAATTGCTCCCTGCTGAGAACCACTGAGGTAATCTAAACACACGTTACAAATGGTGGGGCTCCAGAGCCAAAGTCATCTTGTGAAACCAAGGGCTGAGGTAGGATATCCTCACATATGAACAGAAGCAACTAAACCGCCATCACTATCTAGGTCAGGCCACCATTGTCACACCGTGCCTGGGGGACAGGAAGAACAGAGACAGCCATCCTGCTGGAGTCCTGGCCAAGTCCTCCACTGGCACAAAGGATTGGATCAGTGATTCTCTGATATCCCCATGAGCTCCCTCTGTCTCTAAGTTTTGTGAAAGCACCCTATGTCACTCCCATCTCCCAAGGACTAAGATCAATAACCTTGACTCCTAACACCTAATCCAATGTTCTCTGCACTGTAGCACACTGTTTTAAGCCCACTCAGACTATAATTTTAAGGCACGAACTATGCCTTATGCATTATTGTGTCATCAGCTCATATGAGAATCTGACATAAACTAGGTGTTGAACAAAATGTTTGTCGAATGAATAAATGAACAAAAGAATAAATGGACTAGTCTGAAGTAGTACCTATTATGTACAAGATTCTGAGCAAGATTTGTTGGAGTATGAACTTTGGCATCTACAGACCTGATTTATTCACTTTTTTCAAGTTTTGTTGAGATATAATTGACATACCTCACTGCACAAGTTTAAGGTGTACAGCATAATGGCTTGACTTACATATATTGTGAAATGATTACCACAATAAGTTTGGTTAACATCCAGCATCTTATCAATACAATAAAAAGAAAAGAAAAAAAATATTTATCCTAGTAATGAGAACTCTTAGGATCTACACTCTTAGCAACTTTCAGATAGACCACACAGCAGTGTTAAGTATAGTCATGGTGTACATTACATCCCCAGTACTCATTTGTCTTGTAACTGGAAGTTTGTAACTTTTGACACCTTCCTCCAATTTCCCCTTCTCTACCCTACCTCTGGTAACCACAAATCCGACCTCTTTTTCTATGAGTTGGTTTTTTTTGTTTTCGGTTTCCACATATAAGTCAGATGACACAATTTTTATCTTTCTCTTATTATTTCACTTAGCATAATGCCTTCCAGGTCCATTCATGTTGTTGCAAATGGCAGTATTTCTTCATTTTTTATGTGTGAGTAACATTCTACTGCATATATATACCACAACTTCCTTATCCATTCATCCATCGATGGACACTTAGGTTGTTTCCATATCTTGGCTCTTAGCTGTAGGACTTAGGAATGTTACTTAACTTCTCTGATCTTCAGTTTCTTTCATAGCAAATAGGAATAACAATGAAGCTTTTAGCACATTGCCTTACCCACGTATGTTCTTCATTTTATTTTTCTTATCCACTCGAACATATAAGGATCATATAATTCTGACAACCAAAGGTGAATTTTTTCATTAGTATCGTCATTTTACAGATGAGAGAAGGGAGATCAAACAGGTTAAGTGATGTGCCCAAGGGTGCAGTTCTGTTAGTGAAAGAGGCAAGATTCACACCTCGCTACTCTGACTAGTCGTGTCCTGAGGTTTTTGCAATACCATCCTATCTCAGCTAAACTCCTGGAGTCATTATCGAGGGGGCTAGAGATCATTCTTGATTTCTAGAGGGGCTATCTTATAGTTTGAACTAGGGCGTTTTTTGTTTGTTTTCTGAGAAATTTCGCTTTAATTATTCTATGTCTGGGAGGATGCGGGAGAGACATCATTTCTTCCTTAAGCAGAGTCAATGCCACCGAGTTCTACAGCCCAACTCCCACAACCAGCCAAGACCCCCTTTAATCTCCTAGAGCCACGACTGGTGGGTTTGGTTTTGGTAATTAAGGTCAGTAAGGTTTTGTGTCTTGTTTATATTTCAAGACTGTGCAAACAAATCTCTTAGTCTGATTTCTGTTTCAGAGTTTCTCTATGCTTTTAAGCAAATTTGGGGGGTTGGCTTGGATTTTGGATTCACAGCATCCAGTCATTAAAGGATTGACTGGATGAGTCCAGAGCTGGCTCCATGCATCTCCCAAATTCAGGAAGTCAGCCATCAAGATGTTAGGAAGCTGGGTGGCTTTCACCGCAGCAGTAAGTTTCAGGACCACCAATATGGATGTGAATGCCTAGGAAGAGGCGGGATTGGATAATTGTGGAGTCTTGACTCTTGGTACTCGGATTTCCAACACTTTAAATGAGAAAATGTCATTTTACCAAATCACAATAAAGTAAACTTATAATGTTTAAATAAAACACAACTCACCCATGATTCCTGGAAAGTGTTTTTACTAGCAAGAGAGCCCAATGATACGGAACCTCTTTGACTGATGGATCTCCAGTTCAAAATCTACAACAATAAACACCTACAGAGAAAGTCATGTCCATAAAGAAACTCATGATGCCATTAAGGGTTCCCAAGTGAGGGGACCATGACTGAGCCAAGGCCCCTAGCTGTCCTCTGCTTTCCCCTAATCCACTGACCACAGCATTCCTTCCTTAAGCACAACTATTTCTTCTGATCCAAAGTAAGCATATAAACCAAAGGCTCTCTTACTTTCCTTTCCTGAGACAAAAGTTTCTCATGCACATCCCTAAGAGCAATTCCGCATTGTCTTCTCGTCTATGAATTGCAATTCTTCTCCCTACCTTTCTCGAAAGATCAGAAGTGATGTAGCCAAAGCATGTCCCCTCCCACCTAAACTCTCCCCAGACTTGAACCTGCCAGGCCCTGCTCCTCCCGCTCTCCCCAGCAGTGATGAGAAAGGACAGGCACTGAAGCCCAGAAGCCCTCATGAATGAGTTTTTTGGGGCACCTGCTAACATGCATTGAAACAAATAAGGCAGATAAACAATTTTACACAGCAGTGATGAAGGTAAGCCTCCTTCTGAGGACATAGGTTATTTTCATAAGTGAAGCCAATCTAAATGGCTTTTTTTCTGATTTGGGTTTTTCTAAGTGATCTTGCACTCTGCATGCACTCAAGAGGCTGCTCTTCACACACAGAGCAATCGGAGAATATGTTTAGAAGCCAGTATACTATAGCAGCCCCAACTCCTGGCTTCACTGGGTGTGTATTTATACCTGCCAAGCACATAGGTTACAGGCTTTTTCCTTCACCAAAATCCCTTGGTCTTTTTTTTGCTGTTGTTGTCCTTATCTAGATTAGAATGGTCGAGTTCATGGAGTGGGGGTAGAGGATGCAGGAGATGAGGGGAGTCACTCAGACAGCTTTAGGCCTTAAACAGTAAAATTCAACCTCCTTCCTCATAGCGATGCTTTGTAGCAAAAGAAAACCTACAATTCCTAAAATGTTTCTGAGGGAAACTGCTATGGACTGAATTTTGTCCCTCAAAAGTCATATGTCAAAGCCCTGCCCCCCAATGTGATGGTATTTGGAAATGAGGCCTTTGGGGGACAGTTAGGTTTAGATGAGATCATGAGGGTGGGGCCCCCATAATAGGATTAGCGCCCTTATAAGAAGAGGAAGAGAGAGACACCAGAGATCTCTCTCTGCTTGACATACGAAGACAGAGTGAGAAAGCGGCAACTTACAAGCCAGGAAGAGAGTCCTCACCAGAAACCTACCATGCTGGCACCTTGATCTTGGACTTCTGGCTTCCATTTATTGTGAGAAATAAATTTCTGTGGTTAAGCCACCCAGTGTGGGGTATTCTGTGATGGCACCCCAAGCAGACCAAGACAGAGGCAGATGGAAATCATCACTTCAGGAAAATGTGGCCTCAGTTTCCCAATCATAAAATTCCTCTGAAAAATCAGGGGGTGGCGGGAGATGAAAAGAAAAGCTGAGCACTCTGAATTCTTTGGGACCAACAGTTAGGCTCCAGGACACCCTGGGCCCAGTAAACACCGCCCACCTGAAGAACTGACCTCAGGGTGGGTTCAGGGAAACTGATTAGGAAGGTGGCACTTCAATTCCTGGTCTAGTCTCTGGAGAAGGCAGACCTTTTACATTTTAAAAAAAGCAAACACACATAATAAGAGCTAACATACTGAAGTCCTAGCCAGGTCACCCTCTGCAGGAAGGACCTCTTTTGGTTTCTGGAAAATTGTTTTCCTACTGTGGGGGGTTTGCTCCCTCCAGCACTAAAACTGGTTCTGTTTGATCTTCAGGCAACCATAAGTCTCTTATGTTGTGAGAAACAGAGAGCCACACAGGCCACCTCAGGTAATGGGGTTTCCCATAAGGCACAAAGGGCATTAAGACACAGTGAAAATGGAGAAGGGGCCCCACTCACTCAAAAGGACGTTCTCCCTAATCTCCTTTCCTTGAGAGCATCCTGCCCTTCATGGCGATTTCTACTGTCCTGACTCTATTCATCATCTATCTCATGCTTTGCCCTGCTACCCTGCACATCCTTTCTCTACCTCAATAAATATTTGTGAGTGAATGAGTAAATAAAGAATAAAAATGTGCATCCTTTCTATTCCTTCACAACGTAGCCTTATTCATAGCTTCGACTTACTTAAAGACCATCTGGCCATTGCTGCTTGGTGACCTGTGTACATGCGTGTGTTTAGGTTTGGTTCTTGCTGCCTCCTACCTCCATTTGATTTTCCAAGTCAAATTCCAGGGCCTGAGAGAAAGAAAACAATTAACTTAGTAAATCACCATTGTCACTGTTTAAGCAGTTTTTCATACCAGGTCACCATAGTCTAGTCACCATTTATGTTTGTTTCTTTCTTTCTTTTGTTTTATTTCTTGATGGTGGGAGAAGAGGCAAGATCCTGTGGTTTAGAACATATCTACATTCGGCTGCTCCCCACAAATGTTGCGAGTTAGCAAATAAAAATGCAGGATGCAATATTTGGCACATACTTATCTAAAAGTTACTTACTGTTTATCTGAAATACAAATTTAACCAGCTGTCTTAATTTTATCTGGCAACCCTCCTCCCCACACAAGCAGTTTGAATGAGGCAGCTCCACAAAGATGAGATTGCTGGGTGACGTGAGTGATGCTCCCAGCCTTTAACGGAAATCTGTCCAAAATATGCATGTGATCAACTGTTTTAACAGACAAAAGACATGAAGCACAATTAACCACTTCTTCATGATACAAAGTCACCGTTGTGTCAGCTTTGGTTCTGTGTTCAAGGTTTATTGTTGCATGCAGCTGTTAGGCCTGCACTGAAATTTCCACTTCTTGGCTGCTTTTTCTAGATTTAAGCTATCTCCTCTCTGTCAGTTGTCACATCTTGCTACTGATAGTGCACTTGCATCTTTTGCTTTCAAATTTGTTGGTGGTTTTTTTTGTACCTATTGTCAGCTAAAACAAGACTAATAGAGGCTCTGTGTGAGGGCATTAGGGAATTTTATGAGACTGCACATTAATACAACACTTCACACCTGCAAAACTTGTGAGTTCTAATAGTTGGATGTTATGGCATTGGCTGTTCAGAAATATTTTTGGTACAATTGGAGAAGGAAGAAAATGTTTTTATCGTCACTGAGTAGTGTTCCAGGTTCTCTCCTATATGTGACACATAACTCAGTAGTTTGTTTCCAATGCATGACATTGAAGGATGGCTAAGTTCTTAATAGGAGAGGTCTATTACTCCATTTAGAAAATATATCATAACATTATGTAATCCATGATTTCCCAGGCTGTTTTTCAGTGGGGAAAGACAACCAGGGTTAAAGGTACCATTTAAAACCACATATTTTTTAAATTTCTGAGCTTCCACTAGTCTAATTGCTGACATCTCAAATCTACACTTGCCAAACTCCCCTAGGTTGCTCCTCTTCCTGGACCCCCAGCTCAGTCAATGGCACCACCATCACACAGTTGCTCAAGCCAGAAACCTGAGGGTCCCGCTACCCCGCCCTTGTCCCTTAAAATGAATAAGTTATGAGTCTAGCCAATTTTGCCTTTTGATTACATTATTAATCTTTTCCTTCTTTCCATCTCTACTAACCTGTCCCTATAGGAGTCTTTTTAAATCTGCTGGGACTATGGAAATAGCTTCATATTTATCTCCCTTTTTCAGTCTTGCCTCCTCTGCCCCCACAAATCAATTGTGCACACTGTCATCAGAATGTCCTATCTAAAATACAAATCCACCCATGTCACTGCTCCACATGCAACTCCGCACTGACCCCAGGAGCCAGACTCCGTGAAACTCCTGAGCCTCGTCCCCCACTACTGTTGTTCCCCTCACCTTGAATCTTACACTCTCTGAAAGCAGTGTGCATTCTATCTCCCATGCAACACTATTTCACACCTCAGTAGCTTTGCTAATACTGTGTCTTTTGCCAGAAACACTCTTAGCAACTCTCTTGCCTAGCAAGCTCCTACTAATGTCTTTCAAAACTCAGTTCAGTCATTCTCAGCTCCATCCTCTCTTGACCTAAACCTCAAGCTGGGTTACATGCTTCTCCTTTGTGTCCCCACAGCTTCTGAGATTTCTCTTTCTTACAACACTTACCGCATAGCACCAAAATTATTCGTGAACTAGACTATCAGCCTCTTAAGGGTAGGGGTATTGCTCATTCACTCTGTTTTAAGTACCTAGGACAGCACCTTTCACGTAGGAGATGATGAATATTGGTGGAACTGACCATGGAAACGGGAGCATCTAACACATTCTTGACAGCCTTTGAGTTCCTCTCCTCCACTCCATGCACCGATCTCTGCTTGGCCTCTGGGCACCCTATTCTGTAGCTGCTGCTGTCCCCACTGCTGTCAATAACCACAGATCATGCTGATTCCAGCTATAGCTGATGGTCAAATGATTAAAATGGCAATCCTATATAAGGTTTGGACTTTGTTTTCCCAACTCAGTCTCAGGCATCTTACCCTTTGGTGACTTTTCTCTTCTTATGTGCTTGTCCAGACCTCTTTTTCCTGAAGATAATGCTTATGGTATTTATATAAAGAAATTTTCTGTCTCCTCCTTCAAAGCAAAAGACAATGAAGTTCATTAGCAGGTAGTGATTCATGGTTAGATTAATCAGAAACTAAATTAAGGAGTCTAGAGTGTTTAGTTATCTACTAATGCATAACAAACTACCTAAACACTTAGTGGCTTAATACAACAACCACTTTATTACATCTCACAATTTCGTGGGCCAGGAACTCATGCTGGGCTCAGCTGGATAATTCTTGTGCTCTTTATGGCATAAAGTAAGTACACTTGGGAGCCCTCAGCTGGCAGATGGGCTGGTGTGGAGAGCGAAAGACAGCTTCATTCACATGTCTGGCACCTTGGCAGGGATGTCTGGGAGGCTAAACTCAGCTGGGACTGTCAATTTGAGCACCTACACATGGTCTTTCCAGGATGGCTTGTCTCAGGGAAGTCGAACATCTTCCATGGCTGGCTTCCCACAAGCAAGTGTTCAAAAAGACAGGAAGTGGAAGTTTACATCCACTTGGAGCAGCACAGTGTCACTTCCATCATTGTCAACCGGTCAAGCAGTCCTGGAGCTCACCTGGTACAAGGGAAATGCCATAGACCTGACCTCTCAATAGAAAGAACAGAAAAGAATTTGCAGCCATTTTGTAATGAACCTCCCAGAGTGTCTCCTCAGACATTGAGCGAGAGAACAAGACTTCATCCATTACCTCAGCAAATGCTTACTGGGTGGCCACTATTGAGCACAGGATGCCGTGCTGGCTTCTAGAGCAAGACTACAAACCACCGGGCCGCAGAGTCAGGCAGCTCTTAGACATGGGTCTACAGGTCAACCGTGTTTATTTTTAAATATTTGAATTAATTGGCAAGGTTTAAAACTCTGAATGTTTCACATACAATCTGAGTTTTCAACTTTATTGGAAAATATTAATCCTGTCAGCACCTGACTGGAACTGCCATAGAGCCACACCCAGCTTGAGGTGACTAATGCTACCTCAAGAAGAGAGGGCACACGCTATTCAGGTTGTCCCAAACCTTACCCGTCCCGCCTGTCTCATTAATGTTCCTCATCTGCTCCCTGTGGGCATTTCAGTTTGCCACTCACACTCTGTAGACAGAAACATGGATAAAAGCTTGCTTTTTGTTGTCATCAAAGTCGCAGCTTTTAGAACAATAGGTGAACTGGTTACAGTGGTCCCATCTGTTTCTAGGGCCATTTATAGTTCCCTACACCATTCTTTATGATAGAGATTTTATAAGTGAGGTATGCTTATCATAATTGTTATGAGAATTTTACAGGACATAAAAATTAATTTTTATTTTAATAGTCTTGTTTTTATTTCAATGTACATTAAAGAAAATATTACCAACACATCAAACCACTGATTTACAATAGTATAAATCCCCTCTTTTAAAATCGTATGAAATATTTCTTGCATACAAAAAATATCTACTACCTAGAAGATATAAATGATAACATAATAAACATGCACACACCCACTAAACAGCATAGAAACAAAACATTATGAATAACCAATTGTGCCCCTCTCTGTCTCTCCCTGATCACATCTTTCCTCTCTCCCTTCAGAAGTAACCAAGTCTTAGATATTGTAATTGTCCTTCTATTGTTTTTATTTATAAGTTTACTACATCTCTATGCATCTTGAAGCAACGTTTAGTTTTGCAAGTTTCAGAATTATATAAATGGAAATATTCCATATGTATCCGTGACTTGCTTCTTTTGCTTCTGGTTAAGTTTCTGAGATTCATCCATGTTGAAACCTACAGAAATTATTCATTCATTTTGACTGTCTCAAGGAGGATGTTGAATGATATATTATAACTCATATAATCATGCTTCCGTTAATGGACACTGAGATTATTTCTGTATTGTTTGGCTATAATGAACAATGTTATGAACATTCTCCGACATGCGCATGAGTGTAACAATTTCTTTAGAGTACATACCTAAAGAGGGAAGTCTGGATCTTAGAGGATGCTCATCTTCAAATATTCCAAGTGTTGCTACATTACCTTGCAAAGAAGTTTACAACACACTGCAGTGTATGAAAACATATGCTGCTCTATATCTTGGTCAACACCCAGTATTACCAGACATTTTAGTGTGTACCTCTCTGGAGGTATAAAGTGATACTACATTCTAGTTCTAATTTGTATTTCTCTGATTACCAAAGAAGTTGAGTTTTTTTCCTATGCTTATTCTAAATTCTGTTTCTTTGTAAAGTGCCTATTCATATCTTTTCTATTGAGACATTTTCTTTTTCTTATTGACTTGTAGGAATTCTTCATATATAAAACACAGTAGATACATTTGCAGAGGTTTTTTTTTAGTTTATTAATAGTGTTTTACTGGAAGTTTTTCATTTTAGCATAGTTATATTTATCAAATTTTTCATTTATGTTTTGTAATTTTTGTTTATTTTAATTTTCTCCCTACCCTGAGTCTATTAATATATGACAAAATTTCCCTCTAAATATTTAACATTTTGCTTCTCACACTTAAATCTTTAACCCTCTTGGAAATTATTTTTAGGTATGGTATAATGTAGGTTCCCAATTTCTTTTCTTTAATATTGGTAACCAATTTTATCAGCATCATGTTCCATTTCTCCCCCGATATATAAACTCAATCTGACACCAAGTTTTTATATGTGCCAAGGTAGATTTCCCAGCTCTTGAATCCATTCTAATGATCTATTTTTTTATCTCAGGACTGCTGGTACACTGTCTTGATTAAAATAGCTTAAAGTATCACGTAAGGCATGGTTCCCCACCCTGTTCTTCAAGAATGTTTTGGCTATTCTTGGTCATTTGTTCTTCATTGTGAATGTTATTCTTTTTTTCAATTGCATGTCTAAATGCTTATTTAAGCATTTAATGGCATTCAATAGAAATTCAATTTTTAAAATACTGATCTTAAATTCAGCAACCTTGATAAACTCGTTTATTAATTCTAATAGTTTGTCTTTAGATCATCTGAAGTTTTTCCACATGGAACAAAAATATTATCTTCAACTAGTGATGGTCATATCCTATAAGTATCTTTATCTTGTTTCTGATTTTAAGGGGAATATTTCTAATCTTTCACCACTAAATATGTTTGCTGAAGGTTTTCTGGTCTCTACCTTTTATGAGGTTAAGGAATTTTCTTTGTGTTCTTAGTTTGCTAAGAGTTTCTTTCCATGAATGGGTGTTGAATTTTATTGAATGCCTTTTCTTCATCTAATAAGATCATCATATGATTTTAACATTGGAGCAAATTTGCACTCCTCAGATTAATTCAATATGATTATGATATTATATTTGTAGAATTATCCTTTTTTACATATTGTTTGCTGAAATACTTTACCAAGGACTCTGTATCTGTGTTTATGATTGAGAATGGATGGTAATTTTCTCCTTTTGTAAAGTCATTGTTCGGGTTTGGGATGGTAAGTTTCCTATTTTTCTATCACCTAGAAGAATCTGAGTAATACTGAAATTATTTTGAGTGTTAGTAAAATTCACCTGAAAAATCATTAAGACCTTGCATTTTATTCTGGGGAAGATTTTTAATGCTAATTCACTCAATAATTTTAACTTATAAGACTATTCAGGATTTTTGTGTCTTTCTGAGTTTTGGTAATTTATATTTTGTAGGAATTTGTCCATCAGGGGAGAGGTGTGGGATGAAGACGTATCTTTGTATCTTCTGTGTCATCAACACCAACTGAATAAATATGTTAAAATAAATGTAATGTACCAGAGACATAAAATGATCAGTTACCTGATGCCATTTCTTCTTAGACATGCTAACTCATGGGCTCCTCAAGGGCCATGCCAATGAATCCTGACCAGGACATGGTGAGGTTCAAGGCCTGCCTTGGTCAGTGGCTTACTGTAAGTCTTTAACTCAGCACTTGGAATTTTAATTGGAACTTAAGGCTAATAATCCTGATAACCTGCCCACTTCATGGTGTCAGTGTGCAGATATAAGGTGATAATATGCACACTGCATTTTGGAATAAAATTGCTAAATGCATATGAATGAATGTGTGAGCTTTCCTTTCATCCCATCTTAGGGTTCATAATTCACATTCAAGAGGGTTCACACACTCTATTAATGTCTCACAAAGTGTAACCATTGGCATGATGCCCACCTTAGCTTTTCTAGACTGATCATTGCTTCCAATATACAATGTACTTCAAACAGCCAGACAGATTACACAAGGGCATGCACGGTGCCGGGGCATACTTACTGGTGACTCACATGGCAGAGGGCATATCCTATGTGGTCTTAGGTTTACTGAACAGCTGTGCTGGAGGAGGAAGAGCTTGGAATTTATAGTCAGGAGACCGAGATGCAACTCCAGCTCTGCTAGTTCCTAGTCAAGGGACTCTGGGCAACTCACATAACGGCGATGAGCCACCTCCTCTGTAAAATGAGGATGAAATCACCTCCTTCACAGTGTAATAAAATTAAAGATTCTCACCTCCTCTGCAGTGTAATATGGAGACTAAAGGAGGTAATGTTTGTACACATGCTTTAAAACTGTGATATGTTTTTTCTTCTAATGATAGCCCATACTGTGGAAGAAAAGCAAGATGGTACAGTAGGAAAAGATTGAATTTTATAAAGAGGAAACACGAGTTCAAAGACTTAGTGTTGCCTCTTCTTGGATGTGTGATCTTGATCAAGGGACCCTTTCTGATCCTCAATTTTCCTACATAAAAATAGAGAGGTTTTTTTTTTTTCTTCCTTTCCTTCTTCTAATGGGAGACATATGCTCTGAGAAGGAAATGTGATAGTACATATAAAGCTCTGGTACAAAGTAGGCACTTAATAAATGTTATTTTTGTCCCTCCCCCTACCCCGCCCACCACTACCACTAACACCTCTGTAAATTTTGTCAAAGAAAAATAAACATAAATTTATTTTTTAACTTGTTCTGTATCATTGATTTCAAACTGATCCACTTTTGAAAAGTCTCAGCCTGATGGAAGAAAAAGCACATATGTCTACGGAGTTCTAAGAATGTACGGGTGAGAAAAGTTGACCTCTTTGGATTAACACTTGAACTCTACATGTCAGATCTTTGCTCTGTCTCTGAGTTAGATCTCTTAGCAACTTAGATAAGTTTATCTCAAGATTAGACACACCTAGGAGGTCTGAAACCTGAGCAGAGATAGCCCACCTAAGAGTGATGCTAAGAATTGTGACAGGGCCCGTGCCTCACCAAGTCATTCTTCCATTAGCTGTTCAGATGCACCGGAGGCCCCACACTGGGAGTGACATGCAGGAAGCCATTATAGGAACCACATCCAAAACTAAAACCAAAATACCCTCCACCGTGGATTTTTCACTTAATGGGGCTGTTAGAGATTAATCCTTTCAGCCCCTCTCTTGCTATTAGCCACCCACATCAAAGAAGGAAAAAACTGCCTCAGAAGCTTGGTGCTGAGGTGTTAAGATCAGAAACTGATCCTTAAGGAACTCAAGTGAGTAATTTGGAGATGATGGTTGACTGGAGAAATTTTATCACTGTCTGACATTTTAGTTAAATCTTTAGAGAAAATGTGGAGTTTCAAGTCTCTTAGCAAAAGTCTGCTAATTTCCTGCCTTGCATTATCAGCAATTCGAGGACAGGAATCAAGTCTCCTCATTTATTTTTAATCCCTTGCATGATGCTGACATACAGAGTTGCTGCTCCAGTGAACATTTCTTGAATGTTATTCTTCTCTCTGAACTCAATTTGCATTGTGTGTACTTTGGCAGGTGCCCCCCCCACCCCCGCACCGAACCTTTGCAGGGGGGTTAGAATTGGCTACCCCAAAATGTGACTCTTTGGCTTAATTATTTTTAAGAACAAAAGACTCAGAAAGAAACTTTGACCTTCCCGCATCTGCCTAAAAGAACATAAGATAGAAGGCCTGTCCCAGGAAGGAGCTGCCACCATAGATAACAATAGTATAATATGGGGTAGATGTGATAGACAGGGAGGAACATAACAAGGCCCATTTGATCAAAGTCCTCACAATTTCCCATTGTCTTTGAGAGGCATGGCAAACATCTGTTTACCAAACATTTGCTTTTCCATCTCCATGTGAATTGCCTTCCCCCACTTGGAAATCCACCACTTTGTCTTTAACTAAAGATGGTACTTAAGGTGGTGGCTTCAGTTGTTTTGGCAAATTATTCAGTTTTCTGGGTTTCTCCCATGTATATATGTTATTAAAATTTGTTTGATTTTCTCCTGTTATTCTGCCTCATGTCAATTTAATTCTTAGACAGCCAGAAGAAGCTAGAGGGTAGAGGAATATTTCTTCATCCTCTACACCTCTTGTCCCTCTTTTCCCATTTACCTCCTCCTTTCACTAAAAGATGACTAAAGCATCCTTCCAAGACCTGGTACAAACTGACTTCTGGCAGAAAACCATCTTAGATTGACCACACTCCCTATGATCCCTCCCATACACTTGCAGTCCTTCAATCCCTCAGTAGTTAGACTCTTTATGGGTTGCTGTATGTATGTCCTCAAATTTTGTTTAATTTAAAATATCTGCTCTCTTCCAATTAAAGAGGGATGAATACCTGGAACTGTGCTAGGTCTTTTATCATTTTCTCAACAAATATGCATTAAAAATGGAATACAGAGAGGGAAGAAGAAAGCAAATAAAATAAGAAAAGTAGAGTAGGAAGTATTCCATGCCTGATACACACTGCTCTTGTAGATGCAGCATCATGGCCACATGAAATTAATAAAATGATTCCCCCAGATCATTCTCCTTCATTAGGATACAAACATAAATGTGGGAAACCCAGAGAAGTCATGAGCCACAGAGAAAGAAATGAGTGTTGTTTGTCTCTTCACTCAATCCAACTCCTAGGTAAATATAGGACCTTCACAAAAGTGACCACCTTCTAGATTTTTTTTATATTTGACAAGCTATCATTGGTTTTGTAAAGAAGATCTACTTTATTATCTCCCTGATATGCATCTGGGAGTACAGAGTGAGTCAACAAGTAAGGGAATTGGGGTTAAAACCCAGTGTAACTGTTACCAAGTGTCTTAGTCAGTTCTGGAGACTAAAAGTCCAAAACGCAAGATGCCAGTAGATTAGGTTCTTGGTGAGGGGTCTCTTCCTGCCTTTCAGACAACTTTTGTCTTTTCACTATATCCTCACATAGCAGAGAGAGCTCTGGTGTCCTCTCTTCCTCTTATAAGGACACTAATTCCACCATGTGGGCTCCACTTTCATAACCTCATCTAAACCTAATTACTTCCCAAAGGCCCCACCTCCTGATACCATTACATTGGGGGTTATGGCTTCAATATGTAAATTTTGGGGAGACATAAACATTCAGTCCATAACACCAGAAATCCTTGATCAGTCCAGAAGCCACGTGAGGGTGATCTAGCAGTGATGTCTGCTAGAGGGTGATCACGAGCATTAATTCATGCAGATGATGATGACTGGCTAGAAGTAGGCTCTTCTTTGCTTACTACTCTGGATTCTTCTTGAAGCTGGGTACTCTATGGAAAAGACAACCTTCTTATTCATTTGTTCTTCCACTGAACAGTTATTTATTGAATACCTACTATGTGCTGGGAACTCTTCTATGTTCTGATGATACAATGATGAACAACACAGGAGCCTATATTGTTCCCTCCAGGAGCTTACGTCTCAGAGAGGAAAGATGGATAAGAAGAGAGTACACAAACAGGCAAGATCATTTCAGAATGATTTATATTTTCAAGGGTAGTGTGATAGATAGGTCATTATTCAACCTAACATAAATGACTGTCTTTGCTTCCTTTGCTTAAGGCTCCAAACAGGCCCTTCACATTTGGTAGTCCTCAAATAATTACATTTTTGTCAATGACAGGAGAATCTCTCTTTTTATCTCTCTCTGCCATCATTATCCTTTTCCTTCCAGCTCAGGTTTATTGAAGCACTGGGTTAAAGTGCTTCACAATGCATCACTTAATGCTGACAACAGCACCATGAGTTTAGTATCAAGAATATAACCATTTTGCAGATGAGAAATCTGTAGCAGAAAATAGTTTGAGCAACTTGCCAAAGGTCATGCAGCAAGTAAGTGGTGAAGCCAGGATATGAATGCACGGCCTCTTATTCCAGAGCCCCTAGCAAAGCTAATCTGTCATCATTTTCCCTATGACAGAGTTAGTCTTTCCAACAAAATGAGGCACCAAACAGATGTCCTCCATCTCCCCAAAGGATAGAAGAAGGATTTGTATTACAGCCAACGGATATGAGCTAACTACTTGAACCAGCCATGAAAACTAAAAACTTCCTAGAGAAGTTTAGGAAATTTCTCTTCTAGAGATTTAGAACAGAAGCTGGCAAACTGATAGCCATGGGTAAAATCCAGCTACCTGTTTTCATAAATAAAGTTTCATTAGAACACAGCCACACTCTTTCATTTACATATTGTCTACGTCTGCTTTCACATTACAAGGATGGAGTTGAGTAGTTGTGACGGAGACCATATGGCTCGCAAAGGCTGCAATATTTGCTATCTGGCCCTTTATAGAAAACGTTTGCTGACCTTTGATCTAGAATATCGGGATGTATTTTTCCTGGGTTGGCTTGAGTATGATTCTCTCCAAACTCAAAGAATGGTCTAATGGAAGCTTTAATGTCCCTTTCAGCTCTAGATCTAAAGATAGATTTTTGTGGTCAAAACGGGCCATTCCTAATTGGCAGGACTCTCCACTTCTGCCAGCTGTCTCCTAACTCTGATTTGGAAATGTATTTACATTGCATTTAAAATGTGTGTAGCTGACAGAGGTTTCCAAGATTACATTGCAGACTACCAGTAAGCACAGCTTAACTGTGGTGGGAGTTTGGGGAGCGGCGGTAATAAATTCCACCCACCACAGAATTTAGAGTGGAACTTGCATTGATGTTAACTCTGCTGCAGTTGTCATTCAGACTGGGCAGGAAGGGTGCCAGATTTCACTGTCCCATCATAATAGTGATTAATACTATTGGCATGATCTCTATTATTACTAATAAGTATATATCTTATTTAATTTTACTTTCAGTTAAAGAAAAATTGGTTGTTAGGAGCATCAAGTGTTAATTGCTAAACAATTCTCATCGATTAAGGCAGAGAAGCAGAACTGAGCAATTTATGAGTTCCTTTGGAAAAATACCATAGACACACATATCCTGGGAAAAAATATGTACTAACTGCAAATATTTTCCAGCCCTAAGAAGTCCATGAGTATTTTCCCAATTCAGTTCAATGTAAAATGACATTCCCATTTTTTTTCCTGAGGAAGATTAGCCCTGAGCGAACATTTGTGCCAGTCTTTCTCTATTTTGTATGTGGGCTGCTGCCACAGCAGGGCCACTTCCAAGTGGTGTAGGTCCACCCAGGTACCAAACCCTGGATGCTGAAGCAGGGTGCACCAAACTTAACTACTAGGCCACAGGGTTGGCCCAACCCCTGAGAAAATGGATTGTGAGCCTGCCTCTCACAAGCTGTGCGATCTTGAACAAGTAACTCCACCTCTCTGAGCCCCTCTTTCTTCCGTGAAATGTGGCCATCAGAATGGAAGCTCTTTTCCTACCCAAATAGGAGCCAGCAGGCCTGTGAGCCCTAAAAATCTTCCATCCTATCCCAGCTACCTCCGTCTACTTGTTTCAAAACCATGTTTCAGAGTGGTGTACTGAAAAGACATGAACTTGGGAGTCAGCCAGACTTAGGTCCAACCTGGAAAAGCATATTTTTATTCAGCATTTTGAGCCTCATGCCACTCTTTGAGAGGGCAGATTCCCACGCTGTTGCACATGGTATGTGCCCTTCCCTTTGCCTAGAACACCCTTTTTTCCTGCCTTGTGCACCATAGCCTTCATCTTCTACTCACCCTTCCACAATCAGATCAGAAAGTTAATGTTCCGGGTCCCTCTTCTTGTCCTCAGTGAAGAGGTGTGTATTTCTAGACCCCACTCCCACAGCAGTTTACACTGTTAACTGTGTGTTTGTATGGACTCCTCTCATAGACAATGATTTTCTTGAGGTCAAGAGCTGTGCCTTAGGTCAAGCACTGTGGGGACCTCCACATTAAGAGACCTCCCAGCTGAAATCCCGTCTACAGCTTTCCATCTGTAGACGGACTCAAACCCACAGTTCCCATCGTGGCTTCAACGTTCTGCCTAAGGCAGCCCCTGCCAATTCTCCAGCCTCATTGCAGGCCATTTGTCTCCCTTCTTTCAGGTTCTCTCTGGCTCAAGTTCCATCCCCTCATTTTCTTTTTCTGTATAGTTCTCTTTGCCAGGGAAGTTCTCTGCACACAGCTCCCACCAGCCCTTTACCCAGCCCTTTTCAGATCTTGGTTTCAGTCCATTCATTCATTTATTTAACCAATATTTATTGAGTACTCTTCTAGACACTAGACAAAAATCTCTGCCCACCTGGAGTCTCCATTCCAGTTGGGGGCAACAAAGAAATATACTAATAAATATGGACTGGGTCAGATGGTGGTATGTGCTAAAGAGAAAAATAAACAAAGATGAGAGCAGGAGTTCTGGGGTAGGGTGTCATTTTATATGAGGAGGTCAGAAAGGCCCCACTGAAAGGATAATGGATGAGCAAGTCCTGTCGGGAGAGTGGAAACAAGCCACATAGGAGTTTGTAAGGAGAAGTAAGTGCAAAGGCCCTGAGTCTAGGTGGACCTAAGAGTGTTGAGGATGAGCAAGAAGGTCAGTGAGAGACGGAGAGAGGGGTGGGATACAGAGGCAGAGATAGCAGAGCTCCAGCTCTCACAGAGCTTTGTAGGCCACTGTGATGCCTTGGTTTTTATTCCGCATGAGATGAGTGTTTTAAAAAAAACCATCCAACTTATATTTGGAAAGGGCCACCCAGTTTGGTGTGTTGAGATTAGACTGCAGAGGGCCAAGTGCAGATAGAGAGAGACTAGTTAGGAAGTTTCTTCAATAATCCAGGTGAGAAATGATATTAGTTTGGACTAGCATCGTAGAGATTATAAAGTGGTTAACAAATTATTGGATTCTGGACATATTTTGAAGGTAAAATCTATAGGATTTACAGATATATTGGAAATGGAGGATAAGAGAAGGAAAGGATTTGAAGATGATGCCAAGTTTTTGACATGAGCCACTGGAAGAATGCATTTGCTGTTTACTAAGATGGGCAGGCTGAGGGCAGAGAAGGTTAGGGAACAAGGCTGGGAAATGAGTTTGGTTTGGGATATGTTAAGTTACAGACATCTATCAGACAGCCAAATGAAGAAGTCCAGTGCACAGTTGGATATATAAATTAGGAGTTCAGGGGAGAAGACTGGGGTGGTTGCTGGGGCACTCCATAGACATCAAGGATGTGAGAATGAAGCAGCTAACGAGAAGGAAAAGGAGAAGCCTGTTACGTAGGAGGAAAACCAAAAGAGAGAGTGGTGTCCTAGAGGCTAAGGGAAGAGAGCATTTCAAGAGGGAGAGACTGGTCAACTGTCAAATGTTGGTGGTAAACTAAGCAAGATGAGGACTGAAACTTGACCATTGGGCTTAGCAAAATGGAGGTCACTGGTAACCACGCCAATGTTATGTCCTCAGAGCACCAACTTGGACGAATTCCTTCGTCCTGTTCTCTCTTGCAGCACCATAATATTGCTCCAGAGCACTCCTCACAATTTGTAATTACATGATGTGTATCAGTGTGTCCTTTATCCTCGATGCCCTCACCTCATTGAGTATAAGCTCCAAGAGAGCAGGAACAGTGCCCCTTTGTCCATCATTCAATGCCAAACCCTGCTGGACACACAGCACACATGCACAAAAAATATTTCCTAAAAGAATGAATAAATGAACAGACTGATGATAAACCTTTTTGTCAAGTCATGTCCATCTCACCTTTCTGTATACCCCAGAGGGCCATCTCTGCTCTGTCATTAACTAGCTCCTTGAGCTTGGGAAAAACTCACTTTTCCCCCTCTGGATGTCAGTTTCTTTATCTATTAGCAAAGTATATGAGTTATTGGCCCCTGCCAGGTCTATTATCCCACAATCCCAGAGCAGTTCTATGTCAGACCCACTAAGTTCCAAGCCATGGTGTCAGCTCAGTCATCCAGTCCCCAAAATATCCCCCACAGGCCTGAGGCTGCTTTGAATTCTATCACTAGATTTTAACACTTTTGAATTCAGTTAACCCCTGCTAGACACATGAATGAGGAAGCAGCTATTATCAGTCATTTTTGCCAGAGTGAGAATACACTTTTCTGGTCCTTTTCTGGTAACAGTTTTAGATGAGGACTTGTTGAGAAAGAATGAGAATGGAGTGTGCTCAGAAAGGGTGCTGCTGCCTAGGAGGAAAGGAGTTCAAAAAGGAAACCATTGGGATAAAGATAAACTACTTGAAAGTCTGTGGAGGGCAGGTCTTACTTTACGAGACTGAACAGTACAGGTTCAGTGCAGGTTGCCTATGTCTTAAAGCAACTCCAAATCCAAACCGAATGCCCAGTGATGGTGAGTAAGTCATTTCTCCAACCTGGGTTTTGACATCAACTATAAAAATGGCGGAGTTGGACTTGATACTCTAAAAACGCCCTACTGCCTTCAAAGCCAAGGCTTCTCTGACTAAGGATGACTTCTGTTACTAGGCAGGACGGGGGAAACAGTCCATGGCAGCCTAGTAATTAGATGTAAAGCAAATGGTCACACATCTGCAAATACGTGGTCAGTCACAACAGCCCCAGGAAGCTCTATGCAGGCATTTCAGCAAAACAAAAAAAAAATTTCTTAAGTTTATTGAAGTTCTAAGAAAAATTAAAAATACCTCTTGCCTGCCTCTGGACAAGGCACTGAAGATGTGGTCATATGCCCTGTACATGTCAAAGGTCCCAGACTCCATTCCTGGCTTGGACTTTGGCTGAGACTGAGTAAATACAATTCGGGTTGGTTTAGTCCCCATGGTGCTAACCTCCCTTTAACCTATAACAACCCTGCCAGCAACAACAAAAAGGCTGGGATCTGGGCAATTTTTGCTTGTACTGGACCATGTTTATGTACATGTACAATATCAATGGCAAGATATCTGTGAGCCAGAGGACTGGAAGGTGCCTATGACCTCACCCTGAATCTGTAGTTGGTGAAGGTTGAATATAAATAAACAGATAAACAAGCAAGCAAACAACATTCATAACTATGAAACAGAGTGAAGTCAACTGATCATCAGCGGAATCTAGCCTGTAACCTCAGCTTCATCAGCACAGCCCCAAGGACAGGAGAAATTATGTTTTTGGATGACAAGGGTGAGATAAGAAATTTGATAATGACCATCTGCTGCTGATGTCAGGTCTACCTTAAGTAAGGAAGCAGAAGCCCTGGCAATAGGCACACACATGGATGTGTTTTGGGCGGTGTAAGCGTGTGCTTGTGTGTGTGTTTTCAAAATACTTGTGGGTGGTACACTTAATACGGTGCTTTTCTGTCCGGGAAAACTCTATCCCCTCCAAAGCCCTGAATTATTAAAATCTTGAAGTTTCTCACATCTGTTACGAGCCTCATATGACAATTTCCGTACGCTATTGGGTACCATATTCTGCGTCTGAGGTTACAGGCATGCCTGAACCCTCCCACTGCCAAGCCGGGAGATCGTTTGTTATTGCTGCAGCCAACACCCAGGGAGCATGATTCTGAGAAGAGCCAGCAGACTGCAGGGCAGTGAGCCGGCCGGGCTGTGGGGTGGTCTCAACCCTCGATATCTAAGCCTCTCACCTCCGTGTAACTAGAGCCCCTCAGAGAGAAACCGGCCCGAGGTGCTCCAGCAGCTGCAAAATCCCTCTAATGACTTATTCGAAGTTCCTCTCGCTCAGACCACCACCATTTAGAAGAAAACTGAGTTAGGTCCAAATAGGATGAACCAAACTTCTGTTCAAGCGAAAAAGTTGGCCCAGGGCTGCAGAGCTTTAAATGGACCATGAATAATGTTTCATTGCCTCTGCACTGGGGTGAACTCAGCCCCCTACACTTAGCCTCACCTTTCACAGTGTTATTTTTAGAGATCTCATTACACCCCAGCTTAAACTAAAAATATGTTTCCCGGGAATAGCAGAACCTAGTTTTAATTGTGCGAAGTAACACAAATGCCCGTGTACTCTGATTACATGTGATGTTTCATGTATTTGATATCTGCTTTAGGAGCAAGGAGGGATGACTAAATTTCATGTTTCAAGAGCAGCAACTAGCCCAGCTTTGAGAGCCGTTGGGCTCAATTAGCTTTTTGGGGGCTGGAGTTGTTTCTCCCAGCGGATGCTTTGATTTCACATAATTTGGTGTGACAGGCAGAATCACGGGGCCCAGGAAGCCCTGTTCGTAAGAAGTTCACCTCCAAGGGTCTCATCCACCCCTGCCACATCCTTCCTTCCCCCTCTTGGAAGTGATGATGCAGCAGAAGAGCTTTGGGATCTGACAGATTGGCAGCCTGATCTTTACTCTACCCCTCTACCTCTGCGACTTCGGGCAAGTTAGGAATCTTCCTCGATCTGGTTCCTCATTGAAAAATGAGAATAGTAAATGTTGTATGGATAAAATTAAATAATTTATGTACACAGCAGATGACTAATAAATTATCACATTTTTTTTAATTTAACTTGTTCATATACCAGCCAAATGAATAGGGACATTTGTTGAGCACTGACTAAGGCCACACAGGAGCTATGCCATGTGGCGATGTCAGACCCTGACAAAGAGCGCACACAGGGACACAGAGGGCTCTGGTGCAGGGCAGTGTGGAATGCCACATTGGACTTGAGGCACCAGGCTGGGCCACTAGCCAGGGAGCACTTTATCGTGGAGGAAGAAAGTCTCATGAACTCAAGTTGGTCTTGGAAGGATTCCTAGGGTAGTAGCACTCTCTCTCCTGGCCCACTCAGGGCTCAAGGACGTAGGCCACCTAAGAAGGAACCCCAGGCCCCTCTCTTACTACCAGTGTAAACTTGGGCAAGCTCCTTAAGCTTTTACATCCGGTTTCCACAGCTGTAAGAGGGAGATAATGGTAACACCTGCCTCTTAATGTGGTTGTGAGGATTAAATGAGGTAGTTAGTGTGATGCACATGTCTTTAGCACATTGTCACAAAGTACTTGCTCAAGAAATGTTGGCTGTAATGGTATTGTGAGAGGTGTGTTCCTGTAAGAGGAAACAGTGTGAGCAAAGAGAAGAATGTTCAGGACAATTAAAGGAGTATCTTGTGCCTTAGTCTGACTGAATCATAGAGTCTGGCTGAGAGAACAGCCAGGCCCTTGAGTATCCTCTGAATTAATCTTTGCATTCACTTATTATGTTTTCTGGATTGTCATCAGTGTACATTCATCTCTACCTAGTTAATAGGCTCTCTGAGGACAGGAAGTCCAATTGTAACCACTCAGGAATCTCTCAGACTTCTCTTCTTTAGAAGAATCATTTTCTACTCCTGTTTCCAGGCTACTCTGGTTTCGTCAGTTCTTCAAGATCACCAGAAAATTCTTGATATTGTGATGAACCTCAATTTTGGGATGCCAAAGTGATCACTCAGTCTGGTTAGGGAGAAAAGTGTGTTTGTAAAATGTCTCTCAGATGAGAAGTCCAGAGGCCCCTGGATCATTTGTGTAACCTCATAAATCCCAGTGTCCAGCCTAGAAGGGAGCTTGTTCAGACTGGACCTGAGAGCCATGTTCTACAGCATGGGGGCAGGGGCAGGGCTCAGAGATGCCAAGTCACAGGCAGACCATGTGGACACAGGGTTTCTGAAAGGGTCAACACATTTTTACAATGAGATCACCAGGAGTACTCTTTGTAAACTATTGGCTGCTGTGAGATACTCATGGTTCTTGTCACCACTGGGGTCTTTTCAGAGCGCACACTGGTACCCAATACCCAGTGTATTATTTTTCCAGAGAGGTTTTGACACATTGGCACAAAGAAATCCAAGTCCTGATCTCACTGACTTTTGGGGGAAGAACAATTATTTTGCACACCAATGTGAATAAAGAACAGAAGAAAATAGGAAGATGAGAAGGAAAGGAGACACACTGCCCCGCCTCCAGGGGCTGAGTATTGTCACCTCATGTATACCTCAGAATCTTTGAGTATCGACTTCAGATCATAGCTTTACTCTTTCTCCCCATATCTAGAGGTACATGACCTGCCCCGGAGCAAAGCCAGCAATGCCCCGGGGGGTGGTGTGTGCCTGGCCTGGCGTGTCTCCTTTCACCACAGCCTGCCCTCCCATGTTGGCCTCTAGCCCCAGGGCCCTGCCCCCAGCCACTCACTGTGAGGGGCAGTGAACCAGGCCAGAGGGAAAGGCTTTCCCCACGCACCACATCACAAACCTACTTCTAGGTTCATCTGGGCAATTTGATGGCCCACCTGCCCTGGCATTCTGGGACGGCTCAGAGTGTCTGAGAATGGATGGAGACAGCCCAGAGCAGCAGCTGGGCAGCCAAGGCAGAGAGTGCTCCATGCCCCCGTCCCCACCAGGAGGAGGGCTGCCTCCCAGGAGCATCCTGGCTGGACAGCTGATCCTTGCTAATCCCCACATTGTAGAGCCAAACTGGTTGATTTTCATATATCTATGACTTGCGTGTTGTTCTTTACATCGCCTGCTTTATTTTCAAACCTGTCAACAGGCCCCTGAAAAGGTTACACACATGAGCAGGGGGCCTGGAAGCTCTGAGAAGGACAGAGGTAGCCACAGGCAGGGCGAGAGGGAGGGAGATCAGGGAACGGCAGCCACCCCAGACCTGGAAGACTGAGTCAGGAAACCATGGGCTTCCCGTTTTCTTGTGTTTTCTCTCATCAAAGCAAAATGAGGCATAGGTTTTACACTGTGACCCCTTCTGGTGAGGTTAGAAAGCTGGCTATAAATCCGAGATGGACCACACACTTACTGAACTATATTTATCAAGTTTCTTAATAAAGCAAAAAGCTCAGACGCCTTTGGGAGTAAACTTTTTTTTTTTTTGACAGAGACAGAAGCCAGCAACAAGCAGTTTACTGTTGTCCTTAAGTTGCCAAGTGGGTGATCCAGTTAAAATAGGAGCTGCCTGCCATCTGTTTCTATGAACCCACAGGTTGCTATTTGTAAAGGGGCCCCACTCGTCTGACTAGGTTGTTGCTAAACCTTTTTTTTGCAAGACTGTTCCAATGCATCTAAAAGAAGACTCACAGCCCCATCTCCAAGGATGACCTTTGCTCACACGCCTTGTCCCTAGGATATATCACATCATCATGACAAACACTGGATGGGCAGACTGAGGCCATGTCTGAAGATGGATGTTGTGCCAACTACTTTTTCTTAACTGGCCTTTGATTCAGTCTAATAATTGAGCTCAAGATCATTAAAGTCAGATATTAGAGTTGAAGGGGATCTTAGGGATTGCCTAGGACAACTCCCTCATTTCAGATGAGGAAACTGAGGACTACAGAGTTTGATGGAGGATGAGCTAAGACTCGAAGGCAGAATTTTCAGGGATCTTTCCAGTTTATCAAAGCCCCCAACAAGCTATTTGGCATCTTGAGATACAGCCTGGTTCAGGAACTTCACATCTAACCAAATCAACATGTAACACAGTGTAGGAGAAGAAAACCAGGGTGTCACCAATGATAAGAGCAGCATTCTGGGTCCCCATATCTATGGGAGTCCTCTCAAAGCTAGGAAGTAGCACCCAGAATTTTTTTCAGCCATAGACCATGGGGAGAATTCAAAGTCTCTGATGGGCTCCATAAGAAAACTCCAGAGGTAAAATACCAGGATAGTCCAAGGACTCAAGACTAATGCAATATTGTATGGGGAAAGGATACTTTCTGGCAAACTCTAAAGCATTCTTCAAATATATTAGTGTAACAGGATATTAAATTGGAAATTTTAATTAAAATATCAAGACATGAATATCAGACATAAATCTATCAAAAAGACCACTCAATAAGAATTTCACCTTTCCATGACCCTCACTTTGGAGAAGGCTGTGCTCTGAATACCACCCAGCCCTCAAAGTCTCTGAAGAGGAGCCTCAAGGGAGTGACTTAGAGTGTTTGTTACACGCCCACTGGCACTTAAGGGTATAATGCGGGCTAGCACCTTACTCTCAGCCAACAACACTTAAAATGTGAGGGATGGCTGGTAAAGGAGAAGTGACAGCACTAGGCAGCTTGTTCTCCTGGAGTTTGTCAAGGCAAAGTACCCAGAGTGTTTCCAAGGACCAGTCATGGGCCATGTGAAGAAGGCGGCGTGGTGGGAGTCAGGAGAGAAGTTGGCAGAGGACCATCTGATTCCCAGGGGCTAATGAGGGGACACGTGTCCATGCGAATGGAGAGCATTAGCAGGGTGAGAAGATCTGCAGGTAAAAGACCACCAGAGTTGAGAAGGCCTACAAGGCAACCAAGAGAAGACATAAGCCTTCACCTTTTCCCAGGCTTGGAGAGCTCAGAGCCAGCTGTCTGTGGTTGGGCTACCTGGGAGCACAGCCTAACATGGGGATTCTTGTGAGGTGGTTTTCTGAGGGGGACATCTCCAGGGAAGGGGGGCCTGGGGAATCAGGATAGGACGGGGAGGGAAGCGCAAAACAAGGATGTGGTCTCTGTGAGAGGCTGGCTTCTGACTGGCCCCACAGGGAGCACACTGGTCTGTCCTATGGAAAGGGGGCCAGGCTTTACCTCCATGTCATTTGGTCATTGGCTGATTTTGCTTATAATTCGGGAGAAGGAAGGAAAGCCAGAGGGAGGTGGGCAGGGCTGTGGAGAGGCAGGGTCCTCACCAGGGGAGGCTGCTTCTACCTGACCGAGGGCAAATTCTTCCAAAAGGGGGAAGAGGGGCAACCGTGGGCCATTAGCGGCCAATACTCACAGCACCTGGGGATGGAGCTCTGGGAAGAGCATGAGCAACATTCAATCAGTCTCATGCCTGTCAAGTAAGAACTTTTTGGTTCTCCTTACATTCTCTCCCTCCTCACTCTTTCCAACACCCTCCCTCCCCAAAAGGGATCAGAAGTAGCTACTAAGTGAGACAGGGGTGAGGAAGACAGAGGAGAGCTGACCTTCTTCTCTACACCCCTGAGAGCACACACACACTTCCTTTCCAACAGGCAAAAGACTCACCTGTAATAGGACCTAGCTCGAGTTGGGGGAGAAGTCATGACTTTGAGTGAAGTTGAAAGTTTTGATTATTGCTTAGGACTGAACATTTTAAAATATTTCATTGCAGTGCGACATACATACAGAAGGGCACCTATCACAAGCCTACAGCTCAATGAGTTTTCCCAGAACACACCTGTGTAACAATGTCCAAGATCAAGAAATGAAACTACTAGCTTCCCAGAGGCTCCCTTCCAGTCACTTCCCTCTTACCTCCACAAGAGTCACACTACAGAGATTTTCCCACAGCATAGATTAGTTTTGCTGTCTTGAAGAAACCTAGGATTTTGACCTATCTGGAGCCTGAATTTATAACTAACGTTGTCACTCCCAAACTGATCTCAAAAATCCAACTTTAATTCCCATTATCATGGGGCTAAGGAAGGTAGTTTTCATAATAAAAATAGATAAGAATCAGATTTTTATCTCCTCGCTTGTTATAGCAAAAGAGATATGAAAAAAAGAGGATTTTTACCAGGTTTCTTCCCACCTCACCTCCTGCCACCTTTCCAGTTCCCCAAAAGAACACACAAAAAATCTCATTTCTTAAGCTCCAATCAAGAGACCAGCCTTGGACAGAGGGTGCCTGTTCTGGATGCATGTATGTCCTCATTTGTAAGAAGTAGGACATACAAGCCACTGATGGCTGATGTGGGCCTTCGAAATCATTGGTCCCTGGATGGGCTTCTGGAAAGCAAACTAAGCCTTTTGTTGTTTTTCCTCACATTTTTGTCCAGTCAGTTGTTTTCCTGACAGAGTGGAGGGTGTTAGGAAGTCAGGTCACTGTGGAAAGCCTTTGTTTAAGGGAATTTTTGCCAAACATGTCATTTTCTAATTGGGGCTATTTGCTGTGGTCCTTCTGCCTGACTGTCTGCATTGAATGAAGGTTATAATTATAAACAGAGTAGCATTTCCATTGAAAACTCATCATATGGTTTCCTTGACTCATCCTACAAAACTATGGGTCCCCCAAATGAGGGATTTTTTCCCTGAAAAAAGTATTACGATGATGACCTTAGTTGACATTGCTGAATGATAAAATGCACTTGTTATTCAATTGTTTTAAATATTATATTAAAAAGTAGGAAAAGAGATGAAGCCAAACGGGATTTGTTTGTATGCTTTGAATATGCCTGCTTATTAACTTAAGATCTTTATTTTTAAAATTGTGCCAAAATTGGATGGCCATATGGCCCTATTAAAATTGCTCAAATGTTTTCTTCAAAGGAGACAAATTTTCATGCAAAAGTAATATTACTGCTGGACAAGCTAAGAAGAATAAAGAAGAATGAATTAAACAAGGGGATACCTGGAAATTTTGCTTTCATAATATGGGGGAGTGGCTGAAAGGATTATTACTTGGGAAAGGAGTGGTCTATGCTGCTTAGCTCAAGTGAAAGTAAAGGATCCCAAAGGTTTGTGAAGAATCCCATAGCTCCTTATGCTGCAGCTGCCACTCAGAGGGGCCCATCCTTGAAAAGGTGAGTTTCTACTTAAAGGCACTGCTGGCTGCCTTCCATTCATTAAATATTCCACCATATCTTGGGGGGAAGAACGAGACACGTCTCCTACCACTCAATCCTTAGGGACATTCTCAGAAGTCATAGACTCCGAGAAGGTCAGATTGGGAAAGGACCTTGAGAGAGACAAAACTGGGTGCATTTCAAAGGGAAAGGATGAGCTAGGCAAATCCCCTGGGATCTTTCTAAAAATACTGGTTCCTGGGTCTGATCACAGGCCTACAGAATCAGAGCCTGCAGGGTGAGGCTAGGACTCTGTGCTTCTGATGCGTACCCGCATTTGGAAATCAGTGACTCTAGTGAAAAATCTTCATTTCAAAGTTGAGGATAGTAGGATGCAGGAAAGTGAATTCCTTGCTGAGGATCACCAAGTGGTTAATGAAAAGAGTATCTACATGGACTATTCACTGTTCTTTCCGTTCTGTGTCCCTGACACCAGATTCTCTTCTAGGTGCTTCTCTTGTGTTGGCCCTTTAACACCAAAACACTGCCCACTCTGCTGTGTGACCAGGAATTTCACCTCTCTGAACCTCATTCTCCTCATCTATAAAATAAGGATAATAAGAACTGTCAAATGAGGATTGAAAAAAAAAAAGATAAGGAAGGGCTTTAAAAACTATAAAAAGCAAGAGAAATAGAAGGTATTGCTCTTATTATTTATACTGTGATACTATCTTGTTAACACAAATTATATAGGAATCCAAGAAAGTGGAGCAATTTAAAAAAAAAACCTATCCATTAGTGGGCAAGAGCCCTTAAAACATTCACCCCTCTCAAATGGAAGCAGTGCGTTAGGTGTTTAAAATAACCCTGGGACTCAGACTGGGCCTGGAACCAGCTGAATTTGTCCTTTAGCCATCAGTCACTCTCTTTAGCCCTCTCCCACCCCTATCCTTAGACTATTTTGGTTTGCTGTTATATAGTTTAATACTTTAAGGATGGTTAAAGCCTCTGTGGTCACATTCCCTTGAGTGACCCCCACTTCATGTTATGAGCTCCTCTGACTTTCTAAAATCTTCGGAAAACTACCAGCCTCCAATATAGTACCCCTGGGGAGATGGATGGTTAATAGATGGTCATGGGACTAGAAGGAACCTCAGAGGTCCATTCATTCAACCACTTAACAATATCCGTTGAGTGCCCATGTTGTGCAAGTCACTTTTCTAGGCTCTAGGGTTATGGCGGTGAACAAGAAAACATTATCTCTGCCTCTTGACGCTCAGTTTCCATTAGATAAGAGTAAACCTATAAATAAGTGTCTTAGCTGAGGCTGCTCTGACAAAATACCACAGACTGGGTGGCCTAGACAACAGATGTTTGTTTCTCACAGTCTGGAGGCTGGAAGTCCAAGATCAAAGTGCCTCTGATGGGGTTCCTCCTGAGAACCTCCTTCCCAGCTTGTAAAGCCTACTTCCCGGCTTGCTACCTCCTCACATGGCAGTTCCTTGAGGCAAGTGCGTGGAGGGGGTGGGGGGCGAGAGAGAGAGAGACAGAGAGAGGGAGGGAGAGAGAGAACCACTTTGGTCTGTTCCTCTTCTTGTAAGGGCACTAATCCTATCATGGGGCCCAACCCTCATGACCTCATCTAAACTTAATTACCTTCCAAAGGCTCCACCTCCTAGTACCATCACGCAGGGGTTAGGGCTTCACATATGAATTTGGGGGGACACTAATATTCAGCCCCAAACAGTAAGTAAATAAGGCCATAAATAAATGAAGCATCAGCTCACACTAAGTGCTGTGAACTACAGCGCAGCCTGATCTAATGGGGGGCCAGAGGGTGGGGGAAGGGAAGGCATGTTCGGGATGCCTCTCTGGGGAAGGGACATGGGAGTGGAATCTGAGGAGTGATTCCAGCGTGAGGTGAGGCGCGAGCCCCACTGGGATTTGGCGGTGGGATGGTCCAGGTAGAGGGAGCAGAAACGTCACGTCCTGGGACGGAAATGAGCTTGGCGTGCTAGAATCACATCATGGCACGGAAGCCAGGTGGAGTGCGAGAGGCAGGGCGGAGGACAGGCGTCATCTGAGACAGGGAGGGGATTGATGACAAGGGAGGAGCCGCATAGACCCCGGAGAGGATCATGAGTTGGTTTTGCAGACCAGGAGATGCCGCAGGAGGCTTTTGAAGCAGGAGGCGGCCCAGGTCTGACTCATTTTTAATACTGTTTGTCTCATGTTGGGCAGAAATTTCACCATAGGTGGAAGCAGAAAACCAGTCGGAGGGTTTTTGGGGTGAGGGGTGATGGTGGCTTAGACGCTGGCAGAGGCCGCGGAGGTGACAGACGTGTATGCGGCATGCGGTCAGGCTGCAGTCTGAAGGCAGCACCAACGAGACTTGCAGCAAGTCTCCCAGCGCTGTGATGCTCACCTGTGCTCCTGGACCCGCGGGGCTCCTGCGAGGGGCTGAGGGCTGCCCAGGAGGTGCAGTGGGGAGATTTAGCGCCCCCTCCTGGTCTCCACCACAACTGCTTAGCTGTACCTGCTTCACACATTGGGGCTCAGAGCAACGGCCCCCCTGAGACGATCTGACGCCTGGGGCAGGTTATTTTTAATAGCCCCCTCCTCTATCCCACAACATCATTTGCAGTAATAACCACGAACGAAAAGCATACCAATAATGACCAAAAGAGAATTACAGCATAAATTTGCTTCATTAAATTTCATGCGTATAATCATACTGTTAAACACGAAAATAAAATAAAGATATGAGAGAAAATAAATATTATAGTACAGAAAGAAAGGAAAAGCGCAACTATTTATTCAATAGCTTTGTACTTACCTAACAGTTTTGAAATTTGACTCTTTAGTTATAGCTTTATATATAACTCTTTAGTTATAGTTATATCGTTATAATGATATTTTATATAAATGACTCTCCAGTAACTAATAAGTAAATTGTAATAAAACTGAAGCGTCTGCAAAGAGCAGTTTCGAGAAGTACTAAATCGTACTGCTAATGTAAAGGTTTTTTTCTTGGTTTATTCTTCAGCTTTAACTCAGTTTTTACTTCAGTTTTAACTGAAGAACAAACAGAGACAAAAACTTTCATCGGTGGTGGCAGCGCTGTGAATTGAGTAGAACAATTAAGAATTTTTTTAAAAGAATGAATTTAAATTTTATAGATATTATTCCATTTCAGGAAACGATTACATGTATGAACTAAATTTGAATTTGCATAAATATATAGAGATACACACACACATATACATATGACACTTTACAGTCTACACTTTTTCATCGTCTCAAACGTTTAAAAAGATAAATACCCTAAGCGGTCACAAAGAATGACAGAATGGAAGAAATTCCAGTTCTCTTTTTTTCTTCTCTGAGCTCACTGTGCGGTCATTGTTTATTTTGAAACTACTGTTTAAACTCAGGAAAATGCTGTACCATGGGGATTGGAGACACAGAATGCACCCAGAACACTCAAAGGGTTCCAAAGCATGACGAACTCGCTCTCCACACAGACACAGTCAGCTGAGGCTCCATGTGTGAGGGGCGACCGTGTAACTGGGAGCTTTTCCAATAAACCTCCACATACATTACAGTGTTTATTAAAAGACAATTAAGGAGCTATGCTATTTTTAAGTTTATATATTATGAAAACTCAGCAGCAAGCACACCAGTTGTTTAGAATTTAGACCAACAAAACATTTTTTTTTAATGGAGGAGTATTGTATCACAGATTTGTTAAAAGAAACAGGCAGGCTTTTAGTTAGTTTTGTTAGTCTTACGTTTTCCATAGACGATGCATCCTCTCATTGCCTGAATTGAAGGTGGAAGGCCCCCACCCATCGCTCAGCTCTGGGCATGCCACCAGTTCCAAGTAAGGCTGCTCTGTTTGCATTTTCCTGGGCGTGGAGGGTCAGAAACCCTCCGTCTAGCCCAGTCCCCTCCTTATCCAGATGAGGAAGCTGAGGTCAAGCAGCATGTGTGACCTTGGTGACACAGAGAACTCTCATCAGCCTACATGCTGGGGAAGCTCCTGATGCCATGATTTGGGCTCATGTGAGCAGGGCATTCTCAAAATATCACCTGAGGCCAGGCAGTAATAGAAAGGGGAAGGCTGAGCTGGGGGCTGCAGAGAAGTGGACCGAATCCCATCTAAAGGCAGAGATGCTACTCAACTTCAAGCAGGAGTTGCCATGCAGGGATGCAGGTGAGCAGTGTCAAAACTGCTTTTCCCAGAAAATCCAGAGCATCCCCACTCCCCTGTGGCATGAAATCCCTCACTTGTTATATTTTGGCAACTCATTCAAATTACTTGAAGGAAAGCCTTCAAGAAGGAAGGAAGGGAGAGAGGGAGAATGGGAGGCAGGGAGGATGGATGGAAGGGAGAGAAGGAGAGAGAGAGGAAGGGAGGATGGGAAGGAGGAAAAGAAGGGAGGAGAGGAGGAAGGGAAGAGAGAAAAAGAAAGCCTCTAAGGACCGCCTTGTCTGTATGCGGGGCCTGGCCAGGCCCAGCCAGTTCACAGCCTCTGTGCTGAAGATCAGGCAAATAGAGGTTTAGTCCTGGCACCCATAGCAAAGAGTTCCAGGTCCCCTCGTCCTCTCAGAGGCAGTTTAATTTTTCTTTACGTGTAGTAAAGTCTCCTTGAGCAGTGGAGAGTTGGAGACCCTGATTTCCACCACTGCTAATATTTTGAACCCTTTTGGGCCAATGCTGGCCCTTTGGCTCCATGCTGGGGGAATAAGACGGACCCCCTCCCTGTCCAGGGAATAGCTGGCACTGAGCCTTCAGCCAGTCCTGCCATCCCGGGCAGCACTCTGCTTTCCTGTTTCTGCTCCTGCTCTCTCACCATCAGCTGCACACAGAGCTAACACTACAGCACAGCCAGGGAGCTAACAGGCCAAGTTCAAGGCATTGCTCTGGGCTGCCAAGATCAATTTCCCCCTGTAACCTGTCAGAAGCAGACAAGCTGTAGGAAGCTCATGTAACATTTTCACCATATGCTGTTTTGAAATAACCCTGTTCCACAGGGAAAGCCTTCAAAAGACTTTTCTTTGTAAACAGACCTGATGATAAAGACATGCTAAGACCTGGAGCCCAGAGGCTGTCAAGGGTTTTACGTATTACCAATTTCATCTTATCTCCCGGGCTCTGTGGAGTTGAACATAAGCTACAGCTAAGTGCTAAATTTATTAGACATATGTCAGCATCTGTCTGTCACAAACCGGAGGGCCTCCCTGCCAACTGAGCCACTCTCTGGTTTAGGGAAAGATGGAAAATTGTCTGGAATGTTGTCTGAGGATATTAAAAAGGACTGGGTTACCCAGATTTTGATTTTTCTGCTTTTACCTAGTCAGAAGTAAAGTGCAGAAGCACAGATATTGATCATCTGAAATTTCCTTTAAAAAATAATTCACACACACTTTGTACACAGAAAAAGATCACATGAATAACACCAAAATGTTTACAGGAGTTATCTTCAAGTGGTGGAATAAAAGGGTGGATTTATTTTTCTTTTTGTGTAACTCTATTTTCTAAAGATTCTATGATGAATATTTATTACTTTGGTCATAAGAAAAAAGATCAATCAATAAAAACTCTGAATAAAATGAGCATACATGATGTATGAGGTTGCTAAGGTGGCCGTAACAAACTACTATTAAGGTGGTTGCTTAAATCAGCAGAAATTTATTCTCTAACAGTTCTGGAAGCCATAAGTTTGAAATCAAGGTGTCAGCAAGGTTGGTTCCTTCGGGACCCCCGAGGGAGAATCTGTTCTGTGCCTCTCTCCTGGCTTCTGGTGGTTACTGGCAATCCGTGGTATTTTTTGACTTAGAGACACATCACTCCAAACTCTGCCTCTGTCTCCACAAGGCGTTGTCCCTGGGTGCATGTCTGTGTCTTCACGTGGCCTTCTTACGAGGGCACCAGTCATTGGGTTTAGGGCCCATCCTCATCCACCCTCATTTCGACTAATTACGTCTACAAAGACTTTATTGGTTATTCTGAGGTTCTAGGTGGACACGAATTTGCGCAGAACACTATTCAACCCAGTACACGTGGCAATGAAGTGGATTAATCCCCCCTGAGGAGATTCAGGTCACCATTGACCCTCTTAAGCCTTAATTCCTGTGAACTGGCTTTGGCTACCGGAATTACGTGGCCTGCCTCTCCCTCGGTGTCTGTTTGGGCTGAGGAGTAGGGCCAGAGTCGGATCAAGAGGTGTAAACCCTCAACACAGTCCACCAGGACAACATCTGGGACCTGTCGGACCCTTGGGCTACTGAGCCCTGGTGGAGCTACTGCTGATGGCGAAAAGCCTGAGAATCACCCACGTTCCAGCATTGTCAGTGGAGTGCTGCATCTCACTCAAATATATATTATATTTCTGTAAATGTGTGTCGATGTTATTAGGATGAGAAAATTACAAACTCATTTTGAAGTCTCACTATCACGGTATATTTTCTCCATCAGTGGATATTGAAAGTAGAAGCACTGTCATGTGTGAGTCTGTGAACTATTTGAGGATAAGAGATTTCTTGTACTCAGACAGGTTGGGACTCACCATCCTACAGTCTTTTCTGTAGCAGGCTGTCTGTGGGATAGGAGGTTTTCACCATGATGTATTGTGTATTATGTAACAGGTACTGTGCACAGGCCTTTATAGCCATTTTTTTATAGTCTTCAAAACAATCCCATAAGGCAATCATCCCATTTTTCAGATGAGCAAACTGAGGCTCAGAGAGGTTAAACAATCAGAGAGAGGCTCAAAATTCTATAGCTAGGAAATGGCGGGGGTGGGATTCAAACTTTTCAGGAGCTCTGCTGAAGTGTGTCATTAGCACTCTCAGGAGCACTGGATGCATCATCAGAAACCTGCCTCCTGGCACCATGTGGCCAGGCTCCCCGCAAAATGTTCAGATGTTGCTGAAAACACAGTCCACCACATCTCTCTGCACGTGAAGCCAGGGTAAGACATTCTTTCAGATCTAAGGAACAGGAAAAGATTGGCTTCCTCTGAAGAACTGGGGTATTCTCTCCTTAGAGACAAAAATGAACAGGGTTCGCCTGGATTTCCATTTTCTGTATTCAAATCTGTCAGCTCGATCACAGTACCCGTGGATTGATTACCTCATGATCTAAGTTTCTGTGATACAGACTCCCAGCCCCTACCCCTGGACTTGGCCTACTTTCCCATTTATATTTTCTTTGTCTCAATTTCTGTATTAATTTATAACTTTCTCTTGTGTTGAGTATTTTTCCAGACATCCACCCTTTCTCCAGAAATCTTTAATTAAACAAGGTAGACAAAAAAATTTTTTTTACATTAGTCTGGTTCTTACACAGGTGGGGGAAGGGATGGTGGAGACACCAACCTTTTCCATCTGTTCCTACTGGCTCCTTTTACCAGGGTCCTTCCAACAGGCCAAGTCCCATAAAACCTGCTGGCCACCCAGAGCCTCACACAGCAGACTCCAGTCCTCTAACTCCTTGCTTTACTCTGCTCTCCCATCTTGAAGACTCCTCTGGCTTTGGTCTTGTCTTAGATCCCTGTCTTCAAGTGAGTTAATTAGATAGGCAAACAATTTAATTGCCAAATGAGTTCACGAGTTATCCCCCTCAGGTAACTGACATCTCAACCTAAGAAGGAAGAACTACTAGTTTCAACAATGTTTGGGATTTCTTTAAAAGTACACCTAATCTGGGGCTGACCCCGTGGCCGAGTGGTTAAGTTCGCGCGCTCCGCTGCAGGCAGCCCAGTGTTTCGTTGGTTCGAATCCTGGTTGTGGACATGGCACTGCTCATCAAACCACGCTGAGGCAGCGTCCCACATGCCACAACTAGAAGGACCCACAACGAAGAATATACAACTATGTACTGGGGGGCTTTGGGGAGAAAAAGGAAAAAATAAAATCTTTAAAAAAAAAAAAAGTACACCTAATCTATGTAAGAAAAAGTAGAGTCAGGGTACCAATTTGGTCAACTTAACAACGAGAAATTACGGGGGCTGGGTCCACTAAGTTCTGCGCCTTGTTGAACCTAAGCCAGACTCCCAAGCAGTTGTTAATGTATAGTTTTGGGCCTTTGATTCTGTAGAAACAAAGATGTTGTAGAATGCAAGGCCAGATAAAGTTGCAGAAGACCACAAGGGTCTGACTCCAGTTTCAATTCAACTACAACATATTGACTGTCTTCCATGTGCACTAGGGGCTCACACGTTATCTTAGTTAATCCCCCAGTGACTTTGTGACCTCTTCTTCCAAAGCTCTTCTGGCAAGGCCAAAACCACCTGGAGTGGGGAAATGGAAAACAGCCTCTGCTCTCCTCCAGGCATGTGACCTTCTTCCCTAGGACCAGAGGGAAGTGTGGGTCATGCCTAAGCCAACACCTATGGCATTCCACCATGTGGCCAGATCCCCTGGACTGGAACACAAAGCCTCATGCTAGCTGGATCTCTCCCATGTGTCAACACCTGGCTTGGCGCAGTTAGCACTGCCCGGCAGTGACAGAAACTCCTCAGAAGACAATGCACTGTGAGCTGAGGTCAAGGAGAGTGACAAGACCTGGCAGAAACCCCCCAGGGAAGCTGAGCAGGCACAGCGCAACTAACTACACAGGTACAGCAGTGCCTGGAACCATCGGATAGAGACTCCACAGCATGGGAATTAGGAAACAGCCAGTCTATCTGTGTCTAATGGGGATCTGAACCAACCCAGAGCAGCCATTAGTGTGGCCCCTACTTTCATGAATGTTATCCTCACCAACTGGTTCCATCACAGTGTTTATCTTTCCTGAGAAGACAACTTGTCATCCCTCCAACCCCCTGGAAGGACGTACAAGGCACATACAAAGTTCCTGGTATTAGATAGCATTTCCAACTAGAGTCATTAAGGCCCCTATCACATTGTACTGAACATAAACTCTTGCACGCATTCAAAATTTGCATACCATTCATTTGCACGGACATAGCAAACTATGCAATAGGCCACCTTGCTACTCTCTGGCTCAAAATTCACTGTTTTACAAGGCAAGATTTATAACACCATTAGAATGTACAGTGCTTCATTCATTGGTAGTCATAAGTTCAAGGAAAATATTAGGAAATGGATGCAAACATCCTTTGGAATAGATTTTGCAAGATATGAGAAGAAGGAAATAAAATTAATTTGTATCATTTGGTTGTGTAACTCAGGGGAAATGAAAAGAATCATTAAATCTTTCCAAAGAAAATATATTTGCACTTGATCCAAGAATTAAAAGAAACTTTTCAATAATTTAACCAAAGTTTCCAAGCCTAGACTCTGGGAACCTTTGAAATTATATCCATGTGTTTATATGCTTTGGGAGTTTTTTTGTTGTTGTTTCTCCTGCTGAGAAAGATTAGCACTGAGCTAACATCTATGCCAGTCTTTCTCCACTTTATACGTGGGTTGCCACCACAACATGGCTGAAGAGTGGTATAGGTCCATGCTTGGGATCCAAACCTGCAAACCCAGGCCACCGAAGGGGAGTGTGCCAGACTTAACGACTACACCATGGGGCCAGCTCCTATATATGCTTTGTTATGGAGAGAGAAGCCATATATTTCATGAGAATGTGAAAGGGGTTTACCATTGATCTAGTGCTCAATGCCCTTAGTTTATGGATGAAAAAACTGACACCCAAAAAGAGAATTCACAATAAAATAGTTGCAGAGTTTTCACTAAACTCTTGTCTCTTACTTTCTGTTGCATTCTTTCAATAGCATCACTATATTTAGGGAGAGTTTGGGACCTCTGAGAAGGGTTAACCATACCTCCCTATCTGACACTGTCCAGTATGAATCCCGATAAATCTGTCATCAGCTTGGGGCACAGAGGGGCCCAGGAAAGCAGGCTTGCTTAACAGGAATGAGCAGGACCTTGCAACCAAATTAGTCATTACGTAAGCCTTTTAGGCTAATTTCTCAGTCTCTTAACACTTGGGGAAGTCTTCAAAGAGGCTAGAAAATTGGCAGAGCATCATTTGTCCTCATGGGCATTTTTATTAAATTATAAGCAGATGCATATTCTCACATTGAAATCAGCACAAGAAAGCTGCCTTATACCACTTGGCTCTCCGTGTAAAACTCACTTTCAATTATCTTGATCCATATTGAATTGTCCCACCTCCCTTTAGCATCGCAGCTTCTAGGAAATATCAGGCACAAAAAGCAAGAGCAATTACTACACCATCACCCAAAACATAAATCAATAGTAATAAATGAGCCTGCATTCTTATATTGTTGATCCTGGCCCTTGTCTGGGCCACATGGAGTCAAACTTTCTTTTCTTCCCTTGTTTTATAAAATTACTGCACATAAACCATCTTTGTAATTACCTCATGAGCTTTGTTCATATCTGCCAGCCTGCACCACTCCCTAGTTCTCAGGGTGGGAGGGTCTCCCTCGATCCCCTTTCCAATGTTCTCCTGTCAGCCACCTGGACCTCTGAAATAAGATTGTCTCCAAATGTGTGGGTCACTGCATCAGACTTTTAAAAATCCATGATAATAATGGTAACAATATTACTAACATTCATTGTACTGAGCTCTATAGCAAGAAATGTACTGAGCACATTTATAGCAATTTCAGTTAATCCTAACAGTTTATGAGGTAGGTGCTATTTTTTATTGCCATTTTACACGGGAAGAAATTGAAATTTAGAAACTCAAAGATCATAAGCTTGTAGTAGCAGAGCTGGAATTTGAACTGGACTTCAGAGGTCTTATCTTTACCACCCTCCGACTATCCAACACAATTGCGTGAACTCACTTAGGCTAGTAGTTTGCTCAGATGCGGTCCTTGTTGGTAAGGAGTTTTCTAATCAGGATAACAGACAAACATAGATATCATCTAAGTTACCAGGATATATAACAACTTAGCCATCAGCTTCAGGAGAAGTTAGTTTGTTAAAAGTCCATTTGGAAAGCCACGGTTTATTGAGCATTGACTATATGCCTAATAAACCACTGTGTTAGGTATTTTTGATTTATACATTATCGGCAATCCTTTACTTCAAGGATGATTTCATATTTCAGATGATACTGAAGCACAAAAAGTTTAAGTGACTTGCCTGTGGCCAGATAGCTAGTGATCCAGTTCAGGATTTGAACCTGTGCTAGCTCGCACACCTCCCGTACACTCTCTCTGTCTCGTACACACCTAGGAGCTCTATTGTTTTATGTACGTGATGTGAGTGGTACTAACTGCCCACCACCCTCCATTAGTGGAACACAAGGTGGGGGTGTGTCCACACCTACCTGATTCCCTTTGTGGGCAGCATATGTGTGTGGAGATGGAGAGGCTGGGTACAGAAGGGCAATCAATACCAAGGTGTTTCTCTTTCATGTGGTCGGTCATGGTGCCAAATCCAGCTACCTAGCCCACTCTGGGGCAAACTCCTGATCTTATCATGGTACATGCAATTCAAGTGAGCTGACTTGTCGGAACCCATCTCTTTCAAGACCACAGTGTTGTTAATCACATGAAGAGCCATGAAACACTGAAAATACGGACTTTGAAGTCACCTGGACCGTGTGGTGTGCTGGTAAATGTTTAATAACCATCTCTCTAGTGGGGAATAGGGAGCTCTGATTGTAGCATTTGTCAATTGTCATGGTATAAATACTTCCATCATGGCTCACTTCAAGATATCAAGATGATGTCACCGAACACAGAGTTGGAAAGAGACGACAATAATTGGCTCTTGGGAGCTGGTGCCAGCCAGCTCCAGCATACCACTGCCAGTAAACCCTATTCTAATCCCATCTCATAACTTTTCAATGTAAGATTTGAGGCAAGCCACTTAGCTTTTCTGAGTATCAATTTCCACTTCTATGAAGTACGCGAGATAATACCACTAGAAATGGTGTCACTGCTAGAGGGCGATTAACAGGAGAACAAGATCATCTCTCCCCAGTTTCTGAGGGAGCTGCAAATACAAAGCATTTTGACAAAGGGAGGCACAATCTATGCCTCTGAACTCAATTAAGAAGAATATGATAAGATGTGTTGTATCATGTGGTCATAGGGCAGAGGTCATAGGTCCTATCCTATCGTCCTATCCTAAGCCCAAAGCCACATCCCGGGATCTGCTCACCCTCTGCCAGCCCCATGAAGGAGAGAGACTGAAGAGAGGTGAATGACCACAAGAGGTTTGACCAAGCCTGCCCTGCGGTAGCAAGACGCAGGCCAGCCCAGTGGCATGAGTACAAGAGAGAGCCAAGAGAAAAGCAAAGGAACTAGTCTTCCTCACTTGGCAAAAGAAGTGCCAGGCCCTCTTACCCTTCCTGGCACCTAGAAGAGGAAGCAGAGGAGCCCCACCACACTGAGGACCTTTTAACCTGCAGTGACTCATCTGCTGGCCCCGTGGCCCAGTCAGCACTCAGCTCACCTAGGTTAGCACCTGGCAGAGGGGATCTTCTGCTCTGCCTTTGCACTTACATGGTGTGGCTGCTGGGAAGATTATGTGTCATTAAGTAAAGCACAAGGTTTGGGCCAAAGTTGTGTTGTCATCCAGCTTTTCTTCACCTGAGCAACTCTGATTGAATTCTCACTGTTCAAAAAGAAAAAGAAAAAGAAAGAAGTTAAATCTACTTGTGATTAACATGAATCCTTACAATCACCTGCTACTCCTTCACACAGAACCCACCATCAGATAATGAGGTTGATTTACTATCTGAAGAATATTCAAAATGATGTGTTTACTGGGTGCTCAGAAGATAGATATAAAAGTAAGTTTAGCTAGGGTGATAGTGTTTAAATAAGGAGCTCCCCTCCTGAGTTGTCCATTTTGAAGGGGAAAATGCATTTTGATGTTTAAGTTCTTCCATGGTTGTATACTTTGTAGCAATGACTTTTATTTTTAAATATGAGTTACATGAGTTCAAAGTAAATGAATCGTATTAAATTAAACACAACATTAAAAACCATTCATTCTGTGTCGAGAAGCCAATGAGAAGTGGGATGTTTTAGACTCTGATTTTGCCTCTAACCTCATCCTCCCAGCACCTGCAACTCCCTAAGCCTCTGTTCTCTCTGTTGTGACTTCAATGATGCAAATATGCCCTGAGATCCATCAAGTGGAAAGGAGTTTTGTGGATTTGCGTGCATTAGGCTCTAATTTGCTGGGGACTGGAGAGCATCAAGTCCCAGTTTTGCTAAATGGAGTTATGATGTGGTGTATGGAGGAGCCAGTACACCATCTGAGTGACCTCCTTCCATGTTTCCTAAGCATCTTGAGGAGTTTCTGTCCTTTTAATTACCACCAAGTGTGCCAAGGGGGAAAAGACAATCTGCCTACCTAAAATACATCCAAAAGGTCTAGGCAAGAGACCTAAATAGAATATGTCTTCCTTGGTGCATAGAACCAATGTCACAGTCAAAGGAAATGGGACTGTGACCTGGTTGAGGAGGGCAGAGAAAGTACGGAAGGTCTAAGGGGAAGCCATTCTCCTGAGGTCTTGGGGTCCCTGGCAGGGATCCTTGCTCTGTCTGTGGCATGGCGCCATGCTGTGGTGCACTTCCCAGAGTCCAGCAAATTTTAGGAGTCAGAGGAATTCTAAGTGCATTGCATGGAATTAACTAATTGAAATAACTTTAAAAAGCTTTTTCAGAACTGCGAATCCTGCATGTGTGCAGAGCCTAGGAAACTATAATTGGGGTGTGGTGAGGTCTACACAGTGGACAGACAAACTTCCCCATAGCCAGGCTGGAAGCGAGATTCCCAGGCTGTCACATCACTCAGGCTCTGGGTCAAGTTTCTAAAGATGCACTGTCTAATATGGCAGTCACCAGCCACATGTGGCCATTTACATTTGCATTTAAATAAACTAAAAGGAAATGAAATGAAAAATCTAGCTCCTCTGTTGCACTAGCAAAGCTAGTGGCTCCGGTCTAGGAAAGCACAAATATATGCATTTCCACCATCACAAAAGTTCTGTTAGACAGCGCTGGTCCAAAGTACAAAAATACACATAAAAGTCTAGGAACTCTCTGATCCTTTCTGAGATGCTATTTCCAGACTGAAACTCCCGACTCAGGCTTTCAAACAATTAATCAAAGAAATTAAAGATAAAAAAGATTTGTTCTTCCTCCGTGGCCAGCCTAGAAGCATTTCAGGAAATAAAGAAAAAAAGTTCTTAATTTCTTTTATACATGCAGTTTACTTTTCTTATGGAAAAAAGTAAGGAAACCCATATATCATATAATACTCAAGCATGCAACACTATAAAACTTTGGCTAGCAAATCCTTTCTTTATAAGTAACGCAAATTTATACACAAATTAGCTCAAGGAGGTAAATTTTAAAAATCTGATGTCAATCACTCTAAAAGGACAATTAAGAAAAAACAAGTGCTTTGCTAATTGTCTATCGCTGACACAGGTCCCTGTGGGGTCTTGTTGGGTTACTTAGGCCAGTTTGGGTTCAGAACGTTCTCAAAAGTACTACTTTAGAACTGCTTCATAGATATGTATGTGTATGCATCAAAAGTCTCCTTTTCACAACAGACATTTCTCAAAAGAAGATATGAATATGGCCAATAGACACATGAAAAGATGTTCATCATCGCTAATCATCAGGGAAATGCAAATCAAAACTACACTAAGATATCACCTTACACCGTTAGATTGGCAAAAACATCCAAAACCAAGAGCGACAAATGTTGGAGAGGTTGTGGAGAAAAAGGAACCCTCATACACTGTTGGTGGGAATGCAAACTGGTACAGCCACTATGGAAAACAGTATGGAGATTTCTCAAAAAGTTAAAAATAAAAATACCCTATGACCCAGCCATCCCATTACTGGGTATCTATCCTAAGAACCTGAAATCAGAAATCTCAAGAGTCCGTTGCACCCCTATGTTCATCGCAGCATTATTTACAATAGCCAAGACGTGGAACCAACCTACATGCCCAGAAACTGATGATTGGATAAAGAAGATGTGGCATATATACGCAATAGAATACTACTCAGCCATAAAAAAAGACAAAATTGGCCCATTCACAGCAACATGGATGGACCTCGAGGGTATTATGTTAAGCGAAATAAGCCAGTCAGAGAAAGACGAACTCTATATGACTCCACTCATAGGTGGAAGTTAGTATATTGATAAGGAGATCTGATCGGTGGTTACCAGGGAAAAGGGGGGGTGGGGGGAGGGCACAAAGGGGGAAGTGGTGTACCCACAACATGACTAACAAAAATGTACAAGTGAAATCTCACAAGGTTGTAATCTATCATAACATTAATAAAAAAAAAAAAGTCTCCTTTTCACAGACTGCTCTGTTCCTTGGTCAAACCAAATTTTCAGTGGGAGTTAGATTACTTCATTCATTCTTTCTCACTATGTTTCTTCAAGAGGGAGAAGTCTATGGCCAGGGCAGATTCTCCCTGAAGGTATACAGGGCAGGGCAGCCCTCCGGCCCCAGCAATTTGCTTCCTGCACCTCTGCTCTGGGCTTTTTAATGATCTCAGGCTGGCTGGAGTCAGAAACTATGTCTATGAATGTAGCAACTCTCATGGGCATAAGATTGGGCTCTTGGTGCCAAGGGGTGACACGGAAGGCCCCCCACACCCTGTATGAGGGCACAGTTTTATAGTGACCTGTAGTAGGCTTGGAACTGTTCACCTAATGTTTTCAGCTCTCTATCTTCCAGGCACATGGATTGTACTTGGAGCCCCCGATGATTTGGTGAGACCATGTGACTACTTCCAGTCAATGTCTTATGAAGAGAGGTGTCATATGATCATTCTGAGCCAGAGCACTTAATCAATGACGTGAGACCCTTCAGAGGTCTTGTTTCCCCTGCCACAGAGACTGGTAGTGTTTTGGATAGCGACTTTTTTGTCAGTCTGAGCCCTGGAAGGAGAATAAAGCAGAACAAAATGCCTAGCTCAATTGCAGTAGACACACACTATGAGTCAGAAACAAACCTGTGTTGTTTTAAGAGTTTTTGAGTTGTTGCGACTGTATAATCCAGCCCAACTGGACTGATACATGAGATCAGTAAGAGTAGGGGTTGGGGGCACAGAGGGAACCTGTTTCTAATGTGGAGTTGTTGTAAAGGGTGTTCCAACTCAACCAACAATAGGCGTGTACCCATTGCTGAGCAATGACGCTAAGCCAGTATTATGGAGGATATGGAAGGTGTATCCTCTGCTCTCCAGGAGGCGGTAATTTAGTGTAGAGACAGAAGTCTAAAGTAAACTCTATTTTAATGGGATGAATCTTATTCTACCCATATAGGCAAAAATCCCATAGTGGCTCAGAATAGACCTCAACAGTGCATCTTACAAAATTCCAGGAAGGCTGCTGTTAGGGATAGGGTTCCCCAAGAAGCAGACTCTGAGACAGAGATCTGCATGCAAGAGCTTTACGGGGGAGTGCTTTTGGGACTGATGCTTGTGGCGGAGTGGGAGAGGACCCAGTGAAGTATGTGGTACTACAATATTTGGAGAGAAAGATGAAGGAACCACCTAATACAGAGTCACAGCAACCGAGTGAGGGGCAAAGACAAAGAACAGGGATGTGGCACATGATGAAGAGCTCATGGAGGGTGAAGTCGGAAATGGTCCCTTGGATTCTGTCATTAGGATGTCACCTCAGAGGATTTCCAGCTGGGTAAGGAATGGGGTTAAGAACCAAGTGAGCAGTGAGGAAGGGTTTGTACCGGCTTCCCAAACTTTTCCACATCATGGCACACATAGGAAATGTTTGTGTTTGGACGGCACACCATGGTCCACAGACACAGACCATGCTTGTGATCAGGTGTGATGAACCCAGAGGTCCTCTGGCCACCTTGAGGGCTGAGGGCACCAGTATCTGGGGCTCCTCTAACCCTGCCTAGTACAACAGTAGCACCCCATGGTACACCAGGTGGGGAGCTCAGCACCAGTTCATGCAGACCCACATGCTTGAGGTGACTGGCTGTGGAAGAAAGACCAAAAGGACAAGGGACAGAGGAGGCAGCACGCTAAATGGATGATCCTTGTCTTCCTCGAGATTCAGGAGACTGGGTGCCTATTAGTCAACAGAGGAAGCAAACCATTGGAGAGCAAAGAAATAAGTAGAAGAGCAAAACCTGTCGAGGTTTAAGAGAAGGACAAGGGTATTGGTGGGGTGGCCATTCCAAAGACTAAATCTGATAACTTTTTTTGTCAAACTGGATGAAAATATAAGAAACTGATAAGTTAGAAAAAAAGTTTTAACATACAGATGAGAGAAAATTGGGGAAGTACAAGGAGTTTGTTGTGAGAGGAGAGAATTGGGAGACTAAACTTAAGACACAGGTAACAATCTGTTCATGAAGCACGTTGAAGGCAGAGCTGAAATACCCGGGTCCTGTGAGCAGGAGAGGAGACTCGGAAGAGTTGCAAGGAGGATTGGGTAATAGATCAAACTGAGGCTGAGTAAGTGTCTTAGTTCGGGCTGCTATAACAAAGTGCCATCAACTGAGTGACTTATAAACAGTAGAAATTTGTTTCTTACAGTTCTGGAGGCTGGAAGTCCGAGAACAGGGTGCCAGTGTGGGCCCTCTGCCAGGTTGCAGACTGCTGACTTCTCCTTGTATCCTCATGTAAGAGAGCTCTCTGGGGTCCCTTTTATAAGGGCACGAATCTCATTCCTGAAGGCACCATTCTCATGTTTTAATTACCTCTCAAAAGCCCCACTTCCAAATACCATCGCATTGTGGGTAGGATTTTGATATATGAATTTTGGGGGGACACAAACATTAGTCTACAACAATAAGTCTAGTGTGGAGAGGAGATTCCAGGCAAAGTAAAAGAGACACGGAGAAAGCAACAAGGATGCAACTATACTCCAAGCGAGAAATGAGAGCCTAAGGCATGGGTGGTGGGAATGGAAGGGACAAACATGGATTCAGAGGACATTTGCTAGTTAGGAAGGCAAGCAAAGAGAAAATTGAGCTGGACCATGAACACCACAAAGTGAACACACTAACCCAATAGCATACACACCGTATTAACCTAACGATGCATTACAAGAAAGGACGTATTATCAAGGTTTAAATGTATGTAACTATGGACAATTCTGAAAGAAGCAGAGCAAGATCCTATGGCTTTTTATGCAGTCACTATTTCTTGCATTCAAACTATTCCATCATTTTCATACCCTCATGGAACTCCTAGCTCTTTAAATTTTGCTGCTGCGTTGGTGTATGTCCTATGTATTCTCTTTCGTGACTAGAGGAAAGGATGTGCAATTTGGTTTGGGTTTGTTTTTTACCAAAGGATGTTTTCCAACCAGCACTTACTTTATTAAATGGAAAAAAAAAAAAGAATGAGGTTAAAATCCCATTGGTTTTTTAAAGCAACTGGAAATAATCGATGTGCATTTGCAACCTGTTTCTAAATGTTCTTGGAGAACTCTGTTTTGAAATGTCCTGCTGTGACCCGGGTGATCTTAATAGAAGAAGTGGTTTTGGAGCGATGCCTAATATGAACTTATCACAGACTGAATAAGCAAATGAATAGGCAGTTGTCTGCGGCGCCTTTGAAACAGTCAGCTGTGATCCTTAAGGAATAAGTGAGCAGAAGTAGAGACCAAAAATTTCTAGGCCGCTCTGATCTTGAGATTTAAGTGGAAGCCAATTTGCAAGCTCAGCCCTGCATGCTGTGATGGTGCGCTTGGCAGGGCTATTCACGTTAATACTGCATTGATCTTTAGACTAAAGCAGAGGCCGTGCATTTCTGTTTCCTTTTCTCCTTGGGATTGCGGAAACTTCAATCACAGTACCTTGTCTCCTCTTCCAAGTTTTTAACAGAATTAGTTGACTAAGCCCCGTGTTGCTCCTAGGAAGGCAGGGTATTTAAGCCGCCCTTGCAAGATAGCAGGCATACCAGCTCAACGCCGAGATGTGAGAAGACAGCCTCATTAACAAAAATTGCTGTCACTCAACAGAACATCCAGCTCTGCTCAGAAAGACAGATTCCTTATTCCAGCCAGGCTCTTACCACCATCTGGGACCAGCCAGGCATTTGTCCAGTGCCCTGGGAGTTCACGGGGGCCTCTTGAATGCCTAAAACTTACCCAGCACCACTCCTGGCACAGAGAAGGTCCTTCAAATATGGTTGTCTCTTTGTCTTTCCCTTTCAGGAAAGAAGGGTTAGGCATCAATAGCCAGGATCTGTTCCCTAATAAAGCCTGTTACCTAAGGCTCCTGAAGCCTGAGAGGCACCATGTTCTAATCAGACATCACCGGATTCGCAAAAGCAAGACCTTGTACCACTTCTGTCTCAAAGTCCATTGTCATTGTGATATTCATCGTCATCATCAACGTCATCATCCAAAGGATTTCTATTTTCATTTTGTATTTCTATAGCTCTGTTTTTGAGTGATTTCAGACCCCATCCCTTGCAGTTTGGGGATGGAGCCTGAGGAGATGAGACATAATCTTTAAAAGCTCACACTGAGTGAATGTGATATAAAGGCAGGTCCAGGAATTCCGTTCCTATGTTCAATGCAAAGCATTTTCACACGTGTTATCTACACAATCGTCATCAAAATCCTTTGACACATCCAGAATACAAAATACTAATCCCATTTTGCAGACAGGGAATGAGATTCAAGAGTTCAAACTCTTTGTCCAGGTTCACAGAACTCCAACTAGAACTCAGATCTGCAGCCATGCCCAGCTTCTTTCTGGTGTATCAGGCTGTGCTGGACAGAAAGACAGAAGGAAAGGTGTCCCACTTCTCTCAGTAAATCCAGTTCTGCTCCCTCACTTCTGCATATGTGCTAACGTGCCTGGAGCATTCTCCCTCCTCCTCAAGCCCTCTGTTCCCCTTTCTCCTGGAGCCCAAGAGTACAGCAGGCCTCACCAGGAGAAACATTCCAGTTCCTTCTTTTCCAGCCTCCCACTTCAATCTTCCCCTTCTCCATTTCAAAGGGTCCTTTGCAATAAGGCCTTTTGAATCTTTTTATTAGGCTGTTCTAAAGCCTCTCTTTACATCTTTTTTCTTTCATATTTTCTTAAATGAGAAATTCACTAAGGAGTGAATTCTGGGTCACCCAAAGGTTAGGAGGGAGAGGAAGGGCTATGATCATTCCCAAATCCTAGCCCACAATAAACTGATCAGGTTGTACTTCTAGTCATAAGGGCCCCCTCCATTTAATTAAACATTGGCTATAGCGTGCCTAAATGCCCACAGGAACACAGCCCAGTGCTATTGTTGAAAAGCAAAAATAATTATTTGGAAGCAGAAATGAATTCCTTACATCCATCTGAACCCCTGTAGATTTACAACCATAAGGTAATTTGCTTCAACTAACTTAATTCCCGTTCCCTGTTCAATTCCCTTGAGCCTTTTAACTAATATTTTAATTCTCTTTTGCCCTCTCTATGCCACTGAATCAAAGCAAAATTTATCTTTCTTTCATTTGCCAAAGCCAAGCAAATTTGGACGGGGAAAAATTACTAATAAAGGACCACGGATTTTAAAGAAAATGTATTGTTTCATTTCAGTGAATCGGAACAGAGTACAAAGAAGATTAATCATTATATTAAATCAAAGAAATGTAAATCACATTATTCATATTCATAAATTGCTGACAACATGTGGCCTCTGAAAAGCTTGGGATGAGAAAGCCTCTTGGTGGAAGGGGGAGGGAAGAACATCCTCCAGGAGTGAGGAGCCCTCGTGGCTGGGATAAAGTTATTTTCCTAAATTGGTTCCTTTTTCTCACAAAGCATCCCTTTTACAACTAAATCTCAGACTAGCTCTCATGCTATTGGCATTTCAACCTCTCCAGAATTAAGGGCTAAGAGATGAGTTGAGTCCTGACCATCCAGCTGGTCTGGAAAATTCTAATCATGGATGACAGCATTGTATCATCTCCATGACCAAGTTGGGTAGAACTTCATGGCCACATCCCTTAGCTCAAAGATTTTTTTTTAATGTCAATTAATATGAGATGACTTGGTCACCCTTGAATTAATAACAATCATGGTAAATCATGTTTAATAGAGTATTATACATTTCTAGAGTCTTCCACAGACACCACCTTGCCACATTGGCCTAAGACGAAGTCATTTGTGCAGGAGCTAAGGCTGAAGGCTCTGGAGCCCAATGGCCTATGTGCCAGTCCTGGCTCTTCCCCCTCTGCTGTGTGACATTAGGCCAGTTAATAACCTCTTTGCACGTCGGTGTTCTCACCATTAAAATGGGAATAATGATAGTACCTACTTCATTGTTTTTATAGTTAAATAAGAAAATGTATGTAAAGCAGCATAGTATTCAATAAAGATTGTATATATACAATTGATTCTTGTGGTTCACAGCAGTTACATTCTAGGAAATTGCCAAAAAAAAAAAAAAGAGTTAATGAATACTGAACCATTTCTCCTAGGTAGGTTCCTGCCTCTGGGAACATTTTATCAATCAATCAATACATGACCATATTTTATCAATATTACTGTTTAAAGACACCTTGCATAATACATGTTGTTGGTTGACATTGAACTCATGGCTACCAGCATTGTAATTCATGCCTGAATGAAGCTTATCTAAAACACCTATTTTCTCCGTCAGGCACATCACAGCCTCCTCGTTCTTAGGATCTCTAAAGAGCACTTCAGCACCATATCTGGGGGCCGTTTTAACAGTAAGATCACCAACAAAAAGCATACACATGAGAAAATGTGGCATTAAACAGACAGCATAAAGGACGCATTTACAGAATGGGAGCTGAAACAGGAAGGCAAAGCGTCACCTTGTTCGACCTCAGCTGGGAACACACACATGGAGACTCAAATTTTTCACTGCTCTGCACATACCTGTGAAGGACCAAGAAAGCACAGTAAGTATGAATTTGGGGGGCTACAAATAAATTTTAGCAAGTAGGCAAATTTGCAAATATGGAATCACAAATAAGGATGATCGACTGCCTTATGATTAATCACCCAACAAAATAAACAAAGTGGTTATTTTCACTCCCAGTTTACAGGTGAGAAATGGGCTCAGTAAGATACCAAGTGATAAGGCAAGCCAGATCTCCATGGAACCCCTGACTTGCACACTGTGGTAGGTAGCTTTCTCATCATTGTCTGTGTAAATGGTACCCCTCAGAGCTGATGGATAGCCTTCTGTCTAGAAGCCACATTTTCTGAATATTTATTTCTCAGTATTACTTCTACAAACCATAGAGCTTCCATATGTTGGAAAAGGTCCGCCAGCTGTTATTTGTGATGCTCATTCCCACCTCACTCCCTAAAGTGGCTCTATTTGCAGGCACTGAAAACTTATGTTATAAAACAAAACTGGCTTCTGCCCTTAAGGAATTAATAATCACAGTTTCTGTGAAGCAAATCGTTTCACTGACATTTTTAAAAAATTAAGTAGAAAAACATCTTTTTCGAATCCTGGAAAGGAAACTAACGTAAACTTGCCTGAGTTTATCCAGCTCTTTGCTAAAGGAAAAGGTAAATAGTATTGTGAAATTTGTCCACCATGACCAAGCGCTAGATACTGTACATACATTGTCTCATTAATTCTTCACAATCGTCTTATAAATGAAGTATTATTTTTATTCGCACGTAAGGAAACTGAGGTACAGAGAGGTTAAGTGATGTGTTCAAGGTCACATAGTTATTAAGTGGCAGAGTTGGAATTTCAACAAAAATATGTTAAACTCTAAAGTCCCTATTCTTTCTGGAATGTAGTAATGCTGAAATCCCCTTGGATTATAGCTGATCAAGCACCAAACCTCCAGAGAAGCCCCTTATATCAGCATCAATGCCCTGAGTGATTTTGAGCAAGTTCAGTCCTCTCTACCTCATTTTGCATCTGACAACCTTGAGCCACAATTGCTATTTCTCTGCCTGGAGGCAGCTAAAAAAAAGAATTCTTTGGAAAGCATGAAAAATTCTGGAAAAGGCATGGGCTAAATAAATGCCTAGCCAGCTCTGGTGGCCTAGTGGTTAAGATGTGGTGCTCTCACTGCCATGGTCCTGGTTCATTTCCTGGTCAGGGAACCACACCATCCATCCATCCATTGTCATACCGTGGCAGCCGCATGTTGCTGTGATGCTGAAAGCTATGCCACCAGTATTTCAAATATCAGTTGGGTCACCCATGGTGGACAGGTTTAGCAGAGCTTCTAGACTAATAAAGACTAGGAAGATGGACCTGGACACCCACTTCCGAAAAAATTGGCCATGAGAACCCTATGAATAGCAGCAGAGCATCGTCTGATAGAGCGCCAGAAGGTGAGAGGATGGCACAAGAGACCCAGAGAAGTTCAGCTGTGCTCTGCACAGGGTCGCTAGAAGTCAGAATCAATGACACTAACAAAACATATAAATGCATAGCAATATACTTGTTGGAAATAGCCACTAGATTCTGGATAGAAGTCACCACTGATCTGCCCAGAGAAGTAGACTCCATATGTCCTTTAGCAAACTCCTTGCAGTCAAGCGATAGCAATATTCTGTCTTCTTTGGTCTAGCAACTCCTACTAATTTTGGATACTCATGAACTTCAGGGTAAATTTAAACAGTTAACTTTGTGTAATAAGCATACCTCCTACAAGGCTCCTTATTCTGATTAGGGAAATAGCTGGAATATTAACACAGATAACTCTCTGGATCCAATTCACAATCTGAACAATGGTCATAATGTTAGATGCCCTTATCAAGGCTGAAAAAGTCTAACCCCAATCCATGAAAGCCAAGTTCCACAGTACCCTTCTATCTACAGCATTACGGAAGCTGGAATATAGAGCAGATCGTGACGAATCCCCATACTGCCTATAATGAGAGTATAATATGGAGAAATACAACGAGCATTTTTTAAATTCTTCCCATGTGCCATCCACTGTGTAGATGTTTTGCATTTGTTATCTTATCTAATTCCCTCAATAACCCTTTAGGTAGGTATTGTTATCCCCATTTTAGAGGTGAAGATGTCAAGCTCAAGGAGACTGATGTCTAACTACATAAAACTAGGAACTGGGAGATAAAAACTAAGATTACTAAGAAAATGTTTAAACTGTTTTGAAAAGATATTTTTCAAGCTCATTAGAGGTAGTCTGTTGCATATTGATAATTGTTTGCTCTTCCCTAGATCTGTTCTCTCAGCCTACAAATACGCTTACACACGATCATCTTAAAATATTCCTTCTGTTAGCCCCTCTGCTATTGCCACATTTTCCCTTCACAGCCAAACTTCAACGACTACAATCTCCACTTCCCCACTTCTGTACATTCCTCAGACCACCCCAGACTGGGTACTCACTTCTCTACCAAAACAGCTCTTTCAAAGATCACCCAGGGCCTCCTTACCCTAGATCAAATGACCATCAATGCCGTTTCTCAGTCCTTATCTTCCTCCATCTCCTCCCCTACTCCATGAAATTTCCTGAAATATGAATTCCATTATGCATACTATTCTGGTTTACATCCTACCTTTTCTATTGAACCCTTTCAATCTGCTTGTTTTTCTCCTTTTCCTTTTGCTCCGTAATCCCAGGTATATAGTTTGATTTATCAAGAAATATTAATGAGCACCTACAATTTGTTAGGCACCAAGAGGAAGATATCAACATGAGGAAGTCATATTTTCTGCCCTCAAAATGTGAACATCCCTTAGCTCAACATATATTTATCCTTATTTATGTGCCATACTCTATGGAAACGGCTGAAAATCCAGCTGCCCTTTTGGGTGTCATGGTTGATGGGGAAAATCAATATGTAGATAATCACCAAATTATGACTAAGATTGAAGAACACAGGGAAAAAAGAACCAAGAGGTGCAGAAACATTGAGAAGCGAGTCACTAACTGGCAGAGGAAGAATTCCCAAGGAGATGATATGTAAGCTAGGTAGTGAAAGATGAATATGAGGCGGTGGGTGTGGAAGAAGGGGAAGTAGGCATACAGGGGACCAAGAGATAGGGTGTGAGTGAAGCAAGCAAAAAAATCCCAGCACATCTAGCAGCAAGATAGGGTGTAGATTGGAGAAAAGGAGAATAGTCAGGGTGGCCTGCTCATTGCTGTTCGCCCTCAAGCTCTCTCTACACCCTGCCTTTACCAGTGTATGGTTTCAACCATCATCACTATCTGAATGAGTCCCAAGTCTACTTCTTCAGGCCTGTCTCACTTTCCCAAATGCCTGATGAACATACACACTTGGGAGACCAGCCCACTAGAACCTCAGGCTAAATATTTTTAATACGAGCTTAAAATCTTCCAAACCCAAGGTTCTTCCAAGGTTTCCTTTGTCCATATATGAAACTCCCACCTTCCCAGGCACTTCAGCTCTGAACCTTGATGCCATCTTTGATCTCAACCTTTCACATCCGACACATTGTCCAATTCTATTGGCTCATCTCTATCAAATAGCTTATGTGCATCTTCTCCTTTTCTTTCCCATTCCATCTCTCTACTTCAAGCTCTCATCACCTCTTGTGTGAATGATTGCAGAAGCTTCCTAGCTGGCCTTGTTTCTAACTGGCTCTATTTTCCCTGCTCTACCAACATATATTTCCCCCTCCTCCACAAGTTGCTCCATAAGTTGCCTGACTTATCTTTCCAAAGTGACAATTTCCATTATGTCAGTACTCTCCAGAAAAGTGATCAGCAGCTCCTCCTTGCCTTAGCAAAAAATTTTAAACTTCGTATTTTGTCATTCACACTTCTTTAAAAACATGGCCCAGGGGCCAACCTGATGGTATGGTGATTAAGTTCAGCACACTCTGCTTCGGTGGCCCAGGGTTCATAGGTTTGGATCCCAGGCACGGATTTATGCCGCTCATCAAGCCATGCTGTGGTGGCAACCCACATATAAAACAGAGGATGATGGGCACAGGTGTTAGCCCAGGGCCACTCTTCCTCAAGCAAAAAGAGGTAGATTGGCAACAAGTGTTCACTCAGGGCCAATCTTCCTTACAAAAGAAAAAAGAAAAGGTTCAACATAGATTTCCAATCCTCTCACCACTCTTTCTCCCAGATTTTAGGGAAACTTGCTACTCCATTCCCCATAAATCTTCGTTACCCCATGTTTTCCACATTATGCTTTTACTTCTACTGGTTCCTCTCCCTAGGTTATGCCTTTTGCCTTTGTGTTCAAACTATACTGTTTTCAATAAGTTTAACTAAATAATATATTCCCTCCATGAAGCCTCCTCTGGTCATCCTCAAATGATCTTCATCTCTATCCCTCTTCTGAACACACATGGTGCTTTATCTCTATGTTTGTTATAGCTCTTGTTCCAGTCACCTGTGTGTTCTGTCCATTTGTGTAGATGTTTTAACTCCCCTGCTAGACTATAAGCACCCAGAATGCAGGATTTCTATCTGATTAACTCGGTAACTATGGAGGATGGTAGTATCCATGACCAAACCTGTAAACTAACTTACAAACAGAAGTGCTCAAATAGAAGGGACCCAAGAAACCAGGAAACTTAAGGGCTAGCTCTATAGACTAACTGGCCCTATGCTCCAGGGCCACAAGGCAAAGAAAAATTGGTCAGGCTTCCCTTCTCTTCCTCACCACTTTCAACACACACACAGACAAACCATTTCCACTTACATCTGTTTTAGTTATTGGACTTAATTTGAACAAAGTGTTTCTTGGCCAGAACATATCTAAGAAAGCAGAGACCAAGAGTGTTGAAACAAGTTATCCAATTTCACACAGCCAAGTACAGGGGAACCAGAGCTAGAACCAAGACCGACCCAATCTGGTATTTCTCCACTACTGATGGCCAGAGAGCAGGGCAGAAGGGAGATGGGGAGAGAGAGGGAGACCTAGGAAACGTGCTTCAAGAATCAAAGGTAACTCACTTCGTATGCCCATATAATGTCTTTGGCCCTGGAATGATTTGGGTTTTTATTTACTCTTTTCAATTTCATTTTAACCCAGTCTTCATGAAACTCTCCCGGGGGGAAAAAAAATTACAGCAAATTACTGAATAAACACAGGAAGCTCCATGATGCACACAGACTTTTCATTCCAGAAGACTGACGAATCAGTCATGAGCTGGAAAATTGCTTGCTAAAGTTCAGTATGGTTCCTGGGAAGTGGAAAATGATTTTTATTGTGATTTATATGCTTTGGTGTGGACAAACAATAAACAGTATATCTAAAAGGATACATGAAGGCAATGGAAAATATTTGCTTTTTTATCACCCAAAAGAAAAGTGGGGGTCAGTCAAGCAGAATTTTCCATCCTAGAGAGAGAGAAAATGAAAAGCAGATAGTAGATAATATTAAAAACCCAAGGAGAAATGCTTGATGTTATTTTTAGTCTCCATTTTGATAACATATTTTGAAAGGTCAACTGTGATACGGAGTATGCATCATTTATGATGTGAAGGTGAAAAACTAAATTGGACTGGGGAAGGAAGTAGTTCAAGATTGTTTTTTAAAATGGTGTTCATATTGGCAAAGGGCAAGGACATGCATTTTGAGGTGGGCCAATTGCTTCAAAACTGGCAGTGGAAGGCACTTCTTTAAAAGAACTAGAGCAGGATATACAAATGAGAAATAAGGTACTGATATTTCTGATATGCGAGAAGGTAAAAAGAAATAATGACAAGATACTAACTGCCAATTTACCTTCCCATCAATAGTGCACGAGGATTCCCTTTTCTCCACATCCTCAACAACACTTGTTACCTGTTGTCTTTTTTATGATAGCCATCCTGACTGATGTGGTTTTGGTTTGCATTTGCCTAAGGATTAGTGATGTTGAGCATCTTTTCATGTGTCTGTCAACCACCTTTATGTCTTTTTTTGGAAAAATGTTTACTCAGTTCCTCCGCCTATTTTTTAATTGGATTGTTTGCCTTTTTGATATTGAGTTGTATGATTTCTTTATACATTTTGGGTACTAACCCCTTTTTGGACATATCATTTGTGAATATCTTCTCCCATTCAGTAGGTAACATTTTCACTCTGTAGATGGTTTCCTTCCCAGTGCAAAGGCTTTTTGGTGATGTAGACCCATTTGTTTATTTTTGCTTCTGTTGACCTTGCCAACAGAGACGGATGAAAAAAATATTACTAAACTGATGTCAAAGAGTTTACTGCTCATGTTTTCTTCTAGGAATGTTATGGTTTCAAGGATTACATTTAAGTCTTTAATCCATTTTGCGTTTATTTTTATGTATGGTGTACGAAAGTGGTCCAGTTTCATTCTTTCGCATGTAGCTGTCCATTTTTCCCAATACCATTTATTGTCTTTTCTCCATTGTATATTCTCGTCTCTGTTGTTGTAGATTAATTGGCCATATAAACATGGGTTTATTTCTGGACTCTCTATTCTGTTCCACTGATCTATGTGTCTGTTTTTGTGCCAGTACCATACTGTTTTGATTACTGTAGCTTTGTAGCATAGTTTGAAATCAGGGATTGTGATACTTCCAGCTTTATTCTTCCTTCTCAAGATTGCTTTGCTACTCAGAGTCTCTTTGTGGTTCCATACAAATTTTAGGATTTTTTGTTCTAGTTCTGTGAAAAATGCCTTAGGTATCTTGATAGGGATTGCATTGACTCTGTAGATTGCTTTGGGATGTATAGACATTTTAACAGTATTAATTCTTCCAATCCATGAGCATGGTATATCTTTCCATTTATCTGTCACCTTCAATTTCTTTCATCAATATCTTATAGTTTCCATAGTATCAATCTTTCACCTCCTTTGTTAAATTTATACCTAGATATTGTATTCTTTTTGATGCAACTGTAAATGGGATTATTTTCTTAATTTCTCTTTCCGATAGATCATTATTAGTGTATAGAAATGCTACAAATTTCTGTATATTAATTTTTTGTATCCTGCAACTTTACTGAATTCACTTATCAGTTCTAATAGTTTTTTAGTGGAGTCTTTAGGGTTTTCTATATGTAGTATCATGTCACCTGTAAACAGTGACAGTTTTAATTCTTCTTCTCCAATTTGGATGCTTCTTATTTCTTTTTCTTGTCTGATGCTATAGCTAGGACTTCCAATACTATGCTGAATATAAGTAGTGAGAGTGAGCATCCTTGTCTTGTTCCTGATCTTAGAGGGAATGCTTTTAGCTTTTCACCATTGAATATAATATTAGGTATGTGTTTATCATATATGGCCTTTATTATGTTGAGGTATGTTCTTTCTATACCCACTTTGTTGAGAGTTTTTATCATAAATGGATGTTGGATTTTGTTGAAAGCTTTTTCTGCATCTATTGAGATGATCATATGATTGTTATTCTTTGTTTCGTTAATGTGGTTTGTCACATTGATTGATTTGTGGGTATTGAGCCATCCTCATGTCCCTGGAATAAGTCCCACTTGATCATAGTGTATGATCCTTTCAATGTATTGTTGAATTTCTTTTGCTAATATTTTATTGAAGATTTTTGCATGTATGTTCATCAAGAATATTGGCCTGTAAGTTTTTTTTGGTAGTATCTTTGTCTGGTTTTTGTACCAAGAAATACTGGCCTTGTAGAATGAGTTTGGAAGTATTCCTTCCTCTTCAATAGTTTGAGAAAGATAGTATTAGCTCTTTTTTAAGTGTGTGGTAGAATTCACCTGTGAAGCTGTCTGGTCCTGGGCTTTTGTTTTTTGGGAGTTTTTTAATTACTGATTCAATTTCATACTAGTAATTGTTTTGCTCAGATTTTCTGTTTACTCCTAATTCAGTCTTGGAAGATTGTATGTTTCTAGGAATTTATCCATTTCTTCTAAGCTTTCCAACTTTTTGGCCTATAATTGTTCATAGTAATCTCTTATGATCCTTTGCATTTCTGTGATGTCAGTTTAACTTCTTTTCTTTCATTTCCAATTTTATTTATTTGGACCTCTCTCTTTTTATCTTGATGAATTTGGCTAAAGTTTAATCAATTTTGTTTATTTTCTCGAAGAACCAGCTCCTTGTTTCATTGATCTTTATTATCTATCTTTTTAGCCTTTATTTCCACTCTGATTTCTGTTGTTTCCTTCCTCCTAACTTTGAGTTTTGCTTGTCCTTCTTTTTCTAGCTCCTTTAGGTATAAGATTAGATTGTTTGTTTGAGATTTTTCTTGTTTCCTGAGGTAGGCCTGTATCACTGTGAACTTCCCTCTTAGAACTGTTTTGCTGTGTCCCTTAGATTTTGGAATGTTGTGCTTTCATTTTCTTTTGTCTCAAGGTATTTTTTTATTTCCTCTTTGATTTCTTCAATGACCCAGCGGTTGTTTAGCAGCATGTCGTGTAGACTCCATTTATTTTGGTTTTCTTTTTCAAGTAGTCTAATTATCTGTATGCTGGACCTTCTCTGCCTATCTTTGCCTATCTTCTTTGCCTAAATATTTGTCACTTTCATAGAATCATTTTTATCTCAGTAGCTGCTTATTTTTAAAATTTTTCTATTTTTCAGTTTCCATTTATCTTAAGGCATAATCTTTTCATTTCTTCTATTTTAGCCTTCTTTTCTGAAATTATTGTTCTTTAATTTTGAATTCTTTTCTGAGTTCTGTCATTGCATTTCTGAACTTTCTAATTCTGATTTGTGCTTTTTTGCATGTTTTGTATTAGTTTATTTATGTCTTTCAGCTTTTTTTGAAATAGTAAGTTACATTTTTGATCTGTTTTGTAAACATATCTTTCAATTATACTGTGATTGTATTTAGGGATGTTATTCCGCTTTTGCCTCTTTTTGTTTACGATAACTTTGAGGGTTGATCTTGATATGTTCCTATTGTTTACTTTTATGTAAAATTACTTTTTGAACTTTAAAAAGAGGCATGGTTTGGGATAGATTTTCTAACTTCACAGAGCTTGTTTTGCTGTTGTTTTGGGGTCATGTTTAAAAATATGACAGCTTGCTTTTTTGAGATTTCCTTACTCTCTTTTCCCTTTTCCTCCCAATTTTTTATCTGTATGTTCTCTTTCTATTGTTTCTACTCTCCTTGTCTTGGTTAATTTTGATTTGAGGCACTGTTTCAGGCACTGAAACAGATGGAAAGTTTCAAGAGTTCACAGAGCCTAGACTGCTCCACACCTTGAAGACATCACTTTGAGCTCACCGCAATAAGTGAAGAAAGCTGTCCAAATTTTATTTGCCATTCTCAGATTGGACCCTGTGCTTTCCAGTGAATACTTGTGGGCTGTTTCTGCTTCTCCTCCTCTCAGATTCACTAAACACTCCATTGCTTTCCTTTGCTTCCTCCTGACCAGACTCTGATCCCATGTAAGTCTTGGGCCTTTTGCTGGTTTCTCTCTACCCAGCTGAATTTTGGGGTCAGGAGTATGCCATGTTAGTTTTATTGTAAATATTGTACATGGATTTCAGTTTCGCTATCTATTTTCTCTGTGTTAAAGAGGAAATTCAAAAACTATGCTGCTGCCTCCATCTTCCCAGAATGCCTTTGATAACGAATATGTATTTTGATCTGTGCAAAGATTCTAGGCTGTGCCTACAAAGATCAAAAGAATGTAAATTTCAGTTCCGGATGAAGTTTACTGTTTCCAATACAAAGACTACTACATTTGTAGGTTAAGAAGAAGAATTGTATGAGTATCTACTATCCTGTTTACACATACACGAGACGCAAAAAACACTAATAGTTCTGCCATCTTACAGTACAAAAGCTCAGCCTCTTGAAATTCAGAAAAATCTAGGGCTGATATTGGCACAGGTTTCTTAAACTCATACACACACACACCCATACACACATGCATACATGCATGCACATCTGAACTGTTGACTGTTGGTCTAACTTCTGGATGTTATGCATCAGAAAGCATACCAGAGAATAATAGAGGGATGGTATTGATCAATTTGTTTCCAGTGCATGTTAACAGGTACTTTTTAAAACATTCTGAGTAGTGATGAAAGAAAATCAAAGTATTCAATGAGGTGGTAGAATCTCACCTAAATTTGAATGAGTTTTATTGTTATATTTCATTATTAAAAATGTTCCATCTGATTTATTTAAAAATGGAACAACTAGAAGAGCAAAATCAAGAATTTATTTGAGAACCACTACAATAAAACAAGATGAAAAGGAATCCCTATGGACTCTTAAATAAAATTGATGTGGAAACTGATTACTGATAGCTCTGCTTATAGCTCCACAACCCTCAAAGTATCAGCTCTACTGATAGCTCCACAACCCTCAAAGTATCAGCTCTTTTGCAAGACAAAGTGGAAGGAATGCAACTGGGCTTTAGACAGCCCTGAAAACAGAACACAAAACAACCCACAGGTACTCACTGGAAAGCATAAAGAGTAGTGGGCCAATCTGAGAACAGCTGTCAAACTAGAGGTGATTTCTGCAGAATCTAATCCATTATGGAAACTCTAGAGCAAAAGTAATCCATTTCTTCAGTATCAACCACAACTTAAAAACGAGATGGAGAGGAAATCTATAAAGTAAAAGACATTTAAAGAGATATATCAACCAATGACACAGTTGGAACTCTATTTTGGAATCCAATTCAAATAAACAGACTAAAACAATTTAAAAGATGGCCATCAAAATATGAGCAATTAATAGATATTTAATTATATTAAAGAGTTACTATTGATTTATTTAGGTGTGGTAATAATATTGTGGTTATGCTTTTTAAAGTAGTCCTCATTTTCTAATGATGCATACAAAATATTTACAGATGAAATGCTATAACATTTGGGATTTACTTCAAAATAATCCTGTTGGTGGGGGATGGTTTGGAGTATAGATGAAGGAAGATCATCCATGTAATGATCATTTTTTAATTTGGGTACATTGGCTTCATTATAGTAATCTCTCTACTTCCATATATATTTGAAATTTTTCGTAATGAAAAACAAAAAGAAGAGATTTAATTTTAAAAGATTTTAAAGCAATACCTATGACGAAGGCAGAAAAGTGCTACGCCAATTGAGGGACATGTATGTCTTCAAGGAAGCATGAAGATAGGACAAACACAAAGAAAGCCATGTGGACCATTCAGGGTCCTTTGGGATGCTAACTAATTTCTTGATCTTTTAGAGACTAAATCTGAAAGAGAAAGAAAACTGGATGAAGATTATAATTAAGGAGGCAATTAATTCAATAGTTTTAAGCACTGTTAGATCCTGTAGAAAGATTCAAAAAGAAATAAAAAAGCACAGTCCAGTCATTTCAATTAGAAAAGAAAATGGTATGTGTTTATTAGCAACATACAGACAAAGGCAGTTCAAACTGACCCTATTTATGCTGAGGAACCCAATTCAAAAGAGGTATCAGAAAGTTCCAGAAAGAAAAAAAAGGCAAGATTATAATAGATGAAAAGGGGATAGGAGGAGTTGTGTGGTATGAATGAACTCTGCGTGCATCCTTCATGAAGGAGTAAGGTTAGCCTTCAGACAGGCAGCAGCAGATCTCATTTGAGACTTAGTTTCCTGCTCTCCTGCACATGCTGAGTTGGATCCAGAATTCAGTGTGGGGATTTATGTAAGCAAGTGTGCTTTGTCAGCTGAAAGCCAGCACTTTCCATCAATGAAAGGGACTGCAGTACCTGGCACATAAGGGGTGATTAGTAAATCTGACTCCAGCGCTGGAGCTCTGGGCCATTACAGTTTAAGGAAAACATGAGACAACTCCTGGCATGAGGATTTTCTCCTATATTGTGCCTGAAATGCTCCTTCCACACTAAAGACTCAGCAATTCTCGCTCAGCATTACAAGGCCAAGAAGAAATCAGGCCTTTGGATTTTTCTGGTTTTATTTTGACTCTCATTTGAAATAATCGGTTTAAAAAAGAAAAACTGGGGGCCGGCCCCATGGCCGAGTGGTTAAGTTAGCGCGCTCCACTGCAGGCAGCCCAGTGTTTCATCGGTTCAGATCCTGGGCGGGGACATGGCACCGCTCATCCAGCCACACTGAGGCAGCATCCCACAAGCCACAACTGGAAGGACCCACAACTGAGAATATACAACTATGTACCGGGGGGCTTTGGGGAGAAAAATGAAAAGATAAAATCTTTAAAAAACAAAAAAAAGAAGAAAACCTGTTTCCAGTAGCTTTAATGTAAGAGCAGATTAAAATCCCAATTCCATCATCTCCAAACTCTATGACCTTGGGCAGCCTACTTTACTATCTAAACCATGATGTACTCATCTGAATAATGGGGGTAACATATTTCCCTCTTTGGACTGTTGTAAGGATTAAATTAAGTAAAATTTTGTATGTAAAGCATGTAGCCAGTCCTGGAGACCAATAAATGATTGCAATAATAATAATAAAGTTAGTACTATTATTATCAACAATCATGCTGGGAAATCTCTCTGAGCTCTTCTTTTCCCAAATTTGTTGCAGTCTTGACTAGACTAGCCAGTGCTCTAAGTTGAGGACAGGAAACACGCTATTTAAGTGAGAGAGAAAGCATATCATCAGTGCTCCTTTTGGGACAATCTCTTAGAATGCTACATGCCCCTCTCCCCTACCCTTTCCCCCATTAGGTGTAGTCTGATGTGATCACCCTGAAGAGTAAAATGGACAGAAAGGGACTAGAAATACCACCCCAAATTCTATAGCCACTGAAAAATCACGACTATAGCCGCAAATATCACAGGCTAGAGTTTGCAAATGTCTGCAACGTACTTTCATGTACGCTAATTCTTTGATGATTTGTAAGATGCCTCTACCCAGGAGTCTTAGTATGTCATTTGGCCACAGTTTGAGAATTATTTATTTAAGCTCTACACGGATAAGAGCCTATATATGAATAGCAACATAGACATATTTGCCTCCCCTTTCTCAGGCTTGGGATGAAGAAACAAATCCCAAGATATTTCTTACACACTGAAAATTGAGGAAAGCAGTTTGCTTCAATATTGAATATCACTTCTTTCTTAATGTTTTACTAAATCTTCTAGAAGATTTCATTTTCCTTTGTCATTCTACCTCTTCTTCTTATAGCCAAGAAGCAATTCAATTCATAGACTATGGGTTCCCATGAGCTAAATTCATTGAAGCTTCCCTCATGTCTACGTGTTTTCAACCACACAACACAGAAAAACCAGGACCAGCTTTCAAGGGAGGCCCATAAAACGAAGATTTTGCCACAGTGCACATACCCTCAGATTCTGAAACTCCAGAGAATACAATTAAATCCTGAGGAGGCTGAGGTGAGCCGGAAGCAGATTGCTTCATTTCTGATCTTTGTAAGGTCCTAATGACCCGGATCCTCTTCCTCAGCACAGCCTCTGCCAGTCTACAGCTTGGTGTCTCACGCTTCTTCCTGGAGGGAACTTATGGAGCAGAACAACTATAAAATAAACAATCCCTAGAAATTTAATATGCTTGGCTCATTTATTCACTACAAAACAGAGTAGGACAAAAGATAGCTACTTTCTCTTCTGATTATTATTTCCTTTGTTATCATTGGCAAGCAAACCAACAGCGCCCAACAAAAACCATCTACCAAATGTTCTTTCCCTGAAATGAGATTTTGGTGCATGTTACTAACGCTGTTCAATTTAGTGGCATGAATGAGTTGGGTGGTCCATCCTTGCCATCTGCTTAGATCAGGGTTGGAGCTAAATGATACCCACTTCATCTATGTTTAAATCACCCATTCCCATAACATCGGATGCTCATGGAGAAAGTCCTATTAAAAAGAAGGTCTTTGAAGAAATAACAACTGTCTTGCCTCTACTACTACAATGGCTGGTGAGCTCAGATTTGTTTTCACATGCCAGGCTCTTGAGACATTAGAACTGCATTGCCTTATCCACAAACTTTATGCACAGACCCTCAACCACACTGAGGTGCTGTCAGGCACAGGGAAGTAACATATGGATGGATCAGTGTATCTGAACCCGCCATATGCTCCATCTCCCCCACCCAATCCATCCCCACCCTTAGCACAGAGAAGACAATTCATGGTGCTTGCCCTAGTCACAGCTGGAACATGAAGGCAGGTTTCACAATCCTCTCTCCCAAGCCTTACAGACGTAATGTAACTGGCAAACTATTTACTGCTTCTAGATGGAGTAAGAGGGATGAGGGATGACTTTACACTGCAGGCCACATCCTGACCAAGAGCAAATTCCTCTCTAACAGAACTAGTACCTCCCTCCTTCCCCTGGCAACTTGAGAGCAAACCAAAACCCAAACAGCCTCTCAGCTTGCTAGCAAGCCTACTAATTTGCTCTTAGGATATGGACAAACTCTCACTCCAAATACCTTCGTTATATGTGGCCATTTCCATTGAGACAACCATTGTTCACATGGTTGGACTTTTCATTTTCCCATAATGAAATGAATCTGTTCACAACTTAATCAGGATATCCCTGAATTTCATTTCCCAAGTCTACGATTCTGAGGGTGTCAGGGAAGTTAATGGAAAATAGAGTTGTGACATTGTCATTTTAAAATGGCATGTCAAAAAGGGAGCATCTCTTGTCCAGGATCAGAGTTCAGTAGAAGCCTCTTTACCACTCTTCGCTGCTTCATCAAATAAATCACACTCACCTTCTACTTCTTCAACACACTGACTGAGGCCATGGCACCTAAAAGCACAAGGAGGTGACATGAAATTGTTTGTGGATTTCTGCTCCCACAAGCTGAAAAGTGAGCATGCCAAAATTCAGCTGTGTTTGCTCTCAAACCTGACTATGATAGTAGTTCTTCTTACAATAATTATGTAATTTAATCTAATATTAAGTATATGTAAGAAAAATGACTAAAAAGGAAAGAGCAGTGCTCTCTGTGAAAGTGACGTTGACTGTTTTACAAAGAATTAGTAAACACAAGTCTGTAAAGCAGTGCTGTCCAATAGAAATACAACGCAAACCGCCTATGTAATTTTACGCTTTTCAATAGTCACATTTAAAAAGTAAAAGAAACAGGTGAAATTAATTTTAATATATTTTATTTAACCCAATATAGCCAAACATTGATCTTTTCAACCTACAACCATAAAATTATTAATGAGATATTCTGTGATCGTTTTTTGTACTAAGTCTTGGAAATCCAATGTGTATTTCATACCTCTGGCACATCTTACTTCTGACAAGTCACACTTCAGGTGCTAATGACCCCATGTGGCAAGTGACACTGTACTGGACAGTGCAACTCTAAAGAATTGCAGGTCAATTAATAGGGACAAGTGTTATAGACTGGGGAAAAACTTTAATAGATGGTTACTGAACTCAGATTGTGCTGTAGGTGTCTAAGTTCTCCCTCCATATGGAAAATACTGAAATTAGAAGTTTTAATCTTTTCATTACAGGTATGATTATTGCAAGGAAGAAAACCAGGGACTTGAATCAGTGAAAACCTACTCAAAGAGTTGTCGTTGGCTCTACACCAAAAAACTTGGCAAATGAATGTGGGTTTTAAGTAAAATGGTTTATGGTTTACATATAGCTTTTTAAAAAATGGTTGCCCATGTTAATCTACTTTTTAAAAAAATATTTAAGACTTTAATTAACAAGGGCCTGCAATTTGTTGATTTTTTTAAAAATCAAATTTTAAACTTTTACTACAAATTAAAAATGTTCTTAAAAATCTCAACTGAACCAGATATGAAACAATGTAAAAACTTTTAAAAGTGTATTGATAAAAACCAGGTTTTTTCTTTAAAAAAAAAACATGTTTGTCGTTACTAAAAAGAGATGTCTTTAGGTAAAAATGATACAAACCCTATGCTGTGTGGCTAACGCAGATAGTTCTAGTTATCTGGTTAACAGGCAAAAAGCAAGCACTTAAGGTGTTGAGCTCCAATCTTTTGTTCATTTCTTATTGCTGGAATTTCATGTTCGTTTCTTCTTGTTGGATGACTAGACCAGATGATGGTAGAGAGGGTGAGCCGGCATTCACTCAGCCTCGCCCTGCTCAGCCTCCAGAGGAATGAACTCTCAGCTGGTGGATCGGCTGCTTTGGTCTTTGCCATCTGGTGGTTTAGGTTTTTCTGGGCATCTGCATCAGTAGTTGAAGATGAGGTGGGACTAACATTGAGGTGGCTGCTGACCTTGGGTCTCCTCTCCTTGATTCTCCTTGTCTTCTTCATTGCCATCCTCTCTAGGATGTCTTTCAGCACGGAGGGACCCTGGGTAATTGTGGGCTAAACCCTGATACATATTCTGCTTCACGGGCCTCCCTTGCTCTCCTGCACCCTGTTTGTCAGCACCTTCCATCCCTTCTCCCTGTGCAGGAGGACTGGAATACTGTGGCGGTGCCCACAGGGTCTCTGCATGTAATAAGGTGGGTGCTGTGGCCTGCGGTAGGGGGGTGCTGTTGGGCCTGGCCCTGGGGAGTGCTCTCCGACCCCCATTCTTTCCCCTCCCTCACTATTCTGGTCATTCCACTGGTAATCGTGTGAAGGACCCCTGGGACATGGATAGTGTCTATAATGGTTCTGATCTGCTGCATATTTACTGCCTTGCACTGGAACTCCACCAGGGCTTGTAACGTTTGCTGCCTCTGCATCCTGTTCTTCTTCAACAACGTCAAACTCCACAGTCTCTCCATCTCCTACACTGCCAAGGTACTCCCTGGGGTTATTCTTCTGTATGGCAGTCTGGTGTACAAGTACGTCTTCATTAGTGTCATGTTAATGAAACCATATCCATCTCTTACCTTGAACCATTTTACTGTTTCCAAAAACTTCATTGCAGTGATCTTTCTTGTCCTGCTGTCAGACACCACGGATGTGAGACCACCTGGGCTGTCACTCCCTGCCATAGATGCCAGGCTGGGTCTCAGTCCATTGCTCATGGTTGCAGTGATGGTGACCCAGGCAGCTGTGGAGCTTTGGCTCCTCCTGGGTGTGACAATAACTAGGCAGGTGGTAGTGGGGCTGCTCAGAGCTCTCTGGGGTCTGCTCCTACTTTCTTTGATTAACAAATAATACTGGTAGCAATTGCACTGGATAAAAGGGCTTGTGTTGTACTTGGAGTGTCTTCAAACTAATTGATTTAAATTGAATTCAACAAGTATTTACTGAGCATCTCCTACTTGTGAAACTTTTTGTTACTGACCCCAAGGATTACACGGTTAGTAGCGGCATGAGAAAAATAATAAAAATAATTGCAACAGAATAAGTAACAAAAAAGTCAAAAGATTGAGAGATAGTATTTGTTTAGAGAATCAGAAAAATATTCCATGAAAAAATGGCATTTAAGGTAAGCTGTGAAGGATGAGTAGATTTTCATCACAAACACAGAAGGAAAGATGTGGGTAAGCCAGGATCACAGCATCTTTCTGAGAGACGATTTTCCTCTTCATATTGTCAGGACCTACTGTCATGTGACCAAAAGATTTGTAAGTTCTCATGAAAAAGATGTAGGATTTTAATTGAAACGTATGATGTCAGAGTAGGAGAAAACCAGTGGCCAATGGTTGTTTAGTGCACACTTGAGTGCTCAGGGCATTCTGGGTAAAGATGCAGAGGGAGTGAAGCTGGATCTGTTAGGAAAGGCTTCTTACCAGAAATAAAAGTTTATGGGATGATTGTTCTAGCAAGTGTGTATAGATTAAATGAGAACAAGGAGAGGCAGGAGCACAAAGAGAGGCTGAGAGAGTCTGGGCTGGTGCTAGTGCCCCCAAGTTAACGTTCACCCCCACTCGCCAACACTGTACACCTGGGCAAACCACTCAGCCTTCTGAGTCTCAGTTTCCCATCTCCTAGGACTACTATAGAGATGGAATGATATGCGGTATGTGAAAGTTCTTAGCCAACTGTGAACACTACCCAGATTTTTGGCGCTAGGTACTGCTACGATTATCATTACCATTAGGAAGGTGTTGTATTTATCCCTGGGTGATAAAATCCTGCAATGGGATGGAAGCAGTAAAGCATTTGAAGCTATCAAAATAGCAGACTTTTATTCAAGCTACCACTTGGCTTGCATTTCCTACCACATTCTACTTCCTAAACCCCCAAACTTCCACTAGAGATTAGATGTTTTATTTTTCTCTCCCCGTACCCTGAAACTCAACCGTGGGATGTAGAAAAGCACACACTTTGGTGGGCTAAAAGTTAATGTCATTTATCAACTCCTGCTTTCAAGGGCAGAAATGACAAATGGACTGCTGAGCCACTGGTCCTCGTAAGGATAAAATGTGCTCTAAAAATTGATAGGATGCACACCCACCATTCTCCTCATTGCCTGCCACCAATATATCAACTGTCACCAAGTGATAACAGCCCACAACCGCCAGTGGCCAGATATTGATTTCTTCTGTAGTCAGCAGTAGTTGAAGGTGTGCGCATGTGCATGCATGCACACACGCATGCACACACACACACACACGCATACAGTACACTTTAAAGCTTATGGCCCAATGAATTAAATATTTCTTTCAGAAAAAAGTATTTTCATTCTCTAGGACAAGAGATTTTTCATCCTTTAATTAGAAGTAACTTGAATAAAACTTTATTAAATTGCTTATAAGGAAGCATAAGCACCCCAATCCCATACTTGTACAAAAAGAATCTAGATTGGTACTAGTTGTGTGGTTTTTCCCAATACTCTACAACACGACTTGCCATGGGTGGGTTAAGTTCCAGGGGGAGAATAGGTAAACCATGCACAGGAGGGTAAAGATGCTAAGAAACAGGCATTATAACCTCTGCAAATCCAATGGTATATACCTTTCAAGGTTGTCTGTTGTTTGAATTATGTTGTCCAACTTTCCTCCATTAGAGTGGATAATGGAGCATGGACTATATTTGGCAAGATCTACGATCTAGGAGCAGGCCAGGCCCTAAGAAAAATTATGAAGTAGGGAAAATTATATTTTTAATATCCTTGGATCTCTCTTTTGAACATTTTCCTTACCTGGCTACCCGACCTTCCCTCTCTGTGGCCTCTTTCAGATCTTCTCTCTCCAATGATATCCTACAACCAAGATCTTTTTTATCTTATCCTGGGTTATCAAAATTTATATATGTTGTATTCTTTTCCTTAGAAGACATGGTCTCTGTTCATAAATGTTAAACCAAACAGAGCTTCTTTGGTGGTAATTTAAGGCCCGTGTCTAGCCAAAGAGATTTTCCATGATCTTCAAATCACATCCTCCAACATTACACTCAAGGTATTGTGCAGGTAGAGAAAAATACATCAAAGTGCCTGGTGAACCAGAAACAGCTCCATAAATGAAATGAATTATTATTATCATTATTATTTCTCTGCCTGCATAAAGGATCAGTGGTGTGTGGAAGCTAGTTTGTACTGGCTTGCAAGAGTGGATTGTGTACATCTCTTCCCCCAACTGCACATTCAGTAACATCATGTTAGTAGTTTGAAATCAACTATAATAAGAGGACTTATACTTCGGTAATTGGCAAATGCTACATAGCAGGGCTTCCTCCCACAACCCCAAGAGAACCAATTTACCAGCACACCCCCACATAAGATCATCTTTATGTAGAAATAGATGGTGTCTTAAACTTTTTGATCTTATGGTCCATTGAGTTACCCCATTTTCCTGATTACTTCTCCTCCCTTGCCAATGCGATATAAAAGAATTTGGCCACACATATACATATCTCAACTCATTGTCACAACTAACTCCACCATGTCTTTCCTGCTCACTGGTATGTGCTAGCACCTACGTCGCCTGACATGTAAAATAGGATATATATTAGTTGATTACATCAATACACAGACACTTCCCACATCTACACATGTGCATGCATGTGCACACACATACCCGAATCTGAGTTACCATAGGAGAGGTCTTTATAAAAAAATACTTCAGTAATAAAGGGCAGTTTTATTTTCTATATTAGAATATTTACTTGGTTTATTGCTAAAGACCTAACGTTCCTGAATAGGCAAGTATTAACAAGCCTCCCAGGGTAAAAGCTATCTAAATATTACAGAAAAGCGTGTTATGGTACTTTTATGTTTTAACAACCTCTTAGGAAAAAGACTAATTTTTGAAATGCAAGTTGTTCAAAACAAATCTTTCTAAGTCCTCAAGATGTATCAATAAGTTTGCTGGAGGAAATGGCCATCCTTATCTCACCTCCTCTTCCAGCTTGAGAATCACTGCCTCTCTCCTTCCTTCCTCACATTCCATTCACTCTTCAGTTGAGCTCCAATGAAAACGCCCTGTGAAAGGTCACCAGTGGCCTTCCAAATGTCAATCTCCAGGGCACTTCTCGGTCTTTTTAATCCATCTGTGGCATTTGGCACTGTTGTCCTCTCCCATGAGTCTCATTCTGGCCACGTTCTATTTCCCCCGGCCTGCCAGTGTGTATCCGCACCCCCTCTCTAGAATTCCTCCAGGCCACTGCCTGCTCCACAGCTCCTGGCTGTCACTTTCCCTTGCCCTTTGACTCTTGACCCCTGGGTGTGCTCCACAGTTTGGCTGCCATTTCCCCACCTTGATCCGGGATTACCAGATGCCTGGCATGTAGAAATTCCTGTTAGATATGTATTGCATAAATGAACACATGGTTCGTAGTCATACACACACCCGGGCACACACGTACATACGCATTGTGAAACACCCATTCTCTCACATACTCCTTAGCACTCACGCATGTGTAGACTTTCCCTACTGCCTTCAGCACCACATCTGACTCTCTTTACTGCAATGTCCCTCTTTGACTCTAGGGGGCAAACTGTGCCTCAGTCCCAGCCTGATGCTGAAAAAGCCCTTCATAACCTTCTCCCCTCTCAATTTCCATGATCCTCCACTCACCGGCTCTCACAGTCTTGGTTACAGACCTCTCCCTCTGCCTTTCTTTTAAAGGTACTATCTTTGGCCTTCGCTAGTCTCTCTTCCAGAGTTATCTCATAGAATTCCATGGCTTCCACTATCATCAAAACATGCTCATAATTCCAAATGCAAATCTAGAGACCTGAATTAAATCTCTACTTGTAGCTCCACAGACGCAAAACACTCCATAAGTCCCACAACAAATTTTTTATCTTCTTCAAACGCATTTTACTTTCTGTTAATAGCACCACCAGATCCTAATTACTCCTCTGAGAGCTCCTGGAGGAACCTGTGATTCCTCCCTCTCCCCAGCTTCCATTCATTCGCTCAAACCTATTGATTCTACCTCTGAAAAATGTCTCCACTTGATTCTTTGCATTACCACCACCTGCTGCCTTGGTTCAGGCATTGAGTATTTCTCACATGAACCGTCACAATAAAATTGCTAACTGACCACCCCACATCGAGACTTTCTTCCTCAATTCATCCGCCATGCTTTGTTAGACTCACTTTTCTTAAATCCCAATATGATAATATCACTCTTTGGTATTTCCCATTGCCGATTGCAAAATAGCAATGTTTGCACGAGGTGATCAGTAGACTGCCTACATCAGAATCACCCAGCAAGCTGGCTTATAATATAGATTTTTGAACCCCACTTCAAGCCAACTGAATCAAATCAATGGGTCACAGAAACCTACATATTCAGTCAGCTCCCTCGAGAAGCCATCAACCCAATAAGTTTGAAAGCCACTGGCCACAGCCTCCTCTGTAGCACACTTAAGGCTTTTCATCATCTGGCCCCTGCCTACGTTTGTAATCTGATTTTCACCAGTCCCTTCACCCCATGTCCTCATCCTCATGCCTTTGTGCAGGCTGTTCCCTCTGCCCAGAATGTCCTCTGCCCTTTTGCTGCCAAATCTTACTAGGACTTAGCCCTAAATTCTTCTATGATATTTTCTGTGATGCTCCCTGGTTATAACCAATTCCTAATTCCTCAGGACCTTTTATTATACCTCTATGATTTTATCTTACTCCATTGTAGTAACTGTTTTTACTACCAATTTCCTTGATAGGCCAAGTATTTCTTAAAGACAAGAACCGGGTTTTACAGATCTCTTTACCACCAGTTTCTGACTCATAGTAAGTGCTCAATAAAACAATGTTTGAATGCATGACTGAATAAGTAAATCTTGCTTTCTACCACCACAATGCACACAGCAGACCCTGCAGACAGCAGCATTTAAGAAAACACTTAAATCTAACCATAATGGTGCTGACAGCTCCCTGATGAATCTGAAAGTGTTATGCATTCCATCAGACCAAGAGGACCCAAATTTCATTTCTGAAACCCAGAGGACATCACAAGGAGACAGTTACATCTAGACCACTCTTCTCAAGCAGAGGCAAAGACGCAGGTTCAGCTAGTTTGTGTTAATAGAACCAATCATAGAAAAACCAATAACTAAAACCTAATTCTCAGAACAATGCATAACTAAAGATATGTTTTTAAAAGATGAGTGGCAGGAACATGGCAGGGACACCAAAAAAGCAAGGCACCACTTGAGGCTTGAGACTTACCTGTCATCTGTCGGGCAGTTGATGGTATTGTTGGAATAACCCGAGTGCATGGATTTGTCCTGTGGCCCGGGGATAGGAGAAGAAAGGATACAGAAGAGGAAGTCTCACGCTCCCTCCTTTCCAAGAGTTTCCAGTCTTGATAGACCTACCTAAATGTTGCAGGTGGCGAAAATCCAAGGAGAAAAACAACGTAGCATGGTGGAAATTGCCAATCAACTAATATGAAAACTGAGTCCACAGATGCTAAGGGAATGCAGGGGAAAGGAAGAGATCAGACTTATTTGTAATCACAGAATGTTGGCATGGGAAGGAGGGAGAGAGACCAGCTAAGGCAAAGCTCTCATTTTACAAATGAAAACAAAATGCAGAGTGAAGAGACTTTTCCAAAGTCATTCAAATAACTTATTTAACCAGGAAAGCTTCCAGGTAAAAGCAAGATAAGCCTGGAAAAAGAGAAGGTGAATTTTGCACAGGGATATTTGGGAGGAGGAAAACACATAGGTAAGTGGGGAAAAAGAAAGATGCTTTTGAGGAAGGATAAGAGGCAAGTGGGCAGGTCCTGGGAGACAAATGCAAAAATTTCGGGGATAAAGGAGAGAGGAGCGATGAGAGGTGAGGCTGAGATGACAGGCGAGAGGCGGGGGACCAGACTTTATGAATGGAAAGTCTCCATCAGAGAAAGGAGCAGGATTTGATATGAATACAATTGAGTTATGCTACGTAATGAATTCCTTTTGCTATCAGAACCCAACCATGAAGAGTTCAACTCCGCTCTATCACACATTGTTGGAACTGGAAGCACCTTAGAGAATAACCAGTGAAATCATTCTACAGAGGAATGAGCCCAGGCTAAGAAGGAGGCAGCGCAAAAGTATGGCTTGTGAAGACACACTGATTCTTTCAAAACCCAGCTCTGCCATTGATCAGTCATGTGTCTTTCAGCCACTTATTGAAGCTCTCTGAGCCGCTATTTCCTTTCCTGTAAGACAGGGACATATTTATCTCACAGAGTTGTTCTAAAGATTAGGTTATCATGCGTTGTTAGCACTGGGCCCAGTGCTGAGCCCATGAAAGGGGGCTCAGTGAATGCATCTTCCTTCTCACTTTGCACTGAGAAGAACTGACTTGCCCAAGGTGACACAGCTGATGCGTTGCAGAGCTGGATCAGAAATACTAAGTTCTGACTTAAAATCCAAAGCCCCGGTCCCAAAGCAGGTGCCCCTCTTGGGGACTCTCCAGCCAGCCTTCCACCCAAAGTACTAGCCCCCCCTAAGAGATTATGGGAATTCACAACAAGACCTTCATCTATTCTTCTTCCTGAGGTATGTCTCTAGTGGGCTTCCAGCCTTGATGAAGGAACAAACCCATCCCAGACAAGCCCAAAATAATAAAGACAGTAGATCAAAGACAAGTGCTCCCCACTGAATGTGTGTCAGCTAGGGACACAGGATGAAAGCTATTTCTTTTTTTTTTTCTGAATGCAAAAGCTATTTTGGCTCCATGATTTCCTAAGGATTATAATAATGATGGTCCGGATTACCAATACAATTCACATCTGAATGTGTTTAATATTTTTCACAATGTGAGGATTGGGAACAAAACTGTTGGAAGCCCATCAGGTCTGGCCAAGCAGAGGTGCAAAGTAGGCAGAGAGACGCCTGAGCTGTAGGAAAATTCGCGAATATTATAGAAAGAGCTGGCTTTCTTCAGATACCCTTTGGGGAATGAGCTATAGGAATGTGAGTGTTTCAGTCCTGGACAGCATGTAAACACTGAGATTTCGAAGTAAAAATTGGAATTTAATAAGTGCAACTAATACTTTTATCAATGACCTAGGATAGTGCCATATTTTCTTCTTGTTTATTTTTAAGAATGTACTGCGATTCTGTTCTAATTTATTAAGCATTTCCCATGTTCCAGAGAATGTGCTGGCACTAGAATTACAGAGGTAAGTACAAGAGTTCCTATTTTCCAAAATCGTTTAAGTCCATGGTCAACTCAAGTCATTCCTCTGCTCCAAATCCTATGGTGACTTCCCATCTCACTCAGACTGAAACCAAAGTCCTTGCATGGCCCACCAGGTGCTGCATGACCTTCTCAGATCTTATCCATTGAGTTCGCCACCTGCTGCCCTCCCTTACTCATGTCTCCCCAGCATACAGGTCTTCTTGATGACCCTAAATATGTCAGGCATCCTCGTGCCTTTGTTGAACAAATGGGCTCTATGAGGAACAACTGCAGTTTCAGTTGTAGAGAAGGAAAATTCCAAAGTTGACCCAACAACTTGCCAATCAGTAGATTCCTATTGAGTGTTCATGAGGTGAATGGTCAGGGTGCTATCTGATGAGCTGGCTTCACTGTCTGAGGCGAACAACCTGGATAGCTGGGTGGCTCGATTCCCTGGAGGGAAAACTTGACCATGCCCATGGCAAGACAAGATACCACTGAAGGACAATGCTCCCACTATGCACTTCCATCCAGCGTGATGCCAGTGAGTGCTGGCCTGTCTCCAATGTGCAGAAGCTGGTCCACTATATGAGGGAACCCAGCTCTGAAACCAGGCAACATTTTGGTTTATCAAAAATCTGGAATGAATTATTAGGACAGAACCAATCACCCCTTTATACCTGTGGTTGATCCTAATCCCAGTAGTGTTTTGACTGTCTCTAGGTCAGCAAAGCATGGAAACTAACTTGAAGTTAAACAATGACACAGTCAAGACCACTGGTTAATTTTATTGTCTGGATCTTGGACCAATGAACACAGGGATACTCGTTCAGTGTCAATCCCATATTCCACTCACTCATATTTCATCCAGTTTTCCTAGTCCCATGCCAGGGAACCCTCTTCAAAATAAGGGAAGAGGAGCTCTAGGACTCTGAACAGACAGCCCTAGTCTCTTAACAGCTGAAGGTGGCTTCAGTAGCCAGGTAGGCGACTAGAGCCCAGGAAAGCTCTCCTGGGAACCAGCCTGACCTCAGCCTCTAAAGCGTTGTAACTTGACCCTCAGCAAACACAAGAAAATCCCACTGTGTTATGCCCAGCAGTGCATAGGGGAAGGGAGAAGAGTTCAGTGGGGGAGATGGTGTTCGTCCTAGAGCAACATTTTTAAGGGGCCATCCCTGCCTGAGCAATACACCTGAAGCTTTGCATGTAAGTAGCATTCCCACACGCCCACTGACTATCCAACCCACCTTGTGCCTCTTGCTTTCTCTTCCATCTTCCTCTACCGTGCATGCACTTGTTCACGCACTGTCCCCACAGCTCTATCCTTGTGGAACCTTCCCTTCTCTGAGAACTTCCAACCTTACCTCTCTTTCCTTCAAGCCATGCCTTTATTTCTTCTCTCTGACTTAACACATATGCAGGTAACCTGCAGGTCAGACTCTTCTTTGTTTTATTCAGTCCCTAAGATTCTAGGCCTATTTGTTATTCATACTGTCCTGATCTTGGAGGCAGACCCATGTTCAAGGATCACGGAATCCCTTCAGACCTGGCCAACACCTAACCTACCATCAAGATGCAGCCGTTCCTGATGACCCCCTGCCCCATTGCCCCAGCCACGTTGTATGTGTGTGTGTGTGTGTGTGTGTGTGTGTGTGTGTGTATGGCAGGGCATGAGTCTCAGAGAGTTGAGCCAATTACATCCCTTAGTTCATGACACATTATTGTCCTTGATTTCGTTAAAGTCTTTATTTACTCAGCTATTCCTTTCTTTTCCATTCTCCATTCCTATTGCCCTGATAAGCAATCATATCTCATTAACATATTATTAAACGTATGTGTTTAATGTTTACCTTCTTGTTTGTGTCCTTGTAAAACTTATTATTATACTGTACATCTATTTTTAACTTATATAAATGGCATTGTTACATATTTCATCCATTTTTTTCCTCAGCATTATGTTTTTAGCACACATTCATGTTGCTATGTGTGTTTCTAACTTGGCGTGGTAGGTGTCAAGGAAGACCAGAGCCGGACAGAAGTTAAAGCAGCGAAGGCAAATTCTATTCAGGAACTATTGCAGTAGGGGAAGAGAGACCTCAGAATAGAACTGGGCTCCATTCCAAATACAACAAGGACAAGTGCGAGTTTGTAGCCAAGGAGCAGAGTGGGGGTCGGGGTATGGAAAATCACCGAGAGGAAACGTCAGAGACAAGGGGATTCTGGTTACACTGACTTTTTCTTGCTGAAGGCAGGCCAGGGTGATAATATATTGAGAGTGAGGGCAGACAAATTTGATCAGATATCAAGGGTGGGGATTCTTACTAAAACAGGACTAAGTGGTAAGGACAAAGCCCAGAATCTGGGCCATAGTTGTTTAGAGGAACCTGACTAGAGTTGGGTCAAGGAGAGTCTTTGTTGTAAGCTTCAATGGGCACCCACTGCCTCGTGTCCCTCGGCACTGCACCATGCACCCCCAGCCTCCCAAAAGCTGTGGAAAACATCAGGCACATATTTCTTTATGGATCTGTGTGAGATTTTTTTAAGAACATATTCCTAGGAGAGAAATTAGGCCCTATGAGTAGACGACATAGATCTATAGATTAGATATATAGATAGATATAGATACAGATACAGATATAGATATAGTTACAGAGGTGCTGGTGTACGTATAGATTTAGATTGCAAAGATAAATATAAACATATTTAATCCATATACTTATTTCGACTAAGAATGTGCTGTGCCAGACAGAACCAACCCCTTCTTCCACACCCCTCAGGAATTTCTAGCATAGTACTTTCTAGACCATCTAGAAGAAAGAGGCCCCTTCCTCACCACCACCTGCCACGTATCTTGTACTCAAATCATAATCAGATTTCAAAGTTAAAATCACAGCTTCTCGGCAGTCTTCCTTGACCCCCACTGCTGAAAACACGCGTCTGTTGTCTGAACTCTTAGCATCTTAGCATCTGTCGTCTGATAACCTAGTATCTTTCTAAGGACACCAATCTTAGTCACACTCAGGTTTAATGTCCCCTCACGTCTCTAAACCCTTGAACGCAGGATTACAGTGTGAGTCATCATGGACTTGGTTAGAAACACGGGCTTTGAAGTCTGACAGAACTTGGGTTGATTCTCTGCTCTGTCATTTACAAGCTGTGTGGTTTTAGGCAAGTTAATTAAACTCTCAGCCTTATCTTCCCCATGTCGGTGCTGCTTATCTTCGAGGTTTATGGAAAAACTAAATGAAAAGTCGCAAATAAAACACTTAGTCCAGTGACTAACACATAATCCACACTCCCTAAGTGGAAGTTACTGTCACAACTGTCATCATTGTCATTATGATCGGGTGCCTGCACAGAATGTGGCACAGTCCCTCAACCTGGGGACACTCAGTAATCACATAGTGAATGAACAAGCCACAGAAATGCTCACTGCCTTGCGCAAGGCCACCAGGCTGGGAAGTGTCAAGGCTGGTACTTGAACCCAAGCCTTCTCAATGGCCTATCTTCTCTAACACTATGCTTACTGGGACTTTTGAAAAACTAGCTATTTATAAAGCTTAAACTGTGAAACAAGGGGAAGTGGGAGAATGCCTCTACCACTTCAATTAGAGAAGGAGGAATCACAGGTATGGTGAAGGGCTTTGTCAATCTTCCATCTCCTGACACCCCGTCTTGTTTGGTGGGGGTGGTGTTGGCAAAGTTCTATGACACAATATACACGTAAAGTACTTAAACAAGTGCCAGCACATAGCAGGTAGATGAATTTCCATCGTTATTACTACCCCCTTGGCCCACAGGCACAGAAAGTTTTGGCTCCTTCCCATGTTAAGCAGTGGCCTCCTCACTTCACCTGAGGAAAACCTCAATTTGAACAACCTTCTAATCCCTTTCAAATGAGGCTGTTCAGATTCAGTGAAATGCCATCTTTGTGACCCAAAGAACTTTTAGAAGCTCATTAAAAAGTTCCAAAGTTTTCACAAACATCAAATGGCTTTTTACAATCAATATTTTCATGCTCTGGAGTGAAAGAAATTGGACTCATTAAGATTAAATGCCCCCTTCTTTCAAAAAAGACAAAAAGATACCTGTCTAGCTCAATAAAAAGAGCTGAGCGGTCAAGGACAACATGTGGGAGTGACCAGGTTCTCCTTCCCAAGAAAGGGCCAACCCACTGGTCAGTTCACTGCTCACAGGCCCTGAGCTGAGGGAGGGGCATCTGGGGGCCAGGCAGGCCCACGTAGGTTATTGACCCAGAGCTGCTGGACTACGGATCCCAGTCAAGGAAGGAAGAGAAGTATAATATACAGAGAAGGCTTTAAATGATGTTGTGAATAAAAGTCTGCCTCCAAAGTCAAAAGTCTGGGTGCTGGGAACATACAGTCACACAGGGCTCAGAGCAGGTAAGGAAAACAGCATGGGAGTAAAGGTGGTGAATGGAGCCCAAGGACCTAGGGCTGCCCTTGTGTGGAGAAGGCCTGCAAAGTAGAACCTGAAAATGTTTGTACCAAAGAGTTCTACTTGAATCCTTGGAAATATAGGTAATATCTTCTTGTGGTGGCCAAGACTCCAGAAACTATCCACCCAGCTAGCTGAAGGCTAGCAAAGAATCATAAAATATATGACAATGAAGGAGATACTCAATGTCACACTGAATGCCCACGAGGCCAGGACTGTGTTTGACTTGGGAGAACAGAGCTTCTTGGGGTCCCTATGTCCTGCGGGGTGAGGGCAGCAGTGACATGAATTGGTTACACAGCAAGGGTCCATGGGATGTCCCAGTTGAGGCAGGTTGGCTGAAATGGGAAGAGTTAGAGTGTTGCAAGGCAGGCAGTCAACAAGGACCTCTCTAGAGCGCCAGGCTGGTGAACTCCAGTTGTTAGAAAATAGGTCAGAAGCTGTTTATTCCATGCACTGTTTCATCACACTTGTTCCAGGAGGCCCACCAGGACCCACAGGCATAGGCCATGGCCTGAAAGACCTTTTAGTTTCTCCGGAAAAGTCTGCTCCCAATCATAGCAGGGATGGACCTGTGAGGACTGATGGAGACCCAAGTCGGAACAAAGACCTCTTTTGCACGGGATAGGAAGGTCAAGCCTAGGAGAAAGAGCTCTGAATATCTCTAGGAAACTGTGTTCATGCTTGGTAAATGCAAAACCCTGGAAGGGGGTGTCCTTGTCGGCGCCCTCAGCCCCTTTGTGTGGACCATCACTATCAGCTACTGCTGAACCACTCACCAGGCTGAGTGGATCCCCAGGCACCAGTAGGTGTGAACAAAGAATCCTGTTTCTCTGCTCTTTTGCCCCTTGTATGCTCAGTGTATCTTTATCCCTGAGGTTCCATTCAGGCAAAACCCTCTAGCCCATCCTCCCATGGGGGTGGTGTAACCAGATCGTCCATCTTAATGAAATGGCTGAAGTGGAGGCACAGAAAGACTGAGATTGCAGCTGAGCACCAGTAATCGATCCAATTGCTGGTGATAAATCCAATTCAGGCATCTTAATGCCCGAGAGCAGTTCTTAAGGCACCCAGTGACATTGCCTAGTCACAGCTATTTTCCTCTCGACTGTCTGCATCTGTGTGCGGGGTGGGGTAGAGGGGGGAGTTCTGGGCCCAACAGCTAACCTGTAAGCAGAAAAAACAAAAAAAATTTTAGCAGAGTCGAACAGTGAGGTTTTACTCAATTCTCCAGGTAACTGTTCATCACAGCTTCTTGCTGCGGTCAGACTTCTTGCCGAGATTGGGAGACTGTGCTAAGATGTAAATGGTGAACATGCTACAAGCTGGATCAGGAGGCAGGATTGTGATTTGCTGTGTGACACGCAGGTCACTCTTGTGTAAAAGCCTCAGTGCCAGGTTATTCTCAGCCTGATGAAGACCGCATTATGGGATTCATGCCAGAAGCCTGATCTTACCCACTTTATTCCCTGCCCATCTGCCCACATTTTTCATCCAGAAGATTTGTTGGTGCTCCATAAGTGGTAAGCAGAGATGGGGGAAGGAGGAGCTGACCCTGCTGTGATAGCAGGTACCCTCAGTGACAGGGCTGATTCTGAGTCAAACAATGATACCACTGCCATCCAGGAAGTGAAAGAAAGGATAACTTCCTCTCCCGCTGCAGGACCTCGAAACACATGTGTCCAAAATCTCACTATCCTCCAGTTCTGGTTATTACTCCCTCACAAAAGGCAGGGCTATGGCTTGCTCTGTCCCAGAGCTGATTACAGGGACGGAGGCACCATCCCCACCTATTCTCTTCCGCTTTCCTAAGCCCACACCCCCAAGCAGAAGGTGTGAAATCCATCACGAGCTGACACCCGGAATTCACTGTAGACGCACTCTTTGTTTGTGGGAAATGTGACAGCTGGAGGTGAACAAGGACGGCAGTAGGCTCAGAAAGGCACCAGCTCTGAGAGGCTGGAATCATCAGCCAGAAAATCAACAACTTGCTTGAATGTGGGGAGATCATACAGATAGCCAAGGAAATATTCGGAAGCCTAGAGCATCAGAGATGTACCCACCCAGGCAGAGTCATGTTGAGGTCCCATCCTGACTCTTAGCCCTTGGTGATCCTGGGCAAGGCACATAATCTCTGAGCCTCGGTCTACCCACCTGTAAAATGGGATCCATCATTTAGTCATTTATGGAACATTTATTCACTGCCTCCCAGGTGTCAGGCAGTTATAGGCACTGCTTATCCGTACACCCTCAGAAGAGACAAAGTTCTGGCTCTCTGGTAGCCAGAAGTAGTAGTGGGGGAAGTAGATAATAAACAAAGAAACAAAAAGATCCATGTCTGTTAGTGATAAATGCTCTGAAGAAAGATAAGGCAGATTACGGAAAAAGCAATGATAAGGGTTACATAGTATTCCAGGAAGACCTCTCCAAAGATATTACACGGACCTGTCAGGGCAAAGTGCTTTAAGTAGAAGGAGCAGCCAAGCACACAGGACCCAAAGGCAGAAATGAGGTTGGCTGGAATAGCAAGATCAGTAATACCTTCTTCCCTGTTCTGGAGGTAAAATGAGGTTATTAACATCATTACTCCATATGCAAGTACTCATGATTGAACTTTTGTTAGGAGGTTGGACAGACAACTCAAAGCAGACCAAGGGGGAAGGGTAAGACTTCAGAACACAGGCTACAGCTTAAAGAATATCCAGATGAGGCAGTAAACCTGGTGTGAAGGGTTGAGATACGAGCAGTAGCCCCAGCGTTCCACTGCAGGCTCTGTTCCTCCAGTGGGTCACTTCAAGTAAGTCACAATTTTTCTGGGCCTCAGTCTGCTTATCTAATAAAATGGAACGACCATACATATCTTATATAAAAATAATAATTATAACAATAATGATCTTCACGTATCAATGAGCTATTTTGCACTGGAATTATTTACTTATTTAAGTTATTTGGTCCTCACAACAACCATATGAGGTAGGTATCATTTTATAGATAAAGAAAGTAAGGTCCAGGACAATTAAGTAACTTGCCCAAGGACACAGAAGATGTATGAAAGAGAAAACAAACAATATTCAAGCTTAAAAAAAATCCTTGGAAATTATTTAATCTCATTATTCTCAAATCTGACACCAGGACAATCCTTTTTTCTAATAAAATGTTACCTAAAAGCCCAATAAATAATACGATAAAGGTGGAGTGGCTTTTGTTGTGTGGCGGTGAGGACTCTGTTCTGGCTATGGGTTATCCACCTCCATCTGCCAGCAGATCTCGATGCTTAGGGTTCCATCAACCATAGTTTGAAAACCACTTATCTAGCTTGATCCTTTATTTGCCATATAAAAACTGTGTCCCTGAGACATTGTAAATATTATGCAAGCCCCCTGCTGGTCACTAGCAGAAGAGAGAATGGCACAATGCCACCCAGGTGCCCTGTGTTCGATGTGCTGCTCTCCGTATACAAGACGGTCCCAGGATATCATTCTCACTGTTCTCCCTCCTGAAAATCCAAGTCTTGATCCCGAGTGTCTCCTGACTGCCCCTGATCTCCACTCCTTCCTGCTTCCAGCCGCAACACCCTGTAATACCTCCAGCCCACCTGCAATTACAGAGGCGGCAGCGAACAAAGGAGCCATGGCAGAGAATGGCAGATGAGGTGAGAACAGGCAATGTGCAGTCTCAGTTCTAATCAGAACATGGATGAAACACGGACCACAAAGTCAAGAACAAAAGAAGTAAGTTCAGTGGCTGCAAGAAAGTAGAGTTCAGAGGCAATCATTGCAATAGTGCAGCCACGTATCAAGTAAATTTTTAGAAGCTGAACTTTTCTGTCAAAAGTAATCTTCCTGGGAACCTCAATATATAGATGAGATAAAGTGAAGTTCTGATTGAAGAGGAGCCGGTCCACTCATTTTACCTTTTTCCCCTCACTCCCTCCCTCATGGCATCCCTACAGCATCCCCAGGGAACCAGAGGGCTTTCAGTCAACTGAAAACCACTCCCATAGTGAAGGCAAGAAATGAGTGGAATGGTCAAGATAAGACAGGCTATGCTGTGTAACAAACACCCCCAACATTTCAGTTGTGTGGCACAACAAACTTTTTTCTCATCCACACAAAGTCTCCTATGGGTCTGGGTAGCTCTTCAGAGCATCTGTCCTCCATGGGGTGGCTCAGCCTTCAAGGTGGTCTTGTAGCACCTCCACCCCAATGCATGTCTCTATGATGACCACAGTGGGAAACTCATGCCCCTGCTCCTAAAGGCATCAGCCCAGAAATGACACATGTTACTTCCCATTCCAGCTCACGTTGGGAGCTGAGAAATGAGCCTTCCATGTGTCTGGGAAGAGGTGGAGAACCAGAAATACTGATGAGCATTGACAACATTTACCACAATGAGTAAGGCTTATTAGATGAATAAGCTTTTCATTACATTTACTGAGTGCATTACAACCTGTAAAATACCACTATACCTATCTTCTAGGTTAAAAAAAAATATCCAAGACCAGCTTGATGTCACACTGTGAAGATTTAATTGACCTTGGAGATTGCAATTCCAGATCCAGAGCCCCGGTCACTACCACAGAGCTTCAGGGAAAGGGAAGAAGGTCAACCGAGGGAGAAGTAAGCTGAGTTGGCCAAATGATGTGCGTACAAAAAGAAATGCTAAAGATCACCCCACACATTTTCTCACTCACAGTGAGGAATGGGGAGACAAAATGTGGCCAAAGAGCAGGGCTGGGGGGAGCGAGCAGTGTGAGAAAGGTGAACTTGGTGCCCCCCGCTCTACTCAGTCTACCACATTTAAAACACTTTGGCAGTGCGTCATCCCACTTGAGATATCAGGTTGATGGATTTCAATGCAGGGCTGGACCGAGCAGGAGGATAGTTCACAGTAAACAAGTAAATCTGTGCCATTTGTAACAACGATTTGCATGCACAGAGCACTGGGCTATTTACAAAGTACTTTCATGATCTCATCTGCATTCAGAGGCTGGCTGGACACGGTGCCCTGGGCAGGGACGATGGTACCCTGGAGTAATAGCATACTTAGTCTGTGAAAGATACAGGGCACAGCCACGGCAACTCCACAGAACAAGAATCTGGTCCATACAGGGTGGGCTTGGGACACTCACCTGCCTACAGAGTCCAGTCCCTGCCCCAGGAGCTGAGGATCCAGTAAGTATGTCCACCTATTGCTGGCCCTCTTTCTCACAGCCTGAGGCTTAGCCCTGGACATCCCCAGCCAGCCTGTTTCCAACCTTTGCTCTCTGGGCCTCAGGCAACAGTGAGCTCAAACAACTTTATAATCCAGGGATTTCAAAGTAGTTGTGTTGCCCTGAGAGAGGCAGGCAGGTATGGCCGTCAGAGTGGAGGTTGGTCTTGCCATCAGCATTTGGAACACAGTCAGGGCTTGGATACAGGGTCAGGCTACCACCCCTACTGACAGTGTCAGAGCCAAGTTCAGAGCAGGACTCCAGCCCCAGCAGGGAACAGGTAGGCAAAGAGACGTCAAGGTAGACACCAAGGTCTCTAAAGTGGGCTGGTGGGGAGGAGGAAGTGGGCCAGGTAGCGCATAGAGCTGACCTGCCATCTTGGCTCTTCCTGGCCTCACCCTGCTGCTCTCCTTCCTGCCCTGGTCAGGGTAGGTGGGGACAAGGCCAGAGGGAGCCTGCAGTGGAGGACAACAGTCTCTCACTGGAAGGGGCAGGGACGGTGGCCAATGCAGGACAAGGAATCATTCTGACATGCCTTCAGTCTCTGCCTGCCGAGGTCCTCAGACTCCCAGAGTCCCAGTGAAAGACAGCCCTGCTGGCTGGATCTACAGTCTCCTCAGATTGTTCCCGGCCCTGGTTTGAAGGCCTCCGGCTCTTCATCTGGAACAAGGCTTCAACCGCTCCACCCCTCCAGGACAACTTTTCCCTCCCTGCTGCTGATTAATTTTGCTCATTTTCCTCCCTTGGCAACTCAGCTGCTGTAAGAGTTACTCTGAAACGCTCCATCTGTCTTGGGTTTGTGGTAAATAATAGCCTGGCTCTTCAGGCATTCTCATCACCTTCTGATCTCAAGGACCTTCCTTTTAATTCAAATGTGGAGTGAAAATTCCCACTTCTCCCAGACACACAGGGCCCTGGAGTCAAGGCCCGAGATGTAAGGCCAGCTAACAAGGGATCAGGGGAGCTCCTTCTGGTTAAACCTAATCCCAGGACTCAGAGCAAAAATCCATACCCCTTTCAGGTGGGCAAACCATTAAGCAAAGGGGGTCTTGACCCTGGATGATCATTCGAATCATCTGGTGTAGTTTTTTAAAAACCAATGTCCAGACCCCACACTCCCCTACCACCAATTCAATTAGAATGCCTGGGGTTTAGGCCCATGTATTTGCATTTTTTAAAAAACTCTCCAGGTAATTATAATGGATAGGTAATTGCTTATTGACAAATCGACTCTTCCATGTATTCCACTAATCCTAGCCTGTGCATGACTTCCTTCCCACCCCTCCATTAATTATTATGCCTTACAATTACACAGTGCAATACAAAGTGTGTTCATATACGTATTTCACTCACTCCATAAGGCCAAGTGCTCCTCCAACACACCTGTGAAGGTAAGGGCTTGGGTCTTATTCATGGTTACAGCTCCACCATCTTGCACAATATCTAGTATGAAATGCGTGTTCAATGTCTATTGAACAATCTTATAGGATTGTTGTATCATAACTTTACTATTTATTATCACCATTTTACAGCTGAGAAAACTGAGGCCAACAGAGGTAAAATTTTTCTGACCAGGAATTATACAGCCAGTAAGAGAAAAGACCAGACTGGAACCCAGGTCTTCTGAGTCTGGCATGATTTCCGTAGTCTCCCCTTCTTGTTTGTCTTTGCCCAGATTGGCCCATGGGCTCCCAATAGTCTTCACACTGTCCTTCAGGAAAATGAAGGTTGCCAAGCTCTGGGCCACAGCTCTGAGAGGGCCCTGGCTACAGGCAAGGAACACAGTTCATCTTCCCCAGACAAAACGAAGAGTCCCCAAGTCTGATCCCAGAGCCAAGATTAGATAGGTGAGAAATCAGATGTGAGCAAATTTTGATCATGTACTTCACCAATAAATGGTTGTAGATAACGAGGGTTGTGGCAGCGATGGTAGAAAGGAGCCTTGAAACACTGTCCTTTCATCAATAGGCCACGTGCTCTGTCTGGGGTGGCAAGTAGAGTTCCCAACAGGAAGGGTTATAAACAACACTGAGGGGAGTTTCACAGAAGGAGGATTCTAATCCACGCATACCCTGATGTTTCCCCTTTGAGAAGTAAACACTTGGTCTTTGATATGCCCCACTTTGAAAGACAGTAAAGGGTTCTGGGAGACAGTGTAGGGGCAGGGCAGAGGGTCCTAATATATGGCCCCTGGACCAGCATCGGTATCACCTGGGAACTTTTACAACTGCAAATTCGCCTGCCACCCCAGACCCACTGAATTCTGCCACCCCAACCCCTCTTGGGTTGGAGCCCAGCAATCTGTGTTTTGCCAGGTTCTCCAGGGGATTCCTATAAAGACGAAAGTTTGAGAACCACTAGTTCACAGATTTAGTGACAAGGCTCATCTGAACAGAAAGCCTGGCTCCACAATTTACATAGTGAATAGCTTTGCAGTAAGAAGAAAGGGAACAACCATATATCAAGTTCTGCACGTGTGGAGGAACCCATTCAGCTCCACTTTGTGCTGGCAAGGCTCTTCACACGTATCTTTTCACCCTAATGCTCAAAACTGCCTAAGAGATCATCAGCTTTATCTCAGTCATGCCCTATACTCATATTTCCCTCAGTTACTACACAAAGCCCAAGACCACAGGTCATCTCTCATTTCTGGCCTCTATCCCCACATAACTCCACACGTCACCAAAACTCACCCCATCACCCTCCCCAACTTGACTCCTAAACCTCCCCGCTGGGCCATCTGGAGCTCATGGTCAATCACTAGTAAAGCCTCTTCCATATTCAACATCTACTCCTGCCCTAACAGAAACCCAGCCCTCCCCACTGATGACACAAATCCCCCCACGACCCTCTCAAATAGCAACTATTCTTTCTCACATCCCTCTGAACTCTGCTTCTGAATGTGGGACAGATGTCCTTTCTCCTCGTCATTGCTTTCAGGCAATAGTTCCTCTCTCCTTCCTAAAATTCTCAACTGCTTTGAAGCTCAGGCCATCAGGCCTGCTGCCACTTCTCATTGTTGGACCATCTAAGGAGCTGCTACTCAAACTTTAGTGTGCATATGGATCACCTGGAGAGCTTGCTAACTGCAGATTCTGCTTCAGTAGACATGGGATGAGGAGTGTGAGGCCAGAGACTCTACATTCAGCTCCCTGGTGATGCAGATGCTGCTGGTCCAATAACGTATTTGTAGCGAAGATCTACAAGTCTCTGAACAGCTCATTTCTTGCTAATGTTATTTTTAACTCCAATACTGCTGCTGTCATCATTCTTTGTTATTTTAACATATATATAAACAATCTTTCCAAAACCCTGGCTCTCAATTCTTTGGTTTGTTTCTCCCTTAATTATCTTATCTCCCACCTTACCTCACTTATTACCTTCCTTTGTTATACCATAAACCTTGTCTCTAACAATAACGACAGCTTCTCTGTGATCTTAATTTCATGCACCCTACACTCAATTTATCTGCTCCCTCCTATCAGTTCCCTGCCTCCAACAGCGCTGTGACCCCACTGAGAGCTCTAATCCACTATGCTTATAACATTTTTCTTGCCCCACAACCACCAACACCCCACATCCACCTCGCATGTTTACTTCCCTCCTTAACATGTGGTTAAAATCACTTTGTTGGACGTATCCTCAATTCTCTGGCGCCTCCCTCACCTGGCAAAGCATCAAATTTGGTTAATCTAACTCTCTGCTCATTTTGCACCACTCGAAGCACATGGTTGGAGAAAAACACACAGGCATACTGAGTGGTCTTGCTTTAATTAGTGACAATTAATCTCAATGGGGCTCTTACGTGATCCTAGTCCATTTATTTCCCTGACCTCCTAAATTACTCACTCATACCCTCTCTTCTAACTTCTTTCTCCTCCCTTCTCTTCACAGTCAGCTGAGAATTTCGCTTTTTATTTTGCTGAGACAATGAAAGCAATCGGAACAGAATTTCTGGAAGTTTCTGCATAACATCTACTAGCCTACTTGCATCTGTGCCCATACACTGTGCCTTTCCCCTTCTTACTGTGGATTGACTTGCCGTCCTCCCTTCTGCATTAGAGTCCAGTACTTCTTGCATCCCCAATGACATCGCTCTGGCAATCTGTCCCTCTTTATTCTGATAGAAAAAAAAAACAGCTTTTTTCCTATCTGCTCAGTAATTCCCAATAGTGCACAAATATACTCTCCATCTTAAAAAAAAAAAACAAAACAAAAAACCTCCTTTAACATTCACAAGCCCTTTCAATTAACCACCTGTTTTTCTGTTCCTCTTTAGAGCAAAACTCTTGAAAGCAGTGCCTGTAGTCATCTCCATTCTGCTCCTCTTGTTGTGATGTTATGCTTTGCCTGTTTTATTGAAAGCATATTGTACATACCGAAGAGCGCATAAGATGTATAAGAACAGTCTGAACAATAAATATGAAGCAAACACTACTTGACATCTCCACTTGGAAGTCTAACACGCATCTTGGACTTATGCCCAAAACAGATCTCTTGATTTGGGACCCTAACTCTTCTCCTACGATTTCTCCATCTTGGGGAAAAGCAATTCCAAACTTCGAGTTGCTCATGTTAAAAATCTTGGAGTGATCATTGATTCTTATCTTTCTCTCGTATTTAACAACCAATCCATCAGCAAAGCATTTTGGTTCCAACATGAAACTACATCCAGAATCTAACCACTGCTTACCACCCACCTCTACCACCTAGTCCAGACCTCCACAGGGCAGCCAAAGCGGACCTTGAAAAGTGGAAATCAGACCATGCTACTCCTCTGCTCAAAACACCCAGCGGCTTCCTAGCTCAGGGTAAAATCCAGAGTCCTTCCACTGGCCTGCAAGGCCCCACAGTCTAGCCCGTTGGTACCTCTCATATCTCACCACCTACCAGTCTTTCTTCTCCCTCCATCACCACTGGTCCTCTCGCTATCCTTACACATACTGAGCAAATTCCAGCCCTCAGGGCTACTGCTTTCTCTTTTCCTTCTGCCTGGACACTCTTCCCTCAAATGCCCACAGGGTCCAGTCTCTCATTTCCTGTTCAATTGACTTGTTCAAATGGCATTTCCTGGTCGATCTTAAAATAGTACCTCAGCACTCTCTATCCCCTTATCTTGCTTTATTCTTTTTCATCACATTCTTCACCACCTAGTTATGAATATATATATATATGTATGTGTATACATATGTATACACCTTATATTTTTATTTATTAAATTTTAGTCTCCCCCTAGTAGAATAGAAACTCTTTGTCTGTTGCTGCTCTATGACCAGAAACTAGAACTGTGCATGGAATGTATGTGCTCTGTGAATATTTGTTTGATAAATGAATGTGCTAAAAACTCTATTTCTTTTTTTTTTAAAGATTTTACTTTTTCCTTTTTCTCCCCAAAGCACCCCCGTATATAGGTGTATATTCTTCGTTGTGGGTCCTTCTAGTTGTGGCATTAAAAACTCTATTTCTGGTTGTGCTCTTTTTCTTTTCTTGACGATTGGCCCTGAGCTAACATGTGTTGCCAATCTTCCTCCTTTTTTTGCTCTCCAAAGGTTTCATGTTGGAACCAATACATAGTTGTATATTCTAGTTTTAGTCCTTATAGCTCTTCCATGTGAGACGCTGCCACAGCATGGCTTGATGAGCAGTATGTAGGTCCGCACCCAGGATCTGAACCAGTGAACTCTGGGCTGCCAAAGTGGAGCTCGTGAACTTAACCATTACACCACCAGGTGTGTCCCCTGATTGTGCTCTTAATCACTAGCCTATACTGCATGCCAGAAATTTCTTGATTTCTCTAAATCTGTACAGTGGCCATAACCATACCTATCTCTTCAGCTAAACTCTGTTAAATACTTAGCACAATATCTAACACATATCAGGGCTTTAAACATGTTAATTTTCTTCCCTCCTCCCTTCCTTTCCCTTTTCTAACAGTGAGAATGACAGTATATGCTAATTTTCCTGGAACAGCCCTACTTTATACCTATTGTCCTAGTGTAATCATTAACAGTGCCCCCTTGTACTACCAAAATGTCCTCTTTAGAACGACTAATGTTATGGTTAGCCTAATATTGGTGCAATTGCAACCTGAGATGTCAATTTAAGCTCACTTAGAGATAATGACCATGTACTGGGAAGTAATGGGTATTTTCACCAGACCTCATTCTTAGATGGAGTGACATATAATATGCATTCCCCTGCCTGCCTCACAGAGCATTTGTGAATAAAAGATGTGGAAATTTTAAAAAGTTCTACACATATGGGAAAGGGTGTTATTAATACTTCACAGCATGGTGTGATAGAATAGTGGGCTTTGAGTCAAAAGGCATAGGTTGAAATCTCAGTTGTGACATTTTCTGGACTGCTGTCTACAAAGGTCATGTGACCTTCCTCATCTGTAAACGAGGTCAGTATGATCTGGCCCACACACTGCCCACCCCAGGCCATGGCACATAGCAGTTTAGATAACTTGTGTGACTGTTTTGTGAACTCACTGCAACTACTTGGCTCTCCAAGGAAACGTTGATGCTTACCCATGAAGAAGTCGTCTCAGGAACCCAGGTGGTGGGAGAGACAAGAGGACTGGCTTTCACACGTAGCCAGCAAATGTGCAGTGAGTAAAGCCCTTGGAAAGCAAGGCAGCAAGGGCCCAGACAGTGTTTTCTCTTTGTAAATCTCTATCCTCCAAAGCTGTCAGGCCAACCCTCAGGAGAGTACAGAAGAAGTGACAGGAGAAATGTATCAACAAAGTGGAGTCATAGGAATTCCCTGAAAAAGCATTAGCAATAGCAGTAGCAATATACAACAATGTCAAACCCTCATAGAAAGTTTTATGCTTTTGCAAGCCTCTGAATTTACAGAAAATGGAGTTGGGAGGTTGTGGTAGAGAGAGGAGGGGACAGGTGTACCAGGGAGTATTGTGTGAGTGTAATAATTCCACTACCTCTCCTTATGCTTGTGATGAATAGCTGCCTTGGAACAGCTCTGAACTGGCTCTCCCCAGGAAGGAATCTCCTTCATCGATGCCAGTAGAGGAAGAGTGTCAAGATGGGGCTATTTTCAGCACATGGAATGAGATCATCCGCCTAATCACTCTGGAGTTCATGGGAAGAATATCCTTGAGTGTTGTCAGCCCCTGCCCCAATTTCACACCTTCATTATTCATGCCTCCGACCCCCAACCCCAACATATAGAGAAAAACCAGGAGAACCAGGGCTCAATATCAACATTTGGTGAAGTCTGCTGACTCGGAGAAAACCCCTTGGTTGAGTATAGGGAAGAAGTTTCTACCAAGCCAAGCTTTTACAGATGAAATATCCGTCTTTGGAAGGGGCTGAGCTTCCCATCACTGAAAGTATTTAAACTGAAGACAATCAGCCTCTTGGTGTCTCGTCACGAGGGACATTCAAGGCACTGGATGAGTAGTGGGTGTGGGTAACCTCGAAGGTCTTTCTCCTTCCCGTGGAGTAAATGAGCTCATAGGAGGTTATCAATGGTTCTGAGAGCCTTCATGAGCAGGGCATGTGTTGGGTACTGTGACCTCCCAAAGGGAGAGAAGAGGAGATCTGACCTCAAGAAGAGAGGAAACTAACGGAGAAACCCAGGATGAAGATACATTCAGTGGGTCTGGAACATCAGGCATGAAGGGACAGCGAGGGGAATATTGGCTCAACTTTACAAAAGAGAAGATTAAGGCTCAGAGAGAGAAAGTAATTTGCCTGAGGCCATGATTAAAGGCAGGGAAAGGGCATCTTCTAAGAATTCCTGGTAGAGGAAAAGGAGTTATGTGGAAAAAATAGTTTCAACCCCATTGTGAACTCTTCCCTTTCCTAGCAGCCCCTCACCCATCATGGTGGGCTGTCAGGGTGGGTGTGTCTTATGGAAAAGGCCAAGTCCCTACTGGGGCTGGAGTGCATCTTAGGCGCTGAAGGCCCAGCAAACCACAGTCTTCTTCTAAACCCCACGACTGCTCGTCCAGTGCAACTGGGCTTCTGCTTTAGTTTCCCTCCTGGACTGGATCCCTGCTTGTATGATATATCATAGCTTGCTTAAGCCTTCAACAAATGCCCTTAAAAGACTAAACTCTACCCTTCTTTCTATATACCACAGCTCTAACCAGGATCATGCTTGGTCCTGGACTGACTTTAGGAACCCCAAGAACTTCCACTATTGCCTTCATAAGGTCGGCCCCTCCCTCACCTCCCAAGGGTGTTCTTCCTCTTGGTACTTTGAAATCTGCCTCCCTACAATTCTACCTGGGGGTACTGGTTCTCTCTCTGATGTAAGTGTTCTGAATCTCCTTCCATATGACAAAATATAAGGCAAAGCTCGTGTGTTCCTTAATCTTTCTTTTACTACCCATGGCGATCATCTCCAGTTCCTTTCACCTTTGTCAGCTCACACCTTTGTGATATTATATCAGGACCCTCACCATGTTAGTTGCTCTCCCCGAAACACACTTGAGTTTATCAGCATTCTTCTTAAAGTGGGGCCTTGGAGGAAGTACAATTCCCCAGGTATATTTTGTCTGGTGGATGGTCAGGGGCCTGTCACTTCCCTTGGCTTGTACATTCCATGCTTAGGAAAATAGCCCAGACAGGATTTGCTTTTAACAGCTTTACTTTGCTTTTTAACAGATTTATTGAGATATAATTCGCATACCATACAACTCATCCACTTAAAGTGTGCCAAATTTTAAAAACATGCCCATTTAAAGTGTTTATTATATTACATTATTAATTTCTCTAATTTCAGTAAAATATACATAACATAAAATTTTCCATTTTAACCATTTTTAAGTGTACAATTCAGTGGCATTAATTACATTCAAAATATCATGTACCCATCATCACTACTATTTCAAAAAACGTTTTCAACACCCCAAGGGAAAATTCTGTAGCCATTAAGCAATAACTCCCCAAACCCCTCTCCCCCTAGCTCCTGGTAATCTCTAATCTACTTTCTGTCTCTATGAATTTGACTATTCTAGGTGCCTCATATGAGTGGAATCATACAATATTTTTCCTTTTGTGTCTGGATTATTTCATTTAGCATAATGTTTTCAAAGTTAATTTATGCAATTGAATATATCAGAACTTCATTCTTTTTTGTGGCTGAATACTATTCCATTTATGTATAAACCACATTTTGTTTATCCACTCATCTGTTGATGGACACTTGGGTTGTACCCATCTTTTGGCTACTGTGAAAAAGCTTCAGTGAACACTGGCATACAAGTATCTCTTTGAGTCCCTGCTTTCAATTTCTTTGGGTATATACCTAGGAGTAGAATTTCTAGGTCATACAATAATTTCATGTTTACCTGCATGATTTTACATTCCCACCAGCAGTGTATGAGGGTTCCAATTTCACCACATCCTCACCAACACTTGTTATTTTCCACTTTTTCCCATTATAACCATCCTTGTGGAGGTGAAGTAATATCTCATATCTCATTGTAGGATTTTCTTTTTACAACCCTGTGAAATCAAGAGCTAAAACCATTAAACTTTTAGAAGAAAACAAAGGGAAAAAAATCTTTGTGATATTGAGTTAGGCAAAGTTTTTTAACCAGAATAGAAAAAACACAAATTATAAAAGAAAATACTGATAAAATGGACTCCATCAGGATTAAAAACTCTTGGTCTTCAAAGCATAGTTGAGACAATAAAAAGGCAACCCACAGGCCTGGGAGAAAACTTTCACAAAATACAATCAAAAAGGGCTTGTATTCAGAAAATATAAAAAACTTTCACAACTCTGTAATAAGAAAAAAAATAGAATAAAACTGTACAAATGATTTGAAAAGACACTTTACAAAAGAAGATATATGAATGCCAATAAGCATATGAGAAGATGTTCAACATCACTGGTCATCAGAGAAATAAAAATTAAAACCATTATAAGATACTATTACACAACTCACTAAGATAGCTAAAATTAAAAAGACTAACAATGTCAAGTGTTGGGAAGGATATGGAGCAATTAGGGCTTTCATATATTGCTGGTGAATATATAAAACGTTAGGCCACTTTGGAAAATGAAATGACAGTATCTTAAAACATTAAACATACATTTACCACATGACCTAGGAATTCACCCAAGAGAAGTAAAACCATGTGTTCAAAGATGTATATGCTAGTGTTTATAGCAGCATTTATTTACAATGGCCACAAACTGGAGGCAATCTAAATGTCCATCAACTGGAGAATGGATTTTTTAAGTTATAATATATTCATACCCTGGAATACTATTTGGCAATAAAAAAGAATGAAATATTAATGTGCATGACAACATGGAAGACTTTCTAAAACATTATACTAGGTGTAATAAGGCAAGCACCAAAGACTATGTAGTCTGTGATTCCATTAATATGACTTTCTAGAAAAGGTAAAACTATAGTAACAGATCAGTGGTTTCCTGGGGTCAGGCATGGAGAGAGGGATTAACTCCAAAGGGACCCAAAAGAACTTCACACACTGAGAGAAATAGTCTATATCTTCATTGTGGTGGTGTTTACCAATTGGTATAGGATTCCAAAATTCATCAAATGTACACTTAACATGGGTGACTTTTACTGTATGTAAGTAATACATAAAATGTAACACAGAATAATGTAATAAACATAATGACATTAGAAACATAACATAAAAATTGATCAAATCAACCCAGATGGAAATTTGATGCTGAAGAAATTGATGCAGAAAGGCCAGGCTGGCCAGAACCCTCTATCCAGGATTCAAATCCCCCAGCCTGGGCCACATGTCCTGTTGCTTCCACCCCAGTTCTGGAAGTTAGTTTAAACGTGAACAGCAACAAAATATTCCAAATTCCAAATTACACCAAAGCAATGAATCTTTTGAGGCCCAGTCTAGGTTAGTTCCTGCTTTGTGTTTTTAAAAAATTCTGGCTATTCATCTTTTCTAAATGATCTGATTATAGCTCTATAGGTGGGAACAGCCTTAAATCAGAATATCTGATTAAGTGCTTTTGTGTTTTATGTTCAAAAGAGTTATCGATGGAAATGTTAGTTAAGTATCAACCAAAGACACTACAAAAAAGGGATGAATCACCTGGAGACATTTGCTGGTGCTGAGTAAACATTTGGTAGAAAGTATATTTCGATATCTGGATCCTAGTTCCAGCTCCACCACAGGTAGGGGCAAGCAGAGAAAAAGAGAATCTCTCACTCAAGATGAGCCTGCAGTCAATAATTCCAAAGTCCATGAGGAAAACTAACACTAAGGAAGATAATCAATATACTCACCAATTGGAAAATGAAATCATGTCCAATTAAAAGATAATAACACAATCTCCAAATAGCTTTAAAATAAATATATTTGGGCAAGCAGCTGTGAATCAAGAACAAATGCATATAAAAAAACAATTTTACATCCTGTAGTTGAAAAAATAGCTATTGGAATTAAAGTGTGATAAATGGCATAAACTCTAGGCTGGATACAATCAAAGAGAGAATTAGTGAATTGAAAGGCAAGATTGAGAAATTCGCCCAGCACATCACAGAGATAAAAGGACAAAAATATGAGAGGGGAAATGGAACATAATAAGCATTTGTACTAGAATGAGAGTCTCAAAAACACGCTTAATATAAGTATCAGATGAAAAAAATAGTGGGAATGGTGAGAAGCAATATTCAAAGAGATACAGGCTAAGAATTTTCTGTAATGGAAGAAAGATGTGGCTGTCTCACTGAAAGAACGTTTCATTCAGCAAGCATTTCAAAGCACTGTGAGGAAATAACTGGAAATCCTGAATTTTATAACCAGTTGCAATGACTTAAGATTTAAAGGGTGAAAATTAAAGACATTGGCTTAATATTTATAAAAATATTATCCCCAATATAATTTATTGTGTGCTCCCCAAGTGGTAAAAGCACAAACATGTGAACTAAGTATACAACAAATTCATTATAAAAGTTGCTTTGGGAGGAGGAAGACTTGGACTGAGGGGGAGGAGATCATAGGTAACTTCAGTAACGTATGTAATATTTTTTTTTTTTTTAGAAAACTCAAGCAAATATGGCCAAATGTTACCAGGATACACAAATTTTTGTATTACTTTGAATTTTTAATTCTTTTTTTTGAAAAATGAAAATATATTTTAAAGGAAAACACTATAAATCTAAAATAGTCTTGGGGAAAACAAGGAGAATTCTCATGCAAGCTCCTCCTGGACAGGGACATAACCTTCTTCACCTTTGCTCCCTCTGCATTTGACAAAGTTTTATCCTTCTGGAGATTCTCAATGATTGTTTGATAAATGAATAAAACCCTTCCTAAACACCTAAAGACACATGAAAGACAGTTAGATTTAAAGACAAGCCTGTGCTTGGACCTGTTTCGAAAGCAATCTCTTATTCATTCTTCCAACAAGCATCCCCAGTAACTATACAAGATTCTGAGGTTACACAGACAAATAAGACAAGGCCCCCACTCTTATGGGACCACACTTAGCACCCACATGGGATTCCATAGACTGAGTACCCTAATAGAACATCCAAGGAAAGTGATGATGTTTGGGCACTGAGAATTCCAGCTCAACAGCTGCATCCTGTCGTTTCCTTCCAGGAAGAGCTTTTCAAGCATTTTCCTTTTCTCTCTCAAAATTAGATTCCCTTCTGGTGCCTTTATAGTGCCAGTGACTCTAGTAAAACTGAAAAAAGAAAATGCAAGGAGGAAAGAAGAGGGAAAGAGGAGCTATCCAAATCAATAAAGTTTTTCCCCTCTGAGAATCTAGCTGCTTCCCCAAAATACTGCAAGGAAACTGCAGGCAAAGAAAAAATAGATTCCATTTCTTGGTCTAAAATGTGTCACTCTGGCATCCACTGCCTTTGCAAGATAAGCTCTGCACTGGTGAGGGAGGGGAGCGTGCAAGAAATTGAGGACGAGAGGGTATTTTCCCAAGCTGTATTAACACTTCTTCTTGTGCTTTGCAGAGATTAGAAATTTTATCACTGGCTCACACACCTAAAAAATTGTATTTAGCTTTAGGGTTTTTTAGGGCAGAATGGACCCAAATTGTTTCCTTTCTCAGGATGCTGTGAGATGATGTGGCTGAACACTGGCAATGGATCCAAACCCCACTAAACCGAAGCTCTCTCACATTACATCGGGGGCACCTTCTCATGATGGGCAAGACTCTTGATGAGGACGGATATATGGAAATGCCTATTTTAAAGAATGGAATGGAGGGGTCACATTTGCCCTTTGATGACAGGTCTCTGGGCAGAAGAGAAACAGAGGTGACCAAGATAAGGCCAACTGGAAAAGGTATTCCAGGAAGTTAGGACAAGAGCATGCAGTTATGAGGGGTAAGATCAGGGTCAAGAAACCCAACAAGCAGCTACACAGGGGAGGAGGGGAGTCAGAGATGGTGGCTGGGAAGAAGTACAAAAGGCCAGGCCAAGATGCTGTGAAATAAGAACACAGTGACTCTGATGCAGCCACTCATTGAATGCTTGCCATGGGCTAGATTTGTGTTTGATGTTTTACATCCGCGATCTCATTTATTCCTCATAATAATCACAGAAAGCAGCTATTATGATTCTCATTTGACAGATGAGCAAAGCATGAATCAGAGCAATCAAGTAGTGGGTAAGAAGTCGAGTCTTGATGCAAACTCATTCCCTCTAACTCTATAGTCCAGATTCACAGCCATTCTCTCCCGCAGGCCCCCTCCCTACGCCAACTCCCACCACCACCTGACACGAGCATCGCTTGATTGGCCTGCATCTTTAGTTTCTGCCTCACAACACAGCAAGGCCCTCCAGGGCAGAGACAATGTCCCAGCATTTTCTATTGCCCGAGCTCCCAGCCTGATGGAAAGGAGGGATCCATCTGCCATTTCAAGTGCACCCACAGTACCCAAGCTGGTAGGTAGATGGATAAGGAAGTCAAGCTGTGACTCCCAGTTACCCAATCTACTGCCTACTTGAGCTCCTATAAATCAGAGATGCTGTTTAGCACTGAAACAAATTAAGCAGACTTTAACTATCCATGAAGAACAATTAGGCATCCCAGAACAGCGGCAAGTTTCAGGATCCGACTAGAAAGAGGGGCAGCCATCTGTCTCTAGGATTAGCAGTTTTCCAAGCAAAAGATAAAAAAAAAATTATTGCCAAGGTTGACTCCACCCACAGAAGGAGCTCCTACTAAGTATGGGTTGCTGTGTTAGATACAGGGTGAGATACAAAGGACAGGACATACCCCTGCCCTTTAGAGTTCATTCTATCTGGAATGAGAAGGGCATTAACAACCCAGGGGACACATCAATGTCAACCAGCTTTGTACAGTCTCTGAGTGAGTCCAGAGCAGGGAGAGATTACCTCAGGCTGGGGGTGTCAAGAGTCTCCCTGGGGAATTATGAGATTTAGAATGAGTTTTTAAGGCTAAGCAGAATTCTGGTGAGTAGAGAGGAGGGAAGCGGCACTCTACATATAGGGAGCGGTGTGAGCCTAGACACACACAGGGAGCAAGGGAGAGAAGTTCGGAAAGTTGGAAGAATGACTGGAGTCCAAACATGGAAGCCTTGAATGTCAGTCTAAGGAATTAGGACAGAGAGATACGTGCCAGCAAAGACCAAACCAGGGCCAGACAAGTCCAAACGCCATCACCATCTGCATTTCTATAAACCCTTCTGTCCCCGCACTGATAATGCAACAATATTTCCAGGGCAAGCTGGTTTCAAAGAACTATTAGAGTCCTTGGTCCTCCAGGGACTAACAACTGCACCCTCCTAGCAAAAGGAACCCAGTCCCTTTCTTAAGGGTTTTGTGAGAGGCATTAGCCACTGTGTAAGGCTGCCAGGGAAAGGGTGCATTTCTAGAAATAAGAAGCTGGTATAAGCATCTCTTTGAACAAAATGGTCTCATAGGCGTCCATGGTCCGATCCCCTGCTACCTCTCTCACCTCAACTCCTAACACTGTCCTCTCTTCTTGCCATGTTCCAGCCACATGGCCTCTTGTTGTCTCCAAGCCCTTCCTTCTGAGCCTTTCATCCTTGTTCTTCCCACTGCCAAGCTATCTGTATGTCCTACCCCCTCGCCTATTTCAGATCTCTGCTCCAATGTCACCTTATATGGGACCCCTTCTCGAACTACCCTATATGGCAAAATGCACACACATGAATGCACAGCCATCACTCCCCAGCCCATTAATCACCCCGCTTTATTCTTCAGAGCAATAATTACTACCTGTCAGTTTATATGTGTATTTGTTTATTTTTGTCTGTCTCACAGAAACGTAAGCTCCCTCAGAGCAGAGAGAGTGTTTGTTAGCTCGTTTTTCATTGCTATTTTCACGCTGTTCCAGTGTCTAGCACAGTGTCTAGAAGGTACTGTGTATTCAATAAATATTCAATGGATTAACAAACAGAAGAAAGCATCTCTGTCTATCACAGAGTTGATAAGGAACCCAACTTCTGAAAATATCTTCAGAAATTTAGATAAGATGAGGCTGGCCCTGTGGCCAAGTGGTTGAGTTCATGTGCTCTGCTTTGGCAGCCCAGGGCTTCCCCGGTTCGGATCCTGGGCGTGGACATGGCACCGCTCACCGGGTTATGTTGAGGCAGCGTCCCACATGGCACAAACAGCGGCACTCACAACTAGAATATGTAACTATGTACTGGGGGGCTTTGGGGAGAAGAAGAAGAAAAAAAAGAAATTTAGATAAGAAGATAAAATGTCTTAGAAGGCTCCTAGCTTAAGTCAGGGGAGGGACAGATGAAGACAAGATAATCCTTTGTTTATTTAACTTTGACGAACAAGGTCCCCCAAGTCTGGTTGAGTCAGTAAACCTTCATCAGCGAGTGAAACTGAGGGAACTCAGCTCTGAGATTTTGGAATTCCTCAGCACATCCCTGGGGAAGTTGCTGCTCATAGTAGAAGGGCCAGGAATGAGAACTAGAGAAGTGGACAAGGCAAATGTGCTCATCCTCCCAAACTCCCCTCTCTCCTTTTCTGAATTATCCAGAACCAATGGGGAAGTAGGTGAATGCACTCAGTCTTGGATTCTGGGGGCCAGTGTCGAGCCTAGGGGAAAAGCTGATCCAGTTTTCAAACCATGGACCCAAGAGGGACACAAAAGCAACACCTAGGGATGATGGGACAGGGGGACAAAAGAGACCCACAGACCAAATAAAGCATTCCTCAAAGGGACTAGACAGAGAGGCAAGACTAGGCTCCAGGCTCACTAGTAAAAGAATGCCAACAGAGAGCAAGCAGGTTCGAGAGTATGGAGAGTAGGAGTCAAAACCGTCCCCAAGGAGCCCTGGAAGGTAGAGGCAGGGACCTTCCACAAGGTGGGAGAGAGGTTGTCAAGGCCCTAAGCTGTTGTTGACAATATGGAGCCCTGACATATTGATAGCCCTGACATATTGATAGCCAACTGAGAGGCTTCTCTGACAGTCTCACCCAGAGAAAAGACAATTGGAAAGAAAAGTGGCAATGAAAATGGAGGAAAAGTTTGAAAAGAAGTTACATCATTAAGATCAGTACCATAGCTAGGTACACTGTTGAAATATTTGTTTCTGTGATATCAACCACAGCCTCATAACAAAGAATATATATATATGCATATATTTTTATATTTCTATCTATGTAGTCTGAGCTTCCCCTGCAACCTGTTAGATGTATCCTGCCTGACATTTTCAACCTACTTTTTCGAAAGATAGTTGACCATTCTTTCAGTTATTTGTTCAGTGCTTCCTAGATGTCAGGCAAACGTGTTTTGCCTAGAGATCACAAAGGAAGACGGATTTGCAAAAACTGGAAATAATCATAAAGTATTGTTTTGGCCAAGAGCTTCACCACTGAAATTTTACATTCCACTCACCAGCTGAAAAGATTACTCTGGTCCTCTCTTCACAGAGGTGACCTGGCTGTGTGTGAGGGACAGATTGGGGCCAGGAATAAACCATAAGTGGGATATCACCAAGACATATATGCTTCCTTCACTCCCTTTCTAATGCTGGCACAGAGAGGCTAGACAAGTCCATTGCTGGCACTATGACAAACAATACCTTAAATGACTCTTTCAATGAAAACTATAAAAACACACCTTATAAACATGTTAATTACTAGGCTTACATTACTAGTGAGAGAGAGAAAGCAGGAACCCAAGGAGGTCAGTGGCACCAGAGTCATCTTTCGTCCCTACTGTCTTTGCCAAACAGTGGAGCCTTCGAGTTTCTGCTTTGAGGCCTACAGAGGGTGGTAGGAAAGAATAAAATCCAAGAGCTTGTTGAAGGGGAAAGTATAATGGGAGAGCCAAAAAAGACCAAAATTGCAAAGGGTTACCCCCTGAGTGTAAAGGTTAATAAGCAATAAACTTGACATGCAAATGAAAACAGCAAGGAAACACGTCAGTCTCAAAACGAGCATTCTCCCCTAAGAATTTGTAAACAAAAAGCATTTTAATACCTTTCCATTCAAATTCATACTTTATGCGTGATTCAAAAAACCTCTAGTGGGAATGAAGTTTAAAGTTTTCCTGGGAGAGTAGGAAGTCCAAGAATGTCTCTAAAGCAGATGCAATTTTTCTTCTCAGGAACAAACTTTAATCCATCCCTCAAAAGAATACTCACAGGTGAAATTCCAAGAAAAATAAACATTTTATAGTCAAAACACACAAGCAAATAAGGCAAGAGCTTGAGACCAACAGAAAAAATAATTCTCAGAATCAGACTAGAACAAATTTTGAAACTGGGGACAACTAGACACAGAATGCAAAATAACTGTGTTTGACACATTGTTAAAAATTAAATGGTGCTTTAAAGTATGGACAAGAAACAGAGACCTTATAAAATAATGTAGTTAATTTGAAAAGGAATTAAAAATCTCAAGAAATAAAATACAATTTGTTACTAAAATGCATTGGCTAGATTAAATCTGAGACTAGACACGCCTAAAGAAAGAATTGGTGAACTGGAAGAGATGCTGAAAAATACTGTTCATAACATAAAACAGAGAGAAAAGAAGACAGAAAATACGAAGGAGATAGACAAGAATTAAGCAGGAAAGTCTAACAAAAGTCTAATTGGAGCTTCCAAACAAATTAATACAGAAGGTGGATAGAAGGCAAGATCCAAAGAGAAAATGAACACGATGGTAAAGAACACCAATCCTTAGATGCAGGAAGTTCAATTTTCCCAGATTTTTTAAATTAACAGCTAAAACCTTTATAACACCAGAGCAGAAGATTTGCAAAAGCATCCAGAGAGAAAAGGCAGATCACTCACAAGAGAATAATAATTAGACATGAAGACTTCCAAACTGCAATAATAAATAAAGGCTTCAATGTCCTAAAAGAAAAAAACTGCTAACCTAAATGCATGTACACAGAAAATTGATCTTTCAAGAATTAGCACAAAATTAATCCATTTCAACAGAGGAAAGCTGAGAGAATTTATAATCAACAGACCATCACTAAAATAAATGCTAAAGGATGTATTTCAGATGGAAGAAAAACTAGGTGGAAGCTATGTGATACAAGCAGGAATAGAGAGTAAAAATGTTGGTAAATAATTGGGAAATCTAAACAAGTATCAACTACATTAAATAAAATAATGTCTAATTTGAAGGGTTAACAGAATAGAGGCAGAACTGATATACTGAGCTATGAAAGCAAGTATGTTGATAGGAAATGATCAGCATGAAAATGTCTCATTTATCAGAAGGAAAGTAAATACATTAAGTAGACTTTGGTAAGCCTGCATGTTAAAATAGCTAGTGTAACCATTCGAAGAACCAGCATAGAATATCTAGCTTCAAAACTAGAAAGGAGGAAAGACAGAATGAAAAAAAGATTCAAATTGTTCTAAAGACAAATTTCAATTGATCTGAAGGGAGAAAAGAAGGAAGGCTGGAGGCAAGGGACAGAAAACTGAGATAAATAGGAAGCAGATTAAAAAAAAAAGGTGCATACATCTTAGCAAACAAGAAAAATCCCAAATAAGCAACCTTAAAGCACACCTAACTGAACTAGGGAAAAAAGAACAAATGAAGCCCAAAGTCAGCAGAAGGAGAGAAATAATAAAAATCAGAGCAGAAATAAATACTATTGAAACAAAAAAGGCAGTAGAAAGGATCAATGAGACAAAGAGCTGGTTTTTTGAGAAGATAAATAAAATTGACAAACCACTAGCCAGACTTACAAAGAAAAACAGGGAGAAAGCTCAAATAAACAAAATCAGAAATGAGCGAGGAGAAATAGCAACAGACTCTGCAGAAATACAACAGATTATAAGAGAATACTACAAAAAACTATATGCCAACAGAATGGATAACCTAGAGGAAATGGATAAATTCCTGGACTCCTACAATCTCCCAAAGCTCACTCAAGAAGAGGCAGACAATTTGAACAGACCAATCACAAGGAAACAGATTGAAACAGCAATCAAAAACATCCCAAAGAATAAAACCCCAGGACCAGATGGCTTTCCTGGGGAATTCTACCAAACTTTCAGAGAGGATTTAATACCTATCCTTTTCAAGCTATTCCAAAAAATTAGGGAAGATGGAGCACTTCCTAACACATTCTCTGAGGCCAACATCACGCTGATACCAAAACCTGACAAGGACACCACGAAAAAAGAGAACTACAGGCCAATATCACTGATGAACATAGATGCAAAAATTCTAAACAAAATTTTGGCAACCAGAATTCAGTAATTCATCAAAAGAATCATACATCAGGATCAGGTGGGATTCATACCAGGGACACAGGGATGGTTCAACATCTGTAAATCAATCAACGTGATACACCACATCAACAAACTGAGGAATAAAAACCACATGATCATCTCAATAGATGCAGAGAAGGCATTTGACAAGATCCAACAGCCATTTATGATAAAAACTATGAACAAAATGGGCATAGAAGGAAACTACCTCAACATAATAAAGGCCATATATGACAAACCCATAGCCAACATCATACTCAATGGGCAAAAACTGAATGCCATCCCCCTGAAAACAGGAATGAGACAAGGATGCCCTCTATCACCACTCTTATTTAACATAGTACTGGAGGTCCTGGCCAGAGCAATCACGCAAGAAAAAGGAATGAAAGGAATCCAAATAGGGAGGGAAGAAGTGAAACTCTCGCTGTTTGCAGACGACATGATCTTATATATAGAAAACCCAAAGAATCCATTGGAAAACTGTTAGAAGTAATCAACAACTACAGCAAAGTTGCAGGGTATAAAATCAATTTGCATAAATCAGTAGCATTTCTATACTCCAGTAATGAAGCAACAGAAAAAGAACTCAAGAATACAATACCATTCACAATCGCAACAAAAAGAATAAAATACCTTGGGGTAAATTTAACTAAGGAAGTGAAGGACCTATATAATGAAAATTACAAGGCCTTTCTGAGAGAACTGGATGATGACATAAGGAGATGGAAAGACATTCCATGTACATGGATTGGAAGAATAAACATAGTTAAAATGTCCGTTCTACCTAAAGCAATCTACAGATTCAACACCTTCCCAATCAGAATCCCAACGACATTCTTTACAGAATTAGAACAAAGAATCCTAAAATTCATATGGGGCAACAAAAGACCCCGAATTTCTAAAGCAATCCTGAGAAAAAAGAACAAAATGGGAGGCATCACAATCCCTGACTTCAAATCATACTACAAAGCTACAGTAATCAAAACAGCATGGTACTGGTACAAAAACAGGTGCACAGATCAATGGAACAGAATTGAAAGCCCAGAAATAAAACCACACATCTATGGACAGCTTATCTTTGACAAAGGAGCTGAGGGCATACAATGGAGAAAAGAAAGTCTTTTCAGCAAATCGTGCTGGGAAAACTGGAAAGCCACATGTAAAAGAATGAAAATTGACCATTCTTTTTCACCATTCACCAAAATAAACTCAAAATGGATCAAAGACCTAAAGGTGAGACCTGAAACCATAAGGCTTCTGGAAGAAAACGTAGGCAGTACACTCTTTGACATCAGTATTAAAAGGATCTTTTCAGACACCATGCCTTCTCAGAGAAGGGAAACAATAGAAAGAATAAACAAATGGGACTTCATCAGATTAAAGAGCTTCTTCAAGGCAAATGAAAACAGGATTGAAACAAAAAAACAACCCACTAACTGGGAAAAAATATTTGCAAGTCATATATCTGACAAAGGCTTAATATCCATAATATATAAAGAACTCTCGCAACTCAACAACAAAACATCAAACAACCCAATCAAAAAATGGGCTGGAGACATGAACAGACATTTCTCCAAAGAAGATATACTGATGGCCAATAGGCACATGAAAAGATGCTCATCATCGCTGATCATCAGGGAAATGCAAATCAAAACTACACTAAGATATCACCTTACACCCGTTAGAATGACAAAAATATCTAAAACTAACAGCAACAAATGTTGGAGAGGTTGCGGAGAAAAAGGAACCCTCATACACTGCTGATGGGAATGCAAACTGGTGCAGCCACTATGGAAAACAGTATGGAGATTCCTCAAAAAATTAAAAATAGAACTACCATACGATCCAGCCATCCCACTACTGGGTATTTATCCAAAGAGCTTGAAGTCAGCAATCCCAAAAGTCCTGTGCACCCCAATGTTTATTGCAGCACTGTTTACAATAGCCAAGATGTGGAAGCAACCTAAGTGTCCAGCAACAGACGAATGGATAAAGAAGATGTGGTACATATATACAATGGAATACTACTCAGCTGCAAAACAGAACAAAATCATTCCATTTGCAATAACATGGTTGGACCTTGAGGGAATTATTTTAAGTGAAATAAGCCAGCGAGAGAAGGATAATCTGTGTATGACTCCACTCATATGAGGAATTTAAAATTATGGACTAAGAACAGTTTAGTGGATACCAGGGGAAAGGTGGGTTGGGGGGTGGGCACAAAGGGTGAAGTGGTGCACCTACAACATGATGACAAACATTAATGTACAACTGAAATTTCACAAGATTGTAACCTATCAATAACTCAATAAAAAAAAAGAAAAAAGGTGCATATAAATCTATACACAGCAGGGCTCACTCGTTAATTGTAAAGGGGCTGAATTCTCAACAGAAAAGCTGTTAGACTGCATAAAAAAATAAAAACAACTCAACTACATGCTATTTACAAGAAACCTATCAAAAGTTTGAAATAAAATTTCAAAGTAAAGGATGGAAGATGAAGTTTTAGGATTATTGTAACCTAAAGAAAGCTAAGAAGCTGATGTCTTTAAACCACAACGCATCATCAGTGACAAAATAGGTAACTTCAAAATCAGAAAAAAGTTCTATCCACATAAAAAGATTTAACAGTATTCCTTGCCTTTCCCACGCCAGACCACTCCCAAACAAGATTTCAAGGCTAAAAATTATTGAATTTCCCCTAAATTAACTGAATCAATTATTTGGGTTTATGTTGGCACAGACTATATTATTTTTTTAATAAATTGACTGCTTTTGCTAGAAATTTTTATGTAATCTTAATACAAATAGAAAACGCTCTTATAGTAGATAAAATAAGCTTGGTCTGTTTCCTCCACTAACCGCCTATCTTCGAGAAGCTAAAAACTGCTTTCAGACCAAAAATACCTCCCCATTCCAGCTACTGAGTAGCAGTGATACAACAGAATTAGCATTTCAAGCTATTACTGTCTTCAGTCAGACAAAAAAAAAATGTATTGTGTAGATATAGAAAGTTATTAACTATTCTATAGATTTTTACAAGGTATATGTGAGAAAAACAGACACGGTCAAATTCACTGAGACCCAAGAGAACAATTAGATCCAGAGAAATCAATACAGTACAATTTTCTTTTGTCCAGTTTTTTTTCATACACACTGTATCAGAGAGGGTTTTACCAAATTAAAATTTCCAAAATAGATGACAGTATGTGGTATAAATTACCAAAAACCACTGGTGTAATAGATAAACGTTTCATGTTAACTAAATTAAACCACTCAATCATGAGGCTGATAACACAGACAGAGAGAGAGGCAGAGCAGCGAGGCAGATAATCAAAAGACAGTTTGATGAGATCCGAAATGAGAGATGCTGCCTGGCAGTCCTGAAGAAGGCTTCAGAGAAGCAGGCCCATTTACCAGTGTGCCAGGAGCTTCCAGAAGAGCTCAGCACTTATGCTCAGCAGAATTTCCAAAGCAGCCTGGATTTGTGGAGTAGGTTTATTTTCACCAGTGAGATTCCTTAAACAGACGACTAAACATAATTTCATTTTTATAGCTCAGTGAGATTTTTTGTTAAACAATTCACAAATCAGAAAAAATAAAATAAATAAAACTTTGACCAACCACAGGACCTATATTTTATTTCAGAAAATATGGTTATCTTAAATCATAGTAAACAGTACTGGTGGCACATCTGAAAATTTACATTTTTGGGTCGCTTTCAATATTCTTGTAGAAAAGTAATCACTCCACTGCTAGTCATTGAATGTGTAAGCTGCAAGATTCTGCCATGTTTACTCTGATCCTCATCTGGATCATCCAAGGCAAATATGAGCCAATCCCTTTTTAAATATGCTTTCCCTGCCAATAAATAGTGCCTTGAATATTTTAGCAGTGTATTGGAATTTTTAAGCTCACCAATGGGAGAGTCTTCCTTGGGTCTAACAGAAATTTTTTTAACTCTCTCTATATAACGGTTGAAAGTACTGGGTTTTAGAGTCAACAGACCTAGGTTTGCCAATCTCTGGCTCTAAGTCAGTCCTTGGACAACTTCCCTAAGCTTCCGTTTCCTCAGCTATAAAAAAATGGCAATGACTGAACTCAAAGGTGAGAGTTGAAAGAGATCATCCACTTAAAATACTCAACAGAGTTCCTAGACCACTAAGCTCTAATGCATGTCACCATCATCACCAGCCATTGCCATTGTCACCACCTCAGCCTTGCAGCAAGGGGTCCCAGCTGGTACCATTCCTTTTATCAAGCCCTCGCTCCCTCAAGTCTCACTGAGTTTCCCTCGACATTTTCTTCTGCAAAGTGAATCATAACACCTTCTCTCAAATGTTCTCCAACATCTCAGCTTCTTCACTTCTTGAGTAGTGTTTGTTACATATGTGTTTTAGAGACAAAAATAGCAATACTATCTTCTTATTCTTACCATCAAGGCAATGCCAAGTTTGTACTTTCTCTTACATTTGATTTCAGGGCCATCCTTGATCCATAATTCTAACTGAGTCATGAATATAGCATCTCGTATGGGTTATACTTCATGTTAGATGATTTTAGACAACTTCCAGTAAATCTGTGTATAAGTTATTTACTTCCAAATGATAGTCACACTTTAAATATACCAAGAGAGATGGTATTTAATGTACCCTAAGGAGAATTATTTTGTAAAGCAAAGCAATCATCTTCAATACGATCATTCAACCCCTAATCTGTTTCATAAGAATGAATTTTTTGTTTATCATATTTGCTTAAAGTATGAACTCTCTGTAGATTTTATCAGTTATTTGCATATTATACCCAGATGGTAAAGCATATTACCTTTTAAATCTTTGCCTTAATGCTTTGTCTCTCCCTCAAGCTCTGTTAGATGTCTGTGCCTCCATTTTTGACCAGTAGGTTACCAGAAGGACGATTGCAACCATCGCTGTTTCAGATACTAAACCTACAATAGAAACCAGTTGAACAGATAATTCAAAAGGTCTGGGCTATGTCTCTGTTGATAAAAGCCAAGATTTCAGAGAATTCTAATTCAGTCTTCAAAACACACTTCATGGGTGAGAGCCAGTACAATAATTGTGTTTAAGAGTATGATAATTATGCCATTTCCATCAATTCTGCATAAATTTAAATAATACATTCAAGCGGACTTAACCTCACATATGTAACTATTAGTGCAATTAATTAGTACAAATCTATTCCAACTCTGTATTCTGGGCATGACACACATGAAATGTATAACAGGGTATGAAATCAATCAGTTTAATTACCTTCCAGATAATATTCCACAAAGACATATTGTGTGAGATGGTCTTCTATTCCTGGACACTGAAGCGTCAAAATAAATAATCTGAGACTCGAGAGAAGAATACTCTGGCCAGGGAGTTGGGATTTAGAGGGCATGCCAAATACAGCATCTACTGAGGGTGCCTGTGTTTGGCATAAAGAGAAAGGGGATTGCTGGTTTAAGTAGTAATAGGGGGTGGTTCAGCAGGGGTGCGGAATCTGGTATTTGTGAAAGCTCGAGAACATGCAACCTCAGACCAGCCTAATAAAGGACTCTAACATGCGTTAAGTTCTAACACTAATGTCGAGGACTTTAAGCATTGGGCATGTATTGTTGCCTCCTTTAATCCTCAGGTCACCATCCCAGAGATAAGCACTATAATCTCATCTCTATGGCACACAAGAAGAAACTGAGGCTCAGAAAGTTTAGTTTGCCCAATCCTGTGCTCCTTCACCCCACTCTGCTTTTCCAAGGGAAACAGGGCCTACTCCAGCTGTGGTATGACCAGGGGCAGTGAATCATCCTTTTAATGGGCCTGGGTCATTTCTTAAAGCACCACCCTCTTTTCTGTGTCATCATCTGTTGTTTTTTCCTGAGAAGCAGACTCTGCAAGGGCAGGGACCTTGGGATGTTCACATTTTTCACTGTAGTCCCATCCCAGCATGGTGCCCTGCTCATCAGCAGCCCTCCACACGTGTGCTTGAAGAGTGAATGATGCTGCACGTACTTCTGTGATGCTCCATGCTGGTTATGAAGGGGTTAACTAAGTGTTGGTCAAAGGAGATTTCAGCTCTTTCAAATGTTTTAGAAAGAGGTGCCAGCCTGGGGTGGACGTAACTATTGTAAATATTGAGGAACAGTCTAGCACCACCACCTCTCAAGAGAGTTCCAGAAAGTGATGAGGGATGAAGCTGATCATTGTGATGCTGATGTCACAGAGATTTGACACATGATACAGCAATGCTGAGACTCAGGTAAACTCTAAGGAAGGTGGTACATGCCACGACACGCCCTGCATTTCCCTGTAGCGGGACTTTCTCTCATCTCTAAGTACTTTTAAAGTATACATTCTTGGGGCCAGCCTTGTGGCCAAGTGGTTAAAGTTCTGCGCACTCCACTTCAGCGGGCCGGGGTTCACAGGTTCGGATCCTGGGTGCGAACCTAATCCACTCAGCAGCCAGGTTGTGGGGCATCCCCATAGAAAGCAGAGGAAGATAGGCACAGATGTTAGCTCAGGGCTAATCATCTTCAAGCGAAAAAAAAGAGGAGGATTGGCAATGGATGCTAGCTCAGGGCAAATCTTCCTGACAAAAAAGAAATAAATACACATTCTTAGTTTCTGGTCTTCTAAGAATTTACAGTGTAAGATAACTGATGTGCTAGACATAAAGGAGATGGTGATGCACAATTTCAAAGAGTTTTCCCTTTCTTCTTTTTGTATCTTTTGGGAACTGGGGATAAAAGTAAAGAAAATAATAATAATAACGATAATAAGACTAACTGGGACTCAATAGCAGGTAATCATGTATCTCAGTGGTGAAAAATACAATTCCCCTGGCTCACAGTTGGTTGTTCACACAGCCAAGCCTTTGTTCACACAGTTTCATATGCCGGGAATGCCTTTCCCACTTTCCTCACCTGACAGCTCATCAACTAGTCAATACTGGGTCTGCTCCTCCACTACCTCCCTTTCTGGGCCAGGTGCCCATTCTGTGCTCCATTGGCATCCTTACCCTTCCTCAGTGTAGCCTGCATCGCACAGTGTTGGCATCCTTTGCTTGCTTGTCTGTCTCCTCCACTCACTGGTGAGATCCTAGAGAGCACTATGATGTCTTACTCATCTTTGTCTCCACAAGTGCCAGCACAGCACCTCCATATAATTACACTCAATCATGTTGAACTGAACTGAGCACGGTTGGAACAATGCCTAGGAACAATGCTTAGGAAAACAGGTATATTTGTGCAATCTGGAGGATATCGAATAAGCACTGTCTGCTTCTTCTCTTCCCCAAAACAAACCGCTCCCAAGTCAAGATTCCCAGACTACGGATTTACTCTCCTTTTAGGCAGGCAAATCCCATCACACGTCTTCAATGAACAAGTGGCAGATATCGAAACCTCTGAAAAGACCAAAGGATAAAAAATAGATTGTACAGATGGAAAAGAACCTGCAAAACCAGCAGAGACCCACTGATCCACCAAGGAAGAAGTCTGGAAGGATCTGAAAATATGCAGGAATCTAGGGAGGGCTGTGTTGGAATTAGAACTTCCCAAGAGGAGAAATCTGAGCTATGAACACTTTTAAAGTGGGGAGTTGGAAAACTAAGGCGTTGGAGATGGAGTTGCCCAACTTAGCAAATAGAAATATAGGGTGCTTGGTTAGATTTTAATGTCAGATGCATAAGAAATAATTTTTTAGGGTCTTTATGTCCTATGGGGCATAACTGGGTGTCCTGTATTTTATCTGACAGCCCTATGTTGGGGAGAACTTTGGGGACTGAATAATTTATCCAGAATAACTTAAGACAAGGAGGTTGACCATCAGTTTCAGATTTCTTATGGAAGAAGATATAGAACACTGCTCTCTGTGTCCAAAGGGGAGGTACAATCCAGAAGAAATTGAGTCAAATCAAAGCCTGAAAGAGCCTGTTTGGTATTTACTAAATACCCATTATGTTCTAGCACCTTTATAAAATTTATCTCCAATACCCACAAAAATTTTGCGATGTATAAGTTGTTGCATCATTTAATGGTGTTTGAACTGATGCTCAAAAAGTTAAGCAGCCTGCCAAAGACCCCACAGCTAACAGATGACAGAGACAAGACTCTCCGTCGTTTTGTCTGGCTCCAAAGCCTTTCCTGGCCCACCATCCACCTGCTGCCCTCCCCTCTCTTTTCATGTCTCTGTAACTTTCTCAACATCCTGCAATCTGTATTCTTGTTCAGAACATAAAAACACTGTGTTCTCCTTCAGGAGAAGTTTGTTTCAGGAAAAGAAAAGTCCTGGATGCATTTTGTAGAGTTGGTCATATAGGGTCTGGTGTCAGGAGAGAACTATGACATGCCATCCCTAGGCCCAGATGGTTCCTACCACAATTGTAACTCTTCATGCAATCTCCTATTTAAGATAAAGAAACCAGTTGAGAATATTTTTTACTTCTTTCGACTTTCAAAATTTCTTGAGAAAAACAAACTTATGAGTCTATGAATAAGTAAACACGTTCCAAAGGATGTAGACAGGGCCTACAAGTCTTTTCCCAACCTCCTCCCTACTGGCTCCAGGAGGAGAGGAAGCCTGTCTGTCTTGTCTTTGAATTCCTATAGCCCAGCGTAATGCCTGGCACATTGCTGATGCTCCACAAATATTTGTGAGAACGGATAGTCTGAACACCCAGAGGCCAGAAATTCTATTCATTCTTTTGAGTTTGGGGTTTAACCTATTTGGGAAAAGAATAAAACTCATCACATATTGACCTGAATGAGTGGTCAGCTCTTTCCCAGAAGGCAGGGAGCCCTTTTAAGAGTGAAGAATGTGTCCAAGAGATGCATCCCGTGAGAGGCTGACTGTGGTTGAAAGCCCCACCCGGTCCACCACTCCTCGGTGGTGTGGCCTTAGGCAAGTGGCTTATCCGCACTCTTTTTGCCCCATTTTCTTCCCTTGTAAGCAGGTTCAGTAACAGCTCCTCCTTTACAGAAATGTTTAGAGGATCAAATGAAATAACCTTAGAACAGTAGCTGGCTCATAGTAAGTGCCCAAATCAATATTAATGATAGCTTTTCCCAAAAAGAAAGTCAAATTGAAGTCACCTTCAAAAAACGTTCTCAATTTTGAATGAAAGCAAATTTTTGATCTAATGTGTCTCTTTAACTGCCAGTGCAAATGACTAAAATTTAGAATTTCATGAGGAAGATAGAAAAGCAGACAGTAAAAGGCAGAGAAATGTTAGTGTCAGAGGGATCGGTGCCTGCTCCCCTCCAAGGTGCCCTCGGGGTGGTGCGTTTGCACGTGTCTCCACCACACACTTACCCAGGTTTCCCGTATTGGACATGGAGCCCATGAGAATAGGCCCACAAACACTTAATTTATTCATTCAGCCAACAAGTGTCTTTTAGCCTAGTTAGTGTGTGTCAGGCCACTAACTAGTCAGGCCTAGCTAGTGTGTGGGCTAGATGTGGGGAGTAAAATAATGAGTATGTGGACATAATTATACCTATTAAAGGCATCCCAGGAGACTGGCAGGAAAACAAGGTGGCTCTCACCCTCCTACCCTCTCCTCTTTCTGAGCTTGACTATCACATGTGTACCACCACCACCATGGCCACCACCACCACCAGGAAGCCTTCCTGGCTTGATATTAGTTGAAATTAGAAATACACGTTCATTTGTATGTGCTTGGCTTTCAACTTCTACAAAACAGAACAGGAAGAAGACAAGTCATGAGAGGAGCCATTCTGAGTGCATCTCCACAGCACCTCCCCGCTACAGCCGGCCCCCTGAGGTGAGTTTCCTCATTCACCCACAGATGCAGATGGACCACTGACAAGGACACCCTCCTTGACCAAACTTCAGTCAGGCTCATCTGAGCTCCTCCACTAGGCCTCGTCCTTGGTCTGCTGAGCCCAGTTTTAGCAAAGAATCCTGTTAAACCAGTAAACTGAGAATCTCTCCACTGTTGACATCCAATCAAGCTCTTCTTCTACTCTTGATATCTAATCAAGTTCCTCTTCCCCTTAACTCTTAACACCTAACCAAGTCTCTCTTAGTAATCTGCCATCCACTCTGTCATCCTGCAATTTTGGCTATAAATCCCTCATTGTCCTTTTTATACATGGAGTTAAGTTCAATGTCTCTCCTCTATTACAACAGTCTTGAATAAATTCTTCTTTGCCATTTCTAACAAGTGTCTAAGCATTTCTCTTAAACATTGCCTTCGCTGTGTGTGCCAGGCCCTGAGCATGATCCTGAGGATACACAAGGCACAGGGCTTGGCTCCAGCCTGAGTCTGGAGAGCCCACTTCTGCAGCATGCAGCCCCTGCACAGCTTTGTGCTGTGACTTGGTGGCCAGAGCCAGAAGCCATGTGCTCACACCTACCACGCTATCTTGGACCATTTACTGGGTTGAGGACACTCTGGAATCACCATCCCCACAGACTCCTCCAAGTCCCAAATCAACTCAATTCCAGGAGGAAATGAAAGAATTCAATAAAAGAATACAGTATAAAAATAGAAGATTTTCCTTACCCTTCACATTTTCACATCATAACATTGAACGTGACTGCTTTGACCCAAAAGTCAGAGGTTTGACCATAGAATTTATTTTATGTAGTGGCTGTTAACATCCAAAATAATTCAGTGAATGTGCTTTACATACTGCGAAGCAAGGGAACTTTATTGTTTTTATAGCCACCACTCCCATATACTGTAGACAGCCAGCTCTCCCATGTCCTAAAAGTCCTTTTCTTTTAAATGTGGAAAAATCCAAATATCCAAAAATTTACTACTTTCAGTGACTCTTTTCCCTCCTCAGAATCTCTCCCATTGACCAGGGAGGGAGAGTGGTTAGAGGTGAGAGCTAGCACTTGAGTCTGGTTGGTAAAGATGTGGCATCTGTGGCACGGCTGTCATTCGTCTGGTGCTGTCCTCCTTCTCCAGGGTACGGCTGTCACCAATTCTGCATGATTATCCATTATCTCATAGGGCAAGAATTCAGCTTTACAAAATAGATTTCACATCCAGTTCCCTGGAGGGCCCTGCACAGGATGGAGCCTTTGTTCTATCCAGAGGCCTGGGGATGGGAAGCAGAAGGGAGGGTTCTAGGAAATGTGCACTAGACCACAGCCCCAAAGGCTGCAGGACACTCCTCCCCTGGAACTCTGGGCAAGAGGAGAGGTCTTAGGTTCTTGCCTTGGGCTTAGTGTACCCTATAGCCAGGACACTGAGGGCCTGGGAGGAGGAGGCTCAAGGTAGTGCCAGGTCAGCTCCATTGTCCATCATGCGTCATATGCCTACCCAGCAAGCTATGTAGCTCTGGTGACACTTGCTCTGCCACTGCCCTCTCAGCTTAACCCACCCCCACCTACCCATGGTGCCTGAGTCAGTCTCCCCTTTGGATAGACATCAACCACCCTGGTCTCCTTCCCTGGTGGGTCCAATGAGGCATCCTTCTGCCTTCTACTCTATTTCCACTCCTAGGGTGAAATTTCAACCACAAACTGGCACAGGAAAACATCTACTTTATTAGTAGAGATTCTGTAGCTGAAAAGCCCTGCAACGACCTGCAATGAGTACCCCCTGGCAGGGTCACTTGGATGGTGAGCAGTCCACCGGGCTCTGCCAGCAGAGGCTCTCGGTCCCCTCTACAGCATTCCCCGTTTACTGGCCACTGCCTGGTCCGTGTGATGTCCCCAACTATCCACTGTCAAGCGTTTCACCCAGGAACTTAGAATCTTCCTCCTGAGCCAGAAACTCATTCTCATCTTGGCTTTTTCCTCAGAAGGCTGTCTGCAACTTCCTCCCTTCTGAATGATTGGGCTGTGGCCGGAGTTCAGAATGTCCAGAGACTTATCTTTGTGTCTTCACCAAAAGGGAGACATCTCCTTGCAGTCATACTTCCAAGCTGATACTCTGGGAGTGCCAGAACATTCTCACAGCAAGTGGAATTCTGTCTCTTCTTGTCATTAGTTATTCAGCCTTTCTGAGCCTCAGTTTCATGATCTGCAAGAAGGGGATAATACCACTTTCCAGGGAGTAATACATGTGAAAGCACCTAGCACAGTCCAGGTGCATCCCAGATAGCCAGAAAACGCTACTTGACTCAGAACTCTTTTTCTGGGTGATCAATAACTGCCCTCTGGAGTGTGCAATTGGACATATAGAGACCTATTGTACGCTAGGGCCTATGGTGGAGACGCTGGCAGGCTCTCCAGTATCATCAATTTGGACACATTAGGCTGTGGGTAGGATCATAAATTTCCCTGCGATTTTATATCCCAATTTTTCTGCATTATTTTTGTTTATTTTACATGATATTATTTATTTAAGAGAAAAGCAGCTGGTGGAAAAATTTTATTACATTTATTTTGTTATGACCAGATAAGGAACATCACAAGTAGGAAATAATTGTTTTATTTGAGCCTTTATGGCTTTAGTCTCAAACATTAATAATAGCCTTTTTACATATTATTACAGGCACCTTCTGCGTACATGGAAAGATATCCCCAATGGCAATAGAGGTTTTGCTTGTTTACCCATTTGCCTAACATGTGCATATAAACACATACATATTTTTATATTTGTGTTTACAGCTTTATTACTTAAGTGTGTGTGATTCTTTTATTTAAGATAAAAGTTACATGTTTCAAATGGTTTGACAACAAAAGGCATTTGCCTTTTGTAGGCTGCCTCACCGTAAGGATGGAGAGAAGAGAAGGTCGGGAGCCCCCACCCTGAGCTGACTCTGATCCTGGCTCTCCAGAAGATTGAGTCCTGGAGTCTGCAGTCTGCAGTTCCTGATGGCTGTGGCATGTTAACACTCCAATTATCTGCACCCTCCACTCGGGATCCTTGGCATTTGCCTGTTTACTTCATGGTTAAATTCAAAAATCAATGAACTGCCATAAGACTGGCCTGGACCACTGAACTGAAGAGGTTATCCAAGATCCCCAAGTGAGTTTGCTCACTGGGTGAGGCGAGAATAAGGCAGCCCTCACAGTAGGCCCTTTGGGGCCAGCTGCTGGGTTTCCTCCCTCCCAGTCCACAATTCTCTCAGAGAAGTCTTTTCATAAGAGGTGAGACTTGAGGTGAGATCTAAAATGTGTGTAGGATTTGGAAGATTGGAAGGAGCAAGACAAGCATTCAGGCTGAGGTTTTTGAAAATACAATTTAATAATTCAATGTTTGGTAATTAATTTACACGTTCACCTTAACTGCCCAACAAGACCACATAGAAGTCTCAGGAGAGAATAGAGTCAACATCATGTGTGTCTTCTCTACCCCATAAAGGGCTGGACACACAGAGCTCAGGGCTGGACACACACAGAGTTCCTGCATTATTAATTACTGCTCTGAACTTCACTGTAGATACAAGCAGAAGGCTGGAATTTTGTGACTATCCATAAAGAGTGCTTAGTTGTCACGTAAAATAAATAATGTGAACAGGCTGAAACATAAGAGGATCAAATTATGCCCTAACCACTGCCTGTCTCTCAAATTGGAAATATGTAGAAGAGGGGATGACTCATCTTAAATCCACAATCAAAGGGATGACATTTCTCTGTTTTCTAGGCACCACTTGGGAATTATAGTCCAGGATGGATCAACATATTAAGACTCTATCTGAACAAAGCTGGAGGACAGAAGCCATCAAAATTGAGTCTGGTGAACTGTATCTTCGAAGAATCTTGCTGTGTTTGGTAGTATAGGGGGCCATCCTGTGCTGTTAGTGTGGGGGTCAGTTTCCACTGAAATCAGGACCCACCCAGAGGACCAAATGTCATCAGATTTCAGGCCTTGTCCGAAACACATTGTCCCTAACACAGAATGCCTCTTCTTACAAGGGTTACTTTCGTAAATTCTTCACAAATTAATAATAATAATATCTACACTCCGTTGAGTACTTCACTGTGTGCTTGTCACAATTCTAAGCATTTTAGGTGCATTTCCTTATATAAGCTTGTCAGCAGTCCTCTGATGTAGATATCATTAGACCCAGTTTGTAGATTCAGAAACTGAGGCTAAGAAAGGTAAGCAATTTGCCCGAGGTAAACAGTTTGCGCTCAGCAGCCTGCGCCTCCAAAGCTTGTGTACATAACCACTGAGCTCGCTCTGCTCTCTGCCACCATGGACACAGCCGGAGTGCTGGGAAGCCAGGACAAAAATGGCCTTAAATTTATCTCTCTGACTTCCCTATGTCTTCATCTTTCATGAGAATCAATACAGGAATCAGCAGGTTAGAGAATTAAGTCCGGGCCTACCTCCCCAAAGAGTGAGCAGTTAGGCCCACCAGAGATCTTTGAACTTTTCTGTGTCTCTGCAGGTACAGGCTGGGCTTGTACAGTTTGGTGCAGTGGTTCTCAAAGTGAGGCCCTGGAGCCAGCAGCATCAGCATCACTTGGGGGCTTATTTGAGATGCACGTTCTTGGGCGTCATCACAGGGCAGCTGAATCTGAAACTCTGGGCGTGGAGCCCAGCCATCTGTGTTTTTAAACTTTCCAGATGACTCTGATGCATGCCAAAGTTGCAGAACCTCTGGTTTGGTAGAACGACAAACAGACCGAGGAAGGAGTTAGCAAGGAAGCCAATTAACTACAGGAGATCAAGATTTTCAAACCGAGTCTTATGAATTTCATATCTAGCATCATAATATTCTAATATGAAATTAAAGAGAATTTGGAGGCTTTCTAGCTTTTCAAGTCACCCATTCCACCCTTGGGAAAACTGAAGCTCAGAGAGGTGATGTTATTCCTTGTCACACAGCGAGGTTGTATCAGAGCCTTACATCCCAGCCCAGGCCTCCTGCTCCCAATTCTGAGTCATCCTCTTCCATTCAACTTCCCTTTCAATTTCCAAATATACACTCAGCAACTGTAATCTCTCCCAAGTCTGTCCTCAGAGATTATCTAATAGTCTATGGGTGGAAAAAACTCTTCTTATTCTGAACATAAATTAAAGTACTACTTTCTTTTCTCATATTTCTATTCTGCATCAATATTTACATACTCACAATTTTTAAAGCAATTTATCAAACATTTTATTCAAATTGGTAAAATTTTACTTCCTCTTTCATCTCATGGCTGGTCAAGAACTAAAGTTGCTACATTTTTAGTTCTTTATTATGCTCTTGCATAATTTTTTTCTGAAGAACTCAGAAGCATGTTTCTTTATCTCTCTGGAAGATAATCATCTCTGATTACTCTAATCACGATGTGCTCAGCCACACTGTTTGACTGTCTTTGCCAAGCTGTGGGAAGCCATTTTTCTAAAACACTTCATCCTCATAGCTAAATTTGCTTTTCCTACTCTCACATGGCAAACCAGAGAGCCAGCAAAAATTTAGTCCAAGTGATTAATTTGTGAAAACTTGTAATTGGCATTCAAGGTGGTGGGTGGTTGTCAGAATTTTAATATTTCCATCCAAATTTTTGGAATTTCATAGGTGGGTTATTAGCAGAGTTGCTCTTGTTGTATTTGATATCCTTGTTTCTATATTTCTTGCCTGTTCAGAGATGATCCCAACCACATTTAATGCTAAAGATGCTGTGAAACAGACAAAACACACAGGGCTGGGTACCTTCCCACTCAGATGGGGTGTTCAATAGTCACTCAAGTTCTGTCTTCACAGAGGCCACCAACTTTTCTTTTCAATCTACTTTAAACTTTCTTCATTTAAAAAAGCAATGATGTACTTGCTATGCTACTTTTTCATGGGATCATGGATCATCTCAGAGAACTAAAATAATGTTATGAATCCATGGTGTGAGAGATTGCGATCTAAGACCAACAGCAAGAATACAGACATCAGTTGGAGCGGGGAGAAGAAATTGATATTTAAAACAAGAGTGCCTTGCACTGTTTCCTCCTAGAGGGTAGCCTGGCTCAGAGCAGAGCTGGTCACTCTTGATTCAGAAAAACAACCTGATTGAGCACCTTTTTGTGTGGAAGTTTAATGCTTCCTCCAGTCTATCAATGGAAAGAAGTAATGAAGGAGGAGGGAAGAAGAGGACTAAACTGCTCTGATGAGGACATTTGGAGTTTCCGAGTCCCACGTGAACAGCTGGAGAGATGAGGAAAGAAGATGAGGTAGAATGAGGGTGTGGGAGATGGCAGAGAGGGAAGAGAAGGCCAAGCAGGAGCTGAAGCTCCAGCCAACAAGGCACTCCCTGGTCCCATCAAGGGGATGAAGCCCAGTATGGGCCACAGTGGCAGAGCAACAGAGGATGGCATAGAAAGATTTTGTACTAAAGCAAGGTTTGTCACTCTTGGTCGTGGGCTCAGAGGTTTTCTGACATTTAATTCACATGAAGTTCTTAGGGCAAATAAAAAGAAGCAATTCCTGGGTCCAGTTCAATGAACACTACGATTAAAAACAATCTGTTCCCTTTGAAACCCCTAAAGGATATGCCGGTATAAAGCTAGTTGTCCTAAAACCTAGTCTTGTGAAGAATACCTAGGAAACTTCTTTTAAAAATACAAAACCCCAGCCCAGTGGCGCAGTGGTTAAGTTTACATGATCTGCTTCGGTAGCCCATGGTTTGCAGGTTCAGATCCCTGGTATAGACCTACATACTGCTCATCAAGCCATGCTGTGGCAGCATCCTATGTACAAAAATAGAGGAAGATTGGCACAGATGTTAGCAAAGGTCCAATCTTCCTCACCAAAACAACAACAAAGAAAAACACAAAAAAATACTGAGTCCAGCACAGACCTTCTTGGGCCAGAGCTAATGACAAGGATAAGTGTTTTAGAAGCCTCTCTTGGAATTTCGATATACATCTGGCAGTCTGTGCCTAAGCAATTTGAAAAATGCATTGAAATTTTGGAAATAATTTTTGGGGCACTTGGTCAAAAATAATGGCAAATACCATCTTCTCTTCTCTGTTAGGTTGCCCCCGCCTTGTTCTGCATCCAGCTTTCTCAAACTGTTTCCATCTACTGATTAATTGAGAGGAAGAAAAGTATTTGTGGAGCAACCCACATGTCTACTCAAAATTGCTGCAGAAAAAAAGAAAAGACAAAAAAATTCACCAGAATAGAAAGAAAAATGTCTTTCTATTTCAATTAAGGATGAATCAAGGATTGGGGCAAATTATTAACAATCTACATGGAAATCAAGACTCCATCCCACAAGGGGACACCGCTGTTGATCACCAGTGATGTCCTAATCCCTTGCTGAGAGCATTGTCCTGGGAGACTAAGCCATGAATCAAATATATATCAATATCTCTTATGAAACATGCAAGGAATGTCGGACAAATGCACCATCCATGCCCACTGCCCAAAAAGGGCCCTGTCTTCCCCGCTAGCCTGAGTCTGACTCATATCCCACATACTGGGTGGCTTGAGAACTGGGGTTTTGAGAAGTGAGTCAACAGGCTCCAGAGGTTTACGTATTATTTTCATCGTGAGATGGGATGTTCATCATTAGACCATCCTCCAAAAGGACTGTGTTGGTCAGTTGTTCATTTCGGTACTTATGATCTAAATCACAGACATTTTTAGAACACATATAAGCGGCCTATTAAAAAGTCAACCTCCAAAGTCATAACAGCTTTAAGACTTCCGGGGTCAAACAGGTGCTCAGAAAATCAATCTATATCAAGTGCAAATGAACGGAAAAAAAATTTTAATCACTCTAGGCTATTTTTATTCAACGCACTGCTGCAATATGACACTGGGTAGAATGAGATTGGCTTTTTTCTTTAAAGGAGACAACAGATGCCAGAAAGAGCAGGCAAAAGGAAGAAAAGATCTCACCAGGTCACTAAGTTATTGGTTGAATCAGTTATTCATCATTATCAATGACTATTGATGACACAGCCACAGTTTGATTAGCACAAGATGAGGAACAATTCTCTTATTTCTTAGCCTTCTGTGTCTGGGCTCAAGGTTTTTAATCATTTATGACCCTTTTTGAACCAGAAAAATGCTGTTGAAGCACAGCTCTGATCAGCTCACTGTTGCTCAAAACTCCTCACAATCTCTCCTTTGTGGATGCAATCTTTGTCCTGGCGTGCAAGTTCCTCCAACTTTCTCTCTCACTCAGCTCCACTTTGCTTCATGGACAAGGCTCTAGCTGCCCAGAACTACTCCCTGTCACCTGTACAAACTCCAGCATTTCTCCCCTTGTCCTTTGCTTATTCTATTTCCTAAGCCTGGAATGCTTCATGCCCCAATCCTCATAAACTTCACCTACTTCAAATGCTAATTTCTCCACTAAATTCTCCTTTCCTCTCCACTTTTCCTACACAGACTAAAAACTAAATATCCATGTTTTTCTTGATTTCTTCCTTACATATGACAAATCCCTTTTCCATTGTATTATCTCATTTCACTTGCCAGACAATGGTCTGCAGGAGACTGGCTGTGTTGGTTTCATCTTTGTATTCTCTGTCTTCTCTGCTTCTTGGACACTAGTGTGTGTTCAATATGCATTTGTGGATAGAAAGAAAGGAGGAAGAAACAGAAGGAAGGATGGGAAGAAAAGAAGGAAGACTCGGAGGATGACATGAAGGGAGCAAAAGAAGGGAAGAGGAAGAAAGGGATTCAGTTTGCACTAGTTTAACTGTCACTTAGGAAAGTTTTATATACATCTGGAACTTCCTGTGTCTACTGTCTCACCTCCTATTTCCTCCTCGTTCACTTATATCTGAGCTTTGTCCCCACCCCGCCACTGAAATGGTCTTGCTAAGGCCACCAGTAAGCCCTTCATTGCTAAATCTGGTGCTCACTTCTTGGTGCCACCTTATTTAGCTAACTCGTAACGTTTAACACCTCCATCATTCTTTTCTTGGAAATCCACATTTGATTTCTGTGATACCTTTATTCTTGCTTTTCCTTATATTTCTTTTGCTCTTGCATTTCTGGCCGCAATGCTGTACTCATTTCCTCTGACCATCCTTTAAATATTGGTGATTTCCAGTATTCTTCATCTTCCCTTTTCTCCTTTCATGTTACACACTCTCTGGTTAAACTTATCCATTCCCCTGGCTTCAAATTAGTTCCTATATGTTGATAACTCCCAATTTATATTTCTTGGCCTTCTCCTCTCCTGAACCCCATCCAGGCCTATGCAGCCGACCACCTACTGGACATCTTCCCTCAGCAGCCACCTTAAGTTCATGTCCAAACCAGAACATTCCAGGGCTGCCCCCGCAGGCTCTTCCTCTACGTTTACGTCCATCAATAATACCCTCACATCTAACCAACCCACAAGGCCAAAATCAAAAGAATCTTTCTAAAACCTCCTCTATTTAGCACATGCAATCAGACATCATTACTTCATGTCTAGATAACCACAAAAGCTTCCTGAAAGGTTTCTCCGTCTTTGGTCTTTGTTTCATTCAAGTCATCATCTAAACTTTAGCCAGCTCAACTACCTTCATAAAAATGTAGATATTTCCATATCACTCCCCACTTGTACTTCTTCACCATTGTCTTCAGAACAAAACCCAAACTCCTCAGCTTCGTGTGTGTAAGTCAGTCTTACTCTCTCTTTCATTGCTGGTCCATGCACTGACCAATAACCATGGTGATTCATGTAGAAACTGCCATCGGGAGTGGCGGGGAGGGGGAATGATCCTCTTTGCCCACATGAGAAACCTAATCAGGAGGTCTTCTTGTCTCTTTCCTGAACATTCCCTATTTTGTTGGCCTTTCCTAGATCAAATACATGGAGGAAAATAAAGTCCTTTTATTAAAGGAACATGGAGTTCTCCTGAGATTAGTATAGAGTACAAAAAAGAGAAACTGTAATATCATCTTACCAGACCATCCACTTGTGCCACAAAAAAAAAAAAAAAACAAGGACAATGTTGCCTTGTAGCTTTAAGCTCTCAAAAGACTGTTCCTCTCTGCCAACCCTCCCCCTGCCCCTATCCCACCTCCTTTTCCTCACGACTCCTTTTTTAAGTGATCTAATCTGGTGCACCATCCCCTCCTGAAGAAATTTTATTCTTCCCTACAGGGTGAAGACATTTCAACTGCCAAGCTCTCTTTTTTTTGTATGTATTTTGCAAAATCAAGGAATAGGAATTCTGCCAGCTGTGAACAGAAGCTCTCTTCTATGCAGACCTTGCAATTCCAGAGAGGGCAGGGTGGGCTGTGGTCACATGGTATGGACAGTAGTGGGTTCTGACTCCTCTTTGATGCCTGCACTGGTGGGAGACACAGTTGAGTTCCTCATGGTTTACCTAGGGAGCAAGCTCACCCCACCAAGGGGAGATCCACTGTCTCGTATGAAGGAAGGCTATTCTTCTTGTTAGTACGACTCTCAGCCAACCTGCCTCCTTGTTTACTCTTTTATTTCTTAGACCTTGGGTGCAAGGATTTTAGTTAATTGTATTCCTCCCACCTCTAAGCTCCTTTCCGTTATGAAACAATAAACCTGACTTGTTATTCTAAGAGTTTACCACTCTCCTGAGCCTGACCTAAGTTACAAGAGTCATCTCACCAGCTTTAAATGGCCCTAGAAGTGAATTTCTCTCAAACTGGTCCCCAACAATTCCACTTTCAACTTTACCTTCAGCAGAAGGAAGGAGGGGAAGATTTTCATTCATCCAACCCCAACTGCAAGACTTTCATCACCCAGCACCACCTAGTTCTCCAGCCTCACCTTCCACCACTCCACCCCACAAGCCCAGTGTATCAGAATTACTTGCAGTTTTCCCAAAGCAAGCTATGTTCTTTAATGCCTCTGTACCTTTGCACATGCTTAGAGAATCTTCTCCCCATTTATCCCTGCCCCTTTCATTGCTATTTAATCACTCCCCAGTCCTTGGATATCTTGTAATCATTAGTTAGAATCTTGGAAACTTTTTATCAGATGCTGTCTTTTTTTTTGGATTGGCTGGCCATCCACTGTGTTCTCATACTGACTGAATATACCTCTACCATAGCACTTAAACCTACGTTACCACTGGGAGATGTTTGTCTATCTCAGCCGTGAGACAGAAAATTCCTTGAGATTGAGGATAAGGCTGTATGTTTCTTTATAACTCTAGGGTTTAGTAGATTGCCTGGTTCAGAGTCATGGCTCACAACCATTTTTTGAATGATAGACGACAGGCAGATAGATAGACAGACAGATAGATAGACAGATAGATAGAGAGAAGAGTGAGAGTTTCATCAGAAAGAATAGAATTTCTTCACAGATGTTTGAGTTTGTCTCCCATCTAAGTAGAGTGAGATGTAGAATTAGGAAGCAACTTCGGTCATTGTATGAGGCAGACACTCTCAGGTCTCTTCTTAGCACATTTTCAATAAACTCTGGAAAAGATAAAACCCAACACCTGGGGCAGATAAGTGTGTTTGTTGAGATGTTGGAATGGAAATGGGCAGAGGGACCTGGAAGGACCTTAAACACAGAGTATAAGATGCATGAGAACTCTTATTGGTAAGGGAAAATCTTAATCAGCTAAGTAAATTGCTTTCTCAGATCAAAAAGCACAATAGAACCCATTTTCTTGGCACCTTTGTTATTGGGTCTCTCCTTCTATCTGACCAGTCCATGTTTTAGCGCTTTCATCTCAGAAGGTAACACCGATACTCCCCCTTTAGCAGACCTCCTTGGCTGGATGTTCAGCCAGAAACAGATTTCTCTGATGAAAAAAGAAAAGGATCAAAAAGGAGAGGCAGAGAGCTTTAAGTTTCATTTAGACTCTATGCCTTGTTTTCTTTGCACTCACCATCTAACTTCTTTAGAGATTCTGGCTGAAAGTCTAATTAATACCTATACCCACAGATGATGTAAATAAAGCATTAAAGAAATTATATTGGGTCCATGTGCTGGAACTAAATAGAAATCCCCAATATACTAGAACAGTGGCTTCCAAATATGGTTTTACCAACACATACACACACACATGCACACACACACACCACCAAACCCAAACTGAAATGTTCACAAAGAAATACAGGGTGTCCCAATGTCCTAGTGCAGTTTTAAGCTGCAATAACTTAGGACAAGTGCTGCAAACTTAGAACAACATCATTTGAATGTTTACTTAAATTTATTGTATATTTATATAGTTTTGTGAACTTTGAAAGACACACATTTAATTTTTTCAGTCAATATTTGCCATTTTCAATCAGAGGTACTGAAACAAAAAATTAAAATTAAAATACATTTTTGAGAGTACATCTAAAACTGAATTCAGACGTTTGTGACACTGTGTATATACTTTCAAGGCTCTTCATATTCTCTGATGCTTTCTGGACTATTCAATTATAGTCTTCTCTATTTTATTTAATTCTATGCTATTGTATTCTATTTGTCTTTTCAAATGCTGATCCCACCCTAATAAGTAAATTTCATAACTCATTAATGAAAACCACAACTCTAGAAGACAGGAGTGGTGTGACTGGGTGAAGGAAAAATCAGTCCTTGCTCAATTCAAGAGCCCCTTCATCCTGGGCTCAAGTGAGATGCAGGTCCACTCCTTTTTCAGGTAACCTGGTGAGGGAAAACCATTAAAGCAATGGTGGGATGAGGTGTATGCGGCTCCTTGGTGAAGAAAACAACCTCCTTCACCCCCCAGCAGAACTGACAATCCCCTAAGGCTGTGTGTGTCACTGCAGGAAGTCATCATTTTAACAAGGTCTGAAAGCAACGGCTTCTTGGGTTATAATGATTCTGTGACATAATGGAACATTTTCTGCACCCAAGGAACATCTGAAAATATTTTACTTGTTAACGGCGAATCTTGTCTCCTGCCAGCACTGTCTGCTCCCCATTTCCCATCCTTAGTAACAGAATAATGGTCTTAATGAAAAACACCCAGAGTGGAAATAGGCTTTTAAACAGCAGTCACCAAGTTTAGAAGCCTAGAGCAGAAGAGAAATAAAATCACATTCTCTGTGACATATTCTCAGGCTAAAGGCACCTGGTTCTGATCATTGCAGTTATACCAACCACACAAGCATGTGATACTATAAAGCTACTAATATTGCACTCGTACCTAACTATCTAAACTTTTGTTTTCTTAGCTCTAGTCACATGTGCTTTACCTTTCACTTATACACTACAACTATCTCAAGAGCTCTGTCTGCTATCTCTTGTATGTTTCACTGTATTTTAGAGTGTTTTTGGCTGCAAGTAAGCAAATAATTAAATAATAAATGTTGACACATTAAGAACATTGTTATGATCTCAGATAACAGAGATGATGTTCCCAGGATCAATTAACACAGTGACTCAATGATCTCATCAAGGATCCAGGTGTTTTCATTTCTCTGCTCTGCCTTCCTCAGCATAGAGCCCTTCATCCTCTGTCTTATTGCTTCTCGAGATGGCTGCCAATGACTGCTGCTCTATACATCACATTCTCACACTGGCATCATCCTGAGTCAAAAGACAGGGAGGGAATTCTCTCCTTACATTTTCTGTTCTCAGAAGCTCCCCTGCAGACTTTTGCTCAAGACCTATTGGTCAGGAGTAGGTTCCATGGTTATGTACCAGTTACAAGGGAAGCTGGGAAAACTGAGTCTCTGGCACTTTCCATTTCTACAGCAAGAGGCAGTCTCTACCAGTGAGGAAGACATACCTAGAGTTCCGCACTCAGTATTGCCCACTGCGTTTCTTAACTGACCATTCTGTGATTGCTCTCTAAGTGAGAGTGAACACTCAGATTTGGTTTCAACGCTATGTGAATCAGGTAACTTGACTTTACCAAACGGCAATCGACTTCTCTGTCCAAGGAGAAGCCACTTCACATAATGCTGATTACTGTTCATGGGGATGCTGGATGGGAGGGTGTGCAGAAGAATCAATACCATGCCATTCCCCAAGCTGCAAAACCAATTATAACAACAGCTCCCTGATGCTGGGTCGGGAGGTCAACAATTGTTTTTCAACTAATAATGCAGATTTCCCCATCTCTGTTACTATCTTTATTTTACATGTGAGGATACTGGCGGTAAAGAGATGTCTCTAGACCCCTGATATCACATCTTTAATTCATCCCGCATCTGAGAGTCAGAATAACTTTCCATAAAGAGTAGTTTCCTTATGAGATCTAATCAGCAAAGATATATTGGAAACTTACTATGCAAGCAGCTCAGTGGTAGGAATGAGAAGGAGTAGAAATCATCTTTAAATGTAGTGTGTATGTGTGCACATGCATGCATGCCAAACTTTTACCTCCTGTTTAGCTCGTATCTCTGAATTTAGATTGTGAATTAAGTTGATAAGATTACCACTCATGTCTATTTCCCATTGTTGGTCTATGTGTTCGGGCTTGTATCTTAGGATAGGAACCTCCACATTTCCATCTGTATACCCTCTTCACCAAGCCCAGCACCCAGCAGACAATAAGTGCTTAAACATTATAATGAATGTGCTGAGTTCCTTGAAGACACAGCACATATTACAGTAGGTTTTAATTCTCCTCTGCTTTCTATTCTAGAAAATAAATGAAGTAAAAAAGAAATGAAATGGATAAGAGAATCTCCTGCCTTCTTGGAAGCGACCTCAAAAAGATATTTCCCCAAAAAACTTTAATCGATTCATTCGTTTGCTCATTCATTCAATAAATGTTTTTTGAGTGCTTCCTATATGCTCAGCATTGTGCAGCTGGAATAAATACATCCTTCCTTAGGTGACAACATATTTAGGTATGTAAATTATGTCATGCTGAACAACATATCAGCTCCCCTCACAGTTATAAGATCTGCTCTGCCTCCTTACCTTCTAATCCCCTCAGAACATCATTTGGACTGACAAGAAAGAAATGTGCCTAATCCTTGGGTAATGAAGGTACATATTCCTACTAGCTGGATGCAAGGACAATCTCAATTCAACTGATCACCAGGACTGAACCAGCTAGTGTCCTATTTTATCCTTGCACAGGATTTGTGGGACCCTCTTGGTGACCTTCTCCAAAAGAGAAGGGCCATTCTTTAATCAGGAGTCTGTGAATGTGGCCACCTACTAGGACCTCCCAAACAAACTCTCACAATCCTTTCCAGCATGACTTGTCATCTTATCTTCCTTTGTTCATGAGTGACACATGTCTCAGTGACATTCAGTGACTAAACTGTAGTAAAGCTAAAATTTACAAGTATAGAATTCTCAAAGGGTAAATTAGAATTGAGTTTCAATATCTGTCTTTTTTCATGGCAGGACTTATTGGCAGTCCGGAGCCCATCACATCTAATGAAAACAGCAGAGAAGTCAGAGCAGGTAGACAGCTGAGACAGATGTGGTTTCTGGACCGCCTTCCCCAAAGTCTGCAACTGCCTTGCTTGGGATCACAAAAGACTAACATCTCTATCAGGAAAAATGTTATTCCTGCTAAGCCGATGGGGTTGTCTCCTTTCCAAAGATACCCGTCTCCTCCCATGTCAAGATAAGGTGAACACAGAGGGAAAAAAATATTATCAGAGCACAAAAATCCAATTATTTCACTTAAAAATGAAAAGTGAATGAATTGTATAACTATTATTCAATTGGTGCAGGTGAATCTTCACATAATAAGAGTGCTCTTGAAAAGTTGTATATTCATGGAATTGTAAATGAAATTATATATCGAATGCTCTTAAAAAGCTCGTTCTGTGAAATTAAGAGTCCTTTTTAAATGGGAACTGCCAGACCCTCATTCATCTGGCGTATGAGTGTGCGTTTACTTACTGAGATTTCTTAAAGAGAGGCACATATGTACTGAGGTCATTAAGTCAAATAAGATACAGGAGAAAGAGAGTGAGCCACTCTCTTCATCCAAGTGACCCTCAGGTCTTTAGTATGTGTCACAGGTTCAGTTCCCTGGGAAGCAGACTCTGAGATGAAGGTTACCAGCAGGAAGTTTACTGGGAGTCTGTTCTGGGTCAACAACGGTGATGGGGAGGGGTAAAGGAAGACTGGGCAGGGAGAGAGACATTGAGCTTCCATCCTCTTCAAGGCCTCAAACCATTCCACAGAAAGTTCTAGAGCTAGGATTGTCCTGCAAAACAAAAATTTTAATTGGGGAAGGGAGCTGGGTTTCTATACTCCCACACTGACAATCATTGGAAACAGGTGTCCCAGAAATGAGCTATAAACTCACATTAGGTGGCTGTCTTTAGCAGAGAGCAATCACCAGGACAGGATGGGTGACTCAGCTGTAGCTATTAGCCATCATTTTTACCACTTCTTATTTCTTTGTACATATCCAGGTTTTTCCCTATCACATTCCTTTTCCTGAAGAACTTCCTTTAACTGTTCTTTTAGCCCAAGACTTCCAGCAGCAAGTTCTTTCAGCTTTAGTTTGTCTGAAAAAGAATTTATTTCACCTTCATTTTTAAAAGATATTTTCACTAAACCTAGAACTCTGGATTTGCAGTTTTGCCTGTTCTTGGTTTTAGTGCTTGAAAAATCCCCCTCCGTTGTCTTTTGGCTTGAATGTTTTCTGAAAAGAAGTCTGCTCTAAGTCTTGATGGTTCCCCTGTACAAAATGTGTCTCCTTCTGGCTTTCTTCAAGATTTTCTCTTTCTTTAGATTTTCAGAAGTTTGACTGTGATGTGATAGGTTTTTTTCGTTTATTTGTCATTTTAATTTATCTTGCTTAGGATTCTCTGGGATTCTTGGATATTTGGTTCCATATATGTCATTATCTGAGGAAAATTCTCATCCATTATTTCTTCATTCATATTCCTTCATTATTCTTCTTGTAGGATTCTAAGTAAATATGTCTTAGACAATTTGATATTATTCCACAGCTTTTGGCGATCTGGAGGTTTACACACACATACACAAACAAACTCACTTTATTCTCTTTGTATTTAACTTTGATAATGTCTGTTGACCTCTCTTCAAGCTCCCTGATTTTTTTCTCAGCTGTGCTGACTCTATTGACGAGCCCATCAAAGAAACTCTTCATCTCTGATGTTGTCTTTGTGTATCTAGTATTTCCATTTGATAATTTCTTCTAGTTTCCCTCTCTCTGCTGAAATACCCCCATGTGTTAAAACATACTGTAAACCTTTTTCACCAGATTTGAAAAGAAAAAGACATTTTAATTGCACTTAGGTTAGAGTTTCTGTTATGGACTGAATGTTTGTGCCCCCCACCCTGCCAAAAAAAAATTCATATATTGAAGCCCTAACCCCCAATGTGACTGTATTTGGATATAGGGCCTGTGAAGACCTGATAACAGTTAAATAAGGCCATAGGGATGGGGTCCTAATCTGATTGGTTTGGAAGAAGAAGAAACACCAGAGCTTGCTCTCTCTCTCTGTCTCTGTCTCTCTCTCTCTGTCTTTCTGTCTCTCTCTCTCTCTCCATGTCTCTCTCTCTCCCTGCCATGTGAAGGCACAATGAAAAGACAGCCATCTACATCTACAAGCTGGGAAGAGCAACCTCACTAGGAACCAAGTCAACCAGCACCTTGATCTTGGCCTTCCCAGCCTGCAGAACTATGAGAAATAAATTTCTATTGCTTAAGCCACACAGTCTGTCGCATTTTCTTGTAGCAACTGGACGTGACTCAAACAGTCTTTGTCTGATAGTTTCAAAATCTGTATCACCTCTGAGTCTAGTTCTGTCAGTTGCTTTGTCTCTTGACAATGTGTTGTTTCTTTGGGTATTTTATGTGTTTCATAATTTTTTAATTGAATGCTAGACATTGTGTTTAGAAAAGTAAAAGTGGATTAAACTCATGTTGTATCAGGTTGTCAGTGTAGGAGGTTGAGTTAATTTACTTGGGAGTTAAGCACAATGTAGGTTTTGTTGTTGGTATAGGTACCTTAAGTAGACCACAGGCTTCAAGAACTGAGCTGAATTGCCTGGTTCCTAGGGTGGGAACTGGGGTTCAGGACTTTTTCTTCCCAGTGTTAGTGTTTCACTCTCCACTTTCAGCTGTCTCTAAATACCTGCATCACAGAGAGAGTCTCTCTCCATGACCTTATTCCTCCCTCAGCTCTACTCCACTATTGCTTGGTACTCTATGTTATGCTCATGGTGAGAGTCAGTGGCTTCTCAGCTTTTCTGGTCTGGCCTCAGTCTTAGGGAGGTCCTATGCACCATGGCCTATGAATAGGTTTTATCAGTGTCCTTCTCTCTCCTCTGTGTCAGCCATATTCTGCCTTTTATCTAAGGTTCATCTTAGCAGCATTTTCCTGCCCCTATACTAGACCTCTACTTGACATCTGTCACCATAATTACTACTTGCCTGCTTCAGTCTGGATCTCACCAATTTTCTCTCTTTCTCACATGAACATTCACCTCATGCATGCTGTTCTTAAACATTCTGATTTCTTTCTCCAAATTGACCAATTACCCTCCCATCTGCCCCCTCCACAACCAGACTTGTTTTGCACTTATTTGAACTTGTCATTGCTTATGAAACTTTCCCTGACCACCAACTCTCCCATGTAACCAGTCTCCCAGCTACCACAGGAATTCCCCTAGACCACAAGTTGTCTCATACGTTTCATATCTTTAGCATGGAAAAGAATGCCCTCCGTAGTGTTCAATTCATGTTCCTTAAAGATGATGGTGCTAAGAATTAGTTCATAGACTAAGACCTCTTAATTGGATCTCAATGACTTACATTTTCTCAGATTGTTGTCCCATCTCTAAACCTTCTCTACTGTCATGTGGACCCATTTTGTGGAAGAAAAAAGATAATTAGGATATATACTACACTAGATTTGCTGCATTTTATCCCTGGATTTTCCAATGCAATGTTAGTCATTATTACTTCTCTCCCAATAATCTTCCTCTAATACTCTTTTCCACACCCATTTATTTCATCACAAGAAATAGCAAGACACTGAAGGAACTCATAAGTCTTTGTTTTTAGATTTTTTTATTAACCACAAAAGGCCAAGTAGTATTTTGTCTTCCTAAAATTTATTTATCCAGGGTAATGAAACATCTTCCATATACTGGTGGACACTAATGTTTAAAATCTATTAATTTTGTTATGCAGACACTGAAACAAGTACATTTAATTAATAGTATTTATTAAGCATTATTACATTTGTTTCTGGAGTGAATAAATTATTTTTCTAGTATCTGTCATTTCAATTAATATCATTAGATAACTCTAAATATAATTTATTCAGAAAGCAGGCTTCCAACCACCAGGTCTCTGCCTTCCCCCACCCCCATCCTTGACATAAAAAGACCCAGTCTCTACCACTCTCTAGAAGCCCCTGTACCGAAAGGCTCTTTCTGAGATTTTCCCTGGAATACAGTGGTTGACTCAGACCGTATTGACTTCTTTTAAATAGGACATATTGCCCGCCTATGCCACAGCGGCAAGGATTCCTTCCAAAACACAATCAGTTTAGGCTGAGGCTGACTTCTGAGAGCCCAGAATTCTCCACTCATACTACCTCCATCTCCACTCATACTACCTCCGTCCTGCAACTAACTCTCATGATCAACTTATGGCCAAATTAATTCACCATTTTCACTTCTCTATTATCTATTATCCTTGTTCAGCATCTGCCATTTAAATCTCCTCTGGCTACTTACCCTCCCCATTCTCTCATCCTAATTGTACAGTGTGCTTTTTCCCTGGCCCAACCTTCTGCCACTTCTGTCCATCTCTCACAAACCCACCATACTGAACAATTTCCCCTATATCTTTAAAAGCTTTAGTTAACATCCTCTCTTCTTTCTAGCTGAACTAAACCTGGTTATCTCTTGAGGACACTATTTCCTCTCTAACACTCTCAAGTGGAGCTGTTCATTCTCCCATATCCCACAGACCCCAGAACCCAAAAGTGGAACCCACATCTTCCTCATCTTCCAGTGCTGCTTCCAGACCACTATTTCTGCCTCTGTGAGGCTCATACTATTCAGCTATGCCAACATCCATGTTTCCTGCATGGTTGTGATCAACAGCAGTAATGTAATTATAAAGATAGTTGACTATTGGATTGATGTGTTTAGGGGTGGTGTTGCAAGAGAGTGGTTGAGATGATAAAACATAGATCCTAAGTTAGATAGGAAAAACAGTGAACAAAAGAGGAGTTGATAAGATAGGCAAAAAGGGGACATGACCTATGGGGTGTTCCATGATGATACAGGATAGGTGAAGCACGACTAATTGAATGAGAATTAGAATAGGAGATGTGGTCATAAATGTTTGAGTATAGAGTCACAGATGAAAGAGTTATGGGTGATGATGATGTCCAGAGTAGGACCTTTTTTGAGGGCAACTGATATGGAGCGGAGGTAAAGGTTATTAGAGGTGAGAAGGTCCATTAGTAACTAAAAGACCAAAGTGGAAGTCGTCCAGTATAATGGCTGTACTTAGTGGGAAGGAAGAAGATAAAATATTTAGTGAATGAAGGATCATGACTAGGAAATCAGTGCTGGGAAAACTGGATATCCACATGCAGAAGGAAATGTATACATATATCAAAACATCATGTTGTACATCTTAAATATATACAATTTTTATTTGTCAGGTGTACTTCAAAAAAGCTGGGGAAAAAAATGTCTGAAATTTAAGTCCAGTCCCACAAAAATGTATCCTGTTCCTATAACTCTGTGCACAGTACTACCACCTACCCAGATTTTCACATTGAATCATCCTCAGTCTCCTTCTCACTCCCAACACTCCATATCTAATCAGTCGTCAAGCTGCAGAGGTTTTACTTTAAAATGTCTGCCTAAATATGCATCATCATAATCTCTGGCTGAGTTATTACACTGGTTTTGGAACTGACCTACCTGCCATCAGTCTCCTCTATCTAGTGTATCATTCACATTTACTTCTGAAGTTAGCTAAGATACAAATTTGATTATATATTACCAAATGGCTCCTCTCCAAGCCTGCTATACTAAGGACTACCATATGTAATTCATCTCCAGGCTACTTGCATGGCTCCACCATATTGAAACCTCAATATCAGGTGCTGACAAAATTAGTGAGACCTATTTAATTGTATACTGTGGACCAAAAAGTGAAAATTAAGTAACGTCAACACATATCTCCCTATTTTTCTACCCTGGTCCAAAGGTGGGATACTTTCCCAATTCATTCTTGGGATAGAGATGACTGGTGAGTTATGTGATGCCAGTCACATATGCTTTGTTTTTATTGGCTTATGTAATGCCAGTGACTTACACTGGACCATGTCTTGCTCTCTTGGCCCCAGTTTTATGTTGCTTGGGTTATTCTTATAGGGGAAATCATGGGGAATGAGTCAGAACTCAAAGTATCAGTTGAGCCCCACAGCAAGTCCCTCAGCTGATAAAGGCTCAACTTTCTTATATCATGGTTCCACCATAACCTACCACCAACACCATTAATGCAAGCTGGCCCCTCTGTGTGGAATGTCCCATTCTCATTTCTTACTTTAAGAACTGCTCTGCTTCCTTCCTTCTTTCCAATTCAAAATCATCTTTTTGTGATATTCCCAATAAAGTAAGTTCCTTCTTCTCTGCATTCGCATACCTTGTAATTTATTGCCATTTTTATATTTTCCTTCCACTCTAGTGGTTTCTTTACCTGATTTACTTCAGAACGTAACACAACACCTGACTTTAAAAATTGTAGGTTGAATGAACAATGAATGGATGCATGAATGATTCTATAACCCTGGAATCAATGTCAAGAGCAGACTATCCCTGTTTCCTCCACTCTCAGTTCTCTTAAAGTTTTTGTAACTTCTGTACATATTTTCCAACCTCAATAAGGTCACTGGTAAAATTTATAATTGCCCTTTAAGCTAGTAAGATCCAGAATAATTAATATCACACAACCATTCATTCATTCATGCTCCTTCAAAGAAGATCCAAATTTTATCAAGTAGGAGAATCAGTCAGGGTCCAATAGGAAAGTGACAAATGAGGGAGATTTCTATCTTTCAGGATCTCAGTGTGGAGGACCACACCAGGCCTGTCATGGGCAGCGGGAAATAGAATAGGGAAGCAAGTACCCAGGGGAGGAGGACAATGGTAGTAGGAAGACCTTTACAAGCCTTGTGGGACAAAAGGCATCCAGCGCATAGCTCTAGGCTTCTCTAATCTGGCAGATTCATCATCCCATACAGGCTGTATTGACCATCTCATTTTAGGCAGGCCTTCAGATGGAACTAAAAAAACACCGAAATGATCCATCTATTCAATGGTATCATTACATAGCATATACATCATTTGCACTACTTATGTGCTGTTATGGCAGTAAAGTGAAATAAAAGCCACTCTGAACTGAGTCTAAGTCATTATTCATGCCAATCTACAAATTCAGTCCAGCTTTTATATCTGGGATTGCTCAGACAGAGAAACATGAGCATACAGACATACACAGAATCCTCAGATCTCTTCATTTTTCCAAGGCCCCAAAGACAAGTGTGGAAGTCTCTCTCCCCTAATCAAAAGCCCCTACCGACCTGAACTTTGCCTGTTTGCACCCCTTGAGAAATAAAAACTACCTCTGAATTCAGTAAGTTTTTGATAAATTAATGTGTCAGCCCCCGTCAAAAAGCTGAGTGAACAAAAAAAAGAACTCTGCTGTATTTTGACTTTTTCCATTACTACTGCCTTCATAATGAGCCAGCTGGCACTCTAAGAAAATCAGAGATGTATATATTAAGAATAAGAAGGAGTACATTCATTAGTCACTTATACTAAGAATGTAAAAATGGTCTGCCACAAATGTTTCTGCTGCCACAAATCTTTGAAACAAAAACAGAGATCAGGATTTCATCCTCTAGTCAAATACATTTCTCACCCTGTGTGTGTGTGTCACATAGTCATGTGTATATGGATAAATAGATGATAGATAGGTAGATAGACAGATGATGTAGATGATAGATTAGATAGATAGATAGATAGATATTGTTATAGATTTTTATAGATATTTAAATATAGATTTTTATAGATATTACTCTCCTAAATTAATTTCCCTGCACCCAGCTATATATAACTCAAAAGTTACTTAAGCATTCCTCTTCCAAATTCTTTTCAGAGACCCTCCTGACAGCTGTGATCCTGCAGCTGCAGCATATAACCAATCCTAAACTTCCACGGTCTTCCCAATTCATATCATCCATCCTCTCTTTAGGCTTCTGAGCTGTGGCAGTGGTCTCTATGTTCTGAGATCAGTGATAAGACAATTGGTTCAACAGTGCTGTTCAACTGAAATAAAAGTAATTTGTTTTTGTCAGTTCTGAGCCCAGCACTGTGCTGGCTGTTGTGTTAGGAAGAGACACACACTCTCCTAACACTCTCCCTAGAAACAGGGGAAGCTTTCTAGGAGCTTCAGGTATGGTTTCTCCAGTTTGAACATGCAGGTAATGGAAGAACCCAGAGTTTGTGAGAAGACCAGTCCTAACCCAAATATCAGTGAGTGAAAGATTTCTGCTGCTGCTTCCACCCAGATGGCTCAGGACTGGCACCAGCCATGTCCCTAGGATTTATGAACTCCCCTATCAGTGTTTGTACAATTGTGGTCTCTGGACCACCTGCATTAAAATCACTTAGGGAACATGCTAAAGGCTGATCCTCAGGCCATGCCTCAGACATGGTAGATTTGAATCTCTGGATTAGATCTGAGAATATGAATTTTGACAAGTTTTCTAGAGGAACTTTTGTTCTCATTAGAGTTTGTGAATCGCATCACTAGAGGTTCAAGAGAAGGACTCATCATCATCCATGCACCTCTCCTCTTCCTCAAACAGAGATACACTGAAGGTATTGAAACTGGCTTCAACTCCTGTTTTGTTTGCTCTGCTTCAACCACTGGTGTCTCTCCACTTGGAGATTCATCCTTCCCCAGGTCCAGAGCCAAAGCCAACTCAAGAACATCATGTTGAAATTCAGTCTCACTCCCCAGACTTGGAAATTGGTAGCCCAACTATGACTGCTGAACTGCTGTGTTTCCTGCCCCAAGTCAAGCAACCTGGTATGTGGAGCACTGGGTATGAGTCTTTGGGCTCCTCAAAGTATTCTGGGTCTTCATCTTCCCCACCCACTACATTGACCCAACCTGTAAAAGTGGCTTGCCACCCAGGCTTCCCAGGCTACTTGCTATCTAGTATCCAATATAAGCTCTAACACTGAGGCTTTGCTCTGAACTCAAACTATTTGTTCAACAAAGATTTATTGAATTCTTACTATGTGTCAAATACTTTATTAAGCACTAGAGCACAAATAGCCAGCCCTGGTTGTCTAGTGATTAAGATCTGGTGATCTCACCACTGCAGCCAAGGTTCACTTCCCAGTCAGGGAACCACACCACCCATCTGTCAGTTGTTACACTGTGGTAGCTGCGTGTTGCTGTGATGCTGAAAACTATGCCACCAGTATTTCAAACACCAGGAGGGTAACCCATGGTGGACAGGTCTCAGTGGAGCATTCAGACTAAGACAGACTAGGAAGAAGGACCTGGCCATCCACTTATGAAAAAAATAGCCATAAAAACCCCATGAATAGTAGCAGAGCATAGTCTGATATAGTGCCAGGAGGTCAGAGGATGCCACAAAAATCAGGAGCATTTCAGCTCTGCTGTACACATGGTCACTAGGAGTCAGATTCTGACTCCATGGCATTAACGACAGGGCACAAATGTGAACACGATTGTGATTTCCCTACCCAGGAGTTCACATAAACAAATAATTGCAATATGGTGTGATTGTTGAAAGAAGAATAGAGGGTGAAGGGCTGATACTAAGAAGAAAATGTTCAACTCTGCTTAGAGGAGTCAAGGAAAACTTCCAAGTTACCTGAATTGGCCACCTTAGAATGAGCGTAAGTTTGTCAGATGAACAAAGCATAGAGTGCCTCAGGCTTAAGGATTCCATGAGAGCTATGGAACAGCAAAACACCTTCAAGGGGTCTGCAAGTCTGGCACGGCTGGATTATTGGACTTTGAGATGGGAGAGTAAAAGGGAGACTCTCTATGCTTTCTTCCCTTAACTTGAATCCTGCTCACCCTCCCATCTTCATGCATAGGCTGGGCAGATCTTCTTTCACTGACCACGTCCCTCCCTCTCTCAATTCTAAACTTCACCTATTACTTCCACTCCTTCTATTCAGCTAAACCAGATTTCCAGAAGTACCCTCTGGACACTATCATGGACCGCCTGGATTATTTCCTCAGGGCCAACCTTTGAAGCCTGAGCCACATCTGGTAAACAAGTTTGCACTTTGTCCTAACTTTCTCTCCCACCAGTGCTCCATTCATACAGTTATATTTTGCTGAGATTCTAGCACTTCTCCAACAAATGCCACTCCAATCTCAACATATGATAATCAGGATTCACCTCAGCCTTATCAACTCAGACATAATGTAGTAGAGGCTGCTGTGTATGAAACTCCTTCTCACTACTCACAGCCAGTTCTGCATGATTACAAGGCATCATTGCTTGTCAGATCCAAACGGCATTTCTCGGCAGATCACTCATCTTCCATGGAGCCCACAGCTGGATTTCAGTGCCTTCCTAGAATATACTTCCCTTTCCTTTTGTTCAGTCTACACTGCCTGACCACATACTCTACATCCCAGCCATCCTATAATCTCAATTGCAGAATGTGCTTCTTTTATGCTAGCATTGTTGTTGACTTCAAAGTCCCAGCTACACATCCCTTTCTGCCCTGTCCCAAGAGGCTTCCTCCTAACAGTATCACCCCACCCCCTCCTGGTGATTTGGACTGATTGTGTGATCAGACCTGCTTTGCAGTTCAAGCTTCTATTAACTTTGAGCAACAGAACATGGTTATAGGCATAACTCTACTTACTACAGCAACTTAGTACATCAGCTCTTATGTAAATCAAGTAAATCTTATGTAAATCAAGTTCCCACCAAAGGCAACTTGTCAGGCAACATAGCCTTATTTTAATGTGTTATCATTATCAATCAAGATAATACCTTAAGGATGTACCTATTTTATTATTGTTATTAGATTATAAGCTCCTTGGGGGAAGAAACACAATATAACATTCAAAATTTTATCTCTAGAATACAGCTCAGTGTCTGGCATACACAGATGTACAAATAAAACTGTTGTATTTAATTAAATCGAGTCAGACTTTAAACTGTTCAAATAACTTTTAATTCAAATCATGGAGGTAACAAGTTACACTTCTCATAATGGCAGACTGGGTGAAAACAATTGAAGATATCCTTCTGAAAACAACCATAGACAACATTTAAAAAATACTCTCTGAAAACATGAAAGAGTTATAAGTGCAGTGTGGAACTGTGAGGACGCTATATAGAAGAAGAAGGAAGAGGAGAGAGATTAAGTCCTATGTTTGGGTCCCCTTTTCCTCAGCTATCTACCAATTGTGAAAGTGTGGTTAAGAAACCCAGAAGAGCTTCCAGAAAACCCTGTGGGGGCAAATAGAGTTCACGGTCTGCCAGTGAAGAGGAGCCCTGGTAAACATCATAAGATTGAGGTGAGAGCCAAAGAACTACACCCAAGGAAAAAATGATGAATCAAAAATAGAAAAAGACTTTGCAGTAGATATCAGCATGCAGGAATTTTATTCCTAAGTTTCCTTAGATCACATCTATGGAGAAGTGAAAAGAGGCAGGTTTGGACCGAGGGAGAAGTTGGGCTACAATGCAATGTCAGTAAAAGACTCAGCAAATCCCACAGGAAGCTCTGAAGCTTGGGCAGCCCTATAGTTTTCCCACATTGAGGGAAGGGAGCTGGAACTTTATATCCCCACATTTACCAATCATTGGACACAGACTCCCTAAGGGAAGAGGGTGTGACCTTGGTCAGAATCCTTCTCTTTAGTTTTGGGTAATACCCAGAAAGAACTGACAGCTGAGGGCTGACTGAAAGCATCAAACCTAGAAACCTGGGAAATAAGCCCTTCAGACAAGAAAGGGGACGTAGACAGTAGAACACAGCAACCCCTACAGGGGCATAAAACCCCGCTTTGAATCTTCTGAATTCCTGAGTAGATTAAAGTGACCTGGGTACCTCTGGACTAGTTGCCTGACAGAGCAAATGTAAATCCTGTCTTCAGGAAAATAACAGTGTCAAGAGACTAAAATTATCTCTAATTTTTTATACACAATGACTGGCACAATGAAAAATAAGAAGGCATACTAGAAGACAAATCCATATAACTGAAAACCAAGAGAAATAGAAAGAAGGTAAAACAGACCCACAGACATCCAAAATTTAATTAGTAAACTTAAGTTGTGTATTATTTGGGTCAAAAATGAAAGAATTCAAGATGCCACTACAAGGGAAATGGGAAAAGAATTTATGGATGCTGCCGTGTCTACAAACTGATGCTTAGGACATTATGAAAAGAGTGACACCCCACACACGCAATCAGTACCCCCTTAATGAGCCTCCACCTTGGTCTGATTTGTGTTTGTTTACATGTCCAACACACACATACATACACACACACACACACACACACGCACGACCCCACGAATCAGATTCTGACTTGTTTAGTCTGTGACTATAGGAAAAAGTCCCCAAGGTCACTTAGCAGCCTTTTTATCCCTCTCTGTCTTTTTTAAGAAGAATTTTTACTTAATAAAACCTCTCCCCCAAAGGAAAATTCTCAAGGAAAATAAAAAGAAGTCCTTTGTAATGCATGTCCTGGTGTGTCTACAACCAAGATTAACCAACATAATAGGAGGACCCCTGGAGATGAGTGGGTTTGGCCTGAGGTTTCCTTTGCACCCAAAAATATTTAAGGCAAAAATGTTTCAAATTAAAAAAAAAAAGATTTCTACTTTAATGAAAAACTTCTACTCACATGAAAACAACCTCCAGGGGCTTTGTCGAAAACTGCTAAGATAAAATATATCCCACATCTTACTCGTCACAAAAAGGCTTATTATGTTCTTTCCCATTAACTTTCTCCTTGGGGTATTTCTGACGTCTGAAAAACATATTATAGACATTTCCTGCTGAATGGTTTTGCAACGCTGTCACTGAATTAAATTCAAGAAAAGACTAAAACTGTGAACAAGCGTTGGAGTACTTAAATGAGGGGCCCATTAAATAATAGATAAGAAGATAAATATGAATATCTACTTGGTCCCATTATCCAGCAGGCCCCAAATGAGGCTGAACATGGAGCCAGGGTCTTCATGAGAACTTCTCTTCAGAGGAACTGCTCACCCTGTGGACCAAATCCTAAATCAGCCTTTCCCTTATCAAATGCGTCCTCAACCATCCTTTCTCAATCAGTCTTATAACCCCTTTCTCAAAATGCTACAGATCTCTGTGCTCTAAAGAGCAAGTGCTCCAGGCAAGGATGGCAGAGTCCATTAGTGATGGGCCCTGGGTGTTCATGTTCATACATGAACTTCATTTCCTAATTTGACCAGAGGAACAGTGGGTCTGTCTCCAAGTGAAGAAGCAGGAGGAGGAGGAGGTGTGGCTGAGATCATCAAGGTGTGACTATAGGTTCTCTCTCCCTTCCTAAAATCATCACCTATGATCATCATCCTGACCATCCTGGCCTCAACTACACATTTTAAGAGTCAGTTCTTCTATGCTGCTTGAGCTCTCATACTTGGAAACAGCCTGACCTCAAAAACAGACCCACTTTTAGGGATATAAACCAGGGTCTTTGATAAGTCATAATTTAAAAGTCATCTTCTTGTTTTAAAAAAGAATGATTTATAAAAGTATTATGGTCATATTTAGGAACATACAAAAATGGCATGGAAAATCATCCATAGTCTCACTACCCTACCGTAGAGTCATCACAGAGGGAAAAGCTGAGAGCAGGAGGGACTTCAGCCCAGCTTCCCATTGACACTCCAGCGGTGCCTCACCAGTACCAAGATCATTACCTGGGATCGCCTCCGGGGTGAGGCAGAGAGACAAACTAGGTTAGCACTTCTAGGTGAAGAGCAAAGGGCAGATATTCCTGCCTGCCCCAGGGAGGCAAGGAGGTTGTTAAGACTCAGTGGGCAGCTTCTAGAGGCTAACTTTAACACAGGCTGAGTGGCCCTAAAGCTGAGGGCTACAAGGCAAGCTGCCCACACCAAGGACTGTATAGGAGTCACCACAAGACCTCAGATGCTCCCAGGTCCACAGCTCTCCAGATTTGGGGAGATGAAACTGATTCAGCCACCAGGTCTTGGCCACGCATGAAGAGCCCACCATGAATTCACCACTCAAAACTTCCACATCAAATGACAGCAGAATGTCCTGAGAAAGGGGCCATTGCCACAGAGGCCAGCCAGGGGAGGCAGAAGACAGAACAAAGAGCTATGCATGTGCTACCCTAGTCCTCCGACCTCCACGAGGTCCCCTTCACACCCTCCGCACACAGCCAGAAGCCATCTTAGTGAGGACCAAGGGGAAGAACAAGAATGTGAGAATTTATCCCAAAGGGACTGAGCTAAACTAAGCAGAAGAGAACACATTTAGATTACCCCCTTACCCACTGGGTAGTGGGGTGTGGGGAGACGGCAGGATGAGCACTCACAGGGAAGTTACAGGAAAAAGGGCAAGTTGCCTTTCCTTTGCACGACTGAATATAGTGTAAATAAATTTTCTGCCTCTCTTAATAATGTTTCAATGATCAACCCCAGGCACAAAGCTTTTCCCATATTTTTGGTTCTTTCTTCAGAGGAGATTCCCAGAAGGGCTATAATTAAGTTGAAAGTTTTAAAGTATCTTGATATATTCTGCCAGATTACTTTTCAAAAGAAATGCAGCAAATTTTGACTCTTCAAAGCAATGTGTGTGAGAGGAACCAGTCCTCTTTGTCCTGCTTTCCAAGAACTGCATTTCCAGGAAAGCAACTGAACAAAGGATAGCCGATAGGATCAGGGAAAACACACCCTGAATCCCACCACATTCCGAGTTCAGAGCTGAGCTCTCGTGTGGCAAGGACCTGGAGTCAGATGGCACAGGTCATGGTCCCGGCAATCCCAGCTCCAAGGTGTGTGAACTTGGCAAGTGATTTTCCTTCTCATCCATAAACGGGGATGAAAATACCTACCTCATGGGGTCATTGTGAGGAATAAATGAAATACATTGAGAAAGCACTCATTCCCCAGCACCTGGTAAATGCTCAATAAATGTTAGCTGTTTTATTTTCGGATTATAAACTCCTTCATGCCTCATCCATCTTTGTTCTCCTATGGCTACTAAAACATGGAGCCTCTGGCAATGCTTAATAAACAGTTGTTGAATAAATGCTGAAGGAATATATGCACATATTTTTATGTTCAAACACACTTGGCGACAGGCGAGAAAGAACTCCACAAGGCAAATTGTGTGAATCCCCATGATGTGGAGCCTCAAGTACCAAGTGTCAGGAGGTCCTCCATCCTCACAGTCAAGACAGAAAGCAGACCCCACAGGATGCTGATAAACCAATAAACCAATGAGCTAGTGTTGGAGAGGAAGAGATGTGTGGGAGTGAGGGGAGTACAGAGGACGCCAGGACAAAAATTCACAGACATGCCGTGTGGGGAGATTAAATCAAGAATATAGAAAGGAATAAGAGGGAGGGGGCATAGGAGAAAGTACACGTTATTCCACAGCTGACATGGACACGTAGGAAGACTTTTATACAACCAGCTGGCCCAAATAGTAAAACATTCGTAGTAGTTAAGAAACCTCTGTCTGTGAAAATTCAAACAGCAGAAATCAGCCTGCCAGAGGCTGAGGACAGAGGCGAGATGTCTCTGGAGGGAGCAAGGAGGATCTCTGAGAAGCTTTCACTAAGGGAAACCAGCACACGATTTTTTTCACGTTCACTGTCTTTTTCTGTGTCTTTAGGCATCAGCTTGAGGAAACTTAAAACTCTGTTCTGGGACAGACACGAACCCATACTGTAACCACGTATTACTTGGCCTTGTCCTTTCCCTTCTCAAAAGTATGAACATCTCCACACAGAGTGGTCGAGGAGATTAGCATCCTCACTCTCATTCCTAAAGCGTTCTCTGGCCCTTGGGCTGTGGGTCTTTCTACTCTTGACATTAGCCACAGGTAATAGCCACCCATGTCCACTGACAGACACCTTCCTTTTCCATCAGAGTCTAGAAGGCCAGTGATGTTGTGGTAGGCCAAATGCCTCCCAAAGATATCGGGTCCTAATCCTGTGGATTAGGAATGTTACCTTACATGGCAAAAGGGACTTTGCAAATGCAATTAAATTAAGGATCTTGAGATGGGAAGATTATCCTGAATTATCCAGGCAGCCCCTAAATACAATCACAAATGTCCTCATAAAAGGGAGGCAGAGGAAGATCTGACAAAGAAAAGAGAAGAAAGCGATGTGATGATGGAGGCAAATGCTGCAGCAATGTCTCCACAAGTCAAGGCATGCCGACAGCCACCAGGAGCCAGAAAAGGCAGGAACAGATTACCCCCTGGAGCCTCCGGAAGGAGTCCATCCTTGTCTAAATCTTGATTTTTAGCCCCACAAAACTGTTTGGGACTTTTGCCCTCCAGAATGGCAAGAGAATACGTTTCTGTTGTTTTAAACCAAGTTTGTGCTAATTTGTTACAACAGCCCTGGGCAACTAATACAGATGCCAAGTCATCCTGTCCCTTCTAGGGCACTCTGCTCCTTCCAGTTCCCACTAGCCCCACCCACTAGACAGTGTCCATCCTCGAGGCTCTTTGTTGAAGGGTACACCTATCTCCACTGGATACCATGGTGCACTCACTCAAGTGTGGACTTTACATTGTGTCTCACAAGAGAAGACGAGTAGGGCCTTAGCTTTCCCCAGGAGAGGGGCCCCATGAACACGCCACTTGAGCTTTCCCTTCTTGGGAAAACTACGCCCTTTCCACCAGGAGAGATGTTGCCCCTTGGCTCCCTCTTGTGTTGGTGGGAGGGCGGACGCTTACTTCTAACCCATCCCAAGGCTATCAGGTGGCTCCAGTCTTCCTAGCAGGAATAGGGGCACGGCCGCCATTTCTACCTCAGACTCCCCACTGGCAAGAGCTGCAGGTTAAAGCACACCTCCCAGGACAAGTGATAACTTCCCTCTGAGACAACCCGGTCTAACCCAGATTTTGCAACCTGGAGGTCTGAGGCCTTTGTGTGGCCTGAATGTTGCTGGAACAGTGTTTTGTTTTGTTTTGGTTAATTAGTCACCAATATTTAAAGATCCAAATCTCCAACCTTTTTTGAACATTCAGAAGAAGTACATCACTGAGCCTAGATTTCCTCCAGCAGCAGCCAGAACCAAGCCCAGCTGCCCCTTTAGAGCAGCGTTCTATCTCCATTCTCCTTTTCTCATGGCCTCCACCATCCCCATTCTCTTAAATTCTGACTGCTGCACTCGCTACATGGGGCCACCTGCAGGAGGAACTCGGCTCTGGCCTCACTGTTTAGACACAGCAGACCCTCGATTACCCTGCTTCTACAGGGTTAAGTTCTGTCCTTCTAAAGTCTGGTAACATTATGCCAAGTCTCACCAGCTCTTCCTGGCTATTCATTGTTGCCTAAGGGGAATAACACAGCAGCCCATTACATTCTCAGGGTTCTGGATCTCCCTCAGAGACCCAGACGAGTCTGTGTGTAGAAAGAAAAGGGAGCTGGAGAAAGTGAGACTTGGCCAAGGGGAATTTCTCTGGTCAATAATCCCAACACAAAAAATAATCTAAGAGACAGGAAGTGGGGAAAAAGCACATATTCAGCAGATCCCAAAGACCGGTGTTGCTTCCCAGCTTTAGATACATCTCTGTTCCTTCTCATGAATGCTCAGTGCCAAAGGCAATAGAAGGTCCATCATTCTGGAAGTTCTTAGGGGCTTCCAGGGACCCTCTCCAAGGCAACTTAGAGACTACGGTCTGAGCAGAGGCTCCAACCACATCTCCCAGTTCACGGCTTCCTCCATGGGGTTATCTCTGCCTCCCGTCTCCACGTTTCAGCAACAGCGCTCTGATCCCAGCTCCAGAACAGAGTTGCTTGGGGGGGGTCACAGCCCAGGAGTCCTAAGGAAACACAATAGTGGTAAAAATTTAATTTCACTGTAGCTTTCCTTTTAAAGTTTTGCTGCTTTGATATATTAAGATGTGATGTCCTGTTTTTTATTTGGATTTCTGTGATGAACAGCATGTTTGAACATGGCAATAAGCCTTTTCTATTTCTTTTCTTTGCCTTTGTATGTTTTTCTGTCATATGTGTTTCTCATGGAGTTGTGAAAACTCTTTATAAATTAAGCACGACTCTGCTGTATTTATCAGGATTTCCCACACTCAAGTTTTGTGTATACTATTTATGACATGCAGAACTATTTAATTTCTTATGTCAATTCTATCAAACTTTTCATCTGTGATTTTTCCATAGTGTTAATGCTACAAGCTATTCTTTTGTTGTTCTAAAAGAAGACACACATTAGTTTATTATCCCTTCTAGATATTTATGGTTACATTTTATACAATATTTTTCTAATTCATATGGAATTCCAAGTGAAGTATGGTATGAGGTAAACATCTAACTTGATTGTCTCCAAATGCTGATTTCTCACACCTCCGCAATTGTGGACGAAGCTATTCTCTACCTCCAGTTTGTTTCAAAACTCCATAAAAACTTATTTTCTGCTATAAACCAGGTCCTTTGCTGGGTGTAGATTATATAGGTTTGAACAAGGTAGACACAGCCATGAGTCTCATTGAGCTGACAGATATTCAACAAGCAATTGTAATCAAAGTGGACATATTATAACGACATCAGCAAGGGAGATCTAATTTATTCCAGATGGTCAGTGAAGGCATCTCACCAGCAGCGATATTTGGAATACTTCTTTCCCATTACTAAATTTTTATATATACCAGTGCATGATTCAGAGCTATACTGCCTTCTTTAAAATCAATTTATCAATGCTTACACTTCTTCTATGCTGATACAATTGTTATAGCTGAATACATCTGACACAGGAAGTTATTCTCTAAGGACTCTTCCCTTTCAAAATGTTTGTTTTTTGTTTTATCGGGGTTTTTTTCTCTTTTTTTTCTTTACTATTCTTGTCTGCAAATTTAAATAAATTTTAAAATCATTTCATTAGGTTACAAAAGTAAGTGCCATGTTTAGATTAGGATTCTGTTAAATCTATTCAATTATTGGAGAAAAACATTGTCATCTTTATGACACTCAGTTTTCCCACCCACTGGTCTGATAGTTCTCTTCATTTATACAAATTTTTATTTCTTAATATCGCTCATAAAGTTTTATAATTGTATTCATATAGAGCCACATACTTATCGTTAGGATTTTTCCTGTGTATTTTTGTGTTGGGTTGCTACACAAAATAGGAGAGGTTATGTCGGGCTAAAAGGGTCCTGGAGATCTCTGTGGAGAAGCAGGATGCACTTGGCTGTGGCCTTGAAATACTGGCTGAACTTGGACAAGCGAAAGATGTAAGGAAGGAAATTCCAGATGTAGGTAAAAGTGCAAGGATTAAAAAGTCCATAGAGACAGAAAAACATAGAATATGCTTGCAGTGATAGACAAGGAGCTAAATTAAGCCCACTACATTTGAGAGCTGAAAAAGAGTTGGTTGTACTTCTCATTTTGTAGGTGGGAAATATTATAAGCTACTTTCCAAAGTCATTCAACCAACTGGTAGCAGAACCCTGGGAAAAACCCAAGTGTTCTGAGTCCATATTCTTTTCATTTTCCTTCTCATTTTCAATTTCCCAGGCTTTAAGCTTCAAAATCCTGCTACAGATAATTGCACCTATTTTCACCTACATAAAACCTCTACTCACATTTTTATATATAGCCAAGTGGCTCATCCTCCTCCCAAACTCCTACACTGAAGCTTGTGCTCTGGACTTTAAAATCTCCCTAGTTCTGGGAGGATCTGGCTTATATTTTCATCTATAAATGTAGTAATTACTGTAAGAATTACCATCCTGCCATTAACAACCAATAAACCAGACAAAACTTTTAAAACAACTGTTTTCAGACATTAGAAAAAAGCGGTCCAAGACTGTGATTCTTGAAGGAAGGAAAACAAATGTAGTGAACACTGTAACTGCCCCAACTGAACTTACTGCCTAGAGGCAGGTGTTTTTGTTGTGTTTTTTTGGTTTTTTGGTTTTTTATTTTGTGAGGAAGATTGACCCTGAGCTAACATCTATTGCCCATATTCCTCTATTTTATGTGGGATGCCGCCACAGCATGGCTTGACCAACAGTGCTACACCTGGGATCCGAACCTGCAAATCCCAGCCCACCAAAGCAGAACACGCAGACTTAACCACTATGCCACCAGGCCAGCCCCTCACGAGGGATGGCTTTTGAGCTGCAGTGCAGGGAGCAGAAGTCGATCAGAGTCTGGTTGTATCACTGAGTTGCAGAGATAAGACACAAGTTCAGGAAGGATAAGCAGTTAGAATTAGCAACACAGAGTAATGGAGAGAAGGGAGCAGCAGAGGGAGCTTTGGCGATCTGCAGGGAGGTCCCTTTGAGTTTTTGGCTGAGGGATGATCTATGCGTGTATGGGTTAAAATCCCATGAGGTCAAGGAAAGGAAACACTGGAAAGCAGTAGTCTGAACAATTCCCGGAACTCACACAAGAATGGTTCACGTTCCCACCAACTAGAGCAGAAAGACTTTGGGGTACACAGGACATTGGGAAGACCCTTCAGAAGAAGAGTGCCTTAATATCAGGGTTAAATTAGCCCTAGTGTAAAAGATACTCTAAATCTACCATAAAAACTGAAAGGTAAGTCTCCAAAGAATCAAAGTGATCCACAAGCAACTTATCTGCATGCCAAAACAAAGCCCAGCACTCAATAAAAAATGGAACAAAATAGAGCACAACACAAAATAAACTCACAGTATCATCTAATCAATAATTAACAGGCATGCAATAACCAAGATAAAAAGCAATCAGTAGAAATAGACCCAGAAATGACAGAGATGATGGAATTAGTGGGCAAGGACCTTAAAAGAGCTGTTATAAATGTGCTCAACATTCAAAGGAAGAATGGAATATAATGAAAATTAATGAGAAGTATAAAAAATAATGAAATGAAATGTCTAGAGATAGAAAACAAAATATCTGAAATGAAAGTTGGATAATGCAAGAAAAACAAGAGCAGTAAACTTGATGAAACCACGATAGAAACTAAGTAAAATGAAGTACAGAGAGAAAACAGACTGAAATAAAAGAAACAGAGCCTCAGTGACACATGGGACAATATCAACAGGACAAGTGTATGTGTAATTGGAGTCTCAGAGAAAGGGAGAGAGAGGAGGATTCAGAAAAACTTTTTGAAGAAATAGAGGCTGATACTTTTCCAAATTTGATGAAAACTATAAACCCACAAATCCAAGAAGCTCAGCAAATTCTAACTAGTATAAACATTAAAAAAAAAGATACCAAGGAACATCATAATCAAATTGCTGAACGCCAATGTCAAGGAGAAAATTTCAAAAGCAGACAGAGGAAAAACAATTACAGTCACGCACTGCATAATGACGTGGTCAATGACAGACTGCATATACAATGGTGGTCTCATAAGATTAGTACCATACAGCCTAGATACGTAGCAGGCTGTACCATCTAGGTTTGCATAAGTATACTCTATGATGTTCACACAACGACAAAATCACCTAACGATATATTTCTCAGAACATCTCCCCGTCGTTAAGTGACACTTGACAGTACATACAGAGGAACAAGGCATACCAGCCATGTGTCTAGCTCATAAAATTAGCCCTTCTTTGCTGTACCTGGATTGACTTTCAGCACTGCGCAGAGTCTGCTGACTATACCTGCATTTCACACATTGTCAGGACAGGTGTTATAAATGGATTCCGTGCAACTTATTCTGGACTACATTTTTCCATTAGGATAATAGGATAAGGGTCTCTACACATCCCAATGACCAAATTTTCTTTAAAAGAATGCACTGCTGACAAATGGGAGTTTTAACCATCTACTGTAAAATAGGCCATATAGATATAGGCTGTAATGAACCATTTTCTATATTTAAATATTAATCTTGAAACAATATTCACATATGCCCTGCTGGAGTTTATGAGACTTTACTGAGGAGAAAAGAGAAGTTCTTTGTAAGGTTTTGTTTTCTTTTCTTTTGGTGAGGAAGACTGGTCCTGAGCTAACATCTGTTGCCAATCTTCCTCTTTTTTGCTTGAGGAAGATTAATGCTGTGGTAATATCTGTGCCAATCTCCCTCTATTTTGTATGTGAGATGCTGCCCCAGTGTGGCTTGATGAGCAGAGTGTAGGTCCACACCCAGGATCTGAACCTGCAAACCCTAGTTCAGCAGCCTGGCTGAAGCGGAGTGCACAAACTTAACCACTACACCACTGGGCCAGCCCCATCCGTAAGTTTTTAAGCATTGAAACGTTAACTGACTTCTCAACCACTTTTGTCCATTTGAAAAGTAAGACAGCAGAGCGGAGCAGAGAAACAAAAGAAGAGAAAAGTCTGACCCCCCTTCCTCGGTGCATATGCTTGTTCCTCAGACCTCTCTCAGAGGCAGGCTCTCCTTGGAGGAAACACTCGTTCCCTCCATTCTTCTCATTGTGCTACTAACTCCCAGATACAAGCACCCAGTCCTGCAAGATGCTCACATATCTCTAACCACCTGATTCCAAAGTGTCTGCTCTTCCTCAATTCCCTTTCTCATTGATTGGCATAATCATTAACCAAGATGCCCAAACCAGAAAGCCGAGTGCCAACCTTGACATCTCCTTTTTCCTCAACCTTCACTTCCAATAATTTAGCGATTCCTGTCGAATCTATCATCTAAGGATCTCCTAATCCCTCCTCTGCTCCACATTCCCACTTCCTAGGTAGTCTCCCAACTTCCACTTTGTCCATTTCACACTTCAGTTAGAAGGATGTATTGTTTTCCTGCCCTATGTAATCACTTCACTTCTGAAAATTTCTGCACCCTTGCCTAAGAATTTAATCTAATCTTTTCACTTTTTTTCTCCTCAAAGCCCCAGTGCATAGTTGTATATCCTAGTTGTAAGTCTACCTAGTTCTTCTACGCAGGATGCTGCCACAGCATGGCTTGATGAGCGGTGTGTAGGTCCGAAGCCAGGATCCGAACTGCCGAACCCTGAGCCGTCAAGGTGGAGCATGAGAACCTAACCACCACGCCACTGGGCCAGCCCCCTAATCTTTTCACTTTAATTAGTGGGTTTTTTGTTTTTTTTGTTTGTTTAGTTTATATGGAACTTTACAAGTCTTATTAGGAAAAACAGCCAGTCCCCAAACTTCTCCACCATTCTTGTTCCCTTGATGCTCAATGCCACTCACTTTCCATCCTTTTATCTATTTTGGTATTTACAAAATACGACTGCACACTACATCACTTTCAACAGAATACTTAGATTACTATTTCTTGGTTTTTCAGATCTAGATATTATCTGTTGAATTCCTACAGTGGAAAATAAATATTTAGCTATCTTCCCAACCACTGTCTCCCAAACTGACACAGACACACACGCAAACTCCCTCAACCTCTGAAACAATTCTATCAAAATGTGGGATTGAATTCATTATCAGGTTAACATGACTAGGACCATGTAAAAACTATTCATTGTTAGCCATGCAGTATAGTACAATGTAATTTCCTTTCTTGAATAATATTTTTCCCTTGACTTACTAATTGTTTCAGTCTTAAGTGCCATGGCAGCCTGAATAACAGCCCTCAAAGATATCCACATCCTAGACCTTGGAACCTGTAAATGGAACTCTTTACAGCAAAAAAAAAAAACAACAAAAAACAAAAAAACTTTGCCAATGGGATTAAAGTAAGGATCTTGAGATAGGGAGATTATTCTGGATTAACCAGGTACCCCTAAATGTAATCACAAGTACCCTCACAAGAGGGAGATTCTGCTACAGAAAACAGAGGGTAATGTCACCTCAGCTGAGAGAGATTTGAAGACAGAGGGAGGGTCTGGGAGCCAAATAATGCAATGACACGGCTCTGAAAGCCAGAAAAGGCAAGGAAATGGATTCTCTCCTGGTGGCTCGAGAGGGAGTGTGGCCCTGCCAACTTAGTTTGGGCCCAGTGAAACTGATTTCAGACTTCTGACCTCTAGACCGGTGAAAGAGTCAATTTGTGTGGTTTGAAGTCACCAAGTTGTGGTAATTTATCACATTACCCAAAGGAAACTGATGCAACGATTGAATGTTCTAAGTACTTGTTACTCATTTATTTCCAGATCCTCCACCAGCAGTGTAAGTCTAGTCTCAAATGGTTCACACACATCAGCTTTGCTCTTGATTCTGTCTTCATAGGGACTTTGCTCCCAGAGTCCTCCTCACCCTGCTCTGTCCAGATTGTTGCCCTCCAGGTCTGCTGCAGAGCTGATAGCCTGAGGCTCCCTTCATCATCCTCCAAGGGGATCTGGTCACCTCCTTCCCTCTTGGATCCCCTGCTTCCTGGATCCCGTTTCTTTCTCCCTCACTTTGCATTACTCCCTCACTTACTCCCCTCCTTTCCTGAGGAAACAAAACTTCTGAGACCTTGTCTGCCTGAAATGCCATAATCGAGTCTCACACATGATTTATACTTTGTCTGAGTATAGAATTACAGATTGGACATCATAGAACTTTGAAGACATTCTTCCTCTGTTTTTCAGCATTCGTTTTTGCTCTTGAGTAATTGAAAGCCATTCTGTTTCCTGATCTTATGTATGTGACCTCTCTTCTCCCTAGGAAAGGTTTTAGGATCGTCTCTTTGCCTCCAGTGTTCTGAAATTTGACATTACAGTGGTCCCCCCTTATCCTCAGAGATATGTTCTAAGACTTCCAGTGGAAGCCTGAAGCCATGGATAGTCCCAAACCTTATATATACTATGTTTCCCCTATACATGCATACCTATGACAAAATTTAGTTTATAAATTAGGCACAGTAAAAGAATAACAACAATAACTAATAAAATGGAACAATTACAACAATGTACTGTAATAAAAGTTATCACGCATCTTAGCAACCTCAGTCTATGATTATTTTCCTTATTAAGTTGAGAACTTTATGGCTTCTCTTTGGCATACCCGAATTGCCAGCCTGACTCTCTGGCTCTTTGGGGCCATTGTTAAGCCAAATAAGGGTGACTTGAACACAAGCTCTGCGATACTGTGACAGTTGATCTGATAACCCAGGTGGCTACTACATGACAAAAGGGCAGGTTCTGCTGGACCAAGGGATGATTCACATCCCAGGCAGGACAGAGCAGGACTGCACAAGATTTCATCACCTCACTCAGAACAACATGCAGTTTAAAACTCATGAACTGCTTACTGCTGGAATTTTCCATTTAATATTCTCAGACTGAGGAAAGTGAAACCACCAATAAGGGGGGACCATTGTAATGTGTATTATAATGAGCCTTATTTAATCCATTGAGCTGGACACTCAGGGGCCCTGTCAATTTAGAAACTCACAGTCGTCAGTTCTATGAAATTTTCTTGAATTACTTCTTTAGTAATTTCTTTCCATTTTCTCTGTCTTAAAATTCATGATCTTAAAAGTTGGACCTCCAAGTCTGGCCTTCTAATTTTCTTACTATTTCTATTCTATTCTCCATCTCATTTTTTTTTCTTATTATTCTACTTTCTGGAACATTTCCTCATTTTGTCTTCCAAAGCTTTTACTGACTTTTTTAGATCTTTTACAATAATTTTCATTTCAAAGAGCTCTTTTTGATCGTCTTAATGTTCCTTTCTTACATAAATTTGTCTATCCTTGTCTTATAGCTGAAAGGTCATCTCTTATTTCTCTAAGAATATACTTTTTAAAAGAAGTGTTCTACTTCTCTATACTTTCTCTTTCTTCTGAAGTTGCTGGGGTTTTTTCTGTCTATTTTGAACTCTGTCCTTCATGTCAGAGGCTCTCCTCAAATGTATCTGTTGATGGTTTGTTATGTCTTCATTTTTAAGAAGGATGCACTAAAAACATGACTGGAAGTTTTTCACAAGTTGGAGCTTTATCACCTGATAAGCCTCACCATCACGTAACACAACAGGGACCAAGCTGTTCCCTTATAGATCCCAAGATAGCATTACTTGTAGTATGTTTCTAGTGTGCAGATATTTTCCTGAAATAAGTTTTTTAATTTCCTGCCAGAAAGTTGGGGGTGGGAGATAAGTGTAACCTCAACTGTGACCATTCTGGAAGGCAAGTGGGGGAAATGGGTTGATGATATGGCTCTTGCTGTTGAGAACATCAACTTTCACTTAATTCTCCTATTTTCATTGGAACTCCCAAACTCTGCTATGCCTTGTGTTCCTAAGCACAGAGTCCCACTGGTTTAAGCTTTTCAGAGAGATAATTACACGTCTTATGCAGGAGTATCCTAGTGATATTTCTGAAAAGATTTTATTATGGCTTTCTCTTGCTTATCACTCATCAGTGAATCCTATTGCTATTTGGGTAAAATCCAACTCACTAAGCTTAACCTCCTAATCTGGTTTCTGATCATCTTTCTGCCCTTATATTTCAACACATTGTCTCCCTCCCACTTCACCACTATCATTCTGCACACCTCTGCTGTATGCTCCAGGTACACCAGGCTTGTTTCAATTGCCTGACTTGGCCTTGCTCTTCCAGATCCACAGACCTTCTCAAGTGCTGTATCCTCTGCCAATGGCCAAGATGTTCACCCTTCTTTTACATGGCTAACTCCTACCTACCCATTAGGTGTCTGCCTATAGGTCACTTCCTATGAGGAATTTTCCTTGAGCTAGATAAACTGAATTAGTTATCACATCATGTGTTTCTTCCAGTATCCTGTTCTTTCATCCTCATAGACTTTACACATTATGTTATACATATTATATGTATACAAATATATCATATTATAGTTGCTTATATATTTGATCTTCCATGAGAGCAAAAGTTCTCTGAGTGCAGGGACTAGGCACTGATCACAGCACCAATTTGGAGGTTAGAAGGAGAAAGAATGTTCTATATTGTTCTTAATTTCACATTTGGATTTTCCCATTAAACCTAGTTGACAATGAGCCCTTTAGGGCATGAGCTATTCCCTCACCCTCCCCTGTAATTCCCCTCAGTGCCAGCACTCAGCACAGCCAGCTCTCACTCTCTACCTCTGCCTCTACCACAACCCCCTTTCTCAGTGCTCTTCCCCAAGTCCCAGACTGTGAAATTTTAACTCCTTCCTCCCCCAGAGGCCCTAGATCAGCTCTTTTCCTCCTAATCACCATTACAACATACCCTTCCTCACCAGTTATATGTAGCAGCTTCTAGATAGGTGACACAATGACCTTCTAGGTGAAATTTCCAGCTTAATTAGATGGTCGCAGAGCCTTTGCAGTGATATATTGGAACATTTAATCGAGTGCTGTTTAAACACTGGCAACTGTACTGGGAAGAACCCAGCTGTAAACTAGATGACCTAATAAGGTCTTTTGCATCTGTAGAATCTCTGATTATAGGCGTGTCATTTCTATTCCCATTCCAGAATAGATTTGTTACTTCCTAAAGACTGAAAAAAATCTCATTTAGCTGTTCATGAGGTCACAAGTATGGAATTTAGAGAAGTTCAGGTTTAATGACACACTTGACATACCACATTCAGAGTCTCCATAGAAACAAACTTTGTTGCAATGTCTGAAGTGTAACACTAACAACTCACAGTCACATGAAGAAAAACCCCTATATGGACACTTGCAGTGCAGCTTTGAAATGCCTACATATTCTGAGAGACTAGTAAGAACTCCACCTTTAAATAGTAGCTTTCACCCCAGTAGGCCAAAGAATTTGCAAATGTTTTCTCGGAAGAGAATTTCTCATGTTATTTTAAAACCCAAGAGTTTATGTTCAAACGACTTGCCCAGTCATGCTTAGAGCAAAGATAGGGTGGGAGAGTGGAGTGGGGGAAGTGATCATAGATCTGGAATTCTCATGGAAGCAGGATAGAGTTTTATCCCATCGTCAGAGTTTTGTCAAGTTACATCAAGGGCCGCTTTGACTTTGAGTCTGTCTCCCCTTAGGAGACTCAGGCTAAAGTTCAGAAATCCCATTGCTTGATCATTTCTACTAAGCTTATCTTTATGTCAAAGTTTCCCAATCAGTCATGCCACTTGCCACTTTTGCAGAAAAGAGTTACCATGGCAGGCTACCCTTAGAAAGGCCTTCTTGTTAGGTTGGTGTTTGGCTGGCATCTGAGAACGTGGATTTCAGGAGGGTTCCCACCACCCTACCTTATGAATGCCTCACTGTGCCTAAACTGTTTACACAAACGGTATGATTTGTGCTGAACACCTGCTGTCCTTCTGGAAACCTGGAATTTGGGTATTTTCTTGGCAACAGGTACCTATATGACGATCCCCCAATAAAAAACTTAGGCACCAAATCTCTAACGAGCTTCCCAACAGGCAGCACTTCACACATGTGTCATGACTTGTTGCTGGGAGAATTAAGCAGGTCCAGTGAGACTTCACTGGGAGAGCACCCTTGCAAGCTTGCCCTTGGTTTCCTCTGCACTTCACTCATGCATGTTTTCCCTTGCTGATTTTGCTTCTGATCCTGTCCCTGAAATAAATCACAGCCACCAGGACGACTACCCGATGAGTCCTGTGAACCCTCCTAGAAAATCATTGAAACTGGGATGGTCTTGGGAACCCCTGGCACACCACCACAGCTGCAAAATTTTGCAATTAGAAAGCATTCGTATCAATTACATTGTTTTTAACATTGAAGTTGCCCCTTGTTTATTACTAGATAGTGAATCTGTGTAATGTGCACACTCACTTCTCTGTGTTACTCCCAAGAGAGATGTATGTAATTCTCCTCATTTTCTGCTCTTGAGGCCGTGCGTTATTTTCTCCTGTGGAGCCTACATCCAGAAGTTATTTGTATAACTAGAAGCTGAATGTGTAACTGGCTAGCCTCACTCACCAGTGCTCCAGCAGAACTTGAAATCCATTGCTTGTTAGTGTTGCTCTGTTTCTGGAATAGTCTGTTTTCCCACATGGAGTTTGAAAACTTTGTCCTGTTCTTTGATTTTAATATAGGATGATCCAAATTCTACTCACGCCTTTCATTCTCCTGTGCAACACCTATCTGTGATTACCCCTGCCTGTGCTCTCATTTGACCACAATCACTTCAAAGGCACTTGCTTTTCAAGACAAGATGCTTTGAAAAGAAGATGCTTTGTTTCTTTGGCAGGAAACTTAACAAGGCAAAGGTTTCTACTTGTTATACTAATCTTTTTTCGTTGGATTTATTTTAGAAAGTGGAGAAGAAAATATTGGGGCTACAAATTCCAGGACAAGACCACCCTCTCAGCACTTGATGCAAAACCCAGATCACACTCTAAAAAGTGTGATCAGGAGACCTCTGATATACTCCACCGGGGTGAAGTCAGCCCATATCATTAATCAAATGCATGATGTATTACAAACAGGGGCCTAGCTTTCTCTGAAAGCACATGAAATCACACCAATAAGGTTTCCAGGAATCATTGGTCAACAGGAGAAGCCTAAAAAGCCAAGAACGTATTAGACCAACATAAAAAGTCAAGTCATTCCTTTCAGTCTCCTCAGTCAAGCTTACAGTTGGCAGCCTGAACAGGAAAGGGAGTAAACCCCACAGTAAATGAGAGTCAAGCTTCAGGAAATTCTCACCCTTCTGTATAAATGTCTAAAAACTTTTGTCAACTGCAAGTTGGCAGGATGAGCGTATCTCTCTGATAGCCTCCCACACCCAATGATATGCCCAGCTCTGATACACCAGGAATTGTTGTTATCCATCATCTGGCCACTGAGTTCAAATCTCACCTTAACCTTATTAGCTGTGTGAATTTGACCAAGTTAATTACATATATTGGACCTCAGTTTCCTCATCTATAAAATGCATATGGTAACAGTATCTGCCTCATAACATTATTGTTAGGATTAAATGAGTTCATGTATACTTACTACTTAAATCACTGCCGGGCACCTTGTAAACACAGTACTGTATTTATTTATTATCATTAATATTATTGTAGCCACTTGAGGTCACAGCTTTCTTTTCACAAAAAAGAAACACTTGTTTCCAAAGTTGGCAAAAGGCTATATGACCCAAGCATTTTCTACTATGATTGAGTCATTAGAAGAAAAAAATTTGTTATTGAATCTTCAAAAAGTGAAAAACAAGAACCAACCCAAGTTAGAGTGAAAAGGCAGGAATGATAGCTGGTTCAGGATGTGGATCACGCCTTTACTGAGAGCTAAAAATGGCAGCATTTTTAAAGATTTTACATAACTCTTGAAAAGTCCAAAATGTTCTGTGATTTTTTTTCCCTTGGCTCAGGACTAGCCAAGCATGAAATTTCCTGGAAGCCTCTTCTTAGTTTTCTTTTGTCCACCCCACCCCATCCAATGCCTGGAAATAAGTCAGCATCCAGCCACTGTGGCCATCTCAATGCAATACATTAATTCATCCAATTGACTGGTTAAGGACCCATCAAGCCCTGCAGACATTTTCTTGAGTCCCAACATCTGGGTATTTGGTGACATTTAGATGCTAGCTGTTGTGAAAACCCAAACAATGCTGCCTCTGAGCATATGCCAACTGGAGCTTAAGTTCCCAAGAGGTTGTGATAAATGGTAAATGCATTTAACAAGGTTTGGAGAGGATTTCTTCCATAGCAAGTGCAAAACGTTTTGATTATCATTGGATTAGTCAAAGGGTTTATTTGAACACATATTTGGGTGCAGCTTATTTTAGCTAAAAGAATTACCTTAGGTTCAGTACATAAATCTCTCAAACTGAACATGGATACTATGAATTTTTGCATTTAGACTGGCAAAAGGCTCACCCTTCATGATTTTTTGTTTATTTGTTTCTTAAAGAAAGCCTCTCCTTGGTTTTGCTTCAAACTTTTATAGTTTGTGGCCATAGTGTTAACTTAGGCTCAAACCTCACTACTTGGGTTGGCATTTCCAAAACTCATTTGCAGGTGAGAATCACAACACTAAAGATTACAACATTCCAGTGACTCATTGACCACCTTTCCCCAAAAGCATTTTCAGAGAAACTTTTCAGTAGACTTACGGGGGAGGGGGGATTATCTCTAATGGGCATTTTGTCATTTCTTCATTCCCATTGATTTTGCCAGAAATTTTATACTCCCTAGAACCTAACCAAGAAAAAAAATTCACAGGTCCAGACATCTAACAGTCAGATACATTGTTGTCTTGCTGGGTGTTTTCATGTTGCGGAATGTGTACAAGTTTTGACACACAGAGGAATAGGTGTTATTCTATCTTGCATATGTCAGGGAACAAATCTGAAGCTACAATGGGCACCATGAAGGAGGAAGAATACCCTTGCCTTTAAGATATTTATAGTCTAGTAAGAAATATAGTACATAGCACGTGTGCGTGTGCATGCAGATATACACAAACATATTGGGAAGTATCAAAGATTATAACTTGAGAACATGAGCTAGATTGATGGGGATTAAAATAGGTAGTTAATGTCTATGCAAGAAGGAAAAGATCAGAGAGAAGGAAACGAAAATAGCATTTATTGAGCAACTTCCAGCGCAGTAACTATGATTTCACGTGCATTATCTCCCATAATCCTCACAGCAGCCCTGCATGGTCAGTAGTATTTTAGCGATGAGGAGAACTTGGACCTAAACCAAGGTCAGTAGACACCAAAATCTCAGCTTTTACTCAATGTGACCCATTAACTCACCAGCGCACATGCCATTAATTTCCTTTCTTTTGAATGTCGTCCTCTCTGTTTTGGAAATTTTTTAGTATATGGTGTGTGCCCACATGCATACATATTATATACTTTAATTCTTACGACACTATAAAACATCTTGAAGGCAAGGGTATTCTCACTCCTTCCTGGTACCTATTATAGCTCAGCACCGATTGGCAGAGGCAATCCATAGGTGGCATAAAGGAAAGTAAAATTTTAATCAGTCAACCAGTTGGAATTGACTCTTATCCCCACTAAAGTGGTTAAAATTAACAGTCCACTTTACCCAGTGCAAGAAAAGCCTAACTAACTAAATAATGAACAAAATCCATCGAAACCCTCTATCAAACAAAATCTTATGTGTGACACCAATATACAGACAGCGCTAGTCTGGTGGGAGCATGGTAGAACAGAGCTCCCTCCACCTTAGGCCAGCCCTGACCACAGACAGTCCATGAGCTACTACCTCTGAAACTCTCCGACTCCACAAAGTTCACAAAGCAGAGTTTTAGAAACAAGTAGACAAGAATACTTCAGCCTGTAACTTCAGTTTCCCAGAACAACACTCCCATTGTTCAGCCTCAATAGGAGAGATTGAAAAAAATAATAATAATAACAACAACAACAATAATAATAAAAATAAGACAAGACTGGGTCCCAGTCTCTTCTTCAATTGCCTAATAAACAAATATATGGAAAATCAGGATCTATGTATGCTAGAAGGTTATTCCGAAGGCAATTCCCTAAGAACCTGGAGAATAGGCTGCATGGGAAATTTCCGAGTGATTCCGTATCAGCAGGAATAAAAAAGCAGAAAAGATGTTTTGCTCATCAAAATATTAATCTAGACTATTCCAGCTCAAGTTAATGAAGCAGAATGAGATCAGGAGGTTAGTTTTGTGATCTATATAATCATTCTGATTTTGAGTTTACAACTGCTTAGAAATCAGAACAAGAGAAGAGAGGGAAATGGGAGATCAGTGTGAGCTAGAATCCCAGTCAGCAAGAAGTTTGAAAACAGCCCACTTTATTCACATTCTAAGAAATATGTTAAGAACTCAGACCCACAGAAATGGGAAATAGGGGCGTCCTTTGGAGCATGGCTCTGATAGCCTTGAGTAATTGCAAAAATTTGCCCACTAAAGATGTAATATAAGTGAAAACATTTAGGATGCTTTTCTGTGTCCGAAATAATTTATATATATATATATAAAATATAAATTTATATAATTTAATAATATAAATTATATATAATATAATATATAATTAATATATTAATAATAAATAATAAATATATCATATAATATAAATTATTATAAATAATTTATTTTTATATACATAATATATATATATTCTATAGTAAAATCCACAGCTCTATCTTTTAGAAATCTGAAATAATTTATCCTAAGATCAGGCACTGAGCTCTCTACATGATAACACAAAATATTAAAGAATAAAAATAGTAACTACCCAATAGAAAAAAAATGGGCTGAGGATATGATTAGGCAGTACACAGATGAGGCAACCAAGGAGAGCTAACAAATGGGCTCCAAATCATTAGCAATCAGAGAAATAAAATTAAAACAAAGTGATGCTATTTTAGGCCAAATAGATTGCCAAAATCTTTAAAAGGTGAATAGTTCCAAGATTTAGGCAGGATGTGGGGCTTATGGTCAGGGCATCAGGAAGGATGAAATTGCCTTCACCTGAGATGGGGAAGGATCCTAGAGCAGGTTGTGAGAGAAAATCTAGAGTTCCGTTTTTGACATGTTAGTTTTGAGATGTCTATTAGATATCCAAGTGGAAGTGTCAAGTAGGTGATTGGTTATACAAGTCTGGAGTTTGGATGAAGGATTTAGGCAGGAGATACAAATTTGACTGTTATGACTATATAGATAGTATCTAAATCCATGGATGAGATTGCCAAGGGAGGAAGTGTAGATAGAAAAGAAAGTAAGATGAAGGACTGAGCCTAGGAGTTCTTCAACATTGATATTAGTGATTAAAGAACAACCCAGCAAAGGAGACTGAGGAGGATTCCGTGAGTGCAGAGGAGAACAGAGGAGTGTGGTGTTCCTGGAGACAAGGAGGTATGAATAACCATGTCAAATGTCACTAAAATTCAGCAATAAGAGGACTAAGAATTGGTCCATTGGAAACAGTAACGTAGATATCAAAAACTCAGTGGAGAGGAACCAGGTGGCTAGGAAATAGAGGTAGGTGGAAGATATTTCACTAAATAATGTTTAGTACTTTTTGAATTTTTATCATGTGAATGTATTATCTGTTCAGATTAAAAACAAACAGGCCAACAAACTAATTGTCTCAGTCCATTAAGCTTCTATAACAAAATACCACAGACTGAGAAACTTAAAAACAGCAGAAATTTGTTGCTCATGGTTCTAGAGGCTGGAAATTTGAGATCAGTGTACTAGCATTGTCGGCTGAGGACTTGCTTCCAGGTCACAGGTTTTCATTGTATCCTCACATGGTGGAAGGGACTAGGGATTTCTCTGGAGCCTCCTTTATAAGGCTCTAATCCCATTTATGGTGCTCTGCCCTCATGACCTAAGCCTCTCCAAAAGGCCCCATCTCCTAACACCATCATCTTTGGGAGTTAGGATTTCAATATATGAATTTTAAGGGGGCACAAACATCCAGACAATAACATAAATAGAACTTGATTTTTTAAATCAAAGGATAGAGTTAAACAACAGACTAGGAACAAATGAAGGAATAATTAATAAATCATAAGATATATACAAAAAATTGCCACATTACAACATAGAAAGATGGGAAATATGAAAGAGAGGTTAAGAGATATAGACCTAAATGAAAAGGTGTATCATGCATTTCATCAGTTTCCTAAAAAGACAGAATAAAAACAATAAGGAGAGGGAATATTTTAAAATATCATGGTTTGGGACGTATCATAGTTAATAGATAACATGAATCTATAGATACAAGAAGACCAAGATATTCCAAGCAGGAAAAAGTAAAGCAAATCCATGCTACACATATTATAATAAATCAAAAAACAATAAACACAAAGAGAAGGTTGTGAAAGCAACCAGAAAGAAAGGATGGATCATCTAAGAAGGAATGACAGTAAGAATGACAATAAACTTCTGAAAACCAATAATAGTATCCAGAAGACAATGGAATAATATCTTCAAGGTGCTGACATAAAATAATTTTGAGTGTAACTTTTTTAATCAGCAAACCTACATTGATGAACAAGAGTGAAATGAAATCATTTACGAATAAACAAAAACTGAGAGTTGACCATCACAAATCTTGTCCTAAATGAATTTACAATGGATTACTCCTGATAAAGGAGAATGATTAAAAGATAATCAATATAAGAAAAAGGGATCAAAGAAGAAATGTAAATGAGGTTCTGAAGTTTTTCCTAGCTGTGAGGTCATCACAGGTTCATCTTCAAAGCATGTGGTCCTCAGATGATTAAAATCAGAGAGCGCAGCAGGCTCTCATTCTTTCCCATAGGTGACTTCACAATAGTTGACAGTTCAGCTCTTAAGTCTCAGTGGCAAAATAGGTTGGTGTGTTTACCTGTTAATAAAATGTTGGTTGGTCAAGCCATTTTAGGACAAACTCTTAGAAAGTCATTCCAGACTTCTCCTGCAGCTACTTTGTGCTATCTTCCTATTAGAGTGACTCATTTGACTTGTTATGTTCTCATCTGGCTCAAAACATTTCCCTCTTTTCTGCACCAATACAGGGCTTTCTTTGAGGAGTCACTGTTGTGATCACTGAAGCTGGGTTGAATCTTGGCCCCTCGAAGTCTATTTTCTTTAATAGCAAAGTCATAAGGAGTCATTTCCTGCAGAATTTCTCAGCTGGGTGGGCCTTTGCTACTAGGCACCATGCAAGACAAAAAATAACTCTGGTTCTTCCCGTTCTTTGTTCAGTCACTCCCAAGATGAGTTCTCTACCCTTGGAGAGTCTAATCACTTGCATGTCAATTTCTGGCTTGAGTCTGAGGTGAAATAGTTTATCTTCACAAGTTTTTTGTTTGTTCAATTGGTTTGGTGTTTGGAAAGAGAGATTTTATGGTCTAGTTTAAAGCCATTAACATCACACAATAAATGGATAGACAAAGCAATAGCTTAGAAGTACCAAAGAGATAATTTGTGCGCTGAAAAGTAGCATGGAGAGATAATAAATGAAAAATGAGAGGTTAATGAGCATAGAGGACAGAATAAGAAGATTCAATATGCTCTCGAGAAGGATAAAATATCAGCTATAGAGAACAGAAATTCTTCAAAAAAATAATAATGGCTGAGAATTTTTCAATATTGAAGGAAAAAAAGATGTGTCATGGAAGAAGCATAGCCGGCGCTGAGCTGGCCTCTACATGCTCTTGTATACTGGCACCTGTGACACCATATGGTGAGGATCAATTTTCTTGTCTATCCCGCCACTCAGACAAGCCACTTAAGAGCAGGAAATCTATCATAGTCATTTTTGCATCACTAGCACCTATGCAGAGCTTTGCAGAGCTTAGTAAATATGTGCTGCTTCCAGATGACATAAAATAAAAGGTGTTTATTAAGAAAGTGCTTACTATGCATTTGTTGAATGAAGGGGGCATGCACTGTGGGTATGAACGACCATTTTTCTTGGACATGTTTGTACGACACCAGCCCCTCCCATCCACAGGATGCCGTCGCTGGGGTTGGGGTGGGGAAGAGAGCTCCATTCTGAAGGGAAGAGTTTATTGAAGTGCTACAATTAAGACCATTTCTAAGATCTGCCCTACAGCTTCATTTACTTTTCCCATTTAGCCTAACATAGGATTCTGGTTGTGTGTAAAATAGAGCACTGACTTTAACCTGAAGCACATGGACTAAGGACAAAGGCCAAAATAAGGTACAAGATTGATGATAGATAAGTTGAAAAAAATAACAGCAAAAACATAGCTACAAAGAATTATGAGCCACTGAAGCTCAGTAGAATGGAACCATAGCCCTCTCAACCAAAAAAAATAAAGAAATCCTGAAAGCAAGAGAGATCAACAAACTTAGATTTCCTGAAAATTTCCAATCTGTCTGCTGTTCCACTAAATATCTAAGTTCTGATGCAAACTGCTAACACTTGGCACTCATGGAGGTTTTCCATTTTCACACTCTCTATACAGAATCTAAGTAATTAATCCTGACAGCTCTACTCCAGGGGATGCTGGTTAGGAGCCAGCAGATGTGCGCATGTCCACCTGTGTATTGTGTAAGCTTTAAGCTTTGCGTACATCCATTTCTTTCCTCTACCATTTCTCATCATCCACAACTTAAATTCTCATGGCAGATTTTGGGCAAAGTCCCATCTTCAGCTAGTCCTCTTTGTTCCCTTCAGGATTATGTCTCCCCTCAGAGTTAGCTGACTCCAGTTTTATGCAGGTCATTCAAACGCATCCCAGGATTCTAGTCTGAAAATGAGGTAAGTGTGATGAGTCCAATGTTCTTCTTGTGTGAGGAGCGCAGCCCTCCGTGTTTGTGGAACGATGCTACAAGTTCCTGCCTTCCAAGATATTACCCAGAGAATGAGAAGAGAAATAAAACAAAATCAATTACTCACAAAGGCAATTTCCCTACTCCAAAGGAGAGAGCTAAAAGGAAACTCCTCAAAAGAAGGACTGAAATACTTCTCGCTTTCTTCTGTCCCATCATCCTTTCTTCATGGAAAAAGCTTGACTCACATGAGCTTACCTTATTTGTCAAAGTCTAGGCCATCTCTACATGTGTGGACGTATGATAAGTCAAATTTTATATCAGAGCCCCCTGACATGAAGAAAGGATAAATATACATTGACATTAAAAAGCTACTGGAGTTTCCCTACTTCTAATATGTTCTGAATCTGATAGAAATTGAGTCTGGACTGTGCCACGTGCACTGCATCCAAACCTGAGTCTATGGGACTTGTTGTCTGGCTCAGAGTATGAATTGTGATGAGTCTTCCAGCTGTAATTCATGCCGTCCAATTCCTGATGAATTACCAGGGTATTTGGCAACAATTAAATTGTGTCCCCCTAAAAAATCTTAAAACACCTTCATAAAATATCTAAGAAATGATGGTCACTTACGCAATGATGTGCAAAGATGCAGGAAAAAAATATCTTCTGAAAAATAACAGAAGTCACCTAAAACTACAGCATTAATAATCAAATGGTCATAATTATTCCTGAAAATCATCTAAGTGATTTGAAGTCCAACAAATGTAAGGCTGATAAAATAAAACCATAAGAGACAAGATTTTTTTTTTTTTGAGGAAGATTAGCCCTGAGCTAACATCTGTTGCCAATCCTCCTCTTTTTGCTGAGGAAGACTGGCCCTGAGCTAACATTTATACCCATCTTCCTATACTTTATATGTGGGACGCCTGCCACAGTATGGCTTGATAAGCAGTGCGTAGGTCCGTACCTGGGATCCAAACCGTGAACCCCAAGGCCACCAAAGCGGAATGTGTGAACTTAGCTGCTGCACCACTGGGCCAGCCCCAAGAGCCAAGATTTTTAATTTAAGTGATAATCTAAAGGACAAAGCAAGGAAAGGGAAAAAACTAAATAGGCCATTTTAATTAAACACTCCAGAAAACCTGATTTTACAACCTCATCCCTCCTACAAACATGGCTTCCTGTTAATAATTTAACCTTAACAGTTCCCAGTTGTGGACTTTAGGGAGCATGGTTTAACAATCCATTTACAATGGCTGTAAATTCCCCAAATAAGGCACTGACCACTCAATATGCAAGTTAATGACTCTCTGAAGTCCCATCTAATCTTTAAAACATTACTGTCTTGACATTCACTCATTTTAATGAGACTTGGAACGCTCTGAAAACCTCACGTGACTCTTCCCCAGGGATAGAGCTTCCTTAAGGTATCAAACTTTCAAATTCCTGCATGCTCCACCCTTGTTCATCCCCGATGGTTCCTGACTTGAGTGAGTTCCAATTCGTGCCTTCCCAGGCCTTCACTTGGCATCAAGGGGAAGGGTATCATTGGAAGATGAGTTGGAAGAAGACTGATTAAGAGCCAAGGAAAGCAAGGACTCCTATATAAACTCCTCCAAATGACTGGGAAGTACAGAGATGTCTTTAACTGGCATCCACATCCACGCAAAATCCGATCTAATGGAACAGAAGTACAGAAGTGGCCAGTATGCCAGCTGCAAGGGAGAAAGTGGGGAAGGATTTGTTCTTCAGGTGGGAAAAAAGAATGCTGGTAAGAGTCAGGTGAAATGGTAAGATCGTAGTCAATAGCACTGAAGTCCAGGGAATTACACCCAGTCCTTATATGAAACTTGAAGCTGAATGAGAAACAAGAAGTCCAGTGCTGCAGAGTGGGAACCCACTTTCCAGTTTAAGAGGAGGCTACAGCGTCACGAACTGCAACATGCATGGTTCACCCCAGGCCACCAAAAACCCATCACAGCACATGATTTCAATGCCACAAAGCTGGTGGATCAGAGCTGAGTGATATGCAAGCCTCCTAAGTCCTGGCTTTAGTCCTCAGCTGAGTGGAGGCTTTAGGGAGAAGACGTCAGTGTTTGCACTTAGAGTGGGCTGGAGAAAGCAGGGGATGAAACACAGAGTTCCCTTCCCCTCACTGAGTCTGGGAGATAAATAACAAAGACAAGTATCAGGCTTCTTATGTCCTGGGAGCAATTGCTTTACTGACTCATAGACACATCTCCTTCCAAGTCTATGCTATGACTCCTTTAGAAATGTATTATTCAGTCAGTAACTGACGTTTTTAATAGTTTGAAGGAATTTATTCATCCTTTACATTTTAAATACACTATTCAGTCTATTGTAAGGCATGAGTTTTATTTTCACATTTTAACGTTTCTTAAACGGAGATTCATCTATAATCAATGGTGCTTCACAACCACTCTTGGCCATGTGGTCATCATGACAGAGTTGTCAGTGTCTGCATGCACATGAACTGGGTTGCTCTTCCTGGGGCTTGCCCGGACAACAGCAAACTCTAAGCATTTCAGTCAATACAGCATTTAAAGATCACTTGAAGAAGCAATATGATTTCTGGTTGCCATTTTCTCATAAGATCAAAAACACACCTGCAACAAAACATGCAGAAAGGGTATAAATGGCCCAGAGGAAAATTCAAGAGACACTGTGAAGAATGCTTTTAAGGAAAGCTCTTGATGGCACAGAGGACAGTAGTGAATGGAGAAACATGGACATTGATGACAGACCTGAAAAGCGATTCAGAAAAATCAGATTCTCAATGTGAAGTTTTAGGAACACATTAACTCATTTGTTTTGCTTTTATTTTCCTTTCTATTGGATGCACAACAGCAATATATCTTTTATTTTTTTAAAAAAAAGTATCTAAATAAGTCTAAAAGAATTCTTTCCATAAATTTTAAATGAAAATTCTGTGGTGAAAAGCAGTGTAATCATTCAATTTGAAGAAAATTTTCTTTGTTAGCAATAGATAAAATATAGTAGCTTAGAGTCAAGAGCATTTTGGATTCAATAAAATACAACAGTATTTCTCATTTTTCCAGGCTTTCTCATTTTACTGGATCCTGTCAACAACTATTTCTTACATCACCCCGTCTGCTGTGTTCCAACCAAACTGACCTTCCCAAAGAACTCAAGCACACTGTGGCAGAGAATGCTGGTGCTCACTAACATCCCTGTTTCTCCTCTTACTCCTTGTCACACAGCTAGATTACAAGTCCCAGCTGTTTGCAATTAAGTGAGACCATGTGTATGAGTTCTGACCAATGGAACGCTGACGGGAATGACGCATGCTGCCTCCAGCCCTGGTCTCTAAAACCACTATGCAACACTCTTTGCACTCATTCTCTACACCCTCTTCATACTGCACTGTGGATGCTTCCCATGGCAACCTTGGGAGCCACGGTTAAAAGCAGCAGAGCCCCCTCAGCCTGGACCCCTGAATGACCAAGTGGAACAGAACTCCTATACCCACTGATGCTCGCTAGACTCTGCTTTAAATGAAAGATGAACTTTTATTGTATTAAACCACTCAAATATGGTGGATATTGTTGTTGTTACAGCAGTTACCTTACCCCACAGAGCACATTCACACCTCAGGCTTTTGCATATGCTGTTTTTTCTTCTCCAAAACATTCAATGGCTCAATCTCTCACTCCATTTAAGTCTCTACTCAAATGTCACATCTTAAAAGATGCCATTTCTGACCTACCTATCTCTCTAATCCCCTATGTCACTTTATTTTTCTTCATGACATTTAATCACTATCTGATATTATATTATAGGTCTATGTATCTGCTGTTTTCCCCCTCTACAAGAATATTAAACTCTGTTTTGTTCAGCACTATGCTCTCCCCATGCCCAGAAAAGTGTCCAGTACAAAGTAGGGTCTCTATAAATATTGGTTGAGTGAATTAAGTAATTAATTAATAATAGGAGAAGACTAAAACAGGTTGAATTATTGTGCCCATTTCAGACAAGGAAACTGAGTTAAAAACAGACTGGATGGCATCCCAAAGTCCTAAGCAGTGGCAAAAATGAGATTGGTGAACTAACTGGTAAAGTTCCAATTAGTTAGAGAGCAAATCTTGGAGAAATGTTGAGACCACAAATAGGTAGGTAAGCATTTTTATAATAACCTTTGAAACTCAAGATGTGAAAATACTTGACCATAATTTTTCCTATCTTTTCATTCATTCTAGCCAACTATACTCTCCTGACATAAGGAAACTTCTCAAAACAAGCTCACCATTCCAGGACTCCCTGAGATTCTACTCCGGCAACACCCAGACCAATAATATTGTGGGCTAAATGAAGAGCCCCTCAAGACTTATTATGCCCACACTGAGTCTTCTTATCTCCGTCCCTCCACTCTAAATTCATACAATCCTCATAACTCCCACAAAATATCTCCCTGAAACCAATTAATAAATGATCTTCTAACAAGTAGATCAAAATCCTCATCCTCACAGAGTTAGAAAGCCCTCTCTTTTCTTATCCACAGACAACAGTTGACCACTGCCCTTGTACACAGTTATCACTGAGTTCTTCCGTAACTTTAGTGTTTTCTTTTAAGTACTAGCACTGGCCTCAGGTTTGGGGAAAATCCTGAAGTTGGTGAACATCCATTTTTGTGTCGTCCTCTAGCCCTTTCTTCATTGGCTAAAATATCCAGAAATTAGAACTGTGCCTCCTTCCTTCCAAAACAGTATCACATGCTAGACCAACATTCTCCGAAATTTGTTCCCCAGAAGACTAGTTGTGTGAGATTGTCCATTAAAAATAGTTTTATGTTCAGATAAGTTAGGGAAACCCTGCCTATACACCAACCCCATGGATTCGTGTTGCATAAACGTAGATTAAAGGTTTTGAGAAGCATTTGGGTGTTTAACTTTGTTTAAAACAGAATTGCCCAAAATTATTTGACCAACAAATTGTGCTTTTTTTTCTCTTAATGCCTATTAACTTCCCACTGATTAGTGTTCCTTGAAAGGCATTTTGAAAAATGTTGCTCTCGATCTTTATAATCCCAGTTTCACACATCCTCCCAACCACCACTGCCACCAAAGCCAAACAATGTTAAAAAAAATCAATTTACAATCTAAAATAATTTACTCTGCGCATCAAACACCTGCAGTTGTATCTCTGGGGCTGCCGCATTCTGACGTGGTCTCGTACTGGAACTGTCCTTGAAGGCTCTGTCTCCTCCGGCCCTTCTCCTTGGCATTGGTTCAGCTTCTTTGGGCCAGTTCCAGCAGTCCTTCTCTCTAAAGAGTCGTGTAATGACGCTGACCTGAATAGACCCAGCTATCTGAATTCTTTACGTCTTCTCTCCATGCTTCAACCTTTCTCCCGGGCATTCTGCTCCAGGTTCTCAATGTTCCCTGCCATTTAAACAGCTGTCTCGTGAACTATGATTGATTTGATGATGGGAAGAGTTGGGGCAGGCAAGAGGCCAGGAAGGCAATCACTTGTGGCTCTCCAGTCAACTCCAATTACCTCTGTAAATGAAGAAGAGAGGTGATTTGGAGAATCCAAAGCAGTCTGCAGCTGGAACCACCAGAACTACACTGGGTAAAATGGTGGACTCCTCCTTGTGGCCATTCCAGTCTAAGGGCCATCATGGACTCTAACTGATCTTCAGAACCTCATCCACTCAGCCACTTGGGCCAACTGATCTCATAAGAGGAAATGGCAAAGGGAATAGACATCTTCTCCTCAGCATCAGGGCAACTGTCAACCGACTGGTCCTCACGGGAAGTTTCTGGGTGCTTGTAGACATAGGAAAGGCCTCTATGGAATTACAAAATTCAACTAGGAAAATGCTACTGCACTGAATGAGCTTCACCTTCAGAATATGTACCAGCCACCTGCCCCAGAGCCTGTATTCTCTAAGGGATACTGACTTGGAGAGCATGAAGACAAGCCTCCAAGTTTTAGACCCGGAAGTAGGTACAGCATGAGAGAAAGTAGCCACAAGACTCCTGAGAGCAGGTCTTATTTTGCCACTGGTTCTATTTTCAATCATTTTTGAGAGCTGATGTTCATTTTCAGTCCCTTTGAGGGTTTATAACATGGCTGCCTGTGGGATGGCTGAGTCACATTTTATGAGTTTGGAGAATGCTGTGGTTTTTCATATTCTTCAGAGGATGCCCTGAGGCTAAAGTTAACAACATTGGTTTGAAGCCAGTTGGAGATGGGGTATAGTCAGGTCACAGTTCTTAGTAGCTTCAGAAATCTCCCCACGTATAACAAAATGGTGCTCAAAAAGGTAACTAGAAGGGATGCAAAACCAGTGAAGAAAGCAGAAATAGTAGATTAAAATACAATAAGAAGAACAACAATAACTATAATAACACAGTAATGTTTTTGCATGTGTAATAAAAAAGACGAACTAGTTCACAGAACTTGCAGATGGATGGAAATGGTTAACAAACGAGAGGAAGCATGAAAAAAAATTACATAATTTGATTCTTTCGTCGTTGAGTTTAGCCCTCTGAAACAGACAGCAAAGGAGTGAAAGAGTTAAGAACTCTTTGAACTTGTGCCTTATCATTTATGCATGGCCCCTCACTAAAAAAGTTTCTAATGTTTTAATTGTCCAACAGTATTCACTCTCTCATAATGAAAAATGGATAGAAATAATTGTACTCACTTCCATTTTTATCTAAAGTTAAACAAAATTTTCCACCAATCAGTCATAACCATGGCTCACATTGAAAATGCTTCTATTGAAAATGATTCTTGTGTATAGAAAATTCTTTCACGCATTCTCCCCCAGCACCAAAGCTAAATAAATCAATGAGTGACCCAGACTTCTCAAGGTCATTTTGTGTCCTTGATACCGCCCTGCTTCATCGGATCTCCCTTCTGTTCTCCTTCTCTGCCTCCAGACTTCTTTGTCCGAAAAGAAAGGAAAGAAAGATAGAAGGGGAGTGGGGAGAAATCCGGAAAGTAAGGAGTTTCAACCACGCTTAAAACTGCATTCTCATCCAATTTGAAAATAATTAAAAAGAGAGTAAATGGCTGCTTTTAGGAACGTACTGAGTCTTACTCAAAACAATGCAGATTTTCCTTGTTAACTTTTTAAATATCATTGTATGTGACCTTTTGACTTATGTAAAAACATTACAATAATATATTTGAGAAGTAGCAACTCGAGTTTTCTCCTGACCAGCAAAATGTGTGCTTTTTTCCTCCTCCCCAGAGCAAGCACATATACTGATATTGATCTGCTGTCAGAAGGTGATTCCTGTACAAAATTAGTCTGCAAATCATCTTGCACCTAACTAGATGTCTTTGAGTACAAACATGAGGATGATTCATCTTTTCAAAACAGAATGTAACTGGCAAAAATGTTGTATTGCTTTAATTTCGCTTCTGAATTTGAAAAAAAAGTGCAGCTCAGCTCTTCCTGAATGAACTACTTATTCTTCAGCATTGAGTCTGTCTTGACCAGGAGGGCACATAAACAGTCGGCTTGCTGTAAGAAGAGCTGGTTGACTCTGTGATTACAGTCAGCAAGTTTTCTAGCTGTGTCAGAGCCTGCCTGGGATTGCAACAAGGGAAGCAAAGATATTCCTTAGGCAGGTGGGACTTTTAAAATCATCTGGCTGCTCAAGAAACTCAGAAGTTCAAGTCCCTTGGTGGCCAAAACCTATCATTTGGCCCAGATCAGCCTCTTCTCTGTGTTTGAGATTCAGCAACCTGGGAAAACCTAATTACTCTTCATCGCCATCAGCATCTTCATCATTGTCATGATCACACCCAAAGGAATTAATCTCATCTGCAAACAATACAGTATCTGGTAGTACAAACATGACGGAAGCAATTTCTCCTTCGCAGGTCTCCTGCTGCACTTCTTTCCGAGTCTTGCTTGCCACCCTGTTTAGGAATTAACAGTGCAGGTGTGTGCAGGCAGGCATTTCTTCTGCAGTCCGTGAGCCTCTGCACTGGAGATACTGGGACTTATTCATTCTTTTTTGCACACCACACTACCCTGCACAACGATGCACAATCCAGAGGATTCTAAACAAAATTCAAGTGGGGCCCAACCAAAATCCATCATCCAACATGAAACCTCAAAGTGATCATTTCTCACAAGATGGTTTGAGACACTTGGATAGCTACACATTTACAAAAATTACACAGATTAGAAATATATCAGCAAATCTCTATTATTTTCATTAATGGAAAACAAAGAGAATGAATTAGTTAATCCAAAGCAGAACTTAATCAAGACATCATGAGTATTTGCCCTAAGAATGTTATATGATTTTTATACAGTGTTTTGATATGGGCTCAAGTCCCATTAAAATTAGTTTGCATTCCCCAGGCACACTGAGCAAGGTCGTGGGAAGTATGATCCAGCATGTTCTGGATGGCAAGGGAGAGTCAGTGAGAAATGAATTAAACAGGGCTGATGAACCATAATATAATAAACTCTGTGAGTGTGTGCGTGTTTATACATATCTCATTGCACTTACCTTAGGTACAAAGCTGTGGTACAAATGTGTTTGATAATCTTCTCTAAAAAATAACCCTTTCACATGAAACTTAGTTAATTTTATTTATCAATACTTATATATGACTTGACTGTGTGTCAAGTTTTTTTCTAAGCCAGGGGCCAGCAAACTATGGCCCACAGGCCAAATCCAGGCTGCTGCCTGTTTTGGTAAGCAAAGTTTTATTGGAACACAGTCATGTACTGTGAAATAACAGAAATACACATATTGGTCTCTGTCCCAGGTTCCTGGCACAGAGCTCCTAAAACCCTGTAATTTTCCAAGTGATAGAACACTAAAAGCATCTCTTGTTCTAATATTTGGTCTTTGACTTTGTCTCTGTCACAGGGCTCCTAAAACTCTTGTAAATTCCTAAGTGATAAGAGCACGAGGAGCATCTTTTGTTGTAATGAGGTGGCTCCTGGATGAGGCTGGTCATCAGAAACACTACGTCATGATTAAAAGCCTGGAATTTTCAGCCCTAACCCCTACACACACTTCTCCTGAGAGAGGATAGGGCTGGAAATAGAGTTAACAATTGATCATGGCTACGGGAGGAAGCCTCCACGAAAAATCCCAATATCATGGGTTTCAGGTTTCGAAGAGCTTCCAGGTTGGTGGGTGAGCACATGGAGGTGCTGAGAGAATGGCACTCCCGGAGAGGGCGTGGAAGCTTTACGTCCCTTCCCTCATGCCTTGCCCTACACATCCATTTGGATGTTTATCTGTATCCTTTATCATATCATTTTATAATAAACTGGTAAACTCTTTTCCTGAGTTCTGTAAACTGCTCTGGCAAATTAGTCAAACCCATGGAGGGGGTCATAGGAACCTCAGATTCATGGCCCATTGGTCAGAAACACAAAATAGTTATGACAGAGACCATATGGCCCACAAACCTTCAAATATTTACTATCTGACCCTTTACAGAAAAAGTTTGCCAACCTCTATCCTAAATACTTTACAATTACTAATTATACAATTATTAACTAATTACTAATTACATTCATAACTAATGTTTATAACCACCCTATAAGGTAGATCCTATTACTGGATGATTACCTGTATCCAAACCACTCTGTGGATAATGAACTCAGAAAAGAAATAGAAATAGAAAAGAAAGGAAGACTAAATTGCACGGTACTCAAGAGAGGATAGTTTTGAATGAACACTTTATAAAAAGCATTGAAGAAAGGTATAGAAACAGCCAAGAGAATGAAATAGGATACAGAAGAAGTAGCGAGGGTCAAGAGAAAGTCATTGAAAAGGAAGACAGACAGGTAAAGGAAGCAGAACACTCATTTTATTGATTCCCTAAAAAAGAAATTTTTAAAAGGAAACAAAATTAATATTTAAGATGAAAAGCCAACAAATCTTTCTATAAATTAAAGACCTGAATCTACAAATTGAAAAGGCCCACCTGATACAAGAGGAATTTTCAACTGTGAGATATGTCCTTATAAAACTACTACACTTGAAGATCAAGAAAACAATCCTCAGAGCATGCAAGCAAAAAGATAAAATAACTTTCAAAGGTAAAAAACATTAGATTGGCATAGAACTTCACCAAAACAACTCATAAAGCAAGACAAGAGTTGAACAGCATTTTTAGGCAACAGAGAAAGTGTAAACTAAGGACATTCTATCGAACCCAGCTGTGTTCCAAGTTTCAATGCCATAGAGAAACAATTTTGAATGTGCCAGAACAAAGGAAATACTACACACATGGGCCCTCTCTTAGGACTCCAGCAGAGGATGAGCTTTTTCCAAACAAAAAGTGCCTGGGACAACTTCTCAAAAGGAATGGCAGTGGGCATTTTGTATATTTAATAGCAGATGTAAGAACAAAATGAGAGTGGATCGTGGGCTAAGTAATAACATGTAAATACTATACGTTCTACAAAGTCAAAAAAGTGCAAATAAAAAGTGGGAGAATGGAGAAAGGAGAATAAGATCATTAACCGTTGTACAGACAATAGGTGCAAGTCAAAGAACGCCATTTAAAGTGGACAAATATTGAAAGTTGAATAAAAATAAAGAGGATTGGAAGCACTATAAAATGTATTGCGACAAAGGTAATCTCTAGAATAAAAATTAAAACTTTCCTAAATGCTAAATAAATTTTACTAAGATTTACTAAAAGTTCTAAATACCAAATTAAATTTTAAAAAATCATAGATAGTATACCAAATAGAGAAACAAAGTAAATTTAGAATGGTACTCATAATAATCATTATGTAATATAATAGGGCAGAATTTAGACCCAACATTATTGTCATCACAATAAATGTGAATGGGCTTAAATTACCTATTAATAGGAAAAGATTTTCAAATTGACATATACAGAAAAACCTAACTTTATGCCATATACAAGAGATATACTTAAAATGCAGTAATTCAAGAAGACTAAGAATAAAGGAGTGACCAAAATTTGCCAGACCAAAGAAAACAGAGGTCACAATTCTGAAACCAAAGTAGACTTCAAGAGAAAAAGCATTTAATGAGACAAAGAAGGACATTTTATAACATAAAAGCCATATCACACAATGAAAATATAAAAGTTATGAATATCTAGGCACCAAATAATCCAGCAACCACCTATATAATATACAAGTTACAGGAGTTGCAAGGAGAAATAAGTAGAAATGCACTCATAATAAGGCACTTTAGCACATCATTCTCAGAACAATACATGAAGTAGATCTAAAAAGTAAGGTTATAAAATACCTAAACAACGTAAGGTGAATCTTTTGGACATACATTGAACGTTACACCCTGATGCTAGAGAACATCTCTCTCCTTAAGTACACAGAATAAGAACTGATAACATGCTTCAGTTCAAAGAAAACATCAGTAGGTTCCGTACAGAAGAAATATTACAAACAGCACTCTTTATTTCAACGCAAAAGCGTTGAACATAAAAATAAGGCCCCAAAAAAGCCCCTTCCACCTGGAAATTAAAACATTTTCTAGTAAACAACTCTTATGCAAAAGGGGAACACAAAGAGAAATTACAGAATTTCTGGAAAATAATGATAATGAAAACATTGCATATCAATCCACGGGATGCATTAAAACAATGATCAGAGGAAATTCATAGTTCTAAACATCTATATCAGTAAGAAATGAAAGAATAAAAATAAAACTATAAAAAACAGGTACACCAAAAGAAATTACAATAAAAGAAATAAATTTAAAAGCAGAGATTAATGAAGGAGATGTAGTTAATAAGGAGATATTACAAACAATTTCATGCAAAACAACAAAGAATCTGGATGAAACTGATAAATTCGTTAAAAAGTCCGACTTATAAAAACTTACACAAGAAAGAAAAGAAAACTTAACTAGTCACTTATCAACTCTAAAAAAATGAGTCTATCATTTAAAATCTTGCGCCCTAAAATCTCCAGGCCCAGAAGTCTCAGCAGTGAATTCATTCAAACATTTAAAAAGAAACAACGACAATCTTAGGAAAAGTATTTCAGAGAATATAAAGGAAGGAACACTTTTTACTCATTTATGAGGCCAGGATGATAATAACAAAACATAACAAGGACATTTCAAAAGAGAAAAACTAAAGAGGTACTTTCCATTGTGCTATTGTAAAGCAGATTTATGCATAATGTCCCCCAAATGTGCTTGTACAGTAAAGTCTCCTTGCCATAGAGTTCTTTTTCTGCTGGAAGCTTTCTTCTGTCCCTCCCTCCCCCAACAGGACAGGAGTCAAACATTTTGAGGGCTTGATTTAAGCCTCTTATTTGCCAACCATAATTAAAGGAACAGAAGCCCCTTGGGTTATTGTGTTTCAAAGGATTCTAAAAGTCTCTCTCTAGCAAGAACAGATGCCACGATTAATTAGCCTATTAGTATGCTTTTGGTTGCAAGTAACAGAAAACCCAAGGAAACTAGCTTAATCAGCATAGAAAAATTATTGTTTCATATTAACACAAAGTCCAGAGATAGGACTGACTTCAGGTGAGGCTGATTCAGCAACTCCACAATGTTGCCAATCTTTTTCTGTGTAAATTCTACCCTCCTCTCGGCCACCTTCATCCTGATTCTGACTCCGCTTGGGATCCCAAAATGGCTGCCAGGGGTGCTGGGACTAAACACTTCCTCGTTTGTATTCAGCAGGTTAAAACTGGTCATTTTTACCCCAGCACGTCTCTCTGTAGTCCTGAGACCCACTGAGCTTGAACTAGTGTAGGTCACATCCTACTCTGAATCAATGGTGTATAAAGAAGAATGCTTTAGCCTAGAGCACATGCTGGACCCCTGGAGCAATGTGTTGAGTTAGCCAACCAAGAATCATGGGTAGGGTTGTTAAGAAGGAGATGTTTGGAGTGGATACTAAAGAGGCAACCTACAAATGTCTTCTAACATTAGCAATGACTGCCACGTTGGACACAGCATACCAGATGTTTGTCTTCCCTAATCTAAAACTTTCACCTCAGACTCCAGCGGGAGGAAAAGGAGAAGGTAAGCAAGGACTGAGAAGAAACCATTGTCCCCCAGGGGGACTGGAGCTAAGGAAAAAATTGCTTCAGGCTTCAAAGACATTTTGTTGGAAAATCTACTGGTTGGTCCATCTCTTAACCACTACAGGTAACCAGAACTATATCACCCTATCCCAGGGATGTCTCTTCCCTAGAGATGGGACCTACTAAGTCCCCACCCCAACTCCAAAAGCAGGAGACAGCAGCCATTCTGTCTGTACGGCAGAAAAAACAGAGAGCAAATGACTTGTGGACTAGCCCACACTGGAAGCACTGCAGGGTCTGGGTGCCCAGCAGAGAGCCCAGCAGAGCATGCTAAGGTTGCTCTCCAGAGGCCAGCATGGGAGGAAAACAAGGAAAGAGAAATACAAAGAGATGAAGAAAGGGCATTCAGAAAAGACAGAGGCATGATAGGTTCTTGAGACAAAATAGATACTTTTGGAGAGAGGGAAGAAATACAGCACTTCATCTCACCACAAGAGAGACATCACTTTCATTTCTTATTATTCCAGGTTCATGACCCAAAAAGGATTTCTTAGAAACCTTAGGGGCAGAGATCTCAGTATTTAGCATACTCTTTTCTTCCCCTAACTCTGAAGCAGAGTCATTCTCCCAGAACAAATTGCAAGGAGGGAATCCCACTGCATACCCAGGAAATGTATCCAAGTAGAATAGGAAATTGCTGACCACTCAGAGTCTTGTGCTGCACAATCAAGGGGAAAAAAATGCTCATCTCTAACAAAGACTCACTAATGTTGTGCTAGCTGTCTTTCGTTTGCCCTTACCGCCACCCTCTCCCTATCCACTCTCCACTTTCTCCACCTTGCGTCCTGGAAGGCTGACTAGTACAGGTGCCATCAATAGGCTTTCTGGCTCCTAGTTGGGTCCAGCCAATGGGGACACTGGCATGAAATGGAGGAGCAGTGGGGAGAGACAGGGTCTGCATGCTCCTGGCCTCCCTCCCTCTGGAGTCTTGGCTGGTTCTCAAATGGAAGCTCCATGCTCATGCTTGGATCAGGCCGACTTCGCCACATAATTCTCTCTGGGTTCCTGTAAGCCCTCCTGCCTCATCTCCCTTCATCCTTCTTTACTCCCTCTGAGGAAGTATCCTTTCCTATCCCTTGTGGCTTTTTATATTCTGCCTTTTTCTTTGAAAAATAGCTCATTTTATTAAATTCTCTTCAAATACCTGCCATCCCTTACATTCTGCTGTTGAGTTTCTGACTCTACAGCAGTAAAGAAAAGAAACGCAGAAAAAGAGAACAGCGGAAGCCTGGAGGCCAGGGCCATGCTGCCGAGTCAAAGCACAAAGTCATGACACTGAAGAAATGTGCCTAATTGTCACTCCAAGATATTCCAAATCTGAAAATAGAAAGAAATACTGGTGTCCATCTTTGCTGGACATAGAAAACTGAGATCGAAAGTCTATTTTATTTCAATACATTATCCACACAACAAACATTTGCATTTCAGAAGAGTTTTTCCAAAATATCTGGGATATAACCTTCCTCCCTAACGAGGATTTTGAAATTGATGTGAAATTTTTTTTCCTGGGGTTTTTTCCCCTTTGCTTTTATTATTTTTAAGTCATTAAAAAAGTCATCCCCTGCTTGGCTATGCTACTAAGGTCTCAACTCCTGTGTAGGAGTGTCCAGGAAGAAAGAAAATGCTTGCCACCACTCCTCCTGGTCAGTTTGGCCTTGACCCAGAGGTCTGAGAGGGCTTGGATGACGTACTGAAACTCTTTTTCTATAGCTGTCTAATTGAAATCATGATTTCCATCTCCTTCCAAATGTGCCTCCTTTAACTGCCTAAACAGACATCTCCAAAAAGGAAACAAAAGTGTGTAATGCAAATGACTGTTAGTTGTTGGGTCCAGTCTAAATTGACCAGACACTTCAAATGAAATGGAAAAAAATACTTAATTTTGGAGTCAGAGGCCTGGGTTCGAATCCGGCTCGTGAATTTAATAACTGTATCTCTTAAGTGCTCAGATGCTCATGTTAGTCATCTGTAAAGTAGGTCTTATAAAATGTTCTTGTCTTCACAGTGTCGTTGTGAAATGTAAAGAAGGTAAATTACATAAAAGCATATAAAAATCTAATATGCCAGGCAAATATATGTTTTTAAAATCTTTCAAAAAAATAGTGGAATCTAAGCAATTTTATCCAAAGATCATTCATCCAAATACTAATTAAGGGCTTGGCAGTGATTCAAAAGATGTATACGGCACAGAGTAGGCCTCTGGAATTTGCAACATAATTAGGGAGACAAGTTGAATACGTCTTTAATAATTAGTAAAGAGTATTAGCAGGTATATCCTGGAGCGCTAAGTTGTGTCATTAAGAAAAATAGTAAGGGGGCTGGCCCGGTGGCACAGTGGTTAAGTTTGCTCATTCTGCTTCGGTGGCCCAGGGTTCGCCAGTTCGGATCCCGGTGCGAACCTACACATCACTTAGCAAGCCATGCTGTGGCAGGCATCCCACATATAAAGTAGAGGAAGATGGGCACGGACGTTAGCTCAAGGCCAATCTTCCTCAAAAAGAAAAACAGTAAGTCCTTTATGACTAGAGTTCAGAGAAGAAGAGAGTAATGTGAATTCATGGGTAAAATCAGAGAAGTCTTCACAGAGGAATTTTGAGTGTAACAAGAGGAGCTAACATTTACTGAGTCCTTCTTATGTGCCAGGCACAATTTTAAGCTCTCTTTCCATATTGACTTCTGTAAGCCTCATAACAACCACATGATGTAGTTATTACAATTTCTTCCCATTTACAGAGGAGGAAACTTAGGTTCGGCAAGTTTAAGTGATTTGCTCACTGTAGGCAAGCAGAAGGGCTAAACTTCAGATCTGGGCAGTCTGAACCCAGAGCCCCTGTTTCAGCCTCTCTGCCCTCCTGCATCCAAGTGCATGCACCTGCAGCCACCGCTGCACAGACGCTTTGCACGCTCCACTGAACAATCTGCCACCTGGCGACTTCCATCTTGACTCTTTCTTATCCAGTAACTAAAGGAAAATTCGAAGCTACTCTGCTCCAGGTCCTTCTTCCATGTAACCTTGGGAAATCCAATATTTGCTGCCACAGTTTCCTTATGGCTAAGTTTGAAATAATGATACTTTCACGAATGTACCTCAACACCTTACAGGCTTATCAGAATTTTTTTTAAAAGTGAGAATAAAAGAGAAAGCTCATTGAAAAATATGAAACACCTAAAGGTAAATTAATTATCATCATCATTATTATTTAGTATTTTTATTATGGCTCTATCCAAACCAATGGCCAGATGGTACATTTCTAGCCACAGTCTGGGCTGACCAGGGGCAAGTGAGCGGAAACATGTGGCTGGATCAGCGTAGCCTGACAGCTTCTCCTGGATGAGCCACTGTGAGTACACGTCCTGCAGCAAATGAGATGGCAAATGTGCAAATTTGTATTATTTAGGTGCTGTGTGCATGCAGAAATCACTTGGGGAATAAATCTTGTTTTCTGCTTGTGTATGTTACCCAGGACCACTTAATGTCTCATTTTCAAATTTCTCTGAATGTACATTCCTTTGATGCAAGCAAGACACAGGGCTCCTAAATAAAAGAAGAAACAGAAATTCAGACAAAGAGTATTGAGGTGTATTTCTTTCTTCTTTTTAAATATACGCTTCTATCCTGGCAGCATATGGAAACCCTAAGGGAGCATTGAGTAGAATTTTTCAAAAGCACTTCCACTGATTCAGTCAATACCACCTTCATGATGAAACCTCAGCAAACTCAGATGAATGAGTCCATGGTTAAGTGACAAAAATCAATCAGAAGACTCTGCTGCTGCAAAATCACAATAAGATAACGTCACTGTCTATGAGGGAGCTAAGACTGGCCCCAGGACCAAGTGTGGGAGCCTCAAAACACGTAATGTGGAAGTAATAGTACAAGAAGAATCTATCTCGCGTTTGCTAACCAGTAAAAGCCAAGAGAATAAAATTAATATCTCCTGGTCCTTTCTATATGTAGTGAATTAAAGGAAAATTTTACTTGGCTGAAAAGAATGCAGGAATAGAACCATTGCTGGAACAGAAATGTTGACAAATATGTATACATCCGTTATTTCATTCATTCGTAAATCATTCCGTGATTGTCAAATAACTGATTACATGTCAAGGGCTCAAACACCAGACTAGGTGCTGTGGATAAAGAAAAATGAATGAAGCATAGTCCCTCATAAAAGGAGCTCACAATCTAGTGGCATAAGTATATACAAGCAGATAAATATAATGTGATGAATTTATGTTGAATCATAGAGATAGGCACAGGGTACTATGGGAGCATCTATGGGGACACGGGGAGACAGGACAAACAATTTCCTGGAGAAATGACACCTGAGTTGAGTGTTCAAGTGTCAGTAGGAGTTGGCCACGTGAGGGGCAGAGAGACTTCCCCTAAAGAGGGCCGTTTTCTGTAAACAACTGGAAATGAGCTGGAGAAGGTTTATGCGGGCAGCTGCAGACAGCTCCTCCTTCCCATGGTGGACAATGCAAAGCAAGAAATGGGGGAGAAGAAGCCGGAGAGGCTGATGGGAACCAGACCAGAAGAGACTTTCTCAGAGGAAGGAGCTCATAGTTTATCCCACTGGCTATTGGCTCTCAGACTTTAGCATGCTTCAGAATTTCCCTAATGGGTTTTTTTTTTAAAAAAAAAAAAAAAACCACAGGCTGCTGGCTCCACCCCTAGAGTTTCTGATTCAGCAGGTCTAGGTTGGGCCTGAGAATTTGCATTTTTAACAAGTTCCCATGTGCTGCTGATGCTGCTGGTCCTGAGACCACATACTCTGGGCAAACAAACCGGCATAGAGGATTTCAAGGGAGAAAGTGATAAGATGAGCTGTGTCTCTTCAAGCTTCAGGTTCCTTGTGCAGGCTGGATGGAGGGGCAAGGACTGGAGGGAGGGAGGCCAGTTAGGTGGTTGTGGCAGAGCCCCTGGGGGAGAAGGAGGTAGACAAACCAAACCAGGACTCTGTTAGTTAGCAATTCCATGTTTATTCCCCACAGAACTTCATAACAGACAAACCTATGCATCATATTTGCAATGTCTGGTTCTTTTACTTAATTAGGGCATCGAAAGTGAACAGCTTTAGAAGAAAATATATTTGAAAGAAAAGAGATAGAACTGGAGCCACACACATTTTCTATCCAGAAATGAGTCCTACTGATTGAAACCAGAGAATGGAGGTTAGTTTCCCACCTTGGATTCCTAGTCCCAGCCTGGCCTGTTTGATGAAATAGTAAGGGATTTCTCATCACCCTCTCTGGAAAGTGGAAGAATTTCCACGCTGAAAAAAAAAGGATGAAAAGTCAGGACTTTGGAATTAGAAAGCAAGGAGTGTGTAGCAGTAAAATGGAAACCAGGGGGAGTGTGTGATGGAAGTGGGGGTGACTGAGCTCAGACACAATGGTGCCTCCCTTAATAACCGGACATCCAGGTTATTAGGCCCCACACCTGGAAAACCACTCCAGCATCATCATTGTATATTTACTGCCTTTCTCTAAGCTGAGTTGATCAGAGTCACTGTCCTGGAATCCAAAGATCAGTGAGAGAGATGCAGAGACTGAAAGAGGTTGAAGGAAAGTCATCAGAGCAAAATTCCTGCTACTGGGGGGCCCCAGGATCCAGAGTTGCCCTGGATCTACCTTTCCCAAGGTCATTCAGAGCACCCTCAATTCCAGTGTTACTGTGAGTGACCCCAGTATTACTACAGAGATGCGTCATCACCACCAGTAGAGAAGAACCTGGGTGGTTGGTTGGTTTGTCAGTCAGTTGTAAATTTCCAATCACCACACACCACTGCTTTTGTAAAATACAATAAAAATGGATTACTATAACCCCAGGCTAATCATGAGAAAAACAGCAGACAAATCTCAGTTGAGGGACCTTCTAAGAAATACCCGGTCACTACTCCTCAAAACTGTTAAGGTCATCAAAAACAAGGAAAGTCTCAGAAATTATTACAGCCAAGAGGAGCCTAAGGAGACACAATAACTACACGTAATGTGGTATCCTAGATGGGATCCTGGAACAGAAAAAGGACATTAGGTAAAAACTAAGGGAACTCGAATAAACTACAGACTTTAGTTAATAATAATGTATCAATATTGGTTCACTGATTGTAGCAAAGGAACCACATTAATGTCAGATGTTAATAATAGGGGAAACTGGGTCTAGGGTATATAAGAACTCTGTACCATCTGTATGAATTTTCTGGAAATCTAAAGTTAGTCTAAAAAATAAAGTTTACCTTTTAGAAAAGTAAAACAAAAAATGAACAAAATGCAAGCTCAGCTTTTATTATTATATTTAGCAGATATAAATCACATTTCAATAAATATAAAGGCAAATATTATCTAGAAAAAAGAAAAGAATGGCAAAAATATGCACTTTATTTTTTGAAAGCATGTGTATAGATGAATAAATAATGAGTTGCCAATAGCCTCATAACTCTTTGTCATTCTGCAATTTTAACTAAGTAGTTATGTGTGAGTGAGTCTCCATATTAAATGCTTAATTGCACGCTTTGAAGGAACATCATACTTATCAGCATTAAAGTTCCCAACATGGTAAATAAGCATGCTTTGTGCTTGTTAACCTATCTTGTCTAGTTTCGATTGACTACAATGCTTCTGACTGGTGACAATGCTTATGTAAATGGTTCTGTGTTTTGTTTTTATAACACTGATAGTACAGAAACCATTCTCACAGAGGTATGCTGACAGGAGGATAAGAGAAAATTTTAAAAGTACTTTTAGCAAGCTTAGAATATTCATGTCTGATTTTTATTCAAAATGAAGAAAGCAATGTTTTATTTTCAAAATTCATTTTTAATCCTTCATCAGTAACCACTTCCAACCACTTATCCTATAAAGTTATAATTGAATTTAAGTTATCTCTCAATGAAAAATAGATTTCCAACGTAAGATCTTTTAATGGAAAATAAAGTGAAAAATGCTGTCAAAAGCCGTAAGGTGTTTAGTGATAACTTTTTGCATTTTTGAAATATCAAGATCATGACCTTTTGGATAATTGTTTTTAAATTATGGAACATGTCATAACAATATGTAGGAATTCTGTTCTTCCAACCTCCTACCTTCTGTCCTTGTCCTTTGATCTTATCTGCCATTGAAAATCACATGGCACTTCTTTCTTGTATGGAAGTATTGGGATCATTATACCAAAAATATAAGACAAATAAGAAAATCCAAGTATCCAATTCACCTCTTTGAAAAGATTGGACCTACCAATTTTCTTATCTTGCAGAAATATTAAGAGTTTGTTCTAGGGGACAGCCCCGTGGCCGAGTGGTTAAGTTCGCATGCTCACTTCAGTGGCCCAGGGTTCGCCAGCTGGGATCCTGGGTGCAGATCTAGCACCGCTCATCAGGCCATGCTGAGGCAGCGTCCCACAGAGAAGAACTAGAAGGACCTACTAGAATATACAACTAGGTACTGGGGGGCTTTGGGGAGAAGAAAAAAAAGAAAGACTGTCAACAGATGTTAGCTCAAGGCCAATCTTTTGAAACTCTGAAAAAAAAGATTTAATGAATCATTTTAAAACAAAAGAATTTCTTCTTTAGATCAAGCATTCTCAACTTTTCTTCTCTACAATGATTGTGCCTCAATGCGTAATGAAAGACATTTTTATTTCATCTTCCATATTATCACACAGTCAAGAGAATAATCTAGAATTTCGCACATTAGCCTTTACTTAATTTACAATTTTTACTGTGTCACTTGGCACATGGTTTATTTTGGCTAACTTTTTTTTCAGAGCAAGACTTTTTCAGTAAGAGAAGCAGTATATTGATTTCTTCTGGCCAAAGCTTCTTGATCTGGGTAAATACTCCAGAAAGTTTTCATTTCACTGCCACTGTGACATCGGAGCATGCTGATACACAGAGCCAACTCTAAAACATACTTGTTAACTGTGTAATCCATCACACTTTTACACAGTTCAGAGCTATTGTCATTGTTGACAATGAAGCTGAAAAAATGAATTCTTCAAACTGCCATCATGGTCAAATTGCACGTATATGTAAAGAATTTCAAGGTGAGCAATATCTGTGCATAAGTCAAGTTCCAATGAAAAATACCTAGCTAGGTTTATTTATTCTTTTGAGTTGGTCTTCCATTCATTAGCCAGTTCAAAAATACGTCAAGCTGTTGTGGCACTGAAAGGTGACAGTTGACCTGTCTGTTTGGGTACAGATTTATCCAACATTTCCAAGCAAACATCTTTGAAATAGCTTCAGTAACTATATATGGCTTTTTGTGTTTAGCAACATGAAGTTCTATTTTGTGCATGAAATAGTGAACATCTATTTCTTCAATCATTTTAATTAAACACATTTTCTTCTGAAGAATTTTTTTAGTTTTGAACTCATTTCTTTACATTTTGTAAACAAATGCCACTCACCTTTTGATAGTTTTATTGTTTCATTGGCTAGTACATCAGTGAAAATTGAATCTGAGCATATATAAAAAAGGTTGACACATCATGACCAATTGGATTGGACTTTGGCCCAGGAAATCAAGGCTGATTTAACATTCGCAAAGCACAGTGTAAACAAATTAAGAAAAATCATATTACTATCTCAGTAGATGCAGAAAAAGCACTTGACAAATTACAATATTAATTTCATTAATTCCTGATAAATACTCTCAACAAACTAAGAATAGAAAGAAACTTCCACAACTTGATGACAGGCATTTAGGAAAAGTCTACAGCTGTCATACTTAATGATGACAGACTGCATGTTTTCTCCTGTTCTAGACTGAATTGTGTCCCCTAAAATTTATATGTTGAAGTGCTAACTCTTAGTACCTCAGACTGTGACTATATATGGAGATATGGACTTTAAAGAGGTAATTAAGGTAAAATAAGGTCATAAGAATGGGCCCTAATCTGATGACTGTTGCCCATATAAAAAAAGGATATTGGGACACAGACACACACAGAGGGAAGACCATGTGGGGACACAGTGAAAAGACAGCCATCTACCAACCAAGCAGAGAGGCCTCAAAAGGAACCAAACTTACCAACACCTTATCTTGGACTTCCAACCTCCAGAAATGTGAGAAATAACTTTTCTTTGTTTAGGCCACCCATTCTGTAGTGTTCTGTTATAACAGCCCCAGCACAATGCTATAGCCCCTACCATCAGGAAAAAGACAAGCATGACTTCTCCCATCATTTCTCTTCAACAGTGTTCTGGATGTAACAGCCAGTTCAAGAAAAAGAAATAAACATTGTCCAGAATGGGAAGGAAGAATTAAAACTATCTTTATTTGCAGATGACAAGATCACCTATGTAGAAAATTTTATGGAATTTATTAAGCTAGGGTAATGAAGTTGCCATTTACAAAATCATCACAAAAAAACCCTACCTTACTTCTCTACACTAGCAGCAAAAAAATGGAAATTGAAATTTCAAAAGGCTACTATTTACAGTAGCTTCAAAAAATATTAAATATCTGGGGATATATGTGATAAAAGATATGCAAGACCTGTACACTGAAAACTACAAAGTATTGCTGAGATAAATGAACAAAGATCTAGATATGAGGGAGATACATCAGGGCTCAGGAGATGTATCAACATTGTTAAGATATCATCTCTCTCAAAATTGACCTACAGACACAAGGCAACCCTAAAACCAAACAGACTAATTAAAATCCTAGAAGAAATTGTAGAAATTGACAAGTAGATTCTGAGATTAATATCGAAATGAAAAGGACCTGGAATAGCCAAAACAGCTTTGAAAATGAAGAACACAGGTGGAGAACGAGCACAACCTACTTCCAAAATGAATTATAAAGCTACAGTTGGAGTCGGTGAATTAAGACCTGCAGACCAAATCCAGCCCATGGCCTGTTCTTTAGAGCCCTCAAGCTACGAATGACTTTTATCTTTAGCAGATTGTTTAAAAAAAAAAAAAAAGACCATTCTACAGAAGACACATGTGCCTCTGTGAAGCCCAAAATATTCACTATCTGACCCATTACAGAAAAAGTTCGCTGACCCCTGAACTGCAGTAACCAAGACAGAGTGGTATTGACATATAGATAGACAAATAGATCAATGGAACAGAATAGAGAACTCAAAAATAGACCCATCCACATACGGACAATTGATTTTTTTTTTACAAAGGTGCAAAGGCAATTCAGTGGATCCATCATAGTCTTATCCACAAATGATGCTGGAATTGGATAGCCATGTGAAAAAAGTGACTTCTGATCTATACCTTGCATAATATACAAAAATTAACTCAAAATGGGGCCAGCCTGGTGTTGTAGTGGTTAATTTCATACGCTCCGCTTCAGCGGCCTGGGGTTTGCAGGTTCAGATCCCAGGCGTGGACACACACACCACACATGAAGCCATGCTGTGATGGCATCATACATACAAAATAGAGGAAGTTTGCCACAGATGTCAGCTCATTGACAATGTTCCTCAAACAAAAAGAGAAAGATTGGCAACAGATGTTAGCTCAGGCTCAATCTTCCTCACCAAAAAATAATAACAATAATAATAACTTAAAAGGAATCATGAATCTGAATGTAAAACCTAAAACTATACAACTTCTAGAAGAAAACATAAGAGAAAATCTTTGTGACCTTGAGTTTGCCAAAGATTTCTTAGATATGACACCAAAAGAGAGATCCATGAAGAAAAAATTGATAAATTGAACTTCATCTAAATTTAAAACTTCTGCCCTCAATTGTCACTGTAAGGAGATTAAAAGATAAGCCCAAAACTAAAAGAAAAATTTGCAAATCATACATCTGACAAAGTACTTGTATCTAGAATATATAAAGAATTCTTAAAACAAAAGTAAAAAAAAGAACAACTTAATAGTTTTTAACTGGGCAAAAGGTATGAACAGACACTTCACTAAAGAAAACATAAAGATGGCAAATAAGCACATGAAAAGATGCTCAACATCGTCAGTCATTAAGGAAATGCAAATTAACACCACAGGGGTATATCAGTACAGACCTATCAGAATGATCAAAATTAAAAAGTCTGACCATACCAAGTGTTGGTGAGGATGTGGAGGAACTGGAAGTTTCATACGCCGCTGGTGGAAAGGTAAAGTGGCACGACCACTTCCAAAAGAGTTTGGCAATTTCTTAAACATATAAACATATACCTACTACAAGATCAAGCCAGTTCACTCCTAGATATTTCCAAGAGAAGCGAAAGAATATGTCTATATAAAGACTTGAACCTGTAACTTGCAGTTATAAAATAAATAAGTCATGGGGATGTAATGTACAGCATGCTGACTACAGTTAATGATACTGTGCTGCATATTTGAAAGTTGCTAAGAGAGTGGGTCTTGGAGGTTCTCATCACAAGAAAAATAATTTTGTAACTATGTATGATGATAGATGTCAGCACAATATATACAAATATCAAATCATTATGTTATACACCTGAAACCAATATAATGTTGTATGTCAATAATACCTCAATTTGAAAAAAGACTTGTACTTGAATGTTCATAGCAGCTTTATTGTAATAAAAAATTGGAAGTGAGCCAAATATCTACCATCAGGTTTATGGATAAACAAACTGTAGTGTAAACATGCCAATGGAATAATACTCAGCAATGAAAAAGAATTAACTATTGAAAATGCAACAACATGGATCAATTTCAAAATAATTATGAAGTGTGAAAGGTGCCATAATGAAAAGAGAAAAAGCACACGCTGTATGATTCCATTTATACAAAATTCTAGAAAATGCAAACTAATGCATAGTGATAGGCAATACATCCATAGTTGCCTGGGGATGGTGTGTACGTAGGCAGGACAGACAGGAAGAAAGCAAGAGACAGAGAGAACTCTGCAGGGTGATGGATGTGTTCATTATCTTGATTGTCATGATATTTCCCAAGTGTATACACATGTCAAAACTCATCAAATTATATGTAAAATGTGAATATGTACATTTTAATCATGTCAATTATAACTGAATGGAGTTTTTCTTTTTAATAGGGCAGGTTAAAATCTTGGCTTTGCTTCAAAAAATTAAACTATTTTTTTTATTTAAAACAAACAACAAAACTACTTTTTAAGTCCTGAGTGTTATAGAATGTAAAATTTCACTGAAACAAGCAAAAAGCAGAGAAAAGTATAAGCTGGCATATCAGCTCATAAACATTTTAGCAGACGTAAACATTTTGGAGAAACTCTGGAGATTGTACATACCACAGTTCACTGTCTGCCCCTGCCCCCACCTTGGATATTTTCTATGTACATTAGAGTACAAGAGACTCCACAGGTCCTGAAGGAAGAAATTTCTTTAACTTTGGCCCAAGTCCCTTTTCCCAAATAATTATTAGTATCCCATAAAACTGGTGTCCATGGAATACACTTTAAGAAACATTTTTATAGACTCTGGGTGCCAGCAGAGGTCAAGTGAGGGTGATAAGAGAAGAGGAGTAACTTCCTTAACCTTATTAATTAATGTTTAGTCAATTAATAATTAATTGATAATTAATTGATAATTAATCAATATTTTATTAATCTATGACACTCAACAGTTGAACCATTAAGCTGGACCAAAGTCAAGATCCAAATATATGCTGGAAACACTCCCACATCATTTTAATTACATTTTAAATTTTGTAAAAGGAGACAAGGAAACAAAAAGAGAGAGTAGAGTCCAAAGGCAAAACAGACAGTCTGATCTTGCTTCTTACAAGCCTTATCATCTTCGGTCCCTGTCAAATTTCTCTATTATCTTAGGTTCAAGTTAAACTCTACGCTTTGCAGACTGTTAGCCCTTCAATAAATTTACATCTTTACAATTCCATGTGAAAAGGAGGACCATCACCAAGTTAAAAATGCAAGCATTCATCTCAAACGTCTTGAAAATCTGCCTTCAAAATCACCCTACTGTGTAAATAAGTGGTCATTTTATATCTTCATACATTTTTGTATGTATAAAATATTTCTTGAAAAAGTTCATCCCTACCTGATTGAGCCTCTTTCTAGGAACCCCACCCTTTGTATTTATCCTCTCCCCACCCTATCTCCTACCTCCCCAAAGATAGCCTTATATTCTCAAAATCCAAAATTCAATGTGCTATTGAGAGCCGGAAAACAATGGGCTATCCAGGCACAGAGGGGAAGCCTTGCCTAACCCTCAGGGTAATTCACGCTTAGCCACTCTCCCTTGGACACCCCAGACCAGCTGCTTTTGATGGTATGGCATTGACAGACTAGGTCCCTATTTTCAACTTTCTGAGATGAAACAAGAGAGTTTTATGCAGTTTTGGCGAAAAAGACCAACTTCTAACCTCCTCTCTTGGTGACATTGTAGATACAAGATCCCCACAATAGTTCTGTAAACATAACTCACTTGGCCACAGACACACCTTCCACACACACCTTTCGTTCTTTCTTGATCCTCTGGGCAGCCTCTAAGTACCATTCACAGCACTTTAGCCATCAGCCAAGCGAGGGGAAAAGGCAACAGCAGCCTCATTTCTCAGACCCTTTATAGACAATTCCCTTTGTCATCAGACTTGGTCTTTGGGCTGCTGTGTCTTCACTGTGCTATTATATGAGGGGTTAAAATAGTGAGTCTCAGGGAGGGAAAACACAGGCTTTCTGATTTCCTGTGGAAACTCTTTCTTCTACTGTCCTGAAAAAGAATCTTGCAATTAAAGAAACTGGAATACTTCACAGAAATCCTTTGGTTATCACAAAAACCTCTATCTTGACCTGTACAGACCATAAACCATCTTCATATGTACTATCACACTTAATTTTCACAACAGGCCCATGGGATAGGCTCCACAGAAATCATTGTGCCCATTTAACAGAGGAGGAACATGAAAGCTCTGTGGACTCAGAACTGGAAAATCCGAGGGATATATCTGACTAAAGACATGGCTGAATCCAAGATTGCAAATAATATCACTTGCATGTCCAATATCCATTTCAGAGAAGTTTAATGTCTTGCACAAGGTCACAAGGTTTGTAATTAGTAAGACCAGGGCCTGAACATTGGTCTCCAGACTCCAAACCTAATGCTTTCTCACACACCTTCTTCTAATGAGAAGAGAAAGAGGCTGAAAGTTCCCTGCCCAGGTTAATTTTCCCCTGATCTCTAGTCCCATACTCCTAGTACAGCTGATGTCACATCGCGTTATAGCTACTTGTTAACGTATTTGTCATTTTTGCTCATGAAGGCAGACACTGTCTTATTCCCCACTCAATAGATGTCTTTTAAATTGAATTATCATCAAAAGTGATTTTTTAATGGTTTGCCTCAAAACATTCTCTCTCAACACACACAGAGAAAGAGAGAGAAAGAGAAATCTTAGGTGGTGCTTTGAAGAGAAGGGTACAGTCTCAGCTCTTGCCTTTTCATGGATTATAACCCTAAACAAACAATAAAGAGAGATGTGGATGGACACAGTGAACCTCCATAGGATAGACATGAAAAAGAGGTAGTCATTGAATCAATAAGAGGAGGAGGGAACAAGGACTTTTGGCTACAGTCATTGAGGCAAAAACTCCAGTACAAAAGTTATATTGGCTCATAGACTTGGAAAATCCAAGAAATATACCTGGCTAAAGGCATAGCTGAATCCAGGGTTTCAAATTACATCACTCAGATGTCCAATGCCCAGCTCAAGCCTAACATATCGAAAACCTGCGCTCGCAATCTTCCTCCAAAATCCACTCTTCCTGTATCTTCTGCATCTCAGTAAATGGCAGCTCCATCCTTCAGTCATTCAGGCAAAAAACTCTAGAGTCATTCTCGATGCATCTCTTTTTCTGATCCCCCACATCCAAGCCTTCATGATATGGCTCCACCTTGAAAACACAACCTGAACGCAACCTTCTTAGTACCCCTTCTAAACCAAACCATCATCATCCCTCACATAAATAATGATAATAGCCCTTGACTTCCTAGGGCTTATTTTCAAAATAATGGCCAGAGTGAAGCTTTAAAGGAAGACAGATCATGTCACTCCTCTTCTCAAACCCTACAGTGCCTTCTTATCTCGTTCCACATAAAAGCCAGAATCCTCACAATGGCCTACAAAGCTCTGCCCTATCTGTTCCCTCTGTGCTCTGACCTCACCTCCTGCTCTCCCCTCACTCATCTGCTCTCTGACCTTCTTCACACACACCGGGCATGCTCTCACCTCAAGGCTTTTCCGTTTTCTCTTCCCTTTGCCCAGAGGTACTTCCTCCAAACATCCACAGAACTCACACCCTCATATCCTCCAGAGTTTTACACAAATGTCACTTTCTCAGAGAGGCCTTTCCAGGCTACTTTTTCAAAATTACAGCCATCTTCAACACCAACACCCAATATTCCCTATTATCCTTCCTGTTTATTTATCTCCATATCACTTATCAAAATGCCATACATTTTACTAATATATTCTGTTTATCATCTGTCTCTCCCACTAGAATGTAAATTCCTTTCTCCATTGGAAGATGCCAGTGTGTTCCACACAGAAATGGTGGGCAGTTTCTCCTTTCCCCTTCATCTGCATTGAACCATATCACTTGGGCCCTAGCTCTCTTTAGTTTCTTCATGAAAAAAGATCCTTTCAGTTTTTCCCAATGTCCCCTTTTCCATTTGGGGTCAGGCCTTGTCCTGGAGCCATGCTGCAAACAAGACACCATTCTGCCCTCTGTTGGGAAGACTGAAGATATCCTCTTCCTGCTGACCACCAGCTGCCCACAGCCAAATTTCTTTCCTCCTCCTCCAGTCAAAATACAGAAATTCTCAGCCAAATAGACCCAAGAGGTACATGTGTGTCATCATGGGCCAGGATGGGGATGGAGGGACAGAAGGAAATGTCAGCCTCATGGCCTGGTGTCAGCTTGGGTGCAGTTGGGATTGAGACCATCCAACTATGAAAAAGACTGCTGATTGGCCAACAATGTCCATTTTGCCTTCTTTAATAACAGAACTCCCCAGTTTCAGCTGGACGGCCCACATGGCTGCGTGAATAAACTTCAGCCAATAGCATGTGAGCAGAAGCGATGTGCGTCACCTACAGGTCGCACCCCTAAAAAGAAATGAACGGGTGCTTCTCTGACTCCCTTTTCCCCACCACTCTGGATGGGGAAACGACAAGAATTCATCACCTGCTGTGGACTCAGAGGTGGAAGTTCTAAAGGGAGGACACCTTTGCTACCCGACAAGCCCTGAACCACTTTCTTCTGAGCTGTCATAGGAGGGAGGGAGAAATTTCTATCTCCTTTGAGCCACTGTACCTTGGGGTTTCTTTGTTACAGCAGCCTGACCTATACGCTAACTAATATAAGAAGTGCACTTAGAATGTCTTTCTTGCCATAGATTATTTCAGGACCAAAGGGAAATAGTTGAAATTTACGAGAGGGGAGTAGAAGAGAAATTAAGGACTCTGAGTTCCAGATCCAGTTCTGCCACAGGATGCTGAGACTTCTAACATCATAAAGTGTTAGAGCTATTATTTGTACTAATGTGGTGTAACCTCAACTAAAATTGCTAATATGCTGTCATTAGTTACGTTTTAAAAGATTTATATATATGCAAGGTTTATAAACATAGACTATTCTGTAAGAATATCAATGAAATTGTCAAGAGTGGCTGCATCTAGAGATGGGAACCAGGGGACAGGGAAGGTAGAGTGTTGGAGGAAAAAGGCTTGTATTTGGTGCCTTTTGGATGCTACCATTTGCTACTATTCAAAAATAATCATATTTAAACCTCCAAAAAAAGTGAACCAATCAAAAATAAATGGCTATAATTTTAGTTATTAATCCTTCACTTCACATGAATGGATTTCACCCTCTTTGGATGACCACAGCCCACAGTGGAGCAATGAAAAAAAACACATCATTTTTTAAGGCCATTGTTATGGATAGATGTGAAAGCAAAGTTGCTTTTGGACATACATATCCATAGTTTTCAAATAAGGTGCAAGAAAAGTCAGAACTTTTCCCAATATATTTTTCTCTTGTTTGTTATATGTTTTGCTCCTAATATCCTTGAAACTCCTGCCCTCCCCTTCCCCCCACCACACACACACATCATCATTTTGTAAAGGTCATCCTACAATGAAGGGGTTGCCAAGTCAGGGCAGAGATAGCTCAGCCACAGCCCTCATTACACTGATCCGTGCTGTCTTCCTATCCCTCATCAGCTCCAAAGTCAATATTTCATCTGGGAGCTAAAATTAAGTCATCACCCCTCCTGTGAGCAACACCACTCCTGAAATAAAAATTTTACAACATGAGGTTGGAGGAGGATCACTTAGCATTTGAAAACACTTCCCCTGTGACCTTGAGCTTTTATCGCTTGGGAGCCAAAATAAAATCTGAGGCAAGATTTATGAATAAATAATTAACCATGAAAATAAAATCAGCATGGACAAAGAAGTGGGTCTTTTCCATTTACAGCCAAAGTTTCCTTTGTAGATGTCACTCTCTCTTTTGTGCACAGAGCATTTTTAAGAAAAAAAAATCCCATGATGTGTCAGCCTGGCCTAACCACAGGAGCTATTAAAAACATTAGGACAGATTGTGCATGGTCTGCCTCTTGCATGTCTTCCTGGATCTTAGAATGTGCCCAAGTCACCCAGACCCTGAGCAACAGTGACAACACTTACTGTTCTCTATCCTTGGTACCTTCTCCTCCTCAGGGTTGGCTTCTCTCCACACCAGTCCACTCTTCCCAACAAGATCATGGGGGTGCTTTCCCAGGGGTCCACCAGCCAACCCGCATTCTTCCCAGATGAGGGGGTGGAAAAGGAAGGAGAGTGATGGAGCTCCTTCAGAGAAGACCTCGGGGGCTCATACAACCCCCACCTCAGAGGAAGGCTCTCTAAGAGCAAGTCACCCAATGAGAAAAAATGATGACATGGGAGAAAGTTCAACCCACCTTCCAGGCAACGTGGAAAAAAATCACAAAGAGAGGTCCCTCTCTCCTGGAAATGGAAACTCAGCATTCAGAGAAAGCCAGCCCCTTGTCTTTGGCTCTGATCCTCCTGAGCCTCTGAAGTGCTCTCTGAAGAGGGGCAAGTGCCTTTCCCTCCCCTAAAGTACTTGCCTCCTGGTGAGCTGCCCATCCTCATCCTCTTCCAAGCAACTATAACATTCTCGGGGTGATGGAACAACCCAAAGAGAAGAGGCCTTGCTGCCCTCACATGAAAGAACAGGAGGTTCAGACCTTCTGCAGAGCACGATGGAGCAAGGGACTGTCCAAGAGCTTCCTGGGGCCCACAGTCCATGAGGACATGTCAAATAAAGCTGAAAATCTACGGTTTTCATTTTTTATTTTCACATCTCCTATTATTTTTCTTTAAACACTCTAATCTACCTCCCTGCTGACTCATTTTAATCATGTATTTGCTGAAGAAAGATAATAGATCAAATTATCCTGAAGCACTGCCACCCGCCAAGGATCAGAAGGAGGCCCTTCCCAGCCTCCTGCCTCTGTGCCAAGTTCTCCTTCCCAGGAGGAGTGGGGGGCGTGTGAGTCCTCACATGGGAGCAGCCTGGGTCTGGAAGGTTCCCTCTTCCTCTATTCAACATACAGAAGAAGGGTGGTGAGGACCCCTCTTCCTGGGTATGAAAATGGCAGAAATGCCCCTCCCGCCAAAGGATGCCAAATGGAGATTAGCCCTCTTTATCTCCCAAAGTTTCCCTCAGAAGTCAGGTTGGTTTTAAGAATTCCTCCAGCAGTTGTGTGCTCCCTCAGGGTTCTTCACCTTCAAGATTCCAGGATTCTCATGCTTCCTGCTTTGAGTAGTGACCTTCGGTGGGTTTGCATCTCCATGACATCCCCTTAGATTGAATTTCCACCTTGAAGAATCGTTAGCAACAATGTTAGCAAAAGGACATTGTCAACCCAAAGCATGATACCAAGGGCAATTGCTTGTTTAACAAACTGCTCACTTCTGTTCTTCTATTATTCCTGACAAACTTAAACTGCTGACTCTTTATCTTGTTCTTAATTCAATTTTTTATTCTTACCTTAAAGATTTTTAAGCAGCTGTATTCAGGTTTAATTGACACTCAGTAAACTGCAAGTATGTAAAGCGTACACTTTGATAAGTTGTAACAAATGTAAATGCCCATAAAACCATCCTTCCAGTCCAGATAAGAAACATATCCTTCACCCCCAAAAGTTTCCTCAAGCCTCACTTAAATCAATTTAACAGCAAAATAACACTATTTCTTGCCCAAGATCTGACCACAATTGGCTGTGTAACCTTGAGCCTCTTTGCAGATTTTCATTTCCTCACGTGTTAAATGAGGGGATTAGACCAGATGATCTGACCAAATCCTCTAAGCCCAAACCTTCCATGAATCCAGTCCTGAAACCAACCTTCGAGAATGAAAGGTCACCCACGGGTTTCCTCATTGTTCTCTCTGCCCACAGCATTCATCCTCAAGCTATGATACAACTCATGACGTCATAATATTTAAATTTTTTCTAACAGAATTCTACTCTGTTAACTTTCTAACAGGGTCAGTTTCATGAACAAATGACCAGTGTAGTCACACATGGCCCTACCCTCAGAAGGGTCATGCACTTGGAGTTTAAAGGCTCTGAAGTTGCCATCTTGAAATTTTTAATAATTTTATCTTTGAATTTGTGCTTAGGAAGTGAAGTCCACGGGACAATGGAGCAGGGGGCTTGGAACTTTGGCTCACATGCAACCCTATCTCCCACCATCTCCCTGCCCTCCCACCTCTCATTCCTGATCCCATCCCACAACCACTGCTGTCCTCCACCTGGGATGGAGACCAAGTAGCATTGTCGGGAGAGGCCTGCATTCTGCTGTAATTCTCTGCCCCCAGCAGGGGGAAGAGTAGGGTAGGACACTCACTCTGTGGCTTCTTGAGACAAGGCAAGACAGAACTCTTCCTGCATGCAGCTGGCAGCACCACTGCACATTTGATGGGCAACTGGGGAGGATGGGGGTTCAGCTTCAATCCACGTACCAAGCCCATCTAGGCACAGGTTAGGGTGGCAGGCAAGTGGGAAGGGGAGATTGACTTCATCCCCACATTTTCATTTTGCACTGAGACCCATAAAGAATATGCTCTCGAAGACCAAATCTCATGAATATAAATTGCCTAGTGTAGTCTAGGAATCAACAGGACAGTCCCTTATATATGCTGTGTCAAGAGGTAAGGCAAGAAATGACGTTCCATGGTACTAAGAGTAATGACTACTCGATGATCCTCTGTTCCTGGTCATCATGTCACCGAGGGGAAGGCAGAGACAAAGAATCTCCAGCTGGTTCAAGGAACAGCACAAAGTGGTGTCAACCAAGCTGAAGCTGGACTGCAGCGAATGCCAGGCTGAATTATCCCTCCAGATTGCATGGGTAGAAGCATCTGAGTAGATGGCAAGGCTTCCTGGGCTGCTCTTAGGTTGGGACTCTGCCCGCCCTCCTCCAGATACCTCTCCTACCACCGCACTGCTGCCTGAGATGGCTTTGATAGAAAATAGCACCAATGCTAGTTTGCTAGGCTGCCGTAGCAAAGTACCACGAACTGGGTCACTTAGAACAACAGAACTTTATTGTCTCACAGTTCTGGAGGCTAGAAGTCTGAGATCAAAATGTCAGCAAGGTTGGTTCCTTCTGAGGACTGTGAGGGAGAATCTATTCCACTCCTCTTCTCTAGCTTCTAGTCATTTGCTCACAATCTTTCATATTTCTTGGCTTGTAGGCACATCTCTGCCTTCATGTTCACACAGCATTCTCCCTCTGTGTGTGTCTGTGTCCAAATTTCCCCTTTTATAAGGACACCAGTCATATTTGTTTAGGGTCCACCCTACTCCAGTATGACATCATCATAACTTAAGTAATTACATCTACAACAACCCAATTTCCAAATAGCATCACATTCTGAGGTACTAGGGTTTAGGACTTCAACATGAATTTTGGGGGGAACACAATTCAACCCATACAGCACCCATGAGTCAACCATCAGAGACCACGCTTCAACAATAATGACTCCCGGGAGCTGAAGAACACTGGCTAGCTCAAAATTCACACTAAGGGTGAGCAAGTTTTGACTAGAGGGGAGACAGAGAAAAATCTAAGATCCTTTGGCTCTAGAATGCAGTTGGGGTTTAAGACAGAGGGTCGGAGGGAGAGAAGAGAAGGAAAGAGAATGAGGGGTCATCACAGAATAGGAGATTAAACAGAGAAAACAGTGACAGAGTCAAAGGACAGAATTTGCTGGGTCACAAAAGGCCCAGGCCCAGTCCTGAGGTTAAAGGAATAGCTCTCTTTTCCAAAGGTTGCCTGTCTCCAGTCTCCAGCTTCATTCTCATTCTCCCAGTTTGGAAACTTAAGCCAACACACACACACACACACACACACACACACACACACACATCTACTGTCAAATAACTCGTCTCTAACAATCTTCCGTTTGCTGCTCCTCCAAAGTGAGTTCTTCCAGGAATGAGTCCATCATCTCCAACTGTGCCCAGACCTGAATCAACACTTCTTAACTGTGTGAAGCAAAATCCTGCAGCATCTGCAAGCCGGGATATCAGAAGCCTATTTTTTTTTTAAAAAAAAGTTGCAATTCCTTCACCTCCCTGAGAAACAGCAATCAATTTAATGCTTCTTCACATATATTCAAGTGTATTATAATGTACATACAAAATGGCAGATAGGTGTTTAAAATCGCTGCCTTATCACCAGTCAACCTGTAACCTCTTCCACAATTCTGCTTTCCTAACAACGTGCAATGTTGTTAGCTAACTGCGTGTGTAGCCCAGGAAAGGTAAGTGTGTGTTCCAACAAATATGCACTTATTAATGACCCTAAATGTTCAACCAATTACCAGACTAAAACTTCACTAACACTTCTGTTCTTAATCCATGGATTTGTTCATTTAATAAATGTGAGCTCATAGAAAGGAACTATTGGCATTTCACAATTGCTTTTGGTGGTGGCGGGGATCTGGCAAGATGATGAAATTGGGTGGCGTTTTACCTTTTTTTGAACTCAGATGTGTTGAAATCCTCTGCAAGGGGAAATAACCAAGTTCTGTCCAGGGGTGGAGCCACACGATATAGAATAAGCCTGGCAATCCAGAATAATGATTGGCATGAATAAATACTGCATACTGTTTTGTGGTTATTAGTGCTGTGAAGTCAATTGTAGTGCGGCCCTGTGAACAGCAGCGCTACATAGCTTTCAGCACCAGAGCAACACGCAGCCACCACAGTATCACAACCGACAGACAGGTGATGTCGTTCCCTGACCGAAAAAACCTGGGCTGCAGGCAGCGAGGGCACCAAATCTTAACCACTAGACCTCCAAAACTGATTCACAAGTTCCACCTTCCACAAAATGCTAGAACACTGTTCAGCCAAGTTCTTTGCCACTTTGTAACAAGGATCACCTTTCCTCCAGTTTCCAATAACATATTTTTCATTTCCGTCTCAGAGCTCATCGGAACCACCTTTCAACATCCCTATTTCTAGCATGTACCCCAAAACTCTCCTAGCCTCTACCTATTGGCCAGTTCCGAAAGCTCCTTCCACATGTTTGGGTATTTGTTATGACAGTACCACAATCTGTATTCCAAAGAAATACAGAACCAACAGGAGGAGACATAGAGAAAGATAGAGTTAGAGATAAAGATAGAGACAGAGACAGAGATAAAGATAGAGAATTGGCTCACGTAATTATGGATTCTAAGAAGTCCCAAAATTTGTGATCAGCAATCTGGAGACCCAGGAGAGGTGATGGTATGGTCCCAGCCTGAATCCAAATCCCAAGACAGAAGCCTGATATCTCAGCCTGAAGGTAGTCAGGCAGAGAGAGAGAATTCTCTCTTATTCCACCTTTTTGTTCTATTCAGGCCTTCGATGGACTGGAGGAGGCCCACCCACACTGGGGAGGGCCATCTGCTTCACTCAGTCTGCTGATTCAAACGCTAATCTTATCCAGAAACACCTTCACGACACACCCAGAATAATATTGAACAATATCTGGGCACCCTTTGGCCCAGTCAAATTGACACAAAATTAACTATCACAGGACCCAAAGAAAATGAGGATACAGCACTATAATAGAATAGTTCCTGCCTCTCCACTCCATCCCCTGCTGGCCCTTTCCCTCAGGACACTGGCCAATGTTCTCTTGACTGAATGAAGCAGGGAGACGTAGAAGGAGCAGGGAAGAAAATGGGAAGGATGGATGGATGAACGAGGAGAATTTCTAAATGAGTTTGGGGTCAACACACTTTCAGAATAAATCCCAATTGGGGTAATCTATCAGTTTATAAAGGAGGATTTTTAATAACCCTCTTGCACTGGCCTGTATCTGTAGTACTGTAACACATTAAATGGGATTACAATAACTTATCAGGACTTGCAAGGAAGTAAAGAGATCAAGAAGAGACTTTAAAAAAAAAAAAGGAAGGCTTATTAAGCTCCCACAATGTTCCTGACCCTCTTCTCATGCCACAAGAGCCTTTTGAGGTAGATACTATTATCCCCACATTACAGATGTGGAACCCGAGGTAAAGATGTGTTCTGCCACAATGTTGGAGCGAGGACTGACCGCGGTAGCCATCATTCTGGGCCGGCCATTCTTCACTACCCCACACTCGGCTGCTGACCTCCCGTTAATTAGCAGTGGATGCCTGCTCCTTCCTCCACATGTGCACATCTCTAGAGAACATTTTTCTGTTATTAGTATCAAAAATGAATCAGGGCTTTTAGCACCCAAGCTCTGAAATCAATTAAGCATTTTAATCAGAGATGAGAGTCCCAAGAAGCTGTCAGTAGACTCATTCCCAGGCAAACGCTCTTGCCCATGCCTCGTCTCTCCTAATAAGACAATAATAACACTTTTAATCCTGCACTCCACAGTTAGCGAGTCGTTCCTAATTACCCACACGTGCGAGAGAAATCTCTTTATTAGGCCCTGAGCTAATGCGGTCCTGAAACCCCTTAAATGATTTCACGCATTCTCTGGGACAGGGTCTGTCAAGATAAGAGGAAACAGGGAAACACATTCTTCCCTGTGCAGAAAGCCATGCAGAAGATGTCACATTTCATACAGCTGTGAAAGGCCTGGGGCTGTTAGTCATAATTAACAGAGCTGAATTAAAGAGAGCTGGAACTTTTTTTTCAATTCATCTACCGCCAAAGAAGGAATTACGGCACATTCTCCACTCCTTGCAGAAAATCACGTTATTCTGTGTGCTCAGACTTAAAGTAACTTGTCCCTGTTTCTAGTCAGTTCTCATTTTAAGGAAAAGTAGACTTGTGGCTCCTATTCCATAGCAACACACCCCACGATTTTGTTAACTAACAGTCTGATTGATTGATGGATTATTTCAAACAGTAACTATCTAGACTTGATATTCCTCTTTCCCTAGGACACCAGGGGACACATACTGACAGCCGCACACTTCATCAGTACATTTAGTTGGTCAATTACACTTTAAATGAAAGTGACTTCTCTCCCCTGCGCTTCTGTTTGGTTGAGAAAGGCATCCAGGGGAGGGATAGAGGCACGCAGTTTTGAACGTATAACTGAGCTCTCGATGACAAACGAGGCAACAGAATGTGAGAACCAACAGAATTTTTCCCAGTCCCACTCCATCCAGCCCCCAATTCCTCAATAATAAACCCCCTTCCCTCCAAAATAGTAGTGAACTCTGCAAAACTGTTAATAGCATCTTGGAATAGTTTAAGTCCAGTTGTCACTTTCCAGATAGGATTAATATTGGATCTTAAACCACAAGAATACAAATACGGCCTGACCCCAGAATGCTGCATGCTGTAGCTCACTGGAGCATTGTGCAGAGACTATAACTAACTCATGCTGCGCCGCGTACACCTCCTGTTCCTTCAGCCCCTGCCATCTGCTCCTTTGCTACTGCCACCGTGGCAGGACATGTCCTCAGCTACCGCTGCTGAGCTGAAATTGTGCCCTCTCCCCTGTGATCTGGTATCAGACAAGCATTTAACACACATCCCTGTATCAGACAGGCTTCATTTAATCTGAAGGGGCGTGCCGTGTGGCCACACCCGAGCAGGCTCTGCAAGAGCCGGCACTGCTGCAAGATGCAGACTTGGGAGAGTTTCTGGAGCTGTTGTTTCTCAGCTTCATCAGATCTAGAAAAGCATGAAATGTAGAAAATAGTAGCCCCCCAAAATGCATAAGCCAGCAGTAAAATGAAAGCGCATTAGAACACTCCCTGACTTCCACCTCCTGCGAGTGCTGGCTTCTGTCTCTACATCACACAGCATATTCATTCACTCCATAAAGATGTTCTGGCACCTGCGTTGGGCTCTGACACATAATTCTCACCCTATATCTAGGAGTGGGGAGCCAGGAGCACTGTTTGGACAAGTTCTCACATCCGCAAAGGGATTCAAATTTAGACTTGCGAAGTTATCTCCGAGTCAAGTCCAACATCAGTGACGGATATACACTGAATGATTAAAAGAAGAATTTTATCACCCAGACTTAAACTTATACCCAACCATCAGAACACACCAGCACTATGCTACAGCCATACAGCGTTAGCCTTAGTGCTGAGGCACTATGAATTATAATCAAGGCATAATTAAACTCTGAATAGAAAGAGTTATCTTGTGTTTTGTGCTTTAGGGCATTAATTTGTTCAATGCAAATCTCTAAAACGGACTACAAGAAAGCTCAGACTTTTCTTCATGTTTTATACTGGAAATATTTAAAAATGGAAGGGAATTGGATTTCCCTCAACCCCTGTAGGAGAGAGAAGAAGAGAAGGAGGTAGACGGACGACTAATAGTCCATAATACAGAAGCTCTGCTGTCCTCCCAGTGCTGCGTCTCCCTCCAGGGCTCTGCTGACTAGAGCTCCCCCTTAAGAGCTGTCTCCAGGGGCCGCCCCATGGCCGAGTGGTTGAGTTCGCACTCTGCTTCGGTGGCCCAGGGCTTTGCTGGTTCGGATCCTGGGCGCAGACCTAGCATCGCTCATCAAGCCACGCTGAGGCGGTGTCCCACATGCCACAACTAGAAGGACCCACGACTATAATATACAACTATGTACTGGGGGGCTTCAGGGAGAAGAAGAAGAAAAAAAAAAGGTAAGTTTGGCAATAGATGTTAGCTCAGGTGCCAGTCTTTAAAAAAAAAAAAAAAAGAACTGTCTCCCTTACCTGAATATTTGCCCTCTCTGTAGGTCAAAATGCCTTCTGGGGGCCTCTATCAATATGGCACATGGCAGTGATTTTAAAAAAAAATAAATAAAGGCCTCTCTCAAAATCCTGTTAAATGTTTGACAACATTTATGTATTTAAACATTTATGTAAATATTTATATACTAAACATATATGTAAATATGACACATCTTTTTTGAGGAGGAATGAGAGATAGACTGAACTGTTTTATGATGGACCTATTCTAAATTGAAGAATTCCTATTTAATTTCATAATTAATATGCAGCCAGTAAAGTATCTTTCTTAATTAGATACTATATGAACCTTGTGTTTATTTAAGCATTTTAGTACCTATTTTGGTCTCTGGACCTTATGTGTATCTATTCATTGTTTTCGTAAAATATTGTCTCAAACATTTTAAGTACATACTCAAAAACCTAGCAAAATCTTTATAATGCTTTTAAAAACATCTTGTAATAGCACAAAGTGCTAAATCTCACAATCCATTTATGTGCATTCCATACTTTTCTCATAGCAGGTACCCATGTTAAATTGACATCTCTACAAGGCTCTCATCGACCACATTTGGCTACAGTAATGATATACAATTTCCTTCTTATCTCTAAGGAAGTGTCCTCTAGGTAGCTATTTGTCAGTTGGTGCCTGAGACTATAAAAATAGTTTATTCATTGTGAAACTATAGGTAAGACTCCATTCAGATTTCATAAAGTTTACCTCTCTTAAAAATCGTGTTAAATGCTTGACAAAATATAATACTTCTTTAAATTCGTGGTCAACTTTGAAAGAAACAAGTTCCAGTAATAATGAGGGGATCCAAGCCAAATATTTGATGGGGCCTGCTGTCTCAGGCGTTTTTGGTCTGCCAAACACTGGGATGAGCATCTTTATATATAAATAAAGCTTTTCTTAGGTTTTAGTCCCCCCACACACACTCTCATCCCAGGCTTCTAGGATAAATTCATAGAAGTAATTTTCTTCGTATGGATGCTTCATATCTGTGCATCCTCACATGCTCTGATTATTGGCACCCATTTCCTCTACTGCCATTAAATTTTAATATACGCATTGCCAAAGCAAGCACACACTGTACGACAGTGGTACAAAATTGCTTTTTGTTGGTAGATGACCAAACACAGACATGGCCTTCCCTCCAGCTACTGGTATAAACAGTAATGAGCTCACAGCTCTCGGATCCTCTGACCTGGCAGATACCTCATTCTACGGGGACCACATTGACCATTTCTCTGTGCAGAGGAGGAAGATGATGGGGAGCACTTTCACTCACTTGAATCCTCGATTTTCTTGGCTGGACTCGTTTGTTGGTCCAGTGGGACACCAAAGTGAAAGCCATCTTAAATTGAGTCTGAGTCATCTTTACTTCCACTCTTCAAACCCAGACCATCCTTCACCATCTGATCTAGCGCCACCACTTACCACCAACAGTTGTTTTCCAACCATACTCGGTGTGGCAATGGAGTTTGTCATCAACCCAATACCTGTTTCCTCTTCTTCCTCATTAACAGAACCTCAGTCTTAGAATAGCAAAGTGCTTAGCTCCAGAATTATGGTTAGTTTAAGCTAGACATAACAATCTCATTCCCCAGTTTCTGAGGCTCCCTGTGGGTGGCTGTCACCACCAATTCTAGCCATTCAGATGTAAATGGATGGGAATGTGGTTCTGGAAAGGCTTTGGCATTCTTGATGGAAGAGATAGACACAGCTAACAGGGCTCTTCTTCTTTCTTCCTTCCATGAACACGGATGTCATGCCTGGGGCTACAACAGGCATTTTCAACCACGAGTGATCAAACCAACCAGGTAAGGCAGAGAGGAAGGACAGAAAGAGATTGAGTCTTTGAGAACATACCTGAGCTCCTGCTTCCACCCTGAACTGCAAAACTCTAGACTTATTATTTAAGGTAATTAAATGCCCTTATTGCTTAAACCACTGTTAATTGGGCACTCTGGTCAATGCAGCTGAAAGCATTCCTAACTAACATACCCTTATTTTCCTGCATTACATTCAGGGTGTAGGGGAGGAAGACATTTCCTCTACCCACTCTGGGTCCTTCTGGCTGGATAAGGAATTAAATTCACATGAGACAGAATAACAGGAGAAAATTAAACAAAGATTTACAACAGGTATACATGAGAGAGGCTCAGGAAAACTGAGCAACTCAACAAAATGGGGGAAGCTCTCACCTTAAATACCATCCTCAGCTAAAGACAAAGGAGGATGTTGGGGGTGAGGGGAGTCAGTTATGGGAGATGACCAGGAAAGCACAGTAAACAAGGGTAAGGTTATTATGCAGATTTAAGTCCTTGCCTTCTACATTGATTAAGAGTTTCTAAAGATAAGGTCATCCCCCCTTCTTCCTGGTACAGAGTGGGAAACACCTTTACAGATGGAGATTTCCTTTACAAATGTAAATTTCTCTTAACAAAGGGTAAGAAAATTCTACTTTTCTGGGTTTCTCTCATGTATGCAGTTTTTAAAAGTAACCAGCCCAAAATAATCCTCACACCAAAGAGACACATCTTGGGGTGGTCAATTCCAGTCCCCCGCAAGTGCAACCATGTATGACTCCTGGCACCTCCAGTATCATGAGTACCCTGAGAGCACTTATCACAATATGTAATCTCTTGTTTGTTCCATTATGTGTTATCCATTTGTTTCCTAGAATGTAAGCCCTACAAGGTCTGACTTATTTACTACTATATTCCCGACATCTACAAAATTGTCTGATGCATAGTAGGAGTTCAATAAATAATTGTTACTGAAAAGGTCAAGTTGGAAGGACACATTGGTGCTTGAGTTTTGGGAGATAGAGGGGCATTAGCGATGGATTCAATTCTAGTTGAAAAGCACGTTCTGTGAGTACAAGGGAGGTCAATTATGAGAAGTCAGGGCTGGCAGGAATTGGTTGAGTGGGCTAACTCCAATCTGGCTGCCCAGAGATCAGAATGACACTCTTTCGCCCAGGCAACGGGTGCACTGAGGAACTCTGGAGTGATAAAGAGGTTCAAACTAACACACTGATGCCCTTTCTCAGGGTTGGGGTAGAGCTTAGGTGACATGCTTGATGTTGTCGTTGGTATCTTGGGGCATCAATGAGCCTTAGTGAGACAGAAAATAGCTCTCATCTGCATTTGCCAGTGATAACCTGCCATGCTGAGCTCTTCTGTTGCTCCTGGGGTGCTGCAGGGCCAGCTGCAGATAACATGATGATGTTGCAGACAGCCAGAGGGGGCCAGGATCCCATGAGTGCTGACAGCTTAGGCCATTCATAAGCACTGGGAAGGTACAACAATTCACATCCTCAGAGTGCATGTGGGCTCCTCACCGCTGAGACGGTGCCTCAAAATGGCTCAGGGGACAGTTCAGATGTTCCAACCCCTGTACACATATTTTTAAAGACTTCCCGTGGCATGCAGGCTTCAGAAGAAAGCATATTCAGCTTGCCAAGTCTTCATTACAAACAAATGTGTGACTTTCACCTGTAGAACCAATGCCCAAATTAAGAAAGCCCAAAAGCAGTTTTGAAGAAATAACTAGAAGCAGTTGCTGTCTGCCGTGTCTTGATCTCACCCACTGAGTATTCTCCTAACCTGCCACACACCTCTTCATGTAGGTCAGTGAATGGTCTTTTCATACAGCTTGGGACATAAACCATCCATTTTTCTCCACTTTTTTTTTGGCCTCAAAATGATCGCCATCCACCACCTATATTACTTAAGGCTGGCCTTTTCCTCCCTGGGCATGGCTTCCTATTTTGAGACTATTGATCCCACTGATGTTACAGATATTACTTTAGTGACAGTGCCCCCCAAACTGTGCAGAGCACAGAGAGAGGTCTGAGTCTGTCTTCACAGATGGCCATTATATGGCACAAAATGCATAGATCCTCCCAATTTACTAACTAATCTGATGGTACTGGAAATGTAAATGGTACCATGATTTTCAAGGCAGAGAATCTTAGAATATCCACGAAGAAAGAGATCCTAAAAGCCACCTGTGCTATTCTTTTACTATCATTTGAATTTCCACTGTGATATCTTCAATAACTGAGTACCTATCTCTGTTAGAAATCTTACAGCTTCAGAATAGTCACTGAACTCCAAAGGCATTCATTATATTTTGGAACAACAGTAGCTACTGGAAAAGTCATCCTTATTTTAGCCAAAATCTATCCCCCTGGAGTGCCCACCTAGTAGTCCATGTGCCGCCCCCCTACAAGATGGCCCTTCCAGTGCTAGAAGGCAACTCACCCATCTCCCCATCCCTTCTTGGTTCCCAAGAGAAAACTTGGGATCCAAGAGATACGTGGTTGCCTCAAAGTCCCCAGCTGGCAGGTGATAAAGCCTTAGCTCAAACCCAGGCCTTCTGATTCCCAGTACTATGCTCCGTTTGCGGCAGGAGACAACGTGGTTTTGAGTCCCCTCATGATCTCTGACGCTCTTCTGTGGACACAAACCTATAATAAGGCGCTCCTTACTGAATCCAATACACCAAGCATGAGGCAAACACACACAGCAGCCTGGAACTCCCTAGTCCTTTGTTCTGAACATGCCCTTTCAATTAATGCAGCACAAGTTCAAAACAGCTTCTTTGGTACCGTGCCCTCGCTATTTAAATAGCATTTTTTTACCCTTTGTGGAATCAATATATATTTGCTTAAAAAGCAAGATTCAACAGAGTAAATTTGAAGATCTAATTGGCTTTATTAAATAATTCATGAATCAGGCAGCCTCCGTTCTAGGAAACAGAATGGAGCTCAGAGGAGCTGTACGAAATGGAGGCAGAAGGAGGGTGGGGTGAGGAAGTTATTAGTAAAAGAAAAGAAAGGATTGTTTCAGGCCAGGACATCTTCTTTTGGGAGAAAAGAACCTTCAGGGGTTTCATTATGCAGATTACCTCGCCAGTGCTAATCAGGAAATTTCAGATTGACTGTTAAAAATGCCACAATCCTGGAATAGGCTAAAACTGCAATTAAGTCTTAGTTTTCTGTCATGGAGGCAAATGACTCCATTTTGGGCCTGTTATTTCTTTTTAATAGTTTATTGTAGAAAACAAAGACCAGCGAAAAGAGAGGAATAGTCCAAAATTCTATCAACCACATAAAACCACTATTAACCATTTTCCTATACACATATTTTGTAATGAAAAAAGCATATTGTAATGTTTTGTAATCTGCTTTTCAAACTCAATTAATCAACTGGCCACGTATTTAAGTATTTTTTCGTGACATTATTTTAGTAGTTGCATTTTATTTCTTCATATGAATGTGCTATATTTTAACTAATGCCCTGTTGTTAGAGACTTGTTTCCAATCTTTCTTTATTGTTACAAGACCAAAGTGAATATCCTTGCAGCTAAATCTTTCACACATCTACTGTATCCTTTCCAAAAGATAAATGTCTAAAAGTGTCATTGCTAAGCCAAAGATATTCACATTTTAGGACTTTTTCATTTGAATCGATAAATATGCTTCCAAAAAATAGCAATTTATATTGCAACCAGAAGTATAAGACCTGATAATCACAAACCTTAGCAATATTGTATGTTACCTTTTCTTTAACATTTGTCAATTTCATGGCCCAAAAATAGTTTCTTGATGTTATTTTAATTTGCATTTTTTATTTATTTTATGGCCAATGTTAATTGCTTTTATAAATTGCCCATTCATATCTTTTGCCCATATTTTTACTGGATGTTTACTTTTTTTAATTAATTGATAAAGTCATTCACACCTCTCTGTTGAGTACTATGAATTTATTGTGAGCCAGAACTTTTAAGGCTTTTTCCAGGAATGATACTTTTCAGACATAGGTTTCCTATCTAGCATATATCCTATAGCTTGGCAGTTATTATGCTTTATTTACATCTCCTTATTAAATTTCATTTTGTTAAATTTACTGCATTGTGGTAACCCATTAAAATAATTTTTTATGTCCATCCTACAAGATTTTCTCTCTATTCTGAGGGTTCCAACAATTTAACTCATATTTGTTGTTAGTGCCATTGAATCAATTCTGGATCCTAGTGACCCTGTGTACAGCAGAGTGGAACCCTGCCTAGTCTTTTTGTGCCCTCCTCTCACCCTCTGGTGCTATATCAGACAATCGTCCTCAGCTAGTCATAGGGTTTTCATGGCCAATTTTTTCAGAAGTGAGTGGCCAGGTCCCTCTTCCTAGTCTACTTTGGAAACTCCACTGAAAACTGTCTGCCATAGGTGACCCTGCTGGTATTTGAAATACCAGTGGCGTGATTTTCAGCATCACAGCAACAGGCAGCTACCACAGTCTGACAACCAATAGAGGGATGGCGTGGTTCCCTGACAGGGAAACGAACTCGGGCTGTAGAAGTGAGAATGCTTAACCTTAACCTCTAGACCACCAGGGCGTGAACCCATATTCTATCAACATATTTACTTGGGTCAGGATGAAAGATATCATAGGACAGACATGACTCTGCTTAGAGTCCTGAGGCCTCCCTACAAGGAGACATCAATCACCATTTCTTTATCAGTTCTTTGGGTTATGTCAGACTTCTCATTCACTTATTAATGTGTGTCTCACATGGAAGATATAAACAATGAACCAAAGGAGACATGGCCCCAGGTCACAGATAGCTTTTGGACTACTGAGAAAAACATTAATTGAATTTCCATACAAACAAACACATAATTGCTGTAAAGACAATTACAGTAAAGGAGGGATACTCAGGCCCATGATAGCCAACAATAGGGGTCCATCAGTTGCAATAATCCAATCAAGGTGTGATCGAGTTGTTTGGTGTAGGGTAGAGATGATACAGAGAAAGAGAAGTAAATAGATGAGAAATATTTAGGAAGCAAAATCAAAAAGACTTAGTGATAAAGTGGATATGGAAAATATAGGAAAGGTTGTTGCCTAGGATGACTCCTAGGATTTTGTCTTGCACAAGTAAGGTCCACAAATGTAATCTCAGGGGTCTCACAGCTGTCTACAAGTGTGTGTGTGTGTGTGTGTGTGTGCGCATTTTTATTCCAATGCCAGACTAAAATTATGTTAAGCATATTCTGGATAATCTGTATGACAAATCTGAGTTAAACAATTCCACATTCTAGATCCTGTGTTTGTGTTTGTATTCAAGATCCTATTAGCACCAAAGATCACCTGGGATAACAACGTATAACCATTAGTGGATTGACAAGTACGCTCACAGCCATGCGCTTGGCAGATCTTCTTATCAAACTAACTCACTTTAAGTGTAGCACTAAAATTAAATTCTTTCACCAGTTATAAACATCTTCAACCAGTTATAAACCAGTGATTCTTTCACCAGTAATAAAGATCAGATTTTGAAAAATGAAAACATTTTCATTTCTTTAGTTAGTAAATGAAAGCTTTGAATTGTCATTATGAAAACTTCAAAGTAGAGAAGTAGCCTTTCTTTAATCGTCACAAGCTAATTAGAAAAATCCAGAGAGGATCTGAAAAAAAAGAAAAACAGATGGACTTGGGCCAAGAAAAGGACAAATATGAGGTCATATCAGGTTGTGGGAATGAAGGTTTTACAGTGGTTCAAATAGGAAAAGAGGAAGGAACCTTACTTGGCCTAATGCTGAATTCAGAAGAAACTGGGTATTAGCAGTGGGGACCATAAGCACAGGAGTAGGAGTGACCATCAAAACAAATTTGAGTAATAAAGGCAATATGGTACTGACATAAGGAAAGACATGTAGATCAATGGAAGAGAAGTGAGAGTCCTGAAATAAACCTCTACATTTATGGTCAATTGATTTTCAACAAGGGTACCAAGAAAATTCAATGGAGAACGAATAGTCTTTTCAACTAGAGGTACTGGAACAACTGTATATCCACATTCAGATGAAAGAGGTTGAACCCCTTCCTTACACCATACACAGAAATAGTTCAAAATGGACCATAGACCTCAATGTAAGAGCCAAAACTGTAAAACTGTTGCATATCCATACAATGGAATATTATCCAGGAACCAAAAGGGAGGAAGTACTGAAACATGCTATAACATGGGTGAATCTTGAAAACATTACACTAAATGAAAGAAGCCAGACACACAAGGTCACATAGTGTATGATTCCATTACATGAAATGTCCAAAATAGACAAATTGATAGAAATAGAAAACAGATTAGTGGTTGCCTAATGCTGGGAGGGTTGGGGGAAGGGAGGCAGAAGTAAGAAGGAGTTGGAATAACTGCTGATGGATACAGGGTTTCCTTTGGGGGTGATAAAAATGTTAAAAAGTTGATTAAGGTGATGGTTACACAACTCTGTGAATATACAAAAAACCATTGAAGTATATATTTTATATGAGTATATGGTAAAATATGTGAATAATTCATATAAAGTAAAATGTACAGATTTTTACTTTTTACTTTGATAAATTTTGAAAATCCTTTGCATGCATGTAAATACACCCCAAATAAAATATAGAAAATTTCTCTTTCTTCAGGAAAGCTCCATTTCCTAGGAAAATTCCATTTCCCAGGAAAGCACTCCTTTTATTTAATCTACCCTTACCCCAAAAGATAAGGTTGGGGAGGAAGAAATATTTCTTTACTCTTCTAAGTCCTTCTGGCTGGTCTAAGAATTAAATTGAGATGAGACAGAATAACAGGAGAAAGTCAAACAAGTTAAAAACATGTATACGTGGGAGAAACCCAGGAAAATCAAGTAACTCATCAAAATAGCCAAAGCCACCACCTTAAATATCACCTTCAGCTAAAGACAAAGGAGGATGTTGGGGGTAGTGGTTTGGAACTAAAAAGAGGTGGAAGGCAATTCACATGGAGATGAAAAAGCAAATGTTTAGTAAACGAATATTTGTCATGCCTTGCAAAGACAATGAGATGTGGAGAGGACTTTGATCAAATGGGCTTTGCTAGGTTCCTCCCTGTCTACCACACCTAGGCCACATGATACTATAGTTATCTGTGGCAATAATTCCTTCCTGGAACAGGCCTTCTATCTTAAATTCTTTTAAGCAGTTAGGGGGAAAGGTCAAAGTTTCTTCCTGAGTCTTTTGTTCTTAAAAATGATTATTTTTAAAGCCAAAAAGACACATTTTGGGGGTAGCAAATTCTGCTCCCCTATAGTAACCACTATTCTGATTTCTATCACCACATCTTCTTGGACTTCACACGAACGGAATCAGACATTATATATTTTATGTACTTGTCTGGCTTCTTTTGCTTAGCACAAAGTTTTTGAGATTCATCCATGTTGTTATGTTTTGTTTTGGTTTTTTACTGCTGACTAGTAGTCCACTGTAGGAGTATATTACAATTGTTTTGTCAGTTCACCTATTACTGAGCATTTGGGTCGTTATCTATTTGGGGCTATTAGAAATAAAACTGCCGTGAATATTTTTATTTCTGTTTTAAGATCCTTTTAGTATCAAGGGTCATATGGGGTTCCCTCTGCTTGAATCTGGGCAGGTCTGTCACTGCCTGCTGAATTAGAGTACGGAGCAGTGATGTTGGGCCAGTCTCAGCAACCAGTGCTTACAAAACCAGCAGCCTCCTCTTCATATCTCTTGGACCACTCACTTGGGAGCCCTGAGTCCAACTACCCAGCTGAAGAGACCACAAGAAGAGGCCCTAGACAAAATAGAGAGGGCCCAGCTACATTCAGCCTTTCAGCTTTCCCTAACAAGGTACTTCATACCTGAGTAGGGCTGCTCTGAACTATCCAGACTGGACCAGCCATCAGCTGAGTACCAAGTTAACCAAATCAATGCCATGTAGAGCAGAAGAGTTACTCAACCAAGCTCTGCCTGAATTCTTGATTCACAAAATCAAGATCTATAATAAAATGGTTGTTGTTTCATGCCACTAATTTGGGGGCTAGTTATTTACATAACAATAAATAACCAAAACAGGATGAGTGTGGACTCATTCTGTGTCCGGGGTTCTGTAGTGGGTTGCATATTGTTCCCCCATAAGTGAGTTGATTAGTGTCCCTCTAAAATTCTTGTTCACTCAGAACCTCAGAATGTGCCTTATTTGGAAATGGGGTCTTTGCAGATGTAATTAAGGTAACGATTGTAATGTAATTGAAATGTGATTATAGTGGTGGGTCCAATGACAAGTGTCCTTATAAGAGACAGAAAATGAAACACAGAGACACAGAGAAGACTATATGAAGGCAAAGCCAGAGGTTGGAGTGATGCAGGCGCAAACCAAGGAGCACCAAGGATTGCCAGGAGCCACCAGGAGCTAGGAAGAAACAAGGAATAAGTCTTCCCGAGAGCCTCTGGAGGGAGCGTGGCTCTGCTGACACCTTGACATGTTTGTCTCCACTCCTGGAAGGGCTTGCTCCTTGCTGGACTTAAGTTCATTTAGATTTCTTTGCATCTTCAACTCTCTGATGGGTTTTTTTAATGCTTATTTTTAATTAATCCAGCTTTTTCATGTTGTTAGGATGAGAACCACATTCTCTCATAACTTTCTAAATCCTAACTGCAATCTCGTACATAACTTTAACTCTCCATGCCTCCATTTTAATAAAAGCTATTACGTGATGAATTTAGAGCTACCTTTTTGTCCTTCCCTTTTTTCTAATACAATAAAAATAATCTGAATCAGCATTGGGCTCTCAGACAAGTCTACTCTTAGCTTCCCCTTAAGTGTGAGAGGGAGTGGATCAGGTCAATCAGTTAATTATGAATTTACCCAGTTTTATGCACTTTAGCCCACAATCTCCACCTCTACCTTCCTTGTTTCTGACTGTGCTCCTTATCAAATGTTCTGTCCTCCTGTTTTCCTGGCTCCACTCCTGTTCTGGGCCAAGACAAATATAGAACAAACTTCTTTCTGTCCAAAAATCAGAATTTCTGAAGCTGAAAACAAACACGTAAGTGAATGAGTGTCCTAATTTCTATAATGCTAATGCTTTCCGTACTGGACCAGATCTCATTCCCTATCATAGGGGAGATTTCTGGGGAAGCAAATATCCATTCTCATTAGGATTTAACTAAATCGTACTGAATTGTTAGTGTTAAAATTGTTCGTGCTAGAACTGGAAAAAATTATAAATGGTTCTTTTCATAGAGGAAGGAAAATGTAAGATACCCTTTCATTAGGAATTGAGTATCTTTTTCCAATTCCTCTCCAGAAAGTCCTGTCAACAAACTTGAAATGCACACTGCTTTGCAGATGGCGTCACAGTTGCGGTTCATTCCCCATGCTCATCACTAAACGTAGTGAAACATTCCTTTGTCTCTACATCAGACGCTAACGGAGATCCAAGGCCTGAGAGAATATAAATATTTTCATATAAAAAGAATTATAACCTGATTTGCTGCTCCTTCACCCAGATGTTTGCATTGCTGGTATTTTTTATCAACTCCACTGTAGACTGATCTTCAAAACGATAAAAGCTAAGGAGATGCTTTATTTTCTTTTCCCCATAATGTTTTTTTTAAAAAAATACCAAAGCTGATGAAATATCAAGGCATGCATCTTTGTATCTAAACCCAAGGTGATTATGATATCTTACCTTCCCCCTCCCAGGGAGATAAAGTCAGGCCAGGTGGGCCCATGGCCAAGCAGGTCAAGGTTGGGCTTGCATTTGAGTAGACAGATTAATGTCCTAAAAAGGAAGAGGTGGAAAAAAACAATGAGGTAGTACAAACCATGTCCCAATAAAATGCTAAAGGTCAATCCTGGTGAAGCCAAATCCATTGTCAAGACCAAGGACAAGCTCGGGAAGTCAGGAGCCAGGGAGACAGAAGGATGGAGCAGTTGATGAGGAGTAAGGCAGGGACAAGGCCATCTGTCCCAGGACATCTACTGTGAGCAGAGCAGTGTTCTTGTCAAGTAGTGGTGACACCTTACTGGGTTATATGGGCTAAAGATTCACTAAAGATTGAGAGACCCTCACATTTCCAAACTGGAAGCAGAAAGGCCCTCATATTTATTCCAGACCGAAAATCCTAGATGTTTCATTGGCCCACTGCACAGGATTTAGTGCAATTGAGGAAAATCTCTACCTTTCTCCTTCCAATGGCAAGGATTTATGTAAAATGATCTATCTGTTCTCTGGGTTTGTGGCTCACTTCCACCCCCACCCTCCATCAGGCACCTTCATTCCAATAGCCTCTCCAGTTCTAGTTCTAGTGTACCCAATGTGCCCTGTAACTGGCCCTTTACAGCCAAGATCCTGGAACTGCAGCTCTGACTTACGCTTCTTCCCTGGGGACAAAATTCCTGATCCTAAGCTACAGAGGGTGTCTGAGGTTCCAGTACCTGTGGCTTGATCTGCTGGGCGCTGAACTCACCTGCTTAGGTTGAGAGAGATAGTCAAGTTAAGTTCTCGGACCACCTCCCTTGGATCCTTGGCCTATCGTGGCCACAGCCCGTCGGCACCAGTGGCTGGAACCACTACTCTCAGCCAGCCAATCCAGCCGACAACCTACCCCTGCCATTTGCACTCAGTGACACAACTCTCCGAGCAGTCTGTGATTCATCCTTTCCTCAAGAGGGAAGCAGCAAGCCACACACCCCGTATTTGCATTAGTTTCCCAATGCAGAGTTTAGCAGTTGCCATTATCCAAAGTTTGTCATGCCAGACTCCCCTCAGACAGGAACAGCTATCATGGTTTTAAGAACAATAGGGATGGAGCCAAAATTAATACTAGCATACTTCTCCAAAAATTTCACATTATTCAATATGAGAATGCCCCTATATTTCAGAGACATTAAAATATAGACTCAATGCAGATGAATGGATAAATAAAATGTGATATATATATGTATATATACACAATGGAATATTACTCAGCCTTAAAAATAAAAAACAGAAATCCAAGCATTTGTGACAACATAGATGGACCTGGAAGACATTGCACTAAGTGAAATAAGCCAGACCCAGAAAGACAAATACCATATGATCTTACTTATGTGTGGAATTTTAAAAAAAATTCAAACATAGTATAAAAGGATAAAATGGTGGTAACTAAAGGCTGAGGGGTGGGGGATAAGGGGAGATATTGGTCAAAGGGTACAAACTTCCCATTATAAGAGGAATAAGTTCTGGAGACCGAATGTACAGCATAGTGACTATAGTTAATAATAATGTATTATAAACTTGAAATTTTCTAAGAGAGTAGATCTCAAGTCTTCTTACCACAAAAAGAAAAAAAATGGTAACTATGGGAGGAGATGGATAGGTTAATTAGTTTGATTGTGGTAATCATTTCACAACATAAATATATATCAAAACATCATGTTGTACACCTTAAATATATACAATTTGTATTTGTCAAAAATAAATAAATAAAAACAAAAAATAATATAGAGTCAACAAAATACGGAGATTTGCTACATTTGGCAGGCTAGCACACAACTTCTGTAGTGACCTTTTAGAATTCATTCCGCTTCCTGGTGACCCTTCTTGCTCTAAGTCCTGGCACTGGTCACTATCATGCCAGCACCCGCTCCTTTTACCTGACCCTCTGGATCTCTATAAATGGCCCAGGACTCCAATCTCATATGCCTCTCAGTCTCAAATCCCCACAGAAGGGGGACTTTTCTTGCAAACCCGGACCGTCTTGTTCACCCCTGCCTCTCCCAGCCCTGGATCAAGTGCTTTCTGTCCCTCCAAGGTAGTAGGACCTCCTACCACAGACTTCTGCCACCTTCTTCACAAGCCCATCCAGAGCCCCTGGAATTCAACTGCCTACATCTGGACAGATGTTAGGCCTCAGCATTATGAATTCCCTTCAAGATATAAAACATTCAACTATGTTCCTCCTTGACCTGCCCTTTTCTTCGTTGTGAGGAGATTTATGTGCTCCAATTAGAGAAGTTGCTGGCAGGATCTGGCATTTTACCCTACTTACAAACTAACAAGTTAACCTGTTACTGTTGTGTGGATGCTAACAGAAGACATGATATTCCTAGATCAGAGAAAAAGAACATTATTACTCAAGGCTCAGCAAGCAGCATGAGTTTCATGTTTGTCCATTCCTTTTGTCTCCAACCCCCTTCCCAATTCCTGCAGAAGCAACTCAGAGCAGCCCGGGTGGATGCTACATGCACAATGGGTTCACTTTGCAGATGAGGGGAACTTAGTTTGTGAAGCCCACCTCCTCTGTAGGAAGCCTGCTCTTTGTTCTAAAGCAAGTGTTCACCTCATTTCTCAAGGTTGCTCAATGCAAACATGACCCTGAGCAATGACCCAGGCAAAGAGTAGTCAGGGTCTTCCATTCTTGAAAAATCCAGCAAGAATGTATAGGGACGGGGCTGGCCCCGTGGCCGAGTGGTTAAGTTCGCGCGCTCCGCTGCAGGCGGCCCAGTGTTTCGTTGGTTCAAATCCTGGGCGCGGACATGGCACTGCTCATCAAACCATGCTGAGGCAGCGTCCCACATACCACAACTAGAAGGACCCACAACGAAGGATATACAACTATGTACCAGAGGGGCTTTGGGTAGAAAAAATAAAAAAATAAAATCTTTAAAAAAAAAAAGTCTTCTCTTTTAAAAAAAAAAAAAAGAATGTATAGGGACACCCAGAGCCCAGGAAGGATTGCCTCTCCCAACAGTTACTACCAAATTTTGGCAGAAGACTTCAGTCTTATGGTCTAAACTACAAGGTAATGCTGAATTTCAGATGCAGGAAAGAAATCATAATTTTTCAGCCTTTATTCGTATAAACCATACAACTCCTAATGAAAAAGCCTAAAGTATTTCTTCATCGTATATGGAGAAAATATATTTCAAAGTAAATTTTAGATATAATTTTGATCTTTTCTTTTACTAATTCTTAGTGGTTTTGATGCTTAATTTCCTCCCTGTTTTCCAAAGACCCCCTGGGGTTCTTCTCTCACCAACTTTCTTGCTAGGATTTACTCACAGCCTCCTCATTTCATCTGAGATCAAGATGCTTTTATCTTTCTCTCTTCTTCTGCAGGAAAACACTTTCCTTGAGGGACCCACAACTTAATCAGAGGAAAATTTCCAGTTTGCCTTTCCATGCTCCAGCTCTCATCTCTGACTTTCTTTCTCATATTCAGCAGAAAGAAAAAATTATAGCCACATAGACCATCTCTATACTGAGGATTATTAGCAAGTTTATTTCTGGCTTCATTTCTTTCTCCCTTTCGTCAGTCTTAACAAAAACTACCATTTACTGAGTGCCATTTTTGGGTCAAGCAGAGTGTTCTGAATAATTTATATGTATCGTTTTATTTAATCCTCACAACCACACTTCAATGTATTTAACATAGTTGCTATTAGGATACCCATTTTACAGATGGAGAAACCGAGTTATAGAGGAGTTAAATACCTCACCCAGGTCAGCCAGTAAGTAAGTGGTGTAACCAGGATTCAAACCCAGGCATTTTGACCCCAAAGCCCACATTCTTGACTTCTATTCTATATTATATTGCCTCCCAAAATTATCCTAATTGCATCCACCTCCTGCCCACCCTCTCGTGATCGATAACTTATGTGAAAAAATACTTATCAATTTTCACAAGAACTTGCTTCCAACAATGGCTTATGCTCGCCTAAAACTTTCCCAAATAGATGCTGAAATAAATATGTTATATCAGAATATAACAATACAAAGAAATTTGCAAAATATAGCTTTAAATTTGTAAAACAACATAGGAGAAGAAAGAATCAGTTACTGTTTTGCTTGCAATTGCAAGCAAAAGACATGGTGAGCTTAAGGGAGTTTTTAAAGTGAAGTTTCTTAAAGAATTCTAGGTATGTCCAGGAAGTTGAGTGCCTCCAACGCCTGCAGGGGACAGAGGATGGGAGCCGGGAGCTGCCAGGAGCCCAGACATGAATTTCCCTTCACTTCCTGCCTCCACTTCTCTCTGCTCATCTTTGTAAATGCCCTGTCTACAAACAGATGCTTTCTGTTTCTTTGCACCTACAGGAAGAGATAAAGGCTCACTCCATAGCTCAGAGCTTATATCACTCTGCTCAGGGAAGCAGCCCAGACCCACTAGAATCTCTTACAGCCAATTCCAAATTCCTGTGAGATAAAATCTGATTGGCTCAGCTTGGGTCACGTGCCCAAACCACTTTCTATCAACTGTAGCCAAAGAATCCACTCTTAGGACAAAAGAAGAAAGTTGGTTATGCTGGCTTTGGCAGACTTCCCAAAGCTGTCTACAACATATGACCTCAGCCAACCGCTTATTTATAGGACAAAAAAATACATTTATTTGGACTCGGAATCTGAAAATATGGTCTCCAATTGATTATTATGTCTGTCTCCTTGGCTCTTAAGTATTCTGTGCAGATGATAGAATGTTAGCATGTGACTTTGTAATCAGTGTTAAAACTTGTTCTGGATATAAAGTTTCTTCTCCTGAGGATTAATCTATTGTAGGCAGATCCTCTGTTATCTTTATCTCCTACATCTCCCCTGTGCAGTCCTTAGGAGCTTGTTGTCCACCAGGTTAAATGCATGGGTAGATGGATATATAGAGACAGGGATGGAGATGGGGATGAGGATGGAGATGGAGAAAGGTAGAGGCAGAGGGAGAGATAGTCCCTTCCATCTGCATTGGCTTTCACGCCCATTATCTCATGGATTAAAAAGATTGCTCTTTGCCCCTCACCATCCATGTGATCTTGGTAGGTGAGGCCCAGGTTTCCACAGAGAACCCTCAGGCTACAAGCATGAGGTACACAAATTGTCTTAAAGAGCAGGAAAGCATGGAGGTGTCCACTGAACAAAAAGGAGATACCGACATCCAAAAGTGTGATAAAAATCTTATCCAAATTGCTGGGTTGTAGAAATTTAACTTTTTAATTATATAACCAAGGCGTGAATACATCCTCTTTTTTAACAATGAAACTTCACAGATAGAGCTCCCTTCCCTTTTAATGTCTACATCCTATCCAGATCCCCTAGCACCCCAAGTTGTCACCCCTTTGGTTTGTATCTTAGAATATCTACTGCAACTGTACATATTTTTGCAACTTGCTTTTTCCTCTCAACAGTATCTCTTAGAGATTTATTTGTGTTCATACCTTCAGACAGGCCTCATTCTTTTCTGTCTGCTGCATTGTATTTCATAATTTGGATGCACCAGGATTTAATTAGGCTTTCTGTTAATCAACATCAGGGTGGTATGGTAGAGTTTTGGCCTTAAATAGTTGGCCACAGATCAAGGTTTTGGTCTGCAAGAGCTAGAAGTAAACAGAATTTGTATGCCTCTAGGTTGAATTGTAGGCATTTAATATTATAAATAAGTGCATGAACCCATGGTCAATGCATTAATTGATGTAGAGAGAGCCACAGGACCGGAAGAGTGAACCTTATTGGTGCTCCACCCACGAACCCTCAGACACATTTTCCATTTGCGTGTACATGAGCTCCTGATATGCTCTCACTCCCAGGCCAGCACCCACATCTCTTTCTCAAAGCACTGCCCTCGGCTGCAGTAACCTGCTTTGCCTATGTGGAGAGAGCCAGATGTGCCTAAAAATTGACATTCCCCCAAGGACAGCCCCAAACCGATATTTGAGGTACGGCAGTATAGTTGCTCTAATTCCCTTATCCCTGATGGGGATGTCTCTGAAGTGTGACTTACACTGTTTCCAGAACTCCCCTGCAGGAATAACACATAGCCATCTTCTGTGCAACTTTGTTTGATACCTTGTTCTCATTTGGCCTCTCTCTCTCCCAAGAACCACTTCCCCAGTCCTTACCAAATTTTCTTGGGAACATTTTCCAATAAATCATTTTCACACAAATTCTCAGTTTAGGATCTGCCTTTGGAAACCCAACCTAAAAAAACTCATCCCAGAAATGGTCCTGAAAAGCAGACTCTCTGAAACTGGATCCCTCACCAGCCAGATGCTGGGACCCTGGTGGTGGTAAGTAGAGTGCAGATATCCACTGACATGCTGCTCCAGTCGCTGAGACTTTTATTTGTGGTGAATTTGGACAGGATACAGGTGGAAGTGGATGTACTGGCATGTATAATACCTATATTAGCTGAGAAATATGGGGGATTTGGTTAAAAAAGACTGTGGAGTTGGTTGCACATCACATGTGCAATGATGAACTGGAAGAGAAAAGTAAGCTCAAGAAAGCCAACTAATGCAGAGAAAAGTGGGAGAATTTGAAGAGACCTTTATCACTTGTAGCTGGATAGTGGACTGTGCTAAGGATCAGGCCCAGGATTTGTTAGTGACAGTGGCAGATCTACAATGACAGGTGAATTTGAAGACTGAAAAAGTCTCTTACAAAGGGCTGGGCTTTGAGGCTCATATTTGGGGCTACCAGATACGCAGTCTAAACTAACATTGATAACAGACTCTGTTATAGAGGGGACATAGAGACACCAAACAATAAATGCAGTCCTCGCCCAAGTCTAGCTCACTATGTGTTAATGAGCCTACTGAGTGATCATTTTCATGGTCCCAGAGTGCACAACTGAAATTGATATATTTAGCCTCTGGCAGAAACCTCATATTGGTTATTTGACAAGCAGAGTAAGTGTAATCATGGCAGAAAAGGGCAAATGGAAGCCCTTGAAACTAACTCCCTTCCTGTCCAAAATAATAACGCAGAAGCAATACTGTATCCTAGGCGGAATGGCAGTAATCAATTCTACACTCAACGCCTAAAGGATGCAGGATTGGTGGCCCTATCATAAAACATTTAATTCACTAGTATAGCCCTTGCAAAAAAAAAATATGCCTCACTACATTCTAGCGGATGATGGTGGACTGTCACAAATTTATCCAATCTGCATCCCTAATCAGTTTGTATGTGGGTTGTGGTATCTTTGCTAGAAGAAATTAGCATAGCCTCTATTACTTGACAAGTGGCTATCTAGTGAATGAATTCTTTTCAATTCAATGCATCAGAAAGAGCAGCAGTACTTGCTTCAGATGGAGTGGATAACAGTACTTTCGTAGTCTCGCTCCAGGGCTATGTCAACCCTCCTGCCCTCTGTTTCAATATAGTTTGAATGGACTTTGATCATTTGAACATCTCACAGAACTTCAAGTTGCTCCATTATAATGATGGCATTAGTTAATTAGACCTGGTGAGTAAGAAGTGACAAGAACTGTAAAGGTCCTGGCAAGAAGTATGCACTCCAGAAGAAGGAAGATAAAAACATTCAGGGGCCTGCTATATAAGTGAAGTTTTAAGCAATACAGTGGTCGGCACAGGATAGAAGTAAAATACAAGTTATTGTATCTTACGCCTCCTTCCCTCAAGAAACTGGTAAGTTGATTCAGGCTTGAGAAGCAATATATTCTACACTTGAAAAAATTGCTGCTGAGATCAATTTATTGGGGTCGTAATAGGCTACCAGTTTTCAGTGGACACCCAAAGAAACAGAGAATGCTATAACAGGTGTAGGCTGTGGGACAAGGAAACTGCTGGCACAAGAACCGGCAGATATTACAGTGATTGAAGAATACACAGTGGATAAAGCTGTCACGTGGAGTTTTTGACAAGTTGCAACAGTAAAGCCATAACACAGAAATCTAAAGTTCTGGCGCATACTGTCTGCAACAGGGAATTATACACCATTTGAAAAACAACTCCTACTATACTATGGCAAAGATGGAGTGTCTGATGATGGGGCATCAAATGAACATGTCACCAGAGGTGTCCCTCATGAGTCCAGTGCTGTCAGATACACAAAATCATAAATTCGGGTACAGAAGCAAATCATCAGGCCTGAGAATGTCCATATATAGACGGCCCAGTGCCATAGATCCCCATGCCCCCATCTCTGTTGCACTGACACCTCTTCCTCAGTTTACACCTATGGTCTCATGGGGTGGAGAGGAATGGAGTGAATTCCATACAACCTGATAGAGGAGGAAAAAAATATAAGCCTAGTCCATGAATGGATCAACTCAAATTGATGGGAATCAAATATAGACTGATGCCCCACTCCAGCCTCAGGAGTGGCCTTGAAGACAGTGGTGAAAGGAAATCCCCCACAACTGGCAGAGCTTTGAGTGATGTATTTAGTCATCCATTTTGTGTGAAGAGAGAAGTGGCCCATGATAAGGATAAACATAGACTCCTGCATTGTGGCAAATGGTTTGGCTGGTTGGTGAGGGACTTGGAAGAACTAAAGCTGAAAGATCAGGAACAAGGAGGTGTGAAGAAAAAGCATGTAGAAGGACTTATAAGAATGGGCACAATATGCATGGATGTGCATAAATACATGAATGTCCACCAGAAAGGATCTGATACAAAGGAACTAAACAACCAGATGCACAAAATGATTCATCCGGTAGTTATCATCCAGCTTCTGTCCTCAGCCATCACAGTGTTTGCAGAATGGGAACTTAAGTGTAGTAGCCATGGTGGCAGAGATGGGATTCCTCTCACCGAGGCTAATCCAGGTATTGCCACTGCTGAATGAGTAACCTTTCAATCACAGAGATTGATGCTAGGATCTAGATATGGTGCCATCTTTCAAGGAGGCCAACCAGACACTTTTGGCAGATTAATTACATTGAACGCCTTCCATCCAGGAAAAAGCAAGGATTCATCCTCAACAGGATTGACAAATATTCCAGATATCAGTTTACCTTTCCTGCCCTCAGTCTACACTACCATCCAAAGTCTCACGGAGTATCTGATTTTCCAACAGAGGATCCCATATAACAATGCCTAAGATCAAAAGACCCACTTCAAGTCAAGGAGGTGCAACAATGGGCACATGATCACAGGATTCCCTGGCCCTGTGTCATACACATCACTCAGAGGCTGCCAGCCTTATGGAACATGGAATATCCATTGAATGGGTATTAGAATATCCATTGAAATATAGTTAAGGTGCCAGCCAGGAGATGACATTCCATGGGAATGAGGAGCTATCATTTCAAAATGTGGTATATACCTTCAGCCATCACCTGTCATATGTTCCTTTATCTTGATAAGTAGAATATATGGGTCCAGGAATCAAAGGATGAAAGTAGACATGATCTTTCTTACCATCATGCCCAGTGATCCACTTGGGGACTTTGTGCTTCTTATCCCCACAAGAGTAGATTTGAAAGTTCTAGAGGTACTGGTTTCCAAGAGCTGGGAGTGAGACAGAAATGCTTTCACTGGAGGACACAGTCAGGTTCCACTGAACCTAAAGCTAGTCATTTGGGGCTCCTCAGCACAGTTGACCAGCAAATAAAGAAAGGAGTTTCATACTGGTAGAAGGCATTGACCCAGACCATCATGAGGAGATAGAGTTCCTGCTACCTAAGGGGAGCAGTGAAAAGTAAGTCAGGAACTCTGGGAGTTCACTAAGTGAAGGGGTGCTTTCTTAGTGAGGAAGAACAATGTCAGCTCAACTGGGAAGCAATATGGATCAGTAGAAACCCTGTCCAAGTGGAAAAGGGATCTAGAAAGGCTGGTAGAGAAGGGTGATGACAAGTATCACTTACAGCTTGAGGACCAACTAAAACAGTGGGCCCGTAGCTCATCCCATTAACCTTCCTCTCGCAAGTCCTTTGATTTCCCTAGAAATTGTGACTAGCCACAAAACCGTAGAATCAGTAGAATAAAGAATGTGAGATGAAAGTGGCTCTGAATGGCACAGGGGATGCACTGTAATTGTCTTCCATCTTATCTCCTTGAATCCCAGCCATTTTTGTGCTCACTGGCTCTCAGTTTGCATTCATCCCAAAAGCAAGTGCCTACATTTCTTCATTAGAAGACTGACTCCAGTTGATATAGTTCTTGTTGTCTGCACTCATAGAGAGCAGCCAGAAGTGCCTGAGAATTTACATGACCCCAGAGCAGCCCTTAACCAATGGTTGTTGGAGGTGGACGTATAAATACTCCAGCTCCTTTACCCCATTATTAGGACAAATCTGAGGTATTACCCACACTGTCCCCGGAGTGCCCTGCAGAACTAAACCAAATTTACTTTCCAAAGGACTTTGCATAATATCACACCCTCACTTGAGCTCCCTCCTTCTCAGTCCTGTATTTCCACTTCTCTACTGATTTTCTCCGGGAATATATCCTAATAAATTATTTTTAGAGAAATCCTTATAGACTTCTATGGAATCAAAGACAAGAGAGCCAGGTATATAAGAAACATTTTGGCAAGACATTTTCACCTTTACGCCAAAAAAACATGGAAATAGAAAGATATGGAAAGGTATAGAAAACACTCTGAGTAATTTGTAAAGAATGTTCTGTTTACACCCCCCAGCTCCAATGAAGGGAGAATCTAGGCAAAAGCCTTCTTCACTATCCAAGTTCCATTCTCTATGCCCAAACTAAACATTTTCCTTCTACCCACAGCTGTCAGCCAACAGCTGTAATCGTAGCAAACCTGAAAAGGATGGAAAAGAAACTACCCTGTGTGTTTCTGCTTCAGTGAATGGTCAGCAAGATCTGGGCAACCGGAACTCCACTGAGCCTTTAGCCCTTAAAAAAGATATTTCAATGAGTAAAATCTGAACTCCTACTGAAGGCATTTCCATTCTGTATGTCATTCACACTGGCATCAAAGTCACTCCAAGAAAATATGAACATCACCACTATACAAGGCCATTCATTTCCTTTTTAGCTTTGACTTAGAGAGATCCCTTTGCTATTACTGCTCCCAACCTCATATTCTTACTGTCAACCTCTTGACAGCATTGACATTTCAGATGTCCCAGGACAAAGCACGTAAACTTAAAGCCATCAGAGCAGACATATTTCTGTTCATGGCTCTTTGGAACTATCTTGTTACCTGAAAGATGCCCATAATTCATGTGACAACTGGTGATCCACCTTACACATTATCAGGAATATACAACTCCCTTCCTCTCTCTCTCAATAGTGTTATTGATAGATTTGTACTGACTCATACCATTCTCTCCATCATTGTCCTCTTTGTCACCAAAACTACCCAAGAGTGCATTTGTTTATTCATTCAACAAGTATTTATTGAGTATATCTGTTTATTGATTCAACAAGTATTTATTGAGCATTATGCTGGGCACTTCAGAGACAGTATGGGCAGGCTTTGCCCTTGAGCATACAGCCTAGGAAATAAGACATACATTAAACAAAAAATTACGTAAATAATTACATATGTAAAATTGCTACTTTGACAAATGCTACAAAGGAGAATTACGACGTACTACGAGAGCATCTAACTACAGAACTTACCATCCCTACCATCTTCTGGGGACTCAGAGGAGGCTTTCCTGAGGAAAGGACATTTAAACTATAACCCAAGATGGAAAAAGGTTGGAAAAGGTTGTCAAGCATAGAGGGATAGTGGGAAAAGAGGTAAAGGGCAAGAGCATTCAAAATAAAATAAACTCTGTGAAGGCCATGAGGCAGAAAGGCTCTGGGCTTCTTGGAGAGAGAGAAACCTAGGGAGGATGCAGGATGAAGACCAAGGGGGAGGCTGGTAGAAGACGAGGCCAGGAAGAGGCCAGGCCACATGATCCTGCTTTTTGTTATTGTTATCCTATGGAGCTAGAGCTGCCTGCCTATTGAAGGCCTTGAGTTTAGAGCTGTTAGATTATAGGTGAAGGTTTTTACTTGGAAATTCTACTCTGAAATGTTCAGGACAGAGAACAATGTGAAAAATTCCCAAGCCATTTCAACTGCTTCAAAAGTTCCCTGACCTTTTACCAACACGGGTGGGGGCATTCACTTTTTATTCGATCTTTCAACCAAGACAAGCTCTAACATCACTCCAAAGCGTCAAAGCCAAACATATCAAAGATAGAAGAGATAATATCGACATTCAGGCAACAACCAAATAAGAGAATATCTCTTCACCTAGAGTGTTCACTTACTACTTGCAGACTTGTCTAAAATATAGCCAGTTTGATTTATTTCTACACATTTTTGTTAAATAAAAGGAGGCTTCAGATTCGACTCATTAGTTATAGTCCTCGAAGCTGATGTCAGTGTAGAAAACTTAAAGGAGAAATCTTCTGCTGGGAGAAATCCAAATGAAATACCTAAGAGCAAAATTTTTTGAGAACTGCTATCTTGAGAGGGAACTGTTAGAAACAAAACATTCTGGAAAATAACAAAAAACAGAGTACAATGGGTACAGCTGTGACTTTGGAACTGAAGTTGACAACCATATGAAGTCAAGTGTACCACGCTGGTTCGTTGGCACTTTCACAGCTGCTCCCACAACAGCAAAGCCACTGGCCAACTCAGTTTCACCCCATGGGTCCTGTGGCATCCCTCAGGGATGAGAGCATTCCTGCCCAGATGAGGAGTGGCTGTGACAGCAAAGTTGTGTGGTCCCAGGACAAATAGCATAGATATGTTCAGCCCTTCCTTGTTCTTCCTTCTGAGCTAGACGTTACCCTGAAGTGCATGCGTGCATGGACATGCATGTGCGTGTGTGTGTGTGAGTCCTGGACTCACTGGCTGGATTTTACCTTCCTTCTTTAAAGTTTGCTGCTGGCACCACATCCAGCAAGGGAGCAGCTTCTCTCTTTTCTAAGTAGAAACCAAATACAGGGATGGACTCACAATTCTCTGACTTCAGCTTTTGCTGAATTTGCAAGTGGTGATCACCCATAACAGTGTCCTGTTGCAACAGTGAGGTCATCAATGACGAGGGGCAAGGATGCCATGAGTGGAAAATTCCTCTGATTGTACAGCTTGGTAAATATAGTCCTGGGATCATCAGTTCCTCAGAAGACTTCCTAAAATTACAAGTCTGAGATATCCAGATAAATACTGTAGACAGCAGGCAATGCCCCAGAATATCAAAACACTTCCTTAGCTGAGCAGCTTTTCGAGGCCAGAATTCAGGGAGTGAAGGAGCAGGAGCTACCAAGCCGCCCACGGCTTCCGGGTGTGGAGAAGAGGAAACTGCAATAGGACTATGGGCACAGATTGGCCTAGAGACCAAAAATAAGTGCAGATAAGGATGATTCCCGTGATTTTTTACTCAGAAGAGAATCACTCTATCAATCCAACTGGGATTGAGAAGGAACTGTGACGCAACTGGTTTTTGTTTGACTTTCTAATATGCAAACAGCCTTTTTCCCCTGATTTTAAAAAGGATGCATACTCACTGCAAAGCATTTAAATAATGCAAAGTCTAAAGAAGAAAATAAAATCACTCAGAGATCCACCACCCAGTGATAACCACGCTCTGTTTGGCGCGGACATCCTTCCAGACATCTTGCCGTATAGTTTTACCCATGCACACCCACATACACAGACATGGATGCACACGCCTACACACACATACATATATATGCAGAAACATGTACACACATACATGCATGCACACACATACACGCACTTTCAATAAGTGGGCTCATACTCAACGTGCTACCTTAGGATCTATTTTATCAATATTATGCATGTGTATAAAATAGTACACTTTAAATCATGAATATGGACATGCAGTATCTGCATTTTATTCCATTATCTGTTTGTACTGCAATTTTGCCAATCCCTGAACAGTGGTGAAACCAGTTTTGTTGTTTATATACTTTAAACACTCTTTTTGTATACCATCTCTGTGCAGTTATCCAAATATTTTATTAGGAAAATTCCCAAAAGTTGGAATTGCTGGGTTAAAGGATAGCCAATTTTTTTTAACTCTTGGTCCATATGGCCAAACTGGAGATGATCTGGGGCCACAGGAGCTTGTTGTCCTTGTATTTTCCCTCCCAGTCTGGTGAACCCTGCACAGGACTTCCCCTTGGTCCAGTCGGGGTCTGTCCTCACACAGACAGCACAGGCACGCCTGAGTTTCCAGCTGTTTCCCTGCTTTGAGGGGAGCAGATCTTTCTGGAGAGAAGGCATAAAGCCCCCTCTGCTCCTCGGTGGGGAAGGACCCTAAGTGGGAGCTCCTTATGTCTCCGACAGCATGACAACACCTCCTTCGAGACTGGAGACCCATGATGGGACCCATCACAGATGTCATCACTGATTACCCACACGTATACTGTCCTCCAAGTTAGCAGATTGTATGAAGACTCCAGGAAAAAATTGGTAATAAAAGGTCAGAGGTCATCCTCTTGTTTGAGTGCAGATGAGTGGTTCTCAATTGGGGGAGGGGGAGATTTTGCCCCCTAGAGAATATTTGGCAATGTCTAGAGACATTTTAGGTTGTTACAACTTGGAGTCGGTCGGGGGGAGATGATACTAGCATCTAGTGAATAGAGACCAGGGATGCTGCTAAACATCCTACAGTGCACAACACAGAATTATCTGACCCAAAATGTCAATAGCTCTGAGGTTGAGAAACCCTGTATAAATAATGCATTCTTCTCTATTTTTTTCGGTTTCCCTGAATTTCAGAGAGAGAAGACCTACACACCTAGAAATACATCCAACCCTCAAATGAGTATATTTCTTAAATAAAAGTCTTGCTTTATCATTTAATTTTCTAATGCCTCTTCCACTCCCTGCCTCTCCTTCTTGCCCAGAGTCCAAGACCCACAAGCTCTCTAGTGTCCCAGAGTTTAAAACTGCCCTGCCTACTTTTTCTAAGTTTGGCCATCCAGGAAACCCAAGCAGCATTGACATAGACAAGCCTGATTAGATGTTTGCCTTCCTCTGTCCTTTTGTTTTAAATTAACTCATATAATTAACAGAACATGAGGATCTTCTTCTTTTGCTCCCATGGAGTGATTTTTATCTCTTTTGTATCATTTTAATGTACAATCACCTCTCTCAGCCAAATCCCTTGATGTATTGATAAGCCTCCTTGACCTGAAGAAAAAAAAGGAATGTTTGCTTTGTGAGGTGAGTAGCTCTTCTCTAATGAGAATCCAACATTCCACACGCTGCCCCATTCTCTCCATCACCCTTTATATCTACAAGAGCAGATGTAAGGCATTCAGAAGCATTCAGCAGGTCCGTTGGTCACACCTCATTGGTTAGATGACTACCTGAGAGGAATCCATATTTCATCTAGACTTGGACCCATGCCAACCCTTCCTTGGGTTCCATCACCAGAGCTCAGTCAGTGTTACTAACCAACCAGAAATGGAGTCCCCTAGAAGAGGAAAGCAATGAGCCATGAGTGAAAATCCTGAGGCAAACAAAAATGACTCCTGTGATAACAGAGTCTCTGTAATGGTTTCCTACTGCATTGGGATGGCATTCAGGAACCATTAAAAGGGACTATAGTTCACAGAAGGGAACTTTATTGCAAAACTAAATTGAGTTCACAGTCTACACACGTGTATACACGTGCACACATCCCACTCTCCCCGCTGTGGAAAAGTAGCCATGCTTGATCTATTTCCCTGTCACCAAAATGATTCATCCACAGCAGAGAAAGGCAATAGCCAAGTACTATCCAGTCACAGGACAAGAAGCACCTTTTTTCTTCCATGCATCAAGTTAAAAACTATTGCTTATGGAGCAAAGCTGAGGAGAGAAGGACAAGGCAGCAACAGTTAGCTCACCTTGATGACCTGGGGAAATACCGAGACTCACTGGAGTCAAAAGCTTTGTCCACATCTGGAAGAGAATCACATCTGGAAAAAATATAATAGCCGTGAAATCTCTGCCTTTTAATGCAGAGCCATATGGGGTCTGTAGGATGAAAAAAGTGTGCATGTGTCTCCCCTACAAAACCTAGCATAGTGTTTTGCATCAGCTTCTTAATAAACTATTATTGAATGGATTGTTCACATCAGAAAGCCCCATGCATCTTGCTGTCTTCTAGATCCTTGCTACTCAAGATGTGCTCAGCAGACCAGCAGCTGCAGCATCCTGGGAGCTTGTTAGAAAGGCAGCCTCAGACTCCTCCCCAAAACCAACCAATGGAATCTGAATTTTAACAAGGTCCCAGGTGATTCATAGGCTCATTAAAAATTTGATGAGCACTGCTCTAAACAAACTCTCCCAACAAAATGTAGGGGCTCTGCCCCAGGATGGCTGAGGGCCTATCCAATCAATCAATCAACAAAATATTGTCTGACACCCTGTGCTGAGGCCGACAGGGTGTCCAAAGCATTATCCAAACACTAGAACATCCGTGCAAAATAACATGAGTGGAAAGATAGTTTGGCAATAGTTCCTCTGGAAGGCACTGGGCACACCACAGAGGGACAAATGAGAGAAGAAATTTGGGCTGTTACGGGATTTGTCTCAAAAGGAGCCCTGGGAGTCCAGAAGTACATTAGTTCAGTAATGATTATTCCTTCAGCTATAGCAGACCTTTCCAAGGTGCTTCTCCTGATAAGTGAGCAGGCAGATCTGAATGAAGATGTTGAATTAGAGATAACAGGAAATAAGCAAGCAGTGCATTAGAGTGGAGCAAAAACACAGGAAGGCAGGAGGCAGGGGCCTGTCCCTAGCAATGACTTTAATAACTAATCTCTGGGCTGCCAGAGGCAATCTTCATCAGCAGTCATGAGCAGTGAGTGAATAGCTTCTGTTGCCATTGTGACTCCATGCTCCAGCTGCAGATCTTATTGCCTGTTGGGATTTAGTCTTAAACTAAAAGAAAGGAACACCCTGAAGGAAACAAAAACTTGTCCTCTGGCTTCTCTTGGGGTTCAGCAATGACTGGTAAACAGGAGTTGAGTGGGCAGGCTGAGCAAGACATCAGGTTACTTCCTTTCTCCACCTTATCACATCCATCCCTTGCACTAGATCTGGTAGGAATGGTATCCCTTCGTAGGAGAGGAAGAAATATTCCTCTACCTTCTAGGTTTTTATGATTGATGTAAGAATTAAATTCACTTGAGACAGAATAACAAGAGAAAATCAAACAAATTTAATAACATTTATACATCAGAGAAACCAGGAAAATTTAGTAACTTGCCAAAATGGCCAAAGCCACCACCTTAAATACCATCTTCAGCTAAAGACAAAGGAAGATGATGGGGATAGTGGTTTGGATTTCAAAGGGGAGGAAGGCAATTTACACAGAGATGGAAAAGCAAATGTTTGGTAAACAAATGTTTGCCATGCCTTGCAAAGGCAATGGTACATGAGGAGGACTTTGATCAAATGGGCCTTTCTAGGTTCCTCCCTGTCTACTGCACCTAGTTCCAGTTATACTATAGTTATCTGTGGTATTCACCGCTTCCTGGAACAGGCTTTCTATTTTAAGTTCTTTTAGGCAGTTAGAGGGAGGTTCAAAGTTTCTTTCTAAGTCTTTCATTCTTAAAAATAATCAAGCCAAAGAGACACATTTTGAGGTGGCAAATTCTGAGCCCCTACACCCTTGTGATGAGTGAATTGGCCCCCTAGGGGACATTTGGCAAAGTGTGGCAAAGTTTGGGTTGTCCTAACAAGGTAGGTGGGTGCTACTGGCACGTAGTGGACAGAAGCCAAAGATGCTGCTAAAGATCCTACAACGAACAGGACACCTCCACAACACAGAATTATCTGACCTGAAATGTCCATTCTACTAAGGTTGAGAAACTCTGTTTTACGACAACAGCCCCATGGGCACCCTTCCTGCAAGGGCATCTTCAGGAGACCGATTCCTGTGGTTGTTCTTCCTGTGTGCCTCAACTCCCCTTGAGGGTTCCTTTAAACTGCCCCTCCCCTGAAATTACCACCAATATTAAACTGTCCTCAAAACTCCCAGCCAAGTGAAACTTTTGATTGCTTCTCTAACCCTGTGTCCAGAGTTTAGCTAAGTTATTCCACGATATTGCTGCCTCAGCATCCATTTTGTTTGGTCAAACAGCCTGCCGGATCCTTAAAATGACACTAGTTCCCCATGCAAGCACATACCCTATATAGCCACCCACAAAGTCACAGCATATGTAAGTTCCTGATATAACTTCCCCAACAGACCTTGTGATCACAGTATCCCCTGCCTCCCAGCGCCTCTGTGCTTTATGTGTCCCTTAGATAAGATCCCCATGGGGCCTACCAAATTCCACTTTTTGAGTTTGAATTCACCAATCCAGCTGTAGCCCAGGAACTCCAAAGCACTCCACTCACATGCCCTAATAAAGGCATGTGCCCCACGTCCTGACTTTTTCTGCCTGTACTCTGCCTTGACTTCCTCATGTGGCCCTTCCAGGCACGTTCCATACTTCCTCCAGGACCTGTGAGTGTTAAACTTTTCTATTTCAATTTGTCTTTTTGATCTTTTGTTGAACCATGGCTCACCATCTGACACCCCAGGGCTCTATTTAAGAAATATTAATTTAATAAAGTCATAACATCCTGACTGGTGCAAAGACCAGTAATGAGAAAAATTATATTAGGGTTTGTCCTTTGGCAGTAATTCTTAATTGATGACCTGGTCAAAGCTGAAGAAGAGAAGAGTTAATAAGATTTGGAGGAAGGAGGGTAGGGTTATGGGGCTTATGAGGGGCCTTCAAGGAAATTCTTCAAGTGACTGTGAGAAGGCAACATTGGTGCATCAAGCCCCAGCATGGAAGAGGGTAGGGCAAGCCGAGTAGGGTACAAGTGCCCTTCCCAACCCTCAGTGGACTCAGAAGCAGATTTACCATGGACAAATGAAGTCAAATGGTGGCATTGCTCACCTGCATGAGCACTTTCCAAGGATGTGGGAAGGGCCTTAGCAATGGGCATACATGATTATATATGTTTGTAAAACTTTCAAAAATAAGATTTTTCACTACAACTGATTGAGAATACTAGCTCTTTCCATGCCAACTTTCCCTCCATCACATTACCATTCTCATAAGTTGGCATTAGAGAATTCAGCTAAAACAAAGTTGAGTTGGGGATATATGTAATTTGGGTTTAGTTAGATATATTTATGCACTTCACAGTCACTTTGGGATATGATAAAGTTATTGCTAGTCATCCAAATGTAAGAATGATTTTCAGGAGTACTTCTATCATCTACCATAAGAACCTGTAGGGGATCATAATTTACCACCCCAAATTGTGTCTCTTTGGCTTGACTATTTTTAAGAATGAAAGACTCTGGAAGAAACTTGGAACTTCCCCCCAACTGCCAAAAAGAATGTATGATAGAAGGCCTGCAACAGGAAGGAGCTATCACCCTAGGTAACTCTAGTATCATATGAACTAGGTGTAGTAGACAGGGAGGAAGCCAGAAAGGCCCATTTGATCAAAGTCCTCTCCATGTCCCATTGCCTTTGCAAGGCATGGTAAACATCTCCATGTGAATTGCCTTCCTTCCCTTTTAAATCCCAAACCACTACCCCCAACATCTTCCTTTGTCTTTAGCTGAAGATGGTTTTTAAGGCGGTAGATTCAGCCATTTTGGAGAGTTGCTCAATTTTCCTGGGTTTCTCCCATCTATATATGTTATTAAATTTGTTTCAGTTTCTCCTGTTATTCTGTCTCATGTGAATTTAATTCTTAGATCAGCCCGAAGAACCTTGAAGGTAAGGGAGTATTCCTTCCTCTCCTACAAGTTCACAGTCACTTTGGGATATGATAAAGTTATTGCTAGCCATCCAAGGGTAAGAATGATTTTCAGAAGTACTTCCATCATCCACTGCAAGAACTCATCTGGCATTCTGACATGAGGGGGTGGGTCCAAAAGTCATATGGCAATAGGAACATGTCCAACAATGGTGAGGACAGTGGTGGAGAAATAAGGCTTGAAATGCATAGAGACACAGGTTAGTCTGCAGGAAATTCTTCCAATCAGCAAATGAGTGACACGTTAAGGAGGAGTTCATTCTCTTCATCCTCAGATCAAAATGGAAGCTCTCTCCTTAAGGAATATACTTAATAATTTGGAGTACACAATTATAAATATATCATAGATTTTTTTCCTTTTTTTGAGAGGGAGAATATCAGGCTTGATTTTTGATTTTACTGGCCCACTGAGCCCCTTTGTGAAAGCATAAACTACACAAATGTGTATGCAGTAGCCTTGATGATATTGAGTATATCCAAAGCCGAGCAGTGCATGGAATATGAAAGATGCTCAATAGATTTAATGAATGGGTGAATGAATGCATAAGTGAATGAATAAATTAGCATGGCCTAGAGTGGTTGGAGAGGCTTCCTGGAAGAAGTAAGAGGTCAAGAAGATGCAGGAGAAGCTCTGGAAGGGAGCCCAGTAAGAAATGAGGTCTAGTGAGGAGGCCAGCTCACTGAAGAGGACTAGCTCTCTGGAGGAGCAAAGGGAAGTTTTTCTGGGTAGGAGGGTAGGACCAGACACTAGAAGGCCTTGGAAGCCAGAATGATTTGATTTTTATGCTGTAAATAATAGGAAGACACTGTAGGTTTCCAAGCAAGGTAGTGATATGATGAAAGGTGGTGTTTTCTAAAAATCATCTTGACAGTGGAACCCAAAATGGACGGGGCAAGGAGCAATCAGATACAAGGAAGCACTATAATAACTCAGGCACATAATGTGGGCCTGGATGAGCGTGCTGGGAGTGGTAAGGAAAAGGTGAGTCTTAAAGAGAAGGCTTGTGTCAGGAATAAGCTCAAATTAACACTAATGGAAATCGCTAGTGTTATAAACTATTTCTTGGAATTGGCCATGGAGATAAAGATAACCAGTATCACGGTTCTGAGTTCTTAGCTGAGCAGCTTGACCTCTATACATTCTAGGATTATGTAATATGGCCAAGAAAAGCTCTCCAGATATCCTGGTAAAGAAAATCTCTATGAAGCCAGCCTCTTGCCCCTTGGCTGCATTCACAGTCAGCTGCTTCCACTGTCGTCCTCTGCAGCTGTTCTACAGCACGTGATGAGACCGGAAACTGAGTGGGTGTTGATGCCCATTTTAGGGCCTACTGTGCAGCAGCAGAAATGCACATTCTCCCTGAGGGTGGCGGGTGTGTTCCGGAGCCTTCATTCAGATGAGTCTGCACAGACGTCTCCAAAGGAACTTCAGGATAATTAATTAAATCAGTGCTTTTCAGTCCTCTTGATTATGTATTGAACCATCCCCAGTGGTTTTCCGACTTTTGGAGAATCATCCTTCTCAATGGGAAACTATGTTGTTTTTCCCTTTCTCCTGGTCTTCAGGTAGGAGAAAGCAGGTCCAGCAAGTGAGCAAAGGGATCATTCATAACTTATGACAATATAGTCAGGAAATTGCTGTTGCTAAAAGAATCTGCATTATTTATTCCTCACTCTTACTCTGCAGCTCCATGCTACAGGATCTACTTGTTACCCAGAAATTTAAAAGTATGGCAGAGTTCCCTGTGGGCAGTATCCGGGTTATTTTGTACTATGGCTTACCAGGGCCCTCTTCTTGATGGCCCATGAGATTAGTCAGGCCAAGGCTTCAGCTGGGGAGGTGAGAGACACAACATTACAGCTCTCCTCCTGAGGACTGAATTTTTATTTCATTGCCCCGGAGTGGTTCTCCAGAATGCCCTGTGCTTCCTTTTCCCTCAGGACGAGCCGTGACTTTTGTGCTTACCCCCGACTCCATTTTAACCAGAGTAAGCTCTTAAATATTAATAAATGACTAACAGACTTGTGGCCAAAAGTGAGGCAAGAAAACTTTTTAATAGTAACTGTTCAAATGCATTTGAACCGTATTAAAATTCAAAAAGAAAATAAAGAAAGAATGCAAAATCCCCTGAGAACAGAAAATTTGACAACCCAGATGAGGAAATACAAAATTCGATTAACTACTCTAATCATCAACCAAAAGATTAGAGACCACCCAATTGGGGGTAGGAAGAGTTCAAGAATTCCTCCTATCCAAAACAGGCAAAAAATGTTGAAAGAGAGGATAATAAATGGGAAAAGGTGACGCTTGAAACCACCCAAGGGCACAGGCTTGGGTATTCACATGCTTAGCAGACAGTCTCCAACCAAAAGAAAGGATTCCATGGGTTCCCTGTGACTGAGCTGGGTTGCACAGAAAATAAGTATCCCATCCACATCTCTGGAGGATGGCATCCACTTCATGACCCTAGCCTTTACCTGTGTTGCCTTAACCCACTAGATAGAACTAATCTTTTCCTTTTATCAGATATATGACTTTAAAACCATAGGAAGGTATAAAAATAAACAGAGATGGTGAAGTATACAAAACTTTTGTTTTAATACCTTTAGTCAAATTTACAAATGTTTCCTATTGAAACAATGCAATTTCAAATTTGTTACTTGTTGTGAAATTGTGATTTATAAGAAATATTTATTTAGTCTTCTTCCTGTTCCTGGCACAGAGCTCCTAAAACCCTTGGAATTTCCTAAGGGCAGAAAGCTATAAAGATGTCTTTTGTTATGTTAATGAGGTAAGTTTTGAAAAAACCCCCGAGGTAATCTAAGGATGGGCACTGGTTGCCAAGAGAACCAATCAAATGATTAGAGGGTTGGAACTTTCAGCCCAACTCTGGACCTCCAGGGAGAAGAATGGGGATGGAGATTAAGTTCAGTTGCCAATGGCCAATGATTTGACCAATCATGCTTACATAATGAAGCCTCCATAAGGAACCCTGAACTACAGGGTTTGGAGAGCATCCAGGTTGGTGAACATGCAGAGATTTGGGGAGAGTGGTGTGCTTGGAGAGGGCATGGAAGCTCTGTGCCCTTTCCCTATACCTTGCCCAATGCATCACTTCCATCTGGCTGTTCCTGAGTTATTTTTTTTTATAATAAACCAGTAATCTAATAAGTAAATGTTTTCCTGAGTTGTGAGCCACTCTAGCAAATTAACCAAACCCAAGGAGGAGGTTGTGGGATCCTCCAACCTATAGCCGGTGGGTCAGAAGCACATATGACAACCTGGACTTGTGACTGGCATCTGAAGGAGGGAGGGGAGAGTCGTGTAGCACTGAGCTCTTAACCTGTGGGATCTGATGCTATCTCCAGGTAGATAGTGTCAGAAAAGAGTTAATTGTAGGACACCCCGTCAGTATCCACGGAGAACTGGAGAATTGTTTGGTGGTGTTACAAAACCAAAGTGGGTTCACTTCTTGTTGAGTGAAATCAAAGCCTTCACCAGAAGTAGTTGTCACACAGAGTAAAATTTATTTGCAGCAAATAAAGAGACCACAGGGAATCACTTCCCAAGCCGTGGTCCCCAAGGAAAGGAAAACAGGTACCTTTTATTTTGGATGGGGAATGAATACTCAGAAGGGAAGTTTTGTCATCACATGTAGAGATGGACATTTGCTCATGCAGGTGCAGTTTGAAAACATGCCTCCACATAGATCGAATGTTATGGTGATAAGGCCTAAGCTCCTCCTGGGGTGGAGATCTTAACATTAAAATGAAGCAAAGGTAACTCTTGCACACTTCTCCTCCCGTCTGCTCAGGCTCTGCTCCTGCAGTGGGGCCTGGACAGGTTTGGAGTGGTTGGTGATTGCATCTCTTAGCATAACTAAAAAACCTTTGAGAAACAATTAAGTGCTTCCAAACCTCCTTTGCGTTACTTGGGGCAGTTAGTCGGTGACAGTGGTATTGGAAAAACATTCACACACACTACACTTGTGCTTTCCCTGTAAAATATATAAGAAAGTTTCTTTGTAAACAGTTTGAATGTTTAGCAAAACTTGATGTATGACATTTATAAACATGAATTATTGGATTTACAAAAGCTATTCTGAAATGAGTGAGCTTGTTTTCTGAGTGTAGGAATTTGCCCTTTCAAGCATTTGATGTTCAAGAGAATCAGACAAATCGCTTTTTAATGTACACAAAGATATTTAAAAGACACAAATTAGATTTGTAAGTGGGGTTAATTGTTTAGGAGAAATCAATCTCTCAGACTTATTAATTTATTAAACATAATATACTTGGAAAGGTAATTATTGTTATTCTTATATATATAATAAATTTATAGATAGAATAATGTTTTATAAGTTGACTTTAAAGGCTTAAGAAAAACAGGTATTTTAATTTGTGACTTTACTGAACTAAGTATTAACTTAAAAACCACCTAACCATAAAATAGTCCTTCCTATACACACACACACACACATAGACACACACACACAAACACACACATACACACACACACACATGCACGCATGCTCACTGTTTCAGCAACATTAAAACAACAACTTTAAAAAACACACATCAAGGTGTAAATGGAGTCCACAACTCTCCTCTCATTTAGGCGTGTCCCACCCCTGGTCTGGCTCCTTCCCTTGCAGAGAGCACATCAGACTTCCAGGTTGGGTAAGAAGTTTATTTCCCTAGGGGCAACGTTGGTAACCTCTGTCTCACTTGACCATAAACCCCATACAGTGAGAGGCCCTGTGTGTTTTGCTCATCATTATGTATCTCCATCATCTCTCTAGCATGGGACCTAACCTTAAGAAGTCACTTAAATATTAAATGAAGGAATGAGGAATTTGGGAGTGTAGCTTGCCTGGAGTCCTGCCTTCTCCCTAGACTGTCTAGACAGGGACTTTAATGCCTTGCCCTCTTGCCTCATTCTCCAAAATCTGACCCCAACAACTTTAGACTTCTTACCTGATGTGACCCACCTTCTTGCCTCCTTCTCCATCCCCAATGTGTCATTTGGTTCCTCATTGCCAGATTTTTTTGACCAATACCTAAAATTGGAATCTAGTAACTGATTTATACACTTAGGATACAATTTTCCAGAAACAGAGACCTTGAGTCAGATGGACAATTTCCTGATAAGATGCCATATCTTATAAGAATTTATTATTAACCAGCAGAGACCAAGACATCCTGTGGCAGAAGACTGTCTGCTATGAGGAAACCTAAAAGGACTTAATGAACATTCATATCAAGGGACATCAGCAAAAAAATCCCTATAGCAATGTCCAGCACCATACAATCATTAAAAAAGAATCATAAATGTTGAAACATGCTTGACAACAGGAGCTCAGCTCTTTGACTCTTTACTTTTTCCTGACTGGTATACTGGGGGACCAAAAGCCCTGTCTGACCATCAGTGATCAACAAATCCAATGCTTACTTCAGTGTGTCATCTCTGTACCTTTTTGCACCAGCCTTCTAATGACTGACAACCCTGGAGAAACAACCTTGATTTGCTTCTTAAAACAGGTGAGCTTATCACCTGTCTTTCTCCATAGTGGTGGCTCAGACCCTGACTTTGATATGCCCTCTGATTCTGGACTTCATGCCTGATTTTGACCCATGACCTCATTCTGTCTTGAAGTATATGGATACATTATAGCTCCAGTTCTACCTGGTTCAAGATCTCCACATCTCCCTGAGTGATAACACTGAGGTTGTCCCACTGTTGGTCCCATTTACGTGACTACCTCTCCACCTGTGGTCCTGAGCCCTTGTCCTACCCCATGACACTTCAATAATGGAGCTGACATTTCCAATCTGATGTCCTCTCTTTTGCTTTCTATTTCTTTTCTATCTCCCATTGCTCAATATTTTAGGATCAAGGAACAAAGGAGAAGAAATATCAAAAGGAAAGAGTAAGATGAAGATGATTGAATCTTATTTCTTTCTTTGTGTGTAGCCAAGAGAAAGAGATTATAGACACTTGTTAGCCCTAAAGAAAAGGAAAGAATTTCTTTCTGTATACTCCTGGCTCCTCCCTTGATGCCATTTTATTTTGTGAGAGTTAAAAAAACAAAAGCAATAGTCAACATTGTACACCAAAAGATGCCATATATCTAGCAGTATGGAAGATTGTCACCCTCACTCAGAGTAATATATAACTCTAACTGTGAAGTTTCCCTAAAATCTATTAAAAATTAGAGGATAGATGTTGGTTTGGATACTTTTTATGGTTACCATGGATTTTTAAATGGTAATCTGAATTAAAAGTCAAACATAAATTTTGTTAGTGTTTGAGTGTCAATTCTGGTCAAAATAAATGGAAAACTTTCATGAAATGCATAAAGAAATATAAATGCTTTATGTAGTTGAAACAGGGAAAGCTTCCCTGATAAGGCACCATGTTTGTTTGATTTGTTTTGTCACAAGTGAGACCAAGCTCTTCAAGACCCCTTTGCCTGGGTCTTTGATATGAACTATATGTCTCTAAAATCCTGGAAGGTTGCTGGACATCCCACATCATCCTCTCTATTTGAAGCCTTCGGGCTTTTTCAGGTTTTCAAGCAGCACTTGGGTTACCTCAAGCAACATGGTGTTTTGCTAAAGATACAAGAAAGAAGTGGCATGTGAAAAACACAGACCTCATAGGAACTTGTTCAGGACATGAGGGCAACTTTGACATCCCAACAGAAACTCCAACATCTATGTCACCACTCCTCTGGGCTCTTTCTTTTTACTCTCTTTGCTTCCCTTTACTCCCCTTCTCTCTAGTCTCCATTGCACCCACTGATTTTCCTCCTGATTCGTGGCTTATGTTCACCACACTCTCTTCACACGTGTTGCCACTCACTGTGGATCATCTGCTTCTCATATAAAAATCCCCATAAAAGACTTATTTGGGGTCTGTTAGTCATTGTCCAATATAAAGAACCCTCACCGGGCAGAACTCTCCCAAGAGTCACTCAGGTGCCCTTGGAGTCAGGCACGAATCGAGGGAGTCCAGGTAGCAGGGACACACGGTACAAACCATTTGCCATGACTTTTCTCTTAGGGCGGTAGTGAGCTTGACAGCCACCAGAACATCTGAGCCAGTACATTTGGGTTTTGTAGACATACGGTTCTGATTTATTTTTATGGCAACACAATTAAACCTAAAGAAGGATCACATATGACATTATAAGCATCTTCCCACATATAACCTTGTGCTACAGACTTATGGAAAATATAATAAGCCAACTTCTCTATCTTCACTGAAGTCACTGACAGAATGTCAAGCAGGACAGAGCACAAAGACAAAATTCTCAGGCACACCGCCTAGTGACAGCCTGGTCACAAATCAACATTCTTGCAGTGCAGCACAGTGTTTCAACCACTTATGACTTTTATTTAACTTCACTATCCTATTTCTTCAACTTACAAGTGAAAAGAACTTTGTCAAATGCCTAGCTAGCATTAAGCTGCTTTGTGGGTTTGGAAAGTTTGGTTTTTGTGTTTTTCAGTTATTCATAAAGTAAGTCATTATTGCTCAGACTTTAGGCTCTGAAAGTGGGCTTTGATACCATTATTGTTATTTCCCAATCTGTTACATTATTCCTGCTGAGCAGCTCCTTGCCGAGTTCAGTTTAGAGTGAAACTAATGCTCAAGATGCTTTTTCCCTTTCCATTCACAGGCTGTTCAGCAGAAAATTGAATTAAAGCAAGCGTCAATGAGCACTGCCTGGTCTCTCAGTCTAGTGACCCCATCCCAGAATGACGTGAGGTTAGCGTGACATGTTCTCAATGAATCGATGTCAGCTTTTCCAGTCATCACAGGTTCTTCAAAGAATTCAAATTATCTGTTCAATATATAATTCCAGCATTTTCAAGCACATCAGACTTAGAAGTTTGCTCTTTCCAAACCCCAACTTGTCCGACTCTCAAGAAAGGCCTTACATTAATTGAGGTGTATTTCATTTCCAAACTTTAGTTTTCCTCAAGGCTCCTATGCAAAGTTTCTACTACCAATACCAAAAACTCAGAGGAAGTAGGGATGGGAGACTGCCATTCAGAAAGGCCTAAATGCGGAGGGAATTTTTCGTTAATTGATGTCCCACCTTTCCCCACATGCATAATGCAAATGGCTCCAGTCTAAGACACAACCCACTGATGTGAGCTGAAGGACAAGATCCTTCAGGGTCCCTGCCTGTGGTTCTCAGACAGGACCCCCAATTCCCTGGAGATTTTAATTTCCTGTTCTCTCCTTGAGAACTTCCTGCAAAGAGTCCTGTACCACACAAACTGGTGGGCTCCTTGGTCTCAGATGAATCGTGCAATCAATCAATATTCATTGAGCATATGCTGTAGGCCAGGATCTGACCTAGGTTACTGAAGATAAAACCATGAACAAAATAGACCAAGCCCTGCTGTCTTGGAACTTACCTTCTAGTGCTTTCTTGTGTGGACCTTATATTGTGCCTTACGGATTCCCACCACTAGGCTTTTGCTCATACTGTTCCAGAGTCTTGGAATCCCATCCCTCACCATTTCCATTTAACTAATTTCTAACATTTTTCAAAGTCAGCTCAACTTGTACCTCCCCATGACTCTTTCCCAGATTGCCCCAGCTTAGGACTTCTTTAACTTCCAACCAAACACACCTCTGCACCACTTCTTTAGTCTCTAATTCCTTACTTATTATTCACATATGTTTTATGCACATATCCTATCTCTCCAACTATATGAAAGGCTCTTGAGTGCGTGGAATGCATCTTGTATTTTTTTGAAGCTCAGCACTTAAAAAAGTGCCCTATGAAGAAGATACATCCTAAATGCAGGTAGTTAATAATAATGATAGCAAATTGAATAGTATTTTCCTAAAATCTGGAAGAAAGGGCCAGCAAATATATCAGGGATATCTTGGGAAGTAGTATTTTCATTGGTGAAAATTTTATAAAAGAAAACATCCAGTTGATAACTACCAATAGCCAGTTTTCTCAGTTTGGTCTAAAATACTGTTTAAATGCATATTTTGAAATATTTTTGGACTCCCTGTTTTTAAAATGTCTTCTTTTCAGCACTCAGAGCAGACTGCTCACTGATGCTTGCTTCAGTTTAATTTTCAGGGGAACCGTCCATGAATGAAAAAGCAAAAGACCTTTGGCATTCAATCCAAAGTGAATTGGTCAAGGAATCATTCAGCAGATATAATGTGGCAGAGTGAATAATAATAATAATGATAGTATTAAAATTTATTTTCAGAGGATAAAATCCAAGCATTAACAAGACATGCTTTATAGATAAGATAAAAACAAAAAAGCCAAGCTTTTACCAACTCATGACTGTTATGTGATCAAGCCAGTCTTGCCTGTCAGTCGAAGTCCCAGTGCTCAAGCATGATTGCTGTTGGGCTAGGGTTTTTCAGAGAGACCGTAGGAAATCTGGGAATTTGGAAGAAGTACAATCAATCAATAAGCATTTATATTTGAGTGTCACTCTAAAATTTACACAGTGCTCTCATACACATTATCTCACTTAGTCCTATCACAAGCCCAGAGCAGGTATTTTGTGCCCTTTTTAAATTTTAGGACAGGGAAACTGAAGCTCGGATGTTAAGACCATTATGAGGATTAGCCATATTAGATGACATTTCCATCAATGAATGCTTCCACCTCCAAAGCAGATCTCCTTTAAGCCTAGAAGAGAGTTCTCCACACTGAAATGATGAGAAAATATAAAACCAGATTTGTCCTAGAAATAGATGTTTGTGCTCAGTACACAAGCATGACCAATCCCATAGTCTGTTCCAGTGGGCCTGTGCTTGATATTTGCCTTGTCTTCCCATACATGCCTGCGGACTGGTCCTCTGTTTCCTTGCCTCTGATCTTTTTCTCTCTATTTAAAATTAAATGAAATAAAAACAGTTCTGCTTCTGGCAAAGTAGACTGACTTGTTTGGACCAACTCTCTCATTGACAACAGCTAGGAAACATGGACAAAATACTTTGAAATATCTCTTTGAACACACCTAACAGCTACAAAGTCACTGAGGACTTGTGAGTTCAGTATCCTAGAGAGAAGGGAAGCTCAGAGAAATGAATCTAATATTTGATGTTTTATTCTCTCTGAAGGCATTTGCCAATTCAAAAGCAGCAACTGAAAATTTGAGAAACTGAACAGAGTTTTCATAAGTCTCACAGGGTTGGGGCTGTGAAAATTGGAGTTTAGGGCCACAAAGAAGACGGGTCCTTGGAAAACATTCCAGTCTTTTGGTTGTGATACAGGAGGACTACAATCCAGGAAAAAGAGTGAAGTAGAAACAGACTCACAAGGACTGAAGCCCAGCTTCAAACAGCTCATTCCCTAATTGGATTCAGGTAACAACCCCACACTTACCATCCTGCCAGAAGCAAAAGTAAATCATCCATAACTTCAAACTCTCTCTACAATTTTTAAGTATGCCTTTTTTTTTTTTTTTTTTGCTGAGGAAGTCTGGCCCTGAGCTAACATTTAATGCCAATCTTTCTCTTTTCTTTCTTTTTCCTCCTCAAAGCCCCAGTACATAGTTGTACCTCCCAGTTGTTCGTCCTTCTAGTTCTCCTATGTGGGATACCACCACAGCGTGTCTTTTTTTTTAAGCTTTTTTTTTTTAAGATTGGCCCTGAGCTAACATCTGTTGCCAATCTTTGTTTTCTTCTTCTTCTCCCCAAATCTCCCCAGTACATAGTTGTATATTGCAGTTATAGGTCTTTCTAGTTTTACTATGTGGGACACCACCTCAGCATGGCTTGATGAGCGGTGTGTAGGTCTGCACCCAGAATCCGAACCACTGAACCTTGGGCTACAAAAGCAGAGTATGTGATCTTAACCACTCAGCCATGGGACCAGCACCTCTACAATTTTTTAACACAATGTCCAACACTCATATAAAAAAATAAAACTAACATACAAAAAGATAAGAATTGACCATAAAATAAAAGAAAAATGACAATGAAATAGAATAAAAGAATAGAATAGAATAGAAACAAAAATACAGGAGATCCAGATATGACAATTATGTTGAATGTGTTCAAGAAAATAAACGACAAGAAAAATTTTAGGAGACAAGTGGAAACTACAAAACTTCTTAGCAAAACTTAAGAGCTCAACAGATAGAGTAAACAAAAGATTAAATGCAGGCAAAGAGATAATATAGATCAAAAAAAAAACCAGACTGAAGCATGGAGAGACAAAGGATAAAAATTACAAGAAAGAGAATAAGAGACTCATGGAATATAATTTTTTTTTAAAGTCTAACACACATTTAGTTGATGTTTCATAAAGAGAGAAGAAATGGAATGGGGCAAAAGCAATATTTAAGAAAATAATGGCTGAGAATATTCAAAACCTGATGAAAGACTTCAAGCCACAGAGTCAAGAAGCACCATAAACCCCAAGCAGTATAAACAAAAAAAAACACCCATGCAATTCCTAATAAATTGTGGAAGATGAAGGACAAGGAGAAAGCAACTAGAGAAAAGGGACACATTACTTCCAAGAGAATAAGAATAAAACCGACAGCTGACTTCTCAACATGAACAAATGGAATCCCAGAAGACAGTGATATTAAATCTTCAAAGAGCTAAAAGGAAAAAAAATCTAACAACTTAGAATTCTATATACCGTGAAATTATCCCCCTGTAATTAAGGCTGGATAGAGACATTTCCAGACAAAAAATAACTGACTTTGTCAACAGAGTAATTCTTCTAAACAAAATAGTAAAAGCAATTCTTAGGTAGGCAAGAGAAAAATAATCACAGAAGGAAAATGGAGACCAAACAAAGAAAGAAGAGCAATAAAAAAAGTAAGTATGTAGGTAAATACAAATGATCATTGACAGTTAAAAAACATTAATAAGGTTCTATGGGATTTTCAAGAGATAGATGATAGATACATAGATACATAGATACACAGATATATAGATTTAAAAGAAATGTCAAACATAGCACAAGAGATGGGAAGGGATAAAAGAAATTAAAGTGTTCTAAGGTCCTTGCATTACCCATGAAGTAGTAAAGTACTAATTTATACTAGAATGTAAAACATTTAAGGATACATGTTGTAATACCTAGGGTAACTACTAAAAGAACATACAACTAATAAGCTAATTGAGAGAGGAAATACATTATATTAAACATTTAATTCAAGTATGTATATGCATCAAAACAAAAAACTCCTACAATACAGCAAGGATAAAACAGATAATCCAATAGAAAACAAGAAACTCAAAGAATTGAACAAATACTTCACAAAAGAAGAGAACCAAATGGCCAATGAACTTACAAAAAAGTGACCAAACTCTGGGGCTGGCCCCATGGCCGAGTGGTTAAGTTCGCGCGCTCTGCTGCAGACGGCTCAGTGTTTTGTTGGTTCAAATCCTAGGTGCGGACATGGCACTGCCCATCAAACCACGCTGAGGCAGCATCCCACATGCCACAACTAGAAGGACCCACAACAAAGAATATACAGCAATGTACTGGGGGGCTTTGGGGAGAAAAGGGGAAAAAAATAAAATCTTTAAAAAAAAAAGTGATCAAACTCATTAGGCACTAATAAAATGCTAATTAAAACTACAATGAGATACTCTTATACATGCACACAGTAGCAAAATTTAAAGAGACTGACAAAATCAAGTGTTGATGAGGATTTGGAGAAACTAGAATTCTAATACACTGCATGTGGAAGTATAAATTGGTACAACTACTTTTGAAAACCATTTGGCAGTATCAACAAAAGTTGAACATACGTTATAGACTAACAGTTTAACTTCTAGGCATATGTGCAACAGAAATGTGTGTATTTGAGCCAAAAAGCATGTATCAGAATATTCATAGCAGCATTATTCATATCAGCAAAAAATGACTCCAAACTTTGGCAGCACAAGGAATAAAGAAATTGCATTATATTCACACCATGGAATACCAAGGAGCAATGAAAATGAATTAAGTGTTGCTGTACACAGAAACCCAGATGAATCTTACAAACATAATCGTAATATTAAGTGAATAAAGCCAAGCACAAAGGAATACGCATTGCATGATTCCATTTACATAGTGCTAGGGATAAAAAGACAGGCAAAACTATTGTGTGAGAAGTCGTGATAGAGATTATCTTTAGGAAAGAGAAGTCTGTGTTGAGAGGGGGCATGATGAAGGCTTCTGGAATGCTGGTAGCATAACTTCAATTTAAAATTTACTGAAATGGAGCCTGCCTGGTTAAGTTTGTGTGCTCCACTTCAGTGGGCTGGGGTTCATGGGTTTGGATCCCAGGCACAGACCTACACACCACTCATCAAGCCTTGCTGTGGCTTCATCCCACATACAAAATAGAGGAACATTGGCACAGTTGTTAGCTCAGGGATAATCTTCCTCAAGCAAAAAGAGGAAGATTGGCAACAGATCTTAGAACCAAGATCTTTGAAAATATTCATCTCCTTTTACCCAGGACTTCCAGTTTTGATCATTTATCCTAAGGAAATAATTTTAATGGAATGCATCCCATGGTATGACTGTCTTATGTTTTATATAGCTATTCCTCCATTTTTCACAATGATGTTTCTATTATAAGTAATGCTGTGGTAAACATCTTAGATCATCCAGAATTTTTTTCTTTATTTAAAATTATCTCCCTAAAATAAATTACCATGAAAAATGTTCACTGAGTACATAATAACATAACAGTTAGTGTTATAACATAAAGCAGAAAAAAGCAGAACGAAATTATAGAGCAAATATGATCGTAGCTATGTTTTTTTTTTTAAAAAAAAGAAAAAGAAAAGAAAAATGGCTGCAAGGAAACATACTAAAATGACGTCAGTGTTGATTGCCTTTCTTGGAATTATGAGTAAATTTTTCCATTTTTTCACTTTTGATTAATTAGATTTTTATAGTAAGTATATATTATTTTTCTAATGGTGAAAATGTAAAAAGCCACATCATTAAAATGGAAAGCTATTTGTAGAGGAGCCCATCCAAGTTGCTGCCCTGGCCATGCCCCTTCTCCCATGGGGCCTTGACTTTGAGCTGGTCTCGCAGTGTTCACCACCATGACTCGTAACTCACACACATGTGGCCCTAATTTTTATGTCTCAGAACTCTCTGCAAAAATAGAATGGCAGGGCACATTGCAGCCTCTCTTCAGTTCTGTCTTTAACTCTCCCCTGTATAGAAATCCATCCGAGCCAATTTGACGGCCTACATTTCATGGCACATAATTTTAAAGCAGTGCAATGTTGGAACACATACACACACACAACTCATTAGCTGATAGAACTTGTTGGAAAGAAAACATCATGTCATGTGAACCGTAAAATGACTACTGGGCCCAGTTCTCTCTGATGCCTCCATCAGTTCCCAGCACAAGCCAAGATACTTCAGGCACAAATTCATTTTCCTGACCCGATACATACTGGTTAGTGCACTGTTATTGCAAAATCTAGCTTTTGGGGGACTTTTAAACTTTTATGCACTTCAAAACTTTTATTTTTGTTAAAGCCTGGGGGTTGAGAAAATGAGGTACATAACCACGAAAAAGCTCACTCATTATTTGCAGGAAACCTGCTGAGAGACTCCATTTCAGAATCTTTTTTTTTTTTCAAAGAATTTCCATGGACAAGGCAGAATTAATCTACTCCAATCCTATATGTTTTTATTTCCTCATGAGTCATTTCATTTACTCATTCCACAAACAATTCTTGACTGTGAGTGTTGTTTAAGACACTGTGCCAGGTACTGATATAAAGAAAACAAAAGAAATTTCCTCTGTGTTTAATGAGCTCAGAGTCTGGGAGAAGGAGGAGATTCTCAAGTCAATGGAGTCAGGGCTATGACAGAGATCAGCAGAGTGTTAGAGAAACTAGTAGGAGGGGCACTGGATCGTTCTTCTATTGCTGTGTATCAAATTACCACACAGCTGTGACTTAGAACAATGTATATTTATTATTCCTCAGTTTTCATGGGTCCAGTATCTGGGCACGACTTACATAAGTCTTCTGCTCAGGGCCCAGAAGGCTTCTATGCAGGTATTAGCCAGGCTGCCTTCCTTTCTGGAGCTCAGGGTCTTCTTCCAAGCCCATCAAATATTCACAGTAGGTACAGACGTTGACACATGAGCACATTTTACATCAGCCACTATGGATGTTAACAGAATTCACTTCCTTGTAATTGTAGAATTGAGATCCCCTTTCTTCGTGCCTGTCAACCAGGAGCCACTCTCAGCTCCTACAGGTCCCCCAAGATCCCTGCCACACGGTCCTGATGCAGACCATCTCACAACATGACAGCTTACTTCTTCAAACACGGCAAGACAATCTTTCTGAATTCTAGACCCTCTTTTACAGGTTTACCTAATTTTTCACAGAAATAGAAAAAACAAACCTAAAATTCATATAGAACCACAAAGCAAATAGCCAAAGCAATTTTGAGAATAGCCAAAGCAATCTTGAGAAAGAATAAAGCTGGAGGCATCACACTTCCTGATTTCAAAGTATATTACCAAACTATAGTAATCAAAACACTATGATTCTGGCATGAAAACAGACACACAGACCAATGGGATAGAATTTAGAGCCCACGAATAAATGGTCAACTAATATTTGACAACAGAGCCAGAAATATTCAACGGGGAAAGGATAGTTGCTTAAACAAATGGTGTTGGAAAACTGGACATTCACATGCAAAAGATTAAAACTGGATCCCTTTCTTACACAACTCACAAAAATTAACTCAAAATGGATTAAGGACGTAAATATAACATCTGAAACCATAAAATTCCTAGAAGCAAACACAGGGGAAAACTCCTTGACATTGGTCTTGTCAATGATTTTTTTTGACATGACACCAAAAGCACAGGCAACAAAAGCAAAAATCAACAAGTAGGACCACATAAAACAAAAACTCCGGTGCCGCAAATGAAACAATCAACAGAATGAAGAGGAAACCTACAGAATGAGAGAAAATATTTGCAAACTGATAATGAGTTAATATTCAATTATATTAGGAATTCATTCAACTCAATAGCCAAAAAACAAACAATCCAATTACAAAATGGGCAAAGGAACTGAAAAGACATTTTTCCAGAGATGACCTGAAAATGGCCAACAAGTACATGAAAAGGTACTTGGCATCACTAATCATCAGGGAAATGCAAATTATAGCCACAATGAGATATCACCTCACACCTGTTAGAATGGCTATTATCAAAAAGACAAGAGATAATGAATACTGGCAAGGATGTGGAGAAAAAGGAACCCTTGTATGCTGTTGGTGGGAATATAAATTGATATAACCAATATGGAAAATAATATGGAGGTTCCCCAAAGAATTAAAAATAGAACTACCATATGATCCAGCAATTCCACTTCTGGGTATTTATCCAAAGGACACGAAATCACTGTCTCAGAGAGATATCTGCACCCTCACATTCATTACAGCATTTTTCACAACAGCCAAGACATGGAAAGAAGCTAAGTTTCCATTGATGGATGAATAGATAAAGAAAACGTGGTGTATACAGACACACACACACACACACACAATGGAATATTATTTGGCCGCAAAAAACTACATCATGCCAGTTGCAACAACATGGATGGACCTTGAGGGCATTATGCTAAGTGAAATAAGTCAGAGAGAGAGAGACAATGCTCTGTGGTCTCACTTATATGTATAATCTAAAAACCTTGAACTCGTAGAAACAGAGGCTAAAATGGTGGTTACCAGGCACTGAGGAGTGGAGGAAATGGGGAGATGTTGGTCAAAGTGTACAAACTTTCAGTTTTAAGATGAATAAATTTTGAAGATCTAGTGTAAAGTATGGTGACTATAGTTAACAATACCGTATTGTATACTTAAAAGTTACTATGAGAGGAAATCTTTCATGTTCTCACCATAACAACAACAACAAAATGGTAATTCTATGAGGTTAAAGATGTGTTAACTAACCTTATTATGGTAAACATTTCAAAATATGTATGTGTATTGAATTATCACATTGTACACTTTAAACTTACACAATGTTATATGTCAACAATATCTCAATAAAGCTGGGGAGAAAAATGGGCCAAAGACCTTAAAAGATATTTTATTAACGAAGATATACAGATGGTGAATAAGCACATGAAAAGATGCTCCGGATCATGTGTTATCAGGGAAATGCAAATTAAAGCAAGAAGATACCCCTACAAATCAATTAGAATGACCAAAATTCAGAACACTGACAACACCAAAAGCTGACAAGGATTTGGAGCTACAGGAACTCTCATTCATTGCTGGTGGGAGTGCAAAATGCTACAGCCACCTTGGAAGGCAGTTTGGAGGGTTCTTACAAAACCAAACATTCTCTTTCCATATGAACCAGCAATCATACTCCTTGGTATTTACCCAGAGAAGCTGAAAACTCAAGTTCACAAAAACCTCTACACAAATGTTTATCACAGCTTTATTCATAATTGCCAAAACTTGAAAGCAACCAAGATGTCCCTCAGTAGGTGAATGGAAAAATAAGCAGTGGTACATCCAGACAATGGGCTATTATTTAGTGCTAAAAAGAAATGAGCTATCAAACCATGAAAAGACATGAAGGAACCTTAAATGCATAGTAAGTGAAAAAAGCCAGTCTGAGAAGACTGCAGGGGGAGCAGGGGATGTATGGGAAATCCTAGTACCTTCCTCGCAACTTTATTGTAAATCTAAAATTGCTCTAAAATAATAGTCTTTAAACACACTCATATACACACTCCCTTGAGGAAAATACGTTCAGTCTTCAGAGAAACCAATGAACTCTCTCAAGGCACTATTCGTTACTGTAAGATAAAGGTATAAAAAGAAAAACTTCTGAAAGAAAATCATAGACTTTAAAAGAGCTTACTGTTAACTCATTTCAGTATTATAGATCCCATGGTCATGAATATTTTATAAATTTATTTTATATGTGTGGAAATATATATATATATGGATATATACATATTTATTGTGAATATATTATTGGTGGTACCACAAAGTGACAGAAGTTTTTTGGCTTCTCTAGATTAATAATTTTTAAGTCTTACCTGTTTTACACTTCCTTCTCTTTCCAAAAGATCAACTACATTTATTCTGCTGGTTCTTCATCTTTCCTAAGCAAATTTGTGGCAACTTTACACATCCAATATGGTGAGAAATAGAAGAAAACTCTCTATATGCCAATCTTTCTCTTTGCAATAGACATGGAAGTCAAACATCCTAACTTCATGGATTAAACTGTCAGTGCCTAAGAAAATGCAACTGAGTCTTTTGGCAGAAGCATTGATCGAAGAGTCAGGAAACAGTGTTTCTATTTCTCCTCCGACACCACCAGTCAGTACCTGTGTGAAGTTAGCCACCTCATTTAACCTCTACAAATCTAGTTGTGTATCTATTCGATGAAGCCACAAACTCAAGTTTTCCCCTCCCTGAGATTCTGTAAATATGATGAAAGACTGGCTAAAGCATATAGCGCTGTAGGATGAGAGGGGACTCGTTCATTCAAGCTGTAAGGAAATCCCCCTGAGCTCTCTCCAGCTCGAAGATCATATTTTTAGATGTCAACTAGACACCTCCACCTAGGAATACTTCAGGTTCCTCAACGATACATGTTTACAACCGAGCTCATCATCCTCCTACCAGAAAAAAAGGGGAAAAAAATACTCCTCATCTTGCATCTCCTTCAAGCCAGTCTACTAAGCTGGAAACCCAAGAATCCTTTTTACAACTCTCTTTCTTCAATGAGGTGCCTCATTGGTCACCACAATCTGCAGATGCCACCTCAGTGGTATCTCGCTAATTCAGCATTTCCTCTCCAATTCCATATCCACTTCCTAGTGCAGGCATCACCATCTGAAACTTGGACAAATACAATGACCTTCTTGCCTCTCATGTCTCCCATGTCTTTGTCATGTTAAGTCTTTGCCCATGATGCTGGTGGAGTCATCAATTGGAAAACAGAAGCTTATTAGACTATTCCCTATTTATAAACATCTATTGATTCCAAACTGCCTCCAAGATAAAGGAAAAATTCCTTAGCTTGTAATTCAGGCAACTTAGCGTCCCAACAATATAATCAAGGACCCAGGTTGTTTCAGATTTCTACTTTGCCATTCTTGGTGTATCCTCCTAAGAGTTCATTTCTCTAATTCCCTCAATATGGCACATGACAACATCAAGAAAGTGAAGAGGGTCTCTTTAGATTGAAGGAACCCTTCCTAGAAACCCTTAGAGGACCTTATCTCATATCTCATTGGCCAGAATTGCCTCCTTTGTTCATGAATAAATCAAGCTAATATAAAGGAATTAACCATCCTGATGGACTTGGACAAGTCAGGAACCTCTCTTGGGACTGGTTTAGGGCTACTTCTTCAGGAATCCCTTTAGAACAAAAAATGTGTATTTTGTCTTTGTCCCTAGTTCCTGGCACAGTATTCCTAAAACCTTTGAAGGAGGAGTGGGAGGAATAGATAGCTTCAGGTTGGAGGCTGGTCACCAGAAAAGCCAGTGACGTGATTATCAGCCCCACCCCTGATCTCTGGGGAAGGAGAAGCACTGGAAATTGACTTCAATCACCAACAAACAATGACCTAATTAATCACACCTACATAAGGAAGCTTGGATAAAAACTCTGAAACAATGAGGCTAAAGGATCTTCTGAGTTGATGAACACATTGATGTGCTGGGAGGGTGGCACACCCAGAGAAGGCATGGAATCTCTGTGTGCCTCCCCCCACCACACCTGCCCTACATCTCTTCTATTTGGCTGCTCCTGAATTGCATCCTTTATTATAAACTGGTAATAATAACAGAATTAATTTCCTGAGTTCTGTGAGTCATTCTAGTGAATTATCAAACCTAAGGAGGGTGTCATGGAAACCCCTGAATTTTTAGTTAGCTGGGAAGAAGATGGGTAGCATGGTCACTCCATTTGTGGCTGACACCTAAGTGGGAACAGTTTTGTGGAATTGAGCCCTAAACTTATGGGTTCCAACAGTAACTCTGGATAGTTAGTATCAGAATTGAACTAAATTGTTGGACATCCTGTTGGTGTCAGAGAATTAATTGGCTGATGTGTGAAAAAACCACACGCTTCTGGACAAAATTGAGGTTCTACTATGAAAGAAAGATGGTGAGTAGCTTAGATGTAGAAAGCCAAGAGTGTCTGCTATACTACCAACTGGTTGGTCTGTCAGGTCCCCACTCCCCACCAATCCAGGAAGTAGAATTTGTCAGTACACTTTTAAATTAAAATCCTGAGCGAAGGGTAAAGAACTTGCACATTATAACCTCTTCACCATCAGAGAGACTAAACATCTTCTCTAGGCCCTGTTCATCCAGAGGCTAAATCCTGACCAAAGAAAAATGATTTAACCCTCCACCTAAAACTACCAGTAACTGCCACCTGGGGGATTTCCTACTAAGACTTATAGTATGTGTTGACCCATCTGCAAGGATTTTGTTGTTGCATTGTGAAAAGCATATTCATTTAAACTGTATGATGTTTTTATGAATTTATACAGAACTTTGCTGCTTTGATAATTAGATACACTTAAGTGAATTATCCATTTAAAAAAAAAAAATCTAGTCATATTTATTGGAAAAATTCTGGAAATCCCATGCTTGTAAAGAAAAAATCCCATCTCTTACTCGTGTCATTCAGGCACAGCACCTTCTGTGTCTGAGATTTACTCAACCAAATCTCCTTCATAAACTCCTCGTCCCCATGTCCATTGGGTTTTGATGGCTTGAGGCTCTTGACTCTGCCCTTTCTAGTGCACTCAGTGATTCACTCACCGAGCACTCGCTGTGTACCAGGTGCTGTGAATGACTTACGTGAACGTACCTCATTTAATCCTCACACCAATCCCATGAAGTAGGCACTCTTTTTGTCCCCATTTTACAAATTAAAAAAAACTGAGGCTTAAAGGGTAACATATCCGAGATCACAAGGTCATATAACAATATCGAAAAAGGTTTTTTTTAAAATATGGTGGAATCAGGATTCGAAATCAGAGGCATAGGTCTCCATACAGTACCATCGCCTCATAATAGCACGCTGTTTGAACGTTAATTTCTTCCTGTTTCCTAGTGCTGATTCTTTAGGATCAACTTATCATCCATCATAGAAGATAAGCAAGCTTTGCAAAGATTTTTGAGTCTGTAGTTAGGTCTGAGAGACGTGATCCAGCCTGTGAAGTATCTGAATCCATGTGATGCTGAATGTGACGGCATGGAGTTCTGCTGTACTTGAGAATGCCCAGGAACTGTATATGTAAACCATTCCTAAAACCTCAGGGAGAAAAACAAATTTAGAAGTGATCTGTAAATTGTGCCTCCAAAGTAACAAACATATGTGCAATAACCATTATCGACGATCTTTCAGTCTGTTTAAATCCAGTTAGCGACTGTGAGCACCCTCCGACTCTATAAAGACTCATCTACTGTTAGGCAGCACTAGCTATTCCTTGATAATCTACCCCATCCCACCCCCCACGTCACCCCCGCTTTGGTCTGGAGTCAGTTAACCAGAACTGAACTCAGAAATCCCAGAGCAAGCTCTTCCTTCCTGTTGTTCAGCTCTAATTATCTCATTTCCATTCCAAACCATCACAGGCAGAATCAGGTCTTTAATTTATACCCTCATCGACTTCACACTTCTCAAGCGGTTAGAAGCAACAGCTGCTCCACAGACGTCTACTTGCTCTTAAAGTATCTCTGCACAGGGGGAAGGGGCCCTCATCTCCCTGCCCCCTTCCATGATCGTGTTTAATAAACAATCATTTCATCTTCAGTTGAAACCTATCCCATTCCTCATGTGAGCTATTCCAAAGCATTTGTAGTAGACATAGGCTTCCAAACACCCTTTGCTTTCCTCAATCTCTGGAAAAAAAGGATGCTGCCTCATCTTCTCTCTCTGTCCACCTCAAAATGCCTCTACAACTTTATGTATCCTTTCCTCCCCCTACAGAGGAAGAAATGCCTTTCTCCTTCCTAATCCGACCACTTATTTATGTCCTTAGTCCCACTTCTCCCACTTCCTCAGAACCTGCTTTCTCAACTATCTCCTCTCTGAAATCTTCAATCTGTTTCTCTACCCTATTTTCCGTTTGCCTAAAATATGCACCCACCATCCTAAAACAGACCAAAAGAGAACCTTCTGTTTATTCTGTAATTTCCTTGAGGACTTCTCCTTATCTGGCTAGTCTCTCTCGATCTTGAACCTGAAAGGTAGGCATGTCCCAAGGATCCATGCTCTTCTCCTTCTGCACTGTGTCCCCTGTTGATTGAATCGACTCATAGAATTCCAACTCTCAACGACACAGTTAATTGCCAACTGCATGGATCTTATCCAAACTATTCTTCCAAGATCTGTTTCTGTATTTCTCTGCCACTAGTACTTCTCCACATGATACTTCATCAATACACTAAACTCTATAACTCCAAAGCCGAATTCATGACACACCTACCAAAACTTCCTCAGTTACACAGGCTCAGAACCTTGGAGTCGTAGAATCAGAAACCTTGGAACTAACCCAAGCCTTTCATTTTTGAGATGAAAAAATGTGAAAACCAGAAAAGTGGAATCTGTGAGTTCTCCTTCTCTCTTATTTCCTCTGCTGAGGAAGTTTCTATCAATTCTAACTACAAACTGTTTTCCATCCTCCATTTTTGCTCTGAGCATTGGCTTAGACCATCATCATATTTCTCCTAACCTATAACAATAGTTTCATAATTTGTCTCCCGTCTGCAGTGTTTGCCACTCATCCCTTCCCAGCCTAAAACAGTGCTAATTTCATTTAACACCTTTGATATATGTGTGCGTGCTTGTGTATATATTTGGGACTGTGCCTAGGCCCCTGGGCTCAGATATAAAGAGAGCCTCCAAGTGTTGTTTTTAAGAAAGACACTTAAATCAGACCATAATAGAAAGAGGAGTTGAGGAAGACCCTTTGTAAGAGGGACATATTGATAGGTGAGCTAAATTTTCAAGGAGCCATAGGAGTTAGCCAGATGATAAAGAGAGGAATGGAATTCAAGAAAGATCATGTAGGAGGAGCAAAGGCAAAGAACAAACGATACACTCATGAAACAGCAAGGATTTCAGTATGGCTGGGACAAAGACTCAAGACGGTGGTGTGGGGACTGGATAGAGGACACAACAGACACCTGATGAAACTAGATGGATATTCAAGCTCAAGATCACAAAGCAACGGGATAGACTGTGAAGGATTTTAAGTAGGAGGCATGACAAGATCAAATTAGCAATTTAGATCATTAATTCAAAAGTGTGGAGATCAGATTAGGAGGCAAGATTGAAAACAGGGAGACCATTAGCTTATGGTCCTAACTAAGAGAGTGAACATAGGAAAGAGTAGAGAAAAGAAAACACACAATTGTACCAATCCAGTGTTGAGGTTTTCCTGGGTCACTGAGCAGAACAAAATGGAGTGAAGAAATCAAGAATGTAGAAAAGAGATTGACCTAAGAGAATGATTTAAAGTGTCAGTAAACCACAGGTCTCGGGCCAAGCTGAGCCCGACCCCTGGGTTTTTATAGATGAAAAGTAAAGAATAGTTTTTGCATTTTTAAATGGTGGGAAAAATTCAAAAGAGTGATATTTCATGACAGAAAATGATATGAAAATCAAATGTCAGTATCCAGGAATAAAGTTTTATAGGAACCCAGCCATGCCCATCTGTTTGCATATTCTCTGTGGCTGCTTTCATGCTACAATGGCAGAGCTGAGTAGCTGTGACAAAGATTGTCTGGCCCGCAAAGCCTAAAAGATTTACTCTCTGGTCCTTTACAGAAAAAGTTTACCAATCCCTGGTTAGGATGATGAACTATGAGGCCTTCAGCACTTGATAAAGTGGGGAAAGAAGGGAGAAGGCATGGAACAGAGGTCCCTATGGGGTTTGAGAATAAATGTGATGACATAAGGAAAGTGAAACTGGCCGAAAAGTCAGGAGGTGTGGTCAAAGTACCAGATATTGGAGAGAAAGAGATGTAGCAGTTCTAAGTGATGGACTAGATTACACAAGAAGCCTAGGAAACCTGCTTTTCTTCCGGTTATTAAGGTCATGAATCTGAGGCCAGATGATCATGTGTTACCTTTGGCTACCAAACCCTGCTTGCTGCCTGTAGCTCCGAAGATCAACTAACCAAATCACAATGCTGTCACTTGCACATCTACTATCCAGTTAATTCTTTTGTTGTAAATGACAGCATTTAATATTAATAGCTTGAATCATTGCAAATGTTTGGATTAAATTTAAGATCTCAATTCATCACTTTCCCGTGCTGCCTCCCACAATGAAATTAAGGTATAAAATCTTTGTTAATAACAGAATGATTCTCCAGAGCAACAAAAGTGACAAAAGACCCATAATTCTTGAACTTGCTAAGAGTTCTTCCTGTGGCTACAAATAATCCATGTTTACTTTATCTCCCTAACCCACGTTCCAGTGCATAGAAATGGTCTGATTTGTAATGTCTTGCATTGGGAGCCCGGTATTGCTGGGAACTCAAGGTAGCCTCCGTCTCTTTCATCTGATCCCCACAGCAACTAGTAGGAAGATCTGTCTGCAGTAGATAAATTCTATCCAGGGACTGATTTCAGCCAGTGGAACAGGGAGAAACATACCGCTTCATCTCAGTGCTTTCTGGATTAGAGCAGAATACCAATGTGCATTTCCCAGGATTGAAGTGATCATAACCACAAGGCAATTTGGCAGCTCAATGAGGTATTGCTCATCATCTAGCTTTGCATAAAAATCAGCATAGTACCAGGCACAAGGATCAAGGACAAATTGCTGCTTCTCACTCTATGGGCAGAGGAAGGGAGGAGATGATGCCTCATCACTTGAAGTGTCATCAGTGGAACCCACAGCCAGGGACTTAGAGTCGTCAGCAGCAAATTGAGCTACTGGTCTCAATTACAAAGAATTTGAAGACAGTAGAAAATGGAGTTTTATCATTGAGGTTAAAAAGACTCATATTCACACCTTTCCACCTAATTCAGGAAAAAAGCAGCAAGTCCTGCTGCTTAGGAATCCGAATAAGAAACTTCATAAGTTAGAGCTGAGTCGTTATTACATATGCTGCATTTCCAAGACACAAGGTATAAAATCATCCTCCATTTTGCAAAATGCAAAAGAAAAAGGGCATTTCAGAAAATAGGAGCGATCTCACTTCACTGCCTGCAAAGAAGTCACAAGCAAAATGGATCTCTTCACTCTGTCACTTCCTAGACCTTGATCCACCTCTGACCACGACCCGCCCATTTCTCTGCTCATTAAGTGCCTCATTCAGCACGGAGCAAGCCCTGCTGAAGTCAAAGGCGGAGAGTTCTTTCAGTTCCAGGAGCACCGAATTGCTCCATTAGTTTTCAGATGTTGACGGCAGGTCAGAAGTTCTCTGAGCCTGTCTGGAATTAAAGAGTCCTCGTGGAACCTTCCTTCCATCAGAGATTCTGGCGGAATCACCAATGGAGGAAAACTACCTTGACATCATGAGACTTGAGGGTGGATCTGAGATAAAGGGAACCACAGCTACGTGAAAACGTTTAACCTGTCCGTCGTGTTCTCCTTGCCCTGCTTTTCTTGTGCTCACTCTGGGACCTTGAGTTATTAGATTTAAACTTTTTTTCATATTACAAAGGAGAACAAATGCCAAAAGGAAAAAATTACAAGTTTTCCAGTTGCCACAGCATGTATTTGAAAAAGTGTTTAAGGGCTTGCATGAAAGCAGAAGAAATGCACAAGCAGCAGTTAAGAAAGTCTCATATTTGTAATTATTTTAATACTTCTTTCTAAGAGAGCCTCGACATTTTAAAATCCTAGTCTACAAGGGGTCTGTAGGCATATATAGAATTGTGTCCCATCTCATCTTTTTGAACTTGACATTCTCTACCTGGTTCTATGTTATCTAGTGCTTGCCGTGTCATTGCTTCCCTTTCAGGTCTGTAGACTTGCCACACTTGATGGGGCCACAGGATAGAACTCAGTCATGATGTCATGATGCTTCAAGTCCAACTTGCAGTAGCACTGTTTTCCTTGGTTTGACACCTCAGCCAAAGACTCTGGAGGGCTCCAGGCTCCCTGCGCTTGACCCAAGGAGGCAAGATCAAGGCAAACAGCCTGGTTGCATGAGCTGATGAGGAAAAATGCACTGAAGCCTAAAGCCACACAACTAGTCTGGTGTGTGGAAAAGTTCTAGACTTAGGAATTGCCAAGAGACCTGGTTCAAATTGCATTCAATTAAAATTTAGCATCTCTGAGAGTCTGCCTCACAGGATTGTTTATAAAAGTTGGGTTTGTCATTATTACCGTCGTAATTCTGATGACAATGAATCTTTTCCTTTACAATAACCATTCAGTCCCTCTATCTACCCACACCGTTGAGACTGCCTTTTCATGACTCTTTTTCCCTACTCAGAACATTCCTGAATAATTCTCTTTAGCTGGATTTTACATAGATACATTTCTTTGGGGAAAGTGGGAAGGAGAGAGGGAGGAACATTGAGTAAGGTTTGACTCATAGCCATCCCCACCAAGGGTAGTGCTGCCTGGTCCTCCAGGCTCGGGCTCAGTGTATCCAATCAGACCACAGAGTGACAATGCCCTCAGGTCTTCTCCCTGGGGTAGGAATAGGGAGGACTGGAGAGTTATTCTGCAGTCCAGAGGCATTTTCTGTGTCACGTATGATCAATTCTTTGTGATAATCAGATATGTGAGCAGGGATCTTCAAAAACTCATTCAGCCACACACAAGGAGTGAAAAAAGAAAGAGCAAGAACAGGAGCAGAGGTGAGGAAGAGGAGTAAAAGGAAGCCCCATCCTTGAGTTACCGAAACCAAAGTGGATTCGCCTCCTGGCGAGTTAAATTAGACTCTCCACCAGAAGTAAGTTGTCTCACAAAGTAATATATTTGCAGCAAATAGGAGATCATGAGGAATCATTTCCAAAGTCATGGCGTCCCAAAGGGAAGCAGGGACATTTATTTCAGTTGGGGAATGAATATTCAAAGAGAGTGGTGGGTATTCCCTTGCGCAGGCTCAGTTGGAAAAACACGCTTCCACATACACTGCTGGTTACAGTAATAAGGCTTAAGCTCCTCCTGGAGAGATCTTAGCAGTGAAAATCAGGCAAAGGTCAGAGGCGTAACTCTTTGGTGAGGCTTGGTGTGATTCAGGCTGGTTGGTGACTGCATCTCCATAGCATAACAAAAGGAAAAAGAAGAATTTGGAACAATAGTTAAATCCTTCCAAACTCACCTTCGAGTTCCTCTGGGCAACTAGTCCTTGACACCTGTGGGGCCTGCCTTATCCTATTGAGCAAGAATCCTGTTAAGTTGGTTTAGCAAGAATCCCCCACTCTTGGATGTTTCCTCTGAGTAATTTCCCACCCACTGAACTCCTCACCCTGCTGCTCAGCTATAAATCCCCAGCAGTCTTTGCTGAATGTGGAGTTGAGCCCAATCTCTCTCCCCTATTGCGATAGTCGTGACACCTACTGCAATACTCCTGCATAAGGTCTTCTTTGCCATTTTAACGAGGGTCAGCATAATTTTTTTTAACAAAGGCCATCCTCTCCAGAAGGCACACCAGGGAGGGAAGGAGGGGGCAGTGCTTAGTGGGGGGAGTGGGTGATTGGGTGAGTCTGGAGGAGTACAGACCCATGTGGGGATAAGTGTCTAGGTGATAACACAGTCCTAGGACGCTTAGGCCTCTTGTCTGAGGTAAACAGGGAAGTGAGACTTGAGGAGTTTGATCCTAATGGCTTCCCGGGGGAAAGTAGATGATCCATTCTGCCCAAAAGTCCCTCCTCAGGATCAATCTCTTAGGCCTTTGGCAGTAGCAACGTGAGAGTGTTGAGGCTCAAGAAATGACACACATTGGCCTTTGTAGATGCAATGAGTGTTGTCACAGCTGGTAGAAGTTTGGTCCTGCTGGGAAAACAGTTCAGGAGCCTCTCGTAGACCCAGAAGCTCTTGTGCAGACCACAGAGAGAGGAGCACTACCTAGCAAAGAACCTAAAAACTGGCTATTAGCCATCAAGATTTCTAAAACTCCTTTAGCCCACCAGGTCTTCCCCATTGGCCCAACCTCCTAACACACATTAATTCTTATGCAGAATTATTCAGCTGTCTCCTCATCTCTCTGTCTCCAGCCATGCCATGTCCACGGACTCCAACTTCCCCATCCAAATCAGTCCACCAGCATATTTCTCTCCCCTCCCCCACAAAAGACTATTTGCTTGCTCAGAGGGAATCTGTCCCAGTAATAAAATACCAGATTTTCTTCCCATGGCCTCACGCAGCCTCTATCAGTCTCAATAAGCAGTGAGGGTGGGGGCTATGTCTGTCTGGCCCCCCACTGCTTGTCCAGTGCCCAGCACACTGATTCACATACACTGGACACTCACTCACAAGTGGTTATTGAATAAATACAAGAATGCACAAACTTTCCAAGGAGAGAGGGGGTTTGTTCAACTGCAGAGTCTGAGAAACAAAAAGATCGTAAAGTCACTATATTTTGTTTCTCAATCCTAATTTCAAAAAGATACCCACAGAGATGGATCACGTGTGAGAAAGCCCTGTGGTCCACTCATGTCCAGAATGGGCTTTTTTCACTCTGTTGGATAAGATCAGACTCAAGTGAACAAGTACTCTGAAAATGTCATTATTTTGTCCTTTCCTGGTTTAAAGGAAAAAAAGGTCTTCATCATGGGTGACAGGGGGAAAGAATCCAAGTCGATCATATGATTCATTTGTGGGTTCAAAATAGCTTTGGTCTAGTGGGATTAAACCAACAAGCCTAAAGTCCACCAGTAAAGGGCAAAAGCACTATTTGTCTTCCAGGAGATAGCAGCTTTCACTGGCCATGAATTAATGAGAAACGCCGTTCGATTACTCACTCTGAGGTCCTTTTCTTATTTTTCAAGTAGGCTGTAACATTCAACGTGTTTTGACTGACCAGAAGGAGACACATTTTCCATCCAAAAAACTGTTTCCTTGGGATTTCTGCTGTTTTCTAGGAAGATAACTTATCAAAAATTACGTTTTTGTACAGGAACCTTCGAGAAGATTCATTGATTAGTTCTAAACGGAAGCCAAGAAAAGTGTGCAGGAGTGATCATGTATCTGCATCTGTCTGAAGTGGGTTCTCCTCTCTTTCTCTGGTGGTCCAGCCACTTTGAAGGACAAAGAGCCCTAAGCTATCCAGAGTCCCAGTGAGTGGGTTGAACCTAAGTTCTGCCATTTACTGCATGAACAAAGCCAGTCACTTACTCTCTCTGTGCCTATTTGCCTCTTTGGAAAATGGAGATGATAGTAGTACCTCCCTCAATGTAGTAAGGAAGGAATGAGATACAGTCCATGCAAAATGCAAATTGCTGCTATTACTAATGCTAATAAGTTGCTTATACTATCAGCAAAAGATACACTGTACACACCCTTTCACTCATCACTTCTACTGGTAGGAATTTATTCTACTACAGATATATTCACGTTTGTGGACAAGATGCACGCACACAGTTATGGATTGTGGCATTGTCTGTAACAGCAAAAGGCAGGACAAGGACTAAATTTCAAGGACTCAATAAAAGGATTGGTTAAACCAATTCAGGAACTTTCATTCTATGAAATATTGTGGAGCCTCTAAAAAAAGACGTGACTGTATTATATGAGCCAATATGAAACTATCTCTAAGATGTATCGGTAACTTTTTTTTAAGCAAGATGTAAAAATAAGAAATATCACATGCTACTACTTTTATAAGAAAAGAAAGATATACATATATATATATGCTTATATATCCAAAGACAGTCTCCTAGAAGGAGATATAAGAATCTGATCATTATGATTGCCTCTGGGAAGGGGAACTCAGGGACTGGAAGAAAGCAAGAGAAGACACTTACTTTTTATTACCACCATATACCATTGTATATATTACCTATTCAAGACATAAAATAAGACATAAATTATGAAATTTTAAAAGAAAATTTAAAAGACAATAAAATGTTACACAGCAAGCTTGAAACTTTATTGTAAAAGTACAAAACTGAGTGTTTTCAAGTTATAGACATAAAGACGATGACCCAGGAAAGTTCTGAGCTCCAAAAGTGGGTGGGTGCATAGGCCCTGGATGAGTGATTCAGGCGAAAGGCTCTGAGATGTGTCCCCCAGGACAGAGGGCTGAGAGAAAGGGGTGGGTTTACTCTCTCAGATTCTGGATCTGCTGAGGTTAGGAAGGCCCAATGGCACCATCCCCCACTTCCATCCTCTACCCACCCCACCCCTCCCCGTACCTCAAAATCCTCTTTGCTGTTACTCTCTTCTTTCTTGTCAAGTGAATCTACCCATGTTTACAAATTTTTCTCTTTTTCTTTTCTTTTCTTTTCTTTTTTTTTTTTTTTGCTGAGGAAGATTTGCCCTGAGCTAACACCATCTGCAAATCTTCCTCTTTTTGTATGTGAGCCAGCACCACAGCATAGCCACATGACCACCAAAGTGGAGCAAGCTGAATTTAACCACTAGGCCACCAGGGCTGGTCCCAAAGTTTGTACTTTTTGATAATCCTCCACACTAAAATCTAAGTCTAAAGACTGGAAGCCCTGATTTTTCTGCCAGTTAGTCACTCATTTATTTATTCAACAAATATCTATCAAGTATTTAGTATGTGCTAGGTCCTATTTTAGGTGTTAGGAAAACAAAAATGATTAAGACACAAAATTTCTTGAGCTCTTCCCATGTGTCAGACACTCTCAAAAGGAATTCATAACCCAGTGGAGGCGTAGAAGGCAAATTGCCCAAATGACTGTTGTACAGTGTCCAATAATACAGGCTGGAAGAGGGCTAAAGGAGAGATCAATGAGATGAGAGAGATGTCGTACAAGCCCTATAAGACAGGAGTCAAAAAGGACCTCTGAGAAAGAGCAGCAGCCTCATTTACAACCCACTATGGTCCAGGGTGCTATCAGTCCTGCTTGACCTTATTGAATACAAATAACTTCTCCAAATCTATCATTTCCCTTGCTGCTTGGCTGCTTCCCTGTGGTGATGAGCAGTGGAGTCTGCAAAAGAAAAATGGCCTGTGGGTTGTTCTCAGAGATGTCAAAGAAGTGTAGGACACATATTCCAAAACCATTCTTATGGAGAAACAAGTCCATGAGACAAATCTACTCAGTAGATGGTGGAGCTGCATGGAGAGAGGACAGCAAGGGTTACATCAAGAAAGGAAAGATGATGGAAGGCTGATGAGGGATAAGAAAGTGGGATTTGCAACTGAGGATAGGCCTGTGTGGGTCCAGACTCACTGCAACTGCATATGGGGCTGGGAGAGGATCCAAGCCAAAAAAGGGAGCCGTGAGGAGAGGTCTTTGAAGGTCAACATAAGAGGAGAAGTGACTTCATTGGAATGTAACGCCTACCAAGTACTGCATGCTGTGATAGGTAGATGATGCTTTGCTGCATTTTCTGATTTATCTCAGACTGAGAGGGAGCCAGCTCTATCAGGCAGGTGATAATCAGCCCTTCCTTGAGGGCCAGGAAACAGCATTCATAACAGACAAAGTAGCTTGCGAATCTTCATAAGGCTAGATATTTGAAGGAAGCTAAGCAGAGGAAAAGTAAGAGAACACGGAGAGCTCAGGAGAAGGTTGCCATCTTGTTCCTCAAAGGACGGGGAGGCTGGATTCACTGGCACTTGGTTTCAGAGCCAGTTACTGGTGGAGTAAGTCTGTAGTTCTGAGAAGGTTGTGACTTTTTGGATGCAAAGCTGTGCAAATCAAGAATTAGGAAAAACACTCAGTGTAAAGCTTAAAGCTACATAAATACTGAAGTGAGAACTCTCATCTTATCCAGAAACACCTTAGTCAAGGCTACGAAGACTCGGAATTCCTAACCACAAATTACATCACCTCATGACTTCTGAAATATAGGGCCATGGAATCTCAATGTTGAATGAGCCCTCAAAGTCCTCTAGATCAACATTAATCTATCTAGAGGTTGACCATACTCTACAGTATCCCGAATGTGGTTTCTAAGGCCATATTTAAGTGCCTTCAGCAGCCAGGAACTCACTAGCTCTAAAAGTAGTTGGTTTCCTTTTCAAACATTCTAATTTTGTCTTCCATGGAAACAAAATCTGTCACATCACAGTGTCTAACCACTAGTCCTAGTTTTAATCCTTGAAGTCTTACAAAACAAGTCTACTTTCGCTACGTTCATTCACTCATTTATTCAGCAAATATCTATTGAGCACTTACTATGCACTAGGCAGTATTCTAGGCGTCAGGAAAACAAAACTGAGTAAGACACAAAGACACCCAGTCAAACGGAGTAGGCAGATATGTAAACAGATCAATAGAAACACTATAAGTGCAAAGATAGAGATAGACACTAGGTACCATGGAAGGCCATGGCAAGTACACAAATGCCCCATCTTGGGTGGGTTTGGGGAAGTCTTGCTGGAGTAGAGGACATCTGAGCTGAGATGAGTAGGATGGATGGAGCTGGGGAAAGGGGGTGAGGAGGGAGAAGGGTGTCCTGGAGAGAAGGAGCCTTGGGTATTCCGTCCCCAAGAGAGAGCACCCTGTATGTGTGACTGGGGCATGGAGGGGCAGAGGGAGGGTGGTGGAGAAATAAAGAATTTATTTCAAATAAAAAACAATCAAAAATGTTAATATTAACTGTACCTGTCTTTGCATGGAGAAAGCATTGGCAAATTTTATTTTATCTTTATTTTTCTGCATTTTCCAATTTTTCTCAAATAATCATATAATGCTTTTAACAAGCAAAAAAGGCAAAATCATGATGAAACTAAAAACAGTGCATCCCTCTTGCCTTCCACGACCCTCCCTTCATCATCTCAGGCCTGAATCAATGAGGTAAAATGTCTCGGCATCTCCATTCTACATTCTAGCTGTATTTCCAAGTCTTGCTTTCTTTTTTATGATACAACAGCCTGGACAGCATTTCTCAATTCGTTTTATTAGTTTAGCCACAGTTAAAATGTCAGTGTGGAATCATACTCCACTTTAATTTTTCAAGACTTGTTTTCATTATTATTTTATTATTTGTGCCCATCATCAGGATAAGTTTGTGTTTTTAAAAGATGCATGTCAGGCTGGCCCAGTGGCATAGTGGTTAAGTTCATGCACTCCACTTCAGTAGCCCAGGGTTCACAGGTTTGGATCCTAGGCACGAACCTAGGTTTGAGTTTGAGTGGAACAGCAAAGCAAGGGGACGGTGTTAGGAAATGGGGCTAAAAGGGATGAGGGGGGTCAGATCAAATAAGACAGTGCAGTCCTTAATAAGGTCATTGCATTTTACTTAGAAGTGGTGAGTCATAGGAAGGTTTTGAGCAGAGGGGCGACATGACCCAATTTCTATCAGGAGACAATCACTCTGGCTGCTCCTGAGACGACAGACTGTTGGAACGCAAGGGTGGAAGTAGGGCAAACAGTGAGCAGGCTGTTGCAGGTCTTCCAGGTGAGAGATCACGGTGGTTCAGCCCTCATGGCCAGCAGTGTCAGCATAGGCGATGGTGAGAAGTGCTCAGATTCTGGATGTATTTCAAATGCTTATGCTGAGTGAAAGATGTCAGACCAAAAAGATAACATACCATGTGATTCCATTTATACCAAACTCTAGAAATTACAAATCACTCTATAGCAACAGAAGGTTGTTAGGAGACAGGCAAGAGCGGGGAGGGAGGGATGACAAAGGAGCATGAGGACTCTTGTAGGGTGATGCAGGTCTTCCAGGTGAGAGATCATCAAGCCATGCTGTGGTGGTATCCCACATACAAAATAGAGGAAGATTGGCACAGATGTTAGCTCAGTTACAATCTTCCTCACATACACACAAAAAAAAGATGCATGAGATGCTCAGCCTCCCTACTGGACAAAGAAATAACACGGCTGGACGATAAGCTCTGTATTTTCAATGTATTCAGTCAGAAAAGATGCAAGCCCCAGAGGGACCAGGACCACAGATGGAGGGAGGCCTCTGAACAGTGAACTTTGAACTGGGTAGGGAGGTGGGAAGATGGAGGTGTCCAAATTTAGCTGTTATTAGTTAGAGTTAACGTTGTTTGAGGACTCAGCAAGTGTCAGGCACTGGGGCTTCACATGCCTGGTTTCATTAATCCTCACAAGAATCCTGTGAAGTAGGTATTATTATTATTGATATTATTATTGTTGTTATTATTGTTTTGCAGACAGGGTAACTGTGGCTTTGAGCAGTTAAGCAACTTGCCAAAGATCTCAGAGATAGAAACTGGAGGACTGGGTTTAAGTCCAAGAGAATTCACTGCCACCCTATGCTGCGACCAAATAACAAACAGCAGGTTAGACAAGAGGACAGACCTGGGGGAGCCCTGGGCAGCAGGGAGGTTTCCGGGCCATTTCATTTTCCTAACCACCTTTCTTGAGTAGCCATGATGTGCAGACAGCAATTCTTCTCTTTCCTCCCTACTTCTCCTTTTCACCCCTCCCCTCCAGCCCCACCATCCCAGTCTTGGTTCCCACCATCTCATGAGAGATGGTTCTCATTGTCTCTTACCTGAATCTTTGCAGTGGTCTCCTAACTGGGGCTCAAGTCTCCAGGCTGGGCCTCCACATCGGTGCTACAGGGCTCTTTCTACAATGCAGACCTGATCTATTGCTTTCCTGATTAAAACCCCTCAGCAGCTCCCGACAGCTTTCAGAATCAAGGCCCTTCCAGGCCTGGTTCCCGGCTTGCTCTTCTGGCCCATCTCTTATCACTCGCATCCCCTCCATCTCCACACACACTCACACTCTCATGGGCCCTCCTGAACCATCCACAGGGCCGCAGGTGGGCCATTAGTATCACCCATCCCCTGGCTTGCATGTGCTTCCTCTTTACCCAGAATGTTCTTTTAGGACTCCTACTCTATTTGTGAAGCTCAGCTCAAGCATCGCCCCCTTCGAGATTCCGATGGGGAGCCCCTTCTCTTGCTTCTTCAATCATGCACTCATTGCACAGTCCTGTAATAAATGATTCATCTGCCCATCTTCCCCCATTGTGCTGAGATATGAAGAAAAGCACAACAAGCTCTTATTCAGTTTTGTATCTGCAGCCTCAATAACAGCATCTAGGCTCAGTCCATATCTGTACATGTGTAATGAATAGCTTGGGGAGAACCTTGAGCTCCCTGGCCTCAGGTTCCCACACAGAGGGAGCTCCACTAGAACAAGGCTCCGGCTGCTCTAGAAGCACAAGCTGAGTATGCTCAGAGCGGAGCCTCCTGGGCTCCCTGAGTGAGTCTGCCCTCAGCAAGCTTGTTTCCAGCCACTCTCTACCCCACAGTCAGGAGCCTGCCCTGTGGGGGAGGCAGCTCATGGTCTGGCTGTGAGCACTGGGTAGGTCTTTCTAATGAAGAGGTAAGACACTTGGCCGTAGACCCAAAGCTAGATTCACCCATCAGTTTTTTCAGTCATAAAAGAGATGTTTTTATCTCCATCTCTCTGACTCTTCACATCTACCTCTCAGGGGTTACCAAACTCGTAAGAGGAAGAGAGATGTGATTTATTGGCTCTCTGACACCTGAACAAAATGCTTAAAGAATGAATAAATTAATTACGGAGATCGAGTCCCAGGCTTTGACAAATTCCCAATTGAATTAGGGCAATGAGAGAGGAAGGAAGATGGTTTAACCAGAGTTAGAAGGAGCGCTAGGGAATGACATGAACAAAGTCTTTGAAGCAGAGGGTAAGTTGTGTGGGGGAGTTCGTGAATAAACGTGCTTGAAGCCAGTGGAGAATGGATGTGGGGATATCAGGAGAGGAGGTGCAACTAATCAGAGGGGAAGCCATTTTGTTGCCTGAAACAGAGACAAAAAAGAAAAGCAGTGTGCAGACAAATGGGGGTGAGGATTTTAATAAAGATGAACATGACCACGGACCCTCCGGGCGCTGAGACTTGCCCATGACAGCATCCCTGCCCTCTGCAAGCTGCACCATCCAGCGCTGAGGCTGGATGAGGGGACCAATGGAACCTCCCCAGGCTGTGTATGTCACTGGCAGGCTGGTTCAGACCCACATGCAGAGTTGGAAAGGAGGCACTGCAGGAGATAGAGTGGTGTGCTGCAGAGAGCCCTGGGCTGGGACCCAAAACCCACGTTCATGGCTGACTTTCCACTTTCAGGTTCAAAGGGCTCCCTAGGTCTTGATTTCCTCCTGGCAAAATCAAACGTACCTCGCAGGCTTCTTGTGAAGATCAAATGGCTCTATGTGTAACAAGGCTGCATAAACTGTAAACTGCTTTACGAATCTGAATCGAATATGCAGAACCCCTGCCCCGGAGGCTGTCGGTGCTTCTACAGAACGGCTCCTCCATTTTCCTACACTCACCTTTGCTTTGCACTCATGGGAGGCACAAATTTGACTTTGAGAATAAATTTGGTCCAGGACTCTGACTTCCAGGCAAGGGTTATCACCTCTTTCATGAACTGCCAAGGAGACGCTCCTTTGCTGGAAAAAGAAAGGAAATAAGCTAGAGCTCCTATTTTGCTAAAATGCATTATACAGGTCCACTGAATTAGCTCTTGGGAGAAAATGAAAAGATTTTCATAAGGTTAAATGAATGTATATCTTCAAACTAAGCTTGGGATATAGAGACCAAGCTCCAATGTGTACCTACTCCTTACCCCCCCAACACACACACACCCACATACATGTGCACAAATGTGCATGAATGCATGAACGTGAACACACATATGTACACACACACACACCCCCATAACGTTCACCTTCTTTGCACAGCTGCTTTTTTCAAATATGGAAGCAGATGGATAGTTTCCAGCAAAATGGCAGGTTGGCATGACTTCTCTTCAAGAAATTCATCAGTGTGCTTTTCAAAAATAAGTGGAAAACATTTTTCTGATGCTTGTATTCTGAAACAATGTCAGAAAACTCCTAAATTAGTTGGTCTTACATTCTGCTTTCTTTTATCAAAAGTTTTTTTAAATGAGCTTTGCCTTTCATCTTTTCTTCTTTTACCCAGCTCAATTTTCAAATTATTAGTCTCAGTTCCCAGTAGTTGCCAGCAAAGCAGGAGCAACTCTGGCATTTCTCACTGTCACAGTCCCGATGCATCCAGCAAGAACCACAGCCCTGCGGGGACCCCTGAGAGGCAGGAATAATTCGGATGTCGCCTATTGCTCAAGCCACTTTGATCTTTCTTCCCTCCCAGAGCATCTGCCTGCTCTGGTACATTTTTCTCTTTTGCATATTTCAAAATTCACCCACGAAAAAATGCTCCTTTGCTCCAAGAGTTCAGAAATTCAGCTTAAGCTTGAAAGGGAACACCTAAGACCATGACTCCAGCAATTCCTTAGTAACTTTTCTGCAGTATTTGGCACGGCTGACCCCTCCTTCCTTCTTGAAACTTTGTCTTCTCCTGGCTTCCGTGACACCAAATCACTCTGCTTCTCCTTCCATCCACCCCTCTCTCCCGGTACCCCTACTTTGGTCTTCCTTACTGGGTCCTCCTTTGGATGTCCTTCTGTGGGTCTTCCTCAGCACTGTCCCAGGGCTGTTCCCTTCCAAATCTTCATAAAATCACTAGGGAGTTGGCAACGTCAATGTATCTGGGAAGGCTGGGAAATATGATTTCATATTCCCAGTAGCCATGAGCCCAGATAGATACCAGGGCTCCTTTACTAAGGAAAATTGAGAGGTTGAACATTTGTAGGCTCTGCTGCATGGGATGTGAAGGGGAGATGAAGGTACCTCCAAGGCAAATTTCCCCATGCTGTGACTTTGCCTAGCTCTTTCCCTGTTGATGGAATTGTACCATAAAATGCCTCCTCTTCTGCAAAGCTTGCCTCACCTCTCTCCCCGAGCCGTCATAAGCAAGCTCCACTTGTTCTGTACTTGGTTTACCCCTCTGTTACTCCCCTTCCCACACTTTGTTCTTGCATCTCTCCCACTAGCTGTAAGCTACTTGAGGAAAGCAGGAACTCATCTTACTCATCTGATCTGCCTCCTTCTGGGAGTTCAGCCCCCAATCACCAGAGGCTTGAACAACAACAGTTTGAACCGGATTGAAATCAATCAAGCTAGTCACGTAGAGCCCAAGCAGAATGTGGACATTCCTCGTATCAAAAGAATGTCTTGAGTCAGCACAGGAAAGTATCATCTAGGAATAGCACGGTTCGACCATCAGTGGACATTTGCTCCACATTGCCATCAATGGGTCTGCTCAGGACCAATTAAAATTGTTTCCTCCCAAATATCCCATAAAAATATTCCACATCTCCAATGTGGGGACAGCAAGCTGCCTTCCTGGAAGAAACACACCAGATACCACTCTGCTGAGCAGCTCCCATACAGCTCTCACCAGCGCTACGGATCTCCCTCAATGCAAATTGAATTTCTCCAAGTCAGGAACCCTAGGAGAAATAGTGTTGGGCCTGCCCAAGGTATAACACGGTGGGCTGTACTAGTGGGACACAGGGAACTTCAGACATCTCAGGGACAACGTTCTGAGTCACTCAGTTCTTGAGAGTTTCTTATTCTCATTAAGCAGGTGCAATAAGAACATGCCTCCTGGATCATCTCAGCTGCCAGTCAGGGAATTTTAGGCGGAAGATCATAAAGCACACAGGCGGTCTCCAGAATCCTGAGGTCATTCTGTGATGCCACCTATGACAAGCAAGCATATACGTCTCTCTTTCTACTGGACAAAGGTGAGCAGCATTAGCCCTTAGAAGCCATCTCAAGCATCACCAGTTGTATCATTTTGCCACTCTGAGCAAAGAGATTCAGCAAATAATCCGAACTGAAACAAGAGGGGAGCAGAGGATGAGAATGTCCACAGAGAGCCATGATAGGTGAGGTAAAGACCCAGCTTGGGGTAATCAGGACATTCCATGCGGAACACAACCCGAGCGGTATTCTTTTTCCCATTAACTGACTCTGTTACCAGGAAAAACAACACAAAATTAAAAAATGCCCAGAGGAGTGACTGAACTCATTGCTATATTCAGAGGCGCTTGAAATTGACTGTCTCTGGAAAACCAAGAAGTAAATATTCTTCCTTCAGTAAAATTTTGCCACTATTTATTGAATGTCCACTAACGACACTGCTGTATGCATGTCATATCCATGAGTTCAGTGATTTTCACAGCTACGTGGAAGAGGAATTGTGTCCCTGTTTACAAAAGAAGGACCTGAGCTCAGAGAGTTTACAACTATACAACCATTAAGTGATCAAGTCTTATTCCAAGTTCAATGGTGGGTTATAGTTTCCTTTTAATTTCCAAAAGAATAAAAGCTTTGTTTACTATAGAGCATGATTTCTCAACCTCAGCACTATTGACATCTTGAGTCAGATAATTCTTTGGCGAGGGGGACTATCCTCTGCCTTATAAGACAAATAGCAGCATCCTGGCCTCTACCCACTAGATACCAGGAGCACTACAACCCCAGTGTAAGAACTGAAAATATCTTCAGACATTGCCAAATGCCCCCTGGGGACAAAATTGCCCCTGGTTGACAGCTACTGCTCTAGAGTGACTTTTAAGTGCTCTTCAAGTATGCTAAGGGTAATTTATACTAAGACCAGCTTCACTGAGGATAGATTCAGGAAAATGTGACTTGCGAAAGTTTGGGGTTAAGTGTCAGGACATATTTCCCCACAGTGACCATTGTTATGGACTCGGTTGTGTTTATAGACAAAACTGTAGGGTCCCCATCTCTATGATCTGGCTAAGATGCTGTCTGAGGAGAGGAGGAAGTTCAAGGGAGCTCCTTGTTCCAGGAGATTATGATTAACAAGTGAAATGGTGAGAACAGTCCATTGGTTAATTTGCCTGAATGGTATTTCTATATCTTAAAGAGTTCCAAAAGGAAGAACAAAGGGAGACAAGAGGAAAACAAGAAGAAAGAGAGAGACCAAGGAGAACATTCACCAACCCTGTGGTGTAGCCCATTTAGAAGGAGTCATTAGAAGTGAGATAGATAAATGAGAGCACATGGGAGTCTGGCATTGTGGACAAGGAGGTGGGCCATTAACCAAAGTATCCTGGACAATTACAAGTTGTTGCTCCATCAAACACTCCAAAAAGTACCAGAGAACACAGGCCAGGATGGACCCATTCTGCACATTTTGGAGCTCAGGCCAAATGTCCAGTGTCCCTTGCTTGCGTGGGTTTGGCATAATCTAAAATGATAAAGGGCCAAGTGACTTTTTTCTCTTCATCAGTATATTTCAAGGGAAACCCAGGCCATCTGTTTCTGCCTTGTCGATTCTCCTGCCACAGCATTGCTTCAGGGAAATGCAGTTGCCTTCCAGATAATTGCATGAACATTTTAATGTGCCAATTTAAGAGTTTTAGGTCTTTTTTGTTTTTTCTTTAAACAAGAAAGTCTGGTTTCTCTGGGAGAAAGCAGTCCAAGTAATCAAAGATAATAAACCAAATACATTCCAAGCCTGGCAAAGGCCCTGTCTAATCTTCTGAACTTTTCACATGGTGGAAATTGGGTGGAACAGTGCTGGAGGGCTAGGTCAGTGCCTCAGCCACGTGCCACCATCTGTCCCACGGAGCAATGTAGATGGAGCGTGGCAGATAACTTCCACACTTGTTTTACTGATCATTTCATCTCCCTGGGAGCAGGAACAGCAACAGTGGGAACTGTGACTCTCGTCTTCATTCTGATCAAAAGGAAAAACAAATACCGAATGTAGAGCTGGCAAGTAACTTGGGAAAAATAAACCATATCACCTGAGAGTTCAAAACGGCGAAAGCTAATAAAGCCAGGCATCATTATTTCCCCTCGTTAGACCACAAGGCAGCCAACAGTCGATCTTGTTCATTGCTTTCTCTCCAATTCCTCACACATTATCTGACATAGAATAGGCACTCGATAACAATTTATTTACTGATGGGCCTGCAAGTTTTAGGCTTTGCTTACTGAAGGCTCTAAAAAAGAAATTTAACAGAAATGAATGCATATGGTTTTATAACTGAAAATGTCTTTTTTAAGGTTAGTTTTCAAAAATGGAAAATAGAAGTAAAATTCTGATCATATGATCTCTAATAACAAAAAGTAGAAAGAAAGGGAAACATTATATTAGTTAAGACGTACTCAGCAATAAGTAATATAAAGCCCAGCCGACAATGATTTAAACCTAAGGATATTTATTTGTCACAAGAAGTCTGCAGGAGGAGCAATGCCAGGGTTGGCTCATAAGCTCCAGGCAAGGACACGGGGTTGGTATCTCTGATTCTTTGAGCTTCTCTCAATGTCGCAAGGTGGTTGTCTTAGCTCCATGCATAACATCCTCACACATCGAAAGGCAGGAAGCATTTTGATTGATTATCATCAGCAAGAGAGAGAGGCCTCCCTGTGATCCTCCTTAGTTGTATCAAGGCTAAAAAATCTTAGATTTGACACCAAAAGCAAAGACAACAAAAGCAAAAATAAGCTAATGGATTACATCAAACTAAAAAGCTTCTGCACAGCAAAGAAAACCATAAACAAAATTAAAAGGCAACTTACTGAATGGGAGAAAATACAGTGGTCCTCCCTTATCCTTGGAAGGAGACATTCCAAGACCCCCAGTGGATGCCCGAAACCATGGATAGTACCGAACCCTATATATACCATACTTTTCCTATACACACACACCTATAACAAAGTTTAATTTATAAATTAGGCACAGTAAGAGATTAACAGTAATAACTAATGATAAAGTAGAACAATTATAACAATAAACAGTAATAAAGTTATGTGAATATAGTCTTTCTCTCTCCCAAAATATCTTATCATACTGTACTCACCCTTCTTCTCGGGATGATGCAAGGCAACGCATGAGCTGAAGTGAGGTGAGTGATGTAGGCATTGTGACATAGCGTTAGGCTACTACTGACCTTCTGGTGACAGGTCAGAAGGAGGATCATTGAGCCATGATGATGTCCATGGTTGAAAGTCAGGAGCAGATGATGTCGATGATTGGGGATCCAATAAATGGATGATTTATGTCCTGGGTGAGATGGAGAAGGACTGCATGAGATTTCATCACACTACTCAGAGTGGCACTCAATTTAAAACTTATGAATTATTTATTTCTGGAATTTTCCATTTAATATTTTTGGACCTTGGTTGACCACAGATAACTGAATCCGTGGAAAGTGAAACAGCAGATAAGGGGGAACTACTGAGTTTGCAAATCATGTATCTGATAAGGAGTTAATAACCAAAGTATATAAAGAACTCATACAACTCAATAGCAAAAGAAAAAAACAAACCCAATTTAAAAATGGGCAGAGGAGGGACTGGCCCAGTAGCGTAGCAGTTAAGTTCACACCCTCCACTTCAGCAGCCCAGGAATCATGGGTTCAGATCCTGGGCATGGACCTAGACACCACTCATCAAGCCATGCTGTGGCAGCATCCCACATACAAAAAATAGAAGATGGGCACCGATGTTACGTCATGGACAATCTTCCCCAAGTAAAAAGAGAAAGATTGGCAATGGATGTTAGCTCACAGCCAATCATCCTCACCAAAAAAACAAAAAAAAAATGGGCAGAGGAATTGAAAAGACATTTTTCCAAAGAAGACATACAAATGTTCACCAGGCATGCAAAAAAGATGCTCAACATCACTCATCATCAAGAAAATGCACATCAAAACCACAATGAGATATCACCTCACACCTGTTAGAATGGTTATCATCAAAAAGACAAGAGATAACAAGTGTTGGTGAGGATGTGGGGTAAAGGGAACCCCTGTGCACTCCTGGCAAAAGTGTAAATTGGTGCAGCCAATATGGAAAACAGTATGGAGGTTCTGCAAAAAATTAAAAATAGAACTACTGTATGGTCTAGCAATCCCATTTCTGGGTATTTATCCAAAGGAAATGTATTCTATGTGTACTATGTACCAGGTGCTGTTTTAGGTGCTCAAAGTGTATCAGTAAAACAAACAAAAATGTGGCCTTCATTGAGCTTATTGACCAAAGGTCGGAGACTGACAATAAATATAATAAATAAATAATTTATACAATATGTTAGAAAATGGTAACTTCTGAGGGAAAAATTCAAGCAGTAAAAGGACAAATAGAAGTGCCAAAAAATGGCAGCAGGTGAAGGTTTTGAATAGGCGGTGAGAATGGGCCTCACTGAGGAGGTGACAGTTGAGTAAAGGCTTGAAGAAGGTGAAGAACACTCCATGAGGCTCTCTGGAGGAAGAGGGAACAACTAGGACACAGGCCCTGAGTCAGGAACACACCTGGCACATTTGAGAAGCAGCAAGGAGGTTCATGAGATGGAAGCAGAGCAAACAAAACGAGGAGAAGTAGGACATGAGGGCAAAGAGGTATCAGGATGGGGAGAGGAGCTAGCCTGTGGGGGCACATGTAGACCACCAACTCTGAAAGAAATGGGGAGCCATTGCAGGGTCTGGAGCAAAGGAGTGACATCATCTGATTTACATTTTAAAGGACCATTTTGGCTGCCAAATTGAGAAAGGCCAGTGGAAAGACTAGGGTGGAAATAGGAAGACCAGTAAGGGGGCCCCTGCGGTAATCCAAGCATGAGAGGATAGTGACTTGGACCAGGACACGGTAGCAGTGAAGGAGGTGAAAAATAGTTGAATTCTGGAATTATTTTGTTGACAGAACGTTAGTCTGCTCAGGCTGCCATAACAAAATACCACAGACTGGGAGGCTTAAACAACAGTTTATTTTCTCACAGTCCTGGAAGCCGGATGTCCAAGAACAGAGTGCCAGCACAGTTGGGCTCTGGTGAGCGCTCTCTTCCTGGCTTGCAAACATCCACCTTCTCACTGTGTCCTCCAACGGCAATGAGAGAGTTCAAGCTCTCGGGTATGTCTTCTTATAACAGCACTAGTCCCACCCTTGTGACCTCATCTAAACCTAATTACTTCCCAAAGGTTCATCTCCAAGTACCATCACATTGGGGATTTTGGACTCAACACACGAATTGTCAGGGGGACGGACAAAATTCAATCTCTAGCATACAGACAACTGGACTTCCTGACAGATTGGAAATATTGGAGCATATCACACAAGGATGTGTATACCAGAAGGTGGAGACCACTTGAAACCAGCTTAAAAGGTTGCCTATAACAGTCCACCCTCCCCTTGAGTGTAGGCTGGAACTAGTGACTTTCTTCTACTAATAAAATAGGGGGAAAGTAACAATATTTCACTTCCAACATTAAGTTATAAAAGGCTATGACTTCCATCTTGCTGACAGTGTCTCTGTCTGGTTCACTTCACACACTTGCCCTTATGGATAGGGTCATCTGGAAAGAAAATAAGAGTGGCCTCTAACCAAGGGTCAGAGAGAATTAGAGCCCTCAGTCTGATACTTTCAAGGAACTGAATTCTGTCAATAACCACATGAGTGAGCTTGGAAATTGGTTCTTCCTGAGTCAAGCCTTGAGATAAGATTGCAGACTATAGATAATGACACCTTGATTGAAGCCTCATGGGTGTTTTTTTTTTTTTCAGCTTTATTTAGATATTATTGACATCTAACATGTAAGCTTAAGGTATACAATGTGATAATTTGACACCTGTATATACTGAGAAATGACCTCCATTCCCTCACAAAATTACCATTTTTTGTGTGTAGTGAGGACGTTTCAGATCTACTATCTTAGCAACTTTCAAGTAATATAATAAATATTGTTAATTATAGTCACTATGCAGTACATTAGATCTCCAGAATTTATTCATCTTACTCAAGGACATTGCATCCTTTGACCAACATCTCCCCATTTCTCCCACCCTTCAGCCCCTGGCAACCACCATTCTACTCTATATTTCTATGAGTTCAGCCTTTTTCGGTTCCACATATAAGTGAGATCATACAGTATTTGTCTTTCTCTGTCTGACTTATTTTACTTAGCAGAATGCCCTCAAGGTCCACCCATGTTGTTGCAAAAGGCAAGATTTCCTTCTTTTTTATGGCTGAATAACATCCCATTGTATATACATATATACCACATTTTCTTTATCCATTCATCCATCAGTGGACACTTAGGTTGTTTCCATGTCTTGGCTGTTGTGAATAACCTGGCCTTTGTGAGACACCATGAAGCAGTGGACCCAACTAAGCCATGCCCACATTCCTGACCCACAGAAACTCTGAGATAACAAATGTGTGTTGTTTTAAGCCACTGAGTTTTTGGGTTATACAGACATCCGAGAGAAGTTGTCAAGCAAGCAGTTGTATATTCAAATCTGGACTTTTGAAGAGTGGCTTGGACCAGAGACATAAATGTGGGAGACTGTTGATGTTCAAAGTCATGAGACTCAAGAAGAGCACCTGAGAGTGAATGTAGAGAGAGAAGAGGAGTAGGACTAAATCCTAAAGCACTCCAACTCCAACATTAAGAGATCAGGAAGAAGAAGAAGATCCAGCAACAACAACACTGAGAAGAGGTAAGTAATAAGGTTGGAAGTGAACCAGGAGAGTTTGGTATCATGGAAGCCAAATGAAGGAAGTGTATAAAGGAGGAAATGATCGATGGTGTCAAATGTTCCTGATTGTCAAGTAAGATGAGGACTAACAATTGATCATTGGATTTAGCAACACAGATGGGGGATGCTAGCAAAAACCCAAATGGAGTGGCTTTAAGAAAATGCGAGAAGTGGAATTGGAGATGAAGAACTTAGACTCTGAATTTGGATTCTTTAGAGAAATCTGTAGCAAAGTGGAGCAAGCATTAGGGAAGTAGTTTGTAGAAGAAGTGGGATTAAGAGGAAGTTTTTTAACATGGGAGAAATAACAGCACGTTTGTTTCCAGCAGAGGAGGGGAAGTTGATGATGTAGACGAGGATGTGGGGAATTGCTGAAGCAACCTCCTTGAGTAGCAAGAGGTGATAGGATTTAGTTAGCTGTAGACAATCACCCAAAGCAACCAGTGGTGGGCAGGCAGAGGTATGGGTGCAGATGCTGGTAGGCAGGTCAAATGCGGAGGTCAGAGTCTGCCAACATTCTCTTTTGACTGCTTCAATTTCTTAGTAAAGCAGGAATCAAGGTCAGCAGGTGAGAGTGGGGATGGAGGAGGAGTTATGGGAGATTTGAAATGGTGAAATGGCCATCTAGGAAAGTGAAAGAGTAAATGGACCAGGGAAATACATTATAATGATGCTGCTGAGCAGCATTAAGGTCTCATTTGAAACTCATGGTCATGAATATAAAGTCAAACCAGGCATCAAGGTTGTGACTTTCTTCAGCAACATTCAACAGTACACGTATCGTGACAGAGTAGTTGGAGAGAGAGATTTAACCAGGGTTGTGGTTTTACTAAAACTATAAAGTGGGAGAGAGCCACGGGAACAGAAGTACATATAAAGGAGTGATTATAAGGAATGATCAAAGAATTTAAGCTGGGTAGGGAGTGAAGGGAGGATATCAAAAGGATGAGGGGCAGTGAAAAGAAAGTAAGATCAATTTGTCGGAGGTCGTCAAGGGACTGAAGAATTGCTGAAGCTCAAGCTTCTAAGGGAGAAAAGATGAAAAGATAAGATGGTGTTAACAGAAATTGAGATGCATGAAACTGAGGTTGTGGAGCATAGCAAACAGGTGTTTAAGAAGCAGCAAGTATTTGAAGAACTGAGCTATATTGTGGAAATAGACTTTTTCTGTATTATTCTAGGACCAGTTTTTGGAAATAACAAAAAAGAAAACCAAGACAAGAGGGGTGTTCTGTAAAAGGAGAGATGGAACAAAGACGCCTACAAAAGCAGTGAGATTTCTAGAATTGTTCAAGCAGAGGCTGGCTTATGAGATACAAAAGAGGGGATATTCTTACAGTAAATACATCAGTTAGGAAACCACGCAAGGTTCATCCTGCTCAAAGCTTCTTTCTTTTGCCTAAACATGTTTTGCCTTATTATAAGCCATGTAAAGGGAACTTTACAATATTGTGGCCATATTTGTTGGTGGGAGCTGCCCTCCCTGTTCAAGGTCCCTTCCATCTCTGGGATGATAGGGCCCCAGAAGTTCTGCAAGCATCCACCTAAGCAATTTTTGCAAGTAACCTATTCCCAGGAGCTTCACCAAATAATGGAGGGTAAAGATTGAGTATCAATTCCAAACATACTGGATTGGTCTCCATTGCTTTCTTGCTCTGTGCTCCAGCTGTAATGCTCTCCTCCTGCTTCCACACCATTTCATTGTTTGTCCTCATCCACCACTTATAAGGCCTGCTCCCTTCTTATCCCACCTCCTCCTTCTAGTCAACTCAAAACCAACCTTTCCATGAGACCTCCTCAGACTGTCCCCACCTCTGTGCCAGCCTGGGGTTGTCTTTTCCCCTAACACCACCACCAAACTATTATTATAACACACTTGACACATTGCTGGAGAAGAAATACTTCTCCCCATCTTCTCATATTTCTAAAGGATTTCCACTCAAGAGCCCTCTCCCCTTGTGAAGGATTATTAAAAGAAGCAATTCCAAACTCTCTCCCTAATGGCTCATCTTCAGGAAAAGAAGATTTACAATCTGATTGAAGCCTGACATTCAATGGCTCATGTTTTACTAGGAAGCATGTTAACTGTGCCTCGAAATCAGGAACCAGGCCAAGTGTCGATGTTGTTGTTATTTTTCATTTCCTGTGATCAGTGACAGTTTCTTCTCTATTTCCCGTCTCCATGCAGTATGCACACATGGGAATAGTCTACTCATCTCGCAGTCCTTGTCCATTCAGCTCGTTGTAAGAGCATTTAGAATCACTCGTGCAGGTGCAGTCATATTGGGGCAGAAGCAGTGAGTCCCCCCCATGACCTCAGATCTAGTTCCTATTCACCAACACAACTTTTCAGGAGCAATGCTTGGGGTTACTGCCCAGAGTAATAAATCAGCACCTCATTTCCCATTTAGCTAAAGTTGCTTTAATGATTACTCTAAAATCCTAGAGAAGGGGAACTGAGTGGCAACTCGATCCTCACACACTCAGCATTTGCTCTCAAGTACTGATCTCTTGCAATGCACAAATGCTTTGCCTCCAAACAAGACTTTACAATCTTTGAAGGCGGGAACATCTTACACCTCTTTATAACCCCTCCAGCACCCCCATAGTGTCGTACGGGTAATTGATATTCAATAGACTACTTGTTAACAATACTACCCACAAGCAAATAATAAGTCCATGAATCACTAGCCATGTCCTTGTGCCACCAGCTCCCTTAACCAAGCCTTGCTATCAAATAAGAGCATCACAGTAGTTGATTAAAACTGAGGCTTGAGAGACACATTTGAATTCCCAGTATGTTTCATTTGTTTCTCCCAGTGGCACAGGCAAAGAAATTTCTCATCCCCCGTCTATGGATCTCAACACTTCAGAAACAATATAGATCTTATCTCTGGTCCATTTAATTGAACATAAAAAGCAAGGTCACTGCAGCCATTTGGTCCCTGGGCCTTTAGAACCACCGCATCAACTCAGAGAGAATATTTAGCTCTCCTGTCACCTACTGCTTAGAAACGAAACAAATGGCATTAATAGGTCTTTAATCTTCTCATCAGGGCAGGCATATGGGCTGGAGTTTGTGACAGTACTGCAATGAGTATGAGAAAAAATAAGTTTCCATCATTCTTTCCAATAAGACTTCAGACAGCAAGAGCACTGCAAATGTTATTCCCTTCCTCCCATTACACATAAAACTATTTTCAATGAGAGAGGAAAGAAAAAAATACATCCTGGTCACATTTTACTTGACTTCTTTTGCTTTGTGATAACCCCATTTTTGTTCTCAACCACTATCATTCCACAGAAGAAGGATGTTTACATGGAAGGAAAAACCAAGACTACTTTGAACTAGGACACGAATGACCCAAGGTCAAATGCATTGCATTGTCCAGGCCTGCCCAATGGACATTGAACTTGGCCTCAGTTGAAGGTAGCTCTTGGCAGAGAAGGCCAGACATCTAACATACATTGACAGCTCCCATGTAAATGTGAGCAGCCCCAGAGATAAAAACATAAAGCAGCCAATAAGACACTTTGACCCATTTTTCTCCTTAATATTGGAGGCAGGCTTTGCCAGGCTCTGTGACAGGTTTGAGAACTTGAGATGGATAAGTCCTGAGCCTCAATGAAGACACCATCTAGAGGGAAAGATAGAAGTAAACATGAAGTAAGCACTATGATCAGCAGAAGGGGAGCTGTGAAAGAGAGAAAAGATTAAACAGTTTGATGACCTATGGCACAGACAGCTTTGAGAGAAGTTCTGACAAAAATTAAAAGTTCAGAAGACTACTAGAGTTCTCAAGAATGGTGTAAGAATCTAATAATGAGATTACCTATCTCTCCTTTGCTTCCTTCCTGGGGCAGATGGGGAAATGAAAGCAGGGAAGTAAAATGATTTGCCAAGGAACACAAAGAGAATGCCAGTCAGCACCCCTGACCCATGGCGTCATACCACCGCCAGCACTTGCTCTTCAAGGCAACTTGAAGCCCCACCCTCTCTGCTCCTGCTCTCTGACCACCGAGGCCAGCCCCATTCTCCCTGGGTCCATTTCCTACACCATTAACTTAGACGTAATCCAAGCCCTTCTGATTTCAAGAGGACACACAGATCTTTAAACTCCATCCCAGAATCCTGTGTATTGAGGTTCAAAATCAACAATATTTTTGAATATCTATCATATGCAGTCTAATTAATTAATCTACATCAAGCACTGCTGAGCACTTACATGTGTAGCCTCTTATCTAATCCTTACATCCATTCTGTGAGGGAGACCCTATTGTTATTCCAATGTTAGTGTTGAGGCAATAGAAACTTAAAATGTTCTGGTTGCTGCATAACAAGCCACCTCAAGATATAGTGGCTTAAAACAACAATTTGATATTATCTTTCAAAGTTATGTAAGTCAACTGGGGCTTAGCTGGGCAGCTCTTTTTTGGGGTCTCTCATGCAGTGGGAGTCAGATGTCAGCTGAGGCCAGAGGCCATTAGATGGCTTCACTGGGCCAGATGTCCAAGATGGCTCCTTTACTCACATCTCTGGTGCTTCAAGGTGTTTCCATGTGGCCTCATCTCCAGCAGGACACTAAGACTTGTTACATGGCAACTCCAGGCCCCAAAAGACCAAGGCAAAGGTGGCTAATCTTCTTGAAAGCTAGGCCTGGAATGGTCAGCATCACTTTGGATGTACTCTATTGGTGAAAGCAGCCTCAGAGTGGCCCAGATTCAAGAGGAGAAATAGATCCCATTCTTTGATCCAAGAGTGTAAAAGAATTTGTGGCCATCTTTAATCTGCCACAGAGATGTTAAACAACTTACCCAAGGTCAGACAGCAAAGAAGAGCCTCAGCTGGAGCACAATCCAGTTCAGTATGCCTCCCAAGCCCATGCTCTTAATCAGCCACTCCACTCTCTTCCCAGAAAAGGGCACTTTCATCAATCTGCCAAGGTGGGAACAGAAGAAGTAAGCCTACCCAAGGCTCCTCCCAGCACAGGGAGGAGCATAAGTGAGGACACAGGCTCCCTCAGGACCTCGGCCCTTCACTGAGTCCCAGTGTAGCTGCTGGCCCCTGTCTATGGGTACAAGGACCAAAGGACCTGACCCTGGGGTCAAACCTCCTTTGACCCTGGCACAGAAAATTCTGGCCTTGTAAAATAGATCAGATGGAACCCAGATTCCCTCTCTCAACTCTTGACTACGCCAGGGGTGAGAAAGATGGAGACTCCAGGGGCAGCCACAGCACTTTGTTATGGAACCAGGTTGCAGGCCAGGCCAAGTACAGAAATCACCTGGACAACATCGAGGGCAGAAGGGAGCAGCATTGGGATCTGGGGTCCCCCATGGGGCTGTCTGGGGAACATTCTGTTCCCCAGAGACTGGTAAGTAGTTATGATCAAACTGGCAGTGATCCTAAGGATTTTGTTAGTAGAGAATTGGGGAAATGGAGGATGGAGTTGTAGGAAAATAGAATCAAGACAGTTTATCTCTGAAAAAAGAGGTGATGGATAAGGGAAGCAGAGGGCAAAGAGCAAGGATGCTAAGGGAAGGTATCACACCCTGTCCCAAGAGGAAAGGTCAAAGTTTCCAAGAAAAGGCAGGGGGAAGGAAGATTCGGAGTCAGCGCTCCTTTTGCCAGCTCAGGGCAAATGACCCTCGTCACTCTCCCCTGAAATGATTCTAAGTCATTGGCACCAGCCAGATTCTTGGCATCTCGCCCATGAGTGGGGCACTCCTTTCCAAGCACCTTCCATCCCCTCCAGCCCACACCATCATTCTCCCTTATCTCTCTAGAGCCAGCATCTTGGTAGCACTGCTTTTCATTAATCATTCATCAGCCAGCCCCGGTCCGTAAGGATGCCATTTCCTTCCTTAAGAACCCTCTGCCCATCCATGGTCATTACTGGAAGCACACAAATTGCCACACACATTTTCATTTGCTCAAGGCAGTTGTTTTTATGAGCAATGGTGAAAACAAAATTCCATTACGTCAAAGTTAATTTCTCTGCAGCACATCAATAGATGCTTCTCGGAGGCAATGCATTAGCCCAGCTGCAATCAGCAGCTTAGAGGGCTGACGGAATTGGAGCTTCATTGATGCATTCACTGTTAGAATCACAGTAATGACCAATCCTCGCATTTACCTGGGGCTGCCTCATCTGGATGAATCCCCAAAATGCGTCACTACCTACCTACATATCGCTCATCCATCAGCTAAAGTAGAGTACCCATTCAGTAATCCCAACCAGCATACTCATGCCTCCATTTGAGGTCACAGAAATGTGACCTGAGGGACAAATTGTACTCAGCTAATCAGCTCTGACTCGCCTTCTTCCTGCCTGTAAATCTGATCTCCCAGAAATTCGATTTGATCAGGGATTTCACATCTGCTTCCCACAGGCAGAGGCAGCTGGCAGGGTCACACAAGAGAAAGATTATGGCCACAAAGCCCTGAGGAGGGGAAGTTAGGTGTGGATTCACATCAGCTAATGCTATCCAAGAGCCTTTGGGCAGCTCCTGGAGCAATGCAGGTATCCTAAAAAACACACTTAGGGATGTTATGGAATTGGCATCTTGACATCCTGACAAACTACGCACAGCCTTAGGGAGTGAGAGGCCCAGGGCTACTCCAGCATCCAGAAGCCCAGGGTGGGTTTGGAGATGCTGTCGGAAAAGGACAGTGACGAGCAGTTCATCCTTATGGATGGAGTGAGGAGGTCGGGGAGGAGATGCTTTCTTAACACTGTCATGTCAGGGACTCCAAGAGGGGAAGAGTGTGACAACACAGAGGGGACAAGAGGCTGCAGAAGGAGGGACCACGGACACCTCATCTACTTCACAACTAGGGGAAGCTACTCCCGCTAATGAGAGGAGTTGGAGGACTTTCTGTCTCGGACGGAGGATTCCTTTAGAGGTCGAGAGATTTCAGAAATTAAAGATTGAGGAGTAAGTTCAAAGCATCTTCCCCCTCCGCTGTCATTTTACTGCGTGAATTCATTTTGCTAAAACAATTTTGACCCAGCCATGGCCATGCCTGCTCCTCTTAACCGTGGCTGAAGGAGATCCCAATGTCACTATTTGATTGTACTGCTAATGTAAAGAATGCTGACAAAGTTTTTCAGGGAAGAATGACTTAGATCCGTCAAAGAAAAAACAACTGTGTGGAAAGGAACATTGCACACTTGTTCCAACGATCCTGACTAGCTGTCTACAGTGGATAATACCACTAGATCATTTTGCCTCCACGTTTCTCTTTTCTTCGTTAACTTGGGCAAGGTTGTCATTCAGTAAATACCCATGGCCTCCAAGCCTAGTGAGACAGAGAACAGTGGGAGAGGGGACTGATGACCGAGAGGTTGCCCCATGGCCTTGGGAAACTAGGGCTGGGAAAATTCAGTTGTCCAGAGTCAGAGAGGGAGTTTTTGGGGATACTGAGATAGTTTGAAACCTACCATCCAGGCTGTCTGCAGTCATTCCTTGCAATATTAAAAAAGTAATTGAAAGTGAATAACTGAAGGTGACCTGAATTCCAAACTCCAACAACAAAGAGAATGGTTCCCAGAGGGTATGGAATTTTTGCAACGTTAGGATTCGAGGTGGGTTTTCCATGCCTGAATCACACTTCTCACCTTTCCCTCTGGAATTCTCAACAAAAGGAGAGCACTCACAAGGAACAGCAGCTCCATGGAGAACAAAATACAGTTTCATTCAAACCGTGAAAGCACCTAAGAGCCCCATAATGCAGGATTTCTTGGGTAAAACTGAATTGGAACTGGGGCTGGCCCCCTGGCCAAGTGGTTGGGTTCGTGCACTCCGCTGTGGACGGCCCAGTGCTTCATCGGTTCGAGTCCTGGGCGCGGACATGGCACTGCTCATCAAACCGTTCTGGGGCAGCGTCCCACATGCCACAACTAGAAGGACCCACAACGAAGAATATACAACTATGTACCGGGGGGCTTTGGGGAGAAAAATGAAAAATAAAATCTTTAAAAAAAAAAAAAAGAAGACCCAAGTGGGGCCATCCACCTCCCAAGGTAGAGCTTGACTCCTACCTGTTCAAGCATGCACTCTGGGAATGAGAAATATGGTAGAATTTCATAAGAGGTCTGGTGTCTACTTGAAAAGGGCTGGCCAATCTGTCTCAAGAGACCCATTCAATACCCTGCACACTGGCAAGGCTTTCTTGGTTGGGGGCAGGAAGTGGGGCACAGAGCTAGGAAGAGGGTAAAGAGAGTATTCAAGTGCATGTCAGTACTTCCCTTATATAAGGAGAGGGCTAGGTTTGCTGTCTTCTATTAAGAGATGTTGAAACATAAGGAGAACACACAAAAGTCATATAAACAAGTTTGCAAGAGTATCTGTATATCCAATGATTGAGATATACAGAGAAGTTTCTTTCTGAGGAGAGGTAGGGAGCCCATATGCCAACCTAAAGGGCCAATAACGTATGAGATTCCTTCTCACCTCCCCTGAAAACCACCTGGGCTCAAGGGAGCGTAATAACCCATAAGTGCAGGGGACAAAGCACAGCCAACTGGGATTCCTTGCCATCACAGGGCTTATGAAGACTTTCAGGAAATGCTAAAATTATGCAGAGAAAGGCTATGTCTAGATCATTTAGCAACTGGGCACTAATGATTAGGACTTAAATAGATTATCCCAATGTGGATGTGGCAAGTAGATGTTTAATGCACCCATAGCCTATATGTAGTGGGAGAACCTTCCGCCATGGTTCAGTGCTTTGTGCCACTGACTCAGGAGAATTTGATGCCCAGAGAGATGCTGACTGCCCAGAATAGGTTCAAGGGCTTGGCTCATTGACCAGCTGTCTGAGAATGGGAGTGTCCTTGGACCACGTGTTATGCCCTCTGTGTTCTGGCCAAAACAGAAATAAAGAATGGTTCAGCAACATAAAGGCTTGTACCTACCACCTCTCCTCTTGTGCCTTTGTTGGAATGTATAACAAAAGCAGACTCCTCACACGTGCCAAGTGGCAAGATGGGAAAATGCCATGAGGTCTTTAGGGAATTTTGGGGGGAGGACAGCCAATGCATAGACAGGTCACAAAATAGGGAGGAAGGAAGGAAAGAGGGAGAACAAAATCCCTTTGACCTAAAGGCTCCATCCTCATGCTTTCAAAGATGTCTCAAAGCCACTCTGAGGGGCAAGAGGAGGTGAAGAAGGCAGGTTTCAATTATATGATTTAATTTGTATTACATGTTGGAATTTTATATCAGATTTCATTAGGCTAAAGGGGGAAGTCTTCTGTCTTAAAAAAAAAAGTTGAATGCCACTGTTCTAGAAAGAATAAAGAACAGGAATTCCTAACATAACATGAAACAAAACTCTGGCCTCCAGCATATCCAATTATACAAGTTGACTCAAGCATAACTGGAATTAAAACTGCAGGCTTCTGTCTGATTGACCCTCTCCCCTCCTTCCCATGGTTCAACAACCCCAAGATCCTGTGCTATAAAGGAAACAGCCCGATGAAATGAAAGATGTGAAGTAGAGATTTGGTGTTTTTGTTTACTAGTGATGTAAATTGTGCTAGTCGCCCAAGCTTGGAGCCTCTATTTTCTCAACTGTAAAAGGACATTAAGATTCACACCCTCCCTATCTCACGGGGTTATGGAGGTAATTTATGCCAAGAACTGTTTCCTGTGAAAGCATATTATGCAAATCTGTTTATTTCCAAATATCTTGTGGCACCTATGCATTTTCCAGTAAATACTTCAGTCAGTGAATCCCTTGTTCAAATCAACCGAAACTTTTGCCACCTACAGATAGGCACAGGTGGATGAATGGCCTCGATTCTTAAGTTTGGGAAATAAATCTTAGGGATGCAATAGAATAAAGACTTTGGGAATCCCAATGTCGCTGTCATGGTCCCATGTCAATTCCTCAATGCCTTCCACTGGCCCCATGGACGGTCTGAAGACCGTGGCAGTCAGAACTGGAAAAGGAGCCCCCCAGCAGACTTCTGAGGGGGACCTGGCCAGGGGACCCGCTCATTGCTGACTTCCAGGTGCAGCAACCACATTGCTCCACCCTTACTTCTTGTTGCTCTGCTCCAGGTACATGCCCCAGAGGCACCAAGGGCCCCAGAAGGTGGCTGCACCCTGTCCATTCTGGCTCACTACCCCACACATTGACAGATCAGAGGAAACAAGAGATGAGGTGGATGGAAGGCAGACCAACCCAATGACTATGACGAGACCACCGGCCATGAGGTTCCAGAAGAAAACAGGTGGATGATTTCAGCTAGCATCAGAAAGGAGAGGAAAAAACCACTGTGTTGCTGTCCTGTACTTTCACATGGGAAAAAAAGTCCATACATAGCTCCTATATATGCAAATACCAAGACGGCAGTGTTCTTCTGGATTAGCAGCCTGTACAACGTCTCCCCTGAAACTCTCAACAATTTCTGAAATGCCAGAAACACCAGCACCAATTTACCAACTCCCCTTTTCACGAACGCTCCTGACTGCCCCACAGCAGCTGCAGATTTAACTGCGAAAATGCCACCAAATGCAAACAGACTAGTCTTAAGCCATAAATTAACCCAGGCACAAACTCAAGGTGTTACCTTAAAATGGAGAAGTACCTGTGGCACTTTAAATGCTGCGCTTCAGGCAAATGTGTATCTTATAAATCCCTGTACTCATCCTAATTAATGACAACGAGAAGTAAACATGTTCACAGAAAGAACCAATCTCGAGATTGTAAAATTGGAACCAGATGACCGAAGAGCAAGCAGGATAACAATAAAGTCAAAAAAGCAATCCTACTGCACAGGACAGTGATCTGTCGTTCCCTGCATCAAAAGCAGGGCTGATTAGGGAAATGATCACATGAACTATGAAATTTAAAAACTAATCCTAATTTATTCATAATTATACTTGACCTTTAAAATATTGCCTTGCCATTTTCAAAGCCCTTTCATATGCATTATCAAACTTGATGCTCACAGAACCCTTGGAAATAGGCAACATGAACCTATTTGACTGATGGGTAAATTAAAGTCCAAAGAGGTTATATGACTTACCCACAGTCACACAGCTGATAAGTGACAGAGCTGGGCCTTGAACCCAGGTCTCCAGGCTTCAATATCGGTGCTTCCTGCTATGTAAAACCTGCTATTATGAGAGCTAAGCAAAAGCAAATAACTATCTTACAGGAAGTCAAACTTCTTGAATTGACTTTCAGAAGTAGACTGGGCCAAGAGATGGACTGTCATGATGCTGGGAGGCATCTCCCTAGGATCTTTATGTTGCAAATCCACCTAGAGTCCCATTCTCACCTATTTTTCTGGTAAACACTCTGAAGAATAGAGATGCTAGAAGACAGACCCAGAATGAACTAAGGAAATTCCAAGGTCTTGCCGCTACCACTTTCAGTGCCACTGAACAGCATCATTGAGTGCCTACTAGACATCAGGGCCTTTGGAAGATGAGAAGAGGGTACACAATATGAGCAGAAAATGTAGTCCTGCCCTGGGCAAGCCAGTTGAAACAACTCTCCCAATGCAAACAGAGTATGTTAACAGAGTCAAGGCCATCTTCACTTTCCTCTAAGGAATCTGGGAGTCCCATTCCTGGAAGGCCCACTTCTCATTGACCATTGCTCTGTTTCTCTTAAGATATAGCTCATTTTAGAGCCATGATGGAACCCACCTCAAAGTTTCTTCAGTAGATAAAGAGGGTCCATTTTTACAGCCTCTGCACCAATTTTGAGAGTTACTAGCTCCCAGGTCCAAGCAAGCAAGCTACCATTTGGGGCAGGTGATCCGTGTTTTGCGTTTTGTGTCTTTGCCTGTACGCACAATGTTATTAAGATATTCATGCTCGTAGAAGGAGGCAGACCCCACCAAGCCCATGCAAGAAACATTGCCTTTGTTACTCAACTTACTATCCCAGCATACAAGGAAACGAAAGCATAGCTCTGCAAGTGCCGGGCTCATTAATGAAATGGGTTTTACACCCAAGAGATGAATGAGCTATCTAGGCTCTGAGAAAATACATTCTGTGGCAATAACACTTTACTAGATACTGACTCAGCAAACTGCACTGATGGCTTGTTTCACTTGCTTTGAGGAAGGTTGGTCTTCCCAAGTGGTTACAATCTGGGGAATGTTTTCCTTTCCAGTTCTCAAGAAATACTACTCTGGTTTAGGGTGAAACACAGCCCTAAGCCTTGTGAGGAAAACAGAGACTAATAAAACAGAATGTGACATTGTAGAGGAAACTTCGGACCACCCAGCCAAGTACTAAAAGCCAGAGATTGTCAGCCCGGGCCGGGAAGAGACCCAGGGTCTTGCCCTATGAAAACAGTATTGCAATCCATCAGCATAGCTCCAGCCAAGACCTCTCACTCCCGAGGTGGATCAAGGCTAATTAAGTTGCCAGATGGACTAACCATGTTAAACGTTTTAAGAGACAGGTTTTTACTCTCCAAAACAGTCTGCTCTCCCCCTGTTCTGGATACAGGCGTAAGTGCTCCCAACCTTCCCTCAAATGTTCAGCAGACCCTGGAAAGAGAAGGAAAGGGACAGAATTCTTGTTAGGAGTAGGAAAGTGTAGTATTCTCTTAAGGCAGCATTTCTCAGCAGTGGCACCATTGACATTTTGGACTGGATGATTCTTTGTCGTGGGTTGTATTGGTTTGTTGAACTGACACAACAAACCCCCATAAACCTGGTGGTTTAAAACAGCAGAAATGGATTCTGTCATAGTTCTCGAGGCCAGAAGTCTGAAATCACTGGGTCAACAGGTTTGGTTCCTTCTAAGGGCTGTGAGGGAGAATCTGTTCCATGACTCTCTCCTAGCTTCTGGTGACAATCAGCAATCCTTGGCATTCCTCGGCTGGTTTATGGCTGGAGAAATGCATTACTCCAACCCCTGCTTCCATCTTCCCATGATTCTCCCAGTGCCTCTGTCTTCACATGACCATCTTCTTATAAAGATACCAGTCACATTGGATTAGGGGTCCATCTACTCCAGTATGACATTGTCTTAACTAATTACACATGCAGCAACCACATTTCCAAATAAAGTCCCATTCTGAGGTAGTGGGGGGTTAGAAATTCAACACATCTTTTTGGAGGGACACAATTCGGCCCATAATAGGGGAGTGTTCTGGGCATTGTAAGATGTTTAGCAGCATCCCTGGCTTCTGCCCACTAGATGCCATGAGCACCCTCCCAGTCTTAGTAGTCAAAAATGTCTCCAGCCATTGCCAAATGTCCCCTGGAGGCAAAATCGTCTCTGGTTGAGAAACACTCTCATAAGGCATTGGGTCAAAAAAAGTTTAAATTCTGATTCTGTTTTAATTCCTTGTGCTGTGACCTTGAACAATTTGGTTAAACTCTCTGGTCTTCGCTTTTCTCACCTATCTCATGGAATTGTAGTATTGTTGAGGATTAAATGAGAGTATTTGAAAGTATATGAAAAGCATTTGTTGCATAATGGGACCCAATAAATGACAGCTATTTTCTTTTGTAAATTAAGGGAGTTTTCTCTGCAGGATTCTCCACAGGTCTCAGTCTTTACAGAACTCTGGTCCTTGCCCCTGAGACATTCAGAAGGCAAAGGAGCTTTCCAGGTCCATTCAACATCCTCTTCAAGGGGAAGAAAGTCCCCTTTGACCCCAGCTGATGCCCTCCCAGCATCTGCAAGTGCACCAGCATAGCTGCAGACAGCCATATATCACAGCTAGAAAGGGGAAGCTCTGAGTATGACCAGAATGTTAATGTGGCTGCATTGCACCATGGCCAGTACCAGCCCAAGTGAATGCTGTAGAAAATCCTCTAGAGGAGACAGGGATGGGGAAGATGAAGAAATCTGACTCTTGGATATTGCTTAGGTCACAACTTTAGAGACCTCACCTCCGTTGCCATGACAAGATAATCTGAGATCCCATGCTAGGTTTTTATTATAAAACATACTGCAATGAACTGTGATTGGTGAGTAACTAGTCTGTTTCCCACCCAGAGTTGGGGGAGAATAAGAACTGCATCTTATTCAAGTGTCTTATCTCATGTGCTCAAAACAGTGCCTGTCACATGGTAGAAGGTCAATAAAAGGGTGTGTTTATTAAATGTGCCACCCCTAGGCCCCAAGCTCTCTAGCCTTCAAGACGGCATTTTTCTTTAAAGCTCTAAAACAAATAACCCAAGCCCACATCCCACAAATCCTGGGAAATCCCATATTTTTTCAGATTTCCTGTTGTCAAGTATCTCCCGAGGAAGGATAACTTGTTCCACAAATCTGTACTGGTGGACACGTAACTCTTCCATCAGTCATTCTCCAGGTCACCTCTTGCCATCTTTTAATTGGCTTGTTGTTGCTCACGCCATATAATTTCAACTCAAGTGTGAACTCCTGCCCCAATTGCCCAATGCACTGCTAACAGCAGGTTTATAGCATTTAACAGATCCATCACCAGAGACTCTGCGAGAACAAGTGGCCACACAAGTTGCTTTCATCTGCTACTACATGTGGATACTCCCAGGGTTCCCTGGCCCTTATTTGACTTTACATCCCTGCCTAGTTCCCCACAGGCTTCCATTTGGTGAGAGAAGAGGGAGGCAGGAGCTCAAACCCCTCCCCCCCCCCCCCGCCATTGGAATCTCCAGGCCTTTCTCTGCCCAAGGACCTGGCCCTATTCCAGTTTCAGACCAGAGAATGACAGAAAGTCCTCACTCTCTGTCTCATTTCCCACCCCAGGACGACTGACAGTGGAAACATCATCTTCTTCACGAGCGAGGTGCAATTTGGCCTCTTTTGCCCCCGAAAGCAATCACTATATTTATCAATAATTTCTACAATGTGGGTTTATTCAATATTAAATAATTCCAACGAGGAACATCACTACTACAGCCCAAGCGACAGTTCTAAGCCCATCCAGGTACATTTCAAAGTCATTCCTCTGGAGGGAGATAAAGGAAAGATCAAGCCTATCATCCCTCCTGGCACAGTCCACTCCTCTGTGGACAAATTTGGGTCAAAAAGACACCCATACCTCCCAAGAAGAAATGAAAACTTCCCAGCATAGGACAGCACAAATCTAGGTTTCAGTGGGAAAGATGTGACTGCTGAAGACACATTCGACTTGTGTTACTAAACAGAAGACAACATCTCAGTCAAAAGCATCTGTATTTGAATTACTTTATTAGTTCAGGTCTCCCTCAACACATAGGGTGTGTTAGTGCCTTATGTTTGCCTGACTAAAAGGACTTGTCTGAGAGAGGCTCCTAAACTACAGAAGAGTATTGGACACTTTCATTTGATGCCAACCAAGATCCAAAGCTCCTTCTCAATGTGGGGAACCCCCTCATGCAGGTCCACGGTGCAGGGTGATGCTCATTCTTTCCACACTCTGGCAACCAAATCAAAGACATACACAGGCCAGGGCCACTGCCATGTCTGTTTTGGGGTTGTTGTTTTTTTCTTTTGAGGAAGATTGGCCCTGAATTAACATCTGTTGCTAATCTTCCTCTTTTTTTGCTTGAGGAAGATTGTTGCTGAGCTAACATCTCTGCCAATCTTCCTCTATTTTATGTGGGATGCCACCACAGCGTGGCTTGATGAGCAGTGCTAGGTCTGCGCCCAGGATCTGAACCCATGAACCCCGGGCCACCAAAGCAGAGCACACAAACTTAACCACTATGCCACCAGCTGGCCCCTGCCATGTCTGTTTTCACACTGCTCAACTCCAGGATGTGCCATGTACGTTGTAGTCATCCTTGATTCGTGTATTTATTATAACAATATTCTGGAAGAGGAATTTACGTGAAGGTTCTATTTGGGCCACAAGTGGTCCTGGTCCAGCCCCAGCCAACACTTTAAATCCTGAGCAACTGGTACAAAGACCAAAGGTCAGAGAAATTAGCTCTGTGGTGGCCAGAGAGTTGTATAGCCTTGGAGCCCGTGTCCAGCAGCTGTAGTATGCTGTGGTGACAATGTCCATTGGCGGCCATATGTAGTGGCAGCAGCATTGTACATCAGTAACTGTGGCCATACCCAGGCCCAAACATTCATTCTGCTGAGCCTCCATTGGTCACTGACTATTTTCCACATCTGGTTTTCCAGGTTCCCCACTGATTCTGTGAGTTAGCCAGAATACTTCCAGCTCCATGCCTACACTGTGCAGCTACATATAGCAGAAGAAAAACTCATGATCATCCAAACCATCCAGTAATAATACAAAGTCTCCAAAGTAAATTCGCTTCCCCACTTTTTAGGATACTATTTTACACCTTTTTCTCTTCTCCTTAATAATTATGTTATCACCTCCAATAGCTTCTCTCCTCATCCCCATTTTTAGCTGATAACATCCTGCTTCATTTCACCAAAAGAAAAGGAGCAAATAAGAAACATCTGTACCCACCTGCTCTCCCTTCCCTCCTGTTGAGATGGACGGACCATTCCTGGTCCTGTCTTAGCCAGCCCTTCCTTCACTTGTACACTGGAGTTCATCCCTACTCACCATCACGAAGGACTCCACTCCTATAGTCATAACCTCTCTCTCCCACATCATCAATACTCCTTCTCAACAGAGTATTCCCATTTCAATCAGTGTCATCATAACTGGCTGATGGAGACAAATGTTTCCATTAGATGAAAAAACAAAAACATAACCTCCTTCAACTCACCAGCAGCACCCTGCTCAGAATGCTGATGAGGCACTGTACTCCAAGGAGGGCAAGATTGTGGACAATGCTTATATTGGACCACTTCCCATCACAGAGGGGCATCAGTTTGTTCTCACCAGAATAGACACTGATTTGTGAATGTGAATTTGTTTCCTCTGCATCATCCCACATGATTCTGCCAGGATATCCATTAGTAGACTTATTGTATGCCTATACACAATTACGTCCCATAGAACGTTTTTTTCTGGTGAAGGATCTCACTTTATAGGAAAAGAAATAAAGCAATCTGGCTGATGCCCATGGAGTTCAATGCTACCATAATGCACCCAATCACTCAAAGACAGTGATGGGTACAATGACGTACTGAATCCTCAGTTACAGTGCTAGCTTGGAAACAAGACTCGGCCCTATAGAATGTTGTATGTGCTCTGAACCAGTGATCAGTGTAGTCCTCTGATATGTGTGTTATTTTCAATACCACCAAGCAATTAACTCAATTCTGACACTATCTACCTGTAGGTAGTATCAGATCCCACAGGTTAAGGGCTCAGTCCTACAAGACTGCCCTCCCCACTTCAGAAGCCAATCAAAAGTGCAGGTCGTCACTCAGCTTCTGACCCCCCAGCTATAGACTGGAGGTTCCCATGACCCCATCCTTGGGTTTGATTAACTTGCTAGAGCAGCTCACAGAACTCAGGAAAACATTTTACTTAATAGATTACCAGTTTGTTATAAAAGAATACAACTCAGGAACAGCCAGAAGGAAGAGATGCATCAGGGAGGTTATGGGTAGAGGGCATGGACCTTCCATGTTCTCTGGGTGCATCACTCTCCCAGCACATGTTCACCAACCTGGAAGCTTTCTGAACCCCATCCTTTGGGGGTTTTATGGAGGCTTTATAACATAGGTGTGATTGATTAAATCATTGGCCATTGGTATTTGGTTCAACCTCTACCGCTCTCCTTTCCCTAGAGGTAGGGAGTGGGGCTGAAAGTGCCAACCTCTAATTTCATGTTTGGGTCCCCTGGCAACCAACCCCCAACCTTAGGTTACCTAGGGACATTCCAAAAGTCACATCAACATAACAAAAGACACCTTTATCGATCTCATTGCTTAGGAAATTCCAAGGGTTTTAAGAACTCTGTGCCAAGAATGGGACAAAGACCAAATAAATATTTCGTATTATAAATCACAGTATCACGAGTCCTATGTCCACTGTAGTCAAATATACAAGGCAATGGAGGTCCAACAAAAGAGATTCTGTCCAGCGATGGTAGCCATGTCCAGTAGTAGCTGAGTCTAGCAATGGCAGTGATGTCCTGATGGTCCCACATCCTGGACTGATTATCTTTGCTGCCAAGCCACCGTTGGTTTCTGCATGTTTTCCAAGCCAAGTTCTTCAGCTTCTGTGAGCCTGATATCGTTCCATCATCCTCCCAAAAAATTCATTTTCAGCCTAAGCTATTCAACCTTGGTTTCTTTTTCTCGAAACCAAGCACCCAGACTGTCACAGAAGGCTTTACACAAAGATAATTCAACCTACTTACAATTCCCAAAATGGTAGTTTTCCAGTTTTAAAAAATTAAACATTCAATCTCCAGTAGGCATCCCATTACAAATGGATGAATGTGAGAATGAATGAACTCCAGCTTTCAGCTCTCCAAGTAGATGACCACGTGTTTTGAACTCCAAAAGGTGAACCTGAGCTCCTTACTTCCTTATGCTGCTTGATTTGTACATTTTGCCAGGCCTAAAAATGATTCTTGGGACCAATTACTAGCAGAAAAACATGGGGGATTTGGATATACTAGAGTTTTTTTCTTTAGGGGTGGGAAGTAGATGAACGACGGTACTATTCTGGCTCCTAAACCATTTATTGATTACAAGAAATTTTAGATGAAAACTGATATTTTAAAAATTGTGATACAAATTGATGTAATGCCTTTCTATCATGTTTGTACCTCAAAGGGCTGCTAGGATAAAAAAACATAAACATGAAATTTGTACATCACCACTTGCACTTATTTAGAAATTTCCTCACTTCCCCATCACCTCAACTAAAAAGTAGAAGATAAAATACAACAAATCTTATAAAGAGCACAGGATTCCAATCATCATTATCTATTGCTGTGCAATCTTGGCAGGATAAATGGCTCTGATGCTCATCAACACCCTTGGAACAAAAGCAAAAAAGAATTTAGCAACAGGCATTCTCTGTTCCTTCCCCCCAGAATATTCACGAAAATGGCCTTTTCTGGCATCCACTGTATACATCTTACTGTGATACCTTAAACTCATGGCAATGTTTTAAAATGCAGATTTTATTATTATTCAGGTATGATGAGGCCCACAGATCAGGAGAGGACTGCCATTGAAAAAATAGTTTGTCACTCACAGTTTTCAAGAGGAGGGAGTATGCCTTGTCATGCAGGGCCACATGAGGAAGCATCAGGGTCAGTTAGGAGGCAGAAGGAACAGAAGGAAGCATGGGTAGGAACCTTTATTGTGGCTTCTACAAGAAAAGCAAAGCAGGACAGAGTAAGGAGGCTTAGGATTGGCTAGTTTGAATCATTTGGGCAGGCTCTAGGGTACAGGGGCTGTCTCTAGTTGTCTGCTTCCTGGCCCCAGGATGATTAGGGGAGAGGAATATTGTCCTCTGGAGTGTAAGAGCCAGATGGAGGAGGTGATTTGAAGTATGGGCTCTGGATTGGTTGGTTTGCATATGAAAGGCAAGTTCCTGGGTGAGTTCTTTGCTATCTCTAAGAATTGGTTAGCCCTGGAAGGGGCAGTCTCTCCCCAAGCTGTGAGGCCCCAGATGCCAGAGCGTCAGGAATATAGAAAACAAGAAAATATTGTCAACACAGGCAATGATGTTGCAAGTTCCTAATGGGCCTTCTGAATCATCTAAATGGAGGCAAATGCTATTCATCATCATTTTGGGTATAAGTCCTGTGACTTTTAGGACCCCTTGAGTTGTAAATGACAAAAAAAAATTATTCTGGCTCAAACAGGAAAAAGGGATGTCTTGGTTCATGTATCTCAAAGTCCAGGGATATGGCTGGCTTCTAGGATTGTTTAATCCAAATATGAGGCCCAGTTTTTCTGCATCTCTTGACTCTGTGCTTTTCCAGGCCCATCCTCACTGGGCTTCACTCCCTGTAGCTCAGCAAGAGGGTACCAAGCTTATATCTCCTCTTTCTACCACTCAATTCAGGGGAAGACAGACAAGGTCACTTTCCTGGAAGTTCCAGCAAATGTCATCTTGATTCTCATTGGCTGTGATTGGATTACATCACCATGCTTGAATCAATCACTGTGGCTGGGAGATGGCAAACTGCCTGCTGGCTTAAACCAATCAGGATGCGAGCCCGGTTGGTTCTATTCAAATGAAACCACATAGTTGGGAAAAGATGAGGGGTGCTTTCCTAAAGGAAATGTGTACAGCTGTTTCCAGAAGGAGAGGAAACTGATGAATCTCAAACATACCATGTCTACCAAAAATATGCTGTTTTGTATTTAAAATGTTCAATATTGATCATAAGCATATGCAGTACCTTGTTTTTTAAAAAAAGGCTCAGAAGCCACTGCCCTGGTAACTCTATCTTCATCCCTTACTATTAATATGACCCAGTTATTAAATTTTCATTTCTTACAGGCAATCTGTTTAATTTCAACAATAACTTTTCAGCATTTCAAAAATAATACATACTATCTACTAGTGAGGATTCAAAATATACTAATTCATTTCTTGATGCAAACCAATCTTTCATCATTGTTTTTTTAAGTATGCTTTTCTTGGTGAGGAAGATTGGCCCTGAGCTAACATCTGTTGCCAATCTTCCTCTTTTTTTTTTTCTCCCCAAAGCCCTTACATAGCTGTATATTCTAGTTGCAGGACGTTCTGGTTGTGCTATGTGGGACGCCACCTTAGCATGGCTTGATGAACGGTGCCATGTCTGTGCCCAGGATCTGAACTGACGAACCCTAGGCTGCTGAAGCATAGCACGTGAACTTAACCACTTAGCCACCACAAGGCAGGCCCCTCTTTTATCATTTTAAATAAAAGCAGAAAGGAATTACCAATGAGAAGCTTCATAGCTTAACCATACCTGTCCTTGGCACTCACTTTCCTCTTAGCGTTGACATTGATTAGCTCTCGTGCTATGTTTTAAGGAAAGACAAAGCATTTGCGGGGAGAAATGATAAGAGAAAGTCAAACAAATCTCCCGCCATCCCTCAGCCAAAAGTGATCCGCTGCCTCAAAACCAGAAGACACAGCAAGGAGCATTTCTGTAGAGATGCTATCTAGCTACCTAGTACAGTGCATTCTCTAACTCCTTCTTCTGTCCAGGTCTCCCCAGCCCTGTCAAGGGAAAACTCTGGCCTCCCACCAAAGCTAGGGTTCAGGATGGGGGCCAGAAGGAGTAGTACACTAACGTATTAAAAAAAAAAACAACCGTGATTTCTTTTACTCTACAGAGTTATTAAATTAATATAAAAAGTAAAGTTTAACACATGATTTGACATTGAATGTTATTGGTACAGAGCAGCGGTTCTCAAACTTCAGCACGCGCCAGAATCACCCAGAGGACTTGTTAAAAACAGACTGCTGAGCCTCGCCCCATAGGTGCTGATTCAGTAGGATGGGGGTGGGCCCTGAGAATTGGAAGTGCTAACAAGTTCGCAGGTGCTGCTGATGCAGGTGTTCAGGGGACCACACTTTGAGAACCACTGGTATGCGTGTGTGTTTTATTTTACTGGTGGCTGATCTCTGTTAAAACAAGGCTCTAAAATGCCATTCGAGCTTGTGGAAGTGTAAATCTGGCCTTCTGTATTGTTAAGAAAAAGCTCTACTATAAGCGAGGCTCATGTTGCTCGTTTCTGACACAACAGGGAGGAGAAGTGAGAAATCAATACTTCCTCGACTCCTAGATGCTGAACCAGGCAAGATCTTTCAAATGATAATGCCTTAAAGGAAGACAGCAGCAAGGATAAGAGTATAGACATAGATATTGTCTCCCAAAGTCCAGGAAAGAGGGTGGGGGAAGAGGACATCTCTCTATTGTTCAGGTTGCAATCAACAAAAATTAAGATGGTTGGTTTTGAAACTGGGGCCTTGGAAGTTCAGATTTACAACTATGTCAATGGGAAGGAAAGTAATTTGGTGAAATGTTAAGACATTCTTCCTTTTTGATGAGACTTTTTTTTTTTTTGGTGAGGAAGATTGACCCTGAGCTAACATCTGTTATCAATCTTCCTCTTTTTTTTTTCCCTCTCCCAAAATCACCAGTACATAGTTGTGTATCCTGGTTGTAAGTCCTTCTAGTTATTCTATGTGGGATGCCACCACATCATGGCTTGATGAGTGGCTTAAGTCCGTGCCCAGAATCCAGATCAGTGAACCTGGGGCCACCAAAGCAGAGCACGCAAATTTAGCCGCTATGTCATTGGGCTGGCCCCAACATTCTTCCTTTTTGGACCATGAAACTTCTAGGACCATTTTACACTGTGGGCCTGCCTGGCTCATTACAGTGACCAATAGGTCCCCAAATGCTATCAGTTTAAAAGGGACTTTTGTTAGAAGAGTCCACAATTCATTCCTTTCATGAATCCTCCCCTTTTGCTAGACTGGTGCTGCATGAAAAGTAATCCTCTCCCTCTAAGCGTCACGTTGTTTCCAACGCAGAAAGGCCCCAAGGAAAAGAGCAAGAAACTTTACCAGCAATGGGGGGAAAAAAGCAATATGTTTTTGCACACACATATGGTTTCTATAATAGTTTTTTTAAAAAATGACTTTGCCCTGGCTGTCTGATAGAGACAGCCTGATTGAGGATGACAGGCCCAGAGAACACACTTTTGTCGCTAAGCAGGGGAGTGCCTGGGCTTGATTTGTGGTCCTGAATGTGGGCCTGGGCTGTGTGAGGTTGTTTTTACACACTTCTGCTTTGCAGACCGACCATTCTCAAGCTGCTTTCCCCACACGCCAACCAGCTTCATATGTTTTCAGACTGGGTGGTGATCTGGAATCCATAAATAATGAGCATCTCAGGAAAAACTATCTCCCTAAAATAGAAGCCAGAAAGTTGTGCCCACAAAACAGAGCTGTCCCAGAGGCCTGTGGTTTCTCCCTCTAAAACAATATGGCAGCCATGAGAAACTGCACAGCAGCCACCAGCCCGCAGATCAGAACCTAACACGCCAATCTCACCAAAACCAATTCAGAAGAGTTGGGTATACTCATGGAATGCCTTTCTGTCTCCTGTCTCCCTAAGCCTACCATGCCCGGGGTAGACTTGGACTATGAGAAGAAAGCCTCCACACACTTGAGGTGGGCAGGCTTGTCCCAGCTCCCCCTTCTGGGGCCCTGCCTCACTGCAACAGAAAGCACTAGACCTCTGCATCTCTGGCCTCCAGGAGGCCTTTGAAGGAGACCAGAACACACCCGAAAATAATGAAAGGAACACTAGGCGAGAGGTGACTTTCCACCTCAGAAAACTTCTAGCATTTCCTATCCTGCTTTTTGCACAACACCCACCCCACCATCTTTCAGTCCTTGAACCCACCAAGCCTTGGGGCTTCACTTACATTTTCTCCCATCTGAAAAGCTCTTTCCTCCCCATCTGGACATGACGGCCTCCTTCTCATCAGGCAGGTCACTCACCTTTCGAGAGAGGCCGCCCTCCACCCCATTTGATGCCATCACCTTGTTCTGGTACCTTCACAGTACGTATCTCTATCCAAAAGTATACATTTGCTTGTTTCCCTACCTATGTATACATAAACTTATCAACTTCCCCCTCTAAGAAAACTTCCAGAAAGTGAGGTACTGGATGGTAATGTTCACCGAGTTTACCTTGTTTACCACTGTGCCCCAGTGACTGATACATATCAGGCGTTGGGTAAATATTTGCTGAATGAGTGAATGAACCCTGAGGTGATTTCCAAGTTATGGACACTGTTCCAGGTTCTTTAAAAAATCAGAAGATTTAGAAACGTTGGGCCTGCATTCTCATGGGGGCACAACAGCGTGGAGCTAAGTAGCAGCTCCTGCATTTATAAGATGGTTAACATAATTTAGTTTAATTTAGGATCAACTGGCCAACTTCGGCCATTTTCAGGCCTACCTGGCATTTGTTAGCGATCTTTGTATGTTTGTCTCGTCCATCTCTATGTTGGCCACACCAGCCTAGCACAGTGCTGGCGCATACTAGTTGTTGCAATATGTGAGCATTTTGGGTGCTGCCCATGTTTCTGTTCGCTAGCACTTTTTCTAAGCAAAAACATAAGAAGTAAAAAGAGATGAGACTCAAACCAAGAAATCTAGCAGTACCATGCAAGCTCTGTAAAAGCTTTGGTTGAACAAGAACTAGGATAAATACAGCCTCCCTAAGCCAAAAACATCCTTCAAACGTATTTCTTCTGACCCTGTCTTGGATACCATTTTGCCGTCACCCAAGGATCAAAAGTGGATAGAGTGGGAAGAGAGAAGTTTGAGTGCAGATGGCCCTTCAGAGATAACGTGCTTGGGGTGGGGCCCCTCATGACTTTCCCTATGTGTACTCTCAGCATGACCTGCTCAGAATCCAAGGCCAAAATTCTGTTCCATTGGGGCAAAGTCACCATACCTATGATACCATGGGACTTAGCCACCATAGCACCATTTTAAAGCATTAAACAAACTCTTTTAGGAGCTTCCCACATCACCTCTCTTCCAGATCACGAGTTCTCCTGTAGACTGCATTTGGGGGTGTCACTGTCTACCTCACCCAACCTCCCTCATAGCCTCAGCTGAGCTCTTGTGCCAGTGTCTTCTGTCCCTGGGAAAGCGAGCGGTCATGCTGCTGAGCCTCAAGCCTTCTCACCTTTGCCGCCAGGTTGAAATCCTTCTTCTCACAGGCAGTGGCCCGTCAGGCTGACTGGGACAGAACTCCCTGTCTCTGGACACCCCTGGATCAGGCCTGCTGACCTCTTTCCAGCTCAGACAGTGAGCTCTGCTTCTTTGTGCTCGCGATCTGTCTCTGAACCCACGTTTCTAATAAACAAACTCCAGAATACCTCCTCACTCTCCCTTTCAGCACTCTGTACTCTCCACTGCACCTCTACCTAACACGCACACTAGCGGGAATATTCCACTCACTGTTAGACGGAAACGGACTCTTTTCAGACCATGTGCATTAATAGGGCCTCGATATCTCCCCTGGACCCGACTAAACAGTCAGACTCATGATGTCTATGGAGATTCTTTGGGTGCCTTTCTTTCATCATAGGGTTTGGGGGGAGGCTAAAATAGGGTTGAAGAACTCTTGGCGGATATCAATGATCCATATTGTTCCCCTCCCCCTTAGTCACAAGGAACAAAGGTGGTCTACACTCATTAGCAATCCTGTGGCCCAATGAGAGATCTCTGGTTCCTGTAGGCCCCTCCATCATGATTGACTTTAGGCCTCTCCACCATAATTGACCTCGTCCGCTGGCTAACTTCTGCCACACCCAATCTCATTCACATCCACAAGAAGAGCCAATAAACTGGATTTCAGCCCGATGATTTCACCATCTCCACACATCTGGGTTCCGTTTGGAGCCGGGTAGTGAGTTCATCAGTCATGGGTGGGAAGGGTTTTGTTTTCATTCACAACTTTTCAGAAATCTGTTTGGAGAGTTCAACTTGATTCAGAGTCTTCTCCAGGGTTCTCTTCTGACTATTTCCTCTGGACAGGATAGAGAAAATATAACCTAGTGTCTAAGAAAAAGCCCAGTGGCTGACTAGCCAGGGTGTGAGGGACTCGGCACACAGGAAAGGCCAGGAGTCCCTTCCAACCCCCGAAAGTGGCAGAGACCTTACCCAGCAAGGGGGAAGGACACTCCACAGCTACCACGGAATGGTGCGCAGATACATCATCATCTCTCTGCCAGTCCCGTGCGGCAGAGCAAAGTGGGAACACTTTCCACCTAGCTTGTCCTTTCCTTCAGCTCTTCCCTGTTTCTCCCAGTAGTTTGACGCCCCCCTTGCTTCCCTGAGTATGTCCTTCCCTCTTGCGGTCTTGACTTTTCAGTAATTAAAAGGCCTTTAATGCTATCGACTCTGTTCTCCTCTCAGTAAACACACAGATAGACACCCAGAGCACAGTTTTCAGACACACATGTGCACACATGCACGCCCACATGCAGAGCAAAGATTTACTGCTCTGGAAATGTTGCTTCTTTTACAGATTTACTCTTTGAAAAGTGAGAGATTCCCCTCCTGGGATGGACCTGGAGAGGGTCATAGAGGGAGAGAGAAAGGTCTGTATATTCAGGCAGCCCACCCAGGCTCCAGGCATCTGGGGAAGGGAGGAAAGGGGAAGGTTGGAAGAGAGTTAATTACAGGAGGAGGAGCAAATATCAATCACAAAGAATGGAGGACTAGAAATGCCACTTGTCCTGGGAGAGAGCTGAGGCTAGGAGCCATTGCAAAGCTTCAGATGCTTCAGGCTTCCTAACACATCTGGTCCATCTGCAGGTCGGAAAGCTCTCATCTCCAGAAGCAGAAGCTGCAAAGCAGTGAATCTCAAGGTGGGGACAACGGCTAAGTAAGTTACCTGGGGGCTTGTATAAACCATACATGCCCTTCCTCAAGATTCTAAGAGGCATAACAGAATCTTCAGGGTCCGCTTGCATAGCTTTACAAGTTCCCGGTGATTCCATTAAGTCATCACTGTAGACTCTTCCTGATACAGATCTTAACTCCACAACCTGGGCTGCTGCCACACACAGATACATGAAGGGTGAGAGCTGGCTCTGAAATACGCACTATCAGGTTGAAATGGATGTGGTCACTGGCCTCAAGAGCTTATCACCTACTGAGGAAAACTGTCATTAAACAAGAGATTAATGGACTACGAGCACAAGTCTTCAGATTCCTGAGGAAGGAGGATCAAGAGTTAGCATCTCCTCTTTCCCAATCCCTTCCTTTCCCCTCCTACAACAAGGGAGTTGGAAAGGGCACCAATCTGTCTACTTCACCCCAGAGGTTCTTCTCACCTGGTGCAGACCTGGGAAGCTCATGTTCTCCCAGCACCCCACTCCCAGGACAAGGCTGGGACTTCTACCCCCGACCCAGAGTGAGCCAGTGAGTCTCTTCTTTTGCTGTAGATCTGTGGGAACCCTCCAGAATGTTAAAGGATACCCCAGGGGTGAGGAATCTCCAGATCAACCTGTATCCAGTAGACTTCTGGGCCCTGGGAGCCAGCCAAAGTTCAGCACGTTCCTTCTCCAGAAGGGAGATAAAAGAGAGGAGAATGTTGGAGAATGTCCCAACCAAAATACCAGCACATGATCCCCTACCGTGATCCCAACCAAAATCATTACCATTCAAGGAACCATGTTTTATTCACTATCTTATTCATAGCATTTAACATTACATGAATTATAATACTCATTTGTTCAATGTTTTTTATTGTATATATCTCCTTAGAATGTAAGTTTCTTGAGGACAACGATTGTGTTTGCCCACTGCAATGTTTCCAGTGGCTAGAACAATCTTAGCTCATAGTAGGAGTTAAATGAGTATTGGTTGAATGAATGAGTAAAATTAGATTAGTGCCAATCTTCAGATCCTCAACTCTTGCTCCACTTTAACAGCACAGAAGCTCTAGAGGAGTGGGGAAGGGATATCCTTTGTAACAGGTGATCTGGCTGGAGGAGGACGGGAGATGTTTTAACACTAGTCATTTTTGTCATTTATTCCTCACAACGAACCTATAAGGTAGGACAATTATGATCTCCATTTTACAGATGAGGAAACTGATATGTAGAAAAGTGAAGAAACTTTCCCAAAATCACACAGCCAGAGAGTCACTGAGCCACATTTGAGCCCAGCTGTCTCTGGCTCCAAAGCCTTAGCTCTTTTTCCATTGCCCTACCCTCCAGAGATCGCTATTTATGGAGACACACCAAGGGTACAATCCATTTATTTCAACAAGTGTTGATTGAGCACCCAAGGTGTGTCAGAACTGCGGGCTCTTCAAGAGCAGGGGCCAAGTCTGCCTTTACTCACCATTGATCCCCACAGCTGGAACCACGCCTGGCACCAAGTCTGTGCTCCATAAATATTTGTTGCATGAAAAAAATAAACTGTGTTACGTGCTTGGACTACAGAAAACAGCCATAGTCGCTTTCCTCATAATGCTTAGTGTATAGTGGGGCCACAGTCACGCGGAAACACCCCAGAAAGGATGATCAGAAGAACGTATTGAGCATTTGCAATGTATAAGGTGCTCCTCTAAGCACTTTTCACGGATTAATTTATTTAATCCTTTCAACAACCATTTAAAGTTGGTACTAATCCTATCCTTAATTTATAGAAGAACAAATGGAAGCCCCAAGAGGATAAGTAACTTGCTAAAGGTCACAAAGCTAGTGAGTGGCAGAGTCAGGATTTGAACCCAAGCACGGTGGCTCCAGAGCTTGTGCTCCAACCACACTGGACCCTGTACTGCCTCCAAGTGACAGATAACGATGGTCATCACAGAAGTGAGGACTGAATGCCGAGAATCCCTAATGGCATTTGACAGTGACACCTGGGAGAGGAATGAAATGATACTTGCATGAGTGTGCTCCGGATGCCACAACAAAATACGGCAGACTGGGCGGCTTAAACAACAGAAATTTATGGTCTCACATCTGGAGATGGGAAGTCCAAGATTAAGGTGTCAGCAGGTTCAGCTTCTCCTCAGGCCTCCCTCCTTGGCTTGCACATGGCTCCCTCTTGCTGTGTCTTCACATGACCTTTCTTCATGGCCTTTGCATATGGCGTGCACATCCCTTGTGTCCTCTCCTCTTCTTATAAGGACACCAGTTGTATTGGATTAGAGTTCCACCCTTATGACCTCATTAACCTTAATTACCTCTTTAAAACCCTATCTCAGAATACAGTCACATTTGGAGATAGGGCTTCAAGATATGAATTTCAGGGTAGGGAGGAAGAGAGGAGGTGCAATTCAGTCCATACCAACCTTGTTTGAAATACGGCACCATCAAAGACACTCTAAATACAGGCTTCACCTGTGCCCAGGGGGAGCTTCCCCAAGCCCTTGTGAGCCCAGGGTCAGCCACAGGTCAGGACCAGGACTATGTCTTGGTCCTGATTTAATCCCTATGTCCCCTGCCCTTCTGCTGAGACCATCCCACCTGAGGGGCTGGCTACCTGGACCATACGTCTTCCTGAGCCCATTTACAGCCTCACAAACAGAGGCCCTGTCTGTCCAGAACCACTGCATCTGAGAAGATGGTGAATTATTAGCATTCTGATGCAGCCAGGCAAGGGGTGCCCTAACCCCAAGGAGCAGAGGTAATGCTCTGGAAGAAAGTCCCTGGAGACTCACCTTCAGCAGCAGCTTCCCACAGTTCCTTAGGGAAGGACACACGCTCAGTTCATAAGCATAGGCATTTGATTTCAGATTGATGCTAAACTGATTCTTAAGTGACTTGTGAGAGACCTCTCAAGAAGGCCTTCCTAAGCTGATTTTCCATCGAAATCAGGATATGGTTGTGAACTTCTTTTACACCTTAAGGTTTAGATGTGGAGGGGAGTCATTTGAGGAAATGGGCTTTGAGAGGTCGTCCACCCTGTCCTCCTGCCCTCCAGCAGGCGTCTCCTAAATAATGCTAACGTAATACGCAACTGCTACTGTTTATAAAAACTTCCAGAAAACGAGAGGGAAGCAGAACACATTAACTGGGTTTGAGTCACACAATCTACCCCTCAACCAGCAGCCACATTAGTCCGGAAAAGTAGCATGTCCACCTATGAACTACCTTCAGGAAATGAGTGGCCACCCAGAGGGCCACCAGGCATTCGCCCATGAACTAAGGGAGGGGGAGATCCTGAGCGCCTTCTGTCATTTTTCAGGGGGGAAGATGGGAGTGACCTAGCCGCACTTTGTGAAACTCAGCTTAAACAGAAGGAGGTTCATGCACGCTCCCCATCCCCTTGTGACACAACTTCAACTCATTCTGACTGCAGGAGAGCAAAGGAAACTTCTGTACCAAAACTAACACCTCTGAAGAGCCAGCAAGGAGCCAGCCCGGCATACAGAGCGCAGTGCAGTGTGCCCAGCATAGGATATCACAGCCATGGTGACTCCTCCAGTGCACTAAGGTGACAACCACGCTTTTCACAGCGCCTTTGCTTCCAGAATCTCCAAAATCAAATTCAATCCAAATGCGAGGTATTAAAAGGAGAGAGATCTTTAATGAGCACGGAGAATGAGTGGCAAAGCACAGCCTCTTTTTTAATTGCATTAAAGAGAAGTGTATAATTAGAATGATACATAATTGAAGGTTAATTTTCAAGAGAGGAGGCATCTTCAAGGTAGTATATCAATTTTGGAGTCTATGTGACCGTGCAGATTTGATGAGAAAGGGGCTTCTAGCTAGAAATAAATCTTTCAAGTAACCATACGGGTCGAAAGGACTAAGGCCATTTCCCCAGCACGGCTTGCAGATTGCTTTGTCACAGGGCCACTGTGTAAGAGCTGGAGCTGCATGTCTGTCCAGTGAAATGAGGTTTTCCTAGGGGACCGGAATTCACACAGGTTCAGCATATTTCCGAAGGTGACTCAGCCAATACCCGAGTCTTCTGACTCCTAACCCTGTTCTTTGTTCTCAGCTCCACGTGGTCACTTGGAAAAGTAGGGTGTTGTCTTTATGGGTCTTTCCCCACCTCACAGAGAATGCACCCACTTGGCCAGGCAGAGGGGGTACCCATGGCCACCCATGGTGGGTAACCATGGTCAGGTGCCTCTTGCACATTCCTCTGCCCTTTTTCTTCCCCACAGTATATTAATTGTGTGTGGAGAACTTTAATTTCAATATGTGTGCACACACACACAGAGTTATAGTCAGAGACATGGAGAGTGGAAATAGGAAGATAGTTTACTGGGAGGCTCCTAGTCCTGGCCAACATCATGTCCTAGGGTTTCTGATCTCTCTCCTTAGAAATCACAGCCCTAGTTAATGGAACCATAGTCACACACTCACATACCAACACACGCGCCCTCCCCCAGCTCTCAACCACTAGTCTGCCTTCAAAGCCCCCTGTGGAGGTCAGGACTGGCTCTCTCAATGGCCGGCCTCAACAGCCTCCACACATAGATCGCACATGGCTTAAGAGATGGGCAGTAAGTGCCCTCCACGCCCACCTCATCAACCACTTAGAACCAGCCCTTCACAGGGAAGAGACAGCATGTGCCATCGCGGCTCAGATCAGAACTCAGGGTCAGACGGAATTGGATTTGCATCTCCATTCTCCTGCTCTCAGTCTATCGCACCACTCCAGAGAGTACCGTCACGCTCTCACCTCCGGGGGGCAACATTCACAGAGACTACAACCTGAACGATGCACTGGAGTGGTGGCATGCCTTAGTCCTACCCACTAACTAGCAGTGAACTAGTAGTGTTGTTGAACAAGTGCTTAAAGATTCTGATCCTCAGTTTCCTTTGTTTATGAAGTGACTATTTTAATGTCTGTATCTCCAGCTTGTTTTAAGGATTAAATTAGATGCTATATGGAAAGTGCTCAGCACAGAGCCCAACACATGGAAAGCAGTCAATAGTTAGTAGCTATTATTATCTTTAAGGTCACCTAATCCAGGATCACGCCCACACAAGGACTGTCAGAGGTACTTGCTTTAAGGGCTTCATGAAAGGAAGTCTACAAGCCAAAGGTTCTTCATCCTTCCTTGTGAGATAACTTGATTTGCCAGACAATCTCAGAGCCTGGTAGCTTTTTATTGCCTGAGTTATTCACGGAAAGGAGTGAAGTTGAGGAGAACAAAGCCACTCTGGGACAGCTGAAGTTTTGATTAGAATGATAAGGAGCAAAGAGCCAACACCTCCACACCACACTACCCCTAACCTGTCTCCATGGGACTAACGTCCTGCCACGTCATCCTTAGAATAGGGGAACCATGAGACTCTCGCCCTTACTCTCCAGGCAAGGGATTTGGATATAGAATTAACACAGATAGGAGCTAGATACAAAGGAAAATAATCTCCTACAGTTTTATCATATTGTACATGTTGTACAGTGAATTGCAGCCCTTCTCAACTGGGGTTCCAGGAGAGAGTTATGCTCTAATGCTGAAGGGCAGACACCTTCATACATACATGCCTACACATCATACATAATGACTTGGCTTCCCTCCTATGCATGATACTAGCTATATACCATCCTTGAAAGAACTGAGAAAATCCTTACACAAATCATTTTCTGTATTCCTTGGTTAGGATGAGGAACCCCTAGGGTAGATAAGGCAAACATCATTATCCCCAATTTACAGATGAGAAAACTGAGTTGAGAGAGGTGAATCACCCACGGTGACAAGACAAATAAGTGGCAGAGGTAGGACTCAGTCTCCAAACTCCAAACTAAATGCTCCCTTGTCACTTACATATGTGGGCCTAAGAAGTGTGTAAATCCAGCACCTGTAATCCTCAACCATATGAGCAGGATCCCAGAGACTTTTAAGGAGAAGGACTTAAAGTTCATCTACTGTGATGTTCTCATTTTGCAGATGAGAAAACTCATCTTAACCAGTACCATGATAATGTCCACTTCTCCCTAATAAGGTTGTTTCCACATTCCACTTAATAGTCCATATTAATATAACCTTGCTAATGTGGACACAATGGATTCTGCCAAATAAAAAAATGCAGTGGTAACAGATGGATTCACAAGGCTTGTCTTTTTAATGTCCTATTTATGTCCACAGCCCTGGCTGGCCACAAACTAGCCATGTGACCTGAGGAAAATCATTTCAACCTTTCTGAGCTGAAGTTTTCTCATTTGTATAATGAGGAGATTGGATTAGAGAATTCATCTTCCATTAAGGTCCCTTCCAACTCTAAACCCCTTATCTGTGAAAGAACTTTAAGAGGTCATCTATTCCAGCCACCTCCTCTCCTTAGAGGTAGCGCTTCTTTAAACTATTGTTTGCTAAGACCAGCTTTAGTCCCAACTTATCCTTCTGTGTGTCCATCATTCTACAGATGGCTTTGCGAAGGCACTTATTTGAAATCTGATTAAAGTCCAAGCAAAATTAACTCCAAACAGCCAGACCAGCCCTCCAGGTATGTAAGAGACAAGGGTTTCCCATTCTCCAGACCCAGCCCTGAAGGCCCCAGCTTCATGCCAGAGGGAGTGATGTCTCCACTCACATCAGTAAAGCCCTCTTCTTTAGACACCCGAGATTTACTGCTCTAACCTGAGGCAGCCACCTGCTTCTGAGCTTCTCCATCCCCTGGGAAGGAAGCTGGGTAAAAGGCATTCCCAGCAATTCAGTCTTATGGGGTCAAAGTCTTTCTGATCGTTGCAATTCTTCTACAAGAGAAAGAATAGCAGATGTCCAAAGAGGGCATCAAAGACGGGAATAGGAAGTCAAGGTATGGAGTCAAATAGATACAGGATGATCAAAGAAGATGACAGCAGCAAGTAGCAGGTTGGGACAAGGCAAAACAATGGATTTTAGAAACACAGGGCTGCATTCACAATTGATGGGCTTTTTTTTAAATAATTTGTATTTGAGGAAGTACAAAAAATATAAAAAGTAAAAAAAAACTACATAACAAACACCCATACTCTCTTCACTCAATTAAAAATTAGCATTTTGTTATATGTGACTCCATAAACGATTTAAAAAAATAAAACAGAATAAAAGATGAAGCACCCTTTAGGCCATTCTCTGGCCCTTCCCTTTCTCCAAGATCCCCTTGTACATTCAGACATATTACACACACATGTGTGCGCGCACACACACACGAGCATGCACGCATGCTCAGTCACAAGACCATTCTGATGAATTTAGGGTCCAATCATTCAATCCATTTCACAACTCAGTTTTTGCACATGTGTTTATGTATCCAGATCAAGTTCATTTAAGAGAGCTTGCTGTGTTCTGGAATAATTAACCACAATCTCTGAGTTTTTAATTACTCGTGATGTCTCATGGGGATTTTTGCACTTAGGATGCATTTTGCTTATTCTAAAATATAGTGGTTTTCATTATACAAACGTCTTTATATTTGTTCATATATATATATATATATATATATACGAATATGTATGATATAATGTGCATATTTATTCCATTAACCATAAGGCACTTTCAATCAGAGGTTCACTCACAGACGCCCACACAACTTCTCTTAGCACTTCTTTGGATCCCTGTGTCTGCCCTCAAGTCCAAATGGGCAAAGCACCAGAGTGCCTCTTATAAATACTCAGTCCTCGTCTAGCAGAAAAAATTACAGTATGAGAGGTTTCAGGGCATCTGGTTTTAATCAGAGCACGCATGTATATAATTTTGTTTGTCTTTTGACATTTCCTTAAATTAAGAAAAAGCAGCCGGTCCCATTTTATGATGGAGCCACTGAAACATTGGAGGGTAGAGAAGGATCAGCAAGGCACCAGGTCCAAAATTTTGAATAACATAGTCTCTTCCTGACCTTAAGAGCCAGCCAGCCTCCCTTCAAAGACAAATGATGACACAGACTGGTGGAAGGCTCTCCGTTGAAGGCTTTCCAAGAACTACTTCCAGATCTCTGAGAACTGCTTCCACCTCGGGTTTTACAGCTGAGCCACTGAGGATGGAGACGGCACCCAGTGCTGGAAAGGGGAGTGGAAAGTCAAGTTCCAGACTGGGGATAGTTGACTTCCCAGGTCATGTGAGGTCAGTGCCAGAAAGCTGGGAGTGAGCAGCAGGTTCTGGCCATAAACCTAAGAGGTCAAACTTTGATTTTCAAATGATGCTCCACGGAGAATAAGAAGATCCGCTCAGCTGCCTCATCAGCAACCTATGGAAATGAGCAGGGGCAGGGGTTCTCCAATGACCCAACTCACACTCCCACCAGAGCGATTCCACCTTTATCAGAGCTTCCAGAGAAGAGTTTTGTTTGAGATCCTTTAGATTGAATCATGTGCCAACACAATCCATTGGTAGTGATTGCCTGAAGCATTGTGTTGAAATATCGAGGCCACTTTCAGGCTCTTCAAGGAGAATTCTGTGATCAGTTAGCAATGTCTGCCGTTGGCACTGAAGGGAAACAGCATGGTGCTGCTTGTGTGCAAATCCTGTATTGAGAGTAACTATCAAAATAAAAATGCTGTATTCCTATTAGAGACCAGGTGGCTTCTTTATGATATTTCTCTTCCAACTTTCATTTTCACACTTCCTAAAACGTTTTTGAAAATCTACATACCACTTCATACTTTTTTAGTTGACATCTAAAATTTTTCATCATAAGTTTAGAGTCACAAAGGGTATGATTTATGGAGTATTATAATAAAGGCCATATATGACAAACCCACAGCAAATATCATTCTCAATGGAGAAAAACTGAAAGCTATCCCTCTAAGAACAGGAACCAGACAAGGATGCCCACTGTCACCACTCTTATTTAACATAGTATTGGAAGTCCTAGCCAGAGCATTCAGGCAAGAAAAAGAAATAAAAGGGATCCACATTGGAAAAGAAGAAGTGAAACTGTCACTCTTTGCAGATGACATGATTTTATATCTAGAAAACCCTAAAGAGTCCACTAAAAAACTTTTAGAAATAATAAAGGAATACAGTCAAGTTGCAGGATATGAAATCAATGTACAAAAATCTGTTGCGTTTCTATACACTAACAACGAAGTAACAGAAAGAGAAATTAAGAATACAATCCCTTGGGGCTGGTCCCGTGGCCAAGTGGTTAAGTTCGTGCGCTCCGCTGCAGGTGGTCCAGTGTTTCGTTGGTTCGAATCCTGGGCGCAGACATGGCACTGCTCATCAAACCACGCTGAGGCAGCGTCCCACATACCCACAACGAAGAATATACAACTATGTACGGGGGGCTTTGGGGAGGAAAAAGGAAAAAATAAAAAAATCTAAAAAAAGAATACAATCCCTTTTACAATTGCAACAAAAAGAATAAACTACCTAGGAATAAACTTAACAAAAGAGGTGAAAGATCTATACACCGAAAACTATAAAACATTGTTGAAAGAAATCGAAGAAGACACAAAGAAAGGGAAAGATATTCCATGCTCTTGGATTGGAAGAATTAACATTGTTAAAATGTCCATACTTCCTAAAGAAATACACAGATTCAACGCAATCCCTATTGAAGTTCCAAAAACATTTTTTACAGAAATAGAACAAAGAATCCTAAAATTTATATGGAACAACAAAAGACCCCGAATAGCCAAAGGATTCCTGAGAAAAAAGAACAAAGCTGGAGGTATCACACTCCCCAATTTCAAATTATACTACAAAGCCATAGTAACCAAAACAGCATGGTACTGGCACAAAAACAGACACACAGATCAATGGAACAAAATTGAGAGCCCAGAAGTAAACCCACACGTTTATGGACAGCTAATATTTGACAAGGGAGCCAAGAGCATACGATGAAGAAAGGAGAGTCTCTTCAATAAATGGTGTTGGGAAAATTGGACAGTCACATGCAAAAGAATAAAAGTAGACCATTCCCTTACACCATGCACAAAAATCAACTCAAAATGGATTAAAGACTTGAATGTAAGACCCGAAACCATGAGACTTCTAGAAGAAAACATAGACAGTACGCTCTATGACATTGGTCTGAGCAGCATATTTTCAAGTCCCATGTCTGACTGGGCAAGGGAAACAAAAGAAAAAATGAACAAATGGGACTACATCAAACTAAAAAGTTTCTGCACAGCAAAGGAAACCATCAACAAAACGAAAAGGCAACCTAACAATTGGGAGAACATATTTGCAAACCACATATCAGATAAGGGGTTAATATCCAAAATATACAAAGAACACATACAGCTCAACAGCAAGAAAACCAACAATCCAATTAGAAAATGGGCAAAAGATCTGAACAGAGATTTCTCCAAAGAAGATATACAGATGGCCAACAGGCATATGAAAAGATGCTCAACATCATTAGCTATCAGGGAAATGCAAATCAAAACTACAATGAGGTATCACCTCACTCCGGTCAGAATGGCTATAATTAACAAGACAGGAAACAACAAATGTTGGAGAGGGTGTGGAGAGAAGGGAACCCTTGTTCACTGCTGGTGGCAGTGCAAACTGGTGCAGCCACTATGGAAAGCAGTTTGGAGTATCCTCAGAAAATTAAGGATAGATCTACCATATGATCCAGCTATTCCACTGCTGGGTATTTATCCAAAGAACTTGAAAACACAAAGGCATAAAGATATTTTCACCCCTATGTTCATTGCGGCATTATACACAATAGCCAAGACTTGGAAGCAACCTAGGTGCCCATCAAGGGACGAATGGATAAAGACGATGTGGTATTTATACACAATGGACTACTACTCAGCCATAAGAAATGACGAAATCCAGCCATTTCTGACAACATGGATGGACCTTGAGAGTATTATGTTGAGTGAAATAAGTCATAGGGAGAAAGTCAAATACCATATGATCTCACTCATAAGTAGAAGATAAAAATGACAAAAAAAAAAACACATAGCATTGGAGATTGGACTGGTGGTTACCATTGGGAAAGGGGAGGGGGGATGGCAAAAGGGGTGATTAGAGTCACATGTGAGGGGATGCACTATAATTAGTGTTTGGGTGGTGAACATGATGTAATGTATCCAGAATTTGAAATATGATGTACATCCAAAAAAAATAAAAATTTAAAAAATCAATATTTTAAAATAAATACATTACTCTTTTAAGTATGTGCAATGGAGTTTAAGCAACATAATTTGATAGTCACCATTATCCATATTTTAAAAAACACTTGAGCAACATTTTATGTCAGAAAATTTATATGACTCCATTTTCTCCTTGATTTTAGTGTCTTTCCACTTCTTCACAAGATTATGCCCTAATATAATATTTTACTTGCTTCAAATCTTTTATTGATCACCCTATCATAATTCTCTGCAATAAAATATGCATATTATTTAAATTATATTTAAATGTTTGGTAACTATAAGGCTTTAAGAGCTTAAAAAATTTCTCCTGAATTGAGTTGTTGTTGTAATTATTAATATATAATTGAGCAACATAACGTGAATATATTAAAATTTTAACTAAATAATTATTAAACATAAATGTAATTTTTTAAAAATGCATCTCTTAATAACATTGATGGGGCTAGGATTTTTTTTCAATTAGTTCTTCTATCTTTGGATAAAAATTACTTATCGCTAGACTGATACAGAGTTTAGGATCTATTAGGAAAATTGTGCAAGACTTTCACATGGGCGAAAGAGATTATTGGGTATTCTTTCCCCGAAAAATGGGGTATTGTCTAGAAAGATACCTCCCACCCCATGAAGGTTATCTGCTTCTAAAAGGATATATGCCTCTGGTTGTCTTTGATAGTTTATTTTACAACTCTGCAAATTGTAGCACACTGAAAGTAATAAGAATGATTCTTCTCTATAGAAATGTAAACTAATTCTGTCAAACAGAGATACAATTGATTTCTGATCTTTAGAAAACATGATTCCAAATATTAGATTTTATTGCCCTATAAGATAATAACCAGTTTTGCATTTATTAGGAAATTCATTTCAGCATTTATGATTGCCTATATATATGTATGAGTCAGATTTTTCCTTTTTGAAAATCATCCTATAATAATTGATTATAGTTCTACTTTTTGTTTTTATAGACAAAAGCACTAAGAAATGTTGTTTGCATATGTATGGTAATAGGAATGGAAGGAGTTTAGTTACAGCAATGTCACTCTATTCTTTGAAGTTCTGAGTTATATGTAAAACTCATATAATAGTCTATAATCAATATTTATTTTAATGGTTTTAGAGCTGAAAACTCAATTTAGTCCTCCTCCAATTTTGAAAGCAAAGAATTGGAAACCACCTGACCTACACAAATTTTAACTACCCAGCCATTAGAGTCATTTGCTTTCTCAAAACCATTATTTTGAAATCTTTGTTTGGAGCCCTGAAGGTTTTTATACCCTAGGGCAATGCATCATAGTAAGACTCAGAATGGATGAAAGGTATTCACTTACTTTATAAAGTGGAAGAAGGTTTATTGTAAGCAGAAGGATACAAGAGAAGCACTATAGGCTTATTTTAAGAGAGAGAAATTTTAGAAGAGAATATGTCTATGAGTTGAGGATGTGGATATTGATTCCCTTAAAAGTTCTCGTAAACCTCCATGAACATAGTATATGTCCAATGTGAAGACCACGCCTTTAAGTCACGTGGGAGAAAAGCCACCCCATGCAGAAACAGTTGAATTCAACAGAACCAGCTGACAGTCCTCAAGACTTTGACTTTGCTTCCCGTTTCCAATCTTTGACTTCTTTCTCATCTACTTCTAGCATCCACCTTGCTGGACTCCAGGTTTCTTCCAGCAACTTCCATTCAAGCTTTAGTTTCTTTGCCTCTGGGATATGGACTGACTCGATTTTTGATGCACTAATTCCTCAAACTCACCCAGACCCTTTTGGTTTGCATTTCTGCACGACCTCCCACTATGCCAGGGAGTGTTTACAAAATGCTTTTTAAGCTTTGCCCTCCAAAGCTTTTGGGGGTTAAAATCTGTGAGAGTAGAAGTCATAGCCTAGAACACCCCCCAAAGGGCACAAATTTATTGTCTCGTGCTTTAGCTTAAACTTTCATTTGAACTTTGCATTCTATTTCACCATTTAGCAGCATTCATCTTAGTTTTCTCAGATATTTAAAATCACTTGCTACTGAATAAAATTGATGTTGGAAGAAGACATGTCAGGATTGTAGTGTGACTTCGAGTACCTCCTTACATTCACCAAGAAGTTCTGTTTAAGAAGTATATCATGAAGCCGTGTAAAACCATGACATGACACTTATTCAGGTCAGACTCAGCAGAGAGCAAGCCCTAGGAGAATGAAGCACAAGTTAGTTAAGTTTTGAACTTGCAAGAAGGTGAATAAGAAGATTGGGAACATACAATCCTCCCATTCCAGATGGGCGTTGCAGTGGCACCCTGGACAGTTGTGGAGGGAAACATCCTGGAGGAATGGGTACCTGGAGAAATCAGGCACTAGAAAGACATTGAGAGAGAGAAAAGAAGGATGCAAAAGAGGTCTCAAAAGGATAAGATCAGATTATTTACAACTTTGACCAGTCAACCTCCAGGTCAAAGAAACTGCTGGTGGTCGTAAATAGTACGTAATACAGGGAGGGGGCAGACATAATGCTATTCCTCAGACTTCTAAGCAGCATAATCCAAAAGTCAGCCCTCCTTTGAAATGACAGCTTCACTCAGAGTGCCCCTGAGTCAGCAGTGCTCTAAGCAAGGATATCGCGTTAGGAGGTGGTGAGAGAAACACTGAATCTTCCTCATCAAAAAGGGACAATGCCAACCTCTCCTTCTTATCCCAGGAAGAGATAGAACCACGTGGTCACTGTTTTCATGGATTCAGAGGGAGAAATAAAAAACAGCCTATTATTTTCATACTTCATTTGCATAATGGACAGGAGATAACACATAGCCCAGAGGACAATGGGCATCCTTTTTGGGTCCTTGGGACGATGGAATCTGCTACATCCTCAAAGCCCCAGCGGAGAGGAAGACACACTCCTGTAGGTTCACTTACAGTGGGCACCAAGACCTTAGCTTGCTTTGTCAAAAATAATTTTGTTGTTCCCCATCAGCCTCTAAATCACGGGGCGTCTAAATGATAATGCATTATGAAGAGATGGGCTGATCACGTTTCAAAAGTTCACCAATTATTGATCCAAGCGCTATGTCAGGGCAACTAAGTAGAAGGTACACATATGCAGAAGACTATACTGCTGCCCTCAAGGAGTCTGCTTTCTAACGCATGCAAGATGGTCAACAGCCAAGTTCATTAAATACGGACATAGTGCATATAGGATCAATCCATTGACACTTATTTATTATTCACCTACTTCGTATCAAGTAGCGTGCTAAAAAAAGACCCAAAGCAGCAAAAGATTTGGGCCTTGACAAACTGATTGGGCAAATGGGACTCACCCACATGCAACATTTCTTCAGCAATAAAAAGTTAAAATGTTCCACAAGTGTGAACAGGCGTTCAGAAAAAGGAGGGGTCAGTGAGGCCTGGAACAGTCCCAGAAGGTTTTATGGAAAAAGAGCCATTTAGCCAAGCTAGAAGAGTAAATAATCTATGGATGGATCTAAGAAGAGAGACGACATCCCTTTCAAAGACAACAGTCTGGGTAGAGGCACTGAGGAAACAACAATCATAATAGGAGGGGGTGGGGGCAGGGAACATCACAGACAGGGCGTAACTGGCAGGGACAATTTGTGTCTGGAGGAGTAGGAAGTAGAGCCAGATTAAGGAAGGTCGGGTAGAGAAGTTTGGCTTGACGTGGTCATCCAAAAGAAGTTATAATTGTTTCTTGAATAAGGAAAGGACATAGAAAAGCAAAGTTTTGGAAGGATTATCTTGAAATAAGTGCTTTAGTCTAATTGGATATGAGTTGTATCTCAAAGCCTAAAGTGGAGCAAATGCTGCAGGAGGCGGGCCCTGAACTCAATTTGCAGTGTTTACCACAGTGCTGAATGCATTCAGTAGTGCATCCATCAAACATTGAGCACCTACTGCCTTCTAAGGCACTGTGCTTGGTACCAGAAGTACAAATGCAATGGATAAAATACTCTTCTTTTCCTTGAGTCTATAAGCTTCTCAACTTGGCTCTGCTGGATTGAATTATTGGTCACAATTCTTTATTTCCTTGGAGGAGAGGATGCATCTACATCGTTGCCCTGGCCTCATAGGAGCAGGGTATGTTTCCTGGCCCCACTGACTTTGGCCTTAGTCATGCGACTGCCTGGGCCAATGGTATGCTAATAGACATGACACAAGCAGCAGCTTGAGGTGTGCTAGTGTGGTTGGACAAGTCCTCTTGAGCTTCTGCCACCACCATGAACAGAGGCTCCCCACAGAGAGCTCCTACTCCTTCAGCCTGGACCCTGAATGAACATGTATAGAGCAGAGCTGCCCAGCCAATCCACAGACCTGAAGCCTGGAGGAGAGCGACATCAGCTGACCAGCAGATATACAAGAAATAAACACCTATTGTTACATGTCAGTAAGAATTTTGTATTTGTTATTCAGCAATAGCTGACTGATACATTTGCTCTCAAAGTCCTCCCTAATCAAGCCCCAGTCTACATTTCCAACCTTATCTCCCACTTTTCCTCTACACATATTTTAGCATCCAAGCAAAGTGGACTACTCACTGTGCCCTCTACCAACCCTGCTTTCCCAACTTCAGGTCTTCATTTGATTCAAATCTCACTACCAACAACATTCTCCCTCTCTACATCTTCCTATCAAAATCCTATCCATCCTTTTAAATGCCATCTCATTGCTATCTTCCTCTTTAAAGCTTTCCCTAATCTTAACTCCAGAGATATGGACCACTCTAGATTTGCTCAGCCCTGACTATCTCCTCACCCCTCGTCCTACTGGCTTGCCTTACTTCCAGGCCAGAATAACCTTAGTGACAACTCATGTTTTTTCTACAGTCATAAAGCCCAGGCCACCACTGCTGCCTCCACAGACCAAGAGGCACCCATGAGTCCCAACTGATCACGTCTGTATACTGGACAGACTGAACCCACTGAAGCTCTGGCCTCCCCAGCAAACTCTTGGGGGGCTGGATAACACAACCCAAAATGGTAGGGGAGTTGGTGTCCATGGAGCAGACTTTGACTAATGACAGAGAGGAGAAAGGTAAGAGCTCCTTCATCCTTCTTTATGATGGACAGATGACTGTTCCAGGCAGTCTCGCTGGAGATGACCCACGTGATTAGCAACCACACGGTTTTCTGAAAAGCTGGATCAGATGATAACACATCGTCTTGCATTTGCTCTCCTTTCTTGCCTCACTTCTCTTTTTTGCCTCCCTATTGCTTCCCTGGGATTGTAACCTCAATAAAGTGTTACCATGTAAAATCTGTTTCAGGTTCTTTTTCAAATGAATTCAGCTGAAACACTAAATAAATATGATCTCTTCTTCCTTTGACCCCAAATGGCACTTTTAGCATCTCTTATTGATAGTACTCATTTCATTCTGCTTTGTGTCAAACCTATTTCTGATGGATCCACCCACACTAATTGCTACGTGCTTTATATGTCATGGGCACTTAATAGTGCTTTAATTAAATGGAATTGAATCCATCTCATTAGACTCAAGTCAATAAGTAAAAACAATCATTCTAATGATCAAAATATATTTGTCCCATTGGCCCCATGAAATATTTTACCTCCAAAACTCTACTCCAATTTCTACTTTTCCCATAAACACTGACACAAAATGACTTTTTGTTCCGTTGTACCTCAATACCTCACTACAAATAGAAACATGAATACTTGCAACAACTCCATGGGGATGCAGAAAAGCAGAGAACAGGTGGCTAATTAAGGATCCAGGGGGGCAGTTAATATTTCTAAAGCCTTCATAGAATAGCAGAGTTACCACCCCCTTGCCACCATCGTGACAACCTTCTCCTTCCACCTCTGTGTGAAGAGTATTTCTAGGCCCTTCCAAACATGTCATGTTCTCATAAATCACAGTGGCATTAACTGAATCTGCTTAGACTCACCATCGATCACCACAATGATAACAAAAAGAAAAATACTGCTGCAAAATCCAATGCATTATTGATGCACTCTGTAATGAATGTCCATTCAGTAATTACACTCCCTCTTATTAAAAATGCAGGAAAGTACACATGGCAAGAATTAAAATGTTTCTTAAAAACCATAAAAATAAATTTAAGGATTTTTTTGATTCAAATGAATTGTGGTTGTAATATTGGGAACATATACCCAAGGATACTTGTAAACACCCTTACTTAGCATAAATAGTGATTCCCTGGCTGTTTTTAGCCACTCTCCTTTATCCCCTTCCCATGCCTCCACCACCAAGTCCTTGAGTGTGACCCACCCTCAGCAGAGGATCCTTCTCTTACAAGAGGCTTAGGACATGACAAGATAAGTAACGACCAGGTCAGGACCCCAAAATGGGATAAAAACAGGGAAGGCTTCCAAAGCACCACACATAGCTCTTACAGGAAGGAGCATGGATAGAGCCACAGTAATAGAACAGCTAATCGACAACAGCCCAACTTCCTCAAACTCCTACTTGGAACCCCATAACTCACTTGTGGGGGAGTATTGGGAGGGGGATAATCTCTATGTATAAAGGATTCAACACACATCATGGCCACAAATCAATCTTAAACAGCCCACCCCACCAACATAAATACTCTGGGAGGTTACATCCCCCATCCAGATATCACCCCCAACAGGTTATCCTCTTGTGGTTTCTTTTGCCCTCTCAGTATGGTTTGTTTTCATGTATTTTCTGGAATAATCATTTTGCAAACAGACAACCATGAGATACAATGCCTTGGGATCCTGAGAAAAGAAGAGATGCAGGCAGGGGAGGGACCAGGCTTTGAGAAAGAGGAGGCTTCAATGACATGACATATCTAAAGACTTTCTTATTAACAGATAAACTGAACTTTCAAAAGTTTAATTTGCCTGAAAATATTATTTTGAAACTGACCTCTTCTACTATTTACAACTAGAAATGTTTTATTCCTAGACTCAAAAAGAGAAACAATAAAAGATAGTTTCCAAGCCTCTGCTCCAATATCTCTCAGATTACAGCTGTTAAGAGGACATTGACAACCTGGACCCTGTGAATGGAGATGAGCAGGATGGTGAGAAGCCTGAAAGCCTCGTTTTATCAAGAACAGATAAAGGATCTCAAGTACTATTACGGAGTCAACATGTCACCCAGAAAAGATATGTTGAAGTGCTAAACTTTAGAACCTCAAAAATGGACTTTATTTGGAAATAGGGTCATTGCAGATATAACTAGTTAAGTTAGATGAGGTCATATTCGTAAAGTGGATCCTTAATTAATCCAATGACAAGTGCCCTTAAAAGAAGAGAAGAGAGACACAGAGGGAAGATGGCCGTGCAAAGAGACAGAGACGCAGGGAGAATGCCATGTGAAAATGGGAGCAAAGATTGGAGTGATGCAGCCGCAAGCCAAGGAACTCCAAGAATTGCCTACCACCACCAGAAGCTAGGAGAGAAGCATGGAACAGATTCTCCTTCAAGAGCGCTAAAGGAACCAATGCTGCCAACACCTTGATTTCAGACTTCTAGACTCCAGAACTACGGGAATGAATTTCTATTGTTTTAAGTTACCCAGTTCATGGTACTTTGTTACGGGAGCCCTAGGAAACCAATACAGATTCTTACCATGGAAAGTTGTCTCCCTACGTGAGAAGCAACAGTACATCAAACAGGGTGTATGTTACTTCTATTTGGGGCCAGTGAGAAGAAATAGGACCACTGGCTGCAACATCTAGCTCATCATAAAAAGAATCATGTAAAAATTAGCATTGTTCATCTAACTGAGGGTAGAGCACCCAGAAGTCCATGAGACCTTTCACTATATTTTGACTGTTCCTACAATCTGGATGACTTTTTATAATTTGGATGGTAGAGGAATTTCATTAGTAAGAAGATCTTTTCATTTCTAAGATTTTCACTTCTGTGTGGTCATCACAAGTATGGTTTGCTGTCCCCATCTTGATCCCCTGAGGACAATCAGATGGACAAATGAGTAATATGAAAACCTGTACCTATATGGCCTTGAGGTGTTTGTGTATTACATATATGTGTGAATTTATTTGCATTTCTTATTTTGTTTTATTAGTTTATTTTGACAGAAGGAAATACTGTAATATGCTACTGGTGATTGGAAATGGGGACTGGTTTGCAGATGTATAATCAAGGTTAAGGAGAAAAAAATTTTATGGTATGTGAATTATATCTCAATAAAGCTGTTACAAAAGAAAAAAGAAAACCTCTGCATCAGGACACAGAAGACAAGAGCTCCGACTTCTACAGGACGTTGTTTAATCCCCGGTTAGAGCATTTGTATGTCTTGCTCTAACAGTTACCCAAAACCAATCAGGACCTTCCTGGAACTTTTTTGGTTGCTTTTCCCACTTTGAAATAAAATGCTCTTTGCATTCCCTAAAAATCTAAGCAGTGAGGAAGAGTAACGTGTCTTACAATTAATGTTACATTTAAATGCTGAGCAGCAATTCTTGTGTCAGCTCCAAGTCTAATAGATTGGGGAGGTCTTGTAAGTGAAATTGCTATTTAGCAAACGTATGTCCTTGGTGGTCCCTATTTGAGAAAAGTAAGTGAGAAGAAAGAAAACAAGGAAAGCCAATTACAGTCATGCACCACGTAACAACATTTCAGTCAATGATACACCTCATATATGACAGTGGTCCCATAAGATTAGTACCATCCAGCCTAGGTGCATAGCAGGTTATACCATCTAGGTTTGTGTAAGTACACTCTATGATGTTCACACAATAACAGAATCACCTAAGGATGCATTTCTCAGGACATATCTCCATCATTAAGCAACACATGACTTACCGCAATTTGTACACCAAGAAGGGCTGCATTCGATCTATGAGTAGAAAAGTTCCTGGGTACAAATGACAAAATGGAATTTAAGTGGTTTCACCATCATTTTTACTGATCACTTTTCACAAATGTCAAAGGGTAGAGGATGATAACAAGTGTGGGGAAAAGGGCATATGCTAACAGCCAGATATTTCCAGCCTCTGGTTTGGGTTGCTCTGCCCCATTGCAACTGTGAATGGGACTTTCTAGTTAATGAGAGAGAGAGAGAGATCTTGCTAATAATTAGTTAAACCAGGTGACCCTGTACTTTATTTCCACCCAATCTGAATATACTGCAATAATTCAATTCAGACACTAATCACCAGGAGTTAGCACCAGACTCCACAGGTTTAAGGGCTCAGCCCTCTATAAAACTGCCCCTACACCAGCTTCCAGACACAAGTTCCAGAGGTGCCCAGGCCACCACACTTCTGACAAACTGGTTGCAAATTTGGAGGTTCTATGACCCCCTTGGGCTCAATAATTCTCTAGAACAACTCCCAGAACTCAGGAAAGTACTAACTTACAGTTACAGTATATAAGAGAGGATACACATAGGGCTAGGGCTAGGAGGAAGTTCAAAGCTTCCATGCCCTTCTTCTGTGAAATTAGGCACACCACCCTCCCAGCACATCAATGTATTCATCAACCAGGAAGCTCCACTGAGTTTCAGTGTCCAGAGTTTTTATCGACATTCCATTACACAGGCACGACTAATTAAATCATTGGCCACATGATTGAACTCAATCTCCAGCCCCACTCCTTCCCTGAAAGGGTGAATTGGTCCAAAGTTTCAACTCCCTAATCATGTGCTTGGTCTTTCTGGTGACCAGCCCCTATCTTAAAGTTATCTAGGGGCCCATCATAATTCACCTTGTTAGCACAACATAGACATTCATGCCACTCAGAAAATTCCAAGGGCTTTTGAAGTTCTGTGTCAGGAGCCAGGGACAAATACTAGATATATTCTTTATTATATTACACTCATTCTTCCATCTGATAAAAATGTTTTGAAAATGTAGTCCACTTGAGCTTCACAACATCCTCTATCTTACTAAGCTATAAAGCAGCTGCCATCTCTAGTAGTGAAGGGGAAAGGGGCAGACAAACTAATTGAGCCTGGGTTCTGTAATCACCTCTCACTTAGGCTCAAGTGAGGACAGACCTAGAAGTGAAGCCCTGAGTTTGTTCTATTTATAGACATATGGTTCTGGCAGAATCCAAATGTAAGCAGTTATTCCTCATTACTAGTAACTCAAAAACTAATAACAGATAACATTTACTGAGAATTTATTATGTGCTAGGCATCACCCTAAGCACCTTATATGTATTTAACCATTCAAGCCCCTCAACAATCCTATGAAATATTAACCTATCCCCTCCTGATGAACATTTAGATTGCTTCCAAAGTTTTTCTTAACAATATCAATATAACAATGAAATAAAAGTATAAGCCCCAAGGTTTGGATGTCATGAACCAAAACTCCACATATTATTATCCCCACTTTATAAATGAGGAAACCAAGGCACAGAAAAACATAAAGATTATGGTTAAAATGTCAAAAAATTCAGAAATGTGTAAAATGATAAGTTAAAATGCCCCTCCCCACTCCAATTCTCAGGCTATTCACTAGAATTAACCACTGTTAAAGTTTTCTTGTGAATCTTTCCTTATTTTAAGAAAATCATTCCAAGGTGGGAGGTTCAAGATGGTGACTAGGAAGATCCTGAACTCACTTCCTCCCACAGACACAACAATTCTACAACTACATACGGAATAAATCCCCCTGAAAAGGACCTGAAAGCTAGAGGAACAGAGCCTCCACTGCAAAGGACAAAAGGACACCATTGAGACAAGCAGAAGAGGCAGAGACATGACCTCGCCAAGAAAAGAACCACACCCCATCTGTGGTGATCCACCATCAAGAAGGACCTCAAAGGTATGGAAAATTTCCCCAGGAGCAAGGGACTTAAGCTCTGCATCAGGCACTCCAAGCCTTAGATCCTGCACAAGGAACAGGAGCACTTGAAACACCTGGTTTTGAAAACCAATGGGGATTACATCCAGGAAAACTATAGAACTGTAGGGAATGACCCAAGCACAGACCCACTCGAGCCAGAAACCAGCACAAAAGCACCATCTTGCAAAATGCGTAGACCACAGGTAAAGGAGACCACTCACTAATGTTAAAGCATCTTCTGGAGGGGCAGGAACCAGAAGGGATTTTCCCCAGGGACTGAGACACTGGCAGGAGCCATTTGCAATCATATTCTACCTTGCTAATGCCAGCACTAGAAGGTACCATTTTGGAATTCTCCCTCTACCTTGCTAGAGCCAGTGGGCACACTGTGCTGTGAGCCCCATCCACCTCTGTGCCTTGACCACACCTCGCAGCCAACATTGACAACAGCCCCACCCACCAATGAACCATTGCAATTGCAGCTGCATCAGGGCTGAGAGTCAGCTCCACTCATCCTCACACCACAGCCATGGCCCCACCACAATGCAACAGGAGGGCACACCCAACCAACACAGGGGACATCCCTTGAGTGCCTGGCTCCGATGGCCAGAGAGGATTGCACCTCTGGGCCCCCCAGGAAATCTCCTACATAAGGCCAATCTTTCAAGACTGGTAGAGGTAGCTGATTCACTTAATACATACAAACAGAGAGTTAGACAAAATTAGGAGAAAAACGAATATTTTAAACAAAAACCAAGACAAATCCTCAGAAAAAGAACTATATGAAACAGAAATAAGTAATCTACCTGGTAAAGAGTTTAAAGTAATGGTCATAAAGATGTTTACCAAACTCAGGAGAAGAATGGATGAACACAGTGAGAACAGCAACAAAGAGATAGAAAAAATAAGAAAATACCAAACAGAAGTCACAACTGAACAGAAAAATACACTAGAGGGGTTCAACAGCAGACTGGATGAAGTAGAAGAATAAATCAGTGAGCTGAAAGGCAAAACAATGAAAGTCACCCAAACAGAGCAGCAAAAGCAAAAAACAATTTTCAAAAGATAAAATACCTTAAGAGATCTCTGGAACAACATCAAGTGGAATAACATTCGCATTATAGGGGTTCCAGAAGGAGAAGAGAGAGAGAAGGAGCCAAAAAACTTATTTGAAGAAATAATGTCTGGATACTTCCCTAATCTGGGAAAGGAAACAGGCACCTAGGTCCAGGAAGCCCAGAGAGTTCCAAATTAGATGAACCCAAAAAGACCCACACCAAGACACATCATAATTAAAATGGTAAAACTTAAGGACAAAGAGAGAATCCTAAAAGCATCAAGAGAAAAACAACTAGTTACATATAAGGGAAACCCCACAAGGCTATCAGCAGATTTTTCAGCAGAAACTTTACAGGCCAGAAGTTTGTGGCATGACATATTCAAAGTGCTGAAAGGGAAAACTTCCAACCAGAAATTCTCTACTCAACAAAGTTCTCCTTCAGAAGTGAGGGAGAGATTAAAAGTATTCTAAATAAGCAAAAGCTAAAGGAGTTTGTCACCACTAAACCAGTCTTACAGGAAATGTTAAAGAGACTTCTCTAAGCTGAAAAGCAATGGTGCTAGTCAATAATAGGGAAACGTATGAAAGTAAAAATCTCACTGGAAAAGGTAAGTATATAATAAAGGTAAGTGGATCAATCACATATGAAGCAAGCATGAAGGTTAAAAGACAAAAGTAGTAAAATTAACTAAAATTACAATAAATAGTAAGGGATGCATAAAATAAAAAGATATAAAATGTAACATCAAAAATATAAATTGCAGGGTGGGAGAAGTAAAAATATAAAGCTTTGGAATGTGTTCAAAATTAAGTGCTATGAACTTGAAACAGACTGCTGTTTACATAGGAAGTTATACGTGAACCACACAGTAATCACATGGGACAAACTTATAGTAAATGCACAAAAGAAAATGAGAAAGGAATCTAAACATAACATAACACTAAAGAAAGCCATTAAACCTCAAGAAAAGAGAGAAAGAGAAAAAGAAAGAAACAGAGAGGAACTACAAAAACAGCCAGAAGACAATTAACAAAATGGCAATAAGGACGTACCTATTAATAATTACTTTAAATGTAAATAGACTAAACTTGCTGGTCAAAAGATATAGATTGGCTGAATGGATAAAAAAAAACAAACGAGATCCATCTATATGCCTACAAGAGACTCACTTCAGAAGTAAGGACACACACAGACTGAAATTAAAGGGAAGCAAAAAGATAGTGCATGCAAATGGAAATGAAAAGAAAGCTGAAGCAACTATACTCATATCAGACAAAATAGACTTTAAAACAAAGACTGCAATAAAAGATAAAGGAGATTAGATAATGATAAAGGGGTCAATCTAACAGGAGGATACAACATTTACAAATACGTATGCACCTGACACAGGAGCACCAAAATATAGAATGCAAATTAACAGACCTAAAGACAGAAATCGAAAGCAATACAATAATAGTAGGGAACTTTAACACCTCATTTACAGCAATATACAGATCATCCAGAGAGAAAATACACAAGGAAACATCGGCCTTGAACAACACATTAGACCAGATGAACTTAATAGATATATACAGAAGATTCCATCCAAAAGCAGTAGAATATACATTTTTCTCAAGTGCACATGGAACATTCTCCAGGATAGATCACATGCTAGGCCATTAAACAAGTCTGAATAAATTCAAGAAGATTGAAATCATATCAAGCATCTTTTCTGACCACAATGGTATGAAACCAGAAATCAATTACAAGACGAAAATGGGGAAAACAAAAAACATGGAGACTAAATAACATGATACTGAACAACAAATGGGTCATCAAAGAAATCAAAGGAGAAATTAAAAAACACCTAGAGACAAATGAAAATAAAAATACAACATACCAAAATCTATGAGACGCAGCAAAAGCAGTTATAAGAGGGAAGTTCATAGCAATACAGACCTACCTCAAGAAACAAGAAAAATCTCAAATAAACAACCTAACTTTATGTGTAAAGGAACTAGAAAAAGAAAAAACAAAGCCCAAAATTAGTAGAAGGAAGGAAATAATAAAGATCAGAGCACAGATAAACAGAATAGAGACTAAGAAAACAACAGAAAAAGATCAATGAAAGTGAAGAGTTGGTTCTATGAAAAGATCAACCAAATCCACAAACCCTTAGCTAGACTAACCAAGAGAAAAAGAGAGAAGGCTCAAACAAATGAAATCAGAAACAAAAACGGAGAAGTTACAACAGATACCATAGAAATGCAAAGGATAATTAGAGACTACTGCAATTATATGCCAACAAACTGGTCAAACTAAAAGAATTGGATGAATTCCTAGAAACATACAATCTTCCAAGACTGAATCATGAAGAAATAGAAAATATGAATAGACCAATTCACTAGTAAGAAGACTGAAACAGTAATCAAAAACCTACAAACAAACAAAAGTTCAGGACCAGACAGCTTTGTTTGTAAATTCTATAAAACATTTGAAGAAGATTTAATACCTAACCTTCTCAAACTTTTCCAAAAAATTGAAGAGGAAGGAAAGCTTTCAAATACATTTTTAAAAGCCAGCATTACCCTGATACCAAAACCAGACAAGGACACCACAAAAAAAGGAAAATTACAGGCCAATATCCTTGATGAATATAGATGCAAAAATTCTCAACAAAATATTAGCAAACTGAATTCCATAATATATTAAAAGCATCATACACCATGATCAAGTGGGATTTATTCCAGGGATGCAAGGATGGTTTAACATCTGCAAATCAATCAATGTCATACACCACATTTTAAAAATGAAGTATAAAAATCATGTGATCATCTCAATAGATGCAGAAAAAGCTTTTGACAAAATTCAACATCCCAGGTCTGTCCCCCTGGTGCAGCAGTTAAGTGCGCACATTCCGCTTCAGTGGCCTGGGGTTCACCGGTTCGGATCCTGGGTGTGACATGGCACCATTTGGCACGCCATGCTGTGGTAGGCATCCCACATATAAACTAGAAGAAGATGGGCATGGATGTTAGCTCAGGGGCAGTCTTCGTCAGCACAAAGAGGAGGACTGGCAGCAGTTAGCTCTAGGGTTAATCTTCCTCAAAAAAAATAAACATCCATTTATGATAAAAATTCTCGACAAAGTGGGCATAGAAGGAACATACTTCAACTTTATAAAGGCCATATATGAAAAACCCACAGCTAACACCATACTCAACAGCAAAAAGCTGAAAGATTTTGCTCTAAGATCAGGAACAAGACAAAAATGCCCATTCTCACCACTTTGATTGAACACAGTATTAGAAGTCCTAGCCACAGCAATTAGGCAAGACAAAGAAACAAAGGCATCCAAATTGGAAAGGAAGAAGTGCAACAGTCACTATTTGCAGATGACATGATGCTATATACACAGAACCCTGAAGACCACCAAAAAACTATTATAACTAATAAATGAAATCAGTAAAGTTGCAAGATACAAAATTAATATACAGAAATCTGTTGCATTTCTATACGCTAATAATAAACTATCAGAAAGTAAATTAAGAAAACAGTTCCATTTACAATTGCACCAAAAAGAAGAAAATACCAAGGAATAAACTTAAGTAAGGAGATGAATGTCCTGTACTCTCTATAAGACATTAATGAAAGAAAATTGAAGGCAACATAAATAAGTGAAAAGCTATATTGTGCTCTTGGATTGGAAGAATTAATATTGTTAAAATGTTCATACTACTCAAAGCAATCTACAGATTCAATGCAAACCCTATGAAAATACCAATGGCATTTTTCATAGAACCAGAAAAAATAATCCTAACATTTGTATGGAACCATAAAAGACCCAGAATAGCTAAAATAATCCTAAGAAAGAAGAACAAAGCTTGAGGAATCATGCATCCTGATTTCAAACTACACTACAAAGCTATAGTAATCAAAATAGTACGGTATTTGCACAAAAACAGACACATAGGTCAATGGAACAGAACAGAGAGCCCAGAAATAAGCCCACACTTATAAGATCAGTAAATCTACGACAAAGGAGGCAAGAATATACAATGGGAAAAGACAGTCTCTTTAATATATTGTGTGGGGGAAACTGGACAGCTACATGCAAAAGAATAAAACTGGACCACTTTTTTACACCATATACAAAAATAAACTTAAACTAGATTAAAGACTTGAATGTAAGACCTGAAACCATAAAACTCCTAAAAGAAAACATAGGCAGTAAGCTCCTTGACATCAATCTTAGTGATGTTTTTCTGGATTTGTGTCCTCAGGCAAGGACAACAAAAGCAAATATAAACAAATGGGACTATATCAAACTAAAAAGCTTTTGCACAGCAAGGGAAATATCAACAAAATGGAAAGGCAATGCACTGAATGGGAGAAGATATTTGCAAGTGATATATCCAATAAGGAGTTAATATCCAAAATATATAAGCAACTCATATAACTCAATATGAAAAAAAACTAAGAGTCTGATTAAAATTTGGGCAGAGGATCTGAATAGACATTTTTCCAAAGAAGACATATAGCTGGAGAACAGGCTCATGAAAAGATGCTCAAAATCACTAATCATCAGGGAAACACAAATAAAAACCATGATGGGAAATCACCTAACGCCTGTTAGAATGGTTATCATCAAAAACACAGGAGATAATGAGTGTTGATGAGGATGCGGAGAAAAGGGAACACTCATGCACTGTTAGTGGGAATGTAAAAAGTGCACTCACTATGGAAAACAGTATAGAGGGTCCTCAAAAAATTAAAAATAGAACTACCATATAATCCAGCAATTCCACTTCTGGGTATACATCTGAAGAACATGAAAACGCTAATTAGAAAAGATATATGCACACCTATATTCACTGCAGCATTATTTACAATAGCCAAGATATGGAAACAAAGTGTCCATCAACAGATGAATGGATAAAGAAGATGTGGTAAATATATACAATGGAATACTACTCAGCCATAAAAAAAAGAATGAAATCTTGCCATATGTGACAACACGGATGGACTTTGAGGGTATTATGCTAAGAGAAATAAGTCAGATGGAGAAAGTCAAATACCATATGATTTCACTCAACGGTGGAATCTAAAAACACCAAAAAAAGGAACAAATAAAACAAAAACAAACTCATAGATACAGAGAACCAACTAGTGGTTACCAGAGGGGAAGAGGGTTGGCAGGGTGGACAAAATGTGTGAAGGAGGCCAGTTGTATGGTGATGGATGGTAACTAGGCTTGTGATGGTGATCACTTTGTAGTGTATACGGATGTTTAATTATAAAGCTGTACACCTGAAACTTATACAATAAAAAAAAGAATATCACTCCATCATAAGGATATTAAGATAGATAGAAAGAAAGATATAGATAGATAATAGATAGAGATCTTTTCTCTATGAAAACAGAATCATAAAATATATATCCCTTTTTTTTACTTAACTCTATTAATTGACTATTTCTCCATATCAGCACATACAAATTTACCTTATTCTCTTTAATGGTGTATCACAATTTATGTAACACGTCCCCTCCTGATGGAGATTTTAGATTGATACCAATTTTTTTCTTAATAAAACAATATTACAATGAAAGATGAGGGTAAACCCCAAGGTTTGGGTACCACAAATCAACACCCCATTTACTGCTCATCTCTCACTCACGGGCATGGTAGAAATCACAGGTACCCTTAAGGTATTGGCCATGAGACAGCATTAGAGACTGTGCTCTGGCGATGTTAATGATGCTATGCAAGAAGCATCATGGGTCCTGTGTTTCTGCCCAATGCAGAGATGTGATACCAATCACAGGCCTATTCCTTCCACCAAAAAAAAAAAAGTGGAAAGTAAACCTTCTCAACACTGCAGGACAATGGAGAACACAGAAATAAAACACCCAAGCAGTTGGCCAAAACACAGAATACTTAAATTGGAGTAAAGCCCAAAACCTAAGCTGGGACTTACCAGATGGGAGCACATCCTCTAGAGGGAAAGGCAGGTGTTCCAGAGTCAGAAGCCATATGCAACTCTGCCCTTTACCAGGGATCTGACATCAGCATGAGCCCCATTTCCTGATGTATAAAAGGCATGAAGGAATAATAAAATGGGGCATATAGTGGAAAACTTAGTGTGAAAATATTTCATAAAATACTATAAAATACAAGCTAATGATAACTTCCAAATATTCCCTCTCATATACCCAGAGATGTTTGTTATCATCTTATCTATGCAAAACTTCATTCAGGCACTTCCCATCTGAGATCTTGTTCATCCTGTAATGAAGGATGAATTTTAGGCAAAATCACCCCCATTTCACAGATGGGGAAAGCAGGACAAAGTCAGGAAATACGTAAGGGATAGGCAGAAATAGTTATAGCTGAAGACATTTGACAAGGAGAACCACAATGCTGCTGGCTGCCAGCTCAGGGCTTTCTATCCATTTACACACATGTTTTTAAGATGCTGTGGCCATCAGCACACAATGTAATGCCATGTTCTATCATCTGTGGTCTGGAGTAAAAGGTGTTGCAAAATGTATCATCATCATCGTTATCATGTACTCATTAAATCTATTTTCTCCTTTTTCCTGTGGTGGCTTAATTCCCCTGGAAGCACCGTTTTCAGTTGCAATCATTAACTGCAGACACAAGACCCATGGAAGATGGAGCCACAGTAAAGCTGCATGATGGATGATGCTCCTGTGTTCTCGCCTTTCCTGGCAAGGGTAGCTCACACCTTGCCAGAACCACACTCCAGAGCAGCAGCTCCACAAGAGAACAAATGAACCCCCATCACAGTGATGAAGGGCGTGACCAAGGGATGCTGGGTGTTAATAGGCTAGATTCCCTCTCTGGAGAGTTGAAAGGCCATGATCAGGAGGTGAAAGGATTCATAATGCTGGATGGTTCCCAAGTACTTAGTACGATGATTAATCAGCCTTATAAAGCACTTAGCAGGACCCTTGCAGTGTTACTATTTACCCTTTCAATGCAGAATGTTACAGCAGCAAAAGCACAGACAGATTTCGAAAGAGCTGGTTTGTAATCCAAGTCCTGCCACTTTCTAGTTGTGAAACCTCAGGCAAGTCTCTTAACCTCTCTGGGCCACAGTTTACTTCTCTGCAAAATGGGGATAAATGATGTCTGATTATTTGTCTACCTCTGAGATTGTTGGGAGAATCAAGCAAGATCACTCACATGAACTCAGATACGACTTAAGGTGGTTTTGATGACATGATGATGGTGACGACTGATTGATTCATTGATTGATTGATTGATGGTGTCCTTCCCAGACCTAGCACAATTCTCATTAGCATATTTCTTTTCAGTGAACAGGATAATCATGATCAGAACTTTATGAAACAGATTTACTCCTCACAAGATTTTCTTTTCTATAAATGTGACTGCAGTAATATACCCTCAGTGAACTTCTGTAGTGAGAAGAGACTAGATTGCAGAATTCGGCACTTTTTCAAGCCCCAGTGAAGAGGCAATGGGAAGTTTGACGCCATGTCCTCTCGGCTAAAGGTTAATGTCTGTGAGCAACTAGTAAGTTAAGGTGTGCGTTTGCATACTTCTCTTTCCCAAGCTAAATTTTCTTTCCTTTTTTTTTTTTAAAGAGTTTGTTTTTCCTTTTTCTCCCCAAAGCCCCCCAGTACATAGCTGCATATTTTTATTTGTGGGTCCTTCTAGTTGTGGCATGTGGGACACTACCTCAGCATGGCTTGATGTGTGGTGCCATGTCCACGCCCGGGATCCAAACCGGCGAAACCCTGGGCCGCCGAAGCAGAGCGCATGAACGGAACCACTCGGCCACAGGGCCAGCCCCACCCTAGCTAAATTTTCAATTAAAAGAACTTGTCATTAGAATGTTAGCTTAGAAAGGAGGTGTGCAGAGCTGACACCCTGGCTTGATATGCAATATTTTGCAAATTTAAGCATAATTTGCAGAATTGCAAGTAGACTTTTATTTCTAAAGTCCATAAAGAAGAGGAATGCCCTTGTTTTAGGAAACAGTCGTAGCCACTATGAAGTTTGTGGTTGTTCTTCCCCTAACAGAGACAGTAAGCCCAAGAGATTAATGCAACTCTCTCTCTATCCTCTGACAGACTAGAGGTTTAGGGGACCAGATGCTGGCTGGTCCCAGTTGTTCAGTTCCTTCGGGCCCAGGGTGGAGGCCACAGAGAGCAGAGGAAGTCACAGTGGCAAGGCCAGTGAGGAGATTCATATACTGTGTCCTGTGGGGGAGCCAGGCCCAAGCTGGAAATGGATGTCAAACCAGGCTGTCAATCCTGAGGCTTTGGCCAGCAATGGAATAAAGGCAACAAGCCAAAAAAGGAGGTCAAGCAATGAAGATAAATCCATGTCCATACCTGTGGGAGCATCTTGTCAATTACCAGCATGCATTTGCCAACATGAGCGAGGTTCACTAAGAGAATTAAAATATAATACTTTGCTAGTTGCATGGCTCCAGAAATCTGCTCATCTAAATATTTTTCAATACTTTTTTGAAAGTGTGCAGCTCGACTCTTTAATATGGAATCAAAAAGTATGGTGTGGGACTAGCGATTATCTACTCTGTCTGTCTATAGGCAGGCTTCCTTCATCTATTCCAAGCAGACAAAGGTCTATCCTCAGGGAATCCAAAGAAGACAAACCCACAGCTTTGCCAGGTAATTTTCCTAGAAATTTAACTGTGTTCACTGAAAGAAACTCCTCCTGAGTTTGTGCTTCCCAGTTCTAAAATCACCAAGCCAATATTCGCTTTACCTGCTCCCTTTTGCCTTGATGTCTGCTCTATTTTCCTAATGATCCTTTTTCATGTAGCTTTTCTATTACAACAAATTTGCTTTTCTCATTTCCAAGGGCATCAAAACAGAGATTATACACTTAAAAATGCATTCGCCAGAGGCTATGTAAACAGTCAAGACTAACCTTGACTTAATTTGTTTATCAGGCAGGAAGATGCAAGCTCCCTGGCACCTAGCTCAGGACAGGTGCACAATTAGAACTGAAAGGCGCACTGTGTTCAGTCCAGCTGGACACGTGCCATGACTTAAGCCAAGAAGGTGAACAATGGAGCCCCCTCAAGACCTCTAACACACAGGCTCTCACGAGGAGGCTCAGCACTTCACATCCCCTTCCCCCAGGTCACGGTCCTTATGCTAGCCATTCTGATGACAGTCCTTCTCTGAGCCCTTCCTCAAAGAAGGAACTGAGGATACTGCCAAGAGAGTCACTATCTTCCCCCTGAAAAATGGATCCCAGTAGCACTGGTGCACTGCTAGCAAGGTTGGGTTATTTCTCTAAGCCAGCTTAAGAAAAAGTTCTATGGTGCTAGACTTCCAGACTGTGTATTCAGAGGAAGGAAGCTGCTCCCACCCTCCCAGTCACCTTCCTGTCTCCCCAACAGCCCCTTTCCACCAACACACACACATATGAGGTCACTGACGAATGTCTTTTGGCCTCTGGAGGAAATATGACCCTGTCTGCAGCACTGCAGAGGTACCTTTTGCATTTTGAATTATTTTATTAGGTAAGAATTTACTAAGAATGTTGCATACACATATCAAATGTCCCTTGCAGGCATTCCCTCTATTGGACAGATTCATTTGTTGAACAGAGCACTAGCAGCAGTAGTAATAACGTAGAGTAGCAATACTAGTAATAACTGATAGCTACCATTTATTGGCTGCCTCCTATGTATTAGATGTTGTTCTGAGGAACTCTGACAAGTTTTTGTGGCTGCTTCTTCTGATGCTGAAATGGTGGGACAGAGAAGCTTGGACACGTGCTCCAGGTCATGCCACTCACCAGCAGTGTGAGAGAGGTGGGACGCAGGCCCAGCTCCATTTTGGTCCAAAGCCTGGGCTGTTCACACTGCGCCACATCCAACCCTTCTCACAGTGAGAGCGAAGTGGAAAAAGCAACGTGGGTTCCAAGTCCAATGTGTCAGTTAGCTAAATCTCCTTGGATATAATTTATGACCCAAGGTACTAGGTTGAAATAGAGTTGGCTTCTTTTATGACTTTTTTTTTCCTTGCAGACATTTTGGCTCTCTTCTCTGAGTGCTTTTCTCTTTTCTTAGTCCACATTTAGCATGTGAACATTTGCACATATTAATAACGCCCCCTCATTTGCATCTTACCACGGCACAAGTCATCTTGAGTATATTATCAATCTTCCGTTGTTTGTTCTCCTCTCTTTGCCAATTCTATGTCTTTTTTCCAATTCAGCCATGTAGAATAGATAATATACTTGTTCTATAGTTGAAAATTAATCTGGAAACAGAGGGTTAGGTCATACAGTATGTGATGAGGACAGGTTCTGGAGAACATTTCATCTCTTTCCTTATATTAAATGGTTTCACAAGATATTATGAATGTAAGCATGTGAACTGTAGCCTCCAGAAGTCTGAGTTAATTAAAAAAATTTTAATTAAAAATAACAAAATAGGGGCTACAGTAAGTGGAAAAGATTACCAAGCTGTGGACTATGTTATTTAATAATAGGGTCTGCATCTCCAGATAATCATTCATTTTATGAACCTAAGCACTTTGTAAAACATTGATCTGTTTAACATTCTACTTCCTCCCACCTAAAAGAATCCTACCCTCTTCCTTGCCCTACTTCTGCCTCCCCTGTCTAATTTCACTCATCATTTGGGGCTCATGTTAGCTATCACTTCCCCCATAAGTCTGCCAATTCCCCAGGTCTGGGTTAGGAGACCCACCTATGGGTCCCCAAAGCACTGTATGCTCCCCCCATCAGAGCTCTTTAAGTCCTCACTCACAGTCCTTCTTTCCACCCTACTCCTATCCAAATCCTAGGAGGTATGCAGGTCCATGGAGATAAACCACCCGTGTGATGATCCATCCACAATGTGATCTGAAAGTTCGTGAATCTCCCTGACTCTACTCAGTTATTCCACTGCATTTGGACCACCCACCCTCATGGCCACATCTTGGGTTTTGTCATCATCCAAAAATCTTCAACTCCAATATTGTACTCTCTGGCCATATTCTCCTATCCTCTGGGCTCTCTCATTTTCTCATTCCTACTACCGTTACTCCCTGGTCTCATAGAGTATTCCAGACTCTTGGCTTCTCTATTTCTTTTTTTTTTCAATGAGCAACACATTTCCTTCCTTGCCAAGCCTACATCCCTGAACGGGTTATCTGAACTATCCTCTGTCCGCTAACCTTAATTACCTTGCATTCTTATCTATGTACCACATTGCTCAGGAAAATCCTAACCCTAAGTCAGTGCTCCAGTTCTCCTTCTCTATCCCTATACACACCAGCTGCACACTGCTGACAAAAACCACGCAGCTCTCAGGGTTGGCTCCACTACTTATCCATGGCTTCAAAATTCATTTGAGCCTCTAGCACCACCCATCAAACGTTTGACTTGTCCTTGGTCAGCACCCTCTTCCATTCTCCACAATAATTATTCCAAATGTTTGCCATTCTGTTTCTATCCCTTAGATTCCTTTCTTCCAGTGGATGATCTTGCCTCATCCTTCATCAATGAAACTGAGACTTTGAAATGTGATCTCCCTCATCTTTTCTCATGCTATCTATTAATTTATTTACATCCATGTCAGTTTTGATTTCTCCTTCCAACTTTAGAAGATGCAGTATCCTTCCTCCCATTAATGGTCAACCTTCCACCTCAGACCTTGCTCCTATTTTGCTGGACACTGTCTCCTCCAGAACCCATCTCCCTAAGTTATCCCCACCCTCTCTCTTCTGTCAAGTACATGAAAGAAGCACAAGGCAGCATCTCAGCCTTCAAAGAATTTGAAAGCTGCTGAGAGAGACAAGATTAAGAGACGCTGAGCCAAATGAAAAAGCAGATGGGTAAAATCCTCAGCCTATTGTAGTCTCATGACTCTACCACATAATCATAAAAAGCCAATACTGGAAGAGATTTCAAGGTCATCTGATACCCCTGTCTCAGGCAGGCATCCAACTCTATGGACCACAAGAGATAGTTGTCTTACCTCCCATTAAAATCCTCTAGAAACAGAAATTCTAACAAGTTTCTATCCCAAATTCACAGTTGCACTGCCCTCAGGAGCATTCAGAAGGGGTATATTTTGATTATGAGGCAACTCTTTCAATTTTCTCCTATTTCTTAAAATGCCTCATTCAAAAAGACCACAAGGCAATCAACTAAAATTACTTTGTGGAAATGAATAATGTGAAACTCAGGGAAAGTACAGTGAGCCCCGGGACTATCAGAGTGACAATAGATTCATTTCTTCTTGAAGGACTTGATACCTTTTGGGAAATAACCTAGAAGAGTAGGGCGACTTTTGCCTGATGGCTAAGGGTAACCTGAGCTTTCTGTAGAGTGAGACACACACACACACACACACAAGATTATTGCCCCAACCAGAATCTCTGATGTCCCTCCCTTCCTCTGCTTTTGTATTTCTCCCTAGGAGGCTGAGTCTGGCCTGCTTGGTGGAAGTCATCCAATCCTTTCCAGTGACTGACAGAAGCTTTGCAACAAGGTCATTAACCCGGGACAGTCAGCCAAACCCAACGCAGGAATCACTAGGCTGATGTTCTCTGTTGGCCTTGGAGCAACTCCACTTTTTCTCTCGCCCACAGCATCACAGACAGCCACAGCTAGACGCTGGACCTAAGAGCAAGGACCACTGCACAGGAGCAGCCAGAATCCCCAAAGAAGATTCCTGCCAATGAATATGAGGCCTTCTGTAATAGTCATTAGTAGAGTAAAGCCATGTTTTAAAGTTCCTGCTTATAAATATTTCCCTATGATATAGCCAAACTTTATGCCCAAGATATATAGCCCCCAGATTTTCCACTTCTAAAATAGTGTTCCTTCTTGGAAGGATGTAGTCATGGAAATGGATGAAGAAGGCTTGAAGATATTGGAAAACAGTGTGGTGGTATATTTTAAAGAACACAAAACCAAGTCAAGGGCAGGACTGAGACCCGAGACCCATCGCCACACTAATGGTACAACGATGACCAAGTCAGAGTCCTCTGTATCCATGACCACAAAATAGAGAAAAATTAGAAAACTAGGAACACAGGGAATTGGAAGTAAAGATGATAGGTATATTTATGATATCATTACTGTTGCATATTTATAAAATGGACTTTACTTTTAATAGAAGCAACTAAGTAATTTAATGGCTTAATTTATTCATTTCCAATCATCAGTTCTCCATCCACTTTGAGAAACATCATGGCATGGAAGAAAGGTGTACTAGATGAGGAGTCATTTCACCTCATTTTACCAAAGAAAAATCCAAGGCCCAGAGAAGTGAAGTGACTTATCCAAGATCTCACAGCTTTTAAGTGGCTGAGTCCAAATTGCAACCCAGACCTTCCGATTCCAAAATATGGTTCATTCTCTATGAAAGGAAGATGCTACAGGTTCTGCTCAACTTCTCAATGAGACTCATTAGTTATTGCCCCCCCTAGAATATTCTTCCAAATTACAAGACCATATGCCTCTCGTTGAGCAAACTCTATGTCAAATTTAAAACTTCACTGAAGCCTTCCAGGATCTGCCAGTGCCTCCAGCCTTGATACAGAATATATGTAACTCTGTCAAATTATTTGCATATTTGACAGCTATTCAAACAGAACAGGACTTGGGGAAATTGCTGGTACAACAGGTGCCGTTTGGTGATTTTGCTGGTAGCTCAGTATCCCATCAGAAACGTGCATTTTGCATTAACTACGACTGCTTTGGTGTAGTCTTCCAGACAGATGGCCACATTTCTGGAAAGTAATGGTTAGACAAAGAGTTCTCCATGGAAAGAGCTTCAAACAAAATACTTTTCTACTGAAGTAGATCACCAACGTGCTGAAGTTTACGTGAAGTTCTTTGGGATATAATTACCTGTTAAAAAGAACGGGTTAAACAATATTGTCCAATTCAAGCATAAAGCAAGCAATTTTATATCTTCTGGTAGCCACAATTTTAAAAAGTAAAAGGAAATAGGTGAAATTAATTTAAAGCATAGATGTTCTTTAACACCCTATACCCAAAATATTGTCATTTCAACATGTAATCAACATATAAAAATTATTAATGAGATATTTTACATTCTTTTTAGTTTCATACTAAGCCCTGGAAATCTGGATTAGCCACGTTTCAAGTGCCTAATAGCCACACGTGACTAGTGGCTACTGTATTGAACAGAACAAAGTTACAGACATCTACTCATCCAGAGGGAGGCTCGTGGTGCATTTTTAGGGGGGAAAAATACAAGATAGAGGATATTTGACAGTGAGAGTTCATTTTTAGGGGAAAAAGGAAGCTATACATGTCCGATACATTTGTGTAGGCTTGTATGAGCATGAAAAAAAGATACTGAGGGTATATACATCAGACTTGCAATATTGGTTATTTTGTGAGGATAGGATTTGAGGGGTCTGGGTTGTAGATAGAATATTACCAATTTTCTATATATGTCTTTGTATTCTTTCACCTATTACAATGAGCCTATATTAATTTTGTAGTTTTTTTAAATATACTGAATAAATTGCCAAAAGTTGGGGGGAGGGAGTTATTTAAGAAGAGGAGAATTTTAGTCGATAAAACAATCAGGCAGGGCACAAGCTTTCAAGAAGAAAGGAAATTAAAGAAATTTTTATATTTTACTCAATACACATAATGACAACGACAAATCTGTTTCGAGATAATATAGAAAAATATTAAGTTGTCGGAGCCTGTCCTAGTGGCCTCGTGGTTAAGTTTGGCATGCTCTGCTTCGGCCACCCAGGTTCAGTTCCCAGGTGAGGACATACACCACTCTTCAGTGACCATGCTGTGGCAGCTCACATACAAAAAAAAAGAGGAAGATTGGCAACAGATGTTAGCTCAGGACAAATCTTCCTCAGCAAGAAAAAAAGAAAATAAGTTGTCATGTGAATCTTAGAATCAAAGCGTATTGGAGAATCGGAAGTCACCCCCTCTCCCACCCCATCAAAAGGAACTCTTCCACCTCACGTTGAAAGGCAGACACTTTGTGTCTTACCAGATATAGCCTTTGCCAGGAATCCCATTCCATCCCAACTGCCTGCCTTTCTGACCCAAGTTCCATTCCACATTTCAAAGGAAAGCAACGGAATTTAAATAGTCAATGAATAACAGGGAAGAAGTAATAAGACATCCCTCCAGCCAGACTAAGGCCACAGGCTACTCTGAGGACCACGTGGCAGACAGTAGGGTATCAATATAGTTCTGAAGGCAGGTGAGGATCACCAAGCCCAAGCCCACCCAGTCAGAGGGGGGCCAGGAACAGGCTGGAGAAAAGAGCTCAGGGAGGTCTTTGGGTAAACTCTCAAGACCACTGCCCTACCACCCCTTGACAATTCTGCTGCCTAGCCCTGTAATGGCATCATCTTTGCCCAGTACAAAGTGACATGGAAATCCGTGTCAAGAATCCCAAAAACGCTGACAAAAATGTACCCTGAGACTCACAAATGATCACCTGGATGCTTCAAGGAAATTAATTGGAAACAAGAGTTGGCTAAATAACTGGTTCTCGATTCCACATAGGTTAGAAAGCAGGCTCCTTAAAAACGAGATAGCATGCAAACCTTAAACTGCTCTAAAAAAGTAAAATCTGAATTAAAAAAAAAGAAAGAAAGAAATCACCACAGCCCTTTTTCCTACTCAGCTGGATTTCTTTTCCTTCGTCTTTTCCTAGGGGATTATTCTCTATGTCCTGCTGTAACCAACATAAGAGACTTCCACTTACAAGTCAATTCATACAAGGGTCACATCAAATAACGAGCTGATGTCTTCCACCCTGGCTGACTCTCATACTAGCATATGTGAAAGAAACTCCCACTGTGATGAACTCGAGACTCAGTTTCAGAGTTCTGAAAGGAATAAATCAGCAGACACTGGTGATTATTTTTAAAAAGTTAGCTGCATGGAATCAAGGTCTAAGAAAAGGAAGCAAGAAAAGAAAAGACAAACAGGACATACGGATAAAGTATGATGGTTGGAAATGGGTATGAGACATGTAACTGATCTGCCATTTGCTGTTTGCAGTTAGTCATAGCTCTCTGCCACTTTATAAGCCTTTCTTCCAGAAAAAAAACAAAGAGAGAGAAAAGTTTCAGAGAGTGTTTGTACAAACAAAAACATACTACAGCTCTTCCTCAACTTACAGTGGGGTTATGTCCTGATAAACCCCTCATAAGTTGAAAACGTCATAAGTCAAAAATGGGTTGAATACGCCTAACTTCCCAAACATCACAGCTTAGCCTACCTCAAACATGCTCAGAACACTTACGTTGACCTATAGTTGGGTAGCATCACGTAACACAAAGCCTGTTTTATAATAAGGTGCTGAATCTCATGTAATTTATTGAATACTGTACTGAAAGTGAAGAACAGAACAGTTGCGTGGGTACAGAATGGTTGTAAGTGTATTGGTTAATCACCCTCATGATCACATGGCTGCCTGGGAGCTGTGCTCACTGCCACTGCCCAGCATCACGAGAGAGGATTCTACTGCAAATTGCTAGCCTGAGAGAAGATCAAAATTCAAAGTCCAGTTTCTACTAAATGTGTATCGCTTTTGCACCATTGTTAAGTCAAAAAATCATAAATCAAACCATCATTAGTCATGGACTGTCTGTAGATAGATACTGTTCCAGACACCCGCTAAGGAAAAGAGCACTATCGTTGCCATTTGGGGTCCCAGGATCCGTCTCTTCAGTGTCTCCCTTTGGTCGTGTCATTGAGGCATTTTAAATCTTCCATGATGTCAAAAGTTGATGATAATGTGATTTATTCTAAATAGCTCTTGATTCCCCTAATAGCCCATTATGAATCCATCATACATTAATTCATCCAAGGTCTTGAACTTTTCTGTAATCTTGGACTGTGCTAACATTTTAGAGAATAAAAATCCCATAAAATAGGCTTTATGAAGGCATTTCTTGTATTTGTCCTAAAACTGTCTATTTCAGGCTTTAAGGATTGACTTTAAATTTTGTAATTGTGAGATTTGTTATCAAGCTCTTGTTTGTGCCATGTTTGTGTGTTTCATCATTTTCTTAACTTCTAGTGCACCACCCTCAACCTGTATGCTCAGGATGGCCAGAAAGCCAGACAAACTGGACCATTCTTATTGTTTCTGCCTAGAAAGTTTTCACAGTGGATGATTTTCTACTAGAAAGGATTTTAAGGGCCTTAGCCTCACATTAAGTCCTCACCTCATGTCAAGGTATAAGGCCCACACGGAACTTCCAAGAAAGACCAGAACAGCCAAAGTAATCTTGAGAAAGAAGAACAAAGCTGGAGACATCACATGCCCAGATTTCAAACTATATTACAAAGCTATAGTAATCAAAACAGTTTGGTATTGGCATAAAAAGAGACACATAGATCAATAGAACAAACAGAGAGCCCAGAAATAAGCCCATGTATACATGATCAATTAACTTGTGACACAGGAGCCAAGAATATACAATAGGGAAAGGACAGACTCTTCAGTAAACGGTGTTGGGAAAGCTGGACAGACACATGCAAAAGAACGAAATGGGGGCTGGCCCCGTAGCCGAGTGGTTAAGTTCGCGCGCTCCACTGCAGGCAGCCCAGTGTTTCGTTGGTTCAAATCCTGGGCACGGACATGGCACTGCTCATCAGACCACGCTGAGGCAGCGTCCCACATGCCACAACTAGAAGAACCCACAATGAAGAATATACAACTATGTACCGGGGGGGCTTTGGGGAGAAAAAGGAAATAAAAAAATCTTTAAAAAAAAAAAAAAAGAATGAAATGGACCACTATCTTACACCACAGACTAACTCAAAATAGACTAAAGACTTGAACTTAAGACCTGAAACCACAAAACTCTTGGAAGAAAACATAGGATTTGGTGATAATTTTTGGATTTGACACCAAAAGCAAAAGCTTCAAAAGCAAAAGTAAACGAAAAAGTTTCTGCACAGCAAAGGAAACCACCAACAAAGTGAAAAGGAAAACTACCAAATAGGAGCAGATATTTGCAAATCTTATATCTGATAAAGGGTTAATAGCAAAAATACGAAAAGAACACATACGATCCAAAAGAAAAAATGCAACCAATTCTATTTAAAAATGGACAGAGGATCTGAATAGGCATTTTTCCAAAGAAGACATACAGATGGCCAACAGCTACATGAAAAGATGCTCTACACCACTAATCATCAGGGAAATGCAAATCGAAGCCACAATGAGATATCACCTCACACCTGTTAGAATGGCTGTCATCAAAAAGACAAGAAACAACAAATATTGGTGAGGATGTGAAGAAAGGGAACCTTCTGCACTGTTGGTGGGAATATAAATTGGTGCAGCTACTATGCTAAACAGTCTGGAGGTTCCTCAAAGAAATTAAAAATAAAACTACCATATGATCCAGCAATTCCACTTCTGATATTTATCTGAAGGAAATGAAAACAGTGGCTCAAAAACGTATCTGCACTCCCATGTTCCTTGCAGCATTATTTACGATAGGCAAGATATGGAAACAACCTAAGCGTCCATCGATGGATGAATAGGTAAAGAAAATGTAGGGGGTGTGTGTGTTTATAATGGAATATTATCCAGCCAATAAAAAGAAAGAAATCTTGGGGGTTGGTCCAGTGGCATAGTGGTTTAGTTCAGCACTGGATTCGGATCCCGGGCACAGACTGACACCACTCATCAGCCATGCTGTGGCGGCAACCCACATACAAAATAGAGGAAGATTGGCACAGATGTTAGCTCAGGGCTAATCTTCCTCAAGCAAAAAAAGAGGAAGATTTGCGACAGACATTAGATCAGGGTGAATCTTCCTCAGCAAAAAAAAGAAGAAGAAGAAAGCAATCTTCCCATTTGCAACAACACGGATGGACCTTGAGGGCATTATGCTAACAGTCAAAGACAAATACCATATAACTTCACTTATATGTGGAATGGAAAACAAAAACAAACAACAACAACAACAAAAGCCAAACTCATAGATACAGAGAACAGATTGATGGTTGCCAGAGCTGGGATGGGGGACAATCGGTGACAGTGGTCAAAAGGTATGACCTTCCACTTATAAAATAAATAAGCTTTGGGGATGTAATGTACAGCCTGGATTGGAGCTACTGATACTGTATTGTATATTTGAAAGTTTCTAAGAGAGTAGATCTTAAAAGTTCTTATCACAAGAAAAATAAAATTTTGTAACTGTGTGCTGATAGATATTAACTAGACTTATTGTGGTGATCATTTCCCAATATACACAAATATCGAATCATTATGTTGTACATCTGAAACTAGTATAATGCTATATGTCAATTATATCTCAATAAAAAAATAATAATAATAAAAAGGTTCTAAATAGAAGAGAGGTAACAAGAAGCCTGACATCCATTCAACGATTTACCTGCTAGACTAAGAGTATCAACCACCTGTCTTCAGCTCTTCATCTTCTTACTTCCTACACATCCTCTGGTTTAAGATGAGGTGTCACTTCCCCCAGGAAGCCTGCCAGGCCCCTAGCTTCAGGTAGTGTGCTCTCATGGGTCTTCCCTCTTACTTGTCTTTTCATCACACCACATTATATTATAATTGCTTTTTCTTTATCTGTATCATGTTCCCCAAATCAGACCAGAACTCCCCTGGCAGTCTTGTTCTCAGACATAGTCCCAGTGCCTAGCACAGCACCCAGGACAGTGCAATAAATACATGAGGAATGCAGGGATGAGCCACTTTATCATAAATAACAAACTTCTTAACCCTGTAACAAAACTATATAATGTGCATCCTTAATGGTTTTACAGGCCATATGTGACCGGGTCCCATATGAAGCCTGCATCATACTATCCACTGCGCTTGCAGCAGGCAAGATTCAGCATTTTAATACACCCCAGAAATTGATCAAAGTTCATAATTCATTAATAAAAATGAAATCTTCACTGAAGATTTCATGGGAAGGCAGGAAAGAAGGTTTACACTCTCATACCACAGGTAAAACTTTCTTTAAAATCCCTTGCATATTTTTCTATTCTTTCCCATGAAATTCTCCCAGCACCGCCACTTCGCTCCTCTCCTCTCCCCACCGGCCGCCCTCTGCAGCCCCCTTCCTCTCCCAGCCCCTCCTCAATTTCTCTGCATTTCCATGTTTTAGTAGAAAAGATTCATGCTAATTTGCACCTGCCCCGTCATCACCCAGCCCAATAAATAAATGCTTCACCTTGGGATCCACCCTCATTAGAAAACTCAACTATACATCAAAAATAAGTGAGTTTTCCCTGAAATCTATTTTTAGATTGCAAATTTACAGAGGGGAGAGATCATGTCCACTTAACTGGCCAGACCAATTCCACATCTGACCTATCTTCTGGGCCTTGACTCCTGAAAAATTGCCTAAAATACCTTTCATTTTATTCTGTGGGTTCTGTGACAATCATTTCTCTACTCAAAAGTGGGAAGGGACAGGAGTTTGAGCAGAAACTGCTTTTAAGTATGTTTCAACACCTTGAAATGCCTCCTAGCATGTGGACACAAAATACCATGAATACTAATTGTCTCAGGCAAGGTTCAACCAGAGGAGCAGAACCAGGAGGAGCTGCATACATTAAGAGATTTGTTCAAAGGAATTACCTGTGCAATTTTGGGGGCTGGCTGAGCACACCCAACATCCTCAAGGCAGGGAGTCAGAAAGGAAAGATCTCCATCGGGCTGGAACCCACAGGAACAGATTGAAGCTGTCATCCAAGGGTACAACTCCTTGTTTCCCTCGGGGGCCCTTCCATCTGATTCAGGACCGCCCAGGTGACCCAGCATAATCTCCTTACTTAAAGTCACGTGATTAGGGGCATTAACTACATCTGCAAAATGCCTTCACAGCAAGACCTAGATTAGTGTTTGATTCAATAACTGGAAACTGTAGGCTAGCCAAGTGGACACATCAAAGAAGCCGTCACACCATAATAAAAACAATAAGAAGAAGCACTTACAGAGCATTCTGGGCTAAACTCTTCACATATATTTTCTCCTTTGCTTGTCACAACCACCCAATGTGGTATTATCTCCATTTGACATAAACTCTCCAGGTTGATTATTAGCTAAAATGCCATTGGAAGGCAGCAGCTTATACTTCGATCCATTATAGTTAATAAGTCAACTGCTCTCTGTTAGTACAGAGAGAAACACGAATGGCAGAAAGGAAATCCCTCCTCCAGCATCTAGCAGGGTCCACCTGAGAAAAGTCTCCTGGTTGGTGCCTCAAAATGCCATCCACCCTCTGACCAGTGGCTGCACCCGGCACTGAAAGAGGGAACCAACTTGCTTTAACTCTACTCAGTGGTCTGTTTGCATTACTAAATTCCCATCCTGTAGATAACATCTCTGATGCTTGGGTCAGGACGGTAACAGGTGCTTAAGAATGGACTCCTTGTCCAGTTCAGGCCAATCGAGGCCACCGACTCATCAACTAGGCGTGCACAGTGACCAATAGTTGACCCTTTGATGTCAGGGGGCTGAAAACTCCACCCTCAGATCATGCTAATGCTGCCATTTTGTGAACATGCTCCTATGAAGAGCCATGAAGCTTGACTATGCTTGCCCAGATCATCAATTACCTCCCTTCTCCTCACCTCCAATCATCTATTCAGACTACCCTGACCCTCTATCCCATAAATATCCCTAAGCCCCATTTTCAGGGAAGTGGATTTGAGACTTGTTCTCCCATCTCCTCACTTGGCCACCTTGTGAATAAACCCTTTCTCTGCTGCAAACTCGTCATCTCAGCGATTGGCTTTTCATGAGATGGGCAAAATGAACCCGGTTCCGTAACACTACTTCCTACTGAAAGTGCTCATCAAGATCCTTCAGAGGCCAGAGACTTACTGTGGAAATTTAGTGCAGATCAGGGTTTCTCAGCAGTGGCATTATTGACAATTAGAACTGGAGAATTCTTTGTTGGGGGCCCTATCCTGTGCATTGGTAGGATGTTTAGCAGCATTTGTCCTCTACCCACTAGCTGCTAGTAGCGTCCCGCTCCCTCCAGTTGTGACAACCAAAAACGTCTCCAGACATTGTCCAGTGTCCCAGGGATGGGGAGACAGCAAAATCCAGCTGGGAACCACTACTATGGACCAAAAGTGCACATGGATGATGCCAGTAAATGAAAGAGTAGGAGCTACAAGATGGTCATTTCAAAATAGAGGGCAGTGGTCTCCCTCCAGGGAGCAGCCCCCTTTTGGAATACAACGCTCTCTTTCTTGCCCCCAGGCATATGCAGCTCCCTCAGCCACCCTTCCCTTTGCCTGGATAATATCCATTTGCCCTTCAAGTTCCCTGAGCCCCTCAAGTCTGCGAAGGTGCCTCTCCCACAGGTCCCGTTACTGAGGAACCACTGCCTGGCATCCTTCCTGTCCTCCACTAGATGGATGGTCCACTCCAGCTCTAGCTGGACCACTCTACATCCTGTGCCTCTCACAGTGCCTAAGATTCATGCTCAATTAATGCTCTTTTTTAAATAAACCTAAAATCTAAATTGTATTGATTACTCTGTGCCAAGCACTGTGTTAAGAAAGAACGAAAGGATGAGTTCTAAATGAGGGGTGAATGACTGAATGTTGAATGGAGAACCTAAAATAAACTACATTATCTATCATAGTCAGAATTGTGCTAATTATCTCAACACTGAGAGAATCCCTATATAGGCACTGAAAATACTAACAATTTTCAAAGAATTTGTAGCCTATTATGATACTATGATTTATCATAAATATAGATTTTGGTCTTTGTCCACGGTTCCTAGCTCACAGTTCCCAAAACCACTGGACTTCCCTGAGCGAAAGAGCAATGGGAAGATCTTTTGTTATGATATTTGGCTTCAGAATCATAAAGGTGAAATGAGTGTCCTCTTATTCATAACAAGCCCCTATTTACCGCAACCGAGTTTATGTTAATGAGGTCGCTTTTGGAAAACCCCTAAAGACAGTGGGGGCTTTTTGCCAAGGGAACAAATCTGATTGGAACTAGAATACTTCCATGAGCCGCGGTGCCGGGTCCCAAACTCCACAGGGACAGAAGCTCCTTTGCTAGGGACCTCACCCTATGTATTTCTTCACCTGGCTGTGGATTCATACCGTTTAATATTCTTTGTAACAAAGCAGTAATCTAGTGAGTAAGTGGGTTTCCTGAGTCCTGTGAGCCTCTCTAGCAAATTAATCAAACCGGAGGAAGGGGTGGTGGGAATGTCTGATTTATGACCAGTGGGTCAGAAGCACAGGGAACAACCTGAAGTTTTGACTGCCATCTGAAGTAGAGGGCGGTCTTGTGGGACTGAGCCCTTACCCTGTGGGATCTGACACTATCTCCAGTTAGTGTCAGAATTGAGTCAAATTGTAGGAAACGCAGCTGGTGTCTGAGAATTGTTTGGTGGTGTGGGGAAAAAATCCACACCTTATCATGGGTCCCAGAATTGGCCCTATGAAATGCATTTTACATTAAAACTTCAGTGAACATAACTTGTCCATCTGTAACGATACAGGGGGCCATTTAAGGTATTTCTGTCTTTAGGAGCCATTATTAGGAAAATCAATTATCACATTTCATTAATGGGGGAAGAGTCACTCAATATTTAGATCTTGTTGGTAGAACACCAGATAAACAGCCTTTTCTGGGGCAAAAACATGGCTTCAAGACAAGTTTAGTCACTTTTGAACCCCTGAACCATAGTAGGAGAGTCACCAAATTTTCCCTCCCCCAAGAGGCAGCTACTATGGTCCCAAAGATACATTTCTATTTGGTACTTAGCCTGAAGTTTACACAAGGGACTAAAACGTTATATTATTTGAGCCAGATCCATCAAAACTAATGAGCCCTCTGCACTTTCTGGTTCTTGCTCTCCATCATAGACTATTATTGGCGACCTGTGAGCTCTCCCCTTCTGAGAGCTGCCCCAGGGCTCAGCCACAGAGCTCAGGCACAACTGCCTTCCAGTCCTGCGAGCAAGCCTGCGTTTCTGTGCAGATGGCCATGCTGAGAATCAATTCATCAGACAGCTCCAAAGAGCCCGATGCAATTAAGGATATGCAATCTGGAAAAGCCCCAAGCCCCAACAACTTACCCAGCGCTCTCCGTTCAGGCCTTCCAAAGTAACTGGCTCAGCCTTGTTCCTCCAGTGGTAAGAGGAGTGACCTAGAAGGCAAGGGACAGGCATGTTCCTGTTCAGTACTCAATGGCCATTTTGAAATTACAGAAGGAGAGCAGATGGAGAAGAAACCTCAAATGAATATTCATAAGAAAAAAGTCAATTATCCACCTGTGTGCCACCTGCCCTATCAACCCAACTTAGCCCACAACTGTGGGAGGCAGCGGGGGCATATACGAAATCAGAGCCTTCCCCTAGAAGGCATTGCGAGTCCAATGGTCCAGTGCCAAACCTGGAATTTTGGCACACCTGACCTAAAAAGATGGAATATTTTGTGTCTGTGACCTTTAAAACAGGAACCAAAGCCACAGAAAGATGGCATGGTGTGATGGGAACAGCAAAGCCTTCCAAGTCAGTCTGGCCTCGGCTCAGATCCCAGCATTGACCCCTCTTAACTCCTGCCCCTTAACTCTGACTAAACTGGACCAGATACCCAGACTCTGAGCCTCTCCCTCCTTATCTGCATGATAGGGAGAGATGCCTACCTGTGTCAAGGGTCGAGGGACAGGGCAGAGGGACTGAGTGAGATAACAATACAAAGTGCCCAGTCACAGGAGGAATAAACAGCTGATAGTTGCTCCTGCTCCCAAGGATACCATGTCACAGGGGGGAGTGGATTTGCAAGCATCAAAACCCTTTAAACCGATTGCCTAGTGATGGATGAAGATGTGGGATTCCTAGAAGTTTTATGGCTGCACCATAGGACACTTGAGCATGCCAAGACATATTTAAAGAATTTGAGATTCATATGAAATATTTATTGAATATTTTTAGTTGTTGTTTTAAATAATAGAGCTCCCTTGTAGAGATCCTTTACTCCTTCATCCAGAGCTGTTACAAAGACAAGACCACCAGGATTTACCCAGCACTGAAAAATTTAGAGGATATCAAAATTATAAATTACACTTTTAAAAGTGTTTTACAAAATGGCAGAAATGAATGGAACCAGAGAGCCAGGGTCAAAAGCAGGGACCCCCATTTGCCCGAGGTCCCCGTTCTGTGCTCAGGTACTGCTGTCTCGCTCCCCTCGTCTCCCCAGCCCCATCCTCACACTCCTCCCTCTCCTACTCCCAGTGAGGGGCAAAGGATCTTCTCCACCACCCGCAAGTTGATATTCCCTGGAAATACCCTATTCCTAACCATCTCATGAAGCTATCCCAAAGTGGACTCTGGCTTTCTACAATGAAAAGTCCAACTTTCAACATAATTCCCTTAATGAAGAAATAGGGGGGAAGGGAAAATGGCAATGAGAAAGGGGGTCCTTTGAAGAAGACAATTTCTATTCTCAAGTGCCTATGACTTGCATCCCAGTTGTCTTCTTTTTGCTGTGTCTTTTGTTTGTTTTCCCAGGTTCCCAGTTAATCGGAGCGTGTGTTTGAAAAAGCGGACAGTAGATGAAGGAAGAGAAAAGTTTTCTGTGATTGGTCACCCTACCTGATGAACACCCTGGCCTCGTGATTCAGTCTTGCTGCGAGAGAACTGAATTATTCTAATCAAGGGCTGAGGAACAGCTTTCCTTTGCCAAACCATAACAGGGAGCAAGTCATTGGAGGTACCTGGGCCCCTTCCTGCCTTTCAGATAGCCAGGTGGCCACCACCATTGCTGTTCCTCCATGGGGTGACAGATCACCAACAACCCAGAGCCCTTTGTAACTTGGAATTCTACTTTTCCATCTAAATTTCTCAACCTCCGCACAGGGAGTGGGACAAAAGCCTGACTCAGTGTTGAATGCAGGCTTTCCCCATGCAACATGTCTGCCCTGTCCCAGCTGGCTTACAGCATTCACACCCCCACTGTCAGCTGTGACTGCACCTCAGCTCCTGGACTCAGCCAGTCTTCCAAAATTAAAGATGGACAGCTTGGAAGAGAAAAGGCAGCAATCAAGGGACCTCTCATCCACTCTTATCATCTCTCCTAACCAGAGGGGGCAAGCATGCTCACCAGCCCACCACCAGAAGCCTGGAGCCGTCTGCATTGGAACCTCAGCTTTTGAACTCCTGAAACCATATGCTTGAGAGTGGGAAGAAAATGCAGATTTTCCCCTTAAAGCTGGAGTTATGCAGAAGATCCAGGAAGGGTCAGGGCAGCCTGGAAGAGGCGGGGGAAGGAAGGAGGAGAAAAAGAATAAGGTTGGTTCATAAAACCCTGCTGTTTTGAGTCGAGCCCCTCGGCAGGTCTGCTTTCCACAAGTTCATGACCACAGCCTGACTTCTCAGGGATTTGAGAAAGAGCCCTAGGAGGAAAGCTGTGTCTCTTTCCCCGCTCCCGGCTCTCTGGAAGACCTCTCTTCATCTCATGCCCCAGGCCCACACAGCCTGGCCTCTGGGGCTCACCTGTGATGCATATGTCCCCCTCCTCCTTGCCCCTTTCAGAGGCGCCGTGGTACCCAGGACCTTCCCTCTGAGCTGCCTTTTGCTCGTTGACCCATATGCTCGTTGGCTCTAGTCACCCAGTCCATCTCTTGGTCTGTCGCTCTCCCCAGTCCCATCCATCAGAAACACCTGCCTGATGCAGCTGGTTCTACAGAGGCCTCCTGCCAAAGTACAAAAAGGAACCCACTGAGCCAGAGAGCTGGTGTTTGCCATCATCATCCCCTGATTCCCTTCCATAACATTTTCCTACTGTTACCATTCCATAGAAATGCTGATGAAGGTCATTGGGGGCGATTAAGACAAACAGGAAAAAGCAAACCATGCCCTCAGGCATCCTACTCCCAGGATGCGCGGGCCTCGTGCAGCAGGCTGAGCTTCTCCAGTGACGCCAGGCTCAGGCCCAGCGTTCATCAGCAGAACCTGGTCCAGCTGGAGTGTCAATGAGAGACTGGAGGATTATATAATGGGAAGACGGATGTGCCCCCTCTGAGTAGCATGGAGGTCAGCAAGTCACTTTGTCCAGCTTTAAATCCATGAGGTGTGACAACTTGGCAGACGTGGAGATCTCCTTTATTTTCTTTTTGATAGCAACTCTGGACATATTGCAGCCTGGGTCGCTGTATATATTCCAGCCTTGACAGCTCTGCAGAGCGCCTTTCCCCACACAATGGGGGCATTCTCTGTCACAGCCTGCAACCTGAAGCTGGGACAGAGCTGGCATTCAGGCCCCAGCAGGCAGGCTGCTTGACCACAGCTGAGATAAGGGCTCGCTTGTCTGCTCCAAAGGTTCATGAAGGAAGCAAGTGTCCTGCGCTCACCTCTGTGCTGCCTGGTCGGGACGGTGAACAGCTTCAGACACTAATGCTCGGCTTTATGAAAGGCTGTACAGAGACCTCCTCACCCACTCCCCATCTTCCATTCTGGGAAAAGAGACTGTGGATGAGATGTCACATCCTGTGCCCCCCACAGAAAACCAAGCCCGTGATTCTCTATCCCAATGACAATTTGGTACTCCATTGTGTACTCTGCTATACTAACGGTATTTGAATGTGCTCTTCCCTACCCCTGCATCCTTGAACTGTGGCCCTCCTTTCTGCTTTTCCACTCCCCACCCCACCCTCGCATCCAGGAGCTAGTGGTTTCCATCCAGGAGAAGTTCCTCCCCACTCTCGCTGGCTGTGGAACCTCTTCATGGCTTTTTCCTGCACCGTTACCTCTGTATGGAATGCCCTTCTCCCCATCCCTGCCCTTTCATCCAACAAGAAATTCCCACTTCCAAGCTCAGCTGGGAGGCCTTCTTGGACCCCCACTCCCAGGTCGTGCTGACCACTGGCTGCCTCCCCACTTTGTAAGTCCCTCACCTAAGGCATTGATGCCACTCTTTTGTAATTATGTGTTTACATGTGTCCTTCCAGGATGCTAACCTCCTTGAGGGGAGGAATACTTCATTTTGTTCATCTTTATTTTAAAATTCATCTCTGCCCCCCAGCCAGCGCAACAAGCATTTTAGATGATTGAATAACCTGATCAAGGCCATGGTCTGTCTACTAAATTCTTTAAACCTCTCCCAAGACCAGCACCATTCCACAGCAGGCACGTTCCACCCTGCTTTGCAGAGCAGGGAGGTAAGTCACAAAAGATGTTCATCACCCCTGACCTTTCTTTTGGTCACACTCCTCATGTTAGATAACTTTCTAGGACAGGTCACATAAAGGAAACCTTTTTAAACTGTGCTGTGAAACCAGGTTTGGTGGCAAAACCCCTTGGTAACACCAGGAGGGTCGACAACATGCTGGGAGAGTCAGGAAAATGGAAATCTCCCAGCACAGTGGAAGGAGGGTCTCAGATCCTGACTTATCAATAGCAGTGTCCTCAGTTCTCTGGCCACCAGCCCTGTGTCAGCTCCAAGAGCCCTAGACAAGCCCCAACCCCCCTGAGGGCCCTTAGGAGGAAGTACCTCCCACGTGGGGCATCTGAGGGTGGGTGACCACGGACCATGGCAGCCATGGGGAGGAGGATGTTTCATCAGACATTTTTACCTGCTGGCTTCTGTTGGCAAATTACCCTTTAACAGAACTTGGGGATTCATTTCATAACCCAGCAGAGCTTCAGCAGATGGAGAAGGGGGAAGACTTGATGAAAGAATTACTTGAAATTCGAGGATCATAATAAAGGCTGTGGGCCTCTGTTAATCCATCTAAACGTCCCTGTGCTCCAGGCCCAAGGGCAGTTGCCTCTTCATCACAATAATCCTTAAATTTATGGGACCTGGCCACCTCTCAAACATTTCTCTTGGCAGAGATAGAGTCCTACAAAGTGGAGGATCTTGGCTGTATCCATGAAGAAGATAAAAAATCAAACTGGCACCTGACTGACCCCCAAACTAAGTCCTTCAGTGTTTCCAATCCACCCCTTTCTGCCTCCTTGGTTAAAAATGGCAGAGGCGTTATGAAGCGTGGCCAGGTAAAAAGAGAACGTGGTCCAGATTTACGCAGACCAGGGGTCAAATCTCAGCTCCACCATTTACTAGCAAACTCCTTGACCTTGAGCAAACTCCCCGACCTTGCTAAACCTCAGTGTTTTCATCTGTAAGGTAGGAATGAAAATGCACAGCTCGGAAAGATAAGATAAGAAATACGTAAGATAATGTCTATAAAGCAGCTAGCAGGTTTCCTGCAATGTAGGAAGCTTAGTAAACACTGCTCCCTTCAGTTTAACCCACTTTCCCAAAGTGTAGATATTATATGTATAGAAAGGATTTCATAGTTCTTCTCTGCAGGACTTCTCAGAGCCTTTGACCTGCCAACATAAGCTGTGAATTTCCGAGAGGTACTATAATCTTCAGGCTTCCCAGGCCACTGCGACCACAAAACCCTCTTCATGGAAGATCACTCAGGGGCAGTGCTCCTTGGCTTATCCTTTAGGAAATGATGCTTTAAATTAAAGACAATACAACAATTAAGTGTCACACCACTCAGATGACCCCTTCTTCTGGAATCTATAATGGGCAACTGTTTTCCTTTAGGGAAACCATCACCAAAGAAGAGAAGCCAAACTCAGCTTTCTTCCCCAAAAATACTGCCAAAAATGACTGCTTGTCCCAGCCCCAACTTTTTCCTAGACATGGACCATCTGTCAACACCCATGGCTTCAGCCTTCGCTGCTTATAGCTCTGCTGATGCTCCTGAGCACTTGTTTTTCCGGAAGGAATTGGGGCAAAAGTTAGAGAGATGAATGGTTACTCGTTTTGTAGGTTTTTGTCTGATTTTATGCCTCACATGTGAATTTATTCCACATAGGGATTTCTGGGCCAATGTGTAACAACAGAGAAATTTTCAGCCATCTTATTCACTTTTCACACCCCTGAAAAGGAAGCAGGCTAAAACTGCCATGCCCAGTTAGGAAAGTTAGAAACAGACCGCCAGAGCAGTTCAGCCAGAGAGCAAACCACCATGGGAAGAGGGCACGGCCTCCCTGAGGCTCTAGTTTGGCCCCAAAAATGTATTCTATTGTCATCATCACTTCTACTCCTCAGTTATGGATCCCATCATGTCCTGAAACACACGATACTGCTTGCAAGTGGATTTCATCTTGCAGAGGAAGGGAATTAACATGCACAGTCAGTCTTTCCAAAACTCTCTCTCGGGTATGAAGAGCCACCCTAGACACTTTGGTCCCATAAAGCTCTGCCTAGTGACCTCCTAACGGCTTCACACTTTAGTTTGTGGATTAGACTCAAGGACAGTTTATCCCTTCACACAGATGAGAACGTCAGACGGCTCACCTTCACCACTGTCCCCTGAATCCGGTGGCACGCTTAATCCTGCCACTCAGTCAAATGCAAAGCACAATCGTATGACTTGGAGAGGTGGAGGGATCGGAGAAAACAGGTTTGAAAATAAGGATTAATGTTACCAAGGTTCAACATCAAAATCCCCCGCTCCCCGCACTGCCCCTTTTCATCGTCCGCCCACCCCCTTCCAGCTGTGTTCCTCTACTCTCAGGAATAGCCCTGTGCCTAGAGTAGGGCCTGGATCCGATAAAGCTCAGTCATTTCTGCAGAATGAAGAGCCATCGATTGCACACTCACGCTGAGAAACCCTCTGTGGGGATCTTATCCTCACACCAGCTCTGCAAAATAGATGGTGTTCCCATTTAACAGACAACAAAATTAAGGTTCAGACAGGTTACAAACATACCTGAGGTTTCTCTCGCAGCATCTATATCATAGATGAGACTAGAGATGACTGAGGAAATGGATGGCCAGCCTCCCTATGTGTGAAGCAGAGAGCTTCTGCCTCAGCCGTTGCTGGGCTGCCATTCCAGAATCTTTGCACATCATTGAAAACGGGAAATGTAGTAGCGTTCCTATTGCAGTCTTGCAACAATAACTCCTCTCATTCATCCAGCGCTTCCTATTTGCCAGACGTTATCCTACATCGTTTAGATATGGTAGATCCCTCATGCTCACAATCACCCAATTCACCATGTGTGATTCTTGTCCTCCCTTTTACACAGGAGAAAACTAAAACACTAAGGTCAAATGCCTCTTCGAAAGTTTAAGAGGCAGAATTCAAATCCAGACAAGACAGGCTGACTCCAGAGCCCGCAGAACCTCGAAGCCATCGGTGTTTACCATCCCCTGCTTACGTTCTCATTGCGGGGCGAACTTTTTCCCCATTAGACTGATAGATCCTCAAGGGTAGTGACCAAATTCTATTCATCCTGTGTGTGTGTGTGTGTGTGTTTATACACACACAAACATAGTGTGTAAGAAGTACCTAATAAATTTTTAATTTCTTGCATTAATTAACTCTGCACATTTTTCTTCAGTTATGTCCTCATTTTGTAGGTGAGAAATCATGTATTATTTTGGTCCCATTTTATAGCAAGAGGTTGCCTCATCTTTCCAAACAGCTTTCAGAACTCATCCAAAAATACAAAGGGAGTCCTCATGGAACAAAATGTCAGAAGCCGTGTCTGAGAATAAGCTCTTCCTAACAAACCCTTTAAACCCTCAGGAGGAAGTTCAGGGAAACCATTCGGGGAATCCATTTGAGACAAGCTCACCAATGATGACCAACAAACTGCCTACTGAAAGCCAAAGAAAGTCTGGGAGCCTCTCTCCTGCAAGGTTTTGACAAGACCTATTTCAACCCTGACCACCGCTAGAAGCAGCCAGGGAACATTCAAAATCAATGGATGCCCAGGCCCTGTTCCAGATGTGGATGCTGCCTGTCTAGGTGGGCTCTGGTGCATCCGCATCTTTACAAAGCTCCAAGATGGTTCTAATGCGCAGCCAGGGTTGATGTGCTGCAGGATGGATTCGTCCCTAGAGAAGCTCAAAGAATGTTCACACAACCAATAGCCCAAAGAAGCGGGGCTCACTTGGGAATGGTGGTATGTTTTCACTAAGTTTCTCGGGATGCCTTCACAAACAGAAGGAGTGTTGGTGGGCGGCTGACCTCTGTGCACAGAGAAGGCAGACAGTTGAGGTAAGTCCATGGCAGAAAGAGGTCAGTGACAGGGGAAGAGTTTCAACAAATCACCAGTTCACGAGCTATGAGGTCAACCTGGAACTCATCGGCCTGCCACATGGAAACAGCTTCTGACCCCCAGCCCCACCCCAATAATGCAGTAACAGCCACCTAGCACAGCCCACCCTCCCAAGACAGGAACAATGTCTGAACTGTTCACTGCTGGACACCCAGTGCCTCGAACACTACCTGGCACATAGTAGGCTGTCAATAAACATTTGTCAAATGAGTACAGAAATTGGAAAAACAGCAAGCGGGATGGTCAACCAATGTCTCCAAATGTCAGCAAGAAGAGAATAACTCAATTGACTAAGGCCACAAATATTCCAGAAGCACTCGTGACAACTTGTTTCAACCACCAAGCATTTCATCAGAGCAACTAAGAGCTAAAGGAATTATATATTTTTATGATTTCATATATTTTATGTAATGTTCAGGCATGTGCCCAGCACTGTATAAAATGGTTTTATGAACAATCTAACCTCACTTTCAGAGTAACCACAAAAGGTAGAAACTAGTATTAACTTGAATTTTAATGAGGAGGAAACTTCAGCTTATAAAGGAACTCGGCCAAAGTCAAATAGCAAGTCAGTGGTGGGGCTGCCTGAAACCTCGTCTGTCCTGTTCCTTCTCCACTCCCCCACGGCACAGTGTCGAATACTCTGGATTAGAGACTCGCAGTGGCAGGGAGAATTGGGAGAAAGAGAGCATGGACATCCGCAGACTACATCCTCTGCCTCCCCAGGTATGGGGAGTTGAGGGCAGCAACATGACCTTGTCATGGTTTCAGCGAGGTATTTATAAATCCTACGGTCCTCCTAGATCCCAAGACAAGGATGGAGTCGGCGAGGTCATCCAGCTGATTACCCCTCCCTAGCAACCCCCACAGCCTTCCAGGCAGATGGGACCCAAGTAAAGCAAATTCTAGAAACAAGGATGCCTACCTTCCTTGGGTCACTCATGCCCATGTCAGCCACCCTCACCATAGAAGGAGATACACAGAACACCAATGGGACCACCTGGCACTTGGTCCTTGGAGCTGAAGTGGAGGCAAATGACAAGTGTCATGAAGGGGAACTGTGGCATAATTCAAATAGCAATTGCAATAGAACTTTGATAAATACTCACATCTCACCCAATCGCCTTATGTGCAGAACACCATAACATCCAAAGCAGACCTTGAAACTAATTTACAGATCCTTGAATACAAGAGCAATCAGAGGCTCTAATTAATGCATCCTTCGATTGCCAGTCCCTCTCTGTAGCCGTCTCAGCCCTCCAGTCCTGCCTCCCTCCTCGTGCCGCCTCATCTGTTCCTCAGCACCCTTTGCCCATCTCTGGAACAGCCGGTGCACACGGTGGATGAGCCATTCATTGATATATCTGCCTCTTCTGCTAAGCTGGGATCCCTGGGGGCAGGGTCCAGGTCTTAGGTGTCTCTCCAACATCTTGTTCTGCTCCTGGCCTAGGACTGGTCCCCACATTGGTGGTCATGGTTAAAGTCCAAACATAAAGTCAAACTGAGCAACCTTACCCAGATCTTAGATGTCAGAAGGCCCTGGTGTCTTTACATGGGTTCAGCAGAAGCTGTTAAAATAGACATTGAAATACATGGGATCCCTCTTAGGCTACCTTTCCTGCCCCAGACACAAGTCTACTGAGATGCTTCCACATTGCTCTGACTGCCTCAGTGCTCTCCTTCCCGGGTTTCTGACCCACAGAGGGCTGATGGAGCGTTTTCATCACAGTCATGACACCTATTAACACAGACACTCAGATTGGCCTGTTTATCAATTCACATGAAAAACTAGGCATGGAAAAGGAAAAAATTGATCACAGGGCAAGAATCTGCAGGGCTTATAGTTATCTGAATTATTTTGGCATTATTACCACACTGCAGAGTCTACACAACCAAACTGTAGAACTCTGGAAATGAACAAAGTTAAACCAAGAGCCGCTGCTGTAGTTGCTTATAATTACTACTCACTGCCTGAGTCTGCAGGGGGCTGCCTGGAAACAGCCAGTGCCCCCTAGAATTCTGCACGTGAGGTCCCTGGCGCCACCTGCAGCCTCCTAATGCCATCTCCAACCTCGGTAGGGTGGAGAGAGTGTGTAGAAGGAGAGGTGTGAGAGACGGGGAGGGTGCGTATAATAATGAGATGAAAATGGAGGTGAGACCTTGCGTGGTCAGGTCTGTGTCTTTTGTTTCAGGGACAAAATTATGCTCAGAGACTGAGACTGTCTTTGCCAAGAGTTTATTTACCACAGGTTCACTGTGGGAGTTATAACAATTTCACAAGCCAATAGCATACAGGATAATGGCTCTTAATAAGGCAATAAAGAAATAATATACTCCAAACCAGTGGTATATTAATCACACTATTGTTCCAGGCAAGGGGAGATAAAAGGAATAAAGTCCAGGGGCCGGCCCATGGCATAGTAGTTAAGTTCATGTGCTCCTCTTCGGCAGCCCCGGGTTTGCAGTTTTGGATCCCAGGCACAGACCTACACACTGCTCATCAAGCTATGCTTTGGTGGCATCCCACATAAAATAGAGGAAGGCTGGCACAGATGTTAGCTCAGTGACAATCTTCCTCAAGCAAAAAAGAGGAAGATTGGCAACAGATGTTAGCTCAGGGCCAATCTTCCTCACCCAAAAAAAAAAAAAAAAGGACTAGAGTCCAAATTTAATTTGATGTGTACCTTTTTAAATGAGTAGGCACTGCAGAGAGACAGCTTGGCCAACCCAGAGCTGACTTCCAGCTGCCAGCACAAAAGTGAGAAGTCCCCTGTTGTTAGAGCACGTTGCTAGGGAACGAGGGTGCCAGTGTTGATGGGCAAGATAGGCTGCTCCAAAGATTATCACGCCCGGGACCGTCAGATGACCTTCTCCTCCAGAGACTGCTGCCCGGTTTAACACCACTGCCAACCCAAGAGTAGCCTTGGCACAGCAGAAGCAAGTGTCTCCAGATCTTCAGAGAGCTCCCTAGCTCAGCAAAGAGTCGCCCTGCCCAGACCAAACACTCTTGAATAGTCCTCACAAATTTTCAGTACTTACAGTCAAAACATCCCATCACCATAGTTGCTTCTCCACATGTTCCTACCCATAAGCCTCCAGCAGTGTTTGTCATCAGCTGAGCTACTGAGGGCTTATCAATGACAACAGAGGAGATGATGACAGGTTGACACAACTTACTTCATTCTTACAGCAAAACAACTGTTTTCTTGTCTTTGTCATAAAACAACTTCACTTAAGTCATATAAACAAGTATATCTGAAATTGTGTTAAACCAGGACACGACACTATGTGATCCGGCTGATGACGGCAGATAGAGGTATAGAAGGGATCCGGACTTCTTTGCCTGTAAAAGGTTCTGAGCAACTCAATTCCAATAGAAAGTCAGGGGGTTTCCCCCGACACCACCAAGCACTTCTCGGATGCCAGCTGGGTGTCCTACAGTTCCACTCAATTCTGACACCATCTACCCGGAGATAGCATCAGATCCCACAGGTTAAGGACTCAGTCTACAAGACCGCCTCACTCCCCACCTCAGATGCCAGTCACCAGCCCTGGTTGTCATCTGTGCTTCTGATTGACCTGCTACAGACTGGAGGTTCCCACGACCCCCTCCTTGGACTTCAGACGCCAATCACAAGTGTAGGTTGTTACCCGTTCTTCTGACCCCCTGGCTAGAAGTCAGAGGTTCCCACGAGCCCCTCCTCAGGTTGGATTAATTTGCTAGAGTGGCTCACAGAACTCAGAGGAACATTTTATTTACTAGATCACCAGTTTATTATAAAAGCAGATAACTTCGGAACAGCCAGATGGAGGAGATGCATAGGGCAAGGCATGGGGCAGGGCGCCATTGCACCTCCAGTAGCACCACTCTCCCCAAACCTCCATGTGTTCACCAGCGAGGAAGCTCTCTGAACCCCATCCTCTTGGGTTCTTATGGAGGCTTTGTTACAAAGGCAACTCCAACCAGACCCCCCCCACACCCACACCTCTATGAGGGGTCCCCACATGCCCACAACACCTAGCTCAAATCTTCTTTGCCCTCCCTAAAAGCCTCAAGCTCTCTCGAAGCCCACCATCCCATCGCTTACTTTACTAAGATCCTGCGGGGCCACTGGAGTGAATGTCTCCATTTCTCCACTTCACCCCACCCCCTACCCTCCCCCGCATCAGTAGAAGACCCACCCCTCTTCCTCCAAAAGCTCTTCTCTCTGGTGCTCAGGACTCCGCCCCTTATTTGGACATCTCCCAATCTTGCTCCCTCCCTCCTACAACTGCCCATCTAAATTTCCATAAGTGATTTCTTCTCTGCTTACCAGGCCCAACTCTGCCCAGACAACCTTCAGCAGTTCACTTAACCTCAACTATAAAAATTAAGATAATAATAATAACACCCATCTCTCAGAGCACACGTGTGAAAGGGCTTGCAAAGCAAACAGCCTGTAAAAACATGAGGTATTTTCCTATCTTCCTGAGGACAGAGCTCACCTATTTTATTCCATTTTGGATCCTCTTCAACATCCTACAATGGGTCTGGCATACAGTAGGCATTTGACAGACTAGACAAACATCATATTAATGAGTAAGTCTCAGTATGAATGGATCAAACCGCCCACATCAATGTGATCGGTTTATCTCTGAGTGACAGTTTGACCTTGACACCTTCTAGCCCTCAATCAAACAAGAAAACCCCTGCTGGGCCCCCGCTCTCAGAAGAGTCTCTTAGATTCAACTCATGATGTGAGGCCATAGGCTGAAGAAGCATGTCATCCCTGAGCCCCTAACATCGGAGAGCTGAGATGTTGGGCGTGTCTGAAATTCATGACTCTCATCAATTTGTTAGAGACTTAGATCTTGCTCAATGACGACATTTCACTTGCTAGTTGTAGAATATTGCTTTCATGCTGTTGTGTTAGAAAAATTAGATTTCTTTACGCAAGTGTATAAATATCTTTGTCAATATAAATAATTGGTTGTATCAATTTGTCAGTTTGGCACATCTGTGAACCCCAAGTCTCCAGAAATCCTGATGTGTGATTCACATCTTCCTGCCTCCACAATCTGAAGGGACAAAACGCCTTTCCTGTCACACGTATGCCCTCTTACACTGCCATCTGCCATCTCACCTTCCTTTCCTTGGCAAACCTTGGCACGCCCTCCAATAGGTGAAGCTCCTGCAGTGTTGGCAATTCTCTCCTACTCAGCCACAATTTCCAACGGCCAAATTGCCAAATTCAGTGGCATTTTCTTGGACTTTGTTACAAGATTTCAAACTGCTAACCAGCCCCTCTTTCTTGAATCTCTTGCATCAGTTCCCAAGACAGGACAGCACCTCCTTGCTCCCTTCCCCTCAGCCCTAACCCTCCCTTATTCCCCAAGTTCAGGCCTCTGATCCCCTCATCCCTCAAGGGCTCACTCTTCCTTTGGCTTCAATCTCATCATATTGAGGACACGCATCTCCAACCCGGGCCTCTCTAGGCTCTAGGCTGGAATTTCCAGCAGCATCCTGGACCCTGCAGCTCATGTCTTGCCAGCTCCAAAGATCTGACACTAGCTTCACCATCATCTTCCTAAGCACATTCCCAGTCAGAGGTAGAATGTCCCTGTCTATCCACCTGTTGCACAAGCATAGATAGAATGCCCACTCTGTGCAGGCGCTACGGAGGGCAGAACAAAGCCGCTGCCCTCATGGACAGGGGAACTCAGACAACAGGCAAAAAATAAATAGAAACTATAACTCAGGTGGTGTTGAGGCCAATGAAGGAAAATACAGCAGGCTTAGAGGAAAGTGCCAGGGAGGGCCTCTATTTCACACAGATGTTTAATGCTCTAGGTCAAGATGAGCTCATGGAATCAATGAGCCTGAAGAGAGGAGAAGGAAGAAGATCTTACCCTGAGGCACATTAATGTTTGGAGATTAGGAAGAGGGTGAAAGGCAGCCCAGGAGACTGAGCTGGGAAGTGAGAGGGAAATCAGGAGTGAGGTCCCAGAAGCAAAGCAAAAAAAATGTTTCAAGGTCAACTGTGTCCAGGGTCCCACTGGGGTCAGAACTGAGAATTGGCCATTGGATTTGGCAACATGGAGGTCACAGAGATGAGACAAGAGGAGTTTCAGTGGAGGGTGGAGAAAGAGACTCATGAGAGAAAGACATGAGGGTGGAGACAGCAAGAACAGACAACTCTTCCACGGAGCTTTGATATAAAGAGGGGCAGAGAAATGGAGCAGAAGCTAAAACAACAAACAAAATCTAGGATGAGGGTTTTTTTATTGAGGTAACATTGGTTTACAACACTATATAAATTCCAGTTGTACATCATTATATTTCAGTTTCTGTGTAGACCACATCATGTTCACCACCCAAAGTCTAATTTCCATCCATCACCATATACATGTAACCCTATGTAACCCTAACCCCTCACCCCTTTTGCCCTCCCCCTCACCCTTCTGCCCTGGTAATCACAAATCCGTTCTCTGTGTCTATGTGTTTGTTTGTTGTTGTTGTTGTTGTTGTTTTATATTCCACAAATGAGTGAAATCATAGTGTTTGTCTTTCTCTGATTTATTTTGCTTAATACCCTTGAGGCATTTGCAATAATACCCTTGAGGTCTATCCATGCTGTCACAAATGGCAAGATTTTGTCTTTTTTATGGCTGAGTAGTATTCCATTGAATATATATGCCACATCTTCTCTATCCATTCATCCATTGATAGGCACTTGGATTGTTTCCACATCTTGGCTATTATGAATAACACTGCAATGAACAGAGGGATATAGACATCTTTTCCAATCAGTGTTTTAGGATGAGGTCTTTTTTGTTGGGAGAGTACAGCATACTTGTATGCTGTCAGCTATAAGCCAGTGGAGAAGGAAACTCTGTGGGGAAGAAAGAAGAGGTGATTGCAGAAGCAAAGTGCTAGATGGACAGAGGGTTCGAGACCCAGAGCACATGTGGAGAGTTTGCTTCAGAGAGGAGTAGAGACCATTCTCCTCAACTCCTTCTCCCTTCCATCCCTAATCTCTCGTCTCTAATCTATACTCCCGACATTTTACATCTTGAATCGATTACCAAATGTGGCCATTTATTCCCCCCCACACTATCAATCACTTTTATGGTTTGCTTTTCATTCTTCCTGCCATCATTCACAGCTAAATTATTACGTCTTCTCATGTATAAAATAGGATAAAATATGTTTGCTTTAATGTTCAAATCACAATAATGCTGAGCCACCACCAGTCCAGATCAGCAGGACAACCAATGTTGTTCCATCATTCCTCTCCCCGAATATCTCTAAGTACAATGTGAGATTGCACACACGGTCTTGGGGAAGGAGAATTTCCTGAGGCCTGTTCTCACCATCACCAACCCCCAGACGCTGGTCTCTGTTGCCTCTTGCCCCTTTGCTGTCTTAAGGCAGAGGCCTGGGGTCCCTCGTGGAGCCGAGAGAATGAAGGCACTGTGAAGACAAGACCCCAGGAGCGACTGCAGCTGTCGCCTGCTCTCACCACACCTACTCATGGATCCCAAGGCCACCAGATATCCCTTCTTCTGACCTGCTCAGTTAGCAGAGACAGCCTGGACCCAGAGGCTATGGTTCTTAGCAATGACCTCTTTCCAGCCACAAATCCTCAGGGAGTGAGCACAGCTCTACTGATGCCTAAAATCAGCCCTGGCTTCTCTCGGGCTATGCATGGAGATGTGCACCTTGGCAGGCACAAGCCAAACGCTGCTGAAGCTGCTCCCCCACTACCACAATTGAGGGCCCCTCCACAAGGTCAAGGGTAGCTCATCCCCAACATTGGAGGTGACCCAAGCCTCCCTACACTCAGGGTCTGGGCCCTGAGAAAGGATGCCAGTGTTCTTTCTCCCAGCTTAAGGACTGCCTACTCTTGCCCAGGATGACTGACAGTTGAAATATCAATTTCTCGAATAGTAAAATCTCATCCCTACATATATGGGCCTGACCCTTCCCCTATAACTCCAATAGGCAACCATAAAATAATTCGACACAGGTACATTTTCCAACGTCTGAGCTATTCAGGCCTATCAATGGTTTATTAATTAAGATTATGCTAGATTCTACACAGATAAACCCCAAAATCATAAGAGGTAATCTAAAAGAAGTTAACTATTGCTCTCATAAAGTCCAGCAGGAGCTGCGTAGTAGAGTACAGTTCTGCTCCATACAGGCACTCGGAGTCCAGGCTAAATGAGAGTCAGTCATCTTCAACCCCTGGCTTTCAAGGTCACTACAGTGCAATTCTGACAGCAACAACCTGGAGTCAGCACAGACCCCACAGGTCAAGGGCACAGTCCCCAACAAGACCGCCCTTACTTCAGACACCACCAGGAAGCTTTTGACCCACTGGCTACAAATTTGGGGGTTCCCATGACCCCTCCAGGCCTGATAATTTACTAGAATGAGTCTCACAACTCAAAAAAGTGCTATATGTACAATTAGAGTTTTATTATAAAAGATACAAATCAGGACCACCCAAATGAAGAGACATATAAGGCGAGGTTGGGGAGGGTCCCAAATGTGGAGCTTCAGTATACTTTCCCCAGGGAGTCAGAACATGTCACCCTCCTGGCACATCAATGTCTTCACCAACCAGGGAGCTCACCCATGCCTCAGTGTCCAGAGTTTCTATTAGGGTTCCATTACATAGGCATGATTGATTGAATCACTGGTCATGTGATTGAACTCAATCTCTAGCCTCCTTACCTCCTTAGAAGTCTGAAGCTTGAGCTGATATCACGTGGCTCAAAGCTCCAAACTTCTAATCTTATGGTTGGCCTTTCCCATGGCCAGCCCTCATCCTGAAACTATCTAGGTACCCATCACAGTCACCTCATTAGCATAACCCAGGTGTGGTCCCAGGGCCCATCATGAATAACAAAGACAAAAGATCCCTCCTGGGAACAGAGGACAAAGACCAGACAAATTCTTTATTATACAACAGTCACCTTGGTCATCGACATCCAATTGGCAGACAAGGGAAGAGAAAGAGTAGACAATTTCTCAAGAGGAGTGAGTAAGCCAGGCCTAGAAGTGATATACATGGCCATGCCTAATTGCAACAGAACCTGGAAATTTTTATCTAGCTTTATTCTCAGGAAGAAGAGGAAACAGATTTGTTGAACAGTAATGCCACAGGGAAACCTTATTAACCTGGGGTATTAACGTTTGTCTTATAGAGATACGCTGAGGATAAGAGATTATAGATATAAAGTTTCTTAGCATATTACTTGGGACAAGATGGGTGAATGACCAGCCTCCTGACTATTCTCTGTGCCTCTTTCCTCCCTGGGCAGTCTTCTCTCCAATCCTTTCTACCCTTTGTTTCCTGTTTACTATTTCCAGAAGTTCTACTTTTCTCAAATCACTGCCTACTCCCCACCCCATCTAGAGAACTTTGATAGTTCCCCTCCAGACAGGACAAAGTCCAAACTCCAGAATCTGGCATTAAGGCTCCGACTCCACTTTCTTACTCTCCCACCTCTACTCCCATCATGAAACAACTCCTGCTCTCAGAACACACCATGTGGGCATGCTCCAGTTGTAATCTGTCCAATCTCTGGCTCCACTCAAATCTAACTCATAGTTCTAGAACTAACTCATTTCCCCCCTTCTCCACTGACCACGCAGGTGTGCCTCCCTCAAACTGAACATATAATACCTTCTTGCTGGGCATTTGTGATACCTCTTCATGTTATACGTTAACTTCTCTCTGTGCAAGTCTCCCTGCCACAACTGTATCGTAATTCCCTGAGGGCAAGAACCATGGCCCAGACTTCCTTGCATCACTCTGGGTTACCTAAAGCAGTACTTCTTGCAGAAAAGCTACTTAAATAAATATGTGTTCATTAAGGCATAAACTTCAACAGCACATGCACTAGGAAAAGCTCAGATCTGAGCTTAAAACCCAAGCGCAACATTTTTGAGCTGCATAATGAGAAGCAAGGTCATCCTTGAAGACATCTCTAAATTAGGGCTAATCACAGCTGCCCGGCAGGGTGGTTGTGAGTAGTAATGAGATAAAGGTATATATTGCACCTAATAAGTACCTGAAACATAGTGTACCCTCAACAAATATTAGTTCCCTTCCCCAGCCACCCCACCTGAAACGGAGGACATAGACTGGAGGGAGACAAAGCTGGTAAGAGACAGGAAAAGTTGACGAATGGACTCTACATTCCGAAGCTCAAAGATTCTGCTCCAGGAGTCTTGGTTCTTTGGACAAGGCAAAGACAAGGTGGTGTTTGACTCTAAGGGGGTCTGAAATGAGGTTTGGGAGGCAGAGAGATGCCAACAAGTTGGAAATCAGAGCTACTTCAAGAACCATTTCCAACCCAAACGTATGACCTCAGAAGGGTGCTGGAGACTGTCCTCCACTTTGCCACTGCAGGAAGGTGAGGGTTCAGCCTGAAAGAGTCATTGGCCCAGACAGCCCTGGTTCTATAGCCTAGTGGTTAGGGGGTCTAGCCTGTTCTAAACCAAATGGTGGAAGACGGGCTCACTCGGTCAGGCCTGGACCGGCAGGCTTACATCTCCCTTGCTTGTTGGCAAATTTCTTAACTGGTCATTAGGAGAGCCACCTGTGGGACACTCAGTTGAGTTCACGGCTATTTATAACATGATGAACGTGTGCAACTCAGGATAAAAATATAGCTGTGCACCTGCGTGGAAGAGTGTATGTGTGTGTCTGTATGTCCTTTGAAGTACCACTAATGATTGAACAAGAGCTCATTGCATATTCTTTCCCAAGCAGCCTCTAGACACCTTATAATTGGAGGAAAAAGGCAGAACCTCTGCTTCTTATATGGGGCAGTTGAGTCTCCTGGCCACCTGCTTTCTCAGATAGACCTGAGTCAGCCTTCTGACTCCACCGCCCCCTGCCCTGGGGCTTTCGGCAATGATTTGCCTCCATTTCCTCATAGGTACCGGTGTGTGATAACACTCACCTTTCAGCATCAGTGGGACGAACTAATGTCCTAAGGTACTAGTCTTATGCTGCAGCTCCATCTGTGATGGCTTTTACATTAACATAAGTCAAGACACTGAAGAACAGAGAATAAACCGTAACAATTTCTTCAGCATGGTTTGGGACCAAGTCTGGGCAGAACTGAAAAGGGGAGTAAGGTGGTGAGAAAGGCCTCTGCCTGTCTCCCTTCGAGGCCCCTCTTCTGGGTCTCACACTTCCTCCCACATCACGTGTGGCTGTCTGGCCACTTTGCTTCAAGCCTGCTCAGTTTGCAAGAAATGTGGACTCATCTGGAGCAGCTCGGGCTCTCCTGCAAACTTCCTGCCCATTTTATCTATGTTTTACGGATGGGAGCGCTGAGGCTTCAGTGAAATGACATTTCCAAGGTCAAAGAGCTATTTGGTGGCAGAGCAGGCACTATCAGACCCAAAGTCACCCTCTCTCCCCTGTGCCTCCCTCCCTTTCTGGAGCACTGACCCACCTGGGACTTTGTCTGCAGAGTGTGGAGATGAGCAGCGAGACAACTATGAACTTGCATCGGAGCCTGTGTGTCCAAACCCCCTTACAACTGGGTTAGAGCCCCATGGAGCCTGCTACGGCAAAGGCCACTGCCTGCTGAGGTCTTCACTTTGCCTACCCTCTGCCCAGGTAAGAAAAGGGATCCCGATGCCCAGTGAGGCTCAGAAAGGTGGCCGTCGCTGCCTAATTGTGGGGCCAGGCCCCTCATCATTCAGGAAGAGCCAACCAGACAATTTAAAGCGTCTCCATGTGACAACTGCCCATTTATGCAACAGTCATTACCGAGGAACATCGGTGCCGGATCCCAGGCCTATGGCTGAGCCCAGCTGGTCCTCATTCTCTTCTGAGGCCAGGCCTGCTGCGTGGTTTCATTTAATTGTGTATTTTTATCCTTTGATATCTGTAGCCAGATGCCTGGAGGCAGTCAATGCCCTTTTCCGTCAGTTCAAGCAAGAAAATGTACCTGCCATGGTAGTATTTGCTTCACTGGGCTGCTGACTTATTTTAAGAACTAAATCTTTCCTGTTACTATATTTTTCACTCTGGGGTGTAGGTACTCCAAGACGCATGAATAATTTACGTGGAGGGCAGAGCTTCCTCTCGAGTGATGACACAGCGCCCCCTAGTGCCCACTTGCTCAACTGCAGCCAAAATAAAGCACGGCGGTAACCTTGACAGAGTTCTGCGCTCCCCAAACTGTTTACACGCATTCTTCTCTTCTCACATAACAGAGCTTGCCTGGCAGTATTATATTTCTCTTATTTTAAAGACAAATAAGTTAAGACACAAAGCTCCAGCGAGAAAACCGAATAAGTTTTCCACTTGCCAACTCTGTGTCATCCTTCCAGATTGGGTGGCTGTCATTTATAAATGATGAGCTCATGAAAGAGGGGAGCTAAGGCAACTCTCAGGTGCCCAAGCACAACCGTGAAGAAAGACAACCCTCCCGTGGGACCTGATGCAATCGTCTTGGCTTTATTTAGCCTTTCCTACCAGTGTCTCTAGGCTGCCGGGGCCGAATTACCCTCACAGCACCTCTAAGAAGTATAAATCCCAACCTGCAGGTGGCCACAGGAACTCACATGGAAAGAGGTGGAAAGTTCTTCCTCTGTGCCAGCTGAGAGTAGAGATGGGGCCGTTCACAGTCCCTAAACTCACAGTCCCTGTGCCTTCTGGACGCAGCAAAAACCGAGAGCCATCGTCCTATTGCCACCCAACAGCTCTGGCCTTCAAGCTCCCAATTCTTTTCAGATGTCTAGAGCGGGTACCCACATAAGGTGGTATTATTGCTATCATCATCATCATCATCATCATCATCCCCGTTTTACAAATGAGGAAACTGAGTTGTCTGCATTCACTGTTCCTATTCCTCAGCCTTGGTCCTCATGATTCCACCAATTATCTGAATAATGGCCGTTTCCAACCTCAGCACCATGGGGTTGAATAACTCTTTGCCTCGGGGACTGTCCTGTACACCATGAATGTTTACCAGCATCAGAAGATGCCAGTAGCTTCCCTCTTCCTCCACTCTGATGATCAAAATATCTCTAGACAGTGCCAAATGTGCCCTGGGGGTGCAAATCCCCTATTCTAGAAGGCAAGTACGAAGAAATACAAAAATAATAATACTAATAATAATCACTGTTACCACTGCTGCCATTTAAAAGGCACAAATTATGTGCTCCGAGCTTTATGGCATTATCTTATTTAATCTCCACAACCAAGTAACCAGTCTGTATTGACTCTCTGAGGGAATATTTACATCAGAGATGAAGAAACTGAAGCTCAGGGGCTGGCCTGGTGGTAGAGTGGTTAAGTTCGCACATTCCACTTCAGCAGCCCCAGGTTTGCGAGCCCGGATCCCAGGCACAGACCCAGCACTGCTTGTCAAGCCACTCTGTGGTGGCATCCCACATAAAATAGAGGAAGATCAGCACAGATGGTCGCTTAGGGCCAATCTTCCTCAAAAAAAAAAGAAAGAAAGAAAGAAAGAAAAGAAACTGAAGCTCAGAGATGTTAGGTAACACGGCCAAGGTCACACAGAGGGTAGTGGCAGAGTTTCCATCTAAAATCAGGCTTTTGTGACTCCAAAACCTGAGCTCATCACCAGTTCCAGATCCTGGGACCACAGATCACAAATGATTCTGGAACAGTCTTCATTCTTAACAGTCCTTCTGGAGTATGTTAGCACTATCCAAATGCTATATCCAGATTTAGATTTAAAGGCATAAACACCATAGCCATTCTCTGTAAGAGGATCAGTCCAAAGCATTAGTGCTGAGGAGAGCTGGCTGCAGGAGAGAGCCCCGGGTCTGCGTTCAGAGCCTGTGGCCAGTAACTGACTGTATGGCCTTTATTTGGGGTCAATTATTTAAGCTCTCGAAGTCTCTACTCGTCTACAAGATAAAAAGGATTGGTTAGATCAGACTTTCAACCCTGCTGCACCCTGAAGTCACGTGGGAAGCGTTTAAAACGGAATGCCTAGGCCTCACGCCAAACCAACTAACCCAGAATTTCTGGAGCCTGGGCAGTGACATTTTTTAATGTTACCTTTCCCCACGTAACTCTAATGTGCAGCCAGAATGGAGGCTCATGGGACCAGATGAAGTGCAAGACTCTCAAGTTCTGTGTATCTACCTGAGGGCCCAAAAACGCTTAGACTAGAGGTCTTGCTCTCTCCCTTCCACGGCCCGAGAGGATCCTCCGATGCACAAGAGCTGTTCAGCGGGGTGGCTGGGTTCTGTCTCAGAATAGTGTCCCAAAAGCCTTGAACGGTTTCCTGGGGACTCCTTCAGTGTCTCAACTGCCCTCCAGCCCCTGAACTGACCATTTCCAGCATTTCAGGCTACCAACCAAAGGTACGGAAACCCCACCCCACTCTCCTGTGGGAGCTGGGGGTTGGAAACCCCTACAAAAGGCTGCAAGGAGCAGGGAACATGACAGAAGACAGCTGTGTTGACTGAAAGACTGTCCTCCGCCTGGCCTCGTTGAGCGCTTGCCCTGTCTCACTTTAATAAGGTTAATTCTAATCCATGGTCTTCCAGGAGGTGGGAGAGTCTCCTTTCTGGACATGACTCACTGCCTCCTGTTTGGCCCCAAAGGAGAGTGATAACATCTCACTCAGCAGGTGCCTGACAGGAGCTGTGGCTACAGAAACGGGGCTTCGGGCCCTATGAAGCCCACGCTCTTCATCCCTTCCTCTGCCTCCTGGCTCCCGATTTCGGTGAGCAACCCGTCTACAACAGGAGGTCTTCACAGAGTACTTTTAGGTACAACTAGTAATAGAAGTAATTTACATCATTAAGTGCTCCCCAGATGCCAGGTTCCGGGGAAAGTATTTACGTGCATCGTTTCATTTATTCCTCCCAAGTACTCACATGAGATGGGATTGTTGCCATCATTGCCATCATTGTCATCATCACCATCATCATCATCCTTGTGTTACAGATGAGGAAACTGAGTTGTCTGTATTCGCTGTTTCTTTCCTGGGCCTTGGTCCCCATGGTTCCTCCAATCGTCTGGATAATGGCCGTTCCTCCTCTGGGCCATGAGCTCTGCCAGGACAGGGACCACATCTGGTTGGCTCACCACAGGGTCGCAAACTAGCGAGCGGAGAAGAACCAGAATTCAGACGCCGGCAGGCTGGCCCCTGTGTGCCTGTGCGCTTCACCTCACCCAGCGGAGGGTGAGTCTGTGAACACGGCCGGGAAATGGGCTCCGGGGAGCTGGACGGACTCTCGGGAGTGTGGGCCATGAGGGGCACAGAGAGAGTGTTGAAGGAAGAGAAAGCAGTCAGCGGGGTCATGTGCTGCCAAGACACCAAGGTCTTGTCCACGTGGAGGCCTGTGAGGGTCATTTCAGCGCAGCTGTCGGGGCAGAAGACGGATGGCGCGTTGAGTGAGTGGGAGATGAGGAAGGGAGAGACCCACCAAAGACAACGCACTGGAGGGGATGGAGGGTTTTTTAAATTTTATTTTATTTTTTTACCCTTTCTGTGGGAGAGACTTGGGCATGTTAAAAGCTGATGGAGGAGTCCAGTGGGGAGCGACAGGCTGACTGTTCAAGGGGTAAAGGACATAACGGGTACTGCAGGGTTCCCGAAGAGGCCAGAAACGGGGAGGGATTGGCCATCTTTGGGGTGAGGTCCAGCTCCTCTGCCACGATCGGAGGGAATGAAGAAAGCAGACCAGGCGCGCAGGTCCAGGTGGGCAGTGCCTGCAGGGGAGGTGAGGCCGGCATCACATTATTTCCTCACAACCACCCTGGGAAGTACATCCCCTCCAGCCCCTCTGTGCAGGGGAAGAACCGGAGCCTCAAAAGTTAAGACAACTTCAGTGCGGCCAGCAAGGGGCAGAGCTGGGTTGGGAACCAGATCCTTCTGACACTGAAGGCGAAGCTAGGCCAGGATGCAGCCTGTCACCCTCTGCAGTTCAGTGAAAGGTGACCAGCACAGGTGTCTCCAAGTGTCTCCAGATTCCAACTGAGGTCTACCACATCTGTTGCCAATCTTCCTCTTTTTGCTCAAGAAAGATTGTCACTGAGCTAACATCCGTTCCAATCTTCCTCTATTTTGTATGTGAGACACTGCCACAGCATGGTTGATGAGTTGTGCATCAGTCCACGCTGGGATCCGAACCTGTGAACCCCAGGCCACCGAAGCAGAGCACACGAACCTAACCACCACACCACCAGGCCAGCCCCAAGGTCCCCTGTATTTTGATCTGGAAGTTATCGGCCCTCACCTCCCCTGGATGAATTAGTCTTTGTTGGCCCAGCAGCTCGTGAACAGACACAAGGCTCAGAGAGGCCCCCCAAATGAAACTTTGTCTGAGCTAGTAAATTAGTTCTGCAAGCCAGCTATCAAGGTGCTGGGGCTAGGGGTGCCCTTTCTCCATCCTTCTCTTCAGTCTTAACCCCTCCAGATTCCTCCCTCCCAGAACAACGTAAACACCAGCAGCCCTGGTCCCAGTGCTAACTGGCCGTGCACCCTGACCCAATGATGTCCTTGCACAGCTGGTGCACAACAATCTCCAGACTCAGAATTGAAGCCCTTCCATCAATTCCACCCAAAAGTCCAGTAATCTGATTAAAGACCTACCCAAGAGAGGACCACTGGGTGTGGGCTAGGACAATATCCAGGAGCTGAAGTTTGTTACAATGACTTTAATAAGTGGGCGTGTTCCATTGGGCCCACATAAGCACGGGGCATTCACTATTGAGCTGCCCCCAGGAGGTCAGACGCTGCCCACCCGCTGCCTAAGGCCCTAAGGTTCACCATCTGGGGTGGTGGGAAAGACCATGTGCCCTGGGTCATTCTGGAGGACACCACAGCCCCTCCCACCGAGGATGCAAGCAAACGGGAAGAGAGGGTCAGCTGGGACCAGAGCCCCTGACCCCCTAATCCCAGAGTCTGAGCCCCTCCTGTGTCCTGGGTTCCTATTGGCCTCCCTACACAGCTCACTGGACACCAACAACGTTGTGCCACACTCGGGTGCTCATCCCTCCTCTCTAACACTAATGGAAGCCTGGAAGGTGGGGATTACCCACCGCTTGTCCATTTTGAATCCCCTGTGCCTGGGCAAACTACGCTCTATGTTTCCTGAAGGAGGGGCCGCATTTCCTAACCGCTGTCACCTCCGCAAGTGAATACTTGTTGGGTTGTGAAGCAACCGTGGACAGCACCCTCGGCTTCCTGCCGTCGTCTGGTGCCCTCGGCTCTGGGCTTCTGCAGTGTAGGGGGTCCTCTTCCTCCTCCACCTCTAGCTCAGTTATGAGTGGGTGTAAGGAAGGACCAGATCCGAGTGAGGACCCTCCACCCGTCTCCCTCCCTCCCTGGCCCCCAAGTCCCCACGACAGAGCCCACCTTTCAACTTGGAGAAATTCAGGAAGCCCCTCTGTTTTTGGTTGGTCGGCTGGCTGGGTTTTGTGTGTGTTTGTGCTTTGTTGGTTTATCTATTGTTTTGTTTTGTTTTTTAACTTTCCATGACCAACTTTCAGAATGGGAAACAAAAGCCATGGGAAAGTCCCACAGCCACATTAAAGGTGGCTTCCCTGCACGATCTGGTGCCAGCCCCCTCCCCTCCCCGGGCCACAGCTTCCTTGTCCTCAAAAGGACACAGCCTCTGACCTTGAGACTGACTTTGGACAGGACAGGATAAGACCCACTCCCGGCAGGAGAGGACAGGGATTCCGAGGAAAGCTTAGGAGAGCTGCCGCGCCGAGGGGGTGGGAGAGCCATTCAGGCTGATCCTGCTTCTCCTCCATCCTTGGGCTGCAGGGCATTCAGAAAGGAGAGAGTGAAGGCAGTGGGCCAGCAAAGGAAATCGTCACCTTAAAGCAAGAAGAACACATAGAATGGCCAAGGGACGTGGTGGGGACTTCTATTTTCTATCCTCTTCTCATCCTTCCATCCTTCCATCCTTCCATCACCTCCTCTCCCTCCAGCCAACCTGAATGAGGGATGCCTTCCCTCCTAGCAGTGAGGCAAGCTGGAATCTCTCCCCAGATTTCCTGCTCCAGTCAACCACAGACTGGAAGGAAGCGCTCAGCCCGTGAAGAACAATCCCGATTGTATCAGTTTCTGGCACGTCAGGATCTCCTAGCGCTTTCAAACTCTTTATTGTGTTGAATCTTCCTAACTGCTCTGAGATAGAGCCTCAGTTATCGCCTCCATTTTACAGGTGGTGAAAGGGCTTGGGCTAGGGCTTGGCGGAGGGGAGGAAGAGGAAGAAGGGACACAAAATGAAATGTAGAGCCCTCCCAGACTTGTTCTAATGCCACGCTCCTTATGAGCAAATTAGTCTTGACAAGATGTCCACCCTCCTTATCTTTCTTTCGTCTTGTCCTTCCACCTCTATGTTCTTTAGCCCCCACTTCAGAAGTTAGTATGGAGAAGAGGAGAGATCCCATTTTTTCTATCACATCCCACCTCCTGCTGGGAGGTGCTGGGGGTTCATCAGCTGGCGGATGGAGGGCAAATGAAAATGACTGGGGAGCATCTCCTCGTAGCACAGGCTCAAAGGAATGGAAGGGCACCTTGCTTCCGCCTTAACTGAATGCCTGGCCTCCTTGTTTTGGATTAAATTGTGTCCCCTCAAAGATTTTACATATGTGTCCTAACCCCCAGTACTTCAGAGTGTGACCTCCGTGGAGACAGTCTTTACAGAGGTAATCAAGTTAAAGGGAGATCTCTGGGGTGGGTCCTGTCAACACAGATAATCCAATCAATCTGCAACTCTAAACTGGAGAAAGCTTATTGTAAGCCAGATCTGAGGACTAGCCCGGGGCCTTCCTTCCCCAAGGAAGGAGGGGCACCAAAGAAGTGGGGTGCACAGAGTGGTTATACTCCATCTTGGAACAAAGAGCACATATCACATATGACAGGAATGTCCCTTTGACGGTGGTCACGAGATTGCTTTGCTGGCACAGCAGATGGGGGAACACAGCAGGTAGGTGGTCACAAGGTGACCACAGCAGGTCAGTAATTAATCCTTAGTTTAGGGAGAGATGCTCATCCTTAAAGAAATGCCAATATGGGGGCAGATCCATCCCTATCTTTCAGAGATTCTTATCTTTGAGACATAGTAAATATTTAAAGCATATGTACAATGCATGCTCAATGGCCACGTCAGGCCACGTCACGAAAAACAAGGTCAGGCCGAATTAGTTTTAAACCAAATGGTCCCCTCATATACCCCAATATATACTATTGCTTGTTGTTTATTTATTAGTCCTAACCCAGTATAACTGGTGTCCTTATTAAAAGGGGGATTTTGAACACAGAAATGGACACACACAGAGGGAGGATGATGTGAAGACACACACGGAGAAGACAGCCATCTACACGCCAAGGAGAGAGGCTGGAGTGGGTTTTTTCCCCCCTCAGAGCCTTCCAAAGGGAAGCACGCTGCCCACACCTTGAATGTGGCCCCGCGGCCTGTGGAATCGTGAGGCAACACATCTCTGTTGTTTAAGCCCCCACGTGTGGTACTTCGTTCCTGCAGCCCTAGAAAACTAGCACAATCCTCCAAATCACCTCTGAGGTGGAAAATAAACCAGCTTTGGATGCTCTTGGCAAGATGACAAGGGAGATGAAAATCAGGCTCAGATGTTACAGGCAGAAGAAACAGTAAAATGAGAAATGAAGGTGCTTGCTAGGTCAGCTTGAGGGGAGGAAAAGTTTGCATGCAAAAAAGGAAACCAACCGAGGAGTTTGGCCTTCATCCTGAGTGTAGGGAGTAGGGCCGGCAGGCTGCTGGAGCAGAGGAAGGAGGAGGAAAGCCAGGCACCAGGATGGGAAATCTCAGGACAAGGGGCGGGGGAAGCAGGACAATAAGAAAACCAGACAGGCCAAGGAAACTACAGGGTGTTAGAAAATTCCAGCTTGGATGGGGAGGCAGTGGAAGCGGAAGTGAGGGAGAACCCTGAGAAGCCGGCTGCACAGCACTTCCCTCATATCTCCCAGCTTACAAATGAACATCCTCACTGAAGTCATGCATTCAGCATTTTATTGAGGACCTACTGTGTGCTTCATACTAGCTATTCTAGGTGCTGGGAACACAGCAGGGAATAAAAGAAAAACCCCCGGCCTCAAAGAGCTGACATTCTAACAAGGAGACAGAAAAAGAACAACAAACATAATAAGCACATTATTCAGTAGGAAAGAATGTTAAGTAGTATTGGGTAAAAGGGATGGGACAAGGAGGATGGTGCAGCTTTAAATAGAAAGTCAGGAAGGGTCTGCTTGAGAAAGTCAATGGGAGCAGACGCTGGAAGAAGGTGAGGAAGAGAGGGCTGCAGCCCACTGGGAGAGCAGGATCCTCATCGGCTCCTTCATGCAGTTATGGGTCATGCTGTGGCCATAACTTCCTTCCTTCAGTAAATAGTTCATCAAACAAGAGAATGAGGCATCGTTTCCTGATCCCAATCATTAAAAAAAGAGTGGGGACAGAGCTTTACTCACTCACTGTATCGCCAGTGTCCAGCAGTGAGTACTCAATAAAAATGTGTTCAATTAATTCATCTAATATCAATAACATTTAACTTATGAGAACCACGACTTCCTTATAAGTACTCAACTGGATGCAATTTGTCGTATAAACAATAGGTTGGAGGCTTTTTTGAGACGTAAATGTACCACTCATAATATGGTCAGAACATGATTTCCTTTGTGCCCTTTTTCTTCCAGCCCTGTGTCTGCATAACTGACCGTGGATTATGATTTAGCGTTCTGTAATGACGAACATACGTTTTGAGGTCCTGGTTTTTTTTCAGCTTAGCAGATTGTAGGCATTTTTCTCTGGCACTTCATAGTCTTTACCATTGAAAATAGATGCATTGGGTCAGTTATTTTCACAGACTGCCGACTAAAGCAATTTTGCCTCCAATGTCCTTGATTTATAGCGATCAGGATAACAAGCAGGCTCCATAGCTCAGTGGTTAGAGCACTGGTCTTGTAAACCAGGGGTCGCGAGTTCGATCCTCGCTGGGGCCTCTTGTCGATCCTAGCTTTTTCTAAATTATCCTGTTTAATATACGGAATAGAGACCCCAACGTGGAAAAGTGATTTCTGAAAACACTACTTCTGGTAGGCTTAAAAATCACTCCTCCTGAAATGCAAATGAGGGGTATCCTTAATGTGCTTTAGAAGTGACCCGGAAGAGAAAATCCTGGAAAGCAACAAAGAGCAGGAAAAAGAAAAAAACGAAAGGCATCCTCGGCGACCCCAATGCTCCCCCGACCTGCGGGCCGAGCACCGGAAAGGGAGGCGCGTCCTGCGCGGACTCGTTTGCAACGCTCCGCAGACACCCAGCGCTGAACCGCAGAGAGCGGCCGGGCGGCGCTCGCCGGGGCTGGACAGCGGGCGGAACGGGCGGGGGGCCTGCAGTGTGGCCGCGCGGCCAGCGGGTGGCGCTGTGACACAGGCTCCCTCTCGCCTCCCCGGAGACCGACGGGTGAGCGTCCCGACGCAGTTCCAGGCCCAGAGGTGGCCAGCATGGCCTGGCCGGGAGCCCGCGCTGCGGCTGCCACGTGGCAGCCGGGCCTCCGAGCCCCGCCCGGCTCCAAGGTCCTGCCCCTTGGAAAGGGAGGGAGAGCGACTCCCAAAAATCAACAGCCCCGGGCTGCATGGGAAGCCAGCGGGTGCAGCCGCTCTCATTTCTCCGGGTTTTTCCTGGATTCCCGAAAGCCGCGTGACTGCAGTACGGAGTCACGAGAGTCTTTTCTGAACACGTGAATTTTCCCCACCCGGGACGTCTTTCCCCCTATCTCAGGGCTAGTGCTTGATGAAGGCTTCTCTGTAAAGTAGCCGCTAGCCACATGTGGCCACCGAGGGCCTGAAATGTTGCTAATGGGACTGAGATGTGTGGAAAGAGTGATATACACATTGGATTTACAGAATTTAGTACCCAAGAAAGAATGTAAACTATCCCATTCGTGGTTTTTTAATTGATTACATGTTGAAATGATAATGTTGTAGAGTGGATTCAGTAACATATATAATGACATTAATTTCACCAATTCCTTTAATGTGGCTACTAGAAAATTTTAAATTTCATCTGTGGCTCCCATTTGCAGCTCTCATATTTCTGTGGGGTGGTGCAGGTTTAGGGAGCCAGAGTCCTGTGGCCTTGAGTTCAAGTTAATTCTTAACCTGTGCTTGTACCAGATAAACTGATGGGCAGAGAGAGTGTCTTTGGTCTCTGGGTCTCCCGGAGCCAGGACTGTGCCTGGCAAGCAGTAAGCATGGCGTGGGTCAAGATGGAATTAAATATCTCCCCAACAGAATCTTAAACTCCAGAGGGAGCAAGAGAACGGATGTCTTCAGTTGGGTTCGCTTTGGGAGTGATGCAACTAAGACTTTCTATCTTGGCTTACAAGATTGTAGCTCTGGAAAAAGAAACTTGTACTTTTGTTGCTTATTCTGCCCTTCTGTGCTCAGGATATTTGCTACTAGGAATGCTGTGGAGGTGAAGTGCGCAGAGCGCCTTGAGGATATAGGCCCTATTGATGCAAGAAAAATACCCACAATTGTCACATAAGGGTGAGCACTTCATTGACACTGAATGCCTTTTTGCAAAGCCATTTCAGATTCTCCAATACCTTAGTACCCAGACTACTGACTCTGGGTCACTTGGTCATCAAGTAATAGTAAGAAAAAGATGCCTTTGAAGCATTCCAGGTCCATCTCCCTCCAGCCATGACCAGTCCTGGTCCTTCCTCCCTCTTCCCCCTCCTCCGGCCAGTCTCTAAAAAGAGCTAGCACATGCGTATGTGTATTTTGCTGAACTTCTCAACACCTTAGGCTCTAAGGAAGCAGAATACACTTTGGCTGTGACCTAGTGATTGTTTCTCACTGTCCTAGCCCTTTCATAAAAGCTCACGGGCATCGCCAGCCATTTTCCAGAAAATAAAGCCACTTTGCCAGAGAGGAATGCCCTGCCTCTCTCCCAGTTTCCCAGCATTTCAGGGGTACCCTCCAGTTCCCTTCTCTAGACCCACTAACCTCCTATTCGAAATCTGTGTTCAGAAGGCCTTGAAATGGATGGATGTGCTCCTTTATTGTGATACGCGAATTCTGAGTACCTTTCCCTCAGTGCTCAAAATACTTCCAAGCCAGACTTCTCTGCAGGAAAATTGTACAGGAAAAATGAGGCAGAGTGAGCTAAAATATTTGGTCCAGAGATCGGATCCAATCTCTGTGAACTGACCCAGGATTTTCAGCCATCTTTCAACAAAACGATCCAGGCTGTAATTCCTCCTACTTTGACGGTGATGTCTTCATCTGCAAAGAAGCCAAAAGTGTAAAATGTCAGAGTTAGATCCTGAAGTTCATTTCTATCCTAGAGAGTGTTTGGAAGGGTTACAAAGGTAGGCAAAGGTAAAAAAAAAAAAAAAAAAAACCATGGGGAAGAGCAAAGGATGAGGCTCAAAGATGATCCAAAACCAGTCTTCAGAAAATGATGAGCGGTGTTTTGCATCTTTCATCAACACAAAACAAGAGAAGAAGAATCGAAGAGAGGTTTGATGGATTGAGATCCAGTTAGGTTAGGGTACCCTACATATGGAGATGGCTAAAGAAACAAATAGAGTGTGTTTCTTTGGAAGTCTGAAGAATCTGTCCAGGGCATGTCCCACCGTACTAAAGCAGAGATCACATGACCCCTAAAAGTCCTTACAACCGTGGCATTTTATGCTTTTGTTCTCCTTAAATCAAGTTGCCTACCCTGTTCTGGATGCTATGCGGGATGTGGAGAACTTCTTGAAGACATGGATCATTTCCTCTCTTAGCTCTTTCCTTCCTCAGATACCTGGTTAAAAGCCACCAAACCCCCCTCGAGGGCCCTCGAGGGAGGCAGGTGCACAGGAGATTGACAAGGCCATTCGTTCAAGTCTAGCTCCACGTTTCCCTGTTCCCTTGCTGCCGTGGTCAAGGGCAAGTCGCTGTCCTCGAAAGGCCTCGCTTGCCTCCTATTCAACAGAGGTTATGTGGCTACACGTAAGAAGCAAGGGTTTGAGGTTTCAGATAATGTGTATAAACTTGGCACATAACAGGTACTTGAAATGTAAATACATTTAACTTGCTATTTGCCAGGGCAAAATAGTGGGCCCTGGAGGGACAGAACCTGCCCTTATTCAGCCTGGGGCAAAGGAGATGACCAGGAAAGAGGGACTTTCCTTGGAACCCTGTCACTACAGGCCTCCTCTTAGACACAGGATGACGCATAAGAGCAAACTACGGTTGTTAGGCAAACCGGTGAGGCACGCCAGATTTCTTAATGCCAGACAAACATCCAGGAGATCAAAGGAGATGTGTCCATTTGAGCAAGAGTTGATTTATTCCCTTAGGTCATAGGCATTTACAAAACAAAATAGAGACGTGCAGGTTTACAGACTAGTGCATACAATCAGCCAGGTGCCCTGGCCACGTGGGGTTTGGTCTCCCCGCAGAAGCAGACAAAGAGCATCCGTTGAGATAGCAAGATAGCCCGGGAGAGGACAACCACAGCAGCCCTAAGCCAAGTTCTCTCCGGCAGCCCCCGCCTCCACCCCAGCTTCCCACACATCTAAGGTCCCGCTTCAGCAGCCGCAGCTTCCACAGGGCGGGGTGGTCCTCCCCTCGCACGTCCCCTGGTTGGCCACCTTGACAGAAATGGCCAAGGGACACTTCTGCCAGCTCGCCTGCGCTGGGCTGACTGGCTCAGCCTGCCACTGCGGGGCTTCTCGCTCTTCTTCCTCTTCCCCTGGGGGCCTGGGGACCACACTCTGGCTCTCTTCTTTGCACCAGGCCCTGGAAACATCTTCCTGCTTCTTGTGGGAGAAGCCGGCTTCCTGGAGGAGCCTTTCCGAGGTGAGGCCCGGTCTGGACGGGATGCTGAAGTTGCATTGGAGAATCTTCTAGCAGCTTTCTCTGATTGCTCCTTTAGTAAGTCCAAGACCGTCTCTGGGAAACAAGCATTTAATTAGTGAGAAATAGAAATCCTGTACCTCTAATTAAAGCACCATCCAGGAAACCTATGACTGCATGAGGGTTCTTTGATATAAATTCCTTTGAAATTAATATTTTTTAATTCCCTTTCTGGTCTTGATCTAAATATTACTTTTTTAATCGGGTCACTCCAGTGAGTCGTAACTCTGGAATAGCCCCCTTAAGAGAGTACCCGCCTCTGTAAGTCTCTCCTGACTCCCACCCTACCCTGAGGAAGAAGTCCTCACTCTAGGGGCCTTCCCAGGCCCCCAGACATCCTTCCAGACCAGAACTGTGGAGGCATATTTGTTTCTTTATTTGCCGCAGTACCCGCCTGTCTCTCTTTGACTCTGAACTCCTACAGGTCAGATTCCCTGCTGCATCCCCAAGATGCAGCACAGCCACTGCTGCAAAGTCTGTACTAAATGAATGATCCAACTGCATGAAGGAGCACATGATAGTGGACTGAATGAGTGAATAGAGGACAGCAGGTCACCGTGGAAGCAGGGTGCCCCCACTCGCTCTGCGTGCAGAGAAGTGCAGACCGAGGCACGAGTTACAGTGCTCGTGCAGAGGGTAAGCCTCAGGTAAGAAACGAACACCTCCCACCGGGGGTATCCTAGCGGGTTTGCTGAGGGCACTGGGCCCGCGTCTCCACACCGAGGCCTGAGCCTAAGACAGAGGTGGACTCACTGGCGAGCGGCCTGAACTGGACCCGCTTGCTCTTGGTATTCACCGGCACCGGCTTGTACTTGCACTTGCCTGGCGGTGCTCGCCTGAAAACAGATAGGAAAAGTGAGGACACAAGACCCTCAAGATGGAACCAGGAAATCAAGGTCACCCGAAGGCATACATTTGCCAGAATTGCGTTCAGCCCTCCATTATCCATGGGGTGGGAGAGATGTAGCAGGAAATATGCGATGAGCTCAGATGGAGAGGAGGAAGGGCACGGACATCACAGGGACACGGCAGGCCCTTGGCAGACAGGATTGTGAGGGGGTTAGGGGTATGGGCAGGGTGACTGATAGAACTGGATTCAAATCCTGGGGTCCATGGGCAAGTAAACCTTGCTAAGTTTCCATAAAATAGAAAACATAATAGTACGCGTGCTTGCAGGGAGGTGGTGAAGACTAAATGAGAGCTGTGTACTTGGCACACCAGAAGTGACTGATAAATTGCTTTAAACAAATGTTTTAATGAGATTTAAGAAAAAAAAACACTTGGGAAAGTGCCCAGCACAAAACAAGTACTCCAGAGAGGATGATGATGATCATCATCATATGATGATACAATGATGATGACAATGATATGATGATGATGATGATACAATGATGATGATGATGATATGATGGTGGTGATGATGATATGATGGTGATGATGATGATATGATGGTGATGATGATGATATGATGATGATGATGATGATACGATGATGATGATGATGATATGATGGTGATGATGATGATATGATGATGATGATGATGATATGATGATGATGATGGTGGTGGTGGTGATTCCCTTTCAAGAGAATCCCTTCAAGAACTCAAGGCACAGCCCCTTAATTATGTACTTATGTAATGCCAGCCCCTCTGCCTAGTAGTATACTAATTCTCAAACTGCTGTCCCTTGGGCGCATCTTCCAAAATAAAGGGAACTTGGAGACCAGGAGTGCTCCCACTATTCAGAGCAGAGCTGGAACTTCCCCACCAGTCCCCACTGCCACCTCCTCTGCCTTGCTCCAACTCTGTCTCTCGTTGCCATCACCCCCATCCTGGGTGAAAAAAAAAGTAATTTTATTTATTTAACGAACACTTTTATAGCGCTTAGGTACTGTACTAACGCTTTATAAATATAATTCACTGAATCTTCGCAATAACCCTGTGAGGTGGGTGCTATTGTTATCCTCATTTTACAGAGGAGAAACTGAGGCACACAAAGGTTAAGAAAGAGACACAAGGTCACACAGCTCGTTGGTGGCAAAGCCAAGATTCAAACCCAGGCTCCAGGGTCTGTGAATCTAAAGGAAGAGCTGGAGGAAAAGATGGAAGGGGAAAACTCATACATAAATCCACTGCTCCTCAGAATGCTGGGGTGGGTGCGTTTAGTGCAGAGACGGGCTGAATAAACAGGCAGAGCAGAATCTGGGTCCACTGCTACAAAAGCTTAAAGGAAGTCTGTACAATTCAATGTAATTATAACCAAACTGAACGGGAGGAGCTGAAATGACTTTGACCCACAAACAGAACTGAGTTCCCATCCTCGGCCCCCTCTTACTGGCTGTTCCTCGGGCAAGTGATTTAAGTGATCTAGGCTCAGTCACCTCATCTGTAGGTTGAGGGTCTGACCTGCCTCACTGGGATGCTGTCAGTGTTAAATGAGAGCCTGCATGTACAGCACCTAACACAGAGCCTGGTCCACAGAGAACTCAATCCAGGTCAACTTGAAAGAAAGGTGAATGCAGAAGGATGACCTCAGTGAGAAACAGGCTTTACAGATGCTTTATGAGTGACCTCTCAAGGCTGCTCTTGTGATAGAGGGGGCTAAATTATCCCCCAACTAAATCAGGAAACTGTCAAAGGAAAGGAAAAGAAATTCATACAGGAAACTTCGTGGAAAGAGCAGAACCCCCACCCGGGCATTATCAGCCGCTTGAAGCGCGTTAAGACCCTGGGTTTGCTCCACCCCTAAGCACAGGAGACATGCACGGATCAGACCCAGTAGTGGGGACAACCCAGTACCTGCTTCACCCCTGGGCAGTCCTGCACCAGCTCTCAGGAGAGCACCCCGGGCGCAGCCTCAGGCACTGAGGCTCTTCCAGGAGTTTCTGAGAACACTGAAACTGAGAGCCCTGTTGCCAAAGGGAGCTGAGCTGGGCCTGGCTCCTGAGCCCTGAACAGCCGCTGGACCTGTTCACCCAATGTCTTCTGAACCCAGATATGCATAATGTAAGCTTCACAGGGAAGTTTTCCTCCACGGGTCTATCTTCAGGCGGATTCGTGGAGAGAATTTCTGGCTTTGAGATAAACCCAGTGCACTGCCCAGAGCCCTCCAGATGAGTATGCTGCCTCACCTCCCAGGCGCAGGGACGGACCACACACTCAACAGCCTCACAAATGGGAAGCTTCCCAGTATTGTGGCTTTGGCCTGATCATTTGGAGGTTGGTTAGGCTCTGAGAGAGGTCGGCAAAGAAGCAGAAGGAAACAGCATAGTCCACCAATTGAATAAATATGGCCACTGAATTCCAGAAAGGGTCGGATGGAGACCCTGAGAAACCTGACACTTTAAGATATTTGCCAAAGACCCTGAGACATTGACCAAACCCACGGGATAAGGCTGCAATATTTACTCAGCTGGTCAGAGGTGTACACCATTGTCAGAGGATCCCAGACAGAAGTTTCCAGAAGCATATTAAAAAAACAAAAACAGGAGCCACAGGTCCAGACTAGTCATCCTGAAAAGGCCCAAGATCCTCGTTTCCAACCACAAGGAGACCATTTCCCAAATCTTCCATAATTCCTATAGAGGCATTGTCTCACACATTTTTTTTTTTTTTCCCAATCTGCTTTTCAACTAAAGTGAAGATTGGCTTCATTGACAATTTCTGGTAATTCTTGGGGGGTGAGGACTGTTTTTATGACCTGCCATGGAGATAAGGACTGATAAATATGCACCTGAGAAGAAAATGAGACCAAATCTCACCTTGATGGGTCAACAAACTTGTAAATAGATCCGTGTGGGGCGAAGGCACTTGGGTAAGAGGTGGCCAGGAAATAGAGCTCCCCTGAGAAAAGAGACACAGGCAGTCAGTAACAGGACATGTGGCACGGAGCTGGATACACAAAAATCACCCACATGCAGTTACAGCCCTGAAATGGAGTGAGCCCCAGGAAGGGAACCCTAAATCCTGATTGACAGCTAGGCCTTCACTGGACTGTGAGCTCCTAGAGAAGGTCCATGTTTGAGCCCCCAAAGACTGGCTCAGAGCGTGGCCCAGCAGAAGTGCGTTTCTGTTGATGTGCGTTGAACCCAACGGGCTTCTCCTTTATCATCTCTTTGCTCTCAGAAACTTCACCTCAATGAACCTCCATTTCCTTCCTCAACCCTTTACTACTGATAAGGATTCTCTGTGAACCCCTGAAATGGCCATCTACTGGCTGAGGCCCATCGATTAGTCACTTTCTACTGCCCCTTCTTTAGTCCGTTAGTTCCTCCGCCCTCCCCCAAGGCCCCCCAATCTCCTAGATTTCCACCTTCTTCAGTCCTGGGGTTCCTTAGTTCCCGCAACCCTCCCACTCTTCAGTCTCTCCCCTTGGTCTTCTCCACACCCCCCAGAAACCACCTCTACCTTCTGTCTCCTTCATCTTTTTAGAAGGGGCTTCTGTTTCCTCCCATTTGCTCCTCCTGTGCAAACTCCAGAAAACCTCATTCCTTTCTCACAGTAACTACCTCATTCCACCTCATTTCGCAGTTACCTGTGAGGGACGGTCTTGTATAGGCCTTATGAGCCCAGCTTCAGAGGTTAGGTAAATCTCAGTTGAATTCTGATAACACCAGTTCCCACCTGTGTGTCCCGGGCAACCTCTCCCCCTGTGTAACCCTCGTGTTATTTACTCATTTGTAAAATGAGGATAATAATATTCACATGATTATTAGATCTTCAGTTAGAAAGCGTTCGGTAATTGGCAATTACTCGTACTTCCTTATCTCTCTGCTCCTTAAGGGCCAGGGCTGTGACTAACGGTTTTGTGAACCTGGGGCAATGTTTGTGCCATTGCGCTGAATTTAATTCACTTGCTGCTGTGTGCTTTACACACGCTCTCTCCCAACTTTCTGGAAGGAGATGTCCACCAAACTGCAAATGGGAGAAGCCTAGAGCTCTAGACATCTCTGGGTTATTTAAACCATCTTCTTCCTTGAATTTGCAGAGGACGGTGATCAACGCCGGTCTCGTGCTGAGTGTGAGGCCCGAGGTCTTTGCACAGCCCCACACACAGAGTGACAGCTGCCTAATGAACGCTGGTTTTGTGGACAGTAGCCCCCCTTATCCATGGGGGATATGTTCCAAGACCCCCAGTGGATGCCTGAAACCGCCGACAGTACTGAACGCTATATATACTATGCTTTTTCCTATACATACATACCTATGACAACGTTTAATTTATAACGAGGCACAGTAAGAGATTAACAACAATGACTAATGATAAAGTAGAACAATTATAACAATATACTGTAGTAAAACTTCCCCTAGATCTTAGCAACCTCAGCATACAATTTTTTTTCTTTCCTTATTAAATCGAGAACTTTCACCTTTTCACTTAAAGGAAGCACTTTCTGGCTTCTCTTTGGCACATCTGAATTGCCAGCATCACTCCTCTTGCACCTTGGGGCCGTTATTAAGGGAAATAAGGGTTACCTGAACACAAGCACTGGGGTACCACGACAGTCGATCTGATAACCTAGATGGCTACTGACTAAGGGGCGGGTAGTGTACACGGTGTGGCTCCCTGGACAAAGGGGCGATTCATGTCCTAGGCAGGATGGAGTGAGACTGTGTGAGATTTTATCACGTTTCTCAGAATGGCACGCAATTTAAACTTATAAACTATTTCTGGAATTTTCCATTTAATATTTTTGGACCGTGGATAAGGGGAGACTATGGTATCCTGACAAATTATATTTATAATCTTCCCCTAGTAGGGGGTCTGAGGAGTTAGGATACACCCTACTCTAGAGCCAGTTAGCCCCTCTGATTGGAAACCCCAGGCACCATCCAAGCTGCTTCTACCATTAGATAAATGAGGTGTATGCCAAGTGTCTGCATGTGTTACGGTCGCCCTCATCCAGGGACCCCTCCAAACCAGGCAAAGAATTCCTGGTCTGAAAGGAGAATTGAAAACCCTGCCTTGCTGTATATTCCCTACACACGCCTACAGTTATGTAAACTGTACGTCCTAAACATGCCGTAGACGTCCCATTGGATTTTTAGGGGAAAACAATGCCAAAAATGAATTTCATCTGTCGGGTCCAAGTGACATTTTTTAAAATATATTTTAGGGCAAAAAAAACACACGCATCAGAAAACTATCATCTGCCATGTAAAACAAAATGCACGCAAGGTGAATTTACTTCGAGCGGCCCTCTTGAGAATGTGCTTCAGTGACTGACATTCAGAAATCCAACCCACCAGAACCCAGCGATGGGCAGCCCCACACCCGCCACTCACTCTGCAGTCATTTATTGACACCAGCTGTCGGCTAGAAGAACTCAGGAAATGAAGTGCAGCCAGAGTGGGGGCAGAGCTCTCTGGTGCAATTAAAAATGACTTATCTAAAGCTGGTGACTGGTAATAAAATAATGAAATCATACTCAGATCTAAATATGTCTGTGAGTGGGAAAGACTATGACACAAGCAGAAAATCTGAACCACTCTGTGCAAAAACACAGAAGCAAGCAACTCTGGAAGAAAATAACTTGCCTTGGGAACAGCCTCCCCGGCTTCAGGGCTGATCTTGGGCAGCGGGTGGCATAGGAACACCTTGGCAGGTCCACTCCACACCATTCAGCCAAGGACACTTAGTTTTGTTTTCCAGATGACTGGTATTCAAAAACTGCCTGTTTTCTCCTGTGAGAAGCCCACAGGCACAAAAAAAGCAAACGAACAAAGCCAGGGTTTCTGGGGCCTCCTGAAAAGAAGCAGGCCACAGCAGCAGCCCAGGGGCCCTGGGCAGGCCTGCTTCTGGGAGGCTCCAGCCTCCTTGGGGTGCCAGGCTCCAGGGGCTCCAGCAGAGGAGAGACCCCACCAGGCCTGTGGCTCTCAGATCATCCACTTTGCACGGAGCATCACCCTGCCAGCCTGTGGTTTCTCTCCTTTTTTACGTGTTTGGACTTCCGATTTGGAAATCACAGAGACTTTTCTCTATTAAGAACACTCCAATTTTCCAAAATATCCTCTGCTCCTCTAAAATAGTCATCTCAAACTGTGTACTCATAAGCTGGCTGAGAGGAAAGGGTCCAGGAGCCAACTGGATTGCTTTATGTCCCACTCAAAGGTCTCCCCCATGGCTCAGAGTAGAAAGAAACCAAATCTTTAGAAAATCTTCAAAGTTCCAGTTTACACTTATAGAGAAGCCTAGGTCTGGAAGGGACCCTGAGAGATCAGTTTATTCTCTTCCTGCCTCCAAGCATGGCTAGATGCAGAGCCGAATACCGAAAAGATGGCAGGCCCTGTCCACACTTATGTAAAACAAAATAACATTTTAGCTTTCAAAAACATAACTTGTGTAAAGCTGAAATTAAAAATCCATTTTCTGATTATAAAACTTGGGGAAATTTATTAGAGTTGAGTCTCTCTCTCTCACATATATGCACACATGCCTTTCTTTGCTCCGCTCTGAGAAGTGTGATAAAATCTCGCTCAGTCCTGCTCTGTCCCACCCGGGACGTGAATAGCTTTAACATATGCCTAATCTGTCTAGTGAGTAGCCTTCCACCTAGCGAGCTGCCCTTTCCTCAGATCTCTCAGGAAAGAAAGTCTCTCTTGTTCATTCACAGCTGTTGCCTCACACACCCTTGGCAGGGCAGGAAAGAGCCCAGCCCAGCCAGTGGCTGATCTTCAGAGGTGCTCTCTCTCAAGCGACACCAGCAGGATAAACACCCACCGTTCATTTGGTCTGCCCAGCTATTGGCCCTGTGTACGTTCCTGTAATTGCAGACTAGAATAAAATCAGGAAGGAGGGGGCACGTGCCAAAGGATTGAAAAGACCCAAGTGTAAACTTTGATCTGTCCTGCACAGTGAGGTGAGCAGCAAAACCAAGAAAGGCAGGTTGGCATATTCAATCTGTTTCCTCATTGGTGAAACGAGCATAATAATTACATCATGGGCTGTTGTGATTACTAAATAAGATAAAAAATGGAAAGTACTTAGAACAGCATCCAATACCTTAAACAAAGTGACTAAATGATAGTGAAAATAGAAGTGGCAGTTGCTATTTAAATAACAATAACAAAAATAGTAATAATAATTATAAGAAATGTTCAGTTCCCAATCCCTGAGGTTACCTAAGTTCCAGGAAGCAGAAATAGAGTAACTTGGTACATTTGTTACCTGCTTCGTCTTCGGCAAAGGAGATGATGAACTTGCTGTAGGTGCTGATCAGCCCTGGGAAGGCGCAGGCCTTGGTGCTGCCCAGGCAAATGTCCTGTTTCTTCCATTTCTTGGTTTTTCTATCTTCCTGCAAAGCCATAAGTCGACTAGATGAAAAGTAAAACCTTATATTTTAGGAATCCATCTTTCCACCTTGGGGGATATTTTTCTTCCTAGAATCAGGGGGTCCTTGAGTACTAGGACTGGGTCTCCCACAGGAGATCAATAACTAGCTTCTCCCAAGAATCAAAAAAGCTACTCCAGAGCCTCAGTCACCCACCTGCCCCAGAGGGGAAGTGCATTTTCTATTATAGGAAGAGTTTGGTGCCCTGCGTAAGTTGCACCACTAAAAAAGACGAATGTAATTTTTATTAGTTGTGTGACCTTTGGCTAGTTTCTCAACATCCCTAAGCCTCAGTTTTCTCATCTGTAAAATGCAGAATGGTAATAGAATTTACCATGGGAGAGAGTTGTGAAGGTTAAATAAAATAATACACATAAATATATCACCAATGTGCCTGGCATAGAATGTGGGCTCTAAAACCAATAACTATTATTATTATAATGTCTCTGTAGAAGCAGATAGATGCTTCATATCCTTCTGTCATCTTTCTGAACTAAAACAGGTTTTTAGAAGAAAAGGGAAAGGAAGTTGGGCAAACCCGAGGTGTCACCTGAAACATTTTATGGAAACAGGGATGCCCAACCCCAGATGATTCTAATAAATATGCTTCAATTAAATCCCAAAGATCTAACAAGTGATGATAAAGGAACTAGCCAATTGCTAACTCTACCCCACCTGTGTAACCAAGAAGTGCAGCATAAAAATATCAACATCCTTTTTAACTAAGATGGGGTGACAGGGATTGGATTTACCACCCCACCTTAAACAGTCAAAAACTTAGACAAAATAGAATGGTGGTGGTCTAAAAGACACTGGAGATCAGACAATGGAGGACCATGTTCCCTAAGAGATGGGAAGTAAACAAGGTGAGCCCCACAACTGTCCCAGCTTACTACCGTGAGGGAGTCTCTAGCTCAGGGAGGGAAAACACAGACAGAGCCTAGCAGACTCCTTGAGTTGAAAAGACACACATGAGAATCCAGGAAGACCAATGCAGGAAGAGTCTGCAGGGCAGATATTTGAGAGAAGAGAGCTGCACAGAGAAGGGACTCCCAAGATCTGCAAAGTGTCCCCCTCAAGCATCCATCGGCATACTTCACAGCAGACATATGTGAGGAAACTACTGAAACAAAGGAAAGAGTGAGAAAGAAACCTACCTGGCATTTACTCAGGGTCAGGAATACTGTAAGTATAATTTACAGGGCAGTGGCGGAGTTCTCAGGAAAGTCTTGCCTCAATATTGAGGAATAGATAGCTCTAGAATAAGCATCGCATTGGTCCTGCATAACAAATATTAACAGCAAGACTCAAAAGATGAGATCATCTCCAAGTAACTTAATTGTGTCCCAGAACAAAGCTCAACAATATTTATAGGAATTCAAAGATATTTGGCACCCACAAAGTCAAATTCACAATGTCTGGAATCCAATAAAAAATTACTAGGCAGGTACAGAAGGAGGAAAATATAGCCCATAATAAAAAGAAAAATCAATTAATCAAAACTGACACAGAATTGACATAGATGTTAAAATCAGCAGACAAGAACATTAAAACAGGGATTATTACTGTATTATGCATGTTCAAAAAGTTAAGTAGAGACATGGGAGATATAAAAAAGGACCCAAATCAAGTTTCTAGGCATGAAAAATAGATCTGAAATTTAAAAAAAAAATACACACTGGATGAATGAATGGCAGATTAGATATTGCAGAAGAAAAGATTCATGAAGTGAAGACATAACAATAGACTATCCAAAATGAAGCACAGAGAAAAAAATTTTAAACATGAATAATCATCAGTGAGCTGGGGGAAAACTTTAAGTGGCCCAATATACATGCAACTGGAGTATCCAAATGAGAGAAGAGAGAGGGAGTTGGGAAACAGAAGAAATATTTGGAAAAATAACCCGCAAAAATATTCCAGATTTGATGAAAGTGATAAACTTACAGATCCAATAGGTGCAACCAAATCCAAGAACAAGAAATATGAATATAACTACACCACAGTATATGATAATGAAGTTGCACAAAACCAATGACAAAGAGCAAATCATAAAAGTAGACAGAGGAAAAATGGCCCATTAAATATGGAGGAACAAATATAAGGATGACAGTAGACTTCTCATTGGAAATGATGCAAAGCAGAAGGTAGTGAACAATGCTTTTAAAGAATTAAAGAAAGAACATGTCAACAGAGACTTCTATATCCCGCAAAAATATCTTTCACAAATGAAGGGAAGGGCCAGCTGCAGTGGCCTAGTGGTTAAGTTCAGCACACTCTGCTTCAGTGGCCTGGGTTCAGTTCCTGGGCATGGACCTACATCACTCGACTGTCAGTGGCCATGCTGTGACAGCGGCTCACATACAGAAAGTGGAAGATTGGCAAAACATGTTAGTTCAGGGAAAATCTTTCTCAGCAAAAAAGAGGAAGATTGGCAACAGATGTTAGTTCAGGGCAAATCTTCCTCACAAAAAAGAAAAAATGCAGAGAAAATAAAGATGCCAGTGTGGAAAGAATTCAACACCAGTAAACTCATTTTTCAAAAAATGTTAAAAGAAGTTCTTCAAGCAGAAGAAAAATGATATCAGAAGGAAATATGTGTCTAAACAAAGGAATGAAGGGTATTGGGAATGGTTGTATTCGTTTCTCATTGCCACTTTAATGCATTAAAGCCACAACATGCATTTATTCTCTTACAGTTTTGGAGGTCAAAATTTTGAAATGGGTTTCACTAGGTCAAAATCAAGGTATTGGCAGGGCTGTGCTCCCATTCAGAGGCTCTAGAGGAGAACCCATTTCCTTGCTTTTTCCAGCTTCTGGAGGCTGACCTCATTTCTTGGCTCATGGTCCCATATCACATTGCCTTTCCTCTCACTGCTTCCATTGTCACATTGCCCTCTATTTCTTCTGTCTTCAAATTTCCTTCTTACCTCCTTCTTCTAAAGATACTTGTGATTAGATTTAGGACCCACCTAGATAATCCAGGATAGTCTCCCAAATCATATCCAGTATGTTTTGAGACCATAGTCAAACTAAATTAGAAATCAATGGCAGAAAGATCTTCGGAAATCTTCAGATATTTGGAAACTAAATAACACACTTCAAAATAACTCATGGGACAAAGAAATCAAAAGGGAAATCAGAAAATTTTTTAGCTAAACGAAAATGAAAACACAATATATCAAAAGCTATGGGATGTTGTTAAAGCAGTGCTTGAGGGGAAATTTATAACACCAAACATGTATATTAGAAAAGACGACAGGTCTCAAATCAGTCCCCCCAGCTTTCATCTTGAGAAACTAGAAATAGAAGAGCAAATTAAACTCAAAGCAAGAAGAAGGAAAGAAAAACAGTGTAGATCAATCAAATAGAAAACAGAAAAATGACGGAAAAAAGTCAATGAATCCAAAAGCTGGTTTTTGACAAGATCAATAAAATTGATAAACTTCTAGCCAAACTGATCAGAAAAAAAAGAGAGAGAGAAGACAATATCTGCAATAAGAAAAGTGGCATCGCTATAGTTTCCAAGTTGGTAAAGGATAATAAGGGAATATTATGAACAACTTGATGCCAATAAATTTGACAACTTACATAAACTGGACAAATTCCTTGAAAGGCACAGACTATCAAGGCTCACTCAGAAAGAAAGAAGCTGAATCGACTATATCTATTAAAGAAGTTGAATTTGTAGTTAAAAGTCTCCATAAGGAAAATTTCAGAGAACTTCTGGTTTCCAGTCCAGCATGTAAGAAGCTTACCACTTCAAACCGAAAAGTCAACAGCTCTTCTTAGATCTGTAAGGGAAGTGAGAACACAGGGCAAACCACTGCCCCCAAAATTGGACAGACAGACAGACAGGCAGATACAGAGAATTACAACTTACAGAAACCCACAAGCATAAAGTGACACAGAAATCCGTGCCATGGTTGGAAAACCTAAACTGTAATTGGCAAGTTGCTGGAAGCTCCGTGTGGACAAGTCTGAGAGTTAAAAACTCCAGGGGTGGCCAGTCACAGGGGTCCTCACACTTCTGTGACTTTTCCCTCCTGGAGCTGGACCAGGTTCTCATAGTAATTATCAGAGAAAAATCCCCTCTTGCTTCCCTCAGGGGGAGGGGAAAAAGAACCATTTTGGAATACACCAGCACTTTCTGTTCTTCTTAACAAGCATCTGCCCTCAGTAGAAACTATTTAACTAAAGACTAACATGCTGGGATTTCATCAGAGCCTTGGAAAAGGGAACTACCCAACTCCAGCCCAATCAAGCCATCCTGCCCCACTTAAGTGTGCATGGGTCAGGGGAGAACAACTGAAAAACACTTGTGAAGCTCACAGTCCAGTAGCACAGGCTCACTAAAAGACTGAGACCTAATCATAGGACTATAGGACACTGCCTCTGCCCCTACACTTCACCAGCATGTTACTAAAGCCTCAAGCACAGTAGTTCCTCTTACCCAGTACATGATGTCTGACAATCAAGAAAAAATTACAAGGCATACTGAAAGGCAAAAACACAGTTTGAAGAGACAGAGCAAGCATCACAACCTAACTCAGACACGGCACAGATATTGGAATTATCAGACTGGGAATTTAAAACAACTATGATTAATATGCTAAGGGCTCTAATGGATAAAGTAGACAGCATGAAGGAACAGATGAGCAATGTAAGAGGAGAGATGCATATTCTAAGAAAGAACCAAAAAGAAATGCTAGAGGGGCTGGTCCCGTGGCCAAGTGGTTAAGTTCGTGCGCTCCACAGCAGGCAGCCCAGTGTTTTGTCGGTTCGAATCCTGGGCGCGGACATGGCACTGCTCATCAAACCATGCTGAGGTGGCGTCCCACATGCCACAACTAGAAGAACCCACAACTAAGGATATACAACTATGTACCGGGGGGGCTTTGGGGAGGAAAAGGAAAAAAATAATAAAATCTTAAAAAAAAAAAAAAAAGAAATGCTAGAGGCCAAAAACCCTGTAACAGAAATGAAGGATGCCTTTGGTGGGATTATTAGTAGATTGGACATGGCTGAATAAAGAATCTCTGAGCTTGAGGATATCTCAATAGAAACTTCCAAAACTGAAAAGCAAAGAGAAAAAAGGACTGGAAAGAAAAACACCAAAACACCCAAGAACTGTGAGACAACTACAAAAGGTGTAACGTAAGTATAATTGGAACATCAAAAGGAGGAGAAAAAGAGAAAAGAACAGAGGAAATATTTTAAACAATAATTACTGAGAATTTGCCCAATTTAATGTCAGATAGCAAATCACAGATCCAGGAAACTCAGAGAACACCAAACAGGATAAATGCTTTAAAAACTACACACAAGCATATCATAGTCAAACTACAGAAAATCAAAGATAAAGAAGAAAAATCTCAAAAGAAGCCAGAGGAAAAAGAACTTTACGTATAGAGGAGCAAAGATAAGCATTAAATCAGACTTATCCTCAGAAACCATGTGAGCGAGAAGAGTGTGGAGTGAAATATTTAAAGTGTTGAGAGAAAAAAAACACAAACCTAAAATCCTGTGCCTGGTGAAATTATACTTCACAAATGAAGGAGAAATAAAGACTTTCTCAGATAAACAAACTTGAGGGAATTTTCTGCCAGTACCTCTGCCTTGCAAGAAATGTTAAAAGAAGCTCTTTATAGAGAAAGAAAATGATATAGGTCGGAAACTTGAATCTACATAAAGAAAGGAAGAGCATCAAAGAAGGAGTAAGTGAAGATAAAATTAAAACTTTTATTTTTCTTAGTCTTAATTGATCTAACAGCTAACAGTTTGTTGGATATAATAATAGCAACAATGTATTTGATATGTATATAATATAATAGCATTATTATATAATATATTATATTAGTAATTATCATATATTATATTGATAATTATATATTTATTATATATTATATTATATATAATTATTACATACTATATATATTTATGTATGCTTATATATAAGTGAACTGAATGACAATAATGATACAAGAAACAGGAGGGAGGAAGTAGGATTATTTTGTTATTAAAAGACACACAATGCCCATGAAGTGGTATAATGTCATTTGAAAGTGGACTTATATTAGTTATAAATGTATATTGCAAACTCTAGGGCAACCACGAAAAAAAATTTTTTTTCAAGTAGTATAACTCATATGCTAAGAAAGGGGAGAAAAGAGAATCATATAAAATGCTCAATTAAATCCACAAAAGGCAGAAAAAGAGTGGAAGACAAAAACAGGAACAAAGAACAAAGTCAACAAATAGAAAACAGTAATGAATATGGTGGATATTAATCCAACTATATCAATAATCACTTTGAATGTCAATGATCTAAATGCACCAGTTAAAAGACAGAGATCGTCAGAGTGGATCAAAAAAGAAGACAAACTATATGTTGTATACATGTGACAACCTTGATGAATTTCACAGATGTTATTGAATGAAAGAAGCCATACACAATACAGAGTATATACTATATAATTTCATTTACATGAAGTCCTAGAAGCAAAACTAACCTGTGATGAGAATGGTTATCTCTGGCTAGTGTGAGTGTGTGTGTGCATGCGTGTATAAGAAAGGGGTTGTATTGCCAGGCAATAGGCAAGAAGGAACCTTCTAGAGTGATGGAAGTGTTCTGCCTCTTGATATGGTGGGTGGCAATATGAGGGTATACATTTGTAAAACTTCATCTAACTCTGCTCTTAAGAGATTGCATTTCACCATATGTAACCTACACCTCAATAAAAACATTGAAATCAAAAAGAGACAGGGGAAATCAATCTTTCCTTACCCACTCATGAAGTCCCCAAAGATGTAGAGGCCATTGAGGTTTGGGGATTCACACCCACGGTAGACATAACCTCCAGTGACTGACTTCCCCACCGTGTGGCCATAAGCATAAATTGGCAGAATGTCATCTGTCCAGGAACAAAGAAAGAGCAAATGTCGTGGCTGAAAATTGGGAACTTCAAGGAGGAAGAAGGGGCCTTTTTAATGTAGTTGCCTGATTGAGTGGAGAACATTTTCTCTCTTGGTCTTGGCAGGACAGGCAGCCAAGTGAATCATGAGTAAAAATCATTTATTTTTCTCAACAGACCAACCATAATATTTGTGAGCTTCCCATTTGCCTGGCCTCTGCCAGCAGAGAGGAAAGCAAAAATTCTCCCATCTGTAAGTCAGCGACCTGGAAATCCACACACCTAAATTTTTCCCCTAGGTTTACACAGCAGATACTCCAGTTTAAGGATGTGGAGTATTGTGAGGCTCTGTAAAACTACTTTGTAATTTAGAGGACAAAAAACGCTAAGCAAAGGTGATAAAGTGAGAAAATTGGAATTTTAAGGCAAGTGGAGTTCCTAAAGCATACCTTGATTATTGATGTTTAGGGATTATGCTATTTCTTGACTGCATATGGAATATCATTTCAGTGGGCTATCCCAATTGGGAAATAAATAAAAACATACAGCCACCAATTTTCCTCTGCCAGCGGTTCTTAAAATAGCATGCCTAAAAATCACGTGGGTAGTTTATTTAAAATATAGATTCCTAGGTCAATCCTGCTGCCCTAATCCACCCAAGATTCAAATCCATTAGGTTAACAAGAATTGCCCAAGGCGTTCTGGGTCCCAGTGGCTGGAGGACCACCCTGAGAAGCACTGTCGCACAGGATACAAACAAAAGCACTTAAACACCCACAGAGTAGGACTCTCCCACATTGTATCCCCCCACCTCCACCTCCAACCCACTTAACTCATTCAAGAAATCACCCAGAGAGCTTCTTACTTACCCAAAGAGGCATTATGACAAAGTTTTCTGTCGTAACATTCAAACCCTTCCTTGGCCCTCCAGCCATAGTTCCCGCCTTTAACAATGATGTCCACTTCTTCAAACCTGTTCTGTCCGACATCCCCACAGAACATCCGGCCTCGGCCCTGGCGCGTGGTGGGGTCCCCTCGGTCCACGGCACAGCGCCACATGTTTCGGATCCCATAGGCATAGACGGCGGGGTGGGCCCCTGGCTCAGAAACGAACGGGTTGTCCAGGGGAACTCTGTACCGCTTGCCGTCAGAGCCCACCCTATTCACATCGATCCTTAACACTTTTCCCAGGAGGGAACTCCTGCAAGAAAGAAGGCCAGGCAACAAGCACGGGGTAAATCACCAGAAGTGGAAATGCTGGACCCTATGCTGGTCCTATTCTTAATTTTGTGAAGCGTCTCCATACTGTTTTCCCTAGCAGCTGCACCATTTTGCATTCCCACCGACAGTATACAAAGGTTCAAATTTCTCCTCATCCTGCCAATTCTTGGTGCCTTTGGGGGTTTGTTTGGTAATAACCATCCTAACAGGTGTGAGGCGATATCTCATTGTGGTTTTGATTTGCATTTCCCTGATGATGAGTGACATTGAGCATCTTTTCACGTACCTGTTGGCCATTGCCATGCAAGCTAAGTTCTAGAGATCTGCTGCACAACGTTGTCCCTATACTGAACAATATTGGATTGTGCACTTAAGATTTTTTAAGAGGGTAGATCTCATGTCAAGTATTCTAAGGAAAATAAAATAAAACAGCACAGGACTGGAGGAGACTGCCCACGAGAGCCTACTGATAGTTGACCTCAAGAAACTGCCACGAATCACATGGGGAGACATGATATACATATATGTACATATGGATGTGTATGTATATATGTATACACACACACACGATATATGCATATATATATACAAGATGTCAAGACTTCTCAATTTTTGGCTCAAAGAGATCATCCTAGGCAAAAGTTTGATGCAGTTCTGACCCGTGTGATCCTGAGCAAGTTAAAACTTCAATTTTTTTTACAAGGGGATGGTTTAGTCTAATACTATGAATTTTTTTTTTTGAGGAAGATTAGCCCTGAGCTAACTACTGCCAATCCTCCTCTTTTTGCTGAGGAAAACTGGCCCTGAGCTAACATCCATGCCCATCTTCCTCTACTTTATATGTGGGACGCCTACCACAGCATGGCTTGCCAAGCGGTACCATGTACGCACCTGGGATCTGAACCGGCGAACCCTGGGCTGCCGAGAGGCAGCACCGCTGTGCCACGGGGCTGGCCCCCAATACTATGAATTTTTTAAAGCGGCTGGTTCTAGTCTTCCTCATACAGCAATGTGGTCAGTAGAAAGAACGGAGGCTTTTGAGAGGCTCTGCCAATGACTGCGGTCTATGGGCCTCAGTTTCCTCCTTTGTAAAGCAGGGCAGAGTAACACTACCTTGCAGTGTGGTTGTGATGTAAAGGTTAAACGAGTTATTGTGTAGGCAGCATGTAATGCAATTCTTGACGCACAGTAGGCATTTGACAAATGTTAGCTCTTTATTATTATCAACTTTAATATTTTTATTACTAGAGATAATGGGAGCCAAGTGCTTGCTGCATGCAAAGGGCGGAAGGGTCACGTGACCTTTATCTATGCAGCACAGCCTGAGTGGGCGGGACAGCCTCACTGGGCTCCACGCCAGATTGTCTGAGTTTGAATTCTGGTTCTGCCACTCACTTGCTGTGTGACCTTGGACAAGTGACTCTACTCCTCTCTGCCTCTGTTTTCTTGCCTCTAAAATGGCTATCCTAATACCTACACTTCATAGGATTCATTCATCCCACACATTTTTAGGAAGGGACTCCCCGTGCCAGGCACTATTCTAGCTGCTGTGGATACATCAATTAACAAAATACACAAAAATTCTTGCCCTTGTAAGTTGTTAGAATTGCAGTCCGGAATACACATAAGGCATTTAGGACAGCAACTGACACACAGGAAGCATCCCATACATATTAGCTGTTATTAACTAATTTCTCACATGTTTCCAGGGCCTGGCACAGTGCCTGGAACACAGTGCTCAATAATCTTGTTGAGTTGAATTGAATTGGATGGTCAGATCTCGGAAAGGTAAATAATGTCCTGTTAATATATATAAACATTCTAGGTGTAGGTGTCGTCTCTACATAGCCCTGTGAGAGCTACATTGAGCATCCGTAATATTAGTCACCAAAAATGTATAGGACAGAAAACCAAGCATTACTCCCATTTGTCTCAGCAGAGGGGGCTACACCACACACTAAGTGATTTGAGTGGGACCCTCTGCAGACTCCATCTCAGCAACAACGTTGCACCAGGGGCTCACCCTAAAGGGCAGGGGCCCAGCCTCCATCCAGCTTACTTGTTCTGAGCATTTCCAAACTTGCCGAAGGGATCCCCAGCCTGTCCTCCATCCCCAGTGAATATGTACATATAGCCATCCAGACCAAAGAGAAGTTGTCCACCATTATGATTTGAGGCTGGTTCTTCTATCTCCAAGATGACCCTGGAAGGAAAAAGAAACCGTGCATGAGGCTTTAATATTATCTGAAGCTGCATCCTCCTGAGACCTCCAGAAATGATGGCCAAGTCAGCCAGGACCTGCTTCAGTTTCCAAGAATCACAAAGCAGTATCTTTGGGGCTCTGAGACCTCCTTGTTTCCTAGTACGACTGCTTCACTTTTTTCTTTCATATCATGACTTCATGAGCTGTAGACACAACCAGGATAACAATCATCCTTTTCTGGGGTTTGGCCTTACTCTCTGCTCTACCAGAACTCTCGTCCCTTCCTTTGAGCTAACTAGCAGGAGTTGGTCTATATCAGTTCTTCACGCTCTTTTCAATCCTCCAACTTGTCTACATGGGAAAAGAGAGACAAGACAGAGAGGAGAAGAGGGAAAAAAGGCAGAATGGTAGAGTGGAAAGAGCATGAACTTGGGGTCATGAACTGCGTCCTTCTTCTGACCGTGCACCAACAGCTTGATGGCCTTGTGCACAGCTTCCTTGGAGGATGAGAATTCCCACGTTCAAGGTAAAGGTCCTAGGATCTAATGGCCATGCAATAATCAGAGGTAGCTCTTTTGTTAGTACATTGATATTATCTATAATTGTTTCTCAAACCCTTGTGGCCACTGGCTTTTGCTTACCTTCTGTAAAAACAAGCAAGCATGGGTCTAATTAGGTAACTGTAAGTGAAGGCTATACCCTGAGAAGACTCTTGACTCAAGAGGTTAACTTGGCTGTCCTCATTAATCAACAATGACTCTTTGGTCAACATTATAAGCTGATGGCTCTAAAACCAGGAAAGTTCCCCCTACATCATTCCAGAAGACCTGATTGGCATTATTTTGGAGCACAGTACAGAGATGCAGATTCTCATGGGTATGGCTCACCTCTCTGATTTTGGGTCAGCTTTGTTGGGATCAGCCCGAGAAACCTTCATCTCACTAATCCGGATCTTTTCTACCTTCTTCTTGCTCAGGCACGAATAATAAATATAGAACTTGCGGTTCCGGCGGAATCTGGGATGAAAAGCCAGCCCCAAGAAGCCTCTCTCATCCCCAATCCATGGCGTGGTCAACACAATGCTCTTGAGGTCCAGGAAGGGTTGTTCCAGGCGACTCCCATCAGGCAGATAGACCCACACCACCCCCACCTGCTCAGCCACGAAGAAGCGATGAGTGCCATCCCCAGCATGGACCATAGAAACGGGGTTCTTGAGCCCATTGGCCACTTCAGTCAGGCAGAGCTGCAGGCAGCCCTGACGGTCCTCAGTCACCAAACCCAGGTTGCGATTGAGATGGTCATTCCTCAGGATGTTAGGGAAGCAATAGTCCTTGTCAGGAAGGTTGAGGAGGTGGCAGAAGTGGGCACCATTCTTTTCATGGGACTCCTGGAGGCGACGGTCATTGGTCAACAGGGAGATGGCGGAGTGGCAGTTGGAGTGGAATGCAGAGCAGTAGTCAGAGCAGAGGCCAGGAAGATTGCGGAGGGGCGTCCGAGGGTTTTCTGCGTCGTAGAGGTGGGCTGCATAGGGTGAGCACTCCTAGAAAAGAAAAGGAGTTTCACTCTCAGTAGTCAGCCTGGCCACAATGGGACTGGTCCCAAGTTTTGAGCAGGCAGAAGGAAAAATGGTCTAGGACAGAATCAGGATTCTGAAGTTTCCCTTGCTGACTGCTGGTAAAGCTCTTTTCTGGGACCCAAATTGTCTACCCAGGAAGGCAGAAAGGGGTAGGGGGAAATCTCTCATATTCACTATACAGCTCTATCTAGCATTTTAACTTAGTTCTTGACACATAAAGTTTTCTTAAACAATGAATTTTTTTAAGAGATAGTAGGTACCAAATTTCTCCAATTTTCCCTTTATCGTAAATGCTGCATCTGTAAGATTTTATTTCTTTATAGAAATCTGAAGGAATCCGGCAAAGTTTTCACACTTATTAAATCTGAGTGTTGGCTACATAGTGTTAATTATTTAATTTTCTGCGCTTCTCTATATGTCTGAAATATTTTACAATTTAAAAATAAAAATTATCAAAACAGACCCACGATGCATCACTCTCAGAGATTAGGCATCTGGTAATTTCTTCACTTATTTATTTAAAATATTTAAGTGTTTAGTATATACAAAGTGCCATGCTGGGAGTGACACAAACTTGAATTATGACTATAGGGTCACACTGCTGCTCTTTACACCAACATAAAAGGACTGCGTGCCAGAAGCAGTATCCACTACTCAGATCTTCCTGAACTATAGCATTTTTTAGGAGGAAAATAGAATATTGGAGGTGGACAATCAACTCCCAATAGTAATGGAAGACAGAAGCAACTGAGATTAGGAAAGGAAGAAAAGCTGGTTTTAGGGTAGAGCTTGGGGCTGTGGAATAGAACAGGGTCCATTGGCCCAGGACCCCCTTTTGATCACTGACATCTCTCCCAGCATCACTTAACAAAGGGACCTGAACCATTTCTCAGACGTATTTGAGTTCCCTGGTCTCTCCTATCGCAACTCTGATTGCAGATGGCAGAGCAGGGAAGAGGGGAAGCAAGAGCCCAGAGATTCTCAGCGTCCCTCCCTGGGCTGTCTGTTTCAGTTTAGGATACCTGTCAGAGCTGCTGAGCCACTCTGAGTCTCACCTCATTGATTCTGTCCATTCCTGGGGAGGGGGAAGAGGAGAGGGAGGAAGACAGAAATAAGCATGAAATACCAGGGAACACAAGGGGGCTGTGGAAAATCACCACCACCGTGGCACACGCTGATGCAGCAATTTAGAGTTTGCACAGTTGCTTCTACCTAATTAGCTCAGTAACTGTCACTTCTCTCAGAAAGCTGAGGCTCAGGGAGAGCGTCCACTCTGCAGCAGGCACTGTTCTCTGCTCCAGGGACGGGGACGCAGTGAGCAATATGCCCAAAGGCTCTGTTCTAATGGAGCTGAGGCTCGCCTGAGGTCAGAGTGCCATTAAGGGAATGGGCCAGTGCTGTTATGACTCTACTTTGGCAGGTGTGATCAAAACGGCACAAGACTTGGAGCCTCCGCATTTACGCCCCGGCACTGACCTTGGACAAGTCCTTTAGAACTCCTGATTCCTCATCAGGAAAATCGGGGTGACAATAACTGCCTGCAGAATCATTGCTGGGAACATGCATAGGGGAACAGAGAGGGAGGGCTTTGTAAATTTTAATAAACAGACACATGTAGATTATGCTGATTTCTCGAATCCCTAAAATAGGAGAGCTGCAGAATTGGGCTTTCTGAAACCTCACGGAACAGGGAAAGGGGGAGGGAGGAGAGAGGGAGAGAGGAGACGTTTTTACCAGGGAATAGTTCAGAAATTAATAGTCTCAGTGTTGCTCATAGGAGCCCAGCTGCTGCCCAAATGTTTATCCCAGAGTTAATTCTCCAGCAAATGGCCAGGGGTGGTGCCCGAGGTGACAGAATGGTGCCCGAGGTGAGAGAGTACAGCCTGGGGCCATGTCACCCGGGTGGCCAGCCTCTGTGCCAGGCTCTGCTGTATTCCCTGCATGGGGAGTTGGGATGGCCAGAGCGCTCCCGAATCGTGGCAGCAGGAAAGCCAAGTAACCGCGCTGACATGCCCAGGAGGGTCCCAGATCAAAGGTCTGCCTGGACCTCCTGTGTCTCCCCCAACACATCGTTAGAGCTCTCCTCCCCATGGCAACCGCTTTCATCAGCTCTCCAGTGCTGACTCTTCCTTGCACCCCTGAACCCCTCTGCCCACAAAGGCCGTGTGTGCAGCCCGCACATGGCATGGCTTCAGGCTGAGCTCAACTGAGGTGACGCCTGCCAGGGATGTGGGTTTTGGCTGGTGGAGAGCCAGAAGCAGAACCTCTGTGAGTCACTGCCACTCCGCGGCCTGATGCTCTCCCGGTCCAGCTCCGAATGCTGGGAAGAGCCCCCCAACCCCTGCCACCACCATCATCACACCAGAGACCCCCTGGGACAAGTGACCCAGAGGAGAACTGGAGCTCGGCAGATGCCACCGCTCCCTCCACGCACTCTGTAAACAACACAGGTGCGTGCTGTGCCCAGCTCTGGGAGCACTGCAGAGAGCACCCAGACCACGGCTGCTCGGAGAGCTCCACGAGGAACACTCATGTCATTCTCCCCGGGTCTGAGAAAGCAGCAGAGCCAGCAGAACCCAGGCGAAGAGCTATGGGAAACCAGTGGAAACGCAACTCAGCACCTCGCCTCCATGTGCCTGTCCAGAGCCCAAAGCTCTATGGTGAGGCAGCCACAGGTGAGCTTCTAAAGGGCTGAGTGCCCAAAGAGCCGTCCCCCCAGGACCCACGATCTAGCCCAGCATCCCAATCTGCTGCACCTGGGAGGCACTTTTCTAAGCCAGCTCCCTCACTTCCCCACAGGGTTATTTTTTATGCTCAGGCTTACCTGGCAAAGAATGTCTTTAATGTAACGGCCACACAGCTCGTGGCCCTTCAGATCGAAGTAGTCCATGATGTCCTGGTACCGGGCAGCGATGCGGTGGTCCTTACGCTGGTCACAGCAGCCGAAGGACTCATAGTCAGAGCAAAACTGGAGATGCAGGGGAGGCTTGAAGGGGGGCCCATAATCCAGGCACTGCGGGTGCCCCTGCAGCAAACCCATCTGGCCCAAGAAGAATGTGAGGCAGAGGCAGAAAATGTGGGAAGACATAGGGAGCCAGGGGGCCTGCCAGGGGGATATGGGGGGACCACCCCTAGGAATGGATCTTCTGAGCATTCTAGCCCTGGGAACACTCAGGCTGCTGTGTTTGCTCAGGTTGGCTTCCCTACTCTGTGTTAGCTCCCTCCCTCTCCCCACCCCTCCAGGGTTTTTTCTTCCTTCCTTCTCCTCCTCACTCTCACCAAGTTCACGAGGGGGTTTCTGAGCAGTGTCCCTTCTGTAGGCTGGCTAAGTGTCTCTTGTGAAAGCAATGAGAGATGTCCCTCTCCCTCTCAATCCCCTAAACGTGAAGCTGGAGCAAGTCCTGACCCCCGCTGCTGAGTTATTGGGGACTGCTTAACAAAAAGGTGCAATGATGTCAATGGCAGACGTACTGTGATTCATTAAAACCGCAAAGAATTCCTGCAGTGGAGGGGGTGGGGGAGACCAGGAAATTCACACTTTGTTTATAGTTTCTTCACAAGCTGAGCTGCTGGGAATACCGCTTGTTACGTGCGCCCAGACATCAGACCGTGAAAAGCAAGCCTCCAGCGTTCCTGCAGTGCTGAGAGCTGAGGTGTGGATCTGGAAGACGGTGGGGAGGTGGGGGGAGGCAGAGCTGTACTCGTTCCCGTGATCCGGAAAGCTGTGCATTTGGAGTGGAAGGAAGCAAGGACAGTGTATGAATCTTGCATCCACAGCAAGCAGCAAGGAAAGGACAGAGGGGACAATGAAGGAAGAGGAGGGAGTGTTGCCCGGAGAAAACAAGGAGTCAGCAAGGACTATTGGGACAATTTCATCAGGAAGCACAGATCATCCGGGTTCTTTATTTTCGCCAAATATACACTGGCTTTAGGGGCACTCCCCCTCACCTACCAGAAGTTTCAACATTAGTATTTAAGAATGCATTTTGTGGGCCTGCCCAGTGGCGCAGCGGTTCAGTTCCCATGTTCTGCTCCCCGGGGTTTGCCAGTTGGGATCCCGGTGCAGACATGGCACCGCTTGGCAAGCCATGCTGTGGCAGGCGTCCCACATATAAAGTGGAGGAGGACGCTCAGGGCCAGTCTTCCTCATCAAAAAGAGGAGGATTGGCAGCAGTTAGCTCAGGGCTAATCTTCCTCAAAAAAAAAAAAAAGAATGCGTTTTGCTTTCTTTTGTCTCTTGCACATACTGCATGTTTAATAAATATTTCTTGACTGCTTGGATGAAGAACACGGAGTTTCAAACTCACACAGCCTCAAACCCACTTGGAGTAGTGAACAGAGGCAGTGGCCCGCAGGGGACATTGGTATCCAAGCTCCCTTTCCTTCTGGTATTTTCCATGGTCCCACTCCACCCTGAAATTTCCCTACTGGCAAAAACTGCCCTTTGAAAGGCAGGTGAAACCAAAGATTCTTCTCTGTTGAGATGGGCTTCCGAGGAGGGCTCCCCGCCAGGCTCTCCCGCTCACCACCACAAATAGCCTTTGCCAGGGTGCCGTCAGGACGGGACAATGAGCCTGAACTAGCCCAAGGCTGTATTCACAATGCTCTGGATTCTGAAGGCCGAAAACAGCATTAAAAGTACAAAAACATTTTTATAACTAAGGGGAAAATCAGGAGGAGGGAATAATTAGAATGATCACCAACACACTCTGCTTTCATATATGTACTGTTCAATATCACATCTAGTTGAATGTCGCTTTTTAAAACATAATACGGCATCCAAGATTCGTTGATGACTGTGCCGTTTCCAAGGGGTTGTTTGCCCAAAGGTCGGATAATGTCACTGCTCTGGAAGCCTTGGGCAGGAGGAGTCACACTTGGATTAACTTCAGCCAGTGAAGTCACACCACCGCGGCCTTCTCAGAAATGGGAGGCAGCCATCTACCCCGTGATGGGTGAGAAGGAGGGCATCCTCTCATCATGTAGGACCTGAGAATACTCTTTGATCTTTTTCTCATGTTTATGTGTCAGTGTTCCTTTTGCCATGAAAAATACTGAGTCCAAAACGAATACCTTCTTTTTGGAAAATAAATCTAAATGAGTCTGTTTACACAATTATAGTACAGCATTAAAAAAAAAACAACTTGGACATAATAAAACACAAATCTTCCTATCCACCCAGGATACGTAAGTTCAAATCAGATATTATTGTTTGGGGCAAAGAGTGATTACAAAATTAACAGAGAAAGATCATCTAATAGGTCTCAGCAGATATAATGATGGCACGACTTTCTGATTATTAAAATATGTAATATTTCAGATGGAGCTACTTAATATTTTAGGTATAATTACACAATACATGTGCTCAAATAATAATTATGCAATAATTAATTTTCTAATAGATGTCCGATGTCAATTCCATAGGCATGTATTTTCATGTGCAAAGCATTATGCTGGAAGAGGAATATTTTAACAGAAAACTGATACATAAACTTTTTCAAGGAACTTATGCTCTGGGAAGAAAGGTTTAAAAAAGTGTGCAAATAATACAAGGCAGATTATATCAAGGTAACAACAAGGAAAGAACAATTGCCATTAGAGATTCCGAGGAGGGGAGATGATGGCAGGCTGGAGGGGACTAAGAAAATCTCACTGAAGGTCGAGCAGGGTATTTAGATCAGCTTCAGCTGGGAAGGACAGAAAAGTATCCACTGAGTGTTAAGTGACCTTAGGAGCTGCGTCCAAAACTACACGCTGGGACCAGACTGAGTATCTGAATCACCTTAGCTCTCACTTTTGAAGCAAACGTGTTATTTAAAAAAAAAATTATTGTATTAGTTTCCTCTGGCTGCCGCTGCGAAGTATCACAGACTGGGTGGCTGAAAGTGCAGAAATGTACTGTCTCACCGTGCTGGAGGCTGGAAGTCTGACATCCAGGCGTCGCTGGGTTGGTTGCTTCTCAGGATTGTGAAGAATCCATTCCACGCCCCTCTTAGCTTCTCAGAGTTTGCCAGCCATCTTTGCATTCCTTGGCTTGAAGATACATCCCCCGAGTTTCTGTCTTTGGGTTCACATGGTGTTCTCCTTGTGGGCATGTCTATGTCCAGATTTCCCCTTTTTATAAGGACGTCAGTCATGTTGGATTGGGGAACGCCCTAATGACCTCATTTTAACTGGATTATCTCTGTAAAGACCCTATCTATAAGTAAGGTCACATTCTGAGGTCCTGGGGGTTAGGACTCCAACATATCTTTTTGGGGGCGCACAATTCAACCCATGCACAATTACACACACACTCATTGTTTCATATGGCAGGTGCCTTTTAAAGTGATGTTGAGAGGATAAGAGTCTGGTGTCTATTGTACACTCAGGTCATGGAATAGAACAGAAGAAATATAAAAAGAAATGTTCCAGCTCAACGGCTTCTCACATAGTTCAATGATTTCTCTCACCGTCTATCTGCCGTCACAGACTCCCTTCTCTCACAGTCTGAAATGAACAGGCGTGGTTGAGATTACAGAAAGCATCAACAACTCCTCTCATTTGTATTATACATTCCCGTTTATGAAGTATTTTCCCACACTTCATCTCATTTGATCTTCACAATAGTTCTATTAGGTGAGCAAGGTAGTTATAACATTACCATCGTATATACAAGTGAATTAAGTCTCAGAGAGGGTCCACGAAATAGGATCATGGTTAAGGTTATGCTTTAGGCAAATGGAAAAGATGGCAATAAAATTTAGGTATTCTGAATTGTAGTGCAGATCTTTTTCATTCCATCACGAGGTATCAGAAAAAAATGGAAGCCATCCCTGATGGCTTAGTAGTTAAAGTTTGGCGTGCTCCACTTCGGCAGCCCGGTTCAGTTCCTGGGTGCAGAACCACAGGCTATTGTCTGTCAACAGCCATGCTGTGGCAGCGGCTCACATAGAAGAACTACAGAAGGACCTACAACTAGAATATACAACTATGTACTGGCACTTTGGTGAGGGGAAAAAAAGAGAGGAAGATTGGCAACAGATGTTAGCTCAGGGCCAATCTTCCCCAGCAATAAAAAAAAAAAAAGTACAGCAATCACTCTAACTTGTTCTCCTTCATTTAGAAAAATTAGTGTCAGATGTGGTCAGCCAACTGAAGAGCGTGTTGACTTGTGATAAGATTATCTGTGAAGTCAGTACAGGTGTGATGGGTGTTGTAATAAACTACTGGCAGTGGTCTCTTTGTGGGGTTGATGGGGCAGAAACAGATTCAAGATCTGTCTCCATTCACTGAGTTGAAGGCTACATCCACATCTATGAAGACGACATAGAGAAGCTTCCTTGCAGGACTGAATACGAGTGGACTCTTACTTGATGGCTGGTGATTTCTTTTGGGAGCATGAATCTTGGAGGAGGGAGGAACAGTCTCAAATAGATTTTTTAAAATTAATGTATTCAGAAGATGTTAGTCACATGACTTGTAGACCACAATCATCAATGGTCTGCTTATTTCCTCTTGAAATATTTAAAATATAAATATTCTAATTCAATCCAGCAGGAAAAGCCTGTGCTGTAAAGATGGATACATAATTGGATCCAAAAGGCTACTTACTCCTTCATTTAAAAATGGCCTGCTTGTCTTAACTTTTCCTTTCAGTTTTTTTTCTTTCTTTTTTGGTTTTGGTTTTTGCTCATAATAATAAATGTTGCCACTTACTGAGAAGAACTATACACCAGGACTCATGCCAAACACTTCCTATCTGCCTTTCTCAGACCGTCCCATTTTACAGAACAAAGCTGAGGCTCAGGTGAGGCATTTTGTTGAATCCAGGCCTTTCTGACTCCACAGAGCTTAGTTTTTTCTCTTTTTTTGTAATTGTTTCATTGAGATATAATTCATTTAAAGTGTACAATTCAATGATTTTTAGTATATTCACAGAGTTGTGTGACCATCACTAAGTCAATTTTGGACATTTTCATCACCTCGAATCCTGTATCCTTTAGCTGTCACTCCCATCTCATCTTCCCATCCCCCAGCCCTAGGCAACATGAATCTACTTTCTCTGTCTCTATAGATTTGCCTATTCTGGACATTTCATGTAAATGGAATCATGTGTTGTATGATCTTTTTCATTTTTAAAAGAACCAGAAGTGTACAAAATGGAATTACTCACAATCCGTGGCTCATAAAGCAGTCGACATTAGTCCATGAAGGGTGTGCCACTTAATCCAAAAACTAGACCACTAACCATAATTTACTATCCCCTGATGTGCTTTTCCTCTGTCCTATTCCTCTGCCTCTCCCATTCAGAGCTGACCACTCCGAGTGGGAGTTTTGTTTGTATTCCCTTCTTTATATATAGTTTCACCACTCTCTATATGCATTCATAAACATTTTGTTCATAAATTTGAACTTTATTGTTTCAACTCTACATAGTCATAAATTAGTACATTGGGACTCATTTCTTTCATTCAATATTATATTATTGAGATTCATCTATGTTGGTGCATAAATCTATAGTTTATTCATTTTCCTTTATGTGACTCTACCATAATTTACCCATTCTCATGCCAATGGGCATTTGCGGGTTTTTTCCAGTTTTTTTGCAATTATGAACAGTGCTACTTTTTCATGGTGTACACGTACAAGCATTTCTCTTGAGTAAATACCCAAGAATGGTATTGGTAAATGGCAGCACACGTAAATGTTTTCTAAAATGACTGCAACATTTTACAGTCCCATCGGCCATTATAACAGACCCTGTTGATACATCCTCTTCAACCTCAGTATTGTCAGACATCTTAAGTGTTGCTAATTGAGTCTAAACTGGTATTTCATCACGCTCTTGATTTGCATTGCCAATTCATGTTTATCGTCCATGTTTTCCCTCTTCTGTGAAATACCTGTTCTTGCCTTTGCCCATTTTTACCTACTGGATTCTTTGTCTTGTTCTTATTGATTTGAATTTATTTTAACTTTTGTCAGTTTATATGTGTTGCAAATACTTCTTTCTGATAGTAGACTGCATTTAGTTTTCTTTAAGCTATCATTTGACAGGCAAAAGGTCTTAATTTTATCATAATTGAATTTGCATGTCTTCTAATCTAGACAAAATACATGAGACAATCGTTTTCAGGCAGTAGACAACAGGCAACACAATACTGGGCTTACTGAAGCAATGAAATCACGAAGTAAGTTCCATTAGTCCAACTTCTCCACCTAAGGACGATTTCCCAAAAGCAGCACATTGGGCTGGAGTCCAAGCAGAGCATGGCAGTCCCACAAAGCTGGTGAGGCAGAGATCAGACTTTTGAGCAGCTGAGGCAGCCAGCATCTTCAAGGCAGTACAGCAGCAGGGAGGGAACTGGCAGAGGGAGTATTCCAAGTGCGTGTGGGGATTGCCTTCAAGTCCTCGGCTGACGGCTGGGTTGCACAGCTTGACAGATGGGTGTATTTTAGTGGGAAGCATTAACTCATCTATTATACAATTTTGATATTTCAGAGGTTTCCAGGAGGAAACAAGACTTTAGTTCCTGTTATTTAGTGTCTAAAGTAGTCATGATAGATGGTTAGTTAACATTTATTGAGCATTAATTATAGCTCTTTTATTCTTCATAGCAATCCAATGAGATAAAATCTATTGTCTCCAATCTACAGGTGAAGAAATGGAGAGCGCTTAGTAACTGGCCCAAGAAGTCACGGAACTACCAAATGGTAACCCAGGATTCAAACCGAATGGTCTCCTGAGTCCCTACACTTGGCAAACACTTGCCAAGACACTGCTTCCTAGGAGATAGGCACACTTGGTCCCTAACTTTCATGAATTTTCTTCAGTTCAGCTCAATGAATATTTCATGAGCTAGAAATTCTGTTCGCTGTTGGTGATATAGACGTTAGTAAGCCTAGTATAATACACTATTGAGAAAGACAGATGGACAAAGATAATGAAACGACGTTGCGATTTGCTAAGAGGCTATATTGGGAAGGACTCTACACAGGGTGAGGACACAGAACGGGCAGCTACCGAGCCTGGCAGAGTGAGGAGAGGTGCGGCTTCGGCTGACAGCCTCTGGGCTATGGATCCCCTCTATTCTTTTCCTTGCTACCCAGCTCAAGCCTGGCATGTTATACTCACTGACTGAACTGGGAGGCAGCACAGAGGTGCAGCCAGAGCAGGATCTTTGGAACCACACTAACTGGGTTAGGAGCCTGGTGTCAACCCTGTCAGCTGGGGCCTTGGGCAAGTTACCTAATCTGCAAGGACCCCACTTTCTTTCTTGGTAAGACAGGGACAGTTCCTAGGGTTGTGGTGATGACATGATGAGATGTAAAGCCCCAGCATGCTTGATAAGCTTTAGCAATTATTATTCATGAAACTGCCTGCCTTTAACCTTAGTGGACCTAAAAAGAAATTTCACGGTTGTTGACTCACACTGCTCTCGCTGCACAATTAGATATGAACACTTGATACAAAAATTTCAAGCAACTAAGCTTTCTGTGAGAACCAAGAACCACATCTACTCATCTCTCTTTCATTCTCCCCTCCGTGTGCATGAGAGTTCATAAATCCCATTACTTTGGACTAAAGGTTTCAGGGAAGAGAGGCCCTGACGATCTTGGCCTGTGCTTTGTGATGATGTCCACATCCTCTGCGAGTTTCATTCCTAAGGTGTTGCTCTTATACAGAACTCCTATACAACCCAGTCATGGACTCCCACAGTGAAGCTGGCCCTATTCAGGTGGTAGCTTTAACTTGGTTTATTTTGGTTCTGTGGGGCACCTCCTTGTTTCATACGTATTATAAGGTTGGGTACTTATTTGTTGATAGTCATTTCTGACTAAGTATAAAATACTGAATTAAATTATTGACAAAGCATAATTTGTCCCCCAATTTTCTTGCAGAGGGTTTAAAATTAATAGGAACACAAGCCAATGGGGAAAATGTGTGGTTTGCCATCTAAAATTGCACTTGCACTGAAGTCAGCGAGCCTTACTGGAACTCAAATACTAGTTATCTGAACAGTCAATGTGTAAGAGCCAAGACAGTTTTGAAGAAGCACTCTACCAGTTATGACAACATGTTATAAAGCTCAGCTCATATTCCGGGAAAGTTGTTCTTGGCTTCTGAGCCAAGCTTTCCCACTGGGCTTACTGTGTGACCCCGGGACACGATTTCACTGGCAAGGTCTCCTCCACTGTCCAGCTGCCTACTGTGCATCCTAGTTTCCAAGAGAAAGGAGAGGACACAGGAGTTCTAAAGCATGTCTTAGGTTGCTGTGCCAGGCAAACAAACCAACCTAGAGTCTTTTAAGTAGGGCCAGCACCCGCTGAAGCAGCTAGCCCGCTCTACCCTCTCTAAGCCGAATCATCCCTGAGTTAAAGGTACCCCTCCAAGGGCCGGCCCAGTGGCGCAGTGGTAAAGTGCACATGTTCTGCTTCGACGGCCCAGAATTCACTGTTTGGATCCCGGGTACGGACACGGCACCACCTGGCAAGCCATGCTGTGGTAGGCGTCCCACATATAAAGTAGAGGAAGATGGGCACGGATGTTAGCTCAGGGCCAATCTTCCTCAGCAAAAAGAGGAGGATTGGCAGCAGTTAGCTCAGGGTTAATCGTCCTCAAAAAAAACAAAGGGTACCCCTCCATCAGAAGGTCTCTTAGCACCAAACTGCCAGGACTTTTACCCAAAGAGAAAGGAGGAGGAGTCCTTTCCCAAATCCTTCTGTTTCCAAAATTCCTCAACAGAATCCATCACCAATATATTCTTCATGGTGGTAAACCTGACGTGGATCATTTAGAACCTAAAAGAAGAATGTAAATTCACTGAACAGTACCATGAGTTATATTCACTATGCAACAGTCAGAGGCAAATTATCTACAAAGCAGTAACTGCCGTAGAACTGGATTCTCTAATCAAATACATTTTTTATTCGAAGATTATTCCTTAATAAATGTTACATTTAACGGTACGAAAAGGAAAAATAAAATATTTGCAAAGAGCAAAGACAGTGAGACTGTTTCTCTAGCCATAACAGACAGTAAAAGAAATGTAAAAAAATATATAAAAATAACTTTTTTGTAGCCATAAAACTGGCTTCTTGAAACACCAAATAAATAAATACATTCGATAACTACCTAGCGAGCTGCTACACTGTAGCTACTGATCGGAAATAACTAAAATTCCGTATCAGAGTCCTGGATTTACGATACTGTATTTTTTCACTAATTTCTTCATCCGCTTAATTTTCTTCCTGAAGACTTGATGATCTTGTTTTGAAATATACCGAAAATATCTACAACCTAAAAAATAAAACAAAGCAACATGAAAAAAAAAAACAGAGTTTTAATACGAATCAAATTGTTCAAGTGTATTTCTTCATTTTTAAAATTTGCTTCAGTTTCTGGCATACCAATGACCATGAAAATAGACTGATTTGTATTATCTATACTCATAGGTCCTACGCACATTCTAAGAGCTGTCACCAATGAAATGTACTGCTTCCCACATACGATGATGTTTCTCCTCCATCATAATTAAAGTATAAACTTTAGCTTGTTCCTACTTTGCCTCCCAAACCCTAGTTAAGGTGAGATGCTTATTATATACATTCACATATTAAATGAGCTTCTCCAAACCAAATTACTAAAGGTTCCTTCTCAAGGTTAGCTTATAAAACAGCCAAGAGGCATTCATAATAAGAGACTAATCTGAGGAGAACCTCGACGGGAAGGATTAGAATAAATCAGTCGTAGGTTAGAAGAGATCAGAAATTGTCTCCTCACTCCAGCCATCAGGCGGGCAGCTGGACGGCGATAATGCAGGAGCCTGGCACTCAGCAGAACTTCCACCTGCTTCTCACAGAACTACAATGGTAAGAGGATCACTTGTTAAATATTTCAGAGACATGAAGCAAACTCAGGATCCATTTTTCCATTCAACAGTGATTTCTCCAGCCTCTATAGCCTTAGGCACGGTACCAGGTAAACTGTGACAGGAATGAATGGTCACTCTTTGTAATTTCAAAATCATCCAAGAGCTACGTCTAGATGAAAAGAAAACAAAGCCATGTACCTTTTCCTGATAATACTCCAGCCACCAAGGCCTTCTCACAAGCCAACGCTTTATCCTCCTTCCAATCACTTTTTGCCCAAAAGTAGCTGAAGTGAAAGCCTGGCCACCAGTTTTTCCTGGAGCTCCACTCTTCTTGAACCCAGGCCAGGTGACTCCTGGAAAAGAAAAAGGTCAAAAGGGAAGGCCAATGATGAGGACAGATCTATAGTGTCAGAATCTGACCTTGAGTATAGTCTATGGAAAGATGACAAGGAAAACGAATTTCTGAGCATGGCCATGGTATATAGCACACGCATGAAAGCAAACCCTTTTCAGTCCTCCTTGATCTTCACAGCCCATTTTCCATCTAACTAACCAGTGAGTTCCATACAGCACAGCGGTTAACAGCACAGACTCTGAACTCAAAAATCCTAGATTCACATCTCAGATCTTCCATTTACTTACTATCTGTGTGATCCTGGGCAAGGTGCTTAACCTCTCTGAGCCTCAACTTCCCTGAGGATATTAACGGTACCCATCTCATAGCATTGTTATTAGGATTAAATTGGTCCAGTAGTATAACATTCTCATGTAAAGTCCCTGGCATGCTGTCTGGTACACAGTAAATGTTTAATGAATGTCAGCTATTATTATCATTACTTAAAAGTTACTTTAAAACCTCACTTTAAATTATATATGCTACAAAGAATTACTATCCAAGTTAAGATGCCATTTTTATACAAATACATGAACACACAGGTTTGGCAGTTGAACCCAGACAATGCTAAGTGTTCATCAATAATTTAATTGAGCAAATACTTATTTAGCACCTATTTGCACCCTGTGGCAGAACTTTCAGAAGTTCAAAAATGAACAGTACATTTCTCTGCCTTCAAGAACCTTCTGGTTAGCAGGGGTTTACACAGTGTGTTAGAGGTGGAAAGTGGTTTCCGATGAGTACACCAACATTTCACACCAAAGACATTCTATAATCAGCACTGTGCTAGCTCCACGGTCAAGTCAGAGCTGAAGCCTGAAACAAGTTCCCACAGATGATGAATTTCCTAACCTACTAAAACGATGTAATAAGTAAATGAAACTTAATTTTGTGATGTCCTTTCTTCTCACACACAGTGACAATGACAAAGGGCCACTCCTTTTCTTCTGCTCAAAATGTGGCAGTGATGAAATTATGATCACAGGTATAGTTTCAGATACCCAGCTCACAATGGGCTTAATAAATATTTGTTGAATGAATAACCTACACTGATCTAAGGAGACCCTAACAACCCCACTGAAAACAGCGGGGAGGAAGCTGCCCCCCACGCCTTCTCAGAGCTGACGACACACAAACCACAAAGAGCTTACAAAGAGTCTAGCGATCTAGCAATGGGTGGGAGTGACCCCTTCTAGTCCTTATTTCCAATTTGAAAACACACAGATCCCCCCGTAGTGTGGTGTAAGGTATAGTACTTATTTCGATAGTGTAAAAAGATCTTGATAGAATTTTTGTATGTTATACTTGGGACTTTGTATTTCCTTGCTTCTGATGTACTCGGAAGAAAATAGCGGAAGACAAATTCAAGAAATCCAAAAAACCCACGCAAAGAACTTCACTTAAAAATTGACAGATACCAACTAAAATACTGGGAAACACTATTTATGCTGATCCAGTAGTAAACACTGTGTCTCTTACTTACCCCATTAAGGTCTGTCGGAGATACTTGGCCAAATATTTCCAAGCAGTTATATTTTTAGTGCATCCAGCAAAATCTAGGACTCCAAATAACACCTCCAACCCCAGCTTGTGGTGTTCTTCTTTTTCTGCAATGGTCACAACAGTTAGAGTTTCCTTTAGGTATTGAAGTGCACAAAGCTGAAAAACACCTTCAGTTGATAAAATACTACTGCATCCTGAGTCTTCTAGTTTGGTTAACAGCTTAAAATAATTCATGATGCTCGTACTCTCCTGAAATGAATCTGAACAATCTAATAATTTAGTCCATGCTAATGAATTCAGGGGTTAGTGTGGTCTCTATATGGGTTATATTCTACTGAGAACACTGTTTAAAATAACTGCCCTATTTGGACATTTTATAGTTCTCTTTTCCTGGAAGAACTGAGTAGTCCCAGTACCTATTGGACTTAAGCTAATTTTCTCCTATGAAGAAGTCCGTTCTTCTACATACTGAGCTGAAACCCAGTAGGGATTAAAATGAGGTGAATTATATAAATTAAAGATATTTCTCTCTTGCTAATTATTGACTAATGTTCTATTGCAGGGGTCAGCAAACTTTCTGGAAAGGGCCAGACGAAATATTTAAGCCATACAGTCTGGGTCACAACCATGCACCTCTGCTGCTGTAATGCAAATGCAGCCACACACAATATGAAAACCAACGGATGTGGTTGTCCTCCAGCACAACCTGACTGATAAAGACAGGCGAGGGGTGGATCTGGCCCATGGGCCACTGTTTGCTATCTCTCGCCTACAGCTTACCTGTGCAAAGAGATGTAAAACAAAAATTATTTACCTGATTTTCTCAGTAATCTATGGAATTCTAACATCAGTTTATGAGATGGTACAATCTGATACAAAATCTGGAAGAAAGAATAATCTTGTAATTTTACATATTCTCAAATTTCAGCTTACTTTCAAGTTCTTACTGTCTAATATGCCCTCAGGAAATGAGGCAAGGATTTAAAAGATACTTTGCTTTTATCCAGTTTCAATTTGGGTATAGAAAGGTGTTCTATGTAAAGCTTTTTTTAAAAAAAATTCTCCACTAACAACAAGATAGTCACGGGGGTGGGGGAAAGAGATGGGGACATTTTAGTTTCTCCTTACTCATTTTTATACCATTTACCACACGTAAAACCTTAATTTCTTTTCAGAAACCAGGACTGAGAAAAAAATAAAGGAAAACAAGAATCACCATCACACAGAAAAGATATTTAATGCTTATTGATCACAAGATGTCACAGAATAATTATATAAAACAAAAAACTCAGAAAGGCATGAATGACTATTTTGGAAGACTGTGTTCAGGAACACAATACAGAGAAAGGATTCGAGTAAATATTTATACAACCTTTTCACACAATAGGGAGAAATTAAAGATTCTTCTTTTTAAGAATAGGAAGGACTATTTCTATGAATATTCGAAAAATGGGATTTTAAGAAAAACTGTAATTCTTATTTCAACACACTTAATATTAGAAATGCATTAATTCTGTCTGTTTGCTGAGGCCCTCCGACCTTACACTGAAATAATTTCCTACAAAATGAAAAGTAAATTTCATTAATTTCTCTTAATAATTTTTGAAAAGAAGATCAATCAATCAAGATCAATATTCTAATATTCTCATATCAGAGAGAATTATTAACAGTCGGTTCCTGTGAAATCACATCTGTCTTATGATTTAAGGAATTCTGCATATGACTTAATTCATTTAGATTTTTTTAAAACGTTTTATTGAAATATAACATAAGGAATAGAAATGAATACAAATGCTGAATGTGTCCTTCAATAAACTTTCACAAAGTTATACACACTCGTGTAACAAGCACCCAGATCAAAAAACAGAACATTATCAGAATTCTAGAAGTCTTCCATCAGTTTTGGGAAATTCTTAGCCGTTACCTCCTCAAATACTGGCTTTTTTGTTGGTTGCAATATCTGCTCTGGCCCTGTTCTCTCTCTCTTTTCCCTGGGACTCCAATTATTAATACAGTCGCGTGGCACATAACATTTCAGTCAGCGACGGACTGTATGTACAACGGTGGTCCCATAAGACCAGTACCATACAGCTAGGTGTGCAGTGGGCTACACCACCCAGGTTTGTGTAAGTCACTCTACGATGTTCACACAACAGCAATATCACCTAATGACGCATTTCTCAGAACGTATCCCCATTGTTAAGTGACGCATGACTGCATGTCAGACCTTGTCACCAAGTCTTTGTACACTCTTTTCTGCCCTTTTTATCCTTTTGTTTCCGTGCTTTAGCCTGATATTTTCTATATGGTCCATTAATCCTCTCTTCTACTATGTTCCATTGGTGATTAAACCCAGCTATTGAGTTAATTTCAAATAGTGAAGTTTTCAAAAGGAAAAACGGAACTTCTCTAAATCTATCTTGTCATGAACATAAATAAGCGTTCAACACAGTTATTCTCTGTTATACTTTAAAAAGTCTTTTCAGAAACACCATTGGTAATTGACAATCCGAATGAAGTCACCATCTTGCTATGTTCTAACTATCTGTAATCTTTTGTTGTACAAATGGGTAAAAGGAAACCTTGGAGGGTAAGGTTAGAAGAGCAACTTCCAAAGTATTATGCAGTAAAACAAAGCCTGTTAAAAACTTCACAAAATGTACAGTTTCCACATCTGAGGGTTTGATAATGTCAATTTTAATGAACATGTAAGTACACATTAGAGCTAACTGGCTTTTTCAAAGAAGACTGATAGATAAGGATTTTTCTCAGTCATCTGTTTAGGTTAAAAAGGACCTTTCTTTTTCTTCCTCCTCTAAAATATCATGTCAAAAACCAACCACAAAATATATAAAGAACTCCTACAATCCAACAACAGAAAGATAAATCACCCAATTCAAAAAAAGGCAAAGGACTTGAAAAGACATTTCTCCAGAGAAATACAGATAGCCATTGAGCACATGAAAAGTTGCTCAATATCACCAGCCATTAGAGACACGCAAATCAAAACCACAATGAGATGCCACTTCACATCCATCAGGACAGCTATTATCAATTAAAAGAAAAAAAACAAGTGTTGGTGAGGTTGTGGAGAAATTTAAATCCTCAAGCATTGCTGGTGGGAATGTAAAATAATGCAGCTGCTGGGAAAACAGTCTGATGGTTCCCCTAAAGGTTAAACAAAGAATTACCACATGATCCAGCAATTCCACTCCTAGATATACACCCAAAACAAGCGAAAGCAGGGAAACACATACTTGTACACTCATGTTCACAGCAGCATTATTCACAACAGTCAAAAATTGGAAACAACCCAAATGTCTATCAACAGATGAATGGACGAACAAAATGTGTAATATATAAACAAAAGAATATTATTCAGCTTAAAAAGGAAGGAGATTCTGATCATGCTATAACGTAGATGAATTCTCAAAACATGCTAAACGAAATAAGCAAGACATAAAAGGACAAATACTGTATGATTCCACTTAGATGAGGCTCCTAGAACAGGCAGATTCATTGAGACAGAAAGTAGACTAGAGGTTACCAGGGGGCTGGGGGTCGGGGTTGTGGGGACTTACTGTGCAAAGGATATGGAGTTTCTGTTTGGGACGATGAAATAGTTCTGGAACTGGATAGTGGTGATGGGTGCACAAAATTCTGAACATACTTAATGTCACTAAAGTGTGCACTTACAAATAAATGGTAAATTTTATGTTACGCATACTTTACCACCACAACAAAAAACTTTTAAAGCAATACCACGTACAGTAACCATCCAAAACATGAAACGCTTAGGGATAAATTTAACAAAATATATACAATCAAAACTACAAAACATTTCAGAAAGAAATAAAAGACCTAAATGAATGGCAAATGATGGACAGACATATCATGTCCAGTTTGGAACCATCAATTTGTTAAGATGCCAACTCTTTCAGAATTCATCCACAGGTTCAAAATCCTAGCAAGATTTTCTTGAAGCAACAAATTGATTTAAAAATGTATATGGAAAGTCAAAGAACATAGAGAAGCTAAAAACAACTTTGGAAAAAGACAAATTTGTACGACTTTCATGGTATGATTCCAAAACTTGCTATAAAACTACAGTAATCACGATATGTGGTATTGGCATATGATGGAAATATACATCTATACAATATAGATGTAGAGAAATAGAGGTAGAGAAATATACTCTATACAATAGAGTCCATATCTATGATCAATTGATTTTCAACAAAGTTAAAAATGTAACTCAACAGGAGAAGAAGGGTAGTCTGTTCAATAAATGGTGCTCAAAAAATCATATGGAAAATAATGAACCTTGACTCTGACCTCATACTACACAAAAAAAGTAGGTGAAAATCTATCATAGACCTAAACAAAATTATAATGCTTCTAGGGAAAAAAAAAAGAGAATCTTCATTATCTTGAGGTAGGCAAAGATTTCTTAGACAAAAAGTACTAACTATAAAAGAAAAATGAATAAACTATACTTCATCAAAATTACAAATTTCTGTTCTTTGAAAGATAGTGTTAGGAAAACCAAAAGGTAAGCCACGGACTGGAAGAAAATATTCACAATCCATTTATCTGACAAAGGACTTGTATCCAGATTATACTAAAAACTTTCAAATCAGTAAGAAGGCAACCTTCCAAAAAAACAGACAAAACATTTGAACAGACACTTCACAAAAGAAGATACAGGTGGGGCCGGCCTGGTGGCTTAGCTGTGAAGTTTACACACTCCGCTTCGGCGGCCCACGGCCACCGGTTTGGATCCCAGGCGCAGACCTATGCACCACTTATCAAGCCATGCCATGGCAGGCATCCCACATATAGAATAGAGGAAGACGGGCACAGATGTTAGCTCAGAGCCAATCTTCCTCAGCAAAAAAGAGGAGGATTGGCAGTGGATGTTAGCTCAGGGCTAATCTTCCTCAAAAAAAGAAGATACAGGAATAGCCAACAGGCATATTAAAAGATGCTCAACGTCATTCGTCATTAGGGAAACACAAATTAAAACCACAGTGAGACACCACTACACACCTACTAGAATGGCTATAATTCAAGACTAACAATATCAAATGTTGATGAAGATGTAGAGAAATTGAACTTTCACACATCACTGGTGGGAATATCAATGGTACAGTCACTCCAGAAAACATCTAGGCAGTTTCTTAAGAAGTTAAACGTATACTTTCCAGCAATTCTACTCTTAGCCAACTACCCAGGAAAAATGAAAATATATGTGCACACAAAGATTTGTATATGAATGTTGACTGTAGCATTCATAGTAGCCAAAAAGTGCAATAACCCAAATGTTCGTCACGAAATGCATGTATAAAAATGGACTACTACTCAGCAGTAATAAGGAACAAATTACTGATATGATATGGATGAATCTCAAAAACATGACGCTGAGCAAGAAAAGCCACACAAAAAAAGGAGTACATACTGTAAGATTTCATTTATATGAAATTCTAGAAGAGGTAAAATTAATCTATAGTCACAGAAAGCAGATCAGTGATTACCTGGGGCCAGGAATACTGGGGGGAATGAAGGACTTTCTGGGGTGATGGAAATGTTCGCTATCTTATCCTGGTGGTTACATGGATGTATATATTTGTTAAAATGCATCCAAGTGCACACTTAAAATAAGTGCTTTACTACATGTAAATTATATTTCAAAAAGGTCCTTTTTAAAAAACAGCAATGCAGAACTTTCCAACCAGGGTGGCAAAGGGTTTCTGAAATACTGATCCTCGCCCCTCAGTCTCTCTTGGGCAGGGGGTGGCAGAATGATAGTGGGGGGTCTCCTGGCCCTGCAGCCTCCTGTTTACCTCAGTGTACCCCACACACATTGTCATTTTATGGGTGCTATAATACGGAAGTTGGAAAGCAATGACATAAGAATGTTTTAAAGTAGATCCCCAATCCTGTTCAAACAATGAATAAAAATTCTATACCTTAAGCACACTTATCAGTTTCTCCCTTGGTGCCTTCTCTCTCTTGAGAAAGTTGTATAAGTAGATATGAGCATTTGGATTCGATGGGAACTTCTCATCATAGGCATAATTGGTGAGAACCTCTCGGGCTCCATCTTGATCCCCATAGAATTCCAGCATCTATATAAAATGAGTCATAATATCTTAGCTAAACTCTGTAAGATAGCTACATGAAAGATAATGCACAACTTAACTTTATTGATGGGTACAAAAAATTATAAAAGTGACAAGTAGTATATACTGTTTAGGGAACCAGAGTAATGACAGCTTTTGCTTTCACCAGCACAGGTTACAACCTCTATGGAACACAGAAGATCAGCTGCAACCCTTAGGGTTTCTCATTTTTTCTTTAGCATATTTTGTTACTGAAAAATGCAGCAACTTCAACCTAAGAACTGTTTCTATAAAAAATAAAGTTCTCAAAGTAGGGCACACTAACAACGGAAAAAAGACCATAGAATGTCGCTCACCTCAGTGCCCTACATAACTTTAGGCACAAAAGGAGTAAATGGAAATTATAATTCCATTCACCTCATTCCCTTCCTTACACAGGAATTTCCAGATTTACTGTCATATGGTTCCAGAGATTATCTTCTGACAACACAATTATCACTTAAGCACTCATGAAACTTTCAAAAAGCAAATTATTTTAACAAACAGACAGAGAACAGACTGGGGGTTACCAGATGGGGAGGGAGTGGGGGGGAGGGCAAAAGGGGTAAAGGGGCACATATGTACAGTGTTGGATGGAAATGAGACTTTTGGTGGTGAACAGAATGCAGTCTATACAGAAATCGAAATATAATGATATACACCGAACATTTATGAAATGTTAGAAACCAATGTGACCTCAAAAAAATAAATAAGTAAAAAAAAAAAAAAAGGCAAAATATTTTGATGATTTATTCCTACTGCCAAGGCCCCCTGTTCTTTCACAATGACCCTGGGATAGCAGGACATCCTTATGAACTTCCTAAAAGGTATTATCTTCATCCCATACATTGTGACCTACTTTTGGATTTCTGTCCCCTTCTCTTCTATACCCCTTCAAATCATAAAAGATCTTTCTGCTTTTCTTTTAAACTCAATACGAATAACATAGAATCGATATTTACAACTACGTTGTTATTTATTTTATAAATATTTGGCCATGACATGTTATCCAGTGGTGAAATAAACACAGGATAACATTTAAAGTACTCTAGTAAAATAAACAAAAATTATTCAGACCAAAGAAAAGACATCATGTTCTTTTTTTCTTAAACCATTTTCTCCATTAAGTATCTTCTGATCAATAAAGATTAGGTTTAAAACCAAATGAAACTAATAAAACTGTATAAAAAGTCTACTTACCTCTACATAACCCTTCACAAAAGGGTCCCAAACTCCAGGAATTTGAATCAATGCACCAAGGTTTACAGACGTCTTCCAGCTGTGGTCGAGCATATTCTGGGACGCTGTGTTGTACGCATAATCATCCTTATCTGCCCAGAGAAAAGAGATTTTGAAAAGTCATGCAGTATTGAGGACTTTTGCTGAATTAGTAATCAATAAACTACCCACAAGGAAAGCTCAGGCCATAATGGCTTCACTAGGGAATTATAACTAACATTTAAAGAATAATACTAATTCTTCACAAACTTTTACCCCCCCAAAAAAACAACAGAAGGAACACCTCCCAACTTATTCTATGAGGCCAGTACCACCCTGATACCAAAACCAAAGAGAACACAAGAAAAGAAAACTATAGTCCACTATCTCTTATGAAGATAGATGCAAAACTTCTCAATAAAACACTAGCAAACTGAATCCAGCAACACAGAAAAAGGATTACAGACCATGCTCAAGTGGGATCTACTCCAGGAATGCAAAATTGTTTAACATCCCAAAATCAATTAATGCAAGACACCAAATCAACAGAATCAATGACAAAAACTATATGATCATCTCAACTAATGCAGAAAAAGCATTTGATAAAATTCAATAATCTTCATGATAAAAACACTCAACATCTAGGAATCGAAGGAACTTCCTCAATCTGATAAAAAGCATCTATGAAAAACCCACAGCTAACATCAGACTTAAAGGTGAAAGACTGCATGCGAGAGCAGATGTCCTCTCTTGCCACTGCTATTCAACCTTGTACTGGGGGGCCAGCCCTGTGGCCGAGTGGTTAAGTTCACACGCTCCGCTTCAGTAGCCCAGAGTTTCACTGGTTCAAATCTTGGGCGCGGACATGGCAGCGGTCATCAGGCCATGCTGAGGTGGCATGCCACATGCCACAACCAGAAGGACCCGCAACTAAAAATATACAACTATGTACTGGGGGCCTTTGGGGAGAAGAAAAAAAAATTAAGATTGGCAACAGATGTTAGCTCAGGTGCCAATCTTTAGCAACATTGTACTGGAGAGATTCTAGCCATGGCAAATAGGCAGAAAAATAATACAAAAGATTTCCAGATTGGAAAAGAAGTAAAACAATCTCTATTTGCATATGACATGATCTTGGACATAAAAAAATCCTAGGACTCCACTAAAAACTTACTGGAATTAACAAACGAGTTCAGTAAAGTGACAGGATATAAGAACACAATACGCAATAATTATAATAAGAATACACAATAATTAATTGTATGTCTATATAGTTGCTATGAACAATCCAAAAATGAAATTAGGAAAAAAATGCCATTTCCAATAGCATCAAAAACAATAAAATACTAAGGTATAAGTTTTACAAAAAAGATATGAAATTATACTCTGAAAAGTAAAATTGTTCAAAGAAATTAAAGAAGACCTAAATAAATGGAAAGACATCCCACGTACATGGGTTGGAAGACTTATCACAGTTAAATCAATTGATAGCTTCAATGCAATTCCTAGCAAAATCCCAGATGGCTTTTTTGCATAAACTGACAAGCTGATCTTCTAACTCATATGGAAATGCAAGGGACCAAGAACAGTCAAAACAATCTTTAAAAAAGAGGAACAAATTTGAAGGATTCACACTACGACTTCAAAAGTTACTATAAAGCTACGATAATCAAGACTGCACGATACAGACATAAGTACAGACATATGTAGACCAACAGAAGAGAATTTAGAGTCCAGGAATAAAACTTCGTACCTATGGGCAACCGATTTTTGATAAGGGTGCCAAGATAATTCAGTGGGAAAATAAGAGCCTTTTCAGTAAACAGGCTGGAACTACTGGATATCCACGTGCAAAATTACAAAGTTGGACCCCTACCTACCTCACGCCATATACAAAAATTCACTCAAAATGGATCAAAGACCAAAATGTAAAACTATAAAACTCTCAGAAGAAAACCTAAGTGTAAATCTTTGCGACCCTGGAGTGGGCAACGGTTTCTTAGATACGAAACCAAAAACACAAGCAATAAAGGAAAAAATAGATAAATTAAACTTAATCAAAATTAAAAACTTTTGTGCTTCAAAGAACATCATTAAGAAAGTGAAGATAATCCACAGCAATATTTGCAAATTATATATCTATCCGATAAGGGACTCATATCTAGAATATAGAAAGAACTCTTACAACTCAATAATAAAAAGACAAGTAATTCAATTAAAATAGGAGCAAAGGATCTGAATATAAATTTCTCCAAAGAAGATACACCAATGGACCATAAGCACATGAAAAGATGCTCAACATCATTAGCCACTAGGGAAATGTACACCAAAACCTCAGTAACATACTACGTCACCCTCACTAGGATGGCTATGATCAAGAAGACAGATAACGGCAAGTGTTGGCTAGGATGTGGAGAAATCATTACCCTCATATACTGCTGGTGGGAAAGTAAAATGGCATGGCCACTCTGGAAAACAGTCCAGTGGTTCCTCAAAAGGATAAACATAGAGTTACCATGACCCAGCAATTCCATTCTTAGGTACATAACCCAAGAGAAATAAAAACATAAATCCACACAAAAATTTATAAGTGAATGTTCATAGCAACATTATTCAAAATGGCCAAAAACTGGAAAAAAAACAAATGTCCATCAAATGATGAATGAATACATAAAATGTGGCATATCCATACAATGGAATGTCACTCGGCAATGAAAAGGAGTAAGTACCATAACAGGCTACAACATGGGTGAACCTTAAAAACATTGTGCTAAGTAAAAGAAGTCAGTGACATTTTATGATCCCATTTGTATGAAATGTCCAGAATAGACAGATCTCTAGAGACAGAGAGATTAGTGGTTGACTGGGACTGGGGGACACAGGGGAATTGAGAGTGACTGATAATGGGTACAGGGTTTCTTTTTAGGGTGGGGAAAATGTTCTCAAATTGATTAGGGTAAATGATGCACAACTGTGAAAACACTACAGTGCACTGAATTGTTCACTTCAAGTGGGTGAATCATATTGAGAATTGTATCTCAATTCTCAATAAAGCTGCTCCTAAAAAAAAACAGGAGAGATCACTACACCCAACAAATTGGATGATATGAAAAATCTGACAAGTACAAACAGTGAGAAAATACAGACAAAAGAAAATCCTCATCAGAATACTAGTGGAATATAAATTGGTAACCACGTAGGAAAGAGTTCAGCCTATGATATACTAAAGCTGAAGACACACATACTCTATGACAACAACTCTACTCACAGAAATTCATGCTTATGTATCAGTACACATGCCCAAGAATTTCAAAGCAGCACTATTTTATAAGAGCCCCAAACTATTAATAACCTAAATGGCTATCAATAAATAGAAGGAATAAACTGTGTAAATATCATACAATAAAATGTTTTACAACAATAAAAATGAATGAACTAGAGCTAATTCAACTATATGGATGCATGTTAAAACTAATGTTGACCAGGGCCAGCCCCGTGGCCGAGTGGTTAAGTTCACGCGCGCCGCTTCACAGGCCAGGGCTTGCCAGTTCAGATCCCAGGCGTGGACTTGCACACCACTTACCAAGCCGTGATGTGACAGGCATCCCACATATAAAGCAGAGGAAGATGGGCACAGATGTTAGCTCAGGGCCAGTCTTCCTCAGCAAAAAGTGGAGGACTAGCAGCAGACGTTAGCTCAGGGCTAATCTTGCTCAAAAAAAACAACTAATGTTGAACAAAGTATGCAAAGCCCAAAAGAATAAATACAGTGTGAATTTAAATATGACATTCAGATATAGGTAAAACTAAAATACAGTGTGTACAAATGCACTTGAGTGGTAAAAGTACTTTAAAAAGCAGGGAAGTGATCATCGTTAAAGTCAAGACAGTGGTTTTCTAGAGACGGAATGGGAGGAAGTGTGACCAGGAAGGCACACATGGGGACCTCCTAGGGGGACAGCAATGTTTTGTTCCTTAATCTAGGTGGTTGTTACACGGATGTTTGTTTTATAATAATTTATTCTATAACACATTTGTTTTGTATACTTTTTCTGTAAACAGTCATGCGTTGCTTAGCAACAGGGACACATTCTAAGAGATGTGTCGTTAAGGTGATTTCCCCTTGTGTGAACGTCATAGAGTGCACTTACACAAACCTAGATAGCATAGCCTCCTGCACATCTAGGCTATTTGGTATTAATTTTATGGGCCCACCCTTGCATATGCAGTCCATCACTGACCAAAACGTTATGTGGTGCATGACTATAATATTTCATAATCTTTAAGGTTTAAAAGAAAAGTTACTCAGACTTTCAAAAGCAATAGATAATAGAGGCACGAAATACTTTTTGGTACCAATGCTGCTTTTTGGCCATGCTACTCTGTGGCTGAGAAAGTAGCCCCCCAAAAAAAGAGGAATTGGTATTCTCTTCCAGTGGATCAACTGAATAAATGTCAACATGAACTTGGAAATGAGGTGTTAAGGGAAAAGTAGGTAAGAAATTACGAAGAAAAATTTTTTTGAAGAAAAAGGCAGATCCCTGAGTAAGTATAAGTTGGGTGTGAATTTACCACGAAAGGGGGTTCCTAGTCACCAAGGACATCAAAGCCAACCAGGACAGGCCACAGCAGCAAGGCAAAATCCCAAGCCAACTCTGAGAGCAAGTGCGTGTGCTACATTCTCGTGAGTCTGGTTATAGAGAACTCGTCCTAACTTATTTTCTCATGAAGTAGACATCTAGGATATAGATCCTCTAAAGAACTCCATATATTACCCCAGCTCCATCTCTTGTTGCTACAGAACAAAGTGTCAGCTGAAGAACGGTCTTGAATCATGGTCCACAGGAGAGCCGGTGTAAATGCCACGTTCCAACTGCTTTAATCATCAAATATTTGCTTAAGTTTTCCCCAACCACGTGTAAGAAGAAAAGTAAACACAGACCTTTAAACTCATCTAATCAATTTATATCAGCAAGTCTTTTTTAAAAGAAATATTACAGCAGGCATTACGGCAAGGTTAAGAAAAGAAACAGAAGACAGACATGTGATCTCAAAAGACTGATCAGTCTAGATGAGGAGACACAACATAAAGTACACATGAAAAAACTTAGAATAATGAAAATGCAAGAGACGAACAGCCAAATGATATAAGCTGAACATGAAGCTGATACATTAGGTTTAAGGTCTAAGAATGAGGGCAATGAGTCTTGAAGGGCAGAGGGCATCCTAGACGAAGACACTGCACCAAGACCTTGCCAGATGATCATGATGAAGACGGCATTTCAGAAGCGTCTTGGAAGAGATCACAGACAGAAAGAAGGTCAGGAATTTTGGGATTAGTGAACCTCCACGCCTGGAGATCAAGGAAACACTGCTCATCACATAAGGATAATACGGAAACACTACTTACCACATACGACGTGATAAATACCAGGACTGAGATTTGGATGGAGGATGTGAAAACAGAAAGGAAACAATCCTAGAGAAGTTATGGAGAAAAACTACGCAAGAGAAGGGTAAGTGCAGAGAATCAACCAATCAATACAGCTCCAAAGAACACAAGTCTGGGGACAGGAGAGGAGGACATCACCAGTGAAAGGAAGGGAAAGGGAATCAGTTTGAGAAGTCAGGACACACGGTCAATTTTTGGTGTGGTCAGTAAATCGAGAGAATTGTTATGACCTTTGGACAGAAATAAAACAACTTTATCTTGCCCGGTTCTTTAAACATATTACTATTCTGAGAAACCACCCTACAAAGCAAACTAAACTCCATTCTAAACACAAAGCAAGACATGTTTATCATATGTAATAATGCCTACCGAAGAAAATGTGTAACCATTCTCGGAAATCATATTTTAAAAAGTAACAAATCTAAAATGGTCATGAACTTAATTTAGGAATATCTAATTTATGTCTGAAAAGTCTTTTGATGTATCAGAAATATTATAAAGGATGATCAAGAATCTTCCATCAACAGAAATGTCTGTTCTCCGTACCACATGGATGAAGCCAGGCCAGGAAGCCGGGGAATCAGACGAGCCCTTCAGCTTTCTGTCCCTCTGAGTCAGTCTCATCACCACCAGACAAAGTCCACTCATATCCACTCACCGAGCTGGGACAATTCCATCTTCTTTTTAGACCAAGCATAATACTGCAAAAGCCCTTTATAGGCCTGAATAAGGTTGATTAAGACTTCCTGCGAAGATGACTTTTCACCGTATCTCCACGTCTCTGCCTGGCTGAGATTTCTGTTCGCATCCTCAAGCATTCCGTGATGCAGAAGGTACAGCGCGTGTTGTAAGGAGATCTGCAACAAGGATAAGAAAAAGCCCACTGACAAATACGTCATTAGACAACCACCAGTCAGAAAGCTCGGTAAACATATGATATGTGACGAGCTAAGACCTTGGCAGGCCACAAATGATGTAACAACATCGTCCCTGTCATCCAAAATTTCAATCTAGCAAAGAGGAAACAAACATGAGACGATTAACACTACGTAAACGAGAGCACAGCCATACAAACTTACAAACAGAAGACAGTGTGATCTAGTGAACAGAGCAGGGGCTTTGAAGACAGAGAGACCTGGATCAGATGCTAATTAAAAGCTACATAAATCTGAGGATGTTACTCAGCCTCTGAGAGTCTTATCTGTTACACGGAACAATTATTATTAACCCTTCAGAAGAGAGTTTTGAGGATTAAATAAGATAATATTTGCATACCACCTAACGCCTACTTTGGTCCATAGCAGGCAATCAATACCTTATTTTATACATGTTATATAAGCTCAGAGACATCTTAATAAAGGGTATTGAAGAATGACGTCGGTTTAGATGGAAAGGTAAGTGAATCGCTGACACAGGAGAAGCAGTAAGAATAATTACACAAAGAAGAGTGCTACAGGGAGGGGGGACGCTAAGGAGGAGAACAATGGGAATCCAGCTAATCACGTGAGTAGAGTCAGACCACAGAGTTCAAGGCCTTCATCACAAATTATTGCAATAATTTCTCAACTGGTCTCTCCGGTCTTGGCGCCATACAATCCATCTTCCACGTGGCTGCCAAAGACATCTCATCACGTTAATCGTTGTGTGAAATCCTTCAACGGCTCCTACTGCCTACCCAAGCTCCTTAGGTGTGGCACACAGGGAGGCCTCCCTCTCCCCCGCTACTTCCCCTGGCTTCCAGCCAAGTGATTTTTAGACTAACTGAAGCACTGGCTACAGGGCCATCAAGCTCTTGACCAGCCCCCCACCATGCCAAACTACCCCCGCCCCCCGAACACCTAGAGAATACCCACTCCCTTTTCAGACTCATCTCAAGCATCACTTCCTTTCTTTTCTAGACGCCTCTGCTCATTCAATCCCAGCCCTCTCCAATTCCAGAGAGCTGGCCATTTTCTCCTTTGTCTTCTCACTGTCTGTTGCATTATTACGGTACCCATAATAATTTATTCCATTTACATGTCTGTCTCCCTCTACTGCAAGAAACACTTCTAGCACATAACCTGGAAAATAGCAGTAAGTGTTTTTAAAATTATAAACAATAGAAAACAGTTTATTGCCTATTCTAATTATCACCTTCTGACTCTGGAGTGTGAAATAAGGTTCTTCTCAGGTTTCCTTACCACAACTGAATAGACTCTATGAGCCCAAAAGGACATACCCAATAATTTAGTTAAAAGTCTACTCTCCCTCCCCAGTGAAATGGCTATCCAGTTTCCTCCTGAAAGAAGAGAAGGGGAGCACACAACACCAAGACAGGCCATTGTTTTCTCCAATTGTTCACTAAGAAAGTTCCTCCTTAAGTGGAACCATATGCTGCCTCCATTTAATTTCTACTCACGGTGTACTGGCATACCAGAGAACAAGATCAGAAGAGAGCACCTGGCACGTGAGTAGAAACTCAGGAGATTTTTTCCTGAATTAATCAGTCCACTCTAAAAAGAAACTGAAAGTGAGGGAAATCTTCAAAATTAGAAAGCTGTGGGAGTGCAAAATGGTGCAGCCAATGTAGAAAACAGTTTGATGATTCATAAAAAAGTTAAACACAGAATTATATGTTTCTATGTATATGTTTATATATATAATGTGACCCAGTTAATACTATTCTTAGGTACATACCCAAAGGAAGTGAAACAGGGACTCAAACAGATACTTGTAGGCCAATGGTCACTGCAGCATTATGCACAATAGCCAAAAGGTGGAACCAACCCAACAACAGATGAATGGATAAACAAAATGTGATCAATACACACAACAGAATATTATTCAGCCATAAAAAGGGATGAAGTTCTGACACATGCCACCACATGGATAAGTCTTGAAAACAGTAAGCTAAGTGAAATAAGACAAACACGAAAGGACAAATACATGATTCCACTCATATGAAATATCTAGAATAGGTCAATTCATAGAAACAGAAAACAGATTAGAGGTTACTGGAAGCTGGGAGGAGAAGTGAATGGGGATTAACCGCTTAATGGGTACAAAGTTTCTGTTTGGGGTGACAGAAAAGTTTTACAAATACTGGTGGTGGCTGCACAACACTATGAATGTAATTAATGCCACTGAATTGTACAATCAAAAATGGTTAACATAGCATATTTTATGTTATATATATTTTACCACAATAAAGAAAACTTGGAAACTAGAAAAAGCAAGAATAAAACAAAATAGGAACCGCAGAGTACATATTAGGCTTTGCAGGCCAGAAGGTCTCCGTCACAACTACTCTACTCTGTCACCTGTCACGCTCAAAGCAGCTATTAACAATATGGAAACGAAGGGGTGTGGCTATGTTCCAGTAAAACTTTATTTAGGGACACAGAAAAAAATGAAAAAGCAAAGCATTTAAAAACTTTATTGAAAAAGTGCTCTTTTAGTCAAATATACATCACAGAGATGAAGATAGCTAACATTTTGGAAACATCTCAGTCCTTTTGGCTACGATCTTTATCAAAGAACATATGAATTTGGAGAGGAAGTCCTCCTAAACATTAGGAACGGTACAACACTTTCACACAGGGGTGGGAAGAGTTAATATTGTTCAGATGTCCATACTACCCAAAGCCAGCTGTAGATTCAATGCAATCCCCGTCAAAATTCCAATGGCATTTTTCACAGAAATAGAAAAAAATCCTTGGGGCCAGCCCGGTGGCGCAGCAGTTAAGCGCGCACGTTCTGCTTTGGCGGCCCGGGGTTTGCCGGTTCAGATCCTGGGTGCAAGGCATGCTGTGGTAGGTGTCCCACATATAAAAAGTAGAGGAAGATGGGCATGGATGTTAGCTCAGTGCCAGTCTTCCTCAGAAAAAAGAGGATTGGCAGATGTTACCTCAGGGCTAATCTTCCTCAGAAAAAAAAAAAATCCTAAAATTTGTATGGAATCACAAAAGATCCTGAATAGCCAAAACAATCTTGAGAGAGAACAAAGCTGGAGGCATCACACTTCCTGATTTCAAACGGTATTACAAACCTATAGAAATCAAAACAGTATGGTACTGGTGTGAAAACAGACATGTAGACCAATGGAATAGAATAGAGAGGCCAGAAATAAACTGATGCATATACAGCCAACTAATATTTGACAAGGGGGCCAAGACTCAATGGGGACAAAACAGTCTTTTCAATAAACTGTGTTGGGAAAACTGGATATTCATAAGCAAAAGAATGAAACTGGACTCTATCTTACACCACCCACGAAAATTAACTCAAAACGAATTAAGGACTTAAATGTAAGACCTAAAACCGTAAAACTTCCAGAAGAAAACATGGGGGAGGAAGGTCCTTGACATTAGTCTTGGCAATGATTTTTTTGGATACAACACCAAAAGCAGAAGAAACAAAAGCAAAAATCAACATGTGGGACTACATCAAACTAAAAAGCTTCTGCAAGCAAAACCACCAACCAACAAAATGAAAAGGCACCCTACAGAATGGGAGAAAATATTTGCAAGCCATATACCTACTATGAGGTTAACATCCAAAATATATAAGGAACTCATGTAACTCCATAGCAAAAAAACCCCCCAAAAATCCAATTAAAAAATGGGCAGAAGACTTGAATAGACATTCTTCCAAAGAAGACATACAAACGGCCAACAAGTATGTGAAAGGTGTTCAACATCTCTACCCACCAGGGAAACACAAATGAAACCACAGTGAGATATCATCTCACATGTTAGAGTGGCTATCATCAAAAAGAGATAACAAATGCTGGTAAAGACGTGAAGAAAATGAAACCCTTGTACACTGCTGGTGGGAATATAAATCAGTATAGCCACTATGGAGAGCAGTATGGTTGCTCCTCAAAAACCTAAAAATAGAACTACAATATGATCCAGCAATCTCCCTTCTGGGTATAGGTCCAAAGATAAAATCACTGTCTCAAATAGATTTCTGCACTCCCACGTTTATTGCAGCACTACTGACAAAAGCCAAGACATGGAAACAACCTAAGTGTCCATCAACAGATGAATGCATAAGGAAAATGTGACACACATACACACAATCGAATATTATTCAGTCATAAAAAAGAAGGAAATCCTCCCATTTTCAACAACATGGATGGACCCTGAGAGCATTACGCTAAGTGAAACAAGTCAGATGAAAACAAATACCATATAATTTCACTTATATGTGGAATCTAAAAACACTGAACTCATGCAAACGGAGAGCAGAATGGTGGATGGCAGGCACTGAGGGGTGGAGGAAATGCAGAGATGTTGGTTAAAGGATACAAATTTTCAGTCAGAAGATAATTAAGTTCCAGGGATCTAATGCACAGCATGGTGACCACAGTTACTGACACTGGATTGCACGCTTGAAAGACGCTATGAGAGCAGAGCTCTACTGTTTTCATGACAATAACAGAATAGTAATTACGTGAGGTGAAGCACGTGTTAACCAACCTCACTGTGATAAATATTTCACAATACATGTGTGCATCAAATCATCACATTGTACATCTTAAACTTGCACAATGTTATATGTCAATTATATCTCAATAAAGCTGGGGAAAAAATACTTTTTCATGTATTCAAATTCCCAATGTGTTTAGCTCTTTTCTTTTTCCAAAAGCACCAATTCCTAGAGAGCTCAAATGACTTAAGCAAAGATATTAGGATCTGGCCCATCATCCTAATGAGGAACAGCTGCCATCTCTGGAAGCCTGGTTTCGGCAGCCAGAGCTATACAAAGAGAAGGTATCTGCTCTCAGAGAACAGGGTAGGCGACAGGACACGGAGAAGTAAACAGTTCTCATAACGCTGCTTTCTTTCGGCTTCTCTTATGCATCCAGGTGTCTCACCCTTTTTCCATGCTTTTTACATCATTACCTACCTTATCACAGAGACGAACAACTTATAAAAATGACCCCTGCAAATGTAAATTCACAAAGCCCACAAGCTCACCTTTAAGTAATTCATGACGCCAATATTTTTCATCCGGTCAGCAAAGGTATTGAACGCCTCCACGTTGCTTTTAGGGTGATAATACAGAATTTCACTCCCGAGCTTCCAAATAATCTGTCAAAATAGAGATGACTAACAAAAATGTAAAATCCTTGCCTTAACCAATCTCTGCCTCAGAAAGCTATTTTTTTCTGATTACATTAAAAAACAACCTATAATTCCTTTTCCTAGATACTACTGTCAACATTTTACTGTATTTCACCTAGTGAAACTAATATTACATCTTATGTGATAAATCTTTTCCATCAATTAAATTAAAATACCAGATAACTATAACACAGTCAATTTTAAGTCAGCAGTCCAAAGAACGTAGGCAGTTAAGACACATATTGAAGATAAAAATTTTAATTAGTATGAGAGGAAGAATATTAAAGTCAGAAAACCTGAGTTCTAGCAACATTGACTTCTTCACTGCTCTCAGCCTCCTAATTATCCACAAAATGAGAGCAATGGACTAGACATTTCCTGAGCTCCCATCGAGCTCTACCACTCGATTTACAGAACTCCAATATAAGAATTTCATCAGCTACAGACAAATTTTTAATAAAAATATTTTCTCCCCAGAGCACCAAAGCTTTGCTGACAGAACTCGGAGCTCTTCTTTTTCCTGGGAACGAATCTCTATTTCTATTACCCTAATTTAAGGGACTTCAATAAAACTGACCTTAAAGTAAATGGAAGTGAATTTTAAATCAATTCTTCCTGTAAACATATATATTGGTTGTTCAGCATAATAACGATACTCATCTTTCCAACTCAGAAAGAGAGATCGAGATTTCATTTGTAGAACACCAAATTGTAGTATTTTGGAGCTTAAAGGAAACTTGGGAATTATCTATCACAGTTCTTCTTAAATCTAGTTGTATGTAAGAATTATCTGGAGCACTTGTTAAAAATAAATATTACAGAGACTCAGACTCTGATTCAGCAGGAGGGGAGGGGAGACAGGAATCTATATTTTCAACAAACGCCCTAAGTAATTCATATAGAGCCAAATAAGTGTCCGGAAACCACTGATTCCATCCTTTATTTTACAAAACAAATTCTGGACAAAAAGGGCCTGTAACTTGCCCAATGTTTTATAGATGTACATAACTTTATTCCTTAAACTAAATTTTCGATCAATAAATTTTTTTTCCAGATTTTTTTGGCTCCATTAGATATCAAACTGATGCAATGGTTACTGTATTAATAAAAGCTATCTGAGATAGTCATGTGAAGTTATTTGTGGATAAACCGTCTTTTACTGAACAAATGTAACAGAAGATGCCAGGCACTGATCTAGATCCCAGCCCTGGTGGAATTTACTTCTATCTTAGAGAGACAATAACCAAGAAACTTAGTAATTAAATTAGCAAGTATCCTGGGATGGAGCAAGATAAGGGGATCAGGAGTGCCAGCTGGAAAGTCGGGGGGTGGCATGCAGCTGCAATGGTAAACAGCCATGGCAGGCCTCTCAGAAATGTGACCTGTAGGAGGGTAGCCATAGTGAGACCTGAAGAAAGACCTTTCCAAGTAAAGGAAATCGCTAAGGCAAAGGCAATGAGGCAGGAGCATATCTGGCCTGTTCAAGTAACAGCAAGGAGGCAGTGAGTTTGGAGAAGAAAACACAAGAGGGAGAGCGACAGCAGATGAGGTCAGAGAGGTCGAAGAAGAAAAGGGAGTGAGCGGACCACGCAGAACTCGCAGGCGATCAGAAGGACTTTGGCTTCTACTCTGAGTGAAATGGGAGGCTATCACAGTGTCTTCAGCAGAGGAGTGACACGATCTGACTCATGCTTTACAAGGATCATGCTGCGTCATTGGTCATTAAGGAAACGCAAATCAAAACCCTGATGAGCTACCACTTCACAACCACCAGGACGGCTATAATGAAAAAGACAGACAGTAACACAGGTTTGCAAGGATGTGGAGAAGCTGGAATCCTCATATATTGCTGGTAGGAATATAAAATGGTGCAGCCGCTTTGGAAAACGGTCTATGAAGTTTAAGAGTTCCCATATGACCCAGCCATCCCTCTCCTAAGTGTAGACCTAAGAGAAATTACAACAAACATCCCTATAGACACTTGTACCCGAATGTTCACAGCAGTGCTATTCACAATAACCAAAAAGTGGAAACAACCCAGATGTCTAACAACTAATGAACAGATACATAAAATGTGATATATCCATACAATGGAATGCTATTTTGCAATATGAAGGAATAAAGTACTAATACACGCTGTAAAATGGATAAACCTTGAAAACATTATGTTCAGTGAAAAACATCATTCACAAACGTCATATATTATACAACTCCACTTATACGAAATGTCCAGAATGGAAAGTAGATTAATGGATGCCAGGGGCTGGAGGTTATAGGGACGAACAGGGAGTGACTGCGAGTGAACAGGGTCTCCTTTTGAGGGGACAAAAATGTTCTAAATTTAGACTGTGGTAATGGTTGCACATCTCTGTGAATATACAAAAAAACACTGAATTATACAATTTAAATGGGTGAATTGTATGGTGCGTTAATGATATCTTAATAAAGGTAGGATCACTCTGGCTGCTATGCTGGAAACAGACTGGGGGTGGAGAAGGGCGAGCAGTCCTCAGGGAGGCGACAGTGGCTGGGATCAAGGGGCAGCAAGGGAGGTGGTGAGAAGTACTCAGACTGTAGGTATATTTTGAAACTAGAGTCAACAGGTTTTCTGATCGTTTGGATATGGTTATGAAAGAAAGATTAACTCCAGGGTTTGGCCCTAGCAATTAGATACATAAAGTAACCATCCTGTGAGATGAGGAAAATTAGTTTAGACAGGGAAGCTCAGAAAATCCCTTTTAGCTCTGTTGGTATGATATGACCATTAGATATCCAAGTGGTGATGTGGAGGAGACAGCTGGGTTAGGAATCTGGACTTGGAGATGTCAGGGCCATAGACAGACAACTGGGAATTGCCAGCATATAGACCAAATTTAAGGCTATGAAACTGAGATCTTTAAGAGGGAGTTTAGACAATGAAGAGGACTAAGGACTGAATTCTGGGGCCCAGGTCCAAAGGCCAGAAAGAGAAGCAGTCAGAAAAGGAGACTGAGGAATGTCCAGTGAGGCAGGAGAGAAAACTGACAGAGGGCGGTGTCTTGGAACCAGATGAAGAAAGGTTATCACACAGGAAGGAATGATCTCCTGTGTTAAATACTGCTGACAGATCAAGTTAGAGGAGCACTGAGAGTCCGCCACTGGATTTAGCAACATGGAAATCACTGTTGACCTCGACAAAGCAATTTGGGAGAATCAGTGATGCTGGCAGTGGGGGGAGCCTAACTGGAGAGGGTTGGCAGAGAAGAAGGATGCACTCTCTTTCCAGGAGCTCTGCTGAAAGGGAGAGTGGAAAAACGGGGCACAGCCTGCGGAGAAAATGGGGGTCAAGAGATGATTTTAAGATGGAAAAAATAACATTTGTATGATGATAGGAAACATCCTATAGCGAAGGGACATTAATGACAGAGGGAAAGAAGAATTACTGGAATGAATGAAAATACTAAGGAATCTGAGAATTCAAATTATTTTCAGTCTCCTTTAAAAATCATAGTAAGTAAAAAAAAGTACACACAAAAATGCCCCGATACAAACTCTCCACCCAAAACTACTTTCGGTAGCTTTTAGAAAAATCAACATGAGATGCTGCAGAAGCTATTCCGGTGGAGCTCAGGAGGCAGGAACTCGCAGACCTCCACAGTCTCTTGGAGCAGATGCGCACTCACCTCCGGGGCGGCCTGCCTCTTGCAGCTGTCCGAATCTTCCAAGACCTGCAAATAGCTGTGCATGTATTCCGCAGCCTGCTGCCACTGGTGCTTCAGCAGAGCTTCCTGGATAAAACTTAAACAAGCACTTGTCGTCTGCGCAAAATCCTTCTCCTTTTTCCCTCCAGTCGCTACAAAGATTAAAGAGACGAGTTTCACCACAGTGACCCCAATGCAACAACTCAAAAACCTTACTTCTATAAGCAGAAGTTTTAACAAGTAGAACAGAGGGTATTACTTAACCCAGGCCACCCCAATATCAAAGCTAGCTTCACTTGTTTTTGTTTTGTTTATCAAAAATTGTAGAAGGATCTGATGATTTTTTATAACAGATCACTATGTACTTTTTTCACAAATAATTCAAGAGTTCAAAGACCAGATCCACTGCTATAACTAAAATCCATCCATTGCTATCTACTTACTTATGTGACTAAGGTGTGTCAGAATTTTCATCATTTAAAACAAAATAGAATTGAAGCTAAATCTTTCCTTCTTCTAGAAATACATACTATTCATCCACAGATATATGAAGTAATTGGACAAAAATGATAACTATATTTTACTGAGATAAAAAGCAACCAAAACTTACTTTTAATACTTAAATTTTGATAAAACTTTTAATACTTGTTATTTTGATCAGCTGTGTACAACTATTAATTTAATGCTATCTCAATCCAGAAGAAATTTTAATACTTAAAACCTTGTAGGATATTAACAAAAATAATTAAAACTAGGTACATACTTTTACTGAAAGAATAAAAGTATAAAACAAAAAGGCACAACACAAAATTTCCATCTATTAAAAGCATTTCATAAATATTTTTAAATGGTTGATGAAAAGTATCACATCCCTAGGCTGTTTAGATTCCACCAGATAGGTAGCTTTATATATATATATATATATATATATATATATATATATATATTTTTTTTTTTTTTTTGGTGAGGAAGATTGGCCGTGAGCTAACATCTGTGCCAATCTTCCTCTATTTTATATGTGGGACGCCACCACAGCATGGCTTGATGAGTGGTGCGTAGGTCCACACCTGGGATCCGAACTTGCAAAACCCAGGCCACCAAAGCGGAGCACGCAAACTTAACCACTATGCCACTGGGCCAGCCCCTCCACTAGATCTATTTTTTAAAGTAATATAATAATTTTATTTAAAGATACCAACATACACTGGAAATTATATCTTTTGCAACTATCAAGTGTAGGATACAATTTTTAGATGGCATTTTAGAACAGTACAAGGTAGTACCTAATTTTCCAAAAAAATAAAAGTAGAGGCCTACTGCTCTAGACTAGCGCTTCTCACACGTTTTCAGTGTGCAAACAAACCCCCTGGGGATCCTGATGCTTGCTACTCAGGGTGATCCTGGAACCAGCAGCTTAGGATCACAGGGAGCTCATGAAAAATAAGCTCTCTGAATCAGAAGCTGCATTTAACAAGATCTACACCCAAGCTCCCAGGATCAGCAGCAACACCACGCAAAATACCTCTTCCCTAAAACCTCGTTTATTCCCCTAAAGGAAAATTAATCTCAGGCCAAACTCCCCTCCATCCCTCCAGTGTTCACACCCCAGACTGGAAATCGACTTTAGACACTATTCCTAAATCCTTGGAAAAGTCCCCTCCCGCCTTCCAACTCAGCCTCGTGACCTCAGGAATCTCTCTCACGTCATCCTTTTGTGAGCAAAAGATAACAATTGTCAAGGAAAATGCATTTTGATGGAATGAGATACAATAAAGAACCAGCGTCATCAACCTAACTTCTAATGCCCTTGAAAGAATCTGGACACTTGTCATTCTGTCAACAAATACTTTTTGAGCACCACTATGCACCAAGAACTATTCTAGGTACTCGACACACAGCTCTATTCCAGCTGGGCCCCTGCCTTCAAAGTTTTTATTCTAGGGGGCACACACTTCCAAGTGCCAAAAGACATCAGAATAAAAAAAATAAATAATTGTTAGGAAACTGTGTTTTCCTACCATGAGCTAATTATCACTACAGTGTCAATATTACCTGCAACTATTTTCTCCTTACAAAGTATTTTGGATTTAAGGGGCTGGCCGCGTGGCCGAGTGGTTAAGTTCACGTGCTCTGCTTCAGCGGCCTGGGGTTTTGCCAGTTCGATCCTGGGTGCAGACATGGCACTGCTCATCCAGCCATGATGAGACGGCATCCCACATAACACAACCAGAGGGACCTACAACTAGAATATACAACTATATATTGGGGGGCTTTGGGGAGAAGAGGGAAAAAAAAAAAGGAAAAGATTGGCAACAGATGTTACCTCAGTAGCTCAGGTACTAATCTTTAAAAAAAAACAAAAAAATTGGGAGAGGAAATGCACATCTATGTATTAAAATAAATAAGTAGGGCCCAGCTCAGTGGCAGAGCGGTTAAGTTCACATGCTCCACTTTGGCAGCCCAGGATTCGCCAGTTCGGATCCTAGATGTGGACCTACATGCCGCTTGTGAAGCCATGCTGTGGCAGGCATACCACATATAAAGTAGAGGAAGATGAGCACAGATGTTAGCTCTGGGCCAATCTTCCTCAGCAAAAAAAAAGAAAGACAGAAAGAAAAGAAAAGAGAAGTATTTTGTATTTAACAAGCCATCCATAACCTATAAAACATTTCTAAGCATGTAAATTCTGGACTTCAACCTACTTGTTTCTGGACTGACTCAAGCTCTCTAGAGAACAGTGGGGGCAGAAACATGCCCAGGGAGGCCTTAACTAGCAGGAACTTTAGATGACTAGATCTCTGTAAGAACTGAAGTAGCACTCCTTCTGAAGTACCATCCATTCAAACCTGGTTTAAACCATGTGTCTTAATCCAGAAAAATAAAAGGAGAAGAGAAGAAAGAAACTATTGATTTTTTTCAACACTCACTATGCACAAGGCTCTACGCTAGGCACTCTACATACATTATCCTATTTTTCATATCTCAGACACTAAAAGAATAGGCTTTGAGATCAGACAGGCCTACGTTTGACTCCTGGTACCAGCACTTAGAGGGTAAGTTCTTTGAGATTCAATTTCCTCATCTCTAAAATGGCTGAGCACATAGATTTACTGAGGATTACTTTGCTGAGATAATAAAATGAGATGATACTTGGAGTAACATAAAAAGAAATAGGAGCCAAATTCTAGAAGCCAAGAAATCTCAGGCAAGGAGAAAGAGGACTAGACTAAGAAGATGTGTTTGGGTGGATCCAGAGGGTAAGGAGAAAAGTGCTGGTTCCAATGGATGCCCAGGAATACACCAGTCAACATGCAGGTAACTGCTTCTTTTATATATTCTGATAGGGGTTTATCTCATAGAAAAACTTCCTTCTATTTACATTAGAAGAAAATGGGGGAAAATATTCTTTATTTGAAACCTATTATAGATCAATTCTGTTAGGAATTATTTCACTGCAGTTCCATAGAAACTTCTTGAAAACACAGAGACCCTATCTTCTCCATCCATGTATCCCCAATATCTAGCCAATGCCAGAGATATAATAAACGCTCAGTATCGATAGAAAAAAAGTCTATCTACCATAATACAGACTATTGTTTATTAACTCAAAGGAAAATAACTGTAAAAGAAAAAAGAATCTATTTTTATGACTTCTTTTTTGCTTACAGTCTAAAATAACCTCCATATATTCCTATCTTGAAAACCGAACCAGCTCGGTTATTCATTTTTGTATCCATACTGAATCTTATCACCTCCATGCATTAAAGTTAAAATGGTTCTATCTTATTTTACTTACCCACAGTTTCTATATGCTTTTGGAGCCAAGGAAAATGCATTCCTGTTCCAGAGAGCTCACACCTTTCCCCCTGGTCATCCTCTGTTGTGGACTTTATCAATTCTTCACTGAAATCACTCATACCTATCCCAAACTGAGAACATCAGTTACTTTCTGTACATCTTAATCCACAGGCTTCTGAGTTATACAGAAAAAAAACAGCCATCTTTTTATCTAATAAACATCATTTGATCACCAAAATTAATTGCACCTAATAGTTCCTTTGAAGAAAGAAATGAATTTAATTATGTGGGCAAATGAGCTAAATGAATGATCCATTCAAAAAAAAGGACAACTACTACTATATTCAAGAATATACAAAGATAGATACTAACGTTTTAATTTAAAAAAAGTCTAGAGAAGAAAAAGCAAAACGATGCATAATAAAACAATACAAGTACAATAATAGTAGGAATTAACATTTATTGGGCCCATTCTATACACCAGGGATATAAATTACCTAATTTAATCCTTAGAGAAATCCTAAGGAAAGTACTATTATTTTCTTCCATTTTCATGAAAAAACTGAGGGGCTTAGCGAAATTATGTAACCTGGCCCAACCCCACAAGAAAGGAGAGGACAATATTCTAGAAACTAGAACACCCAACTACCTAGGATGAACAGAGCTTGGGGTCTGTGTGGAGGAGGAGGCAGAAGACAGAACTGACGGCGGGAAAGAAATCTAGAAAGAGTCATTTTCCAAGCTGAGTCTGGACTTCATGCACAAGATGTTCAGAGCCCCATATCCAATCGATTATTAGGTCCTGCTGATACTTGCTGGTATTTCTCCAATCTTCCCTCTTCTCCGCAATCCTCTACTACTACCCTAGCTCAGGACGCCTTCAAACTCGGTCTAGATTACTGCTTTAGCTTCCTAACTAGTTCCCCTGCCTCGAATTCTGCTCCTCCACACTACAGCCACGTAAACCTTTTAAAATCTAATTCTAGGGTTAGGAGCATGGGTTCGAAATAACACCGGAGTCTGAACCCGACCCACGTGTATTTTAAGGAGTCGTTCCAGAAGCAGCTCTCCCTTCCCAAATTCCCAAAGACTAAATTGGTGTCACGCGGTTGCCACGGTAACCAAAGCTTCTGCACCCCCTTCGGCCTCGTTCTCGGAACTGGAGGTTTCAGATCATGCGGAGAAAATAGCAAGAGAACACGAGTGAATCTAGCACGGCCCTCCCCGTTGCACTTTAAATGCACTCACCTGTCGAAAGCTGGAGCCCTTCTGCGCCGCTAAACTCAAGCTCCGGACTCCCGAGCAAGCTGAGCACCCCTTCACCGGAAGCGGAGTTAGAGAGTGCTTTGAGTGAGCATGCGCAAAATCTGCCTGGGGGCGTTCCGGCGGCGCGCAGAGGCAGCCCCGCCCCTAGCTCCTCCCTCGGCGGTGGAGGCTTCGCTGTCCTCGCCACGACCCCAGACGTGACCCGGAAGTGACCGGGTACTGCCGCCCTTCCGTTGGCATGGCTCCAAATTTGTCACTTAGTCCGTTGGAGCCGTTAAATGGCAGACTTTAATTGCAAATGAACATTAGAGTGAGGGCGCCTAGATGAGAGGAGCAGTCAAAAAGCAGGGTGTCACCCGAGTAATTCACTGTACGATGACCTTTCGGTTTCTGCTTGGCTGGCGCACTGCGCTGGTCACGCAGGTGTGGCTGGTGGCCAAGACCGGATAAATTTTTACATAGCCTTTTAATTGCTTCCTTGAAATCTTTTTTCTCTTTTATTAAAGTTTTAGCTTTGAATTTAAGTGACTCTGACTGCGTCCCCAAAATTTGGCCAAGGATATCTTTTTCCTTCTCAGCAGGGAAGTTCTGTGGACCTGTCTGGGGTCACTTTTCATGAGGAACGTTGACAAACTTACATGAAATAGGGGTCGAAAGTAAGATGGTTAAATGTGAAAAGAGGGCAAGTTGAGGAGCTCTGGGGAAGATGGTCCTGGAAAAGCAGAGACCCATGGGAACAATATATATCTCCAAAATTTGGAGAGTCAGTCTGAGCAAGAAGGGTCATAGCATCAGAAAACAGAACTAGGACTAACTAGTGAAAGTTAAGGGAGGGAGCTTAAAGTCCTTACAAGAATTTTGTTCATAAATAAGGCTGCACAAATAATGGCATAGGCTCCCACAGGAAGCTTTGAGTTCTCCGTACCCTAAAAGTGAACCATTTGAGCAGAATCAGAGTATTGTAGAGGAGATTAAAGGGTCAAATAAGAGTTTGTACAGTGATTCCTTAAAATGCTGAAAATACTTGTCTTCATGAACACTATGCAGTAGGTATGGGCTTGCAAGAAAAATTGCTTCTGCCACAACTAGGACCCAGAACTAAAAATATACAACTATGTACTGGGGGACTTTGGGAGAAAAAGGAAAAATTTGAAAAAAAAGAAAAATTCCTTCTGCTACTCCTTGTGTCATAGGTTCTTGGCTTCACTCAAGCCTGTACTCTAATTCCACAGGCAAGGCTGAGCTAAATGATAATGTCCAGGAGGACACACACATGAAATAACATAGCTGTAAGCATCTAGTCTAGAGGTTTGATCTGGCGACATTTCTTCCCTTGCTGTGGGAAGGTATGAGGTATAATTTCACCAAAACCAACCCAGAGCTGATTTTATATGGCTAGAAATTCGTGGTCTCTCAAAAATAGGGAAAAAAATTCTGATTTAATTTAATGTTCTCAGACAACTCTAGGCAACAGTAGATAAATGAGAAAAAGTCAAGAACTAGTATCTTTATATGCTCTACCCACTCTTCCCTTTTCCATGGTACAATTCTGGTAGAAAATGTGTTAGGGAGAAGAAAGTAAGAAGAAAATGACTATACTATACCACACCCAATAGCATAAATAAGATTTAAAAAATAGGATTTAAAAAAGGAAATGGTCTGACAAAAATGCAAACATAAAACAAAGCATGCAGAAGACTTTCTAGACTCTAATCTAGAAGAAAACGTATCCTAAGCAACAGATGTTCGTGCTAAAAAAGCAACTTAATATGATGATGAATTACACTTTTTAAAAAAAACTATTAACTGTTATTTAGAGAATATTATCGCCATGAGCCCTTCAATTATTCCCATAAACCCTTTATTAGACTCCCTGCAAATTAATAAAGAACAAGCTTCAGAAAACCAAACAGTTGGAAAGACATCATCATAAATAAACGATATCACAGTTAATAATACAAACAATATGAAAAAGGAATGTGGCAAAAATGAAAGCATAAGAACAAAACAGCTCACATAATAATATAGAGAAAAATATTATCCAACTGTGAACTCCCTAAAACACACGGACTACGATCTCACCCCTGACTTAAGGAAAATCTATATCCTCAAAGGCTCAGCTTCATTTTTTTTGCCCATTTGGTGCCCTGAGCCACTCTATAAAGAAGTCTGGCTATCCTACTGGGGAGAGAGAGGCCACAAGACAACAGAGTCCCTGGAGAATGAAACACCACACAGAGAGAGGCCACATGGAGCCAACAGTCAGCATCGTAATTCCATATGCATGAGGAAGGCCTTCCCAGACCTTGCGGCCCAAATCGGTCACTTGCTCATTTCAACCAGACAGTTGAGTCCAGTCGATAACACATGGAGCAGAGGTGAGCTATTCTCGAGAAGCCCTGTGCAAATTCCTGACTCACAAAATTGTGAGCAGCAAAATGATGGTGGTTTTAAGCATCTGAACTTATTGATCATTAGCATCTTCCAACTTTTTTCTTCGTCAGTCAGTGTTGTTAGAGATTACCAGTTTATTTATGCTGTGGTCAGAAAACAAACTCTGTGAGATGTCAATATTTTAAAATTTTTAGACATTTATTTTGTTGCCAAAAATATGGACTGTCTTGGTCAATGTTCCATGGACACTAGAAAAGAATGTGTGTTCTACAGTTGTTGAGTGTTGTATATTATCAATGTCGATGAGGTTAAGGTAGTTGATAGTTTTGTTCAGATCTATATTGTAACTGATTTTTCATATCACTATATGAACACTTACTATTAATTACTGAGATCGGCATGTTAAAATGGCAAACCATGTTTGTAGATTTGTCTCTTTTTTCTTTAGTTTTGTCAGCTTTCCTTCACATATTTTGAAGGTTTGTTATTGAACACATAAATGTTTGTGGTTCTTATATCTTCCTGATTAAATAACCATTTTATCATTCTAAAATATACTTTTTATCTCTGATAAAACTCCTTATCTTGAACGAGTTTGTCTGATATTAACATAGTCACGGCAACAATCTCAGCTTACTGTTTGAGTGGCATATCTTTTTCCATCTTTCTACTTTCAACCTACCTGTGTTTTTTATTCAGTGCTACTTCCCTTGTAGACAATAATTAGTTGGATCTTCACATTTTTAATCCAATCTGATAATCACTATCTTTTAATTGGTGTGTTTTATTCATTTATATTAATTGTAATAATTGATGTCGTTGAATTTAAGTCTATCATTTTTCTGTTTCCAGTTTGTCCCCTTAGTTTTTTGTTGCCCTGTTCTCCACTTCCTGCCATTTTTTGGATTAATCAAAGTTTCAGTATTCCATTTTAATTTCTCTGTTGGCTTTTAGCTATATCTCTTTGCATTATTGTTTTAGCAGTATTTCTAGGATTTATCATCTGCTGTCCTAAATTATCACAGTCTACTTAGAATTAAAATTGTGATGCTTCACATAAAATAAAGGAGCCTTGCCACAGTGTAGTTCCATTTACCATCACCCCCAAGTCCTTTGTGGTTTATTGTCTTATATATTCTATCTACAGACATTGTTATTTTTGCTTTAAACAGTTATATGTATTTTAAAGAAATTAAGAGAAGAAATATATATATTGCCTTTCATATTTACCCATATTTTACCATTTCCAGTACCTTTCATTCCTTCCAGTAAATTATCTTCAAAAGTAGTTGCCAGAGGGACCAGCCCAGTGGCACAGCAGTTAATTTCACGCATTCCACTTTGGCGGCCTGGGGTTCACCAGTCCAGATCCTGGGTGCGGACCTACGCATCGGCTATCAAGCCAAGCTCTGGCAGGTGTCTCACACATAAAATAGAGGAAGATGGGCACAGATGTTAGCTCAGGGCCAATCTTCCTCAGCAAAAAGAGGAGGATTGGCTGCAGATGTTAGCTCAGGGCTAATCTTCCTCAAAAAAAAAAAATAGTTGCCAGAAATTCTTCCCATTCCTGTACAATCATGTTGCTTCTTCCATTGAGAAGTAGAGTCTATTGCTCCACCCCTCGAATCTGGGCTGGTCTTTTGATTTGCTTTGCTGAACAAAATATGGGAAAAGTGATGCCAAGCCAGTTCTAGGACTAGGACTTAAGAAGCCTTGCACTTTCCATTTTTATCCTCTAGGAATCCAGCCAACAAGTAAATAAGTTTAGGCTAGATTACTGAATACAGGCCTACCTCTTTTATTGCACTGTGCTTTATTGTGCTTCACAGATACTGTGTTTTTTACAAGATTTTGAGCACCAGCACAAAGGCTCACTGAAGGCTCAGATGATGGTTAGCAATTTTAGCAATAAAGTACTTTTTAATTAAGATAGACCAATTGGGTTTTTTTGGTGCTATTTCACACTTTTATGTGCACTGAGAAACAAAAAATTCATGTGACTCACTTTATTGTGATATTCACTTTACTGTGGTGGTCTGCAACCGAGCCCACAATATCTCTGAGGTATGCCTGTAACGAAAACCATTTGGATAGAGGGGGACCCATCCTAGCCATTTCAGTCACCACACCTGAGCCAGCAGACATGTTGAGTGAAGCTATTTTGGAAGTTTCAGCCCTGGCCAAGCTCCCAGCTGAATGCGGCCACATGAGTGACCAGCAACACCCAGAAATGAAGAACCACCCAATTAAGTCCAGCCAAGGCACAGTATCAGGAGAAAGAACAAATTATTATCATTTTAAACTACTAACTTTACATAGTAAAGGATAACTAAAACATTCCATTTCTATTGAATGTGCCATCATCTCCTTTCATCTTAAAGAATTTCTTTTAGCATTGCTTTTAGTACAGGTCTGTTGGTGATGAATTTTCTCAGTCTTTATTTATCTGAAAATGTCTATTTTGCCTTCAGATTGAAGGATATTTTTTCTGGATATAAAATTCTGGATCGACAGTTTTTGTCTTCTGGCACTTTAAGCCCTTCCATTGGCTATTCTTTTTTAACATGACCAACTTGTGTTGGGTTTGGCTTTTTTTAAGGTATGCTTTATTTGGTGAGGAAGATTGGCCCTGAGCTAACATCTGTTGCCAATCTTCCTCTTTTTTTTCTATTCCTCTTTTCTCCCCAAGGCCCCAGTACTAGTTGTATATCCTAATTGTAAGTCCTTTTAGTTCTTCTGTGTGAGATGCTGCCATAGCATGGCTGGATGAGCAGTGTGTAGGTCTGCACCCAGGATCCGAACTGGCGAACCCTGGGCCACTGAAGCAGAGCACATGAACTTAACCACTCAGCCATGAGGCCAGCCCCTTCCATTGGCTTTTGACCTCTTGTTTCTGATGAGGAGTCAGCTACCCTTTTTATCACTTTCCCCATGTGTAATGTATCACTTTTCCCTGGCTGCCTTCAAGACATTTTCCTCCCTATTTGGTTATTTGCAGTTAGACTCTTCACTGAATTTCCTAGATCTATTTCTTTTTCACTAAATTTGAGATATTTCAGCCATTATTGCTGCAAATATTTTTTCCATGCAATTATCCCTCTGCCTTCCTTCTGGAACTCCAATTTTATATATATTAAGACCACCTGATGTTGATATGTTACTGACTCTCTGTTTATTTTTTTCTTTCTGATCTTTAGAACGGATAATTTAAAAAAAAAAAAAAAGATTGGCACCTGAGCTAACAGCTGTTGCCAGTGTTCTTTTATTTCTTCTTCTTCTTCTCCTCCCCAAAGCCCCCCAGTACATTGTTGTCTATTCTAGTTGTAGGTCCTTCTGGCTCTGCTATGTGGGACGCCACCTCAGCATGGCTTGGTGAGTGAGACTAGGTCTGTACCCAGGATCCAAACCAGCAAAACCCTAGGCTGCTGAAGCAGAGCACACGAACTTAACCACTTGGCCACAGGGCCCTAGCATGGATAATTTCTATTGATCTATCCTCAAGTTAACTTTTTGTTGTTTTTGTAGTGTCCAATCTGCTAAGCCCATTTAGTGAATTTTTCATTTCAATTACTGTACTTCTCAGTTCTTGGAATTTCTGTTTTTTAAACAAAGTTTTCATTTATACACTGATAGCCCTTATCTGTTCACTCCTTACTATGTTTTCCTTTAAGTCCTTTAAATTATTTATAAAAGCTACTTTAAATTTTTTTTCTGCTAATCCCCAAATCTGGGTCATCTCACAGATATCTTTATAGCCTATTTTTTGTTTTATGGTTCACATTTTCCTATCTCTTTGTGTGTTTGATAATAAGTTATATGTTGGACATTTATAGATAATACATTGTAGGGAGTCTGGATTATATTGTCTTCCTTTAAAGAATATTACTTTTTGTGTGTCATGCAGATTAAATATTGGTAGGTCCTTTTGGTCATGTCCACCTTGGTACTACTCATTTTCAACGTGTGTCTATTTTGGTTTTAAACTCAGTCATAACATGTGCCACTTACTCTTTTGCATGGTTCTTTCTCTTATGGCTTGATTCTGGATTCTCAGTCAAGTGCCCAACGTGTCAGTGAAGTTGCTGCTCTCTGGCTGGGCTGGAAGCCCAATGTCTCCCGGCACTGCATGATCTTTAGCATCACTCTTCAGCCTTCCCTCTGCAGCAGACAAACTTGGCTAAGCCTGTGGAGTCTCACCTGGCACATTTGTATCCTCAGTGAATTCCCACATAGGCTTCTAGTATTACCGTCCCCCCAGTACACACACACACACAAACACACACACACACACACACACACCATCAGCTCAGTTATTCTAACCTACAAAATCCCAGTCACTTCAATAACCTTGACCTCTGATAATTTTCTCTTCATGTCAGCAAGACTATCACTTTACTTGAGTTTCAGCCCCTGATTATGGAGTTTACTTTGTGTGTTTTGTTCTTAAGGATCACAGTCATGTGCTGCCTGGTTATCAGTGCCTGGAAATAGTCACACTAAGTAGTTTGTCTAGTTTTATACTCTTTTGTGGCAGGAAGGCAAATCCAGTACCAGCTACTCTATCGTGGTTCAAAGCAGAAGTACTAAATTTCCTGTATCTTTGTCCACCAACAGTAATAGGGACACTCAGTTAACAGGCCAAACTACATAGAAACTTTGCAATGTCTCACAGATTCAACAACAATTTCATTGTCCATGGGACTTAAAATCAACTGAAGGAGTAAACCTCAAAATAGATCTCTGAAAAATAAACTGGCCAAGATTTGTAATTTAATCAGACCTAAATGATCCTATTTCTACCCATAGCTTTATGAGCATGAGATCTACAATTACTAGAAAAATAAAAACTAATGGATAAACTCATAAAATGTTCCACTACAATCCAATAGACGGCCTCATATGATACTTTCATATATTAGATGATAGTTGTGAAATTATTACAAAATACTAATGAACACATTCCACTCATGGATTAAAACATCCTTCCCAACAATTTTGAAGAACTGTGTCATTATCTACAACCCAAAGGTTAGATACACCTCAAAATTCTCTAGAAAAGACATTTCTTAAATCTCATCCAAATGAACTTCCCCAGGTGTTTCTTACCGTTGACGTGACAAAAGCCTTCTAGTCCTAAATGCACATCGTCTACAAGGAGGAGACATTGGTCCTCGACAATTAACAGCTCCTTGATCACATTTCATACAACCCACTCTAGACATAAAAAAAGAAAAAAAACCTTATACATGTTTTCTGCTGACCTTATCCTACAATCTACAGTGGAGGTCAGCAAACTTTTTCTGTGAAGAGACAGTAAATATTTTAGACTTTGCAGACCATACAGTCTCTGCTGCCACTATTCAACCCTGCCGTTGCAGCACAAAAGCAGCCATAGATAAATGTAAATGGTCGAGCATGTCTAATAAAACTTATATTTACAAAAACAGGTGGCAGGCTGGATTTGGCTGTAGGCTGTAGTTTGCCAACAGTTGCTCTAGGGTACCAATTAATGTTTATGCTCACAATAGAGGTTTGGTTGGGATACATACATACATACAGACAATTTTAAAGATACGTAATTATATGAATGAGGATTTTTTGTCCAAAAAAGAGATCTACTAAAAAATAATTATCATAGATCTCAGTCATTATGATAGTCATTGGCTCTACATTGTTTCTCCTGGGTGCTCTAAACAATTAGTAGATGTCAATGCTAAGGAGTAATTTTGCTGTTCTATTTTGGAGAAACATGATTATAATGGGGCAAAATGGGATCAGCCATCATGAAGATGATATATATTTATTTAATTACAGTTGTTCTCATAGTAACTCTGCATTCTGAGTCTAAACTTAGACCCCCTAAGTTTTAATTGAGAAGCATGTGCTTTTGTTAAGAATAAAGAAAAAACCCTCTACCTCCATTCCAAATAACTCAGCATGTGTCCGTGATTTGACTATTAACACAAAGAAAAAAACAATACAATTCATTCAGATTTAAGTTTAAGATAAGGTAATACAGAAGAGGGAGCAAATGTGGGAATGTTGAAGTAGAAGGATTAGACCCCTCTTGGAGGAAGTGTGAGATGTCCCTTAAGGTGGTATCAGCTTTAATGAGAAAAACACTGTAAAGCAAAGTCGTTTGGATCTACAAAAGACTTTTTAAAAATAATCCTTTCATTTTAGCTGATAAGAGAAACTACCGAATACAGAATATTTACAACCACAGGTGCTTGTTAACTGATCAGATTTTAAAAGTCTCAGACAGTGCATCTCAGCTGGGAGAGTGATACTCTTCCTACCAAGGGGAGTTTTGAAATGCATGGAGGCAATTTTTATTTTGACAATATTTATTTTATTTTATTTTTATTTATTTTTCAGGACTAAGGATGCTACTAGAATTTCATGGCCAGAGCCAGGGTGGTTGTATATCCTGCAACTGGGTGGAATGTCCCACCTAAAATGCCAATAGAGCTCTAGCAAGAAACATTTGCCTAAACAAGTAACGTGCTCTGGTCCCTTACTTGACTGCGACTGTGTTTTCCTACAAGTCAATTCAATTCAACCTAAAGGGATAAAGGCTTTCATACCGTCAAATTGTTTTATCACCCATTTAAATGTCATTCTTGGTTTCTTTAGTTTGTCAATAATAGTAAGTGCATTTAAGATAATTATGAGAACTAAATAAAAGCATGACTAGTGTAGAAGCTTAATGATGACTACAGCTTATACTTTTTACTAAAGACTTCAGATTCATCTGAAATGGCCATGAGAGTCTCAGATATCCCAACAAAATTCTCAGCCTCTGATCACAAACAAACGAAAAATTGGAGGTTTTGTGATAACCACCATCATTCTTGCTTCTTCCAAGAGAGTTGGGCCAAAAATATTTTAAACCCTAAAACACAATTTTAAGTTTTGCTTTTCTTTACAATAAGTTTACGCAAAATAGTGGACAAATATATGGTACAGATCTGGTGTTAATTTTTAATCCCTGCTTTCTAGAGCCATGCTATCTTTAAATGTGCCTCGTCTGAGTTGAGATGTGCTGTAAAGTGTAAAATACACCCCAGATTTCAAATGAAATAAAGAAGGTAAAATGTCTCACTAATAATTTTTATATTGATTACAAGTTGAAATAATAATATCTTGTATATATTTGGTTAAATAAATGTATTGTTAAAATTAATTTCATTTGTTTTGTTTTACCTTTCTAAAGTGACTTGTAGACATTTTAAACTACATTTGTACCTGGCATTATATTGCTATCGAACAGCATTGTTCTAGAGAATCAGTGAGAAATCTGAGGTTATGGTTAGATTCTCTACGCAAGCATTGTGATTTGAAGTCATTCATCCCTCCTCTTAGGCATTCCATGCTATTTCGTATATGATGTAGATTTAAACAGGAAGGAGCTTTCATGCTGGGAGAAACTCTTTACGTTTCCAGTTTGCAATTGCTCAGTACCCGCACTTGAGGACAGTCTTCATAATGGTATTTATGTTGCTGCTCCTAATTTTCTGCTGCATGTACCGATTAAAATGCTGAGGATTCAGGAGATTGGCTTTGTCTCGCTATGTGATCTGTAACAGGCCTGCTGTGCTTGTATGTTACCCTCAAGAACGTATTTTCTCCCTCTCAGCTCTCAGTGTCTCCTCCCGGAGGTGCTTTTGACTTGCCAGGCACAGCTTGGGAGGCTGTGAGTGGCCATGCTGTCTTCTAGCAAGAAGGGAACAGTTTCCAGGGGAGGTACTGTCTAAAAATGTCTCCTTTGTCACAAAGGCATTGATTTGCTGGGACTCTTCTTGCACCGTCAGCCATCCTAGTTGGCTGTAAAAGCCTGAGATTTTGCTGTTTGATTATTTAAACACATAAATGGGCAACTTTTTAATATATGATCTCATTTGCTTCTTACAGAAACACTATGGAAGTTTGAACATTAATCCCAATTTTGTAGATGAGGAATCTGAGACTCAGAAAAGTTAATTACCTGCCGAGGATCACACAGTTAGACTTGTGATACCTAGTTTAATGCTTTTGACTTCCTTCCCTGCCTCTGCTATAGTCCTAGTAAGGAAGGAATTCATATCTGGAAAGCGTAAATGGACAAACAGTCTGCACTGTGGAAACTGAGTTGTACAGGCCCCACCCTGGAATTTGGTCTGGTTTTGTTTCAAAGCACCAAATATTTGACTTCTGTGAAAATAGTGCCAAGGTAAATTAGGCAGAACCGGAAACAGGAACTTATCTATAAGCCCATAAGTTAGTGGCAACTTCATATGTTTGAGTTCCTTTCTTCGTATGATAGAAACTGGGATAATATTTGTCAGGACTAGACAAATAGTACATGCTGATAGAAGACTTTGCCTTGTATATGACTCACTCCCAGTAGAACATAATCCTTTGACATGACTTCCACATGGCTTTTTAATTATGGGGATGATTTAACCCTACTGGCCACGCCCAACACAAAACTCCATTCTCCTTGGCTTTCAGAACACAATACTTGCTTACATTCTAGTTCAGTTATAAAATCCCTTAAAGTCTGATAGCTTTGTTTTTTACTCTCTTAAGTCTAAATTCTTGTGCTTGATTTTCAAGGGCTTTTGTAATCTGACCTACCCTAGCCCCCTAAATTTATCTCCCACTATTCTTTAATTGGATCATTTCACACTGGTAAGATTAGGTCTCCCTACTGTCCTTTAAACATTACTTTTTGCTCTCTTTTCTCCTGTGTTACTTTCCTCACTTGCTGTACTCTCTTTTTAGAATCTAAATCCTACCTGTTCACCAAGACCTAGCTTAAACCGCACCACCATCATTTACTTTCCTCCTCCTTTTAACTCTTTCGTGCTTAGAATTTGCGCCCACACGCATTTTAGCACTTACTGTGTGGCAGGGTTCCTTGTCTTCCCCATACCCCCATTGTTACTGTGGATGGTGGTTGGCATCAGCAAGAGAGATTTATTTATCTTTTAGGAGTTTCCACTCTAAAGAATATAATGAGGATCCAAGTCATCCTTCACCCTTGGAGGTGGAGCCAAGACGGGGCCTCCTTGGGCATGGGTGTAAAAGGTGGACCCATCTCCTAAACACTGGCCACAAAGGATGACACTGGACACAAAAGAAGCCAGAAATCTGGGAAAAGAAATGAAGGGAAGAATATCTCAGGATTCCCAACAGGAAATGATACTGTGCAGGCTGACTTGACAGAGTAAAGAAATGTATGTTTGTTGTTTTTCTAATTTACACTATATCATAACCAATCACAGTGTTTTATTTTTATTTATTTTTTTTCTTCTTCTTCTCCCCAAAGCCCTGCAGTACATAGTTGTATATTTCAGTTGTAGGTCCTTCTGGCTGTGCTATGTGGGATGCCACCTCAGCACGGCTTGATGAGCGGTGCCATGTCCACGCCTGGGATACGAACCGACAAAACCCTGGGCCACCTAATCAGAGCGTGCAAACTTAACCACTTGACCATGGGACGTCCTCCATGGTGTTTTTGTTTTTAACTAAGACGTTTACTAGGATTTACCTGGTTTATGACTCTTCAGTTACTTTTAAGGATAACTGTGTCTTATCTCTTTCTGTCTAATATTACAAACTACTTTTCCCCATATAGTTTTTGACAAATCTATTGAGGTATAAATGATATTTAAGTATTTAAATTGTGCAGTTTTCTGAGTTCTGACACATGCATACACACCTGCAACCATCACTATGATCAAAAGAAGGAACATATGCATCACCCCCAAATTTCTTTGTGTCCATCCCTTTCCTCCCTGCCTGTCATCAAGCAGAACTGTCATTATAGATTGGTTTGAATTTCCTAGAATGATGAATTCTTTTAGTTTTTGTTTGTCTGAAAATATATTTCATCACCTTTTTCCTTTGTTTTGTTTTGCATATCTAGAAATTTGCTTTTTGGCATGGGAGTCTTTTCTTGTTTTATTTTATTTTTTTTGAGGAAGATTATCTGAGGTAACATCTTCTACCAATCCTCCTCCTTTTGCTGAGGAAGGCTGGCCCTGAGCTAACATCGGTGCCCATCTTCCTCTACTTTATATGTGGGATGCTGCCACAGCATGGGCTGATAAGTGGTGTGTAGGTCTACACCCAGGATCCAAACTGGCGAACCCTGGGCTGCTGAAGTGGAGTGTGTGAACCTAACCACTATGCCACTGGGCTGGCCCCTCTTCTCATTATTTTGTAGTAGCATTATTGGCATATAATTCATGTAACTAAACAATTCACCTATTGAAGTGTACACTTCAATGGCTTTTAATATATTCACAGAGCTGTGTATCATCATAATCAATTTTAGAACATTTTCATCACCCCCAAAGAGACACCTTATACCCTTTATCTGTCACCTTTCAACACCCCTGTCTCTGCCAGCCCTAGACAACCAAAAATATACTTTCTGTCTCTGTAGATTTGTGTATTCTGCACATTTCATATAAATGGAACCATACAATATAGGCTCTTTTGTGGCTGGTTTTTTCCCTTAGCATGATCTTTTCAGGGGTCATTCCTGTTGTAGCGTGTATCAGTACTTTGTTCCTTTTTTACTGCCGTTGTATTGACATGCCACATTTTACTCATTAGTTTGTCACGTGGATGAAATTTGGGTTGTCTTCATTTTGGGCTATTATGAATAATGATGCTGTGAATATTTGTGTCCAAGGTTTTGAGTGGATTTCATAGCTTTTTGGTTATTACCTAGGAGTGGAATTGCTTGGTTATATGGTAACTCTGTTTAATCTCTTGAGGAACTGCCAGATGGTTTTTCAAAGTGGCTGCACCTTTTACACTCCTACCAGTAATGTATGAGAGTTCTGATTTCTCCACATCCTTGTCAACATCACTATTATCTGTCTTTCTTATTATAGCCATCCTAGTGGGTGTGAAGTAATATCTTATTGTGATTTTGATTTCTATTTCCCTAAAGGCTAGTGATGTTAAGCATATTTTCATCTACTTATTGGTCATTGTATATTTTCTTTGGAGAAATGTGTATTCAAATTCTTTTCCCTGGGCTTTTAAAAATTGAGTTATTTAAAATTGGGTTATCTGTCTTTTTATTATTGAATTTTAAGAGTTATTTATATATTCTAGATGCAAATCTCTTATCAGATATATGAATGGGAAATATTTTCCTCCTTTCTGTGTGGTTATCTTTTCACTTTCTTGATGATGTCCTTCGAAGCACAGAAGTTTTAAATTTGATAAAGTCCAGTTTACCTTTTTTTCTTTAGTTGCTTATGCTTTTGGTGTTCTGTCTAATAAATCATTGCCTACTCCAAGATTTCTCCCTATGTTTTCTTCTAAGATTTTTATAGTTTTAGCTGTTACATTTAGGTCTATGATCCATTTTGAGTTAATATTTGTACGTGGGGTAAGGTAGGGTTCACTTTCATTCTTTTGCATGTGGATATCCAGTTGTCCCAGCACCATGTGTTGAAAAGGCTTCACCTCATGTCTGGAAAATATTTCACTTGGTATACAACTCCAGAGTGTCATATTTTTTTCTTCCAGCACTTTAAATATGTTGATTGACTGTCTTCTGGTTTCCATTTTTTGAATGAAAAGTCTCCTGTCACTGCTTCTCTGAACATAATGTGTCTGATGTCTGTAGATGATTTTCTATTTTTTTTCATTACCACTGGTTTTAACCAATTTGATATGCATTGGTGTTGTTTTCTTCATGTTTCTTGTGCTTAGAGTTTGTTGAGCTTCTTGGATCTGTGAGTTTTTATCAAATTTGGAATGCTTTCATTCATTGTTTCTTCAAACCTATTTTCTGTCTCACACATCCTTCAGGGGCCCCAATTACATGTATATTGGACTGATTTGAAGTTGTGCACATTGATGCTCTGTACATTTCTTTCAATCTCTTTTTCTCTCTGTGTTTCATTTTGGAGAGTTTATATAGTTATGTCTTCGAGTTCACTAATATTTTCTTCTGAAATGTCTAATTTGCTATTAGTCTTATCCAGTGTATTTTTCACCTCAGCCATTGTTTTCTTCACCTATGTTCGATTCAGATTGTTGCTATATCCTCTATGTTTCTCCTTTACATGTTTATGCTTTCCTATGGCATCTTTAACATATGGACTAAAACTGTGTTAATGTCCTCGTGTAAAAATTCTCTCATCTGTGTCATTTATGAAAGTTTCTATTGATTGATTTTTCTTTTCATTATGGGTTGTATTTTCCTACTTCTTTCCATGCCTCATAATTTTTTATTGGATTCCAGACATTGTGAATTAACCTTGTTGGGTGCTGAATATTTTGTATTCTTTTAAATATTCTTGAGCTTTGTTCTGGAATGCAGTTAATTTACTTGGAAACATTTTGATCTTTTCAAAGCTTGTTTTTTTTTTAAAGATTCTCTCCTGAGCTAACAACTGCTGCCAAACTTCTTCTTCTTTTTTTTGCTTTTTCTCCCCAAATCCCCCCAGTACATAGTTGTATACTTTGGTTGTGGGTTCTTCTCGTTGTGGGATGTGGGATGCCGCCTCAACATGGCGTGATGAGCAGTACCATGTCTGTGCCCAGGATCTGAACCGGTGAAGCCCTGGGCCACTGAAGTCGAACGCATGAACTTAACCACTTGGCCATGGGGCCGCCCCCTCAAGGCTTGTTTTTAAGCTTTGTTATAGTAGCTTTCAATCTTAGGCTGATTTTTTCCCCTTTACTGAGCACTGTACCTGATGCCCTATTTATTACAGGTTGTCTACTCTGGCTGGTGGGAGCACAAGCTATTCTCTTCTTCAACAGTTGTTCCTCCTGTCCTCTGGTAGTTCTTTCCCTGGCTTCAGGTAATTCTTCACACACAGGTGCTTATCATTACTCACTTGAAGACCTGAGAGAAACCCTCTGCAGATCTCTGGAGCTCTGACTGTACAGTTCTCTCTTGTTTATTCAGCTCTCTTCTCTCCTGTACTCTTCCCTGAAAATTCCAGCTGACTTGACCTCCCCAAAGTTTCAAATCTGTCTCGTCAACAAGGAGGTTATCTGTTTGAGTTTCCTTTCTCTAGTTGTGGCCTGGAAACTTTATCCAAGGAGTAAGCGAGGGCAATCACAGCACTCACTTTATTTGCTCCACTTATCTTGGCTATCATTGTCCTACAGTGTTTGTTGTCCAATGTCTAAAAATTATTATTTCATATATTTTGTCCAGGTTTTTAGAGGTTTAATGTGGGATAGTAAACCTGTTCCCTTTTACTCCATCTTGGCTGGAAGCCATAGTCTTCAATAAATACTTTCCACCATTCTCTGGACTCAGAGTGGTTTCATCATTGGCAGTAGACTGAGTTCTTTCTGGTAACTTCAGTGTTAGACCTTCTGGATGCCCCTGGGCAGGCACCATGGGAAGTTTACAATGATATGTTATTATGCTGTCTTCTATTCTTTCAGATGTGTTTGTCTTGTCTTCTCAATCAGACTGCAACTTCTTTAAGATCAGGAACCCTCCACATCTTATATTTTTATGTACACCCTCAAACTAGACACATTTATTTTTTTAACTCTTACTTAATCTTTACCAAATGAAAATTCCATCTGAAATGTTAACAAATAACATGCTTGAGATTAGAATTTATGTGAAACATAATTGAATGCTATTAAAAATGAGTGCTGATTCATCCATTATAATTATATATCCTGGCAGAAAGAGTTACCACCACCACCCTCATTGTGGTCTGCTGAGAAATTTTTTCTGATTAACCACCAAACTTATTAATATCTAAAGGCAATAATAATAATAAAAAAGAATGGAGATAAAGCCCTGGAAAATCTACAAACTAAGCAGCTAGTTCTTCAGTAACTAACAGCTCTCATCCTTCGTATCAAAGCATATCTAAATATCAAAGTAAATATTAGTAAAGTAATATTAAATTAGATCATTTTGGAATTTTTCTTTTTCCACCAATGAATTGTCATTAATTCTACTCTAAATAGAAATAAGAAAAATTAAAATTATTTTTATCTGCTTTAATATTCTGGTAGTATATAGGAAAAAAGCACAGTGCAATTTCATTTGCTCCCTTCCCAACAAATATGCTCTCAATCAACAATGAATATATTCCAATAAATATATTCCAGGTCTGTTCCCCATATTGAGGATGTTGCTGAAGGGAAGACACAAAATGCCTTGGTCTCATGGCATATTCCCTCTCGGTACTATTTATATATGGAGACTCTGTGTAGGTTAATAGTGTAATATATTTATAATATATGAGGAATCATATGTTCACCCAACAAATCATTTTTTGAGTACCTCATACATTCCAGACATTTTCCTAGGCACTTATGTTAGAGCAGTGAACAAAATGGACAAATTCCTTGCTCCCATGGAGCTTATATTTAGGGTGAGGGGCCATCAAATAGATAAACAAATGTCAGGCAGGTGGTAAGTGCTCTAAAGAAAAATACAGCAGGATGATGGGCGGGATGTTCATGGAGGGAGCTCTCTTCTATGTAGGGTGATATCAGGGAAGGCCTCTCTAATAAGATATGGAGTTGTTACAGACACTTGATGAGATGAGGGAACTAGTTAGCCAGGTGGACTGTTTGGGGGACCTGTTCCAGGTTCAGGGAAAATTGCAAGTGCAAATGCTCTGATGCTGGTGTGGGCTTAGTGAGTTTGAGTGGAACAGCAAAGCAAGGGGACGGTGTTAGGAAATGGGGCTAAAAGGGATGAGGGGGGTCAGATCAAATAAGACAGTGCAGTCCTTAATAAGGTCATTGCATTTTACTTAGAAGTGGTGAGTCATAGGAAGGTTTTGAGCAGAGGGGCGACGTGACCCAATTTCTATCAGGAGACAATCACTCTGGCTGCTCCTGAGACGACAGACTGTTGGAACGCAAGGGTGGAAGTAGGGCAAACAGTGAGCAGGCTGTTGCAGGTCTTCCAGGTGAGAGATCACGGTGGTTCAGCCCTCATGGCCAGCAGTGTCAGCATAGGCGATGGTGAGAAGTGCTCAGATTCTGGATGTATTTCAAATGCTTATGCTGAGTGAAAGATGTCAGACCAAAAAGATAACATACCATGTGATTCCATTTATACCAAACTCTAGAAATTACAAATCACTCTATAGCAACAGAAGGTTGTTAGGAGACAGGCAAGAGCGGGGAGGGAGGGATGACAAAGGAGCATGAGGACTCTTGTAGGGTGATGCATATGTTAATTATCTTGATTGTAGTGATGGTCTCATGGGTGTATACGTATGTCAAGACTTATCAAAGTGTACATTTTAAATGTGTGCAGTTTATTGCATGTCAATTACACCTCAAGAAAGCTATTAAAACAAAGAGTGCACGATGTTGTCTGAGGGATTGGACTTAGAGTGTGGGTGAAAGAGGTGCCAAGAATGGTTTGTAAGTTTTTGACTTGAGTACCTGCAAGATGAGAATTAAAGTGCCATTTACTGAGATAAAGAAGACTGAAAGGAACAGAGTTTGAGAGAGAAAATAAAGAGTTTGGTTTTTAACATTTAAGTTGAAGATGCCTATTAGACACATCTAACATTCTAAAGCAAACAAGCACATAGCAAAAAAGAAATGAAGAATTCCTAAGGGCACTACACTTGAACCCTTGGTGAGCTTATCTGTCACACATTTTCTCCTGATAGTGTGGGAACTACACAGGACCAATGGCACATCTCATGGCCCCTATAGACAAACAACTGTGAGCATCTTTGTGAACATCCCATCTTTTCCTTTATTCAACATTGTGGATCGTATGGACGGGCCACAATCTTTCCTCTTGCTTTTAAAGAATCCAGTGAGTTTGGGAAACCAACTGGTGGGCCTGACTGGTGTTGGAGGTTGATGAATAACCTTAGCAGAGACGGCAGTGAGAAGACCCTGGTCACGGACAAAGCCCTCCAACCCCGGCCAGGACATTGTAGCCACTCTTCCCTGGAGTGACTGTGGGCTTGTGGCCTTTTTCTTTTTTGCACATATAGATAATTCACTTATATTGTGATTTAAGCAAGATTTTGCTTCCCCTAGTCAGAAAGAAAGTCCAAAAATCATAATGTTGCTTGATAAAGGCTCTGCAGAGTTGTGATGAAAAGGGCGGGTACTACCTGGGTTTGAATCTTAGCTCACTCACTCACTAGATGTGTGAATGCCTCAATTGACTCATCCCGAAAATGAAGGTGGTTAACAGAATCTACTACTGTGAGGTACAATTGTTGTGATGATGCGAGGAATCAACACATATAAAGACCTTAGAATAATAACACCCACCAGGGCCTAAAGAAAACACTCAATAAATGTTGACTGCAATTAATTAGTTTTTCTCTATTCTGACATTGATTCTTGAGTTGTTTTTCTTGTCAATTGGTTTCCACTAAATTGTGGGCTTCTTCAGACAAGGACCAGAGAGCTTGTCTTTTGACCTACGTCTTTCCCCACACCACCCTCGTGCTTTGCCCAGTGTCTGGCATGAAACGCTAGCATAAAACAGAAGAAGCTCAACATATTTGTGTTGAATTAAATTACTTCTTCCCTGTGGATAAAGACCCAAGAATCTGAAGATCTCCCTACGGGGACCCACTGCCACCTCCATCCTCCAGGAGTCCAAAATAGACCAAGCCAGCCACCAGCTCTAATTTACATCACCAACCCAGTCACACCCCTTACTAATCAACGGGGATCATGGGATGGGACCCCAAGGAACCCCTGGGAGTCTGAAAGAGAGGGAGCCTGGAACCACAGACTAACAGTGGCAAATCGTGGGTGGGATTCGGTAGTTCAGAGAAGGAGGTAGTAAGAATAGGGCTGTGGAGGTGGGCTGGTTTGGGAAGGACCAGAAATCAGAAGTTGCGAGAGGGTGCCAGAAAGGACCACTCGTTGGGATGGCGCGCGGAGGATCCGAGGTCACAGAGACTGGTGACGGAGGACAAAAGTCGCGCGGAGCGTCAAATGTGAAGAGACGGGGCAAAGGCAGCTGATTGGACGAGGAGGGCTATATAAGGTCCCGGTTGCCACGGCAGCGATCAGAGGAGGAGGCGCCGGGAAGGAGGTCGGACCTCTGGTCCGCTTCCGCCAGGACCTCCTCCATCCCCCGGAGAGCTGGTGCTGACGTGTCAGTCGGGAACTTCTCAAACCGTCCTGGTGTCGCCCCGCCCCTTGCGCTCCGCCCGCCCCTTGCGCTCCGCCCGCCGCCCGGCCGGCCGCCTCCTCGGCGTCGCCGGCTCCCCCGAGGTGACGACAACATGGCTGCGGCGGCCAGGCTGCTCTTCTGCCTGCTCCTGCTCGGGCCGCCCTGGCCGGGGCTGGGCCTGACGGACCTGGACACGGGCCGGCGCTTCTCGGAGCATAAACTCTGCGCCGACGACGAATGCAGCAGTGAGTGGCGGAGGGCGGCGGCGCCGGGGGGCGCGGGGGCGGGCGCTCGGCAGCCCCGATGCCGGCTGGGGGGGTCGCAGGCCAGGCGGGCTGAGCGCCGGGGTGGGCGAGCCCCGCGGCCCTGCGTCTGTCCCCTCCGGCTCTGCCGGCGCCCGGGCCAGCCGGCCCTGGCGTGGGGGCTGCAGTCCCACTTGTTGCCCGCGTTTGATTTTTCCTTTGCTGATTGGGGAGGTGGGGCGTCGGAGGTGGCCCCCGGTCTCCCCAGGGGCAGCTCACAGCGTCCGCTTCCCCGACCCGCCCCGACCCGAGGGGAGACGGGTGCGCGCCACGCGCCCTGGGCTCCCCACGCTGCATCCGAGCGCTCTCCTGCCCCCGCTGCGGGGAGCCCCGTGGCTGCAGTCCGGGGGCAGATGCGCTAAGGGCTCGGTGGGCGTATTCCCGGCCGCAGGTTGCTGGTGGGGCTCGTGAAGGGCCCGCTGGCGCTGCCCCTTCGCCCTTCTGCTTCACTCGGCTTTGGGACTCGTACCGCCTTTCGAACCGGGATTGGAGTTTAGCTTTGGGACGAGCCCGGAGTCCAGGCATGCAGTGTATTCCAAGGTCTCCGCCCCGGCTCTGCCTCCATCCTGTCATTTCTGTGCTTGGAAGTCTTGCAGACAGCCAGGCAGGGAGGGCACCGGGAAGGCCGAAATCTTTCGTTCTGGAAAGAGGCCGAGGATCTGCATGGGCCACCTGGGACCCGCAGCCTCCTTGTCTTTGCGCAGGAAGCGGAATTGTTCCCCAATCGGGGATTGGGGGTGAGGGGGTGGGCCGTGGGCGGTGAGGAGGGCAGAGATCTCAGACTCTGGTGAAAAGGATTATTAAAGTAGTAGTAATAAAGACTCCAAGGGTTCTATAAAACCCACTAGCTTTAGCCTTAGTTTCTTGTGTTGTTGGAGTCTCTGACTGTGTGTTTGCTGGACCAGGATCATTTTTACGGACTCCCGGCCTGTCTCGGATAACCTTGTAACTTACTGATAACTGCTTCGGAAGCGGGTGTTGATAAGTTGTGATTAGTACATATAGAAAAGTGCTCCTTCTGAAAAGGCCATAACCGTACGGTTCAGCTATTTACATTCAAATTGGTGTTATTTAAAAACAAATGTCATCATTTGAAGAGTTCGTATCACCGCTACACCATTAAAGAAAAGAAGGGAGGCAGTCTGCTCTGCGTGAAGCCATTCCTAGAGGTAACCCTAGGGCTGATGTAAATGAACGCTACAAAAGCGGACCAACTTCCAGTTTTTCCTTCAGTTATCTCGTAGCAAACCCAGGTTGTTAGCAGGCAGGCTGGCTATGATGAAACGTTTGCTTTCAAGCACCAGCCTACCTGGGTTCCTCAAAACCAGTTACCTGGAGAATCACATTGCTGTTCCTTTCTCAGTGCGGAGACATGGTGTTGGGATGGCTTTTCGTTGTCATATAACTTGAGAAATGGCATCTGTCCAAACGGGCGTAACCAAACACAACAAAGGGCAGCCGGGGCAGGATCTGGGTCTGTGTTGTGTTGCATGAAGTGTTTAGTGAGGTGGGTGCGTGTGAGGTGTCCTTGTGTGCTTTTCAGATAGCTGTTCCACGGTGTCCATTTTGATGTCATCTGATTTATTATTATAAATCCTCAATGATCTCTTCTAAGGGGAAAAAAGAGAAACACTGCTATTGCCACTTCTGGTAGAATCCCTCAGCTTACACTGTCCATCACCTTCAACCTGGCCTGTCACCCAATTCTATCTGAATTAGGCTGCTGACATGTATTAAAATGGTAATCAGATTTTTAGCTTCAAAATCCAAATACCCCCCTTCAAATCTGTATGGTTGTCCCTCAAGTACTTATTTAAAGATATGTTTTAATGTATTTATTGCTAATTGGCTTTCAGAAGAAGTATTTCCATTTCATCCTTCTTTTTCTCTGTTACTTAATTGCGTTTATTATCCATTTCATCTTACATCAGTAACTGTGTTATTTGGCCAAGAAAAAGAAAAATACTACTTCTACCAGTTTCTAGATCAAGTGTGATTTAAGTCTTGCGTTTTAAGACTGAAGGTAACTACTGAACAATACTCATAGTTTTGCTTGTTCCTACCACATGTGATGTCCACTCTTGATTTTGTTTATAGGAATAAATAAGGGTAATTTTCCTTTGTTTTGAAACCTTCTTAATGTTGAGTGCAGTCAACATTATTTACTTTCAGAAAATGTTAACTTTGTAATGTGTTAGGATCCATATTAGGGTGTGAATTTGTTTCCCGGTTAATTTATCCAGATCCTGTATGGAGAGAAAAACTTGGCCCCAAATGAAATTGACACTGTTTACTGCAAATGAAATTGACAGTGTTTACTGTCGCTGTGGTAGCAGTTACAGCCACTTAAAGATAGTGCTTTTTAGTGGTTAGTTCAAGTTAATTGACCCCTTCGGGGTTCCTGGGTGCTCTCCACAGTTCCCAGTTCTCTCTACATGTAGCCCAGCTAGTCAGCAACCTAACTTGAATTTTCCGAATTGCAATATGAAGCTTTTTATGATTATGAAACAGCAAAGATTGAAGACTAGAAGGCTAGGGAGGGAACCAAGAGTTTCACTTGAGACCAGCCGTGTGTGAGGGTGGACACATTGCTTTTTGTTTCTCAGCATTAAACGTAGAGAAAAACAGGGAAGATTTCCCTCTCCACTGTCTACTTGGCTGGGGATGTCATGATTTATAATGATAAAGCTTTGAAGATTTTAGATGCTTTGAGCATATGAATTGGAAGTAATTGATTCCCGAGAGTGGAAACTGGAGAAGCTTGATTATTGTTTACAGTGGATTCTTAGACTTCCTGATAAAATCAATATGGACTGTGAAAGTTGCATCCTGATATCTGGTTATTTTTTTCTCTCTCTTCACAAACAGTGTTAATGGTCCGAGGTGAGGCTCTGCAAGATTTTGCAGGCCCGGATTGTCGTTTTGTGAATTTTAAAAAAGGAGACCCTGTATATGTCTACTATAAACTGGCAGGGGGATCGCCTGAAGTTTGGGCAGGAAGTGTAAGTAAAAAGTCGACGTCCTTTCTTTTCTTACATTTTATCAGCTTAACACTGTAGCTTTAAATAACTGTTTTCTTGGAATCTTTGATGGAGTGAACCTGTCCGCTCTGCCAGGCTGTGGAAAAAGATGATGGCCCTGTGTCCCCAGCAGGTGTCAGGCTTGGCACGGACTAAGCGCTCAGCAGAGGTTTCCTGAACAGAACTGAAGTGCTGCTGACTCCTCAGCATCACCCTCTAGGCCTCATCAGCCACGGATGCTCCACGCGTAGTAAAGGGTGAAATGGTGAAACCTGGAAACCCTTAACTTCATTCCTTCAAAAAGAAAGATTCGTGGGCATTAGACTTAATCCTAGAAACTGTGTGCAAAATAGTGTTCCAGGCATTCATGGTTAAAGGTGATTTTACTTGTATTTTTTTTCTAAATTATTAATATTTGTGAAAACCTGGCAGCTCTGAGAACAGTTACCTAATCATGCATTTCTTTGCAACTTCTGTGTCATCCTTTCCCTGCTTTTGAGGCACTTGCTCGAAGAGGTTCCCTGAGTGGCATTCTTCCTGATGTCTGACATGGAAATCAGTGAAGGCATCATGCTTTGATGTTTTTACTGAGGAGATCCCCTAGGAGTGACCTGGTGGAGAAGCTCTGAGTCATTGCCCTTTCCTTTTTATAAAGTGTCGTGTGTGGACTGTTTGTTTACTGAAAGTAGTGGGTCCTTGATGTCCTTAGGGTTCTCCAAACTTAGAGTAATATCCAGTCCCAACTGAGAAAACTTTCACTCTCCGTAAAACACCAAACAGACGACAGAAAATAAGGCTTGAGGAGCCGGCCCTGTGGCCGAGTGGTTAAGTTTGCGCGCTCTGCTTTGGCGGCACAGGGTTTTGCTGGTTTGGATCCTGGGCGTGGACATGGTACCACTCTTCGGGCCATGTTAAGATGGCATCCCACATGCCACAACTAGAAGGACCCACAACTAAAATACACAGCTATGTACTGGAGGGGTTTGGGGAGAAAAAGCAATGCAAAAAAAAAAAGATTGGCAACAGTTGTTAGCTCAGGTGCCAATCTTTAAAAAAAAAAAAAAGAAAAGAAAAGGCTTGAGAAGCCTCCATAGGGAGAAATAGATTGATTTTGTTGGCATTCGAGATTCCTAGGCAGGAATCTTGAAAGGCTGGAGGGTCAGGTACAACCCTTGTTTTTAGGCAGAATCCCATTTGAATCACTCTCTACGAAGAAGAATCTATTCTGTTGCCTTCAGGTCCACCACATGAGATTTCTTGCTAATCTTTCCTCTTGGGGAGTCTTTTCCATGTACCTAGGCTGCATTTTTCCTCTAATGGTGAAGTTGGAGCATTTGGAGACGTGAACTCGACCTGCAGTTTCCTTCCTCCGCCCTTGGGCTCATGACCATGTTCACCTCTAGAAAGCCTGCCAGTCTTTCTGAGTCCCCACTTGCCTCCTGCCTTCTTAGGGAAGCACTTTCCTCAGCTCCCAGCCAGAAGGGATTGTTGCTGTCTGATAATCGTTTCGGTGGCACTTTGCACGCCCTGCTCTTGTGGCATTCTCTTACTGCTTTCCTTACAGTTCATTTCTGTGCTGTCTTAGCTGCTATAAAGCCAAGAGCACTGGAGTGGAAAGGCCCGTGTCCCACCCATCTTCCTTCTGATCATTTCCCTTCAGGGCACTGGCACTTGTTTACATTTGTCCTGATAGTAGCTTATGCAGAATTTGTCCTCTGGAAACAATATTCTCCTTTTTTTTTCTCCAAGTTCTTTGGCAGGGATGATATATGGAAGCAAAATTAAATAGAAAGATGACTTCCAGGCGTGAAGGCCCATGATTCTGCAACGTGTTTTTGTCAGATCATAAGAAATGGACACTACCCGGTATAAAAAATATGGAGTTTTGTATGACCTATGGTCTCAATTAACTAAGATTACACAAAGATCAGTGTATTTCCTCTCTCTACATATCTCTGACTTCTTTCCCTTTTCCAGATTCTCTCCATAAAATTTTCCTGAGAAGGAAAAAAGTTTATTTTTTCTCCTCTCTCATTTCATGAACCTTATACTTTAGGAAAGTAAAAACTATCTCCTTTGCTTTCAGAATGATTCTTGCTGCTGTTTCTTAGTTTATATCCTGCAGTCTTCTTTGGTTTCTTAGAGTTTCAGACTTTAACTGCCAGTGTGGCGGGTTTTAATTGCCCTATCTTATCTCATCCTCAGGACAGTATTCTGCTGTTTATGCTGGCTTTCAGATAGTTCCTGGATACAACAAGAGCACTTGTAATGAGGATATTTTAGGAGTTAGTGATCAGATAGCCTTTTTCCTTTCTTTTTGTGCATTTGATCCGCATATCAGTCTCCTTTCATGATTGGGAAGAGATCTACCTGCTCCCTTTCAGACTGTAGCTAGTAAAAGGCAGTGTGTGTTTCTCAAGAGAACACACTTAAAATACCTTAGCTGTTAGTACTGTAGATAAATGGGGTTATCTTCTATAGAGTCTTATTTTGCAAGAAACTAAAGCTTGGTGTGTAGATTACTATGAATTTTATTTTCTCCCCAAATCCTTAAAAATCTAGTCTTGTTTTTGTTTTTTGCTGAGGAAGATTCACCCTGAGCTAATGTCTGTGCCGGTCTTCCTCTATTTAGTATGTGGGTTGTTGCCACAGCATGGCTGACAAATGGTGTTAGTCCATGCCCAGGATCTGAAACTGCAAACCTGGGCCACTGATGCTGACCGCACTGAATTCAACCACTATGCCACAGGGCTGGCCCCAGAAAATCTAGTTTTTGAAAAAGCTGGTATAGCCCATAACATCAGTAAACATTTACCTTTTGTTGTAGTGGTCATACATTTCAGGAATTTTGTATTCTTTTCACTTATTAATTTTCATGGCTGCTTTTTATTGTTTTAAGAAAGACTTGTAAGTGCTAGTTTATGAGCAATGCTGTGAAATGTGCAGGTAAGTGCTTACGAGAGGTTATTTGGAATTGTGTTTTTAACCAGCTTTGATTTGCATAGTTTCAACCATATAGTGTACAATAATCGTCTCCTATGCAGATCTGTTGTCTACTTCAAAAATCTTCCTCTGTTAGAATTACACTGAATGTTGAAAGAAAACTTCCGTGGTTTTAGAAAAGTTGGCTTTATAGTATTGTGTACTTAAGCTTTATTGGAATAATAATCTGTGTAAACATAATAGCAACTCTCTCTCCTGGTTATATCTACCTATCTGTCTTTCTGTGTATTTCCTCTCATTATTAAGAAGTCTCTCATTTATATTTCTTGTATAGAATTTTCACTGATTTTTTAATATTATATTTATATTATATTATATTTATATTTATTTCTTTTTGCTCATTCTTTCATATAGGTTGGACGAATTTTTGGATATTTTCCAAAAGATTTAATAAAGGTAGTCTATGAATATACTAAAGAGGAGATACAAGTTCCAACAGATGTAAGTTGTGGATTGTTGTTTTTGGTTCTCAGTTATAAATTGGCTTATAAATTCATCAGTTATATTCAATTAACTATTTTTGAAAGTCTTTGAGTGTGTTTTGATCAGGAAAGAAACCAAGTTAATATTTATCAGATTTTAATTTAGAATCAGATTACCTTTAAAAATAGAAAAAGAAGAGAAGTTTGAAGAGAATTTACAGGAGACTGTATGTCATAATCTGGTGGTTGTCTAATACATCGGAGCAGGTGTGCTTACACAAGGCCGTGTACTCTTCTTAAGTCACACGCAGCATAACAATGTCTTGGTCAACGATGGACCACATGTACGATGGTGGTCCTGTAAGGTTAGTACCATATAGCCTTGGTGTGTAGCAGGCTGTCCATCTAGGTTTGTGTAAGTAAGTACACTCTGTGATATTCACACAACCATGAAATTGCCACCAACACGTTTCTCAGAATATCCCAGTTAATGCATGACTGTACAGTGTTTTTCTTTGCTGCTTTATATGAGAAAAAATGAAGAATTAAATATCTTTGTATTTATTAAGTTTGAGGTAAGTAATTCTTTCTACAAGCTAAAGGAGAAAGTGTCTCAATTTGAAAAGTACTCATTGAAAAGCTACTAGACATTTTAAGTATATAGAAATCAGGTTAAATTAATCAAACCTTAATTATATACTTGGGCAGAAGTGCAGATTTACAAGAGTTCTCTTATTATTGACTCTTTAGTTATTTGAGGTATTATAGTTATGTTATAGATTTGGAAAAGGGAACCTGAGAGTTTCAGGTGGGGCCAGGTCCCCAATCTGCAAGCTACCAAGTGCACATTCTATAAAGCATTCATCCACAGACTTAAAGTAGCTTTGTGATGACAAGGGTTTTGTGTTCTGGGATCCTCATTCCAGCCGATCATTTTCTGGAGTTTTAATATGTATAGTAATTGATGCCCACCTTCATCAGAAATCTTTGAGCGGCTCTTTGGAGTTGCTGCAGAGCACGTGAGCTGCTGGCCTGGGGCATCGATGAAATCTGAGAGCCATTGCTGTTTTTCAAATGTTTTGATAAGCTCAAGGGTCATAAAATCATCCCTACTGCCTGCTTGGCCTCACTCCTGGTGAAGAGACCGCCCAGGATATACAAGTGACATGGCAGTTCATTCATTGGTCACAGAGACCTCACTTTTTTGGGATTCTGCCTTCTCGTTGCACATCCCACTGCAGGCTTCCCTCAATTCAAGAAAATAGCTTAGAAATGCGTGTGATGAAAATAGGGTTTTCCTGGCTGCACTGGTCAGGTCTCCCCAGAGTATTGTGCAAGTTTAGTTAGGAGAAGAACATTTTCTTTGTTGGTTTTTCTCCCCTTTGTTTATGGACTCCTTTTATGTCAATTTAATAGTGGAGGACAGGAAGAATATAGATTTAGGGATAGTCCTGAAAGCACATCTTGATGACACCCAGAACCATGATTTAGAGTAGAGTATATCCCTTACTGAATCTTATTTTCAAGTTATACTTGTAATAATTAAGTGGGGAGCCCCCCTGACACCATTCATTGTCCCTTTAAATTTTTACTTCTCCTGCACCTGTATTTCAATAAGGTGCTTCTTAAGCTGATTTATCTTTCCCCATCCAAGGAAAATATGACCCAAAAATCTCTGTAGACTTACAGCCTGACAGCAAGGTGATTCTGCCTTTTCTAGGTGAATAAGCAGAGAAGTATAGAGTAGAGGGCAGGATGATAGAGAGGCTGATGGTCTTCCAGCTTCACCTGGACAAATTATTATGAGATGAACTCCCAGGACATGAGGCATAGATGTTGTGAGTTGGGGGTCCCAATAAATGATACCCAACTTAGGCTCAGAACAAATTAAGAGACCCAGGAGTTAGGCAGATGGAGACCAAAATGTCACCATTATTTATTGGTAAAGGTTTTTGGAGGACATGACTCAAGTGTGCAGAAATAATGGGCTTTTGAACATTGCAGTCCAGAGTAAGACAGACTTACCCAGACACAGGCAGAGCTAGCCAACTGGTGGCCTCCCCAAGGGGACTGCCCTTATAAAACCAACAACATGGAGGAGAGATGTTCCTTCCAGCCAGTCATAGGCAGGAAAGAGGATGGTGCAGAGCAAATTCGTTAGCCACATAAATCGGTCCTCCCTGGGGAAGAGAGAATGAAGGGAAGCCAGGGGTGTTAGTCAGGTAGGAGTCCTTCTTCATGGAAGCAGGAAGCCAAGGAGAAGTGGGTTCCAGCCTCCTTGTCCCGACAGCTCAAGAGCAGTCATTACCCAAGGTGAGCACAAAAGCTCCTCTAGAACCAATGAAGAATTTGAGATGATCTCTGTCATTAGCGTGGCTAAGAGTTTGCCTTGTGACACTTGGTTAGTCACACACTCATGTTCCCTTACAGGAGACAGATTTTGTTTGTTTTGATGGGGGAAGAGATGATTTTGATAATTATAATATAGAAGAACTTTTAGGATTTTTGGAATTTTACAATTCTGCACCCGAAGATTCTGAAAAAGCTATAGAGGAAACTTCCCAGCATGTGAACAGACTTCCTGGGGTGTCTGAGGAAAAGAACCCTGACACTGAACCAGTAGAATCCAGCTCAGAGGACAATGAAGGTATCTTCTCAGAAAACACTGAGGAACTCAGGGGAACACCTGAGGCTCAGAAGAGCTACCCCCATATAAACAGTCCAACAGATCCCTCCCAGGGAGAGCGATCTTCATTTGAACCTTTTGAAGAAATGCTGCAAGATAAATTAAAAGTGCCAGAAAGTGAAAACAACAAAACGAGCAATAGTTCTCAGGTGTCCGATGAACAGGAGAAGATGGATGCTTATAAACTTTTGAAAAAAGAAATGACTCTGGACTTGAAAACCAAATTCGGTTCAACTGCTGATGCATTGGTATCTGATGACGAGACGACCAGACTCGTTACTTCATTAGATGATGATTTTGATGAGGAATTGGATGCCGAGCATTACACAGTTGGGAAGGAAGAAGAGGAGGATAAAGAAAACTTTGATGAGATACCACTGCTAACCTTTTCAGGTGGAGAGGATACGAAAACTCCAGTGAAATCTGGAGCTGAGAAATACTCAACAGACAAAGAAGAGAATTCACATGAAGAGCGTAAGGTTATGGTAGCTCAGCCCCCTGGCATGAAAAACGATGATAAGAATATACTAACATCCTTGGAGGATTTCAGCCTCTTTCTTGCCACAAAAGGTGAAGAACAAAGAGGTGTGGATTTAGAGAGTTCTGATTCCAAGGAAGAAAAGGAAAGTGATGATGCATTAGTCCCAGAGAGCAAACAGGTCACACCACGGTCAGCAGCAGATTATATTGACCCTGAAAAGGCAGAAGATGGTCCCTTGATTGTAGAGGTCTCTAAAACAAATAATGACAAAGACCCGGAAATGGACCTAGAATTCCACATTAAAGAAAAGAGGAAGGTGGAGGATTCCGGGAGGGGCCTGGTACAGGATGAGACGGGACTAGAGGATGCCAAGCCGGAAGGCGTGACCGTGCACAGGGCTCCTCAAAGCAGTGACCTCAATTCATTGCCAGCTGCTGAAAAGGGTAAAGAAACATTAAAATCAGCCTTTGACCACAAAGAAGATGACCCGAAAGGAGCAACTGTAGATATCTCAGAAGGAACACTCCAGGAAGAAAAGCCTGGAGAGCAGATTTTGGAAGGTGGCTCAGAGAGTGGCTCGGTACATACAGCTGCAGGGAATCCAATGAAAGAAGGGAAGATTGAACAGGAATCCAGGCATAGTGCACCCCTCGCGGGGGATAACCAGCATAATGCATCCAAAGACAGTGTGGAGGGTGGAGATGTTCCAGCAAGTGGACCAAAACCACCCTCGCTTTCAGTGGAGCATCCACATGAGAAACTGAAAGAGGAAACACTTCTTAAAACTCAAAACCAGCCTCGATTCTCCTCTCCAGACGAAATTGGTTTGCCAAGAGAACTGGAAGAAGGGAGTCCCGTTCTGGGAAGAAATCTTTCCCAGCAACAGGGAAGAGATGTGGCTGCTGTAGTTAATAAGGAAGCAAATGAAAAGATAAGGCGCTCTGAGGAAGAGGTCAAACAGGACCCCTCAGATGAAGACTTTGTTCACCGCAAGCCAACGCCGGGCATGCAGGAAGTGGAAACAACAGACCAAAATGATAGCGCGGAAGTACCGGATTTCCATGATGAAGAATGGGAAGCAGAAGATGACGATTACACTCCTGAAGAACTACTGGAGGATGAAAATGCCTTAAGTGCAGGAGAGTCTAAAGAAGAAAGCCCTGTGATTCAGGACAGGCAGTTTGATGTTAATGCGCAAGGCCCCGAAAGAGCTGTTTTAGGTGCCATGGATGCTGATCCAGAAACCGAAGAAAACAAAGAAGAAACTGGTAGCCTTTTAAAAATTGAAAGAAAAAATGAAACTGTGGGCGAAATAGACAGGAAACCTGGTCATATGGTGGTGGAAAAAGAAGGCGGCCCTCTGGTAGATGAGAAAGCACAGCGGCCATCTGAAGGCGGTGACTTTCCTGACAAGAAAAAAAATGAGACTCCAGAGTTAAGTGAAGTGTTTGAGGATAAAGATCCTGATTATTTTAAAGAGGACAACCCTGAGGAACACCTGAACACCTCAGGGCTCACTGAGAAGCCTGGGGGAGAAGAAGTCTCAAAAGAGGACCGTGAGGACTTAGAGAAATTCATGGGCACAGAACGCCAGGGGTCTGCTTCTGGGCAACGCGAAGATGACGTGTTCCACTGGCCTCCCCACTGGACCGCAAAGCCCAAGCATAGTGACAAGATGAAGGACGCGCCTATAATAAGCAGCTTCTTTAAAGAACCACAGTCTTTGCAGCGGTTCCAGAAGTACTTTGACATCCATGAGCTGGAAGCCCTCTTCCAAGAAATGTCACTAAAGCTGAAGGCAGCCCAGCAGGAGAGCCTGCCTTATAATGTGGAAAAAGTCCTAGATAAGGTTTTCCGTGCATCGGAGTCCGAAATTCTGAGCATAGCAGAGAAAATGCTCGATACTCGTGTGATCAAAAATGGAGAACTGGGAGTGAAGGAAAGTAACATATTTGAAGAGGCCGCGGTGCTAGATGACGTTCAAGACCTAATCTATTTTGTCAGGTACACACACTCCATAGCAGAGGAGACTGTACCCCCGGCAGCAGCACGGCATCCAGCGGAAGACTGGGATAGACTGATGGAAGGTAGAATGCCTGTCTATGGCTTTGTAGAGTTGGGCTTGAGAAGCAGGTCGGGGAGGCTTAGCTGAAGTCCCTCACACCTTTTTGTAAGGCTCTGTCCACAGTTTACAGTGTGCCCAAAGGCAAGAGACAGCACAGTGACACCCACAGGTCCCTTCCTGCCTTCTTTCTTTAAGGCTAGAGCACAGATAAGGATTTCTATCCTGGTTTCCCTGTACGACAGTTGAAACTGGTGGCCTTTTCAAAAGGAAGCTTTAGGGCCTGGCCCAGTGGCTGAGTGGTTAAGTTCGAGCTCTTCGCTTTGGTGGCCCAGGGTTTCACTGGTTTGGGTCCCAGGCGCAGACATGGCAGCACTCATCAAGCCATGCTGAGGCGGCGTCCCACATGCCACAACCAGAGGGACCTACAGCTAGACTATATAACTGTGTGCTGGGGGGCTTTGTGGAGAAGAAGAAGAAAAAAGAAGATTGGCAACAGATGTTAGCTCAGGGCCAATCTTTAAAAAAAAAAAGAATAAAAATTATTTTAAAAAAAGGAAACTTTATAAAAAGACAAAGAAAGATACAAACAAAATGATGTGTAAAATAGACCTCTTAAAGTTCAAGTTTCATGTAAAATTATCAAAGGGCTTTTGCGAATGCTGTTTCTTTTTTTTTTTTAAAGATTGGCACCTAAGCTAACAGCTGTTGACAATCTTTTTTTTTTTCCTTTGCTTTTTCTCCCCAAATCGCCCCAGTACACAGCTGTATATTTTAGTTGTGGGTCCTTCTAGTTGTGGCGTGTGGGACTCTGCCTCAGTGTGGCCTGATGAGCGGTGCCACGTCCGTCCGCGCCCAGGATCCGAACCAGCGAAACCCTGGGCTGTTGAAGCGGAGGGTGCGAACTTAACCACTCGGCCATGGGGCTGGCCCCGGAAGGCCATTTCTTAAATCATAAAATAACTGCTGTCTGTCCAAGGGTTGACGGGCACAACTTTTAAATCAAAGCCTTTCAAGAGTTTCATTCCCGCCAGCTGTCCTCTTTTGTGGAGGTCATGTTCTTTCCTGGCTCTTGTGGGTAGTCTGTTGGGTCAGTGAAATTCTGCTGGGCGTGAGGGTTCTTGCAGATTAACCAAGGATCCAGCACAGAGGCAGAGCCTGCCCACACAGCACTTGACACACAAGCCATTCAGTCAATAGGAAGGAATTGACCCCAAGCCAGTGTCCTAAGGCGAGCTGGTTCCTACTTCCATGCTCTTTTCTCTGTCCTCATGCTTTTCAGACTGAGGTACTTGGACTCACCATAGATGGTCAAGTACCAGGGGGACATACAACCCCAGATTAAATGTTTCTTCCCACAGTGGCCATTTTTCCTGAGCATTTTGGGAAGGAAAACTTTTTTGCTTTAATCAAAGCAAGTACATTTTGGATTGGAGCGCAAAACTCAAATGAATTTTCAGGGCAAAACTGTGAGGTTTCAGAGAAATTCATCTTTGCTGTGGGTGCCCTTGGGCTATGCCCTGAGCCTCTTAGGGACGGAAATGGGTTGATTCTTTCTGACTCCTCGAGGTGGTTTGAAAATATTTGACAGGCACTTCAGCAAGCGGCCTTTATATGTCATGCCCTTCTCTGTCCTAGCTCTGTGAGACCAGCACGCCTGTGTAGGAAAGAGTTCATGGCATTACTGTGTAAAATAGATGCTTCCTATTCCTGCTCTTGACTGGAATTCTCTCTTGCACGTTTATCCTTGTGCGTGTATGTTGATTTGCCAAGGGAAGTTAGGTTATTGGAGTCCTTACTGTAAATATCTTTCTTTATGGAATACATTGGAATAAGGGTTTCTTTGTAAATTTTATTCTGTAGATTAGCCGTCTGTGAAGTGAGACAAAAGCAATGGAAACCCTGATTTCCCTGCCAAGTTGTGCTGCCCGGGCTGCCAGCACCCGAGGGCAGTAGTAGGGGGTCCTGGACTTGTACGATGAGGGGGTGCTGCTCAGTGGGAGGAGCTGAATGGGGAGCGTCATCAAGCTTTGCCAGCCCAATGCCTTCTTCTTCCCCGTAGACATCCCCCCACCACGTGAAGATGATTTCTCACAAGAGGACACAGAAGATCTTAAAACAGAGATTCCTGAAGAGCCCAGCTGCTTGGATCAATTGGATCAACCCACGACTAGTGACGTGGGTACCTCAGAAATGTCACAGAAGCCGAATACTGAGAAAGACATACACCCAGGTAAAGCTTGCTGATTTTCTCTACAAAGTAGAGGCTTATTGTAAAGGAGAGCTGCTAGGAGATTCCTTGTTAAAGGCAGGAAATAGAGGGGGAATAATACAGGTATGAATGGGTTTAAAAAAATAAGAAATCCCAGAACTCACAGAGAAAAGCAGAAGTGAAGACGGGTGGAGATCAATAATAGAAACAGGCCAGAGACTGTAACTAAGCTACACGCCAGTGATTGGCTGTCATTAGCCTGTGCAGATAATTTGAATCTAAAATGTTCTTCTTACAAAGCGTTATGCTCCCAAACAGTAGTTTTCAACCAGCCCACAAGCATCAGAAGCTCTGGGGGTGGAGACCAGAAATCTGTGTTTAACAAGCCCTCCAGGAAATTCGGAGCTATTGGAAGTTAAAGTTGGAGAACCACTGCTCTAAAACTCACAAATTCTGTGTTTTCCCCCCATTCCACCGCCCCTCCCCAGTAGAACACATGTCGCTCAGTTCTCTTGTTAATTTGCTACCTGGACAAGATAAAAACTTTTTTAAAACAGTGGAGGAGATATTTATGTCTAGGTGTCTTTATACTATAAGGTTATAGGAAACTGCAGAACTTTTCAGTATGTAATAGTCCACTGTAGACTGAGCACAGAAAACATCCAGTGGGAAAGCAACTCATTTCATTTGAATTGAGAAAGTTGTTTTAAAAATAAAATAAAATAAAATACCACCCCAATAATGATATCAACAGCTTTCTAATTTTTGTGTAGCTTACTCATTTTACCAGTAAATCAGAAGGACAGCTGATTTTTATTTTGTCTGTCCGATATGGTGTTATGACATCATTACTGATGTTGTGTTTTTAGAGATTACGTTCTATAACCTTCGGTATTGCATTAGCCTGTGACACCGTAAGGCCTGGCTGCACTGGGCTGTACCTCCTGCGCCCTTTCAAAGTTTAGGAGAAGTCATGGCAAGGAGAGGAGGTCAGCTAATTTGAGAAGAAATGACATATCGGAGGTCTCCTGTGTTCCAGAGGCTATTACTTTATATATAATACTCTCTACTTCTAAATTTTTGTAACTCACAAAGGTTCTGCTTGTCGAACATGAGTCATACACCATTAAGAACTTGTTATTCTCTTGCTCAAAAACTTTCAAGGGTAGGAAAAATTCTGCTGGCAGAATAGAAAACAGACCTTTTGCTCTGTCCTGTAAGTTCCACTGCAAAATGACGTCAACTACCTGTACAGGCTCATCTTCCCGAGTGTCCCTTCGTGCATCTCAGGGGCTGAGGTCTGACCTGACTGGGAAGACTTCACCCGGGGTCAGAGTCATGGGTCAGGAGTGGATGGGACCTCAGGGTTGGAAGAGACCTGAGAGGCAGCCAGTCCAGCTTCTCACTAATCGCTTCTCGGACTCCTAGCTGTCTATAAGATGTGCCCCAGACCCAGCTAACTCCTACTGAAATCCTCTCCCTACCACCACCTCCTGTGGAAACCCTTTCAGGTAGAGCTGAAATTCTGCCTCTTCCACAGAGCTGCAAGCCAGGCCCCACCCTGTAAGCAGTTCCTTTTTGTCCCTTTGGCATTTACCATATTCTGTTTTATGTCGCTGTCATTCCGCCATTCAGTAAGCAACTCTGGAGTGCCTGCAGGTGCCAGACACTGTGCTAAGCACTGGTGCCCCCCGCCTTCAGGTCTGCGAACTTTCTCATTGTTTGCCTGAAGTTTCAAATACACTGCTTCACCACACTAAATAAATGTTTCTTAAATGTGACTGGGTGTTTATGGAAAATCATAAAATTCTGCTTTCTCAATTCCCAAGTAAATATTGTTCAGATAGCAGTGGCGTTGCCGGGGCGTGACAGAGGAGACTAGTCAGGGGTAGAGTGGCCTGGAGATATGTTCCTTTTATAATTGAAGGATGTGACAGCTCTAATGGGGACTCTGAATTTTTTTCTATATAATTGTCTTCAGGAGAACCATGTGTCCAGGCACAGTGACTAATATTTCGTGTTCACTCTACAAATGTTTAAAATGAAGAGAAACAATTCTTATTCTGAAGCACAAAATAAAACAGTAGTTTTCCCCCCTCAATTTTAGGCATAATTACAACCAAGCGCACTCCTGTCAATGCTGTTGATCCTAGAAAGCAGCGAGAAACGAAGGCTGAAGAAGCAACGAGTGTCACACCTTGGGAAAATGCAATTCTTTTAATATATTCATTCATGTTTTATTTAACTAACATGGTAAGTTTGACATACATAGTTTCTTCAGAGAGTGTTATCACAGTTGTTCAGTTGATTTTGAGCATGAGGGGAGGACTTAAACTGTCTCTATGAACATTGCTCCTGATCCTTTCACGATAGCCCCTGAAACAAGCCACAGGTCTGTGGCTCTGATGGGTTCTTAGTTTGGTTTGGCATTTTTGGCATTTGAAGAGGATTTGCTGTGTGCCAGAGCTGGGCACACATGCCCCTGTAAACGTGGTTCTTCCCTTCAAGAAGCTTTGTCTACCAAGGTGATAGAGACGTTCCCTGGAAACCTAATATGCTATGGGCCGAAAGGGAAGTATTTCCCTGATAGGAGAACGATATGTTGAGTTAATTGATTCACTGTGGTGGGAGGATGCTCCAAGAAGGTCAGAAGTTAGCTGAGACGTGTTCTGAGCAGAGCTGAGGGACCGACGGTGTTTGCTGTGAAGTTTATTGTTGAAGAGAAGGGCTGGTGGAGATGGGGGCGGTGTGCAGTCAGACAGAAGAAATAAGATGTTCAGATGGATGGAGGCGTGCAGAAAAGGTTATCTGGGGAAGCCCGGGGAGGTGTTGGCGTTGTTGAAGTGTAGAGTTAGAGGCGGGTGGTCTTTTGGAGGGAGATGGGCGACCATGAAGGAAGTCGTATATCAGGATGAGTGACGTTAGACTGGGAAGGCTCCTTTGAAGGTTGTAAGCAGGAAAGGGATATGGTCAGATTTGTTTCTTAGAAAGAGTCACTTATGGCAGAATATTTATTCAGATTTATCTTTCTAAAGGGAGTCATGATCCAAATGAGACATTTCATCTGTCTAGAAACTTATCTAAGCTTTTCAGGACTTAGCTCCCCCTTGTGGTACTTGTTGAAATTGGATGTTTTTCTTGATGAATTATGGGAATGAGCAAGCCTCCCGAAAGTGGAGGCCGAGTTGCCCTTGGAGCTGTAGAGAAAGTATCTTTCGCCACAAAAATATTTTTTTCCTCTAGATTCTGTTACTTCAAGACTTGTGTAGGAAAGAGGGTTATATTTTGTTCTGTAAAATGCGTGAGTCTTGAGCATTTTGAACCCCAGATTCATCACTTAGAAGTGTGGGCAAATTGCAGACTTGGAATCTCAGCGTCTTCATCTTTAAATGCAGACGGTACCCACTTTAAGTGTTGTAAGAGTTAAATGAGTTGCTAACGTAAAGTGTCTAGTGCAGTACCTGTGTTGTGTAGGGTCTCATCACCTGCCACCTCCTCATTCGGATGGTCAGAGGGCGATATAAAGACATGGAATACCTGGGGAATTCAGGAGAAAGGCCACCACGATAGGAAAGATGGAGGAAAACCAAACCGTCTTTTAGTTTTCTCCATTGTTGGCAGTGGTGGCAGCCACTGGGGTGAAGGTGTGTCTGACCCGTGCAGTTCGAATAATGAAATTTTCAGTGATTAAAGCAGTCTCAGGAGTGGAATCTGGTTATCAGAATGAGTCATCACTTCAAAAATTCAACAGCCTCCAGATGTGGGAGGAATTCTTTATTCATTTTGTTTGTGGATATGCACAGAGCCCTGTTCTAGGCCTGGGTTTGGGGACACAGATGTGGTATGGGATATGTTCTCTGCTTGATGGGAGAAGACACAGACATGAATGGCAAGAGAAGGGGGGCAGTGTTACAAAGTAGCATTGTTTTGAAAGGTATTGGCCAGAAAGCATTTAGATGGCCCAGTGTGTACAGAGAGTATTGTGCTAGGAATTGAAGATTCCAAGAGGTATAAAGCATAATTCTGGTTTCTGAAAGGCTTAAGAAAAGGACATATCATATATATATGAAAATTAGGAAAATGGGAAACTTGAAATAGTTTTTGTGAATTATCAAATAACTAGTATAGATAATTATTTGATATGGCTGGAGAATAATGGGGTGCTGACTTGATTGGGAAAACTGCACCAGAAGTCAGATTCATAGATCAACAGTTAATGGAATCTTAGGTTGGAAGAGACCTGGTCCAACTTCTCACTAATTGCAGTCATTTCCTCTCCTGTAGCCCCAACAAGTAGTTATGAGGTCTGGGCATCGACAATTCCTAGTGTGAACAACCTGCCCTACAAGGCTAGTCATTGTTCTCTTGGCTAGTTCATTCTTATGTTGACTCCAAATTTTCCTCCATGTGATTTCTTCTCATAGAATCTAATTCCTTTTCTACATAGTAATCCTTTAAATAGTTGAAGTTATGCTGTAATTTAAGTGTTTTATCATGGAAAATTTCGAACATATGAAAGCAGAGAGACTAGTAGAATGAACCCATGGGCCCATCACCCAGCTTAATGGTAATTGCTTAATATCGCCCAATATTTGGCACATTCAAAATCCCCTCCCCTCCTTTTAAAAATTGTTCTTATTCAGATCAGGATCTTCTTGAGGTCCAAATGTTATAATAGGTTGATACATGTCTTAAATCAACTTTAATCAGATATAAATTGCATACAGTCAAACATACACATTTTAGAAATACAGCTCAGTGAGTTTTAGCAAATGTGTACACCCATGTAAAAACAACCAAAACTAAGATATGGAACATCTGCTTCATTCAAAAAAAGTTTCCTCATGTACCTTCCCAGCATGTCCCCCTCTGCACCTGATCCAACCACTGAGAAAACTTTTTCACTGCAGAGTAGTTTTTGCTGTTGTAGAATTATAGTTATAAATGGACTCATACTTCGGAGTGAAACTGCCCAGTCATATGGTAAGATTGTTTTATCTTACTTAGGAGAAACTGCCAAACAGTTGCCAAAGTGACTGTAACATTTTATGAGACTTCCAGTAGGTCACATATTTGCTAACACGTGGTATTACCAGTCTTACATTGTAGCTGTTCCAGTGGGCATGTCTTTATAGCTTTAATTATTCCCTGATGATTTATGGTGGTGAGCACTTTTTCACGTGGCCATACTTCTTTGTGTGTTCATGTGTGAAAGAGTTGTTCAAATCTTTTACCCTTTTTTCTTTTTTTGGGGAAGATTAGCCCTGAGCTAACATCTGCTGCCAATCCTCCTGTTTTTGCTGAGGAAGACTGGCCCTGAGCTAACATCCTCGCTCATTTTCCTCTACTTTATATGTGGGACGCCTACCATAGCATGGCTTGCCAAGTGATGCCATGTCCGCACCCGGGATCCGAACCGGCGAACCCCGGGCTGCTGAAGCGGAACGTGTGCACTTAACTGCTGCACCACCAGGCCGGCCCTTCTTTTGCTCTTTTTTAAACTGGGCATTTTCCTTCTAAATATTAAGGTCTAAGAGGTCTTCATATATTTTGGATACAAGTCTGTTGTCAGATATATACTGCAAATAATTTCTTCCAGTTTATGGCTTGGCTTTTCAATTTCTTAACCTTGTCTTTTGAAGAATAAATTTTGATGAACACCATTTTGTTAATTTTTACTTTTATGGTGAGTGCTTTTTGTTTCCTGCCTAAGGAATCTCAGGCAATTCCAGTGATTCAAATATCTTCTCACGTTTACTTCTTGAAGTTTTATACTTATGCCTTTCATGTTTTGGTCTGTGTTCCATTTTGAGTTAATTTTTGTGATTGGTGTCAAGTTTCATTTTTTCTTGGAATGCATATCCAGTTGCTCCCATGTCATTTCTTTCCCTTTCAAATTACCTTGGCACCTTGAGTTGAAATCAATTGACCATGTATGTCAATTTCTGGACTCTAATCTGTTCCATTGATCTGTATTGCTATCCTAGGATAATGCCACACTTTTTTGATTCCTGTAGCTTTATAGTAAGTCTTGCAATCGGACAGTTCTCTTGTAAAATTGTTTTGGCTATTTCAGTTCCTTTGCATTTCCAAATAAATTTTAGAATCAGCTTACCAATTTCTACAAAAAAGCATGCTGAGATTTCGATTGTTATTATGTTGAATCTAGAGATGAGTTTGGGAAGAACTGATTAACAAATAGTAAGGCTCCTAATCCAAGAAGTAAGTTCATCTTTACATTCATTTTGATCTTCTTTAATTTCTCTCAACAGTGTTTTGTAGTTGTCAGTGTACAGGTTTTATGTTAGTATTTTATGTATGCCAGTGTATTACGTTGTTTTGATGATGTTGTAAATAGTATCTTTTTTACATTTTATTTACAGTTGTTTTTTGCCGATAGGTAGAAATACAGTTGATTTTTATATATTGACCTTGTGTCTTACTACCTTACTTAATTTACTTATGAGTTCTAGGGTGGATTTTTTGTAGATTTCATCGGATTCTCTGTGCAGATGATCATATCATCTGTGAATAAACACACCTTTTTTAAAAGTCAAGTTAATTAAAGCATAATAACATCTAGTAAAATTCACCCTTTCTATGTACAATTCTATGAATTTTCACATTATTTCTTCAGATTTTTTTGTGTTCCTCTTCCCTTGCTTCTCCTTCTGGGACTCTAATGACACATATGTTAGACCACTTTATGTAGTTCCACAGGTCACTGAGGCTCTGTTGTTTTTTGTTCTTGTTTTTCGGTCTTTTTATGTCTTTGCTTCAGTTTATAGTTTCTGTTGCTGTCTTCAAGTTCACCGATCTTTTCTTTTGTAGTATCTGATCTGCTGTTAAGCCCATCAAGTGAATTTTTCATTTCTGATATTTTATTTTTTAGCTTTAAAAGTTCCACTTAGTCCTATTTTATATCTTGCATTTCTCTTTTCATGAGAATGAAGAGAGAAATGGTCATGGGTTTTTTTTTTTAATTCTTAAATAAATTCATAATAGTGCTGTTAAAGCCCTTCCTAGCTGATTGTATTAAGCCAGCATTAGCATAACAAAACCAAAGACATAACAAGAAAAGCACAGACCGGTATCTGTTATGAACATAAGCACAAAAATTCTAAACAGAATTTTAGCAGATCAAATCCAACAGTATGTAAAGAGGATAATACATAATGACCAGGTATGCTATATCCAAGAATGCAAGGTTTCTTTAACATTAGAAAATAAGCGTAAGTCACATGTTAACAAACTTTGAAAAGAAAATCCGTATGTTCAGCTCAACAGACACAGAAAAAGGATTTGAAAAAATCCGACATTGATTACTGATATTTAAAAAACAACAAACTAGGACTGAAAGGGGGCTTCAAATAGCCTCTCTGAAAGACTGCGAGCCAGCGTCACAGGTAACGGTGAATGACCGAATGTTTCCCCCTAAGATCAGAACAGGGATGTCCACTCTCATAGCCTCCAGACAGCACTGTAGTGGGCACAGTAAGGCAGGAGCCGGTGCACTAAGGCAGGAAAAAGAAACAGAAAGCATCCACGTCGGGAAGGAAGCAGCAGAATTGTCTTTATTTGCAGATAACCTGAATGCCTGTGATTAAAATCTGATGGAATCTACAAAAACGCTACTGGAGCTAATGAGCGCATTCAGTAAGATTGCTAGATAAAGATTAACATCTAAAAGCAGTTGTATTTCTATATACTAGCAATGAATAAGTGAAAATTGAAATTTTAAAAATTTCCAGTCCAATAGCATCAAAAAATATAAAGTACCTAAGGGTAATCTGGCAAAACTGTAAGACATATAAATTGAAAACTATAAAATATTGCTAATAGAAATGAAAGAAGACCTAAAAATCCTTGTTGATGAGCGAGAAGACTTCATATTAAGCTATCGTATTGTCACTGTGACAAACAGGATGTCAGATATCATTCAGCCCTTCCGTTTGATCACTAGAATCAACATGATCCCAATCAAAATCCCAGCAGGATCTTTTTGGTGGAAAATGACAAGTTGATTGTACAATTCAAATAGAAAATGTGAAGGACCTAGAAAAACATAAACATGACCTGATTTCAGGACTTGTCACAAAGCTACAGTAAGTAGGTTTGCATGGCATCAGTGTAAAGATAGACAAATAAACCGTTGGATCGGAATAGACAACCCAGAGATAGATCCATATATGGCAGTGGATTTCAGAGGTGGAAAGGACAACTAAGCAAAGAAAAGGGAGCCTTTTCAATAAATGGTACTAGAACTATTGGAAATACTCCTGTGCAAAAAAATTGATCCATACCTCACAGCAGAAACGTAAATTAACTCAAAATGGTTCATAGACCTGAATGTAAAGCTTAAAAGTATAAAACTTCTAGAAAAAAGTTAGGTAAAGATTTCTTAGATTTGATACCAAATGATTCATAAAAGAAAAAATTGATAATTGGGACTTGATCAAAATAAAAATTTCTGCCCCTTGAAATCCACTGTTAAGTGAATGAAAAGACAAGCCACAGACTAGGAAGGAATCACTGTAAAGCATTTTTCTGATAAGGGACTTATATCCAGAATATAAGAATTCTCAAAATTCATTAATAAGAAAACAACCCAGTAAAATAACACTTCACCAAAGAAAATATGTGGATAGCTTAAGCATGTTAAAAATAATGCTCAACATCATTGCTTATCAGAGAAATGCCAATTTAAATCACCATGAGTTATCACTATACTCTTACTAGAATGACTAAAATTAAAAAGACTGATTATACCAAGTGTTGGAGATGTGGAGGAACTGGAAACATCATACACTGCTGGTGGGGATGTAGAATGGTACAACCACCTTGGAAAATAGTCTGTCACTTTCTGGAAAAGGTAAACATACACCTGTCAAATGATCCAGGTATCCCTCTATTAGTAGGTTATACGTCCATAGACGGACTTGTACATCACCGTTCATGGCAGCTGTATTTGTAAAGGCCAAAAACTGGAAGAAGCCAAATAGCCATCAAGAGGAGAATAAACAAACTGTGACATATCTGTACAATGAAGTGCTACTCAGCAATAAAAAGGAATGACCTGTTGATGATATATGTGGCCACATGGATGAGTCTCAACTTATGTTGAGAGAAGCCAGAGGAAAGAGAATACATGGTGTATTATTCCATATGTATAAAACTTTAGGAAATGCAAACTAATCCATTATGACAGAAATTCTGCTTGGGCGGGGAGGGAGGGGTGGCAAGTGGCAGGAGGTGGGATTGCCAAGGGCATGGGACTTTTGGAGGTGAAGGATATGTTCATTATCTTGAATGTGATGATGGTTTCACAGATGTGCTTGTAAGTCAAAACTTAGATTGTGCACTTAAGACGTGTAGTCTATTGCATGTCAATTTTACCTCAAAGCCATAAAAAGTCTCTCCTTACCTTCTTAGGTAGAAGCAGTACAGTATACTCTTCTCCACTCCTTTATTTTTGATTTTGAAAAAGGCATATTCCGGAAACCATACCCTAGCAGAATATATAGAATTATTTGATTTCTCTTTTTCCCGGTTTCATAGTACTTTAGTGTATTCAACAATTCTTCTATTGGTGGACATTTTGATTATTTCCAGTCTTCTGTTGTTAAAAATAATGCTGGAATAACATAGTTTTGTGCATATGTCTGTTCAGCATCTGTCATTGTATCCCCAGTAGCTTTGAGATAGATCTTTAGAAGTGGAATTGTTGGATCAATAGGTGAATATGCAGGTAATTTTGGCAGATGTTGCCAAATTCCTGCTCATAGGGGTTGTATCATTTTGTATAATAATCAGCAATATATGAGAGTACCTGTTTCCCCTACATTCTCTCACCAAGAGAGTATGTTGTCAAATGTTTGGCTGTTGCCAATGAGTGGGAAATGGTATCTCAGTGTAGCTTTCATTTGTGTTTCTTTTATTATGAGTGAGGCAGAGCACGTTTCCATATGTTTGTGAGCTATTCCTATTTCTTTTCCTGAGAACGAACTATTTATTTTTTAAGCCCGTTTTTCTATAGGTTTGCTGGCTGTTTTCTTCTTTATTTGTAAAGTTCTTCATATTTTAGGAATGTTAACCCTTTGTAATATGTTACAAATATTTTTTCTCAGATTGTCATTGTCAAACTTTGCTTCTTTTGCATTTTTTGCATACAAGGGCTGGACAGATTTTTTATTTTTAAGTAATCAGGTTTATAAGTCTTTTCCCTTGGATTTTGAGACATAATTAGAGGGTTTGGCCCACTCATAATACATTGAGAAATTCACTCATATTTTTTCTAGTACGTGCTTGTTTTCATTTTTTACCCTTAGGTTGTGATCTGAATGTAAATTGGAATTTATCCTTGTGAACAGTGAGAAGATCCGATTTTGTCATTTCCCATACGGTTATTTAGTTACGCCAACATCACTTTATAAAAAGTCTATTTTTCCCCAGCTGACTTTTAGTGTATCCCAGATTTCCTATGCACTTGGGTCTGTTTCTGGGTTTTCTGTTGTGTTCCATGGTCTGTCTGTACTCTTGGGCCAGTGCTGTTTTAATTACAGAGCCTGCCTTCGCCTCCCCTCCCACCCAACCTCCCTTGCTCTTCTATTTCAGGATTTCTCTGCTTGTTCTTGCTTGATTGTTCTTCGGAACTGACTTTATGTTCAACTCGGAGACATACCCTTTAAAGATCTGCGAATATCTTTTCTCCCCCAGGTTAAATGTCCCCAGTTTCTTCGACTTTTGGAACGTGATTTCCAGGCTATTCATAATCCTCGTCCTTTTCCACAAGTTCATGTAAACATGCAATGTGGGACCCAGAACTGAACCCTTAGCATAGGTGTGGTGATGATGTGACTCCGTAGAAGGGTTTTTAAAGGGGCATCAGCAAGGGTGAGAGACGATGTGAGCACCTGGAGGTCAGGAAGGAGAAAAGCGAGCGGGGACTGAGTGGGCAGGGAAGGAGGGCATCCAGGCAGAGCGGTGGTCCTCCAGCGAGAGCGGGCGGGGCGCCACCTCTGCTGCCTGGGCACTCAGGGCCTGTGCCTGGGGTCTCAGCGCCCTGTGATGGAAGGGGCCAGTTCGGGGCGGGCGGCAGCGGCCGGCCTTTCTCCTGTCCTCCACCCCCCGCCCATTCTTCTCCTCCGCCTCCTTCTGCTCTTAGCTCCCGGGCCCTTTGAATCGCGCGCGCCCTCCGGGTGCCTGCGACGGGGGCGCCTCCCTTCCCTTGGTTTCTCCCGCGCAGGTCTCTTCGCGCCTGCCCCCCGCGCCGCCCCGCCCTTGGTTCCTTCCGTTCTGGCCCCGCCCACCGCGGGCCCGACCCCCCCCCGAGGCCCGCTGACGTCCGCCGGGGGCCGTGTCTGATGACGTGTTAGACGGGAGGCTGGGGCGGAGAGTGCCGGCGGCGGGGGAAGGCGAAGTTCGCCCCCGGCTCCGCCGCCCGCGCCTGGTGCTTTCCGAAGGCGGAAGCGGTGACAGAGTGGGGGTCCGGTGCGGTTCCACGGGGAAGCGTCGCGTCCGCTCGGCTGGCCCCACGCCATGGACTCAGTACCTGCCACGGTGCCTGCCGTCACCGCTTCCCCGGGGGACCCGGAGCTCCTGGGACCCCTGTCGGTGCTCTGCGCAGCCCTCACCGCCAAGCTACTGGAGGTGACGGCCCCCATTCCCAGGGAGGGACCCCAGCGCTGGCAGGCGGGTGGCCGAGTTCCGAGCCGAGCGGGTGCACCGACGGCCCGGGCGAGGGAGAGACGGAGTGTGTGAGGCCCGAGGCAGGCGGGACGCTGCAGTGCTGTGTAGCGAGGCCGGTGGCAGTGTGTGTGAGGTTTCGTCAGCTGTTCATTTTTTATTGAGCACTTTCGATGTACCAGGCACTGTGTTACTTTGTGGTATGCAGTCTCGATCAAAACAGCGAGCATCCCGTCCCCTGCGGGTCCTTTTCCAGTGATCGGCACTGTTGGGGGATGGGGCTGGTATGGCAGATACTTGTGTAGTTGCACAGCGCGGTGAAAACAGCGGAGAAGCAAGCAGGTGTTGAATGCGCTGTCTTCCAGGAAGCATTTAAAATTAAGGCGTTGAGTTTTGTAGAAGACAGCTAAATCCAGAGTAGTCTAGACTACTGATCGCGAGGTGTCTGAAGGTACTCAGCATTTGGCTTTATGTAAGAGTAGAATAGAATTAAGATTTAAAGTCTTAGCGGGAAAGTGCAGTGTTTATGTTAGTTATCATCATTTTGGTTTTATTTGCCCCCATAGGAGTTGATTCCTTCTATAGTATGTTTCAATCTTTTTTTGATTTTTTTTATGGCTTTTTAAGTCATAGCAATCAACTAAGAGAAAAGTATGCACCAGAGGGAGTCCAGCCATGTGTTAGACAACATGATGTGGTAGGACCCATTGCAAACTGGAAATATATCCTCAACTTAGAGACATTTAGATTCCTAATGTTTAAAAAGACCTCAAGCTGCACAAGAAATACGGGGCTGCCAGTATCCTATCTTTATTGAAGCAGTGGGAGCTATTGGAGGTTTTTGAGGGAGCAGTTACCTGATGGAGGTTGACTTAGAATTTCTGTGGATGATTCTTTGTGACTGCTTTATTGTAAGTTTCTTTATGGGTTCCCATTATTTCAAACATTTCTGTTTCAGCTACTTGCTACATTGCCTGATGATGTTCAGCCTGGACCCGATTGTTATGGCCTGCCATGGAAGCCTGTGCTTATCACTGCCTCCTTAGGAATTGTTTCATTTGCCATTTTCTTCTGGAGAACCATCCTTGTTGTGAGTAAATTAAATTAACTTATATGTTGTCTCAGAAATACAGGGATGTTTTATAATCACTGGCCCCCCTTTTTTTTTTTCAGTTAATAATATGAACACAAATTAATACTTATAATCTAAGCTGACCTTGGCGAATAATTCAGTGTAATCCTTGTTGGTAAAGACATAAGTGAACAAGACACCATGTGTATTATCTCAGTGGGAAAACTTCAATTTATAAATCTGTTCTATCAAAACCTAAAGATTTGACTGTAGAATTAGGACTTCTTAACAGCCATTGTGAAAGGCAGCTTAATAATGTGTAGAAGCCTTTAAAATGTTTGCACCCTTTTATATGGTATAATACCGTGTCTAGTAATCTATCTTAAAGAAATAACCAATCGTGCATTGAAGATCCTGTATAAGGAATTCAATGGAACTATGTATTCGAGCGAAAACTTGATACGGTGTGAATGAACTTTGCAGAGGAAAAGCTTTCAGTTTCGGTTGAAGCTTAACAGTTAAAGTGGGCAGAAGCATTGCATGCATAGTTTTCTAGAATTGAGTATTCTTTTTCTGACTTCTTAATTTTGTCAGCCATATATCATTCTTAATAAACTCTCTTTTTTTGCACAAGTGATTGTAAAATCACTGAAAAAGAAGCGTCTTTTGCTTGGATTCCTATGACGTCTCCTCTAACCTCATGGGCTTTTCCTCAGATAGAAGGAAAAAGGGAGACCAGAAAGGCTGAATGGGAGGGGTCAAAAAGAAATTGTTTTCCGCTTCCTGCTCTAGTTTCTCCAGCTCAGAAGCTCTGGCCCCCGTGTAGATTTCCACAAGGCTGTGCAGGCTTTGTGCCCCCACTGCTGCTTCTCAGCCTCAGCACTTGACTCTTGGAACCTTGGTCCCTTCTCTCAGTTGCCTGCTGCTGCTTCTTGTTTCTCCTGCTGCTTGATTTGGGTGAAAGGAGGGCAAAGGAAGCTTCCTCTCTCATTAGCAAGGCTGTGACATTAGAGAAATAGTCATTTCTTTCCCCGTGGAAACTTGGAATACATTTTCCTATAACAACATTATTGTGAGTGGTGTTAGAGACTGTAATTAAATATCGAGATATTGTGGATGATGTTTGGACTGATCCGAGTATCTCATCCCCATATCTAATCATTGAAAGGGGAAGTAAATTCTGGGTTACAAAGACATTTAGTTTTAAATTGAGTACTGCTTAGGTTTCATTATCCTATAATTCAGTGTTGTCTTGAGAAATTTAGATGTTAGCTATCATTTCTCTTGTTTCTTGTGCATTTTCCTTTAGTAGTCTCCTCTCCCTTCCACGTTAATGACCACTGTTTTTAGGGGTTTGGGAAAACCAGAAGATCTAGCTTATGAGATTTCTAAATTCAGCCAGTGGCCAATTTTAAATAGGATTTCTAAGATGTTTTCTGGTTAGAGAAGGAGGCATATCTTAGTACAAAGATTATGCCTTTAATTTTGTTTCCTCAAAGTCTTTTTGAACAATCCTTGTTTCTAGACATCATTCTGGCTGTTTGGGGTTTTTAAATAAATTTCAGGTAATGAAGCGTTAGTATATTTTAATATGAAAATATTATCCATTTTCCTTTTCTTTTCTTCTGAGGAAGATTTGCCCTGAGCTAACAGCTGTTGCTGATCTTCCTCTTTTTGCTTGAGGAAGATTTGCCTTGAGCTAACATCCATACCATCTTCCTCTATTTCGTATGTGGGTTGCCGCCACAGCACAGCTGCCGACAGTGATGTAGGTCCCCACTTGGGAACCGAACCCAGGCTGCCAAAGTGGAGCACGCAGAACTTAAACACTAGGCCACAGGGCTGACCCCATGTCCATGTTCATTATTAAAGTTGAGTGCTTTTTAAATAAGATTGGTGCTCATTTAATAGAGATATAAACATATCTTTAGTTGCAAAATGAGGTATTTACCTTAGTGCTTTTGTCTATCAGAAACTATTTATGAAGTATCACTGATTACATTTGAAATACTTTTATTTTTTTTTTTCTTAAAGATTTTATTTTTTTCCTTTTTCTCCCCAAAGCCCCCCGGTACATAGTTGTATATTCTTCGTTGTGGGTCCTTCTAGTTGTGGCATGTGGGACGCTGCCTCAGCGTGGTTTGATGAGCAGTGTCATGTCTGCGCCCAGGATTCAAACCAAAGAAACACTGGGCCGCCTGCAGCGGAGCGCGAGAACTTAACCACTCGGCCACGGGGCCAGCCCCTTGAAATACTTTTTAACCTTATTTTTTATCCTTGGATCGTTATGCTGAACAAAACTTGTTAAATTTTCATTTAGTTATAATTTGACTGTTGTATTAGGAAATGTACTGTTTCTATTAATAAAAAGTTTTGACATCAAATTTAATTTTATTTCTCTTTCTTTTAGGTAAAGAGTAGAATGTACCAAGGTAAATACTGAAGCTTATTTTGTTATTGTACTATTTCCTCAGTATTGGTGTTCAATAGGAGCTTCATGTAAGCTGGAAGTAGATACAGTGCCTTACGATGTCTGATCGACTTACTAACTCCAGAAGGTTTACCTATCCTAGGTTATTAGCTGGGATGACAGAGTACATGGTGATGCTGCCAGCTGAGATAGGAGATGAGGCAGAACAAATTGTGGGAGTAGGAAGAAGATGACTAGTTTAATTTTGGGCAGACGGGCTTTGAATGTTGAGGTAATGCAGGTTTATTACATGGGAACAGTCTTCCTGTGCTGATAGTTTAATTAGTGTAGTGTATACTTATTTAAGGAGGTAATTTGAGGAACAGAGATGTAAATCAATATGCTTGTATTTTCTGTCTGTTTCTCTTTGCAAATGACATATCCTTGAAATGATCACATTTTCTGAGAAGAAAACTGCTTCAAGAGGGGAAGGAATGGAGCTAAAATATTTTACTGTATTTACTATCTTTGAAATACATTTAAATTGGAATCTTGTTGAAATAAGGGTTCTTATTATATTTTTTTTAAATTTTAATATTTTTACAACCTTATTAGCTATTAACTCTAGATTGCTTTTTAAAGGCATGATAGTTATGCTAAGAACTTCCTTTCCCTCACAGTGCCAGATAGCATGTCTTTGCTGCTAATACATTGGGTAATTCAGTTTCATTAGTGATCCTAATAATCTTCTGGATTTCCCCCCTTTTTAGTTACTGAACAGCAAATTGCTGAGAAGTTGAAGACTATCACCAAAGAAAATGCAGAACTTGTACAAAAATTGTCAAATTATGAACAGAAGGTATAATTATTCTTTTAGTTTTTTCCCCTGTGGTTCCAGCTTGAATTATTTCTTCTTGTCTTTAGTTCAGTTATTACAGTATTTTGAAATCATATTTTTAAATTTCATTATTACCTACAAACCATCCACATCTGAAGCAATCGTCATATGTGTGAAGAACTACATTTTTCCCTAAAGGGTCACCTACCTGGAGATAAAGTTTTGATAGACTTTAATTTATATTTTTGAATTCCAAATGCTTTAATTTTTATATAGATCAAGGAATCAAAGAAGCGTATTCAAGAAACCAAGAGACAAAATATGATTCTCTCAGATGAAGCCATTAAATTTAAGGTAAAAATCCCTTCTCTTTGATATTACATTCTAAAAACAAAAAAAAATGATGAGTAATTATGAATAATCTTAATATATATTTTTTAATAGGATAAAATCAAGAACCTTGAAGAAACTAATGGAATTCTGGATGAGACAGCTAAAAATCTGCATGTTATGTTAGAATCTGAGAGAGAACAGATTGCCAAAAATCAGGACTTGGTAAGAGTTTCGCTGCTAAGTGTTACTGTAATTTGGCTTGCCCACTGTTTTCAAGACTGGATGGGTTGAACTCTGCATCTCCCATGCCCTAACTAGAGCAGGCTTGGGAGTCAGGGAAGTTGAACCTCCTTTTGTCCATTTTTATGGAATTTTAAATGCTAATCCAGCAAGTTATTATTTTAATGGTCCTAGGAAGTATTTTTGTCCTCAGCCCTGGGTAATTTTCAAATTACTTTGTTCTGCCCTCCGAAACACACAGAACGGCTGAGAAACATAACCGAGCCGAACAGTTCTAGTGCTTTGTTTTGTTTTGTTCTGCGTGTTTTTTTTTCCTCCATGAACTTTTAATTTCAGAACAGTTTAGAATTACATAAAAGTTGCAGCGAGAGGAGAGAGGATTCCCATATGTCACACACCCGGTTAAGCTTGATCACCTGGTGAGGTAGCATTTGCCAGGTTTCTCAACTGTAAAATGACCCGTTTTCCACCTTTGCACACTGTCTTCTTTGGAAGGAAGTGACTGTACACGACCCACAGTTAAAGAGTGAAGAGTACGTTCCTCCTCCTTGCGGAGGCAGTATCTTCATAAATTCTTTGGAATTCTTCTATACGTGAGATTTGTGTATTCTCCCTCACCTCCCACCATTTTTAGTTCAGGCAAAAGAGATTTTACAGTGATTTGGGTTTTTTTTTTTCCTTCTACCGCTAGGGAAAACCATGGATTTGAACTGGTTTACTTGAAAGTTATTTTCATGTTCTTTGCTTTCACCTTTTTGTCTGGTCATCTACCACATTATCTCATAGCCAAGAAGGTTGTAGGTGGCATGCAATAGTTATGCCTCCAATTATTTTCTTCTTTCCTCATTTCCTTTATATTCTTGACTGTTTTCCTTAGGCTAAAAGTAGATACCTGCTTTTACCTGATATGTAGAGGATGGCTCTGGGATATGTTTTGTTAATGTTTCTTCTTTTTGGCATATATCCCAGTGTTTCTACTGAAATCCTAATACATTTTTATGTCCTTCTTCCACATGACAGATATCGGAAAACAAGAAGTCTATAGAGAAGTTAAAGGATGTTATTTCACTGAATGCTTCAGAATTTTCTGAGGTAAAGCGGCCTACGGTTCCTGCAGAATATTAATACAATGTCTTAGTTTTGTTGAGGAGCACACATTTGATGTGTGCTAGAATATGCAAAAAATGAAAAATATATGATGTCTAATTGGGAAAGTGTAACTTTTTTTGTGTTTCTTTGGAGTTAATTCACTAATAGAAGTGTTTTGCATTAGGTTCAGATTGCTCTTAATGAAGCTAAACTCAGTGAAGAGAAGGTGAGGTCTGAATGCCTTCGGGTTCAGGAAGAAAATGCTAAACTTAAGAAGAAGAAAGAGCAGGTAAAGAAAAGTCAACGTCATAGATTATGTAAACTAGAGAACTGAGTATCATCATCTCTTGAGTGTCTTTTCTCACGTCTGTTTTTAAGGAAATGAAATATGTATGCAGTATTCTATTCTTAGGTACGCAAAGTTTAAACCACGCTCCCTAAATTGCATGTATACATTCTCCATCTGTTCTGGATTTCTGCTCTTCTCTACAATTTCCTGTAGCTATCAGTGTTGTTTAGTAACTTGAATAGCCTCAAGTGGGCAATGGATTTGCTTCTTAGACCAAAGAATTAGGTCTTTATGACTCTCCGTTGAGCAGTTAATGCCTCACTGACCAAGGGAGCATTACGTGCTCTGGAGTCTGGACTTGGCAGACAGTGAGACGTGCCCTTCTGTTCCTCCTGGAAGTGGATTCTTTGAGTAGGCTATCATTTTCTGAAGGATGCAGTAGGCTGGTTCAGCTTCCCTGACAGCTCTTATGTTCTCGCTGCAGTTTTGAGGGTTGGAGCCTCTCCCCTCTGCCTTAACCAAGGCCTTGGTGACAGGCCAGAGAGGATCATGGCTCCCTGCTCCCCTGTCTCGTTCATGTGGTCCTGATGTCTCCTGTGTGAAAGCCCTAACCTTTGGAAATTCATGTGTTTTAACTTTTCAGTTGCAGCAGGAAATCGAAGACTGGAGTAAATTGCATGCCGAACTCAGTGAGCAAATCCAGTCATTTGAGAAGTCTCAGAAAGATTTGGAAATGGCTGTCACTCACAAAGATGATAAGGTTGATGTAAGTTCATTCTCTTGAATACAGGCTTAATTCTCATGAATTCTCAAGAAATCTGCTTAATTAACGTTGAGAGGCTCTTTCTAATACCATTTTGCTTCTTTTCTAGGCTTTGGTTAATTGCATTACACAGTTGGATCGGATAGATTGTGAATCTGAACCTGAGGGTCAAAATAAAGGAGGAAATGAGCCAGGTGAATTAGCAAATGGGGAAGTGGGAGGTAAGACTGGTTTCAGGGAAGTTGGACCTCTTTTTGCTTTCCTGTCTTTAATTAAGTACATGATGCTCCTGTTTGGCTGACTAAATTTCCTCTTCAGTGATCGAGTTGTGGACGCGTCACTGCACTTGTCTGTCCCTCTGTGTGCACTGGGCAGAGGTGCGTTGCTGGATTGTGGTATAGCAGTAGGCATGCAGTGAACACTGACTTTGCTTTCCCATCCCTTTGAGAACCAGATGTGCACCCTGGAGCTAGAGCAACATTCGTCATGTCTTAGACCTCTGAGTACTGAATGCTGGTCAGTGGGAGAAACTTGTTTCTCAGCTTTGTGGAGATGACATTTGAATTTAACACTCATCATGTCTGTAGCTCTGTGGTTTTAAGGCCTACCACCAGTTTTAAGAGTACTGAGGTGGTGGGAGCCACAAACTAACTAAGGCCATGAGAGCAGAGGCTAAAGGGTAGCAGTGTTTCTAGTCACTGGTTCCCAGACTGGATATTGCTTGCATAGTGGGGATTTTAAACCACACCTGGTAGCGGATTCAAGGGGAGAACAGAGTGGGGGAGTCTTTGTAAATAAGATACTTGACCATGGGGAGTGGAGCTGAGAGAGAAGACGGAGCTTCACCTCACACGTCCCTTCTTGCTCAAGCACCACATGGGTAACATTTTTATTGTACAAACTGGGAATTCGCTTGTTGAATCTAAGTGTGTGGTTCTCGTAAAAATCAAGTGGTCTAATCAGTTCTATTAGTTAATTTATTTTTATTTTGAATGTTTGAACATGGTAATTGTTCAGTTTGGGGGAAATCAAGGAAATATAGTTAAAAAGCAAGGGAGGAAGAAGTGATTAAAGCCATTTGTCTTTCAGGTGACCAGAGTGAGAGGATGAAAAATCAAATTAAGCAGATGATGGACGTTTCTCGGGTATAATCCTTTCTGTCGAGCCCCTAAGTGCCTGTGACTTCTTACTGCGCTGCGCTTTTAAGAATACTTCTTTCTCTTCTGCAATTTTTAGACCCAAACTGCAATATCGTTGGTTAAAGAGGATCTAAAACTTTCACAAGTTAAGCTTAGAGCGTCGATGTCCACTGAGTGTAACCTGAAAGGTGGGTCGCTTCTTGAGAAGAACTTGCCGTATATTGGGAAGCTGTAGAGTTGCGCTGGAAAGATAAAGAATGGCTTCCTGCTTTCATGTTTCTCACGCCTCTTAGCATCCCCCCTCAGCAAGTTCTCAGGTCCTGTGCGTGCACACAAGGTTCGAATGTTTTATCCTTACAGACCAAATAAAGAAATTAGAAGATGATCGCAGTTCCCTGGAGGCTGCCAAAGCTGGACTAGAGGCTGAGTGCAGCACCTTGAGGCAGAAAGTGGAGGTTCTGAACGAGCTCTATCAGCAGAAGGAGATGGCTCTGCAGAAGTAAGATTTCGTGGTTCATTGGTAACAGTATGGTCATACAACTAAATGCGTGTGCTGCTATTGATAATTCCGTCTTTTTTTAAGAGGATTTACCATCTATAATCAGTGTAGATTTGTCTTTCTTTCTTTCTTCCTCGTTTCCCATAGCTTGCATTTTTCTTTCCATTGTAACAAGTTGTCAGAAATTGTTGCCTGTAATTTATTTGAGAGGGGAGTGGTTTCCTGGAACTAAGAGCAGTTACTACCGTGGAAGGGCTTTTTTTGAAGATCCACACCCTCTTATGGCTCCCCCGCTTATTTCACTTTTCTTTCTCTGTGGTCAGTTGTGTAATTCTGATTTGCCTTGCAGTGTTCTTCCAGTTCTTAATAGAGACTTTAAAAATGCGGAGCGGTTTGTATGACATGATTTTTAGTAGAATAAATACTTCAAAAGGAATATTTAGATATTGAAGGTATTGAGTTTGGAACTTAATATAATCAAATACTCAGACTAAACGTTACATATTGACATTGCGGCAAGGGTGTTGGGAGTTTTAAATACAGAAATACCTGTTGGGTGTGTTTATTTAGGTGTTAATCTGAAGTATACATCTCAAATTTGGAGGTAGGTAGTTTTTGAAAGATGCACTTCTGTAGAACATTGTAAGTTTTTTTCTCCACAAAAATACCTGAGTTCTCTAAAAATAGGTTGTCAGTGGCAGTTGCGTTTGTGCTGGCTCCTATACTTTGCTCTTCGGCATATATGGCAGTCTGTGAGGAAGCTTGTCTTGCTGAGCAAATTTAATCCTGTTAAAATGCTTAGGCTGTTATTGCCTGATGCCATTAAACAAGGAAAGTCCACTGCTAACTTTTTCTCTAATTCTTACCAAGCAGTCAGTTTAGATTTTCCAGATTTTGTTCACGCCGGATCTAAATATCTGGCCTGCTTCAGAGAAGTATTTCTTGTTTCATTACCTTTTGTTTTAAAGAGCACTTCTCTGCTACCAGCAGTAAGCTGAGTTACCTAAATGGCGTTTGTTTTTCTTGATGGTACAGTCATTGTGGCACTGTTTCATTCAGTTCCTCCCGCATGCACCCAGTCACCATGGCTGCTTCGTACCCTGCTCTCCATCCCCCGAGTCGCTGTGTTAGTCCAGGCTCATATCATCTTTCCTGCCAGTCCCTAACTAATCGCCTTGCTCCACTTTCTCTTTCTTAGACCCTTTCTTCCAAACTCTGGTTAATTTTCTCTGCAACCACTCGAGTGGACTTTATAAAATACAAGTCTATTCCATGTCATGTGCGTAAAATCTATCCAGGATGCCCCATTCCCTTCCGGGTCAATTCCTGACTCGTGAGCAGGCACACAGGGCTCTTGCTGTCAGTCGTCCTGAGCTGCCTCTCCAGGTGCGTTTCCTGCAGCTCCTTCTCATGCTTCCTGACCTGCAGCCACACTGAACACACTTCCTCATGCCACTCGGAGCCTCTTTGTCGTCGTGCCTGTTGCTTTCTCTGCAGTGAAGGTGTCCTTTTATGTTATTTCCTCCTGGCAGTCTCCTGCCTACTCAAGTTGTATGTTCCTTAAGATCATTTTTGGGGTGAGTTGTGGTGTAAATGGTAGGTAGCAATAGAGACTGGATGAGTATTCGTTTTTTTCTTGTAACTCCTAAATATATATTTAGGTTTACATCTGCCTCTTGGTATTTCCTTTCTACTTGATGGCCTGTTCTGTGTTCCTTTTTCTCTCCCTCCTGTCTTCTGGATCGCTTCAGTATTTTTAATCTGCTTTCCCCCTGTTTAAGCTTGGTACTTGTCTTCATGTAATTACCCTAAAGACCACAACCTATACCCTGCACTTAAAGTCTGACATAAAGATTTACCTCTTCCTGGGCTTCAGCCCCCTCCTGACTTGGAACTGTTGTGGTAATGTGTTGTTACTTAAACTCCACAGGATGTTTTGATTTTCTCTTACGCTGCTTTCCCGGCAGTGTTCATTCGATCGGCACATGTGTTTCTAGCAGTTCTTCCTTCTCCCCTGCGTCTCCCACCTTCCATGTGGGATCACGGTCATTGCACTTGAAGAGCAAGCTGTAGTGACAGATTTGATCAGTTTATCTTTGTATGAAAACATCTTTATTTTGACTCCATTTTTTAAGGATCTTTCTACTGGCTATAGGATTTTCACGGTTTTCTGATTTCAGCCTTTAAAGATAACCAGTTACTTTCTGCTTTTAAAGTTTCTTTGAGGAATCCATTGTCAGTCTTATTTTCCCTGTTCACATGTCTCACTCCTGCGCTTGCTGCCTGGAGACGTTCTTTTGGGTTTTCAGCGGTTTTGGTGGGAGGTGCGTTGGCGTGGGTGTTTTTGTTTTTTCTGCTCCCTTCCCCTCCCCCTTCTTTGCTCTTTTGCGTTTATGTTACTTGCGGTCGTCAGCACCTCTTGAATTTTTGGGTCTTCATATATTGATTCTGCTTCATTCTCTCTTTTCCTTTGAAGATTCCACTTAAATATTTTTTATTATTTCCAGTGTGTCTCCTACATTCTTATCTGTATTTGCTTTGTTCTGGATGGAGTTTTTTTTCTGACCTATCTTCTAGTGTGCTAAAATTCACTTGAGTTGTCAAATCTACTGCTAAAATCAATGACTGAGTTCTTAATTTCAGTTTTATAGTTTCTAGGAACTAAAATTCCTAGTTTTCAGTTTTACTTCCTTGAATATATAAGGCACAATATTTTTAAAGTCTGTGCGATAATTCCATTATGTGGATACCTGATGGGTCCATTTCTTTTGTCTTTTAGATTTTGATCACAATGTCTTGTGGAGGGCCTCGTCGGTTTCGGTTGAGTGGTGAACATTGTATATGATAATTATAGAGGAAATTAGAGGCCTAGGATAATGTTTTCCTGCAGAAAAGATTGAGTTTATTTCTAACTTGTTGCCATTACTTTAATCCAATCAGCAATTAAGATCACTCAAAAATGGCCTTGTCCCTTCAAAGGACACTGTATTGCTTGTTTGGCACTTCAAGTGCACAGCTCTTTCTAGTCTCACCCCAAGCCTAGGGCTTTTACTAGAAGCTCCCTCATTGGCAGCCTTGAACTCCACTTCACTTTGCTTTGAACCCAGGATCTCTTAGAAGTTCTGCTCGGCCTCCTTATGTCTCTGCATTGTCTTCAATTCATGGATGAACCCAGGAAACCCAGATGCCAGGCTTAGTTGTAGTTCTGGAATTCCTTTTTTGGTGAGGAAGATTGGCCTTGAGCTAACATCTGTTGCCAATCCTCCTCTTTTTGCAGAGGAAGATTGTCACTGAGCTAACATCTGTGCCCATCTTCCTCTGTTTTGTATGTGAGACATGCCTCAGCCTGGCATGATGAGGAGTGTGTAGGTCCGCACCCGGGATCCCAGCTGTGAACCCTGGGCCACTGAAGCGGAGCACACGGACTTAACCACTGCGCCACCGGGCTGGCCCCTGGAATTCCTTTCTCTACTGGATCTTGGCCTCATACATTCGTTAGCCGACATGTTAGGTCTCTGACGCCTTCACATTCTTTATATTTTTGTCCAGTGTTCTAGCTGTTCTCAGTGTTCTCCGACTAACTCAGGCTTTACTGGAAGCAAAATTTTCTCTCTGATCTTTCTTCAAGACTCAGTTTCTCACATCTCTTCCTTGGCTGGAGTGAGGGATTTTCTGTTGTTACGTGCATCTTTTCTCCATTAAACTGTGAGCTCTTAGTGCAGGGGTAGTACTTTGCTCATACTTTTTTTATCTTAGCATCTTTCTACGTGACCAGTATATTACAGCCACACATTAAATATTTGCTGAAGTATTGAATGGGCAGTTATAAACGAATACATATGCTTTTTCTCTTTGTTATCAGCTCTTTTTACCATGGCTCTTCTCATTTTGATTCTGATTCATAGCAAATTAAGTTTTAAGTATCTTTTGAATCAGAGCTATGAGTAAAGAAGTACAAGAATAACAAGAAAATAGCATTTTTAAACCATTCAATATTGCTACATCTATGTTAGAGTCAATTGAAATCTTGAGCTTGAAGGTTGTTGGGTTAAAACCAGTTTCCAGTGGATGATACCTCGATTATGGGACAGTTTGGATTCTTTTTCTATTCAGTAGACATTGCCGATTCTTTTTCCTTAATCACAAGTCCGTTGAGAATAGGTAGCAGGAGTTCTATATCTGAGTGTGGAAATGTCCTGTGGTTGATTGCACAGTTAGAAGTTATACACAGTTATGTATGGTTACATACAGATAATACAGTTACATATACTATAACTGATGTATAAGTTAGAAGATACGTTCTAAATGCTCTTTGTTGGGCTGACCATCTTTATCATAGTACCAGTCTTGGATTGGGAAGCATTCCTTCCATGGGAGAGCTAAGAGAAGGAATTATCCGCTCTTTACCCTAAGCTTAATTGTGTTACATTGATTGGCCCTGGCTTTTTCACATTGAAGTAAAATGAGCTTTCATCATCTCAAGCCCAAGAAACTTGCCCGTGGAGCGCATAGTGTTTTTACATTTATTTGTTTTACTTACTAGTGAGTAGAGAACTGTGAGGAGAAGTTAGAAAGTGCTGGGGGTATGCCAACAGGCCAGAGACTGATTTTCTCCCCCTCAGTGGCAGGTTTGAGTTTCTTTCTGACGTGGTGTGTCGGCATTTCAGAGAGGATGGGCGGTAACATTTGAGTAGAGGCATTCAGACAGACTGCTGGGAAGAAAGAGAAACACTGGCTTGACAGCTGATTTTTCTCTTAGGAAGCTGAGTAAGGAGGAGTTTGAGCGGCAGGAGAAGGAGCAGCGGCTGTCAGTCGCAGACGAGAAGGTGGTGCTGGCGGCCGAGGAATTGAAAACTTACAAGTAAGTTCAGCTCTGGAGAGGGTCTCAGCGGCGGATGAAACAACTTCTTTTAAAAATGAGTTTTACACTGTGTGGAATAAAATAGCATAGAAGTATAAAGAAATGGTCAAAAAGCATGAATACATTTAATTCACATGAGAAAAAGTAAATTTTAAGTTAACAAAAGAAAAAATGTTAAATTGACAAAAATTTCCTTATACCCAAGACTATAAGGGAACTTGGTTCCTACCAAGGGTTCTGGGTGGTTTTATATATTGATATAATTCTTTTAGGAAGGCAGTTTGCTATATGGTGTATTAAAAACCTTTAAAATGATAGTACCATTTGACAGACCCAATTGTCATAGCTCTGGGAAATTTTCTGTAGATGTAATTACAGGAAGAAAATGCTTTATGGGGGAAGATATTCATAGCAGGATTATTTGAGAATTTATTGGAGAACAGTTCGGGACATTATAACGTACCAACTCTGATTCTTCAGCCATTAAATGATAAATAAGAACATTACGTAGTATTAGTTTTGATCGTATTTTACTCTTATAACCATGTAAAATATGTTTTATATGTATGGATGAAGTCTATGAGGTTACAGTTGTTAGAGTAAAGGGAACATGGTGAGATTGTTTAAAATTTGATTGAGTTGTGCTTTGGTTGATAAAATCGTTATTCTTAGGCGGAGAATTGAAGAAATGGAAGATGAATTACAGAAAACCGAGCGCTCATTTAAAAACCAGGTAATAATTATACTGCCCTACAGCTGCAGAATTCTTTGGCATCTTAATACAGACGATTATAATATTAAATGGCTATTGTAATGAATCCCTAAACATATTTTTTTATGTGTTCTCTTTTTCAGCTCGCTGCGCACGAGAAGAGAGCGCATGATAACTGGGTAAGATTTTTTTTTCCTTTCGTTTATTTTGTGCATAGTCTACCACAACTGAATTTGGTATTTTTTCCTCCAATAGCTCAAAGCTCGTGCTGCGGAAAGAGCTATAGCTGAAGAGAAACGAGAATCTTCTAACTTGCGACACAAGTATGGGATTTTGATACTTGTTTTTCCAGTGTATTTGAAAGTTTTTTAAGGCTGTGCTGTGTGGGATCTAATAAGGAATTGATTTTCTGTTTCGTATTTAAGTCTATTCTTTCTCTATATTCAAGATTATTGGAAATGACCCAAAAGATGGCCATGCTGCAGGAAGAACCTGTGATTGTAAAACCAATGCCAGGAAGACCCAACATGCAAAATGCTCCCCGGAGAGGTAGGGAGCACTTTTTTTTTTGAGGAAGGTTAACCCTGAGCTAACATCCATGCCCATCCTCCTCTATTTTCTATGTGGGACGCCTGCCACAGCACGGTTTGATGAGCAGTGTGTAGGTCCGCACCTGGGATCCGAACCGGCAAACCCTGGGCCAGCGAAGCAGAGTGCGCGAACTTAGCCACTGTGCCATGGGGCTGCTCCTGGGGAGCATTTTTAAAGGGCAGCAGTCAACTTTTTATCCCCAAAGCTCCCTGGTACATAGTTGTATATTTTAGTTGTGGATCCTTCTACTTGTGGCATGTGGGATGCCACCTAAGCATGGCTTGATGAGTGGTGCCATGTCCGCACCCAGGATGCAAACTGGCGAAACCCTGGGCCACTGAAGTGGAACACGTGAACTTAACCACTTGGCCATGGGGCTGGCCCCTATGAATTACTTTTTATTTCTCTGTTTAATGGTTATAATGCCCTAGAAATAATCCCAGGAACTTCAGAAAGCAAAGATTGCCTTCAGGTGGTAATGGTTCACTGTGGTCCCCAGGTCCTCTGAGCCAGAATGGCTCTTATGGCCCGTCTCCTGTGAGTGGTGGAGAGTGCTCCCCTCCACTGACAGCAGACCCACCCGCGCGACCTCTCTCTGCCACGCTCGGTCGAAGAGAGATGCCTAGAAGTGAATTTGGTGAGCATTCACGTGTTACCTTGCAATAAACTATTTCAAGAGTTTTTTTCCCTTTTTATTTGAGAATTCTAATGTAAACAACATTTTAGAATTTGGGTCTGTCCTGTATAGAGAAGAAAATGTCTTAATTTATCTTGGAGAATAAATAGTCTACTGTGAGATCTGCTTTAGAACAGAAAGCATTTATTTATTTAGTATTATTACCTTATACATATATAAATAAAATATATTTATATATAAGTACGTATATATAAATATTATTTATTATTATTGGTTTTGCTTCTTTTGAACTTTTTACTGTGAAGTATAAGCCTTTATCCTTAAATTTCTATGGAGTTTCTCTCTTAAATATTAAAAAGTCGCCTTAAGACTTTATAATTTATGCAGCATACTTCAGTTTCTCCTCATTATAATATGAGATGCTGTAAGTCTATTTCTCATCATGAATGTCTGTAGTACTTGATCACACATGAAAGTCAGTGTACATGTGGGCTGAAGAAGCTCGCCCTGTGCAGCTGTGTCCAGCCTGTAGCTTGGAGCCCCTGACCAGCTTTATTAACGTGGGGCTTTATTGCTGTTCTCTCAGTCCATGGCAGCTCTTCTCTCATTCTTGGAGTCTGTGCAGGAATTGTGATTTCCCCTCATGTGTACTGGGAGACCCATTTTTAATGTTGCTTTCGGGGTAGAGTCGAACCCTGACCTGTCCACAGGTGTTCTGTTTCTTCTGAAAAATCCATGCAAGGGCTCTCTTCTTTCTTTCTCAAGGGTCAATGGACGGGCCTCTCCCTCGTCCTCGATGGTCGTCTGAGGCATCTGGAAAACCCTCTGCCCCTGGTAAGGACCTGAGTGTGCTCACAGAGTCTGAGGTCGTGGAGGAAGGGGGACAGGATTTCTCGTTCTTCCTCAAAGCGTATTTCAGTCAGAACGAGTCTCAGTCAGCTCTCTGGCCTTTGGCAGATGCAGGATCTGGTGCAGCTCCCACGATGAACAGCGGCTCGAGAAGCTCTTCCCCTGCCAAGGTGACGGAGGAGGGCAAGGTAAATTCTCATTTTGGATTGGAATTCGGTATTTCAGGAAACATGTAACTTTTTCTCCAACACCCTCTCTTTGCCTCGTCCATCTCCTGTTTGTGTGTTCTGTTATATCTGTACTCTCTCATTTATTTTTTGAAAAAGCAAACTGTTCCCCAAGAGCCTGAAGGCCCTTCAGTTCCCAGCATTACATCTTTGGCTGAGCCTCCTGGAGCAGTAAGTCCTTCGAGGCTCAGGGCTGAGCTGGTCACGCGGGCTGTTTCTGGAAAGGACGTGAAGAGCATGGCCCGGATCCGCTTTCTTTAGACTGCATGGCAGTATTGATCTTACTGTTGCCTGGGCTTGGAAGTGTTGCTGGGTTGCTGAAGTCTGACTGGTTGGTTGGTTGGTCGTTTTCTGCTCTTGCCTCTTTTGGTCAGGTGATTAACCTGTTTAGAACAGCCTTTCTAATGAACCACAAACTGCAAAGTCCCCTCTGCAGCTTGACACGGTGTGCTTCAGAGTTGGGTGGTCTAAGGCAGGGTGAGCCGTGATGCATTGTGTGGCTCGTTGTTACTATGTTTGTTTGGAAGCTCGCTATTTAAGAATATCTCCATACTAGGCAGACCCTATTTTGAATAATCTGAAATTACAGATTGGTAACTGGAGAATGTTTGCTGGAGGTGAAATACCCAATAGTGACCATCTGTAGTTGGGCCAGTTCCCAGCAGTAGCCTTAAATCATGCTCATGTAAGTGTCTTCTCTTGTAACTTGCATAGCAGTTACAGCTGGCAAGACCTCTGATCATACCTCACAGGGCTTCTCTATGTTGAAATCAAAATACGTGAATTTTAATTATTTAGAATTTTCAACCCCAATTCCCATAGGAAAGGATTAGTCAGTATCTTGTAATGTTCAGTACGGTACTACTGGTGAATGAAGGTAGATATAAAGCTGCGCCTGCCTCGCTTGCATATTCATTGTTTTTGTTGGAAAAAACTTCCAAGTTTCAGTGCAGGACTCCAGGAGTACACATCTCTTGAGAGATCTTTTTATCCAGGGGCAGCTTGGATAAGACCCAAGACCCCTGTAGAAGATTTGAGAGTCGAGCCGCCTTCGTTAGAGGGGGAGGCAGAGGCGGGAAGAGCATGGATGTGGATCGGACCCGATGTTGAACTCCAGCTCAGCCTGTTACCTGCTGTGTGACCATCAGCACATCATCTCCTGTTTTCTCTCTCTTCCCTCATATGTAAAACAAGACATCAGACGTAGAGATTTAGAGATCTGAGAATGAGCGGCAGTATGTGAAAGGAAATTGAAGGTAGTCGGAATGTCAGCTATTACTACATGTAGAGAGAAGGGGTTTTTCATTCCCTTTCGTTCTCTCTGTTCTTAGTATGGAAATAATGAGCTACTGCGGTGATGGGGAGATGTGGGAAGGGAGGGTTGCTCTGGAAATAGATTACGATGTGTATGGTACGGGTTTAGTCGGGAATCACCCCCGTTAATATCCTTTGCAGTCGTCCTGCTTTCCCTTCCACTTGCATGTACAAGCAACAACATGACTACGGTGAAACTGTTGACTCCTGTGCCACCCTTTCACCTGCCTGAGCTGTCTGTCAGTGGGAACAAATGGAAGTGCAGTTTCGTTGCACTGGTTCTGCTGTTTGGACAAGTGCCTGACATCTGCTTCCCTGGCTTTCAGCTTTTACTGGTGTTGGTGCTTTTGTCTGTCATACCAGAGTACTTCAGAACTTTAATTGCTTCTGCTCTGCAGGTGAATATGGCTACAAAAGGGCCCCCTCGTTTCCCAGGGGTGCCCTTCATGGGCTCTCCTGTGGGAGGCCCTCTCCCACCACCCATTCGCTATGGACCACCGCCTCAACTGTCCGGGCCTCCACCGCCCAGTCAGTATGGACCGCCGCCTCAACTGTCCGGGCCTCCACCACCCACTCAGTATGGACCGCCGCCTCAACTCTCCGGGCCTCCACCGCCCAGGCAGTATGGACCGCCGCCTCAACTCTCCGGGCCTCCACCGCCCAGGCAGTATGGACCACCGCCTCAACTCTCTGGGCCTCCAGCGCCCAATCAGTATGGACCGCCGCCTCAACTGTCCGGGCCTCCACCGCACAGTCAGTATGGACCGCCGCCTCAACTGTCCGGGCCTCCACCGCCCAGGCAGTATGGACCGCCGCCTCAACTCTCCGGGCCTCCACCGCCCATTCATCATGGACCGCCTCCCCAGCTCTGTGGGCCCTTTGGACCTCGGCCACTTGGCCCACAATTCGGTATGATGATAGAACAGCGGTAACTGACTTGTAAAGTGTACTCATCTTCTCTGTTTCTTGGTCAGATGTTAACAGTTGCTGTTACAGGGCTGTGTGGTGAAAGGGTCAAGCTGGCTGGGTACACTTTGACTTTTCCTCAAGTTTCTTGGGACACATGGGATGCCACATAACGTCCCTATACCGAGATGGGCAGTAGGTATCTCCATAGACAAGGAGAAAGGGGCTATTACAGAAAGGCAGAAACACTGCTACTGCAGATGTTTAGTGAGCATCTGTGGCTACGTACCAGGCCCTGGGGTGGATAGAACTTAGTCCCTCTTCTGACTCCAGGAGCTTACATTGTCCTGTTGGACACAGCTGCATACACACTACAACATAAAGCTTATAATCACCATAATGGAAGCATAAGCAGTGGGTCGGAGAGTGTAAAAGAGGCAGGGATTAAGCCGTCACTCTCCAAGCTGGGACTAACTGGGAAGGACGTGTTAAAGAGAAGGTGGAATTTCATAACTGCCTAGTGAATGTTGCTGAATTTAATTAGGTGTAATTAGGGTAAGCACCTTGATTTCGATGGCATATGTTAGGTTCATGCTGAGCTGCTGCATGAGTTTTTACTTGATACAGTAGTAGATAATGGAATTGCCTTTATCAAAATTTCTTTGTTGTAGTGATTATGAAGTGTTACTTCATAATTTGTCATCTTGGTGTGACACATGGTACTTCCAAGTACAAACCAAGCTCTTGAGAGATAAAGGTGGCAAACCTGTGTAGTAGAAAAAACACAAGCTTGGTAGAGCCGTGTTTAAATCCTGCCTGTGTTGCTTCATGGCGGGCTGGCCACAGGCCTGTAACTTCAACTTGCCGAGCCTCAGTTGGCCTCATCTACACAGTGGGGATGCCACCACCTGACTTCTAGGGTTGTGAGCAATTAAAGACGAACATACCTGGAACCCTCTAAATTTAGATATGTTTGTAGGTATTTACATGACTTGTGTTTTACTTTTCCAGGTCCTGGTCCGCGCCCACCACTAGGCATAAGAGAATATGCACCAGGTGTTCCACCTGGAAAAGGGGACCTGCCTGTCGACCCTCGAGAGTTTTTACCGGGACACGCACCTTTTACACCTCCAGGCAATTTTGTCCCGAGAGAATACTTTATTCCTGGTGCCCGATTACCACCCCCAACCCACGGCCCCCAGGATTATCCACCTTCTGCTGCAAGAGACTTACCACCTTCCGGCTCTCGAGATGAGCCCCCGTCTGACTCGCAGAGCAGTGGCAAGGACTCCTCATCGGCCTTAAAACACAGCCCCTAAGGGACCTCTGACACTTCGTCCAAGAGAAGGTGAACCGTGCACTCTTGGGTTACAGTAAAGGATTTTATTGGCTTCAAAATCCAAAAGTTTATTTTCAAAGGTTTTAGAACTAAGCTGCCCTGGCAGTGTGCATTTTTGAGCCAAACAATTAAAAAATATCATTTTCCCCCCTAAATAGAAGCCACCTCGGAATCTAGCACCTTCTTACAACTTTGAAATGTGCAATAAAGAATACCTGTGTTTCATTAATGTAGCATATGTAACTGCTAAATGATTTAGAGCGTCATGAAAAATAACATTTCCTGTGGAAATGCTATAAGAACACGTATTTCCATTTATCCTATTTTTAGTGTACATCAGTTGAATATAGAGCAACAGTGTTTATAAGCCTGAGTTTTTAAAATATCTGGTCATGAAGACTGTTACACTAAAAATGTTTACTAAAAGATCACGCCACTCTCTCCCCTCTTGCTGAGGTTCTCTGTAGTAATAGTTCATAAAAATTTCCTTATTAATATTTCCCACGTGTCTCTTGCTTCATTGGATTCTTTTCTCATGAGACGGGTGCCATGTTGGAAACATGCAAACTCAGGCTCCCAGAACTGGAGATGGTGACTTGGCAGCAGCCCTGTTGCTCACCACACAGGAGGGGCAACCTCAGAATGCGACAACTGACGTCTTCCTTTTCCTTGAAAGCCAGTGGGCCCATCTGTACGGCATTCATGTGCTTGCTTGTGACTCTCACTGCCTAGTTGAGGTGGTTTCCTGAGTATGCGTTTCCATTAGTAGCAGGACTTGTTGGACCTGCTGTTCTGTTGCTTTTCACCATTCTTGCATTAAGGGTGCTTGACAGAAAAATGAAAATGATGTGTTGTGACCATAAAAGTAAGGAAATTTGTTTTAAAAAAGTCTAGTCTATTATTTCTCCCATACCTTGCCAGTGATTTTAAAGCAATATAACAAAAAAGATCAGAAGAGTATAATATGAGAAAGAATGATTTAAGATTGTAAGGCTTGTAACATGCTCGGTTCTTTTTGTCCGTTGATAACTACAGAATTAATATTTGAATGTTAGCACTCACACATCTAGGAATCTGGGATCACACCATACTTAAAGCCATCCCATTCCCATTACTACACCATGTCTTTTAAACAATGTTTCTTAAGAACTCATTAGAGTCTTCAAATTATAGTAACTTTATAGCACATTTTACGAAGTTTTAGATCAGAACTATAAAAGGCTGGTATTCTTTCCTGTTAGACTATACTCTCCCAGCCTCTGCAGTTCTGTGATGGAATGATGTCACTGACACCTCGACCACGGCTTGTCACAGCTTTATTTAGTCCACTAAGAATGCCCTGCAAAAAGCAAAGCCTGCACTGTGAAACGACAGGTCTTCATATAACCTAGTAAAAGACAGCACTTTAGACAGATAAGGATCTTTGAACAAAGATGACTTTAAAAATTCATAAGAAATAGAAGGAAAAAAGGAAGAGAATTCCGTCTATATGTCCGTCCACTTCACATCAAGAGTAGAAGAAATTTAAGAGGAAAACTCCATAGTTAGTAGCAGAGGTTATTTTTAACCATGTAAAATAAGATTAAATCACAAATACAACTTTTGACTCTATCAGTCTCTTCAGACACAAAATAATGATCAAGTTAATATCATTTCTAATTTTCAATAGCATTTAAATATAGATTATACCAACTAGGAAAATAAATAGGAAAGGTAAATTAAATCTATTTTAAATCAAAGCAGGTCATTTTTACCTCAATCTTTTTTTGGTGTTTATTCTGTATCATATTATGGAAACATGATTAAGCTGTAGAGAAGTGCAGTGTCACGTCCCTGAGCAGTTCTGAACCTGCTGTAAGCGCCGCCGCTCTAAGCCTCTGCACCACGTCTGCAGCAGAGCCCAGGCAAGCTGCCCGTAGGCAGAAGGTGCCGGGGCATCAGCCCTCAGCTCCATCCGACTCGGCCGTCTCAAAAGGCACATCTATTTCAGAAGTCGTTTACAGCTAATTGCGTTTCGGGGCTTAGTTGCTAAAAGCATCTCATTTACAAAGGAACAATGTTTTGGCCTAACAGCATTCCTGCTATAGTTGTGGTTATTGTTCAATGGCTGGTTTGTTCCATCGGAAAGTAAACAATTTGTGGGATGTGGAGTATTCTGTGTCCACTGCTTCAAGACAATCACTTGTCGTTTCGTTCAGGTCTGAATTAAAGCTAAGCTAATCACATGGTGTTCAATTTGAGCTTCTTGAGTACTGATGAAGCCAGCCCTGGTGGTTAAGATGCCATGCTGTCACCACCACGGCCTGGGTTTGTTACCTGTCGGTTGTCATACTGTGGCGGCTGCGTGTTGCTGTGATGCTGAAAGCTATGCCACCAGGATTTCAACTACCAGCAGGGTCACCCATGGTAGACTGATTTCAGCAGAGCTTCCAGACTAGACAGACTAGGAGAAAGGACCCGGCCACCCGCTTCTGAAAATTAGCCATGAAAACCCTGTGAATAGCAGTGTAGCACTGTCTGATAGAGCGCTTGGGGGGAGAGAATGGTGCAAAAGACCAGGCAGCGTTCCGCTCTGCTGTCCACAGTGTCACTAACAATACAGATGAAAGGCATCTGGAGTTCATGGAAACCATACATTGTGGACGATAGCACATGCTGCTTCATATAAATGATCACTGACAGACGTGGCTTATGAGTCCACAAGAAAAGAGAAAGAACAGTATGTCAGTTTTGCTACATTTTAATAGTAGATTTTTTAAGGGATTATGTTTTAGGTCTCGTCAGCAACATCAAACAAAAGGTACTGAGTACTCCACAGGGTACAGAGTGCTGCCAAGCACCTGAGGAAATTTACATGACATGGAGAAAACGGGGTTCTTGCCCCTTGAGGAGCTTACAATCTGGGGGCTGACAACTCAGTCTAAGAGTTGAGTGAACAACCAAGCAATTTATTAAGGCAAATGCTTCATCCTCTCCAGCTATTGTGGATTGAATCCTTTTGGAATGAAATCTAATCAAGGTGAGAGACAAGACTAAATTTGGTTGAGAATGCTTTCAGGCTCCTAGAGTTTTTAATATCCATCTTAATAAACAGAACTGACCTCACAGACAACTGAAAGACCAGATCTCCTGAAGAGCAAGGGCTAGAACAACTTACTCGTGGTTACTTATTTTAAAAAGCAAACATACTGAACGGTATGACTAGGGTTATTACACTAGTTTAAAAATAGGCCAAGTACTGGCACTGCATTCTCCTGCTAGCATTGGTCATTTAAAATAGTGAGTATTAAATATGTGGGCTCTACATCTAACCCACAGAAAGCCCACCCCAAATCTTAATGTTCTGTGTATCAAATATCCACCTTGTGTGTACTATGAAAGTTTTATTTATGCCCCATTAAGTCAAAAGTAATGTAAATAGTCAAATTATAATAAGCTAATGACCTGCATATTTCCATATGGATGAATGTCAATATATCTAAATAGGAAATAAATGGCAATCCTATCTACCTATATAAAAAAAAATAGAGTATCTCCAGATTTTGCATACTCATCACTCTAAGAGAGTTATGCAGGTTTTAAGGTTTCACAATCAGTTGTCAGAAAAACAGCAGTGATTCCTGCAGTATCTTGTTAGCATCTGACTCGAATTATTTTTAGAGTACATGATTTAAAAGACAGTATAAACCCATCTGCAAATTTGTAATTATTCTGAGATGGTTCCATCGCTAACCCTAGAATCACCATCAGAAAGAGTAACAATGTGACGTAGAAGGACAGCTAATCAACACGACTGAAAATATGCTCACTTTCAGAAAAACAGTCGGGTCACCGGGAAAAATCCGAGCTCCCACCTGGAAACAGTCCCATCTGGGACACTGCTCTGGCCAAGGCACTCTATGCTTAGCAGGAAAACCATGAGATCAGGTGCATTTATGCCTCTGAGGAGCAGCCTATAAATTCCCAGATGGACCTGGGGTGGCACCGTCGGCCCCATTCCTCTCCAAGCAGCCATCCTATCCTACCCACATCAGCCCCAAGTTTGACATTCATCAAAAAAACCAAAAGAGCATATTGGCGCAGAAGTGAACAGATGTGTAAACTCGAGCACGTTCTTATTGCTGTATTAATTCTGAAGAGGAGCACATCCTACCCACAACAGTGTTGTTCCAGGAAGCAGGGCAGGAGCAGTGGTAAATTAGAAAAGTGACTATTAATTGTACAATTAATAGAAAAGTAAAAACATGTTTCAAAATCTACAAGAAGCCCATATTCAAAGGAGTCTTAGATGTCAGTGATGTGCTGGACTTTGAATTCTGTGGTACAGCTGTGCAACGGACCCTCTCCGGCCTCCTGGCATGGGTACGGCTCGCTTCCTGCCTGTTGAAAGGTGAATACGCTACACAGAGCTATGATGCTTTCTACCGAGTGGTGAAGTTCACAGAAGTTCCAGGTTAGTCAGGTCAGGATCATTCCTTGTGCAAAGTTTGATGTAGATGAAGATAAAGTGGTTTCTTGGTCAATAACTGCAATTTCTTCCTTTAAAAGTCAGTGGGCTTCTTGTATCTGTAAGCACAATAGAAAAACCACTGTTTCAAATCCTTTGATGATTGATCTATTCAGAGGTCACATACTAAGAAGAAACACTAGTCACCACTCAGAGCTAATTTCCTACTGTGTGTCACTTACAGTTCTATTACAATTGGCCCAGGTTTAATTTCATCCATCTCCATGAAAGCAAAACATTTGGTGCTGGTAAACCGTTTTTTAGGCTTGCAGTGTTTGAATTCAAAGAAGATAGCTGCACCTAAGGAATGAAAACAAACCACATTAGCCACAGACAGCACATTTCCAGTGTCAAGACATTGTCTTTGATGACCAGAAGCATATGAACAAGCAACAAGTGGCATAATTTACAAATTAACCTTTGTCACAATCTCTCTGGTGATGTGATCCTCATGTCATGACTTGGGTCACCACCCAAAGCTTGGGTATCTGAATGGAGTGACATTTCTCCATATCATCCAATTCTACAAAGTACAGTAAAACTTCTTGAGCTAGACTCACTCAAGAATGTACATAAGTTCATACACAAGGAGAAGCATAAACTACTGAATAATATATAATATTAAATACCACGAAAAGAACACAGAAGATACTTAAGTGTTGACATTATTCATAGAAAAGCATTAGGCAGAAAAGGCATGTGAAAGAGTTCATCCAAAAATCCAGGCTTAAATCATTTCTCCTCCTTCTGAAACAAAAACTCAAAAATTCAATTTTGGGAGTGTTTTGGAATTCAGACCGCATAAATCATGTGCTGGTTCACTTCTTAAATGTTACCTATTTCCCAATCCCTTTTCCGGTGTCAAAGCACCGTTCTGTTTCTCCTGGAATTCAGCAGCACCAGGGAAGACAAAGTTCTCAAGAGAGAGCCTGTTCTGTGCCCGCCCCCAAGGAGCAAATGGTAATGACACATTTAGATACGTTCATGCCCCCGAAACCCAACAGATAAATAAGCTCTCCCTACCTGCCCAAGAAAAAAGCTAAAAACAGACTAAGAAGTCGCCTCACCCATGCAGCCAAGAACAACTAATTTCTAAGGCAGGCATGGAAACAGAAGGAAAGAGGTCAGGTCTCACTCTTAGCTGGCGACTTACTAACAGTGCCTCGGCCAGAGGTGCTGACCCTGCTCGGCTCAAGACAATCAACGCACATCCCACAGTTTCACGGATGACAAGCTCAAAAGTGACTAGAAGCTGAACAATGTTCAGAAACATGTGCGCAGCTCCAGCGCTGGGCCAAATGGAGCACTGCACATGTCAAGGGAGGAAACGAAAGCCAACCGCTCAGGAGACGACGGCACGTGGGTGAGAGAGGGGCGTATTTAACCACCTACTCCTAACACAGGAAAGGATTGCAACTGTCAGGTCACTGGTGACCTCCTGTCCCCAGGTGTTTGACCTGCCGTATCTGCAAAAGGGTCGCTAACTTCCTTCCACAGCACGAACAGAGGCATTTTGTTACTGAAAAACCTCACAGACTTCTACAGCAGATCACATTTCTCTTCAGCTATGGAACCCACGTCCTTGTCATTGTGACTGGGTCTGAAGTCTGAATAAATGTGAGAACAAAGTCACATTTGGAGACAATATTAAAGTCCAAATACGATACCATCATTTTAAGGAACTTTAAACAATTCTTATTCATCTGGCTTATCAGTAGATAATACATTTCCTGCATCCTGGTGTGCACAGCTTTGTGCTTCATGGCATTTGTAAGAAAGAACAAAATGTGAGATGAGACCAGCCTAGGGAAGATGAACTGAAGTGCTGGGAGACACGAAGAAAGCACATTCATCAGCATTAGCATCAGCTAAAACTGTACCTGTACACAATCAATTCAAAGCTGGAGAAAACGCACAGAGTTGAATTCTGAATGTGGTCTACTTTTAGCATCTTGTGAGTCAACTCACCAAGAACACAGTGCAGAAAAATAGACAAGTCAGCCCGTGACACACTCCCCACCCACGTCAGAAACATTTCTCAAAGCAATGGAGTTAAATGAAAAAAAAAATCACTTTGTTACTGTTTTTATGCACAAGGCATACTTCATACTGAAATTTCCTCAACGTTATTTCTTAGGCATGTCCTGCCTCCATATTCCTCTAACACAGCGATTCTCAAGCTTTGCTGTGCATCAGAGACACCAGCAGAGTGCTGAGCCCGCCCCTCGGGCTCTGACTCAGGCCTGCGGTCAGCCAGCACCGGCATCCAGCCGGGCTCCAGGGCTGCTGCTGCTCTGCTCACACTCAGAGCCGCTGCACGCTCACAGGGGCACTAGAGCAAGCAAGCCCTTCAGTGGCAGAACAGAGAAGGCAGCAGCACCAGATTTGAGAAGGAAAATGTCAAATATTTTAGAGGTTGTGGCAATTGTTCAAAAGGCACTTTCTATATTGTGTACAAGCTTCCAGTAGAGCTTGAAAATTTCCAAAACTGCAACTGAATCTCAGGTGATAAAGGGATTCTGAAGTCTTCTCTTCAGAACCCTGATGTTCCTGTTGGGCAAAAGGGACAGAGAAGGGCCGGTGCGGTGACGCAGTGGTTAAGTTCACACATTCTGCTTCAACGGCCTGGGGTTCGCCGGTTCGGATCCCGGGTGCGGACATGGCACTGCTTGGCACACCATGCTGTGGTAGGTGTCCCACATATAAAGTAGAGGAAGATGGGCATGGATGTTAGCTCAGAGCCAGTCTTCCTCAGCAAAAAGAGGCTGATTAGCAGCAGTTAGCTCAGGGCTAATCTTCCTCACAAAAAAAAAAAGGCACAAAGAAGCATTTCATCCTAAGAACCGTTTAACCTCAAAATGTAACTTCACCTTTTCAAACATTTGCTTGTGTCCTTTCCCATCCTCCTGTCAACTAACTGCAAGTGATGGTATCTTTCTACCCAATAAATCCAACTAGAAAAACCCCCAACATGTTCTTTCAACTACTAGAACCTGGCAGCCTTCGGGAACCCTGCTTCCCCGAGCTCTTTAGTATGAGAAAAACTTTCATTCTGTTTTGTTGTTAGCGATGATAAATCTTTACTATCAAAGAACATTTTATTACATAATGGTGTTATTTATTATATAACTAGATAACATGATTCCTAATCCCACATTTTAAAAAACATATATTTCATTCAAATCAATAAACACCATGAGACATTTACTTCCGCCAAGCGTGCGGGCTCCACCAGGAACACGAGCACGGATAAGCTGGGAACTCTGGCCACAAGAAGCCAATTATTTACAATTACAAACCTTTGGTTAATTTTTCAACATGCTTCTGGAGCTCAATGTCCACGTTAAAATGAACATATGTATCTTCTTTTCTTGAAGCCGCAGGAGTATCTTGCACAGGAGTTAAATCTATGCCATTCAGATCTGGAGAGAAAAAAAAGTTTCTGCTTAGGAGCAAACATACAGACTCAAAAACTATAGATGCAAGGAGATTCTCAAGCTAACACTCTCCCATTTGGTGTGAGCAGGTGCCTGCAGAGCTTCTGGTTCCAGAGGGACGTGGAGGGAGCTGAGGAGAGAGGGTGGAGGCCCCATGGACGGGAGGAGGACACCTTGCCATGACCGGGTACCAAAGGAAGCTTGAAGATGACAAAATTCGGTCCTGACAGTTAAGAGGTGAAAAGAAGCTTCTGTCTTACTTACGGAATAGGCTGCTGTATTTCTGTGTGCAATAAAAATCTGGGATGTGAATAATATTCCACAATAAGGCCCCTACCCCTACTTTCCACCCTGATCAAGTGCACGGCATGGAAGGCCTTCACATCTAACGTTATCAGAATCCCCCTGTTGTGTTCAAGTCAGAGGACCAAACAAAGGGCATGACAGCTGCCAATGAAACTTTCCCAGAAATGAATACTTTTTTATATGTATTACCTAAATTCTGGTTACATTTGCTACAACACAACCTGATTTACAACAACCAGATGGTCCCATGTCTGGTGTATGGTTTTAATTTCCTGGAGCCAGGAATCTTCCAGTTTAATCAAATTCACCATGGACTGACTCAGGGACTACTCGGTGTTTATGCATTATTCCACAGACCCATCTTAGGGAACTTAAACCAGGTTAGTACATTTGACTATTCCAGCTTCTAAAGATATTTACACAAAACACGTTTCAGGTCAACGTGTACGCAAAGGCAACATGACACCTACACCTGCCCCATATCATCATTACACTTTTGTGTCGTATGTGTAATTCCCGAATGAGATCCGCAGTTCTGCAAATGGCAACAACAAAGGGTATAAATACTTTCCAGTCGATTATGGATTTGAGAAGCGATAACGTCAGAAGTTAAAGCATCAAAGCCTTAGTGCTGGAGACCATGGTCTCTCCACGTTAAAAGTCTCCCCTGTGGCCAAATTCCTTTTCCTGTTATTTGGTACTAATGTGCCCATGGGTCTGAATTTATTGCTATGATTGGTAAAAGTTTTCTACATTTAATTTCAGTCCATATCTGTTTCTTTGATTTGCCTCAAACTGCAGGTTAACTGTGGACTGGATTAGCTGTGCTGTTATTTCTGAGTAAGAGGATGACAACTGCATCTGCAGCCACCTCAGAATTCTTTTTTAAAAGACTGCTGAGGGCTCTGCAAACACAGTGCTGTCTAAAATGCTTGGCAACAACAGAATAATTCAACCCCTGTGGTTTCCCTCTTAAACCAAAGACTGGAAAAGTTTTTTTTAGGAATAAATGGTTTGCCACATTGGATAGTTAAGAAAAAAAAATCCTTAAGATAATCATGCTTAATAACCACAGTAACATAGTAAAGGATAAGAGATACATCATGTCTTCAATGCCCCACAGGCCTGTGTCCAGGGTGTGGATGTGGACACATGCGTCCTATCTCCCTGTCTCCACTGATGATTCAGCGAAGCCCTGATTCTGATCCTCCTCGAGGGCTCTCCTGGGTATAAACCTCTCCTGGACAGGGACGAGGGGGCCTGCAGTGGAGGTATGGGAAAACAGGAGAAAACCACATACCCTTGGAAGGTGGAGGACATTTTTTTAACCTGTTCCCTGAAGGATGGATCTGCTGTTAAAGACAATGTGTTTGTCTAGTCAGCACCCTTAATGGAATTCTTTTTCTTTTTTTCTTTTTGGTGAGGAAGATTGGCCCTGAGCTAACAACTGTTGCCAATCTTCCTCTTTTTGCTTGAGGAAGACTGGCCCTGAGCAAACATCTTGCCAATCTTCCTCTATTTTGGATGTGGGATGCCGCCACAGCATGGCTTGATGAGTGCTGTGTAGGTCCAGGCCAGGGATCCAAACCCACAAACTCCAGCCACTGAAGTGGAGCGTGCAAACTTAACCACTATGCCACCGAGCTGGCCTCAGCCTGATGGAATTTTAAGAATAAAAAGACATATACAAAGAAAAAGTCAGAAGCAAATGTGAAGGTAATGTATAAACAGCAAAGCATTTTCAGTAAATCTCTCAGAGATGTGTAGGGAGGAACGACTACCTCTTCTCAGGGATTTTGCCTCATTGTAGAATGAACTAAATGAGTCATCATAGATACAAGAGCCCCCCTCACCCCCTGCCCCAAATGTCCCAAATGAGAAGCAACATTATACAATTCACCAGAGGGGGGAAATGTAGACACAATTATTTACCCTTTACACTAACTGTAATATAGGGATCAATGCACTGCCCGGCATCTTTCAGACCGATTTTCTCAATTCTGATAGTGAGTAACGTCATTCCTGGTTCTGATGGCAACCTTGGTAATAAAGTACCTGGCAACAGAGAAATTGCAATAAAAATGAGCTCCACCAATAATTTCAGAGTAAATATTTTAACAACACAGAGAAAATACAGCTTTGCTCTTAAGTGACTTAGTAACTAGCCAGGGATTATTTCCGTTTCCAAAACTCCCAAACACTTGATGTTATTCTTTTCACAGAAATATTTAATTCGACTCAAGATACATCTGTACTTCCATACCTTATAGTCAACACTAAAGCATGAATTACTAATTCAAGTTTGTTAAAAATTCAACCCACTCCAGGAAGCCCAATTAATTACCATGTAATTAATAATGTATATGATATACTCATATAATATATATAACTTCACATATACTCATATATATTTAAAATATAAAATATACTTCATACCTCAATATGAAGTGGTGGAAAAGACAGAAAAAGCTTTTTAAACACCTGTTATATTATCCTAAAGTTTGAGAAATTTAATACCAGAATGAATCAACAAATCTCTTAGTTACTACTGATAGAGAAAATAAATCACAATGCAGTATTTATATATTTAATTGAATAATTATACAGTCTAATTTCCCACTCCTTTCTTCATCCTATTCTGTATGATCTATTCTCTCAGAAATTAGTCCTACTGAGAATGCGACATAAAACCACAAAAGCAACTGTATATTTGAAATTTTTTCCATATATCAAATTTTTTAAAACTGAAAAACCACCCAGAACAACACAAGAGCATTCCCCAAGGAGAAAAATACATGAAGGAAGAAATCAGCTGTACATTTGTTCATTTATGTCAAATCGTCTATGGAGAACAGATGCGAACAAAAGTTGATTGTAATCTAATATGTTTATAGTACCTCAAACTACAGAACCTAACATTTATAAAGGACTTTGATTGACATTCTTCAAGTTTCTATCCAACAATATGTTATCATACTTTTAATAATGAAGTATTTGAAGTACATGAATCAACAACTTATTACATTCAAAATGTAATTAACTGATCACAAAGAGGATTGAGGGAATTTTGGGGGCAATAGAAATGTTCTCATATTGGATCTATCAAATTGATAGACATACAACACTATAGATTTATCAAAAGTCATTTTTAAATGTAAGTGTAAGTTTTACACTTACAATGAGTGAATTTTATGAGAGGAAAATTACTACACAAATCCAAGAATCTTAACGGTGATACTTGCTAAAGAAAATTTTTGGCTAATGAAAAGTTAGAAGTAGAAAAAGTAGAAAACCAAAATGGAACACTCAAAGCAGTATTCAATGCCATTTCAAGAGTAAGATTATACATCAGTGGCGTCAGAATATGGCAGAGTGAGCTGTTCCCTTTACCCCTCCCCCTCCAAAGTACAACTAAATGGACATTTATTGATTCATGGAAGACACCCACAGAGTACCACGGGATGCCAGAGAGACCCACACAGCTATACATCTGAAAGTGGATGGACTATCCCCAGGGAGGTGGTAGAGATAGGTGAGTAGTCGCCGACCCCACAGCAACCCTGTACATGTGTGCAACTGCTCTCCCAGATGGAGCACCCGCAGCACCGCTATGGCCTTGAGGGTGGGAGCATGCCTCAGCAGGACTGCAAAACAGGTGATGGCTGCCCTGAGCCCCCACATGATCACTTTCCCATCCAGTGGGAAAGCCCAGAGTGCTGCCACAGTCCCAGGGAGTGGCCCAGGCTCAGACCAGTGGGGAGGCCCAGCCCACCAAACACAATGGCCACTGAGCCCTAGGAGGAGGCAGTGGTAAATCGACGCGCATGGGCAAATGACTTCCTGGCTGCCGAGGACACCCATAGTACTGCTGTGGCCCCGACCATGGGAGCATGCTTCAGGACTGTGGGAGCAGGCGGTGGCAACCCTGAGCCCTCGTGTGATCACTTTCCCATTAGGTGGGAGAGCCCACAGGGCTGCTGCAGTCCCAAAGAGCAGCCTAGGCTCAGACAGGAACAGCTGGCAGGGATCATGGTGGGCTCACAATACATAGCTCCTGACCCCTCCTCTGGCAGCAGGTAGAATCTGTGACCAGATACTATCACTATGTTAAGGCACAAATCCACCCCATCAAATAGTATGAAGAGGTATATTAATACTGCAGACCAGAAGGAAAAAGACAAACACTCAGAAATCAATCCTGAAGGCACAAAAATTTACAATCTAAATGACAGAGAATTCAAAATAGCTATCATAAAAAAGCCTCAATGAGTTACAAGAAAATTCAGAAAGACAGTTCAATGAAATCAGGAATAAAATTAATTAATGGAGAGACTTCTTCACAAAAGAGGTTGAAACTGTAAAGAAAAACCAATCAGAAATGTTGGAAGTGAAAAATACAATGAATGAGATAAAGAAAAATCTGGAGTCCTTAAATAACAGAGCTGATATTATAGAGGACAGAAATATAGAAATGCTTCAGATGGAGGAGGAGAGAGAACTAAGACTAAAAAAAAAATGAAGAAATTCTCTGAGAAATATCCGACTGAACTAGGAAATGCAACATAAGGGTCAGAGGTATTCCAGAGGGAGAAAGGAACAGAGAGCTTGTTCAAAGAAATAATAGCTGAGAATTTCCCAAACCTGGGGAAGGAGCTAGAATTACATGTAAAAGAAGCTAATAGAACTCCTAATTAAATCAGTGTAAAAAGACCTCCTCCAAGGCATATATTAGTAAAACTGGCAAAAGTAAATGACACGGAAAAATACTAAGGGCAGCAAGGCAGAAGAAAATAACCTACAAAGGAACCCCTATTAGCCTTTCAGCAGATTTCTCAGCAGAAACCTTACAGGCTAGGAGAGAGTGGAATGACATATTCAAAATTCTGAAAGACAAAAAACTTCAGCCAAGAATACTCTATCTAGTGAAAATATCCTTCAGATATGATGGAGAAATGAAAACTTCCCCAGATGAAGAAAAGCTGAGCAAGTTTATTGCCACAAGACCCCCTCCCCCAACAAGAAATGCTCAAGGCAGCCCTCATACCTGAAAAAAAAGGGTTTACAAAACCTTGAGCAAAGAGATAATTAGGCAGACAAAATCAGAAAATTGCAACTCTCCACCAGAACAGAAACTTAATTATAACTAGAGCAAAAACTTAATTATAACATTAAAGATAAAGGGAAGAAAAACATCAAGAATAAATATAATCACTTCATTTTAACCACAAACTCACAACACAAAACAGAATAGGCTGTGACAACAATAACCTAGATAGGGAAGAGGAAAGGGATGGAACCTGCTTAGACTAAGGAAATAAGAGGCTATCAAAAACAGACTATGTCATCTAAGAGATCTTTTATACAAACTTCACAGTAACCACTAAATGAAAAATCAGAACACAGACATAAATGATAAATAAAGAGAAAACTGAGAAAAACTTCAGAGAGCCACCAAATGGAATTGGCAGTCTGAAACACATGGGATGACAAACAAGGGAAATTCAGAACAACTGGAAAACAAGTGATAAAATGGCAGCATTAAGCCCTCACATATCAATACTCTCTCTAAATGTAAATGGACTGAATTCTCTTATAGTAATCAAAACAGCATGGTACTGGTGCAAAAACAGACACACAGATCAATGGAACAGAAGTGAAAGCCGAGAAATAAAACCACACATCATGGACACCTAATCTTTGACAAAGCAGCCAAGAACATACAATGGAGAAAGGAAAGTCTCTTCAATAAATGGTGCTGGGAAAACTGGACAGCCACATGCAAAAGAAGGAAAGTAGACCATTATCTTTTGCCATACACAAAAATGAACAAAAAATGGATTAAAAGACTTCATGGTAAGATGCAAAACCACAAAACTCCTAGAAGAAAATATAGGCAGTACACTCCTTGACATTGGTCTTAGAAGGATCTTTTCAAATACCATATCTACTTGGGCAAGGGAAACAAAAGAAAAAATTAAAAAATGGGACTTCATCAGACTAAGGAGCTTCTGCAAGCCAAAGGAAACCAGGAACAAAACAAAAGACAACACGGCAACTGGGAGAAAATATTTGCAAATCATATATCCAACAAGGGGTTAGTCTCGAAAATATATAAAGAACTCAAACAACTCAACAACAAAAAACCAAACAATCCAATCAAAAATTTGGCAGAGGACATGAACAGATATTTTTCCAAAGAAGATATACAGATGGCCAACAGGCATATGAAAAGATGTTCAACATTGCTAATCATCAAGGAAATACAAATCAGAACTACACTAAGATATCACCTTACACCCATCAGAACGGCTATAATCACCAAGACAAAAAATAGCAAATGATGGAGAGGATGTAGACAAACGGGAACCCTCATCTACTGCTGGTGGGAATGCAAACTGCTGTAGCCACTATGGAAAACAGTATGGAGATTCCTCAAAAAATTAAAAATAGAAATACCATATGACCCAGCTATCCCACTACTGGGTATTTATCCAAAGAACTTGGAATCAACAATTCAAAGAGACTTATGCACCCTATGTTCATTGCAGCATTATTCACAATCGCCAAGATGTGGAAGCAACGCAAGTGCCCATCTACCAATGATTGGATAAAGAAGATGTGGTATATATAGACAACGGAATACTACTCAGCCATAAAAAGACAAAATCGTCCCATTTGCAACAACATGGATGGATCTTGATGGTATCATGTCAAGTGAAATAAGCCAGAGAGAGAAAGACAAACACCATATGATTTCACTCATATGTGGAAGATAAAAAAAATGCATGGACAAAGTGAACAGATTAGTAGTTACCAGAGGGGAAGGGGGTTGGGGGGTTGGCATAAGAGTTAAAGGGGTGCATTTATGTGGTGACAAATGATAACATACAACTGAAATTTCACAATGTTATAAACTATTATGACCTCAATAAAATAAAAATAAATAGAAAAACAAAAAAAGTAAGATTATGACATTACTTTTTCACATGAAATAGGTCTGTTACATATTGCCATACTCTAACACATTTTCATATTCAAAAGTTTTCTTATATTAAAGATAAAAGGTCTCTTACTGCACCCACTGTCAAACTATTTTTAAAAAATTTGTAACGGTGAAATCTAACACGTATTCAGAAAAGCAAATAAAAAACAAGTGTACAGCTTAATGAAAAACTGGAAAGCAAACAGCCATGTAACCACCACTTGGGTCAAAAAATAAACCATTACCCAGGGAGCTTCCTCCTATCCCCACCCAACGCTCTTCCTAATCCCTCCCACTATCCTGGCTTTTAAAGTAATTACTAAAAAGCATCCCTGTATAATAATGTTTTGCCTGGTTTTGAACTTTAGATTTATCCAAGCTGTTTCCAGGAGCTGTAATTTGTTCACTTTTATGATTCTATTGTGTCTGTAAATAGTATGCAGGTTGTATAAATATACCATAGTTTATGCATCAATTCTTCTGTTGATGGGCATTTGAGCTGCTTCAAGTTTCTGGAAATTGTTAACAATGCTGCTATAAAGATTCTTGTATACATACTCTTGTGCACAAAAGCACATATTTCCAAAAGAGAGGAGTTACTGAGTCACATGATATATAACCTTTATGTTTACTATGTATGACAAACTGTTTTTCAACGTGGTTGTGCCAATTTCTACTCCTAGCACAATTCCCATGCTCCACATCCTCCATGACACTTGGAACCGTCAGATTCTTCTTTTTAGCCAATGTAGGTGTGGAGAAATGTTGGTCTAGCTTTAATGTGCATTTCTCCAATGATTAACAAGGTCAGAACCTTCTCATTTTAGAATCAGCATTTGGATTTCCTCTTTCCCGAAATGTCTGTTCAATTATTTTGCCCATTTTTCTCCTGGAATGTTCATCTTTTTCTTATTTATTTGTAGGAGTTGTCTAATATTTTGATATCAGCTTTTTGTTGGATACACATTTTGCAAATAGCTTCTCAGTGGCTTTCCTTTTTAAAAAAAACCTTTATGTTGAAGGGTAACATACATATTAAAAAGTGTACAAATTCTAAATACAGCTTAATGAATTTTTACAAAGTGAACACACCTGTGTAACAAGCCCCAGATCCAGGAAAGACATCAGGAGCATCCTAGGAGCCCTCCTGGTGCCCCCAAACACCCAATCACTCTCTCTCCTAAGAGGTAACAATTATTTTTGACTTCTAACACCAAAGATGAGTTATGCATGTTTAGAATGCCTTTTCTCTGTTAATGGCATCATCCAATTATGAAAAATTCTGAATGTTAATATATTCAAATTTTTAAATCTTGGAATTCCTTTATAATCAGTGCTTTCTGTGTCCTAGTCAAGAAATTTTTCCCCCACTCCAAGGTCATGAATGTATTTTATCCTGTAAGAGCTTTATTGTTCTGCCATCCACATTTAATTCTATAATCCACCTAGAATTAATTTTTGTCTGGTGTGTGGTAGGAGCCCAATCTCATTCTATTCCACATGGACACTCAATTGTCCCAGCATGACTTATTTCAAAGACTGTCATTTCCCCCAATGACCTGCAGTGCCACCTCAATCATGAAGCAAGTGTAGGTCAGTTTCTGGGCTCTCCATTCTGTCTCACTGGACTGTTTATCATCTTTGCACCACTACCACTGTGTCTTAATTATCATAGCTTTGTAAAAGTCTTGACATTTGGTAAAGTAAATTCTCCCACCTTGACATTATTCTTCAAGAGTCTTAATCACTTTTGGCCCTCAGCATTTCTATGTGAATTATAAAAACAACTGTCAAGTTCTTTAAAAAAACCAAAAAAACCTGTTGGAATTGCTGTGAAATTCAGATCAATTTTAAATAGTCACATCTTTACAAACTGCTTTTCCCAATCCATGAACTGGAATATAGCTCTACATTTATTAAAGATTTCTTAATTTCTCTCGGTAAAGTCTTATTTTCTTCACAAAGATCTTAGACTTCTTTCATTGGATTTATTACTAGGTACTTGATATTTTGGGATACCATTATAAATGTTATAATATTTCATTTTCTAAGCAATTGTTGGTTGTTTATAGCCAGAATCAATTCTTATGTACAGATTTTATATTCAGGAACTATGCTAAACTTTCTTATTAATCCTAACTACTTACCTGTAGGTTCTTTTGCACCTTCCATATACATATTCATAACATTTGCAAACAAAGAGAGGGGCTTTTCTTTCCCTATTTTTTATCTTTTATTTCTTTTTCTTGTCCTAGTGCACTGGTTAGGACTTCTAGAACAATGTCGATGAAAAGAGGTAATAGTAGGTACTCTTGTCTTATTCTTGATTTGAAAAGCTATGATTTTACCATGAAACATGATTTGGGCTTGAAGTGTCCCTTAGAGGACACTTAGAGAAGTGTTCCGTTCTCAGTCTGCTGGAACTTTTTAAACTCAAGTTTAGATTTAGAACATAATTTAAAAATTTTTCTGCATCTATGGAGATTATGAGATTTTTCTCCTTAATCTGATGATGTGAATTACCTTGATATATTTTGCTTATTCAACAATACATTGTGAAACATCACTCATCAGTTCATGGAGATTTTTCTAATTATTATCTATAGTATTTTACATATTATAGTTTACTCAGCCAATCTATGGATGGCATTTAAGTTGTTCCCAATATTATACTATTACAAATAATACTGCAATAAATAACCTGGTGTACATGCAAGTATTTTTTTCATATTACTGGAAGTGTATCTTCAGAATAAATTCCTAGAAGCAGGTTTGCTGGGCCTAAGAGAAAATGTCTTTTTTTGTTGTTAAATATTGCTGAATTCCCCTCTAGAGGGACTATACCATTTTGTACTCCCACCAGTGACGAACGAGCATCTGTTCCCTACAGCTGCAGCAATGTAGTTTTAATCTGCATGTCTCTTACTCTAAGTTGAGTATCTTTTCATATGTTTAAAGGCTGTTTGTACATTTTTGTGTGTCTGTGTGTGTGAACTGTTCATGTCTTTTGCCCAATTTTCTAATGTGTTTGTGGTCTTTGTTGTCACAAGTTGAAAATTTCTTTGTTTATTAAGAACATTAACACTTATTTGTCTTTTTTACTTTAAGGCTTTTTTTGACAGTCAAAAGGGGATTACTTATCCAACTTTCAAAGTCAATAGTAGATTCCCTCTTTCTTTTTCTTTGGTGAGGAAGACTGGCCCTGAGCTAACATCTCTCAGAGAGGGTCCACGAAGTAGGATCATAGTTAAGGTTATGCTTTAGGCAAATGGAAAAGATGGCAATAAAATTTAGGTGTTTTGAATTGTAGCACAGATCTTTTTCATTCCATCATGAGGTATCAGAAAAAAATGGAAGCCATCCCTGATGGCTTAGTAGTTAAAGTTTGGCGTGCTCCACTTCGGCAGCCCGGGTTCAGTTCCTGGGTGCAGAACCATAGGCTATTGTCTGTCAACAGCCATGCTGTGGCAGCAGCTCACATAGAAGAACTACAGAAGGACCTACAACTAGAATATACAACTATGTACTGGCACTTTGGTGAGGGAAAAAAAAGAGAGGAAGATTGGCAACAGATGTTAGCTCAGGGCCAATCTTCCCCAGCAAAAAAAAAAAAAAAAAGTACAGCAATCACTCTAACTTGTTCTCCTTGATTTAGAAAAATTAGTGTCAGATGTGGTCAGCCAACTGAAGAGCGTGTTGACTTGTGATAAGATTATCTGTGAAGTCGGTACAGGTGTGATGGGTGTTGTAATAAACTACTGGCAGTGGTCTCTTTGTGGGGTTGATGGGGCAGAAACAGATTCAAGATCTGTCTCCATTCACTGAGTTGAAGGCTACATCCACAACTATGAAGACGACATAGAGAAGCTTCCTTGCAGGACTGAATAAGAGTGGACTCTTACTTGATGGCTGGTGATTTCTTTTGGGAGCATGAATCTTGGAGGAGGGAGGAACAGTCTCAAATAGATTTTTTAAAATTAATGTATTCAGAAGATGTTAGTCACATGACTTGTAGACCACAATCATCAATGGTCTGCTTATTTCCTCTTGAAATATTTAAAATATAAATATTCTAATTCAATCCAGCAGGAAAAGCCTGTGCTGTAAAGACAGATACACAACTGGATCCAAAAGGCTACTTACTCCTTCATTTAAAAATGGCCTGCTTGTCTTAACTTTTCCTTTCAGTTTTTCTCTCTCTTTTTTGGTTTTGGTTTTTGTTCATAATAATAAATGTTGCCACTTACTGAGAAGAACTATACACCAGGACACATGCCAAACACTTCCTATCTGCCTTTCTCAGACCGTCCTACTTTACAGAATAAAGCTGAGGCTCACATGAAGCATTTTGTTGAATCCAGGCCTTTCTGACTCCACAGAGCTTAGTTTTTTCTCTTTTTTTGTAATAGTTTCATTGAGATATAATTCATTTAAAGTGTACAATTCAATGATTTTTAGTATATCTACAGAGTTGTGCGACCATCACTAAGTCAATTTTGGACATTTTCATCACCTCGAATCCTGTATCCTTTAGCTGTCACTCCCATCTCATCTTCCCATCCCCCAGCCCTAGGCAACCATGAATCTACTTTCTCTGTCTCTATAGATTTGCCTATTCTGGACATTTCATGTAAATGGAATCATGTATTGTATGATCTTTTTCATTTTTAAAAGAACCGGAAGTGCACAAAATGGAGTTACTCACAATCCTTGGCTCATAGAGCGCTGTCGACAGGAATCCATGAAGAGTCTGCCACGTAATCCAAAAAGTAGACCATTAACCCTAATTTACATCCCCTAATGTGCTTTTCCTCTGTCCTATTCCTCTGCCTCTCCCATTCAGAGCTGACCACTCCGAGTGGGAGTTTTGTGTTTATCATTCCCTTGATTTGTTTATATATAGTTTCACCACTCTCTATATGCATTCATAAACATTTTGTTCATAAATTTGAACTTTATTGTTTGAACTATAGTCATAAATTAGTACATTGGGGCTCATTTCTTTCATTCAATATTATATTATTGAGATTCATCTATGTTGGTGCATAAATCTATAGTTTATTCATTTTCCTTTATGTGACTCTACCATAATTTACCCATTCTCATGCCAATGGGCATTTGCGGGTTTTTTCCAGTTTTTTTGCAATTATGAACAGTGCTACTTTTTCATGGTGTACACGTACAAGCATTTCTCTTGAGTAAATACCCAAGAATGGTATTGGTAAATGGCAGCACACGTAATTGTTTTCTAAAATGACTGCAACATTTTACAGTCCCGTCGGCCATTATAACAGACCCTGTTGATACATCCTCTTCAACCTCAGTATTGTCAGACATCTTAACTGTTGCTAATTGAGTCTAAACTGGTATTTCATCACGCTCTTGATTTGCATTGCCAATTCATGATTATCGTCCATGTTTTCCCTCTTCTGTGAAATACCTGTTCTTGCCTTTGCCCATTTTTACCTACTGGATTCTTTGTCTTGTTCTTATTGATTTGAATTTATTTTAACTTTTGTCAGTTTATATATGTTGCAAATACTTCTTTCTGATAGTAGACTGCATTTAGTTTTCTTTAAGCTATCATTTGACAGGCAAAAGGTCTTAATTTTATCATAATTAAATTTGCATGTCTTCTAATCTAGACAAAATACATGAGACAACCGTTTTCAGGCAGTAGACAACAGGCAACACAACACTGGGCTTACTGAAGAAATGAAATCACGAAGTAAGTTCCATTAGTCCAACTTCTCCACCTAAGGACGATTTCCCAAAAGCAGCACATTGGGCTGGAGTCCAAGCAGAGCACGGCAGTCCCACAAAGCTGGTGAGGCAGAGATCAGACTTTTGAGCAGCTGAGGCAGCCAGCATCTTCAAGGCAGTACAGCAGCAGGGAGGGAACTGGCAGAGGGAGTATTCCAAGTGCGTGTGGGGATTGCCTTCAAGTCCTCGGCTGACGGCTGGGTTGCACAGCTTGACAGATGGGTGTATTTTAGTGGGAAGCATTAACTCATCTATTATACAATTTTGATATTTCAGAGGTTTCCAGGAGGAAACAAGACTTTAGTTCCTGTTATTTAGTGTCTAAAGTAGTCATGATAGATGGTTACCTAGTTAACATTTATTGAGCATTAATTATAGTTCTTTTATTCTTCATAGCAATCCAATGAGATAAAATCTATTGTCTCCAATCTATAGGTGAAGAAATGGAGAGCGCTTAGTAACTGGCCCAAGAAGTCACGGAACTACCAAATGGTAACCCAGGATTCAAACCGAACGGTCTCCTGAGTCCCTACACTTGGCAAACACTTGCCAAGACATTGCTTCCTAGGAGATAGGCACACTTGGTCCCTAACTTTCATGAATTTTCTTCAGTTCAGCTCAATGAATATTTCATGAGCTAGAAATTATGTTCGCTGTTGGTGATATAGACGTTAGTAAGCCTAGTATAATACACTATTGAGAAAGACAGATGGACAAAGATAATGAAACGACGTTGCAAATTGCTAAGACGCTATATTGGGAAGGACTCTACACAGGGTGAGGACACAGAACGGGCAGCTACCGAGCCTGGCAGAGTGAGGAGAGGTGCGGCTTCGGCTGACAGCCTCTGGGCTATGGATCCCCTCTATTCTTTTCCTTGCTACCCAGCTCAAGCCTGGCATGTTATACTCACTGACTGAACTGGGAGGCAGCACAGAGGTGCAGCCAGAGCAGGATCTTTGGAACCACACTAACTGGGTTAGGAGCCTGGTGTCAACCCTGTCAGCTGGGGCCTTGGGCAAGTTACCTAATCTGCAAGGACCCCACTTTCTTTCTTGGTAAGACAGGGACAGTTCCTAGGGTTGTGGTGATGACATGATGAGATGTAAAGCCCCAGCATGCTTGATAAGCTTTAGCAATTATTATTCATGAAACTGCCTGCCTTTAACCTTAGTGGACCTAAAAAGAAATTTCACGGTTGTTGACTCACACTGCTCTCGCTGCACAATTAGATATGAACACTTGATACAAAAATTTCAAGCAACTAAGCTTTCTGTGAGAACCAAGAACCACATCTACTCATTTCTCTTTCATTCTCCCCTCCGTGTGCATGAGAGTTCATAAATCCTATTACTTTGGACTAAAGGTTTCAGGGAAGAGAGGCCCTGACGATCTTGGCCTGTGCTTTGTGATGATGTCCACATCCTCTGCGAGTTTCATTCCTAAGGTGTTGCTCTTATACAGAACTCCTATACAACCCAGTCATGGACTCCCACAGTGAAGCTGGTCCTATTCAGGTGGTAGCTTTAACTTGGTTTATTTTGGTTCTGTGGGGCAACTCCTTGTTTCATATGTATTATAAGGCTGGGTGCTTATTTGTTGATAGTCTTTTCTTACTAAGTATAAAATACTGAATTAAATTATTGACAAAGCATAATTTGTCCCCCAATTTTCTTGCAGAGGATTTAAAACTAATAGGAACATAAGCCAATGGGGAAAATGTGTGGTTTGCCATCTAAAATTGCACTTGCACTGAAGTCAGCGAGCCTTACTGGAACTCAAATACTAGTTATCTGAACAGTCAATGTGTAAGAGCCAAGACAGTTTTGAAGAAGCACTTACTCTACCAGTTATTACAACATGTTATAAAGCTCAGCTCATATTCCGGGAAAGTTGTCCTTGGCTTCTGAGCCAAGCTTTCCCACTGGGCTTACTGTGTGACCCCGGGACACGATTTCACTGGCAAGGTCTCCTCCACTGTCCAGCTGCCTACTGTGCATCCTAGTTTCCAAGAGAAAGGAGAGGACACAGGAGTTCTAAAGCATGTCTTAGATTGCTGTGCCACGCAAACAAACCAACCTAGAGTCTTTTAAGTAGGGCCAGCACCCGCTGAAGCAGCTAGCCCGCTCTACCCTCTCTAAGCCGAATCATCCCTGAGTTAAAGGTACCCCTCCAAGGGCCGGCCCAGTGGCGCAGTGGTAAAGTGCACATGTTCTGCTTCGACGGCCCAGAATTCACGGGTTTGGATCCCGGGTGCGGACACAGCACCACCTGGCAAGCCATGCTGTGGTAGGCGTCCCACATATAAAGTAGAGGAAGATGGGCACGGATGTTAGCTCAGGGCCAATCTTCCTCAGCAAAAAGAGGAGGATTGGCAGCAGTTAGCTCAGGGTTAATCTTCCTCAAAAAAAAACCAAAGGGTACCCCTCCATCAGAAGGTCTCTTAGCACCAAACTGCCAGGATTTTTACCCAAAGAGAAAGGAGGAGTCGTCCTTTCCCAAATCTTTCTGTTTCCAAAATTCCTCAACAGAATCCATCACCAATATATTCTTCATGGTGGTAAACCTGACGTGGATCATTTAGAACCTAAAAGAAGAATGTAAATTCACTGAACAGTACCACGAGTTATATTCACTATGCAACAGTCAGAGGCAAATTATCTACAAAGCAATAACTGCCGTAGAACTGGATTCTCTAATTAAATATATTTTTTGCTCGAAGATTATTCCTTAATAAATGTTACATTTAACGGTACGAAAAGGGAAAATAAAATATTTGCAAAGAGCAAAGACAGTGAGACTGTTTCTCTAGCCATAACAGACAGTAAAAGAAATGTAAAAAAATATATGAAAATAACTTTTTTGTAGCCATAAAACTGGCTTCTTGAAACACCAAATAAATAAATACATTCGATAACTACCTAGCGAGCTGCTACACTGTAGCTACTGATCGGAAATAACTAAAATTCCGTATCAGAGTCCTGGATTTACGATACTGTATTTTTTCACTAATTTCTTCATCCGCTTAATTTTCTTCCTGAAGACTTGATGATCTTGTTTTGAAATATACCGAAAATATCTACAACCTAAAAAATAAAACAAAGCAACATGAAAAAAAAAAAACAGAGTTTTAATACGAATCAAATTGTTCAAGTGTATTTCTTCATTTTTAAAATTTGCTTCAGTTTCTGGCATACCAATGACCATGAAAATAGACTGATTTGTATTATCTATACTCATAGGTCCTACGCACATTCTAAGAGCTGTCACCAATGAAATGTACTGCTTCCCACATACGATGACGTTTCTCCTCCATCATAATTAAAGCACAAACTTTAGCCTGTTCCTACTTTGCCTCCCAAACCCTAGTTAAGGTGAGATGCTTATTATACACATTCACATATTAAATGAGCTTCTCCAAACCAAATTACTAAAGGTTCCTTCTCAAGGTTAGCTTATAAAACAGCCAAGAGGCATTCATAATAAGAGACTAATCTGAGGAGAACCTCGACGGGAAGGATTAGAATAAATCAGTCGTAGGTTAGAAGAGATCAGAAATTGTCTCCTCACTCCAGCCATCAGGCGGGCAGCTGGACGGCGATAATGCAGGAGCCTGGCACTCAGCAGAACTTCCACCTGCTTCTCACAGAACTACAATGGTAAGAGGATCACTTGTTAAATATTTCAGAGACATGAAGCAAACTCAGGATCCATTTTTCCATTCAACAGTGATTTCTCCAGCCTCTATAGCCTTAGGCACAGTACCAGGTAAACTGTGACAGGAATGAATGGTCACTCTTTGTAATTTCAAAATCATCCAAGAGCTACGTCTAGATGAAAAGAAAACAAAGCCATGTACCTTTTTTTTCCTGACAATACTCCAGCCACCAAGGCCTTCTCACAAGCCAACGCTTTATCCTCCTTCCAGTCACTTTTTGCCCAAAAGTAGCTGAAGTGAAAGCCTGGCCACCAGTTTTTCCTGGAGCTCCACTCTTCTTGAACCCAGGCCAGGTGACTCCTGGAATAGAAAAAGGTCAAAAGGGAAGGCCAATGATGAGGACAGATCTATAGTGTCAGAATCTGACCTTGAGTATAGTCTATGGAAAGATGACAAGGAAAACGAATTTCTGAGCATGGCCATGGTATATAGCACACGCATGAAAGCAAACCCTTTTCAGTCCTCCTTGATCTTCACAGCCCATTTTCCATCTAACTAACCAGTGAGTTCCATACAGCACAGCGGTTAACAGCACAGACTCTGAACTCAAAATCCTAGATTCACATCTCAGATCTTCCATTTACTTACTATCTGTGTGATCCTGGGCAAGGTGCTTAACCTCTCTGAGCCTCAACTTCCCTGAGGATATTAACAGTACCCATCTCATAGCATTGTTATTAGGATTAAACTGGTCCAGTAGTATAACAGTCTCATGTAAAGTCCCTGGTATGCTGTCTGGTACACAGTAAATGTTGAATAAATGTCAGCTATTATTATCATTACTTAAAAGTTACTTTAAAACCTCACTTTAAATTATATATGCTACAAAGAATTACTATCCAAGTTAAGATGCCATTTTTATACAAATACATGAACACACAGGTTTGGCAGTTGAACCCAGACAATGCTAAGTGTTCGTCAATAATTTAATCAAGCAAATACTTATTTAGCACCTATTTGCACCCTGTGGCAGAACTTTCAGAAGTTCAAAAATGAACAGTACATTTCTCTGCCTTCAAGAACCTTCTGGTTAGCAGGGGTTTACACAGTGTGTTAGAGGTGGAAAGTGGTTTCCGATGAGTACATCAACATTTCACACCAAAACCTTCTATAATCAGCACTGTGCTAGCTCCACGGTCAAGTCAGATCTGAAGCCTGAAACAAGTTCCTACAGATGATGAATTTCCTAACCTACTAAAACGATGTAATAAGTAAATGAAACTTAATTTTGTGATGTCCTTTCTTCTCACACACAGTGACAATGACAAAGGGCCACTCCTTTTCTTCTGCTCAAAATGTGGCAGTGATGAAATTATGATCACAGGTATAGTTTCAGATACCCAGCTCACAATGGGCTTAATAAATATTTGTTGAATGAATAACCTACACTGATCTAAGGAGACCCTAACAATCCCACTGAAAACAGCGGGGAGGAAGCTGCCCCCCACGCCTTCCCAGAGCTGACGACACACAAAGCACAAAGAGCTTACAAAGAGTGTAGCAATCTAGCGATGGGTGGGAGTGACCCCTTCTAGTCCTTATTTCCAATTTGAATACACACATATTCCCCCGCAATGTGGCGTAAGTTATAGTAGTTATTTCGATAGTGTAAAAAGATCTTGATAGAATTTTTATATGTTATACTTGGGACTTTGTATTTCCTTGCTTCTGATGTACTCAGAAGAAAACAGCGGAAGACAAATTCAAGAAATCCAAAAACACATGCAAAGAACTTCACTTAAAAATTGACAGATACCAACTAAAATACTGGGAAACACTATTTATGCTGATCCAGTAGTAAACTGTGTGTCTCTTACTTACCTCATTAAGGTCTGTCGTAGACACTTGGCCAAATATTTCCAAGCAGTTATATTTTTAGTGCATCCAGCAAAATCTAGGACTCCAAATAACACCTCCAACCCCAGTTTGTGGTGTTCTTCTTTTTCTGCAATGGTCGTAACAGTTAGAGTTTCCTTTAGGTATTGAAGTGCACAAAGCTGAAAAACACATTCAGTTGATAAAATACTACTGCATCCTGAGTCTTCTAGTTTGGTTAACAGCTTAAAATAATTCATTTTGCTCATGCTCTCCTGAAATGAATCTGAACAATCTAATAATTTAGCCCATGCTAACGAATTCAGGGGTTAGTGTGATCTCTATATGGGTTATATACTACTGAGAGCACCGTTTAAAATACCTGCCCTATTTGGACATTTTATATAAGTTCTCTTTTCCTGGAAGAACTGAGTAGTCCCAGTACCTATTGGACTTAAGCTGATTTTCTCCTATGAAGAAGTCTGTTCTTCTACATACTGAGCTGAAACCCAGTAGGGATTAAAATGAGGTGAATTATATAAATTAAAGACATTTCTCTCTTGCTAATTATTGACTAATGTTCTATTGCAGGGGTCAGCAAACTTTCTGGAAAGGGCCAGACTAAACATTTAAGCTTTGTGAGCCATACAGTCTGGGTCACAACCATGCACCTCTGCTGCTGTAATGCAAACGCAGCCACACACAATATGAAAACCAACGGATGTGGTTGTCCTCCAGCACAACCTGACTGATAAAGACAGGCGAGGGGTGGATCTGGCCCATGGGCCACAGTTTGCTATCTCTCGCCTACAGCTTACCTGTGCAAAGAGATATAAAACAAAAATTATTTACCTGATTTTCTCAGTACTCTATGGAATTCTAACATCAGTTTATGAGATGGTACAATCTGATACAAAATCTGGAAGAAAGAATAATCTTGTAATTTTACACATTCTCAAATTTCAGCTTACTTTCAAGTTCTTGCTGTCTAATATGCCCTCAGGAAATGAGGCAAGGATTTAAAAGATACTTTGCTTTTATCCAGTTTCAATTTGGGTATAGAAAGGTGTTCTATGTAAAGCTTTTTTTAAAAAAAATTCTCCACTAACAACAAGATAGTCACGGGGGTGGGGGGAAGAGATGGGGATATTTTAGTTTCTCCTTACTCATTTTTATACCATTTACCACATGTAAAACCTTAATTTCTTTTCAGAAACCAGGACTGAGAAAACAATAAAGGAAAAAAAGAATCACCATCACACAGAAAAGATATTTAATCCTTACTGATCACAAGATGTCACAGAATAATTATATAAAACAAAAAACCCAGAAAGGCATGAATGACTATTTGGGAAGATTGTGCTCAGGAACACAGTACAGAGAAAGGATTCGCGTAAGTATTTATACAACCTTTTCACACAACAGGGAGAAATTAAAGATTCTTCTTTTTAAGAATAGGAAGGACTATTTCTATGAATATTCGATAAATAGGATTTTAAGAAAAACTGTAATTCTTATTTCAACACACTTTATAATAGAAATGCATTAATTCTGTCTGCTTGCTGAGGCCCTCCGACCTTACAGTGACATAATTTCCTACAAAATGAAAAGTAAATTTCATTAATTTCTCTGAATAATTTTTGAAAAGAAGATCAATCAATCAAGATCAATATTCTAATATTCTCATATCAGAGAGAATTATTAACAGTCGGTTCCTGTGAAATCACATCTATCTTATGATTTAAGGAATTCTGCATATGGCTTAATTCATTTAGATTTTTTTTAACCTTTTTATTGAAATATAACATAAGGAATAGAAATGAATACAAATGCTGAATGTGTCCTTCAATAAACTTTCACAAAGTTTAACACACTCGCGTAACAAGCACCCAGATCAAAAAACAGAACATTATCAGAATTCTAGAAGTCTTCCATCAGTTTTGGGAAATTCTTAACCGTTAGCTCCTCAAATACTGGCTTTTTTGTTGGTTGCATTACCTGCTCTGGCCCTGTTCTCTCTCTCTTTTCCCTGGGACTCCAATTATTAATACAGTCGCGTGGCACATAACATTTCAGTCAGCGACGGACTGTATGTACAACGGTGGTCCCATAAGACCAGTACCATACAGCTAGGTGTGCAGTGGGCTACACCACCCAGGTTTGTGTAAGTCACTCTACGATGTTCACACAACAGCAATATCACCTAATGACGCATTTCTCAGAACGTATCCCCATTGTTAAGTGACGCATGACTGCATGTCAGACCTTGTCACCAAGTCTTTGTACACTCTTTTCTGCCCTTTTTATCCTTTTGTTTCCATGCTTTAGCCTGATATTTTCTATATGGTCCATTAATCCTCTCTTCTACTATGTTCCATTGGCTATTAAACTCAGCTATTGAGTTAATTTCAAATATTGAAGTTTTCAAAAGGAAAAACGGAACTTCTCTAAATCTATCTTGTCTTGAACATAAATAAGTGTTCAACACAGTTATTCTCTGTTATACTTTAAAAAGTCTTTTCAGAAACACCATTGGTAACTGACAATCTGAATGAAGTCACCATCTTGCTATGTTCTAACTATCTGTAATCTTTTGTTGTACAAATGGGTAAAAGGAAACCTTGGAGGGTAAGGTTAGAAGAGCAACTTCCAAAGTATTATGCAGTAAAACAAAGCCTGTTAAAAACTTCATAAAATGTACAGTTTCCACATCTGAGGGTTTGATAATGTCAATTTTAACGAACATGTAAGTATACATTAGAGCTAATTGGCTTTTTAAAAGAAGACTGATAGATAAGGATTTTTCTCAGTCATCTGTTTAGGTTGAAAAGGACCTTTCTTTTTCTTCCTCCTCTAAAATATCATGTCAAAAACCAACCACAAAATATATAAAGAACTCCTACAATCCAACAACAGAAAGATAAATCACCCAATTCAAAAAAGGGCAAAGGGCTTGAAAAGACATTTCTCCAAAGAAATACAGATAGCCAATGAGCACATGAAAAGTTGCTCAATATCACCAGCCATTAGAGAAATGCAAATCAAAACCACAATGAGATGCCACTTCACATCCATCAGGACAGCTATTATCAATTAAAAGAAAAAAAACAAGTGTTGGTGAGGATGTGGAGAAATGTAAATCCTCATGCATTGCTGGTGGGAATGTAAAATAATGCAGCTGCTGGGAAAACAGTCTGATGGTTCCCCTAAAGGTTAAACAAAGAATTACCACATGATCCAGCAATTCCACTCCTAGATATACACCCAAAACAAGCGAAAGCAGGGAAACACATACTTGTACACTCATGTTCACAGCAGCATTATTCACAACAGTCAAAAATTGGAAACAACCCAAATGTCTATCAACAGATGAATGGACGAACAAAATGTGTAATATATAAACAAAAGAATATTATTCAGCTTAAAAAGGAAGGAGATTCTGATCATGCTATAACGTAGATGAATTCTCGAAACATGCTAAATGAAATAAGCAAGACATAAAAGGACAAATACTGTATGATTCCACTTAGATGAGGCTCCTAGAACAGGCAAATTCCTTGAGACAGAAAGTGGACTAGAGGTTAGCAGGGGGCTGGGGGTGGGGGTTGTGGGGACTTACTGTGCAAAGGATACGGAGTTTCTGTTTGGGACGATGAAATAGTTCTGGAACTGGATAGTGGTGATGGGTGCACAAAATTCTGAACATACCTAATGTCACTAAAGTGTGCACTTACAAATAAATGGTAAATTTTATGTTATGCATACTTTACCACCACAACATAAACCTTCTAAAGCAATACCACGTACAGTAACCATCCAAAACATGAAGCTCTTAGGGATAAAGTTAACAAAATATATACAATAAAAACTACAAAACATTTCAGAAAGAAATAAAAGACCTAAATGAATGGCAAATGATGGACAGACATATCATGTCCAGTTTGGAAACATCAATTTGTTAAGATGCCAACTCTTTCAGAATTCACCCACAGGTTCAAAATCCTAGCAAGATTTTCTTGACGCAACAAAATGATTTAAAAATATATATGGAAAGTCAAAGAACATAGAGAAGCTAAAAACAACTTTGGAAAAAGACAAATTTGTATGACTTTCATGGTATGATTCCAAAATTTGCTATAAAATATAAAACTACAGTAATCACGATATGTGGTATTGGTATATGATGGAAATATACATCTACACAATATAGATGTAGAGAAATAGAGGTAGAGAAATATACTCTATACAATAGAGTCCATATCTATGATCAACTGATTTTCAACAAAGTTAAAAATGTAACTCAACAGGAGAAGAAGTATAGTCTGTTCAATAAATGGTGCTCAAAAAATCATATGGAAAATAATGAACCTTGACTCTGACCTCATACTATACAAAAAAATTAGCTGAAAATCTATCAGGGACCTAAACAAAATTATAACACTTCTAGGGGAAAAAAAAAAGAGAATCTTCATTATCTTGAGGTAGGCAAAGATTTCTTAGACAAAAAGTACTAACTATAAAAGAAAAATGAATAAACTGCACTTCATCAAAATTAGAAATTTTTGTTTCTTTGAAAGATAGTGTTAGGAAAACAAAAAGGTAAGCCACGGACTGGAAGAAAATATTCACAATCCATATATCTGACAAAGGACTTATATCCAGATTATATTAAAAACTTTCAAATCAATAAGAAGGCAACCCTGCAAAAAAACAGACAAAACATTTGAACAGACACTTCACAAAAGAAGATACAGGGGGGGCCGGCCTGGTGGCTTAGCTGTGAAGTTTACATGCTCCGCTTTGGCGGCCACGGTCACCGGTTTGGATCCCAGGCGCAGACCTATGCACCACTTATCAAGCCATGCCATGGCAGGCGTCCCACATATAGAATAGAGGAAGGTGGGCACAGACGTTAGCTCAGGGCCAATCTTCCTCAGCAAAAAAGAGGAGGATTGGCAGTGGATGTTAGCTCAGGGCTAATCTTCCTCAAAAAAAGAAGATACAGGAATAGCCAACAGGCATATTAAAAGATGCTCAATGTCATTAGTCATTAGGGAAACGCAAATTAAAACGACAGTGAGACACCACTACACACCTACTAGAATGGCTATAATTCAAGACTAACAATACCAAATATTGATGAAGATGTAGAGAAATTGAACTTTCACACATCACCAGTGGGAATATCAATGGTACAGTCACTCCAGAAAACATCTAGGCAGTTTCTTAAGAAGTTAAACATATACTTTCCAGCAATTCTACTCTTAGCTAGCTACCCAGGAAAAATGAAAATATATGTGCACACAAAGATTTGTACATGAATGTTGACGGTAGCATTCATAGCAGCCAAAAAGTGCAATACCCAAATGTTCATCACGAAATGCATGTATCAAAATGGACTACTCCTCAGCAGTAATAAGGAATAAACTACTGATACGATATGGATGAATCTCAAAAACATTACACTGAGCAAGAAAAGCCAGACAACAAAAGGAGTACATACTGTAAGATTTCATTTATATCAAATTCTAGAGGAGGTAAAATTAATCTATAGTGACAGAAAGTAGATCAGTGGTTACATGGCGCCAGGAATATTGGGGGGAATGAGGGACTTTCTGGGGTGATGGAAATGTTCGCTATCTTATCCTGGTGGTTACATGGATGTATATATTTGTTAAAATGCATCCAAGTGTACACTTAAAATAAGTGCTTTATTACATGTAAATTACATTTCAAAAAGGTGATTTTTTAAAAAATAGCAATGCAGAACTTTCCAACCAGGGTGGCAAAGGGTTTCTGAAATACTGATCCTCTCCCCTCAGTCTCTCTTGGGCAGGGAGTGGCGGAATGATAGTGGGGGGTAGGTCTCCTGGCCCTGCAGCCTCCTGTTTACCTCAGTGTACCCCACACACACTGTCATTTTATGGGTGCTATAATACAGAAGTTGGAAAGCAATGACCTAAGAATGTTTTAAAGTAGATCCCCAATCCCATTCAAACATTGAATAAAAATTCTGTACCTTAAGCACACTTATCAGTTTCTCCCTTGGTGCCTTCTCTGTCTTGAGAAAGTTGTATAAGTAGATATGAGCATTTGGATTCGATGGGAACTTCTCATCATAGGCATAATTGGTGAGAACCTCTCGGGCTCCATCTTGATCCCCATAGAATTCCAGCATCTATATAAAATGAGTCATAATATCTTAGCTAAACTCTGTAAGATAGCTACATGAAAGATAATGCACAACTTAACATAATGGGTACAAAATTTTACAAAAGTGACAAGTAGTATATACTGTTTAGGGAACCAGAGTAATGACAGCTTTTGCTTTCACCAGCACAGGTTACAACCTCTATGGAACAGAGAAGATCACCTGCAACCCTTATGGTTTCCCATTGTTTCTTTAGCATATTTTCCTACTGAAGAATGCAGCAACTTCAACCTAAGAACTCTTTCTATAAAAAATAAAGTCCTCAGAAAACTCTCTGACCCCAACACCCAAACAGCCTAGTACCTGCAAGCAGCTTTCTTCCAGCGGACGCCCCCAGAACATTGCCACACACCAAGGGCAGGAGGGAGCACACACCAGAGGAGCGACGGTGGAAATAGGTGACCAGAGCCCTACCTAAGCCCCCCACAATTACACCTAAGCCCCGAGGGAAGCTCCAGAGTTACACACCGGAGGCGGCGGGGAAAACCCTACCTGCCATTAGCGGAGAGGCCCCACCCAGCATCCACAATGCCGGGAGGCTCCCAGAGCGAATCCCAAACGGGGTGGTGGCCCGCCAGCTGCCGCCGCCGGCCCCACTGACCGGGCTTTCACCTGGAGAGGACTGGGGCTGTGTGGAGCTCCAGCGGCAGGCTCCGCGGCCCGGGGGGTAAACTCTGGAGTTCCATCCAGGCAGCAGGCAAAGTCTCTACCTGCCATTAGCGGAGAGGCCCCACCCAGCATCCACAATGCTGGGAGGGTCCTGAAGAGTAGAATCCCAGGCAGGGCAGCAGCCAGCCAGCTGCCACTGAACTCAAGGCCTCCGGCTATCCCCCAGACAGGGCAAGGAGCTCCCCGAGATCCTAGGGGAGAGGACTGGGGCTGGGTGGAGTTCCAGCGACCCGGCTCCGTGGCCCAGGGGGAAACTCTACAGTCTCACAGCAGCCTCAGCGATAGCCTCTGCACAGCACTAGTAGAGAGCACCCACCTGGCAACCACAAGGCTGGAAGACCCTGGGACAAAAGTAGCATAGCTAGGTGAGCTAACCACAGACTGCAGAAGATACCCATAGCTCTGCTGTGACCCATAGTGGACAATGAGATTTTTGTGGGCGCCGATAGCGAGAGAGCTGCAAATATAAGTGATCCTGCCCCTGGCCACTGGGAAAGCCCATAACACCGCTGCAGACCCTAAGGAGGGAGCACGTCTAGGTAGTCTGCAACAGTAGGCACCAGCAGCCTGAAGCCCCCTTGTGATGGCCCCCACAGCTGAAGAGGGAACCCACAGGACCACTGTGACTACGAAGAGGGGCCCAGGCCCAGTTAGCAACAGCTGATAGGGTTCCTGGTTGGTGCAGTATAAACAGATGACCCCCCACCACACCAGTAGAAACAAGTGGAAGCAGTAACTAAACTCTATCTCTATGCGGAGGCACAAATCTACACCATCAAGCAATATGAGAAAATATATTAAATCTCCAGAACAGAAGGAAAATGACAAATACACACAAAACAATCCCAAAGACAATGAAATATATAACCTAAATGATGATGACTTCAAAACAGCCATCATTAAAAAACTCAATGAGTTAAAAGAGAATTCAGATAGACAACTCAACGAGTTCAGGAGCTATGTCACAAAATAGTTCGATACTGTAAAGAAGAACCAAACAGAAATACTGGAAATGAAGAAGACAATAGAGGAGATTAAGAAGAATCTAGATGCACTGAACAGTAGGGCCGATAATACGGAGGAAAGAATTAGCAATTTGGAAGATAGGAATACAGAAATGCTGCAGGCAGAGGAGGAGAGAGAACGAAGACTAAAAAGAAGTGAAGAAACTCTCTGAGAATTATCTGACGCAATTAGGAGATGCAATGTAAGGATTATAGGTATATCAGAGGGAGAAGAGAAGGAGAAGGGGGCAGAAAGCCTATTCAAAGAAATAATGGCTGAGAACTTCCCAAACCTGGGGAGAGAGATGGAACTTCATGTGACAGAAGCCAATAGATCTCCAAACTTTATCAATGCAAGAAGACCAACCCCAAGGCATATAGTAGTGAAGCTAGCAAAAGTCAACGACAAGGAGAGAATACTAAGGGCAGCCAGGCAGAAGAAATTAACCTACAAAGGAACCCCCATCAGGCTATCAGCAGATTTCTCAGCAGAAACTTTACAGGCTAGAAGAGAGTGGAATGATATATTCAAAAATCTGAAGGACAAAAACCTGCAGCCGAGAATTCTCTACCCAGCGAAAATATCCTTCAAATACGATGGAGAAATAAAAAGTTTCCCAGATAAACAAAAATTAAGGGAATTCCTTGCCACAAAACCTCCTCTTCAAGAAATGCTCAGGAAAACCCTCATTCCTGAAAAATCGAAAAAAGGAAAGGGGCTACAAAACCAAGAGCAAAGGAGATAAGTAGAAGGACAACAACAGAGAGTAGCAGCTCTCTATCAGAACAGACTAAACAATGGGACAAGAAACAAAGGAAATTGAAGAGAACCAGAAAACAAGACATAAAATGGCAGCAGTAGGCCCCCACATTTCAGTAATCACTCTAAATGTAAATGGATTGAACTCTCCAATCAAAAGACACAGAGTGGCAGGATGGATCAAAGAACAAGACCCAACAATATGCTGCCTCCAGCAAACACACCTCAGCCCCAAAGACAAACACAGACTCAGAGTGAAGGGATGGTAGACAATACTCCAAGCTGATAATGAACAAAAGAAAGCAGGTGTCGCTATACTAATATCAGACAAAGTAGACTTCAAAGAAAAACAGATAAAGAAAGACAAAGAGGGACAGTATACAATGATAAAAGGGACACTCCACCAAGATGACATAACACTTATAAATATATACGCACCCAACACAGGAGCACCAAATTTGTAAAGCAACTCTTAACAGAACTAAAAGAAGACATCAACAACAATACTATAATAGTAGGGGACCTCAACACACCATTAACACCAATGGATAGAACATCCAGACAGAAAATCAACAAGGAAATTATAGAATTAAATGAAAAGTTAGACCAGATGGACTTAACAGATACATATAGAACACTTCATCCAAAAACAGCAGGTTACACATTCTTCTCAAGTGTGCATGGAACATTCTCAAGGATAGACCATATTTTGGGAAACAAAGCAAGCATCAATAAATACAAGAGAGTTGAAATAATATCAAGCATCACAATCCCTGACTTCAAAACATACTACAAAGCTACAGTGATCAAACAGCATGGTACTGGAACAAAAACAGGTGCACAGATCAATGGAACAGAATTGAAAGCCCAGAGATAAAACCACACATCTATGGACAGCTAATCTTTGACAAAGGAGCTGAAGGCCTACAATGGAGAAAAGAAAGTCTCTTCAACAAATGGTGCTGGGAAAACTGGACAGCCACATGTAAAAGAATGAAAATTGACCATTCTTTTTCACCATTCACAAAAATAAACTCAATGGATCAAAGACCTAAAGATTAGGCCTGAAACAATAAGTCTTCTAGAAGAGAATATAGGCAGTACACTCTTTGACATCAGTTTCAAAAGAATCTTTTCGGACACTATAACTCCTCAGATGAGGGAAACAATAGAAAGAATAAACAAATGGGACTTCATCAGACTAAAGAGCTTCTTCAAGGCAAGGGAAAACAGGATTGAAACAAAAAAACAGCCCACTAATTGGGAAAAAATATTTACAAGCTACTTATTCAACAAAGGATTAATCTCCATAATATACAAAGAACTCACACAGCTTAACAACAAAAAAACAAACAACCCGATCAAAAAATGGGCAGAGGACATGAACAGACATTTCTCCAAAGAAGATATAAGTATGGCCAATAGACACATATAAAGATGTTCATCATCACTAATCATCAGGGAAATGCAAATCAAAACTACACTAAGATATCACCTTACACCCATTAGATTGGCAAAAATATCCAAAACCAAGAGTGACAAATGTTGGAGAGGTTGTGGAGAAAAAGGAACCCTCATACACTGTGGGTGGGAATGCAAACTAGTGCAGCCACTATGGAAAACAGTATGGAGATTTCTCAAAAAGTTAAAAATAGAAATACCCTATGACCCAGCCATCCCACTACTGGGTATCTATCCTAAGAACCTGAAATCAGCAATTCCAAGAGTCCCATGCACCCCTATGTTCATTGCAGCATTATTTACAATAGCCAAGACGTGGAACCAACCTAAATGCCCAGAAACTGATGACTGGATAAAGAAGATATGGTATATATACACAATGGAATACTACTCAACCATAAAAAAGGACCAAATTGTTCCATTCGCATCAACATGGATGGACCTTGAGGGTATTATGTTAAGCGAAATAAGCCAGACAGAGAAAGACGAACTCTATATGACTCCACTTATAGGTGGAAGTTAACATATAGACAAGGAGAACTGATTGGTGGTTACCAGGGAAAAGGGGGGGTGGGGGGAGAGGAAAGGGTGAAGTGGTGTACCCACAACATGACTAACAATAACGTACAACTGAAATCTCACAAGGTTGTAATCTATCATAATCTTAATTAAAAAAAAAAATAAATAAAATAAATAAAGTCCTCAAAGTAGGGCACACTAACAAGGGAATAAAGACCATAGAATGCCACTAACCTCAGTGTCCTACATAACTTTAGGCACAAAAGGAGTAAATGGAAATTATAATTCCATTCACCTCATTCCCTTCCTTACAAAGGAATTTCCAGATTTACTGTCATATGGTTCCAGAGATTACCTTCTGACAACGCAATTATCACTTTAGCACTCATGAAACTTTCAAAAAGCAAATTACTTTAACAAACAAACAGATAGAGAACAGATTGGTGGCTACCAGACAGGGAGGGAGTGGGGGGGAGGGTGAAAGGGGTAAAGGGGCACATATGTACAGTGTTGGATGGAAACTAGACTTCTGGTGGTGAACAGAATGCAGTCTATACAGAAATCGAAATATAATGATATACACCTAAAATTTATATAATGTTAGAAACCAACGTGACCTCAAAAAAATAAATAAGTAAAAAACAAAAAGGCAAATTATTTTGATGATTTATTCCTACTGCCAAGCCCCCCTGTTCTTTCACAATGACTCTGGGATAAGAGGACATCCTTACGAACTTCCTAAAAGGCATTATCTTCATCTCATACATTGTGACCTACTTTCGGATTTCTGTCCCCTTCCCTTCTATACCCCACCAAATCATAAAGGATCTTTCTGCTTTTCTTTTAAGCTCAATAAGAATAATATAAAATCGATATTTACAACTATGTTGTTATTTATTTTATAAATATTTGGCCATGACATGTTATCCAGTGGTGAAATAAACACAGGATAACATTTAAAGTACACTAGTAAAATAAACAAAAATTATTCAGACCAAAGAAAAGACACCATGTTCTTTTTCTTTTTAAACCATTTTCTCCATAAAGTATCTTCTGATCAATAAAGATTAGGTTTAAAACCAAATGAAACTAATAAAACTGTATAAAAAGTCTACTTACCTCTACATAACTCTTCACAAAAGGATCCCAAACTCCAGGAATTTGAATCAATGCACCAAGGTTTACAGACGTCTTCCAGCTGTGGTCGAGCATATTCTGGGATGCTGTGTTGTACGCATAATCATCCTTATCTGCCCAGAGAAAAGAGATTTTGAAAAGTCATGCAGTATTGAGGACTTCTGCTGAATTAGTAATCAATAAACTACCCACAAGGAAAGCTCAGGCCATAACGGCTTCACTAGGGAATTAGAACTAACATTAAAGAATAATACTAATTCTTCACAAACTTTTACCCCCCAAAAAAACAACAGAAGGAACACCTCCCAACTTATTCTATGAGGCCAGTACCACCCTGATACCAAAACCAAAGAGAACACAAGAAAAGAAAACTATAGTCCATTTATGAATAGAGATTCAAAAATCCTCAATAAAACACTAGCAAACTGAATCCAGCAACATAGAAAAAGGATTATAGACCATGCTCAAGTGTGATCTACTCCAGGAATGCAAAATTGTTTAATATCCCAAAATCAATTAATGCAAGACACCAAATCAACAGAATCAAGGACAAAAACTATATGATCATCTCAACTAATGCAGAAAAAGCATTTGATAAAATTCAATAATCTTCATGATAAAAACACTCAACATCTAGGAATCGAAGGAACTTCCTCAATCTGATAAAAAGCATCTATGAAAAACCCACAGCTAACATCAGACTTCAAGGTGAAAGACTGCATGCGAGAGCTGATGTCCTCTCTTGCCACTGCTATTCAACCTTGTACTGGGGGGCCAGCCCCGTGGCTGAGTGGTTAAGTTCACACGCTCCGCTTCAGCAGCCCAGGGTTTCATTGGTTCAAATCTTGGGCGCGGACATGGCACCGCTCATCAGGCCATGCTGAGGTGGCATCCCACATGCCACAACCAGAAGGACCTGCAACTAAAAATATACAAGTATGTACTGGGGGCCTTTGGGGAGAAGAAAAAAAAATTAAGATTGGCAACAGATGTTAGCTCAGGTGCCAATCTTTAAAAAAAAAAAAAAGCAGGGGGCTGGCCCCGTGGCCGAGTGGTTGAGTTTGCGCGCTCCGCTGCAGGCGGCCCAGTGTTTCGTCGGTTCGAATCCTGGGCGCGGACATGGCACTGCTCATCAAGCCACGCTGAGGCAGCGTCCCACATGCCACAACTGGATGGACCCACAGCGAAGAGTGTACAACTGTGTAACGGGGGTCTTTGGGGAGAAAAAGGAAAAAAAAAATAAAATCTTTAAAAAAAAAAAAAAAAAAGCAACATTGTACTGGAGAGTCTAGCCATGGCAAATAGGCAGAAAAATAATACGAAAGATTTCCAGATTGGAAAAGAAGTAAAACAATCTCTATTTGCATATGACATGATCTTGTACATAAAAAAATCCTAGGACTCCACTAAAAACTTACTGGAATTAACAAACGAGTTCAGTAAAGTGACAGGATATAAGAACATAATACGCAATAATTATAATAAGAATACACAATAATTAATTGTATGTCTATATAGTTGCTATGAACAATCCAAAAATGAAATTAGGAAAAAAATGCCATTTCCAATAGCATCAAAAACAATAAAATACTAAGGTATAAGTTTTACAAAAAAGATATGAAATTATACTCTGAAAAGTAAAATTGTTCAAAGAAATTAAAGAAGACCTAAATAAATGGAAAGACATCCCACGTACATGGGTTGGAAGACTTATCACAATTAAATCAATTGATAGCTTCAATGCAATTCCTAGCAAAATCCCAGATGGCTTTTTTGCATAAACTGACAAGCTGATCTTCTAACTCATATGGAAATGCAAGGGACCAAGAACAGTCAAAACAATCTTTAAAAAAGAGGAACAAATTTGAAGGATTCACACTACGACTTCAAAAGTTACTATAAAGCTACAATAATCAAGACTGCACGATACAGACATAAGTACAGACATATGTAGACCAACAGAAGAGAATTTAGAGTCCAGGAATAAAACTTCGTACCTATGGGCAACTGATTTTTGATAAGGGTGCCAAGATAATTCAGTGGGAAAATAAGAGCCTTTTCAGTAAACAGGCTGGAACTACTGGATATCCACGTGCAAAATTACAAAGTTGGACCCCTACCTACCTCACGCCATATACAAAAATTCACTCAAAATGGATCAAAGACCAGAATGTAAAACTATAAAACTCTCAGAAGAAAACCTAAGTGTAAATCTTTGCGACCCTGGAGTAGGCAACGGTTTCTTAGATACGAAACCAAAAACACAAGCAATAAAGGAAAAAATAGATAAATTAAACTTAATCAAAATTAAAAACTTTCGTGCTTCAAAGAACATCATTAAGAAAGTGAAGATAATCCACAGCAATATTTGCAAATTATATATCTATCCGATAAGGGACTCATATCTAGAATATAGAAAGAACTCTTACAACTCAATAATAAAAAGACAAGTAATTCAATTAAAATAGGAGCAAAGGATCTGAATATAAATTTCTCCAAAGAAGATACACAAATGGACCATAAGCACATGAAAAGATGCTCAACATCATTAGCCACTAGGGAAATGTACACCAAAACCTCAATAAGATACTACTTCACCCTCACTAGGATGGCTATGATCAAGAAGACAGATAACGGCAAGTGTTGGCTAGGATGTGGAGAAATCATTACCCTCATATACTGCTGGTGGGAAAGTAAAATGGCACGGCCGCTCTGGAAAACAGTCCAGTGGTTCCTCAAAAGGATAAACATAGAGTTACCATATGACCCAGCAATTCCATTCTTAGGTACATAACCCAAGAGAAATAAAAACATAAATCCACACAAAAATTTATAAGTGAATGTTCATAGCAACATTATTCAAAATGGTCAAAAAGTGGAAAAAAAACAAATGTCCATCAACTGATGAATGAATACATAAAATGTGGTATATCCATACAACGGAATGTCACTCGGCAACGAAAAGGAATAAGTACCATAACAGGCTACAACATGGGTGAACCTTAAAAACATTATGCTAAGTAAAAGAAGTCAGTGACATTTTATGATCCCATTTGCATGAAATGTCCAGAATAGACAGATCTCTAGAGACAGAGAGATTAGTGGTTGACTGGGACTGGGGGACACAGGGGAATTGAGAGTGACTGATAACGGGTGCAGGGTTTCTTTTTAGGGTGAGGAAAAGGTTCTCAAATTGATTAGGGTAAATGATGCGCAACTGTGAAAACACTACAGTGCACTGAATTGTTCACTTCAAGTGGGTGAATCATATTGAGAATTGTATCTCAATTCTCAATAAAGCTGCTCCTAAAAAAAAACAGGAGAGATCACTACACCCAACAAATTGGATGATATGAAAAATCTGACAAGTACAAACAGTGAGAAAATACAGACAAAAGAAAATCCTCATCAGAATACTAGTGGAATATAAATTGGCAACCATGTAGGAAAGAGTTTAGCCTATGATATACTAAAGCTGAAGACACACATACTCTATGATAACAATTCTACTCACAGAAATTCATACTTATGTGTATCAGTACACACGCCCAAGAATTTCAAAGCAGCACATTTTATAAGAGCCCCAAACTATTAATAACCTAAATGGCTATCAATAAATAGAAGGAATAAACTGTGTGAATATCATACAATAAAATGTTTTACAACAATAAAAATGAACAAACTAGAGCTAATTCAACTATATGGATGCATGTTAAAACTAATGTTGACCAGGGCCAGCCCCGTGGCCGAGTGGTTAAGTTCATGCACGCCGCTTCACAGGCCAGGGTTTGCCAGTTCAGATCCCAGGCGTGGACCTGCACACCACTTATCAAGCCGTGCTGTGACAGGCATCCCACATATAAAGCAGAGGAAGATGGGCACAGATGTCAGCTCAGGGCCAGTCTTCCTCAGCAAAAAGAGGAGGATTAGCAGCAGACGTTAGCTCAGGGCTAATCTTGCTCAAAAGAAACAACTAATGTTGAACAAAGTATGCAAAGCCCAAAAGAATAAATACAGTGTGAATTTAAATATGACATTCAGATATAGGTAAAACTAAAATACAGTGTGTACAAATGCACTTGAGTGGTAAAAGTACTTTAAAAAGCAGGGAAGTGATCATCGTTAAAGTCAAGACAGTGGTTTTCTAGAGACGGAATGGGAGGAAGTGTGACCAGGAAGGCACACATGGGGACCTCCTAGGGGGACAGCAATGTTTTGTTCCTTAATCTAGGTGGTTGTTACACGGATGTTTGTTTTATAATAATTCATTCTATACTTTTTCCGTAAACAGTCATGCGTTGCTTAGCAACAGGGACACATTCTAAGAGATGTGTCGTTAAGGTGATTTCCCCGTTGTGTGAACGTCATAGAGTGCACTTACACAAACCTAGATAGCATAGCCTCCTGCACATCTAGGCTATTTGGTATTAATTTTATGGGCCCACCCTTGCATATGCAGTCCATCACTGACCAAAACGTTATGTGGTGCATGACTATAATATTTCATAATCTTTAAGGTTTAAAAGAAAAGTTACTCAGACTTTCAAAAGCAATAGATAATAGAGGCACGAAATACTTTTTGGTACCAATGCTGCTTTTTGGCCATGCTACTCTGTGGCCGAGAAAGCAGCCCCCCAAAAAAAGAGGAATTGGTATTCTCTTCCAGTGGATCAACTGAATAAATATCAATATGAACTTGGAAATGAGGTGTTAAGGGAAAAGTAGGTAAGAAATTATGAAGAAAATTTTTTTTGAAGAAAAAGGCAGATCCCTGAGTAAGTATAAGTTGGGTGTGAATTTACCACAAAAGGGGGTTCCTAGTCACCAAGGACATCAAAGTCAACCAGGACAGGCCACAGCAGCAAGGCAAAATCCCAAGCCAACTCTGAGAGCAAGTGCGTGTGTTACATTCTCGTGAGTCTGGTTACAGAGAACTCGTCCTAACTTATTTTCTCATGAAGTAGACATCTAGGTTATAGATCCTCTAAAGAACTCCGTATATTACCCTAGCTCCATCTCTTGTTGCTACAGAACAAAGTGTCAGCTGAAGAATGGCGTTGAATCATGGTCCACAGGCGAGCCGGTGTAAATGCCATGTTCCAACTGCTTTAATCATCAAATATTTGCTTAAGTTTTCCCCAACCACGTGTAAGAAGAAAAGTAAACACAGACCTTTAAACTCATCTAATCAATTTATATCAGCAAGTCTTTTTTAAAAGAAATATTACAGCAGGCATTATGGCAAGGTTAAGAAAAGAAACAGAAGACAGACATGTGATCTCAAAAGACTGATCAGTCTAGATGAGGAGACACAACATAAAGTACACATGAAAAAACTTAGAATAATGAAAAAGCAAGAGACGAACAGCCAAATGATATAAGCTGAACATGAGGCTGATACATTAGGTTTAAGGTCTAAGAATGAGGATCCAATGAGTCTTGAAGGGCAGAGGGCATCCTAGACGAAGACACTGCACCAAGACCTTGCCAGATGATCATGATGAAGACGGCATTTCAGAAGCGTCTTGGAAGAGATCACAGACAGAAAGAAGGTCAGGAATTTTGGGATTAGTGAACCTCCACGCCTGGAGATCAAGGAAACACTGCTCATCACATAAGGATAATATGGAAACACTACTTACCACATACGACGTGATAAATACCAGGACTGAGATTTGGATGGAGGATGTGAAAACAGAAAGGAAACAATCCTAGAGAAGTTATGGAGAAAAACTACGCAAGAGAAGGGGAAGTGCAGAGAATCAACCAATCAATACAGCTCCAAAGAACACAAGTCTGGGGACAGATGAGGCCATAAGTAAAGAAGTATGATTTAAACTTGATAAGATTCCAGGTGATTTTCTGTCTTCTGTTTTGCAAGTCTCTCATAGACCCGGTTTCTTGATATCCCGCAAACTACCAACTCGAAGGGCAAGCTGGCATTCCTGCATGGACTCCACAATGGAATGAATAACACTGATTCTACTTTGTTAGTGTGTCACTAATATGCAACAATGTGCAAAGTTTTCTTCTTAAGCACTTTCTGAGCACTGCCCCAGTGCTTTCCACAAGGACAGCCCTTCAGCTCCTAGCCTGGAGCTCTGGCCTCATCCTCTTTGCTCAGCAAAAACCAAACAACAAAAAGAAACATTCAATGTTTAGTGTATTTTTTGTTCTAAGAATTAACACATAGTTGCAAGAATACCTAAATTTTGCAAGATAAAAGATGTTACAAACTTATTTTCATTGTTTCATAATTTTTAATTATATTTTTCAAAGTCAACTTTGTATCACTCTCCTCCCAACCCGCTCAGCATCAATCGCTTTGTAGCCTTTTCCTGGTACCAACTATGATAGAGCAGGAAAGACTGCCAGTATGTGCTACACACTGTGGGGAATCCAAAGATGTCTAAGACAAGGTTTCAGCAAACAAGAATCTTAAGAGCTAGCAGAGTGTGCAGATGAGAAAACAATGTCAACAACGGGAGGCAGAAAGGCACACTTTGGAGTGCACAGAAATCACCTGGAGAACTTGATACAATGAGCTTATGGATCCCATCCCCAGAGATTCTGATAGGAAGGTAGGAGGAGGGGGAGGGCTCTCTTTCTGACGCAGGTGCCTCACCCACTGTAGAGGCTGGCTATGGAGGAGGCAGCCTGCTTTGGTGGTGGGTTGGGACAGGTAACAGATAACTCCTCTATAGTTGCATTAAGCACCCTAGTCTCCTTTAACCCAGGCAGCACTCCCTAGTGAACACAGGGATGTCTACAGGAGGTTAAGAGAGAATGGGGGTAGGGATGAGTTTGAGATGTTTTTCGTAATCCTCGGCCCCTTGAGCTCGAACACCAGCCCTTGGAGTATGCCTGCAGCGCCCTAACCCTCAAGGGTTTCAGAGGAGGAATCAGATGACCCTCTGAAAGGCACGCAGGCGCAGTCCAGGCAAACAAAGCCGAGACGGACTGGGCAGCGGCTTTTAGTAATGCCTTTTATAAATAAACCCTTTCTTTTAGCTGTTATTTTCAGGTAGGAAAATAACTCTTGAAAATACAACTTTCTTTTGAAAAAACAAATGAGGAAACATTAGAAAAGCATCCCCCATTCCCAGTGTTACCATGGCTGTCTGTTTGGTGTGTATACTTTCAGGACTTCCGTGTTTACATAGACACACTACCCACCAAGAACACAAAACACCGTTTGCACATTTTATTCCGACCTTCACGCGAACGCTCACCACACTGCCGTCGTCTCACGACTTGCTTTCCTTGCTTTACGAAGTGTCGTAAACTCTGGTCTGCGGCTGCGTGTTTCCGAATGCGGCGTGTGACGCCACGTTGGCCCTTCGGAGCCTAGCAGCCGAGGGGCGGGGTCGAAGAGCCTGGAGCCCGCGGCGTGGCGCAGACGGCGCGCGGCGATGACGCACTGCGGTGTGCGCGAAAACGACGGCGGCCACGGCGCAGGGGCGGGGCGAAGGCTGCGGCAGCGTCAGGCGCGCGCACACGTTGCAGCCTTTCGCTTTCGGCGGGTTGGGGTGGCTCCGGCGCCGGACAGGCGCCTGACAGGTGGACCTGCAGACTCTTGGAGATGGCGGCGCTCTGTCTGACCGTGAATACAGGAGACCCTCCCCTGGGTAAGGGGCCGAGGCCGCCGATCTGTGTGGGTTGCATCAGCCGGGGAGGGTGCGGGGCGGGAAAGGTCGCTGCGCCCCGGCTTTGCGCAGTGGCCGGCTGGGTCGGGGAGATTGGGCCTGCCCCTCTCCCGCGAACTGTACACGGAGTGGGCTCTGCGCCCCCCGCCCGCCCTCTGTCCCCTGGCAGGTGGCTCTGTTCCTAAAACAGTTTCCCGGGCGTGGAGGGAGGCGCGGTGTGAGCCCGAGCAGGGCGACACGAGGCTCAGCTTCAGACCCTCTCTCTCAGAGGGATGACTCCCAGCCAACTCCCTTCTCCCTTTTTGAAATGGTTTTCCCTGGAGACTGAGACCTACTCGTAGAAATAGCATGTTAAAACTTAAAATACTATTATTTTCTCGTCCCCTCTTTTAGTATTTCCCCCTATTTATCTTACTTTCCTTTCTCCCTCCTGTCAGAAAAGATCTTCAATCCACTCGACTCAAATTTTCTTTCAGTTTTATTGGGTTTAAAGGGAACAAGGCAGACGGTCGTAGGAGCGTTTAAAATTTCAACCGAGGTTGCATTTATTTTTAATTAGAGGCAGCAGGGTAATTGCTGCAACAACCAGACTGCGGATTGGTGGAGTTGCTTTACTACACACCATATGGATGTAGTAAACGTCGAACGTCACCTTCCTGATCCATCTTAAGTTCGATTTAGAATTGCTTTTTCAACGTGGCCAAGATTATTGTGGACAGATAGCTTAGAATTTCTTATTTTTTTATTTCTTTGGGAAATTACACAAAAGAATTTACGTAGTTTATTGATCTCGTATTTGTTAATGCACATGTATAGTGTAGACGCACAAGTACTTTTCTAATGTTCCGCAAGCCCAGACCGTTAGATACAATTGGGCACATAGGGCTGACAGAATCACTCGTTACATTCTCAACTTTAGTGTCCTTTTGAATCCATTGGAACAAGACCCACAGTTTAATAGCCATTTTAAATATTTTAAAAATGATAATGTTCTGGCATATTGATTCCAGTAATTATGGGCTAACCTCACACAAATCAATGAACTCTAAAAGAAATGGGTTTGATTCTTGGGCTGGAAAGCACTAGACCGTGTGGCCTCGTGGTTAATAGCAAAGACGTCTGGTTCCTGGAGACCTGGGTCCAATTCTGGCTGCCACTTACTAGTTACGGAACCTTGGCAAGTTGCTTGTTTGGCTTCTCCTACAGTTTCCTTGTTTTAAGAAAGGAGGAATAATATCTTCCACACAGGGTTGTTGCCAGAATTAAATGAGATTGTAGGTAAAGTTCCCAACACATTTTAGATCAATAGTTATGATTGTTACTAATGTTACTTAGGAAATTACCCTAAAGGTAATAGACCAGTTTCCTTAGTGAATTATAGAACTCAGAACCACATTCTGGCAGTATTCTGGAAGAGTCTTAAAGAAATTTGTTGTCATTTTGAACTATAGACCCCTTATAGAATATTTATTTCTGTTTGTTTCCCCCTCCTTTTTTATTTTTGATTTAATTCTTACCAATCATTTAATTCAAATACATTTTATCTTTAAATAATCAATAACATTAGATGAAACATTTAGAAAAACAGCTTGCATTGCTAGAATTTCCCTATTTTACATGCATTCAGCGTATTTTTTTAATGTTAAAATAATTTCAAACTTAACAAGGTACAAGAATAGAACAAAGAACACTTTTTCCTTTATATGACTGGAGAGCATGCTGCAGGTAATGATGCTTCAACACCCCAGAATACTCCAGTGTACATCTCTCACAAGCAAGGAAACTCTACATGACTTCACAGGACCATCAAAATCAGGAAATACACATTGATACAGTCCTTCCATCTAGTGCATGGAGCCATTCCTATTCCAACACTAGTTGTTCCAATGGTACCTCCATAGTGCAGGGACCAAAATCCAGGATCATGCTTCGTTTGTGCCTAGTTGTCATGTCTCCCCAGTTTCTTTCAATCTGGAATAGTTTTTTAGTCTTTTCTTGGCTTTCATAGCTTTGACCTCCCTGAAGATTACGGGCCCCTTCGTGAAGAATGTCCCTTGATCAGGTTGTTTTACATTTCCTCGTGGCTAGTTTCAGGCTACACATGTTTAGAAAAATTAGCACAGAAGTGATTTGTTGTTCTTCATTTCAGCCCATTAATTGGTGCATGAATTTAACTCCCCCCCTTACTGATGACGATAACCTTGATTACTTAAGATGGTATCTGTGAGCTTTCCCCACTACAAAGTTTTCCCTTTGTAATTAACAGGCATTTTGTGGGGAGATGCTGTGGGATCATGCAAACGTTCCACTCCTCATCAAAACTTACTCGCTGGTTTCAGCATCCATGGATGCTTCCTGCCCAACATGGTTGTTAGTAAGATGCTGCCAAATGGTGACCTTTCCGTTCTGCCATTCCTTCTGCATGCATTAGTCGGCATTTTTCTGTGAGAAGAGCTTCCTCTTTCCCATTGAGAAAAAATTCATAGCAAAATGAACTCAGTAGGTTATAGTCTGTTTTATTTATTTTCAATTTCTATTTTTAAAATTTAAAAACTTTATTTTTTAAAATTAGTTGTATTGACTTATGACTTGTATATAATAAAGTTCACCACTTTTAAGTGTACAGATTGGTTGACAAATATATACAGTGTGTGACCTACACCAGAATAATGATATAGAATATTTTCATTGCTCCAGAAAGTTCCCTCATGCCATTTGCAACCTATCCCCTTTCCTCATCTCTGGCCTCTGATAGCCACTGATCTGCTTTCTGTCACTGTTGTTTTGCTTATTCTAAAATTTCATATACATTGAGTCATATCATATGTATTTTTTTGTACCTAGGGTAAAGCTTTGAGATTCATCTTTGTTGTTGCCTATAACAGTAGTTCATTCTTTTTATTTGGTGTATGGGTTTCTGTTGTATGGATACACTAAAATTTATATCATTTACTTTAGTGGTCGAATTGCCCCTATTTGCCAGTGGGAGCCCCTCCAAGCTAGTCTCTGTGTCTTTTTGGCATATCTCTTATCCTTCTTTGAGTACATTTTGCTTTCTCGCACAGTGAGATTTTCCAGGTTTATCTTGTGCTTTCCTTGCCACAGTGCTGTTTTCAGTGGAGCATATTTAAAAGCCAATATCTGGGCACTAGTTGTCCATTTTAGCCAAATAAGGGACAAAGAAATAATGAATCAACTTAGTAAACTGTATTCTGTGTTGAGAAGAAGATTACATTGTGTTTTAGAGTTCAGGTTCTGGCCTATCTTAGACCTGCATTCAAATCCTGACTGCCACATATTTAGTCAAGGACTTCGGGCTAATTATTTAATCCTTTGAAGCCTCGGTTTCCTCTTCTGTAAAATGGAGATAAAGGTGTCTACCTCTTAAGGTTATTACAAAGATTAGAAATTATAGGGACTGTACAGGATTTAGCACAGTGCCAACCACATAGTAATTGTTCAAATACTGTTAACAATAGCATTTATAAAAGCATTATTCTAATTTCTTTTTGTCTCCCGATGGAGGACAAGATTAATTTCAGTGTCCCTAATTGGAAGCTGAGTGTACTCAAAAGCAGCTGGACTGCGCCGGTGAATGGATTCTGATTTGTTATTTCTCCAAGACCAGATGACTATGCTTTCTGTTTACAGACTACTGAGAAAAAAATTTGCTTCATGCAGGGCTTAATATTGGTTTGTTGACTCATCCTATTGCTTTATGATTCAAGTTTTAAATACTAGGTTGTTTGTAAAGAGAAATAAATCTTTTCATCTCGATATTTTTAGGAGCATTATTGGCAGTAGAACATGTGAAAGACACTGTCAGCATTTCTGTTGAAGAAGGGAAAGAGAATATTCTTCGTGTGTCTGAGTAAGTGCTTTTATGTCTTTGTTTTCAGTGCTGAACAGCATTTTAAAAATATTCAGGATTAAATGTATGCTTGTTTTACTTCCTAATTGGTAGATCGTCCCTAGAAGAAAATATGCTTTTCCTCATTCTAAAAGAACCATATGTACCCAGAGACTTAAATTTGTCAGCAAGCTGTCTGATTTCACTTGTAATCTGTTTAAGAGAAACTAGAAATGTACAGAAAGACTTATATATAAGAGTTTTTAATTCCGTTGTAATTTATTCTGGTGGAAAATTGGAAGTGCAGTCATGTGCTGCATAGTGATTTTTGAGTCAACGATGGACAGCTATTACAATGGTGGTCCCATAAGATTAATGCCATATAGCCTAGGTGTGTGGTAGGCTATACCATCGAGGTTCTGTAAGTATTCTTTGTGATGTTTGCACAACGATGAAATTGGCTGACACGTTTCTCAGAATGTATCCCTGTCATTAAGCAACACATGACTGTATTTAGAATCAATACTAATAGGAAATAAGTAAAGTTGGTAAGTCCACAGCATGGAATATTAGACATTTCTGAAAGAGAGGCTTATGAATAATTTTTATGGATATGTTCATAATCTAATATTAATAGAAGAGCAAGACGTAAATGTAAAATTACATACCTGCATAGAAAAATATGTTTGAGAAGTATACAACAGTTTTAATAGTATTTGTTTCTGGGTCATGGAATTGTGGGTGATTTTTTTTTGTTCTTTTTACTTCTCTGTGTTTTCAAATTTTTCTACAGTGAGCATATACTGTATGCTCTCGATTAAAGTGAATCAGCATCCAGGATATATAGAAGATTGAGTGCCCTTGGACTTAGCTCTTTCTTTTGGAACCCACTGAAAAGAATAAAAAGAACTGGAAAGGGAGACATTATTCTCTTACATAATGAAAGTGAGGAATAGACACAACCTGGTTTCAGATTCTTTTTTTTTTTTTTTTTAAAGATTTTTATTTTTTTCCTTTTTCTCCCCAAAGCCCCCCAGTACATAGTTGTCTATTCTTCGTTGTGGGTCCTTCTGGTTGTGGCATGTGGGACGCTGCCTCAGCGTGGTCTGACGAGCAGTGCCATGTCCGCACCCAGGATTCGAACCAACGAAACACTGGGCCACCTGCAGCGGAGCACGCGAACTTAACCACTCGGCCACGGGGCCAGCCCCTGGTTTCAGATTCTTTTAAGAATACTTTTCCAGATAGGGGAGTCTGGACCAAACTGAAAGAGGGTTTCAAAGATATTCTCAAACAGGGTGCAGATTTTGAAATAGGTTTAAAAGGTCCATAATAAACTTACAGAAAGGCTTGTGTTGGGGAAGGGGCAAGATATACAAAATACATGCAACAAACACGGCCTTCTCCCCATCTCCTCCCTCCTGTCTTTGTAGTCGTATCATAATTTTGCTTAGATCACCATTCAGTGCTTACGTTATAATAACTTTGTAAGTTTTATTCACTGCCAAACCACACATTATGATTACTTTTCATGCATAACTTTTACTTTCCGTAGAATAAGTGTTTACTTTTTTCTCTTTCTTCTGAAGTCTTTCTGATTCCTGATCTTTTCTATGTGACTTCAAGAAGTACACAGGAATCTTCCTTTAGGATTCAGTATTCTGAAATTTCACAATAATATGCTTTAGTCTGGAACGATTTTTCCTCTCTTCTACTGGGCGTTTGGTTGCTCCTTTCAATGTGGAAACTTAGAAATAATTCTGTTTTTGGAAATTGAAAAATTTTTTCTTTGATGATTTTTTCCTCTCTAATTTTTGTTCTTTATGTGGATGTTGAGATTAGTCCTCTTACTTTCTTAAGTATCACCTTCATCTTCCATCTATTTTTTCATTTTTCTTTACTTTCTGGAGAGTTCTTTAACTTTATCACCTCATTTTTCTTTTTAGTTTTTCATTTCTGCTCTTATTTCTTTAATATCTTAGAATTAAGTTTTTTGTATTTTCTGGATACTCCTTTTGCAGTATCCTGTTCTTGTTTTATGATTGCAGTAGTATATTGTTCCATTGTCAGAAAAATTTGCTTATTTACTTACTTTTTAAGCTTTCTTTTCTGTAGTTTGTCCAAGTTACATTTTTCTGTGTGTTTATTTTGGTTGCTATCTTTCAAGTTAAAGGCTTTCTTCAAATATTTGGTAACTCCTCATGGCATTGTCAGATTTTTGACTGGAAGACTAAGGGTATTTATGAGTTCCAAACTCAAGGGTGGGTTTGTCAGCTCTGAGCTTTGCTCTGGGATTATCCGATTGAGCTGTTCATTTGGGGGAACTTCTGATGCTAGCACCTTTAGGTCTTTCCTTTTGGGCTGATGAGGTTATCCAGAGAAGACTTTCAGTCTCCTGTTTGGAAGGTGAAGAAGAGCAGGTGTCTGAAGATTCTGGCAACTGAGGGTAGGGAAAAGGCTGAGGTTCGCAGCATCCAGTCTGCATGTATTTTATCCTCCCTGTTGTCTGTGTAGCCCAAGTCGCATCTGTGCCAGTTTCCCCCAGTTGAGAGACCCTCTGTTCCACTCTTTAGAGAATAAGGCTCCAGTTTTTGCTGGGATTGGGTAAGAGAAGTAGCCCAGCTGTGCAGAATAGGGTTTGAAGGTGTCTGTTTCCAACTCTTTTTTTTTTCCTGACTGATTCTTGAATAGACTTTGAACCAGTCCTTCTTATTTTAGCCCCAATTCATTCTCACTTCCAAGGATGCCTAGTTCCATTGATTAGTAAGTTTTTGGAGAATTCTAAAATTAATTTGGATTGGTTTTCAGCTTCATCTACTGTCCACTTAAGATTTAGTTTTTTTGGGCCTGTTAAATCCAACTGCTTTCTAGTTTGCGAAATTTTATTGCTTTTGTCTCCTTAGTCTCTTTTTCCTTATGGGTTTGTGTCGTCTTAAAAAATAATTTTTGCAAAACAATTTTGATGGAGTTTGATCTGTCATCTTTACCTGGAAGTTGATAAAATTAGCCTCTTTATGACAGTGTGTCCTTGGCTTCTTTGCCTTGATTTATCTTAAATCATTGTTATTCTCAATATTCCGATTATATTTTCACCACTGAATAGACATGTAGAAACTAACAGTTACAAGGATGAAGCATCATAGAGATACCATACTCTGAAGTGAATTGTTGAATTTAGCTGAACATTTCAGAATAAATTGTAGTTTGATAGAAATAAAGAACAAAGTAGACCTGTTTTTTTAATATAGTACAAAGTATATGTTAAATATGATTTCTATTTTTATATTTCGTAAGTCTCATGACTTACTGATTTGCTAGAGCAACAGTAATATTTTATTTCATACTATATTCTAGAAATGTGGTCTTCACGGATGTAAATTCCATACTTCGCTACTTGGCTAGAGTTGCAGCGACAGCTGGGCTCTATGGCTCTAACCTGATGGAACATACTGAGGTAAGGAATGAACAGTTCCTGCGTTGTGTTTTGTTTTGTTTTGATTTATGCTTCTGTTCTTTTGAGAACCTCATCATTTTATTGTTGGCTTATGTACTATTATTCTATTTAAGGATATTAATGGAATGTTAGTTATAGATCAAGTTAAGGAATTCTTATCTTGTTTTTATTTTCAGAAAAAGTCTCTTAGCTCCTAAGTTTGAACTTTTAATCCCATACTAGCTGTCTTATTCGGTTATATTGGGTGCTGTCTTCCTCTTCCTAGATTCCTAGAATTTCATAACTGGATGGGACTGTATAGATAATGAATGCAACTTCCTTACTTTACAGATGATGAACAGGTTTAGAAAAATTAAAAGGTTTGCTGAAGGTCACACACAGAGTTCGGGTCCATTTTCCTTTCTGAGTATACCTTATTTAGTTAGTTAAAGCAGTGGATTAACTTTCCATACTAAATTCTGTAATTTGGGATAAGAAAGGCATGGGGTTCTAACTGAGGTCATTTTTTTGTTTGTTTAAAGCTAAACCCTGGGGTGCATTTCTTTTCTGTCTTTTGTGTTGACAGATTGATCACTGGTTGGAGTTTAGTGCTACAAAACTGTCTTCATGTGATTTGTTTGCTTCTGCAGTCAACGAGCTCAATCATTGCCTGTCTCTGAGAACATTCTTAGTTGGAAACTCTTTGAGCTTAGCAGATTTATGTGTTTGGGCCACCCTAAAAGGTATCAATAATTCTTCTTAAAGAATGTTCTGTCTTAATTATTTAATATTTTGCTGGATAAGAAGTACACATATTTCTATGTATATGAATGGGCATATCTGTATATCTACATCTATAGGCAGTCACTTATGACTTTCTTACAAAGAAATAACCATCCTGGCTATGTTATTCCTATCCGGTCACAAGATTTCCCTCTCATCTGCTGTCCCCGGGGGTCATCGCTCTCTCACTACCCCAGCACCCCTCTTGCCTTTGGAGCTGACCTCATTCCTGCTAAAGAAGCTTTCATCATAAAGAAGTCATTTATCTCAGCATCTCTTCCATCTCAGCCATTGCTTTACTCCAGGCATTGTCATCTCTGGCTTGCTTGTTACTCACTAGGTGTGTGAGTGGGTGTGGTGGTCTGGAGTTGTTCCTCTGGGAAGTCACTTTTTACCTCTTCTATGACTAGTCTGCAACAGGTAAGGATATGGGATTGATGAGAGGTACAAAGGGGACTGGAGTGTTGTTAGTTTATTTTCTTTAAAAAAAAAAAAAACTAAAGCAAATATGTCAAAATATTCTATCACTCTTTAAATCTGGGTTATGTGGGGGTTTTTTCCTATATTGTCTATTCTCTTTTGTGGCTTAAACTTTTCTCCAAATTAAGTTAAATTGTAATAGTAACCAACATAAAACGAAGGCCCTTTCTAATTACACCTTTTTATGTATAGGTTTGTTTATGACATTTTTGTCTATTTTGATTTTTGACTTAATATTTATGAAAGATAATTATCTTAAGAATTTAATGATGTTAAAGGGTTAAATATACTTTTCTTCAGTACCTACTTTTGATGTTATACCTGAAGAAATGAGCTACTTATACTTCTTTTTTTTTTGAGGAAGATTAGCCCTGAGCTAACATCTGCCACCAATATTCCTCTTTTTTGCTGAGGGAGACTGGCCCTGAGCTAACCTCTGTGCTCATCTTCCTCTACTTTATACATAGGATGCCTCCGACAGCATTGCTTGACAAGTGATGTGTAGGTCTGCACCTGGGATACGAACTGGTGAACCCCAGGGTGCCAAAGCGGAATGTGCGAACTTAACCACTGCACCACTGGGCCAACCCCTACTTCTACTTTTTTCTTTTTGAGTAAGATTAGCCTTGAACTAACATCTGCCACCAATCTTCCTCTTTTTCCTGGGGAAGACTGGCCCTTAGCTAACATCCATGCCCATCTTCCTCTACTTTATATGTGGGACGCCTGCCACAGCATGGCTTGACAAGCGGTGCGTAGGTCCACACCCAGGATCCGAACCAGCAAAGCAGAATGTGTGAACCTAACTGCTGTACCACCAGGCCGGCCCCCCTACTTTTACTTCTTGATCTGATTTTTGTTTTGTTCTCTAGTTGATCTGCTGAAAGCTTTTCTTTTATCATGAAATGTACCATCAGCCTTATAGTGGGGGTGGCAGAGGTCAGGGCAGGATTAATATTCACTTCAGGGAATTGAACTGAAAAAATATTTTTAATTAACTTTTGTGAATTCTGTAAAATATATTAAATTATTAGAAAATATTTCAATGTATACCTAGATTTAAAAAATTTCACTATAGAAGTGCAACATTAAGCCATCTCATTTACTTAGATTAACCACGATTGAAACTTTGCTTTTGAAGTTGCAGATTTATTGAATGGTTTTAAAATTGTGTTTGCTAATAGGAAATGCTGCTTGGCAGGAACAGTTGAGCCAGAGCAAAGCTCCCGTTCATGTGAAGCGTTGGTTTGGCTTTCTTGAAGCCCAGCAGGCCTTCCAGTCAGTAGGTACCAAGTGGAATGTTTCAGCAGCCAAAGCTAAAGTGGTAAGCCTGTTTAATTTTTTTTAATGTTGACATCTCTGCCTGTCTTAGACCCTAGATCTGAAAAAAAGTTATTCCTATTCATAGTTTATTTTCTTTTCATGAATAGAAGATATTCTTGGAAGAATCTGCCATTGTTAAGTCTTGGTTTGACTTTGTTTTACTACATAAAGCCTTAATCTTTGTAATTATATATGTAAAAAATTATCATCACCCAGTGTGTGTCCCTTAGGAAATCCAAACTCTAAGTAACTAAAATCTTACTATTTCACTGCTCTAACAATGCTTTCTTCCTCCTGAATATCCTATTGTCTGTTTTGTGAACCATTGACCATTGAGTCCTGGGCTTCTGTAGAGCCTTTTTGTTGATTCTGTAGGAGGATGTGACATAGAGTACAGTAGAAAAGGTCCTCTTCCCCGGCCAGAGTTGCTCTGCTTTGTTCTGTTTTATATATTTGGCATGTGTAGTAAAAGTTGCACTGTGAAAGTTTTTTGATCCAGTAAAATTTGAAAACTAATACCTGCTTGTGTAAAGACATCACAATCTACTAACTTGTTTTGGCTCAAAATGTTCACTCATCCTTCACCACTTTTCACATCTGGTTGGTCAGCAAGTTCTATCTATTATTACTTCTCATATCTATAAATTTGTTTTCTGTCTCCACTGATGTTAATTTTTATTGAGGCCTTGTTACCCCCTGCTTGATTTAATACCATGATCTCATCACTGAACTTCCTTTCTTTGATCTCTCTTTTTTCTAGTTCAGCCTCTGTACTGTCTGAATATCATTGTAGGAAATACGAATAAATGGTCCCATTATCTCTGAGAACTCTCCCTTGCCTAAAACATAAAAGCCAAGCTTATAAGGACCTTTATGTTTTGGACTTAATCAACTATTTCAACTTCCTTGCCTACCCACCTCATAGGCATCGCTACCTTTCCATGGACTTTGCACTGCTCTTCGCTGCCTTTGTGTCTTACCTGTGCTGTTATTCCTTTTCTTAGAAAGAATGCCCTTATAGCCTCTCCATCTGATGTATTTGCACTTATTTTTTAAGATCCACTTTGTTTCTTACCTCCTTTTAATCTTTTTTTGATGACCCTAGATGCTGTTTGTTAGCTTCAACTGACTGCTTTAAGAGCGCCCTATACATGCATACACAGATCTCTGTGACTGTCGTTTGGTGTTATTTACCTCCTTCACAAGATTTTGAGTCCCAAGTGCAGGGATGATGTTCTAGTCCTCGTTTTTCTCATAACCATGCCTGGTACCTAGTGTGTACTGAGTAAGTATTTGTTGAATGTATTCTTAAACATTTAACCAGATTAACTATTTTTATTGTGTTGTTTTTCAGGCACCTGAGAAAAAGCAAGATATTGGGAAATTTGTTGAGCTTCCGGGTGCTGAGATGGGAAAGGTTACTGTCAGATTTCCTCCAGAGGCTAGTGGGTAAGAAGATATAGCTTATAATTACAATCGAATGTATTTACTGGAAAAGCTTTAAGACAGTTACTAAATACTTTCAATATTAATATGTTCATAATATAGAAGAAAATAAGTAGGATTTTAATTGTAGGAGTTAAAATTCTAAACATCGTAATAGTTTCTTAATTATTGACCATGTTAATTTATTGACTTTGTAGGTTTAGTTTATTAAAGAATACGAGAGACATTTTTATTTTACCTCAGACAGAATTTTATTTATAAATAGAAAAATATCTGTGACTGGAAAGATTTAAGTTTTATTTATGTTTTGAGGTATTTAGGCTTTCATTTATAAGGATTTGCATTTATACCCTGGGCAGTCCTTTCATTTAGTAGTAGAAGTTATGGTAGAATTGTTATTGTTATTATTTTCTTTTGCTGATGAAGATTCACCCTGAGCTAATCTCTGTGCCAGTCTTCCTCTATTTTGTATGTGGGTTGCTACAACAGCGTGGCCGCTGATGAGTGGTGTAGGTTGGTGCCTGGGAACTGAACCCGGGCTGCCAAAGCAGAGCACAGCGAACTTAACCACTAGGCCACAGGGCCGGTCCCTAGAATTATTTTAAGTTGTTATTTTCTTCCCAAATAAAGGAAGGGAGTCCTGAAATGCCCATTCCTATTCAGTTCTTTCCATTATTAGCAGGTTTCCCAACGCCTTTCACTCTTGGCGACCATGGAAAATAGTATTTGAATAGCTCATTAGGGGAAAAGACTGTTCTGGCTGGAGGCCACCAGCATGTAGCTGCCTCAGGCCTTGCCCAGTGTTCCCCAGGGCTGATGGGAGTCTGCCTTTGCACACACATCAGCCTCTTTGAAGCATCCGGGACATGCTTTGTCATAGAGCCCTTCTAGTGATATTAATATAATAAAATGCCTTTTTTTAAAGCAGTTAGCCTCACTTAGTAACTTAACCATTAGGAAAGTATTGTATCATATTTTGTAAATGAGATGATTATTTTTTTCCAGTTTGTTTAATTTCAGATTTTGTATTCTGTAGCCAGATTCTTACTCATCTGTGGTAAACGGAATGTGTAGGCAATAGAAAATGGCAGATAAGGAAGCAATTTCATTTTAGCTGTATATTCATAGTTCTTCACAAACTATTTCATAAGCACCATTAACAGCAGAATCAGTTTTAGAATTCCACATCTTCTCTCTGCTTTTCTAAGTTTGCTGGTTTAGGTGGTGAAGTAAAGGACAGGTAGAAAGAGATGAAAGAGAAGTAATGATTCTGGAAAATCCACGGACTACCTCATTAAATGATTGGTAGTCGATTGAGTGAAAGCAGTCTCACAAAAATATAGACAGATTCAAGAAGGACAAATGTTCAAATAGCATCGCTATAAATAGCCACTGCTAAAAAAAGTGGCTTTTACCAAACTATTAGAATCACTACCCAATGGGACAACTATGACCTCTCATACCAAGTACACAGGAGCAGCATATCTGGTGGTAGGGACCCAAGATGTCTGTGGGAATTAAACCGTAAACAGCAGTGGCTGTTTATAGCGATGCTGTTTGAACATTTGTCCTTTTTGAATCTTTCTGTGTTTTTTGTCAACACTTCTTGGACTAGTGAGCTTCTCGTGTTTATTATTTACTACATAAAATATGTTTATCTGTTCTAAATTATGTCAATTTCAAAGACCATGCTCTTGGCTGAATAGTTTGGAGATTTGGAATATAAATCAATGTTCAGGTTATTAAAATATTCATAATTTTGATCATATCCCCTTTTACTGCTAAAGAATTCTTAATTATTTGTTAAATAGTTTTTTTCCTTTTCTCTGTCTTGCGTGAAAGACCAGAAGGCTTGACTTTTGCATTTTATTCTTGTTCTTAACTAACATGTATATGGTACCTGTTACGTGCAGGTACCACCAAGCGCTTTACATCTAGTAACTTATTTAATTCTAACAGCCCTGTGAGGAAGGCACTGTTATTATCTCCATTTTACAAATGTTTTTGAAACTGATTCATATAACGTTTTAGCAACTTGCCAAACTCAAACCTACGCTGTCTGGCTCTAGATATGACTAAAAATTACATTGCCTTTGTCTGTTGTATGTGGCAGAAGCCCAATTCAGCATCAGTACTAACGCAGCATGAATCTTATTTTCTTTAGCTATTTTGATACAGATTGTCTCTTGAGCTGATTAATTACCTAGTGAACATTTTATAGTCCTCTTAGTTTCTTGAGGTTTAGAACTGCACACATTATTGCAGATTTAGAAATATCTTTAAGAATAAGATAATGGTTTGATTTCATGACTCCTCTTAAATTAATTACTGTACATAAAGCCCATTGACTGTCAAATAGTAGGTAGTCAGTGACTGTTAATCTTTTCTTTTTTCTCTTCTTAACAATATGTATATTATGTTGTTGGGGGTAACACTTTAAGGGAATACTGCACACAGTGTTTGTTTCTTTCTTGGAACTCACAGTCCTTTATTTTATTTTAAATAAAATTTTATTTTAGAATAGTTTTATATTTACAGGAATGTTGCAAAAGTAGTAAAAAAAAAAAAAGTTCCCATATCCCCTGTACCCAGTTTTCCCTAATGTGTTAGCATCTAACATTACTATGGTACCTTTGTCACAGTTAATGATCCAATATTGATATATTATATTAGCTAAACTCCATACCTTTTTGATTTCATTAGTTTTTCCCTGATATGCTTTTTCTGTTCTAAGATTTCATCTGGGATACCACTTACAGCCCTTTATTTTATGCAGAAAGTTTTGTATAACTGTAAATGCATTGTATTGTACTTGTCTGCATTAACCTGTGCATATAAACTCTTTAAAATTGAATCATTAATCTAGAATGCTCCATGAGTTTCTTAAAAATGGATTTATTTGAAAAATGGTCTAAAGACATAAGGGGTTGTGCTTTTCCTTCCTCTCTTGATATTAACCAAGATTACAGGTGTGCGTGAAACCAGGTGACTGTAGAACAGTGCAACTGCAGCTACTGTTATCAGTGGGAGCTGCTAACAGTGAGAGCTGATTATTTAAACCTTCTTTCCCTGTGCCTTGTTTGCTGCTGAATTAAGTGTATTTCCAACAACAGTGGTATAGGATGTTACTTTTTACCCACTTCAGTGATAGAGGAGGATGTTGATATGTAATGTCATCCACAGTACCTCTGATTTATTTTATTCCTTGTAACTGTCAACTGCCCGTAGGAACAGAATAGTGTTTCTATAGATTGTGATTCATGGGGTGCTGGTACTGGATGAGATCTTCAAGATCATTTAGGTAAAATCCCTTTATTTTGGCATCTGAGAAAACTGAAGCTTAGAGAAGTAAAGTGGCTTTTCTGTGGCTCCTTATCCTCATGTGTTGTTTCATTTAGTTATCACAGTGACAGTGGCAGTCTCAGAGGTGCTTCTCTCTAATGGGCATTGGGTGGGTGCCCAGTCCTCACTAGCATCGGGTCTTATTAAAGACACTGCCTTATAGCATTGGAAACAGTTGTGGAAGCAGTTTTCCTCTAATTAAGTGACCATTTATTCTTCTGTAACAAAAAGAAAAAGAAGATTCTCCTTAATGTTGTAATATTTGTAAATAACTTGTACGTTTGTGAGATTTTATATATGGAATTGTTTTTTATTATTTTATAAATGTTGTAGTCTTTTTTCCTTCCTGTCAGGGTCAAATTTTCTATCACAGTACTTCTTGCTAGAAAATGAAATATGACTGGAGTACCAACTAGAAGGATTTTTGTTTAGTTCTCATCTCCTCAAGAAGGTTAAGTTTAAGTATTTAGTTAAAACATGTTAATGAGTTTCTTTGTGAAATGTTTTTGTTTTAGTTACTTACACATTGGGCATGCAAAAGCTGCTCTTCTGAACCAGCACTACCAGGTTAACTTTAAAGGGAAACTGATCATGAGATTTGATGACACAAATCCTGAAAAAGAAAAGGAAGATTTTGAGAAGGTAATTAAAGGTGTAGTGATGACCTTTTTTCAGAAAAATTAATTAAAATTAGAGGGTGACCTGATACCTTCACGGTATGAAAGTAAATTAAGTTTGTTCTCATAGCTGCTTTTTTTCCTCATCTGTGTATTCTGTGTCTGAGACCTAAGCCCAGAAATATTGAGCTCCCATACGAAAAATCTTCAGTTTATTTTTTTCTTCCTCAATTGTTGTAGAATATACCTAAGTGCTATATTTTCCTACTACCAATTTCTTAAATGAATTGGTCACTAGAGGCAGGTTTTCTTTTGTCATATGATCTTAAGTTTATGAATGAAACAAACATTAAGTAGGTATTGGAAAACGTGAAGGTTTCCTAGCCTCTTATATCATCTTTATTCAGAGGCACTGCAATTGGTTCA